>NC_069791.1:88084898-92884898 GCF_027406575.1 Nycticebus coucang | reverse complement strand
GTGTCACAGCTCACAGCAACCTCAAACTCTTTGGCTTAAGTGATTCTCTTGCCTCAGCTTCCCAAATAGCTGAGACTACAGGCGCCCACTGTAACACCCAGCTATTTTTTTTTTTTTGGTTGTTGTTGTTGTTGTAGTTGTCATTGTTGTTTTAGCTGGTTCTAACCCACCAGCCTCGGTGAATGTGGATGGTGCCATACCCGCTGAGCTATGGACACTGCCCAGTATTTGAGTATTGTTCATTTTACATCATAGTATTTAAGGTTTGGGATATCAGGAAAAGACTAAACATCACTCAAGAACTTTACTTTCTCCTTGGAGGAATAGGATCAGTGTGTTTTCGGCCGTACACAGAGTAGCTGTGTCAGATTAGGCGGAATTACGAACTGGTCATTTTTATTTGGAGACTAAGGATGGTTCAAGGAGATGCCAGACTCCAGGTTCTCCAGCTGTTAGACCCTGAGACTTATCCCCGTAGCCTTCCGGAGGGCTCTTGGGTCTCAGGGTGTCTGTACTCTTGGCTTCTCTGGTTCTGAGGCTTTACATTGGGACTGAGCTCCGCTGCCTGCTTTGTGCCACTCTGTGGGCTCCTGTAGTTCTCCTGCTTGTAGTCAGACTCTCATGGGACTTCTCTCTCTCTCTGGTCAGGGGAGTCAATTCCCCTGAATAAATCCTATTTCGTATTTCCCACTGGTCTATCCCTCTCGAGTACCTTGACTAATATGGTTGGGTAGTATAATAACGACCCAAAGGATAAGCTGCTGCCAACCTCTAGGTCTGCACTCCCCAACCCCAGGCTATGGACCAGTTCCTGTCTGTGGCCTGTTAGGATTTGGGCTGCACAGCAGCAGGGGAGCAGCAGGCAAGTGAGCCAACAAGCTTCATCTGTATTTATTTTTTATTTTATATTTTGAGATAGAGTCTCACTTTGTCCCCCTCAGTAGAGTGCTGTGACATCACAGCTCACAGCAACCTCAAACTCCTGGCCTCAAGTGATCCTCTTGCCTCAGCCTCCCAAGTAGCTGGGACTACAGGTGCCCGCCACAATGCCCCGCTGTTTTAGAGGTGGGGGTCTCACTCTGGCTCAGGCTGGTCTCAAACCTGTGAGTTCGGGCAATCCATCCACCTCAGCCTCCCAGAGTGCTAGGGAGCTGGGGAGTCCAGGGGTGAGCCGCCATGCCCGGCCTTCATCCTGTATTGACAGCCGCTTCCCATCACTTGCATCACGGCCTGAGCTCCACCTCCTATCAGATCAGCCACGGCATTAGATTCTCATAGGGACTCTACTGTAAACTGAGCATGTGAGGGATCTAGGTTGGGCATTCCTATGACAATCTGATGCCTGATGGTCTGAGGTAGAGATTAGTGCCCTTGAATCACTCCAAAACCATCCCACCACTCCCTATCTATGGAAAAATTGTCTTCCATGAAATTGGTCCCTGGTGCTGAAAAGGTTGGGGGCCACTGTCTTAGGGCATTGCCTTCTAGTCTTCTTTTTTTTTAGATGTAAATTTTTAGTTTTTATCTACTAATCATTCTGGAGTTATTTTTAAATGGTATTTTTTTTTTTTAACATAAAAGAGAACAGATATCTCCTTGGCGGTGGAAGACCGGCCACCCCGAAGGGAAAGGAATGCTTCTCCCTTGCAGTAGCTCCCCGCGGTCCAGAGGGAATCATCAGTGCCCCAGAGAGCTGTTCCTGGCACCGTGACCCATTCCCTCTGAGCAGGGCAGGGCAGGGATCACCAGCTTCTGTCAAGTGCAGGGCGTGGGCCAGAATCCCCAGCTGCTCTGGCGTTGGCTTTGAGCTCAGAGTCTGCTGCCAAGGAAGGAAAGGGGTGAATGTTTTTTTCACTCAAGAGATGGTTCTGGGAAAAACAGAAGTGGTTTTAAAACTCCCCCACCTCACTGCCAAACCATCTTTTTTCTTTGAACTCAAGCCCCGACATCCCGAAGATGAGTGTTTATGAGGGGGCCCATATATCTCCTTTTCCTCCTCCTACCTAAGGAGGAGGATGCTAATTAAAACAAGCGGGCCACCTGCAACAGGGCACCTTGGGCCCAGGTTTCTATAGAAACTCAGCGCTTCCTTCACCTTTCAATATGTCCCTCCCTCGGGTCTCCTGACAAACTCTATTCCTGGAGGCGTTAATGGCCCTGCTCTGTCCTACCACTGTTGTCTCTGATCAGCCAGCAAACGCTGCTTTGTGTATGCCTGGTAGTTACAAACATCACACAGTGTGCTGAGAATTTTTAGGGAGCTTAAGAATTTCCCCCCTATTTTCAGGGAGAGAGCCCAGCACAGCATTTAGCCACGCTGGCTCTGACTTAGTTTGTTAGAGCCGCCTTGACAAAACACCACGTGCTGGAGGCCCAGACAACTGAAATTCATTGTCTCAGTTCTAGAGGCTGGAGGTCTGAGATCAGGGCGGCGGCAGGGTTGGTTCCTTCTGAGAGCTGGGAGGGAACCACCTGTTACAGTCTCGCTCCGTGCCTTGTGGATGGCCTTTTCCCTGGCTCTTCCTGTCTTCTTTCTTCTGTCTCTGTCTGTGTTATAATTTCCCCATTTTAGGATTAGGACCTCACCCTGATGGCTTCACTTCAACTAGATTGGCACTATAAAGACCCCATCTCTAACCAGGATCATGTTCTAAGGTCCTAGGGGTTAGGAACCCAGCAAATCTTTTTTGGGTGGTGGGGAAGCACAATTCAACCTATAAAATGCTGTAGCCAGCCAGGTCTGTGCTGGCCTGTTAGGTCTATTGCTCACTTGCCACTTAACCTCATTAACCTTGGCTTCCCTGTTCGTAGAAAGGGTATAACAGTATCTCCCTTGCACCCCGTAGGCTGCTGTGTGAGGCTTAAATGCGATGGTCGGCACTCTTACAGTGCTCAGCCAGCCCTCCTGTCATTGCTCATGAGGGTAGCAAGTGCAGGGGACACCCCTCTTCACATCCTTCCATCCATCTGAGCCTCTGTGGCTGCAGCGAGCTGGGCCGTGTGCGTGCACAGCTGACCTCACCAAGCATACACATCTCTCTCTGCCCCAGACTACTAGTGCTATGGGGGCTTGCTACAGGCCATGTGACATTCTCAAAGTGCCAAATATTTAATGCCTCCAGGGGGCAACCCTCAAGCCATGAGGGCCTAGGGTCAGTAGTTAAATGTTCCAGCTTCTGTATAGTGAGAATTTGCAGGTGTGTTCTCCAGGGGGCCCCAGCATAACTGAGCCCACAATGGTCATTAGCATGGCCTCTGTCTGCTTTTCTCCTTTCCCCAACTTAATCTTCTACTTCTGCCTTTTAGGGTCATCTCCCAAATAAACTATCTGCACCAGGTCCTTGCCCCGAGGTCTGATTTTGAGCTGCCCTAACTAAGACAATGAGGAAACTGAGGTTCAGAGGAGTTTCATGGTTTGTGGTCCAGTACGCAGTTAAGGAGCAGAGCGCCCAGAGTTTGCACTGTGGCTTCTTTGGGCCTAATCACCAATTACCCATCTCCAGTCCTGAATGCCTATTATGCACCTGTCTGCCCTCATTTTGTCTGTTCTCTGACGCTTGTATCTTCTTCTATACAACCATAATAAGGAAGCCACTTTACAAAGGAAAGTATCTCTTGCTTCTTTTCTCTCCTGAGAACTTACCCTAACTCAGACTTCTTGTTTCTCCCCCTTGATGTTGACAACACCTCCACTCCAGGATGGAAGACACCAGAACAACCCAAGAGGTTCCTCCCTGCAATACCCAAAGTTGCCAGGAGGGATAAACCACCAGGCATTTATCCGCCTCAAATGAGCTGTGAATCTTGCACCAAACAAGAGGATGGTTTTCTAGAGGACAGTAAAACTGGAATAACTGTTAGCACCCTGCTCGAGTGAGGCAAACCTGTGGCAAATACTTGACATTCTTGATCCCCCAAATCTATAAGTATATTGTTGCTTCAAGTCCCTGGCATGGTTGTTAAACAGCAGTAGTAGCTGGAACACCCATTCATCCTCCATGTCCCAGGTTCATAAAGAAAAAAGGTAACTCAAATGCATGGCACAAATAAATAATCTTTAATTTCAATAAATAGCTCCCCATCACACCAGACAATATGCTGTGGGTAGATACAGAAGCATCCAACAGAGAGAGAGGGAGAAAGAGAGAGAGACAGAGATCTACTCTAGCTCCACTAATTCCTTAGCACATGGGACGTGACTTTGGTTCACACACGAACACAGAAAGATCCTTAGAGTATGATTAAGGAAGGAGATTGTCGTGGATGGGATGTGGTGGCCATTTTAATCCATGTGTCAAGTTCTTTGAAGATCTTCGGTGGGTCACAGTCACCGTGATTTGGTCAAAAAATGTTACTTTTGTTCTAGCACACGTATTCTATTTACTGGACACACACACACACACACACACACACACACGTTACCATCACCCCAGGTGGGGTCTTTGACTGGATGATGCTGGGTAAAATCTCACCAGGTGGGAGAGGCAGAGAGAAGGGAGTGGTTGGGGTTGAGGTCCCAACCTGTCACCTTGCTCTCTCCAGAGGACTCCTAGGCACACACACATGTTCCTTGGTGAGGGCACAGGCGTGAGAACATACCACACGGACAATTGGGTTAAGCCAGGAGAGGCTTCTTATACTGGAGTATTTTTTTGTTGCAATTTGGTTTCTCTAAATAGTCTAACCTAGCTATCACATTTACTAAGAAAACAAAGATACTTACACCTTTGGAGAAAGGTATCAGGTTTGAATAACAGCAGCCTGTTCAGAAGTTGCCAAGTGGGCCAGTGTTTTGGGGTGGGGGAGTCAGGTTGCCCACACACTGGCCAAACTCTTGGAACTTAGTCTCAGTGGAGGCTGGCACCTTTTGGAAAGTCCCCTTTCTGGCCTGAGGGTTGCATTTGGGGGCAGGGGTAGCAACAAGAGCAGCACTGCCAATAAGTCCTACGGCAGTGCCTACTCAGCTTGTGATCTATGGGTAGGGCTTCCACAAAGTTCTCAGGGCTCACTCATCGGAGTTGGCCATTTTATAATCAATAGTCAGTTTCCTCTCTGTTCCGAGAGGATTTAGGGTATGTGTGTGTGTGTGTGTGTGTGTGTGTTTGCAGGTGTGAATGTAATAGTATGTGACACATTTTTTGTCTTTTTCTTTCTTTTTTTTTTTTTTTAAACAAATGAAAGCCTTCTTCCTGGCAGCCTTTCAGGTCACCTCTAGGGAGGCGGGAGACACACGGTCACACTCTGCTCGGGACCTCAGGCTGTGCCACTGCTCCACGGCTGTGCGGTGGGTGTTGAGCATACGTCGCCAATGGTTGGATTCGGAGGGGCCTGATGAGTACTGGCCGATGACGATTCTTCCGATGAAGTCGTTGCTGCTCTTCATGTTGTGGCCGAAAACTAGAGTGAGAGGGGTGAGGGCAGGAAGCAGGAGGCAGGGACAAGACAGAGGCCGTTAGTGTACCATCCTCAACTGCATGCATGAGGTCATCACTTAGGGGACTGTCTCTCTCTTCACCTGGCGAGAAATCCCAATTCCCTCATCTCATCCTCCCATTCAGTCTCTACAACAGCCACGCCTGGTGTCCTGTTGTCCCACCATGCCAGCCTTGTCCCTACTCACAGCCTCTGCACCACCTGCTCCTTCTTCCAGAGAGCTGCACCACCTAAAAACTTATGTCTTGCCACCTCACTGCCTGCAGCACTCGCTCTAAATGGCTAGTTCCAGTGGGACAGCAAGCTGTCACTCTAGTGCAGTTGAGGGGCTGAACCAGGGTTTCTCGATCATGGCACTGTTGACATCGTGTAAGACAATAATACTCTGCACAGAGAACTGTCCTGTATATTGCAGTATGTTTAACAGCATCCCTGGTCAGTCCATACTTATAGATGCTGGTAGCAGCTGTGACAGCCCCAAATGTCTCCAGACATGGCCGAATGTCCCCTGGAGTGGGGGTTGGCAATGCATCCTGGGGTGAATCCTGGCTCTGACATTTGACAAAGCTCTGGGACTCAGAGTCAAAACAGGTGACCTCTCTGAGCCTGAGTCCTCATGAGTTGAATAGGAATCTTGGTAGTAGTTTATCTACAAGTCAATGTGCATTTTCTATGAAATAATGTATGTAAAGCTCAGAGCACATGATGCCTAGTATGTGGTAAGAGCTCAATAAATGTTATGCTGCTATTTCAATCTTATATTTCTGTCTGCCGACCTTTCATAAAAAGAGACCTCATGTTTCCTCTGTTCCATGCAATGGTGAAAAGTCTTCTTAGAGAAATGGTTATGGTAATTTTTTCCACCCCTTCCTGTGCTGCATGTCTCTTTGGAAAGCTTCTCTGTTAATCCTAACTTATGCTTAATTTGTGTCTTTCAAGCCTAATGAGATGGTTAACTTGATTTATCTTCCTGGCCAAGTTCTGCCTAATTCTTTATCTGCGGGTGGGTAGCGCAGGCGTGCTGTCTCACTAATGGGAAAGCAGGCTGCGTCTGTGTTACAAATGAAGGGTTACAGAATAGGAAACATCACAGATTCACTCAGCATGAGCTGAGCAAAGGCAGGCTTGATCCCAGGAGGGATGCTGATTATCAAATAAACCAACTAAAATATGCAGCCAAAAACAGAGTTTGAATGCTAACGAGCCTCTGTTCTCCTCTGTGGAGTTCACACCAAGAATTCCAAATGATGAAAATGGGGGAATAAAAGAAAAATAGAAAAACAAAAACAAAAACTCCATCCATCAAAAAAAAAAAAAATCCATCCATTATCTAAAAGTTAAAAAGACTTAGAGCAAACTATGGTAAGTGAAATACTATGGCATCTTCTGTCAAGAGTGACTGATACCTGTCAGCTCTGTGAAAAAAATTGGATCATGTATATTTTTTGTACACTTGGTATGCTCAGTATGCATAGTTGGACCTCATTTACATGTAAATCCATTATAAAAAAGGGGAAATAATAAGAATGGAACATTTGCTTAATAAAGGAAATTGATAAGGATCTCTCAAGCATTTGAAAAAAAGGGTTGTTTTTTTTTGTTTTGGGGGGGTTTTTTTGGATAGGTAATACTCAAAACTTTTTGGAAACACACCTAGTGGGCTCACACTAAGTTTGATCTCTTCAAAAAGAATAAATTCCCTAAGTCCCCTTCCCTGTGTGCTTTGAATCTAAAACAAGATAACATTATGCCATTCAAAGCCTCATTTGCTCTTCTATGGGGGCAAAATGTCCTATTGTTCTCTCTAAAGCTCCAGAATCACAATGCAGAAAGATACCTTGTAAGTGGCTATAGGTTTTACTTCTTTGAGAAAGTGGCTTAAGAATCTCAAGCACTCTCATGCACTCTGTTGGTGGAAAAGAAAGTCAGTTCAACTTTTAAGGTGGTTCACGGTATCTGTTCCAAAGAAGTCTTATAGCTTATGACTCAGCAATTTCACTACTAAGAATTTATCCTATAGAGTCGTCTGCACAAGTGAACAAAAACATACATACCAGGACATTTTATATCCTAAGGGTCAGCAAACTGGAGCCTCCAAGTCAAATCTGGACCACTAACTGTTTTTTTTTTTTTTCTAATAAAGTTTTATTGGAACACAGTCAAACTCATTTGTTTACATACTGCTTTTGTGCTAAAAGGACAAAGCTGAGTCTTAGTCCATTCGGGCTGCTAGGCAAAAATGCTATAAATTGGGTAGCTTATAAACAAAAGAAATTTATTTGGCTGAGAAGTCCAAGATCAAGTTACTGGCAAATTTGGTGTCTGATGAGGGCCTGTCTCCTCAAAGATGGCACCTACGTAGTGGAGGGAACAAGCTGGTTCCCTGGCATATCTTTTATAAGGGCACTAATCTAAATCATGAGGGCTCCATCCTCATGACAAAATGACCTCCCAAAGATCCCTTCTCCTAATACCATCATCTTGGAGGTTAGGATCTCAACATATAAATCTGGGGGGAGACACAACATTCAAATCATAGCAGTTGATAAATTCAGAGCAAGACTATGTGTCCTTCAAAGCCTTTTACTATGTGTCTGGTCTATCCATGTTGTAATGTGACTTTTTATGAACAGAAAATATTCTGTGTATATTCACTGTATAAATAATGTCGCATTTTGTTTACCAGTTGATGGACAGTTGGGTTCTTTCCACCTTTTGACTATTATTATGAATAATGCTGGTGTAAACATTTATGTGTAAGTTTTTAAGGCCACATATTATGATTCCATTTACATGAAATGTTCAGAACAGGCAAAATTGTTTTTGTTTTTTAAACAAAGTCTCACTATGTTGTCCTCAGTTGAGTACTGTGGTGTCACAGCTCACAGCAACCTCAAACTCTTGGGCTTAAGTGATTCTCTTGCCTCAGCCTCCCAAGCAGCTGGGAGTACAGGTGCCCTCCACAACACCCGGCTATTTTTCGTTGTTTTTGTTGTTGTTGCTGTCATTGTTGTTTGGCAGACCTGGGCCAGTTTTGAACCCGCCAGCCCCAGTTTATGTGGCTGGTGCCCTAGTTGCTGAGCTACAGGCGCCTGTAGCGCCAAGCCAGAATAGACAAATCTGTGTTTTCTTTTTTTTGTAGAGACAGAGTCTCACTTTATCGCCCCCAGTAGAGTGCCATGGCGTCACACAGGTCACAGCAACCTCCAACTCCTGGGCTTAGGCGATTCTCTTGCCTTAGCCTCCCGAGTAGCCGGGACTACAGGCACCTGCCACAACGCCCAGCTATTTTTTTGTGGCAGTTTGGCCGGGGCCAGGTTTGAACTCATCACCCTTGGTATATGGGGCTGGCGCCCTACCCACTGAGTCATAGGTGCCGCCCCAGAATAGGCAAATCTTTAAAGACAGAAAATATATTTGTTGTTACCAAGGACTAGGGGAAGGGGAACTGGAGAGTGACTGCGAATGCGCACAGAATTCCTTTTGGGGCAGATAAAAATGTTCCAGAATTAGGTAGTGATGATAGCTGCACAACCTTGCAAATATATTAAAAAGCACTGAATTGTATAACTTAAAAGGGTGAATTTTATGAATTAGAAAAAATTAATTTTTAAGAGGCAGGGTCTTGCTCTGTTGTCCTGCTGGAGTACAGTAGTAGCATGGTCATCACTGCAGCCTCAGACTTCTAGGTTCAAGGGATCCTCCCGCCTTAGCCTCCTGAGGTAGCTGGGACTACAGATATGCACCACCATGCCCTGCTATTTTTTTAATTTTTAGTATAGATAGTGTCTCATTATGTTACTCAGGCTGGTTTTGAACTCTTGGCCTCAAGCAATCCTTCTGCCTGGCCTATGTGAATTTTATCTCAATTAAAAAAAAAAATGCTAGGGCAGGTGCAGTGGCTCACACCTATAATCCTAGCACTGTGGGAGGCCCAGGCAGGAGGATTGCTGGAGGCTAGGAGTTTGATACCAAATCAAGCAAGAGTGAGACCCTATCTGTACAAAACACAAGAGAACTTAAATGAATGCAGTGGTGCCTGCCTGTAGTCCCACTGCTTGGGAGGCTGAGGCAGGAGAATTCCTTGAGCCCAGAAGTTGAAGGTTGCAGTAAGCTATGATGATGCCACTGCATTCTAGCTTAGGAGACAACGTGACACCCTGTTTCAAAAAAAATTTTTTTAAAAGCTAAAAGGGAATACAAAATAAAATTTTTACCACCTCTCTTATATAAACAATTTTGTCAACCTCTGTTCTACAGCACTGTTTGTAAGAATAACAAAGTAGGCCATGCATGGTCACTCATGCCTGCCATCCCAGCACCATGGGAGGCCACGGTGGAAGGATCTCTTTTAGAGGCCAGGAGTTTGAGGTTGCAGTGAGCTATGATTGGACCAGTGTATTCCAATCCATCTTGGATGACAGAGCAAGACCTTGTCTCTATAAAAACAAAAAAAATACAAAAAGAAACTTGGAAAAGCCAAACATGTCCAAATGTCGATGAACAAGTGTAGCTAAGACTGTTGGTGCCCTGCCCACCCGCTCAGCCTACCTTGAAGGATACTCATGGCATCCGTAGATAATGTCCTACCCAGAGCACCTGTGGCTTTCTGCCCGAGCCATGCCAAACTGCCCATGCTAACTGTGATTTGTGGTTGGGCCCTTGAGCCACTCAACATCGGGCTGGAGACTAGGGTCGGCCATGGCCATGTGACCAACCCCCATCAGATATCCCAGACACCAAGATTCAGGTAAGCTTCCCTGAGTGGCAACCCTCTGAGAGTGTTGCCACACATCACTGCTGGAGAATTAAGTACTGTCCACACAATTCCAGTGGAGGAGGACAACTGGAGGTTTGTACCCAGTGTCTCTTGGACTCTCCCCTATATGCCTGTCTTTATCTGGACTGCTATAACAAATTATCATACACTGGGTAGTTTAAAATAACAGGAGTTTATTTCTTACAGTCCTAGGAGCTAGGAAATCCAAGAGCAAGATCCTAGCACATTCTGTATCTGCAGAGGGCTCCCTCTCTGCTGCTTAGATGATGCCTTCTCCCTGAATCCTCATGGGATAGCAGGGGTGAGTCAGTTATCCAGGGTCTCTTTCCTAAGGGCCCTGATCCCATTCATGAGGGAATCACCCCCCAAATGCCCTATCTCTTAATACTATTGCACTGGGGATTAGGATTCAATATATGAATCTTGGTGGGAACACATTCAAACTACAGCCACAAACCTTGCTGACTTTAGACAGTATCATTTTACTGTAATAAACCGTAATCATGAGAATGACAGCTTTCCTGAGTTCTGCAAGTCTTTCTAGCAGCTGAACTTGTGCATGGTTTTGGGGACCCCCCTAAACCACAGATACCCACTCATCAAGCATCCTTGATAAGTCTGCTCCCTTTCCTGTCTCACTTGCCACTATCTTATCACTGCTTCCTGAGATCGTATCCCTCGAAGCCTACTTTAGCTCAAGTCGTTAGCTTCAGATTGCCTTTGAGGGAACCAGTTAAATAATTTCTGATGCATTAATACCCTGGGAATCTATGACACTCTAAAAATGAGACAGATCTATCTCTACCTATCAAATGGAAAAATCTCTGAGACACATCGCCAGGAGACAAAGCACATTACAAAAAGGCGTCTATGATCCTAACAAACAGAATCCAGCAACACATCAAACAAATTATACATCATGACCAAGTCAGTTTTATCCCAGGGTCTCAAGGCTGGTTCAATATCTGTAAATCTATAAGTATAATTCAGCACATAAACAAATTAAAAAACAAAGACCATATGATTCTCTCAATTGATGCAGAAAAAGCTTTTGATAATATCCAGCATCCCTTCATGATCACAACACTTAAGAAAATTGGTATAGAAGGGACATTTCTTAAACTGATAGAGGCCATCTACAGCAAACCCACAGCCAATATCATATTGAATGGAGTTAAACTGAAATCATTTCCACTCAGATCAGTAACCAGACAAGGCTGCCCATTGTCTCCACTGCTCTTTAACATTGTAATGGAAGTTTTAGCCATTGCAATTAGGGAAGAAAAGGCGATTAAGGGTATCCATATAGGGTCAGAAGAGATCAAACTTTCGCTCTTCGCAGATGATATGATTGTATATCTGGAAAACACCAGGGATTCTACTACAAAACTCTTACAAGTGATCAAGGAATACAGCAGCATCTCAGGTTACAAAACCAACATTCACAAATCAGTAGCCTTTATACATACCAACAACAGTCAAGCTGAAAAAACAGTTAAGAACTCTATTCCATTCACAGTAGCACCAAAGAAGATGAAATATTTGGGAGTTTATCTAACAAAGGACGTGAAAGATCTCTATAAAGAGAACTATGAAACTCTAAGAAAAGAAATAGCTGAAAATGTTAACAAATGGAAAAACATACCATTCTCATGGCTGGGAAGACTCAATATTGTTAAAATGTCCATACTACCCAAAGCAATATACAATTTTAATGCAATCCCTATTAAAGCTCCACTGTCATACTTTAAAGATCTTAAAAAAATAATACTTCGTTTTATATGGAATCAGAAAAAACCTTGAATAGCCAAGACACTACTCAGAAAACAAAGCAGGAAGAATCACGCTACCGGACCTCAGACTATACTATAAATCGATAGTGATCAAAACAGCATGGTACTGGCACAAAAACAGAGAAGTAGATGTCTGGAACAGAATAGAGAACCAAGAGATGAATCCAGCTACTTACCGTTATTTGATCTTTGACAAGCCAATTAAAAACATTCAGTGGGGAAAAGATTCCCTATTTAACAAATGGTGCTGGTGAACTGGCTGGCAACCTGTAGAAGACTGAAACTGGACCCACACCTTTCACCATTAACTAAGATAGACTCTCACTGGATAAAAGATTTAAACTTAAGACATGAAACTATAAAAATACTAGAGGAGAGTGCAGGGAAAACCCTTGAAGAAATTGGGCTGGGCGAGTATTTTATGAGGAGGACTCCCCGGGCAATTGAAGCAGCTTCAAAAATACACTACTGGGACTTGATCAAACTAAAAAGCTTCTGCACAGCCAAGAACACAGTAAGTAAAGCAAGCAAACAGCCCTCAGAATGGGAGAAGATATTTGCAGGTTGTCTCCGACAAAGGTTTAATAACCAGAATCCACAGAGAACTCAAACGTATAAGCAAGAAAAGAACAAGTGATCCCATCACAGGCTGGGCAAGGGACTTGAAGAGAAACTTCTCTGAAGAAGACAGGCGCACGGCTTACAGACATATGAAAAAATGCTCATCATCTTTAATCATTAGAGAAATGCAAATCAAAACTACTTTCGATATCATCTAACTCCAGTAAGATTAGCCCAGATCACAAAATCCCAAGACCAGAGATGTTGTGGTGGATGTGAAGGAAAGGGAACACTTCTACACTGCTGGTGGGAATGCAAATTAATGCATTCCTTTTGGAAAGATGTTTGGAGAACACTTAGAGATCTAAAAATAGACCTGCCATTCAATCCTATAATTCCTCTATTAGGCATATACCCAGAAGACCAAAAATCACATCATCACAAAGATATTTGTACCAGAATATTTATTGCAGCCCAATTCATAATTGCTAAGTCATGGAAAAAGCCCAAGTGCCCATCGATCCACCAATTGATCAATAAATTGTGGTATATGTACACCATGGAATATTATGCAGACTTAAAGAAAGATGGAGACTTTACCTCTTTCATGTTTACATGGATGGAGCTGGAACATATTCTTCTTAGTGAAGTATCTCAAGAATAGAAGAAAAAGTATCCAATGTGCTCAGCCTTACTATGAAAATAATTTATGGCTTTCACATGAAAGCTGTAACCCAGTTATAACCTAAGCATATGGGTAAGAGGGAGAAGGAGGGGAGGGAGGGGGGTGGTGGGCGGAGGGAAGGTGATTGGTGGGATTACACCTGTGGTGCATCTTATAAGAGTATATGTGAAACTTAGTAAATGTAGAATGTAAATGTCTTAATACAATAACTAAGAAAATGCCAGGAAGACTATGTTAACCAGTGTGATGAAAATGTGTCAAACGGTCCATAAAACCAGTATATGGTGCCTCATGATCACATTAATGTACACAGCTATGATTTAATAAAGAAAAAAAAAGGCATCCGTACACATGATCTCATTTTGTTAAAAATGAATGTTAATATATATAAAAAAATAATTATCTGGAAGAATGTTCACCAAACTGTTCGAAGTAGCTCTCTCTAGAGAGGGGAAACAGAGGGAAATTTCCACTTTCTGTATTATATAAGTGTGTGCAGTCTGAATTTCTTACAACAAGTATATATTATTTTGGAAAGAAAACAAAGAGAAAATAAGTTGCCATTAGAGCATCCATGTCTAAATCACCAGAAAGGAAGAAAACTAAAAGGAAGTCTAATATCCTACGCTCCTTATCCCAAATTGCAAAGAAACTTGGCTGGTGAATCACTTGGCCCTGGGAGGGTGGGAAGTGATTCAGCCCTTCTGATGGGAAGCCGTTCGTGTTGTGGCCATCTGAGTTAACTGGCAGGCATGGGCGCTTGCAAATCACTTGGTAAAGTTATGGCAATCTTCATAGTCTTTAAAAAAAAATGCCAAAAATTAAAATGCCAATTATAATAAGCTGAAGCTGAATAAAACTAATGACTTCTGTTATAGAAAGTTGCCTGGGAGAATATCAAGATTTGCCATCACTGAATTCTAAGGCATGTGCTGTTAGAGAGAGTAGGGAATTCACTATTAGACTCAGAGGCAGTGGGTCAGATACCCCGTCCCTTCCATTTTATAGAAAAAGAAATGAAGTTACAGCTAACTGGTGATAAAACTCACAGAATCTGAAACAAATAACCTGTGGAGGAAGACAATTCTTTATAACTAGATTCCTAAATTTCTTCTCTTTAGAAATATTCACAACTCAATTATTTTTATTTTTTTTTTTTGTAGAGACCCTGACAGAATATTCCTACCCATGATTATGGGAGAAGTCCTTTTAATGTAGCCAGTAATATTTACTGGACAATGTAGAAGAGGTCTAACGATTAAGTTCTCAAACTATGTACTACATTGCTGAGTATCACTGCGGTCACTTCTGCAGTACTCTCGTGGGCCACCTGGTGACCACAGCAATATTCAGCAATGAAGCACTTTTCCTAGGACAAGTTCACAAACTTTTGTCAGACCTCATACAATGACAGCTCTGATGGCCATTCCAGAGAAAGAGTTCCAAAACTGCTTTGAAAGGTAGACTAGGTGCTGGCTTTGGGGCATAACTTCCCAAGGGGAGTGCCTCGAGGGTGACTGTAGTGATATTGGCCAATGGGGTTGGTAGCACATTTTCTAGGAAGAGTTCCGAAGTTAATTATCTGACCATATATACTTGAAGTGTAGTCAGAATAGCTGTCACTAAGTCCATGCCCATCATCCACGAAGAGGGCTTTCTCTAAGAGTCTATCCATTGTTTATGGATTTACACAGAATTGGAATAAACTCAGTCATCTGGTTTACCCATCTAGAGTAATTTAAATTAATATAGTAGATTGTGGTTACCAGACAGATACAAGAACTCAAGAAAGTACAGCAGGCCTGGGCGCGGTGGCTCACGCCTGTAACCTTAACAATCTGGGAGGCTAAGGTGGGTGGACTGTCTGAACTCAAGCATTCAAGACCAGCCTGAGCAACAGTAAGACATCATTTCTACTAAAAATAGAAAAAGTAGCCAGGCTTTGCGATGGCTCCTATAGTCCCAGCTACTTGGGAGGCTAAGGCAGGAGGATCTCTTGAGCCCATGAGTTTGAAGTTGCTGTGAGCTAGGACTCCGTGGCACTCCACCCACAGCACAGAGTGAGACTCTGTCTCAAAAATAATAATAATAAAAAAAAAGTACAGTAGGATGGGACCACTTGGTGAAAAGCAAACCCCCTCTACCCCTTCACAGAGCTGGGGGCTGTTCACTGTGTGGGCTTTTTAAGAAAAAGAAATAAATTGTGATTCTGAATCCCTAAGACCGATTGATTTTCTTCCATTTAAAGAGTTAAAGGAAGTGTGACAAATTCTGTATCAAACGCAGTTAAAAAAATTTTTTTTTGGCATTTTAAACCTCACATTTTAATATAATTGTGTTTTCTTCTTTAAAAATTACAAGGAGAAAAGGCCCACCATGCTCTGCATTCACCCCACTTTTATACAATTTTCAGTGCTCTTTTTTTTTCTTTTTAATTAAATCATAGCTGTGTACATTAATGCAATCATGGAGCATCAGCTGGTTTTATACACCATTTGAAATATTTTCATCAAAAACACAGTTAAAAATTTTAAGCCCTTTTTCAAGCATAAGGAGAAAGTGATTAGAAAGTGGAAACTTTACTGCTCCAAAGGACTTTTGGCAGCCCCTTCACTAATGATTCTGAAGCACAGTAACACCTTGTATGGGAACTGGATCTATTACCTGGTCACACTGTGTTCTCTCCCTGACCCTGCTGGGTCTCCAGCATCCTAAGGCTAGAGGGTCTCGGTGGGTCACCTTCTGCAGACAGGCAAATACAGTGAAATTTATTTCTCTTCCTTGGACAGAGCACAGCCACAACCTGCTCAATCCACTCTCTGGAATGTGAGACCCAACTTAACCTGCAAAGAATCATCGACATACCTATCCATTTCTATGATGCCATGGTAATTCAAGTTGGGAAAACACAACTGGGAAACAAAAGTAAGGAGCACCTCCCAGGGCTCCAAGGTCAGGCTTTGAAGGAGCAGAGGAGTGATGTTGCTTTATTAAATATTTACTACGTGTTTGGCCCAGGGCTAAGGATGAAAATGGATTAATTTATTTAATCTTCATATCAACCCTCTAGAGCACAGTTTCTTGCCCTTAGCACTAATGACATTCTGGGCCAGATCATTCTGTGTTGTGGAGTGCTGTCCCGAGCATGGCAGGGTGCTTAGCAGCTCCTATGACTTCTGCCCACTAAATGTCAGTAGGAACGCTGACACCTCTGTTGTGACATCCAAAAGTAGTTCCAGATATCGTCAAACATATCACTGGGCCTCATCTCCCCACGTTTGAAAGTCAGTGCTCTAGGGCAGTTGCTGTCACTGGTACATTTTACAGCTGGGGAGACTAAGGTCCAGAGAGGTGAAGGGAAATCACTCACTGCCCTAGTCAAAATCGAAGCGCCCTGAATGAGTCAGGGACAAGTTGAGGCTTTCACATGTTGATATTTGCTGTAAAAAACGAATTTGTTCTTCACCCTAGGTGCTAAACTCTTTTTTTTTTTTTTTTTTGGTGGCTAATTTAGTTTGCCAAGGCAGACGGTTCTGGAAGAGAAGCTGGATGACTTAGAATGTGGGTGTGATAAACATTGCAAATTAAAAGGAAAAAAAAATGTCCCCATCTTTACCAGTGGGAGCAGAATTGACAGTTCTCATTTTGCATGTTTGGTTCACAAGGTAAAGACAGACTGTCACCTCTGCCCTAGGCTCTCGGTGGCCCCACATTCAACTTGGAGCCTGACAGCACAGTGCAGGGAAATCATGGCTGGAACCCCAACACCTCAGCGCTGTACCTTCCGATCTATTGGGTGCTGGGTTAAGGTGTTCTCCCATTTCTGGAAAAAAACATATTAAACCAGCAAGACCCTACCTAGGCTGTATGACCACACTTTCTTGCCGCGAAAGGGTCCCCACTCCCCATCAGGACGTTCACGAGTCTGTTGCAGAAAAGCTAAGAGGGTCCACCTGCGCTGCTTCCTCCCCCCTTCTCCCCTCACAGGCAAGCTCTGACCCGCCCCAACACAGGTGAGGTGGGCCCCATTCTCTTCTCAACTTCTGCAAAACTTCCTTAAACTTTGGCACCCTGTTTATTTTCTTCTTTTCTAAAACCTCAAAGCTGTTTCAGCTTTTCCTTCAAAACAATGTAGATCATCATAGCCATTCCCTGGGCCTCAGTTGCCCCATGTGTACAATGGGTGGGCATATGTAGGTTTTGAGTCCTCATTCGGTGAGAAGACTTCTTTGGTTCTAACAGTTTCATCTGTGACTTAACAGTGATGTTTTTCAAGTTTTCTTGGCTCACTCTGTGATTCATAACAGCTGTTTGGATAGAACTTTTTTCTCCATGTTCTTCCTTCCAACAGTCATAATGACCATTTAGATAACAGTATTATAATAATTAAGAATCAGTACTCCTAAACCCTCAGTTCCATGTCTGCTCTGTATGTATTTTTTTTTCTGATTTAATTTATTGAATACAGGTTTCTTTGAGAGATTTAATAGATTCTGGAATAGGATATTTTTTTCTTTTTTTTTATTAATTAATTTATTTTTTTATTGTTAAATCACAGCTGTGTACATTAGTGCAATCAAGGGGTACCATGTGCTGCTTTCATATACAATCTGAAATATTCTCATCAAACTGTTCAACGTTTCAACGTAGCCTTCATGGCATTTTCTTAGTGCATCCTAGAACGGGTACAGGGGAAACTTACTAAATGCAGAATACAAATGCCTACATACAGTATCTATGTATGTATTTTTTTTTAACTTAAATCCATACCACAGTCTTATTAGGGAAGGTACTATTTTATTTTATTTTTTAAACATGCTCCCCAGGAAAGTATGTTAGGTACTATTTCCATCCCCAGTTTGTAGATGGAGGATTTGAGGCTCAGAGAAACTAAGAGATTGAGTGTTTGAGGTCACCTGGCCAGAGCACGGCACAGCAAGGAGCGACACTCAAAGCTCAACGCCATTTCTTCTCTGATCTCAAAAGAGGAGAACAGTCCCACCACTTCTCCATTCCCTTGACCTTCCCTTGACAAGGTCAAGACCAGGAATAGAGACCTACTGCGCGTGTATTTGAAAGGGAGTTACATCCTCAACCGGCACATCAGGGAAAGGTGCACCAGGGAGAGGAGCCCGGAATTCCCTGAAATCCCTGAAATCCCAGCGAGGGTGCCCAGCTGGGGACCTTCACACCATCCCTCTGGAGCCCAGCAGGGTCAGGTTTGCCTCCAGGTTTGAACACGTCCTGCTTCTTCAGCTAAGCAGCAGATACGGACGGAAGCTGTCTCATGTTACCAATATGAGAAATACAAGAATAGCACCTAACACGTACGTATGGTACTTACCATGGAGCCACCATCCCATGGGCTCCCCAATATGCTGAGATTAAATAACTCAGCATATTGGGGAGCCCATAGGTGGGGAGCCTTTGAGTTATTGGGGAGCCTCATAGGTGACAACCCTACGAGGTGAGTACCACCATTATCTCCTGAGGCCTTCAGGGCATGAGCTGGCATCACCGACCACGTTCCTGAGCACCAATCTGGAAGAGGCCTGAGCAGGCCCTGGAAACAGGCTTGGGCCGTTGGGGTGGGAAATTCTGGGGTCCTGGTATTCAAAGGCGACCGAGAAGGGAAGGTGTGGGCTCCTCAACGCCTGGACTTCTCAGTCTGTGAGGAGAAGAATGCTTTTGGACTCCTCACCCCTACTTAAAGCATGAGGCCTGGAGGAGAGGCTCCCTGTGCCCAGGAAAAAACAGCTTGGAGTCAATTGTTCCATTCTGAAACACAGTGGGTCTCAACTGGAGTTAAATTTGCTCCCCCCAATCTGGCAACGTTTGGAGGCTTTTTTTGCCATTGCAATCGGGAGGGGTGCTAATGGCATCCAGTGGGTAGAGACCACAATACACAGGACATCCCACCCCACCAAGAAACTATCCAGCTCACAAAGTCAGTAAGTGCCAAGGTTGAAAAACGTCCTTAAGGGAAAAGTGGAAATGATAGGATTTCCCTTCATTAACACCAAGTCTTGACCAACACCACCATCAAACAAAAGCCCCTGAGATTCAGGAAGCTGTGCAGATCCCCAGGAGGAAGACGCCGAGATCGGGAGGGTGTGGAAGGGGGAGTCACCCCCACCGAGCTAGAGAGAGCAGGAAAGTTCAGCACAGAAGAAATTCAACGGGGGAATGGAGAAGAGACGTCTGGGAGATGATGCAGGGGTTCCTCAAGAGATGGAAGCCAAGATGGAAATTTCTTTCACAATTCCTTTGGTTGTAGCTGTTGAAGCCCTTCTTTGTGCCTGTGTGGAGACTAAGCCACACGGAGCCTGCATTTAAGACACCATATGGGTTGATGGGAGTTGAAGAATCACTTTCAGATCTGTGAGTGAATCACACCATCTAGGCGCCAGCACTTAAAGGTGTGTCTACAAAGCATGTGCTCGTTCTTACACGAACAACCAAAGTTTATACATCTGAATGAGGGTCGCCTTTGTACATTTGTTTCAGAGATGTTGACATTGCTTTGGGAGAAATGTTCACTACAAACTGTTTTCTGAGCTATTTATAGGACATGTGTTGAAGCCAGTTACAAGTCTCCTGTTGAGGGCCTGGGACTTCTAGATGCAAACTCACCAGGTTCCCAGTCAGATAAGATCTTCCCTGGGGAGAGTGAATAAAGGATCAGAGAGTCCAGGGGGTGTTACCTTAAGGCCAGGGTGGGCACAGTTTCCCAATTAAGGGCCAGATAGTAAAATATTTTAGGCTTTGAAGGCTACCTATGGTCTCTGTTGGAAGTACTCAGCTCTGCTGTCATAGCAGGAAATAGGCACAGACAGTATGTCAATGAATGAGCATAGCTGTTGTTCCAATGAAACTTTAATTCTTTAGGTCATAGAAATATCCATTTCCACGTCGAGGTACTCAACCACTTAGGCCATGAGCTGTGCAAACCATTCAGGTCACCAGCTAGTCATGGGGCTGCCGGATCCTAGAGCAAGAAGGAAACTTGGGGAGTCAGTTGGGGGGAAGGGAGAGACAAGAGTATCTGGATGGATGGCAAGGAGCTCCCAGGGGGACGGTCCTCCCAGCTTACCCCAATGACAGCAAGGGGCCAGAAACACCATCCTGCGCCTTCACCACGGACTAGTACCCTGATGTTTTGTCTACTCAAAACACCAAACAGCAGGTCAACTGTACTTTGGACTGATGAGCACACTGGATCCTGCTCAGAGCATACTCACGCTAAGTACCACCAGATAATAAGGATAAAGACCAGCTTTTGCTCCTTAGAGCAAGTTCCTGCCCTTTTCTGCTTTATCCCTCTTTGATCTGAGCTTGTCCTAGGCCCAGATTGTACCTTATCTGCTTTCTTTCTTTCACTATAGTTTTGCCTTTAGTAGAACTGCATAAAAACATAATTAGACATTATATAATCGTTTGTATTCATTTAGCGTAATGTTTGAGATTCACCCATGTGTGTATGTATTAATATTTCCTTCTTTTTAATTGTTGAGTAATACTGCAATGTGTGGATGTATCACAATTTGTTTATACATTCACCAGCTGCTGGACATTTGGACCATTTCCACTTTTTGGCTATTACAAATAATGCTTTTAGGAACGTTTTTGTACATGATTTTTGTAGACATGTATTTTTATTTCTCTTGAGTAAATATCTGAGAGAGTAATTCATGGGTTGTATGGTAAATGTATATTTAACTTTATCAGACAGTTTCATATGATTTTCCAAAGTGGCTGTAGCATCTTGCATTCCCACCTGAAATGCATGGGCCCCACACGGTGGCTCATACCTATAATCCCAGCACTCTGGGAGGTCAGCAATTTAAGATCAGAGATGCATGAGCATTTCAGTTGTTCCATCTCCACGCCCTCACCAACCCTTTGTGTTTTCAATCTTTTCTTTTTTTTTTTTTGGAGACAGAGTCTCACTCTGCTGCCCTGGGTAGAGTGCCGGGGCATCATCATAGCTCACAGCAATTTCAAACTCCTGGGCTCAAGCAATCCTCTTGCCTCAGCCTCCCAAATAGCTGGGACTGTAGGCGCCCAACATGATGCCCGGCTAAATTCTCTATTTTTGGTAGAGACAAGGTCATGCTCTTGACCAGGCTGGTCATGAACTCCTAAGCTCAAGGGATCCTCCTGCCTCAGCCTCTCAGAGTGCTGGGATTTTAGGCATGAGTCACTGGGCCCAGCCTTAGCTTTTCAGTATTTTAAACTAAGCTGTGCTAGTGGGCATGCAGAGGTATGGTAGTGTGGTTTTAATTTGTTTCTGTAGTATCTTTCAAGTGCTTCTTTGCCATATGTTTTATCCTGTTTTGTTAAGAACACCTTTTTAACTCTCTTGCCCACTTTTTATTGGGGTGTGAATTGTCTTACTGAGTTATAAGAGCTCTTTATATATTCTGGATACGGGTTCTTGGTTGGTTGATATATGTTTTGCAAAAAACTTCTCTTACGGTATGACTTGCATTTTTATTTTCTTGACTATGCTTTTTGAAGAGCTAATGTTTTAAATCTTTTTTTTTTTTTTTTTTTGGAGACAGAGTCTCACTCTGTGGCTATGGATAGAGTGATGATATTAACTTACAGTGCCTTTGGATATATCAGCAGAGACATGTGTTAGGTGGGCGTGGTAGCTTGAGCATGTAGTTCCAGCTACTTGGGAGGCTGAGGCAGGAGGATGGCTTGAGCCCCAGGAGTTTGAGGCTACAGTGAGCCGTGATGTCACCAGTGAGGAGTTTGAGGCTGCAGTGAGCCATGATGACACCAGTGAGGAGTTTGAGGCTGCAGTGAGCCGTGATGTCACCAGTGAGGAGTTTGAGGCTGCAGTGAGCCGTGATGACAGCAGTGAGGAGTTTGAGGCTGCAGTGAGCTGTGATGTCACCAGGGAGGAGTTTGAGGCTGCAGTAAGCTGTGATGTCACCAGAGGGAGTTTGAGGCTGCAGTGAGCCGTGATGTCACCAGTGAGGAGTTAGAGGCTACAGTGAGCTGTGATGTCACCAGAGGGAGTTTGAGGCTGCAGTGAGCCGTGATGTCACCAGTGAGGAGTTTGAGGCTGCAGTGAGCCGTGATGTCACCAGTGAGGAGTTTGAGGCTGCAGTGAGCTGTGATGTCACCAGAGGGAGTTTGAGGCTGCAGTGAGCCGTGATGTCACCAGTGAGGAGTCTGAGGCTGCAGTGAGCCGTGATGACACCAGTGAGGAGTTTGAGGCTGCAGTGAGCCGTGATGTCACCAGTGAGGAGTTTGAGGCTGCAGTGAGCCGTGATGACACCAGTGAGGAGTTTGAGGCTGCAGTGAGCCGTGAGGTCACCAGGGGGAGTTTGAGGCTACAGTGAGCCGTGATGTCACCAGTGAGGAGTTTGAGGCTGCAGTGAGCCGTGATGTCACCAGTGAGGAGTTTGAGGCTGCAGTGAGCCGTGATGTCACCAGTGAGGAGTGTGAGGCTGCAGTGAGCCGTGATGACACCAGTGAGGAGTTTGAGGCTGCAGTGAGCCGTGATGTCACCAGTGAGGAGTTTGAGGCTGCAGTGAGCCGTGATGTCACCAGTGAGGAGTTTGAGGCTGCAGTGAGCCGTGATGTCACCAGTGAGGAGTTTGAGGCTGCAGTGAGCCGTGATGTCACCAGTGAGGAGTTTGAGGCTGCAGTGAGCCGTGATGTCACCAGAGGGAGTTTGAGGCTGCAGTGAGCTGTGATGTCACCAGAGGGAGTTTGAGGCTGCAGTGAGCCGTGATGTCACCAGTGAGGAGTTTGAGGCTGCAGTGAGCCATGATGTCACCATTGAGGAGTTTGAGGCTGCAGTGAGCCGTGATGTCACCAGTGAGGAGTTTGAGGCTGCAGTGAGCTGTGATGTCACCATTGAGGAGTTTGAGGCTGCAGTGAGCTATTACATATGCTAGCCTGGGTCAGAGTGAGACCCTGTCTCAAAATCAAAAACCAAAATAATAATAATCATCTTTTGAGTGGCAGGAGTTGGGCCTTCCCTGGGCCACAGAGGGGCTAAAACATTTGCTCAAGTCATCTGCTTCAATTGCATGCTTCAATCAGACACAAAGAGGAAAAATTGTGCCACCTTTTTTTGATTGCAAACTTTGACAATAGGTATGAAAACTGACAAATAAACATGCTTTGACCCAAATGCTATCCTCTGGTAGGATTTAACTCACAGGGCCTTTGGACACGTCAGCAGAGACATGTATGAGGATGTTCACACTAACAATGCTTCCAACCACAAACAAATGGAATTAACCTCAATGTTTACCAACAGGGAACTCACTTAATAAATTATTCTTCCACTCACTGACTTAATGGAATATCAAACAGCCATTAATAACAATCAGGGGGCTCCGCACTCCACATCAACCCCATGATCTCTTTGCTATTTCTCCCGGCAGGGCCTTTGTGCTCTGTTCCCCTTGGCTGGAATGTTCTTCCCCCAGACATCCATATGGCACACCTCCAGACTCCTTCAAATCTTGGCTCAAAGGTCACTCTCGTGGCCACTCTGTAAAAAATTATCATCTCCACCACATCCCTCGAGATCCCCTTCCCCTCCTTCAATTTTCTCCTTAGCACTTAACACCATCTCTAAACTGTACAATTCAGTTAGTTGTTTATTATCTTTCTTTCCATATTCAAATATTAGCCTGATGAAACTGGGATTTTTGTCTAATTTGTTCACTGCCATGGCCACAGCACCTGGTTCATAAGATGTATTCATTTGTGGCTCAGCACAGTGGTTATGGTACCAGCCATATACACCAAGGCAGGCGGGTTCGAGCCTGGCCTGGGCCTGCTAAACAACAATGACAACTGCAACCAAAAATAGCTGGGCATTGTGGCAGGTGCCTGTAGTCCCAGCTACTTGGGAGGCTGAGGCAAGAGAATCGCTTAAGCCCAAGAAGTGGAGGTTGCTGTGAGTTGTGACGCCACTGAACTCTATCAAGGGCGACATAGTGAGACATTGTCCCAAAAAAATAAAGAAAGAAAGAAAAGAAAAGATGTATTCATTTGTTAAATGAATAAATGAATGCTCATATGGAAAAACACCCAAGATGTATCAAGTGAGAAAGAAAGATGCCGAAAAGCACATATATTTTGAATGCTAACCAAAGAGGGTAGAGGTAGGTACCCACACATAAACATATACCTCTACAGAGGGTACCAAAAAAATTATACACACTTTAAGAATGGAAAAACCTGTATTGAAATCACAAAACTCAGTCTACACTGATAATGTTTGTAATCTTGCATATTTATTGTATCTTATATCTCTTGTAATTACAGAAGTCAAACACAGCTTGACTATCACAATTTTAAGACAGTGTTTTCCTTTCTTAAAACGGGTATCCATTTTTTGGGCACCCTCCTTATATGCACAAACACACGCATACACACACCTATACTTGTGAGTGCAGGCACGCATATACATTCCTGGCAAGAAGCTTCAATAGATTATTAAAAGTGCTCAACTTTAAGTAGAGGAAATTAGGGACTTTTTTTTTTGAGAGGGAGTCTTGCTCTGTCACCCAGGCTAGAGTACAGTAGCGTCCTCATAGCTCACTGTAACTTCAAACTCCTGGGCTCAAGCAATCCTCTGGCTTCAGCTCCCAGAGTGCTAGGATTATAGGCACGAGCCACTGAACCCAGCCAGGACTTTTGTTTTGTATTCTACTCCATCCCCCTTTTACTGTGGCAGATAAAATACGCGCGCGCGCGTGTGTGTGTGTGTGTGTGTGTGAGAGAGAGAGAGAGAGAGAGATTTTTACATATTTTTATAATATATGATATTTAATTTTACATAAGTATCATTCCTTGCAAATATCACTGGATATCAATTTATTAATATTTATCAATATATTGATAGTATTTATAGAAATAGCATGTGATATATACATAAAGTATAGACTATATATAAATAACAGTGTATGTGTATGCATTTGCATATATATACAAATACATGTAGTATGTACATATGAATACATATATGTATCTTTTATAATAATAATATTAAAAATCCATCAGTACTCTCCATTCATGGAACCCCTTCATTTCTTTTTCTTTTCTTTTTTTTTTTTTTTTTTTTTATTGAGACAGAGTCTCACTTTGTCACCCTCCATAGCGTGCCGTGGCATCACAGCTCACAGCAACCTCAAACTCTTGGGCTTAAGGGGTTCTCTTGCCGCAGCCTCCTGAGTAGCTGGGACTACAGGTGCCTGCCACAACGCCTGGCTATTTTGGGGTTGTAGTTGTCAGGCTGAAATCTGCCAGCCTTGGTGTATGTGGCTGGTGCCCTACTCACTGAGCTACGGGCACTGAACCCATGGAACGAACCCCTTCATGTCACCACTTATAGGTGACATCCTCTGTTCATCTTCCCCAGATGGCCCCCAGTCCCTCTCCAGCCAGGCAGAGCAGCAACCCATCTGCCCTGCCATGCCTCCCGGGGGATGGGCCTTGTTTGCAGAGCAAGATATTTCTGTTTGCCCAAGTTTTTATGGGCGGACACAGGGAAGTCATTTGGAAAATCTGCAGAGATGAGCACAGATTCACCCAGCACACCCTGCCTCTGAGTTCTTCACATGCAGGCAGTTAACGAGAACTGCAGGGAAGGATGACTGGGTAGAATGCCAGGAAGAGTAAACAGCCCTCACACAGGTGCAGAACGGGAGCCAACTGGCGCTGAGCTGGTGCCAAGCTGCTCTTCTCAGCTCCTGGTGAAGGGCACCATCCACCCCACCAACCCCAGGAGACCCACCAAATCCCATAGTTCTGACTCTCAGTTTCTTAACCTCAGCACCACACACGTTTAGGGATGGATTACTTCCTGTCAGGAGGGCTATGTGTTAATGTAGGGTGTTTAGCGGATCCCTGCCCTCTGCCCACTAGATGCCAGTAGTATCCCCTGAGTTGTGATGTCCAGACATTGCCAAAGGGGGGGGCCGAGGGGTAGCAAGATCACCCCAGGTTAAGAATTGCTGGTTTATGGCTCAGTGCCTGTAACTCAGCAGCTAGGGCCCCAGTCACATACACCGAAACTGGTGGGTTCGAATCCAGCCCTGGCCTGCCAACAGACAATGACAATGGCAACCAAAAAATAGCCAGGCGTTGTGGCAGGCGCCTGTAGTCCCAGCCTCAGGAGGCTGAGGCAAGAGAATCCCTTAAGCCCAAGAGTTTGAGGTTGCTGTGAGCTATGACACCACAGCACTCTACCAAGGGTAACATAGTGAGACTCTGTCTAAAAAAAAAAAAAAAATTTCTGGTTTAACTGATTTCTAAGTCAGCAGATGCCTGGAGCTGGCATGTGATTCCCTCACTGCTGACCCTGGTCATGAACTCGGAGGCAACAGTGCTCAGGGAGGCAGTGCAGCAAAGCAGGCTTATGTAGGGCACAGGATGGCCTTTCTATTTGCCTGCTTGGGTATCTGTGATACAGACGGCTGTGTGGCCATCAAAACCTATTCTCCCTTGACACGGAGCCAGATTACACTTCCCAGCCTTCCCAGGGAATAGAATATGAGTGGAGCGGGGAGTGGAAGTGATATACATTACTTCCAGGCCTGCCCCATAAACACCTCCCATGCAGTCCTCAGCTCTCTCTGTCCTCCAACCTTCCAAAGCCTGAGGAGACAGCAGAGCTCCATGACAGAAGGGGCCTGGTCACCAAATCACTGCATGGAAGGCCACTCAGGAAAGAAGCCACAAAGGGCCATTGTGCAAGCAAGATATAAGCTTGTATGGTGTCAAACCACAAAAACTTGGTGGCTGATCTGCTATAGCTTCTAACCTCACCTTAACTAATACGAAGACTTTTAGCTCTTTAGCAAGTCACATGAACTCTCTAAGCTTTAGTTTCTTCCCCTGTGAAAAGGGATAATATTAATAGTATCTTCCTCATTTGGTTGTTGGAGACCAATGGAGATAGTTCTTGTGAAGTATTTAAGACAGTGCCTGGAGGACGGGAACACTTTAATACATTTTTAAGGTTATTATCATTAGTGGAGCAAAGAGTTACCACAAATTCCTGTCCCCTCACCCCCAAGGTAGGAGATCTTCCCACGATCTGTTTTGGGTCTTCCTTCCCAAGCCACACTCCATAACTTGGAAAAGGATGATTTGCCCTGGTCCTCCAATGCCTTAGGAACTCATTGGGTTTTAGGGACCCTTCTTGTAATGACACTGGGGGCCCTCATTTTATTACAAGGTTATCTAGGCCCACCTTAAGTATCCTGGACTCTCCTTCCCAAAGGGCCACTGAGAGGGCAAGGGTGACCTTGAACAAGAGCTGAAGAGGACCCCACCCGTGAGTCATCCACAGGCTGCCCCTCCTGCTTGTCCAGCCCCAACACAATGAAGCAGAATAAAGTCCCAAAGCTGACACAGAATGCAAAATTTGGCAGCCAAGTCAGTGGATACTGGTTCCACTTCCTGTGTCTGTTCTGCACCTCAGGATCCCAAAGGGGGTGACCAACAGTTAAACCCCAAAGCTCCTCCCCACCCTGGCTCATGAAGACCAGGGGAAGCCAGGATCTTCTGCTCCCTGACTGCCCTACTGATTCTTCACCCACCTGTTTGCTTTATTTTGCCAGGTAAATAATGCCAGCGCCAGGCTGTCTCTAAAACATGATTTTCATTATAAGCCAGCTAGATTCTGTCCTGCTCTAAGGCAGAGGGCGGGGGGTGGTGCAGAAACCCAAAGAAGCAGTTTTCATGTCGACTTACAAATAGGAAAAGAGAGAAAATCACACCCACTGAGCATCTGTTATGCGCTCAGTCCCTGCATACGTGGCATCTCACCCAGTTCTTCAGGAAGCCAGAAGCCATCTCTGTTTTGTTCTGTTCTGTTTCCCTGGTGCCTCACAGCCTTAGGCACAGGTGTTCAATAAACACTTATCTCCTGAGCTCTTTTCCATACCCCATACTTACTTTACTGCTCTAGCCTCACTGCATAATTCACTCCATTCATTACCTATGTTCTAGACTCTACAACAGTGGTTCTCAACCTTCCTAATGCCTCTCAATGCCGTGACCCTTTACTACAGTTCCTCATGTTGTGGTGAACCCCAACCATAAAATTATTTTTGTTGCTACTTCATAAATGTAATTTTGCTACTATTATGAGCTGTAATGTAAATATCTGATATGCAGGATGTATTTTCATTGTTACAAAGGGGTCGCAACCCACAGGTTGAGAACTGCAGCTCTACAGCTGTCTCTTCTTTAAACAAAAGAAGCCCGCTCCTGCCCCAGGGCCTTTGCACTTGCCATTTCGTCTACCTAGAATGTTCCTTTCCCCCATCTGTCATGGCTGCCCCTTTCTCAGCCTACATTCCTCAATTTAAGGCAATTCTCTAGGCCTTCTCTGTCAGCTCACTCTATTATTGTTTAGGTGTTTATTTATTCATCATTTGCTACACCCTAAGTAGAACACCAGCACCAGAAAGGGATGGACTATGTCTGTCTTGGATACTGTTTCTTTGGCAACTAAGGCTGCACCTTACCCTAGAGGGGGCTGGTATAACCCAGTGACTAAGAGCTGACATCTGGGTCCAGACAACCTGGGTTTCAATCCTGGCTCCAGGATCTTAGGTAAGCTACTTACCCTATTGTTGCCTCAGTTTCCTCATCTATGAAATGGCAACAATAAGGCCTCCTGTGTCAGAGTGTTGCTATGAGGACTTTTTAAATTTTTATTTTATTTTTACTTTTTTTGAGATAGAGTCTCAAGTTGTTGCCCTGGGTAGAATACCGGGGCATTATAGCTCACAGCAACCTCAAACTCTTGAGCTCAAGTGATCCTCTTGCCTCAGATTTTCACTTTTACTTTATTTTTATTTATTTATTTATTTATTTATTTTGAGACAGAGTTTCACTATGTCGCCCTCAGTAGAGTGCTGTGGTGTCACAGTTCACAGCAACCTCAAACTCTTGGGCTTAAGCCATTCTCCTTGCCTCAGACCCAAGTAGTTGGGACTACAGGCACCCACCACAACGCCCAGCTTTTTTTTTCATTGCAGTTGTCATTGTTGTTTTAGCGGGCCCGGGCCGGGTTGTAACCTGCCAGCCTCGGTGTATGTGGCCGTGGCGCCCTACCCACTGAGCTATGGGCGCCGCCTGCTATGAGGATTCAATGAATTAATTCATGTGAAACTCCCAGAGCAGCACCTGGCCTGGGGGAAGCTCTACCTGTAAACATTTGCTGTTGTTGTTGTCAACACCGTGCGGACAACCCTGAGTTAGACTTCATAAGTACGTGATAGAAGAAAAATAGAGGCTTGAAGAAATTAACAGGTTCCGATGAAAATGATAGAGCACTGAGCTCTGGGAGTCTGGTTTTCTCATTTCTAAGTCAAAGTGAAAGCTAAACCTCCAGCAAAAGGTTTCCTAGAAACACAGGCAGCCAGGGGACACGGCAGCCCGTGCTCTCCAGGCCCTGGCATTTTAAACGTTAAGCCTTCTCCCACTCACTGGCAGCTCTGGGTCGAGGACTCAGGCCGCAGCGATGGATAGAAGGGATATCTGGAAGTATGTCCTCAGTTTCCAATTTGAGTCCTTGCACACGTCTTCTTCTCAAACCGACCAGGCATTGGCCTTGGCTGCGGAGCTCAGCACTGCCGCTCGCCAGCATGGAGGTGGACAGCGAGCCGGAAACCTGGCCTCTGCAGGCTCCTCGCTCCCACTCTGTCTAGCTTGGGCCATGCAGGGACACGTGTGATTGGATAAATCCTTAGCTCCCTCAGGCTGTCCCCCACGGGGAGCTGCCTGGAACCAGGCCTCATCCAAAGGCACCAACATCATTAAACAGCCATTCAGATGGAATAAAAGCCCCCAGGAACTTGGGCAGCTGGCCAGTCTTCAAAGGCTGCTATTGGAACCCAAAATGAATTCCAAGTTTAACCACCTGGGTGGACTTTGGCAGACCGCAGGAGCTCTCAGGAGGAGAAGCTGACGTCAGGGTGACACTGTGGGCTCTGTGCCATGCCAGGAGAGCCCCAGGGTGACAGGTCTATGCCTCCATCTTCACCTGGCTAGAGATCTGGCCTCTGTCCATAGCCAGGGTGGAGGCCACAGTCCATGAGCCTTCCCTCTGTGCCAAGTGCTGTGCTGAGCACGTTAAACATCATTGCCTTTTGTTCCCCACAACAGCCTGTGAGGCAGGAGCTGAGATCTACAGATTGGAAATCCTGATTCAGAAGAGTTAAGTAAGGTGGCAAAGACGGAATGGTCCTTTACATCCAATCCATCAGCAAGCTCTGTCAACTCTACCTCCAATATTATATGCTACTGAATGACTTCTCTGAAACCTTTCTGCCACCTGCCTGGTCCAAGCTGTCATCACCTCTCTCCTGGATTGACACAGTGGCCTCTCAGAGGATGTCCCTCTTGCTCTGCTATAATCCTTCCCCACTCAACAGCTGAAAACATTTTCCAAACATTATCTAGGTCATATCACTTCTCTGGTCAAAATCTTCCTGGGGTGGAGAATCCTCAAAGAACTAAAAGTTGACCTTCCATTTCATTCCACCATCCTATTACTAGGTACCTAACCAGAACAAAAATCATTTTACTACAAAGGCATTTGTACCAGAATGTTTATTGCAGCCCAATTCATAATTGCCAAGTTGTGGAAGCAGCCCAAATGCCCATCAGCTCACGAATGAATTAACAAATTGTGGTATATGTATACCATGAAGTATTATTCAGCCATAAAAAGATGGAGATTTTACATCTTTTATGTTTACCTGGATGGAGCTGGAACATATTCTTCTTAGTAAAGTATCTCAAGAATGGGGCAAAAAAGTATCCAATGTACTCAGTACTGTTATGAAACCAATACATAAACACACACTCATATGAATGATTAAAAAACAAATATAATCTAGCAAGGGGCAGGGGAGAGAAGGGTCAGGGAGGAAGAAGGTTGATTGGTGGGATCTCACCTAATGTGCACAATTCAAGGGTATATTTCAAAATAACTAAGAGTAAATTTTAAATGTCTTACCACAAAAAAAAAAAAATAAGTAAGAGAGGTGATGGCGATGTTAATCAGTTTAAGTGTTCCACGTTGTATATCAAATCATCATGCTGTATCCCATAAATGTACACAGTTATGGTTTCAATTAAAAATTAATTTAGAAGTCCTCCTGGGGCTTCCCAATGCACTTAGAAAAGCCCCACACACTTCTTATTCTATAGGCTTCCTTGATCTGAGCACTATTTCTGCAAACTCACATGGGCCCTTTGCTCTGGCCATATCGGGGTAATGTGGGAGAACAAAGAAAGTGTGTCTTCTAGCTTTTCAGAGTGTGGGCCTCAGACTAGCACAGATGTCACCTGGAACTCATTAGAAATATGGATGCTCAGGTGTCACCACAGACAGACAGAACCAGAGAGCACATTTTAACAAGATCCCCAGGCGAGCCACAATAGTCAAAGTGTAGTGGTTAACAGCTTCAGTGAGAAGCGTGGCCCAACTCTTCACCGGCTAGATGACTTTGCACAAGTTGCTAGTTGCTTCCTGCACTGTGAAGAATTAATCTTACCCTAGAAGAGGTCTGGCCTTTTTGCCTATGTCTCCTGGGAGGTGATATCTGGGCTCCTGGAGTGTCCTAAGAGGGAGTGCCTTTGTTTACATGGGGGCTTTGGCCACTGGGCAGTCTAGCAGTGATTTATGACGGGGGTTTTAGGGCCAGACAGAGTTAGTTCAGACCTCTGGAGGAATGGATGACTAAAGGTATCAGGCAGACCTCTGGGAGGGGCTAGAGAATGAAGATCAGACAGCTGAGCAGTGTGTGATTGAGCCCAGTAAAAACTCCGGACACCAAAGGCGGGGTGAGCTTCCCTGATCGGCTATGCACGGTACATACTGTCACACAGCGTGACCAGGAGGAGGCAACATTGTCCATGACTCCATGGGGGGGACGATGAAAGCTCAAAGCTTGGCCCCCTCCTGGACTCTGCCCTACATATCCCCTCTGTTGGCTGATTTAATTTATATTCTTTTGCTACGGTAAAACTGTGGTCATAAGTAGCACCTTCCTGACTTCTGGGAGTTGTTCTAGCAAATGAATGAACCTGAGGGTGGTCATGGGGAACCTGAATTTGTGGCCAACTGGTCTGAAGGGAGGTGGTCCTTGAGATCCCCAAACTTGTGGGCAGTCTTGTGTGGTCTGATATTTTCCCACAGGTCTCTTTTTTCTCTTTCTGTTCCTCTTTCCCCCCATCTTTGCATGCTCTGTCGTTCAGACTACATAATTTCTCTGGATCTGTCTTTAAGCTCACTAACACCTTCCTCTATCACCTCCATTCTATTGAACCCATCCCATGAATATTTTATTTTAGTTATTGTGCTTTTCGGTTCTAAAATTTCCATTTGGGTCTTTTTGTTGTTATTTTTGAGGCAAAGTCTCACCCTGTCACCTGGGCTAAAGTACAGTGGTGTCTCATAGCTCACTACAGCCTCCAACTCCTGGGCTCCAGTGATCCTCCTGCCTCAACCTCCTCAGTAGCTGGGACTATAGGCACATGCTACCCTGCCTGGCTAGTTTTTCAATTTTTTTGCAGAGATTTTTTATTTTTTTTTCCTCATTCTTGCTTAGGTTGGTCTCAGACTCCTGGCCTCAAGCAACCCTCCCACCCTGGCCTCCCAGAGTGCTAGGATTACAGAGATTGAGTCACAGCACCCAGTCCATTTGGTTCTTTTTTTTATACCTTCTATTTCTCTGTTGATCTGCTGATGTTCTTTACCTTACCATTCTTTTTGAGAGAATTCACTCTTACTTCTTGGAGCATGGTTATAAAAGCTGCTTTAAAGTCTTCATCTGGTAATTCCAACATCTGAGCTATCTTGCAGTTGGTATCTGTTGATTATATTTTCTCTAAGAATTTGCTAGATTTTGTTGGTTCTTTATAAATCAATTCATTTCGGATTGTATCCTGGACTTTTTGAATATTATGAAATTCTAGGTCTTGTTTAAATCCTATTGAATATATATATATATTTTTTTTTTCTTTTTTTTTTTTTTAAGCAATCAGGCAGGGTTCAGACTATAAGTTATGACCTGCCTTCTGTTTGCTATTATTCCAGTGTCTGTTCAGTTTTTAAAGCCTTTGTAGTGCTATTCACATCTGCCCCTCAGACATGTCCCCAGGGACCTAGGTGGTGGGCTACCCAATAGTTAGTAGACTATTCAGGATGGTATCTGCCCGTGTGCAGCTCAGAGGTGAGTCCAGGAGTTCATACGTAGATTTATGGGATCGCTTCTTGAGCTCCCCGCCTCCTCAATCCTCCCACAAACTGGCTCCCAGGGCCCACTTTCATGGTCCTCTGGCTAGAAATCAGAGGCTTTAGTCTCTTCACTCTGCAGCTCGCCTCCTGTGACTGCCAGCCCCAGGGAGCTGCAGGGAGCACACATTGGTCTGGTTCTATGGCTGGGTTGGCACAGATGTAGTGTCAATCCTTGGTTCCAGACACTGTGCCAGCTGGCAGCTTTGGGGCATGTTGATTCGGTGCGGGAAATGCTGGAGAGACAACCACAGGCAGCTGGGCTGAGCTCCTAACCTCAAAACTGCCAGCGTTTCAACTCTCTCACACGCTGCGATGATTAAACCAGCAGAAATGATTTTCCAAGTGGCCACTTCTGGATGGGTCCCCATGCTGATTTGCCTGTAATTCCTATAATGGGAATGATTGCTACAACTCAGAGAGGTGGAGTCACTTACTTGAGGTCACACAGCTGGTTAATGGTGGGGCCAATTTTCAAACCCAAATCTGTATAATTCCAGGGTCTGTTCACCCATGGCGGAGTCCATCAGTCATCATCATCATCATATCTGGCATTTATTGAGCACTAACTCTGTACAAGGCACTATCTAAAGATTTTTATATAAAATATTGAGATTGAAGAGTTCATAGCAGAGGAGGAGCCTAAGGTCTAGAAAAGGGATATTTGCCTAATGTCACACACTCACTAGATGGTAAAGGTAAAAGTTGAACCAAATTGTAGCTCAGGCCAATCCACACCCTGAATGGCTGTGCCTCCCTCTCGCTAGGAGGCAGAAAAGGGGCTGGTGACCAGTAAGGCAGGCTGGAAGGGGAGGAGGCTGCCAGGTGGCTGTGGAGAAAAGGGGTGGCCCTGGGGGCTGGCTGCAGGGAAGCATCTTTGCCCCAGAACAAGCCCATAGCATCTCTCCATCTCCAAGGAGTTTCAGGCTCTCCCAGATTGGCTCTGCCCCTCTCAGCACTGGGAGACCCTCCCCTTCCCCCCTGTCCTGCTTCCCCAATTCCAGCCATTTTTAAGCATGGTTCCGTGATGCTCATTCAACCTGGGGTCTTTCCAGGCAAGAGGGTGGCCTGCTGCCCTGCAGAACTCCTGTCCACACCCTGCTGCCCCTCCCCCTCATCTCATCTCACCAGCAGATTCAATTAGCCACTCTGATGCTCCAGCTGCAATACGAAGCCAAACTTACTGTCACAGAGGGGCCTGGGAGGCCTCCAGACTGACAGCAGAGTAGGCAGGGAGCAGAACAGGAGAGACCAAGGCTAGCCAACCAGCCTGTGCAAAAGGGCCACTTGGGAGCTTTGAAGAACACAGATGCTTCCCCACACCCTGCTCAAAAAACCCAGAAACGAAACCCAGATACCAGGACTGATTCAGTTTCTCCAGGCTGAGGCCTGGGCACCAGGATTTTTTAAGTTTCCTGAGTAATGCTAGTGTACAGACACAGTTACAGTGCAGAGCGTGATTCCCATTAACATGTGACACAGTTGTCACTCACCCTGACACTCTTCCTGGGTTCTATTCTACATATTTGCTCCCAAGAGTGCGATCTGCAGACCTCAGCATAGGCATCATCTGAGAACTGTCAGAAATGCAGAATCCTAGGCCCCACTGCAGCCCTCCCTGAGTCAGAATCTGCATTTTAACCAATCCCTGGGAGACACCATATTCGCTAGTCTTAGCTGGAGACTGCAAGGGTTGCCACAAAGCAAGCAGTGTCAGTCACTGCCTGATTTCCCTTCTCTGGGGTGCCACAGCTGCCCAGCACTGTTTATTACTGCTGGGCCCCCCTCGAAGTCTATACCAGGTCAATTTCTGCAGCAGCTGCCTTGAGAAACTCCCAACAGGACAAGCAGGCAGTCGGGTGTGGGGCCTCCACCCTGATGACTGTTAGCCCCCTGGTGAAGATAATGTCAGCCTCAATTTCTCTCCTGGGCATGACCTTCCCTCCCCCAGCCATGGTCCTCTCTGCTGATTAACGCCTCCGGTCCTTCAGCTCCCATCTCACACGTCACCCCTCACTCCCCAGATGGGGGCAGACACTCGGCACCGCACCCTGCATCTCTTCCTCATGATCTCTAGACCAAGTCACAATTCAATCATTATCGATGCGGCATTTAATTCACGTCCATCTGTCCCTAGAATTAATTAATCCTTTCAGTGATTCTCTATAAAATTCCCCCACCCTGCCTTCCCCAGGCACTGGGAACTGTTCCTAAGCCACCTGTCTCCTGACTAAGTTTGCCATGAGAAGAAAAGTTTTAAATGCCTTTCAGAAGGCCAGGAAGCCCAGCACTTAAGGGACAGTGAGGGAGGAAGAGGGACAGAGGTATAAAACATGATACTTGGCTCCTTCTAACTTAGGGATTTCCTCAAAACTTCACCTCCAAGAAGACAGATGGTCTTCCTCTAACACTGGAGGGAAGATAATGCCCCCGCCAGGTTATGTCTTCAAAATAATTTTTTCCTTCCCTTTTTGGGTTTTCCACAGAATCGCACACTTTTATATTGACAAAGTGGGCGGACTGTATTATTTATATACGTACGCATACCTGGCCTTCTTCCAGACAATCCTCAAGGTGGCATCTGGCTGTATAAATTTGGTGTCTCTCACGCAGCAATAACAATAGCTGATACTCAAGGACTGCTTTCTCTGAGCCAAGCACTGTTCTAAGCCTTTACATATATTAACCCATTTGGACTTCACAACTCACCCAAGTTTTAAGGACCATATCCCCATTTTACAGATGAGGAAGCTGAGGCAAAGAGAGGCCAAAGTTTCAAAGTCACACAGCAAATAGAAGACAAATAGGAGCCCAAACCAAGGGGTTGGCCCCTAACCATCATGCCATATTCTCTCAAAGTGGCCACGAGAGAATGGTGCCTTTTCTGAGAGAGAAAAGTTTGCAAGGGTCCAGCAACAGCATGCTGGTACTTCCCTGAGTTGCTCAGGTTCTATGGAGCTCAATTGCACTTCTTAGTATTTTTTCTAATTGTGGTAAAATACATGTGACATTGAATTTACCACTGTAACCATTTTTAGGTATATACTTCGGGGCATCGAGTACATCCAGATTGTTGTACAACCACCGCCACCATCCGACCTTAGACTCTTTCATCTTACTACTCTGAAGCTCTGCGCCCATTAAGCAACAGTTCCCCATTCTCTCCCTCCCCCGCTGCTGACAACCTCTGTGCCACTTCCTGTTTAGGAATTTGACTAATCTAGTTTATCTCACAGAAATGGAGTGATACACAACTTGTGCTTTTGTGTCTGCCTTATTTCACTTAACACAATGTAATCCAGGTTCATCCACGTTGTAGCGTTGTGTCAGAATTTCCTTTCTTTCTAAGGCTGAGTAATATTCCATCATCGCTACCAGAGGTGCCAAAAAAATGTATACACATTTTTCAGCGATCTCACTGGAAATAAAATCGATCTTTCCCCCAAAATGTAGTAATTGCCGGTTAAAACGGAAGTGGGCAGCATGGCTAGGTACACTGGACTAGTAATGGTGCCTTTGATTCAATTTTGAAAGGTAATACAGATAATGTCTCTTAAAATGTGTATGCATTTATTTTGGCGCCCTCTGTAGACACACACCACGCATCTTATTCAGCCATTTACCTGTTGATGGATGCTTGCATTGCCTCTACCTTTTGGCTATTGTAAATAATGCTGCTAGGAAGATGGGTGTGCAAATAATCTGAGTCTCTGTTTTCAAATCGTTTACATAGTAACCTAGAAGTGGGATTGCCAGATCATATGGCAGTTCTATTTTTAACTTTTTGAAGAATTGCCATCAAGTGGCATTTCTTTTTGCCTACATCCAATAACAATCATATCAGTGGCCAACTCCACTTTACTTTGGTTCGGCAAACCTTTCTGAATTTCCCAGAAGGCCTCTGGACTGCAAGTTGCTATCTCAGGAGCCAAAAAACAATTTTAACCCTTCTTTAAAAAAAAACTTCAGCTGCAAAACTCACCTGATCGAAAATTGCAGAAGAAGCCTCGTCCCACACAGGAAAGGAACTGTTCAGAAAGTCCTGCCCACCAGCTAATTATAGGCTTTTACCAGGAATTCTCAGCAAATGCTTAAATTGCCTATCAACCTTACTTTTGTTATGAAGTGTTGGGAAACATGCTAATGGGCTGTGTTTCAGATCCTCAACCTGGAGGTGACAGCTCTTTTCCTCAGTGGATAAATAAAGCAGGTTAGAACCTTACAGATTTGAGTTCAGGAGAATTGTGGCTTTGCTGAGACAGACACTGGCTCAATCCACATTTCCATTATTCCCGAAAGTACTCTTCATATAAAATGCCACTCCTGCTGGGAGTTCCACTCATAGTTGTGGTTCTGAACCCTGACAGAGTATTAGAAATACTAGCAATATCTGAGGTGCTTTAAAAACAGCAAGACCAGACCTTAAATCCTAATTCTACTAGCCTGAGACCTTAGGTAGGTAGCTTAGGTGTTAAGCCTTAGTCTTTAGACCTGCAGTTTGAGGATGATGATGTCAACTTGACAGGGTGGGGGTTATAATGAGTATTAGCAATGACATAGGGAAATACCTAATTAGAACACAGGAAATATGACCATTACTTCTATTCACTCTAACCCCATAGTGGTAGGCAGCTTCTAAGACGGCTCCCAGTCCTCCCTGCCTCCCACTATTCCTGCACTTGTGTAGTCCCCTCCTCTTGAGCGTGGGCTCGCCTAGTGAGTTGCTTCTAATGAACAGATTATCAGAACATAATAAAAGCGATAGACTGTCATGTCCAAGACTGGATTACAAAGAGACTCTTTTTTGCCATCTCTTCTCCTTCACTTAACCACTCTGGTGAAAGCCAACTGCCCTATTGTGAATTGCCCTATGAACAAACTCATGTGACAAGGAACTGAGGTAGGTCACCAGTCAACAACCCGGAGGGAACTGAGGCCCCCAGTCCAACAGCCTGCAGGGCACTAAATCTTGTCAATAACTATGTGAGTGAGTTTACAAAGAGATCTTCCCAGACTGAGTATTCAGATGAGGCTGCAGGCCCAGCTACTAGCTTGATTGCAGCCTTGTCAGAGATATTCAGCCAGAACCACACAGCAAAGCTATGTCTGAATTCCTGACCCACAGGAACTATGAGATAATAAATGTCTGTTGTTTCAAGCAACTAAATTTGGAGGTGACTTATTAGGCAGCAATAGATAACTATTATACCCCAGAAATAATAGATTAAATTATTCTTTGTAAAAAAAAAAAAAGACTAAATGCTACTAGACAATGGCACATGAAGCCTCTACTTAAATACTATATTCTCAGTAAAGTCTTTCAAAACCCCCTCTCTGAATTAGGTGACAGGCTTCCCTATTAGACTATAAACCACTTGAATTCTCAGCATCATTACCATCAAAGCTAACATACAATGGATACTATACCAGGTACTATTCCAAAGTTATAAGTCATTTATTCTTCACAAGAAACCTGTACCACAAGTACTATTATTTTCCATAGATAAGGAAACTGAGGCTTAGAGGAGTTAAGTAACTTCCCAAAGGGTTCAGTTATTATGTGGCAATCCCAGGAAATCTGGCTCCAGAACACAGGAGATAATGACTTGTGCATATTTGTGACAATTATATTGCATGGAGCCATGAGTCTTATCCAAATGTTTAGTGGATTCAAACCCAGACAGCTGAACACCAGACATGACGTCCTTAAACATAATGCTTTCCAGATGCCTCAGTCTCTAAGACAACATGCCTCACCTGGGGTTTATCAGTCTCGAATGCTACATACCTGTAAACACTAGACTGGCATTTTCCAGTTCTTCTTGGGGAACTTTGAAGCTGAAAGATTCATTGTAGAAAGGATCGATTGTACCTCTTAAAAAGGATGTCTTCTTAGTTTTCACAAGCTTGAGTCCATGCACCAGCTGTATTTTCACAAAGGGGTCTGAAAATTTGACATAGCATCACAGAATGTTAGAGACGATGAAACTTAATCTGTCCAGCTACTCATCCATTCACCTTCCCATCCACCTAACTTTTTATTCATCCATTCTTTTATCTACCCATCCATTCAACTTTTTATCTATCTTTCAGTCTATCCATCTATTCATCTACCCACCTATGCATCCATCCATCTTCCCAACCATCTGTCAGTTCATGGATACATTCATCATTTCACCATTCTTTTATCTATCCATTCATCTATCCATCAATCTATCCATCCAAGGTACCATATGACAGCCCATTATTTATTTTACCATTAATTCATCCATCTCCATTCATCCATTTATCAGCCCATTCCAGGTATCCACCCCTCCTTTAATTCATTTATTTTTCCATCCATCCATCTATTATCCATCCATTATTTTCTCATCTGTTTATCTGCTCATCCTTTTTTCTCTCTTCTTCCAGCCATCTAATATTGGTTGAGCTCCTTCCATATGTCCAGCATTGTGTTCATTTTACAGATGAGAAAACCGAGGACTCAAGGTGAGTCCTTCGTTTGTTGTAAGAAATGATTTGCTTAAGATCTGGCTGGTAAAGGCTGAACCAGACTCAGAGTCTGCCCTGCCTTTTGAAAACCATTATCATGTCAAGGAGCCCACAGCCTAAATACAGGAGAACAGAGATGGCAGAAATGTAATTCCCATCCTTAGATCAATTACAACTTACAAAGGAATTCATGTACATTATCTAATTTAATATTTGTTTAAACAACCCAGTGATATGAATACCATTAGTATGTCAATTTTTGAGATGGAGAAATTGAGATATATAGAAGTTAAGTACCTACCCCAAGGCCACATCATTTCCAAGCAGTAAAAATGAGATTTGGTTACAGGTAGTTTGACTGTAGAACCCTTCATCACTTAATCATATTGACTTTCCCATGGTCCGAAACTCTCCAGTTTTAATACTATTACCTTTACTGGCTCCTTCTAAACCTCTGTTTTTATAATGTGGCTTTTGAGAATTTAAGGTGTCTTTGAGCTGTCACTTTATAGCAAAAGTAGTTTATTTTAGCTACTGCACTTAGAGAAGACAGTAATTCCACCACTAAGTTGAAGAGATCCCTATGACCATGGCTGTTTTCACAATGATATCCCATGCTGTCAAGGGAGAAGCTACAAACAGATGGAATAGAATCTTTTCCATTTGATTAAAAGTCATATTTGAATTGGTTTTGCTATAAAGTAAACACTTTAAATACAACAGTCTTTTCAGAGCTGGAATTTACAAAGATTTGTGGTATATATGAAATGAGCTGGGAAAAAAACATCAAGGTGTGTCCCCCATACTCACTGATTAGACCACATCCTCCCTGCATAATATCGCCACCTAGAGCATGGTGTTTCTATTGCAGGCATAGTGTTTGGAAAGGCAAATAAGTTCCTAGGGTCTGAATGACTTCAAAAAGGATCTAGATTTCTAGTAGTTATCCCACCTGGTCTCAGTCAACTCCCCAACCCAAACAGGGTTACTGAGATAGCATCATTTACTTGCCTCATCCAAAGAGACATCTGATCATTTTTGTTTTTCCTATTGAACTAGCATCCTAGTGCTGGATGCTATCTACAGGGTCTTACTGACTATATCTGGGATGCAGAAATAGACAGGTGGGTCTCCCAAACAAACAAAGATGCTCCATTAAAGAAGTAGGGGAGAGAGAGGCTCACACTGTACCTGAACCTTGGCTCACATCTGTCTGAAGAAGTTGCTTGGCTCGAATGACATCAACATTCAGTCTCCCAGCACTTGGGAGATAATTCAGTGACAGAAGAAGCTCCCCAAGCTCCACTTCATTCTGTGGAGAAAAGAAATGGTCAGGATTGCTTTTTCCTTTTATTGCTTCTGCACCTACCATGCAGCAAATTGACTTTAGCGACAGACAGGTTGCTGTAGATGGGTCTGTTAACAGTGGGGGCCTCTTTCTTTGATTTCTTTTAGTCTCTGCTTCCAATTGTTTTCTGCTCTTAGAACACTTAACAGTAACAACAATAACAACAAAAGCATGAATAATAATAAAAAGCAAAGGTCACATTGCCATGTACTATGCTAAGTACTTTACATGTAAAAACTAATTTAGTCTTCATCATGAGTCTGTGAGGTAGTAACCCTGTTTAACAGATCAGAAAACTGAGGCTCAGAGGGGCTAAATAATATATCCAAAGCCACACAGCTAGAAAGTGGAAGAGTCAGTATTTAGATCCAGGAAGGCAGGTTCTAGATACTCTGACCACTATGTTAATTTTTCTCCCAGTAAGATGCCTGGGAGGCAGAATACCCCACAGAGGAACTATCTGGGTGAGAAATCTGTTCTTAACCTGTAGTCTACAATATAGCCCATGCTTCTAATCTTACCATGGCAACTCTTGGCACTGTGACATCTCTTGTTGAAGAGTACTTATTCCTTCAATGTCAACACTATCACTTGTAAAAAATGCCCATAAGCACCTAAGTGCATGACTCCACATTGCCAAAAATACCTAGAAAACAGAAGGCTCCCTACTTTTCTATCTCCCTAAAAACTTTTATTGGAGACATTTTCAACTAGATACACATTCACAGACCAGCATAACAAATCTCCATCTAGCTATCACTCAACTGTAACAATTATCAACATTTTACTGTTTCACCTATACCCCTACTTGTAAAAAATTTTAGATGAAAATTTTAACTCATCACACCCCTAGATCCTTTAGAATGCATCACTGGTAACATTAAAGCAAACATTTTTAGTATGAGAAATTTCCAGTCACATTCAAAAGAAGGCAGAAGAGTATAAAGGAAACTATGCATTCCTCAGCTTCAGTCAGCTTCAAAAATTTTCATCTCACGGTCAATCTTGGATCACCTATACCAGGGGTCCTCAAACTACAGCCCACAGGCCACATGCAGCAGTGTGAATTGCATTTGTTCCTGTTTTGTTTTTTTACTTCAAAATAAGATATGTGCAGTGTGCACAGGAATTTGTTCATAGTTTTTTTTTAAACTATAGTCTGGCCCTCCAACAGTCTGAGGGACAGTGAACTGGCCCCCTGTTTAAAAAGTTTGAGGATGCCTGACCTATACCTTCATTCGACTCCCCATATTATTCTGAAGGAACTACCAGACATCATATTATTTTATCTGTACTATTTCGATATATGCCTTTAAAAGGTAAGATATTTATCTCCGTCATTTATCTATACTTATCATCTATCATTTCGCTACTTCTCTCTCTCATCAATCATCTTTATATATGTTTTTATCATTATTTATCTATTTATCATCTCGATCTTTTTTGGTGTCGGTCACTTCAGTAATTTAATGCGAAATGGCAACTCTAGAACAATATTTGGTTCAAAGAAGATACTCAACAAACACCTGCAGACAGGATGAAAGTTAAACCAAGAGATTCCTGTACCATGAGAGTCAGTCCCCAAATAAGAAACAACCTCCCATGTTAACTCAAAGGTTACAAACAGGCAGCCTACAGATGCCTTTTATTTGGCCCACATCATGTTTAAACATGTAATTGCTTGCTAATGATTATATAATTAAAGAATCAAGCTATTTCACGGTTTTAATAAAATCTGAATTTCTTGCCTTGCTTGGAAAAAAGAAAGGTCTGGTGAGACTGGGCTCATGTTCCCACCTGGCAACTGACAAAGATTCTTTGCTTGACCAAACTTCAGTTGGGTTCCTGAACTGTCTCCACGCCCATCTGTGCACTTTCTTGTAAAAGCCAGTTTTAGCAAAGAGCTCTGTTAATCAGTTTAATAAGAACCCCCCCTTAATAACCAATCACCCTCAACATCTGATCGCTGTCCATATCACAGGTTCCTCCTCCTCCGCCATCCCCCAGGTGATGTCTGATTACCTGGGCTTGTCTTCAGCAAGAGTCTCCTTAGATCAGTTCAGCCAGGATCCCTCTTACCACTGCTGTTTCCTTTTAGTAATTTTCCTTCCACTGAGCCTACCTGGCTCCTTGGCTCTAAATTCCCTCTTGTCCATGCTGCCTTCGGGGCTGAGCCCAATCTCTCTGTCCCACTGCAATCCCACTGCTGTGGTCTCTGAGCTCTGAATAAAGTCTGCCTTCCCGTGCCCTAACACGTGTCATTGAATAATCTTCCTTGACACATCTGGCCACTGTGCAGTGCCCTGCTAGATGGAACCTGTCCCCTTCATGTCACCCCACTTCACCTGTCCCCTTTTGCCCCTTCCTGCTGCCCTGCCCTGGGCATCCAAGGATGCGGATTGCCAAGATAGGAATGGTCCGCTCAGGGTCTGGGGCAGTAAAAGAAGTTCAGGGCTCTTTACACAGTTGCTGGGGGGATTACTGCTGATTCTCAAGGGCCTGGAAGATGCGCCGTCTTCAGGGCATGACTGTGCAGACACCTGTATCCTAGTGAAAGCAAAGCTGAGAATTGTGCAGGGCCCCAGCCAGGAAGAAGCCACCTGCATCCTCCTGGACTTTGTCCCTCCCAGGTTTATAAATCAGAGCAACACCTCCTTCCTTTTAAAAATCAGCCAGCTTCTCATTTCACTATGCAGCTTTACAGCTGGAGGTTAGGGCTAATAATTCAGTCTACTGAGCTGTATAAATGGGGTAAACAAAATGGATTCTACAAATCTAGTATGTCATTGAGGGCATTTGGTTTAGGATGAGGCTGAGCGACAATTTAGTTTGGCAAGAAATTTAGCCTGTATATATATATATATATATAGAGAGAGAGAGAGAGAGAGAGAGAGAGAGAGAGAGAGACACTATTGGTCCTCAACTGGGAGTGACTTAGCTCCCCAGAGGACATGCAGCAACATCTAGAGACATTTTGGGTTGCCACAATTGGGAAGAGGGAGGCAACAGTGATCTAGTGGGCAGAGGCCAGGGGTGCCGCTAAACATCGCTGCAATAATCACCCAGCTCAGAAAGGCTACAGTGCTGAGGTTGAGAACCACTGGAATAGAATATTACAGGGCTGGAGAAGAGAAAGGGAGAGAGATGTCTCTTTTTAATAATAATAATAATAATAATAATAATAATAATAAATGTTCTTTGTCCCAATAGTTCCCTTTGCAGGAACTTTCCCACAGAGATGGCCTCATACACGTGTGCCAAGATGTGTGCACAAAGTTGGTGAGTACAAGATCATGCACTTGATACATTCACTCTGGGTCTGGAGATAGCTTGGTGAGCAAGAGCAGTCCCCTGCCCACACTCCAACAGGGGAGACAGACAATATGCAGATTTTAAAAATACATCAATGAGATGATTTCAGATAACATTAAATATTAGGAAGAAAAGTACAGCAGGGTGAGAGAGGTGAAGGACCTTTCTTGGGTGATGGAAATATTCTTTATCTTGACCATGGCAGCAGTTACATGGTGCATTTGCCAAAAAGCAACAAACTGTACACTTAACATGTATTTGTTGTATATAAGTTCTACCTCAAAAAATGGGTCAAAAGCGGGGGATCTGACGTTAGCAAATGTGGCAAAATATTAGCAACTTGTCAAATCTGGGAGATGGTTACATGGGTGTTTGTTTTACTATTTTATGTTGGAAATGTTCCCATGAAAAACATAAGATAAATATTAAAAAGGAAAGCAAGACAAATGAGGCACATTAAGGCGCACAGGTTCACGTGCAGCTGCCATTCCAGGCCCTTTGAGAGGTGCTGATTGAAGGGGAGGGAGTGAAGGAGTGAGGTGGGGTGGGGACTCTCCAGGCAGAGGAAACAGCAGGTATAACGGGCCAGGACAGTGGGAAGGAGGAATGGACCTGGAGTGTTAAAGGAACAAAGGCAAGGCTAGTATGCTCAGAATGTAGCAAGAGGTGGATTTTAGACCCAGGCGCAATGGCTCATGCCTGTAATCCCAGCGCTCCGGGAGGCCAAGGCGGGCAGATTGCTTGAGCTCACAAGTTCAAGACCTGCCTGAGCAAAAGCAAGAACTTGTCTCTAAAAATAGCTGGGTATTATGGTGGGTGCCAGTAGTCCCAGCTACTCGGGAGGCTTAGGCAAGTGGATTGCTTGACCCCAAGAGTTTAAGGTTGCTGTGAGCTATGATGCCATTGCACTCTACCGAAGGCAACAAAGCGAGACTGTCTAAAAGAGAAAAGAAGAAAACAGATGGATTTTAGAGACATCTACAGGAGCCAGAGCCAGCTGCCCTGTGGCCACCCCCGTGGGAGTCTGCCCAGCTCTGGCCACCCTCACAGGAATTGGAAGAGGGGGTGCAGCCATCTCCTAGGCCCTCAATACCGGAGGACCCTCAAGCCTCTTCTACAGCCCTCTGGAGTAGACAGAGTTGTTCCTTCCCTCCTCTGGGACCACTGACTGGGACTTCAATAAGGCAGCCTCCTGGAGCCATGCTCTTTCTGAGAAGGCTGAGAGCCACTCATCTTTAAAAAGCCAAGTTCCTTTATCCCCCTTCCCTTTGTAGGACCCACACTCACTGGCTGCGCTCTCCACCCATCCCACCCCCAGCACACCCACACATCATAGATTTCATGGTGTATTTTTCCAGAGAAGCATTTCCATTGACCCAGCTGCTCTTTCTCTCTCTCTCATTGGGGAGTGATCAATTTGCAAGACTGTTGTTGGGAGTCAGGGCAACAGTTTGTAGAAAAGAAAAAAAGAGGGCCAATTATGCAATATTGAAGGATTCATTGACTCATCTAACATTTATTTAACAGTTATTGGATCAGAGGCACTGGTGACATCGCAATTGTGATTCTTCCAGCAAAATTTTATGGAGAAATCAGCACAGGACTTCTGTCCAAAGCACACTAAAGCCGAAACTCCTTTCGTTACCTCAATGACTCGAGAGGCTTCCCTCTTACAGATGAAAGAATTCTGATTTAGAGAAGCTGTGTGACTTGCTCAAGATCATATCATAAATAAAAAGGGCAGGATTCTGGCCGAGCCCGTGCATTAACTCTTACACCAGGTTTCTGGTGATCAAGTATCAATTGTAGACATCAAGCAATTCACAATCTATTGCAAGAGATAAATAATAAATAAAATAAATAAAAATGGAAGATATAAAAACAAATCAGAATTCCAGGGGCTGCACGCCCAGTAGGGGGGCTACAATAAACACACGCGTGCGCACGCGCGCGCGCGCGCACACACAAACACACAGTGTTGGCCAGGCTATGAGAACTGGAACCCTGCACACCGCTAGCGGGATTGGAAAACAGTGCAGTTGCTTTGGTAAACAGGCTGGAGGTGCCGCAAAAGGTAAAAGGTCGAGTTACCATTGGATCCTGCAGTTCCACTCTTAGGTGTATGCCCAAGAGAACAGAAAACGTGTCCACACAGAAACCTGTACACAATTGTTCCCAGCAGCATTATTCAAAATAGACAGATGGTGGAAACAGTCTAAATGTCCACCAACAGAAAGATAAAACAAAATGCACTGGAATGTTACTCAGTCTTAAGAAGGAATGAAGCACACGATGTAGGGAAACCTGGAAAACGCGCCAAGGGAAAGAACCGGGACGCTAGAGATCGCATATTGCATGATTCCACTTATAAGATATCCAGAAGAGTAAATTCACAGAGGCAGACAGCAGCGGCGGGTGCCAGGATCTGGAGGAGAGGGGATGGCGACTGATGCCTCATGCATACGCGGTCCCCTCTGGGTGATGGGAATGTTCTAGACTTAGGCAGAGGTGAAGGCTGCACACCATGGTTAACAATGGACTAGATGCCACTGAATTTACATCTAAAATGATTTAAGGTACCTTATGTGATTTCGCCTCAATTGAAAAATAATTACATGGCCAAAGTGCTAATGAGCCGGATGAATCAGACCCATGAAGCACAACCGATTCTTGGGAGGGGTGTGGTCAGAGAAAGCTTGAAGAAAGAGGCATTTGGGTTTAAGCCTCGAAAGATAGGATTTGGTTCAGCAAATATTGCAGGTGAAATACAAACGGAACAGAATGAGGGAAGCCTTCACTGTAGCCCGAATACCCTTTGCTGCTCTGGTCCCGAATTTGTCAGTTTCATAACATAAAGATAAATATATATATATTTTGCAAATAACATCACCCTCACCCATTTGCATTCCAAATCAATTTTGATTTCCCCACTAAACCAGACAACACTGGTTTCTCCATTACACAGAATAGGTGTGGAAGGGGTGACACCTCCCACCTCTACTTCAAATAAAACACAGAGAAATATATCTTTGGCAAGAATTGATATTTCGGTAGTAACTCTGAAGCACTCAGAAATCAGAACATTGCTGAGATTTGCAGTTGAGAACTGATATTCTCTTGAATAACAATTTTCAGGGTTTGGGGCCTCAAAGTCTTACCTTAACCCAGCCCTGGAGAAAGAATAGAGTCCTCACTAAATTCAGGCCTTCCACCCCAGAATATGCAGCACATGTGAACAACATCATTCCCTGGGACATCAAAAACTGCAAGCTGGCCTGCAATCCTAGAACTCTGGAAGGCTGACGTGGGAGGATCCCTTGAGCTCAGGAGTTCGAGACCAGTCTGAGCAAAGCGAGAGTCCCTCTCTACTAAAAATGGAAAAATTAGCCAGGCATTGTGGCAGGTACCTGTAGTCCTGGCTACTCAGGAGGCAGAGGCAAGATAATTGCTTGAACCTAGGAGTTTGAGGTTGCTGTGAACTATGATAACGCCACAGCAGTCTAGCCTGGGCTACAGAATGGGACTCTGTCTCAACAAAATGAAACAAAACAAAACAAAAAAGCCCCCTGCAACCTGAGGGCAAAAATGTCCCTGGAGCATTCCTGGAGCCAGTGTCTTCGTAATCACTGTCTCCTAGAAGCATCTGATGCTAGATTTAAAAGCTGATGAACAACCAGTTGATAGACAACTTGGAATGTGGGAGCAGGAAGCCAGAACCCCTAGTTCAGCATCTCTTAGTCTGCACCCCTCAGCGAGATCGTGGACTTACTGGTGATATTTGCAGATGCCCATGGAGTATCAGCACATTCAACTTGCACCAATCTGGACGATTCTGCCCTCTCCCCTCACCACCTCCAGGGACATTTGACAATATCTAGAGACATTTTTGGTTGTTATAACGGGCTTGTGTGTATGTGCTATTGGCATCTAGTGGGCAGAGGCCAGAGATACTCCCAATCATCCTACAACATATAGAACAGCCCCCCAATCCCAACCCAACAAAGAAGCATCTGGCCCAAAACATTAATAGTGCTGAAGTCAAGAAATGTTGAACTAAACCAACAAACCATGGGCTGATTTGGATTTTTTTCTTATACAAGAACAAATGGTTAATGGGAATCAAAGACTTTGAAATTTTCTCCAAGAGATATAAGAAAAATCCTATCACTGCCTCAGCTGAGCTTGTCTTGAGTCTCCTCCAGACATAAAGAGGCCAAACCACTAGCTACAAGGCAGAACCAGGAAAGATTAAGCTAAGATTTCCTTCCTTCCACTTCCTCCTTAAGCCTTTCTTCTTAGAAAAAAGGAGAAACCCAGGAAACCAAATACAAAGATCCTCCCAGGAAGTGGGCCCAGCCTTCCGAAGGAAAGTGGATTGCTTGCTCTGGAAGGACCTCCAACTCTATAATAAAGTCTCCAAATTCAGTGAGATGAGGTTGGAATGTCAGAGCTGAAATAATTTAGGTCAATGCTCTAGGTTTATAAAAGAAAAACGAACCATGCCATTCGCTTGCTTCCCCATTTGAAACTCTCCATCATTCTTAGAATAAAATCCAAAATCCTAGTCTATGATAGCACCATTGCCACTCAGGGCTGGATCACACTGTGCATCAGTGGGGGCCTGTGCATCAAAGGATGTTTAGCAGCATCCCTGTCCTCTGCCCACTTGATGCCAGTAGCATTACCCCTCTGCCCAGTTATGACAATCCAAAATGTCTTCAGATATGGCCATGGCCAAATGTAAACCCCCCAGCTGAGAAGTACTGGCCTACAAGGATCGAAATGACGGGACCCCTGCCTACTCCTGAGACCTCACCTACCAGCTACCTCTGCCTTCTCTCTCTTCTTTTAAAATATAAGACCATTCCTGTCCCCAGGGCTGAACTCTGTTATTCCCTAGAAATCTCCACTCAACTGTCACCACCCAGTTGAAAACAGTCCTCTACCGCCATCACTCTTTAATCATACCACTTTGTTTCGTTTCCTTCACAGCACTTGGTCCTTAACCTGATATTTTCTTGTTCTCTACAAAGGCAAGGCCAGTGCCCACAGACTCACCAATATACTCACGGCATCTGGAGCAACCTCAATGCAGGTGACCCCGAGAACAAACAGCACAGCCCTCACCATGGAGGTTGAGCTGCTGCCACACCAGGGTCCAAGAGGGGTCACCAGTACAACACTGTCCCCTCCCCTATCCAACCTCAAGAGAATCAAACTGAGATGGGAGAAGGAATTGGGTGACCGGGACCACACGCAACTCCTCCCTTGTTGAGGTGATCTTACAAGTAAACAGCCCTCCTTTCCTTTTTCATAAGAGCTCAAGGAGTTTAATTGGTTGAACCACATGGGGTGGGCTGGGGAGAAACAAAATAGACCATCTGTAAATTACTCATATGAATTCAGAAGCCGACCTGCAAGCTCCCGGCAGCCAGTGCGGGCGAATGCACCTTGGCTGGCTCGTCCCTTCCTGCAGCCTTTGAACATAGTCGATTTCCAATCAATAAAGAGGAAATCAAAGAAAACCATTTGGGACAAAAGACATCTTCTTGGAAAAACAAGAGCTGGGCTCTGCTCCTGGCAGGCTTCCTTTGAAGTGCTTCTCCAGGGTCCTCTTCCAATAACCCACAAGAGGATTTCAGACCCGTGCACACAACTTTTAACAAAACCCAAACACCACTGCTCTGTTCTCTCCTCTGCCTTTGTTCTCACCAGAGAGAAGCAGCCTTTTGGCTCTTAATCTACTCTACAAACATTAACATAGGAATGCATTTTTTAAAAAGCAAAATCCCTCTGCAATACCAGCACTTTAAACAGTTCATCAAATGTTTTCTTTTCTTTCCTCCTCTTCAGTTTTTTTTCCCCTCCCCTAGTCTTGTTCAATCCACCAAAACATCATTTGCACAGCCTCATGGACAACACCGGCCAATTCTGAGATTCCCTTTCATAAATATTTCTTGAACATCAGTTATGTACCAGGCACCGAGAGATGGGTCGCAAACAAGACAAAAAATTCCCATCCTCTTGGAGCTCACATCAACGCAGAAGACACAGATAATCAGGAAATCAATGTGTGAAGTCCAAGACCAGTAAATGCCATGAAGAAAAATAAAGAGAGCTAAAGGTGGCTTCCAGGAAAGTGATAGGGGGCTGCCCTTAAGGAGGGAATTCAAGAAAAGCCTCTCTGAGAGGCTGCCCTGAATGAAGGAAGGAGGGAGCCATGTAGGGATCTGGGGGGAGAGCATTATAGAAAGAGACATAGCAAGTGCAAAGGCCCTGAGGTAGGCCCATGCCAAGTGTGCTTGAGAAACCCAGCAAAGTCAAGCATGGCTACAACAGAGTGAGGAAGGCCACAGCCCAGGGAAGTGAGTGGGTAGGAGACACAGTGGCTGAGTCTTGTTTAGATTTTATGTTGAAAAGACAGGAAGCCACTGAAAGAATAAAAGTACGAGAAAGACATGGCATGAGCTGGTCTTCATCTTATGTATTTCCTTAGCATTCAGTGTTAAGAAATACAGTGCAGGGGGCAGAGGCATTAAACCCAGGGCCCTGTGAGGAGAGTGCTAGAACAGTTGAAAAGGGATGGTGGCTTGGACCTGGGTATAGGAGTAGAGGGCATCTGCAGGGATTAGTGGGTTGACCTGAAGGGCACAGGATCTGACTCCTAGGTTTGGGGGTAAATGGTAGTATCACTAATAGATACGGGGAACACAGGAGGAGTAGCAATTTGGGGTGGAATTAACAGATCCAGCGAGGAGTGAGATATTCACTCAGCCATTCCAGCAAGGGATAAACCTACACTTGGTGAATTCAGTGTTTCCAGAGCTGCCTTTGACATGAGTCCCTGAAGATGCTTGTGAAACACAGATTCTTGGGACCACCCTGAACCCACTCAATCAGATTCTTCAGGGGAGGAGCCTAAGAGTTAGTATTTTTAACTGCCTCAGAAATACCGATTAATACAGGTGTTTCAAGCCATGGGATGGAATGAGGTCACTTAGGGATCTTAACCTTAGTTTATTCCACTTGAAACCCCCACAGGGGTGCTCTGCAGGCAACACCAACATCCCACACTCCAAAGTGAACTATCAGTGTCACCCTACCCCGTCCCCACCTGCTCCCCCACCTCAGTCTGGCACCCCCAGCCACTAAGCCCTCCACCTGCAGGCTGAGTGAGGTCCTGGAGCTTGCCCCCCACCCTCTGCCATTATTGTCATTTCTAACTCCTAAAAATTCCCCGAACCCACCATGTCTGACCCAAGTCACACCTGGACACTTCCCCCACCACCTCACGGGTCACCGTGCTCTGCTCTGACACGCTCCTAAGGCAGCGGATGTCAACTGAGTGATCTTACCCCATCACAACACAGAGTGATCTAGCCCAAGGTGCCAAGGGTGCCGAGGTCAAGAAACTCTGCTCTATAGCTGTCTCACGCACCACTCCAGCAGGAGCGATCTAAAACTCCAACCTGACCAGGGATTTCCCCTATCTTTTTTTTTTTTTTGAGACAGAGCCTCAAGCTGTCGCCCTGAGTTTTAGGTCGCTCCTGCTGGAGTGGTGCGTGAGACGGCTGTAGAGCAGAGTTTCTTGACCTCGGCACCCTTGGCACCTTGGGCTAGATCACTCTGTGTTGTGATGGGGTAAGATCACTCAGTTGACATCCGCTGCCTTAGGGGCGTGTCAGAGCAGAGCACGATGACCCGTGAGGTGGTGGGGGAAGAGTGCTGTGGCATCACAGCTCACAGCAACCTCCAACTCCTGGGCTCAAGCGATTCTCCTGCCTCCACCTCCCAAGTAGCTGGGACTATAGGCACCTGCCACAATGCCCAGCTATTTTTTGGTTGCAGCCATCATTGCTGTTTGGTGGGCCCGGGCTGGATTCGAACCCGCCAGCTCAGGTGTATGTGGCTGGCGCCTTAGCTGCTTGAGCCAAAGGCGCCGAGCCCCTATTTTTATCTTTTAATGGCTTCTCTCCCCTTGGGAAAAATGCTAAAATCCACGCGGGTCTGTAAGGATCTTCATTTCCCGGTTTCCACCTCCCTCAATCTCATGGGATGTCATTCCCTGTAGGGCCCAATTACAGGCCAGGCAAATGGAACATTGTGGGCCACCCAACCTCCCACTCCTGCCACCCCAGTGGGGCAGGAGCCCCTGCCATGTACTCCCACAGGCCTCAGACTTACCTCTTGGAGCAGATGCTTCTCGGCCACTCATTCCACAAAGAGAAGCTCCATCTTGAGCCAGAAGCTGGGCACAGAGGGATGACCAAGGGGCTCCCTGGGAGTCCCATCCAAGGGAGGTACCAGTGGAAGGCACAGCCCTGGACTCTGGGTTCTAACCTTCACCTTCAGCCTCGATCGCAAAACCCATGCGGGAGCCAACTCCGGGAAACCCTCCTAACATGTTCACTAAATAAACCGATAATAACCACAGGCGAAATGGAGAAGCAAGAATCCAATGTACTCAATTCTAACATGAAGGCAGATGATCTAATACAAGCTGGGGGTAGGGGAAGGAAGGAGGGAGGAGGATAGGGGGTCTCGGCGTACGGCACACCTCTTGGGGGGGGGCCACAATTGTAAGAGGGACTTTACCTAACAAATGCAATCAGTGTAACCTAATTCTTTGTACCCTCAATGAATACCAAACAATAAAAAATGAAAAAATAACCACAGCTGAGCCGGTCATGGTGGCTCACACCTATAACCCTTGCACTCCGGGAGGCCAAGGCAGTAAGATCCCTTGAGCTCGGGAGTTCAAGAACAGCCTGAGCAACGGTGAGACCCCGTCTCTACTAAAAATATAAAAACTGCCTCGGGGCCCGTAGCTCAGTGAGTAGGGCGCCGGCCACATACACCAAGGTTGGCGGGTTCGAGCCCAGCCCAGGCCTGCTAAACAACAATCACAACTGTAACCAAAAACAGCCAGGCTTTGTGGCGGGTGCCTATAGCCCCAGCTACTTGGGAGGCTGAGGCAAGAGAAACTTGTAAGCCCAAGAGTTTTGAGATTGCTGTGAGCTGTGACACCACAGCACTCTACCAAGGATGACATACTAACTCTCTGTCTCAAAAAAAAATAAAATAAAAATAAATAAAAATAGAAAAATTAGCCGCGTGCTGTCGTGGGAGACTGTCTCAGCTTCTCAGGAGGATGGCTTGAGCCCAGGAGTTTGAGGTTGCTGTGAGCTACAATTATGCTACTGTACTCTACCCAAAGCGACAGAGTAAGACAATGTGTCAGAAAAACAAAACAAACAAACCCCACAGCTAAACATACAGACTGAGCACTTCTACCCACACGTGGGCTGAGCACGTCCCATCTCGTCTCATCCTCCTGTCCAGTTCTGGAAAGCACCCTTTGATGGCGACGAGGATGACAGTGACATATTGATAATGACCAACAGAAGGTGAGAGCGGCACGTGCCAGGCAGAGTTTTCAGCGCTTTCCTTTATTTTCCCCTTTAATCTTCGCAACAACCCTCTGGGAGAGGTACTATTACCATCCTCACTGTCCACATGAGCAAAGGGGAGAGTCAGAAGGTTCTGGCATCACACAGTGAGCAGGTGGCAGAGCCAGGAAGACACCTTTGCTTCTTGTCCCTGGTTCCTGGGGACACAGCTTCTAAAGCCCCTGGGAATGGCCAGGGCGGTCAGGTGTCTTTCTGTATGCTATTGAGATGATTGGTGGCTGGGGCTCCTGGGTAGCGTTAGGCTGAGGCTGCTCACCAGGCAGACCAAGGCAGGATGGAAGGGTGGGAACTTCCAACCCCATTTCCAGATCTGTTGGGGAAGGGGCAGGCTGGAGACTGAGCTCTGTCAGTAAGGACCAATGACTTAATCAGTCACTGCTACAAGAGGGAGCATCCATAAAACCCGTAAAGGACAGTTCAGTCCCAGGTGAGTAAGGATATGAAGAGCGGGGGTTATCCAGATGGGGACAGCACAATTCCCCCCACACACACACTTTGCCCTACACATCCTTCCGTTTGGCTGTTCTTACGTTGTGTCCTTTATAATGAACTGAGCTATGCCTTTCTGAGTTCCGTGAGCCACTCAAGTAAATTATTGAACTTGAAGAGGGGGTCAAGGAAACTTCCAATATCAAGCAAGGTCAGTTAGAAGTATGCGTGGGCCCCCTGGGACTTATGACTGGTGTCTGAAGTGGGGACAGTCTTGTGGGACTCAGCCCTTACCCGGTGGGGTCTGCACTTACTCCAGGTAGCTCGTGTTGGAATTGGATTGAATCGTAGGACACGCGGTTGGTGTCCGGAGAAAGGCAGACTTGGTTGGTAGGAGAAAAAACTCACACATTTGGTGTCAGAAATGTTTACAAGGTCTATCGCTAAAGAAATGGGCTCCAGAGCCTACACTCTTGAAAACTAGGCTTTTTGGCTTTTATCTCCATTTTCTCCACTGAAAACTAAAGTTCCTGAAGTCAAATAACTTCCCCAAGGTCACCCGGTGAATGTCCCACCTGGGACACCAAAGCAAGGGCTAAGTAAGTATCTGGAATGGATGAAGGTGTAAGTGGCCGAGTCAGGATCAGAACTTGGACCTGTCAGACTTCAAAGCCCCGTGTTCCCACTATAGTGCCTGGTTTGGGAGGACCCCAGCACTCCTATCTTTCCCCCTTGTCTGGCAGCAGCAGCTCTTTTGTGTGGGGCTCACCTCGGGCATCTGTACAGGAGCTGGCTGGTGCTGTCTGCTGTGCAGAGTCTGTTTTCCTGACGACAAGGTTTGAACCCTGCGATTTGGCTGTGTCTGAACCACGCAGCCTTTATTCCAGTGATGTGGACGAGCTGATCCAACCTTCAGCCTCCACACACCAACTCCTGTTCACCCAATTTAATTCCCCAAGGGAGCCAGCCAGGTCACCAGTGTGGACACAAGCTCCTTGGGGACTAAACCCTTGACCTCACCTCTTCCTTCTCTTCTTTTTTTCCACACTGGGTTCACGCCTTGAGGGCCACCCCAGCTGGAGTAAATGTCAGGATCAAACAAGGCCACAACTTCCAGAAATGGGTGACGACACCTGCCCCGGACACCCCACCCAAGGGGGAAGGCACTAGATTCTGTCTCCCGGGAGAGAAACTTGGATGCAGACGGAGAAAGAGAGAGCAACTGGAGTCCACAGAGCCAAGTCAACTAATCCCATCCTTCTGGAGCCTCACTGTCAGCACACTAACCACTCTCCTCCCATGGCTGCCACACACGTGAAAGACGGCGAGTAAGTGCAAAAGAGATGATGGGGTTGATGATTTAGTGTGAAAAAAAGAACGGAAAATTTCACACTCATAATTTTTTATATCAATGACACGTGTAAATGACACCACTTTAAATATATTGGATGACATAAAATAGTGTCAGAATAAATTTCACCAGTTCCTTTTTAGTTTTGTTAATGTGACTACTAGGAAATTTTAAATCACACAGGTGAGCTGGGCATAGTGGCATAAGCCTGTGGTCCCAGCATTTGGGGAGGCTAAGGTGGGAGGATGGCTTCATTTCAGGAGTTGGAGGTTACAGTGAGCAATGATCAGGCTACTGCATTCTAGCTTGGGTGACAGAGCGAGACTGTCTCTAAAAAAAAGAAAATCACACATGAGGCTCATGTTGTATTTCTGTTGGGCAGTGTTGCTCTAGACAGAGGTCCACAGACACCTGCTCAGGAGAGTCCCCCAGAGCTGTCCTAGGGTGACACAATACTTCTTTTGATTCTGGGAACGACTCCTCTATCTGTTCAATACCATCCTCTTTTTATCTCAGAGAGGCTGGCATGAATCTGGCTGCACCATTTACTAACTGGGTAACCATGGGCAAGTTTTCTAACTCTCTGGCCTCAGTTTTCTTATCTGTACAATGGGAACAGTAAGAACACCTACCATACACATATAGTTGTTGTGAGAATTAAATGGGTTTATGGCTTAGCGCCCGTAGCTCCATGGTTAGGGCGCCAGTCACATACACTGGAGCTGGAGGGTTGGAACCCAGTCCAGGCCTGCTAAACAACAATGACAACTACAACAAAAATATAGCCGGGTATTGTGGCGGGTGCCTATAGTCCCAGCTACTTGGGAGGCTGAGGCAAGAGAATCTTATAAGCCCAAGATTTTGAGGTTGCTGTGAGCTGTGACACCACAGCACTCTACTGAGGGTGACACAGTAAGACGCTGTCTCAAAAAAAAAAATGGGTTAATATATGTAAAGGGCTTAGAGTCCAACATTTAATACCTGAATCTATTGTCATCTCATTCATCATTTTCCAGAATTAGTTTTGCTGCTACTTGAAATGAAAAGGCTTCTCTCACAGCCCCACTAATTTTTGCCTTCATGGATATCAGTACCACAGGTATTGATGGCCATGACTATTTCTCAATGGCCACTGAATGAATGAGGAAGTACTAAGCTCAGGAGTCGCCCAGCCCAAGTTCAAGTCCCAGCTCCACCACTTATCTCCTGAATGACCTCACCCAAGTCACACATGGACCAGGACCTCAGTTTCCTCTTTGTCAAATGGGGATGATCATCATACCTCCTGGGCTTACGTGAGTCTGTAATGGGACCATGTAGCCTTATGTTCTTTGCACAGTGTCAACAAATAGGAAGCACCCAACAAATGCTGGCTATGTCCTCCCTCCACGTTTGCAGCCCTGCAGCCTGCTGTATGTATGAACTCAATCAGTGTCGACAGCCCAAGGAGAACTTTAATTTCTGCCTCTCTAAACAGAACCCCCCACATTCTCTCTGGAGCTTACCACCAGGCACCTGGGCCACCCAACCTGTTGGCTGCTTAGAGCTTCATTTTTCAACCCCAGCTGGAGTTGATGGCAAACGTTGATTACCCTCTGTTCAAACTGAGTTACAATCTCTTGTCTAGGAAGATTTTAGTGATTCTAGTTTAATTATCATGGCAATGACCTGACAGTGGTATTTACTTTGTGTTGTTACCAGTAGTAAGTTCTCATTAATTTAGGCCTCGCTATATGCCACAGGCATTATCGACTACATCTTAATTACAACTCACGAGACTGTTATTCTTGCCATTTTCCAATGAAGGAAGCTGAACCTCAGCGAGACAGCGTAGAGGTTAAGGTGAAGATGGCAGGATTTGAAAGCGGCCTCTTCCATTCACTAACTTCATGACTTCAAACTTTCCGTGCCTCAGTTTCTTTAACTATTAGATGGAGACAATGATAGTCCATGGATGCTTTTCAAACATAAATAGAAAACCCTTAAAACAACAGCCAGCCAGCCTTTATTATTATTGTTGACACTACTGGAAGCAGTTGGCCTGGATTGGTCTGAGCTCTTGACCGTGATATGGCACCACTGTATACATGTGCCAGGCTCTCTATCCTTAGCACTTGACAAGAGCTAGGTCAGACTGCCTATAAAAACCCTCTGAAGTAAGTGTTATTATGATCAGTGTTGTGACAGTAAATGGTTTAACTCTTCAGGGAGGAAAAAAGGCTCTGACTTGTGGCATTAGTCAAGTTCACGCACAATGGTTGACTTCAAGCCACCAATGTGACGTCAACCAGCTTGCGTAACTCCTGAAAATTTAACAATTGGCTCTGTTAGCCAGGGCACGATGCACTACCAAAATACACACTCCCCATCTGCAGACAAGGAAATCGAAGCTTAGAGATGATAAGTCAGTCACTCACCCCAGCCCACACCTCTAGTGGGTGGCAAAACTAAGACCTAAACCCAAGTCTGTCTGACTTCAGGGCTGATCCTCCTAACCATCACTAGATTGCGTTCTTAATGGAGTTAAGAAGTTGGCACAGTGGCAAGACCTACTGCCTGAAAGCTGTGTGACTTTGGACAAGTCACTGAACCTCTCCGTGCTGCAGTTTTCTTATCTATGCAATTGGGAAGTTGGTTCCAATCTTCTCTGGTTCCTCTTCTAGTTAAAATGATAACAAGGAATCAAAAGTACATGTTGATGTCTGAAACATAAAATCTATTTCTATTTAAGGAGGCAGAAAATCAGGACCATGTGAAAAGATAATGGATGCTTTGTAAGGTGCCGGCCTAGGTCCAGCTGTGGCTGCACAGCATTGCCAAAACATTACTAGTCATCAAAATCCGAGCAGAAAACAATTTTAACATACACACAAAGGCCAGGATTCAACTGAGAGGGTCAAGGCTGACAGCACCTTGGGGCAAGTTAAAGAGGGATTCTCATTAAAAACCTGACATTTGCCTTGTCAAGAGCCTTGGCTCTTAAGTTGTCAGGTGATAAGTGATCTTGAAATACAAAATGTAGTTAAGAGTTACCAGGCTGTTTTTGGCAGGTGAAAAGGCAAGCTGGGGGTATTTATAACTCCAAGCAGTTTCGAGGTACCAGTTCCAATAAGCACGTATCTTCATGTACCTCAAATTATTAACTTCATGCTTTTAAAATATGTCCAGCCAGCCGGGCTTGGTGGCTCAAGCCTGTAATCTCAGCACTGTGGAAGGCCGAGGAGAGAGAATTGCTTGAGCTCAGGAGTTTGAGACTTATCTGAGCGAGAGTGAGACCCCAACTCCTGAAAAAAATGGAAAACCCCAGCCAGGCGCCATGGTGAGCACCTGTAATCCCAGTGGCTTCCAAAGGCTGAGGCGGCGGGATGCCCACAGCCCGAGTCTGAGGTTGTAGGGAGCTATGACGCCATTGCACTCTGCTCAGGACATAGGGTGGGACTCTGTCTCAACCAAAAAAAAAGCAAAGAAATAAAAATAAAAAATAATCAAGGAAATGAAATATGTCCAGGCAGATGCAGGAGCTCAAGCCTATCATTCCAGTGAGTTGGGAGGCCAAAGCAAGGATGATCGCTTGAGGCCAGGAATTTGAGGTTATAAGCATGATCGCACCACTGAGCTCCAGCCAGGGCAGTAGAGTGAGACCCTGTCTTTTAAAACAAAAAGTCTCAGTGGCTTTTTTTGAGACACCCTAATGATGGATACACATCATTACATGCTTGTCCGAACCTACAGAACGAACAACACCAAAAGTGCATCCTAATATGACGGATTATGGGTGATAACAAAATGAAAGTTAAATTTTCAGGCCGTGTGCAGTGTGGCTCATGCCTGTAATCCTATAACTTTGGGAGGCTGAGACAGGAGGATCACTTGAGCCCAGCCTGAACGAGAGCAAGACCCAACCTCCACTAAAAATGGAAAAATTAGCTGGGTGTGATGACGGGCGAGCCTAAGCTACTAGGAAGGCTGAAGCAGGAGGATCACTTGTGCCCAGGAGTTTCAGGCTGCTGTAAACTGTGATGACGCCACTGCACTCCAGCCTGGGCAAGAGAGTGCGATCCTGTATCAACAAAAAAAAAAGCAGGGATGGGGCCGGCTTTCTGTTTATGGGTTTCTACTAAGCCAGGAGTCTTGTGCATCTGCTTTGCACATTCCTGATCAGAGGAAAAGAGAAAGGAAGAGAACTGGTGAGCAGAGAGAACAAAGGGCCTGGCAGATCCCACACACTGAGCCGGAGTGGTGACAAGAGTAAGTGCAGTGATGCTGGGATCCTCCGCGGAACTCAGCCCTGACCACAAGGTCTTCCTGTTGTCAGCCCTACATCTCTCCACTCTGGCCAGCAGAGTCCTCCCTGTTCATTCCCTGCAGGTGCCCAGGGAATCAAGGACTCCTATGAGCAGCCCATGCCTGATGAGAGCTGGTAAATAAATACCCCAGCTCCCCCCACACACACACCCCCTTAGGCTGTGCTGACTCCAGAATTAAGCTCCAGTCACCCACAGCAGTAACTTGCTTGTTAACACACCCGTTTCCTGTCTCATCTTCCCCTCTTCCCTTCCGGCTTCCCTTGGCATCACCTTTCAAATAAAATACTTGTGCTCAAATCTTTGTCTTGAGGTCTGTTTCTAAGGGAGGCCAGCCTAGGATGACAGATGACTTTCCCTGGGGACTGCAGACACCAAAGAAGACAGGTTTGTCAAAGGCAACACGCACAGATTACCTCTACGCAGCCTTGAATTCTAGGCTTCAAAGGTCTAAAAGGTTTTCCTTTGGATAGAGCAAATCTCAGGTTAAAGCAGTGTTCAGAAACATAAATGTCCAGCATCCCAGTGTGCAAATATCACTTTTGACTAAACACATTTTCTTCTTCCGGGCTCAAATCAAACATTCCTCCTTGGTGGGCAATCTGGCTTCGTAATATGAGATATTAAGCCCTGACGTGACTCAGAACTATCCCCCTAGAGCTTCCAAGAGCACCACACCTGAGTCTGCTCCTCCACAGGATGGCTCTTTAAGCCATCATAATGATGGCAGCCGTGTGCTGCATGTCCCCTGAACACCACACACCCAAGGCAGCCTGGGCACAGAACTCACCAAATCATCACAACATGCAACCAGCTTCAGACCAGTCTGTCCAGCTCAAACAGCCAAACCCTTTCCACCTCTGCCCTCCACCAGCCACCCAGTGTTTCTCAGAATGAGGTCTCACCTGCACTGGAATCTCCCAGCACAGTCACTACAGTACAGTTCAAATGCCTCTCCCCCAACACTTAGGAAATCAGAATCAGGAAGGAGGAGGTCTGGAAAACTCCAAGAGAACAATCTCAGTAGCAGAAAGCCCTGCTCTGTTTTATATCCCTTGCTTACAGTTTCCTTGAAACTGGAGCTGAACGTCTCAGGGCTGGTCCTGGAAATCAAAGACTCTATCTTCAAATTGCACCCCAAAGCTAACCATTTGTACTTCCACATTAAGTGGAGGTCCAGACTGCCAACACCTCTCACTTAGGGGATCACAGTGTTTATTCCTAACTATATCTTGCTTCCTCTTCTTTTGTTCTATAACATCTTATGGACGTTTTCAAATACAGAAAAGCTAAAAGAATTATAGAGTGCACAATTATATACCTCACTTAGATTCTACAATGAACAGTTATTGATATCAATAATTCTACAGTTATTTTATTTTTTGAGACAGAGTTTTACTATGTTGCCCTCGGTAGAGTGCCATGGCATCGCAGCTCACAGCAACCTCAAACTCTTGGGTTTAAGCCATTCTCTTGCCTCAGCCTCTCAAGTAGCTGGAACTGTAGGAGCCCACAACGCCCAGCTATTTTTTTGTTGTTGTTGTTGCAGTGGTCATTGTTGTTTAGTAGGTCCAGGCCAGGTTGAACCCGCCAGCCTCAGTGTATGTGGCCAGGGCTATGGGCACCGAGCCTCTACAGTTATTTTAAAATATGCTATATTTGCTTTATTGTATATCCATCTGTCTATTTATCACTCTATCTTTTTTTAATGCATTTCAAAATAAGCTGCAGGTATTAGTACATATCCCCCTATCTTAGTCTATTTGGGCTGCTATAACAAAAATACTATGAACTGGCTGGCTCATAAATAACAGAAATTTATTGCTAACCATTCTAGACACTGGGAAGTCCAAGATCAAGGTATCAGCTGATTTTGTGTCTGGTGAGGACCTGTTCCTTACAGATAAGAACTTCTTACTTCATCCTCACATAGAAGAAGGGACAAGGTAGCTCTTTGGGGCTTTTGTTGTAAGGGTACGAATCCCATTCGTGAAGGCTCTACCCTCATGGCCTAATCACGTCCCCAAAGGCCCCACTTCTTAATACCATCACCTTGGGGGTTAGGATTTCAACATGTAAGTTTGCAGTGGGGGGGGGACGGGGACACAAACATTCAGACCATAGTATCTCTAAGCATTTCAGCAACTTATCATTAACCAGAATTCAATGTTTGTTTATGGTGGGTCTTTTTTTTTTTTTTTTAAGAAAAAATTTATATACAGTGAAATGCACAAATGTTAAGAGAACTTGATGAGTCTTGACCAATGAATACAACCGTGCATCCTTCCTCATGCTTAGTGAGGTTCTTCTTGACCCAGGGCCTCTCACCTCTCTGTCACCCTTGCCTTTCCTTCCCAAAGCCACGTGATCACAAGAGAAAATGAACTACCTAGATCCTGATATTTTTATGTCTCAAAAAAAAAAAGTTGATAAAAGAGATATCTGCACACCCACGTTGGTAGAAGCATTATTCACAATAACCAAGAGGTGGAAACAACCCAAGCATCCACTGATGGATACACACATGGATAAAGAAAATGTCACTCATACACAGGGACGCACACACACGATGGAATATTATTCAGCCTTTAAAAGGAAGGAAATTCCAACACATATTACGCACTGGATGAAGGTTGAAGACACCATGCTAAGTGAAATAAGCCAGACACAAAAGGAAAAATACTGTTATCATTCCACTTACACAACATCAAGTTCATAAAGATGGAGAGTAGAATGGTGGTTGCCAGGGGGTGGGGGAAGGAGGGACTGCAGAGTTATCACTTAATGAGGATAGGATTTCAATTTTACAAGAGTTCTAGAAATGGATGGTAGTGATGGTCGCACAACAATGTGAATGTATTTAATGCCACTGAACTGCTCACTTAAAGATAATTAAGATGATAAATTGTATGTTATATGTATTTTACCACAATTAAAACTAATAATTAAAAGAGTTGAGCCTGGGCGGCGCCTGTGGCTCAGTGAGTAGGGCGCCGGCCCCATGTACCACGGGTGGCGAGTTCAAACCCAGCCCCGGCCAAACTGCAACAAAAAAATAGCCGGGCGTTGTGGCGGGCGCCTGTAGTCCCAGCTGCTCGGGAGGCTGAGGCAAGAGAATCATGTAAGCCCAAGAGTTAGAGGTTGCTGTGAGCCGTGTGACGCCACGGCACTCTACCTGAGGACGGTACAATGACACTCTGTCTCTACAAAAAAAAAGAGTTGAGCCTACACAAATTTTCCCTCTAAATGGCTTTCAATCCACTCAGGTGAGCAGAATCTCTCCTATACCAGGGCAACTTCACACCTGCATCAATCTCCCCCCAGGTTGTGTCTTTTTTTTTTTTTTTTTTTGAGACAGAGTCTCAAGCTGTTGTTCTGGGTAGAGTGCTGTGGTGTCACAGCTCACAGCAATCTCCAACTCTTGGGCTTAAGTGATTCTCTTGCCTCAGTCTCCCAAGTAGCTGGGACTACAGGCGCCCACCACAAACGCCCGGGCTATTTTTCTTGTTGCAGTTGCCATTGTTGTTTTAGCTGGCCCAGGCTGGGTTCAAACCCTCCAGCCCCAGTGCATGTGGCTGGCGCCCTACCCACTTAGCTACAGGCGCCACCCTATGCTGTGTCTTTATTTCCATTATCTTCTCACCAACCTTATCAATAAGACCAAAAATGTTGTAGCTCCATTAGCTGTCAATTTTCTGAATGCCAAGATCACAGATATAATGTTCAAAGGCATGAGACAGGTGGGACATTCTGCCATGAGTCAGAGGGTGCCTATATGTCTGCCAATTAGTCTCACAAACTCAGCCTAGAAAAAGTGCTATATACCTCACTGCTGAATATTACTATAGTCACCTTTGAAGTATCCCCTTGGGAAGCTATGCACTGATGCTATGCCTAGCCCACCTTTCAGAGTGACTTTGGGACCCTTTTTCTAGAATGACACCCAGAGCTGTCATTGTATGAGAACTGACAATTAAGTTCATGAACTTGCTACCATGAGCTTACATTGGCAGCACTATACAAACAACTCAGTAAGGTTTCAGAACCTTGGTATATCGGTGTCTCACAGCTGTGTTTGTGTCAACATGTGGTGGTGTCTTGCTGAGTGGCATTCCTTATTTTTGTGGCATGTTTTTGTGTACCATATAACAACAGCTGTGATGGTCATTCAAGAAAGAGTTCCAAAATTGCTTTGAAGGGTATATTAGGTGCTGGTGTTGCTGCACAGCTTCCCAAGGGAAGTACTTTGAAGGTGACTATAGTGATACTCAGCAATGGTGTTATGTAGCACATTTGGTAGGATGAGTTCTCAAGCTTAACTGTCAGTTCTTCATAGGCTGGCCCTACAAGCCTCCCATTCTTCCTCTACAAGGGTTCTCCAAGGCAGAGAAAGTAGAACCAGACCTTCAAAGTTACTCTGACTTTACACAGATTTGGGCAGACAGAAAGCAAGGACCCTAATCATTTTGTCTCATACATTATGACACAACTGTCTCCTCCCCTTCCCCTTCAACTGGCCAACCAAACGATTTGGTGAAAGTAGATGCTGGCCTCTAAAGAAAACCCACAGTTACATTTGTGTTAACAGCTTTGGTGCGTTGTGTGAGGATCTTGTTTGCTTCATTACAGGCCTATTTGGCTGGATGAGCACTTTTGCTCATGACCCATGTCTCCTCTTCCACACATGCACTGATACATGCCTAAACAAAGCAGCTCCCCGAACATCTGGTCTTTGCACCCTCCACTCCTTGGCTCTCCCCTCATCCTGGCAACTATCTCTGCCTGAAATCCCCCTCACCCTTCAGGCACTGGCCCAGCTCTCAGCTTGACTGTGCAAGACACAGCCTAGTATGTCCCCTCAATGTGCATTCTCCCCTTCTTCCAGAATGCAGTTGCTCAACTTCAGCAACTGGACAACTCTGTCCATGGGGAAGGGGACCATCCTGTGCATTAGGGAATATTTTGTAGCATCTCTAATATGTACCAAATAGATGCCATTAGCACTCTCACACCCATGAAACCCAGAATATCCCCAAGTTGTCCCTGCTGCAGAAGCATTGTTGCAGAGTCATAAGAGCTCTGGACAGGCCCATAGCCACTCAGCTAAAAATTCGATTTCCTCAGCCAATGACTAGTTGATACAGGGGTCAAAATGCTGGCCCTTTGCCTCAAGAAGGAACAACTCTGCAGGGCATGTTTGTGATCCTGAGTCCCCTCCCCATCATAGGTCAGGCTGAAGCTAGGTTTGACCTCAGATCACATCCTTGCCTGACTATTACCCTTCACCGACCCTGTTTTGTTCTCTTCCTTGTAGGTTTTTCTCATGCATCTAGTATGGATTGAATTGTGTCCCTCAAAAAGAAGCTTGAAGTCCTAACCCCAAGTACTTCAGCATGTGACCTTATTTGGAAATGGGGTCACTGCGTTAAGATGAGGTCACACTAGAGAGGACCAAGTTATAATCCAATATAACTTATGTCCTTGGAAGAAGAGAAGAGAGACGGCCACACACAGGGCAAAGACAGCCATGTAGCAGCAGAGGCAGAGACTGGAGCAATGAAGCACATGAGGAATGTCAAGGATTCCTTAGAAAGAGGGTAGGAAAAGGCAAGGAAGGGGATTCCCTGTAGGTTTCAGAGAGTATGGCCCTGCCCACACCTGGATCTTGGATTCCCACCCTCCAGGACTGTGAGCTAACAAATTTCTGTTGCTTTCAGATAGGAGTGCCCAACCTGCTACCCATGAGCTGTATGCTGATTTCATGAGGACATTTTTTTAACTGTGGTGTTGAATATCATGACAAGTATACACAGACCCTTTTTTTGCTCATCAGTTTTCATTAGTGCTTGGGAATTTGATCTGTGGCCTAATAAAACTCTTCTTTTTCCAATGTGTGGCAGAGAAATAAAAAGGTTGGACACTCCCACTGAAGCCATCTAACTGGTGCTGTGGCTACGGCAGCCCTAGCAAACTCATCCACATGCAAATCACTGTTTCAGGCTCTGCTTCTAGGGAACCCAACCAAAGACAACTAGATTTTTCACTTAAAGAGCATAAATGCCAGAGCAAGCATGGGATGGGTGATAGGAGCACAGTCTTCCCTCAAAGTTTCCATATGCCTCTCTTTGCGTAAGTATGATTCCAGTATCCAGAGAGAAATATTCATATAACATGACATATCCCTTCCTACCCTCCCCACCCCCTCACCCCCACCAAGTAGATTTCATCAATATTTAAAACTCCTGCTTAAGCTGGCCATGGTGGCTCGTACCTATAATCCTAGCACTCTGCAAGGACAAGGTGGGAGGATTGCTCAAGGTCAGGAGTTTGAGACTGGCCTGAGCAAGAGTGGGACCCTTGTCTGTACCAAAAATAGAAAAAAAATAGCCAGGTGTAGTGGTGCATGCCTGTAGTCCCAGCTGCTCAGGAGGCTGAGGCGGAAAGATCACTTGACCCCAGGAGTCTGAGGCTGCAGTGAGCTACGATGATGCCACAGCACTCTACCTTGGGCAACAAAGTGAGACTCTGTCTCAAAAAAAAAAAAACAACAGCTAAAGAAAAACCTCCTGCTTCAAATAACATTTGTTCCCTAAATGGAATTGACTACATCCTGATCCACTCCAATGGTGGACAGCCTACCATGTTGGACTTGTGGAGATGATACCTCAGACTTCAAAATGGTGCCTTCCTATGGGATTTTCAGCCAGTTTTGACCATTCCTAATAAATGAGTCTTGGTTGCACCTTTCTTACTGTATACAGAAGGTACATTGTATTCACAGCTTGCTGTTTACCTGTCTTTCCCTCTAGACTGGGATTTTTCTTGCTGATGGGAACTGCATGATATTCTTTTTATTAATCCAACTAGTGACCCCCAGCACATCATAGGACCTCAAGAAAAATGGAAAGGAAAAAATGAGTGAAGCAGAGAAGAACGAGGAACAAAAAGTGATCAAAAGAGGTACAGAGAAAGAAAACAAATAAATGACAGCCATTGCAGTACACTGAGCTCCACAGAGACAGCGCCGGGGCAAGTGAGAGCCGGACGGGCATTGGGCGACTCTGTGCCTCGCTGAGGAAAAAATAACTAAACGTGGGCAAAGGAGATCCGAAGAAGCCGAGAGGCAAAATGTCATCATATGCATTCTTTGTGCAAACTTGTCGGGAGGAGCACAAGAAGAAGCACCCAGACGCTTCAGTCAACTTCCCAGAGTTTTCTAAGAAGTGCTCAGAGAGGGGGAAGACCATGTCTGCTAAAGAGAAAGGAAAATCTGAAGATACGGCAGAGGTGGACAAGGCCCGTTATGAAAGAGAAATGAAAACCTATATCCCTCCTAAAGGGGAAACAAAAAGAAGGTCAAGGATCCCAATGCACCCAAGAGGCCTCCTTCGGCCTTTCTCTTGTTCTGTTCTGAGTATCGCCCAAAAATCACAGGAGAACATCCAGCCTATCCATTGATGATGTTGCAAAGAAGCTGGGGGAGTTGTGGAATAACACTGCTGCGGATGACAAGCAGCCTGATGAAAAGGAGACTGCAAAGCTGGAGGAAAAATATGAAAAGGATATTGCTGCAGACCGAGCTAAAGGAAAGCCTGATGCAGCGAAAAAGGGAGTCGTTCAAGGCTGAAAAAAGCAAGAGAAAGAAGGAAGAGGAGGAAGATGAGGAAGACAAAGAAGATGAAGAGGAGGAAGATGAAGAAGATGATAAAGTGATGGTGATGAATATATTGGTTCCAGTGCAGTTTTTTTTTTCTTGTCTATAAAGCATTTAACCCCCCTGTACACAACTCACTCCTTTTAAAGAAAAAAATTGAAATGTAAGGCTGTGTAAGATTTGTCTTTAAACTGTACAGTGTCTTTTTTGGTATAATTAACACACTACCGAATGTCTCTTTAGATAGCCCTGTCCTGGTGGTATTTTCAATAGCCACTAACCTTGCCTGGTACAGTCTGGGGGTTGTAAATTGGCGTGGAAATTTAAAGCAGGTTCTTGTTGGTGCACAGCACAAATTAGTTATATATGGGGATGGTAGTTTTTCATCTTCAGTTGTCTCTGATGCAGCTAATACAAAATAATTGTTGTTCTGTTAACTGAATACCACTCTGTCATTGCAAAAAAAAGTTGCAGTTGCTTTGTTGACATTCTGAATGCTTCTAAGTAAATACAATTTTTTTTTATTTAAAAAAAAAAGAAAACATGGGCGGCGCCTGTGGCTCAGTGAGCAGGGCGCTGGCCCCATATACCGAGGGTGGCGGATTCAAACCCAGCCCCGGCCAAACTGCAACAACAACAACAAAAAATAAATAAATAAAATAAAAAAAGAAAACAAATAAATACCTTATGGCTTGAGATGACTCTTCCAAAAACTACTTTGAACAGTACTAAGAGAATAGTCATCTTAATCAGGAGTGAGGGACCTGAGGAAGTCACAGCCAGGATTTATAGTCAAACCCACCATGACAAGAATTAACAGCCACTGTCTACTCGATCACGGCACCAGTACGAAGCTGAACGCCCCACTATGACAAACAGTGAGCGACCAGAGTGGCTGACCTGCCTGAGATATTTCTGTTTTATACCTACTTTTAATTCATAGAGGCACCCGAAGGTCCCCATGAAACTAAGGCACCAGCCCTGCCTGGGAGAAACCTGAGCCCAGGGACGTAAGACAAACCTTGCTGTCTCTCTGAATGAAAGGGAGACAGCAGTCCCCAGATTAGCTCAGCTCACAAAATGCCACTTCTTCTACATCAAGAGGGCACGGTGCCAGAAATGATCAGAAACGCTCTATATCCCTGTCAGCCCAGTGAGATTTCACCAGGTGTGATTGCTGCATAGGGAACAGGAAAGTGATGAACCTCAGGCTTGCTCTGAGTAGGCTCAGAACAGATGTCCTCTCCTGAGACTCAGGGCTACCACCTGCAGAGGGCGCACCACCTACCAGGCCATTAAGCAGAGCTATCTCATTGATTCCTGACCTCACCCCTGCAAGGTGGTGCCAGAGCTTCCATCTCACCCATGAGGAAGCAGAGGGATCCAGTGTACGGCTAGGAAGGGCTGGGGAGGCTCGGTCCAAGGCCCTTCTTTTTTTTTTTTTTGCAGTTTTTGGCTGGGGCTGGGTTTGAACCCGCCACCTCCGGCATATAGGGCCAGTGCCCTACTCCGTTGAGCCACAGGCACCGCCCACCAAGGCCCTTTTCTTTACATGTCACCCCAGTGGCTCTCCTTGTAAAGGCAACTCTTATGAATCTAATGGTGGCCAAGCTCCCCTCTGCTGTGCTTCTCTCTCTCCCATTCCGGTGCTACATCAGGCTGTTCCACGGGGGAGGAGAGAGAGACAGATAGACAGACAGAGACAGAGAGAGGGGGAGAGAGGAGAGGAGCCGGGCGGGGGAGGAAAAGGGGAGGAGAGGGGATGTGCCAGAATGGCTTTGCTAAAAAGGTGACATTTGAGCAAAGACCTAAAGGAGGTAAGGTGTGTGATGTCTGGATTCTCTGTATCCCCAGGGTCTTCCTCTGAGGTTAAGAATAGAGCTTGGCAAGACCAAATTTATTGGGTCTAACAAGTCTCCCTCTTTCAAATATAAGTTTCTAGACGGTTGAGACAGGGTAATTCTTTGAAAACCCAGTGATATTGGGCAGTGCCTGTGGCTCAGTGGGCAGGGTACCAGTCCCAAATACCAAGGGTGGCGGGTTCAAACCCAACCCCAGCCAAACTGCAACAAAAAAATAGCTGGGCGTTGTGGCACCTGTCCCAGCTACTCGGGAGGCTGAGGCAAGAAAATCACCTAAGCCCATGAGTTGGAGGTTGCTGTGAGCTGTGTGACGCCACAGCACTCTACCGAAGGTGATAGTGAGACTCTGTCTCTACACTACAAAAAAAAAAAAAAAACAAAAGAAGAAGAAAACCCAGTGATATCACATATCAAGGAACATATACAGAAAGCACCACAGATCCTGGCTACATAACTGGAAGCAAGGCCACCAAGAGGAATGGCCTTCGATGCTAGTTTGGGATCACAGCTGACGCTGCCAACACCCTGCCCAGCGCCATCTCTGTACCCTCACCATGTCAGCACACACAGCCCTGGTGTCAGCTGCCAGACTTTCCATTATTTTGCACTAGAGGACGTTGGAGGTCTCTTTTCTTGCCAGTGCAACAGGCCAAAAGTGCGAGGGAATTCACCTCCTCTCTCCCAGCAGCCTCCCTCTACGACTGGCAAGTGCAGCCTGCAGTCATTGTGGGACCACAAACAGCAGTACTCAGGCTACCAGTTTCCACGGTGGACTGACAGTCCAGTCACCCCCCTGTGGTAGCCACTCCGTCTTGCATCCTTTATATGACAGCCCCAAACCTCCTGGTGTCACCTCCCTTGCCTCAGGGGAATCCAAACTAAGAGAAGAATGAATCTCCCATCTGTGAAGATGCACACACAGGTGCACTGTGCCCCGCCACTCACTCTGATGCTTCACAGGGGGCCAGTCCCCTCCAGTTCTCATGTTGAAAACCTACACCCCAAACATGCTGCTGCATGGCCAAAGCCCTGGCCAGCAGAGCCCAGCTCTGAGAATCACCTCAATGTGTTTGATGCAAAATAACCCGCAGGGCCTATGTCACACAGGATTGTTGTCCCCAGCGTGGATGGGTTTTCTTCCTTCCCTAGGGCTCCCCACAGCCTTCTACCTGTAATGGATGGACAGCTGTCCCCCAACACAGAAATGTCCAACGGGCTACTGGACACATAGTACACACATGGTCCATGGGTAGGAAAGGAAGCCAATCAAACAATTTGTCTGCAAAACATCCATGCATCATCCTCTTCTCTAGCCTTCACTGTTTTTCTTCCCAAATCAATTTCTGAAAGTCAAAATGACTGATGGCTTTAAGCCCAGACAATCACTCTCCTTATTGAACAACTTAGCAATGATGACAAAAAAGTTCCCTGAGTGGGACGACGCCTCAGTGGCTCAGTGGGTAGGACAGCGGCCCCCTATACCGAGGGTGGCTGGTTCAAACCCGGCCCCAGGCCAAACTGCAACAACAAATAGCTGGGCGGTGTGGTGGGCACCTGTAGTCCCAGGTACCTGGGAGGCTGAGGCAAGAGAATCCCCTAAGCCCAGGAGTTGAAGGTTGCTGTGAGCTGTGATGCCACGGCACTCTACCCAGGGTGACAAAGTGAGACTCTGTCTCAAAAAAAAAAAAAAGTTCGCTCAGTGGTGGTAGGTATATCAATCTGTACATATGATAAAATTTCACACATACACATACACACACACACAGAAATGCATGGAAAAACCGGTGGACTGTGAGCTACCAATGTCCAGTTCCCACTGTGGCTCACATGCTCTGGTTGTGCAAGATGTTAACATGTGGGGGATATTGGAGCAAAAGGACACAGGAATGTTCTGTACTATTTTTACAACTTCTTATAAGTCGAAAATTATTTTAAAATAAAAAGCTTCAAAAATGCAAAACAAAAAAAAATAATTTTAAAGCAAAATAAAATTAAAATGATCTTCTCTTTTTTTAGGTTACCAGGAGGAAACACCAAAAACCCATGCCTTACCTGAGAACTAGGGATCAGCGCCTTCCACCAGTGCCCGCCCTTGACCAGGTCAACTTCACACAAAGGCACGGAAACTTTCCCAATGACACAGTGGCGCGAGAACTTATCAAAATCCACCACGGTGAGGAGCAGGGTCCTCCTCTGGGCTTCTAGGAAGGGGATCTCGAAGGTGTAGCGCTCCTCAAACACAGGCTTCTGGGTCTTGCGTTTGACCCCGGTCTGCTTGGAGTTCTTCTGGTCCGGCAGGAGACAGATTTTGACATAGGGGTTTGAGTGAGCCATGTCCTGGCGAGAGCCGTCGTGGGAGATGGGAGGGGGCAGGTCCCTGGCCTCAATCACCCTCACTGTGAGGTGGTTGTGCAGCAGGTCATACTGGGTGCTGAAGTGCAGCATGCCCAGCTGGTACTTGGACAAGATTTCCTCGTCCGTCAGAGAGTCCACATCGTCACTGCTGGAGTCGAGAGAATACAGCCGGGGCTCAAACTTTCTGAAATAGTCGTCCGGGGTATAGGTCCGTCTGAGCACCGAAGGCTGGATGGGCTCCTTCTTGGCACTAAGAACACCAAACTCAATGGGTTTAATATCGATGAGCGGGGAGCTGGGTCGCCTGGACTCGAGACCTAAACAGACACCAGAAATAACAATGAACACCACTGCCACCTGAGGAGCAGCCCTGGGCCACTTTATCAGAACAGCAACAGTTACACATTTACTCTGCTTTAAAATGCTCTTCCCATCTTCTCTCCACACTTTAAAATGCTCTTATTCATGCTATGAGAGAGCGGATGGCGATGTGATCCTCACCACTGCCAACATCATAGCAGCTCAGTGCCAGGCATGTTCCAAAGGGAATGTGTGCATTAAACATCTAATATACACACTCATCATCTTCACATCCCCTTGAATTATGAGATAATTACTATTATGCACACTTTACAGATGAAGAGGCAGAAATTTAAGTAACTTCCCAAAGGTCATACACTTGTAAGTGCAGGAACCAGGGACCATATAGCCCCAGCGTCTGGCTCTAACCGTTACCCTACATTGCCTCCACTTTAAGAGAGTGGACTCAAGGGCCAGAGTGCCTGGGTCAAATTCCAACTCAGCCACTTACTTGCTACTCATTACTACTCACTTACTAGAAATGAGCCATGTAACTCACTAGTAATGACCCTGGGCACATTATTTAATACCCTGAGAGACTCAGTTTTCCCATCTGTAAAATGGAGTCAACAGTAGCACCTACCTTAAACATGGTGGTGAAGATTCACTGAGCCACGGCATGGGAAGGGCTGGGCACAGGCTGTGCCCATAGGAGAAGATCAATAAAAAATAACTAGTGTATTTCAAACCTCATTGCTTAGAAGCTACCTCCCCTGCTCCATCAACCAGCAGAGTTCATTGCTCCTAAGTCCATCTTTCTAATCTTTGCACAACCCTCTGTTCCAGCAATGAGCTCACGGTATTCTTGTTAACTGCTCAAACATCCCTCTTACCAGCTAAAATCATGAGATTCTTGCCTGGTGCACAGGAGGTATTCTCACCAATATGTGCTACGTGGAAACCACCTGTGTTTAGAGCTGGGCATGAGGCTTAGAAATAATCTAGACCAGTGCCATCCGCAGAAACATAAAGTGAGCCAGAAATATAAGCCACACATAGAACTTAAAATGTTCTGGCAGTCATGACTTTTAAAATGTGTAAAGAAAGAAGCAAGATTAGTCATAATAATTTATTTTATTTAGCCACGCAACCAATAAAAAAAAAAATGTTACTGAGATACTTTAAATTCTCTTTTATTTTCAGGGACTGTCTTCAAAGTCCAGCGTGCATTTTACACTTATAGCACATCTTGCTTCAAGCTGCCACCAGGTAAGTCCTCAGCAGCTATGCCTGGCTGGCGGCTATTGTATTGGACAGTGTGGGTCTGCCCTCTCATTTTACAGACGGAAAGACTGAGGCCTGAAGAGATCCAAGGTCCCTTGGCTTTCATCATTTCAAGTCCTTGAACTCTTTTTTTCCTGCTTCTTTTTTCCTTCCTCATTTATTCCCAGCAAAGACCAGATACCCATTACCTCTACCTGAGTGGATTAGTTTCATGAATTTTAAGTTTTTATCCCCCAATTAAGTGAATTTCAGACATCAGCTGAATGAGAACAGAGAGAACTCAGTGAAAAGAGGTTAGGAATCTCTAGGCTTTATAATCCTTTCTCCTTTCCACTCAAACTTTGTCACTTGGTCAAGCACATAAGCTACACAACCAGACAGAAACAGGTGGCCAGATGTGACCCACACGTACATTTTGTTAGGTTTTACAGAAAAAAAGTGTCATAAAAATCCAGATTGCCAGTTTCTTCCTTTTTCTTCTTTTTTTTCCCTTTTTCTTTCTTTCTTTCTTTTTTTTTTTTTGTTTTGTTTTTGTGGGACAGAGTCTTATTATGTCACCCTCGGTAGAGTGCCATGGTATCACAGCTCACAGCAACCTCAAGCTCTTGGACTTAAGCAATTCTTTTGCCTCAGCCTCCCAAGTAGCTGGGACTACAGGCATCCACCACAACACCCAGCTATTGTTTTTGTTGTAGTTGCCATTGTTTGGCAGGCCCAGACTAGGTTCAAACCTGCCAGCCCTGGTGTATGTGGCCGGCGCTCTAGCCACTGAGCTACAGGTGCCAAGCAGATTGCCAGTTTCTATTTACAAAAATCAGGCAATATTGGGTCCACAAGCCCATACAGCTACTTACTAATGGGTATAGCTGAGTCAGGGCCATTCACCCCCTTTCAATGGGGCATTAGCTTTCTAATTAGCGGCAGTCCCCACCCCGCCCTAGTAACTCTCTGAACAGAGCATCAGCTGCTGTTTGTCACTGCATTAGGGCAATGTTTATACATTGTAGATACAACCTCTACAACTCAACTGACATGAACTGCCTGGCCTCCAAAGTCACCTGAATTAGCAAACCCTACTCTATAACATGGTGAACACTCACCTCTGAGGATCTGAGATGATAATATGCTGACAATGCCAATCAATTGGACCGATTCAATCAAACTTGTAATTAATAAAAGCAAAACTCAATCACAACGCTTCTGACTGAACTCAGAAGAAATCTGATGTAATGCACTCCTCCTCTGTCACACTGCTGTTAGTTCTCTCTCCTCCGCCCCCTGGACTGTCACCCCACTCTGTCTCCACCCCAGTGACAACCCTGCCAATTCATGACTCTTACTGAGAATGCTACTGAGTATCCAGGACAGCCAGCGAGGGCCACCAGTCAGTCACAGCAGGAACACTTACTTGAAATCCTCCGTGTCAGGCTGTACGTGGACTTGGACGTGTCTGAGGACGAGCGTCTCCCATCTGGGGAGTTGGTCCGTGGGGTCATAGGAACTTCACTGGCAGTATGGACGGAGTCACCATCCTTGTCACTGCTCCGGCTGGCCATCCTATAGGAAGGAACGAGGTCTCAATGGTTGTCCAGGAATCCCAGGGGACTGGCCTGATGAACAACAGCTCTCAGACCCATTTTATGTAACTTGGAATAATGCAAATTTGAAATAGTGTTGTATCCTTCAACTCTCAACAACATCTTGCTTGTTGCCCAAAATGTGAAATGATACCAAGAAATGGTCCCCAACATAGAACAATCTGTCAAGAACATGCTTAATTTGAAAGCTGGGGTTGGGTGCAGGGATGTGTAAAGTCAGACTACTGCCACATGGGGGCGCCACTCTGACTAAGTGAGGCCAGAGATGTGTCACTCTTCAGCCTGGAGTGAACCGTGTGGTTGTCCACATGGATGCAAAACTTCTGCAAACAGCTGTTGGTGGCAAGTATCCTGCGATTTTAACAGTCACTGTGTCTATAATTTCACATATTTTTAAAATATCCTATAACAACGTCACTCAAGGGTTCTTTGAGTGGCAGAGCTACAGCTACAAAGTGGCCCTGAGAATCAACGATTTAAGAACAGAAGTTCAGTGTGAAGAAACAGCTATGAATTAGCAGAAGCACCTAACACTCATTGTGCTCCCAGTGAAGGTAAGTGCTAAGAAACTCAAAACAGGGAAGGAAAAAAAAAAAGAAAAACAGGGAAGGAGAAGATGATATAGGGTAGTAATTAAGAGCACAACGTCTGGGTTTGAACCTTAGCTGGGTGACTTTGGGAACACCCTTTTCCTTCTCTGTGCTTCTGTTTTCCCATCTATAAAATGGGAACAATAACCACCTTATATGGTTGCTGTAAACACAGAATGAGTTAACACATATGCTAACATATACTTGGTATGCAGTAGGTATGTGCTTGACATATTTTATTTTTGTACTTTTTTAAAGTTATTTTTAAATTATTTTTGAAGAGACAGAGTTCCACTATGTTGCCCAGGCTGGCCTCGAACTCCTGGACTCAAGTGATCCCCTCCTGGCTCAGCCTCCTGAGTAGCCAGGAATACAAGCACATGCCACTATGACTAACTTAGCCCATATTATGGCAAAGTAACTTTAAGATAACCTGCCCCCGCCAATACTCTAGGTAAGAATGGAGAAGGTGGGAGAGGGAAAGGAAGTAGCAAAAGCTGGCAATGTGGCTTTGAGACTGATGCTGCTAATGACACACACCAAAGCCTTAATGGTCATAGATTTATGCCTTCTGAGACCACATCCCCCCCAACTTGACATTTACGCCTGCAGGGAAACTCATCTTGAAAAATGCAAGTTTTGAATTCTATGAGGTCTTCAGATGCAGCCTGTGCATGAAATGAGACTGATGTGATGCTCTTCAAAAGTGACATAAGGGTCACGGCCAAAGCAAGTCTGGGTATGACATAAGGGGAAAATGGAATATTTGCTTGCCTCTTGCTCCTGGTCTATAAGAGGTGAAGAGAGTGGACGAAATGAGGGGGTGGGGAGCAAGGTCGTGGGGGCAAAGCCATGGAATCATACCGCATCCTTCTTTCTTCTCTCTTTCCTGTAAATGAAAGCCACACCATCTTCCAAGGAAGGCAGGACCAAAATGTCATGGCCGCTGGGGCACCTGTCCACCTGCGTGGCCCTGCATCCCAGCTGCCACCTGAACTGCAGCAGCCACCTCCGCCTACGAAGTCCCACCAGGCCTCAAGGATCAGGTTTAATGCCATTGCCCTCTAAAGCCTGCCCTAAGCTGCTCCTCTCTAACCCCACCCATAGCCACCAGGCCTCCTGGCCCTCTGCCATGCTCAGCCAGAAGGCTCTTCCTGGCCCCGATACCTGTCTGCTTCCATCTCATCATTCAGGTCTCTGCGTTAGAGCTTCCACCTTGCCCCTGTCAGCTCACTCATCCCTATCAGCCCCTATCCTGACACCTTCTTTGTTCCCTCCCTAATCTGGCCCACAGCTCATCTTTAGTTATGGCTTCCTGGCTTATCTTCTGCATCTAACGCTAAGCCACAGCCCCACATAGGAGGGACATGTGTGCTGTGGTTACCACAGCTGACTTGGCTTTAGCACAGTGCCTGGCGTGCTTGGGCATTCCACCTGTCTTCTCTCAATTGACGAACAGATGGATGCGCCTTTTTTGTGGCCCTTATCTGATTCATCTGTGGCACAATTGTCCCAGTGGATGTCTTGTCACCCATTTCCATAACAGAACATACTTCTGAATGGTGGCATCTGTATTTATCATTATCAAAAATACCAGGTCCTAACACCTACTATGTGCCAGGCTCTGTGCTAAAGGCTCCATGTGAACCATCTCATTTCTCCCTGGCTGGTTAGGGTACCTCACACCTATAATCCCAGCACTTTGGAAGGCCGAGGCAGGAGGATCATTTGAGGCTAAAAGTTTGAGACTAGCCAGAGCAATATAGTGAGATTCTGTCTCTACAAAAAAAACTTTAATACTATTAGCCAGGTATGGTGGTGTGTACTTATACTCCCAGCTACTCAGGAGGCGAGGGCCAGGAGGATCACTTAAGCCCAGGAGTCTGAGGTTGCTGTGTGCTACGATGATGCCACTGCACTCTAGCTCAGGCAACAGAATAAGACTTTGTCTAAAATTTAAAAAAAAAATCCAGGAGGGAGTTGTTATTAACTACCTCTACCCCTTTACAGACAATAAATGGAAGCCCTGGATGGGGTGGAGAGATGACTAGATAACTAATCTGTAGCACTATTGAGTGGTAGAACCCAAGCTGAGCCCAGCAAATCTAAACCCTGGTTCGCACACTCCACTGCTGAGCAGGGCTTCTCTGAGGGATCTCTGAGGGTTTTGCACAGAGTAGGTACTCAACACATGCTTTCTGGACAAACAAATAAACAACTTGACCTCAGCTTACTCTTCAACAAGGGTTATTCTGGCACTGCTCCAAAAGGAACTAGTCAGATTGTGCAGTTTTCCTGACCTCCACCAGCCCCATCCAGCCAAGGAAAGCTAAGAGCACGGGGGTCATAATCATGTGTGACGGTTAATGGGGTGTCTCCCATGCAGAGCACATACTAACAGCCAGCTCTTATGTCACATGCCAGTACACAGAGGCACGTCCTATGGTTCTGGCTCAGATGTCACTGTAGAAATAGCACTGCAAAGCCCATACACTTGACATTTTTACTCTCTGCCTGTTTGATAACATGTAACTGCCCACTTGGTAAATAAATCTGGGGAAAGCACAAGCTGTAAATTAGCTTTTTGAATGATTTAATCCATCTCCCCTTTACAGATTTCCCTTACCATTTTGCATTATGTGGAGTCCCAAGACGTGTTAAGTACTGCCTGGGGTTCAGGAAAGACCTGGTTCATTCCAGGAGGCACAGCAGTTATGCTCAGCTGTTCAGGCTGTCGACTGCACAACTCTAGACATTGCCATTCATAACGGCCACCATGTGAATGGTGCCACCTGGAATTGTGTGGCGTGTTGGCCCTGCTGGGAAAATCCCAGCCCACTTTTCTACTTGTGGCCAAACCAAAAGAAGTATCTGCCCAGAGGGTCCCAACCTTCTTGCCCCCCCACTTTTCCAAGTCTCCTGCTTGCAAAAACAGTCAGCAGCCAAGGGAAAAAAAAAAAAAACACAACTGTCCTCCAACTCAGGGTTAGAACCTAGGCTGAGCATCTCCAACACTCAACATTGCATATCTGGGGGCAAACAGGTAACTTGATTGTGATTGTTCGTGTCTAGGTGGGGTCTTCACTGCTACAAAAGAAAATCTAAATTCCTTAATCTGGCATTGAAAACTCTACGTAATCTGAACTTGCAGGTTCCTTTCCCATCCCCCCAGTGCCCCAACTCTTTCTAGTTGTAATGTCCCTTTGTAGTGTTTGTTCCCCCTAGAGTCCATTCCCTCATCTCTGGTCACAAGGGATTACCTCCAGAGCCAAGTTCACTGCCTGATTTTGTAAATAAAGTGTTCTGGAAACAGCCATCCCCATTCATTTACGTATAGTCTATGGGTGCTTTTGCAAATGGCCAAAGTTAAGTAGTTGCAATACATACCAACCATATGGCCCATGGTTTAACCATATGGCTAAAATGTTTACTATTTGGTCTTTTACAAGAAAAGCTTGCCCACCTCTGGTCTACCAGCTGAATTCATGTGTTTTAGGTGACCTTTTCCCTGGTTCCAGGGTGGGCAGGCAACCCAGCCTGACTCTAGCCTATACTTAGGTTTCTCTAAGTGAAAGTTGGGTCCAGTGACTGGTACATGATCCAAGCCAGGCCAGTGAGAGCCAACAGAATGTTAAGTCTAGTGCCACCCTGCAGAGAAAGCAAGCGTCAGAGTGAGGTCAATACAGAAGGGGGGACTCCAATAATACAGTTTGCCCCCTGGATCCAACTATGCCTGAAGCTATTATCCCTGGCTTCCTTCATAGTAAGACCTTATGCAGGACTGTCATATATAGTATGCCGAGTATGAAGGCACAACTCCAGCGGGTGACTGGACTTACATATCTGTCTTTTCTCCTACACAAGATTTAAAAATCCCCTAAGCATGGTAATGTGACCCTTTTGTGCTTATCACAGGGCCTGGCACTCTGTGTACTTCAGAAATAACGACAAAAGAAACTGTGATTAGTTTTTCAACCGATGACTGGCATTTTCAGAATTCAATTTTTGCCCGTAGGTTAGTCAGCTGGTCAACAACATCGTTTTTCTTTTGCGTTAACAAGACAGATAAAAATCCCTGCCCACACAGAGTTGGCATTCTTGTGAGCATAGCTTTAAAGATACCAGATGGGCTAAGCTAACCTCTGCCACACAGACCACTGGAAAATGGGAATTATTTCTTGATTAAGGAGTTACTTTTACCAAACATCTCAACTCTACACACAGGATTCAGGCCACAACTTATGAATAATGGAAAGGTCTGTTAATATGGCCTTTACCATATTAAATGAATAAATCTCTACCAATACCTAATAATAACATAAATGAATATTTACAGAGCTTTGACTGTGCTAAGAGAGTTGTATGCAGATCTCATTAACTCTACTTAATAACCCTAGAAGTTCTTTGTTATTGCCCCTTTACAGATGAAAAAACTAAGACCAAAATGGGGTAAAAGGAATCACTGGCATTTGTGATTCCCAACACAAGGTGCCCAGCATGCTGAACTACATTTCCATATACAAATTCATTTAATCTCTGCAACAACTCTATGAGATAAATACTGTTCTTTTTCTCATTCTCATTTTACACAGGGGAAATCAAGGCACAGAGTCATCAAACACCTTGCCCAAGGTCACAGAACTAGAGAAAAGCAGTAGAAACAGGAATTGAAGTCCCACGGTCTGTCACAAAGCCACTTGACTAGAGAAATATTCAATACTTGCTTCTAAGAAGAGAAAATGAGAGGTCTGAGGCATGAACCCAACTTGGAGGGGAAAACAGGGCATTAGAGAGCTATGGAATCTGAGCCCAAATATTTAGCTAAGACTGTCTCTCTCCCTCTTTGGTCTTGCCCCTACAGATCATGAGAAGTTGCACTTGATGACTTCTAAGCCCTTCTAAGCCCTTCCTAGCCCTAACCTTCTTGGGTACATCCAGACTCTCTGACCACATCACTCTCGCAGCCACGGAGAGGTGGACCAGACACGTGGCTGAGAAGCTTCAAAACTGCATTCCCAAAATATCTGAGCGACTGGCAGATGGAGATGTTGTATGCAGGCGCGGGAGGAGAGCAAATTGGAAATAAAATGAAAGATGCCATAGAGAACATAAACAGCGTTGGAGGACAGGATGGAGCCTGGAGGTGCTTTTCTGCTTCCCTGTTTCTGAAGTTCTCGTTCAGACTGGCAAAAAGGCACTTGTTTGTTCATCCGCCCAGCCGTGCAACAAATATTTATTGAGCATCTACTATGGGCAGGCACTGGGCCGGGTGCTAAGACAATCTATCACACCGGCTCAGATAGAAACACTCAGAATTTGGTCAGCCCTCGAAGAACAGAGAAGCTCACGATCTCTTTTTCGCTTGGAACGACTCTCCGTGTGACTGACAGTGCCCACACACTTGGCGTTACACGGTTCGTATCTCAGAAGGCCCGATGGGAAACCAGCTGAACTAAAACCTCGCCACCAGCTGGTCTTACCAGCTTGCCAAACTACGTGAGGAGCAAAGAAGGCATCTCCATCCACAGCAAAGATGTCAATGGAAACTCAGCCTCCCCTCTTGCACATCCCCAAATCTTCCCTCCTGTGGCCCAGATGCTCCCCCCCATCCCTCAACTCCCTCCAGGAAAAGAAAAAAGAAAGCTCTTGAGGTTGATTTCAAGCAGTTTTACTTACAGCCAGGGAGGCGTCTGGGCTGGGAAAGGTCCCAGAATTTCAACTTCATCCTCACTTGACTGGCAACAGCTGGACTCGTAGCACTTCTGACAGCAGTGCCTGCAGGTCCATCTGCACAGCAGCAGATCAGAGATTCTGGAAAGAAAACCCTGAGGCCATTGGGGGAGGCGGGCAGCGGGAGAGGGAGGAGGACCGGGAGGTGAGAAGAGTGGGGAAGGGAAAGAGGAGAGACAAGTCCCAAAATTACAAGCTGATCCCTGATGAGAATTAAAGACGGTCAGGAGTTCCGGCTCTGCTGCTGAGCGCTTAGAACAAAATGTTTTCCATTTCTATTTACCAACTGCAGGCACAAAGATAGCAAACATCAACTCACTGGAGCCATTAGCAGCAAGCAAAACATTTGCAGGTATTTTCTTTTGTAGTTTATGTGAACATCTTTCTTGATGTGTGGGTGGTTTATACATCAGAAGGGCTATACAATATGTTCTCGAAACACAATGAATATTACTCTGTCTTCTTGAAAGCAAAGAAAAATATTAAACAAAAATACCCTCAGTGACATGAAACAGAGATAATCAAACGGAATAAGCAGGGCTGGGGAGGGAAACTTATCAACTAGTGTCTTTCCACTGGGCTCCCCCTCCAGTAGAAAGGGATGGAATCTGTGCTATTATCAACATCAGGTTTTTGTTTGATACTCAGTATCCACACAGCCCTCTATTAGACTCCAAAACCAAAGGCAAGCATTTCTTGATTAGAAACCAGATCAAACAAATCATCAAATGAACCCACCTCGTTTAATGGTTCCAACTGCCCTTTTAGAGATCCATGATGCAGCCACGGAGTGTAAGGGGACGACAGGGTTACAAAAAGAGACAGACAAGACCAGTTTAGCAATATTCCAGCAACTCAAATGAAAAAAAAAAAGAAAGAAAGAAAGGAAAAAAAAAAAAAAAAAAAAGCCCTGCATCTTTCCACTTACCATCCTGGGAAGGGAGCTGACTTCCTAACAAGGTGTTGCTATTTTCAGGGCTGCTGGTAGCCTCCTGGTTAACCAACACCGAATAAATGGGAAACTTTAGCATTTCGATTTGATTTGCACCGTATGCTGTTATGAATCAGAGCGGGTGGATAGATAGTCATGCTATCCAATGCAGCCACTCTTTAGGAGAATAGCAAACCTTCCTATACAGAAATAGCCACGCAGCCAACCCAGAAGGACATGATTAGCTATCGTGCAGCCAGGCAGGGAGAGGATGTTACTTGGCTCCCCCGCCCTCCTGGAGGCTCTACCTACCAATTCTGCTCCAATGGTGATGGTGGGGAGTTGCATATGACCACCCACAAATAGAGGGAGCCCAAAGGAAGCCATAATCTGGTCCTCCTGAGGAGGGAGGGCCTCCCTTTTTTGTGGCCTCACCCCCTCCCCATCTTCTTCTCACAGCTTCCCAAGGCACAGGATTCCCTCCTCCTCTTCCAGATGGCTTCCCAAATGAGCCAAGTAAACCAGCCTCGTTGAATCCCAGAGGTAAACTGAGGTGGGTCTCCAACTTAACAACTTCGAATCAAGAGAGAAAGTTGTTTTCCACTTCTCTTTCAAGGAGGAGAAACTCTCAATTTGGTACCACCTTATGTTAACATCTTTCTATGGCTTCCCAATTCCATACCCATGCCCCTTCCTTTTAAACAAAGAAAGCAGATTCCCGGCTCAGAGCTTTGGAGAGGGCCATATTCAGCCAGAATGTAATAATGTGGCATTATTCCCATTGTGTTTATTTTTCCAGTTGCCTTCTGCTTATATCACGTGATCCTGGTTTTCTATTATGGCAGTGTCATAAAGTTTCCTTGTCATATGACTTTTGAAAGTAAAAATAAAAGTGAGTCCATTTATAGCAAAAAAAAAAAAAAAGTTAATAATAGTACAGGTGGTACATGGCTCGTGAAAAATTCAAAACCCTTGAAGTGGTTAAGGAAATAAACCACAGTCTGGGAAACAGTCAAAGACACTAATCACAAACTCCTCCAAAAGACACACAGCATATCTGAGGGTGCTGAGGGGCCACATATGAGCTGGGTCAAGAAATAGGGGTCCTGGCCTCACCAATGACAAATCATATGACTTAGCAAGTCAGGGGGCCCCTATGAGCCTCAGATACCTCTTCTTTAGTGGAAGGGCTAATCCCTACTTCTGAGGGGTGATGTTGAGATGATATAGGACACCATGCAAACGCTTTCATGGTGCCTGGCTGCAAAATAAAATGTACCCTTTGTGTGATGGGTAGTAGATGGTTGTCAAGACCCAGTGGAACCTAGTAGGCACCAGTTATTGTGCTGGCAGACACAGCAGAGAACAAAGGAGCAAAAAGCTATACCCTCATGGGGCTTACATGAGAAAGTGCTTCAAAATGTTTAGGATTAAAGGGCAAGGATAAAGTGATACTTTTCACAACAATCCATAGCAATTCTCTTAGAGAAGCATTTCCTGGACATGTGGTGGTCAAAGAAGACCATTTAGGCTGGGCAAGGTGGCTCACTCCTGTAATTCTAGCACTCTGGGAGGCCATGACAGGTGGATTGCTTGAGCTCAGAAGTTGGAGACCCGCCTGAGCAAAAGTGAGATCTTGTCTCTAAAAAAATACCCAGGCATTGTGGTGGGTGCCTATAGTCCCAGCTACACAGGAGGCTGGGACAAGAGGATCACTTGTTGTGAGCTATGATGCTACAGCACTCTACTGAAGACTACAAAGTGAGGCTCTGTCTCAAAAAAAAACAGTGCAAGGGTTCACATCCGTAATCCTACCACTCAGGGTGGGAAATGAAACCAGTGCAGACCACCTTCGGAGGATCACTTGAACTCAGGCGTTTAAGAGCAGCCTGAGCAGGAGCAAGACACCATCTCTACTAAAAATAGAAAAATTAGCTGGGCATCACAGTAGTCCCAGCTGCTCAGGAGGCTGAGGCAGGAGGATCGCTTGAGCCCAGGAGTTTGAGGTTGCTGTGAGCTAGGCTGATGTCATGGTACTCTAGCCTGGGAGACACAGTAAGAATCTGTCTCAAGGAAAAAAAAAAAAAAAAAAACCATGTATAAAGTCATGGTGACCAGAAACAAAGCCACCGCGTGCCTTTCTTGAGGAACCTAGCTTTCTCAAGGATCAGGTATAAGATGAGTGTTGGAGAACAAAGGGAAACCATGGAAAATGAAAGCAAGGGGAAAGGTGGTCTGCACCGGTTCCATTGGGTTCTTATGTTTAACACCCATGGAAGAGAACAGAGTAAGCCAGAAAGGGGAAGGAGAACCCAGACATTCTAAACAAAGGTCCAGCCTTGCCGCCTATTTTTGTACAGTCCTCCCACAAAGAATGATTTGTACATTTTTAAACGGTTGAAAAACTCAAAAGAAGATTAATACTACTTGACTTGGGTAAAGTGTATACAATTCAAATTTTTGTGTCAACAAATAAAGTTTTATTGGAACACAGCCACACCCACCTATTTACTGCTGCTTTGGTGCTACAGAGTTGCACAGTTGTGACAGAGACCATGTGGCTCTTTAGGAAAAAAAAATACTATCTGGCGCTTTACAGAAAATGTTGCCTAACATATCCCTCACCAGCCCCCACTATCCCGTGTTTTAGATCACAGCTTGATCCTTAAGCAGCTGTGTGGCTATGGCCTAGGGTAAGTCACTTAATTTCTCTGTGCTGAAGGTGGGCATTAGGAACCAGAGACGCCCCTTGCAATGCTCACTTCTCCCTAGACCGGGCATGCCAAGGAGTGGGAACTGTGCCGTTTTCACCACTGTATCCTCAGGCTGGCACTTAGTAGGTGGTCACCCAAGTGTTTGTTGAGCGACCATTGAATAGCCCCTCAACATCATTCAGCACACAGTGGGTATATAGGAAATGTGACCTTCACTGAACTTGAGAAGAGGAATTAGCGATTCCGTGAAAGGGAAGCCAATCCAGCGAATCAAACTAGGAGAGGAATGGGAGAAGCTCTGCCAGGTAACCCAGCACAGAGTTCCCGACAAGCTGAAAAGTCTGAGGACAAGATGAAGGAGCGTGTAAGCCAGAGGGGAACCAGGCGACCAGCAGCCCCCTCCCTGTGGCTGAGGGAACAAGATGTGAGCCAAGATGCACCCTGGACGTGGGAGTCCATAAGCTTCTCTCCCCAGATCCAAGGAGCCAGCGGCAGAGGCAGCTCGGCGGGTCTCACCGCCTGACCTTGGCGCTGACCTGTCGCCACCTTTCTCCCCGCAGAGGAGAAAGGCAAGCAGCCCAACCCTGCCCCCCTCAAGCTGCATGTAAATTATTTCAGCTCACAGATCTTTGAGGGAGTTTCTTCAAGGTGATGGGGGGGTCCATATCTCCCACACCCCAATGCCATGAACTAAAGCAGCCCTCTCTCTTCCCCTCACCAGCGCGCCTTTGGCCTCTGAGTGTCCCCCACCTCTCAGCACGGGAGAGACGACGTCCTTGTCCCTCCTGGCCGGAACAGCAGCCTCAGGCTCGCTCCGCCGGCCAATTAGCAAGAGCCGTCACCACTGTAACTGCAACTGGCGCGCCCCGGGCCGCCCTCCCTGCGGCCCCTCCCCTGGGGTGGGGTGCCAAGACGGGGGGAAGGGGAAGAAAAGTCTGCCCAACCCCCCATTCCCACCGCAAGAAGCGAGGACACGCGTGCAGAGTCCACATAGGGCCCTGCATCCCGGGGTCTGGGGGTCCCCCAGCCTCTGTTCCCGGAGCGCACCACTGCTTCTGCACAGGTTGCCAGCGCTTGGGCACCCTTTTTCTCGAAGCAAGTTTGTGGGAGCCTAGGCGCGTGCCCTCCCTTCCGCGCGCTCCCAGCCGGAGGGGGCGCGGCAGCCCCAACCCACAGCCCAGACCTTGCCCCCAGCCTCAGCCCTACCTGGATGTACGCCATTTTCGCCCGCGCGTACTCACTCCGGCCCGGGCATGGCGCCGCCAAGGCCACTTTGCCCTCGCCAACCGGAGAGGTGGGAGAGAGCAAAGGGGGAAAGGAAGAAAAAGGCAGCCGAGTGGCCCCAGACGTGACTGGCGTGGCTGAAGAGCGGCACCCGCCCCTCCGCCGGCCGCCCGGTCCTTGCCTTTCCTTGCGTTCTGGCTCCCGGAGTCGGGGCCGCCTCCCCGGTTCGGGGAAATCTGGAGCCCAGGGCCCCCGCCTCGGCCTCTCTCGCTGTCCCGCGATCCCCCCACCCCCGAAGCGCTCCCCAAGCTGGAATAAGGCCGGGGCGCCTGGGCAGGGAGCCCGGGGCAGCCGCGGGGACTGCAGGGACCCCGGCGCGGGCGGAGCGGAGACGCTGGGGCCCCGGCGCGCGGGAGGCGGGGGAGAGGAAGGGGATGGGAACGGGATGGGAGGGGGCGGTGCGCAGGTCAGCCCATCCGGCCCGCGCGGGCGCTGGCACCTACCGAAAGCAGAGCCCCCGAGGCGGCCGTGAAGCCGAGGGGACACAGTCCAGCCCGCCATCGAGTCTGCAGTGGGGAGGGTCCTCCCCATCCAGCCCTCTCCCCAAACCGGGTTGGAAAAACTTTATTCCCGCCCCACCCGACGCGCCTAGGACGGTTGCGGTGAGGTACTCAGGAGCTGCATGAATCGGAGCCCGAGTTAAGGTGGGCGTAGGGGGCCGGGACGGAGGTGCTGCGGCGGGGGCTGCAGGGGGCGCGAGGTGACAGCGGAGCGCCCCTTTACCCTAAACCTCCCGGAGTTGCTCCCAGGACGCAACAGGTCTACGCGGGGCGGCGCAGCAGCGCCACCCAGTGTCGTGCGGGTTCTCACGCGCTCCTCTGCCCGCGAACAGCCCCAAATACCCGAGCCTGAGTCGCCGGGCGTGTCCACCGCCCTCCTGCCGGCGTGGCTGGGGCGCCCTGGGCCCGAAGGCCTCCATCCCCAGGCCTCGCGTCCCAAGGCCACAGAGCTTGGTGTGGCTTTCTGCTGACAGATTTGAGGCGGAACATTGCCCTCCGCTGGTTTTTCTCTTTAAAATGCCCGGCCTTCTCTCCTGCTGCTGGGGACCAGCTTCTCAGCATTTTAATTTCAACCTCCTAGCGCCGCTGTCTTTTCATCAGTGTAAATGGCATAAAATCTCTGACCTGCCTATCCTCCAGGGCTGTTTTGTGGAATAAATGAGAAAATGGATGTATAAGTATTATAATAATAAACAGAAGAGGTAATATACAGATGAGACTATATTTTGCGTAAAAATCTTCAGACATTTTAAGTATGATGTATTGAATTTGTAGTGCATAGTATGCAATTCATATGGAGCTCAACACTTGACGAACTTCATTTCATTTCCTCCTCCTGGACCTTGATGACACAGCCAGCACAGTGCCTGACCACAGGAGGTGCTCAATAACTGCTTTATTGTTGCTGTTGGTTCCATTTCCTGAGGTGGGGGGAGGGTGTGCTGTGTTTATCCCCAATTTATAGATGAGAGGGAAAGCTGCTGTACCAAGGTAGGAGCCACTGCTGTGCCAGAGGTAGGAGCCACTGGCCTCTGAACCCACCTGTCTGCGCTCCTAGTATCTATCCCAATTGTAGTATGTGTAGTGTTTCTCCAGCATTGAGGGGAAGGTATGCTTGGTGAGGAGTGGGCTGCACCCAGGAGTGGAGCCTGAGGGAATGGCTGCTTCTCTGGGGGGGAGGTCAGGGAGGCTAACGAGTCTGCTAGGTGTTCTTATAAGTCATACTAACCCCTTTTGAGGTCTGCATGCCAGCCCTTTACTTGACCTTTTAATTCTTTGATTTCCACCAAGTAGGCAGTATTACTATCACATTCTTTAGATGAAAAAAAAAAAAAAAGGCGTAAAGAGGTGAAGTCGCTTGCCCAAAGAACTGAAGATGGGGAGATTATTCTAGAGCTCAGGGATATTTAACTGGGGGGGGGGTGTCCATGGATAGATTCTTAGGAGATCCATGAACTGAAAAAGGAAAAAAGTTAGATTGGCTTGTCATTAACCTCTTCCTGAAATTTAGTATTTCCTTCCATTGTACATGCAGGCAATAAACCAACACAATATTAGCACTTACATGGGACTTTGTCACTAACAGAAATCATATATATTCATATCACATTGCAATTGTTGCAAATGACTTAGAGTTTCCTTTGTACTCTTTACTGCTTGTAAATTACAATAGCTATTAGGCCCACCGCTAGATGTTTCTATTTAATGGGTTAATATAGAAGTACCTACATGACCGTATTTAACATTTGTTTAAATATTTTGATAACTGTACATCAAGGTAATTATAATTTCATTATAATCCTATGTGTGCTAGTCTATGATTTTAAAAACATTATTTTGAGATGTGCTTTATAGTTTCAACAGACTTTCCAGGGTTCCAAGACGCAGGAAGGAATAGCGTGTTCATTAGCTTAGAGGTGGGGGGGACTGCAAGTGGCACTCCCCGCTGGAGCCTGGGGAGGGTGGGATGCCGGGTGAGGGCCAACAGGTAGGAGGGACCAGATGCCAGAGAGCCTCCTGCGTTACCCTATAAAAGAGCAGGGAGAATCATGATCAGAACAATTTTGATAGGTGTGAATGTGTCTGTCTTTTGGCTGCCTTTGGGCCAGACTTTGTCAAATCTGGAGGCAGGGAGGCCAGTGAGGAGGCCATTGCAATAATGCAGGTAAGAAGTGATGTGAGTTTGAATCAAGGCAATAGCAGCACTCCATAGCAGTGTACAGGGGGGAGATCGTGGAGGGGGAGGAGCTGGAAGAGGGTGAAAGCTCCAGCAAAAGGGGTGGGGGTTGGAGAAGGGTTTTATGTTCAGGTATGTTGAGTCTCAGATATGTATTACCTAATGTTCCTCAAAGAAGCCCAGTTGAATCTAGCTTGAGCAAAAAAGAATTTATGAGCTCATTAATTGGAAAGGCCTAGTGCAAACTCTGCGGGCCTGGTTGGAGTTAGTGGACACAACTGAAGCCCTCAGGGATCTCTGTCTCTGCATCTCTCCTCCTCACAGCTTCTCTCTGAACATTGGATTTTTTTTTTTTCCCCTGGAGTAGGTTTGCGTCACATGGCAGGAAAATGCCACTAGTGGTCATAAGTTTATAATTTTTATAGTTTGTGCTCCAAAAGGGTCAAATCTTATGGAAAACATCTGGTCCTGCTTAAGTCACCTGCCTACTGTATCCAGAGGACGCTGCACTCTGCTTGATGAGCCTGAACCAGGTAACCAGAAATGTGTGCACCTTATAAGCCTCACCCCAGCTGGATCACTAGAGGGGGAGGAGCTTGTTCTCCAAGAAGGCGGTGCTGGGAGACTGAAACACCAAGCCCAGGAAGAGGAGGCTGCAGAACATCCAGGCAGAGATGTCCTATGGGTGGATTCAATGGCCCTAGAATTCAGCCCCTCCCAACACAGAATGACACTCAGAGCTGATGATCTGGGAATGAGGCTTCAGTCACCCCCTGGAGGCACTTCTGGCCTCCTGTACATCTCTAGCTTCTGGAAGGACCCAGGCTTCTCACTGTGTCCCCTCAAACCCCCAGGCCTGGATGGCAGACAGGGCACCTAACGGTCTTCTCTTCGTGGTCCTTAAGAAGATAGGTAGGCAATGCAAACCACAGTCCTGAAACTACCTATTATAATTAAAAAGTGCCAGATCTAGCCGGGCACAGTGGCTCATGCCTGTAATCTTAGCACTCTGGGAGGCTGAGGCAGGTGGATCACCTGAGCTCAAGAGTTCGAGACCAGCCTGAGCAAGAGCAAGACCCCAACTCTACTAAAAATAGAAAAACTAGCTGAGCATTGTGGCGGCCGCCTGTAGTCCCAGCTAGTTAGGAAGCTGAGGCAAGAGGATTGCTTGAACCCAAGAGTTTGAGGTTGCTGAGAGCTATGATGCCACAGCGATACAGTGAGATTCTGTCTCAAAAAAAAAAAAATGCCAGAACTACAAAAGCAGTTGCTGGCATCCGTATGGGCAACACAGATTCTGTTTCGCTGTCTTTCTATTTCTGCTGTACAGGCTGACGGCACTTGTCTCCTAAGTCAGTTTCAATTATACAGCTTCCAGAACATGCCTTTCAGATCCCACTATAGCTGTACCTGTATCCCTGGGCAAGGGAAGTTTCTGAACATCAGGGAAGTAAGAAGACTCCAGGCTAATTAAATAGCTTCGTGTGAAATAGGAATGGCAGCCTCCTGTTAAGTATGATCAACAGGGAGTCAGAACCTGTCCATCCTTACTGAGGGCAGCATGATTTGATAGCGAGATACCTAGTTTCTAATCCAGCCGCACCTACATAATAGCTGTGTGACTTCCCATAAGCCACTTCACCTCTGGGAGCCTCAGTTGTCCTCATCTGCAGAATGGATATAACACTTTCTTGTCAGGGTTGGTGTGAAATAAAGCAAATGGGAAAAAAAAATGTATCTGAAACATTGGTGCATAGTTCACCAAGACTCGTTCTGTTTCTCTCCTGAAAGCATATATTTACTCTGTGGTCACGGTGTATCTTGTTTTATTTTATAGTTGCCAGAGGGGAGCATGTCCAGGAAGAAGAAAAGATAACATGGAAATTAAATGCCTGGACTCTGGAGTCACCCCTAGACATAGTTGTGCATCATGCCTCATGCCACATACTAGCTGTGTGACCTCGGGCATACTCTGCCCTGAGGCTGAGTGTCCTCCTCAGTGAATGGGATATCCTGTCACTGTTTCGTGGAGACAAGGATTCGGATGGGTCAAACTATCCCTTAGTCTACCCTCTGCCACCCAGGAGGCATTCCATAAATGCCAGCTATTGCTATTTTTTATTTTCAAAAAACAAACACATGACAGGTTATACCATGGATTAGGAACTGTATAAGTTTCTTTATTTTGCCTGGACAATTTTCATTGTTTTTTTCCTGGCCAAGACTGAAAAGAGAGAGTACCTCATCATACAACTGGACAGTCCTTTTCAAACTGGATTATGCATAGAAGGTGCTGGGGACCACAAGCTCCTCACAGAGAGAACCTGGGGCAAGTAGGTTTAGAAGTGAGGTCTGGGGATTTGCATTCCCTAACAAGCTTCCCAGAGACGCTGATGCAGGTGGACCAAAGTTTGAACTTGATGTTAGCATGCTGCAACATCATCTTTGCCATGGTCACACCCTTCCTTACCCAGGAGGATGCTCGCCACCAACCAGGCTGCCTCATGAGTGATGTTCCATTGGCTAGAAAGGGCCTGAGTGGGAGATTACACAGAGATGAGGGATGAGCCTACAGGGGCCCACAAGCCCTGAAGATGTTTGACTCACCTGTGATGCTTGACCTTCAGCTGGTCCCTGCCTCCCACTAGCCATCTCTTCATCTTGCATGCTTTCTGCTGGCAACACTCCTAAGGAACTTGCCCAGATGAAAGAGTCTGACAGTCTAACCTTTGAAACTTCCTGAAACCCTTTTCCCATCCTAGTCCCCATGTTGGCTGGAGAATTTCCACTACAGATGCTCCTGGCTGAGGCTGGCAGTTACAATCAGCCAAATCCTCTCCACCCTATGATTCAGAAAAGGGTAGCTAATTATTTAGTCTTCAAAAAGGAAAATCTGAGGGCAATTTAATAATGGGCTGCAAACATATGAAGGGTTATTAGCAGAGAGCTAGTGACCACCTGTTTCCCCTCTCTGCTGGGGCTGGGAAGAACAGAGATGAAATTTAACTGCAAAAATAGAAGAGAGTACCAGGGTAGGCGTAAGCATTGATGGCACCCATGTGGTTACAAGGGGCAGCACACAAAATCTGCTTTCCTGGAATTTATGACAAGGAAAGAAGCTTTAGCTCTGCTGTGTTGTCTCCTCCAGAGGCAGACTGCAGGGCCTGATGCTGTGAGCAGCTTCAAGACAGGGATTTTTGTTTTGGTCTGGATCCCCGGCACCTGGTGTACTATAGACCAGCACTTCTCAATGCACGGTCCCTGGCCAGCAGCAGCAGCATCGCCTGGCACTTTGCCAGAAACGCAGAATCCCAGGCCCTGCCCACAGCGAGAGCAAGGAACCCTCCGGGAGGTTCTGATGCTGGCTAAATTTACTGTGCATTCCACTCAGGGAATGATGTTCAATGCAGGTTGCAGATTCAGTAAATCTGGAGCATGGCCTGACATTCTGTATTTCTAACAAGCTATGGATGATACCAGTGCTGCTAGTGCCCCAGAGGAGCGAGGATCTAGATTAGATGGTGTTTGCCCCTGCACATACCTAAGGCCTCAGCCCACTGCCCTAGGAAGCTTAAAAAGGATCAGACAGCAGATGGCCCCAGTCCCAAGGCAGATAGGACACAGGAGCAAGAATGTGGAGTCTCAGAGACCAAGTTCAAAGAGGGGCTCTGCTGCTGACCTGCTTTGTGAGCCTCAGTTTCTTCATCTGTAAGTGGGCCTGTACATGCCAGGTGGTTGGGGTGCAGATGGAATGAAGGAGTTAGAACTACCTGGAATAGCGTTTGGCACATGGTACCCTCTGTGCTGTGTAATTTCTGGTAATGATTAATGATCAGTTTCCGTGTGTTGGTGCCAGCACCTCTAATGATTGTGGTACCCATCAATCGTGCATGACAACATGTTCTTTTTTCCCTCCCTCTGCCTTGACTAACTGCCTGCCTTCTGGAGCCTTGTGTATAGCAGAAAAGGCAAGATACCCACCAGACTCCCTCTTCCATTCTCATATGGAAATAGAGTTATGATGGGGACGTGGCTGCCAGGCCATTAGAGAATCCGTGTGATTTATTGATTGATTAATGTTGCTGACTCTCAGACTGATCTGGATTCAGGAGCTTAAGCCATGCTCTGGTTCTCTGCGTCTCCACCTCTTATTTTTTCTTCAGTCTATCTATCCCTAAAATGTGTTCTCAGCCCAGGTACCTTCTCTGTACTCCAGGACAACACACGTAATATGCCTTTCCTTCTCCACCTGCATGTGTAAGGACAGAGGTTTTCAAACCGTGGCTGTGTCCAGCCTCCCACCTGTTTTTATAAACACAGTTTTATTGGAACACACTTGTTCTACGGCAGCTTTCATGTGGCAATGGCAGAGTTGAAAGCTGTGACAGAGACTGTATGGCTTGCAATGCCTAAAACATTTACTATCTGGCCCTTTGCAGAAAAAAAATTCTCCCCCTTTCTAAGATGCATAACAAATGTTGTATTCCTAAACCACATCCCTGATCTTCCCCTGACCCCCAATACCTGCCTCTCCCACTGGCTTCCCTCTTCAAGCCGCTCAAGTCAGAACCCTTGGAATCATCCTTGAAATAAAAAAACATACATATGAGGGCTGTCTGGAAAGTATCCAGTTGTTGTTTTTCATGTTTTCTGTATTACATGGCTGGATACTTTCCAGACAACACTTGTGTGTGTATCATGTACCCTACATCCAACCAGCAGAGCCTGTTAAAACCTGTTCTTTTTACTTTCAAAATAGACCTGAAATTTGATCACTTCTCATCACTTTTGCCCTTGTTGAGGTGCCATCCTGTCTCTCTCCCCTGAATTATTTCATTAGCTTCCTAACTGGGCCCCCCATTTCCTCCGTAAACCATCCTGACCTGATACAGTTATAAAAACATAACCAGGGTGGGTTACGGTAGCTCACGCCTGTAATCCCAGCACTTTAGGAGGAGGAGGCAGAAGGATTGCCTCAAGTCGGGAGTTCAAGACCAGCTTGGGCAGCATGGCAAGACATTCATCTTCAAGAAAAAATGTAAAAAATTAGATGGACCTGGAATCCCAGCCCCTCGAGAGGCTGAGGCAGGAGGATTGCTTGAAACCAGGAGTTTGAGGCTGCTGTGAGCTATGATCATGCCACTTCACTCCAGCCTGAGTGACAGAGTAAGACTCTGTCTTAAAAAATAAAAAGTCTAATCATGTCACTTCTTTGCTCAACCCCAACCCCAGTAAATTTCCATCTCTTAAAGTAAAAGTGAAAAAGGTCCTACATAACCTGGCCCCATAGCATTCACCCCTTCGTCTTCATCTTTCCTACTCTCCTCTCATTCCACTCAAGCCACACTAGCATTCTTGCTGTTCTTGAGCACAAGGGGAGCTGGGAGTGGTGGCTCATGCTTGTAATCCTAGCACTCTGGGAGGCCAAGGCAGTGGATTGCCCGAGCTCAGGAGTTAGAGACCAGCCTGAGCAAGTGTAAGACCCCATCTCTAAAAATAGTCAGATGTTGTGGTGGGCAACTGTATTCCCAGCTTCTCAGGAGGTTGAGGCCAGAGGATCACTTGAGCCCAAGAATTTGAGGTTGCTGTGAGCTATGATGCCATAGCATTCTACCCAGGGCTGCAGAGTCAGAAAAAAAAAAAAATGTTGATCCTTCCCTTCCCTGCTTGACTTTCAGATGAGACTGAAACCCCAATCAATATCCTGTGAGAGACCTTGAATCAGAAGATCCAGCAAAGCCATGCCTAGGCTCCTGATCCGTAGAAACTGTATAATAATAAATGCATGTTCTTTTAAGCAGCTAAGTATAATTTGTTAAACAGCATTAGATAATACTTCACCTTCTCAATCTGGTCTTCCTTGACTTTTCTCTTTAAAATAGCAAACTTTATCCTCTCTGCCAGGAACTCCTAGCTCCTCTTCTCTGTTTAATTATTCTAAATAATGCATATCAGCTTGCGACATATCTTATACTTGTTGTATTTTTTAGTAGTCTGTCTCCCCAACTAGAAGTAAGCTCAGTGAGCACAGGGGTTTTCTGTTAATTTCACAGCTGTACCCTAATATCTAGCACAGTGCCCAGCATGTAGAAGGCACTCGATAATGTCTCTGAATAAATGAATGAATGAATTCTACTGACAGTCTTCCTACACATAAGTGGACAGGGCCCTAATGGATGCCAACTTTACATTTTCTCAGCACGACAATCCCCATAAGAAAAGAGATTTTTCCAGACATCTGTATTTGTCAATCCAGCGAAGTCCCAACCGTTGGGTCTTGTTCCTTCTTGTTAAGGGAAATGTGGGAAAATTTCCTTAATAGAGCCTGAGACCTTCTGACTTCTCAAGGGCAGTAGGTGAGGGTTTTGTTTTTTGTTTTGGTGCAGTTTTTGGCCAGGGCCAGGTTTGAACCCACCACCTGCGGTATATGGGGCCAGCGCCCTACTCCTTTGAGCCACAGGTGCCGCCCGGCAGCAGGTGAGTTTTAACACTTTCTGTTGTTCTCAAACAAGGTTCACCAAGCCCCATGGACCATTTCAGGAAAGACCTTGCTTCTGTGGTGAAGAAGAATTCGGCATTGTCTAAAGGGCGATTGCGCCACACAAACTTGAATGCAAATGTTCTCAGTAGCATTATGCGTAGTTGCCAACAAGCAGAAGCAATCCAAAAGTCCACTGGGACACGAACTGATAAAATCTGCTACAGCCATACAATGGAATACTTTTCTGCAACAAAAAGGAATGAACTATTGATACAAGCTGCAACATGTATCAATATGCTAAGTGAAAGAAGCCAGACACATAATGGTATGACTCCATTTATATGTAATAATCCCGAAAGGGAAAATACATAGAGACAGAAAGTGCAGTAGGTTAGTGGGGTAGAGGGTGGGAATGGGGACTGAGGGCAGATAGACACGAAAGATTTTAGGGCGGGGGAGTGATGGAGAATGTTCTAGAACTCTATTGTGGTGATGGTTGCATGACTCTGTGAATCACCAGAAGTTATTAAAGTGTACATTTAATATGGGTGAGTTTTAGGGCATGTAAATTGTACATCAACAAAGCTGTTTTAGAAAAGAAAAAGCTCTTGCTAAGAGTTTTTTTGGGTTCTATGTCTAAAGGATCTTCTGTCAAATTGTCTTTGAGAATGCTGCTTCCTCACTTCCTTAGCTGTGTTTCTATGAAAGATCAATGAAAAGCTTCCATCAGTGGCCTAAATAATATAAATGAAGTTTATAAATAAATTAATTAATACTTCCAAATGGCCTGATTTCTGCCCTGCAGAAAGCAGTAAAAGGGGTCATAATATTCTGACCATTTGAAATGGGTTTCTGGCAAGTTTACAGAATCTCTGTTGTGTGACCTCATCGCTGAGTGAACTGCACCAGGTTAAGGGATCACTGCACATTACAGCACTTAACAAATGCCACATTCATATAGGGAACAGCAACAGTGAAAGTAAAATCTTGCAGGGTGACTAAAGGGGGAAGGATGAAATACTGTGATTAGTCTGTCTCAATGTGACCTGCAATTCCCATTTCAATGCAGCCCAAGGAGGATGGAGGTAGCCTGGACCTTGGTAGCCTCTAAAGCACCACCCTGGACCAATGGCAGGTGTAAGGGAGGATGTAGCACTGTGATTGGCCCAGGCGGGGTCACAGCCCATGGCTGTGGAGGAGGGGGTAGTGCACCAGGATTGGCAGCCCCACTAGAAACATATGGAAAAAGAGAAGGACAGTTCCCAAAGGAAACAAGAAGACAGAAACACCAGGTAGCTTCTATTATTCCCACGTGTGGCAAAATCATAATGAGCCAAGCTGCCCTGTGGTTTAGGGCATTCAGTGTTGTAAAAGACAGTTTAACACACGCTCATGGGGAGTTATATTCAGGCCTTTTGTTAAAGCTAGCCCCATATACATCCCAGTCCTCGCTCCATGCAAGGGGACTTACGAGTATTGAAGAGTCTGGGTAATCCACATAGTAGGCAGCTCAGCGCTGAGTCCTTTTCTCACCCTATGCCTATGCAATACTGGCTACAGGAAACCAGCAGGCCTCAGTGCCAAATGAAAACACGAGGCCTCTTATTCCAAATTATTAAGAACTGCAAGATGGGCAGCACCTGTGGCTCAGTGAGTAGGGTGCCGGGTCCATATACCGAGGGTGGTGGGTTCAAATCCAGGCCCGGCCAAACTGTAACATAAAATAGCCGGGTGTTGTGGTGGGCGCCTGTAGTCCCAGCTACTCGGGAGGCTGAGGCAGAAGAATCACCTAAGCCCAGAAGCTGGAGGTTGCTGTGAGCTGTGTGATGCCACAGCACTCTACTGAGGGCGATAAAGTGAGACTCTGTCTCAAAAAAAAAAAAAAAAAAAAAAAAGAACTGCAAGATGGTGGCAGTGGTGCATCAAACCAATCATAGAGTCCCTCTGAGTGCCAGATCTTTACTACTACCCAGGTCTCATGCTGTGTCACCAGTCCTGTCCTCAGTGCATAAATTTCTTCTTCCTTGTCCCACTAGAGGACTTTAGTACTTCCTCCCTTGCTCCTCCGAGTCACCCCTGTACCCTCTCTTCCTTCAGTGTCACCCTCCCTCCCTTGAATCCAGAATTGAAAACTAAAATATGAAACAAAAAATCCAAATGATGAAAATAACCACTTCCCTCTGCAAACTCAAATCTAAGTATCACAGAAGCAGGAGAATCCTTGCGAGGCAGGAGATTGTCCCTTTTAAGAGCTTATCCCTAAAGTGTGTCTCACAGTGTTTACCCTTATCTTTGCTGAGAAATAGGCTCAGTATTCTTTGTGGGGCTTGACTTAAAGACAATGAAGAGAGTAGTTTCTGAGATGGAGCTCCAATCACCAGGGTTGTTGCCACTCGATAGTGTTTAATAGTAATAACTATTTCTTTTTATTGAGCCCTAAAAACAGTACCTGCATGTATACCTTGTTGTCTTCACATGAAGCCAAGCACAGAAGCAGAAAGAACTACTTATTGCATTTTTCAAGAAAAATGTGATGCAAAGAAATGTTTAGAAAATCATTCTATTTTTGGCTTTCAGAGGCGGCCAGGGTGCAACTTTCTTTGGTCATCCCAAATCTGGGTTCATCTGACACCAGCTGCCTCCACCATGCCACCTAAGTTAGACCCCACTGAGATCAAAGTCATGTTCCTGAGGTGCACTGATGGCAAAGTCAGTACCCCATCTGCCCTGGCCCCCAAGATTGGCCCCCTGGATCTGTCTCCAGAAAATGTTGGTGATGACCGTGAAACTGACTATTAGGAATAGACAGACCCAGGTTAAAGTGGTACCTTCTGCCTCTGCCTTGATCATCAAAGCCCTCAAGGAACCACCAAGAGACAGAAAGAAACAGAAAAACAGTAAACACGACAGAAATATCACCTTTGATGAGATTGTCAATATTGCCAGAAAGATGTGGCACCAATCTTTAGCTAGAGAACTCTCTGGAACCATTAAAGAGATCTTAGGGACTGCCCAGTCAGTGGGCTGCAATGTTGTTGGTCACCACCCTCATCATGTCATAGATGATGTCAACAGTGGTGCAATGGAGTGGCCAGCTAGTTAAAAAGTATAAAGGATAATATTTCAATAAAGGATCATTTGACATCCCCCCTCAAAGAAAATCATTTGAAGTCAGACAACCCATAAGTGGCATAGCTAGGATTTGAATCCAGATCTGATTGAGGGACAACATCTGAACACTCCATTTCTAACCCCATAGTGTCCTAGAGACCAGACATAGGTCAAATGGAGACCTTATTATCTTAAGCTGCATTTTTATGCCTTTTGCAATGTTCAAATTCTGGTAAGATTGATCAACCTCAAAGGTTATCATGAGATAAAAAAAAAACAAAGAGGCCAGCCAACGTGATTTTGGTGTAAGTTAATGTCAAACCCTACCTGAATACCCATTACTGTGGGTTCAGAGTTGAGATCAATGAAGCTCCAGCCGCTAATCTTACTGAATAAACCATAATAGGTGATTAGTAGAAATGGGTAAGTGCAAAACATGGGTGGGAGATTGGGATGCCAGAGAAGAGAAGGCACTAAAAGAGTGGAAAGTTTCCCAGCTCTGCCCGAGACATTGCTTGGATCATTTATTCCACCAAGTGCATTGAGCATGAATTTATATGAGCCAGCGCCATCCTGGGTGTGAGCGCAGAAGCTTTTGCACCCAAATTGCTCAGCATTCAAGACCTTTTCAAGACCGACCTGTCTTGTAGAGGGAATGCAGACAACGTGGAAACCTGGAGAAGGGGAGGGATCATACTGGGGAGAGCTGACTTAGAGGAGTGGTGCCAGGCATGGAGACGGGGGAAGTGTCTGTTGACTGTCATACCCTGAGTCGTGTTAACAGTGACTCCTCTTTGCAGCTGGGTGACTTCACTGGGGGACAATGTTTGCCTCCCTGACCACTAGACCTCCCTGATGAGGGATAAGGTTTCCCACCACAGTCTCAGAAAGGATGGCATCCAACACCGAAGGGTGCATTTGGGATGAGTTCAGCCAATAACTCTAGGACTCTTCCCTAGATCTGGGATGACCCAGAGACAGAAAGACTGTCCCTGCCCTCAGCCCCATCCTTCTGCAAAGAAAATGCTGCAGCAAGTAACCATGTAATTACTGAGTGAGGCCAGTCTCAATCCCAAGCCCGCTGTCAAGCTGTTGGTTCAGTCAGCTTCTCAGAAAGAGCCACCTGTCCCTGTCCCCTGATTCAAGTCTTGCAGGGGATCCTCATTAGGTACATCGGAGCCTCCTACTAAGTGTCCCCTGCCGCCAATCTTATAAGGCTCAGACCCTTTCTTGTCTCAGAAAGATCATCTTCACTTGTGGGGTATAATTATGTGAACCCTGAAGTGCCCTGGAGCAAACGTGTCACTTACAGACTATGATTCAGTTGTGCAAGATGAGTGAGGTTCTTTGTTTCATGATTCTTCTCATCTGGTCTGAAATGGCTTCCTGGTTTAAGAAACTTGTCCTTTAGAGATAACTCAATCTCCTCTTATTTGAAACAGTCTTTTTCTAGGAAATAGAACTAACAGGACTCTGCCTCAGCTCAAGGGGTGTCCCTTTCCTGAGATGGATGAAAGGAACATGTAAGGATCCCAGTGGTGGATGGTGCCTGTGGCTCAGTGAGTAGGGCACCAGCCCCATATTCCGAGGGTGGTAGGTTCAAACCTGACCCCTGCCAAACTGCAACAAAAAAAATAGCCAGGCCTTGTGGTGGCACCTGTAGTCCCAGCTCCTCAGGAGGCTGAGGCAAGAGAATCACCTAAGTCCAAGAGCTGGAGGTTGCTGTGAGCTGTGGCGCCACAACACTCTACCGAGGGAGACAAAGTGAGACTCTGTCTCTAAAAAAAAAAGAAAGAAAGAATCCCAGTGGCATTCTGGGAAGACTGCTGAGTCTGCAGGACCTCAGCGTGGGGGTGGGGGTGCTCATCCACTGCACTGGACTGGGACAAAAATGGAGCTTGGTGCTGCACTTGCACCAGCCCTGAATTTTGCATCCTAGGTGCTTCCCTTGCCTTGAACCCTGCTTTGGCTCTCTGCCAGCTTCTGCTCTACTGTTTTCGCTGAGGAGTTGCATGTCTACAGTGGTCTGTGATGGGTTAGCTCCTGGATTTCATGCTAGAGTCTGTGCCCAGTGATAGTGGTCTGTTCCCATCTCCACATGCATGCTCCTATGGTTGTTTCTTGGGGGTGGGGGGTGCTTGGAGGTGTGGAAGTTCTGCACCTCAAGTACACCTCCACTCTGTGTCTTCCCTCGGTCTTTGTTACTCAACCATCCTCATGCCACCTTGAATGTGGTGCTGCACCAAAGCAGGTTTCTCCAGGAGACCTGCGATCTCACTGGGCTGTACCACAGAAAGTGGGACACCATCCATGATTCTCTCAGATCCCCCCCAAAACCTCTCTGGAGAGTTCTACAATGCATTTGCTTTTGCTACTTCTCCAGAAAATAGGGATTAAGGGCTCTTGAACCTAGCTCTGACCTCCTGTCCTTTTTCCTAGTTCTCTTTCTTCTAGTCCAATAGATGGTTTACCTCCCCATTATGTCTTAGAGGAAGCCCCTTTTATCATTGCCTCCTGTTTTCTTCCTGTGCAGTAGTTCCCAAAGTATGGTCTCCAGAACAGCAGCATCCACGTCACCTGGGAACTTATAAAAAATGTTAATTCTTAGCACCCTTCCCAAACCTTCTGAACCACAAACTCTGGGGTAGACCCCAATAATCTATGTTTTAATAAGTCTTCCAGGAGATTCTGATGCGTGTTCAAGTCTGGGAACCACTGCTGTAGGGTATAAACCAATGGTTCTCCATCCTGCCTGCCTTAGAATCACCTGTAGTGCTTTTAAAAATTATTGATGTCTAAGCTCCACTGCAGACTAATTCAATCAGAGGCCCCTGAAGAAGCCAGTCAAATATCAGTCTAGCCAGGTCTAGATCAACAAAACTATCCAACTGAACCATAGGCTCTTAAGCAATAATAAATGACTACTGTTTGAGGCAACTAATTTTGGGGGTACTTTGTTATGCAGCAATAGCTAACTGATACACAGCATCTCTATGAACTTCTGATGGTACATTGATCTCCCTCTGTCCTCAAACTCAGCCCTCAGTTCTGTTTCATGGGTGTTCCAGCCACTGGGAATATATCCTGGCATAGCTCCCCAAGCCAGACCTTCCCACTGACCCTGCTGTAGAGCACCAGAAAAGAGAACCAGTGAGGAGCAGAAAGAAGCTCCAAATCAGGGCTGGCCAATAGAAACATAACATGGGCCACATAATTAATTTTACATTCTTTAGTAGCCAAGTTTTTGAAAGGGGCAAAAAGAAACAGTAAAATTAGTTTCAATAATATATTCCATGTGTATTTTATTTTATCATATATTTTCTTTATTCCAGTATATCCAAAATATTATCATTTCAACACATGGCCCTAGGCATATTGCAGGTGTTGACCACCCACCTGCAGCTACCCTATTGGACAGAGCAGCTAACACATGCCTCTTCTAGAGCAATGGTGACAGCAGGTGTGAACAGGACAGAGGAGCAAGAGGAGATGAGCCTCTCGCCATGTCAACCAAACCTTGACCCAAGAACAATTACATGCTGCCAGTGGCAAGACATCTGCCAGTATTGTCCTTTTGCCTTTCTGCCCATTCTGCCTGACTCAGCTCAGATGCCACAACTTCTGTGAAGCCTTTCTTGAATGCCCATAGCACTAACTTCAGAATTCTAAAACAATTCTAAATAGCCTATCCCAATAACAGCTACCATTTTTTGAGCACTTACTAAATGGCAGGTGCTGGGCTGAGGACTTCACTTGAATTATATCATTGGATTCCTCATGCACAATACGCCGAGATAGCAATTATTATCCCCATTAACAGAAGAGGAAACAGGCCTGGCACAGTGGCTCACACCTGTAATCCTAGCACTCTGGGAGGCCAAGGCAGTGGATAGCTTGAGCTCACTATTTCGACACTACCCTGAGGAAAAAGTGAGACCCTGTCTCTACTAAAAGCAATAGAAAAACTGAGGCAAGAGGATCGGTTGAGGCCGAGAGTTGGAGGTTGCTGTGAGATTTTATGCTACGGCACTCTGCCCGGGGCCACAGCTCTGTCTCAAAAAAAAGAAAAGAAAAACCTGAGGCAAAAACTGAGGCTCAGGGAGGTAAAGGGGCTTCCCCAGGCTCACTCATCTAGTAAGCAGAGGAGCCAGGACCAGAATCCATGGTTGTCGGGCTCTGGAACCCATGCTTTTAATGCCTGGCCTGTTGCCAATCAAAGTGTGGTCCTTGCGCCAGCAGCATCAACACTGCCTAGATACTTAGGAAAAATGCAGAGTCTCCGGCCATATCGCAAATCTGTGGAATCAGAATCTGCATTTTTACAAGATCCCAGGTGGTTCGTGGGAATATTAAATTATGAGAGGGTCTAACCAAGGCCAGCTGTGTTGTAGTTACTTGTATATCTATGTGTGTCTCACCTCTAGGCCACCAGCCCATCAAGGGCAAGGACTGTACTTTTTCAGCTGTTTCCTGAACACCTACTGTAGAGCTTGGCATAGTAGGTGCTGGGATCAGTTTCATAGTCAAGTTCTTCTCATCCCACCCGTTCACCCTTTGGAGTTTGTATAAATTGGCCCACTTCTTTTTTCTTTTTCTTTAAATCCTGCCTGGGGGAAAGAACAAGAATATGCCGTGCATGACTAATTTAAAAACATCTGCCTGTGTCCTCAACAATAGACTGTTCCACTTAAAAGTGCAAGGCCTGGCAATGCCCTGGCATTCCTGGTACCTAGGATGGACTGCACCCACTGCGGAGCTAACCCCCCAAAGCTGTCGGAAGCCAGGGCCAGGGCTCGGTGCCAGTCTGATGTTTGCTTTTCAGGAAAGTAGTCTTTCCTAATAAAATGCATTCTGCTATTTTTTTTTTTTTGAGACAGAGTCTCACTTTGTCACCCTCGGTAAAGTGCCATGGCATCATAGCTCATAGCAACCTCAAACTCTTGGTGATTCTCTTCCCTCAGCCTCTCAAGTAGCTAGGACTACAGGCACCTGCCACAACATCTCACTGTTTTTAGAGGCAGGGTCTCCCTCTAGCTCAGGCTACCCTCGAACTCATAAGTTCAGGCAGTCCATCCGCCTTGGCCTCCCAGAGTGCTGGGATTACAGGCGTGAACCACCACACCCCACCCAATTATGCTATTTTAGAAAGTGCAAATCTTTCAGAGCTGCTTAGCAGAGGTGGGGACTAGAAACAATCGTGCAGAGCCTGGAAATTGCCAGGACAGGGCTGACACAGAGGACTGCTTCACTGAGCCTAAGACACACCCGGCCTTCAGAGGATGGTCAGCCTATAGACAAAGGAAGACAGGAGGCTAGAACTGACAGTTAACCGGATACAAACCTGCAGGAGCAAAGACAGGGCCTGAGGCGCAGGCTCTGGGAACTCAAAACAGCTTCTCCTCTGCAGGGGAATTTACCTGGGACAGAAACAAATTCCCGCAAAGTTGTTCTGTTCTGTCAGTAACATTAATCAGGGGTGGGGCTGGAACTGAGTGAACACCCCCCAGCCTCCATCAAGAGCCCCAGGTTGTCAGGCCTCACCTCCCACGGCTAGATAGAGGCAGAGCGCAGCGGCCTGGCTGAGCAGAAATAGACTTCCTTGTGATTCAGGCAGGCGTAAACCCCTAAAGTATCTGTTCACAACAGGCAACTGAGTCACAGCCCTGCGGGGCTATCAGTGACTGGGTGTGACAGAGGTGCAAGGTGGGGAAGGAGGCATCAACCTTCCCAGACTGATCTATTTGCTGGGTGGGTCCTCCTGACTCCACACAGCACCGGAACAAGCCATATCTGAGTAGTCACCAGACCCCTGAGATCCAGTTGCCAGAGACCTTTTAAACTGACCCACCTGAGACAGGTGCTAACTGAGACAACTGATTCGGACTTTTTGAACTGAGCCAATAGCCCAAGGACTATTCAGGTGGTGCCCTGGGAGTGTGGTTATAGGAAGGTTTTATTTTCCTTTTCCAATTGTTGCTTGTCGGGGGCAGGGTGACTTAATTGCTGGTATTTCTCCACAGCTGAGACTTCAACCCAGAGTAACTGTTTCACTAGGGTCGAACAGAGACCAGCTGAAAACAAGACAGAACCACTTAGCCCAACCACACCAAACAGGTCCCCAGTTTCTCAGGCCATAGCACTGTACAGGTCCTCGATAATGCTCCAGGGGGAAAATCAAACGGTGTAAAACAATCATGGGGTGTAATCGGCGGAAAAACTCAGGTAACATGAATAACCAGAATAGATCAAATCCCCCTCCCCAAGGAAAGATATGGCAGATGTAACTGAAGATCCCATTCATAAACAGCTAGCCAAGATGTCAGAAATTGAATTCAGAATTTGGATTGCAAACAAGATTAATAGAATGGAGGAAAATTTGGGATTAGACATTCGAGCACCAATTCAAAAGTCGGAATTAGAAATTCGAGGAGAAATTCAAAAGTTGTCTCAAGAATTTAACAAATTTAAAGACAAAACCACCAAAGATTTTGACACAATGAAGCAAGATTTTGCAGCCCTCAAAGATCTGAAAAATACAGTAGAAGCCCTCAGTAACAGAGTGGAGCAAGCAGAAGAAAGGATTTCTGACATTGAAGATGAAGTCTTTGAACACTCCCAAACTCTCAAAGAGGAAGAGAAGTGGAGAGCAAAAATGGATCATTCTCTCAGAGAGCTCTGGGATTATTTGAAGAAGGCTAATATCCGCCTCATTGGAATCCCTGAAAGTGATGAAGTGGGCTCGCAAGGCACAGAGGCCCTTCTCCATGAAATTATGAAAGAAAATTTTCCAGACATGCCAAGAGATCCTGAAATTCAGATAGCAGACAGTTTCAGAACCCCGGCATGACTCAATCCCAATAAGACATCCCCCAGGCATATCATAATTAACTTCACTAAAGTTAATAAGAAGGAGAAAATTCTGAAAGCAGCCAGATGTAAGAAATCCATTACCGGGCGGCACCTGTGGCTCAGTGAGCAGGGCGCCAGCCCCATATACCGAGGGTGGCGGGTTCATACCCAGCCCCGGCCAAACTGCAACAAAAAAATAGCCGGGCGTTGTGGCGGGCGCCTGTGGTCCCAGCTACTCGGGAGGCTAAGGCAGGAGAATCGCCTAAGCCCAGGAGTTGGAGGTTGCTGTGAGCTGTGTGACGCCACAGCACTCTACCGAGGGCAATAAAGTGAAACTCTGTCTCTACAAAAAATATATATATATAAAAAAAAAAAGAAATCCATTACCTACAAAGGGAAGAATATTAGAATGACTGCAGATCTCTCTGCTCAAACTTTTCAAGCCAGAAGAGGGTGGTCGTCGACTTTTAATCTCCTAAAGCAAAATAACTTTCAATCCCATATCCTGTATCCAGCTAAACTGAGTTTCATTTATGATGGAGAAATTAAATACTTTAATGACATTCATATGTTGAAGAAATTTGCCATACCAAACCAGCTCTTCAGGATATTCTCAGACCTATCCTCCATAATGACCAGCCCAATCCTCTACCACAAAAGTAAACTCACTCAGAAACTTTTGATCAAACTCCATCTTCCACAGTGGCGAAAGGATTAAAAATGTCCACTGGACTTTCAAAAAACTTGATACCCAAAATTTTACCAGACTTATCAATATTCTCCATTAATGGGAATGGCTTAAACTGTCCTCTAAAGAGGCACAGGTTAGCTGACTGGATACAAAAACTCAGGTCAGATATTTGCTGCATACAGGAGTCACATCTTACCTTAAAAGATAAATATAAGGTGAAAGGATGGTCATCCATATTTCAGGCAAATGGTAATCAGAAAAAAGCAGGTGTTGCAATTCTATTTGCAGATACAATAGGCTTTAAACCAACAAAAGTAAGGAAGGATAAGAATGGTCACTTCATATTTGTTAAGGGTAATACTCAATATGATGAGATTTCAATTATTAATATCTATGCACCCAACCAGAATTCACCTCAATTTATAAGAGAAACTCTAACAGACATGAGCAACTTGATTTCCTCCAGCTCCATAATAGTCGGAGATTTCAACATTCCTTTGGCAGTGTTGGATTGATCCTCCAATAAGAAGCTGAGCAAAGACATTTTAGATTTAAACCTAACCATCCAACCATTTGGATTTAGCAGAACATTTCATCCCAAGAAAACTGAATACACATACTTCTCATCAGCCCACAGAACATACTCCAAAATCGATCACATCTTAGGTCGCAAGTCTAACCTCAGTAAATTTAAAGGAATAGAAATTACTCCTTGCATCTTCTCGGACCACCATGGAATAAAAGTTGAACTCAGTAAGAACAGGAATCTGCATACTCATACAAAAACATGGAAGTTAAATAACCTTATGCTGAATGATAGCTGGGTCAGAGAGGAGATTGAAAAGGAAATTGCCAAATTTTTGGAACAAAATGACAATGTAAACACAAATTATCAGAACCTCTGGGATACCACAAAGGCAGTCCTAAGAGGGAAATTTATAGCACTGCAAGCCTTCCTCAAAAGAACGGAAAGAGAGGAAGTTAACAACTTGATGGGACATCTCAAGCAACTGGAAAAGGAAGAACATTCCAACCCCAAACCCAGTAGAAGAAAAGAAATAACCAAAATTAGAGCAGAATTCAACAAAATTGAAAACAAAAGAATTATACAACAGATCAATAAATCCAAAAGTTGGTTTTTTGAAATGGTCAATAAAATAGATAAACCTTTGGCTAATCTAACCAGGAAAAAAAGAGTAAAATCTCTAATCTCATCAATCAGAAACAACAAAGACGAAATAACAACAGACTCCTCAGAAATTCATAAAATCCTTAATGAATATTACATGAAACTTTATTCTCAGAAATATGAAAATCTGAAGGAAATTGACCAATACTTGGAAGCACATCATCTTCCAAGACTTAGCCAGAATCAAGTGGAAATGTTGAACAGGCCCATATCAAGTTCTGAAATAGCATCAACCATACAAAACCTCCCTAAAAAGAAAAGCCCGGGACCAGATGGCTTCACGTCAGAATTCTACCAAACCTTTAAAGAGGAATTAGTACCTATATTACTCAACCTGTTCCAAAATGTAGAAAAAGAAGGAAGACTACCCAACACGTTCTATGAAGCAAACATCACCCTGATCCCCAAACCAGGAAAAGACCCAACAAGAAAAGAAAATTATAGACCACTATCACTCATGAATATAGATGCAAAAATATTCACCAAGATCCTAACAAACAGAATCCAGCAACACATCAAACAAATTATATAGCATGACCAAGTTGGTTTTATCCCAGGGTCTCAAGGCTAGTTCCATATACGTAAATCTATAAGTATAATTCAGCACATAAATAAATTAAAAAACAAAGACCATATGATTCTCTCAATTGATGCAGAAAAAGCTTTTTTTTTTTTTTTTTCTAACAGTTCTGGAAGCTGGGAAGCCCAAGATCAAGGCACTGTTACATTCAGTGTCTGGTAATGGCTTGCTCTCTGCTGTCAAGGTACCTTCTCGCCATGTCCTCACATGCAGGAAGAGTGGGAGAGCAAGGCAGGTCTCTGAAGCCTCTTTCATAAGTCCTGTCACAGGGTGGAGCTCTCCTGACCTAATCACCTCTCAGACGCCCCACCTTTTAAACCATTGCCTTGATAATTAGGTTTCAACAAATGAATTTTGGAGGAACTTATACTACATACATCCAAACCACAGCAATTGCTATATGATTGCAGAGCAAAACTAAAGCAAATACCATATAGAAAAAGCTTTTGATAATATCCAGCATCCCATCATGATCAGAACACTTAAGAAAATTGGTATAGAAGGGACATTTCTTAAACTGATAGAGGCCATCTACAGCAAACCCACAGCCAATATCGTATTGAATGGAATTAAATTGAAATCATTTCCACTCAGATCAGGAACCAGACAAAGCTGCCCATTGTCTCCACTGCTCTTTAACATTGTAATGGAAGTTTTACCCACTGCAATTAGGGAAGAAAAGGTGATCAAGGATATCCATATAGGGTCCGAAGAGATCAAACTTTCGCTGTTCACAGATGATATGATTGTATATCTGGAAAACACCAGGGATTCTACTACAAAACTCTTAGAAGTGATCAAGGAATACAGCAGTGTCTCAGGTTACAAAATCAACATTCATAAATCGGTAGCCTTTATATATACCAACAATAGTCAAGCTGAAGAAACAGTTAAGGACTCTATTCCATTCACAGTAGTGCCAAAGAAGATGAAATATTTGGGAGTTTATCTAACAAAGGACATGAAAGATCTCTATAAAGAGAACTATGAAACTCTAAGAAAAGAAATAGCTGAAAATGTTAACAAATGGAAAAACATACCATGCTCATGGCGGGAAGAATCAACATTGTTAAATGTCCATACTACCCAAAGCAATATACAATTTTAATGCAATCCCTATTAAAGCTCCACTGTCATACTTTAAAGATCTTGAAAAAATAATACTTCGTTTTATATGGAATCAGAATCACACTTTATAAACCTATTTTAATGTTGTCTAAACCATCTCAGTTAAATGATACTTGAAATTTATACATATGTTTTATTCAAAGCAACAAATCACTTTTTTTTTGTACCAGTTTGAGACCATTCTTTCTTTACAATGGAATCATATAGGATCATTAGGCTATAAAATTCTAGGAGATACCTCGCACAGGGTAGCCTGTGTTCATAGCACCCCCCAGAGGTGTGCAGAGCACAGCTTGCTCAGCCACACATATGAAATCATGCTAAATTTAAACTTCTCTGGTCCTCGATTTCTTCATCTGCTAAGTGAGCTTGTTCTGGGAAGATTTGGAGGTCCCTGTGAGACCTTAGATAATATGGTGACAAACCATAACTCTTCACACAGAAGAATAATGGGCAAGAACGTAAAAGGGTCTTATGTTTTCACAGGAAATGTTGCTGTTGCTTTGCAATGTGAAGAATAGAAATGGTACTGAAATATTCCCCACAATGCAGGGGGTTTTTTTTGCTATAAAATATCATTGTCAACAATCCAGAACACTCTGGAGCTTAATTTCCTTAGGAACAAAGTATGTCCTTACAGTAACCTAAAAGTGTTCCCTCTTCTTCATCAGACTAACAGCCAATAGGCCACTGATCCTTGAAGGATGCTATTTATGGGCAGTGTGCCCGCTATGATTTGGCATGACCTTTTTTCCCATATCTGTCTACTCCCCAGAGGGACTGACCCTCTTATTACATTTTCCCAGCCTGGAGTTTAGCTCCACAGGCAACCTCCTGTCATTTATTTGTCTGATGGGTATTATTTCTTCTAGAATCTAATTAGGGTCTTTTAAAGAGTTCAGCCTGGGAGGGAGGGAATTAAATATGACTCAGAATGTGTGCTGCCCAAAGTCAGGCAAAAAGTGAGACAATTATTCATTGATTTATTCATATATTTATTCAGTCCACGAGCCCTGACAAGAAACCTTCTTTCTGTGCCAAGCTATGCTAGGAGTTGAGGCAAAGATAGAAATGGGGAAGATCCTCCACCTCTCAGAGGAGTTCAGCTACGTGTAGGAGAGAGCCTCCACTTAAAAGGAAGTAATCAAACATGTGGCACACAACGCCATATGGCCACCAAGTCCCCTTTCATTTTCCTCTTTGTTTTTACTTTTCTTTTATTATTATTATTATTATTTTCTTTTTTGAGATAGATTCTCACTCTAGGCAGAAGTGCAGTGGCCTTACCACAGCTCAAGATAGCCTCAAACTCCTGGGCTGAAGCGATCCTCCTGTCTTAGTCTCCCGAGTAGCTGGGACTACAGGAGTACACCACCATGCCTGGTTAATTGTTTTATTTTTTGTAGAGATGGGGTCTTGTTCTTGCTCGGTCTGTCTTGAACTCCTGGCCTCAAGCAATCCTGCTGCCTCGGCCTCCCAGAGTGCTAAGATTACAGGCATGAGTCACCCATTTTTCTCTTTTTGGGCATCATAGGAAGACTATATTTCATAGCTACCTTGCAGTTGGGTGAGGCCATGTAACCAATTCTGAACAACAGAGTATATTGGAAGTGACCAATGGGAAGCTTTTAACCCTCTGTTACCCTGATTTGGGAGCCAAGATCTGTCAGCCTGAGCCTCTGAGTGACTGTATGAAACAGAGCCCCTCCACCCTGACCATCCTTATTTAGATGCTTAAAAGAATGAGAAATTACCTTTGTTTTCTTAAGCCACTGAAATTTAGGAATTAATTCATTACCACAGTATAATTTAGCCTCTCCTGAGTAATTTAAAATCTTAACTTTCAAACCAGTTAAACTGATGATGGTAGGTAGACTTGGGGAGAAAAACTATATACTGTATTTCATTTATTTGGTAAGAGTTTGCAGAGTATAGATTTCGTGTGCTGGGAGTTATAAACTGAGTAAAGTCTCTGCCTTAACAGGACTCATAATCTGATAATAACGACACAAGGCCAACATGTAGTAATTGTTCAATAAATAATAGCACTATAATTGCAGCTCAGGTGCAAAAAAGATTCACACATGCAATGCACTCCCAGATTATAACTTAACACATCCAGATTATAACTGAGGAAATAGTGCCTTGGATTGTGTTTTTTCTTGTTGCTGTAGTTCCCTTATAAGCATTTTACTAGCCTGTGACAACTTAAAACAGTTATTTACAAAACTTCAGAAAGTTGCCCTTTTATAAGGAAAGTCAAATTCAAACTCACTTCCCAAAATATTGACCTTTCAAAGAAAATCAGAGTTAGTAAGTGCGGTGTGGAATCCTGGATTTGATCTCAGATCAGAAAAAGGACATCAGTGGAAAACTTGATGAAATCTGAATAAACTCTAGAGTTTAGCGAGTAGTATGTGAATTTCTTAGTTTTGACAAATTCACCATAGTTTTGTAAAGTGTCCCCATTAGGATAAACAGATGAAAAGCATAGCGGAACTTGTACTATCTTTGCAACTTTTCTGTAAACCTAAAATTATTTCAAAATAAAAAGATAGGCCCGTCACGGTGGCTCATGTCTGTAATCCTAGCACTCAGGGGGCCAAGGTGGGCAGATGGTCTGAGCTCAGGAGTTCAAAAGCAAGCAGCCTGAGCAAGAGCCAGACCCCAGCTCTAAAAATAGCTGGGTGTATGGCAGGTGCCTGTTGTCACAGCTACTTGGGAGGCTGAGGCAAGAGAATTGCTTGAGCCCAGGAATCTGATGTGTCTGTGAGCTATAACACCACGGCGCTCTACCGGGGGGCAACAAAGCGAGACAAAAAACAAAACAAAATAAAATAAAAAGATAGGTACAGTGGCTAATGCCTGTAATTCTAGCACTTTGAGAGGCCGAGGCAGGAAGATCACTTGAGAACAGGAGTTCAAGACCAGCCTGGGCAACTGCCTCTAAATTTGTTTTAAAAACTTAGGTGGGGCTCAGTGCCTGTGGCTCAAGTGGCTAACATACACCTGAGCTGGCAGGCTCAAATCCAGCCCGGGCCTGCCAAACAACAATGACGGCTTCAACCAAAAAATAGCCAGGCATTGTGGCAGGCGGCTGTAGTCCCAGTTACTTGGGAGGCTGAGGCAAGAGAATCGCTTGAGCCCAGGAGTTTGAGGTTGCTGTGAGGTGTGATGCCACAGCACTCTACCCAGGGCAACAGCTCGAGGCTCTGTCTCAAAAAAAATAAAACAAACAAACTAAAACAACTTAGCCAGGTGCAATCCAGGCTACTAGGAGGATAGCTTGAGCTGGTGAGTTCAAGGTTACAGTGAACTATGATCAGGCCACCCCTCTCCAGCCTATACAACAGAGGGAGACCCTGTCTCTCTCTTTTTTTTAATGTTTAAAATTCAGTATTTGTGTTTTCCAGGTTCCTACTTCACAGACCGTGTAAGTGAGGTGAATCTGTTGGTAGGATTGTCAGAAAAAAATATAGCATCACCTCCAGGCTAAGGTTGGGATAGGCACAGGGGTTGCAGGCGTGACTATGACGTGGGCCCTGACATCTAGTGTCTCTCAGTCCAGCCTGGAAACAGACTAGAGCCTGCGCACAGCCGAGGCCCTAGCCTAGTGCCTGGAACTGAGCCCAGTTGCTGCTGGTTGGATGAACAGATGCCTGACCTCACCGGTTCAAGATGCACTCACAGAGTACCTACTGTGAGCAGGGCCCTTTTCTAGGCACTGCGGATGCAGCAGTGACCAAAACAGACCCCCAAACTCTCTGCCCTCATTGTGCTTATCATAGGCCAGTGGTGGCAGGGAGGAGAGCAGTATCACTTTCTGACAGTGATAAGTGCTACAGAGAAAAACGGAGCAGAGCAGGGTTCTCAGGGGAAGGAGGCAGGGGAGCTTACAGGGCAGCCAGGGGAGCTTCTCTGGGTGAGATTTAAGCAAAGACCTGCGGGAGGTGAGATGTATATAAAAGTGAAGGGCTCAGTGCTCTGGCTACCATAACAGAGCATCAGACTGGGTGGCAGAACCAACAGAAATCTATTTCTCATAGTTCTCGAGGCTGGAAGTTCAAGATCAGTGTGTTGACAGCTTTGGTTTCTCCTAAGGCCTCTCCGTTGGTTTGTCAACAGCCACCTTCTCATTGAGTCCTCACGTGATCTTCCCTGGCTCCTGTGTTTTCTGTGCCCTTCTTCTTTTTTTTTTTTTAGCAGTTTTTGGCCGGGGCTGGGTTTGAACCCGCCACCTCCGGCATATGGGGCCAGCGCCCTACCCCTTTGAGCCACAGATGCCCCCACCCTAATCTTTTCTTATGAGGACACCAGTCATATTGTATTAGGGCCCAACCATATGACCTCACTTTACCTTAATTACCTCTTAAAGGCCCTATCTCCGAATATAGTCACATTCTGAGGTACTGGAGATTAGGACTTCAACAGGGGAATCTGAGGGCGACACAATTCAGTTCATGACAGTGAGTGAAGGAGTGAATGCACGTAGAACCAGTCTGCTGCTTTGCTTCTGGGCAAAAGAGTGAAGGCAGACAGAGAAACACAGAACTGAAGAAATGGGGAACAGGGGCGAGCAGTCACGGAAGAAAAAAAGCCAGAAATTTGACATGTGTTGTTTTTCAATTCCCTCTTGGCCAATTCAGAACGTGTTTTTCCCAGCTCTGGCTCTTAACTATTTCCAGAAATGGTTTTATTAACTGCTGGCCTGCCGCAGGATGTAAGAGAGAAAGCCCTGAATTTGGAGCCAGAAAACTAGGATCAGTTCTGCTGGGTGACCTTGGGGTAAGTCCCTTAACCTCTCTGAGCTCCCCTTTCTTATTCTATAAAATGGGGGTGAGAATCCCTGCCACATCGCAGAACTGCTTTGATGAGGTAATTGATGGGCAGATGAGAGCTTTGTAAACAGGGAAATGTAATATAAATAAAAACATACGGTATTACTGTGAAGCTTGCTGCGAAAACCACTGCAGACAGCTGATGACTGGGGCCCTCAGGCCATTTCACAAGGAGCTTATTTATTAAACCACAGCCCTTCAGGATAATCAGAGAACTGGGGAAGTCAGGGCTGGGGAGAAGAAAGGCTTAAAAAGAAAGACAGGGAAATATAGTTCACCGAAGCACAGAGCTGGTGACTCCTGCATTACCAGGGATTCTTGCTAACACTTGTCACCTACCATTGACACTGACAGGAGCTGACATTATTTATGAGCATCGCCCCTCACCCCCATCCCCGCCACCAGACTCTGTGCTAAGCCCTCCCTACACATCAGCTCACTGAGGTTGGAGCTATTGTGTACCCATTTTGCAGGTGAAGAAACTGAGGCTCAGAGGAGTTAATAGTTTCCCAAGGTCCTATGGCTATTAAGAGGCTGAATTGGGCCCAAACCTGTCAGCTACTCTCTTAACCTTCACCTACAGCCCCTCAGAATTCCTCAAAATGTCTCGAGGTGTGCCTGCCACTTAGTGGGTGCTAAAGATATTTAAGGGCTCTAAATTCTCTTGTGGACCCCAGCTCTGGTACTTCCCAGGTAAATAATTTGAACAAGGACAGAAACCACTATACTGCGCTCACCTGTCAACTCTGCTACTGCCAAGTGTGAGTTAGGAGTTGTTACTTAACCTCTCTGAACCTTAGTTCCCACAGCGGTAAAATGGGATGATAAAAGTCCATATCCCAAGGGTAAAACACACAGCCCAGTACCTGGTACATAGTAAGTGGTCAACCTGCCAGCTGGCGTTTTATAACAACAGCACAGTATCTATACCCGTCCAGGGCAACCGAGAGGAGCAAAGATAAAAACACAGGCTGGCAGGATAAATTTCAGATGTTCACATCCTGCTCCTTTCAGAACTTAGGATCAAGAAAATAATTATCTCAGCAAAAGACGCGCAGTTTTCCTTTGATTAAAAAACAAGAAATCGTGTGATGCGTTGTGTTTCTCTTATTGCTCTGCCAGAAAGCTCAGAGCGAAATCTAATTCTTATTAATTCTAACTGCATGAATCTGTGTTTAGCCCTCCGTGATGTGAAGAAGTATTTTCAAATTTCTGTTCTATCGGCTTTATTGTTCCTGTAACATTTAGAGTTGACTTTAAAGAAATTACTCATCCAGAGGCTGGAAAAACAGGTGAGGTAAAAATGATCAATACATATTATGTCATTGTAGTTTAAAGTAGTGCATCTGAAATCAAAGCATTACCTGTTACTTAAATTTTAGGCAAAAAAAAGGTAAAAGAGATTACTGTCAGATGAGATCGGGCACATTCAGGGTGGTATAACCGTAGACGGAGATTAATTTCAAAGTGAAATTTGTTCACATGAAACATTTAGGGGGTAAAAAAAATTGTAAATCCTCTCCGAGCTGCCCAGTCCTGTTTGTAAGCAAAAAGAGTCCATTGCTAGGTCCTCTGGGCCCTACCCAGCTGACACGTAGTTTTTTTTTTTGAGTCCCAGCTAGCAGAACAGAGGCCTGCCTCGTTTTCCCATGCTGGAGGGATTTCCTGTTTATCTTTCCGGATCATGTGTCCACACGCATGAGATGTGAATCTGGGGCAGAAGCCAAGATGACAAGAGCTATTTCTGTAAGCAGATGGATGTTAAACGTGCAGGGAGTGAAGGGAGTTTACATTTAAATTCAATTTCAGTCATGTTCCCATTGTCTGGGCTCTCCAGAAAAAGTAACTGTGTGGTGGGGGGGAAAGTGTGTATGTGCGTGCTTATATCCAAATGTGATATTCTCTCCGAATACTGTAGACCGTTCAAGGGTTTTCATTTTGGTGCTGGTGTAATGGCCAAAAGATTGGAAACAATATAACCAATGGGAACCATTAAATGATACATCCCTAAGATGGGGAAGAATTGCAGGCATTACCCAAGAAGGACACAACCACTTTGGAAAAGTTTGGCAGTGTCTAATCTAGCAACACTGAACACACATCTGGCTCCTGCAATAAAACACAAAGTTTTATCGTCTACCTTGGGGTTGCCCAATCAGGCCGCTGTGACATGCGGGGCCAGACCAGACTTGGGTTGCCGGGCCATCCTAGGCATTGCTAGGTGTTCAGCAGTATCCCTGGCCTCTAGCAGCCCCTCTGCAAGTTGTGACAACCTAAAATGCATCCGGCTATTGCTAAAATGTCATTATGTGCCACAACAGGATAAATATGGCAAACAGTGGTTAGCCAAAGAAACGCACGCACACAGAGTACATACGAGGGCCGTCTGAGTAGCTGAGACTACAACGCCGGCTATTTTTAGAGGCGGGTCTCACTCTTGCTCAGGCTGGTCTTGAACCTGTGAGCTCAGGCATCCACCTGGCTTGGCCTCCTAGAGGGCTAGGATTACAGGCGAGAGCCACCGCACCCGGCCTTCCTCAAGTGTTTTTCATAGTGTGAAACTTCATTGTGCTGTGCACTTTACCATAATCACGTTATAGTCCAAGAAGAGGTTTTTAAAATGAAGCGTATCTTGATGCCTTGATATAGAAAGATCTCCTATACATGTGGCAAATGAAGAAAAAGCAAACTGAAGAATACGGATATCACAACTCCCTTAGTGTTTGTAAAGGATGTGCCGGAACAGAGAGGACTCGCGCTGCTTGCTGATGGGGGTATAAATTGTTCAGCACCACAGAGAGCCCTGACTCATGAATAAATGCAGAAGTTGCTCAGACCCTGCCATTCAGCTCTTCTGGCCCCTGGAGATGTACCTTAAAGAAACTCCTGCCCTTGGAGCAAGGGGACATGGATAGGATGCTCACTCCAGGGCTGCTGGAGTATCCAGCTGAAGTTCAGAGAGGTAACTTGCTAAAGATCACACAGTGCATGAGTAGAAAAGCCAGGAGCCAATCCCAGGTCCACTTGCACTCAGAGCTCGAGCTCCTAACCACCTTGCTAAGGGACTGCTACCACCAATCCCTGCTGTAGGGATGGCTTGGAGGGGTGGTACAGCCAGGAACATGTCCAGCAGGCTCAGATGGCTTCCCAAGGACTCCCATCAGTGCTTCACTTCCCCAATGCAGAGTCCTCAGGTACTGGGAGGTGGGGCCTCCCTAGTCCATGCAGCTCATCCTCCTGGGTATGGGCCTCCTTCCTGAATCCTCCTGGCACCCCTTTATTCTGCTATCCCTTCATCTTGTCAACCCCTTGCACCCCAAGAGGTTGAAGATCTCACTTCTCTCCAGTCTGAGTTCACATCTGGCTAAGGGAGGAGAGCTTTCCAACCCCAGGGTGGGAGCTGGGCGGGGTGGGGGGGGTGGAATCCTGCTCAGCAACCTCTGAAACCAGTCTGTGTGTACTGATGTACTTTGGCTCCCCCAAAAGCAGACCCTGAAACAGGGATTGGAGCGTCGTCAGTAGCTTGTTCCCGAGGTGATCCTGGGAAACATTGGGAGGCAGCAGAGAAGGAGAGATGGGGGAAGGATGGCAGTCAAGGATAGGTGTATCACCAAGCATGTTCCTGCCCTGGGGACTCTGGGAGCCAGAGCAAAGCACGCATGCTAGAGGCATCTCTTGGGGAACCCGGGGGAGCTGAGGCATTTATCTACCAGTTCTCCCCATGGCTGTGGTTGGTCGAGGGCTGCTCCCTGAGGCTCTAACCCTCCAGCATTTCTGTCTTGTCCTGCAGTGGGTGCAAGAGTCCTGGGGCCAGAGCTACAGGTGTTCACAGTGGGCTGCCTTCAGCACCGGGAGGTGAGCGCAGCATTATTACCCAGGCTGGGGGTGAGCTGTGCCATCAACTGTGTCTGCCTCCTTCCCAGCCTTGAATTATACCACTACTTGTTCTCCTTTCCCTGCCTCCTCCGTAGGAGGTACCGGCCTTGGGAAATGAGGGGCAAAGAAAAGGACTCCACCCTCCCATGACTGTGGTTAACCTGGAATCCCTCCCTTACCCCCGCAGCCCAGTGGGAGACTTAACAGTGACAGCAGGCTCAGGCTTGACAGAGCTAAGCTTTTGCAGGAGGAAACAAGGGGGCCTCCTGCCTTTGGGAAGGGAAAAGCCAAGAGTTGATTGAAGTGATCAAAGGCAACTGGATCCTTTAGAGATGGAACGAGCTGCCAACACTTTCCGCAGGAGAGATTAAATGAACCCAGAAACTCTGTCTCTAAGCTGCAAAGAAAAGTCACCCATAGGGATGAACACGCCCTAGAAACTCTTGCAGGAGTCTGAGCTGTCCCTTGCTTTCTTTCCTCCTGGTTGGATCATCCACCAAAAAGGCAAATTCTTTCCCATAATGAAGGTGATGATAATAATACTTGCAAATGTCACTTTGGTAAGGTCTTTATATCTAGCAACTCCTCTCATCTTCCCAAGAAGCTGAAAAAGGAGGCTCTTATGATGTGCCCCATTTTGCCAATGAGGAAACTGAGGCTCAGACAAGGGAGGTCAGGGGTCACAAACTCAAATATGCACAGAGGTGGGCAGGCAGGCCATGTAAACAGGTGACTGAATTGGGTGGATATCACACATTGGTTATGATTATTGAGGACTCTGTGAACTAGAGATGGGGGCGCTCATGCCCCATTTGAAGTGCAGCCCTTCCTTAGACCCAGGCCCACTGCTGCACATGAGAAACTGGGCCCAGCATGGCCAATCTTATTTTTTAAGTGAAGATTTGGGTTTGAATGTGATGTCTGAGGGACTTTACCTAACAATTGCAATCAGTGTAACCTGGCTTATTATACCCTCAATGAATCCCCAACAATAAAAAAAAAAAGAATGTGATGTCTTCCCATTTTTATAAGCAGGTGAATCAGTTAGAATTAAGTCCCCCCTTCTAATAACAAAACGACCTCCTTATAACAAAATAACAGGGCTGAGCTAAAATCATTTCTTTCAAAAATTAAAAAAAGGCATTAGTGGCTGGGCACAGTGGCTCACACCTGTAATCCTAGCACTCTGGGAGGCCGAGGTGGGTAGATTGCTTGAGCTCACAAGTTAGAGAACAGCCTGAGCAAAAGCTAAACTCCCATCTCTACTAAAAATACAAAAACTGAGGCAAGAAGTTGCTTGAGCCTGAGTTGGAGATTGCTGTGAGCTATGTTGCCACAGCACTCTACCCAGGGTGACAGCTTGAGACTGTCTTGAAAACAAAAAAAAGGGGGGCATGAGTGATAAATCATCAGTTCAGGGCTGAGACAGAGTCTCCGTGGTGTTATCAGGAATACAAGCTGTATCTTCCTGTTTAGCCATCGTCAGTTCATCATTTACACTGTCAAGTTTACCTCATGGATCAAAATAGCTGCTGGTGCTCCGGTCATCTCTCCAAAGTAGAAAAATGAGCAACAGCCTGAGCAGATTATTTGATTTTTCTCCCCTCTACATTTGGCTTCCTTAGTTTATTTATATTGCCTACCAGCCTCTGTGGGCAATTGAATCTACAGGCCTTGGACTAAAACTAGGGAGAAAAATGAAGCCAAACTCTCTATTAGCCTTTTAGTATAGAGTTCTGCCTCACCCACAGATTGTTGACAGGAACTAATTGGATTCTTATATCCATGAATGTGGGATGAATCTCTCATTAGCAAAAAGTCATGGCTTGAATTTAAGAGCAACTTTTTTTTTTTTTTTTTTTTTTTTTTTTTTGTAGAGACAGAGTCTCACTGCATCGCCCTCCAGTAGAGTGCCATGACATCACACGGCTCACAGCAACCTCCAACTCCTGGGCTTACACGATTCTCTTGCCTCAGCCTCCCGAGGAACTGGGACTACAGGCGCCCGCCACAACGCCCGGCTATTTTTTTGTTGCAGTTTGGCCGGGGCTGGGTTTGAACCCGCCACCCTCGGCATATGGGGCTGGCGCCCTACCCACTGAACCACAGGCGCCGCCCTTAAGAGCAACTTTTTAAAGATAGATTGAATAACTTTGCTATGGTATTTTGCAGCTCCTCCAATCAAGAAATGGTCTTAGCCAGGCAACATGGCTCACGCCTGTAATCCTAGCACTCTGGGAAGCCAAGGCAGGTAGATTGCTTAAGCTCAGGAATTTGAGACCAGCCTGAGAAAGAGCGAGACCCTGTACAATGGTGCCTAACTGCTAGGATGGTCACAAGGATTTGTTCAGTTAATTCACCTTTAGAGTGACATCTGGTGTGTAGTGAATGTTCAATTAACATAATTATTATTAGGCTGGGCTCAGTGGCTCACACCTATAATCCTAGCATTCTGGGAGGCTGAGGTGAGTGGACTGCTTGATCTCAGGAGTTTGAGACCAGCCTGAGCCAGAGTTAGACCCTGTCTCTAAAAATAGCCGTGCATTGTGGCAGGTGCCTGTAGTCTCAGCTACTTGGGAGGCTGAGGCAAGAGGATCAATTGAGCCCAAGAGTTTGAGGTTGCTGTGAGCTATAAAGTCACAGCACTCTACCACAGCATCAAAGTGAGACTCTGTCTCAAAATAATAATAATAATAATTAGTAGTAGTAATTCTGAGGACTCTGGATTCCACCTGAAATGGTCCCCCTCCTCAGCACGGGGGCAACACTGGCTCGGGGCTGAACTCTTTCCAACTAGGCTGATGTCACATTGCTATATTGGAAGTCTACATCCTGTCATTGTCCCCTACACCAAGGTCTCAAGGCAGGGACATGATGTCATAGGAATTGATGTTTTTGTCCTGAAATTCTGGGCAAAGATGGATGGGGAGGGGCCTTTGTAGAGCAGCCCGTCTCTTCCATTCTGGTTGCAAAATGGGGAAGCTTTGGCCTGAGATTCTAGGGGTGTCCAATGATCTTCACTTCTTTCCCAGACATTTCTGTATTATTTGAACTTTTTACAGTAAGCATATATCACTTCTATGATCAAAAACAAAGGAGAAAGCTATTTTTATTTTGAATAACCAATCCGGGGCTGGCTCATGGCCTTTTGGCTCCCCAGGGTCACTTTCTGACCTATCTGGGTCACCTGCTCCTTGGCCTGGCTCTCTCTAAAAATAGTCCAGAGGAACCAGGAGGCTCTCCCTCAGTTCCTTTATGTGCAGATGACCCTGAGTCTAAAATGGAAAAAATAACACTGTCTGCTTCCTCGGCCCAAAGAAGCCAGAGACTGTAAAGAATTTCACACTGTGCCCAACACAGAATGAGCCCTTAATAAATGGCTCATTTATTATTATTAACAAGTGTTATTATGTTCTGTGCCAGATACCATGCATGCCTTATTTAATCCACACAAAAACCCAAGAGGGAGTTCCTATTATCATTCCCATTTTACATAGGAGAAAACTGAGGCTCAGAGAGGTAAAGAAATTTCTCCAAGGTTCTGAAGTCAAACCACATTGCATCTTCTGCCTGGAATGTCCTCTCTCCCAGTTTCCCCCAGTCCGAACTCAGTCCGATGTCACCTCCATGGGCTGCTTCACTCATCTGCTCCTTCCCTGAACAGTGCCTCCTTTGTCCAATTCTTTTTTTTTTTTTTAAACTAATTTATTAATAAAAGCATTCCCAGTCCTCTATTTGTAAGTTTTTTTTTTTTTTGCAGTTTTTGACCAGGGCAGGGTTTGAACCTGCCACCTCCAGCTTATGGGGATGGTGCCTTACTCCTTGAGCCACAGGCACCGCCCTTTTTTTTTTTTTTTTTTCAGAGACAAGAGTTTTTTTTTTTGGCCGGGGCTGGGTTTGAACCCACCACCTCTGGCATATGGGACCGGCGCCCTACCCGCTGAGCCACAGGCACCGCCCCAGCCAATTCTTTTTTTTTATTAAGTCATATATACATAGATCATGAACACATTTATGCCTTTGTGAGATTCAATGTGTTGGTTATTTGTACACATTGGAGTGCTTACATCCTACTAATCAACATAGCTTTCACCTCATTTACTTAATCACAGTGTTAAGACATTTGTGTTGAAGACTTGATAGATTTGACTTAGACCCTTGCAATATGCTCCATCTGGCCGAGGGCATCCCTTGGCTTCACACTGGAATCACCTAGGGAGCTATGAAAACGCCTGTTCCCAGCTGTACCTGAATCAATTATATCAGACTTTGGGTATAATGGTAACTTGGGGAGTGACAAGCGTCTAATACTGCGGGCTCAGTAGTGGTACTTAGTAATACTCCGCAGGTGATTCCAAGGGCAGCCAAGATTGTGAACAGAGGCTGTAGAGTCATTTGTGGGACTGTCTTAACTTTCTTTTAGGAAGGGCTGAAGTAGAGTGACCAGCTGTCTGGTTTGCCCAGGACTTAGGAGGCTCTGAGGACCTGGGGCTTTCAGTGCTAAAACTAAAAAGTGCTGGGCAAAGAGACTCATCAGTCACCTTGGCCGAAACCAGGTTCCCCTGGAAGAAAACCAAATGTGTCCAGGTGCCAGGTCAGTAACTAAACGTGCAGAGTCACTGGGGGAAAGCCCAGGAGGCAGCGACCAGCGCTGGTGTGAAAGCACCAGACCACGAAGAGGCCGTGCCCTGGCTGATGCCTTCAAATATAGTTTCCTGTATATGTTCAAAAAACTAGAAGAGAGGATTTTGAATGTTCCCAGCACAAAGAAACAATAAATGTTTGAGCTGATAGATATGCTAATTTCCCCAATTTGATCATCATACATTGTATTCATGTATTGATCTATGCTCCACGATCATTATGTGTCAACTAAAAATAAATTTAGTTTTTATTGAAATAAACATAACAAACGGTGCTGTGCTATCAAAGCAGACCTGCTTGTTTTGAACTTCCAGCAGATAACCTTCAACTTCTGCTCTACAACCCCCAGAAGAGCATCTTCCTGCAGTGGAATGTTCATGGACCAGTCCAGCTTCACATTAGCATGACCTGGGAGTTTAAAAACTCCAGATGATCAGGCCCCAGCCCAGACCAACTGAGGCCCAGTTTCTGGGGGTCACTGTAATGTGTGGCTAGGACTGAAGACAGCTGCCACGGATCATCCCCAGGTAAAGGGGGAAAGGTGGGGGTGTCTTCTCTTCTTCTTCAGTGTCTCTCTGAGCTCCTGGTGTTGACTTATAAGCTTTGAAGAGGATTTCTGTTCTCCCTGCTTTCTGCAGCCTCTGTTAAAAAATCTGGCCAGTTTGGCTCAGCGCCCATAGCACAGTGGTTATGGCACCAGCCACATACACGGAGGCTGACAGGTTCGAACCCAGCCCAGGCCAGCTAAATAACAATGACAACTGCAACCAAAAAATAGCCCGGCACTGTGGCAGGTGCCTGTAGTCCCAGCTACTTAGGAGGCTGAGGCAAGAGAATCACTTAAGCCCAAGAGTTTGAGGTTGCTGTGAGCTGTGACACAGCAGGGTGACATAACGTATCTCAAAAAAAGAAAAAAATCTGGCCAGGTGTGGTGTCTCATGTCTGTGATCCCAACACTTTGGGAAACCAAATTAGGAGGATCGCTTGAGGCCAGGAGTTCAAAAATAGCCTAGGCAATATAGTGAGCCCCTATCTCCAAAAACATAAACGTTTTTGAGATCAGCCAGGCATGGTGATATACACCTGTAGTCCCAACTACTGAAGAGGCTGGGGTAGGAGGGTGGCTTGAGCCAAGGATTTCAAGGCTACAGTAAGCTATGATCATGCCACTGCACTCCAGCCTGGGCAGCAAAGCAAGACTGCATCTCTAAAAACAACAACAACAACAACAAACAACAAATAAAAAAAATCAATAGTGAAATACCAAATAGGTACTTCCAACACGTTCATTCATTAGGCCCCATTGAAACTCTAAATACTGAGAGGTCCACATATACTCCCAGCTCCACTGTGTGACTCTGAGCAAGATGCTTAACGTTTCTGTGCCTCCGTGAATTCCTCCACCGTGTGACTCTGAGCAAGATGCTTAACGTTTCTGTGCCTCCGTGATTTCCTCCACATCCAACATCAATCGGGAATTGAACACTGAGGCACCCTGTGGCTATTCCAAGTGGCCTGGGGAATCCAGGGTCTCACCCTAGGCCTCTTGGCAGTGGAGAGAAACTTAGCACAATGATGTGAAAGCAGCAGGGGGTTCCAGCATGGGGAGAGCTTCTTGTGCAGAAGGGAGGAGGAAAGGCTTTTCAAGGCCATAGGAGGGTGTCACTGTGGTCTGTAGAGAGGGAGAATGGGATGCCCAGATTCGTGAGTGTGAGCGTCTGCCAGGGTATGCACGCTGGTAGCATATGGGTGTGTGTAGTTGAGTCTGACATGAGAATGTTTCTGTGCTACTATGGATTTGTGTATATGTGAACTTGCCTGAGGACTTGATGCACCTATGAGGATGTACACGCGACTTTGTAAGTGCATGTGTGTGTGGGAACTATGATGAGTGCATGCTGGATACGTGTGTAATGTGTGAGTATGTAGGCACGTGCACATCTGTGTGAGAGAATGGGAGGAGTGTGTGTGTGTCACTACTGGGTGTTGCTGGGCAAGACATTGACCTTCAGTGCCCCTGTTTCTCCATCTCTAGAATGAAGGTAGCACTGACAGGGGTGAATTAAATTCTTGCCAATTCTTGCCACCCCTGCCATTGATAGGTGAACCTGGGCTGGACCTGTCATTTGTTCTAATAGACTCTGGGCCTTAGGGGAGCTGCAATTCCTCGTCTACAGGTGTGAACATTTTTCTTGGCTGTGCTGTGAGAAGATAAGAGTCAAATGGTGAGGCTGCATGGAGGAAATGCACTGTCAGCCCCATTTCAGTTGCACCTCAGATGACTGTAGTTTCATCACCATGACAAGGAGCAGACCTGGCCAGCTGAGCTCAGTCAACACAGAATAATGAGAGAGAATGATGGCAGCAGTAGTTTTTAAGCCATTCAACATTAGACTTGTTAGTTATGCAGCAATAGGTAACTGATACCTCATTGAGCTTTTAAGTCCTTACAACAGGAGTTGGCAAACATTCCCTGTATAAAGGGCCAGAGAGCAAATAGTTTAGATTTTGCAGGTCAGGTAGTTGTTATCATAAGTACTCAACTCTGGTGTTGAAACGCAAAAGCAGCCACAGATAACACTGTATGTTAATAAATGAACAGAGCTGTGTTCCAATAATACTTTATTTATAGAAACAGGTCACAGACAGGATTGGGCCCACCGGCCACAGTTTGCCCTGACCCAGAATACTGCCAGGAACACAGTGTTAGCTGTGAGTGAATGTGTGTGAGGTCACGCGGGTACATGTGCTGTCTACACGTCAAGCATGCATCTGAATGACTGTCGATGTGTCTAGTGGGGGGTGAGGATCTATTTAGTCCTATGTCACAGCAAAGCAACAAGCTTGTACCCTTCAATATTTTAACACATTTATCCCAGGACTTCCTGCTTCTATTCTGGGAAGAAAGGGAAGCATAGGAAAGGCCAGAGAAGAAAGAGCTGGTGTGTCCCTGTCATTTTCATTTGGGTTAAGACTAAGAGGAAGCTATGATTGGCGGCTGGGCTACCATAGGGCAGGCAACCCACGCCTTCCCCTCTGCAAGAAGAGGATGAAGTCAGCCCTCTGGGGGAAAGGAGGCTGGGAGGGCACACTGTAAAATTTGAAAAAGGAAGCGTTTTAGACACTGCTTTTAAGGAAGGAATGGGGGAAGATCCCCCCCCTTCTTGCAGTGGCTTTTCCAGGCAACTTGTAAACATCTGCTTGCTTGTTTCATTTTAATCTCCCACTGTGGGACTCCTGAGAGGCTACTTCCTGTATGACTAACTTTCTTGGCTGGGTTTGCAAGGGCCAGAAATACAGAGAGCATTAGTTCCAGAGTCAGCAGATGTGGGTTCAAATCCCTGTTTGTACTTCCTTCCTAAATGGCTTTGGGGCGTATGACTTCATCCCACTGAGCCTCAATTTCTTCATCTGTAAAATGAAGGTGATATTAGCACCAGCTCCTAAGACTGTTGCAAGGATCAAACAAGAATCATGTGTGAAAAGGAGAATCACGTGTGTCCAGCATTTTAGCACCGAGTTTTGCTCTCGGTAAGTGCTCCACAGAAGGACACCCCGAAATAGATCTCCATGGGCTAGTGTGGTGGGTTTTCAGACTTCAGGGAAGCCATCTCTAATCCCCCAGGCTGCATGAGTTCCTTTTGATTTACAGTGTTATAGAAACTGATTTACCTCTGTTCATTATTTATCACTCACCAGCATGCTTATTTGACAAGTGGCTGTCTTCTCCAACAGACCATAAACTGCAGGCAAATGAGATGGTGTCTGTTTTGCTAACCACTGTCTCCCCAGAGCCAGTACACAGCCTGGCACATAGCTGACACTCAATGATTATTTACTGGCACCCATTGGGGTTTTCCAAAATAGAGTTATGATAGGAGCTCTCTTGAGCATTCTGGTGTATTAGTTAAGTTCGGCTGGCTATGCTGCAGGCTGCAGTAACAACAAAAAAACCTCAACATTTTGTTTCACTGATCTAACATCACAAAAGTTTCTTTCTTTTTTTCTTTTGAGGCAGAGCATTGCTGTGTTGCCCTGGCTAGAGTGCAGTCATGTCATCATGGCATCATAGCTCACTGCAACCCCAAATTCCTGGGCTCAAGCAATCCTCCTGTCTCAGCTTCCCGAGTAGCTGGGACTTAGGCCTGTACTACCACTCTGGGTTAATTTTTCTAACTTTTGTAGAGACAGATAGAGTTTTGCCCCTGCTCAGGCTGGTCTTGAACTCCTGACCTCAAGCAATTCTCCTGACTCAGGATCCCAAAGTATTGGGATTATAGGTGTGAGCCACCACACCCAGCCACAAAAAGTTTATTTCTGACTCAGGCAAAGTGCAGAATGAGCTGGGTGACTCTGGCAGGGTGCTGTTCTCTTTGCAGTGACTTACCTTATCTTATGACACCATGATCTTGACCCGTGGTTTTATTGCCTCTACAGAATTGTGCATAAATCCCTTCTGCTCCCTGCCCATTGGTCAGAACAAGTCACTTGGCCCTGACTAACTGCAGGGTGGCTGGGAGGTAGAGGTTATTGATGGATATTCTGCATGTAAAAGTGTTTCTGCCACATGTGGGGAGGGCGCAGACTTCACGGCTGATCTTAGGGCCTGGGTTTAGTGACGGAAGTTCAAATGTACTTTCAAGACTTGGAGAGTGGGGATCCATAATAATTAGACGGCTTTTGAAAACCAAGTATTTATCAGAGAAAAAGCAATCATCATAAATCCCTTGCTTAACATGTGGAGCAGTGTTTCCAGTCTATAGTTTCTTGCAATACAAGATCCGGAAGGCTTCTCATCTCCAAAGGCTACAACCATTTGTCTGCATAGTTGAAATATGTTTTAATGGTTTCATTGTGATAAGGATTGATGATTGCCCATCAGAGGCATAGCTCTGAAATTCGAGGAAACTAATGATTGAATAAACCATGAAGATAAAAATCTTTTTAGAGATAGGTCCTTAAAAGCTTTTAGCCTGAGTCTGGCATGCAATGGGACTCTTAAATTTTTTCTTTTTCTCTGGCTTTATTGGAAGGTGCCTGGATGGACTTTAATTATTTTTAAAAAGCCAGCTCAGAGTCACCACAGATGAGAGAGAGAGAAATTGAGACAATGTGGGCAAAACCACTGAATATTCATGAAAATAGCCAGCATTTTGCAAAGACAGGCTGTGTGATGATGTGTGTTATCTCCAGTCTGGAAGACTTAAAGAACCAGGGCACCGACCCTCTGAACACAGAGGCTTTGCTTTGCTGTGAAGTTTGAGGATGACTCTGATGCCCTTTATTTTGTTTATCTCCTTGTTCTTGGGGTTAGAGAAAGGAGGAACTGCCAATGGCATTAAACCTTGCACCTGCTTGGCAATGATATTTTGCCTCGGGTCTCTCAGCTGAAGAGCCCTTTCTTAGGATTTTATCTCACCACCATCATCCTATCGCCTGTCTCTGTCACAAAGCAGACCTCACACACACGAGCTGGGGATTCCACAATACCTGGTGGACAGATCACAACTACTCTACTGAAAGGTTCCAGAAGGGCCCATCTGACTTAAGTTAGTGGCCGACAACACTGGCCACACTCTAAAATCATCCAGGGATTTCTGCACCCTCAGAAGTTCTGATCTTGCTGGTCTAGGAAGGGGTCCCAAGCATGGACATTATTACAGAGCCCCTCTCATATCATTACAGAACCAGAATCGAGAACCACTCACCTAAGCTTTCTGCCCAGAACACAAGCAATGAAAATCAAACCAGGGAGAAAACTCACAGAAGATGACACACTTTAGAAGCAAGAACAAGATATGGGGGTGGTTGATCCTCTCACTGGATCTTCTGCCTTCTGGGTATGAGTACAACAAATATTCACAACTGCAGACTCATTCACAGTCCTCTAGGGAAGGACGTTGGGTGGTAGGGAGACGTCGGGCCTGTGAGTACCTAAGGACTATCCTATCTTAAGAAATGGACTCACACTTTTTTCCATTTGGCAGCAGCCGTCAGGTGAGAGGGAAGTACAAGTACATCCAGGAGCTGCGGAGGAAGAAACAGCCTGATGTAATGCTCTTTCTTCTGAGCAACTGCTGCTGGCAGTACGGCCAGCTCTCTGCACTCCACAGGGCCCCCTGCCCTACCCTGTTGGATAAAGAATACAGACTGGGATACAAAGCTAAAAGGTTATGTCATTTGTAGAATTCCTGTGCGCTGTGGTGGCCGCAAATGCCCAGTTCCTACAGGTACAACCTATGGCGAACCTATCCATCATGGTGTTAACCAGTAAAGTCTGCACAAGCCTTCAGTCTGTTGCATAAGCCTTCAGTGTGAGCTACTGTGGGGCTGTCAGAGTCCTGAATTCTTACTGGGTTGGTGAAGATTCCATGTACAAATTTGGGGGGGTTGTTCTCGTTGAACTATTTCAATTGGCTATCAGAAGAAATCCTGACATCCATCCATTGGATCACCAAATCAGTCCACAAGCACAGAGGGAAGTGTGGGCTCACATTTGCAAGCCAAAAGAGCCATGGCCTTGGAAAGAGCCACAAGTTCCACCACACTATTGGTGGTTCCCACCATGCAGCCTGGAGAAGGTGCAATACTCTCCAGCTCCACTGTTACCACTAATGTAAGTGGTACTAATATATTAGTGGTACACTAATATAAGTAGTGTTTGTAAAATTCAAACCTAATAAACAATTTAGGATGGTTAAAGAAAAAGAAGAAATGGATTTATCTTCCCTTGTTTCCAAAGATGCTAATGCACTACTCCTAAGAGAACACAGCTAACATTTGGGTAACACTTTCTAATTTCACATGCATTACTTATTGACTCTCCCAATAAACCTATCAAATGAGGGATTATAACCCCCATTTTGAAAATGAGGGGACTGATGTCCAGACAAGTTAACGGACTTGCTCAGTGAATGGTACAGCTGTGACTTCAATCCTTATTATGGAGCACTTACTATATCCTAAAGTGTAGACAAGTAAAAATTATGTAATTATGGAAAAATAAGTTCCCTAATTCTCACTTATTTGACACAATCTTCAGGTATTTGTTTCTGGTATTTCTGTGACAGACTCTTATTTACCCACTAATACCCATTCTTTCTTCATATTTTGCTCAGGGTTGCTATATGCCATGTCAGAGACTCTCTTTCCCAGCTTCCCTTGCAGCTAAGAGTGGTCATGTGACATGATTCTGGCCAATGAGATGTGAGAAAATATCTACTGCGCTCCCCAATCCACTCTCTTTTCTCCCTTCTTTAAACAAAGTCACAATGGCTGGAACTACAATAGCCTTTGTGGGATCTTGACACAACAAACATGAAGATAATAGCAAAAATACCTGGAATAGCTGGACGCAGTGGCTGACACCTGTCATCCTAGCACTCTGGGAGGCCAAGGCAGGTGGATTGCTTAAGCTTAGGAGTTGGAGATCAGCCTGAGCAAGAGCAAGATCCCCTCTCTAAAAAATGGCTGGGTATTATGGTGGGTACCTGTAGTCCCAGCTACTTGAGAGCCTGAGGTAGGAGAATTGCTTGAGCCCAAGAGTTTGAGTTTGCTGTGAGCTATGACACCATAGAACTCTATAAAGTGAGACTCTGTCTCAAAAGAAAAAAAAAAACACTCTGGGAGGCTGAGGTGGGTGGATTGTCGGAGCTCACAAGTTTGAGAACAGCCTGAGCAAGAGCGAGACCCCATCTCTAAAATGAGCCAGGCATTGTGGTAGGCACTGTAGTCCCAGCTGCTTGGGAGGCTGAGGCAAGAGAATCGCTTGAGCCCAGGAGTTTGAGGTTGCTGTGAGCTATGACACCACGGCACTCTACCGAGGGTGACAAAGTGAGACTGTCTCAAAAAAAAAAAAAAAAAAAACTCAAAAGTACCTGGAATGGTAGAGAAAAAAGATGCAGGATGCCTGGGCCCTGATTCATCTGCAGTCTGCTGACTACCTACCTCCAGGCTTTTGGCTACATGAGAAAAACAAGTCCCTATTTCTTTAAGTCACTATAGGCTAGGCTTTTATAAAGTGTGGCCAAATGTATTTCATTTCCTACATGGTCTTTATTGTTGTTCTTTTCCTTTAAAATTGAATGCACCATCTACCTCCGTAACGCCAGGAAGCAGGAGACTGAGGCTGCAGCTTAACCACACTGGGCACACTGAATCATCGTGTCACTTGTGTTACTTTTGAAACCTGTGGCATCTTGTCACCGAATCAGCACTTTCATTTTCTCAGCTTCCATTTGCTTTGACAAGATAAGGCAAACACAAGAACATATTCAAACAGCTGTGCAAACACTTTGCACAGAGATGGCAGCAGTGCCACAACTCAACCCCTGCACTGTGGACCAAGCACCCCCACTGTGCTGCAGCTGATGAGGGAAACCCATATTTGCTGTGGTGAAGGTGGTTTTGACTTTTATATAGTCAAGCACCTATAGAAAAACACCTAATGGCTGTTTGAAAGTCAAAAGTATAGAAGTTAAGAACTTCCAAACCAGATTTTCCTAAGCATCCAAGTTCATTATTGCTGAATAACAAACTATCACTAACTCAGTGGTTTAAATCAGTGCTATCAATCTGAGTGGTACAATTATTGCTCAGCACCTAGGGCAGCCGGATGGTTCTCCTGAATGGGGCAGGCTCAGCTGATCTTGGCTGGGCTTGCTCAAGTGTTCCCAGCAGTCAGGTGGATTGTGGGGTGGGGAGAAGGTAGAGAGGCTGAAGTGGGATGGCCTCAATCACATGTCTCCTAGTCAGCTGGCTGTCAGTTCTAGGCACAGGTTTTTTGTTTGCTCCTGTCACAACACCCAGCTATTTTTTTTAAAGACAGGGTCTCACTCTTGCTCAGGCTGGTTTCGAACTCCTGAACTCAGGCAATCTACCCACCTCAGTCTACCAGAGTGCTAGGATTACAGGCGGGAGCCATCTCCAGCAGAGTGCGGGGTTGACTAAACCACGTGACCGCTCATCCTCCAGAAGTCTACTTGTTCCCGCCGCCTTGTTCCCTCAGCCGTCTGAGGCATAAACAAGTACTCTTGAGGCCTAGGCATGGAACTTGCATCACATCCCTTCCACCACATTCTATTGACTAAAGAAAGTCAGAAAACCATCCCACATTCAAGGGGTAGGCAAAAAGGCTCCTCTTCTTGATGGGAGAGACTGCAAAGTCGCTTTGCAAAGGGCATTGCTCGGGGAAGGGTTGGAGAACAGGGACAGTTTTTGTTAATCAGTCTGCCATAGCATCTAGAGTAAAATGTTTTCATAGTGGGGACTGTCACGGGCCTCACAGAAAGAGATGAACAAAAGCTGGATAGCAGAGAGACGGTTGTGGATGAACCATAGGAAAGAGACCCTGCAGTGCAGAAAGGATGAGCTTCAGCCAAGTGAGCAGAGGAAGAGGCAGGAGACACAGACCACGCGGAAATTCCATTCCCACAATTACTTTTACATTGACTTGTCCTGGGCACTTAACATGTGTCAAGCACTCTGCTTGCAAAATCTCACTGAATCCTAGTCACTTCTATCAGTGAAGTTCCATTGTTAATCCCATTTTATAGATGGGGGATCCAACTTCAGAGAGGATTAGGTAACTTGCAGAGAGACAACACAGCTGGGACAAAGTGCAGGTCACAAGATTGAAAGACAGGTCTCGGCGTTTACGCATGCTACTTACTGTACCGTCTCTAACTTGTCTTGTGGCCTCTGTCATAATTACTCAACTCTGGCCTTGCAGTCTCTGCCCTTGCAGTGTGGAAGCAGCTATAAACAGTAAGTAAATGAATGGGTGTGCCTGTGTATCAATGACCTTTACAAAAATAAATCTCAGGTGGTAGTTTGCCAACCCCCTGCATAATCCACTCTCCATGTTGCAGCCAGAAAGAGGTAAACTCCAAAGTGACAATGCCACTCTTTGTCTAACGCGATTCGCCAGTGCCCTCAGGATCAGTCCAAACTCTCAGGTCTGCAGAGTCGTGTGTGTGTTGGGGGAGGTGGGGGGTGATGCTGGAGCAAGTGTGGACCCTGGACCAGCAACATCACCATTGCTTAGGAACTTGATAGAAAGAGATGATCTCAGGTGCTGTTGAATCAGAACCTGCCTTCTAACAAGACTCCCAGGTGATCCACACTCTTCAGCTTGAGCTCAGACCTCAAAAGCCCTGGTGTCCAGTGCCTTCCTATCACTTCTCCCTCCCACTCACTTCTACTTTCTAGCCAAACTGGAATGTTCCTTTCACTTGTGCATTCAATACAGAATTCTTCTCCTGCATACCTCCCTTCACTTGCCTGATTCCAATCTTTGGAGATTTGTTTTTGCTTAGGCTAGACTACCCTAGCATCAGCGTCACAGCAACCTCAAATTCCTGGGTTTAAGGGATTCTCTTGCCTCTGCCCCCCTGAGTAGCTGGGACTACAGGCACCCACCACAACACTTGGCTAATGTTTTTCTATTTGTAGTAGAATCTTGTGCTTACCAGGTTGGTCTTGAACTCCTGAGCTCAAGGGAGCTCCTGCCTTGGCTTTCCAGTGTGCCAGGATTACAGGCATGAGCCACTGCACTGATGTAGATCTCCATTTAGGTGTCACTTCTTCCCAGGAGCCTTCTATAAAATCCTGCATGGGGTTCCCCTCTTTAGAAATTTTTCCCTGCCCAGCACCCATCAGACTGTCTGGAAATGCCTTCTTTAATCCTGCCTCTGTGAGCTCCTAACAGAAAGGACGTGTCTGTCTTGCCCACCTCTGTGTGTAGGTCTTCCATGCCCTGGGACAGTATTACTTATTGAAAAGTAAAAGAACATACCCCACCAACTTTTTTCCCTCTGGGCCAGTATCCTATGGAACTACTATTTCATCAACCTGTGGCTGCAGGTTTCCCTAAACTTTCACCTGGCCCTGAGGCTTTGAACAACCCTACAGAGTTTCCAAGATTCCACCCCATGATAAACCTGGTGGTTTTTCATATTAGCAAATGTTTACCACTTGGAGAGGGCCTGAGAGACTTCTGGACAGAATTCTTGAGCCACAGGCCAGGACTTGAATGGTGTTTGGGTATGGGGAGGGGGCAGACAAGAGAGGCAGGGGCAGAAGGCTCTAGGTATGGGGAAAGACTTGAAGACAGGCTCCCAGGGTGCACAGTGGTGGGGCTATGGACTGACATTTTTTTCACCTGTATATGGAGCAACTTTTGACTGCCTAGGAAAAAACCTCATACACCCCAGATGTCCACCAGCTAGTACAGGCACAGGGGAAGATGAGAGCCCTCCCCAAGTCTGACATTCAGTCCAGAGGTTTTTACAAGTTCCTTTATTAATAAAGCAAATATAAAAGAACAAGGTCCCCAAATGACCCATATGATTAAAAGTGCAAATTTACTTCAACCTGAAATAGAAAACAAATGGCAGGCCTTGACTGGACCGTGGAAATTTGGTGTGATTACGAGGCCTTTTAATCACACAATGGTAGCAGCTGAACCATATTTGATTAACTCTTTGGTCTCTATCTTTGGAACAAAACTTACCCTATGACTGCAGTCACCAGACTGCATCCTAATACAGTTTGCTATTTAAAATACCAATAAAATAGGAATGTTTTAAGTCAAGCAACTGAATCAAGGCACTTTTCTTTTTAAAGCAAAAGCTGAAAATATTCCCAAATATTAGACTTCAAAAACCAGATTACAGTATATATGATTTACCTGCACATTTTAGTCTCTTTCCGTACGTGATCGCACATTCTTCCCCTTCAACCACCTTACACTTGCTGTATCTCCACTCAATCATGTGCTAAGTAGGCATTAAAAAAAAGTCCTGTGAGGAAGTAACAGACAAGTGTTTTTTTAAAAAACTAAACAAATACCACAATGATAACACTAAACTCCTTTCCCTCTTGAGGGACCCTGGAAATGTTAGATTCATTTTCTCCAGACGCTGGAGAGGGAGGTAACAGTTTTTCCCCATGTGAGTAGATCAAAAGCCATTACATTACAGAGAAAAGGGACTTGTTCCACAAGCTAAACAAGATGCTTTGGAAGCACAAGAGTTTAATTCCTTCAGGTGCTAGGATGCCAATTTTAGCTGGAAAGAGATAAATTAAGGAATGAAGTCTGATCAGAACAGTGTTCTCAGAAATGGGAATGGTATAAGCCTAAGAAGTGTGCCCTCCCCTACCCAGCACTTTTTCTGGTGTTCACCAATCATCATTGCAAAGGTACAGGCTAGGATACCACTCCCCCAAAAGTTATTTTAATGTAAGAATACAACGCAAAAAAAACAAGTTATTCTGCAATCCTTCCTGATTACTCATCTGCAAACTCTGACAGAGCCAAGTTTACTCCAAATCACCAGGAAACAAGTGCCAAGAACCAGGGCCCCAAGTAATTATAGGATCTGACTTCAAAAGATGAACTCCAGGATCAAGGGTCTTTCTGGGAATTACGAGTTAAGTGTTATCTATGGCCATGTTAATTTTTTTTTCTTGTTTTTTTTTACTACAATAAAACTTAGTTCTGAGAAAGATGATGTGAAACATTCCAACTATACATACCACTACTGTATCCATAACAAAAAGTAGAACCTTATACACATTTGGGGTTGGTAACTGCATAAGGCAGGGGTTGCAAACTGGTGGCCCCCAGGCTCAACCACATGGTCCTTTGCACGTTTTAAGCTTATGTGTTTAAAAATCAGCAAGTTTCACTTTTCAAAAAAAAAAAAAAAATCCCAATTTCCAGCCTCCCCTCCCCTCTTTTTACTGCACGGAGCCCAGTAACAGCTGCCCTGTTTAAGGTGGGCACGGTTCCCACTGCCCGCCCACTTCTTTCCTTATTTACCTCCCCCCTTAGGCCTGCAGCCTGCCGAGTTTGCAACCCCTGGTCAGAAACAGCAGGTATATCTCCTAATCCAAACCTCCCTTGCATCCTCATGTGATTTTCACCTCGGTTTCCCTTCTCCCCTCTCTTCCTTTCACTTCCATCTTAAGTCCTCCTCCCAGTCTTCTGATTTCTTTTGGTTCATTCGAATTCCCCCTTCTTTCAGCTTCAGTTTCATTCTGCAAAAAACATCTCCTCTCAGCAGCCTAGGAGCATTCATTCCAGCAAGACTCCCAAGACCAGCCAGTGGGCGTTACTGAAGGGTGTCTCAGGCCCAGAACGGCTGACTCATCTTCCCCAAAAAGATTTTCTTCAGGCACTAGCCAGACAACTGGTTTTTGTTGCCCTTGTGGTGCCTTTGTGTATGAGAATATTTGCATATATGACTCTCCAGTACCAAGCATACACTAAAAGTGTGTACATTTCAGATGAAGAACAGGGCAGAGCCCAAATAAAATACAGAACTGAGCTTAATTTAAGTGCCTCGGGCAACCATCACACCCTGGCTAATGCACCATATTATTTCATTTGTACACAGTACACGTTTTGGCTTACTAAACATAGATCAAAATTGATCGAACTCTTAAGTTTTGGCTACCATGTACAGAGAATAATTGCTCAGCATGGCATTTAAATAAAACATGAATGTTTTAAAAATTCACAAATACAATGCCCCATTAATTAAAAAAAAATAAAATTTAAAAACCTTGAGGATGGATGAGGCTTTGGGTAAATAACCTGAAGAAAAAAAAAAAAAACAAGAACACTACAAGAACAGTAAGTTACCAGATTTATACTTCAAAATACTATTAAGATTTTTTTCAAAAAGGAACCCACTGATTCAAAAATATTTGGAAAATTCAGCTTTTAAAGCTTTATAATCCCTCCAATACCCTCACTGTCCCCCACTCCAATGAGTACAAGGGAAATGGTGACTAAGCATGGAAAAAATATATATATATGTAAAAAAAAATCTACTCTTGCATTTTAAAAACTAATTTAAAAAAATACTGTGCAGTTTCTATGCAGGAAGTTGCTGGACTGATCCCTTAGCTCAATGTAGTACCTTATGACCTAACATTGATCTCTAAAGCTAGGAATGACCTTTGTGGGGAACAGTCCCCCAAACATAAAAGAGACAGCACATTTGCAGCTGTTTCTCTTTCAGCCCAAGGTTGCAAAGGGTATATAACATACAAGAAGCTTGCAGCTCTGATGAAAAAGATTCCCTATAAATCATTTATTCACAATGACTTCCCACCAAATGAGTCTTCCAAAGAAAGGTTTATAGAGTCCCCTCAAAAAAAATTCAGAAACAATGCTTCTATTCACATAGCTATTTCTGTCTTCTAAGTTATACTTTCATGAGCCTAAGGAAGTACATGTCTTTGATTTTTAAAAAAAATCTCAATAATGCTGGGACTGGCTGCTTTTCCAAGATGATGGACTTTTCTGAACTGCAACTGAGGGCTGTGAGAAATTTGGGAGGACAGGAAAGATTTCAGAATGAGCCCTTCCTGGCTACAAAATATATCCAATCTGGTGATATTTATGCCCAAAGAGAAAAAAAGAAAACAAAGCAGAGTGCTATTGAAAGCTGTCTCCTCTGCTCAATGACCACAGAGTAACTATCTTCAAACATGGAGACCCAGACACTGAACTGTAAGTGAAATGTTCTGTAAAACCTATGGTGAATCAACAGCTCAAAGTTAGCTCATGGGCCCACATAAGGCTGCCAGGGCAAGGAAGAACCTTCCAACCACTAACCATCACTAGCATTCATTGAAAGCGCTATGTGGTAGGCACTGCAGCAGGCTTTTCCTTTTCATTAGTTCATTACGCTAAGCAGTTTGCTAAATAGCCTTAAAACAACAAAAAATTCTGCCTCCAGCCAGCAGCAAGCCCTGAAGAAGCACCTTTAAAGGCAAAGCCTGAAACACATCTTTCTCCAGACCTGACATGTTTTATGCCCTCACCAGTGCTGTCTTGAATGTGTATTTTACTGCTGCTTTGCACTGTGGCTGGCTCATAGGAGACGGGCAACGAGCCGGTGTTGACTGACTGGTATATATCCCAGCTTATACCTGCGGGGATGTTAAGCCAACATGCTGGCTGCTTTTCAAGCCTGCACATTTCTTAATGCTAAATGTAACTGGCCTCCCTTTCAAGACGCAACACTTGGTGCTAGCAATTACCACAAAAGGAGAGAACTGATCAAAATAAAGTGCTATTTGCTCTGGACGTGTCTCTAACCAGCTCTTGATTGCCTCTCGACACGTATGACTTAATTTTTGACAATCCTGTCGAACACCTGTGATTGCACTATTTGAAAAATACATTAATATTAATTTGAATAGTGGAAATTATGTTCCTCAGAACATTAACCTCTAGAATAGAACTTCAATTCCAGTTGTGGATAAAAATTCAGATTTTTTAAAAATACAAAGACAATAGAAAAATCCCAGTACCTAGCAAGTAGTTAAGTCAAAAATATTAGTTTGTTTTTTTTTTTTTAAGTTTTTGGGTGGATAAATCTGTATCTAAAAACTGAGAGAAGGAACTTTCCCTGTGGCTAGATTTTGCTTCCTCCACTGGACTAGCCTAAAAGCGAGATACTTCTACAGAATCATTCCACACCAACCAACATTTGGACAAACTCTTAGACGCTGCACTTGCAGAACTTGCCCAGAGCCTTTCCAGAGCTTTCCATTGCTTGCTCAGAACACACTAGTGGGTGTGAAGAACATGCTGTAAGTATTCAGGATTGTCAGGAGTGGTGACATTTGGGCCACCAAAGCCTGTGGCATCCTCCATATTTTCTAATACCTTCTACAATCTTGCATTTAACTGGCTTTATGGCCATCCCCACCCCCCACTCAATGGGAAAGGCTTTAGGAGCATTTGGCTAGGTGGGTGCTGCAGGGTTTACGGTTCCTCTTCAGGGAACCCCTGGGTGCGCTGACTCCGGGGTGGAGGGCACCTGGCAAGGTAACGGGGACCCCCGTAGGCCCGAAGAAGCTGGGGTAACCTTCGCCACGTGGACAGCAACCGCGCTGCTGCAAGTTCCCGGGAATGCCTGTCAAAAGAGGCCAGAAGATCAACTGGAGCAGCCTCACGCAGTACCTTTGGAAGGGGGCCCACCTCGGCAGCAGCCCCACCAGGGCCCAGGACACAGTGGAAGAGAGTTTGACGTCGCAACAGGCAGTCCCTGAGGAACTGCACCAGCTCTTCCAAGCACTCGCCTAGGTGTGCTTCGTCCCAGCCTTGTGCAGGGGTCCCCTTGCGCAACAGCACCGCCAGCAGCACTGTCTTGAGCACATATGAGGACAGGATGCGTCCCCACTGGGTGGCCGCCGTTAAGTCCAGCCCACGGGCACCCAGGTCCCGCAGAGCCTTTAGCAACTGCAAACACTTGAGGTAGCAGGCACCTGGAGGAGCCCGTTCCTGCAGCCAGCTCAGCAGCCTCTGCTCCTGGCGCGCCGTGTTCACACCCCACAGTACCTCCATGCGCAGGCCCCCAGGGAGCTCTGACAGGGGCCCAGTGGGTAAGGGTGGCAGTGGTGGTGCCACAAGGAAGACTCCATCTCCCACGTGGACTGCGGGGATGAGACGCACCGCCATAGAAAGGCGGCAGCACCCGTAGTCCGTGCGGCAGGGCAAGATGTGTAAAGTAGGGGGTTGCTCCAGGCCACCGGGGGTCAGGGTGACCCGGCAGCGCCCCTCCAGGCTGTAGCGCACGGTGGCCAGGGAGCGCTGCAGGTGCGACTGGAACCAGCGCAACACCAGAGTGGCAGAGAGGTGGCGCCGCCCACGCACATCCAGGCAGAAACCATCAGAGAAGGGTTTGCATTCCCGAAGCCAGTGGCCTCCTGAGGCCCCAGAGGGCGAGGGCGATGGCGAGGGCGGTGCCTTGAGGGCACAAACGAAGCAGCTGCGGAAGGCCGGGGCCAACTCTGGCTCCGCGCCCAGACTCCGTGGATCCAGCGCCACCAGCGGCGGGAGACGCAGAGGCACCAGCACGTCGAAGCCGTCGGGCCGGCGGATTTTATGCTGCTCGTAGGCGCTGCCCACCTGGATGAAGTCTCCACGGAAGGCCAAAGCCAGCGCTCCCCCTGGGATGGGGCCTGGGGACCCCCGGGCGCGGCCAGCCCGCACCAGCTCGCCGACGATCCGGCTCACGTGCGCCTTGCTGTGCCCTAGCACGTGCGGAGACAGGCGCACCTCGTGCTCGTAGTAACTCTCCAACAAGATGCTGAGTCCCGGCTCTTGGAAAGGTCTCCGGGAGAAGGTGGAGCGGTCTCCCAAACGGGGAGACGCAGGCAGGAAGCGCTGCCGGACTGCGTGGCGACAGCGCAGGAGGACATAGCCGAGGAAGAGCAGGGCGGCCGCCTTGAGCAACGAGAAGCCGCCGTCGGCGCCGTCGGGGGGCTCTGCCCGAGCGTCCCCGCTTCCTCGCAGCACGTGGTACAGGCACACGAGGGCGGTGCACAGACCCGTCACCAGGGGCCAGAAGACGCGGAGATTGAGCGTATAGTGCACCGACATGCCGGGCGCCCGGGGCCGCGGTGGTGGAGCAGTCCAGGGCGCGAGCCCCGGAGGCGCCCCCGGCCCAGCATGCGCGCAGCACGCAAGCAGCCCGCCTGTCCCCGTCTCCTTCGCCTCGGCGGCGGCTTCCCCCTCACAGGGCCGGGGGCAGCCGCCCTCCAGCTCGGCCTCCTCTTCCAGCTCAAGTGTTCCTTCCAGCTGCGGCCCGCCCTGCACTCTCGGGCCCCGGACCGCGCCCTGCGCCTGCTGCGCTCTGCGTCCGGCCGGGCCGCCCTCCCTGCCCGGAGTCCCGGCGCACCGCCCTCGGCCAGCTTCTGGCCCGGCCTGGCTCGCCTCCTACCCTGGGCGGCCCTGCTGGCTCTCGGGCCGCTCCCCTCCGCGCTTGTTCCCGTTACTCAGACCCCGGGAGTTTCCTCTTCCGAGGGGAGGTGAGGCCACGCCAGCTAAGCCGGGAGGAAATGCCGAAGTCTGCAGCGGAGCGCCGGGCGGGCGGGCGGGGTCGGCCTCCTCCCTGGCCTCCTCCTTAGAGCGACGCGGGGCGGCGGGAGGGACTTCAGGAGGCGCTTGGGACTGGCCTCCCGCGGGCCACCCCCATTCTCCCGCCCCGAAGGCACAACTGAGAAGGCCTGAAATCCGGGGCGGTGGCCTCGTCCAGGGAGCCTCTGGAGTTGTGCTCCGCTGAACTTACACTGGGAAGTTGGAAAGAGGAGCGCGCACGGCCAGCCTGCCCAACCCTCCCCGCCCCCGCCAGCCGTGGTGGCGTGGCAGGCCCTGGGACGGAAGTAGCCCCTGCCCGCCGCCGCTGTCTCTTCTTCAAACGAATATTCACTGAGCACCTACTCTGTGCCGGGGAGGAGACACGGAGCTGGGGAAATCGCCTTGTAAAAAGGGAATTTAAAAAGAAAGGCTCCTAGGTGGGCGCGGTGGCTCGTGCCTGTAATCCTAGCAGTCTGGGAGGCCGAGGTGGGTGGAATGCTTGAGCTCAGGAGTTCAAGACCAACCTGAGCAAGACTGAGACCCTGTCGCTACTAAAAATAGAAAAACTAGCGGGGCGATGTGGCGGGTGCCTGTAGCCCCAGCTACTTGGGAGGCTGAGACAAGAGTATCCCTTGAGCCCGAGAGTTTGAGGTTGCTGTGAGCTATGACACCAGAGCACTCTACCAAGGGCGACAGAGTGAGACTGTCTCAGGAAGGATCCCTGAGAGAGAAAATGCTTTGAAGAAACAAAACCATACAGAGGGAGTGAGAAGATGATGGCTGACCCAAGCGAGGCAGAGGAGCCCTGTGGGGTGACATTTGGTCTCAGACCTGGGTGAGGAGGAACCTGCCTTGGGAATAACAATACTAGTTTTACAGAGCATCTGTGTGCACATGCTGCTTTGATCACATGTGCACGTTCACTCCTCACATGAATCCTGTAAAATGGATGCTGTTATTTTCCCAGCAGCAAAATTATTATTTTATTATTATTTTCTGTTATTTTCCCAGGAAAACTAAGGCACAGATCGCTTCAGCTGCACACCAAAAGTCACACAGACTGTGCAGAGCTGTGCCTTGAACCCAGGCATTTAAACCCAAAGAAGCCCGAGGGCAGGACTCCCAGGGACCAGGGAATGGAAGGGAGCTTCCTCATCTCTGGGAATTTTTCTGGGTCCTTTATCAGGGCTGGAACCTCAGTCCGGAGAAGCCTGTTTGGTTTCATCACAAGGAGCACTCCCTGAGATAATCTGGATTTATTTAAATAATTATCTTTATTCCTTCACACTCATTGTACTTTCCTTGCTCCTACTGCTATTTAAGGAGAGCAAGGGAGCGGCACCTGTGGCTCAGTGAGTAGGGCTCCGGCCCCATATACCGAGGGTGGCAGGTTCAAACCCAGCCCCTCCAAACTGCAACAAAAAAAAATAGCCGGGCGTTGTGGCAGGTGCCTGTAGTCCCAGCTACTCGGGAGGCTGAGGCAAGAGAATCGCTTAAGCCCAGGAGTTGGAGGTTGCTGTGAGCTGTGTGACACCACGGCACTCTACTAAGGGTGATAAAGTGAGACTCTGTCTCTAAAAAAAAAAGTAAGGAGAACAAGGGTGAGTGGATTAAAAATTTCTGGCAACCAGGACTCAGAAGACGGCTCTTAGGCTACTCCCAAGAAATCCTGGATTGGGCCTCTGAGAGCTAAGCAGATCCGCTTTAGATCCCATCTATTAGTTATGAGACCATAGTCTCTTAGTCAAGATTCTTCAAGTTTCAAGTGACAGAAAAACAGCACAAACTCACTTAAGCAAAATAAAAAAGAATTTACTGTATCATGTTAACTGAGAAGTCCTATAAGGGCTCTGTTTCAGGTACAGCTGGATCTGGGTGCTGCAATGCTGTACAGACCTGCTTTCCCTCCACTACTTAGCTCTGCTTTCTTATAAGTGGGCTGTACCTCTCTGGCAGGTCCTTTCCATATGCCCTGGCTGCCCTGGTCTCCTCAGTGTGGAGAACAAGAGGGACCTACTTTCCTGAAAACTGCAGCAAATATCATGCCTTGGGATAGCCTTGGGTCATATGCTAAAAGTGACTAAGTTAGAAAATGCACTGATTAGACTTCTCTGGGTTGTATTCCTCATTACTCCCCAAATCCATATGTTGAAGTCTAAATCCTCAATGGGACTGTGTTTGGAGACAGAGCTTTTAGTCAGTAATTAAAGGTAAATGAAATCATAAAGGAAGGTCCTAATCCAATAGGACTGGTGACCTTATAAGAGGAAGAGAGAGATCTTTTTCTCCATGTGTTTGCAACAGAGAAAGGCTATGTGAGGACATAGAAAGGAGGTGGCCCCCTGCAGGCCAGGGGAAAGCCCTCAGCAGAAGACAGACCCTACTAGACCTTGATTTCTGGACTTTTTAGCCTCTAGAACTATGAGAAAACAAATTTCTCTTGTTTAAGCCACCTCATCTGTGGTATTAAGGCAGCCTGAGCTGATTAATACAGTTGGTACCCAAGCCTGAAACCAAGAGGTGGAGTCAGCCCTGTTGAAACTGTGGGAGTTGTGGAGGAGGGGTGACCCCCAAGGAAAGTCATGGTGCTGGGATTGGAGGAAGATGAGCAAGATGTTTTGGCACATAGAAAGGACAGATGGCCACCTCATGTGGATAAGTCTCTTAACTTCTTTTTGTTTCAATCTCTCCATCTGTAGAATGGGTACTACTACTAACAAGATGATTAATTTTCTCCCTGGCAAACAGAGTGGTATGCTATTTCCAACATACAAATAAAGGTGGTGCTCTATATCAGAGGTTGGCAATCACTTTTTTGTTTGTTTTTTGAGGCAGGGTCTCACTTTCTCTCCCTGGGTAGAGTGCCGTAGCGTCATAGCTCACAACAACCTCCCAAGGAGCTGGGACTAAGATGCCTGCCACAATACCCATCTATTTTTAGAGACAGGGTCTCTCTCTTGCTCAGGTTGGTCTCAAACTCCTAAACTCAAGCAATCCCTCTGCCTCGGCCTCGCAGAGTGCTAGGATTACAGGCGTGAGCACTGCACTTGGCTGGCAGTCGCTTTTTGTAAAAAGCCAAAGAGTAAATATTTTAGGGTTGGTGGGGGCATAAAGTCTCTACTACAACTGCTGAGGTCTGCGTTGAAGCAGCTGTATTAGATTCCTGTGCTGGCATAACAAAGTATCACAAACTTGGGAGCTTCATACAATAGAAATTTACTCTTTCACAGTTCTAGAGGCTGGATACTCAAAAGTAAATTGTTGGCAGGGCCATATCCCCTCCAAAAGCTCTGGGAAGAATCCTTCCTTGGCTCTTCCTAGCTTCTGGGGGTTGCTGGCATTCCCTGGCTTGTAGCCACATCATTTCAATCTCTGCTTCTGTCTTCATGTGGCCTTCTCCTCTGGGTCTGGCTCTTCTCCTTTTCTGTTTCTTGGGTTTTTTTGTTTGGTGTTTTTTTGTTGTTTGTTTTTGGGTTTTTTTGAGACAGAGTTTCAAGCTGTTGCCCTGGGTAGAGTGCCCTGGTGTCACAGCTCACAGCAACCTCCAACTCTTGGGCTTAAGTGATTCTCCTGCCTCAGCCTCCCAAGTAGCTGGGACTACAGGCGCCCACCACAACACCTGACTATTTTCTTTTTTTGGTTGTAGCTGTCATTGTTGTTTGGCAGGCCTAGGCTGGATTTGAACCTGCCAGTTCCAGTGTATGTGGCTGGCGCCCTAGCCACTGAGCTACAGGCACCAAGCCCTTTTCTGATTCTTATAAGGACATAGCAGTGGGATTTAGAAACCATCTGGGTAATCCCAACCATCTTATCTATAGAGCCTTAATTTAAGGATCCTGAACTTAAAGATCCTCAATTATGTCTATTAAGGTCCCTTTTTGCCAAAGGAGGTCACATTCACAGTCTCTGGAGGCACATGTCTTTGGGGACACAATTCATCCCACTATACTGAGTAAATGACGTTTTACTGCTAATTGGTCTCCATAGCTCATTTCCTCCAAAGTGTTCAAGGTTCAGGCCTCAGTATTTTGCACTTTGAAAATCTACTGTATGTGTCAGAGCAAATATGGAGATTCATTTATTCATTAATTTATTACTCACTTTTGTAGGTTCATACCATGTACCAGCCCAAAATGAAGGAAAAACAGGGCTCTGAGCGTAGGCTAAAACAGTAATTCAGGCAGTGTGGGTGTAGGTTAAGAAAACTCTCATGGTTTTTCAACTTTTGACAATTATTTCATTAAAAACCTCCTTTAATGTTTAATATTTAACACAGACCTCTCCTGTGTTTTTAATAGCTCAGTAAATATTTATACACATTCCCTCCCAATGTTTCTGACACCCAGGAGGTGTGTCCCACAGAGGAAGAATGGGAACACTGACGAAAGGAAAAGAGAAAGAAGTGACTTGGGAGAACAAGGACAGCTCGAGGGCAGGTGACATATGCTCAGGCTCTGAAGGGCAGAAAATGCCTGTCCGTTTGATGTCACATACCTCCTAGATGTGGCTTTTCCTGTGCAGTGTCTTCTGGAAGGCTGCAGACAAGCCCAGTGAGGCAGGTGCTGTTATTATTAGCATTTTGTTCATAAGACAAGTAGAGAGGTTAAATAACTAGCTAGAAATCACACAGCTGGCAAGTCTGACTCCAGAGCTGGGCTCTTAATCCCTGCGCTTCTCTCTCCTCTGCATCGTAAAGGGTTTTATAGGACAGAAAGCGGGTATTCTGGAAAGGCAGGTTGATTTCTAATGCATGTCCGTCTCCCCACCAGGTGAGGAGGATCTTGAAGTCAGAGACTTTGCCATATTCATCTTAGTATAACCCAGTAGCCTGTGCCATGCCTGGTACTTTATAGAGACTTCTGAATGAATGAATGAATAGGATTTTGATGAGCAAAAGTTCAGAGAGAACATTCCAGGTAATGAAAACAAAATGTGCACATGCTTGTGGTCAAGGAGCATGTGACCATTTGGGGTAATAGCTGGCCATTCATCCCAGCCCTACTCCAGGGAAATACATTCCCACGTTCCGTGGCATGAGGGAAGGAGCTACCCCACTTTGCTAGCGTGGCTGGTGGTTGAAGCAGGAGGCCTGACTCTGCAAGCAGCTCCCAGATGGGGCAGGGGCAGTAGCTCCCTTGGGGGCCCACGTCTGCTGGGTGACCTAGGAGTTCTTCCTGGAAGCTCTGCTCAGTCCTTTCCTGCATTTCCCAGTGATTCTCCAACTACCTGTGATAAATTACCTTTTACTGTTTTTTTTTCCTTTCAATTTTCCATTGGTTCTACTGTGCAAAACTCTTATACGACTCATGCCACGTATAACTCACAACTTCTACATCAGACTATCCCCTGCCCAGACAGCCCGACCCATCCATCACACCCTTGTGGATGTCATAGCAATGTCATGCTGAGGCAGGTGTTTCTAAACACTCTCAAGTGACTGGACCAGGGCAGCCAGTAACATGGGGCCCCACATGCAACTTTGCCAACAAAGCCATCCATTGACCAAGTGACCTAAGCTCATCTTTTTTCTTGGGGAGTCTGAATGGATGGGACACGGAAGCTGTGAGGAAGCAGAATCCAGAATTAAGTAGATACCGTAAGTAAGCAGACGCTATGTAACAGGCAAAGGCTGTGCAGCTATAGAAACGTTGGCAGGTCACAGGAGACTTGCATGAAGCCAGGGGAGCGAGAAGCTGACTCCAAGAATGGTGAACTATTCCAGCTGATTTGGGGGTTCGAGTGAGTAGCCACCTGGGTTCCCTGTAGTCCTTATATCAATCTATGTTGCATTCTGAGATCACAGGAAAGTGTCTTGTCCTTGCAACCCAGACTAGGGGTGGTGGTAGCTAAAATGGGGAGGCATGTGCCCCCAGATCCCTAGAAAACAGAACCTAAGGCTACATCTTGCCTGTGAATGTTTTATAGCAGGGTGCAAGTCCAAGGAAGCTTTGCAGCAAACAGAACTGGTTCCTCAGTCTTCAGAGTCTCCAGAGAGGCTGTACAAAGCTTATTCATCTCTAAACAGTCTGGGAGGAAAACGAGCAAGCAATTCAACTGATGGCTTTTTCCTATCTCCTGTCTCTCACTGATTAAAATGTGCCCATGGGGCCTTAATGGCGCCACTAGCTGGCCATGTCATTGGCTGATGGAGAAGCTGGCATCCTGAAAGTGCACATGTGGGTATGCTGTCCTCAGCCACACACAAGGAAGTCTTTGGTCTGTGGCCAGGGTGGCGGCTACAGGTTCTTTCCAGCTGTGAAAATGGAGTGAGCCATTGCTGGGTTTTCTCTGGTCAAGAAAAAGGCAAGTAGCTGGAGGCCCAGGAGTGTGGATGGGGCCAAATGGGTCTGGGGTGGCACATCAGCTGGGACTGGTACAAAAGGTTTCCTGGAGGAGCTGATTTTGGAGGATGGATTGCTAATTGTCAGATAAGAGGAAAGGAGAGGGCACACTGGGCAGAAGTCCCTTTGTGTATGGACTCCTGAAGAAATGAAAGACTGGGGTTTGGGATCCAGTGGGTCTGGAGTTTGGGGGTGTGGGGAGAAACGTTGAGAGATGAGCCTGGAGAGCTTCCCATGAGGCAGGTCGTGGTGGAGTCTGAACCACACTGTTTGGTTAGGATGCTCTTGACTGCAAGTAACAGAAGACCCCAATTCATCTAATTTAAACAAAGGAACATGTACTAGCCTCACATAACATGAAATTTAGAGGTGGAGTGACTCCAGGCACACTTGATTCAATTGGCTCAATCATGGCATCAGGATCTTTCCATGTTTCTGCTCTACTATCTACAGACTGGCTCTCCTCCTGGTTACAAAATGGCTGCCACAGATCCAGGCATCATATCCAGACTTAGCAACAGCCATCAGAAGATGAACCTATTAAAATAAAAAAAAAAAGGAAAGAAAAAGAAAGAAGGTGGACCTAGTACCATGTCAGGTACTTGACAGGTGGCTATCATTTTCTTGGGTCTCTGATCTATCTATTTTGAGACAGAGTCTCACTCTGTTGAGTCCAGGCTAGGGTACCATGGCCTCAGCCTCACTCAACAACCTCAAACTCCTGGGCTCAAGCAATCCTCTTGCCTCAGCCTCCCAAGTAGCTGGGACTATAGGTGCTCATCACAATGCCCAGATAATTTTTATATCCTTAGTAGAGAGGAATCTTGCTTTTGCTCAGGCTGGTCTCAAACTCCTGAGCTCAAGGGATCCTCCCACCTCAGTCTCCCAGAGTGCTAGGATTATAAGCATAAGGAACCACACCTGGCCTTGGGTCTATGTTAGAGGAAAAAATCTTTAGCAGAAAGCCCATAACTGGGTGACACCTGTGGCTCAGTGATTAGGGCACTGGCCTCATATACCAAGGGTGGCGGGTTCGAACCCGGCCCCGGACAAACTGCAACAAAAAGATAGCTGGGTGTTGTGGTGGGTGCCTGTAGTCCCAGCTACTCAGGAGGCTGAGGCAAAAGAATCACCTAAGCCCACGAGCTGGAGGTTGCTGTGAGCTGTGATGCCATGGCACTCTACCGAGGGTGACAAAATGAGACTGTCTCTAAAAAAAAAAAAAAAAGAAAGAAAGAAATCCCGTAACTTAGATATATAGTCACATGTAATAGCAAAGGAGGCTAGGAAATATAATCACCATCCTAGATTCCATGTGTCCTGCTGAAAGCAAATGTTTTATCTCTACAAAAAAAAAAAAAGAAAGTGAGTAAATATTGGGGGACAACTATCAGCCTTTGCCACAGTAGGAAACCAATAGTATCTGCTCCACGAGCTGTTATTGGTTTGCTCCAAGGCTAATTGCAATTCATTATTTGTGCCATTACAAATTAAATGACTTTCAAATAAGTTGTAAGTTGTTTTGAGAACAGGGATCATGGCTATCTTAGAGGTGCTCAATTACTAATTGTCAAATGACTGAATGAAATAATGAATGAATCTTATTTCAGAAGTGCAGCAAAGTAGGAAATGCTCTCCCTGTTCTCTGTTTTAGAGGCCATTGTCTATATAGAGTCATGAAGGATGAAACCAACATCAGTCAAAGGAAAGCTTTGGTCTGGCGGAGATGAAGGGCCACAAGAGAGCTAATAAGTCTCTAATGCAATTTGGTGCCAATAAAATGGTGTGATATTAAATTCAAGGCCATGAGATTTACACTATAAACGCAGCACAATTATAGACTAAGAATCTGATTCCCTACCTGCTCCAGTTCTCATTTGAGTCATTTTAAGGACGCCAACTTCCCACTGACATTGTCTGGTGATGTCAGGATGAGAATTTTGACAGTCATTAAATTTCTGGCTGGAGGGTCAGCAAGGCCAACGAGATTCAGAAATGAATGGGGCATAAAAACACAAAGTCCAAAAAGCCACTGTCGACAAAGGTAACATGTCAGCCCTGAGGCCCCCTCTTTCTGCTCTCCTGCTAACATTATAGTGATAAGGGCCAGCCGTCTTGACTGTTTTCTAGGAGAAAGGCAATGTTGTCATTAGCCATTTCATATGATTTAACTCAATCAGCCCTCACAATATAGAACAACCTTATAAGGTGGATTCTATCTTTATTCCCATTCTGCAGACCAGCGAACTGAGATATTGGCAGGATATGTGCTTTGCCTGAGATCACATAGCCAGATTCAAACCTACATCTCCTCTCTGATGTCTTTTATCGCCCCACACATGGCCTCGAGTAAGGTGTTTCCAAATAAATACCTAGGCTTCTATCTGGTGATGTTTTCCACAGTCTGGAACAAGAGCTGCAAAGTATGACATATGAAGGGAATTTCTCATAAAGCTTCATTTACAGTGGCATCTCCTCCTACAGGTCAGGGTCATGTCAAAGTCAGCACATACAAAATGAAAATTATATTTACTTCAATTCACCCTTACCCTGGATATATCAACGTAGGAGTTTGGGGTATACATTTGTTAAAAGTCATCAAATGGTTCACTTTAGACTTGTGTATTTCATTGTATCTAAATTTTGCCTCAACACCTTGTAAACACATATTGGATTCTGGTGAGTGATTAAGCATGCTGAAGGGTTCAGAAGTGATGCGTACTGTCCTCAGCAATTGCTCTTAAAATATATCAAAAATAAAATGCATTGATGAATGGAGGGAGTGGTGGCTAAATGGCTTGACATAAGATAAGGCCAGTTAAGTTAAATGCTATTGGCAAACTGGGTGCAGTGGCTCATGCCTGTGATCCTAGCACTCTGGGAGGCCGAGGCAGGTGGATTGCCTGAGCTCAGGAGTTGGAGAATAGCCTGAGCTAGAGTGAGACCCCATGTCTAAAAAAATAGCCAGGCATTGTGACGGTGCCTATAATCCCAGCTACTCAGGAGGCTGAGGCAAGAGAATCCCTTGAGCCCGAGAGTTTGAGGTTGCTGTGAGCTGTGACACCATAGCATTCTACTGAGGGTGACATAGTGAGACACTGTCTCAAAAAAAAAAAAAAAATGCTCATGGTAGCATCTAGGTTGTGGGCATATGGGTATTCATTGTATAATTCTTCCAATTTCTCTGTGTGTTTGGAAAAAATATTTAAGTATAATGTTGAAGGACAATGCTCAGTTGAGCATTTGAGGAAGGAGTTGGTTTGCGTGTAGGAGCCATGTTGTATGAATAATATGTCCCTTTTAGCACTCAGTATAGGGTGATTCTCACAACATGAGATAGTATCAAACCAGCAAATGAGGCTGGGAAATAAAGCCAGTGTCTTAGATTTCATGTGTTCTGATAACAGTAAGTTTTGTTACTATAAAAAAAAGAAAAGAGAATAAATATTGGGAGACACCATCTTTACACTCTTTAAAGCATTCTCTCCCCACCCCAAAACATTTTTGTTTGTGTAGCTGATTCCAACAACTGTAACTTATATATGATGTGGTTTCCATATAGTTATCTCAAAAGTCTGTCCTTTTTGAATTCAAGCAAATCAGCAAGAAAAAAAAAAATCAAACAACCCCGTTAAAAAGTAGGCAAAAGACACAAACAGAAAATTTTCAAAAGAAGATAGACTAATGGCCAACAAATATATGAAAATATTCAATGTCTGTAATCATCAGAGAAATGCGAATCAAAATCACAATGAGATAGTATCTAATTCCAGTGAGAATGGTTTTGATCAAAAAGTCCCAAACCAACAAATGCTGGCATTGACGCAGGGAGATAGAAAAGCACTTATGCACCGTTTGTGACGCTGTAAACGAGCACAACCTCTATGGAAAGGAGTATAGAGAGATACCTCAAAGATCTCGAAGTAAACCTACCCACCATTTGATCCAGCAATACCTCTAAGTATTTAGGCAAAGGAAAAAAAGGCATTTTATAAAAAAGACATCTGTATTTGAATGTTTATAGCACACAATTCATAGTTGCAAAGATGTGGAGACAACCCAAGTGTCCAATAAAAACAGGAGTGGATTAATAAAATGGGGTATATGTGGGGCGGCTCCTGTGGCTCAAAGGAGTAGGGCATTGGCCCCATATGCCAGAGGTGGTTGGTTCAAACCCAGCCCCGGCCAGAAAAACTGCAAAAAGAAAAAAAAAATGTGGTATATGTATACCACAGGGTACTGTTCAAGTCATTTTAAAAAATGGAGAGCTAATACCCCTTGTATTAACCTGGAGACCATTCTTCTAAATGAAGTATCACAGGAATGGAAAAACAGGCCAGGCGCAGCTGCTCACACCTGTAATCCTAGCACTCTGGGAAGTCGAGGTAGGTGGATTGCCTGAGTTCACAGGTTCGAGACCAGCCTGAGCAAGAGTAAGACCCCATCTCTAAATACTCTTAGAGTATTTTTTTTTTTTTTTGTCCGGGGCTAGGTTTGAACCCGCCACCTACGGCATATGGACTGGCGCCCTACTCCTTGAGCCACAGGCGCTGCCCTTTTTTCTTTTTTTCTTTTTTTGGTTTTTGGCCGGGGCTGGGTTTGAACCCGCCACCTCCGGCATATGGGACCGGCGCCCTACTCCTTGAGCCACAAGTGCCGCCCCTCTTAGAGTATTTTTAAGGGGTTTAAAACAATAAACATTTATCATTGTGGCAGGAGCCTGTAGTCCCAGCTATCAGGAGGCTATGGCAAGAGAATTGCTTGAGCCCAAGAGTTGGAGGTTGCTGGGGAAAGGCTTGCTGAAGAGGAAAGGACCACAGAGACTAGAGTACAGTACAGGAGAGCTGCGAGGCCACGGCACTTTACCAAAGGTGAAAAAGTGAGACTCTGTCTTAAAAGAAAAAAAAAAAGGAAAAACAAATATCATATGTACTCACTATTAAATTAGAACTAATTGATCAACACTTACATGCACATGTGGAAATAGCACGCATCAGAAATCAAGCAGGTGGGAAGAGGGAGGAGCAGATGGGTACATTCATACCTAACATATAAAATGCACACTATCTGGCTGAGGGGCACACTTACCACTTTGACTCTAACTGTACAAAACCAATTTATGTAAACAAAATATCTGTATCCCCATAAACTGAAGTTTTAAATATATATTTTAAAAATCTGTTCTTTTGGAGAATTTGTTCTGGGAAAATCCAGTTGGCATATTGTTAGGGCACTCAAGGAGTCCTATGGAGAGGGCCCCCTGGTGAAGAATTGGGGCTTCCTGCCAACAACCAATACTAACACGCCAGATATAGAACGAGCCGCATTGAAGTGCCTCATCCAGCCCCAGGCGAGCCTTCAGATGCTGCAGCCCCAGCTGGATCACAACCTGAGAGACCCTGAGCTAGGCTGCTCAGTGAAGTAGCTCCCAGATTCCTAACCCACAAAAACTGTGTGACATGATAAATGTTTATTGTTTTTAAATCCCTTAAAAATACTGTAAGAGAGGGTGGCACCTGTGGCTCAAAGGAGTAGGGCGCTAGCCCCATATACCAGAGGTGGTGGGTTCAAACCCAGCCCCAGCCAAAAACTGCAAAAAAATTAAAAAATTAGATTAAATTAAAAAAATACTCTAAGAGTATACACTTCTACTTTGTTGGATGTTAACCATTTTCTTCTAGGGAGAAATTAATACAAATGATAGTTAAAGCAGCTTTCTTTCCTTGAGTCCCAACTTAGTAAAAAGAAAAGTTGGCAATCCTAGGTTAACCCCTCAAATAATTTACCTGCTACCACTCAAATGTAGGCAGGGGTTTGCCTGCTTTGTTTCCTATTATCTCTCCACTGCCTGGCACACGTAGTCAATAAGTAAATATTTGTTGAATTAATTTCACTGGCTTGTAAAATCTAAAAGGTTGAGGAGAAGGCTACAACAAGATACCAGAAGTCACTAAGTCGTTACTGAGTACATGGATTGTTCAACAGAGGCCCCTAAACTATGGCCCAGTCCTACACAGACACCCTGTGATTATGTGTCTATAGATATAGTCCTCACGACACCCTAGTCAGTAGGAACAGAACCACAGTCTGTCCAGAATCCACTTTAATGCAAATTGCACACTCTCAATTTCACCCCAAGGAAGGAAAGAATGGTTCTTTCATCTCCTCAAAAACCAAGAAGACCCTGTGTGTTTTGATGGTCTGAAAAAGATTACTTGGCGTTTGTATTTCTCTGGTGGAGGAGGAGCAGAAGGGACTCTTCAAGGAAGCCTATCGACCAGTGAGTGAAACACAGCAGAGAGGAAACCCCAAGCCACCATTTAGGAGCACTGCCTCCCTGCGCTCTGCAGGGGCACTGCAGCAAACCACGCCACTTCCTGACATTTGATTACTTGACAGCTGGGTGCGTTCACAGCTAGCTCATGATTCAACGTACACAAACAGTAAGTTGCCCTGAGCCCTTGCTGTGTATCAAGCACTGTGCTTTAGGTATGTACTGTCACTAATACTCAGGGCCAGTTTTTAAGGTTGTTATTAATGTCATCGTTCATTTTACAAATAGGGAAGATTCAGAGGGATTCTGAAACCCATACGAACAAGAACAGATAGAAGCAAAAATTAAAGTCGTTTCATCTGACTCCCAGGCCAAGGCCCCTACCACCACACCACGATGACTCTTTGAATCAAACATTGAAGTAGTGTTGTCTTTAGGTCTATTCTGCAAATGAGAACTAGACTTGGAACCATATACTCAAGCTCCCAACAATTACTACGTATGGAGTTAGAACCTCCTAGTAGATGTCTCTTATTTTATCCTCTTTGGTATCCTTTGTCCCTTTTTCTGGTGTCAGCACTCCTGATTTTTCTCCACCCCTCCCCAGCTCTCAGTTCATTTGACAGGGTGACTTTGGCCCCAATGCCCAACCCAAGGAGAAGACACGTAACCTAAGCCTGTGCGATTAGAGTACAGTACGTCCCTGCTCGCTGTGTGGTTCACAGTGAGAAGGTGATCCAAGTAGATCCAATGTGTCTGTTGTACATGTGTCTGTTGGATTTTGCTGCATAACAAACAGTCCAAAACTTAAAGACTTAAATAATAAACATTCATTATTTTTCTCAATTCTATGGACTTGCAGGTGGTTCCCTGGCCTGGGCCAGCTCAGCTCATGTGTGTGGTCTCTTGGGGGGTGGGCTGGAGCTGAATGGTCTAGGATGGCCTCGCTCCCACATCTGGTGTTTGGTAGGCTGGTTCGCGAGAGAGGTCCATACCTGGAACTTGTCTCTGCTCCATGTAATTTCTCATCTCATCCCGTCTCATCTCGGGCCATTCCATGCTTGTCTATGTGACAGCAGCATTGCAAGAGAACCAGAGGAAACACTGTCACCTTTACCACATTCTATTGGTCAAAACAAGTTACAAATCTTGCCCAGATGTAGGGACAGGAGCAATAAATTCCACCTCTCAGTGGAAAGAGCTGCAAAGAATTTGAAGCTATTTGCAATTTACTTCAGAGTTGATCTTGGGACTTTAACTGGAAAATTAAGAATGAGAAGCCATTTTCCCATCTGGCCTACTGGCCTATTAAGCCTGGAGACGCTGGCAGATACAGATGTCCTGCAACCACAGGGGAAAGACTTGCTGGAAAGGAAAGGACCACAGAGACTAGATGTAGAAATTGGCTTCATTGGTGCTTCTAGATCCACCTCTACCTGAAGTTAGACTTTTTCTATTTATATTGGTTTGAGTCATTTCTGTAAGGGATTGGAAATGAGAGCAAGAAGGGTTTCTTTCCTTCTGAATGTCTTCTCCGATTCTCAAAGTGTCCCAAAGTCCGTCTCTGGAGCAGTGACAACAGTCATCCTCCATACTTGAATACTGTTCCTTCGATGATATTTGCGTTCCTGGTCTATCTTTTGTTACCCTTATACTGAAGTAAAAGACTTACCTAGAGGTGAGTGTGAGAAGCGATTGGTAAAGAAGATGATCCTGACACTGGGTTTCACATCAGTGTCTGCTTTTGACTTCAACAGATGGGGTAAGACTGTAGGAGTCCTCAGAAAAGATGTCAGCAGAGTTGTAACGTACTAATGCCATGGTGAGCAGGTCTATGGAAACCTTTTGACCCAGAAAAGGTGCCTGGTATAGAATATTGGTCATTTTTTTTTTGTATTGTCTTAATCTCAACCCTGAGCATTCACATCTCTACCGTTAGCAGTATACCCATTAGGGTCAAACCGAGAAGCCTTATCACAAAACCTAACCTCAGTGTTTACAACTTGGTTATTTGTACCTCTGAGGCCTTTCAGAAGGAAACACCTAGAAGTGAAAATGGATCATACAGAAATGGATGGGAATTACTGAGCTCTGGAATGTAGGAGAGTCACATCAGGAACACTTTTAATGTGTGTGGATTCAATCACAAGCACATGCCAGAAAGAGGGAGAGAGAGACTGTGACAGTCAAAATATTTCAGGGGAGGCATGTGCCATTGAATTCTCGCAGTGCATAAAAGAAGGGAGCTGGAATCTGCCGTTGTCCCCTCAGACTACCCCAGTTCCCACCTGATGAATGAGACTAATGCTTAAAGATTTCTATTTTCCTTCAATATGGGCCCTAGAAACAACAGCTTCTCACAGAGTTTACCTGGAGAAATGCAGTGATGTGTTCCAGCCCTGGAAAAAAATAAACCAGGTGTATGGCGCTCCTGGTAGACAGTACATACTGTGCTTTGCAGGGAATTTAAGGGATTATTTCAAGAATAGCTTAGACAATGCGTGGTTCTCACCATCCATCTGTGCTTGGAAACTCCTCCCACCTTATCCCCACCCTGAGAGGGATGGGAGAAGGAATAGGTCGCCTATTCACTCTGAAACCTTTAGTACCTCTCATCCTTTGGAATATTTAAGTCAACTGAGTTTCAAATACTCAAACTTGCAGTTTCAAATACACACCTTAACCGGTTTGAACCCGTGGCAAATGTTGATGTGATTTCTAAATCTTTGAAAGCTAATCTCACTCTGGAAGCTCTCCAGCAGCCTTCTACAACCAATCGCAAGTGGCCTAATTGTGCTGTGCTGGGCTGGTGTGAACAACTTCTACTGAGAGCCTCACCAGTAGCTTCACATCTGGCCACATCAGGCCACCCCAAGCCTAAGCACTTTGTCACTGTCTCTGGCCATCAGCTTGACTGCACGCCAAGTTGTCTTTGTGTACCTTGTACTTGAACACAGAAGCCCTTACTATTTCCTACTTTGCTGGGACGCTTTGTGAGGAAAGAAAGAGTGAATTTGGCTGTCTTTTTATAGCCCTCTCCAAAGGTCAGCCTTTCTTCTGTGGCAGCAAGTGGCCCACGACACACTGTGTGCCTAAAAGGGCTGGATCTTCAGCCCTGCCCTTGCACTAGGATTGCTCCAAACACAAAACCTACCACCCCTTTCTTTGCAAAACCACCTAGGGGTTTGATTTGATGTCTTTCAGTTCTGAACCTGCATGAAAGACACCACCCCCCCCGCCCCAAACACCTGGATCCTTTAGGAGGCCTGGAACAATACCCACCTTATCATTCATCTGGGAGTGCCCTGTTGGGACTGTACCCAGTATGGAGGTATGGAGCTGGTGTTCACCTTGCATGAGTAAAAACACAAAACCCAAGGTAGGCACAACTTGTTGTGACCACACAGGGGAACACTGTGTGACTTTTGTTCACCTGATAGGCATCTCTGTGCAGTATAGATAATTCATTCAACATTCATTGATTCAACAGATATTGTCTTAGTCTGGTTTTTGTTGCTTATAACAGAATATCTGAAACTGGGTAATTTATAAAAAAAGGAATTTATTACAGTTATGAAAGCTAAGAAGTCCAAGATCAGGGAGCCTCTGGTAAGAGCCTTCTTGCTCATAGTGAGAGGGCTGAGTGTGTTAATGCTGGCTCAGGACCCTCTTCCTTTCTTATAAAGCTGATAGTCCACCCTTGTGATACCCCTTTGATCCATTAATCCATTAATTGGATTAATCCATTTGTGAGGGCTCTTCCTCTTAGAGACCCCAGCTTTCAATAAATACTGTCACATTTGGGATTGAATTTCAACATGAGTTTTGGAGGGGATAAGCATTCAAACCATTAACACTTCTTTTTTTTTTTTGAGATAGCATCTCACTTCGTTGCCCACAATAGAGTGCTATTACATCACAGCTCACAGCAACCTTAAACTCTTGGGCTCAAGTGATTCTCTTGCCTCAACCTCCCATGTAGCAGGGACTACAGGCACATGCCACAATGCCTGGCTAGATTTTCTATTTTTAGTAGAGACAGGGTCTTGCTTTAGCTCAGGCTGGTCTCGAACTCCTGAGCTCAGGTGATCCACCCACCTCAGCCTCCCAGAGTGCTAGGATTATAGGCATGAGCCACCATGCCTGGCCTCCAGGCCTTTTTTTTTTGACTAACAACATTTTATTTTCATTTTATTTCTTTATTTCTGAGACAGGCTCTCCCCTCATCACCTAGGTTGGAGTCCAGTGGCACAATCATAGCTCACTGTAACTGTGAACTCCTGGGCTCAAGCAATCCTCCTGCCTCAGCTTCCAGAGGAGCTGAGACTACTGGTGCAGGCCACCATGCCTGGCTAATTATTTTATCTTTTTACAGATGGGGTTTTGCTATGTTGCCCAGGCTGATGGATGGCATTTTTGTAGAAAAATTGCACCTAGTTTCACATACGATGAATCTCCAAATACTTTAAATATGTCCATGGTTCTCTGACCCATAAATTAAGTCATTACAAACTGTTGTGGATTTGAAGAGCAGACGATGATTCCAATGAATTAAATTATGCTTCAAAGCCCTCTCTACCTGCCAAGGAAATGGATTTGAAAGCAATGTGAGGAGGTAAACTGACTGGTTTTAAGAGGAGTTTGATGTTGGAAGTGAGGCCGAAGAAAGAGTCCAGGGTGAATTTGGGCCTCTAGGCAGCTAGGTGGATCTTTTAATTCCCAGTAGCTGAACTATATCTGGCATAAGGCGGATGCTAAATAAATGTAAATGAAAAACCTTCTTGCCCTAACACCAGTCACTTCCTTTGACTTCCTTGTTTTTGATCATTTCCCTATTTGTTCCACCTAAAACTCACCACTGACTCATCTCCCCTTTAGGTTCTTTATTAATCAGGGTTCTCCAGAGAAACAGAACCAAGTATATATATGGGGGTGGGAGAAAGATTGATTTATTATAAGGAATTTGCTTATGCATCTATGAAAGTTGCGAAGTCCCAGGATCTGTGGCCAGCAAGCTGGAGACTGCGGAGAGCCGATAGGGTAGATGCAGTCTGAAAGCCACTGGCTTGAGACCCAAGAAAAGCCAGTGTTTCATTTCGAACCTATAGTCACAGCTCATGCAGTCAGGCAGCAGGAATTGACTCCTATCAGAACTTTTTGTCCTATTCGGGCCTTCAGCTGATTGGATGCGGCCCACCCACATCGGGAAAGGCCGTCTGCTTTCCTCAGGCTAGTGTAGTGATTTTCAACTGTTGTGATACGAGAGGATCTTAGGTGTGCCTGGAAAAATTTTAAAGATCTTTAATTAAGTTATTTTCAAAAGAAGTTTAAAGCACATAAGTATATTCTTTTTTTCCACTCTTTTTTTTTTTTGAATCAACATAATGTAAGTGGGCTGTGGAAGTTTAACTATAGGTTCAAGTGTGTCATGAGATAAAAAAAATGGTGAAAAACAATGGTCTAGTGACTTAAATATTTATCTCACCCAGAAACACCCTCAGAGACACACCCAGAATAATGTTTGACCAAATATCTGGGCAACTTGTGGCCCAGTCAAGTTGATACATTAAAAAATAAATCAGACTTGGTGCCTGTAGCACAGTGTTTATGGACCCAGCTGGTGGGTTCGAACCCAGCCCAGGCCAGCTAAACAACAATGATGACCACAACAACAACAAAAAAATAGCCGGGCATTGTGGTGGGCACCCGTAATCCCAGCTACTGGAAGGCTGAGGCAAGACAATTGCTTAAGCCCTGGAGTTTGAGGTTGCTGTGAGCTGTGATACTACAGCACTCTACAAAGGGTGATGTAGTGAGACTCTGTCTCAAAATGATAATAATAATAATAATAAGTCCTTTCCAGCTATTCAGCAAAATCTACTTTTTCTGGAGAGTTGATTTCTAGTCAATCAGGGTCCTGGCAAGGAGGAGAGGAACATGCAGAAGAGGATAATTTAAAGGAATTTAGGGACTATTCAGAAAGGTTAGGGAAGGCTGAAGGGAACTTAAAGTTGAAGGATGGTGAATCCCCTCAAGCACCTGCAACTGTTAGAAGCTGCTACAACTTCTGGATCTGAGGGGACAAGCATTATGCCAGACATTGTTCAAAGCACTTCATATGTTAACGTTAAAATAAAGTTTTATTGAGATATAATTACATACTGTACAATTCACCAATTGAAGGTGGACAATTCAACCGTTTTTAGTATATTCACAGAGTTCTGCAGCCATCACCACAGTCTTAGAACATTTTCATTGTCCCCAAAATAACCACCACCCCCACTTGCCATTATCCCTGCATGCCCCTGTTCCTCCAGCCCTAGGCACTCACTACTCTACCTGCCTGTTCTGGGCATGTCATGTAAGTGGAATCACCTATGGTGGCAAAATGTCAGTAGGGCAGTCACAAGTGAGTCTCTGTGACTGGCTTCTTTCACTTTGTGTATCATTTTCAAGGTTCATCCATGACAACCCCACTGCTCTCATTTTAAAAGTGAGGAAATTAAGGCACAAAGAGGTTAGGGAACACCTGGCAAGTGGCAAAGCAACGGTCCTTGAGCTCCCAGGTAGTGCAGACCATTACTCAGTCACCTGGGTCTTCATCCAACCCTTGAATGCTCTGTTGTGTATATGTCCTCACTTGTTTCAGTCTTCCCATCTCCAGTCTATTCTTCCCCTACTGCGATTTATATGCATTTAAATTCTGACTCCATCATGCCTCTTGGATTCAACAGACTTCAGCCCTTTTTATCTGTCCACCACCTGTTCTCCCTTCCCTTGCTGATGGGACTCTGCCTTCCTCTGCTGGAACTACCTCTACCTGACTCTCAGCCCAGGTGGTTTGGGTGGAGTTATTCCCACTCCACCTGCTTCAGGAGCAATCATGTGACCAGGCCTGGCCAATGAGAGCACCACATAGTCCACCAGATACAGTGATTGGTCAAGGATCAGGAATATAACCCGATTGGAGAAAAATGAGGCTAGAGGTAGAGAAGGGGTGTATCTCAGGGATTCTAGGAAAGCAAAGTTTTCCCTCTCTTGCAGATGCTAGAAGAGACTCATCTTTCTGGTGGATGGAGGGGTGTTGAGAGGAGGTGTGAGGAAGTATTATGAACATTTTGCTGCTGTGCATGAGGAAGGCCTTGCTGGTTGAGGGGAGCATTGTAAGCCTAATTCTGACAGTGTTGATATTAAAGGAGCAGGTGGGCGTTTGGTTTGAGCTCCTGGAGCAAGCCATACCTGAAGAGAATTTTGGGTTCTTCGTTTAGCAGAGCAAATAACTTCCTATTAGAAGCAAAGTGAGATGTTTCATGTCCCTTCTAAATGACATATGGGAGAAGTGTTAATTTCATGTTCTAAAATTCTGTTATTCCACATCGCTTGGAATAATATGTGCCCTCAAAGCAGTCAAATGAATAACTTAGATAATTATACTTTTAATGCCCATGTGGTCTTACTTAACCACATATCCAATGCATCAGCAACCAAGCACGACAGGTGTCATCTCGGTGCAGTTTTTTATTGTTGCAATAAAGCTTCTTGGAAATTAAGCATGGAAAATTCACACAAAGGCTGCTCTCCCCCACACCTAGCAGAATGGGGAGAGTGGCTGTTTGCCATTGTTTCCACCTGGTGAAGACAACTTGGTCTGTCACAGAGTCCTGACAGCTGGAAATATGAGTTGGAAAAAATTGCAACAGGTCACATACTAGCAGAAAACAGTGCAGGAAAAGTGGGACAGAATGGAAATCCTGAATTGGTCCGGGCAAGCAGGAAGTAAAACAAAAGAAGTTCATCCATGAGGGGGCAGATTTACAGTGAAGGCTTTTGTGGACTTGAATAAGCCATTGCTTCTTAACTAAGGCCATACACCAGAGCTCCTGTGTGAGTTTTTAAAATGTATTCATCCCTTAAGTTTCTGCTTCAGATTGAATGGACCAGAAGTAACTGCAGATTCTTTTTTTTAATCTTGAGTTTATTCTGATGTATATGTGCAGTTAAAAGCTTCAGCATTGAGCACTGGGAAATTCTAATCCTAGAAATAAAACTGAGGTTCTGTTTGTTTGTTCGTTTATGAGACCAAGTCTTGCTCTACTCCAGGCTTGAGTGCCATGGCCTCAGCCTAGCTCACGGCAACCTCAAACTCCCAGGTTTAAGGGATTCTCTTGCCTCAGCCTCCTGCCTAATTTTCTCTAGAAGAGTGTGTGTGTGTGTGGGGGGGGGTGTCTAGCTCTTTCCCAGGCAGGTCTGGAACTCCTGAGCTCAAGTGATCCTCCTGTCTCATCCTCTGGGAGTGTTAGGATTACAGGCTGTGAGTCATGGTGCCAGCCATGATTTTTTTTTAAGGGACAAAGTATCATGAAGAGGAGTCCTCAAAACCCAAAACACAGGAGCAAGAAATAAAAAGCAGTCTGATGGAGAGTTGAGACAGTGTTGTGGGTTAAATGTTTGCCAGGATCGGTTATGCTGAGTTTGGATGTAGATGGACAAGAGGACTGAGGGACAAGGTTCACCTCTTTCCCGACTTCACTCTTCCACCCTGAAGTTTCTAAGAGTGTTCATACTTAGACCAGGAGAATCATTTGTCATTACAACTGCTAGTCTCATTTCGTTCCATTCTTTGATTCCACGTGATTTTTTAGCTTAATTTATCAAACATTGGCTGAAAACGTGCTATTGGATCCTGCTTGATAATGGAAAGCTTTCCATTATCATGAGGTTGCAGTCAAGATTAGGCAGACACTAATTACCCCAACCCACCCCCTGATTTCTTCTCTCTCCCTTTTCTGAAAAAGAAAACGTATCCAGCTGGCTAAGGACACCCCAGTCGGAAGGACCGCGCATACGGGGACAGCCCGCGAGGCCCTCGGCACCTGGCAGGACACACACGTGACGCTGCGCTCAGGTTTGGCAGCCAGAGATCAGAGCGGATTGATGGGGCCAGTATCACCACACCGAGCAAACACCTGGCCTTGCCGTCGGGCGTCGTCCCTGCCTCCTTCGGAGTGGCGGCGGCAGCGGCGACGGCAGGCCAGCCTCGGGCTGGTAGGCGGGGCGCGGGCGCCCTCTGGGGGACACGGGCGGGCGCCGCGGGCAAAGACCTTCCTGGTCCTAGACGCGCGCGGAGCGATCTCCAGCCGAGGTCCGGAACCGCAGGACGCTCGCTCTGCCACTTCAGAGGCTCACCCGCGAAAACATTGAATGGGAAAGAGCTCAGAGCTTCCCGATGTTTCTCGGGAAGGGCAGAACGGTTTCGAGGCTGACGCTCCTCCACTTAGAAACGTTTCTTTTCCTTCCCTGAGTTGGAAGAGGTCGTGTTTTCTTGGTCCTCCAATCACCTGGATCATCTCAGGATCGCGGGGTCTTAAGCAGGACTTTAAAGGCGTCCTGAGGTGGGGGTCCAGATAGTAAATTCTCAGAGGTATGGAATCTCTAAAAAGTTAAAAACCTTGAGCCAGCACTTCTTCCCCAGGGGTCCTGGCTTCTGAAAGATTAGAAGTAACTCAGATTTCTGCCAATAGATGAAAAAATAAGGTAAGGAGAGGCGAGTGGCTTAGTGCTGAGGTGTGCAGACTGGAGGCGTGGGGGGAGTTCAGTGAGTGAGGCCCTCAGGACAGTATCTGGCCGTGGTAGCAGCTAGGTCAGTAGCAGTGGAGGCTTGCAGGTCCCGGGATGAAAAGCACAAATGGCAGGTCAAGGGCGTAACGTTTTCCATCAGGGAACGGTACAAACCCAAACATGTACTATGTGGACGAAAGGTTTCTTTTTTTTTTTTTTTTTTGTAGAGACAGAGTTTCACTTTATTGCCCTCGGTAGAGTGCCGTGGTGTCACACAGCTCACAGCAACCTCCAACACCTGGACTTAGGCGATTCTCCTGCCTCAGCCTCCCGAGTAGCTGGGACTACAGGCGCCCGCCACAACGCCCAGCTTTTTTTTTTTTTTTTTTTGTTGCAGTTTGGCGGGGGCTGGGTTTGAACCCGCCACCCTTGGTATATGGGGCCGGCGCCCTGCTCACTGAGCCACAGGCGCCGCCCTGGACGAAAGGTTTCTAAAAAGCACCTGGAAAGATATGTATTGAATTAATAATGGTTGTTTCTAGGGAATAACTTTGGAAAGGAGCTTTTTTCTTTTTTACTTATATGCAGTTTATATTGGATTTTGAGTTGAGGATTAATTTTAGAGATTAGAAATAAAGAAGAAAATGCACTGTCTTCTGTAGAAGGCTACTACTCACTAATCACAAGGCAACAGAAGAGGTCACAGAATTTGCTGTTAATCAACAGGAAGTATACGTATCACTGTAAACACCCTTAGCACTGCTGGAATATTTTACCACATGCATACAGGTATTTATTACAAAAAGTTTTAACCTTTTGGGTGGCATCTGTCGCTCAGTGGGTAGGGCGCCGGCCCCATATACCGAGGGTGGCGGGTTGAAACCCAGCCCTGGACGAACTGCAACAAAAAAAATATAGCCAGGTGTGGCGGGCACCTATATATAGTCCCAGCTACTCGGGAGGCTGAGGCAAGAGAATCGCCTAAGCCCAGGAGATGGAGGTTACTGTGAGCTGTGTGACGCCATGGCACTCTACCGAGGGCCATAAAGTGAGACTCTGTCTCTACAAAACAAAAAGTTTTAGCCTTTTAAAAATAGGACAAATTAACCTTGTATTTAGTAAGACAAAAGAAAAATTACTGTCAAGCACTGTGCTTAGCTCTGAAGACATGAAAATGACCCAGATGATCTCTGCCTTCAAGGAGTTCATGGTCTGGTTTGGTGCTTCTCCAAAAAAAAAAAAAAAATTTTTTTTGAGGTTGCAGTCTGTAGTCATCTGAAGGGTGGCTCCACTGGGGCCAAAGGATTCACTTCCAAGATGAAGTACTCACACAGCTGTCAGCAGGAGGCCTCACTGCTGGGCCATGTGATCCTATCTGCTGACTAAATGCTTGCATATCCTCAGGATGTGATGGCTGGTTTCCCCCAGAGTGAGTAATCCTAGAGGGAAAGGCAGAAACTGCAATGTCTTTCATGACCTATCCTTGGAAGTCACACTCTATCATTTCCACCATCTTCTGTATGTTAGAAACAAGTATATGCCTCCTACCTTCCATCAACAGGAACTTTAGGATGAAGGCTTGAAGGTAGTTGGGACATACAAAGGAAATGATTATAGCCAGTACTCTCTCTGGTCATCTGACACCATCGGCTCCTACACCGCGACCAAAGATGCAACCAAAAGATGTTGTGGCAGCAGGGAGTGTGGAAACGATGAATGTGGAGACTAAGGGAATGAGAGACCAGCGACTGATCTGCAGAGAAGAGCAGCAGAAACCAGTGATGACCTCGTCCCATTTGGGGACTGACCAACAGTGTCTTGGTGTGGTACCATTTCTCAAACTTCCAAAACAATATATCAGGCTATAGCTGCCAAGGCAGGCTATGGCACCTCAGGGAGTTCCCATAAAACTTATTAACATTTCAGATCATGGTCCAGATGGAGCCCACGGTGGCTGGAGAGGTTCTCTGCACCACCTCATCAAGGCCTACCTTCTCAGGGACACTTCAGTGAGAGGGAGAGAATGTCCACGTCTGAAGTGGCCAGTCATGGAAAACCTCTTCCACCTGCTGAGTGAGGACAGCTAAGAACTAGGATTACAGCAACTGAACCATCAGATTAATCAACAGACCCAGCTACATGGACTAGAGGCTGTTAGTAACAGGCTGGTGTTGCAGAGGCAAACGCCCTGGCAGGCCAGCCACAACCCCCACCACCACCTCCAAAATGGCCTGGAATGATCTCAGGTGAGCAGCTGAGCTTGGTATTGCACCAGGTGGAAAGAGAAATTAAGGAAGAGAAGCTGGGAACTGAGTATGGAGAACCAGTGTTCTCTCTGGACATGAAAAGTGAATTGAATACAAATAAACAAGCAGAGAATGGACAACCAGAACTGTAAAACAGTTCCAGATGAGGACCTCGTATTGACATTCCATGATGTACCGAGTGGGTCAGCCTCGACACAAGAGAATATCAGCCTCCTATCAAACAAGACCGGCTCTCTCTTGGCTTGATGCCCGTAGATCAGTGGTTATGGCACTGGCCATATACACAGGGGATGGCAGGTTTGAACCCGGCCAGGGCCTACTAAACAACAACTGCAACAAAAAAATACCTGTGTGTTGTGGTGGGTGCCTGTAGTCCCAGCTACTTGGGAGGCTGAGGTAAGAGAATCACTTGAGCCCAGGAGTTTGAGGTTGCTGTGATGCCACGGCACTCTACTGAGGACAAAATAGTGAAATTCTGTCCCCCTCCCCCCCCAAAAAAGACCAGCTCTCTCAACCTATTGGAGAATCCTGAAGGAGGAGGAGATAACAATGATGCCCAGAAATCAGGAGTTACTCCAAGTTCTCCCTAAAATATGAGTCATAATTTTATCTTTCACTCTTAATCAATTTGTAGGGCATAGGGGTAGGACAATGGGTAACCTCCAAACTTTTTTTCTAAGTGTGGTCAGAGAAATCCAGGAAATGTACCAGAGGCAACCTGCACAAACACCACTACTAAAAACAAACTCTGCACATAGTTCACATTAATGCATTTTTAATGTAAAGAAAAAGAAAATCAGCAGTACCTGCAAACAATTCAGATTAAATTTGTTTTGTTCTGTGGGAAAAAGAAAGTACAGCCCACACTCAAGGCAAGGAGAATTATGCTCCATCAACAGAGTATCAGGGAATTTGTTAGACATACATTAAAACCACCACAACTTGCTAAAATGCAAATTTTTATTGAGTAGGTCTGGAGAGGATCCCCAAATTCCACATTTCTAACACCCTCCCCCACATGATGTCAGTCCCTGGCCCCCACAGTGAGGGAATCAAAGACATGCAAAGAACTGTAATTCAGGTTCCCTCTTTGAAACTACACTGCTTGCAAGAATATAATTCTCTGTCATTCTGGCATCATCTCTGGATGGTATCCAATTTTAAAATCACATTTCCCCTGAAAGGTCAGATCAGTGAAGTAAGGGAAAGACAAGATTACCTTGTTAATACACGAGGACAAGCTGTAATGGAATTAAAAACAATCAAAGGAGGATTCAAAAAATCTCCCTGGCCTCGTTCTGGAAGCTCTCAGAAGCATAAAACATCAGCCATCAATTCTGAAGAGGAGGCTAAACAAACAGCCGGGGCTTTTAATAAGGATTGTACAAAGTGCCCTCCTAGGACTAAGATTCCTGGCTGTATTACAAGTATTTTATAATACTTGAAAAAATATTTTTTATAAATACTTGAAAAAATCATTTTCTCATTTAAAATCTTGGATTAGTGTTTGAATAAAACCATATAACCAGACTCTCTCTCTCCTGTGCTTGCATTGGGATCGCATCCTATCATTGTCTGGTTATTACCTGCTTTCCTACCATCTCTCCAAGCTTTGGTGGCAAGCTTCTCAAACACAAGGGCTACATGGTTGGCTGACTTAAAGAGTGATAAGTTAAAAAAAAATAATAATTTTTTCATTTAACAGCCTGGATTGAATATGCAGAAAGCTACATATCCTGCATTTTTCTTATTGGTATGGTCTATGCTATGCTTTGAAAGTGGTTTGTCCCCACCAAAACTGTGGTTGAAATTTAATCCCCAATGTGAATGTTGGTAGGTAGAATTTTATGGTTGTCTGTTCTGTGTTACTATAACACCAGAGGTATTTGGGTCATGTACCCTGAGCCCTCATAAATAAATTAATGCCCTCCGGCTAGGGTGGGCAAGTTCTCTTTCTTTTGGGAATGGATTAATTCTTGAGAGAATAGGTTGTTAAAAAGAGTCAAAATCTGGCTTCCTCGGTTTCACTCTTTTGCATCCTGTCTATGTGATCTGTGACATGTCCTCTGCCCCTCCACTTTCTTCCATGAGTGGAAGTGGCCTGAGGCCCTTACCAGATGCAGCTGCCCAATCCTGGACTCCCAGTCACCAGAATCATGAGCCAAAAGATCTCTTTATAAATTACCCAACCTTTATAAATAACCCAGTGTTTTGTTATAGCTACACAAAACAGACGAGACAGCTGACATACTGTAAAATCCAAAATTGTAAAGTATGTGATCTAGTGGGTTTAAACATATTCACAAAGTTGGACAACTATCACCTCTAATTCTAGAACACTTTCGTCACCTGAAAAAGAAACCTTGTAGGGCGGTGCCTGTGGCTCAGTGAGTACGCGCCGGCCCCATATGCCAAGGGTGGAGGGTTCAAACCCAGCCCCGGCCAAACTGCAACAACAAAAAAAAATAGCCGGGCCTTGTGGCGGGCGCCTGTAGTCCCAGCTACTCAGGAGGCTGAGGCAAGAGAATTGCGTAAGCCCAAGAGTTAGAGGTTGCTGTGAGCTGTGTGATGCCATGGCACTCTACCCGAGGGTGGTACAGTGAGACTGTCTCTATATAAAAAAAAAAGAAGAAAAGAAAAAGAAACCTTGTATCCATCAGCAGTTACACCCCCATTCTCTCCACCTTCTATCTCTGTGGGTTTGCCTATTTTGCATATTTCATGTAAATGGAATCCTACAATAAATGACTTTTTGTGTCTGGCTTCTTTCACTTAGCATGATTTTTTAAAATTATGGTAAAATATACATAACATTTGCCATTGTTAAATGGCATTAAGTACATTCACGTTGTAGTAAGACCACCACCATCCATCTCCAGAATTGTCTTCATCTTCTCACATGTTTCCACGGTTCATCCAGGTTACAGCCTGTTTCAGTATTTCACTCCTTTGTTATGGCTGAGTGAGTAATACTGCACGGTAGGAATATACCACATTATGTTCATCAGTCAATGGATACATGGGTTGCTTCCACTTTGGGTTATTGTTAATAATTTTGCTATAAACATTCATGCGTTAGTGTTTGGTTGAACATGTTTTCATTTCTGTCGAAATATTTGTACCTAAGAGAGGAGTTGCTGTATCACAGAGTAACTGTGTTTAACTGAGGAACTGCCAGACTGTTTCCAAAGCTGCTGCACCATTTTACATTCTCACCAGCGGCGTGTGAAGATTCCAAATTCTTCACATCTTCACCAACACTTATTATTTTCCATCTTTTTTTATTCCATCTTATTGTGGTTTCCCTAATGGCTAATTATGTTGAGTTTCTTTCCATATGCTTATTAGCCATCTGTGTATCTTTGTTGGAGAAACGTCTACTCAAATCCCTTGCCTATTTTTTAATTGGGCTATTTCTTTTTATGGTCGAGTTATTGAGTTATTTATATATTCTGGATACAAGTCCCTTATCAGATACGTGATTTGTAAATTGTCTCCCATTCTGTGAGTTGTCTTTTCATTTTCTTCATATTGTCTTTTGAAGCAAAGTTTTTATTTTGATGAAGTCCCAACTACCTTTTTGTTTGTTTGCAGCGTGAACTTTGGGTGTCATGTCTGAAAAACTACTGCCTAATCTAAGGTTGCAAAATTTACCCCTGTGTTTTCTTTTCAGAGCTTTAAAGTTTTAGCACTAACATTTACATTTTAGTCTAGTTTGAGTTAATTTTTGTATGTACTGTGAGGTAGGGGCCCGAACTCATTCTTTTGCATGTAGATACCCTGTAGGTTTTTAATTACCAACAAGAAGCATAGGGAATGGCCTTCTACAGTTTCCTTGTGGCATCTTTTCAATAAATCTCCACTGAATTTTCCTGTGATGCACACAGGACTAATCTTAAATTACCAGTTACTTGAAAATCACTTCTAGGAAGGGGAAACAATTTCTTCATTCAATTCTATCATCAACTATTTACTGAGAACCTATTATGAGTTGGTGATTATAACAAAGATTCCTGCCTTCATGGAGTTTATGTTCCATTCTAGCAGAAACAGGTAAGAACATAACAAGTAAATACATTAAATGATGCAGTAGAATATCTAAGCAAAGGAGATGAAGTGTAGAGTGGGGTGGGGTTTGCAATTTTGCAAAAGGTGGTCAGGATGGGTCTTCCTAAATTTGAGCAAAATCTCAGGAGTTGGTGAGGGATTTGATCACATGGACATCTGGGAAAGAACACTCCAGGATTTGATGACATGGACATCTGGGAAAGAACACTCCAGGCAGAGGGAGCAGCCATCTCAAAGTCCTTAAGCGGGAGTGTACCTGACCTTTTTGAGTAGGAGCAAGGAGGCTGGTGTGGCTGACGCAGAGTAAGGACAGGGATTAGAGGTCACAGAGGGCCAGGTCCTGTAAACCATTTTCGAGATGCTGACTTTCTATGTGAGGGAGCCATAAATAGCCACTGGAGAGTTCTGAGCTGAGCAGTGATATGATCCAGCTTATAGTTCAAAGGATCACTCTGGAGGTTGGGTTGAGAATGGATTGTGGGAGAACTGGGGCAAAACAAGAAGAGTAATTGGGAGGCTTCTGAAATAACCCAAGCAAGAGAGGAGGGAGGCTGGACCCTCAGTGGCAGTGGTAGACATGGTGAGAGGGAGTTAGTAAAACCCACAGGATGCCCTGGTCACTGGACAGAGATGTGCTAGAGGCAGGAGGCAAATGGGACTGCAGTGATTCTGACCTGAGCACTGGGAGGAGATAGTCACCATTAACTGCAAGGGGGAGCCCACTAGGGAAACAGGTTTGAGGGGTGGAGTGGAAGGCGAGGAGTCCAGCTTGGGGTATGTGGAGGTGGAAATTCTCTTTAACGTCCAGTGCCTCCTCTTGGACAAGTAGGCAGCAATTATAGATATCTGAAAATGAGAAGTCTGGACTGGAGATACAAATGTGAAGGAATAGCCTCAATGAAGACAGCCAAGGAAAAGATGGTAGACTGAGAACAGGGCCAAGGACCGCACGCCCAGACCCTCTGCCATGAAGAGATATAAGGGGGGCAGGACAGACAAGTGGGCTGTTTCCCAGATTTACAGCTGGGAAACATCTTTTGCATCTTTTTCCTTCCTTCCCCTTCTCTTCTCCCACCCTCCTTTCTTCCCTCTAAATTTCTTCCCTTTAAATGGGCACCTACTATGTACTAGGACCCAGAAACAAATATTCTTCCCTCAATAAACTCAGTCTTACATAGGAGAGAAAGAAAAAGGTACACACTTATAAAATAATGTAGACAAAGGCAACAACCAGAGCTTGGATTTTTAGTTGTTAGTCAACACTACACTACACTACAGACATCTCTTGTAACCTGGCACAAAAGACTTTGGAACCTAAAACTGTCTTTACTCTTATTCTCACCCATGTTGAATTTAGCACAGTTATAATCAGAGATATTCATTTAATCACATAAAATTAAACTCACTCTTGGTTGAAGAAAGAGATAGATTGTAGAGGATTAATCCAAACTATCCTGGTGTCCACTGTCCTCCAAAGCCAGACCCTCGAGAATAGCCCTGCCCAGTTGTCAGGTGCTAATCAAACACAGGGCACTGCATGGGAGACAAAGACCTAAAAAATGTGATTCTTTACCAGGCGTCATTGTGGGAGCCTGTAGTCCCAACTACTTGGGAGGCTGAGGCAGGAGGATCATTTGAGCCCAGGAGTTAGATGTTGTTGTGAGCTATGATGCCACAGCACTCTAGTCTGGGGCAACAGAGTGAGACTCTGTCTCAAAAAAAAAAAAAAAAAAAACAAGATAAAAAGAAAACCTTTTAGTTTATCAACAAAACTCAAATAATGATAATTGTACATTTCCTTCTCTGTAAATGCCACTTGTTAAATTACTGTCATCTTTTATAAACAGGGATAAATGGACATACTTCAAAATCTTTCTGATACATATATTGCTGCTCTGCAACCCGCTTGGATAACACTCTTCAAGACAGCATATGCTGGAGCCTGTTAAAAACAACAAGCAAATAAAAGAAACACATTATATGCTGATTTTTAGTTTAAGTTTCAGGGCTGGCAGTGCTGGCAGGGTTTGGACTTCCCTGGATAAGAAATACGATCTGACAAACAACTTAATTTGGAAAAAAGTCATTCAAAAGATCAAAATGCCTCTGCTACTGCCAAAATACTGGACTCATCCAATTTCTCATAGGAAAGGGAAAAGAAGCTCCTGAGAAAAAAGATAAGGAATGAAGCAAGAAATAATATTCCCAATCCAGAGCAATGTGCTTGCTTGCTTTTTTTGTCAAAGCAACGTCACTGGTTTTCTTCCCTTTGGCCATTACTTTATAATTTATTTTTCCGGAAACAGAAACCTCCTGTCCTCTCAACTTTCCAGATATGGTGCCCCAAAGCACTATAAGTAACAGAAGGTCCCTACCAATTCTGCATCATGGTCGAGACCTATATCATGGTGCTCAAGCTCTTCATCCCGAAATTTCTTTATCACCTGGTTAAATAAAAAGAAATCGCAGATAGTCAGCATTCCAACTCTCCTGCCATTCCATCTTATTTTGGAGGCTAAAGCGTCATAGTATAGTCTAAGACAGGCATAGGCCAACTTTTCCTGCCAAGGGCCAGAGAGTAAACACGTTAAGCTTTGCAGGCTATACAGTCTCTTGACCAACTACTCAACTCTGCTACTATAGCCCTGGAAAGCAGGTGAAGACATGTGCACGACTAGGCATGGGCATGTTCCAATAAAACTGTAAATTGTTATTTACAGAAACAGGTGGTTGGCCATGGGCCATAGTTTGCCAACCTCTGAGTTAGACTTTAAAAATTAAACAGTTCCCCTTTTTACGGGGAAAAAAATATCTGAGGGTGTCTATCAATTCTTAATTCATTTATTTAATCTAAAGGGTTCATGTTCACAGCATTTGCTCAGGGACAACAGAGGATAAAGACACAGAGAGAAGGCAGGCGTGACAGGATTCAAGAATCTCAGCTCTGCCTGAACTGTGTGACCAGGGCTGATGGCTTTACTTTCTATGCGTCAGTTTACTCACCTTTAAAATGAGGCACTGACTTGAATATCTCACCTTCCTCATCTCCTAATATTCTCTTATATTTTGTCTTTTTACATATACACATATCTGCCGATTTTCTCCTTGAACAGCCCCTTTCTGGAAGACAGTCAAATACCTGAAGAAGTTCCTCATATTTTTCAGGGTCCTCTTCCATCAGTGTCCTGATCTGGTTGTTGTAGTGATGCGCTATGCTCTCTTCCACTGCCACCGTGCAGGCCATTGCACCTTCCTTCCCAAGCAAGGCAGTTCCCGCCCCTAGAGTTGTTAAAACCGAGAGAAGGAAAGTAAGGGATAGATACCACTGGTGATGCAGAACATTTCTGGTCATGGTTTTTCGACTTCAGTACTACTGGAATTTGGACCTAGGTCATTCTTTGTAGTGGGGGCCGTCTCCTGCACTGTAGAATATTTAACAGTATACCTGATCTCTATCAACTAGATGCCGGTAGCACCAAGTGAGTTGTAATCCCAAAAGTGTCTTTAGGTATTGTTATGTGTCCTCTAGGGGGGGAAAGTTGCCCAGGTGGAGAATCACTGCTTTAGGTGGTACCAGATCCCAGTGTTAGACCTTGAATCACATAGTAAGAAAGTTATTGTCTTCTCAGTGCTCTTTTAACCTTCTGATTATGACCAAGATAAAGTCTGCATTTGGGATGAGCATGTCTTTGATCTTTTATACCACTTTCTCTTCTCCCTTTTTAAAAAAGTCAACAGATCTCAGGGTTAGAATCTTCACCAGGGAACAGTATCTGGCTACAATTGAATTATGTTAGCTTTCCCCTCTGTTGTGTATATTTTAATTGTACTTTCTATTTATAAAACTACTGACTTTAAGACTCTATCTTAAATAAATTGAAGCAAAATAGGGCGGCACCTGTGGCTGAGTGAGTAGGGTGCCGGCCTCATATACTGAGGGTGGCGGGTTCGAACCTGACCCCGGCCAAACTGCAACAAAAAATAGCCAGGTGTTGTGGCGGGCACCTGTAGTCCTAGCTACTAAGAGAATCGCCTAAGCCCAAGAGCTGAGGTTGCTGTGAGCTGTGATGCCACAGCACTCTACCAAGGGTGACAAAGTGAGACTCTTATCTCTAAAATAAATAAATAGATAAATTGAAGCATGCAAGAGGGACTTTACCTAACAATTGCAATCAGTGTAACTGGCTTAAAAAAAAAAAAAAAAGAAAAAATAAATAAATAAATAAATTGAAGCAAAATAAAAGCTGTCAATTTATCTTTAGAAAATTATTAAGTAAATGAATAAAAACAAGGATGTAAGAAGATACAGCAAAAATTATGAAAGTGGTACCTGAATGATTTAATCATCCTACATTCTTTTTTTTTTTTTTTTATTGTTGGGGATTCATTGAGGGTACAATAAGCCAGGTTACACTGATTGCAATTGTTAGGTAAAGTCCCTCTTGCAATCATGTCTTGCCCCCATAAAGTGTGACACACACCAAGGCCCCACCCCCCTCCCTCCTTCCCTCTTTCTGCTTCCCCCCCCATAACCTTAATTGTCATTAATTGTCCTATCAAAATTGAGTACATAGGATTCATGCTTCTCCATTCTTGTGATGCTTTACTAAGAATAATGTCTTCCACTTCCATCCAGGTTAATATGAAGGAAATCATCCTACATTCTTAAACTCACATAAGCTCTTCCATACAGACACGCACCTAGTACAAACCCCAACACGTTCCAAAATGGCATCAGAACTGTTGGCCGGACCCTGAATGTAACCATCAACTCATTGAACTTTTTCAAATGATCTTTTTCTTGATCCCACATTTTCTGCAAAAAAAAACATAAAAATAAAGACATGTAAGCATTCCATAGAGGCCTCCTGCTATGCAATGAGGAAGCTATGTGGCCCATCCCTGTGGCATACAAGCAGCAAAACAGAAATGGAGAAAATGGTGGGACCTGCTGTCTCCTCCACTCCCCTCAAAACATCAATGAAAAAAGTAAAATATCAGACTAAAAGGCATCTTTGATACAGAAAAGAGAATATCAATAAACCAAAAGATGAGCCAGTTATTTTAATTCCAGGTAAGAACAGTTCTGACAGAAGACTCTCACATCTACAGTGTGCCTATAATATGAAAAGGGTCTATACACATGAAAATGAGACATTTAACCCACTTCAAAATCAAAAGAGCAAAATACAGCTATTGGGTGATTTCCTTTCTATTACTAGCATATTAGTATCATTTACATCAAAGGAAAAAGGGAGAAAGATAACAGCTAACACTCAGATTAAGTGCCAGGTGCTGTCAAATGGCTTTATACAGGCAACTCACTGAATCCACACAAGTGCCCTGTGAAAGACAAAGAGATTAAATAACTTGCCAAAGGACTCAGAGCAGGCAGTTAAACTTGAACTAACTCATCTATTATATGCTAGGCATGGTGTTAGTTGCTCTATACCAGCCCATTTATTCCTTACCCAAACCCAGGCCATTTTGTGTTTACAGAAGTGAAGACCCAGAGAGGTCATATGATATCCAAGGTCACAAAGATAGCAGGTGACAAAAAGCAGAAATATGAATCCAGGTCTGTGTGACTACCAACTCTAGGCCCTTCCACTGTCTTTCAGTACACAGAATTTCCCTTGGTGCTCCATAGGGTAGGATTAAACCCCTCAGCATATGGTGCTTTCACCTAATGAAGTTATTTCTTGACCTTTTTTTTCATTATTGCCTGCCCCTGCCATGAATTTTTAATACCACAGATATATGGTTTGTTTATGCAGTATATATCTACCTATACTTTATACAGAAAAAGAATAAAATGCTTTTCACTCCCCACTTCCCTCAAGAACCAATTTTTCACTCTTGGGAGACAACCGCACGAATCTCCCTTGGGAATGTGATTCATGATTTGAAGTCCTTCAGATCCACCCATTGATAGGCCAGGCTGAGAGAGACAAGGCAGTGCCCACCTGAATGATGGGCCCGATGCTGGAACGACCCAGGATAGCCATCTGCCCGGCATAGATGCGGTTGGCTCCATATTCGCCTGCATGATCCACCCTGATTATTCGATCCACAGCTGCCCTATTGATAGTGTCCAAGGTCATTCTTGAATTGTAAAATCTGACACTGATTCTTCTTCCATAAGCTGAAATGCAAGTGTTTATTCTTCATTACTCTCTAGTAAAGCTGAGATTTTTCTCTTACAGAAGAAAGGGGCACTTTAGGACCAAGATCACAAATAAGCTCCCTGTGGGCTGCATATGCCCATTAATATATTCTGTTTAACATGCAGTGTTAAAACAGAGGATTTTACCTAAAGATCTGAATTTCTGGCCTGGTGTGGTGGCTCACACCTATAATCCCAGCACTCCGGAAGGCCAAGACGAACTTGAGCTAGAGCAAGACCTTATCTCTAAAAAAAAAAACTAGCCAGGCATTGCGGTGGGCACCTGTAGTCCCAGCTACTTGGGAAGTTGAGGTAAGAGGAGCACTTGAGCCCAAGAGTTTGAGGTTGCTGTAAACTAAGATGCCAAGGCACTCACTCTACCAAGGGTGACCAAGTGAGATTCTGTCTCAAAAAAAAATCTGAATTTCTTGCTTCACTTTCAGTGTATGCAGATCTGGAAATCCTGTCTGTCTTCTCAACAGTTAATATAGCAGCTGCTTCTAGATGGGAGTGGTTCTACAGTTCACCCACCCCTCCCAACCTGCTTCTCCCTAGCCAGGCTATACAGTAGAGAGCATTCAAAAACACAATGCTTTTCCCTAATCAATCGGCAGGGTGTGTGTGTGTGTGTGTGCGTGTGTGAAAGATACTGATATTTTTAAAAATCTCCTGCAGGCTCGGTGCCTGTAACACAGTGGTTATAGCGCTGGCCACATGCACTGAGGCTGGCGGGTTCAAACCCAGCCTGGGCCAGCTAAACAACAATGACAACCTCAACAGCAATAAAATAGCCAGGCGTTGTGGCGGGCACTGATAGTCCCAACTACTTGGGAGGCTGAGGCAAGAGAATCACTTAAGTCCAAGAGTTTGAAGTTGCTGTGAGCTGTGAAGCCACAGGACTCTACTGAGGGCGACACAGAGAAGACTCTGTCTCAAAAAAACAAAATAAAATAAAAATCTGTTGCACAAATCACCTCTGTAGCCAAGGTTGAGAACTACAGAAAGTTTCCTTAAAACACCCACATTCACTGGCGTTTAACTTTCAGACTGCAGCCTCTGAGCTTAGGTTTCACCTCATTATGGTCCAATAACAATTCAGCTAAACTTCTCTCATATTCAAAATGTAAAACTTTTTTAGGACAGACTAGATTTCCTCTTTAAAAAAAATATCCTAAGTCCTTAATTATATTCTCTGAGCCTTATATTAGGGTATCTCAAAAGCTCTCTCCTTCCTGTAACAGAAGAGTTTTGCAGGATGCTTAGGTGTGTAATTCACCTCATTTCACAAACATGGAAATAGAGACCCAGAGGTCATTTAATTTATAATGCTAGTTTCGACCTGCACTGGTATCACTTAGAAATATTTTCAGGGCTTGTATTCTGTGACTAACATGACCATGTGGGGAAAAAAAACTCATTTTGGATACATCAGTGGCTCTTTCATTAAAAAGGCTTGAGTGCTTTGGACACAAAATGATGGAGTGGGTTGCACTGAAATTTGGGGTGTTTCTGCATTTGAATTTTTATAGCAGGTAGGGTTTTAAATGCCACACATTAAACAAAAAAGCATAGACAAGGGGAATCAGAAAATGCATGTCTCATCTCTAACACTAACTTTGGATAAATTAGAATAGAAATTTCTTACATATAAAATTGGCAATAATCAGGCTGTCTCCTTAAGGGAAAAGATACAATAATAAAATTTTTCTGAGTGATGAGGATACGATGAGATATAGAAAGCAAAGTAACTTTATAAATAAAAATGAGTGATTCTTACTGTTATGCTCATTGGCTCAACAGAAACAAAAAAATAGCCGGGTGTTGTGGCGGGCGCCTGTAGTCCCAGCTGCTTGGGAGGCTGAGGCAAGAGAATCGCGTAAGCCCAAGAGTTAGAGGTTGCTGTGAACCGTGAGATGTCATGGCACTCTACCTGAGGGCGGTACAGTGAGACTCTGCCTCTACAAAAAAAAAAAGTTCATTTTTGGCCAGGTGCAGTGGCTTATGCCTATAATCCTAGCACTCTGGGAGGCTAAGGCAGGTGGATTGCTTGAGTTCAGGCATTCAAGACCACCTTGGGCAACAGCAAGACCCCATCTCTACTAAAAATAAAAAAATTAGCCTGGTGTTGTGGCAAGGGCCTGTAGTTCCAGCTACTTGGGAGGCTGAGGCAAGAGGATCTTTTGAGCCCAAGAGTTTGAAGTTGCTATGAGATATGAAGCCACAGCACTCTACCTTGAGAGGAAAAAAAAAGTTTTTTTTTTAATAAATAAAATAAAAATTATAAAATTCTCTTCCAATCCTTTTGATTTCATCAAGGAAGATATCTCCATTTACAGATGGTATATCCTGAACCTTCTAACACTAATCTCCCTTTCTAACAGAAAAAATTGGTCTTAGGTTCAAGCCCTGTTATATTAGCTATAAGAATCTTATAACTTGGCTCAGCGCCTGAGGCTCAAGCGGCTAAGGCACCAGCCACATACATCTGAGCTGGCCAAATTCGAATCCAGCCCCGCCAGCCAAACAACAATGACGGCTGCAACCAAAAAATAGCTGGTTGTGGCAGGCGCCTGTAGTCCCAGCTACTTGGGAGGGTGAAGCAAGAGAATCGCTTGAGCCCAGGAGTTGGAGGTTGCTGTGAGCTGTAATGCCACAGCACTCTACCCAAGGTAACAGCTTGAGGCTCTATCTCAAAAAAAGAGAATCTCATAACTTTTTGTTTTCAATGTGATTTTTATGATTACTCATCCATTTGGGGCAGGCAATTCTAATTTTCCATTTACCATAAGGATTTAGTTAGTTTGTTTTTTGAGACAGTCTCACTCTGTCGCCCTGGGTCTTGGCTAGAGTGCCCTGGCATTATCATAGCTCACAGCAACCTCAAGTCTCCTGGGCTCAAGGGATCCTCCTGCCTTAGTCTCCCCCATAGCAGAGACTACAGACGCTTGCCACGACGCCAGGATAGTATTTCCCCCGGCCCCCATTTTTAGTAGAGATGGGGATCTCACTCTTTCTCAGGCTGGTCTCAAACTCGTGAGCTCAATCAATCCACCTGTTTCGGCCTCCCAGAGTGCTAGGATTACAGAAGGGAGCAACTGCGCCCACCTAAAGATTTAGATTCTATTAAATTATTTTATTTAATTAATTTATTTTTTTAAGACAGAGTCTCACTATGTCGCCCTGGGTAGAGTGCGCGGCATCACAGCTCACAGCAACCTCAAATTCTTGGGCTCAAGCGATTCTCTTGCCTCAGCCTCCCAAGTAGCTGGGACTACAGCCGCCCGCCACAACGCCCGGCTATTTTTTGGTTGCAGTTGTCATTGCGTTTGGCCGGCCCGGGCTAGATTCGAATCCGCCAGCTCTGGTGTATGTGCCTGGCGCCCTAGCCGCTGAGCTACAGGCGCCGAGCCAAATTATTTTATTTAAAATGGGACATGGTTATACAAGAACCATATTTAGTAATCAAAATTTCAGGCAGTTCTGCCATAAAGTAAAAATTCCCGAGGTGAAACACGAATGATTTGAGAAGACAACCTCATAACCATTTTCCGAGACAGCTCAGAAAGCAGGAGCCAAGATCCAAAACTCAGTCTGTCTACCCCAAATTCCATGCTCCTTCCACTGCACTTACGTTTTCATAGTTTACAGTGCATAAAATGACCCGAAGGTCTTAAAATACTAACACTATGTAGGTCAGGGATGGGGCCCAAGAAAATGCACTTTTAACAGGCGCCCACAAGAGGCTGATGCTAGTGGTTGTCGGGCTACACTTTGTATGGCAAAGCCGAGGGGAAAAGACTACGTACGGAGACACTCTCCGTACACTGAACTTTCACTGTCGCCAACTGGCCTTGCTACGGAACCTCGAACACACCCGCAGCGACGTCACTGCACAGGTGTGCAGTTAGGTCACTCCCCAACACAACAAACCCACACTGACCCAACACCCCAAGAGTCACCGACGAAAACCAACCCTCTCCAGCCCATCTCTCTAGCCGCGTACTACAGGTTCCGCCCCGCAAATAAGGGACGCAGCCACTCTGTCGCAAGCCAGTGACGTAAAACGTCTCCAACGTGACCTCTACGACCCGAGCTTCAGGAGAAAATTCCTTAGTTCATCAGTCAGCACGTGACAACGACCGCGGGTCCCGCTGTACCTGAAAGGGGCCGCCAGATGCCCAGACGAAGCCACCGCAGGGAGGGAGCCGCCACCACCCCGGCGCAATTCATTGCCAGGACAACAAAGCAGCCACTTAGTTAGAGGGGAGCCAATCGTGCCCTTGGCGCGAACTGATGACGCACAGCAGGCGTAAGAAAGACGGGACCCTCCCTGGCCCCGCTGGAAACGCCCCAGACCCCTGCTTCCGTTCGATTGGTTGGTAAAGGCAAAAAGAAAGATTCTATTGGATATGGTCACTGTCAATCACCGGGGAAACGGTGGTATTGTCGCCTTAGGTGGCCAAGAAGTTAAGAATGGTAAATTACTCGCCGAGATTCGGAGAGTGTGTTTATTTCTCACCTAAGTTCTCGGGAAGGAAGGCTATAAGGGAACTACTTATTGACTGAGGCATAGTATTTTCGGCTTTACCTACGTAGAAAGAGACTTTTCTGTATTTGTGTCGTACATCCACTTTAAAATACTAGAAGTTACGTGCTGAAATTGAATTCTCCACATGGTCAATAGTGTCATCTCTAGGTGGTAGGGTGAAAGTTGGCTTTAAATTTACTCCTAGTCCTTTTCGCTATTTTCAGATTTTCCACGGGGAACATGTATTGTTTTTGTATCCACTTTACTATATTTTTGGTGTGCATGTATATTGTAGCAAGTTGGGGTGGGGTTTTATTATTTGGAGAGAAGGGGAAACTTAGCAACATGTAACACCTTTTAGAGTGCATATTAATTTATACAGCGTAGGGATCTAGTCAACAGAAACAGTTTTTCAAATGAGTAAGGTATATGATGGCAAAAATAAAGATGCATATCTTAAAGTATAGAAACAAAACGTTTAATATTTGTTGGGATTGTGAGAAGGGAGCTTTTACTCTCTACAATTACCTATCTATTTTATTCGAGTGTATTTATTTCCTTATTTTTTGAGACAGAGGCTAACTTACTCTGTTGCCCCAGGCTCGAATGCCCTGGCTTCCGCCAAGCTCCTGGGTTCAAAGGAACCTCCTACCTCAGTCTCAGCCTCCCAGTAGCTGGGACTGCAGAACCCTGCCAACACATTCAGCTAACTTTTCTATTTAGAAGAGCTGAGGTCTCACTGTTCCTCAGGTATGGTCTCCAACTTCTAAACTCAAGTGATTCTCCAGCCACGGCCTCCCAGAGTGTTAGGGTTACTGGTTTGAGGCACTGTGCCCAGCCTATCAGAGTTCATTCTAAAATATTTTAGGATACAAAACGTGTGAAATAATTTAATTTATATTTCTAGTTTTTGTAAAACTGTGTTCGAATTACTATAATAATTTAAAATTAAGATTTAATATTTAGTAAGGCTGATGTAACTTTCTCAGGTAAGGCTACTGAGAACATAAATCTGGCTCTCAAAAGCCTTAAAATGTTCAAAACCGTTGCCATAATCAAACTTCTAGTCTCTATTCCTAAGAAGAAAATGTTGACAAAGATTTGTATGTACCAGTTATTTCTTGCTGGGAAAATTTGGAAACAAAATGTAAAACAGGGGAATATTTTTAAAATTATCCATTTGTGGCCAAGTGTGGTGGCCTTAAACCTGAAATCCTAGCACTCTGGGAGGCTGAGGCTGGTTGATTGCCTGAGCTCAGGAGTTTGAGAACAGCCTAAACAAGAGCTAGACCCTCTCTCTACTAAAAATACAAAAATTAGCTAGGTGTTGTGGCAGGTGCCTTTTGTCCCAGCTACTTGGGAGGCTGAAGGAAGAAGATCACTTGAACCCAGGAGTCTGAGGTTGCTGTAAACCAGGGGTCCTCAAACTGCGGCCCGCGGGCCACATGAGGTGGTGTGAATTGTATTTGTTCTTGTTTTGTTTTTTACTTCAAAATAAGATATGTGCAGTGTGCATAGGAATTTGTTCATAGTTTTTTTTTTTTTTAAACTATAGTCTGGCCCTCTAACTGTCTGAGGGACAGTGAATTGGCCCCCTGTTCAAAAAGTTTGAGGATGCCTGCTGTAAACTATGATGCCAGGGCACTTTACCAGGACAACAGAGTAAGACTCTGTCTCAAAAAAAAAAAAAAAAAAAAGATAAGATTAACAATAGATGTCTATGGTGTTATGAGTGATTTCATTTTTCTGTAGTTTTTGATTTTCTATAATATTTTTTATAATGACGAAATTTCAAAAAGAAAAAGCTTATTCTCTAATTCAAAACTAGAAAATAAAATGAATGTGTATATATATATATATATATATATTTTTTAGACAGTGCCTTATTCTGTCACCCAGGCTGAAGTAAGTGGCACTAATATAGTTCATTGCTACTTCAACCTCCTGAACTTAAGTGATCCTCTCACCTCAGCCTCCCTGGTAGCTAGGACTATAGCTCTGCACCACCACACCAAGCTAATTTTTAAATTTTTTGTAGAGACGAGTTCTCACTGTGTTACCCAGCTTAGTCTCAAACTCCTAGCCTCAACTGATTCTCCTGCCTTAGGCTCCCAAAGTGCTGGGATTATAAGGCAAAAGCCACCACACCAAGCCTTATATATATTAGTTTTCCATTTTAAAGATGAAATAGAACTCAAGTTCATGACCAGCCTGAGCAAGAGCGAGACCCTGTTTCTACTAAAAATAGAAAAACTAAGGCAAGACAGTATCTTGGGCCCAAGAGCTTGAGGTTGCTATGAGCTATGATGCCACAGCACTCTGCTCAGGGTGCTAGAGTGAGACTCTGTCTCCTAAAAAAAAAAAGGTAAGGGAACTATAGCTCAGAGAAGTGAAGACACTTGAACAAAATCACACAATTAAACAAGTAACCCAGCTATTCTGTGTCCCAAGCACATCATATGCATTGGAAATACACCACATGGAACTTAACTAGTAAAGCCACACACTGTATAAAGAAAATAGATTCAGAAGTTCTTTCTTCCCAAGAATCAAACCTTGTAATGACACCCTGGAAAAATTAATTCCATTCTTCTCTGATATTTATATAAGAGGGTAGTTACAATCAGATTTATGGCTGCAGGAATTTATTCTTCCAACTTACAAGTTAATGCAAAGTAAAGACTTGCCTAACTGGATTCTTCTCTTTGCTGGGATGAGAATATTCTGTGATTGTGTGAGCCTGCAACGCTGCCTTAAGAACAAGGGCCTGGAGCACACTGGGGCAAGACAGACAGGGTTTGCAGGTTCTTTCAAACTTTCAGTTTCCAATGTTTGTAAAGGAGGAGAGGGTGAAAATCACCTAAGTATATATTAGCCTTGGAATGGTTATGAAGTATACCATTTATGCTACAGAATGCTATGTAGCCACTCAAAATACTTTCAGATGTTATTAAGGAGGGAAAAGGTGGGATCTCAGATACACATTACTTTACACATATAGCCACACATATGTATCTGTTTGACTATGTAATTCTCTGGCTTCAGCAGAGCTAAGAAGTCTTTCTTTTTTTTTTTTTTGAAACAGTGTCTCACTTTGTCACCCTGGGTAGAATGCCATGGCATCATAGTTCACAGCAACCTCAAACTCTGGGGCTCAAGTGATCCTCTTGCCTCAGCCTTCCAAAAAGCTACAGGTGCCCAACACAACATCTAGCTATATCTAGAAACAGGGTCTTGCTCTGGCTCAGGTTGGTCTCAAACTCCTGAGCTTAAACAATCTTCCCTCTTCAGCCTCCCATAGTGCTAGGATTGTAGGCATGAGCTACCTCACCTGGCCTCAGAGCCAAGGAATCTTAAAAGCACTTATCTGGCTCGGCACCTGTTGCTCAGTGGTTAGGGCACCAGCCACATGCACCCGGGCTGGTGGATTCGAACCTGGCCCAGGCCTGCTAAACAATGACGACAACAAAAAGATAGCTGGGCATTGTGGCAGGTGCCTGTAGTCCCAGCTACTTGAGAGGCTGAGGCAAGAGAATTGTTTAAGCCCAAGAGTTGGAGGTTGCTCTGAGCTGTGATGCCACAGCACTATACCAAGGGTGACCAAGTAAGACTCTCAAAAAAAAAAGGCACTCATCTGATAATTGCATTAAACACCCTTTTCTTCTCTTTGATTCTAGGAAAAAGCAAAAAACAACTCTACAAATTGTTACTGTTTTCCATGATCATTTGATTCGTAACAAAAAGCCTCCATGAATTCAAAATCAGAGTCACATTTTAAAACCTTCAAGACATGTTTAATCAGTAGTTTTAATGCACATTTGTCAGAGAGCTGTACTTTAAAAATAATACAGACATCATCTGGTTATTAAAGTTACCAAAACATATAAAAAATTCAAGTACGAGGTATATAAATTAGCAGCATCTAGCTAAAACTAATATAGTAGTTAGCATATTTCAGTATCACTTTTATAATAGGGAAAGAAAACAGCCATATATTTTCATTGTGTACATCTCGCACACACACACACAAATAGAAAATTCAAGGGTCTTCAGAAGCATGCTGAAGACAAGAAAATTGTATTATAGAGGCACTGGGCTAAAATATGTATAATCAGAATTTGTTTTAAAGTAAGGTTGGGTGAACTGTGAGTTATTCAGAATTTCACGATACCAGTTATTAGATTTAGACACTTAAAAACTTTAACAAGACTGCAAGGTGAAAGGCTCATTGATCTCACAGGTAATTATCCCATGCTAATACTATCTTTGTGGAAGAACAAGAAAACAGTTGTGGCAAAGGGACAAGAATAGTATCTTTGGTCTTTGGAGCAAGGAATCAATCATTTTTGAGGAATGGAAGTAGGGGTGGGGATTATTCTTAATAGTGGCAGCTTTCTAACACCTGCCCCCACTTTAAGTTCCAGGCTACTCCTCAGGAAAGGTTTAGAGCCACTGAAAGAAAAATAACGGAAGAAAGGCTCCAACAGTCCATTACGAAACTACAGTACTTTGAAAAATATTTTGAAGATATTAAAATACAAAGCGATTACGTTAAACAATAACTTAGGCTTTTGTTAAAAGGTTCAGAGCTTTCAATTTCTGGTAAGCTTGTGATGAGGTATTTATCGCATATGGCTGTTACAGTAACAGAAATCTTAGATATTCTGCATGTTTTGTAAAACAAAGGCACACGCGTTTAAAATTGTAAGCATAGGAAAATGATAGTCCTTAAAAATGTGGACACATTTTAAGAAACCAGCCCCCAGTTCAGCTCAGTACACATTCATGGGCTGGTCAGATTATTGGCTGAATGGCAACCCACATCTCCAAACTCTTACATAAACTCTCAGCTCCAGTGTCAAACTGCCCTTTCCAGCCTGGCTCTGAAATTGTATAAGTGTCCTTCAGAAATGCAGGCCTCAGTGTATACCAGGAAGGGAAATGGCATTTGGAAGTCTGAGAGACAAACTTTACCTGTCTCTTACTTTGAAGGCACTGGGTCCTCCTCAAGTCTGAGAACTCAGGACTAGATGGGAACTGAAGGCTTGTGGATAACTAACCCCCTAAAGACAGTCTTCTCCTGAGTAATAAATGAGGCTACAGCAAAATGCTCTGAAAGCTAAAAAATCAAAACAGCCATGCTGCAGCAATTCCCTTCCTCATGAGGTTTAATCCAGGTCATTCAAGGACTATTCGCACAGTAGGGATGGGATTTTTATTTCCTATTACTACTACTATGAGCTGAAATAACATAACCATCCTCTTTATATTCTCACCATTTGTTTCCAACCTCACTATTTAAGGACTTCTGCTCATTAAAAAAAATATATGTATCATGTTTTAAGTCAGCCAAACCTTTGAAAAGGGTCACTGCTTCTTAAGGAATATTCCTCAGCCTAAAACCCCTACAACATGGTTCACAGGAAATAATCCATCCTCGTGAACAATAAGCTCTAAAGCTAACTTTAAAAGATGACACAAATAAGCTCTTAAAAGACAGAGAAGTCTCTCCTCAGTTCCTGTAAAAGCTTGAATAACTTAATAAGTTAATGGTAGAGTCATCAACTGAGCTGCTGGTCTCCAGGAAAAGGCTCAGGTTTGCCCTGGTTTTTGAAGTCATAAGGGCTGGGTTAGGTAAACACAGGTACACATATGGAGCCACGCTCAGGAAGAGCCTAAACTGCAAAAAATATATTTTGAAATTTCCTCTGAAAACCCTGGTGGACTTCATGGACTTGACAGAGCCAGCACATCAGCTGAGAAGCAACAGGCAACAGCAATGGCCCGCTCAGTCTATGCCGGTGGGTTCCTCATCGGTCTTTGCTGGTTGGTTCTTCATGTCCCTTTGGGCTTCTGTTAGTTTCTGGATGAGGTAACGTTTATCACGACTTTCCTAAAAAAAAGAAATGAGGTCACAAGTACACTTAATATGTTTGAAACAAATCTCCTAACTATCTTCCAGACTCAGAGCTAGGGGTTCTAACCACTGGACTATCATAATGACTTCTGATCTGATCTGCCTCTTTCCACTGTGTCCCTTTCCCAGCCTACTATCCCCATAGGACTAATGCTTTTTTATTTATTTATTTTTGAGACAGAGTTTCACTTTGTCACCCTTGGTAGAATGTCATGGCATCATAGTTCACAGTAACCTCAAACTCTTGGGCTCAGCGTTCCTCTTGCCTCAACCTTCCAAGTACCTGGGACTACAGGTCCCCACCACAACGCCTGGCTACTTTTAGAGATGAGGTCTTGCTCTGGCTTAGGCCGGTCTCAAACCTGTGAGTTCAGGCAATCCACCTGCCTCGGCTTCCCAAGTGCTGGGATTACAGGCATGAACCACAATGCCCAGCCCTACTTTTGTTGTTGTTTTTTTTAAAAGATGCACATAAGGCCAGGTACAGTGGCTCAGATGGCTCACTCCTGTAATCCTAGCACTCTGGGAGGAAGAGGCCAGAGGTCACTTGAGGTAAGGAATTTGAGACCAGTCTAAACAAAAGTGAGACCCCATCGCTACTAAAAATTGAAAAAATTAGCCAGGCATTGTGGCTGATGCCTATAGTTCCAGCTACTCAGGAGGCTGAGGCAGGAGGATCGCTTGAACCCAGGAGTTTGAGGTTGCTGTGAGCTAGGCTGACACCCTGGCACTCTAGCCCAGGCAGCAGAATGAAACTGTCTCCATAAAAAAAAAAAAAAATGCACATTAGACTTCCACTTAACACCCTCCAGTGACTTCCCATTACACTCCTAATAAATGCCAAACTTCTTCCAGACCCTTAGGCTATGCTATGACTGGCTGATACTACGATGTCTTCTAGTTTCTTCCTATCACTCACCACCCCACAGCCACACCTCTCTCTCCATCCTGGCCCCAGAAGTGCCTAGATTATCACTCTCTTGCCTAATTGCCTAATTAGGACTTCCAGTAATTGGCTCCTCAAAGAGGTCTTTTTTTTTCTTTTTCTTGAGATGGAGTCTCACTCTCTGCCCTAGCTAGAGTGCTGTGGCATCATACCTCACAACAACCTCAAATGATGGGCTCAAGCAATCCCCTTCCCTCAGCCTCCCAAGCAGCTGGGACTACAGGTGTCTGACACAAGGCCTGGCTAATTTTTCTATTTTTAGTTTTCTATTTTTCTCACTCTTGCTTAGGCTGGTCTCAAACTCCTGAGGCAATCCATCCACCTCAGCCTCCCAGAGTGCTAGGATTACAGGTGTGAGCCACCGCACCTGGCCTCAAGAGGCCTTCTGCAGCCACCATCTACATCAGCAGATGGCCGCCCCCTGGTCACTCTGCCTTGTTTTCATTATCTTCATAGCAGTTGTGATTCTTGGAATTTATCTCATTTCTTTAGCTACCTAGCAGTTTTGTCTATCATGTCACCAGTGTATCCCAGCACCTCCCACCATACAGAGCACACAGTAGGTGCTCAATATACAGTAGAACCTCCCCGCCATAGTTGACCATCTCCATAACATTGACCACCACCTTAAATTGACCTAATTTTCATAGACTGGACATGCACCCCATGTACGTGTCAGTACAGTAGGCCTAGTTCCTTCCATTGACCAGTTTTTTACAGTCCCATGGGCGGCCAACTTACAGAGGTTCTACTGTATATGTTGAAGAGAGAGATGAGTCAGTGAATGAATGAAGCTGCAGGTGGCTAAGACTGAAGGCAACGTTTGGGGGAGGTGGCAGTGAAAAGCGGCCACAGCAATTCTGCTCCCTCCTTGGGAAAAGCATCACTTCTCAAATGATGACCTAGATAAATGGCCCTAGCCATGGCTCTCTGGGCCTATGCTTCCTTACCAGGGACAGCTGCTCTCGGAGCTGGACGACCACACGTTTGTGTGCCCCAGCTAGGGCGATGAAGTAAAACATAACGAGGCTGCAACACAAGACAGACAGGTCATGAAGAAGTTCGGCTCATTGAAGGCCACTAGAAAAACAATGTTAACACATTTTGCCTGGACCAGTTTTACTCTTGTTATGAAAAAAAAAAAAAAAGAAAAGAACACCCTCATTTCTCATTTCTCCCAAGTAGAGTGTGTGAAAAACAGCTTGTGGAGTTTTTTCTATTTTTGCCAATGGCAGGAGAGTCTGATGTAAGCCTTGGTTGTGAGCAAATACTAGAAGTTGTTGATGGAGAGTACAGAATGAGAGACAGATGGTCTAAATCAGCTGGGCAGATAATTAACATGTGGATGATCATGGTGGAAGCTCTCAGGCTTATTTCCTCATCTGTAAAATGGGAAATTGTAGTAAACCCCAGTGCTTGCAAGCTTGAGATAATACTCCTTTGATTAAAAGCTATTAAAAACTAGTTCCTGGCAGGTGGTGTCTGTGGCTCAAAGGAGTTGGGCGCCAACCCGATATGCTGGACGTGGCGGGTTCAAACCCAGCCCTGGCCAAAAACTGCAAAAAAAAAAAAAAAAAAAAACTACCGTAGTTCCTGTCTTCTGTGCAAGCCCAGATCTCAAATGGGGGTCATTGAAGTTATTATCTTTGGTGAGAGGGGCTGGTGGCATGGGGCAGGCCCCCATGAAAAACAGTAGGCAACCTCCTTTACTGAAGGAGAGCGGGTTTCCAGTCCAATATCACCACATTAAGACTAATGAAATGAGAGCCAGGTAACCAGGAGATCCTGGAAACACTGGTATCTTCTGGAAGTCCCTGCAAGCTACACAAGAACGGCCTCCAAAGACACAAGAAGTCAGATCAGATAACTGCCACCAGGTGGCGCCAGCCAAACCACAGCTGGGATGAAATGATTAGGGTGAGCAGCTGGAACCCCCAGATCCTGTGAATTCCAGGCTCAGTAGCTGCACAGCTCCCCTGTGTCATTTAATTAATCTTAGCAGAGGCATCTGACTTTTTACAGATGATTTTTTTTTCTGGCCCACTTCTTGCAAGGTGGTGGAATTGTACTTTAATAACATCAATCAATACATCATAGGATGATTTCACGAGTTAGTGCAGGTAAGGTACAATCAATTCCAGTTGTTCATGGCTTGTAAGTGGTAGAGCCAGGGTTCGTGTGCATGCTCCTAATCTGGTACTCATCTCTCTGTCCAGTAATCTGTTTCTTTTCAAAGAGCAGGCGATTTTGTGAATAATCAGTAGTGTTAACAATAGGCAAAGTTTATTGAGTTTTTACAAGCCAGGCATTGGGCTAAGTGCCTTACATATGATCTTTCTGAATCTGCTCAAAGACCCTCTGGAAGAGTGACTATTATTATAACCATTTTAGAGATGGGAAAGTGAGGCTGAGAGAAGCTTAGTGACTTGACAAGTTCAGGGTGCCCCCATCCCCAATTTCCCAGCGGGAGGAACCCACATGCCTCAGATGAAATACTTGCCAGGGTCTAGGTGCTTCTCACTCACCAGATGATCATGAAGAAAGGAACTGCAAAGGCTTCTGATGTGATGCCATGGACCAAGGATTGCAGCGAGCTGGGGAAGGTGCCCACCGTCTGGGGGATGACCTCCCAGGTGGTATTGTAGTTGGTGAATGGTCCACAGGCCTTAGAGGATGGGATGCTGCCAGGACATGGACCAAGGGGCTCAAAATGAGGTGTCCAGCACAGTTTGAATGTCCCACCTCTGGACACCCAGAACATTTTGCTAGCAATGGCTTACAAGGAACCACCTGACCTTTTGGGCCCTCTGGAATATTCTGCTCAAAAATACTTACCTTGAAATGTCATCAATTCTCTAGCCCTAACTTCCAGTTTAGTGGAAATTGAGGATGGAAAAGCAAGTTAAATGACACTGTAAGAAAACAGACAAATCATAGGCAGCGCCCATAGCACAGAGGTTATGGCGCTGGCCACATACACTGAGGCTGGCGGGTTCGAACCTGGCCTGGGCCATATAAAACAACAGTGACAACTGCAACAAAAAAAATAGACGGGTGTTGTGGCGGGCACCTGTAGTCCCAGCTACATGGGAGGCTGAGGCAAGAGAATCACTTCAGCCCAAGAGGTGGAGGTTGCTGTGAGCTGTGACGCCACATCACTCTACCGAGGGCGACATTGTAAGACTCTGCCTCAAAAAAAAAAAAGAAAGAAAACAGACAAATCCAGAATATGGGCATTCTATTCTCTGATCTCTTAATTTAGAACAAGGAAATTTGCCTGGACTCTTCAAAGAATGGAAGATTAAAAGAAACTGAGGAGATACAATAAATAAAAGCAATGGGTAGAACTTGATTGTTATTTTTAAAATTAAGCTATATGAGACTATTTTTGGGATAATTGGAGAAATTTAGAAATGGCAGGAATGTATTAGTATTAATTTTTTTAGGTATGCTATGTTATTGCAGATACACATGAAGGAGCACGTTCTTATTCTTAGGAGCTGCGTACGGAAGTACTTAGGGGTGAAAGGTTTTGGTGCCTACAACTTAATTTCAAATGTTCATCATCATCAAAAAAGGGGGGGGGCATACAGTAGAACCTCCGTAAATTGACCACCCAAAGGACTCGAACAAACTGATCAACATACAGAGGTGGTCAACCTAAGGAACTAGGCCTGCTGTACTGATACGTACATGTGGTGGGTGTCCAGTCTACGAAAATTGGGTTAACTTAAGGAAGTGGTCAGTGTAGGAAGGTGGTCAGCTATGGAGGTTCTACCGTATATGTAATATATACATAGAAAACATATAATCAATCCTCCATATCTGCAGTTACTGCATCAGCAGATTCAACCAACCTTAGATAAAAAATATTAGAAAAGGCTTGGCACCCATAGCACAGTGGTTATGGTGCCAGCCACATACACCAAGGGAGCCAGGTTCAAACCTGGTCCAGGCCAGCTAAACGACAATGACAACTGCAACAAAAAATAGCCAGGCCAGAGTGGGAAGGATGGGCGGAGGGAGGGTGATTGGTGGGATTACACCTGTGGTGCATCTTACAAGGGTACATGTGAAACTTTGTAAATGTAGAATATAAATGTCATAACACAATAACTAAGAAAATGCCAGGAAGGCTATGTTAACCAGTGTGATGAAAATATGTCAAATGGTCTATAAAACCAGTGTATGGGGTCCCATGATCGCATTAATGTACACAGCTATGATTTAATAATAATAAAAAAAATAGCCAGGCGTTGTGGCGGGTGCCTGTAGTCCCAGCTACCTGGGAGGCTGAGGCAAGAGAATCACTTAAGCCCAAGAGTTGAAGGTTGCTGTAAGCTGTGACATCACGGTACTCTACCAAGGGTGACACAGTAAGACTCTGCCTCAAAAAAAAAAAAAAAAAAATTAGAAAAAACAAAAAACCCCAATACAACAATAAAAATTACAAATAAAAAAAATAGTATAACAACTATTTATAGAGATTTACATTGTATTAGGTATCACAAATAATCTAGAGATGATTTAAAGTATATTAAAAAAAAGGATACGTATCAATGCAAATATTATGCCATTTTATGTCAGAAACTTGAGCCTCTGTGGATTTTGGTGTGCGTGCAAGGATGTTTTCGAACCAATTCCCTAAGGATTCTCAAGGGAGGACTACATAGCAAAATGTGAACAACAGGACGTCCTGTTGATGAGTATGTGAGTTTCACTGTTGCTGTTTTTTTCAACTTTTCTATAGAGCTGAAATTTTTCAAAATAAAAAACAGGAAAAAAATGAAAGAAAATTACAATGGAAAAACACTAAAATTAAGAACCGAAAGAACTGCCTAAATCCACATCACAAAGGTCTATGTTTAAGATTTTCCATTGCAAACCTACTTATACGTAGAGATAAAAATAAATTCCTAGAATTAAGCTAAATATAGTTTAAAGAAATAGATGAAGAATTTATAGTCCCTTCATACCGTGGAATACTAAAGAATCAGTGAGAGAGAAAAGAAATAGAAATAAGCAGATGGCTGTCTCCCAGAAAAGCTAAGTACTGTAGGCTCGGCGCCTATAGCTCAGTGGCTAGGGTGACAGCCACATACACTGGAGCTGGCAGGTTCGAATCCAGCCCAGGCCCACCAAACAACAATGACAACTGCAACCAAAACATAGCCGGATGTTGTGGCGGGCGCCTGTAGTCCCAGCTACTGGGGAGGCTGAGGCAAGAGAATCGCGTAAGCCCAAGAGTCAGAGGCTGCTGAGCGGCACCTGTGGCTTAGTGGGTAGGGCACCAAGGGTGGCAGGTTCGAACCTGGCCCCGGCCAAACTGCAACAACAAAAAAAAATGCTGTGCATTGTGGCAGGCGCCTGTAGTCTCAGCTACTCAGGAGGCTGAGACAAGAGAATTGCCTAAGCCCAAGAGTTGGAGGTTGCTGTGAGTTGTGATGCCACGGCACTCTACCGAGGGCGATAAAGTGAGACTCTGTCTCAAAAAATACAAAAACAAACACACACAAAAAAACCACTAAGTACTATAATTGGCAAATAGAATTAGAAAATGAATTTTCATTATATTTTCTTTTACAAATTTTGAATTTTTGCTATGTGAATGCATTCCTTATTTTATTTTATCTTTTGAGACAGAGTCTCAGGCTGTCCCCCTGGGTAAAGTGCTGTGGTGTCATAGCTCACAGCAACCTCAAACTCTTAGGCTCAAGAGATCCTCTTGCCTCAGTTTTTCCATTTTTAGTAGAGATGGGGGTCTTGCTTTTTCTCACTTTTTGCTCAGGCCGTTTGCCCCATCCCCATCCTTATTTTAAAGAAATCAAAGCTGGCTGGGCGAGGTGGCTCATGCCTTTAATCCTAGTACTCTGGGAGGCTGAGGTGGGTGGATTGCTTGAGCTCACGAGTTCAAGACCAGCCTGAGCAAGAGCAAGACCCTGTCTCTAAAATATAGAAAAATTAGCTGGGCTTTATGGTGGGCACCTATAGTCTCAGCTACTTGGATGGCTAAGGCATGAGGATTGCTTGAACCTAGGAGTTTGAGGTTGTAATGAGCTATGATGATGCCACTGCACTCTAGCCCAGGCAACAGAGCGATAACCCAAGTAGAAGTAGGCCAAGACATTCAGTCATGAGGGACTTGTCAATCTCTGCAGGTAGAACACCATGAGAAAAGCCAATAAAGCATGCTATGGACTCTTTAATATAAAAGAGGAACAGGTCAAGAGGCCAGGAAATGTTCTAGAAAACAAAGCCATATTTACCGTGACATGCTGATTGTCAGAGGTATTATTGCCAAACACAGCCCGATCAACAATACCAACAGGAAGAAGAAATTAGAATTGGACGCTCTGAACTGCCTGGGGGAGGGTCTGCAGGTATAAAGAAGACTCAACTAAGGGAAGAAAAGGAAAGAAACATATTAAGATCAGTAAGTACAGCTTCCATGAAGTGAAATTAGCATGTTCATGCACTGCGGCAAGAACCTAAATCGGTCTAACCTTTCTAGAGGGTAGTCCGCTGTGCCTCAGTCGGTAGGGTGCCGGCCCCATATACCGAGGGTGGCGGGTTCAAACCCGGCCCTGGCCAAACTGCAACCAAAAAAGTAGCCGGGCATTGTGGCAGGCGCCTGTAGTCCCAGCTACTCGGGAGGCTGAGGCAAGAGAATCGCTTAAGCCCAGGAGTTGGAGGTTGCTGTGAGCTGTGTGAGGCCACGGCACTCTACCGAGGGCCATAAAGTGACACTCTGTCTCTACAAAAAAAAAAAAAAAAAATGAAAAAAATGTTTAATCCAGACTCCAATTATGGGGAATTCATGATGATGAAATAGAAAGGAAAAACGAGCCAAAACATCTGAGAGGATGTTTCCTGCTGCAGTCACTGCTAACAGGGCATAACTGGAAGCAATCTAAACACCTATCAGTGGGAGTCAGCAGGTTAAAGTTAAAGGTTAAAGTACATCAAGGTGAAGCATGGCGGTCATGCCTATAATCCAAGTTATTCTGAGGAGGCAGAAGGATTGCTTGAGGACAGGCATTTGAGACCAGCCTGGGCAACACAGTCAGACCCCGTCTCTACAAAAATAAAAAAAATTGTTTTTTGAGACGGAGTCTCAAGCTGTTGCCCTGGGTAGAGTACCATGGCATCATCATAGCTCACAGCAACCTCCAACTCTTGGGCTCAAGCAATCCTCTTGCCTTAGTTTTTTCTATTTTTAATAGAAGTGAGGTCTCAATTTTTGCTCAGGCTGGTCTTGAACTTGTGCGCTCAAGCTAGCCACCCGCCTTGGCCTCCCAGAGTGATAAGATTACAGGCATGAACCATCATGCCTGGCTTTTTATAAATTTTTTTTAAAAATTAGCCAAGCGTGGTGGTGCATGCTTACAGTCCCAGCTACTAAAGAGGCAGAAGTGGGAGAATCCCTTGAGCCCAGAAATTTGAGGCTGCAGTGAGCTATGATGATACAACTGCACTCCAGCCTGAACAAGAGAGTGAGAACCTGTCTCTAAAAAATAAAAAATAGGCCGGGTGAGGTGGTTCATGCTGAGATGGGTGATTACCTGAGCTCAAGAGTTTGAGACCAGCCTGAGCAAGAGTGAGACCACATCTCTAAAAAATAAAGAACTTAACTATTTTAGACTGTTATATAAAAAAAAAAACCCAACATTTATATCACAGGATCAAAACAATTCTTAATAAAACTCAAAATTATAAAAATGTGAACAATTCATTCAGAATCTTTCCAGAATAAAAAATATATTTTGAATAAGGGATGCAATTTTAACACGTCTCGCAGGATGTGGGGTAGGTTTCAAACATAAGATCAAGAATGATCCAGAATCTGACCCCCCACTTCCCTCTTCTCCTTACCTCTTTCACATAAAAGATGATAATGAATTTCAAGGTTGCAATTGCAGGAAGAAGAGGTGAGAAAAAGGCCCCAATCCAGCAAATGGTCTGCCCATAAACGATCCCCAGGACATTATCAGGAATGGCAAACTCCTGCTGTCCCCAGCACTGAATCAGCTTCCATGAGGAACAGTAGGTCACGAGGAGCCTGGAAACAAACCAATTACTTTCTTTTCTTTTTTTTTTTTTGAGACAGAGTTTCACTCTGTCACCATGCGTAGAGTGCCATGGCGTCATAGCTCACACAACCTCAAACTCTTGGGCTTAAGCAATCCTCCTGCCTCAGCCTCCTGAGTAGCTGGGACTACAGGTACCCACCTCAATGCCCAGCTAGTTTTTTTTTTATTTTTAGTAGAGACAGAGTCTCACTCTTGCTCAGGCTGATCTCAAACTCTTGAGCTCAACCAATCCACCTGCCTTGGTCTCCCAGAGTGCCAGGATTACAGTGTGAGCCACTGCACCCAACCCAGACAATTTCTTACCTGGGCTCCCAGTGTCTGCCAACGCCACAGAACCATGTCCACAAAATCAGGGCCATTTCCATGCATATTTCTCATGGAAACTGCACGTCTTAAAGACAAACTGTAGTGAACTCTGAGCGCACTCAGAGTCCAAGTCTCAGATCCACAACTCAGTACAAGTTTCTTTGAGTACAAGTTCCTTTGACTTCCTCATTTTTCTCATCAGGCACATGGAGGGCAGGATTACAATGCAACCTACCCTACAGGGTTGTGGTGAGAATAAATGACAAGGGAGGCCTCTTTACCCTGGACTCTTGACTTGCTATTTATGACAGAAAGTATCTGCATCCACAGAGAAAGTGGCTTACAAGGCCCCCCCACCTAGCAATGCCACCTCCCAGAATCCTAGAAGCTTCCTTCAGAAGTCCCAGGGCAAGGGGCCCCAGACAGACATACATAGGTGTTCACTGCGGCATTGGCACAGATCAGCAAAAATACCACCGGCAACCTGAGTGCCCATCAGTAGGGGCTGGACTGATAAATAACTATAAATCATGGATACAGTGAAACATTATACAGTCTTTAAAATGAATGAAGAGGCCAAGTGAGGTGGCCTGTAACTCTAGCACTCTGAGAGGCTGAAGTGGGAGGATCCATTGGAGTCAAGAGTTCAAAGCCTGCCTCGGCACCCCTGGCACAGTGGTTAAGGTGTCGGCCACATATACCGAGGCTGGCGGGTTCGAACCCAGCTGGGGCCAGCTAAACAACAATGGCAACTGCAACAAAAAAAATAGCTGGGTGTTGTCCCAGCTACTTGGGAGGCTGAGGCAAGAGAATTGCTTCAGCCCAAGAGTCTGAGGTTGCTGTGAGCTATGACGCAACAGCACTCTACCCAGGGCAACATAGTGAGACTCTGTCTCAAAAAAAAAAAAAAAGACTCAAGGAGAAGAAGAGAATAACAAAAGTGATGACACAGAATGGCACTCTTGATGGTGACAGTGGTGTTTTGTTGAGTTCTGTACCATGGAATGTTCTCAGTGCTTTCATCTCTGTTAATTGTCTCATGACATGGCTATCCCCATTCTACAGGTGAGAAAATAGGCAAAGAGCTTAAACAACCTACAGAAGGTCCCATGACTAGCAAGGTGCAGGGAGAGGCCTTGAACCCAGATCAGGAGATGTGGCACTCACTGCCACCTGGGGGGTCTACTCTGACAGTACTATGCTGGTGGCAGAAGGTCATCCTCAGTAAATCCTCATGGAAAGTGGTGCTGTTAATAATACTTCCACTCGGGCAGTGCCTGTGGCTCAAAGGAGTAGGGACCTGGCCCCATATGCTGGAGGTGGTGGGTTCAAACCCAGCCCCGGCCAAAAACTGCAAAAAAAAAAATACTTCCACTCTCCAGCAGGGCATGGTGGCTCACGCCTGTTATACTAGCACGCTGAGAGGCCAAGGTGGGAGGATCAGTTGAGTTCAGAAGTTCGAGACGAGCCTGAGCAAGAGCAAGACCCCTGTCTCTACTGAAAATAGAAAAGTTAGCCGGGCACCTATAGTCCCAGCTACTCAGAAGGCTGAGGCAAGAGGACTTCTCAAACCCAGAAGTTTGAGGTTACTGTGAATTAGGCTGAGGCCACAGCATGCCAGTCCAGGCAACATAGTGATACTCTGTCAAAAAAAAAAAAGATTTCCACTTTCCTTGTCACCTTTATACAGGCAACTAATAGACCCTGAGGGTGATGGCCTGGAACCTGCAAAACACCGGTTGTCAGTGGTTCCCGGGGCTGTGGAGTCATCCATCACTTTCTGGGGAGAGGCTGCACGGGGGACCACCAGCTGTGTGTGTTAGGGGGAGGGTATAGGTGTAAGAGGGACACCGCTCACACTTACTTTCTGGGAAAATCCACAAAGAGCGTCACAGCCAAGATAATGATGAAGTCGAAGATCATCAGCTTGTACATTTCCTGCCCAACTTGGGTCTCCCAGCACTGAAACCAAAGAGAAAGAGGGAGACTGAGAGGTCCTATTGGAGGCAGAGAAAGCTCCTCACACTCCCCCTTCAGTCTCCAGTCCCGCTGATCCAGCATCAGCTGACATGACATGCCTTTGAAGCTTCAGAACAGACTACAGTTTCCAAGCCCTTAAAAGCACCTGGCATGCTTTTAAGATGCTACTTCACACCTGTTCTCTTGACCACAACACTGTACCCCAGAATGACCTGCCCAGCCAGACACCCCCAGCCCCACAGCTCACTGGGTAGAGTTTCTGGTTGTAGCCACAGAGTTCACACGTGCCGTTCTCACAGGACGTGATCTTGGAGCCCAGCGTGAACACCAGCACACAGATGGTGGCCAGCCGCATAAAGACACACCTTCAGGGAAGAGAAGGAGGAAGGGGGATGGGTACAGCAGGCCCTCGGGGCAGGCAGGACTTGGGATCTGGGGTGGCATGCAGGAGCTGCCTTTCTTAAAATCAAACCTGCAAATGGGTTCAGAGTCTGATGAGGAAAGTTCTGAAGATTGACGGTGGTGATTCTTTTTCTGTTTATGTTCTTTTTTTTTTTTTTGTAGAGACAGAGTCTCACTTTATGGCCCTCTGTAGAGTGCCATGGCATCACACAGCTCACAGCAACCTCCAACTCCTGGGCCTAAGCGATTCTCTTGCCTCAGCCTCCCGAGCAGCTGGGACTACAGGCGCCCGCCACAACGCCCAGCTATTTTTTGGTTGCAGTTCAGCCGGGGCCGGGCTTGAACCTGCCACCCTCGGCATATGGGGCCGGTGCCCTACCGACTGAGCCACAGGCGCCGCCCTTTTTTTCTGTTTTTAATACTTTTACTTATAATATTTAAAAAAGAAATGAGTTTTCAAATCCTGAGTTCTGCGGAGGGACCCTGAATGGTTGGTTCTTGGATCTCTGATGAGGAGGCACAACCTGGTGCCCAGGAGGGTAACCCCAAGAGTACAGTCCACTGCACAGTCAGTACTGGCAGAGGGCTGTGGCTGCTGGCATTCCTTTCCTTTCCATTCCCTTTCCCTTCCTTTTTTTTTTTCTTTTAAGACAGAGTCTCACTCTGCTGCCCTAGGTAGAGTGCCCTGGCCTCAATGCTCACAGCAACCTCAAACTCTTGGGCTCAAGCAATCCTCTTAGCTCAGCCTCCAGAAGTAGCTAGGACTACAGGTGCCCTCCACCACACCTGGCTAGTTTTTCTACTTTTAGTAGATATGTGGTCTCACTCTTGCTCAGGCTGGTCTCAAACTCCTGAGCTCAGGTGATCTACGGGCCTCGGCCTCCCAGTGTGCTAGGATTATGGAGTGCGCCACCAACACCTGGCCCATGGTGGTGATTTTTGCACAACACTGAGAATGTGCCTCATCTACTAACTTGTACACTTAAAGTGGTTAAAATTATGTTTTACTACAATTAAAAAAAAAAAAAAGGATCAGGAAGCTGAGAACTCCTAATTCTGTGATAATATAGTTACACCACAGAACACTATTCATCCCTAAAAAGAACAACTTGAATCTTTCATGTATCAGCTTTGAGGGGCATCTGATATACAGAGAAGTGGGAAAGGGATGCTGTGGGATATCATGTAGATATGATCCTATTTTTAGAAGACAGGTAGACATGTGTGAATGTTTATTTCTTGGCAAGAAAACCCAGGACCATGGAGAGGGAGGCACATTGGCTATTCCCAGGGATTCAAAGGAGGTGAGCAGAGAGGGAAAGTTGTTTTTTAAAGATGGTTTTCTACTGGGGCAGTGCCTGTGGCTCAAAGGAGTAGGGCGCCGGCCCCATATATTGGAGGTGGCAGTTCAAACCCAGCCCTGGCCAAAAACTGCAAAAAACCAAAAAGGATGGTTTCCTATTGTTTGGTTTGTATTAAAAACTAGATAGAAACATTAAAAAATGGAAAAGTTCAACTCACAACCATGTGCTTGCACTTATTACTAAGTCTGTTGCCCCTGATGGGACCTCCTGATGGGATAAAGCAGATAGGACATCACACTTCCGATGAGGTTTCCATAACTAAAAAGTGAAATGGAGTCTAATAAAAACTCTGACTCTGCACCGTAGTTTACAGAAACTATGGGTATAGAAAAACAGATTAAACATACCCCAAGAAAACAATGAACGAAATCCAGAATAGGAGGTACGTTACAGGATAAATGGCATCACAAAACGGGAGGGAAAATTCTTACAACAATAAAAAGGATGTAAGTGACATAACAACCAAATCACAGCAGGTGATGTGAACAAATCAACCACAAAAAGCCATCTGCCATCCCACCAGGCCACCAGGGAGACTGACTCAATTTGATTAGGTGTGATGATGGTTATACAGCAGAACCTCCAGAGCTGACCACCTCCCTGTGTTGACCTAATTTTCACAGACTGGACAGGCACCCCATGTATGTATCAGGAGAATAGGCCTCGTTTCTGATGTTGACCAGATTTTTAGAGTCCACTGGGTGGTCAACTTACAGAGGTTCTACTGTATTTTTTAAAAAATCCCTTATTACTTCAGAGATATACTGACGTGTTTACAGGTGAAATGACATGTTGCCTGAGATTTCCTTAAAACAATCCAGCAAAAGTGGGAATGGGGGATGGATAAAACAAGATTAGCAAAAGGTTGAGAATGGTTGATGCTATGTGATGGGCACATGGGAGTCTGTTATACTACCCCGTATCCCCGAAAATAAGACATCCTCCGAAAATAAGACCTACTTACAGGAAAGATAAGGTGTCCCCTGAAAATAAGACCTAGCGCATCTTTGGGAGCACACCTTAAAATAAGACACTGCCTTATTTTCGGGAAAACAGGGTATTTGTTCTTTTGAAAATTTCCAAAATAAAAAACTTTAAAAAGTAAGATGTAGGGCGGGCGTGGTGGCTCACTCCTGTAATCCTAGCACTCTAGGAGGCTGAGGCAGGTGGATTGCCTGAACTTGGGAGTTCAAGAACAACCTGAGCAAGAGACCCTGTCCCTACAAATAGGAAAAAAAAAACAAAAAAAAAAACTACTGGGGAATTGTGGCATGTGCCTATAGTCTCAGCTACTCAGGAGATTGAGGCAAGAGCATCACTTGAGCCTAAGAGTTTGATGTTGCTGTGAGCTATGATACCATGGCACTCAACCCCAGGGCAACTGAGACTCTGTCTCAAAAAAAAAAAAAAAAAAAAAAAAGATGCAAATGTAAGCTCAGGAATTTGAGGAGCAGAAAGAGAACTCTGAAGTTTCATACAATTCCTACCTGGTCCTCTGCCCTGGACTCTGCCTATGCCTGTCATTTATGACAGCTTCAGAGCAATACTTTCTTGTATGGGCCTGAGCCTAAGTCCTCAGCTGTCAGTGTGCTAATACCTGGGCCAAAAATGTAACACCATGACTAAACTCTCAAATCAAAGACATTTCACTGCTGGTATAGACACTGATTCATTCATGGGGGCTGTCTGAAGGTTGAGGATTCTTATTTCAGCGGCAAGATGTACCACCACTGATTAGTAATGTCTGCCACAGGCAAGGAGCAGACAAGTGGTGGTCTGCTTGGCATGCAGGCCATCTTCGAGTTATGCATTACCGAAGAATTGTAAGCCGGATCTCAAAACCTGGGGAATAATCCTCATAGTGGATGATCTTGGCGAAAATGATGGGGGTGATAAAATTGGCCAGTGTGATCACGATAGATGGTAGGTACAATATCAAGAGGTTCTCTCCAAAAACCATCTTGTCAATCTCCTAGGAAGATAAAAAAAACTTACTGGTCAAAAGCATAATAAATTGCAACCAAATGAGTTAACACTAAAAAAATTCAACTACGCACATTTGACAAACAAAACACATGGTCAACATGTGTTCAACATGGCCTATAAACATAAGTCATCTCCCTCCTCAGGTGCCCAAACACAGGTATCTAGCACCATGCTGGAAGAAAAATGAGCTCTGTTGGATTTATTTAGGTGACATATAAAAAACACAATCCATGTATTCGGCATAAATTGGCAAATCAAAGTCTTTTCAAGGATGTAGTAGTGATGAATATGGAAGAGCCATTTTCTCCTTTCATAGCAACACACTATTTAGCCACATACATAGCTATCCAGAATAAAAAGCAAACGTCCTGCCATGCTCTTTGGGAGGCCAAGGTGGAGGATTGCTGGAGAACTGGAGACTAGCCTGAGTGACTTGAGACCTTGTCTCTGCAAAAAATGTAAACAATGAGTGAAGTGTGGTAATAATGTCTACCTGGTTGGCCCAGCTACTTGGGAGGCTGAGATGGGAGGGTTGCTTGAGCCCAGGCGTTGGAGATTGCAGTGAGGTATGATCAATTTTAAGACCCCGTCTCTTAAAAAAAAAGGAACTATCTTGGCCTCCCTTATAAGTAGGTACAGCTGTGACTAAATTCAGGCCAAGGGGATATAAGTTTAAGTGCAACATCCAGATCATGACCTTCAAGGGAAGGGATGTGCATCTCAGCCCCTTCACCTCCTTCCTATTGCCTAGAGTGTAAACATGATGGAGAGCTCATTTTTACCACACAGAAGAGGGCCATGCCCTACAGACAGCCATGCAAACTGGGTCCCAGATACATGATTTCAGGAAGCAGTGCCACTAGTCCAACTTCAGTTTTCAAAACCACTGCCACTTTAGGTAAACTGAGGCCCTAGCTAGTAAGTAGAGGCATAGGGATGTCAGGGTACAATCCAGGCAATCCAACCTAGATTTGAATATTGTGAATTCCAGGACAAGTAGGTGTCTCAAACACTCTTATTTTAGATGCTTTTTAAAATTTAAAAGTGGAAATTGATCATCTCAGATTTTCGGCTCTCCATCGTATCAGGCAAACTTTTATCCCTAAGCATAAAACAGAAATGATGGCAGTATTTACCGCACAGGTTCACAATGGAGTTAACGCGATCCCCAACCAGACTACAAGTTAAACTGACCCTCGAGGAGTACTCACTTTCTTCATGTGTTCTTGCGAGAAGATAGTTGCTATATAGATCGCATAAAAGCACGCGACTAAAACAGCCAGAACAATACAGTTCAAAAACAGTCTCAGAGAGTAAATGCGTATCGTTTCTTCTGAGGTCCTTTCTGCTATTTTCTGCCGTATTCTTTCTTCCTCCAGATCTGCCTGGGGATCAAAGAAAATTTATCTGTGAGTGCTGGAGATGTAGGAATATTCAGGAATCGGATCTTTGATTATACCCACCCCATCCATCTGTACAACTTGCCTTAAATATTCATCTCTACTGAGATACGTTCCCAGACTAACCCAAACAAATTGTTGTGACTTCTAAGTGCCTAAGACAAGGCAGAAACTCTCATTTCACTCTGCAATCAGGCTTCGCAATACACATGAAAACAGAGCTATAATCTATTCATGGCATTTCCTACATATAGTATGTGTCATTTTTTTTTTTTTTTTTTTGTAGAGACAGAGTCTCCCTGTACCACCCTCGGGTAGAGTGCCGTGGCGTCACACGGCTCACAGCAACCTCTAACTCTTAGGCTTACGCGATTCTCTTGCCTCAGTCTCCCGAGCAGCTGGGACTACAGGCGCCCGCCACAACGCCCGGCTATTTTTCTGTTGCGGTTTGGCCGGGGCTGGGTCCGAACCCGCCACCCTCTGCATATGGGGCTGGCGCCCTACTCACTGAGCCACAGGTGCCGCCCGTCATTTTTTTTTTTTAAATAGGGGAAAGCATAAATGCAGTCCACTGATACCACAAATTAGGCAGTCCAGTTTCCCACATTTGGGGAAATCACAGGAGTCAGTGCATCTGGAGTGCAATGGATAAGCCCAGCCCTGGGAAAACTACCTTGGTGATCATGGTATTGCTCCTGCCAGTTAAGTATAGTATGTGTCATTTTTTTTTTTCTTTTGAGACAGAACCTTACTTTGTTGCCCCCAGGTAGAGTGCCCTGGTGTCACAGCTCACAGCAACCTCTTACTCTTGGGCTTAAGCGATTCTCTTGCCTCAGCCTCCCAAGTAGCTAGGAATACAGGTGCCTGCCACAATGCCCAGCTATTTTTAGAGGTGGGGGTCTTACTCTAGCTCAGGCTGGTCTTGAACTCGTGAGCTCAGGCGATCGGCCCACCTCGGCCTCCCAAAGTGCTGGGATTACAGGCATGAGCCACCGCGCCCAGCATGTGTCATTTTTTAAACAACATATAGGTGGGTATTGTTATTTTTTCTTTTAACCCCATATGGTAGTCTCTTGATTTTAATAGGAGAATTCAATTTGCTCAGATTCCATGTAAGAAATAATAATACATTTGATTTTATTCCTTCCACCTTATTTTATTAGGCTTTGATTTACATGGCTCCTTCTCTTTCTCTTTTTTCTTTTCTTTTTTCGAAACAGCATCGTGTGCTGTTGCCTACGCTAGAGTACAGTGGTGTCATCATAGCTCACCCCAACCGCAAACTCCTGGGCTCAAGAGATCCTCCTGCCTCAGCTTTCTCAGTAGCTGGAACTACAGGTGTGCACCACTACGCCCTGCTTATTTTTCTATTTTTTTTGTAGAGACAAGGTCTTGCTCTTGCTCAGGCTGGTTTTGAACTGCTGGCTTCAAGTGATCCTCCCACCTGGGCCTCCTTTTTCTCTTTGATGGGTTTGATCCAGATGCTCTTCATTACTCTTCCTCTCCTTATTAATTTGGAAATTTTCTTGCACAATTTCAGACACTTACTCTCCACGCCACCCTGTTATCATAACATTCACTCCTCAGTTCCCTAGAAGGCATGTTGGGGGGGGGCGCACAATCTCCTAGCCACGGTGTGTCCCCACCTCTTCACCTCTTTTCCCAGACCCAGTTCACCAGCGCCCCTGCTTGGATGCAAGGTGATAAACCCCTGTAAGCTATTGGCAGTGAAGAGCTCTTGAAAACTACATAGGGGGAACTTGCTAAGCATCGGGGACAGCCTGGCCCCCACCCTAGATCCTCTGCAAGCTGCACACTCAGCCTCCCAAGGCAGAACTTTGCAGGTGGGGACCCTTCCCAGGAAAACCCAACAGCACTTACCCGGAGCTCGTACCTCAAGCTGCTGTGCTTCAGATCCGCAGTGGTGCGGTTGGTGATGCAGAAGTTCCAGCCAGCAAAGATCTTGTTGCAGTAACTCTGGAAGTGCTCCTCACTCCGAATCAGGTTGATTTTGAACCCTTCCACTGACCTGACCCCAAAACACAATCATCCTTCTTGTAAGAACAATAGCAAAATAGAGGTTCAAGAATTGGTTTTGTGTAAAATTTAAAAAGTTACACGTGGCTGCATGTTTAGCCCATTCTGACATGGTCAAGTTGGACCATTCTAAATACATGTGGTGGAGTGCCGGGTATCTCATTGTGAAAAATCATTTCCTTTCATTCACCAAATGGCGTCTAACACCACTGGAATAAAATGCAAACTCTTTAATACGGCCTAGGGATCCCCTGCCTCTCCTATGTAACTACCCTGATTCTCCTGCCTTTCCATAAACACGCACATCCCTAATCCTGCCTCGGGACCTCTGCCCATGGTGCTTCCCACTAAGAGATAGTTCTTCTCCTGACTCCTCCCGTGGCTGGGGTCCTTGCTGTTTTAGCAGGTTTCAGCTCAAATATCTCCTTTATGATTCCTAACCCCCATCTAAAGTCACAATACTTCCACTGCAAGTCGGTTCCTTTTATTTTCTTCATGGCAATGACCTTAATCTGAAATTTTCTTCTTTTTCTGTTTACTACTTAAAGCCCCTTACTCTAACTAAATTTTAAATTCCTTGAGGGCAGGTACCCCAGCTGTCCTGCCATCTTTATATCCAGAATGCCTGGGCCATACTATGGCCAATATGAACTCATGGATAAATGAATGAATATATGACTTAGATAATAAGTTAAACAGATACTTAGTGAACATCTGTTTAGGCCAAATATGACTCTGTTGCACATTTCATAATTTTTATTCCTTCAAATGCTTTCATGGAAAAAATATACCCTTTATATAAAAAATATATAAAAACACTACATGCCACACACAGTCCTCTGTGGATGAAATGGTTTATTTTCAGGATTTGCCAGCGAGGTGTAAAGAAAACAGATTGAGGGCGGCGCCTGTGGCTCAGTGAGTAGGGCGCCGGCCCCATATACCGAGGGTGGCGGGTTCAAGCCCAGCCCCGGCCAAACTGCAACAAAAAAAATAGCCGGGCGTTGTGGCGGGCGCCTGTAGTCCCAGCTGCTCGGGAAGCTGAGGCAAGAGAATCGCGTAAGCCCAAGACTTGGAGGTTGCTGTGAGCCGTGTGACGCCACGGCACTCTACCAAGGGCGGTACAGTGAGACTCTGTCTCTACAAAAAAAAAAAAAGAAAGAAAACAGATTGAAGTGGAAGGAATTATTGTGGTCAATCATTCTGCCAAAGGGTCACGGCAAGGATTTCATATCAGAATCACCTGGGTTGTTTTCTTAAAATGCAAGTCCCCCAAATGGGTTCATAATCTGAGATTTTCAATTTAGTAAATCTCTTGGTGCAGGGAATATCCAGAAATACACTATTTTATAAAGCTCATGATGATTCATCCCAGTTGAAAACCTCTGATTTATCTTTTTTTTTTCTCTTTTGAGACAGGGTCTTGCTCTGTTGCCCAGGCTGGGGTGCAGTGGTCTCAAATTCCAGGGCTTAAGCATTCCTCCTGCCTCAGCCTCCTGAGTAGCTGGGATTACAAGCACGTGTCACACATGGAGTAATTTTTTAATTTTTTGTAGAGATGAGGGTCTCACTGCCCAGGCTGGTCTCAAATGTCTGGCCTCAAGTGGTCTTCTTGCCTCAGGCTCCAAAATTGCTGGGATTATAGGTATGAGCCACTGTGGCTGGCTGAAAACCTCTGATTCAGGCCAAACCTATGTTTTACAGATAAGGAAGCTAAGATCCAAAGAAAGGAATATTATTTCTTTTCTTTTCTTTTTTTTTTTTTATTTTTTTTTGTAGAGACAGAGTCTCACTTTATGGCCCTCGGTAGAGTGCCGTGGCCTCACACAGCTCACAGCAACCTCCAACTCCTGGGCTTAAGCGATTCTCTTGCCTCAACCTCCCGAGTAGCTGGGACTACAGGCGCCCGCCACAACGCCCGGCTATTTTTTGGTTGCAGTTTGGCCGGGGCCGGGTTTGAACCCGCCACCCTCGATATATGGGGCCGGCGCCTTACCGACTGAGCCATAGGCGCCGCCCTTCTTTTTTTTTTTTTTTAGAGACAGAGTCTCACTTTGTCACCCTTGGTAGAGTGCTGTAGCATCACAGCTCACAGCAACCTCCAGCTCTTGGGCTTAGGCGATTCTCTTGCCTCAGCCTCCCAAGTAGCTGGGACTACAGGCACCTGCCACAACACCCAGCTATTTTTTGTTGTTGTTGTTGCAGTTTGGCTGGGGCCAGGTTCAAACCCACCACCCTCAGTATATTGGGCTGGCGCCCTACTCACTGAGTCACAGGCACCGCCCAGGAATATTATTTCTCTAGATCCAGGGAGTTGGAGCTGGTGCTAATTTGATGACGATAATGATGATTTTAATTTTATAGATGTCTATGAGGTGCTGGCTTGTTCAGTGAATCCTCCCAACAACCTTCCCAGGTGTATATATTCCTTGTTACAGTTTGGCCCGGGCTGGGTTCGATCTGCCACCCTTGGTATATGGGGCCAGCATCCTACTCACTGAGCCATAGGTGCTGCCTCAGGTTTATATATTTCATAGGTGAAGAAAATAAGAATCAAAGAGGTGAAGTGTCTGACATTCAGACCTTCGTCTCTGGATTCCAAAGCCCGTACTCTTTGCCACTCTATAGCACTCCCTCCTCCAGTGCCATGGCAGGCCTTTCCCTCATTGCATCACACCCAGCCTTCCCTTCACCATCTTGCCCAGAAAGCAACCAAGGCCCTGAGGTTGGTGAGCCTGAGCAAGATCAAGCTGTCCATCAAAAATCTGTGAGTCAGGCTTGGCACAGTGTCAGCCACATACGCCAAGGCTGGCAGCTTCGAACCTGACCTGGGCCAGCTAAACAACAATGACAACTGCAATAAAAAATAGCCGGGTGTTGTGGTGGGCACCTGTAGTCCCAGCTACTTGGGAGGCTGAAGCAAGAGAATCGCTTAAGCCCAAGAGTCTGAGGTTGCTGGGAGCTGTGATGCCACGGCACGCCATGGAGGGCAACATAATGAGACTCAGTCTCAAAAAAAATCTGTGGTTCACCTTCTATAGTACAGTGTTACCACTGGGAAGTGGCTGCCCAGCCAGGGACATTTCCCAGCCTCCCTCACAGTTAGCTATGGTCATGTGACAGAGTGCAGCCAATGGGATGTGAGTGATATACATCACTTCCAGGAATGGCCTATAAATACCTTCCACATGGCACTCCATCATGCCTTCTCCTCCCAGCCTTCAGCAGAATCTTCAAAGCCACATGCTAAAGATGGCCGTACTTCAGTCAATGTAAGTCCGAGAATGCCATGAGAAGGATTCTATCACACTAACCTGTGCCCCTACCCAGAATTGTCATGTAAAAAAGAAAGATAATGTCTATTATGCTTGAGTCATTGTACCTTTGGAGACAATCGTCTGTTACAGTAATTAAATTTCCATTTTCTTGGAAATTACTATCTCTCATTAAACCACTTATCTACCATGGAAAGCCATGTTGTCCTGTGACCCTAACCCCCTGGCCATAGTTGAAGTGTTGGGGCTGAGTACCTGAATGAAGCAAAGCCAACATGTCTCTTCAAAGGATTTCTGCACCTGTGCCAGGAAGTCACAGGCAGAGGGAAACTATAAGATGCCCTATTTCCCACTACTTAAGGAAACTGCCACTCCACAAAAGAATTAAAGATGAGGGAACTTTTGTTTTTGATCTTGTTAATAAGCCGTGGCTCCATCTCTGTCCTTACTGTAATCTGAGTTTCCTGCCTTCCTTGGTTCTCTCAGGCACTCAATACCTCTTTGCCCCAGCTAGCCAGATTGGGATTTCTGCCACCTACAACCCAATAGAGACCTAGTTAATATACAACCATACTAAAGATAAGGTGTGCACAGGTGCTGATGGGATTGCCAGCTGTGTTCAATAATGACTGAAGTAACCGAGGCTGCTACACCAGCTCCCAAATCCTGCCTCCCACTTCATCCAGGTCTCCTTGGGTGCCAACATACTCACAAATCTTTCCCCACAAACCCCACCCCTGAATGCCACTCATCCTTTGGGCAAAGGCTCCCAGAGCTCAGAGCTCAGAGCTTACAGACACCAGCCATGAAAGGTAATTCAGAGATAACACAATGACAAGATGAATCCTTATGCCAAGTGTGGTGGCTCACGCCTAGAATCCTCGCACTCTGGGAAGCCAAGGCAGGTGGATTGTCTGAGCTCGGTAGTTGGAGACCAGCCTGAGCAAGAGTGAGACCCTGTCTCTTAAAAAAATAGCCAGGCGTTGTGGCAGGCACCTGTAGTCCCAGCTACTTAGGAGGCTGAGGCAAGAGAATTGCTTAAGTCCAAGAGTTTGAGGTTGCTGTGAGCTATGATGCCAGGGCACTCTACCCACGGTGACAGATTGAGACTCTGTCTCAAAAAAAAAAAAAAAGATAAAACTTTACCTTTTCACTATCCAAATAAGGCTCAGGGCCAGGTAGACAATTGTGCTTAACACATAAGCCAGGGGAAGATCATAGGTGAAGTTCTGAAATTTCACGCCGTCGATGGTGTAATGTCCATAAAAGAGGCTGGTCTCCTCCAAGAAACCCTGAAAGAAACCCAAGGGCATGAGGTCAGACTGATCAGCTCACTGTAAGGAACCAGAAGCAGTTCCCGCCTCAAGGTACTAACACTACATACGTATCTGAGTGTCCTTACTTCATCCCCAGAGATTTAGGGGTACCCAGTCACACTGACCAAACCTTAGCATTACAAATGCACAAGTAATAATCCAAAACTGAAATTAAGAACAAAATTCCATGTGCCACAGCATCAAAAAAGACTAAAACACTAAAAAAAAAAAAGACTAAAACACTTAGGAGTGAATTTAACAGAAAAAGTGCAAATCTCATAGTCTGAACGCAGTAAGTCATTGGGGAAGAAAATTAAGGAAAGCTAAACAAATGGAAAAACATCCCATGTTTGTGCGTCAGGGGATCCACTGCAGTACTCATCAAATTGATCTACAGATTCAACAGAATCCCTAACAGAATCCCAGCCAGCTTCTTTTTAGAGACTGACAAGCTAACCCTAAAATTTATATGGAACTTTACAAAAGACCCAGAACAACCAAAACAACCTTGAAAAATAACAATGGTGGAAGGTTCATATGACCCCACTTCAAAGCTTATTACAAAGCAACAGTAATCAAGATATGTAAAGCTGGCCTAAGAACATATGGATAGGGCCAGGCAAGGTAGCTCCCACCTGCAATCCCAGCACTCTGGGAGGCCGAGGCAGGAGGATCATTTTAGCTCAGGAGTGAGACCAGTCTGAGCAAGAGTGAGACTCCCTTTCTAGTAAAACTAGAAAAATTAGCCAAGCCTTGTTGTGGCAGGCACCTGTAGTCCCAGCTACTCAGGAGGCTGAATTGGGAGGATCGTGTGAGCCCAAGAGTTTGAGGTTACTATGTGCTATGATGATGCCACTGTACTCTACTGAAGGTGATAGGGCAAGACTCTGTCTCAAAAAGAAAAAGAAAAAACAAAAACAAATGCCATGGACAAATACCAGGCTTTCTACCCATCTGTTCAGAAAAATGGAAGCTCAAAACCATGACAACTTTCAGAATGATATTACTATTTATTTGTACTTCATAATATAGCAGAGCTTCTCAACTGGGGGCAATTCTGTCCCCCAGAAAACATTTGGCAGTGTCTAAAAACATTTTTTGTTGTTACAGCTGGACAGAGTGTGCCACTGGCATCCAGTGGATAGACACCAGGGGTGTCCCTCCACATCCCATAATACACAGGATGGCCCCCACAACACAGAGTGCTCTGATCCCAAACACCGATAGTGCTGAGGTTGAGAAACCCTGGTTTAGAAGGCACAGATGGCCTCTTTTCATAGCTGCAATCTAACTTGCTAAAAAAAAGTGGGATGAAAAAACTAACACATACCCACAAAATCATTTTTTCAGAAGATGATAAGAAAAAACTTTAGAACTACTCTAAGAACAATGAAATTAATTCCATTTTAGAGCAGGGGGTATTAACCTAGCATCCATAGACTTTTAAGACATTTCAAGGAATCTGTGTAGGCCTGTGTACATGAGGTGTGTGCAGAAGTGAGTCTGTGCATCACACATGTTTCTGTGTGTGATTTCTGGGGGGTGGGGACACAGCTTTCATCCATACAGTTTAGCACCCCAAAATATTTAAGGTTTTCAGCATCAGAGAAATTAAATAAATTCTATCCAGGTTCATTTTCACTGAAACTTCTTTCTGTGGGGGGAACACGGTATTTTGTTACAGTAGGAAGGTGACAAGGACTGTGAAAAGGACAATGGCTGCAAGTGACAGAGCGTGTTTCCTGTCCTGCTAGCAGGGGTGGGTGAACATTGTCCTTACTGCTGTAATCACAAGTCCTGTTTCTTTTGTGCTTGACTCTCACTGCACGCATTCAGGAAACTGATCTTTAAATCCACCAATTTTCAGTATATTTAGGGTCCAAATAAAAGATTATGTTAAATACTTACAGTTCCAGAAAGCAAGTCTATGATATAACTGTAAAAGTAAATGAGTCCAGAGCTACTTATTGGATATTCTGTGCATTGTATATCTGCAAAGAACAAAAACAAGAACGTCAGCTGAAAGGCTTTTGTAGTCTCTGTAACTTTTTTTTTTCCCTGACAAGAGTCTCACTCCATCACCCTAGGGTAGAATGCCTTGGTCATCATGAGCAGCAGCCTCAAACTCTTGGGCTCAAGAGATCCTCTTGCCTCAGCCTCCCAAGTAGCTGGGACTATAGGTGCCCCCCACAATGCCCAACTAGTTTTTCTATTTTAGTAGAGACAGGGTCTCAAAACTCAAGCAATCCACCTGCCTCGGCCTCCCAGAGTGCTAGGATTACAGGCATGAGCCACTCTGCCCAGCCCCAACTAGTTTTTCTATTTTAGTAGTGACAGGGTCTCATTCTTGCTCAGGCTGGTCTAGAACTCCTGAGCTCAAACAGTCCACCTGCCTCAGCCTCCCAGAGTGCTGGGATTACAGGTGTGAGCCACCATGCCCAGCTTCTGTACTTGTTTATCACAATTTGTATATAAGCACATACAGTCATATGTTGCTTAACAATGGGGCATGGTGCTTACACAAACCTAGATGACTTAGCGTGCCACACACCTCAACTATATGGTACAGCCTACTGCTCCTGGGCTGCACACCTGGACAGCATGTTACTGTACTGAATATTGCAGTCAACTGCAAGACAATGGTACGTATTTGCATAGCTAACCATAGAGAGGTACAGCAAAAATATGGTATTATAATCTTATAGGACTACAAATGCAAACAATGTAACCTAATCGTATATATCCTCATATTCATCCCAAATTTAAAAAAAAAAAATCTTACTACTGTTGCATATGTGGTCTGTTGTTGAATGAAATATCATTATGTGCCATATGACTGTATATATACGTTTTTGCTTATTTGTTTGTGAATGTGTACTTGTGTATTTGTGATTTTCTATGTGTAATCCCAACCCTAATATGTCAAGTACAGTAGCATTTCCTTCTATTTTCTTCTTTTTCTATTTTCAGTATTTCCTTCACTATTCTCCCTAAACATGTGGGGAATAGATGTCTTCTCTATACATTTCGTATGGGGATCCATATTGAAAACATGTTTTCTGGCTTGGTGCCCGTAGCTCAGCAGCTTGGGCACCAGCCACATACACTGGAGCTGGCAGGTTCGAATCCAGCCCAGTCCTGCCAAACAACAATGACAACTACAACTAAAAAACATCCAGGCGTGTGGCAGGTGCCTGTAGTCCCAGCTACTTGGGAGGCTGAGGTAAGAGAATCACTTAATCCCAAGAGCTAGAGGTTGCTGTGAGCTGTGACACCACGGCATTCTACCAAGGGTGACAAAGTGAGACTCTGTCTCAAAAAAACAAACATGTTTTCTGCTTGTACGTGTGTTTTGTGATTTGGGGTTCATGTCTGCATACGCTTAGGGATATGTGATTCATATAACTGTTATCCCATCTGAAGTACAACTAATATAGAAAGATTGCTATGTGTAAATACATTGTTTTACTTTCAAGAAATCCATATGGTCAGGTGTGGTGGCTCACACCTGTAATCCTAACTCTCTAGGAAGGTGAGGCGGGTGGATCGCTTGAACTCACGAGTTCAAGATAAGTCTGAGCAAGAGTGATACCCTGTCTCTACTAAAAATGAAAAGCTGAAGCAAGAGGATTGCTTGAGTCCAAGAGTTTGAGGTTTCTGTGAGCTATGACACCAGGGCACTCTACCAAGGGCAACAAAGTGAGACTCTTGTCTCAAAAAAAGAAAAAAAAGGTAGTTGAACCAGTTTCTCTAAGACAGTTCTCAAACTGTGGGTCGCGACCCACAGGAACTGTATTAAAGGGCATTAGGAAAGTTGAGAACCACTGCTCTAAGGCCATTTTCAGCTCAGCTCTCTTATAATTGTAACATGCATGTGTTTATTCTTGCAACAAATGTTTCTTCATCCCTCTGCAGCAGATATAATAGTAGATAAAAAGATGAATAAGAAACAGTGGTTATGGCGCCGGCCACATATACTGGAGCTGGTAGGCTCGAACCCAGCCCAGGCCAGCTAAACAACAATGACAACTGCAACCAAAAAATAGCCGGGCATTGTGGCAGGCACCTGTAGTCCCAGCTACGTGAGAGGCTGAGGCAACAGAATTGCTTAGGCCCAAGAGTTGGAGGCTGCTGTGAGCTGTGACACCACAGCCCTCTACCAAGGGCGACATAGTGAGACTCTGTCTCAAAAAAAAAAAAAAAAAAGAAAGAAAGAAAACACAAGTTCAGCACCTATTGTAAAGTCTGGCACACAACCAGTATTAAATAAATGGGACTCGACAGCCACAAGCAGGCTTGGAGAGGGAGAGACAAAGGAGGCAATGGGAGAGCACAAAGGGAGCGAGGAATGAAATGAGACAGAGTCTCACTTTATGGCCCTCGGTAGAGTGCCGTGGCCTCACACAGCTCACAGCAACCTCCAACTCCTGGGCTTAAGAGATTCTCTTGCCTCAGCCTCCCGAGCGGCTGGGACTGCAGGCACCCGCCACAACGCCCGGCTATTTTTTGGTTGCAGTTTGGGTTGGGTGGATGGGTTTGAACCCGCCACCCTCAGTGTATGGGGCCAGCGCCCTATTGACTGAGCCACAGGCGCCGCCCTATAAGTTGGCTCTTTAAAGACAGGAAACGTGTCTTATACCTCTATTAGCTCCTCCATGGCATCGTGGTACACAATAAGTTCTCAGGGAACGCTTGCTGAATTGGACTGAATTTAGAGAATCAGAAGCCACCTCAAAGCTCATCTAATAATCTCACTACTCAAAATGTGGTCTCCAGAGCATCAGCAACACCCGAGAACTTGTTACAGATGCAGAATCTCAGGCTCTACTTCAGAGTTACTGAATCAGTTTCTGCATTTTTAACAAGCTCTGCAGGTAGTTCCTACAGTCCTTGAGAAGTTCTGATTTAGTAGCTCATCCCTCCCTGCCTCCCAGAACTTCTGCCTATTGCAAGACATTATTTCCATCCATCACCTAGAATCATAGAAACCATGAGCTTAAGCAGGCTATCCATCCAGTCCACATCTACAGGAGGATCTCTGTGGATATGAACTCACTGTGGCAAAGGTCTGTTCTACAGTTGCAATCAAATCAGATTGAACAGAATCCAGTGGGCATTCAGAGAGTCTGAAGAGCAGGACCTTGCACCCAGCCTGTGCTCAGTCAGAGGTTGTTGGGGGAAAGGTTTGAATCATCTACTGTGATCTCCCTGGATGATCCCTGTGATAGTTAATTTTATGTGTCAACTTGCCTGGATGTGGGTGCACAGACATTTGGTCAAACATGATTCAGGGTGTGTCTTTGAGGGTGTTTCTGGGTGAGATGAACATATAAATCAGAAGACTGAGGAAAGCAGATTGTCCTCCCTAACATGGGTGGGCTTCCTCCAGTAAGATGAAGGCCTGAACAGCACAAAAATGTTCCGTAGGAGAGGATTTTGGCCTGCCTGACTGCTTGAGCTGGAACATTGGTCTTCTCCTGACTTTGGAATCTACCTGAAACCTTGGCTCTTCGTGGGTTTCAATCCTGCTGGCTCTTAGACTTGAATTTACATCATTGGTTCTCTTGTTCCTCAAACCTTCAGACTTAAACTACAACATTGATCCCCTGTGTCTCCAGTTTGCTGACCATAGATCTTGGAATTTCTTAGCTTCCATAATTACATGCTACAATCCTTCTCAAAAAAATAAAAAAATAAAAAATAAATAAATGGGACTCATAAGCATTATCCTTATCAGAGATAAAAATCTTGAAATAAACAGTCTACTTTTGTTATCCTGCATTACTCCTCCCAAATGCCCAGATGCACTCAGCAGTGGCCAAGTAACTTGCATTTTTATGTGTCATCTCTAGGCAGAAGCGACAGGAGCTAGCATAGGTTACAGTTCCTTGGCCACTGTAACTGACTGATCACTGACGATCAATGATCCAGACAGAGGCTGTTCCATCAGATGGAACCCAGAGTGAAAACCACCAACCCATGATGGATATATAGGCTGTGAGTAAGAAATAAACCATTGTGGTTATCAGGCACTGAGAGTTATGGGGTCATTTGTTTCTGCAGCATAGCCTAGGCTATCCAGACTAATACAGTTACCCCAAACTTACAATAAAGATTCTTAGCCAAAGAAGCATTGTAGCAAGGTACGCAGCAAAAAACACGCTTCATGGTAAACTAGGCCTAGGACTCACCTGTGTCTTTGAATGGAATGAGCACAAAGCTGCTGTTGGTGATCTTGTATTTGGTAAGTAAGATTGGGAGCAAAACCAGCATAAAGATGATCAGAAATATCACCAAATTCAGCAACACCAAGAACCGCAAGAAGGAGAAATAGGATTGAATCCCAGTGCCAAATTTCCCTGGAAAAAATAAATTCAGACATCATTGACCAAAAGTATTGACTGACCCACAGATGTTGTAGCTTCAGATAGCCACAGAAAGCTAAAGTTAGATATATCTTGGTGGGAACTATTCCCATGTAAATCTACAACCTTGAATTAATTGTATGAGAATGCTGAGGGAGGCCTCAGTATTTATTTTCTCTCATATGAAAAAGACCAGACTTCATTTTATTTATTCATTGCCTTTTGGGGAAATCACTTGACCGTATATGTATGAATTTGCTTCTGAACTCTATACTGTCCCATGGGTCTACTTGTCTATCCTTGTACCAATACTAGACTGTCTTATTTATTCCATATTTATAATAAGACTTTCAGCTTTGTCTCCTTTAAAATTATCCTAGATATCCTTGTCTTTTGCTTTTACACTGTTTGCTTCTACACTTTTGCTTGTACACTGTTTGAATCAGTGTATTGATTTTCACACACACAATCTGCTGAGATTCTAACTGGAATCACATGAAATATTATATACAGGTCAATCTGAGAAGTGATATCTTTTTATACAATTGAGTCTTCTGATCCATGAACATGGTATATTTAGGTCTTCTTTAATTTCTCTCAATCATAGTTTATAGTTTTCTGTGCAGAATTATTGCATATCTTTCTTTTTGTTCTTTTTCCCTTTTTTGCATATCTTTCTTTAGCTATATTCCTAGGTATCTGACATTTTTGATGCCACTGTAAATTTCATCACTTAAAAAATTTTATTTTCTGGGTGGCGCCTGTGGCTCAGTTGGTAAGGCGCCAGCCCCATATACCAAGGGTGGCGGGTTCAAACCTGGCCCCGGCCAAACTGCCACCAAAAAATAGCCGGGCGTTGTGGCGGATGCCTGTAGTCCCAGCTACTCGGGAGGCTGAGGCAAGAGAATCGCTTAAGCCCAGGAGTTGGAGGTTGCTGTGAGCTGTGTGAGGCCACGGCACTCTACCGAGGGCCATAAAGTGAGACTCTGTTTCTACAAAAAAAAAAAAAAAAATTTATTTTCTACGTTTGTCAGTAGCACAATTAGTGCTACAATTAGTGGACTTTGCTAAATTAACAATTAACCTTGTTAAATTAACGTATTAATTCTAATAGTTTTCATATTTATTTTCATCTGCAAAAAAAAAAAAGACATTTCTTCCTTTTCAATTATTATTCCTTTTACTCCCCTGATACTACATCAGGTAGTACTTCCAGGGTGATGTTGACTAGAATCTGTAATAATAAGCATATTTTTCTCATTCTCAATCTCAGAGGAAAAGCTTTCAGTATTTCACTGTCAAATATGATGCTTGATGTAGAATTTTTGCAGATGTTTTTATTACATTAGGTAAAGTCTCATCTATTATTTGCTAAGAATGAGAAGGGAAAATTATCAATGCTTTTTTTCCGTATCAATTGGGATGAGCATATAATTTTTCTCCTTTGTTCTGTTATTGTGGTGAATTATGATAATTTATTTTCAAATAGAAAACCATCTTTCCACTAGACAATGATTAAATTGCTGAGGACAGACAGCATCCTGAAGAGCAAGGGTGTCTGCTGGTTCTTAGTGGGGACAAAGAACGTATCTTCAGAGACAAAAATATAAGATATCCAGTCTTTGCCTCTCTCTAATAATAACGTGCCAGAGGCAAGAAGCTTGCTTATCACCCCTTCTCTCATGCCAAATGAGCACCCAGCCAGCCAAGAATTCACAGAGGCAGAGCAACTGAAGAGAAAATCTAAGTCCCAATCCCAGACAGAACCTGCCCTAGAATGCACAAGTTATTTTCTGAATGAAAATCAGAGTACAAGGGGCGGTGCCTGTGGCTCAGTGAGTAGGGCACTGGCCCCATATGCCGAGGGTGGCGGGTTCAAACCCAGCCCCGGCCAAACTGCAACAACAACAACAAAAAAATCAGAGTGCAAGATTTTAGCCACTCTGTCCAGTTCTGAAGCCTGAATGCCTGGGTTCAAACCCTAGCTCTGCCTCATTCGGGCTGAGTGAACTTGAGCAAGATCTTAACCTCTCTGAGACAGGCATATGGTAAGTACCTATATGAATGGTTCTTATGAAGATTAACTGAGATAAAATGAGCAATATGCTTACCACAATGCCTCGTTTATACAAATGCTCCATAAAAGTTAGCTTTTATTAGTTTGTTCCAAACATGATGTTACACTTAAATCTCAAGAGAAAAAGTATGAGTGTGTGGTTGAAGTTTTAAGGGAGCCTATGAAACCCATTACAAATATGCCTACACTCTTTCAAGTAAACCAACAGCAACAAAAAGGTATGTTAGCAGTTTTGAAGAAATGCTTGAGAAATGTTTTGCTTGATTGCTCACAGCAACCTCAAACTCCTGGGTTCCAGCCATCTTTTTGCCTAGGCCTTCCCAAGTAGTTGGGACTACAGGTGCCACTACAATGCCTGGCTAGTTCTTCTGTTTTTAATAGAGTCGGGATCTCACTTGCTGAGGCTGGTCTCAAGTTTTTGAACTCAGGCAGTCCACCTGCCTTGGCCTCCCAAAGTGCTAGGATTACAGGTGTGAGCTACGATGTCCAGTCGAGTCTTGCTCTATTGCCTGGGTAAAGTGCACTGGCATCATTATAGCTCAGCTCCCAGCAACCTCAGACTCCTGGACTCAGGCCATTTTCCTGCTTCAGCTCCCAAGTAGCTGGGACTACAGGTGTATACAACCACACCAGCTAATTTTTCTATATTTAGTAGAGATGGGGTCTGCTCATGCTCAGACTGGTCTCCAACTCCTGAGCACAAGAAATACTCCCATCGTGACCTCCCGGAGAGCTAGGATGACAGGCGTGAGTCATGGCACCCACCCAACCTAATAACAACCTTCCTATTCAATTTCAAAGTAGCAAACACATTAGTCTTAGTAAAGCATCACAAGAATAGAGAAGCATGACTCCTATGTACTCAATTTTGATATGAGGACAATTAATGACAATTAATGACAAGTGGGGGTGGGGAAGGGGAGAGCAGAGAGAGAAAGGAGGGAGGGGTGGGGGAAAGGAAAGCAGAGAGAGAGAATGAGGGAGGGAGGTGGGGCCTTGGTGTGTGCCACACCTTTTGGGGGCAAGACACAATTGTAAGAGGGACTTTACCTAACAAATGCAATCAGTGTAACCTCGTTTCTTATACCCTCAATGAATCCCCAACAATAAAAAAAAGAAATTTCAAAGTAGTGATGTGTGTGAATGAAGATAATGACAACAGCTGGAAAGGAAGGAAAACATCCATAATTTGCCCTGATGGTGAAGACATAGGTTCCACCAAGCCTAACAGTGGTTTGTTGCTAACATTCATCATGGAAGGAAAGAAAATGCTCAATTCAGCTAGTGTTTATTAAAAATGAAGCTGTACTGGGTGGCGCCTGTGGCTCAAAGGAGTAGGGCGCCGGCCCCATATGCCAGAGGTGACGAGTTCAAACCCAGCCCCAGCAAAAAATGCAAAAAAAAACAAAAACAAAAGATGCTGTACTGTTTTTTCCCCAGACACTTCTGCAGATGAGACTGCAGAGAATTTGAGGTACAGTACCTTCTATGCTGCGAATGTCATTTCGCCACAACTCCAGATGGGTCGTCATCTCGCGAGCCTTCTCCAGGAATCTCTTCCAAGACTTGCTGCTATACCGTTTCCATTGATCCCACTCGGAGAGATACTTCATTTGGGTCTCCTGAATGTCCCTGTATTAAAAACACGATCATGGGGCGGCGCCTGTGGCTCAGTGGGTAAGGCGCCGGCCCCATATACTGAGGGTGGCGGCTTCAAACCCGGCCCCGGCCAAACTGCAACCAAAAAATAGCCGGGCGTTGTGGCGGGCGCCTGTAGTCTCAGCTACTCGGGAGGCTGAGGCAAGAGAATCGCTTAAGCCCAGGAGTTGGAGGTTGCTGTGAGCTGTGTGAGGCCACGGCACTCTACCGAGGGCCATAAAGTGAGACTCTGTCTCTATAAAAAAAAAAAAAACACGATCATGGCTCAGCTCCTCTGGCACAGTGGTTATGGCGCTGGCCACATGCACCGGGGCTGGCGGTTGGAACTCGGCCCAGGCCAACTAAACAACAACGACAACTGCAATAACAACAAAAATATAGCTGGGCATCGTGGCGGATGCCTGTAGTCCTAGCTACTAGGGAGGCTGAGGCAAGAGAATCACTTAAGCCCAAGAGTTGGAGGTTGCTGTGAGCTGTGATATCATAGCACTCTACTGAGGGCTGACATAGTGAGACTCTGTCTCAAAAAAAAAAAAAAAGGCTCGGTGCCTGTGGCTCAAGCAGCTGAGGCACAAGCCACATATACCTGAGCTGGCAGGTTCAAATCCAGCCAGGTCCCGCCAAATGAGTGCTGCAACCAAAAAACAGCCAGGCGCTGTGGCGGGCTCCTGTGGTCCCAGCTACTTGGGAGGTGGAGGCAGGAGAATCGCTTGAGCCCAGGAGTTTGAGGCTGCTGTAAGCTGTGATGTCACGGTACTCTACCCAGGGTGACAGCTTGAGGCTCTGTCTCAAAAAAAGCCCCCATGATCATGACAATGGCAATGGCAGCATCATCGCGCCTCCACATCCAATAAAACTGCAGCTGAGAGGGTGGGAGAAACCTGGAGGCTCACACACCGCAGCTGGGACTATAAAGCAGTGCAGTCACTGTGGAGAACAGTTTGGCAGTTTCTCCACATGGTAAATGTGGAATTACCATATGAGCCTGCAATTCCACTCCTAGGTACAAACCCCAAAGCACTGAAAATAGGGCTCTGCAATGAAGATGTACCATGAATGTTCATAGCACCACGATTCCCAATGGGCAAAAGGTGGGAATGACCCAAATGTCCACAGAGAGACGAGTAGGTTAAAAGTCCTGGTGTGGCCCCACAATGCAGTATTCCGCTTTAAAAAGAAATGATGTACCGATTTGTGCTACAACATAGACGAACTTTGAAACGCGCTAAGTAACAGAAGCCGGACACAAAAGGTCGTGTTACTATAGATTCCACTTGCACTAAATATCCAGAGTAGGCAAATCTACAGAGACAGACAGTAGGTTAGGGGCTACCTGGGGCTGAGGGGAGCGGGAAACAGACAGTGGCTGTTTAATGGGTACCAAGTCTCCACTGAAGGAGATAAAACATTTCCGGAACTGGACAGTGGTGACAATTGCACAACATTCTCAGTGTACTGAATGCCACTGAATTGTACGCTTTAAAATGATTCAAACTAAACTTTATGTGTATTTCTTACAATAATTAACAAAAAGGGTTTTGTTGTTGTTGTTGTTGTTTTTGAGTCACAGTCCTGCTTTGCCACCCTTAGTAGAGTGCCACAGCATCATAGCTCACAGCAACCTTAAACTCTTGGGCTCAAGGGATTCTCTTGCCTCAGCCTCCCAGGTAGCTGGGACTACAGGTGTCCACAACAATGCCCAGCTACTTTTAAATATGGGGTCTCGCTGTTGCTCCGGTTGGTCTTGACTCCTGAACTCAAGTGATCCACATGCCTTGGCCTCCCGGAGTGCTAAGATTATAGGTGTGAGCCACCACAACCTGCCTTGTAACTAACAAAACATTGTAAAAAAATTTTACAATTTTTTAATTTTATAACTCCTCATTATTTACAGAATAAAAAGCATATCCTTTCAGCTGGAATTCAAAGCCCCTCTCAGCCAGGCCCTGGCTTCCAGGCTGCTCCGGTCCTCTCCTCGGCCCCAGGCCAGGCATGTCTCATGGATTCCTGAACCTGCCCTTGGGGTTTTGGCACCTGCCTCTTTCTACTCTGTGAACACTGTACATTCTTCCTCTTTTCCAAAGGAGGCATAAAAATTGCTGTATGGCCACCTCTATTTCCTTTCCCTCCTTCTAAGTTGCGAAGCTGGTATTACAGGCCAGGCACTGGGCTTATCTACAAGGGCTTTTCTCTTCTCTTTTCGGGAGGAGGAGACAGAGTCTCACTCTGTTGCCCAGGCTAGAGTGTCATGGCCTCAGCCTAGCTCACGGCAACCTCAAACTCTTGGGCTCAAGTGATCCTCCTGCCTCAGCCTCCTGAGTCACTGGGACTGTAGGTGCCTGCCAGAATCCCCCACTGATTTTTCTATTTTTTAATAGAGATAGGGTCTCACTCTTGCTCAAGCTGGTCTCAAACTCCTGAGCTCAAGTGATCCTCTTGCCTTGGCCTCCCAGAATGCTAGGATTATAGGCCAGAGCCATTATGCCCAGACTTCAGTGGACTTTTCGATCTTGCACAGATCCAGCATCTCTGGTCTATACCTACTAGATGCTGGTAGCACTACCCTTCAGTTGTAACAATCAGACCTTGTCAAATATCCATCAGGGGGCAAAATTTCCTCCAGGTAAGAAACACTGGTCTAGGCACTGCCTGTAGCTCAGCAGCTAGGGCACTGGCCACATACACTGGGGCTGATGGGTTCAAACCCGGCCCAGGCCTGCCAAACAACAATAACAACTACAACAAAAACATAGCCTGGCGTTGTGGCAGGCACCTGTAGTCCCAGCTACTTGGGAGGCTGAGGCAAGACAATCGCCTAAACCCAGGAGTTGGAGGTTGCTGTGAGCTGTGATGCCACGGCACTCTACCGAGGGCGACAAAGTGAGACTCTATCTCTTAAAAAAAAAAAAAATGTATTTTATGAATAAAATGCATCTCTGCCCATAACGTACATTAGGTAGTTTCCAGGCGACTAACAGACAAACCTTAGTCTCCGCTTCTCGGAGATGTTCAGCGCATACTTTCGAATGGATTGGCTATTGAGATTATCAGTGAGTCCTTCCTCCAGGTTGGAGCCATAAGAGTCTGTCGGCTTCAGCAGAATGCCACTTGGCTTGTCCCGGCTAAGGATGTTTGTCCTCCTGCGTGCAATGGACCGGTAGCTTGGCAATTCTTGAAGGAAGTTGACAGGTGGAGAGGAGAAGCAACTGGAGTCCAGAGAGGGGTTCTCTGGGTAAGAGAGAAGAAAGCCATTATTCACTTCAGTGAGCTTGGGAGCCAAACTACAAAACCTTAAGAAGAGACTTGGACCCCATAACTAAACCTTGCAGATAATAACTGGCAACAAGAACATTTGGATCTGGGTGGGCATGATGGCTCACTCTTGTATTCCTAGCACTCTGGGAGGCCACTGCAGGAGAATCCCTTGAGTTCAGAAGTTTGATACCAGCCTAAGCAAAACTGAGACCTCATCTCTACGAAAAATAGAAAAAATTAGCCCGTATTTCAGGGGGCACCTGTAGTCCCAGCTACTCAGGAGGCAGAGGCAAGAGGATCCCTGAAGCGCAGGCATTTGAGACCAGACTGAGCAATGCAAGACCGCATCTCTACTAAACTAGAAAAACTAGCAGGGCATTGTGGTGGGTGCCTATAGTCCCAGCTACTCAAGAGACTGAAATGGGAGGATCATTTGAACCCAGGAGTTTGAGGTTGCTGTGAGGTAGGCTGATGCCACAGCACTCTAGCCTGGGCAAAAGAGTGAGACTCTGCCTCCAAAAAAAAGAATATTCACATCTTATTTTATTTACCATGATGTTGTTTATGGCAATGAAATCGTCTGCAAATGGGTTTATGTTCTACAGATTTGTGGGTAAACGTGCTTTATTGTATGATATCTGATTTCTAATCTTTGCCTACAGCCCATTAGCTAAAAGTATGGCATTGGGCAAGTTTTCTAAATTCTTTTTTGCATTTGTCAAATGGCGCTTGTAATATTAGCTCCAAGAATCCAAACGCACAGAGACAACAACATCAACAACAGTAATAATAGCATTTACTGAGCCCTCCCCATGTGTCAGGCCCGGTGTCAAGAACTTCCCACATATTTATGGAATTTGGGCTGGCCTGGTGATCTGCTCAGACCAAGGGAGTACAGTATAAATGATGCTTTGCCCTCTCTAAGCCCAGCCTTTGCTGGCCTCTGCTCTTCTCTGCAGCCCTGCAGCCTTGAGCTCATGGCTGAGACCATGGGGGATGATGTCTGAGCTGAGGCCACCCCAAACCAGCCTTCAGAGTGAATGACATCTATAATTTGCTTGCATTTAGAGAGCTGGTGATTGGGGGTGCTAGAAGAAAGCCAGGTCTATCTGACTCCAAAACCCTTATTCCTTTCTAGAAGCAAGCTTTGCTGTAGCAGTCGAAGGCAGGTGGACTTTCTGTTGAAGAGGAGGGAAGCTATCCTCATGCCCGATCAGATTTTACTTGTGGGAATTCTGAGTAGAGACAGACAGGACTCAGGAAAAAGAAAGAGGACGCAGGGCGGCGCCTGTGGCTCAGTGAGTAGGGCGCCGGCCCCATATACAGAGGGTGGCGGGTTCAAACCCGGCCCTGGCCAAACTGCAACAACAAAAAAAAATAGCCGGGCATTGTGGTGGGTACCTGTAGTCCTAGCTACTCAGGAGACTGAAGCAAGAGAATCACTTTAGCTCAAGAGTTTGAGGTTGCTGTGAGCTGTGATGCCACCGCACTCTACCGAGGGCGACAAAATGAGACTCTGTCTCTAAAAAAAATAAAGAAAGAAAGAAGGGCGGTGCCTGTGGCTCAAAGGGGTAGGGCTAGGGCACCGGCCCCATATGCTGGAGGTGGCAGGTTCAAACCCAGTCCGGGCCAAAAAAGAAACTGCAAAAAAAGAAAGAAAGAAAGAAAGAAAGAGGCAGCATAATGACCTCAGGAATTGCCCCTATAAGCAGCAAAGCATCTATGACTTTATGCAAGATGCTAAATTGCTTGGGTTTGAATCCCAGCTCTGTGGTATGTTAGCTGTGTGTCTTTGGGAAAGTTACTAACTTCTCTGTACTTCACTTTCCTCATCTTGAATACACACGCCTGCAACAACTCTATCTACCATGTTTCTTTTTTTTTTTTTTGTAGAGACAGAGTCTCACTGTACGGCCCTCGGGTAGAGTGCCATGATGTCACACGGCTCACAGCAACCTCCAACTCTTGGGCTGAAGCGATTCTCTTGCCTCAGCCTCCCGAGCAGCTGGGACTACAGGCGCCCGCCACAACGCCCGGCTATTTTTCTGTTGCAGTTTGGCCGGGGCTGGGTTTGAACCCACCACCCTCGGCATATGGGGCCGGCGCCCTACTCACTGAGCCACAGGTGCCGCCCAATCTACCATGTTTCATATCTGGTGCTAGGGATACTGCAGTGAATGAAGGAAATGCCCTGCTCGAATAGCGCTTATATTCTGAGATGGGGAAGGAACGATAAGAAAATGAACAGGCGGCTCGGTGCCTGTGGTGGCTCAGCATCTAGGGAGCCAGCTACATACATTGGAGCTGGTGGGCTTGAATCTGGCCTGGGCCTGCCAAACAACAATGACAACTGCAATAAAAAATAGCTGGGCATTGTGGCAGGCGCCAGTAGTCCCAGCTACTTGGGAGGCTGAGGCAAGAGAATTGCTTAAGCCCAGGAGTTTGAGGTTGCTGTGAGCTGTGATGCCACAGCACTCTACTGAGGGTGACATAGTGACCCTCTGTCTCAAAAAAAGGAAAGAAAAGAAAATGAACAGGCAATAAACATTATGCAATGAAAAAAAACCCAAAAAACAGAGTGATGTAAGAGCACAGAGGTGACACGGGGGTATGTGCTGTTTTTGATAGGGCAGGGTCAGGTATGGTTTCCCTGTGGAGGTAAAAACCTGGACAGAGGGAAACAGGAAGTGCAAAGCTCAGGGATGGGGGTGTGTGCGTGGCATGTTGGACAAGAGTGAATGGCAGGAGGCTGTTTTGCAGGTGGACATACACGTGCGAGGCTCCTTCTGTGCTCCCCTTTGATCTAAGCTAGACCGGTGACTTGCTTTCCAAAGGATGCAACAGAAGTGATGCTTTGCCAGTCACAGCTCCAAGTCCTAAGAGGGCCTGGTGGCTTCCTCTTCTGTGCTCTTGGGACCTAGGCTGCTGTTGAGATGCCCAGCTACTTGGCTCAACCATGTGGAGAAGAGGCAGTAATCCTACGAGGGAGGAGAGCCACAGGTCCCCCCCATGTCCCTAACACCCTGGGGCATCCTCACTGGGCACTGCCACGGAGGCTGTCATGGGCGCTCCGACCCCAGCAGACGGCCCATGCACTGCTTCATTCTCGTGCACAGAATCAGCAGAAATGACAAAATGGCTTAAGCCACGGCGTTTGGGGTAGTTTGTAAAGCAACAATGGAAATACTGAGGTCAGAGAGGTGGCTGGGGCCAGACTGAGTCAGGCTTTGTAGGCTGTGGCAGGACCTTCCTATGTGACTGTGCCAGGAAGCCACTAAGGGCTCTGGACTGAAGCATGTGGACACTTTCAAGAGTCACTCTGGAGGGTGCAAGGCTGAGGACAGGACTCCCGCCACACTCAACACTAAAGATAATCACAGGGGGCTCAGCACCCGTAGCACAGTGGTTACAGCACCGGCCACATACCCCGAGGCTGGTGGGTTTAAACCCGGCCCCGGCGAGCTAAACAACAATGACAACTGTAACAAAAGATAGCCAGCATTGTGGCGGCCGCCTGTGGCCCCAGCTACTTGGGAGGCTGAGGCAAGAGAATTGCTTAAGCCCAAAAGTTTGAAGTTTCTGTGAGCTGTGATACCACAGCACTCTACCGAAGGTGACATAGTAAGACTCTGTCTCAAAAAATAAATAAATAAAATAAAATAAATGATAAGATGATCACATGGGTAGAAGGTCCCAGGGCAGAGCCTGGCACATGTCAGACTCCGTGAATGCACTAACCGGAAGGGCTGGGGGAGGGCTGGAATGGGCCGGCCATGGCCTGGCTCTTATTGGGCCCATCTGTAATCTTTCCCTCTTGGACGGGCATGTTTAGACGCAACAGAGCAGCTTTCCCACTAAAGATGACAAACGGACACAAGCCTGGGGCTCTGCCAATGCCATGGGCAAGCCTGTGAGTCTCCCCCACCCCTTCCTGCCCTGCCCAGCATACCCTGAGGGTATGACACACTTCCACAAGCAGCTCCCTACTGGGGGCCTAAAGGGTCCAACGGCTGCCACCCTCCCTCTGGGCAGCAACAAAGAACTACTATTAACCAGAAACAAGGGCCTTTGAATATGGAATAGCACAGACTTACTGAATATTTAACAGCAGTGAGGTCAGGGACCCCAGGCTGAAACACTGGACATTAGCCAAGCCACACCCCCCCCCCCCATGACCAAGCCACCCCAGGGGAGACAACAGCTGCCTCAGAGCAGTATTTTTTCATCTCAAGAACAGGTCATAGAATACCATAGGTGGAGTTACAAACACCATAAATAACAGTGGCTAAGATTGATGGAACATTTACCTCCTATCAGCTATTCAAAGTAACACTCCAAACTATTCTTTGAATAGAATTATCCCCATTTTACAGATGAAGAAACTGAGGCTCAGAGAGTTTAAGTATCTTGCTCACACAGGAACTAGAAGACCTATCACAGGTTTGTTAGACCCAAAGCTGCAGCCTTCCCCATGAAAAGATTTAGTGGGCTGTGGATTTGAAAGTGCTTTGTAAAAGTTAAAATGCCATATAGATAAACTAGATAATTATTTGTTCTATCATCCACCGCCACAGGAAAAATATGTTCTATTCACATTTCATATAGACAGTCCCCAGTGGAAAACTACTTGCAAAAACAGCCGTCATGGAAGAAGAATCATTTTTCTCCTTCAGACACTCTGGGGAAGTTCCCTACCTTCAAACAAAAAATGTCATGACCACATCTGCGAACACAGGCATCGCTATTTTTATGACTAGGATCCACCTCCTCTTGTTTTCAGGCAGGAGCATGACATCACCGATTTCTCACACCAACCTGCAGAGGTAGGCAGAGAAGGCTTCACGGCCCTGACTCTTCAACAGGGGTAACTGAGGCCCAGAGAGGTGACATGCCCAAGGCTTGGCTGTCAAGACAGACTCCTGATTTCACTGCCACTCACTTCATAACGCAGAGCGTCAGTTTTCTTCTTATCCGTAGAGATTAAGAAATCTCCTTATAGTTATTGTCAGACCTTCTACTGAGTTCGTCCAGCCAAGAGTGTCTCTGTTGGCACAGCCACTTAAGTCCTGTGGGGGAGCATATTTCAGATATTGGGGTGCCTCCATCTAAGACTACCTAGAACTTCCTGGCCACTGGAGTCAGATTTTCAGCAATTAGGAGATGATAGTTTAGGTGGGAGGATGACTGGGTAATTACAGGAGATGAAGGAGTGGGGGAGGTGGAGCTACTTTTTCTGCTATGTTGTAGTTTTCCAGGTCTTTAAGGAGAAAGTGAGTCTCTCTGAGGCATAGAGTGGTGTCTTCTTCACAAAAGAATGAATGAATAAATGAATGAATGGATGGATGGATGGTCAGAGCAGGAACCTGCACAGCAGCCTGAGGTCTTAACTTTCTCTGCAGCTCTTTCCACAAGACACCAAATCCTACCAAGGAGCATGAACCCTTCCAGGATGTAGGCACCAGCCCAGTGCGATCTAAATGGCACTAAAACCCCTGCCAGCCTCCTCAGTGTGCTTGCCAAGAACCTGGCCCAACCCTATTTGGTGCTGTGTTCATGCACAGTTTAGCTTCCCACTCACTGGGAACAGAGCACGGAGGTCATCAGGTCCAGGCCTCTTGCCAGCTGCCATGGGAATTAGTTCTGCCTGACAACTTTCATGGAGCCCTCTTGCACCAGATTCCGGGCTGGAGGCTAGGACTCAGGAGAGGATGAAGACTTGCTCTCTGCCTTGATGAGCTTTTCTTTTCTTTTTTTTGAGACAGGATTTCACTCTGCCACCAAGGCTGGAATGCATGCCTCATGATAGCTCACTGCAACCTTGAACTCCCAGCCTCAAATGATCCTCTTGCCTCAGTCTCCTAAGTAGCTGGGACCATGGGTGCCCATCACAACACCTGGCTCATTTTTCTATTTTCTTCCGAGATGAGTTCTCATTATATTGCCCAGGCTGGTCTTGAACTCCTAACCTGAAGTGATCCTCCCACCTCGGCCTCCTAGTGCTGGGATTACAATCTGACCACCAGGTCTGACCTCCATGAGCTTTTGCTCACTCCGTCAACCATCACGTAACTCCTGTGGGCCCATTCACTGCGCTCACCCATCATCAGTCTGTCTTTTCTGTTTACTCCTCTGACTCTCTTCCTCCCTATTAGGCTGCAACATCCATGAGCGCAGGCACCTTGTCCCTCTCCATCGCCCCTGAATCTCCAGGGTCTAGAATAGTCTGGCACACGGCGAACGCTCAATAAATACCTGCTGAGTGAATGAATGAATGGATTTGATGCTGTGGACACAGGCAATGCCCAATCACCAACCAAGCTGACCAAAGTACGTGCTTTGCACAGCAGCAAAGCAAAGGGTGCCAAAAAAATAAGAAAAATATTGATGAAATTTAAGCATTGAACATTATTCTTTCCTATAGGGATGATACATTTTTTTACAATTGAAAAAAATTACCAAAGGAGGAAAAAAAAAAAAAAACTGACCAAAAATACTGACTGAGATGTAGACTCCATATTCCATTCTTCTTATTTCGGGTTACTTTATGCAAACCAGCCCTATTAGAAATGTGCTCTGCTGGTTTTTTTCCTCATTAAATGATAAATGTTGTACACACGGAGAATCCAATATCACCAACAAGGCAAAGCAGACATTGATTTCGGCACGTTTTAGACTCCTTTCCACTTGCTATGGTTTGACATTTATTTCGGATGCTAAGTGGAGTTTGGGTGCCTGAAAAATCTGGGCTTATACCTACCAAAGGGTTTTAACCCAGGTGCTCCAACTGTCCCAGGACACTAGTTGAAGCTGCTATGACGCAACTATGAAGTAAAAAAAAAACGGTTCCAAGGCCAGGGAGTCATCACTGCCCCACCCCTGGAGAGAACACCCACCATTCATCTGTTCTTTCATTCACTCACCCACTCAGTCACTTGAAAACATTCACTACATGAGTCAAGCCCTTTTCTAGGACTGGGACGCAGCCTTGACTACAACAACACAGCACTTCCCACTTTTGCAGACCTGATGTGCTATTTGGAGGAGATACACATTAAACAAGAACAATATACTTCACACATGGTGGTAGGTGTGTGGAAAAAAAAATAAAGTCTGGAAAATGGGGAAACAGGTTGGCTAAGGATGGTGTCCTGAGAAGGGGGCATTTGAGCAAAGCCTTGAAGGGAGAGAGAAAAATAGCCCTTTAGCTGTCTGGGAGAACAGCACCCAAGGGAGCAAGGAGGGTAAGTACAAAGGCCCTGGGGCAGAACGGTGCTCACAAGGGAGAGATGGAGAGGAGGTCAGGGGAGAAACAGGCCAGGCCACCCGGGCATGCTGAAGGTACTGGCTTGTTCTCAGCTGGGAACCAAGGCAGGGCGGAGGGATTACAGCAGAAGAGTGACTATCTGATTCAGATTTAATAGCATCCCCCTGGCTATTTCTGTCTTTAAGCTACACAGGGTAGTATGGCTGAAATCCAAACCAGGGCACCACTTGTTGGGCTTCTGCAATGAAGGTCACATTCTATACCCGCATTGTGCAGTATGGTGACCACTAGCCCCATGGGTCTATTAAATAAGTAAAATATGACTGGTGTGATTAATGGATTTTTAATTGTATTGGACTTAATTAAATTGACATTTCCATAGCTGCATGGGGCCAGTGGCTGCTGTCTTGCACAGCCTCGAGGGACCTTGCTCACGGGCAGTCCAGATCCTAGTCTGAGAAGAGAGGAGCCAGAGGCCCTGGGGGCCTCCTGTGTCTGCCACATTCCAGAATAGCAGGACAGGAGGACCCACATGAATCACCATAACCAACACCTGGGTGGGGCCTGGTGACTGGCTGGCTCCAAAGCTTTACCACCAGATGAGCAAACAGTCTTCAAAAGCAGTGACTAACTCTGTAATCAGAGCAACTGCTCAGCCTAGAACCCAACTCTCCTGGGTTTCAAGGCCGGAAATCATACAGTGAGCTGTCTGTGGAGCAGTCACTGATTCTGTCTGTCCAAGAAAGTGGCAAGGTACAACAGTTAAGAGCACAGGCTCCAAAGAAACCCTGCCTAGATTTTCATCCCAGCTCCACCTGCCATCTGTATAAGCTGGCAAATTTCTTGACCATCCTGTGCCTCTGTTTTCCCACCTATAAAATGGGAACAACAGTTCCTACCTCATAAAGCTGTCCTGAGGATTAAGTGGCTACCATATTTAGAAAAGAGGGCTCGGCGCCTGTGGCTCAAATGGCTAAGGCCAGCCACATACACCTGAGCTGACAGGTTCGAATCCAGCCCAGGCCCGCCAAACAACAATGACATGTACAACCAAAACAAAATAGCTGGGCATTGTGGTGAGCTCCTGTAGACCCAGCTACTTGGGAGGCGGAGGCAGGAGAATCGCTTGAGCCCAGGAGTTGGAGGTTGCTGTGAGCTGTGATGCCACAGCACTCTATCCAGGGTGACAGCTTGAGGCTCTGTCTCAAAAAAAAAAAAAAAAAAAAAAAGAGGGTGGCGCCTGTGGCTCAGTCGGTAAGGCGCCGGCCCCATATACCGAGGGTGACGGGTTCAAACCCAGCCCCGGCCAAACTGCAACCGAAAAATAGCCGGGTGTTGTGGCGGGCACCTGTAGTCCCAGCTACTCGGGAGGCTGAGGCAAGAGAATCGCTTAAGCCTGGGAGTTGGAGGTTGCTGTGAGCTGTGTGAGGCCACGGCACTCTACCGAGGGCCATAAAGTGAGACTCTGTCTCTACAAAAAAAAAAAAAAAAAAACTTAAATAAAAAAAAAAAAAGAAAGAAAGAAAGAAAAGAGGTCAGCAAATCTCTTCTATGAAGAGCCAGATAGTAAATATTTACTATTTACCATATCGTGTCTTGGAACTACTTATCAGCTTTATGCAGGAAAGCAGCCACAGACAATGCGTAAATGGAAGGGCATGGCTGTGTTCTTTTTTTGTTGTTTTTTTTTTTTGAGACAGAGCCTCAAGCTGCTGCCCTGGGTAAAGTGCTGTGACATCACAGCTCACAGCAACCTCCAACTCCTGGGCTCAAGCGATTGTCCTACCTCCGCCTCCCAAGTAGCTGGGACTATAGGCTCCCACCACAACTCCTGGCTATTTTTGGTTGTAGCCATCATTGTTTGGCAGGCCCGGGCTGGATTCCAACCTGCCAACTCAGGTGTATCTGGCTGGTGCCTTAGCTCCTTGAGCCATAGGTGCCGAGCCGAAATGGCTGTTTTCTAATAAAACTTTATTTACAAAAGTAGTTGGCAAGCTGGATTTGGCCCAGGGTCCATCCTTGGCATAGAATAGTGCTTGATATTTTATGCCATATACTTGAAGGCTATAGCTCTATTTGTTTATTTTTACTTTTAATTTTTTTTGAGACGGACTTACTCTGTCACCCTGGGTAGAGAGTCATGGCATCACAGCTCACAGCAACTTCAAACTCTTGGGCTCAAGAGATCCTCCTGCCTCAGCCTCCCAAGTTGCTGAAACTATAGGTGCCCTCCACAATACCCAGCTTTTTTTCTATTTTTGATGGAGACAGGATCTCACTCTTGCTCGGGCTGGTCTCTAACTCCTGAGCTCAGGCAATTCACCAATCTCAGCCTCCCAGAGTGCTAGGATTACAGGGGTGAGCCACTGCACCCAGCTGTTTGTTTATTTTTGAGATAAGGTCTTGCTCTGTTGTCTGGGCTAGAGTACAGTATTGTCATTATAGCTCACTGCAAACTCAAACTCTTGTGCTCAAGTGTTCCTCCTGGCCTCAACCTCCAAAGTAGCTGGGACTACAGGTGTGCCACCACACCTGGCTAATTTTTCTATTTTTTGTAGAGATGGGGTCCCACTATGTTGCCCTGGCTATAGAGTATAAAACACTACAAGTAACAGAAAAAAATAGCTCTTGGCTTTAGCCAAAATAAGCACTGTAACATGGAAGTGTTCCTGTTACTGCCAAATAAAAAAAGGGATGGTACATCTTACCCACATATGGAATTTTTTTTTTCTCGAGACAGAGTCTATGTTGCCCTCAGTAGAGTGCTGTGCCATCACAGCTCACAGCAACCTCAAACTCTTGAGCTCAAGTGACTCTCTTGCCTCAGCCTCCCGAGTAGCTGGGACTACAGGCGTCTGCCACAATGTCCAGCTATTTTTGGTTGTAGTTATTGTTATTTACCAGGCCTGGGCTGGGCTTGAATCTGCCACTCTCAGTGTATGTGGCTGGTGCCCTACTCACTATGCTATGGGTGCCAAGATGGAATTTTTTTTTTTTTGAAAGAGACAATTCCTGGCCTTAAGCAATCCTCCTGCCTCAACCTCCCACAGTGCTGGGATTATAGGTATGAGCCACTACTCGCAACCCTCTGGCTTTTTTTTTTTTTTTTTTTGAGACAAAGTCTCACTATGTCACCCTCAGTAGAGTGCAGTGGTGTCACAGCTCACAGCAACCTCAAACTCTTAGGCTTAAGAGATTCTCTTGCCTCAGCCTCCCGAGTAGCTGGGACTACAGGTGCCACAACACCAGGCTATTTTTTGTTGCAGTTGTCGTTGTTTAGCTGGCCTGGGCCAAGTTCGAACCCGCCACCCTCAGTGTATGTGACTGGTGCTGTAACCACTGTCCTATAGGCACCAAGCCCTTCTGGTTATTTACTGATAAATGTAATATACATGAAGAGTTTAAATTTGCAGTGGGGGATCTTCTTGCTGTGGACCAAGCTATCATCATATTCATGTGGAGTGTTTTTTTCTCCTTGGCCAAGACCTCTTTCAAAAAAAGGTTCCAATGTTTCTAGAAGCAGTAAGAACAAGGAGCCTTTATTGAGCTTTTAGCATGGGCCAAGATTGTATCAAAACCTAAATACTTAGCTCCTACGAGCCTCACAATTCCTTTATCCTATGGGTCCTTCTTATGTCATATCCTCATTTTCCAGCTCTGAATATAAGGTTGAGCTAAGGTGTGAACCATAAGACTTCAGCATGTCTTATCTACTCTTATGCCTCTGGCAATTAGCATGAGGCCTGGCACATAATAGGTGCTCAAAAAACACAAGTCAAATGATTACACGGGAATATGAGCTTTAGAACTCAATGTTCTTCTGTCAGTAACCTGTCAAGTAACTTCTCCAAGCCTTAGTTTCCACAGGGGCAACACAGGCAAATAACACATCCTTCAATGAGTTGCTGTGAGAAACTGAAGTTTCACACACAGAATCCAAAACGGAACTGCTGACCTGGGCCAACCAGAGCCTCATGAACCAGCTCCTGCCACCTGACCTCACTCATCTCTTCCTCAGAGCTCCAGACCTCCTCAAAGGTCATTCCCACCTCCAGTCCCCTGTGCCCTGAACGCTGTTCCCACCTGCACTTCTTACAACTGCCTCCTCTACGCCCTTCAGGCCTCTGCTCAGAAGCCACCACCTTGGGATCACCCCATTTAAGCAGCTCCTTACCCTCTCTGTCTTATCAGCCTATTTATTTCCTTCCCAGAAGTTAGGGCTAGCTCCAATCATCCTATTTCTCTCCCTCCATCTCTTTTTTAGAGATAAAATCTTGCTCTGTCAGCCAGGCTACAGTGTACATAGTTCACTGCAGCCCCAAATTCCCAGGCTCAAGCTATCTTCTTGCCTCAGCCTCCCGAGTAGCTGGGACTATGAGAATGCACCACAGCACCCAGCAGACTTTTTAAAAAAATGTTTTGGAGATGGGGTCTTGCTGTGTTGCCCAGGCTGGCCTCATGCAATCCTCCCATCATGGCCTCCTATTTTCCCCTGTATCTGTTTAGTGAATCCCCCTTGAACAGAAGCTCTGTGACATCAGGGACCCTGCCCCTCCTTCACCAGCAGATTCCCAGGGCCTGGCACACAGTAATCACTCAAGGTCAGTTCTCTTCCCTTCCTCCTCCCCTGAGGGTGGGGACAGCCCGGCAAAAGGTCTAGGTGGTCCCAGACTCAAACAATACTCCTTCAAAAAGCAATCAGATTCCAACAAAGGTTACAACACTAAAAAGTTATTTCCCCCTTTTATCCCTCTAAATTCTTCACTTCCTGAAAAAACAAACAAAAAAGGCCACCAGGGGCTTTTGGGCCTATTCTAGGCCTGAGTTGCTGGGCAGAGCTAGTCTTTCTAGACAGAGAGGAAAAAAATAACTCAGACGGGTGGGTCACCTGAGAACTAACCAGTCTGAAAACGGCCTGTGTAATCTATAGCTGTGTCCAGACCTGCCTCCTGCCAGAGACACTTTTAAGGGTGATGAGTGACTGAGATGAATGGGTTTAGCAAATAAGGGGGAAAAATAAACAAATGGTTATTTGTCTGCAAGCTTCATACTAAAACAGGCCCAAGAATAGTTATTCAACTTTATAAATCCCAAACAGCACATCTCTAGAAAGTACAAGCACTGCCCAGTCACCAGACCTTATAACCTCAGGGCCAGAGAAGGCCCAATAATCATAAGAATAAGGGCACCAATAGATCCCACTTAGTGCTCAGTTTTCTGTTTTGTTTTGTTTTTTTTGAGACAGAGTCTCACTCTGTTGCCCAGGCTAGAGTGCCATGGAGTCACAGCAACCTCAAGCTACTGAGTTTAAGCCTCCCACCACAGCCTCCCGAGTAGCTGGGACTACAGGCGTCCACCACAATGCCTTGGCTAGTTTTTCTATTTTTAGTAGAGATGGGTTCTCGCTCTTGCTCAAGCTAGTCTTGAACTCCTAAGCTTAAGCAATCCTCGCACCTCAGCCTCTCAGAGTGCTAGGATTACAGGTGTAAGCAACTGGGCCCAGCCTTTTTTTTTTTTTTTTGAGATAGGGTCTCACTCTGTCACCTGGGCTAAAGTGCAGTGGCATGATCACAGCTCAATGTAACCTCAATCTCCTGGGCTCAAGCAATTCTCCTGCCTCAGCCTCCAAAGTAACTGGGACTACAAGTGCTGCCACTATACATAGCTAATTTTTCTTTTCTTTTTTTTTAGAGACAGAGTCTCACTTTGTTGCCCTCAGTGGAAGGCCATGGCTTCACAGCTCAGCAAACTCGGGCTTAGGCGATTCTCTTGCCTTGGCCTTCTGAGTACCTGGGACTACAGGCGCCTGCCACAATGCTTGGCTATTTTTTTTTGTTGTTGCAGTTTGGCCGGGGTCAGGTTTGAACCCACCACCCTTGGTATATGGGGCCGGTGCCCTACTCACTGAGCCACAGGCACCACCCAATTTTTCTATTTTTTGTAGAGACAGGATCTCCTGACTCCACCTCCCAAAGCTACTGCACTGGCCCTGAGGGTCAGTTTTTGACATGCTTATCTCCTTGAGTCCTCTCAGAGATCCTAGCAAATGGGGTATAATTATTTGCATTTTATAGATGGGAAAGGTGAGGCTCTGAGAAGTTACAGGACTTGCCCAAGGTTACACAGCTGATCCACAAAAACCACTGCCAGAGGTGTTCTTCATTTATTTATAAAGGGGAGGGGAAGGGAGAAAGGGAGGAAGGAAGGAAGGGAGGGAGGAAAAATGGAAGGAAGGAAGGAAGGTCAGGTTCCAGCTCCTCCTACAGGAGCAGCCCAGAGGGGCTGCTGAGTTGGGTCCCTTTACCTAATAGATGTTTCCTGCTCCAGAAGCCCAGACCAAGTCTCACCCTCTGGTGGGCAAGGTCAATCCAAGTATAGTCTCATCAGGGCCTTCCAGGTCCCTTCGTGAGAGCAGTGCCCCTTCAGGAGGGCACAGGAGAGGCTGGTGTCTCTGCAGTCATACACCGTGGTCAGCTCTCGTCAGATCACCACTTTATGGCCATATAGAGATCCTGTTTGAGTCATTTCAGTACCCCTCACCCTTGTCCCTGATGAACAATGGTGATAGTCACGCATCACAGAAGGTGAAAAGGCACTGATTTTGGCCATTCCTCAAAAAAGTTAAGCATAGGCAGGGTGCAGTGGCTCACGCCTGTAATCCCAGCAATCTGGGAGGCCAAGGCAGGAGGATTGCCTGAGATCACGAGTTTAAGACCAGGCTGAGCTACAGTGAGACTTCATCTCTAAAATCAACCAGGCATAGTGGTGGGCACCTGTAGTCCCAGCTACTTGGGAGGTTGAGGCAGGAGGATCACTTGAGCACAAGTGTTTGAGGTTGTATGATGACACGGCCCTATACTGAGGGCAACATGATCCAGCAATTCCACTCCTAGACACATATCCAGAAGATCTGAAAATAGGGCCGCATGTGGTGGCTCACACCTGTAATCCTAGCAGTTTGGGAGGCTGAGGCAAGTGGATCGCCTGAGCTCACAAGTTGGAGACCAGCTGGAGCAAGAGGGAGACTCTCTCTCTGAAATAATACGTGGGCATCATGACAGGTGCCATAGTCCCAGCTACTAGAGAGGCTGAGGCAAGAGAATCACTTTAGCCCAGAGTTTGATGTTGCCGTGAGCTAAGACACCACGGGACTCTACCGATGGTGACAAAGTGAGACTCTGTCTAAAAAAAAAAAAAAAAAAAAAAAAAATAGATATTCAAACACTTGTCCATAAATGTCTATAAGCAGCACTAGTCACAGTGGCCAAATGGTGGAAACAACCCACATGTCCATCAATGAACAGATAAGTGGATAAAATTCCACACAATGGAATATTATTACTCAGCCATAGGAAGGAATGAGTTTCTAACACATGCTACAACATGGATGAACTTTGAAGACATTATGCTAAGAAGCCAATCACAGAAGATTACATCTTACATGATTCTACTAAGTAAAAAGTCCAGTCTAGGCAAATCCACGGATACAGACAGCAGATTTTTGGTTGCTGGAGGTTGAGGGGTGGGAAATGGGGACAGACTGCTTAACGGACATGGAGTTTCCTTTTAGAAAGATGAAAATGGGGTGGCGCCTGTGGCTCAGTGAGTAGGGCGCCGGCCCCATATACTGAGGGTGGCGGGTTCAAACCAGCCCCGGCTGAACTGCAACAAAAAAATAGCCGGGCGTTGTGGCGGGCGCCTGTAATCCCAGCTGCTCGGGAGGCTGAGGCAGGAGAATCGCGGAAGCCCAAGAGCTAGAGGTTGTTGTGAGTCCTGTGACATCATGGCACTCTACTGAAGGCGGTAAAGTGAGACTCTGTCTCTACAAAAAAAAAAAAAAAAAGAAAGAAAGATGAAAATGTTCAGGAACTAGACAGGACATTTAAGATGGTCTATTATGTGAATTATACTACAATAAAAGAAAAAACGGGAAAGAAGGGATGGAGGGACGAAAGCAGGCAGGCAGGTGGGCAGACGGAGCTGGTTGAAAATAAGCTGGTATGAGGTACTCAGTGAATGAAATATGGCAAACATTTGACAAAGGGAATGAAGAGTCCATTCAACAAACAGCAAAGATGCCAGGTACTAAGGGACCAAGAGGCAAAGTAGTCTCAGGGACCATGAGTGACTCTCAAGAAGGTACTTCAGATAGGGCGAGGCTTTTGCTGGGGAAGTTGACGTGGTGATTAGTAGTGAAGAGGGTCTGGTCTTGGGAAGGGCATGTGATGTGAAGAAAAGGGAATGACAAATGCAAACACCTAAGGAGGGAAAGGCTGGAAGAGACTCCCAGGGGCTGGGACTGCCCGGGAGAGAAGCAGCAGGAACAGAGACTGGGGAGAAGAGTTGGCAGGGGCTGGCCCAGAGCAGCAACCCTCACTAGAGGCCGCTGGGATAAGGTGTTTCCCTGCTGTTTTCTCCTATTTTATAGATGGGAAAACTGAGGCTCAAGGCCACACAGCTTATAAGAGACTAAGTCAGGGCCTAAACCCAAGTCTGTTCGATTTGTCCCAGCTCTTAAAGATGACACAACTCAAGGGAAATGAGAATACAGTTCAAAAGATATTTTGATAGGGTGAGTCCAGGAGGCTATGTGGGCACAGACAGGGACCCAAAGTCTAGTCTGGGTGAAGGACAGTAGCCTGCAAAGGCTTCTAAGAGGAAGTGAGTGACACTACATTAAAAGAAGAGAGGTGGGGGCCAGGAGTGGTGACTCACACCTGTAATCCTAGCATTCTGGGAGGCAGAGGTGGATGGATTGCTTGAGCTCAGGAGTTTGAGATCAGCCTGAACAAGAGCGAGACTCTATCTCCATTAAAAATAGAAAAATTAGGGCGGCGCCTGTGGCTCAGTGAGTAGGCGCTGGCCCCATATGCCGAGGGTGGTGGGTTCAAACCCGGCCTGGCCAAACTGTAACAAAAAAATAGCCGGGCGTTGTGGTGGCGGCATGTAGTCCCAGCTACTTGGGAGGCTGAGGCAAGAGAATCGCCTAAGCCCAAGAGCTGGAGGTTGCTGTGAGCTGTAATGCCACAGCACTCTACTAAAGTGAGACTCTGTCTCTAAAAAAAAAAAAAGAAAAGAAAAATTAGCCAGGCATTGTGGCACTCACCTGTAGTCCCAGCTACTTGGGAGACTGAGGCAAGAGGATCACTTAAGACTAAGAGTTTGAGGCTTGGCACCTGTGGCTCAAGCGGCTAAGGCGCCAGCCACATACACCTGAGCTGGCGGGTTCGAATTCAGCCCAGGCCCGCCAAACAACAATGACGGCTGCAACCAAAAAATAGCCGGGCGCTGTGGCCGGTGCCTGTAGTCCCAGACTGTGGGAGGCGTAGGCAGGAGAATTGCTTGAGCCCAGGAGTTGGAGGTTGCTATGAGCTGTGATGCCATGGCACTCTACCCAGGGCGACAGCTTGAGGGTCTGTCTCAAAAAAAAAAAAAAAAAGACTAAGACTTTGAGGTTGCTGTGAGCCCTGATGATGCCATGGCACTCTACCCAGATGGAGTGAGACTCTGTCTCAAAAATGTATAAGAGAGGAGTATGTTTGCTTACAGTCCTGAGAGAGGAGGAAATAAGTAGTTTGGCAGCTCAAGAAGCCAGATGGAGACCAGATCATAAATGTCATTAGGCTTCAACCTTACTCTCTAGGATCATCCACTTTGGGGGAAGCCAGCCACCATGTCATAAGAACACTCAAGCAGGCTTGGTGCCTGTGGCTCAAGCGGCTAAGGCACCAGCCACATACACCCGGGAGCTGGCAGGTTCAAATCCAGACCAGGCCTGCCAAACAATGATGGCTGTAACCAAAAAAAAAAAAAAAAAATAGCTGGGCATTATGGTGGGCACCCATAGTCCCATCTACTTGGGAGGCAGAGGCAGGAGACTCGCTTGAGCCCGGGAGTTGGAGGTTGCTGTGATCTGTGATGTCAAGCACTCTACCCAGGGCGACAGCTTGAGGCTCTGTCTCAAAAATAAATAAATAAATAGGACAGCGCCTGTGGCTCAGTGTGTAGGGTGCCTGCCCCATATACCAGAGGTGACAGGTTCAAACCAAGGCCTGGCCAAAAACTGCAAAAACTGCAAAAAAAAAAGAAAAACAAAAATAAATAAATAGGGTGGTGCCTGTGGCTCAAGGAGTAGGGCGCCAGCCCCATATACCCGAGGTGGTGGGTTCAAACCTGGCCCTGGCCAAAAACTGCAAATAAATAAATAAAATTTAAAAAATAAATAAATAAATAAATAAATAAAAATATTAAAATAAAAAAAAAAGAACACTGAAGCAACCCTCTGGGAGAGCCACATGGAGAGAGACCGAGGCCTCCTGACAACAGCTGGCATCCAGTCACCACCCACGTGAGGAGGCCGAGGCCATTTGGGAGGAATCCTCCAGCCCCAGTCAGACATTCAGATGACAGCATCCCCAGATGACAAGATCCCCAGTCAATACCTTCACTGTAACCTTGTAAGAGACCCTGAGGCAGAACCATCCAGATAAACACTCTCAATTCCTGATCCACAGAAAGTGTGAGGATATAAATGATTATTATTGCTCTAAGCCACCAAGTTTGGGGGCAATACATAAGCACATAGATAACTAATACAAGAACTTACTAAATTATTTAAATAAAGGAACTCACCTTCCAGTAATCCTTATAATGACCCCCTGAAGTAGGTATTATCATTAGCTCCATTTAATACATAAGGAAACTGAGGCACCAAGCACAATTGCCTTGGTCAAAGACAAAACAAGTTAAGAGAAGAAACAAGCATTTGTGCTTGAGACTCCAGAGTCTCTCTATATAACCACTACATTACAGCTGCCAGTGTGGCTAGAGGTACATTTATTCCAAATACATGTAGCTTTTGCCATGTGCCAGACACCATTCTAGTTCTAGGGAAACAAGACAAAGCCCTGTTTTTCATGGCACCCACATTCATAGCTAGAGCAGAACCAGTTGAGGGAAAGTCATAGGTGATAAGGGCCTAGGAGAGGGTCTGGGGTTCAATCACCAGGCCTTCTTGGACTCCATGGAAGAGCCTGGAATTCTCAGGGCAGTGAGAAGCCACTGGAGAGGGTTTTTGTTTTGTTTTGTTTTTTAAATTCTTTTTTTTGAGACAGAGTCTCACTTTGTCACCCTGGATAGAGTGTCATGGTGTCATAGCTCACAGCAACCTCAAACTCCAAGGCTCAAGGAATCTTCTTGCCTCAGCCTCCAGAGTAGTTGGGACTGGGCGGTGCCTGTGGCTCAAAGGAGTAGGGCGCCAACCCCATATACCAGAGGTGGCGGGTTCAAACCCAGCTCCAGCCAAAAACTGCAAAAAGAAAAAAAAAGAGTAACTGGGACTACAAGTGGGTGCCACGATGCCCAGTTTGTTTTTCTATTTTTAGTAGAGATGGTCTCATTTTTGCTCAGAGTGGTTTCAAACTCCAGAGCTCAAGGCATCCTCTGGCCTTGGCCTCCCAGAGTGCTAGGATTACAGGCCTGAGCTACCATGCTCCGCCCACTAGAAAGTGTTAATTAAGCAGGGAAGTGATTTGTCCTATCATTTAGAAGGATGTTTGCTTCCCATTCTTTAAACCAGACCCCCTTTGTCTCTTGTCTTCTTGTCCTCCCTCCTCCAGCAACTGTCATTGCACGGTGCCCATACAATGGGTCATTGTTTACTAAGCGCTACAAAGTTACGCACACGGTGCCAATGTGAGCCTCCCACCCACGTTGGTGTACAAGGTCAAAAATTGTCGTCTGTCCAAGGGGAAAGGAGTCCTTTTAGTTAGAGGGGCCGGTTACAGTACTCATAAAAGACATTTAGAGGGTTCCCTCTAAGACTCAGCAAAGATCCAATAAAGATGAATCTCATACCCTCTGTATGGGAAATGTTTGTGCTAAAGTAAGACAAAGATAAATAGAAACCCACTAGGAAAATATGTGAATGGCTATTATTGAAAGGCAGAAATTGAGCTGATGACAGCAGTTTTAATATTGAGCTAGGAATTAATTAGCATTGAACTCAGCCTGACTTTTGTTTTCTGATTTCTGAGCACTTTTCCCAGGGTTTGAGTCTCTTCTAAATTTTTTATTTTACACAGTAAGAACAATGCATACATGAGAAGGGCCCAATGCCCAAATCTACATTTATGTTACTCCAAATCCTTAGTTTTGTTAAATCTTTAATCTCAAAATGAAAAAGAGAAAACACTGCAAATAAAACTCACAGCAGGGTCTTACACTTTGCTCAGGACAGACATAAGATTAAAATGGTATAAGGAAGCCAGCCTGGGTGCTGGCAACTTTTCCATCTTGACTGGGTGGCGGTTATACATATTTATGTAAAAACTCATGGAGTTGCACGCTTTACTGAAAATTCTATCCAATAAAAAAGAAAAATGATTATAATATTTGGCTGGCTCCCATTTACTGTGGCTATATATAGTACCAGGCACTGTGCTAGACACTTCACACGTTTCTCAATTAGTCCTATCGCTGTCTTATTCACATTTTAACTGCTTAAGATTCTGAAGCTCAGAGAAGGCAAGCGGCTTACCACAGGTCACACAGCAATGAACAGTCGCGGCAGAGCTGCATTTCAACTCGGTCTAATTGTAAAGCCTGACATGTTCAGGAAGGCAGGCATCTCTTACCAGAATTAGGCTGTTTAGCGCTGGGCGGCTCTAGTAATCTTTTCATTTCACAGATAAAGTAATCTGGAGACTGGCCCGAGATCTTTCGGTAGACTACAGAAAGGCAAGCCCACCACGGCCCGAACTGCCATTCTAGCGCCCCCTTTGGCCGGGCACGTTCTCTCTGAATGGGGGTGAGGATGGATTGCAGGAAGGAGCAGGGATAAAAAAGATCCCCTTCTCACGTGGCGCCCTCCCTGCGCCCGGAGTGCGATCGCCGCGCGGCGTCCTGGCCACCTACCTTGGTGTGTGACCGGCTGCCTGCCAGGCCTGCCGGGCAGGACCGCGCTGGCGCTGGCCTCGCTCACGCTCATGGTTGCGCCCCGCGCCCCCGAGACGCCGCCGCCTCCCTGGTCTCGGCTCCCGCAGCTGGGATTCCACTTTCCGGAGCCGACGTCACAGAGGCGGGGGCGGGGCACCGAGGTGGCCCCTCCCACGCCCGCCGCCCGCGGGACCCCCTGAGGGATCCATCCGAGAGACCCGGGAAAGGCTCCATCCAGCGGCGGCGGCAAGGAGCCACCTCCTGGATGTCTTCCTAAAATGTAAAAAGATAACAATACTAAAAAGAACCAGAGCGCTTTCATTCTATTTTATAGAACGGAGGTGACCCTGATATAAAATTTTTACAAATTAATTAATTTGCAGGGAGCTGTGAGGACGTCACTGCACTGTAACCCGGCGACAGGGCCGAGTGAGACTCTGTCTCAAAAAAAAAAAAAAAATCGAAAAATGAGAAAGACTAAAAAAAAAGAAAAATGAGAAAGACTAAAGATTCCTGACATAACTGATGCTATTTTTTAAAAAGACCAAAAATAATTAATTTAAAAAATAACCAAGATGGCTCGGCGCCCGTGCCACAGTGGTCACGGTGCCAGCCACATACACGGAGGGCGACGGGTTCAAACCCGGTCCGGGTCAGCTAAACAACCCTAACGAAAAAATAGCTGGGCGTTGTGGTGGGCGCCTGTAGTCCCAGCAACTTGGGAGGCTGAGGCAAGAGGATCGCTTGAGCCCAGGAGTTGGAGGTTGCTGTGAGCTGTGATGCCACAGCACTCTACCTAGGGCGACAGCTTGAGGCTCTATCTCAAAAAAAAAAAAAATGCTGAACAAACAAGTATATCTGGTAAGATACAATTTACACACAAAAAGAAAAAAAAGAATATATAAGAATATAGTTTAGGCAGTTACATGTTTGTAACTGCCTAAACTATCTCAGAAGAGAGTGTGCAGGAAACTGGCTGCCAGCTGTTGCCTCGGGTGAGGACTTGGGGGGCTGGGTGAAGGGAGGATTTTCACTACAGGTAGTGTTTCTCTTTTTAAATTTTTACACTGTATCTTCGTTTCATCTCTACCTCTATACATATCCATATCCAGTTTAAAACATAAAAGTTATTACTAAGTATAAAAATAAATTACTAAACACATAAAACGATACATGGGGAAATGTAGCTAAACCTCCTGTACAGAATTCCAAATGATTTACCTAGATACTTCACAAGGGGCAGTAAAACTTTACAGTAGGTAAAACTTGGCACGCACTTTCGCAGACAGGTTAATCAAACTTAGCATCAATGAAGTCATGCAGGTGGGTGATGAGAAGGGTGCTTTTCCTTGGTGATCTTTCTGCCCCAAACCTGTAATCCTAATCTAATCGTGTGGAAAATATCAGACAAACTTAAGTTGAGGGACATTCTACAGAATACCTGATCAGTATTCCTCAAAAACTGCCAAGTTCATTAGAAAAGAGAAAAGTCTTTGGCAAGTAAGATTGTTGCAGAAAGAAAAAAGAAAAGTCTGAGAGATTGTCAGAGAGAAGAGGAGCCTTTTAGAAGAGGAAGGAGGCAGGCAGGTGGACTTGGATTTCGGACAGACGGTGAATAGGACAGAGACCAGCGAATCCATGAACTGCTCTCTTATTTCAAGAAGGTGCAGGCGTCTTCCCACAGCGCCCCCATCATCTCTCTCAATCCTAGCACTTTATTTTTATTTGTTTTGTCTATTTCCCTATACAACAGGGTGTCCCAAAGGTTGCTCATAAAGTTGCTATACATAGGAAAAATGAGAAATTGTAGCTAAATATACCTTTATTTATAAAATATTCAAAACAAATTTTACAAAGCGGTGGCCAACGCCCAGAGAATATTTACAAAACTTTGTGAATTGTCTATAATCCCAGCTACTTGGGAGGCTAAGGCAGGAGGATGGCTTGAGCCCAGGAGTCTGAGGTTGCTGTGAACTAGGCTGGTGTCATGGTCCTCTAGCCTGGGCAACAGTTGAGACTCTGTTTTAAAAAAACATATATTGGGGCAGCACCTGTGGCTCAAAGGAGTGGTGCACCAGCCCCATATGCCGGAGGTGGTGGGTTTAAGTCCAGCCTGGCCAAGAGCTGCAAAAAAATAAAAAACATATATTGTAAATTATTTTAGTTACAGTTATTACAAAATTATTGTACTACAATAATTTACAATATTTTGCAACCGTGGTTCAGGGGATCAAAGTGGAAGCGCTCCTCTTTGCCCCAGCCCTCCAGTAGCTCACCTAACCCAGCACCACAACCTCTGCCAAGTCAAAGCCTGCCTCTTGACTGTCCTCCAGATTCGTCTAAGTCAGGTCAACCAGCACTCAGAGCCAACCTTTCAGAAGAGGAGGTCTGATCTTGTCACTTTCTTGCTTAACCAATGGTTTCCTCTTGTCATGTAGAATCCATACTCACCCTTCTAACTCTAGGCTGGCTCACCTCTTCTGTGCCATTTGGAAATGTCTAACATGTTCCTGCCTGTGGACTCTTCCTCCCCCTCTCTAGAGCCTGCACCTCAAGGCTCTCTCTCATTTCATCTGCTTCTTTCTTCACACATTAAAAGATGGCCACATCACAGCCCTAAGATTACATAAACTTTGCAAAGATGGAGTAGTGGTCTCCGCGTTGCAATTCTCAAATCCTGGGAAGAGTCTGATATACTTAAATCAAGGATAAATTCCTGGGCAGTGCCCACAGCTCAGTGGGTAGGGCTCCTGCCACATACACCGAGGCTGGCAGTTTCAAACTTGGTCTGCACCAGCTAAAACGACAATGACAACTGCTACAACAACAACAAAATAGCCTGGTGTTGTGGTGGGTGCCTGTAGTCCCAGCTACTTGGGAGGCTGAAGTAAGAAAATCGCTTAAGCCCAAGAGTTTGAGGTTGTCGCAAGCTGTAACGCCATAGCCCTCTACCAAGAGTGTCATAGTAGACTCTCTCTCTCTCTCAAAAAAAGAATAAATTCCTGGCCCTATCCACTGTGGCCTCAATGCAGGTAGCCATTGTAGCAACAGGCCTCCTGGGGCATCTTGCTTCCTTTGCCCATCATCCTACCTCCCACAACTGTCACTTTACAAATTATCTACAAGAGAAATCCTTTGCAAATTGTAAACCTAAGTAAATGTTAATGCAGTAGCCATGGCTGTGTAAGATTCATAACTTTTGGGGTGCAAAACCAAAGAACAGGGTATTGGACACACCCAAAGAAAAATACTATTCCTCTTAAGACTTCTGACGCCACAGGTGTGGGTTTTGTCACACTAACTAGATCTCTAACTCTTCTAACACCAACTGGGTATCTTATAAATCAATTTAATTCTGACACTACCTACCTGGAGTTAATGTCAAACTCCATAGATAAGAGCTCAGTCCCAAAAGATTACCCCCACTTGAAGTTTAATTTCCAGTCTCCACTTGAGATGCCAGCTGTGAGTGACCCATAACTTCAGCCTGTCTTGGCTACAAATTGGCTGTTCCCACGACCCCCACTTCACATTTGATAATTTACCATGAAACTCAGGGAAACTATTTATTTTTGAGTCAGAGTCTTACTCTGTTGTCCTAGGTAGAGTGCTGTGGTGCCATAGCTCACAGCAACCTCAAACTCTTGAGCTCAAGTGACCCTCTTGCTTCAGCCTCCCAAGTAGTTGAGACTATAGGCACCCACCACAACAGTTGGCTGGTTTTTCTTTTTTTTTTTTTTCAGAGACAGAGTCTTACTTTATAGCCCTCGGTAGAGTGCTGTGGTGTCACAGCTCACAGCAACCTCCGGGACTTAGGCAATTCTCTTGCCTCAGCCTCCAAAGTAGCTGGGACTACAGGCGCCCGACACAACACCCAGCTATCTTTTTTTGTTGCAGTTTGGCCAGGGCCGGGTTCGAACCTGCAACCCTCAATATATAGGGCTGGCGCCCTCCCAGCTGAGCCACGGGCACTGCCCTAGTTTTTCCATTTTTAGTAGAGACAGGGTCTTACTCTTCCTCAGGCTAGTCTCAAACTCGTGAGCTCAAGCAATCCACCTGCCTAGGCCTCCCAGACTGCTAGGATTACAGGCATGAGCCACCGCCCCCAGCCAGGGAAATAATTTTACATTTACCATTTACTATAAAGGATACAAATGAATAGCCAGATGAAGGGCAAGGTATGGGGAAGGAGTGTGGAGCTTTCTGCCCTCTCTGGGAGCACGACTTTAGAAGCACCCCATGTATACACTAACTCGATGCTCTCTAGAAAGCCCGTTGTCTAGGGTTTTTATGGAGGTTCCATTACTAGGCATGATTAATTAAACCCATTAGCCATTGGTGATCGAAGTCAATCTCCAGACATTCTCTCCTTTCCAGAGGTCCAGGGTCAGGCTGAAAGTTTCGACCCTCCAATCACATTGCTGTTTCCTTTGGCAACCAGCCACCATGCTGAAGCTATCCAGGGACCTCAACCACCAGTCATCTCATTAATTACCAAATGACACTCTTATCACTGGAGAGTCTAAAGGTCTTAACATTTCTTGTGTCAGGAACCAGGAACTAAGAACAAATATTGTAACAAAAGTTGTTCCTATCACTCTTATCACTTGGGAAATTACAAAGGTTTTAGGAGCTCTGCCAGGAACTGAGGGCAGAGACCAGATATATTTTTTAGACACACACACCAATAGAGGCATGCTCATAATTTTAGTTCATTTATAGCAAAAGAATTAGCCAATGTCTTTGCTTTTCTGAATTTTCATGAATAATTTGAGTTTGCTGTTGGCTAGTTTGTTTTCTTTGGATACAAAGTCTCTCTGGCACCCAGGCTGGAGTGCACAGGCACAATCATAGCTCACTGCAACCTCCAACTCCTGGGCTCAAGTAGTCCTCCTATCTCAGTTTCCCAAGTATCTGGGACTGCAAGCAGCCAACACCATGCCTGGCTAATTTTATAGGTGTGTGTGTGTGTATAAATATACATATATATTATAAAATATATGTTATATATTATAATATATATTATATAAATAATATTTATTTAGTTTTCCTAAAATATTCTTTTTTTTTTTTTGAGACAGAGTCTCACTTTGTCACCCTTGGTAGAGTGCTGTGATATCATAGCTCACAGCAACTTCAAACGCTTGGGCTCAAATGATCCTCTTGCCTCAGCCTCCCAAATAGCTGGGACTACAGGCACCCACCACAACACACAGCTATTTTTAGAGACAGGTTCTCACTCTTGTTCAGGCTGGTCTGGAACTCCTAAACCTGCCTCAGCCTCCCAGAGTGCTAGGATTATAGCCATGAGCCACCATAACCTGGCTTGCTTGCTTTTCTTTTCTTTTTTTTTTTTTGAGACAGAGGACAGAGTCTCACTCTGTCACCCTGGGTTGAGTGCTGTGGTGTCATAGCTCACAGCAACCTCAAACCCTTGGACTCAATCCATCCTCTTGCCTCAGGCTCCCACTGTAATGCCCAGCTAGTTTTTCTGTTTTTAGTAGAGACAGGGTCTGGCCTCAAACTCCTGTGCTCATGCTATCCTCCTGCCTTGGCCTTCCAAAGTACTAAGATTACAGGCATAAGCCACCATGCCTGGCCCTGGCTAATTTTTTAAATTTTTTGTAGAGACAGGGTCTCCCTATGTTGCCCGGGCTGATCTCAAATTCTTGGCCTCAAGCGTACTCACACCCCCTCCCCATAAGGCATTCAGAAGCTTACACAGATAGCATCCTGGCAAAACAGGTTATGGGAGAGGAAGAAGTGGAATTCTGTTGAAGGGCAATAAAGGATTACCAGGGGAAATGAATGGATCAGGAATAGAGATTAATTGGTAAATACGGGAGAACCTCTGTAAGTTGGCCACCCAAGGGACTGTAACAAACGGTCAACTTATGGAGGTGGTCAACATAAGGAATGAGGCCTATCATACTAGTAATACACATGTGGTACATGTCTGGTCTATGAAAATTAGGTCGACTTAAGGAGATGGTCAATGTAGAGATGTGGTCAACTCTGGAGGTCCTATTGTAGTTCTCTTTGATAGTGAAATGGTCTGTCCAGGTGTGGTTGCATTCTTATAAAGAGGGGAAGAAAAAACAACTGTTCTCAGGGGTCTGGATTTTTTTTTTTTTTTTTTTTTTTTGTAGAGACCGAGTCTCACTTCATCGCCCTTGGTAGAGTGCCATGGAGTCACACAGCTCATAGCAACCTCTTGCCTCAGCCTCCCAAGTAGCTGGGACTACAGGTGCCCACCACAAGGCCCAGCTATTTTTTTGTTGCAATTTGGCTGGGGCCAGGTTTGAACCCACCACCCTCGGTATATGGGGCCGGCACCCTGCCCACTGAGCTACAGGCGCCGCCCTGGTCTGGATTTTTGGTAGGTGAAGATCTGGGCTGTGGGAGAGACGGGGAGTGGGAAAGTGGGAGTGGGGTGGGTCAGAGACCCTGAGGCTTCTTCAGTTCAATATGTCAATATGCCATATTTTGGGGTATCTGTTTCTGAGCCCCTAATATTTAGTAGTAACCAAATACTTTTTCCCAACAAGGAAGAAGAGGCAAAGTCCTTACTCAGTATCGATGCCAAAACACTTGCTGCCTCATTGGGGCCTCTCTTGAAGAAAGACATTGACACCCCAGTAGGACCAAGGCTTAGCAATCCACACAAATGGAGATACTCACACCCACACAGATGTCTCCTCCTCAGGAGGTCAGCAGCCATTTTCTGCCACCTGAACTGGAAAGCAGATGGCCAGCATACAATGTGAGAAGGAAAAAGCCGCCTCAAAAAGAAGCTAAGAGGAGAGAAGGGAAGCGAGAACCCCTGCCCTAGTTCACTTCAGTCTTCACTTCTATCCCCTTCTGAGGCTCAGTTACTTCCCACCCAATATTTTTTCCAATTAGTTCCCATTATCTCTTAAGCAAGTTAAACTAGATTTTTTGCTGGCACAATTATAAGAGGGACTCTACCTAACAAATGCAAACATTACAACCTAATTCTGTGTACTCAAATTAACCCAAAACAACAATTAAAAAAAAAATGTTAGGGGTGGTGCCTGTGGCTCAGTGAGTAGGGCGCCGGCCCCATATACTGAGGGTGGCGGGTTCAAACCCAGCCCCGGCCGAACTGCAACAAAAAAATAGCCAGGCGTTGTGGCGGGCGCCTGTAGTCCCAGCTGCTGGGGAGGCTGAGGCAGGTGAATCGTGGAAGCCCAAGAGCTGGAGGTTGCTGTGAGTCCTGTGACGCCATGGCACTCTACCGAGGGTGGTAAAGTGAGACTCTGTCTCTACAAAAAAAAAGTTAGATAAGCATTCATAACCAGCCTTGAAGACCACAGTTGGACATTCCTGGTAGGCAAACCAGCCAAATGGGTAAAACAAACACGCTTGGGCAGGCTCAGTGGCTCACGCCTGTAATCCTAGCACTCTGGGATGCTGAAGCAGGAGGATTCTTTGAGCTCAGGAGTTCAAGACCAGCCTGAACAAGAGTGAGACCCATCTCTGCTAAATATACAAAAATTAGCCAGGCATGGTGGTGTGCACCTGTAGTCCTAGCTATTCAGGAGACTGAGGCAGGAGGATTACTTGGACCCAGGAGTTTGAGGTTGCTGTGAGCTAGCACTCTAGCCCTCTAGCCTGGGGCAACACAGGGAACTCTCTCAAAAAAAGGGGGCACTTTCATTTACTTCATAAGATGTCTCAGGGCTTGGAACCTGTAGCACAGTGGTTACGACACCAGCCACATACACCCAGGCTAGTGGGTTCGAACCCAGCCCGGGCCAGCTAGAACAACAATGACAACTGCAACAAAAAATAGCTGGGCCTTGTGGCGGGTGCCTATAGTCCCAGCAGGAGGCTGAAGTAAGAGAATCGCTTAAGCCCAAGAGTTTGAGGTTGCTGTGAGCTGTGACGCCACAGCACTGTACTGAGGGCAACATAGTGAAACTGTGTCTGGGAAAAAAAAATGTCTCAGGATGGGCCTGGAAGCTCAATAATGTCATCAAGGACTCAACAAGGACTCAAGGTCTTTCTCTCTCTGCTCTGTCATTGCCGAGGCCATAGAAAAGCTTTTTCCTCTACCACTAACAGTTCAGTGAAAATGAACGGAGAAAAGGCAGACCAATAGGAGAAAAAGGCAAACATGGTTTATTCATGTGCGTATGGGCTTGAGAGCCTCACACAGAGTAAGAGACTGAAGAGAGGCCAGATGGTTGAGGCTTAAATATTTCCTTCATAGAGAAGCGATGTATAAAATCTGAGGGAGACTTTTTTTCTTTTTTGGTAAGTGATTCTCTTTGTAAACTGTATGAAACCGGTAAGTTACTCAGGAAGGTGGAGGCAGAACTGCGCAGGAACAAATCTTTCAAAGGCGTCCTCAAAGGATGAAAAGTCTGTCTCGGCATGCTGAGAACTCCCAGCCTCTTCTCCTGTGGTTAATCTTTCCTGGTTATTTGATGAGATTCCTTCCTAGGGAAAGGGCCTTAAGATAGACATCTTTCTTTTTTTGAGACAGTGTCTTGCTCTGTTGCCCAGGCCAGGGTCCAGAGGCATCATCATAGCTTATTGCAACCTCAAACTCCCTGGGCTCAAGTGATCCTGCTACCTTAGCCTCCCAAATGCTAGGATTATAATCAAGAACCCCCATGCCCTGCAAATAGTTACTTTTCTTTTGTTTTTGTTTGAGACAGAGTCTCAAGCTGTCACCCTGGGTAGAGTGTCCTGGCATCACAGTTCACAGCAACCTCAAACTCTTGGGCTCAAGCGATTCTCTTACTTCAGCCTCCCAAGTAGCTGGTGCCCACCACAATGCCCAGCTATTTTTTTGTTGTTGCAGTTGTCATTGTTGTTTTAACTGGCCTGGGCCGGGTTCGAACCTGCCAGCCTTGGTGTATGTGGCTGGCACCCTACCCACTGAGCTACGTTCGCTGCCTATTTTTAGGAATTTACTTTAAGAAAATATAACGCCAGCTTGGCACCTGTGGCTCAAGTGGCTAAGGGGCCAGCCACATACACCTGAGCTGGCGGATTCGAATACAGCCTGGGCCCACCCAACAACAATGACGGCTGCAACCAAAAAATAGCAAAAATAGCCAGGTGTTGTGGCTGGAAAATCGCTCGAGCCCAGGAGTTGGAGGTTGCTGTGAGCTGTGATACCATAGCACTCTACCCAAGGTGACAGCTTCAGGCTGTCGAAAGAAAGAAAGAGAGAGAGAAGAAAAAAAAGAAAGGAAGGAAGGAATGGAAGGAAGGGAAGGAAGGAAATATAATGCCAGGGTCAGACTTCATGGCTCATGCTTGTATTCTTGACACTCTGGGAGGCCAGGTGGGAGAATCTCTTGAGCTCATGACTTTGAGACCAGACTGAGCAAAAGCAAGGTACTGTCTCTCCTAAAAATTGAAAAACCAGCTAGGACAGTACTTACGGCACCAGCCACATACACTGAGGGTGGCGGGTTCAAACCCAGCCCGAGCCAGATAAACAACTGCAACAAAAAAATATTCAGGCGTTGTGGCAGGTGTCTGTAGTCCCAACTACTTGGGAGGCTGAGGCAAGAGAATTGCTTAAGCCCAAGAGTTTGAGGTTGTTGTGAGCTGTGACGGCACAGCACTCTACTGAGGGCGACATAGTGAGACTCTGTCTCAAAAGAAAAAACAGCTAGTGTAGTGGTGGGCACCTGTAGTCCCACTTACTCGGGAAGTTGAGGTAGGAGAATCGCTTGAGTGCAGGAGTTTGAGGTTGTTATGAGTTAGACTGACACCACAGCATGCACCCTCGCCTGAGCAATAGACAGAGAATATATATATATAAATAATTCAAATATCTTACCATGGGCAGTGCCTGTGGCTCAGTGGGTAGGGTGCCAGCCCCATATACCGAGGGTGGCGGGTTCAAACACGGCCCTGGCCAAACTGCAACAAAAAAATAGCCGGGCGTTGTGGCAAGCAACTGTAGTCCCAGCTACTTGATAAAGTGACAAAAAAAAAAAAGAAGAAGAAGAAAAAATATATCTTCATCAAGCATGGTGACTCATGCCTGTAATCTCAGTGTTGCAGGAACATGAGGCCCAACAGAGAGAAAGAGCACCCAGACACCATGTTTATAAGAGGAAGGGCTTTATTTACTGGCCGGGAGCTTACAGCACAGAAGAATTCCAAACGACTGCGCACCCACCGGCTTGGTCTTTCCCTTTTTATCGACAGTCAAAAAGTTCCACCCCACAGGTACCCTTCTCACTGGCCGGTTTGAGTCAAGTGGGAGATGCTATTCCAGCCCCTACAGAACTGCAGAATTTCACGGAACTTGGAAATTTCCAAGTTCCAGGAAGTTAAGTTTACAAATTCCCAAGAGCTGAGTCACCGTGGAGAGGACCCCACAGGTGTATCCTTGTGGTCCCCTTGAGAAGACCTGTTCTCCTAGACCTCACCTTTCTCAGGCATCCTCTCTCATCAGCACTTTGGGAGGCTGAGGAGGGAGGATCCTTGAGCCTAGGAGTTCAAGGCCAAATTGGATAACATAGCAAGACCTGGTCTCTAAAAAGAAAAATTTTTTTTGAGATAGAGTCTCACTTTGTCACCCTCAGTAGAATGCCACGGTATCACAGCTCAGAGCAACCTCAAACTCTTGGACTTAAGTGATTTTTCTGCCTCAGCCTCCCAAGTAGCTGGGACTACAGACACATGCCACAACACCTGGTTTTTTATTTTTTTTTTTAGAAACAGAGTCTTCACTTTGTCACCCTGGGTAGAGTGCTGTGGTGTCACTGCTCACAGCAACCTCCAACTCCTGGGCTTAGGTGATTCTCTTGCCTCAGCCTCCCAAGTAGCTGGGACTATAGGCGCCTGCCACAACCCCCGGCTATTTTTTGGTTGCAGTTTGTCTGGGGTATACCTGGCTATTTTTAGAGATGAGGTCTTGCTGTTGCTCAGGCTGGTCTCGAATCTGTGATCTCAGGCTATCCACCCACCTCAGGCTCCCAGAGTGCTAGGGTTACAGACATGGGCCACCACGACTAACACAAACCAGTCATTGTTGCCAAAAATGCTGGGGACTGCTGCTTTAAAGATATAAGGGCTCATGTTCCCTTCCTAGGGGGCTCAGACACATCTGGAAACCATCTCCTTCCAGTCTCTGGATTTTCTACCTCACTGTGTCTGATCCAACCCAAAGCCACTTCCTCCCCTCTTCACTCAGCACAGACCAGCCAGCTCCTTCCCATCTCCCCGGAAGGATCTATTTTTAAACCCCTTTCCTGCCAAGAGCTGAATCCTAATAAAGGCTGAGATTCCGCCGGGGGAATGCTCAGGGCATAACAACCAGCTGTCCAAGAACACAAAGGCCCAGGAACCATTTCTGTGAGGGAGGAAGGGAAGGTCTCTTAATTTTTTTTTAGAGACAGAGTCTCACTTTGTCACCCTCCTTAGAGTACTGTAGCATCACAGCTCACAGCAACCTCCAGCTCTTGGGCTTAGGCGATTCTCTTGCCTTAGCCTCCCAAGTAGCTGGGACCACAGGCACCCGCCACAAAGCCTGGCTATTTTTTGTTGCAATTTGGCCGGGGCTGAGTTTGAACCCACCACCCTGGGTATATGGGGCCAGCGCCCTACTTTCTGAGCCACAGGTGCCGCCCTTTTATTATTATTATTATTATTATTTTTGTACAGACAGAGTCTCACTTTATCGCCCTCGGTAGAGTGCTGTGGTGTCACACAGCTCACAGCAACCTCCAGTTCCTGCGCTTAGGCGATTCTCCTGCCTCAACCTCCCAAGTAGCAGGGATTATAGGCGCCTGCCACAACACCTGGCTGTTTTTTGTTGCAGTTTGGCCTGGGCCTGGTTTGAACCCGCCAGCCTTGGTACATGGGGCCGGCGCCCTACTCACTGAGCCACAGGCGCCACCCAATTTATTTATTTATTTATTTTTCAGACAGTCTCACTTTGTCACCCTCGGTAGAGTGCTCTGGTGTAATAGCTCACAGCAGCCTCAAACTCTTGGGCTCAAGCGATTCTCTTGCCTCAGCCTCCCAAGTAGTTGTGACTACAGGTGCCTACCACAAAGCCTAGTTATTTTTAGAGACAGGGTCTGCCCTTGCCCGAGCTGGTCTCGAACCTGTGAGCTCAGGCCATCCACCTGCCTTGGCCTCCCAAGTGCTGGGTTACAGGTGTGAGCCACCACACCCGGCCTCTAAAACTGGCTTTTATAAGGAGTGCACAGATGGGCCTAGGAGACAGTTCAGTAGCTTGACTAATGCTGTTTGACCTCTCTGTGTCTAAGTTTCCTCATCTATAAAATAGACATGATAATAGCAAGAGTAGTGTATTGTTTACAACAAATATTTATTATTTCTCACACTTTCTGGGAGTTAGGAGTTCAGGAGGGCTTAGCAGGGCAGTTCTGACTTAGGGTCTCTCATGAGGTGAGATGATGTATGGGACTGCAGTCATCTGAAGGCACAACAGGGGCTGGAGGATCTGCTCTTCAGGTAGCCTCAGTTCCTGGAGGCCTCAGTTCCTCTCCACATGGGTCCCTCCATAGGGTTGCTTGAGGATCCTCACAACATTGCACTTAACTTCTCCTAGACTGGGTAACTCAAAAGAGATAAAGAAAAAGGAAGAAGTGGTGGTGTCTTTTATGACTTAGCCTTGGAAATCATATACCATCATTTCTAATATATTGGTTACACAGATTGACCCTACTCAGTGTAGGAGGGGATTATACAGGGATATGAATACCATGGGCCAAGGATCATTGAGAGCCATCTTGAAGAGTGACTACCACAAGTACCTAACTCAAAGAGCTGCTGCAAGGATTAAACACATTAATATGTGGATTCCAGACCAATGGCCTGTATATAGTAAGTGCTTATAAATGTTAGTTTTTACTCTTATTGGCCCATAGGGTATGAGTTTCACTACATATCACTATCACTGTCTTTTTTTTTTGAGACAGAGTCTCACTCTATTGCCCAACCTACTCACAGTAACGTCAACTCCTGGGCTCAAGTGACCTTGAACTCCTGAGGTCAAGCAATCCACCTGCCTCAGCCTTGTAGAAGGCTAAGATTACAGGCATGAACCACCACGCCCAGCCCAAACAAGTCCTTGTTGCCAAAAATGCTGGGGACTGCCTTAGCCTCCTGAGTAGCTGGGACTATAGACACCCACCACAACACCTGATTAATTTTTCTATTCTTGGTAGAGATGGGGTCTTGCTCTTGCTCAGGCTGATCTTGAGCTCCTGAGCCCAAGAGATCCTCCTGCCTCAGCCTCCCAGAGTGGTAGGATTACAAGTGTGAGCCACCACCCCTGGCCATCTCACTCCCCATGGCATGACCACGCCAAGGTTTTTTCCGAGTGGGTAGGGGGACATTTTCCTAATTTGTGATGTCAGGTAGGATGGAATAATGGGATAGTGAAATAGTTGGATCCCCACATAGGTCGGTTGGCTTGACTCCATGTCAAATCTACAATGCAGTATTAGAGGGCTCTGAAAGTCACTATAGGCTGAGATCTGAAACATTATAGTTCTGAAACTTCCTAGCATGGAGATTTTAGGCATGTTTTGTTTTGTTTTTGTTTGTCTGCATCTCTCTCTCTCTCTCTCTGTTTCCATATTTGCAAAGCCACCTCATGGAGATGTTAAATGAGGTCACACGTGATGTCAAGTACCAGGCAGGCTCCTGGCTTGAAGTGTTGAGTCTAGCTCCCATTCCTTGGTCTAAGTTAGCTCCCTTTTCTGTTACCTCACCTCGGGAAAGTACCCGCAAGGGGGCACTGGTGAGCAAGTGCAAGTGGATTACAGCCATCTCCTGAGAGACTGGTGTTTACACCCTGCAGAGATGCTCAGCGGCCACCCTTGTGTTAGTTGCAAGCATCTCCAGAGTATAAACACCATTCTCTCAGGAAATGGCTCAGTGACATTGTCTTGGATATAAATGAGTGCTCCAGGGGCTGGCCACAGCTCTACTCTGCCTCTAGGGAACCTCCCTTCTGGTTGCTGTGGAATTTTCACAGCCACTTTCATCCTATAAAGCACTGACTGAAATCCCATTTGTGACAAGGAGCCTTAGTTTTCACCACCTTTAAAATAGATGGTGTCATACTGTCCAGTCTTTTCCAATCAGATTAGCTGAGGAAATCCTGCCAGAATCAGGGCCTTTCAAAAATGCTTGAACGAAGGCAAAGTAACATGGTTACATTAAAAAAAAAAAAATTTTTTTTAAAACCAGCTAATTATGTGATGATCCAGATCTTTTTTCTTTTCTTTTCTTTTTGTTGCAGTTTGACCGGGGCTGGGCCACCTGAGCTCAGGAGTTTGGAGACCAACCTGAGCAAAAGTGATACTCTGTCTCTACTAAAAATAGAAAAACTAGCCAGCTGTGGTGGCAGGTGCCTGGAGTCCCAGCTACTTGAGAGGCTGAGGCAAAATTATTAGTTAAGCCCAGGAGTTTGAGGTTGCTGTGAGGTATGATGACACCACTGCACTCGACCCAGGGCAACAGAGTGAGACTGTTTTTTTTTTTTAAAAAAAAAAAAGGACATGGTTGAATCACTGTTCTTCACTGTTGGGTACCTTGATCCTGGATCCTGGGAAAGCCCCTGGGCTTTGTTTCTCCATCAAACACTGGGGTCTGGAAAGAGTATAAATTGTAACTGTACTAACACCCCTCTCGTGAGGTTTCATAAGTGTCACACATGATAACAGGCATGAAAATGCTTTGCACACTGTGGATCATGGTGCACACGTGTAAGGAATGTGCCAGCAAAGTTGAAGCTGATGAGGATGAGGATGAGGACTATAGGTCCCCACTGAATTTGAGAGTTGCTTTCTTTCTCATTTCTTACTTTTAGCCCCAATGACTGAATTCATTCAACAGATATAGGATTTCTGTTATATGCAGGCTCTGTCCTAGACAATTTTTTTTTTGAGACAGAGTTTCACTTTGTGGCCCTCAATAGAGTGCTATGGGGTCGCAGCTCACAGCAACCTCAAACTCTTATTTTTTGGCTGGGACTGAGTTTGAACCCACCACCTCCAGTATATGGGGCCAGTGCCCTACTCCTTTGAGCCACAGGCACTGCCTGCAACCTCAAACTCTTGGGGTCAGGTGATTCTCTTGACTCAGCCTTCCAAGTAGCTGGGACTACAGGCGCCTGCCACAGTGCCTGGCTATTTTTAGAGACAGGGTCTCGCTCTTGTTCAGGATGGTTTTGAACTTGCGAGCTCAGGCAATCCACGCACCTTGGCCTCCCAGAGTGTGAGGATTATAGGCATGAGCCACCACGCTAGGTTTTCTGTCCTAGATGTTGAGGATTCAACAACTAGAGAACACAGCAGACAAAAGTCCTGGCTCTTATATTCCAGAGGAGGGAAGAAGGCAAAACACACATGCACCTATAATGTGTGTGTCAGGCAGGGAGGAGTCTTTTGAGAAAAAAATAAAACAGAAGGGGTAGGAGAGAAACCTGCCTGGGGAATGGTATTTGAGTCATCAGATGTGAAAGAAAAAAGGGAATGGGTTAGGTAGACTTCTGAGGGAATGTTGGCTGCTTCAGGCTAGGGAATGGCAAGTGCAAAGGCCCTGAGGCAGTACTGCTACAGAAGGTGGGGAATAGTAGGTCACAGGGGTTTAAGGGTACAGCATGAATGGCCCTATATACAGTTTGGGGGACTTTGGCTTTTGTTCTGAGTCAGCTAGGAGCCACTGAAAGGATCTGAACCGAGCAAGGCAGGATTCCATGGGCAGTTATAGCTTCACTCTAGCTGCAGGGCTGAAAATAAACAATCTTGTGGAGGGACGAAGATAGATACTGAGACCCCTGAAGAAGGCAGTCAGTAATCAAGAGAGTACCGCTACTATTATCCCCGTCTGATAAGTGATAAAATAGAGACCCAGAGAGGGCTAGAAACTTACTCAAGGTTACTCCTACACACAGCTAGGAAGTGCTAGAGGCAAGCTTAAAAGTTTTCTCTGTCCAAACTCCAGTTTGTGTGTCTAATCATTGTGCACACAGCCTTTCTGCTTGAAGTAAAGACGTGGTTGAATCATATTTTGATTTCTGGACCCAAGAGGTGTTAGTAGATGTGGTAAAAAGTGGTTAGATTCTGGACCTAATTGGAAGACTGAACCACCAGGATTTGCTGACAGAGCAGAGGTAAGAAGTTAAAAACAGGAGAGGCATCAGGATTTCGCTAAGATTTCTGAGCTGCCATTTCTTGTTTGGGGAGATTACGGAAGAGTAGATTTGAAGAGGGAGTTGCAGGAGGTAATTTTAGCCTTGTTAGATTCAAGATGCACCCTACATTATTTTTTTGTTTTCTTTTTCTTTCTTTTTTTAAGACAGAGTCTCACTATGTTGCCCTCGGTAGAGTGCCGTGGCGTCACAGCTTATGACAACCTTAAACTCTTGGGCTCAAGCGATTCTCTTGCCTCCTCCTCCCAAGTAGCTGGGACTACAGGCTCCTGCCACGATACCCGGCTATTTTTGTTTGTTTCTTTGTTTAGCAGATTTGGGCCGGGTTTCAACCCATCAGCCCCTGTGTATGTGGCTGGTGCTGTAACCGCTGGCAACCACTGTGCCATGGGCGCTGAGCCAGTGCACCCTACTTTGAAGTGGAATGATGGATTCTGATCTTGCAAGGTGACATTGCAAAAAGGTATACTTACAGGGATAGGAGGAATGTGTGACCCTTTTGCAATATATCATAGCATATAAAGTGGTCAGCACAGTTGTTATTGTGTACTTTTTATTTTAGTTAACAAACACTTACATAATCTTTATGTGTGTCAGGCACAATACACACACACCCATACACAACCACATTATATGTGCCACTCAATAGCCCAATATGGTAGATACTATTATGGCCTCCCTTTTACAGATGAGGAGAGGCTGAAGCACAGAGATTAAAACATTTACCCAGGATAATAAAGCTGGCAAGGATATAGCAAAACTGGAATCCAAATGCAAGTAGTCTGACTTCAGAATCCCTGCCCTTAATTACAATGTTAATTAAATAATTAACGAACTGAATTATTTTTCAGGACATGTAGGCTGTTTTGTCATTATTTTCACTAATTCTATCCTCAAAGCAGAAAAGTTCAGCTGGGCAGAGAAATGCACTGTATGCAATAAATTTAGACTGGTGGCTTGGCGCCCATGCCACAGTGGTTATGGCACCAGCCACATACATTGAGGATGGCGGGTTCGAAACTGACCCAGGCCAGCTAAACAACAACAATAAATAAATAAATAAATAAATAATAGCCAGGCATTGTGGTTGGCGCCTGTAGTCCCAGCTACTTGGGAGGATGAGGCAAGAGAATTGCTTAAGCCCAAGAGTTTGAGGTTGCTGTGAGCTGTGATGCTACAGCACTTTACTGAGGGCAACATAGTGAGACTTTGTTAAAAAAAAAAAAATTCAGACTTGCCATGTGAAACCTCCCTCCCTCCCCCCACCACACACTCACATTTAACTCGGACTCAGATGCTTATGGAAGCATCATTTCCTTAGGGAAACCTGCCTCGACAGGCAGAAAATCCCTTCAATCAGACAATTAGAAATTCTTCTTTCTCTCTTTTTCTACTAGCAGGATTGACTGGGTATTCAACTATAAATTCTTTTTTTTTTTTTGTTTTTAGTATATTGTTGTACACTACTCTAGAACATTTTCATTTTGCAAAACTGAAATATGGGTATTTTATTTATTTTTTATTTATTTTTTATTTTTTTATTGTTGGGGATTCATTGAGGGTACAATAAGCCAGTTATATGGGTATTTTATTAAACACGAATTCTCCCTGTCCCTCCCTTAAACCCTTGGCAACTACCTTCTACCTTTTTTTTTTTTTTAAGATGGGGGGTTTCACTCTGTCACCAGGTTGGAGTGCAGTAGCACAATCACAGCTCACTGCAGCCTCAAACTCCTGAGCTAAAGCTGTCCTCTGTCCTCCACCTCCAGAGCAGCTGGGACTTCAGGTGCGACTGGCTCTGCTCTATTTTCTGTTTCTATGATTTTTTTCCCCACATCTATGTACTGAGGATTTCTATGATTTTGATTGCTTCAGACACTTCACGTTGAGTGGAATCATATAGTTCTAACTATCTGTCCTTTTGTGACTGGCTGATTTCCCTTAGCATAAGGTTCTTGAGGTTTATTCATTTTGTAGCCTGTAACAGGATTTCCTTCTCTTCTAAGGTTGCAAAATATTCCATAGCACCTGTATAAACACATTTTCTTTACCCATTCCTCTGCCCATGGACATTTAAGTTGCTTCCAATGCTTGGCAATTGTGACCGATACTGCAACAAACACGGGTGTGTAAATATCATTTTGAATTTGGGGGGGTAGACTGCTGGATCATATGGTAATTCTGTTTTAAATGTTTTGAGGCTACGTCATACTGTTTTTCCCTAATTTTACCAATTCTCACCAGCAAAGGACAATTTCTCCAAATTCCCACCAATATATACTATGTATTTTGATAACAGGCATCCTAATGGGTACGAGATGATACTTGTGGCTTTGATTTGCGTTTAGCTTATGATTAGTCATAATCAAACCTCTTGTTATTAGATGATGTGGCTACCCGCCAGCGTTTTGGAGAGGGCAGCCCAGCCCGCGCGCCTTCTGGGTCCTCTGGCCGGCTCACAGCATCTGGTGGGCGCTGGGTCAGGCTCGCTGGATGGAAGTCAAAAATGAAGGCAGACTCCGGGCAGGGAAGAGAGGTCTGGATGCCAGCAGGTGTCCCAATTCAGCGCTCGCAGGAACTCGCAGGAACTCTTCGACCAAGAAGAAAGCAATGGGCCCTCCAGGCAGGAAGTCCGGCTCCGGCGCCGAGGTGCGCCACCTGCGGGCTGCCCGGGACCCGGGTGGCAGATGCGACCCGCAGCTGGGCGTACTCGGCGGGCGGCGACAGCGCCAAGCGCTGGGGACGCCAACACCGGCTCAGAGGTGAGGCTAAGGTCTGGCCAGCGCTGGGGCTGTCACCGAGAACCGGCTCCTTGATTACGAGAGGATCGGTGGGAAGAACTGGGTGCCCCAGTGGGGTGTGTCCCCAACGCAGGGCAACGGCGGGGTGGACAGGTGTGGCAGCTGTGGAAGGGGAGCGGAGAGCGGGCGGAATGGGTATAGATAGAGACAGAGCTACCAGGGCAGGAATTGGAGAGCGGGTGGAATAACGCTTCTGAGGAATGCACACCGTCTGCCACCCCCTACCGCCCACTCCTCCCTTCAGCCCCCCCAAACACGGCCCTCCCCGAAGCTGCAAGAAGCAAAGAATAATCGCACCTCTTTCCTAGGTCTTCACCCGACCACTAAGTTTTACTGCCGTGCGGCGACATGCATCACAGTGCCGGCTTTGAAATCGCACAGTTTGTGTGCTGGGCACCTTTGAACAAGTTGCTTACCCTCTCTGGGCTCCACTTTCCGTTTCTGTAAAAAAGGGCTAAAAATAGGATTTTCCTTATGGGAGTTCTGCGAACCTTATATGTACTGGGGACCCAAAAAGTGCTTCCTAAATGTTAGATGTTGTTAATCTCCTGAGATAGGGCCTCTTGGCCCCATTTTACCCACAGAAAATTTGGGCTCAGTAATTTAAGTAACTTGCTCATGGCAATTAAGTGGAAACCGCAGGATGTGAACCCAGGAAAGTCCAATTGGATTAATGTTCAATTCAGTTCCCACTATTTCCCAGAAGAATGAACTAGGGTTAGTTGCTTTCTAAGACGTCTTTTCCCTTCTGTGAAATGAGTTTAATAATGCTCCCTCACCTACAGGGCAGGTGATATTCTTTCTTTCTTTTTTTTTTTTTTTGAGACAGTCTCACTTTGTCCCCCTTGGTAGAGTTCCATGGTATCACAGCTCACAGCAACCTTAGACTCTTGGACTCAAGTGATTTTCTTGCCTCAGCCTCCTGAGTAGCTGGGACTATAGACAGCCGGCACAACGCCCAGCTATTTTTAGATGTGGGCTGGGGTCTCTCTCTTGCTCAGGCTGGTCTGGAACCTGTGAGCCCAGGCAATACACCCACCTCCCAGAGTACTAGGATTACAGGCTGGGCCTAGGGCAATGATTTTCAACTGGAGTGCTGCGAGATGATTTTAGGCATGCTGAAACATTTTTTTAAAGAGCATTGATTGGGGGCGGCACCTGTGGCTCAGTGAGCAGGGCGCCGGCCCCATATACCAAGGGTGGCGGGTTCAAACCCGGCCCCGGCCAAACTGCAACAAAAAAATAGCCGGGCGTTGTGGCAGGCGCCTGTAGTCCCAGCTACTTGGGAGGCTGAGGCAGGAGAATCGCCTAAGCCCAGGAGTTGAAGGTGGTTGTGAGCTGTGTGATGCCACGGCACTCTACCGAGGGCAATAAAGTGAAACTCTATCTCTAAAAAAAAAAAAAAAAAAAAAAAAAAAAAGAGCATTGATTGGCTTGGGGCCTGTAGCACAGTGGTTATGGCACCAGCCACATACACCGAGGCTGGCAGGTTGGAACCTGGCCTGGGCCAGCTAAAACAACAATGACAACTGCAACAAAAAAATAGGCTGACTTTGTGGCGGACGCCTGTAGTCTCAGCTACTTGGGAGGCTGAGGCAAGAGAATCGCTTAAGCCCAGGAGTTTGAGGTTGCTGTGAGCTAGATGTCACAGCACTCTACCAAGGGTGACATAGTGAGACTTTGTCTCAAAAAAAAAAAAAAGCATTGATTAAGGCCAGATGCAGTGGATAAACCTGCCCCATGTCACCTGAATGGTCTGTAAAAGAGTGGACATTTGAACCCAGATGTATTTGATCATAACATCGGTATGGTAGTCATGGCAGCAGAGGAGGCTTTGGGAGGAGCTTTCAGGTGGGGAGGACAATTGTGGAGTGGTTATCCCAGTAGATCTGGGTTCATATATTAGCTCTGAGTAATTCCCATTACCTCCTATCTGTGTGAATGTAGGAATTATTTGACTTCTCTGTGGCTCAGTTTCTTTACCTGTAAAAGGAAGACAATAATGGTGCCTACCCCATATGGCTTTTGTGGGGATTAAGGATGAAACACTCAGAAGGGTGCCTGGCACTTAACAGATAATCAACATCAGCTATAGTAAATGCTGTGACCCCCCTCTACAAGAGTAGGCGCTGACACAGCAGGTGTGTTCACTTAGCCGGCAGAGGGAAGTGTGGGATGGCAGGAGCCAAGGTGACAAAGGAGCTTCCCTGCCTTCTGAGGGGTCCACAGAACCAGGCCCCTGCTTACTCCCCACTGCTCAGAAATTCCTGAGAAGCCTCTTGTGTTCTCTGCAGAGAGAGGGCTGGCTGTCACCCCATGTCCGCACTCTTCATCAAGGGCACCAAGAGGCTGTCTCAAGGACCCTCCACTCTTGTTATACAAAGAGGGCACAATGTCCTCTCCACCTCAGTTTGTTCCTGCTTGCAGCAGATGAGGCTTGGGGGGAGGTTACGAGTGGGAAGGACAGTTGTAGGGTGGTTATCCCAGCTAGATTTGGCTCCAAATATTAGCTCTGAGTAATTCCCAGGTCTGAAACTCCCACAAGTTGCCTTCAGAGCCTCAGTTCCCTCATGTATAGAATGGGGACAATAATAGTACTTCCTAGGGTTGTTGGGGGGATAATCTGAATCATGTGTAGGAAGCATTTAGCAAAGTGTCTGGTGCATAATAAATGACAGCTATTATTGCTCCTGTTATCTGATGCTTGGGCCTCTTTCTCCCTTCCCAGCCCTAGGTTCTGGGGCTGTACCAGTAGAATTATCTAGGAGGAGTAAATAAAGCCCCCTCCCCCACCCCCATCCCCTTCTCACCTACAATGTCTTAGTCCAGGGATCTCTGCTTGTCAAATTCTTGGACAGTTTTATTTTCTGACAGACAAATGCTGCCCTTAAAAGTACTGGGGCAGTTTCTGGGGCCAGTAAAGCTGGCATGGGATGGGAAGGACACTGCTCTATTCTCTGGGCACTGCATGCTTTAATATGGGCACTTGGTCAGGAGAGGGATCCTAGACTTTTATCATAATCATAGTTTTTCACGTCTGTTCTGCCTAGGCCGTGCCAGGCATTGTGCTAAGCCCCAGCTCCTACTCATTTACAGAACTTGGGCTCCAGTGCCAGACTGCCTGGGTTCAGATCCTGTGTGCTGTTGCACCAAGTGACTTCAGCCCTCTGTGCTTTAAACGACTCATCCACGAACTAAGGTGATTATGATAGTACCTAACTCATGCAGCTGATATGAGGATTAAATACAACACATATATGGTGAGTAAATGTTGATGCCAGGTGTGGTGAATCACGCCTGTAATCCTATCACTCTGGGAGGCAGAGATGGGTGGATTGCTTACAAGTTCATCTCTAAAAAAGCTGGGCATTGTGGCTCACGTCTGTAGTCCCAGATACCTGAGAGACCGAGGCAAGAGAATTGCTTGAGCCCAAGAATTTGAGGTTGCTGTGAGCTATGACACAACAGCACTCTACTGGGAGTGACAAAGTGAGATTCTGTCTCAAAAAAAAAAGTCGGCCATTTATATATGTTATAATTATCTCCATTTTATAGCTGAGAGACAGACAGTATGCTCAATGACACACCGAGTTATCATACTCTTGCACCTGCCCATTTATTTCCACTTCCATCGTAAGCCACAACTCGCTGATTCCATACCCGGTTTATTCATCAGCCTCTGTCTAGGATCACTGCTTCCTGTGTGTGAGGCTCCCAGCATCTACTGCTTTTGGAAGCTTTCCCTCTCTCTAACTTCTAAAACTTTAGGGACTCCCAGTGACCTTGGAAATAGTTTTCTTTTCTTTTAATCTTTCTATTGTTTTATCCAATTGCAAACATAATCATATCTAAGTTTTTTTGTTTGTTTTTTTTTGAGACAGAGTCTCAAGCTGACACCCTGGGTAGAGTGCCATGGCGTCACAGCTCCCGGCAACCTCTCACTCTTGGGCTTAAGTGATTCTCTTGCCTCAGCCTCCCAAGAAGCTGGGACCACAGGTGCCCACTACAATGCCCGGCTATTTTTTGTTGTTGTTGTTGCAGTTGTCATTGTTGTTTTAGCTGGCCCCAGCCAGGTTCGAACCCACCAGCCTTGGTGTATGCGGCTGGCGCCCTACCTACTGAGCTATGGGCACCACCATATCTAAGTTGTTTTACAATTTTTTTTTGTAAAAATATTTGCATAGAAGATGAAAAACCCCTCTGGTTCATTCTCTGGTAATAATCACCATTTACAATATTTCTTTCTTTTGCTTTTTTTTTTTTTTATTGAGACAGAGTCTCACTCCATCAACCTGGCATCATTCACAGCAACCTCAAACTATTAGGCTCTAGTGATCCTCTTGTCTCAGCCTCCAGAGTAACAAGGACTACAGATGCCACCACAGAGCCTGGCTAATTTTTCTATTTTTTTTTTTTTTTTGTAGAGATAGGGTCTCGCTTTTGCTCAGGCTGGTCTCAAACTCCTGAGCTCAGGCAATCCACCCGCCTTGGCGTCCTAGAGTGCTAAGATTCCAGGTGTGAGCCACCACACCAGCCTGTTTGGAATTTCATGTATGTTACTCCAGGGGCAACATACATGATGCCCCTCCTCCTGGATATGATGATAGGGAAGACTTTAACTTGTTTTTAACAAAAAATGAGATCATACTGTTCAAACTGTATGTAACACACAGGAGAAAATTTTCAAAATTTAACCTATTTTTTTTTAAGTTCCATTGTCAAAACGTTTAAAATCTAAGGGATATCTAAACAAATATTAAAAAGTCTGTCCCGGGCAGCGCTTGTGGATCAGTGGGTAGAGCGTCAGCCCCATATGCCAAGGGTGGCAGGTTCAAATCCAGCCCCGGCCAAACTAAAACAAAAAAATAGCCGAGTGTTGTGGCTGGTGCCTGTAGTCCCAGCTACTTGGGAGGTTGAGGCAAGAGAATCACCTAAGCCCAAGAGCTGGAGGTTGCTGTGAGCTGTGACGCCACAGCACTCTACCAAGAGCGATAAAATGAGACTCAGTCTCTACAAAAATAAATAAATAAATAAAAAATAAAAAGTCTGTCCCTTCATATATGTCCCTAGCCACCAATTCCTTACTCTAGAAGCACCCACGATTGGCAATTTGGAGTCCACTGCAGACACAGCAAGGAACATGTAACTACAGTTTATGGGGCAGAATATAGATGTCATAAGCTGAACTATATAAACGTATGGTATAATTTCTAGAAGGGGAGAAATGGTGGAGAAAACGCTAGTGGAGAAAATACTGAGGTGCTAATTTCCTTGTCTTATGCAATGGGGAGTCAGGAGATACTGTCCAAAGTTCAAAGGACTTTCTAACATTTACAGCTGTGGCTCGCAGCTGGGGGCAATTTTGCCTTCCAAGGGCTATTTGCCCTTTCCTGAAGACAGATTTGTTTGTCATAGCTTGCAGGCAGGGAAGAGCTGGGTGTCCGGCTGGCACCTAATGAGGATGTTGCACAGAACGGTGTCCCACGACAGTTGTCTGTCCTGACTTATAGCCACAAAAGGATCACAATTGCTACTTTTCTTCACCTTCATCCCTTTTGGCATAGGTCCACATTGATTGGCAGGCAGAGCACCGTGACCCAGGTGTTCCTGGAACCACACGCTTCCAGGTACTGTCTTCACCCCACAGAAGACAATTTTTGGGGAAAACCAAACTACCTTCTTGGAGACCATCACTTACCTCCTCTCATTTCCTCTAATTGTACAATTTATAAATCACATCTCTGGCACAGGAGAAAGTTTTGTTTCTCCTTTGGAAAGCTACTATTTTGCATTGGGGGGGGGCTAATACATCAAAGATTGAGAAGTAACTATAGGCCCCCGATTCTTCTTCGGAATTATAAAAATAGGGCATCCTTTTTTTCTTTTCTTTTTCTTTTTTTTTTTTTTGTGGTTTTTGGCCGGGGCTGGGTTTGAACTCGCCACCTCCAGCATATGGGACAGGCACCCTACTCCTTGAGCCACAGGTGCCACCCCCCTTTTTTTCTTTTAAATGATAGTCACCCAGATTCAAATGCCATGGGAAACAGATCTTGTTTGTCCTGGCATTCAAAAAAGTACAGAAATTTTACTCAGCCCTGGATTGTCTGCTTTTTTCCTTTCTTTCTATATGAATACAAAGCCTCCTTCCTAGAAATAACCCTTTGTGGAGGATTAGCATTCCTTCCATTGGGGTTTATTTATTTATTTTTTTGTAGAGACAGAGTCTCACTTTATGGCCCTCGGTAGAGTGCCGTGGCCTCACACAGCTCACAGCAACCTCCAACTCCTGTGCTTAAGCAATTCTCTTGCCTCAGCCTCCTGAGTAGCTGGGACTACAGGCTCCCGCCACAACGCCGGGCTAACCATTAGGGTTTAACCCTGGGAACTTGAGTCTTTGCTGGCTAGAAATAATCTGAGCAGTAAAATAGTCTAACCTTTTTCAAAAGTTAGCTGATGTAGCCCTTGTCAACACTTTGAGAAGCAGAGTATATTGCTCCCAATTTCCAGATTTGGGGAGGGTGAAACTGAGGCTCAGAGGGCTGGAGGCATTAGAGTCTTAGAGTGCTGGAGTCAGGATTTGAATTAAAGTTGAGCATCTTGAAATGTGAGCTGGTTTCACCATGCCTGTTTTTTTGTCCCTGAAAGGGACATTCCATTGGTGATCATATTTACAGAGTTAAACCTGTAGTCAGAATGTGGCCCCAAGGGAGGTATCTACAGAACAAAGTGGCCAGTGCCTGGGGGTGTCTAGTGGAGCATCCTGTCCCAGAAAAATGCTTCATTCTCTGGGGTTAAAAAAAAAAAAAAAAGCGTTGTCCAATTGTGAGAAATAAAATAGAAAGAAAGTTGCTCTTTTTTTTTTTTTTTTTGAGACAGCGTCTCACTCTATCACTCCCCTGGTTTGAATGCTGTGGCATCATCATAGTTCACAGACACCTCAAGCTCTTGGGCTCAAAAGATCCTCCTGCTTCAGATTTTGGAGTAGCTGGGAGCACAGGTGTCCACTTCAATGCCCAGCTAGTTTTCTATTTTTAGTAGAGATGGGCTCTTGCTCTTGCTCAGGCTGGTCTCAAACTCCTGAGCTCTAGCAATCCACTTGGCTGGGCCTCTCAGAGTGCTAGGATTATAGGTGTGAGCCACGGTGCCCGGCTAGTCAGCTCTTTTTGTTGCACTGATACCAAAAGAACATTAGTGAGAGAGAGGGGCTGCGGTTCAGGTAGAAAGAAATGCAGAATTTGGGACCTGAGTTAGGGCTTCATCTTTGCACTCAGTACACCAAGGTCGTAGATGCAGTCATGTTGTGGAGGGTGGAAGACTGATTTGCATTTTAACCAGATGAGACCTAGTTATGCACTGGCTGAGAAGGAAAGAGATGATAACCACGGTGGCATAAAATTGCAACAGAGCTAGATAAACAACCTCTCCCTGGGAGTTTTTTTTTTTTTTTTTCTCTCTCTCCCTGGGAGTTGAGTGGCACCCAGCCCAGCAGTGTGACCAAGACAGCAAGGAACGCTGCGTTTATGGGAACACAGCGCAGACACAGAAAAAGGTAGAAAGAGGATCTCTGTCTCCTGGCTTTGGACCACAGAGTGGATATAAACTCATCTGGATACCCCTACAGGACTAAGGGCAGGTAAGACAGGGAACTTTGGAGGTGGGGACAGAAACTGAAGCTACCTGCTGCTTACTACCGCAGACAGGTCCAGAATAGATACACAGGAAATTTCTGTTAGAAGAAAGAATGACAATGGGGAAGTGAGAGGCCAGAGAGTGTGTTGAGAACAAAAGCAAGCCTGGAGCTTGAGTTGGGATCTGGGCTTCCCTGGGTCCTGACTGTGTGAGAGTCATTCTACCTTTCTGGCCTTGGTTTCCCTGGCTATAGAATGGGTAGTACGCTGATGGCTCTCACCTCCTCGGATGGATATCAGAGCTAATAAAAAAATACGGTGCACTGTAAGCACTCAATAAATGTTACCTCTATGTCCTCTTCCTCCGCCTCCTTCTCCTCATTCTTATCCTTCTCTTTTTCCTCTGATAACAATGATGTCGATGATGGTGATAATCAAAGTTCAGGGTCTGCAGTCAGAGAGGTATGGGTTTAAATCCCATTCTTTCCCTCTTTAGCTGTGTGACCTTGGATAAGTTACTTAACCTTTCTGGGCCTCAATATAATAAAATGGGCATAATAATACCTCCCCATAAAGTTGTTTGAGGATTCAACTACTAATGAAAGTGAAGGGCATAACACCACGATTGGCACTCATAGTCTTTATGCTTATTATTATTGTTTGACTAGATCCCTTCTGCTCTGTAGAGAAGAAAAGCTCAGTGCAGATGAATGTCAAAGGGGGGTTATTGTCATGTTTTGCTAAGAATGGTCCTCTCCCCAGAAGACAAGTTCAGGTTGAAGGTATAAAAGTTCAAGGAATCACTTGATCAATCCTGTTTCTCAGAATAGGGTGGCAGGAGATGACTATGTCATTGCTCAGGTTATTTATGGCCATCTAAGGTTCAGAGATAAACCCCAGTTGCTGGAATTCCATCATTAGGTAGGGTCATTATCTGTGAAGGAATTCACAGAGAGATTAATTATCTATCGGGAAAGAAATACTATTTCCTCATTTTCACAAATGCTAGAACAAATTCCTATGGCATTTGAATCTAGGTGAGTATCATTTAAGAAAAAAAAATCCTATTTCTAGAATTCACAAGAATTGGGAGCCTGTGATTACAGTTCCCAACTTTTGATGCATTAGAACCCACATTAAAGGCAAAACAGTGGCTTTCCAAAGGAGGAATGGAATTTGCTCCCGTGAGAGAGAATTGAGTTATAAATTATATGACCAGAAGAAAGGCCTTAAAATAAGAGGAAGTGGGTGGCAGTCTCCAAAAAGATGTTTTGATTTATCCTAAGAACTGTCGTTTGTGGGGAGAGGGACAGTACATGGCAGAGTGAGATTCACCAAACACCTGGATCTGCCTGCCAGTCAGTGTGGTACTGAGCCAAATGGGCTTGAGGCAAAGATGGAGCAGTAATTCTGATCCTGTCTTTACTGAAAATGATGATATTTTATTCATCATAAATTCTATTTCATTTACTTTTTTTGTTTTCTTTTCTTTTTTATATTTTCTTTTCTTTTAAGTATTTATTTATATAGACAGAGTCTCACTCTGGGTGAATACCCTGGCATGATAGACCACAGCAACCTCAAACTCTTAGGCTCAGGCGATCCTCTTGCCTCAGTCTCCTGAGTAGCTGGGACTACAGGCACCTGCCACAACGCCTCACTATTTTTAGAGATGGGGCCTCACTCTTGCTCAGGCTGGTATCAAACTCCTGAGCTCAGGCAATCTACCCGCCTCAGCCTCCCAAAGTGCTAGGATTTATAGGCACATCACAGGTGAGCCACCAAGCCTGGCCTATTTTTATTTTTATTTTATTTTATTTTATTTTTATATTGAGTTGAAATATATATATTTTTTTATTATTTATTTATTTATTTTTATTGTTGGGGATTCATTGAGGGTACGATAAGCCAGGTTACACTGATTGCAATTGTTAGGTAAAGTCCCTCTTGCAATCATGTCTTGCCCCCATAAAGTGTGACACACACCAAGGCCCCACCCTCCTCCCTCCGTCCCTCTTTCTGCTCCCCCCCCATAACCTTAATTGTCATTAATTGTCCTCATATCAAAATTGAGTACATAGGATTCATGCTTCTCCATTCTTGTGATGCTTTACTAAGAATAATGTCTTCCACGTCCATCCAGGTTAATACGAAGGATGTAAAGTCTCCATTTTTTTTTAATGGCTGAATAGTATTCCATGGTATACATATACCACAGCTTGTTAATCCATTCCTGGGGCCTATTTTTATTTTTTAAAATATTGTATTAAAATATTATTTATCCTGATTACTGGGATTTGGGGCTCTTTTTTTCATTATTACTTTTATAAATAATGTCACTCTTCTCAAAATAATTTTGTTTTGGAGACAGGGTCTTGGACTCAGCACCTATAGCTCAGTGATTAGGACGCCAGTCACATACACAGAGGCAGGCCGGTTCAACCCGGCCTGGCCTGCTAAGCAACAATGACAACTACAACAAAAAAATAGCTGGGCATTGTGGCAGGCACCTATAGTCCCAGCTACTTGGGAGGCTGAGGCAAGAGAATTGCTTAAGCCCAAGAGTTGGAGATTGCTGTGAGCTGTGACGTCACAGCACTCTACCCAGGATGACGGAGTAAGATGCTGTCTGAAAAAAAAATTTTAATATATATTTATATATGCTGTCTCCCAAGCTGGAGTGCAGTGGTGCCATCATAGCTCACCACAACCTTAAGCAATCCTCCTGTTTCAGCTTCCCCAATAGCCGGGACTACAGACACACACCAGCATGCCTGGCTCACTTTTTCTTTTTTTTTTGGTAAAGATGGTGTCTCACTATGTTGCCCAGGCTGGTCTTGGATTTCTGGCCTAAAGCCATCCCCACTTGCCACCTCCCTTGGCCTCCCAAAGTGCTGAGATTGCAGGCATGATCCACCATGCCTGGCCTGAGCCCACTTTACTTTTGTGTCCTGAACCAGCACATCTTACTCCCTTACCCTAGTCTTGGCCCTATTTCGAACAGCACTGAATCTACAAACTTCCAAACTTGACATCATACTTACCCTGCATGGGCAAAAAGGTAGCAGAATTCAAGAGATGAATGTTGAACAAATCAGAGTAGAAAGGTAATTTGCTTCCCAGAGAGAGATGAAGGAGGGACATTTAGGATACTATATTCCTAAGAAAACACTACTTTGGAGTCACTGTGCAGGCATCTCTGCTGACTTATGCACTCTGATTTCTTGGAAACCTCTGCCAGTCGTGTGTTTTTTATTATTTATTTATTTTGAGACAGAGTCTCACTATGTCACCTTGGGTAGAGTGCCATGGCATCACAGCTCACAGCAACCTCAAACTCTTGGGCTTAAGCGATTCTCTTGCCTCAGCCTCCCAAGTAGCTGGGACTACAGGTGCCTGCCACAACACCCAGCTATTTTTTTTTTTTTGTTGTTGTTGTTGTTGTTGTTGCAGTTGCCATTGTTGTTTAGCTGTCCGGGGCCAGGTTTGAACACGCCACATTCGGTGTATGTGGCTGGCGCCCTCATCCCTGTGCTACAGACGCCGAGCCTGTGTGTTTGTATTTTTTTTTTTTTTTGCAGTTTTTGGCTAGGGCTGGGTTTGAACCCACCACCTCCAGTATATGGCCCTACTCCTTGAGCCACAGGCACCGCCCGTGTTTGTATTTTTTAAGTCCTTACTTAACTTGTTTGTCTTTTTCACCTGGATTTTTAGACGTCGCATCTTTCATTTTCAAAAAGTTGTAAGAGATACATGCATGACCAAAAATATTTCAAAAGACACAGAACAGTAGATAGTAAAAGTTAAGAGATTCCTTATCCTGTCTCTTACACTAAATCTTGTACCGTGGAGGTAACCACCCTTAGCCATATGTGGTTTTAGTTCTTTTCACTGGTTACCACCAAAAATCTAAATGACGTCTTGCTTTGTCATATGTCGAGAGTAATTGACTCTATTATATGAAAGCTCCAGAATTTAGCTCACTTAGACTTTGTCCTTTCTCCTTTCTCTTCTCTTCTTTTCCTCATTTTATTCCCTCCTAGTTTTGTTTTATTATTTATACATTGTTGTTTCTTTTGTAGGTAGACATCAGGGTATCAGGACTTTTGCACTACTGACAGCTTGGCCCAGGTCATTCTTTGCTGTGTGGGGCCGTCCTGCACATTGCAGGATATTTAGCAGTATCCCTAGCCTCTACCCAGTAGATGCCAGTAGCACACCCCAGTTATGATTACTAAAAATTTGTCAAATATTGGTTGGGGGCAAAACCACCCTCAGTTGTGAACCATTGTTGATGGGTGTGTGTGCAATTGCAGAAACTTGGACAGTGTCTCCTCACTCCCCACTTCATAAAATGTGGCTCTGAGTTCCCCCACATCTTCTACTCAATTCTTCCCCCCTCCATTTCTCCACTTCTAGAAGTTGTATTTTACGTAGTGTAGCTTATAAACTACATTTCTATGTTTCTTGTGTTGTAGGCTGAATATTATGAAAACGCAGTTTTTTCCCACTATACTCTCAGCACAGAACTCTTCTGGGATCAGATGTGTGGGTATTTTTCTACAGCAACCAACTCTTCAACATCAGCTGGGTGCCCTCAAATTTAATTACATTCTGACACAATCGGCTGGGAGAGGTGGCTCAGGCCTAGCACTCTCTGAGCTCAAAAGTTGGAGATCAGCCTAAGCAAGAGTGAGACACTGTCTCTAATAAAAATAGAAAAATTAGCTACATGTTGTGGTGGGCATCTGTAGTCCCAGCTGCTTGGGAAGCTGAGACAGGAGGATCGCTTGAGCTTAGGAGTTTGAGGTTGCTGTGAGCTAGGCTGATGCCATGGCACTCTAGCCTGGGCAAGACAGTGAGACTTTATCTCAAAAAAAAAAAAAATCCTGACACAATCTGAAGTTAGTGTCAGAACCCAGTGATTAAGTGCTCAGTCCCATAAGACTGCCTCCTGCTACAGATGCTAATCACATGTCCAGGCTCTGGAAACTTCTGACTGACCAGCTATAAAGTAGATGTTGCCATAGCTCCTTTTCAGGATTGATCATTTACTAGAACAGCTCACATGGCTCAGGAACACCTGCTATTATGAAGGAGATGATGAAGGATACGGATGAACAGCCAGATAGAGAGGTACATAGGGTGAGTTCCAAGTTCAGGAGTTTCGGTCCCCATAGAGCTGGGGTGTGTCACACTCCAAGCGTCTGGATGTGTTCAACCCGGAAGTTCTCTGACCCCTGCATTGAGGGTTTTTATGGTGTCATCACATAGCATGACTGATGATTTTTTTTTTAAGAGACAGAGTCTCATTTTGTTGCCCTCTGTAGAGTTCTGCGACGTCACAGCTCACAGCAACCTCCAGCTCTTGGGCTTAGGCAATTCTCTTGCCTCCCAAGTGGCTGGGACTATAGGTGTCCGCCACAACGCCTGGCTCTTTTTTTATTGCAGTTTGGCTGGAGCCAGGTTCAAACCTGCCACCCTCGGTATATGGGGCTGGTGCCCTACTCACTGAGCCACAGGCGCCGCCCAAAAATGACTGATGATTAACTCAACCTCTAGCCCAGCTGTTCTCATCCTGTGGGTCATGACCCCTTTGGGGGTCAAATGACCCTTTCACAGGGGTCGCCTAAATACATCCTGTATATCAGATATTTATATTATGATTCATAAACAGTAGCAAAGTTATAGTTATGAAGTAGCAACAAAAACAATTTTATGGTTGGGGTCACCACAACATGAGGAACTGTATTAAAGGGTCCAGCATTAGGAAGGTTGAGAACCACTGCTCTAGCTCCCCTGAGTTCCCAGAGGATGGGGATGGAGTGAAAGTTCCAAGCTTCTAATCCTGGTTTGGTCTTTCTGGTGACCAGCCCCTACCCAGGAACCCCATTTCGAGTTATCTCATTAGAACAAATCACACTGCCATTATCCAGGAGATTCCAAGCAATTAGGAGCTTTGTGTCAGGAACCTGGGATAAAGACAAAAGATATATTTCTTTTCTTTTTTTTGAGACAGAGTCTCACTATGTCAGCCCTTGGTAGAGTGCTGTAGCATCACAGCTCACAGCAACCTCAAACTCTTGGGCTTAATCGATTCTCTTGCTTCAGCCTCCCAAATAGCTGGGACTACAGGCACCCACCACAACGCCTGGCTATTTTTTATCGTTGTTGCTGTCGTAGTTGTCATTGTTGTTTAGCCTGGTCTTGATGTATGTGACTGGAGCCATAACCACTGTGCTATGGGTGCCAAGTCTTCCCTTCCCCTTCCCTTCCCTCCCCTCCTCTCCCCTCCCCTTCCCTTCCCTTCTTAGACAGAGTCTTAATCTGTTGCCCTGGGTAGAGTACCATGGTGTCATTGCTCACAACAACCTCCAACTCTTGGGCTCAAGCGATCCTCTTACCTCAGTTTTTTTTTTTTTTTCCTATTTTTAGTAGAGACAGTGTCTCACTTTTGCTCAGGCTGGTCTCAAACTTGTGAGCTCAAGCTATCCATCCTCCTTGGCCTCCCAGAGGCATGAGCCCCAAAGATATATTTCTTACTATAAAACACAGTATCACATACGTGGATCATAAAAATTAAGACTAAGGGCTTGATGTGGTGGCTCAAACCTGTAATCCTAGAACTTTGGGAAGCTGAGGTAGGAGGAAGAACTTGATGCCAGGAGTTTTAGTCCAGCCTGGGCAACATAGAAAGACCCCAATCTCTACAAAAAGTAAAACAGAAAATAGCCAGGCATGGTGGTGTATGCCTATAATCCCAGCTTCTCAAGAGGTTGAGGCAGGTAGATCACTTGACCCTAGAAGCTTGAGGTTGTAGTGATCTACAATAATGCCAATGTCACCTGGGTGACAAAGCAAGATTTTATGTCAAAAAACAAAACAATTGAGCACTAATAAACCTGACTACAAGGCTATGGTTACGTGCCTATTAAGGAAGTTGGGCCCATAGAAAGGAACCTGTAACTAACTCTAAGTCACTTAAACTGAGCCTCTGAAGGAAGTGGATTCAAAGGTCCAGGTGAGCTGATTTTTCTTTTCCTGACCTTCCTTGATCACGCACATTCAGGTCAGAGTTTAGTTTGTTCATGTCTGAATCCTTCTTTACATCTCTTAGGGGATTGCTTGTTTTGGAGTTTCTTTCCCTCCCTCCTTTCCTTCTCTTTCTTTCTTTTTCTTTGACACAGAGTCTCACTGTGTTGCCCTGGGTAGAGTGCCATAGCTCACAGCAACCTTAAACTCTGGGGCTCAAAAGATCCTCCTGCCTCAGCCTCCTGAGTAGCTGGGACTACAGACACCCTCCACAACACCTGGCTAATTTTTCTATTTTTTTTTTTTTTTGAGACAGTCTCCCTTTATCACCCACGGTAGAGTGCTGTGGCGTCACAGCTCATAGCAACCTCCAACTCCTGGGCTTAGGCGATTCTCTTGCCTCAGTCTCCCCGGTAGCTGGGACTACAGGCGCCTGCCACAACACACGGCTATTTTTGTTGTTGTTGTTGCAGTTTGGCTGGGGCCGGGTTTGAACCTGCCACCTCGGTATATGGGGCCAGCGTCCTACTCACTGAGCTACAGGCGCTGCCCTAATTTTTCTATTTTTAATAGAGATGGGGTCTCACTCTTGCTCAAACTGGTCTGGAACTTCTGAGCTCAAGCAATCCACCTCCTGGGCCTCCCAGAGTGCTAGGATTATAGGCGTGAACCTCTGAGACCCCAGCATGAAGTTTGTTTGACAGAGAATTTTTGTTGCTTGACAATAATTTTTGTTGTTGACAGAGAAAACAGACAGCCTTTACTATCTCGGAGGTCACCCCAGACTTAATTCAATCTTTGTTGAGTGACGTCATTTGAGCCAACTGCTTTCTATACCTGAGGCATTTCTTCCTTTCTCTCGAATACTTTCCTATACACTTGTTCTTTAAAAGTTGCTTGTCCTGGCTTGGCACCTGTAGCTCAGCGGCTAGGGCACCAGCCACATACACCAGGGCTGGCGGGTTCGAACCCAGCCTGGGCCTGCCAAACAACAATGACAACTACAACCAAAAAACAGCCAGGCGTTGTGGCGGGTGCCTGTAGTCCCAGCTACGTGGGAGGCTGAGGCAAGAGAATCGCTTGAGCCCAAGAATTTGAGGTGCTGTGAGCTATGATGCTACAGCACTCTACCAAGGGTGACATAGTGAGACTCTGTCTCAAAAAAAAAAAAAGAAAGAAAGAAAAATTGCTTGTCTTGGCTCAGCACCTGTGGCCCAGTGGTTAGGGCACCAGCCACATACACTGGGGCTGGTAGGTTCGAACTCGGCCCGAGGCAGCTTAACAACAATGACAACAACAACAACGAAATAGCTGGGTGTTGTGGCGGATGCCTGTAGTCCCAGCTACTTGGCAGGCTAAGGCAAGAGAATCTCTTAAGCCCAAGAGTTTGAGGCTGCTGTGAGTTGTGATGCCACGGCACTCTACCGAGGGCTACATAATGAGACTTTGTCTCAAAAAAAAAAAAAATTCCTTGTCCCTTATGTGTGGTTTTGCATAGATATTCATTAGTGAAATTGGTCTGTAGTTCTCCTTTTCTGTTGGATCCTTTCCTGGTTTTCTTATCAGGGTGATGTATGCTTCATAGAACATGTTGGGGAGGATTCCTTCCTTCTCAATGTTTTGGAATAGGTTGAGAGGAAAACTCAATTCAAGTTGGGTGGAGGGGGAATGAGGGAGGGGGAATGGTGTGCTCCCATTTAATGGACATGATGTAAGGGTACATGGCACCCCTCCTGGGTGTAGGGCACAATTTCTAAATGGACTCTACCTAACAAATGCAAACATTGTAACCTAGTTGTCTATACCCTCACATTAACTTGAAATTTTTAAAAAAGCCACAGTAAAAAAAAAAAAAAAAAATTGCTCATCCGGAAAGCACTTTTTAAAGAACAAATTCATAGGTGGTTAACTTTCATAGACTTGAACTATCTGTGTATATCTCTGTTTTGTCCTCAATATTGCTTTGTAGCTTGTTGGACACAGGAGTTTAGGTTAAAATCATTTTTCCTCAGTGCTTTGAGGGCACAACCCTATTGCTAACACGTGTGCTGTGATGTCTGATGTCAGTCGTCCTTTGTAGATAGCATGGTTTTATTTCTGAACGCTTTCAAGATTTCCTCTTCAGCTGTGATGATTCTACATCTTATGAGGATGAATTTCAGTGTGGCTGTTTCTCATCCATTTCATCCACATTTGGGGGCCCGTTCCGTCTGAAGATCATGTCTTTCTTCAGCCCTGGGTATTTTATTTATCTTTAATAATTTCAATGCCTGTATTTTCTTTGTTCTGGAATTTCTATTTTATAGAAATTGTGCTTCCTAGACCAGTTTTCTAGATCTCTTACATTTTCTAACATATTTGACATTTTTTACTCTTCATTCTAGGAGGTTTTTCATGACTTCATATTCTGACCCTTCTATAACATTTTAAACACTTAGGTAGTCACAATTTTTAAGCTGTTCTTTTCCTGTAATAATCTGTTTGTTTTTCAGTGGATGGAATTTTCTCTTAAATTTCTTTAAGGATAGCAATTATAGATCAATCCTAGATTTAATGAAACTTCCCCCTGTGCACTCAGATATCTCAATGAATCCTGCCATTCAGGGACAAGGTCTGCAGGGGAAATAAACCTGCAGACTAATATCAGCTATATTCATTGATTGAATTAAAAGCTCTTAAATTCTTTTCCCCAGGGCAGAACGAGATGACTCATGCCTGTAATCCTAGCACTCTGGGAGGCTGAGGCAGGTGGATTGGCTGAGATCACGACTTTGAAACCAGCCTAAGCCAGAGTGAGACCCCATCTCTAAGAGGGAGACCCCATCTCTAAAAATAGCTGGGTGTTGAGGTGGGTGCCTGTAGTCCCAGCTACTTGGGAGGCTGAGGCAAGAGAATCACTTAAGCCCAAGAGTTTGAAGTTGCTGTGAGCTATGACATCACAGCACTCTACTGAGAGTGACAAAGTGAGACTCTGCCTCAAAAAAAAAATTCTTTTCCCCAAATTACCTCTATTTCTGCTAAAGTTCATAATTTTTTTTTAATTTTTGCTTTCAATTTCAGCTGGATTTCCCTCTTCTTAGTTTGAAGTTTATTTTATTTTATTTTTTATTTTTTTTCTGTTCTTCCTTTAGCGATTCTCTTGCCCTTTGCCTCCCAAGTAGCTGGAATTAGAAGCGCCCATCACAAGGCCTGGCTTCTTTTTTTTTGGTAGAGATAGGGTTTCACTCTGGCTCACTCCTGCTCATAGTGGTCTCGAACCTCCGAGCTCAGGAAATCCACCCGCCTCTGTCTCCCACAGCACTGGGACTACAGGCATGAGCCACCATGCCCCGCCAAATTTTTGTTGTTGTTCTTATTGGTCCACTTCTTCCGTGTCTTTGATTTTTTGTGTGTGTGCCTTTGGTGATCCTTGTTTAGTTATTTTCTTTCTTACTTTTTTTTTTTTTTGAGATAGTTTCACTCTGTCACCCTGGATTGAGTGCAATGACATCACAGCTCACAGCAACCTCAAACTCCTGGGTTCAAGGGATTTTCTTGCCTCAGCCTCCCAAGTAGTTGGGACTATAGGCGCCTGCCACAACACCTGGTTAGTGTTTTCTATTTTCAGTAGAGATGGATTCTGGCTTTTGCTCAGGCTGGTTTCAAACTCCTGAGCTCAAGCCATCCACCGAACTCAGCCCTGCGGCAAAGAATTTAAGAGCTTTTAATTCAACCGATGAATATAGCTGATGTTAGTTAACTCTGCGGAAGGCAGGTTTATTTCCCCTGCAGACCTTGTCTGTGCATGGCAGGAGTCTTTGAGATATCTGAGTGCACAGGGGGAAGCTTCGTTAAATCTGGGTTTTCCGTGGGATGCCAACTCTCTCCTTTAGGGCTTAATTCTTCCCAGAAAGATCATAGCATTGGTTTAGAGAGAGGCTGTCTGTGTCTGTGAAGCTAGAGGGAACCGTCCACAGAAATCCGCCCCCTCCTCATTCTTAACACCCACAGCAAACTCTTGGGTACTGAGTCCCCAAGGCCACCTTTGGGTACAACAATTCTTTTTTCCTTCTTTCTTTTTTTTTTAGAGACAGAGTCTCATTTTGTCACCCTCAGTACAGTGCTGAGGCATCACAGCTCACAGCAACCTCTAGCTCTTGGGCTTAAGCGAGTCTCTTGTCTCAGCCTCCCGAGTAGCTGGAACTACAGGTGCCTGCCACAATGCCTGGCTATGTTTTTTGTGGTTGTTGCAGTTTGGCTGGGGCCGGGTTCAAACCTGCCACCCTCGGTATATGGGGCTGGTGCCCTACCCACTGAATCATAGGTGCCGCCCCCTCAATAATTCTTTATAAGGATTCACAGAACTCAGTGAAAGCTGTTAGGCTCATGGTTCTGGTTATGACAGCTAAAGGATGTAGGCCGAACTCAGCCAAGGGAAGAAGTACACAGAGCAGCCTCTGGGACAGAACCAAGTGCAGATGCTCCAGTTGTCCCCTCCTGTGGAATCCTGGACAGATCAGCGTGAGACAATATGCACTGAGTGTTTTCAACCTGGGCAGCTTACCTGAGCCTTGGTGTCCAGAGTCTTTACTGAGGCTCAGTTACGTAGATGTGGCTGATGTCCACATGGCTGAGCTCCATCTCTAGCCCCTGTGCAAGTCAACCCCATGACCCAAAACCTCCATACTAAATTTCATTGTCCCCAACTGGCTAGCCCAAGGCTGCAGATAAACAGACACTTTTATTGAGTAGGACATTCCAAGGTCTTAGAGATGACTTGCCAGGAGCCATGGGCAAGGTAGGATCTTTAGGTAAATTCATTGTTTTTTGTTTGTTTGTGTTTTTGAGACAGTCTCAAGCTGTCGCCCTGGGTAGAGTGCTCTGACATCACAGCTCATAGCAACCTCAAACTCTTGGGTTTAAGCGATTCTTTTGCCTCAGCCTCCCAAGTAGCTGGGAATACAGGTGCATGCCACAACACTTGGCTATTTTTTTTTTTTTTTTTTTGCAGTTTTTGGCCAGGGCTGGGTTTGAACCTGCCACCTCTGGCATATGGTGCCGGCGCCCTACTCCATTGAGCCACAGTTGCTGCCACGCCTGGCTATTTTTTGGTTGCTGTTGTTGTAATTGTCATAGTTGTTCAGCAGGCCCAAGCCGGGTTTGAACCTGCCAGCCCGAGTGTATGTGGCTAGTGCCCTAGCTGCTGAGCTACGGGAGCCAAGCCTCTTCTAGGATTTTTATCATTTCATGCCTTAGATTTAAATCTTTTACCCATTTTGAGTCAATTTTTTTTTTTTTTTGTGGAGACAGAGTTTCACTTTATTGCCCTCAGTAGAGTGCTGTGGCATCACACATGTCACAGCAACCTCAAACTCCTGGGCTTAAGAGATTATCTTGCCTCAGCCTTCCGAGTAGTTGGGACTACAGGCACCCATCACAACACCCAGCTATTTTTTTTGTTGCAGTTTGGCTGGGGCTGGGTTTGAACCCGCCACCTTTGGTATATGGGGCCAGCACCCTACTCACTGAGCCACAGGCGCCACCCATTGAGTCAATTTTTGCAAGTGGTGAAAGAAAGAAGCAGGGCTAGGGCTGTGCCTGTAGCTCAGTCGACAGGGCCCCACCCACATACACCAAGAGTGGTGGGTTCAAACACGGCCTAGGTCTGCTAAACAACAATAACAACTGAAACTGAAATATACCTGGGCGTTGTGGTGGGCGCCTGTGGTCCCAGCTACTTGGGAGTCTGTGGGATAATTCGGGTGTTTTTTTTTGTTTGTTTGTTTGTTTTTTTTTGAGACAGAGTCTGACTATGTCACCCTTGGTAGAGTTCCGTGGTGTCACAGCTCACAGCAACCTCCAACTCTTGGGCTTAAGTGATTCTCTTGCCTCAGCCTTCCAAATAACTGGGACTACAGATGCCCACCACAACAACTGGCCATTTTGTTGTTGCTGTTGTTGTTGTTGTTGTTGCAGTTGTCATTGTTTTAGCTGGCCTGGGCCAGGTTTGAAACCACTACCCTCGGTGTATGTAGCTGGCACTGTAACCACTCTGCTACAGGCACTGAGACAAACATTCGGGTTTTTTTGACACAGAGTCTTGCTGTGTCGCCCTGGGTAGGGTACTGTGGCATCATCATAGCTAACAGCAACTTCAAATGTTCTCTGACTCCCAAGTGTTCCCCCTACCTCAATCTGCTGAGTAGCTGGCACTACAGGCTCTCAGCACCATGCCCAGCTAGTTTTTCTATTTTTAGTAGAGAAGGGGTCTCACTCTCGCTGAGGCTGGTCTTAAACTTCTGAGCTAAGGCAATCCCACCCACCTGGGCCTTCCGAGTGCTAGGATTGTAGGTGTCAATCATCACACCAGGCCCTTAGGTAAATTCTTTACTACACAATGTCCATCCTAAAAATCAGAGGCACACTATAGGTGCCAACATGGAAGCAACCTATTTCAACTACATTGGGACTTTAGGAGGAAGGCAAGGCCAGCCTGTGGATTTAGCTTGACATCCTGAATCGACATCAGATGTCTTTGTTCTGGGCTAAACATAATATGATATCCACTATAGGATTTTGCTCCTTCATCATGAGCCACTTCAAGAAATCTGATGTGTGACCAGTCAAGGACAAATCAGATTTGTCTTGTGGCTCAGTGCAGGCACCTGGAACTTGGAGTTCAGTAGACTCAGGTTCTGACCGTGACTATGAACAAGCCATTTATCTTTGGGAAGTCACTTTATATCACTGGAAAATATAAAGCATGGGGTGGCGCCTGTGGCTCAGTCAGTAAGGCGCCAGCCCCATATACCGAGGGTGGCGGGTTCAAACCCGGCCCCGGCCAAATTGCAACCAAAAAATAGCCGGGTGTTGTGGCAGGCGCCTGTAGTCTCAGTTGCTCGGGAGGCTGAGGCAAGAGAATAGCTTAAGCCCAGGAGTTGGAGGTTGCTGTGAGCTGTGTGGTGCCACGGCACTCTACCAAGGGCCATAAAGTGAGACTCTGTCTCTACAAAAAAAAAAAAAAAAAAAAGAAAATATAAAGCATGATGGTGCCAATTTTGGAATCAGCCTGCCTGACTGATTCCAGGTTCTCTCTCTTACTGGCTGTGATTCCAGGCCAAGTGACTTGGCCTTTCTGTGTGTCAGAATCCTTTTCAGCAAAACAAGGATAATAATAGCACCTATTCCTAAGGCTAGGGTCTGGTTTTAATGGGTTAATGCCTGTCAGATTCCTATTGACAGTATTTGGCGCATACATTTTAGTTGTTGGTTTTGTTATCATTGGTTTCTGGGTCTGTTTTCCACTCTGCAAATCCAGAGCCATGATACCTGGGTTGTTATGTAATGTTTGTTTAACTAGGCATTATAGGACTATAATAAGGACCTGAATTAGTCTGATTAAGAACTAAGCTACTGGTCTCAGGGGCAGATCTGGAAGGAGATTCTTTTTCCCTATAAGAGAGAGGCTTGACATAGACCCAGACTCAAGGGTGTGGGTAAAGCTCATACCAGCTTTATTGCCTCCTCCTGCCTCTCTCAAACTGGTGGTGGAGAAGAGGGAGGATCCTTAGGCCAAGGTTGATCATTTCCCAACTGCTCCTGGAAGGATTCTGAACATACTGAGAGTAAGAAAGGGGAAGACAATGGGTTTGTGTAGCCTACAGGTCTCCAGGGAGTAGAGGCGCAGAGCAGCCTGAGCAGGAGGGAGTTGAGTAGCAGAGCAGCCCACTCCTAGAAGATTTCAGCGGGTGCAAGAGCTGGGATGTGCACCTTGAGTTGTGCCCTGCTCTCCTAGTGAGGGAGGGGTTCCTTGCTTGTCTGGGATCGGGTGGGACAGTGCAGCCAAGCTGCCAAGGCTTAAGCAGAGGCAGTTTTTCCCTGGTCTCAAAAAAAAGTGTGTCTATCTATCTATCTATATATCTATATCTATCTATCTATCTATCTATCTATCTATCTATCTATATATAAACTCTTCTTTTTTTTTTTGAGTCTCACTTTGTCACCCTTAGTAAAGTGCTGTGGTGTCATAGCTCCACAGCAACCTCAAACTCTTGGGCTCAAGCTATTCTCTTGCCTCAGCCTCCCAAGTAGTTGGAACTATAGCCACCCTCCACAACACCTGGTTATTTTTAGAGATGGGGTCTCACTCTGGCTCAGGCTGGTCTTGAATCCATGAGTTCAGGCAATCTACCTGCCTCAGCCTACCAGAATGCTAGGATTATAGGTGTGAGCCACAGCACCCAGCCCTTCTCATCTTTTTTTTTTATTTTTAGCCCTTCTCATCTTAATCCAGTGTTATAAGAAGCACTTGTTGCTTCAGTGGTAAATACATTAGACCATTTTCTTGATGGAATTTTCTAGTCATATCTAGATGATGCCCTTGTGCAATTAAAATTCATTTTCTTTTTTCCTTTTTTTTTGCAGTTTTTGGCCAGGGCTGGGTTTGAACCCGCCACCTCTGGCATATGGGGCCAACGCTCTACTCCTTTGAGCCACAGGCGCCGCCCCTCTTTTTTTTTCTTTTTTTGAGACAGAATCTTATTCTGTCAGCCATGCTAGTGTGCCATGGCATGAGCCTCATTCACTGCAACCTCAAACTCCTGGGCTCCAGCAATCTCCTGCCTCATCCTCCCAAATAGCTGAGATTACCTGCTATGATGCCCAGGTAATTTTTCTATTTTTAGTAGAGAAGGGGTCTCACTCTTACTCAGGCTGCTTTCAAACTCCTGACCTCCAGCCATCCTCCTACCTTGGCCTCCCAAAGTGCTAGGATTATAGGTGTGAATCACTGCACCCAGTTAAAATTCATTTTCATGTTTTAGCTTCTGACTTTTTTTTTTTTTTTGTAGAGACAGAGTCTCACTTTATGGCCCTCGGTAGAGTGCCGTGGCCTCACACAGCTCACAGCAACCTCCAACTCCTGGGCTTAAGCGATTCTTTTGCCTCAGCCTCCCGAGTAGCTGGGACTACAGGCGCCCGCCACAACGCCCGGCTATTTTTTGGTTGCAGTTTGGCCGGGGCCGGGTTTGAACCCGCCACCCTCGGTACATGGGGCCGGCGCCCTACCGACTGAGCCACAGGCGCCGCCCAGCTTCTGACTTTTTTTTTTTTTTAGACAGAGTCTCATGTTGTCACCCTCCGTAGAGTACTGTGGTGTCATAGCTCACAGCAAGCTCAAACTCTTGGGTTCAAGAGATCTTCCTGCCTTAGTCTCTAGAGTAGCTGGGACTATGGGCGCCAGCTACAATGCCTGGCTATTTTTTAGAGACAAGAGTCTCCCTCTTGCTCAGGCTGGCCTTGAACCTGTAAGCTCAGGCAATTCACCCGCCTCAGCTTCCCAGAGTGCTAGGATTACAGGTGTGAACCACCACACCTGACCTAGCTTCTGACTCTTTATCACTTGTTTAACAAGCTGAAAATGTTATATTCTCTTTGAATTCATAAAAAATACTGTAATGACCTGCCCTACAGACTTAAATAAATGTCTTAAAAACTTAGTAAATTCTTTTGAGGAGGGCAAACACTAAAAAAGAACAAGGCAGCCTGAGCAAGAGTGAGATCTCATCTCTAAAAAAAATAGCTGGACATCGTGGCGGGTGTTTGTAGTCCCAGCTACTTGGGAGGCTGAGGCAAGAGAATCACTGGAGCCCAAAAGTTTGAGGTTTGCTGTGAGCTATGACAACACAACACTCTACTAAAGGTGACAAAGTGAGACTCTCTCAAAAAAAAAAGAACAAGAAAACATAACTATAGGTATTTTGCTGTATTTATACTTCCTCCTTCCTATTCATAGCTTTGATATTGCTGCTTTAAAATCAAAGACTATTTCCTGAGGAGTCTTGAGTTTGGCTCCAAAAAGACCCACAGTTGTTAGATCTCACGTTAACAAACGTTTAGTTGTGGGGAAATTTTTGTTAAGTGAGTGATGGAAGGAATTGCCCTCGCATGCTTTTTAGACACTATTTATGTTCCCTTTATTTCCTGGTTCTAAACATTACACACCACATACAAAGGAGTTCCGAGGCGTTTATTTGTTATTGCAAATAACAAAGGACAACTGACAGCCAAAGCAATTGTTGAGTTAACATGACAAGCTAGAAAGAACAGCGCAGCTCAGGGAAACAAAATCAACACCTCCGCTGAAATGCGTGTGTATCCGAGCATTGCTTGCCCTGGTGCCTGGGCAACTGCTTATGAACTTGTGGTGGCCATCACCCTTTGTGTTGGGATTGTCTTTCCAAGATCAAGTGCCTGCAAAAGGAATCAAAGCTTCCAGAATTGTTATTGTGAAAGTTTGGTTGAAACAAAATGCCTGGGAATAAGTGGTTTCTTTCTTTCTATTTTTTTAATCACCTTTCAAGAATTCTTAGTATTGTTGGGGTGCAGTGGCTCACAACTGTAATCCTAGCACTTTGGGAGGTCGAGGCGGGTGGATTGCTTGAGCTCAGGAGTTTGAGATCAGCCTGAGCAAGAGTGAGATCCCGCCTCTACTAAAATATAGAAAAACTATCTGGGGCCTGTAGTTTTAGCTACTGGGGAGGCTGAGGCAAGAGTGTGGCCAGAGCCCGAGAGAGTGAGGTTGTCATGAGCTATGATGATGCCAGGGAACTCTACCCCGGGTGACAGAATGAGACTCTGTCTCAAAAAAAAAAAGAATTCTTAAAATTATAGACTGGTAAGTATTCTCTGTGTGGGGGGAGGGGGGAGTGAGGAGTGAGGGGAGTATGCAATTGTATTATTGCTTAACGTCCACTGTTACCCCAAACTTTAGTTATTTGCATTTCACCTCCATCACTTTTACTATTCTTCTTACCATGCATACCTTTTACTTTACTGAATAAATTTATCTTAAAAGGAAACTTACGTCACTATTGTCAAAGGGAAACTTGTATCAGGTGCTTATAAACATTGGCGACTATATATTTATAGACATATGCATACATTCAAGGGGGAAAAGAAGCCATGTTATTAAATTCTAGATAGATTATGCCCAGTGGAAGAAGCCAGTCTCCAAGGGCTACATATGGTGTGATTTCGTTTATGTGACATTTTGGAAAAGGCAAAACTGAGGAGACAAAGATCAGCTCAAAGGTGGGATAAAGGGAGAAGGAGAGGTCGACTGCGGAGGGGTAGCAGGAGGATGGAACTGTTCTGTATGCTTCATTACGGTGTTGGTTACATGACGGGAGATCCACTCAGAAGTGGCTCTGCGCCTGTAGCACAGTGCTTAGGGCGCCAGCCACATACACCCAGGGTGGCAGGTTCGAACCTAGCCTGGGCCAGCTAAACAACAATGATAACTGCAACAAAAAATTAGCCAGGCGTTGTGGCGAGCGCCTGTAGTCCCAGCTTCTTGGGAGGCTGAGACAAGAGAATCTCTCTCTCTTTTTTTTTTTAGAGACAGAGTCTCACTTTATCGCCCTTGGTCGAGTGCTGTGGCATCACACAGCTCACAGTAACATCCAACTCCTGGGCTTAGGCAATTCTCTTTTTTTTTTTGAGACAGAGCCTCAAGCTGTCGCCTGGCAAGAGAATCTCTTAAGCCCAAGAGTTTGAGGTTGCTGTGAGCCATGACGTTACCTCTATCAAGGGTGACATAGTGAGACTTTGTTTCAATAACAAGAAAACTGATAGAACTATATATCAAAAAAAATTTTTTGTTGTACGTTAGTTTAAAAATGAAACTCTTAAATTCTAGTCATAAGTTGTGGCCTAATGAAGATTCTGAATTTGAATCTTTGCTTTATGTTTGTTCAAAAAGAGTCTGTGGAAAATTTAGAGAGGTGTTGAAGATGTTTTAACACCAACTGAGACTTTACCTACTTATTGACTAGGAATATTGAATACGTATTTAAAAGAAAGTAAGGATTGCTGGGAAATTCCTTGTTCATGAGGGAAATCCTTTTAAGAATTCCTAAAACTGGGTGCCTGTAGTGCAGTGGTTAGGGTGCTGGCCACATGCTCCAAGGGCTGGTGGGTTCGAACCCAGCCCAGACCTCCTAAACAAAAAAATAGCCAGACGTTGTGGTGGTTGCCTGTAGTCCCAGCTACTCAGGAGGCTTGAGCCCAAGAGTTTGAGGTTGCTGTGAGCTATGATGCCACGAACTCTACAGAGGGTGACAAAGTGAGACTCTGTCTCAATAAAAAAAAAAAAAAAAGAATTCCTAAACCAATTCCAAGCCCTCAATTTATAAATGGGATGTGTTTGCAAGAGAAGAAAATCAGTTCGGTGCCCGTAGCACAGTGTTACAGCACCAGCCAAATACATTCAGACCATAGTAAGCAGTTTAGATTTTGTACTAAAAAGCAGAGATGAAATGAAATGTCACTGAAGAATTTTAAGCAGGGTTGGGGTGGAGGTGGGGAATTACTGAATCTTTTTGGTGGTGGTTGTTAAACTGTGCCCTTCTGTTTTTAACTGTCTCTAGTTTTTATGGTATGCCTGGGAAGTGCTGCCTTCTGGGTCCCCAAGGGAATCTTCTTCACTCTCTTTAAAACTCCCAGCTTTTGCCTTGTCTTTGCTCCTTGGTCCCCCGGTAGGAGAGGCAAGCATGAAAGTATTGCATTTGTCAGCTGTCTTTGTCAGGTGGGGGTAGGGTTGCAATGTGTTCAGGGATGCTGGTTTTTTAAATTCCCTTTTATTGCTGTGATGACTTATCTGTTCAATACTACAATAGCAATTTTATTGTGTTTGCTTTGAGGCATTAAGTAAATGGCATAATTCAAACTCATGGAACTTTATAGCTAACTTTGATTTATTATTTTATTTTATTTTTTTTTAGAGACAGATTCTCACTTTATTGTTCTCGGTAGAGTGCCATGGCGTCACAGCTCACAGCAACCTCCAACTCCTGGACTTAGGCTATCCTCTTGCCTCAGCCTCCCAAGTAGCTGGGACTACAGGCCCCCACCACAATGCCTGGCTAGTTTTAGAGATAAGGTCTCGCTCTGGCTCAGGCTGGTCTTGAACTTGTGAGTTTAGTCTATCTGCCTGCCTCAGCCTCCCAACTCTGATTTATTTCAAAGCTTCTGTAGCTTATTTGGAGTTTGTACATGGGAGAAAGAATCCACACAGTAGGATTATTTCAGCTGTTGTTTCTTCTTTCCCCCTTTCACCCAGACACAGTGCTTTATTGCTTATCTCCTTTCTCTCAGCTTTGTTCATTGTTTACCTTTCCATAAAGAAGGCTTCTTTTTAACTGGACTGCACTCATTTTGTTTTTAATTTTCTGCCTTTAATTAGTGGGGGAGAACTTTTTTCTTTTTTTTGAGACAGAGTCTCATTTTGTCACCCTCGGTAGAGTGCTGTGGTGTCATAGCTCACAGCAACCTCCAGCTCTTGGGCTAGGGTGATTCTCTTGCCTCAGCCTCCTGAGATGGGACTACAGGCACCTGCCACAATGTCTGGCTATTTTTTTGTTGCAGTTTGGCCGGGGCCACATTCGAACCCACCACCCTCTGCATATGGGGCCGGCACCCTACCCACTGAGCCACAGGCATTGCTCAGAGGGGAAAATTGTTGTCTCAATTTGTTTTTCTGCTTGAAAAATCTTAATTGATTTCTCAAAATATATAACTAAATAAGTAAATTAAAAAGGAATGCAGTCGGTCAAATGTAGTGAAGAACTCACTCAGCTTATATTTAAATTCCTGTGCCCGCTTATCATCTGTGAGAACTCATAAAAATTATGAAGTTCTACCAAACCTCGTTGTTCTCATCTGTAAAATGGAAGCATGAAGCAACCTCTACTTGTGAAAATTAAGTAAGCAGACTGGATGCCATGGCTCACTTATTTAAGTATGGACTTGCACTTTGGAAGTATGAAGCAGGAATATTGCCTGAGGCCAGGAATTCAAGACCAGCCTGGGCAATATAGCAAGATCCCAACTCTAAAAAATTTTTCTTTTAATTAGCTGGGCATGGTGGGGCATGCCTGTCATCCCAGCTACTCTGGAGGCTGAGGTGGGAGGATCACTTGAACTCAGGAGTTGGAGGTTGCTGAGAGCTATGATTGTGCCACTGGGCTCCAGCCTGGGCAACAGAAGGCAACCCTGTCTCTAAAAAAAAAATCAAAAAGAAGATTAGGTTAGAGTACCCGTGCGCGCATCATTCCTCTTGATAACCTGGCTCAAAGTAAGCAGTGGAATTTATGATGTCTCAGAAGTACACCTTTTCTTACTTTATCTATCTCTTCCTATTTAGGATTCACTTTCATCTAAAATGTCACCTTTCTGTCTAATGAAAAGATCTTTCCTCTGCTTAACTTCCTTTTGCTTTTTTCTTCTGAATTTTTCTTTACATCATTGACTTAGAGAGCCCTTGAGGTCTTCCCCTGTTAATCTCAGCCTGAGGAAACCATTCTCAAACTTGTGATAGAGTGGGGTGGGGATGTTGATTTTGCACCCCAGAGGACATTTGGCAGTGCTTGGGACATTTTTGGTTGTTACGACTTGGGGCAGGTACAAGTAGCATCTAGACGGTAGAGGCCAGACATGCTGCCAAATATGCTCCGATGCATAGGACAGCCCCCGCTGCCTGCCAAACAGAATTATCCAGCACAGTGTTAATAGTGCTGAGATCGAGCACACTGGTTTAATGGAGGCTCATGCTGCAATTCCTGGTTCTCTGTGTTAGTTTCTGGCACTGCCTTCTTGGAGGCTGCGCAGGGCTCTTTGATTGGGTGTAGTCTAGAGAAAGGGAAAATGAATTTAGACGAATATTCCTGGTTGTCCTTCTGGGATGACAACATGAAAATGAATAGGCTACTTACCGTACCTGTTGGAAATCGGTACAACTGCTTGGAGGAACAATGGGCCTTCTCCAGTGAAACTGGAAACACCCTAACCAACAACCCAGCACAACCACTTCCAGTTCTCTTCCTTTGGAGAAACCTTCACACAAGTGAGTACAAGGAGACCCGGATGAGATGCACGCCGATCGCTGCTTGCCATAATAAAAATGGGAAACAGCCCAGATGTCCAGCAGAGAAGGAGTAAAACCCGGCAGGATGGTCACAGGCTGGTACACAGTCCTATGATAAAGAAACTTCTAGATAAAGAAGCTTCAGTTACTAGAGCTACCAAGGCAGATAGAACTCAAAACCAATTTTTGCTGCATAAAATATAGATGGTGTGATATTATATATATACAATATGTATACATAACTTAAATATAAGGTACATATTTTTCATATTTTTTTTTAGAGATGGGGGTCTCACTATAGTGCTGAGGTTGACCTCAAACTCCTGGAATAAATAATCCTCTTGCCTCAGGCTCCTGAGTAGATAGGACTTCAGGCATCTTCCATGATGCACAGCTAATTTTTCTATTCTTAGTAGAGACAGGGTCTTGCTCTTGCTCAGGCTGGTCTCGAACTGCTGAGCTCAAGTGATCCTCCCGCCTCGGCCTCCTGGAGTGCTAGGATTACAGGCAAGAGCCACCATACCCGGCCTCTTCCAACTTCTGGTAGACCCAGATGCTCCTTGCTGTGTGGGGGGATAACGCTAATCTTCCCATGATCTCTCGCCTGTGTCTCTTGACATGGCCCCCTCCCTGTATGTCTGTCCAGATTTCCCTCCAAAGACCTCATTTTGACTTGGTTATGTTTGCAAACACCAAGGCATACATTCCAAGGTTCTCGGGGCTAGGATTTCAACATAGTTTTTTGTGGGAGACACAATTTATCTCATAACAGTGGTCAAAGGATGAATAACATGTCCTGAAAAGCCACATGGCACACACATGAGCGTGGTTTCCTCCAGGCAGAGGGGAGCAGGGAGAGGCAGGAGAGAAGTTTACCAGTACTGTTTCATTTCTTCGATAAAATAAATGCAAATCTGGAATGAATATGAATGGGTCATCAAAACTATTTTGTCATTGTCATTCAGCTAATTCAGGAATCTTTAGGGGATAAATTACACCCTAGAATATAGATAAAGTCACACTCAGACTATTTTTATTTGGCTCTGTGCTGCTTCTTATATTCAGGTTTTTATTTGTTCTTTTTATTCTCTATGCTTCACTATTGTCTAATTTTTTTTTTTTTGAGACGAAGTCTCACTGTGTTGCCCTTGATAGAGTGCTGTGACATCACAGCTCACAGCAACCTCAAATTTTTGGGCTGAAGTGATTCTCTTCCTCAGCCTCCCACGTAGCTGGGACTACAGGTGCCCGCCACAACACCCAGCTATTTCTGTTGTTGTTGTTGCAGTTGTCATTGTTGTTTAGCTGGCCCAGGCCAGGTTTGAATCCGCCAGCCTCAGTGTTTGTGGCTGGCACCCTACCCACTGAGCTATGGGCACCGCCTGTTGTCTAATTTTTTGTTGTTGTTGTTTTATTAAGAGAAACTAAAAGGAGGCATTTGAGACAGCATTTTCCACTCGGAATTGTACCTGACTGGCTTGTACAGTATGAGAACATCTTATACAGAAGTTAAAGTATTCTCTCTTCTGCTTTTCAGGATGTGAAGCTCAGCCTGCAGTCAGTAACTTGGAATATTTAGACATCATTCCAGCATCAGAGATTATAACCTCCTATAGATCATCTGTAGCTCAGGTCCTATCCAAAGCCAGCCTGAGAGAAAACACAAGGACATGTGACTCCAGCTATTCCCAACAGCATCAGAAGACTAAGTTGGTTTGTACAAAGCTTGCATCTATTCGGGACAAAGCTAGAAAAAATAAGGACAAAAAAGTAAGTGTTCACAAAGCTAAATTTACTCACTTAATTCAACTTCCTTCTTTTTTAAATTAAAAAAAAATTTTTTTATTTAATTTAATTAATTAATTTTTTGAGACAGAGGCTTGCTCTGTCACCCAAGGTAGAGTGCAGTGGTTTCTTTTTGTGTGTGTAGTTTTTGGCCAGGGCTGGGCTTGAACCCACCACCTCTGGCATATGGGACAGGCGCCCTACCCCGTTGAGCCACAGGCACCACCTGAGTGGTTTCTTTCTTTTTTTTTTTTTTTTTGTAGAGACAGAGTTTCACTTTATGGCCCTCGGGTAGAGTGCCATGGCATCATACAGCTCACAGCAAACTCCAACTCCTGGGCTTAAGCGATTCTCCTGCCTCAGCCTCCTGAGCAGCTGGGACTACAGGCACCCGCCACAACACCCGGCTATTTTTTGGTTGCAGTTCAGCCGGGGCTGGGTTTGAACCCACCACCCTCGGTATATGGGGCTGGCGCCTTACCGACTGAGCCACAGGCGCCGCCCCCTGAGTGGTTTCTTGATAGATCACTGCAACCTAAACTCCCAGGCTCAAGTGATCCCCCTGTGTCAGCTTCCTGAGTAAGTGGAACTATAGGTATGTACCATCACACTCAGCTAATTTTTTTGTTTCTTGTTGTGTTGCCCAGGCTGGTTTAAAACACTTGATCTCAAGCATTCCTCCCACTTTGGCCTTTCCAAGTGCTGGGATTACAGTGCCATGGCATCATAGATCAGAACAACCTCAAACTCTTGGGCTTAAAGCAATCCTCTTTGCCTCACCTCCCGAGTAACATGGACTACAGGCACCCACCACAACACCCAGATTATTTTTCCATTTTTAATAGAGATGGGGTCTCACTGTTGCTCAGGCTGGTCTTGAACTCCAGAGCTCAAGCACTCCACCTGCCTCAACCTCCCAGAGTGCTAGGATTACAGGCATGAGCCACTATACCCAGCTGCTATCATCATTTTTAATGTCCTTATTTAGCAAAATAAATTGTTGGTGGCTCTAGATTCTTTCCTTCTCCCTTCCATACAAAAACAATTAAAAATTATTTGGTTGATCTATTTTAAGTCAAATAGGTGATGGTTCATTGGAACTAGTTAAGAGTTTCTGTAGAATCACTTTTATAATCTTGACAGTGGGTCTTAAATGTGTATTTTATATCATCTGCAGGACTATCGTTAGCATAAAGAAAATTAATTGCATTTGGGTTGAGAGGTTAACCTTGTTATGTGTTGACACGACAAAGTTCACCCCTTTAGAAGATAAAATACACAGCTGAAGTCAGACGTGTGGCCTTTTTGGTTTTATGAGGCATCTTCCTGCATGCGGTTGCTGGTCAGGTTTGGTGTTTTATAAGCTCTTTTCCCTTTCTTGACTTTCAGGTAGGAAATGGCTTCAATTAGTAAAATTAAGTTTTGGACAGTTCAGTGTCTGCGTGTCTACATGTTCTAGCCTGGAGCCAGGGTCAGGAGATGGGAAAAGGAGATTAGACACAAGAATCATAGCACACAGACATCTGAAGTGTTCTCTATGACAGCTCCATGATATCCCGCAGTACAGAGGATGGTGGGGTTTTGAATAGTTTCCTTTGTTCATCATTACCTCCATATTTGGGCCTGGCACTCCTTAGTGCTTCCACCTGAGTCTGTATGTTTTGTGAGATCACTTTGGAGATGCAGAACAGAGCTGGTGATCTTGGTTTATGTTAGCTTGAACATCAGAAACAGCAGGGAGCCAGATAAACAGTCTGAGTGTGATGTGTGACCCCATCTATATTCTAGAATGTAATTTTGTTTTTTTGGAACAGAGTCTCACTGCGTCTCCCTCAGTAGCGTGTAGTGGCATCCCAGCTCACAGCAATCTCACTCTTTTTTTTTTTTTGTATACATGCATCAGCTTTTATTCATTTAAAATGCACAATTCAGTGGCATTTAGTATACTCCCAAGAGTCACGTAATTGTCACCTCTAATTCCAGAATATTCCATCACCCCCAAAAGAGGCCTTGTCCCCATCAGCACTCTCACCCCCTTCCCAGCCCTGGCACCCATGAATCCAAGTCCTATCTTTGTGGATCTGCCTGTTCTGGACATTTCACATAAATGAATATCACACTGTGTGTCCTTCTGTGTCTGCGTCTCTCACTGAGCACGATGTCCTCAAGATCTGTCCACTATGTGACCTATGTCAGAGCCTCGTTCCTTGTCACAGCTGAGTGATATTCCAGTGTGTGGATAGACCACGTTGTCTTTATCCACTCATGCCTCGTACGGACATTTGGGTTGATTAACTCATTTATACCTGTGTGCGTATTCTTTTCTTTTAAGGAACTCTGCTTTGGAGTTATCGCCCATAACAATTGTGGCTTCTCACTCTTTTTGTGGAGGTGAACACTAAGGTGTCTACTTGAGGCTTTAAAAATGTCTCCTAAGGATGAAACCAAAATGATTTTTATTGGGTTTAGCTAAATAGAGGCCACCAAAGGTAGCTTTGCCAGTGCCTTCTTGGGGACATAGACCCAGGTCCGTGCTGCCAGCTCTGTTCTTTTAGAGACAGACTGTCCAAGTTCAGCCAGGACCTGAGGTACATGTTTTAACTTTTATTTATTTATTTTTTTTATTGTTGGGGATTCGTTGAGGGTACAATAAGCCAGGTTACACTGACATTATTCTTAGTAAAGCATCACAAGAATGGAGAAGCATGAATCCTATGTTCTCAGTTTTGATAGGAGGACAATTAATGGCAATTAAGGTCATGGGGGGTGGGGAAGGAAAAGCAGAGAAAGGGAAGGACGGAGAGGGGTGGGGCCTTGGTGTGTGCCACACCTCCTGGGGGCAAGACATGATTGCAAGCAACCTCAAACTCTTGGGCTTAAGTGATTCTCTTGCCTCAGCCTCCTAAGCAGCTGGGACTACAGGCACCCACCACAATACCGGGCTATTTTTTGGTTGCAGTTGACATTGTTGTTTAGCTGGCCCAGGCTAAGCTTGAACCTGCCAGCCTTGGTGTATGTGGCTGTCATCCTACTCACTGAGCTACAGGCGCTGAGCCTCTAGAGTGTAATTTATTCCCTGAAGATTCCTGAATTAGCTGAATGACAAAGACAAGATAGTTAGGATGACCCGTTCAAACCAGGGTGCCTTGCAACATCAAAAAAGGCTCTCCTGATTAGCAGCAAGCTATTGCTTGGAAATGTGATCAAAAGCCATTAAAATAGTGAAGTGAGAAACCCTAAATGGATGTCAAAAGGAGAACTTGAAATAAATATTCATAGTTGAGCAGCCCTTATTGAGGAGGTAGAAAAATGAAAACTAGAGAAAGAAAAAGAAGATAGTACCCGCTTTGTATTTTTTCCCAGGATACCAAGAAAAATGATCTTTTTTGAACAGGCAGCCTGTTTCATTTGCTCCTCTAATAGTTTTTTTTAAATTTCAGAATATTGTGGGTTACATGAATTGATTTTGCACAGTATGAGTCAAAGTTGTAAGTGTGCCTGTCACCTGAATAATGTGCATTAGAGCATCAGTGTGAATTTACCTCTCCCACCTGCTTTCTTTCTGTCCTGGAGTTCTACTACTAGAACTGCCAGTGGGTGCTGATGGGGTTCCTCTAATAGTTAACAGGAAACTGGGAGTAAGGTTCTCGGAGGGCCACTCCCTCTTCATTTGAAATGAATACATGACCGTTTCCTTGTGGTCACTTCCTTCTCTTTCTTTCCCAATCCTTTTCTGTAGGCTTAGCTTTTTGTTTGTTCAGAAATCTGTTCCAGTGCAGGTGGGCGTGTGAGAATACCACTGTGTCCAGACTGTTCAGAAGACATGTAATACATAAGCGCCTGTCCAATGTCAAGAGAACAGAGAACTGTGCCAATGTGCCAACAGACATGAGGCTCATAAAACATCTATCCATCCATTTACCAATATATCTGTACATGCTGTATGCGCATCTATCTGAGTAAATATATACACACATTGTGTGTATATACACATACCTATATATGTATTACATATGTGTATAAATCTGTCACAGAGTTCATACAAAGACCAAAGGATTTGTATCAGTCAGGCTAGACTAAGCTCTGCTGCATCAAAATAAACTAAAATCTCAGTGGCCTGACAGATAAAGGTTTATTTTTTGCTCATGAAAAGCTATTGTGGGTTGATTAGGGTGGCGGTGGGGGTACAGTGTATGCATATAAAGTCCTGCAAAAACCCAGGCTGGTGAACTGGTCCCCACCTGGATTGTCACTGGTTGCTGTGGCAGGAGAAAAGGGATCTGGGCCAGGTGCAGTGGTTCGTGCCTGTAATCCTCGCACTCTGGGAGGCTGAGATGGGTGGATTGCTTGAGTTCATAAGTTCAGGACCAGCCTGAGCTCGAGCAAGACCTCATCTCTAAAAATGGCCAGGCGTTGTGGTATGTGCCTGGAGCCTCAGCTACTCAGGAGGCTGAGGCAAGAGGATCATTTGAGCCCAAAAGTTTGAGGTTGCTGTGAGCTATGACACAACAACACTCTACTGAGAGCGACAAAGTAAGATTCTGTCTCAATAAAAAGGCAGGGAGGAGGATCTGGAGTGTTGTGTATTTTTTTCTGGAGCCAGGGTCTTGCTATGCTGTCCAGACTGACGTGTGGTGGCTCCATACAGGTACAACCATAGCTCATTGCAGCCTTGAACTCCTGAGCTCAAGCAATTCTCCCATCTTAGCTTCTGGAGCCTGAGTGACTAGGACTACAGGCATGAGATGCTGTGTGGCTTTTTTCTTTTCGTTTTTCTTTTGTCTTGTTTTGAGGGTAATGTGGCTCTAGCTTTGGCCTGGAAGTCACTTACATTCCACTTCATTATCCAGAAGTGGCTCTGTGTGCACCTCCTCACAATGACCTGGAAGGGACACATGAGTTTCTAATCAACTCCTCTCCTGCATCTTGTCCTGGAGTCCTTAGAGCTTCTGAGCGTTTTGTTTGCTGGTGACCTTAAGCCGTGGCTTCATTTAGCTGTTATCTGATACCTTTGGAAAGGTTCTTATGATAAATTCTTTTCATAAGAAAATTTCATGGGCTCGGCACCTGTGGCTCAAGCTGCTAAGGCGCCAGCCACATACACCTGAGCTGGCGGGTTTGAATCCAGCCAGGCCCACCAAACAACAATGACGGCTGCAACCAAAAAATAACCAGGCGTTGTGGCGGGCACCTGTAGTCCCACCTACTTGGGAGGCAGAGGCAGGAGAATGGCTTGAACCCAGGAGTTGAAGGTTGCTGTGAGCTATGATGCCACGGCACTCTACCCAGGGCAACAGCTTGAGGCTCTGTTTCAAAAAAAAAAAAAAAAAAGAAAATTTTATGAATGATCAATTTCATAAGAAATTATCATAAGATCCTGGGGGAAAATGTGGCCCTCTTGAAAAACTGATATGCTCCCTTTTTCTTCCCTCTCACCACAAAAATAAGTTCATGGGAAAATTCATTTCTCAGCCTAGGAATTTGTAGGATTGGTCCTTCCTCTACTTGATTAGAAGACATTTCCTGTCTTCCTTCCTTCCTTCTCCACCTACCACCACCACCGGGACAGGGTCTTGCTCTGTCACTCAGGCTGGAGTACAGTGGCCTGACATAGCTCGCTATAGTCTCCAACTCCTGGGTTCAAGCAATTCTCCCATTTCAGCCTCCCAAGTAGGTGGATCTATAGATATTCATCACCACACCCGGCCATTTCCTATTTCTTTAATCATGCCCTGGTGAGTGCATGATTTTTATCGCTTACTGACTTTTTTGTTTTTGAGACAGAGTCTTAAGCTGTCGCCCTTGGTAGAGTGCTGTGGCGTCACAGCTCATAGTAACCTCCAACTATTGGATTCAAGTGATTCTCTTGCCTCAGCCTCCCAAGTAGCTGGGAACTACAGGCACCTGCCACAACGCCTGGCTATTTTTTGGTTGTAGTTGTCATTGTTTGGCAGGCCCGGGCTGGATTCAAACCGACCAGCTCTGGTGTACGTGACTGGCGCCCTAGCCTCTGAGCTACAGGCGCCGAGCCTGTTTACTGACTCTTATCTGTTTTGAAAGTTACCAGGGGTTACCTCGTACATAAATTAAAATGGCTGTAAATAATAGCGTCCATTCAGTGATTGCTTCCTTGATGCCGGCTGCTTGACGTGCCTTATCTCATTTATTTCTTACCACATCCTAGGAGATATTATTGACACTATTGTAGGGATGAGGAAACAAACTCAGAGAGGTTAAATGACTTGCTCAAGTTCACCACACAGCCAGCAAATGAAAACCAAAGCTAGTTCTGCCTTACACCAACGGCTGCGTTCCTAACCACCTCCATCTTACGGCATCAGATAGACAGACAGTTCAATTCAGGTAACGTGTCCTGTCTTCACCTAGCTTTTGTTTTCATGAATACAAATTTTCTGTGATTTATATGTAAGAAAACTGAAAGTATTTGTGAGCTACCATCCTTTGTTTATTTCAACTGGTATGATGGCCCTTGGAGAAATAGAAGGGTCTACATCATATTTTCTGGTTTAAGTATTTTTCATTTAGAAATAATACATTTCTAGCAATGTGCACAACTCTCAAGTATGCAACATTTTTTTCTTCTTTTAAAAATTTTTTAAATATTTTTTTATTAAATCATAACTGTGTACATTGATGCATTTATGGGTTTCAGTGTACTGATTTGATATGCAATGTGAAAAGCTTACCTTAAACTAAGTAACACATCCATCACAATTATACTCTTTTCTTAATAGTTTTGAAATGTACCACTGCATCATGCACATTAGGTGAGGTCCCCCAAATACTCCCTCCCCCCTCCCCCCCTCTCCTCTTCCCTTCTACTTTCTGGACTATAGCTATGTTTTGCCATTCGTATGAGTGTGTAGGTGATTATATATTGATTTCATAGTAGTATTGAGTGCATTGGATAATTTTTTTTTCCCATTCTTGAGATACTTTACTAAGAAGAATATGTTCCAGCTCCATCCAGGTAAACATAAAAGATGTGAAGTCTCCATCTTTTTATGGCTACATAATATTCCATGGTGTACATATACCACAGTTTGTTAAACCATTCATGGGTCAATGTGCACTTGGGCTGTTTCTATGTCTTGGCAATTATGAATTGGGCTGCAATAAACTTTCTGGTGCATATGTCTTTGTTGTAAAATAATTTTTGATCATCAGGGTATATACCCAGTAGAGGAATTGTAGGATCAAATGCTGGGTCTACCTTTAGTTCCTTGAGTATTTGCAAACTTCTTTCCAAAAAGGTCGTATTAGCTTGCATTCCCACCAGCAGTACAAGTGTGCAACTTTATAAATTTTTACACATACACACTCATATATACCCTGAGTAGCCACCACCAAAGATCACCACCCACCTCCCCAAAGACTTTCTTTCTTTTTTTTTTTCTTGAGACAGAGCCTCAAGCTGTCACCCTGGGTAGAGTGCTGTGGCATCACAGCTCATAGCAACCTCCAACTCCTGGGCTCAAGTGATTCTCCTGCCTCCGCCTCACAAGTAGCTGGGACTACAGGTGCCCGCCACAATGCCTGGCTATTTTTTGGTTGCAACTGTCATTGTTGTTTGGCGGGCCCTGGCTGGATTTGAACCCACCAGCTCAGGTGTATGTGGCTGGCACCTTAGCCGCTTGAGCCATAGGCACCGAGCCCCCACAGACTTTCTTAAGGCAATTCTTGTTTCCCTCCCCAGGCTAGCGCTATTCTGACTTCTTGCATGATTTATTAATTTTGCTCTTTTTGAACTTTGCAGAAATGTTAGAGAGCATGAACTCTTTTGTGCCCAGCTCTTTCTCCTCATCTTTATTATACCTGTGTGTTTCCTCCACATTATTGCAGGTAGCAGAGGGTTAGCCTTTGTTCTGCGGCTTTTTTGTTTTGGAGACAAGAGTTTCGCTTTGTTGCCCTTAGTTTAAGGATTGCTTAAACCCAAGAGATAGAGGGTGCTGTGAGCTAGGACACCACAGCACTCTACCCAGAGCAATAGATCAAGAGAGTGAGACTCTGTTTCCAAAAAAAAAAAAAAAAAAGGTTCTGTGAATATTTTTATTATCGTTTGGTAAATAGACTTATCTCTCTCCAGCTAATATATCTGTATCTGTTTTTAATTTTTTGAATTTACTAGGCATTGTTTAACTGATTAGATATAATAACTTGGGCTTTGATAGGCTATGGAAGTTCCTAGATTATAATTACATTAATTTCTAGTTTTAGAACACAAACAAGTTCGATGTCCATATTATGAAAAATACTTTGCAATAAAACTGAGCAATTAGTCTTCATAGCGTTACAGATAGTTTGTACTGATGTTCTTGTTGGCAAAACCAGTGTATTAGAATTCTTCTCTTTCGATGTCAAATGACGGAAACCCAGTTGAGATTAACTTTAGTCAAACAGAGAATGTAAAGACTCAAGCCTCTGGTGGTTGGCTGCCTCCAGCTACAGCCAGATTCAGGTGCTTAAATGATACCCTCAGCATCTGGTCTTTCTGTTTGCTCTGTTCTCTTCCCAGCTGGCATCATTCTTAGGCAAAACTTCTCCACTGTGACCACTGGCAGCTTCAGGTTTATAACTTCCTAATTCCAAGTCTAGCAGAGAAAGAGAGAGCTTCTCTGTTCTCTACGGTTCTGGCAAAATTCCCAGAATTTTTTTTTTTTTGAGACAGAGCTCATTGTCGCTCTGGGTAGAGTGCTGTGGTATCATAGCTCACAGCAACCTCAAACTCTTGGGCTCAAGTGATCGTCTTTGCCTCAGCCTCCTGAGTAGCTTGGACTACAGGTGCTCACCACAACACCCAGATAATTTTTTCATTTTTAGTAGAGATAGGGTCTCACTGTTCCTCAGGCTGGTCTCGAACTCCTGAGCTCAAGCAATCCACTTGCCTAGGCCTCCCAGAGTGCGAGGATTACAGGCGTGAGCCACCAGACCCAGCCCAAATTCCCAGAATTAAATCTCACTCTCTCTAACTGGAGTGTAGGCCTCAACCCAATCACTGTGGCCAGGAAGAAAATACTTCTCATTAGGTCACATGCCCACCCCCAACCCTCAGGGATTAAAAGAAAGAAAAGTTATGCAAGGAAAAGTATCACCACAAAAGAAAGAAATGGATGCTGGGCAGGGCAACAGTAATGAAAAACAGACTTCAACTCTGCTGAGAAACGTGGAAGGGAGTTGGCAAATGAACCTTCTGAGACTATAGGTATTGGCAGGAAGTTAATATTGTCTTTAGCTCTAATTACTCAAAAAGTTTAAGCCTTGCCATTTACAGAGAGATAAAATTGTAAACGTTGGCTGAGCCTGAAAAATATTCTACTTCCTTCTTTCGGAGGCCTCACCATTCATCTCACGACACTGGTGTGGACCTGTGGATGTGTGTTTGTCTTTTATCCCTTACCCTTTCCATGTTGGGTCGGGCAATAAAGACTATTGGTTCTTCCTTTAAATTTTCTCCCCTGCACATTTTCTTCCTGGTCCCACTGGCTCCACACCAGAAGCTCCAGGCTAACGTTCCATCCTTTAGAAACCCCAGGGAAGTGAAAGCACCGCTTTCTCAATAAATCTAGCCCAGGTCCTGAAGGGCCAGGTTGGGTTATGTGCTCGTTCCTGAGCCAAACCCTGTGGTCAGGGGGATGGTGAGCAGTGATTAGCCTGGCCTGGGTCGTGTGATCATCTGGGAGAGGGTCAGAAATGTAATCGACTCTTCCCTGCATCCCCTGGACCAAGAGTAGGGGAGGGAAAAGATGTCCAGAGGAAAATCAGGGCATTAATGCCAGAAGGGGGAATGGCTAACCAGCAAACAAAACCAACAGATCTCTAGCATACTTAGAAACTAAAACCCTATCACTTCTGATTTGAAAGTACACCGTGTCTGTAGATTGGAACTCAGGAAATCATGTTTTCAAACTGGAAGAGGTCATAGCAATTGTCTCCTTACCCAAGTCCTCTCGTTTCCATTAACTATTTTTCTTTTGCGCACTCATACTAATATATGCTTTGAACCCTACAACCTCACATGCAACCAAATCTCAAAAAGTCCTTGCTCATTTCAATCCTTTGGTTCACTGCTCTCCTTCCACCCTCCAACGGAGGGAGTGTATTGATTAAGATACAAGCTTGGCTGCATGTATCAAAGACCAAAAAAACAGTGGTTCAAATAAGATAATAGTTTCTCTCTTGCATCATAGTCTAAGCTGATATGATGGCTCTGCTCCATCAAGTCACCAGCAACCCGGGCTCCTTCTAACTGTTGTACCAAGGTGGGTGCTGCCTTGGTATGCATGGCCAAGATGGCGCGATATCATTTTCATGTTCCAGCCCACAGGAAATAAAAAGACTGAGATAGGGAGGGATAAAGCCTTTCCTTTAATAGCACAACCCGGAAGTTGTAGGCAGTGCTTGTGCTCATCCTTCGACCACTCTCATGTCCACACCTAGCTGCAAAAGAGTCCGGGAAATAGCATCTTTATTCTGTGCAGCTATGTACCCAACAGTGAAAGAAAGAACAGATACCTGATGTTAACCAGCAACCTCTGCAGGGAAGAGAGGGGGAAATATCTGACCTTTTCTTTTCTTTTTGTTTTTTAGGCATAAGAAAAAATATTCCTGACTAATTGCAAATTGGAAACATTTTAACACTCCGGGGTGAAGAATCTGTACCATATCAGCATGTCTGCCTACTACAGAAATAATAGGTACAAGGACGATCCAGATGACCCTGACCATTCAGGGTCTCAGCACCGTAGGCAGGGATATTCAATAACTCAGGATCATCCAAATTTTCCAGCTCCTGCGAATAATCCAGACTACCCCAGCACCAAGAGAAATCCATACTCTAGAGGCTCCAGAACAAGTCCAGACTATCCTGTATCTTTTGCAGAACCAGATTATCCTGCATCTCCGAATAATCCAGTCCATCCTAGCACCAGGAACAATTCATTCTCTGCAACTTTTAGAACCAGTCCAGACTACCACAGATCCCTACAAGAGCCAGGTTATAATGAATTTCAGAGGAATCCATACCCCCCAGGCTCATCTGGACAGTCACATTACCCCACATCTCATCGAAATTCTGATTTTACATATTCTAGAAGCAGTAGAAATTATGCAGACTCTGGAACAGATCCAGATTATTTTGGCTCCTTAGGCGAACCAGACTACCCTGAAACTCAGAGCAACACTAACCATCGTGGCCCCAAAGGCAATTCAAATCATTCAGGCTCCAGAAGGAATCTACAATATGCTGGTTCCAGAATCAATACACACACAGACTCTCTGGGAGAGCCTGATTATCCAGGTGCCAAAAATCAACCTAACTCTCCACACTTTTTTGGAGAACCAGACTATCCTGGTGCTGAGGACTATCAGAACTCTCCAGACATTTGGGGAGAACCTGATTATCCAGATACTGAGAATGGGCATGATTATGGCTTTTCAAAGACTTGGGAAATGACCAGGGGGTAAGTTTAGACTTATCTCTCCAGTGGGAGTGGGGCTGAGTGCTAAGTCATCAAGTCAATGGAATTTGGTTGGTATGGTTTACATTAGGGTCATGTACAATGGTTTCCACGATCTGATCTCATACGCTACCTATGGACCTTGCCTGGGCCATAGACTCTCAGCCTGAGGCCTAAAGTCCTTACCTGAATTTAATCTTTTTTATTTTCATTTTATTTTTATTTTTTTACATTTCAATTTTTTTCTTTAAAAGGAGTGAGTTGTGTACGGGGGGTTAAATGCTTTATAGACAAGAAAAAAACCCTGAGCTAGAACTAATGTATTCATCACCATCATCTTCATCTTCCTCATCTTCATCATCCTCTTCGTCTTCCTCATCTTCCTCCTCTTCCTTCTTTCTCTTGCTTTTTTCAGCCTTGATGACTCCCTTTTTCGCTGCATCAGGTTTTCCTTTAGCTCAGTCTGCAGCAACATCGTTTTTGTATTTTTCCCTCAGCTTTGCAGCCTCCTTTTCATCAGGCTGCTTGTCCTCCGCAGCAGTGTTACTCCACATCTCCCCCAGCTTCTTTGCAACATCACCAATGGATAGGCCGGGATGTTCTCCTTTGATTTTTGGGTGATACTCAGAACAGAACAAGAAAAAGGCCGAAGGAGGCCTCTTGGGTGCATTGGGATCCTTGAACTTCTTTTTTGTTTCCCCTTTAGGAGGGATGTAGGTTTTCATTTATCTTTCATAATATTTCTCTTTCATAACTGTCCGCCTTTGCCGTATCTTCAAATTTTCCTTTCTCTTTAGCAGACATGGTCTTCCACCTCTCTGAGCCCTTCTTAGAAAACTCTGAGAAGTTGACTGAAGCGTCTGGGTGCTTCTTGTGCTCTTCCCGACAAGTTTGCACAAAGAATGCATAGGATGACATTTTGCCTCTCGGCTTCTTCAGATCTCCTTTGCCCACGTTTAGTTATTTTTCCTCAGCAAGGCACAGAGTCGCCCAGTGCCCGTCCGGCTCTCACTTGCCCCAGCACTGTCTCTATGGAGCTCAATGTACTGCCTTTATTTTTATTTTTTGAGACAGTGTCTCACTTTGTTGACCTCAGTAGAGTGCTATGGCTCTACTGGTCATAGCTCACAGCAACCTCAGACTCTTGGGCTCAAACGATTCTCTTGCCTCAGCCTCCCAAGTAGCTGGGACTATAGGTGCCTGCCACGATGCCCAGCTAGTTTTAGAGAAAAGATCTCTCTGTAGCTCAGGCTGGTCTCAAACTTGTGATCTGAGGCAATCCACCCACCTTGGCCTCCCAGATTGCTGGGATTACAGGCATGAGCCACTGTGCCCAGCCCTGAACATAATCTTTCATCACCTCTTGTTTGGATCACCTTCCTAGTCTCCCATTTTTTCCTATACCAATCTCTGTAAGATATCTGGATCCCCACAATTTTGGGGTTTTGTTTTTTTTTTAGTAGAGATGGGAGGGGGCTCATCATGTTGCCCAGGCTTGTCTTGAACTCGTGGCCTCCAGAGATCCTCCCACCTCAGTTTCCCAAAGTGCTGGGATTACAGACGTGATCCACCACATCAGCCTCACTGGTTTGACTGTGCTACATTGCCAGTGGGGTTGGGGTAACACTTGAGAGTCATAAATACAAAACAAACATTTTAACCAGAATTACATTAACGGTAATGAATTTTTTTCAAGAAAATCTTTTGAAGGTCTAACTCCATGAAGTCAATTTAATTCCTCAATAGGTTTTCATAGAAGATGTTTGTACCACTTCTGATTTTTCTACTTTCATTTTTATTGTCTGAAATCTTTGTTGTCAGAGTTGATTATTTTTGACAAAAACTTTATTACAGGATTGATTCATTGATCTTCTTCATTGTTATTTTCCTCCAATTTTACTGATTGTAATTTTCACCACCGGCACCATTCCTTTAAAGCCATTTTTTCTTCTTTTTTTGAGACAAGAGTCTCACTTTGTTGCCCTTGGTAGAGTGCCATGGTGTCACAGTTCACAGCAACCTCAAACTCTTAGGCTGAAGTGATCCTCTTGCCTCATTTTTTCATTTTTAGTAGAGATGAGGTGTCACTTTTGCTCAGGCTGGTCTCGAACTAGTGTGCTCAAGTGATCCACCCACCTCAGCCTCCCAGAGTGATAGGATTACAGGCACAAGTCACCTCGCCTGGCCTTTTAAGGCCATTTTTAAACGTTAAGTTTTATATTAAGGCCACATTTAAACATTAATTTTTTCTCGTTTAGATTCTGTGTATTTAAATTTTGTCTGAAATATTTTAACCTTCTCTTTAATCTTTTGTCCTTGACAAATTTTACCAGATATAATTCTAGACATTGATAGCATTAGTTTGGGTGACTTAATTCTATCAAATCTAATTTTTTCTGTGTCAAGTTTGTCCATGTTTATGTTGCAAGAAGATGTGATTTTTAGGTCAGTTTTTTTTGTTTTGTTTAATCTCTAACAAATTTTACCATGTGAAATTTTAACCAATATGAGTCTTATTTTTCATTAACTATTTCTACAAGTAATATTTATGAATTTGGTAAAAACTGATGGTTTCTATTTATCTCTAGAAATAAGGGTAGAGGATATAGGTGGACAGTATTCGAAGTATCTTTAGGACTTAAATATCAATGTTAAGCAGACTAGTTCAAACATGTCTTCCTTGGTCTTATCTTCCACTGCCTGATTAAGTATTCAAAAACACACCTTTGATCCTGTCACTCCTCTGCTTTTCATCTTCCCAGGGTCCTCTTAACCTCTGGGAAAAAGGCTACACACAACTTCAAGTGTAGAAGATTCATGAATCAGGGTACACTGTGCTAAGGGAAGATGCCAGCCAAAGGCCAGCCTATTCGATCTCCTCCTATCTCTCCTACGCTCATCCTGCCTTGACCCTATACTCAAGGTCAGTGGTTTTTGACCTGAGCTGATCCTTAGAGTTACTTGGTTACCTGGGAAACTCTAAAAATAATACAGATTCCTGAGCCCAACTTTCAAAGCTTCTGATTTAATTGTTTGGGACAGGGATTAGGAGTTTGTGTATATTAAATAATAAATTGAGTATTGTAGCTCTAGGTTAGTTGATTTCATAACACTTCCTTTATATATTCAGCTCTTTCTGGCCTCACTTCGTTATTTATGCTGTTCTTCATCCTTGGAATGCTCTCCTCTGATCATGAATGTATCCTTCCAAGCTCACTCAGTTGTCTCTTTTCCGTGTAGATCTCCCCACCACAACCACCTCTTAGTCAGCATTCTCTTCTTCCTCTGAGCTCCTTGGGCCTGTCTTCTGATCCTTCCCCATTTCTACTTGTACACCGTAGTATAATTGCTCACAGCTGTGTCTAAGAAGCTGCACCAGATTGTTCTGGGAGCCTCTCAAGGGCGGAAATCCCATGTCTTCATCTTCGTGTCCTTACCCCATAGCCTGGGCCTAATACGGATGGGTGGGTGGATGGATGGACAAATGGATAGATAAATGGGTAAATGAGTGAATGACTGTCCTCACCACACTATTGGATGGATAGTGATCCATCATTTTGGGTTGTTAGGACATCTTCAATAAGCCTTCATTTCATCACAGGGGTGATGGCTCCTTGGGCATCCTTAGCGGAGAGAATGAAGACTACCCTGAAAACATTGAGATGACATCCATGGGGATGGCACGTTCACATAGGCACCCTCTGCCAGGCGCTCCTGGAAAAGGCTATGGTAAGCATTTGCCAAGCAAGGATCATATCCTGGGAAGTAAAATCCATGGACTGAAGAATGTAATCAATAAGGAGCATAGCAACAGAATTGGTGTGTCTTTGCCCCCTCCAACACATCCTCCTTAGACACAGGCGTTGAGAACTCAGTGTCTAGAGAAGCCATTTATCATCAATTATCAAAGAAGGCAAGTAAAGGGTGTGGGAAATGGGGATCTGGTTGTCCTGTGCCTCCTGACGGTGGCCGAAGTTCAATGTGGCCCAGTGTAGTTATGTGGCAAAGTGGGCTCAGGGTGGCAAGATCCTCAGATTTTTCCAAAAGAAGCTAGACATTTGTTTTTTTATGTGAAACCTGAGTTTTTTTTATAGGCTCTGAAATAATTGTTAAAAATTAAAATCGTTGACCCAGCACAGTGGCTCACTCTTATAATCTAGCTGTAATCGCCTGAGCTCAGGAATTTAAGACCAACCTGAGCAAAAGTGAGACTCAGTCTCTACTAAAAACAGAGAAACTAACCAGGCATTGTGGTGGATGCCTGTAGTCCCATCTACGCAGGAGGCTGAGGCAAGTGGATAACTTGAGGCCAAGAGTTTGAGGTTGCTGTTTGACTGACCCTATGGCACTCTACCTAAGGCACAGAGTGAGACTCTGTCTCCAAAAAAGAAAAACACTGAGCTGGGCAAACAAAATTAATTTTCTTGTGGTTTTCCAGCAGCTGCGCTTAGTTTAGTGTATTCTAAAGGTGTCCAGGGATCAGTATATGTGTGTTCAGAACTTCATGGAAGGCAAAGGGAGTCAGAGGCAGCTCTGTCCTCAGGTCACTTCAAACCTAAATAGATAAACCAAAGCGGCACATCAAGACTAAAGAAAATCAGCAAGCAGACTACTAATATTTGAAAAATCATGTTGTCTGGGCGGCGCCTGTGGCTCAAGGGTTAGGGCGCCGGTCTTATATGCCGGAGGTGGCGGGTTCAAACCCAGCCCCGGCCAAAAAAAAAAAAGAAAAGAAAAATCATGTTGTCCTCCTACAAAGTACAACAAAAGTTGTGCCCCACTTTTGTGGGTAAAAGCAAGATGCTTAGCTCCAGGAAGCAAAGGACATTCTGAAGAGTTCTTACCTTGCAGGAGGAGAAAAGGGATTTGTCCCTCTTAGGGGAATCCAGTTCAATATCCAAGCCATGTTATAGGAATTTAGAGGCTCTGAAGGACAAAAAAGAGAGGGCGTGTTCAGCCAAGAAGAGAAGAAGCAATCACATGTGTTGCGTTACCCCATCCTGATAAACTCTTTACCCTTAAGACTTGGTATTCACCTATGTCTCCTCCAAAGCTCTGAAAGGTGTTAGGTGGTCTTCCTAGAGTCACAGTGCCTGGCACACAGTAGGCACTTGAGAAAAACGAACTGAACTGACAGCAACAATGGTAAGAGTCATGTCAGTTTGTCATCAGCACTGGAGGTGCCCGTGGAGGACTGGTCAGCCCTGAGGGAGAACACGAAGAAGGCAGAGTGGACGCGATGCATTGCCACAGACTGATGAAAGGCACTAACTGTTGCACATTGGCATAGAAAGTATTCATGCTGAAGCCCAGGCATCCGTTGTTCAGCCCATGCCTTCCTCAGTAGGGTGCAATGCCAAAGGAAGAAAATTTGTTCTTGAAAGGCCAGAAAAAATAAGTCTCACTCTTTATATGTATAAAGCACAGATATACAGGTAGTACATAAACAGACACACCATTTACCACAGATAAATGGATCTGTGGTATTAGAATTTCATGGAGGAGGGTGATGAAGAAAAATGTCTAAAAAGACCCTTGAGGGGACGGATAATGAAAATAGATTGAGACACTGACCGACTCTAATGCAAGTGGAACTAAAATGCTGAGCAGTTCTTCAAGCTTCCCGTGCCCTGGGATTGCCAAGAGCCTTATTTTTATTTTCTTGTTTAATCTGTATAACAATCTTTCAGGCAGGCACACTACTGCTCTCCTTGTCTTAACAGATAGGAAAACATATCCAGAAAGAACCATGTCCAAGGTCACCCAACTATACCCAACTACTCAATCGACAGAGCCAGGATTGAATCCAGTCACTCTGACCCGCAACCTGACCTCTTACTTACCCTACATTACTGTTGGGTAGAATCAGGGCAAAGACAAACAGGTCTCTGCCCAAGCTCTATTAAACACTGGAAGTTAAAATGCTTTGAGAAAATAAAAACCAGTCAAGTGTGGCTTCCTTCTCTGGGCTCCTTTGTAGGACAAGGGTTTTAGCCCTTGGCAATTGCTTATGCCGTGTCACCCCATCCTGATAAACTCTTCACCTTTAATAAGAATTCATATTCATCTATGTAGCCTCCAAGGTTCTAAAAAGTTTTAAGTGGTCTTCGTAGTGTCACAGTGTCTGGCACATAGTAGGCACTTGAGAAATATTAACTGAATCAATAGCAGCAATTGTAAGAGTTGTGTCAGTTAACCACTGGCGCAGAAGTGCTGCATAACAAACAAGTCCATAAACCCAAAGTAATACAATAAACAAGCATTTCTTTCTTTCTTATACGTCATCAGGATTGGTTAGGGTTTGGCAGAACTAGGCTGAGTTTGATTGTGCTTGGCTTCTGGTCATGGGTTCTGTTTAGGTACAATGTCCTCCTTCTTGGACCAGTGAGCTACCTCGGGCTCCTCCTGTGGCATAAGCTGGAAGTAGCAAGCAGAAACACACAATGTCTTTATTTATTTATTTTTTTTTCTTTAGAGACAGAGTCTCACTTTATCACCCCAGGTAGAGTGCCGTGGCATCACAGCTCATAGCAACCTGCCATAAGGCCTGGCTATTTTTTGTTGCAGTTTGGCCAGGGCTGGGTTCGAACCCACCACCCTCAGTATATGGGGCTGGTGCCCTACCCACTGAGCTACAGGCGCCGCCCAACACACAATGTCTTGAAAAGCCTTGGCTTAGAACTGGCAGACAGTCAGTTCTGCCATATTCCTTTGGTAAAAGCAAGTCACATGAGCAATCCCAACATGAGTGGAGGTGGCCAAGATGGAGCACATTGTAATATGTGCTGAATAACAATTAATCTACCACAATATATGTTATGAGTTTACTGTGTGCTAGGATTATTGAATCGCTTTGCAAATATTAACTGATTCAACTGCCCCAACGAGACTATATGAAGGTCCTTTTATTATTCCTGTTTTAGAGAGTAAGATATTGAAGTTCAGAGATGTTCAGTAACCTGCCTGGGGGCACACAGCTAATAAGTAATAGAGCCAGGGATCATTCCCAGGCAAAAAGTTCCAGAACCTCCGGCAATAGATTTTTGTGCACTGTCTCTATCAAAATGTGTTCCGTTTTCTCTATTGAAGAGTTTATGTTTAATGTTTGCCATGGACTGAATAAAAATATATTGAAATGTGACGCTGTTGAGTCAATGCTAAGAGTGGACTATGCCTAAGGAAATGACGCCATATTTCATGTTTATTCATGTGTCACCATAAAATGCCACAGTTGGAAAGAACTTCTATACTCACCTAGAAGAGTATTTTTCAAACTCTGAGTTTAACTCATTAACAAGTTTTAAAATAAATGTGTAAAATGAAACAGAAAAGTGTGGAATACAGTAAGAATATGTAATAGTGCAGTTTATTAATCAAGCAAAATATTGTTTGGTGAAACTTGTCTTTCTGTTCTGTATGTATAGGTGTGTTCTGGATCTCAATGTAATTTATTTTTAACTATGGCTCATAGCAGTGGTCCCCAGTCTTTTTGGCACTAGAGATGGGTTTCACGGAAGACAGTTTTTCCATGGACGGGGGAATGGTTTTGATACAAGTCTTCAAGAAACTGGCTTATTATGGTCTCTGTGCATCAAACCTCTCTGCTACTGATAATCTGTGTTTGCAGCCCCTCTCTAGGACTTGCATCACCACCTCAGCTCCACCGCAGATCATGAGGCATTAGATTCTCACAGGGAGCACATGGCCTAGATCCTTCACATGTGCAATTTACAGTAGGGTTCACTCTCCCATGAGAATCTGATGCTGCTGCCGATCTGACAGGAGAAGGAGCTTAGGCAGTGATCTGAAGGATGGAGAGCAGCTGTAAATACAGACACAGGTGTGTTCACTCACTGCTACTCACCTCCTGCTGTGCAGGCCAGTTCCTAACAGGCCACAACCTTATACCGGTCCATACCCAGGACTTGGAGACCTCAGGCTTATTATCAAATGAAAACAATTGATCCAGGCTGATTATATTTAACAGTATTGTTTTTGCATTTTTGTCCTATTTCCCATCCAAGTTCTCATTTTATTTTTTTAAAAGAATTCATGATATGTAACCCAAATACTTAATCATTGGTCTGTTAGAACCTCAAAGATAAGGCCTCAGTCTTAGGAACCCTTACTGAGCGTTATTGACACATGATAACTATTGCAGGCTCAGAAATATCTAGTGTGGTGAGATTAATTGGCAATGTCTCTCTCGTCTTTCTTCTAGTGAACCCTGCTTACATAGGTGAAAGTGGTCCTGTCCGTGCTTATGGAAACCCACCATTGTCTGAAAGTGATTGGCACAAGTCACCCCAAGGTAAGGCTTAATGGACAGCCACCAAAAACTCAACCGTGGAGAAGGAATCTAGTCATCGCCATTTCTTCGTGGCCTCTGGTGCAGCAATTTATGCAGTCCTTGCTTAATTCATCCCAAGGGAGTTTTCTTCTAAACATACAGTTTTTTCTTTTCTGCTTATCATTAGAAATCTTCTGATTGTAAATGACAGAAACCCACCTCAAATGGGCATTGGCCCAAGAAGAATGTATTGGCTCATGTGTTGGGAAGCGTATGAATTGAAAGCAGAAATACTCCCACTACCTAGCAGAGTGCCAGGCACATAGTAGGTATTTCAGAGATAGTTGTTGGATTAAATTTGTTGAAGGAGTTACAGAAGCCAGTGCCCCCTGGACTCTCGTTTTCTATTCATTTCTCATCTTTGCTTGACTCACTTCCTCTTAAACTTGACTCCAGCAGAGTCAAGTGTTGTCCACAGGCCACAGAACATGGCCAATGGCAGCCCACACGAACCCCCAGCTTAGCTACCTCTTTAGGATGTCTTTTTTTCTCCCTGGGTCTGCCCACCAGTGCTGGGAAGGACTCTGGCCAGCCCTACTTGGAGCACATGCCCACACTTGGACCAATCATTTTTACCACAGGGGACAAAACTGGATCATCTGTGTAGGTAGGGATGAAGTGCATTGATCTAACTTTTCTTCAACAGTCATACAGTTATTATGATGGTACAGTGTGGAAACAATCACAGTGGTGAAAGACAGAAGGCTTTGAAATCAGTTAGAAGCTCTGTAAGGTATCACTGTGTGCAGTGATGAAGGTCTGATTGGAGGCAGAGACTGAGAAGTCAAAGGAAGCAACAGGAGTAATCTAGGTAACACTGGAGCCAAAAGGCAAGTTTGTGAACAGCAAAGAATAAACTAATAAGGCCCTCTATATAAAAATGCATATGGAGGCTGGGTGCAGTGACTCATGCCTGTAATTCTACCACTCTGGGAGGCCTAAACAGTAAGATCCCTTGAGCTCAGGAGTTTGAGACCAGCCTGAACAAGAGCAAGACACCAACTCTACTAAAAGTAAAAAAAAATTAGCTGGGCATTGTGGCAGGGGCTGATAGTTACAGATACTAAGAAGACTGAGGCAAGAGAACCACTGGAGCCCAGGACTTTGAGGTTGTTATGAGCTAGGCTGACACCATGGCATTCTAGCCTGGGCAACAGGGTAAGACTTTGTCTCAAACAGAAGAGGAAAAAGAATCACAAAATTGCTTTGAAAGATGGACTAGATGTTGGTGTTGGTGCATAGCTTCCCAAGGGGAGTACTTTGAAGGTGACCTTAGTGATATTCAGCAATGGGGTTTGTAACACTTCTTCTAGGATGGGCTCTCAAACTTAATCGTCAGATCTTGTGTGCGTCTCTGTGTGTTTGCATTTACAAACACATACATACATGGGTATATTTCATAATCCATGTGTATCACAGGGACCCTATGGAAGAAGAGTCCCCAAAAGGCAGAGAGTAGTAAAGAAATAGAGGACCCAGCAAGAGAAAAGATGAACCTTGCTGTCTTCACCATTCTGCTTTGTGTTGGTTCCAATTCTCAAACCATGTACAATTAATTAATTGGTAAGCAGCCTCATGATAAAATGTAGCTTTAGATTGAAAATGGCATAAATGTATTTATGATCTATGCACCAAAGACGTAATAAAAAAAAAACTGGGCAAAGAAAAAAGTAGCTTTAGTTGATTATGCTATGCACCTAGAAAGCACCTAGCACATAGTAGGCACTCATAAACATGAATGAATGAATGAATGAATGAATGAAACATCAGCATCTTGTTCCAGGAAAGGGTTAGGATGAAGTAATCAAGAACAGTGACTTAGCAGTAAAGAGGTTTATTTTTCTCATATAACAAGAAATGTGGAAGGAGTCCAAGGTTTGTATAGCAGCTTCAGCCACAATGCCTTCAAGGTCTGAATCTCCAAGCTCCTTCTATAGCTTCTTTCTCCACCGTCCTTAGCAGCTGAATGTTTATTCCCTTGTTTTCAAAATGGCTATGTCTAGGCATAAAAGAGGAGAAATTCTGAAGGGCAAAGTGTCGCCTTTTAAAGAGCATTTCTGGAAGTCACATATGTCATTGGCTAAAACTGGGCCACAGATTCACCCATAACCACAAAGGAAGGTGGGAGATTTTTAACTGAGGATGGTGTCCACACAGGAAAAGACGTTTCTGCTAGTATGAGAAAAAAGGAGAATGGATATTGGAGGCAGACTATAGCAGTGTCCACCACCCGATGAGCCACTATTCAAGACAAGCAAGAGATAATGAGTGTATCACTATAAACCCATCTGGACTCATGTAGGCATATAACAATGATAAATATAAAATAAAAGTTGAGGCCAGAAGCACTACATTGATAACAAAATCTTGCCCTTTGATTAGGAGGCATTTAGAAGAATCTCTTCTTCCTGTTTCTAGAATTCCACTGTCTTAAATGAAAGATTCTGTTTCTGATCTCCTGCCTAGCTACCGAGACAGAATTCTCGGCAGGAAAAGACACCTCCTCCTGAGAAGACCCCTCTGCGGGTAGATGTGGGAAGTTACGTTGCAATTTGTGGGGGGCTGGCTTTGGTGATCTCATCCTGGTGATCACATCCTGGAGATGTGACTGGTGCATCCTTTGGTGATTGCCGTCACTTTTCCCTGGGAGGCCCCACAGTGCCGGTGTGAGTGCTGTGTGAGGTCTTTGGAAGCCCATCGCAGGGAAGAACAAGGCTTGTAGGAGATAAGAGATGCTGTCTGAAGACCAAGGGAATGAAATTGTCATAGAGGTTGAGAATGTTCCATCTGGGCTGCAAAGCCATCCACCTTCAAATTGGATTTGTCAAGAAAAGGTACTGGTTAACTCAAGCTTCAGCTTGATTTCCTCCGTGTCTGACGTTGACGTGATAGACGCTCAGATTTTCCGCAAAAGGAACGATAAAAAGGGCAACCGAGTGTTACGGTTTTCAACATCTCTGAATGAGTCAATTTCTCAGACCCTTCACCGCCCAGAATGCCTGGGCATGGACGCTTCTTGTTCTTCACATGAAACCATTCAAGGTAGTAAAATCCCGGGAAAGAGGGGGGTTGGGGAGGTGGCCAAGAAGCCTTCCAAGTTGTGTACAAGGTTTTTTGTTACTTTTAAGACATCTAGTAATATAGAACGTTTGGGAGGTGAACTTAGGATGCTGGAGATGAAGGAAGGGACCAGTTGGAGAACTCCCTGCGATTATAACAAAAGCTCACTTTCATCAAGCTTGTTTCATGCTCAGAACACCTGCTTTTGTTATCCATCAGATTTAATTTTATTTACTACCCACGCTGCACCTTTGAGGCAGGCACTTCTATTTGCTTGGTGAGGAAACTGAGGCTCAGAGAAATTCAGTGACGTGCCAGATCTGGGATCCAAATGCGCGTCTGTCTGATTTCCCAGCCAAAGTCGTTAGCCACTGCTCGCCTTGGTCGGATCCCTCCTCATCCTGGCTTCAGGCAACATAGATGCCTCTTGCCGCCAAGAGACCTCCCAGCCTCTCTGCTCCTGACCCCAACAGAGATGTTTTTCTTGTTTTTCCTCCATAATATTCTAGACATAATGTCTAACAGCTCTCAGTGATTTCTGGGAGAAGAGAAAAATCCCTTGGCACCAAAGTATTTTGTGGATTTAGCTCCTTTACTGAAAAAGACTAGGGCATCACTTCTCATGTGGGCGTCTCCCTGCATCTGTTTTTCCCCTTCTCCTTTCTTCCTCTCAGTCTACTCACTCTTCCCACTCAGAAGAGACATAATTTCCATGTCTCCAGCAGAGCTCTTTGAGGGATTTCCCTTCTACCTAAAGCATGTTATTAAAATGAGCCTGGTGCTTTCTCCTGGGTGTTCCAGCTCAGTGCTAGGCCCATGGAGCCAGCCGGCTCCCTGTGCTCCTTAGCCACCGCCAGCACATCACTGTCCTGCTGGACTCCAGCTGGCTTTACTCACTGGTGCAAGATGGTGACAGTATTCCAGTATCACATGCAGACACACAATATCCAAAGGAAGAAGGTTCTGCCTTTTTCATGCTTTTTGCTTTTATATGAGAAGGAAGAGAACTTCTCCAAGAAACTTTCCAGCAGACCACCCCTCAGAGAACATTGGCCAACCCCGTGTCACATGCCTGTGCTTAAACCAATTGCCTGCGTTGGATGGTGGGTGGTGGGAGTTGGACAGGACTATTGGGATTGGCTTAGACTCACTGAGACCTGCTCCCACCCCACAAGAAAGCTCAGGGTCATGTGAGAGAGGGGGTAGATTCCTAACCACAATTGGGGTGGAGGCTCACATCTGTAATCCTAGCACTCTGGAAGGCCGAGGCGGGTCGATTGCTTGAGCTTAGGAGTTCAAGACCAGCCTGAGCAAGAGAGAGACCCTGTCTCTATTAAAAAAAGAAAAATTAGCCTGGCATTGTGGTGGCACCTGTAGTCCCAGCTACTCAGGAGGCTGAGGCAAGGGGCTCACGTAAGCCCAACAGTTTAAGGTTGCTGTGAGCTGTGATGCCATGGCACTGTATCCAGGATGACAAAGTGAGACTGTCTCAAAAAATAAATAAATAAATAACCACAATTGTGATTCTATTAACAAGAAGAGAATGATTTGGGGGTAGGTGACCAGGAGCATCCACAACCATTGACTGAAAATATGAACATGAGTTAGTAGGAGAAGAGGAGGGAGTCGTTGCAGTTAGGTGGAAGAGCATATAGCAATAGTCAAGGAGTGGAAAGGAGGCACTTGGGCCTGGGTTCGGGGTTGGGGGGCAGTGGGACAGCAAAAGGAAGCAACCTGGCATGTTAAGGCGAGAACAAAGGGGTAGGCTGACCAAACATGCAGGATCTTGTTGGCTTTACAAAATGTTTTTTGTCATGAGAAAGAGAAAAATATTAAATTGGAAGAGAGTGCAACCATTATCATTTGCTCTAGCTTTGAGCTTTAGCACATATATATGTCTTCTTGTTGTTTTCCTTGGTGAGCTGTGGGGATCCCCAATATTATTCTTCCCCTGTGCTCTTATAAAAATATCCCCTACCTTCAGCACTGTACTTTAAAATGTTATGATCCTATTAAAGAAAAAAGAAACAAAACTCCATTTATTTATTTTCTTTTTTCTGCAGAACAAAAGTTAATTGCATCTCTGATACCCATGACATCCAGAGACAGAATTAAAGCCATCAGGAACCAGCCAAGAACCATGGAGGAGAAAAGGAACCTTAGGTATGGATCAAAAACTTCTCTTTTTTCCCGGAATTCATGTGAACCTCAGGCTTCTACTTTTGTCCCATCTCAAAAAGATAAGAAACAAATAATGTGGGAGAAGAGACAAATCTTCCTTACAGAAGAATTCTAAATAACCTGGGTAGGTACTCCTCTCTCCCATGATGAGAAGGACATGTCCCTTCTGTGGTGTTCTCTCCTAAAACCCTTAACTCCAGTGTAAACAGGGAAAACATCAGGCAAATCACAACTGAAGGACCTTCTACAACTGCTGAAGTCATCAAAACCAAGGAAAGTCTGAGAAAACATGGTAGCTAAGAAGATTCTAAGAAGACATAACAAATATATGCAATGTGGTACCTGGATAGGATTCTGGAATTTAAAGAATGCACATCAGTGGGAAAAATAGTAAAAATCTCAATAGCCTGGAGTTCAGGTAATAGTAATGTACCAACCTCAGTTTCTTAGTTTTGTTGGAAACTTACATGGAAAGGTAAGGTGTTGAGAGGGGAGGCTGGTGAGTCTCTGCCTTTGCGTCTTCACTAAATCTCAAACTACTCTAAAATAAATAGTTTACTTTGCAAAACAAAAAAAGGAAGGCTGTAGATATTTCTGAGTCCAGCAATTCAAAAACAAGGATGAGGGCCATTTGAGCCCTCAGATATTACATTAATTATTTTTTTCTTTATTTTTTTATTAAATCATAGCTGTGTACATTAATGCAGTCATGGGGTACTATTACATGAGTTATTCCTCAATCTTTTTCTTTTTCCTTTTTGCAATTTGTAATAGTCGGCAGACACTAGTAGAGTGGATGTAACAATTGCTTATAAATGATTAAGGATTTAGTTTTTCCTAAGGTTTCAAAGATCAACCTCAAAACCCAGCAGGGATTTGTCACTAAGGAACTCATGAGTGGCAGAAAGAAAATCAAGCCAAATCAAGATGGAAGAAGATTGCAAGGGGAGGACCAAAAAGATCTGGTCTGTCCCAATCTTCTGGGGCAAAAAGGGGGGTGCGGTGGGGGCAGATTTGAGCTGAGCATTGAAAAAACAGTGAGGTGGAAGTAGGCATTTGAGGCCGACCAAAGAAAGCCAGGAAAGGACCAGAACACAGTAGATGCAGTGAGTTCATGGAAGGGTAAAGACATCAACTGCGACTGGGTCTTTCTCCGAACATTCTTCTATTTCAAATTCTGCCCAGTTCCCTCTGTCACACAATAAGGGCCTCCAAGGTTTTATGGTAGGGTTTCTCAACCTCAGTATAGCTGACATCCTCGGGCTGTTGTGGGGGCTGTCCTGGTCATTGCAGGATGTTTAGCAGCACCACTGGCCTCTACCCAGTAGATACCAGCAGTACCCCCCATTCCAGTCTGATAACCAAAAAAGTCTCCAGGCATTACTGGTTGTCCCATAGGGGCCAAAATCGCTCCAGGTCTCCTCCATATTATCATTCATATCCTCTAATTTTTCCTTTGCTCATTCTGTTCCACCCTGACCTCCTTGCTGTTCTGCCCCCGTTTGGGGCTTTTTTTTGAGACAGAGTCTCACTATGTTGCCCTCAGTAGAGTGCCGTAGCATCACTGCTCACAGCAACCTTGAACTCTTGGGCTTAAGCGATTCTCTTGCCTCAGCCTCCCAAGTAGCTGGAACTACAGGTGCTCACCACAATGCCCGGCTATTTTTTGGTTGCAGTTGTCATTGTTGTTTAGCAGGCCCAGGCTGGGCTCAAACCTGCTGGCTTTGGTGTATGTAGCCAGTGCCCTACTCACTGAGCTGTGGACACTGAGCCCATTAGGGGCTTTTTGTTGGCCATTCCATGTGCATCGGACATTGCCACATTCATATGACCAATCCCTCCTCTCCTTTTAACAGGATGAGGCTGAGATATCATTGTATTTCACATTTTAATCCTGTCCCTGCACCATTATTTTTTATCTCTTTGCTCTGTTTTTTTCTTTTTCTTTCTAATGGTGCAAATCACCTTCTCATATACTCTAGTTAGTCCATTTTGTTATGATGTTTATCGTTTATTGTCTTTCCCTTCCCATCCCAACAAGGATGTTGGCTCCATGGGCTGAGGAAATTGATCTCTTACCACCTGGAACCGTGCCTGGCACAATGGGCACTCAGTAACTATTTCTTGAATGAATGAGTTACAACATTGGTATCTCTCATTTTCTTCTGCTTTTCTCACAGGAAAATAGTTGACAAAGAAAAAAGTAAACAGTCCCATCGTAGGCGTGAGCTCAATTGCTGCGCTCAGTGTGTAAACTCCATTTCACAAGTAAGTCAGGCTTTTTCATAGTCAGGAGAATGGGCACAGCAAGAGAGTGAAAAGAAGGAGGGAGGGAAGTGAGGAGAAAGAGGCCGAAGAGAAAGATGAATCAATATTCAGGGTGATTTCATTGCTCGGAGCCATTAGGTCAGTATTGGTGTGGAGAAACCAGGCAGGCATAAGGAAAATCTAAGAGGATGCTTAGTTAGTTGGCCATCTGGGCCGCTGAGCAGCGCCTTCCTCAACCACAAACCTGGGAAGTTAATACCACCTTAGAGGGTAGTTGTGAGGATTAAATGAGATAATATTTGTAGATATGCTTAACACTGTGCCTGGCACATAGTACTGCTCTAGAAATGGTGGCTGTGTTTACTATTAGGTTACCTGCTCGGTAGATGTTTGTTGCATAAATATCAAGCCATCCACTTTGCATCCCACCCAACTCCAGGCTTATCAGAAATCCAAGAACAGCCTATCGGAAATCCTCAATTCCATCAGCCTATGGCAGAAGACGTTCAAGGTCATTGGAGGCAAGTTTGGCACCAGCGTCCTCTCCTATTTCAACTTTCTGAGATGGCTTTTGAAGTTCAACATCTTCTCGTTCATCGTGAACTTCAGTTTCATTATAATCCCTCAGTTAACCTTGGCTGAAAAGAACACCCTCCAGTTCACTGGACTGGAGTTTTTCACTGGGGCAGTAAGTTCTCTATTTCCCTGATCCCAAGTTTACCAACTCAGAAACCCAGCAAGTGACTTACCTTGCTGGTCACCCACTTAGACCTCTCATTTTGCCTGGGGGCCAATTGGATGGGGAAAGGTGTTGTTTAAGGTTTTTTTGGCGGGGCGTGCTGTCTCATACCTATAATCCTAGCATTCTGGGAGGTGGAGGCAGGAGGCTCCCTTGAGCTCAGGAGTTCAGACCAGCCTGAGGAAAAGCAAGACCCTGTCTCTACTAAAAATAGAAAAATTCTGGGCCTCCCCAACAACAATGACAACTACAACTAATATATATAGCCAGGCATTGTGGCAGGTGGCCTGTAGTCCTAGCTACTTGGGAGGCTGAGGCAAGAGAATCGCTTAAGCCCAGGAGTTGGAGGTTGCTGTGAGCTGTGATGCCACAGCACTCTACCCAGGGTGACAGCTTGAGGCTCTGTCTCAAAATAAATAAATTAAAGAAAGAAAAAGAAGGAAGGAAGGAAAGAAGGAAATAAAGGCAAGATTATCTGGGCACGGTGGTGGATGCCTATAGTCCCAGTTACTTAGAAAGCTGAGGCAGGAGGATTGCTTGAACCCAGGAGTCTGAGGTTGGTGTGAGCTAGGCTGATGCCACAGCACTCTAGCCTGGGCAACAGAGTGAGACTCTATCTTAAAAAAAAAGCGGGGGTGGGGGTGGGGGTGGAGTTTTCTTTCACAGTAATATATAGGCATCATAGTAGATTTTCTGTCTCCAGAGGTGACCACCATCGTAGTATACAATATAGTATATGGATAGCATATGGAAAGGAGAAGTGAGCTAGATGCTTGGGACACTAAGTAATCATAAGAAACACTGGTAACATCTCAGTAATATAACACCTTGGTGGTTGGGCGGTGCCTGTGGCTCAAGGAATAGGGTGCCGGCCCCATATATGAGGGGTGGTGGGTTCAAGCCAGGCCCTGGCCAAAACTACGAAAAAAAATAACACCTTGGTGGTAAGGGCATGGGAAAGGGTTTCGGCTCTCAATATGAGAACATGAGAGCTCCCGAGACGAGAGCATCAGGGATTGGCAGTCTCTACACCTGTGGTGCAAGAGCCACGAGGTGTAAGAAGCTGCAGAAGGCAGCGAGAGAGCGGACGAACATTCTCACTGATCCGCTCACTCACCCTGACCATTTCACTTCTCCCGCCTGCAGAACGCCTGCATGGCGTTTCTCTATGAAAGACTGCTAAGATTCATTCTCTTACTAAGACTGCTTCTCTTTTTCAGTCTTTCCCTCTTTCTCCCTTCTGCTGAGGCAAATAGCCCGTAAGCACCTAAGGATAATTGTTCCCGAGCAAGATAATAGCATAGCGGTCCGTGTCTGGACCATAGATAAGCCGGGTGGGAGACCTGGCCAGTCCTGGCCCCCCACACACCATGAACAGCTTGTTTATGTTGTTATCCACATTTCTCTTTTCTGACAATTTTTTTTTTTTTTTTTTTTTTTTAGTCAGAGTCTCACTCTCTCACTCTGGGTAGAGTGCCATGGCATCATCATAGCTCACAGCAACCTCAAACTCTTGGGCTTGAGCAATCCTCTTGCCTCAGCCTCCTGAGTAGCTGAACATACAGGCACTCACCACAAAGTGTGGCTACTTTTTCTAGTTTTAGTAGAGACCAGGTCTCAGTCTTGCTCAGGCTGGTCTCAAACTCCTGAGCTCAAGTGATCCTCCCGCCTCGGCCTCCCAGAGTGCTAGGATTACGGGTGCGAGTCACTGCACCTGGCCTTGTCTTTCCCCTAATGATATAGTGGACATCTCTTCTTGTTGATATTTATAGATCTATGCTTTCTTTTTTAATATTTATCTCTACAAAGTACAAGGCTCCCTTTGAAACATTCCTACTGTAGATAGAAGAGAACTAAGAAAGTTCATTTTACCTCTCTTCCCTGGTTCTACTATTTTTAGACTGTGTTTACTTTCTTTGCAAACACTGATAATAGATAGGTAGGTAGATGATAGATACATAATCATAATTTTAAAACTAAAAAAAGGTTAGGATTTTGCTATATGTCTTATTCTATGGTGATGTGGAAGGGATTAAGCAATCTTAAAAGCTTTTTGCAGAATGTCATGAGAGCCAGGCTCCTATCACACTCACTACTCGGAAATAACTCTATACATCTGAAAAGGTCTCTCTTGACTTATCTACAAAAAGTACCATATTACTTTTTTTTTTGAGACAGGGTCCTAGCAGTCTGGGAGGCCAAGACAGGTAGATTGCTTGAGCTCAGGAGTTCGAGACCAGCCTGAGCAAGAGCAAGACCCTGTCTCTATCAAAAAACAAAAACAAAAAACTAATGGGGCATTGTTGTGGCTGCCTATGGGCCCAGCTACTTGGGAGGTTGAGGCAAGGGGATCACTTGAGCCCAATAGTTTGAGGTTGCTGAGAGCTATGATAGCACAGCACTCCATTCAGGGCAACAGAGACTCTGTCTCAAAAAAATATAAAAAGCATAATTATTGTGTACATTTTCTCTTTCATTTTTTCTCATTACTATTTTCTTTTATATATTTGCATGTAGGGAGCATTTTATTAGGAAAAATTTCAAAGATACAGAAAAATAAACACCCGTATACTCACTATATAGATTTTTTTTTTTTTTTTTTTTTGCAGTTTTTGGCCAGGGCCTGGTTTGAACCCACCGCCTCCAGTATATAGGGTCTGCACCCTACTCCTTGAGCCACAGGTGCTGCCCACTATATAGATTTTAAATTGCTGTATTTGTTTTATTTTATTTCTGGAAGCATTTACAAATAACTTACTTCAGGACATTTTACTCTGAAATTCTTCAACATGCATTTCTTTTCTTTCTTTCTTTTTTTTCTTGAGACAGAGTCTCACTTTGTCTCCCTCGGTAGAGTGCTATGGTGTTATAACTCACAACAACCTCATTCTCTTGGGTTCAAGTGATCCTCTTGCCTAAGCCTCCTGAGTCACTAGAACTGCAGGCACCTGCCACATCATCCCACTAATTTTTCTATTTTTAGTAGAGAAGGGGTCCCACTCTTGCTGAGGCTGGTCTAGAACTCCTGAGCTCAAGCAATCCACCTGCCTCAGCCTCCCAGAGTGCTAGGATTACAGGTGTGAGCCACTATGCCCAACAAGCATTTCTGAAAAATAAGGACACTTTCCAGGTCAGACACAGTGGCTCATGCGTGTAATAGAAGCACTCTGGGGGTGGCACCTGTGGCTCAATGGAGTAGGGCGCCAGCCCCATATGCTGGAGGTGGCGGGTTCAAACCCAGCCCCATCCAAAAACTGCAAAAAAAAAAAAGACATACTAAAAGGTAAACTGTTAAAAAAAAAAAAAAAAAAGAAGCACTCTGGGCGCATTGCTTGAGCTCACAAGTTTGAAATCAGCCTGAGCAAGAGCAAGACCCTGCTTCTACCAAAAAAAGAAAAAAAAAAAAAAAAAAAGTCCACTGTTGTCCAAGCTACTCGGGAGGTTAAGGCAAGATGATTGCTTAAGCCCAAGAATTTGAGGTTGCTGTGAGCTATGACAATAGGGCACTCTACCCAGAGTGACACAGAGAGACTCTGACTCTAAACTTTAAAAAAAAGGACACTTTTCTGCAGCTACAATACCCTTATCATGTCTAACAAAATCAAACATTAATATTATTTAAAATCCAAGTCATTGAAATTTTCCCAATTTTTTAATAGACAAAATATATCTTTTATAATTTGTTCAGATCAAAGATCAGATTTTTGCATCCTGTTGCTTTTTCTCCTTACATCTCTACTAACCTAGAATTAATCTTTCAGTCCCAGCAGTGGCTTTATATAGAAACTGGATCAGTTGTCCTGTAGTTTCCAGTGTCCTACACCTTTTGGAATTGTCTGATTATTTCCTTGTTGTCTCTTTCATTTGTTTCTCTGGCTCCTTATGTCCTGTGAGCTGAACTGCAGACCTGAAGGCTTCATTTGTTCCCTAATAAGCATGTTTGGTTATAATACTTATTAGGTGACGCAGGCACATAGTGCCCGGCTATGTTGCTCCTGCTGATGTTTCACTTGGTCACTGGGTCCAGGTGTTTACAGCTGGATGTCTTCATTTTAAAGTAACATTGGTTTGGGATTCCCAGTCTGAGAGCCGAGTGATAAAGAGTCTAGGTTCTCAGTGACCTCAGATGGGTGCCTCTTTCATGGAAATCTACATGTCTACATTTCTCACATTCAGAAGAGGTCAACTCTGCTGACCACAGTCACTCGTTTTCTCAAAAGATCCACCTAACTTAGGGTTTATTGTCCCTTTCAGGGTTATTTTAGGGACACGGTGATGTACTATGGCTTTTACACCAATTCCACCATCCGGCGTGGGGCCAGTGGGGCATCCTACAACATGCAGCTGGCCTACATCTTCACAATTGGAGTTTGCCTGGTCATCTGCTTTTTCAGTTTGCTCTTCAGGTATGGAGTGTCTGCATGTCCTGATTCTGAGGCTTATTTTAGAGTTAGGCAAAAATCCAAGAAACTTGAATCATACCTGGGAATAGTTTCTCTGCACTCTCGGCTTTCTATTCCTTGTCTTGCAACATAAAATACGTCTTTAGAAGAGAGGTTTTCCTGTGCTTTTAAAGAAATCTGTCAGGGCGGCACTTGTGGCTCAAAGGGGTAGGGCGCCAGCCCCATATGCCAGAGGTGGTGGGTTCAAACCCAGCCCTGGCCAAAAACTGCAAAAAAGAAAAAAAAAGAAAGAAATCTGTCAGTCTGCATATACAGATGTGATGACCCAAGCAATGATATAGACAGAAGAATAGGATGGGCAATGTCGCAATGTCACACAAGAGGTCAGACAAGAGGTCCACATGGAAAATACACACACTGGCTGGGTGCCTGTAGCTCAGTGGTTAGGACACCAGCCACATACACCGGGCCTGGTGAGTTCAAATCCAGCTGGGGCCTGCTAAACAAACAAAATAGCCGGGCATTGTGGTGAGTGCGTGTAGTCCCAGCTAATCAAGGAGGCCGAGGCAAGAGAATCGCTTAAGCCCAAGAGTTTGAAGTTGCTGTGAGCTGTGATGCCACCACACTCTTCCAAGGGTGACAATAGTGAAACTCTGTCTCCTTTAAAAAAGGAGCCGGTGGGGAGGGGGGGCGGGGGGGAGGTGGGGGGTGCGGCTCGGCACCTGTAGCTCAAGCGGCTGGGCACCAGCCACATACACCAGAGCTGGCAGGGTTGAATCCAGCCCGAGCCTGCAGAGCAACAATGACAGCTGCAACCAAAAAATAGCTGGGTGTTGTGGCAGGCACCTGTAGTCCCAGCTACTTGGGAGGCTGAGGCAAGAGAATCAATTAAGCCCAAGAGTGTGAGGTTGCTGTGAGCTGTGCCGCCACAGTACTCTACCAAGGGCGACACACTGGAACTCTGTCTCAAAAAAACCCAAACAAACAAACAAAAAAGGAAAATACACAATAACAAAAGTGTTCAACCTCCATATGAATTTGCTAGGGTGCAAGGAACCACACACTGGGTGGCTTAAACCGTAGAAATTTATTTACTCACAGTTCTGGAGCCCAGAAGTCCAAGATCAGGGTGTGAGCAGGGTTGTTTTCTCTCAGGCCTCTCTTCTTAGCTTGTAGATGGCCCCTTTTCTTCCTTGTGTCTTTACTTGATCTTCCCTTGGCACATGTCTATGCCCTAATGGATTAGGACCCACTCTAATAACTTCATTTTTAACTTAAAGACCTCCAAACAGTTATATTCTGAGGTCCTGGGGGTTAGGGTTTTCATATATGGATTTGGTGGTGGGGAGGAGACAATTCAGCCCATAACCACCTCACTTCCAGGACACTAATTCAAAGTAAAATGAGATTTTGTCCCATTCTGTCCAACTAGGAAGTGTTTCTCAAATTTCTGTTACTGAGTGGCAGCAAATTTCAGAACTGCAGTAGCCACTTTTTTCAGCATTTATTTTGTGCCAGGCTTGCACTAAGTGCTTGCTGAGCCTGAGATATCCCATAATAATAACAGCTACCTTGATCAAGAGCTTGCTGCTCTAAGTGCTCAACTGACTCTTGTGGAAGGCTGAATAATCTGCCTCTAACCCCCTAAATGTCCTTGGCTTAATTTCTGGAACTTGTGATTATGTTACTTTACATGGCAAAAGATGCTACAGATGTGATTAAGTATCTTAAAATGGGGAGACTATCCAGATGGTCCCCGTGGACTCACAAGAGACCTTACAAAAGGGAGGCAAGAGGTCAGAGAGAGAGATAGAAAGAGTGGCTGGCTCTCTGGCTGGCTTTTGGGATGGAGGAGGTGGCCATAAGCCAAGGAATAAGGACGGCTTCTAAGAAGCCAGAAAGAGCAAGGAACTGGACTCATCTCTAGACCCACCAGAAGGAACACAGCCCTGCCAACACTTCCTTTTAGTTCTGTAAGACATATTTTCTGACTTTTGACCTCCAGAAGTGTAAGATACATTTGTGTTATTTTTTTATTTTTATTTTTGTAGAGACAGAGTCTCACTTTATGGCCCTCGGTAGAGTGCCGTGGCCTCACACAGCTCATAGCAACCTCCAACTCCTGGGCTTAAGTGATTCTCTTGCCTCAGCCTCCCGAGTAGCTGGCACCACAAGTGCCCGCCACAACACCCGGCTATTTTTTGGTTGCAGTTTGGCCAGGGCCGGGTTTGAACCCGCCACCCTCGGTATATGGGGCCGGCGCCTTACCGACTGAGCCACAGGCGCAGCCCCACATTTGTGTTATTTTAAGCCACTAAGCTGGGAGTAATTTGTTACAGCAAAAAACTGTAAACTGAAAACTGTTAGAAAACAAACACAATTCTTGTAACAACTCTGAGAGGTTGGTACTGTTGTTATCACCAGATGGGGGAAACTGAGGCTAAGAACAGCCAATAGGACAAAGATCTCTCAGTTGGCAAATCCAGGATGCCAAGCCAGCCATGTGTGATCCCAAAGCCAGGACTGGCTCTTCAGCATTACGCTTGTGACCACACCTTCCAGACCAGACAAAGAGCTTGGGGCTGACTCTTTCATGTTGCCTTTCACCATTAATGATAGGACTGTCCTTTGTTTAATCCCCACACTCCCCAATACCTGCTGTAATAACTCTTGGTTTGGTTTCTGCCTTCCCTAGCATGGCCAAGTATTTTCGGAACAACTTCATTAATCCCCACATTTACTCCCGAGGGATTGCAAAACTTATTTTTTGCTGGGACTTCACTGTCACCCATGAAAATGCTGTGAAACTAAAACAGAAGAATCTCAGCACTGAGATAAGGGTAAGACAAGCTCACTCTACCCAACACCTTCCTTTGACCAGTATCCTTGCCTTCTCCAGTATGGCTGTAACTTTCTGCACATAATAATGGGTTGTTGGGTGGTGCCTGTGGCTCAGTGAGTAGGGCGCCAGCCCAATTACCGAGGGTGGGGGGTTCAAACCCAGCCCCAGCTGAACTGCAACAAAAAAATGCCAGGTGTTGTGGTGGGTGCCTGTAGTCCCAGCTACTTGGGAGGCTGAGGCAAGAGAATCGCTTAAGCCCAGGAACTGGAGGTTGCTGTGAGCTGTGTGATGCCGTGGCACTCTACCGAGGGCAATAAAATGAGACTCTGTCTCTACAGTAATAATAATAATAATGAGTTGTTGTACAGAACTGAAATATGTCCGATAGCTATGAAAAAATGAATTATTGTTTTATTGCCCATGAGATTTGCAAAATTTAAAATATTTGTAATGCCTGGTTCTGGTGATGGTGTAGAGAAATGGACATTTTCACATGACAAGGTGGGTTTGTAACTGGTGCAACCTTTCTGGAGACCGATTTAGTGATTTATATCAAACTGTTAAATGTACATGCTTCTTGCCTTCACAAGTTCTACATTTAAAATTTTATTCTAGGCCAGGCCTAATAGTATAATTCCAGCACTTTGGAAAGCTGAGGTGGGAAGATCACTTGAAGCCAGGAGTTGGAGACCAACCTGGGCAATTTAGCCAGACCATGTTTCTAAAAATATATATTTAAGAAATTAGCCAGGGACTGGGTGCAGTGGCTCACACTTGTAATTCTAGCACTCTAGGAGCCCAAGGCAGGTGTATTGCTTGAGCTCAGGAGTTTGAGACCAGCCTAAGCAAAAGAAAGACCCTATCTCTACTAAGAATAGAAAAAACTAGTCAGGCATTGCTGTGGGCACCACTGGTCCCAGCTACTCAGGAGGCTGAGGCAAGGGGATCTACTGAGCCCAAGAGTTTGAGGTTGCTGTGAGCTGTGATGATGCCAAGGCACTCAACCCAGGGCACAGAGTGAGATTCTATCTCAGGGAAAAAAAAAAAAAGAGGCTCGGCACCTGTAGCTCAAGCAGCTAGGACACCAGCCACATACACCAGAGCTGGTGGGTTTGAATCCAGCCCAGGCCTGCCAAACAACAATGACAGCTACAACCAAAAAATGGTAGGCGTTGTGCCAAGCGCCTGTAGTCTCAGCTACTTGCGAGGCTGAGGCAAGAGAATTGCTTAAGCCCAGGAGTTGGGGGTTGCTGTGAGCTGTGATGCCACAGCACTCTACCCAGGGCGACAGCTTGAGGCTCTGTCTCAAAAAAAAGAAATAAAAAAAATTTAAAAAGTAATGAATTTTATTCAAGGGAAGTGATTTTCAACCCACAGCAATCTTGTCCCTCACCCTGCAGGAGACATTTGGCGACATCTAGAGGCTTCTTTCATTGTTACAGTTGGGGAGGGGATACTCTTGGCATTTAGTGGCCAGGCTGATAGAGGCCAGGAATGTGGCTATATGTCCTACAATGCACAGGACACCTGTCACAGCACAGAATTGTCTGTCCCAACATGTCAATAGTACAGAGGGTGAGAAACCCTGGTCTATAGAAGCAAACTTACTAGAAAGAGCAAGCAGAATTTATAAATAAGGGGCTTTGAGAAGAGGTTGCAGATGGCAACTTCTTCTTCCGTGTGGACACTCAGCCTTATTCTTGAGAATGAGCTCTGCGATCTCAGTGCACTTCCCTCCAGAGCAAGGTCCCAATCTTGTCTTAGTCCCGTGGAAATGGAGTTTGGGATTCTTGGCCCATTTGAGAGTGCCCCACCGGTCTCTCAAAATCCATATCTTTCACGAACCTTCCCCTCTCTGTCACCTGTGGGATTCTGCTCGGTCTGTGTCCCCCTGGGGATCTATGCTCGCAGTGGATCTGTGGGTTTACTTGACTTTCTTGCATTTCTAGGAGAACCTATCAGAGATCCGTCAGGAGAATGTCAAGTTAACACTCAATCAGCAGCTGACTCGCTTCTCTGCCCACGTGGCAGGCTGGGTTGTCTCTACTGGAGTGGCCGCCGCCTGCTGCGTAGCTGTTTATTACCTGGCTGAGTACAACTCAGAGGTAACCAAAGAGGCAGGAACACCAAGGTCGGGAGCAAAGAGAACCAAGTGAAGGGCTGGGATGCTGAGGGGAGAGTGATGTAGAGCTCACTGCTCCACCCAGGATCTGTGGCCGGTAGCGTGAGCACCAGCAGGGAGCTTGTTAAAAAAACAAAGAATCTCCCCTGCCTGTGAACTCAGAAGCTGCTTCTTAGCAAAATCCCAGATGATGTGTATACATACTACAGTGAGACGTTCTGGGCTAGTGGAGAGGTGGGAACTTTGGCTGAAGACCTGGGATCAAGCTCTCATTTCTTCCTTTTTTTTTTTGGAGTCTCACTTTGTCATCCTTGGTAGAGTACTATGGCATCATAACTCACAGCAACCTCAAACTCTTGGGCTTAATTGATTCCCTGGCCTCAGCCTCCCAAGTAGCTGGGACTATAGGCACCCACCACAATGCCTGGCTATTTTTAGAGACAAGGTCTTGCTCTTGCTCAGGCTGGTCTCAAACTCCTGAGCTCAGGCATTCCACCCGCCTCAGCCTCCCAGAGTGCTAGGATTACAGGCGTGAGCCACCACGCTCGGCCCTCATTTCTTCCTTTATTATTGTATCCCTGATACCTCCCACAGTACCTGGCACATACCATCAACTGATGGGTTCTGGCAAATGATTTAATCTTTTCAAGACTGGGCTCTTTATCTGTAAAATGAAGTGTGACTCTACCTGGCTTTTGGCCTGTAGTAAGGACTAGAAATAAATTACGTGGTGAGTCTACCCAGTACCTGGTACCATGTGGGATAAAGAAATGATTTGGGGCCAGGGACAGTGGCTCATACCTATAATCCTAGCACTTTGGGAGATTAAGGCAGGAGGATTGCTTGAGGTCAGGCGTTTGAGACCAGCCTAAGCAAGACCCTGTCTCTACAAAAAAAAAAAAACAACAGAAAAATCATCCAGACATGTGGTATGCACCTGTAGTCCCAGCTACTCAGGAGGCTGAGGCAGGACGATCACTCAAGCCCAAGAGTTGGAGTTTGCTGTGAGTTACGATGACACCACTGCACTCTAGCCCATGAGATGAGTAAGACCCTGTCTCAAAAGAAAAACCCCCCAGAAATTATTTGGGTTCTAAGATTAGTTACCTGGATGACCTGGACAAAGTAGTTTTTCTATAGGTTCTATAGTTTTTCTTTCTCCTCTGGAAAATGGGGCCAAAATATCCAATCTGCCAACCTATAGGACAGGTTGGTCTGATTATGTCATTTTCTTTAATAGCTTCTCATTACCCTCAATATAAAATCTGTCCTCCAAGGCATATGTGAAAGATCTTTTATAATCTGACTCCTGCACACATTTCTAGCCTCGACACCCCATAACTACCATAACTCTCACCAACAATACTAAGCAGGGTGTCCATAGTTCCTTAAACACACTGTGTATATCCTGGTCTGTAGCCAGAAACATGCAGTTCATTGTCCACTCCCTACTTCTTCCATCGGGCAAACTCCTTAGCATGGGTGTCACTCCTCCAGGAAGCCTTCTCTCACCTCCACCACCCCCTGCGCTGGGCTGAGTGGGGTGTTTCTGTTTCCCCTGTGCTTTTGTCATGAGCGCACTGAAAATGCTTGTGCATGTGTCTGTTTCTTCCTGGCACCTGGCCCAGCACATTGTGCATAGCAGGTGCTCAACTAAATGGATGAATAAGTGAGAAGCCTGCAAAAGGATGGGTGTGTGATTATGCAAACCTCAGGGTTTGCCATCGTTGGAATAAGGTCTGTCCTGATAGAGGAGAAATTGAATCTCAGGCTTTAGGGGCCTGGCATAGCTTACGGATGGATGTAAGTGGGGACTAGGTAGCTGCAGTTTAAAACAGACTTACAAGCTCCATTTTTGCTCACCTGAGATGAAAGGGGGCAGCCCAGGACAAGAGGTGGGAGTGGAATTGTTCCCTCTGAACATCTGCTCTGTGCCAGGCAGAATCAACTTTTTGCACAACTCTGGTGTTCACCAATGAATGGTGACCGTGATTCCCTGTGAATCACCCCAGCTGTGCCATTTAGCAGCCATGGGGCCAGATCTGGCCTTGCTTAATCTTATTTAATTCTTGCAACATCTCTATGTGGTTGTGTGGTTATCTCTCCATCTTACAGATGGGGCTCAGAGAAGCTAACCATCTGGCCCTAAACCTTGCAGTTTGTAAGTGTGTGTGTGTGTGTGTGTGTGTGGTGGTGGTGGTGGTACAATGATATTTGAACCAAGGTTACCCTGGCTCCAAAGATATCCCCAAGAGTTCGAGGGATGCTTTGGAACCATCTAGAGCAGGCGTCCTCAAACTTTTTAAACGGGGGCCAATTCACTGTCCCTCAGACCGTTGGAGGGCCGGACTATAGTTAAAAAATAAAACTATGAACAAATTCCTATGCACAATGCGCATATCTTATTTTGAAGTAAAAAACAAAATGGGAACAAATACGATTCACACCGCTTCATGTGGCCCGTGGGCCGCAGTTTGAGGATGCCTGATCTAGAGGTAGATGGAGGCAGGATGAGGCCTTGAAGGGAGGAGGTGGGAGTGTGAGACATCAGAAAAATCCACTGGAATCCCAAGACCTCGGGCCCTACTCCAAGCCAAACGCGAGAGTGCTGCATCCCCTGGAGGTGCGGTGCCCTCCTGCCCTCACACAAAGGTGCTGTGTGGGCTGGCAGAGGAGCCACATCCCCAGGGCAGTACTCAAGGACAGGTGAGGCCTGGTGGACATGAACAAGGCACAGGGGGAGGGGAGCTGTTCTGTGGTGATTGGTAGTATTCCCTTGTGCTGTGGCTTTAGCAGACTCCTCTTAGGCTCCAACATTGAGAGAGCGTCTCATCGCTCCAGGCTTTGGGTATAGAAAACAAAGTCACAGAATGACTGAGCTCAGGCCTCTAGCTTAGACATGCCCTTATTCCTATCTGCTACTTCCTTGCTGGGTGACCCCAGGCAAGTGTCTTTGCCTCTCTGAGCCTTAGTTTGTTTGGAACAGGGTTAAGTGCTAAATACATGGTAACTTGATAGTCCACCATGAAGGAGCTAGTGTTTTCCATCAAGAGGGCTTTCTGGTACAAAGTTATGATTTAATAAAAAGCAAACATTTTTAATGGCAAAAAAAAAGAAAAGAAAAGAGGGCTTTCCGAGGGAGGTAGAGAGAGGTCCAGTGTACAGAGGGAACGTGATTCTCTCCTCCCCTCTCGCAGTTCCTGAAGACCCACAGGAACCCCGGGGCGGTGCTGTTGCTGCCTTTCGTGGTGTCCTGCATCAACCTGGTGGTGCCACGCCTCTATTCCATGTTCAGGCTGGTGGAGAGGTACGAGATGCCCCGGCACGAAGTCTACATCCTCCTGATCCGGTAGGTGCTCTGTCAGGGGGTGATGCAAAAGGTGATGCTCCAGCATCAAAGCTCTGCTCTCCACAAAGAAGGAATTTCAAGAGTAGAGTGTGTTTGGCATGACATGGGCTAATAACTATAAAATAGGAGGTGCTCTGAGAAAATACAGTTACGAAATACGAATGCCCTTTGCTCAAAGTAAGCTTCCCTTTCTCAGAGGCTGCCTGCCTGAAGATTAATGTAGCTCCCATGGATGATGAGGGGTACAGACAGGCAAGCTGTGCACTGCACCAAGTTCCTGCTAAGGACTTGTGTGGGGACAGAAATCATCTAGTGTCCCCTTAGTCAAACTGTGAATCCATACCCATTGCATCAGATGGGAAGAAGAGGTGTATTTTTGTAATTCAGCCACCAAAAGAGAGGTGAGAGGAGTGCTTTTGGCAATTCATTGGCTCAGAAGGGGTGTCTTTTTGTGATTCCCACAAAGGCATCATATGGGCTAGAGGTGACCCCAGGTCTTTGATAAACAAAGCCTAAAACTACCCATGTTTTGTCTTTTTAGCTTCTTCCTGGCAAGTTCTCTGACTAGTTCTTGGTTATGGTGGCATTTATAATAATAGGTCTGTACAATGCAAATTGAATTTCATTTCTTTTCTTTTTTCTTGAGACAGTCTCACTATGTTGCCCTCAGTAGCATGCTGTGGGGTCACAGCTCACAGCAACCTCAAACTCTTGGGCTTAAGTGATTCTCTTGCCTCAGCCTCCCAAGTAGCTGGGACCACAGGTGCCCGCCACAATGCCTGGCCATTTTTTGTTACAGTTGTCATTATCGTTTAGCTGGCCCAGGCCAGGTTCGAACCTACCAACTTCTGTGTATGTGGCCGGCACTGCAACTACTGTGCCATGGGCGCCATGCCCAGATTGAATTTCTTTACAGATCAATTCCAGAGTCCTTGACTTACTATGGCCTTGAGACCTGGCTCCCAGCCAGCTCTCCAGCCTCATTTCTTTCTTTCTTTCTTTTTTTTTTTTTTGAGACAGAGCCTCAAGCTATTGCCCTGGGTAGAGTGCTGTGGCATCACAGCTCACAGCAACCTCCAGCTTCTGGGCTCAAGCGATTCTCTTGCCTCTGTCTCCCAAGTAGCAGGACTACAGGTGCCCACCACAATGCCCAGCAATTTTTTTGGCAGGCCTGGGGTGGGTTTGAACCTGCCGGCTCAGGTGTATGTGGCTGGTGCCTTAGCCGCTTGAGCCACAGGCGCCGAGCCTCCAGGCTCATTTTCTACTCTGCTCCCTCACTGACCTCCTAAGTGCTTACAAACACTGGCCCCACCACTGGGCCTTTGCACTGGCTGTTCCTTCTGCCATGAATGCTCTTCCAGCAGATGGTCATAGGGCTTACTACATGACTTCATTTTGGCTCCTGCTTAATAGGAGTCACATCCCAAAGGGGAAGGAGGACTCAGGTACTGACCACTGATATTTTGTATATTTGTTTATTCAGGACAACAGAACATACAAAAGCAAAACATTGTTGGGGTCAGTCTCTGACACTCTGTCTTTGGGATGTGTAATGTCACCTTCTTGGAAAGGTCTTCCTTGAGCACCCATTAAAAACAATAGCTTTTAAATCTTCCATTCAGGTGATTAGAAAGAATAGTACTAAAGTAAATAATACAAATAATAAAATTAAAAAATAATAAAATAAATTAAAAAATACAAAATAAATAAAATAAAAATAACACCTCCATCCTGCCTTCCTCTCCTGCATTACCATTTTCTTACCACTTCCTGACATTTTTGTATTTATTCATGTATTACCTTCCTTCTCCATAAATTATGGGGGAATCTTTGCATTGTTCAAAGTGGCTGGGAATAGGTGCTCAAGAATAATTGGTGAACAGATGAATGAGGAAATCAATCAGCCAACCAGTTAGTCAATTATATCTGAATTCTATACCCTCATTATTCCTCACATCCCACCCACCAGGTCCAGGGCACCACTTTTTTTAGGTATGTGTAACGGGGGACACATTAGGTCTCACTGGCACCCCATAATCTTGCATATTGGGCAAGAAAAACATAAAATATCATCAGCCTGATGATAGAGTTGTTAAGATTAAGGGAGATGATTTAATAACAGTTTTAGCAGAGTATCTTGGGTCAGCAGCCAGCGAATATTTGTACATTTACTGTTATAATCGGAAGTTGCTGGATGTCGTGGCTCACACCTGTTATCCTAGCACTCTGGAAGGCCAAAGTGGGAGGATCACTTGAACTCTGGGGTTCAAGACCACCCTGAGCAAGAGTGAGACTCTGTCTCTACTAAAAATAGAAAAATTAGCCAGGCGTTGTGGCAGGTGCCTGTAGTCCTAGCTACTCAGGAGGCTGAGGCAGGAGGATCCTTTGGACCCAAGAGTTTGAGGTTTCAGTGATCTGTGAGGATGCCACTGCACTCTAGCCTGGGTGACAGACCAAGACTTTATCTCAAAAAATAATAATAATGGGGAGTGAAAACAGATCATTCAGAGATGCAACAAGAGAGTGTATCAGTTGGTATGAATTAGCTTGTGTTGCAACAAACACCTCCCCACCCCGCAAAGTCTCAGAGGCTTGTAGCACAAAGATTTATTTCTTGCTTACGCTTCACATGCATTGTGAATTAGCAGGAGGGATCTGCTCACGTTACTCAGTGAGGGATCCAGGCTGAGAAAGCAGGAACTGTCTTAAATATTGCTATTTGCTATTCTAAAGGGACAGTAGGGAGTTCTGGAGAGAGATACACTGCCATTAAATGTTCCAGCTTAGAGGTGACACGGATGATGCACATTGCTTCTACTCACAATTCATTTGCCAGAACGAGCCACATGGCCCCACCTAACTCTGGGGAGGGGCAGGAACTTCTGTCCTACCATGGCCCAAAAGGAAACATTTGCAAACGGCACAAAAGCCTGCCAGGAAAGGGAATGATAAATGTTTTCTCTTTTGTTTAGAAACATCTTCCTGAAAATATCGATTATTGGCATTCTTTGTTACTATTGGCTTAACATTGTGGCCCTGTCCGGTGAAGAGGTGAGATTTCCATGCTGTTCTGCCTTGAGTTTGGTTTCTCAGCTTATGGGACCACCAGGGAGGACATGAGTTTCTTGAGAGCCAGTAATCCCTTGTGGGAAAAGAGAGAGAAGCTAATCTGGAAAACACCATAAAGCGGGAGTGGTCTTAACAAAAAAGCTCAGATTCCAGAGTCAGGGAGACCTGATTCAAAGGCCAGCTGTGTCATCTGCAGTCACTTAACTGCTCAGTTTTCTCGTGTATAAAATGGGGATTAAACAATATCATGTGCAGTATAAGTATAATGCCCAGAATATGGTATATGTGCAATAGCTGGTGGTAATTTTAATGCCAAACTGTTCTAACAGCCTTGGGTTTTGAACAAGATTCTCTTTGATCCTTGATGTTCTGTTTTCCCGATTACTTGGATTTTACCCATCTACAAGCGCATACTGCTGCGAGTAACACTCGTGTCCTAACCCTGATTGATCCTGACCCTCCCTCACTTGACGATAGCTTCTCAGTCCTCCCTCACTTTAGGGGATGGGAGCCTGACCCCCTTTCCTGAGAGCGGTGTTCCATGTGGACTCAAGAACAGGCTAACCTCCTGGGCTTCTCATTGGAATGTCCCTTCCCCTGCTAATGGGTCTCCCATGAGAATGGGCCGCCTCCTCACACCAGCCATCCTCAGCTCATGGCCATTCTGACTCTTCACTTACACAGGGTGCCCTGTGGCTTAGAGGAGAGTCAGGGAAACTGAGGCCTCTCTCCAACTCACTGCCACTCTTTGTTCCTGGGCCTCAAAACATCCCTGCTATATCCAGACACAAACCATGAACATGGCACCTTCAACTTTTCTCCCTAATTATCAAGGAGGTTCAAAAACTTGCCCTCCATGTTATTTGGTTAGAGTAATTCTTCCATCTATCCCTTGATTGATCCATCCATTCATTTATCCATTTGTCCATCCATGTATTAATCCATCATTAAACCACTTATCCATCCATATACTTATCCATACTCATCATCTATCCATCCTTCCATACTTGGGCTGTGTATCCAAAACTTCCCTTCCTTCTTAAGCCAAACCCAAAATCTCCCAGTCTATCAGCTGATAGCACTGACTTCCTGCAAAGATTATATAACCACCAGTTTTTCTTTGTTGTTTTTTTTTTGAGATAGAGTCTTACTATGTCACCCTCAGTAGAGTGCTGTAGCGTCACAGCTCACAGCAACCTCAAACTCTTGGGCTTAAGCGATTCTCTTGCCTCAGCCTTTCAAGTAGCTGGGACTACAGGAGCTCGCCACAACACCCAGATATTTGTTGTTATAGTTGTCATTGTTGTTTGGCAGGCCCAGGCTGGGTTCAAACCCGCCAGCTCTGGTGTATGTGGCTGGCACCCTAGCCACTGAGCTACAGGCATCCAGCCTTAACCACCAGTTTTTATAAACTAATTCAAACGTTCAGTTTACAGTTGCCTGATAAACCTCTGGGCCATTTTCTTAATTAAGCAGATATTAATTGATTTTTTTGTGAGGTCAATAAGCAAAACGGTGGAGGCATTCTTAGCCATCCTTAGCCACCTGCTGTGTTAAAGAAACTGATTAGCCCTGGCTGAGAATCTGGATCCAGAGGGGATAGGATGGAGATGAAACAATTTTTTTTTTTTTTTTAATGAGAGACAGAGTTTCACTTTATCAGCCTCACACAGCTCACAGCAACCTCCAACTCCTGGGCTTAGGCCATTCTCTTGCCTCAGCCTCCTGAGTAGCTAGGACTATAGGCACCCACCACAATGCCTGGCTATTTTTTGTTGCGATTTGGCCGGGCTGGGTTCAAACCCGCCACCCTTGGAATATGGAGCCAGTGCCCTACCCACGGGACCACAGGCGCAGCCTGGAGATGAAATATTTTAAGGGGAGAGATCGTGAAAAGGGAAACTTTTGATATTTGTGGAAGGCAAACCTTAATGAGGGGGAAGAATGAGACCAAAAAGAGAATAAGCACCCCTGAAAAGAAACTCAGCTATATTTCTGCAGAGAGGGGCCTACTTTTCTGGATACACAAGGACTCAGTCAGACTGAGCCTCCAGCCAGGTTCTGACAAGATGGGAGTTGAGCTGCTGCTGTAGCCCCTTGCAGCATCCTGACTCTTGTTTGCCTTCCAGTGTTGGGAAACTCTCATTGGACAGGAAATCTACCGGCTCCTTCTGATGGATTTTGTGTTCTCTTTAGCTGATTCCTTCCTGGGGGAATTTCTGAGAAGGTAAATATTTGTCAGTATGAGTAATTAGTACCTGATTCCGTAACCAAAAGCTGATTCTTGGCTGAGTGGGCGTTCAGGTCCTTTATGTGATCAAAGTGTGCACTGTCTGCCTATCATCTTTGGGATATTGTTCTCTTTTAAATTAATGAAAATTTCACCTTAACCTGACAGTCCTGTTGTTATAGTTCATTTGGTTTTCTTGACCCTTTACAACTTCTTTTGCAAAAAAAATTCAAGAAATGAAAGACAAAAACTGAGCTAATTGAAATCTTATCCACTGTAGATAATTTAAAATTCCTCCAGAGTTTTGTATGTACACATTGCTGTGTGCAACTATACTATATACTGCTATATAATTTTCAAAAAAAAAAATGGCATCACACTGCAAAGTCATTGTAGAGTTTGCTTTTCTTAATCGATCACTAAGCCTTGACATCTTCTCATGTCAGAACATATAGTTCATCTCATTGTTTTAATTTAATTTAATTAATGTGCTAATATTTATATTAGCTAGCAGGTCTACAAAACTGAGGCACTGTCATCCTTGGCCCCTGTGTAGCTCTTTGTTATGTATTCATCCATTTAGTTTGATTTTTTTTTTTTTTTTGTAGAGACAGAGTCTCACTTTATGGCCCTCGGTAGAGTGCCGTGGCCTCACACAGGTCACAGCAACCTCCAACTCCTGGGCTTAAGCGATTCTCTTGCCTCAGCCTCCCAAGTAGCTGGGACTACAGGCGCCCGCCACAACGCCCGGCCATCTTTTGGTTGCAGTTTGGCCGGGGCCGGGTTTGAACCCGCCACCCTCGGTATATGGGGCCGGCGCCTTGGCGCCTTACCGACTGAGCCACAGGCGCTGCCCTTTTTTTTTTTTTTTTTTATTTTAGAGACAGAGTCTCACTCTATTGCCCTCGGTAGAGTGCTGTGGTGTCACAGCTCACAGCAACCTCCAGCTCTTGGGCCTAGGCAATTCTCCTGCCTCAGCTTCCCAAGTACCTGAGACCACAGGCACCCACCACAACGCCTGGCTATTTTTTTTTTGTTGTTGTAGTTTGCCCAGGGCTGTGCCTGAACCCACCACCCTTGGTACATGGGGCCAGTGCCCTACTCACTGAGCCACAGGCGCCACCCCATCCATTTAGTTTTTAATACTGTGATGAGCCTCTCATTCCTTGTAGACATTTATGTATTTCTACAATGTGCTGTAGTGATCAGATGTTATGACCCAATGTTGATTCTTTTTTTTTTTTTTTTGGTAGAGACAGAGTCTCACTTTATGGCCCTCGGTAGAGTGCCGTGGCCTCACACAGCTCACAGCAACCTCCAACTCCTGGGCTTAAGCGATTCTCTTGCCTCAGCCTCCCGAGTAGCTGGGACTACAGGCGCCCGCCACAACGCCCGGCTATTTTTTGGTTGCAGTTTGGCCGGGGCCGGGTTTGAACCCGCCACCCTCGGTATATGGGGCCGGCGCCTTACCGACTGAGCCACAGGCGCCGCCCCCAATGTTGATTCTTACCTTGTGGGTAGGATCGATGCCAAATTTCCTCACTCGGTTCTACCAAAACACACTTTTATGCCAATTTCTGTCCATGGCCTGGAATAAAAGGTGAAAAAAGTCTTTTGACAGAACTTTTTTATTGGAGACTCCTCTTTTATGAAGAAATTGACATGGTCTCAATCAAGTTCTCCAGATAAATGATTTCCTCCTTATGGATTTAGAAAACAGAAAAATATCATTCATTTGCTAGTAGTAGCCACAAATTTAAATTTTGAGTTCAGAGGTGCTGAATTTATCTGGTTTATGCAAAAAGGTTTAATAAGAAAAGAGGAGTATAAACAAATAATAGGTGGGAAAGTTTAAATAATTAGGGTAACAAATGATCTCTAGAATTTTTTTAAACCACGTTAGTGGTACCTCTACTTGACTACATTATGTTAAATCTATTTTCTCTCAATTCTCTCAACTAGTTCTTCAAAACTATGCTTATATACTTAGAACTTTTCAAAAGTTTGCAAGGGTTCTCATACAAGTTAATTCCAAACTGCGAGGGTCTCTTTTGTTGATTGTTTTAGTCTGGGGGGTTCTTGAAAGAGGTTTTGATTTAGGCATGATTTGAGTACTCACCCCAGTATGTTTTCACAGAATCATTGGGACGAAGTTTATCGCAAATCTTGGCTTACAGGAGTTTGACATTGCCAGGAACGTTCTAGAACTGATCTATGCACAAACTCTGGTGTGGTAAGTTTTGTGACTCTGTGGGATACTCAGTAGTTGCGACCTGACTGTGGAGTTGGTATTTTGGTGATGAGACTCCAAAATGTGTTGTTTTTAAAGTGACATGGGTGTTACCAAATCCAGCCAGTTTGAGAGCCATGAATATTTAGCATTTAGACTATTCTTTTCTCTAAAAAAAAAAAGAAAGAAAAAGAAAAATACAGATGCAGTGGCACTTGCTTGTAGTCTCAGCTATTCGGGAAGCTGGGACAGGAGGATCACTTTCATCCAGGAGTTCTGAGCTGTAGTATGCTGCGCCAATCAGGTGTCTGTGCTCAGTTCAGCATCAATATGGTGACCTCCCTGGAGCTGGGGGGCCACCAGGTTGCCTAAGGAGAAATGAACCGGCCCAGGTCAGAATCAGAGCAGGTCAAAACTCCCATACCGATCAGTAGTGGGACAGCGCCTGTAAATAGCTACTATACTCCAGCCTGAGCAACATAGTAAGTTCCCCATCTCCAAAAAAAAAAAGAAAGAATGAAAAAATAGACTATTCTTTTCCTTTGTGAGAACTTGAGGGCTTCAGACAAGAATCAGTATTAAAGCAGAGATCTTAACCTGGAGGCCCACAGGCCATGTCCCACCTTCAGGTGTGTTTTGCTTGTCCCATATGGTACTTTTCTTAACAATTTTAATTAACTACTGCTGTAGTTAGAAAGTCTGTATGCCCCCCAGATTCATATGTTGAAACCTAACCCCCAATGTGATGGTATTAGGAGTTGGAATCTTTGAGAGGTGATTTGATTTTTAGTGGTGGATCCTTTATGAATGGGCTTAGTGTCCTTCTAAATGAGGCCTCCCAGAGATCCTTTGCCTCTTCCACGTGTGAGGACACCTCACATGCAAGAAGGCACCATGTATGAACCAAGATAGCAAGCCTTCGCTAGACACCAAATGTGTTGGCACCTTGATCTTGGACTTCCCAACCTCCAGAACCATGAGAAGTAAGTTCCTATTGTTTATAGCCACCCAGTTTCATTATAGCCACAGAAATGGATAAGACAATCACTTATATTTAAGAATTAGGAGATTTCATATAAAATTTAAATTTCTGGCTTCTCTCCAGAAAGATGTGGCCATCTCTCATCATAGCAATATTTGGCCAGGCCTTGACCTGGGGTGAGCATCTCCGGGTTGCCACAGTTTCCACCTTGAACTCTTGTCTCCCAGCACTGAGCTGCCGTTTCTTGCTGCCTTTATGGTGTTATTTTGGATGCAGACTTTACTTTGCTTCCATGTCTCAAGAGAAGTTAGAGAAGCAATAAAGGACAAGAAGGCAGTGTGTTTCCTATATTTGTCCTGCTTCACTGATGTGCCATTTGGTGGGGTCTCTAGGGGTCTTTAGGATTTAAGACTTCTGGTTTAGCAACTGTGTGTGTGTGTGTTGTGAATAGCCAGCTAGTCACATGAATTTTTCTTTATAAACTCATCTAAAAATCTCAAACCAATAGTCAATGACTATTTTTCCTTTTTTTTTAGAGACAGAGTCTCACTTTGTCACCCTTGGTAGAGTGCTGTGGCATCACAGCTCACAGCAACCTCCAGCTCTTGGGCTTAAGCGATTCTCTTGCCTCCGCCTCCCGAGTAGCTGGGACTACAGGTGCCCGCCACAATGCCCAGCTATTTTTTGTTGCAGTTTGGCCAGGGCTGGGTTGGAACCTGCCATCCTCAGTACATGGGGTCGGCGCCCTACTCATTGAGCCACAGGCGCCGCCCTCTTTTTCCTTTTTTATTTTAGCATGATGGAGTTAATACCAGATGTCTTGTGGTGGTATATCACATTTCCAGGTTCCATCTGATGGTGGGGTGGGTAATTTGAAAGTAGTAGATTTGGAATTGGATAAACTTTGATTCTAGGGATGGCTCTGACACTCACTGAGGTCACTAGGCTTCTCTGAGCCTCCATAAATGGAGCTGTTGTATTATTACCCTGTGTTATATGATTTACCCACATTACTTTTTTTAAGAAAAAAGAAAAATAAAAGTGGGCTTGTAAGTGCTATATGACTGAGCAATTTTACTTCTGGGTATATATCCAGAAGCACTGAAAGAAGGATCTGGAAGAGATATTTGCGTGCCTATGTTCATAGCAGCATTATTCACAACAGCCAGAAGGTAGAAGCAACTCATGTGTTCATGGACAAATGAGTGGATAAACAGAATGTGCTTTCAATCTCCTGACCTGTAAAATGTGCATAATAATAGCTGCCTTTGGCAGGACGAGGTGGCTCACACCTGTAATCCTAGCACTCTGGGAGGCCGAGGCAGGTGTATTGATTGAGCTCACGGTGTATTGATTGAGCTCATGGTGTATTGCTTGTTCAAGACCAGCCTGAGCAAGCAAGAGCAAGACTCTGTCTCTACTAAAAATACAAAAAACTGAGGCAAGAGCATTGCTTGAGCCCAAGAGTTGGAGGTTGCTGTGGGCTCTCATGACTCCATGGCACTCTACCCAGGGCAACAGCTTAAGACTCTGTTTCAAAAAGAGAAATAACAAAATAAAAATCAAAAATAATAGCTGCCTTTGAATTGTGTTGTGGATTAAATACCAAGATAGATGAAAGCTGCTTCACAAACTCCAATATACCATACAACTGGAAAGTATTTTGTTTTCTGACTGTTTAAAGTTGATTTGAGTGATTTAGCTATCTGCAGATAATTCAATGTCAGTGAATTTATTTTTAGAGATAGTGAGGACTTCTCTCTGGTAGTTGAAGTGATGTATTTGCTCACAGCCAGGTCACCCACTGGTGATTTGGCAGCTTACAAAAGCCTTTTACCCACATTACTTCCACTGTAATGCCTTGGGCCAACTTCCTGAAACTCTCTCTAAAACTTAAGTTTTCTAATCTTCCAATGGTGGAGATTTAATAGCTCTTACAGGGTTAGGGAGAAGATTAAATAAGAAAATATATATACTAAGTGCTTAGCATGTACTTGACCCAGAAATGTACAAATGGAGTTATTACAACTGTTGTTATTCTTATGAGCACTCTTTTTTAAATTGTAGTAAAAAATGCACAATGAGTATATTCACAGTGTTGTGCAGCCATTCTTAGGGCTTTTTAATCTTGCAGAACTGAAATGCCATATCAGGCTACAATTCCTCATTTCCTCAGTGTGGGGCTAGAATTTCTTTAATTCCTAACCCTTGCCTATTTCCCCTTAAAAAACAAAAACAAAAAAAAAAAACAATAAAAGAGCAGGCTTTGGGCTGAGAGCCTTGACAGACAGTGGTCACCGTGGTGACCACCATTTTACTGTCTGTTTCTATGAGCCTGACTACTCTAGATACCTCATATGGTCTTTTTTTTTTTTTTTTTTTTTTTTGAGACAGAGTCTTACTGCTCTGTCACCCAAACTAGAGTGCCGTGGTCTCAGGGTAGCTCACAGCAACCTCAAACTCTTGGGTTCAATGATCCTCCTGCCTCAGCCTCTTGAGTGACTAAGGTATCTACCACCATGCGCAGCTAATTTTTTTTTCTATTTTTAGTAGAGACAGGGTCTTGCTCTTGCTCAGGCTGGTCTTGAACTCCTGATTTCAAGTGATCCTCCCACTTTGGCCTCCTAGGGTGCTAGGCTTACAGGTATGAGCAACCCAGTCAGCATTCTTCTTTTTTCCACTGGCTTATTTCACTTGGCACAACGTCCTCAATATTCATCCCTGTTGAAGCATTCCCTTTCTAAGGCTGACCAATATGCCATTGTATGCATAGAGCACATTTTATTGTTTTTTATTTTTTATTTTTTTTTGTGACAGAGTCTCACTATGTTGCCCTCAGTAGAGTGCGGTGAAGTCACAGCTCACAGCAACCTCCAACTCCTGGGCTCAAGCCATTCTCCTGCCTCCGCCTCTCAAGTGGCTGGGACTACAGGTGCCAGCCACAACGCCCGGTTGTGGTTGCAGCCGTCATTGTTGTTTGGCAAGCCTGAGCTGGATTCGAAGCCGCCAGCTCATGTGTATGTGTCTGGCGCTTTAGTGGCTTGAGCCATAGGCACCAAGCCCATAGACCACGTTTTATTTATCCACTCATTTGTCCATAAATGATCGGGTTGCTTCTACCTTTTGGCTGTTGCCAATAATGCTGCCATGATCATGGGTGTGCAAGTATCTCTTCCACATCCTGCCTGTAGTTCTTTCAGATACGTAACCCAGAAGTAGAATTGCTTGATCATATGGTACTTATAAGCACTCTTAAGGGTTTTTTTTGTTTTTTATTATTTTACTTTATTTATTTTTGAGGCAGAGTCTCACTCTGTTGCCCCATACTAGAGTGCTGTGGCATCAGCCTAGCTCATAGCAACCTCAAACTCCTGGCTTCAAGCAATCTTCCTGCCTCAGCCTCCCACGTAGCTGAGACTACAGGCTCCTGCCACAACACTCAGGTAATTTTTCTGTTTTAATAGAGCCTAGTTTCACTCTTGCTCAGGTTCATCTTGAACTCTGGAGCTCAATCAATCCTCTCACCTTGGTCTCCCAGAGTGCTAGGATTACAGGCATGAGCTAATGTGCCTAGCCTGTGTTTTTGTTTTGTTTTGTTTTTTTGAGGCAGAGTCTCACTTTCTCACCCTTGGTAGAGTGCCATTGCGTCATAGTTCACAGCAACCTCAAACTCCCAGCTACTTTTTTTTTTTTTTTTAAGAGACAGGGGTCTCACTCTGGCTCAGGCTGGTCTCGAACTGTGAGCTGAGGCAATCCACCCACCTTGGCCTCCCAGAGTCTTAGGATTACAGGCGTGAGCCATCTTGCCCAGGACCTGTTTTTTGGTTTTTTTGGGGTTTTTTTGGTTTTTGGGGGGCCAGGCCGGGCTTGAACACGCCAACCCCAGTATATGGAGCCAGCGCCCTACTCCTTGAGCCACAGGTGCTGCCCTGTTTTTGAGACAGAGTCTCATTTTGTCGCCCTCGGTACAGTGCTGTGGAGTCACAGCTCACAGTAACCTCCAGCTCTTGGGCTTAGTTGATCCTCTTGCCTCAGCCTCCCGAGCAGCTGGCACTACAGGTACCTGTGGCAACGCCCAGCTATTTTTTTGTTGCAGTTTGGCCGGGGCTGGGTTTGAACCCGCCACCCTCGGTATATGGGGCCGGCGCCCTACTCACTGAGCCACAGGCGCCGCCCCATTTTTGTTTTTTAAAAAATAATGTGGTCATTCTTTCTCCTTGTTTGTATAAAGGAAAAAAAGAAAAAAAAAATTAAAAAACTAAAATAATAATGTGGATTAATTATATGATATAGGGTAATGATAATATAGCCACATTTATTGAGAGCTCACTGTGGCCAGGCTTTTTAATCCTAGATTTTGAGCTCTCATAATACTAATTTTTTTTTTTTTTTTTTTTTTTTGGTTTTTGGCTGGGGCTGGATTTGAACCTGCCACCTCCGGCATATGGGACTGGCACCCTACCCCTTGAGCCACAGGCGCCGCCCAATACTAATTATTTAATGAAGGATTCACAGAGAAAAAATGACAATAGAAATGACCATTATAACTTACGGACCTTTGAGGTTTTTGTTGATAAATTGTCAATAAGCACCATTGAAAACACTCATCTTTTTTCACCATGGCAATTGTAGATTTATCTTTTGTGGGTTTGAGGAGAATATTGCCTTTAAGTTTGTAAAGAATATAATAGAATGACAGAGAAGTAGTGTGTGTCAGGGATGATGGCAGAGATAAGGTGGGGAACATGTTTTCCAAACTTAAGTCTTTTCCACAGCAGCCTGCCTATTTTTTGGCATAGCACCTGTATTTTTATCTACATGATATTTTCTTTTAAATTGCTTGCCTTTTAAAAATCACTCAAATACATTTTAAAAGAAGTCTTTATTTTACAATCATTAGTGGAAAACCAGTGCCATTTGGCAGAAATCACAAGTAACTGGAAAAATAAAAGCAATTTCATTTTAAATAGTCATTAGAGTCTAGCTAGACGCTGCTGTGTGCTGAGGCTCTTGGTCCAAAGCCTACTCCTTTTTTAAAAAAAAATGGGAAATTGCCAAGTGTTAGGAGCTGAAGACATTCTCAGCCCTACACTGTGAGTTTCTTATTTTGGTGCTCAGGAGCCTTGAAGGAGACTTGGGAAGAAAAGGCTTTTCTCATTTGTAACTCATGCAGTTGAATGCTTTGTCCCAGCAGGACCTCAGACCTTCTGGAATAGGATGGGGCTGGAGAAAAATGGAAGGGGGTGGGGGGGAGGGAATGTCCTGTGATTGGGACATGCTAGCTTTGGGCATGCTGAAGGCCATCTGTGGGTCTAGTGGCTGTGTGAGTGATTTTTCTACAAAATCTCCTTTCCAGAGCAGGACAGAGGGCAGCTGTGGATACTGTGTGTGGCAGGAATTTGTCTGCTTTGCTGTGATGAGAGAAGTCCCCTCTGTGTTTTTTTTTTTACTAGGGTGACCAGAACACAGTACCATAGACTGGGTGGCTTATAAAGCAGCAACTTATTTTCTCATAGTTCCGGAGAGTGGAAGTGCAAGGTCAAGGTGTTGGCAAGGCCAGTTTCTTTTGAGGGCCACGAGAGAAGGATCTGTCAGGCCTCTTTTCCTTCCCTTTCAGATGCTCATCTTCTCCCCATGTCTCCACGTGGTCTTGCCTTTCTGTGTCCTAATCTCTTTTAGGGACACTGGTTGTTTTGGACTAGGGCCCACCATGGTGACTTCATTTTCCTTCCATGGCTTCTTAAGGTCTCTGAAATACAGTTACATTCTAAGGTACTAAGGGTTAAGACTTCGCCGTACAGATTTTGGGGGAGTCACAATCTAGGCCACACCCACCCCCTGCTTTTACTCCCACTCCCTGTGTCTATTCTGACCTCTGATGCTTACCCTCTCTCCCACACAGGATTGGAATCTTCTTCTGCCCTCTGCTGCCCTTTATCCAGATGATTACTCTTTTCATCATGTTTTATGCCAAAAATGTGAGTCAGTCTGATGTTGCAACCAATTGGCTTTGCCCTGGCACATGTGACCTGGTGGCGGTTGAAGCGGAGAAGGGGACACAGGGAAGCTGGTGCTTGGCTGGGATCCCCTCTGGCCACACATGAGGGGCGGCTGCTTCTCTCTCTTCAGATCAGCCTGATGATGAACTTCCAGCCTCCAAGCAAGGCCTGGCGGGCCTCCCAGATGATGACTTTCTTCATCTTCCTGCTCTTTTTCCCATCCTTCACCGGCGTCCTGTGCACCCTGGCCATCACCATTTGGAGGTAGGAGACGGTGACCCTGGGTGAGCATTTAGAGACTGGGTGACTAAGCATTTGTTTTAAGATGTAGATTTTATTATGATTCAGGTATGGTGAGGCCAACCAATCAGGATATGATTGCCACTGAGTTCTTAAGAGGAGGAGGCCGCTCAGTGCCATGCAGGGCTTCATGGGACCACCAGGGTCTGGCAGGAGGCAGAGGGAGCAAGGGAAAGACATGGGAGAGAGCCTTTGTTGTGGTTCCTGTGGTAAGGAATGGGGGAGGAAGGGGAAGCAGACTCAGTTCTACTAGTTTGAATAATCTCAGCAGGCTCTGGGGTTCAGGGCCTGTCTTGAGTTGTCCAGCACCTGGCCCTGGGGTGATTAGGGCTAGAGAAGAGTGGCCTATAGTGTGAGAGCCTATAAGAGTAGGAGGTGGTTGGAGGTATAGGATCTGGATTGGTTAGTTTGCATATGAAAGGTGTGCTCTGCAGCCTGGCCCTGCGGAAGGACAGTTAGACCCTAAATGTCAAAACCCTGGGTGTGGTGGCTTACACCTGTAATCCTAGCACTCTGGGAGGCCCAGCCAGGTGGATTGCTTGAGCTCAGGAGTTGGAGACCAGCCTGAATTAGAGCAAGACCCTGGCTCTAAAAAGAATAGCCAGGCATTGTGGTGGGGGCCTGTAGTCCTAGTTACTCAGGAGGCTGAAGCAAGAAGATTGCTTGGGTTCAAGAGTTTGAGGTTGCTATGAGCTAGGATGCCATGGCACCAAGAGTGACAAAGTGAGACTTTGTCTCAAAAAAAAAAAAAGAAAAGAAAAAAGACTTGCTTGATACAGTGTTTAATCTAAGTTTCCTTGGTAACCATAGATACTAAAATCAAGAGAGGAGCCAGGCATAGTGGCTCACACCTGTAATCCTAGCACCCTGGGAGGCTGAGGCAGGAGGATTCCTTGAGCTGAGGAGTTCGAGATCAGTTTAAGCAAGAGTGAGACCTCATCTCTACTAAAAATAGAAAAATTAGCCAGGCGTGTTGGGGCAGGCACCTGTAGTCCCAACTACTTTGGAGGCTGAGGCAGGAGGATCACTTGAACTGGGGAGTTTGAGGTTGCTGTGAGCCATGAGGATGCCATGGCATTCTAGTTTGGGGCAACCGAGTGAGACTCTGTCTCAAAAAATAAATAAATAGATAAATAAAGGGAGAGAACAAATCCTAGTTTGGTCACCACCCTTTAAAGTGCTATAGTCAGGAGTAGCTTCCTCACTTCTGCCAAGAACTGAAACTTCCCAATCCCCACATCAACAACAGAGTTTCATTTCCATTATATGAAGGGCTGAGTGACCTGGCTCCCTCCTACCCAGCTGGCCTCCTCTCCCTTCAGCTCTCTAGCGTTCCAGATCCTCCAGGAAGTGCCTTCCTTTTGCTTGGCTGCCTTCTCTCCACCCTCCAGGTTTCCAGCTCCAAGGTCATTTTCAAATCTGACCTTCACAGCCCTCTTGGTCAGTTGTCTGTCCCCACCACTGCTTTCTCTCAGGCCTGAGTTTCTTTCCTTCATTCCATCCTTCATAATTAGAAACACCTTTGTTTGAGACTTTGTTTACTCATTGCTTATTCAGCTTTCCTGCTAGAATGTGAGCCCAAGAGGGCAGGGACTATGTCTTGTTTAATATGGAACCCTCAGAGCCTGGCTAGTACAGAGCTTGGTAGAATAAACCTCTGTTAAATGAATGAATGAGCAAACTAATGGGTGAATGAATGAACAAACAGAGGAGTTGATGTTTAGGACCTGTGGATCTGGAGCCATGGGGAACACAAGCAGCTTCAGAGAAGGCTGCTTTGCTTCGCAGTGCCCTTGTTCCTCTTGGCCTCCTACTCGCTTTTCTTTCTAACCAGTTCTTTGTTGTCCTCTGCTCATTCACGACAGCTGACCACACCTGGTCCTCATTGCCAGCTGTGGCTTCTATAGTTGACAGCCAAAAAGTACCAAAAAGTACCTCTTCTTAAAGAGCACTTTGCAGAAATTTTGCTCTTTTTTCATTAAGTTTGAGTAAGAAGGTTTTACCTTGTAGGAGAGCCTAGTAACATCTCTACGAATTTTTTAATTCAAGTTCCCAAGAAAGTAGTCTGATTGCCCCAATCCATTTCTTTGAGCTAAGACACTGCAGAGGTCACTCTGCCTGGCCTTTGGATTGGCCACTGTTGGATCAGGTGATGCCTCTGGTCCAAGAGCTGACCCTTGGAGTGTAAGTCACACCAGCAAGGCAGTGAGTGACAGCATTTCTGTTTTTCAAGGGGCATGTGGATAGAACAGGCAAGAATTGCTGTTTCTAAGTCCAGAGCCCAGAATGGACACATTGATTCTAAAATAACTATACCTCTATTACGTGGATGCGTGAGTATGAGGTCATCACCTGGGTGGGGCAGGGCGGTTTGAACCAGACAAAGACGGAACCCAAGCTGGGCACAGGCAGTGCACACGGTTCTGTCAAGAGCCGAAGATGGCAGTGAATGTACACTGGACATCAGTCACTGGTAATAACTTAAGTCGTCATGACGTACTGGCCCGGATCAATAAGTCTCTGCAGCTGCATCTGACAAAGATCGAACAGTTGTGTTCAAGGGCTGTCTATTGTCAGTTTATGGACATGCTGTTCCCTGGCTCCATTGCTTTGAAGAAAGTGAAATTCCAAGCTAAGCTGGAACATGAGTATATCCAGAATTTCAAAGTATTACAAGGAGGTTTCAAGAAGATGGGAGTTGGGTGGCGCCTGTGGCTCAGTGAGTAGGGCGCCGGCCCCATATACTGAGGGTGGCGGGTTCAAACCCAGCCCCGGCCGAACTGCAACCAAAAAATAGCCGGGCGTTGTGGCGGGCGCCTGTAGTCCCAGCTGCTCGGGAGGCTGAGGCAGGAGAATCGCGGAAGCCCAAGAGCTGGAGGTTGCTGTGAGTCATGTGACATCATGGCACTCTACTGAAGGCGGTAAAGTGAGACTCTGTCTCTACAAAAAAAAAAAAAAAAAGAAGAAGATGGGAGTTGATAAAACCGTTCCTGTGGATAAATTAGTAAAAGGAAAGTTTCGGGACAATTGGGAATTTGTTCAGTGGTTTGACAAGTTTTTTCATGTAAACTATGATGGAATAGCCAGACAAGGTCAAGAAATTTCAGTGGCTTCCTTCTTTGGTACTCCAGGTCCGCATAAACCAAAGATTGGCCCTGACATGGTGGGAAAGAATCTTGGCGTGAGGGCGGCGCCTGTGGCTGAGTGAGTAGGGCGCTGGCCCCATATGCCGAGGGTGGCGGGTTCAAACCCAGCCCCGGCCAAACTGCAACAAAGAAATAGCCGGGTGTTGTGGCGGGCACCTGTAGTCCCAGCTGTTCGGGAGGCTGAGGCAAGAGAATCGCGTAAGCCCAAGAGCTAGAGGTTGCTGTGAGCTGTGTGACCCCACAGCACTCTACTCGAGGGCCGTACAGTGAGACTCTGTCTCTACAAAAAAAAAAAAAAAAAGAATCTTGGCGTGAGTAGCAGGGATGACCAGGCAGCCAAGTTGATGAAGCAGATCAGAGTATTGCAACTTGCCCTTGAAGACTTGGAGAAAAAGAGAGATTTCTACTTCAGAAAGCTAAGGAACATTGAATTGATTTGCCACGAGAACAAGGGGGAAAATGACTTTGTATTGCAGAGGATAGCAGACATTGTCTATGATACACATGAAGGGTTTATGTTACTTACGAAGGAACAAGAAGAGTATTAACAGCCTGGAGCAGCAGAACATCTGAATTCTTCATGCCAAGAATATGCTTAATTGCAAAATATTCTCCTTTATTAAGTGCCTCTTCTTAAAGAGCACTTTGCAGAAATTTCACTCCTTTTTCATTAAGTTTGAGTAAGAAGGTTTTAGGAGAGCCCTAGTAACAGCTAGTTGGTTCACCTGGGGAGCAGAGAGGCTGCGGCAGCAGTGGGTGGGTGGGTGGGGAGGTTCACTGTGTGAACCTGGGAGCAGAGAGGCGGCTGGGGAGGGGGAGAAGTTCATCATTGCATACAACAAAGGTGTTATGTAATATGCTGAGGTGGTGACCTTAGTAGAGCAATGTAAAGACTGAATTGAATTTTAAGCTAATGTGAAATCTTGGCAGAGAACATTGTAATAAATAAATGCCTTGGGGGTATTTAAAATATGCTTTCATATTTCAAAGTATAACATATAATATGACAGGAGATTTTATGTGTTTGATATTGTATCTGGGAAGGAAGGGGCAGACCTTAAAATCTTTGGAAACTGGTGTCATGGGGTCTTACAGGGCTATTCAAATCCTCATAGGCCCAGGATTGACCCAAAAGGAAAGTTTAAAAAGTTGTTCTGTAAATCCCTTTGGTGTCATTGAGCAATCGCACCCCTTCTAAGGAAGCAAGAGGCCTGGTTGCCTGGATGACTAGAGGGTGCATTTCAGCACTGAGACGTTATGAGTTGAAGAGCTTGATTTTCATTCAGCATTTCTCTGATGACTTTTCCAATTATCCTTGAGATTTCTATGTAGTACGTCTTTTTGGGAAATGAGATGTTTTTTAGTCTAATAGCTACTCTTGGGGACTTGCCCACATCTCTGGGATTTGCATGGGGGTTGTGTCCCATTTTACTGCCTTCTAGGTTTGCTCCCTTTGGCCACAGGGAGGCTCCTCTTTGGTTCTTTAAAGTGTGTTGCTTAGAGTTAAAACCGTAGCAGGCTGGTGATGGTGCTGCAAGTTTTTTTCTAGGCCTCTGACAATAGAAAATTAAAATTTTTTTAAATTTTTAAATTTTTTTGGCACTATTCTCTTTGGAGGCAAAATTCATTAGTGTGTTACTAAATGTTAATTTTATTTTGCAAACAATTCAGCATCGTATATTAAAATATTTCCTTCCTTAACTCCCTCCTCCCCCCATTTTCTTTGCCCACAGCCTATTCAACCCTTTTGTTTGGCAGAATTCTGCAAACTGTCTTTCATCCACTACTGAGATTGTTCAGGCCCTGATGTATTTGTATCTATTTGTTTCTGGTGGTAGTTTGTTTTAAAATGTGTGTAGAGGCTCAGCGCCTGTGGCTCATGCCGCTAAGACGCCAGCCACATACACCTGAGCTGGTGGATTCGAATCCAGCCTGGGCCTGCCAAACAACAATGACGGCTGCAACCAGAAAGTAGCGGGCGTTGTGGTGGGCGCCTGTAGTCCCAGCTACTTGGGAGGCAGAGGCAGGAGAATCACTTGAGCCCAGGAGTTGGAGGTTGCTGTGAGCTGTGATGCTACAGCACTCTACCCAGGGTGACAGCTTGAGGCTCTGTCTCAAAAATAAAAATAAAATGTGTGTAGAAAGCAAGTATTTTGTGATAAAATTGTGTAATGCGTGCTCTGGGTGGAATTCAGAGGAAAACCCAGATTCAGTGATTAACAATGCCAAAAAATGCAAGTAAGCAGCCATTGTTCAAATGACAGTGATGTTACTTCTCTTTTGTGGCCTTTTAAGACTTTTGTTGCCTTAAAATTCTATGTTATTGGGAACCCATTTTCCACCTGGTCTTTCTTGACAGGGTTTCAAATTCTGTATTTCAAAAATAAAAATAAAGTAGTAACAATACCTGTGTCTTGTGCTAGAGATGTTTTTCCATCCCTTATTTTACCAGACTGAAACCTTCAGTGGACTGTGGTCCATTTCGGGGTCTGCCTTTCTTCATTCACTCCATCTACAGCTGGATCGACACCCTAAGGAAAAGACCTGGCTACCTGTGGGTGGTCTGGATCTATCAGAACCTCATTGGAAGCGTGCACTTCTTTTTCATCCTCACCCTCATTGTGTTGTAAGTGGGGTACCTCGGGAAACTAGTTGGGGTGAAAAGCCAAGAGCTGGGGGTGGCACTTTATTAATATGAGATGTGGACAGCCCAAGGGATATTTGGTTGGAAAGCAAAGGGTTGCAGCATACATAGCTCAGTGTTATGGGGGATTCTACATGTAAATAGGGTTTTAATAAGTTACTTAACATCTTGTCCTAGTTTTTTTTTTTTTTCCTGTTTGTTCATTCTATTCCTCTTAAGAGAGGCTATGAGGGGCGGCGCCTGTGGCTCAAAGGAGTAGGGCGCCAGCCCCATATGCCAGAGGTGACGGGTTCAGACCCAGCCCCAGCCAAAAAAAAAAAGAGAGGCTATGAGAATACTATGAAAAAATGGATATAAGAATGTTGAGAAAAATTATATGGGCGGCGCCTGTGGCTCAAGGAGTAGGGCGCCGGTCCCATATGCCGGAGGTGGTGGGTTCAAACCCAGCCCCGGCCAAAAAAAAAGAAAATTATACACAGGGTGCCAAAAAATGAATACACATTTTAAGAAAGGAAAAAACTGTATTAAAATTGTAATACTCTAGGCTGGGCATTCTGGAAAGTGCCTGTAGTCCCACCTATGTGGTTGAGGCAAGAGAATCACTTAAGCCCAAGAATTTGAGGTTGCTGTGAGCTGTGACGCTATGGCACTCTACTGAGGGTGACATAGTGAGACTCTGTCTCAAAAAAAAAAAAATTGTAATACTCAATTCATGTGTAACTTCTGCAATTATAAGAGAGAAAAGATACAAGATAACAAACATTATCAGTATATATTGAATATTACAACTTTATTAATTTTTTGAGACAAATTCTCACTTTGTCACCCTCTGTAGAGTGCTATGGCATCTTAGCTCCCAGCAACCTCAAACTCTTGGGCTAAAGCGATTGTCTGCCTCAGCCTCCCAAGTAGCTGGGACTACAGGCACCTGCCCCAATGCCTGGCTATTTTTTAGAGATGGTGTCTCGCTCTTGCTCAGGCTAGTCTCAAACCTGTGAGCTTAGGCAATCTACCTGCCTTGGCCTCCCAAGTGCTGGGATTATAGGTGTGAGCCACCATGCCTGGCCAGAATATTATAATTTTAATGCAGTTTTTTCCTTTCTTAAAATGTCTATACATTTTTTTTGGCACCCTCTGTATATTGGATTCTTTCTGAGACTGTACTATGTTAAAATGGTTTGGGCATTATTGTATGCTGGCTATCATGCTTTAATTTTCAAATTTAAAAAGAGCAATGTCTTATGCCAGTATTGCATGAAGCTGGGAACAAAAAGAGCAATGTCTGACTTCTCGTGAAAAAGTAGATTTGCTAACACTAGGCCCATTTTCCTGCCTGTCATAATTAGTTGGCTGATGTGTGACAGTCCCTCTTTAAAATCTTAGCCCTTAGGGCATTTGAGATTGTAACTCCTCACGTCAAGAGACACAACTCAAAAACAAACTATTGGAACCAGTTGATGTAGACCACTGTTTTCAACCTTTTTCATCTCATGGCACACTTGAACCTATAGTCAAACTTCCACAACACATTTAAGTTATGTTGATCAAAAAAAAAAGAATATACTTACTGTGCTTTGAACTTCTTTCAAAAATAAATTAATGATCTTTAAAAATTTCTATGGCACACCCAAGATCCTCTCACAGCACATAGCTTGAAAATCACTGATGTAAACTGTAGAGAAACTCCTCAATTTTACAGATAAGAGTGATGAGACTTACAGAGACAGGATGATTTGCAGAGACAGGATCAGAGGGAGAGACTGCAGGGCCTCTCAGAGATAGAGGATACTGGAACCTGGCTCTCCTGGCTCTAGGTCACACTTTCCCTCCCAAATGCCAGGCTGCCACTTGGCTCCTTAGAAAGGTGAGTTCTGGTGCCTCACTCCTCCAGACTTCTCCTAATTTACTGGGCCTGTGCTGTTTTTATCCACTTTTCTCACACCAACCAATTCTCCAACTCTCTGAACACCAACTGGGTATCCTGCAATTTAATTCAATTCTGACACTACCTACCTGACCTACCATTAAATCTCACGAGTTAAAGGCTCAGTCCCACAAGATTGCCCCCACCTCAGATGCCAGTTCTAAGCTCTAGCTCAGGCGTCCTCAAACTTTTTAAATAGGAGCCAATTCACTGTCCCTCAGACCATTGGAGGGCCAGACTATAGTTTAAAAAAAAAAAAAACTATGAACAAATTCCTATGCACACTGCACATACCTTATTTTGAAGTAAAAAACAAAATGGGGGGCGGTGCCTGTGGCTCAACCAAGTAGGGCACCGGCCCCATATGCCAGAGGTGGCAGGTTCAAACCCAGCTCTGGCCAAAAACTGCAAAAAAACCCAAAATGGGAACAAATACAATTCACACCGCCTCATGTGGCCCGTGGGTCACAGTTTGAGGACCCCTGCTCTAGCTTATCACCTGTACTTCTGATCTACCACCTACACATTCAATGGTTCCCTTCTCATGTTTAATACTTTTCTGGAATGACTTACATAACTCAGGAAGGCATTTTACTATTGCTGGTTTAATAAAAAATGTACAACTTAGGAAGGACCAAATGGAAGACATGCCAAGAGGAAGGAGTGTGGGGAGGGGGTGGTGTCGAGCTTCCACTCCATGATTGATTACATCATTGGCCACTAGTGAATCATTCAGTTTGCAGTCCTTCTGTTCTCCCAGAGGTCATGAAGGGGGTATGGGCTGAAAATCCCATCCCTCTAATTATGCCTAACATGCCTTGGGCTTCTGGTAACCAGCTCCTATCCTGAAGCTATCTAGGCTTTTGGGGCCCCCAGCCACCAAGCATCTCATAAACATTCAGAGAGTCCAAGGGTTAGAGCCAGGGACAAAGGCAAAATACTGTATAAATAATATATTTATCACTGCAGCAGCTTGTGAGAAATGCAAAATCTTAGGCCCTACCCCAGACCTATTAAACCAGAATCTGTATTTGAACCAAACCCTAGGAAATGTATATCACATTGAAGTTGAGAACAGCAGTGTCCAGATTCACAAACTCTAGCTGCACATTAGAATCATGTATGTTTTAAAAATTCTGATATCTGGCCCCATGCCCAGAGATGCTCAGTTAATTGGTTTGAGGAGGGATCCTGGCATGGGTCTTATCTCCATCTCTTCTGTGTGCAGAAGAGAGATAAGAGATTCTGTGTGCAGGCAGGTTAAGAAGGATTTCTCTAATGTACATAACCTATAACTCACCCTGACACCTTTTCAAGAACATGTTTGGGCCAAAATCTATTTGCAAGCAAACATTGCTGTTCCTTTGCAGTTTCCCATTGAAATTCAGAATCTACAATGCATGGACAAAAGTGTTTCTCATTCTTTTCTTCCAGAATCATCACCTACCTTTACTGGCAGATCACTGAGGGGAGAAAGATTATGATCAGGCTGCTCCATGAACAGATCATTAACGTAAGTCACACTGGACACTTCTGTTATCCTCCCCACTCTATCTAACACTTTAGAGGGAAATTTTTAAACATTCTAAAATAGAATAGTACGTTATACAGGCATATCCTTGTCACCCAGCCATTAACATGTGTATACTCTTATTTCACCTACATGATCTCTTCCCTACAAATCTCTGTGCTGTTTTAAAGAAAATCTTATGCTTTATATGTATTTTTAATCTGTTATAACTTTTGTATACATCGCTATGAGATAATGACTTTTTAAAAACATAACCACAACATGGGCATGGTGACTCATACCTGTAATCCTACCACTTTGGGAGCCCAAGGCAGGAGAATCACTTGAGGCCAAGAGTTCAAGACCAGCCTGGGCAACATATTGAGAACCTGTCTCTACAAAAAAATAGAAAAATTATCTGGGTATGGTAGCTAATTGAGTGAACCCAGGAGTTTGAGGTTGCTTTGAGCTATGATGACAGTACTGTACTCTGGCCTGGGCAGCAGAGTGAGATCCTATCTCAAACAAACAAACAAACAAACAAACAAAAATAACCACCATATCATCATCACACCAGGAAAAAAAAACTTAGTAATTCACTGTCATCTAAAATCCAGTTAAATGTTCAAATTTCTCCGATTGTGCCATTAAGTTTCTTTGAACAGTAGAGCTGTTCAAATCAGAATCTGAAAAAGGTCTTATGTTGCAGTTGATTATAACTTAATTTTCTTATAATCTATAGCCATTCACAGCCCCCCTTTTCTTGCCTTTTTATTGTTGGAGAATGCAGGCCATTTGTTTTACATATTTCCCATATTCTGCTTATATCTGATTTTCAACCCTGTGGTGGTATTTGGTATATTTCTTATTTCCTTTAAAGTAGTGATGAGAGCTAGAGACCTGATTAGATCCAAATCCAATTTTGTAGGCAGGTGATGCAATGTCCTTCTGTGACATTGCCTGGAGACAGATAAGGTCTGGGTGTTCCTTTCTCTATGATGTTAACAGTGATCAGCTGGTCCAAGCTCTTTTAGCCCGGTCCATCCATCTTAAGGCTCCCATAAGCCTTCCACCTAACGGATTTAGCAGCTTTTGTTTAGTAATGCCTAGAACATCCATTCATTTCCTTAAAAATTACAACATAGTCTATAATTCCTCTAGCATTTATTAGCAAGGATTCGTCTATCTACAATACTTTTTGTGGCTGGGTGCAGTGGCTCATGCCTGTAATCCCAGCAGTCTGGAAGGCTGAGGCAGGTGTATTGCCTGAGGTCATGAGTTTGAGACCAGCCTGAGGAAGAGTGAGACCCCATCTTTAAAAAATAGAGACATAAGTACTTGTGTCTAAGAGCATGGGAAAGAAGCAGAAATCCCTAGTGTTATATCTGCTGCCATTGGGGTTACAGAGAATTTGAGTTGTTCTTTTGGAATGTAAAGAAAGGGCATAGATTAGTTATGCTTTTCCCCCCTTCTTTGCCTTCAGAAATATCATCAATGTTTCTGATGGAGAGCTCTGGATGGTTTGGGAAAGTCTTATGAAGATCTCAGAATGGGAGGAATTTGGTTTCAAAGCCTAGCGTTGGAGGGGTGTAGTGCTAAGTCAACTGGGGGAACATTTGGATGGCATGATTTGAAGGCACTACAGACAATGGACCACAAAGCCAGGGACATTATCTCCAAAAGAAACCAGAAAAAGAGGCTGGGAACAGGTTCTGCAACAATCCTTCTCAAAGTATGATCACTTACATCAAAAACACTTGGATGCTTGTTAAAAATGCAAATTCTTACTGCCTCGTCTCTCAACCAATAACAGCAACAGATAACATTTGTTGTGTACTTACGTGATGCTTGGCCTTGTGCTAAGTGATAAACAAAAATTCCTATTTGATTTTTAAATCAATCTTTTTCTTTCTTTCTTTCTTTTTTTTTTTTTGAGACAGAGTCTCACTATGTTGCCCTCAGTAGAGTGCTGTGGCATCACAGCTCACAGCAACCTCAGACTCCTGGGCTTAAGTGATTCTCTTGCCTCAGCCTCCCAAGTAGCTAGGACTACAGGCATTTGCCACACGCCTGGCTATTTTTTGTTGTGGTTGTCATTGTTTTAGCTGGCCCAGCCTCTGTGTATGTGGCCGGCGCCCTAGCCGCTGAGCTACAGGTGCCGCCAATCTTTTCATTTCTTTAACTTTCCATTTTAATATTAAGGAAACTGAGACTTACAGAGTGAAGCCATTAGCCCTAAGTCACAGGACCAGTAAAGAATAGGATGTGAACCAGGCAACTCGAAAATTTGTGTTCTTAACTATAATGCAGTTTAGTCTCTGGATAGAAATCTATTAAGGATGGCCTAGGAGTCTGCAGTTTTGCACAGTCTTCTAGGTAATTCTAATTTGCCCTAGAGTATGAAAACACCCCCTACTGGCCAGAGATTTCCAAACAAGCTGGTCACATCAAAGACAGTTCGGGGACTTAACATTTTAACTGCCAGGTGAGTTGTAGTTAACTCATGCTAGTTTTGACCCTGGGGCCTTGTGACACATATATAACTCACATGTCTCTTCACCTAATAAGATACTGTGGCCCTGGCTGGGCAAGGTGGCTCATGCCACCTTGCACTCTGTGATCCTTGCACTCTGGGTGACTGAGTAGGAAGATCACTTGTGATCAGGAGTTTGAGACCAACCTGAAGAACAGCAAGATGCCCTGTGTCTACTAAAAATAGAAAAAAAATTATCCAGGCATTGTGTCAGGTGCCTGTAGTCCCAGCTACTCGGGAGACTGAGGCAGGAGGATCACTTGAACCCAGGAGTTTGAAGTTGCTGTGAGCTAGGCTGATGCCATGGCACTCTAGACTGGGCAACAGAGTGAGACTCTGCCTCAAAAATCCCCCTAAAAAACAAAAAAAGACCTAACTAGTGAACTCTAAATAAATCCTGTAATTAAAAGAAAAATCACTATGGCCCCAAGAGAAAAGAATTTTTTTTCTAGTTTGGCATTATTAGTGGGCACTAATTCCCAAAGACAGTTCTTCTGGGCGGCACCTGTGACTCAAAGGAGTAGGGTGCCATATGTTGGAGGTGGTGGGTTCAAACCCAGCCCCGGCAAAAACAAAACAAAACAAAAAAAAAAACAGTTCTTCCTTACAGAAGAATTCCAATTAACAAGTATAGAAGGATCCAGGCACCATGGCTCATGCCTGTAATCCCAGCACTCTGGGAGGCTGAGGCAGATAGATTGCCTGAGCTCACGAGTTCGAGACCGGCCTGAGCCAGAGTGAGACCTTGTCTCTAAAAATAGCCTGATGTTGTCCCGGGCACCTGTAGTCCCAGCCACTTAGGAGGCTGAGGCAAGAGAATAGCTTAAAGCCCAAGGGTTTGAGGTTGCTGTAAGCTGTGATGCCACAGCACTCTACTGAGGGTGACACAGTGAGGCTCTGTCTCAAACCAACAAACAAAAAAACGTGTAGAAAAAATGAAGGAAATAGAAAATTATCTTGAAGCAAACATCACGGTAATAATTCTTACAATCAAGATCCACTGGTGGATGCTAGAATTAGTGGGTAAAAGTTTAAGGAGGAACAAGGGCATGGAAATGGGATTGCTACAATTGACCTTGACTACCTCTACACACAGGTGGAATGTTCTGCTCTCTTATCTGCTACAGTTTCCTATTCACAGGAAACTGATTGATTACACCCCCCTGTGAGAAGGCTTGCCCCTTCCTTCCTTCCTCTGCCCAACTTGAACTACTGCCCTCCATCAATCAACACAGATATCTTTGAGAAATGAAATGTCCTTGATGTTCTTAGGGGCAGATCTCTGAACTTTGGCTTTCTCAGTGGGAGGACAGGGAAGACCCAGGCAATACTAGGTTCATAGAATAGGCTTGTGGGGCAAGGAGCATGCCAGGAAGGAGGATACTGAAAACTCCTGGTCCTGGGCATGTAAGTTGTTGCTTCTGGCCGCAGACTAGAGGCTGCTGCTCCATCTTGCTAGGGGAATTGTTTTAGAGGAGAATGTTGTAATGCAGAAGTCATAGTGGAGAGAGGGGGTGATAATTTGGCTTTGGGGTGAAATGTTTCTTTTCTTTCATTAAGCACAAACATGGCAGCTATATCCATCCAACTTCTGGGACCTTACCTGCCTGAACATCATCAACCTTCTTGCCCTCAGTTGCTTCTCAACCTCACAGCACCATTCAGCCAAGTGTTTGTTTTCCCTTTTGGCAGGAGGGCAAAGATAAAATGTTCCTGATAGAAAAGCTGATGAAGCTGCAGGATACGGAGAAGAGAGCGAATCCCAGCGGTCTTGTTCTGGAGAGGAGAGAAGTAGAGGTGAGGCTGCAGACTGCATCAGGGAACTAGAGACCAAGCTGTTGGGATCTTCAACTTCTGTGTTCAGGCATTCCTATGATTTTTATTTAAAAAATAATATTCCACCAGGTGCAATGGTACATGCTTACAATCTTAGCACTTTGGGAGGCTGAGGAAGGAGGATCCCTTGAACTCAGGAGTTCAAGACCAACCTGAGCAAGAGCGAGACTCCCTGTTTCTACTAAAAATAGAAAAATTAGCCAGGCATTGTGCCACGCACCTGTAGTCCCGGCTACTCAGGAGGCTGAGGCAGGAGAGATCGCTTGAGCCAGGAATTTGAAGTTACTGTGAATTAGGCTGACGCCACAGTCTGGGGCAACAGAATGAGAGTCTGTCTCAAAAAATTAAAAAAAAAAAAAATTCATTCATTTAATATTTTCCATGCTGGACTTATTCTAGGCGCTGGGGTATGGTGAACAAACTTGCATGGTTACTTTATAGAACTCAATGACACCAAAGTAGGCCCACTGAGTTGAAAAGTACCCTGAATCTCATCCCACTATTAATACTTCAGTATATTTTCTATTAGATCTTCTTCCTTAGGCATCTGCAAACACACCTGCATCTGCTAATACTTAATACTTGAATTTTCTTATTACAAAAGTGAGACGATATTATACATATGGTATCATAAAATTTTCCCTCCGCTTAATATTAAATCTCAGATATTGTTTCATTTTGTACATCTTTGGACATTTGGGTGGTTTCCAGGTTTTTTAAGTACTAAAAATGGTATGTAATGGAATATTTTTGTTACAATTATGTATTTCTGCCAGAGGGTGCTTACATTATAATGTTAATGGATATTGCTGTATCATTCTCTTAAAAAGATCTTACCAGTTTCATTTCTACCAAGAGGGCCTAAAGATGCCTAAAACCTTGTTCTAATTCCAACCCCCTTGCTGGCTTCTTCGGTGTCCTGGATAATATGGGTAAATGGTAAACCCACCGTAATTCAAACGCCACTCATCTTAGAAGTTGTGATCTTGATAGAAGAGACTATTTGTGACAATTAATGCTGTCAGCCTGATTTAGGTAAGGGATCTGGAGGCCCAGTGCTAAATCCTGTTAGGATAGCGGCCTGTTTGTATTCTGGGTCCTAATATATTACCTGGTATAATGTAAATGCTCAGTAAATATCTGTAGAATGAATGTATGGAATTACTGCCCCTAAAAAGCAAAATGTATTTGATATTTCTATAGCTGAGGCTTGGTCTTAATGTGTTGCCCCTTAATTTTAAAATTGTGGGGGACTCACAAAGGGTGTGAACTATGCAACAAGTCCCAGAATCTACATTCTTTCATAGTGATGTGGACACCCATTTTCTTTTTTTTTCAGCAACAAGGCCTTTGGCACTTGGGGGAATGTGATGCTGTCCCTGGTGAGTAACCCAAGTGGCACAGGACAAGACACTAATTTGTCCAGGCATATATCCCAAGATGCAGGGTCGCACTTGTTTGTATATCCATTGCTCTTTCGATTGCAAACCCAACTCAAATTGGCTTCAGCAAAAATCCAAGAATGATTCTTACTTTAGGCCTGGCCCAAAACTGGAGCCTGCAATGTCATCAGAACCTGTTTTTTTTGTTTGTTTGTTTGTTTTTGTTTTTCCAGTTTGGTTCTTATCCATAATCTTAGTTCCTTTTATAAATAGGGATCTTCCGAAAGACAGCTGTATAAACTTCTTGTATCTTCCCAGATTCAATCTAGTGGGAAAGAATGGGGTACCCAGAGTTCTCAGAGTGTTTCATAAGATCTTATTGGGTGGTCTACCTATTCTTTTTTTTTTGTTTTTTTTGGATTTTTTATTTTTATATTTTTTTATTTTTTATTTTTTTTATTGTTGGGGATTCCTTGAGGGTACAATAAGCCAGGTTACACTGATTGCAATTGTTAGGTAAAGTCCCTCTTGCGGGTGGTCTACCCATTCTTGAGGCCAATTGCTATGGCTATGAAAATGTGGCAGTTCCCTTGGTCAGATATGACCCACGTGCCTTATCTATAGATACAGGGGGTGCAACCATAAAGATCACAGGACTGAGAGTAGAGAAGGTGGTTTCCTAAAGAATATCTGGGGCTGATGCTACAAGGAAGAGTGAATGCTGGGCAGGAAACACACACACACATTCATCTTTTGGAATAGTGTTTACTCGTGACATCTAGTGATGGGAATTCAAGAGGGAAGGTTACAGAAACTAAAAAGGAGCCAAGGAAGGCATGAGAAGCTGTGGGATCTTGGAGGCCAATTTGGTTTTTCCTTTATAGAGATGGGGTAGTGTCTTATTTCATTAACTTCTCTTTCCCGTGTCAAACCCAGACCTGCGATTTAGGCAATCGGTTCAAGAAGATAATCCAAGAACTTGATGATTATTGTGATATCCAGATACCAATCAAACAAGGAAAGATGAAATATTTTCCATGACATCTTCCATGGGCCTTTAGGGATTTCCCAGAGGGCAATACAAGCCTTCGGTGAGGAGCGGAAACTGACTACAATGTAAATATCCAAGTAAAAATTGGGCATTTCCTGCTACTTTTTCAACACCTGGATTACAAAGTTTTCAAGACCAAGTACCTGAGGTTTTCCAATAAAGACTGTTGTCATATTGAACCTAGCCCACAAAAACCTGGGAAGAGATAACTTGGGAATGATGTGTTTTGTTTTATCTTCAAGAAATAAGTCTATGAATGATTAGCCCTTGGGAATCTTCCTTCCCAGAGCTCCTAGACCTGGCAAAGATTTAAAACTCCTGCTAAGAAAAGTGATCCAGTTTGAATAAAAATGTGATCCTCAAGTAGAGTTGTGAAGTTTCTGAGTTATGGAACCTGTATTCATGACTTTGAGCTAAAAACATCCCCATGCCTCCTAAACATGAAGTATAACCAAAGGTCTTGTCTCAGAACTTTCTTGCATATTATATACACAAGTATTTGGAATAGGACTGGAGTGATGGAGGGAGTTCTCTCCTATGAGGTTTTATTTATTTATTTTTGAGACCGAGCCTCAAGCTGTCACCCTGGGTAGAGTACTGTGACAACACAGCTCACAGCAACCTCCAACTCCTGGGCTCAAGTGATTCTCCTGCCTCCGCCTCTCAAGTAGCTGGAACTACAGGCACCTGCCACAACGCCTGGCTATTTTTTGGTTGCATCCATCATTGTTGTTTGGCGGGCCCGGGCTGGTTTTGAACCTACCAGCTCAGGTGTATGTGGCTGGCGCCTTAGCCGCTTGAGCCACAGGTGCTGAGCCTGTTTTATTTTTTGTTTTGTTTTGAGACTAGATCTCACTCTGTTGCCCAGGCTGGAGTACAGTGGCATCATTACAGCTTGGCATCACTACAGTCTCAAACTCCTGGGCTCAAGCAATCCTCCTGCCTCAGACTTCCCTTGTAGCTGGGACTATAAGCACTGTGCTATCAGCCCTGCCTAATTTTTCTATTTTTTGGATGGTGGGGGTGGTGGTATGCACTTGTAGTCCCAGCTACTTGGGAGGCTGACACAGGAAGATCATACCACTGCATTCCAGCCTAGGTGACAGAGTCCCTGTCTCTAAAAGCAAAGTAAAGTCTTATGTTGAACCAAACATGAACCCGGGGTGATATATGAAATGTGTGTGTGCATATGTAATCAATGTGCATGTATATTTTTGCAGATTCACCAAATGATTCACAAGGCATGTGACTGTTATTAAAAGTGAAGGGTCTAGCAGATGGGTGCAAATTACTCAGTGGAGAGGAGTCCCCTCTGAAGTATTCACTGTCATTAAATCTAATTGGAATTGAATTTAGAAAACATTTAAGCTACCTTTGAAACACAAGCACCCAACCAGTATTATTGCATTCACTTATTCATTCCTTAGTTCACTTCATTAGCAGAATTAATTTCTTTTGGTATCATCTTTGGTAGTGGTTGCTAGTAGATTTGTTCATTAGTTCATTCATTAAATATGGGTCAAATGGTGGCGAAACAAGATGAACAAATCATGGCACTTGCTGTCTAGCAGATTAATTTAGACATGAACTTAATGCTCAAACAATATTATGGTTGTGATAGGTGTTCTGAAGGGGCGTCACAGGGGAATAAGGGAGACTTGTCTGTGGGGTCAGTAAAGCCTTGGGATGGTGTTTGAAATGATTTCCCTCCTCTGGGTCATCATGATGCTGTTTGTGCTGCTTTGGTTTCTGTACTGAAATGTGAGCTCCCTTTCAGAGTGTCACTTCTGGTTGCTTACCACCTACTAAGTGCTTCTCTAAGGAATTCTTCTCCAACTACCTCCCTCCCTTATCTTCAGTACAGCCCCTGTGACTCCTAAAGGTATAAATGCAGTGGAAAAATCTGGTCACCAGGTCTTATGTACACATTTTGATGTGAGAAGGATGCTTTCAACACTTCCCTTGGGGCTGGGTGTGGTGGCTCACACCTGTAATCCTAGCACTCTGGGAGGCCAAGGCCTGCAGATCGCCTGAGCTCACAGGTTCAAGACCCCCATCTCTAAAAATAGCCAGAAGTTGTGGCGGGTGCCTGTAGTCCCAGCTACTGTGTAGGCTGAGGTAAGACAGTCACTCAAGCCCAAGAGTTTGAAGTTGCTATGAGCTATGATGTCACAGCACTCTACAGGGGGCAGGGGGACAAAGTGAGACTCTGTCTCAAAAACAAAACAAAAAAACATTTGCCTTGAGACAGACCATAACAAAACAGACTGGGCGGCTTAAACAACAAAATTTTCTTATAGTTTTGGAGATGGAAGTGTAAAAGTGTTGGCAGGGTGGGTTTCCTTCTGAGGCCCCCTCCTTGGCTTGCCTTAGCCACCTTCTCACTGTGTCTTCACATGGTCTTTCCTCAATGCACTTAGATCCCTGGTGTTGTGTCTAAATTTCCTCTTGTTATGATGCAGGTCAGATCACATTAGGAACTACTCTAACGGCCTCATTTTCACTTAATCACCTGTTTAAAGGCCTTGTCTGCAAATACAGTTACATTCTGAGATATTAGGGGTTAGGACTTCAACATTTTCATTTTGGAGGACACAATTCAGTTTGTGATGGAGGAGAATTCTATGGTTAGGCAGCAGGGTTCTCAGGGAACTGCTTATAGCAACCAGGCCAGGCCTCACTGTAGACCAGCTAAGTCAGCATTGTTGAAGCAGAACCCAGATATCTGTACTTTTTTTTAAAGCTCCCCATATGATTTTAGTGGGAAGCCAGGTTTGAGAACCATTGAGCCAGGATCTACAGTAATTCTTTCCAAACTTGCCTGACTGTAAGACTGCAAATTTTGTCTCAAAGTGATAAATTTTTTTGCATTTTTTTTTTTTTTGGGCCGGAGCTGGGTTTGAACCCTCCACCTCTGGCATATGGGGCTGACGCCCTACTCCATTGAGCCTGCAGGCGCCACCCCAAAGGAACATTTTCTAACGGTCCCTTGAAAGCTGGAAGATCCCCTATAGTTTTAAATATCAAAAAGGGTAACTGTTTTAGAATTTCTGCAGGATTCAGGCTTCAAATGACTATAGTGAATGGCCGGTTCATTTCTTATGAGGCAATGAGATGATTTTGTGTGTAGTTCAAGTCTATAAGGAGTGATTAAATAGCATAAGATTTGCTTATGTAATTATAATCTTTGAAATGAGGGCCGGGAGAGGTGGCTCATGCCTCTAATCCTAGCACTCTGGGAGGCCCAAGAGGGTGGATTGCCTGAGCTCAGGAGTTCCAGATCAGCCTGAGCCAGAGTGAGACCTCATTGCTAAAAATAGCTGGGTGTTGTGGCGGGCTCCTGCAATCCCAGATACTTGGGAGGATGAGGCAAGAGAATCGCTTGAGTTCAAGAGTTTCAGGTTGCTATGAGGTATGATACTGCCAGGGCACTCTACCAAGGGCAACAAAGTGTCTCAAAAAAAAAAAAAAAAAAAGAAAAGACAAGTGCTAAGAATTGAGCTCATTAATGGAAATTGTCTTTCAGAATGGTAGCTCAATTCTTAACACTTGTCTTCCTTTCTTTTTTTTTTTTTTGAGACAGAGTCTCACTTTGTCACCCTTGGTAGAGGGAGAGCTCCCTAAATTCTCAAAGTTGGAACTTTTTCATTTTTATGACTGATTAACAGTGAGAAAGACCCCAGAGAGGAGAGCTTAGGTATGGAGCAGAGGAAGCATCTGCTTTGCTCAGGATCGTACCTGCATGAGAAAAATAATGCCTTCACCTGTGTAGTGTTACTACTGCCCTACCCCCACAGTGTTTCTCCAATCCTGATCACCTAGGGATCCTGTTATAAGGCAAATTTTAACTTGTGAGGACAGGGCCAGAGTCTGCATTTCTAACAAGTACTGTGGGTCTGAGAATTAGAGCACTTCCATTTTTTTTGTTATTTAATCTTCGTAAAAATATTATACTATTAATACTTTTTTTTTTTTTAGACAAGAGTCTCTGTTGCCCCAAGCTAGAGTGCTGTGAGGTCAGCCTAGCTCACAGCAACAAATTCCTGGGTTCAGGTGATCCTCCTGCTTCAGCCTCATTGGCACCTGCCATACTACCCAGCTAATTTTTCTGTATTTAGAAGAGATGAGGGCCTTGCTCTTGCTCAGGCTAGTCTTGAACTCCTGAGCTCAAGGGATCCTCCTGCCTTGGCCTCCGAGAGTGCTAGGATTATAAACATGAAGCCCAGCACACCCATCCTACACTGTTAATGTTTTTCAAAACACTTCGTTATCACTATAATTTTAGAGCAAATATTATGATTACCTTTTGATAGATGATGAAAACTTAGGCATGCCCAGGTTAAGTGATTTGTCTGAGGTCTCAGTTAGTGACAGAATGGAGGACTCTGAGTTTCCTGGAATCCTGTCTGAAATATGTTTCTCTAACTTGGAGGTTCTGAGACTTGAGTGTGCATCAGAACCATGTTAACAGCTTGTTATAAGAGATCATGGGAACCCAACCAGAGTTTCTGGTTCAGAAGTTCTGGGGTAGGATTTAAGAATTTGCATTTCCGCTAACTCCCCATAATGTGGATGTTGAGGACATGTCCAAAAAGACAGCATCCATCCTTTGAGAACCACTTTGCATTCTCTGTTTGCCATTCAGTGTTCTACTGATTATTAAAGTTTGGTAACAGAATAAATAAGGTCATTGTTCTTCGATATTTTTTATCAAAAAAGTCATATAACCTTGCCCTACAGTGACTATCACTCAATGCTAACTAACAAGTGTGATGCTTACATCACTTTACCCTTGTGCTGAAAGCTGGGGTTGATTGTCCTGTTGAAGCCCTGTACCCACTTTAGGAAGTGGTAGCTGGTAAATGGTAAAAATAGATCTTGATCAAATTCTTATTGAAACAGGATTGCAGACATCAGTCTCCAACTAAGAAAATGAGTATTGTGTAATCAAGGAATAGTGGATTGCTTAAGCCTTTTGAGGTTGCCCTTTGTTATGTCTGTCTTTGGCACCCTTCGACACAGAGGGGCAGTCAAATAAGTAGGAGAGGATGTGATTTTAATCTGTGCTTTCTCTTGCAAAGAATGCTTATCAAGCATGATTTTAGCCAGCCTCGGCTTCTTTCTTGATGCTGCTCAATCCTCAATCATTTGTCTATAGCCCTAAATTTTCATCTCACTCTAGGTCTATCTGTGGTTTACACAAGAAAATTTCCATTTGAATATTCTGTAATTAGTAATTTATTGAGCATTAACTATGTAAGTGGCCCCATGATAGGTGTTGGTAATGATTAAGATGGTTCAAAAACATTTTTTGAGTCCTTGCCAGGCACAATGATAAGGGTTAAGAGTATGGGGTCTGCCAGGCACGATGGCTCATGCCTGTAATCCTAACACTCTGGGAGGCCAAGGTAGGAGGTACGTGTGGTCCCAAATACTCACGAGGCTGAGGCAGGAGGATATTTTGAGCCCAAGAGTTTGAGGTTTCTGTGAGCTATGATGCCATAGCACTTTACCCAGGGTGATAGAGTCTCTAAATGAATTAAAAAAATAAAAACTGGAAAAAAAAAAAAAAAAAGAGTATGGGTCTGGAATTGGATCACCTAAGTCCAAATCCTGATTCTATCTATGTAACTTTGGCTAAGTCACTTAACTTACCTGTACTTCAGTTGCCTTTACTGCAAAATGGGATTATAGGGTACCAACTTCATAGTGTTGCTGCAAGGACTAAATACTGTACATAGAAAGCATTTGAAAGTGTCTAGGACATGGCAGGCAGTCAATAAATGTTAACAAACATTTTACGTGCACTCTTTCATTTAATCGCAACCATCCCCTGAGCTGGTACAAATTGTACCCCTTTTTTACAGATAAATTAAATAACTTGCCCAAGGTCATACAGCTAGTAAGTTGCTCATAAGGAATTCAGATTTGCCTTTCCCAATCCTAAATCCTGTTTTTAATGCTTTACTAATCCTTCCAAGGAAGTACTTAACTACTATTAATAGTTGTTAACACCTTACTTTATTATCTAAATTCTCCATTGTTTAAAGCCCAGACCACCTTAGCAGATGACCTAAATCCTTAATTTGGCTTGGCTAAATCAAGGGCAAAATGAATTTGGGATGACAGCCAAGAGACAGAGAACTCCTGGCTGTCCAGTGGTCTTCACACAACAGAAAGGAAGTTATTAATTTAATACTTCCCCCAAGAGAAACCCTTCCCTGTCCATTAGTTGCCTGTGCATTCTCAGAAGGTACTCTAGAGCTGCATTCAGTCTCCAGATGTGTCTTCTTTAGTTACCTTTTTGCCCATCTTTTCACTCTAGTCATAATGTGGCATGGATGTATTAATACATGCAGTTTAGAAATTTGTTCCATTTAGGCGGCACCTGTAGCTCAATGGGTAGGGGGCCGGCCACATATACCAGGCTGGCCTGTTCCAACCCAGCCCAGGCCAGCTGGACAACAATGACAACTGCAACAACAACAAAAAAGAAATTTGTTCCATTCATCGAGCAAATCTTTGTTAATTTTGAAATTCAAAAAAATTTCTTTGTCGTTGTTGCTCAAAAATATGCCATGTCCCAATTATTATGTTCCTGCTAACACTGACTGTTTGCTTCTCATGGCCCCCTAGCTGTGTGGACTTCTGGCTTTGCAAAACTCTCAATGCCTGGCCCTACAGGGGTGAGGCTGTTGACCTGTTGGAGAGGTGCAGGAAGGAAGCCACAACAAAGTTGTGACCTAGGATGAAGGCCGTAGATGGGATGGAAAGGTGGGAAGGGGTAAGCTAGAGGAAATAATAGACACTTTGCCATTTTTTTAAAAAAAAAAGTCAACTTTAAATATTGCTGCTTAAGTTCATGATAAAACCCATGGAGGTTCATGTGGAAAAGAGCACAGGGTTGGGCAGACTTGCTGAGTGGTTAAGAGCAGTGGCTCTGGAGGCACCTTAACCTGTGTTGGAGTATCAATTGTACCACAGACTCAGAGACCTTTGTTGTGACTTTAACAAGGCATTGCCTCAGTTTCCTCATCGGTAAGAAGAATGTTAACACCTCCCTAAGATTTTTGTGAGGGTTGGATAAGATAATGCAGGTTAACCCACTTATATATTTCCTGGCCAATTGCAAACAAGAAATTTTAGGTATCATGAGATCAGGCTCTGCTATATATCACACACAAGCTGTGTGATTTTTGAGGCAACTCCTTCCTTGCCATAGGTTTTAGTTTTCTCATTTGTAAAATGAAGATAAGCCTAGATAGTCTTGGGAGGTTTTTCTAGTTTTAATTATCTATGATCATCTGTTACAGAGCAACCTAATAAGCCAGGTGCAATTCAGCTTGCAGCACTTAATTCAAAATATGACAAATAATTCCCCAGACTGGTTTCCCTACCATTTGTTGCTACACACTGAATTCTCGCTGGATTACACATAGCAGCTTCCCCAAATTCCTTATGCCTTAGGATAGGATTTTTGGGACACAGTTTTCCCTTAGTGCTCCTTTTAATAATTTAATTAGTATAGCCTCAAGTTTGACATCTACAGTACATTGTTAACGTAGCTGAATACAAATATTTGAAATAATTAAGATACGTAAGCATGGCAAGTTTTAAAATGTCAACTCTTGAGTTATCATGCACGTCTCATGCATGTACATCTGCATCCCCAACTGCACAACCCAATCTGTGCTTATCCTCACTCGATCCCTGTGTCTGTTTCATATAGGTCGGGGCAGTGGCTGTTGTGCCTTTTCTCAGACCCAGATTTTCAAGAGCAACAGTGGGGGCGGCGCCTGTGGCTCAGTGAGTAGGGCGCTGGCCCCATATGCCGAGGGTGGTGGGTTTAAACCCAGCCCCGGCCAAACTGCAACAACAACAACAAAAAAAATAGCCGGGCGTTGTGGCAGGCGCCTGTAGTCCCAGCTGCCCGGGAGGCTGAGGCAAGAGAATCGCGTAAGCCCAAGAATTAGAGGTTGCTGTGAGCCGTGTGACTCCACGGCACTCTACCCGAGGGCGGTAAAGTGAGACTCTGTCTCTACAAAAAAAAAAAAAAAAAAAGAGCAACAGTGTTGAACTCAGGCATTCATGGAGCATGGCGGCAACACTGGGTTTTGTTTTAGTTCAAGTAAAAATGAAAGTACCAACTATTGCTTGTGTGAGCCATCTGATCCCCCCAGGACCTGGGCTAGCACAAAGGGTATTCTGATATCCCTGCCTAGAGCCACTGGCAGTTTCTGAACCCGTATTTCCTCCCCTACGTAAGTCTAGAAGTGAGGTTCACAGTCCTCCAACATGCTGTCGGTGATGTAGCTGGAACCAAGATGGGATTCGTAGTAACTTTTTTCATCAAAGGTATTAACAGTCCAACCAACAACCTGAATTCCTTTAGCTGACCACTTCTTCAAGTAGTCCCTGGAGAAAGAAGAAAAACCAATCCTGTTAGAATAATGTCCAGCTATCCCAGGAATCCAAAATGGTCATTAAATACGGTGTTCATTGTGTATCCAGAGAGAACCTAACTGGCCACTTCTCTGCAATCAGATGGATGCCACAAACCCAGCATGTTGTGAACCTCCTCCACAGTATTCCAGCTTAAAGTTCTTTCGTACCCCGTTTTCCCCAAAATAAGACATCCTCCGAAAATAAGACCTACTTACAGAAAAGATTAGACGTCCCCTGAAAATAAGACCTAGCACATCTTTGGGAGCACACCTTAAAATAAGACACTGTCTTATTTTCGGGGAAATAGGGTAGCTTGCTGACTGATACTCACCTTCCCTCCAATGTCTTGGCATAACCACTGAAGGGCCTGGCCCTTAGCTGTTTCTTTGGCCTCATCTCATACCACACTTCCCTTTTCTTTTCTATGCTGCAGAATATTAATTTTCTTTCAATTTCTTGCAAGAACGATGCTCCTTCCTGCCATAACACATTTGCGGGTGTCTTTCCCTCTGCTGGGTTACCCCAGATCTTATTCACCCTCAGCTCCTAGCTTAATTACCACTTCCTTGGGAACGCTTTCCCTGACAACTCAGACTAGCTCAGATGACACAGGCTACGCACAATGTTCTCTCCTACATGGCATGCATTTTAGATATCTTAGTTGTAATTTTATGTTTATTGGCTTTTTATTTGATCAGTCTCTCTCTCCCTCCCTCTCTCTTGGATTTGGCTGTGAACTCCATGAAGGCAGTGACCATGGCTTTGTTTCTTCAACACTGCATCTTTAGCTTCTTAATATGGTACCATACAATAGTATGGGCAACTCACCAAATATTTACTGAATTAGACACATGTATGTCTAAAATGAAACTTACAACTCTAATCTGCTGAAATATACAGCTATAAATGTGCCAAAAGAAAGATTCAGAGATTGCCATCAGGTTAGGGAATGGAAGGTTTTTTGGACAATATGTGGCCTATAGAGCCTACGACGTACAGGTAAGCAGGAGGGAAAATACTAGGAGTGAGGCTGGTGCCTACAGATGCCTTCACCATGGCTCTACTTGACATCTTGTGTTGGTTTTCAAAATGAGCCTAGCGTAAGAAATAAAATAATTTCCTCACTACAGTTTGGAAGATTCAGTTTTTCTCAATATGCTAAAAAAAACCCAAGAATATCTGATGAATCTGAAGAAAAGAAGAATGCTATAGAACCAACTCAATATTTTGGAAATGGTGGGCGGCGCCTGTGGCTCAGTCGGTAAGGCGCCGGCCCCATATACCGAGGGTGGCGGGTTCAAGCCCAGCCCCGGCCAAACTGCAACCAAAAAATAGCCGGGCGTTGTGGCGGGCGCCTGTAGTCCCAGCTGCTTGGGAGGCTGAGGCAAGAGAATCGCTTAAGCCCAGGAGTTGGAGATTGCTGTGAGCTGTGTGAGGCCACGGCACTCTACCGAGGGCCATAAAGTGAGACTCTGTCTCTACAAAAAAAAAATAAAAAAAAAAAGGAAATGGTGAAATATGCTTGAATTCTCCCCACCTAAGAAGCCAGCAGCTTTCCAATTTAGAGGCACTGTAAGCTTTGCAGGTCAGAACCAATCCTGGATGTCAACTCTGTTATGCCTTCCAAGAAAAGCATTCAGGAAATGTGTCAGAAGAAAACAAAAAACCTTCCAACTTACGGGGATACAAAATCCTTTTGCATGAGGAAAGCTGAAATTCCACACAGGTACCACAAGATATTATGCATGCTCCAATCGAGCAAAATGTCCATTACCACAAACATGGAATGTTTCCAGAAAGAATCGAAGCGTGGTTTCCCATCTCCTGTATGGCTAAGGCTCCAAGGTCTGTGAGTCAAAGCTGTTATTACATTCTTATCTGTTTTTCTCATCTGAAAAGGAATTTTGAGAAGTAAAATAATTATAAGTCAACTAATACTCATTGGTTTAGATTTAGCCAATGTACTCAATCAGATGAGGGATCATAGTACTCTGCTCCAATCTCTATTAATAAGTTCTCTTTTGTAAACGTTTTGAGAAAATGATGTATAAATGTGAAGTATTTAATATGCAGTATTAAAGAGAATTTTTTTTTCACAATCCTAAAACTGCATCAATCCTATTTTAATATGAGAAAATTACAATCTCAGGGTCAAATTTCAATGCCATAAGAGTAAATTTTTAACTGGCTATCAGTTTAAATTCTGACCAGATATAATTAATTATAATTCGCCATGATCACTTCAAGAAGGGCTGGTTAGCTTTGATCCTTTCCACAGCAAAAGGCTGAAAAGAGTTGTGGGTATGGGGAGGTGGGATAAGAAGGACATGAGAGAAGGGACTATGAACAGAGAATGAGAATCGGGCACAGGAGATATGGGTAGATGTGGACAGAGTTCCTCAGTCTGGGTTCTCCCCCTCCTCTTGAGAAAAGTCTCATACATTTTGATGGTTTCTATGGTCAAGAAAGTTTGGGAAACACTGTTCCAAATGTCAAAAAGCCCCATGACCCTAATCTCAATGTTAGCTTCTATCTTGATAGGCTCTAATTTCACTGTAAATATTTTAATGTATGCTTGTTGGTCACTGTTGAAGAATGCTATAGAACCAACTTAATATCTTGGAAACTGGTAAATAAAGGGGAAGATTATATCCATTTATCCTTCCTGTTGGTAACTAAATAATAGAGGAGAAATTTCTTTTATAGAATTTAAGTAGACTGATACAAGAAGAAGAAATACACAATGAAAATATCAAATTTTTTGCAACCCCCTAAATAAATACAGAGATCTGGTCACGGAAGTATCAATTAACAGCTAACAACAACAACAACAAAGTGGACCAGATGTCACAACAACAAAGTGAACCAGATGTCACCTATCTCCTGATGGAAAAACACCCTCACCTACAAAATTATCTTGCCAAGAATAATCAACTCTGACCTGATTAACTCAAGCCCATCTACCTATTTTATTTCCTACAAAGTCCCAGGACCCTAATGTCAGCTTCTATCTGGATAGGATCTACTGTCTAGGAAATAAAAAGAATGTATTAAACTATATTATTTTAATCGGCAAAATCCAGACTTGGGTAAACTCTACAAAACAAATAATCTCGTTTCTTTATAACACAACACAAGAAGAAAAAGAACTTGCAGGTTTTAAGATTTAAAATTATAATACGTAGACCTTATTTGGGTCCTCATTCCAATGAACAATTTATAGAAAACAAACAAAAAACCACTTATGACATTTCTGAGAGAAGTGAAAATTTATACGTTGGATATTTGTTAATAGTTTAAGATGGGACAATGGCATTATGGCTATTTTTTTTTTTTTTTTGTAGAGACAGAGTTTTGCTTTATTGCCCTCAGTAGAGCACCGTGGCGTCACACAGCTCACAGCAACCTCCAACTCCTGGGCTTAGGCGATTCTCCTGCCTCAGCCTCCCGAGTAGCTGGGACTACAAGCGCCCACCACAACGCCCAGCTATTTTATTTTTTGTTGTTGCAGTTTGGTCAGGGCTGGGTTTGAACCCGCCACCCTCGGTATGTGGGGCTGGCGCCCTGCTCACTGAGCCACAGACGTCACCCCATTATGGCTATTTTTTTTTTTTTTTTTAGAGACAGAGTCTCACTTTATTGTCCTCTGTAGAGCACTGTGGCCTCACAGCTCACAGCAACCTCCAGCTCTTGGGCTTAGGTGATTCTCTTGCCTCAGCCTCCTAAGTAGCTAGGATTACAGGCGCCTGCCACAATGCCTGGCTATTTTTTGTTGCCGTTTGGCCAGGGCAGGGTTCGAACCCACCACCCTCAGTATATGGGGCTGGCGCCCTACTCACTGAGCTATAGGCACCGCCTGACATCATGGCTGTTTCTAAAAGGGCATACTTCTGGCTCGGTACCTCTAGCACAGTGGTTATGGCGCCAGCCACATATACCAAGGGTGGCAGGTTCAAACCCGGCCCAGGGCCAGCTAAATAACAATGACAACTGCAACAAAAAATAGCTGGGCGTTGTAGTGGGCGCCTGTAGTTCCAGCTACTTGGGAGGCTGAGGCAAGAGAATTGCTTAAGTCCGAGAGTTTGAAGTTGCTGTGAACTGTGACAACACAGCACTCTACTGAGGGCGACATAGTGAGACTCTGTCTAAAAAAAAAAAAAGACATACTTTTAAAGGTATTTAATGAAATGTTTATGGATGGAATGTTAGGATTTGCTTCAAAATAACATTGTGGAGTATCAGTGGGGATATGAGTGAGATGAGCCAGATCATGGTTCAAGGAGGGTTCATTGTATTATACTATTTTTATGAATATTTTAAGTTTTCCATAATTATGAGTTCTTTTTTAAACATATGTTCTGCTTTAACAGAAATTGGGCTACATAACTCTTTTCTGTTCTGAGATTTTTACCAAAGGAATCTAAATGAGTCTGTAAACAATATAAAAGAAGGGGCTAAGAAGAAATCATGGCATTTTAAAATGAGGTATGAACCCAGGCACAGTGGCTCACAACTGTAATCCTAACACTCTGGAAGGCTGAGCTGGATGGATCTCTTGAGCTCAGGAGTTCAAGACCAGCCTGAGCCAGAGCAAGACCCTGTCTCTACCAAAAATTATAAAAACTAGCTGGGCGTAGTGGTGGGTGTCTATAGTTCCAGGTATGTGGGAGGCTGAGGCAGGAGGATCACTTCAGCCCCAGAGTTTGAGGGTGCTGTGAGCAGTGACACCACAGCACTCCACTACCCAGGGTGACTGAGTGAGACTCTGTCTAAAATAAAATAAAAATAAGGTTAAAATAAAATAAAATAAAATAGGGTGTGAGTACATTCCCCTTCTGGAGTTTCTCTTACTAACATAAAAGAGGAACCTCTTGGCTCGGTACCTGTAGCTCAAGTGGCTAGGGCGCCAGCCACATACACCAGAGCTGATGGGTTCGAATCTAGCCCAGGCCTGCCAAACAACAATGATGATTACTACAACCAAAAAAAAAAAAAATAGCCGGGCATTGTGGCCGGTGCCTCTAGTCCCAGCTACTTGGGAGGCTGAGGCAAGAGAATCACTTAAGCCTAAGAGTTGGAGGTTGCTGTGAGCTGTGATGCCATGGCACTCTACCCGGGGCAACAGCTTGAGACTAGAGAAAAAAAAAAAAAAAAGAGGAACCTCTTAACTGTCACCGTGATTTAATTCAATTTAACAGGCATGTATCTTAGGTTTTCTCAGCCCGCTACTATTATCTCTACCAGTTAACCTAATATTATCTACAAGAAAAAAATCCTGAATATTACCTTATAGATAACTTCTGGCAAGAAAGAGCAGACTATACTACTATTGTATAGTTGTGGAAATTCCATATACATTTTCTTTAGAGCATCAGTAGCCTGTAAAATAGAGAGATTGACATATTTAAAATCTATTTAAATGTGACAGTCCCAGCCATAAACTATTATTAAATATATAATACAGGTGGCCATAAAGTCTCATTATTTTAAATTTCATATGGTCTTTACAGCCACCCTGTATATTAAGTACAACCCTATGAAATGAAACCGAAGTTTACTAATACATAGTGATAATGACAGCATTGGCAGACTCCATTATCCACAGGGTTCTATTTTAAACTCATACCAGCAGTAAAGAAAGACGTAGTTAGGGAAGTGCCGCTTGATCATCTCAATGAAAGGCACACCCCTTTTGCCAACTTTTGGAACGTATGGCAGGCTGTAGGCCAGAGGAGGCTGGACACAAAATTTTCCTTTCCTTGTATCCTAGTTTAGCTACTATGAAAAGTACTTTTATACCGCTAATTCTATCACCTTCTGCCTCTCCTAGATGAAGTGTGAGCCAAGCAGCCTGGGAACTACAGAGGGTAGATTTCCTCAGTCCAGGGGGCTGGGAGGACACATCATCCATCACCAACATGGAAGGAGAAGCAAGGGGATGAGGGGGGAACTGGGAAGGGCTGGAAATCTACTAATTCTTCTCAAAGTGAACAGAAGTTTCTTTCTATATTAGATTATTAAGAATGAACTGTTTGATTTGCGTAAGTACAAAGTTTTACAGTTGGTATTTCTGACATTTCACTTTGACACTTGTTATTTATTTATTTATGCATTTATTTTTTGAGACAGAGTCTCACTGTATCACTCTCAGTAGAGTGCCGTAGCGTCACAGCTCTCAGCAACCTCCAACTCCTGGGCTTAAGTCATTCTCCGGAGTAGCTGGGACTACAGGCGCCCACCAAAACGCCCGGCTATTTTTTTTTGGTTGCAGTTGTCATCATTGTTGTTTAGCTGGTCCAGGCCGGGTTCGAACCTGCCAGCCACTGAGCTATGGGCGCCGCCTTGTTTTATTTTTATTGTGAAGGTACATCTTCATTCTTTCAAATACATGTTTTGGCTCGATTATCTTTCACATTTTTTTTAGAGCAATTTTTGTGAAACCATGGATAAGGCAGAAGTTCATATTACTTTCAAATATGAGTTCTGTTGCACAGTCAGTGCCAGCACAGACAGCTTGAAGCATCAATGAAGTGTTTGGGAAGGGTGTGGCTAAGGAACACACAGTACGTCGATGGTTTGAAAGTACTGTTCTGGTGGTTTTGATTTTGAAAATGTGCCATGTGGGTCATTAGTAGTACAGCTAATAAATGAAAAGGCCACAGTAGACTTTAAATACTGACATTTTGTAACCCCTGCTGAATTGACAGCGATAGCAGCTGACAACAGAAAGGACACTAGACATTATGTGGACTCAATGCTGCTGCATCACAATGCTTGAAATACTGCTAATTTTTGGAATGTCACACATAACCCATAACTAAATATAAGCAACAAAATTCATTCTCCCCTCAAAAAAAAAAACAAAAAAAAAAAACCAAAACACAGAAATCATTCATGTCATGCTTCCTCTTCACTAATAACTGAAAGAACTGCAGGACTAGAGATGTTTTCTTGGTATTTGAATTAACACATGCACTGCAGTAACTCTTTGCCTACACTACTAATTCAATTCTCATAACAACCCTATTGTGGAAGTTTCTTTTATTATTCTCATTTTGCCCAGGAGAAAACTAAAGTGACAGAGCTCAGTAAAGGTCTGTAGGACTCCAAAGACTGTGATCTTGGCTACTCTGCTCTACTAGCTCCATTTTGTTGCCAACAGTTGTCCTCTACACTACCATTTTGGTGATTTAGATCACTATGTTCTATGCAGTTTTGGTGGAATACTTGTGAGCACCCATCTAGAAAACTCAAACACCTGGATGTTTTTTAAAAATTTTTTTCTACTTTTTCTTTCTTATTCTAAGGGAATAAGCATGAAAATCGTCAGTACGCCATGGGTGAAATGTGGGGCCTATTAGGGTTCCCAATGAGGGCTGCATCAGCAACAAAACCTGAGGTGCTCATTAAAAATACATGTTACTCAATCCCACCCTGGACATTTTCAGATCACGAGGTATTCTCCAGGAATTCCAAGTGTCTCTGGTGCAGACCAATTAGAAACAGATATACCCAACACATCAGTTCATTGAAATAATAAATTAACATTCTCTTCTTTCTTCAAAAATGAGAGTTTGTTGTAATAAAATTAGATCTTAGGCACACATTTCAGATTTTAGCAGCTGGTTCCACCTGTATTATGGGATTAATAATAAAAAAAAGTGGCATCATCAGAATTCTTAACCAGTAGATGGACATTAACCGATTATAGACAGTGCTAGGGGAAAAATGCTCAAATTGCCCAAATTGGAAAAAAATACTTGTTCTTGAAAAGCTGGTTTTAAGAGAAAAAACGTGATCTGAACATATTTCCCCATCAATTTTAATTGCAATAATATGTTTTTATGAATAGAGGTGCATATTCTAAAATTTAAAATTTTATCTAGCACTGTCATACACATTTGAAGAAATAAAGTAATTCTCCAATAAAAGTATACTTACTAAAATCACTAAATAACAAAACTAAAATAAAGGATAGAAATTATAGAGGGAAGACTATGTAAAAGATACATATTCTGTTCACTATTAAAAGCTTTAAATGTCGAAGTTTCTTTAAATTTAGCTTGTAGTTGTCTATTTAAGGTCCTTAATTTAAAAGCCAGATGCAATTGGCAACAACTGCATCTGGCTTGTGTACAAGCTTGTGTACACATCTGGCTTGTGTACAACTCCTAAATTTGTTTTTATGAGGTTACTTGAATGGTCTATCCCAGAAATGTATCTTTTTTTTTTGAGACAGTTTCACTTTGTTGCCCTCAGTAGAGTGCTATAGCATCACAGCTCACAGCAACCTCAAACTCTCAGGCTCAAGTAATCCTCCTGTCTCAGCCTCCCAAGTAGCTGGGACTACAGGTGCCTACCACAACGCTCGGCTATTTTTAGGGTTAGGCTCTCACTCTTGCTCAGGCTGGTCTTGAACTCCTGAGTTCAGGTGATCTACCCACCTCGGCCTCCCAGAGTGCTAGGATTACAGGAGTGAGCCACCGTGCCACCGCACTCGCCTCCAGAAATGCTTGTTTACTGATTACTTACTATCTTTTGTAAATGCTTTATGCAAATAAAAGAAATTTGACTCTTTCTTCTAGTGCTGGTTGTAGGATACTAAAAGGTGTTCAAAGGTTCCATAAAAGGTAAAAGGTTATAAAGTTCCACAACTTACTGTTTCCTTAATAGATATAGATTTTTACATTGTATACTTATATTAAGTACTTTATAATTTATATAAATCATTTTTTTTTTTTTGAGACAGAGTTTTACTTTGTCGCCCTCGGTAGAGTGCCATGGCATTACAGCTCATAGCAACCTCAAACTCTTGCGCTTAAATGATTCTCTTGCCTCCAAGTAGCTGGGACTCAGGTGCCCACCACAACGCCTGGCTATTTTGTTGTTGTTGTTGCAGTTGTCATTGTTGTTTTAGCAGGCCTGGGCCAGGTTCTAACCCACCAGCCTCAGTGTATGTGGCTGGTGCCCTACCCACTGAGCTCAGGTGCCGCTCACACATAAATAATTTTTAAGAGAAAATATAGTTAATTTTGGAAATGACTAGCAATTAATTTTTTTTTTTGTAGAGACAGAGCCTCACTGTACCGCCCTTGGGTAGAGTGCCATGATGTCACACGGCTCACAGCAACCTCTAACTCTTGGGCTTACGCGATTCTCTTGCCTCAGCCTCCCGAGCAGCTGGGACTACAGGCGCCCGCCACAACGCCCAGCTATTTTTTTGTTGTAGTTTGGCCGGGGCTGGATTTGAACCCACCACCCTCGGCATGTGGGGCTGGCACTGTACTGACTGAGCCACAGGTGCCGCCACATTTTTTTTTTTTTAAAGACAGAGCCTCAAGCTGTCGCCCTGGGTAGAATGCTGTGGCATCACAGCTCACAGCCACCTCCAACTCCTGGACTCAAGCAATTCTCCTGCCTACTCCTCCCAAGTAGCTGGTACTACAGGCGCCCTCCACAACACCCAGCTATTTTTTGGTTGCAGCCATCATTGTTTGGTCGCCCAGGCTGGATTTGAACCCGCTGGTTCAGGTGTATGTGGCTGGCGCCTTAGCTGCTTGAGCCACAAGCGCCATGACTAATTTTTTTCTTTTTGAGACAGTTGTCTTACTTTGTTGCTCTGGGAAGAGTGCTGTGGCATCATGTCTCCCAGCAACCTCAAACTCTAGGGCTCAAGCAATCCTCTTGCCTAGGGCTCCTGACTAGCTGGGACTACAGGCACCTGCCACAGTGCCCACTTATTTTTAGAGATAGGGGTCTGCTCTTGCTCAGGCAGGTCTTGAACTTCTGAGCTCAAGAGATCCGCCTCCCTCAGCCTCCCAGAGTACTAGGATTACAGGCATGAACCATGCACCCAGCCTTTAAATGTCTTCTTAAGAAAGTAAATTCCACAGTATAAATGGTACCTTTTTTGCATGGCCTTTTACATCAAAGAAGATTGTGAGGTTATAGTTTAGGCACTCTGCAACAGCTTCCCTCAGGGTAGGGATCTTTTCATTAGGGAAATCATTCCTATAAGAGAGAGAAAAGGAATAATACACTGTAGGAAAGAGAGAAAAAAGTTTAGTGGAATATTTACAAATGTCTCAATCAAAAGTAAGGAGCATTTTCCTTACAATATATTGTTGGTAAATATAGCCACCCTACTGTGTTAGAACTTACTCCTTCTATCTAACTGTATGTTTGTGCCCGTTAATTAACCTCTTTTCGTCTCCCCCCATAGCCTTCCGAGACACTGATAACTATCATTTCATTTACTATCTCCATGAGATGAACTTTTTTAGCTCTCACATATGAATGAAAATATGGAATATTTGTCTTTCTGTGCCTGGTCTATTTCACTCAATATCATGACCTCTGGTTCCATCCATGTTGATGCAAATGATAAGATTTTGTTCTTTTACATGACTGAATAGTATTCCATTGTGTGTATATACCATACTTTCTTTCTTCATTCATCCATCAATGAATACTTAGGTTAATTCCACATCCTGGCAATTGTGAATAGTGCTACAATAAACATGGGGGTGCAAGTATCTGTTTGATATACTGATTTCTTTTCCTTTCTTTTCTGGGTTGTACAGAAGTTCTGTTTTTAGTGGGGCTTTTTTTTTTTTTTTTTGAGACAGAGTCTCACTATGTCACCCTCGGTGACAATGCCGTGGCATCACAGCTCACAGCAACCTCCAACTCTTGGGCTTACGTGATTCTCTTGCCTCAGCCTCCCAAGTAGCTGGGACTACAGGTGCCAGCCACAATAGCTGGCTATTTTTTGGCTATAGTTGTCATTGTTGTTTGGCAGGCCTGGGCCAGTTCGAACCTACCAGCTCCAGTGTACATGGCCGGCGCCCTAGCCACTGAGCTACAGGCACCAAGCCTATTTTTAGTTTTTCTCTGTATCCTTCTCAGCATCTGTTATTTTTTGTCTTTTTGATAACAGCCCCCTTCTGAGTGAGATGATATATTATTGTTTTGTTTTGTCTTTCCCTAATGATTAGTAATTTGAGCTTTTTTTCATATACCTATTGGCCATTTATATGTTTTCTTTTGAGAAATGTCTGTTCAAACCCTTTTCCCACTCTGTAATGGAATTTTTTTTTTTTTTTTGCTGTTGAGTTCCTTGCATGTTTTGGATATTAGTTCCTTGTCAGTTGAACAATTTACAAATATTTTCTCTCATTCAACAGGCTGTGTGTTCACTCTGTTGACTGTTTCCTTTGCTGCATAGAGCTTTTTAGTTTAATATCATATCATTTGTTTATTTTTGTTGCCTGTACTTTTGAGGTCTTAGCTATAAAATCTTTGCTTAGAGCAATGTCTTGGAGTATTTCTCCTATGTTATCTTCTAGTAGTTTTATAGTTTTGGGTCTTATGTTTAAGTCTTTAAAATCCATTTTGAGTTGATTTTTGTATATGGTAACAGGGGTCTAGTTTAGATCTTCTGCATATGGATATCTAGTTTTCCCAGCATTTACTAAAGAGGGTGTCCTTTGCCCAATGTGTTTATAGTGCCTTTCAAAAATCAGCTGGTTGTAAATACATGGATTTACCTCTTGGGTCTCTATTCTGTTCCATTGGTCTATGTGTCTTTTACACTGATACCATGCTGTTTTGGATATTGTAGCTTTGTAGTATATTTGGAAATAAGTCACGTACTGTGAGGCATTCACATCTTTTTTCTTCTACTTAGTATTGCTTTGGCTATTCAGGCCTTTCTGTGGTTCCATACAAATTTTAGGATTGTTTTTTTCTATTTATATGAAGAATGTCATTGGTATTTTGATAAGGATTGCATTGAATATGTAGACTGCTTTAGTATGATTATTTAAACAATATTAATTCTTCTGATCTATGATTATGTAATATCTTTTCATTTGTTAGTGTCCTCCTAATTTTTTCTTTCTGTGTTTATTGTAGTTTTCCTTGTAGAGGTCTTTCATCTCTTTGGTTAAATTTATTTGTAGGTAGTTTTGTTTGGTAGATATTATAAATGAGATGCTTTCTTGATTTCTTTATCATCTAGTTCATTATTGGCATAAGAAATGCTACTGATGTTTGTTAATTTTGTAGCCTGCAATTTTACTGTTTATCGGTTTTAATAGTTTTTTGGTGGAAAATTTAGCTTTTTCTATAAATGAGATCATATCATCTTCAAAGAGGGATAATTTATAACTTGCTCTTTTCCAATTTGAATGCTTTTTATTTTTTTCTTGACTGATTGCACTGCTGGGACTTCTAAGACTATGTTGACTAGTAATGATGAAAATGAGCACCTTGTCTTGTTCCAGTTCTTAAAGAAAAGGCTTTTAGCTTTTCCCCATTCCACAAGATAGGGTTAGCTATGGATTTGTCATATATGGCCTTTATGATGTTGAGGCATGTTCCTTCTAGTTTGTTGAGAGTTTTTATCATGAAGGGTTATTGAATTTTATCAACTATTTTTTTCTCTCTCTACTGACATGATCATATGGTTATCTTTTTTTTTCTTTTGAAATGACGTATTGTGTTTATTGATTTGTGTATGTTGAATCATCTGCATCCTTGGGGTAAATCCCACTTGATCATGGTGTATTACCTTTTTGATGTGTTGGATTTTGTTTGCTAGTATTTTGTTGAGAATTTCTGCCTAAGTGTTCATCAGGGATATTGGCCTGGAGTTTTCATTTTTGTTGAGTTCTTGTCTTGTTGTGGTATCAGAGTAATTATGGCCTCATAGAATGAGTGGAAGAATTTCCTTCCTTTCAGTTTTTGGCAACAGTCTGAGGAGGACTGGTATTAGTTCTTCTTTATAAGTTTGGTAGAACTCAGCAGTAAAGCCACCTGGTCCTTGGCTTTTCTTTGCCTGGATACTTTTTATTACTGATTCAATTATGTTACTCATTACTGGTGTGTTCAAGATTTCTATTTCTTCCTAACTCTATCTTGGTAGGTTGTATGTGTCCAGAAATTCATCTGTTTCCTCTGTTTTCCAATTTGTTAGCATATGATTATTCATAATAGTCTTTTTGTAAAGACTAATGACCTTTTGTATTTATGTGGTATCAGTTGTAATGTCTCTCTCTCTCTTTTTTTTTGAGACAGAATCTCATTCTGTTGCCCAGGCTAGAGTGTCGTGGTGTCAACCTAAGTCACAGCAACCTCAGACTCCTGGGTTCCAGTGATCTTCCTGTGTCAGTCTCCTGAGTAGCTGGGACCACAGACACCCATCACAATGCGCAGCTATTTTTTCTAATTTTAGTAGAGACAGGGTCTCACTCTTGCTCTTGCTGGTCTCAAACTCCCGAGCTCAAGTGATCGTCTGGCCTTAGCCTCTCAGAGTGCTTGGATTATAGAAGTGAGTCACCATGCCCAGCCTCCTTTTTTCATTTCTAAGTTTATTTACTTCAGTTTTTCTCTTTGCTTTGTTAATCTAGTTAGCAGTTTGATTTTATCTTTTCTTTTTTTTTTTTTTTTTTTGGTTTTTGGCCAGGGCTGGGTTTGAACCCACCACCTCCGGCATATGGGACCAGCACCCTACCCCTTGAGCCACAGGCACCGCCCGATTTTATCTTTTCAAAAGACCAATTTTTTGTCTCATTGATCCTTTGTATTGTTTTTGTTTTTTTGAGACAGAGCTTCAAGCTGTTGCCCTGGGTAGAGTGCTGTGGCATCACAGCTCACAGCAACCTCTACCTCCTGGGCTCAAGCTATTCTCCTGTCTCTGCCTCCTGAGTACCTGGGAGTACAGGCACCCACCACAACATCTGGCTATTTTTTTTTTTTTTTTTTTGGTTGCAGCTGTCATTGTTTGGCGGGCTCAGGCTGGATTCGAACCTGTCAGCTCAGATGTATGTGGCTGGCGCCTTAGCCGCTTGAGCCACAGGTGCTAAGCCTGTTTTTTTTTTTATAGTCTCCATTTCATTTAGTTCTTCTCTGACTTTTATTATTCCTTTCCTTTTACTAATTTGGGGTTTGGTTTGTTCTTGTGTTCTATATCCTTGAGATACATTGTTCAGTTGTTTATTTGAAGTTTTTCTACTTTTCTGATATAACATTTGTTGTTATAAGCTTTCCTCTCAGAGCTGCTTTTACTATATCTCATAGGTTTTGGTATATTGTGTTTCCTTTTTCAATTGTCTCAAAAATTTTTATTTCCTTCTTAATTTCTTCATTGACCCAAATGGTCGTTTGGAAGTATATTGTTTAATTTCCATGTATTTATACATTTTTCCAAAGTTTCTCTTGTTATTGATTTCTAGTTTTATTCCATTGTGGTCTAAGAAGATACTTCGTATGATTTTGAGTTTTTAAAAATTTGTTGAGAGTTATTTTGTAGCCTAAAATATGGTCTATTCTGGGGAATGTTTCATGTGCTGATGAGCAGAATGTGTATTCTGCAGCTATTGGAAAAAATGTTCTGTAAATGTCTGTTAGGTCCATTTGGTCTATATTAGGCAGTTTAAGTCCAGTGTTTCTCTGTTGATTTTCTATCTAAATGATTTGTAATCATACAGTATGTAGCCTTTTCAGATTGGCTTCTTTCATTTAGTAATAATGCATTTAAGATTTTTCTTATTTTTTTGTGACTTGATAGCTTATTTCTTTTTAGTGCTGAATAAGGTTCCATTATCTGGATGTATCACAGTTTATCTATCTGTTCACCTGCTGGAGAACATCTTGGTTATTTACAAATTTTGGCAATTATGAATAAGGCTATTATATACATCCATATGCAGATTCTGTGCAGACTAGACATAGAATTTTTCAGGCCATAATTTTTCATTTTTAATCCTTAGTTTAATCCAGAACAGTGGCTGGTAAATTTGACCCAAGCAGTATTAATAGTTACAAATCTATTAATAGTTTCTGCTACACCTCTTCACCAAGGCAACCAATTCAAATGTTAACAAAGTCAACGTAAAGGTTGAAAGAATCACGATGGAGGTTATTTAATCATATTATTCAGAGTTTATTGTACTTGGGACTGAGTAGATTAAGAGTATCCACTAAGTATACACTAAATGTAATCACGAATTTCCTTTATATTGTATGAGACCTTCAAACATGTTGTGGTCTTTTTTTTTTTTAATTAAATCATAGCTGTATACATTAATGCAATCATGGGGTACAATATGCTGGTTTTATATACAATTTGAAATATTTTCATCAAATTGGCTAACATAGCCTTCACGGCATTTTCTTAATTATTGTGTTTAGACATTTATATTCCACACCTAGTAAATTTCACATGTACTCGTGTAAGATGCACTGTAGGAGTGTTCCCACCCATGTTGTGTCTTTTAACCATAAATAGTTGAGGATGTAATTATGTAAGAAGCAACAAGTAAATGGCTTGCACGAGCACTTTTATAAAGGGTCAGGCAACTGGACCTCATGGTGGTGCCCAAGATATTTTTAATTCAGATCCTGGTAATAAGTTAGCACTGACAACATAAGACTAGTAGATGAGTAGAATTGACACAGACAGCTGAACACAAACTAGAGATTAGAGATTGATAGTCTTTGTTTTCTTATGTTATAGATGTTCCTTTTCTAGTAATTCTGTGCTTCTGATTGACTCTAAATTGGGGTTCCCTTGGGTTCAACTAATTTGCTAGAGTTACATGCACAAATTCAGAAAACATTTACTCATGTTTACTGATTTATTATAAAGGATAGTACAAAGACTACAGATGAAGAGATGCATAGGGTGAGTCATGGGGAAAAGGGTGCAAACCTTCTATACCCTCCCCTGGTGTGCCATCCTTCAGGAACATTCATGTGTTAAAATTACAAATTTCTTGACCAAAAAACAGCAGAATGACAAAAATCATGTAATTTTTAGGAAACCACTAAATTTCTACTGATTTAATAACATAATAAGTAACCCTCCTTACCAAAGGGCATGGTATATGCTGCTGTTGGAGAAATCAGACTTAAGATTATAATTTCTCTAGTAAAACTCTATGCAGGAGAAATTTGTAGGAATACATAAGTCTACTGACGATATTGGGCATTTATTTAAATGTAACTGCTTAAAATAATTATTTTTCTTTTTTTTTTTGGCCAGGGCTGGGTCTGAACCCACCACCTCTGGTATATGGGGCCAGCGCCTTACTCCTTGAGCCACAGGAGCTGCCCAATAATTATTTTTCTAATACATAATTTTTTGAAAATGGTGGCTAAGTTCTTGACATAAGAAATCAGCTTTTCTCTTGTTTGAAATTTTACTGTACATAATTTAACTTATGGTAATTCAACTATATTATTTTAACTATAAAATCTTGGGTTTTAAAAGGAATAAGAATAATTTAAGTCTTATAGGTAATTCTGCCAACCTTTCTAGTTAATGTCTATTCCCTGGGAGAGAAAGATGGGAGATCTGAATTTGTTGTGAGGCTAGTTTGACTAGTCTTAGTCTCCTTCTCCACGTCTTAGGATAAGCATCTCACCACAGTGGGCATAACTTTAGAATATCTATTTTTTCCTACAACATGGTCCCTAAACATGCCAATTATTTCATTTAGTGTTTAATCAAAGAAAACACATTCTGTTCTAATTATGGAGCAAATATTAGTTGTGTTAAATATATTAAGATGGTACACTGCCTCTGATATGCCTTCTTAAGAAATTTTTAAGGGTGATGCTGACCTTAAGCATTTTTTGCTTTAAGTATTAATTTTAGCTTGAAATCTTATTAGCTACAATGGTAATTTTAAAGCCAGCCTTTCTCTTTCACGCAGCAGAGCAATGAAATCTCTAATGACACTCAAGAACAGCCTGGACTTGTAACTTTCAAGTATTATCAATATTCTTTCCAGTCTGCAGTATGATTTCCTTTGGCTGACTTGAATTTCTTTCCTATCCTAGGAAAATAAAGTCTAAACCGTCTTTCAGGGAGAATGATAACTTAATCACTGGGTCAAACACTCAATATTCAAGGAGTATTGATCGCTGTTCAGATAATTGATATTACCTCAATAACAGTAAGCACGCCCTTTTCAGTATTACAAAGACAAGAGGAGAGGGATTCAAATGACTACATTCCAAATACATTACCCAATATACCAATTCTTTTTTTTTTTTTTTTTTTAGAGACAGAGTCTCACTGTACCGCCCTTGGTAGAGTGCCGTGGCGTCACACGGCTCACAGCAACCTCTAACTCTTGGGCTTACGCGATTCTCTTGCCTCAGCCTCCTGAGTAGCTGGGACTACAGGCGCCCGCCACAACGCCCGGCTATTTTTTTTTTTGTTGTTGTTGTTGCAGTTTGGCCGGGGCCGGGTTTGAACCCGCCACCCTCGGCATATGGGGCCGGCGCCCTACTCACTGAGCCACAGCGCCGCCTCCAATATACCAATTCTAAGAGTATTTATAGCTACTAGTGATGGTCAGGGTGTGGGTTCTATGGTCATATAAGTTTGAGAAACTCTGTGTTAAAGTTAAGAATTGATTGATGTGGACTTTATGTCCCCAAGAGGAATAACCAGAGTATAGTGTCTGATGTTATTTGATCACAGAACACTTTTCTTGCAGAATATCTTATAGGACTAGTTCTGATATATATACTTTGGAAGCTACCAGTTTAAACATACCAGGAGGGACTCAAATTAGTCATCTAAAAGACCTTACACTCTCACATGGTTGAGAGACATTGGGTGCAACAAAAAACAGCATGATATAGTGGATGTTTCTTTGAACTAGAAACTGGGATATCTACATTCTAGACTTGGTTTCTTTACGTACCAGTTCTGTGTCCTCAAGTAAGTCATTTAACTTTTCTGGGATTTTCTCTGAAAGCAAGATTGATCTAGATCTATGATCTAGATCTATCTAATATGGTAGCCACATATGGCTATTTAAGTTTAAATTTACATTTAAAATTCACTTCCTCAGTCTCACAAGCCAATTTCAAGGTCTCAGTAGATACAGTTGGTTACCATATCAGATAGCACAGTCTTTCCATCATTGCATAAAGTTCTACTGTACAGTACTATTCTAGATGATTTCCAGGATACTATTTCTATAAGTGTGATTCCTCAGAAGCTTGTTACAAGGATATGAAGAATTAAAAGGGTTAGGTTAAAAGGTGATCTTACTACTCAAAGATTTAAAAGAATGTATAATTTGTTTCTTGGAGTATATGAAGGCAAGTGATTGCTTTCAGCCCCATGATTCTATAATTTATTTATTTATTTTTTTGAAGTTCTGTTTTCCTTTATCTTTCTATAATTTAAATGACGGTACAAAGTAACTGTTAGTGACTAGACAGAGTATTATCATAAGAATAATTCTCAGTTGGAAAGATTAAAAACATAACGCCAAAGTTCTATTGTTTCTGGCACCTGCTCCTAACTTAGGAAACCCATTTATAGTTCAAAACAAAGTGAAATGACTCTCTTGAAGCAGAAATGTAATTAGAAGGGGCCTAGTCTGTGACCTCCAATAAACGCTAAAAGATATGTTTAAGTGACAATAAACTACTTACCTGAGTCTATGATTTGCTGCAGGATTAAGCTTCCTAATTTGTTCAAATGTCAAATCACACAATCGACCAGTCCCATCAGTTGTCCTATCTACTGTGTTATCATGCATCAAGACAGGAACCCCGTCAGAAGTAAATTCAATGTCCAGCTCCACTCCTGTTGCTCCGTTCTTAGCTGCCTTAACAAAAACATCAGCAATATTACTGTCAAATGGCCACAAACATCATTTTGCATCTAAACACTCAGAAGACAAACAAGGCTAAGTAGATAGTGTTTTGGGGTTTTTTTTGAGACAGTCTTATTTTGTCACCCTCGGTAGAGTGTTATGGTGTCATAGCTCACAGCAAACGCAAACTCGTGGGCTCAAGTGATTCTCTTGCCTCAGCCTCCCAAGCAGCTGAGACTACAGGTGCCCGCCACTATGCCCAGCTATTTTTAGAGACAGGGTCTCATTCTGCCTCAGGCTGGTCTTGAACTCCTGAGCTCAGGCAATCCACTTGCCTCAGCCTCCCAGAGTGCTAGGTTTACACAGGTGTGAGCCACTGCACCAGGCCTAGATAACTGTTCTTATTGATTCCTTCCGCTTCTCCTACCAAAAAGCAACCCTGACTTGTTTTCCACGGATGTTAACCTTACTTTAACTCTTGACTGATCCTTTAAAACTTCAAATTTCCCTACCCATCCCACTCTCACAGTGGCAGACAGGGAAACTCAAGGAACTTAAGTTTTCTCTGGATGCTTTAACTATATGGGTCATCAATGGCTTACAAATAATTAGACAAATTCCACTGTTTACCTACTCGGTCGGTACAGTAGCTCTGAAGATTACCTCGTGTTTGTTGATGAGTTACATAGCTCACTACTTTGACATAAACAAGATGAGTCGAGTTTTGTTGGTTTAACTCACCCTCTACAGAAACACCAAGCCTGCTTCTAGGAAACACTATATAGTAGAACCTCTGTAACCTGCCCACTCAAGGGACTGTAACAAACCAGTCAACATAAGGAACTAGGCCTACTCTACTGATACATACGTGTGGTGCATGTCCAGTCTCTAAAAAGTAAGTCAACTTAAGGAGGTGGTCAGTGTAGGGAGGTGGTCAATTATGGAGGGTCTACTGAATTTTTAAAGGTAATATAATTAATCACTTTTAACCGTTACAGGTAGAAATTTTTCTACTTAAAAAAAAAATCCTTGGGTGGCGCCTGTGGCTCAGTCCTTAGGGCGCTGGCCCCATATACCGAGGGTGGCGGGTTCAAACCCGGCCTCGGCCAAAAAACTGCAACCAAAAAATAGCCAGGCGTTGTGGCGGGCGCCTGTAGTCCCAGCTACTCGGGAGGCTGAGGCAAGAGAATCGCTGAAGCCCAGGAGTTGGAGGTTGCTGTGAGCTGTGTGAGGCCACGGCACTCTACCAAGGGCCATAAAGTGAGACTCTGTCTCTACAAAAAAAAAAAAAAAATCCTTTCCTACTCTCATGTGCAAAAGATACACAACTATATTTTCTTCTGAACGTCAAAGTTTGGTCTTCACATATATGACCTTGATATCCGTACCCCCATCCCAATTTCATCACTAACTAGCTATGTCATTTAGTCAAGTTACTTACCCATTCTAGCCTCAGTTTTATCATTTTTAAAATGATATTTCTATAATGATACTAAGAGGAGTTGTGGAGATTTAGAAATAATGCATGTAAATTACCAAGCTTTATGCCTGGCTCAGAGTTGTCACTCTGTACATATAAGCCATTATGATTAGGAAAGCCTAGGGAAAAAGTCATTTCAATAATCTATACTGATTATTTTAAAAGATAGGGCTTTTATAAATTAAAGACAGAATAATGTACTGGTATGTCAGCACAGGCTATATATTTTATAAGATAAAACATATGGTACATTTTTCTCACTGTAATATAAATATTATTCTTATTCCTTGTTGCCGGCACTATAATTGGATTAAATTATACTTCTGTTCATCTTTATTTGACTACAACACAAAATGGTGAGACATGGGGGCGGCGCCTGTGGCTCAGTCGGTAGGGCGCCGGCCCCATATGCCGAGGGTGGCGGGTTCGGGCCCCACCCCGGCCAAACTGCAACCAAAAAATAGCCGGGTGTTGTGGTGGGCGCCTGTGGTCCCAGCTGCTCGGGAGGCTGAGGCAGGAGAATCGCTTGAGCCCGGGAGTTGGAGGTTGCTGTGAGCTGAGGCCACGGCACTCTACCGAAGGCCATAAAGTGAGACTCTGTCTCCACAAAAAAAAAAAAAAAAAAAAAAAAAAAAAAAAAAATGGTGAGACATGGTATGTTAACAAGAATACTAAAACAAATGAATAGTTCATTTGTTTTTTTCTAAGTGGTTTATTAAGGCCAAAGACAAAAGACAAAAATAAAAGTTCTATAAAAGAAACACTGGTGTGGTGCCCGTAGCTCAGTGGTTGGGTGCCAGCCCCATATACCAAGGGTGGCGGGTTTGAACCTGGCCCCAGCCAAACTGCAACAAAAAATAGCTGGGCGTTTTGGCGGGAGCCTATAGTCCCAGCTAATTGGGAGGCTAAGGCAAGAGAATCACTAAAGCCCAGGAGTTGGAGGTTGCTGTGAGCTGTGACGCTACAGCATCTACTGAGGGCAATAAAGTGAGACTCTGTCTAAAAAGAAAAAGAAACACTATATTAGAGTTTCTTAGACCACATTGTCTAATGACTGCTTTCAACTTTCTTTACCAACACTTCTATGTTATTCCAATTATAGAGACAAGATAAACACCTGGTTCTAATTCATATATTAGTATATACAGGCATACTTCAGAGATATTGCAGGCTCAGTTCCAGACTATGATAGTGAAGTAAATATTTCAACAAAGAAAGTCACACAAATGTTTTGGTTTCCCAGTGTATACATAGTATAAAAGGTATGTTTACACTATATTATAGTCTACTAAGTGTGCAAAAGCATTATCTAAAAAATGATGAATACGTCTCAATTAAAATGTACTTTATTGTTAAAAAATGCTAACAATTGGGCAGCTCCTCTGGCTCAGTGAGTAGGGTGCTGGTCCCATATACTGAGGGTAGTGGGTTTGAATCCAGTCCAGGCCAAACTGCAACAACAACAACAAAAAAATAGCTGGGCATTGTGGCGGGCCCCTGTAGTCCCAGCTACTCGGGAAGCTGAGGCAAGAGAATCACCTAACCCCAAGAGCTGGAGGTTGCTGTGAGCTGTGACGCCACAGCACTCCACTGAGGGTGACAAAGTAAGATTCTGTCTCTAAAAAAAAAAAAAATATATATATATATATATATACACACACACACATATATATACACACTAACAGTCATCTGAGCTTTCACTTAGTAATGATGTTTTTGCTAGTGGAGGGTCTTACCTTGATAATGATGGCTGCTGAACACTAAAAATCTGTTCAGAGGAGGCACCTTCACTAAGGATCTTAGCTAGATCTTCTGGATAACTTGCTGCACCTTCTACATCAGCATTTGCTGCTTCACCTTGTGCTTTTATGTTACACAGAAAATTTCTTTCCTTAAGTTTTTTTTTTTTTTTTTTTGTAGAGACAGAGTCTCACTTTGTCACCCTCAGTAGAGTGCCGTAGCATCTCAGCTCACAGCAACCTCCAACTCCCGGGCTTAGGTGATTCTCTTGCCTCAGCCTCCCGAGTAGCTGGGACTACAGGCACCTGCTACAATGCCCGACTATTTTTTTTTTTTATTGCAGTTTGGCTGGGGCTGGGTTTGAACCCACCACCCTTGGTATATGGGGCCGACACCCTACCCACTGAGCCACAGGCGCCGCCCCCTTTCCTAAAGTTTTATGAACCTGTCTCTGTTTCAAATTTTCTTCTGCAGCTCTTCACCTTTTTTTTTTTTTTCTTTTTAGAAACAGAGTCTCACTTTATCGCCCTTGGTAGAGTGCCATGGCGTCACAGGTCACGGCAACCTCCAACTCCTTGGCAGCGATTCTCTTGCCTCAGCCTCCTGAGAAGCTGGGACTATAGGTGCCTGCCACAAGGCATGGCTATTTTTTGTTGCAGTTTGGCCAGGGCTGGGCTTGAACCCGCCACCCTCAGTATATGGGGCCAGCACCCTACCCACTGAGCCACAGGCGCCGCCCAGCTCTTCACCTGTTGTAGTCTTCAAAGAACTGAAGAGAGTTAGGGCCTTGCTCTGGATTTGGCTTTGGCTTAAGGGAATGCTGTGGCTGTTTTGATCTTCTGTCTAGACCATTAAAACTTTCTCCATATAAGCAATAATGTTGTTTTGCTTTCATATCAGTCGTGTGTTCACTGGAATAGCAAGCACTCTTAGTTTCCTTCAAGAATTTTCCCTTTGCATTCACAACTTGGCCAGCTAATTTTCTGCCTATCTCAGCTTTACACATGCCTTCTTCCAAAAGCTTAGTTATTGTAGCTTTTTATTTAAAGTGAGATATGTGCTACTATTCTTCCTCTCACTTGAACACTTAGAGGCCACTGCAGGTTATTAACTGGCCTAATTTCAATGTTACTGTATTTCCGGGAATAGGGAAGCCTGAGGAGGAAGACAGAATGGCTGTTTGGTAGAGCAATCAGAACACACACAGCAATGATTAAGTTCACCATTTTATATGGGCAGGGTTTGTGGCACTCCGAAACAATTACAATAGTAACAGATCACCGTAACAGATATAATACTAATGAAAAATCTTGAAATATTATAAGAATTACCAAAATGTGATACATAGACAAGAAATGAGAATGTGCTATTGGAAAAATGAAGCTAACAGACTTGCTGGGTGCAAGGCTGCCAGAAAACTCCAATTTGTAAAAAAACACATTCTCTGCAAAGTGCAATACAGCGAAGCTCAACAGAATGAGGTATGCCTCTACTTCATACTCATCTTTTTATGTTAGGAAATTTATCTTATCATAATATTTTTTTCTTCTAAACATACAAATTTCACATAAACTAGCTTACACAAATGTTGCACTTTTATTACATTTTTATGTTATTTGTTGGTTCGGAACTATAACAATAAAGTTCAGTAGTAGTATAGTACAATATAGTTCAGATCCATGTTTGCCATGTGTCAGATGCAGGGGTAGGAGCTGACTTCTAAAAGGGCACAAAAAAATATTTTAGGAAATGGATTTGAGTTGTACATATTTACGAAAATTCATCAAAATGTGCACTTAAAATATCTTTTATTGTATGTAAATACTTTGATAAAGTTGATAAAAAAAGTTTGCCTTAGGCTCAGTGCCTGTAGCTCAGTGGTTACAGTGCCAGCCGCATACACCAGGGCTGGCGGGTTTGAACCCCACCTGGGCCTGCAAAACAACAAACACAACAACAACGACAACAACAAAAATAGCTGGGCATTGTGGTGGGCGCCTGTAGTACCAGCTACTTGGGAGGCTGAAGCAAGAGAATCAGTTAAGCCCAAGAGTTGGAGGTTGCGGTGAGCTGTGATGCCACGGCACTACCATGGGTGATATAGTGATACTCTGTCTCAAAAAAAAAAAAAAGTTTTGCTTTGACAAATTCATTATATTTAACACACTGCCACACTAGAAAAAGTTTTTTCCTTGGGGCCATATGTTTTATTTACTAAAACAGAAAAAAACTTATAAAACAAAATGATCCTAAAACATACAATAAAACGTAATATAAAAACTTGAAAATAGTGTAAGAAGTTAATGTGAAACTTGAAAAACAGTTCATAACTCACATGGCAGTTAATGTGTTAAATGGCTTCTAAAATGTTTCACTGAAATCTATCTTTCAAACTAATCCCTGTAATGTAAGTTAATACACCGTAAGAACTTACTTAATGGTGACTGACTGTGAAGAAAACCATCGACTCTACTACTCTCATAATACAGAATGGCACAGAGGTTTTTCAACGAGATTTTCCATTCTGATCAAGTTGAAAATCATAATCCTTTTTAGTTACTAACTTTTATATACTAAACAATTCACCCATTCAAAGTGAACAATTCAATGGTTTTTCAGTATATTTACAGAGTTTTGGAACTATCTCCACAATCAATTTGTGGATATTTTCATAACACTCAAAAGGAAACTTGGTACCCATTAGCAGTCAGTATGAATTTCTGCTCCCACCATCTCAACCCCTGGCAACCACCAGTCTACTTTCTGTCTCCATGACTTACTTTGCCTATTCTGGACCTTTTATTTAATAGAATTAAATAAGTAGTCTTTTGTGATTGACTTCTTTCACTTAGCATAATGTTTTCAAGGTTCCATGTTACAGCATGTATTAGGACTGCACTCTTTTTTGTGGTTGGATAAACATCTTATAGTGTGGATATACCAGATTTATTCATCCATTCATCAGCTGACAGACATGTGTGTTGTTTCCACTTTGTTGGAAATTATTAACAATGCTGTTATGAACATTCATGTGTAAGTTTTTGGGTGGATACATGTTTTCAATTTTTCTTTTCTTTTTTTTTTTTTTTGAAGATGGAGTCTCAGTCTCACTATATTGCTCAGGCTGGCTTCTAACTCCTAGACTCGAGCAATCCTTCCACATCTGCCTCCCTAATAGCTGGGACTGTAAGAGGAGAAATAGCTTCAAACCCCTGCCCCCTTAGCTGTAAAAGTTACTTAAAGACCTAACTAGTTTCCACATTTTGGTGTTGTACATTGAGCTGCAATGAACAGTCTAGTGCAAGTGTCCTTGTGGTAAAAGGACTTTTCTTCTTCTGGGTAGATGCCCAGCAATCGGATTGCAGGAGCAAATGGGAGGTCTAGCTTGAGTTCTTTGAGGGTGCTCCATACTGCCTTCCAAAAAAGTTGTATTAGTTTGCAGTTCCAGCAGCCGTGTAAGAGTGTTCCCTTCTCTCCACACCCATGCCAGCATCTGCAGTTTTTTTGTTTGTTTTGCAGTTTTTGGCCAGGGCTGGGTTTGAACCTGCCACCTCCAGCATATGGGGCCGGCGCTCTACTCCTTTGAGCCACAGGAGCCGCGCAGCCATCTGCAGTTTTGAGACTTGGTGATGTGGGCCATTCTTACTGGGGTTAGATGATATCTCAGGGTGGTTTTGATTTGCGTTTCTCTAATAATTAGGGATGATGAGCACTTTTTCACACGTTTGTTGGCCATTCGTCTGTCTTCTTTAGAGAAGATTCTATTCATCTCTCTCGCCTAGTGATCTAAGGGATTGTTGGCTCTTTTTATGTTGTTAATTCAAGTTCTCTGTAGATCCTAGTTATCAAGCTTTTGTCTGAATGCCCACCAACCTAGGAATGGATTAACAAGCTGTGGTATATGTACACTATGGAATACTATTCAGCCACTAAAAAAAAAAAATGGAGACTTTACATCCTTTATATTAACCTGGATGGAGGTGGAACACATTATTCTTATTAAAGCATCACAAGAATGGAGAAATAAGAATCTTATGTATTCAATTCTAATATGAGGACAGTTAAGGTCCTAGTACACAGTGGGGGGTGGGGGATGGGGAGAGCTGAGAAAGGGAAGGAGGGAGGGATGGGAGATCAAGGGATGGGATACACCTTTTGGGGATGGGACACAAATATAAGAGGGTCCTTATCTAACAAAAGCAATCACTGTAACCTGGTTCTGTGTACCCTCAATGGATCCCCAACAATAAAAAAAAAAAAAGATGTAACTAGTTATCAATTACCATCCACCAGTATCAGTCACACCCACCACTCCCCCACCTGACACCATGAAGGTCATCCTGACCCTGGGCTGAAGAAAAACCAACAGATGGAACAGATAAAGAATGTGAGAGAGTCCTGTGGCTAGAGATTAGAGGGCTGGGTGATATACAGCTAAAAACAGTAACTCTGGGGGATGGTATAAGAATTCTGTGAAGTTTCTCAAAGTAAGGAAGGCTTTGAGAATAATTTCCCTGTTTCCTGGCATTCTGAATCTTATTAACAAAGGACACCTTTAACCCACATGAACGTTTGGCTCTTGCTCCCCATTCTGGCACTCTGACTACAGGACTATAGGTGTATGCTACCATGGCTGGCTTATTTTCAATTTTCTTGGAGTAGAAAAGTAGAAATGCTCGATCATATAGTGACTATATATTTAACCTTTAAAGGAACTGCCAGACTATTTTTCCACTAGCAGTGTAGGAAGGTTCTCAACATCTTTGCCAACCCTTGTTATTTTGATGATTGCCATTCTGGTAGGTATGAAGTGACATTTCATTGTGGTTTTACTAATAATATGCATTTCTCTGATGGCTAATAAAGTTGAGTATCTTTCCTCAATGGACATACTGACTATCTGTACTCCGTAGTACTTCCAACAAGTATTTACTGAGTACCTACTATTTATCAGGTACCATTCTAAGCAGTTAGTGGTAAGCAAGAGAGGAAAGTCCACAAATATTTACTGAGTGCCTATGTATCAGGCACTGATCTAAGCAGTGAGATAGTGGTGAGTAAGAGAGAAAAGGATCATGGATCTTACATTTAAGTAGGAAGAAACAGATTACAAACATGTAACACATAAATCATAATAATGATAAATACTTTTTATATTTTGAAGAAGAAAATAGAGTAATGTGAAGTTAAGGTAGGTGGGGATCACTAGACAAGGAGACCAGAGAAGTCTTCTCTGAGAATATGTCATTTGAATTGGCTGAGACCTTAATGGTAAAAAGGAGTAATCATACAAAGAGCTGGGGAAAGGGTCTTCAAGCAGAAGAAACCAAGTATAATACCAAGGCCACAAGGTAGAAGGGCACCCCAGGTGGCAGAAAGTGTTGATTACCTACAAATCTATTTCTCTTTTTTCCCCCGACAATGGAGACATGTTCTGCCCCAGTGTTCAGCTTTCTTCTGTGTTTGAGTAACAACCTGAACTATTTCCACCCCACAAGGAAGGAAGGCTTCTCAGACACAAGAAAGAGGGAATAGAGTCTTTCCTTGAAATTGGATTCTGGTAGAAAAAATGTGATGCCTGGGATTGCACTGGCCACCTGGCAATTACAACGAAGGCTAGCAGATACAATCAGTCAACAGAACCTGGGCTGTCCATAATCACAAACTGAACAGCTGGAGGTCAGACGTCCTCCACACACATACTTCTCTCCTGCAATGTGAGATAATAAGTCTGCTCATTGACTAAGATATTTGAAGTTGGGTTTTCTATTACATGAAGCCAGAAGTGTCCTAACAAACACCAAGAGTGGCTCAAACAGAGAGAGCAGGGGCCTTGAGAAAGGTACAAAACAAAAGGTTTTCTGATTTTATCTAACTGCAATAGGAAGTCCCTGGAGGGTTTTAAATAATAGCAGGATATGACCTGATTTGTACTTTCATTCTAGTCCCTGTGTAGTAAATGTACTGTGGGTATAATTTCATTCCTTTGCCATTGTTTAAAATATGATAGTATATCTGATTTTGGAACACATTTATTTCACGTACATCAAGTATTCTATATCTAGTTTATAATCCACCAGAAATTCTACCACTGTCAGAACGTCCTCCTTGATTTTTTTACATAGTAAAATGTTTAAGAATATAAGGTATGTGGTATGAGCAGCAAACATAAAAAGGGATAAGAGGATAGGACAAAAAACAAACTTTGATGGAAATAAAAGTATGTACAGTTGTCCCTTGGTATCCCCAGGAAGGATTGGTTTCAGGGCTCCCAGGGATACCAAAATCAGCTGATGCCCCAAACCCTTATATAAAATGGTACAGTATTTTCACATAACCTACAGACATCCTTTTATATGTAGTCCTCACCAAATGTCATCAATGAGTTTCTGGAAACTGTGACTTTAAGTAAAAGGATGTTCAGCAGTTCCTTAAACAACCTAGTTTCATTTAAATTTTTTTTGTTTTTTTGAGACAGAGTCTTATTATGTCACTCTAGGTAGAGTGCCGTGGCATCACAGCTCACAGCAACCTTAAACTCTTGGGCTTAAGCGATTTTCTTGCCTCATCTCCCAAGTAGCTAAGACTACAGACTCCTACCACCACCACGCCCAGCTATTTTTTTGTTGTAGTTGTCATTGTTGTTTAGCAGGCCTAGGCTGGTGTTTGAACCTGCCAGCCCTGGTATATATAGCCGGCGCCATAACCACTGAGCAACGGGTACCAAGCCTGTACTGGTTTTGTCTGTATTAGTTTCTAACATTGTATTGTTATTTGTTATTTTATTTTATTTTATTTTTTGAGACAGAGTCTCACTTTGTCGCCCTAGGTAGAGTGCTATGGTGTCAAAGCTCACAGTAATCTCAAACTCTTGGGCGTAAGGGATGCTCCTGCCTCAGCCTCCCAAGTAGCTGAGACTACAGGCACCCACCACAATGCCCAGCTATTTTTTTTGTTACAGTTGTCATTGCTGTTTAGCTGGCTTGGGCCGGGCTCGAACCCACTACCCTCAGTGCATGTGGCTGGAGCTGTAACCACTGTGCTATGGCACCACGCCTGTATTGTTATTTTTTATTGTTTTTTTTTTGTTGTTGTTTGCTTGTTTTCCCAAATATTTTCAATCTAGCTTTGTTGAATCTCAGGAATGGGAACTCACAGATACAGAGGACTACCACATTTCGTTTGAAGTCAACAGAGAAGTTATGACTAAAAAGTTCCCTGGTAATGACCTTATATTTTAACAAGCTTAATTACCACATCTCATTTCCTCTTAAGACCAGGAACTAACTTGGCACAATGTTTATTACCATTATTACATTACACGAAGACATGCTCAACTTAAATATATAAGACATGAATGTAATTTAATATAATCTCTTTGTAACACAAGAGGATATGAAACACTAGAGGTGTATGTGTATTTCACATACATACTTCCTCATCATTTAGTATGATTTGCATTCAGTCAAACATGTTCCTAGTCGAGCTGCCACATCTGTCAGTAAATACCTAAAAATACTTTCTGCACTCAGTTAATAGTGAGCTATACTTTAAGGCAACTTACATCAAGGTAAAGATGAAATGGAAGACAATTATGTGCTTTTTTTATAGTAATTATCATCCTTCTTTATATGACAATGGTATCTAATAGCAAACAAAATGTAATACTAACATATGTATAGGCAGTCCCCAAGTTACAAACAGCCAACTTACATACAACTTTCATTTATAAACGGAGGCTATTACAGGTAATAGGTATCTATTCCAACTTACATACAAATTCAATCTAAGAACAAACCTAAAGAACCTATCTCACTCGTTACCTGGGGACTACCTATATATATTACTTCATCAGGCCTCTCTGAGTTTAAGAATGCAAAATACATTCTTCCATAGCTTTAGATTTATTTTTTATTTATTTATTTATTTATTTTTTTGGCCGGGGCTGGGTTTGAACCTGCCACCTCTGGCATATGGGACCGGCGCCCTACCCACTGAGCCACAGGCGCCACCCTAGATTTATTTTTTAAAAAGCTGTTCTGTTTCTCTTCCATCACAAAGAACCAAGTGAAGAGAAGTGTAAGAGATGTTTAACCTTGGTATACACAAAGAAATTAGTTGCTCCCCGTGAAGTCAAAGGTTGCCCACCTGACCTTTTTCCTTACTTTATTTTATTAAATCATAGCTGTGTACATTAATGCAATCATGGGGTACAAGGTGCTGGTTTTATCTACAATTTGAAATATTTTCATCAAACTGGCTAACATAGCCTTCAGGGCATTTTCTTAAGACATTTATGTTTTAAGACATTTATGTTCTACACTTAGTAAATTTCACATGTACCCTTCTTTAGACTTAATTTTTTTTTTTTTTTTGTAGAGACAGAGTCTCACTTTATGGCCCTCGGTAGAGTGCCGTGGCGTCACACAGCTCACAGCAACCTCCAACTCCTGGGCCCAAGCGATTCTCTTGCCTCAGCCTCCCGAATAGCTGGGACTATAGGCGCCTGCCACAACGCCCGGCTATTTTTTTGTTGCAGTTTGGGTGGGGCCGGGTTTGAACCTGCCACCCTTGGTATATGGGGCCAGTGCCCTGCTCACTGAGCCACAGGCGCTGCCTTAGACTTAAATTTTTTACTTTGATTTTAAAGAATCACGTCATCTTTGGATTCTTGGAATAAATAGTTTATATCTGTGTGAGTCCTACCAGGCTTTACTTTATGTATTTTAGCTCACTGAATCCTCACAACCTATATGCTATATAGCATTATTATTCCCATTTTACAGATGGTGACACTGAGGACAGAGCTGAGAGGAGGGCTAAGAGAGGTGCCAAAGGGTGCCTTGCTTGCGGCACACCCTAGTCACAACCATGAATGGGGGACACAGGGAACTTAACTAACTTCTTCATTACACAATATCACCCCCCAGCTGGACAAACAAGCCAAGTTTTTACATCCTGGAACATATTATCATCTATGACAAAGAGTATTGAGGCATGGAATCAGAAGGCTAAATTCCAGAAGGAGCTGTGTGTGCTTTGAATCATGGTTTCCCTATCCATTCAATGTTAAAATAATATCACAAAGAAATAAGAGGGTCAGATATATTTACACAGATGCAAATATGCCTAATGAACTGAAAAGCCCTCTTACTATACAAGCTGGCATTATCATGAAGTTGGGAGACTGTCAAAAACCAGGTGGTATCAAGAGTCACAGGGATGTCTTGTGGAAAAGGGAGGCAAAACTTGAACCTGAGTTCAGCTGCCAGGGTTCCGTGAGAGTGAATGTGTTTAGGAGTACAGATGATAAGGAGATGACTCAAGTAATTTAGAGGACAAAACAAAGACTATTGTCCTGTGAAAGGTGATGGATTTAGCAAAACCTCAATGACTGACCAAGACCCTACTTGACCCGGCCCATTTTGTACTGTATTGACAAACCACCCTGGGCTCTCTGTTCCTTGAAGTCAGGCCACATAACGCTTCTTCTGTTGCCTGAACATTCCAACACCATTCCCATCTCAAGACCTCAACATTTGCTTTTCCCTGGCTGGCTCCTTCTCATAATTGCGGTTTCAATTCAAATGCCACTTCTTCAGAGAGGATTTCTCTGATGACTTTTGCCTAAAGTTGTATAACTCCTTCCGCCCCTAGTCATTCTTTATCTCATAACTCTGTTTTTCATTGCACTTTTCACTTTCTTAAAGTATCTTATTTATGTGTTTACTTGTTTAAGGCCAGTCTCTCCCACTCCAGTGTCAGCTCTGTAAAGCAGGGTCCCTTAGGGTCTTGTTGCTGGCTGTAACCTCGATATGTAGCACGTAGCAACTATATAAATATTTGCTGTGGTCTGCAAACATCTGTAGTTGGGAGATTCCTAGACACTGGAAGGGATCAAGGGCCACCGGAACGTATTCCTTGTGGACGAGAGAGGAACTGACAACGGGGAGCCCAGGGAACCCGTGGAAGGACGTAAAGAAATCCAAGTTCTTCTGGAGGACCGAGGGGCCCGAGGCGTGGGGGGCTCACCTGCCGAATGGCCGCCAGCGTGTTCTCGGGCGCGTCGTGACTGCCGCCGCGGTGGGCGATGGCAGAAACGCGGTCCCGGGGCTTAAGCACCTTCAGGGCTCTGTGGGAAGGCACCGGCTCAAAGCTGAAGATGCGCAGCAAGATGAAGAGGCTGCCTGTGAGGAGGCAGGCATTAAAGGGGCTGCGTGTCAACACCACCAGCACCAAGAGGAGAAAGGAGAAGGGGCCCATGAGCCCGCCCTGGTCCTCCCACAGCCACATGCCGGCGCCCGCACGGGCACTGACGGGAGTCCCGGACCTGCCGGGACAGGAAAGCGAAAAGCGGGGAAGAGCGCCCCAGGCACAGCTAGCACCCTTTGAGAGGACCAGCGCCGCACAATGGCGGCGGCGGACACTTCGGGAGAGGCAGCCGACTGTCCAGCCAATCAGGGCCTGGGATGGCACCATTGGGGGCGGGGTCGCTCCGTGGCAACGTGGGCGGTCCTGATCCTCAGGCCCCGCCCAGGCTCTAATTCTAAAGTGCCTTTAGCACTCCCTAGGCGGGAAGGGCAGGAAGAACTGTCAGGTTATCGAACTCACGAGGCGGGGTTTAATGTTATTCGCTGCACGGAGCTAATTACTGAGATAACGAGGATTGTTAAGGGAGAAAGGATTTTTCTTTTTTTTGTTTTGCAGTTTTTGTCCGGGGCTGGGTTTGAACCCACCACCTCTGGCCTAGGGGGCTGGCGCCCTACTCCTTTGAGCCACAGGCGCCGCCCGGGAGAAAGGATTTATTTCAGAAGACGTGTTAACTGGGACAGGGAGGCATAGGCTACCTTAAATCTACCTCCCTGATTAGCAGGGAGGTTTTTATGGAGGTTGAAAATGAAAAAGTATAAATATATTATTATATGTTTGGGGTGAAGTGCAGGGCATGTAAGTGTAGTGAAGAATTATGTTAGTACATCCATCTTATGAACAAAAAATGGACTAATTCTTTTTTAAGGTGGAAATTTTAGTATTATAATGAGCTGGGGTTAATATGGCTCATTATTTTAGTCTTGTGTGTAGGTTTAATTACTGTAGAATTGGAAGCAAATTTAGTGATTCCTTTATCTGCTCTTGTAAAAACTAAAGTCCAGGGAACCTTGAATGGGCAGGGTGCTTATACTATTTATTTTACTTCAATTCAAGGTGTCACATCACCAGTTCAGTTGCTTTTGACACAGCAATGACCCCCGCAGGGTCCTTGCTCTTGTGATACTCACATTCTCCTGGGGAAAATGAAGCACAGCTAACATTTACAGAGCATTTACCATGTCCCAGAAAACACTTCATATGGCTATTTTTCTAACAATGGCTTTGGTATTATCTCAGGAAACTGATTTCCATGGACTTTAGAAGAATTTTTCAGGTTATGAGAGAATAAAAGAGCCTTACAAAGGAGGCACAATCAGATTATATGTAACTGGAAGGGTTTCTAATGATTCCTTTATTTCATAAAAGTCAGCAGTTAATAGCACAGTTAGAACTAACATCAAGCTCCCCATGGCTTGTGACCTTTACATTACTACTTATACTAAGGGCTTAAGTACCAGGCGCTGTGCAACTGCTACAATTGTGCATAGCTAGCTACATTTGTGATAGGCACTTTTATTTTTTTTGTAGAGACAGAGTCTCACTTTACTGCCTTCGCTAGAGTGCCATGATGTCACAGGATTCACAGCAACCTCTAGCTCTTGGGCTTCCGCGATTCTGATAGGCACTTTTAAAACCGCAATTTTACATACGCAAAAATAGACACTGAAAGGAAGGTCCCGGCCAGAAGATAAAGCTGAGTTAGGGAATGGAAAGGGGACACTAAATCATATTTTTAAAAGCTCATAACGTGTTAGATAGAAACTTTTGCAAAATATCCAGGAATTTTAATATTACCCGTTACCTCCCCCCCCACACCCCGCTGATTTGCAAAAGGCTATAGATATCTTACGGCTTCGAATTGGCATCTTAGATTCAGCAAGTTTTATCTACAGTGAAAAAAATTTGGAACGTTGGAAAACATTTCAGCGCCCATACAGACTTTATCTCTACACAGATAAACAAAAAATGGCAACTTCAAGGAGCATAAGGGGCTTCAGATCCTGAAAAGGGTTCTTATTAAAACAAACAAATAAATGAAAGACTAAAACATAAAAGAGGGGCTACCTTTCAGTGAAGACTACGTTTCCCGGCGTGCAGCGCGCTTGCCGTGAGTACTACCTCTCCGTCAGGCGTGCTCAATGCACCTTGGGGATTGTAGTTTTCTGGAGAGCCAACCGTTCCAACTGCCCGGGAGGAAACTACCGGAAGCGCCGGCCGGGAGAGGTGGAGTCTGAGTGGCGGCGGCCGGGGCGGCGGCGGCGGTTGCCAGGAGCCCGCGTTGCCGCCTGAGACCCGTAATATGGCGGGGAGAAGGAGGAGAAGGCGGCGGCGGATCGAGCTGCTCCCTGTCGGTACCAATTGAGCCTCTTGCTTCCTGACAGGGTCCGTGGCGAGGGGAGAAAACCTGACGGGACCGTGGGGAATCAGGTGTGTGCATGAGCAGGGGCCTCGACCCTCGGCGGGTCGGAACTGAGAGGCAGCCTGGCGAGGCAGAATTGGCGCCCTGAGGCTGCTGAGGGCGGGCTCTTTGCTGGCTCCCGGGTCTCGAGCCTCTGGAGAGGCACGGGGGGCGGGAATGCGGGAGCCCGGGGGCAGGGAGCCCCGGGCTTTGCGGTGATGCTCCGGTGCTGGCAGCCCTGGTGGTCCCTCGGCCCTTGTCTTCAGAGGAGCTGGTGGAGCTGGGCGCAGGGCGCTGGGGTGAGGCAGAGGGTCCCCGGTGAATTAAACCCGAGGCAGAGCCAGAGAATCATCTCCTGGTGATAAAACTGGGCCGTTCTTTTTTTTCACTCCCCCCTTCGGCGCTGGAGAGGGATGTGTCCCCAGGGTGTGCACTGACCATTTCTGAACCCCGGTTACCAAACCTAGGGCCCAAGCTGGGAGTGCTGTTTACTCCGCCTTTGCCACTCTGGGGCATAATAAAGCGAATATTCTGGATTGCTCGTAAGGCTGCTAGGTGGTTCCCACCCTTTGCCTCTACTGCCTAGTTATGATCTCAGTCCCCTTTCCCTACCCCACTTTAGGCAAATGGCAGCCATCTAGAGGTTGATTTGATGGGGAGGGCTTGCGGGACGGCGAAATGAGGACGCTGTTGTCCCCCTTTCCATGTTTTTAAGTTACGTTTGAATCCTACCAGGAACTAAGCTCTGTCGCTGCCCTCCAGAGTTCACAGTCTAGCGTCCTTTTCGTGAGAAAAATAGCCCTCATTTATTGATGCTTTCTGCGTGTCCAGCAGTATGCTAATTGCATTCATGTATTAGCTCGTGGAATTCTCCCCAAATCCCTTTGAAACCAGATAATCAGAATTTTACAGAGATACAGAATTTTACAGAGATTACGGAATTTTACAGATAATCCATTTTACAGAGAAGGAAACTGAGGCCTAGGGATGGTAACTGGCATGTCAAGAACATACAACTGGTAGAAATCTTCCCATTTACTGCTGCTTCAATAAGTTTGCTTCTTTGGGGGAACTGATAGGTAAACTACCAGCTAGGTCTGATTTGAAAACAAGGTAGGGTCTGTTCCCGTGTCACTTTTAGCATTCCTTTTTGCGACGTTGTGGCAGCGTAATGGTAAGGAACAGATAGGACCACAGTCTGTGGGGTTTGCAAAGAGGCTCGTTCGGAAAAGGGTTAGTAGTAGCACTCCGTGATATAAATGGAGAAGGCAAGGCGTGTCTGAACTTGGCTGCAGCTGACAAATAATTGATGGAAGGAGACCAGTAATGCCTGATAGTGAAGTATGGGGCAGTAGATTTGTAGTCAAGACTTTATTAAAATAAAACCTTGTTAACAGTAGAAATTGTGGTGTGAGAAACATAATGCCCTCTGCTTAATCTTGGGATATGGACTGGTCACTTTTTTTTTTTGTAGAGACAGAGTTTCACTTTATCGCCCTCGGCAGAGTGCCATGGCGTCACACAGATCACAGCAACCTCCAACTCCTGGGCTTAAGCGATTCTCTTGCCTCAGCCTCCCGAGCAGCTGGGACTACAGGCGTCCGCCACAACGCCCAGCTATTTTTTTGTTGCAGTTTGGCCGGGGCTGGGTTTGAACCCGCCACCCTCGGTATACAGGAGCTGCCCTGGACTGGTCACTTTTTAAATGTTACCTTTGCAGTTCATAGGTCCCAGTTTCTCAGACCTATATGAATGAATGAAACGAGCATTCTCTCAATTCCATTCTTCCTAGCTAGCTTCTTTGGTGTATAGTAGTCCACCCTCTTCTTTTTTCTCCAGTTTACATTATTGTTTGAGTAATTACCCTAATTCATTTAGTGAATACTTTTATCAAGATCCTACCGTGCGGAGACATTGTTCTGTGTAATGGGGATTCAGTGAGCAAGACTGAAAAGGTACCTATGCTTATGGAGTTTACATTTTGATGGAGGAAGACAGACAAAAATCCAGGAAATAAGATAATTTCAGATATCTTGATACGTCTGAAAATTGGGAAATAGCAAGGTAGTGTGGTAGCGACTGAGGCAGGGCTAATTTAAATGAGACAATCAGGGAAGGCTTCTCTTAGGACATCCAGGCTGACAGTGAAGGATAAGAAGGATCCAGTCATGCTCCAGGATCATTTGGTAATTGCCATAATCTCCATATTAGCACTTGTATTTGAATGATTAATACATTGTCGTAAGCTGTAAATTATGCTATAATAGTTATGTATAACTATACATTAGCAATATGTAGGACATGTACTATTTAAGGGATCTGAATAGCTTTTTGAAACAATGAGGCATATCTTTATGATGTTATTGAAAGAAAAATAAAGCTATTGCCTTACATTTTCTAGACTTTTAACACTGAATTTTTCACTTTGCTTGCATGTTCATAGAAAGTATATTACTTCATTTATATAAATAACCTATTTATGTTCCCTGCAATACTGAATGCATGGGTTGTTTCAGAAAAGTACTTTAAAGTAGTTTAGCAGAAATGGGTTCATCTGAATGTCTTTTACATCTTAGCTACTGCATACTTTGGTTGTTACAATACATGTATAATGTGGGTTGAAACCTAGACTAAAAATATTTATGCAGTAGGGTGTTTTATTGTTTTACTTAAGTTATTTTTATGAACATAAGCTTGGAAAATAATCTCATTCATGCTCTAGCTAACCTTTCTTTAAACTCTCACTTTGCATAAATTGAACATAGATATAATTGATGGAATTGTAGGAAGTTTTGTTATTGATAAAACTACCAGTTGGCCAAAAGTAACAATATATCTTATTTTTTCTTTATCTAACCATAATTTTGAATATGCTTTTTTTAATTTCTAATTGCACTACTTGTCTCTGTCACTTAAGTGTACTGAATTTTTAAGTACTTTGTGGCCTACTGTAGTATCATATTCTATCTTATTTCATCTTTGCCCATGTCATTAGTTGAATTTCCCTACCATCTCTTTTTTTTCTTAAGTAGTTAATTCTTTTAAAATGAATACATATGAGATGAAATACATCAGGCCAAAAATAAATAAATAAATAAATAAATAAATAAAATGACACATAAAGGAATATTATTGTATTAGTTTTCTGTTTGCATAGTTCATACCTTTGTTGGTTATGATTGTTATTTCTTTTCCCTCATTTAAAGGAAACTGCCACACACAATGCTATGCAAACAATAGTTAATCAATATTTAATATTTGTTAAAAGAATGAATATGGGGGGTGGCACCCCGTGGCTCAGTGGGTAGGGTGCCAGCCCCATATACCGAGAGTGGCGGGTTCAAACCCAGCCCCAGCCCGGGCCAAACTGCAACAAAAAAATAGCAGGGCGTTGTGGTGGGTACCTGTAGTCTCAGCTACTCAGGAGGCTGAGGCAAGAGAATTGCCTAAGCCCAGGAGTTGGAGGTTTCTGTGAGCTGTGTAATGCCATGGCACTCTACTGAGGGAGATAAAGTGAGACTCTGTCTCTACCAAAAAAAAAGAATGAATATGGGGCTTATCCTTCCTGGTTACCTTTTAGTTTCATAGCTGCCATTAAAATTTCCCAGAAATTGTGAAATTACTCAATTGAAAGTTTTAAGTAGTTTGGTGATGGTTCCAATTCTTAACAGTAAAGTAGAATTAATATCATTGGTATATGGCATACTTCCTGGACTACAGCTCAGATTTTACTTTACAAATGTAAACAATATGTAATCAAATTGTACCCTCATATTAATCTTTTTTTTTTTTTTTTTTTGAGACAGAGTCTCATTATTTTGCCCTCAGAGTGCTGTCACATCACAGCTCACAGCAACCTTAAACTCTTGGGCTTCAGCGATCCTCTTGCCTCAGCCTTCCAAGTAGCTGGGCTACAGGCACTGGCCACAATGCCTGGCTATTTTTTTGTTATTGTTATTATTATTTAGCAGGCCCAGGCTGGGTTTGAACCCACTAGTCCTGGTGCTTGTGGCCAGCGCCCTAACCACTGCGCTATGGGTGCCAAGCCTAAAATTAAAAAAAAAAAAAGAAAGAAAAGTTCACAATATATATAAATTTAAAAAAATAGAATTAACACCTGTCAGTGGATTTTTTGTTTTTCACCTCTGAATTGGCTGGTGCCATGGAGTCAAATAGAGTCTTAAGATATGCAAGCTGAGATGGGATGATCACTTGAGCTCAGGGGTTCAAGGCTGTAGCGTGCTATGATTCCACTTATGAATAGTCACTGTAAGCTAACCTGGGCAACATAGTCAGATTCTTTCTCTTAAATAAAAAAAAGTATCCAACTAGGGTAGTGCCTGTGGCTCAGTGAGTAGGGCGCCGGCCCCATATACCGAGGGTGGAGGGTTCAAACCTGGCCCCGGCCAAACTGCAACAACAAAAAAATAGCCGGGCGTTGTGGCGGGTGCCTGTAGTCTCAGCTGTTCTGGAGGCTGAGGCAAGAGAATCGTCTAAGCCCAGGAGCTGGAGGTTGCTCTGAGCTTTGACGGCACGGCACCCTACCAAGGGTGATAAAATGAGACTCTGTCCCTTAAAAAAAAAAAAAAAAGCATCCAAGTAATAGCCTTTGAACTTTATAAAAGAAAAAGAATTTTTTTCTTTTCTTTTGTTTTTGAAACAGAGTCTTATTTTGTCGCCCTCGGTAGGTGTCACAGCTCACAGCAACCTCCAACTCCTGGGCTTAGGTGATTCTCTAGCCTCAGCCTCCCAAGTAGCTGGGACTACAGGTGCCCACCACAACGCCTCGCTATTCTTTGTTGTTGCAGTTTGGCCAGGGCTGTGTTTGAACCCGCCACTCTTAGTATATAGGGCTGGTGCCTACCCACTGAGCCACAGGTGACACCCCAAGGAAAAGAATTTTTTTTTTTTAATTAGAAAAAGAATTTTAAAAAGTAAATATTCTTGCCAGGCCTGGTGGCTCACACCTGTCATCCTAGCACTCTGGGAGGCTGAGGCGGATGGATTGCTTGAGCTAACGAGTTCTAGACCAGCCTGAGCAAAAGCAAGACCCCATCTCTATTGAAAATAGAAAAACTTAGGCAAGAGGATTGCTTAAGCATGAATTGGAGGTTGCTGTGAGCTATGACCCCCATTGCACTCTACCCAGGGTGACAGCTTGAGACTCTGTCTCAAAAAAAAAAAGTAAATATTCTTTTAAGTAGATCTTATCTTTTTTGCATTTTTACCTTTGTATGGTCTGTATACTTTATAGGTACTTGTATGTGATGATAAATACTATCAAAAAAATACGTGTATATATCTTATTTTACAATCTGTTTTTGTTTTTTTGTTGTTCCAGTTTGGCCAGGGCTGGGTTGGAACCTACAACCCTTGGCATATGGGGCCGGCGCCCTACCCACTGAGCCACAGGCGCCGCCTTATTTTACGATCTGAAGTTGGTAAAGTGGTATGGAACTTTGTTTCCTTTAAGGAGAATTGTTAATATTCGTCTTAAATAGTCACATTTAAAGATTAATTTACATACAAAAATATTAAAAAATATTTAATATTTAATATATGAAACGATTTTGTTTTCAGGTGATTTAGTATACCGGAGAATTAGCTCATGGTTAGTCAGATAGTACTGGGAAGATCAGTTATAGGAACTGTGAATGCCAGGACTGTATTCTGGTCTACAAATTTGTCAAGTAATTAAGATCTGGTTTTCTCAGCATGTTAAAAATGCTTTTTTCTTCCTGGTAGTATAATTGTGAGAAGATGGAGGAGTATGAGAAGTTCTGTGAAAAAAGTCTTGCCAGAATACAAGAAGCGTCACTATCCACAGAGAGCTTTCTACCTTCCCAGTCTGAAAGTATTTCACTTATTCGCTTCCATGGAGTGGCTGTGCTTTCTCCACTGGTAAACTTTGTTCTTGAATAATTTTTTCTGTAATGAACCATGCGGGTACCTGACACTTCTCTCCTAAATATTCTGGTATACGTCTCCTAAAAACAAGGGCATTTTCCTATATAAAACCTTAATATCATAATCACACCTTAAGAAAATGAATAATAATTTTTAATAGCACCTAATATTCTGTTCATATTCAGATTTCCCGATTTGTGCTCAAAATATCTTTTATAGCTTTTTTTCCCTAATGTGGACCCAGTGGAAATTCACAAATAAAATTTTTTATTATGTTTTTTTAATTTCTTTTAATGTAGAACAGTACTTGTACCTCTTAAAATTTTTTTTATGATATTGAATTTTTGAAGAGATCAGACAGATTGTCTTGTCTAGTGCCTCACATTTTGGATTTGTCTAATTGTTTCCTCGTGGTGATATTTAACTTCTTCCTTTAGTCCTTGTGGTTCTTGTAATTTGGAAGTTAATTCTAAAGTTTGGTTAGAATCAGCTTAAACATTTCTGGCAAGAATTCTTTGGAGATGATGCTATGTACTTCTTAAATTAAGTCAGACGTTATATAATGTTTAGTTGTTCCTCTAATTAGTGATGTTTAGTTTGACATCACTTGCTTATAGTGGTGACTGTCAGATAGTTCTTTAATATACATGTTTTTTCCTTTTTGTTTATCAAGTAAACTGTGTAATGATTCTTTGGTACCAAGTAAATAGAGAAAAAACTTATTTATTTATTTATTTTTTTTGAGACAGAGTCTTACTCTGTTGCTCAGGTTCAAATTCTGTTGTGTCAGCCTAGCTCCTAGCAAACTCAAATTCCTCCTGCTTCAGCCTCCCAAGTACCTGGGACTATAGGTGTCTACCACAACACCCGACTAATTTTTTATTTTTACTAGAGACAGGGTCTAGCTCTTGCTAAAGCTAGTCTCTGAACTCCTAAGCTGAAGGAACCCTCCTACCTCGGTCTCCTATACTGGTAGGATTACCAGCATGTGCATCGTACCTGGCCAGGAAAAAATTTTATAATATTTTTATCAGCTATTTGATGACATGTTGCTTGACTTAATATGGACCAAAATGTCTGAGGCTTGCTGTGTGGAGCCTATGACTCCATCAGTTATTTATTTATAAACAACATCTGATATTTATACACCTAATCCACACTTTTATGTTGTATTTGATAGACAAATTGCAATGTTTGAATCATTTTTTAATGATTTTTTTTTCATTTACAAAGTATAAAATAAGTCTTGACTCTTAACATAATGACTAAACTTCCCAGGACTTAATTAAGACGTTAATCTATCATAAAATGATATGTAATGCTGGGCAGTACCTGTGGCCCCATATGCCGGTGGTGGTGGGTTCAAACCCAGCCCCGGCCAAAAACGGCAAAAAAAAATGTAATGCTTAGAAGCTTTCAATTTTTTTAGGTAGATTAAATGTTTATTGGAGGTTACAATCAGGTGAAATAAAAAATGTGTTCTGATTTTGTAGGCAAATAAAACATCTGTTTCTTTTATCATTAAACCTTCATTTTCTTGAGGCAGCAAAGAGATAAGTGCACTGATTAGAAGATTAAACATTGAAGAATCTAACTGACCCAGTGAAGTAAGATACTGAAAACAAAATAATATTAAAGTGAATATTTAAGTGAAGTAATGAAAAGGTTCAGCAATGGCCAATAAAGTAATGAAAAGCTTCAGCAATGGCCAATAAAAGGGCTAATGTTATTTCTATTATTTTAGAACATTTGATAAGTGAACATTTTTTTCTTTTAACTTTTTTCAATTGAGAATTATTTACATACAGTAAAATGCACAGATCTTAAAGTGTCAAAGTTCCATGAATTTTGATATGTGGCATACACCAATGTAACTTACATCCACACAGGAGATTTTCATTACCACAGAAAGATCTTGTATGTCCCATCTCACTCAATGTCCCTACACCACTGTTCCTATTTCTTTCAAAATAGATTAGTTTTGCCTCTTGCACATGTTTTAAATCATTCTCTTCAAATATATTCTCTGATTTTATGGTATTTTTTAGCTGAGAAATAATTACATTTTTATGATGTTTTATAGCTTAACATTGAGAAAAGAAAAGAAATGCAACAGGAAAAGCAGAAAGCACTTGATATAGAAGCAAGAAAGCCGGTTAATAGGAAGAAATCTTTACTGACTCGTGTGCAGGAGATTCTTGAAAATGTTCAGGTGTGTAATTTGACCATTCTACCTCTTTTAGGTTATAATTAAGAAATCATAAGGTAAGCATTGATGATAATTTTTCAGAAATATATTTGTTTTCTTTCTTTCTTTCTTTTTGAGACAGAGTCTCTCACTCTATTGCCCAGGGTAGAATGCCCTGGCATCCTCATAGCTCACGGCAACCTAAAACTCTTGGGCTCAAGTGACTTTTGCCTCAGCCTCCCAAGTAGCTAGGAAATACAGGCACCCACCACAACACCTGGATAGTTTTTCTATTTTTATTAGACACGGGGTTTCACCCTTACTCAGGCTGGTCTCAGACTCCTCAGCTCAAGCAATTCTCCTGCCTCAGCTTCCAAGAGTGTTAGAATTAGAGGTGTGAGCGAGCACACCTGGCTTTTACTTAACTAATCATCAATATACTTTACTGTTACGTTTGAAAAACTTTATAATTTTTGATATTCCATTTCAGTTACTCCAAAGAGAATACACTTGCTCGTTAGTGTTGCTCAGTACTTGAATCAGAGGATACTTAGACAATGGAGCCACATACTGAATATAATTGCTTATTGTCTGCATCTTATGACTCTAAAAACATTGAATTCTTAATGATAAACTGATAGAATTGGTCATTGTGGTTTACCCCTAAACAAATCAGACTATTGACTAAATGACCTTCTTCTCATTCTCTGCTAAATAACTGCCTCCAATTTTTTTCATGAAAATTCTAATCTAATTTAGATTAGATAAACAGATACCTGGATGTATCCTAGATCCAAGTTAAAATCATTTAAACAACACATCTACCTTTTTACAATTATTTTTATTTTGATTAATATTGTATAGAAAATTTGTTTTAAGGTCTGCATCACTTTATACTAAAAAGAAAAATGAATTAAGTTGAAAACATAATTTCTGGGCAGCGCCTGTGGCTCAAGGAGTAGGGTGCCGGTCCCATATGCCAGAGGTGGTGGGTTCAAACCCAGCTCCGGCCCAAAAAGAAAAAAAAAAAGAGAACATAATTTCTGCCATATACAGCACTGTATTGCGGTCAACGTCTTTTTGTTTTTTCATAATCTTAGGGGTTTGTGGTTTGTGTAGTTCATACCAGGTAACACATGTATGATGAACCTTAGGGTATTTCTGCTACTGCTACCTTCCTTTCTCTGTGGGTAGTATGTAGTGTGAGTAGTAGATTTTAATTTGCAGTTATAATAACTGTCAATAATAAGTTTAAAAATATGATGTGTAAGGCTAATTTAATAAGAGGTAGGTTTTTGATTTACTAGATATTGCCTATTATTGAAACAAAAATGGCATAGGGTTCTTGGTCCACTGAGGAAAGATAAAATATACTAGTAATAAAATTATTGTTGCATTTAAAAGCTTTCTATTTAAAAGAGCATATACAATCTTGAATTGTGATGAATTATTCCTATAGAGAAATTTTATACAAACAGATTTCTAGTGTCTACTTCACTTGTAAAACCTGTGATTCTGTGATGTTTTTGTTGTAATATTTAACTTGTCGAAGGTTCATTTTAGTGGTATATAAAAAAACATAGTTGCTGAATATTATAAATGCAAAATGTGAAATATTTTAACATGGAAATCTAATTTGCTTAAACTTAGGAACATTTTCATGGATGTAGTGAATCTGTATCTCTTTTGGCTTATTTTGGTCCTGAGGCTTGCTTTGTTGTACTGTTTATTGCATAGTACCTGGAAACATTACATGTCTTGGGATTTGTAAAGTAAAATAGGAGAGCCATATGGGTCTAGGTCAAAACAAACACATACAAAACAACCTGAAAATCATTTAGTATTTAGTATTTTGAAGTCTAATGGTTTCTGCCAGCGTAATACTTTCTTTTATGTTCTTTGGAAACCATCCTAGTTTTCTTTTTATTCTTTTGCAAAGTTAGATTTAGATACATTATTATTATTTTATTTTATTGGAAATTTTTAGAAATATCTTTTTTCTTTTTCACTTTGTTGCCCTCAGAAGAGTGCCATGGTGACACACCTCATAGCAACCTCCAGCTCTTGGGCTTAGGCGATTCACTTGCCTCAGCCTCCCAAGTAGCTGGGACTATAGGCCCCCGCCACAACACCTGGCTATTTTTTTGTTTTTTTGTTGTTGTTGTTGTTGTTGTTGCAGTTTGGCTGGGGCCGGGGCTTGAGCCTGCCACCCTCGGCACATGGGGCTAGCGCCCCACTCCCTGAACCACGGGTGCCACCCCGCTTGGCTATTGTTTTCGTTGCAGTTTGGCCGGGGCCAGGTTCAAACCTGCCACCTTGGTATATGGGGCCGGCGTCCTACTCACTGAGCCACAGGTGCTGCACTGGATTTAGATACATTACAGTTTATCTATTTTAACATGTATTTTATTTTTTATTAGATCTCTTGTGTATATAGTTGTTCTCATCTTAATGCATCAAATTTTTGTCTATTATGCTGCTCTAAAATGCATTAACAGGCTGTTGTTTTAACTCACAGTTAATCTAACCGAATTTTGTTTTAACAAATTTAGTTTTACGTTGAACTATTTCTTATTTCTAAGAAATATAAGCTAAATGACTGGGCTATTATTTACTATAAATTTGCCTCATTTTATGGAGGGGTGTTAAACCTTGGAGTATGCATGTAGGAGTTAGGAGTCTTATTGCTGAATTATTTTTGCTTAATCAGTTCCTGAACAAGTTAATCTTTGTTAGAAAGGGATTATTTACATGCAACACTTAATTACTTGCTATTTATTGCATATTATTATTGTTAGGTGATAGCTGTCTTAGGAGGAACAATTTGGTGATATGAATAAGAGAAAGTTAAGGAAAATACTTCTATTCTAAGATTAAATTATACATGGATATATGAATATGTGTGTGTATATACACGTACATTTATGTTTATATTTTTATCAATTTAGATGATTTCCTTTTTTTCTTTTAAGAAATAGGCCTTAATAACCAATAGATGTTTTTATAGTAATTAGAATCTCATGTGACATAGTTTACCTTAGAAACCAGTCATCTTAGCTTTTGTTTATATTTTCAAATGTTAGAACTCTAAATCTTCAGTTTTAGTTTTATGTTAGAAAACAGTGAGGCTTTTTGTGCAGTGAGGAAATACTAATTTTCAAATTTCCCTTTTCAGGTTAGAAAAGCACCTAATGCCAGTGATTTTGATCAGTGGGAGACTGAAACTGTTTACTCTAATTCAGAAGTCAGAAACTTGAATGTTCCTGCTACATTTCCAAATTGCTTTCAAAGCCCTACTGAACATTCTAATTTAGCAAAGCTTGAAAAGATAGCTGGAATTTTGCCATTGGAGAATGAAGACCAATGTAAAACTAATGAGATAGACTTAGCCAGAGATTCAGAAGGATTTAATTCTTTGAAGCAATGTGATAGTTCAAATATTAGTCATGCAGAAAATGAAGTTTTTCCCAAGATCTCTTCAGCAACCCCACAAGAGACTCTTATTTCTGATGGTTTCTTCTCAATAAATGAAGAACAGGATCCATCACTTTTGGCAGAAGTCACCCCAGATCCCTATGTAATGAGTCTTCAGAATCTAATGAAAAAGTCGAAAGAATATATAGAAAGAGAACAATCTAGACGCAGTCTGAGAAGTAGTGCAAAGAAGAGTGTTAATGAGAGTCATTCAGACAAAGAAAATGAGGCTGTTAAAGTGACTGAGTGTATAAAGGAGAAGGCCCAGATGATAGGCAAACACTGTGTTTCAACTATTCCTGACAAACCAAGCCTTAATAAATCAAATGTTCTTCTCCAAGGTGCTTCAAGTCAAGCAAGCAGCATGAATATGCCTGTTTTAGCTAGCTTTTCTAAAGCAGATATGGCTATACAAGCTGGCCATCCCACTGTTCAAGATTCTGATTCTGATTTTAAAGTTGTTCCTACTTTTGTTACTGAAAATAATGCTATCAAAAGTCTTACAAATTCATATGCCAAATTACCTAGTCCAGAGCCAAGTATGAGTCCAAAAATGCATCGAAGGCGTTCCAGGCCATCATCAGAATGTCATATACTTATAAATAACCCAATAAATGCCTGTGAATTAAGCCCTAAAGGAAAAGAACAGGCGGTGGACTTAATTGTCCAAGATACTGATGAAAGAATAAATGTACCTGAAACTGTGCCAAAGTTACCAATTAATTTAGCAGGAGTTTCCTCAAGTAAGGTTTATATCAGCAAAAATACATCCGAAGTCATTGAGGATGTAGTTTTAGGTAAATCAACAGGACATCAATTAGAAAATAAAGTTATTCATGGACTTGCCACTGTGGAAGGTCAGTTAACATCTGATGAGAGAGGAGCACACAAAATGAACAGTACTTGTACTGCAGTGCCAAAATTGCCTGAACCATATGCTTCCACTCAAAACTTTGGAACTGTGGGTGGACTCAATTCAGCCAGCATGTCAGAGAAAAACTCCTGCAATTTACAAATGGAATTGAATAAATCTTATGATGTAAAAAACCCATCTCCTTTACTGATGCAAAGCCAGAATACCAGACAGCAGATGGATACACCTACAGTGTCCTGTGGAAATGAACAATTTTTGGATAACAGTTTTGACAAACTTAAACGGAGACTTGATTTAGATATCGATAGTTTGCAAAAAGAAAACTGCCCTTACGTCATAACTGGAATAGCTGAACAAGAAAGGCAACATTTGTCAGAAAAAAGATACTCTAAGGGATCTATCTTTATTAATAAGAATAAAATGTTAGATACTAACTCCAAAGGTAAGGAAACTTTGAAGTGTTTGATACTTGGTATGTAGATATTACCTTCATTTTACACTTTTAATTGATGTTTTAAAAAATTGTATTAATCTGTTCATATGGCCACTTCATTTATTTTATTAGAAAGTATATAATTAGCTGTAATTCATTATTATTCGATAACCTTTTTAAAAGGATTTTCTTAAATGGCAAAGCTTTCATAGTCCACTTGATATTGAGAATATTAGTATTATTATAAAATAATATAATATTAGTGACAGAAATAGTTCTTACATGAAACATCATATGTAGTTGTAATCCAAAGTATTGCTGTGAGAACTTTTGGACTATGATTTCTTTTTTTTTTTTTGAGACAGAGTCTCACTGTCTCCCTTGGTAGAGTGCTGTAGTGTCATAGTTCACAGCAACCTCAAACTCTTGGGCTCAGCCTCCCAAGTGGCTGGAACTATAGGCACCCACCACAATGCCTGGCTATTTTTTTGGTTGTAGTTGTCGTTGTTTGGTAGGCCTGAGCTGGATTCAAACCTGCCAACTCCAGTGTATGTGGCTGGCGCCCTGGCTGCTGAGCTACAGGCATCGAGCCTGGACTATGATTTCTAATATTTTTATCAATTTGTTCTTTCATCTGTAATGAGATCTTCATGTAGTTGGCCCCTAGAGAAAGCATCACAAATAAGGCTCTGAATATTGTTTCAAGAATAATTGTTTTATTAATAAAAATTATTTTTTCAGGATTTTTGTTCTTTGCATCCAGTGTTACATTGACAATTTGTTAAAGTATGTTTTTCTTCTTCATCACTTCATGACTTTTGTCATGGTTCATAATTCTTCCTTACTGATATGGAAGACATAAAGTAAATTTTAAGTTCTTAAGCTTATGAGAAATACAGGGTTGGGACATATCACTTAAAACCTGTGCATCTTTATAAAAGCTCTAGTAAGAACAACTGGTACTCGGGGAGCCAATTTGGATCCTCCAGGCAGGCAACATAGCAAGGCTAGAGGCCGCTTCAGTGAATATCAAAAGTACACAAAATCAACTAAGTGGCAAATCTGGCAGTGTTTTAGTAAGTGCTTTAAGATGAGGCCAGTTATGGAGGCAGCTTGGGAGCTGTCACGGTGGGGTGAGGAGGCAGTGTGGTGCGCTGAGATGCTGAAGCTGCCCACAGCTACGTGAAAGCTTTTATTATCAGATAGAGCTGAATGGACTCCTGATGTTAACTGAGTGGTTGAGCTGAAGGTTATAATTCTACTCCTGTTTTTCCAGTTACCCTTGACTATGAAAAACTATAAATAAAGTATAAATTGTTGCTGAATAAAGTGTATTTAGGAACAAATTATGGGAAGACTACAGCAGTAGCACAATAGTACATAATATACTTATTTTTAGAGACAATCATTGTGTGTTTGGAAAGAACGATTCTTTGAATTTAGCTGAGCTAGTGTATAATGGATCCATGAATATATACTTGATACATCTATAATACTTGGTATTTCAGCATTTTCATATGTCTTATTACAGCTTTCTATTCAGGAAGTTTGCGTAGTCATGATGATTTCTCTTGTGCTTTTTAGTTAGTAACTAAAATATCTGGAATTTTAATGTTCAGTTTTTTCTGGAATTTCAAGCTGAGAAATCTTGATACCATCAAAGGAATATTTACTTTAAAAATCAAAACAAGCAAAACTATAAAATGCAAAACCAGAGATGCTGGAGAAGGACAAGAGTCAAAAGATAAGTAGTGTTAAGATGCAGCTGAGGACCACATCAACTAAAGTTAGAGTCAAGAGAATCTTGCCTGAACATATAATCTTAGCTCTGTTAGTTCAGATTGTGATAAGATCTGTTGAATGAGTGGGTATAGGTGGTGAGGTACAGGTCTGTCTTTATTAGACAGCGTGAAGTACGAACAGTGGCAAATGACAATGTGGTTTAAAATGGAGACCTGGCTATATCTTGATTGTATTTTGTCAGATTCAAGAATGCTTTCTTGTCAGAAGAACAATTTAAATTGATGGTATAAGGTATCAAATATTAGACTTGTAATGAATCTTCTAAATTTGAGGGGATGTATTTCCTTACAGAAAGCGAGGAGATACTAAAAAACAAGATGTTAGCTTTTGAAGAAATGCGAAAGAGACTAGAAGAACAACATGCCCAGCAGTTATCACTACTCATAGCTGAGCAGGAAAGGGAACAGGAAAGACTGCAGAAGGTGAGGAATTAAAATGTAAGGGGAGATTGGGCTGGTATTGAAACTTAGCCAAAGATAACTATGAATTTTGGTCATGTATAGAATACTTGTAATTTTTCCCCATGTATCTTAATCCAAGAGAGTTATTGATTTTGATATATGGGTAGTATTCTTTTTTTTTTGGAGACAGTCTTAACTATGTCAACCTTGGTAGACTGCTGAGGCATCACAGCTCACAGCAACCTCAAACTCTTGGGCTTAAGCAATTCTCTTGCCTCAGCCTCCCTAGTAGTTGCAACTACAGGTGCCCGCTACAATGCCTTGCTATTTTTTTGTTGTTGTTGCAATTGTCATTGTTGTTTAGCTGGCCCGGGCCGAGTGCATCTGTCAGCCTCGGTGCATGTGGCTGACTCTATAACCACTGCACTACGGGTGCTGAGCCATGGGTAGTATTCTTATTGTCAAAATGTGAGGTTTTATATTTAGATACTTATCTAAAAGTAATTGTATAATTTATCAAAAAGATACTTTATTGAATCTTTAATTTAAAACATTTAATATTTTTAATAGACTTTTTTTTCTTTTTTGAGACAGTTTTTATTTTGTCGCCCTCGGTAGAGTGCGGTGGCATCACAGCTCACAGCAACCTCCAACTCCTGGGCTTAGGCAATTCTCCTGCCTCAGCCTCCTGAGTAGCTGGGATTACAGGTGCCTGCCACAACGCCCGGCTATTTTTTGTTGTGGTTTGGCTGAGGCGAGTTTTGAATCCCCCACCCTCGGTATATGGGGCTGGCACCCTACCCACTGAGCCACAGGTGCTGGCCAAAACATTTAATATTTTTAAGAGATATTTTACAGATATATGCTGAAGTACACACTCTGTAAGAACTATATGATAAGAACACTTGTTATAATAATGTATCACATTTTAAAATCAAATAAATTTTCATAGTTTTATTTGAGGAGGAAAAGTTGAAATAAATACTAACAATAATTTACTGATTATGTCTTCTTTTGGCTAAGCCTAACATGGTACTGTTTTGGGATGTAATTAAACACAAGCTCTACCATCTTATAATAAACTGTTAATCTATAGGAAATAGAAGAGCAAGAGAAAATGTTAAAAGAGAAGAAGCCAATCCCAGCAGAAGCCTCTGAATTGGACATTGACAATATGGTAGAGTTAGAATGGAGAAAAATAAGTGATTCTGGTTTGCTAGAAACAATGCTGTCTCAAGTGGATTCACTCCATACTTCAAATTCAAATAGTTCTGGTAAAGATTTAAAAATCCTTTTCCATTTGAAAAAGTTATCCTACAGTAAGATATTTTATTTGGCACACTTTATAATTGTAGCTCCTTTTAAGTAATTCCATCTTCAACCTACAGCTGTTTGCCAGCTGCTTAGTAACCAATGAAAAACGACATGATAGCAGATCAAAGACTTGTGAGCAGGTGCTCATGAGAAAAGACTGCCTTAGTGAGGAAAATATTAGGAAATTCAGTTCAGAGCCCAGTCTGTGATCATTCATGCAGCAGGTGATCTACTTCAACTGAAAACAGTTTGCTGTCTGCCAAGTGATCTTGAATTACCTCTAAGTCCCGAGTCCCTGTAGTAGCTTATCTTCACATCTTCAATTATCCTGAGATGTTGTTTGTGTTAAAAAGATCCATCTGTGCATAAAGCTTAAAGTTCATAAATATTTAAGTCTGCATGTGGATCGGTTTACTAGAGTAAAATGGCATCGGTTGTTATTCTCTCTCTTTTTTTTTTTCTTTCTGAGACAGAATCTCACTCTGTTGCTCTCGGTAGAGTGCCGTGGTGTTTTATCTCCTCAGACTCCTAAGTTTAAGCCATCCTTTTACCTCAGCTTCCTGAGGCACTAGTACTACAAGTGCCTGCCACAACGCCCAGTTAATTTTTCTTTTTTAGTAGAGGTGGAGGTCTTGCTCTTGCTCGGGCTAGTCTCAAACTCCTGAGCTCAGGTGATCCACCTTCTTGGCCTCCCAGAGTGTTAGGATCATAGACATGAATCACTGCGCCCGGCCTCAGTTGTATTCTTAATGAATATCACAGTGTTTAATTTGATGTTCTTCATATTTTTATTATATGACATCAAGTATAATTATGTATATTTCTCTAGGTTTCACAAATTCTGCTCTACAACATAGTTTTGGTTCTTCAAATGAAGCACCATTCTACCTCTGGGGGTCATCACCTAGTAGCTTGACCAAACTCTCAGTAACAAGGCCTTTTGGAAGGGCCAAAACTAGATTGTCTCAGGTGAGCGAAGTTAATGATCTATAGCCGTCTTTCTTTTTTTTTTTTTTTTAAGAGCTATACCTTCTTATGTTGTACAAATGAGCATCAATAGGTATCATGTTTGTCTTTTTTCTCCTAGGTTTTTAGTACAGAAGTACAAGCAAAATTTAATAAAATAACTGCAGTGGCAAAAGGATTTCTTACTCGTAGGCTTATGCAGACAGATAAGCTGAAGCAACTTCGACAGACTGTGAAAGTAAGATTGTTATAAATTATTTGTATCTCATTTAAAATTTCTATTAGCTAAGCTGACAGATTAGTTCAGAACTTAGGCAGATCAAATATTTTTTTAGTCACTGTAATTATTATTATTATTATTATTTTAGAGACAGAGTCTCACTTTGTGGCCCTAAGTAGAGTGCTGTGGTGTCACAGCTCACAGCAACCTCCAGCTCTTGGGCTTAGCTGATTCTCTTGCCTTAGCCTCCGCTAGGACTACAGGCGTACACCACAATGCCCAGCTATTTTTTTGTTGCAGTTTGGCCAGGGTCAGATTTGAACCCACTACCCCTGGTATATGGGGCCGGTACCCTACTCACTGAGCCATAGGCACCACCCTGTAATTATTAGTATTACTCAGATAATTGTATAAGTGATATGTAAATGAAGGGGGGGGTTCTTTTTGTTTTGCTTTTTGGTTTTTTTTGGAGATAGGGTCTCGCTCTGTTGCCTAGACTCACTGCAACCTCAAACTCCTGGGCTTAATTGATCCTTCTGCGTAAGCCTCCCTAGTAGCTGGAACTACACATTTGTGCCACTATTCTTCGCTAATTTTTCCATTTTTTATAGAGGTGAAGTCTTGTGTATTGCTCAGGCTGGTCTCAAACTCTTGGCTTCAGATGATCGTCTTAGCTTAGCCTCCCAAAATGCTGGGATTATAGGCATGAGTCACTGTGAAGAATGTTTGACTTTTAATAAGTAATAGTTTTAGTTTTGATCTTAGGATAGTCAGCCCACTGTATTTGTGGGTTCCACATCTGTATTTTGCATCTGTTAATTCAATCAACCATGGATTGAACATATTAAAGAAAATGATGGTTGTATCTGTACTGAACATAAACAGACTTTTTTCTTGTCATAATTCCCTAAACAATATATTGTTAACAACTATTTACATAGCATTTATGTTGTGTTAGGTATTATAAGCAATCTGGAGATGATTTAAAGCAGCGGTTCTCAACCTGTGGGTCACGACCCCTTTGGGGGTCTCTTGCATATCAGATATTTACATTATGATTCATAATAGTAGCAAAATAACAGTTATGAAGTAGCCACGAAAATAATTTTGTGGTTGGGAGTCACCACAACATGAGGAAGTGTATTAAAGGGTCACAGCATTAGGAAGGTTGAGAACCACTGATGGGAGGGTGTTTATAGACTATATGCAAGTACTATATATCATTTTATGTAGGAGACACGAGTATCCATAGATTTTGGTATCTTTGGGGGTTTTGGTACTAGTCACCTACAGATAATGTGGGACAACTATAATTTTGGATTGAGAAAAAGACAAAAAGGAAACTAGTGATAATGAGTCTTTCTAGAAAAATGTTTTTGAAAGAGCATTTCTTTTTTCAGGATACTATGGAATTCATGAGAAGTTTTCAGTCAGAAGCACCATTAAAGAGAGGCATTGTTTCAGCACAGGATGCTTCACTTCAGGAAAGAGTGTTAGCTCAGGTAACAAACCACACATATCCTTAAGGCTTTTAAGAAACAGAAATTTTACATTTTTTCTCTTTCCATTTAATCACCGAAAATAGGTTTCAATGACAACTACTTTAACTTTTTTTTAATACATAAAAAAGTGTTAATAGTTTATATAATATTACTGAACTCCACTCATCTTTTAAATGCATATGGTATTTTTTCTTTTGAACCTAGTTGCGTGCTGCCCTGTATGGCATTCATGACATATTCTTTGTAATGGATGCAGCTGAAAGAATGTCTATTCTACATCATGATCGAGAAGCTCGAAAAGAGAAAATGCTCAGGCAAATGGTATGTTACATGATTTTCTGATGAGTGGAGTTCTTTTGGGTTTAGGGTAGTTGATACTAAATGTCATTTTTTTATTGACCTCATCACCTTTCCAATATTTGTTAAGAAATTCTTAGGATTACTGGCAACATTTAAATCTGTAGACTGATTTAAAAGAATTACATAATGAAAGAATTATATATTATTTTCTGATTGGATTTTGGAGTTGGAGTTTTGAATGTTTTGCTTGGATGGCTTGTAAAACACTTAACAACAGGCTCAGCGCTCATAGCACAGTACTTAATGGCACCAGCCACGGACACTAGGGGTGGTGGGTTCAAACCTGGCCCAGGCCAGCAAGACAACAATGACAACTGCAACAAATAATGGCTGGGCGTTGTGGCAGGCACCTGTAGTTCCAGCTACGTGGGAGGCTGAGGCAAGAGAATTGCTTAAGCCCAAGATCTTCAGGTTGCTATGAGCTGTGACGCCATGGCACTCTACTGAGATTGACACAGTGAGACTCTGTCTCAAATAAATAAATAAATGAATAAACAATAAAATAAAAAATAAAAAACTTACCAGCAGCTCCTGATTAAATTCCCTGAAACTCTGATGTGGATTTTGCCTTTTTTGAAATCAGTTAGAAACAGACTTCAAATTACTTTGAAATATATCAGTATTGGTAGTTTGTGATTTGAATTAATGATCTTAGTGTGGTTGGCAAAGGGAAAACAAGCAAAATTTATTTCACTGGGAAAAAGTAATTTTAATTACTTGATTATTAGAATCAGGCTGTCTCAGAAGACTAAGTTAAAGATAAAAATGTTAGTAAAGAAGACTGGGTGCAGTGGCTCATGCCTGTAACACTGGGAGGCCAAGGCGGGTGGATTGCCTGAGCTTAGAAGTTTGAGAACAGCCTGAGCAAGAGAGACCGCATCTCTAAAAATAGCTGGGCGTTGTGAAGGGCACCTATAGTCTCAGTTACTTGGGAGGTCAGCAAGAGGATCGCTTGAGCTCAAGAGTTTGAGGTTGCTATGAGCTGTGACGCCACGGTACTCTACTGAGAGCAACAAAGTGAGATTCTGTCCCAAAAAAAAAAAAAAGTTAGTAAAGAAAAGCTTTTCCAGGAATTTTGGGATCATCCTATATTATGTTATAGTATTATTGGCACCAGAAGTTTTCTGTTACTTTTGTATTTTAAAGGATAAAATGAAAAGTCCCCGAGTGGCTCTTTCAGCGGCAACACAGAAGTCTCTTGATAGGAAGAAGTACATGAAGTAAGTTTTTTAATATTATGTTATATTAATTAGTATTAAGCCAATTAATTTTAGTCATTTGTTGGTCTATTTATATATCAAATTAGAAAGAACAGTTAACTTTTCTACCATTGATCTGCTAGAAATTCCTTTTTATACAAAGAAGTTTTATTTGCTTGGCACCTGTAGCTCACTTGTTAGGGCGCTGGCCACTGGTGGGTTTGAACCTGGCCTGGGCCTGCTAAATAACAACAGCAACAACAACAACAACAAAAATATCTGGGCGTTATGACGGGTGCCTGTAGTCAACAACAACAACAACAAAAATATCTGGGCATTATGGTGGGTGCCTGTAGTTCCAGCTACTTGGGAGGCTAAGGCAAGAGAATTGCTTAAGCCCAAGAGTTTGAGGTTGCTGTGAGCTGTGACACCATTGTGCTCTACAGAGGGCAACATAATGAGACTCTGTCTCAAAAAAAAAAAAAGAAAAAAAGAATAAAATCAGGTGGTAACATCTGATTTCATCTTTAGATAAATTTATCAATTCCTAAATTTGTCCACATTTAACTTGTATAGTTGATAGCCAGCCAGCAGTCTTAAAAACAGTAAATCCTTATATTCAATATTTACCTTCTTATCTTTTAAACATATTCTTTTTCTGATACCCTAAAGATTCCCTAAGAAGAAAAACTTAATGAGAAGAATATCGATAAACTATCTTTTACAAATCGTTCTTTCTTGAAAGTAATCTTTATATGCTTAGAATACTTACAGTGGTAAACCAATTTCTAAGCGATGATTTATTTGTGTCATCCAATATTAGACTTGTAAGGATGTTTTGTTCCCTTCTCTAAATACATTGTTTGTATCCTTATTTTTATATTGTGTTAGAGCTGCTGAAATGGGAATGCCAAATAAGAAATTTCTGGTTAAACAAAATCCTTCTGAAACAAGGTGAGAAAAATCACTTAGTCTCAGTGAGAGGCTTTTTTAAAGAAAAAGTTTTCATAAATCCTGATCTTCTTTTTTGTTGACTTTGTTCTACTTTACATCAGTAAAACACTCCTTGCTGGAGGATCTTGGGCTTAGGATTCATGTTAATACCTGGTCATATATCTAGTCCTACGTGTCAAATCAGATGTACTTGGAGCTTTGTGTGGGACATGGTATCTCTGGTGGAAATTTGAGCTTGATATGTCTTGAGTTCAGTCCACATTCCAGAGAATCTTTGAGAATTATAAACCTTAAAAAGGCTAACTTAGTATTTCTGAACCATTTTCTATTCTTTTTTTTTTTTTTGCATTTTAATATTGTAGCATTTATTAAGAATTACAGAAACAGATGACATACTGTTTTAATATACTATTTAAAACTTTAATAGTATTTCATTTTAAGTGATGGAATCATTCCTTATGAGCATAATAATCAGAATCATCTCCAGAAATGTCTTTTAGACAAGTTGTAATGATGTACGAGAGTTTTTTTTTTTTTTTAGAGACAGAGTCTCACTTTATGGCCCTCGGTAGAGTGCCATGGCATCACACAGCTCACAGCAACCTCCAACTCCTGGGCTTAAGCGATTCTCTTGCCTCAGCCTCCCAAGTAGCTGGGACTACAGGCGCCCGCCACAACGCCCAGCTATTTTTTGGTTGCAGTTCAGCCGGGGTCGGGTTTGAACCTGCCACCCTCGGTATATGGGGCCGGTGCCTTACCCATTTTCTATTCTTTTAAAATGAAAGTGATATTTTCTTCTCTCACGTTTGAAAGGAAAAGTTATCTTTTGTTAAGTATATAAGAGAATGACCTAAAATCACAAGGGTTAATGCATGTTGGACATCTCTTCCTCATAAAAACCTAAGGTTTGGGATCTTGGTGAACAAAATATAAGTACCCCCAGCCAGGCGCGGTGGCTCACGCCTGTAATCCTAGCACTCTGGGAGGCCAAGGTGGATGGATTGTTAGAACTTACGCGTTTGAGACCAGCCTGAGCAAAAGTGAGACCCTGTCTCTACTAAAAAAATATAAAACTGAGGCAAGAGGATCACTTGAGTTGGATGTTACTGTGAGCTATGATTATGCCATGGCACTCTACCCAGGGCAACAGCTTAAGACTATGTCTCAAAAAAAAAAAAAAAAGTGTGTGTGTGTATAGAGAGAGATGTACCACATTAATATGCTTTAATCAATTTGCTTTGCTTTGTGGTTGTATCATTGCATACATGACTTCCATTTTACTGTCATCATCTTTCATCCATTGAAAGAAAATGAGAAAACAGAATTAGTTTTTTGAATTAACTTTTTATTCAATTTGTCAACAGAGTCCTTCAGCCAAACCAAGGACAGAATGCACCTGTTCATAGGCTACTTAGTAGACAAGGGTAAGAATGTGACATACATGGGTATTTAAGAATATTCAAATCAAGATTTGCTCTGAGAAGGAAAAATATAACGTTCTTTACATAAAGGATAACTATTTTTCAGTATGTTTTTTTATAGCATTGGGAAAATCTTTTAAAAGTTTTGTCTTCAAATATAACCCTCTTCGTGTAATGTTGTATATTTTAATTATCATCTTACGTTGGCATGTTTTTACTTTTCATTTCATACCATTTTACTCCTTAAATAATTTAAATATCCATATAGTAGATTCAGCATCAACAAAGTGATTCTCCAACAAAGTATAAGTCATGCTGTAGTCTCTTGCTGAAGCAAAAGTATAGCTTTCCTTACTATGCACATGCGTGAGACTTAAATTCTTTTCAAGCTTATTTGTGCTTTGAACATTTGATGCAGTGTGGTTGCTTTCTTTGAATTTTGAAAATTTAGACCTTAATGCAAGTGACTTATTAATTTTTTTATATTCAATTAGAACCCCTAAGACATCAGTGAAGGGGGTTGTGCAAAATAGACAGAAGTCTTCACAGAGCAGAGTGCCTAACAGAGCGCCTGTTTCAGGTGTGTAGAAAATGGATTCCTGAAGCCCATTCAATAGAAAGAAGTGCACACGCTTCCCTGTAACCCAAGCCACTGAAGTTTAGTATGTTGTCTTTCTTTGCCACCATAATTTTGGCATATTCACAGTCATTCCTGTTAGGGTTCCTTGGTATATTTTGTGACAGTCAAGAAATCTTAGTAAAATTGTGGTTCTAATCTTGATTTCTTTAATATTTCTATGGAAAACTTTTTATTCTGAAAATTTTGTAGAATTATCCATGCTCAATTCAGAAAGCTTTTTTTTTAATGAGTAGAAGATAATGATCATCTGCTGCTTAAATCTATGTATGTCTCTTCAACTTTGGGGGAGTCTATCACCTAGGAATATTTGTGTCTGTGCGAAAAGGGATGAAAACGTTCTCCCTCTGACCACAAGATCATATGTGAATATGCCGGGTTAAGGGGGGGGTCGGTTCTTAATGTTTTCCTTAATGAGAAGCTTGAGCCAAGTCTCTCCTTATGTTCGTTATTGGAGGAGCATTTAAAAGTTAACTGAAAACTATTTTAAAATTTTGTTTATGGTGGCAAGAAGACAAATTCAGTGTTGAGCTACCTTAAAGCTCCTAACTAAGTGCTTTAATACTTTTTAGGTATATTTGTTAAGACACTTTAAGTTCACTTAAAATTATGTGATCCATTTAAAAAATGCTTTCAAGGTTTGGGCACTTGTGGCTCAAATGGCTAAGGCACCAGCATACACCTGAGCTGGTGGGTTTGAATCCAGCCCAGGCCCGCCAAACAACAATGATGGCTGCAACCAAAAAATAGCCGGGCATTGTGGCAGGCACCTGTAGTCCCAGCTACTTGGGAGGTGGAGGCAGGAGAATTGCTTGAGCCCAGGAACTGGAGGTTGCTGCGAGCTGTGATGCCACAGTACTCTACCCAGGGTGACAGCTTGAGGCTCTGTCTCAAAAAAAAAAAAAAAAAAGAAAAGTTTTAAAAATGTTATACATTAATTTAACTATACTGCTTTCTGAACATTTAAAAGAAACCTAGATTAATCATTAGCAATTAAATCAACTGTAATCTTTCCATTATATAATTAGGCAAATTTTAGAGCTTTTATTACTGATTTCCTTAGATTTAGGAGGGAACAAGCAATATAAGTGATGTCTTCATGTTATCACCATTTGTTCACATAAGTTCAAAGAGGGAGCAAACTATTGATCATGACTTTGAAATGATGCTGACTTTTTGTGTATATGTATTGCATATGATTCATAATGTCATACATATATAGGATAATTTAAAAGGTCATCTTTTGGAAATCACTGTGACAGTCAATTGACTTGTTTACATACTTGAAGATTTTGCTTATTCCATAGGCAGCAGCTAATTTGAGAGATAACCGTTTGGAAAAGCTCAGACTTAACACCAGTGGAATTTTCAGACATTTTCAGTTATATATTTTTGATAAATCTTAGCTAGTTGGAAAGTGATTGAGGAATCAATATTGTTTTGCCTAATATTATCAATTTGCCACAGTGACTCTCCATGTTCTTTTTCATACATTTCATTTCCACTATTTGTCACTTGTGAATTTATAAGCCAAATAGCAACTACTGTTTTACACTAAAGGTGTAAAAGATCAACAGGCAGTCATTGATGTTAATAACATGGTGAGGTCCAGTACTTAGAACTATTGAGTTTTAATTGCATTGCAATTTAATTATTAATACAAATAATTGTAATTGCTTAACCTTTGAATTAACATGGACAATTAATATGTTCCTAAACAAGCTACCAAAATTCTTTCCTGTATTTTCTGAAGATTTATTTATATATGCGTGCATATTTAGACAATTGAAAGTGTCTAAAGAATTTTATTTTTTTTTACATAAACTGAGAATTTGGGATACTGACTGGTTAAAATGCTAACTATGAATCTGAACAAAGGAACCCATTGTTGCTCTTAGATTACTCTTTCTTGCTTAGATTTTTAATGGCCTGGATTATGTTTCATCCAAATTTGAAATTATGCTTTGATTTGCTCTACATGGAGATAAACCTTTATGAAGTTTATAGGGACCTCATTTGTGTTATGATAAAAGTAGACTGAAGTAAAATTCCAAAGTGTTAAAGTATGCTGCAAAGCATTTAAAGTTATTTATAGTTTTAACAAACTAAATTGCAATCTCTGATGTCATGTCTTGAAACATATTTCTTGATTTGATGTTTTGTGCTTGACTAGAGTTTGTAGTGAAATTCAGAAACTACTGATCAGAGTAGGAGGTGGTCATGCAAAATGGTTAAGTAAAATAATGAATCAAATGGAAGTGGGTTCTTAGAGGTCTACTTCTAGTTTTGTTAACTAAAGCAGGTACTCTTCTATGCTTCAGTTATGTTATCCTCTACTTCGTGATTATTTCCTGTAAGGAGTAAATATGATGAAGATGTATATTGCTTAGCTAAGTGCTTGGTACATAGTAAGCACTCATTAAATGGTACCATAGAAAAAGCTACCGTTGAGAAATAATATTAGTTTTGCTTTATTTTTAGGAGTATATGCAGGAAAAATCCAAAGAAAGCGGCCAAATGTTGCGACAATTTAAGAAGACAGCATTCATTAGGATAAAAAGGGAGAGGAGGATTATTCTTATATTCCCTACCCAAGAGTTTTTATTTAACCCTCAACTCTGTTTACACCACTGACATCAAAAGGCTGAGCAATTATGTGGAGAATGTGGTCAGTCTGGCTAATTCCCGCCACATGCCTCCATTTTCCTCTCAATAATAGGTTTGGGTAAGACAAATTAGTGTTTAAGAATTGCCTCATCTCTGTGCTTAACCTACACAATTACCAGTTTGTTTTATGCACCCAGATATCTACAGAGATCCTTTTGGTAAACTTAACAGACATTTGGATTTATTTTTAGAAAATATTGAAAAGATGACAAATTATAAGTTCTAAAATTTAATTCATCTCTATGTACTTATTGCTGAATTTGATAAACAAATTAGATACTATTTTATGCACGGGGAAATTATTACAGAAGATTGTTTTTCCTTGGCTTTAAACTTTAAATGCTCAGATTAGTCTCTCAATATCCATAGTCTTTGATTTACCATATAGCTGACTGGTCCACCTAAAATTAATCATGGAAGTAGCTTTGAGTCACATCCTATCAACAAGTTGTCTTACACATGTATGTTACCCCAGTACTTACTGTCAGAAATATTTGTACTAGCTTATAAGATCTTTTTGTGAAGGGTAACCAGTTTTGAGAAGATAGCACAATCTTCTTGAATGTAGCACTTAGGAATGCATTATTACATACATCTCTGTAAAATAAGAATTACATGTGTTGCATGCAGTTACATTTTCTAGTTAGCCTGTGTATTTTGTTTCTTCATAGTCTGCTTTTTCTAGCATGTTTGATTTAGAAGAGAAAAAAGGGCTATATAATTATAATGGTAAATCCAGATTTCATATGAGATAATAATATTGCCTAGTTAAAATTTTGCATCTTACCTGGTTGATCCAGCTAGTAGGAAAAAAAAACCCAAAAAACTCTGCATTGCTTAAAGGCACGAATGTTTAAGGTTTTTCATCACTAACATATTCATTAAAAGTATCAACTGATAAATGTTAACAAGAGAACATGATTTTATGAAAGAAATGTCACTGTTAATTTATCATTTTTAAAAAGGGCTTTGTGCTTCTCACATAAAATTGAGACTGTGTATACTTAATCTTTCTAACTTCAGTTTTAAAGAGATATTGGTATTTTGAAAATGCAGCATATATATTCTTAATGCCCTTTTAAGAATATGGGATAAAGATAGTTTTTTCTGATTTTTTGTTCTGTTTACATCTAGCCATAGACAGAAAATAATAATCTACCCTGGGTGTAAACTTGATTTTCTTTATTGCAATAAATCATTCACTGAATGAGTGAACGAGAAAATTAGAAGACAGTCAAAAAAGTCCAAGTTACCAATTTTTAAATTTATGGGCAAAGTATATTAAATTATCTTCTTAATATGATAAACTGTGCTTTATCATTCTGAAAACTCAGGATACGGTTTCCTTACATTATTGTAGGTTTCTTTGGTAAGAAAAATGCTAAAAGTTTTGTGTGTACTAATGCAAATTAGCTAAAACAAATAGTATGTTATAGAGAAAGGTAAAACTACTTTTAGATTAAGGATGAAAAACTTGAGTGGTGTTTTTAATTTAAAGTTAAAAGTATGTGTGTTTTACACTTTTTTTTTTAAACGTTCACACCTTTTCCTCATACAAGTGCCAGACATTGTTTTGTGCTTTTGATGGATTTTTATTTATATACATTATTTTTATCATTTTTACTTTGAGTGGAATGTCCATTAATGTAAATTGTATTTATTTTTATACTTTAATTTCCCTAGTTTTGCTTCTAGGCAAAAGGTAAAATAAACTTTTCATCTTAAAGGAAATCTGGTTTTATCTTTTTTATTTATCAAGGAAATGACTATTAAGGAACAGATATTGAAAAGTTAATGGCCAAAACAATCTTATAATGTGATCATGTTTTATAATTAAGTTCCATGAAAGGTATATCCACCATTTAACATGTGACCCATGCCACTGCTTAGTCCATCATTGTTGGCAGAAGTTGGACTTTTGCTGGACATTTCTTAGCTTATTAAGGGCTCGGAGCCACTGGGGAAGTAGAGGAAGAAAGGAGAGAATGCTGAGGTTGAAGGTCACATCATAGCTGCTGATTTGCACAGCTTTGAGAGTCCTGGTCTTGCTACTGCCTACTCAATCTAATGTGAGTGTAGTTAAGTCCCCCTCACTTGCCCATTAATAAGGAGATGTTGCATTTTATCCTCTGCAAGGCTGTAAGGAAAAAGCCCTCTCCTTTGGCTACCTTTCATCCCGTTTACTTCATATGTTGGGAATAGTGGATATGCCTGGAAACTCCTTATTATTCACACTGAGCTAAAAAACTGAAGGACCCATTCTGGAGATGAAGATCCTTTTCCACCCTTTGTCCCATGAACAATCACAGACACCACCTTCAAATGAAAAGAGTTATAAAAACAAACAAATGGAGTTGGAACACCATTTCCAAAAAGGGCTTTGTGCTTTTTACATAAAGTTGAGACTGTGTATATTTAATTGTTCTAACTTCAATTTTAAAGAGATATTGGCATTTTGAAAATGCAGTATATATATATATATATATATTCTTAATATCCTTTTAGGAATATGGGATAAAGATCATTTTTTTTTTCTGATTTCTAAAGGCCCATAGTGTACATCTGTGTAGGTTATAAAAATAATTTTTAAACAGGAGAACTTTTTGTTACTGCATACAGCAAATCAAACTGGAATATGGTATACTTATCTATTCTCTTCTTTGGTCAGTGTTTCTTTATGGCTCTCAATTCTTTTAATTTCTCAAGGACATGAACAAAGCTGCCACCAGAACCTTGGGTTTGCTTCTCATCTTATGGTGGAGAAGATCTCTTAGTTACTCACATATTCCATAAAGTTAACAACCTATTTCAGAATTACTTCCATGGTCTGTTTCCTACACATGATCTAATTGGGGTTTGGTTGAATATGCTTAACAGGATACTGCACTGCCCTATGGCCTCCCCCATCATCCACAGTTGCTGCCATTACTTTGGTGTCCAAAGGGACCACCAGCTGCAACGCAGCCTAGGAACTTGTTAGAAAGGCAGAAGCCCAGGCCGCACCCCACATCTCAGAGCCTGCATTTTGATGAAGTCTCTAGGTTAGTGATGTTTACAAGGAAATGTGAGAAGCACTGCTCTTTTGGTAGACTGCGCAGTAGTTGCCTCAGACAGAAAAGCTCTGAAAACACAGATATCACATAGGTACCATATGATTATGTGCTATCCTCAAAGCATGGTTTCTCTTGATTGTTGACCATGTGCCAGGCATTTTATACTCATCTCCCTTCACCTTAAAAAATCAGAATTATCAGCCGGGCATTGTGGCGGGTGCCTGTAGTCCCAGCTACTCGGGAGGCTGAGGCAGGAGAATCGCCTAAGCCCAGGAGTTGGAGGTTGCTGTGAGCTGTGTGACGCCACGGCACTCTACCAAGGGCAATAAAGTGAAACTCTGTCTCTACAAAAAAAAAAAAAAATCAGAATTATCGTAATTTCACAGATCAAGAAACCAGGATTCCGTGTGCAAAAGTAGAGCTGACAGTATATTCTATTGCCTTTTCCAGAGGAACTTGAGACCATGGCTTTCTGACGTCTTTCTGTTAAAAAAGAAAAAAACCACTTGAAAGTAAAAGTAAAAAGCAAGGATCAGATGCTGCCTTGTGATCAACAAGAGTGTCCCCCATTGTTTGGTTTGGAATTAAAAATAGATGATCACGGTGTTTATTTCAGAGCCTTATAGGGAGGAAAAAAATGAAGGTTGCATGCAAAGTTTTCAGCACAGTGCCTGACACACAGTAATAAGCATTTAGTAAATGGTAGCTGTTTTGAAAATATGCGATATTACATCCACTTTTTTAAAAATCAGAGAAAGCACAAGAGTTCATAGTTCTGTAATTGAAATGTGTATCCACCATCATAGTATGAACTAAAAATCTTAAGTCCTCCTTCCAGCTGACTGAATGGACCCCCTTCCTGGCCAAAGGGCCCCCAGAAATACCCTTCTAAATGCTGGTGGTCTTGAGAAGGGTAGTCAGACATGCCTCCCCATCCTCCCCTCTCAGCTTGGAGCTACCCTTTGTAACTCATTAACAGGCCTAAGACTATACAAGACAAAGCTTTAGTCACACAAGCAGGTTAAGACAAAGCATTTCTTTAACCAATTAGAAATGAAAGAATATTTAAACCCACCTATAACCTGTAATTCCCTGCTTCAAGACATCCTTTCTTTTCATGCCACATCAACATATGCCTTCTATGTATTGATTTATGAATTTACATGTAATTCCTGTCTCTTTGGAATGTTTAAAATCAAACCGTGACCCCAGCGAGACCACTGTGACTTCTTGGGCGTGGCTCTCAGGACCATCCTCACGGCTGCACGCATTGGGCACTGAATAAAATTCTTTAAATTATTTTACAGAGTTCGGGTTCTTTTCTGTTCTCAATGTTAACGTACAGCTTTGCCAAGTGTGAGGAAATGCTAACCCCAATTCCCCCATTGGGTCTAGTTCCTGTTAATCACATTTGTATCCAGGGCAGCCCGGAGATCCAAGATGTTAGTAGTGGGAAGGGGATACTGGAAGTTCCTCACTCCCGGAAAAGCACACAAGGAAAAGCGGGGCCCTAGAGAGGGCGTGTGGCTTATTTAGAAGCAACAGCGAATTGGGGCAAAACCAACTGGCTGAACCCAAACACCCTCTTCCCACTCCGGCTGCCATTTGCCATCTCCGCTACGCCAGCGTCTGAATTCTTCTCCGCCCCTGGAGGGCGCAGGTGAGCTCGACGGCCAGCCGCATAGTCGTGCCCTTCACCATCATGGCCCCGGTGGCCTTGCCGCGCAGCCAGCTGCCCCTCACAATCATGGCCACGGAAGCGCTGTGGAGCACCGCCCGGCCCAGGGCTTGCCCCTTACAATCATGGCGCCGGCGAAGTCATTGCCTGGGCTCTGAGGAGCCGTGCTTGCCCCTCACAATCATGGCGGCCAGGGCGGGGTCTGGCTGGGAGACGCCGGCCTGGCGGTCTTCAGAATAAGCAGTCATGTGACTCGGAAGATGGCCGTCTTTCCTTGGTAAGGAAGAATCCGCGGGTGGGTTTTAGCGGGGCTGTCCTTACTGTCTCTGCGAGTGTGAGTTGCTCTCCTTGTTGGGTCTGGTGGCCTCTCACCCCACCTCGAGTTGTCTTGACCACAGAATCCGCGGCCGCTACTGCGGTCCAGAGGCGCAACCTGAAGCCGGACCGGTGGGTTCTCGGTTCTCCCTCCGTCTACAGCCTCGCTGCGTCTTCCCTGGCCCTCTCTCCATTCTTTCCCTAAAGCAAATCTCAAGCTTCCAGTGTCCACTTTCCCAGAAGTTGGCTTGGGTTCTGTGGGCAGTGGATGAGGGGAACGGAGGACTCAGCACTGAGTCTGCACGACTCTGGGCACTGGGCTGTTGGTTTCCTGAGCTACTCTAGTTCACCTACAGCTAGGGGAAGGCTTCAGAGAGGAAGAGACTTAAATTGGGGTTGGGGGAATGAATAGAGTTCACCATATGGGAGGGAATGGCATGTGCCATCTTTGGCAGCCTGGAGGGCTCTTGTGGCCGGAGTAGCTAGGAGTGACTGAAGCTTCAGGCTCCAGCAGGTGATTGGCATGTCTGTGTGCAGGCAAGAAGTGGAGCAAGTTGTGATGCTGCTAGTGACATTGTTGGGGATGGAATATCTCTCTTGTATCTCAGAAAACAAGATAATTTTCTGATCTTTCTCTTCAAATGATGTGAAGTAACTTACATGGAATGAATGAGTGAGCAAATGAAAAGTGTAGCCCTAGACTTTAGAAATAATCAGGTACAACTTGCTGATTTTATGCTTGGCAAACAGTTGTCTTTTATTCCCTTCACTTGGCTGACACTTAGGAAACCACTTCCTTGACACACTAAATCAGCACCATGTACCTCTGAGCACTTCCACACTGTTGAGTTTTCTTGGACCTACTTACTCGTGCTGGCTTGACCAAAAGGCTAAGCACCTTTTTGAGAATCAGTAAGGCTGAAGCACCAAAAACATGAGAAATAGCTGCTTGCAATGAATTTACCTGGAATTTGTAATCAGAAAATTCAGGAAGATGCTATTTTAATCTCTACATCCAAGTACATTTTTACCTTTGGTATTTTTATTTTAAATTAGACACGTGCCATAACCTGTTTAATGTCCAGCGTCTAAATAGTTGGAATCCTCATTCTAAACATTTCTGTGTGTGGTACTGCATGTTTGTCATTCATTTATTCATTTTCTCCATTAGACTTCTTGCCCCCTCAAAGTTAAAGGGACTGAGTTTTATCCATCATTGTATTCTCAGAAACTAGAACATAATGTCAGGTGCTAAATAATATTTAAGAATGAATGGGGGGAGGGGAGAAGGTTTTTATACAAGAATAATAAAGTGAATTAAGTCTGGAAAAAAAGGGGGTTTATACAAGAATAATAAAGTGAATTAAGTCTGAAAAAAATGAATGGGGAAACTGGGGAAGATCACAGACGAGGCATGTGTTTCTGTCATTAAATTTACATCTATCAAGCCTTTATTTTGTGTCACTTATCATGCCAAGTGCTTAACTTGCAACATCTCATTTAATCCTTATAACAATCCCATTTTTCAAGTGAGGAAATGGAGGCAGAGAGATAAAGCAATTTACTTAAAATCATACATACAGCCCACAAGGAGAGCTGCAGTTTGGAACTGAGGCTGCGATTGTAATCCTTGTCAGCTAGACATCAAATCTAAGCCTAGGCTGAAGTTTTTGGCTTGTAGGGTTCCCCAAATCCCACTATGTTGTCAAGGGTATCCCAGAGAATGCCTTCTTTTACTCACACTTTTTTTTTTCCCTGATACTTTGTCCTGGCCTAAGATAGGAGATGTCATCTTTATATCTTGAATCACATTCTCTGTTTAATCCTGTGAAGCACGGTTGGAAATACCCCATTTTTGAAGTCGGAATTTCTACATCATTTTCAATGAGCTTTTTTTGGAGGGTAATATTGTGATTGTGGGAGAAAAAACTGTGTGGTCAGATTATGGGTGACTAGAAAATTGCTTAAGTAAAATAGCTGGCAAAAACCCATTTAGTGGATTCCAGTGTTTCCAGTATAAAGGGATTAATTTGATACATCCTAATGGCATTTCTGTGTATCCATATTATCAGAGGTAAGTAATTTTAAAATAAGGAGTTGTCATCCTCTAATGTGCATATAAGCCATCTGAGATTTTTGTTAAAACACAACCAGATTCTGATTCTGTAGATCTGGGGATTTCAACCTTGTCAGGTGATAACCATTGCTAGCCATCTGTGGAACACACTTTACATAGTGAAGGGCTAAACCGAGTGACAGTGTGAAATGGGGGCCTTTTTATGTGACAACTGACTTTGAACTAGATGGGGCCTTTGCATTGCTGAAGGTTAGGATTGTGGGGAATTTTTTTTTTTTTTTGCAGTTTTTGGCCAGGGCTGGGTTTGAACCAGCAACTTCTGGCATATGGGTCTGGTGCCCTACTTCTTTGAGCCACAGGCACCGCCCATTGTGGGGAATTTTTACTAGCTATAGTATAATCAGCTGTATTAGCAGGAAAAAGATTTTTTGAAAAGATGCTCACTAGAGGTCGCTGTTAGCCTTGCCAAAGACCTCAGGATTGAAAAAAATGTTTTTTTACTCTTAAATCCAGTGGGACATCTTTCTGTACTGTTTAGAATTCATTTTCTAGTTTGAAAGTACTTTAGAATTTGTGTTGCAGTTGTGTATTAGGCAATAAACTCACTGTCATTTTTGTTTTCAACTTTTGACCAATGAGACCATTCAAGTAATAGGGGACAAGAACTCTCCTTACCTTAGGCTCCTCTGAACACACTTTTCCACAAGGCCTTGGCCTCCCTGTGTTCATCTTGTTCTGCTGATCAATCACATCACACTTGATATCTGATCAAGTTCCCCATCCCCTACCTTTGATGTTGGTGGCCTGCCTTTAGCTAAATCTGTTAGGCCATTAAGCAGCAAGAATCCTTCCCCACACCACACACACACACACACACACAAAATGGCTCCTCTCCTCATTTTCCATCTACTCACTTTGTTGGCTGTAAATTATCAGCCTCTGTTGAAATTCAAAGTTGAGCTTCATCTTTTTCTCCCTTGCAGTTGAGTTGACCCTTATTGTAGTACTCTTGAGTATAGTCTTTTTACTGTATTAACAAGTATCAGAATAATCATTTCTTTAACACAGGCCTGCTTGGTATTTTCACTTTGGAAGCCAAAAGCAATAAAACCCTGTTCACATATGAACTCAACATAAAGTTGTTCTGTTCAGATGAACATAATGATATTTTTTCTTAAATCTGTTAATTTGGCGAATTAAACTGAATAATCTTCAGGATGTCAAATGATGTTTAGAGTGTTCCTTCTTAGCATAGGAAAAATATTTGTGCTTCAGTGGAAAACTCAGCTGGAGGTTGCCTTCAGTCTCTTACCAACATGGCATTGTGTTTTGTCAAAGCGTGCAAGCCCAGAAGGCAATGGAGTCTGCAGAATGGAAATTAGCTTTTCATAACACAGTGACACCCCATCACCTTGTCCTGTTGGGAGCAGGTCACTAGTTCCTGCCACACTCAAGAGGAGAGGTTTATGCAAAGGTATTATTAGCAAGAAGTGGGGACAGGTGTAGTGGCTCACGCCTGTAATTCCAGCACTCTGGGAGGCCGAGGCAAGTGGATTGCTGGAGCTCAGGTGTTAGAGACCACTCTGACCAAGAATGAGACCCTGTCTCTTTCTACTAATAAATAGAAAAACCAGCCAGGCGTTATGGCAGGTGCCTGTAGTCCCAGCCTACTTGCGAGGGTGAGGTAGGAGGATTGTTCAAGCCCAAGAGATTAAGGTTGCTGTGAGCTAGGCTGATGCCATGGCACTCTACCAAGGGTGACAGAGTGAGACTGTCTCAAAAAAAAACAAAACAGGAAGTGGGGGATCCCTGAGCGTCATCTTTAAAAATCACCTACCACACCAAACTACAGAATGTGTGTTCTTTGGATTCTCCTTGCAATAGGTTGTGACATCTCACCAGTTTCTTCATTAATGAGTTAGTCTTTAATATTTGTTTACTTTTATGTCTGTATAGTTTCTGGGAGAGTTTGTTTAAGATCAGCATTCTATATATTCAGAAGATTTCTTCTGTGAATTCAGATTTCTCCTATAGATGACTACACAAATATTCTGTTTCTTTCATCATTTTTGCTAAGTTTTGGTTTTCTAGGAATTTGTTCATTTTATCTAAAATTTCAGACATATTACTAAAATTATATTGTCATACTATAAAATTATTCATAAATATTCTTTATGATCTTTTTAATGATTGTGAGATTTATAATTGTAGCGCCCTTTTCATTCCTAAAATTACTGTTTGGTGTCTTTTTTCCAATCATTCTTGTTATGGGTTTTATCAATTTTTATTTTATGTTTTTTAGCGACAGACCACCCCATTTCACAGATAAGGGAACTTAGGATAATGTGCCACTGGTTGTGATGGCCCATCACAATTTTTATGAAAGTACTCGGCTCACAGAACCTTATGTATCTTATTTTTTTTAAAAAAAGTTTATTTATTTATTTAGAGGCAGAAGTCTCACACTGTCACCCAGGCAGGAGTGCAGTAGAACGAGATCTAGCTCACTATAGCCTGGAACTCCTGCGCTCCAGGGATCCTTCTGCCTCAGTCTCCTGAATAGCAGGGTCCACTGGAGTGAGCAGCTGCATCCGGACAATTCTTATTAATTCTTATGAACTTGTTAACGAAACACGTTTTGGCTTTGTTGATGTGCTCTTGTACATTTGTTTTTTATTCCATCATTTGCTGTCATTTCCTTTTATGTGTTTTCTTGGATTTAATCTGCTCTTCTAATTTCTTTCTTTCCTTTTCCTTTTCTCCTTCCTTCCTTCCTTCCTCCCTCCATCCCTCCGTTGCTCCCTCCCTCCTCATTCTGTTGCCCAGGCTAGAGTGCCATGGCATTGACCTAGCTCACAGCAACCTCAAGCTCCTGGGCTCGAGCCATCCCCCTGCCTCAGCTTCACAAGTACCTGAGACTACAGGCTCCCGCCACAATGCCTGGCTAATTTTTTTATTTTTAGTAGGTCTCATTCTTTCTCAGGCTGGTCTCAAACTCCTGAGCTCAAGGGATCTTCCAAATTTATAGGGAAGAGCCACCGTGCCCAGCCTGTTCTTCTGGTTTCTTAAGATGAGTACTTAGATTGTTTACTTTTGGGCTGTCTTCTTTTCTGATGTATGTAATTAAGGCTATAAATTTCCTTTTAAGCACAGATTTAGCTGTAGCTCACAAGTTTTAATGTTATATTTCTGTTATCATTTACTTAAAAAATATTTTCTAATTTCCACTTTAGTTTTTTCTTTGACTCATGTCATTTAGAAGTACAGTTGAACCGCAACCATTTACTTAACATGCAGATTTTTTTTCCTCCTCTACCACCCTTGAGACAGCTAGATGAACCTCTCCTCTTTCCTCTCCTTGTGCTTTTCTTTTTTTTTTAATTTTGAGACAGGGTCTCACTAAGTTGTCCAGGCTAGAGTGCTGTGGCATCAGCTTAACCCATAGCAACTTCAGACTCCTGGTTCAAGTGATCCTGCCACAGCCTCCCAGGTAGCTGGGACTAAGCACCTGGCTAATTTTTCTATCTTTAACAGGGTAATTTTTCTATTTTTAGTAGAGATGGAGTCTCACTGTTGCTCATGCTGGTCTCTTAACTCCTGAGCTCAAGGAATCCTCCTACTTCGGCCTCTGAAAGTGCTAGGATTATAGACATTAGCCATTGTTCTTGGCCTCCTTATTATGATTTTCTTTCTTTCTTTCTTTCTTTTTTTTTTGCAGTTTTTGGCCTGGACTGGGTTTGAACCCTCCACCTCCGGCATATGGGGCCAGCACCCTTACTCCTTTGAGCCAAGGTGCCGCCCGCCTTATGATTTTCTTAATAGCATTTTCTTTTCTCTGGCTTACTTTATGGCAAGAATATAGCATATGATAAATGTAACATACAAAATATATGTTCATTGACTGTTCATGTTATCAATAAAGCTTCTGGTCAACAGTAGTCTAGTAGTAGTTTGGGGGGAATCAAAAGCTATGTGGATTTTCACCTGTGTTGGGTCAGCATCTCTACCCCCTGTGTTGTTCAGGGGTCAGCTATAACAGCCGTCCATAAAGTTCTGAGCAGTTTAAAATTTACAGCTATTTTAAATTGCACGTGAACTTTGTAGACACCCTGTATAATGTTCTATTTGCAAACATTTGGGGAATTTTTCAGCTTTTAAAAAAAACTTTTTATTTTGAAATAATTACAGATTCACTGGAAGTTGCACAGTTGACTGTGTGGAGGTCCTATGTCCCCTTCGCCTCCTCTCCCAGTGGCAACATTCGACTTAACTGTAGTGCAAAAACAGGAGATGAGCAATTCGCAGATTTTATTCCCATTTTACCAGTTTTCTCTATACTCATTTGTAAGTGCGTATTGTTACTATTATGATCGTTTCTGCCCACAGAACACTTACACCAAATGTGGGGTCTGCTCCCTCATACCAACCAGTGTTCTAACTTTCTGGATGCTAACTGGGTGTCCAGCGATTTGATTTAATTCTGACCCTGCGTACCTGGAGTTAGCCTCAGGTCCCACAGACTGTGCCCCTACTTCAGACAATTGCCAAGCTCTGGGCCTCCTACCCACACCTCTAACCAACAGGGTATAAAGTGGGGTTTCCATAATGCTGTCTTGAGTTCAGTAATTTGCTAGAGTGGCTCACAGAACTCAGGAATTGAGTTTATATGCTATTGCTAGTTTATTATAAAGGATACAGCTTAGGAAGAGCCGCCTAGGGCAGGGTATTGGTGGGGGCAGCACGGAGGGGTGAGGGTGGTGGAGCGTCCGTGCTGTCTGAGCACACCACCTTTCAGCACCTCGATGTGTTCACCAGCCCAGAAGCTCTGTAAGCCCTTTATTTAGGGGTTTTGGAGGATCCATGACGTAGGCATGATTGATTAAATCATTGGCCCTTGGTGATTGATCTCAACTTTCAGCCCCCTCTCCTCTTATTTGTAGGAGTGGGGAAGGGCTGAAAGTTTCAACCCTTCAAACATGTCTTGTTCTTTCTGGTGATCAACCCCCATCCAGAGACTATTTAGGGGTCCCCAGCTGCCAATCATCCCATTAGCACGTTACAAAATACACCCTCATCACTCTGGAGATTCTAGGGGTCCTAGAAGCTCTTGTGCCAGGAATTAGGGACAAAGACCAAATATGTATTTCTTATTGTATCATAATATTACAGTTGTTTTTATTGTTTTATTGTGTGTAGACCCATGTAACTACCACCATAATCATTAGAAACTGTTCCATCACCACAAAGGTTCCTTATGCTGGTCTTGTGGTCACATCCACTCCTGCATCCCCCACACCTCCACCAGCCCCATTCCTACCTCTTGGCAACCAGTAATGGTAACATTTCTACCGGAAATGTTAGGTGGGGGGTGGTGGCTCACACCTGCAATCTTAGCAGTCTGGGAGGCTGAAGTAGGTGGATTGCCTGAGATTAGGAGTTTGAGAAAAACTAGCCGGATGTTGTGGCAGCCACCTGTAGTCCCAGCTCCTTGGGAGGCCGAGGCAAGAGGATCTCTTCAGGCCAAGGGTTTGGGGTTGTTGTGAACTATATGATGCCACAGTACCCAGGGCAACAGAGTGAAACGTCTCAAAAAATATATATATATATATTCTGGGGCGGCACCTGTGGCTTAGTGGGTAGGACGCCAGCCCCATAAACCTTGGGTGGTGGATTCAAACCCAGCCTCGGCCAAACTGCAACAAAAAAATAGCCAGGCGTTGTGGCAGGTGCCTGTAGTCCCAGCTACTCAGGAGGCTGAGGCAAGAGAATCGCCTAAACCCAGGAGGTGGAGGTTGCAATGAGCTGTTGACTCCAGGGCACTCTACTGAGAGTGGTAAAGTGAGACTCTGTCCACAGGCGCCGCCGGCCCCATATGCCGAGGGTGGCGGGTTCAAGCCCAGCCCCGGCCAAACTGCAACAAAAAAGTAGCCGGGCGTTGTGGTGGGCGCCTGTAGTCCCAGCTGCTCGGGAGGCTGAGGCAGGAGAATCGCGTAAGCCCAAGAGTTGGAGGTTGCTGTGAGCTGTGTGACGCCACGGCACTCTACCGAGGGCGATAAGGTGAGACTCTGTCTCTACAAAAAAAAAAAGAAAAAAAACTTAACATTTAAAGTGAGACTCTGTCTCAAAAAAAACTTCTGAAATGTTGTCATATCAATGTTACATAAACACAATCATATACTATGTAACCCTTTGAGCTTAGCTTCTCCCACACACACTCCCCCAAACACACACTCAGCATAATACCCTTGAGACCCATCCAGGTTGCTGCATGTATCAGTAGTTTGTTTCTTTCTATTGCTGTCTAGTGTTCCATGGCATGGACCTGCCACAGTTCACCATTTTACCCACTGAAAGACATCAGAATTGTTTCCAGTTTTTAGCTATTACAGATAAAGCTAAAACATTTGTGTATAGGTTTTTGTCTAGCCATACACTTTTATCTCTCTGGGATAAAGGCCCAGGAGTCAGGAGTGTGACTGTTGGGTCCTATTGCAAGTGTATGTTTCGTTTCATATGTACTTGGAAAGACTGTGTATTCAGTTGAAGAAAAGTATATTCTGGCTTTAAAGAACAGCAAGCTTTAAAGAACGGCAAGTGTATCATCTGCCAGTTAAATCAAGCTTGTTCAGATCTTCAGCACTTTTTTTTTTTTGGTATTCTGTAAATTATAGAAAGTGGTATGCTAATCTCTCCCTCTTGAGATTTCAAGTTTGTTTGTTTGTTCTTTTAGTTCTGTCAGTTTTTCTTTTATGTATTTAGAATTTAGAATCTACTGTTGGGCACATGCCAACTTGATTATCTTCCTGGTTTATTGGCCCTTTTACTATTATGAAATATCTCTCTTTACCTCTTTTTTTTTTATTTTTTAGAGACAGAGTCTCATTTTTTTGGACCTCATTAGAGTGCTGTGGCATTATAGCTCACAGCAACCTCAAACTCTTGGGTGCAAGCAATCCTCTTGCCTAAGCGTCTCTGGGACTATAGGCACCCACCACAATGCCCCGCTATTTTTTAGAGCCTGGGTCTCGCTCTTGCTCACCTGGTTTTGAACTCCTAAGCTCTGAAAATCCACCCACCTCGGCCTTCCAGAGTGCCGGGATTATAGGTGTGAGCCACTGTGCTTGGTCCACTCTTTATCTCTTGACCTGAAGTATTCTGAATCTGACATAAACAAGAGCATGCCAGGCCTTTATCTTTTGGTTAGATCTGACAGAGTATGTCATTTTCTATGCTTTTTACTTTTAGCCTCTCTGTGCACTTACATTTAAATTATGTGTCTAAGGACGTATGATTGGGTTTTGGGTTTTATTTAGTCTGACGTTCTTGATATTTTAATTGGATATTTGGTCAATTGCATTTGGTCTAATATATCTGGGTTATATTGTTAGTAGTGGTTTTTTGTTTTTTTTTGAGACAGAGTCTTGCTCTGTCACACTAGATAGAGCTCAGTGGCATCATAGCTCACAGCAACCTCAATGTCTTGGGCTCAAGTGATCCTCTTGTCTCAGCCTCTGGAGTAGCTGGAACTACAGGTGTCCACCACAATGCCTGACTAGTTTTTCTTTTTTTTTTTTTTTGCAAATATTTGGTAAAATTTTGTAGTTGGTATTTTCTTTTTTTTTTTTATTGTTGGGGATTCATTGAGGGTACAATAAGCCAGGTTACACTGATTGCAATTGTTAGGTAAAGTCCCTCTTGCAATCATGTCTTGCCCCCATAAAGTGTGACACACACCAAGGCCCCACCCCCCCTCCCTCCTTCCCTCTTTCTGTTTCCCCCCCCCATAACTGACTAGTTTTTCTATTTTTAGTAGAGATGGGGTCTCACTTTTGCTCAGCTAGTCTTCAACTCCTGAGCTCAAGCGTTCCACCTGCTTTGGCCTCCTAGAGTGCTAGGATTACAGGCGTGAGCCACTGCACCCAACCTGAGTTATATTACTATTACGTTCTGCAGTCAGTATTCATTTAGTTTTAGGCTAACTTGTACTGCTTGCTGTTCTTTAGTGTGTGCATGTATGTAGATGTGTATACACACATGCATATGTATGCATACATATTTAAATATATACCACATATGTACATATGGTTGATGGTTTCAACTGAGATTATTATTATGATGCTTTCAGCCCCCCCCCCCCACTTTTATTTTTTTTGGTGAGGCAGTCTCACTCTGTTGCCCAGGCTAGAGTGCTGTGCTATCATCATAGTTCACAGCAACCTCAAACTCCTGGCTTCAGGTGATCCTCCTGCCTCAGCCTCCGAGTAGCTGGGTGTACAGGTGTGAGCTACCAGGTCCTGCCCAGCATTTTGTCTGAAATGTTCTGATGCTGATGCTGTTCTCAGTTTTCATTTGACTGGAAATTTATTTAATTTGTTCTTATGTTTGAAGGAGAGTTTCAGTAGGTTAGAATTCTAATTCTAGGTTGGCAATTATTTTCTTTCAGTACTTTATTATTTTATTTTTGAGACAGACCCTTGATCTGTCCCCTAGACTGGAGTACAGTGGCATTATCATAGCTTACTGCAACCTCAAACTCCTGGGCCCAAGCAATCCTTCCTCCCAAGGAAGGGACTACAGGTGGGCACCTCCATGCCTGCCTAATTTACTGTTTTTTGTAGAGATGGGGTCTTGTCATGTTGCTCAGGCTGGTCTTAGACTCCTGGCCTTAAGCAGTTCTCCCACCTTAGCCTCCCAAAATGCTGGGATTATAGGCATGAGCCACCATAACCCGTCTTTCGGTACTTTAAAGATATTCCTATGTCTTATGCCTTTCATCTTTGTGCTGACATACTAGTCTTATTGTTGCTCCTTTGAATATAAAGTATCTTTTTCCTTTTAAGAAATTCTCTCTGGCTTGACTGTAGTACAGTAGTTACAGTGCTAGCCTCATACACCAAGGCTGGTGGGTTCGAATCCAGCCCAGGCCAGCTAAAACAACAATGACAACTGCGCCAAAAAATAGCCAGGCATTGTGGCAGGCGCCTGTAGTCCCAGCTACTTAGGAGGCTGAGGCAAGAGAATCACTTGAGCCCAAGGGTTTGAGGTTGCTGTGAGCTGTGATGCCACAGCACTCTACCAAGGACAACATAGTGAGACTCTGTCCCAAAAAAAGAAATCCTTCTCTTTCAGTGTCAAATGACAGAAATCCAGTTCAGATTAACTTTAGTCAAACAGAGAATGTAAAGACTCAAGCCTCTGGTGTTTGGCTGCCTCCAGCTACAGCCAGATTCAGGTGCTTAAATGATGCCCTCGGCATCTGGTCTTTCTGTTTGCTCAGCTCTCCTGGCTGGCATCATTCTTAGGCAAAACTTCTCCGCTGTGATCACTGGTAGCTTCAGGTTTATGACTTCCTAATGCGGTGGCTCCCACCTATAATCCTAACACTCCGGGAGGCTGAGGCAGGTGAATCACCTAAGCTCAGGACTTAGAGACCAACCTGAGCAAGAGTGAGACTTCATCTCTAAAAAATACCCAGGCATTGTAGTGGGTGCCTATAGTCCTAGATACTTGGGAGGCTGAGGCAAGAGGATCACTTGAGCCCAGGAGTTTGAGGTTACAGTGAGCTATGACATCACAGCATTCTACAAAAGGGTGACAGAGTGGGACTCTGTCAAAAAAAAATAAAAAATAAAAAAAATAGCAGGGTGTTGTGGCAGGCACCTGTAGTCCCAGCTACTTGGGAGGCTGAGGCAAGAGAATCACTTAAGCCCGAGTTGAGGTTGCTGTGAGCTGTGATGCCATGTACTCTACCAAGGTTGACAAAGTGAGACTCTGTCTTTAAAAAAAAAAAGAATCAGCAAATGCCTGAGAAGGAAAGGTGGATGAAGGGAGCTGGAATCACCTTAGCAAGTGTCCCTTCCTTCTGGTTTCTGGTCTTGTAAGCCTAGATTTAAAAAAAAAAAAAAAATTAGTGTTTTCTTGTTGGTCTTGGTAGAAATATGTTCTGCTTTAAACTATCCTATCATTTATAAAGTCTCAGCAAAAGTTCTTCCTGTTTTAGGTGCCCTAGGAGTTAATTGGCTTCTATGTTTTGCTGTTTACCAGGCATTCCAGGAATAGGAACTACAAAGCTGAGTTTGCATCATGCCGCCTAGAGGCTGTGCCACTGGAGTTCGGGGACTATCACCCTCTGAAACCTATAACTGTAAGTTTTGTTAAGGGTCCCTCTAGGTGACAGTCTCATCCCCTGAAATGACAGACATGTCCAGGGTTCTTTCCATTTTGCCATGGAAGCTGCTTTTGCATATTTGAATCACCTCGTGTGTTCCCGGCCTTTCCTTTGCAGTGTTGGCCCTGCCCACCACTGTTTTTGCTCCCTACTTTCTCATGTTAGTGAGGTCGTCAAGGGAAGGAGATGACTTTGTTCCTGTACAGATGTGTCAACAAAATACGTCTTGCTGCTTCATTTTTTTTTATTTGGAATAGCAAGAATCCCTCTAATTACTAGTGTAGGGCGCTGTCCTGAATAGCCTCTCAGTCTATTTATGAGTTTATTTAAAAAATAAAACAAAAACAGGCAAGAGACACAGACAGTCCCTCTTTCCTGGGTTAGCACTCTTTCATTAGCAAGGAGTGGCTACTTGGTGGTTATCAGTGGGGAGCACGTGCGGTTGTCAGCATGGGGAATCTGAGACTGTGTGGAAATGATTACATACAGCAGAAGATCCCAAGACCGAGATTCAGCTTCCCAGGGCTCTTCAAGACCCCAGACTCTCATGTAGAACAGTGGCTGACCCCACAGCAAGTTGCTTCCATTGCCCGGAACTCATTCCCCAAGTGCTAGCAGAACAGCTGCAGCAGCTCCAGGCTTATCCTGCCAGCTTAGCAGCACCAATAGCAGAGAGATTTCTTTTCTTGACAGTTTGCATTGACCCAGTTTTGTTAGTGTCCCTCTCTGAACTGACTTGGTGACCAAGGTTATAAAATATGCAGAGTAATTGGGTTAGGTCTAGTGCCCATCCTGGGAGCTGGGAGCAGGGAGCAGGGTCCATCCCACCAGGCCCATAGGAAATGAACAAGGGGGAGAGAAGTTTTCTCAAAGAAAATTTGGAGACAGAATCCTGGGTACCAGGCAGACAAAAACAACAAATGTGCAGCAGCAAGAGGAGCTTCTCTCTCCTACGCCGCAGTCCGACTCATTTCAGACACCAGTCACCCAGAGTTAGTGTCAGACTCCACAGGTTTTTGAGGGCGAGGCCCTCAGTAAGGCTGCCTTCACTTCAGGTGCCAGCTGCAAATTCAGAGGGCCCCAGGCTACAAATCCAGGGATTTCCCACAGTCCCCAGCAGGTTTGATAATTTACTAGAATGACTCACAGAACTCAGAAAAGAGTTACTCTTACAATTTTATTGTAAAGGATACAAGCAGAGACCATCCAGATGAAGAGACATATAGGGCAGGTTTAGGAGGAAGCACAGAGCTTTCAGAATCAGGCACATCACCCCTCCCAACCCCCTGACGTTAGTGTGTTCTCCAACCAAAAGCTCTGCTGCGTCTTGGTGTTCAAAATTTGTACTGGAGTTTCATACAGACTTCAAATCCTGGGTTGGTCTTTCTGCTGACCAGTCCCCATCCAGCAGCCCACCGGGAGTCTCCTCATTAGAACATATGTTCCTGCCATCCAGGAAATTCTCTGTATCAGAAAATGAGCAAAGTGCAAATAAATATTTATTGTGTTATAATCACCTTCTAAATTGCAATGGCCCTACTTTTTCCTTCTATTTAAAGATAAACTTAGACACATTAAAATTTTATTGAATTCATTTGAGCATTCAGCATTTCATGAATCAGGCAGCTTTAGACTTCAAACAGGTCAGGACTTCAGTGAGGGGGTGTGAAGGGAAAATACCCTATAAAAAATTTTTTATTTTTTTTTTAATATAAAGCCTCACTCTGTTGCCCAGACTAGAGTGCCATGGCATCAGCCTAGGTCACAGCAACCTCAAACTCCTGGGTTCAAGCAATCCTCCTGCCTCAGCCTCCCAATTAATTTTTTTTTTTTTTTGAGACGGAGTCTCATTCTGTCATCCTAGATAGAGTGCTGTGGCATCATATCTCCCAGCAACCTCAAACTCCTGGGATTTAGCAGTCCTCTTGCCTCAGCCTTCCGAGTAGCTGAGGTACGGGTACCCACCACAACACCCAGCTAGTTTTTCTATTTTTAGTAGAGGTGGGGTCTCACTCTTGCTCAGGCTGGTCTCAAACTCTTGAGCTCAGGCCATCCACCCACCTCAGCCTCCCAGAATGCAGGGATTATATGCATGACCATTTAATTTTTTAACACTGCCTAAGCCCTACTCCCTACTTTTCCTTCCTTCATTGCTGTGATTGAGTCATGTCAATTTATCATAAAAAATAAGCACCCTCTGCAGATTGATAAGCTCCTGCTGCAAACAAACCTTCGATTCAGCTACCAGAATGAGATGAAATAACCTAAATGAGTCTTTCACTGGGAAAAGTCAGGGGAGACCTACATTTCTTACCTCCAGTAATTTCCCCCACAGGTCACAGAATCAAAGACAAAGAAAGTGAACCGGAAAGGAAGCACTTCTTCCACGTCCTCCTCTTCCTCCAGCTCCGTGGTGGACCCGCTGAGCAGCGTGCTCGATGGGACTGACCCCCTGTCCATGTTCGCAGCCTCTGCCGACCCTGCAGCCTTGGCAGCAGCCACGGTAACACGCCCCAGTGCAGCTGCGGGATTGGTTCTGTGTGTGCAGGGACGAGTGGTTTTCTTTGCCTTTTTGTTTCTAAGTTGTGTAAGTAATGCACATGGTTCATTCTGATGTAGCAATTTATTTAGATCATCCCTGTCATTCACGGGAGGACATTGCTGGTGAGAGACTGGTGTAGGTTTAGAAGTTTCTTTCTTTTTTTTTTGTTTTTGGCCGGGGCTGGGTTTGAACCCGCCACCTCTGGCATATGGGACCGGCGCCCTACTCCTTGAGCCACAGGCGCCCCTTCCTTCCTTCCTTCCTTCCTTCCCCCCTCCCTCCCTCCCTCCCTTCCTTCCTTTTTAATTTTTTTTTTTATTATATTTTTCTTTTTTTCCTCTCTCTTTTTTTTTTTTTTAAATAGAGACAGTGTCTCACTCTCTTGGCCAAGGTGGAGTATAGTAGTATAATACAACTACACTCTGGGGCTCAACTTCTGGGGCTCAAGCAGTCCTCCTGCCTCAGCCTCCCAAGTGGCTGAGACTACAGGCATGCACCATTATGCCCAACTAATTTTTAAATTTTTTTAGAGTTGGGGTTTCACCATGTTACCTAGACTGGTCTCAAACTCCTGGCCTCAAGCGATCCTCTCACCTTGGCCTCCTAAAGTGCTGAGATTACAGGCTTGAACCACTGACTGTGCCTGACCAGCCTATGTATATTTTTCTAAAGATTAAAATGATATTACCCCTGAAGAGATTATCTTGCCTTTCCTTAGGACAGCTCCAGAAAGAAACGTGATAAAGATGATAACTCCATTGTTGGATCAGATTTTGAGCCTTGGGCCAGCAAACGGGGAGAAATCCTTGCCCGTTACACAACTACAGAAAAGCTATCTATTGTGAGTACCAATAGACATTCTCCTGGGGCCTACTTCAGAGTTAGTAGGAATTTTTTTCTTTTGTTTTTTGAGACAGAGCCTCAGGCTGTTGCCCTGGGTAGAGTACGTGGCATTACAGCTCACAGCAACCTCCAACTCCTGGGCTTAAGTGATTCTCTTGCCTCAGCCTCCCAAGTAGCTGGGACTACAGGCGCCCGCCACAATGCCAGGCTATTTTTTGGTTGTAGTCTTCATTGTTGTTTGGCAGGCCTGGGCTGGATTTGAACCCACCAGCTCTGGTGTATGTGGCTGGCGCCTTAGCTGCTTGAGCTACAGGCACCGAGCCAGTAATTTCTTTTTGTTGTATTGCCCCAACTCCTAGGTTCTGTAAGTTTCACTTACTTATGTCAATGTTCCTTGAGAGGAAAATATGCTGATTGGTTTCTCAAAACAGTGTGTGAAGAATTGATGTGGGACAGTTCAGAGGAAGAATTGGACCAGCAGGTCCTGTTTGGGGAAGGTTTGTAGAGATGGGGCTTCACAGAAGAGAGGAGAATACCCCCCCGGGGAAGGACAGTGTTGGCTTGGTGAGTGCCACATAGCTGGGTTTTCTCCTAGAGCTAGCAGTTACTGTTTATTTGGGTGTTTACTAGAGAAAGTAGTTGGCCTGAACCTGGAGACGTATATGGAGCACAAGGCTTATCCTCCACTTGGCGAGTTGCTCATGGAGGAAAGGCTCAGGAGAGCCAAGACCAACCAGAGGAAGGCAGGTCCATGCTGGTATTACTTAGGGTTAGGTTTAGTTGCTAATAACTGAAACTCCCTACAAGGATATAATTAAGAGTGCTGACAACCTTTCTTTATCCTGAGACAAGTCTAGAGGTGGGGAATCCAGCGCTGGTATGGCAGCTCCAAGGTCATCAGGGTCCAGCTCTTTCTGTCTTCTCTGCTGTGTTTAGTATGCCTCATGTCCAGGTTGGTAGACAGAAGGGAGACAGGGAAAGAAAGCTGTACCTCTTCCCATTTAACACAACTTCCTGGAGTCTCTGGAGTCTGTAACTGTATCTCAGTTCATTTGTCTTAAAGGTAGTCATAGGCCACACAGCAGTGTACCCACCTTCAAATCAAGCTGTGAAGAGGGAGGACAGCAAAGGCTCCGCTACGACACCACTCTGCTCCCTTTTTCTCCTAGGGCAGGCATGTGCTCATTGAGCAGAATGATAGGCAGAATTACTGGACTATTTACTTTTTTTTATTCTTTTCTTAACTTGGATCACTAATTCTCATCTGAGAGTAATTTTATCCCCCTGGAGGTCATCTGACAGCATCTGGGGCCATTTTTGATTGTCTGAGGGTGCTACTGGCATCTCGTGGGTGGAAGCCGGAGATGCTGCTAACCATCCTCCAGTGAACAGAATCGTCCCCCACAACAGACAGTTATCTGACCCCAAATTACAGTAGTGCAGAGGGTGAAAAACCCTGATTTAGAGAAGGTTCAAATGGTTCTAGTCTGTGACTCTACCGCATATCACAACTTTTGGTATTTGTTGGCTCACCTTGAGAGAGCCCTGAATTAAGTAGACATTTGACTCTCTAGTTGTTGTTAGTGACAAATATTTTCCTTCATTGAATATGTATTTCTGTCTTTCACTTGGATGAAATATGATGACCCTGTTGTCTTAGATTTTTAAGACTATTAACGATTTTCTTATCTTTGCAGAATCTGTTTATGGGATCTGAAAAAGGTAAGATGAGGTTTTTCGTTGTTGGTTTGCTGGGAAACTTCTGCCATCACCTTTAATATAATTTTACAAAGGAATAAAAAGTTTGTATTGTGCAATCCTAATGTTTAATTCACTTGATACTTTTATCTCTTAGATTGTGTATAGACGTAGAATTAAAGTGTAACTTAAAGCATGAATAAAAAAAAAAGACCAAAGAGGTTACTGGGAATAAAACATAAGCTTATTGTTTCAGAGTTGCAGAGGAATAGTCTACCCTCTTAGTACTGCCTCTGTCAGCAGGAAATTGCTTTAGAGACCCTTCCCTTTGCCTTAAGTCTTTGTCCCTGGTGAAATAAGATACTGGAAAGGGTGGTCACCTGCTCAGGATTACAGGCCACTGGTTCTTGAATAGAGCAGTGCTCACTTTCTTCTGCCAAGACACACCGTCCAAAGCTCTGAAACACGGTGTCTCTGACTGCTGTGCAGCAGAATTACCTGGTTCTGGAGTGACTAACAGATCGCATGCTAGAGCAGGAACAGCTTTGCTGTGGACCTACTTCGATCCCAGACCATAAAAAATAAATCATACCAGAGCGGCGCCTGTGGCTCAGTGAGTAGGGCGCCGGCCCCATATGCCGAGGGTGGCAGGTTCAAACCCAGCCCTGGCCAAACTGCAACAAAAAAAAATAGCCGGGCGTTGTGGCGGGCGCCTGTAGTCCCAGCTACTCGGGAGGCTGAGGCAAGAGAATCGCATAAGCCCAGGAGTTAGAGGTTGCTGTGAGCCGTGTGACGCCACAGCACTCTGCCCGAGGGTGGTACAGTGAGACTGTCTCTACAAAAAAAAAAAAAAAAATCATACCATCACATACCTATCAGTTTGGAAGGATCAAAGAGATCAATGATACCAAGTGTCTTAGTCTATTTAGTATTGCTGTAGAGCAGTGTTTTTCAACTTTTTTTTTTTTTTGAGATAGTCTCACTTTGTCACCCTTGGTAGAGTGCTGTGGTGTCATAGCTCACAGCAACTTCAAACTCTTGGGCTTAAGCTATTCTCTTGCCTCAGCCTCCCAAGTAGCTGGGACTACAGGCGCCTGCCACAACACCTGACTATTTTTTTTCTTTTTTTGAGAGACAGGGTCTCACTCTTGTGCAGGCTGGGCTTGAACCTTGTGAGCTCAGGGCAACCCAGCTGCCTCTGCCTCCCAGAGTGCTAGGAGTTTTTCAACCTTTTTTTAATCTCATGGCACACTTGAACCTATTGTTAAACTTCTTCGGCACACTTAAGTTGATCAAAACTAAGAGTAAAGAAAAGAATATACTTACTGTGCTTTGAACTTCTTTTGAAAATTAATTAATGATCTTTACAAATTTTCATGGCACATGTAAGATCCTCTCATGGCACACCAGTGTGCCAGAGCACACTGGTTGAAAATCAGCTGCTACAGGGCAGCGCCTGTGGCTCAGTCGGTAAGGCGCCAGCCCCATATACCGAAGGTGGCGGGTTCAAACCCGGCCCTGGCCAAACTGCAACCAAAAAAAAAAAAAAAAATAGCCGGGCGTTGTGGTGGGCGCTTGTAGTCCCAGCTGCTCGGGAGGCTGAGGCAAGGGAATCACTTAAGCCCAGGAGTTGGAGGTTGCTGTGAGCTGTGTGAGGCCACGGCACTCTACCAAGGGCCATAAAGTGAGACTCTGTCTCTACAAAAAAAAAAAAAAGGAAAAAGAAAATCACTGCTACAGAGGAGCACCTGAGTTTGGGTAATTTATATTGAAAAGAGGTTTATTTGGCTCACAGTTTTGCAGGCTGTGCAAGACATGTGGCACCAGCATGTTCTGCTGAGGACCTCAGGCTGTTTCCACACATGAAGGAAAACAAATGAGAGCTGGTGTATACGGAGATGACGTGGTGAAGGAGGAAGCAGGAGAGAGGGGGAGGAGGTGCCAGGCTCTTTTCAACAACCAGTTCTTATAGGAATAAGAATGAGTTCTCTCGGGCAGCGCCTGTGGCTCAGAGGAGTAGGGCGCTGGCCCCATATGCCGGAGGTGGCAGGTTCAAACCCAGCCCTGGCCAAAAACTGCAAAATAAAATAAAATAAAATAAAATAAAAAAGAATGAGTTCTCTCTAATTTAATTATTGGGAGAATGACACTAAGCCATTTATGAGGGATCTGCCTGCCCTGTTTTCTCAAACTACTCTTACCAGGCCCCACCTCCAGCATTAGGAATCACATTTCAACAGGCAAGTTGATGGGGTCAAGCAAACCATGTCCAGCCCATAGCACCAAGTATTGATCAGAATGTTGAGCTATGTGAACTCTCACACACTGCTTGTCAAAATGTAAAACGATACAACCATTTTGTAGAAATTTTGCTTTATACACTAAGTTTGAAGATGAGTGCAATGTTCTGAATGTTTGTGTCCTTCCAGAATTCATATGTTGAAATCCTAACCCCCAAGTGATGGTATCAGGAGATGGGCTCTTTGGGGAGGTGATTACGTCATGAGGGTGGAGCTCTCATGGATGGGATTAGTGCCCTCACAAAAGAGGTCCAAGGACTCACCCTTACTCCTTCTGCCATATGAGGACATAGCAAGAAGGCACCCTTTATGAACCAAAAAGCAGGCCCTCACCAGACACTAAATCTGCTGGCATCTTGGATTTTCCAACCTCCAGAACTGTTAAAAATAAATTGTTGTGATTTATACGCCACCCAATTTATGTATTTTGTTATAGCAGATCAAAGGCATTAAGACAGTGGGTCTGGCGGCACCCGTGGCTCAGTGGGTAGGGTACTGGCCACATACAACAAAGCCGGTGGGTTCAAACCCAGCCTAGGCCAGCTAAAAAACAACGATGACAACTGCAACAAAAAAAAACAGCTGGGCATTGTGGCAGGCACCTGTAATCCTGGTTACTTGGGAGGCTGAGGCAAGAGAATCTCTTAAGCCCAAGAGTTTGAGGTTGCTGTGAGCTGTGATGCCATGGCACTCTACCCAGTGTGACCTTGAGACTCTGTCTAAAAAAAAAAGATAGTGGGTCAACTCTTTGATCCAGCAGTTCCACTGCTGGAGTATACCCTCAATCAATAAGTTGCTCAGCTACGTCCTGTAGGCCAAGTCTTGTTCACTACCTGTTTTTGAAAATAAAGTTTATTGGAACACAGCCTGATTTGTATACCTGTTACCTATGTCTGCTTTTCTGCTACAATGCTAGAGCCAAGTAGTTACAACAGAGAGACTACATAACTCACAAACCTAGAATATTTATATCAGGCCTTTTATAACAAAAGAGTTTTCTAGCCCTTCCCTAGATCCATGTTTCTTCAAGTAGGCGCAAGGACCAGCCACAGTGACATGACATGGGAGCTTTTGAGAAATAACAGCCTTGCCCCAGACCTTGTTTCACCTTGTCCTGTGTCTGGCCTGCAGCCTGGAGTCCTTTCCTTCATCCCTCCCCTCCGGTCCCTGCTGACAGTGAGATGTGTGCTGACAGATGCTGGAAGGAGGCACAGCTAGTCCTTTGCTTGAAGAAGGCTTTGAAGCCCTGGTCTTTCCACCTAAGGGCAGACAGTGAGATGGTTGTTGTGTTAGTATAAGGGCACACCAGTTCTACAGTGTGAGTATGAGCCTGAGAAGGCCTTTTGTTCTTGGAAAACAATTAAATGATGGATTTTTGGCGTCCGTATCTGGACCACTTTTCTTTAGCAATAAACAAATGATACAGAGCAAAGTTCGTAAATCTGGAATGTGGCAGTTAACCTTTCTCTAGGCTGGCCCCCTGTGTTCCCAGAGGCGGTTTTAAGTGGGAAATGTTTTGGATGGAACTTTGGTTACATAGGGAAGTTGCTTTGACAATCTCAGTTTTCTGTAATGAAATCATTTTCTAACGTCTTTATTCATGAAGTGTGGAGTGAAAGATGCCTTCCATCAAGGGTATTGGAAAAGCCACCTGGGTAACATAAATCCATTCTGTTTAGGCAAACCTGGGACTGCTACATCTGCGATGTCAGAGAAGGTTCGGACCCGACTGGAGGAGCTGGATGACTTTGAGGAGGTGAGCAAGTTATTTGTGGGGCACAGAGAATGGGGAGGGGGGTCCTTCTCATTCCTTCTGCCAAGTGAGATCAATCTGAGTGGCTGCTCTTTGATTAATTCTTGAGCAGCACATCATGCTCAGTCCTCCTGAGGCAATGACTCTATCCAGGGAAAGGTGCCAGCTGTGCAGTTGGCCGAGCTGATGGAAGCCTGACTTGGGCTGCGTTTCTGAAGACTTCTTTTCTTGTTGTAATGACTGAGCAAAGCTGGGTCGTCTGGGGACAGTGTCTAATGATAAAAACCAGCTGGAGTCACCTTCCTGGGAAACAGCCTTGATAGTATAAAGATCTTTCTTTGCAACAGAAGTTGCATATGGCTGCTCTGCTGGCTGGATATGGTCCACAGGCATCTTTTAATTGTTCTGCATGCAGTTTGACTCTTAAAAATTGGTAAATTTGGGCTGGGCACAGTGGCTCATGCCTATCATCCTAGCACTCTGGGAGGCCAAGGCAGGTGGATTGCTTGAGCTCAGGTGTTTGAGACCAGCCTGAGCAAGAGCGAGACCCAGTCTCTTAAAAAAGTAGCCGGGTGTTGTGGCAGTTGCCTATGGTCCGAGCTCTTGAGAGGCTGAGGCAAGAGGATTGCTTAAGCCCAAGAGTTTGAGGTTGCTGTGAGCTATGACGCCTTGACACTCTATCCAGGGTGACAAAGTGAGACTCTCAAAAAAAAAAAAAAAATTGGTAAATTTAACAGACAAATGTAGATTTCTGTCTCCTCTCAAAAAATTCCACATGGCAGCTATGGGCCCACAGTTTTGCATTTGAGCAGAGTATGCGTTGCCCAGGTTACTATGGGCCTTCCTGTCCTGATTCCTTTGCAAACAACACTAGCCTGGCCCTTAGAGATAGGTGAGTTTGTATCTTCTGGAATGTCACTTCGAGAGGCAGCCTGGCATGGTGGGTCAGAGGACAAAATGTGGATCCAGACTCCTGACTTTGAACCCCAGCTCTGCCATTGGGTAATTCTGATTTTAGACAAAATTTTAACTGTTCTGTTCCTGAGTTTACTTATCTGTAAACGAGGTTGATAAACAGTACCTACCCATAGGTACTGTGTTACAGGGATTAAGTTAATGTATATGAAATGCTTAGAATGGCACCAGCACATGGTGTAACCATCATTACCCTAAGTGTAGCGGCCATAGTCAGACTGCTTACCAACAGAGCAGTTGCCATGGGCATTCACCTTTCCTGTATCTGTTTCTCCATCTATAAAACAGGGATAAAGAATAGGTGTGCAGATTGAATGAGTGTACTGTGGAAACCACCAAGGGCCACATAATGGCTGTTGCTGTTGCGCTGTCCTTCCTCTTGCCCCTCAGTGTAGGATCCGCCCAACTCTGTGATCAGAGCTGTTATGTGCTCAGCTGAGTCTAGTAGTACAGTTTTTAATTTCCAATTTGGAAATGATGGATTTTGAATGATAGTGCTCAAGAACCTCAACCTGTGTATTGTCAGCCAGCTCTGGCTGGTAGTGAGGAAATTGCTGAGGGATTTAATCAAAGCTCTTTAGTCTGAATCTGAAAGTTACCAAAGCTGGCTTAAGTTGAAAATGAAGCTATATTGGAAGGAGACAGGGGCACTACCCTGAATCCAAGGAACCAAAGAGCCTCCTAGAAACATGACAGCTGTCCTTTCTGTTTCTCTCCTGTTTCTGTGTAGCCCCTGGTTGCCAATTCATTCTCTGGTTCTCCGTTTTTTTGTTTTTTTTTTTTTTTCTTTTTTCTGCAGACTGGTTTCCTTGCCTCTCCCTTTTTGCAGCAGCAATTGGCTGTCCCATGGTTTCCAGGTTAACATATATCAGTAAGGATATGGCTAGGTTATGCTGTAGTAACAAACAAATCCCCTGTCTCTGTGGTTTAATATAACAAAGGTTTGTTTCTTGCTCATGTTACACATTTAGTGCAGGTGATAGACGCAGCACCATCTCACAGTGCTGCCATCTCAGAGTTTGGCTTCCAAGGTTGTCAATAGCAGAGGCTGAAGAGAGGGTAATTTTTCACTGCCTCAGTCCAGAAGGGGCATGTACCACTCTGCTCGTAGCCCATTTGTCCAAACTGGTCACTTGGTTCCTGCTACTGCAGAGGGGCAGGAAAGTCTCTACACTTTAAATGACCAGTTGAGATCAGTCTAAATGACCTGAATATTCTTTTTTTATTTCTTTTCCCTTCCCTTCCCTTTCCTTCTCTCTTTCTTTCTCTCTCCCTTTTTTCTTTGAGACAGGGTCTCACTTTATCACCCAAGCTAGAATACAGTAGCATTATTATACCTCACTTTAGCCTTAAACTCCTGGGCTCAAGCAGTCCTCCTGTCTCAGCCTCCCAAGTACCTGGGACTACAGGTGCATGCTACTATACCAGACTAATTTTTTAAAATTTTTCGTAGAGATGAAGTCTCACTGCATTTCTCAGACTGGTCTCAAACTCCTAGTCTCAAGAGATCTTCCTACCTCAGCCTCCCAAAGTGCTGGGCTTATAAGCATGAGCCATGCTTCCCAGCAACTTTTATTTCTTTAATAGGAGTTGCTCACTTGAATTCCAGGAAATGGAAATATGAAAAGAGCCCTCATCTTATGATGTGTGAGCATGACCCTCACTGCTGTGAGTTGTATGAGTGGCCTCTTAACAATAGCTGAGGGTTTTGAAGCACTTACTGTGTGCCAAGGACTGTTACCATTTCATCTTGCTCTCATCTATGGTCTTCTCTCTGCCTCAAATATGGTCTCCTTGGTTTAGTTGCCACCTCCCTATGCCTAGTTAACACCTGTGCTCCACTCTCACATTGGGAGTTTGTCTCGAGCATCACTTCCTTCAGGAAGCCATTCCTTACCCCACCCTCCCTGAGTCTACAGTCCATTTCTTTGTTACCATTATTTTTCCCATTCTAAGAAAACTTTTTCCTTCACATGTGAATATCTCTGAAATATGAGTGCGTTCCTCTGTTGGTGCCTATCCACGCATGATCAGTATTTAACTTCCTTGGTGGCCTATGAAATTGTTGTGCTTTTTTCAGTAGGCAGCTCAGATTCAAAGAACTGTGATATGTGGCCTCATAAAACTGTGTTTCCTCACAAGCGCTTATCTCAGTTTGTGTTAATGTCCATCTTATCCTTGGTAACTTAAGCTCTATCAGTGCAGAAATATACTTTTTTATTTTTTGAGACAGAGTCTCAAGCTGTCGCCCTGGGTATACTACCATGGCGTCATAGTCCACGGCAACCTCAAACGCTTGGGCTGAAGCCATCCTCTTGCCTCAGTTTTTCTATTTTTAGTAGAGACAGGATCTCACTTTTGCTCAGGCTGTCTCAAACTCAAGAGCTCAAGCAATCCACCTGCCTTAGCCTCCCAGAGTATTAAGATTACAGGCCTGAGAAATATATTTAACCCTTGAACAATGGAGGGATTAAAGGTGTCAACCCTTGGCACAGTCAAAAATTTTTAATTTTGTCTCTTCAAAAACGTTAATAATAGTTTGTCTTACTGAGAACATACACAGTCGATTAACACTTTTTGCATGTTATGTATAATCTACTGTGTTCTTACAAGAAAGGAAGCTAGAGAAAAGTAAATGTTATTAAGAATATCATAAGGAAGAGAAAATATATTTACTATTGATTGACTGGAATTGGGTCATAAAAGCAGTTTTCATCCTGGCTGTCTTCACACTGAGGAGAGGCTTAGGAGGAGGAGAGAGAGGAGGGGTTGGTCTTTCTCCCTTAGAGGTGGCAGAGGCAGAAGAAAATCTGCATCTTTGTGGACCCACACCTGTGTCATTCAAGGCTCAGCTGTGATGTCTTTGCTTGGGAATCCTGAACAAAAATATCTATATGCATCTAGGACCCTGCCTGGCACACAGTAGGCCCAATAAAAACTGGTTGCATGAGGTAAGTCCTGTTATTTTGATTTGCAGACAGGGTGCAAGGAAGAAACCAGCAAACCCAGATGCATATAGCTAGTAAGTGGCTGAGCGGGAAGGTGGCTTAGGTCTGACTCGCCTCCTTAGCTAGTCTATTAACTACTATACCTCTGCCTATCACTGTCAGAAAACTCAAAGAACCTGGTGGGGATATGAGGAAAATTTAGAGACTAAGCTCACTAAAGCTCATCCCCAGTATTCTTCATGGGGATGATGGTGGAACATCGTTTTTCTACTATTCATTCACTTTCTATTCTTTCCCCACAGGGTTCCCAAAAGGAGCTATTGAATTTGACTCAACAGGATTATGTGAATCGCATAGAGGAGCTCAACCAATCACTGAAGGATGCTTGGGCCTCAGACCAGAAAGTGAAGGCTCTAAAAATAGTCATCCAGGTCTAGTCTAGTGATCTTATTTTTTCCCCCTGTCTCAGAACTTCCTGTATAAAACTCCTTTTGTGGATAATTAAGGTTTTTAGAGGCCTACCTTCAAAGTCTTACCATCATTTTTTTGTTCATCTCTTTCATTTTCACATGCTTGCTCTGATAGCCGTGATTATGAACTTCAGGTCCACCATATACATCTGCATAATTCCAGAAAGCGTCCTTCACTCTAGGATACAGAACTAATGATACCCTTCGGTCGTGTAGTAAATTGGCTGTAGTACAACCCCTGACACATTTATGACTCGTGCACACTAAAGATTGAGTAACGGTCTTTTGGGTTTACTTGACGAGATTGGCTTGGGTACGCATATCTTTGGGATTAATGGCACATGTCCTTGATAAATGCATTTTTTTTTCGTAGGGGGCCAGGAAGATTGTGTCGAGATGACAAATGCATTTTTAAGACATATGCTGCGTAATTATGTGACAAGGAAAAGAGGTTTGCAGTGTTAGGAGAGATTATTGCATTTTTTTGTTGTTGATGAATTTGTTGATCCAATGACAATTCTTTGATCACAAGAACAAACACAAGAGCTGTTTTCATTCAGAAAACAGCTTATTCTGTTTCTTGGCCCCGAAGATCTTCTTATCGCAGCAAAACATGCTCTGAAGTACACTATAAAGGGAATAATTATATATATTTTCATTTTTGGAGCAGAGTTAACAAAGGATATCTGAATAGCCATTTTAGTTCAAAAAGACAGATCCCATTCTCAATTTATGGTAATGTGACATTTGTTTTCTCACCTGTCTTTTGAGAGAGAGGAGAGCCCAGGAGTCTTTGCACTGGACACTTGAAGTCCTTTGAGATGACTTCTGATATGGCAGGGGTGATTTTTTTGGCATTTCATGATAAGAGGCAAGCCCAAGCCCGTTTCTCTTCAGTCACTTTTGTTTACAGAGTAAATACTCATGAAGAATGGTCCTCTTGTCCTGGAAGCACATGATGAGGGTTGCTTGCTGAGTGGCTCAAGTGAGAAACTATCTGTACTAACACGTGCTGCTTCAAAGTGTTTTCACTGCCAGCATTTCTCCGTAGATGACTGGAGTGCATAGAGCTCAGGCTTCTGAATGTTTTACATCTGGAGGAGATTTGATTCATGTTTTCTCAAACAAAATAATCATAAGAGTGTGTGATTAACTCCACGTCTGGTTAACAGTAACAATCCTACAGTATTTTTTTTTTTTTTTTGTAGAGACAGAGTCTCACTGTACCGCCCTCGGGTAGAGTGCCGTGGCGTCACACGGCTCACAGCAACCTCTTAACTCTTGGGCTTACGCGATTCTCTTGCCTCAGCCTCCCGAGCAGCTGGGACTACAGGCGCCCGCCACAACGCCCGGCTATTTTTTTGTTGCAGTTTGGCTCGGGCTGGGTTTGAACCCGCCACCCTCGGCATATGGGGCCGGTGCCCTACTCACTGAGCCACAGGCGCCGCCCAATCCTACAGTATTTTAAAGACTGCCTTCTTTATGTAGAAAACAGGTATAGGTACAGAGTGTGGGGAAATGAGAACAGTTCACCTTATTTGCTCTGTAGTAAGGTTTCTTTTTGGTGGGAGTTGGTGGCTGCTTTAGTGAGGCATATTTTACATATCATAAAGTCCACCCCTTGTAAATAAGTCAGTGATTTTTAGTAAATTTATAGCATTGTGTAACTATCACACAATCCAGTTTTAGAATATTTTCATAGCTCCTGAAAATTCTTTCAAGCCTGTTTGTGATGAAACCCGGGCTGCCACACCCAGCCCTGGAAAACACTGATCTGCTGTAAATCTGCCTTTTCCTGGACATCTTACGTATATATGGGATCATTCACTATGTAGTGTTTTTCTGTGGCTTTTTTTTACTTAGCATAGTGTGTTTTTTAAACTGATATATACTAAGCCTAAATGTTTATGGGTACAGAGTCGTATTTCTGTACATGCATACAATATATAATCAAATAAGGCTAATTAGCATATCCATCAACTCAAGCATTTATCATTTCTTTGTGTTGGGAACATTCAAAATCCTCTCTACTAGCTATTTGAAAACACACAATAAATTGCCATTAACTATAGTGAACCTACAGCACTGTATAACACTAGAACTTACTCCTTTTGTCTAGCTGTAATTTTGTACCCATTAACCAACTAATTTCTCTCAGTCCTCTTCCCCCTAACCCTCCCACTCTCTGTTCTTCTCTCTCCTATGGGTTCAGCTCTTTTCTTTTTTTTGAGATAGAGCCTCAAACTGTCGCCCTGGGTAGAGAGCCGTGGCATCACAGCTCAAAGCAACCTCCAGCTCCTAGGCTCAAGCGATGCTCCTGCCTCTGCCTCCCAAGTAGCTGGGACTACAGGCGCCCGCCACAACGCCCAGCTATTTTTTGGTTGCAGCTGTCATTGTTGTTTGGCGGGCCTGGGCTGGATTCGAACCCACCAGCTCAGGCATATGTGGCTGGCGCCTTAGCCGCTTGAGCCATAGGCGCTGAGCCGGGTTCAGCTCTTTTTAGTTTCCACATGTGAGTGAGAACATGTATTTATCTTTCTGTGTGTCCTCCAGGCTCATCATATTGCTGTGAAAGACATTCATTTTTATGGCTGAACAATATTCCATTGTGTATATATACCGTATTTTCTTTATCTACTCATCTGCTGATGGACATTTAGTTTAATTTTATGTCTTAGCTATTGGGAATAGTGCTGTAGTACACATGGGGGTGCAGATATCTCTTAGATACACACATTTCTTTTCCTTTGGAGAATACCCACTGGTAGGATTACTGGATCATATTATAGTTCTATTTTTTTTTGAGAAACTTCCATGTTATTTTCCATGATGGCTGCACTAATTTACAACCCCACCAACAGCGTATAACAGCTCCCTTTTCTCCACATCTTTTACAGCATTTGTTGTTACTTCTCTTTTTTCTTTTAGATATGGGGTCTTGCTATGTTGTCCAGACTGGAGTGCAGTGTCTGTTTACAGGCATGATTGTAGAACACTATCGCTTTGAACTCCTGGGCTCAAGCGTACTCCTGCCTCAGTCTCTTGAGTACATGGGTCCTCAGGTTGGGAATACACACAGTGTCAGGCCTGTTTTCTCTCTTTTTGATAACAGCCATTCCATTGTGATTTGCATTTGCATGTCCCTGATTGTTAGTGATATTGAGCATTTTTTCATATACTCATTGGCCATCTTCTTTCGAGAAATGTCTCTTCATCTTAAATCATTCGCCCATTTTTTCTTTCTTTTTCTCCCATCCCCCAAAACAGGGTCTTTCCCTTGGGCTAAAGCATAGCTCATCATAGCTCACTGCAACCTCAAACTCCTGCGCTCAAGTGATCTTCCCGCCTCAGCCTCCCAAGTAGCTGGGACTACAGGCACATGCTACAACACTTGGCTGATTTTCCTATTTTTTTGTAGCAAGAGATAGAGTCTCGCTCTTGCTCAGGTGGTCTCACACTCCTGACCTCAAGCAGTCCTCCCATCTTGACCTCCTAAAGTGCCAGGATTGTAGGCATGAGCCACTGCGTCCAGCCTCATTTGTCCATTTCAAATTACTTGTTTTTTAGCATAATGTTTTTGCAGTTCATCCATGTGGTAGTATGTATAAGTACTTTGTTCCTTTTTACTGGTGAATAGTATTATTTTGTATGGATAACCACATTTTGGTTATTAATAAGTTGAATGACATTTGGGCTATTTCTATTCTCGGGCTCTTATGACTAATGCTTCTGTGAATAATTGCATACAAGTCTTTGTGTGGACTTAACCTTTTCGTTCTTCTTGGGTAAATCTCTAGGAATGGAATTGCTGGGTCATAAACACAATCATAGCTCACTGGAACCTCAAATTCCTGGGTTCTGCTTTAACTTTCTAAGTAGCTGGGACTATGAGCACGTGCCACCACACTTGGCTAATTTTTTTTTTTTTTTTTTTGTAGAGACAAGCTCTTGCTTTGTTGCTCAAGTGATCCTCTTCCCTTGGCCTCCCAAAATGTTGGGATTATAGGTGTTAGCCCCAGCACCCAGTCTCTTTAGATAGTTTTGATACTAGTTCTTTCTTAATAGAATGATCTCCTGGTATGTGGGTTGTTTTATCATTTTTGTAATGGTGTCTTTTGAAGTGCTGAAGTTTTAAAGTTTAACAAGATCTTATTTGTCAGTTTTCTCATTTTAGCTTGTGCTTTTGGAGTTGTATCTAAGAGCTCTTTGCCTAACCCAAGGTCATGAACATTTTCTTTCTGTTTTCTTGAAGTTTTATGGTTTTAGCACTTAACATTTAGGTCTATGGTCCATCTTGAATCAATTTTTGTGTATGAGTGAAGGGTCTGAGTTTATCATTCTTACATGTGGACAGTTGTCCTAGCAGCAAAGAAAAGACTATCTTTTCCCTATTAAATTATCTTGGGACTTTTGTCAAAAATTAGTTCACCATAAACGTAAGAGTTTGTTTCTTAGCTCTCAGTGTTATCCCATCTATCTATAAGTCCCTGTGCCGGTTCTAGTGTGTTGATTATTACAGCTTTACAGTTAGTTGATTATTATTATTATTTTTTTTGAGATACACTCTCACTTTGTTGCCCTCGGTGGAGTGCCGTGGTGTCAAACTCTTGGGCTCAGGTGAATCTCTTGACTCAGCCTCTTGAGTAGCTGGGACTATAGGTGCCCACCACTACACCAGGCCATTTTTAGAGACAGGGTCTCACTCTTGCTCAGGCTGGTCTTGGTCTCTTGAGCTTAAGCAGTCCACCTGCCTCAGCTTCCCAGAGTGCTAGGATTATAGGCATGAGCCACTACGCCCGGCCTATAGTCAGTTTTGAAACTGAGTAGTGTAAGACTTTTAACTTTGTTCTTTTAAAAAATTGGCTATTCTGGGTTATTTGCATTTCTATATGATTTTTAGGATTAGCTTATCAATTTTTACCCCAAAACCTCCGCCAAACCAAGAAAAACTTCTGGTATTTTGATAGGGATTGCGTATAAAAGAGTCTTCTGATGCGTAAATTATACTATCTAATCATGGGCATCTGCTTCTTTTCTTTGTTCTTCATTATGAACAGTGGTACTGCGCTCATTCTTGGGCATGTCTGCTGGTGCCTATGAAAAGCATTTCTCGAGATAAAAGCACATACCTCAAGAGTGAAATTGCTTGGTAGTAATAAGCCCTGTGCCTCTTTAGCTTTACAGATAATGCTGAGTTGTTTTCCGTAGTAATTGCGCCAACATACCCTCGCAGTAGTGGTGGGCACATGAGAGTCTCTGCTTCTCTGTGTTCTACCACAGTTTGGTATGAATAGATTTTCTATTTTAATTTTTCCAGGTAATACAATCACCTCTTAATTGTGGTTTTAATTTCAGCTCCCTACTTATAAATTATGCATATTTTCACATGTTTTTAGGCCATTGAGGTTTCTTTTTCTATAAAATGCCTTTTGCTGATTTCCATTATGATGTTTGGATTTTTTTTTTTTTTTTTTTTTTTGTAGAGACAGAGTCTCATTTTCTGGCCCTCGGTAGAGTGCCGTGGCCTCACACAGCTCACAGCAACCTCCAACTCCTGGGCTTAAGCAATTCTCTTGCCTCAGCCTCCCGAGCAGCTGGGACTACAGGCGCCCGCCACAACGCCCGGCTATTTTTTGGTTGCAGTTTGGCCGGGGCCGGGTTTGAACCCGCCACCCTCGGTATATGGGGCCGGCGCCCTACTCACTGAGCCACAGGTGCCGCCCTGGATTTTTTTTTTTTTTTTTAACTGAGTTTTAGGGTTTTAAAAATACATTCTGGGTGATAATGGTATCCCTCCCTCCCTTTGTCCCTCCCTCGGCACTCAGCCACAGCCATCTTTTAATTTATTCATTTGTTTTAGTTATTTAAATATTTTTTAAAATCTTAATTTTAAAAACTGCTACTGTCCTTCCAGAAAATTGCTCATTAGAAACAAAAGGAAAACACCCTTTCAGTATATTTCCAACAATGTTGGTAGGTTTGATAGCAACTATTGATGTTTCAGCAAGAGTAATTTATCAGTCACTTGTTCAGATAAATATTGTTACAAACATTCTCAAGCTTGGCTGCACGTTAGAATCATCTGGAAGCTTTTCCAAATCCAAGTGTCTTTTAAAGTACCCAAAAGACTAGAGTGGGAATGTTAGTAATGCAAATAAATTTTAAATGCCTAAAGTGATGGGTACCCCTGTTACCCTGATTTGATTAATTCACATTGTATGCCTGTATCAAAACATCTCATATACTCTATGAATATATACAACTATTATGTACCCAGAAAAATTAAATAGAAAACAATTTTTTAAAACCCAGTGTCAGTTGGGCACCTGTAGCTGGGTGGTTAGGGCACTGGCCACATGCTCCAGGGCTGGCAGGTTCAAACCTGGCCTGGCCCTGCTAAAAAAAAAAAAAAAAAAAATAGCCAGGCGTCGTGGTGGGCGCCTTTAGTCCCAGCTCCTAGGGAGGCTGAGGCAAGAGAATCGCTTAAGCCTCAGAGTTTGAGATTGCTGTGAGCTATGACGCCACTAGACACTTTATAGAAGGTGACAAAGTGAGACTCTGTCTCAATAAAAATAAAAACATAAAAACCCAGTGTCCAGGCTGTACCCTATACCAGTTTAATCAGAGTCTCAGGGTGAGGGTGGTAAGGAGTAGCCACCATTATTTTTAAAAACTCGCCAGATGATTCTGAAGTTGAGAACAGTTATTTTATAAAATGCTTTTATCCCATTCAGAATGTACTACAGATTATGAATAGCACAAACCCAGTGTTTCCAAACTTGTTTGTATTCCCAGTTACTGGAGCCCTTGTTAAAATACTGTTTCCTTGGCTGGAGGTTGTTTTTTTTTTTTTGTTTTTTTTTTCTTAAAGATACAGTCTTGCTCTCACTGTGTCACCCAGGCTGAAGGGCAGTGGTGCAATCATAGCTCACTGCAGCCTGGAACTTCTGAGCTGAAACTATCCTACCATCCCAGCTTTTGGAATAGCGAGGACTACGGGCATCCTGCTAACTTTTTTGTTTAGCTGGCGATTTTGACCAGTAGGAGTGACATGGAGCAGGAAATTTGTATTTTTAACAAATAACTTGATTCTTACTAGACAAGTTTAAGAAAAGGCACCAGAGCTTTAAAAACTGACCTCTTCAAGATAGTGATTTTAAAAGTAACTTCAATTTATTAATATAATAAGATTATAATGGCTTTAACTTTGGATAAAAAAAATTCTGGTTCTGGTTAACCTTTACAAAATACATGTTCTGTGAAACCAACTTGAGAGGAAATCAGTGCACAGATGTTCGGGAAGTCCCAGCTGTGTTTAATTTGAAATCTTCTGTTTAAATTCTCTCTCTTTCACCTCACCAGTGGGCAGTAAGTCATCCCTGAGAAATCTGTAAGCAAGGTTCTGGGTAGTAACCTGGGAGCTGTCATATTCCTAGGAACCAAGAGCTGTGTATTGTAAACAGTCTCTAAGATTCCGGGTTGTTAGTTTTTTTCCAGCCCTGAAATCTCATGGGGCGATTATTTAAGTTGGAACTCTCACAAAGGGCATATGAAGATCACAAAGCAAGGCGCCGGGAGATGGAATTCCACATACATCCAAATGCCACGTTTGGTGTCAGCACCACTGTTTTAACAGCTTACTTCCCCCCCTTTCTCCCAATAACATCTGGGCTGTAAGAGGATGTTTCTCAAATCAGACACATTGTTTACTTTTAGGCTTGTAATGCTAAGGAGAAACTTGGTGACTCTAACAATTTAGATATTGGGTAACATGGCCAAACTGAAAACATATGTCAGCCTGTTAGAAGACATTTTAACCATTCTCAGACATATTAGAGATCATTCTAGGTGTGTTATTCTCTGTATATTGGAAGTGTATATGAAAGGGCCCTTTCTAAATGTCCAAAAGCTTTTTTATTGTTAAGTGATTTTTTTTCCTGAGGGTCAACAACTGGAACAATAAAATAAGCAGTTACTTAATTCCTTATGCTGACTTTTGAATTTGTAAAGACTCCCAGGCATTAAATTTAGTTCGTCTAAGTAGAAGTACCTTTTTTGTTTCTGTGTAAAAGATGACTTAATCTAGGGTGGTGGGGCCACATCGTGTGGCCATAGTCTTCCGTTAAGAGTTCTGAACATGTCAGTGGCCCTTGGGCATAAGTGAGAATATAGGGTTGAACAGTTCCCTGCAAAGCTGAAATGTTCTCAGTGATAAGGATTGTATTTCCAGAGAAACGTGTACTTTTTGGAGCTCATCCTACTTCCTTTTTAGAGGGAAATGCAGGAGTGAGTATAAATAATTGATGTGAGTTTCTGAAGCCTTGAGTATTTACTTAAGGGATCATTTCATAGAAAAGCACTATAGAATCCAGACCACCCTGAAGTAAACCAGAAGTCAGGCTGGAAAGAATTTGGAACAAAGATGGGATTACCTGAGAGGCCTATGACTTGTGAGGTAACCTTGATGTCTCTCAGTGACTTCGAGTGCTATTCCTGTTCAGTATACAAGTAGAATCATTCCGGATAAGACTTCATTCTGGGGTTCCTGGAGCCAGGTGATAAATGTCTTTCCTTAAGAGGCTCTGTGGTGAGCAGTCTGGCTCTGTCTGTCCAGAGCACAGTGGTTTCACTGATCATTATATCCCAGAGCCTAGGACAGGGCTTGGCTTATGCTAATTACCTTAACTTGTGTATAGAAGTCATTAATTTTCCAGGCCTGGAGAGTCCTAACCAAGTCAGACTCACCAGAGTAAGTTTTCTTTTCTTTTCTTTTCTCTCTTTTTCTAGTGTTCCAAGCTTCTTTCAGACACCAGCGTCATTCAGTTCTACCCGAGCAAATTTGTCCTTATCACTGACATACTTGATACATTTGGTAAGTCCCGGTCACATTCATCTTAGATCTAGGAAATGTGTTTGTTTTGTCGGGAATTGGGTGGTAGAATTACTCTAAATTAAGTTCTGTGATTTAAATAATTCGGTAATTCATGGGAAAGACAAAACCGTATCTCCCATGCCCATTAACAAATGTATTATTTTTGAAAGAATCATAAATTTTATTTCCTTTAATCTTCTGATGGGCTAGTAAAGTGGAGCAGGGCAATCTTGGAATGCATATGTCCTATCTGAACCAACTCCAGTACATTGCTGTCTCATGGGCATCTGAAACTGACTTGGCATCTATTCCCAGCCTTGTCCCTCCCTTGCTGGGTTTCTGTCTAAGGAAATGCACCATCATTTGCCCAAGCTGGAAATCTGAGAGTCTTTTCCCATATGCTCACGTCCAGTCACCAAGTTCTGCAGTTCAGCTTCCTAGATCTCTCCCCAGGATGTCCATTTTTCTCTGTCTTTGTTGTTAAAATCCTAATCCTAGTTGTCATCCTTTCCTACCTGGATGATGGCTACAGCTCCCGTGAAGTGTTCCTGCATAATTGTGGCTGTCCCTGGTCTCCCATGCTCCATGCCACAGGCAGAATGATCTTTGGGAGCCCAGTAGAAAGGTCTAGACTGACCCTCTGAAGTCCAGTAAAAATGTCTAGCCTGGAGAGGATGACCTGAAGGAGCGGAGGCCCCTGTGCTGCTTGGCAGTGGTTGGTTGAGCCAGGACATGATGACAGCAGTTTGCCCAAACCATGCAGCCCTCTCCGCTGCCTGTGATACTCAATGGCTGAAGAAGTAGGAAATAGGGTGGCCTTCTGAACGCTGAACACACAGGAGGTCAGAATGGAAGCATTCAGCGTCTTACCAGTGGAATCTCAACCTAGCAAGTCTTGTCCGTAACTCACGAAAAGATCTAATATGTCAGAAAACAAAACGTCTGTCAGAACTGTTCAGCTCCGCGATCCCAGTCTTGCCCAGGAGACTGAGCCTGAGTGTATTAGCTAACGTAAGTGGCAGAAAACCTAACTAGCCATGGAAAATGGGATATTTATGGGCTTACGCTGAAAAGTCCAGGATCAGTTTCTGGCTTCAGGAGGTGGGATGTAGGAACTCAGAGAATATTATCAGAACCTTATCTTTTTATGGTACTGTGCCTTGGGTTGGCTTCCTTGTCAAGCTTCACAAAGTGTCCTGAGCTTCTGGCAGCTTTACTGCTAGTGGTCCTATAGCAAGGAAAGAGCTGTTTTCTCCAAGCATTTCAGCAGCACTCTCAGGATTCCACTTAAGTGACCTGGCTCAGGCCACATGTCATTCCCTGGGCATTTTTAGTATCAAGGGATACAGATTTTCCAGGTCTAGGTCACCCCAAAAGAAAAGAGGTGATGCTGTTACCCCCCAAAAGGAGTAGATGCTCAATGAACAGAAGAGAAGAGATGCCCCAGCTGAAAGATAGGACCTGTTGAGTTCAGATGACTTGGAGAGGCAGTCTGCTGGCACTAGAGTGCATTAGCAAATAGAAGTCTGTAAAATCCCTGCCTTGGTGCTTGTTTCAGTGAGGAGAATTTGCAGAACAGCTAGGTATGGTAGACGGTTGTATATTAGACAATGACTTTAATGTAGAAAAAGGCAAACAAATAGAGCAAGATGGTGGGGGGGGTGAAGGGGAATGCAGGGGACTGGGCGGGTGATAGTGGGGACTGCAGTTTTAGGGGGGGTCAGGGGAGGCTGAGAGGTGGTGTGAGCAGGTGCTGGAAGGAGGTGAGAGAGAAGCTGTGTGGCTCTATGAGGTAGGGGGCCAAGGAGCACCTGCTGCAGAGATCCCAGGTGGGGGCATTGGGATTATGCCAGGCAGGTTTGGAGAACTGGCTATGGTAGTTGGAAGGGAGATAGGCAAGGGGGAAATGGGCAGGAGCTGACGTGGCCAGAGATCACATTGTCCTTGGCGGCCGCCGGAAGGACTTGGGCTTTGACTCTGAGGGCATGAGGCGTCTCCAGAGGGCGCCTTCAAGGAAGCGGGGGCATCAGTCAGGAAGAGGCCAGCACCTATTTCTGATTTTTGTGGCTGTCCCATTTCTCCTGGTGAATCTGCCCACTGGCCTGATTTCCCTCACCTTCCTCCTGCAACTTTCTTTTGCATGAGTCAGCACCCCTGAGCTGGACTAGTTCTGGGATGCTAATGAGATCCAGTTTCTGCCTTGCAAGCCTTGCCAGACCCAGACTGTGCACTCACCTTGCAAGAACTTTGGACAGTCACTGTGCCAACAGCCCCCCGCTGGCGGCACCCCCAACCCCACAGCGAGCCAGGCTGTAATATGTACCTGCCATCTCTGCTACAGTCCAGAAAATAGCTGGGCGGGGGCTGGGGGGGTACCATTGTTTGCATCTTTGTTGATAATATTCCTCAGGCTGGCTGGATGGCTCTGGCCTGTAATCCTAGTACTCTGGGAGGCCGAGGAGGCGGGTGGATTGCTTGAGTTTAGAAGTTCGAGACCAGCCTGAACAAGAGCAAGAGCAATCTCGTCTCTAAACATAGCTGGGTGTTATGGTGGGCGCCTGTAGTCCCAGCTACTGGGGAGGCTGAGGCAAGGCGATCACTTGAGCCCAAGAGTTTGAGGTGGTTGTGAGCTGTGACACCATAGCACTCTACCCAGGGCAACAAAGTGAGATTCTGTCTCAAAATAATAATAATAATAATGATGATGATGATAATAATAATAATAACAATGTTCCTTAGGATTATTGAGGCAGCTTGCATGGACTGGTGTTCATGGAAACTTTGTTATGCTATGGGACAAATGAATTTTCACTTCTTTTTTTTTTTTTTTTTTTTTTGTTTATTTTATTTTATTTTATTTTTTATTGTTAAATCATAGCTGTGTACATTAGTGCAATCAAGGGGTATGATGTGCTGGTTTCACATACAATCTGAAATATTCTCATCAAACTGTTCAACATAGCCTTCATGACATTTTCTTAGTTATTGTATATAGACATTTGTATTCTTCATTTAGTAAGTTTCACCTGTACCCATTATAAGATGCACCGTAGATGTGGATCCACCCATCACCCTTCCTCCACCATAACCTCCCCCCAACCTTCCCCTCCCTTGGCCCTTTCCTCATAGTCTTGTGCTATAATTGAGTTATAGCCTTCATGTGAAAACTATAATTTAGCTTCGTAATAGGGCTGAGTACATTGGATACTTTTTTCTTCCATTCCAGAGATACTTTGCTAAAAAGAATATGTTCTAGCTCCATCCATGTAAACATGAAAGAGATAAAGTCTCCATCTTTCTTTAAGGCTGCATAATATTCCATGGTATACATGTACCACAATTTGCTAGTCCATTTGTGGGTCGATGGGCACTTGGGTTTCTTCCATGACTTAGCAATTACGAATTGGGCTGCAACAAACATTCTGGTACAGATGTCTTTGTTATATTGTGATTTTTGGTCTTCTTGGGATAAACCTAGTAAAGGAATTACAGGATCGAGTGGCAGGTCTATTTTTAGGTCTCCAAGTATTCTCCAAACATCCTTTCAGAAGGAACGTATTAGTGTGCATTCCCACTAGCAGTGTAGAAGTGTGCCCTTTTCTCCGCATCAACGCCAACATCTCTGGTTTGGGGATTTTGTTATGTGGGCTACTCTTACTGGGGTTAGGTGATATCTCAAAGTAGTTTTGATTTGCATTTCTCTGATGATTAAGGATGATGAGTTTTTTTTCATGTGTTAGTAGATCGTGCGTCTGTCTTCTTTAGAGAAGTTTCTCTTCAAGTCCCTTGCCCACCCTGAGATGGGATTGCGTGTTCTTTTCTTGCTAATACATTTGAGTTCTCTGTGGATTCTGGTTATTAGACCTTTATCAGAGGTATAACCTACAAATATTTTCTCCCATTCTGAGGGCTGGTGTTTGCTTTACTTACTATGTTCTTGGCTGTGCAGAGCTTTTTAGTTTGATCAGGTCCCAGGAGTGTATTTTTGATTCTGCTTCAATTGCCTGGGGAGTCCTCCTCATAAGATATTCACCCAGGCCGATTCCTTCAAGAGTTTTCCTTGCACTTTCTTCAAGTATTTTTATAGTTTCATGTCTTAATTTTAAATCTTTTATCCAGTGAGAGTCTATCTTAGTTAATGGTGAAAGGTATGAGTCCATTTCAATCTTCTACAGGTTGCCAGCCAGTTCACCCAGCACCATTTGTTAAATAGGGAATCTTTTCCCCACTGAATGTTTTTAATTGGCTTGTCAAAGATCAAATATCAATAAGTAGCTGGATTCATCTCTTGGTTCTCTATTCTGTTCCAGACATCTACTTGTCTGTTTTTGTGCCAATACCATGCTGTTTTGATCATTATCGATTTATAGTTCAGTCTCATCTGGTAGTGTGATTCCTCCTGCTGTGTTTTCATTGCTGAGAAATGCTTTGGCTATTCAAGGTTTTTTCTGATTCCATATAAAACGAAGTATTATTTTTTCAAGATCTTTAAAATATGACAATGGAGCTTTAATAGGAATTGCATTAAATTTATATATTGCTTTGGGTAGTACAGACATTTTAACAATGTTGATTCTTCCCAGCCATGAGCATGGTATGTTTTCCCATTTGTTAACATCTTCAGCTATTTCTTTTCTTAAAGTTTCATAGTTCTCTTTGTAGAGATCTTTCACATCCTTTGTTAGGTATACTCCCAAATATTTCATCTTCTTTGGCACTACTGTGAAAGGAATAGAGTCCTTGACTGTTTTTTCGGCTTGTTTATTGTTGGTATATATAAAGGCTACAGATACATGGGTGTTGATTTTGTAGCCTGAGACATTGCTGTATTCCTTGATCACTTCTAAAAGTTTTGTAGTAGAATCCCTAGTGTTTTCCAGATATACGATCATATCATCTGCAAAGAGTGAAAGTTTGATCTCTTCTGATCCTATGTGCCCTTGATTGCCTTTTCTTCCCTAATTGCAATGGCTAAAACTTCCATTACAATGTTAAAGAGCAATGGAGACAAAGGGCAACCTTGCCTGGTTCCTGATCTAAGTGGAAATGATTTCAATTTAATTCCATTCACTATGATGTTGGCTGTGGGTTTGCCATAGATGGCCTCTATTAGTTTAAGAAATGTCCCTTCTATACCAATTTTCTTAAGTATTCTGATCATGAAGGAATGTTGGATATTATCAAAAGCTTTTTCTGCATCAATTGAAAGAATCATATGGTCCTTATTTTTTAGTTTGTTTATGTGCCAAATTACATTTATAGATTTACGTATATTGAACCAGCCTTGAGACCTTGGGATAAATCCCACTTGGTCATGGTGTATAATTTTTTTGATGTGTTGTTGGATTCTGTTTGTTAGGACCTTATTGAGTATTTTAGCATCAATATTCATTAGTGATATTGGTCTATAATTTTCTTTTCTTGTTGGGTTGTTCCCTGGTTTGGGTATCAAGGTGATGTTTGCCCCATAGAATGTGTTGGGTAATATTCCTTCTTTTTCTATATTTTGGAAGAGGTTTAGTAATATAGGTACTAGTTCTTCTTTAAAGGTTTGGTAGAATTCTGATGTGAAGCCTTCTGGTCCTGGGCTTTTCTTTTTAGGGAGGTTTTGTATAGGTGATGCTGTTTCAGATCTTGATGTAGGCCTGTTCAACATTTCCACTTCACTCTGGATAAGTCTTGGTAGGTGGTGTACTTCCAGGTATTGGTCGATTTCTTTCAGATTTTCATATTTCTGAGAGTAGAGTTTCTTTTTTTTTTTTTTTTTTTTTATTGTTGGGGATTCATTGAGGGTACAATAAGCCAGTTACACTGATTGCAATTGTTAGGTAAAGTCCCTCTTGCAATCATGTCTTGCCCCCATAAAATGTGACACACACTAAGGCCCCACCCTCCTCCCTCCATCCCTCTTTCTGCTTCCCCCCCCATAACCTTAATTGTCATTAATTGTCCTCATATCAAGATTGAGTACATAGGATTCATGCTTCTCCATTTTTGTGATGCTTTACTAAGAATAATGTCTTCCACTTCCATCCAGGTTAATACGAAGGATGTAAAGTCTCCATTTTTTTTAATGGCTGAATAGTATTCCATGGTATACATATACCACAGCTTGTTAATCCATTCCTGGGTTGGTGGGCATTTAGGCTGTTTCCACATTTTGGCAATGGTAAATTGAGCTGCAATAAACAGTCTAGTACAAGTGTCCTTATGATAAAAGGATTTTTTTCCTTCTGGGTAGATGCCCAGTAAGGGGATTGCAGGATCGAATGGGAGGTCTAGGTTGAGTGCTTTGAGGTTTCTCCATACTTCCTTCCAGAAAGGTTGTACTAGTTTGCAGTCCCACCAGCAGTGTAAAAGTGTTCCCTTCTCTCCACATCCACGCCAGCATCTGCAGTTTTGAGATTTTGTGATGTGGGCCATTCTCACTGGGGTTAGATGATATCTCAGGGTTGTTTTGATTTGCATTTCTCTAATATATAGAGATGATGAACATTTTTTCATGTGTTTGTTAGCCATTCGTCTGTCGTCTTTAGAGAAAGTTCTATTCATGTCTCTTGCCCATTGATATAAGGGATTGTTGGCTTTTTTCATGTGGATTAATTTGAGTTCTCTATAGATCCTGGTTATCAAGCTTTTGTCTGATTGAAAATATGCAAATATCCTTTCCCATTGTGTAGGTTGTCTCTTTGCTTTGGTTATTGTCTCCTTAGCTGTACAGAAGCTTTTCAGTTTAATGAAGTCCCATTTGTTTATTTTTGTTGTTGTTGCCATTGTCATGGCAGTCTTCTTCATGAAGTCTTCCCCCAGGCCAATATCTTCCAGTGTTTTTCCTATGCTTTCTTTGAGGATTTTTATTGTTTCATGCCTTAAATTTAAGTCCTTTATCCATCTTGAATCAATTTTTGTGAGTGGGGAAAGGTGTGGGTCCAGTTTCAGTCTTTTACATGTAGACATCCAGTTCTCCCAACACCATTTATTGAATAGGGAGTCTTTCCCCCAAGGTAAGTTCTTGTTTGGTTTATCAAAGATTAGGTGGTTGTAAGATGTTAGTTTCATTTCTTGGTGTTCAATTCGATTCCAAGTGTCTATGTCTCTGTTTTTGTGCCAGTACCATGCTGTCTTGAGCACTATGGCTTTGTAGTACAGACTAAAATCTGGTATGCTGATGCCCCCAGCTTTATTTTTGTTACTAAGAACTGCCTTAGCTATACGGGGTTTATTCCGGTTCCATACAAAACGCAGAATCATTTTTTCCAAATCTTGAAAGTACGATGTAGGTACTTTGATAGGAATGGCATTGAATAGGTAGATTGCTTTGGGAAGTATAGACATTTTAACAATGTTGATTCTTCCCATCCATGAGCATGGTATGTTCTTCCATTTGTTAATATCCTCTGCTATTTCCTTTCTGAGGATTTCATAGTTTTCTTTATAGAGGTCCTTCACCTCCTTCGTTAGGTATATTCCTAGGTATTTCATTTTCTTTGAAACTATGGTGAAGGGAGTTGTGTCCTTAATTAGCTTCTCATCTTGACTGTTATTGGTGTATACAAAGGCTACTGACTTGTGGACATTGATTTTATATCCTGAAACATTACTGTATTTTCTGATGACTTCTAGGAGTCTTGTGGTTGACTCTTTGGGGTTCTCTAAGTATAAGATCATGTCGTCAGCAAAGAGGGAGAGTTTGACCTCCTCTGCTCCCATTTGGATTCCCTTTATTTCCTTGTCTTGCCTAATTGTATTGGCTAGAACTTCCAGCACTATGTTGAATAGTAAAGGTGACAGAGGACAACCTTGTCTGGTTCCAGTTCTAAGAGGAAAAGCTTTCAGTTTTACTCCATTCAGTAAAATATTGGCTGTGGGTTTGTCATAGATAGCTTCAATCAGTTTTAGAAATGTGCCACCTATGCCTATACTCTTCAGTGTTCTAATTAGAAAAGGATGCTGGATTTTATCAAATGCTTTTTCTGCATCTATTGAGAGGATCATGTGATCTTTATTTTTGCCTCTGTTAATATGGTGGATAACGTTTATGGACTTGCGTATGTTAAACCAGCCTTGCATCCCTGGGATGAAGCCTACTTGATCATGATGAATGACTTTTTTGATGATAAGCTGTAATCTATTGGCTAGGATTTTGTTGAGAATTTTTCCATCTATATTCATGAGTGAGATTGGTCTGAAGTTCTCCTTTTTGCTTGGGTCTTTTCCTGGTTTTGGTATCAGGGTGATGTTTGCTTCATAGAATGTGTTGGGGAAGATTCCTTCTTCCTCAATTTTTTGGAATACTTTCTGCAGTACAGGAATAAGCTCTTCCTTGAAGGTTTGATAGAATTCTGGAGTGAAGCCATCTGGACCAGGGCATTTTTTAGTTGGAAGCTTTTTTATTGTTTCTTTGATCTCAGTGCTTGAAATTGGTCTGTTCAGGAGCTCTATTTCTTCCTGGCTAAGTCTAGGGAGAGGGTGTGATTCCAAATATTGATCCATTTCCTTCACATTGTCAAATTTCTGGGCATAGAGTTTCTGGTAGTATTCAGAGATGATCTCTTGTATCTCTGTGGGATCAGTTGTTATTTCCCCTTTATCGTTTCTGATTGAGGTTATTAGAGATTTTACTTTTCTATTTCTAGTTAGTCTGGCCAATGGTTTATCTATTTTATTTATTTTTTCAAAAAACCAACTCCTTGTTTCATTAATTTTCTGAATGATTCTTTTGTTTTCAATTTCATTGATCTCTGATTTGATTTTGGATATTTCTTTTCTTCTACTGGGTTTAGGCTTAGATTGTTCTTCTTTTTCCAATTCCATAAGATCTCTTGTGAGATTGTTGATGTGCTCTCTTTCTGTTTTTCGAATGTAGGCATCTAAAGCGATGAATTTTCCTCTCAAAACTGCTTTTGCAGTATCCCACAGGTTTTGGTAGCTTGTGTCTTCATTGTTGTTATGCTCAAGGAAGTTAATGATTTCCTGTTTTATTTCTTCCTTCACCCATCTGTTATTCAACAGAAGATTGTTTAATTTCCATGCCTTTGGGTGGGGTTGAGCATTTTTGTTAGAGTTGAGTTCCATCTTTAGTGCCTTATGGTCTGAAAAGATACAAGGTAAAATTTCAATTCTTTTGATTCTGTTGATATTTGTTTTGTGTCCCAGGATATGATCAATTTTGGAGAATGTTCCATGGGGTGATGAGAAGAATGTATATTCTTTATCTTTGGGGTGGAGTGTTCTATATACGTCTATCAAGCATAGTTGGTCTAGGGTCTCATTTAAATCTCTTACATCTTTGTTTAATTTCTGTTTAGAGGATCTGTCCAGCTCTGTAAGAGGTGTGTTAAAGTCCCCTGTTATGATGGTATTATCAGATATCATATTGCTCAGACTGAGTAAGGTCTGCTTCAAGAATCTGGGAGCATTTAAATTGGGTGCATAAATATTTAGAATTGAGATGTCTTCTTGTTGTAGTTTTCCCTTGACCAATATAAAGTGACCATCTTTGTCTTTTTTGACTTTAGTTGCTTTAAATCCACATGTATCTGAAAATAAGATTGCAACTCCTCTTTTCTTCTGAATTCCATTTGCCTGAAAAATTGTCTTCCAACCCTTGACTCGGAGCTTTAATTTGTCTTTTGAAGCCAGGTGTGTTTCTTGCAGACAGCAAATGGATGGCTTGTGTTTTTTAATCCAGTCAGCCAATCTATGTCTCTTCAGTGGGGAATTCAAGCCATTAACATTTATTGAGATAATGGATAAGTGTGGTAGTATTCTATTCGTCTTATTTGGTGAGAGTCCATTGCTTAGTTTTATCTTTTGCATCAGTGTGGAGGTTAGGTTCTGTCCTTTAATTTCTGAGTTCTTACTATGCTGCTGATCCATTGTGGTGGTCAGTGTGCAGAACAGGTTGAAGTATTTCCTGTAGAGCTGGTCTTGTTGTGGCGAATTTCCTCAATGTTTGTATATCCGTAAATGATTTGATTTCTCCGTCAATTTTGAAGCTTAGCTTAGCAGGGTACAGAATTCTGGGCTGAAAATTGTTCTGTTTAAGTAGATTAAAGGTAGATGACCATTGTCTTCTTGCTTGGAAAGTTTCATTAGAGAAGTCTGTGGTAACTCTGATGGATTTGCCCCTGTAGGTCAACTGGTGCTTACTCCTGGCAGCTTGCAGAATCTTTTCTTTTGTCTTGACTTTGGACAGGTTCATCACAATGTGTCTTGGAGAAGCTCGGTTAGAGTTGAGGCGACCCGGGGTCCGATATCCCTCTGAAAGCAGTGTGTCAGAATCTTTGGTGATGTTTGGGAAATTTTCTTTTATAATATTCTCTAGTATGGCTTCCATTCCTCTGGGGCATTCTTCTTCCCCTTCTGGATTCTTTTTTTTTTTTTTTTTTTTTTTTTTTTTTTTTTGTAGAGACAGAGTCTCACTTTATCGCCCTCGCTAGAGTGCCGTGGCCTCACACAGCTCACAGCAACCTCCAACTCCTGGGCTTAAGCGATTCTCTTGCCTCAGCCTCCCAAGTAGCTGGGACTACAGGCGCCCGCCACAACGCCCAGCTATTTTTTTGTTGCAGTTCAGCCGGGGCTGGGTTTGAACCCACCACCCTCGGTATATGGGGCCGGCGCCTTACCGACTGAGCCACAGGCGCCGCCCTTCTTCCCCTTCTGGAATTCCTATAATTCGTATGTTGGAACGCTTCATAAAGTCCCATAATTCTGACAGTGAACGTTCTGCTTTCTCTCTCTTCTTTTCTGCCTCTTTTACTATCTGAGTTATCTCAAGAACTTTGTCTTCTACCTCTGAAATTCTTTCTTCTGCATGGTCTAACCTGTTGCTGATACTTTCCATTGCATCTTTAAGTTCCCTAATTGACTGTTTCAGTTCCTTCAGGTCTGCTATATCCTTTTTATATTCTTCATATCGTTCATCTCTTATTTGATTCTGTTTTTGGATTTCCTTTTGGTTATTTTCCACTTTATTAGCAATTTCCTTCATTGTTTCCATCATTTCTTTCATTGTTTTCAACATGTGTATTCTAAATTCCCTTTCTGTCATTCCTAACATTTCTATACTGGTGGAATCATCTGCAGTAGCTACCTCATGGTCCCTTGGTGGGGTTGTTCTAGACTGGTTCTTCATGTTGCCTGGAGTTTTCTGCTGATTCTTCCTCATGAGTGATTTCTTTTATCTGTTTGCTTGCCCTAATTTTCCTTTCACTTCTTCTTGCTCTTTAAGTTCTTGTGCCTGTGGACTAAAGGTTACAGGACCAGAAGGGTGAGAAGGTTGAAGAGCAAAAAAAAAGGGGATGAAAGAAAGGAGGACCGAGTGATAAGAAAAAAAGAAAGATAGAGAAAGGAGAGGGGGTGGGTATAAGGAATATTGACAAAAAGAAGAGAGGCACAGAAAGAGGGAGACAGGGCAATATAGGTGTACAGTAGGGTACTTTGACACAACCTTAAAAAACCCCACCTTCTGGGGGTGCCCAGTTTGGTGGTTCCCTTGAGGTCAGCAGCTCTTTGCTAACCTGATCAGACACAGTACCCCACCTCCACCAAGTAGAGAGGAAAGACAAAAATGGTATAAATCAAACCAAAAGAAGCAAACAGAAAACTTTACAGGGATAAAATTGGGTGAAAAACCAAATTATATCGGTAGAAACACTAGCAAAAATGAAGTTGAAGTTATTAAAAAAAGCAGCAATGGGAAATTATAATTAAACTAGGAAAATTGAGAAAGAAAAAGGGATCTGTGTGGAAAAGATTGAAATTAAAAAAACAAAAGAATATCAGCAACGTCAAAATAAACAAACAAAAAAAACAACCAAGCAAAAAAAGAAAGAAAAAAATACACAACCAAAAACAAAGCAGTTTGTATATGTTATTGAATATTGTCTGGGCAACACGTGGTCTTCTGGGGTATGAGATGTTAGTCACAGTTCAGATACGACTGGAGGCTGCTGATTACTCAAACCCCAGCAGGTAGACACCCTGAATCTCTCTTCAGCCTACTTAAAAGGCACTTCGCACTTGTAAACTTGTTGAGCAGAAGCTTTCCCAGCTTTCTTGCTAGAATCGCTGCTGAAGTGGCTATCCACTTACTCAGTGTGCCAAAACCGGTCTCACTCTGCCCCTGAGGGTTAGGGCTGCAAGGCGGCTCAGACCCCACCCTTAGGCTACTTGGTTGCTGGGTTACCAGCTCCCACCCGTTTCTAGCTCTGCGACCCTGAGGGCGGAGCTTGCCGGGGCAGATCGCTGACAATGGATCCGTGTGACCCACTGCCAAACACTATTAGCTCCGTCTGGCTCAGCGGCTCAGACTGGGGCCCTAGACAACGGCCAGAGTTCTCGCACTCCCGCTCAGGCCTTCCCCAAGGCAGTTCAACTCAGTGCCAAGTCCAAGGACATCAAAACAGTTCACAGGTAAGGCCTTTCTGGTTTGCAGTCTCGCTGCTACTGAACTTACAGTTGTGGGCGGGTTTAGACGGATTGAACACACGCGACCACTTGCCGGTTTTCCACGGATTTAGTCCTCCTCTTGGGGTCCAGAAGTATCTCGCTGACTCCCTGTATCCTCATAGGAGTGATGATAGGCAGTTCCCACCAGCCAGAGACGCCTGGAGTCCTATCTCCCCAGACTCACGGTGCCCAGATGCAAGGAAGCTGTTACTCGGCTGCCATCTTGCTCCGCCTCCTCGAATTTTCACTTCTTAAGAAAAGGACTGAATAGGGTGGCGCCTGTGGCTCAGTGAGTAGGGCGCCGGCCCCAAATACCGAGGGTGGCTGGTTCAAACCCAGCTCCGGCTGAACTGCAACCAAAAAAATAGCCGGGCGTTGTGGCGGGCGCCTGTAGTCCCAGCTGCTCGGGAGGCTGAGGCAGGAGAATCGCGAAAGCCCAAGAGCTGGAGGTTGCTGTGAGTCCTGTGACATCATGGCTGTCTACCAAGGGTGGTAAAGTGAGACTCTGTCTCTACAAAAAAAAAATAAAAATAAAAAAAAGGACTGAATCTCTACCTTGCTTGGTGAAAGTCTGGAGGCCTGGGGTCTGCCTTTTTGTGCATTGTCATGGCTCTGCTCCATAGGACGATGCACGATGCTCCAGAAGTTCAGTGGTTGTCGACAGGTTGATAGAGCATCTTGTGGTGCAGGGGTATGGGACAGGGCCCTGGAGTCCAGAGAGACTGGCGTGCACAAGTGGGAACAAGTGCGCCTGGCTTTTGTTGTGATTTCACTAGAGGCAGTGGTATAAAGGCTTTGATGCCTGCCACTCCTTCAGAGTTGTACAAACTGCAGCCTCAGTTTCTTCTCCTGTAAAATGGGGATACCATCGATCATACCTGCTAGAGTTTCTGGAGAGAAGTAAATGAGAGAATATGTAAGAAGCATATGATGATTTTGCTCTCCTAAGAGCTTGCTGGCAGGATGAGCAGAATCAACTTCGAATGACACTTGGCACACAGTCAGTACTCAGTGCCAGCTGTTGCCACTGGGTTAGTTACCTATTTTCTGGTCTTTGATTTATGAGAAAGTGAGTCAAGATAGGAAATAAATCTAGGACCAAGTATTATTTAGTTGTCCATTAACTTTGTAAGAGAAAAAACAGCTATTCAACCAAAAATAATTTTGCAGGCTGGTGATGGTGGCTCGTGCCTGTAATCCTAGCACTGTGGGAGGCCGAGGCAGGTGCATTGCCTAAGCTCAGGAGTTCGAGACCATGCTGAGTAAGAATGAAACCCTGTCTCTAAAAAATAGCCAGGTGTTGTGGGGGGTACCTATAGTCCTAGGAACTTGGAGGCTGAGGCAAGAGGATTGCTTAAACTCAAGAGTTTGAGGTTGCTTTGCACTATGATGCCATGGCACTCTCCTGAGGACAACAAGCTAAAACTCTGTCTCAAATAAAGTAAAAATAAAAGTAGAAAAAGTAGCTGGGCATTGTGATGGGTGCCTATAGTCCCAGCTACTTGGGAAGCTGAGGCAAGAGGATCACTTAAGGCCAGGATTTTGAGGCTGGTGTGAGCTGTGACGCCACAGTACTCTAACCAGGGCACATAGTGAGATTCTGGGGATATAAGGTGAAATATACTTTTTATGGGGGGGGATTATCTTTATTTTTAAAGAAAGTACTTTTAGAGAGATGGCAACTTTTAATATAGGACGTAGAGGCACTTTGTGCTGCATCCATTCTGTGCACATAGAGGCTAAGAAGTCACGCAGCTGCCCATCATGGCTTTCTGTGTCATGGTCAGGGGTAAAATCACAGCAGCCACAACACTGGGGTCCTGCATGTGTCACAGGAGAGGCCTAGGAGCACACGGCCCTGGCTAAGGAAAGAACATCCCAGCAGGAGGAAAGAGGCAAGTGGCTTTGAAAACTGGGGCTTGTTCTCTAAGGCTTCCTAGGATCTTCTAAGTGGAATCGACGGTTTGGAATGGCGCTTCTTATCCTTGGCTGCACACTGAAATCACCTGGGGAGTTTTAAAACACTCCCGATGTCCCAGCTTACCCCCTAGACCATTTCTATCACAACCTCTGAGGACAGACACAGACATCCACACATTTTCAAGAGCTCTAGGTACTCTGAATGTGCAGCTAGGTTCAAGAAGCACTGGTGGAGAGGGAGGAGGGAAGCTTGTTGCTGTTTCTGGAGATCCTGGAGCTAAGGCAAATTTTAGCTCAGAGGCCCACTGGCATATGCCTAAATCAGTGGTTCTCACACTTCCTTGTGTATAAGAATTTACTAGTTGAGGTTATTCAAAGTCCATATTCCTAGTTCTTACTCTCCAAAATATTCTTTTTCTTTAGCTTTGTGGGCTCCAGAAATGTGTATTTTTAACAAGTGTCTTTTATTTGTTTATTTTTTAAGACAAAGTCTTACTGTATTGCCCTGGGTAGAGTGCTGTGGCATCATCATAGCTCACAGCAGCCTCAAGCTCTTGGACTCAGGAGATTCTCTTGCCTCAGCCTTCCAAGTAGCTGGGACTACAGGCACCTGCCATAACGCCTGGCTAGTTTTTTTTGTTTGATGAAGAGCTCTTGCTCAGGCTGGTGTCAAACTCCTGAGCTCAAGCGATCTACCTGTCTCGGCCTCCCAGAGTGCTAGGATTATAGGTGGAAGCCCCTCTCCCAGCCTTCAACGAGTGTCTTTGGGCAATTGTAATGTAGGTCCCCAGTAGGAGAGGCTCCCAGGGGGTACCTCTTAGCTTGGCTGGCTTCCTTCACTTGGTCCTATCATTATGTCATTGCTTGGTGATGACATTTGAGCCCATGTTCTTTGACTAGAAATGCGCCTTACATTTTCCATTTTCCTTTCTCTTTTGCCACGTAAAGACAATATATGTTGTTCTTTACTGCCCTGAGAGATAGGATTATGGAGGAAAAACTCCCACATAAATAGAAACACTTTTACATTGAAGGTGATTTGGGAGGATTTAGAAAATGAATAAAAACTGTAATTTTTACCTGCTGCATAATGATAACATTTTCCAAAATATATGTACAGAATAAATAAAAATTTTGGTACTAGTGTAGGCTTCCCTACTACCCACCTGTGTTTATAGAGTTTTACTGGAACACAGCTGCGACCATTTGTTTACATACCGCCTGTGGCTGCTTTTGTGCTACAGTGGCAAAGTTGAGTAGTTACAATAGTGACCAGTGACCTGGAAAACCTGAAATATGTTCGTCTATCCATCTAGCAAGTCTTGTGAACCCACTGTATGCCAGGCACTGATCAGGCTGGAGCTGCGTCCATCTGGGTAGTGTATGTGCCATTTCAAGGGGCAGCTACTAATCTGCTCTCGTTGTGTGTTAACTTGAAGGGACATGGGTACATTCTTGGCACATCTTATATGAAAAAGCAAGAAACCCAGTTTTCTTACATGTGAGTTCTCCCAGTTTTTACCTATTGGTAACTAATTAAAAAAATGTTAAAGCATTTTGTGGGCTGTTGTGGTGTGGGCCTAACAAAACTGATCGTAGATAGTATGTTCCCACCTCTGGTCAGACTACTCATAGACCGTAGTCTGTGAGTGAGACACTAGCTGCTTATTGGGCCCCAAGTTTCAGTTAAGACTCCAAAGGGTAAAACCAGTCATTTTCCTGCTTCTTACAGAAAGTAAAAGTCCCCTTTTCATTAGAAATGAAAAACAAAAACAAAAGGAAAACATGGCTTAAAATCTGTCCCACTAGATGGCAGCATACCATTACAAGTTAGAGCTTGTCCCAGAGAGCACATTGCCAAGTCCCTCGTTACAAACGTGTATTTATTTAGTGTTTGCTTTGGAAGAGTGAGAGGCTAACACCATCTGTCCTTCCCTTCCCAGGAAAGCTCGTGTATGAACGCATCTTTTCCATGTGTGTGGATAACCGCAGTGTCTTACCAGGTAATGCCATACCTATTTCTTGAATGTCATTCTGTCCTAGAGTCAGGATTCATTAAGACTCAATAAAATTTAGCCAGGTGTTGTGGCGGGCACCTGTAGTCCCAGCTACTTGGGAGGCGGAGGTAGGAGAATGGCTTCAGCCCAGGAGTTGGAGATTGCTGTGAGCTGTGATGGCACTGCATTCTACCCAGGGTGACAGCCTGAGGCTCTGTCTCAAAAAAAAAAAAAAAAAAAAAACAACAACAAAAGACTCAATAAAATTATTAATTTGGGATGTGTTAAAAGGAAAGAAACAAAACATAAAAGAAACTTTGAAGATTTCTGATCATCTCAATCTTCCAAAAACATTAGAAGGTTTCTTAAAAGGCCTGTCTAGGAATTTGTACGAGTGGTTTGAATCTGCAAGAAATGAAAAAGTCTGACAGATTCAGCTGGAACTTTCACACCAACTTATTTTCCTCTGCTGCTTGACATTTTAGTATTTTTTCTTCCTTCCTTTCTTTCCTAAAAAGCAAATTGTTTTGGAAAAAAACTTCATATATATTAAAGAACCATGTCAAATAAATACTAGTAACTGACACATTAAATTCAAACTATACCCAAGTGATTTTGCATTAAATATATTACCAATCAAATTTGAATTCTCAAGAGCTTATAATGGGACAAATACCTGAACAATTTCTTTTGCCATATAAATGATAACAGTGGCATGTCTAGGGTGGTGCCTGTGGCGTAGTGAGTAGGGCACTGGCTCCATATACCAAGGGTGGCTGGTTAGAACCTGTCTCCGGCCAAACTGCAACAAAAAAAGGTAGCAGGGCGTTGTGGCAGGCGCCTGTAGTCCCAGCTACTCTGGAGGCTGAGGCAAGAGGATCACCTAAGCCCAAGAGCTGGAGGTTGCTGTGAGTCCTGACGGCACGACTCTCTACCAAGAGTGACAAAGTAAGACTCTGTCTCTTAAAAAAAAAAAAAAAAAAAGACACGTCTGGCAATGCAGAACTCTCAGCTAGCTTCCTTTTTAAAAAATTCCTCATTTTAAGTTCTAAGGACTGTTGTGAGGAGATATTCATATCCATAAATGTTCCCTCTTCACTCTGACTCCCTCTGCTTCTAGCAGTGTTACCTCCCCAGGAGATGAAGAGAGAGTAACCTATCATTTGACCCATATTCTTTTACTTTCTTTTCTCTCTCCCTTCTTTCCTTCCTTCCTCCCTCTCTCTTTCTCTCTCTTTCTCCCTCCTTTCCTCCTTTCCTTCTCTCTCTCCCTCTCTCTCTTTTTTCTTTTCTTTTCTTTGAGATAGAGTCTCACTTTGTTGCCCTGGTTAGAGTGCCATGGTGTCATCATACCTCACAGCACAAACTCTTGAGCAAGGACTTGAGCAATCCTGTTGCCTCAGCCTCCCAAGTAGCTGGGACTACCAGTGCCTGCCACAATACCTGGCTCTAAAAATAGTAGAGATGGGGTCTCACTGTTGCTCAGGCTGGTCTCAAACCCCTGAGCTCAAGCAATCCACCTGCCTTAGCCTCCCAGAGTGATAGGATTACAGATGTGAGCCACCACACCCAGTCTATATTATTTTTTCTTTGCCTCTTCCTTCCTTCTACTATTTCTTCTCTTTTTCCCTCTCCCATCTCACTACTTATCTTTTCAAAACCATTTAATGTGCACATTACTCTACTTCTAGGCCTAGAAAAGCTCTTCAGAACCATCTTGTATCATTATGGACAGGCAAAACCAGGGCAGAATAGTCAAGGTCTTGCCCAAGGCCCTGCCACAGCCAGGGAGAGCCTTGCTCTTATCTCTGCACCTGCATTATCCAATATGGCAGCCACCGGCCACATGTGGCTCTTAAGCATTTTGGTTGTGGCTAATCCAAATTGAGATGATTGAGATGTGCTTTGAGTATAAAAAAAAGACATGGTGGCTCATGCCTGTAATCCTTGCACTCTGGAAGGCTGAGGCATCTGGATCTTCTGAACTTAGGAGTTTGAGACCACCCTGAGCAAAAGTGAGACCCTGTCTGTGCAGAAAAATAGAAAAATTAGGCTCGGCACCTGTGCCTCAAGCAGCTAAGACAACAGCCACATACACCTGAGCTGGCGGGTTTGAATCCAGCCCGGGCCCGCCAAACAACAGTGACGGCTGCAACCAAAAAATAGCCGGGCATTGTGGCGGGCGCCTGTAGTCCCAGCTATTTGGGAGGCGGAGGCAGGAGAATCGCTTGAGCCTAAGATTGTTGGAGGTTGCCATGAGCTGTGAAGCCATGGCACTCTACCCAGGGTGACAGCTTGAGGCTCTGTCTCAAAAAAAAAAAAAATAGAAAAATTAACCAGGTGTTGTAGTGGACACCTGTCGTCCCAGCTTGGTAGGGTGAGACAAGAGGATCACTTGAGCCCAGGAATTCGAGGTTGCTGTGAGTTGTGCTGATGCCATTGCACTCTGCTGAGGGCAACAGAGTAAGACTTTGTCTCAAAAAAAAAAAAAAGGTAAGTATTTGATCAGGATGACTACAGTCAAGTCCCAGAAAAATTAGGAATAGCCCTTGAAGTTCAGATGTTACTGAAGAATAGGAAAAACCATACTGAAGTACCATAAATACTGTTTCCTGTTTACTCACCACATTGCAAAAAGGGAGGTAGGAAAAGCAACGATTACTAAGATCACAGTGTAGAATACTTTAAAAAAAGAAGACATCAGATTCCAAAGACCTAGAACAAACAAAAGACCCTACAGTAGCTCAGAAGTAATTTTTTTCTATTGATTACATGTTGAAATAGTATTCTGGATGAATTAGGTTAAAGTATACTATTCAAGATAATTTCACCTGCTTCATTTCACCTTTTAATGCGGCTCACATGGTATTTCTGGGCCCCTCGCCTCCACTGCATGAACGCCTCTGATGATGGTTTTTTTTTTTTTTTTGTAGAGACAGAGTCTCACTGTACCGCCCTCGGTAGAGTGCCATGGCGTCACATGGCTCACAGCAACCTCTAACTCTTGGACTTACGCAATTCTCTTGCCTCAGCCTCCTGAGTAGCTGGGACTATAGGCGCCCGCCACAACGCCCGGCTATCTGATGATGTTTTTTTACTAACTCTTCCTGTGCACTCGTCTTCTCAAGTTGGGAGGCGGTAATCCTGGAAAGGCAGGCACAGGGTGACCTGACTGTAAAGGTCTTCTCTGCCTGCTTGAGAATTTGAGAAATCTTAGTTCATTTATTTAATTTACACTTGCCAACTGGCATTGCCTGTGTTGCACCAACAGCAGCAACCTTCCACCAGCAGGTGGAATTAAACAAGTAGGTGTTTTCTTTGGCAGTAACAGCATATAAAAAAAAAAAATACTTTTTGATTCAGATTTCATCTCTTTCTATTTTCTACCTAACCACTTACAAATATTTATATTACTTGCCTGTCCCCCAGAGGCACTTGAGTTTGCATTTTCAGTGACTATACAACATTTTAGGACCAATTAAAGAAAAATTCCTAGTAATTAACTCCCTACCTAAACCTCTGAAAGCTCAAAATAAAAGGCTGGTCCTTGTCTAGCTATATTAATTAGCACTTCTACCCCTAAAATTCTTCCCTCACCAAATACCTGTTTTTTGCCTTGAGCAATGCAAATTAGGCTTTTGCATTATTTTTTTCCTTTTAGTTAAAATCTTAATCTGTACGTGTTTTCTCTGGTTCCAAGAACCTGAAAGGGAAAGGGGACAGACTTTGCACAAAGTTGTCAGTGATCTGGGGAATGACTCCTAACTATTGTGAAGAATGCTTTTGAAATCTCCTGTGCAGAATTCTGCCCAGAGAAATTATATATGAAGAGAAATCTGGTGGCATTTGTACTCATTCTTTCCATTTGAATCAAGTTCTGACTGGTGAAGCCCTTTGCCTTCAAGATGCAGTGTCTTTTGGGTTCATGAAAAGTACATACTATTTGATTTTTTTTTCTAACATTTCTTAATCCAGATCTGGGTGAAGAAGCCATTTATTCATTCTGAATGATAAGATCATTTTATTTCCAGCTTGGGAAAAATAATTTGGGTTTTTATTTTTTTATTTTTATTGTTGGGGATTCATTGAGGGTACAATAAGCCAGGTTATACTGATTGCATTTGTTAGGTAAAGTCCCTCTTGCAATTGTGTCTTGCTCCCCAAAGATGTGGCACACACCAAAGCCCCACCCCCCTCCCTCCTTCTTTCTCTCTCTGCTCTCCTCTTCCCCCACCCCCACCGTGACCTTAATTATCATTAATTCTCCTCATATCAAAATTGAGTACATAGGATTCATGCTTCTCCATTCTTGTGATGCTTTACTAAGAATAATGTCTTCCACGTCCATCCAGGTTAATACGAAGGGTGTAAAGTCTCCATTTTTTTTAATGGCTGAATAGTATTCCATAGTATACATATACCACAGCTTGTTAATCCATTCCTGGGTTGGTGGGCATTTAGGCTGTTTCCACATTTTGGCGATTGTAAATTGAGCTGCAATAAACAGTCTAGTACAAGTGTCCTTATGATAAAAGGATTTTTTTCCTTCTGGGTAGATGCCCAGTAATGGGATTGCAAGATCAAATGGGAGGTCTAGATTGAGTGCTTTGAGGTTTCTCCATACTTCCTTCCAGAAAGGTTGTACTGGTTTGCAGTCCCACCAGCGGTATAAAAGTGTTCCCTTCTCTCCACATTCACGCCAGCATCTGCAGTTTTGAGATTTTGTGATGTGGGCCATTCTTGCTGGGGTTAGATGGTATCTCAGGGTGGTTTTGATTTGCATTTCTCTAATAGATAGGGATGATGAACATTTTTTTCATATGTTTGTTAGCCATTTGTCTGTCTTCTTTAGAGAAGGTTCTATTCATGTCCCTTGCCCATTGATATATGGGATTGTTGGCTTTTTTCATGTGGATGAATTTGAGTTCTCTATAGATCCTAGTTATCAAGCTTTTGTCTGATTGAAAATATGCAAATATCCTTTCCCATTGTGTGGGTTGTCTCTTTGCTTTGGTTGTTGTCTCCTTGGCTGTACAGAAGCTTTTCAGTTTAATGAAGTCCCATTTGTTTATTTTTGTTGTTGCAATTGCCATGGCAGTCTTCTTCATGAAGTCTTTCCCCAGGCCAATATCTTCCAGTGTTCTTCCTATGCTTTCTTTGAGGATTTTTATTGTTTCATGCCTTAAATTTAAGTCCTTTATCCATCTTGAATCAATTTTTGTGAGTGGGGAAAGGTGTGGGTCCAGTTTCAGTCTTTTACATGTGGATATCCAGTTCTCCCAAGACCATTTATTGAATAGGGAGTCTTTCCCCCAAGGTAAGTTCTTGTTTGGTTTATCGAAGATTAGGTGGTTGTAAGATATTAGTTTCATTTCTTGGTTTTCTATTCGATTCCAAGTGTCTATGTCTCTATTTTTGTTCTAGTACCATGCTGTCTTGACCACCATGGCTTTGTAGTACAGCCTAAAATCTGGTATGCTGATGCCCCCAGCTTTATTTTTATTACTAAGAACTGCCATAGCTATATGAGGTTTTTTCTGGTTCCATACAAAACGAAGAATCATTTTTTCCAAATCTTGAAAGTACGATGTTGGTATTTTAATATGAATGGCATTGAATAGGTAGATTGCTTTGGAAAGTATAGACATTTTAACAATGCTGATTCTTCCCATCCATGAGCATGGTATATTCTTCCATTTGTTAATATCCTCTGCTATTTCCTTTCTGAGGATTTCATAATTTTCTTTTTCTTTTTTTTTTTTTTTTATTGTTGGGGATTCATTGAGGGTTAAAGTCCCTCTGGCAATCATGTCTTGCCCCCATAAAGTGTGACACACACCAAGGCCCCACCCTCCTCCCTCCGTCCCTCTTTCTGCTTCCCCCCCCCATAATTTTCTTTATAGAGGTCCTTCACCTCCTTCGTCAGGTATATTTCTAGGTATTTAATTTTCTTTGAAACTATGGTGAAGGGAGTTGTGTCCTTAATTAGCTTCTCATCTTGACTGTTATTGGCGTATACAAAGGCTACTGATGTGTGGACATTGATTTTATATCCTGAAACATTACTGTATTTTTTGATGACTTCTAGGAGTCTTGTTGATCTTTGGGATTCTCTAAGTATAAGATCATGTTATCAGCAAAAAGGGAGAGTTTGACCTCCTCTGCTCCCATTTGGATTCCCTTTATTTCCTTGTCTTGCCTAATTGTATTGGCTAGAACTTCCAGCACTATGTTGAATAGTAAAGGTGACAGAGGACAACCTTGTCTGGTCCCACTTCTAAGAGGAAAAGCTTTCAGTTTTACTCCATTGAGTAGCTGTGGGTTTGTCATAGATAGCTTCAATCAGTTTTAGAAATGTGCCACCGATGCCTATACTCTTCAGTGTTCTAATTAGAAAAGGATGCTGGATTTTATCGAATGCTTTTTCTGCATCGATTGAGAGGATCATATGATCTTTATTTTTGCCTCTGTTAATACAGTGGATAACGTTTATGGACTTGCATATGTTAAACCAGCCTTGTATCCCTGAGATGAAACATACTTGATCATGATGTATGACTTTTTTGATGATAAGCTTTAAACTGTTGGCTAGGATTTTGTTGAGAATTTTTGCATCTATATTCATGAGTGAAACTGGTCTTCAATTCTCCTTTTTGGGTGGGTCTTTTCCTGGTTTTGGTATCAGGGTGATGTTTGCTTCATAATACGTGTTGGGGAAGATTCCTTCCTCCTCAATTTTTTGGAATAATTTCTGCAGTACGGGAATAAGCTCTTCCTTGAAGGTTTGCTAGAATTCAGGTGTGAAACCTTCTGGACCAGGGCATTTTTTGGTTGGAAGCTTTTTTATTGTTTCTTTAATCTCAGTGATTGAAATTGGTCTGTTCAGGAGCTCTATTTCTTCCTGGCTAAGTCTAGGGAGAGGATGTGATTCCAAATATTGATCCATTTCCTTCACATTGTCAAATTTATGGGCATAGAGTTTCTGGTAGTATTCAGAGATGATCTCTTGTATCTGTGGGATCAGTTGTTATTTCCCCTTTATCATTTCTGATTGAGGTTACTAGAGATTTTACTTTTCTATTCCTCGTTAGTCTGGCCAAAGGTTTATCTATTTTATTAATTTTTTTCAAAAAACCAACTCCTTGTTTCATTAATTTTCTGAATGATTCTTTTGTTTTCAATTTCATTGATCTCTGATTTGATTTTGGAGATTTATTTTCTTCTACTGGATTTAGGCTTAGATTATACTTCTTTTTCCAAGTCCATAAGATGGCTTGTGAGTTTGTTGATGCGCTCTCTTTCTGTTTTTCAAATGCAGGCATCTAAAGCGAGAAATTTTCCTCTCAAAACTGCTTTTGCAGTATCCCACAGGTTTTGGTAGCTTGTGTCTTCGTTGTTGTTATGCTCAAGGAAGCTAATGATTTCCTATTTTATTTCTTCCTGCACCCATCTGTTATTCAACAGACGGTTGTTTAATTTCTATGCCTTTGTGTGGGGTCGAGCGTTTTTGTTAGAGTTCCACCTTTAGTGCCGTAGGGTCTGAGAAGATACAAGGTAAAATTTCAATTCTTTTGATTCTCTTGATATTTGCTTTGTGTCCCAGGATATGATCAGTTTTGGAGAATGTTCCATGAGGTGATGAGAAGAATGTGTATTCTTTATCTTTGGGATGGAGTGTTCTATATGCGTCCATCAAGCACAGTTGTTCTAGGGCCTCATTTAAATCTCTTACATCTTTGTTTAATTTCTGTTTAGAGGATCTGTCCAGCTCTGTAAGAGGAGTGTTAAAGTCCCCTGTTATTATGGTGTTATCGGATGTCATATTGCTCAGACTGAGTAAGGTCTGTTTCAAGAATCTGGGAGCATTTAAATTGGGTGCATAAATATTTGAATTGAAACGTCTTTTTGCTGTATTTTTCCCTTGACCAATATAAAGTGACTATCTTTGTCTTTTTTGACTTTAGTTGCTTTAAATCCACATGTATCTGAAAATTGGATTGCAACTCCTCTTTCCTTCTGAATTCCATTTGCCTGAAAAATTGTCTTCCAACGCTTGACTCAAAGTTTTAATTTGTCTTTTGAAGCCAGGTCTGTTTCTTGCAGACAGCAAATGGATAGCTTGTGTTTTTAATCCAGTCAGCCAATCTGTGTCTCTTCAGTGGGGAATTCAAGCCATTAACATTTATTGAGATAATTGATAAGTGTGGTAGTATTCTATTCATCTTATTTTGTGAGAGTCCATTGCTTAGTTTTATCTTTTGCATCAGTGTGGAAGTTACGTTCTGTCCTTTGATTTCTGAGTTTTTACTTTGCTGCTGATCCATTGTGATGGTCAGTGTGTAGAACAGGTTGAAGTATTTACTGTAGAGCTGGCTTTGTTGTGGCAAATTTCCTTAATATTTGTATATCCGTAAATGATTTGATTTTCCATCAATTTTAAAGCTTACCTTAGCAGGATATAGAATTCTGGTGGAAATTGTTCTGTTTAAGTAGATTAAAGGTAGATGACCATTGCTTCTTGCTTAGAAAGTTTCATTAGAGAAGTCCACAGTCACTCTGATGGATTTGCCCCTGTAGGTCAACTGGTGCTTACTCCTGGCAGCTTGAATCTTTTCTTTTGTCTTGACTTTAGACAGATTCATCACAGTGTGTCTTGGAGAAGCTCCGTTAGAGTTGAGGCGACCTGGGGTCCGATATCCCTCTGAAAGCAGTGTGTCAGACTCTTTGGTGATATTTGGGAAATTTTCTTTTATAATATTCTCTAGTATGGCTTCCATTCCTTTGGGGCATTCTTCTTCCCCTTCTGGGATTTCTATAACTCTTATGTTGGAACACTTCATAAAGTCCCATATTCTGATAGTGAACGTTCTGCTTTCTCTGTCTTCTTTTCTGCCTCTTTAACTACCTGAGTTATCTCAAGAACTTTGTCCTCTACCTCTGAAATTCTTTCTTCTGCATGGTCTAACCTGTTGCTGATACTTTCCATTGCATCTTAAGTTCCCTAATTGACTGCTTCAGTTCCTTCAGCTCTGCTATATCCTTTCTATATTCTTCATATTGTTAATCTCTTATTTGATTCTGTTTTTGGATTTCCTTTTGGTTATTTTCCACTTTATTAGCAGTTTCCTTCATTGTTTCCATCATTTCCTTCATTGTTTTCATCATGTGTATTCTAAATTCCCTTCTGTCATTTCTAACATTTCTTTATAGGTAGAATCCTCTGCAGTAGCTACCTCCTGGTCCCTTAGAGGGGTTGCTCTGGACTGGTTCTTAATGTTGCCAGGAGTTTTCTGCTGATTCTTCCTCATGAGTGATTTCTTTTATCTGTTTCCTTGCCCTAATTTTCCTTTCACTTCCTCTTGCTCTTTAAGGTTCCGTGCCTGTGGACTAAGGTTTCGAAGAGTCCTTTTGGTACAGGACCAGAAGGATGAGAAGGTTGAAGAGCAAGATGGGATAAAAGAAAGAAAGAACAAAAAGAAAATAGAGAAAGGAGAGGGGGTGGCTAAAAGGGAATATTGACAAAAAGAAGAGAGGCACAGAAAGTGGGAGACAGAGCAATATAGGTGTACAGTAGGGTACTTTGACACAACCTTAATGAAACCCCAACCTCTGGGGGTACCCGGTTTGGTCATTCCCTAGAGGTCAGCAGCTCTTTGCTAGCCTGATAGGGCACAGCACCTGACCTCCACCAAGTAGAGAGGAAAGAAAAAAATGCTATAAATCAAACCAAAACAAGGAAACAGAAAACTTCACAGGATAAAATTGGGGGAAAAAAAAAACAAATAATAGGGCTAGAAACACTAGCAAAAATGAAGTTCTAGTTATTGAAAAAGGCAGCAATGGGAAATTGTATTTGAACTAGAAAAATGGAGAAAGAAAAGAAAGAAAAAGAAAAAATCTGTACGGAAAAGGTTGAAATTAAAAAACAAAACAACAGCAACAAAATAAAAAACAAAACAAAAAAAAAACAACCAAAATCAAAGCACTATATATATCTTGTTGAATATTGTCTGGGCAATAGGTGGTCTTCTGGGGTATGAGCTGTTAATCACAATGCTGATATGACTGGAGGCCTCCACTGATTTCTCAAACCCCACAGGGTGGAGACCCTAAATCTCTCTTCAGCCATCTTAAAAGGCACTTTAAACTTCTAAACTTGGCTAAGCAGAAGCTTTCTCAGGAAAGTGCTTGTCACTGCGATCACTGCTGAAGTGGCTATCCACTTACCCAGTGTGCCAAAGACGGTCTTACTCTGCCCCTGAGGGTTAAGGCTGTAAGGCAGCTTAGTCCCCGACTTTAGGCTGCTCAGTCACTAGGTTACTAGCTCCTGCCCAGTCCTTGCTCTGTGACCCTGAGGGCGGAGTTTGCCAGGGCAGTTCCCTCACAATGGCTCCCTACGGCCCACAGCCGAACACTATTATCTCCGTTGGGCTAGGTGGCTCAGTCTGGGGCTCTAGACAACGCCCAAAGTTGTCCACATTCCTGCTCAAGCTCTCCCCAAGGCAGTTCAACTGAGTGCCAAGTTCAAAAACACCAAAACAGATCATAGGTAAGGCCTTTCTGGTTTGCAGTCTCACTGCTGCTATACTTATAGCTGCTGGAGGGATTAGATTAATCAAACACACGCAACCACTTGCCAGTTTTCCACTGTTTTTGTCCTCCTCTTGGGGTCCAGAAGTCTCTCTCTGACTCCCTGTATCATCAAAGGGATGATCATAGGCAGATCCCACCAGCCAGAGATGCCTGGAGTCTTATCTCCCCAGACTCTCGGTGCCCAAATGCAAGGAAGCTGTTACCTGGCCACCGTCTTGCTCTCCAATTTGAGTTTGTTGTATGATGGTTCTCATTATCATCATCTCAGCATTCTCACCTGCAGTCTTTCCCCGTGGCTGGTGTGGGTCACATGAGAGGAGGCAGTGGCCTTAACTAACCTGGCCTTCCCAACATGGACTAAGGATGCCAGTCCCTATAATTCTGTTACCTAAAGAGACCTTTAACTGCCAGTGTAGAGAGTTGGCAAATAAATGATGGAGAACTAGACTCATGGTCTCCTGCCTCTTCCTAAAATATCCACAGAAGTTCAGGTTTGAAAAAGAAAGCACATAAAAGAAAAACAAGTGAGAACTAGAAGGAAAATCTCTGTTCTTTGTTATGTCAGAGTCTCTTCTGGATTAATTTTTAGATTTTGAATTCATTCCCACATAGCAGGCTGAGTCCTAAAATATAAATCATGCCGTGCTGTGCTACTCCTGTGCTCAGAACTCTCAAACTCCCCACCAAGGCTGCAACCCTAGTGTGAGCTAGTGTGTGTCACCTGCTTTTCCCATTGTGCAAGACCCACTGGCTTGCTTTCTTTTATGTAACCATGTTGAAGTCAGACCTACCTTAGGGCCTTGCCCCTGCTGGTTCCTCTCCATGGACTACATCTCCTCCACATCCAAGTATGGCTTGCTCCCTTTTGTAATTCAGGGCTCAGCTCAGATTCCTCCCTCTGCGGGAGCCTTCTCTGACCATTATATCTAAAGAACTCTACCTCGCCCCCAAATGTCACTCAGGGCATTCTGTGTTCCAATGCCTAGTTTTATATCTTTCATAGTACTGGCTACTATTGGATAGTATTTTAAGGGGAGGTTGCCTGCTTATTTTTTTTTTTCTTCTTTATCATTTGTCTTCCCCCACTGGAATGTAAACTTGATGAAGATGCGCCCTGCCTTATGCATAGTTACCTCCTCAAAGCCTAGAACATTCTTTTAGTTGGCCCTTAAGGCATATTTGTGACGAGTAAATGAGGTAAAGAAATGTAATATTTAGTATGCTATAAGATTGTAAAGTCCTACATAATATAATCTATTTCTTAAATTGTCTCTTGAGCTAGAAGGAAAGCCTAAAGACTTTGTGTTGGTACATGCCAGAGGTAGGGAACTTTTCATGTTGGAAGGCTGCATTAATCTAGCTATAATCAAATAAGGCCACATTCAAGAAACTTCAATTAGGTATGCTCAAAATTGTACATTATTTGATAAAAATCTACTGTGACTTAATTTCAAAAAATGAAAACTGTTAATTTTAAAGTTAACCTTTCTTTTTTGTTTTATTGTTTCAGATTAATTGAGGGTACAACAATTTAAGTTACATTGTTTGCGTTTGTTAAGCAAAGCCCTCTTATAATTGTGTCGCACCCCCAAGATGTGTGCCATGCACCCTAGTAATTAACCTTTTAATGACTTTGTTGTGTCTGCTTTTTGTCGGAAAGCATTTGAATGTTCGGTGGCAACACAGAGGTCTGCAGAGTCGGTTGATCCTCTAGAGGGATATCAGTCGTTTGTGACCTTAATGTTGTCTTAATTTGGGTTCAATAGGAGAGGGTAGATTTTTAGCAATAAGTGGTTGAAAAGCAAGAAATCTTTCTTCAGGCAAGTTGCAGAAGGTGTGGGTATTCTACTCCATTTTTCCGTATTTCAATCGGATCTTTCTTAGCATCAGGCAATGCCTTTAAAATGTCATCTACCAAGAGCTCAATCTATTCCTTCGATAGTTCTTTAGGTGCCTTGGTGATATCAACCAGCTGAAGCTAGAATGTTACCTTGAGCATGATGTCATGATTCTCAAAGTCAGGGAACCTTTCATTGTGTTCTCCAGTTAATAGGTCTATAACAGCTGCATATTCTTCAGATGACTGGCATATATCATCCTGCTCATCAGTGACCTTTGCTAACTGGGGAAAATGTTCATCTAAAATTTCCCTTTGAAGAAAAAAGTGTTTTGAAAAAAGAAAGCTTTTTCATATATAGTTCCATCATATAGACTTAGTTTTACCATGCAAAGAAATATTCAAGTCATTTTGATTTGACATGATATCACACAGAAATGCTACATTCCTATAGAAATCTTCTTTCAATAACTCACATTGCTGAATCTGTTCTTCATAAAACTTAACTATCTGTTCTCACGGAGAAAAATTTTGGCTAATGCTATTGCTGTAATAGTGCTCTTAAACATGATATGCAAATCCACACTGAATACCTCATGTTTCATGAAACTGATGATGCCGTGTTGTATTTGTATGATACAGTTAACAACGCTTATGACTGTTGCAAAGTGTCAGTTAAAATAGTAGGTTTAGCACAGAGATTCTGCTGATAGAAGATACAGTGAAAAAAAAATGAGAACATCTGGATATGTTAATATTTTTTTATCTGTGCAATAAACCCTTCATGTTTTCCTATCATGCAAGGAGCACTGTCTGTACTTAACGCTCACTAAATTTACCAAATTCAGTCCAACTTCACATTTATCTTGAAAGTTATTAAAGTAACTTCATCCGTTTCTGTTCACAAAAATGCCCGAAGCAAGTGACTCTTCCTAGCAAAGAAAATCTTCTGTTATGACCCCAATGAAGTATAGCTTCCTTTTCTGTTTTTTGATTTTCTTTATGGGACGATGGAAAGATGAAATGAGACAACCCGAATGAAGTATAAAACCTGCACCGAGTCAGTTGATTGATCCAAAGAGATTGAATAATATATATTTTCCTTCAGAAATATAGCAGGAAGTTGTTCTGTTAAGCTGTGGCTGATTCGTGCTGACAGTCAGTTAATGGTTCTCCTTGAAAGAGGCAGTTTGTACTTTGAAACATTATTGGGGTCTAAGTATCCTACAGTTTTGACCATGCATTCTTTCACAGTTTCTTTTTTTTTTTGTAGAGACAGAGTCTCACTGTACCGCCCTTGGGTAGAGTGCCGTGGCGTCACACGGCTCACAGCAACCTCTAACTCTTGGGCTTACGCGATTCTCTTGCCTCAGCCTCCCGAGCAGCTGGGACTACAGGTGCCCGCCACAACGCCCGGCTATTTTTTTTTGTTGTTGTTGTTGCAGTTTGGCCGGGGCTGGGTTTGAACCCGCCACCCTCAGCATATGGGGCCGGCGCCCTACTCACTGAGCCACAGGCACCGCCCCTCTTTCACAGTTTCTACATCACTGAATGGCTTCCCTTTGTCCCCAAATATGTAAGCTACTTTTTTAATAAGTTGATTTAGTGGCATCACTTCCAGGTCTTATTGCTGCTTGAAAGAATTGTCTTGGATTTTGATCTTTTAATTTCTGTAATACAACCTTTTATGTCACTTCCTCTAATTAAAAATATTTCCAGTCCTTATGAGTGTTATAATGCTGATGAGCACTGATTTTCTTTTGGAGACAGAGTCTCACTATCTCACCCTCGGTAGAGTGCTGTGGTTTCACAGCTCACAGCAACCTCAAACTCTCGCTTAAGCAATTCTCTTACCTCAGCCTCCCGAGTAGCTGGGACTACAGGCGCTCGCCACAATGCCCAGCTATTTTTTTTTTTTTTTTTTTTTGGTTGTAGTTGTCATTGTTGTTTAGCAGGCCTGGACCAGCTTCAAACCCACCAACCCCTGTGTATGTGGCCGGTGCCCTAATCACTGAGCTATGGGTGCCAAGCCAGCATTGAATTTCTTTAATGGCAGTGTTACAGTTGCACAAAGCAAGCAAATCATCGCATCTTTAGCAGAAATAAGATAATATTGCAATTCCCAGTCCTCCCTGAGAAATCTGTTTTCCTTCCTTCAGTGTTCTCTTGGTCTTTGACATGATAGGCTCTTCAGCAGACAGAATTAAAAAGTACTGTTGAGATGCACAGCTGTTCAGAAATTGGCTTCAAACAGAAACATAGTGCACCTTTATCAAAAGTTGATGACAGACTGGCACCCCATAAACTCTCATCAGTGGGCCTCATGCAGTAGGGGCCTGCCAGTCAGGCAGGGAAAGTTAGAACTAGATCATGAGTGTAGCAGCTGTCATTTACCCCTTGTGGCTTACTAATGTTCTAATTGTGCCAGTCATCTGGGAGGATTATTTCATGAAAACTCATTTTATTCCCTGGTATTTTAAAAATAAAATAAAAATATAAAAGATGAATTAAAATGTATTAACAAAAATAAAAGGTTTTCTTTATATAAAATTTTGGTTTGGTCAAAAGGCTGTGCTTAAGGACCTAGAAAGTTACATGTGGCTTTAAGGCCATAGATTCCCCTCCCCTAGTTTATGCAGATTGTTATACGGCTTGCAGTCAGTGTGTATATTCAGGACTATCTGCTTTTAGAGTGATTTCCAGATCTTTTAGGCAAACTGGATCACTGTTTCACCCTTTGCCGACCCTCACTTCCCTCAACTATAGAATGAAAGCTTTTATAAATGACCTCAGACATCTGTTTTTGCTTTTGGATTTTAAGACACACAATTCAGTCATATAAAAGGAAATTATCCCCAAAGGACAAGATTGACAAGTGAATTTAAGAATATCCCTTATCCAGGCTGGGTGTGGTAAGCTCACGCCTATAATCCCACCACTTGGGAGGTTGAGGCAGGTAGATTGCCTGAGCTCACAGGTTCAAGACCAGCCTGAGCCAGAGCGAGACCCTGTCTCTAAAAAATAGTCAGGTGTGGTGGCAGGTACCGGTAGTCCTAGCTACTTGGGAGGCTGAGGCAAGAGAATCGCTTGAGCCTAAGAGTCTGAGGTTGCTGTGAGCTATGATGGCATGGCACTCTACCAAGGGTGACCAAGTAAGACAATGTCTCCAAAAAAGAAAAGGATATCCTTTATCTTTGCCTGACTGGGTCTCTTGAAAGTAGAAGAAAACTTAGTTTATGTGTACGGATTCAGACAAGGAAGGGGAAAATGGTCATTTCCCATCCTTTTGAAAACAGCAAATTCTCAAATGAATAAAGCATGCCAGACATCCAGAAATAGTAAATACTTGAGATTACAGTTTCACAATATCTACAGTTGTGATTAGTGACTGTTCTTTATTAGAGAAGTACCTAGAGGCTTATCTTTTTTGCTGATTTCATAGAAATTTGTTTTGTTTTGTTTCTCGAGACTGAGTCATGCTCCATTGCCCTATTTAGAATTCAGGGGTGTCATCATAGCTCACTGCAACCTCAAACTCATAGAGACTCAAGCCATGTTTCTACTTCAGCCTCCTAAGTAGCTGGGATTACAGGCATGCATCACAATGCCTGGCTAATTTTTTCTATTTTTAGTAGAGACGGGGTTTCCTTCTTGCTCAGGCTGGTCTTGAACTCTTGATCTCAAGCCATCCTCCTGCCTTGGCCTTCTAGAGTGCTAGAATTACAGGCATAAGCTGCTATTCTCAGCCCTGATTCCATAGAAATTTTGATAACTTTAATCATATTCCAAGTTGTCAAATTAGAGCTACTCACTGTAAAAGAAAATGAGAGCTGTATTCTAATTAACTTTTCTCTTTTTGGTTGAATCCTAAAAGTATAAAACATGCTCAGTGATGGAATGGAGCTCCAATCTTTGCTGAAATCATTTAGAAGAAATCATTTCTGTGTGAGAGTTCGACAGTAGCCTTTTCTGTATCGATGAATTTGGTTATTTCTTCATGTTTCATGCTCTCTTCCATTCCTTAAGATATATATCAAGTCTAGATATGAGAAATACATTGCTGTTATTGTTTTTAATTAAAAAAAATGTTTCAAGATTAGGCTTGGGTGCCTGTACCAGAAAACTTAAAATAATAATGAAGTTCAGGGAGATTGGGGCAGCTAGCCTCTGGTGCCAGGGATCCTGACTTCTGTCTTATTGTTCTCGTGGTCCAAAATGGCTACAGAGGTTCCAGCTATTGTATCTGCATTCCAGTCAGCACATAGGAAGAAGGAGTAAGAGAGGGCAAGCCCAGAAGTTGCACTTCTCTTTCTATATCTTGGTGCAGAACTCACATGTGCATATGACCACACCTAGACGCAAGGATGGCTGTTTGCCCAGCAGAAAAAGGAAAGCTCTATTGTTAAAGAGGAAGAGAAGAGATAATGGGATAAAGTGGCAGTTTCACTGCATGGTGACATGGTCTGTGAGTCATCTTGAGCTGGAGCTGGCAGCCTAACTCTGGCTGGTTTCTCACCTCAGGGTCTTGCTTTACCTTCAGTAAAATGTAAAGCACTGGTCCACATGATGCATAGAGCAAAAGCTTAGTCACATTTCATGTTGTAGTTGCAGTTCCCTAAAGCATCTAGAATCCTGAACAATATTGTCTTAGTCACTGGTAGGTAACCAAGAACCCCTGGTTACATTAGAAGCAGTGATTAAGAAAGTAGTCAAGGAGGCTAGAGTGCCTGGGTTGAATTCCTGCTCTTACATTTGCTTTCTATGTGCCCCAGGCAAGTTTCTAATCTCTGTGCCTCTTCTGTACATCTGTAAAAGAGGATAATAAAAGTACATGCCTTGCAGTGCTGTTGCAGGGATTAGGTGAGCTAACATCTGTAAAGCACTCTGAACAGCACCTGGCTCCTAGAAAACCTGAGTGTGGTCAAACTCTTGTTATCTGTTGCTTCCTAATAATGATAATGATACTTGGAAGGGAGGGCATCGAGGGACTGAATACCCTGCCCCCTCTTCTGCTCCATGGTAACTTGTTCCTATTCCAGGACTCGTAGAATTTAGGGGGGCTGATGGTTATTGTTTTTGTGTTACAGATCACTTTTCTCCAGAGAATACAAATGACACAGCCAAGGAAACATGTCTAAATTGGTTTTTCAAGATTGCTTCCATCAGGGAACTCATTCCAAGATTGTATCCTTTTTTTGTCTGATGATTTTAAAGATAATAGAAGCCATGTGATGGGATGCCCTGAAATTCCTGTTGAAAATCTGGTCTCGTTACGGTTGCTAGCCTGAAAATACAGACACGCCACGCTGTAGAAGCCCTTGGACTCTTGCTCTCTCCAAACAGTTTTTTGTTTTTTACTTTGAATATGATGCCGTGTATCAGGCTTTTGTTTCCTTGAAGAACATGCCTACATTAATTCTCTCGATTGAAATGCTTCGTCTTTGTGTTTTCTCTGGTTCTAAGAACTTGAAAGAACAGGTCAGGCTCTTCTGCACAAATGCCAATATTTGTGAACCGAAAATTCAACATGTACACAAATCGTATCTTAGTTAACTAAAGCTCATTCTTTCCCCCAGAAAGCCTTGATTGGAAATGTTCAAAACCCAGTTTAAATTTCGGCATGCAACCAGGAATCAACATGTAACGTTTTCCATAGTTTATTTTAAATTAGTATGAAAACTTGAAAACCATGTAGAGAAACCACAAGCCACTAGCTTACTTCAAGTTTGGGATTGTTTAGGGTCATGGTGACCCCATCTGAGACCTGCCTACTTTTGTTCATGAATAGTTTATAGTTTTTTCCCTGTAGCAAAAAGGCTGTCTGGAAAATGTCTTCCTTAATAGAATGTGTTTGTAGTTACGTGGAAGCATCCATCCTGAAGTGTAACAAGTTCCTCTCTAAAACGTAAGGCTCTTTTCTAATGCCTAGAATTATAAAATTGCTAAATATCAAACACACACATACATACACGCACACACATTAATGGCAAGTGTAATAGTAGCTGTTATTCCTTGAGTACTTAATGAGTGCTTCTCAAATGAAAACTTGATGGAGACACCATCTTAAGTCCCATGTTACAAAGGAAAACTCAAGCTGAGAGAGGCTGGTTGAGTAGTCTGTGGAAGATTTGAATTCTGGCTGTGCTATTACTAGCTTTGTGGTCCTGAGCAAGTTACTCAGGGTCCCTGAGCCTCCGTCTTTTTCTCCTTTGAACATAGCCGGAAGAAGAGGTCTATGAGGGTCCTCTGAGCTCCATGTGCAAAACTAAGTCTTACCCGGCAGCAGGCCCAACTCCCTGTTGCTGCTGCTGTTGTTGATGAAAACTCTGATGTTAGAAGCAGAAGCCTATGCCATTAGGGCTTAGGGCTGGTTCATCACTAACATTGGTTTTGGGGTTTCTTTTAGATGGAGTCTCACTATGCCGTCTAGGGTGGTCTGGAACTCCTAGACTCAAATAATCCTCCCACTTCAGCCTCCTGAGTAGCTGACACTGCAAGCACATGTCACTGGGCTTGGCTACATCACAGACATATTTTGAGAATAGTTTACAGAGCTTGGGAAATCCAGATCTGTTTTCTGCAGAGCTGGGGAAACGCTGAGTCATATTGGATAGCTAGGTAATAAATTTTTTGAAGCCAGGGACTGACTCATGGTGCTCCATTGATAGCCTCTATGACTGGATTTATAATTTATCCCAGATGTATCTATCTGATTGGGATCTAGGGATGCCTGGGACAGTTTGGGGGGATAACGGGTACTGAAGAAACAGTTATTTTGCCTCAACAGTTGGGGGAGCCTAATGCCTTAGGAACAGGGAAGTCCTATGTTGTAGGAGAAGTAAATCGTAATTCAGACTGACGGGGTGGGAGGATGTCTGTGTCAGCCTCAGGTGCTAGGAAGGAACAGGGGAGAGCACAGTAATCAGTGCCCAAGGAATATAGATGGGGAGAGCAGATCAAGGAATGACCAGTCAATGGAAAATCACTGGAGACAAAAACTGTTAAAATTAGTGAAATGAATATGACCTCCAGCAGAAAATAATGTGGTTAGCCTCCAGCCCTGAGCAAATGATAAAGATGAAGGAAATCGCTCAATGAATGAATTGTATCAAGAGAGAAGCACTGTTGTTACATTGCCTTAGAAAGCTCTGAAATTTTGACCTTGGTGTGTTCCTGAAACTTGATCCACCCCCCTGAAATTTAGGAAGTTTTAGCTTATTTTTTTTTTTTTTTTTCAAAAAATAAAAGAACAGCGAGTTCTCACATTGGGTGTAATGCTGTCCTTCTTTTTGTCTCTGACAGGGGAATTTCCGAGTGCCTGCCTCGATTAACATGCATGATCAGAGGGATTGGAGACCCCCTGGTGTCAGTGTACGCCCGAGCCTACCTGTGCCGGGTAGGCCTTGCCAGACGCTGCCCTCTGCCTCCATCCTGTGTCCTTAACTGTCCACGTGGGCTTCTCCTGCCCTGCCCCACAAGTCATTGAGAGAAGGACTTGATTAGCTGCTAATTTTAGAACATGGCTTTTCCACAGAAAGTAGAGCTGTAGGATTTCTTTTAAAAATTAATTTTAAAGTAGAACAACTTCCTATAACTTTAATTAGGAAGGATTTAAGGTCATCCTCTTAGAAATGAACTGGTTTTCAGAATTAATTGTTTCTTGGTTTTTGCTGGGAAGGAGCCTCCCAGAGCCGGTCAGACAACAGGTTGCTTTTCATTGACTTGAAACATGCTCTCCCTGTGTCTTGAATTTGATTGCTTTATTAGTTCTTTTGTCCTCTTGTTAAAGAGTTGGCTCAGGTGCAAGTTGGCAAGGCTGTTGGACAAGGGAGCAGTGCCCCATGGGACAGCAGGTCTCAAGGCTCAGAGGGCTTCAGGCCTGCTGTAGGCAGCTATTCTGATGGATTGGGAGGGTGTGTGTGTGCTGATAATAAACCACCTGTCCTTTCTCTCCTTTAAAGCACCGTGAGGCTTCTACTTAAAACTAGTACGGTTTTTCATTTGCAAAAAACACCACCCTTGAAACAGATACGGTCACTTTCCTCCAACCCTAGCAGGGCTGTATCCTTGTGAGGACTTCTGGAGTAGTAGGATTCTTCCATCTTTGTTCCTTCGGCATCTTGTACCTTCAGAGAGAGCTGTTGTCCCGATGAACCCCAGGCATCCTTGAGGACAAAGCTCCAGTTAGAAACTCCCTCATGAGCCACTCTGCATGTTATTAAATCAGAAGGCAAGAACTTGTAGCCTTTGATTTGCTTCTATATGACATCTAGCAAATGACAAGAAGCCCTATGGTCTCAAGTGTCACAGAATACTCAGTCCCTGCCCTTGGTAAATAGTAGACATCCATTATGAAGGACATTTTTTATAGGTCTTCTTGATACTGAGAATGAAAGAAAAAGTCTTTGTTTACAGGCACCCTGCTTGCACTTTGGAACAGAAGCCAAAGTGTCCATCACCCTCTGCATAAAACTTGGGGGGCACTTTTCATCCAGGAATAGCAGGTATGTTTCCAAGGCCTTCAACTTTTTTTTTTTTTTTTTTGTAGAGACAGAGTCTCACTTTATGGCCCTCGGTAGAGTGCCGTGGCCTCACACAGCTCACAGCAACCTCCAACTCCTGGGCTTAAGCGATTCTCTTGCCTCAGCCTCCCGAGTAGCTGGGACTACAGGCGCCCGCCACAACGCCCGGCTATTTTTTTGTTGCAGTTTGGCCCGGGCCGGGTTTGAACCCGCCACCCTCGGTATATGGGGCCGGTGCCTTACCGACTGAGCCACAGGCGCCGCCCGGCCTTCAACTTTTGAACATTGAAGCTTGAATACTCCTCCCAAGTCAGCGTTTGCCAAGGGCCTCCTGTACACGAGACAACCTGCTGAGTTCTGTGGGAGAGACGCAAAGATATCTTTGCATATTTCCATTCTACTGCCTCTCACCAGGATGTGGCAAATTCTTTGAACTCACTTGACATCCGTTGACTAATCGATTAATAAAGACTTAGAATCTCTGCTGTGGAAAGATGATTCTGGTTATTTAAGAGAAAGCAGAAAGGGAGGACATACACATTTCTTGCAAACCTGTTTGGTTTTAAAGTTTGAAGTAAAGTACATGAGCTAGGGAAAAGATCACATTTGTTATATATAAAGTGCCTTTGAGTGGCAGATGCAACTTGGAAACATAGTGACAATGAGGAAAAGATGCAGAGGACAGATCAGACCCATCCCAGAAGACTGGTAGTGGAATGCCCCGCATCCATTGAGCTCCTTCTTACTAGTCCAGGCAATGCCTTGGTTTCCCCGGTTGGGTAGTTACTAAAAGTCTTTTGACATAGAAAGAATAAGAGATGACCTGTACATTAGTAAGGGTCTTTTCCATTGCAAGTGGCAAAAATCCAATAAATTCTATTTCAAGCAAAAAGAGGAATTTATTGGCTTGTGTGTCGGGGAAACCCGGGGTAGTGCAGGCACAGTTAGATACAGGACTTAAGAGACCCTTGTCAAGAGTCTACCTCTCCCTCCATCACTCAGCTGTGCTTTCTTCTGAGCTGGCTTCATTCTGTGGCTTGCTCTTTCTATATGGTGGCTCATATCAACTCTAGGCTTCTAGCCTACCAATGTAGGAACCTGTTGGAAAGAGTGTCTTTACCTCAATAGATCTAACCAGAGTCTCAGGGCTGATTCTCAGCGGGCCACCACAATTACCAGCCCAATCCCACATTAGTCACTGTGGCCACGGGACAGGATGTGCTTAGTGACCAGGCCTGGCTCACATACTCACCCTTGGAACTCAAGAGTGTGGTAAGTCGGGTACTACCACAAATCTCATTGTCTGGAGAGGAAGGTATGATCCTCTCCCCCAAACAAATCATTTTGCTGATACCACAAACAGCAGAAGTGGGGTGAATGCTGGACAGACTGCAATAGCAGATGGAAATCTCAAGCAACTACCTTTGTTGCTCTGGGTAGAAATCTTTTAGACCCGAGCAGATTTCCAAGCTGCTCATTTGGCTTGATAAGAAGGGATAAACAAAAGCAGGGAATGGAGTCTGGCGTGGCGGGGCCTGAAGCTGTTTATTAGAGGAAAGTATGACTAACCCCTTCAGCTCATCTCTAGTGCTTACCCACCAGGTTGGCCTTTGCTGTCACCTAACAGATAATTATTGCCTTTTCTATGATATGATTAAGTGGAAGAAAGACAATAGAATCAGCACTCAGAAGAACTGGATCTGATGTTTGTTGTTACTATTTTTTTAATCTATGTGCTTGTCCTTGGAAACATCCCTTCTTTTACCCAGCAACCACAGAGCTGCTCCTGGAATTTAACACCCTTTCGAATAATAAATCTTCCCAAAGAGAATGTTTGCAGCTATCTAAAACACATCATTATTGTTAACCATCCTGACTTCTGGGTGTGGGGAGGTGAGTGGGAGAAGTCAGTCCCTATTTGAAGCAAGGGGTTTCCAGAAAGCATCTTCTTTTACGAAGTTGTTTTTGTTTAGTTAAGCAGCAATTTGGAATTGAGGCGTTTCAGAGGAGCTCAGTATAAAGACTATTATGAAACACTTATAAAGCAGTATAAAGAATATTATGAAATACTATAACACAAATGTATGTTTTAAACATGCGAACTCCCCTCCTTGGCTCCTACCTTCAATTTGTCTAACCCCTTTGCCCCTCTGTCTAACCCCTTTGCCCCTTCTTCATAATTAACAATTTTCTTCAGCTGGAAATGTTATATGATCTGTTTTTTAAACAAGGAACTCAGGGGCCCATGGATTATAGTATTGTTATGCTTCATTTTGTCTTATATACAATTGCTTAAAATATATTAAAATTTACATTTGCTTCCCTGGCTGCCTAGCAAAGAATGAATCTGTGTAGCTCTTAACATGCGGGAGTGGCAGCACACTACCTAAAATCGAAGCTGACCCTCATCTAATAAGTATAACCACATGTGTGTTTATCATTTTTTTTCTGAGAGGAAGAGAAGATTTTAAATGTCATCTTGAGAGTACATTCCTTTTTAGGGCTATATTGATTTTGTTCTCTTGATCCTCTGTTCTGAAGTCCATTTGTTACCTTTGGGAAATCACAAAGGTGATTACTGCAAATGTGGCCCTTTTTAAATTATTATTAAAAATAGCTTCTGTGGTTTTTCTTATGAAAGCAATGCCTGTTTGTTGAATAAGAAAACATAAGCAGAAAGAATAAATGTTTATCTTTGGACTTTTTCTCTGTTACATACGTGTATATATGTATTTTTTGATGAATAAAAATGCCATCACGCTGTAGTTATCATTTGCAACTCGTTTTTCCTTTGTCAAGGTAATCTTGTTTTGTTTGGCTGCAGGTGGGAATGGAAGTGGCTCCACATCTCAAAGAAAGCCTAAATAGGAACTTTTTTGACTTCCTCCTTACATTGAAACAGGTAAGAAAACACTCCCAGGACAGCTAATTGATAGAACAGTTATATGACAGCAAATTCACAAACACCTTTGGTTTTCCAAGTTGAGAATGCCTTAAAGCTCTTCAAATATGCTGCAGACCCCAGAAAATTACACGAGTGTCTGTTGTAGACAATTAAAATGTGTTGATTGTACTGAACAAGTGAAGAGAGTTAATATGCATGTGTTAACAGGAAACGTCTCCTGTTGATCAGCCTTTCTTCTCAGCATCTGCTGGCTCCATTTTTATCAGGTTACTTCTTTCCACGGTGTGTATTCCCAGAACAGCTCAGTTTGGTGACATGAGAAAGTTTTTGTATGTTTTTTCTAGTTTAAAAAAAGAAAACCAAGTTGAGAAACCAGGCTGTTTCTCTTGGGGACATCCAGATGCTTAGAAATGCATAGTCTTTGAGTTGCATCGTCTTTGTTTATTGTTTGATTTTTCTCTTCCTTTTCCTAAGTGTTTATTTGGTCTCCTGTAGATTCATGGGGACACCGTCCAGAACCAGCTGGTGGTCCAGGGAGTGGATCTCCCATCCTACCTGCCCTTGTACTCCCCGGCCATGGACTGGATCTTCCAGTGTATCTCCTACCACGCCCCTGAGGTACCTGCAGGTGGCTTCCGTGTGACGCTCCCCTTCACCTCCCCCTCCCAGGAGGGACACCCAGCTTCTGTCTCCAAGCTGTGGCAGCCCCTGCATTCTCTGCCCCAAAATGTTAACAGGGCCCTCTCCTAACAGCTGCAGCAACATCAACACTCTCCATCCTTTACAGGATGCTCACCTCATGGCTGTCTCTGTGCTGAGTGCTTTTCCTAAATCGTTCATTTTGGGGTGGGGTTGGGATTTGGGGGATTTTTTTTGTTTTTTGTTTTTTGTTTTTTAAGACAGAGACTTACTCTGTCACCTGGGTAGAATGCTAGGGCATCATCATAGCTCACAGCAACCTCAAGCTCTTGGGTTCAAATGATCCTCTTGCCTCAACCTCCCAAGTTGCTGAGACTACAGGTGCCCGCTACAAAACCTGGCTAGTTTTTCTGTTTTAGTAGAGAAGGGGTCTCACTCTTGCTCAGGCTGCTCTCAAACTCCTGAGCTCAGGCTATCCACCCTCCTCAGCCTGCCTGAGTGCTAGGATTACAGGTGTGAGCACCTCATCCAGCCAATAGTCTTGTTTAACAACTCTGGGAGAGGGGCTGTAATCATTCAAAGATGCCACATACCTGTGTAAGGTCACCCAGCTAGCAAGTAGTGGATTCTGGACACAAACCCATGGACTCTGACTTCAGGGCCAATAGTTTTATAAGCCCCTTCGTTTACCTTCCTTTGTCCCATTTTTTTGTAATAATCCAATAACATTAGTAGAACAGTTAATATTTTCCCCATTTTATGAAAGAAAAGTAAAATTTAGATAATTACGCTTACAAGATTATTTTGGGGGGTCTAATTTTAGTATTGTGAGGAGTTAAAGTAACATCAGAATCATAACAGAGATACTATTTTTTTCTTCCCTGAGATTGAGCAGGGAACTTGTTATGCTAGTTTTGACCCCAGGGTTTCATGAAGCATATGTAACTCACATGTCTCTTGACCTAATAAAACACTGTGACCCCTTTCCCTAGGATGGCAGTTAATGTGTTAAAGATTCCTGCCTTTTCATCAGTGGGGCCAACACACGGTGAAAGCCTTCCAGAAAAATAAAGGACATGATTTTGACTAAACAATCCTACTTCTAAGAATTTATCCTGCAGAAATCATTAGATGAATGCATAAATATAAACATACACACACACAGGTTTGTTCATAGTAGTCCAGAATTGGAGGCAGGCGTCAGAGGGGATTGGTTAAATTATGGTATGTGCATTGAGTGGAATGTTATGATGCCATTTAAAACAATGGAGACCCATGAAGATCTGTCCATACTGACGTAAGGGTGTTCACAACCTATTGCTGAATGTAAAAGAGTGGTTACACACGTGGCTGTGGGTGTCGTCAGTGGCAGTGTGGCCTAGTGTTCAGGTGTGAGCCTGAGTCACAGTACCTGAGGGTGCATCTCAGCTCTGTTATAGCTGTTGTGATAAAGGAGGCTCTGAGCCTCCTTTCCTCATCTGTCAAATGGGAGTGGTAACAACAATTCCTACTTCTAGTCTGTTGCAAGGACCAAACAAGACCTTGCACCTGCAGGGCTTGGTATAGTGTCCCCCACACAGAACTTGCAAACACCTTTTTTCTCTGCATGAGAGAGTTGGGAAGGAGACATGACAGAATATCACTGGAGGGTAAGATTTGGGGCCATCTTATTTTTCTTTGCCTATCTGTGTTTTCTAACTTTTCAGCAAGTATATGCTGTTTGTATTTTTTTCTTTTTCAAATTCCAAAATTGGAGGAGAAAAACGGGACATCTTACATTTCAGGTGAATTTTCTTACTATCAAGTACATTGATTTTAATCAAGCTGGTATGAAGGGAAGATTGGTTGAAAAATTGCTGCCTTTTCTCTGGGATCCTTGGCATAGTTTCAGCAACTACGTGCTGTCCCCACCTTGGGGGAAAACCTATTACGAACTTGAGTGTCAAAAGCTAATCTGCTGAATGACGGAAACATGCAAGCAAGATTGATGTGAGGAAGATAAGAACACTTATTTTTTCTTATTTTAATGAAAGGCAGAATCAGATTAAAAACAAAAGGTATGTGTCATAAGGCATTCTTCTTTTTATTTTAAGCTTCAGTAATCTCAAAGGATGGCAGAAGCTGGGAATAGAGTTTCCCTGGGACTAAAGCTCTAGGAAATCATTACTGCAGTAGAATAAGTGATTAAAAAATCAGGTCACCTGAATAATAATAAACTCTGATTCTTGGGGGAGTTAAATAAGGCATGTGTAGTGTCTTGTTAAGAAAAAAAATTAATCATTTTCAAAATGCAGGAGAATCGATGTCAGTAAGGAAGGTTGTGTTGCAGATGTGTGTTACAATTTGATGGCTAAAAGCTCTTGACAGTGCTGCATGTGAGTCAGCTAGGGAGTACAGGCATGTGTGTCTTTAAGAGGTGAGGCCTCCAAAGTAAAGGCGGGTAAAGTTTGGTTGCAAAGTTGGAATATGTGTACATGGCAGGCAGTTGGGAGAGGGAAAGGAAGAATGCCTTTAGCTGTGAATATCTGATGTACAAAAGTTTCAAATCAAAATTGAAATTATAAAAAATAAGACCATGAAGCATCTTAGTTCGTTTGGCTGCTATATCAGAGTCCCATAGGTCAAATGTCTTATAAGCGACAGACATTTATTTCTCACAGTTCTGGAAGCTGAAAGTCTGAGGTCAGGATGCCTGAGCCAGGTTCTAGTGTGTGCCTTCTTCTTATCGTATCCTTACATGGTGGGAAGAGAGCCAGCTCCATCTCTGCCTCTTGTAAGGACACTGATCCTATTTATGAGGGCTCCAGCTTCATGACCTAATTACTTCTCAAAGGGACACCTCTTAACCTCTTTACTACCATCATCATAGGGATTAGGATTTCAATCCATGAATCTGGGGAGACACGAAGATTCAGTCCATTACAGGGAGTAATGATTCAAAAAGTTTTGTTGTTGTTGTTGTTGTTGTTGTAAGACAGGATTTTTTTTTTCCGTGCAGTAAAAAGTGGATTTATGTATCAGATTTCAGGCACAGTCTGCGCTCAAGAAAGCAACCTTTTCATAATATCTGCCTTTAGGCAATGAAAACAACTCCCTTGATAAACTTCTCATCTTTGTCAGGCAGCAGCTGATTGCCTATTGGGGTGGGGTGGGAGGTGTAGAGGAAAAAAGGCCCATCAGCAGGATGTAGATGGTATGGAGTCTCCTGATTTCTGGCTGAGCCGTGGGATGTAAACCGTGTATGTTGAAGAAGTAGAAAGTACGTCATTCAAGGTTGGGACAGGCACTTGGCAGACCTGGTTTAAATGCTGCTGTGTTGCTGTGGGCTCTTGATGTCCCTGTGCCTCAGTTTTGCCAACTGTAGAATGGGACCACTAATAGAAGCTTCCTCTAAGGGCTGTTATGATGGTGACTGTCATGATCCACTTCAGTGCATGGCCAAGACCTGGCACTTAGTGGGCACCAGGCAAATGAGGGTGGCTACCACCGTTATGGTCAGTTCTGACAGGCCTCACTGGAGCAGACAGGGGCTTGAGCCAACCTGAAGGCCAGGGACAAGCAGGGGATGGAAGGGACCTGTACGAACAGAGGCAGGTAACAGGCATGATAAGGGGACCAGCGTTACTGGAGAAGGGTGAAAAATGAAGCAAGCAAGGAGTAGACCAGGTTGCGTGGGCCACGTTTCAAAGGTTGTTGAACAAATGTCAAGAGAGCAGAGCATTCCGAAGGTTTTTTGCTCAGGGGAGTGATTTGAACAAGGTGGTGCTTGACAATCAAATTGGCAGAAGCAAACCAGATGGATTAGGAAAAGGTGAACTGGTTGGAGGCCATGGAAGAACAAGAGGTGGAATGGATAAGAGGGAATTTCATAATCAGGAAAAAAATTGTACTAATAAAAATATAGATTTATTGGGCGGCGCCTGTGGCTCAAAGGGATAGGGCGCCGGCCCCATATGCTGGAGGTGGCGGGTTCATATCCAGCCCTGGCCAAAAAAAAAAATGCAAAAAAAAAAATATATATATATATAGATTTATTGAGAATAATTTGGAAAAGATAAAAAAAATTCCAGAAGAAAAACAGCCACCCCAAATCCTGCCATCCATCTGTAACGGGTCAGTGCTAACATTTGAGTACATTCTTTCTCTCCTCTCCCTCCCTCCCTCCCTCCTCCTCCTGTCTCCTCTCTCCCTCTTCCTTCTCCCCATCTCTCCTCCTTCTCTCTCCTCTCTCCTGTTTTGCAGGTCAGAAATTTTCCCTTCTTTAATTTTTTTTTTTTTGAGACAGAGTCTTATTATATCACCTTCAGTAGAGTGCTGTGGCATCAGAGCTCACAGCAACCTCAGACTCTTGGGCTCAAGCAATTCTTTTGCCTCAGCCTCCTACTAGCTGGGACTACAGGCGCCCACCACAACACCTGGCTGTTTCTTAGTTATTGTTGATAGTGTTGTTTAGCAGGCCCTGGCTGGGTTTGAACCCACCAGCTCCGGTGCATGTGGCTGGCGCCCTATTCACTGAGCTATGGGAGCTGAGCCTCCCATGTTTAATTTTGTTATGATTTTCCCTCTCTTAACATCATAGCAAACATTTCCCTTGTTTCAGAAGTTTTGTGCCCATCAATCATTTCAGTAGGCCTTTATAAGGTGGAGCTTTTTGCAGATGGAGAATGGAAGTAGGAGGTAGATGCAGCTAAACTTTCGAGGCTCTTGCACAATTCCCTCTTTTATGAGGCTCAGTCTGTGCTGAGCTCTGTGTCAGTTGCTTTCCTTGGCTTTTCCCAATTCAGTTTCATGGCTTTTTTAGGCCAAGTTCTACTGTTGTTCCCAATTTACAGTTAGGTACTCGAGGCTTTGAAACTGGCTTAAGGTCACACAACTAGAAAGAATCAAAGCTACCTATCCGTTTTGGTGGTAACTCTTGAAACCAGCAGGTTCTTTGAACTCCTCCTCTGTACTTTTTCTTTCTAGGTATCTGTTACTGATTGCTGTGCTTGAGATGGGATTTAAAGGTCCTAACAGATTGACCCATGGGACTATGGACATACTATAAATTATAGTTTAAACATTCTAAAACACAATTATCCTAGTAATGCAAATTCAAGAATAGCCTTGGTCACTGTGAATCCCCCTTAAACGTATAGTCCTAATATTTTGAATTAGAAAGAAGTCTCAGTGAAAGAGAAATAATAGGAAAAATTAAAATTTTCTCTTTTTTAATACCTAGGGTATAGAATTTCTTTTTATTCACATTGAAATATTGTATTTCTTTGAAACTTGAGCATATTAACTCTGGATTAGGAGAAGGGTATTAGATTTTAAGATTAGTTTCTAATTTTGTTCAACGTTTATATTTTTGCTTCATTTAGGAAAATAAGGGGGAGAAAGAAGAAGGAAAATACAACTTGCATATGATTTCATTCTCTTTCATGAAGCAGTATTTGTAAACACTGGAGTTTATTTAGTAAAGACAGAAGGACAAATTTGGCAGTAGCTTGGACTTCATATTAGTTAATCTTGGTATAGAAAACAGAAATGCAGCCTTGGCCTGGCTTTTCTTAATTTCCTGTACTTTTGAAATGGGGAAATTAACCCTAATCTGGGATCACCCTAAAAAATTAATTTGTTGGCTCGGTGCCCATAGCACAGTGGTTATGGCGCCAGCCACGCGCACCGAGGGCCTGGGTCTGCTAAACTACAATGACAACTGCAACAGCAATAACAACAACAACAAAAAAAATAGCTGGGTGTTGTGGCAGGCACCTGTAGTCCCAGCTACTTGGGAGGCTGAGGCAAGAGAATTGCTTAAGCTCAAAAGTTTGAGGTTACTGTGAGCTTGACACCACAGTACTCTACTGAGGGTGACCTAATGAGACTCTGTCTCAAAAAAAAAAAAAAATTCATTTGTTAAACATGGTAGTGGTTCTACAGATTTATATATATTGATGAAATATCATGGAATTAGACACAAAAGCATATTCTTCCTTCCAAAAAAGGCTTTTTTATAAAACCTGGTGAAATAGTCTAGTTAATCGTATTAGACCAGTGTCAGTTTCCTGACTTTAATAATGCACTATAGTCATAGAAGATGTCACCAATGGAAGAAGCTCGGGTGGTGAGTACCCAAGGCTGCTTTCTATGTTTATCTGCAATTACGTATTGGCCTATAATTAATTCAAAATCAAGAAGGTTTTAAGAATCTTATCAATTAGGGGCAATTTGAAAAATGTTACAATATATCCATGGTATAGACTCCTCAGGCATTAAAGAGTAAGGCCTGAAACAGTAACCAAAGTACTGTTAAAAAATAATAATAATAAAAAAAGAGGAAGGTCAATTTGAGTGTACTAACATGGGAGGAGAGAGGACTGTGCTAGATTCTGAAGTAAAAAAGGCAAGTTGCAACCCAATATTTATAAAGTTATTCTGTTATGTAGTAGAATACTTTTGCAATAATATATACCCACAGGGCATAGGGAAAGTTCTAAATAAACACCACTGTGCGGACAGTGGTGATCCCTGGGAAGTGGCAGGTGACGGAGGGAGGGCGCGTGCGTCTTTCTCCATGCATGCTGGTGCTGTTTGAACCTTTGTCCAGAAGCATTCTTTATAGTTACAAGTTTTATAAAAACAATACAATTTTGTATATAAGTGACATGTAGGGGCAATGACAACAACAAAAGCCTAAAACGAAGATGAGTGTTCTGAGTAAATGCCTGCCTTGTGAATCTTCTGAGCCTTCAAGCTGCGACGCCTGTGGAAATGGAATACGCTGAGCTGTGAGGTTTTCAGTGGTTGATCCCAGCCAAGAGGCTCGTTCCGATCTCAGTCTGTTTTGAACTATTGTTCATCTTGTTCTTGCCAAAGATAATCGATTCCGTCACTTCTCAGAAAAAAAAGAATTTAATAACCCCCAGCTGACCTGCCTGGGAGCCATAATGTTTGGCTCTCTGGGCACTTACTGTATTCCTAGATTCCTATATGACAACAAAGCTTTTTAAAAAGGTTATTATGTTCTTGGATGCGTTTTTAATGCATTCATCCTTTGTGAAAAAGAAAACTTCTTAAGCATTTGTCGTGTCTTAATGATGAGAATCTTTTGTCTATGTGTTGGCATTTAACTGGGTGCTTCTTTCCAGCGGTGGTAGGCCGAGACATCTCATTTCTTTGTGTGTGTTGGTATGTGCTTCCACAGGCATGTATGCAAGTAGAATGCGCCCGTGCGGGCTTGTGTTCCTGCCTGTCATCCTCACTGTCTTATCCTCAGCACCTACAGTAATGGCTGGTATAGCTGTCCCCCAGTATGCTCGGGGATCGGTTCCAGAGCCCCCATGTATATCTAAATCCACACATACTCAGTTAGCCCTGTGGAACCCACGCATACCTTGGTTTGGCATCCTGAGATTACTGCATTTGGGCGAGTGAGTGGTTGGAATAAAAGAGTCCACATGTAAGCAGACCTGTATGGTTCAGACCCTTAAAATTGTTCATTAGGTAGGCATTGAATGATTATTTGTGCATGTTGGGGAGTGTTGGTGCGATACACAGAATATCCCTTTCCCTTTCCTATTCTTTTTCTAAAACCATGTTGGTATTGGTCTTTAAGAATGGCTTTCAAAGATAAATACCCCGTGAGTGGGTTAGGGAAGCCATGTGTGACGTCATTAGTTTTGTTTTCAGTTAGGCTGCTGCTTCTGGATGCAAGGCTCAAGCATGTAACTAGCACAGCCTGCAAGTGTAATTCAGCGTTTCCTCTCCTGCAAGTACAGGCTATAGACCAGGCAGCTTCAGTCCATCTTTCTGCTCTGCCATCCGATTCCGGCTAGGAGCAGAATGGCTGCAGCCATTCCTGGTATCATGCCCAGATGTGACTGCATCCAGAGGTGGAAAGGTAGGGGGCCTTTGATTCTTGAGTCCCTGTTTACGAAAGCAAAACCTTTCCTCAAAGCTCCCAGAAGACTTCCCATCCTGCTTCTTACAGTTGGAAAGGGGTCACGTGCCCATGTCTAAACCCACCTGAACAAGGAGAATAAAAGACTGTCACTGATTTGGACTTTTGTTGGTCTGCTTGGGCTCCCATTATAAATATCACAGACTAAGGACTTAAACAAAATAGACTATTTGTTCGCAGTTCTGGAGGCTGTAAGTCGAAGATCAAGGTGCTGGCAAGATTGTTTTCTGGTGATGCCTCTCTCCTTGGTTTGCAGACAGCCGCTTTTTTCTGTGCATCCTTCCTGTCTCTTCCTCTTCTTTCCATAGGGACACTACTGTGGGATTATGGCCACACCAGAATGACCACATTTAACCTGAATATCTCCTAAAAGACCCATGGTCAATCATCACCTTTATTTAGGCAACACCTGGTGACACAGAGGGACATAGCTGGAAAGGGTGGAATTGTGCTTAAGATGATCCTTCTGTTTTCAGACTTCAGGGCCAGATTTTGATACAACTCTCATTTCCACCACTTACTGGGAAGGGGCTTAACTCTGAGCTTTGGCTTCCCCATCTGTAAAATGGGATGTTATGTGGGCCGCACAAGGCTGCAGGGAAGAGTAAACAAGAAAAGGGAAATACAGCAGTTAGCTGGCACCTGGAGCAGTGCTCGTGTCCTAGTCCTAGGGTTGACCTTCCCCAAACCACTGCCCTAAAGGACACTTCTTTCATTGATTAAAAAAAAAAAAAAAGGAGCTCTCTCAAAGATATGTAATTGTCTTAAGATAGCTCCAAAGCCATTAACAGTATTCCAATGAGTAAAACATCTCCTTCCTTTTGAGAAAAAAATATACTTCAAAATGTGTTGGAGAAGAAATAAGGCAAAGAACGTGGCCTTTGATGTCAGCCTGCCAAATTCCCACCTAGCTGCTGTCTCAGGCTCTGTGACCTTGGGTGAAATGTGGCACTATTCATGGCTCGGTTTCTTGTATGTGGAATGGGAGAATTAGAGCCCCGCCTTGAGGGTGGTTGGGAGAGGTGAGACCCTACGTGCAAAGCACTTCTTGCCATGTCTGGTGGGCACTAAGCTGTGGCCCAGGGCTGGTCACATGCATTACTAAGTATACCATGGGCACTTTGTGAAATGGGAAGGAGCATGGGGGTCAGAGAAGAGGAGGGCAACACATAATTTCCACTCTTCCTTGTGCTCTGGAGCTCAGGAGGTGACCCTGCCATTCTGTAGTAGCCTTTTTTTTTTTTTTTTTGAGACAAAGTCTCACTTTGTTGCCCTTGGGAGAGTGCTGTGGCATCATCAGAGCTCACAGCAACCTCAAACTCTTGGATTCAAGCGATCCTCTTGCCTCAGCCTCCCGAGTAGCTGGGGCTATAGGCATCTGCCACACCACCTGCCTATTTTTTGAGAAGGGGTCTTGTTCTTGCTCAGGCTGGTCTCGAACTCCTGAGCTCAAGCAATCCACTCACTTCAGCCTCCCAGAGTGCTGGGGTTACAGGTGTGAGCCACCACACCCAGCCCTATCCTGTAGTAATCTTGCAGATGGGATAGTAGCATTTTTATCCTCAGAGTAAAGATGAGGCGACTTAGGCTTAGCAAAGTCTGAGACTCACCTGAGGTCTTGCTAATGGTAGTTGGTAAGGCGAGATTTGAACCCAAGTATACCTGACACCAGGGCCCTGCCTCCTATCCATTCTGCCAAATTCTAGAAAAGTATCTTTCCTCCTCTGCCCTCCCCATCCCTACCAGGCACTGAGAATTATGTAAATGGACATGTGGCTACATTCACTTAGAGTATTACTTTGGAAATCTCTTAGAAATGCTGCTTTAGAGCCTCCAGCCTGATGATTTTTTTGTTACTATTTTTAACATACTAGGCTCTGCTGACTGAGATGATGGAGAGATGTAAGAAACTAGGAAACAAGTAAGTATTTTAAGATTCATAATTCATGAGTTTGAAAATGGACTTGACTGCTTTTTTTGAACTCGGTGTACTTATTACCTGAGCAAGAGAGCTGACCCAGAGGCAGGTTAGCACAGAGGCTTAGACTGCTGCAGTCCAGGTGTCTGCCCTCCGATCATGGCTTCACTCCTTCTTAGCCTTGTGCCCTTGGGCTGCTTACTTGACCTCTGTGTGCCTCAGTCTCCTTATCTGTAAAGTGGGGATAATAGTAGTATTTTCCCCATGGGGCTATGATAGGTGATTGGCCAGGAGGAACTTGGTCTTGCTGTCTCCCACACTTATGAGGTTTCCCCGCTGCTGGCCTTTCGGTGGTAGATGTGTGACTTTTGTTTATAACTGTGTTCCTAGTGCCTATAACATAAGACCTCTTACATAAGAGATGTGGATATATATTGGCAGTGTGGCTTAATATTGTTACTTAATGTTTAACTTTATTAGTGTACCTGCCTACTGAAGGCTTGTTTTTCTTCTGTTTAAGTGGATTGGATTGCTTGCTGATTTATCTGTCTATTCATCCACCCACCTATCTGAACATCCAGTTCATTCAACATTTTTCAGGTTCCAAATACATACATAACACTACGTTAGTCTCTAGAATCTTCCCCTCTTCCCCAAACTTACCATTAAAGGGCTTCCCAGCAATGTACGTCCTAAAATTAAAGCCCCTTTCATAAAGCGCTTCAGCTGACTTGGTACGTTTTCTGTCTCGCAGTGCCTTGCTGTTGAATTCCGTCATGTCAGCCTTCTGTGCGGAGTTCATTGCCACAAGGTCCATGGATTTCATTGGGATGATCAAAGAGTGCGATGAGTCTGGTTTCCCCAAGGTAGGCTCATGACTATGCTCAAGGAGAGAACAAAGGGGCAGTGTCTGTCCAGTAGCTCTCGAGGGAGAGAATCTGGTGTTGGGGGCAGCATAGGCCAGCTGGAAAACAAGTGAAGACTCTGTTCCTGAGGAATGTGACAGAAGATAAATGAGAGGGTGTGACTGTTAGACAGCATGGAATTGCTGTCCATCAGGTTAGCTTGCTTTGAAGTATTTAGGAAAGTCTTGGGTCTACCATCTTTAAAAATATATCTCAGTCATTTATGAAATGCTTTGTCCAGTGAAGTATTTTGGCCCATGAATTAGACAGATGCACAGAGCCAACTCTTTACACTGCTCTGCTCAGTGTGTGGATCTGAAGGAGAACTTCAGAAGGAGGTTGTTGGAAGATTAACTCTGAGAAGGACTGAACATTACAACCTTTTCTCTTTTTTGTTATGCTCAAGGTACTTTGACTTAAAATCTCCAGTAATATGATGGTTTGGTATTTTTCTTAGCATCTCCTTTTTCGGTCCCTGGGGTTAAACTTGGCCTTAGCTGATCCTCTGGAGAGTGATCGGCTTCAGATTCTCAATGAAGCTTGGAAAGTTATCACTAAATTGAAGAATCCACAGGTGGGTGACCATTTGGATTTTAAATTGACCATTTGTTGTTTAAGTTATGTGGTGTACTTACTCATTTAAAAAATTATCTTTCTGGCTGGGCATAGTGGCGCACACCTATATTCCCAGCACTTGGGGGGCTGAGGCAGGAGGATTACTTGGAGCCAGAAGTTTGAGGCTGCAGTGAGCTGTGATGGAGCCACTGTGCTCTAGCCGAGACAACTGAGCAAGAATATGTCTCAAAAAAAAAAAAAAAAAATTAAAGAAATGTATCTTTCAGCTATCATTTCTCCCGATAGGTAAACAAATGATACAATTAAAATAAATAGGTTTCTTTAAAAACAAAAAGCTATAATTAGTGAAAAATTAATTCACATACCCCCCCCCAAGAATGCCACCCTTTGATTCTTTCGATTTTTTTTTTTTTTTTAGAGACAGTCTTGCTTTACTGCCCTCGGTAGAGTGCTGTGGCGTCACACGGCTCACAGCAACCTCCAGCTCTTGGGCTTACGTGATTCTCTTGCCTCAGCCTCCCGAGCAGCTGGGACTACAGGCATCCGCTACAACGCCCGGCTATTTTTTTGTTGCAATTTGGCCGGTGCTGGGTTTGAACCCGCCACCCTCGGTATATGGGGCCGGCCCCCTACTCACTGAGCCACAGGCACCGCCCATATTCTTCAAGCATAGTCTAGCTTCCCAGATTTGTACCTCGGCCCAAGGACTAATTCTGAATGGAAATCTAATTTGTTTCAGGCAATGTATGTTTTTCTATAACTTAAGCCTCAGGGTTAAATTATCAGTGGGGCACAGTTTTCTATACATGAACCATTCTTGTAATTCCTATCACTCGTCAACTCTTGGAATTGGAAGGGATTTGTATGAGATGAACTTTTTCCATAAGGTAAAGCATGTTGTGCATATTGTAAAGATGTTTTACTTTTTCTTTGTAGGACTACATTAATTGTGCTGAAGTGTGGGTGGAATACACCTGCAAGCATTTCACAGTATGTATAACTGTGGTATTGTTTTTATAAGAATTATAGTTTTTCATGTTTGCAAATGAAGCTAGTTTAGGCACTTAGGCATTTTACAATGATAATCATTCTTATAGCTTATAAAAATTGTGTTCTTTATAATAAAGTAAGGTAGAGTATTAATATGTGCACTGTAACAAAAGTGTTCCATGCTTATATGTACTTGGGAAAGTCTGCATTATACAAAGTTAAACAGTGTTTCTCAGTGTAAGACACCTTAGAGACTTTTATGCTTACATGTAATGTGACTTTGCATGGGGGTCTGATAAGCGTCATTTCCTAACTATGTTTGACTTGCATGTAATTTTTTTCCTAAGCAAACAGAGATGCTTCTTTCACTAGGCACAGATTAGAGCCAGAGTTTGGGGAATACCAGGCTTGTCAAAGAGCAAACACGTTAGAAGTAGATGGGAATGTGTTTGTATGCCATTGCCAGTTGCTTTTTTAAATCATTTTTGAAAAACTGAAGTATAGCATTGTTATGGTCTGAATGTTTGTGTCCCCCTAAAATTCATACACTGAAATTTAATCCCTAGTGCAATAATATCAAAACCTTTGGGAGGCGATTAGTGGGGTTAGTGCCCTTATAAAAGAGACCCAAAGAGGCTTGTTGGCCCTTTCCACCATGTGAGGACATGGCAGGAAGGCGCTATCTATGAGGAATGGGCTCTTACCAGATATCGACTCTGCCAGTCCCTTGATCTTGGACTTCTCAGCCTCTAGGATAGTGAAAAAATAAATTTCTGTTTATAAGCTACTCAATTTATGGTATTTTGTTATAACATCCAGAGCAGACTAAGATAAGCATATGAAAAAAAATGCAGATGTTGGGCGGCGCCTGTGGCTCAGTCAGTAAGGCGCCGGCCCCATATACCGAGGGTGGCGGGTTCAAACCCGGCCCCGGCTGAACTGCAACCAAAAAATAGCTGGGCGTTGTGGCGGGCGCCTGTAGTCCCAGCTACTCGGGAGGCTGAAGCAAGAGAATCACTTAAGCCCAGGAGTTGGAGGTTGCTGTGAGCTGTGTGATGCCACAGCACTCTACCGAGGGCCATAAAGTGAGATTCTGTCTCTACAAAAAAAAAAAATGCAGATGTTGTGAGTTTGCTGCTCAATGTATTTTCATAAAGTACACCCATGTAGTTACTATCCAGAGCAAGAAGTAGGAAATAATTTACCCCCAGCACTCCCCAGCACTAGTCACACCCACAGCCTTTAGAGAGTTGAAGATAACCCCCATCCTGGTCTTTAACACCAGAAATTGGTTTTGTCTCATTTCGAGCATTACCTAAATGTTGGTCCATTGATGTTTTTTTTTTCTTTTTGCAGAGAGACATACTTTATTATATTTTTAAATTGTTGAGTGCATTCACAAGGCAGAAAAAAACAAGCTTGTGCAGGGTGCTTCAAGCTGGGTGAAGCAGACTTAGGCATTCACAGCAATGAAAGCTCAGCACTATCAGAACAGACTTCTGCAGCTGCAGGCCCTATTTTTATTTTACATTTTATCATGGAAATTTTTAACATACGCTCTTCCTTGTTTCCATCACCCGGAAATTATCTACTTGTGATAAATCTTGTTTCATTTATATCCTTACAACTTCCCTGCACCCCTGGAATATTTTGAAACACATCTTAAACATCCAATCACTTCTGCCAGTATTTCAGCACATCTGTAAAATACAAGGATTCCCTTTTTGAAACAAAATCTGAATACATTATTTTAACTTAAAAAGTTAATAATTCTTCGGTATCATCAAATAGTCAGTATTCCAGTTTCCCCAATTGTCTTTTAATTCTTTTAGTTTATTTGTTCACATCAGGATTAGAATAAGTTATTAATATATACATTGCTGTGGACTTCTTAGGGTACTTTTGATCTGTAAGTTTTCTCTCAGTCGCTTTCTTTCCCTGTTTCTCGCCCCCCCTTCCCTATAATTTGTTTTTTGAAAAAATTGGGTCTCTTGTTCTGTTGAGTTTCCAAGACTGGGTTTTGTGGATTGCACCCTAGTGATGATGTTTAGCCTGTCTTTCTGCCTGCAGTTATTTTCTGTAAATCAGCACTTTGCTCTAGAGACTTGAAAACCATCCCTCTAGTGAGCCATACAGAAATAGGCCCTGGGCTGGGTTGGCCTGAGGTCACTGCTGATGTACATGGCAAAACTGAACAGTGAGCAGTTAGATCAGGTGGCTTATGGGGATGAGACTGTGCTTCCCACACAATGTCTCACTGCTTTCCCTGCAGGTGCCTAAGGGAGGCACCTGGGTTGGGTGGGCAGGATGTGGCATGGCCAATTTCACCACAGCTCAGAGAGAACAGGCATGATGTAAGGCCTCATGACCTTGGAGAACAGTGTTTAGTCCTGACTTTGTGCAAGGCTATAGAACTAGACCAAGTTGTATGGGTGGGATTTCCCTCCTTCTGTTATTTTTAGCAGAATATTTGAAACCTTTTCCTGGAAGAAGTGTGATATATTCTGAATATCTTAATTCTTTCCCTGATGAAAATGGTCACTGATTTCCATTTAGTAGGATATAGGTTGATTTCCTTTCCCTGTTTAGAAACGAGAGGTGAATACGGTTTTGGCTGATGTCATCAAGCACATGACTCCAGATAGAGCATTTGAAGATTCCTACCCTCAGGTAACGGATTTGCATTTCTCATTTCAACAGTGTTAAGGATTTTGTTCTGTTGAATTAAATAGTTGTGTTTGAATCATAGCTGTGCCATATCCTAGCCATGTGCCCTTTGATCAGTTACTTAACCTTGTTGTGCCTCAGTTTTCTCACCTGTAAAATGGGGATAATGATAGTCTTATCCTAAGAATTGTTGTGAGGCTTAAAGAGATGTGATATGGGAAGCCCTCATACAGTTGCTTCACACCTGGAGAAGCAGGAGCATTGATGTCACCTGTAAGTAGGATACCTATGTTTTGGCTGGGCACAGTGGCTCATGCCTATAATCCCAGCACTCTGGGAGGCTGAGGCAGATGGATTGCTCAAGCTTAGGAGTTCAAGAGCAGCCTGAACAAGAGTGACACCCCATCTCTACTAAAAATAGAAAAAAACTAGCCAGGTATGGTGGCTTATGCCTGTAGTCCCAGCAACTCGGGAGGCTGAAGCAAGAGGATCAATTGAACCCAGGAGTTTGAAGTTGCTGTGATCTACGGTGACACCACAGCACTCTACCCAGGGCGACAGAGTGAGGCTCAAACTCAAAAAAATAAATAAAAAATGTCTATATTAGTTAAATTAACTTTTTTTTTCTTTTTTTTTTTATTTGGAAATAAATTTAAGCTTATTGGGAAGTAGAAAAGAATAGCTCATAGAACTCCTATTTTCGGGCAGCACCTGTGGCTCAAAGGAGTAGGGCGCTGGCCCCATATGCTGAAGGTGGCAGGTTCAAACCCAGCCCTGGCCAAAAACTGCAAATAAATAAATAAATAAATAAAATAAAATAAAATAAAATATTAAAAAAAAAAAGAACTCCTATTTTCTTTACCCAGATTCACTACCTATTAACACACACAATCATATGTGTTACTACATGCATGTGTGCACATACATGTATATATGTTAATTTTTTCTGAATTATTTGAGAATAACTTTATACATCATGCCACATCTTTGTTTCTAAAGAGTTCAGTGAGTATTTCCATAGAACAAGGACATTCTCCTACATAACCTTAATTCCATTATCAACTTTAAGGAATTTAACATTATGTTAAATTATGTCAAGTATCCCATGATTCACACTCTAAGTTTTGTCAGCTGACTCAGTGTTCTTTATGGCAGGGCTTTTCCCCATCAGTTGTAGAATCCAGCTTGGGATCACTCTCTATAAAGTAAGTCTAGACCGAGGTGAGATTTTTATTTAACAACGTGATGTTCCAGAACTATTGCCTGATACTGCTTTTGAACTGTACTTGGTGTAAGGCAGTTAGATATATATTTTTGTAAGAATTTTAGAGTTTTTATCTTTTGCTAATTTAAGAATTTTTCACCATTTGCTCATTAAAATGGTTCATCATTACAATTTACTGGGCAGCTACTGACTACCTGGCCTTTCTCTAAGTGTGATAGAAACAAGCCATGGTTCACGCATGGCACCTGGTGCATAGTAAATAAATATCACTGAATGAGTAAAACTTACAGATGAGATGGGTCATTTCCTGGGGCTTGTCAAGACTTCACATGAAAACTAGTATGCATTAGAACTTTTGCTGAAGAAAATAATGCCTTGACTACTAGGGTCCCAGTTAGTTGAAAACTTCAAAGAACAAAACAATTTTAAAGCAGTCTGTTTCAAGAGAGAGTAATTATATTGTATTAATTTGGTCCTATCCAAGCACAACTTTTTAAAAGACGCCTTGGGGGTGGTGCCTGTGGCTCAAAGGGGTAGGGCACCAGCCCCATATGCCAGAGGTGACGGGTTCAAACCCAGCCCTGGCCAAAAACCGCAAAAAATAAAATAAAATAAAAGACACCTTGGAGCCAGCCAGCCCTCAAGACAGCCATCCAAATCGGCAGAGAGCTTCTTGCCTGGAAGGAATTGTGTCTATGGAGAACTGGCTTACTCTAGGTTAGAGACAGGAAAGTATAAAGTGAGTGTGGAATGAACACACACAAATGCATATGTATGTATTTTTTTTTTTTTTTGTACCAGAATGTAAGGAAGTGATTGAAAAACTAATGGGGGTGGGGGGGAGAAAAAAAAAGAAAAACTAATGGGGACCTATGGAAAGGGTACAGGATCAGCTGGAAGGGGCTCTCATGGGCTTCTGCTTTGAGCATCAAAAAAAATTGGGACAATAATGGATTGTAACCCATTGAATAAAATAGGAATCCATGAATCCATCCGTATGAGGAATAGATACATAGATGAGGGGATTGATTGAGAAGTGCAGAAGGGGCTGGGCACCTGTAGCTCACTCTGTGCACCAGGGGTGGCGGGTTTGAACCCAGCCCAGGCCTGCTTAACCAGAAAAAAGAGAGAGAGAGAGAGAAATGGAAGAAATGGTAGAGTTGGAAATCACCATTGTGCAGCCATCACTGTAAAGACAAGGATTGTCTGCATTCAGACACAATCATTAGCACATGTTAAACCTGGGAAGAAGAGTTTAGCATGCGTTGATGAGGAGAGAGATTCTTTTGAGACCTGTGCATATCTTAAAGGGTCTTCCTATTGAGTAGGTGTTAATTGCAAAGGGGTAAGTAGTGACAATACAGCAGAGAAGCTGAACCATCCTCAACCAGCTAGCAGTGAGAGCAGGTGGCCAACGGGTATCTGGAGATGTGGTACCCTAAGAAAGACATAGCATTCTAGTCAGTAATGTACAAGCTGAATCTCAGCACAAGAGAACATCAGGCATGCCCAAATTGGGGAGACTTACATAATTTTTCAAAAATCTCATTGACACAAGTAACAGAGACAGGCTAGTAAACTGTTCTGAGTTAATACAGATTAAAAAGACAAGAAAGCAGAATGCAATGTGTGATCCCAAACTGGTCCTACACAGAAGAGAGGAAAAATAATGCTATTAAGGACTTACTGAGACACCTGATAAGATTGGAAATGCATGATAGATCAGATCAAAGTGTTTTCATTATGTCAGTGTTAACTTTCCTAAACTCGGTAACAGCAAAGTGGAAATGTCAGAAAATGTAATTATTAGGATAGAAAATGAAGTATTAATGGGCATGGGACATGATTCCTGCAGTCTCATGTGGTTCAGGGACAAAAATATTAGGGTAAAGCATATATGGGAGTTCTCTTACTATTTGAGCTTTTCAGTAAGTGTGAAAATTATTTAAAAAAAAAAGTAAAAACATATAACACATGTTAAAAATGTCTTTGTTTATAAATTCTATCATTGGATGGATAGATGAGGGGATAAAGCAAATGTAGCAACATGCCAGCTTTTTCAGAATCGAAGAAGTGAGTAAACAGGGGTTTCTTGTGTAATTCTTTCAGTTATCTCTATGTTTCAGCATTTTTAAATTGAAAAAATATAGTTTATGTGTAACTATGCTTAAATATTAAAATGTGTTCTTGTTTTAAAGGGATTAGTTGCTTGTGTTCAGACAGGACGGCAGTCTCATAATGCTCCCCCTACAGCATTGTTCACCATGAAGTTTTGAAGTCCTTTATTAGTCTTTTGCTTAACTCACCTATTAAGCTGCCTACTTATGAAACGGGCTTATACATCTTCATACTCTTTGTTACTAGAACATGAGAGATTTGCTTTGGAAATGATTTGAACAGCAATTTTTTAATATAAACAAAGTGTCAGTAAATTTTCTTGCCAGCAACTAGAGGCAGGGAGTTGTATTTTTTTTTTTTTTTAGAAGTAACACTTTCTTGCTTCTCGTGGACCAAAGCCCTGTCCGTTTCGTCAGCCCTGTGCATCTCAGGATGAGGAGTGGTAAACATCAGTACCTGGGCATTTGTGAGACAGACCTCACAGATTGTGCCACTGTCCTCAGGAAATGCAGTAACCTTTGACCCAGACAGCAAACTGTTCAAATCTTCTCCACTGAAGTAGTCAAGAAACTACTCATTGTGACATAGAGTCCCAAGGAGTTAGAATAAGGATTGACAAACTGTGGCCCATAGGCCACCTGTAGCCGGCCACCTGCTTTTGGGAATAAAGTTTTGTTGGCACACAGCCACACCTATTCATGTACATGTTGGAGTTGAGTAGTTGTGATGGACTGTAGGCCCTATATAGGAAAAGTTTGCCCACTCGTCTAATAATAACAATAGCTGAATAGTTAATGGAGAATTTTCTAAGGGCAGGCACCACAGTCAGCACTGTATATGAACCATCCCATTGAAGTCTCATAGGTATTGCTTCAATCTTTATTTTACAGATGGAAGAAGGTAACACTGACGCACAGCTCCTTCCCCAAGACTACAGAGTAGGATGGACAGAGTAAATGGGCAAACTCAGACTGAGAAAGGGCCTAACCTAACCCCAATTCCCCATTCCTTGAACAAGCCAGGCTTATTTTATTTTATTTTATTTTTTAAGACAGAGTCTCAAGTTGTCACCCTCGGTAGAATGCTGTGGTGTCGTAGCTCACAGCAACCTCCAACTTGGGCTCAAGTGATCCTCTTGCCTCAGTTTCTCTATTTTTAGTAGAGATGGGGTCTTGCTATTACTCAGGCTGGTCTCAAACTCGTGAGCTCAAGCAATCCACCCGCCTCAGCCCCCCAGAGTGCTAGGATTACAGGCATGAGCCACTGCTCCTGGCCCAGGCTTACCTTATTATAAACTATAATTGTAAATTATGAAAGACAACTACCTTTTTTAAAAATTCCAAGCTTTATTAAATAACCTGTGTTTTTTGTTTTACAGCTTCAGTTAATAATTAAGAAAGTTATTGCCCACTTCCATGACTTCTCAGTTCTTTTCTCAGTGGTAAGTAGCATTTCTTAATTGTCAGAGGTAAGAGGTTCTCATGATACCCCAGGCCTGGAGAAGTACTTAACGGTTCCTTTTTGAAGTAGTTAGGTCCAAGCATCTTAAGTCTTTATGTCCCAATAACTTAAGCAGCATTTGGAATAAATAATACACATAAACTGAAAGAAAAATGCTATTTCTTTTTCATTCGTTTCTTAGTCATGGGATGTGTGCATCTGTTGGTTATTGTACAGTGTCTCAAACCTTAGAATCGTATTGGGAATCCTCGTTTCTTCTTCCATGTTGATTTTCACTGGGTACTTGCTTTTTATCACACAATTTAATGTTGAAACTGAAATTCATCGAGCTAGTAGTTGTCTTAGTAATCTGACAGAGTTGAGATTTCCTGTGACTCCCTCAACAACTTACAGTATCCTGTGGCATCTCTTTGAGTTTGCTGCAGTGCCCTAGGCAAGTAGGAATCTAGGCTGTTCTCCATATAGTAGCATCCTCTGTTAACTTCTGTCCTCTAGGATCCATTCATGTGTACTCCCAGGATTGAAAGGTTTTGTGTTTCATAATAGAGGCTAAGTACACACAGGGCTGGCACTTCACATGCGTTGCTTCATGTCATTTTCACACCACCGGTGGGAAGTAGGGTTGTTGTTATCAGTAGTGGCTTTTTATCCATAGGGGTATGTTCAAAGACCTTCAACAGAAGCCTGAAACCATGGACAGTACCAAACCCTACAGATACTGTGTTTTTTCCTATACCTACATACCTGTGATAAAGCTTAATTTATAAATTGGTCACAGTAAGAGATTGACAATAATAACTGATAATAAAATAGAGCACTTGTTAATATAATAATATGTGGGCATCATTACTGATAAGCTTTGTGGCCCTTATTGAGTGAAATACAGGTTACTTAAACATAAGCACTGCAATACCTGGAATTTTCTATTTAATATTTCTGGATGACAGTTGATCAGGGGTAACACAAAAGCAAAACTGTGGATATGGGGAAACTGCTGTACTTCCACTTTACAGATGAGAAAACTGATGCTGGTAGAGGTAGAGTAACTTGCACAGGGTCTCACAGTCACTGACAGCGGGGTCAGATGTCAGAGCCAGGCAGTCAGGTCTCAAGGTCACTCTTTGACCAGCTCTGCTCTGACTCTCCTGTCTCTGCTCATTAACACAATCACATAAAGGCTCAAGTCTGCCTTGCATTTTGCAACTTAGAAAAGCTTATGGTCACCTACAGGCGGCCTAGATAGTTTGCCAAAATATTAACTGGTTTTGGCACCAATCCCTTGGATACATATATAAGTTGTTTTAATAATCATAGTTTTAAAAAAACCCAATTGGATCTTCTCCCTGCTTTCAGGGGAGTCTTTGTCTGACCTGCCTCAGACAGGTGAACATCTCTTCTCCTTTTTTTGACTTCTAAAGAAAAAGTGACCCATAGATTCCTTCCTTACAGTGACGTATGTCAATTGCATGTAGAGTGCTTTCTTTATTTTTAGGAAAAATTTCTGCCATTTCTGGACATGTTCCAAAAGGAGAGCGTGCGGGTGGAGGTTTGCAAATGCATCATGGAAGCCTTTATCAAGTGAGTGCAACATGGTGTGATCAGAAGCCTTGATTCTCAATGCCTTTGTGAAACTTGCTGAGAAGAAATCAATTCATGCACTTTGAGGCTTAGCGCCGTGTACATTATTTCATACCAAAACCACCAGTGCAAGGAAACCCACATTAGAAGTAGCAGTCATGAGAGAAGTATATACTTAGAGCTTAAGCAGACAGACTAGCAGGTAATAGTATGAGCCTGACCAAAAGCTATTTTTTTCTCTGATATGTCTTTGGAAAGAGCAGTCTTCTGATGAACTGCCTCCAGAGTAACATTTTACAGAATAAAAATAAAGGCATACTTATGAAAGCACCAGTACTAGAAAGGTTTACATTTTCGGTTGACTAAATTTGTGATCAGTTTTCAAATTTACTCCCTTTTATTCTGTTTTACTAAGTCTGTGTTTCCCAAAACTTCCCTACTGCTAGTGGTATATGAAATAATTTTAAGGGAGTATGTGGAGAAAAGATTTTTTTTTTTTTTTTATTGTTGGGGATCATTGAGGGTACAATAAGCCAGGTTACACTGATGGAGAAAAGATTTTTAAAGTTATTTATTGATTTTAAATTTATTAGATAATATGTAACTATTTAATGTGATTTCGTGTATGGTATTTTTTTTAGGACAAGATAAAGTAAAAAGCTACCATTGTTTTAAATATGAAGTATATAGATATGGTTCAGTTTGGAAAATTGAGTTTAGTATTGCTCACATGTTTTAAGCTTTTCTTGTCATCTTTCTAAAAGATTAATTCCTTGCTAAAGATTAATATTCTTCAATTCACAATTAACATGCTTAGAAGAAATACACCTACCTACTTTACCTATAGCTACTCTGGTTTCTTTTCAGATCAATAAATCTTTCGCCTTTTACTACTTTACCTATAGAAAGATTTGTTATGAGAGTTTATCCCTGCTACAGAGGAACCTTATTTAAAACAAACAAACAAATAAATAAAAAGAATTTATCATTTCACATTATTTGAAAAGCCAAATTAATAGTTTTGCCTGGCACTTAACTCAGTTACAGACAGGCTGTAGATAGCTTCAGATGGTTCAAGAAATGTTAAGAAAACAGGTTTGCCCTTTATCTGACTTAGGAAAGGGAGCAGTTTTATGATGATTTTGCAATTAGGAGTTACAGTCTGTGTGGAAGAGCAAACTGGTTATTTAAAGAAGAATTATGAGAAACCCAGAACATCACCCATTGCTGGTGAACTAGGCTGGGTGAAATGGCAGCCGGATAATTTGCTGCTTCTGAAATGTGTACGGTGGATGAGAACTAAATCTATGCTTGCATTGCTGTCAATGGACAGAGCTTTGACCATTACCTTTAAATGTCTTCTTAGGCATCAGCAGGAGCCCACCAAGGACCCCGTCATTTTGAATGCCCTTTTGCACGTTTGCAAGACCATGCATGACTCTGTGAAGTAAGCTTTGCTTAAGGCTGAAATGTAACATGGATTGGGTTTTAATACCATCTGATAGTACGTTAGGGAATGACTTCTCTAAGCTGCCACTGTGAATAATATTACTTTATTGGGTCCATCGAAATTCTTTCTAATGAAGACATTCCAGCCCAGGGTAGGAGGGAGGCTGAGGGTAACCTTTTTGAGAAAATGAGATGGCAGATGGTTTTACAATGGAATTTCTGTTGCGGGGAGAAAGCCTGGTTTCATTCAAGTGAACTCAAACTCTATGTCTCCTGGAGATTTCTGAGAATAGCAGATAGTGTAATAATGAGTTCACTCATCCAGTAACATAGCCTTTTAATTTTATCTAATTATTAGCCAGTTATTTGAAATGCAAATGCATTGTTTGCATTTCTTACATGAAGGACTTTGCTCAGCATACTTGAGGCTCAGACCTGTCCACAGGCCTTACCTTTCAAAAGTTGAATTATGCTTCCTTTGCTTTCTAATTTTTTTTAAACGTGTTTTCATTTGAAACTATGACTATGCTTAAGGCAATTCTTGCTTATTTGTGGCTGAAATTTTAGTTCCCCCCAAAATTTTAAACACAGCAGCTTGAATTATTGGAAAATATTACAAGAATGAAGAAAATTGTTTTGGAATTTAGCCAACAACAAGATGAATTATAGGTGAGGTGTGGTGTCTCACACCTGTAATCCTGGCACTCTGGGAGGCTGAGGTGGGTGGATTGCCTGAGCTCAGGAATTTGAGACCAGCCTGAGGAAGACACCATCTCTAAAAAAAATAGCCAGGTGTTAATGGTGGGTATCTATAGTCCCAGCAACTTGTGAGGCCGAGGCAAGAGAATCATTTAAGTTCAAGAGTTTGAGGTTGCTGTGAGCTGTGACAGTACAGCATTTTACTGAGGTTAACAAAGTGAGACTCTGTCTAAAAAAAAAAACAAGATGAATTATATTATTTCTTTTTTTTTCTTCTTTTTTTACTCTCTTAATTTTAGAATCTTTATGTCCATGACTTTTTGTGCTTTCAAATTCATGGGTAGTTATAAAAATCAAAGTATTGAGACTTTATATAGTAAATGGAACTCGTAGATGTTAGTTGGACAAAAATAGAAATAAAGACACAGAAACATTCAGAAAGGCACTTATATTCATAGGACGTTGGGTTTGGGGCTTAAGTAAAATAGAAGGTTTATTTCTCTCTTCTTCAAAGTATGAGTGAGTAGAGAGACCAGAGGTGGGGTAGGGTAACTCTTTTCAGATATCATCCAGGGACCCGGGTTCCTTCTATCTTGTTGCTCTGTTCTCCCATTGGGGTGTTGCTCTTGTCTTCCTGCTGGAAGCTGACCTACTTTAACCGTGTCCATGTTCCAGCCTGTAGGCATTGGAGAACACCAGGTTTCTTTTAGGGACAACACTTGGAAGGCTCTGATATCGCTTGTTTTCATATTTCGTTGTTCAGAACTGTCTTATAGCTATGCCTAACTAGGACAGAGGCTGAGAGTGCTGTCTTTTAAGAACTAAGGGATTGTCTTGGTGCTCATAGCTCAGTGGTTAGGGCACCAGCCATATGCACTGGGGCTGGCAGATTTGAACCTGGCCTGGGCCTGCTAAACAACAATGACAACTACAACAAAAAAATAGCCAGGCGTTGTGGCGGGCGCCTCTAGTACCAGCTACTTGGGAGGCTGAGGCAAGAGAATTGCTTAAGCCCAAGAGTTTGAGGTTGCTGTGAGCTGTGACACTACGGCACTCTACTGAGGGCAACATAGTAAAACACTGTCTCAAAAAAAAAAAAAAAAGAAAGAACTAAGGGGTCATTGAATGTTGAAGTACAGTGAGAAATCTTTGCCAAAACTTATTTTCCCTTAGAACAAACCAACAAAAAGCTTGATTCCTATTTTCTCTGGGCTCTTAAAATTTTTTGAGAATAAATTTGAGGAACTACACTAGAACCTTCATAGCTGATCCCTTCTGTACATTTACCACCTCCTTAAGTTGACCTAATTTTCATAGACCAGACATGGACAATATGTAACATCAGGACAGTAGGCCAAGTTGCTTATGTTGACCAGTTTGTTCCACTCCCTTGGGTGGTCAACTTACAGAAGTTCTACTGTATATAGGCCTTCACGTATATAATCAAAACTGTAAGGATTCAACATTTTCTTATTTGTACTTGTGTGAGTTTCCTATTAAACTATAGCAACTGAGATCTGTGATTTACTTTAAGGTACATCTGAAAAATAAGATGGGTTGTTGGACGGCAAGGGGAACAGAAAATTCTATGATAAAGCAAGTATTGTAAAATGGTAATGGTAGGATCTTGATGATGGGTGTATGGATGTTTGCTGGAAAGTTCTTTCAACTTTGCTGTATGTTGGAAATTTTTTATAATTTGTTGAACAAAATTTTTCTGAAAGGTAGAATTAGATCTTGCTCCCCAAATTCCAAGGAAGAGAAAGTTTATCTTTTATTTTCCTGTTAATAAGTATATCTTGAGAATAGCATCTTTGAGGGAGGTGAGAAATACATTGAAATTGTGTTAATTTGGGTTACATATTTTTATCAAAAGAAAAATAAGCAGCCTGTTTGGGGGAGGGGGTTTAAATCTAGAAAAATGCAAAATGTTCTTACTTTTGAAATTTTTTAACTTCTTATGTTTTTTTTTAGATCCCTTCCTTTATTGCCTCAGTGTTAATTATGTACTATTATTGATCTTAGTGCACTCACTCTTGAAGATGAGAAAAGAATGCTGGCATATTTGATAAATGGATTTATAAAAATGGTAAGTATTAGGGAAGAAGTTTTAGTGCACTTGGAAATGTGATGTAATTGTTTATCCTCATGCTGGTGAAAGCAGTTAACATTATGTTCCATGGTGCTTTTCATTCTTACTGAGATAAGATGAAATTAGAAAACATCTTACATTAGCCAGCACTCTCCTGGGAGCAAAGAGAGCCAACACAAACTGGCTTAAGGGGGTAAAAAGTGGGGAGGGACATTTCTTGGCATTCATGACGAGAAGTCCAGTGGCGGAACTCTCCAAAGGCACAGCTGGCTTCAGGACCTCCGTGATGTCCTCAGCACCTGCTGTCCACGTTCCTCTTTGGCTCAGTGCCCTGCCCTGTGGGCATCCTGCTGAGGTGGGATCGGTCCCCGTGACAGCTCACAGTTTCCCTTCCCCCCAGCACTGCAGCCCAGCATGAGCGGCTCCAGCAGAAGTCCTAGGATTGAGTCTCTTTGGGTTTCGAGCCCGAACACACCTGTTGGCTAGGCCTGAGGGTCATTTCCACATCTGGGTGACCCAAATCACCAGGACCAAGAGTAGAGAGAAGAAGTCCCTGAAGTGCTGATCATCAGATGATGGAGGAAACCATGCTGGGGGTGGGGGGCAGAATACCAACTGTCCCCAATCCCACCCATCTTGCTTATCTACTGCTGTGTAACAACTCGTCCCCAAACTTAGTGGCTTTAAATAAGAGTGTTTTATTAGTTTCTACAATTCTGTGGATTGGCTGTGTAACCAGAATGACCCAAGTAGTGTCTACTGATGTGGCAAAATCAAACTGGAGGATTTGGGGTGGCCTCGCTCACAGGCCCACCTCAGCAGGATGCCCCAGGGCCATGGCACTTCCTGTAGGCTGAGGCAACTCAGTTTTCTTCCACGTGGCCTCTTTTCCTCTCTCTAGTGTTCTCTTTCCAGTCAGTGTTCTTAGTGGAGCCCTCTTACATGGTGCTGGCGTAAATGGAGCTGCACGGGCTTTGAAGGCTGAGGTTTAGAGATCGCAGAATGAACCTACGCTACGTTCCATGGCATTTTGTTGGCCACAAGTCACAGGACATCTCCCCCTCCCCCACCATGGAGGGTGGAGACTCTACCTCTTGATGGGGAGCGTCCAAAGGGATGTTGTAAAAGGACAGCAGAGTAGAAGGGATTATTACAGCCTTCTTTAGAAACATTTCACCATTATACCATCTTAGCCTGAACCGTCTTTGCCTCAAAGCTAAAACACCAAGTGCAGCCTGCATCTTCTGTTTTAGTAGAGAGGTCAAAACCAGCTCTGACCAAGATGAAACTGATGAGGTCACTTTGTAAATAACCTTGAAATTATGATTTGTTCAACAGTAGGGGTTGGTTTAACTGTCTGCCTGACTGTAGATAAAATATCAAATCAGTTTTGATGAAAATTCAGAATTAGCTTTTCAACTTCCACATTAAGAAACATACGTATGGATTTTCCCAGGTGACTCTTCTTTGCTCTTAGTTTATATACTGATCGTGAGGTATTTATCTTTTTATAGTTTTGCCTGAAATTTACTGAGTTATAAAGAATATGAGGAAATAAGATGTGAAATCTGATAACTGGGAGGCGCCTGTGGCTCAGTGGGTAGAGTGCAGGCCCTATATACTGAGGGTAGTGGGTTCAAATCCGGCCACAGCCAAACTGCAACAAAAAAATATCTGGGCGTTGTGGCGGGCGCCTGTGGTCCCAGCTACTCAGGAGGCTAAGGCAAGAGAATTGCCTAAGCTCAGGAGTTGGAGGTTGCTATGAGCTGTGAGATGCCACAGCACTCTACCAAGGGTGATAAAGTAAGACTCTGTCTCTATTAAAAAAAAAAAAAAAAAAAAAAAACTTGATAGCTATAATAGAAATAGCAATGTTAAACCTCCTCTGGACAAAATGATTGATGTAGTAGAGTTTTTCCTACTATTCAGCTGTTCATAAATCTGAAGAAAAAGGAAAAGAAGGGATTTTTAATGATAGAAAATTTTCCACCTGTGTTTACAGCAACCACCAGTAAGCTGCTGAGGTTGGATCTCCCATCAGGAAGCAGACAGTTATGACTGTTTTTAGGGAAAGCCTTCTGACAAATGGCTGCCAACAACCAAATTTATGTTCTGTGAAAAGGCCACAGCTGACAAACAAAATTCCATTATTCTCTTTCCAGTGGTTTCCTTCTAAGCCTGGAAAATTCTATTTACACTTTGAGCTTCTGTTTTGTACCCTTTGACTTTTCCTGTTCTAGTTCAATGCCCGTGTCATAAAGATGAAATAGTCATAATACTACTTCAGTTATACTGTGTGTGCATGGAGGTTTTTGTGTGGTTTTTTTTTTTTTGCTTGTATTTTCTTTGAAAATAATATTGGCCTGCTCAACATCTTTCTCCTTGATTGTAGGTTTCCTTTGGCCGTGATTTTGAACAACAGCTAAGTTTTTATGTGGAGTCCAGGTCAATGTTTTGCAATCTGGAACCTGTTCTTGTGCAGTTGATTCACGTAAGGATTCTCATTCATTAGTTTGTTCTCTTGATAAATGTTTATTGATCATCTACATCCCAGTCTTAATCTAGGATTCTTCTAGCCTCGATTGTTACTGTTCTCTAGTGTATGAAAGGCGGGTTCTTAAAGGTTAGTAAATCTACAACTTTGCTTAAATCTTTGGATAGTTTTTTGAGCCTCCTTTTTTCCTGAAATTTGCATTTTCTCATTTCTGCATGCCAGCAGCAAAGAGTTAAGTGATTTGCACTGATTAGTTATAGAAGTACTGGCCAGTACTTCTTGCCTCCTGTCCAGAGGTATCCACGTTTCTGGGATCATGGCATCTTCTGTAACTTTTCATCCCCCATTCAAAAGGTTTAATAACAATTCTGTTCATTGAGATGTTAGGTTGAACTCTGGAAGGCCAAGTTGGGTGCATTGCTTAAGCTCAGAGGTTGAGACCAGCCTGAGCTAGAGCGAGACCGAGTCTCTAAAAATAGCCGGGCTTTGCGGTGGGTGCCTGTAGTCCCATCTACTTAGGAGGTTGAGGCAAGAGAATCACTTGTGAACCCAAGAATTTGACGTTGCTGTGAACCATGGCACTCTACTGAGGGTCAGAAAGTGAGACTCTGGGGTCGGCGCCTGTTAGGGTGCCCGCCATATACTCCAGGGCTGGCGGGTTTGAACCCAGCCCCAGCCTGCTAAACAACAATGACAACTACAACAAAAAAATAGCCAGGCATTGTGGCAGGCGCCTGTAGTCCCAGCTACTCGGGAGGCTGAGGCAAGAGAATCTCTTAAGCCCAAGAGTTTGAGTTTGCTGTGAGCTGTGATGCAACAGCACTCTGCCAAGGGCCGACATAGTGACTCTATCTCAAAAAAAGATGTTAGGTTGAGACAACTTAAGTATTATTTTTATTTCATGCTTAAATGATTGTAATTACTAATGAGGTGTGTGTATCTACTAGGCATTTCACAACTTCCTAAAATTTACACTCAGATTGGCCACCTACCCTTATTTCCTCTTTCGTGTTGATTTTTACACAGTACTTGGTTTTTATCACGGTAGCTGCAGAAACCATTTCAAAAGTATACGACGTGGTTGGAAGGAATTTAATGCTGCCCAAATTCATAAAGGAATTTAATGCTGCCCAAACACTGGCCCTCTGCACAGTGTTGAACACCAAATATTGCTGGTTTCCCTAAAAAAATTTTTAGTGCAGTACCTTAGGCACCATGTTGCCCAGTCTGGGAACCTTAGGTCCAATGTTTTTTGTATCTGTGGAAGGGTTCCCTAAGGCTCTTGAATGACTTTAAGGAGAAAAGAGCTATTCAAGGAGAAAAGTCTTTGTATGTATTTGTTCGCTGGTTGGTAGGTTACTTAGCCTAAGTTAAGGTCTTAAGTTTAAGACCTAAATGTAGAGATCTTATCTGTAAAGCCAGGGAGGTTATAATATCTACCCTGTGGGATCGTGAGGATTAGGTGAACTAATGAACGTACAGCTATTAGAATAGCATCTGGGACACTGTAGGTAATGATGTGATTTCTGTCTTTACTGTTCTTATTGTTAGTATTGCGTAGCTGAATTGTGTGGTCTGCTCTCAGATTTGGAGGTTTCTCAAGATCTTTACAATCTTTAAGCTCAGTGTGGGGGGCATTCCGGAATTGGAGTAAGTGAACCCAGGCTATTCATTAAACCAGAAAATGATGATTTTTACTGCTGATCGATAGGCATGACTAAGTGAGTGAGTGCCTTTTTTCTACCCTCTTGGAGATGTTTGCTCAAGCCAAGATTGAATCAGGGCTGGTGACCCTTCTGGCATTTTAGGGTTCAGTGCTAACCAGTCTTGATTAGCTTGTTCTCACTGTCTGTCTGTAGTTAACGTTCAACTCTCTATGGAAGATGTTAGTCTGAGTTAGCCATCATTTCACTACTGTTACTGTTGTATTTATTAACAAATTCAGAGTGTGAACCGCTTGGCAATGGAAACGAGAAAAGTGATGAAAGGAAATCATTCCAGAAAGACAGCTGCATTCGTCCGGGTATGTTCTAAAGATAAGGGCTCTCAGATTTGGAACTCCAGTGGGCTGTTTACTTTGCAGGTTACTAAATAACTCTTCCCAGAAAAAGACAAGTATGTCCTGATAAGAGTGGTTAAGTATCAATTTTGGGGATTAATTTTTCCTTGAGTATCTATGGGATCATCCATTTCCTTAATGTTTTCAAAAGAAAGATCAAAAAAGTCTGAATTTGAATGTGTTCTAAGGAGGTGGATGAGAGGTGGTTTTGCATTTTAATGTACCAGCCAAATTGGCTCTAATTTTCTCTAATAAAATAACAATATAATATTACTATATTTTTATGCCATTATAAAATACTTTCTGATATGGTAATTTGTGTATTACTGATATAGTAATATGTGCCTGTAACTGGAAGGCCTGTTTTTCCTCTGAATAAAAGTGATGCTGAACTTTAAAAAAATTTTTCAGCTCAAAATGTTATCAAATTTGATGCTGCTCAAAATGTTAACAAAGCAATACATGTCCATGTTTTAAAAATGAAATTATGCTGAAAAGATTACAGTGAGAAATAAGCACCCTGGCCCTGCTTTCCTCACCTGGTGCCTTGTGCCTCAGGGTCAGCATCCCAAACCTTTCCAAGCAGCTTCCCTGGTTGCTTCCATATTTTTAAGGAATCTGTTGAAACGGTTGCTTCTTAGTTTATCAACGTTAGGCGTTAACTTATTTACTTCCTGCAAGGATGGACGAGGGTTTGCTTTTTTGTATACTATCATTCCCCTCTCCATTCTTTCATCAGATGGTACAGAGAGACGGAGGGAGTCACTGATTTAAGTGTTTTTGTGTGGAAATGGGCGGTGGGTGAGAGGAGTATTGATTTACCAGGATGGTGTTGCTGATGTACCTGCTGTGCTTCGCCCTTTCTTTCCAGGCCTGTGTTGCCTACTGCTTCATCACCATCCCCTCCCTGGTGGGGATCTTCACACGTCTCAATCTCTACCTGCATTCTGGTCAGGTGGCCCTGGCCAACCAGTGTCTCTCCCAAGGTAAGCCCTTCATTCTGTCAGCGCTGCATTGCTGCTTTGGAAAGCTGTGTCTGCGTACGTGCATGTGTGTGAAAAGAGAGAGATTCCTTTAGGGAGGAAAGAAAAAAAGATCAATAAATGATGAGTTTTAAATCTGTTTCTCTAGTAGGAAGCACATCAGACACATACACGTTGGTAGAGTCAGACAGATGATCGAGCACAGACATTCTTCCTATAAGTACTTTCTTGAATCTGTCTCAGACAGAATAGGCCAAGCAGCAGACATCCTGAGCTAAACATGCCTAGAGAATTTGAGAGGTTCGGACTGCCTAACCTCTCATTTGTTGTGGTGGATGTGATGTTTGTTTCTGTGTTTGAACCCCCGGAGACACCCCCAGAGAATCTAATCTGTGTAAATGAATACCCTGTATCTTGAAGTTTGGGATAAAGATTCTTCCCAAGACTGATCTTTCTGTACTACCCACAGGAACCATCCACGAGGCAAGGGTGCAAGGGATAGTTTATTTGGAAGGAAGCGATCCCAGCCGAGTTTCAGAGATGTAACGGGGAAGCGAGTTGGGGAAGGGAAGGAAGGGAACAGAGGGGCACTTGCGAGCAGGGTGATGTTTTGGGCAGGTGAGGTTCATTCCCGTCAGGCAGATGGTATGAAACACACTCAGCTTTACTCCACCTGAGGGGCAAAGAAGACAAGCTGTTTACCCCTTGCTCCCATCTGTCATCAGCTGAATGTTGCTCCTGGGACATCAATTTCCTGGCATTCTGGCCTGCTTCACATCTGAGCCAAGAGAATGCTTTCAGGTGGAGAGTCCTAGGTGTTTTCTTCAGAACACCCTGGTCCTCACCTGGGACAGTATATGCCAAGGACTTGCAGTCAGGTCACCAGCAAAGCATCCACCCACAGGCTGTAACACAGAGGGTAAAAGAGATCTTGGTGTGACATTTATGGAGCATTTGTTATGTGACAAGCCCTTTCCATACATGATCTCACTTTATCCTCCTAACAGCCACATGAGGCTGTTCCTATGGTTGGTGCCTCATTGCCCAGGTTAGAAAACTGAGGCAGGGAGTGACGAAGTGGTTTGCCCAGGTAGGTCCTGAGTCATTAAGCCAGCTCTCAGTTCCCAATCTGTGGGGCTCAAGGCTGAGCCCTTTACCACAAGATTGACTGGGCGGTTTAAATGAATACTAGGGGACTTCCTTAACACTGTAGGAGGTTGACTGATGTTTTCGGGGATGGTTCCCCCCAACCTCATGGATTATCCAGCGGTTCTCAACCTTTGAGTCATGATCCCTTTGGGGGTTGAATGACCCTTTCACAGGGGTCACCTAAGACCATCCTGCATATTAGGTATTTATATTACGATTCATAACAGTAGCAAAATTATAGTTATGAAGTAGCAACGAAAATAATTTTATGGTTGGGGGTCACCACAACCTGAGGAATTGTATTAAAGGGTCACAGCATTAGGAAGGTTGAGAACCACTGGATTTTGCCATGGATAGCCTCTCACCACTAGCTGCTGGTGGCTTGAATGGGAGAGTGGTTATTGCTCCATGCTTTTCTTTTTCTTTCTTTCTTTTTTTTTTTTTCTTTGAGACATAGTTTTTGTCAGCCTCGGTAGAATGCCATGGCATCATTATAGCCCAGAGCAACCTCAAACTCCTGGGCTTAAGCGATCTTCTTGCCTCACCCTCCTGAGTAGATGGGACTACAGGTACCCATCATGATACCCTGCTAATTTTTTTTTATTTTTAGTAGAAATGGAGTCTCACTCTCTTGCTCATCTGATCTTGAACTCCCAAGCTCAAACAATGGCCTTGGCCTCCCAGAGTGCTAGGATTACAGGGGTGTGTCAGTGTGCCCAGCCCGTCCATTCTTTTAACCACTGGCATGGCGGTTCTGGGGTTCATCTGAATCTTGATTCAGGTGAGTCAGCTCTGGGCAGTGATGTCTTCATACATGGTTGCTGTCTGAGAACATTTTTAAGTTCTGCTTGATTTTGCTTTCAACTCCTAGGGAACTGGCAGTAGCTTCCCCATGCAACCACACACGGCCTCTGAGTCTCTCTGGGATCTGGTACTGCCTGCTTTCCATCCTCTCCTCCCACAGGGGTTAGCCATGCAGGCCTTTTTCTGTTCTTTGAGCATACTGAGTTGTGTCCCAATTCAGAACCTTTGTGCTTGTTGTTCCCTCTTTCTAGAATGATCTTTCCCCAGATATTTGCATTTTTTTTTTGATTTTTTATTGCAAGGCAGATGGTGAGAAGCAAGCCACAGCCCTTCAGGGAAACCTCTCCTAATCACTCTCCCCAGTCTACAGTACTCTGTGCCATGATCCTCAGTCTCATCACTGCACATTCCATACGCTGACATTTCTTTTTTTGTTTCTTTGTTTGTTTTGTTTGTTTTTTGGAGACAGAGTCTCACTTTGTCACCATTGGTAGAATGCCGTGGCATTATCATAGCTCACTGCAACCTCAAACTCTTGTGCTTAAGTGATTCTCTTGCCTCAGCCTCCCAACTAGCAGGACTACAGGCACCTGCCACATCAACCAGCTATGTTTGGAGACAGGGTCTTGCTTTTACTCAGGCTGGTCTCAAACTTGTGAGCTCAAGCAGTCCACCCACCTTGGCCTGCCAGAGTGCTGGGGTTACAGGCGTGAGCCACTGCGCCTGGCCCATGACCGGACATTTCTTAACTGTGTGTTTGTTTACTTGTTTAGGGTCTGGGACACCCCTTCTCCCCACTAGGACAGGCACCAGTCCTTGTGTGCTTTGTCAACAGGGAACTTTCTCTTAGTTCATGCTGTGGTAAGGATGATGGGTTAGCAACAAACAGAATTTTCAAAAATGAATAGCACAAAAAATCAGATGATATGCAAAGTGAAAATTAGAAAATGCTTCCTTAGATGTTAGAAATTGTAAGTCTTCTTCTGAACTGGTTGTCTCTGAGAAAGTGCAGGCATAGTAGACCCAGATGAGAACACCTCAGTTTGATTTCACCCGTGGTGTTAGGAATGGACTGTGAACTCCAGATATCAGAGTTGCAAACTGCAAGTAAAGCAAGCCTAGGTCTGTCTTCTTCCCCCTTTATAAAATCAGGACCATTATTTTGAATCTTGTACATCTTAGAAAATTTATGACTAGATCCCAAGAAAAGGCTTCATGCTATTTTTTTTTTTTTTTTAAGCAAAACAAAAAGCTAAATAAAGGCTTATCCATCATCAAATATTTGGTGCTCCCAAGAACTGGTCAAGGAGAGCAGTGAATGGTTTTCTCCCTGTTGTACTGCCCTCCCTCCCTGTTTGTGTCCCTGGGTCCCTGTCACGGGCTCTGTGCACAGATGTGGATGGCACCCCAATGTTGAAACTTGGAGCTCCTCGCCTGCCGCCCACCCCAGACACTTTAACCTCCTGCCAGAGAGCAGGAATGTGGCGTCCACTGCATGTTTAATAATTTAGCTGATGATTTTTACTCAAATCTCTGAATGCTATGGTACTAAATGTAAAAGCCTATTATTTTTGTTCTGAAAGCCACACGCCGTGACTGCTGGCCAAAATAAATAATGCATTCAATTACTGAGCATGGGAAGGCTAAATATAAATTAAACGAAGCTTATGGAAATAGGCCACTTTTGTTTGCCTCCCTAAACATCCTCCCTTTTCAGCTGGTTATAAAATATCTGCCTCCCTGGAGTTCGCTTTCTTGCCTTCCCTAATCCAGCCTTGGTTGTGTCTTATTTATCTGGCTGCGGCTTTGCCAAGGCTGAGTCCAGCCCAACAAGTAAACTCCCGTTGAACCCTGAGGCAGGCCAGTGCAGGATGCTGACGCAGGCTCCTCACGGGGAGGCCCGACTCTCCCAGCTCTGTTCCTTTGTGCATATGGGCATGGAGACTGGATTGTGCAGAGATTTGGTGCAGAAGCTCTTGCCCCCACCCCTGCCCCAGGGTATTTTGGAGAAACAAAGAACTTGCAGACCAATTATTTGGTCATTTGCTTTTCAGCTAGCCTGTGACCTGTGATTGTCTGTTTATCTCTTCTTTCCACCCCTTCTCTAGATAACTTCTTGCCCTTGTTTGTCAATGGCTCTTTCAAGATTAGTTACCAGCCACAGCAAGAGCAGATTGTTTTGCTCTTTATTTTAACCTTTGTTCCTTTATCTTTATAGTTTCTAATGGGGGGTGGGTATTAGAAGTAGTATTTAAGGTGGGTCATAAAAGAAGAAGGTAGGTTTATGAGGACAGTGGAAGGGGAGAAGGAAGGGACTGTTGATATTCCATGCAGAGTAATTGGCCTGAGCCGAAGCCTAGAGATGTGGAGTTATATGGTGTAATTGGCCAATAGTAGGATATAGGATGAGGCCCTAATGAACAGTGGCTTTGACTCTCCTTCCTGCAGTGTTCCCATTGTGACTCTCATAAGCCAGATGCCAATGGACAAGTCCACCTTTCTGTGCCTCAGTTTCCCTTTCTGTAAAGTAGATTTGATGACAGTCGTGTCTGTCTGTTGAGTATTAGGTCAGACCTGGCTAACGCACCTGGCCCGCTGGCACACAGTAGCTGCTCAGCAAGTATTATCTTCCCTCAAATGATGGAAGTATGCCTGGGGGTTGGGAGCTAACTATATACAGTATCACAGCTCTTTGGTTTCAGAGTTTCAAAAGACAAGTTATTTCTTATATACAAAAGCTGGAGGAATCTATAGGAGAGCCGTTCTTCTTTTCAGGTTTAAACTGCTGAGTTATACTGGAAATAAGAGATTTGCAGGTCCTCCAAGGCTGAAACAGAATAGAAAGAACAATTAAAGCAAAATAGTGGTAAAAAGAATTTTTTATTTTTTGTTATTATCACTAATAATTTGCCCACCTTCTTTGGGGTTCTGTACCTTTTTTTAAATTTTACTTTCTTTTATTTTTTTGTATCTTCATCCTTCAGAACCCACCTTCTCTACCCCCCCCCCACATCCCTAGACAAACAGAGAGTGAGGTCAGCTTGTCCTGTACCATGTGTCATCACACACATGCTCTTCCTTCCTTGCACTTAACGACATTGTTATTTAGCTAGTAAATATGTAAGTAATTGTCTGCTTGCCCCTGTAAGAGTGCCAGCGCCATCAGGTCTCATCTCTCTGGTTTGCTCAAAAAGTTTCAGATTTTGGAGCCTTCCAGATTTAGGATTAGGGGTGCATGACCAGTATCATGGCGCCACTGGGAACTATAATGACTAAGGGAAATCACCTGGGACAATCGTGTGGAAGAGAAAAATAATTTTGTATTTCCTCTTCCTGGGGAGTCAAGAGTGGCATGTGCAGAATGAGAACAGTTCCCATACTTGTCAAGTCTTTGGAGTTTATGTTTTTGTTTTTAGATAGAGTCTCACTCTGTTGTCCTGGGTAGAGTGCCCTAGTGTCACAGCTCACATCAACCTCAAACTCTTGGGCTTGAGCAATTCTCCTGCCTCAGTCTCCTGAGTAGCTTGGACTATAGGCGCCTGCCATAACTCCTGGTTGGTTTTTCTATTTTTAGCAGAGATGGGGTCACACTCTTGTTCAGGCTGGTGTCAAACTCATGAGCTCAAGCAATCCACCTGCCTTGGCCTCCCAGGGTGCTAGGATTACAGGTGTGAGTCACTGTGCCGGCCAAAAGTAGATTATTTTAGCTGGAACAGTTCACAGGTGAGCAGATGCATGATGCTTGTCATCCACGTTCACACCTTGTTCATGCATGATCTGTCTGTGTTGGAGAATGTAAGAGCCCGGGCTAGATGGCAGCCACTGATGGAACCCATAGAAAAGGGGTAAGGGTAAGTCTCTGCCTTAAGTTCTCTCAACTCCTGGCAGTGGTAAGCCCTATAATTTGTTTCCTCCTGTCGGCGATCCTGGTCATTTTTACATGCAAGCCACTGTGCCAAGCATTGTGCTGGGAACAATAACGTACGTAAAGAGAGTGCATGCTGGTCCAGGAGAGCAGGTCTATTCACAGTTATTGCACAGGGCAGCAGGTACATAAGATTTGCCAGGAAATTAGAGAAATCACCCTTGATTTGAATGGGCAAAAGAGCTTCATTGAAGAACCTGAGAAGTCAGGGCTGCATATGCTGAAGTGAGGCAGGGGGCGTTCTGGGTTGAGGCAACAGCACAGGTAAAGGCCTGGAGGCTGGGACACCGGTACACCTGGAAGAATGAATTGGAGACCAAGTCACTGTCATAGTTTGAGGCCTCATTGTTGAGGGTCTGAACTCCCAGCAAAATAGTTTTATTCAGCGTATGTTATTAGATAGGTGGTTTATCTTCATTTTACAGATGAGGAAACTGAGGCTCAGGATTTGTCCAGTGAATAAGCAGCCTTTTCTGACTTAAAATGCTCTTTTAATCACTATACCTCCCTGTGAAAGGTTAGTTCCAGTCAACTATGGTAGACTGAACATTAGGTAAACTTATTTAGGAAACAAAGAACCAGAATTTCTTGCTTGAGGAATTGTAGGCCTGATATTCCCAGAGAGAGCACACAACTCACATGAGTTACTACAGGGATGAGAGAGGGGTGAGCCTGCTGCAGTGGGCCTGATATTCACAGAGAGAGCACGCAACTCACATGAGCCACTACAAGGATGAGAGAGGGGTGAACCATGCTACAGTGGGCCTGATATTCACAGAGAGAGCACGCAACTCACATGAGCTACTACAGGGATGAGAGGGGTGAGCCATGCTGCAGTGGGCCTGATATTCACAGAGAGAGCACGCAACTCACATGAGCTGCTACAGGGATGAGAGAGGGGTGAGCCATGCTGCAGTGGGCCTGATATTCACAGAGAGAGCACACAACTCACATGAGCCACTACAAAGATGAGAGAGGGGTGAGCCATGCTGCAATGGGCCTGATATTCACAGAAAGAGCACACAACTCACATGAGCTGCTACAGGGATGAGAGAGGAGTGAGCCACGCAGCAGTGTCCCAGAGGCAGGAGTTAGGCAGCACATGGACTGAATGTGCCTTGACAGTTCAGAGATGAAAGAGGCAGTGTGTGTACTGCTGAAACTGGGAAGTAATTTATATAAAACCAACTGGGGTTTTCACATTCTATTGATATTCAGAGTGAAATTAAAGGACATTGTGCTTAAATCAGGTGGCAAAATCAAGGTTAGATGAAGCTGTTGTTGGTAACAAGCATTAGTGAGGTATTTAGTTGTTCCTAGGCATTCATATTTCTTTTTTTTATTTTTGTAGAGACAGAGTCTCACTTTATGGCCCTGGGTAGAGTGCCGTGGCCTCACACAGCTCACAGCAACCTCCAACTCCTGGGCTCAAGCGATTCTCTTGCCTCAGCCTCCCAGGCAGTTGGGACTACAGGCGCCCACCACAACGCCCAGCTATTTTTTTGGTTGCAGTTTGGCCGGGGCTGGGCTTGAACCTGCCACCCTCAGTATATGGGGCTGGCGCCCTACCGACTGAGCCACAGGCGCCGCCCGGCATTCATATTTCTTTAACTCTTGCTCTGTGTACATATCACCAAAATAGTGACTCCTAAATCCTCAAGCTTGAATATGTTTTATTACAAAAACTTAGTTTAGTAAAAAATGGTATTCTTTTTTTTTTTTTTTTTTTTTGTAGAGACAGAGTCTCACTTTATGGCCCTCGGTAGAGTGCTGTGGCATCACAGCTCACAACAACCTCCAACTCCTGGGCTTAGAGCGATTCTCCTGCCTCAGCCTCCCGAGTAGCTAGGACTACAGGCGCCCGCCACAACGCCCAGCCATTTTTTTTGTTGCAGTTTGGCCGGGGCTGGGTTTGAACCCGCCACCCTCGGCATATGGGGCTGGCGCCCTGCTCACTGAGCCACAGGCGCCGCCCGGCATTCATATTTCTTTAACTCTTGCTCTGTGTACATATCACCAAAATAGTGACTCCTAAATCCTCAAGCTTGAATATGTTTTATTACAAAAACTTAGTTTAGTAAAAAATGGTATTCAATCTCTATTGCTGATTTGCTGTTGAATACATTGGTCATTTGGAACTTGAGCTTTACCAAAGGCACCCCGGTCTCTTGGTGATAGCACATCATCTTCATTGAAACAGTTTGCAGGAATAGGACATGCCCTAATGTTTTCTGTACACAGTAGTTTCCATTACATTGTCAATCAAAACCTACACTTATATAGGGATAAAAAATCTTAAAGACTGGGAAAGATGTTTTGCAGTAGTATTTATAGACCTCGAGAGAGTGATAATTCTTGTGGCTAGAACCTATTTTAATAAAGTATATTCAAGGGATAGGAGTCTTTAACCCCTTGGAACATTTTGTCTTAAGAAATTGCGATATTTTCCTTACTAGATTTTCCTGGACTGGGATAGCTGTCTGTCTGAGTTATCTGGGAGGGCTTATGATGAACTGAAGGTCTGGGAGTAGAGTGAATTACCTTTGAGGGCTTATTTAACCTCAGGAGTTTATGACTCTGCCTCATAGTAAAGCTTTCCATTAGCACAGACCTAATGTATTATTAAAAAAAAAAAAAAGGCATCTCTGAGGGTGGACTGGGTTATCACTTCCTGACTGTCTCTTAGGATTCATGATTGAATCCTATTCCATATCACCAATGCCAAAGACACAGGATGAATTTATTCCTATAGGTCATAGTCAAATTGGAATTTATTATTTCATGTGTTGAGAGTGTTCAGGGGATATTGTCCTGCATCCAATTGAAAATATGGGCAATATGTATGTGATTTTATCATAAAAGTTCAGAATGCTCATTTAAAAACATGTCAACAATACAGAAATATAGGACTTTTAAAAAGCAAATAGCCCCAAGATGAAAGTCCCCAGTAATATGATCGTTCTCTTCTTCATTTTACCCCCCAAAATATGCTGTTAACAATTTGGATTTTTTGTTTTATATACCATTTAAAAATATGCATTATTCATTCTTGCTATGTTGCCCAGGTTGGACTTGAACTCCTCGAGTGACCCTCCCACTTTGGCCTCCAGAATAGCTGGGACCACGGGGGCATGCCACTGTGCCAGGCTTCATCATTCTTCTGTTCTCTCTGCCTCTCTGTGCTGCCTTCCTTCCCCTCGTCTTCTCTTCCTTACTCATCTCTCCACGTTCTCATATATGCATGCACTTCCCTCCCCCTTAGAAATAAAACAGGGGCCAGGCGGATGGTGGCTCATGCATATAATCCTAGCACTCTGGGAGGCCGAAGCGAGTGGATTGCTTGAGCTCAGGAGTTCCATACCAGCCTGAACTAGAGCAAGATTCCATCTCTAAAAATAGCTGAGGACTGTGGTGGGCACCCGTAGTCCCAGCTGCTTGGGAAGCTGAGGCAAGAGGATCACTTGAGCCCTAAGAGTTTGAGGTTGCTGTGAGATATGATGCCCCGGCACTCTATCAAAGTTTGAGACTCTGTCCTAAAAACAAAAAGAAAAAGAAGAAATAAAATGGGGTTGTGACTTCTACAGTGTTTTTCATAAGCTTTTTCTGGCTTATCAGAACTTGATCTCTCCCCACCCTGACTCTTGTCACTGTAATGACTGTTCTGTATTCTATTTCATTTTTTTGGAAGTGCTATAAGTTATAATATTTCCCCTAACTTTGCACTTTTGTTCCCGCTCCAAACTCCCATTGAAAAATATTTGGACTTTTTCCACATTTTTGCTCTTGTAGACAATGAGCAACCTGCATCTTAATTCTAAGCATTTTGAAGCTTTCCGACAGTTGTCCAGTTGACTGACATGGAACAAGGAACCCTATTGTTGAGCCAGAGAGGTATTCAGTGCCTCAGTACGCAAATCAGATATGGGTGGGGCTCTTCAGGTGGGTGTGCCTGTGGGCGACCACGGCCCTGAGTTATCTGCAGGAGCCAGAAGAGGTCCTAGAGCACAGTGTGAAACATTTTCAAAGCCTTAAGAAGAATCCTTGCCAGTGGAGCTGCCTGAAGAGCTTCAAGTCTGAAGTCCAACTCACTTCATGGAGCTAATCACAGAGGCATCCTGTGCGGAGCAACATTCCTGGTCGGTCCCCACAAAGTGTGGGCCACCCTAGGTTGTGCCTAACTATGTGCCTTACGTAGACAAGGCACGGGGTAGCAGGAGTGCAGAGTCCACGCAGCGTGTGGCCGCCCCCTCTGCCGGGGCTTGCTCTGCTCTGGTTAAGTACGAAGAGGGATGCTCCTTAGAACTACCGTTTTGCTGTATTGCTCACTCTCTGTTTTCAACATTTCTTTCTTTTTTTTTTTGAGACAGAGTCTCACTTTGTCACCCTTGGTAGAGTGTTGTGGCATCATAGCTCACAGCAACCTCAAACTGTTGGGCTTACTTACTTCAGCCTCCCAAATTGCTGGGACCTACAGGCACCCACCATAATGCCCAGCTATTTTTAGAAATAGGGTCTTACTCTGGCTCAGGCTGGTCTCAAACTCCTGAGCTCAGGTGATCTACCCACCTGGGCCTCCCAGAGTGCTAGGACTACAGGCATGAGCTACCATACCTGGTCTTGTTTTCTGCATTTCTGTAACTCAGAATTTCACAGCAAACGTTATTTATCTTTATATACTCAAGAAATATTATTTCAAATATTTATCTTTAAATTCCAAACCTGTAACCTAGTAGCAGTTAGTGAAAGATCTGATTTTCCTTCATTCTCATCTACCACTCCAGGATCACAGCAACTAGTCTGGCATTTATTTTTCTTTTCTTTTTTTTTTTTTTGAGACAGAGTCTCAAGCTCTCGCCCTGGGTAGAGTGCCACAGCATCATTGTAGCTCACAGCAGCCTCTAACTCTTGTGCTCAAAGTGATCCTCTTGCCTTAGTTTTTCTATTTTTAGTAGAGATGGGGTCTGGCTCTTGCTCAGGCTGGTCTTGGATTTGTGATTACATTACATCATTTGCATTTGTTAGGCAAAGTTCAGGTTGTAGTTGTGCCCTTCACCCAGGGGTTGTGCTGTATACCCTTCCATTGTGCCCAGAGATGAGAGTTTACTGATACCCGTGTCTCCAACCCCGCCCCTTTCTTTCCTCTTCCTTCCCCCCACTTGAATTTAATTGTGTTTTTTTTTTCTCATGTGGGAGTGTAGTTGTTTTCTGTTGGTCTCATGTAAGTAGAGTACATTAGATATTTGCTTTTCCATTTTTTATGGTACTTTACTAAGAAGAATGAATGTTCTTCAACTCCATCCAGGTAAATACAAAAGATGTAAAGTCACCATCTTTTTTATGGCTGAATAGCATTCCATGGTATACATATATCACAGTTTGTTAATCCATTCATGCATTGATGGGTACTTGAGTTGATTCCATGTCTTAGGGGTAATCATTCTACCATAAAGACATTTGTACTAATTTGGCATTTATTTTGCCTGGCTTTTGTTTTTTCCTTTTTTTTTTTTTTTTTTTTGCCTGTACATAAGTATATACACATTTTTTTCTTTGCAAAGATAGTCTCACACTGTGTACACCTATATGCCTTTTTACATTTAATATGTCAGAGGCATCTTTATACATCAAAACATACATGTACATGTGCCTTGTTCTCTTTATATAATTTCCTCAGTGTGGTGGTACAATAATTTCTGTAACTAGTCCTTTACTGTTGAGTTGTTTTCAGTTTTTCTCCCAATGAGCTTAGAGTTGTTATAAAGACATCTTTCATTCCAAAAGGACAATTGATCCCATTATTTATCTTAGTTACACAGCATGGATAATCCAGACATACAGCTTACCTAGTATCTTCAGTTGAGTCCTGATTTCCAGCTTCTATTTGCATCTCACCTTCCCACGGTTGTTTGTGACGTATATTTTGGAGCCTGTTCTATAAGGTTTTAGGTACTTTGTGTTTTGGGTGTGTTTGGTTTCTCTTGGGGTCCTTGAAGAAGTTTTTCCAATATCATGTTCTTTTGATGTTCTATAGACCCTTTGAAACTTCCCAGGCTGAGAAACAGGAGAGGCTGAAACCTCAGATGGAAAATTGAAATTCAACTGTTCTATGATAATTGTCTAATAAGTATGCCTGGCCTTTACCCATTATATAAACACACACATACATAAACACAGTATCTGTGTTTGAGAAAGAAAGAAAAAGAAAAGGGAAAATATATATGGTTAGAAACATACCCAAGTAGCAGGGAAGGGGGACCTGGGTGATTAGTCTGGTTCAGTACATTTAAGGTGAGCCCAGGGAGCCCATTTAAAAAATAACCCCTTCAAAGAATACAGTCCAGCGGTTTTGTATATTCACAGAGTTGGCAGCCATCACCACTAATTCCAGAACATTTTCATTACCCCAAAAGGAAGCTCTATACCCATTAAGCAACCACCCCCTATTTGCCCTACCCAAAGTCCCTGGCAGTCCCCAGTCTGCTACCTGTTTCTGCGGATTTACCTGGATTAGATATCGCATGTAAATGGACTCTTATAATATAGGTCTTCTTTGACTGCCTTCTTTTACTTAACGTGATTATTTCAGGGTTTACCTAGGTTGTAGCACGTGTACATGTATATAGCATGCATGTAGACTTTGAAGAACCACCAGGCTATTTTTTTTGTTTTTTTGTTCTGTTTTGTTTTTTGGTTGCAGTTTGGCTGGGGCTGGGTTTGAACCCGCCACCCTCGGTATATGGGGGTGGCGCCCTTCCCACTAAGCCACAGGCACCGCCCCACCAGGCTGTTTTCCAAGGTAGCTGTATTCTGTTATATTTTGGTTTGAGGGTCTGAGAACCTGTATTTTTAGGAAGGATCCTGGGGATTCTTACAGTAGAGTAGTTTTCTTATTTTTTGTTTTTCTTTAAGACAGGACCTTGCTCTGTCTCCCAAGCTAGAGTGCAGTGGTGTCATCATAGTTCACTGCAACTTCAAACTCCTGGGCTCCAGCCATTCTCCTGCCTCAGCCTCCTGAGCAACTGGGTCTATAGGCACGCACCACCACACCTAACTCATTTTTCTGTTTTTTTGTGGAGATGGGATCTTGTTCTTCCTCAGGCTGGTGTTAAAACTCCTGCCCTCCAGTGATTCTCCCACCTCAGCCTCCCAGAGCCAGCGTGCCCCTCTGGTGGAGCAGTTGTGTAAAACACTGCCTCTACGAGTAGTGCAGTCCCTCTTACTGTGAATACAGGGGTGGTGTCTGTGCTTGCTCTCTGCCAAGTACTCAGCAGTGTTGTAGGACATGTTGATTACGGCATGGAAGGCAACAACCGAAAAAGCATAGTCTCAAGTACAATGAGCCATAGGTTGGGGTCAGCCCAGGCCTGAGTGTTTATTTGGTTTTGATTTTAAGATGGGGTGTGGAAAAGAAAGCTGGGTGTCCTGTGAAATCTTGGAGGATTTGGATGAAGGAAACCAGTGTGTGTACTTTCTGCTTTTTCCTTCCCCTCGTAGAACAAGGATAATATTCTTTTCGAATGGGAATCTGAATTCTCATTTAGGTCTTTTTTTAAAAAAGCCTAACTAATCCGTATTACCTTGAATTATCTTCTGTGGCTTTTAACAGCTGCAAAGTAAAGTGTTATGTGATGCTGACGTGAGTATTCTGAACTTTATTTTTTTACCCTCAGTAGAGTGCTATGGCATCACAGCTCACAGCAACCTCAAACTCTTGGGCTCAAGTGATTCTCTTGCCTCAGCCTCCCAAGTAGCTGGGACTACAGTAACCTACTACAATGCCTGCTATTTTTTTTTTTCAGACAGAGTGTCACTATGTCGCCTTTGGTAGAGTGCTGTGGCATCACAGCTCACAGCAACCTCAAACTCCTGGGCTTAAACAATTCTCTTGCCTCAGCCTCCCAAGTAGCTGGGACTATAGGCACCCATCACAACGCCTGGTTATTATTATTTTTTTTTAATTGCAATTGTCATTGTTGTTTGGCAGGCCTAGACTGGATTCAAACTCACCAGCTCTATGTATGTGGCTGGTACCCTAGCCACTGAGCCACGCTTGACTATTTTTTTTTGTAGAGACAGAGTCTCACTGTACCGCCCTCGGGTAGAGTGCCGTGGCGTCACACGGCTCACAGCAACTTCTAACTCTTGGGCTTATGCGACTCTCTTGCCTCAGCCTCCCGAGCAGCTGGGACTACAGGCGCCTGCCACAATGCCCGGCTATTTTTTTGTTGTTGCAGTTTGGCCGGGGCTGGGTTTGAACCCGCCACCCTCGGCATATGGGGCCGGCGCCCTACTCACTGAGCTACAGGCACCGCCACGCTTGACTGTTTTTAAAGACGGGGGTCTTGCTCTGGCTCAGGCCAGTCTCGAACCTGTGAGCTCAGGCAATCCTCCCACCTTGGCCTCCTAGAGTGTTTGGATTACAGGCGTGAGCCACCGCACCTGACGTCATTCTGAACTTTAAAGCGGAAAAACTATCTTCACATACAGTAGGATCTGGGTTCTAATTACTAAGATCGAGTACTTTCCCAGACAAGATTTTCTATATGGGGCAAGTCTTCTGAGGATAGAAATAAAAATCTGTGAACCCTGCAAGCCTCATCCCTTAAATAACTGTTTACTTTAGCTCCCTCTTTGAGTCTGGGAACTAGGTGGGGAACTGAGAAGAGCCAAGTGCTGGGGATAAAGCTGTTCTCTCTTTAATGAAGCATAATGACAGCCACATTCTCTGGGCTGCTCTGTAACAAACGCACACATGGGGGGGAAATGGTCTTTCAAGTTGCTCAGAGCAGAATTTTTGTTCCCACTGAGAACCTTGTTTCGTGATATCCTTACTTTACTGTGAGACTGCTGGAGGGACTAAGAATATGAGCCACTCAGCTTGGCGCCCGTAGCACAGTGGTTATAGTGCCAGCCACATACACCGAGGGTGGAGGGTTTGAAACTGGCCCGGGTCAGCTAAACAACTGCAACAAAAAAATAGCTGGGTGTTGTGACGGGCACCTGTAGTCCCAGCTATGTGGGAGGGTGAGGTAAGAGAATTGCTTAAGCCCAAGAGTTTTGAGGTTGCTGTGAGCTGTGACGCCACAGCACTCTACCAAGGGTGACATAGTGAGACTCTGTCTCCAAAAAAAAATAATAATAATAAATAATAATAATAATAATATGAGCCACTTAAAGGCAGGGCTTAGGAGTTCCTATGGGTTCCATTAATAGTGCCTTCTACTTCTATTTGTCACTATTTGCAGCCTCTGACTCGTTCTGGAAGGTTCAGAATAGACATTTGGTACCTTTTCCCTGAGCCCCATATTTAATCTCTGTCCCCAAAAAGATTGAGGTCAGCTGCTTCATGTCTTACTTAGCCGGAAGTCCACACTAGGTTCCCAGAAAATGAGCTTTAATTACTGTGATTATGTTGGTCTCATTGCCACAGTGATGTTGTCTATTCTTGTTCCCACTTTTTATTTCACCCGCCCAGGAGAGTGCCCTGTTCACAGTTGGCGCTTAATAAAGTTGCTTAGAGGAGTATGAAAAGGGAGTGAGTGCATGGTTCAGGAGAAAGCCTTGGGAAGAAGCTTCCAGAACAGAGCAAACTTTATACAGAAAGCTGTGAGGATTGTCTTTCTATGACATGGCTCTTTTCCTTTGAATAAGCGAAAGAAGCCAAAATCTCAGCATCTGTCTTCAGATACATACTCTTTTCATTAAATGTGGGCCCTTGTTCCCAGGAAAGGCAACGTTTGTTGTTGGCTTTGCCCTCCAGTGTCCTGGTCAGGTTCCTGCTCTAATTCAGGGTACCATCCACCACTGCATTGTTCTCTTTGCCTCACTGGAAGTCCTTTCAAGGTGGAAGTATATTTAGACCATGAAAACTTTTGATCATGTTGTGTAGTTTAAAATTTCATTTTTCAGGTCATTGTTTTGATTGCTTTGACCTTGAGGCTTTTTCTCACAGTTGATACCTTGGCAGTTCTAGCAAGAACGCTCTCCCGCTCCATTTTCCCCTCCACCTCCGATCCCTTCCTCTCTCCCCATCCCGTCCTTCCTCTGTCCTGTTTCTCTCTCTGTCTCCTCCTTACCTTCCTTTTTCTCCTCCCTTTGAACTCTTCTCCTTTTACAGATTATTTCATAGCTCTTAAAAATATCTTCGTTTCTCTCATGATTCTGTGGAACTATTAATCAAGAGTCTCTGAAGCTGTGTGTATGGTGCGTGCATGTGTCTGTGTGTATGAATGTGTTCTTTCAGACATTTCGATGGTTATTTCTTTAACAAAAATGGTGTGCACAAGAACAGATTCAGACAAGCCAGGGCTCAAATTCAGAATTTGAGCTGTGGCTTCCCTACCAATCAATGCTGGGACCTCCTGCAAACATAAGATGTCTTTGCAGGACACCTTATTCCCATCTGTGAAGTAGAGCAGGTGACAGCACTTTCTCACATGGTGGAAGTGACAATTCATTGAACTAGTCCAGGTTGAGCCCTCAGCCTAGGTAACTGTCATTTCTAGACTACAAAATTTTCTAGAAAAAAATTTGCTGCCTGCTTTTCTCATTTAATGATCTAAAGGCAATTCAGTGGAGGGTTTAACAGGGGCACTCTGTCACAAATTGCTGGCTGTATTGGGCCCTTGGCATGGCCTGATTTTCACATAAGTCAGGACAGGCCTCTAGGCCATGTGAAGTAGAAAGCCAACCCTAAATTTTTCAGAGTTTTCATACATGAACTTTTCTTCTGTTTTGCAGCTGATGCTTTTTTCAAGGCCGCGATAAGCCTCGTTCCAGAAGTTCCAAAGACGATTAATATCGATGGAAAGATGCGGCCATCAGAATCATTCCTCACGGAATTCCTCTGCAATTTCTTTTCTACTTTATTAATAGTTCCGGTACGTTTTCCTGGAGGAGCCATAGGAGAAGTCATTCTTTGACTTACCTTATGGTGTGTATAATACGTATTCTTAGCCCTGTAAGTGCAGGGATGGTCTAGCTAATATTTTTGTGCTGATTTTATGATTAGATGTTTGAATTGCTCAATGAATTTTCCATTCTTGCCATATCTGGGGCATGTTAGTTGTGCTTTGTGTTAGCCTGGGCTGCTATAACAAAATACGGTAGACCAGGTAGCTTAAACAGCACACAGTTTTTTATTTCTCATAATTCTGTAGGCTGGAGTCTGAGATCAGGATGCCAGCTTGCTCAGGTTCTACGGAGGCCCCTCCTTCAGGTTGCAGACAACCATGTTCTTGTTCTGTCCTCATGTAACAGAAAGAGAGGGCGAGGACAAGCTCTCTGGCCTTCTGGGCAGTTGGTCCTCTGGGACCTCTCAAAGGCCCCACCTCCAAATATCATCACAATGGGATTAGGGTTTCATTATATGAATTTCAGGGGAGAGAAACTTTCAGTCCATTGCACACTCTGTACAGCTAAGGCAGAGGGTTGCCCAGTAGTTAAGGGCACAGTCCTCTAGACCAAGGTGCCTGGGGTAGAATTCCAGCCCTGTCTTCCAGCTCTGCAGTCTCAGGCAACTATATGCTATTTATTACTGGGCTGCAGTTTCTTCATCTATAAAATGGAGATAATGTTTTAGCATCTCCCTATCTGATGCTGTGAGGATTAGGTTAGCGCATGCTGTTCATGTGGTCAGAACAGTGCCGTGACATGTGATAAGTTCTAGGAAAGGTCACGTCATGGCAAAGTTCTTTTGATGGCAAGTAAGAGAAATCAAAACAAGATAGTGGAGGTCAAAAGGAACATTGTTGGGTGGATGCTGGGTTTCTAGAGGAATGGGAGTGATGGGCACTCAGGCTTGTGCTAGAAGAAATTAAGGAAGAACCGGAGGAATTCCTAGATCCTCTCTCTAGCAAGGGTTCTTAACTCAGGATCCACCTACTGCCTCCTGGGAGTCTGGCAGAAGGACCACATAAATTTGAGTGCGGAAAGAAAAAAAATGACATCTTTATTTTCATCACCCTCTGAGTACAGTTTGCCTTTCATTCAGTTACGAATTGCAGGCATCAAGCCACAATAGTAGTAGCACTATCTGGGACTTGGTCACTAAAAGAAATCAACAAATATGTTCATGTCACATTTCAGGTGTGAAAGATACTTTGGAAGATTGTTTATGCTCTTCTTTCCTTAAAAAGCACAGTGGTTACTTGGCCCATTGGTAGGTCTGTTAATACATTGATTTTGCAAGTAAGCAATAGATTATAATATCACAAATGCATTGAAAAAATATTCCAGCAACTAAATTTTAGTGTAGTTGGTTTTCTTTGCAGCCTTTTATGTTTTATTTTCTACATTAAAAATAGTATTCCAAGGAATCCATAGGCTTCACCTGGATGTCACAGATCCAAGGCACAGAACAGGTAAAGACCCCCTCCTTGAGCTAAATGTGCATAGGAATCCTTGGGCACTTGTTAAAATACAGATTCCTGGGGCTCCTCCCAAAGAGTCTCACTCAGTAGGTTGAAACAGGCCCATGAGTTGGTATTGTTAGAGCTTCCTCAGTGATTCAGATGTAGGTTGGTCCTAAGAAGCACCCTTTGGGGAACGTCACTGTGAACTTGGGCCAAAAAGTGACTCAGCTCCCATGGATGCAAGGTTCCTTTTTAGGGTGATGAGAAATGTTCCAAAATTCATTGTATAGATGTGATGATTGTACAACTCTGTAATATGCAAACAATCATTGAATTGGTTATTTTAAACGGGAATATTGTTTGATGTGTGAATTATGGCTCAGTAAAGCCGAGAAAACAAAAAGTGAGTCAGCTTCCAACTCTCCCTTTTCAGATTTCAAGTTTTGGAGTGAGTGGGTGGTCAGGAGGCTGGGCTCAGGCTGCAGATCTGTCAGCAGGGCGGGGCCTCTCCGTGTCCTGTGAGCAGGCTGGGCAGCACCCCAGAATGGGACAGTGCGGAGTCAGCCGGCAAAGCTGCAGAGACCTCTTCAAGAGCTCCTTCACTTGGCGCTTGAATTTAGCGCTTTCGGATCCCTGCATTGGTTCTTTATGTTCACTTTTCCCTCCTCTTCAGATAGTCTACTGAGGTCTGACAATTAAGGTCTCAAATTCATCCTAATAGAAGTGCTACATGCCTCATTTCTGAATATCAAACCAGTCACCAGGTGGCCAAGTAGAGTGCTTTGGAGGTGACCTTAGTGATAGGATAAGCTCATGAAATTAATTGTCCAACCTTTGGTAGTTCCAGTGAAAGGATAAAATCAGGATATTGAATGATGTGGTTGATAGAAACCATTGATCACTATTAATTGGGATGTGTTTACTGCCTGCATGTTAAAAATCACTGGAGTCTTTTTGAAAAACCTCCTTAGAATCAGAAACTTGTGTTCAATCCTGACCCAAAGACTTCATTGCTCTGGGTTATTAAAAACGTTTGGTAACTTCTTAGAGCCTCAGTTGTTACCTTTCTCAGATGTCATCAGAGTGCCCAGCTTGAGGGAGTACTGTGAGGATTGGATGAAATGGTAGCTATACAGGTGCTTTGTAAACCATAGTTTCTGTCCCTGGGGTGACAAACTGGTAGCCAGAGGGCAGGCTAAATACCCTGTGGTACCTGCAGAGTTGTTACTGACAGTGCATCTCACAAGGAGGTACAGGGTTGTTAATGATCGATGACCCTGAACAAATACGGCGCACTGTAATGTTTCAGGCTTGGTCCACGCAGGGCAGTCATGATGACTGGCTTTTTAAAGGCTAATATCCCATTTTATGTGTAGGCAGTCCCTGAGTTACAAACGTTCAACTTACATACAGCTCGTACTTACAGACAGGAGCTATTCCAGTAAATCCCTGAGTTACAAACATCCAGCTGCCATATGACTCACACGTATGAATGGAGGCTATTACAGGTAATAACTAAATGTACCTGTTCCAAGTTACATACACATTCAACTTAAAAACAAACCTACAGAACCTATCTTGTTCATAGCCTGGGGACTTCCTGTATGTAACACATTTGTTTATGGATTCATCTGTTAATGGACATACACATTGTTCCCACATCTTGGCTGAATAATAATGTAATGTAATGTAAGTAATGCTGCCATGAACATGAGAGCGAAGATATATCTTTGAGATAAAATAGCCTAGCTAGAAACGGGATATATTGTGGGAGTAAAAATATACCCAGTAGTGGGATTGTTGGATCATATAGTAGTTCTATTTTTAGTGGGGTTTCTTTTCTTTCTTTTGTGACAGACTTTCACTGTGTTGCCCTGGCTAGAGTGCCTTGGCTTCAGCCTAGCTCACAGCAACCTCAAACTCCTGAGCTCAAGTAATCCTCCCACCTCAATCTCCATAGTAGCTGAGACTACAGGTGCCCACCACAACGTTCAGCTATTTTTTAGAGATGGAGGTCTCGCTCTTGCTCAGGCTGGTCTCAAACTCCTAAGGTCAAGCGATCTTCCTGCCTCGGCCTCCTAGAGTGCTAGTATTGTAGGTGTGAGCCACCATGTCTGGCCCTATTTTTAGTTTTTTGAGGAACCTCCATACAGTTTTTCATAGTGCCTGCATCATTTTGCTTTCCCACCAACCATGTGCAAAGTTTTGTGGTTTTGAGTTTTTTTTTTCTTCCCTTCAATTTTTTTGTAGAGACAGAGTCTCACTGTTACTCAGGCTGGTCTCAAACTCTTGAGCTCAAGTAATCCTCTGGCCTCAGCTTCCCAGAGTGTTGGGATTACAGGTGCAAGCCACTGTGCCCAGCCTGCAAAGATTTCTTAAAGGATGGGTTTGGAAAGCTTTGATTTATTTTATTTGTTTAGAAAGATTAAAGCCATTTGAGACCATATAGTCCCTGGCCTGCTTTTCTTTTTTTTGGAAACAGAGTCTTACTATGTCACCCTCGGTAGAGTGCCATGACGTCACAATTCACAGCAACCTCAAACTCTAGGGCTTAAGTGATTTTCTTGCCTCAGCCTCCCAAATAGCTGGGACTACAGGCACCCACCGCAACACCCGGCTATTTTTTTGTTATGGCTGTATTGTTGTTAACAGGTTCGGGCCGGGTTCAAACCCACCAGCCCTGATATATGTGGCGGGCACCTTAACCACTGGACTACAGGCACCGAGCTGGCCTGCTTTATTCATACTTGAAAATGTAGAAGTCAATGTTCCCCAGCGTGGCCCTCTCCTCTGTAGACAGTGAACTCTTGGAGCATTTTGAAGCCTTTTGTTTTGGTGTCAGTAGTTGTCATCCTCTTGGGAGACCACTTTGCTGAATAAATAGTCTTCTCTATATAATATAATTGAACTGATGCATTTCATGTAACAACACGTGGTAAGACAACTAAAGTAGAATTGACTGAACAAGTTCAGTGCCGCATTTCCTAAGGCCTAATCCATTGTGAACGTGTGTTTGATTCAGTTGCGATTTGCAGGAAATGGAAAAACTATTGCTATTTTTTGGCACTATTCATCAAGGATGCAGCAGGGAGATGTTATTTCTCCTTCTGATCCTGATGAAAAGGTCCTGCCGTGAGCATAGCAAGGTGTCAATGTGTAAGTTTCACTCATTCAGTCAATCCCATAAATATTTGTTGATCCGAGAATTGAGAAGTGAGCAGGAGAAACACATCCTTCTATTCAGGAGGACAGACTTAATGCTAAATTAATACTTAACTGCAATTATGTAAGTGTCAGGAAGAACTGCAGGTGCCTCTGAGAGCTCCCAATCTGAGAAGTCAGGGGAGTTACCTGAGAAAGTGCCATTTAAGCTGAGATTGGAGGGAGAACTAGTAAGTAGTTAACTAGGTGCAAGGGGGAGAGGGGGGGGCATGCTGGGTAAGGGCCTCGAGGTAGAAAGGAGCCCAGTGAACTGGAGGGGCCAGCAGAAAGCCACAGTGACTGGCACGTGGGGAGAGCACGAGGGATGCCTGGGAAGCTGGTGAGGCAGATGGGGCCAAGACAAGCAGCAGGCTGGTGGCTGTCTCCCCTGCTCCAGCTCTGCCTTCCTGTCCCCTCCTTTCTTTCCTGTCCTGCTCTCCCTCCCAGCCCACCTGTGTTCTGTCTGGCGCCTTTTCTTTTTTTTTTTATAAATGTACTTTATTGTATTAATTTATTTTATTGAGACAGGGTCTCACTCTGTCACCCAGGTTGGAGTACAGTGGCATGATCATAATTCACTGCAGCCTTAACTCCTGAGCTCCAGCAATTGATCCTCCTGCCTCAGTCTCTGGAGTAGCTGGGACTACAGGCACCACGCCCAGCCTGGCTCCTTTTCTAAAGGTCTTTATTATTTGTTTAATCAACAGTCATATAGCTCATACTGATGAGCCAGCCAACAGTTCACAAATAAATCCTCAAAAAAAACCTGTTACTGTCATTTTCACTTCACAGAAGTGAAATTAGGCACAGAGAGGTAAAGCGAGGCACACAAAACTGAGAATTATAAGTCAGAGTCCCAGCCACAATGTCTGGGCTCAGCCACCATCTTCACTGCCCCTCATCTTGGCTTTCCTAGGAAGGTAGTCACTTCTGTGGTGTATTATTTCTCCCAAGGGAGTGGGGTTTAACAGAAGAATTCCTGCAGACCAGAGGTCCAGAGGGATATTGCTAATGGGGGGAGTCAGGCCCCTGTAGGCTAGGTGGGCAGGAGTTGGAGCCCTGCCAAGCACCCCTTTGGGAACCGTCTTTTCAGCATTTTTTTGCTCTGCCTGGAGAGGTAGCCCTGCCTGGGACACGCAGGAATACTTTTTCCCACTGGAACTGCCATCTGAATCCAGGCACTTTTTCTTCTTTAAAAAAAAACAAAAACAAAACCTCTGTCCACATTGCTTCAGTTGTTGGCATTGAACCATCAAAGTATAATTTTTTGGAAAATTGTTACAACCACTGAAGCATAGATATCACGTGGAAAATATTTTCCCTGTTGGGGAAAGAAGGTTGGAAACAGAAGAAGGTTGGAAAATATTTTCCCTGTTGGGGAAAGAAGGTTGGAAACAGTCTCTTACCTCTTCAATTGTGAGCAAGAGCTCACAGCGATGCCTCACTACAAACCTTTTCTTGTTCTACATTTTGGAAAACGTGTTGCATGCTCTCCCACAAGAGTTACGGCATTTGTATTGAAATTAAGTTACTGGAACATTCAGATTGTTGTCTCTTCCCAAAGCAGATCCTTACATAAAATATATTTTTGAACATCCACATAGCGAAAATAGCCTAGTTAGAAACAGCTGTTAGCAAAGGAAGGCCACAAGTAGTCAGTTGCCAGCTGAGACCCAAATGGAAGGCGGACCTCGGCATGCACAACTTTGATGCATGGGGTTCGCAGCGCTCAGACCTTGAGCACCACGTGTCTTCTTTCTGGTCCATACCATGAAAGCAATTACTGCAGATGTTACCAGCTTCCGTAAAACATCTCGCGCCGTTCCACCATGAGGGCTTTCACCCACTGAAAGCCTTACTGCATGCGCTATAGACGCATGTTCATGTTGGATTAGGCTGTTTTTGATTCCCACCCTCCTTGGCGATAATGCTTCTCACGTTCCAGGCTTGTATTCAAAATAGTTGGCTTCATGTATGCCTTGTCCCTGGTTAATCTACAGAGAGGCAGTGTAAATATAGCATCAACAATTAAGAATGTCCGCTCTGGAGCCAGACTGCAAGGATATGAATCTTGGGTCCCCTAGATACCAGCATTGTGGCCTTGGGCCACATAACCTCTCTGTGGCTCATTTTCTATCTGTGAAATGGGGGCATCTTCCTGGAACATAGAAAAGCTATGGTAGCAGCTACACGTTGGCTATTATCATTTGTTTTTGTTCCCACCCCAGTGTCTAGGACATAGAAGGTATTGGAAGAAGTGTAGTCTTTCAGCATTATTTACCTGGTGTCTGCCATCTGCCCAGCGCCATCCCGGGAGCCAGGGCATCATTCACATTGTGCTCCTGGAGGCGCATTGACAATACAGTGTGCGGGCCAGCAGACTGGCAGTGTGTTAGCAAACACGACAAATCCTGCAGATTATGGGCTAGAGAGAGAAACTGGTAAACCAGGCAATATTGCGGGGCTTGCACTGAAGGAGTATGATCTTTTGGAATGGTGAGAAGTGATCTGAAGATAACAAGACAGGCTGATTGGTAAAGAAAAGTCCCCTCTAGAGTGAGGGGACTCTAGACAAACCATCATGGAAGGTGTGTGGAGGAGCAGATGTGTAATATGAGAGCTGAAGGATGCCTGGGGGCCGGTCTGGCCAAGCCCTGGGCGCCAGGACCGCAGTCAGAGACAGCAGGCCTGTGCCAGCACACACATCACCCCCTCCCTGCCTTGTGCCGGGGAGTCTGGCTTCTGGGGACTGTGTCACCTGCCTTGCCTTCCTCTGGCTCCCATTTTTTTCAGCCAATAGAAGGCACCAGCAGCATGGGGGTGAGGGGGTGGGGGGAGTTTCTCTCCCTGCCCCCATGCTGGCTGGGCCATGGTTTAGCAATGGCTTTGTTCTTGCACCCCAGGTGGCATCTAGTGCCAGATGGCCTCCCCCAGCTGCGGGGCTTGCAGGTCCCAGGAATGCCTTTCCCCACATCAGGGGCACTGGTGAAGGTGTGAGTGGGGCAAGTGAGGGGGACGTGCATGAGACAGGGCACTGGGCGTGGAGGGGCTGCCTGAGCACATCTTCTGCCATCTGCCTGGCATGGGAAGCCCTTGGAGCATTTTAAGCAGGGAGAGCCTCATAATCACACTTGCCTTTTTGGAACTGAATTGAAACCACTCACTTTTTGACATCCTCCTAACACTTTTTTTTAGGATTCTTTTTAGCATCTGAAAAACAGTGTTTGCTGTAAACTCTGTGACTGTCTCTTGGGTTTTTCCTCTCCCAAGAGGATCCTCCATTTGGCCGTTGCTGTGGTTGAACGTCCTAAAGAGTGAGGCTCTATTTAAAGTCAGTGCCTGGAGTGGTGGCAGTGATCATTTGTGGGCTTATCTAGCGTGGGTGGCTTCTGTTCCATCTGCCACGAGACCCACAATCTTGCTTTTCTAATTGGAACAGGACTGACTTTTTTCACTGCTATCTACAGAAAAACAAGAGTGTAATTTTAGAAACAGGCCATTAAACTGACAGGTAACTTTGCTTTCTACTTCCTTGGACCTGAAAAGGGAGGCTCTCAAAATGTGTTTGCCCAGATGGGAGTGTGCCGATTAGTGGAAATCACGTTTTGTCACTTTCCTCTGTACAGTTTAACCAGGCGTAGGAATGCACCTTGCCTTTGTTAAGTAACTAGCGTTTTAATTTCTCCTAAGCTGTTGAAAGGAGGACTTGGATCTCTGTGCTGATTTTTTTTTTCTGTTTACTTCATCTCTAGGATTATTTATCCTTTCTTATTTCTCCACTAGGATCATCCTGAACACGGGGTCCTGTTTCTGGTTCGAGAGCTTCTTAATGTGATCCAAGACTACACCTGGGAGGACAGCAGCGACGATAAGACCCGCATCTACACCTGCGTCCTGCACCTCCTCGCTGCCATGAGCCAGGAGACCTATCTCTACCACATAGACAAAGGTAGTAGCAGCATCCCCCCCTGCCAGGCCTTGCTGCACTTGGAGTCCACCAAAGGGAAAGGGAAGGGACCATTTTCATTTTCTCTTTCATTTATTTTCTCCTTGTGTTTTGACTACCCTAAACTTCTGATCCAGGGTTTCCCTAAATTTACCTTGATCTACTACATACCCAGGAAAGCTCTTAAGAGTACAGATTTCTGAGCCCCACCCTGTCCCTTCTAAGTTAGAATCCCCAGGGAGAAGCCTGAGAATCTGTATCTTTAACAAGCACCTAGATTATTTTGACCATCAGACCAGTTTACAGAAATACTCTTTTTGATCGGCTACAGAATGACCCAGGACAATGGCTAAATGTGCACACAGGTGAGCTTCATGCCAGGGCTGATGCTTACCATAGTCTCAGGGGGGCTTCCAGCAGGGGAGTTTGTGACCTGCTCTTCAAGTGATGCCACAGTTCATCCAGCCCTTGGTTCAGGTGATTGGGAGGAAGGAGGTCCCCTGCCTGCTATTGGCCATTTTGAATTTGCTGGTATGAGTTTGGAAGCAGCCTCCTCACGGTGTGAGTGTAACACGGAACCACCCATTTCTAGGCCTTCTGCTACTGAGCCTAAGTGTCATCCTGATTAACAGAACCTCAGTTTCAATTTTTGGCTTCCAGAAACTGCCCCATTGTTAAAAAGTGCCTTTGCCAGTAATTGTACACCTTGCAGTTTTAAAAACTGTCTCTAAGCTGGGCGTGGTGGCTCATGCCTGTAATCCTGGCACTCTGGGAGGCTGAGGCAGACAGATTGCTTAAGCTCACAAATTCAAGAGCAGCCTGAGCAAAAGCCAGACCCTGTCTCTAAAAATAGCCAGGTGTTGTGGTGGGTGCCAGTAGTCTCAGCTACTTAGGAAGCTGAGGTAAGAGGATCACTTGAGCTCAAGAGTTTGAGGTTGCTGTGAGCTATGATGCTACGGCACTCTACTGAGGGCAACAAAGTGAGACTCTGTCTCAAAAAAAAAAACAATAAAAAAAAACTGTCTCTATACTTGGAAGTGGCAGTAACAAATAGCAGTACTAAGGGATGGCCCTCTGTCATATCTCTGTGAGGCTTTCTCTTGCTGGAATTTAGGGGCTGCGGGTACTGATGCAACTAGGGAGGCTGGTGAATGTGAGGACGGCGGCTCCCCCGACCTGAGCACCAGCTGCGTGCCAGGGATCACTCCCGACTCTGAAGGCCTTTTCCCCCTTCAGTCCTCTTGCTGGAATTTAGGGGCTGCGGGTACAGATGCAACTAGGGAGGCTGGTGAATGTGAGGACGGCGGCTCCCCCAACCTGAGCACCAGCTGCGTGCCAGGGATCACTCCCGACTCTGAAGGCCTTTTCCCCCTTAACAGCTTTGCTATGAGGACAGGCATTATAATGCCCCAGGGAGACCCAGAAAGACATTATTTACTGAAGGGGTTCTACTAATTAGTGATGGGATCTTTTAATTAAAGTATAGTGGGCGGCGCCTGTGGCTCAGTGAGTAGGGTGCCGGCCCCATATACCAAGGGTGGAGGGTTCAAACCCGGCCCTGGCCAAACTGCAAAAGCAACAACAAAAAAAAATAGCCAGGCATTGGGGTGGGCGCCTGTAGTCCCAGCTATGGGGGAGACTGAGGCAAGAGAATCACCCTAGCCCAAGAGCTGGAGGTTGCTGTGAGCTGTGACATCACGGCACTCTACCGAGGGCAACAAAGGGAGACTCTGTCTCTAATAAATAAATAAAGTATAGCATGTGACATACATAAAATGAATTGTAAAACTCAGTGAATTATCACAAAGTGAATGCAACCAGGTGACCACAGCCCAGATCAAGAAACAGAGCACTGCCAGTTCCCTAAAGACACCCCCCATGCCCGTTCCAGGCAGTTCTGCCACCTCCTGTCTGAAGGCACACCGCTCTCCTGGCTTCCACTATCATCAATTCATTCTCTGGTTTTTGAATTTTGTGTAAATGGAATCCCTTCACAAGCATTCTTTGGTATGTGGCTGCTCCCACTGAGTATGAGGCGTGAGACTCACCCGTTGCTGGTTGTGTATAGCTGTAGTTACTGTGGCGTGTTCTGCTGTATGAACATGCCAGGGGGGTTCATTCCTTTATGGAGGGACGTCTGCATGACGTTTAGTGTCCGGGTCCGTGTCCGGGCTGCTCTGAGTAGTGCCTCCTTGAGCTTCCACGTATGTGTTTCTTGGTGTCCATCTCTTTGGCTATCTGCTGTGGGCGTGGGTAGGATTTGCTCCTATTCTCCCTTGGTAGATGACACCTCATGGTTTCCAAAGTGGCTGGGCCCATTGACATTCTCACCCGGCGGGAATGGAGCTTCCATTTGTTCTGTTGGTATAGTCAGTTCGTGTTAGCCGTTCTGATGAATGTAATTTGCGTTTCCCTGATGGCTAATGAGTTTGAGCACTTTTTCCTATAATTGATGGCATTTTTATTTCCTCTTCTGTGAAGTGCACCTTGTGAACAATACAGAGAGTTCTGAGGACCACACAGGGACATGGAAGTGGCCCCGTCACAGGAGCATGCCCTGGGCTTTCCCTACCCTACTCTTCCTCAAGTAGATTCAGTTAATCCTGTATCTGAACAAAACACCAGGGCAGACTGCAGAGCCAGATTGCTGGCAACAGGAGCGAGGCTATATTTGATAGGCAGGAGTCTAGTTTTCTAGCTTTTAAAGATGAGGACAGAAGGATGGATTTTCTTTTTCTTCTTAGCCCAGCTGTGTTTACTTTGGATACACAATTGTGACCTGTCGAGTGCCTTAGTAGGGGAGACTGGCGGGGGTGGGAGAGGGCTGTGAAGGGGCTCTGCAGGGGGTGGGGGCTCCATTTTTCCCAGAAAGGGAGCTTTTTAGATATACTGACACAGCTTAGAACTTCTGGAAAGAGGGGTTAAATACTTTTTGCACTTAGGAAAGATCCCTTAGCTGTTTTCCTTCCTGATTAATAGAAAGAGAAGGCTCTGAGATTACCTGGACCAGTAACTCCAGTTCTTTCACAATAACCTGCAGGAAAGTGCACGTTTGGTGTAGAAAGGAAGAATATTTTTAGACACCAAATGTTTGTTTATTTTTGGACAGAGTCTCACTCTATTATCTAGACGAGAGTGCAATGGCCTCAGCCAAGCTCACAGCAACTTCAAACTCCTGGGTTCAAGTTATCCTCCTGCCTCAGCCTCCCAAGTACCTGGGACTACAGGTGCTGGCCACTCCACCAAGTTAATTTTTCTATTTTTAGTCTCACTCTTGCTCAGGCTGGTCTTGAACTCTTGAGCTAGGATTATAGGTGCCTCGCCAGAAGGTTTATTTATTTAATGTGCAGAGAGAGTATATTTTTGTACAACCCTGGGTGCTTCTGTGAAGCTGAGGCACAGCCCTCTCCACTCTTCTATACCACCTGCCAGGCCCTTGAAGCATTCGGGCTTGTGACCCGGGTCAGACAGATGCAGGGATCATGGGCTATTTTTAGTGGCCATTTGCCAGGAACATCATCTCTCCCCGTCACGAGAGCCACGTCTGGACTCATAGGCCCTCTCTGCACTCTGGCCTGACCAAACAACCTCTATTCTCAAATCTACCCTTTTCTTTCTCCCTCTATAGAAAAAAAAACCACCAAGTGGCAGCAGGGAAAACTCATTTACCCTCTACTAACCCCCTTTTCCACCTTCTGTAGTGAATTTAGCCTTTAGGGCTCAGCCTAGATCTCATTGGGGAATTCCATCCCAAGCGTAGATTTTAGCATATCATGGTCCCCTGTATTGTTCCTTCCTGGTACTCAGCGCATGCTGTGGCAATTGCCTGTTTTCCTGTCTTGTCTTTCCTGATAGACTGTGAGCCCCACAAGAACAGGGTCAGTTCAGTCTTGCCCCAGTTCTTAGCCCAGAACCTGAGCAGGCCTTATTCACTAGGTGCTGTTGTGTGTGTGTTTGTGTGTGTGTGTGTCTACGTACACACGACCCATCATGTGTGAGGAAGCAAGCCGTCTGCTCTTAACACACCTCTGGCCCCTCTGTGAGTTTGGCCCTTCCCTCTTCTACAGTGCTGGGATGTTCAGAAAGAAAGTAAACTCCAGGCTGGGCAAAGTGGCTCATGCCTGTAATCTTAACACTCTGGGAAGCTGAGGCGGGTGAATTGCCTGAGCCAGGAGTTCAAGACCAGCCTGAGCCAGAGCGAGACCTCATCTCTAAAAAAAAAAAATGGCTGTGTGTTGGGCGGCACCTGTGGCTCAGTGAATAGAGCACCAGCTCCATATACCAAGGGTGGCGGGTTCAAACCCAGCCTCTGCCAAACTGCAACAAAAATATAGCTGGGCCTTGTGGTGGGCACCTGTAGTCCCAGCTACTCGGGAGGCCTAAGTCCAAGAGCTGGAGGTTGCTGTCAGCTGTGCTGCCATGACACACTACTGAGGGCGACAAAGTGGGACTCTGTCTCTAAAAAAAGAAAATAAAAAAAAAACATGGCCGGGCACCTGTAGTCCCAGCTACTTGGGAGGCTGAGGCAAGAGAATCACTTAAACCCAAGAGTTTGAAGTTGCTGTGATCTGTGATGCCACAGCACTCTACCCAGGGCAATAAAGTGAGACTGTGTCTCAAAAAAAAAGAAAGAAAGAAAGTAAACTCCAGCCAGGAGGAAGACTGGGAGTTTATGCCAGGAACTATTCTGGTCCTCAGCAATAGACGTGAGAAATTCCTTCACCACCAGTTTTGCCTCCTTGCAAAATCAGGTGGTAGTAAAGGACTGAATTGAATTCTTTCACTTCTAACAAAAATAACTGCCATCTTCAACCTGGGAGATAGTAGTCATGACATTGCAACCACAGCCATCTCAGATATTCTAAGATTGACTCCTATGGTCCAGGGCTGTTTACTCCCAACCTTGCATCAGAGAAATATTTGCAAAGGAAAGCAACCCCAGAAGAGTCCCCATAAGTGGGCTGTTCAGGATTAGATTAGCGATTACCTACAGACAGAGAGGCTGGGGAACAAAACAGAAATCATCCATTCTTCTTACTCTTAGGCAGTATGTCTGCAACTTGCTAAAAATGGCTCATTAAAAAAAACATTGCATATCTGTACTTGGATGTAGAGAGAGCAGACAAGAGCGCTTGCACAAAAGTAACAAAATGTTATTGATGAGTGATTCCAGGCAAGAAGTAGGCAGGTGTTCGTGGTACTGTTTTTTTCTACTTTTCCATAGCCTTGACATTTTTCATAATAAGCTGAGGAAAAGAAGAATCAAGAGTTTTTGTTAGGGCCGGGTGAGGTGGCTCACGCCTGTAATCCCAGCTGTCTGGGAGGCCAAGGCTAGAGGATCTCCTGAGCTCACAAGTTTGAGACCAGCCTGAGCTAGAGCGAGACCACTGACTCTAAAATTAGCCGGGCATTATGGCAGGTGCTTGTAATCCCAGCTACTGGGGAGGCTGAGGCAAGAGAATCGCTTGAACCCAAGGGTCTGCGGTTGCTGTGAGCTGTGATGGCACAGCACTCTACAGGGGTGATAAAGTGAGACTCTGTCTCAAAAAAAAAGAGTTATTGTTAGCCAGGCAGTGGTCGTTTAGGCCTGTCATCTCAGCACTTTGGGAGGCCTAGGCGGGTGGATTGCCTCAGCTCAGGAGTTCGTGCATTGACGCCATGGCACTCTATTGATGGTGAAAAAGTCACACTGTGTCTCCAAAAAAAAAGTTATTGTTCTTGGAATATGGACTAGAAATGAACAAAAATCACCTCTGAAATTATTTTATCTATTAAATTGCTATATGCTTACACATGCCCATGTCCCAAAAGATTCAAGGCAGATTATAGGAAATATGTAAAATAATGAAATAAATTTTTTAAATTTAAAAGGTTGGTTCTTAGGAAATTAGAAATTAAGAAGTAAATATATATATTTACTATAATTAAGAATTAAATAGATATGTGCTAAATATAGGGGCTTTACTATGTATCTTGTCATTTTTTAAAAAAATTAATCATGTATGGTAACTTTTAGTAATAGTATGCTATAGCAATAATTGTAACCATAGATTGTGTATATTTATACCACAGAGCATGGAACCAAAACTCTCTTGATGGTCATTATGTTACTGCTTGTACCATCATTATCAACACCAGCGTAATGAACACCACAGACATGCATGTTTGTGCACCTGTTGAATTATTTTTATTATTTTTGAGACAGAGTCTCACTCTGTAGCCCTGGGGTTGAGTGTCCTGGCATCATCACAGCTCACAGCAACCTCAAACTCTTGGGCTCAAGGGATCCTTTTGCCTCAGCTCCCCTAAGTAGTTAGAACTACAGGCATGTGCCACTGTGCCTGGTTAGTTTTTTTAATTTTTTTGGTAGAAATGGGATTTCACTCTTGGCTCAGGCTGATCTTCAACTCCTAAACTCAAGTAATCTACCACCTTGGGCTCCCAGAGTGCTACGATTACAGGTGTGAGCCACTCTGCCTCACCTAGATTATTTTCTTAGGATAAGTCTCTTGGAAGGGTTTTTCCAAGTCAAAGCATATGAATTTTTTTGTACTAAGACTTAAAAAAATTTCGTTTTTATTTTATTGTGGTAAAATATACATAACATAAAATTTAGCATTAAGTGGACAATTCACTTTCATCAAGTACATTCACAGTGTTGCATAGCCATCACAGTTATCCATTTCCAGGATATTTTCATCATCTCCCACAGAAACTCAGTGAGCAGTAACTCCTCCACACCCCCTCTCTCCAGCCCCTGGAAACCTCCATTGTACTTTTTGCCTCTATGAATTGGCCTATTCTAGCAACCTCAGATGAAGTCATATAGTATTTGTCTTTCTGTGTCTGGCATATTTCACTAGGAATAATGTCTTCAAGTTCATTCATGTTTTAGCATGTGTCAGAATTTCATTCATTTTTAAGGCTATATGATATTCCATTGATGGATATTCCACATGTTGCTCATCTGTTCATCTGGTGATGAACCCTTGGGTTCCAAATCACCCCTCTTAACTATTGTGAACTGTGCTGCTGTGAACACTGGCATACATGTGTCTGTTTGAGTCCCTGTTCTCAATTGAGTTCGGATACACCTAGAATGACAATTGCTAGGTCCAATGATAATTTTAAGTTTAAATTCTTGAAGAACTGCCATAATGTTTTCCATAGCAACTGTACCAGTGTACATTCCCAACAGAATGTATGAGCATTCCAGTTTCTTTATATTCTTGCCAGCACTTTTTTCCATGTTTTATTTTGTTTAATAATAGACATTATAGTGGGTGTAAATGGCGTTGGACACTTTTAAGCCTTTTCACACCTATTTCAAACTATTAAACATCTGCCAATAATTTTCCCAGACCTACATCAAAATCAATTGTTATCATTCTTTCTCACCTTTGTTGTATAAGTGATTATGGTTCTGTGGTTTATTTTTCCATTCTTTGATTTCTAGTGAAGCTGATATTTGTTATAAAATTATAGGGCAAATAAAGACCTGGGCTTCTCTGAGCATTCATGGCAAGTGCCTGTCAAATGCGATCCTTGTTTCTGTAGCTGATAGCCAGCGGTCTGGTGAGTGTTTCTGTTCGGTGACAGATGGCTTGTGACTTACACGGCAGTGCACTGTCCACTGCGGTGTTCTCTCACTGTCTGCCTCACCCGTCAGCAAGTGAGTGCAATTTGCCATTTGTTACAACTTCACAGCCCTCCTGCATTTCTCATGAATATTGTCTTTCGAATTATGTATATATGAGAGAACTTCCTACTTGTTCCTTAGAGACAGTGATGAATATTCTTTAAATGGGGTGAGAAAAGCAAAACAAATTACATTACACTGGATGCTCGGTCTCGTCCTATGACGGCTGCTGCCTAGAGTAAAACATGTCCAGCCAAGGGCAGCATGAGTCTCTGCTCCCTCCTCCCATCAACTGACCTTCATGCAAATGCAAAGCGTGATCTGGGTGAGGAAGGAGATTCTACAGGGTGCGCTGCTGCTCTGTACTTTGCTTTTTGCATGTATTTGTCAATCTTGGATAAAAAGATAATAATCAATCTTGGAGCTATTTCCATACCAGCATTCAGTAGTCACTTCTTATTCTGAGGGATAAGTTCCAAGACCCCCCATGAATGCATGAAACCTCAGACAGTATTGAAACCTGTATACGTTATGCTCTTTTCTACAGTGTTATGGGTGGGCAGCATCACAGCCCAGATAAGCTGAATGGGGGATGATTAACGTTCTGGGCGGAACAGAATGAGATTTTCTTATGCTACTCAGAAAGGTGTGTAGTTTAAAACTTAGGAAGGCTGGGCGGCGCCTGTGGCTCAAGGAGTAGGGTGCCGGTCCCATATGCCGGAGGTGGCAGGTTCAAACCCAGCCCCGACCAACAACCACATTTAAAAAAAAAAACTTAGGAAGGCTAGATGGTTTATGCTTTTAATCTCACACACTTTCAGAGGCCAAGATGGGAGGGTCGCTTGAAGCCAGAAGTCAGAGATCAGCCTGAGGAACATAGCAAAACTCAATCCCTAAGAATAAATAAATAAATAATTAGCAGGGTTCATGTGACTGTCATTTGTCCCAGCTACTTGGGAGGCATGAGCCCAAGAGTTCACAGTTACAATGAGCTGTGATTGCACCACTGCAACTCCAATCTGGATGATCTCTATCTCTAAAAAAAGAAAGAAAGAAAGAAAAATTAAAGAAAAAAGAAAAGCAACTTACAAATTATTTCTGGGACTTTCTGTTTAATATTGTTGGACCATGGTTGACCACGGGTAACTGAAACCAGGGAAAGTAAAACTGTAGATAAGGGGAGCTCACTGTCGATAGATCTGCTGGAGTTTTTGGAATGGCTGAATTATATGGTGTGATGGTGAACACTTCAGTTGTTTACTTTCTTTTCTTCTTTGGCTAGGGCCTGCTACAAAACCTGGCGAATCCCCCTCTGCCTTACAGTGTTGGTTCTTTCTCTCCATCCTCCCTTTCCTTCTGGATCCTTTTTGGCTGCTTTTATCCCAGTTTCCAAACCCTGCCTCTCCCTGGCCAGGATGGCTGTGGGGCTTATCTCACTGCTCTTGTTTGTTCATTCCATCAGTTGACTCCAATGACAACCTCTATGGGGGAGATTCCAAGTTTCTGGCAGAAAACAACAAGCTGTGCGAGACGGTGATGGCTCAGATCTTGGAGCACCTGAAAACCCTGGCGAAGGATGAGGTGAGCACCCTCTGCCCTGCCACTTGCTCTGAAAGCACAAGTTTGCAGGGTGGTTTGACGTTGCTTCATTCTAGAAAGGAAATGACATCATGTGAGAAATGTGTTTCTGTGCAAACCATTTATTGAGCACTTCAGGGGCTTTGTTCTTGCTGTTTTCTCTGCCTAGAATGCACCTCCCCTGGGGCTTCCCCTGGCTGTTTCTTCTCATCATTCAATTCTCACCTCAAAGGTCCTTCCTGGGCCCCATCTCCAGTAGCGGCCTTGCTGCTGCATGCCTCCACTGACTTGGCCCGGTGGCACTTGATCCCAGTCTGAGATGTTCTATACATGTATCTGCTGGTTTGTCACCTGCATCCCCTGCTAGAATGTGGGCTCCATGGGGGCAGGGACCTTGTGAGTCTTGCAGAGACTCTGTATCCAAACGACCAATTTGAGACAGGGTCTCAGGGACCCATCCCCTCTCCACACAGAGCCTCGCATACAGCAGGTGCTCTACCAGTGTGTGGTGAATAAATGGCAGCATAGCTTCTTATACTTTGACACTTTCAAAACCCACAATACCCCTGTGACATGTAGATGTTACATTTATTCTCTCTGAATGGGAAGGGAAACTGAGGCTCACAGAAGGTGTGCATAAACCCTGCGGTTTCCTCTGGCTGTGACAGCAGCAGAGATGATTCTTTTTTTTTTTTTTTCTTTTGCAATAGTCTCACTTTGTCACCCTGAGTAGAGTGCTGTGGCATCATAGCTCACAGCAACCTCAAACTTTTGAGCTCAAGTGATTCTCTTGCCTCAGTCTGCTGAGTAGCTGGGACTATAGGTGCCCTCCACAATGCCTGGCTATTTTTCAGAGCCAAGGTCTGGCTCTAGCTCAGGCTATTCACCCACCTCAGCCTCCCAGAGGGCTAGGATTACAAGTGTGAACCATATCACTTAGCCTTCTTTTCTTTTTTTTTTTAATAATTTTTAGTGTTTATTCACCAAAAATTCGTTGAATATGTACTCTATATCTAGGATACAGGAGTTAGAAAGATAGATAACTCTTTAATAAACTAACATTCCACTGAAGGAGACAGCAGTGAACAATATCAGGTAATCATAAGAGTTGTCAAGAAACTAAAGCTGGTGGAGAAAAGGGCACACTTCTACACTGCTGGTGGGAATGCACACTAATATGTTCCTTTTGGAAGGATGTTTGAGAACACTTAGAGATCTAAAAATAGACCTGCCATTTGATCCTATAATTCCTTTACTAGGTATATACCCAGAAGACCAAAAATCACAATATAACAAAGACATCTGTACCAGAATGTTTATTGCAGCCCAATTCATAATTGCTAAGTTATGGAAGATGCCCAAGTGCCCATCAACCCACGAATGGACTAGCAAATTGTGGTACATGTATACTATGGAATATTTTGCAGCCTTAAAGAAAGATGGAGACTTTACCTCTTTCATGTTTACATGGATGGAGCTGGAACATATTCTTCTTAGCAAAGTATCTCAGAAATGGAAGAAAAAGTATCCAATGTACTCAGCCCTACTATGAAGCTAATTTATAGTTTTCATATGAAGGCTGTAACCCAACTATAGCACAAGAAATATGGGGAAAGAGCCAAAGGAGGGTGGTGGTGGAGGGAGGGTAATGGGTGGGGCCACACCTATGGTGCATCTTAGAATGGGTACAGGTGAAACTTAGTAAATGCAGAATACAAATGTCTACATACAATAACTAAGAAAATGCCATGAAGGCTATATTAAACAGTTTGATGAAAATATTTCAGATTGTATATGAAACCAGCACATTGTACCCCTTGATTGCACTAATGTACACAGCTATGATTTAATAATAAAAAAATAATAATAAAAATTATGGAAAAAACAAGAAACTAAAGCTGGATTAGGGGGAAGAAAGTGGTATCATTTGGGAACTTGGAAGGATGTCTATGTTATCTTATTTTAAATTCAATTTTATTTCTTTATTTGACGTGTAATTTTTTTTTTGTTTTTGAGACAATCTCACTTTCTTGCCCCCTGTAGAGTGCTCTTGCGTCACAGCTCATAGCAATTTTAAACTCTTAGGCTCAAGCAGTTCTCTTGCTTCAGCTTCCCAGGTAGTGGGACTATAGGCGCCCACCACAATGCCCAGCTATTTTTTAGAGATGGGGTCTTACTCAGGCTGGTCTCAAACTCATGAGCTCAAGCAATCCACCTACATCGGCCCCCCAGAGCACTGGGAATATAGGTGTGAGCCACCACACCCAGCCTGACATGTAATCATTTTATAGATTTATGGAATACACAATCACGTTTTGAAACATCTGATATATAGATTGGATCAGGGTAATTAGCATCTTAATCATCTTAATCATCTCATATGTGTTTCTTCACACTAAAGCAACAGTTTGGTTTAATTAGAGGTGGATACTGACCACATAAATGGCCCTTGCCTAGAACCCCAGTGCCCACAATTAAAATAAGGTCCAGAATCATTTCATTTGAAGCTATTTTATTTAAAGTTTATGTTTCTTTTTCTTTGGGGGAAAGGGGTTGATGATGATAATGACTCTAAATCAGAACTCTAAAAAAATAGAAAAGCTGGAATGTTTCTAAACATTTCACCTTATATAAATACCAGGGACTTTCACTGAAGTTTTCCATATATACACATGTATTAGAAGAATGTGGGTGGATTGAGTTGAAGTTGAACATAGCATTCTTCGTTTTAATAGCACAATGTGGGGCAGCGCTTGTGGCTCAGTGAGTAGGGGTACCAGCCCCATATACCGAGGGTGGCAGGTTCAAGCCTGGCCCCGGCCAAACAGCAACAAAAAGATAGCCAGGCGTTATGGAGGGTGCCTGTAGTCCCAACTACTTGGGAGGCTGAGGCAAGAAAATTGCTTAAGCCCAAGAGTTGGAGGTTGCTGTGAGTTGGGACGCCACGGTACTCTACTGAGGGCAACAAAGTGAAACTCTGTCTCTACAAATAAAAAAACAAAAAACAGCACAATGTGAAGTTCAGCACAAGCGACCCCACTGGAGTTCTCCAGGGTCTGGTAGCCCAAGAGCAGGTCTGGCCCTTGTGCCTGGACCCCTCAACCCAGGAAGGGCCAGGTCGTATTTCTCCTGGCCCATATTTCTCCTGGCAGCTTCCTGCTGTGGGAAACCCCGGTGCTGTGCCCACCATCCCATCTCTTAGCACTGGTAGCAACTCCGCTTCCAGAATTGTCCCCTTAAGTCCACATGAATGTGCCAGCCGTTTTAACCATGAGCTTTATTTTGTGAAATTGTTTGTTTGGGTGTGGTGGAGCTGGGAATGATGCCAGACCATAGAGCTTCCTGGAAATGACAATTCTCATAGGAAAAGTAGCTCTTTTCTATTTAAAACCTCTGGTGAGAGGAGGGGGCCCCAAGGCCCTGATTTGGTCTCCTGTGTGTTCGTGACGTTTTCAGGATTTGGACGTCTGCTGGCGTGCTTTCTCATCCCTCAGACATGTCTCTAATTATTTCACTTTTAATGCGATGGCATTTAAAACATGTTGGAATTGAGCTTTTTAAGGTAAAATGCTTATTGATAAAATATGGAATGGAGAAATAGTCAACTAGATTTATTTTATGTTCCTTGATTGACTTTTTAAAAAATCTCTACTGCTTCAGTGAGAGTCTCCTCAGGGGAGACTTTTAGTTGAAATAGAATTTTCTTTTAACTTGGTCTAGATCTAGGAAAGTAGGGCGCTTCTATTGTTGTAGGCATCAGACAAGGGCCAGGTTAAAAAGGAAGCAGAATGGCCTTGGGTTCCTGACTGAGGCAGAACTGATAGGACAAATGAAGACCCAGCAGGTGGTCAGTTTCAGTTAGTGAGTCTGTGCCCAGTAGGTGCCGGCACCCTCTGCTCCTTTGGGCTCAGGCGCCCGAACCACCACCTGCTCCATGATGATTAGGCTCTGTGAGGTTGGCTCAGCTGCTTTATGATGGTTAACTGGTCTAGGCTGTTGCCAAGGCAGGCTCAGTGGGGGGTGGAGGGGATAAGGTTCTTAATTGCCATGCAGCCATCCACTCAGGAGAGGACAGCAGGAGAGGGTGACCAGTTGGCTCAGTAGTCAGCAGAGTGTGACACTCAGTGAGTGCCACGTGAAATACTCGTGGGATGTAGAGTGGATAAATGTGCTTTGGTTTAAATCAAATCAAACCATTCTCAACCTTAATCTCTCCAGGCTGGCCAGCTGCAGCAGGCAAGTTCCTTACCCTCTTCCTTACCCTACCCTATATGATGTAACCAAGGATCCATGGCCCAGGGAGGGATGTGGGTCTGAGCACAGGGTCTGGAGTTGGAGAACTGGATCTCCAGCCCGCCTCCTGCACTTACCAGCTGTGGTCCTTAGGCAAGTTCCTTAACCTTTCTGAGCTTCAGGCCCTCATCAACAAAATGGGAGGATATTAGTTTCCAGTTGCTGCTGTAACCAATTGCCACAAACTTAGCAGCTTAAAACATCTATGGCAGGTCAGAATCCAGTGCTGGCTGGGCAGATGTCTCTGTTCCGGGTTTCCCAGTGGGGCTCTTACCGGATGCCCCAGGAAGAATCCATTTCCCTGCTCGAAGGGTACAGCCAGACTGAAGTCCTGTGTGATTATAGGACTGAGGCCTTGTTTCCTTGCTGGCTGTTGGCCAGGCATCCTTCTCAGCCTCTGGAATTCACGTGTTCTCCTCTGCTTGTGGCCCCCTTCTTCCATCTTAGACACTAACGGTGGTGGGTGTGTCCTCCTCCTGCTTCAGATCTTCTTGCTCATCTTCCCTCTCCTTTTTTCTTCCACTGCTCATCTCTGACTGGCCAGGGAAATTTCTTTGCATTTAAGGGCTCACGTGATTTCCACTGGGCCCACCGGATGATCCAGGGTAATCGCTCTACCGTAACTCTGCCTGCAGAGTCTCTTCATAGCAGCACCTGGATGGAATCTTGGGGGACAGCTTAAGAATTTTGTCCACCATGGGAGGTTAGGAATGTACCTGCCACAAAGAGTTGTTGTGAAGATTAAATTAGGCGAGTCGTATAAAGCATAGGGCAAAATCCCTGGCACACTCTCTGGGCTCCGTGGCCATCAGCTGCCAGGGAGCAAAGCAGTTTGTAGGAGGCTCCTGGAAGCATGGATACTCTGCATAGTGTAGCCAGGACCACCCCACAAGGGCTGGAGCATCAGCTCTGACCTGGTCCCATGGGCTTCTTGAAATAGCAGATGCCCACCTATTGATGTAACCTTCCCAGGGGCCTTCGTTTACCTTTGGGAGTTTTCTTTTTTCCTGGGCCTGGTGTATTTTGGAGATTGATTTTCCCTTTTGTCTGTGCTGTTCAAAGCTGGGGTTGAGGTTTCTTCTACGATGATATTATGGTTAGACTTTTTTTTGGTAAGGTACCTCTCATACCACATTATTGAGCAAAAGAAGAAAGATGTGGTGTTAGCATATGAAATGGTTCTTCTTAAAGTGACATGGGAGCCAAGTGTTGGCAAGCTGAATTCGTGGGGAGCCATCATTTGGTCTTTATTATCAGCACCTACAGGAAAGGAAGAGTGACCACAACTTTGGGCAGTTTGAGGACACATCTGAAATAAACATGCTAAAGCCTTTCAGTTTTAAATTGTACTTGCATTTAAGCAAGGCTTGTCGATGGGCTAAGCCTCATTCCCCAACCCTACTAACCGTTGAGTCTTTTCCATGTCAGGAGTAATGACCATCTGTGGGGCACAGAGCTGCATCAGCTTACTGAATTCCTCCCTTATCCTATGCCATGGGAATCTTATTGTCATTTACAGAGGAAGAAACTGGACTGCTGAGAGGTTAAGCACCTTGCCCTACAGCAAATATGTAATAGAACTGGCACTGGAAGCCAGGCATGACCTAGCCCAGAGCCAACAGCATTTCCTGAACCTCAGTGAAAGGTACTAACCTTCCTTTTCTATTTCAGGCCTTGAAGCGCCAGAGCTTGTTGGGACTTTCCTTCTTTAACAGCATCTTGGCCCATGGGGACCTGCGTAACAACAGACTTAACCAGCTCTCTGTCAATCTGTGGCACCTGGCACAGAGGCATGGCTGTGCAGACACCAGGACCATGGTGAGGCATTCAGAGGGCCCCACCACATAAGCCTGCCAGCCAGCATACAACCATCCTCAACGTAGCATCGGGACCTTGGCATAAAACAGCCCCAGCCTCCCCTTTTAGGAAGGCACCAGGCCCCAAAGTTCTGCTGGGTCACTTCTAGTGCTAAAAAGCAAAGCATTCAGTTTACTCCCTCTGAAAAAACAAGAAGAAAAAAACATCAGTCATTCTTGACTGCACCCAAATCTGATTTTAGGTCAGGTTACAATCTAAGTAGTTTTATCTTAAAGACTTTGATTTCTTCCCTTCCCTCATCCTTCAAAAGACCCCCTATTCTCTGCTAAGAAGCATTACGTTCACCTAATGGCTGATTTGTTAGAGCCCTGGGTCCAAGGATAATGAATCAGAAAGGAGATGTATCTTTCTTTTTCTTTGTAGGTGAAAACACTGGAATACATCAAGAAACGAAGCAAACAACCAGACATGAATCATTTAAGCGAGCTGGCCCTCAGACTGCCTCTGCAAACAAGGACCTGACCCCTGGGCTCATCCTCAGGCTCAGGAACTTTCATTGCCAAGTCTAGAAAGTCGTTTGCTGCCCCAAACTCTCATTGGAATTTAGGTTTTTTGTTTTCTTTTTTTTTTATTGTTGGGGATTCATTGAGGGTACAATAAGCCAGGTTACACTGATTGCAATTGTTAGGTAAAGTCCCTCTTGCAATCATGTCTTGCCTCCATAAAGTGTAACATACCCCAAGGCCCCACCCACCTCCCTCCTTCCCTCTTTCTGTTTCCCCCCCATAACCATAATTGTCATTAATTGTCCTCATATCAAAATTGAGTACATAGGATTTTGTTTTCATTTTTACATATATACAAATTGGTTTAATCTTTGGCCTCTACCCAGGTTCTTCTGACAATGCAGAAGTGGGAATTGTCAGAGCATTAAAATCAAATCGTCTTCATCCAGAAGCAGCATTTTACTGTTTGTTTGCACAAGTGCCCTTCAGGTTCTTAGTAAGCACCAAGGGCAGGAGCCAATGGGCCTTTAGTGAGAAAGAAAAGAGGGCAGTAACATCTTTCTTTTCTGGGAGATGTTTATGTTTTATTTCTTAGAAAAAGGACTTAGAAAGAAGTCCACTTTTAAAGTGCCATTGTTCTTAGACACATTCTAGACTTTGTACCCTAAAGTTAGAAAGCACTCGAAGTCTGGAATTCAGTGCTACTTACACCTCCTAGAGGGATTTATACAAGGCAGATTTATCACTTAACTCCTTTTCCTATCAAAGGCACCTCTTGATTGGTCCTAGAATACGTCAAATCTGAGATCCACTGTGGCTTCAGTATACTTTACACTGTATATGTGAATAAATGTCCTGAAGGAACATTTATGTTTATGACTATTTTTGACTCTTTCTCCAAGAGAGAATGCATCTAAATATATTAGCCTGGTTGGCTTTGCAGCCGTAACTCTAACAGCATGTGATCCTGTCTACTGTTCTATTACCAGTTTGGTGAAACCTGATTCTTATATTACTGCTGGTTGAGCTTCTGCCTACACTTCATTTTGAATCAGTAAGAGCATTAATACTGATTGGTAATTGACAACCCATGGAAAAGCGTCCAAGTTGTGGATAAATAATAGTACCTGACCTATTGGGCTTGTGAAAGATATACACTGGACATAGATTATATTTCTTCTTTACTCTGTGCAATACAGGATTACAGGTAACACATGGCGAACCTCAGAAAATTAAAAGTGATTTTTTAAAAATAAATTCACCATTTTAGGACCAGTATTATTGCTTTGGATTTTCTAGCCAACTTGATGGCAAACACCCCACTTCTGCCCCCTAGGAATTCTGTTGAGAAAATAGCCTCCATAAAGAGTAACAGACACTGAAGAATGCCTCATTGCCTCCCCTTTACCAGACACAAACTCAGGAAGCATTGTGGTTTACTCAAATATTCTTGTCTTTATTTCAAAAAATTTTCATTAAAATTACTTTACTACTTTTACCATGTGACACTATTTAAATGAAAAACAACTGACAGATGCACAAATTATGCTCTTTAGGTCACTTCTACTGTGAGGTTACACATGTTGGACAGCATAGTTACCAAGCCTGGGCCAGTGAGTTCTTTCTCACTGCTCTTACATGAACCTGAAATTGGACTTTCACATTAGGTTGGGTACATATTATACCAAATGACCTTATGAATCCTACCGCCTGGCCCAGGCAGTGACGTAGATTTTCTATGTTCTGTGTTCTTGTGTACAGTTTCCCTCAGCCCATTACTGATTGAATAAGCCAGTCGTGAAAATCACAGTCTACCTAGGAGGAAGTCTACTATTGTTAGGAATGATGGAGCAATAAAAGATCCAAGAACTTTTAAGTATGGTAAAAAATGAGGAAAACCTCTGCATGAGACCTATATTAGTTTTCTATTGTTACTTTAACAGACTACCACAACCTTAGTGGCTTAAAACACAATTTTATCATCTGACAGTTCTGTTGGTCAGAAGTCCAGCTGGTTTCACTGGGCTAAAACTAAGGTGTCAGCAGGGCTATAATCTGTTCTGGAGGCTTCAGGGCAATGAGTTTTCTGACCTTTTCCAGCAAAAAACATTGCTTGGCTTGTGGCTCTTTCCTCTCCATCTTCAAAACCAGCAAGTGGGTGGTTAAAGCTTTAAGTCTCTCTGACACTGACTTTTGCTTCGGCATTTTAGGACCCTTGTGATGACATTGGGACCAACCAGAAAATCCACAGGATAATCTCATTTTAAGATTAGTTGATTTGCAACCTGTGTTTCCTTCTCTGTAACCTAACGACGTCACAACTCCCAAGGATATTTGGGTGGGGTGGGGGCTTCTGTTTGCCACAAAGCTGAATATTCTAATAGTTTCCAGAGCTGAGCACACAGCTTCTTTTAAAGGACAACTGTGTCTACTTGGCAAATACTTTTGATGGGCCAGTCTGGGTGTGGAAAGGTGGCCTCAAGGAAGGGCCTGGTGGGTTAAGCAAAGACAGGCAGGATTCACTTCAAGGAATAAAATGGTAAGAAGCATGAAGTTTTGTAGACAAGTGTAAACAAGGCAATTGTTTGCAGGAAACAATTGTAAGTAGGAAAGGATCTTGCCTTGCCCTAGAGTCACTAAGAAATCGCTAAGGGAAAAACAGCCAAGGTAGAAAAGAGGACTATTAAATATTCAACTAAGGTCTTCCTTATTTATTTTGGAGACAGTCTTATTTTGTCACCCTCGGTAGAGTGCTCTGACATCATAGCTCACAGCAACCTCACTCTTGGGCTCAAGTGATTCTCTTGCCTCAGCTTTCCAAGTAGCTGGGACTACAGGTGCCTACCACACCTGCCTAGTTTTAGAAATGGGGTCTTGCCCTTGCTCAGGCTGGTCTCCCAACTCCTGAGCTCAGGCAATCCACTGCCTTGGCCTCCCAGAGTGCTGGAATTACCAGGGTGAGCCACCATGCCTGGCCTTTAACTAAGGTCTTATCTGTGCTATGTACCAGACCTGCACTACTATCTCTTCCAAGTTCCAATGCCTTATTGATAGGCTGTGTTCAACAGTCGAGACACAAAGAACATGAAAAGCACACTAGAAAACAACAGTTTGGAGAGGATGTTTGACACAGGAAAAGAAGGGGCAGGGCAGACTCAAGCCAGTGTTAGTTAATTTTCAAAGAATGAGAGCACAGAGAGTAACTCTCCCCAGACTGAACTGTCCCCAGACAGGGACCTGCTCCTTTGAGTGATGGTAGTCTGCACTAGTAAAAAGCAGAAAGACGAGGTTAAGTTCATTGTGAGGACACTAGTCTTGGCTGCCCAACCTTCTCTGGTTACAGAGTAAGTTCTTATATACATAGAAAAGCAATAAACCTTCTCCTAAGCAAATGGAACTCATAAGCCAATGGTGATATATCAAGTCAGAAAGTCAAGCTCTACTACAAAGACGACTTACACTAAGTAAAAGGCCTGGCTATCACATCCTACTGAGAGCCATCAGTCACCAAGGCTTGGATGGGGCAAGGCAGTAGACACTGAATCGTCCTCTCCAGAACCACCAGAAGGATGGCTGAGCACATTCACTGGTGAGGTGACCTAGGGCATGTCCAAACTGTAGTGTGTGACATCTTGGCAGGACAAAAACGAGAGCAGAACAGTTGGTTGGTTCCATTTTACACCAAGTGAATTCCTATAGTGTTTCTCAAGGTCAGGAGAGATTTGTTCCTCTGTCGAAGGAGCAGGTGCCCACAAAGAGCTAACTCAAAGAAGGAAGCCTGCCTTCTGGGCTTTTAGATGGCCTTTCCCATTGTGTATCTCAACGTGGAAACCAAGTTCTTGTCCTAAGGGAAGTGACCTAAACAGGTCCTTACTAGTGCTCCCTGATGCTTGCTGGTTGTAGTCAAAGCCCAGAAAAGGCCAGCTACAGAAATGCCTTCCTCATCTTTGCCCCGTGGGTCAGCAGTGGACACCACTCTCGGCTCCTAGGCATCTACCTCTTACTCTTCCAGACTGACCTGAGGGAATCTCCCTCCTCGTGAAGGGGGCTGGTCCACGAACAAACAACGAGTCATGAAGAAAGGTCTCTTGAAAGGCTTCTAGAAGTTCTTTTAAACCACAAAAAGATTTTTCTTCCTCAAGAGCAGGGGTTCTCAACCTGTGGGTCACGACCCACAGGGCTTGTATTAAACGGCTGCGGCATTAGGAAGGTTGAGAACCACTGCTCTGGAGTATTCTAGGATCTTGATATGCTGCCTGAAATTCCTACTGCCATCCTTCTACTAGCTTGATGAAACCAACACTGAAGATGACAAGGCAGAGAGGAAAAGACTGTTTCCTTGAAGGGCTGCTGAATCAATCCCCTACATCAGGTCTTTCTGCCACATGGTACTGATTTCCTGGCTGCTCAGGCCTGCCTCAACTGGGATGACTGTAGCAGGTGCATTCAGGCCACATGATGTGAAAATTTAACCACCTATATTTGGGGATGCAAAAAGTGAGGTGCATGGAAAGCAGGTGGTCAAGTGTGACTTGGATTATTGTACCTGAAGCTCTGTGAGGATTGCTATGGAGTCCAGGCTTGTGAACACTGTCCCCATGGCTGATAAGGCAACTTCCTATATCATCCCCATGGGCCCGTGCCACCTTATACTTGACCTCTGCCACTTATGTCACCTGGATTCTCCTTGTGACTGAAGAGACTCTAATAAAACATATCCCTGGGAATTTGCTATTGGTTCATTTGCAGAACCAACCACTTTCTAAAATGCCTTGGTCAGAATTGTTGCGGCACAGAAAGCTCAAATCCAAGCTCAGCACGTAGGATCAAAGGAGGGCAGCTGGAAAAGTAAGCTTTCTCAGCAGCAGAGGAAGCTCGGTCACATAACTTGGTGACAACTCAGACACCTCTTTTCCTACAAGCTATTCCAAGGTGAGGGAAAGGAAAATGAGCTTGCTACTCATTATGTATCATGAATTCCCTTCCCATAAGAGATTCTGACATATCAAAAAAAGTCTGTTTCCTCTCAAAAAAATTTTAATCCCCAAGAAGGAATAGGGATAGTGGCTCATAACTATAATCCCAGCACTTTGGGAAGATAAGACGGAAGGCTCTCTTGAGGACAGGAGTTTGAGACCAACCTGGGCCACATAGTTGAGACCCTATTTCTAAAAGAAAAAACATTTTAATTAGCCAGGTGTGGTAGCATGCACCTGTAGTCCCAGTTTACTTAGGAGGCCAAGGTGGGAGAACTGCTTGAGCCAAGGAGTTCAAGGGAGCTATGACCACACCACTGCACTCTTGCCTAGACAGTACAACAGGACCTTGTCCTCCAGTGCGCCCCAAATAAAAATCCCCCCCAAATATTCCAGGTGAGATGAAAGCCCTTAAAGGGACAGTCCCTCTAATAAATAGTAACTCAGGGGGTACAAAAGTATAATTTACGCTTACTGGTTGGGCAACCCTGGGCAATTTTATCACTGTATCCCTGAACCTCACTTGCCTCATCTATAAGATGGGGGTAATTATAGCACCCTTTTCATATTTATGAAGAGTAAATACATTAATGCAAAGAAAACACTTTAGTATGTGCCTGACGTGCTAAACACCCAACAAATGTTAGCTATTGTTATATATACATATGCATGTCTCCAACATGGATGGAATGCTTAACACAGAAAAAAGTTAGGTTTCAGCTACTCACATGTTCTCCCAGCTCCTGAAACATGAGCAACCCCACCCCAGCTCATCTAAGCCCACCAAGATAGTTGTCCTTAATCTTCACAGGTGTCCAGTTCGAGACACCTGGCTTTCATCAGTATAACTGAAGAATAAAAGCAATTTTGGCTGTTTTGCAGGACAAAACAGTAGAATTTAATCTTCAAACCTGATAGATTTAGAAGCGTTTCTGTCGATATAAAAGATTTTGTCTGCGGCATTAGAGAAACCAAGGCCAGCTCCTCGGCTGTACTTCCAGCTCATGGCCCGATCGTAGTCCCGCTGCAGGTTCTGCTGCAGAGTGTCCGCTGCCTTCTTGTTGAGGGCCATGTTGGGCCTTCCAGCCATGCTAGGGGGCCGGTTGAATGAAGGAGACAGATTTTTAAAGCCACCCATAAGTTTGAGAAATTTCAGTTTCTGTTCCTCATTTTCAAAACCAGCAGTATCCCATTGGCCAAACTGGGTTCCCTGTGGTAAGAGAAGAAAGGAGGTTATTTTCCTTGGCTCCAAAGCCCTTTCCTTCCCCTGATCCCGGCCTCACCAGGGAGGACCCAGCTGGTTAAACACTTGCTATGCCCCAGAAACAGTGCTAATATCAAAGCTCAACAGTGATAATTTTATTAATCCTAACAAAAGCCCTGTGAGGAATACTGTTGTTATTCCCTTTTTACAGATGAAGAAAAAAGAGGTTTGCAGCTTAACTAGAGACACAAACCCAGTGGAATTCCCACTCAGATTTAGAGTCAACACCTGAGGCCACTTGGGCATGCACAGCTGCCTTTCTTCCCTATTCCTTCTCCTACACGTCAACGGCTCAGGGCACCTCACCTCACTATACAGAACACCTCGCCTACCCATGGCATAACTCACACTACCCACACCACGCCTCACCTCACCTACAGCACATCTCACTCCACCTCTCTACACAGCACACCTCACCTCACCCATAGCACACCTCATGTCCCAACTCCCACAACAGCACCTGGCTGTTCATCTATCAGCCTAACATTCTGGCCAGCTGGGTGGGAACCTGAAATGCATTTCTCTTCTCAGAAGCACTGCATTTTATAGCACGCAGGGGTGAAGGCCCACCAAGGTGAAAGGTTACATAGCCAGGTCAGAGGCTAAGCCAAGACCAGGAACTTGGGGAGCCAGAGCCCTCTACCACCCGTGAATCCCCATGTACAAGAAAATGCAAGAGAGCCCCTTATGCCCCTTCCTTCTCACTTCTGTGGAGAAGCAAGAAACCCAGCTGCCCAAGAAGACATGACTTTGAAGTTACACAGACCCAGGGAGAAAGCCCACCTGGATGACCCAGGTCAAGTCACCTCATCACTCTGAGCCTCTATGTCAGTGGTTCTCAACCTTCCTAATGCCGCAACTCTTTATTTAATACAGTTCCTGTGGGTCGTGACCTATAGGTTGAGAACCGTTGTTGATGTCATCTCTAAGAAGGGTCACCTCTAAGAAGGGGGCGTAACGTCCTCTCACAGGGCTTTAGTGAGGCTGAAGTCAGATTTTTTTTTTTTGAGACATAATTTCACCATGTCGCCTTCAGTACAGTGTTGTGTCATTACAGCTCACAGCAACCTCAAACTCTTGGGCTCAAGTGTTTCTCTTACCTCAGCCTCCCAAGTAGCTAAGACCATAGGTGCCCGCCACAACGCCCAGCCATTTTTTTTTTTTTTTGGTTGAGTTGTCATCGTTGTTTAGCAGGCCCCGGCTGGGCTTGAACCCGCCGCCTTTGATGTATGTGACTGGTACCCCACTCACTGAGCTACGGGCGCCAAGCCCTGAAGTCAGATTTTATACCAAAACCCCAGAGCACAATGCTTGGCAACATTTTAAATTCTCAATAACTGGCATTCTTCTCACCTGTCCCCAACCAGACTGCTGGCTTCCATGCTACCTGGGAACTTTCTGCCTAATAAGCCAAATGCCAGCCTAGCACTTACTTCTAGGTCAGCTTTGGAAGAACAATAAAAACTAGTTGTCACTACAGCTGCCCTGAGTGAACTGGTGACACATTTCTCCCAGCTCCACGGTGGCCCAGGCACAGAATTACAGCTTCCCTGACCTAACCTGCAATTTTCAGGGCAAGAAGGCACCAGTGACAGCTTCACTCTGGGTCTGAGGAGGGCTGCTGCCCCAGTGCCCATCAGAGGGGCCCGTGGCCAGTGTTGAAGTGACCCTAGGTTCTACAGATCCCAGCTGTTGTGCTCTAGGATCACCCTCTTGCCATCAGGTCCTACCAGCGAGACCACTGGGGCCACTGGCTCCCAGTCACACTACCCTGCTCCCTGCTTTCCTTGCTCAATCAAGGTATCCTACCAGCCCTGCTCAGCTCAACAGAGGCAAGACACATGACAAAGTCCCACCGCAGAACCCAGCGACGTGCAGTGTCTAAGCTCAGAGCCCCAGAGGCCTGCCACCACCCCCACCCCTGCCTCCTGCTGCAGTTCCCAGCAGCTCTCTGGGGCATCGTTCACTGCTGGCAAGAACTTGCCATAACAAGTCCTCAGCAATCCATCCGTGAACACCCCACCTGCCCAGGACTGGAAAGAAAGGTTCAGGTGGCTTAACTGGCCTGGCCAGCTCTTCAGGAGGAAGGCAAACATCCCTTTCAGAAGGAAGGAAGTTAAGTTCAGGACAAACTCTGCTGTAGGCTGAAGCTGGATAGACTTGGTTCCCCAATTCCAACCTCGTGCTGTGAGGAAGGACAGGGATACCCAGCACACCCATCTCAACCCCAACGGGGCCCTACCATCCAACTCACCGTCCACTTCCTGGTTTCAGACGCTTCTGTTTTGCCCGACTCACGATCAATCTCTTCTTGCAAGGCCTTTCGCCTCACCTGAGCAAGGATGAAAGAGGGAAATGAGATAGAGAAAACTCTTTTGAACTTCAAACCCTAGAGCCTAGACAGATAAGGAGCTGGAGGTCTGAACTTTACTCTGCTACAGCGATGGGGGCAGCTTCCATCTAAAGCGTTCCAAGCATCTCAAGAGCTGCTGCAGTCCCTTGGCCTACAATGAGCAGGCTCATTGATCCTGTTTGACCAGGGTTTTTCTTGAGAATGAATCTTCCCAGAAACTGAAGCTTATCCTACCTTTAGAACATTTTTTTGTGTGTAATAGCCATTTGGGGTGGAAACTTTCCCAAAACACAATGGCAAACCCCTGGCTTCTTGTGCAGAGGATACTGTAGTGAACATTTATGAAAAAGAGCATTGATTTCTAGAAAGAAGATAGACTGCAGTCAGGCAGAAGCTAGTTTGAACTCTAATACTGCCATTAACTAGCTGTGTGGCCACAGGTCACTTAACCTTTCTGGTCTATTTATCCACAAAGGACTGGAAATGTCAGCTATGCTGAAGAGTAAATGGGAAAAACACAAATATGTAAAGAACCTAGGAGAGCACCAGGCACACAGTAGTTTCGTCTTAAAAACAGTTGCTGGCGCGTCTCAGGGCCGCCACTGGAGCACCAATGAGTTTACTGCTCTATATAAAAGATTCCAGGGCATTATCTTCCATCCCAAGGAAGAATTCAAGTGTAACTGTGCTTCCCCCAATTTGTGGCTCTTCCCTCTTCTAATATGCCACGGCTGCAAAATGAGATGATCGTTTATCCTCAAACTTTTTTTTTTTCTTTTTTGTAGAGACAGAGTCTCACTGTACCACCCTCGGGTAGAGTGCCGTGGTGTCACACGGCTCACAGCAACCTCTAACTCTTGGGCTTACGCGATTCTCTTGCCTCAGCCTCCCGAGCAGCTGGGACTACAGGCACCCGCCACAACGCCCAGCTATTTTTTTGTTGCAGTTTGGCCGGGGCTGGGCTTGAACCCGCCACCCTCGGCATATGGGGCCGGCGCCCTACTCACTGAGCCACAGGCGCCACCCTATCCTCAAACTTTCTAAACAGGGGGCCAGTTCACTGTCCCTCAGACCGTTGGAGGGCCGGATTATAGTTTAAAAAAAAAAAAACAAAACGATGAAAAAATTCCTAGGCACACTGCACATATCTTTCTTTTTTTTTTTTTTTGTAGAGACAGAGTTTCACTTTATTGCCCTCAGTAGAGTGCCGTGGCGTCACAAAGCTCAAAGCAACCTCCAACTCCTGGGCTTAGGCGATTCTCCTGCCTCAGCCTCCCAAGTAGCTGGGACTACAGGCGCCCGCCACAACGCTTGGCTATTTACACTGCACATATCTTATTTTGAGGTAAAAAAAAACGGGAACAAATACAAATATAATCACACCACCTCGTGTGGCCTCATGTGGCCCAGGGGCCGTAGTTTGAGGACCCCTGTTTAAAACTACATAAAAGAAAAAGCTCTAGGGATGAGAGAGAAAATGAAGGTTCACCACTCTAGTGCAATCACACTATGGATGTGGAATGATAGTAACAAGTGTGCATTTGCCAAAATGGAGAGCAGTTCACAAATTAAATGATAAAAGTACAAATAACATGACTCAATATTGTTTGAAAACTGCATGTCTATATAGTCACAAGGGAAAAAATCCGGAAGGATATAACAAAGGGTTAACAGAGATTATGATTATGCAGTAGGATTTCAAGTATTTTCTTCTCCCAAAGCATGTGGTTTTGTCCATTTTTAAAAATAATGAATTTTTACTATTTATGAGAAAAATTTGCCAAATGCCTATGAATTTTCTTAGAAATTATATTTAATAGGCTCAAATAATTACAAAGCAAAGGGGTGTTGACCGCTCAGGGGTGCAGGATCTTGCAGTATCCTCAGGGGCTAAGGATACATGGAAAAGGAGCCCAGGGAAAGGTCTGGGGCCTGGATGATGGGGGGTCTATCACTTCCATCTCCATGTGGCCACACAGCCCCATCACAGCAACTCCAGCAGCATTGGCCCCAGCCTTCTCCTGGTGACCCGAACACCACTCTGACCCGCAAGGAGACTAGTGAGCTCCCATCTCTTTGGCACAAAGCCCTAGCAGGGGTCTGTCAACAATCCTTTTGGCCTCACTGAGGTCCCCTCTGGGTCTAGGCTTAGGGAGTGCTCCCCAATATCCCAAATCGAGTCTGGTACTTCCTCATCTCTGGCAGGTCTCCCTTCTCCCAGTCAGCTCACTTCTAAGCACTCTCTCCATTTCTTCTTTGCTCCAGGGCCACAACAGAGGACCATCTATGTCCCACCCTCACCTATGGCTTCTCTCGAGGCACTGATGCAGTGGTCAGCCTATTCCTTGCTAAGGAAGCATGAAGATGGCAGTCAGGGAGTCGGCTGCCATTTATGATGCACAGATATGAGGCCACCCCTGCTGAGTGCCCTACAAACACAACCTCATTGGGTCTTCACAGCAATCTGCAAAGGCCTCTGCTGTTATGATCCCTCCTTCACAGAAAAGAAAACTGAGGCTGTGCCTGACCAGGGTACCTGGGTAATGGTCCAACACCAAGCCTGTGCAGCTACCCCTGTCCTGCCAGGCGTTGGGGTCACAATTACACCTTCTCCTCCAAGGTCTCAGGGACATGCCCCTCCCCCCGCCAACTCTGCAGCAGGTTATAGGGAATAACCATTCAGGCCCCTCCGCCATAGTCGAATGGTCCCAGCAAGAGGTGGGAAAGGGCACGAGTTCCCTGTCCCCAGAAGAATGGAGCAGAAGCCAGCCAAGTGTCTTTTGGAGTCCCCAGCACCTCTCAGCCCAGGATCACATGACCTGGCAGGTGGGGACTGTGCCTCTGGGGGTGGCAAAAGGCAGCGGAGGGGACCAGGAAGGATCATACCTGGTCAATGTGTGCCTCATCCATGTTCCCTTTCTTTTCCAACACCACCTCTAGGTCTGGGTCTGGATCCTGCAAGAGAGGACAGGGGAAGGGAAGGTGATGAATGGTCTCTGTCACAGCAACCCGGCCAGGGTGAGATCATGACAAGTCCAGAAATGACCCCAGATAATATTATCAACCCTGCCACCCAGATAAATCTGTCAACAAATCCTTCCTATTCTCTCTCTTCCAAGATTCACCCCATAAAACAGTGGCACTTGGCTATTTCACAGACAAAGAAACTGAGGCTCAGAGATTACAAGGTCACTCCACAGCTCAGCAACATGGGCGGATTCTAACCAGGTCCCCTGACTCAGGGTTTAGTGTGCTACGTATCCTCCTACATATGTCATCTAACCTCCTATGGTGACACAAACCAGCCCAAGGACAGAGGCCGTGGGCCTGCTGACAGCCCTCTCCTCCACACTGCCACCCTTGAGTCCTGGTCAACACCTTCTCTAGTGCCTAGACGACCATGACCATCTCTAAGTGTGCTTCCCCACCTGCACCCCCAGTCCACTCTGCGCTGTGGCTTAAGTGACTTTAAAAACTGAACTGGTTCATGTCACCTCCCTCCCCCAAACCCACGAAAATCCAGACCCTGAGGCTTCTGTGGCTCTCTACAATTTGGCCCCTGCCCTCCTCAACGCAACCACTGGCCTGAGCTCCCCTACCTCCCTCTAGCTGGGTCTCTGCACCTGCTGCTCCCTCGCAAGGATGGCTGGGACCCAGGTCCGCCCTGACCATGCTGACACAAGCCACCCTCTCACTGCCCTTAACCCCCAAGACACCCCTAACAGCGAGACCTCGGGCCACTTTCGATCCTTCAGTAATGACAACTGCTGACATTTCACACTTAAAGCCCTTACTTTCAGTGTGCTCCGCCTGGCACCCAGGGTCCTTTGTGAAGATCCCTGAGTGGTTCCCTTCACTCACAACACCCAACCAGGCCTGAAGCACGTGTGTACCTACCTGACTCAGTAGCTGCTCCCGGAGTCCCCGTCACAGCAGAGGGAACTACCTTTCACGGGGCTCCTGGAAAGATTCAAGACTCTGACAGGGGCTGGGGCAGGCCTCCAAAGCCTCTAGCCTCACAAACTCAAGTTCCTGTTTTTTGTTTTTGTTATTGCAATTATGAGGGTTTAAATTTTTAGCTTACATTGTTTTCACTTCCAGGGTAAAGTTTCAGTGGTAAAAAAGCCCCTTACCCGGGGGTGTGTTATACACCCTCACAATGTGCACAATAGTTGAGATCCTGCCACATACCCTCCTCCTCCTTCTGCAAATCCTCCTCCCCCTCCCCTGTACTAGACTATATTTAGTGTTTATTGTTTTATTGTTCATATGAGCATGTAATTATTTATATATTGGTTTCATATTAGTATTGAGTACACAGTGAACTTATTTTTCCATTCTTGTGATACTTTACTAAATAGAATGTATTTCAACTCCATCCAGGTTAATATAAAAGATATAAAGTCTCCATCTTTTTTTTTGTAGAGACAGAGTCTCACTTTATGGCCCTTGGTAGAGTGCCGTGGCATCACACAGCTCACAGCAACCTCCAACTCCTGGGCTTAAGCGATTCTCTTGCCTCAGCCTCCCGAGTAGCCGGGACTACAGGCGCCTGCCACAACGCCCGGCTAAAAGTCTCCATCTTTTTTAATGACTGAATAATATTCCAAGGTATACATATACCCCAGTTTGTTGTTGATCCAGAATTGATTCTTGCTGGATAAGACTTAAATTTAAGACATGAAACAAACAAAAAAAAAAAAAAAATAAGACATGAAACAATAAAAATTCTAGAAGAGAACGTGGGGAAAACTCTTGAAGATACTGGGCTAGGAAAAAAAACTTTATGAGGAAGACCCTCACCCCCTTGGCAATTGTAGGAACACCAAAAATAAGTAACTGGGATTTGATCAAGCTAAGGGTACCACAAACAAAGCAAACAGACAGCCTTTGGAATGCATGGTGTGAATCTGACAAAGGCCTGATAACCAGGATCTACAGAGAACTCAAACAATAAGAGCAAACAACCCCTTCTCTGAAGATGACAGACGAATGGCCAAGAAACACATGGAAAAATGCGCACAATCTTTAATAATCAGATAAATGCAAATCAAAACCACTCTGAGATATCACCTAACCCAAGTAAGATTAGCCCACATCCACAAAGTCCCAATACCAAGTTCCTGAATAAGAAGACAGTGGTGAAACCAAGGACTAGGGCAAAGCTGGAAAAATCCAGCAACCAGAACTAACTCCTATAGGGCCCTAATATGAAAGCCACCCCTGCCTCTCCCAACCCTGTTAGCTAAGTGCAGGCCACATCCACCCTCCCGACAGTCCAGCTCCAGAGGGCTCACGTCTCAGAAGTGCTGAAGACATTAACAGCCATCGTTATCATGGCAGGCATGTAGGGACATGGCTGGTCACCCAGCAGACTGGTGCAGCGCTGGGGACAGAATGTGGGGATTGTTTTAATGGAACATAGTCATTTCCTGGGTTCCATAATACTGGCTCCTAGGAGAGGTCACACAGATGGTTTCTGAGAAGGGATAAATCCCGACTTCAGAAGCCAGACTGCCTTGGTTTGAATCCCAGCTCTAGCTCTCTCTCCCTCTCTCTTTTTTGAGACAGAGTTTCACTAGCTCTAGGCTATTGAGAGCCTAGCTCTAGCTCAGCCTACCTCACAGTAACCTCAAATTCCTGGGTTCAAGTGACCCTCCTGCCTCAGCACCCCAAGAAGCTGGGACTACCGGCACTTGCCACTACCCCCAGCTAATTTTTCTATTTTTAGTAGAGACTGGATCTTGCTCTTGCTCAGGCTGGTCTGGAACTCTTGGAGCCCAAGTGATCCTCTCACCTTGGCCTCTAGGATTAGGATTAGAGACATGAGCCACCACACCTGGCCCCAGCTCCATCTTTTAACAGTTAGGTGATCTTAGAGAAGGCCTTTAACTCTCTTTTTGTCTGTTAAATGAGGATACCCACAGCAGCTACCTCACTAGACTTACCAGGATAAAACAGGTTAGTACATTGTGAGCACTTAGCATAGTGACAGGCACATAGTAAGTGCTCAAAAATCATCAGTCACCAGCCACTTGGATGGGCCAGACACCTGCTTAGAGCAGGACACATATCATGAAACAGGGCAAACCCCATCCTGTTCCCTGGCCCTGGAGGTGGGACAGCAGGAAAAGGCCACAAGTCTGAGGAGCCCCCAGCCCCTGCTGCTCACCTCTAGCCTCCAAACCCACACTCTGGGAAGCTCGTCACCACGGAGATGGGCCATCTCCCATTCCCTCCTGTTAATAGAGCCCAGGTTTTCCTTCCAGAAATTGAAGCCTCCATCTCAAGACAGTGTGGCTTAGGCGGGATTGACACCTTCAATCCCTCACCCCATTTCAGATGAGGGCTTTTAGCTAGGGTGTCCCAGCCAAGCCTGTGAGAGCAGACATGGGACATTTCCTGTCACCAGTTGAGAGGTGACACTCTTCTTCGAGAGTGGCTGAACTACAGGCAGTCCCTGGGTTACAGACAATCTGACTTACGGCGTTCTGTTCTTGTGAACGGGCTCCCAAGGCTTCCCCACAAGGATAATTAAATTAGTAACTCAGGGGCCCATTTCTTCTGCGCATGCAGACAAACCCGCATAGTGTGAGCTGTTCCTGGGTGCAGCATCTTTATGCTAGTACCCAGTGTCACAGAGAAGTAGCTGACAGAAACACAAGAACACCAAGTATCTGATCCAGAGCCAAGAAAGTTTTTGACAAAAGAATGAACTGAAGGCTTTTGTCTCTCTGAAGCAGGATTTGCTAAGCTTAAAGAGCAAGATCCCAACACCAAATGATTTACAAAGGCTTACAGGGTAGTTAGAGAGAACATCAGCTGATACAAGGCCATTTATGATGAAAAAAGGGAAAAGGCCAGGCAAACCCTAGATGCTTTTCTCAAGAAACCAACTTCTGCGCTAGCTCTCCTCCTCCAGCAAGAGAACAAACCTGAGTCTCCAGCCCCCACTCCATCCTCTCTAGCACCATTTCCATCACCATCTATTGAGGCACCTTGTGCCTCAAAAATGCCCTCCCAGTAAGCAAGACACAGATGCAACATTAGGTGAATGTTGACGTTTACCTTTTTTTTTGTAGAGACAGAGTCTCACCGTACCGCCCTCGGGTAGAGTGCCGTGGAGTCACACGGCTCATAGCAACCTCTAACTCCTGGGCTTACGCGATTCTCTTGCCTCAGCCTCCAGAGCAGCTGGGACTACAGGCGCCTGCCACAACGCCCGGCTATTTTTTTGTTGCAGTTTGGCCGGGGCCGGGTTTGAACCCACCACCCTCGGTGTATGGGGCCGGTGCCCTAGTCACTGAGCCACAGGCGCCGCCCAACTTTTACCTTTTCATTTTTAAATCTCCCTATCCGGTTTCAAGTTTTTGTATGAGTTTGTTCTTGTGTTCGCTTTGCTTGAATTAAAGAGCACAACAGTTTCTGTAGCTTATTATTACAGTAGGGGAGCACTATTTTTATTATTACAGTGCTACGCTGTATTATTATAACCAAGTAAGAGCCACTATAGCACTGTTAGTATTCTCACACATGAGCAGCTCATCAGGGATCTGAGTTACACACAAATCCAACCTAAAGATGTTCTCAGGAATGTATACCACCCATAACCGGGGACTGCCTGTATTTGGTTCCTGAGTATCGGATAGCCAAGTGGCAAGAGTTCAGAAGGCAAAAGATTTGAATTTGAAAAACGATCCCAACGGATTCAGATCCTAACTGAAGACAGTGAAAATTTGGGTAGAGTTTTGATAGCAAGGAATACCTGTATTACTCATGATACTGCATAAGCCTTTCTGGATCACCCATAACCTTTCCAATTACATTTGTCAACAAACCCCCTTTTCTGGCTGAAGTCTATTTAATCAAGAGTTCTGGCAGATAAAAGCCCAAGCACCCATGAATGTGCACGCACACACCATCCCAAATCCCACCTCGTTCTCTTAAGGCAAGAGTCTGTTTTTGGAGGAAAACCTACCTCCTTCCAAGGGTCTCCTGCTACCCCGCTGTCTTTCTTCCTCTTCTTCTTCTTCTTCCTTTTCACAGCCACCTCCTCCAGGACTGGCTGCTCTACCTTCTTCTTGGATTTCATTTTTTTCTTTGCTGGTGCCTTGGGGCCATCTCCTAAGGGGATGTATTCTGGAGCATCAATTTTAACTGGCTTCATTCTACTTCCTTTCCCACTGCTCTCCGTGGACCCAGACATCTTGGAGTGGCCTAGGAGAGAGTCTCCCTCCTGGTGGACCTTTTTTTTCTTCTTCCCTTTCCCACTTGATTCCCTGGCACTCCCCTGCTTCCGTTTCTGCCCTGCGGCTGCCTGCTCCTTACCCTCCCGCCCCACCGAACAGGTGTACCCGTCCCCAGCACTGCAGAACCAAGGGTCCCGGACTGAAAAGGCTGTGGGGTCCTGGGCCTTTTTTTCCTTCTTGTGTTTTTTGAGCTTCTTGCCAACTCTGGTCACCGCCTCCTCATTCTGTCTGGGGTCTGGAGAGGTCTTTGCCCCCAACCCATGGGACATGGTTGGAGGTAATGAGGACTTCCTCCTCTTTTTCTTCTCCCCACTGAGAAATTCCGAGTGGCCAAGCGCCTCCTTCCTGGGGCTAGGTGACTTCTCTGTCTGTCTGGCATGACAGGTGGTCTCAGGTTCTAGCTGTTCCTCACAAGGGGTGCTATAGCCTTTCTTTTTTTTCTTTTTCTTCACTAGAGGCATCTCAGGTGTCTGCCCTTGGACCACATTCTTAGAGGGGGATGTGGCTCTTATAGGAGAAACATTGGCAAAACAATTGTCCCTGTTTAAAACTGAGTATTGAGTCTCTGGTTCTTTGACCACCTTCTTCTTCTTCTTTTTCTTCTCTGGTAGCCCAAGGCCCAGGTCTGCTTTTTGGGTCTTGGTGATCATTCCTGAAAAATAAAACAAATGGTACAAGTTATTCCCACACCAAGCCACCCTGTATCTAAGTCTACCAAGCATTGCCAAGAGCCATGTTTCTTTGGTAGATGGTCTAAAACGTGAGAGGATAGGGGAAAATAGATATGTTTCCTTTGGAGCAAAAAGAAACGATGGAATAGCACGAAGTTTAAATTCAGACAGCCCCCAAGTTCAAATCCAAATTGCTCTAAGTCAATCAGCTAACCTCCCTAAGCCTCAATTCCTGTATCTGGAAATAAAGGAAAACATCATAATGCCTCCTTCCTCAAAGGGGTGTTGGGAAGAATAAATGCAGTAATCCATACAAAGTGCTTAGTACACTGTTAATTCCTTTTTTTTCTAACCCCCTTCCTCAAAACTCTAAACCTAAGGATTTACTCAACAGATATTTACTGACTGCCTGATACGAGCCAGCCACTGAGGACACAACTGCTAACAAGCCAGACAGACCAGACCAGCCACTGCCCTTGGGGCCTTACCTTTTACTGGATGAAGCAAAAGAGAAATCTAGAGAAGAGGTTAGTCCTTTTTGCTGGTTCCCATCAGAGGCAACAACAGTGGCAATTAACCCCTTTATCTGTGGTTATCTAAATAGCTCTCTGCTTTGGGTCTGGAAATGAATCTCCCCACTCTCACCCTGAATGACTTCCTCTCCTAATTGCCTTCCCAGGTGGCTAGTAATAAGAGCAAGCAGTTCAGTGATAAGAGGAGCCCAGGCTGGCCTCAAAAGACCTGGGTTCAAAGTGACTCTGACAAACTCCAGCCACAAGGTCTTGGTTTCTATGGACTTCAGTTTCCCATTCACAAGACAGAGCCTGAATCAGAAGTTGCCCGGGTTAGGGACCACATCCAACCTGCAAGCCTATTTCACTGTTTTTAAAATTTCAAACTGATTGACAACATTTAAATCATTAAATGCTGATGACACACAACAATCTCAAATACCCAGCTTTTCCTGAACAAATGTTAGAGGTACCGTGAGAAGGGACTGGGGTCCTCAGTACACTTCAGCTACCAGCTGGGCCATTTGTACCCAGTCACAGCATAGTTCCTGCTGTTTCCTGGGCCACAGGGCACAGAAACATTCAGGGAACCTAGAAACAAAATATCCCCTTGTAGAAGTTAAGGTTATGGGAGCAAAAAGTCAGGAGCTGCTCCAAGATATAGACCTCAGCCTCAGAGCCTAGAGGGTCCATTTTGGACTTGGCTCACTCCTAGCAGCTTCAAAGAGCCAGGCCAGGTTCTGTTCAAGTTCATTTATAACCCAGTCCAGGAGCATCTGGAGAATCAAGGGAGTGACCATACTCACTTATTCATTCCTGTCTATCCTGCTTCCTGGCATATTCCCAGAGCCTAGCTGACACACAGCAAATGCTCAATACTCACTGATGCCTGAATGAATGCTAGAAATACGGATATAAGATAAAAACCCACCCATCAAGCAACAAGTAGGCCAAGCACAGTGGCTCACACTTGTAATCCCGGCCTCTCAGGAGTCTGAGCCTAGGAGTTAAGAGACGAGCTTGAGCAACACAGCAAGACTCTCCTCTCTAAGAAAATTAAAAAATTAGCTGAGCTGTCGTTCAAGAACGTATGGGACAAGATCTGTGAGGGTACGCAGCCCGGACTGGCCAAGTGATGGCACTTGTCTGTAGTCAAAGCTACTCAGGAGGGTGAGGCAGGTGGACTCTTGCCTGTGTGACAGAGCACAACCCCATTTCTTAAAAAGAAAAAAAAAGGTAGGTGATGAAGGTAACAAGGTATACCAATGACAATTCAGGTTATAAAAAAAGCAAAGGCACTGTTAAGGTCAGGATGATGGAGCTTGTATAACCTGCCCTGGCTATGGTCAGGAAGTTTCTGAAGTGCAGAGGTTTCCAGGTTGGGCAACTGCAGTGTGGTGGTGTTAACCCCTGAGACAAAAGGTACTGAAGGTGGGTGGTTGAAGGCATGGAGGAGACAGGCTGGTTTAGACAGATGCCTTGGGAAATCCAAGTGGAAATGTTCACTGGTCAGGTAGATAGATGGGTCAGAGGCTCACGGATGAGCGTACTAACACAGGCAACATAAACTTAGGGAGAGTAATTAAGCTTTAAAGAGAATGAACCTGAGGCAATAGCTCAAGAAACACAGTTGTCCCCCTGGGTTTGCCCTTCTGAAGTTTCAGTTACCCATGATCAACCGTGGTCCAAAAATAGGTGAATACAGTGCAATAAGATATTTTGAGGTATTTTGTGTGCACACGTGCATTCACGTATTTTATTACAGTGTAATTGTTCTATTTTTTAACTAGTTATTGTTAATCTCTTACTGTGTCTAATTTATAAATTAAACTTTATCATAGCACACATAGTAAAAAAACTTAGCATTTATAGGGTCTGGTACTATCCATGGTTCCAGGGATCCACAGGTGGTCTAGGAACTTATCCCTCACGGATAGGGGGCTGCTGTACCGATGTTTAATAAATGGGTAGGAAAAGAGAGACTTCCAAAGGAGAGAGAAGGTGCAAACCTGGAGAGGCGGAGCCAAGGAGGTCAAAGGTCAAGAGGGCTTCAAAAGAGAAGCTGATAAGAACAAAGAAGGCTACAATGGGAGGTGGCAGATCAGCTTAAATTTATGTTCCTCCTTTTCGCCACTCAGAACCCTGTAGCATCCTCCTCTTCAGCCCTGCGACGCCAAATGTATTCACTTTTCAAGGAGAAGGGAAGAAGTGAACCTCTATCTCCTGCAAACGCTTTCTCCAAAGCTCTCTTAAATAATCGCAGTAGCCTTGTGAGGGTCGGCGTGAATATCCCACCTCATAGGCTTCGGAGACTTTAATTCACTTGCCCTAAGTTCCAAAGTCAGTAAGGGGCAAACCAGGGACTGGCAAACCCCGCCAGTGTGACTTCAAAGCCAGTGCAGCAATACTTCCGAAGAATCAATAGTAGGACGCAAAGGAGCCAGGAAGTGAGATCGCTCCATCCAGCGTTCCGCGGCACCAACACTTCCGCATAAACACACACAGGATTACGTGGGGTCCCGGGCCAGCTCCAAGGCGGGAGAGCTTCCTAGAGGCGGCTCTGGCCGAGGCGTTCGCACACCAATTTGGGGTGCAAGGGGGCTGCTTTTACCCCCCTTCGCTGCCGTGCAAATCCCGAGGACCAATCTCCAGACCCCGCGCCGCGCTGCGCCGCCCCGCCTGCATCGTTCCCCCAGCACTCACCGACAAGCCAATCCTCCCCGCCTCCACGTGAGAGCCCGCTCCGCCGTGACCCGGAAGTCAACTTCCAGTCGCTGGCCCGCCCCCTTGGGTTCCGGCTTCTTCCGGGTCGCGGTCGAAAGGCGCAGGCAGTTGCCGTGGAAACCGCAGCCATGGCGGCGCCGCAGGGGCTATCTAGCCGTGGCGCTCCGCGAGAGGAGCCAAGCGGCTCCGCGAACTCGTCGTTCACCCGGACGCCAGTACTCACTGCGTCCCCTGAGTCCCTGATTGTCTCGCTGGGGCAAGTCGCCGAGCCGCCGGGCAAGAGCCTGTGGGAGCAGATCTGCGAGGGTAGGCCCGGAGGGGCGGGACCCGGGCGGCCGGGCGGGGGCCGCGTTTTCTGAGCGCCCACTGTTCGCCAGGCGGCTGACGCGCGAGGCCGACGGACAGCAGCGCTGCGCACCTGCAGCGCAGAGGGAGACTGACGCTCAGTGCGGCCTCTAACCTGGATCCTTAGGTCAAAGAGGAGGGAAAGCAGACTAAAGAGAGCCATGTGGTGTGGACCAGAGGTTCTTAAATCTCATTTAGTGATCAGGGAGGAACGCTGGGGCCGAGATGGTCACTTTAAAACGCAGGTGGGATCCAGGGAACCTGCACTTTGAGGGGACACCCAACGTGATCTCATATAGGTAGTCGGTGGCCCACACTAACCATGGCGTGGACACATAGGTTTTAATCCCTTCTTCCTTCATACTTGGTCTCCAACACCCCCAAATGGAGTTTACCTCACCTTTCTCTGTGGCCCTTCGCATACCTTGGTCCTGAGGCTCTACAATACTCTTCACTTATGTGGGACAAGTTGTTTATTTGCACTCTCTGTAAGGTGGGAGTGATAATGGCATCTATTTCTTGGTGTTAGGAGGTTGGAACCAGACAGTTACAGAAAGTGCTTAGCAAACTGCCTGATTTGCAGCAAGAGCTGAGTAAGTGTTCTTAATGAATAATGTTGAATGGTGGGGTGTTTTTTTTTTTTTTTTCTCTACCTGAGGATGGTAAACTCGGGGTCAATGACACAGATGTTTCCATCTTGTGGCCACCGTCACTATCTCAACTGACTGAAACAAGCGCTGTCTAATATAACTTTCAGTAATCTGGGCTGTCAGATATAGTAGCCACTAACCACAGGTGGTTATTTAGCATTTAGAATGTGATTAGTGCATTTGAGGAACAGAATTTATTTTACCTAATTTTAATAAATTTGAATAGCCACGTGTGGCTAGTGGCTGCTGTATTGGACAGTGCAGGTTAGTAAATGTTTTCTGAATGGAAAAAAAATGATGCATATCACAGAGAGAAAAAGAGAGCAATTAGGTGAAAGAAGTGAAGCAAAAGAATGGTAGGCTCATAGTTGGTAGATACGCGTAAAGGCCATGTATTTCAAGTCCATCCTGTACGTAAATTACTTCTCCATCATTATATTGCACTAGAAAAGTCTGTTTCATTTTGAATCATCTTATGGTAACTTTCAGCCTTAGGTCTTTACCCTTGGGTACTCTGACGCAAGGAGCTAATTACTCTACTACAAAGAATCTGCTCAAATATTTGAAGGTAGTTACTATGGCTGGTTTTTCCCCAGAGCTTTCACTTCACCAAGTAAACAGCTCTTTACAATTCAATTTACGGGTGGGGTGATGTTGGGGAAGTTGTTCAGCCTCATCTGTAAGAAGGGGATAATCCTACCTACCTCACAGGGATGTTGTGAGGACCAGATAATATTATGTATGCAAAGGTGCTTAGCACAGTGCCTGGCATTTAGAAAGTAGTCAATAAATGTTCATTATTGTTGACAAACATGCTTTGTGTTGTGTTTTGCAGTCAATTTTTTTTTTTTTTGGTCAATCAGGCCTATGGGGAGAAAGCAAAGGCAAAGGGTTTTGATGGTGTCTGAAAAGCAAGTGAATTGACACCACTTATACAATGATAGTTACCAGAGGAAGTCAGTGAGGTCAACACTGACAGATTATACACACGGGCACTAGGGTGGTTATTATAACATAGATGAATAAACTCAATTCTTTTTTTTTTGTAGAGACAGAGTCTCACTTTATCGCCCTCGATAGAGTACTGTGGCCTCACACAGCTCACAGCAACCTCCAACTCCTGGGCTGAAGCGATTCTCTTGCCTCAGCCTCCCGAGTAGCTGGGACTACAGGCGCCCGCCACAACGCCCAGCTATTTTTTGGTTTGCAGTTCAGCCGGGGCTGGGTTTGAACCCGCCACCCTCGGTATATGGGGCCGGCGCCACCCTAAACTCAATTCTTAAACATCTAGCAAGTGGAGTTTATATAACAAACATAATAGTAAGTAAACTTAGTTTCTCACAATGAACATCAAAAAATAGGCTTTGTGGTGATCCTATATTTGAGGTTAAAATTATCATTCTATTAGAACAGTGGTTCTCAACCTTTCTAATGCTGTGGCCTTTTAATACAATTCCTGTGGGTCATGACCCACAGGTTGAGAACCACTGTATTAGACAATCTCCATATAGAAAACAGACCTGCCAAAATCGGTGAATAAATGTGACTTTTTTTTTTTAAAGACAGTTTCACTTTGATGCCCTGGGTAGAGTGCTGTGGTATCATAGCTCACAGGAACCTCAAACTCTTGGGCTCAAGCAATTCTCTTGCCTCAGCCTCCCGAGTAGCTGGGACTACAGGCACACACCACAATGCCCAGCTGTTTTTTTTTAAGAGACCGGGTCTCACTCTGGCTCAGGCTGGTCTTGAACCTGTGAGCTCAAGCAATCCACCTGCCTCGGACTCCCAGAGTGCTAGGTTTACAGGCATGAGCCACCGCACCCGGCCAACATGACCTTTAATGTACCTGAGTAGTGCTCTTTTGTATGTATGTGCATGCCTGCCTCTGTGTAACTTATTTGTAAGTGTTCTTCAGTTTTCTTCATCGTCACTCCAGTGACAAGAGCTTTGTATTCTCAAAAGCACTAGCACCAATAAGCTTCTTTCCCGCCAAGGCTTCTAACTGAATTTTGTAGTAGCTTGTGACTCATGGTTAACTATGGTTTTAACCAAGACTGAGTCAAGGTATTTGGAGCTTACAGTTTTCTATTTTGATACTTTTGTGATTACTCTCAACAACATCCTTATTATTGTCTTTGATTCATCACATAAGTTAATCAAACATCCTCTGGCTTCAGCTCTGAATGCTATGATAAAAATCTGGTCGCCCCATTCCACCTGCCAGATACTGACATGATCACTTCTGAATCAGTGCTTGTTCCTCCAGCATGGCAACTAAGCAAGCCAGAGAAAAATGATCCCAGTCGGCTCTCAGCACTGCTCAGCATCAGCATCTATCGTTGCTTTCTCCTGTTGCCTACATCTACTCATCCACATGTTTAACTCCCTCCTCAAATGTTCTGTGGTACCACTTAGCACAGGAGGCATTCACCAGAAGAGTTAGGCCAGGGGCCCTCAAACTGCGGCCTGCGGGCCACATGAGGCGGTGTGATTGTGTTTGTTCCCATTTTGTTTTTTTACTTCCCAATAAGATATGTGCTGTATGCATAGGAATTTGTTCTAGTTGTTTTTTTTTTTTTAAAAACTATAGTCCGGCCCTCCAACGGTCTGAGGGACAGTGAATTGGCCCCCTGTTTAAAAAGTTTGAGGATGCCTGAGTTAGGCAATCAGGAGTGGGGAGGGACTTCTGCAGTGTCTTTACACCAACACACATTTGCATGCGTTCACATGAAAGATGTATTCGCCCAATTACACACCTCTCAGCCCCTGCTGTGCTCTTGCTATCTTAGGATCCTGCAGTATCACTCTCCTCTCCTAGATCTTAAACTTCTCCTCTGGCTTTTCCTTCCAAACACTCTCAGGTTTGTCATCTCAGGAATAATGCTCATCTTAACCCCTTTCCTCTTCTAGTTGCTATTACTGTTCCCCTCTCAAAACCAGATTCTGGAAGAAACATACTGCTCTCTGACTTATATCACTTTAATTCCCATTTATCAACTCAGTGCAGACTAGCGTTACCTTGTTTCTCTAAAGAAATTATTCTTATACATCCAGACAACCTATATTTACCAGCGCTGGGAACTGTTTTAAATCCTGGGCCAGGCATGACTCTAGGCATTCTTCTAGACACAAACAGCTCTCTCTGCCACCTCAATAAATGTCACCATTGTTCACTCAGCTGCCCGGTCCTGAAACCAAGGAGTCATCTTCCCTTTAACTGTGATCCCCACGCTCATTTGCCAATAATTAGACAACCTACCTGCTTAGCATCACCGCCCTGCCCCAACTTTCCACCCCTCCCCAGTCCTCATGCCTGCCACTTAGATCAGGCCCTTACCACTCAGTACCCCTCTAAAATTTAAATCTACTTATATTATGCTGACCTACAATTATTTCCATAGCTTTCATGATAAATTCCTTAGCTTAACTCTTTAGTCCTTTATGCAATCTGATCCCTGTTTACTATTCTTGGCTTATTACACACCATTGGCCCAAATCCTCCTAATGGCAAATATTTATCAAACTGTTCATTATGTACCAGACACTGCTAAGTGCATTACTTCTTAATTTAGGCCTCACAGCAGCTCGGTAAGGATTTTGCCTGTTGCACAGATGAGGAAATTGAGGCTTACGTTAGGAAACTTGTCCAAGAAAGTGGCAGAACTGAATTACACTCATGTCTGTTTGACACTCAAGTCCCAAGCCCATAAGTGAGATACCAGCATGCTTCAAAGTGTAGACTTGGAGTACCTACGTCAAAACCTTCTACATACTTGGTTTTTTTTTTTTTTAAACAGAGTCTTGCTCTGTCACCTGGGCTAGAGTGCCATGGCCTCACCCTACCTCACAGCAATCTCATACTCCTGGGCTCAAGTAATCCTCCTGCCTCAGCCTCTCAGGTAGATGGGACTATAAATACCTGCCATCACGCCCAGCTAATTTTTCTATTTCTAGTAGAGATGGAGTCTTGCTCTTGCTCAGGCTATCATAAACTTCTGCCTTGGCCTCCCAGAGTGCTAGGATTACAGGCGTGAGCCACCACAGTTGGCTGGAAACTTGTTAAGATGCAGATTCCTTAGCTCTATCCTCCCTGACCTGATGACTCACTCTTCAGGGGTAAGTCTGTGGGCTCTTAATGTTACACACACACTCTACAAAAGGTACAAGGCAGGGGATCACTGTTCTATACTGTGCTTTTGAGTGCACTCTTACCAGTGTGCTATGCTGTTCCTTTCCTCCATGACTTGTACAAGCTTTGCCTCTTACTGGAATATCTCTGCCTTCTTCTTGTTTCTTTGTCTCTAAACATTCAGTCCAAGTGGCCTTTCTGGAAAGCCTTCCATAATTCCTCAGGCCAAGTTCAAAGCACCTTCTCTTCACTACTTCTAGATCTTTGGTGTAGCAAAAATTCATATTGCTACACCCTTGGCTTACTAGTCACTGCCTCAACAGAATATAAGCTCTTCTGCCTTATTCATTTGGCTCTCCAGCAATCTTAGATAACCCCTTGCTGTAGCATATGCCCACCAAATGTTCATCAGATTTACTTCCAGCTTCTTCACCTTCCTGGTCCATCCACTCCCAAGAGGCTACTGCGGGAAATGTTGTATTTTAATTGATATGTCCGTTAGAAACACATTCAGCTGCAAATAACCGAAAGTCCAAATCCTAATGAATGGCCTAAACAATAAAGACATTAAATTCTTCCATCTCAGAAGTGTGGAAGGGAGAGGTTCTAATTTTGGTACAAGGGCTCCACTCTGCCAACTGGATTGCAGCCTTCTTCTGCTGGCTCATTCTGCTCTGGCTCTCTTGCAGAATATTGCCTTTGCTGTATTAAATGAACATTCACTTTCATTTGTTCTTAGATTAATGTTCATTTGTCATGCATATAACATTAATTCCCCTAATCAATTAATCTTATTTATAAGCTTCACTAATTGAAAGAGTGTAAACATTTATAAATTTGACATACCTGATTTTCTTAAGCACTTCTAATGCACAACAGAGCAGACAAATTTTTCTAAGCACTGAAGCAACTTTTAGAAATCTAATTAATCAAACTATGGTAAATCAAGTTGTTCTACACAGTTCAATACTCTTTATAAACTTAATCAAATTCTCTTATGCCTTTCAATGCAACAGTACCAGTCTATAATCAATTATATATTTCCAATTGAAATCACAAGGTAAAAGTGACAAATTCTCAAATATGTCAAATTTTCAAATATTTTTGAGGCTTTAACAAACATCAGAGTTGATGGAGCTCGTATATTTTCTTATCCTTCTACATAAACATTTCAACCATATATCTTTTCTTTTTTTTCCTTTGTCTTTTTTTTTTTTTCTTTTTGAGACAGAGTTTTGCTCTTTCCCCAAGGCTGGAGTTCAGTAGTGGTGTCATCAAAGCTCACTGCAACCTTGTAACCTCCAACTCCTGGCCTCAAGCAACCCTCCTACTTCAGCCTCCCAAGTAGCTGGGACTACAGGCATATGCCACCGTGCCTCAGTACATTGCCCAGGCTGGTCTCAAACTTCTGGCACAAAGCAGTCCTCCTGCCCCAGTCTCCCAGAGTGTTGGGATTAAAGGTATGAGCCACCATATCTGGCCAACTACATATCTTTTATAGTTACGTGATGAAGAAGTTTGTATATTTTATATGAAATTTAAACTCAGCAATTTCCATGGAAAAAATATAAATGGCAAGTAGTAATTAAATAAATGGAAGTGCAAGTTAAATGTCATTAAAAATATGTACATGTATTAGATTGATTTTACTCCCAAGAAAAAGGCAGACTTTCACTATTAGGAGTATATATGGCAATTTGGCCCAAGTTTTACATTGTTCTCTCCTTTGACAGAAAAAGTTCACATCTAAGAATTAATACTATAAAACACCTATATTTGGGTCAATGATATGTCATATCTGTTACATAATTTATGTATATATACATACATAAATGTGCTCATTGCAACATTGTTTGTAATAGTGAAACATTGGAAACAACCTGAATGTCCACTGAGAGTACAGTGGTTAAATCAATGCAGCACGTCACATATGTAGCACCATTGAAAGAAGTCCAAGGTTCAACACCTAGAGTTCTTTTTGGTACATAATAGGCTCTCAGCCAATATGAATGACTAAATAAAGAGAAGTAACTTGCTACTTTTTATTTTGTTCATTTGTTCATTCAGCAAATATTCTTTGGAGGTTTAGTGGTGAGCTCAAACAGAACCAGGCACTTCCCTCACAAACCATAAGTCTATTGGAAAATATAGTCATTAATTTTTTACAAATTTCCAATAGGGAAAACTAGTACGAATTATGAAGAAAAAGGATATAGTGCTCTGAGATTCTATGCTTGGGCAAGTTGACCTAGTCTAGGAGATTTAAAGTAAGCAAATGTATACTAGACATACATATATTAGTAAACACAATGCGAATATCCTGTGGCTTTCTACATAAGACATTTCTGTATTATTTGAAAATTTCTTTCAATTAGTATGTCTAGCTTTTGTAACCAAAGGTATAAATGTTTGTACTTTAAACCCAGTTTTTCACACAATATCAGTGATTTTTGAGACAGTGGAGAAAAGATGAATATACAATACTCACCTGAGAGGAAAAAATAAAGGTGGTAGAGCTACATCAGGTGTGGTGGGCAAAATTCTACCACAGCCCCTAAGACTCTTGACACCTAGTGCACGTACTTCTCTATTATTCAGTCAAACACAATTCCATGTGCTGCTGAAAAAAAGTTTTCTCAATGCATATAGTTTTTAATCAGTTGACTTTTAAATTAGGGAGATAATCGTGGGTGGGCCCGAACTAATCAGGTGAGCCCTTAAAAGAAGTCAGAGAGATTCAAGCGTAAGTGACTCTCCTGCTTGCCTTGAAGTAGCCAGAACCATGTTGGGTGTTGACCATGGCAAGGACCTGAGGGTTGCCTGTAGGAGCTGTTCTCAATTGACAACCAACCAGATAACAAGGACTTCATACCTATAACCACAAGAAAATGAATTCTGCCAACAATGGATGAGCATAGAAAAGGACTCCAACCCTCAGATAAGATCACAGCCATGGCTGTTGGCTTGAATTCAACCAGATAAAATCCTTTTCCATTGTCAGACTCTTGACTCAAGGCAATTGTGAGATACTAAATTCAACTTGTGGCTCGGTGCTGGTCACATATACCAGGGCTGGCGGGTTCAAACAAACAATAACAACTACAACAAAAAAATGGCTGGGCATCGTGGCGGGTGCCTGTAGTCCCGGCTACTTGGGAGACTGAGGCAAGAAAATCCCTTGAGCCCAAGAGTTTGAGGTTGCTGTGAGCTGTGATGTCACAGCACCTTACCGAGGGCCCAAGGGCAGCATAGTTAGACTCTGTCTCTAAATAAATAAATTAATAAATAAATCATCCTGCTTTACATCACTGAACAGAAAACGAATACAACTGGTATTGGAAATCATAGTTGCTTATAAGCCTGATGTACTTGTCCGCAGTCTGATATTTAGGAGTTGGGAAAAAAAAGTTGAGAGGCTGAGCCTTTGCTACCTGGTTACGTAACTAGTAATGGAATAAAATTTGTGTCTTCTACAGCTATATTCCACTAATACCGTCTTGCCCAGAAATTTATTTTTCCTCATAACTGCAAGTGATTGTGTAATTGCTCTTTCCAGAAATATTTTTAGCAGGCTTAGTTTTAGGCATGTAGCTAATAGAGCCCATGAGCATTTTCTGCCCCTCTCTGAGCCACAGTTGTTGCTTCCCTACAGAACCCGTGTAGACTGCTGTTTGCATTAGTCCACCCTCCATGTATGCTATTGGCATCTTTTCTTAACCACCCTCCATATTCTCCTCCTCGCTTTATTCCTTGTAGGTGTCATAATATTTGGGTCTAATCTGAGGTTGTGTCTTCTCAGAGTCTCAGCCTTGAATCTTTCATGCAAGAGACCACCCATCTCTTTTTTTTTTTTTTTTTTTTTTTTTTTTTTTGTAGAGACAGAGTCTCACTTTTTATGGCCCTCGGTAGAGTGCCGTGGCCTCACACAGCTCACAGCAACCTCCAACTCCTGGGCTTAAGCGATTCTCTTGCCTCAGCCTCCCGAGTAGCTGGGACTACAGGCGCCCGCCACAACGCCCGGCTAGAGACCACCCATCTCTTACCTGTTTTTACTAAGATGGCTCACATTAATTATTAACTTGTAAGGGCCAGTTTTTGTTTTTGTTTTTCCTTTCTGCATACCTCCAACCAAAATAAAATGTAAGAGTGTTTTATTCAAAGAAAAGGACATTATATCGCAAACTGCAACGAAGTATGGAATTGAGGGTTTTTCCCCCTTCTCTTTAAGAATATGACGCTGAGCAGCCTCCCTTTCCAGAAGGATGTAAAGTCAAAGAAGAAGCTGTGATTTCTGTGAGTATTGCCCAGGCATCCATTTAAGTGAGAGGCTTTTCAATGATAATAACACTGAGGACCAGTGAATGACTGACAGGAAGGTGGCTAAGGGAAGGCACTGGAGCTAGGACCATAAAAGAACTGGGGCCAAGCCTAAACCAGCTACTAATGGTGTGACTCAGAGGGCATCGCGTGACTTCTTTAAGCCTTAGTTTCCATGTCTATTAAATTGGATAGACAATCCTTAACTAACTCACAGGGCCCCTGTGGGGCTCAAATGAGATCCTGGATAAGAAAAGTCTTTCCAGTGGATCTAACACGATGCCCAAGTTGGGGACAGCTGCAGATGATGCAGGTTTCTCCACGTGCCAGGGTGGGCAAGGTGAAGACTGTGCTAAAGAGACAGGGCCAAGAAGGCAGCCGGGAAAGGAGTCTGCCTTGGAACTAAAGAGGGGCTTAATGGAGTTTAAAATTTAAAAATAAGCAAGGTTCTGAGCGATGAAGGAACTTAAACAGGGTCACAGGAACAGAACCAAAACCTATACCTCTAGATAGGTTTTCCTATTACTGGCAACTTCCATTACTGCAGCAGCCTCTAATGTAGGATTTTTGCTTCTAAAACATCTTTCTTATTCTGAGATTGTTCCTTTTTTCATAGGACCCTGTCCTTGCTTTATGAATATAATTTTTTTTTTTTTCTTTTTGCAGTTTTTGGCCGGGCCGGGCTTGAACCCGCCACCTCTGGTATATGGGGCTGGAGCCCTACTCCTTTGAGCCACAGGCGCCGCCCTAATTTTTTCTTAAATTTCTCTGCAGATACTAATTATAGTCCACTCCCTGAATTATTAGTCCTTCCAGGGCCAGTTGATCTGTAAAACAGTTCTTGATCTTCATTTTTTTTTGTTTGTTTGTTTGTTTGCTTTTGAGACAGTGCCTCAAGCTGTCCCCCTGGGTAGAGTGCTGTGACGTCACAGCTCATAGCAACCTCCAACTCCTGGGCTCAAGTGATTCTCCTGCCTCCGCCTCCCAAGTAGCTGGGACTACAGGCACCTGCCACAATGCCTGGCTAATTTTTTCGGTTGCAGCCGTCATTGTTGTTTGGCGGCCCAGGGCTGGATTGGAACCCACCAGTGAGGCTGGCGCCTTGAGCCACAGGCACCGAGCCTTGATCTTCATTTTTTATGCTGTTGATTTTCTTGATCTATGTAGAGAGCTCTGATTGTTCATTAAAAATTTAAAATGGAGGCTTCAGTGAATTTTTCTCTACAGCTGGTATATTAGGGTTCTCTGGAGAGAACCAATAGGATATATATAGAAAGAGAGAGATGAGAGGGGATTTACTAGGGAAATTGGCTCATGCAATTATGGCGGCTGAGAAGTCCCATGGCAGGCCATCTGCAAGCTGGAGAACCCAGGAAGCTGGTGGTGTGGCTCAGTCTAAATCCAAAAACCCCAGAACCAGAGGAAATGATGATGTAACTATTAGTCTGAGATTGTGACCAAAGGCCTGAGATCCTCAGGAGCCGCTGTTGTGAGTCCTAGAATCCAAAAGCCAGGGAATTGGAGTTCTCAGGTCAAAGAGCCATCCTGGCTCTGGAAGAGAGCAAAATCCTCTGCCTCTTTGTTCCCTCTAGGCCCTCAGCTGCTTGGATCTGAGAGCAGATCCTCCCCCACTCAGTTCAGCAACTCACATGTCAGTCAGAAAGAACGCTTTACCAGCTATCGAGGTATCCCTCAACCCAGTCAGGTTGACACCTAGAATTAACCATCACAGCTGGTGTAGTTTTTGCTATACATGTGGCTTTGTTTTCTGAATGGGTCTTTTATATGAACAGAAAAGTGCTGGCTAGGAGCTCAGGAAGAATGTCCACTGGAAGACTTTTCTTCAGGGTGAGCAGGCAAAGAGTCAGTACGGCATGTTCCGAAAGTGACCCATAAAGTCACCTATACACAGCAAAAATGGGAAATTGTAGCTAAATGTACCTTTATTTAGAAAATATTCATTACAAAATTTTATGAAGAGATGGCCAACATGTACAGAATATTTTGTAAATTTTTTTTAAATTTTGCAATGAATATTTTATAAATAAAAGCTACGGTTTCATTTTCCTGATGTATCCTAGGTATGACAACTTTATGAGACACTTTTGGGACATCTTATATTTTAGGATCGGGCAGGGAGTCTTTCCAAATCAATTGTTTTTCTTTTGGCCACCAACATGACACCTACATATTAAGTTCTAAGTAGTACTGCTCCTTCCCAGGGCTGTTTGTTTCATTTGTTTACAGAGAGTCATTGGAAAGGAGGGGGAGCTGGATGTAAAACACTGGTGTGAACACAGCTTCATAAGTACTGAGAGGGCCGAAGCTGAGGTGGGGAGTGTGGGCAGAAGGCCAGTGAAAGCCAGTCAGATTGCCACTTAATACTCTGAATATTGCTCCCTTGTCCTTCCCGCCCTGTAACACCTGTCAATTCTGAGTGTTGAGCCCTTTCGGGATTCTGGTGGGAAGAATAGACTTCATCCCTGTTTTTTTTGGATATGTTTGCAAATCTTGCATCCACAGATGGTCCTCTGATTCTTTTCTCTACTAGGGTTTTGCTCCTTAACTGTCATTCATAGGTGTCTTGGGGGGAAAGATTTAAATTCAGTGTGTCCCCTTGAACCTGAAGTCTGATACAGAATTTTATTCCTTTGGCTCAACACCCATAGCTCATAGCTTAAGGGTGCTGGCCACATGCACTGGGGCTGGGGTTTGAACCTGGCCTGGGCCTGCTAAACAACAATGACAACTACAACAACAACAAAAAATAGCTGGATGCTGTGGCGGGCGCCTATAATACCAGCTACTTGGGAGGCTGAGGTAAGAGAATCGCTTACACCCAGGAGTTTGAGGTTGCTGTGAGCTGTACTCTACTGAGGGCAACACAGTGAGACTCTGTTTCAAAAACAAAAAAAGAAAAGAAAAGAAAAAGAATTTTATTCCTTTGGAAGTTTATAAGAGAAAATTTATTTATACTGTTTATATGAATTGACTCTCCTCCCCTACCTACCACCAGGTTTCACCATTGGAGGAAATGCTTTCCCATGGCCTCAATATAGAGCAATATTTTCCAGTTCCCCAATTCCCTATGGTCCCACAGAAACCCTGTCCTGAAGATAAACCAGAAACAACTGATCCAAAAACATGTAAGTAAGGAAGTTAAATTTCATTTTTTATTGTTTTGGTCTTTTAACATTGCAGAACCATGGAGTGGGGATGGAAGTGGACAAATACACCTCAAGGAGCCCACATAAATGAGAAAGAACGTGTTCTTGTTTTAACTTTTCTTTTTAAGAAAAGTCCTTTATTCCACTGGGATTTAACTTAAGGTTAAAATGTAGTAAAGGTAATAAATGACAACGAACCTACTTTGATCCTACATGAGTGAAGGGTAAACAAATGTAAAAAGTAGAAGAAAACATGGTGCTGCCTTGTGTGTCTGTGGCAGCCAGAGGTGTAGGCTGCAAATCTGAGCTCAGTTCCTTGGGCCCTTCCCTCCTATTGGTTTGTTCTGTGCCCACTGATAGGCTGCTTTGGGCCTGGTCCAACCACTGCCTGCAGCACTGTGGCCATAGGCTCTGACCACTACAGTACTTGCCTTGCTTTTGTCCCCCTGGCCACATTGGCTTCCTTGCTGTTCCAGCCTTGGGAACCTGGCCTTATGTAGGACTCCGCCTACATCCTCGTCAGACTACAGAGGCTCCGAGGAACATTTTAAGTTGCCTTAGTAATACAGCCCAACTCTGCAGTCTGGAGTAAAATGTAACATTTAAGGTCATGTTATGGAACGGACAGTACCTTTTTCTGGCTCAGAAGTAAACATTTCTCCCAGATCAACTTGAACCATTTGAGATTTGCACTGGGAGGTTTTCTTTGTTTGTTCTAGGTCCCCCCAAAGAATATTTGGAAACTTTCATCTTTCCAGTTCTGCTTCCTGGAATGGCCAGCCTGCTTCACCAGGCAAAGAAAGAAAAATGTTTTGAGGTCAGTTGTTTGGCAGGGTTTCTTTATTTTTAAACTCTCAATAATTCATTTTTATCAGAGGATAGCTCATTATCTCAGTATCATCAAGTTGTTCTCAAAACGATCCCTTTGGGAGGGAAAGCCTGTGTTTGGGTCGCTTACCCAACGCCAGCCACACCACCTAGCTGTGCACATACATGCGCTGCCATCTGTCTGGCCACTGGAGCTCCGGAGAGGTTTTCTGCCTTGCCTGGCCCCCCTGCTTGCTTCTCCTGTGCATTTGGCATCCCCCGGCTCTCTTGTGTCCTGTTCATTACATGTGCTGCTAAAAGCTCTCCTTGCCTCTCATTTGGCTCTGGATGGATCTTACCCCTCTTGCCGCTCCCTGCCCCACTTCACGCCACCTGTCATGCATGTAACTTGCTTCTGGAGAGGCCTGGCACACAGTAAGTGCTCAGAAAGTAGCAATCATTATCACACTGCAGCCAATTACCTGTACAAACTGAGTTCTGATCCTGACACACCCCCATGTAGACACCTATAAAGGCTCCCTTCCTCCTATAATTCACAAGATACTTTGGGTATATGTGTTCCCTGCATGTCTTGAATTCTAAATTTGGATAATTCATACAAACAGAGTAAAACATTTAACATTGACCAAGCACTTGCTTTGTGCCAGACATTTTTCTAAGTGCTTTGTTATCCATTATTTCAGTTAATCCTCATAATAGCCCTGTAAGGCTCCCTCTATTATTATTATCTGTATTCTGCAGATAAGAAAATAGAGGGACAAGGCTGGGTGCAGTGGCTCACGCCTGTAACCCTAGCACTCTGGGAGGCCGAGGCAGGTGGATTGCCCTGAGTTCACAGGTTCGAGACCAGCCTAAGCAAGAGTAAGACCCCGTCTCTAAAAATAGCCAGGTGTTGTGGCCAGCTACTAGGGAGGTTGAGGCAAGAGAATTGCTTGAGCCCAAGAGTTTGAGGTTGCAGTGAGCTATGATGCCAGGCACTTTACCTAGGGTGACAAAGTGAGACTCTGCCTCAAGAAAGAAAGAAAGAAACAAAGGAAGGAGGGAAGGAGGGAGGGAAAGGGGAGGGAAGGAGGGAAGGAAGAAAGGAAGGAAGGAAAGAAGGAAGGGAGGAAGGAAGAGAATGGAGGAACAGAGGTTTGAAATGTAATCAAGGGCACATGGCAGAGCTAGGGCTCAAATCCAGATGAAATGATTCGAAATTACACTAAAAAAATTGGCAGTAGGGCGGTGCCTGTGGCTCAAGGAGTAGGGCGCCAGTCCCATATGCCGGAGGTGGCGGGTTCAAACCCAGCCCCGGCCAAAAATCACAAAAAAAAAAAAAAAAAAATTGGCAGTAATTGCAGTGCCAATGCCCATCAGTATGATACCTCTGGGGTCCGTACTACCATTCAGAGTTAACAATATCACCGAGTAATTGCCTTTTACCACAGATCCCTGTCAGAGGAACTGCATACCGGCCTGATGGTGCTTTTAGATACCGAGGAGACAAAGTTTTCACGTATTCTAGGAAATATTCGATTTTTCGTTAGCCATGCCTTGACATTACGCTGCCTCTCCTACCTCTGAATCACCCGTATTATACTTTCTCCTTGTTGCCTGCCACCTGACTCACTCAGCATAACATTACTCTCACAGACCTCACTGTGACAGTTGTGTCTTTACTTGAGGCAGAAATGTGTTATGAGACATTGATCAGAATTTGGGCAGCACAGTGATAAAGGAAGAATTTGGGGTATACTCCAGGCCGCAGCACAACAATTGACAGTGATGGATACACATGCTGAAGACAGTAGCCCTCCGCCTGACTTTCAGGGTCCTGCCCCATCTTCTCCTTCCAGTCTCATGTCCCTCTCCTCTCCTTCACTGCTGGCACCCTCTGGCCAAACAGAACCATTCTGAGTCTCCTACACTCGCCCCTACTGCCTAGCCTCTGTGCATCTGTTCCTTCTTTTTTTTGAGACAGTGTCTCACTATGTCACCCTCAGTAGAGTGCTATGGTGTCACAGCTCACAGCAACCTCAAACTCTTGGGCTCAAATGATTCTCTTGTCTCAGCCTCCCAAGTAGCTGGGACTACAGGCACCCGCCACAACGGCCACTTTTTTTTTTGTTGTAGTTGTCATTTTTGTTTGGCAGGTTCGGGCTGGGTTTGAACCTGCCAGCACCGGTGTATGAGGCTGGGGCCCTAGCTGCTGAGCTACAGGCACCAAACCAGTTCCTAATTAAAAAAAAAAAAAAATCCTTGCAGTCCTCTGCATGTTTAAGTTCTTCTTGTTTTTCTAAACTCAGCTCGTGACATCCCCCGCAGGCTTCTAGTCACTTCCTGGCCCAAACTAGAAGTAATTGTTCCTAGCTCTCAGATTTCAGAATATTTCATCCATTCCTCATTTTATGACAAATTAAGACATCCTTAACTAAGACATTCTTAACCCATGTATACTTAATTTTATATGTATCTGTCTCCCCCAATATTTGAAGCTCCTTGAGGACAAATTTTCTGTCCTACAGATTGTCTGTATTTTTTTTTATTTTGTATTTGTTTGTTTTATTTTTTGAGACAGATTCTCACTCTGTTGCCCAGGCTGGAGTGTAGTGGTAGGATTCGTAGCTCACAGCAGACTCAAACTTCAGGACTTCTAGGGGTGTGTTTTTTCTTTTTTGCCGCACACTGGAAGGAGAGTTGTCTTGGGTCACACATTAAATACACAAAAACTAACAAAAGCTGATGAGCTAAAAAAAAAAAAAAAAAGGTTTGTGTATAATCTTCCCAATATTCAACATCACAAAAGAGCAAAACTGTTATCAAGTAATCTGCAGGCAGGCGGTCCCTGGGCCACAGGTTGGACACCTCTGGAAGTGATCTGCCTGAGCCTCCTGAGTAGCTAGGACTACAAGAGTGCACTACCCCACCCAGCTAATTTTTCTTATTTTTTGTAGCGATAGGGTCTCACTCTGTTGTGTAGGCTGGCCTCGAACCCCTGGCCTCAAGTATTCCTCCTGCCTCAGCCTCCCAAGTAGCTGGGACTAAAGGAGTGGGCCACAGCACTTGGCTTCATTTATTTTTGTATCTTAATGCCTAGCACATGGTAAACATATAGTTGGCTCTCAATAAATGTCATATATATTGAGTGTATAGTTAGACATCAGAGAGCATCACTATTACCATGTCCTTGACCAAAACCCAGCTCTCTTGTCTCTGGGAAGGCTGATCTATTGGACTCATCCCTGTAGGAAAGCACTGGAGGGGAGAGTGGAGAAGAAGATATCCATTTCATGACTTTAGTCAATGGGGGCAAATAGCATAGGGTGAGTCTCTATCTTATATTAATGATGCAAGTAATTTGTAAATAGGGCCTTGATTTATAGCATAGTTATTAACAGCATGACTCTGGAGTCAAAGTTACCTGATTTTGAAGTCTCCCTCCATCCCAGCTGGCTACACAGCCTAGGTCAAGTCATTTCATCTTTCTGAGCCATTATTATTTTCTTACAAGTAAAATGAGGATGATCATAGCACCTGCTCATGGAGGTACTGTGCTATTGAAATGAGATAACACATGTAGAGTGCTTAGACCAGTCCCTGGGCCACGGGAAAAACTTAATAAATGTTAACTTATTTTATTATTATTATTTTTTTTTGAGACAGAGTTTTGCTTTGTTGTCTTCAGCAGAGTGCTGTGTCATCATAGCTCATAGCAACCTCAAACTCTTGGGCTCAAGCCATCCTCTTGCCTCAGCCCCCCGAGTAGCTGGAACTATAGGTACCCAGCACAACACCCGGGTATTTTTTTTTTTTTTTTTTGTGGTTTTTGGCCGGGGCTGGGTTTGAACCTGCCACCTCCGGCATATGGGACCAGCACCCTACTCCTTGAGCCACAGGCGCTGCCCAACACCCGGGTATTTTTTTAAAGAGATGAGATCTTGCTCTTGCTTAGGCTGGTCTTAAACTCCTGAGCTCAGATAATTCACCTGCCTCAGTCTCCCAGAGTGCTACAATTAACAGGTGTGAGCCACTGCACATGGCCTAAATGTTAACTTATTATTTATCATCAGTGTTCCTGTACTTCCCAGATAGGATTGGTTAAACCTGTTACCTGAGTGGCCTCACCTTTAGTTCCTTGGCACCTAGAGGCCTAGGTCAAGACTTGGTCCCAGCTCCCAGAAAAACCATCCAATCCGACGGTGATTACATGAGGAAGGTTTATTTAATGGATCATTTCATGAGGGAGGTGGGGAAGAGGGTACTTCATTAATCAATCCTGTCTAGAGATGTATCTTACCAGGGTATATGTGAAACTTGGTAAACGGTCTGTGAAGCTAGTGAATGATGCCCCATGAATATATCAATGTACACAGCTATGATTTAATAAAAAAAAAAAAAAAGTCCTGTCTAGAAACATTTTTGTTTTCTCCAGGCAACCCCCGGTCCACACACCCTTTGCGGATCCCTTCTAGATTCAGCTCTGATTGCATCTCAGCCTTTTGGCTAAAATCAAGTGTAGTACCTATTCTAATCAGTTTAAAATCTGATGTGTCCTCTACCTGAGGACAATATGTTAAATGGATTTTTGGAGCAGGCAGTTGGAATAGGAGCTGGCTTCATCCGATCCATGCATCGACCTGGTATTGCAGTACTTCTAGAAATGGTGCACCTGCCTCAGGGAATAAAAAACAAAACAAACAAAAAGAAAACAATTCAGCTCTGGCTCTCGTCTTGGTGGGAGCTTCACGTCTCTCATTTTACCAAAGACACAGCTGTGAGGCTTTCTTCATATTGCTCTGTTGTCAGAACTGCTTAGTTTTGACTCACAGCCCTGGTGAATTCAGATCTAGGAACCTCAATCCCAGACTTGCTACCTCAGATCTGGTTGTCCTGTTTGAACCAGGAAATATCACAGTGATCAGGTATAGACTATTAAATCCTGGTGGTCACTTTCCTCTTACCTCATAGCATTAGTGTTTGACGATGATAATTGTCAGAAATCGTATGAGAAGTTGGAGAAGGTGTCTCAATCATCAGTTGCCCAGTAAGCATCAGCGCTGGTCAAAATGCTTTCCTGGTTTCACCTTTATGGTAACCCTCTAAACCAGTTCCCCTTTTTCATCAGCCACTTTTTACAGAAGAGGGCCCTGGAACTCAGAAAAGTTGAGCGTTATTTAAGATCTCCCAGTTAATAAGTGACAGAATACACCATCAACCAAGGTCCATACCAGGGGTGTCCAACTTATTTTTTCTCTGCCATACATTGGAAAAATAAGAGTTGTCTTGGGCCACACATTAAATACACAAACACTAACGAAAGCTGATTAGCAATAAAAAGGTCCATGCATACTTTTTGTGATATACAACACCATAGATAACCAAAAAAAAAGTCTTCACAATATCAGCATGCAGACTGCGGGCCACAGGTTGGACACCCTTGGTCCAGATGATCCTACAGCTTGGGCTTTCATCCCTCCCAAAAAATTGGAATTGGAAGCTATTCTCTAAATAGTTCCTAGAAATACTGATTTTTTTCATTCATAGCTATTTTCTGGAGAGCAGATTGTGACTTGCCTTAGGTTATAAAGTCTAAACGTCTTTTAATTCCTTATTTTTCGTTTGCTCATTAGGTTTCCCCTAACAACTGAATTCTTATCCATTATTCATAACTAAACTTCCCCTTCTATATGTAGCATTGGACAGGTCCAAGGTGTGGCTGGAATGGGAGTAAGGCGGGCAGCAGGAGAGGGTCAGAGAGCAGAGCCCTTAGTCTGGCCCTGCCATTGTCAGATGGTTTTGTCTCTGTGGCTTCAGTTTCTGCTGCTAAATGAGGAAGACCAGACCATCTCGTAAGTCATGTGTCAGTGATGGTATAGTTTTTTTTGTTTGTTAGTTTTGCTGTTCACCAAAGTATATTGAGTGCTGTGCTTTTTGTTACATTGAACAAAGGATGGAATATCATGATGAAACAGTGAAGTGAGCACCATGGAATAATCTTTGTTTGCATACATGTAAAGAATTTCTGCAAGCAGGTTAAGTCACCTGGGTTTAGTTCTGTTCAACTAAAATTTATTAAGCCCTGCTATGTGCTGATCAGGGGGTCACAGAGAGGATAAGCCAGTCCCCTGTCCTCCAGAAAACCACAGACTAGTAGTAAATCCTTTGGTAGGTTAAGGATGATGATTAACTAAGGTTGGTTTTATTTTTCTCCTCTTTCTGTTTTTTTTCACTCCTGCATGTGAGAATGAAGGAAGAGAAACAACGAGAGTGGATCTGGTGCTGGGAATTGATTTCTAGACCTTGGGGCAGCTATATTCCATTGTTTAGCCTTTATTCTGATTTATTCAGCTTTATTCTTCTGATTAATATCCCTTCATAGGGCATAAAATCAGCTAAAAGGGCAGTAATTAAGATTTTACACTGAAGATTGCATATTTAATATTTTCCTATAAATAATTTTATAATGAGAGGGCTAGACACTTCTGGCCTCTGGGCAGTGATACAAAGCTCTTAAAGAATCAGAGGAATTTCTATTTGTATCAGAGATGAATGAGGCATCCTTGTGCCAACTTATTTTTCATCTTTGATATCCTAAGATGAGCTGCTTCTGGGACTAAATGAAAACAATCTAAAGATCAAATGTTACAGGTGCTTGAATGGAGCAGTAACGTTTAAATTTTATGATGAATGAACAAGGAATGTAGAATTAAAACTGTTCACTTCAAGAATGGATAAGCTTTAAAGGTAGCCAGGCACACTGGAGTTCTTAATCCTATCGGACCACTTCCTTACAGGGAGGCCCTAAGTAATCTGTGAGCCTCAGTTTCCTCTGCTATAGAAGAGATGATAGAGCTGTCCTGTCATTGGGAGGAAGAGGGGAAGTATTTCATCATCCTCACAGACACAAGGAAAGTTAGTTTCCTACCCCTCTTCCTTTTAGGCTGTGCCAGGAAGCTCAGTATTTTGAATGCTACAAATATGCGAGGCGGGTAAACTATTATTAACTTTTTTCATTTTCCTGGCTTAGGATTTCTTAATCAAATCTAATTCTTTCCATTTTCTCCCCTGGTCACGTAGTCGTTTATGAGTTATTTTTGCAGACTTAAAAATTACAATATCGCCATCTCAACATTTGTTACACCCAAGTAGAAAGTCGGTTGTACAACAGATTTATATTTTCTTAATTCAGCTGTTCCTCACACCCCATCACTTGGAGTAGATGCTTAAACTGAATGATAACCGGCCTCCAACCAAAATTACATAAGTAGAGCACTCTTATCTATCACCCTCAACTGCACTTGCATTCTAAGGCTCTTACATAACAGTGTAATTCATTGTTTATTGAGACCATTCAAATTATATCTTGAAATAGCATTTATATTAAGTTGCTCAAGAATAATTGCTGATTTGTATTTGGCTGTTAAAATGCTGACTACTATTTATTTATACATTATTTCATTATTTTCTGTTTTGTTCTATGTTGTTCCAGCCCTCACAGTGCCTGGAACACAGTAGGGACCCAATATTTATTGGATGAATGAATGAATATGGTTTCCCTAAAGGCAGAGTATGTTTTTAAGACAGGAATTTAGTTACCAGAGCACTCTGTGGAGGTTGGTGACCTTTTTGTCAGTTTGCCATAGCTGTTACATGGTTATTTATTAACTATACCTGCAGTATCTGGATCTCCTGCCTCTGGAAGGAGACTGCCCAGGTCTGTTGAGCCCCTTGGAGCTAACAGCAAGGAGCAAGTCCCCTGAAGTTAAAGAGGCATCATAGACAATGGAGAGCCAGAGGGTTAACAAGAGGCTGGATTCAAGAACACTTTTTAGAGCCCTTATTTTGTACCACACTTTTTCTATGTATATACATACTTTACCCCAGGAACTCACTTAATCTTCCCACCAATGCTTGGAGGTGAGTACTGTTATCAGCATCTTACAGATAAGAGCTGTACAGTGCTGAGGTTAATCAAGAAGCTCAAGTACACAACTGGTAAGTGGCAGAATCAGGACTGGATCCTGAGTCTAAGAATTTGACTACTACACCAGGCTGCCAGTTGATCTAATAGCTTCCCAAAAGCAGAGGCCAGATTCTGATATGAAAGCTAGGTCTGGAGGCTGTGGAGAGGAAGGGTGAGAAGATAGCTAGCCTTTATTTGGGTTGTCCCGTGAGTAGTATGAAATTCCAAGAAAGAGTGGGGCATAGAGCAGAGAGAGAGAGGGCAGGAGGTAATACCTAATTATTAAAATACTTTGCCATAGAGCACTTGGCCAATTGTACACATGCCCGATGTATGGTGTGTGGTGTGTGTGGGTGTAGGAGCAGGTGTGTTAAGCAAACATGAGGCAGAACATACAGGTCTGTCCTCAATAACCTATGTAAGCTTGATGATTTTGATTTTGATTCACTAACCATCTGATTGTTTTATGTATATCATTTTAAGTATTATGAATTTAATAAAGTTGCTAACCGAATAGTTTGCTTATCCTTAGATGTTTAACTCTTAAATTCTCAGAATAAAATTTAGCTTATTTAATAACCAGGTATTTCTCTAGCCCTTAATTTGGCGGTTCTCGACCTGTGGGTCACGACCCACAGGAACTGTACTAAAGGGTTGCAACATTAGAAAGGTTGAGAACCACTGCCTTAATTTTTGGAGGAGATTATAATTGGGAGAATAAACATATAAGCATATAATTTCCACGAATTATCTCAGCCTAAGAATTAGAACATGACTCTATGCATTTCGTGGTGTGAGTTTAGCAAGTGAAATAGATTGATTTAACCCTTTCTCAGATAGTTATTTTCAACCATCTCTATAAAGGTCATAGAGAAGATTTAAGAGACATTTGTATGACATTAAAGTGACAGTCTATAAATAAAGTCAATGGGCCTTCTACTTTTACTGTGAAATTAGTCAGTGCCAGCAGTATTTTATATTGTGTTGAACAATATACTTTGTGAAAGATAAAGAATGGAAAATGATTGCCTTGTGCAAATAGCTAGTGGAAATACATCTGTGGGCCGACAATAGATATTGTATAGACATTTCCTGTGTACACTTTTTTATGCAGCATGTGTAGCCCAAGCCAAAGGTAATTAAATGCAGATAATAAATAGTATCTAAATGTGTTAGCCAATAAAGGAAGAATCATGCATAAGTCGAAAATGAGATGAAAATTTTGGGTACTTTGCTGTCCTAAATTATATTCTAATATTTTTACAATATTTAAAAATTTTCAAATAAGAGACCCAGTGCAGAGGCTCATGCCTGTAATCCTAGCACTCTGGGAGGTCCAAGACAGGTAGATTGAGCTCAGGAGATCAAGACCAGCCTGAGCAAGATTAAGACCCTATCTCTAAAAATAATAGCCAGGCGTTGTGGCAGGCGTCCTTAGTCCCAGTGACTTAGAAGGCTGAGGCAAGAGGATCACTTGAGCCCAAGAATTTGAGGTTGCCATGAGCTATGACTCCATGGGACTCTATTGAGAGTGACGAAGTGAGACTCTGTCTCAAAAAAAAATTTTTTTTTAAATAAGTACAAGTTACTTTTGTAATCAGAAAAGATAGACATTATAAATAATAATAACATTTAATAACATTAATAATAATAACATTTCCAAGTCGGTATATTGACCTTCCTACCCTGACTAGGTTATTTTCTCTTTCTTCCCTTTTTTTTTTTAAATTTCCGATCAATATGAGGGTACAAACAATTAGGATACAACGTTTGCATTTGTTAGGTAAAGTCTCCGTGGTGGTTGTGACCCGCACACAGGAGGTGTGCCACGTTGCATCCTCCCTCTTCTCTTTTCCTCTCTCCCTCCTCCCCTCAACTTGAATTAGTATGTTTTCCTCTTCTGTGGATGTGTATTAGTTCATCTACTGGCTTCGTATTGGTATTGACTACATTGGATACTTGCTTTTCCATTCTCGGGACACTTTACTAGGAAGACTGTTTTCAACTCCATCCAGATTAATATAAAAGATGTAAAATCTCCATTTTTCCTTCCTTTTCACTGACACACTGAGTGAATAGCCTCACCTCCGTCTTTTTGCCATCCATTCTCTTTAATGTGACACTCTGGTATCCAAATGCTCTGATACAACTCTTTTCGAGTTTACTGAATGACCCAGTACTGAAAACTTCGGTGACCTATTTCAGAGATGCAAAGGAGGCTAAGATGGGTGGGGCAGAGCAAGAGGTGATTTTGGCAGGGTCAGCCCAACTGTGGCTGTATCACACAGGGCCCTATTGGCTGCGTCAGGTAGGCCAGTGAAGAGTGTAGGTTTTATATTAAGAGAGAGGGAAATAATTAGAGCAGTGACTTCCACCCTTTTGAGCCCAATGCTCTATTGTCATAGTTTGTATAGTGCCTGAAATGCTGAGATAATATAAACCTATTCATCAGTTACCTGATTGCTGTGTTGTATAACAAGCGACCTGAAAACTTCATGGCTTGAAATAATGATTTATTGTTTCTCGTGATACTGTGGGCCCACTGGGTGGTTCTTCTGCTGGTCTCCCTTGGGCTTGTTTGTGACTGTGTTCAGCTGTTGAGTGGGCTGGGCTGGAAGGTCCAATTCAGTCTCACTCATGTCCAGGACCTTGGTGCTGGCTGTGGGCTGGAGCACATAAATTCTCCTCTGTGTGGCCTCTCATCCCCCAGGGGGCCAGCCCAGCTCCTTTATAGTGCGGCAGCTTTCCAAGAGGGAGAAGGCAGAAGTACAAGCCTAGGCCTTTGGGAACTCCACCATTACTTCTGCTGCATTCCATTGGTCAAAGCAACTCATAAGGAAGGGAAAATAGAGTCTTTTCAACTTCTGGTAGAAGTAGCAAAGTCACATTGAAAAGGAGCATGGACTAATTAGGGGTCGTTATCTATCTATACAGTAATTTCCAAAAAGTATATAGTGATCATTTATAATATAGCAAACTATAATGTAAAAGAGAAATAAAATGCAAGTAATTTATAAGTAGTACATATTTTTCTTTTTTATTTATTTTTTTATTTTTAAATCATACCTGTGCACATTAATGTGATTATGGGGCACCATACACTGGTTTTATACCCTATTTGACATATTTTCATCACACTGGTTAACATAGCCTTCCTGGCATTTTCTTAGTTATTGTGTTAAGACATTTACATTCTACATTTACTAAGTTTCACATGTACCCTTGTAAGATGCACCGTAGGTGTAATCCCACCAATCACCCTCCCTCCGCCCATCCTCCCCCCTCCCTCCCCTCCCTCTCCCCCCTCCCTCCCCTCCCTCTCCCCCTTCACCCTATTCTTAGGTTATAACTGAGTTATAGCTTTCATGTGAAAGCCATAAATTACTTTCATGGTAGGGCTGAGTACATTGGATACTTTTTCTTCCATTTTTGAGCTATTTTACTAAGAAGAATATGGGCACTTAGGCTTCTTCCATGACTTAGCAATTATGAATTGGGCTGCAATAAACATTCTGGTACAGATGTCTTTGTTATATTGTGACTTTTGGTCTTCTGGGCATAAACCTAGTAAAGGAATTATAGGATCAAATGGCAGGTCTATTTTTAGGTCTCTAAGTATTCTCCAAACATGCTTCCAGAAGGAACATATTAGTGTGCATTCCCACCAGCAGGGTAGAAGTGTGCCCTTTCCTCCACATCCACGCCAACATTTCTGGTTTTGGGATTTTGTTATGTGGGCTACTCTTACTGGGGTTAGGTGATATCTCAGAGTAGTTTTGATTTGCATTTCTCTGATGATTAAGGATGATGAGCTTTTTTTCATGTGTTTGTAGATTGTGCATCGGTCTTCTTTAGAGAAGTTTCTCTTCAAGTCCCTTGCCCACCTTGAGATGGGGTCACATGTTCTTTTCTTGTTAATACGTTTGAGTTCTCTGTGGATTCTGGTTATTAGACCTTCTTTTTTTTTTTTTTTTGAGACAGAGTCTCACTTTATGGCCCTCGGTAGAGTGCCGTGGCCTCACACAGCTCACAGCAACCTCCAACTCCTGGGCTTAAGTGATTCTCCTGCCTCAGCCTCCCGAGTAGCTGGGACTACAGGCACCCACCACAGTGGTTATTAGACCTTTATCCGAGGTATAACCTGCAAATATTTTCTCCCATTCTGAGGGTTGTCTGCTTCCTTTACTCACTATGTTCTTGGCTGTGCAGAAGCTTTTTGGTTTGATCAGGTCCCAGTAGTGTATTTTTGATACTGCTTCAATTGCCTGGGGAGTCCTCCTCATAAAATATTCACCCAGGCCGATTCCTTCAAGAGTTTTCCCTGCACTTTCTTCAAGTATTTTTATAGTTTCATGTCTTAAGTTTAAATCTTTTATCCAGTGAGAGTCTATCTTAGTTAATGGTGAAAGGTGTGGGTCCAGTTTCAATCTTCTACAGGTTGCCATCCAGTTTACCCAGCACCATTTGTTAAATAGGGAATCTTTTCCCCACTGAATGTTTTTAATTGGCTGTCAAAGATCAAATAACGGTAAGTAGCTGGATCCATCTCTTGGTTCTCTATTCTGTTCCAGACATCTACTTCTCTGCTTTTGTGCTAGTACCATGCTGTTTTGATCACTATGGATTTATAGTACAGTCTCAGGTCTGGTAGCGTGATTCCTCCTGCTTTGTTTTTATTGCTCAGTAATGTTTTGGCTATTCGAGGTTTTTTCTGATTCCATATAAAACGAAGTATTATTTTTTCAAGATCTTTAAAGTATGACTATGGAGCTTTAATAGGAATTCCATTAAAATTATATATTGCTTTGGGCAGTATGGACATTTTAACAATGTTGATTCTTCCCAGCCATGAGCATGGTATGTTTTTCCATCTGTTAACATCTTTGGCTCTTTCTTTTCTTAGACTTTCATAGTTCTCTTTGTAGAGATCTTTCACGTCCTTTGTTAGGTATACTCCCAAATATTTCATCTCCTTTGGCACTACTGTGAAAGGAATAGAGTCCTTGACTGTATGTTCGGCTTGGTTATTGTTGGTATATATAAAGGCTACAGATTTATGGGTGTTGATTTTGTAGCCTGAGACATTGCTATATTCCTTGATCACTTCTAAAAGTTTTGTAGTAGAATCCCTAGTGTTTCCAGATATACGATCATATCATCTGTGAAGAGTGAAAGTTTGATCTCTTCTGACCCTACATGGATACCCTTGATCGCCTTTTCTTCCCTAATTGCAATGGCTAAAACTTCCATTACAATGTCAAAGAGCAATGGAGACAATGGGCAACCTTGCCTGGTTCCTGATCTAAGTGGAAATGATTTCAATTTAACTCTATTCAATACGATATTGGCTGTGGGTTTGCTGTAGATGGCCTCTATTAGTTTAAGAAATGTCCCTTCTATACCAATTTTCTTAAGTGCTCTGATCATGAAGGGATGCTGGATATTATCAAAAGCTTTTTCTGCATCAATTGAAAGAATCATATGGTCTTTATTTTTAAGTTTGTTTATGTGTTGAATTACATTTATAGATTTACATATATTGAACCAGCCTTGAGACCCTGGGATAAATCCGACTTGGTCATGGTGTATAATTTTTTTGATGTGTTTTTGGAGTCTGTTTGTTAGGATCTTTTTTTTTTTTTTTTTTTTTAACTTTATTTTATTTTGCAGTTTTTGGCCAGGGCTGGGTTTGAACCTACCACCTCCAGCATATGGGTCCAGCGCCCTATTCCTTTGAGCCACAGGTCCTGCCCTGTTTGTTAGGATCTTATTGAGTATTTTAGCATCTATATTCATTAGTGATATTGGTCTGTAATTTTCTTTTCTTATTGGGTCTTTCCCTGGTGTGGGGATCAAGGTGATGTTTGCTTCGTAGAATGTGCTGAGTAATATTCCTTCTTTTTCTATATTTTGGAAGAGGTTTAGTAGTATAGGTACTAGTTCTTCTTTAAATGTTTGGTAGAGGGCAGCGCCTGGGCTCAGTGAGCAGGGCGCCGGCCCCATATACCAAGGGTGGTGGGTACAAACCCAGCCCCGGCGAAACTGCAACAAAAAAATAGCCGGTCGTTGTGGCAGGTGCCTGTAGTCCCAGCTACTCAGGAGGCTGAGGCAGGAGAATCGCCTAAGCCCAGGAGTTGGAGGTTGCTGTGAGCTGTGTGACGCCACGGCACTCTACCGAGGGCAATAAAGTGAAACTCTGTCTCTACAAAAAAAAAAAAAAAAATGTTTAGTAGAATTCTGACATAAAGCCATCTGGTCCTGGGCTTTTCTTTTTAGGGAGATTTTGTATAGTTGATGCTATTTCAAAACTTGATATAGGCCTGTTCAATATTTCCACTTCGTTCTGGCTAAGTCTTGGTAGGTGGCATGCTTCCAGGTATTGGTCGATTTCTTTCAGATTTTCATATTTCTGAGAGTAGAGTTTCTTGTAGTATTCAGTAAGGATTTTTTGAATTTCTGAGGGTTCTGTTGTTATTTCATCATTACCATTTCTGATTGATGAAATTAGAGATTTTACTCTTTTTTCCTGGTTAGGTTGGCCAAAGGTTTATCTATTTTATTGATCTTTTAAAAAAACCAGCTTTTGGATTTATTGATCTGTTGCATAATTCTTTTGTTCTCAATTTCATTTAATTCTGCTCTGATTTTGGTTATTTCTTTTCTTCTGCTGTGTTTGGGGTTGAAGTGTTCTTCTTTCTCCAGTTGCTTGAGATGTTCCATTAAGTTATTGACTTCCTCTCTTTCCGTTTTCTTGAGGAAGGCTTGCAGTGCTATAAATTTCCCTCTTAGGACTGCCTTTGCAGTATCCCAGAGGTTCTGGTAATTCATGTCTTGATTGTTGTTTTGTTCCAGAAATATGCTGATTTCCTTCTTAATCTCATCTATAACCCATGTATCCTTCAGCATAAGGTTGTTTAGCTTCCATGTTTTTGTATGGGTATGCAGGTTCCTGTTGTTATTTAGTTCAACTTTTATTCCATGATGGTCTGAGGAGATGCAAGGAATAATTTCTACTTTTTTAAATTTGCTGAGGTTAGATCTGTGGCCTAGGATGTGGTCGATTTTGGAGTATGTTCCGTGGGCTGATGAGAAGAATGTGTATTCAGTTTTGTTGGGATGAAATGTTCTGTAGATGTCTGTCAAGTCCAGATGTTGAATGGTTGAGTTTAAATCTAAAATTTCTTTGCTTAGCTTCTTTTTGGAGGATCTATCCAGGACTGCCAACGGGGTGTTAAAATCTCTAACTACTATGGAAGTGGAGGAAATTGAGTTGCTCATGTCTGTTAGAGTTTCTCTTATAAATTGAGGTGCGTTGTGGTTGGGTGCATAAATATTAATAATTGAGATCTCATCATATTGAGTATTACCTTTAACAAATATGAAGTGTCCATCCTTATCCTCAATTATTTTGGTTGGTTTAAAGCCTATTGTGTCTGCGAACAGGATTGCAACGCCTGCTTTTTTCTGCTTTCCATTTGCCTGGAATATAGATGACCATCCCTTCACCTTGAGTCTATATCTGTCTTTTAATAAGATGCGATTCTTGGATGCAGCAAATATCTGGCCTGAGTTTTTGTATCCAGTCCGCCAACCTAGGCCTCTTTAGAGGACAATTTAAACCATTCACATTAATTGAGAGTATTGATAAGCCTTTCGAGAGACCGGAGAACATTTTTAATCCTTTTGTGACTGTGGAAGTTGGAATTTGATCAAAAATTTTTGGGGTGGGTTTACTTTTGTGGTGGAGAATTATGCTGGTCTTTATGGAGGATAGGTCTAAGAATGTCCTGGAGAGCTGGTTTAGTTGTGGCAAATTTCTTCAACATGTGAATGTCGTTGAAGTATTTAATTTCTCCATCATAAATGAAGGTCAGTTTAGATGGGTAAAGGATCCTGGGTTGAAAGTTATTTTGTTTTAGGAGATTAAAAGTTGATGACCATCCTCTTCTAGCTTGAAAGGTTTCAGCAGAGAGATCTGCAGTTATTCTGATATTCTTCCCCTTGTAGGTAATGGTTTTCTTTCGTCTGGCTGCTTTCAGAATTTTCTCCTTCATATTAACTTTAGTGAAATTGTTTATGATGTGTCTGAGGGATGTCTTATTTGGGTTGAGTCTTGCTGGAGTTCTGAAACTATCTGCTATCTGAATTTCGGAATCTCTTGGCACGTCTGGAAAGTTCTCCTACATAATCTCATGGAGAAAAGACTCTGTGCCTTGTGAAGCCACTTTGTCATTTTCAGGGATCCCTATAAGACGAATATTGGTTTTCTTCAAATTATCCGAGAGCTCTCTGAGAGAGTGGTCTGTTTTTGCTCTCCATTTCTCTTCTTCTTTGAGGGATTGGGAGTGTTCGAAAGCTTTGTCTTCAATGTCAGAAGTCCTTTCTTCTGCTTGCTCCATTCTGTTACTGAGGGATTCTACTGTGTTTCTCAGATCTTTGAGGGATGCAACTTCTTGTCTTAATGTGTAAAAATCTTTAGTCATTTGGTCTTTGAATCCATTGAATTCTTGAGATAACTTTTGGAATTCTAATTTAATCTTATTTGCTATCCAGATCCTGAATTCAATTTCTGACATCTCAGCTATTTGTTTGTGCATGGGGTCTTGTGCTGGTTCTGTCTCATTGATCTTTGGGGGAGTTGATCTACTCTGATTATTCATATTGCCAGAGTTTTTCTGTTGATTTCGCCTCATGATTGTTTTTCACCATTGCCTCTGGCTGTCCTCAGAGTTGGGGAGGTGTCTCTCCAAGATTAGACCCCAGTGGGATCACTCTATTGTTGCTGGATCTTTGTAGGGAGTGACCCTGTGTAGTTCCTCTGGGGCTGCTCTAGCTAGGGAGTTCTGGTTGTGGAAGCAGCTCCGGTTTGTGACACAGCTGGATCCAGCAACAGGGCTGGGGGTGGTGCGCATGGTTCTGGGAGTGCCAGGCGCCCAGTGACCTTCGCACAGAGAGCGCAAGGCTCCAGCAGTCTCTGGCCAGGAGAAGAGCTGTGCACAGAGGCAGGGAGGGCTCCAAAGGGCACACAGCTACCAGAGTCCCTGTCCAGATGAACGGGCCAGTGTTGACGCTGAGAGGACACTTAGGGAGGACGCAGGGTTGTGTGGCTCCTGCAGTTCCTGGTCAGGGAATGTGGAGGCCCAGTGGGTGCGGGTCACCGGTCAGGGGTCGCTACACAGCTCTTATAGAGGTCTGGGCAGCGCCAAGCCCAGGAGTTTGAGGTTGCTATGAGCTGTGACGTCACCGCACTCTACCCAGGGCAACAGCCCAAGGCTCCAGTGTGCCAAAACCGTCTCACTCTGCCCCTAAGGATTAAGGCTGTCTATTTTTTCAAGATCTTTAAAGTATGACAGTGGAGCTTTAATAGGGATTGCATTAAAATTGTATATTGCTTTGGGTAATATGGATATTTTTACAATGTTGATTCTTCCCATCCATGAGCATGGTATGTTTTTCCATTCGTTAACATTTTCAGCTATATCTTTTCTTAGAGTTTCCTAGTTCTCTTTATAGAGATCTTTCACGTCCTTTGTTAGATAAACTCCCAAATATTTCATCTTCTTTGGCACTACTGTGAATGGAATAGAGTCCTAAACTCTATTCCATTTTTTTCTGCTTGACTGTTTTTTCTGCTTGACTGTTGTTGGTATATATAAAGGCTACCAATTTATGAATGTTGATTTTGTTACCTGAGACTCTGCTGTATTCCTTGATCACTTCTAAGAGTTTTGTAGTAGAATCCCTGGTGTTTTCCAGATATACAATCATATCATCTGCAAAGATGAAGGTTTGATCTGTTCTGACCCTATATGGACACCCTTGATCACCTTTTCTTCCCTAATTGCAATGGCTAAAACTTCCATTGCAATGTTAAAGAGCAGTGGAGACAATAGGCAACCTTGTCTGGTTCCTGATCTGAGTGGAAATGATTTCAATTTAACTCCATTCAATATGATATTGGCTGTGGGTTTGCTGTAGATGGCCTCTATCAGTTTAAGGATTGTCCCTTGTATACCAGTTTTCTTAAGTGTTCTGATCATGAAGCGATGCTGGATATTATCAAAAGCTTTTTCTGCATCAATTGAGTCATATGGTCTTTGTTTTTTAATTTGTTTATGTGCTGAGTTATACTTATAGATTTAGGTATATTGAACCAGCCTTCAGACACTGGGATAAAACTGACTTGTTCATGATGTATAATTTGTTTGATGTATTGCTGGATTCTGTTTGTTAGGATCTTGTTGAATATTTTTGCATCTATATTCATCAGTGATATTGGTCTATAATTTTCTTTTCTTGTTGGGTCTTTTCCTGGTTTGGGCATCAGGGTGATGTTTGCTTCATAGAACGTGTTGGGTACTCTTTCTTCTTTTTCTATATTTTGGAACAGGTTGAGTAATATAGGTACTAGTTCCTCTTTAAAGGTTTGGTAGAATTCTGAGGTGAAGCTATCTGGTCCCAGGCTTTTCTTTTTAGGGAGATTTCTTATGGTTGATGCTATTTCATAACTTGATATAGGCCTGTTCAACATTTCCACTTGATTCTGGCTAAGTCTTGGAAGGTGACGTGCTTCCAAGTATTGGTCAGTTTCCTTCAGATTTTCATATTTCTGACAATAAAGTTTCTTGTAATGTTCATTAAGGATTTTTTGAATTTCTGAGGAGTCTTGTTATTTTGTCTTTGTCATTTCTGATGGATGAAATTAGAGATTTTACTCTTTTTTTCCTGGCTCAGTTAGCCAAAGGTTCGTCTATTTTATTGACCTTTTCAAAAAACCAACTTTTTGATTTATTGATGTGTTGTATAATCCTTTTGTTTTCAATTTCATTTAATTCTGCTCTATTTTTGGTTATTTCTTTTCTTCTACTGGATTTGGGCTTGGAATGTTCTTCCTTTTCCGGTTGCTTGAGATGTCCTATTAAGTTTTTAACTTCCTCTCTTTCCGTTCTCTTGAGGAAGGCTTGCAGTGTTATAAATTTCCCTCTTAGGGCTGCCTTTGTGGTATCCCAGAGGCAGAGATTCTGATAATTCATGTCTTCATTGTCATTTTGTTCCAAAAATTTGGCAGTTTTCTTCTTAATCTCATCTCTGACCCAGCTATCATTCAGGATAAGGTTATTTAACTTCCATGTTTTTGTATGAGTATGCAGATTCCTGTTGTTACTGAGTTCAACTTTTATTCCATGGTGGTCCGAGAAGATGCAAGGAATAATTTCTATTCCTTTAAATTTACTGAGGTTATACATGTGACCTAAGATGTGATCAATTTGGGGGTATGTTCTGTGGGCTGATGAGAAGTATGTGTATTCAGTTTTGTTGGGATGAAATGTTCTATAGATGTCTGCTAAATCCAAATGTTGGATGGTTAGATTTAAATCTAAAATTTCTTTGCTCAGGTTCTTATTGGAGGATCGATCCAACACTGCCAAAGGAGTGTTGAAATCTCCAACTATTATGGATCTGGAGGAAATCAAGTTGCTCATGTCTGTTAGAATTTCTCTTATAAATTGAGGTGCATTCTGGTTGGGTGCATAGATATTAATAATTGAAATCTCATATTGAGTATTACCCTTAACAAATATGAAGTGACTATTCCTATCCTTCCTTACTTTTGTTGGTTTAAAGCCTATTATATCTGCAAATAGAATTGCAGCACCTGCTTTTTTCTGATTACCATTTGCCTGAAATGTGGACGACCATCCTTTCACCCTGAGTCTATATTTATCTTTTAAGGTAAGATATGATTCTTGTATGCAGAAAATATCTGGCCTGAGTTTTTGTATCCGTTCAGCAAACCTGTGCCTCTTGAGAGGACAGGTTAAGCCATTCACGTTAATGGAGAATATAGATAAGTCTGGTAAAATTTTGGGTATCAAGTTTTTCGAAAGTCCAGTGGACATTTTTAATTGTTTCGCTACTCTGGAAGTTGGAGTTTGATCAAAAGTTTCTGAGTGAGTTTACTTTTGTGGTAGAGGATTGGGCTGGTCATTATGGAGGATAGGTCTGAGAATATCCTGAAGAGCTGATTTGGTTATGGTAAATTTCTTCAACATGTTAATGTCATTAAAGTATTTAATTTCTCCATCATAAATGAAACTCAGTTTAGCTGGATACAGGATCTGTGGTTGAACATCATTTTATTTTAGGAGATTAAAAGTCGATGACCACCCTCTTCTGGCTTGAAAAGTTTCAGCAGAGAGATCTGCAGTCATTCTAATATTCTTCCCTTTGTAGGTAATGGTTTTCTTACATCTGGCTGCTTTCAGATTTTTCTCCTTCATATTAACTTTAGTGAAGTTAATTATGCTGTGCCTGGGGGATATCTTATTTGGGTTGAGTTGTGCTGGGGTTCTGAAAGTGTCTGCTATCTGAATTTCAGAATCTCTTGGCATGTCTGGAAAATTCTCTTTCATTATTTCATGGAGAAGGGCCACTTCTTCGCTTTCAGGGATTACAATAAGGTGAATATTAGCCTTCTTCGAATTGTCCCTGAGTTCTCTGAGAGAATGATCTGTTTTTGCTCTCCATTTCTCTTCCTCTTTGAGAGTTTGGGAGCTTTCAATATCTTTGTCCTCAATGTCAGAAATCCTTTTTTCTGCTTGCTCCACTCTGTTACTGAGGGATTCTACTGTGTTTTTCAGATCTTTGAGGACTGCAAATTCTTGCTTCAATGTGTCAAAATCTTTGGTGGTTTTGTCTTTAAATTCGTTGAATTCTCGAAAAAACTTTTGAATTTCTCCTCGAATTTCTAATTCCAACTTTAAATTGCTCTTAGAATTTTTAATTCCAACTTTAAATTGATCCAAGAATTTCTAATTCCGAATTTTCCTCCATTCTATTAATCTTGTTTGCAATCCAAATTCTGAATTCGATTTCTGACATCGCGGCCATCTGTTTCTGAATGGAATCTTCAGTTATATCTGCCATATCTTTCCTTGGGGGGGTTGATCTATTCTGATTATTCATGTTACCAGAATTTTTCCACTGATTCCACCCCATGATTATTTTACACCATTAGACTTTTCCCCTGGATCTTGCCCAGGACCCGTACAGTGCTACGGCCTAAGAAACTGGGGACCTGTTTGGTGTAGTGGGGCTAAGTTGCTCTGTCTTTTTTCAGCTGGTCTCTGTCCAACCCTAGTGAAACAGTTACTCTGGGTTGAAGTCTCAGCTGTGGAGAAATACCAGCAATTAAGTCACCCTGCTCCCCACAGGCAACAATTGGAAAAGGAAAATCAAACCTTCCTACAACCACACACCCAGGGCACCACTTGGATAGTCCTCGGGCTATTGGCTCAGTTCAAAAGGTCCAAATCAATTGACTCAGTCAGCACATGTCTCAGGTGGATGAGTTTAAATGGTCTCTGCCAACTAGATCGCAGGGTTCTGCTGGCAACTCAAATATGACTTGTTCCAGTGCTCTGTGAGGTCAGGAGGACCCATCCAGCAAATAGATTAGTCTGGGAAGGTTGATGCCTCCTTCCTCACCTTGCACCTCTATCATACCCAGTCACTGATAGCCCCGCAGGGCTGTGACCCAGTTGCCTCTAGTGAACAGATACTCCAGGGGTTTGCACCTGCGTGAATCTCAAGGAAATCTCAGCCAGGTCATTGCTCTCTGCCTCTATCCAGCAGGAGGAGGTAAGGCTTGACAACCTCGGGCACTTGATGACAGAACAGAACAGAACAGAACAACTTTGCGGGAATTTGTTTCTGTCCCGGCTAAATTCCCCTGCAGAAGAGAAGCTGTGTTGAGTTCACAGAAACTGCGCCTCAGGCCCTGTCTTTGCTGCTGCAGGTTTGTATTTGCAGCACAGTTAGCTGTCAGTTTTAGCCTCCTGCCCTCCTTTGTCTAGGCTGATGATCTCCTGGGGGCTGGTGCATCTTAGGCGCAGTAAAGCAGTCTTCTGGGTCAACCCCGCCCTGGAAGTCAGCTGGCACTCCGCATGCGTTTTCTAGTCCCCGAGCTCCACCCAAGCCAGTACCGCCTCAGGCAAACCCTTTACTCACGGGGCCTGCGTTTCCGTCCCAGATCTGTTCCGTGGTGGTTGCCACCTGAGTAGATGCCCGGCCTCCTCTGGTTGCCCAGGGAGACAGGGAGTGTGGCTTCGGAATATCCGGGAGTGAGCTCTATTGTTGCCAAAAGACGGTTGCTGCTTTGTGCCTTGGGGCACCATCGCTCCCATGTGTTTCCCTCTCAGCTGACCATCCTCTCCTCACTCCTGTGCCATAGAATCAGCACTGGCCAGCTGCAGTTTAGTCCCTGTCCACACCCCTCAAGGAATCACCCAAGAATCTGGACTCCTGGGGGACATGCCTCCAGACCTCAGAGTGAGAGTGGAGGGGAGTGCTGGGAGCTCAGAGTTGCAGGTAGAGAATATATACAGTTTTATACAGTTTTATGCCTGGCAGGAGAACGCCGTGGCACCCTAGTAGGGGAGGTAGGTCCAGTTTTTAGAGGGTCTCTCCCGTGGAGTATAATGGGAGGATTTTTGAACTCTGCTTGTTTGTTTATGGGGTACTCTGAGCCATTCTCATGGGGAAGGGGACTCCCGTCGGCTTGGTGATGGATTTTGTACGTTTGTTTGTATCTTTGGGGTCACAGCTCGCCTCAGCAGGGTTGATGTGCATTCTTCAACCTTCTCTTGGTGCAGCTCTAATCCTCCAGGTTTGCTACATTTCTGTCCTTTAACTCTCCTTCTGGACGGTAGCCTCTGTGGAAAGCTGGCTTCAGTCAGCCATCTTGTCTCCTTCCCCATATTTTTCTTTTTTAAATGCTCAATTAAAATCTCACCAGAAGATACGAAGTAGTCACTTCATATATGTATGTAGAATCACCACGCATGCAACGCTATAGAAGGCAAACTGAATCCCATGTGTTGTGCCAGTTGCTCAAATACTATAAGTGGTGTTGCCCATGGTGACAGGATTTTCTGAATTGGTAGAAAACTCTTAGAACAAAGTACAATTTTCTTTTGATGTAACATGATAGTTGCTCTTCTAGAAAAATCAATGTGTATTATTATAAAGCTATGCAAAAAGACATAACGTTCATTTGTTAAGTGGAGTAAGGCTCTAGGCTCAGGTAATTATAAACAAGTTGATCCAGTAAAATATTTGAAAATATTTGGTATGTAGGAGAGTTTCTGATTGCATGCGACAATCCTGTTCCATTGCAGTATATAGTATAATTCTGGTTTAAAAGTCTAAATGGATCGGTAGGGGAGAATCTATTTTTTTTTTTAACCTCTTTTTGTTTCTAGAGGCCAGCAGCATTCCTTGCCTTACGACTTTCTCATCTTCACAACCCATAACAGTATCACTTCCACCTCTGCTTTGGTCATCACATCTGCTTCTCTGTCTCCGACCCTCCTGCCTCCCTTCTTAGGATCCTTATGATTACACTGGGCCTACCTGGATAACCAGGTTAATCCCCCCATCACAAGACCCTTAATTTAATCACATCTGCAAAGTTCTTTTGCCATAGAAAGTAACCCAGTTACAGGTTCTGGGGATTAGGTTGTGGACACCTTGGAGGGTCCATTCCTCAGCTGTCCACATCCAGTGTATCCACCCTGTGTATCTCAAGGGAGAAACATTCCAGGGCTGCAGGGCCAGGTAGGTAGTGAAACGGGCCTGGGTTAACAGCAGAAGTCTGAGGAGGCAGCTGCTGTGCTTCTCAGTTCCTGCTGATTGTCACCATTAGGAGACTGCTCTCAGTATGACCACATCTTTGGGGTTTTCTTTTTCTCTGTTTTTCTGTTGTTTTTTTTTTTTTGCTGTTGGGAATCACTGAAGGTACAAAGAGCCAGATTACACTGCTTGCATTTGCTGGATAAAGTCCCTCTCTTTGGGATTTTTAATTCAAGCCTCCAGATTTTATCATGAACTGTCTCATTTTTTTCTTCTTTGAATCGGGATCTACCTATGTTGCCCAGACTATTCTAAAACTCCTGGGCTTGGGGGTTCTCCTGCCTCAGTCTTCTGAGTAGCTGGGATTACAGGTGCCTACCACAGCCCCGACAGTCTGAATTTTTAACTGTTGATAATTAACGTTAAAAAATTAAATACAGAATGTGAGCTAGATTTCCCCAGCTAGTAACCCCTGTTTTGTGTTCTTGACTTCTATGAGCTCCTGGCCTGCCATTCTTAGCTATCAGTCCACCCTGCCTCAGGTCCACCAAGACAAAAAGAAGCGTCCCAGGATATACCCTTGGGAACACAGCTACTACTATTTGTGAAGTACCTTTTTTTTCCTACAGTTTTGTTGAGGTGAAATTGGCAAAAAAAATTATATATAATTAAAGGGCTACAGCAAGATGATATGATATGCCTATGCCTTGTGAAATGATTACCACAGTCAAGCTAATTAACACATCCACCATCTCACATAGTGTCTTATCTGTTAGCGTTACTATATAACAACGTACCATCAATTGGGTAGCTTATAAACAACAGAGTCTTTTTTTTTTTTTTTTGTCACCCTTGGTAGAGTGCAGTGGCATCATAGCTCACAGCAACCTCAAACTCTTGGGCTTAAGGGATTCTCTTGCCTCAGCCTCCCAAGTACCTGGGAGTACAGGTGCCTGCCACAACACCCAGCCATTTTTAGAGACAAGGTCTCGTTCTAGCTCAGGCTGGTCTCTAACTCCTGATCTCAGGCAGTCCATCCTCCTTGGCCTTCCAGAGTGCTAGGATTACAGGCATGAGCCACCTCACCTGGCCAGAAGTTTATTTCTAATAGTTCTAGAGGTTGAGAAGTCTAAGCCTTAGCTCTTAACTCCAGGAAGTGGCCTCTTAAGCCAAATGGGGATGACTAGAGTCCACCTGGCCACATTTCCAGGCTGCTTGAAAGCTTGTTAGCCGTGTAACTGCTGGCTCCTGGATTCTCTCCCTCTACTTTCCCCACCAGACTTCATTCCCTCATCCTGGATCCAGATGCTGGTGTGGCTCACCTGGCCTTTGGGTGTGGACCTCACCTCACTCACTGAGCCTCAATTTTCTCATACATGAAAGGGGAACAATAATATTAATGTCTACCTTGCCGGCTTGTTCTGATCACCAGGCTAGATCATGTGGGGAGTTGCTTAGCAGTACCCCCAGCATATGGCACGCATTGAGTTCTCCATAAACTCACTATTAGGATTATTCTTTTTTTTTTCTTTTTTCTGTTGCTCAGGCTAGAGTGCCATGGTGTCAGCTTAGCTTGCAGCAAACTCAAACTTTTGGGTTCAAGTGATCCTCCTGCCTCAGCTCCCCATGTAGCTGGGACTATAGGTGCCAGCCACAACACTTGACTAGTTTTTCTATTTTTAATAGAGACGGGGTCTTGCTCTTGCTCAGGCTGGTCTAGAATTCCTGAACTCAAGTGATCCTCCCACCTCAGCCTCCCAAAGTGCTACAGGCCTGAGCCACTGTGCTTGTCCCTGTTATCATTCTTATGCACTATTGTAAGCATTTGCAAAATAGCAACAATGAATATCACAGTGGGCCTGACCTCATGCTACCCATAATCCCTGTAAACCTCCTAGTCCAGGCATTTTGCATCTCCTATTTGATCACTGCCTTTAATTGGCTAGACTCTTCTACTAATCTGTTCTACATATGTGGAACATATATAACAGGTTAGTGTCCAGATCATAAGGAATTCCTACAAATCAATATGAAAAAAAGAGAGCAACACAATAGAAAAATAGACAAATGATCAGGAAGTTCACAAAAGGGGAGACCTAGAGAGCCGAAAGCAAATCAGATGCTTAACCTCAATAAATATCAAGGGAAATAAAAATAAAACCACAGGAAGATCATTGCTCACAGATTGGCAAAGGTGTAAAAGTTTGACAACATAAGGAATGGATGAAACTGTGGAGAAGGGAACTTTCATACACTAGTGTATAAGAGAAGAATTTGGCAGAACCTAGTAAAATTGAAAATACATATACTCTATAATCTAGATTTCACTACTAAATCTGTACCATGGCTAGAATACTTTTGCTCTGAAGAAGGGATATTAAATGCAACATTGTTTAAAATATTAAAAAGTGGAAGTAACCTTAAACGTCTATCAATAGTAAACCAAACAAGAACATACCTTGAGGGAAAGACTCCCTAGTCAATAAATGGTTCTGGGAAAACTGGATATCCACATGTAAAAGACTGCAACTGGACACACACCTTTCTCCACTCACAAAAAATTGATTCAAGATGGAGAAAGGACTTAAGTTTAAGGCATGAAACAATAAAAATCCTCAAAGAAAGCATAGGAAAAAACTGGACGATATCGGCCCAGGGAAAGACTTCATGAAGAAAACTGCCATGGTAATTGGAACAACAACAAAAATAAATAAATGGGACTTAATTAAACTGAAAAGCTTCTGTATAGAAGCTTGAGACAACAACTAAAGCAAATAGACAAGGAAGGATCTTTACATATTTTCAATCAGACAAAAGCTTGATAACTAGGATCTATAGAGAACTCAAACTAATCCACATGAAAAAAGCCAACAATCCCATATATCAATGGGCAAGAGACATGAATAGAACCTTCTCTGAAGAAGACTGATGAATGGCTAACAAACATATGAAAAAATGTGCATCATCCCTAATTAGTAGAGAAATGCAAATCAAAACCACCCTAAGATACCAGGGTGAGAATGGCCCACATCACAAAATCTCAAAACTGCAGATGCTGGTGTGGATGTGGAGAGAAGGGAACACTTTTACACTGCTGGTGGGACTGCAAACTAATACAACCTTTTTGGAAGGAAGTATGGAGAAACCTCAAAGCACTCAAGCTAGAAGTACAAGTTGGATCTATCAGGTGTAGCATACAAATGTCTTCATACTATATAATTGGGTAAAAGAGGTGAAAGCTATGTTGATTAGTAGGATGTATGCTCTCCAATTTGTACAAATAATCAACACATTGAATCACATAATGGCATAAATGTATTTATGATCTATGTACAAATGACTTAATAAAAAAAAAAAAAGAACTCAAGCTAGACTTCCCATTTGATCCTGCAATCCCATTACTGGGCATCTACCCAGAAGGAAAAAAATCCTTTTATCGTAAGGACACTTGTACTAGACTGTTTATTGCAGCTCAATTTACAATCACCAAAATGTGGAAATAGCCTAAATGCCCACCAACCCAGGAATGGATTAACAAGCTGTTGTATATGTACACCATGGAATATTATTCAGCCATTTTAAAAAATGGAGACTTCACATCCTTTGTATTAACCTGAATGGAAGTGGAACACATTATTCTTAGTAAAGCATTACAAGAATGGAGAAGCATGAATCCTATGTACTCAATTTTGATATGAGGACAATTAATGACAATTAATGTCATGGTGGGGGTGGGGGAAGGGGAGAGCAGAGAGAGAGAGAAGGAGGGAAGGGTGGGAAAGGAAGAGCAGAGAGAGGGACGGAGGGAGGGGGGTGGGGCCTTGGTGTGTGCCACACCTTTTGGGGGCAAGACATGATTGCAAGAGGGACTGTACCTAACAAATGCAATCAGTGTAACCTGGCTTATTGTACCCTCAACGAATCCCCAACAATAAAAAAAAAGCAAGTCTATCAATAGTAAGATAAAACCTCTTTATAACAGCTTTATTGAAGTATAATTAAATCTACTCATTATGTCCAAGTGTGTATAGATAGATGAATGGATAAACAGAACGTGGGCGCACGGAGTGGAATAGTATTTGACCTTAACAAGGAAGGAGACCCTGACACATGCTATGAGATGTATGAACCTGGAGGACATTAGGCAAAGTAAAATAAGCCAGTCATGAAAAGACAAACAGTATATGACTCTACTTATATGAGGTACCTACAGTAGTCACATTCATAGAGATGTAAAGTAGATTGGTTGTTGCTGGGGGCTGGGGGAAGAGGAGAATGAGTTGTTGTTTTTTAATGGGCAAAGAGTTTCATTTTTGCAAGATGAAAAGAATTCTAGAGATTGGTTGCACAACAGTGTCAGTGTACTTAACACTACCAAACTGTACATTAAAAAATAGCTAAGATGGTAAATTACATGTGTATTTTACCATATATATATTTTTTTTTATTGTTGGGGATTCATTGAGGGTACAATAAGCCAGGTTACACTGATTGCATTTTACCATATTTTTAAAAGAGATTTAAGAAATCTACTCATTTTCAGTCAAGCAATTTTTTTTTCTTTTTTTGAGACAGAGTCTCAAGCTGTGCCCTGGGTAGAGTGCTGTGGCGTCACAGCTCATAGCAATCTCAAACTCTTGGCGTCAGCCTCCCAAGTAGCTAAGACTACAGGCTCCCGCCACAATGCCTGGCTTTTTGTTGTTGTTGTTGCAGTTGTTATTGTTGTTTAGCTGGCCCAGACCGGGTTCAAACCCACCAGCCTACGTGTATGTGGCTGGTGCCCTACCCAGTGAGCTACGGGCACCACCGTAAGTCTAGCAAATTTACAGAATGGTGCAACCTTCACATCAATCTAATTTTGGAACATTTTCATCACCATACACCGCCAAAATCTCTCATGCCCATTTTAGTCATTCTCCATTCCCACTTTCAGTCCCAGGTAACCACTGATCTATTTTCTATCTATAGATTTATCTGTTCTGAACATTTCCTATAAATAGAATCTTACAGTATATGCGATTTCCATCTGGTTTGTTTACTTAGTACCATATTTTTGAGATTTGATGTTGTAGGAGATATTAGTACTACATTTTTGTTACCAAATAATATTCCAATGTAGGAAGATACCATATTTTGTTTGGGCATTGTTTCTACTTTTTGGCTATTATGAATAATGCCACTGTGAACATTTGCATACAACTCTTTTTATGGACATACATATTCATTTCTCTGGGATAGATACCTAGGAGTGGAGGAAATTGGGTTTTTAACCTGACCTATTACGTTTAGTTGGATATTGTGACATTTAAATAAGTCCAGATAGCAGAACCCAATTTCTAATTTTAGAATGTAGCACTTAAATATGAAATATGGCCTCTAGTGAGGGCCTGTGTGTCATGAATTACCAGTTATCCTAAGTGAGTGTTGGAAGGCTGACCTTTCCCAAGTAATGGTGATCACTTTTAAATGGCAATTATTGTCAAATATTTTTTATATGGCAAGCATCATTTCACACTGTGGTTTTATTTAATCATTACAGTATGCCTGTGCATGGGTGGTTTAATCTTCTCCATTTTGTAATTGAGGAAACTTAGGCCCACAGAGACACCCAAGTTCATATGGTGCTAAGAGAAAGACCCAAGGTTTGAACTCCAAAGGCTGACATTCTTTCCTACTTATGTCTCCTGGTGACGAGGCAGTGGGTGCTGAAAATATCTCCCACTGTGACTCTTGGAATTGCTGTCAGATCCAGTTTGTAAGCCATGCAAGAAAATCTTATTATAACTTTACAGTCATGCGTCTTTTCTTTTTTCTCTTTAACAAAAGATCATTGATCACTTCATTTCCCAAACTTGGCTGGGAGTTGCTTTTGTTTCTAAAAATCAAAGTCATCCTCAAAGAACAAGGCTTTAAAAAGAAAGTCAACAGACTCTGACCCGAGAGTGACCCCATGGTTCTTTTACAAAATAAAGGGCAGTGGCTTTGTGGCAGAATTTTCCTTCAGTGGCCTGAAGCTTTGTCCTCTTCATTTCAGAAGCATGGCCTTATGCCAGATGGCTGTGGTGGCAGTCTTGACTAACTGCCAAAAAAGGGGACCATTATCATTTGGTCATAAAGTGCATTTCAATTATTACATACTGCACCAGTTAACTGTTTGCTGCATAACAAACTACCTCAAAAGTTAGTGGCTTAAAATTGCAACCATTTGTTTAGCTTGCTATTCTGCAAGTCAGCAATTTAGCCGGTGTTGGCTGAAAGGTTTTCCTTGCCTTGGCTGGGTTCATTCAACTATCTGTAGTCAGCTACCAGGTAGACTGGGTGGCTGGCTGGTCTAGGGTGGCTCAGCTGAGGTGAAGCACCTCTATTGCACTTGATCTCTCATCCTCCATCATCTTAACCCTGGGTTGTCCATATGGCAGCCAGAATGGGTTGCTAGGATTCTGATGGACACCCTCAAGGCCTCTTGAACCTGAGTCATTTTCACAACCTAGTGTTACTTTCACACATTACGTTGGTCAAAGCAAGTCACAAGCCAGCCCATATCCAAGGAGTTAGGATAATATCCTTCTGCAGCATCGGTATTCACACCAACAAAGGAGATAGGAAATCAATTCTAATTCTTTTTTTAAATTTTGTATAAATGTGTAGGGTACAAGTACAATTTTGTTATATGATAAAAATCTTATAGTGGTCAAGTCATTACCCATTGCTTGAATTAAGTAATTTCTCACCATCCACCCCTCTCACACTCCCTCACACATCTGAGTTTCCATTGTCAGTCATTCCACTCACTACATCCATGCGTACACATTTTTTAGCACCTACTTATGAGTGAGAACATGCCATATAAGACTTTCTTTGCCTGGCTTGTTTCACTTAAGTTAATGACCTCCACTTCCATCTATGTTGCTGCAAAAGACATGATTTCATTCTTTTTTTATAGATTCCACTTCTTGATGAGAAGAGCAATAAAGTTCAAATTGCAAAGGGTGTGGATGCAGGAAGGGGTGGAGGATGGTGGCCCTTTCTGCAAATTGCCCCATACACTGCATTAGAAATAATATGGACTGGGCAACAGCTGGCAAGTTTGACTTCTGGCTAACAGCCTGGTAACTTCAAGGAAGTTACTTGTCTGCAACTCTCTCCTCTCCTCATTTATAAACTATATGTAAGATTATTGAGAGGATTAAATGAGCTAATGGGTGAAGGGGCTAGATCTGGAGTCCCAATATCTAGGTTCAAATTATTATTATTATTTTGACACAGAGTCTCACTATGTTGCCCTCGACAGAGTGCCACGGTGTCACAGCTTACAGCAACCTCAAACTCTTGGGCTCAAGCAATTCTCTTGCCTCAGCCTCCCAAGTAGCTGGAACTACAGGCGCCCACCACAACGCCCGGCTATTTTGTTGTTGTTGTTGTTGCAGTTGTCCTTGTTTAGCAGGCCCGGGCCAGGTTCGAACCCCCCAGCCTCGGTGCATGTGGCTAGTGCTCTACCCACTGAGCTACAGGCACTGCCCTGGGTTCAAATTCTTATTCTTCCATTTATTAATAAGTGACTTTTGGCAAGGTATTTAGCCTCTCTGTGCTAGCATTTCCTAATCTGTAAAATGGGAATAATATGTAGTACCCAGTGGTAATATGTAGTTGTTCTGAGGATAAATGAGTTAAAATTTAAAAGAGTGCCTGGCATTTAGAAAACACTCAGTATATGTTAACTCTTGTTAACCTTATTAGTGTTATGCTTGGAAAACAGAGAATCTGAAAAAGGCGTGTTATCCCTGGAACTGTCCAGATTTTTGTAGTGGTAGCTGTTATGAAGGAGGCAGTACAGTGTAAAGGAAGCTTAACGATTAAGCATAGAATTTGGAGCTGTTATTACCTGAGTGTCGGGCCTACTTCCACCTTTTTCTAGGTAAGTGAATTTGCACTTTGCAAACACTGTGATCATGTAATCTTTATCTTTCTAAACCTCACTTTCTTCCTCTCTAAAATGGAAACAATAACAGTAATTGCTTCATATAAGGGAGTGTGTGAGAATTTAATAAGATAATGCATTAAAGCTGCAGGCCCAACTTTGGGGCTGCAGACTGGTACTGGTACTTGTCTATGGCCTATTAGGAACCAGGCTGCACAGCAGGAGGTATATGGCGAATGAGCAAGCAAAGCTTCAGCTCTGTTTACAGCTGTTACCCATTGCTTATATCACTGCCTGAGCTCTGCCTCCTGTCACATCACTGCAGCATTAGACTCTCATAGGAGTGTGAACCCTACTATAAGCTGTGCATTCTAGGGATCTAGGTTACATGCTCTTTATGGGAATCTAATTCCCACTCCCTTAATCCCCAGACCCATTTTTTTGTTCCATGAAACTGGTGCCAAAAAGTCTGGGGACTACTGCATTGAACCACTCAGTTCAGTGCCTGGCACACAGCTACAGTGAAAGGTAGCAATAAAATAAGAACAAGATTAAAATGGAAACAAAGTTCCTTAGACTTGGAATGAAAGACTGAAAATGAAGACAGTCTGCAAGGAAGAGGTGGGCTGAGACTGGCTGTATGGGGGCATTGAAAGGTGGGTGGTGGTCTCAGAAACCTGGAGGCCAGCTCCAGCTCAGAAAGGCAGGGTGACTGGGCAGCTAGCTCCAGACCCCTAGGAAGATTCCTTAGGAAGATTCCTTAAACTCTGCAAGCATCAGTATTTTTTATCTGTTAAGTGGTAAGGGAGATAATCATAGTACTTAACCTCACTAGGGCTGCTGGGGGATTGAATAAGATGTTGCGTGTCAGCACAGTAAGTGGTAGACACTGTTACTAAGAATTCTGCTTAAAGGAGAGAGGCAAAAGTGAGCAAGTGAAAAACAAGAGAGAGAAGAGATGGTCCAGATTGACAGTGAGAGAAAGGATAAATTGAATGTCAGACAGAAATAGTGAGAAGCATCAGGACAGACTTATCATCAGAGCTTTTGCCAGAAGCTTCTTCCATTTACAGAGGTCTTGCCTTCTCCAAACAGAAAGCAGGCTTTGAAGGAATGCTCCAGACTCATTGGTTTCTTGGAGGCATGACTGTGAAGCTGGGTTTGCGAATAATTTTGGTCCTGAAAAAGGAGTTTTAGTGGGAGTAGGGTTTTTGGAAAGACTTGCCTTCTCCTTCTTCAACGTGCGTTAATGCTGACCTTGCTGATCTTTCTAATATAGTGATAGCTGCTTTCCCTGGTGTCCCTGGGCTGGCCAGAATCTATAAGAGTTGGAAAGGGAAAAGGTTCTAAAGCAGAAAATTAACTGTAATTGTTAAGAAACTTCAGCATTCTCCTTAGACTGGTTGGTTAAAAGGCCACAATGCCATTCTGTTCTACCACGCACTGGTTGTATTCCACTGAAACGAATTAACTTTGAGAGATAAATAGCATCATAAAAATTAGACATTACACTTAGGTTGATGTTCTTAAGCAATTCCTTGACATTCAGCCATGCCTTTGGATTAGTTTAATTGGAACACAAGAGATCAGAACTTAATTAGAATTTAATTGAACTGCTATATTAAACAGAGCTGGCTCAGTGGCTGCGTTGTGAACTCCACTTGAAAATTCTTTCCGATGCTTCTCGGAAAATATTTTGGGCAATCAGAGTAAAGATAATGATTTTTACTGTAAGCAATTTTTGATAGAAAGGGTTATAACTTTAGCAGTAAAACGTAGTGCAGACTCAAACAAGTTTGTTTCAGCTGGGAAGTGTTAAGTATGCAGAGATAAGCTCACATTTGCTGGTGTTAACTCTTTGAGGCAAGGTCCTGAAAGTGACAGAAAACCCTGTTCAAACTGACTTAACTATAAAAATAATTTTTTTTTCCTTTTTTTAAAATGCAGATGAGAGGCCCACAGGGAGATCTTCTAGCACAGTTTAATTTGGTGGCCCAGATGATGCCTTTACCAGTTGTTCTTTCTCTCTCCATCTCTTGATGCTGTTTCCTGTGTACTGGCTTCACCCTCAGGGGGGCCCTCCCCTTGTGGCACCAGTCTAAGTACCCCAGTAAGGCTCAAGTGCAGCAGGAAGAGAGAAGATCTTACCCAGAGTTTCTAATGGAGCCAACTCAGATCAGTTACCTATTTTAGAGTAAGTCCTTAGAACTAGGGGAATTTAGTGCACTGTTAAGCATGGAAAGAGGTCCACCCAAAGCACCTAGTTTTAGAGTTGGGGAAGGGTAGATTCCCAAAAGGAACTAGGGTGCTGTTACCAAACGAAGGTGGAAGGAACACTGGGTGGTTGTCTTGGTTAGTTCTTAATATGTTGCAGCTGATAGAAAACGAGCTTCCACGTTAAGTGGGATTTATTGACTCAGGAAACTAGAAGGTTCCAAGGCAGAGAGGGAAGGCTTCATGATCTGTCTGATTCAGGGGCTCAGTGCCACAATCGAGGAGGTGCTCCTCTGTCTCTCTGCCAGGCCTCTTGCAGAGTCCACTTTATCCTTCGACTGGCTTTCCTCAGAGTGGCAAAATAGCCCCACCACAGGCCTAGGCTTTGCATCCATCTACTACCTCAAATAGATGGAAAATGTGCAAACTCTTTCAGAAAAGCGAAGGACATTTCTTCCCAGAAGCCCCAGCATGTCTCCTCTCACATATCCTCACTCTGAAATGGGTCACGTGCCTATTCTTGATTCAATCAATGAGTCTCTTTGATCAGGATAAATGTGGACCCGATTGGCTCAGGTATGGGTGTAGACTGTCTTACTTGAAGTGGAATTATCTTGCCTGCCTTATCAGGGTTCATATCTAGAGCTGGAAATGGAGTCAATTACCTGCAACCATCACAGGTTACTACCCAGATCAGGAATTGGGGGAGTGATGGTTGCTGGATGTTGAATTAATAATCACACTAGGGCCGGGCGGCACTTGTGGCTCAAAGGAATAGGGCGCCAGCCCCATATACCGGAGGTGGCAGGTTCAAACCCAGCCCCGGCCAAAAACTGCAAAAATAATAACAATAATAATAATAATAACAACAACAACAACACTAGGGCCATGTCATTGAATTAATAATCACACTGGGGCTCATTTTCTTTATCTCTGGTGTTTAGCACAGGGCTGGACACATAGGAGATTCTCAGTAAATGTCTGTTGAATATTGAATAGTGCACCATGCTTAATGCAGAAAGAAATTAGGAGTTTTATGTATAAGTAAAATGATGGCTGAAAATAAATTCCATCTCAGCTTTATTTTTTTTTTTTATTAAATCATAGCTGTGTACATTGATATAATCATGGGGCATCATTCACTAGCTTCACAAACCATTTACCAAGTTTCACATATACCCTTGTAAGATGCACTGCTGGTGTAATCCCACCAATCTCCTTCCCTCTACCCACCTCCCCCCTCCCTCCCCTCCCTTTCCCCCTTCCCCCTATTCCTAAGTTGTAACTGGGTTATAGCTTTCATGTGAAAACCCTAAATTAGTTTCATAGTAGGGCTGAGTACATTGGGTACTTTTTCTTCCATTCTTGAGATACTTTACTAAGAAGAATATGTTCCAGCTCCATCCATGTAAACATGAAAGAGGTAAAGTCTCCATCTTTCTTTAAGGCTGCATAATATTCCATGGTGTACATATACCACAATTTATTAATCCATTTGTGGATCGATGGGCACTTGGGCTTCTTCCATGACTTAGCAATTATGAATTGGGCTGCAGTAAACATTCTGGTACAAATATCTTTGTTATGATGTGATTTTTGGTCTTCTGGGTATATGCCCAGTAGAGGAATTACAGGATTGAATGGCAGATCTATTTTTAGATCTCCAAGTGTTCTCCATATCTCTTTCCAAAAGGAATGTATTAATTTGCAAGAATTTGCAGCCCTCAAAGATATGAAAAATACAGTAGAATCCCTCAGCATCTCAGCTTTAAATATAGATTAAATGTGGAGTCTTTCTTTGACCTGTTGGTTTATTTTTATTTCCTTGCTTATTTTTTATTTTTATTTCTTTGATTTTTATTGTTGTTGTTATTGTTGTTGTTGAGACTGAGTCCCACTCTATGCCCTGAGCAGAGTTCAGTGGTGTCATAGCTCACTGCAACCTCAGACTGTGGCATCCCTCTGCCTCAGACTCCAAAGCCGCTGGGATTACAGGTGTTTGCTGCAGCGCCCAGCTGGGTTTTTCATTTTTTTTATGAGTCGGGGTCTCACTCTTACTCAGGCAAGTCTTGAACTCCTGAGCTCAAGCAATTCTCCCTCCTCAGCTTCCCACAGTGCTGGGATTATGGGTGTGGGTCACCTTACTGTTGACCTGTTGGTTTATTTAAAAAAAAAAAAAAGGTGGCATCTGGGGAGAGGCTATGAGACCACTTCTCCTATCCTATCCCATGGACCATAAAATTTTCCCATTCGGCTTTTGGGTGCTCATCAAATTCCATTACAATGAAGAATATTGTAAACCACAGTTAATATCAGGAAACTATTTCTAACTCCTGACAAGTCCTTTGATGATCTCATGACACTAAAATTTGCTACTATGAATAATTCCGTAAAACAACCCCTGTTTTTTCCTCTTTACATTCCATGCCCTTGTCATAATCATTTATTAAAGTTGCTTTCCTTTTTTTAATCAAATACCTGAATATCTTTTTTTTTTTTTTTTTTTGTAGAGACAGAGTCTCACTTTACCGCCCTCTGTAGAGTGCCGTGGCGTCACATGGCTCACAGCAACCTCCAGCTCTTGGGCTTATGCGATTCTCTTGCCTCAGCCTCCCGAGCAGCTGGGACTTCAGGCGCCCGCCACAACGCCCGGCTATTTTTTTTTGTTGTTGTTGTTGTTGTTGCAGTTTGGCCGGGGCTGGGTTTGAACCCATCACCCTCGGCATATGGGGCCGGCGCCCTACTCACTGAGCCACAGGCGCCGCCCCTGAATATCTTTTTAAAAGTACAACTCTGGTCACTGAGGGGAGAAACTCCATTTCCTGGGTTTGACCGATAGGAGAAGTTAGAAATGCCATCAACTTTTGTTTGAAAAAAATTCTAAAGAGTAGAGAAAATAGATTCTGGCAGGAAAGGTGTGGTAGAATTATTTCAGCATTATTCCTTTTCATCAAGAACACTTTTAGAAATGACCGTGTGGTCTGGGTGGGGGTGGGGGTGGGGCAGCTAGAAGTCTTAGTCAATGTTATTAGTGCATATTTTGAACTTCTGTTGAGAAGTATTATTTTTCTCTGATGAAATTCTGACTTGGTTTAAAAAATGTAAACACCTGTTGGAAGTTTGCTATGATAAGTATTTTGGCATCTGCTCATAGGCAAAGTGGTTGCTTGTTTCTGGGATCATAGTTTTTGACTAGTGTTTGTCATGTCTGGGAATTCTTGGGTATCTCAAAGTGTATTGTAGAAAATCTCTTATGGGGGAAAGGATGTTCTATGCACATGGCAGGTCCACGGTACTTAAGTGCTGCTCTTCATCCTTCCTGTGTCCATGTCCACGTCACCCGGACTATAAGTGATTGAACTAGGGGTGTGTATCAGGCCCTTGGGCAGCCCCTTTTAGATGGCAAAGTGGCCATGAAATGGTATGGTCCAATTGTTTTGCCCAACAGGAATAATCTGTCCTGGGAGCGTCTAGCAGATCATTTCAATGAGATTCTCCTTTCTGGGGAGTTGGTATGTTGTATTATCAAGAGAAAAGGCAGACTGCAGTGGACTGTAGTGTAGGTAGAAGGAGAGATATGCCAAGCAACAAGGACAAAGCTTTAAAAGCCATTAGATAGCAGGCCTTGAAGGCAGAGAGAGGAAGGAGAGAGACTCTGTTAGAACTGCAGAAGAGAAGCAGCAAGCAATAAAAAAAGCCATGCCAAGGAGATGAGTTCCTCATAGAACTAGAACTAGAACTGTTGGTAGATGACTGTTGTTAGGTGGCCTCTCCTGTGCCCTAAGCAGCCATGAACAATGGTGCAGTTCTTCCTGAGATCTGGCTCTACCACCAGCCAGAGATTTTTTTTTTTTTAGAGACAGAGTCTCGCTTTGTCGCCCTTGGCAGAGTACTGTGGTGTCATAGCTCACAGCAACCTTCAGCTCCTGGGCATAGGTGATTCTCTTGCCTCAGCCTCCTGGGTAGCTGGGACTATAGGTGCCCACCACAGTGCCCAGCCATTTTCTGTTGCAGCCTGGCTGGGGGCTGGGTTTGAACCCGCCACCCTCGGTATATGGGGCTAGCACCCTGCCCACTGAGCTACAGGCACCACCCAAGATTTTTTTTTTTTTTTTTGGTTTTTTTGCAAGGGCTAGGTTTGAACCCACCACCTTCGGCATATGAGACCGGTGCCCTACTCCTTGAGCCACAGGCGCCGCCCCCAAGATTTTTATTTTTAATTGGGGGAGACAGAATCTCACTTTGCTACCTTCTGTAGGGTACTATGGCGTCATAGCTCACAGCAACCTCAAACTCTTGGGCTCAGGCAATTCTCTTGCCTCAGCCTCCCTAGTAGCTGGGACTATAGGCACCCAGCACAATGCCCAGCTATTATTTTTGTTGTTATTTGTTTGTTTAGCAGGCCCAGGCTGGATTTGAACCCACCAGCCCCGGTGCATGTGGCTGGCGCCCTAACCACTGAGCTACTGGCACCTAGCCCAATGAGATTCTTATTTTTCCTACCACCCCTTCTACCTTTCCAGTCACCTGCTATGCTAGAATACATTATTGTTCAAAAATGCTTTGGGTCTCTTTTGAAGGATCATGTGATTCCTTTGCTCAGTGGAATGGATGGACCCGACATATGTTATTTTCAAACACATGCTTAAAAAGTCAAAACACAGTTCACCATATTCTTTTTATTGGTTGTGCTAAGAGGTGAGACTTTAGATAGAAGCAGCTCTGTCAGCCTCAATCTCACGGTAAAGACCACATGAGACAGAGAGCCGTGGCTGATTAAAGTGTTCATATAATATGAATGAAAAATAAACTATTGCTGATATAAACTACTGAGATTTGGTTGTTCTTGCAGCAAAATTTAGCCTGATCTGACCGGGGGTGGGGAGGAACCCAGTAACAGAGATGCTATGCTCTGAATGTGTTGTGTCCCCTTCAAATTCGTATGATGAAACCTAATCTCCAGCATGATGATGTGGGGGGACAGGGCTTTGAGAGGTGATTAGGTCATGAGGATGAAGCCTTCTGAGTGGGATCAGTACTCTTATAAAAGAGGCTCCAGAGAGCTAGCTACCTTGCCCCTACCTTGAGAGCACAGTGAGGAGGTGCGATCTATGAGGAACCAGACACCAAATCCACTAGCTCCTTTGTCCCGGACTTCCTAGCCTCCAGAAGGTGAGAAAGAAATGTTTATTGTTTATAAGCCAACTAATTTATGATATTTTTTATATAGAAGCCCAGATGGACTAGGATGGTGAATAAACTGAGCATATTTTTATCCCTTGCAATAATCTCAAAGAGTCTCAACCAACACAATGCCCTAGCCAGCCACACTCAGTCCACTGAAGTCACAGCCTGTGCTTTTGACTTTTCTGGGGTGAAATTCTGTTAGTTGCCCAGTGCAGATTCAGTTGCTTTCAAATTCCGGTTGTTTTTCTTCCCAGTCCTCAGGCCTCTAGTGTGTCTCTTATAGGTTTACCCAACATAAAAATTGGTACAAAATACTGTCTGGATTGAAACCTTATGAATTTCGGCCTTTTCTTTCATGTGGTCTTGGTCTATGATGATTTTCTCCTCCTTTGTCTGCTGCCACTCCATTTATTTTTATTTGGTTTTATTTTGCTTTTTTTTTTTCTTAAGAGAAGGTCTCTCACTCTGTTGCCATGATCAGAGCTCACTGCATCTTCCAATTCCTGGGCTTAATCAGTCCTCCTGCCTCAGCCTCCTTAGTAGCTGAGACTAGGATTACAGATGTGTTCCACCATGCCTAATTTTTTTTTTTTTTATTGTTTGGAATTCATTGAGGGTACAAAGAATTAGGTTACACTGATTGCATTTATTAAAATATGTCTTATAATTGCGTCTGGCCCCCAAGAGGTGTGCCATACACGGTGACCCCCGTCTCCCATCCTCCTCCCCTCTCCCCACTCCCTCATTTCCTTACACCTGACTTATATTAGGTCATCTACTGCCTTCTTATTAGAATTGAATACATTGGATTCTTGCTTCTCCATTCTTGTGATGCTTTACTAAGAAGAATGTGTAAAAAAAAAAAAAAAAAAAAAGAAGAATGTGTTCCACCTCTATCCAGGTTAATATAAAAGATGTAAAGTCTCGGGCGGCGCCTGTGGCTCAGTTGGTAGGGCGCCTACCCCATATACCGAGGGTGGCAGGTTCAAACCCAGCCCCGGCCAAACTGCAACCAAAAAATAGCTGGGCGTTGTGGCGGGCGCCTGTGGTCCCAGCTACTCGGGAGGCTGAGGCAAGAGAATCGCTTAAGCCCAGGAGTTGGAGGTTGCTGTGAGCTGTGTGAGGCCACGGCACTCTACCGAGGGCCATAAAGTGAGACTCTGTCTCTACAAAAAAAAAAAAAAAAAAAAAAAAGATGTAAAGTCTCCATCTTTTTTAATGGCTGAATAGTATTCCATGGTGTACATATACCACAACTTGTTAATCCATTCCTGGGATTAGATTGTTTCCACATTTTGGCAATTTTAAATTGAGCTGTGATAAACAGTCTAGTGCAAATGTCCTTATGATAAAAGGATTTCTTTTCTTCTGCGTAGATGCCTAGTAATGGGTTTACAGGATCAAATGGGAGGTCTAATTTGAGTTCTTTGAGGACTCTCTATACTTCCTTCCAAAAAGGTTGTATTAGTTTGCAGTCCCACCAGTAGTGTAAAAGTGTTTCTTTTTCTTCACATCCACACCAGCATCTGCAGCTTTGAAACTTTGTGATATGGGCCATTCTCACTGGGGTTAGGTGCTATCTCAGGGTAGTTTTTGTTTGCATTTCTCTGATGATTAGGGATGATGAGCATTTTTTCTAACTAATTTTTTAATTTTTTATAGAGACAGGATCTCTCTATGTTGCCCAAGCTGGTCTGGAACTTTTGGTCTCCGGCGATCCTCCTGCCTCAGCCTCCCAAAAGATTGGGATAACAGATGAGAGCCACTGTGCCTGGTGACCCCCTCCCATTTTATTATTATATAAAAAATGTTTCAAGCAGATAGAAGAACTGAGAGACTTTTAGAGCAAATATCCACGTATCAGCCACCTACATTCTACATTTACTATTTTGTTTGATTTATTTTATCACAAATCTATTCACCAGTCCATCAGTCTGTCCCTGTGTCCGTGCACCTTGGCTTTTGGCTGCATTTCAGAGTAAGTTGCAGACTCGTGATAATGTCTTTTTCCTTGGCACTTAGTTTTTTTCCTTTTTAATTCTAGATTTAAAAGACAATTTTTTTGAGCTTTGTTTGAGGCTCCCTTAACTATTTCCTCTGCTCTCCCAAATTTGCTCATTTTCACCCTTTAACAATCTAGAGCTCAGTGCATTTGTCCACATTATATAAACCATGGGTACCCATACTATCTGAATCTCATGCTTTAATTTTTCTCTCTTCCTTCCTCTCTTATCTCTTCACTCACCACAACTTTTCATTTGCTTTCTTTCTCTCTTTCAGCTCCCCAGAAGATAATTTTTAAACTAAACAACAGCTGAACAATATCCCCACTGTTCTGCCTGTCTGGGTATGCACAGCACGTCCACACTTGCCCAGAACAGAAGGAAAACACAATTTCTTCTATTTTATTTCTTTGCATCAAAAGTGATTAAATATGTCTGCATGACCTTCATACATCAGACTGTTTGGCTATTTTTAAAGTCTATTTATTAGGATAAGTCAATCTGCATTCCCTTCATAGAAGAAATCTTTACCACTAAAGGATGCGATAAATGCCAAGGGAACAATGCATCTTTTGTGGGATGAGAGACAAACACTGCCATCTAACAATTGCCAGATTGTTTAAATATTATACGGCAATTCATGCTAGTTACATATTAGCATTGTTGTACAAGTATTTTCTTATTTTGGACAAAGATGGTTTTCTGAAGGGAATCCTACTCTTGCAAGGCAGATGAGAAGACCCCATTATGAGGTCTAGTACATTCTGTGTTATTGCCCTGGCCAGCAGTGTTTTAACTTTTTTTTTTTCTCATAAAAGCTTATTGGCAATGAGGTAAAAGACTGCAAATTACCTCCATCAATTCAGGCATCGCTATATTTTATTTACCAAAAGCTATAATAAAGCTTTCGGAAAAAATCTTAAGGCGACTTTCCTTTTGGTTGAACATCAATTATCACAACAATCTTTTCAACCTGATCTGGGATTATACAGGTGTGTTGGCCATTTCAAAGTGATGGGAGGAAAAAAGAAAAAAAAATACAGAAAAAAGCTTATAAAGGACTCATGCATGTTTATCTAACAAAAGCAATCAACCTCTCTTCCTTTGTCCTACTCAGATGGGCAAAGTAAGAATATATTAATATGATTAATTGACTTTATGCCAAATTCCAACACAGTCAAATATCTGCATATAGGCCAAGTGCAGTGGTTCACACCTATAATCCTAGCACTTTGGGAGGCTAGGGCAGGAGGATCACTTGGTGAGGTCAGGAGTTCAAGATAGCTGGGCTGTATATGACAGACTTTGTCTCTACAAAAAATAGAATAATTATCAGGGCATGATGATGCACTTGTAGTCTCAGCAACTCAGGAAGCTGAATCAGGAGGATTGCGAGCCTAGGAGTTTGAGGGTACAATGAGCTATGATGATGCCACTGCACTCTAGCCTGGGCAACAGGATGGAATCCTATCTCAAAAAAAATTAATATACAACTTTTGACTCCCCCCAAACTTAACTACTAATAGCCTACTGTTAATTGGAAGCCTTATTAATAATAGAGACAGTAAATTAACACTTATTTTGTATGTTATTTGTATAATATACTGCATTCTTTTTTTTTTTTTTTGTAGAGACAGAGTCTCACTTTATGGCCCTCCGTAGAGTGCCATGGCCTCACACAGCTCACAGCAACCTCCAACTCCTGGGCTTAAGCGATTCTCTTGCCTCAGCCTCTCGAGTAGCTGGGACTACAGGCTCCCGCCACAATGCCCGGCTATTTTTTGGTTGCAGTTTGGCCGGGGCCGGGTTTGAACCCGTCACCCTCGGTATATGGGGCCAGCGCCCTACCGACTGAGCCACAGGTGCCGCCCAATATACTGTATTCTTTTTTGTTGTTGTTGTTGCAGTTTTTTTCTTTGGCTGGGGCTGGGTTTGAATCCGCCATCTTCGGCATATGGGGCTGGCGCCCTACTCCTTGAACCACAGGCACCACCCAATATACTGTATTCTTATAATAAAGTAAGGTATAGAAAAGAAAATGTTGGACAGGGCGTAGTGGCTCATACCTGTAATCCTAGCACTCTGGGAGGCTGAGGCAGGTGGATTGCCTGAGCTCACAGGTTTGAGATCAGCCTGAGCCAGAGTGAGACCTAGTCTCTAAAAATAGCCAGGCATTGTGGTGGGCACCTATAGTCCCCGCTACTCCTATAGTCCCAGCTACTCTGGAGGCTGAGGCAAGAGAATCACTTGGGCCCAAGAGTTTGAGGATGCTGCAAATGGAAGACATTATTCTTAGTAAAGCATCACAAGAATGGAGAAGTATGAATCCTATGTACTCAATCTTGATATGAGGACAATTAATGACAATTAAGGTTATGGGGGGGGGCAGAAAGAGGGATGGAGGGAGGGGAGTGGGGCCTTAGTGTGTGTCACACTTTATGGGGGCAAGACATGATTGCAAGAGGGACTTTACCTAACAATTGCAATCAGTGTAACTGGCTTATTGTACCCTCAATGAATCCCCAACAATAAAAAAAAAAAAAAAAAGAGTTTGAGGATGCTGTAAGCTATGATGCCATGGCACTCTACCAAGTGCAATAAAGTGAATCTCTGTCTCCAAAAAAAAAAAAACAGAAAAGAAAGTTTTTAAGAAAATCATAAGGAAAAGAAAATATATTTACTATTCTTTAAGTAGAAGTGGAGCATCATAAAGGTCTTCATCCTGCTCATCTTCATGTTGAGTAGGCAAGGAAGAGTCAATTGTCTCAGAAGTGGCAGAGGCAGAAGGGGAGGCCAGAAAGGCAGGTGCACTCAGTGTGACTTCATTGAAAAAAAATCCACATATAAGTGGACCTATGCAGTTCAAAGCCATGTTGTTTAAGGGTCAGCTGTAATTTAATTATCTCTTCTCTCTTTAGAGGAAAAGAACCAAATTCATTGCCTGTGATTTTCTGACCGAGTGGTTATACAAGTAAGTTGTTCATGTCTTTGAATATTCAGTGACCCTAAGGATTCAGTAGTGTTCATTTGTAAGCAGAACAGCAACAATTGACTTGAAATCTTGCTTATTGTTTTCTTGTTCAACATATGGCATCATGACCAGCCAAAATCCAAAGAGGATAGGGGAGCAGTTCACAGAATTCTTCTCCATTCCGTTTGTGAAGGAGTACCTGGAGAAACAGTAAGTACAACACAGGCATTGGATAATTTATTACCAATTTTAAGATTGTGCTAGTGATAGTTTTCTCCAATCTAAGAGTATCTACTCATGTGATTTATCTAGGACTCTGGGTCAGTTATATCTGTGGCTCTTGTCTCTGGCTATTTTTAGCCTAGGCTAAGGTCATCTTATCCTTGCCAGTAATTTACTCAAGAAGCACTTCAGAAATAAAATAGAAAACTAAAAAAAAAAAATTCTTATCATAAGTAATTTATCTCTCCATTCTCTCATAGTTTCTCTCTCTCTCTGAAGGTCATTATGTCTCAGGAACTATTAACTAAATTTTCTAAATATTAAATTTTAGTTGTATGCCTCAATTTCCCATTTATAATGTTAGATAGAACATGACAGATAAATCTCTCATTGACCATTCTAATCTGAGTGTCCTTCCACCATGGAGGTAATCGGTTCAGACTACAGTGCATCCTTCCAGAGCTCTTAAAATTATTTCACTATATGAAATTAGTTTATATCATAACAAATCAGTAGTGTTCTTTGGTATGAGCTATTTCTGTCAATGCTATATAACAGTGATGATGATGATGGTGGCAGCTAATATTTATTGAGGACCTATATCATTGTTCTCAGCATTTATACCAGTGAACCAATTTGTTCTTTATAACAGTGTTATTACCAGTTCTGTTTTGCAGATAAGGAAATGTATTATTCTGCAGCTTGTTTTTATTTAGCCTAAATACATACTTTGTGTGTATATGTGTGACACAATCTTGCTCTGTTATCTGGGCTAAAGTGTAGTGATATCATTGTAGCTCATTGCAACCTCGAACTCCTAGGCTCAAATGATCCTCCCGTATCAGCCACCACACATGGCCAATTTTTCTATTTTTTGTAAAGAAAGGGCCTTGCTTTTGCTCAGGCTGGCCTTAAATTCCTGGCCTCAAGCAATCCACTTCCCAAAGTGCTAGGATTACTGGCGTCACAACCCCGAATACATACTTTTGAGATCTAGCCACATTAATTCAATTATAACTAATTCATACCTTTTGATGGCTTTATAGTATATTTTATTTCTAGATTTGCATAATACAGCCATTCATACAAGAAATAGTTACAGAGTACTACTATGTGCCAAACATCATTCCAAGTACTTGAGATAGAACAGTGAACAAAGTAGCTCTAAATCCCTGCCTTCATGGAATTGATAATATGTATGTTATATATATTTACATATGTAGTATATTCCAGATCATAAGTAAATAAGTAAAATAAAGTAAAAAAAAGAAAAATAAAGCAGAGGCTGGACATGGTGGCTTATATCCATAATCCCAGCACTTTGGAAGGCCAAGGAGGGAAGATGACTTAAGGCCAGGAGTTTGAGGCCAGCCTGGGCAATACGGTGAAACCCCACCTCCACGAAGTATTTAAAAATTTGCTGGGTGTGGTTGCACATGCCTGTAGTTCTAACTACCCTGTTTCCCCTAAAATAAGACATCCTCCGAAAATAAGACCTACTTACAGGACCGATAAGACGTCCCCTGAAAATAAGACCTAGCGCATCTTTGGGAGCACACCTTAAAATAAGACACTGTCTTGTTTTCGGGGAAACAGGGTAGCATGCAGGAGGCAGGGTGGGGGGAATACAAGTATATGGAATATTGAGGGGGCTAAATGTATAATAAAATTATATGTTAATTTTATATATAGTAGTCAGGAAAAATCTCACTTAGAGAATGACAGTCAAGCAATGTTCAAGACATACCTGGAAGAAAAGAGAGCTCAATGTAACAAAAATAACATATTTTGCCTGTTACTTTGAAAATGTTTCCATGCCTGGTCTTGCAAGAACAATGGCAGGAAATGGAATCCCAAGGAAATCAAGTGAGACTTACAAATTCACATATTAAGTAGAATAGAAGACCTTTAGTTAGACACTTAACTCTCAAATGTCACATCTTTTGCTTAAATCTGCTCCCCTTGAGAATGCCAAGTTAAATAGACTCTTGGCTGACTTTCTCCATTTTGAGAATTAAAAAACTCTAGATATTATCAGCTTTTTTTTTTTGTTTGTGTTTTTGCAGTTTTTTTTTTTTTGTTTGTTTGTTTGTTTTTGGCCGGGGCCGGGTTTGAACCTGCCACCTCCAGCACATGGGGCCGGTGCCCTACTCCTTTGAGCCACAGGCACCGCCATTGTTTGTGTTTTTGAGACAGAATTTCATTCACTATGTCGCCCTAGGTAGTGTAATATGGCTTCATAGCTCACAGCAACTTCAAACTCTTGGGCTTAAGCGATTCTCTTACTTCAGTCTCCCAAGTAGCTGGGACTACAGGCTCCCGCCACAACAACTGGCTATTTTTTTGTTGCAGTTGTCATTGTTGTTTTTTTGCAGGACCGGGCCATGTTGGTACCTGCCAGCCTCAGTGTATGTGGACTGCGCCCTAATCACTGAGCTATAAGCACCAAGCCATCAGTTTTTATTTTTTCTTTCTTTCTTTTTTTTAAGAGACAGAGTCTTACTTTGTTGCCCTCAGTAGAGTGCTGTGGTGTCACAGCTCACAGCAACCTCCAGCTCTTGGGTTTAGGCAATTCTCTTGCCTCAGCCTCCCGAGTAGCTGGGACTACAAGCACCGGCCACAGCACCTGGCTATTTTTTTTTATTGCAATTTGGCCAGGGCTGGGTTTGAACCTGCTACCTTCGGTATATGGGGCTGGTGCCCTACCCACTGAGCCACAGCCGCTGCCCATCATCTGTTTTTATTTATTTATTTATTTATTTATTTATTTTGAGACAGAGCCTCAAACTGTCACCCTGGGTAGAGTGCCGTGGCATCACAACTCGTAGCAACCTCCAACTCCTGGGCTCAAGTGATTCTCCTGCCTCCGCCTCCCAAGTAGCTGGGACTACAGGCTCCCACCAAGACGCCTGGCTATTTTTTGGTTGCAGCTGTCATTGTTGTTTGGCGGGCCTGGGTCGGATTCGAATCCACCAGCTCAGGTGTATGTGGCTGGCACCTTAGCCACTTGAGCCACAGGCACCGAGCCATCTGTTTTTATTTATTTATTTATTTGCAGTTTTTGGCTGGGGCTGGGTCTGAACCTGCCACCTCTGGCTTATGGGACTAGCGCCCTACTCCTTTGAGCCACAGGTGCCACCCCTCTATTTTTATTTTTTTTTTAATTTTTTGAGACTACACTTTGAAAGGAGGGCAATATTGGAAAATCTTGTTTGTTATTTAGCTTATATACCTGTGCCTAATTTTGTCCACTATGAAATGGAAGGCCCATAATTTATTGGTTTGCATATTTTTTTCTAAGACAAGATTTTTTTCAGTATCATTCTCCAAGTTGCTGCTTTGCGTCGAAAATGAAACATTTTCCCATGTAATAAACAATGAAAAAGAATATTAAAAATAAGAGAATTTCCCTAAATGAGAATCCATTCAAATCCCTAGTCATTTATTGTACAAATTTCTTAATTTAAAATGGCATCCGACATTTGCTACTTTACTTATGCTATAAGGTAGCAGTAACAATCTTTTCAGCTGCACTCATCAACAGAAATACAAGAACTCTTGCTTTAACTGGCATTTGTATTCTCTATCCAGACATCCTCAAACTGCGGCCCGCGGGCCATGTGAAGTGGTATGAATTGTATTTGTTCCCGTTTTGTTTTTTACTTCAAAATAAGATATGTGCAGTGTGCATAGGAATTTGTTCATAGTTTTGTTTTTTTTTAAACTATACTCCAGCCCTCCAACGGTCTGAGGGACAGTGAACTAGCCCCCTGTTTAAAAAGTTGGAAGATGCCTGGCTCTATACCATTACCTTTCAGAGAGATGCCCAGATGCATGATAAAAATTAACATGATACTAATCTAATTCATCTGATGCAACTACCCAGTTAAACTGCACAAAGCTTGGTGCTGTGGGAAAAAACAGCCTCTGGAGTGAGAGAGGTGTGGTTTACAACCAGTTAAAGTTTCTATAGTGAGCACTATAATACAGATGGTAACAAAACAGGAAAGGAAAATGTGGAAGCATGAGACCATCCACGTGCTCTCCCTAGCAGGCCTGGAGCCAGCCCAGCTGGGACAGTGGCCAAGCCTGTTTGTGCCCAGATTTGGTCCTGGGAGGCAAGAAGTCAGGTGCTGTTTTCTTCTCAACGATGGTCTTGAGCAGAAATAGACAAGCAAGTAGGAACCACGGTTTTTAAGGAGAATGAGGATGGGAGCTGGGAAATGATAAATGTCTAATCCACGTTTTCTCAACCTCAACGCTATTTAGGACTAGATCACTTTGTGTTGTGGGCAGCTGACCTGTGCATTGTAGGATGCTCAGCAGCATCTCTGGATGCCAGTAGCTCCTCCTACAGTTGTGACAGTCAAGAATATCTCCAGGGGCGGCGCCTGTGGCTCAGTGAGTAGGGCGCCGGTCCCATATGCCGGAGGTGGCGGGTTCAAACCCAGCCCTGGCCAAAAACCATAAAAATAAAAAAAATAAAAGCTTAAAAAAAAAAAAAAAAGAATATCTCCAGACACTGGCAAATGACCCCAAGGGTGGGTGGGGCAAAATCTCCCATGGTTGAAAACACTTGGTTTAATTCAGTGATTTTCTGTCCTGATTACACTTTAGAATCATCTGTAGAACTTTGGAAAAATATTGGTACCTGGCTTTACTCAAGATCCATTACACCAGAATCTTCAGGTATAGGATGGGCATTGGTATTCTTTTTTTTTTTTTTAGTTTCCCAGGTGATTGTAATGTATAGCCAGCTCATCTATCCATAGGGCATAAAAAATGCTGCATCTAGGAAATAATAAATAGTACAACTGAGCCATTATTCTGCTCAGCGTGTAAGCACTTTTAGATGTATTCTCTCATTTCACCTTTACAACAACACTAGGATATAACTACTAAAGCTGAGACTGGGAAGTCAGGAAGTTGACAGTGCAGTGAGGTGGGTCTTGGGCAAATATGGTGATTATTGGGGCAGGAGCATGATGGATGGACATTGTGAGTAGAGCTTAAAGATGTAGAATGGGCTCGGCTCCCATAGCTCAGTGAGTAGAGTGCTGGCCACATACACGGAAGCTGGCGGGTTCGAGCCTGGCCTGGGCCTGCTAAACAACTGTAACCAAAAAATAGCCAGGTGTTGTGGCAAGCACCTGTAGTCCCAACTACTCAGGAGGCTGTAGCAAGAGAATCACTTAAGCCCAAGAGTTTGAGGTTGATGTGGCCTGTAATACCATGGCACTCTACCACAGGTGACATAGTGAGAATTTGTCTCAAAAAAAAAGTAAGTGAGAGGGAAACTCTGTTAAGGCTTTTTAAAGGAAGCAAAACTTAAATCACAGTAGGACTTTAGGCAGTATTGGGTTGAGGTTAAGAGTATAAGTTTTCAGGACAAACCAATAGTCAAATTTCTACTCTACCACTTACTGATTGTGTGACCCTGGGCAAATGTTTTATTTATCTATTACTGTGTAACAAATTGCCCCAAAACTTAGTGACTTGAAACAATACATATTTATTATCTTAACAGTTTCTGTGGTTCAGGAATTTGGTAGCAGTTTAGCTGGATGGTTCTGGTTCAGAGTCTACCATGCGGTTTCAGTTGAGATGTCCCTGGGACTGCAGTATCTGCAGGCATCTGAAGGTTTGACTGGAGCTGGAGCTTCTGCTTTCAAGGTGGCACACCGTGGTGCTGGGTATTGGCTGGAGGCCTCAGATTTTCCCCTTACAGGTCTTTCCATGGGCTGCTTGTTTATCCTCACAATGCGGTGACTGGCTTCCTTCAGAATGAAAGACTCAATTCAAGCACAAGAAGGAAGCCACCCTGCCTTTTATGACCCAGTCATGGTATTCAAATGCCTCTATTTCCACCACATTCTATTAGACTAAGTACCCTATTTGAAGGGAGCATAATTAAGCATCATCTTATGAAGGGAGGAATATCAAAGAACCTGTGAACATACATCACGTTTTAAAAGTAGCATAGCAGGTCTGTCTCTAACCCTTCATTTCCTTGCTGGTAAATGTGGTGGTTGTGAAGCTGCAGGAAAATGATACAGCTACAAATGGGATGATGAACAGGTCCAGCCTGTAGTAATATGTGGCTCACTAGGTGCTAAGTAGTGGCTTGTTGCCATTGGCAGACATTGTAACTTTGGAAGGACATTCCGGGCTAAAGACCTAAAAATGGTAAAAAAAAAAAAAAAAGACAGGCCTTGGTCCAGCATAGCTGGCTTCTGGGGTGTGTGAGGACATAGGAATGAGAAGGGAGATAAGGCTGGAAGGTATTAATGATTACAGGATGAATTAATGGTTTTCAGTAAAAGTACGAGGCTTGGGCATTATTCCATAAGCAGGAGAGAGTATTCAAAGGTTTTTGAGTAGAGGTGTCATGGGATCAGACTGTTTTGGAAGGATAATTTGCAATGTAGTGCAGAGGATATATGAGATAGGGAAGGCTTGAAGTTTGGGCTACTGGTTCCAAGGCCAACCCCATGTTTATAGCCCTGGTACACTTGAGTTAGGGTGATGAGAGTAGAAACGAAGGGACGTAGGATGGGTAAAATGGACAGATGACACAGGTTAACTTTAAGGGTGTGCCTGAAAAGGTGCGCCTTGCTCCTGGGTATGTGGGAGGTCCATAATGGAAGCCAAGAGACCTACCCAGAAAAGTAAGTGCAAGGGTAAATGTGATGATTCCTGATTTGAGATTGAGACTTAGCAGTAGCGTGTGGACAGAAGCGTTGATTTGGGAATCAAGATCCCCACCTCTAATGTATGGAGTGAACCAAGACAGACAGACTGAACTTACGGGTACCCCATAGTTGGTTCCAGAAGTTCAGTGAAGGAGGCACTTATTCTGAGTCATGAGGTTGGCAGTGGTGCCCATGGCTTGTCTTGAAGTTGGGTTTGCAAAACAGCCATCATTTCAACTTAGATTCTATGTTGATTGGAAATAACCAGCGGGCATGGATAAGGGAGTATTCAGTTTCTGTTGCTGTTGTTAACAATCACCACAAACTTGGTAGCTTTAAAACAACACAAATTTATTACTATACAGTTCTGGAGATCTGAAAACTGACACAGATCTCACTGGGCTAAAATCAAAGTGTTGGCAGAGATATATTCTTTCTTGCAGGCTCTACGGGAAAACTTGTTTCCTTGTCTTTTCCAGTTTCCAGAAGCAACCTGCCTTCCTTGGCTTACGGCCCCTGCCTCCGTCTTCCAAGCTTGCCTCTCCCTGACCCTCCCTCTCAGTCATCTCTCCCTGATCCTCCCTCTCAGTCATCTCTCCCTGACTCTCTTTGGCCTCCATCTTTCCCTTTTAAGGGCTCATGTGATTCCCTTAGCTCATCTAGATCAGTGGTTCTCAACGTGTGGGTCGCAACCCCTTTTTTTCATTTGTAGATACACGACAGTTAGGAAGGTTGAGAACCACTGATCTAGATAATCCAGAATAATATAATAATCCAAGAAGAGTGGATCACTTGAGGTCATGAGTCGGAGACCAACTGAGCAAGAGTGAGACCCCATCTCTAAAAAATAGCCGGGTGTTGTGGTGGGCACCTGTAGTCCCAGCTACTTAGGAGGCTGACACAAGAGAATTGCTTAAGCCCGAGAGTTTGAGCTTGTTGTGAGCTCTGATGCCACGGCATTCTACCGGGGGCAAGAAAGTGAGACTCTGTCAATAAATAAATAAATAAATAAATAAATAAATACAATGGTATTATAGGTTTTTGTTTTTTTTTAAATGACATATGGCTCAGTGCCTGTGGCTCAAACGGCGCCAGCCATATACACCTGAGCTGGCAGGTTCGAATCCAGCCCAGGGCTGCCAAACAATAATGATGGCTGCAACCAAAAAATAGCCGGGTGTTGTGGCTGGTGCCTCTAGTCCCAGCTACTTGGGAGGCAGAGGCAGGAGAATCGCTTGAGCCCAGGAGTTGGAGGTTGCTGTGAGCTGTGATGCCATGCCACTCTACCCAGGGGACAGCTTGAGGCTCTGTCTCAAAAAAAAAAAAAAGACACATACTAAGTGAAAAAAACTCTAACAACACAGAAAAATTAAAAGGAAAAGGACACAAATCATCTAAGAACGCACCTCCTGGTTACCGCCATTGTTGACATTTTCGTGAACTTCTTTTCAGATACTTAGTTCTCCATCCATCACCACACATGTATAGCTACAAGAGACGTGTATTTATCCCTCAGAGACCAGAGCTAAAAGGGAGAGGAAATCTGAGGTGAAGGGGGAAGAGTGGAGGAGGTTCACGATGGGAGCTGTCATGTTGCTTGTCCCTGTGGGTGTGAAGGCATCTGCCGAGAGGGAGGCCGAGGCAGATTCTCCAGGCTTAGGGAGGACGGGACGGGGTTACAACAGCTGCTCTGGTGAAACCGATAGGGAATCAGCTAGGGATAAAAAGAGACGCCCAGCTGATGGCCTGAATTTGTGGTGTGAATAAACAGCCTGCTTATGTGTGTCTCTAGCAGCCCCCTGCAACCCTGGGAAGGGGGTGGAGAGAACAGATGGTTGGTGAAATCAGGGTTGAAGACTGGCAAAGCTAATCTGGTAGAAGGTCTAGACTGGGCCCAGGGACTCTTAGGTACAAGTGAAAGCATTGTTTCCTTTTCTAAGAATAATATCTCACATTTTTGTCACAAATTACTGTATTTCCTGAATTACGTGTTAACGCTTTAATAGCCAATTTTCAGGAAGAGAAAGAAACACGACATTATGTGTTCACATTAAAAGTAAGTGACATACCAAACTCAGAAACACTAAAATGAGCTTGGGAGGAGATCTTAGAATCAAGAAAATACGTTTTTAAAAATTCCAGTGTGTGGCTTTTAATTGGATCTTGAATCAAAGAAACAAATTATATAAAAAAAGCAGGAGACAATTGGAAATTGAAACAGTTAATAGACAGTTGATGAAATAAGGAATTATGATTTCTTTTGAGATATGATAATAATGATTTCATAGTAATAATTAAAAAGTTTTACCTCTTAAAGAAATGTGCTGGAATATTAATGTATGAACTTATATATTCTATGGATAAGGGTGGGGGGAGGGAATTTACTATTAACTGATATGGAGAATAGTGTATTTAAAGCTAGCTGGTGGAGGCTTGGCACCTGTAGCTCAAGCAGCTAGGGTGCCAGCCGTGTACACTAGAGCTGGTGGGTTCAAATCCAGCCCAGGCCTGCCAAACAGCAATGACATCTACAACCAAAAAATGGCTGGGCATTGTGGCAGGCACCTGTAGTCCCAGCTACTTGGAAGGCTGAGGCAAGAGAATCGCTAAGCCCAGGAGTTGGAGGTTGCTGTGAGCTGTGATGCCACAGCACTCTACCCAGGGCGACAGCGTGAGGCTCTGTCTCAAAAAATAAAAAATAAAAAAACAAAGCTAGCTGGTGGAGATGTGGGTTCATTTTATATTTTTCTGTCTACTTTTCTGTATCTTTGAAAATTTCCATAATAAAAACTTAAAAGAAAAAGGAAAAATGAGATTTTTCAAAGCTCCCCGTGAGCACTATGGGCAAGGAGGTATATCTATTGAGTGATAGTGAACCAGGAGGGCTGGGGGCTGTTCCCTACCAGAGGAAGCTGGAGTGTCAGGCAGTGGGGGACTGCATTTTCATGTGATCATGCTGAGAAACTCAAATAGAAAATGACCCTGGGGCAAGGAGAGATGGCAGGTGCAGCCCAAGCAAGAAGTGTTGGGGATGGGGAGGCTTAGGTCACCCCCTGGGCTACCCCTCCTGAGGCCTGGCTCTGGCTGCACATACTATCCTGACCAGTTCTCATATGTTAGTCTCAAGCTCCCTTACCTCTCTGACCCAAACCCAAGTCCCCTCAGCAATGATAAGAAGGAGGACTAACATGATCAGAGCCTTGGGTCTGCCATAAACAATGTGGCTCCAATCATCTCAGAGTTCCTGGGGAACAAGAAAATGGATTTCTAGGTCAAGACTCAGTAAACTTTTCTGTAAAAGATAGTAAATTTTGGGCAGTGCCTGTGGTTCAAGGAGTAGGGCTCCAGCCCCATATACCAGAGATGGTGGGTTCAAACCCGGCCCCGGCCAAAAACTACCAAAAAAAAAAAAAAAAAAAGAAAGAAAGAAAAATAGTAACTTTTGTAGCCTTCACAAACCACAGGTGGTCTCTCAACTACTCAACTTTCTTTTTGTAGCATGAAAACAGATATAGACAGTAGGTAAATGAATGGGTATGGCTGTGTTCCAGCACAACTTTATTTACAAGAAGAGGTCTTGGTTAGATTGGGCCCACAAGGTTATAGTTTGCTGATCCCTATTCTAGGTGGACAACAGTAACCTTCCCAAACCATGTTGTTAGGTAAAGGCAAGAAACAGTATAAATAGAAATGAGTAGGTGGGAAAGATGGAAAGACGGAGAATACTATAATGAGATCAAGAATTCAGGAATTTCAGGGCAGCACCTGTGGCTCAAAGGAGTAGGGTGCCCCCATATACCGGAGGTGGTGGGTTCCAACCCGGCCCTGGCCAAAAACTGCAAAAAAAAAGAATTCAGGAATTTCAGCTGTGAAATGTGAAAAGTATTCAGTGATGAGCCATTCTAAGATGTGACCATTCTATTGGGTTACTGACATAGGCATGAGCCACCATACCCAGCCTCATAAAAATATTATCCCGGCGGCACCTGTGGCTCAGTCGGTAAGGTGCCGGCCCCATATACCGAGGGTGGCGGGTTCAAACCCGGCCCCAGGGTAGGGTAGGGTCGTTGGAAACATGTGGACCCAAGGCCACAGTTTTAGAGGTGTCAGCAGCATAGGTAATGAAGTAGGGGAGAAGATTGGTGGGAGATGGTTGAAGAGGATGACAGTAAGTCAAATTCCAGAGCTGTCAAAGGAAGTATAGCAATGTCCTGGAAGTCAAAGAAGTGGAGTGCAGTGCAGTGGTGAGGAGCTTGGGCTCTGGAACCTCAATCTGCAATCCCAACCCAGCTCCACCACTCTCAGCTCTGTGACTTTGAGCAAAGATGACTTAATCTTTCTGAGCCTCAGTTTTTTCATCTATAAAATGGTCTTAAATATAAACAAAGAAAGTTCCCTACCTGAGGGTAATTCTGGGGCCAACTAGTAAGAGAATACCTCTTCTTCTCTACTTTTTTTTTTTTTTTAAAGAGACAGAGTCTCACTTTATCACCTGCAGTAGAGTGCTATGGCATCACAGCTCACAGCAACCTCCGGCTCCCAGGCTTCGGCGATTATCTTGCCACAGCCTCCTGAACAGCTGGAACTACAGGTGCCTGCCAGAATGCCCGGCTATTTTTTTGTTGCAGTGTGGCCGGGGCCTGGTTCGGATCCACTACCCTCGGTATATGGGGCCAGCGCCCTACCCACTGAGCCACAGGCGCCGCCCATCTACTATTGATACATATACCAAGCAGGTACATTCCAGCTATCTAAAGAGAGTTATTTAATTTATTCATCTAATATTTATTGAATACTTAAATGTGCTACAAAATTATGGTACAGACATACCGTAATGCCTTTGAACTATGAAACAGAAAAATGTGGTTCTTGTCTTCATGGACAGACAGATATTATGTATACTTGACTGAAGTATATATGTACTTAATTTATGCTAATTCAACAATATGGTCTTGGGAAAAGAGAGACAGAGAAGAAGAATAGAATGAGAGTTTTTAAAATGTAGGCAGTTCTTGCCATTGTACTCTGGAGGTGAAACATAAAATAGGACATATGACTCAGCTCTTTTCTTAGTTGTTCTCAATTTTGTGTGACCCTCATAACACAAGCAGCTCATAAAACAACTGCTTCCTTCTGTCTATTTGTCTGTGTGGATATATTCCTACCTACCACAAATATATCATGTTTACTTGGGTACTACTCAATTTATAAATATTACCTAATGCAACTCATAACATAAAAGTGTCGCCACAAAAATATATTTATTTATTTATTTATTTATTTTTTGAGACAGAGTCTCACTTTTTTCATCCTGGGTGGAGTGCCATGGCGTCATAGCTCACAGCAACCTCAAACTCTTGGGCTCAAGAGATTTTCTTGCCTCAGTCTCCTGAGTAGCTGGGACTAGAGGTGCCCACCACAATGCTTGGCTATTTTTTTAAAGACAGGGTCTCGCTCTTCCTCAGGCTGGTCTCGAACTCCTAAGCTCAAGCAATCCACCTGCCTTGGCCTCCCAGAATGCTAGGATTATAGGCATGAGCCACCATACCCAGCCTCATAAAAATATTATCCCGGCGGCACCTGTGGCTCAGTCGGTAAGGTGCCGGCCCCATATACCGAGGGTGGCGGGTTCAAACCCGGCCCCAGCCAAAACTGCAACCAAAAAATAGCCGGGCGTTGTGGCAGGCGCCTGTAGTCCCAGCTACTAGGGAGGCTGAGGCAAGAGAATCGCTTAAGCCCAGTAGTTGGAGGTTGCTGTGAACTGTGTGAGGCCACGGCACTCTACTGAGGGCCATAAAGTGAGACTCTGTCTCTACAAAAATATATATATATATATTATCCCTATTGTATTAGGCTAAACTAGGCTAGGTTGCAGTTATAATCAGTACCAAAATGCCAGTGGCTTGACCCAATAACAGCTTATTTCTTGCCCACAAAAAAAAAGAGTTGTAAGGTGAACAGCCCTCTTAGAAATCATAGCTATTTATGGGCAGTGCCTGTAGCTCAGTGGGTAGGGTGCTGGCCACATACACTGAGACTGGTGGGTTCGAATCCGGCCCAGGCCATCTAAAACAACAGTGACAACTGCAACAAAAAATATAGCCAGGCATTGTGGTGAGCACCTGTGGTCCCAGCTACTTGGGAGATTGAGGCAAGAGAATCTCTTGAGCCTAAGAGTTTGAGGTTGCTGTGAGCTGTGATGCTATAGCACTCTACCCAGGGTGACTCCGTCTCAAAAAAAAAAAAAAAAAAAGAAAGAAAAGAAAGGAAGGAAGGGAAAGGGGAGAGGAGGGAAGGGGAAGGAAAGAAGGAAGGAAGGAGAGAGGGAAGGAAGGAAGGAGAGAAAGAAAGGAAGAAATCATAGCTATTTAATTTAAAATATGTGACCTCTGAGGTCACTGAGGCAAAGGAAGAAAAGAAGGGAGGAGGAGCCTCAGTTCATAACCTTCTCAGTCTAGAATGTTGTTAACTTTCTCATCTGTCCTCCAGAGCATGGCCTCAAACCAACTGCGAGGAAGCTGGGATATATAAGGGAACACTCGGATAATGGTTGAACACTCGCTGTCCTGGCTATAGGCATACACATATTTCTTTCTTTTTTTTCTGAAGCAGAGTTTCATTCTGTTGCCTGGGTACAGTGCTGTGGCATCATAGCTCACAGCAACCTCAAACTCTTGGGCTCAAGATATCCTCTTATCTCAGCCTCCCAAGAAGCTGGGACTACAGGCCCCCCCAGCAATGCCTACTAATTTTTCTATTTTTTTTTTTTTTTTTTAGTAGAAGCAGGGTCTCACTGTTGCTCGGCTGGTCTTGAACTCCTGAGCTTCAGCAATCCACCTGCCTTGGCCTGCCAGAGTGCTAGGATTATAGGCGTGAGCCACCGTGCCCGGCTGGCATGCACGTATTTCTGAGAAAGAACTGAGGCACAGAGAAATTGAGTTTTTGTCCAGAGTCACAAGCCGTAAATAGCAGAGGCGAGATTTGAACCCAGGCACTCTAGCCTCAGAGGAGTCCGGGCTATTAAGAACGTATTTGACTGCCTCTTCCATTCACTTGGTCCCTAAAGTGATCAGCACCAAGAACAGGAGAAAATTGACTGTGTGAGGAATACTTGAAAGACACTATGTCTGTAGGTGGGTAATTTAAGGGATTTTAAGGGGAAATTCTGACGAAATGCATTTTCATCTATGTCCTGATTTTAGACTACAACCCCTATGCAAGATGCAATCCCTTTGTCTATTATGTGTTTGCTGGCATTTATTGCCTTAAATATTCTTTCCTATCAGCCTGGGGAGTTGGGGTCTTATTTTAATGTTCTTAGTGAGACAAATTCTACCAAGCCCAGCTGTCTTCAGTGCTCGGTGTCATTATATTGTCAAATCACAGCTGGTAGGTTGGGGACATTTGTCATGGGCGGCTGCCGATTGCTTATCACATAAATGATGGGGCTTTCTCCCACAGGTTCCACCATAATTTAGCATACTCTGCAGTCTGTCTGCCCCTTCTGCGTTACCCATTTCTTTTCTAGGACTTTTTTACATGTTGGTCTTTTCAATGAAATCTGCCTTTGATCTGAAATTAATTTTTGTGTAATGCTGTTTCCACTTTTTACACAAAGAATAGGTATTGCTTTTTTTTTTTCATTAAGAAAAACTCAAGTTTTCTTTTTGACCAGAGGAACAAAAGGTACATTTTAACAAAACAGTCAAATCCACAGAGAACCCCAGAGCTTAGGCCAAAGATCTCTGTTAAGACCTCAGTTGAAATTAGCATCTGAAACCCATATTTGGGGTGGGCAGCTCTTACGACTTTTTTTTTTATAGCTACATTTTTATATAGCCAGGGACACTGACAACCCTGAAAAAATACTCTTAGGTTTATAGAAATAACTATGTGTAAAATATGCATATTTATTAAATAAATTTTACAGTGAAAGGAAAGGTTTAAAGTAAAGGCTCATCATGGAACGAAATAATTCTGGACCTAAAAATATCATGCAAAAGGATGTTTTATTTTAAATGGCAGGAACATGGCTGACTTTTATTTTCTCCTTTATATTTTTCTATGGCTTTCATATTTTCTAAAAGATTACTTTAAGAATGACAGTCACGCCTGTAATCCTAGCACTCTAGGAGGCCGAGGAGGATGGATTGCTTGAGCTGAGGAGTTCGAGACAAGCCTGAGGAAAAAGCAAGACCCCCATCTGCACTAAAAATAGAAAAAAAATCTAAGAGAAGAGGATCGATCGCTTGAGCCTGACTTGGAGGTTGCTGTGAGCTATGACGCCATGGCACTCTACCCAAGGCAACAGCTTGAGATGCTGTCTCAAAAAAAAAAAAGAGAGAGAGAGAGAAAGAATGATAAACAGTTGCAAAACTAAAGGGCATTTGTTCAATTTCTTGCTTTCTGTGGCAGACATTTATGTTCCTCAAAGGATCACCCCCTTTCATCCTTGGTCTGTATGGTTGAGGGCATGAGCTGACTGTACCTCTGGATTTGGGCTCAGGTATGTGACCCAGGCCTGGCCAGTCAGAGCAGTGGATCCCACTGATCATAATAGTTGCTTCCCAGATTGGTCCAATCAGAGATAATCTCAAGACTTTTCAAGAAGCAACCAGGGAAAAGTTTCTCTCTTTTCCAGTAAACTTTGAGTTTATAATTTTTTTTTTTTTATTGTTGGGGATTCATTGAGGGTACAATAAGCCAGGTTACACTGATTGCAATTGTTAGGTAAAGTCCCTCTTGCAATCATGTCTTGCCCCCAGAAAGTGTGGCACACACGAGTTTATAATTTCTAAAGAGATTGTGCCTGACATAACAAAACGACTGAGAGTTAACAAGTATCTGAGTCCCTGTGATACTCTTTCAAACATTCTGGCCATGCCTAAAGCCAACACTATCCTTTTTCAGTTAAGTAAGGCTATAAATATCCCCTCTTTTTGATTTGTTTAAGCCAATTTGAGTTAGTTTTGTTATACTTGCAAATGAAGGAGTCCTAACTGATATATTCTCCTGCATGGAATTGCTCCAGCTATCCTCTAGTACTGGGTATTGGTCAGCTTTCTTTAGGTTCTGCTGCAGTAACAAACATCCCCCAAACCTCAGTGCTTTATGACACCACACATTTATTCCCCACCTGGTTATATGTCAGCTGTATGTCAGCTTTGGCTCTGCTCCACGTCTCTTTTCATTTCAGGATGTAGGATGAAGGGACATCCTCTCCTCAGTCCCACAGCAGAGGGAGAAGAGCAATGACTATTTAGCTATGCACATTCCATTGGCCAGCGCAAGACATATGGCTAAGTTCAATACCAGTGTTACAGGAAAGTTGACACTTATCACAGTAACTGTAGGTTTTATGGCAAAGAGTAGAGTTGCATGATTCTGACACAGAGAAAGGCTCAATAATTAGGAAAAATAATACAATCTACCCTGTACTCTAAAGTTTGATGAGGGCGTTTTCTCTTTCACCTACCTTTACCACACTGGTGGGTTATGTCATGTCTCCTATAGTCCCTACTCCTATTTAGGGATCCAGCATCTCCCTCTTCTGCAGGATGTAGTCAGAGGCTATGAAATTATTTGCTAGTATATTAAGAACAGGAAAAGTTTTACTTATTTCAGCCAAAAATAATTGCCCTCAGTCAGATTCATTTGCAAAAATGAATAACTAAATAGGTGCAGAGAACAAAAGTGCACCGTGGCCTCTATGGCCTCCTGTCCCAGGGGAGCAGGCTCATGAAAGACATCATTAAAACCAAGATCTCCAAGGAAACAAAGATTGCGTTTTTGAAGAGAAAAGAAAAGGTTGCTTTGGGTGAAATGTCTTTTCAGCTAAGTTTTATCCTTAGACAAAAAAAAAAAAAAAAAAGAAATCCACGATACTTTCATGTTGGGGAAAGGTATCTTATGACCAAAAACTGAGGTGGGAACAAAAGTGTCCCTGTGCCATTTGAGGACAAGCTCCAGCCATAGGATGATCTATTTGTGCTGAGGTTAATGGTGGGACTGAGAACGCTCATGTCTTCAAAATGACACAGGAAACTGTACTTTGTACTAAAGATTATAATTAAATAGTAGCATGGCAGAAAATTTGCAATTATGCCCTCTTTGATTAAAAAAAAAAAAACTCCTTTTAACATATTTTGTCTTGCACAAAAGGAGATTTCTGTGTTAGTAATTTGGGGAGCCAGAGAGTCTCAAGAGGATAGTAAATTGTTTTTGCTCGTTACGTTCACATTCAATCTTTACACCGAGGTAGGGAAGAAAGCTGTTCCCTGAATTTGGGAGATGCTAAGGTGTTTAAACCCTCGAAGTGCCTCCTCTCACTGGAGGTGTGCCATGGGGGTGGCCCTTTCTCTGGAGTTTAGGAGCTGTGCTGCTTCCTTTCCCCTTTCCTGTAGTTTCTAGACGGCTACTTAAGAACAAGCCTGAGGGAGGCAGTGAGGCAGGCACATCTAGGTTTGTCTTAGCTCAGCTATCCATTAGTTTAATAGGGCTGCTGTAATAAAATAGTAATACCACAAACTTGGTGGCTTAAAACAACTTAAATTTATTCTCTTATGCTCCTGGAAGCTAAGGTCAAAATCATTTTTACTGGGCTACAGTCAAAGTATTGGCATGGTTCCTTCTGGAGACTTTAGGGAGAATACATTTTCTTACATTTTCTGGCTTCTGCAGGTCACCTGTGTGCCTTGGCCCATGGCCCTCTTCCTGCGTCACTCCAACCTATGGCTTCTGTCTTCACATCTCTTCTGTAGCAGCCTCTCCATCTACCTCCCTCTCATAAGCAGTTACATCTTTGGGCCCACCTGCGGAATCCAGGATAATGGTCCCTTCTCAAGATCCTTAAGTTAATCACATCTACAAAGTCCCTTTTGTCACACAAGGGAATATACAAAGGATGCCCAAAAATGCATACACACTTTTTTAAAAGGAAAAAACTATATTAAATTTGTAATGCTCAAGTCCCATTTGACTTCTGCAAGAAGCAATTACAAGATGTGCTCAATGTGACTTATATTCATCTTTTGTTATTGGTAAATATATTGAGTATTGTAATTTTAATACAGTTTTTCTTTCTTAAAATGCGTATGCTTTTGGGGGGGTGCCCTCTTATATAGGCTATTGCCATCCCTGCAGGAAGTTTCTTTGGACAGTGCTATTTAGAGTTTCTCTCTTAACCAATCACTGGGTGCTCTGTGACCAGTCCTGCAACATCACACACACACATACATATTTTTCAGCACCTTCTGTATATTCTCAGGGTCTATGAAATGGATTTGGAGGGCAATAAAAAGAAAAACCTCTGTTTTTCTACTTACAAGACATCTGACACCAAATGGATGGGTTTTCCACACCAAGCAATCCTCCAACTCTCTGAAAATACCATTTGGGTGTCCTACAATTTAATTATGACACTAACTGCCCAGACTTGGCGCAGACCTCGCAGGTAAAGGGATCAATCCCATAAGACTGTTTTCCATTTCAGAGGCCAATCTAAAGGAATGGGTCTCCAGGTTTCTACTTGGCTACAAATTAGAGGTTCCTGTAACCCCTTCTTCTGTTTTGATAACTTTTTAATAATGGCTCAGAGAACTCAGAGAAACACTTACTTACATTTACTGGTTTATTATAAAGCATATCACAAAAGATACAAATGAAGAGCCAGATAAAGAGATACACAGGGTAAAGTCTAGAAGAGTCCCAAGAATTCGAGCTTTTGTCCCTGTGGAGTTGGGGGTGTGCCACCCTCATGGCACATGGGTGCTTTCACCAACCCAGACAGTTTAAATCTCGTTGTTCAAGAGTTTTTAGAGAGCTCAATCTCCAGTCTTCCACCCCTTCTGGTAGATCTGTGGTTGGGTCTGAAAATTCCAACCCTGTAATCACATGGTGTTTCTGGTGACCAGCCACATCTTGAGGCTGTCTGGAGGCTCCACCCCAAGTCACCCTGTTAGTATAAGCTCAGATGTGATCAAAAGAGTCTCATTATGAATAACAAAAACCATTCCTATCACTCAGGGAACGCAAGGGCTTAGGAGCTCTGAACAGAACTGGAGACAAAGATCATATATATTTATCATTATACCCGAGGGACCATTTTTCAGCTTACCGTTCTTGGATAACCTGGAACCAACCAGTCCATTCGCATCTCAGAGCCTTGCTCCCTTCTGTGATGGTGATAGGAATAACCCTTACCTTGGATTGTTACTCTGAAGGTTAAAGATGGAATCAGAGTTCTTTCATACAAGCAACAGAACTTTAAGAGCTACTTAAGAAAAAGGAGTATATGTTGGAAGAGATAAAACTAACAGGCATGAAGAAAAAGGCAAGGACCTGGCCTTGGAAAGCAGATATAGAGATCCAGGGAGTACAGGAATCCTCCAGGTTTCTGCCAGTCCACTCAAGATTCCTGTTCCAGGGAAACAGCATCTGCTTGGCCACACTTGGTCCCCAGGGGCACTCCTTGGCCAGGGAGGGCCAGGCCCTGTGGCCCACATGCCCCAACTCAGGGTAGGGAGCTGTCAGAGCAAAGTCTGAGGGCTGATACCAGAAGACTAGGGGAGGGTATCATGAGCATATGAAAATGAAAGCTGCACAGGGCCCATAGCAGGTGCTCACAGAATGCTGGCTTTTACTTCAGCCTTCATCTGAAAAGAATAGTAGTTGCTGCTTTTGTAAAATGGAATGTCTGTTGGTAGCAGAATGACCAGGCAGGTAAAAGGTCTGCATTTAACCTCAGCTCTGTCACTGAGGAAGAATCACAAATTATCGGAAATAAAAGTATAAAAAGTTCCCCCACTCTCAATAACTATCCACTGTATTATGTTGATTCCTCTTACATCAGGGGAGCAACCCAAATTCCCTAACTTTCTGGTCATTTCCATTGGAGCAGTGCACGTTTAATGTCACTGTAAGGATTCAGACTGTATATTTTTATTTTTATTTTTTTGAGACAGAGTCTCATTATGTCACCCTTGGTAGAGTACCGTGACGTCACAGCTCACAGCAAACTCAAACTCTTGGGCTTAAGTGATTCTCTTGCCTCAGCTTCCCAAGTAGCTGGGACTACAGGTGCCTGCCACAATGCCCAGCTATTTTTTGTTGCAGTTGTCATTGTTGTTTATCTAGCCTAGGCTGGGTTCAAACCTCGGTGTATGTGACTGGTGCCGTAACCACTGTGCTACGGGCACCGAGCCCATCCTGTGTATTTTTAAATCCTTAGTATTCAATCTCATACTGGATGTAAAACTCATCTTCCATTCTTAAAGTCACAACTTTCTATGATTCAAGGTTCTGGAACTTGGAAGAAGGAGGAAATTATCCCTTTATTTTCACTAATCTCTAACTTAAATTCAGTGTCTCCTTTAAGTATGAATATGGGCAACAAGCCTTGGTGGCATCTGTAGTACCTGTGACTTTGTCATTAATAGCAATTACATATATTTTCATATATTATAGTTGTTGCAGAGATCATGAAATATCATTTACACTTGTCACTCCTTTCAAATGAGAGCAGTTAATTAACCTTGTAGTTGCTCTTGTTATTTACTGCATAATTTAGAAGCACATATATTACTATAGCCTTAGGTGTTCTTTTAATACTGTGATGAATTTATTTCAATAAAATTAGTTTGTTCTAAACCTAAGTATTTACTTTTGTGTTAAAAATATTATTCTGAGAAGGAATCTGAACCACCAAAGTAGAAAGGGGTCTATGCCACAAAAAGGCGAATATCCCCCGTGAGAAGTTTGCAAAGGGTGGGAGGAAGGTAGTCTGCCTTTGCCAATATTCCCCTTGGCTGGGCTCACCCTTTGGAGCTAAGGGAGGGAGGGACAATATGCAAGAAAAGGTTTATTTAAGTTTTTCGGTAAGTCATGTTAGAGAAAACATGTAATCAGTTACAAAGAAGCTAAATAACATCACGATAGGGGCAAAAAATATCAAGTATCACAGCCTTGGTTTTTCAGGTTGTTATACCCGAATCCCACGGAGTGAGCACATGGTATTGCAGTTTGTGTGGGGAGCTGTTATCTAAACACACACGCAGCTTATGCAGCTTCAGTGATGAGGTTGGTAAAATTGGACTCGGCTCTGTGTTTAACCAGGACAATGATTCAGCCTGATGTTGGGGTAATAACTGCTTGTTGATCTCTCAAAGTGGAGATTAGCGAGGAGGATGAAAGCAGCATCTTGTTTTAATAACGTGATTTAAGGCATGAAGGAGTAATGTTCCACTGGATTTTGGAGCTATCCTTCTGTTCATAGAAGGCTGCAATGAAAGAATCCTTCGGGATTCTATCCTGATGGCTAGTCACCCTATGTCTGGAAGGACCAGTCCAGATAACTTCTATTGTACTTCTTACAAATATTTGGCATTCATAAGTCAGAAATGTGATGCCTCCAACATAGAGTGCTTGGGAAGCCCATTAAGGTGAATGGCAAGACCTCTGTAAGGGCTCTTTCACTGAATATGTCAGATGGACATTATCATATACTGAGCCAATGTAAGACTTTATGATGATTGATTTAGGACCTGTGCCATCTTTGTAAATAGCTTTACATCTGGGTTGTGCTCGCATGTTCCAAGAAAACAACTTAATCTCTTAGCTAATAAAAAGTGGATAGAATCTGAATCCCAAAATCCAATTTTCAATCTGAAGCAAGCTTTTCTCCTTTCTTCTTTATTTTGTTTAAATGTAATTTTGGATGGTACCTCTTTAATTAGAACTTAGAACTTAGCCAGGTGTGTGGCAGGCACCTGTAGTCCCAGCTACTTGGGAGACTGGGGCAAAAGAATCACTTGAGCCCAAGAGTTGGAGGTTGCTATGAACTATGACACCATGGAACTCTACTGAGGGTGACAAAATGAGACTCTGTCTCCAAAAAAATAAAAACAAAAATAATCGTCTTAGAACTAGATGGAGAAGTTGATAATTCTACTTTCTCAGATTTTCTTGTTATGTGTTTTGTTAGTCCTGCAACTCCTTTACTTAGCATCCAGAAAAGAGGAAAGAAGAAAGAAGTGTATTTATATATGCACAACAACATCAGAAAAATAAATTCTTGTTCCTTCTCAGGATGATAGCATTGATTCTTACAGGTCAAATATGTTTAAATTCGCATTTGAAAAAAGGAAGAGGACATGACAAATGAGCATTGCCAATGAAGTAATTCCTCCTGGAAGCATACTCACCGGTACTGTCGTGCCTGTTTGAACATGCAAAAGCGGCTGCTCTGAGGATGTCTGGTTTAAGCCCTGGAGGAGCCTCAGCTGCCTTCTCCTGTGATTGACACACTCATGTCCTCCTCCCTCCCCAGTTCCCTGGTGATGAGCAGTCGCCTCTTTATTTTTATTTGACCTGAAGCCAGTTGTGCTGATTCCAAGAGAGAGAAAGGGGCCTGGCATGGCTTCTGTCCCTTCAAGCTGGCCTGCTGAAATGATTGCTAATTCCCAGGGACTACTCTTGGAAGAGTAAATCCTTTTCATTTGGCCTAATCTACAGGAGCTTTCTCATACTTATTTTTGGTTTGGGAATGAGACAGCACCCCATTATTTCGCTATGAAAGCAGGGATGTCACTAAAGGTGGCCTCGTATTGCTGCTTAAAGGCCTATTAGAAATCTCATTTTGCTTTTTGGAGATGTCATTGTGATGCAAAGCGGTTCAGGGTTTCATTTCTGGTGAAAGCCCTTTGTTGATCTGCAGTTCTCCTTTCCTCCTGCTATTCCAAAACAAGAATACTGTTACTTTGAGGATTTCATGACATCAGTGGTGAAAAACATACTTCAAGCAAGAAAATTACAGCTGAACAGAAAGGCGCCATCAAATCTCCTCTCAGATACAAGTGACAAACTCCACTTTGTTCAGCTGTCTTCACACAGGATTTCCCTGTGGAGGTTCAGACAAATGAGTATCTGCTGGATTATTACCGTGAGCTTCAATGGGAGGGCATTTTCTATGATGAAGGCCCCCTCCCCCATTTTTTTCCTTTGAGGCAAATGACAGTGTTTTCTTCTATGTAACACTCAACAGCTGCTAGACCCTGACTTCATGTTGATGACCTTTTGTGCTGGCCCTTTCTCGTCTCTGGGCCATTGCCAGTGTTTCCTGGGCATTTTGCATTTTCAGCAGGAAATGTTCAGTGACTTTGAACACAGAGTCCCTTTACCTCTCTATGCTTTAAAGCATGTTCCTTTAGCTCTAAACAAAGGGTAGCGATAGTTGATTATTCATGTGAGGATTTAACAAAATCACATGCAGAAAGCATTTAGTGGGCTACTGGGCGCCGAGGAGACCACTCATCCCACAAGTATTTATGGAGTACCTACTATGTGCCAGATGTTTTATCCTAAGTGCTGGAAATACTAAGAGGACCAAACACAGGACCAGTCTCTGCCCTCATAGAACTTTCAGTGTAGTAGAAGATTCGAGTATTTATTGGATAATCACATGGGCTTATTTCTCCATATTGGGTCAAGAACTAGAAAGAAAAGTTACAGGGAGCTTCATTGGGCCCTGACCTAAGCAAAGGACACTTTTCAATAACACATGAGTGGAGATCAGAAGGAATAAGAGGAAACCAGGAGAAAGAGATATTGAGCCCCCACCAGCCCTAGGTGCATTTGAGCAATTAGGAAAAGGTGTCTCCACTATTTTGGGTCCCCACACCAGAGAGCAGAGCATGGGCTGGGTTTTAGTGCCCTCTGGCTCATCTGTTGGGTGCCCTGGAGCAGAGGGACGACTTGATAGCTGTACGGGGTATCCCTGGCTGGGAGTAGGGGGATAGAGGAGGAAGAGTAAATGCCTTTGAAAAGGCCCTGAGGTGGGAGAAGATGCACACCGAGGAGCTGCAAAGGGCCAGCCTGGCCAGAACGCAAGGAGCAAGGCTTCTGGGAGGGGTCCAGAAACCCTCAATTAATACCAGGGGGTGTTAACGCTTACAGCACTGCCCTCAGACACCACTGCCAATACACCAAGGTCTGCTTAGAAACAACAAGGTCTCTCCAGAAGCCGTAAATCTGTCACCAGTGAAGGGAAATTAGTTCGGGGATGTGATTTGTTGGCGTCAAACAACTGAAATGTGTCGAGTAAGGACAGTAGATGAGGAGCGACATTTAAGGCAAAAGGCAGGTAGCCAATGGGCCTCTAGCAAAAGTTGAAGGTACCATCACAGCCCAGGAAACTGGATATCAGTCGAGAAGAGGTGAAAACCGAAACAACCAAAAAAAAAAAGCCCACCACATTATGCAAATAAAAATGGAACTGAACATTAGGGAAACGTTTTTAACAATGCTATCATTTTGACGGTGTAATTATCTCTCCAAAGAAATGGAAGAGTCTCCTTTACTTGGTCTCTTAGAAAGGACCTGTCCAGACAGAAAACCAGAGCTGGCAGTAGCACTGCCCTTGCTGTAAAGGGTGTTGATAACCCTCATGTTCTTCCTGGTTTTGATTTCTTTGATTCTGGAATAATTCAAAAGAGCATTCATTTATTCAAACAGATATAGTGTATCAAGGTTTTCTTTCTCCTTTTTTTTTTTTTAAAGACAAACTTTAAAGGGAAATAAAAACCCTGATCCTAGAGAATCATGCATTGTTGCCCGTGGCTTTGCAGTCTGAGCCAGGCTAGGCATCTGCAAATGTTTGCCCAGTTCGGGTGCGGTGTGTCAGCATGCTTTGTGAGGGAAGCCTGGGCTTTGGGATGGGATGGGTCTGGGCCTAGATCCTGGATAGACTATCCTATAAGCCATGTGACCTTGGGCAGGTTGGTCAACCTCTGCACACAATTACAGTTACTGCAAGCTCTAGTTCAGGGGTCCTCAAACTTTTTAAACAGGGGCCAGTTCACTGTCCCTCAGACCATTGGAGGGCCGGACTATAATTTAAAAAAAAAAAAATTATGAACAAATTCCTATGCACACATCTTATTTTGAAGTAAAAAAAACAAAATGGGAACAAATACAATATTTAAAATGAAGAACAAGTAAAGTTAAATCAACAAACTTACCAGTATTTCAATGGGAACTATGGGCCTGCTTTTGGCTAATGAGATGGTCAATGTTCAGTTCCATATTTGTCACTGCTAGTTGTAACGAGTGATGCAAGTGTGCATCAGTTAGTCTAGACCTGGTTGGAGATTTCAGATGTTTCATTCTGGAAAAAGTTTGTTCATAGACATAAGTTCCACTAAAGATGGTTGCCATTTTGACTGCATGGTTCCTGAGATTAGAATATGTCTCAGAAGGGAGAGATGCATAGAAATTAGGCTGCTTGACTTGAATGCATCTTTCAGAGAGTCACAATTCTGCAGTTCAGCCAGTTCCATTTGGTAAATCGTATCCACATTTTCAATCTCAATAGAAAATGGGTTATGGAAAAGCTGTATGTCCTGTTCCTGGAGATGAAGCTCTTTAAATCTAAATTGGAACTCCTTTTGCAAATTTTCCACACATGTTTTATTTGGGAATGCAACCAATGGATTTTCTGCTAACAGATTTTGAGTTGTGGGGAGGTGGCAGAAATTTTCCTCTTTCACTTGTTTGATGAGGGGGCCTAATTTTACTTCAAATGCTTTCACATGTGATTGCATATCACAGATGAGCTTCCCCTTTCCTTGAAGTTACACATTGAAATTGTTGAGTAGCTCTATTACATCTGTCAGAAAGGCAAAGTGCCATTTCCATTCTGCATCATTGAGCTCTGGTACTTGTTTTTTGAAAGCAGAAAAGCTATAATCTGTGGAAGTAGGTCATAGAAATGTTTCAAAATTCTCCCTCAACTCAGCCAGTGGACTTCTGTGTGGTACAGAACATCTTCACAGGCAACATTTAGCTCAGACAGAAATTTCTGAAATTGTCTGTGGTTTAGTGTATTACCTCTAATGAAGTTAACACAAGATACCACAGTTTTCATAACAGAGTCCCACTTCGGTGATTTATTACACAGCGCTTGTTGGTGGATGAGGCAGTGTATGGCTGTTGGATGAGAATGGTTATGTTTGTCCATCTCTTGGTTAATGCGAGCAATTACTCCTTTCTTAGATCCCACCATGTTAGAGCACCATCAGTTGTCACACTGGCTAGTTTTGCCCAGTCCGGCTCCAAACTATTCACAGTTTGCCAAACCTTTTTATAAATATCCTCTCCTGTCATTGTTCCTTTGATTCTTTGCAGTGCAGGATGCTCTTCTGTGACTTCGAAATAGTCATTCATACCACGAATAAAAATTAGAAGTTATGCAGAATCATGAACATCATTACTTTTGTCAAGTGCCAAGGAAAAATAGGAAAGGTTTTTTGCAGAGTTTTGCAAATGCTGATGCAAATTGTCTCCCATTTCTTCAATCCTTCGTGTAATTGAGGGTCCTGAAAGACACTGTACTAAATAAATTGGCCTTCTCTGGACACATCTCTTTGGCAACAGAAAGAAGTCATTCTTTAACAAATTCTCTCTCCATGAATGGTCTGCCAGTGCATGCTATTATCTTGACAACTTGAAAATTTGCTCACAGTAATGAAGTATTTAGCTATTTCTGCTTCACAAAAGTATTTTGCTGAGTTGTCAATGTATATTTCAGTTTTAATATTTTATCTTTTCTCACTTCTCCGACCAATCATATTTATTTTTATGTTGAGTTTGATAATGTCGATGCAAATTGTATTCTTTGAACACAGACGCTATATTCTGACATATCAAACACATAGCTCTTTCCTTGTACTGCATGAAAAAGTAATCATAGGGTGGCGCCTGTGGCTCAGTGAGTAGGGTGCCGGCCCCATATACCGAGGGTGGTGGGTTCAAACCCAGCCCCGGCCAAACTGCAACCACAAAATAGCCGGGTGTTGTGGCGGGCGCCTGTAGTCCCAGCTGCTCGGGAGGCTGAGGCAAGAGAATCACATAAGCCCAAGAGCTGGAGGTTGCTGTGAGCCATGTGACGCCACGGCACTCTACCGAGGGCAGTAAAGTGAGACTCTGTCTCTACAAAAAAAAAAAAAAGAAAAAAAGTAATCATAAGTCCACTGTTCTTTGAATATCCTATACTCCGAGTCAATTTTTCTCTTTCTTGATATCATTGTTTCCTAGGGATTCCAAATTGCTATTAGTAAAATACCAATATATATATACACAGTGCTCCAAAAATAATATACCAGCAATAACTTTGCCCACACAGAGACATATAGACTGCACTTCCCATCAGTACAGTCTGATCAGTGTCCATCAATGCAGCCTTGCCAGTCCACATCATTTCAGCCTCACCAGTGCCCATATGGTGGAACTCTGCTTTTACCTCAGGCTCACACTGGTGTGATGTGGGAACAGGCATGATTACAGAGCTGGTTCCTCCACCACATTTCCAGTTCATACTACCCTGTGCGAACCGCACTGCAATCTGTGAACTCACACAGGACTGCAGGAAAAAAGAGGCATGTATGCCTTTTTTCTTCCAAATCTAATGCGAGTTGAGCCGTATAAGCATATGGCTGAACTCACACTGCTCAGAGATCGCAACAGTGTGAACTGGGGCTTACACAGCACACAACATACAACATCATACACAACTGAATAGCAATCAGAATATAAATGCACTTACTGGCAATTAAATTAGGTTTCCTACTCCTTGGCTGTCTGCAGAGCCGGATTAAGTTCCCATGGGGCCCTAGGCAGATTACCAGTTTGAGGCCCCCATGCGATAACCTGAGCACTGACCATTTGCAATAACACTGCTGACAATTTGCATTAATACTGAACGCTAACAATTTGCATTAACACTGAGCACTTACAATTATCATAACCACTGAGCACTGACCATTTGCATTAACACTGAGCACTTACAATTATCATTACCACTGAGCACTGACCATTTGCATTACCTCTGAGCACTGACAATTTGCATTAACACTGAGCGCTGACTATTTGCGGTATCACTGTGATGCAACCCCCCTAGAAACTACCCCCAACCAATTAACCAACTTTAAAAAAAAGGCTTTCCTAACTTCAAAAAAAAAGCTCTTCTAACTTCAAAAAAAGGTGCCCCCTATCTGCAAAAAAAAAAAAAAGACCTCCTAACTTCAGAAAAAAAAGGCCCCCGTTAATTGCAAAAAAAAGGCCCTACTAACTGCAAAAAAAAAAAAAAAGACCTCCTAATTTCAAAAAAAAAAAATCTGAACTTGTTCTTACCTCAGTCCTTAGGCAGCAGCAGGCTATGCACAGGCAACCTGGTGACTCCTCCGATTACACCAGAGACTGAGAGGAGGAGTCGAGAGACAGAGAGAAGGAGGGGCGGGGAGAGACAGAGAGAAGGAGCGGAGTCGGAGAGTTGGCGCACATTCCACACATGCGCACTGCGGCCCAGCCAGACAAGTCGGCTACTAAGCAGGACAGGCAGCTGTGGCAAAAACACCCAGCGGGCCGGATAAATGTCCTCGGTGGGCTGCATGTGGTCCACGGGCCGCAGTTTGAGGACCCCTGCTCTAGTTGATATGGGGCAGAGCTTTGAGGTGAGGGCACTTGGGAATCGCCTACTTGCAAAGTCTGTTTTGGGGATCTGGCACGAGGAACAGCCTCTGTGTGGTCCACAGCCTTTCAAGAGTTTATGCCTTTGTACTGTATCTGAAAAAGCTTGGCCCCTGCTTTTCAGAGATAGCTGTGCTTTGCTTTCAGGAAACATAAAAAACCAGAATTAAGACAGACTTATGAGATCTGGTCCACAGTTAATGCTGTTATTACATTTTTAGGGAAAAAAAGACTATGTACTCTTGATTTTTTAATGTGGGAAGTATGATCAAAAAATTCCATAACAATCTGAAAAAATACCACAAAAGCAGACACTATCAACTGACCCAACATTGAGATGTTTTATTTCTTATTATGAATGCAATAAGAACTTTAAAATATGCTTGAATTTAGACCATATTGATCTGGAACACATACTAATCAGAGATAAATTACAATATTTTGCTTTCAGGAAGGAGATGAACTATAGTACTTAATTTTCTTTCAATAGCAAGAGCCCTTTATTATGTTTCAGTCACAATGTAGTATAAAGACTACTGTCTCTCTGCCTCTTGCATTCTGTCTATATAGTCTTATGTCAATAACATGTATGTTGCACCTTTGGGACTGACATGCAAATTTAGCCACCTGAGTCTTTCAAGGGTAGAGCAGGCTAACAGAAATTTAAGATTATGCTGGTTTAAAAAAGATCCATCTCAGATTTTAAAATGAGAAATGCCAACTCAAGCATGCGCTTTTCTATCCAAAATGACATTGCTGCTGTCTAAGAATGGATGGATGAAGCACTTAGTCAGAGAGACCATTATGTTGTCAAAGGTAGTGCCAAGGCTAAAGGATGTATTCTCAGGGGCATATGCCCGTGTTATTGCTTTTCAGCCCGAGGCCACCAATCCCACTGTCTCTCCTGCTGACAGAAGTAGAAGCTGCTCTCCTCGTTCAATCCTTCTGGAGAGCCTATCTGGTAAGAAGCACGTGCAATCATGGTGTTTTATTATTTTTTTTATTTAATCATAGCTGTGTACATTAATGGGATCATGGGGCACCATACACTGCTTTTATAGACCATTTGATACATTTTCATCACACTGCTTAACATAGCCTTCTTAGCATTTTCTTAGTTATTGTGTTAAGACATTTATATTCTACATTTACTAAGTTTCACATGTACCCTTGTAAGATGCACCGCAGTTATAATCCCACCAATCACCCTCCCTCCACCCATCCTCCCCCCTCCCTCCCCTTCCTCTCCCCCTTCCCCATATTCTTAGGTTATAACTGGGTTATAGCTTTTATGTGAAAGCCATAAATTAGTTTCATAGTAGGGCTGAGTACATTGGATACTTTTTCTTCCATTTGATATATTTTACGAAGAAGAATATGTTCCAGCTCCATCCATGTGAACATGAAAGAGGTAAGTCTCATCTTTCTTTAAGGCTGCATAATATTCCATGGTGTACATATACCACAGTTTATTAATCCATTCGTGGATTGATGAGCACCTGGGCTTTTTCCATGACTTAGCAATTATGAATTGGACTGCAATAAACATTCTAGTACAAATATCTTTGTTATAATGTGATTTTTGGTCTTCTGGGTATATGCCTAGTAGAGGAATGATAGGATTGAATGGTAGATCTATTTTTAGATCTCTAAGTGTTCTCCAAACATCTTTCCAAAAGGAATGTATTAATTTGCATTCCCACCAGCAGTGTAGAAGTGTTCCCTTTTCTCCACATCCACACCAACATCTCTGGTCTTGGGATTTTGTGATATGGGCTAATCTTACTGGAGTTAGATGATATCTCAAAGTAGTTTTGATTTGCATTTCTCTGATGATTAAGGATGATGAGCATTTTTTCATATGTCTGTAGGCCGTGCGCCTGTCTTCTTCAGAGAAGTTTCTCTTCAAGTCCCTTGCCCAGCTGGCGATGGGATCACTTGTTCTTTTCTTGCTTATACGTTTGAGTTCTCTGTGAATTCTGGTTATTAAACCTTTGCCGGAGATATAATCTGCAAACATCTTCTCCCATTCTGAGGGCTGTCTGCTTGCTTTACTTACTGTGTTCTTGGCTGTGCAGAAGCTTTTTAGTTTGATCAAGTCCCAGTAGTATATTTTTGAAGCTGCTTCAATTGCCCGGGGGGTCCTCATAAAATACTCACCCAGACCAATTTCTTCAAGGGTTTTCCCTGCACTCTCTTCTAGTATTTTAATAGTTTCATGTCTTAAGTTTAAATCTTTAATCCAGTGAGAGTCTATCTTAGTTAATGGTGAAAGGTGTGGGTCCAGTTTCAGTCTTCTACAGGTTGCCAGCCAGTTCACCCAGCACCGTTTATTAAATAGGGAATCTTTTCCCCACTGAATGTTTTTAATTGGCTTGTCAAAGATCAAATAACGGTAAGTAGCTAGATTCATCTCTTAGTTCTCTATTCTGTTCCAGACATCTACTTCTCTGTTTTTGTGCCAGTACCATGCTGTTTTGATCACTGTTAATTTATAGTATAGTCTGAGGTCTGGTAGCGTAATTCCTCCTGCTTTGTTTTTATTTCTGAGTAATGTCTTGGCTATTCGAGGTTTTTTCTGATTCCATATAGAACGAAGTATTATTTTTTTCAAAATCTTTAAAGTATGACAGTGGAGCTTTAATAGGGATTGCATTTGAATTGTATATTGCTTTGGGTAATATGGACATTTTAACAATTTTGATTCTTCCCAGCCATGAGCATGGTATGTTTTTCCATCTGTTAACATTTTCAGCTATTTCTTTTCTTAGAGTTTCATAGTTCTCTTTATAGAGATCTTTCACGTCCTTTGTTAGATAAACTCCCAAATATTTCATCTTCTTTGGCACTACTGTGAATGGAATAGAGTCCTTAACTGTAGCTTAACTATTGTTGGTATATATAAAGGCTACCGATTTATGAATGTTGATTTTATAATCTGAGACGCTGCTGTATTCCTTGATCACTTCTAAGAGTTTTGTAGTAGAATCCCTGGTGTTTTCCAGATATACAATCATATCATCTGCGAAGAGCGAAAGTTTCATCTCTTCTGACCCTATATGGATACACTTGATTGCCTTTTCGTCCCTAACTGTGGTGGTTAAAACTTCCATTACAATGTTAAAGAGCAGTGGAGACAATGGGCAGCCTTGTCTGGTTCCTGATCTGAGTGGAAATGATTTCAATTTAACTCCATTCAATATGATATTGGCTGTGGGTTTGCTGTAGATAGTCTCTATCAGTTTAAGAAATGTCCCTTCTATACCAATTTTCTTAAGTGTTCTAATCATGAAGCGATGCTGGATATTATCAAAATCTTTTTCTGCATCAATTGAGAGAATCATATGCTCTTTGTTTTTTAATTTGTTTATGTGCTGAATTATACTTACAGATTTACGTATATTGAACCAGCCTTGAGACCCTGGGATAAAACCCACTTGGTCATGATGTATAATTTGTTTGATGTGTTGCTGGATTCTGGTTGTTAGGATCTTGGTGAATATTTTTGCATCTATATTCATTAGTGATATTGGTCTATAATTTTCTTTTCTTGTTGGGTCTTTTCCTGGTTGGGAGATCAGGGTGATGTTTGCTTCATAGAATGTGTTGGGTAGTCTTCCTTCTTTTTCTACATTTTGGAACAGGTTGAGTAATATAGGTACTAATTCCTCTTTAAAGGTTTGGTAGAATTCTGATGTGAAGCCATCTGGTCCCGGGATTTTCTTTTTAGGGAGGTTTTGTATGGTTGATGCTATTTCAGAACTTGATATGGGCCTGTTCAACATTTCCACTTGATTCTGGCTAAGTCTTGGAAGGTGACGTGCTTCCACGTATTGGTCAATTTCCTTCAGATTTTCATATTTCTGAGAATAAAATTTCTTGTAATATTCATTAAGGATTTTTTGAATTTCTGAGGAGTCTGGTGTTATTTCGTCTTTGTCGTTTTTGATTGATGAGATTAGAGATTTTGCTCTTTTTTTTCCTGGTTAGGTTAGCCAAAGGTTTGTCTATTTTATTGACCTTTTCAAAAAACAACTTTTTGATTTATTGATCTGTTGTATAATCCTTTTGTTTTCAATTTCATTTAATTCTAGTCTAATTTTGGTTATTTCTTTTATTCTACTGGGTTTGGGGTTGGAATGTTCTTCCTTTCCAGTTCCTTGAGATGTCCCATCAAGTTGTTAACTTCCTCTCTTTCCATTCTCTTGAGGAAGGCTTGCAGTGCTATAAATTTCCCTCTTAGGACTGATTTTGCGGTATCCCAGTGGTTCTGATAATTTGTGTCTTCATTGTTGTTTTGTTCCAAAAATTTGGCATTTTTCTTCTTCTTTTTTTTTTTTTTGTAAAGACAGAGTCTCACTTTATGGTCCTCAGTAGAGTGCCATGGCATCACACAGCTCACAGCAACCTCCAACTCCTGGGCTTAAGTGATTCTCTTGCCTCAGCCTCCTGAGTAGCTGGGACTACAGGTGCCCGCCACAACGCACAGCTATTTTTTGGTTTCAGTTCAGCCGGGCCGGGTTTGAATCCGCCACCCTCAGTATATGGGGCCGGTGCCTTACTGACTGAGCCACAGGCGCCGCCTGGCATTTTTCTTCTTAATCTCATCTATGACCCAGCTATCATTCAGCATAAGGTTATTTAACTTCCATGTTTTTGTATGAGTATGCAGATTCCTGTTGTTACTGAGTTCAACTTTTATTCCATGGTGATCCGAGAAGATGCAAGGAATAATTTCTATTCCTTTAAATTTACTGAGGTTAGACTTGTGACCTAAGATGTGATCGATTTTGGAGTATGTTCCGTGGGCTGATAAGAAGTCTGTGTATTCAGTTTTATTGGGATGAAATGTTCTGTAGATGTCTGCTAAATTTAAATGTTGGATTGTTAGGTTTAAATCTAAAATTTCTTTGCTCAGCTTCTTATTGGAGGATCGATCCAACACTGCCAAAGGAGTGTTGAAATCTCCAACTATTATGGAGCTGGAGGAAATCAAGTTGCTCATGTCTGTTTGAGTTGCTCTTATAAATTGAGGTGCATTCTGGTTGGGTGCATAGATATAAATAATTGAAATCTCATCATATTGAGTATTACTTTAACAAATATGAAGTGACCATTCTTATCCTTCTTTACTTTTGTTGGTTTAAAGCCTATTGTATCTGCAAATAGAATTGCAACACCTGCTTTTTTCTGATTACCATTTGCCTGAAATATGGATGACCATCCTTTCACCCTGAGTCTATATTTGTCTTTTAAGGTAAGATGTGTCTCTTGTATGCAGCAAATATCTGGCCTGAGTTTTTATATCCAGTCAGCTAACCTGTGCCTCTTTAGAGGACAGTTTACGCCATTCACATTAATGGAGAATATTGATAAGTCTAGTAAAATTTTGGGTATCAAGTTTTTCGAAAGTCCAGTGGACATTTTTAATCAAAAGGTGAGTTCCTTATTCATATTAATTAATATTAAAGTCCCTTATTAATATTATCATGTCAGTCCTCAGGAAGGATGCACTATAAAAAATTCCTATCAAATACATATGAGAGTAGTATTGTGTATCTTAAGCTAAAAAGTGTACATCTTCTCCAGTTCCTTGGCAGATAGAGCATGAATGTTAACAAGCTTCAGGTACACACGAAGCTCCCTTCCTAGGTAGCTACGTGGGTCCATCCAAGTCTGAGAGTCAGATGTCAGTGGAATTTAGATTTAATACTAGCAGTGGCCAATACCACCACAGGGAAGAGTTCCAGTGGACTTATGTGGAGGCCAAAGATCTCCATATTGATGCATTTTTCTTATCTGGTGTAGGAAAAAGAGACTGAGATGAATACACTGGCAAATAGTTATCCATCAAGAAGCTACATTAATCGCAATGAGCTATAGTCAGTCAACAAATGTTTGCTGTGTGTTCGTTAGTGGAATTGTCTATGAGCTTAGGAGCATAGGAGCTTATTATCTAAGGCAATATTGTCCAGTCTTTCCACTCCATTCCAGAAAACATGGGCAAAAGTCAAGTGTGAAAGTTAAATAAGAGACTTGCACAATAAAGGACAGTCTGTGCTTAAAGAGGTGAAAAACCAGTTTCAAAAAGACCTAAGCAAGGTAAAGAAAACGGGCTTGGTGCCCACAGCACAGTGGTTACGGTGCCAGCCACATACACCAAGGGTGGCAGGTTCAAACCCAGACTGGGCCTGCTAAACAAACAAACAAAGAAACAAACAAATAGCCAGGCGTTGTGGTGGGCACTTGTAGTCCCAACTACTTGGGAGACTGAAGCAAGAGAATAGCTTAAGCCCAAGAGTTTGAGGTTGCTGTGAACTGTGACACCATGGCACTCTATCAAGGGCAACATAGTGAGACTTCTCCTCAAAAAAAAAAAAAAAGGTAAAGAAAACGTAAACAAATAAAAGACATCTTGTGTTCACTGACTGGAAGATTTGATGTTATGAAGATGTCAGTACTTCCCACACTGATCTATAAGTTCAAATAATCCCTATCAGAATCCCAGCTGGATTTTTAAAAAGAAATTAGGAAGCTTATCCTAAAATTCATATGAAAATGCAAGGGACCCAATAGTCAAAATAATCTTGAAAAAGAAGAACAAAGTTGGAGGACTCGTACTTCTCTATTTCAAAACTTAGTGCAAGGCCAGGAGCAGTGGCTCGCATCTGTAATCCTAGCACTCTGAGAGGCTGAGGCGAGTGGATTGCTTGAGCTCAAGATTTTGAGACCAGCCTGAGCAACAGGGAGACTCCAAGACTCTAGTCTCTAAACAAAAAAAAAAATGGCCTGGCAATGTGGTGGGCGCCTGTAGTCCCAGCTACTTGGGAGGCTGAGGCAAGAGGATTGACTGAGCCCAAGAATCTGAGGTTGCTGTGAGGCTGTGGCACTCTACTGATGGTGACAAAGTAAAACTCTGTCTCAACACACACACACACACAAACTTACTACAAAGCTAAGTAATCAAGACTGAATGGTACTAGCATGAGGATAAATATATATATTATGGAAAAGAATTAAGAGTCCAGAAATAAACTCTTATATTTATGGTTAATTGATTGCCAACAAGGGTGCCAAGAACATTCAGTGGAAAAACAAAGTTTTTTCAACAAATGGTGCTGGTACAACTGGATATCCACATGCAAAAGGATGAAGTTAGACCTCTACTTCATATCGTATACAAAATTTATTTCAAAATTAATTAAAGACCTAAATGAAAGGGTGAAAACTATTTAAAAAATTGAAAGAAAACTAAGATGTAAATTTTCATGATCTTGAATTAGGAAACTGTTTATATAACAAAAACGTAAGCAATAATAGGAAAAAAATAGATAACTTGAATTAATCAAAATTAAAAACTTTTGTACTTCAAAGAACATCATCAAATGAGTGAAAAGACAACCCACAAATGGGAGAGAGTATTTGCAAATTATATATTGGATAAAAGTCTAACATCCATAATATATAAAGAATTCTCATAATACAAATAGTCAAAAATGCAAATCCAATTACAAGATTCACAAAGGATTTGAGCAGACATTTCTCCAAAGAACATACACAAATGGCCAGGCGGGGTGACTCACACCTGTAATCCTAGCACTCTGGGAGACCAAGGCAGATGGATTGCCTTTGCTGACAGGTTCGAGAGCAGCCTGAGCTAGAGTAAGACTCCATCTCTAAAAATAGCCAGGCATTGTGGTGGGTGCCTGTAGTCCCTGCTACTCAGGGGGCTGAGGCAAGAGAACTGCTTGAGCCCAAGAGTTTGAGTTTGCTGTCAACTATGATGTTACAACACTCTACTGAGGGCAACAAAGTGAGACTCTGTCTCAACTCCCCACCCCTAAACCAAAAAAACAATAACAACAAAACATACAAATGGTCAATAGCATTACTGGTTATAAGGAAATTAACCGACCACATACAACAAAACATACAAATGGTCAATAGCATTACTGGTTATAAGGAAATTAACCGACCACATACAACAAAACATACAAATGGTCAATAGCATTACTGGTTATAAGGAAATACAAATCAAAACCACAATGAGATATCACTTCATACACTAGCATGGCTATAATAAAAAAGACAGGTGTCAGTGAGAATACAAAGAACTTGGAACCTTCTTGCACTGCTGTTAAGAATGTGAAATGGTGTAGTCACTTTGGAAAAGTTTGGCAGTTCCTTAAAGTGTTAAACTTTATGATCCAGCAATTTCACTCTTAGGTGTTTTAAGATAATCAAAAACATTTTTCCACACAAACACTTGTGTATGGATGCTCATAGAAGTATTATTAGTAACAGCCAAAAAGTGAAAATAATCCAAATGCACATCAACTGATAAATGGATTTCAAAATGGTACATTGATAAGATGGAATATTATTCAGCCATAAAAATGGCATACTAGGGGCAGTGCCTGTGGCTCCGTGAGTAGGGCGCTGGCCCCATATACCGAGGGTGGCAGGTTTGAACCTGGCCCTGGCCAAACTGCAACAACAGAAAAATAGCCGGGCATTGTGGCAGGTGCCTGTAGTCCCAGCTACTCAGGTAGCTGAGGCAAGAGAATAGCCTAAGCCCAAGAGCTGGAGGTTGCTGTGAGCTGCGATACCACGGCACTCTACCAAGGGTGATAAAGTGAAACTCTGTCTCTAAAAAAAAAAAAAAAATGGCATACTAGGCTTGGTGCTCGTGACTCCTCAAGTAGGGCACTGCCACACTGAAGCTGGCGGGTTCGAGCCCAGCCGGGGCCTGCTAAATGACAATGACACTACAATAAAAAAAAAAAAAAATAGCCTGGCGTTGTGGTGGGTGCCTGTAGTCCCAGCTACTTGGGAGGCTGAGGCGAGAGAATCACTTAAGCCCAAGAGTTTGAGGTTGCTTTGAGCTGTGACGCCATAGCACTCTACAGAGGGCGACATAATGAGACTCTGTCTCAAAAAAAAGGGATACTATTAAATGCTACCAATTGATGAATCTTGAACACATTATGCTAAGTAAAAGAAGCCAAAGAGAAGAGGTCATGTTTTTGCATTAAAAGATTCCATTTAAATAAAACATCTAGAATAGAGAAATCTATAGGCGGAACTAGATTAGTGGCTGTCAGGGGCTGGACAGAAGGGAGAATGGGGTTACTGCTAATGGATACAGGGCTTCTTTTGGAATGATAAAAATGTTTTGGAACTAGATAGTGGTAAAGGTTTTAAACAGCTTTGTGAATACACTAAAAACCACTGAATTGTAAACTTTAAAAAGGTGCATTTTATGGTATGTGAAAAAAATAAATACAATAGGAAAAATATAAAGCAAGCCAGCATTCTATGTATTCTTCGGATACACGTTCTTGATTTGGGGGCTGATTTTGGCAGTAAGGACTAAACGTACTGTGACAGGCAAGAAGGGGCTTTCAGGAATTTATGAAATAGATTCTTAAGGCTCCACTCACAGCAAGTCCTTACGCATACCTTTTCCTTACCCACTACCACGTACGTCTGACTATACTTGCCAGGAAGGTTTTTATTTTAATTAACAAACCTTTACTTGTATTTTCTCAAATACTATGAAAGAAAAATATAGTCTCCCATGAAGTTTTTACGTGTGCAGTAAAATGCGCATTACATAAAATTTACCATCTTAACAGTTTTTAATTGTACAATTCAGTGGCATTAAGTATATGCACCCATCAGCACCATCCATCCATCTCTAGGACTTTTTCATCATTCTAAGCTGAAACTCTGTCCCCATTAGACAGTAACTCCCACTTCTTCCTCTCCCCAGCCCCTGGCAACCACCATTCTGCTCTCGCTGTCCGTGAATTTTACTACCCTAGGTACCTCAAACAAGTGAAATCATTCAGTATTTGACCTTTTGTGACTGGCTTATTTTACTGAGCATAATGTCCTCAAAGTTCATCCACATAGCTGTGTCAGAATTTTCTTCCTTATATTTATTTATTTTTTTACATTAGGTTTCCATTTTTCTGCCTTCACAAAATTAAAAAGGCTTAAAATTTAATAACAATAATAATATTTAAGTAAGGACTAGAAACAAAAACCTCGTAAAGAACAAACAAGCAAAAATACATTCAGAAAAGGAATCAGACAATTGCTACATCGAAATATTAAGCAATAATAATAATGATGATGCAAAGAAAGTAACATTTACATTGTCAAATAAGAGTATGTCTATTATAGAATACTTTGAATTTTCTTCCTTTTAAAGACTGAATAATCTTCATGCCATGAAGTCTTAAAATCTAGAAGTCTGACGTCTTTAGTCATCTAACACAAAAGTAGCCAGACGTCTCATTAAAAATATGTTTTAACCGACCACATTAACAGAAATGTCATATGATAAGAGAAGCTGTTGGTAGTGCACTGTTCTTGGGAGCTCTGACTTTTTAGTTTTGTAAATTTTATGACTAGACTTAATAAGCACTTCTGTAATAACTGACGTTCTCTCATTTCTTCTTGCAAAACACTAGATTAGTGGTTGGAAAGTCAGATTCTTTCAACATGCAAAATTTAATGTTGGTTGTTTTTCTTAAAACTATTTGAATATTGTGAATGAAATCTTGTCCTCTGAAAACTCCAAAATGTGGTGGGTGATAAGTCACACTCTGCTGTATCACTGGTGCTGTTTGTTTTCTTAAATCCTGGATACAGTTGGTAACAGTCGATTAAGAAAATCCTGCTCTTTTGTGAAGTTCAAATGAGGTTCTTGCAGCCATAATGATTGGAATTTCTTTAATGATTCAAGAGGCAGAGACCAAATAAATCCACTGTATATTTATTCTGTCTAAATAAGTTCCTGCAGTTTTATGCCTTCTTACTCATTTGTTTTATTTTATTCTAACTCAGCCTAGATACCCAGGCATACGTTAGCAATCCTTCCCTCCTCCTAACATCAGCTGCCCGCCAGGCATTGGGACAACTGATAATCACAAAGGCTATCAGTCATTACCCACGATTTGATGAACAATTTGGTGTGAGGTTGCTCCAGCAGCCCCTCTGTGGCCTCACAAAATAAAAAACAAAAAAGAAAAAAAAATGGAGATTTTTGATCTCTACTTGCAGAGAACAAGAATCTGTGCATTGATCAAACTGACGGGAGGGGAGTGAATGAGCGACCCTCCAAGGAGAAACAGCTTGATGTAAGCAGAGTAAGGGTTTAAAGTGAGACAAGCATCACTCTAACTGTAGGGGACACTCACTACATCCCTTTGGCCACGGGACTTAGTTCATGGTGGGCAGGGGACAGAAGTCAGGCCTGTCACTCTGGGATCTTCATTGGAGATGTTGGGACAGAGCAGCAACCCATTCAACCATCTTAGTACTGTGTGAAGAGCCTGTTGGAAAAGTGGCCACAGAGACAAACAGAGCTAAGAGACAGCGAAGGGAGGCTGGCCTGTGAGGACATCGTTTGAAACCTGGATTCAGCTATACCATATATTCAAGATGGATTTTGGTCACTTACAATCTAGAGTCCTGACAATATAATTTTCAGTATAAAAATTTCCAGATTTTTTTTAAATGAGACAGAGTCTCTCTCTTATGCCCAGGCTGGAGTGCAAGGGCATCATCACAGCTCCCTGCAACCTTCAACTCCTGGGTTCAGGTGATCCTCCTGCCTCAGCCTCCCAAATAGGTACATACTACAGGTTCATACTACCACACCTGGCTGATTTTTAAATTTTTTATAGAGACATGTTCATTTTGCTGTTGCTCAAGCTAGTGTTGAACTCCTGAGCTCAAGCGATCCTCCTACTTTGGCCTCTCAGAGTGCTAGGATTATAGGTGTGAGCATTACACCTGGCCCTAGACTTTTGATTACTTATACACAAAGGAAGATGTTGACACACAATAAAAATCTAGGTCCCCTCATGCAGAGCAACCATCCCAGTTTGTCCAAGGGAAAGACTGTGGCTTATATCAGGTAGAAGCTTGGAAGTGGCTGCAGAGGGGATCCTACCCCAGAGAGCTTGAGCCCAGGAGTCTGAGGTTGCTTTGAGCTGTGGCACCACAGCATTCTACTGAGGCGACAAAGAGAGACTCTGTCTCAAAAAATATATATATGTATATATATATATTGTTTTTATAAAGGAATAAAAACTTTATTTAAATAAAACTTAGAAACCTAGGTTCAACCATGCTAATTTTTCGCGTTCTTCTTTAGTTAACATTTGGCATCATTAAATTATTTTTTTCTGAGCCTTTTTAGTACTCTGTGTGTATGTTTGTCTAAATGAGTTATTTATGTTTCCAGTTGCAAAAAAGTTTGATGATTTTGCCTGTGGACCTACTGTGTTACTGACAACTAATAATAAGCCACAAATCATTTGGAGAACAGTTTGTTCTCATACACAGAGAAAGTGTGTGGGAGGCTGAGGCAAAAGAATCACTTAAGCCCAAGAGTTGGAGCTTGCTGTGAGCTGTTACGCCACCGCACTCTAACAAAGGCAACATAGTGAGACTCTGTCTCTAAATAAATAAATAAATAAATGGCATTCTGAAGACCCTAAATAAAAAGTGGTGGGCATTCAAATGTGATTGGGTATGATTTTCCTTTATTTTATTTTTTCATGATAAACTCTTCTTTTCTTTGTAGAGAAGACATGACCTATGCTGTTAGGTAGAACATGGATGAAGAAAACAACCTGGGATAAAACCAAGCAACTGTGTAAAAGCTCTTCAAAAAAACACAAGAGGAATAGGGTTTCTTTTGGTTTTGTTTTTGTTTTTTAAGGGAAATATTTTTGTTATGCTTCCCATGCTTTTTCTTCAGAAAGCAGAAATTCCAGCTTACGCCTTAGCACTTAATTTTTTTTAATTTGAAATTAATAATTTATTTATTTTTTTTTATTACAAATTAATAGAAAAAAGTTTTATTCATGTCAGGCAACTGGCTAGGCTATTAGGCATGACAATTTTTTTTTTTTTAAGATCTCCTGAAGGTCCCATCACTAGCCTTAATTTTCATGTCTTAATGTTATGTCTGAATGGAAAGACTTGTTTTATTCTTTCCATGTAAAACATGCCCTATGGCAACTTTTTTTTTTTTTTAAATTTCAGATTAACAGGAGAGCACAAAAAATTGGGTTACATTGTTTGCATTTGTTAGGTAAAGTTCAAGTTTTAGCGGAGGCCTTCACCCAGGGGTGTGGTGTACACCCTTTACATTGTGTTCATTAGGTGAGAGTTTATCAGTCCCCCTGGCTCCTCCCCTTTCCCCTTTTCTTCACCCAACTTGAATTTAATTGTGTTTTTCTTTCATGTGGGGGTGTAGTTGTTTTATTTATTGGTTTCATGTTGGTGTTGTGTACATCAGATACTTTTCCATTTTTGTGATACATTATTATGAAGAATGTTCTTAAACTTCACGCAGGTAAACAAGTTTTTAATAATGTGGAGGCTGGCCATTATGGCTCATGCTTGTAATCTTAGCACTCTGGAAGGCTGAGGCAGGAGGATTGCTTGAGGCCAGGAGTTTGAGACCAGCCTAAGCAAGAGTGAGACCCTCTCCTCCACCCCCCCCAACTAAAAATAGAAAAACTAGCCCTGTAAGTAGTCCCAGCTACTTGAGAGGCTGAGACAAGAGGATTATTTGAACCCAGGAGTTTGAGGTTACAGTAAGCTGTGATGGTACTGCACTCTAGCCCAGGTGACAGAGTGAGATCCTGTCTCAGAAAATAAAAATAATAACTCTAACAGTAGACAGATCTATTTGAATCCTGACACATCATGTTATTAATAACTTTGGGTAGGTTCTTTAACTTTTGAACCAGTTTTCTTTTTTTTGAATTTTTATGTTTACATTTATTTCATGTTATTTACATTTTTAAACTTTTTTTTATTAAATCTTAACTGTATACATTTATATGAAGGTACAGTGGGGGACAATGTGAAGATTAAATATACAATGTGGAGTGCTTAAATCAAACTGAGTAACATAACCATCACCTCATTTACTTATTTTCTGTGGTAAGACATTTGTAATTTAATTCATAGTTATTTTTAAATATACCCTTGCATGGTGCACAGCCTACCAAATGCCCTCCTTCCTCCTTTCTCTCCCCTCCTTGCTAGACTATTTTTGTGTTTTATCACTCATATGAGTGTGTAAGTGTTTATATATTGGTTTCATAATAGTATTGAGTACATTGGATACTCTTTCCCATTCTTGAGCTACTTTACTAAGAAGAATATGTTCCAATCCATTCAGGTAAACATAAAAGATGTATAGTCTCCATCTTTTTTATGGCTGAATAGTATTCCATGGTACATATACCATTTATGAATTGATGGGCATTGGGGCTGCTTCCACAACTTGGCAATTATGGAGACAATAAACATTCTGGTGCAAATGTGTTTGTATATTAAATAATGTTTGTTCTTCTGGATAGATACCTAGTAATGAATTGCAGGATCAAACAGAAGGTCAATTTTTAATTACTTGAGTATTCTCCATACTTCTTTCCTTAAAAGTTGTATTAGTTTCAATCCTACCAGCAGCGTAGAAGTGTTCCCTTCTCTCCACATTCACACCAGCATCTGCAGTTTGGGGACTTTGTGATGTGGGCTATTCTTACTGGGGTTAGGTGATATCAGAGTGGTTTTGACTTACATTTCTCTGATGATTGCAGACAATGAGCATTTTTTTCTTGTGTTTATTGGCCATTCAGGTGTCATCCTCAGAGAAGTTTCTGTTCAAGTCTCTTGCCCACAAAGAAATGGGGTTGTTTGTTCTTTTCTTTGAGTTCTCTAAAGGTTCTGGTTATCAGACTTCTGTCAGAATCATAATATGCAAAAATCTTCTCCCATTCCAAAGGCTGTTGCTTGCTTTAGTAGTAGTGCTTTTAGTGCAGAAACCTTTTAGATTGATCAAATCTCAGTAATTTATTTTTCGTGTTGCCTCAATTGCCAGAGGGGTCTTCCTCATAAAATATTTACCCAGGCCAGTATCTTTAAGTGCTTTCCCTGCACTTAAAGTATTTTTATAGTTTTATAAAAACTAGTATTTTTATAGTTTTATGTCTTAAATTTAAATCTTAAATTTAAATTGATTCAGTGAGAATCAATTTTTCTTAGTGGTGAGAGGTGTGGGTCCAATTTCAGTCTTCCACTGGTCTCTAGCCAGTTCTCCCAGCACCATTTGTTAAATAGGGAGTCTTTTCCCCGGTGCATGTTAATCAAAGATTAAATGATGATATGTAGCTGGGGTCATCTGTAGATTCTTTATATTCCATATATCTACATCTCTATTTTTGTGCCAGTACAGTGCTGTTTTGACACTGTAGATTTACAGTATAAACTGAAGTCTGGTAGCATGACGCCTCCAGATTTGTTCTGATTTCTAAGTATTGTATTGGCTATTGGGGATTTTTTCTGATTCCATATAAAATTAAGTACTATTTTTTCAAATTCTTTAAAGTATGACATTGGTGCTTGGGGATTGCATAAAATCTATAGATTGCTTTGAGTAGTATGGACATTTTAACAGTGTTCATTCTTCCCCACCACAAATGTGGTATGTTTTTCCCTTTGTTATTGAACCAATTTTCTGTTTGTAAAATGGGAATAATAAATAGTTTCTGCCTATGAAGATTAAATCAGATGTTTAATCCAAACAAGGGGCTTGGCACAGTGCCAAAAACTTAGTAAATTCACAGTAAATATTATCTATCATTGTTATTTATTTATTTATTTTTTCTTGAGACAGAGACTTTATTGCTCTTGGGAGAGTGCAGTGGCATCACAGCTCACAGCAACCTCAAACTTTTGAGCTCAAGTGATTTTCTCGCCTCAGCCCCCTGGGTAGCTGGGACTACAGGCGCCCAGCTATTTTTACTTCTGATGTCTCCACTCTGCCTCAGGCTGGTCTTGAACCTGTGAACTCAGGCAGTCCACCTGCCTCAGCCTCCCAGAGTGCTAGGATTACAGGTATGAGCCACTGGTTGTTGGGCCAGTTGCTGTTATTCCTGTTTTTGTTGGTTCTACTTTCCTTAATAGGGCATCTCTTTTTTTTTTTTTTAAAGAGACGGGGTTTTGCTATTTTGCTCAGGCTGCTCTTAAACTCCTGGCCTCAAGTGATCCTCCTGCCTTGACCTCCCAAAGTACGAGGATTGTACGCATGAGCCACCACTCCCAGCCAGGGCACCTAACTAGTGGCCGCCTTGCAGTTATTCAAGGGCAGCAAACAGGCCTCTATCCAGGCTTCCATCTACTTACTGTTGTTCTTTGCACCTGCAGCTGTCAATCCCGGTGCCTTTTCTTGCTTCGTCCAGGGTTCTTCTTTGATGTCTCTCCTGGTCACCTTTTCTAAAGTAACACCCCCTGGCCACCCTCCAGCCTCTTATTCTGCTTTATTTTCTTCCTATCACTTATCACCTACCTGAATTATATTAGATGTTCACTTGTTTCCAAGTTCTGAGCTCCTTGAGAACAGAGGTTGTTTGACTTGTTCATTGCTGTATCCCCACCCCTAGGCCAATGTCTTGCATACTGTAGGTACTTAAAAGTTGCCAATGAATGATCGAATCCCTTAAATGATGTCCTTACTGAGTGCATCTGACGACAAAGAAGGGCAAACTGTATTGTTCCATGTTCTAACCTTCCTCTGTGATTTGCATATAGACACTTTACTTTTGTGGTGAGTTGCTTATGCACTGGGATCTTTGAACTCAACAGCCACTGGCTTGTGACTCACCCAAAGATTACACTTGAGAAAAGCATATTTGTTTTATCATTGGCTTTTGGGAACCACCTCCTCACCAACCCTTGTAATATAAAGAAAGGAAGTGTGCTATTGGAAATCATGGCCCCAAGGCAGGCTTGAAAGGAGAGGATCAGCTAAAGGTGCACTCAGGCATAGTTCTTCTGAGTAGTGGACAGGAAAAGTTTTTATGTGGAATTTCTCTTCTGATTGCTGATATCGGCTAGCAGGTGCCCGGCTAGCAGGTGGGTAGACTCTGCCAGCCAAAGTCAGATGCGTATTGTGCAAAAGGAATGCTAAAAATGGGCGTTGCATCAGATTGCCTCCAGTTCCTCACTTGATGGCCCACAGCCATCTCCTAATAGCCTTAGAGGGTTGGTCATACCTTTGTGACTTGATGGGCCATTTCTGCCCAGACTTCTCTAGTGGGAATTCCATATAGAAGGATTTATCTTCTGTATGGAAGCTGCTTATCATGTGCTGGCTCATGGTTATAGTTTCAGTACATTTCTGCTGCTGCATTACCCTCCCAACCAAACATTTAAAATCTAAGTAGTCTTTTCTAGAGCCATCCCAGATATACTTTTAAGACCTACACATTTCAAATTAGTTTTTAATATTTTATAACTGGTAAAAACGGTGTTTTGCTTAGGGAGGCCAAGGCCACCTATACAAGGCTCACTGATCAAGTGAAATAAAATTGCCAAGCTTTTCAACAACGTAGAAACCTTAGTTCTAGATTGAGCATTTATACGTTAGCTAAGATTTGAAGTGGAATGTACCCAAGCATTGCTGTCACCAACCCTTCTGCCATTTCACTCAAATAGAGGCCTTGCGCCTTCCATTGAGACATGACCTCCTCTGATTATTCTTTCATTAGACAAACATGTATTGGGATCCCTACCAGGAACAAAGCTGGGTACTATAGAAACATGCAGAATATCCTCTACACACTGCACCAGTTCCGTGAAGTAGGCAGTTATCTATTACTATTATCTTTTTTTTTTTTTTTTGAGACAGAGTCTCACTTTGTCACCCTTGGTTAAGTGCTGTGGCGTCACAGCTCACAGCAACCTCAAACTCTTGGGCTCAAGGATCCTCATCCTCTTGCCTCTGCTTCCCAAGTAGCTGGGACTACAGGCACCTGGCTATTCTTAGAGATGGGATCTCGCTCTGGCTCAGTCTGGTTTCAAACCCGTGAGCTCACACAATCTGCCTGCCTCTGTCTCCCAGAGTCCTAGGATTACAGGTATGAGCCACCGCGCCTAGCCTTAGTACTATTATCTTAGGTGCTGATGAACACACCAAGGCCTAGCAACCCTAAATTGCTTGTCCAACCAACATCACACAGTAATAAGGGGTAGAGCCAGAATTCAAGCCTAGGTCTGACTGTGCCCAGAACCCCATCCCTCTTTTGTAAAAAAAAATCCACTTTTACATTCTTACCAGCAACGTAGGAGTGTTCCAGTTGCTGCGTGTCCTCATCAACATTTGGTATGGTCAGCCTTTTTAATTTTAGTCATTCTAATGGGTATGTAATGTTATTTCATTGTATTTGTGTGTTTTAATCAGGATTATCAAGATACATAGTGACATATAGCAAAATCTATCTTTTTCAGTGTGTAGTTTCTGAATTTTAACAAATGTATACCACCTAACCTTATAATCAAGATATAAAACATTTATATTATGCCCCCAAGTTCCCTCTGTAGTCAATCTTTCCCCCACCAGCCCTTTGGAAATCACTGATTTGTTTTCTGCTCCTCTAGTTTGCCTTTCCCAGGATATTGTGTAAATGGAATTATGCTGTGTATAGCTTATGAGTCTAGCTTCTTTCGCTTGGCCTGATGCTTTTTTTTCCCCCTTGGAGACAGTGTCACTTTGTCACACTGGGTAGAATGTCATGGCATCATAACTCATAGCAACCTAAAGCTCTTGGGCTCAAGAGATCCTCTTGCCTCAGGCTCCTGAGTAGATGGGACTACAGGTACCCGCTAAAACATTCAACTATTTTTTAGAGACGGGGTCTTGCTTTTGCTCAGGCTGATCTTGAACTCCTGAACTCAAGCAATCCACCCGCCTTGGCCTCCCAGAGTGCTAGGATTACAGGTGTGAGCCACCAAATCCAGCCCTTGGCCTGATGTATTTGAAGTTCTTCCACATGTTTGGGTATATAAATAGTTCTTTCCTTTTTCTTGTTGAGCAATATTCCACTGCAGAACCTTCAAAGAGAAAAAGCACAAAGGAAGGAGTTTTTAACTCCGTTGGTGAATAAATGGATGTCAGTTTTACGTAATACTGGCTTATTTGTATACCTATGGATTGCAATGGTCTCAAACCTTACTATGTATCAGAGTCACCCATGCAAGTTTTTTATTTCATTATTTCACTGAATAGAAGCAAGCCACAGAAATATTTTATTTTTTAATTTCTACTACTTAGGACCTCATTCCCTTGAATTCTTATTCAGCTGGCCATGGTGAGAGCAGGAGATGGGTGTTTTTTAAAACCTCTAGGTGACTGGAACATGTAGCAAGGGTTGACACTTCCTGATAGATTAGAATTGACTTTGCTGCCTGCCAATCGAATGACCCAGGACAAATCACAGAACTCCAAATCTCAATTTCTTTCTCTTTAAATTGAGAATAATATTAATCATCCAGTCCAGCTCACTAGGTTATCGTGAGGATTAAAATGTGGCAACATGGGCTGCGCCTGTGGCTCAGTGAGTAGGGCGCCGGCCCCATATGCCGAAGGTGGCGGGTTCAAACTCAGCCCCGGCCAAACTGCAACCAAAAAATAGCTGGGCATTGTGGCGGGAGCCTGTAGTCCCAGCTGCTCGGGAGGCTGAGGCAAGAGAATCACGTAAGCCCAAGAGTTAGAGGTTGCTGTGAGCCGTGTGACGCCATGGCACTCTACCTGAGGATGGTACAGTGAGACTCTGTCTCTACAAAAAAAAAAAAAAAAGAAAAGAAAAATGTGGCAACATTTGAGAAAGTATTCTTAAACTATCAATGTAAAAATGAATGATAGCATGATTAAGGATATCTCTGGAACAAAGGGTGATATCTTCCTTAGTGTGTTACAGGAAGAGAAGGCCCAGTGGAGAGAAAAAGCACCCAAACAGCACGTTTATAAGAGGAAGGGCTTTATTTCAGCCAGCAGTGCTTATGGCATAGAAGAATTCGAAATGGCCATGCTCCCCCACTGGCTCAGTCTTTCCCTTTTTATCTCTAGTCAGAAAGCTCCAACCCACAGGTACCTTTCTCATTGCTCAGTTTGAATCGAGTGGTCGATGCTGTTCCAGCCCCCACAGAACTACAGGATTTCATAGAAGTGGAAACTTCCAGGGTCTAGGAAGTCAAGTCTACAAATTTCCAAGAGCTGAGTCACCATGGAGAGGGCCCCGCAGGTATATCCCTGTGGTTTCCTTGAGAAGACCTGTTCTGGACCTCACCCTTCTCGGGTGTGCTCTCTCAAGTGTACCTTGTTTCTTGGGACAGAATGGAACCTCAGACCTTGTGAAAGTGACTCTGACTCCTGAGAAAGAGGCCCATTTGAAAAAGAGAACAGGTACACTCTGGGGGATCCAAAAAGACCTATAATTTTATCAGTCTTAAAAAAAAAAAAAAACCTCATCACCATAGTGCAAATAAACAAAAAATATGAACCTGTTAAAACTACAATTCTAGGCTACAACAGGATTTTACTCGGAGAATGCTCACATCATCCCTTTCATATGGTTTGTGATTAAGGTGGTGATACGAAGATGGCCTGGGAATAAATCAATTTCTACAAGTTAGAAATAGGAAGGGTTCATACCAGCCTGGTGCTGGCTGGTACTTGCCTTGGGTAGCCCTAAATTGGTGAGTGTGAAGTAGTTCCATGAGCCCTGAGGCCCCACTGCCAGTGCTGCTCAGGCTGCAGCTGCCCTTCAAGCCAGATGTGCATTTACTGGGTGTTATGTAACTTCTGGTTCCTTCACCCAATATGCCTAGTCCAACTTTTTTTTACCAATTAGTCACTTCCTGGGATCCAGTGTATAAATCTAGTATTGCATGTCTTGCATGGAACTGTTTGCAAAGGTCTTATTTTGTGTACCATATGTATCCGTAGTGTGCACTGCCATATAATATAAAGAAAGGTCTACACATAAGCAATGTAACCGTCTATCCAAGTGTTATACCAACTAAAACACCAAATAAACCTTGAACGGTGAAAAAAAATGAGTGATATCAATATAGATGTAATTATATATCCATATCTTTCTTATTTGAACAATACCAAAGTTTCCATTTTGCAAACAGATAGATATGAGAAGTTTTAAAGAGCAAATGGAAGGAGCACTCTTTCTCCATCAATTTTATGCATGCCATTGAAGATCACTTGATGTATCAAAGAATAACTGGGATGCCAACAGACATGGTGCAGGGAAGTGAGATCAAGACTGGGGTGATGCTGGCAGAACTGGGCACAGCTGCAGGCCATGGTTCTTTGGCAGGATGGGTTAAGTCAGCGTGTTTGCAGAAAGTAAACAGTGGTGTAAACTAGAACAAGGTGAGCAGAGGCATGGCTCCAAGGATGCTATTACAGAGCAGCTCACCAATCCTCACATCAGAGCAAGCGAAGGAAAGGGCCCTTGTCCCTGGCAAATCTCCTGGGAAGAGAGATGTCACTTTGCAACCACATTTGACCACATTTGAAAATATTGCAAGAAGCAGGTGTGTTGGTTTGTTATGGAGGAAAATGGACATCTTTTAATGGAAAAGACTTTATTAATACTTTTATTATAAAAGAGCAGCTACTCATTACTAGCAAAAGTCAAATCATACGCAAGTGTTTTAAAGTAAAATGTGAAAATCACCATTCCTGGCCTACCCCAAACTTGCTTCTCAGATGAAACCACTGTTAACAGGTATGCATACACCTTTTCTGCGTTTTTCCTTTGTGTATATGAACATTTACGTGTATTGATTGTAATGTGTGTCTTTTTATAAATATGACTTTTCTAACATAAACATGGGTTCGGACCACATGGCCATTCTGCAGCTTGCCTTTTTCATTTGGCATTGAGAGTAGCTTTCCACATCAGCACACAGAGATCCATAATGAACATTTGTACTTGAAGAGAAACACACTACCAGCATAGCTGATAGCTTGGAGCATAGCCAAATATTTTCATTCAAAATAGTCCCAACCAAGGTGAGCCCTGAGATGGCAGGACTGAAGAAATCCTTAGGAGCTGGTCTTGATCTGATTTGATTTCCTCATGACGTTCCGACAGTTATTCAAGGTCCAGATCCTTTTTTTTTCCTTCTGCTTTCTCTTGGGTGTTGCTTCCCCATATTGTTGGCCTGCTTTCCTGAGCTTCCTCCTCCTCCCTTCTGGGAGGGTGTCTCCGGGTGCAGCTGTTCCAGGCAGGGGGCTGGGGGTAGGGTGCATTTCCTCTCTGTGTGTGCATTAGCCATCCCTCTGGCTTTCCTCTGTGGACAGACACCCAACCAGGTGAGCCAGTGTCATGTAAAGCAGTACTTAGCAGGCTGACTTGTGGTGTGGCCCAAGTGAAAAGAGATGGCACAGAGACAAGGGCAAACAGCTTTGTGTGAGTCACATTTTCCTGGTGTATGGCACGCTGTCTGGAACTCCTGCAAGACAACTTTTTAAAACTTTGCAATTTGGGGGGCTAATTTGAAAGCTATATAGCATGCTGGGTAAGCAGGTAGGCGCTACAGTTGGCTCAGTTCATTCGTGAATATTCATTCACTAGATGAATGAATATGAATGTATATGTATATGAACCAAATGTATATGAACATTTATGTGTATTCATTGTGTGTCTTTTTATAAATATGACTTTTCTAACATGAACATGGGTTCAGACCACATGGCCACTGCCTCCTATGTGGCAGGCAGGCAGGCATTGTTCTAGACTAGTGACTTCTTTATTTTTTTATTATTTTTATTTTATTTTATTTTTTTGGCCGGGGCTGGGTTTGAACCTGCCACCTCCGGCATATGGGACCGGCGCCCTACCCCTTGAGCCACAGACGCCGCCCTAGACCAGTGACTTTTAATCTACATGCCATGCCGCCAGAGGATCTTAGGCGTGCTACAAAAGTTTTTAAAAGACCATTAATTTGCTGGGCCTAGTGGCTCAGGCCTGTAATCCTAGCACTCTGGGAGGCCGAGGCGGATGGATCGCCTGAGCTCATGAGTTGGAGACCAGTCTGACTTAGAGCTAGACCCCATCTCTAAAAATAGCCAGGGGTGGGCCGCGCCTGTGGCTCAGTCGGTTGGGCGCCGGCCCCATATACCGAGGGTGGCGGTTTCAAACCCGGCCCCAGCCAAACTGCAAAACCAAAAAATAGCCGGGCCTTGTGGCGGGCGCCTGTAGTCCCAGCCGCTTGGGAGGCTGAGGCAAGAGAATCGCTTGGGCCCATGAGTTGGAGGTTGCTGTGAGCTGTGTGAGGCCACGGCACTCTACCGAGGGCCATAAAGTGAGACTCTGTCTCTACAAAAAAAAAAAAAAAAAAATAGCCAGGGGTTGTGGCTGGTGCCTGTAGACCTAGCTACTTGGAGGCTGAGGCAAGAGAATTGCTTAAGCCTATTTGCAGTTGCTGTGAGCTGTGACCCTACAGCACTCAACCGAGGGCAACAAAGTGAGACTGTCTCAAAAAAAAAGTTATTATTTAAATAATTTTTGAAACAAGTTCAAAGCTCAATAAGTATATTCTTTTTTTTTTACTCTTTTTTTGATCAATGTAATTTAAGTGTGCCATGGAAGTTTAACTGTAGATTCAGTGTGCCGTGAGATAAAAAGGGTTAAAATACACCATTCTAGACACTGGGCATACTGCAAGGAAGAAGACAAAGTCCCTGTCCTCATGGAACTTGCGTTCTTGCAGGAGGCTATAAACAAATAGGTAACATAATGTCAAGGCGTGTGTCAGGTAGCTACTGTCACAGTAATGCTGCTTAACAAGTCACCCCATAACCCAGCAGTGTACCATGTGCGTGTACCTCTCACTCACATGTGTGCAGGCCAGTCATGTTTCACCCGCTGTCAGTTGGGTTTTGGTAAACTTGGCTCCAGGCCATGGGGTTCTGTTTAGTTTTGTTCTAGGCCAGTGGTTCTCACCTTCCTAATGCTGTGACCCTTTAATGCAGTTCCTCATGTCGTGGTGGCCCCCAATCATAAAATTATTTTCGTTGCTACTTCATAACTAATTTTGCTACTGTTATGAATCGTAATGTAAATATCTGATATGCAGGATGGATAGGGCGACCCCTGTGAAAGGGTCATTCGACTCCCAAAGGGGTCGCGACCCACAGGTTGAGAACCTCTGTTCTAGCGCCTTCATTCTTCTGTTATCAGCAGGCTGGGCTTTGGCACATGTCACTTCCACACCTATCCCATTGAGCAAAGCAAAGTCACATGGCCAAGCCCAGCGTCAGTGGGGCAGGGAAGTGTACTACTTGCTGAACAATTATTTACTACAAATAACACTGTGAAACAGGCTGGGGATGGTGGCCCACACCTGTCATCCTAGCACTGTGGGAGGCAGAGGCAGGTGGATTGCTTGAGTTCAGGAGTTCAAGAATAGCAAGAGCAAGACCGTGTCTCTACTGAAAATACAAAAATCAGCTGGTGTGGTGGGCGCCTGTAGTCCCAGCTACTTGGGAGGCTGAGGCAAGGAGTTCTCTTGAGCCCAAGACTTTGAGGTTCTTATGAGCTATGATGATGTCATGGCACTCTACCCAGGGGGACAGAATGAGACTCTAACTAAAGGGCTGGAGAATAACTGATGCTATTCTTTAGATGGTGAGTTTGCTTAGGTCAAGGCTTCTCTGAGAAGGTGTAGTTTGAGCAGAGACATGAATGAAAGGAGGGTCAGTGTGGTTGAGTAAGGTGCGCTGGGGGTGAGTGGGAGAGAGGTGAGAAAGTAGTCAGGGATCAGACGCTCTGGTGTCCAATGCGCATTTTCATCAGAATTTTATTCTGATTTGTGGTGGTATTTTAAGCTGCTGGGTCTGGTGAGGGGATTATAGTGCAGCAGTGGAAACGCACACAATAACTCAGGCTTCTGTAGAGAGAGCACATGTGGTGGGAGGAGGGAAGTAGAAGCAGGAAAACTTCCCTGTGATATCCTCACCATCTGTAACCATTTGAAAATACAGAATCCCAGGCCCCACCCCAGGCCTCCTGAAGCACAATCTGTATCTTAGCAAGATCCCTGGGTGAGTCTTTGCATGCTGAAGTTTGAGGAGCAGTGCTGCAGCTGACAGCCTGGGTGAAAGTGGTTTTAATCCCAGTTTGCCAACTTTGTGACCTTCTGTAAATTATTTAATGTTCTAAGCCTTCATTTATTTCTTGTAAAACAGGGATGATAACGGTGCGTGAGGGTACAAGCGAAATGGTGCACATCAGGTGCTCAGTGCAGTGCTTGGCACATGATGAAGGCCTCATAGCTCTTAGCTCTTTTTTTTCTTTTTTTCCTGGAGACAGGATCTCACTTTGTCACCCCCAGTAGAGAGAGCGTGCTGTGGGTCATAGCTCACAGCAACCTCCAACTCCTGGGCTCAAGTGATCCTCTCGCCTTAGCCTCCTGAGTAACCGGGACCACAGGCACTTGCCATAGCGCCAGGGTATTTTTAGAGGCAGGTTCTCACTCTTGCTCAGGCTGGTCTCAAACCCATGAGCTCAGGCAGTCCACCTGCCTCGACCTCCCAGAGTGCTAGGATTACAAACATGAGCCACCATGCCCAGCTCTTAGTTCTTTATTGACTGAATCTGATTCAGGCATTTGCTTCCCCAGGAATATATTCCTGATAATTTCCTAATGGTGTTCCTTTCATGTTTCTTTTTTTTTTTCTTTTTAATTCTCTGTCAAAGAAAATCATGTTCTTTTTTTCAAAACATCCTTAGGCACATCAGAAAAACGTTTGTCCTGTTAGTTCCAGCCATACTCTGGAGTAAAGGTAACCAGTGTCCATGGTCAGTTTCCAACCCCAGTTCTCAGGGCAATTTTCAGGGCCATCCAGCAGACCAAAATAAGCCACAGCACTATAAATAGTGGATTTGGGCTGCTTTGGGCTTAAATTCTCAGGCCAGGCCCTTCCCCTCCCCACTACCTACTACTGTAGTTGTTTAAATATATTTTAGGTTTTAGCTAAACGAATTTTCCTTTATATGCCCAGAAAATGCTTTGCCAACTTGCCAGACTGTCAGCAAAACCTCGCCTTTTATTTGTTCAGTCAGAGTGTACCCCAGGTATGTGATGAAAGCTGATAAATCAAACTCCAGGTTCAACTCAGTGGTTCACTTAGAGTTCACCACAGTGATTGGCATTGGGCCTCAGGGATTTGAGAAGCTTGAGTGCCCTCTTCCCTTGCCCTGTAGCCTTTTATTAGCATTTCATTCCTCTGAGCCTCATTTTCCTTATCTGTAAAGTGTGGCTGATAATAGTAATGAATTCTAGTTCCTGGGGTGGTTGTGAGGAATAAATGAGAAACTGCTCATATAATAGGACTAGCTATATAATTTGTTAGGGCCCAGTGTAAAGTGAAAATGCAAGGCCTCTTGTTTAAAGTTATTAAGAATTTCTAGATGGTGACACCCGAGAATAAAGTAAGTGTGAGGCCTTTCTAAGGACAGGCCCTGTGCAACTGCAGAGGGCAATGCCTGGCCCTGCATGTGAGGCACCTAGCACCCTGCCTGGCATTAGTAACAGCCCAAGCCCCAACTTTCCAGGGTCCTATTCTTTCCTTCAGGGCAGAGTTTATGGGTAAAGTGCACAGCTACAATTTAGTCCCTTCTGCTAAGTAACAATTCACCCTAATACTTAGTGACTGAAAACCATAGCAGAGCTCAATGGAAAATAAAATAGCACTTGATTATTTTTCATGATTCTGTGGGTTGGATGTTTCCTCTCTGGTCTTACCTGGGCTCGCTTATGTGGCTGTGTTGTCCTGGTGACCAGGCTGTGCTAGAAGGCCCAAGCTGGCCTCACATGTCTGCCAGTTGGTGCTGGCTATCAGCAGGGGCAGTTTGTTCTCCTCGTGTGTTCTCATCCTCCAGTGGGCCAGGCCAGCTTTATTAAATTGTAGTGGAATTTACAAACCAAGGGGACAAAAATAGAAACTTCAAGTCTCCTTGAGGCCTATACTCTGAAAGGTGCACAACCGCACTTCAGTTACCTTCAAGTGATGGAAAGGCTCACATTCAAGAGAGGGCTGATAGGATACCCCATTTAATGAAAAGAATGGCAAAGTTTTCAAAGGGGCAGGAATTCAGGGAGCTGTTATTCACCAGGGCCACAGTGGATGAGTTCTTAAAGTTTACCCTGCATCAGAATTATCTGGAGGGCTGGTTAACACAGAGATTTCTGGGCCCACTTCCAGAAAATCTGAGTCAGTAGGACCAGAACGGGGCCTGAGAACTTGCATTTCAACCTAGTCCTCAGGTGATGCTGATGCTGCTAGTCTGAGGACAATACTTGGAGAGCCGCTGGCGGAGGAGTGAAGTGTTCACATTTTGGTCTAGACCAGGCGTCCTCAAACTGTGGCCTGTGGGCCACATGAAGCAGTGTGAATTGTATTTGTTCCCATTTTGTTTTTTACTTCAAAATAAAATATGTGCAGTGTGCATAGGGATTTCTTCATAGGTTTTTGTTTTAAACTATAGTCCAGCCCTCCAATGGTCTGAGGGACAGTGAATTGGCCCCCTGTTTAAAAAGTTTGAGGATGCCTGGTCTAGACCAATGGTGTTTAACGTTGACTATATATTAAAAGCACCTGGTTGGCATCAAGTTTTTTTTTTTTTTTGTTTTGTTTTGTTTTTGAGACAGAGTCTCACTCTGTTGCCCTGGGTAGAGTGCCCTGGTATCATCATAGCTCACAGTAACCTCAAACTCTTGGGCTCAAGTGATCCTCTTGCCTCAGGCTCCTGAGTAGCCAGGACTACAGGTGCACACCACCACACCCGCCTGGCTAGTTTTTCTATTTTTAGTAGAGATGGGGTCTCACTCTTGCTCAGGCTGGTCTGCACTCGTGAGCTCAGAAGATCCACCCTCCTCGGCCTCCCAGAGTGCTAGGATTATAGGCATGAGCCATTACACCCGGCCCATCAGCAGTTTTGCCACCATGCCTGACCCATCAGCAGTTTTGTTTTGTTTTTTGTAGAGACAGAGTTTCACTTTATTGCCCTCGGTAGAGTGCCATGGCATCACGCAGCTCACAGCAACCTCCAGCTCCTGGGCTTAAGCGATTCTCTTGCCTCAGCCTCCCGAGCAGCTGGGACTACAGGCGCCCGCCACAACACCCGGCTATTTTTTGGTTGCAGTTCGGCCAGGGCCGGGTTTGAACCCACCACCCTCGGTATATGGGGCTGGCGCCTCACTGACTGAGCCACAGGTGCCGCTCCCATCAGCAGTTTTTTAAAAACATTCTCCCAAGTGATTCCAATGTGCAGCTGGAGTTGAGAAATACTTCTTAGAAGTATTTCTATTAGTAGACTAGTTGGGTTCAAGTCCTCACCAGTACATACAAATTTAGGTAAATTATTTCACCTCTCTGACTTTAGCTCCTCATTAAAGATGCAGATGGCAACAGTTCCTACTTCATAGGGTTGTCCTGAGGATTAAAAGTTATTATGTATAAAACCCTAGAACAGTGTTGGCACTAAGCATGTAATAGTGGAAGTACTACATAAATGTCAGTTCTGAGTATTAGTGGTAAAGAAAAGATCAAAGCATTGTGCAATAATAAGGTCTTTGGCATAGCAAACTTTGCTGTAATTTAACCCTGTAAATCATTGGGGAATTCGTCAAATACTTTAAATGCTTTTGCAGTTTTTTCATTCCTTAATTATTTGGGTAAACAAGTCCCCAGGACAGTTGGATTAACTTTATCAGAACTGTTATCTCAGAGCTGTTGGGGGAAATTCCATTTTTTCTAAGTAGGCACTGTGATATGGCCTCATTATTAAAGGGACTTTAACAAACAATAGGTGTGACTTCCTGGGAGAAGTCCCTTTTAGGTCTGACACTGTAAAGACTACTCCACCAAAAAGCAGCTGCTGTTTATGAGTCATGCCTTCCTGAGCACTCCTTCTTGACTTTAAGGATTGGCAACTATCAACATGGCATTTGTATAAGAACTGAAACCAAAGCTGTACAGATGTTGAGGTCATGAGACTTGTAACATTAAATTCATTATTAGCATTCTCTTCATTAGAACAGGATTCCCTAAACCAGAGCATTAGAATCACCTGGGGTTCTTGCTGAACGTACTTCCACCTCCTGAATTAGTAGCTAGAGGGCAAAAGCCCGGGATTCTACTTTTAACAAATGCCCTAAGTGATCTCAAAGTCATAAGGTAAATTTAGGAAATAGTCTTAAAGTAATAACATAGATGGAAGAGGCAAGAAGGTAAGGGCTACAGTTCTAATGTCCAGTCAAGGATCAGAGCAGGGGCTAGCAACTACAGTGTATGAACAAATCTGGCCCACTGCCTGTTTTTATAAATAAAGTTTTATTGGGACATGTTGTGTCCATGTGACCATTTTTAAACATATTGCCTGTGGCAGCTTTTGTGCTACAATAGCAGAGTTAGGTTGTTGTGACAGAAAACATATGGCCCACAAAGCTAAAAATATTTATTATCTGATACTTTACAAAAAAACGTTCACTAATCCCTGGAAAGAGACATAATCTCAGACCTGGGCAAACTTGGAATTGAAACTAATAGTTATGAGCTCATAATAAAAAATAAACCAACAGGAAAGAGGGGGAGTCAGTAAATACAACCAATTAGAAAATCTAGGCCTCTAAGAGTAGCAATTTGAGACTTTGAAATAATTATGTTTAAGGTGATTATAGACATTTACTAGAAAAATATGAATGTGTATATAAACTTCACTAAAGAATAAGACAGTATGAAAAAAGGGGAGAATTCAGATTTGAAGAAGAGTTAAGTGTAACTTCTAGAAAGGAAAACAATTGAGTCAATGGTCTAAAGTAGTGCTTCTCTGGCAGGGCGTGGCGGCTCATGCCTGTAATCCTAGCACTCTAAGAGGCTGAGGTGGGTGGATTGCTTGAGCTCAGGAGTTCAGAGATCAGCCTGAGCAAAAGTGCGACCCCAGTCTCTTAAAAAACAACTGGGTTTTGTGGCCGGTGCCTGTCGTCCCAGCTACTTGGGAGGCTCAGGCAAGAGGATCTCTTGGGCCCAAGTGTTTGAGGTTGCTGTGAGCTATGACACCATGGCAACATAGCTACTAAGGAAACAACAAAGAAAAGAATAGAAGAAAAATATAAAATAGTGCTTCTCAAACTTCAGCGAGCATCAGAATTTCCTAGCGATTTTGTTAAAATCCAGATTCCTAGGCCTCACTCTATAAAATTCTGAATTAATAGGTCTTGGGTGGAGACATTTCTTTTTTTTTTTTTTGTAGAGACAGAGTCTCACTTTATGGCCCTTGGTAGAGTGCCGTGGCCTCACACAGCTCACAGCAACCTCCAACTCCTGGGCTTAAGCGATTCTCTTGCCTCAGCCTCCCGAGCAGCTAGGACTACAGGCGCCCGCCACAATGCCCGGCTAGGGTGGAGACATTTCTAACAAGGTCATGAGTAATGCTGATACTGTTAATCCATGGACTGTCTTTGGGGCATGAGCTAAACAGCAGATAAACACAGCTGAGGAATAGTAAACTGGATGACTGGTCTGGGGGAGAGAAGGCAGCAGAGAGATAGAGATGAGAAATGTGGAAAAATAGTGAAGAGACAAGGATAGAATGAAAAGGTCCAACATAAGTCTAATAGGAATTCCAGAGGGAGACAGTAGAATGAATGAGGGAGAAGTAATATTTACAGAGATACTGAGTAAAAATATTCCAAAGTTGAAGAAACATGAATCCTGAACTCGATCAACAAGGACAAAGCTATACCAAAATGCTTCATGGTGAAACTGTGGAATGCTGAAAGCAAAGAAGAAGCCCCCGAACTATTGATATCTCCAAGGAAAGATTACTTACAAAGGAGAAACCATTGGAGCGGTTACAGACTTCCGATCAGCAGCATTATATGCCAGAAGAGAGTAAAGTGTATAATCATCTAGTCCTGAGAGAAAATAAGATTCAACCTAGAATTACATGTTAACTAAATTATCATTCAAGAAAAAGGGCTATAAATAAAGACTTTAAAAAACACATCTCCACTGAAAGAACCACTGAATTATATACTTCTGTTAGAAGGAAGCCGAACCTGTCAGGAAGGAGAAAGATGCAAGAAACAGTGGTGAATGAGGAAGCTGATATGTCTAAATAGCTGTTAACCAATGGGAAATAGACATGGGAAAACTGAAATATTAGATAACATGAACGTTAAGAAAGAGCAATCGGAATTAAAGCATTCTCAAGTCCTTGTATTGTTTGTGAGGGGACTGGACAGATTGGTTTTAGAAGTTGTTTATTACATTATAACAAAATCTTAAAGAATATAGAACATGAAGTAACAGCTCAGTAGAAGGAAACAAGTAGAATACAGAAAATCCAATGCAATAGAAAGCAGGAGAGGAAAAAAAAAACCAGAAAAGCAGGATAAGTAAAAAAATAAACAAGAGACAAACACAAATACATGACTAACCTCAATAAACGTAAATAGAATAAAGCCTTCTCTAATTTTCAAATTGGATTAAAAAAGAAATCTGCCTCTGTGCTAGAGGTACAGGAAACACAAAATGACCTGAAATGGTAAAGAGATGGGAAAAGACAGACACCAGATTCTAACCAACAGAAGGCTCACCCCACATTATTAATAGCAAATAAAATAGGCTTCCAAGCAAAAATCATTATCAAGAATAAGATAATGATAAAGGAATAACTGTCCTTTTCTGTATTTTCTACTTGATTATATGTTTTAATGCCATTTACAACCCATCTAAGTGAATTTACTACTCACTAATGTGCTGTAACCCCACTGTTTGAAAAATGCTACTCTAGAACACATTTCTAAACCTCTGTAAAAGCCCCAAGTAACTCTAAGAGACATACTGCCGTACCACAAAAGAGTATCTGGAACACTTCCACTATACCAGGGAATAGGTGATAACTACAGGTTTTAGAAATTAGGTCCCTAAGACAGTAAGGAATATTAATAACCACCAGAATGAGAAATCAACTTTTGTTTTGCCAACAATCTGAGAAGAAATCCCAAAATTTCCTTATCAGGAGAAAATTAAATTCATGAGACAGTGATGAACTCAACATTTTATTGGTAACTTTTTTTGTTTGTTTGTTTTGTTTTGTTGAGACGAGAGTCCCACGCTATGTCCCTGAGCAGAGTGCAGTGGGTGCCGTAGCTCACTGCAACCTCAGACTCAGGCTGTGGGCACCCCACTGCCTCAGCCTCTGGAAACCACTGGGATTACAGGTGCTCGCCCTGGTGCCCGGCTGGGTTTTTCCATTTTTTTCATGAGTTGGGGTCTCACTGTCACTCGGTGGCTCACGCCTGTAATCCCAGCACTGTGTGAGGCTGAGGAAGGAGAATTGCTTGAGATCATAAGACCAGCCTGAGCAAGAGTGAGACCCGTCCTCTACTAAAAATAAGAAAATTAGCTGGGTGTGGTGGCAGACGCCTGTAGTCCCAACTACTTGGGAGGCCAAAACAAAAGGATATCATCTAACTCCAGCAAGAGTGGCTCACATAACAAAATCCCAAAACTATAGATGTTGGCAGGGATGTGGAGAAAAGGCAACACTTCTATACTGCTGGTGAGAGTGCAAGCTAATACATCCCTTTTGGAAGTATGGAGAATACTCAGGGATCTAAAAGTAGACCTGCTATTTGATCCTGCAATTCCTCCACTAGGTGTATATCCAAAAGACCAAAAATCACTTTATAACAAAGATATTTGCACCAGATTGTTCATTGCAGCTCAATTCATAATAGCCAAGTCATGGAAGAAGCCCAAGTGCCCATCAACCCATAAATGGATTAATAAATTGTGGTATATGTATACCAAGGAATATTATGCAGCCTTAAAAAAGACAGAGACTTTGCCTCTTTTACATTTACATGGATGGAGCTGGAACATATCCTACTTAGTAAAGTATCTCAAGAATGGAAGAAAAAATATCCAATGTACTCAGTACTATTATGAAACCAATTTACAATCACTCACACTTTCACATGAAGAATAGATCACAACTATGGCCCAGGATGAAGGAGGGAGAAGGAGGAATGGGAGGGGAGGAGGGAGGGCAGATTGAGGGAGGGTGAATGGTGGGATCACACCCATCGTGCATAAGGCAAGGGTACATGTTGGATCTATTAACTATAGAGTATAAATGTCTTAACACAATAAGTAAATGAGATGTGGTATATATTAACCAGTGTGATGTAAGCATTTCTAATTCTATATGAAACCAGCACATTGTACCCCATAAATTCATTAATGTATACATGATCTATGCATTTATGATTTACTAAAAAAAATATAGCATTAATATAATAAATATACTCACCAATAAAAGCACTATCAGATTCTAGTAATGAAAAAAAAAGAAAAAGAAAAAAAGAATCTTTTGAGCCCTAGAGTTTGAGGTTGCTGTGAGCTACGATGATGCAGCAGAACTCTACCCATGGCAATAGAGTGAGATTCTGTCTCAAAAAGAAAGAAGGAAGGAAGGGAGGGAGGAAGAAAATTGCAAATATATATTTCCTTTATGTTGAAACCCACTTTTCTTGAGTATAAAATCCTCAGTATGGGGCCAGGTGAAGTGGCTTATACCTGTAATCTCAGCACTTGTGAGGCCAAGGCTGGTGAATTGCCCGAGCTCACAGGTTCGAGACCAGCCTGAGCTAGAATGAGACCTTGTCTCTAAAAATAGCTGGGCATTGTGGCAGGAGCCTGTAGTCCCAGCTACTTGGAGGCTGAGGCAAGAGAATTGCTTAAGCCCAAGAGTTGGAGGTTGCTATGAGCTGTGACGCCACAGCACTCTACCAAGGGTGACATAATGAGACTCTGTCTCAAAAAAAAAAAAAAAAAGTCCTCAGTATGATCATTAGAATGCACGTCATAGGACAGATCTAAGAAATTTCCATGAGGCATCTCAGGCCAAGTTGGTGGTTCCGTGGGCCGTTCTGAGCATTACTGAAGGGTCTAACCATTATGTTCCTTTCCAGCAACTGTAACATAGCAAGGCCCTTTCCTCCAAGAAATTAGAAAAACTCCAGGGAATCACTCAAAGAGGGTGGCTGTTGCTAGGTTTTTGTCTGTTTTGCCAAGAAGCAGGGAAAACAACTGCGCTAAGAGGAACCCAGAATGACAGATCTATGAAGGCTCTTTTCGGAGTCCTGGGCAACAGCCTTCCTCTTCCCTGCCTGTAGTGACCTCCTCACAGCCCCAGTACTCTCCACCAGCTGGCTAATGCCTAAAATTATAAAATCATGTACGTACTCAATACTTTGTGACCCTTGCGAGGAGGCCTTGCTTTCAATTTTATGAATCATTGGCTCTTTAGCCACTTGGCTTGGTGTAGTCAGCACTTGGCAGCGCTTAGAGCCAAATCTTGATTATTCTCATTACTTTATTAATTGATTTAGGAAATTACTAACACAGTGAGAGCTTACTATACGTCAGACACTGCTTTAGCACTTTAAATGTATTATCTCAGCTTGTTTTCACATCAGCCCAAAGAAGAAAACATTTTTATTATCTCCACTGTACGGGTGAGGAAATTGAGGTTCAAAGAGTGTAAGTAACTTACTCAGGGTTCCTGAGCTTGTAATATGTATACCGGAGGTCCAGGTAGTCCCAACTTCTTGGGAGCTTGTAATATGTATACCTGAGGCTGCCTAATTCAGAATTGGCATTTGTACTGGCTTTCAGCACAGATATATTTAATTGACATCCGCATAAAGGAGTTTTTTGTGTGTATTTCTCTTACCTCAAATTCAAGTACTTAAATAATGTATACTTTATTTGCATGCCTATCTTAGAAGAGCAAATGAACACCACACAGTGATTTTAAAAAAAGAAAAGAAAACCACTGGTGAGGTAGCCTTTGTTTTACAATGAAATTGTTTATGTGTTAAACATTACACTGCACTCTGTGGTATTTGCTGATTGGCACAACCACCACCATTGAAACCAATTCACTGATCGTAATAATAATGACTGGGATTAGCCCAGTTCAATGGGCGCATGCATCCCCCAGGACTCACAAAAGCCTTCTTTAGAGATCCAGGCTTTCCTGGTAATGAGAGGTTAACTAACAAAGCTGCTGTATTCTACACGGGTAAATAGAAGTTCTAGTTCAAAATGAAGGAAATCAAGGAAAAGATGAAAGACTCTCTGGCCAGAGGGAAATCATGCTAACCTGGTCAGCAGAATGCTATGAACAAGTGCAGGCTTCTAGAATGATGGGGAAATGCGTGTTTCTCTGTGTTGAATATTTAGATGATGGAGAACCAAATGATAGTAGGAAAAATTCATAAATTATTTTTAAGTTAAAGAACTGAAGCCTATTACTTAAAATTTAGACACTTGTTATATTCCTAAAATAATAGATGCACATTGTAAAAACCGAAATAATCCAATCCACACAAATACAACATGAAAAATGGCAACCCCAATCCCACTTCCTCCACAGACAAACCGACTTCCTTGTACATCTTTCCAAACATTAAGAAGCAGCCATGGGCCTTTGTGACATACCTCTGGCAGTGGTGGTAAATCTCGGGATCATGGGCTCCTGGTTTCAAATTCAATGTCCTATCTGTCATTTGGTGACTCCAGAAGAAGATTAGATACAAGAAAATACTTCTGAAAAATCATCATGAACCCCAAACTGGAATGAATCTTCTCTTGAGCTCTCTCATTCCATAATGGCAGTCCTGTGGCAGGAAGGATCTCTCACAGTGGCTGATGGCAGAGGAAGAGGTCTGTGCCTGGGGCCAAGAAGCAAGCTGGCAAAGAAATCACAAGTCTTTCTTCAAACTTTGAGTTGTTGCTACCAGGAGATAGACCTTACAGGGCTGTCACAAGACTCAGGGAGTTCATGCCACAGTTCCTGACCCCAGAAATACATGTTAGGGAGCAGGTACTAGAATAGGTCCTGACCCCTGCCTGGGAAGCTGCAGACCTAGGTAAGATAATATCATCCAAAATGTGGAGAGAGGGCATTGATTATGCTGGAAAAGTTGAAGAGACAGCATGAAGGAAGGACAAGCCACAGATGGTGTTACTGAGAATGAGAATAAGAACTTGACTCCAAAACAAAACTTGACTCCAAAACACAAGCTATGACTTGTGACGGGGGAATCTCTCTAGAACGTCAGCATCAATGCTATTGGCCTGGTAAAAGCTTTAGTTACTGGGGGGTGATTATTTGGCATCAAGCAGTCTGTGCTGGAGAGAATCTCTTTGTAATCAACAAGTTTTGAAAGGCTTTTGTTTATAATGGGCCTTCCTTTCCCACCGTGAGATCCACTATAAGGAAAAATGCTACCATATGAGGAATGTGAGAAAGGCTTCAGCCAGGCTAGCCTTATTTCACATCAAAGAATCCACCTAAGAGCGAGAGCATAAATGTGATGACCGTGAGAAGGCTTTCAGCGAGGAAACCTTACAGAACCTGTGTGAAATGGAGGAGACCTCCACCCAGACATCAGGAGAGACATCTGAGAAACGTGAATTTGGAAATCTTTTTCCATGAAATCACCAGCTTTTTTTTTTTTAGTACTGAAGAATTCACATTAAAAAATCCTGCCAGTGTGATGAGTACAGAAAAGTCTTGCAGAGATTGGACCTTGGGAAATGTCAGCAAATTCACATTAAGGAGGTTCTTATAAATGAGAGAACTGTAGACAGAGATCAAGTCTCAACAGCAGAATCTCCACAGTACTGAAAGGCTAGTACAATTGATGTGAATAGACAAGTTGTACAAGGAGAATTCTTTGTTTTTTTTTTGAGATAGAGTCTCACTTTGTCACCCTCAGTAGAGTGCTATGGCATCACAGCTCACAGCAACCTCAAATTCTTGGGCTCAAGAGATCCTCTTGCCTCAGCCTCCCAAGTAGCTGGGACGACAGGCACCCGCCACAATGCCTGGCTATTATTTTATTTTTTCACCATACACTGGTTTTGTATACCATTTGACAAATTTTCATCATACTGGTTAACACAGCTTTCCTGGCTTTTTCATAGTTATTATGTTAAGACATTTATAGTCTATATTTAGTAAGTTTCACATGTACCCTTGTAAGATGCACCGTATGAAAGCTATAAATTAGTTTCATAGTAGGGTTGAGTACATTGGATACTTTTTCTTCCATTCCTGAGATACTTTACTAAGAAGAATATGTTCCAGTTCCATCCATGTAAACATGAAAGAGGTAAAGTCTCCATCTTTCTTTAAGGCTGCATAATATTCCATGGTGTACATATATCACAATTTATTAATCCATTCATGGATCGATGGGCACTTGGGCTTTTTCCATGACTTAGCAATAATGAACTGGGCTGCAATAAACATTCTGGTACAAATATCTTTGTTATAATGTGATTTTTGGTCTTCTGGGTATATACCCAGTAGAGGAATTGTAGGATCGAATGGCAGGTCTATTTTTAGATCTCCAACTGTTCTCCAAACATCTCTAACAGACATGAGCAATGTGATTTCCTCAAGCTCCATAATAGTCGGAGATTTTAACACTCCTTTGGCAGTGTTGGATAGATCCTCGAATAAGAAGCTGAGCAAAGATATTTTAGATTTAAACCTAACCATCCAACATTTGGATTTAATAGACATCTACAGAACATTTTATCCATCACATCTTAGGTCACATCTTAGGTCACAAGTCTAACCTCAGTAAATTTAAAGGAATAGAAATTATTCCTTGAATCTTCTCGGACCACCATGGAATAAAAGTTCCTTCTGGCTATTTTTTTAGAGATGGGGGTTTCACTCTAGCTCAGACTGGTCTTGAACTTGGGAGCTCTGGCTATCCACCCACCTCACCCTCCCAGAGTGCTAGGATTACAAGTGTGAGCCAGCCCCCGTGCCAGGCCTTAGGAGTGATTATTTTAGATTGCCCATTTTAGCCACTAAGAACATTAAATAAATGTCTCACATCAAGAAAAGTAAAGATCAGAAGATCTTTTTCCTTTTCCAGAGATATCTACGTATGTAAGCAACCAGAACTTTTGAAATTACTTGCATCTCTGGACTTGTGATCTGTCTCCTGGATGATTATCTGTGGATTGGGTGACATGTTATTTCCTTTACGCCTACTCCAGTCTCCTATCTTTAATTCATTCAACAAGTATAGTCAGTAATATCATTGTATGCTGTTTGTTGTAAATATGTATTTTATTTTTCTTTGTGGGCTAAATAGGCTTGTATAGGTACCCCAGGAATCAAAAAGCACATGTATAATGTTTCAGTAAATTGTAAAAGGAACCAAATCGTTGAATTGCTAGGCACTTACGTAAATTTGGGATTGCCTCTGTGTTCTCCAACACAAAGCCATGTAGATGTCCCTTGGAGATTATATTTTTTCTAGCTTTGGTTTGGTTATTTTTTTAAGATAGAATAATAAACCAGGCATGGTGGTTCAGGTCTGTAATCCTAGCACTTTGGGAGGCTGAGGTGGGTAGGTTGCTTGAGCTTAGAGTTTGAGAATAGCCTGAGCAAGAATGAGACCCCATCTCTACTAAAAATAGAAAAACTAGCTAGACATTGTGGCAGGTACCTGTTGTCCCAGCTACTCGGGAGGCTGAGGCAAGAGGATTGCTTGAGCCTAAGAGTTTGAGGTTGCTGTGAGCTGTACACCATGGGCAAGAGAATGAGACTCTGTCTAAAAAAAAAAAAAAAAAAGATAGAAACATATATTTCACATCTAGTCCATTGACAATTGACTGGTATTTTTTCTTATAGATAACACGTAATATAACATTGTGAAGGCTAATACTTTAAGTAACTTATCATTTTCAGTTCTAAAACTTAATAGGCTAGAAGAGGGAAGAGTATTTACATAAGGTGTCTGTTAGCAAGTTGATAATATAGCTCAATCTTTGCTTGTCATAGGAGAGTGAGACTTGTACGTTTTATAGTAGGTCACTAAATGTAGGAACCATGTCTTTCAAAACTTTACAGTGATTATTTTAGTCCTGGCCTTATGCCTGCTATACATCCTTACATCTTTTGCAAGTGTATTATAGTCACTATTTTAAAAGAGGACGGCATTCTATAAAAGCCTTTTCCAGCATTTATGGAAATCACATTTTTTCTTGGATTTTTCTTTTCTTTTCTCACTATGTCGCCCTCAGTAGAGTGCTGTGGTGTCACAGCTCACAGCAACCTCCAACTCTTGGGCTTGCCTTAGCCTTCCAAGTAGCTGGGACTACAGGTGCCCGCCACAATGCTCAGCTAGTTTTTGGTTGTAGTTGTCCTTGTTGTTTGGCAGGCCCAGGCTGGATTCAAACCCGCCAGCTCTGGTGTTTGTAGCTGGTGCCCTAGCCACTAAGCTACAGGTGCATAGTGGATCTGGAGCCTTAGATCTATTATTATATAAAATAATTTCTTTTTTTTTTATTGTTGGGGATTCATTGAGGATACAATAAGATCAAATAATTTCTTAATGTTGAAACTACCTTGCATTTGCGGAATAAAACTCAGTCATGAAAAAGGAAAAAAAAAAACTGTAAAGAAAGAATTTGACCATAATAAAACATAGTCACCTTGCTAATTATAACTGGTGTTGGCAATTCTTTGATGATTCAGAAGATCCTTTGTGTTTATTCTCATTGAGGTTATTGGTTATCGCAGTATAGAATTATGGGTACTCATTCCTTGTACAACTTGTCTATTCCTGTGTGCTTAGATCTCAGCTAATAGGCAGCTTGTGGGAAAGTCGTAATCGCTTTTTTTGCCCTCCCCCGCCCCCCAGGAGGGTTTGGGTTTGTTCCGACCATAGCTGAAGCTATGACTGGCGAGATATAATAACTCATCCTCCCCAGAACAGAGATGTCCCAGGTGCCTGATCCTTATGAACACAGATGTTAGGAAACTGTAAAAACATTGGTTCATAATATTAATATATAAAGAATTAGAGGGCCTAGCTTATGTTCTATGGCATTTAATATAGAGCCTTTTTTTTACTCTCTGGAATTTATGTGATAGTACTTTACATATATATAATGTTGTTACATATATTTATAGATACATTGTATATATTTGTTGTTAACAGAGAATCTTTTATTTAAATGTTTAGCTGGAAATAACCAGCTGTCTTTACTTGGGGGGGGAAATTACTTGAGTAATTTTCTTTTCTTTTCTTTTTTTTTTTTTTTTTGAGACAGAGTCCCACTATGTCACCCTACGTAGAAGGCTGTGGCATCACAGCTCACAGCAACCTCAAACTTTGGGCTTAAGCGATCCTCTTGCCTTAGCCTCCCAGGTAGCTGGGACTACAGGCACCAGCCACAATGCCTGGCTATTCTTTTGTTGTCATTGTTGCTTAGCTGGCCTGGGCTGGGTTCAAACCCGCCACCCTCAATGCATGTGGCCAGCATCATAACCACTGTGCTACGGGCACCGAGCTAAGTAGTTTTCTTAAGACAAGTTAGTCACCCATTTCCTTGGAGAGGATGTCATAGGAAGGACTTTATCTTGCTTCAGTGTGATAAGGCCATCCGTCCTAATTCCTCTTGGTGAATAGAATTCTGGGGTAGAATTGTATCTATTTGCATAAAGAACCTAGGAATCTTCTGAGAGGAGAGGGCTTGAGATGGCTCTGACCCCAGCATTTCTCCCTAAGATTCCGTCCTAGCACTCTAAGAGGCCAAGGTGGGAGGATCGCTTGAGTGCGTTTATTTGAAACCAGCCTGAGCAAGAGCGAGATCCTGTCTCTACTAAAAATGGAAAGAACATAGATGAGCATGGTGGCAGGTGCTTGTAGTCCTAGCTACTAAGGAGGCCGAGGTAGGAGGATTGTTTGAACTCAGGAGTTTGAGGTTGCTGCCACGGCATTCTAGCCTGGGTGACAGAGTGAGATTCTGTCTAAAAAAAAGATAGGCTCAGCACTCTGGGAGGTGGGTGGATCACCTGAGCTTAGGAATTCGAGACCAGCCTCAGCCAGAGTGAGATCTCATCTCTAAAAATAGCTGGGTGTTGTGGGGGCACCTGTAGTTCCAGCTACTTGGGAGGCTGAAGCAAGAGAATTGTTTGAGCCCAAGAGTTTGAGGTTGCTGTGAGCTGTGATGCCATAGCACTCTACCAAGGGCTACAAAGTGAGACTCTGTCTCAAAAAAATAAAAATTAAAATTAAAAAACACTATCAAGAGGCTGAAAATATAATGTACAGAATCAGAGAAAATACTATAAATTATATATCTGATAAGGGTGTAATGCCCAGAGTATATGTATAATGAAAACTCTTACAACTCAGTGACATAACTGACAGACAACCCAATTTTAAAAGGGGCAAAAGACTTCATACACATTCTCCAAGGAATATATACATATGTTCAAAAAGCACATGAAAAGATGCTCAGTGTCCCTAGTCTTTTGGAAATGCACATAAAAACCACAATGAGACACTCACTAGTATGACTATAATAAACAGCTGAGCTGGTGACATACACCTGCAATCTCAGCTACTCGGAGGACTGGGACAGGAGGATTACTTGAGCACAGGAGTTTGAGTCTAACCTGGACAACATAGCAAGACACTATCTCTAAAAAAAATAAGAAAAATTAACCGGATATAGTGGCATATGCTTGTAGTCCTAGCTACTCTAGAGGCTGAGGTGAGAGGATCGCTTGAGCCTAGGAGTTTGAGGTTGCTGTGAACAATGATGACGCTATTGCTCTGTAGCCAAGCTGACAGAGCAAGACTGTGTCTCAAAAAGTAAATAAATAAATAAACCCCGAACTGTTTATATATATATATGTATTTTTTTTTTTTTTTATTTTGTAGAGACAGAGTCTCACTTTATGGCCCTAGGTAGAGTGCCGTGGCCTCACACAGCTCACAGCAACCTCCAACTCCAGGGCTTAAGCGATTCTCTTGCCTCAGCCTCCCGAGTAGCTGGGACTACAGGCGCCTGCCACAACACCCGGCTATTTTTTGGTTGCAGTTTGGCCAGGGCCGGGTTTGAACCCGTCACCCTCGGTATATGGGGCCGGCGCCTTACCGACTGAGCCACAGGCGCCGCCCGCGAACTGTTTATATTTAATAGTTCATCTGAGAGCTGAAAGAGCAAACCATTATCATGGAAACCTCTTTGGAAAATGTGGTCTTCTATTCTCAGGCTGTCTCACAGCATTCTTTTCTTACTCTTCATTTATCTTTTAAAATGAACTTGACATATATCCACATATGTAAAGTCACTCACTTCCAGACTGCGAGGCTGACTCCTCTGGCAAGTGGAGAGGTAAACAGATGACTCAGGAAGAGGAAGGGTAGGAGTGGCTGTGATTTTTCTGTGCCTTCTACAGCTTTCATCTCCCAGGACTGTCTCATGTCCTTGTACCTTTTGCACAGGCCGGTATCTCTCTCTGGGACACTATTACCCTCCACCCTCTTGTCCTCATGGCTAACTCTAGTTCATCCTTCCAAGCTCAGCGCAGGGGCATCTGCTCCATGAAGTTTTCCCTCACTCTTTCAAGCTGGGTTAGATTCCCTCTCTGTGTTCCCTTGGACTCACCAGTTTCCTTAGTCTTACACACCTTCTTGATCCTATTCCTGTGTCTCCTACTAGAGTCTAAGTTTCTTTTCTTTTAAAACAGAGTCTCACTTGGTCACCCTCGGTAGAGCGCTATGGTGTCTCTCACAGCAACAGCAACCTCAAACGCTTGTTCTCAAGTAATCCTCTTGCCTCAGCACCTGCCATAACATCCAGCTATTTTTTATTTTTTAGAAATGGGGTCTCACTCTTGCTCGGGCTGGTCTCCCAACTCCCAAGCTCAAACAATCCACCATATTGACCTCTCAGAGTGCTAGGATTACAGAGGTGTGTCACCATGCCCAGCCTTAGACTCTGAGTCTCTTAAGAGCATTCAGAAGCAATATACCTGAGTTCAAACCCCAGCTCCATCATTTCCTAGCTGTATGACTTGGCAAGCCACAAAAAGTCAGTTCTCTCTTCTGTAAAATGGTGATAATCATTCCTGCCCTGTTGGGTTGTTTTGGTCACTAAGAATTTTTTTTTTTTTTTTTTGCAGTTTTTGGCCGGGGCTGGGTTTGAACCCACCACCTCTGGCATATGGGATGGCGCCCTACTCCTTTGAGCCACAGGGGCTGCCCTGATTACTAAAATTTATAAAACACTGAAACAATGCCTGGGAAATAAGTGCTCAGTAAATATCAGCTATAGTAGTAATAAAATTAAAATAATTGTTATTACCATTAATTATCTCTTTATTTTCAATGTCTAGTGCAAAGGCTAGTGTAATTTAGGCACTCAGTCAACTGGTATTAAATGGGGCATTAGCTGTGATTAATCAAGAACTGTGCTGTTCTATAAAGTATCCACCAGCTAGCTGTGGCTACTAAGCACTTGAAATGCAACTAATCCATATGCAAAATGCTCATCGTCCCAAATCATCAGAGAAATGCAAGTAAAAACTATCCTGAGATACCACCTAACCCCAGTGAGACTGGCCCACATCACAAAGACTCAAAGTGGTAGATGCTGGCATGGATGTGAAGAAAAATGAACACTTTTACACTGCTGGTGGGACTGCAAACTAATACAACCTTTTTGGAAGGAAGTGTGGAGAACCCTCAAAGAAGTCAAATTAGACTTCCCCTTTGATCCTGCAATCCCATTACTAGGCATCTACCCAGAAGAAAAAAATACTTTTATCATGAGGACATTTGCGCTAGACTGTTTATCGCAGCTCAATTTATAATTGCTAAGATGTGGAAACCACCTAAATGCCCACCAACCCAGGAATGAATTAACAAGCTGTGGTATATGTACACAACGAATACTATTCAGCCACTAAAAGAGATGGAGACTTTACATTTTTTGTATTAACCTGGATGGAGGTGGAACACATTCTTCTTAGTAAAGTATCACAAGAATGGAGAAGTAAGAATCCATACTAGTACTCTGTTCTAATATGAAAGCAGCAGAAGAGCTAATACAAGGTGGTGGGGGGTTAGGAGAATGATGGAGCAGGGGGAGGGTAGGGGGGGGAGGGGAGGTCACGGTGTATGGCACACCTCTTGGGGGTGGGACACAATTATAAGAGGGACTTTACCTAACAGATACAATCAGTATAACCTAATTCTTTGTACCCTCAATGCATCTCAAACGATAACAAAAGAAAGAAAAAAGAAATCCCATTAATTAAAAATGACACGTGCTATAAAGTGCAAACTCGCACATGTTGAAGCCTTAGCATGGAAAACCGAAAGTAAAATACAAGTAAATTTGTGTATTGATTACATGTTGAAATAATAAGAGTTTGGATATTTTGGTTTCAATAAAATATCTGCTTAAAAATAATCTCATCTGCTTGTTTTTACTTGTTTTTACAAGTAAAAACAAGACTGTAAGGAAATTTAAAATTACACACGTGGCTACATTATATTTCTGTTGGATGGCACAGACCTAGAATGTTCTCAGCCTACCACCAGCATAGCAGATCTTCCCACAACCTCAAATATGATGTGAGCTTTAGGAGTATAGATAATTCATTTAGGGCCAGGTGCGGTCCTCACACCTGTAATCCTAGCACTCTGGGAGGCCAAGGCGGGTGGATTGTCTGAGCTCACGGGTTTGAGATTAGCCTGAGCCAGAGCGAGACCCCCTTCTCTAAAAATAGCTGGGCATTGTGGCCGGCACCGATAGTCCCAGCTACTTTGGAGGCTGAGGAAAGAGAATTGCTTGAGCCCAGGAGTTTGAGTTTGCTGTGAGCTATGATGCGACAGCACTCTACTGAGGGTGACAAAGTGAGACTCTGTCTCAAAAGAAAAAAAAAAAGATAATTCATTTAGAACAATGATTCATTGAGCATCAAAAGTACATCCACTTGATTTGTAAAGGATTTTGTATGCGGGGTTAGTCAGGTATGTACAGAAGTATGTAAAAAGATGGACTGAATCTTCGCTGGAATTTTCCAGGTTCGCTGTAATCCTGAGATTCAAGAATTGCGTCAGTGGCAGAAGAAACTGCGTGAGGACAAGCACATTCGCCAGCGAGTCAGAATGTTCTGGATCAACCAAGAACACAAAGGTCAGTTGCTCGATTCACAGCCCCTTAGTTTATTCAGGAAAAGTCTGATTCTTATTCTAGGCTCAAGAGGGAAGCCTCTGAGGTTTTATAAAGTCCTTGTGTCTGTGCAGAACTCAATTTGTCAATGAGGAAAGTGGCTGCATATTAAGATTCTACCCTGGAATGACAGAGGTGATGTGATATAATTTACATGGTTATTTCTCTCTCCCAGGGACAAATTCAGTGTTACCTTCTGTCTGCGGAGCTTTATTTTTCAAGCTGTAAGACATGGAGAGTAACCCATTATTTTGGAAACACAGTGTCTGTCAACATGATGGATGGTTATTCTTCTAAGTTGCTGATTGTGTGTCTGAACTTAAATGGCATTTTATACTGTCTTCTCCCCTTTGTGATGGTTAATTTTATGTGTCAACTTGACTGGGCCACATGATGCCCAGATAGGTGCTTAAACATTATTTCTGGGTCTGTGTGTCAGGGTGTTTCCAGGGAGCTTAGCACGTGAATTGAAGGACTGAGTAAGGCAGTTGGTTCTCCGCAATGTGGATGGGCGTCATCCAGTCTGTTGAGGGCTTGACTAGAACAAAAGGGTGCTGGAAGGTTGAGTTAAACTCTGCCTATGTGAGCTGGGACATTGGTCTTCTCCTGCCCTTGGCACTGCTCCTGGTTCTCAGGTCATTAGCCCTGCCTGGAATCCACATGCCATTGGTGCTCCAATTCCCAAGCCTTGGAACCACATCGCTGGCTTTCCTGCATCTCTAGATTGCAGATGGCAGATCATGAGGACTTTTCAGTCCCCATAATTTTGTGAGCCAATGTCCTGTAATAAATCTCTGCCTTATGTCTATTTAAGATTACTTAAATTTCTTTCTTTATATATAAATAATAAATACATAATCTCCTAGTGGTTTGTTTCTCTGGAAACCGCTGACTGACACATCCATTTTTGAGAAATTTAAAACATATACACACATACACACACACACGGTACAAAGAATCATAGGCACCTATCATTTGTCATACACAGGTGTCACCATTTTGTCCCTATTTGCTTTTATTCTTTTTTTTTTTTTTTGCAGTTTTTGGCTGGGGCTGGATTTGAACCTGCCACCTCTGGCATATGGGGCTGGCGCCCTACTCCATAGAACCACAGGCGCCGCCTGCTTTTATTCTTTTTTATTTTTAAGCTTTAAGTTACCACATATTCACAGTCGGAGAATTAAAAAAAACAATATGTGGAAAGGAGGGAGACATAGGGGCATCTGTCTCTCCCCCTCCATTGTGATTTTCTCTTGGCTGCTTCGGTGTCTCTGGCAGAGACTGCTTGCCCATGCCCGGCCTGTGGGCAGGCATCCCCACCTTGGTTCTCCGACTCAGTATGTTTCAGTATTTTTCCCACAGGAGACACCATGTTGAAGAACCTGACTCTGACTCTGTTTTTTCCACAACCACCCTAGATTCCCCTGTGTCAATGCACTCCAAGCTTTTTGCCCTTGGAGTCTCCTTACCCAGGGGTTAGCCTTCTTAAGGACATTAGAAAGGCAGTTCAAGTTACCTCCCAATGTCCACTTGAACCACAGGAAACCAATGGTGGACACACAGACTTCTGCCCTCCTCTCTTTCTCTGCCCCACTACGTCTCTCCACGGCTGCTCAAACAGGCAGAATTATCTGCAGATCTGCTCTTAAAGCACATGTCTACCCAGGTAACAGGATAACAGACTCCCTTTCCTGAAGATACCCTTAATCTTTTCAAGTTGTTCTCTTTGATCTCCCCTTCCTTGCCAGGAAAAAATAATTTTATATCACAATCTAGTTCATAAAAACATACAGATGTTTTCATATATAACTAAAATTTTTATAAAGACACTTGTACTAGGCTGTTTATCGCAGCCCAATTTACAGTTGCCAAAATGTGGAAACAACCTAAATGTCCTTCAACCCAGGAATGGATCAGTAAGCTGTGGTACATGTATACCATGAAGTATTATTTTAAAAAAATGGAGATTTTGCAGCATTTGTACTAACCTGGATGGAGGTGGAACACATTATTCTTAGTGAAGCATCACAGGAATGGAGAAGTGTGAATACTATATATTCAATTTTGACATGAGGACAATAATGACAATTAATGACATGGTGAGACATGGGGGAAGGGGAGAGCAGACAGAAAAGGAGGGAGGGGCTGAGGGAAAGGAAAAGAAGAAAAAAAAACAAGAAAAGAAAAGAAAATAGTGACTAATTTCACATAAATTGGAATTAATTTTGACCAAAGTACATTACTTAAACACTAATTTTTAATTCAACTGGTTAATATGTTGTTTAGGATATTGCATCCTCATTTATAAGTAATATATGTTTGTAATTTCCCCTTTATAATAATATATTTTCTCCAATTTTAATATTAGGTGTGCCCAGATCAAGTAGTATGATTTTGAAGTATTTCTTCTCTTTCTATTGTTTATAAGATTTGACATGATCTGTTTTTCAAAATTATCTTTTACTTTTATTTATAAATATTAGTTGTCTATTTTTTGATACTTAAAAAAAAATAAGTTAATTAATGACTCCCTACTGAATCTCAGAGTCAAAGCCTTCTATAATAAACATACTCTTATTTGACAATGTGAATGTTACTTTCTTCGCATTATTGTTATTATTATTATTATTTAATATTTTGATGTAGCAATTGTCTGATTCCTTTTCTGAATGTATTTGTTCTTTCTTTACGAGGTTTTTGTTTCTAGTCCTTATCTTAAGCATTGTTATTGTTATTAAATTTTAAGCCTTTTTAATTTTGTGAAGGCAAAAAAATGGAAACCTAATAAACACATGTATATGTAAAAATTAGAAAAAAAGTTTTAGGAAAAATTATTACATGCAATGCCCTCCAATATTTTCTATTCAACTTAGGTTTTTGTTTTTTTTAAATGTTAGATACAACCTAACATAAATTGATTTCATGGCCCACTAATATGTCATTGGATGGCACCCGATGTCAATGTTAACATTAAGTTTTCCAGGTTTTATTGCTCGGCCATGATGGAGACCCTGACGAGATGTGGGATCCCCCATTTGTTTTATGCTTTTTTGAAAATGTGGAACCCTTTGTGCCTCCGTGTCCTCAGCTCTGGGCAACAAGCCAAGGCCTGCTGATGCTTGACTGTACATCTGTTGTTTGTTTACTTGTCTTCCCTACTAGAGTATAAGCTACATAAGAACAAGGACCATGTCTGGCTGGCTCACCTCCTAGGACAGTGCCTGGCATAAAGTGAGCACCGAAGAGATGTTGATAGAATGAATTAGTGAATGAATACCTGAAGTTGTAAGGTTTAAATGAATCAACATATGGAAAGTGCTTGGCGCTAACCAAATTGGCGGTCTTAGGGGCCCTTACAAAGATGCAACACGATCTATTACTGTGTGGCTAGCTCAGCACAGGCCTCTCTTCTAAGCTCAACTGAAGTTTCATTTCACTTCAAAATTAGAAGGCAGTTGGGGCTGTCATCAGTTTAAAGGTCGAGGAAAGTGCAGCATGCCTGTTTCTTTCTGTGGTTCATTATTCTTCAGAGTTGATTTGCACTTGGTTGGCGGGTGGAGTGGGCTTGCCCTGGAGCAGGGAGAGTAGACTGGATTCCATGCCGTCATCCAGCCAGCAGGGGAAGGGCTGGAGGGGCCAATGGAAGCTTTCCATTTCTACCACCTGCTACTCATTTCCTTTGCCACCTTCCACACTTTCCAGAGCAAGCAGTGCTTTCCAAACACGATGATGTGAACTGATGGATAAATTCCCATGTATGTGGAGATGGACATGACCCTTGGGCAAAAAAGTCAATTCTGAAGACTGTCCCCAGGTCTGTGGTCAGCTAAGAAGGAAGTCAGTAGAATATAACAGTAAAATATCTGATCTAGTTAACTTCATTAAGCCTCAATTTTCTCTTGTACAAAATGGACTAATGATAGTACCTGCTTCATACAGTTGTTGTTAAGGGATTACAAGAAATAATCTTTACAAGTTCCTATAAATGTTAGTTATTGTCATGCTAGTATTTTAAAATATCAATGTGCTTTTGAACAATTTTGTATTGATTTCTTCTAATAGACTCTAAGCTCCATGGGGTTCCATGTAAAGACCATGTTTGTCATATTCAACATGATCTGGCACAGAGCAGGTGGCCTGTACATATTTGCAAAGGAGGCTTTGAGCTTCATTTTACAGGGGAAGAAATAGAGGCCCAGAAAGACTGAGTGACTTCCCCAGAGTCACGTAGCAGTGGAGGGCCCAGGAGTTCCTTTTCTCTGTTTAGTGTTCTAACAGAACCCCAGTGAGAGACACAGAGAGATAAAGCACTCTCTTGGATTCTATCGTCAGACCCAAAGTTCTCAGGAATCTTCTGGAACATGACATATGACTTGTCTGATTTCTTATTATCTGGGCTTCAGTGTTCTTGCTGTTTACATTTCTACTGACTGAAACCCCTAGCTGTGGGTGCAATCTGCTGCCCACCAAGGAAAGTAGAACTTTTTGTTCCCTTCAAGTGTCACCAAGCTGAATCATTATTAAGTTCATGCACTAGAGTTACTTACTATTTTAAACCCTATGAATCTTGGTAGTGTGGAGGTTTAGAAAATAAATCTCCCCTGCCAAGGTGACACAGTAATTAGACCTCAGAGACTTCCAGTGAAGTGAGAAAATAGATGTCAAGCACATGCTAGTTCTCTACAGATTTGCAGTAAAAAATAGTGGTGCGATTGCAAATGTAAATGGTTTTTCAAATTCATTAAAAACAACAGCAACTCGTCATTGTACAAATCTAGCAGACATTATCTTTTTCCGGTATTGGTATCCATATTGTGCTCTGGTATTTACAGTATGAATAAATTTTGCCAAGTTCCAATCTTGGAGCAACCTTGGCGCAGACAGGAGGTCTGAGGGAGCGTCACATCAGCTGTCGGGGTGGAATCGTGGTCTTATATAGCCTGTCTCACATTACACTGAGTCAGAGGCCGCCCAGCCCAAGCAGTATTTTCTTCTAGGACAGGAATGGCGTGAGTTATCCTTGTGTCTCTATCCATTGGGACAGATGCGAGAATTATTTTGAAATGCATGTGGTAAGAATTTCAGCCAACATAATTCAAAAGAAGATGCCTAAGTAATTTTTGAGATATAGTCACAAATTCTGTCTTGATTAATAACAAATTTTTAGCTTCACATAATTAGTAATTATTTTAAAATATGCTTTGTAAGTGAATATCCACATTTTATTTGGAAATCTAATGTGAACAAGGAGAGAGAAACCATAGAAATGTTCTCATAACATCAGATAAAGTTTTGTATATATAGGCACATTTGTGTACCTATGTATATGAAATTTATAGGTACACACACACATGCCTGTATATCATAACATCAGATAAATTTCTCCTATATGTGTTTGTAACTGTATTATTTATATATGTACAAATGATCTTTAAATGACTTTATCTCTTCTTGATGTTTTGAATAGAATGCAGAAGTTGCAGGGAAAGATTGATCTGTTAAAAGAAATGGATTGTTTACTTTTGTTTGCTTAACTATTTCCTACTTCATTCCAAGAGTGGTTTGTATTATAGTAGTTATGGAAACACATAATATTTTTAGGTAAAGGTGGTAATTAAGCTAAGGAAAAATAAAGGTTAGGGAAAAAATAAAGCCACTAAGTGCAGCAAGTGAAATACTAGCTCAACGGCCTAAAATTGTAAAATATTTAATTGACAAATAAAATTTACATTCAAGGTATACAATGTGATGATTTAATATACATGCACAGTATAATTAATTATTATAATCAATCAAATTAATTAAATTAATTAACACATCCATCACCACCCGCAGTTACATTTGTGTGTGTATGTGTGTGTTGGGGGGAAGGAAGGTAAGGTAAGGCTTAAAGCCTGCTCTCTTATCAAATTTTAAGTCAACGATACAGTACTGTTAGCCATCGTCATCACGTTCTACATTAGATCCCCAAGACTTACTCATTTTATAACTGAAACCTACTATACCCTTTGACCAACAAAGAAATTTCTTCGAGATAAAGATGGTAATACAATCTGTTACATAATTCACAGTCTCTATGAGGAAAGAAGACAAACCAGTTCAGGAGATACTTTAGGTCCTTCTCGAATGCATTCTGCAATGTGAATAACAGCCTCATAAATGTTCCTATAATAAGTAGAAGTGACTCTGAGCTTCCTAGAAGCCACAACAATAAAGGAAGTAAGATCATTAATAGTTTACTATGTCCTTAAGATTTAAAAGTTTCTTGGAAGAACACTTATGCCTGGAGCCAGATTTGATTGTTTTCTCCTAAAGGGGACACTGTAACAGTGAACATCATCCTTTCCCTAAATATAACAACAAGTTGTGGAAGGTGCTGGTGGCTCAAAGGAGTAGGGCGCCAGCTCCATATACCAGAGGTGCTGGGTTCAAACCCAGCCCCGGCCAAAAAACGGGGGGGCGGGAGGGGGGAAGTTGCTTATAGCAACATTTACTTCTAGAGGGAAAAGATGAAAGCTGAGGGCAGGGAATGGAAACCAGACAATGTTCTTTTCCCTATGTTAAATTTAGAATGTAATGACGAATCCTAACTATTAGGATTTCCCTGTGCTTTAAAGGCTGTTCTTAAAATTAGCCCCTGTTCTTGGCCTCCCCACCTGCTTATGACCTTAGGATGCACTAGAAGTTATTTCCTTCTTACCCTGTGTTATTGGGTAAGACAGCAGAGAAGGAGGCCTGCAACTCGGGAGTAGCTGTGATTTATCAAGCTAAATTTGTAAGCTATGTACTAAGCACCTTGTGCTTCCACGGAATCCTCACACCTGCTATCTCAGAGAGATGATAGCTCCACTGTACAGATAAGGAAACTGGGGCTAAGAGGATACAGGACTAGCACGAGACCACATAGCTAGAAGGGCCTAGGGCCAAACATCAGGGCTTTGATGTGCTAGATGCCAAGGAGGCCAGGGTTGTCCCAGGCCATGCTGTTTAGTAATTCAAGTGCCCAACAGGGCATGTAGGCCTAGTACAGAGATTCCCAATTGGGTGCCCAAAGGTCCCCAAGCTGGACAGTGGGCAGCATTTGACCACGCCTCCTTGCCTGCACCCTAACACCAAAATGGCCCCAGGCTGCTGGTATAGGAGGTCTGGGTGTAGGGAAGGTTAAATCTCCCATCTAAAGGTTACAGGATCTGCACCTATATTTTGGAGAGATGTGTTTATCAGAGCAGGAACCCAGGGCTAAGTGAATAAGGATGAAGATGCTCTGATCTCCCTCCTTCCAAATCCCCTGTCCATCTACAGATGAAGAGCAAAGAAGGGTTTTGCCACCAAAGAAGGGACCTGTGTACAAGGAACACTCTAGCCTGAGGAGGTGGGTTCTGACATTAGTTGAGGCCCTTTGCGACTGACAGTCTATCACATAACAAAAAATGTCACATCTTTAGGGAGTCATTTTCCAGAGATAACCACTGTTGAGTGTGTCAGCCCTCAGAGTTTTTCCATCCATCTAGCAATATACAAATATATATATGTGTGTGTGTGTGCAACCATATTATATCTATTGTATTTTACCTTGCTTCTTTCTTCACTTGACCGTGGTCATTGACATCTTTTCATGCCAATACATACAGATCTATTTCATTATTTTTAGTGGCCTTATAAAAAGGATAGATCTGTTTTATTTTTGAGACAGAGTCTCATTCTTTCTTCCTGGATAGTGTACCATGGCTTCATGGCTTACAGCAATCTCAAACTCTTGGGTTCAAGTGATCCTCTTGCCTCAGCCTCCTAAGTAGTTGGGACTACAGACACCCACCCCAATGCCCCAGCTAGTTTTTCTTTTTCTTTTTTTTTTTTTTTTTTTTGAGACAGTCTCTTTTTGTCACCCTTAGTACAGTACTGTGGCATCACAGCTCATAGCAACCTCAAACTCTTGGGCTTAAGCGATTCTCTTACCTCAACCTCCCAAGTAGCTGGGACTACATATGCCCACCACAATGCCTGGCTGTTGTTTTAGAGACGGGGTCTCACTCTGGCTCTGGCTCAGGCTGGTCTTGAACTCAGAGCTCAGGCAATCCACCTGCTTCAGCTTCCCGGAGTGCTAGGATTACAGGCCTTAGTTTTTCTAATTTTAGTAGAGAGGAGGTCTTGTTCTTCCTTAGGCAGGTCTCGAACTCCTGAGATCAAGCGATCCACCCACTTTGGCCTCTCCCGTGATAGAATTACTGGCATGAGCTGCTGTGTCTGGTCTGTACTGTACTTTTTATTTTGAACCAATGCCCAGGAATGGATATTTGGCTTGTATTGTGAACAATGCTCGCTAAACATTTTTATAGATAACAGTCTTGTATACTTACAGGGCTATTTCTACAGGACAAGTTCCTAGAAGTGGAATTGCTATGTCAAAGGACATGCGTATACGACTATGAAATTAGACAGTAATTACCATGTTATCATCCAAAAATGCCACATCCATATATACTTACTGCCACCAACCCACTGTGGGACTTTAGATGGATGATGTAATCTTCGGCTACGTTTTCTCTACTCATAAAATGAGAATCATTATCCCTCAGTAGTAATTCCAAATGAGGTCATTGTTTTGATAATACCTTGGCTCTTTAAGAAGAAATATCTCTGTAAATCTAAGGTGTTATTTTCATTTTATTATTTTTTTCTCTTACATCTCTTCAAACATCAGTTTATTCTCCATTCTAACCCACCAAAGAATAAAAATTTGATTAAAAGACATCTAGTGTCTTCATGCCTTTGTATTAATTTCATCCCCACTGGGATGGGGATGTTTGGATGACATCAACTTTCACATGTTACCTTTTCATTTAAAATTTGCAAAAGTCTACATGGCTAGGATATGCCTTGTATTGAAATGCTTAAAGATCCCTACCAACAGGATCTGCTGAGATTAAAAAATAAAATAAGAGATGATTTTCTTTCTTAATGGCTTGTCCCCAGATTTCACAATCCTATATTTAAGTTTGTGCAGATGATCTCTTCCAACCTCATTAGCTTTGTTCCTTCCTCGGATTGTTTAATATTCTTCTATGTAGTTACATAGATGTAGGATGCTTTTGTAGGGTCTGAATAAATCTACAAACCTCTAGAAATCTCATGGCCAGATTGGACTAACTTTCCCATTTCTCAGTCATGCAACCTTGAGTGGATTGCTTAACTTCTCTGTGACCCAGTTTGTATAGCAATATAATGGCAATGCAGAGTTTTTGTGAAGATTAAGGGAACTGGAATAGTGCCTGATTCATAGTAAGTGATGAATAAGTGGTAATTATTATTATTAAGCAATATAGGGTTAATATATGTTGTTATGAAGAATATTAGCTTTCGGAGTCTGACAGAACTGGAGTCCTTCCTCTTACATCAATGTGGTTGTAGGCAAATTGCTCATCCATCATCCTCTCGAGGCTCTCTGCTTTTATCCTCTGCTATATGGGGACAATTAGAACCTGCCACAGAGGGCTCTGGTGAGGATTAAATAAGACAGCCATATATGGGATTAAACAGATGGCTAGCACCAAGTGAACGGTCAGTAACTGGTGGCTGGTTGTAGTAATACTTTTAAAGCAGTCAGCAACAAATGAAGTTCTTATTCCAGGTAATTTACCTATCCACTGGTTCTCAGTCCTAGCTGCAGATTAGAATCTCCCGGGGGAAATTTATAAGGCTATATCAGGCTAGAGGCCAGGGAAAGTGATTACATGGTTTATTCTTAGTAGAGAATGTGTTATAACCACATCAGTAAAGCCCTAATACTATGGATTAGCTACAATATCCCAGTAAGAGCTTTGGATTCAAAGAAATCTTCTTTTGTGAGACTCTTCTCACTAATGCAATTTCATTCGGATTAAAGTTCAGGGAATGTGAGTTCCTGCCCAACTCTGCAATTTACCAGCTACACTGGCCTGGCTTTCTGCTTTAAAAAATTTAAGAGGTGAACAGAAAAATCTCTGTGACAGTGGAACAGAATATCCATAGGCGTTTGCTGAAGTATCTGCTGCCTTCGATGCCAGAGGCCTGCTCTTGGGCAACTCCAAACCTTGCTGTTGTCTTGGTGGTGGCTGTTGGGTTTGGGAATTTGGTCTCAAGACTGAAGACCAAAACCATCTATGTTCAACATAGATGGTGAACATTCTGCTAACTACTGGGCTTTCGTCAGGGAGAGTGGGGTAGGATGGTGGGAGGCCAGAAAGTAACCCTGGAAGTTTAGAGGTTGATGAAGGGTAGAGGGAGTGTGGATTGGGTATTTGGTGATGCAGGAGTGTTTGAGGGAAAAGAATAGGGATATTTAGGAGGTTTTTGTGAAATTTGATCATCTACGCTGAAACAGGGCCCCTCCTGTCACCACCTTGAGGGAACTCTAAATGGAAGTTAGAGCTAATAGGAAGGGCAATGGAAAGTTGTGCCTGGTGTGTCCTGTTGTGTCCTCCCGTGGCCCTGAGCTGCCAAGCCTCCGGTGTCTGTAAAGGTCCTTGATCTTCATAATAGCTCTACTTAAGTGTCTACCACATGCCAGGCACTTTCCACATGTTACTTCTAATCTCCATGGCAAACTGAAGGAGTAGAAACAATTACTGCCCTCATATTTAGGGACAGGAAACTGTATCTTGGAGACGAAATCATTCTCTTCGGTCACACAGCTGTGGAAATTTAGAACTTTCCACAATAACACCCCACTTTGCTATTCTCACAACCTTTATTTCACTCAGACCTCGCACAGATAGACTGAAGGAGAGGTCTGGAATGCATGATCTCTGAAAATGCAGGCGGAGCTCAGTGCAGAAGTGACGGCCGTGCCCCTGGAAAGCATGAAGCACTGAGAGCTGCTACAGCAAGGACGAGTCTGGAAAACAGCGTGCTAAGTGAAAGAAGCCAGGCACGCAAGGCCACTCATTATATGATTCTATTTATGTGAAATGCCCCAAACAGGCAAATCTGCAGAGACTGAAAGTGGATTAGTAGTTGCCTTAAGGCTGGGGTCCGAGGCGAGAGGATTGTGTGCTGGGGGGGTAAAGGGGTGATAGCTAAAGGGTACAGGGATTCTTTTTTGGGTAATGAAAAATCGCAAAATGATAGTGCTGATGGTTGCACAACTCTGTACATATAGTAAAAGCTATTTAATTGTGTACTTTAAATGGTTGAATCGTAGGCCCGGCGCGGGGGCTCATGCCCGTAATCCTAGCACTCTAGGGTAACAAGGTAGGTGGATTGCTTGAGCTCAGGAGTTTGAGACCAGCCTGACCAAGAGCGAGACACCATCTCTACTAAAAATAGAAAAACTAGCCAAGTGTTGTGGTGAGTGTCTATAGTCCCAGCTACTTGGTAGGCTGAGGCAGGGGGATCACTTGAGCTCAAGAGTTTTTTTTTTTTTCTTTTGAGACAGAGTCTCACTTTGACCCTCGGTAGAGTGCCATAGCGTCACAGCTCACAACAACCTTAAACTCTTGGGCTTAAGTGCTTCTCTTGCCTCAGCCTCCTGAGTAGTTCAGGCACCTGCCACAACACCCGACTATTTTTAGAGAAGAGGTCTAGCTCTGGCTCAGGCTGGTATGGAACCTGTGAGCTCAGGCAATCCAGCTGCCTCAGCCTCCCAGAGTGCTAGGATTACAGGCGTGAGCCACTGCGCCCAGCCTATCCCAAGAGTTTGATTTGAGGTTTCTGTGTGCTATGACGCCAAGGCACTCTACCCAGGGCAACAGAAGTGAGACTGTCTCAAAAAACAGCCAAAAAGGCAAAAAAAAAAAAAAAAGGTTGAATTGTATGATATGTGAATTATATCCCAATAACAACTGTTACAAAAAAGAAAGAGTGAAGGCCCAGACCCCAAATAGCCCTGGCCAACTCCCTCACCTCCATCAGCCTCTGCTAATGTCACCTTCTCAGTGAGTCCTTCCTAACCACCTGGTCTCTTCACCTTTATACCCATCTTGTCCCCATTTAACATGCTGCCCATGGGGTGATTAAAGAAGAACTGACCACTGTCATATCTTTATCACAGCATGCCACTTCTGATGGGGATAGATCAAGAGCTTGGTGTCGATGCCACCTCTCCTTCATAGCCATGGGAAGTTAACACATTGTGGCTGCCGTTCAGCCCCTGCTGTGATGAGAGATACGGACTGAAGCTGGCTCCAGGGTGGCTGAGTGCCGTGCTTCCCGTCCACGCTATGTGGGGCTTAGTATGGAGTACCTGTTACGTTGCAGAAGTAACTGTGTTAGTTCCCTCACAAATTATCTTTGATTATGTGGCACATTTAACTTAGTCACCAATTTGTGATTTATAAGCCAGGTGCAGTGGCACAGGCCTGCAGTCAGTCCTAGCTGCCTGGGAGGCTGAGGCAGGATGATTGTCTGAGCCCAGTAGTTTGAGGCTAGCCCAGGGAGACAGAGCGAGACCTAGTCCCTAAAAATAAGTAAGTAAATAAATGAAATTCTCTTTCAAAATAATTTTAAGCATTAATTCTTTTGTATCACCCAGGATTTTAATGATTTATTTTGTTTGTTGTCTGTGTCACTGTACTAGAGTGTGAGTTCTCGGATCTTTTTTTTTTTTCCTTGCTGTTTTGTTCACTGGTCTATCAGCATTTAGAACAGTGCCTAGTACATGGTAAACATTCAAGAAATAGTTTTTGGTTGAATGAATGGATCTGTGTTATGTAACCTCCTTCCCAAGTCATCCAGCTTAGTAGATGCTCTATGGGCAAGGTCAATCTAAAGTAAAGAGAGGGAGGCACCTGTGGCTCAAGGAGTATTGTGCTGGTCCCATATACCAGAGGTGGCAGGTTCAAACCCAGCCCCAGCCAAAAACTGCAAAAATTAAAAATAAAAAAAACAAAACTCTTTTCAAATAAATAAAAAGAAAATAATAGGCTTCCATATACTGTAGCACCTCCATAGTTGACCACCCCATTCAGTTGACCTAATTTTCACAGACCAGACATGCACCCCCTGTGCATAGCAGTACAGTGGCCTCGTTCCTTAGGTTGACCAGTTTGTTGCATTCCTTTGGGTGGTCAACTTATAGATCTTTTACTGTAATATATAACCACATAAAGACAAAAAGTCTACTAGAATAGAACCCCAAAATGTAAACGGCAACTGTCTCTAGGTGATTGATGAGTTGATTGAGGCCTTTTTTCTAAAATTGAAACACAAGTGATAATTTTTCTTTTTTGATTATCCATATTTTCTAAAATAACAAGAAGTGTTCATGTTTCCTGCGTGATTAGCATGAAGCAAGCATTCTCCAAAGCACTTCACTTGTGCGTGTAGTAGCTCAATTCATCTTCACAGCAGCCTTTTGAAGTAGGTACTATATAATCTCCATTTTACAGATGAGGAAACTGAGGCACAGAGAGATTGAACAATATATCCAGGGACATAGCGAGAAAGTAGCAGAGCTGAGCAGCTTCACTCCAGATTCCTTCCTCTCCCCCACCTCGTTATGCTATAATGCACAGATGTTATTTATGGAGTTAAAATGCTCGAGAGAAATCTGTTGGTGTTGGGTTTCATACGAAGTCCACCAGGACCTTTGATTGTATTGCCAAGGGCGTAAAGGATGTGCTCCTTTATGCCTGTTAGCCTGGCTTACGCGTAACGATGCCGCCTGCCAAACTGTCCCTCCTTCTCCCTGTGAGCGCTCGTCCAAGCTGTTGACACATGGTATTCACCCTTCAAATCTAAATTTAGTATCTGAACAGCTAAAGTGTCTTGCCAGTTCTCAGATTTAACTCTTCATTAGTCTGGGATGGGGAAAATTTTAAAGGCACAGAGCTGTGGAGGCTGGATGTTAAGAAACACAAAGCAATTCCTTTCAAATAATTTAAAACCTGTTACTTTGTCAAGGTAATACCTTCTCATTATGAAAAATGCAGAGAAGTATCAAGAGATTTTAAAATGTTACCCACCTCACTGACACTGGTAATACTTTGTTGTATAGGAAAACTTTTTAAAAGTATCTTATTTTGCCCCACCCAGCTGGGAGACTAAGACATCTTTTCCTTATATTGTTACCACGTGCCTTGAATTTTTCTCATTTTCTTTCTGTACTCTCCAGAGACTTGTCATTTAAGAGATGTCAAAGTGACATTTGAAGCTGTCCCAGGAGGAGCAGCTAATAATGATAGAGTCGTGGTCTTGGGGTACTAAGACCTCTAATTTGAACTTTGTCTAGAAGCTTCCTAACCGTGTGTCCTTAAGCAAGACACTTACCTTTCTTCATCATTCATCTTTCAAGTGGAAAATTAATTATTTTTCTTACAAAAGTTTATTCTTGGCTCAGCGCCCATAGCACAGTGGTTAGGACGCCAGCCACATAGACTGAGGCTGGCAGGTTCGAACCCAGCCTGGGCCAGCTAACCAACAATGACAACTGCAACCAAAAAATACCCAGGCATTGTGGCGGGCACATGTAGTCCCAGCTACTTGGGAGGCTGAGGCAACAGAATTGCTTAAGCCCAAGAGTTTGAGGTTGCTGTGAGCTGTGACACCACGGCACTGTACTGAGGGTGACATAGTGAGACTCTATCTCAAAAAAAAAAAAAGTCTATTCTTCAATGTACAATAGACTTGAAGACAACACTTTATTTTAGCTATAGGTGGCAAAAGATATTATGGCAGGGAATATAGATGTTAAATAGGAATCAAGGGTCACCATCATCTTAGGCACAGGGAACAGCTTACTTTTTGCCAAATTTTTTTTTTCTTTTGAGACAAAGTCTCACTATGTCACCCTCAGTAGAGTGCCATGGCGTCACAGCTCATAGCAACCTCAAATTCTTGGGCTTAAGCGATTCTCTTGCCCCAGCCTCCCAAGTAGCTGGGACTACAGGCGCCCGCCACAATGCCCAGCTATTTTTTGTTGCTGTTGTCGTTGTTATTTAGCTGGCCCAGGCCGGGTTTGAACCTGCCAGCCTGGTTGTATGTGGCCAGCGCCATAACCACCGTGCTACGGGCGCCAACACTGCCAGATTTCTTAATTCCAGCTGCGGCGAGGGGGCCCTTCCCCATGGCCTTCATGCTGATATTACTCTTCCATCTCCTTGGTCTGCTTCTTGGGCTGTTTCAGGTGCTTTTTTTTTTTTTTTTTGAGACAGAGTCTCACTGTGTCTTACTTTGTAGAGTGCCGTGAGGTCATAACTAACAGCAACCTCAAACTCTTGGGCTCAAGCGATTCTCTTGCCTCAGCCTCCTGATTAGCTGAGAAGCGATTCTTTTGCCTCAGCCTCCCGAGTAGCTGAGACTACAGGTGCCTGCCACAAGGCCTGGCTATTTTTTGTTTAGCAGGCCCCAGCCGGGTTCGAACCCACCAGTCCTGGTGCATGTGGCTGGCATCCCAACGACTGAGCTACAGGCACCAAGCCTCAGGGGCTTTTTCTTGCCACCTTCACGGTGGGACATGGCAATGCCACCCCTCCCTCAGACTCTGCCGCTAGAAACCCTGTAAAATGAAATTAACACCCCCAATCCCAAAAAGCCCAACTAAGAGGCAAATTTACTTGTGTTTCAAAAAAAAAAAAAGCTAATACTAACCTACTAATTCTTACTGGCTATGTGACCTTAGACAAGTTACTTAACCTCTTGAGTTTTAGTTTCTCCATCTGTACAATGGAAATAATGAAAAGTACCTAAGTACCCCCCTGCACTGGATCCCAGAGAGTCTCAAATGAGATAACGCATGCTCCATGCTGAGTTCAATGTCTTGCACATACTAGATGCTCAGTCATGATCAGTGACTACTATTGGAAACCGTACTATTTTCTAATTGTCTTAGAGCATTGTTTTTTTCCAGAATGAATGGTAAAATCAGTTGGTGGATGGCCACAAACATTTTCAAAAATGAAACAGAATAGAGATAGCAAACATAATAGCATGCTTAGCTTATAGTAAGGGCAATATTGTTTGGGGACGTTTTTGTTTGAGGTGTGTTTTGTGTATTTTAAGAGCAATGTAAAATGTATTTTTTTAAATTGTAGGTGACAGTTTAAAAATATGAAAACCACAGGATTAGATAACATTATATATATTTGGTTCTCTTGGTCTTAGATTTTACCTGATTTGGCAAGGTATTGTGTCTTTGGCTTTTAAAACCAAGGTAGTGCTAGGAAATAGCAGTATTGCTTCTGTAAAAATGTATTTTGGGGCCCAATTCCATTAAATTCTTTTCAAAAATAAATCCATATGAGAGATGTCATCTACCAAATGGTGCTAGGAAAAATGTTGTTACCCTGGGGAAAATGGTTTGCTTCTTCCCTGACTTGCCTTTTTTGCCTTATCTGCCAGGATGCTCAGAGGTCACTCTAACGCTCATTTATAGCAACTTCTTAACTGTTATAGTTAGCATATCTAAATTCTTCATTTCTCTTTAGACTTGGTTTTCTTTTTCTGTTTTTATTTACTGTCTTTGGTCGTAAATTGTCTCAAATCCTTTTAAGGAGGAAGCAGGATGTAAATACATTCAGGAGGAGACAGGTATTTTCCTAGTTTACAACACAGAGAGGATGTAAACTTCGGATGAGATGTACATCTCAGATGAGATGATGTGAAAGAACAGGAAATGTTGAGAAGCCCTGGAAGGCTTCATCATACATCATTAGGGTGTATCTGGCTTGCAGAGGTGGGAGTTTCATCTGCTTTGTAGACAGGAATATTGCGGGCATTTGAACAGAAGTTTAAAAATAGCTTTCTTCTTAACAGTATAGAAGAAATACTTGCCTTTTGGAGAAAACTGAACAAAACGTGGGTAATTTTAAGTCTTACCATCTAGAAATAATCATTATTAAAATCTCATCTCTCTTAAGCAGTTTTGAGACAAAATTCATATATCGTACAATTCAAAGTATATAATTCAATGGCTTTTAGTATATCACAGATGTCACAGCAATGTCACAGAATTTGCAACCATCACTACAATGAATTTTAGCACATTTTTATCATCCCATTCCTCCCAACTCCAGACAGCCACTAATTAACTTTCTTTTGGGGTGGGGCAGGGTGGCTCATGCTTGTAATCCTAGCCCTCTGGGAGGCTAAGGCTAGTGGATCACTTGAGTTTAGGAATTCAAGACTAGCCTGAGCAAGAGCGAGACCCTCATCTCTACTAAAACTAGCTGGATGTGGTGCTGGGCACCTATAGTCCCAGCTACTCAGGAGGCTGAGGTGAGAGAATCACTTGAGTCCAAGAGTTTCAGGTTGCTGTGAGCTATGATGCCATAGCACTCTACCCAGGGCGACAGAGTGAGACTCTGTCTCAAAAAAAAAAAAACAACCCCCAAAACAAAACCCCCCAACTTTCCATCCTTATGGATTTGCCTATTCCTGATATCTCATATAAGCAGAGTCATATAATATGTAGTTCTTAATGACTGTCTTTTTTCATTGAGCACGTTTTCAAAGTTCACCTGTGTTGTAGCAGGTATCAGTACTTTTATTCCTTTTCATGGCTTATATTAGTTAGCTTGGGCTCCTATAACAAAATACCACAGTTGGGCAGCCTAAACAACAGAAGTTAATTGTCTCATAGTTCTGGAGGCTGTAAGTCTGAGATCAGGGTCCCAGCATAGTCAGGTTCTAGTGAGGGCTCTCTTCCTGTCTTGTAGACAGCCGCCTTATTATGTCCTTACATGGGAGAAGGAGCTCTCTGATGTCTCTTCCTCTTCTTATAAGAACACTAGCTCTACTGGATCAGGCCTCTACCCTTGTAATCTCATCCCCCCCATTAATCTTAATTACCTCACTAAAGGTCCTATCTCTAATACAGGCATATGGGGGAAGTTAAGGCTTCATTATATGAATTTTGAGGAGGCGGAACTCAGTCCATAGCATGGCTGAATAATATTCCATTGTATGGATGTATCACATTTATTCATTCATCAGTTGATGGGCATTTGAATTGTTTTGGCTATTATGAATAATGCTGCTATGAACATTCATGTATAGGGTTTTGTGTAGATAAATGTTATTCATTCTCTTGAGCATATACCTAGCAGTAGAATTAATGGGTCATATAATAACTTTAGGTTTAATTTTCTTTTTTGGAGACAGTTTCATGCTGTCACCCCGGCTAGAGTGCTGTGGCATCATAGCTCAAAGCAACCTCAAACTCTTGGGCTCAAGCAATCCTCTTACCTCAGCCTCCTAAGTAGCTGGGACTGCAGGCACCCACCACCATGCCCAGCTAATTTTCTATTTTTTGACCTTCTGACTTCAACTGATCTGCCTGTCTCAGCCTCCCAGAGTTCTAGGATTATAGGCATGAGCCACTACTCCTGGATGTTACCGTAGGTTTAACCATTTGAAGAACTGCCAGACGGTTTTCCAGACTGGCTTAACCATTTTACATTCTCTCCAGCAGTGTATGAGGGTTCCAGTTGCTGCACATCTTTGCTAACACTTGCTATAATCCATGTTTCATTATAGCCATCCTTGTGGGTGTGAAGTGGTATGTTATTGTGGTTTTATTTATATTTCCCTGACAGCTAATGATGTTGAGTATCTTTTCATGTGCTTATTGGCCATTTATTAGTATATCTTCTTTGGAGAAGTATCTATTCATATTCTTTGCCTTTTTTAATTGTATTATTTGTATTTTTATTATCAAGTTGTAAGAATTCTTTCTATATTCTAGATATAAGTTCTTTATCAAGTATATGATTTGCAGTTCTCTGAGTCTTATTCTTGATGGTGTCTTTTTAAGCATGACAGTTTTTTGTTTTTTGTTTTGAGACAGAGTCTCACTTTGTCATCCTGGGTAGAGTGCTGTGGCATCATAGCTCACAGCAACCTCAAACTCTTGGGCTCAAGTGATCCTCATGCCTCAGCCTCCCAAGCAGCAGGGATTACAGGTGCCCGCCACAACGCACAGTTATTTTTTTAGAGATGGGGTCTGGCTCTCTCTGACTCAGGCTTGTCTGGAACCTGTGAGCTCAGGCAATCCACCTGCATCAGCCTCCCAAGTGCTGGGATTACAGGCGTGAGCCACCATGCTTGGTTTAAGTGTGAAAGTTTTTAGATTTTTCATAATGTTTACTTTATTTTTTATCTGGTGCCTATTCTATGATTCTAAGAAATCATTGCCTAAGTTAAGGTCACGAAGTTTTACTCATTTTTTTCCTAAGAATTCTCTGGTTTTATCACTTTCATTTAGGTCTTTGACCCATTTCAAGGTAATTTTTGTATTTAGCATAAAGTAACTTCATTCTTTTGAATCTGGATGTCCACTTGTCAAGCAGCATTTGTTTTTTTTTATTTTTTTATTTTTTTATTTTTGGCCGGGGCTGGGCTTGAACCCGCCACCTCTGGCATATGGGACCGGCGCCCTACCTGTTGAGCCACAGGCGCCGCCCAGCAGCATTTGTTGAAGAGACTCTTCTTTCCCCTTTGAATGAACTTGGCACCCTTGTTGAAAATTGATTGGCCATAGTGTAAGTCTATTTCTGGACTTTTCAATTCTATTCCATTGATTGTTATGTCTATCCTTAGACTAGCACCACACAAGTTTTTTTTCTTTTTTCTTTTTTTTTTGTTTGTTTTTTTGAGACAGAGTTTCACTTTGTCACCCTTGGTAGAGTGGCCGTGACTTCACAGCTCACAGCAACCTCAAACTCTCAGGCTTAAGCGATTCTCTTGCCTCAGCCTCCCAAGTAGCTGGGACTATAGGTGCCCACCACAATACCCGGCTATTTTTATTTTTTTATTTATTTTTAATTAAAAGATCAATTTTATTTTATTTACTTTTTTATTGTTAAATCATAGCTGTGTACATTAGTGCAATCAAGGGGTACAATGTGCTGGTTTCATATACAATCTGAAATATTCTCATCAAACTGTTCAACATAGCCTTCATGGCATTTTCTTAGTTATCGTATGAAGACATTTCTATTCTGCCTTTAGTAAGTTTTACCTGTACCCATTCTAAGATGCACCGTAGGTGTGGCCCCACCCATTACCCTTCCTCCCCCCTAACCTCCCCCTTCATAGTCTTGGCCCTTTCCTCATAGTCTTATGCTATAGTTGGGTTATAGCCTTCATGTGAGAGCTATAATTTAGCTTCATAGTAGGGCTGAGTACATTGGATACTTATTCTTCCATTCCTGAGATACTTTGCAAAGAAGAATATGTTCCAGCTCCATCTATGTAAACATGAAAGAGGTAAAGTCTCCATCTTTCTTTAAGGCTGCATAGTATTCCATGGTATACATGTACCATAATTTGCTAGTCCATTCGTGGGTCGATGGGCACTTGGGCTTCTTCCATGACTTAGCAATTATGAATTGGGCTGCAATAAACATTCTGGTACAGATGTCTTTGTTATATTGTGACTTTTGGTCTTCTGGGCATAAACGAATTATAGGATCGAATGGCAGGTCTATTTTTAAGTCTCTAATTATTCTCCAAACATGCTTCCAGAAGGAACGTATTAGTGTGCATTCCCACCAGCAGTGTAGAAGTGTGCCCTTTCCTCCACATCCATGCCAACATCTCTGGTTTTGGGATTTTGTTATATGGGCTATTCTTACTGGGGTTAGGTGATAGATATCTCAAAGTAGTTTTGATTTGCATTTCTCTGATGATTAAGGATGATGAGCTTTTTTTCATGTGTTTGTAAATCGTGCATCTGTCTTCTTTCGAGAAGTTTCTCTTCAAGTCCCTTGCCCACCCTGAGATGGGATCATGTGTTTTTTTCTTGCTAATACGTTTGAGTTCTCTGTGGATTCTGGTTATTAGACCTTTATCAGAGGTATAACCTGCAAATATTTTCTCCCATTCTGAGGGCTGTCTGCTTACTTTACTTACTATGTTCTTGGCTGTGCAGAAGCTTTTTAGTTTGATCAGGTCCCAGTAGTGTATTTTATACTCGGCTATTTTTAGAGATGAGGTCTCACTTTGGTTCAGGGTGCTCTCGAACTTCTGAGCTCAGGCAATATACGCACCTTGGCCTCTCAGGTGCAGAGAAGTTTTAAAATTGGGAAATGTGAGTCTTCCTACATTGGTCTTTTATTTTAAGATTGTTTTGGCTCTTCTGGGTCCCTTGAATTTCCACGTGTCATCTTTCTAGTCAATCTTTTTGAAAATGCATTTCTACCTTTAATTTTATCTCTATGAGACTATACTGCATAGCAGTTATTTTCATGTGTCCCTGTTTTTTTACCTGCCTCTATTTTATAAAGTCTTTCTTTTAATGATAAATTTATTTTACATGCAATTCACTATATAATTTGGCTATTTTCCTATTGGACACTTCTTTCTAAATTTGCCATTGTAAGGCCGGGCAAAATGGCTCACACTCTGGAAGACCATGGCAGGTGGATTGTCTGAGCACAGGAGTTCTGAGACTAAACTGAGCAAGAGTGAGATCCCTGTCTCTACTAAAAATAGAAAAACTAGCCGGGCATTGTGGTGGGAGCCTGTAGTCCCAGCTATTCACTGAGGCAAGAGGATTAATTGAGTCTAAGTATCTGATATTCCTGTGAGCTATGATGATGCCACACCTTCTCTACCCAGGGCAGTGGAGTAAGACTCTGTCTAAATAAATGAATAGGGGTGGTGCCTGTGGCTCAAAGGAATAGGGTGCCGGCCCCATATACCGGAGGTTATACTGGGTTAAAACCCAGCCCCAGGAGAGAGATTAAAGATGGCGGCCGAGTAACAGCTTCCCTGCAACTGGGAACAGCGAGTCTGGGGAGACAAGACTCCAGGCATCTCTGGCCGGTGGGATCTGCCTATAATCATCCCTTGAGGATACAGGGAGCCAGCAAGGGATTTCTGGACCCCAAGAGGAGGACAAAAACAGTGGAAAACTGGCAAGTGGTTGCGTGTGTTCAATCGACCTAATCACGCCGGCAACCGTAATTACAAACAGCAGTGAGACTGCAAACCAGAAAGGCCTTACCTGTGAACTATTTCGGTATTCTTGGACTTGGCACTCAGTTGAACTGCCTTGGGGAGAGCTTGAGCAGGAGTGTGGAGAACTTTGGGCATTGTCTGGGGCCCCAGACTGAGCCACTGAGCTGGGCGCAGGAAGCCATTATGAAAGAACTGCCCCGGCAAGCTCCGCCCTCAGGGTCTCAGAGCAAGGATTGGGCGGGTCAAAGTAACCTACCCACCGAGCAGCCTAAAGGCGGGGACTGAGCTGCCTTACAGCCTTAATCCTTAGGGGCAGAGAGAGACGGTTTTGGCACACTGGAGCCTTGGGCTTTTGCCCTGGGCGGAGTGCCGAAACATCACAGCTCATAGCAACCTCAAACACCTGGGCTTGGTGCCACTCATTCCTCCCTAAGAGCTGTGCAGTGACCCCCGAAAGGTGACCCGCACTCACCGGGCCTCCACATTCCCTGACCAGGAACTGCGGGAGCCACGCAACCCTGCGTCCTCCCTCCTGTGTCCTCCCAGCTTCCACACTAGCCCGTTCACCTGGACAGGGACTCTGGTAGCTGCGTGCCCTTTGGAGCCCTCCATGCCTCTGCGCAGAGCTCTTCTCCTGGCCAGAGACTGCTGGAGCCTTGGGCTCTCTGTGCCGAAGTCACTGGGCGCCTGGCACTCCCAGAACTGAGCACACCACCCCCAGCCCTGTTGCTGGATCCGGGTGTGTCACAAACCGGAGCTGCTTCCACAACCAGAACTCCCTAGCTAGAGCAGCCCCAGAGGAACTACACAGGGTCACTCCCTACAAAGATCCAGCAACAATAGAGTGATCCCGCTGGGGTCTAATCTTGCAGAGACATCTCCCCAACTCTGAGGACTGCCAGAGGCAACGGTGAAAAACAATCATGAGGCGAAATCAACAGAAAAACTCTGGCAATATGAATAATCAGAGTAGATCAACTCCCCCAAGGATCAATGGGGCAGAAACAGCACAAGGCCCCATGCACAAACAAATAGCTGAGATGTCAGAAATTGAATTCAGGATCTGGATAGCAAATAAGATTGAAATTAGAATTCCAAAAGTTATCTCAAGAATTCAACGGATTCAAAGACCAAATGACCAAAGATTTCAACACATTGAGACAAGAAGTTGCATCCCTCAAAGATCTGAGAAACACAGTAGAATCCCTCAGTAACAGAATGGAGCAAGCAGAAGAAAGGATTTCTGACATTGAAGACAAAGCTTTCAAATGCTCCCAAACCCTCAAAGAAGAAGAGAAATGGAGAGCAAAAACAGACCACTCTCTCAGAGAGCTCTCGGATAATTTGAAGAAAACCAATATTCGTCTTATAGGGATCCCCGAAAGTGACGAAGTGCCTTCACAAGGCACAGAGTCTCTTCTCCATGAGATTTTGAGGGAGAACTTTCCAGACATGCCAGGAGATTCCAAAATTCAGATAGCAGACAGTTTCAGAACTCCAGCACGATTCAACCCAAATAAGACATCCCCCAGACACATCATAAACAATTTCACTAAAGTTAATATGAAGGAGAAAATTCTGAAAGCTGCCAGACGAAAGAAAACCATTACCTACAAGGGGAAGAATATCAGAATAACTGCAGATCTCTCTGCTGAAACTGTTCAAGCTAGAAGAGGATGGTCATTGACTTTTAATCTCCTAAAACAAAATAACTTCCAACCCAGGATCCTGTACCCAGCTAAACTGAGCTTAATTTATGATGGAGAAATTAAATACTTCAACGACATTCACATGTTGAAGAAATTTGCCACAACTAAACCAGCTCTCCAGGACATTCTTAGACCTATCCTACATAAAGACCAGCGTAATTCTCCACCACAAAAGTAAACCCACCCAAAAAGTTTTTCATCAAATTCCAACTTCCACAGTCGCAAAAGGATTAAAAATGTTCTCCGGTCTCTCGAAAGGCTTATCAATACTCTCAATTAATGTGAATGGTTTAAATTGTCCTCTAAAGAGGCCTAGGTTGGCGGACTGGATACAAAAACTCAGGCCAGATATCTGCTGCATCCAAGAATCACATCTTACATTAAAAGACAGATATAGACTCAAGGTGAAGGGATGGTCATCTATATTGCAGGCAAATGGAAAGCAGAAAAAAGCAGGCATTGCAATCCTGTTCGCAGACGCAGTAGGCTTTAAACCAACCAAAATAATTAAGGATAAGGATGGACACTTCATATTTGTTAAAGGTAATACTCAATATGATGAGATCTCAATTATTAATATTTATGCACCCAACCACAACGCACCTCAATTTATAAGAGAAACTCTAACAGACATGAGCAACTCGATTTCCTCCACTTCCATAGTGTTAGAGATTTTAACACCCCTTTAGCAGTCCTGGATAGATCCTCCAAAAAGAAGCTAAGCCAAGAAATTTTAGATTTAAACTCAACCATTCAACATCTGGACTTAACAGACATCTACAGAACATTTCATCCCAAAAAAACTGAATACACATTCTTCTCATGAGCCCACGGAACATACACCAAAATTGACCACATCCTAGGCCACAAATCTAACCTCAGCAAATTTTAAAAAATAGAAATGATTCCTTGCATCTTCTCAGACCATCATGGAATAAAAGTTGAACTAAATAACAACAGGAACCTGCATACCCATACAAAAACATGGAAGCTAAACAACCTTATGCTGAAGGATACATGGGTTATAGACAAGATTAAGAAGGAAATCACCATATTTCTGGAACAAAACAACAATCAAGACACAAATTGCCAGAACCTCTGGGATACTGCAAAGGCAGTCCTAAGAGGGAAATTTATAGCACTGCAAGCCTTCCTCAAGAAAACGGAAAGAGAGGAAGTCAATAACTTAATGGAACATCTCAAGCAACTGGAGAAAGAAGAACACTTCAACCCCAAACGCAGCAGAAGAAAAGAAATAACCAAAATCAGAGCAGAATTAAATGAAATTGAAAACAAAAGAATTATACAACAGATCAATAAATCCAAAAGCTGGTTTTTTGAAAAGATCAATAAAATAGATAAACCTTTGGCCAACCTAACCAGGAAAAAAAGAGTAAAATCTCTAATTTCATCAATCAGAAATGGTAATGATGAAATAACAACAAACCCCTCAGAAATTCAAAAAATCCTTAATGAATACTACAAGAAACTCTACTCTCACAAATATGAAAATCTGGAAGAAATCAACCAATACCTGGAAGCACGCCACCTACAAAGACTTAGCCAGAATGAAGTGGAAATGTTGAACAGGCCTATATCAAGTTCTGAAATAGCATCAACTATACAAAATCTCCCTAAAAAGAAAAGCCCAGGACCAGATGGCTTTACGTCAGAATTCTACCAAACATTTAAAGAAGAACTAGTACCTATATTACTAAACCTCTTCCAAAATATAGAAAAAGAAGGATTATTACCCAGCACATTCTACGAAGCAAACATCACCTTGATCCCCAAACCAGGGAAAGACCCAACAAGAAAAGAAAATTATAGACCAATATCACTAATGAATATAGATGCTAAAATACTCAATAAGATCCTAGCAAACAGAATCCAACAACACATCAAAAAAATTATACACCGTGACCAACTCGGATTTATCCCAGGGTCTCAAGGCTGGTTCAATATACGTAAATCTATAAATGTAATTCAACACATAAACAAACTTAAAAATAAAGACCATATGATTCTTTCAATTGATGCAGAAAAAGCTTTTGATAATATCCAGCATCCCTTCATGATCAGAGCACTTAAGGAAATTGGTATAGATGGGACATTTCTTAAACTAATAGAGGCCATCTACAGCAAACCCACAGCCAATATCGTATTGAATGGAGTTAAATTGAAATCATTTCCACTTAGATCAGGAACCAGGCAAGGTTGCCCATTGTCTCCATTGCTCTTTAACATTGTAATGGAAGTTTTAGCCATTGCAATTAGGGAAGAAAAGGTGATTAATGGTATCCACGTAGAGTCAGAAGAGATCAAACTTTCAGTCTTCGCAGATGATATGATTGTATATCTGGAAAACACTAGGGATTCTACTACAAAACTTTTAGAAGTGATCAAGGAATATAGCAATGTCTCAGGCTACAAAATCAACACCCATAAATCTATAGCCTTTATATATACCAACAATAACCAAGCGGAACAAACAGTCAAGGACTCTATTCCTTTCACAGTAGTGCCAAAGAAGATGAAATATTTGGGAGTATACCTAACAAAGGATGTGAAAGATCTCTACAAAGAGAACTATGAAACTCTAAGAAAAGAAATAGCTGAAGATGTTAACAGATGGAAAACATGCTCATGGCTGGGAAGAATCAACATTGTTAAAATGTCCACACTGCCCAAAGCAATATATAATTTTAATGCAATTCCTATTAAAGCTCCATTGTCATACTTTAAAGATCTTGAAAAAATAATACTTCATTTTATATGGAATCAGGAAAAACCTCAAATAGCCAAAACATTACTGAGCAATAAAAACAAAGCAGGAGGAATCACGCTACCAGACCTGAGACTGTACTATAAATCCATAGTGATCAAAACAGCATGGTACTGGCACAAAAGCAGAGAAGTAGATGTCTGGAACAGAATAGAGAACCAAGAGATGGATCCAGATACTTACCGTTATTTGATCTTTGACAAGCCAATTAAAAACACTCAGTGGGGAAAAGATTCCCTATTTAACAAATGGTGCTAGGTAAACTGGCTGGCAACCTGTAGAAGATTGAAACTGGACCCACACCTTTCACCATTAACAAAGATAGACTCTCACTGGATAAAAGATTTAAGCTTAAGACATGAAACTATAAAAATACTTGAAGAAAGTGCAGGGAAAACTCTTGAAGGAATCGGCCTGGGTGAATATTTTATGAGGAGGACTCCCCAGGCAATTGAAGCAGTATCAAAAATACACTACTGGGACCTGATGAAACTAAAAAGCTTCTGCACAGCCAAGGACATAGTGAGTAAAGCAAGCAGACAGCCCTTAGAATGGGAGAAAATATTTGCAGGTTATACCTCTGATAAAGGTCTAATAACCAGAATCCCTAGAGAACTCAAATTTATTAGCAAGAAAAGAACACGTGACCCCATTTCAGGATGGGCAAGGGACTTAAAGAGAAACTTCTCTAAAGAAGACCGACACAAAATCTACAAACACATGAAAAAAAGCTCATCATCCTTAATCATCAGAGAAATGCAAATCAAAACTACTCTGAGATATCACCTAACCCCAGTAAGAGAAGCCCACATAACAAAATCCCAAAACCAGAAATGTTGGCGTGGATGTGGAGGAAAGGGCACACTTCTACCCTGCTGGTGGGAATGCACACTAATACGTTCCTTCTGGAAGCATGTTTGGAGAATACTTAGAGACCTAAAAATAGACCTGCCATTTGATCCTATAATTCCTTCCCAGAAGACCAAAAGTCACAATATAACAAAGACATCTGTACCAGAATGTTTATTGCAGCCCAATTCATAATTGCTAAGTCATGGAAGAAGCCCAAGTGCCCATCGACCCACGAATGGACTAGCAAATTATGGTACATGTATACCATGGAATACTATGCAGCCTTAAAGAAAGATGGAGACTTTACCTCTTTCATGTTTACATGGATGGAGCTGGAACATATTCTTCTTAGCAGAGTATCTCAGGAATGGAAGAAAAAGTATCCAATGTACTCAGCCCTACTATGAAGCTAAATTATAGCTTTCACATGAAGACTATAACCCAACTATAGCACAAGACTATGGGGAAAGGGCCAAGGAAGAGGAAGGGAGGGGGGAGGTTTTGGTGGAGGGAAGGTAATGAGTGGGGCCACATCTATGGTGCATCTTAGAATGGGTACAGGTGATTGCACTAATGTACACAGCTATGATTTAACAATAAAAAATACATAAATAAATAAATAGAGAAGGAGAATAAAAAAAAAAAAGCCCCAGCCAAAAACTGCTAAATAAGTAAATAAAAATAAATCCAATGAATATACAAGAGAGAACATATAAAAACCTATAATATTTTTAAAAAGTAAATAAATAAATAAATGAATAATAAATAAATTTGCCATTGTAAATATTGCTGTAGTGGCTGTCCTCATTTCTAAATTTTTGCATGTACATAGGATTACTATCATAGGATAAATTCCCTATAAATGGCTTTAAGAGAGTCAACTTTAATTTTTGTAGCTATTGACGATATTTTCATGTACTGAAGGCATTAATCTTTTAATCCAAACTTTGATGTGATTTCCCTAAAAGCAGCAGAACAGGTAGAAAAAAGAGGACTCAAACCTCACATTTGCATCACTAACCTTTCTGAGCCTCAGTTTCTGAGGATATAATAGTACCGTCATAGAGTTGCTTCGAAGGTTAAATGGCCTAGCAGAAAATATGACATCTTATAGGAGCCCAATAAGTAGCACTACTATTACTAATTATTATTTTAATTATTGTTGTTGTTATTGTTGCCGGATACAGTAAAAGTTGCAACAGCGAGCAGAAATGGAGCTATAAACCTATGATGAGATGGTGGGATTATATCCAAGTATCTCTAGTCAGCCTGGGAATTTCAATCATAATGAATAGGTGTCAAATAGTTTTTCACATTAGCCAAAGAGAAGTGTTTTGATATCATGGCATCAAATTCATGTCTTCATTCCTAAATCTTTGTAACAATCTTTTCCTAGCAGTGGCTTTGAGAACATTTAATTCTACTTTGTGTAGTTATTGAAAATATTTTTTATATACTGAAAACATTTATTTTTTAATCCAAACGTACCTTAGCTCCAAAAAAGCAACAGTTCTGTCTGCCGTGTTCATTTTAGTCTAGTAGCAAACCCATAGAAGTTGATGATGAAGGTCAAGAAGGCAAAAAGGAAGGGGGCGGCCGCCCAAGTTGAGGTTTGTTGGCTTCTGGTTACCTTGTGGCAGTGGCAGTGTCTAAGGAGCTTAGCCTATGAATCCAGGCAGACTGTGGTTCAAGTCATGACAAGGGCTGTCATTTGTTATGCACCTTCTATGGGGAAAAAACAAATTCCGTTTCCTCTTCTATAGACTTACAACACTTGTAAGTCAAAATGTGCACGTGGCGGGTATCTTTCACATCAAGCAGCTTTTCAGTTCTCTACAGTACCAACTGGGCATTCTACGGTTCAATTCAGTTCCAATACTACCTGCAGCTAGTGCAGACCCCACAGGTTCAGTCTCAGCCCCACAAGACTGTCTCTACTTCAGAAACTGATCACAAGTAGTAGGTCCCCAGGTTACCACAGCTTCTGTCCAACTTGGCTACAAATCACAGCTTCTCATGACCCTCTCTCAGGTTTGGTCATTTGCTAGTGAGGCTCACAGAACTCAGGGAAACAGTTTACTTACTAGGTTATCAGTTTAGTGTAAAGGCTATCACCTAGGAACAGCCGGGTGAGAGAGAAGGACAAGGTATGACACGTGGGAAGAGACGTGGAGCCTCCGTGCTTACCACAGGCTTGCCACCCTTCTCAGCACCTGCAGTGCTCAGCAACCTGGAAGCTCTCTGAACCCATCCTTTCGGGTTGTTAGGGAGGCTTTATTATGTTGGCATGGTTGATTAAATCATTGGCCAATGGTGATCAACTCAACCTCAGACCCTCTCCTCCCTAGAGTGTGATCACGTGGTTGGTTTCCCTAGCAACCAGCCCTCATCCAGGAGAGCCCCTGTCACCAGTCATCTCATTAACATACAAAAAGACACCTGTCTCTTCAGAGCTTCCCAAGAGTTTTAGGAGCTAAGGGCCAGGAAACCAGAATAAAGATCAGAATATATTCTTTAAATTATATCACAATATCACATATCTGTTGTGTGCCAGGCACTCTTCTGCAGGATTTTTTGTGTGTGATCTCAGTTAATGTATTTAAATATTAAGATCATCCTATGTAATAAGACTCACAAGGAACCCAATTTTATAGCTAATGCAAACCCTTCTGATACCAAAGTTTGAGCATTCTCACTGAACAGGAGCACCTTCACATTGCTGGGAAGGCTGTGTGTCCTTTGGACAGCCTGAAGGCTAAGAGAGTGCTGGGGCATTAACAGGAGGCTGGAGTAGGGTTTTGTTCTTTGGTTCAACAAAGCCTAACTGAGCACCTGCTCTGGGCAAAGGACCGGGCCTTGCCAGATGCTGGGGATGCCAGGGAAAACATTAAGCCAGCATGTACCTTGATCTGCCAGAAACTCCAAGTCTAGTGGGGAAGGCAGCCACTATTCAAGTGATTACATGAATGCTTGATTACAAGCTGTGAGGAGTGCTTTGAAGAAGTTCAGAGGAAAGGCCTTGGGTGGGGGATTTGAGATCACATCTGTAGGATGAGATCTGAAGTGCTGTAGGAATTAGCTAAAATTGGAGGGCTTTCCAGGCTGAGGGAATGACCCTGTCTCTCAAAAGGGAACTGAAAAAAGACCCTTATGAAGGAGCAGGAGAATGCAGTGGCCTACAGGCCTTGTTGAGGTCTTTGGAGTAAATCCCAGTGTTAGCCCGGCTGCCAGGATCACAGGGCTTTATGCAAAGATGAGTATGGTGCAGGTCGGGGATGGATTGTATGACCTGGTGGCAGTGATAATGGATAGAAGTGTATAGATTGGTGGCGCCTGTAGCTCAGTGAGTAGGCCACCAGCCACATATACCCAGACTGGTGGGTTCAAACCTGGCCCCGGCCAGCTAAACAACAGTGACAATTGCAACAAAAAAATAGCGGGATGTTGTGGTGGGTGCCTGTAGTCCCAGCTACTTGGGAGGCTGAGGCAAGAGAATCGCTTAAGCCCAAGAGTTTGAGGTTGCTGTGAGCTGTGATGACACAGCACTCTACTGAGGGCGACATAGTGAGACTCTGTCACAAAAAGAAAAAAAACAGAAGTGGATAGTTAGGAGACATTGATGGGTCAAAACTGACAGAAGTGAGATGAACGATCCTTTCTAAAAACTTTGGAGATAAATGTTTCTCACTGTAGTAAGTGGTTGAAAACATTCATATTTTCTTTTCAGCATACCAGGGGCCTTCCTATTCGAAAGAACTCTGGATAAAACCCTTGGAATGTTAACTCCCCTCTCTTTCTCTTAGCATTTTCTTAGTCCTTGGAGTTTCTGGACTTGAGCTGTCTGCCTTGGGTTCTGAGTCAACCATCAAGATGAGTGAATATTGCTTCAGAATCCCTAAGTACAGATTGACATAATTTCTCAATTATTTATTACCTTGGTATGCTTACAGAGGAACTATTTAAAAATAAACTGGAGGATTTGGTTTCCATTTCTCTTAAAGGCAACATTTAATATACAGAGCTTCTGCCAGTCTGAACTGGATGAGAACTGTTTATACCCTAAAGTCATTCAAAATGCCTGGGATGTTTCTAAAGGTTCAGTTTTGGCAGCAGCAGCTGAGAATGCAGAGATAAATAAAAAAGTCGTAAGACATGGCTGAAGGAGTTTGTCTGTGTTCATTCACACCCATGACTCACTAGGCTTTTGAAGATACAGAATTTCGAAGGACAGCCAGATGGTGGCTGTTTAAACTGCGCTGTGGTGCTAAAACTCCAATCTTGACGCAATTCAGCTAATTGTGAAATGAAGACACCCTTGCAAATTTCAGTTGTAGGAAGAAAATACTCATAGATGTATAAACACAAGTGAATAACATAAACAAAGACTTACCCCAATGATTTAAAGAAATTTAGTTTTAAGTATTTGTTTTCAAAATTCTGTATTTTCCAGTTTTTATTTTATTTTGTAATTTTTTCTTTCTTTTTTTTTTTTTTTTTTTTTTGTTTGGCTGGGGCTGGGTTTGAACCCACCACCTCCAGTATATGGGGCCAGTGCCCTACTCTTTGAGCCACAGGTGCTGCCCTGCATTTTCCAGTTTTCTGTAGTAACTGCATTATTTGTATAATTAAGAAATAATTTTAGTGAACATTCACCATATGCCACACAATGTGTACCATCTTGTTTTATCTTTGCATTCTACCAGACATAGTGGTGGTGGGGTCTTACTATCCCCATTTTGTGGCTGAGAGAGCTGTCCATAAAGTTGAGATGACCCCATTGATAAATGGTGGCAGGACTCAAAGCTAGATCTCTCTTCTTCTAGGAGATGTACTCTTAGCAACTAAGCTGTGCCTGGATGGCCCCTTCTTGACTCCATTGCTGGCTTTGCTTCCGTAGCTTCCCTTCCCCTGTCAGGACCTCAGTTTTCACCTATAAAAACCAGCATTTTATTAAATGTATCCCTTTCCAGGAATCGCGATCCTTTCCAGGGTCAAAACTGATAATCCCATGATTCAGTCTCCATAGAACCAGTGTTGCCATTTCCAGGACCAAGTGTGCCCATTAAAATTACTACCTTCCAGGGCACTTTGCCTGTAGTTAACTTTAGCAACTCTGTTTAGAAATCAACAACAAAAAGCTGCAATTATTGCACATTCAAGACTGTCAAGTTCTCCCCGAGTTCCTTATTCCTTCCAAGTTGGCTCAACTTTCCTAAAAATAAGGCAGTACAACATCTGGCACTGTGGAGAAATAGAGGTACATTTACCAGACTCCTGACATTTACCCCCCGAATGTCAACATTTATTTCTTTGTAGAAAGAAATCATCCACAATTTGTTCTTCCAGTGTGTGCGTATAGAGGAGGGGAGAGCAATAGAAATTTTTTTTCTATGTTTTTCTATATCTTCAAATATTGTATTGCTTCAAATAATGTATTGCTTTTTACAATGGAAAAATTAAATCTTGGTAATATATATTGTACATTCCCCCCTGCCTTCCTAATTTTAGGACCCAATTCTTTGTGTGTGTATGTGTGTGTGTGTGTGTATGACATGAAGGTTAAGAGCAAAACATGGGCTTTGGATTCAAACCGACCAAGGTTAGAGTCTTGGCATGGCCATTAACTTAGCTCTGTGACTGTGGGTAAGGTGTTTAGCATATGTGAGCCTCAATTTCTCAGTCAATAAAATAGAAATGATGGGCTCTGCATCTGTAGCTCAGCAGCTAGGGCGCCAGCCACATACACCAGAGCTAGCGAGTTCAAACCCAGCCTGGGCCTGCCAAACAACAACAACTACAACCAAAAAATAGCTGGGCGTTGTGGTGGGTGCCTGTAGACCCAGCTACATGGGAGGCTGAGGCAAGAAAATCACTTAAGCCCAAGAGTTTGAGGTTGCTGCGAGCTGTGACGTCATGGCACTCTACCAAGGGTGACACAGTGAGACCCTGTCTCAAAAAAATAATAATAAAATAAAAATAAAATAGAAATGATGATACAGTATCTACCTCCCAGGGTGGTGGCTCTGACCATAGTATCCAGAATCCAGTTAATGCTAATTTCCTGATTAATTCAGTGATATTGTAAATATTCTGTTGCAAGTGGTACCCTCAGGGACTGCATAGGTAACTGCTTTGGGTCTGCTTGGCCCTGGAGCCAAAGTTAAAGGTCTTCAGGTGTTTCTGCCTATGCCTTCCTTCCTCCCCATTTTTCCTATTTTATTTTTTGTGATTGAGGTAAAACTTACATATTGGAGGGTGCACTGGTCATAGCATACAGCTTCACGAATGTCTTTATATGTACACACCATATAAGCATCTCTCCTTGATGGAGATAGAGCACATGTCCAGCACCCCAGCCAGCTCCCCTGTGCCCCTGCCCAGTCAGGACCCACCTTCCCCCCAGGTAAACTTCATTCTGACTCCTTTCACCACAGAATCATTTTGCTTATTTGCTATCGTCACATAACTGGAAAACGGCATGAACTCCTTTGTATCTGACTTCATTTGCTCAATATTAGGTCTGGGAGATTCAACTAAATTGTTGAGGGCCGTGCTGGTCTGCCCCTTTTCATTGCTTTATAGTAGTCCTTTGTATGAATATCATGTCAGTTTGTATCAGTTCACTTAAGGATGGATGCTTGAGTCATACCCAGTTTGGGGCTGTTATGAAAAATGCTGCTTTTTTGGGCAGCACCTGTGCCTCAAGGAGTAGGGTGCTGGCCCCGTATACCAGGGGTGGAGGGTTCAAGCCTGGCCCCAGCCAAAACTGCAAGAAGAAAAATGCTGCTTTGAACATTATTGGATTTTTTTTTTTTTTTTGAGACAGAGTCTCACTTATTAAACCTTGGTAAAGTGCTGTGGTGTCACACTTCACAGCAACCTCCAAATCCTTGGGCTTAGGTGATTCTCTTCCTTCAGCCTTCTGAGTAGCTGGGATTACAGGCATCCACCATGACATCTGGCTATGTTTTTTTTTTTTTCTTTATTGTTGGGGATTCATTGAGGGTACAATAAGCCAGGTTACACTGATTGCAATTGTTAGGTAAAGTCCCTCTTGCAATCATGTCTTGCCCCCATAAAGTGTAACACACACCAAGGCCCCACCCACCTCCCTCCTTCCCTCTTTCTTCCCCCCCCATAACCATAATTGTCATTAATTGTCCTCATATCAAAATTGAGTACATAGGATTCATGCTTCTCCGTTCTTGTGATGCTTTACTAAGAATAATGTCTTCCACGTCCATCCAGGTTAATACGAAGGATGTAAAGTCTCCATTTTTTTTAATGGCTGAATAGTATTCCATGGTATACATACACCACAGCTTGTTAATCCATTCCTGGGTTGGTGGGCATTTAGGCTGTTTCCACATTTTGGCGTTTGTAAATTGAGCTGCAATAAACAGTCTAGTACAAGTGTCCTTATGATAAAAGGATTTCTTTCCTTCTGGGTAGATGCCCAGTAATGGGATTGCAGGATCAAATGGGAGGTCTAGCTTGAGTGCTTTGAGGTTTCTCCATACTTCCTTCCAGAAAGGTTGTACTAGTTTGCAGTCCCACCAGCAGTGTAAAAGTGTTCCCTTCTCTCCACATCCACGCCAGCATCTGCAGTTTTGAGATTTTGGGATGTGGGCCATTCTCACTGGGGTTAGATGATTATCTCAGGGTTGTTTTGATTTGCATTTCTCTAATATATAAAGATGATGAACATTTTTTCATGTGTTTGTTAGCCATTTGTCTGTCGTCTCTAGAGAAAGTTCTAGTCATGTCTCTTGCCCATTGATATAAGGGATTGTTGGCTTTTTTCATGTGGATGAATTTGAGTTCTCTATAGATCCTAGTTATCAAGCTTTTGTCTGGTTGAAAATATGCAAATATCCTTTCCCATTGTGTAGGTTGTCTCTTGGCTTTGGTTATTGTCTCCTTAGCTGTACAGAAGCTTTTCAGTTTAATGAAGTCCCATTTGTTTATTTTTGTTGTTGCAATTGCCATGGCAGTCTTCTTCATGAAGTCTTTCCCCAGGCCAATATCTTCCAGTGTTTTTCCTATGCTTTCTTGGAGGATTTTTATTGTTTCATGCCTTAAGTTTAAGTCCTTTATCCATCTTGAATCGATTTTTGTGAGTGGGGAAAGGTGTGGGTCTAGTTTCAGTCTTTTACATGTAGACATCCAGTTCTCCCAACACCATTTATTGAATAGGGAGTCTTTCCCCCAAGGTATGTTCTTGTTTGGTTTATCAAAGATTAGATGGTTGTAAAATGTTAGTTTCATTTCTTGGTTTTCAATTCGATTCCAAGTGTCTATGTCTCTGTCTTTGTGCCAGTACCATGCTGTCTTGAGCACTATGGCTTTGTAGTACAGACTAAAATCTGGTATGCTGATGCCCCCAGCTTTATTTTTGTTACAGAGAACTGCCTTAGCTATACGGGGTTTTTTCTGGTTCCATACAAAACGCAGAATCATTTTTTCCAAATCTTGAAAGTACAATGTTGGTATTTTGATAGGAATGGCATTGAATAGGTAGATTGCTTTGGGAAGTATAGACATTTTAACAATGTTGATTCTTCCAAGCCATGAGCATGGTATGTTCTTCCGTTTGTTAATATCCTCTGCTATTTCCTTTCTGAGGATTTCATAGTTTTCTTTATAGAGGTCCTTCACTTCCTTCGTTAGGTATATTCCTAGGTATTTCATTTTCTTTGAGACTATGGTGAAGGGAGTTGTGTCCTTAATTAGCTTCTCATCTTGACTGTTATTGGTGTACACAAAGGCTACAGACTTGTGGACATTGATTTTATATCCTGAAACATTACTGTATTTTTTGATGACTTCTAGGAGTCTTGTGGTTGAGTCTTTGGGGTTCTCTAAGTATAAGATCATGTCATCAGCAAAGAGGGAGAGTTTGACCTCCTCTGCTCCCATTTGGATTCCCTTTATTTCCTTGTCTTGCCTAATTGTATTGGCTAGAACTTCCAGCACTACGTTGAATAGTAAAGGTGACAGAGGACAACCTTGTCTGGTTCCAGTTCTAAGAGGAAAAGCTTTCAGTTTTACTCCATTCAGTAAAATATTGGCTGTGGGTTTGTCATAGATAGCTTCAATCAGTTTTAGAAATGTGCCACCTATGCCTATACTCTTCAGTGTTCTAATTAGAAAAGGATGCTGGATTTTATCAAATGCTTTTTCTGCATCTATTGAGAGGATCATGTGATCTTTATTTTTGCCTCTGTTAATATGGTGGATAACGTTTATAGACTTGCGTATGTTAAACCAGCCTTGCATCCCTGGGATGAAGCCTACTTGATCATGATGAATGACTTTTTTGATGATAAGCTGTAATCTATTGGCTAGGATTTTGTTGAGAATTTTTGCGTCTATGTTCATGAGTGAGATTGGTCTGAAATTCTCCTTTTTGGTTGGGTCTTTTCCTGGTTTTGGTATCAGGGTGATGTTTGCTTCATAGAATGTGTTGGGGAAGATTCCTTCTTCCTCAATTTTTTGGAATAATTTCTGCAGTACAGGAATAAGCTCTTCCTCGAAGATTTCATAGAATTCTGGAGTGAAGCCATCTGGACCAGGGCATTTTTTGGTTGGAAGATTTTTTATTGTTTCTTTGATCTCAGTGCTTGAAATTGGTCTGTGCAGGAGCTCTATTTCTTCCTGGCTGAGTCTAGGGAGAGGGTGTGATTCCGAATATTGATCCATTTCTTTCACATTGTCAAATTTCTGGGCATAGAGTTTCTGGTAGTATTCAGAGATGATCTCTTGTATTTCTGTGGGATCAGTTGTTATTTCCCCTTTATCATTTCTGATTGAGGTTACTAGAGATTTTACTTTTCTATTCCTCATTAGTCTGGCCAATGGTTTATCTATTTTATTTATTTTTTCAAAAAAACAACTCCTTGTTTCATTAATTTTCTGAATGATTCTTTTGTTTTCAATTTCATTGATCTCTGATTTGATTCTGGATATTTCTTTTCTTCTAGTGAGTTTAGGCTTAGATTGTTCTTCTTTTTCCAATTCCATAAGATCTCTTGTGAGATTGTTGATGTGCTCTCTTTCTGTTTTTCGAATGTAGGCATCTAAAGCGATGAATTTTCCTCTCAAAACTGCTTTTGCAGTATCCCACAGGTTTTGGTAGCTTGTGTCTTCATTGTTGTTATGCTCAAGGAAGTTAATGATTTCCTGTTTTATTTCTTCCTTCACCCATCTGTTATTCAACAGAAGATTGTTTAGTTTCCATGCCTTTGGGTGGGGTCGAGCATTTTTGTTAGAGTTGAGTTCCATCTTTAGTGCCTATGGTCTGAGAAGATACAAGGTAAAATTTCAATTCTTTTGATTCTGTTCATACTTGTTTTGTGTCCCAGGATATGATCAATTTTGGAGAATGTTCCATGGGGTGATGAGAAGAATGTATATTCTTTATCTTTGGGATGGAGTGTTCTATATGCGTCTATCAAGCACAGTTATTCTAGGGTCTCATTTAAGTCTCTTAGGTCCTTGTTTAATTTCTGTTTAGAGGATCTGTCCAGCTCTGTAAGAGGAGTGTTAAAGTCCCCTGTTATTATGGTATTATCAGATATCATATTGCTCAGACTGAGTAAGGTCTGTTTCAAGAATCTGGGAGCATTTAAATTGGGTGCATAGATATTTAGAATTGAAATGTCTTCTTGTTGTATTTTTCCCTTGACCAATATAAAGTGACCATCTTTGTCTTTTTTGACTTTAGTTGCTTTAAATCCACATGTATCTGAAAATAAGATTGCAACTCCTCTTTTCTTCTGAATTCCATTTGCCCGAAAAATTGTCTTCCAACCCTTGACTCGGAGCTTTAATTTGTCTTTTGAAGCCAGGTGTGTTTCTTGCAGACAGCAAATGGATGGCTTGTGTTTTTTAATCCAGTCAACCAATCTATGTCTCTTCAGTGGGGAATTCAAGCCATTAACATTTATTGAGATAATTGATAAGTGTGGTAGTATTCTATTCGTCTTATTTTGTGAGAGTCCATTGCTTAGTTTTATCTTTTGCATCAGTGTGGAGGTTTGGTTCTGTCCTTTAATTTCTGAGTTCTTACTTTGCTACTGATCCATTGTGGTGGTCAGTGTGCAGAACAGGTTGAAGTATTTCCTGTAGAGCTGGTCTTGTTGTGGCGAATATCCTCAGTGTTTGTATATCCGTAAATGATTTGATTTCTCTGTCAATTTTGAAGCTTAGCTTAGCAGGGTACAGAATTCTGGGCTGGAAATTGTTCTGTTTAAGTAGATTAAAGGTAGATGACCATTGTCTTCTTGCTTGGAAAGTTTCATTAGAGAAGTCTGCGGTCAATCTGATGGATTTGCCCCTGTAGGTCAACTGGCGCTTACTCCTGGAAGCTTGCAGAATCTTTTCTTTTGTCTTGACTTTGGACAGGTTCATCACAATGTGTCTTGGAGAAGCTCGGTTAGAGTCGAGGCGACCTGGGCTCTGATAGCCCTTTGAAAGCAGTGTGTCAGAATCTTTGGTGATATTTGGGAAATTTTCTTTTATAATATTCTCTAGTTTGGCTTCCATTCCTCTGGGGCATTCTTCTTCCCCTTCTGCAATTCCTATAACTCGTATGTTGGAACGCTTCATAAAGTCCCATAATTCTGACAGTGAACGTTCTGCTTTCTCTCTCTTCTTTTCTGCCTCTTTTACTATCTGAGTTATCTCAAAAACTTTGTCTTCTACCTCTGAAATTCTTTCTTCTGCATGGTCTAACCTGTTGCTGATACTTTCCATTGCATATTTAAGTTCCCTGATTGACTGTTTCATTTCCTTTAGCTCTGCTATATCCTTTTTATATTCTTCATATCGTTCTTCTCTTATTTGATTCTGTTTTTGGATTTCCATTTGGTTATTTTCCACTTTATTAGCAGTTTCCTTCATTGTTTCCATCATTTCTTTCATTGTTTTCAACATGTGTATTCTAAATTCCCTTTCTGTCATTCCTAACATTTCTGTATAGGTGGAATCCTCTGCAGTAGCTACCTCATGGTCCCTTGGTGGGGTTGTTCTGGACTGGTTGTTCATGTTGCCTGGAGTTTTCTGCTGATTCTTCCTCATGGGTGATTTCTTTTATCTGTTTCCTTGCCCTAATTTTCCTTTCACTTCCTCTTGCTCTTTAAGTTCTCGTGCCTGTGGACTAAGGGTTACAGGAGCAGAAGGGTGAGAAGGTTGAAGAGCAAAAAAGGGATGAAAGAAAGGAGGACCGAGTGATAAGAAAAAAAAAAAAGAAAAATAGAGAAAGGAGAGGGGGTGGGTAAAAGGAATATTGACAAAAAGAAGAGAGGCACAGAAAGAGGGAGACAGAGCAATATAGGTGTACAATAGGGTACTTTGATACATCCTTAAAAAAAAAAACACCTTCTGGGGGTGCCCAGTTGGGTGGTTCCCTTGAGGTCAGCAGCTCTTTGCTAACCTGATCAGATACAGTACCCCACCTCCACCAAGTAGAGAGGAAAGACAAAAATGCTATAAATCAAACCAAAACAAGCAAACAGAAAACTTTACGGGATAAAATTGGCTGGAAAAACCAAATAATAGCGGTAGAAACACTAACAAAAATGAAGTTCTAATTATTGAAATAGGCAGCAATGGGAAATTATAATTAAACCAGAAAAGTTGAGAAAGAAAAAGGATCTGTATGGAAAAGGTTGAACTTAAAAAACAAAACAACAATCAACAACATCAAAATAAACAAAAAAAACAACCAAACCAAAAAAAAGAAAAAAAAAAAAAACACAACCAAAAACAAAGCAGTATGTATATGTTATTGAATATTGTCTGGGCAACACGTGGTCTTCTGGGATATGAGATGTTAATCACAGTTCTGATACGACTGGAGGCTGCTAGTTTCTCAAACCCCAGCAGGTAGACACCCTAAATCTCTCTTCAGCCCACTTAAAAGGCACTTTGAACTTGTTCACTTACTGAGCAGAAGCTTTCTCAGGGAAGTGTTTGTCGCTGGAATCACTGCTGAAGTGGCTATCCACTTACCCTGTGTGTTAAAACTGGTCTCCCTCTGCCCCCGAGGGTTAGGGCTGCAAGGCGGCTCAGACCCCGCCCTTAGGCTACTGGGTCGCTGGGTTACCAGCTCCCACCCAATTCCAGCTCTGCGACCCTGAGGGCGGAGCTTGCCGGGGCAGATCGCTCACAATGGCTGCCTGTGACCCAGAGCCAAACACTATTAGCTCCGTCTGGCTCAGCGGCTCAGACTGGGGCCCTAGAGAAAGGCCAAAATTCTCTGCACTCCCGCTCAGGCTCTCCCCAAGGCAGTTCAGCTGAGTGCCAAGTCCAAAGACACCAAAATAGTTCACAGATAAGGTCTTTCTGGTTTGCAGTCTCGCTGCTACTGAACTTACAGTTGCGGGCGGGTTTAGACGGATTGAACACACGCGACCACTTTCCGGTTTTCCACTGTTTTAGTCCTCCTCTTGGGGTCCAGAAGTCTCTCGCTGACTCCCTGTATCCTCTCAGGGGTGATGATAGGCAGATCCCACCAGCCAGAGATGCCTGGAGTCCTATATCCCCAGACTCACGGTGCCCAGATGCAAGGAAGCTGTTACTCGGCTGCCATCTTGCTCCGCCTCCCCGGCTATGTTTTTTTTTTATTGTAGGGATTCATTGAGGGTACAATAAGCCAGGTTACACTGATTGCATTTGTTAGGTAAACTGCCTCTTACAATCATGTCTTGCCCCCAGAAGGTGTGGCACACACCAAGGCCCCACCCTTCTCCCTCCTTCCCTCTTTTCTGCTTTTCCTCCCCACCCCCATGACCTTAATTATCATTAATTGTCCTCATATCAAAATTGAGTACATAGAATTCATGCTTCTCCATTCGTGTGATGCTTTACTAAGAATAATGTCTTCCACTTCCATCCAGGTTAATACGAAGGATGTAAAGTCTCCATTTTTTTTTAATAGCCGAATAGTATTCCATGGTATACATATACCACAGCTTGTTAATCCATTCCTGGGTTGGTGGGCATTTAGGCTGTTTCCACAATTTGGCGATCGTAAATTGAGCTGCAATAAACAGTCTAGTACTAGTACAAGTGTCCTTATGATAAAAGGATTTTTTTCCTTCTGGGCAGATGCCCAGTAACGGGATTGTAGGATCAAATGTGAGCTCTAACTTGAGTGCTTTGAGGTTTCCCCATACTTCCTTCCAAAAAGGTTGTACTAGTTTGCAGTCCCACCAGCAGTGTAAAAGTGTTCCCTTCTCTCCACATCCACGCCAGCATCTGCAGTTTTGCGATTTTGTGATGTGGGCCATTCTCGCTGGGGTTAGATGGCATCTCAGGGTGGTTTTGATTTGCATTTCTCTAATAGATAGGGATGATGAACATTTTTTCATATGTTAGTTAGCCATTCGTCTGTCTTCTTTAGAGAAGGTTCTATTCATGTCTCTTGCCCATTGATATATGGGATTGTTGGCTTTTTTCATGTGGATTAGTTTGACTTCTCTGTAGATCCTAGTTATCAAGCTTTTGTCTGATGCAAAATATGCAAATATTCTTTCCCAATGTGTAGGTTGTCTCTTTGCTTTGGTTGTTGTCTCCTTAGCTGTACAGAAGCTTTTCAGTTTAATGAAGTCCCATTTGTTTATTTTTGTTGTTGTTGCAATTGCCATGGCAGTCTTCTTCATGAAGTCTTTCCCCAGGCTCATATCTTCCAGTGTTTTTCCTATGCTTTCTTTGAGGATTTTTATTGTTTCATGCCTTAAATTTAAGTCCTTTATCCATCTTGAATCAATTTTTGTGAGTGGGGAAAGGTGTGGGTCCAGTTTCAGTCTTTTACATGTGGATATCCAGTTCTCCCAACACCATTTATTGAATAGGGAGTCTTTCCCCCAAATTATATTCTTGTTTGGTTCATCAAAGATTAGGTGGTTGTAAGATATTAGTTTCATTTCTTGGTTTTCAATTCGATTCCAAGTGTCTATGTCTCTATTTTTGTGCCAGTACCATGCTGTCTTGAGCACTATGGCTTTGTAGTACAGACTAAAATCTGGTATGCTGATGCCCCTAGCTTCATTTTTATTACTAAGAACTGCCTTAGCTATAAGAGATTTTTTATGGTTCCGTACAAAATGCAGAATCATTTTTTCCAAATCTTGAAAGTACAATGTTGGTATTTTGATAGGAATGGCATTGAATAGGTAGATTGCTTTGGGAAGTATAGACATTTTAACAATGTTGATTCTTCCAAGCCATGAGCATGGTATGTTCTTCCATTTGTTAAAATCCCCTGCTATTTCCTTTCTGAGGATTTCATAATTTTCTTTATAGAGGTCCTTCACCTCCTTCGTTAGGTATATTCCTAGGTATTTCATTTTCTTTGAATCTATGGTGAAGGGAGTTGTGTCCTTAATTAGCTTCTCATCTTGACTGTTATTGGCATATACAAAGGCTACAGACTTGTGGACATTGATTTTATATCCTGAAACATTACTGTATTTTTTGATGACTTCTAGGAGTCTTGTGGTTGAGTCTTTGGGGTTCTCTAAGTATAAGATCATGTCGTCAGCAAAGAGGGAGAGTTTGACCTCCTCTGCTCCCATTTGGATTCTCTTTATTTCCTTGTCTTGCCTAATTGTATTGGCTAGAACTTCCAGCACTACCTTGAATAGTAAAGGTGACAGAGGACAACCTTGTCTGGTTCCAGTTCTAAGAGGAAAAGCTTTCAGTTTTACTCCATTCAGTAAAATATTGGCTGTGGGTTTGTCATAGATAGCTTCAATCAGTTTTAGAAATGTGCCACCTATGTCTATACTCTTCAGTGTTCTAATTAGAAAAGGATGCTGGATTTTGTAAAATGCTTTTTCTGCATCTATTGAGAGGATCATGTGATCTTTATTTTTGCCTCTGTTAATATGGTGGATAACGTTTATGGACTTGCGTATGTTAAACCAGCCTTGCATCCCTGGGATGAAACCTACTTGATTGTGATGTATGACTTTTTTGATGATAAGCTGTAATCTATTGGCTAGGATTTTGTTGAGAATTTTTGCATCTATATTCATGAGTGAGATTGATCTGAAATTCTCCTTTTTGGTTGGGTCTTTTCCTGGTTTTGGTATCAGGGTGATGTTTGCTTCATAGAATGTGTTGGGGAAGATTCCTTCTTCCTCAATTTTTTGGAATAATTTCTGCAGTACAGGAATAATCTCTTCCTTGAAGGTTTGGTAGAATTCTGGTGTGAAGCCATCTGGACCAGGGCATTTTTTGGTTGGAAGATTTTTTTATTGTTTCTTTGATCTCAGTGCTTGAAATTGGTCTGTGCAGGAGCTCTATTTCTTCCTGGCTAAGTCTAGGGAGAGGGTGTGATTCCAAATATTGATCCATTTCTTTCACATTGTCAAATTTCTGGGCATAGCATTTCTGGTAGTATTCAGAGATGATCTCTTGTATCTCTGTGGGATCAGTTGTTATTTCCCCTTTATCATTTCTGATTGAGGTTACTAGAGATTTTACTTTTCTATTTCTCGTTAGTCTGGCCAATGGATTATCTAATTTATTAATTTTTTTCAAAAAACCAACTCCTTGTTTCATTAATTTTCTGAATGATTCTTTTGTTTTCAATTTCATCGATCTGTGATTTGATTTTGGAGATTTCTTTTCTTCTACTGACATTAGGCTTAGATTGTTCTTCTTTTTCCAACTCCATAAGATGGCTTGTGAGTGTGTTGATGCACTCTCTTTCTGTTTTTCGAATGTAGGCATCTAAAGCGATAAATTTTCCTCTCAAAACTGCTTTTGCAGTATCCCACAGGTTTTGGTAGCTTGTGTCTTCATTGTTGTTATGCTCAAGGAAGTTAATAATTTCATGTTTTATTTGTTCCTGCACCCATCTGTTATTCAACAGAAGATTGTTTAATTTCCATGTCTTTGTGTGGGGTCGAATGTTTCTGTTAGAGTTGAGTTCCACCTTTAGTGCCTTATGGTCTGAGAAGATACAAGGTAAAATTTCAATTCTTTTGATTCTGTTGATATTTGTTTTGTGTCCCAGGATATGATCAATTTTGGAGAATGTTCCATGGGGTGATGAGAGGAATGTATATTCTTTATCTTTGGGATGGAGTGTTCTATATGCGTCTATCTAGCACAGTTGTTCTAGGGTCTTGTTTAAATCTCTTATATCTTTGTTTAATTTCTGTTTAGAGGATCTGTCCAGCTCTGTAAGAGGAGTGTTAAAGTCCCCTGTTATTATGGTATTATCAGATATCATATTGCTCAGACTGAGTAAGGTCTGTTTCAAGAATGTGGGAGCATTTAAATTGAGTGCATAAATATTTAGAATTGAAACGTCTTCTTGTTGTATTTTTCCCTTGACTAATATAAAGTGACCATCTTTGTCTTTTTTGACTTTAGTTGCTTTAAATCCACATGTATTTGAAAGATCGCAACTCCTCTTTTCTTCCGAATTCCATTTGCCTAAAAAATTGTCTTCCAACCCTTGACTCGGAGCTTTAATTGACACCTGGGTATTTTTGTTGTTGTTGTTGTTGTTGCATTTTGGCCAGGGCTGGGTTTGTACCCACCACCCTCGGTATATGGGGCCAGCACCCTACTCACTGAGCCACAGGCACCACCCTGGATATGTTTTTTGATTACATGAATCAGTTGTAGATTTTGAATTGCTGGATCCTCGTATATACAAATGTTCAATTCTATTAGCTATGTCCAAGTCATTTTCTAAAGTGGCTGCACAGTTTATATTCCTAGTGTATATGTGACATGTGTGAGCATTCCAGTTGCTCTGTGTCTTCACCAAATTTCAATGTAGTGAATCTTCTTCATTTTAACCATTCTGGGGGAGAGAGTAGTGGCTTCAATTTCCTTGATGACTAGTGATTTTTCTCCCCCCCACCCTTTTTGTGCTTATTAAGCACTGGGAATACCATTTCATTCCTAAACCAAGTTGTGCTTTGGGATATCTGATAGATCAACTTGCCAGAATGAAGTTTAAAGCACGAGCACATATGACACATGCTCTGAGTTTGGGTAATACATTTCTGAACATCTACACTGGTCTCCTTTGCTTACTTTCAAGTTCTTGGGTGTGTTTAACAGTGGAGCTTGCGAGATCATTAACTTGCAGATGAGTGACATCTTAGGAATTTTAAAAAGATACTAAGTGAACTCTTTAGCAGTAATTTCTAAAAGTTTATATTTACACAGACCATTTGGGGGGAAAGGAAGTCACATGTGCCGAGTACGTACTTGGTGTACCAGGTGTTAGTGTCACAGGAAAGTAATTCCTAATGCTGGGAATCATGGATGTCCAAGTGGGTCCTTGGCTTTGCATGAGAAGGAATTCAGGAGCCAGCCAACAGTGTAAAGTGAAAGCAAGTTTTATTCATGAAATACAGAAGATCTACTCCACAGACAGGAGAGGCTAGTTCTCCCTCCTAAGGAGAACAGCTTTTATGATTTTCTGGAGTTTTTTTTTTTTTCCTTCAATTTAAGCAATGTCTTAATCATAAGCTAAGCAGGGGAGGAGTATTCATGTTAATTTTTAGAAAGGGGTGAGATTTTTCTTGAACCGGGAACCCTGTCATGGGGTCAGTGGGAGTTCCTTTTAGCATGCTAATATATTATAATTAGAGTATAATGAGCTGCAAGGTCAAGCAGCTGCTAATTTTCTTGCCATCTTGGTTTCCACTGGTCTTAATTTGATTTGTCACCACATCATGTTTTTGATTGGGGTGGCTAGGGGCTTTTGCCTGTGTGTTAAGCAGTGCTTACCGGTTCCCTGCACACACTGAACCAGGCATTTTAAATGTGTCATCTCCTCTAATCATCATAAGGACCCTGTGAGGTGGAGATTATTATACCTAAAGCTCAAGTGAGGAAATTGAGGCTGGGGGCAGGGGTGGACTGTTACGCAGCTATTAAGTGGCAGAGCCATTATTTGAGTATGGAAACTGCTGGACCAAAAGTCTGCCTGTCTGTTGGCAAGCAAACTGGGGGGTGAGCAGAGAGGACATTATTTTTCTAGCATTTCACTAATCATAAACTTTTCCTAGCAAACATTTCATAAATATATCTTTGAACAGTCGCTTCTCCTATGGCAACTTCACATGTGGGTGGCTGTCTTTCACAGCCTCCCTCCATTGGATCTGATGGTCCTGGGAGGTCAGAGTACTTCCACAGCTTCCAGTTGCTTGTTTTTTGTTTTTTGTTTTGAGAGAGAACATCTTGCTCTGTCTCCCTGGCTAGACTGCAGTGGCATCATCATAGCACACTGCAACCTCAAACTCCTGGGCTCCAGCCATCCTCTTGCTTCAGTCTCCCAAGTAGCGGGGACTACAGGCATGTGCCATCATGCCCAGCTAATTAAAAAAATACATTTCGGGCGGCACCTGTGGCTCAGTTGGTGGGGCGCCGGCCCCATATACCGAGGGTGGCGGGTTCAAACCCGGCCCCGGCCAAACTGCAACCAAGAAATGGCTGGGCGTTGTGGCAGGCGCCTGTAGTCCCAGCTACTCGGGAGGCTGAGGCAAGAGAATTGCTTAAGCCCAGGAGTTGGAGGTTGCTGTGAGCTGTGTGAGGCCACGGCACTCTACCGAGGGCAATAAAGTGAGACTCTGTCTCTACAAAAAAAAAAAAAAAAAAAATACATTTCTAGAAACAGGTTCTTGCTATATTGCACAGGCTGTTCTCAGACTTTTGACCTCAAGCACTCCTGCTTTGGCTTCCCATAGTGTTAGGATTATAAGAATGAGCCACCGTGCTTAGCCTCAAATGCCTCTGAACCCCATTTCTTATCCTGCCTGCCTTGCCCTCATCTTTGAGTACTAACTGCGGTAATAGTATTTAGGGATTGATTCCTCTGATTTTTTTTCTTCCTTCTGCTATATTTGCAGATGATTCCTTTATTTTATGTATTTATTTATTTTGTATTTCTGTATTTATTTATTTTTTTGAGACAGAGTCTCACTATGTCTCCCTGGATAGAGTATCGTGGAATCACAGTTCATAGCAACCTCAAACTTTTGGGTTTAAGCCTGTGGTTCTCAATCTTCCTAATGCCGCCACCCTTTATTTATTGCGGTTCCTCATGTTGTGGTGACCCCCAACCATAAGATTATTTTCGTTGCTACTTCATTACTGTTATGGATCATAAGGTAAATATCTGATATGCAGGATGTATTTTCATTGGTCGCGACCCACAGGTTGAGAACCGCTGGAGTGATTCTCCTGCCTCAGCCTCCCAAGTAGCTAGGACTACAGGCGCCCGCTGCAACACCCAGCTATTTTTTTGTTGCAGTTGTCATTGTTGCTTTCAGCAGGCCTGGGCTGGGTTCAAACCCACCAGCCCCAGTGTATGTGGCCAGCGCCCTAACCACTGAGCGATGGGCACAAGCCTGATGATTCCTGTAGAAAGAAAGTTTCCCCCAACAATAGCAATTCCCCCTACATGTATATTGTAGGACATTTAGGAAAACAGAAACTCATCTGATTCCTTTCAATCATTTAGTTCTTTTTTTTTTTTTTTTTTTTTTTTTTTGTAGAGACAGAGTCTCACTTTATGGCCCTTGGTAGAGTGCCGTGGCATCACACAGCTCACAGCAACCTCCAGCTCCTGGGCTGAAGCGATTCTCTTGCCTCAGCCTCCCGAGTAGCTGGGACTACAGGTGCCCGCCACAGCACCCGGCTATTTTTTTGTTGCAGTTTGGCCGGGGCTGGGTTTGAACCCGCCACCCTTGGCATATGGGGCCGGCGCCCTACTCACTGAGCCACAGGCGCCGCCCCCTTTTTTTTTTTTTTTTTTTTTTTTTTTTACATAATTGAGATGCAATGCTGTAACTTGAGACAATGGGTGCGATTTTGGGGGTAATGAATATAATTTTGTACTGGGAGTCACATTTAAGGGTTGTCCTATGAAAACCTCACCCAGGATGGATGTGAAATAGGAGTCACTTGTTAAAAAACAAAAAACAGGGCGGCGCGCCGGCCCCATATGCTGAGGGTTGGCGGGTTCAAACGCAGCCCCGGCCAAACTGCAACAAAAAAATAGCCGGGCGTTGTGGCGGGCGCCTGTAGTCGCAGCTGCTCGGGAGGCTGAGGCAAGAGAATCGCGTAAGCCCAAGAGTTAGAGGTTGCTGTGAGCCGTGTGATGCCACAGCACTCTACCTAAGGGCCGTACAGTGAGACTCTCTCTCTACAAAAAAAAAACAGACTTTTTTTTTTTTTTTTTCAGCTTTGGAAAGGCAGGAGAAGGATAAAAGATAAGGTAACTAAATCAAAGAACTGAGTTTCTGCCGTATTGTTAGAGACATCCCAGTTGGCTTTCAACTCCAACAGACAGAAGCCTGGGAGCCCCTGTGCTGTACTTGTACTCCTTGGAGACACTGCTAACTTTTTATTAAGCAATTTTAAATTCGCATCATCAAAATTTATAAGACACATGCCACTGTATTTTCCTTTTAAGATCGCGCCTACCTTAAACTTTGCTAAAACATTTTTTAATGACATCATCATATTTTGTCAAGGTTACCAGATACTTAGTCATTCCCTGTCAGGCATTGAGGTTGTTTCCCGACTGTTGATGTGTCGAGGATGTGGGAAGAAGCACTTGCATCTGCGTCCATCACTATCTCTGATCACAGAAATCTTTACCACCCTGGTGGAAGGCAGTTGTGAGACCGTGACTCAGTTGAGTTTAAGACCATGAATACACAAGCCAGACAGCCCATGGTGTGACCTTGAGCAAGTTACATAACCTGTCTGTGCCTCCATCTCCATATCTGTAAAACTGGGGAAAATAAAGGTATTTAACCTCACTGTGACGTCATCTGTGTCAAGGGCTCCGTAAATACTATAAAAGGATTTGCTTTTAATATTTACCAGGAATCCTAGAAGTTGGGTGCTAACTGGTTAAAAAAATAACATTTCACGGTTTCCTATATATATTGCTGACTTGAGAGTGTGAATTGATCTCTTTTTTGTAACCTTTGGCCCTAGCAACATTATGTTCAGATCTGTGTGTTTGATGAACATTTATTGAAGCAACTTCTCTCAGCAGCTTGTGAACATCTCTTGGTTCTTTTAATTCTGTTGATTTTTCTGCCTCCCCCTCTAGTCTGTGAATTCCTTAAGGGCAAAGACTATTGGCTACGAATAACAATAGCTAATATTTAACCAGTGCTTACCTCTCAGCAGCGCTGAACACTTTGCATGCCTTGCCTTGTTTCCTCTGCCCAGCAACCTTAGGAGGCAGGTGCTGCCCTCAAACTTGACCCCCAGTTGTTGACTCAGGCCCTAAGCAAACAGGCAGTGAATGCCAGGCTGTGCTGCTCCTTCCCAAACTTGCCAGATCAACAGAATCACCCACAGCACTCAGGTGGAGGGGATGCTGATTCTCAGGCCCTATGCCTAGAGATTCTGATTCTAAGATTGGGGCAGGGCCCAGGAATCTGTATTTTCACCCCAGGCAATCCTTTCTGCTGAGGCCTTGACTGCACAGCAGTGTACTAGTGGCTGATGACCTTGGGGCCCCCAGGTTTCCTCGCCTTGAGCTTTAGGCTGCTGGCTGGGAGGCTTTTCTCTGGGCTGTGAATGGAGTTCTCAGCCCTATCACTGGCTGAGACAGAAGAGGATTCAGGAGACCAGGGGAGATGATGTACCCACTCTCATTAGTATGCAAGGCCCTTCTTGTCACATTGCCTTTAATTGAAACTGAAGGGCTGGCACATCTCTCACTGGGATTTTCCACTCTCAGCCCTTCCGGAACTGGCCCGGCACCAGCCTGCCAAGGGAGACAAGGACGGCACAGGGGCACTGAGGCATCTGTCTCTTGGTATTGGAAGCCAACCACAATGATGTAGAACTCAGGTGGAAACTGGGTTCTTTCAGCATCCCTGCTCCGCCTCCCTCACCCCAGCTTTCCTCCCTTCCTCCCTTCCCCCACTTACTGAATTGCTATCTGTGTTAAGTAAGTTACCTTCTGTCCAGATCAGAAGAAGACCACGCAGAGATTTGATCTGTTTCTTAGTTTTCAGCAAAATAGTCCTTGCACATGGTTCTCATGGTTCATAAGATACACAGGATAAAACAGAAGGTCCTACTGAACATCTTCAGTCCTTCCACTCACTTCAGCCCTAGATATAATGACTTTGAACTCTTAGCTATTTCTCTGGTGGTTATGTCTGTGTCTCTAACAGGCTTATTTTTATGGCAGATAAGATTTATATATAAAAAAAGATTTTAGACAGGATTTACTGATTTTCGGCCATAATAGATGAAGGTTAGCCCACTTATAGCCTATCTCTATCATCCCCCAAACAGCTAAATTGTTTTTCTGTTCTGTTCCTTTATTGGTTGACTTGGTTAACTTCAAGCAATTTACTAACATCTTTCTTTTTACTATTTTGGGGATGGAACATACATACAATAGTGACTATAACACATATACTGAGTAACTATAAAGCAAATACTCATGCAGCCACCACCCAAGAAACAGAACATTGTCACTTTTTTTTTTTTTAGAGACAGAGTCTCACTTTATTGCCCTCGGTAGAGTGCCATGGCATCACACAGCTCACATAAACCTCCAACTCCTGGGCTTAGGTGATTCTCTTGCCTCCGCCTCCCAAGTAGCTGGGACTACAGGCACTCACCACAATGCCCGTCTGTTTTTTTGTTGCGGTTTGGCCGGGGCCGGGTTTGAACCCGCCACCTTCAGTGTATGGGGCCCGGCGCCCTGCCCACTGAGCACAGGTGCCGCCCCAGAACACTGTCACTTTAAAGCTCCTCCCCAAACATGAAGTCTCCTACCCTGAGGTTTGTGATAATTGTTCTCTTGCTCTTCTTTAGCGTTCTCTTCCCTCTGTATGAATCTCTCAACATTTAGATTTGCATAAATAGAATCCCACTGGATGTATTATTCTGTGCCTTGCATCTTTCTTTCAATGCTGTTAAACTGATCCAAGTTGATGTGTGTAGCTGTGGCCCATTCATGCTCACAGTTGTATAATCACTGGCCAAGTAGACCATAATTTGTTTGTCCAGTCAACTGTTGACAGACATTTGGGTTGTTTCCAGTTTTCTGCTATCACGAGGACCCTAACGCACATCTCCCAGTACACGTGTACAAGGGTTTCTGCAGGGGGAATGCAGGATTGGAATACCCCGTTACTCATTGCCAGACCCAGGTCCACTTGATAACACCAGTCACCCTCCAGAGACTGTGACATAATTGTGTGGGGCCTGTGCAAAACTCCCCAGTGTGAATTCCACTGTGAAGTTTCATATCTCACCTTTATTTCCAAATTGTTTACTGTGTCTCAACTCTGCTTTGAAGGTCCCTAGTTCATTCCTTTCTGGTCTTCTCTCTCAAGGTTTATGTGAGACCTTTTCCCAGGCAAGACCAAAGTATAAGGGGTGGTAACAGGTTATCAAGGCATGGACAGGAATTGGTTAAAATACTGGGATAAAGGCATGTAGGTGAATTCTTCCTTCTGGAAGAACTGAAGAAAACTAAAAAACCTCAAGGGCTAGGGATTCCTCCCAGAAGCCAATCTCTCCCTCCAGCTACTATAGCCTCCAGCATCTATCTGCCGGCTGTATACCAGAGCACTCTAACAGCTTAGATAAAATTTTGAGACTCCTGGTCGGCCAGTACAATGCTTAGAAGTTGAGGGGAATTCTAGACTCCTCTGAAGGTCCTACAGTCATGTTTCTTTTCTTTCTTTCTTTCTTTTTTTTGCAGTTTTGGCTGGGGCTGGGTTTGAACCCGCCATCTCCGGCATATGGGGCCAGCACCCTACTCCTTTGAGCCACAGGCACCGCCCAGTCATGTTTCTTTAAAGTGATTCCAATCCCAGTCTGTTCCTCAACCCTGGCAGATCATTAGCAACACACCAGAGCTTTGTCTAAACACCGATGCCTGGGACCGTGCCAATGACATCAGTTTCCGGGTGGACACACAGGCACCAATAGGTTTCAGAAGCTGACCATGTGATTCTCAGATACAGCCAGACTAGAGAACCAGTGGATCTCAAACTTCAGCATCCACCACAATCACTTGGAGGCCTTGTTAAAATGCACATGGCTGGTTCCAGCCTATTCTAGTTTCTATACACCTGGAATGGGGCGCTGCATACGTCCCCCAACCACACTTAGAAAACCATCTTGCAGGTCTTGGGCGGCGCCTGTGGCTCAGTGAGTAGTGCGCCGGCCCCATATGCTGAGGGTGGCGGGTTCAAACCCAGCCTCTGCCAAATTGCAACAAAGAAAATAGCCGGGCGTTGTGGCAGGCACCTGTAGTCCCAGCTGCTCGGGAGGCTGAGGCAAGAGAATCGCGTAAGCCCAAGAGTTAGAGGTTGCTGTGAGCCGTGTGACGCCAAGGCACTCTACCCGAGGGCGGTACAGTGAGACTCTGTCTCTACAAAAATAAAAAAAATAAAAAAAAATAGAAAACCATCTTGCAGGTCTCAAGTTCACACCTGATACTCTCCAAGTTTACCTGCGTCCCTCCCTGTGAGGATCCAGAGCATCCCAGCTTGTGTTATGCAGCCAGGTTGGAGGCTTGCAATAGGCTGTGGAAATGGCACATGCCACAAATCAGGACATTGTCTTAACTTCTATTCAGCTGTTAAACAATCACCAGCACATCATGGATCAGTGGGATAGTGGGAGAGCTCTTAGCAAGGTGTGATGAATCCTTGGCTATTCCTGTTCAATGTCATTGCCAATAGCGTCTAGATCAGGGGTCCTCAAACTACAGCCTGCGGGCCACATGCGGTGGTGCGAATTGTATTTGTTCCCGTTTTTTTTTTTTTGCAGTTTTTGGCCGGGGCTGGGTTTGAACCCACCACCTCTGGCATATGGGGCTGGCATCCTACCCCTTTGAGCCACAGGCGCCACCCTTGTTTTTTACTTCAAAATAAGATATGTACAGTGTGCATAGGAATTTGTTCATAGTTTTTTTTTTTTAAACTATAGTCCGGCCCTCCAATGGTCTGAGGGACAGTGAATTGGCCCCGTTTAAAAAGTTTGAGGACGCCTGGTCTAGATGCAAGGGTCCTCACTGTCGTTGTCCATAGCACTTCCATATTACATAGAACAAAAAAGGTGTATACAGTGAAAAATATTATTTTGAAAAAGTCCATGACCACAAGCCCCAAGTATTAAAAATATTTTTCTAGTTTGAGTTACTAATACAATGATTACTAATACACAACAGCAAATAAATACATTACACATTTTGATAGTTATTAAATATAGAAAATAGACTCTGGGGCCTCAGCATTTCAAATTGCCTTCTTGTTCGGCATTTGGGGATTGTCTATACACTGGGCCAAAACTAAACAAGTCCACGCCTAGAAGCTGAAGAGCTGAAAATGGATTTCCTTTAAATGAACCAAGACCAAGAACCCTTGGAGTCTTTGTGTACCCTCAGTTTGAAAACTGCCAGGCTGCTCTGTAGCGCTGAAGTCATTCATCCCACTTCCATCAGGAAATAATGGCATTGCATAGGACAGTATACACACCCCACCTCTGTGCTGACATCTGGCTAGTATATGCCCTTATCTGCAGGGAGATCAGGACTGGAGGCAGGTTCGACTGAAACCTCAACCCTACCCAGATACAACTCCACATACCCTTTCTACCAGAACAGCGCTTCACACAAATCAGAGCCTGCAATCTGCTCAAATGACCTTTCTGGCATTAACATACAAGACAAGCCTTTGGGACACTAGACAGAAAGCTGTATTAAATAAAAAAGGAAAGGTCTTTCTAAAAAGACCCCCCCTCCCCCACAGACATAGGGGACTGAGTTTCCATATTTATTTTGGGAGGGACTTTATACACGTAGGGATGATTTTCCCTTAGAAACACTGCCATACTGTGTGCCCAGCTAACATTCCTATTTGGCAGACTCAGAAAATCAGTGGTGTCACATTCTTGTCCAGACCGTGACACAAGAAAAAAAAAAAAAAAGATTCTCTTCTGACCTTGCAATTGACCCTAGCAATAACCTGTTTTTCATTCTGGGTTTGTGGAGGGGAACAGGATTTGTGTTGACAGGTTGAGTTGAGTGGGAAGCCTAGAATCTGTCATCATCTTTAGTAAAACTTCCTTCCTTCAGTACCCTGACCTGCAAAGCACACTTTTGACCTTCTTCTGAACGGAATTAAGAATTTCCAGGAAGCAGTATTGAAACTTCAGGTGCTGCCCTTAGAGCACAATGGCCCAGTGTTCTTCTTGGCGGATCTGTGGGGCTCAGTGGGTTTTGGTGCAACTGACTTTGTCCACACATCAGAGTTTCCGGGTTCCAACTGACAAGTCTGTCTACATATGTAAATTGATCCTGACTTTCTCTTTTCATTTCTTTGTAGTGAAATGCAAAATGGAGGATGATGAGGTGCCTGCATTATGTTAACCACAGTTGGTATCTTTTCCTGTCGGAGCACAGCTTACCCTGGGCAAGGAAAATGTCTAAATTTCGTTAACGACAAGACTTGGTACAGGTGAAAATAGAATCTTTTCCACACAAGATAGCATGTGTTGCAAACATGGTTTAGTGCAAATAGTTTATAAAAGAAAAATACCAGTCTTAACTTTCTGCATTATCCCCAAACTTTATTCTTTTATCTAGATATTTTTTCAGGGCTTCAGGAGTCTACATCACCTGCTGTTAAAATGTACAGTGATGAACTCCAGTCCCAGGAGATGTTGAAGTGCTCTTCTTACCAGTGTTCCCACTTCAGGCTACTTTTGCGAAGATCCATAATCTCATTTAAGTCCCAAACCTCTGAATTGTGTTTTACGTTTATCTGGTGACTACTCTTTTTATAAAAAAGACATTATTGCTTATGATCATTTCCAAAGGAGACCAGACCTTGACTTTTATGGCAAGCCCAACAAGATGACATTTAACCCAGATGACAGTAACAAAGGAGTTTTGTTGTCTAGGCCCAAAGTATAAAAAATTCCCACTTTGAAGGGTACATTAATTTATGACCCTCATTTGTTCTGTGGTTTGCCCATTAACTAAGATTCTTCCATTCAAAATGCCACAGATTCAGCCTCGGGGCAAATAAGCCTAATAGTTGTATTGAGTTGTTTGACAAGCTACCACGCACCTTAAGTAAATAGTAAAGCTTTTATTTTTGTGTTAAGAACAGCATTTTGAAAATAAAACCTATCTGCCCATGCTTTACAACCTTTTAAATTTGTAATATTTATATAGTCATTTATGGTATACATTGATTGTCTTGAAATGTCTTTTATGATTTTTTTTATAAGTATGCGACAGTCAGCCAGGGGAAGATAAAGGTACATTATAAAACATACATTAATGCATTTAATAAATATATATTATCTATCAAAAATGAGCCATAGCTCTTCATTAATTAATAAAAAGCACCTGCTGAGAACTCCTGTAAGCTGGTAGAATCATTGCATCATTGGATTATAAAAGCCACAATGCTCCCTTTCAGTTTGGGGTTCAGCCTGAGGTGGTCAACTCAGCCTTGGCCATCCAAGAATACCACTCCCAGGGTTCAGCCTCAGGCAGTCAACTCAGCCTTGGTCACCCAAAAACACTACCCCCACTTCACGCCTGTTGATGGGCCCTGATGGCATCTGTGCTAAAAAAAAAAAAATCTCTGGGCACCCAGCTTCCAACAACTGGATCTTCAACCCTAGAAACCCTTGAGACACACATAAATTCCCAGTTTGTAAACTGTCAGATCCGATTCCCTTTTCCCCTACCCTCCATCTCCAGTGGAGAAACCCAGGATGGAACGACAACTTTCTATTAAAAAGGGGGACAAGAGTGGCTGTTATAGTCCCAAAGCGATTTTAATAACCAGACATGGAACGATTTGTGCTTACAATGAGGGATTTTGATCAGAGATGCTCTCCTTCCAGGTCGTTTTCCCTAAACAAGTCTTATTTACACAAACAGATCTTTAACAGAGGTGCCATTTAATTTTGACTTTACACTTCACTCCATGCAGGCAGCCGGCTGCCACCTGCCACAGTCTCTTGGCAAAGATGCTTCCTGGTACTTTTCAGGTGAAGTCAAAGAGCTGCCCTCTCCCTTCTTCCCCCACTCTCGCCTCCTTCCCCCTTGTGAAGGCATTCAGCCCACTCTCAACCTTAAAGTCACAATAAAACAAAACCCAGAAGCAGCAAAAATGTATTAGATTTAAAAGGGGGGAAAATGATCTCATTAAGTGAAGTTTACAGTGGTTCATAGATGGTTCTGTTTTTATGGTGGGGAGACACTGCCTCTGGCAGCCAGTTGCTGTGCTCACCTTACTTGGTTGGACAACAAAGAACTTAGAAAAACGATCATGTGAATCACTCCATCCCTCGAATGGTATCAGAAAGCTCCAAAGGACTCCAGGGAGCGGGGGTGAGCAACCATCTCCTGGCACAAGAATGTGTAACACTGTCGTTTTTTGACTGCACTGGATCAAGGTGTATGGAGATTATTTTTCTTTTCATAATACTGGGTCTGCATGCAGCTTCCCTATTCCAACCCCCAGTCCTAGGATCTTTCCCTCCCCCCCCCCGCCCACCTCAGTCCACCCAATGATGGTCCTTGAGCAGAGGATTGGAATTGGATTCTCTAGAAGCAAGCACATGCTCTGGGCAGAGGCAGGGTGCTTCCTGGAAGGTCAAGTAGGAGTGACATTCTGGGGCCATGCTTTTTCTTCCCCATGCAGGGTAACACAAGGAAATAAACTAGCTGTTAAGGAAACCTGCAGGAGAGCCATACAGGGATGGCTGGATTGACCTCAGTTTCCCCAGGGCTTTGCAAGGATGGGGGAGGGGGCACAGCAGAGACCAGGGCCTTGAGAAATATCAAAAGGTTTATTAAAACATACTCAGCTCAAATGTGCTGGCTTATGAAGAAGTCAATTCCCCCCACCCCCAAACACTAACCTTTTTCGTTTTCTTTAAAGGTTAAAGGCTTACGGGTAGTTTTATAGAAAAAGCAATGTAGTGATTAGAGTATATGCAAAAGGACCCACCCTTATTTATACATTCCATGACGTCAGTTTAAAACTCTTTGCATTGAATCCCTGCTAGCGATTATGCTGGCCAAACAGTGCAGAGAACATGGGGCTTTTGATGGCCAAGATGTTCAAAATGCTAAATAATGAAAGGAATGACTTGCTTAGGACAGATGGAAACCATGACAGAAACAATGGGCTTTGAGAAAGGCCATTTTCATGGAACCTGCAGAAAACCAAGACAAAAATGCCCCACACACCCATCAAAAGCAGCAAAAAACCCTTGTGTGATCTTTTCCACCCAGGAACTTCACCATATTCATGGAGAAGACCCAAGAAGTCCCTGGTTGCTAAGAGGCAGAATGTCATCTCCCATCCTGGAGGGCAGGCTGGAAGCTCTGCCATGTGACATCATGGAGGAAAGCCTGCACTGCTGCCTGCCTTCCAACCTGCCCCACACAGGGGCTTTAAAATGGTGGCCCCATCTGAGCTTTTGACATGAACATGGGAATAAAGTTGGCAAGGGTTTGGAGGGGTACTCCTAACTACGGGAAGTGAGTGAGATGATCTGGCCCCAATTCAGAATGTTCTATGGCTCTACAAGGGGAGGCGCAGGACTTTTTCACCATTGGTGCTAGAGCAAGAGGCCCACAGAAGGAACAGCAGTTGGTCACCACTTTCTAAATGTGATAGTCACTTCAACGCCCAGCAAGCCTCTTCTTTGGCACATGCCAAGGTCTCTTCACCACTACTGGCTATAAAGCTCACCCCACGATTCATTTGGGCCTTGCCTTGGAAATCTCTGTAACTCTGACACCCCCTGAAATGTGCAAACCACCAGCAAGCCAGTGGAAAAGTTCGCATTTGTCCTCCTCAACAAAATGGTCATCTCCAAGGGGCCACCTGATGTCCAGCATTTGCTGGGGAGGGGCCATAGAGTAGGGGCTCCCCCATATGCAGCTGACACCAGCCTGGCCCACCAGCTGTGGATTTGGTTCTGTTCTACCCCTAGAGGATGAAACAGTCTTCCCAGCCACATATTCGAGGCAGCCTAATACTATTTGCAATTAGCTTTGCTTTAGTTTGCGGGGATTGAGGTTGGTTTGGTATTATGTGTCTGTGTGTGTGGCAGGGGAGGGGAGGGCAGTCGGTGTTAGCTTTTCAGTTCATCAGTGTTCACATTTACATGAAATCCCCTTGGCTGGGATTTCCAAATTTCCTGGCTGTGAGGCGGCCTTGTTCGGCTACTATTACCAATTTCTCCCTCACGAAAGTCACAGCCAGGGAATAAAATTGGTAAGAGAGATTCTTATTCTCTGGAACTTAAAGTCTTTCACCAAAGGTGTCTTCCTGTGTGACTTGGCGGAGCAGTTGGGATCTGGAATAACACATAAGGATAACACACTAAGAACTCTATGCTTTTGTAAAGTCAACATTAGAAACCAATTCATTAACAAATTGCCATATTTTTATCTAGATAGGCTGAACAATAACTCTCAAGAAAAGAAGCAACCACTGCGTGTTATGCTGCTGGGGTTCCTGAGACAGTCACGTCTCCCCTTTTCTATAACCGTCCACCCCTAAAGAATATAAGTTTCCTTACCCAGAAACCCATTCACTTTCTAAGTCCTGGGTGTTTTTACACGCGTTGGCTTGAAGGAACCAGGAGGGCTTAAAAGTGAGTGATGGGGCCTTTTCTAACCATATTTATTATAACACACAGGCTGAATGCTTGTGAGTCAGGCGTTTCTCAGCCCTGGACAATAGAGCAGCCCAGTGGATGGCAGGGGGTTTTAAGAATGCAAATCTGTGATTCTATTTATCTTTGAGCCTGTTCCAAACCAATGCCTTGAATACCATTCAAAGGCCAGGAAACCTGAATTCCCTTTAGAGATCAAAGACCATCCCTAACTCACATTAAAAAAAAAAAAAAAAGCTCAGGTTGAGTTATGGAATTGGCACATGATATAAAGGATGGAAATCCAATTTACACATGTAAACCGGCTCATGCATCATTTCTGAAAGAAACATGTGGCTATGTTTGGAAATTAAATGTAGGAATGACAGTTGTGTCTTTGGATTGCTGGAGAAACAAAATGATGTACTTCTGCGGAGGCAAACATAAACGATGACAATTCTGCTAGAGGTCTGTTTGGCATCAGATAGTCAAACTGCTTTTCTGTTTGAGGGATGGTAATAGCTTCAATTCCTTAAGACTTCTCTTAGGAAGTGGGGGGTACCCCAGGGGTACCAGCTGGGGCCCAAAGACAGAGGGAGACCCAGGGACTTAAAATAATTGATGTCAACAAAAACTGCTAGGGAGTTCATCATTTTGGGCTTTTCCTAAAAGTCACCTCGCAGGGAGAGGCTTGGTTGGGATACTGTATAAAGAAAGCCAAAAAACTCAGTTGGGTACAAAAACCCCAAGAAATATGGACTCTTTCCAATGAATCTACAGGTGGTTAAGTAAGTACAGGTGGATTTTTCCGTGCATGGAGAAAAGGGGCAGAAACAGAAGAAAAACAGAAGCTTTGCATGCATTCTAGCTGCAAGGGATGTCGCCTTGAGCTGCTGTCTTTGCAGGCTGAGGATGCAGCCTTCACAGAGCAGCAAGTCTCAGATGAAGCTGCTCCCGCACACGGTAACGCTCTTAGCCTTCCTGCCAAAACATCACATCTTAATACTTACAGTCCCACCGTTGAGCACAACGGCCATCTCGGTCGGCTGATACACGTTGCTTCTAAACGGAGCGGTGGGTCTTTTCCCCAGGCTGCCACTGGGTCTTTTCCCCAAGCTGCCATTGGGAAATCCTGCTGTTCGCAGAGCTGAGGGAGAAAGGAGTTGGCAATACAACAACACCAAAAGAGAAACACAATTTTGTTTTCTTCCCCCAACAACGGGAGCTCTGGGCACCCTGTCCTCGCCTACTCCAATAGCTCCTCCCCTTTGTCACAAGCCTGATTCAAAACAAAAGTCACAAAGGAGCTTTGTTCTCAGGCCCTCTAGGAGTCTGACTGGTCTCAGGGAGCTGGGCGAGTGGTGATAGAGCCCAGGGCTGAGGCTACGTCCCTCCCTTCAGCCACCAACCCCCTGTAAGCTATGGGCGACGAGTACCCCTTAGGTCTCCTTTGACAAAAGATCTCCTCACTACAGAATGTCATTCATGTAACATTCAACATCCCATCACTCAGAACTGCTCTTTCTGGATACACAGAGAGGAGGAAAGCCCTAAACGTGGACATCAAGTTCACAATAGTATCCCTCATCTTCATCAGAAAGTGACCGAGCAGAGAGCAGGACTCTAACCACACAGTCTTCTAAACAAGAATAAAAGGGACCCCTGAAGTCAAGATGGCAAAATCTGTTGGCACTTTTTCCCTCTGAAAGGTAGGTAAAACTGGTGTTTCTAACTCACTGAACTTTTAGAATATTTCAATTTCCTTTTTTTGTAAAGAAAACCAAATAGAGGGCGGCGCCTGTGGCTCAAAAGAGCATGGCGCTGGCCCCATATGCCAGAGGTGGAGGGTTCAAACCCAGCCCCGGCCAAAACTACAAAAAATAAATAAATAAATTAAAAAGAAAAGAAAGAAACCAAATTGATATGAAAAGACATAGAGGAGTCCTAAATGCATATTGCTAAGTGAAGAAGCCAATGTGTTTAAATTAAAGCTACTATATGATGCCAACTTATATAATGTTCTGCAAAAAGGCAAATTTATAGAGATTAGTAGTAGCCAGGTGTTTGGGTGGGGGAGGGATAAATAGGTAGAATTCAGGACGTTTTTAGGGCAGCAAGACTATTTTGTATGATGCCATAGGGCGGACGCAGGTCATATGTATTTGTCAAAACCCAAGGAATTGGGCAATACAAAGACTGAACTTGAATTAAAACATGAACTTTACTTAATAATAATGAATCAATATTGATTCAACAACTGTAACAAATGTCTAAGTAATCCAAGATGTTAATAGTAGGAGAAACTCTGTGTATGAGCTGGGTGGGGGATGGCATGGGGAACTCCCTGTACTTCTTAATTTTTCTGGAAACTTACAACTATTCTAAAAAGATAGTTTTATTAAAAAAAAAAAGTGAAAGCACTATTAAAAAAATAAAGTTGTTTCAATTGCAAGATGGCATCTTCATTATTTTCATTGAAAGTACAAATTTTGCTTTGCTATGATAAACCTCACTTAAAAGTCTTCCCCAAAGGGAGGCACTTTTCTAGCTAAAAAGCGGCAAGACAGCACAGGTTTTCTACAAATTACCCTAGGCAGGGACCAAAATCAACTTAGTAAAATAGTTAATCTGTCCAGAGTGCCAACCAGGAGCCAGGCATTGTGAAAAGTACTTTAGATGTATAACTCTATGTTGTACAAAAACTCATGTAATTTTCATAGTATGAGAGGTACTTTTATTATTTCCACTTTACTTGGGGCACAGAGTGTAAGTAACTTGCCCGAGGTTCCACGGTGGGGAAGAGCCAGAAGCAGCATTTGAACCCTGGCAGAGAATGTGTTCTTACCCTCACGCTTCACTGGTGCCACACTTTTTAACCACCATACTTGGTTACTTAGAAGCAACTTGAAGTTAAGTGATATTCAGGACTGTTCAGCTCAGACTGGATAAAAGAAACTGAGGCAGGGTGGGAAATGCATGTTCCCGTGATACTTATGAAAACCTTCCTTGCTTTGGCATCACCACACCTTCAAGCAGCTCACTCAGTGCTTGGCAAGGAGCTGCCCTTCCCAGGAAGTAGTGATGAGATTCCTGGGAAGCTGCACAGGGCTGTGGGAAACTTTAGTCTACAGACTTACTGTTCTCCATTACCAGGCCGGACGTGCCTGGGGCAGGGGGAAGTCCAAACAACACTGCTTTCCCTGGCACCTGTGGTGGGGGAATCTGCCTCCAAACACATACTGGCTCTCCTGTCCATCTGTGGGCTAGGGTACTTTGGCCTCAAGGGCCCTCCTCCTTAATAGCTATTTGTGGTTTTCCTCTGGTAAATATCCCTGCCACATAGACCCTGGAGTGTTGGCTACAACTGTTTCTCCCTGGCCTAGCAGGTCATCACATTGGCTCAGGGAAGGGCAGTCAGCTAACCCTGGGATTTTTTGTTCAGGCATCTTGGGCAATGTTCCTCTTTTCCACTGGGTCTCTGTGCAAGCCTGCAGCTACCATCATGGGGCTGCCATAATGGAGAGAGACCAAATCCTGTCACTACTTCAGTCTCCTGAATCGAATCAATCCTTAAGTCTGCTTCATTTTTCTAGTGCTTATTTGAATTGTATTTTTTATTATTTGCACCTTACTCCAACTAACTATAACTCTACCCTGACCTGGGCCAGATCTGAAAGGCAAGCACAGCTCACCCATGGGGGATCCCCATGAAATGAAAGCTCATGTTAAACGCCAGCCTTTTCTTACACAGACACTGCCAAGTAAGGCCAGGTTGGCCCTGTCCCCAAAACCAACTCAGGGCCTTCCCGTAGGAAGCAAAAGGTCAGTTTAAATAACCCCTGGCTCTGAGAGCCCAAGGCCCCTAACAGAAGAAAAAACACTTTTCTTTCTTGCTCCTTTGAAAGGGGAAATTTAATGTGCCTTGTTAACGCTTTCCAAGATGTGACCCAAAGTGCTACATCCCTCAGTATATTTTAATCTTCTATCACACACCTCATGTCTTGTTGATGCTTATTCATATGTAAATGGGTGCAGTTGTACTCCTGTGGAGTCTCACTCTTGGGGAAGGAAATATGGGGCAGAGGCTGCTGGGGTTTGGCAGAGCCATAATACAGCCTGGAGAAGGCCCTTCCCATTTCATGAGCATGTCAAGATGGACTCTCAAGGGAAGAGAACTTGACAGCCTGATGAGAGAGTTAAAATGCAAGAGAAACAGGCCAATGTAGCCCTGGGCCTGGCTACTCTATGAGACCCAAGGATTTGGGCAAGGGTAAGGCCCCTCCTGGGGCCTGGTTCTTAAAATACAAGCTGGCTGAGGTCAGCACCAAAGACTCCAACAGCTGTTCCCTCAGTGCCCAGGAAGCGTACCCGGAGGATCCCCAGCCAGCACACCAAAGGTTTCTAGAACAAAGGCTATCTTAGCCAGGACTCCAACTCAGCCTTTCTGCATGAGCTTTCTCAGGCTTTGCCTGAGGCCTATTCTGCCCCAGCCCATATGCATTTTGGTGGAGACACATTTGGCATGATTCAAAAGAGGGTTACTGAAAAAAAAAAAACAAAAAACAAAAAAAACAGTCTGGGGGTGGCGCCTGTGGCTCAAAGGAATAGGGCGCCTGCCCCATAATGCTGGAGGTGGCGGGTTCAAACCCAGCCCTGGCCAAAAACTGCAAAAAAGAAAAAAAAAAAGTCTGACAACAGCTGAGGTTGCTAAAGAGGAGGTGAAACGAGGCTGTCATGCAATTATCAATTTACTGTCATGAATTAGTTCTACTCTTCTGAGGTGCTGTACGTATAGTAACTCCTCACTTAAGTATCATGGACGGGTTCTTGAAAACTGTGACTTTATGCAAAACAACATACAGGAGGGTCCACGAATGATGTTGTTTGGTTATGAAGTTGATGAGAAAAAAAAAAACTGGCTTTGTTTTATGTTGTTTCGCTTGAAGTTGAAGTTTCCTAAAATCTATTGATGATGTTAATTGAGGACTCACCATATTAAGCTTTTAAGTGCAGACTCTTCAACCCATATTTAGGAATATTTTTTGCAAGAAGTTAATCAAAAGCCCGAAGATGAATGCATAAGAATGTTCACTGCAGCACTGTTTATTGTGGAAAGCCAAAGTTAAGTAGACTATTCCACAGCTAAAGATCAGAAAAATAAACGAAGGTGCCTAATGGGAAGCTCTGCATTATGAGAATACCATAGGTCTGCAGTTACTGACCTGGCAGGGCCTCCATGACACTGACTTAAGTAAGTACATTGAAGACCACCACTTAGACCAGGGGTTTCAACATGGTTATATCTTAGAATCTCTTGGGAGCCTAAAAAATACCGACTTCCAAACTTAGACTTAAGCAGAGTGAGGGGGCAGGCACTGGTAATTTTTTCAAGTAGCACAGGCGATTCTACCAGGTGGCCAGATTAAGAACTGCAGTGTCACGTCGTGTGTGTGTGTGTGTGTGTGTGTGTGTGTGCGCACACGTGTGCACTGAGAGATGTCTGGCTAGATGGGAGCAACCCGTTGGCAGTAGTTGTCTCTGGCAAGGGGATTTTGAACAATTTTTCTTATTTTTACTGACCTAACCTGCATGGTTTCTTGCTGATTCTACATCGTTATTGTTGCTCCTTTACCACTAGAAAGGAATAATAGAAGGATTTTTGCTTTGGGAAAGAAAGAGGGGATGGAAGGAAGGTAACTTATTTGTTTTGGAACATGTCAGAGGGTGAAGCCACTGTGAGGAAGATGGGGGTGTAGGGCACCTCTCAAACCCTCTATCATCCCCTGTACAAGCATCGATCCTGTCAGTACCAACGTGGGTTCCAGACCCTGTGGATCTCTGGCCCTTCTGTGGATGTGAAGTCCTGGCTGCGTTTTTACGAGAAAGAGTGTGTGTAATGGAATTCAGAAAACCAACTTTCCCCTTCCCTGCTCTGCTGTGAACTTACGAGTTTGAACAAGTTGCCTGACATCCCTGGCCCTCAGTTCCTTCCTCTGCAAAATGGGTCTGATCACCTTCATCTTTCCAAATGCACAGAGTTGTCCTGAGACCATAAATCAACTAACGTGATTTAAGAAGAGGAGGGTAAGTCCATGGAAAAGTGGCTAAGCCTGTGAGCTCTGGATCCAGCCTGCCTGGGTTCAGACCCTGGCTCTGCCTCTTAGGCAAGTTGCTTAGCTGCCCTGTGCCTCAGTTTCCCCATCTGTAAAACAGATCTCTTGGAGTTATTGTAGGGCTTAAGCGAGATCAGCCACTGAAATCCTCAGAACAGTACATGGCCCATGGTAAGCACCTAACAAAGGTTATTCTTAACTTTAAAGACCATAATACTCGAGTAGTTCTGGCATCTTGGTTTTTTTTTTTTTATTTTTTTATTTTTTTGTAGAGACAGAGTTTCACTTTATTGCCCTCAGTAGAGTGCCGTGGCGTCACACAGCTCACAGAAACCTCCAGCTCCTGGGCTTAGGCGATTCTCCTGCCTCAGCCTCCCTAGTAGCTGGGACTACAGGCGCCCGCCACAACGCCCGGCTATTTTTTTGTTGCAGTTTGGCCGGGGCCAGGTTTGAACCCACCACCCTCGGTATATGGGGCCGGTGCCCTGCTCACTGAGCCACAGGCGCCGCCCTCTTTTTTTTTTTTTTTTTTGAGACAGAGTCTTATTATGTCGCCCTCAATGGAGTGCTGTGACATCACAGCTCACAGCAACCTCTAACTCTTGGGCTTAAGCAATTCTCTTGCCTCAGCCTCCCAAGTAGCTGGCACTATAGGCACTCACCACAACACTCAGCTATTTTTTTTGTTGCAGTTGTCATTGTTTAGCTGGCCCTGGCTGGGTTTAAGTACGCCCGCCTCAGTGCATGTGGCCGGCACCTTACTACTGAGCTACGGGCGCCACCCTGGCATCTTGGTTTTACTACAAGGAAATAAACATCTCATTCAACAACACTGGTCTTAACCTTTTGGGGGCCACAGGTCACTGTGAGAATTTTCCTGGACAAAATTTTGCATCCACTTTAGGTTCCATAGGAGTCCATGGGTCTCAGATAAAGAAGGTCCTCTCTGGGAGGAGATGGCAAAGGGATGGTCCCAGGGCTGACCTCTATTTCAGCCCTATCTTCTCCTGGCACCCCAGGGAGCCACTGCCTTCCAGCTGGGCTGCCGTCCTGGCCAAACCTCTGGACAAACCCATGCTGGAACTTTCTGGTCAGAAGAGAGCAACTCTGATAAAGGCCACATGGGAATTTCTAACCCTGTCCACACTGGGGTTCCCTCCTGGGAGTCTGGCCAGGGGGAGAGGTGCAGAGGACAGCAGGTACATCCTGGTAGGAGGAAGGGATGTGGACAGCTGCAGAAGATATGATGGTTTGATGTGCTCCCCTCAGTCTGAGCCCTCAACCCAGCGAGGCTGACCAGGTTGTATGACCAGTGCCTGAGCACCAGGCCCCTGGGTGGACATCACTGAAGAGGGAATTGTAACAGTCTGGAAGGGGCCACCTCCTACCTTACATTCCCGGGCAAGTCATTTAAATTTCTTAAGCGCCTCCATTTATTCATCTATAAGATAGAGACTGATGAGATAATGCAGGTTAAAGACAGGATAGTGCCTGGCACATGGTTAGTGCTCAACAAACAGGGACTCTACCAGATAATCATTATCACTACTGTTAGTTGCTGTAGCCCCTGATACAGCTTTAAGTAACTGAGAAAAGGCAATTTTATTTAATCTTGAGTGCTGGGAGTCTAATTCTCTTCAAGTGATGATTCCAAGAGATACTTCCTAAGCACAGTAGAGGGGATTCGGTGCCTGTAACAGACCCTTTAGGTAGGCCACCTCTGGATCCTGCTAGAGCAGTGACAGACAGTCCTCGGTACCCAGTGTCACCACCAGAGCCTACCACATCGCTGTTTTTATTCCTTGGAATCCAATGGAACTCATTCAGCCCATTCACAAGTTATGTAGGCTGCTGATGACAATGGGAAACAGGAGTTGGGGACAGACGCCTGACCTCCTGTCCTTCCTGGGCCAATTGTGAGGCTCATTCTACATATCTCCTCAGAGACTTCCCAGCAGAATTGAGCCCCATCTGCCCATAGCGGTAACTGCCTCAAGAATGCCCTTATTCCGGCATTTCTGCCTTCCCCATCTCATTCTCCCAGCCCTCTTCCTGGCTGGGACGACCTCCCAAGTAAACACCCTGCCCTGAGCCCTCGTCTCAGACTCTGCTTTTAGGGGAACCCAGCTAAGGTGCACATACAACACACCGGGGGCCAGGGAGGCTTCGCGCTCACCGTTAACTTTTCTCAACAGCTCTAGGAGGCACATTCTTTTATTATGTCCACTTCACAGGTTTAAAAAGAATGGAGGCTTAGAGAGGTCATGTCATTTGCTCAAAGCCACACATCTAGGAAGTGGCAGGGCCGGATCTGAAGCTAGATGTCTGCCTGCAGGGCCCAAATCTATACACTATGACTGAGGCAGGGGAGGGGACAGGAGCAATCTCTGTGTTGGTATCAGCACAGGGGCCAATGTTTGTGGACTCTAACCCACCAGGACTTCCCTGGGACCAGAACCACCTATCCCCACTGCAGAGAAGGAGGAACCTCCCTGGGACGATGAGTCGCTGGGGCTGAACACAGCCAGGTGGCACCCCCTGTACCTGCATTGTGTTCATCCATCGAGAAGGCCTTGTTCTCCATGTAGGTCCTTGGCAGCTGCACGTCCTCCTCGAAAGCCGTCTCTCGCATCCTTGGCTGCGATGTGTCGAAGTAGTTGGGCGTGTTTTCCTGCAGGGCCGGGAGAAGGGTGCAGTGGATCTCAGGGATGGCGTGGAAGATGACGAAGACCCAACCGCTGGCCGCCAGTGTGATGGCCAAGGTGGGGTCGTCCCAAGCATCCCCTTCCTGAAGCTTGATGTTGCCGAAGAGGTACATGGTCATCCAGGCCACCCAGATGAGCACAGAGAGGAAGGCCGTGATGAGGAGGAAGGCCCCGTTCAGCTTCCACCTCTTGAACTTGCCGCACAGCGTAAAGAGGGCCAGCCCCAGGGTGACCACGAGCAGTACCATGTCATAGATGAGGGCCATCACGAAGTCCATGGGCTCATAGTCACAGGCTGGCCTGGTGTCACGCAGCATGGTCAGCACCAGCCACTCCACGGCGATGATGACCTGAACCAGCATGAGGCACAGTGCCAGGCCCACCAGCTGCCAGCCCGCGGGGCCTGTGCCATGGCGCACCAGCCTGCGCACACGCCATGCCTGGCTCAGCAGGCAGGAGAAGCACAGCGCGAAGAGGACGCCCCAGAGGAAGCGGCGCACGGAGCAGATCGTCTCATCCTCCTGGATGATGAAGGCGAATGTCAGCCCAAAGAGGCCCAGGGTCCCCAGGAGGAAGAGGAAGTGGAGGCCCACCGGGCTTTTCTTCTCCTTGTCCTTGATGAATGGCAGCCGCACCAGGAGGATGAGCGTCAGGAGCAGCGTGATCAGGGCGCCCGCCCCGGCCACGGCCTCCACCACGATGCCCCAGATGGCGTCCAGGTCGCACAGGGACACGTACTGAGGGAGGAGGTCCAGCCCGCAGCCCCGGGACGTGCTGGCGTTTTCAGAGGCCACAGAGGTGATCGTGGAGAGCAGAAGGAAGGCGAGCACCTGGTGAGTTCTCATCTTTCCCTCTGATACCACGAACATTCTAGAAAAGCCAAGAAGAGGGGACGTGAGGAAGAAAGATTGATTCGTTGCAAGATTCCCCTTCTCCTTACCTCTTGATGAAGACCCAGCTCATTTCAAACCTGCTAGCCCACACAGACACCCTGGGAAAAGGTGCCCCTTTCTCTAGGCAGGGGTATTTTGGCTACAGCTGCAACCCTTGGCTGGTGCAGTGAACAACCTGGGACCATCATTGCTAGGGGCTGCAGGACAGAGAGGGAGACTCAATTTGCTTTCTCTGTGTACTTTTTTGTATTCTTTGAATTCAAGACTCCAGGCCACATCTGACCTCTTATAAAATAAGGGAATAAAATGAAATGTCAAAGAGACAGCCACTGGCCAAGTGCTGTGCTAGGAGAATGGGAGGGATCTCCTGGCTTCACCCTCTCAAGGCTAACATTTACTGAGTGACTCCAGGCCGGGAAATACTCACACCAGTCCTCAGAATGCCCTGTGAGGCAGGTCCTATTATGAGTTCCACTTTACAGTGGACGAAACAGTCTCTAGGAGGTGACAACCCTTGCCCAAGATCACACAACCATACTTCTGAAAGTGTCCCCACTCTACAGGCTGCCAGCATTTCAGACGCAGTATGCCCCAGAGAAGTTAAGTCTCCCTCAGTTCCACGTGTTGTCTCTTCCTCACACACTCCATGCTCCCCCTCCAAAAGATCTGAGGACTCTCCTATTCTCCTTTTCCTCTGTCCCAGTCTGTCTCTTCCTGAGACGCCTGCTGGACCCTCTCTGCCACCTGCTTTCCTATCCTCATGTGAGCTGGACATAGCAGGCTTGGTGACAGCCTTAACCCAAGTCTCTTGCCCCTCCAGCTCCCTCTGCCTGGACCCCCCCACCCCCGATGGGCTCAACTTTGAGGCCATCAACTCAGACCTTGGCCAAGGTCATACTCCACCCCTCTCTACCATAGCCTCTGGTCAACTTCTTTCTCAGCTCTAATTGTGTCTGTCATTTTCTTTCTGTTTATTTTGTCTCCCCCTTCCCTCCCCCCTTCTGCATTGCAAGATGTGTGTGACAGGGCAAGGACATGGGCTCTCTTGTCCATCAGTAGACCAAGCTTTCTCATGCTCAGCGTGACTGACATTTGGGCTGGATCATTCTTGGTCCTGGTGGGCTGTCCTGTGCACTGTAGATGTTTAGCAGGATCCGGGGCTCTACCTACTGACACAACCCCACCCCCAACTGTGACAACCCAGAATGTCTCTAGACATTGCCAGATGTCCCCTGGGGGAGCAACATCTCCTGGATGAGAACCACCAGTGCAGACTCAAGCACTACACATGGTGCTGAGCAGAAAGTAAATACCATGTGAACAAGAAATGAGACGAGCATGGGAGACTGTCTTCCATACCACTGTCACCAGCTCCATGTTTTTGAAGGGATCCTGGCCTTCAGGAAAGCCACCGAGGAAGCGGTGCTCGACACTCACTTCTGGGCATCTCAAGCCAGATCTACTGCCTGAGCCCAGCCCCTGCGGGGTTGCGTTCAGCCACCTCCCCGTATCTCCAGAGCATCCCTGGGGCTTCCTTAAGTAAATGCAGTATCGACCACCTCTCTCTGCCGGAGGGCCCATGAGTGTCTCAGATCCTGCCTTGGCTGTGAGGCCTTCGACTGGCATAAATTATTGATGCTGCTGAAGCAGAAGCTGCCTGGTGTTGTAGGGCTCACATCCTTTGCCTACAGATGAGAGGAGGCAGGCTTGGCACAAAGGGCACTGTGCTAAGGTTCGCTCCTTAAACAAGCATCCCAGTATCCTCTCAGGCACATTAAGGGGTGAGAACGCACCCCCAGATGTCGACAACAGCCTGCAGCCCAGCACTATCTGTGGCCCTGCAGCGTCTATCACCGGAGGGCCACCTGTGTGTGTGCGCTTAACTGTGTAGTTGTTTGCTTAACTGACTTAACGGAGTCCTTTGAATCAATCTACTTGAAAGAAAACCAAACACATTAAAGTATTTATCTTTTGACATTTTAAAGTCGCTTGTTGATGTGATCCATGTTGCATGTCCCAATGTCGTGCCCTTTGGAAAAACATTATGCTAGACAGAAGTGCTTATCGTGATGTCCCGGAAGCATTCCGGGAATCAAGATGTAAGAACTGCATGTGTCAGAACAAAATGCCATCAGTCCCTGACATGGTGGAGGGGACCTGGAGCAGACACCCTCAGACATCTCATCCATGGCCAACTCGATTAAGAGGCTTCTCAGCAAGTCCCAGCAAAAAACAACCCAAGCAGCCCCTCTAAGTGGCCCACCGGTCAATGCCATCCTTCCATCCATCCATCCTCAGGGTGGCAGGGAGGATGACAGGTAGGAATGAGTTTTGACCACTACTCCTACCCTACCCCTCCTCCCAAGCCCCTGAGGACAGTGGTTCTCATCTGGGGGCCACTTTGTCCCCTGGGGACATTTTTGCTTGTCACAACTGGAGAGTAGGGTGCAAATGGCATCTGGTGAATAGATATGAGGGATGCTGCTACAATCTTGTAATGCATAGGACTAGCCCCCACAACAAAGGATTATCCAGCCCTAAAGTGTCAATTGATTATCCAGTCAATATTGTCAAGGTTGAAAAAGGCTGGTTTGAACACTCCAGGACAGCATTGAACCAGGCGGGCTCCTCCACTGCAGGGTCGTGCCCCGCCCCACCTCATCCTGCTCTGACAAGAACTCAGCCTGAATCTCCTCTTTCTAAGCCTGCCTGCAAACTGAGACTGTTTTTCCAGCTCCTTCCTTACCCTCCTTAGCCCTCCAACTACAACAGAAACCCAGGGGGATGAGGGGAACCCCAGGATAGTGACCGTGATTCTGCAATTGCACCGAGTCCTATGGCCTTGGTCCAGGCCTCCTCTCTGACCCAGGAAATGGATACACTCTTGCTTTCTGCTTTCATCCCATAGGGTGGAACCCTCTGCTCTTTCCTGGACAGCTGTTGTTTTTGTTGCTCAGCATCCGGTTCTCCTATTTCCAGAAAGAGCTCCTGGTTTTCCTTTGGAGAGCTACCTTGAGCACCAGCTCCCAGCCTGGATAGCAGGCCCGGGCCTGGCCAGTCAGAGCATTTATCCTACCTACCCTTTGACCAGTGTCTGGTTCGTGGACAGGCACATGATCTGAGCCAGACCCATGAGAATGAGCCATGGGACTGCTGCTTACCCTAACTGGAAAGAGGTCTCCCCTTTCTGCTGGGGTCGATTAGGCTGTAAGGATAGAGGCCTGATGCTGGAGAAGAACACATCTGCCATCACAGGGAGAACGTGTCCGACAGCAAAGTTGACCCAGAGCCCTACTACAGTGAACAGCTGGATTCACCCATTCCTGAAGCACGCACTGGTCTCTGCAGTACCAGCAGCCAATCAAGTTCCCTTTGTTTGGATTAAGCTAGTTTGAGCTGAGTTTCTGTCACTTGCCACCCAAGAGGTTCTACTATTCCTCCCACATTTCATAGCCTCCTTCTTCCAGGAAATCCTGTCTACTAGACATCTAAGCATGTAGATGCCACTGATGGCAGCCAGGGATAGTTGGAGGGGTCCAGGTGTTTCAAGTGGGTCTTAATCATTGTAAGGATGTACCCATGAGGTGACAACAGCCCCACTCTGTAGAACAACGTCCAGGATGGTTGAGAGGTGGTTTTCCATACCTCTTCACAGAATGAAGCTGAGGCAGGCTCAACCAGGATGTCTGGGGGATGCAGAACTGCCCTGCAGAGTTTTCTATTACTGCAGTAGCCACAACAGCAGTGAGCTGTCAACTCTCACAGGCTACCTGTGTTCTGGGCACACTCTTGCACATCACTTGGAATAGTCTGTACAACAACTCCGATGAATCAAGTACTATGACCATCCCCACCTTGCAGGAGATAAAACTGTGGTACTGGGAGGTCAGTAGGCTTGTCCAAGGTCACAGGTCACATTGCCTGAAAGAGGTGGAGTCATGAGAGAAACAATTGTACTATTGTTTCTGAGCTCTTAGTATAGACTGAGGCTTTCCAAGTGTCACTTGGTGAGCTTTTTGCTGGCCATTCCCTCTAAATTAAGTTCTCCCTGCCCCTGTTAGGGTCCGTGCCAATACTTTTGATTGTTGTCTTTGCAGCATGTGCCACAATTTTTAATTATTTTATTACATTTTTGGTTTGTTCCTCACCGTCCACTTCCAACCCATGCCCAGGACCTTGTCTGTCTTGTTCCACACCAACTCCCCAGTGCCTGGCACGTGGACAGGGCCCTTGATCCAGTCACTCAATGAATGAACTGATAAACAGGGTCTTCAAACCTCACACCACCCCAGAAGGGCGAATGTTCTCATTCCCATTTATAGAGAAGAAAACTGAAGATCTGAGAGTTTTTTGTTTTTTTTTGAGATAGAGCCTCAAGCTGTCACCCTGGGTAGAGTGCTGTGGCATCACAGCTCACAGCCACCTCCAACTCCTGGGCTTAAGCAATTCTCTTGCCTCAGCCTCCCAAGTAGCTGGGACTACAGGCACCCGCCACAATGCCCAGCTATTTTTAGGTTATATTGTCATTGTTGTTTGGCAGGCCCAGGCTGGACTCGAACTCACCAGCTCTGGTGTATGTGGCTGGAGCCTTAGTTGCTTGAGCTACAGGCGCCAAGCCAAGATCTGAGAGGTTTAAAGACAAACTCAGGTACTCAGGGCTGGGCATGGTGGCTCACACCTATAACCCTGACACTCTGAGAGGCCAGGAGTTTAAGACTAGGCTGAGTAAGAACAAGACCCTGTCTCTACAAAACATAGAGGTGTGTCCCTGTAGTCCCAGCTACTCAGGAGGCTGTGGCAGGAGAATCCCTCAAGCCCAGGAATTTGAGGTTGCAGTGAGCTGTGATGCCACTGCATTCTAGCACAGGCAACAAAGCAAGACCTTAATCTCAAAAAAAAAAAAAAAAAAAAAAAAAAGTCTGGCACTTGGACTGGTAACAGCAGTATTAGGAAGCTTGTTGGAAACACAGACTCTCAGGGGGTGGGTCCCACCACCCTTATTTCCACAAGCCCTGCGGGTGGGATGCTTGCTACACTGAGACTGGATAAACAGGACAGATACAGCAAGGGACCAGGACCCACAGCCCTGGCTCCTTCCACCTCACCATCCCAGTTCGAGACAGGTCTTTCCCACTCAGGAGCTGTTGCCCACTCTCACATAAGCCTCCATCCTGCTAAGTTAGCCACCTGGAGTCTCCCACCCCCAAGAGCCTGGCAGCTCCACAGGAAGCCTCAGCGGAACAATACCAGATTAGAGGTTTCAAGTCAGCCTGGAGGCAGGGCTGACTGGGAAGGGATGAATATATGGCAACAAACCCGTGGGATGCAGGCGTGCGGCCTCAAAAGGAGTAATGAATAAATGTGAACAACACGCAAGACTCGGCTCTCATACTAATTACCCTTGCTGTCAGCCAGCCTCCCAGAAATGTGACTCACTCAGATGCTCTTAAATATACTGCATCTCACACACACACACACACACACACACACACACACACACACACACACTCCTCAAAGGAGAAGCAGCGCGCTCTCCTCTGCACCAAGGCTGTAAGAGGCTGCAGAGGCTGGAAAGTTTGAACACAGGCAGGCAGGATTCCTTGCATGAGGAGGACAGGACGTGCCTGGAGGCCACACACATGGCTGGCTCTCCTGGCCCGGAATCAGACCTCCCAGCTTCAAGTCCTGCCCTGGGCCACTTGCTAGCACCTTGTGACCCTGGGCAGCTGATTTAACCTGTCTTGCCTCAGTTCTATCATCTACAAAATGGGGGTGATAATAGTGCTCACAGCATGGGGTTGTGGTGAGGATTAAAATACTTAATAATTAGGACAGTTAGTTAATACAGGGTAAGTACTTTATGTAAAGTGTCCACTAAATAAGCTAAAAATAAATAGGCTGGGCACAGAGGCTCACATTTGTAATTCTAGCACTCTGGGAGGCCAAGGCGAGCGGATTGCCTGAGCTCACAGGTTTGAGACCAGCCTGAGCGAGAGCAAGACCTCGTCTGTAAAAATAGCCGGGCGTTTTGGCGGGCACCTGTAGTTCCGGCTACTTGGGAGGGTGAGGCATGAGAATCACTTGAGCCCAAGAATTTGAGGCTGCTGTGAGCTATGATGCCATGGCACTCTACCAAGGGCAACAAAGTGAGACTCTGTCTCAAAAAAAAAAATAAAAAGTTAAAAATAAATAAAGATTGGCAAATGCTCTCTTGCCTAAAGTGGTGAACTCTCTTGAAACCGATTTTTCTAGGAAGGGCAGTTGCGATGGAGGTGGTAGTGTAATTCAGGGGCTCACTTGGGTGTTTGTCCTGGGCTGGTTTCCAGCTTCCTCCATCACACACCAACCAAAGAGGTCCCTGAGGTGGTTTGAAAGGGAAATGCCTGTGGGGGTGATCTGCCCTGGGGACCCCCAAACTCTCTGCTACCAATCGCAGGTGCTGTAAGTGGGGACCTTGCTGTGAAGGTAGAACTCAGGACAGAGGACCTTGGGATTTCCTGAAACCAGGCATCTCTCTTGTGGAGTCAGAGCCAGGACATCTACAGACTAGATACCAGCTATTCTCCCGGAATCTGCATCCCCCATCTTCCCATGTACCCTTGGGAAAAGAGAAACAAAATGTATAAAACCATTCTGGAACACACCATTCTGCCTGGCCTTGCCCCCGCCTCTGCCCTGGGTTCCCTCCCAGCCCAGCATGTGTCCTCCCAGGCCTGGCAGCTCAGAGGCATCTAAACCCACCTTCTCTAAAGATGAATCACTGGAACATAGAAGGGAGAGAAAATGAGTTGACTGAGGGGAGGTCTTAGCTCCGGGCATATGTAATAGTTCAGTACACAGATAAACACCTGGCACCGAGTTCACACTCTTATCAGACTCCTTGGGAATGGAGTCAGACAGAACTATGTGACACTGGGCATTCCTTAACCTCTCTGAACCTCAGTCTCTTCATCTGTAAAATGGGGATCATTATAGTGTGCCTTCAGGAGGCTGGTGGGAAAAGTGTGAAAAATATTCAGTTTGGAACCTGACACAGAGTAAGCAATAGGTATGGATTTGTTAAAAAGACTATCAAGATTTTCACTGCCCTGTTGGGACAATGAACGCTGAGAGGTGAAGCAGCTTTGGGCAGAGACTTACTGGGATTTACAGGTCAACCCGGGAATGGAATCCATTTCTCCCAGCTCCTGACCCCGAGGTCTTTCCACTGCACTGCTGTTCTGACTCCCCCCACACCAGACAGAGGCCCAGAATGGGGCTGCGGAGCCGGTCTCCCCACGCATGCTAGCGTTACACTCGAGTCCCAGCCCACTGTTGCGTTTCCTGCTCACCAAGATTAGACTGTTACAAGGTTTCCTGACATTAAACACTTTCCCAGACCCACATATCTCACTCTCTGATATCTTTTCCAAGTTGTAGGATCTCAGAATCTTAATTTCTCTATGCAGACTAGACCACGGCCTATTTGGGGGCTTTCAAATTAAAAAACCCTCCTAGGTTAGTAAACAGCTTTACAAGAACACAGGCTCCCTGATCATGAATATGCAAAGCAGCTCCAGTCCTGTAAATAAAAGCCATCATTTAAATGCAAATTACATCCCGGGCTGCCCTTACAGGGTGGATGGCTCCTCTCTGGGGTTCTTATTCTGAGGAGAAAATGTGACTAACATGGAACCCCCAGGAAGTCCTGCAAAGTGAGAGTGCTTGGGGAGGGCAGGACAGCGGTGGGGGGCTCTCGGTAGGGTTGGTTAAGGTGGGTAAGAATTGCTGGGAAATGGGCAGTAGATTTTAAACCCCGAGCCGCTCTTTTAGTTACCTCACAGCACTGGACAGGCTTAAAGCATTCCCCACAGGCTGAATGGAGCCCCTTGGAGGCATTGCTATCCCTATAGACTGAATGGAAGGGGAGCTGCTTTCTCTTGCAGTGGTCAGGGGAGCTTTTAAAAATCAGATCCCGTGACTTTCTGCTCAAAACCCTCCAAGGGCTCACTGGCCCAAGCAGAATGAATCTTAAACACCTTTCCACAGTCCAAAAGATTGTGATCTAGCTGGTTCCTGCCACCCCCCACCCACCCCCAAATCTGTCCACAGGGCCAGCCACAATGGCCTTTGTTCAGCTCTCTAAGCCTTTGCACTGGCAATGAGCTCTTCTTGGCTCTGTCCTCCCCAGAGATCCCCCAGTGGCAGGTTCCTCACCTCGCTGGGCTCCAAGTCAGTTCTCAGGTGCACTTTCTTTTACATCCCTGTTTTATTTTCCCATTGGCTCTTATCTCAATTGGATGTTACATACTTATTTGCTATTATTTATTTGCCTGTTTAGTGTTTGTCCACTCACCTCCCCCATCCTCTGAGAGCAGAGGCCTGTCCATTTTATACAAGGTAGTACCCCAGCACCCAGTGCTGTGACTTGCACATTGATTCAAAACTAAAATTAACCAATACAGATTTGGGGCTTAGCTTTCTAACAAAACCGCAGGTCTTGCTGCCTCTGCTCCAAATGGCGCCACCCCCTTTCTTTTCCAACTCAGCTGACCCCTTTTCAGACTCAGAGCAGGGAGCAGATAGGAAGCTGCGTTCACTCCACAGTCTAGATACAAAACTGACCGGGAGGGTTTCCAACCAACAGATGCCAATTTGCATTCTATTTACATGTCATTTGCATGCAGTTTAACTCAAAGTCTGAAGGCTCCACAAGCCCCTAGTCTCCACTAAGAAACTTCTGAATTAAGGTTCCTTGGCAGCAGTGCGAGGATTTTTGTGCCAGATCCCTCCCCCTCTCCACTTTGCATGTATTTGCGGGGTCCCCCTGTGCTTCCTGGACTCCGCTCAGGTGCCCCCCAGCCTGGTGCAGTTGGGCAGCCAATGTGGCGCGTGGGCTGGGGCCCCAGGCAGGGACGCCGCTGCCCGCCACACTCCAGGGGCCTTTGTCCGCGCTCCAAGGAGCCGCCCCCTTAGCGAATGGGGGACGTGAAGGGGGAACTGGCTAGGCCTGGGTGTGACAGAGCAAGAACCGGGAATGAACTCGTTGGGCTGCGAGACCTCTGGGGCAAGGTCGGTGTCTCCTCCCCCCCGGAGCCAAGGCAGGAGTGGGTTCCTCCCGTGCAGGCGGTATAGACCCTGGGATGTGTGCTGTCCTGGAGGGGCTGGAAGCCCATGTCCCCCAAGGAAAGAGGCCACAGCACAGGGACAGTCCTTCCGTCCCCCCTCTGGCCGCCTCTCCCTGAGGTCCCAGTGCTCTGTGTCTGGAACTGAAACCCCACCCCCCACCCTTGTATGCAGTCCCCCCACTCCCTCAGCCCAGATCTCAGCCCTGCTTCTTTTCTCCCCTCCGTGTCCTCCTCTTTCCTCTCCCCAGCTGGGTAATGCAGAGCCACGGCCGGCTGCGAGCCGGGCCCCCAGCCCCTGCGGCAGGTGCGGCTGCTACCCCAAGTCCGACCCTCATGCCCCCGGCTGCGTCTTCCAGGTCCATGGTCAGCCCCCCACCCTCTTGTCATGCGGCCCCAGGACCTGCCCCCGGCTCCTAGCACACGACTAGTCACTCGGGCATGGCTGGACTCCTTTACCTGGGGTCGCCCTCGACCCTCCTCCAGGACTCGGCTCTCCGCCGGGTCCTGTACGGTCCTCCTCCCCCCTTGCACTCCTCTCCTGCCGCACTGTGGTTCTCTTAGCTTGACCCCACATTTCTCCCAGCAGAACTCCTTGGGAGGGGGCCTGGGAGGTTTAGAAAAGCACAAGAAGCGGACGCCCCAATCCTCCTACTTCTACGGCGGGAAAAGTTTCTGGGGTCCCCGCAGCGTCCTCCACCGCCTCGGCGCAGCTCGCACTCACCGACCCCCGCGGTCCCGCAGCGCCGACGCTCCCGCTGGCCCTCGGCCAGAGTCACATCTCTGCAGCGCGGCAGCTGCTCCAGCTCCGCGCGCGCCTGCCTGCGAGTCCGGCTTCACTGCGTCGCTGTCTCGCGCTGCTGCCGCGCGAGGCGCCCCCTGGCCCGGCCCGCGCTGCTGCAGTGGCCCCCGCCCCGCCCCCGCCCCGGGATGGCCACGCCCCCAGCCCCGCCTCCCGCCCACTGGCTGCTCTGCGCTGGGCTGGGCGTCCGCAAGGCTGATACCCGGGCGCGAGTTCACAGCTTAGTACCCAGATCGCTGAAACGATCCCCTCCCACCTCCGGTGTCCCTAATTCCGACCACCCCTCCAATCCATCGGGCGCCCATAAATATCCCAGACGCTCCGGGCAGCTCCCCAGGGTGGGGGGCATTTCCCAGACACCGAGGGACACGGCCTCCGCCGCGGGGGTCCCAGCAGAGGGGCCTTCCTCCGCCCCTGTCGCTCCACCGCAGGTTCAGAAGCAGTGACTTCCCCGAAACACACCAGCACCGGGGTCCAGGACGCAGACTGGATTCGGCCGGTGCCCTCCAAAGTCACCGGCGCCCCGGCCACACTTGGATGTACACACACCGCTTGGCCTCCTCCCGGTGGGTCCCTCCTGGACACCCTCCTCTCTCTTCTCTATCCGCACACCCGGGGGTCCCGGTGCCTTTACTCACACTGAACCCAACCCCCGCGTTCTTGACCGCTCCACACACACGTCCACACACAGGGTGCACCCCCTCGCGAGTCTGCGCGCAGGATCATCGCTTCCCCTACCGCACATACCACCCACGTACGCGCAGGTCCGCCACTCTCCTGTCACTCTCAGCCGCCCAGGTCACGGGCCGCGCGCTGTGCGACACTCAGGGTACCAGCCGCGACGCGTGCCCACCGGGCGGCCGGGGGACCTGCCTGAAGGAGGGCTCCGGGGCAGCCTCCCACCCTGGCACTGAGACCCCCTCCTAGCTCACCCGCTGTCCGAGGTAGCCATTGCCCCGACCAGGCCCAGGGAGCAGCAGCGCGTCTTGGAGCTGGTTCCCTGGGTGACCTTCAGACCAGTAAACCCGGGCCTGTCTCAGGTCACTCCTCTCCGGCCAAAAACAGACTTTTGAGGAGCTCCCTTTCTCTCACTCTGATTTCTCAGGGTGAGACCCAACTCCCATCCCCAGCCACGTAAGACACGGCAGAGAGATGACCCCCGCTTCCCCTCTGGGGGTTGGGGGCAGGAAGGCGAGCTGCAGAGTAACAGTCCCCTTCTGGGCGTAGCTGCAGTCCCTGATCATTCCGCAGCGTCAGATACCCAGGACCCTCCGACCTCCCGGTTTCTGTCTCCGGTCAGGTCACGCACCCCTCGGGCAGCCATCTCCGCCAGTACCTTTTACTATTTTTAGACACAAATAGAAAGAAAGAATCACAGGGTAGAATTTTCCTCCCAGTTTTATTTGCCGATGTATCATCTGCGCCTAGAACAATCCCTGGCATACAGTAGGCGCTCTTTAAATACCCTTTCCCGTGTTCACGCAGGACCGTAGAATTGGAAAGTGGATGGGTACTGCCACCTGGTGGTCTACAGGGGAAGTGACGCCAAGATCCTCCTGTATACATGGGTTAAGGGCCCCTTGGAGAGCCTCAAAGTCCTCTTCGGTAAAATGGAAATCATTTTCATGTTACATGCCTCTTGGGGATGTTGAGAAGAAGTTTAAAGATCCATGGATTGATACTATAACTACTACTACTACTAGCTAGTGTTTACTGAGTGTTTACTGTGTGCCAGGAGCTGTTAAAATCTTTAATGTACTATGATAATAATACTTAATATTTATATAGTGCTTACTGTGTGCCAGGAGCTACTAAAATCTTTAACTCATTTAGTCACCCTAGGGACCCTTTAGGCCAGATACCATTCTCCCCATTTTACAGGTGGAGATACTGAGGCCCAGAGGGTTAAAGTACTGGCTAGGGTTATACAATTGGCACAGCCAGGCTATCTGGCTCCACAGTCCATGCTTTAAACTTGGTGTCACTTATTGCAAAGTTAGACATTGTCACAGGAGCCTTATGGCCTTGGAAGCTTACTCAGTCTCCAGCCTTGGAGAGAATGGCTTTAGGAGATCTGGGGAACTTTGTCACCTTCACAAATGCTCAGTCCATTTTAGGCTAATGAAAACCAGTGGCTTAGCCAGGTGCAGTGCCTCACACCTGTAAACCTAGGGACTTTGGGAGGCAGAGTGGGAGGATTGCTTGAAGCCCGGAGTTTGAGACCAGCCTGAGCAACAGAGCAAGCAAGACCCTGTCTCTTAAAAAAAAAAAAAAAATTGGCTGGGCATGATAATGCGCATTTATAGTCCCAGCTCTTGGAATGCTGAGCCTGAGGCAGGAGGATTGCTCGAGCTCAGGACTTTGATGTTTTGGTGAGCTGTGATGAAACCCTTGTTTTCCAGCCTGAGCAACAGAGCAAGACCTTGTCTCCAAAAAAAAAAAAAAAAAAAGAAAAGAAAGGAAACAAATGGCCCCCCTGGTTTTATTCCTCCCCTGGTGAAGAATAGAACCATAGTCTCTGCCTGTGGCCGCCCAGTGACAAATGTCATGGTGTGTAGTTAGGTATTTGTGTGGCTATTTGGTGTCTGTCTATATCTCTGGACTATATCTCAGTGCTGTCCAATCTGGACTCTCCAATACAGTAGCCACTAGTCACATGTGGTCACTTAGCCCTTTATATGTGACTAGTATGACTGTGGAATTGAACTTTCAGTTTCTTTCTCTTTCTCTCCTTCCTTCCTTCCTTCCTTCCTTCCTTCCTTCCTTCCTTCCTTCCTTCCTTCCTTCCTTCCTTCCTTCCTTCCTTCCTTCCTTCCTTCCTTCCTTCCTTCCTTTCTTTGTGCTAGGATTACAGGTTTGAGCCACCACACCTGGACTTAGTTTTATTTACTTTTAATGAATTTACATTTAATAGCCACATGTGTCTGATGGCTTCTGTATGTATAGTACATCTCAAAGCTCAATGAAAAATTTCTTGATGAAAAGAATAATTTAGTTCTAGGCTTGCTTTCCCCTTTAAGGTATATCTATTCTGGGTTCAGATCTTTCATGATCCTCTTTTCTCTGTGAACAAGTAGATCACCTCTTCTCTTTAAAGATGGAACCTTCCGAGGTAGTGTCTGTATCTTGCATGTGATAAAACTAAGGCTTAGGAAAGGTTGAGGGACTTTCCCTCAGCCTCACAGCTGGTAAGTGGCTAAGACAAGCTTACCTATCTATGGTCTTCCCACTTCACCCCATTGCCTCACAGGTGAAATTTCTGGAAATAGCAACCTAATTTCATGGGGTTAGGTTGAATTAGTTTGGATTTTCTAACATGTAATGAGCAGTGTAAGTCACAGACTGTAGGTATTAAAAGCAGGAAAGAGTGCTGCAGTTGATTGGTGATGTCTGTCATGGGCACAAAATAGTGGATAGAAGGCAATGGAGATGTCCCACATTTGGGTGCTCCTGGCTGATCATTTTAAAGATTCATTCAGAGATGCAAATATCCTGGAGTGTCAGGCTGAGGTTTGGTGGGGGTTCAAGCACTTAGTGACTGCCTGAACATAGGACCCCAATGGTTTATACTAAGTGCCAGGCTCTGTGCCAGAACCTGTTGGTCCCTAGATGGATGTGATCCCACCCTCTGGGAGCTCCAGGTCAGTGGAGGAGGCAGACTCCCTTAGTAGAGTGAGGGAGATGTTAGCCAGGGCATTGTGAATCCACCTACCAGCCATCTTCTTTTCCTTTCCTGTGTTGGTGTTCACAGGTTCTTGTCTGTGGTACGCAGATTGCTTGGACTAGCCTTATCATGGCACTTATGGTCCCTGGGAGGCCACCATGGGGGGACATCCACCCAATGTTCCCAAAGCTGTCAGTTAAGAAATGTTCGTGGGCGGCGCCTGTGGCTCAAGGAGTAGGGCACTGGTCCCATATGCCAGAGGTGGTGGGTTCAAATCCAGCCCTGGCCAAAAACCACAAAAAAAAAAAAAAAAGAAATGTTCGTGTAACATGACAATTTTTTTTTTTTTTTGGTTTTTTGTTTTGTTTTGTTTTTTTGTTTGTTTTTGAAACAGTGACTTGCTCTGGCACTCTGACTAGAGTGCTATGGCATTATAGCTCACAGCCATCTCAAGTTCTTAGGCTCAAGTGATCCTCTTACCTCTGTTTTTCTATTTTTAGTACAGATGGGGTCTCATTATTGCTTAGACTGGTCTTGAACTCCTGAGCTCAAGCAATCCATTGCCTTGGCTTCCCAGAGTGCTAAGATTACAGGTGTGAGCCACTGTGCCCAGCCGCCGAACGGAACAGTTGCTATGGTTTAAAGATTAAGGATACTTATTATCACAGAATGATAAGTTGGGATGTAAGTAATCTCACAATTGGTTTGTTGTTCAATGATGGCAACAAGGGCACAGATTCTTTGCAGTCTTCTCTGCCACCCTTAACGTGGCACCTCACAGTCACAAAATGGCTGCCACAGCACCAAGCATCAAATCTTCACTTGACAGTCTCCAATGTGGGAAAGAAGGTTTTCAGGAAAGAGAATTCTCCTTGTGAGCCTCTCTATTAATCAGAAAGAAAATCATTCCTAGAACTGCCCCCACTTTCTGCTCCAGATACAGGATTCCCCTCATATTTCCTTAGTTAAAAAGGGTTATGTAGTTTTCCTGAGTGCAAAGGAAACTTGGGAACTGAACACTTGGCACTAACAGACTGAAAAAGGAGGGTGTGGGAAAGGTTGTTGAGGTAGAAGCTGGCTGCGTCTGGCCCAGGTGTCCCGCCTCAGAGTGTGCAAGGAGCATGGGGCTGGATATGCATATGCTATGTCCACCCATGAAAGTGGCTTCTGAGCATCTGACTCTTACCCCTGTGTCTCAGAAGGAGCAAAACCAGACCTAGTGCTGGATAGGAAATACATGCTTCTCACCCCTGCTCTCCTCCCCTCTGTTTCTTCTGAAGCAACTATGTCTCCATAGAAGTGTCTTTCATGTCTCTGTGGAAGGTTTCTGCTTTCCCATTCCACCACCAAAAAGGAGCTGTATGTCCCTAAAGGCAAACTCAAGTCTCCACGTCTGTGTAAAACAAAGAACTGTTTGCCTGGTGCAGTTCTGGGTTATTTATTTTAGGCTTCCATGAAGCTCTCCATAGAAGTTTCAGAAATCTTGGACCATTTATCTTTACTCAGTTATCAAGCTCGGAGTAGTGTGGGCTCCACTTCAAGAGAGAAGCCAGAGGTGGAGCCCAGCTGTGCCCAGGCTGTAACTACTGCCTCAGCTGGTCATCTCACCCCTGGGCAGAAATCCTATCATCAGTGGCCTTAGTTTCCCCTTAGCACACTGTGCTGTGCTTTCGGTCACCTGGACTCTTGTCCAAATGCACGTTTTAGTTCAGAAGGATGGGAGAGGATTCTGCACCCCAATAAGCACCTGGGTGGGCTCACAGAACCACACTTTGAGTAGCAAGACCTTGGCACAGTACCACTCAGTTCTGGGTGCTCATTAGAATCCCTTGGGTCATAAAAAATAAAGATAAAGAAGCACTTGGGTTCTTCCTGGACTAATTATGTCAAAATCACTGCGGGTAGGGTTCAGGGATCAGTCTGAAGACTGAAGCAGGCTGGGCAGCTTCTGTGGCTCAAGGAGTAGGGTGCTGGCCCCATATGCTGCGGGTGGCAGGTTCAAACCTGGCCCCGCCAAAACTGCAAAAAAAAAAAACCGCAAAAAACTGAAGCGGGCTTAGGCCATTGTGGAGCAAGGTAGGAGACAGCAGAAATATAGGGATTGAATCACCAGATGGTCACGTAACCTTAGACAAATCACTTAGTTTTTCTGCATCTATAAGGTGAGGGGATCATAACAGTCCCTACCTGTTAGAGCCATGTGAGTGGTGACCGAGTGGACACTTGCAAAGGACTTTGCATCATACTTTGGACAGAGCCAGGGGCCAGGAAGTGTTAGGTGCTGCTGTTTTGTTTTTTTTTTTTTAGACAGAGTCTTACTTATGTCACCCTTGGTAGAGTGCTGTGGCGTCACAGCTCACAGCAATCTCAAATTCCTGGAATTAAGTGATTCTCTTGCCTCAGCCTCCCAAGTAGCTGGGATTACAGGCACCTGCCACAACACCCAGCTATTTTTTTGTTGCAGTCGTCATTGTTGTTTAGCTGGCCCAGGCTGGGTTCGAACCTACCAGCTTTGGTGTATGTGGCTGGCACTGTAACCACTATGCTACGAGCGCGGAGCCAGTGCTACTGTTTTAATTTAAAAGGACTTGGAGGAGATTTCGGTAAAGAAAACAAACCCGATCTCTAATTACTCGTTACTCCTTTGGTGAGTACAAATTGGGTGAAAATATGCAAATATGCCTGTTTCTTTCCACTTTCCCCCTTTCCTCAATGTACCGGCTGATTCTCAAAGTGTGGCCCAGGGAACTTTTCTGTGAGACCTGCAGGATCAAAACTGGTGTTTTTTGTTTGTTTGTTGTCGAGACAGTCTCATTCTGTTACCCGGGCTAGAGTGTAGTGGTGTCATCACAGCTCACAGCAACCTCAGATTCCTGGTTGCGAGCAATCCTCTGGCCTCAGCCTCCTGAGTAGCTGGTCAAAACTGTTTTCATAATAGCATTATGACCTTTTTCTCCTTTCTCACCATCATTCTCACATGTGTATACAGTGGAGTTTTCCAGTGGCTTTCAGACACCTGATATTGCAACAGCCTGATGGCAGCAGCAGATGTGAAGACCCAGCTGTCTTCTATCAAGTCAGACATTACAGAGAATTTTAAAACATGGAAAATGTCTCTGAGCTGCTCACTAATTGCTTTTTGTTTTGGAAACTACAGTTATTTTTCGTAAAGAGCTTTTATGTTAACGTGCAAAGGGTTTACTATTGTTGTCTTTACATAAATGAATAAATACTTAAAAAATTCCTTGGCTTTAATTTAAAATATGGTAAATTTATTTATTTATTTAAACTCCTTCAAGTCCTTTTAAATTAAAACAACAGCTCTAAACTCCTACTGGGCACTGACCATCAGAGGCAGTTCGCAAAATACTGGGGGTCTTTGGGATCATCCATCAATTTTAAGAGTGTAGAAGGGTCGCAAGACCATAAAGCTTGAGAACCACGTGAAGGCACAATTATTTAGAAATGCTCTTCAAAAATATTAGCAAACAGTTACATAGCATTTACAGTTTTCCAGGCTCCGTTCTAAGCACTTCATATATACGTAATAAATAGATACACATACAGTTTTCTGGTCCTCGTGTGCTATGACCCCATTTTGCAGAAGTGAAAGTTGAGGCACAGAGGGGAATTATCAGAAAGCTGTTTGAGTTCCCAGACTAGGGGCCATGGCCCTGGGCCTAGGGGGCAGAAGAGGCTCCTCCTGGGGCTGTTCCTGCCGGTTGAGGCCTGTTCCTGTTCAGCCCCACTGCTAGGGGAGGGAATAGCCTCACTCTCTTCCTCCTCCTCCTCCTCTCTGCTTTCCCCATTTCTTGCTCAGGGCTTGGCCCAGCCAACTGTGAAAGATTGGAGCAGACAGGCCAGTCTGAGGTGGGAGCTGTGAGGTGGGGCCGGGAGCCTGGGATGACTCGCATTACATAAGGGACAGGGGACAGTTATATAACAGAGGGAGAGGAGGGCAGGCCGGCGAAGTAAGTCAGGACAAGGGGAGAAACAGGGAGATGGAAGAGGATGGAAGGAGAGAGCAGAGGAGACTATCTGTCTCCAACCTGGGAGGCTGCCGTGCAGGAGGCAACTTGGAAGGGGGGTGGGGCGGGGTCCTCCGTCCTGTCACCACCCCATTGCCAATGCCTGCCCTGGAAGGCTCCATCCTTCACTCTCTTGGCCCCACTGAGCACAGATGATTCTGGAAATCCTCTAATGTCTTTTACCATTTAATTAATTACAGCCAGTTTCTTTTGCTTGCAAACAAGAACCTGGAGTCCTATAGAACCCTTTCCTGCCCCAGTACTAGAATGGATAGGGGTCTAGAAACTTCTAGGCACCTGGGAGGTGCTCAATGTATGCATGTCGAGTAATAAATACACAATAGGTACTTACACATTTTCTTGTCATAGTTTTCACTGGCATATTTTTCTACCTAGTGACCACTTTGGCAGGCCAGTACCCCAGTGACATCTATTCTCTGCTGCCAACAGGGGAATGGTCCTGCTCTGACCTTCATTTAGTCAGTCAGCAAACGCTACCCAGGTGCTGTGCTAGGTTCCAGGGATGCAGCTGTGAACAGGGTGTTTGCGCTATTCGTCCAATATTTCTATTGGAAGCTCACCGCCTTTGAACACCGCCTTTGAACACCTGGTAGGACTGGACCCCCAGACTCTCTGTGGGTGGCTGTGTTCTGTGACACCACTACTGGCGAGTTCTGCTGGAGGTGATTGGTGTCACTCTATGAAAAAGATTTCGTGACTGGCGTGAGACCTTCCAGTGCTCTTTTCTCTCTGTAATGTGCAAGATGGTGGCTGCTGTCAGCCTGGGACTCTCTTGGGAGTCTGGGTGCCTGGGTGACCACAGTGAGCAGAGACCCAGGAAGGATATGTTGCACAAACAAGAAATAAATTTTGCTCTTCTATTTCACTGAGCATCAAGGGTGTTTATTTTTCCCAGTCTTCCAGGAGTTTGCAGTGTGATTGGTGGAGGAGGCACACGTGTGCTTTGTTTCTCTCTGTCATTCCCACTCCTTTTTTTTTTGTTTGCGGTTTTTTGCTGGGGCTGGGTTTGAACCCGCCAGCTCCGGCATATGGGGCTGGCGCCCTACTCCTTTAATTCTGACACCATCTACCTGGAGTCAGCCTCAGACCCCACTGGTAATGGGGTCAGTCCTGCAAGACTGCGCCCCCACTTCAAACACCATGAGTGCAAGTTGTCTCCTGTGCTGTGACTGACTGGCTATAAATAGAAGTTCCATCATCTGCTGGAGGGGCCCCCAGAACTCAGGAGAGCACTTAGTTTACTGGTTTGTTATAAAGGTACACAAAGGGTTCGGATGAACAGCCAGGTGAAGAGGTACGTAGAGTGAGGTCTGGGAGGGTCCTGCTGTAGGAGCTTCTGTCCCCTGGTTGTTTTCACTGACTCGGAAGCTCTTCAACCCCTTCATTTAGCGTTTTTTTTTTTTTTTTGAGACAGAGCCTCAAGCTATTGCCTTGGGTAGAGTGCCGTGACGTCACAGCTCACAGCAACCTCTAACTCTTGGGCTTAAGTGATTCTCTTGCCTCAGCCTCCCAAGTAGCTGGGACTATAGGCGCTCACCACAATGCCCGGCTATTTTTTACTTTTTTTTTTTGGTTGCAGTTGTCGTCGTTTGGCAGGCCCTGGCTGGATTTGAACCCGCCAGCTCTGGTGTATGTAGCTGGTGCCTTAGCTGCTTCAGCTAAAGGCACCGAGTCATTTAGGGTTTTTATGAAGTTTCCATCATATAGGCATTGATTAACTCAATCTGCAGCCCCTCTCCATTCCCAGAAGATCAGAGTGGAGGTGAAAGTTGGAAGCTTCTAATCTGGTGACCAGCCCCCACCCAGGAATCCCATTGAGTCACCTCCTTAGAACAAAAGATGCTCCCATCACTCGGGAGATTCCAAGGAATCTGTGCCAGGAATTCAGATCAAAGACCAAATATTTGAACAAAAGGTACATCAAACACCCTTATTGTTCAGAAAATTACCAGCATTTTAGAAGCTCCAAGGACTAGTGGCAGAGACCAAATCTGCATTTCTTATTGTATCACCACATTAAATCTACCCTCTGGGTGCCACGCCTGTAGCTCACTGGCTAGGGCATCAGCCACATACACTGGGGCTGGCAGGTTCGAACCCAGCCTGGGACCTGCCAAACAATGACAACTACAACAAAAAAAATAGCTGGGCATTGTGGAGGGTGCCTGTAGTCCCAGCTACTTGGAAGGCTGAGTCAAGAGAATTGCTTGAGCCCAAGAGTTTGAGGTTGCTGGGAGCTGTGATGCCATGGCACTCTACTGAGGGGGACATAGTGAGGCTCTGTTTTTTCTTTTTTTTTTTAAAATCTGCTCTTTAGCTTCTGGTTGAGTTCAGCAGAAGAAGGGAGAAGGAGGAGACTTACGGTATTTATTCTTCTGGCTTCCTCCTTGAACCTCAGGCTGGCTAAAGCCCCCAAGTAAAGGTTATTTCTTTTTGTGGGGCAGCCAGTTCTGTGGAAATTCTCCCATCTGGCTTTTGGTAACAGGTAACCACTTCATCCCCCATGGGACTGTGAAAGCCCCATGCTGTGCGGGAAGGCCACACGGAGGAGAACTGGGGTGTTCTGGTCCACAGCCCCAGCGGAACTTGCAGCCACCAGCAGTACCATCTGCCAGCCATGTGAGAGCCACCTGCACACCCAGTGCTACTGAGCCCTCAGATGAGTGCAGGGCCCACTAACAATAGGAAAGGAGAAGAATCAACAGCTAAACCCAACTAAACCTCAGAATCAACGGAGATAGTAAGATCTTATTGTTGTTTGAAATCACTAAGTTTGGGGTTTTTTTGTTAGCCAGCAATATTAACCCAAACAACATTCTTCACATTGTTCTATTTTAAGGGTGTTATCTTTTTTATTTTTATTTTTTGCAGTTTTTGGCCGAGGCTGGGTTTGAACCCGCCACCTCTGGCATAGGGGGCTGGCGCCCTACTCCTTTGAGCCACAGGTGCCGCCCAAGAGTGTTATCTTTTTGTTAGAACTCTGACTCATACAATCACAAATAGATAATTGTAAGATACAGTATGTGCTCAGAGAGAGGTAGTTTGGGGCCATGTGAGCTCAGAAGAGGCTCTAGAGGGGGAATGTCAACCTAATCTGATTCTTGAGGGATGACTAGTAGTGTAGGTGGGTGAAAGGAAGGGAACAGGCCTCGATAGCATCTGAGGAGCTGCACGGAGTCCAAGGTGGCTGGTGCCCAGATAGCAGGCAGGCAAGTGGAAGGACGAGGAAGGCTGCTGCCCCATGGTTGGGAGTTTAGGTCTCATCTTGAGGGCCACTGGAATAAAGCTACATGATCAGAAGCATGTTCTGCAACTTTCATTCTGGCTACTGGAAGGAAGATGGTTGGGGACCTGCAGGGATGTCGCTGCAGTTAGAGAGAGAACAAGGAGCTGATGACTGGACTTTAGTAAACCCCACCACGACCATGGTCAGCCTCAGCTGCCAGAGAAGACTAAAATGTCTGTATAGGAACCATGGAGGGGTCTTGGGGAGACTGAGACCTCTGTCCCCTTCCCTTCCCTTCCCTATTTTTCATTAATTAATTAATTGCCCTTGGTAGAGTGCCATGGAATTACAGCTTACAGGAATCTTAAACTCTTGGGCTTTTTAAAGAGATTCTCTTGCCTCAGAGAATCTCAGGTGCCTGCCACGATGCCTGGCTATTTTTTTTGTTGCAGTTGTCATTGTTGTTTAGCAGGCCCGGACCAGGTTTGAACCCACCTACCTCGGTGTATGTGGGCAGCGCCCTAACCACTGAGCTACGGGTGCTGAGCCCCTAATTTTATTTTTAAAACAGTTTATAGTAAAACAGTTCCCTTCCCCACCATGAAACTAACATATTCTTATTGTAGAAAATCCATAACATGAAACTAACATATTCTTATTGTAGAAAATCCATAAAATACCATAAATTTCAAATGAAACAAATTCACCATGATCCTGCTGCTCAGAAAGAACTGCTTATTTTTTAAATTCACTGATACATACTTTATTTATTTTGTAGTTGTATTCTTGAATTAATTTATGTATAGTTTTAAGTTCTGATTCAAACATTTTACACTGTATACTGAATATCAGGGCATTATGACTGAATAGTTATTTGAAAACATTTCAATGACTGTGCCATTTTCAATTGTCAGCCTAGATAGATGATAACCTGGTAATGTTTGTTTGTTTGTTTGATTGGTTTTGTTTTAGAGCCAAAGCAAGTTTGTTAAAGTTACAAAGACGCCCACTCAAACATACTGACAATCAAGGCGCTGCATGTGGCCCCCACCACCAATCTGGGTGGGCCCAAGTGCCGCCTCCATGTCTCACTGATGGTGCTGCACCTCAGCGTGGACCAGGATGCCCTTTTCTTCCTCAAAGACTTCTTCACAAGCCTGGAAGCCAGTATCGATCCCATGGTCCCAGAGGAGACCTCTGCTGAGGTTTGCCCTGAGACGTGAGTCCAGCCCAGCAGCCCACAGGAAGCTACAGGCAGTGGACGCAGCTCCTCCGCTACTGCTCAGCAGCCCATCTACTTCAGGGAGTTCCGCTTCATGTCTGAAGTGCCAATCTGACTGGACTGCCACGGCAAGCACGTCACCATGAACCAGGTGGGCACATTCGCTGGCCTCCTCATTGGCCTGGCCCAACTCAACTGCTCTGAGCTGAAGCTAAAGCGCTCTGTTTCTGGCGTGGGCTCCTGGGTGTGGACAAGGTGCTCAGCTATGCTCTCAGTGAGTGGCTACAAGATATCCGCAAGAACCAGCTACGCAGCCTGCTGGGGGGTGTGGGCCCCATGCACTTGGTCATCCAGCTCTTTCAAGGGTTCCAGGACCTACCGTGGCTGCCCATCGAGCAGTACCAGAAGGACAGGTGCCTCATGCGGGGGCTGCAGCGAGAGGCTGCCTCCTTCGGCTCATGCACTGCTTCTGCCACCCTGGAACTTAGCAACTGGTTGGTGCCGGCTATCCAGACCTAGAGGGATCCCCAGAGAAGCTGGGAGCCAGCCTGTGAGGGAGACAATCCTGAGAGCCCTATAGTCAGTGCGATGAGTTCTGTGGTGGGGGAGGAAGGCCCTGGTGGTGGGGGCCACAGCTGAGACGGTATATGACATCCTGTCCCCAACAGCACCCGTCTCATGCTCCCTGTAGGACAAGTGCTCTGCAAGAAAGCTGCGCAAGGGCCAGAAGCCCGCTGACCCTGGCATGGCCAAGGCATATGACACAGTTCGAGAGGGCATCCTGGACACAGCTCAGACCATCTGCAACATGGCATCTCGAGGCCATGAACAGAAGGGGCTGACAGGTGCCTTGGGGGGCGTGATTCGCCAGTTGCTTCCAACAGTGGTGAAGCCACTCATCCTAGCCGCGGAGGCTATGTCCAACCTGCTTGGGGGAATGTGCAACCAGATACTTCCTGATGCACAAGGACCACAAGGACCATGCACTCAAGTGGTGCTCAGAGAAGGCCCAGGACTGAGCATGGGGCATCTGGGATTCGAAGGGGTGCTGCCCACCCACCCTCTTAGCCTGCCTGCCGTGCTTAAGTCAGTGCCGCCAGCTCCTGAGCCTACCAAGAGCTCTGACTCACAGCTGGGGCAGGCCCAGGCCCTTCAGGGCATGGCCACCGTGACGGATACCTTCCCAGCCTGCCCACTGCCAATCAGCTGTGAGAGGGGGCCTCCCTGCCTTGGGGCCTTGGCCCTATCTCTGCACTTTTCCTCTGGGGAGAAAGGACATTGCCTCTCCCTCCCACCTGGGCCCACACTGCTGCCCTGTCCCAGGATGGAGGCTTTTGGACCCTTGGACCCCAACCCTACCTAGCCAAGTGTCTTTCTGTGTCTTGGGGGGAGGGGGACAGACACCGTGTGGTTCGATGTATTATTTTTAAGCTCCATGAGCATGTGGGACAGTGTCTGCATGAAGTGGAATAAACTGTGCCCACCGCCAAAAATAAATAAATAAATAAACAAATAAAGTAACAAAGACACAAAAGGAAGGCTTGCTCCATTGGCACGGCAGCAGAGAGTCGCCTGATAGTGTTCTCTTAAAACAAATTTTACACATAAAACTTTGTGAAAACTAATTTATGAGCATGGATATTGTCTCCCCAGATCTGCGATTAGGTAACCATTTTTCTTTTTGTTGTACAGTTAGATTATATCTAAATTTTCCCAGCTTAGTAACAGTCTGGAAGCAGAGGTACTTATCTATATGATTTTTTTCAAAAATTATTTCTTTAAGTTGAATTTCTTTTATTTATTTTTTTAGAGACAGAGTCTCATTCTGTCGCCCTTGGTAGAGTGCTGTGGTGTCACAGCTCACAGCAACCTCTAGCTCTTGGGCTTATGTGATTCTCTTGCCTCAGCTTCCCAAGTAGTTGAGACTACAGGCACCCACCACAATGCCCGGCTATTTTTTTGTTGCAGTTTGGCCGGAGTCAGGTTTGAACCCGCCGCCCTCTGTATATGGGGCTGACGCCCTACTCACTGAGCCACAGGTGTCCTCGTTTCTTTTTTTTTTTTTTTTTAGAGACAGAATCTCAAGCTGTTGCCCTGGGTAGGGTGCCATGGTGTCATAGCTCACAGCAACCTCTAACTCAGGCCCAAGTGATCCTCTTGCCTCAGTTTTTCTATTTTTAGTAGAGACAGGGTCTCGCTTTTGCTCAGGCTGGTCTCGAACTTGTGATCTCAGGCAATCCACCCACCTTGGCCTACCAGAGTGCTAGGATTACAGGTGCGAGGAACTACGCCCGGCCTGAGTTGAATTTCTCAAAGCAGATTTTCTGTTTTGGGGTGTATGAAGACTGGTAAGGCTTCCAATCCAGGAATTTTGTAACAGTGCACACTATTTAAAGTAACCATGACTTTTAAAATTTATTTTTGGGTGGATACTTATGTTTCCATGGAACAAAAACAACAGTGTAAAGAGATACCTGGTACGGAGTTTCCTCTGGTGGGAGAGCTGTAGAGAGCTTTTCCATGGACAGGTCAGATACATTTTCTCATGGAAGCAGCTGGGGCTCAGTGGGAGAAAAAGACACCTCTTTTTTTCTGTGAGACTCTGTCACAGTGGCCACAGCTTAGTGAGTACGACTGGTCCGTCTCAGCCCCTCTTACTTCCTTGCCCTGCGCTGGGCCCACACGGTCTCTGTTGCAGCCAAGTTCTCTATCCCTGCAGACGTTCACCCCACGGAAGCTCCCCGCAGGTAAGCTCCCCCACCTGCGCATGCTTTCACAGGTTTTTATTTTTTGATATTCAAGTATAAGCAAATAGGAGTATAGTCTCTTGCCTTTTTCACTTAACAATGTTATCTCCTTCTGCATGAAGTTCAAAGAATGTTAGGAACTGAATATTTGTGTCCAATTTTGTGTTTAAAGTTCAGATGCCGAAATCCTAACCCTACAGTATTAGGAAGTGAGGCCTTTGGGAGGTGATTAAGTCATGAGGGTGGAGCCCTTATGGATGGGATTAATGTCTTTCTTTTTTTTTTTTTTTTTTTATTGTTGGGGATTCATTGAGGGTACAATAAGCCAGTTACACTGATTGCAATTGTTAGGTAAAGTCCCTCTTGCAATCATGTCTTGCCCCCATAAAGTGTGACACACGCCAAGGCCCCACCCACCTCCCTCCAACCCTCTTTCTGCTCCCCCCCATAACCTTAATTGTCATTAATTGTCCTCAATCAAGATTGAGTACATAGGATTCATGCTTCTCCATTTTTGTGATGCTTTACTAAGAATAATGTCTTCCACTTCCATCCAGGTTAATACGAAGGATGTAAAGTCTCCATTTTTTTAATGGCTGAATAGTATTCCATGGTATACATATACCACAGCTTGTTAATCCATTCCTGGGTTGGTGGGCATTTAGGCTGTTTCCACATTTTGGCGACTGTAAACTGAGCTGCAATAAACAGTATAGTACAAGTGTCCTTATGATAAAAGGATTTCTTTCCTTCTGGGTAGATGCCCAGTAATGGGATTGCAGGATCAAATGGGAGGTCTAGCTTGAGTGCTTTGAGGTTTCTCCATACTTCCTTCCAGAAAGGTTGTACTAGTTTGCAGTCCCACCAGCAGTGTAAAAGTGTTCCCTTCTCTCCACATCCACGCCAGCATCTGCAGTTTTGAGATTTAGTGATGTGGGCCATTCTCACTGGGGTTAGATAATATCTCAGGGTTGTTTTGATTTGCATTTCTCTAAAGGATTAATGTCTTTCTAAAGGAGAACTCAGAGCCTTCTTTCTATGGTAGGAGGACACAGTGAGCAGATGGTGTCTGTGAGGCAGGAAGCAGAACTTACTGGACATCAATTGGCCAGTGCCTGGATCTTAGACTCCCCAGCCTCTAGAACAGTGAAAAATAAATTTACGTAGTTTATTGATTATCCAGGCTATGGTATTTTCTTACAGCAACTTGAATGGACTAAGAAAAAGGGATTAGGCTTTTCAGGACAAGATGGCCACACCAGCAGTGACAGCAAGTGACCACTCCTGCCCCAGCGCCGGCTGCACTTCTGTCCTTATCTTCAGACCCGGCAGGGGCAGTGTCTACTACAGCTCTGGGCCTGATGCGGCATCAGCACAAGCCCCAGCGCAGACCCTGTGCCCTCACTGACCGGTCTGGCCCTTCCAGGGACCTTCCCTGGCGGCCACATGGTCAAACTGCACCCAGGCATTTTGGGCTCCATCATGCACGACTACCAGAGATGAAATGAGGGAGCTGCCCATGTTACCGGAACCCTCCTGGGAACTGTTACAAGCACTCAGTGGAAGTTACCAGTTGCTTTTCAGTGTGGCACAATGAGTCAGAAGATGAAATGGCTGTTGACATGGAATTTGCTAAGAACATGTATAAATTGCACAAAAAGTCTCTCCAAATGAGCTCATCCTGGGCCCATATGCTACAGGCCAGGATATCATAGAACACTCTGGGCAGATCCATGAGTACTACAGCCTGGAGAGCCCCAACCCTATTCACCTCACCGTGGACACAAGTCTCCAGAATGGCTGCTTGAGCTCAAAGCCTATGTCAGCACTTTAAGGGTGTCCCTGGGAGGACCGTGGGAGTGATGTTCACACCTCTCACAGGGAAATCACACTTATGTAGGACACTGCACACACTGAAGTTGACCTGATCATGAAGACCTGTTTTTTCTTTTTTTTGAGACAGAGTCTCACTATGTTGCCCTTGGTAGAGTGCTGTGGCATCACAGCTCACAGCAACCTCCAACTCTTGGGTTTAAGTGATTCTCTTGCCTCAGCCTCCCAAGTAGCTGGGACCACAGGTGCCCACCACCAATGCCCAGCTATTTTTTGTTGCAATTGTCATTGTTGTTTAGCAGGCCCGGGCTGGGTTCGAACCCACCAGCCCGGGTGTATGTGGCTGGCACCCTAACCACTGAGTTCTGGGTGCCGTGCCCATGAAGACCGAGTGACTGGACTCTCAAGTGACTTGTGGCAAGTAGGAGGGCGTCAGCTTGCATCCTGGATGCTGTAAGCTCGGTGTTGCAGCATGCAGAGGATGTACTGTCTGGAGAGGTGTCGGCTGACAGTACTGTGGGTCACTTCTTGCTGAGCCTGGTAAATAGCTCCTGAGGACTTGGAGACCTGCTCAGTAGCAACATCAATGATCTGCTGATGGTGATCTGCCTGGCCCATCTCATACAGTCACAGATTGCTCTGAGTGAGAAACCTGTGAACCTGTGACTGGGCTCCAAGCAGCTCTCCTGCCAGTCTGGGTCTCACCCTAGGACTGAGAATAAAGTAAAGGAGAAATGGTTTCTTCATGGTCTTGAGTCACACTGAGTCAGTCAAGCACTTGAGACTCTGATAAACATAGTCTACCTGTTATAAATGAAAAAAAAAGGGGGATTAGAACTTCTTTGGTATATTGGGATAATCTTCAGTGAAACTAGGATGTGAGCTTGTGTCTTAGGTTCAGTGTCAGAGCTGGGGTTTTTATTTAGGGAGAGGGTCTCTTCTGATACGCTGGGTGGCTGAGGCTGACAGCCTCTAGGACTTAGGCCCTCTGGCTGGAGCAGTGGCTGAGAATGTGAGTGCGGGTGTGGGGCACCTCTGCAGCTCTGGGGGAACAGGGCAGAGAAGGGCAAACTCACATACATGGTGGTGGGGTGCAAGAGCATCTTTTCAGATCCTCCTATATATTTGATGAGCTTTCTCTCTTGACTCTTAAAAAAAAAAGCCCTACTATGAAACTAAGCTTTCATAGGAAAGCTATAACCCAATTATAATCTAAGAATATGGGGAAAGGGGAAAGGGAGGAGAGGACAGGGGGGAGGATGGGTGGAGGGAGGGTGATTGGTGGGATTACACCTACGGTGCATCTTACAAGGGTACATGTGAAACTTACTAAATGTAGACTATAAATGTCTTAACACAATAACTAAGAAAATGCCAGGAAGGTTATGTTAACCAGTGTGATGAACAGACGTCAAATTGTTTATAAAACCAGTGTATGGTGCCCCATGATTGCATTAATGTACACAGCTATGATTTAATTAACAAAAAAAACTCCGCTGACCTTTATCTCTTCGATTGCCTATAAACTTTGTTCTTCTTAACCCACCCACTTCCCTTGGTTGCATACCAAAAGAGGCGGCATTGGTGAAGGAAAGTGCAGGAGAGAGACAGGCTTCCTTTCCCCCAGGCTCTAACTGAGAGTAGCCTGCATCCCAGCGGAGGGGGCAGTTTATCCTCCTCCGCCTCTCTCTTTGGGAGATGTAGCTCTCCAGCATGGGAACCATGCCATGTGGGTGGACGTCAGAGGTGGTGGTGTCTGAGCTGACCCCTAGACTTCAGAGACACTTATGAAACAGAATAATTGCATGAGAAGGTATCTTAGCTTAGGCTGCTATAACAAAATAGCATAGAATGGGTACCTTACACAACAAAATTTCTCGCAGGGGTCCTCAAACTACGGCCTGTGGGCCACATGAGGCGGTGTGATTGTATTTGTTCCCGCTTTGTTTTTTTACTTCAAAATAAGATATGTGCATAGAAATCTGTTCATAGTTTTTTAAAAAAAACTATAGTCCGGCCCTCCAACGGTCTGAGGGACAGTGAACTGGACCCTGTTTAAAAAGTTTGAGGACCTCTGAAGCTTAGACGTCTGAGATCAAGGTGCCAGCATGACTGGGTTCTGAGGAGGACTCTCTTCCTGGCTTGCAGACAGCCACCTTTTCACTAGGTAGTCATGAGACAGAGAGAGAAAGAGTGTTCTGGTTTCTCCTCTTCTTTTTTTTTTTAACAGAGATGTTATTTAGTATTTTATTTATTTATTTATTTTTTCTTTTTTATTGTTGGGGATTCATTGAGGGTACAATAAGCCAGGTTACATTGATTGCAATTGTTAGGCAAAGTCCCTCTTGCAATCATGTCTTGCCCCCACAAAGTGTGACACACACCAAGGCCCCACCCCCCTCCCTTCGTCCCTCTTTCTGCTTCCCCCCCCCCGCATAACCTTAATTGTCATTAATTGTCCTCATATCAAAATTGAGTACATAGAATTCATGCTTCTCTATTCTTGTGATGCTTTTCTAAGAATAATGGGGGCTCTGCCCTCATGGCGACATCTAAATCTAATCAGCTCCCAAAGGCCCCGCCTCCTAATACCATCACATTGGGGATTAGGGCTACAGCATATGAATCTGGGCGGGGATATGCAAGCATTCAGTACATAGGAGAAAAAATATTTGGGGGATCCAGGTTGAGCAAGAGGTGCTCATGGGTGTGTGCACAGAGAGAAGATGAAGTCAAGTGGGAGAATGCCGCCTGCTGGGCTGCCCTCCCCCCGGAGGCTGGTGTTGCAGGTGAAGACCTTGGGAAGCAGGCTCTGAGATGGAAACTGGCACACAGAGAGGCTTTGGGGAGTGTTCTTGGGATCAGCACCTGGGGAGGAAGGAGGCAGCACTGGGCAGAGGGAGAAGTTGGGCTTTGGGGCTTTACACTAGCTCTGGAACTGGGCTGGCACTGCAGAGTCGTCCCACACTGGGGTGGGGGGCTGGGCCTGTATCCTCCTATCAATGCTGGCTGACTGCAGACCCTGCATGTGTTTGCTTACCCCTTCCTGAAGGGGGGAGGCTGGGTGGTGACTCGCCTGGGAGCAGGTGTTCATTGTCTCTGCTCTCTACTACTCACTCTCGCTCCCCTTGCTCTTGGCTGGGTCCCTGCTGGCCTCGACAGTCTACCTGGGCACTGCCCGAGACCACTCTCCCTGAAGGTCCAGAGCCCACAGTCACCGTCCCCTCCTTTCTCAGACTGTGGCTATTGCATCTGACCATTTCCCAGCAAAGGTGAGCCAGAGGTGTCCGAGTGGAGTCACCTGAGGGCTAAACACCTTCTCCCCTGGCCCCACAGCAGGCAAGCAGTCCACCTCCTGCTCAGGACCCATTGATTCTTCCCCCCAGGGCAGGGGCTCCTTTCTCTGCCTGTGTGTCTCTCTCCCCACATGGAGCCAGAGGGACCAGATGGCGGCTGTAGCTTGAAATTAAATGGGAGGTTGTTTGTGTCCCCTGGTGGGAATGTTTTTCCTGTGGAGCCGAGACCCCAGCATGCTGCAGAGCCCAGAGCTAGGAGAGTCTGTTCTCACCTTGCTCCCCACACTGTAGGTGGCACACCCAGCTTGCCTCCCCCAGGGTCACCCCTGCCCGCTCCAGTGGGCACTGGCCTGCAGTCTTGGTCATGACGTGTCTCTGACTCCACATTTAAGTTCACTGGTTCACTTTCAAATTCCTATTCAGTGGTAAACTTGAACTAGGATTGATCCCCTTTCTCCTGCTCTTGGACAGCATTTCCTGCAAGTCCCACTTGGGGGAGACATCTCTCTATGTCCTGACTGTTAAACGGTTGTCTCATTTTTAATTTTTTTTTTAAAATTCTGACAGTGTCTTGGGTGGGTCCTACACTTTGGGCTTGGTTGTAAGTGAGAAGATGGGATCCAGTAGAAGAAGTTATAGTATCCCTGACAAATGTTTGACCTTACAGCCTCTACAGTGCCCAGAGGGACGCGGATCCCTGGGTTCTCAGATGTGAAACTGGACACATCCTTAAAGGTGTGTGAGAATGTCTAACTTCTGAGAAATAGTAATATTATTTATAATGTATATGAACATATACTGGTTTATAAGTTTATTCAATTATTCATTTATTCTTGGCCTTATTTCAAGAAAAAAAAAAAGAGGCAAGCCAATATATTACCAATTGAATAGCTTTGGAAAGAACATACTTTTTTTTCTTTTAAACAGTTTCACTCTGTTGCCCCAGGCTAGAGTGCCATGGTATCAGATCACAGCAACCTCAAACTCCTGGGTTCAAGTGATCCTCCTATTTCCGCCTCCCAAGTAGCTGGGACTACAGGTACCCACTACCACACCGGCCAATTTTTTTTAGTAGAGATGGGATCTTGCTGTTGCTTAGGCTGGTCTCACACTCCTGACCTCAGGCAATCCTCCCACCTGGGCTCCCAGAGTGTTAGGATTACAGGCATGAGCCACCTCATCTAGCCAAGAACATAGTTTAGAAAATAATCAAATCGGGTGGTGCTTGTGGCTCAACAGAGTAGGGTGCTGGCCCCATATGTTGGAGGTGGTGGGTTCAAACCCAGCCCCTGCCAAAAACTGCAAACAAAAAAAAAAAAAAAGAAAAGAATCAAATCACAGTGTGCTTGTGCTGAATTTGCTTGGGATCTGAAAGGTCCAAGCATCAGCAGGTGGTATAAATTCACAATAGTGAGGGCCACTGTTGAAGTTGCCAGCACTACACAATCAGCTGCTCCAAAGTGCAACAGCTTAAAAATACAACCTTTGGGCTCAGAGCCCATAGCTCAGTGGTTGGGGTGCCGGCCACATACACCAGGGCTGGCAGGTTCAAACCCTGCCAGGGCCTGCTAAACAACAATGACAACTACAACAAGAAATAGCCAGGCATTGTGGCGGGTGCCTGTAGTCCCAGCTACTTGGGAGGATGAGGCAAGAGAATCGCTTAAGCCCGAGTTTGAGGTTGCTGTGAGCTGTGACACCATGGCACTCTCCTGAGGGCGACATAGTGAGACTCTGTCTCAGAAAAAAATAAAAAAATACAACCGTTGATTTGCTTATGACTGTGTGATCTGCCCAGGGTTTGCCTGTGCTCATCATGGCATCGGCCAGGGCTGGAATATGGAAGGGGCCCTCTCTGCACGTGGACTTTTTCTCCAGTAGGGGAGTTAGTCAACACAACAATGGCCGGGCTCCAAGAGGGCCAGTCCTACCAGGCTAAGCCTCAAAGCAAACCTCTGCTGGCATCCTGCTGGCTAATGTCCTGTTAGCTGGAGCAAGTCACACGGTCAAACCAAGTCAGTGTGGGAGGGCACGAGGGCACTCATGGGGGCCACTAATGCCACTGTCCACAGCAGTCACTTACCTCTCCTGCAGGAATGTTAGACAGACCTGTGCTTGAATCCTGCCCTGCCATGTACCTGTTTATTATGGGTTGAAATGTAGCCCCTCTGCTATGGTTTGAGCCTTTGTCCCCTCCAAAACTCGTGTTGAAACTTAATCCCCAGTGTGACAGTATTAAGAAGTGATCGGATCATGAAGGCTGCGTTCCCATGAATGGATTAATCCTCTCATGGTTTAACAGGTTAATAGCTTATGATGGGCGGGGAACTGGTGGCTTTATAAGAAGAGGAAGAGAGTCCTGAGCCAGCATTAGCACACTCAGCCCTCTCACTATGTCTTGTCCTGTGCTGCCCTGTCCACAGTCCCCACCAGGGAGAGGCTCTCATCAGATGCACCCCTGACCTTGGACTTCTTAGCCTCCCCAAAACTGTAAGAAGTAAATTCCTTTTCTTTATAAATTACCCAGTTTCTGGTATTCTGTTATAAGCAAGAGAAAAGAGACCAAGACACTTCCCTTTCTAAACTTACCTGTTGAAGCTCTCCCCTCTCCCACGGCCCCAGGACATTAGAATGTGACCTTGTTTGAAGTTGGGGTCATTATAGAGGTAAGCAAGTGGAAGCGAGGTCATTAGCCGGGTGCTGACCCAATATGACTAATGTCCTTGTAGATGGAAAGGGGAGGTTTGGACACAGAGACAGACATACACAGGGGAAGATGATATGGAGGGACAGGGAGAAGACAGCCATCTGCTGGCCAAGGAGAGGCCTGGAACAATCCCTCACAGGTAAGGGACCACCCCTACCACCACCTTGGCTGTGAGCTTTTGGCCTGCAGAACTCTCAGACAATGAATTTCTTTTCCTTTTCTTTTTTTTTTTTGGGGGGGGGGGCACAAACTTCCTCTAGAGTGCAGTGGCATCATTATAGCTCACAGCATCCTCAAACACCTGTGCTTAAGCCTTCCTTCTGCCTGAGCCTCCCAAGTAACTGACACTATAGCTCGTGCCACTGCACCTGGCTAATATTTCTAATTTTTGTCAAGACTGTTTCTTGCTCTTGCTAAGGCTGGTCTCGAACTCCTGAGCTTAAGCAATCCTCCCAGCTCGGCCTCCCAGAGTGCTACTATTAAGGTGTGAGCCACCGCGCCCAGCCAAGATGATGCACTTCTATTATTTAAGCCACCCAGTGTGTGGCACTTGCTGTCAGCAGCCTCAGGATGCCAAGACATAGCTACAGAGCCTTGGAAAAGTTATAGAACTTGTTTGCAGTTTAGTTTTCGCCTCTGCAAAAGAGATTTAATAATAATAGTGACATGGTTTGATGCCACGTGCAGTCAATGAGCACTTCTTTTTTTTAGACACAGAGCCTTGCTTTGTAGCCCTTGGTACAGTGCTGTGGTGTCACAGCTCACAGCAATGTCCACCCTCTTGGGCTTAGATGATTCTCTTGCCTCAGCCTCCTGAGTAGGTGGGACTACAGGCACTCGCCACAATGCCTGGCTATTTTTTTGTTGCAGTTTGGCTGGGGCTGGGTTCGAACCTGCCACCCTTGGTATATGGGGCCGGTGCCCTATTTACTGAGCCACAATGAGCACTTCTTAATTACCAGGCATCATTTGAGGCCCTGGGGACACAGCAGCATGGGAGATAGATGAGGATCTTAGACTCCTTCGTGGCAGGCCAAAAATAAGCAAGTGAATAAAATAATAGAGAAAATTTCAGATAGTGATAAGTGCTATAAGAGAATAAAAGAGTGATGGGTGTGGGTGCAGGCATCTTTGGATGTAGTGGTCACGTCAGGCCTCTGAAGGAAGAAAAGGAGCCACACGTGGAAGATGAGAGGGAGGGGCCATTCAGACAGCAGAAAGGGCAAGTGCAAAGGGCCTGGGGTGGGAATGGGCATCACATGTTGGAGAAACAGGAGGAAGGACAGAGTGGCTGGAGTGTGGTGAGCAAGATGGAGGGTGTCCAGCCGTGAGGTCAGGGGAGGTGACTGAGGACCAGATGCTCAAAAAATGTAATTGGAAGTTTGGGTTTCATTCTAAGTAAGGGGGAGACCTGGGAGGGGGGACAGCAGAGCAGCAATGAGATCTGATCTTTGAGTTAAGGAAGTCACTGTGGCTGCGGGGTGAATGGCACTGAAGTGGAAACAGGGGACCAGGTGGGAGGCTGCGGAAGATGTCAGGAGACTTTCACTGAACACGAACTTCTGGCTGATCTCAGCCCTCTCTGGCCCTTCGCCTTGTGGTGGCAGAAAGATGCCACCCAGGACACCTATGGCTTAGTCCCCAGATCCTGTGCATATTTACATGGCAAACGAGACTTTACAGACGTGATTGATTTAGGGTCCTTGAGATGAGAGATCATGCTGGATTATCTGGGTGGGCCAAATGGAACCACAAGGGTCCTTCTAAGGGAAAAAGAGAAGGAGAGTCAGAGGGAGATGTGACGATGGAAATGGGGTGGAGAGACTTGACTGCTTACTGGAGAGGGACTGACGGGGTTCAGGACATGCTGTCCCCAAACATGGCGCCTTGGCACGTGAGGAAACAACAGAAGTAGGAGGGTCTCTCTCACCTTCCCCTATCTCTTCTCCCCTGGAGTAGGTCATCACAGCTTTATTTCACAGGTGCCCTCCTGTACCCGGAGGAAAGGAACATCCTTATCCTGAAGACGCAGAGGTGCCCAAAAGAATCCGAGCGAACAGGCCTCGCTACACTCCTCCTGGATTACCATAGCCTGCTGTATCCAGTCATAGTTCTCCTTGACTGTCCACTTTCCAATGACTGTATCACAAAAACCTGCAGGTTCCCCAGTTTCTTTGGGTCTTCACTGAAGACTCCTGTGTCCTGTAAAACTTGTGTTCGATACATTTGTGTGCTCTTTTCTTGTTGATCTGCCTTTTATAATAGTAAGTGCTTCAGCCACAAACCCAGGATGGGTGCAGAAATAAATCTTTCCTCCTTCACAGGACAAGCCAAGGAACGCAGGCAGCCTCAGAAAGCTGGAAAAGACAAGGAAATACTGACACCTTTGCTTTTAGCTCAGTAAAACCTGTTTCAGACTTTCAACCTCCAGAACGTTAGGGTGATAAATATGTGTTGTGGTAAATTGGGAAATCTTAACTTCACAACCCAGCAGGCTGGGATTTCCTCACTGCTACACTGCCGATCCCCCACTAGGGGTCAAAATTGTCCACCAAACCCCAGGGAAACAGGAGAATGAGCGGTGGGCTTGGAGCCAGCCCCACCTGAAGGCTGCCAGCCCCACCTGAAGGCTGAGAGTGTAGAGCAGTGATTTTCAGCTGGTGTGCCCTGAAAATTTTAAAGATAGTTAATTAAACCGTTTTCAAAATAAGTTCAAAGCACAGTGTTTTTTTTTACTTTTTTTTTTTTTTTTGATCAACATAATTTCACTGTGCCATGGAAGTTGAAATACAGGTTCAAGTATGCCATGAGATTAAAAAGGTTGAGAAACACTGGTGGAGAGTGTCTGACAGCACCTACGTGCTGTTTGGCTGCATGTACACCAGTGTTCAGCATAGAGCAAGGCATTTACTTGTAGAAGGAAACATTTCAGAGAAAAATAATGTAATAAAGAATCTGTGCGGGCCGGGGTGCAATGGCTCGTGCCCATAATCCTAGCACTCTGGGAGACTGATGTGGAAGGACTGAGCTCAGCGAGTTTGAAACCAGCCTGAGCAAGAGCAAGACCCCTCTCTACCAAAAAAATAGAATCTATGCCAAGCAGGGCTGTGCTGAACAGGGTATACATGTCATTCAACACAAATACGTGCCTCCTGCTTTTGAATGTGTGGAGCAGGAACCAGTGTGAGCTTCCTAGGGCGGCTGTAGCCTATTACCAGGTAGCTTAAAACAACAAAAATGTATTCTTACCCAGTTCTGGAGGCTGCCAGCCTGCAGTCAAGGTGTCTGCAGGGCACGCTCCTCTTTGCCTCTTCCAGCTTTGGGCCCCCCCATACTTGTGGCTGCGTAACTCTAACCTCTGCCCGTGCCTCGCCTTGGGACCTCTCTTTGGGACCCCTCCTTGTCTTATAAGCAAACAAGTCTCTGGATTTAGGTTCCATTCTTGTGCTTATCCTAACTAACTCCAACTTTTAAGGCCTTATGCCCCCCCCCAAAAAACACATTCTGAGAGGACCTGAATTTTGGGTGGGTGGGGGGACAATTATTCAGCTCCCTTACAGAGCCCATTGATTGAGGACTCATTTGCGCTTCACTGCTTGCAGTCCCAGAAGGCACTTGAGGAAGGGATTGTTTTAATCTTTGTTTTACAGTTGAGAACATTGAGGCTCAGGGGGCCTTAGCAGCTTGACCAGGTCACTGAACCATTTGTTCGTGTATTCAGTAAATAAATATAGTGGGGCCCGGGGCACTGTCTTTGGTGTTGGGGACGCAGCAGGCAGCAGGACAGTTGAGAATCCCTGTCCTGTTACAGCTTATGTTCTCCTGGGGAGAGGCGACCAGCAGAAGACAGTCTCAGATCCTGAATCATGTAGCACCTCAGATGGGGGTGAACAGTGTGGGGAAAGATACAGTGCAGGGAGATGGGGGCAGGGGTGCCGGCTGTGCCATTTATTTATTTATTTTTTGATAGACACAAAGTATTTAATTAAAAAATTGTACATGAAGTTTGATAAAAATGGGTTCTGTTTTTGGTGAACATATTTATTTATTTATTTATTCATTTTTGAGACAGAGCCTCAAGCTGTTGCCCTGGGTAGAGTGCTGTGGCATCACAGCTCACAGCAACCTCTAACTCCTGGGCTTAGGCGCTTCTCAATTGCCTCAGCCTCCAGAGTAGCTGGGACTACAGGCACCTGCCACAACACCTGGCTGTTTTTTGGTTGCATCCGTCCTTTTTGTTTGACGGGCCCGGGCTGGATTCGAATTGCCACTTAGGTGTAGGTGGCTGGCGCCTTAGCCGCTTGAGCCACAGACACCGAGCCAACGTATTTATTTTAAACATCTAAAAATGATTATTAATGACTAGAAAATTCACTGTCTTAAAATGAAATAATAGAAGTATTAGGAAAACATTTACAAATTGCCATCATTTTTCTGATGTCATAGACATGATTTCATTTACAATGACCATACTATCCCCAGCATCTAATATATTATCAGAAACGTAGATTCAGACAATTGAGTACTGTATACTATGAATGAAAGAGTTTATGCAAATTTCCAGAAAAAATATTAATGTAGTTCTTTTAAGCGACGACTATGGCTAACCTATGTTCTATAATGAGAATGTATCATTTTACAATATATTTTGTTACTCAAAAACATAAAGAAGAACACATTTGGGCTGAGGCTTGGAGGGGTGCCAGGTGGAGACACGGGGACATCTGGGGAAGAGTGTTCCTGGTATGCCACGCTGCGCTCTTTCTCTCCTAGGCCTTGTTAAATTTTGCCAACCTTCAAGAGCCAACGGAGCTCCCTCCCTTCCTGTGCCCACTTCTGAATCCCAGAGGGCTCCTGCCCCTGCTCTGAGACCCCACCGTGACCGTCCCGCAGGTCCAAGGAAGCGGCCTGCAGTGGAGCATAGTGGCCACAGGGTGGCAGTGTTTCCCGCACACGGAGTTCCTCGCCCAGCTCCGAGGCGCTCCGGGTGTAAGTGGTTAAGCCAGGCCTGTTTCTCTTTGTCCTTGAAAGGATAGCAACTTTTAGCTCCAAAGAGCGTTTTCCTTTGTGCTCGATGGCTCTTTGAGCCTCCACTTTCTGCTTCTGAAGGATGAGTAAAGACGAGGGGCGGGGGCGTCAGGGTGTGGAAAGAGAGTGGGACTCTACCTGGAGGCTTGTTGAGGTGATCACAAAAAATTTTAGGGTTTGGAGTAGGATAAGGAACTTAACCTCTTAGTGCCTATGTTGGTGGAGATGTAAAAATGACCCCAACTTGGGGAATCAGGCTCATCTGGTCTCAAAACCCATTTTCCTTCTAGCTCTGTGATCATAACCTCTCAACCTCAGTTCCCTCCTCTGTAGAGTGGGTTTAATAATATTATGAATCAACTAGGTAATCCAGGTAAAGAGCCCAGCCCAGTCCTTGTCATGTTATAAATGTACGCTGTATTTTAATCCTGGCTTGGGGCAGGGAAGGGGATGGTAGTTATGGGGGGAGGCATCGTGGGGGCTCAGAAATACAGCAGATGAAAACACCCAGTCATTTCCTGGGGTGGGTTGGGGAAGGCTGAGAATCTTGGCTTTAAACCAGAAGTGAAGATAAAATAGCAACCACAGCAGCTGCTGTTTCTGGGTATCTGTTATTTCATTTGTTTCTCACCACGGTCTTAAGAAGTGGGGTTATTATCTCCACTGTCGTTGAGGTTAGTAAATTGCCTAAGGTCACATAACTGATGGATCTGAACTTTCAGATGCCAAAGCCATTGAGCTCAGCCACTGTGCTGTAATGTCCTCCAGTTTCCCTGATAATATGATTTCCTAATCTGTACTGATAAGGGCTCTGGAGATGATAATCTCTTAGAACACCTATTTTGTGATGTAGATTTCTGACCCACCCTGGCCCACACCTCCCCTGCTGATAGTCTCCAATTCCTTTTTTTAGAAGCAGGATCCTGCCCAGGCAGGAGTGTAATGGTGTGCTCTTAGCTCACTGCAGCCTCCAGCTTTTGGCCTGGAGCAGTCCTCCTGCCTTAGCCTTCCAGCGTGCTGACATGACGGGGGTGGGGGGGTGGGGATGGGGGGCGTGAGCCACTATACTGGGCCTTCAATTCTTCCTAAAAAACAAAAACAAAGTGGGAATTATAGCCTGGCTCCAGAGAAGATGTATGCCCACCTTTTTTTTCTGAACAATTAATGTTTTAAAATTTTACTTTTTACTTTTTCTTTTTTTTTTTGTAGAGACAGAGTCTCACTCTATGGCCCTCGTAGAGTGCCGTGGCCTCACACAGCTCACAGCAACCTCCAACTCCTGGGCTTAAGCGATTCTCTTGCCTCAGCCTCCCGAGAAGCTGGGACTACAGGCGCCCGCCATAACGCCCGGCTATTTTTGGTTGCAGTTTGGCCGGGGCCGGGTTTGAACCCGCCACCCTCGGTATATGGGGCCGGCGCCCTACCGACTGAGCCACAGGCGCCGCCCACTTTTTACTTTTTCTTATGGTAATTTTCACAATCACACACAGTATGTGCATGTGAGGTGTATCCATCGCCCAGATCCAGTGGTTGTTAACATTTGCCATCTTGTTTTATCTATCCCCACAGCCCAAGTCCAAAATTTTTTTCAAGAAGGAGTTCTCAAGATTAACTTGAAAAAAAAAAAAATCTGGCTGACATGTGGCTCACACCTGTAATCCCAGGGCTCCGAGAGGCTAAAGCAGGAGGATTGCTTGAGCCCAGGAGTTTGAAGCTTGCAGTGAGATATACTTGCGCCCCTGCATTCTAATTTGGGCAACAATGAGACTCCCATCTCAATCAAAATCAAATCTTGTTGGTGGGGTGTGGTGGCTCATGCCTGTCATCCTAGCTCTCTGGGAAGCCAAGGAGGGAGGATTGCTTGAGCTTGGGAGTTTGAGACCAGCCTCAGACTGGTTTGAGTTTGAGCAAGCGTGAGACCACATCTCTACTGAAAACAGAAAAATTATAAGCGGGCACTTGTAGTCCCAGCTACTCCAGAGGCTGAGGCAGGAGGATGCCTTGGGCCTAAGAGTTTGAGGTTGCTGTGAGCTATGGGGGATGCTATGACACTCTACCCAGGTCGATAGAGTAAGACTGTGTCTCAAAAAGACCTGAAATCTTGTCAAATCCACTCCACTCCACTCCACCCTTCACACTAAGTTTTTTTGTTTGCTGGCAGTCCCCGAGTTACAAATATTTGACTTGCACTTATGAATGGAGGCCATTATAGGTAATAGGTAAACGTGGCTGTTTCTAACTTACATACAAATTCAAGGTAAGCACAAACCTGCAGAACCCATCTCCTTTGTTAAATATGGCTGCAATGGGAAGTTAGGAGGTAGGCAGTTAGAGAGTAGGGCAGTGACTCAATGACTGCAGGGCACTAGGGTGGTATCTTGGCCTTTTTGTTTGCTTTTTTAGAGACAAGGTCTTGCTCCGTCACTTAGGCTGGAGTGCTGTGGTGTGATCATAGCTCACTACAACATCAAACTCCTTCCACCTACTTAGTTTCCTAAGCAGCTAGAACTGCAGTGCACATGACCTATTATATCCAGCTAATTATTTAGAAATTTGTTTTTTGGGGTGGCACCTATAGCTCAGTGGGTAGTGCGCCAGCCACATACACTGAGGCTGGCGGGTTTGAACCTGGCCTAGGCCTGCTAGACAACAATGACAACTGAAACAAAAAAATAGCCAGGCGTTGTGGTGGGCGCCTGTAGTCCCACCTACTTGGGAGGCTGCGGCCAGAGTTTGACTCGCTTAAGCCCAAGAGTTTGAGGTTGCTGTGAGCTGTGTTGACACAGCACTCTACCGAGGGTGACATAGAGTCTGTCACAAAGAAAAAAATTTGTTTTATAGCAATGGTGTCCCACTATGTTGTCCAGTTTAGACTTGAACTCCTGGACTCAAGTGATCCTCCTGCTTTAGCCTCTCAAAGTGCTGGAGGTCAGGCATGAACCACTGTGCCCAACCAGGCTTGCCTTTTAACTTCTTGTTACAAAATGGCTGCCAAAGCTACAAGCATCACATCCTTACATAACAGCATTCAAAACAGAAAGGGTGGGGGAAAAGGAACAAGAGGGCCATCTTCTTGTTTGAACCTGTAGTTTTCCACAGGAATGGTATTGACCCCAGGGAGTATTTTTGGAAATATAAAGGACATTTTTGCTATCACACTGATGAGAGGGTGTGAGGGCATTTAGAGTACAGGAGCCAGAAATATTAGATATCTTGGAATGTACCAGACTGTTCCCCCAATCCTCCCAGTGAAGAATGTCCCTGCCAGACATCCATTATAATCACCTGAGTCTAGAACCTAACTCCACCTTGTATATGAACATAACCTGCTTTGAAGGTTTTCAAACGCACCAACTTTTCCCAGGATGCAGGTATAGAATGTAACGAGGAAATCTGTACTTTGTTTTGTTCAGAATGTTAACAGAGTTTGCTCCATCACCATTTCCAGAACTCACACTGCTGTTGACAACCTGCTGGGTGTGGTGTTTGAGGGACCACCAGCATCCGGCGGTTGTGGCTATTGGTTTTATAGTGATTTTCTTTTTTTTTGTAGAGACAGGGTCTCACTTTATTGCCCTCGGTAGAGTGCCGTGGCCTCACACAGCTCACAGCAACCTCCAACTCCTGGGCTTAAGCGATTCTCTTGCCTCAGCCTCCCGAGCAGCTGGGACTATAGGTGCCAGCCACAACGCCCGGCTAATTTATAGTGATTTTCAATCTAGCTGCAAGGATCTGGCTGCTTCATCCTGATGGCTTCTAGATAGCTGTGCCTGAACATTTATATATGGAAATACAGATAAGTTTTTATGAAGATCCTTTTTATGAAGATCCTTTTTTTTTTTGTAGAGACATAGTCTCACTTTATCACCCTTGGTAGAGCGCCGTGGCGTCACAGCTCAAGCAACCTCCAACTCCTGGGCTTAGGTGATTCTCCTGCCTTAGCCTCCCGAGTAGTTGGGACGACAGGCACCTGCCACATGCCTGGCTGGGTTTGAATCCGCCACCCTCGGTATATGGGGCTGGCGCCCTACCCACTGAGCCACAGGCGCCTCTCAGAAGATCCTTTTATTTTTTTCTTTATATTACATCAAGTCATTATATGGATTTAACAAAATTCTAGAATTTCCTTTTTAGGGAGAGTAATGGGAGAGTTACAAATTTTTCTTTTGGACAAAATGGTAATATCTTTTAGTACTGGCTAGTAGTGTAGCTGTGGTTACAATCTGATGTTTTTCAATATTTCTCTGTGCTTGAAATTTTTAGCAAATAGAAGATAAAAAATAAAAATGCAAAATTATCATTATGTATTTTTATTATGTCTCCATTATGTGAGCAATTGTTGTAAACCCTTAATATGTCATTTGATTTAATCCACACAAAGTACTTCTGATAGATGTACTATTGTCCCCATTTTTCAAATAAAGAAGCTGAAATATAATGAGTTTCACTAATCTCCAATCGGAAAACCTAGGATTCCAATGAAAAGTCCTCTAACTCCAAAGCAAGGTCTTTAAAGATTACAAATGTTTTTATTATAAAAACAGAGCCAGTGGGTCTGAAAGATGGTGAATGTTTAGCCTGGAAGTACATCCCTGAGATGAAGCCATCTTCCCTGAGTGCTTGGCCATCTGATGCTTGTCAAGATTGGGGGGGCTGCTGGCCAGGTAGAAGGGGACAGCTGTCAGTGTCTGCCCTCATCTGACTGTGGATGCTGGGGCCTCAGCAGAGATCCCCAGGCTGCTGGGTGGCCCAGACGAGTGAAGCTTCTGATGATTGAGTATGAGTGTTCACTGGGCAAAGGGGGTGCACACACTCATGTGAGTGTATGTGCAGGACAGGCCACGGAGCTGGTTGTGGGGAAGTGTTCAGGTGGAGGGCACTGTGTGTGACAGACTTGGGAGTCCTATTGGAGATGGTGGGAGGGGCTGCATGGCCAGAGGAGGCGGAGGCTGGGAGATGAGCTTGGGAAGCCAGGCAGGCTCCCCGAGGTGGGCTGAGGAGAGGATTATGGACTTCATCCTAGGGCAGGAGGGAGCCATTGAGAGTTCTGAGCAGATGAATAAAGATGTTGGCTTTGAATTTCAGTAAGCCCAGGTATGAAACAAACTGGAGGGGAACTGGAGCAGGACAATTTGGGGCAAGGTGATGCAGTGACCCCAATCTGCTGCTTATTAGCCAGGGAACTTTAAAAATGCTCTCTCAAAAAAAAAAAATGCTGATCTCTGGACCTCATGCCCAGAGGTTTTCATTAAATTGGTCTGGGGCGCAGCCTGAACTTCAGGATATATCATGTATGTTAAAACCTCTGATTCAGGTTAGGATGGAAGTAATGGTGGTTTAGATGCAAAAGTCATTAGTTAGAGAAGCGCTTTGGGGGAAATGTGTGCAATTTTGGGGGTTCTTCCAGCTGCTTCTGTAACTGATTAATATAAACCGTGAGGTTTGAGTGTGGAGGTGGCAAGAATTTTAATTCCCTAGGCTGTGTTTCTTTTTTTTTTTTGTAGAGACAGAGTCTCACTTTCTGGCCCTCGGTAGAGTGCCGTGACCTCACACAGCTCACAGCAACCTCCAACTCCTGGGCTTAAGCGATTCTCTTGCCTCAGCCTCCCAAGTAGCTGGGACTACCCGCGCCCGCCACAACGCCCAGCTATAGGCTGTGTTTCTTTAAGCCAGCATTGTCCCTTGAATTTGGGGCCTTTGTTAAAAATGCATACTCCCAGGCCCCATTCCAGCCCCTCAGAATCCCCTTTCCCAAATGATTCTTATCAACATGCACTCTAGGGCTACTAAGCCTTCCGGTGGTGGCTCTTGTAATTGAGTGTCCTTCAGAATCACCTTGAGCAGTGGTTCTCAACCTTCTTAATGCTTCCTAATGCCACGACCCTTTCATACAGTTCCTCATGTTGTGGTGACCCCCAACCATAAAATTATTTTTGTTGCTACTTCATAACTGTAATGTTGCTACTGTTATGAATTGTAATGTAAATATCTGATATGCAGGATGTATTTTCATTGTTACAAAGGGGTTGCAACCCCCACCTTGAGAACCGCTGACCTAGAGGGTTCTTTAACCAGTACATTGGGTCCCACCTCTAGAGTTTCTGATTCAGTAGGTGGAGGCAGGACAGAAGAATTTGCTTTTCTCATAAGTTCCCAGTGATACTGGTGCTGTGGGTTCTTGGACCACATTCTAAGAACCACTGGCTAATAGCAGCTGCACGTTAAAACCATCCAGAAGCTTTAAAAAATCCTGATGTCACAGGATCCCTGCCACACCAGGGCTCCAGGACCTCAGACCTGCTGGGGTTATGATCCAGACATTAAAAAAAAAAATACCCAAACAACCAAAACCCTTTCCCCCAGTGATTCCAATGTATACGTGGGGCTGAGAACCATTACCTTAAATCTGAACTTCAGGACCTTCAGCCCCACTCTTGAGTCAAAACTGGAACCAGAGATCCCTGCATTTTAAACTAGCATCCTAGGTGCAGTGAAATTTGAGAATCATTCTCTGGCTACATGGTTCCTGCCATCCTGCAAAACCCCCGTGAACTGGGAAAAATGATGTGGAAATGCCTCAAGTCATCTAATGATGCAATTAATAGCAACAGCTTCCGTGCACTGAGCCCTGATGCAGGCTGGGGTATCCAGATACAGCCTCTTCTGTTTCCCAGTATAACCATGAAAAAGAGGTGGAAGTTATTAGCCCCATTTGATATATTGGGAAACTGAGGCCCAGAGAAATGAAATGACCCACCTAGGGTCACTCTGTTGGTAAGTGGTAGAGTCAGGATTTGACCCTGAGATGCTCAAGCTCTGTGCCTGGCATGTTGGCTTTTGTGTGAGGTCATCGTCAGGCAGAGATAGGGTGAAAATTGGGGAGACTTTGCAAAAGTACAAATTATTTTATATCAGTGAGGATGTAGCCTGGGTGGTCAGGCCTCGACAGACGTAAGATCTGCAATGAACAAGATTTGTGAGGGCTGGTCATCTGGCCGCCTCCTTCTGGAATTGGCTCGTTGGTATTAATGGATGAGCCGGCCTCATTCGGGCAGTTGTAATTAACACGCTGACTGCTGAGATTTTCCCAGCCTGAGTCACTCCCGAATGCCATAAAGCATCGCTTAACGCAGCCCATCCAGCTCATCTGTGATAATGTTCTGGGGCCTAGGCCTGGCAGGGAGCCGGCCCTACACTCAGGGTGGTCAGCAGAAATGAAGGACTATTGGCATTTTCAAACCAACAGCTCAGTCTGGGCACTGAACATTCCTCTGTCCAGTCCGACATTGACTCCAGAAACTTAATTAGTGGGGACCGAAGGAAGACAGGCACATAGGATGTGAAATGAAGTTTGTGTTCACGTCCACGTGAGCTGCTCAGAACCCAGTAATGGAAGCTTAGGATCAGATAACTTTGAAGTTAAATCTCTGCTCTGCCCCTTTTTTGGGAGAAGTGACCTCATCTCTCTGAGCCTTGGTTTCCTCCTCTGTAAAATGGATAATTATGATGCCAGCCTCACTGGCTCATGATGACAGTAAAATAAAATAATGGAGGCCATGCCCCTGGGAACCCTCCCTGGCACCATGCCAAGCACTTAATAAATGTAAGCTCTTACTAGTATTTACCTATATAGTTACTTATTTATGAGAGGAACACAGCCCCCAAAATATATACATTTACTGGGGAAAGGAATAATAAAAATAGGCTTAGAAAATCAATGGGGAGCTAAATGGTGGTAGTTGCTGAAGTCTTAGTGTGTGTTTTCTTAAAGTTCTGAGAAGTAAACATTTCTGCATTGGGCTTGAGCCGATTCACTCTTTGAGCCTCAGCAAAGTATTCAACAGAGTGTTTGAAGTTCTCACCAGGTACAGTGGTTGGGGAAGGGTCCTGTTATCTCCCAGGGGTGATGCTTCCCACCCTAGCTTCTAGTTTGTGGTGGGGGTAAGTAATCCAAAGATTGGATATATCTGTGGTTGGGTGGCATGGAGGGGGGGTGTGTCAAGAAAGACAGGAAAAGAGGGTTGGCACTTGTAGCTCAGTGGCTAGGGTGCTGGCCACATACCCTGGGGCTGGCAGGTTCGAACCTAGCCTGGGCCTGCTAAACAACAATCATAACAACAACAACAACAACAAAAAACAGCCAGGTGTTGTGACAGGCACCTGTAGTCCCAGCCACTTGGGAGGCTGAGGCAAGAGAATTGCTTAAGCCCAAGAGTTTGAGGTTGCTGTGAGCTGTGATGTCACAGCACTCTACCGAGAGTGACATAGTGACACTCTGTCTCAAAAAAAAAAAAAAAAAATAAGAAGAGATTTTCATGAGCCATCCACTGTCTTTGGCAATAGCCACAGTAGTAATAGCTATCATTTAAAAAAAGATATTTTATTTTGTATGCTTTTAATTATTATTATTATTATTTTTGAGATAGAGTCTTACCTATGTTGCCTAGGTTGTACTTGAACTCCTGGGCTCAAGCAGTCTTCTTGCCTTAGCCTCTCAATAGCTGGGACTATAGGCCTGTGTCACTGTGTCCAGCTTTTGAGCACTAATTCCATCTATTTGTTGGAGTCTGGAGATACAACCTTGACTTGTTGACCCTTTAAGATTCTATGTCCCAGCCTCTCTTACAGGGTATTATGTGAAGGAAAAGAACCAGGTTTTATGAGCGATAACTAAAGAAATGGCCAATTTCTGGCCAATAAGATGGAAGTGGACTAGTTTGTGAGGCTTATGGTTAGCTCCTGAAGTGGGGGGAGGAGGGTTCTCTTATTTCCCTGAGGTCCTTGCCCTGTTTTGTTGTCTGTGAAGCAGACGCTGTGGCTAGCACTCTAGCAACTATCCTGGGCCGTGAGAGCACCTTGAAGATGAAAGCACATGCCAAGGACCATGGAAGAGAAAGACAGAAGGAAGCTGGGCTCCTGATAACTGGGGGAACCCACAAATCAGAATTAATTTTCTGTGGAATGAGAGAAAAGGAAACCTCTGCACAAAAGGAAAAAAGCAAACCTCTGCACTGCACAAATCCAGGAGCACAAGTTAAACGATAGTCTGAGTGAATGATGGCACTTCCTGGAATTGTATAGTTCACACCCGTGTGGTTGTACACAGCAGCCCTTACAAAGTCCCCGCTTAGGACCTTGACCATGAGGTTTGCCAATGTATTAGCCTAGTAGCTGGACCATGCTCAGTCCCCCAAAATATTGGTTGCGGGATGAAAGGGTGAATACAAACAACAGATTTAGTGATGTCCTAGGCTGGGTTCTGAAAGCCCCTAGTTGGGCAAAGCACAAAGTGATGGTGACAAGGTGGGGTCAGTGCTCCAACCAGGGTGAACAAAGGATCCCAGGAGTTCTGAGGGAAGGGTCCCGATGGCCCAGAAGCTCTGTGCCAAAGGAGGCCTTTCTTTTTTTTTTTTTTTTTGGCCGGGGCTGGGCTTGAACCCGCCACCTCCGGCATATGGGACCGGCGCCCTACACATTGAGCCACAGGCGCCGCCCCAAAGGAGGCCTTTCTTTTACGTGGTCTTAATTTTCCATCTGAAAAGTGAGGGCGTTGTTGCAGACAAGAGGTTTCGTTTAATCTTTGTTGGTTTTTTTGTTTGTTTGTTTAATTTTATATGTTGTTTGCTTTGAGTAGGCAAAGTTCGCATGGCAAAAGAATCAAACAGTCCAAAGCATAGGTAGAAAAGCAAGTTTCCTGTTTATTTCAAACACCCAGAACCTCACTTCTCCTCTCCCTTGCAAAAACCCCAAACTACTGGTAACCAGCCTGCAACCAGCTTGTGTGTGTGTGTGTATGTGGCATCTTTCCAAAGAAAAGATAAAATATAAGTATATATATGTTATATACACACCTATATATATGCTACATAGGTGTGTATCAAATCTGCATATCTCTAAAATGGAAGCTTATTGTTTTAAAATTGTTATTTATTTTAAATCCAAAGTTTGACTTAAAAAGTAATGATATTAACAATTATTAGATGATCATTACTGAAAATAATTTTGCCATTAATCTCACACGCTCTGTTTCACATCTTATTATTATTATTTTTTCATTTAATAAAATGCCTTGGGATGGTTTCATTGCCCTGACCCCTCCTTTTATTTAAACAGTTGCCTAGTAGAGTCTTCCACTGTGTGGCTGTAACTATAATTGATTTAACTGCTCTCCTGCTGGGAAATGGGTTATTTTCGAACTTTTGCTCCCTCAGATAATGCCGCAGTGAATATCCTTGTACTTCAATCTTTTTACTCATGTGTGCAATTACATCGGTTGTTAAGTTTTTAGGAGTGGAACTGATGGCTCAGAGATTAAAAGAACTTATAATTTTCATAGATGCTGCTGTGTTTATCTGCAGGGGGTGGTACCAATTTGCCTTCTACCCAGCCTGTTTTCCCACCACTTCATCAACGCATCGCCAAGCTTTTGGATGGGTGGTTTCACTTCGAGTTTTTGGGGTATGAATTAAATAACCATCTTTTCACATGGTTAAGAATCATTTGTACAGTTATACCTTACTATCTGCTGGATTGGTTCCAGGACTCCTCTCTTATTTAAAATTGCATAGTATTTGCATATAATCTACTCACATTCTCCCGTATATTTTAAGTCTTCTCTAGATTCCTTACAATACCTAACACAACATAAATGCTATGCAAATAGTCGTTATACTGTATTGTCTTTTATTTGTATATTTTTCTTATTATTTGCTTCCTCCCAGTAATATTTCTGATCTGTGGTTGTTTAAACCCACAGTCGCAGAACCCCAGAATAGCTGGGATCAGGGCTGATTGCATTTCATTTTGCATCCACTTTCTGTTCTTCTCCTCTGCGCTTTTTCCACTGGATGGGATTATTGGTCTTTTCATTATCCATTTATAGAGGCACTTTACAAGCTTAAAGAACTAGCCAGGCCTTGTGGTGGGCATCTGTAGCCCCGACTACTCAGGAGGCTGAGGCAGGAGGATTGCTTGGGCGATCTGAATTTGAGGTTGCTGTGAGCTAAGGTGCCAGGGCACTCTACTAAGGGCAACAAAGTGAGACTGCCTCAAAACAAACAAACAAAAATTATGAAAGGGGATCAGGCTTTTGTTGATGATTATCAAACTTTTGATCTTTGCCACTCTGACAGGTGGGAAATAGTGTCACGGGTGAGGTTGTGGCATTGTTGGCATCTCTCTCTGCAAACTTCCTGGGCTTGCTCTGCAAATCTGCCGTTCCTACCCAGGCTGTGTATACATCAACCCAGGCCCCAGGCATGTGGGTCAGGGCACTTCAAAGAGCACCCCAGCTTGGTTATTAGGGGAGGCATCCAGGACCCAAGGGCTCTTTTCTGCTTGGATTCCTTCAGAGGAAACATGCAGCAGCAGCACGAAGGAAGTTATGGGCGAAGAGGATTGATAACCCTCCTTGCGAGGGGGGCCCAGTGTGGTTTGCAGGGGGAGCGGTGTAGGGGCTACCATGGCTGGTTGCCATGGTAGCTGGCCAATCCTTTGCGCTTGGTCTGGGGATCTCGCACCAGGATTCAGGTGTGCTGGGCCTAAAGTTCGCAGGCTGGTGGAACTTGGGGGTTAAGGACGCAGGGTCTTCAGTTCTCCCAGACAGCAGGAGGAGGGACTTGGCAGGGCCCCGGCATTGCCCAAAGGGATCATGGCTAAAAACTGTGTCAAGGAAAAGATCCCTGCTCATCCATCTCTCCCTTTCTGGAAGAATTCAGTGCATCCATCATTTCATTTCAGAAGAGGCAAACAAGAAGAAAATGGTCTAGGAAACCGAAATCCCAGTACTGCTGTTTTGTCTGACGAGCAACGCTTGAAATGAAGAGTCTGCACAGAAGGGTTGAAGGAAATCAAGTTAAGGAGGATAGTCTTAGGGATTCAGAAGGTGGAATGAGACCTATTCTGAATCTTTCTGTGCTGTTTGGTATAAAATTGTTTTGAATAAAGACAAGGTAATATTTATAACAATAGCACTACAAGCCTTATGTTACCGTTACCGAGTCCCCTTCTGCAGTAAAACCCAGGGTAGATTGTTTTTTAACACTGCTGTCCTTTATGTGACAAAATTATTTTCAGTAAGGACCATTAATAATCAGCAATACTCATTATCTTTTGCTTCATACTTAGATTTGAAATTGATGATTGATATAAAAAGAGGTTACTATACTATAATATTTAAATGTATTATTATGTTACTATACTATAATATTTAAATGAATTACTATAATATTTAAATGTATTATTTAAATTCAATAAAATATTTAATATGTGCATCTTCACACTGACAAACAGCCTTGAAAAAAATATTTCATATATGAATCAAAATTTGGACTTACCAAAAAAACAATTACATGTTATAGTTCATACCATTTTGCTGCTTTTAATTTTTTTTTGCATTTTTTTATTGTTAAATCATAGCTGTGTACATTAGTGCAATCATGCTGCTTTTAATTTTAAACACAAATAAAAACTCCAAGTGGTCGAATAGAATGATGGAAGTGATAAAACTCAGGGTCTTTTGTTTTCTTTTCTCTCTTTTTCTTTCTTTTTAAATTTTTTTTGTAAACCCAAATGAAACCTTAATTTTACTCTATGACAAAATCTCTCTCTCTCTTTTTTTTGAGACAGTCTTACTTTGTCACTCTCTGTAGAGTGTTGTGGCATCATAGCTCACAGCAACCTCAGACTCTTGAGCTCAAGAGATTCTCTTGTCTCAGCCTCCAGAGTAGCTGGGGTTACAGGCACCCCACCACAGTGCCTGGCTATTCTTTCCTTTAGAGACAAGGTCTCCCTTTTGCTTAGGCTGATCTCAAACCTGTGAGCTCAGGAAATCCACCCTCCTCGGCCTCTCAGAGTGCTAGGATTACAGGATTACAGGCATAAGCCATCATACTGGGCCAAAAATGTCTTTCTTTTCATTTAGATCACCACACGATATTGTTTATTTCCAATATACTCTTTAAACACATGAATATTGAAGGTTGAAGAGGTTAGAAATATATTCAAAAAACACCCAAACAAATGAAAACTGTTGTGATCTTGCAATTGAAATCGAGTGGATGTTGGAGAGTCTACTAAGTTGGACAATTAAATTCATAAACTCGTCCTAGAAAAAGTGCTACCTACCTCGTTGCTGAATATCATTACAGTCACCTTCCAAGTACTCCTCTGAGCCATCTGGTGAATGTAGCTGGTTTACCTGGCTCGTGGTTCTGTACGCTGTACAAGAAGCATGGAACCAGCATCTTCTTCAGGTTGGTACCACTCATGTTGGAAGGGGAAGGGGAGACAGTGTATGCAGAGACCACACTGGTGAAAGAGGAAGCCGTGGAAGAGAGGAAGCTAGTGAGAGGGAGGGAGGTGTTAGGCTCTTTTTAACAATGAGCTATCTTGGGAACAAATAGAGCAAGAACTCACTCATAATACCCTGCATTAATCTATCCATGAGGGCCCTGCCCCCACGATGAAAACACACCCCTGTAGGCCCCACCTCCAACATCCGGAACCAAATTTTCAAATGGAGTTTGGAGGGGTCAAATATCCAAACCGTAGCACTGAGTCACTTGTGTATGTGAGGGGCTGACTGTAGAACTAGTTCTCTAAATTAATTCAGAACACAATGTTTATTAAAGATCATATCGGTCTGTGACCACCCCAGAGGTATAAATCACACCAGTAATTTGATTAGGGAAAATTTTATAAAGAATAATTAACTAGTAGCAGGGATTTAACCACCATGAGAGGTAAAGAAAACTGAACAATACGGGAATAACAGATGGAGGAAGCAGTTACTACCTTCAGGACTGAAAGTACCTAAGTGTATTAGATTTTTATTGTTGAGTCATGAATTAGCACAAATTTAGGAGTTTAAAACAATATCTGTTCAGCTGCTATGAAAAACAGTGTGGTGGTTCCTCAAAAAAAAAAATTACCATATGATCCAGCAATTCCAGTTCTGGGTATATGCCCAAAAGAATTGAAAGCAAGGATTCAAACAGGTATCTGTACGCCCAAGTTCATAGCAGTGTTATTCACAATAGTCAATAGGTGGGAGTGACCCAAATGTTCCTCAATGAATGTGTGATAAAGAAACTATGGTGTGTATACACATATATATGTATAATAGAACATAACATAGCTTTAAGAAGGAAAAAATTCTGATACATACTATATCATGGCTCCACCTTAAAAACATTATGCAAGACACAAAAGGACAAATAGTGTAGTATGCCACTTATTTGAGGTACCCTAAATGGTCAGATTCATAGAGACAGAGTAGAATTGTGGGTTTCAGGGAGCAGGGGAGAGGAAAATGAGGTTATTGTTAATGGAGACAGATTTTCAGTTTGGGTGATGAAAGAGTCCCAGAGATGGGTGATGGTTGCACAACAATGTGAATGTACTTAATTACACTGAGCATTGCACTTAAAAAATGGTTAAAATTGGTATATTTTATGTTATGCGAATTTTAGCACAGTAAAGAAAATTAACCCCCCCTCCATTGGTTAGCTCACAGTTCTGTAGGTCAGCAGTTCTTTGTTCAGGGCATGACAAGAAGGCAAAGGCAAAGTGTCGGACGAACTGGATTCTCCTACTGAGGTTCTGGAGAAAAATTCACCTCCATGCTCATCTTGTTGGGACATTCCTGATTTCTCTCCCTCGTTGATGTGGTTTCAGGGTTCTGAAACCCCAAGGAAGGAGGGTTTCAGAACCCTGCACTGGCCAACAAGGTAGCCACAAGCCATAGGTGGCCATTTAAATTTAAGCGAGGTCAAATGAATGACATAATATTAAAATTCTGTTTCTCACTTGCCCTTTTCATACTTTAAGTTCACTGTAGGCACATGTCACTGAGGGGCACTGTGTGGGACAGTGCTGATGGAGAACATTTCTGACATCACAGAAAGTTCTATCGACTAGGTGCTCTGTGATAACTGGAGATGGTGATGAGGGGGTGTGAGCTGGAGAAGCTGAAGTGGGAGCAGGGACTGGACCACGGATACCCAGGAAGGTCTTGGTAAGGAGTTGGATTTTAAGTCCAACTGGAAGTCATGATGGCTTTTAAGCGAGGGCATGGCATTGCCTGGTTTCTGTTTTAAGAGGATCAATCTGGCTGTTCCGGAGTTATGCATTGCAAGGAGGCGGACATGGAAGTGGTGGGTGGGGGGAGGCCCAGGGAGGGAAGGGGGAGGTTTGTGGGGAGGTTCACAAAGTGGTTGCCGCAGCTAATGATAGGATAGTGGTGTTTGGTGCTGAGCTGTGACAATGGAGCTGGACAAAAGCGGACAGATACAGGAGACATTTAGAAGGAGAATGGGTAGAACTTGCTCCCCCTAGGCTGTGGGTGAGCACAGAGAGTGTGCCGTGAGGGTGGCTTCAGGGACCTTCAGGGCTGTAACTAATACAGGGAGAGACCTCACTCCAAACAGGTGGTCTCAACCCTGGGTGGGAGCTTTAAAATATACAAGGCACTCAGGACTCATCCGTTAAGAGTCTAATATATTGGCCTGTTGGTGGGGCCTGGACATTTGTATTGTTTCTAAAAGCAGACTGGACTCCAGAGTCAGTGAAAACCAAAGAGACTGTGTTTTCCCATGCAATTGTAATGTGCATCCAAGCATAAGAGTCACTTTTTAAAATAAAAGGGTACACCAGGGAGCCTGTGTTGGGTTCAAACACAGTATCTGGAGCAGGAGTTGAGTGTTTCGGAGGCACAGCCCAGGGGTTGCCATGCATCTCATTGAGTAAAATAAAAAAACCATCAAAAGGTAAAATGTAGCTCAAGGCATCAGTGGGTTGAGGCATTTAGCTTTAGTGGGAGATTAGCTTTGGCATCAGAAGTTCCAGCACAGTTATCGACAGGAACCATCAGTGGAGATAACTTTAATGGTAATGGGTTGACAGTTTTGGCATCAGCAGAAGACATTACCGCAGCTATTAGGAGCTGGAAAGGCAGGAGTCAGAGTTGGCCAAGCAATGAGGTCACTGTACTTGACGTTGTTTTTATCTGCCAGCATTGGTTCCTTGGGAGGATCCCTCTCCCTGTCTTTCCCTTGGCCATGGTGTGGTCAATCATGGCGTCCCCCTTTGGCTCTTTGGCTGGGCCAATTGTAGTATAAGCCTTTTCTGGATTCAGTGATTGGTTCAGAGGTGGTCCAATCACAGTTCTTCCATGAGCGGTTGTATCTGGATGCTGCACAAAATGGCATCATTTAGGTTATTGATGTAGGGGTTATCAACTGCTGCTTAGTGGATTACCCTAGAACATAGTGGCTTAAACAACAGTGTTTTATTATCTCTCAGTTTCTGCAGGTGGAGACTTCAGACAAGGCACAATGGGATAGATTGTTTCTGTTCTATGACGTCTGAGCTCTTAGGCGTCTTTGACTATGGATTCATATGAAGACACCTCCACACATAAGGTTTGTTGCTGATGCTCGTTGTCAGCTGAGCCTAATGGAGACACCAGTGTGTGCCTCTAGCCCCACTAGGTGGCTGAGCCACAGACCGTAGTCTAATCACCCTCATACCACTGGAAAATCAGCCCTCAATGGGACATCTCTGGGCAAAGTTAAGCAGACGGCTCCTGCAAGGTGACTTTTACATGGACTCCAGAGTCAGTGAACACAAAATAGATTGTGTTTTCTGATCCCAAAAAGGCAGGATGTCATTCAGCCAGTTGGAGAAAAAAGTTCAGCCCCAAAGGTAAGTGGAAACCAAATTTGTCTGCCTCTCATCTAAGTCCCAAGGTTGGAGCAAGATCTGGAGGGCGGGGCTGGTTTTTGACCTTGAAGAGGTTGTTAATTACCTTGAATGGGTCCCACGTGATGCTTTTAAGCAGACAGATTTTTGCCCAGAGAGGATGGAGTGGGCAGTTTGGTTTGGGCCTGGAGCAGGACGTGAGTGAGGTTTTATAGATCCACCTCCCTGGCTGTTCTGAGCTCATCCTTGGGTCGAGGAGGCCAGTATGGTCTGAGGGGCAGAGAGCGAGAGTGTGGTCAGACCCAAAGAGTGTGTGTGGGATTTCTTGCTTTGTTTGTTTTGCTTTAACTCAGGAGCACTGAGGTGTGGTGTAGCAGGAGCAGTGAGTTCTTCCTCCAGCACCCTTCTCCTCAAATGCTACTTTTTCGACAATTTGTTCACGGTATGTGGCATAGAATTTATCATTCAAACCAGGACACACTTAATACTGATATTGGGGCCAACAGGTGAAAATGAAGGATCTTGCAGGCCAGAGTTGTATCGCCATCCTGGGGCAGAGTGGAAACATGCTTGTGTAAAGAAGGGGGTTTGATGTCAGCAAGAAAGGAGAGGCGTTCAGAGAGGGGAGCAGAGGGGTGGAGGCTTCTTAACTGTGCTGGCCTTTGCCCAGATGTGTCCCTCATCTGTAAACACCGGTTTGCCTGCTTTCCACTTGGCTGAATTTAGGCGGGAATTGGCTGAAAAGGTATAGTCCTGAAAGTCACCATGACCTTTTGACTTTTATTTGATATATCATAATATACCTGCAGTAAAGAAAAGTTACGTGTGTGTACTCCTGTGGAACCACCAGCCAGAGCAGGATTTAGAATGTTTTTCCGGCTGGAATTTTTTAGAGTCTTTCATCCTACTGGGAAAGGGGGTTGTAATGTGTTTATTTTCGATTCTTACATCATGCTGCCGTTAGTTTCCTATGGCTGTTGTGACGATTGCCACACATTTAGTAGCTTATAACAACACAAACGTATCATCTGACAGTTCTGGAGGTCAGAAATCTGATGCAGGTCTCACTGAGCTAAAATCCTAGGGTCAGCAAGGCTGTGTTCCTTGTGGAGTAGCCAGGAGAGAATCCTTTTTCTTGCCTTTATCCAGCTTGCAGGCAGCCAGCATTCCTTGACTCCAGGTTCCTTCCTTCTACTCGTACAAAGAGCAATGTCCAGTTGACTTTCTGATATTGCATCTCTCTGAACTCACTTTTCTGCTACCCTCTTTCCAACATACAGACCATTGTGCTGGACCCTCTATCTGGGTAATCCGGGGTAACTCCCATCTCAAAATCAGCTGATTAGTGACTTTAATTTCAATTTAATTCTCTCTTGCCATGTAACATAATATATTCATAGGTTCTGGGGATTAGGATGCATGCATTTTAGGGGAGCGTTGCCCAGTTACTTCACATACATATATTACATGTATACTCATTAAGGAACAAAGCCCCCTCACCTCAACTCATTATAATATTTTCACTGTTAAACAGTGCAAATTCCTGGGGAGGGAGAAGAGGAGGAGAGAGTTTATATGTATCGAGCACATGATGTGCGCCTGGTACATAGTTTTGGGATTTCACAAAGATGATGTCAGTCTTAGAAGTTCTTGGTTGTGTATAGTTAGAGATGCTTTCTACTGCAGGGGACTTAGGCTGACTCCCACAGCCTTCAGCAAATTGGGCTTTATTTCTCTCATATAAAAATGTCTGGAGGTAAATGGCTGTTGATCTTGGGTCAGTACTTCAGTAGTGTCAGGGTTAGTACCTTTAAGTTCTGTCTGTTTTTTCTATCTGCTTATTGCCTCATGGTCAAAAAATGGCTGCCCCTGCGCCAGGCATCATCATGTATGTTTTCAATACAAAAGGTGGAGAGAAGGAAGAATGGCACCAACTTCAATTATTAGTTTATTTATTTATTTTTAATCAGAAATGCAAAATCTCTTTCAAAATTCTCCCTATTCTGCAGATGTCTATCTATATATTATAATATTTGGGCTATGATCATTCCTAGCTGGGAGGGAGGCTTGAAAAGTGATTTGTTGTTGTTGTTTTTATCCCTTTTTAGTCAGAGCCAGCAGGGGAAAAAGGGGGCTGGGAAAAGAATCCAGCAGCTAAGCAGTTGTGTTTACCAGGGTGAAATTGTTCCTATTGTCACTGACCTCTTTACCTCCCTTGCCTAAGGTCTCATAGGTTGAAAGTGGAGGAGTCAAAACTCAAATTCTTTTTTTTTGAAACAGATTCTCATTATGTCACCCTTGGTAGAGTACCATGGGCATCACAGCCCACTGCAACTTCCAACTCCTGGGCTTAGGCAATTCTCTTGCCTCAGCCTCCTGAGTAGCTGAGACTACAGGCACCCGCCACAATGCCTGGCTATTTTTTTGTTGCAGTTTGGCTGGGGCCGGGTTTGAACCTGCCACGCTCAGTATATGAGGCAGGTGCCCTACTCACTGAGCCACAGGCGCCACCTGAAAAACTCAAATTCTTTTTTTTTTTTTTTTTCAGTTTTTGGCCGGGGCTGGGTTTGAACCTGCCACCTCCGGCATATGGGGCTGGCGCCCTACCCCTTTGAACCACAGGCGCCGCCCGAAAACTCAAATTCTTAAATTCACACACATTCCACTGCTCCACACTGCAACTTAATATCTTTAAAATAAAATTAGTGGCAAAAGTATTCTTTACTGAGTACAATTTACATAGAGTAAAATACACAGATCTTAAAAAGTACAATTGGATAGGTTTTGACAAATGTATACACCTGTACACCATACAGTACTCTTGTGACCCTTCCCAGTTAAAACCTTACCTTTCCACTACTCTGATTTTAGCACCGTATTTTTGTTTTGCATTTGAAAAGAATTTCATACAAATGAAATCATAAAACACCTGTGCTTTGGGGTTTGGCTACTATTCCCTCAACATTAGGTTTTGGAGATTCATCTGAGTTTTTGCCTGGATCAGTTGTTTTCTTCCCTTTTATCAATATATTCCATTGAACAGATATACCGTAGTTGGTTCATTCTTTCTTCTGTTGGTGGTTATGTGAATGGTTTCCAGTTTGGGTGATTATGAATAAAGCTGCTATGAATGTTCTTGTTCAAGTCTTTTTTGTGGGCATGTGTGTTTGTTTCTGTAGGATGTCAGCCTAGCAGCAGAATTGCTGGTCATGTGTTGGCTGCATATATACTTGGTTAGAAATGGCTTGGATGCCTTTTGATAGTGGTCCTAATACAAGAATGGCAAATGGAGAATGTAGGGAAAAGGTCCAGGAAAATTAGAGCTTCAGGGACTTCAAGCGTATGAGTAAGAGAGGATGATGGCCACGTGGCACCTGGCAGGTGATGAGGATGGATGCAGAGAGGGACATGGGATTGACACACGGCCTTTCAGCTCTGGCTGCTTTTGAAGTGTGTTTCCAGATATTCTGATTTTAGGCTATTGGTTTTCAACCTTCGCCTCCCATTGGAATCACCCACGAGCTTTAAAAAAATGCTGGTCCCCGAGTCCTACCCCCAGAGTGTCTGAATTCAAGGCATGTGGCCTGAGCATCTGAAGTTTTAAAAGGTCTTCAGGTGACTCTTATGTGCCACCAGGGGTGGGAACCACTGCTTTAAAGCAAATCCTTCCTAAACTTTAATGTTAAACTGCAAATTCTGGTTCAGATCATCTGGAGTGGCGCCAAGATTCCACGACTCTGACAAGCTCCCCGTTGTTGCTAACGCTACTGGTCCGTGGCCCTCACATTGAGCAGCAGTGTTTAAAGAGAAACTACAAATATGGTTTTTTTTTTTACATGGGACATCTCATAATTAGAATACAAACAAGAAAACAAACAGATGATTGTGTACACTGAACAAGTCTGTAGCTGACTTCCCTGAGGGCTACTGGTTCAATGTGTGTGCGTGTCTCTCAATCTCTCCCTTTATAGCTCTTCTGTAGGTTTCCTGTTATGTCAGGATGCTGGGATTTTGTGACATCTAAGACAAGATCCCTGTCTTTCAGGGGCTCAGATGTGGGTGGGTCTGGAGGCAGGGATGGACAGGACGGTGGGTGGGCTGTCGGCCTGTTTTGGGGACAGGGTGATCTGAGAAAGGCCTCAGAACAGTCTTCCCCACACAACCCCAGGGCAATCTCACCCATAATTGGCATAACTGGTTTTCCTGCTGCTGAGACTAGGCTAGACGAGGTCCAGACAGCGCCCCATCACACCCCAGCATTAGGAGCACGCATTTCTCCTCTCCCTTTATCGGATCAAAGTCTTCCATCAAGCTGTCTGGTTCTGTCTTATTCAATTAAACTTTTTAATCCAATTTGACCCATGCATTCATCTTCTTTGAAATCTGAGAGACGACAGCAGCTGCTACAAATTGAGAGTAAATGGCTGAATTAGCTTTCAGAGCGGATTCGACGAGACTCTTTCTTTCCAGAGACCAACGGGCTCTTCAGAGGCAGCTGGGTCTTTAGAAGAAGGTAGTTGGGGGCTTGGAGGAAGGGGAGAGGAGTCATAATCACCCTACGCCTTGGGACTCTTGGAGAGACGGCACGGCACAGAGTCAGGTGCAGCTGGGTGATATCAGATAAATGTTTGAAACTCTGTGCCTCAGTTTCCCTACCTGTAAGATGAAGATGAGAACAACACTTCCTACCTCCTAGGGCTGTTGGGAGGATTAGGTGCACCCCAAAATCTATGCGAAACTTACACAGACTAGCACTTGGTGTGTAATAACACCTATACGTGTTAGGCAGTATCTATACCACACTGGATGATTTACTCGGCATGTCCACACACAGTGTGGGGGAGCCATGTCACACATCCATTTAACTTTGTGGGAATTAAGCCACAAAAGCTTGACTGATACATCACCTATCAAAGCGATCAAACCAAACAGCCTTTACCCAGGCATTTTTTTTTTTTTTGGGCTGGGGCCAGGCTTGAACCCGCCACCCCCTGTATATGGGTCCAGCATCCTACTCCTTTGAGCCACAGCTGCCGCCCTACCCAGGCATTTTTTTAAGGTTGTTTAACTAAAAGACTCGCATTCTGTTGGAGGAAAAACTAGGACAGTTAATGATGCTCAGAACCATCCTTACTTTATGGATAACATAAAGGATCTTTCAAGGTGAATTTTGGGCTATCCATGGTTTTTGTCTGATATACTGACTTTTTTCAAATTTTCAACTGATCTTGGCCTTTCTCATGTCCTACCTATGTGATCCTTGTCCACCCTAGTGAAGTAGGCAGGGTGTGTGCAAATAATCAGATAGCTGAGTGTGATGCTTCGGACCGAGAGCTTGAGAATCAAACTGCCTGGGTTCAAATTCCATCTCTGGTACTTACTCTTGGAGGTACCAGAGATGAATCAATCTCTTTGTGTCTTCATTTTCGTATCTGCAAGCAGAAAATATTCTAGTAATGATAATAAAAGTAAAAATAATAATACTCATCTCATAGGGTTGTTTCAGGATTAACTGGGTTAATGCACACAGAGGGCTTGGAACAGTGGCTAATAAATGCCAGTCGAAAGCTGCCATAGCTAGGCCAGGCTCTGTGGCTCACACCTGTAATTCCAACACTCTGGGAGGCTGTGGTGGGAGGATTGCTTGAGCTCAGCAGTTCAAGACCAGACTGGGCAGGAGTGAGACCCCCATCTCTACTAAATATGGGAAAATTAGCCACGCAGGGTGGGGGACTCCTCTAGTCCCAGTTACTCAGGAGGCTGAGGCAGGAGTTTGAGGTTGCTGTGAGCTAAGCTGATACCATGGCACTCTAGCCTGGTTGACAGACTGAAACTCTGTCTCAAAAAAAAAGTCATAGCAAGAGTAAAAATACAATGATTAATGGCAGACCTTGTGTGATGCATTTGGTATGTATGATTGTAGTTGAACCTCTGCTTTCTGCAGAGGTGGGGAGGTTTGCCAAAGTCCTCACGCAAGCTCAGCTCTGCTGCTCATGAGCACACTAAGCCTCTGGCGGGACCCTGTAAAAAAGTATAAATGGTGTGAAGCTGTCCCCTCTAAGGGTGTCCACAAGAACTTGAGGTTACTGAGCACCTACTATGTGTTGGGTGTTGTGCTAGCTGCACAATCTCATTTAATGTTCTCTGAGACTCTGTGAGGTAGCTGCTGTCACTAGCCCTACTTTCATATAAACTGAGGCACCAGGGCCTGGATCTGCTTCATTCTGAGGTCCTAGCACCCATCCCGGCTCTGTTGGGTGTAACTGTTTACTGGAGGAGAGTTTGTCTTCTGGGGTTAAGGCGTGATCTGTTTCATTCATCATCAGAAAGATAAGGAGGAGGAAAATCTGTGTGAGGTTTGAGGGGAACACACAGGAAAGTGGGGCCCAGGGGCAGGCAGCCTGAGAGAGAGGTCAGCTGGGGTTGTTGTGATGCATTGTCTCACTGTCTGTGAGAATACGGGGATCCGTCAGACAGAAATCCAACCAGAAGGTAGCATTTGGGGCAGCGCCTGTGGCTCAGTGAGTAGGGCGCCAGCCCCATATACCAAGGGTCATGGGTTCAAACCCGGCCCCGGGCAAATTGCAACAAAAAATAGCTGGGCGTTGTGGCGGGCGCCTGTAGTCCCAGCTGCTTGGGAGGCTGAGTTAAGAGAATCGCCTAAGCCCAGGAACTGGAGGTTGCTGTGAGCTGTGACACCATAGCACTCTACCAAGTGAGACTCCGGCTCTAAAAAAAAAAAAAAAAAAAAAAAAAGAAGGTAGCATTTGCTGTTTATGAAGCTATTTATGGGGGGTGTCTCCCCCTTCCTAGAGATGTTTGGCTTCATGTTGGGGTGTGTGTGCATTGGGGAAGGGGCATGAGCAGGAAACAGAGTTTGGGTGGCCCCAGGTGGGTTTACTTATGACCTTCATGTGACTTTCACTTGGCCTAGAGAAGAGAGTCTTTGATCTGTTGGGTTTAAATTTCACTCTGCTGTGGGTAGGGAGATTTGGAAAAGGCAGGGTCTAAAGTGGGTTCAAATCTGCTAAGGGACTTTGTGCAAGTTACTTAACCTCTCTCTGGTTCAATATTCTCTTCCGTACCATGGGATAATAATCTCTTTCTTTCTTTCTCTTTTCTTTTTTGTGCAGTTTTTGGCAGGGGCTGGGTTTGAACCCGCCACTTCTGGCATATGGGGCCGGTGTCCTATTCCTTTGAGCCACAGGCACTGCACTGCCCTGCCCTGCCCTTCCCTTCCCTTCCTTTTCTTCCCACCCCAATCCATCACAAGGCCTAGAACAAGTGGATGCCCCTAATCTTGCTGCTCCCTGATTTTCTGAAGTCAATTATTTCTGTATAAATCAGGAGAACCCGCAAGGCCTTGGAGACAGATAGCCTTGGCATGTTTCCAGACTCGTGGGCCTCAGTTATCTCATATGTAAAATGGGAGTGACAGCAATAGTGGCCTTTTAGTGCTATGAGCATTAAGACAAGGAATGAATGCAACATGGTCAGTCATGGTCATTATTTGTGTTAGTTTTCTTTTTTGTTCCTTTTCATCGCTCATTTCCTTGAAGCTGGGTTTCCTGACCCAGAAGAACAGGACAAGATTTGTAGGGTGGGACTAGGCGACCACAGAGCTTTCTGCTTTCTTTTTTTTTTTTGAGACAGAGTCTCAAGCTGCTGCCTTTGGTAGAGTGCTGGGGCATCACAGCTCACAGCAACCTCAAACTCTTGGGCTTAAGTGATTCTCTTGCCTCAGCCCCCCCAAGTAGATGGGACTACAGGCTCCCGCCACAACATCTGGCTATTTTTTTTTTTGTTGTTGTTGTTGCAGTTGCCGTTATTGTTTTAGTAGGCCCGGGCTGGATTCGAACCAGCCAGCCTTGGTGTATGTGGCCGGTGCCCTACCCACCGAACTACAGGTGCTGCCTGCTTTCTGCTTTCTGTAGCACCTTCTCTATTTTTTGCTACATTTGCGTGTTGTAACCACACATCACCTCCATGTGATGAATAAGGAAAGCAAGGTCCACAGAGGTCAAGAAGCTGACTAAGAAGCATCTGGTAGGTGAGGGTGGAGCTGTGCCTGGTCCCCACAGTTCCTCGCCTCCAGCCAATTGTTCTTTGCAGACCTGGGGTTTTTAACTGAGGATGATTTTGACCCCATGGGACATTTCACAATATTTGGAGATATTTTTGGTTGTCACAAGTTGGGGCAGGTGTGCTAGTGGCATCTAGTGGGTATAGATTAGGGACACTGTTAGTTATCCTGCAGTGCACAGAACAGCCCCTCAGCCCCACAGTAAAGCCCCAAGCCCCAAGTGTCAACTATGCCACAGTTAAGACACCCTGGTCTACATCTCATCTTAAGGCGATGCTGATTAGTCTAAACTAAGAAGGACATTTTAGAGCCTTATCAGGTAGCAGCCACTGTTTGAACTTTTCTTCTTGTATTCGTATACACTAATTTAATACTCACAACAATCCCAGAAGTAGGTCATAAGAGCATCCCTATTTTATAGCTGAGGAAACGGTGGTACAGAGAGGTTAAGTAACTTGTTCAAGGCCACATAGCTAGTAAGAACCGGGATCTGACCCCAGGTAGTCCTGCCCTAGCACACACACCCTCAATCTCTATACTTTGGAGATAACAGAGTAGGGAGGGAATTGGTTATGAGTGAATTTGGGGATAGATCTGGGTCCTTTTTTAGAGGACTGGAAAGGCAGCCAGTCTAGGTAGTATTTTCTGTATTTCTGTCTCCTGGGAATGCCTCACCTTCCTTCCACCTCCAGCCCTGCCAACTTTGTTTCGTTGCCCTGCTTTAACTCCACTGCCCTGTTCCATTCTCACCTTAAGGTTCTTGTGGGGATTGTCAATTTCAGATTTGACTCTCCTAGCAACACCCCCCACCTCCCAGACCAATCAGAATACTTCCCCCGGCTTCTCTTGAAGAAGAGGTGGAGATAGAGGAGCAGTCCCTTTCCGTGATGGGTAGAGTGTACATGCCAGGAACAGCCCGGGAGTGGCAGGAATGAGGGAAGGTGGGGGGAGCAAGAGAGGGAGAGAGAGCGGGTGAACGTATTCAAATTCCTGAATCCAGTTGTCCCCAGGTATTAACCTGCCTTTCCCAAGATTGGTAAAACCTTCCCAAAATTATTGATACATAGTCAATAATTTCTTGCCATTTTCCTCTAGGTATTTACTATCAGGTTTCTAGGTGTGAATTTTATTCATCCTGCTCTGGGCTTGACTTCCTTCTGGATTCTAAGGATAGGTATCTTTTGAGGATCTGGAAAATTCTCAGCCATTTTCTCTCCCAAAATGCTTCTCTTTAACCATTCTTCGTAGTCTTTCCTCTTTTGAATTAGATATTGGAATATCTCATCTGTCCGTCCACCCATCCTTCGTCCTTCCATCAATGGCATTTTCGTCTCTTTATCTTGCTGAGCAGCAGGCATCAAGTGAAAAGACGGACGCAGAGGCTGGACGTGCTACCTCATCTAGCTCACTGTCCTCCACCAAGGAGTAGGCTCTCTTTACAACGCTGTGGCAGCGTCTCTCTTTGCAACTGTGAGTTTTCTGTTGTGGAAGATTCATTGTTTGCCCTTGGTGTTGACCTCAGGGACTGGGTAGGGTGGGGGATGCAGCAAATCATCGCCTTGTGGACTCCCCAGGGTTTGGGATGATGGAGCCTCTCAAAAGGCTTTGGGTGACGGCGTATCATGCAACTTTGCTGAATATTTATAGCTCTTGCTATCTAATGCATTTTCTCTGTACACTTTGCTGCCATATGTGAGATATATATATATGTATGTATGTATGTATGTATATGTATATGTATATAGAGAGGGATAGATAATTTCCACCCCCCAAAATTATCCTGTAAGGTTTTTCTTTTTCTTTTCTTTCTTTTTTTTTTTTGCAGTTTTTTTGGCCGGGGCTGGGTTTGAACCTGCCACCTCCGGTATATGGGGCTGGTGCCCTACTCCTTTCAGCCACAGGCGCTCCCTTTTTTCTTTTCTTTTCTTTTCTTTTTTTTTTTTTTTTAAATGGAATCTTATTCTGTTGCCCAGACTGGAGCACAGTGGCATCATCATAGCTCACTGCAACCTTGAACAATGGAGCTCAAGCAGTCCTCCCCTCTTAGTCTCTTGAGTAGCTGGGATTACAGGCACACCACCCTGCTCAACTTTTATTTTTTTGGATAGATACAGAGTTTTTCTGTGTTGCCCAGGCTGGTCTCAAACTCTTGGCCTCAGGCAATCCTCTTGCCTCAGCCTCCCAAAGTGCTGGGATTACAGGGGTGAACCATGCCCAACTCCTACAAGATTTTTGGTTCTCTTTTTCCCTCTGTTTTTCTCCACAGTGCCTGGGTGCTGGGGGACACTTAGCACATAGCTAAAGAAGTTGTTCTTGTCCTTTCCTGATCATGGGGGATGTGGGAGAGGTGGTTGATGTAGCCATTGTGGGATTCCAATCACACACGTTCCAAACCCTTTGGAGAGGCCAACCAGAGCATAGCCTGGAAAACATCCATGGCATTTAGCAACCTTGAGGTCATTGGTGATCTTCACAAAGAGAGGTTTTAGAGACTGGAACAGGATTGCAGGGCTGAAGAGTGAGCAAGAGGGGAGAAAATGGAAATATGTGTAGATTCCTCTTTTCTTTCTTTTGTTTTTATACAAGCTTAATTGCAAAGGGACTATGTGCCTGGTAGTTTTAAGTAGCATTTCCCTAGCTATGATTGAAGTTGAGCCCCTTTCCTTCATTTTATTGGTCATTTGGATATTTTAGATGTTGTAGTTTAGAATAGAGTGTGCAGGGAGAGCCTCACTGAGGAAGGGATTTCTGAACAAAGATTTGAAGGAAGTGAAGAAGATGATTCAGGAAAAAGTGTGTGTAGTGGAAGGAGTCAGGATCTGCGGCACGTAAGGAGCTCAATCCTATATGGGAGGAGGCCCTGGGCACAAGACATGCATTGATTCTCACAAATGCTGGAGTGAGAGGAACTTGGGGCTCAAAGAGGTCAAGCAACCTGTTTGAGACCACGCAGCTAACAGTGCCTGTGCTGGGATTTGAACCCAGCCATGACCGTGGACCCTTGCCTCTTTACTCCATGAAGTATCAGGGAGACCACCCAGTCCCTTTCCTGAGAGGCCAGTTCTCCCCAAGAGCAATGCTCACAAATCCATTTCACACTGAGAGCTGGTAAGCTGAGTGCTGAATGGAATTCTAAGGAGAATAAGAGCAGGAACCCGAAGGACTATTTGTGCCAATAAACTGATTTTTTATGTCCTCCTGCTGCTGGGTTACAAGAAATCAGCCAGGCCTGCTGCTGCCCAGGGAGTCCCCTGGGAGGTTTTTGGAAGCCCCTGTTGCCAAGGCAACGCAGGCACCCTCTGGAAGTGCATTGTCCTGCACGTGCTCCCAGCTGGTCGCTAGGCCTGGCCAGCCTCTCCTGTTGTCCTTTCCAGCAGGAAGAGGAGGTGGAGCACAGCAGGAGAATTCAGGGGACCCCCCTCTCCATGTCAGGTCCTCACTCCTCTATCCACTCAGAGTGATGGTGTCCTTGCAGAGCTCCACAAGGTGGGCATGACCTGTCCCCCATTGTCTCTCTGGGATTCTCTCTTATCACCCTCCCCTCGCTCCAGTCCATCCTCATTGCTGGTCTCTACCACTCCAACCCTACCCTGACCCCAGGGCCTTTGCATATGCTGCTCCCTTTGCTTGGAAGGCACTGTCCCCAGAGTTTGGCCAGGCTTATGCCATCATTTCCTTCTTCTCTTTGCTGAAATCTCAGCAAGGATGTCACTGACCTCTCTTTAACATTTTAGTCCCATATTCTCTATTCCTTGCTATGTATTTTTCTTATACATCTTATATCTAACATATATACTTATTCTTTTTGCTTACTATGGCAGGTAGCCCCCATAAGGGCCCCCTGTACTCCCCCCTCCTGGTATTCATGCCCTTGTGAAATCCCCTCCCACTGAGTGACTAGTGACATTGAGGGGAGGTCATTCTGTGATTAGATTATGCCTCTGAAGCCAGCCCTTAGTATTATCTTCTCAGCTGTCATGCTTTGATGACACAAGCAGCAGTTTGGAGAGACCCATGTGGCAAGGAACTGAGAGAGGCCTTTGGATTGTAACCAGCAAGGAACTTGGGCTCTGAGTTAAACAACTTTCAAGGAACTGAATCCTACCAATAACCATGCGAGGTTGCAAGAGGACGCTTCCCCAGCTGAGCCTTCAGTGTGACTCCTGCTTCCGCCAACACCTTGATTGTGCCTTGGGAGAGACCTGTGAGCAGACGACCAAGCTGGTCCAGGCCCAGGCTCTATGACATAGTCATAGAAACTATGAGATAATAAATGTGGGATGTCCAAGTTGCAAAATTTTGGGGCAATTACTTATATGGTAATAGATAACTAACACATGCCCCTTTTAGGATGTAAGCTCCACACTCTTGTTAAGGTTGCCAGTGATGTTAGTGTCTAAAATCCAATGGACGCTCTTCAGTCTATATTCTGCTCAACTTTGCAGGAGGAACATGTAGCACCAGTCCTGGCCCCGGGGATGTCTGCCTGCCTGGCTGGCCCCCTGCCCTGGTGAGCAGAGCAGCATCTGGACACACACTGCGAGCGTGTGGGGCCTTGCTTTTTGAGGGTACAACCAATTCATTTTCAGGGAGATGTTGAAGACATTGCTCAGCTGGGCTGGTGGGGAGTGCCTAAGGGAGGGGAAGGGAGACCAGAGAAGGCAGGAGAAAATCAAGGTTAGGCCTCCACTGGAGCAAGCACATCTGGATGGAGAGCGTCAGCTTTTGCTTCCCCCAACTTTTGTCTTTGGAGGTTCATCTTCCCTGGTGGCTTATGGAGAAGGTGGATACACTGCTGGATTCAAGGGTGACAGTAGCCCTCATTTTAGTCCAGGATCCTATTCTTTTGTTATTTTTAAATAATAGCTTTATTGAGGTATCATCTATATGCCATTGTAAGTGTACAAGTCAATGATTTTTTTTTTTTTTTTTTTGAGAGAGAGTCTTACTCTGTTGCCCAGGCTAGAGTGCATTGGTGTCATCTTAGCTCATAGCAACCTCAAACTTTTTTTTTTTAAATTATTAAACCACAGCTGTGTACATTAACGCGATCATGGGGCACCATACACTGGTTTTATAGACCTTTTGACACATTTCCATTACACTGGTTAACATAGCCTTCTTGGCATTTTCTTAGAACCTCAAACTTTTGGGATCAAGTGATCCTCCTGCCTCAGTCTCCCCAGTATCTGGGACTACAGGCACACACCACTGTATCTGGCTAATTTTTCTATTTTTTTTTTTTTTTTTTAGTACAAGCAGGGTCTCACTCTTACTCAGGCTGGTACGATTTTTAATAAATTTATAGAATTGATAACTATCATCACCATTCAGTTTTAGATAATTTCTAGCTTTTCAAAAAGATCCCTCATATCCATTTATAGTTGTTTCCAATTCTCACCCCCAGCTCTAGCCACTGCTAATGTACTGTCTACATAGATTTGCCCTTTCTGGACATTTCATATATGTGCCATCACACAATATGTGGGTTTTCTTTTTTGCATGTGGCTTCTTTTGTTTAGCACAACGTGTTTGAGATTCACCATGTTGTAGGGGTATCATCAGTAGCTTGCTCTTTTTTATTGCTGAGTAGTTTTCTGCTAAGTGTATGCTGCTCAATGATCATTTAGATTATTTACAATTCTTGGCTATTAAATAATGCTGGCATGAACATTCTTGGGAAGTCTTTGAGGGGACATATGTTTTTATCTCTTTCAGTCAAAGCCTAGGAGATGCTATTCCTAGTACCCTCAGTCGTGTGGGTAGACGACTGGAAAGATTTTATGCAAGGCTCAGAAACTACCACAAAGAAAGAGATGTGGGGAGACCTTGAGACTCACCTCAGCTTTCTCTTTCCCTTTCTCTAGGCATTATATCATAGTGTTAAGAATCAGCTTGGGAGTCAGTCTGTCTGGGTTGGGACCCCAGCTGTGTGACCTTGGGCAAGTGTCCTAACAGAATGTGCCTCTGTTGCCTCCTCTGGGAAATGAGAATCTGCAATGGACTGAATGTTCATATATTGAAGCCTAATCCACAATGTGATGATATGAGGAGGCAGGGCCTTTGGGGGTGATTAGGCCTTGAGGGTGAGGCTCCCATGAATGGGATTAGTGCCCTTATAAGAAGAGACACAGAGAGATGATCTCTCTTTCTCTCTTCCCCTTTCCCTTTCTTCTCCCCCTCTTCCTTCCCTTTGCCATGTTGAGGACATAGCAAGAAGATGGCCATCTGTAAATCAGAAAGAAAGCCCTCCCCAAAGCCTAACCATGTTGGTACCCTAATCTCATGCTTACAGCCTCTGGAACTGTGAGAAATAGCTGTACTCTATGGCATCTTGTTATAGCAGCCCAAACTGACCAAGGTGGAGTCCTGATGTTTCCTTCATGGGCCCATCCATGTGGTGGTTAAAGGTTTCCACTGTACACATAGTCTTCCCTTCATCTCCTGCCCCAGGACCTAGACCTTTATCTTGTCCCTCCCCTAGAGGGAGGAGACGCCCACAATGCCCCACCAGACCAAGTTCCCACAAGAATAGACCTGAAATGCCAGGAATAGACCTGAAAGTCCAGAGAAGCAAGGGATGCAGGTGAGTTGTAAGGACCAAAGGCAGGGTGGGAGAGGGAGTTGTAAGGACCAAAGGCAAGAGGTGGGTGGAGCTGGGTTCAAATCCCTGTTCCACTTCCTAGTTATCTCTAGAGTAATAATCCCTATGTCGGGGTTATTGCAAGGATTGAGACATCTGCAAGGAACATGGCTTGCTTGAGGTAGCCATATATATATATGGGATATATATACTCTGGGCTTTGGAGCCAATCAGATCTGGATTTGAATCCAGCTCTGCCATTTACTAGCTGGGTAGCCCTTCTGAAGACTGTTGCCACTCTGTGCTTTAGTAAAATGAGAGCAAGAGTGACTATGATTTCACAAGTATGATGTGAGGTGATTTAACATGACACAGTTGCCCCACTTTACCTGCTCAGCAACATGAAGGGGCTATTTATCAAAATGCAGCTTCTCAGCTTCATCTCCAGGTCAATAAAACTGAGGTGGGTCCAGAAATTGGCCAATTTAATAGGCAATCCAGGAAACATCAAGATAAGTATGCAGAGCATTTTCCTTCTGTGTATTTATTATTATCTTACTAATTATAACATGTGCCATACAGCATTATTTGCATTGCACAGAACCTGGCTGTGATGGGATGTCCACCCAGTCACCTATGGACAGGTACCCTCACTGTCCCTTCTCACACTCCCCCACCTCCTGCCTTTTTCCAGGGCAGCTGAGCTGAGGAGCAGTCTCCCATGCACGGAACATCCATCAGCTCAGGTCGAGTACTGCTGAAAGGTTCACTCTCAAAGCAAAGTGTTTCTCTGCTAAACTCATTATTTCTTCCAATAGAGCCAGGAAAGGATATCATCTTAAAAACCTGTTCAAGGCCCCAGCCAGTAATGTTTCTCAGCACTATTTGCTTTGGGAGAGCAAAGACATAAATAAGTCTTGCTTCCTGGATCAGCCAGGGCCCAACACAAAACAAACAAACATAAACCCCCAAAAAACAAAAAAAGAAAGAATCTAAGTTTTTAAAAATCACAGGGAAGTACATCCATAGGGGGTCAGTGACACAGGGGAAGGAAGAGCTGGGGAAGTCCAGCAGGAAGCCACTGCCTTGGTAGGGCTGGGGGATAAAGACAAGTATTTGGGTTGGCAGATCCTCAGGGCTTGGGATCTTCCACAAGAAGCTAGTACTGTGGCACTTTGTTTTGTAGGGGCTGAAGTCTAAGACAGAACCACTGCTGGAGAAACCATCTGAGTCTGGCATGCAGGAGGAAGAAATGTCCTTTCTTTGTTCTTCCTTCCCCCAACCATGGCAAGACACTAACAGATTCAAGAGCATGGGAAACACAGGCTGCAGGGGAGGGGTTGGGGAGGAGTCTTTGAGAGCAAACAGGACTAGGATTGCTACACCCCTGTCCCCCAAATGTCCTAGCGCGGGAGTTGGCAAACTACCACCCAGGGGCCAAATCCAACCTGCTGTTTTTGTAAATAAAGTTTTATTGGCACACAGTATTGTCCATGGCTTCACGTGCATGCCAACAGCAGAGTTGAGTAGCTGCAGCAGAGACCATGTGGTCTGCAAAGTCACTCTGAAATATTTACCACGTGTTCATTTTACAGAAAAATCTGCCAATCCCTGCTCTCAGAAGGTGTCTGTGGGGAAAAAAATGCTTTCCCTATGGAGGGTGTCTTCTAGGAGCTATCAGGGATCCTGTGGGAGAAGACAGGCCGGAGATCTGATACACAGTGGGAGTCCTGGGAGACCCTCTTCCTTTTTTGCTGGTTTTGGCCATAGAAGAAGTGATTTGACTGGAGAAGTTTCAATCTTCTAGCTCAGGGGTCCTCAAACTGCGGCCCGTGGGCCACATGAGGCAGTGTGATTGTATTTGTTCCCGATTTGTTTTTTTTTACTTCAAAATAAGATATGTGCAGTGTGCATAGGAATTTGTTCATAGTTTTATTTTTTAACTATAGTCCGGCCCTCCAACAGTCTGAGGGACGGTGAATTGGCCCCCTGTTCAAAAAGTTTGAGGACACCTGAAGAGCTTTAGGAGGGAGGGATTGTGGATTTCCAGGATCCATTAGGACCTGTGGAGCTATCCATTTGTCACCCGGGGGGAATAGCACAAAATGTTCCCATCTTGTACCATCTGGTAACTTTACTGACAGGTGGTCCTTGTTACCCAAAGGTAATTTATATTAGGGTCAACCCACTAAAAGTGAATCACCTTTAGGGCACTGTAGGTCAAAGGTTAGAGCACCGGCTTGTGCACTGGGGCCCACGGGTTTAAACCTGGCCCAGGCCTGCTAAAAAAACAAAAGTGAATCTCCTTTAAAAGAACACCAAAATTTCATTGTAGACAGTGGGGAAAAAAATGAAGAAAAAAATAAAAGATGGAGTTATAAAATTGGAAAAGCTAAATTTTCTATTCCATTTCATGGAATATAATTTTGGTTATACTAACACCTTGCACTGAATCTTAGGATGAACAAAAAAAGACTCACTGTTTTTATGGCACATAGTTTTTCTACAGCCCGACAGTGACGTCCTTCACTTCATGTTTAACATCATCATAAAGAGTTTTTTGTTTTGTGCTAAGTTTGAGAACTTCATTGAATTTCCCAAGGCTCTCTCAATCCATCGATAAATTAACATTTAAATTTCAGTGCCCTGGAGCAAGTCTCAATCATCTCCTCCAAGTTATAGCTCAGTCTGACACATGCTTGGTAACAGATATTTCAGGATGGAGTTGAATCTAGAAGGAAAAGAAGAAGCCCAAGTTAGTACTAATTGATTAATCACTTTGGAAACTGAGGAGCACAAATATATTGTTCGGTTGAAAGTAATAGAAACCAACTGAAAGTTGCCTAGGCTACTAGGGGAGTTTTGGCACACAGAATGCAAGCAAGGGGTGAAACAGCCACACGCAGGAAGGGCCACGACACAGCTGGGGGACCTGATGAATCTGGGGAAGCTGAGCCATTGCTGTCTTGCTTCTGTCCCTCTCCCCGTGTTAGCTTAGTTCTCTCATGGCGTCCAGTCTACTCCACGTGGTAGGAAACCTTGTTGCCATTGATGTTGACTTACGAAAACTGCGGTCATACCAACCAGACAGAGGGCACTTCCTGCTCTCTGTGGCCTCAAGTGAAAAAAAGAAAAGACTTCTTGGCCCTTTGTTGACCCAGCTTGGAGCAAATGGCCATCCCAGAACCACCTAATTGTGTCTTGAGGTCAAAGAACTTGGCGGCTGTTAGGGAAATCTTATAAATGGAGCTGGCATGGGACTAATTCCCTGAAGCAGCGGGGAGTTCTGGGGGACACCACACAGCAGATACCTCTATGGGGGCTGATCAGCCTTGCTCAGCCCTGCTTCTCCTACCCAGATATCGCAGCTCAGAGAGCAGCGTGGACTCTCGTGAGTAGCTGGGCCTTGGGTACAGTTGAGCCCCAGATGTATTCTGTGCTCTGCTCAGAGCTGGCTTTCTCCTCTTTCAGGCATTGTCTCCTCCAAGGGGCTGTCTCAGTTACCTCCAATCCAGAGAGAGTTGTCTGCTTACTTTTTTGTGCCTCAACATTTAATTTATACTTGTGTGCTTACTTATCACGCTCTGCTGTGTGAACATTCTGAAGGTAGAGGTTATGTACACATTTTGTACACAGCATCTAGTAAACACTCAATAATTGCTATTTTTGCTGATTGAAGGGAGAGCTTCCAGACAGTAATTAGCACATGGGGACAACATTTGGAAATGTCAGTTGTGTGATTTTTGGGAAAAGGAGGCAGCATAATAGAGAGGATAGAAACCCAAACTTTGGAACCAGCGAATGTGGATTCCAGTTCTGACTCTGCTGTTTACTGGCTACATGGCCTTGGGCAAGTTACCTACCCCCTCGCCCTTCAGAGGTTAAAATGTGTATGTGTGTGTGTGTGTGTGTGTGTGTGTGTAATAATAGTACATTTTCCCATGCAACATTTAGCACAATGCCTGGCACATATTAGGCACACAATAAGTGGTAGCTACTATTATTGTAAGGTGGTTAGCCTGTTCTCATTTTTTCATTTCTGTGATATGGGGATGCTGCTGTCCAGTAAAATTAAGGCAATAAATCAGGAAAAGAAATTCTGCAGAGGAAATGTTCTTCATAACCCCAAAGCTCACTAGTTGGGAATCTTAATGCTCTTTGGTGCAGCAGCACTTGAGTGCTACTTTAGACAGTGGCCGACTTGGATTTCACTTTATCCACTTAAATTATTCTGGTCTAAATAGCAGGTGTATCCAGGGAGACGGGATTCATCTGATTAGAGCAAACCAGCCACACGTGCTCACCAATCCAGCCCCCCTCAACTGTAGACCCCAATTCAAACTTCTAAAGTGGTAGCTTCTCTTGTGAATCCTTTATTAATTTTCTTTTCAAGCTTCTTATTTGTGATTTCATTGTAGTTAAGATAGGGCAGATGTTTTACATAAAACTCATGTTATTTCATCTATTCATCGATGATTATAAGAGAAAACAATTGCCACCTTTGGGAGTGAAGGTAATCATGGAAGTAAATATTGTGGTTCCAGGGAGCTCCTTGGGAGCGTCCCTTGTCTGCATTTGAATATGGAGGTTAGAGGATGTCCGTGACTTGCCATCATCTCCCACTTCGTAGCCTTTAGGCTGTGCCAGGTGAACCCCCAGGTAGGAAGGTGGTTGTTACCTTCTGGTTTGATGCTTTCCTTTCTGCATCCGCCTCTGTAGACTCATCATTATGAGAAAGGAAAAAGCTTTTCCCTAACTAGAGTCCCCTTAAAGTAGCAGCTCTCAATTTGCCTGATCTGAGAATCACCTGAGTCTCTTCTAAAATACGGAGTCCGGTTGGATGCCATGGTGCACACCTGTTTTCCCAGCTGCTGGGAAGGCTGAGGCATGAGGATCACTTGAGCCCAGGAGTTTGAGGCTGCAGTGAGCTATGATGGCGCCACTGCACTGCAGTCTGGATGACAGAGTGAGTCGGAGGGAGGAAGCAGGTTCTGCCACAGAAGGCTCTGGGTCAGTAGATCTGAAGTGGGAGTAGAGGATGGAAATGTGTTCATGCATTGCAGGTGAGTCTTATAATTAGGGAACCTTAGGAAATGATATCTTAGGCTAGTGATTGCCAAATTTTAATGTACACATGACTCACCCAGGAATCTAATTGAAATGCAGATTCTAAATTGGTAGGTCTGGGACAGGACCTGAGATTCTGCATTTCAGATGTGCTCCCAGGTGTTGCTGTGGTCCACCCCATGCTTAGGGACCACATTTAGGGACCTTTAGCTGCTTACCTGTTGGATATTTAAGAATACATTGGTTGGCAAAAGTATTAGGGGTTAGGGACTTAGTGAAGATACTGGTTTGCATAGGTTGTTTATTGGGGTTTAGGTAATTAAAGAATCATTTTAAGGATTGCTATTTTGCATAAATTACATATATTCAGATTTTTTTTAGGGGACCTTCATTGTTTAGAGCAATGGACTTCTAAGTAGGGCATCCTTTAGGGTGTGGGGAGAGAAATTAAACTTTTTTTTCTTTATTTTTCATTTCATCCTTAAAAAATTTCTACTTTCCTGATGATTTATAATCATCCAATATACCCATGCAGTACACAGGCATATAATTTATACATACATGTATGCATGTCTGGGGATGCACCCTCAAACACATTTTAATAATGAGGTATCCCATAATGAAATTTGGAGGCCATGGTTTTAGATTCTCATGAAAGGAATGAGTTTTATGGGGAGGAGTTCTCGAAAGATGAGGTAGTTGTTTCCAAAAGAAGAAGGCTGGGCAGACAGCAGTCAGGGCTCACTTCCATCCAGACCACGGACCAGAGCGCTGCGTTCAGACATCCATCCATATGGAGGGCACAAGTTCAGATGGGACACTTCCTGGACCTTTGTTGCATGTGCCTCTCTGTCTATCTTTCTCTCCTGTCCCTCCTCACCCCCACTCCTTCCCTCTCTCTCTCTCTCCCTCCCTCCACTCTCTTTTTCTTTCTCCCTCCCTTCTTCCTCTCCCCCTCTCTGCTTCAGGGCCCTCCCTGGAAAGATGCTTGTGTCCAGGCAACACAAAGACAGCCCGGCAGGATGAACTCATAGACCTTTTCCAGAGCACAGGAGAAAGAACTCTGTGAGCAGTCCCTGTATTTTCATCTTTCCTCAATTCTGCTCTTGGTTCCTACTACTCAATGCCTTGCCTTCTCACTTGTCTACTGAGTGGGGCTGAAAGGTTTGACACACATCAGTGTGATGAATATAGTCAGTAGAGTCAGAGAAGGTGGTGGATTCGGGCCACTGATTTACGTCTCATGAAAACTGAGGGTAGAGGTGCAGTGATGAGAACAGCAATGTAATTGAAGGGATGGGTGACCACTCAGCTGGGGGCATGAGCTTTGGTTACCAGACAAGTCCACCTTCCTGAAGGACACTGTGTCTTTCTTAAGTTAATACAGAGATCATTGACCAGCAAAGTTAGAGATATTACTGGGCCAAAGGTATGTCCCATGGGAGTCATGTAAGGTTCAGGGCCATAGTGATAATCTGCATTGCTGCCTAAGGTGCCTGGGATCCAGTATGTATATAATACGTGTTGACTGGGTGCATACATGGCTGATGGTTAAGTTCATGAACTCATCCTAGAAAAAGTGCTACATACCTCATGGCTGAATATCACTAGGATGAGTTTTCAAATTTAATTGTCAGATCTTGTACAATGGAAACTCTGATGGCTATTCCAGAAAGAGTTTGAAAATTGCTTTGAATGGTAGACTAGGTGCTGGCATCAGTGCATAGCTTCCCAAGGGGGGGGTACCCTGAAGGTGAATGTAGTGATAGTCAGCATTGAGGTATGTAGTACTTTTTCTAGGATGAGTTTATGAACTTAGTTGACTGACCTCTTAGGTAAGTTTGATTTTGTTGCTTTCAGGTTTTATAAGTAACTAAATCATCTTGCACCTCAGATCCTTCAGCACCAATTCATTCATTTGACATTCAAGAAATCAATTCTAAGGGCCAGGTATTGCCCTAGGGGCTGGAGACATAACTGAAAAAAGACAGACAAGGTCCCTGCCCTCTTAGAGCTCACATTCTTGGAATCAGATAATAACAAATAAGCAAATCAATAAAGGAGGTATTTTCAGATAGTGGTAAGTGTTATAAGGAAAACAAAGTATGATAATGGACAAGAAATGGACCAAAAAAGTGGCTAGACAAGATGGTCAGATCATATTTGAGCTCAGGCTGAATGAAGAGAAGCTGGCTGTGAATTAATCTGGGGAAGAACCTCCCAGGCAGAGGAAACAGCAGATGAAAAGGCCTTGCAATGGAACTGACTTGGCATAATTAAAGACCAGAGAGAAGGGCCATGTGGCTAGAGAAGTGATCAGGGTCTAGACAACCTGGGCACCCGCAGGCCCCAGCAAAGATGTTCACTTTCATTCTCATTGCAGTAGGAAGCCAATGGAGAGTTGTAATCATCTAATGTTCATTTTTAAAGGATCTCTCTGGCCAATATTTGGGGAATAAAGAGTAAGAGTGAAGTTGGAGAGACCAAGAAACAGGCCGTGGCAATAACTCATGCAAGAGGCAACAGCAAACTAGCCTAGAGAGATGAGACTGTTGGCAGGATTCTTGCAGCCAGTATGTGACCCTCGGCTCAAATCATTGGTTCAAGAGTAGCCAGGCTGCCAATCAATGGACCAAGCTTCCAGCGAGAGCCTGGGTGACTTGGAGCTAAAAGAAGGAGAAGCAGCTTGGGATACTAATAATAAGGATTGACCTTAAGACTGTTCTTTGGTGCTGAAGGCTTCTAGTAGATTTCCCAATTAGGGCCACAACTGGATGCAAAATGGGCATCGGTGAGATAAGAAAGTGTACCAGGTGAGAGTGGCGATGTGATACAGCAGGTGTCTGGACAATTCTGATCCTTGGCTTTCAACAGAACTCCAGGCCTTACGGAGCCAAGCTGTATTTGTCCCACAGCACCTCCTAGTGGCTACCCTGAGATAGACTCATTTTCTCTCTCACTCTTTCCCTTTTCCTCCCTGCAAGAGTATTATATGCAATGGATGCTTCCTCTTGTTCTCTGTCTTTGAACACAAATCTACTTCAGAAATTTCACTGGTGCACATGCAAATTACATGTGCTCTCTTGTGCTTCACTTTCTTGTTCATCTATTTCTCAGTTCTTTTTTTTTAAGCAAATCTTTTCCTTTTTTCCCCTTTTATTCTCTCCATTTCAAATAAAAGCCTCAAATGGTCATAACCAGGCCAGCCAAGTAGCTGAGCAGTTTGGGTAATGTATTTGTATTAAGGTGAAAAAAAAAAAAGCTAGTTTTGAGCCATCTTGTTAACCTCAAAAGTCATCGAAAGACAGGAGGTTGCATTCAGAATCCACACAAATGTCTCCCTTAATTTTTCTGTCATCTTAATAATTAAACCTGCTTTAAAAAAGCCTCCCCAATTTTGGAGACATATATTCTACTGTGTGCAGAGCATCTGGCTTCAACCTCAGATTGTCTTTTATTTACTTAGTACTTCAGTTATCAGCACTCACCAGCATTGCTTCCTACTGTTTTAAACATTGCAAGAATAGGGAGGGCTTCACTTACTTTAGTGTTAAATATGCTCTTGAGAACGACTCTGGGAACTCAACCACCAGATACTCCTGCAAGATATACTTTATTTAACTTGGGAGATATTTATAGAGCACTTACAATGTGCCAAGCACTGAGCTGAATGACAGCATTGAGTGAAATTTGGTCTCTCACAGCCTGTGTGAGAGAAAACCAAGGAAACAGGTTAAGTGTAGTAGTATAGTATTTGGCAGGATAATTTACTGATATGTTAGTTTGTGTTCATTGTATCTTTATTTTTCCCTTTTCCCGAGTCAAAGCAGATTGCTAGGTCTTGCATTTACTAATGCTTTGGGGTGGGATTTACAAGATGGAAAAATGAATCTGCTTAGAGTCAGTAGTCTGTCAAGTGTAAAATACTTAAACTCACAGAAGGGATGGAGGAGGAGGAAGATGGGGAGCAAGGAGGGCACAGAAGGGCAAGGTCAAACCCTAGAGTCTGGGAAGACTGAAGGTTGGTAGTTAATTTGATGAGTTGGTACCCCCATCTCTCTCAAAAGTGACATCTTATAGAGGGGCAATTAATCCAGGATTCTAAATCACAAGAAGCAAGATTTTCAGTCTTGGCAGAGATTTTGGTGCCTCTCCCTGGGGCAGAATCAGAGAAACATAGGAATTCACAGGACTTGGGTGGGCTGAGATCCAAACTTGGCAAACTATGGCCTGCTGCATGTTTGTGTGAATAACATTTTATTGCAACACAGACATGACTATCCATTTATTTATGAATTTGCCTTTGGCTGCTTTTGCAGTGCAGCAGCAGAACTGAGGAGCTGCAACAGAACTTGTAGGGTCCTCGAAGTTTATTATCTGGCCTTTTGCAAAAAAAAAATCTTTGCTGACTGGCTTGGATAATGTACATCTCAGCAGAGATTTCACTGGCCCAAAACTGATGAGTATTGGGCTAAAACCTGAGAACTTTTGGGTTGCCTACAGGGGTAGTGGGTAGAGAAGGTGTTCTGACAGGCCTCCTGACAATGACTTAGGTCTGCTCTTCCCTAGGACAATGGGATGGGGACCCAGAGTTCCATTTAAGTTGATATAAAGAAAATAAATCTTGCACACTGGAGATTTGTGTATGTTTTGATAAAAATAGCATGATAATATTATAATACATTATCCAGTGCGTTCCTCAACTCCTGGAAATTCCTTATATCACCATCCCTCCCACCTGAGATTGAAGTTTTCTGCATTTATCACTGTCTGGGGAGGCTGTTATAGCAGAAATGCACAGAGAAAGGAAAAATGACAGTGCTCAGCTTTTGAGTTTCAAAATGGGTTTTTGAAACTCCTGGCATCTGATAATAATTTTCAAAGCCAAGACTTTTGCTTTAGAAGAGCTAGCTTAAAAAATGATTTCAAAAGCTTAAGTCCTAAAGAGCTTGGGGTGTAAGGTTTATTCTATAATCAAAAAATTGGAAAGGATGGATGAAGAGGCAGCTTTATTATTACAAGAAGGCAGAACATCTCCCTGGGAAGAGACAGAAAGAGGAGATACAAGAGAATTAGGTGCTGGCAAATATCGTATCAGTTATTTTTTGCTGCATAACAAACAGCCCCCAAACTTAGTGGCTCAAAACAATAACACTCATCTATTTTGCCCCCTGTTCTGCAATTTGGGCAGGGTTTGGTGTGGAGGGCCCCTCTTGGCTCTGATGGCATCAGCTGGGATGGCTTGATGGGTGGGGGTGGTGGGGAGGTTTAGGCAGATCCACTCTCAAGTTGGCTCATTCATACAGCTGCTAAGTTGGTGCTGGCTGTTGCTTGGACATTTTCATAGCACAGGATCTAGTTTTTTTTTTTTTTTTGAAACAGAGTCTCACTATGTTGCCCTTATGCCATGGTGTCATAGCTCACAGCCACCTCAAACTCTTGGGCTTTTTAAAGCGATTCTCTTGCTTCAGCCTCTCAAGTAGTTGGGGCTACAGGCACCCACCATAATGCCTGGCATTATTTTTTTTTTTTTGAGACAGAGCTTCAAGCTGTCGCCCTGGGTAGAGTGCTATGGGATCACAGCTCACAGCAACCTCCAACTCCTGCGCTCAAGCAATTCTCCTGCCTCTGCCTCCCAAGTAGCTGAGACTACAGGTGCCCACCACAATGCCTGGCTATTTTTTGGTTGCAGCTGTCATTGTTGTTTGACAGGCCTGGGCTGGATTTGAACCTGCCAGCTCAGGTGTATGTGGCTGGCGCCTTAGCCGCGTGAGCCACAGGTGCTGAGACCCCAGCTATTTTTTTTGTTGTTGTCATTGTTGTTCGGCAGGCCCTGAACGGGTTTGAACTTGCCAGCCCCAGTGTATGTGGCCGGTGCTCTAACCACTGAACTACAGGCACTGAGCTGGGATCTAGGTTTTAAGAACAAGTGTTTTAAGAGAGGAGGGTAAAAATGCTTGTCCTTGAAATGATCTAACCTTGGAAGTTCCATAGTACTTCTTCTGCCTTACTCTGTTGGTGGAGGCAGTCGTAAAGTTCTGCTTAGCTTCCACATAGACCTCACCACTCATGGATGCAATATCAAGATTACATTATAAGGATAGCATGTGGGACAAGAGACGTTGTTACCTTTATCTTTGGGAAATCCAATCTGCCACATGTGTATTTTAGAAGGGGCCTTGTCTTCTCCCCTCTTCCCTGACTCTTAGGCAGGGTAGGGGTTTGAATAAATAAGCTCTAGGTAGGTTGAGGGGCTCTAGGTAGGACAGAGAGGACCCAGGTCTCAGCTGTCAGGCCTCACAAGGAAGCTCCTAGCCAGCCTGGCTTGGTCCCCTGCATAGGAAGTGCTGCGGCTGTTGTCTGGATTGGTCGGGGCGGGCTCACTGAGCTGTCAACGTCCCCAGCATCTTGAAGGGAGACAGGAACACATTCTACATCCAGCATTATCCTGATCAGGGCACTGAGAGCCTTGTAGAGGGAATGAAGGGTAATGGTCATCACTGACTGGCAACCAGAAAGCATTAAGTCCCTGTGATGTCAACAAGGAGTAACAACAATATTTGGTTAAGACAAGAAAAGGGGATGTCAAAAGGATACTAAAGTCCAGAGAGTGCCCCCAGCCAGTGCCATGCTGCCTGCAAACCTTGCAGAAGTTCGATACAACTCCAAGGAGAAGGCCGAAGGGAGCAGACCGTGAAATAACTAATGAAACCTTGCACTTGCTGAATTCTTCCTGAATTGTCCAAGTTTATACTCAATTGAACAGGATTCGGTTTCCTGCAGCCAGATAGAGAGGGGGCTCTGGAAAATAATAAAATTCAGTTATAAGGAAGTAAAAGAGATTATATTTTTGCTCACCTGGTCTGTGGTGTTTAAAATGTTATACCTGCTGGACAGAGATATGCATGGGCTACTAAAGGCAGCGTAGAGCCAAATGATTTTGAAGAAATATTTAAGAGGTAAAGTCAGGGCTTAGTAGTCTAGGGAGGTCATGACCTTTTGGAATCCCCTGCATTGTAAGGTGCCTGTCTTCCCTGAATCTCTGTGGAGCTGAGGGGGAGCCTGGAGATAGACGTGGTTTTAATCCTTCTCTTTCTGAAACGCAAGACAGAGCCGCAAAATTGAACAAAAAATGATGGACATTTTTGCATCTCTGTCCAATTTGGCTAAGGCTGTATCAGCTCCATAAGCAAATAAGTACTTGGCATCTCTCGGCAGGTTTTTCCTCGAGTCTCATTAGTTCCCCAAATGGAACAGCTGCTGCTAAAGCAGTTTGCTTCACCAGCCCAGTGCTGGCTCCTCTGCCCGCCCTTCCTCAGCTCGGGAGGAATTAATTTCATCTGGAGCAGAGCTCAGAGGCACTGCGGTGACTTCTGTTGGCGGCCAAAGGGCTCCAAGCAGCCAAGTTAAACACGGTGGGGGATAAGTGAGCTCTGTTGTCGCAGCTGATGGCCAACATGCCAAGACCCCTTTAGTTAAGAGAATGTCCCGGTGCTGGGCAGGAATCTGAGAAGTCTGCACACACAATCTCATCCTGAGTATGGCTCGTGCCTGGGATGCCCCTCCAGGAGGGCACGTGGCGCTCAGGGCTCCTCAATCTAGTTTTCTACATTTATGCCAACCTTGTACTCTTTGCCCCACAGGGAAAACAAATTGTGTCCCTACAAGGGCTTCCTTGGCCCTTGGCAGCAGGATCTTTTAGTGGCAAGGCTTCTCAAACTTCACTGGGAACAGGATGCCTGAGGATCTTGTTAAAAAGGCCAAAGTTGGCTCAGTGCCTGTACACAGTGGTTATGGCACCAGCCACGTATACCCAGGCTGGCAGGTTTGAACCCGGCCTGGCCTGCTAAACAATGACAACTGCAACAAAATAATAGCTCGATGTTGTGGCAGGCACCTGTAGTCCCAGTTACTTGGGAGGCTGAGGCAAAAGAGCCGCTTAAGAGTTTGAGGTTGCTGTGAGCTGTGACACCATAGCACTCTACTGAGGGTGACATAGTGAGACTCCGTCTCAAAGCAAAGAAAAAAAAAAAAAGGCCAACCTTGATGTGGTCTGAGACACTGTGCATTTTTTGAAATTACTATTTTTATTGTACATGACACACAGCTTGCTGTTTTAACCATGTTTAAGTGGTTAAATATGGTTAACCACATTCACCTTGAAGTATAACCATCTCCCAGAACCCTTTCATTTTGCAAAACTGAAACTCTGTAGCCATTTAACAACTCCCAGCCCCTGGGAGAACCCTATTCTACTTCCTGTCTCTATGGATTTGGCTACTCTAGGGAGCTGGTGTCAGTGTCTTTTTATGAGTGGCTTATTTGATGTCCTCAAGGCACATCCATGTTTGTAGTATGTGTCAAAATTTCCTCCCAAGAGTGAATAATATTCCACTGTGTGTACCACATGTTACCCATTCATCTGCTGGCGGATATTTGGGTTGTTTCCATCTTTTGGCTATTGTGAACAGTGCTGCTATGAACCTGGGTGGGCAAACAAGATTTTGCATTTCAGATATGGTCCCAGGAGGTGCTGCTGCACCTCCTGGTTCTTGGACCTTACTTTGAGCAGCCAGGGTCCGGTGGTGAAACTGGGGCCCTGAATTCTGACTCCCTGGACTATGTCTTAGATCTGCTGTTTTATTAGCTATATGACTTTGGGCAAATCATGCCACTCCATTGGCTTCAGTCTCCTCCTCTGTGAAATGGAATAATCATGGGCCCTGCCTTGGAGGGCTGGACTGAGTATTGAATGAGATGGATAACATGTTAACTGCTGCACCCGATGCCTGGCATATGTTAGGTTGAGCCATATGAAATTGCCATTTTTATAGGTCACGACTGGTCAAATATCAGCAATTTCATATGGGTCAATCTAATAACAAGCTTTTCAAATGGTTTTAATAATCATTATTGGGCAATGTTAATGTTCACCCTCATGTACAAATAGTAGTTACTCATCTCCTTCTAGAATTCAGGCTGTGTCTTGGGGGCTCCCTTCAGGGAAAATCACCACCCCGTGGCTTTTCTCCCCATCCTGCCCTGACCCCATTCAGCAGACCCAGCTGCCACCTGGGCTGACCTTTTGCAGTATGCCTGCCCCTTTCCTCAGGTCTGCCACTGTGAATGCCCAGGGGTGCACTCCGCATTTTTCTGCCTATAGATACCCTTTTAATTTGTGTACATCTCACCCTAACAAATGTATAGTTTTGCTAGTGACCTGATTTTACAGGGTTCAGCAACCTTTGAAGACAAATGGGTCTTGTTTACTAGGACAGTCCAACTTTTGCTGGCCCCTGCCTTCACCTGCATGATTCAGGACCCCAGGGGCCCTCGGCCTGGGTCTTGCCGCATCATCCCTACAGACCTGGAGATGACTCACATGCACCCTGGACCAGTGCTCTTGGCTTCTGTCCTGTGTCTTCTGGCTGATCTTGGCCATCATTTCACCATGACTAGTGACTTGGTGCCTCTAAAAATGCCAAGGCCCTGGTTGGCTATTGTATTCTCACTCTGGTTGTCCCCCCAAAGTCAGCCCCTTGATATGCTGAAATAGCACCGCACCTATGTCCATTTTTGTGCATCCTAGTCCAAAGTGGAGAGAAGGCCTTCCTCACCTACTGTGGGTCACATTTTGTCCTGTGGACCTAAGACTGTAGTTGGGTCTTATATTGAAACTGGCTCCTTTGGCTGTTGCCTCCAGACTGATCTCCAAGAGGCCATGTGGGGGCAGACCCCAAGTCACCCTCTCCATCGTTCCGTAGATCTTTGTACCTGAGAGCCCAAACCTTTGCTTACTGGCCCTTCCTGCCATGTATGAAAAGCGTAGCTGCTAACTTGGACGGCTATTTTAGATTTTATAATTTTCCCCCGATTGTTTGCTTCCCAATAATAGGATAATATATGTGATTGAAGTGCCTTCCTGGTGGGAGGAGTGATATTTCTGCCAATGCCGTGCAGAAGGATGTGATGACTATCTGAGCAAAAGCTTTAAACTTGCTCTTCTCCTTCTGCCACAGGAATGGCACATGTCCGGGCCAATTCCAGATGGGGGCTGCCGTTCCATGTGAAACCAGGAACTAAACGTTGGAGGTAAGTTGCTGAAACTTTGGAGCTATTTGACACTATAACAAAGCTGATTAATATAAGGGCTTACCATGTCCTAGGCCCTGTTGTAGATATTTCACATGTGCTATTTAGTGATTCATTTAACTCTTAAAGCAACTTTTCAAGGTATGTAATAGTTAGGATAGGGTAGGTTTTGCTGCAGTAACAAGCAAAACAATATTCTAAATACTGCATGGCTCAGTTAGAGGTTACCTTTTCCTCATGCTGTATATCTGCTCAAGACCAGCAGGGGAGTCTCCTTCTCATTGTTACTGAAGGACCTGGGATGATGGAGGCTCTAATTCTGGCATGTGGTCACAATATAAGAAAAGACACACCACAAACAGCATTGGCTTTTTTTTTCTTTCTTTTTTTTTTTTTTTTTTCTAGAGACAGAGTCTTACCTTGTCACCCTCAGTGGAGTGCTGTGGCATCACAGCTCACAGCAACCTCCGGCTCTTGGGCTTAGGCAATTCTCTTGCCTCAGCCTCCCAAGTAGCTGAGACTACAGGCACTCACCACAAAGCCTGGCTATTTTTTTGTTGCAATTTGGCTGTGGCCGTGTTTGAACCTGCCACCCTTGGTATATGGGGCTGGCGCCTTACTCACTTAGCCACAGGAGCCACTCCCCCCACCCTTTCTTTTTTGAGACAGAGTTTCACTCTATTACTCTGGATAGAGGGCGATGGCATCAGTCTAACTCACAGCAACCTCCAACTCCTGGGTTCACATGATCCTCCTGCCTCAGCTTCCTGAGTAGCTGGGACTATAGGTGTTCATCATGACACCCAGCAATTTTTAGTAGAGATGAGGTCTCACTCTTGCTCAGACTGGCCTTGAAACTCCTGAGCTCAAGTGATCTTCCTGCTTGGCCTCCCAGAGGGCTAGGATTCCAGGCATCAGCCACTGTGCCACCAGGACCAGTGCATTGGCTCTTAAAGGTCTGCCTTGAAGTGATAACATGTCATTGTGTTCATGTTTCATTGGGTCAAAGCAAGCAACGTGGCCATGCCTCACTTCAAAAGGATACCTAAAGTCCACATAGAAACCCTACAAGAGTGGGTGAGCTTCTCTCTAGTTCACAGATGAGGGTGCAGAGGCTCAGCAAGGTGAAGGACTTGCCCAAGGGGCTGGAGCCTGCATTTGAATGCAGGTCTGTCTAACATCAAAGCTCATCTCTTAACTAGCATGCCCTTCTGTCTAGTAAAAATTGGTTTCTTTCAGGCCAGAGGACTTATGATTCCCCCAGGAGAAGTTGTCTTATCTTTGGACATTCAGCTTCAGAGATTACAAACTGGTGGCCCAAGGGCTGGATCTGACCTCAAGGAGTAATTTTATTTTTTGACTTGTATGGTGTTAAAAACATTCTTTACAATAAGTGCAATAATACAATATTTATTTATTTATTGAGACAGAGTCTCATTATGTCACCTTCGGTAGGGTGCTGTGGTGTCACAGCTCACAGCAACCTCAAACTCTTGGGCTCAAGTGATTCTCTTGCCTCAGCCTCCCAAGTAGTTGGGACTACAGGTGCCTGCCACAATGCCTGGATTTTTTTTTTTTTTCTTTAGCAGACCTGGGCCAGGTTTGAACCCACCAGCCCCAGAGCATGTGGCCGGCGCCCTAACCACAGCTATGGGAACCCAGCCAAGTACAGATATTAAAAATTGAAGTATATCGCAAACACACACAAATCTCCCTTTTCCAAATTCCTGGGCAAGTGAAGATCTCCTCCCAGTGGGACACATGGGCAGGGGCTAAATAGGGCCACTGCTTTAGGTGGTGTCTATGCTTTTCAATTTATCATCTCCCCTCATTTCCTAGCCCAGTCCACTCATTTGTCCTACCTATCTGGATGCAGCAGGCATGCGAGTTTTGACCCTACTCTAACTTTCCCCTACTCCATGTAGAGAATTGCTGGGTGGAAAACCTGCCTAGGCAGTCAGCAGACGTGAGAGGGGGGTGCAACTTCGTGTCCAAAGAAATGAGCACAGGGGCTGCCCATCAATAAAATGGTAACACAATAATCCAGAGCTACTAGGACAAGCAGGTTAGACACAGAGGAGCAGGCTCGGGGACAATCACATTCAATAAATATGAATTTTATATCAGCAAGTTTTTGCAGCCAGCTCATTAAACTGGAGTAATAAGTATGGGGCTCAGTACCCTCTTAATACACTGCAGTCAGGAGGAGGCTGATGAGAAACCAGTCAAGGGGCTCACTGGGGGAATCGATACAGGCAACAAGAGGACATTCATCACTGCTGTTGAGGAGGCCCAAGAAAGCCCCACAGCACTCGCTTGCAGCCCGAGCAGGAGGAGGCAGAGGCAGATAGGAACACAAAGCATTCAAGGCAGGGAGATTCATTAGTGGTCCTGGTGAGATTCAAGGGTTCCTTTCTTTAGGAATGTTGTTCCTGCCCACTTCAGCACAGGGTTGTTACAGCAGTTCGGTAACTGTACAACTAGGGCCTACCATTCCCACTGTGTTTATGTGAACATATCTGCTGGTGTTGTGCAGTGCACAGTCTGTGCAACTGCACATGGCAGGCTTATTCCTGCACTTCCAAGTCCCATTTATCCTTCCAAGTAGAGTTCAAATTCCATGGCCTTCCAGAAGCCTCTTTGAACCTTACTTCTTCTGAACTGCCTTTACCTTTAGCTGTTTCAGTTTTATAGCATTGACCATTTCTCTAGAGAGTTCTTCCCTGACCAACTCTTCCCTCTATAACCTAAATGAGTTTTATTGTTCTTTCTCACAGCATCATATTCTTCATGGCATTGATCCCAATTTGCTCTTAAATATTTATCTGTGTGATTATGATTTCATGTCCTTTTCTGCAGCTCAAATGTCACCTCCCTAAGAATGGGGACAAGGGCTTGATTTGTTCACTGCTGTAGTCTTACTCTTAGCACATAGTAGGTGCTCAGCAAATATTAATACATAGTGAATGAAAGAAAGAGCACACAGATCACTTCGTTTACTACTCTGCAGGCTGAGGGAGTGCAGGGACTGGCCTTATTCGTGGTTGGGTCCCCAAATATATGGCACAGGTCTAACAGGACATGAGCTCCCATGATCAGACGAAATTTACTCTGCAAATATTCCTTCTTGGTTTTTTGCTGTTTCTGCTACTCTTGTCTTTCTCGCTTTTTGTCTGAGAAGTTTTCCTATATAATTGACAAACGTGTTCAATCTTCCTCAGAGCATTGCCTAGCTCAGAGGGTCACCAATTATATATAGCCCACGGGCCAAATCCTGTTTATTGCCTGTTTTGTAAATTAAATTTGATTAGAACACAGCCAAGCCTATTTGTTTTCTTCTTGTCCATGGGTGCTTTTGTGCTACCGCTGAAGAGTTGAGTAGTTACAACAAAGAGCCATATGACCTGCAAAGCCTAAAACATTGGTTACATGGCCCTTTACGGGAAACCTTTGCTAGACTTCTGGTCTAGCTCAATGTTCTTGAACCAATCATTTAACTTCTCTGAGCCTCAGTTTTTCTATTATTTGTAAAAGGTTATATAATGTTTACTTCAGAAGGTTGTTGGGAAACTTCACGTATCAATACATGCTTGTTTCATCTCTTTCTTTGCTACTTTTGTATACAGAATTTGGGCCCTGCTTCCCAAACCTCAACAGAATGTCCTTGTTTTTGTTTATTCAGTCAACATTTATTCATTGATAAAAGACTTACAGAAGGGGCCTGGCTTAGAGTAAATATGTGCTCAACTATGTGCTGAGTATTTTGTTACAGGATTCAGGGGTGAATGAAACGTAGACTCCAGCTTCACAGATCTCCTGGTCTGTAAGGGGTGACACAATCGTCAGGTAATCTCAGCCACCGTGATATGTGCAGGGGAGGAGGGGGTGCAAGGAGCTGAAGGACCCTACCTGGCACAGCAGGCATTCTGGAGGAAGTGACATTTGGCTGAAACTAGAAGGAGTGAAGCTTGGGGAACAAATTTTAGAAGGACAGATTCTGGAACACTAGCTAAGTTTGTACTTGATGGGATAGAAAGATGCTGCTGAGAAATGACAGTGATCTGATGAGCAGCCAGCTCCTCGGTGAGCAGAGAGGCTGGACAGGAAAGTTGGGGTTTGTTGTGAGGGGCTTGGACTTCTTCCGCTGCAGGTCTATCCCCAGGAATGTGGGTGCCCAGCCCCAGGTGGGTAGACAGCATTTGAACCCAGGTGGTCGGTGTTTAGGGATTTGACTACATTCTTTTCAAAACCTTAGGTACAGAGATTAAACAGCTGGCCAAATAAAGACTCAAGGCTGCCAGCTTCAGACCTCTGAGTAAGGGGATGAAAATGAACAGCATAAATGTAAAATGACGATGGACTTAAACATTTGGATTGCTAGTATAAAACAGCACTCTTTCAAGAGCTGCTTTGTTCTTCATGGATGGAGATGTATCTGGCACCAGCGAAGGATGCTGTACTGTGGTTCCCAAGGTTCCGTGTGTGAGAAATTCTTTTTGGGATATTTGTTTAAGATGCAGACGCCTGATCTTTCAGTGAATATCTGATTCAAAGACTGGGGCCAGAGCCCAGTAACCTGCACTTTAATTCTGGTGGGAGTAATGCCCGGACCACGTTTCAGGACGCAGTGTGATGTGGGAGTCAGGGAAGGTCTGGTCTAGCCTCCAGGTGAGTGATGAAAAGGGCAAGATGCTGTTCTGTCTCTGAGCATCAAATCAGGGGAAAGAACTCTGCACTTGAGTTCAGAAATAATGACCACATCACTTCCCTGCCATATGCCCAGCCTTGGACAAGCCGCCTAATCCCCCAAACCTCAGTTTCCTTACCTGTGAAATGGACATAACAATGTGGCGAACATGGAATTCATTAGCTTCTGTGCATTATTAAGTCTCTGAACCTCAGTTTTTTTGTCCATAAAATGGACAATAATGATACTGAAGATGTTAAAAGATCATTGGGCAATAAAAATAAAAAATTAGAGGAAAGACTATTGGGGAAATTAAATGAGACAGAAAAAGGGGAAGTAATGAGGAGGCTGTTGATAAGTGTTTCTTCTCTGCTCCTTCCTACCTTTACTGGCCCGGTTAATTGCTTCTTCTGGGTGAATTTATTGCTTTGAAAGAAGATGCTCATTCGTTCACCGTGGGCACTTAGCTCAGCTAGTTAGAACTTGGAGTTAACGATACTCCAATTGTGGTTTGATCCCTAAGTTGCTGGGGGGATTTTGTCATTTCAGAAGCCCCCCAGTGGGTTTCCTCCCTCCAGTCGGCACCTACCAGCCCAGTGCCTGACATATCAGGCTAATGAAGGACAGAGGGAGGGCTGAGGAGGGTTTGGCTCTCACCATGCCTAGCTGAACCTCTTCAGAATGAGGCACAGGTGTGTCTCAGCTTCAGCATCCTTCAATCTGAAGGCAGTTTGTTATTATGAGTTTATTAATGGGTGGCTGAGCAGGCTGGAAGAACTTTTCAGACACTCCAGAGGGCCCGGCCAGGCCATGCTGGCAGCTGGCTCCGCTATCCCATGGGGTTTCTGGGGGATGGAGGGAGCTGCTTCTGGGACCACCCTTCTCCAGGTTCTCAGGAGGAACTTTATCAATCTGTAGGGAATTCTGGAAAAGCCTCCCTGGCTACTTCTTTAGACAAAAGCAACCAAGAGGAAAATTTGTATATGGAGAAAATATCAGTGGGGTAGCCCCTGGGTGAATGTACCTATTTGACTATTTATTTATTAATTTTTTAAAAGAGACAGGGTCTTACCCTGTTGCCTAGGCTGGAATACAGTGGATAGCTCATTGCAGCCTTGAACTCCTAGGCTCAGGTGATTCCCCTGCCCCAGCCATGTATCTGGGACTTACAGGTGTGTGCCACCATGACTGGCTAATTTTTAATTTATTTTTTTAGAGATAGAGGTCTTGCTCTGTTGCCCAGGCTGGTCTTGAACTCGTGGCCTTACGGGATCTTCCTGTCTCAGCCCCTCAGGTTGCTGGGATTATAGGAATGAGCTATTGTGCTTAGGCTATTTGTTGATTCTGATTATTGGTTATAAAATACCTGAAATGTTTTCCCTGCAAACAATTGAGATTACAGATAGTTCTAAAGACCCTTCGTCCTTTATTCTCATTCCAGTACCCTTATAATTTTTATTATTACCATTGCTTTTATTTTTGTGTATATTTTTCTAGACCAATAATAATAACTATAAATATAGTATTTGTATTGATATAGCACAAACACTCATTGAACATCAGCTTTATATTAGTTCATTTAATCTTCACAGTAACCCTATGATGTGAATACTATTATAATCCCCATTTCACAGATGAAGAAACTGAGGCTCAAAGATGTTCCCAAGGTTGTAATGCCAGTAAATAAGTTAACTGCAAGTTTATCCCTGGATGTCTGAGTTCAGGGTCTGTTTTCCACATACTGTAGATGTTTATATATTCATCACGGATAAATGCTATTTGTGTGTGCATGTGTGTCTATGTGCACATTGGATTTTTTGTGATTTTTTTGGCCGGGGCTGGGTTTGAACCTGCCACCTCCGGCATATGGGGCCGGCGCCCTACTCCTTGAGCCACAGGCGCCGCCCTCACATTGGATTTTTTTTAAGTGTAAATAGTATCTTACTGAACAGTTGTGTTTGATATTGTTTTCTAAAAAGGTTTCAACTAACAATGTGTCTTGTAGTTTTTGCCATGTCAACAGATAAAGACTGACTTTGCTATTTTTTTTTAATCAATTTTTTTTTTTTTTATTGTTGGGGATTCATTGAAGGTACAATAAGCCAGGTTACGCTGATTGCAATTGTTAGGTAAAGTCCCTCTTGCAATCATGTCTTGCCCCCATAAAGTGTGACACACACCAAGGCCCCACCCCCCTCCCTTCGTCCCTCTTTCTGCTTTTCCTCCCCCCCCAATAACCTTAATTGTCATTAATTGTCCTCATATCAAAATTGAGTACATAGGATTCATGCTTCTCCATTCTTGTGATGCTTTACTAAGAATAATGTCTTCCACATCCATCCAGGTTAATACAAAGGATGTAAAGTCTCCATTTTTTTTAATGGCTGAATAGTATTCCATGGTATACATATACCACAGCTTGTTAATCCATTCCTGGGTTGGTGGGCATTTAGGCTGTTTCCACATTTTGGCGATTGTAAATTGAGCTGCAATAAACAGTCTAGTACAAGTGTCCTTATGATAAAAGGATTTTTTTCCTTCTGGGTAGATGCCCAGTAATGGGATTGCAGGATCAAATGGGAGGTCTAGCTTGAGTGCTTTGAGGTTTCTCCATACTTCCTTCCAGAAAGGTTGTACTAGTTTGCAGTCCCACCAGCAGTGTAAAAGTGTTCCCTTCTCTCCACATTCACGCCAGCATCTGCAGTTTTGAGATTTTGCGATGTGGGCCATTCTCACTGGGGTTAGATGATATCTCAGGGTTGTTTTGATTTGCATTTCTCTAATATATAGAGATGATGAACATTTTTTCATGTGTTTGTTAGCCATTCGTCTGTCATCTTTAGAGAAGGTTCTATTCATGTCTCTTGCCCATTGATATATGGGATTGTTGGCTTTTTTCATGTGGATTAGTTTGATTTCTCTATAGATCCTAGTTATCAAACTTTTGTCTGATTGAAAATATGCAAATATCCTTTCCCATTGTGTAGGTTGTCTCTTTGCTTTGGTTATTGTCTCCTTAGCTGTACAGAAGCTTTTCAGTTTAATGAAGTCCCATTTGTTTATTTTTGTTGTTGTTGCAATTGCCATGGCAGTCTTCTTCATGAACTCTTTCCCCAGGCCAATATCTTCCAGTGTTTTTCCTATGCTTTCTTGGAGGATTTTTATTGTTTCATGCCTTAAATTTAAGTCCTTTATCCATCTTGAATCAATTTTTGTGAGTGGGGAAAGGTGTGGGTCCAGTTTCAGTCTTTTACATGTAGACATCCAGTTCTCCCAACACCATTTATTGAATAGGGAGTCTTTCCCCCAAGGTATATTCTTGTTTGGTTTATTGAAGATTAGGTAGTTGTAAGATGTTAGTTTCATTTCTTGGTTTTCAATTCGATTCCAAGTGTCTATGTCTCTGTTTTTGTGCCAATACCAAGCTGTCTTGACCACTCTGGCTTTGTAGTACAGACTAAAATCTGGTATGCTGATGCCCCCAGCTTTATTTTTATTACTAAGAACTGCCCTAGCTATACGTTTTTTTTTCCGGTTCCATACAAAACGCAGAATCATTTTCTCCAAATCTTGAAAGTACGATGTTGGTATTTTGATAGGAATGGCATTGAATAGGTAGATTGCTTTGGGAAGTATAGACACTTTAACAATGTTGATTCTTCCCATCCATGAGCATGGTATGTTCTTCCATTTGTAAATGTCCTCTGCTATTTCCTTTCTGAGGATTTCATAATTTTCTTTATAGCGTTCCTTCACCTCCTTCGTTAGGTATATTCCTAGGTATTTCATTTTCTTTGAAACTATGGTGAAGGGAGTTGTGTCCTTAATTAGCTTCTCCCCTTGACTGTTATTGGTGTATTCAAAGGCTACTGACTTGTGGACATTGATTTTATATCCTGAAACATTACTGTATTTTTTGATGACTTCTAGGAGTCCTGTGGTTGAGTCTTTGTGGTTCTCTAAGTATAAGATCATGTTGTCAGCAAAGAGGGAGAGTTTGACCTCCTCTGCTCCCATTTGGATTCCCTTTATTTCCTTGTCTTGCCTAATTGTATTGGCTAGAACTTCCAGCACTATGTTGAATAGTAAAGGTGACAGAGGACAACCTTGTCTGGTTCCAGTTCTAAGAGAAAAAGCTTTCAGTTTTACTCCATCGAGTAAAATATTAGCTGTGGATTTGTCATAGATAGCTTCAATCAGTTTTAGAAATGTGCCTATACTCTTCAGTGTTCTAATTAGAAAAGGATGCTGGATTTTATCAAATGCTTTTTCTGCATCTATTGAGAGGATCATGTGATCTTTATTTTTACCTCTGTTAGTATGGTGGATAACGTTTATGGACTTGCGCATGTTAAACCAGCCTTGCATCCCTGGGATGAAGCCTAATTGATCATGATGAATGACTTTTTTGATGATAAGCTATAATCTATTGGCTAGGATTTTGTTGAGAATTTTTGCATCTATATTCATGAGTGAGATTGGTCTGAAATTCTCCTTTTTGTTTGGGTCTTTTCCTGGTTTGGGTATCAGGGTGATGTTTGCTTCATAGAATGTGTTGGGGAGGATTCCTTCTTCCTCAATTTTTTGGAATAATTTCTGCAGTACGGGAATAAGGTCTTCCTTGAAGGTTTGATAGAATTCTGGTGTGAAGCCATCTGGACCAGGGCATTTTTTGGTTGGAAGATTTTTTATTGTTTCTTTGATCTCAGTGCTTGAAATTGGTCTGTTCAGGAGCTCTATTTCTTCCTGGCTAAGTCTAGGGAGAGGGTGTGATTCCCAATATTGATCCATTTCCTTCACATTGTCAAATTTCTGGGCATAGAGTTTCTGGTAGTATTCAGAGATGATCTCTTGTATCTCTGTGGGATCAGTTGTTATTTCCCCTTTATCATTTCTGATTGAGGTTGCTAGAGATTTTACTTTTCTATTTCTCGTTAGTCTGGCCAATGGTTTATCTATTTTATTTATTTTTTCAAAAAACCAACTCTTTGTTTCATTAATTTTCTGAATGATTCTTTTGTTTTCAATTTCATTGATCTCTGATTTGATTTTGGATATTTCTTTTCTTCTACTGACATTAGGCTTAGATTGTTCTTCTTTTTCCAATTCCATAAAATGGCTTGTGAGATTGTTGATGCACTCTCTTTCTGTTTTTCGAATGTAGGCATCTAAAGTGATGAATTTTCCTCTCAAAACTGCTTTTGCAGTATCCCACAGGTTTTGGTAGCTTGTGTCTTCATTGTTGTTATGCTCAAGGAAGTTAATTATTTCCTGTTTTATTTCTTCCTGTACCCATCTGTTGTTCAACAGAAGATTGTTTAATTTCCATGCCTTTGTGTGGGGTCGAGCGTTTTTGTTAGAGTTGAGTTCCACCTTTAGTGCCTTATGGTCTGAGAAGATACAAGGTAAAATTTCAATTCTTTTGATTCTGTTAATGTTTGTTTTGTGTCCTAGGATATGATCAATTTTGGAGAATGTTCCATGGGGTGATGAGAAGTATGTATATTCTTTATCTTTGGGATGGAGTGTTCTATATGCATCTATCAAGCACAGTTGTTCTAGGGTCTCATTTAAATCTCTTATATCTTTGTTTAATTTCTGTTTAGAGGATCTGTCCAGCTCTGTAAGGGGGTATTAAAATCCCCTGTTATGATGGTATTATCAGATATCATATTGCTCAGACTAAGGTCTGTTTCAAGAATCTGGGAGCATTTAAATTGGGTGCATAAATATTTAGAATTGAAGTGTCTTGTTGTATTTTCCCCTTGACCAATATAAAGTGACCATCTTTGTCTTTTTTGACTTTAGTTGCTTTAAATCCACATGAATCTGAAAATAAGATTGCAACTCCTCTTTTCTTCTGAATTCCATTTGCCTGAAAAATTGTCTTCCAACCCTTGACTCGGTGCTGTAATTTGCTTTTGAAGCCAGATGTGTTTCTTGCAGACAGCAAATGGATGGCTTGTGTTTTTTAATCCAGTCAGCCAATCTATGTCTCCTCAGTGGGGAATTCAAGCCATTAACATTTATTGAGATAATTGATAAGTGTGGTAGTATTCTATTCATCTTATTTTGTGAGAGTCCATTGCTTAGTTTTATCTTTTGCATCAGTGTGGAGGTTAGGTTCTGTCCTTTAATTTCTGAGTTCTTACTTTGCTGCTGATCCATTGTGGTGGTCAGTGTGTAGAACAGGTTGAAGTATTTCCTGTAGAGCTGGTCTTGTTGTGGAGAATTTCCTCAATGTTTGTATATCCGTAAATGATTTGATTTCTTCGTCAATTTTTAAGCTTAGCTTAGCAGGGTACAGAATTCTGGGCTGGAAATTGTTCTGTTTAAGTAGATTAAAGGTAGATGACCATTGTCTTCTTGCTTGGAAAGTTTCATTAGAGAAGTCTGCAGTCACTCTGATGGATTTGCCCCTGTAGGTCAACTGGTGTTTACTCCTGGCAGCTTGCAGAATCTTTTCTTTTGTCTTGACTTTGGATAGGTTCATCACAATGTGTCTTGGAGAAGCTCGGTTAGAATTGAGGCGACCTGGGGTCCGATATCCCTCTGAAAGCAGTGTGTCAGAATCTTTGGTGATATTTGGGAAATTTTCTTTTATAATATTCTCTAGTATGGCTTCCATTCCTCTGGGGCATTCTTCTTCCCCTTCTGGGATTCCTATAACTCGTATGTTGGAACGCTTCATAAAGTCCCATAATTCTGACAGTGAACGTTCTGCTTTCTCTCTCTTCTTTTCTGCCTCTTTTACTATCTGAGTTATCTCAAGAACTTTGTCTTCTACCTCTGAGATTCTTTCTTCTGCATGGTCTAACCTGTTGCTGATACTTTCCATTGCATCTTTTAGTTCCCTAATTGACTGTTTCAGTTCCTTCAGCTCTGCTATATCCTTTTTATATTCTTCATATCGTTCATCTCTGATTTGATTCTGTTTTTGGATTTCCTTTTGGTTATTTTCCACTTTCTTAGCAGTTTCCTTCATTGTTTCCATCATTTCTTTCATTGTTTTCAACATGTGTATTCTAAATTCCCTTTCTGTCATTCCTAACATTTCTGTATAGGTGGAATCCTCTGCAGTAGCTACCTCATGGTCCCTTGGCGGGGTTGTTCTGGACTGGTTCTTCATGTTGCCTGGAGTTTTCTGCTGATTCTTCCTCATGGGTGATTTCTTTTATCTGTTTCCTTGCCCTAATTTTCCTTTCACTTCCTCTTGCTCTTTAAGTTCTCATGCCTGTGGACTAAGGGTTAGATGAGTCCTTTTGGTACAGGACCAGAAGGGTGAGAAGGTTGAAGAGCAAGAAAGGAAAGGAAGGAGGACCGAGTGAAAAGAAAAAAAAAATAGAGAAAGGAGGGGGGTGGGTAAAAGGAATATTGACAAAAATAAGAGAGGCACAGAAAGTGGGAGGCAGAACAATATAGGTGTATAGTAGGGTACTTTGACACAACCCTAAAGAAAAACCACCTTCTGGGGGTGCCCATTTTGGTGGTTCCCTTGAGGTCAGCAGCTCTTTGCTAACCTGATCAGACACAGTACCCCACCTTCACCAAGTAGAGATGAAAGACAAAATGCTATAAATCAAACCAAAACAAGCAAACAGAAAACTTTACGGGATAATATTGGGTGAAAAACCAAATAATAGTGGTAGAAACACTAGCAAAAATGAAGTTCTAGTTATTAAAAAAGGCAGCAAGGGGAAATTATAATTAAACTAGAAAAATTGAGAAAGAAAAAAGATCTGTACAGAAAAGGTTGAAATTAAAATACAAAACAACATCAACAACATCAAAATAGACAAAAGAATAACTAAACGAAACCAAATAAAACAAAACAAAACAAAAAAAAAACCCAAAACACAACCAAAAACAAAGCTGTATGTATATGTGGTTGAATATTGTCTGGGCAACACGTGGTCTTCTGGGGTATGAGACGTTAATCACAGTTCTGATACGACTGGAGGCTGATTTCTCAAACCCCAGCAGGTAGACACCCTAAATCTGTCTTCAGCCCACTTAAAAGGCACTTTGAACTTGTAAACTTGCTGAGCAGAAGCTTTCCCAGGAAAGTGCTTGTCACTGAAATCACTGCTGAAGTGGCTATCCACTTACCCAGTGTGCCAAAACTGGTCTCACTCTGCCCCTGAGGGTTAGGGCTGCAAGGCGGCTCAGACCCCACCCTTAGGCTACTTGGTCGCTGGGTTACCAGCTCCCACCCGATTCTAGCTCTGCAACCCTGAGGGCGGAGCTTGCCAGGGCAGATCACTCACAATGGCTCCCTGTGGCCCACAGCCAAACACTGTTAGCTCCGTCTGGCTTAGCGGCTCAGAATCAGGCCCTAGACAACGGCCAAAATTCTCCGCATTTCCGCTCAGGCTCTCCCCAAGGCAGTTCAACTGAGTGCCAAGTCCAAAGACACCAAAGCAGTTCCCAGGTAAGGCCTTTCCGGTTTGCAGTCTCGCTGCTACTGAACTTACAGTTGCGGGTGGGTTTAGACCGATTGAACACAAGCGACCACTTGCCGGTTTTCCACTGTTTTAGTCCTCTTCTTGGGGTCCAGAAGTCTCTCGCTGACTCTCTGTATCCTCACAGGGGTGATGATAGGCAGATCCCACCAGCCAGAGATGCCTGGAGTCCTATTTCCCCAGACTCATGGTGCCCAGATGCAAGGAAGCTGTTACTCGGCTGCCGTCTTGCTCCCCTTCGACTTTGCTATTTTTAATGGATGTTAAGTACATCGCAGACTTCATCAACTGCAAATATAATTATATTTTTGTTTTCTTTTTTTTGGTCATCCTCATGCTGTTGGGCACATTTTCTCCTTTATTTTAAGTTAAATTTTTCCCTTAATTTTTGACTGAAAAATATACATTTCTTAGCACTTAGGATTTGCATTTTGCGGAGGTACATTGCCATGCGCACTCACCCTGCATCCTTGTGCATGGACTGTGCATTGTTTCTTGTGGGCTGTGTATCTTGTTGTTGTTTATATGCTGAGGACACAGACCATGCCCTTGTTATTTCTGTATTGCCATCCCTGGTATTGTGCCTGGCATATAGTATGTACTCAGTGAATGTTTGAATGAATTAGTGATTGAATGGCTTATTAGTTATTGCTGATTAATAAATTACCACAGGTAGGGTGGTGCCTGTGGCTCAGTGGGTAGGGCGCTGGCCCCATATACCGAGGATGGCGGGTTCGAACCCAGCCCCAGCCAGCTAAAACAGCAATGACAACTGCAACAACAACAACAACAACAAAAAGCTGGGCATTGTGGCAGGCACCTGCAGTCCCAGCTACTCGGGAGGCTGAGGCAAGAGGATCACTTGAGCCCAAGAGTTTGAGGTTGCTGTGAACTGTGATGCCACAGCACTCTACCAAGGGCAACAAAGTAAGACTTTGTCTCAAAAAAAAAAAAAAATTACCGTAAGACTTAGCAGCTTAGAAAATCACATGTTTATTATATCACCGTTTCAGAGGGTCAAGAATTCAGACAGAGTTCAGGTGGATTCTGGGGCTCAGGCTGCCATCAAGATTTAGCCGAGGCTTTGGTCATTTCAAGGCTCAACGGGGCAAGGGTCTGCTTTCCAACTCACGTGGGGTTGGCTGGACTTAGCTCCTCATGGTTGTTGAAGGGAGGGCCTTGCTTCCTCTTGTCTGTTGCCACATGAGCTCTCTAACATGGCAGCTTGCTTTATCAGGGTGTGCAAACTGGCTGAGAAAGTAATAGAGTCTGCTAGCAAGACAGGAGTCACATTCTTTTGTAACCTAACATGGAAATGGTATCCCATCACTTTTTGGTTGTGTTTTGTTGATTAAAAGCAAGTCACCTGCCCTCAGAATGGGAGAGGATATTTGCAGGTTATGTTTCCAACAAAGGTCTGATAACCAGAATCCACAGAGAACTCAAACTTATTAATAAGAAAAGAACAAGTGATCCCATTTCACTATGGGCAAGAGACCTGAACAGAAGCTTCTCTGAGAAGATAGGCACATGGCCTACAGACACATGAAAAAATGCTCATCATCTTTAATCATTAGAGAAATGCAAATCAAAACAACTTTGATTTGCATTTCTAACTCCAGTAAGAGTAGCCCACATAACAAAATCCCAAAACTACAGATGTTGGCGTGATGTGGAGAAAAGGGAACACTTCTCCACTGCTTGTGGGAATGCAAGCTAATATGTTCCTTTTGGAAAGAAGTTTGGAGAACATTCAGGGATCTAAAAATTGACTTGCTGTTGGATCCTGCAATTCCTCTACTTTGGAGTATATCCAAAAGACCAAAAATCACTTTGCAAAAAAGGTATTTGTACCAGATTATTCACTGCAGTTCAATTCATAATAGCCAAGTTATGGAAGAAGCCCAAGTGCCCTTTGACCCATGAATGGATTAATAAATTGTGGTATATGTACACCATGGAATACTATGCAGCCTTAAAAAAGATGGGAAACTTTACCTCTTTTACGTTTACATGGAGGGAACTGGAACATATTCTTCTGAGTAAAGTATCTCAAGAATGGAGGAAAAAGTATCCAATGTACTCAGTATTTCTATGAAACCAACTTATATTTATTCACACTTTCTTATGAAAGATAGAACACAACTATAGCCCAGGATGAAGGAGAGAAATGGAGTGGGAAGGGAGGGGAAGGGGGAGTTTTGATAGAGGGAGGGTGAAAGGCGGGACCACATCTATGGAGCATATTGCAAGGGTACAAGTCAAATCTATCAAGTGTAGAACATAAATGTCTTAACACAATAATCAAGTAAATGAGGTGAAAGCTATATTAATTGGTTTGATGTAAGCACGTCAAATTGTATTAAAAAACCACATTGTACCCTGCATATGCATAAATGTATTCATGACCTATGTGTGTATGACTTAATAAAAAAAAATAAAAGCAAGTCACGGGCCCCATGTATACTAGAAGGGAAAGAGTTACATAGGAACTTGAATACCAGGAAGCAGGAATCACTGGGAACCCTCGTAGAAGTCTGCCTATCACCAAAGAATAATTTTAATAATAATATCAAATAACAACACAACTGACCCTTGAACAACATGAGTTTGAACTGTACAGGCCCACTTATACGTGGATTTTCTTCCACCTCTGCCATCCTGTGACAGCAAGACCAGCCCTTCCTCTTCCTCCTCCTCCTTGGCCTACTCATTGCGAAGATGATGAGGATGAAGATCATTACTATTTAGTAAATGGTGAATATATTTTCTCTCCCTTATGATTTTCTTAAGACCATTTTCTTTTCCCCACCTTACTTTATTGTACGACCATAGTATATAGTACATAGAACAAACAAAATACATGTTAATTGGCTATTTATGTCATCAGTAAGGCTTCCAGTCAACATGCTATGACAAGGTAAGTTTTTGGGAAGTCAAGAAGTTATACTTGGATTTTCAATCATGTAGGGGGTTGGTGACCCACGCTGTTCAAGAGTCAATTGTATTTGTATATTTCTTATAGATTACAAAGAATTTTAATGGTCATTACTGTATTTTTATGCTCACAGCTACCCCAGAAAGTAATTACCATAAGATTATTGGAGTAGAATTAGTATTCTGGTCTTCCAGTTGAGGAAATTGAGACTCTGAATTTAAGCGACTTGCCCAAGATCACACAGCTAGCATGGGAAAGAGTCAGAATTTCAACCTAAGAATTATTCTACTAGTTTAAGCTTTAAACTGGGATTTGGCTTGACATAATCTCAAATACAGGGGGGTACATTCTGAGGGGGTTACAAAGAAGCATCATAATAATTTCCATCCATTTCCATGTGATGGAAAAGGAAGGGACTTCTTTTGAGTTCTGGATAAATGACTTCTGGCTGTGAGACTTTGGGCACTATTGTCAGTCATCCTCCCTAAGCCTCAGTCTTCTCATCAGCAAATGGGGTTATTGTGAGAATTAAATGCCGTAATGAATGTATGTGAAGTGACGCTCAGGGTGCTTGGTACTTAGTCTACACCCTTGCATGCTGCTGCTGGTGTTTTGAGAGCTGGTTGGACAGCAGTATTGTTTATAAACATGTATCACATGCTTTTGAAAGCTTTTTCAAAATCTAATTATTAATTGTTAATGAGCTGAGCCTGGGGCTCCTCTTTCTGAGGTATCATTTAGGATGGCTTTTCTCTGTTGATTTTGCACACACAAACCCACTTGATTAAGAATTGATGAAAAAAAAACAAACCTGTCATAATTCAAGCACATAAAAGATGCTCCATGAGAGGAAGTCTTGACAGCCATGAAATTAGTGCATGAGTATGGTTGCCATGGTTAATCGGGACTGAATAATTGGCCTCAGTGGGAACCTGCTAAGTTAGGCAATGGATATCAAGAGAACTTACCCACTGGGGAAGCGCAGAGTCACCCAGAAGGCACACACTAGGTGGTGGGGTTTTAGGCAGATGGCCACACTTTTGCTCTATGAGTTCTGGACCAATTGAGAAACTAATAGACATCGGAGTCAGGAAGGGATTAAAATGTTAAGCCTGTTGCTGGCTAATCTGGTTTGGAGCACATGCCTTGGTTCTGTGGGCCTAATCAGCCTTCTTAATATTCCTTCCCTGGGTCCACAACTTGAAAACTTTTTAAAAATTTATTTATTTATTAAATCATAGCTGTGTACATTAATGCAATCATGGGGTACCATGTGCTGGTTTATATACAATTTGAAATATTTTCATCACACTGGTTATGAAATAATGCTCATTATCCTTAATCATCAGAGAAATGTCTTAACTTGAGACCTTCTTAAGGGTGAGGTAGGAGGGAGGAGGTGTGTGGGGGGGAACGAAGGGAAAAGAGAAGGGAGGAGGGAAGGAGGGGTAACACCTAAACTCCACCCGGAAAGTGAACAATGAACCCATGAACCATAGACTCTTGCCAATTTACCAATCAGATCCATTTCTTCGCCTCCCAGGGGGAGGAGCCAGTGAAAGGCTGAAGAAAAGGTAAAGGCTTATTTACTTAAATTTTAATAATTGTGGAAGTTAGTATTTTATGAACCAGCCTAGATACTGGGTGAGGGAGACTCTGGTTTTCCCTTTTCATCAGGCAATGATCATGCTATAATAAAACCAAATATTTACTGAGTTTTTACTGTATGTCAGGCATTGTGCCAAGCTCTTTAAATGAATGATCTCATTTGGTCCTCAACCACCCTTGGAGAGTGAGAATAAAATTAACTACATATTACAAACGAGGATAGTGGAACTGTGACACCTTGTTGGCAGTCCAAGGTCACGCACCTAGTAAGTGTCATACTGAGATTCAGATCCAGGTCTGTCTGCTCTCATACCCTGTGTTTTTTTAAATACCAGTTTTCTCAAGAGATGATCCATGTAATTCCTGATCCAGAATCATCTGGGATGTCTTTTAAAAATGCAGATTCCCACCCCGGCTGATTCTCAGCCCCAAACACTGACACCTGAGGTCTCAGGAAGGGCACAGGGATGTGTACTTAAAGAAGTATCCTGGGCGATTCTAATAAGCACCACAGTTTGAAAATGATTGCACTGGATGGATAGATATCTAATTCAGCTTTTGCTAATTTATCTTTGGGACAAGAAAATGCGTATTTATTTCCAAATAGGATTTACTGATTTTTACTAATTTATTGAATCTGGCAGCTTGTTGGGAGTTGGATAAGCCAAGCCTCACTGGTCTAAGGTGTCTGAACTCAGGCAAAGGTTTGGATGTCACCCTTGGTACAACTTCAGAGGATTTAAACTTTTACCTTTTGTCTGGTGGTGACCAGAGAACTCAAGACCGGGGTGGAGAGTTGGAAAGGAATTGTCTTCTGAAAAGCTGACCCCCTCTTTTCTTTTTAGGACATGGTCATTGAAATAGATTAGTGTTGTCATCTGCATATATTTGCATATATCTGCATAGATTTACATACGCTGGGGGATATGCATAGATTTCTCCTGTTAATTGCCTCCATTCTTCAGTATGCTTTGTATATCGGAACTTCCCACCCTCCTATCCTCTGATTTGGACCTTCTTTACTTCTTATTTCAAAGGTGCGTGTGTGTGTGTGTGTGTGTGTGTGTGTGTGTGTGTGTGTGTGTGTGTTTTGTTTTGCTTTTTTTTCACTCCACGTTAGGACCCTGACATGGTTGCTGGAACAGGTGGAGTTTTCTTTACTTGCTAATGGGAGGCAGTGAAAGTAGCAGTTAACAGAGTGGACTCTGCAGTTAGATAGATCTGGGGCCAAAATATGGTTTATTTACTTACTAGCTGTTTAGTATTGACTAAATCACTTAACTGTCCCAAGGCTTTATTTCCTCAAGTATTTCTTATTTTGTTTTTTGGAGACAGAGTCTCACTCTGGGTAGAGTACCATAGTGTCATAGCTCCCAACAATCTCAAACTCTTGGGCCCCAAGGATCCTCCTGCCTCTGCCTCCCCAGTAGTTGAGACTACAGGCACCTGCCACAAGGCCTGGCTAGTTTTTCTAGTTTTAGTAGAGATAGGGTCTCAGTCTTGCTCAGGCTGGTCTCGAACTTCTGAGCTCAGGTGATCCACCTGCCTCAGCTTCCCAGACTGTTAGAATTATAGGTGTGAGCCACTGTGCCTATCTATTTCCTCAACTATTAATAGGAATGATAATGGTATCTATCTAATACTGTTGTTGTGAGGATTAAATATATGTAACGCAGTTAACATACTGCCTGGCACATGGCTCAGAAAATGGTAGCAATTAATATGGCCATTCTTTTGTGTTGATGATGATAGTAATGACACAGTATGCATGATGCTGCCCAAGCTATGGCTCTCTTAACCCTGGAAGATAAGCACTCAGCCAAGGAAAGAGTTAAGTGATAGTGTGGTTTTAAAAATATGTCCGCAAATTCTTTAATACTCTTCCCTTCAAGACCTGGAGCTTAGGCCCTCTCCAGCTGAGTATGAGTTGGACTTAGTGTCTAACTTCTTTTTCTTTTTTTGAAATAGAGAATTAGTTTAAAACATTTTTATTTTCTAAATTTTATTTACTTATTTATTCTTAAATTGACGGATCAAATTGTGTGTTTTTACTGATTACAACATAGTGCTTTGAGGTATATATGAACGTACATTGCAGAATGGTTAAATCCAACTAATTAACAAATGCAAACTGGTAACTTCCATAGTTACCAGTTTTATAGTAAGAGGACATAACATCTACACTCTACATTTTTCAAGAATACAATATGTCATCATTAATTATAGTCACCTTACTGTACAACAGATTTCTTGAAATTTATTCCTTGGTGCCTAACTTCTAATGAATACAATATGGCAGAAGTCACAGGATGTAATTTCCAAGATTAGGTTACAAAAAGACTCACATTTCCATGATTATTTATTGCAGCTCAGTTTACAATTGCCGAGATGCGGAGTCCATCCAAGGGCCCGTCAACCCATGAATTGATTAATAAATTGTGGTTAGCCATAAAAAAGATGGGGACGTTCCATTTTTTTGTATTCACCTGGATTGAGCTGGAGAACATTCTCTTTAGTAACGTATCACAAGAATGGAAAAGTAAGTATCCAATGTCTTCAATACTAATATGAAGCCAAAGTAGACTAAGCCAAAGACACCCATACAAGAGAAAAACTCAACTTAATTCAAGTTGAGAAGAGGGGGAAGAGAGGAGAGGAAAAGGGGAAGGGAAGGAAGAGGAAGGGGAGAGAGTCGGGAGAGGGGAAGGGGGTGGGGGAGAGGAAGGGAGGGGAAGGGCGAGGAGGAGGAGGGAGAGGGAGGGGGCTTGCTGTGCTCTCACCTAGTGGGTGTGACGTAAGGGCATATGACACACCTCCTGGATGAGGGACACAACCACTACAGAGACTTTACCTAACAGATGGAAACATTGTAATCTAATCATTTGTACTCGCATATGAATCTCAGCGTCCATCTTGGGTGGATGTGCTTTCTCTTTCCTGATTCACTCTCTCTGGAAAACAGCCCCGCCAAGCCCCTGCCAACAGCCATGTAATTGAACTAGAAAGTGGATCCTCTAGCTCTTTAGGAGCAGATGCAACTAGAACCATAAAGCTGAGCCTCTTCACATTCCTGGCCCTCTGAAACTGTGAAATAATGTTCACTGATGAAAGTTTTAGAATAATTTTTGCTGTGTTTTGGGGTAATTCTTACATATAACGAGACCATTTTAGAAGAATGTATTCCAATTTGTGGATGTTCTTTCTGAGTGACAGGGGTTATGCTTATTGTTCTGAAGGCTAAATGCTCCCAGTGGTGCTAGGTTTGTGCAGAAAAGCATTGAGACATAGCTGGAAAATTGGTGAAGTTTAATTTGTCTTTGACCGCTGCCTACGTGACTGCTTCCTTCATTTGCATGACATGTTCACGTATGTTTCTAGACTGAAACAATTCACAGGTACATAGGAGAGAAGAGATTTCTTTTCTCACCCATTGCTAAGTTCATGGCTGAGGTCCTCATAACAAAAGATAGAGTAAAAAGAGAAAAGCATACTCAATTTTTAACACATGAGAGTTTTCTGTGACATGAGAGCCTTCGCAAATGAAGACCCAAAGGAACAGGGAAACCTGCCTACGTTTTAGGCTCAGGTTTGATGAACAGTGTACAGTTGTGCAGAAGTGTGATTGGACAAAGTTTGTGTGATCTAATAGTAATAAACTGCGGGGTACTTAGTTAGGCCCGTTTGCTCAGATTCCTCTCTGCATCCCTGTGTCTTCAGAGGTAATGACATTCCTTTTTTTCTGGGGATAAGGAGGGCACTCCTGGAATGAGGGTCTCATGATCTACTTCAGGGAATGTTAGGGAATTCTTTTATGGCCGAATTCAGGGTAGAAGGGCAAGGGGAAAGTGAGAGAGACCTTCCTGCTTCTGCTGTTTTCTCAAATGTCAAAGTATCATATTTTGGGGTAGCATGTCTTGAACCCCATAACATTACTCTAGTTTTGCAACAGCTATCCAGCTACATTATTAGTAAAAGTACTCGATAGAGGCTGAAGCACAACTGGGCTAGGTTGAAGGTTATGTTCCAGTTCTCTTGGGAAGCTCACAAACATTTTTCACATACCTTCTTCTTCCATCCATAAAGCATAGTAGATGCCATCCATTCATTTACAAATATGAGCTATTCACTCTGTTAGGCCCTGGGGAATCTATGGTGAAAATAACAGTCTCTGCCATTACAGAGAATATATCCTAGTGGGAAAATCTGGAGGCAGCAGACAATTATACAAACAAAAATAATAGTAAGTCCAAAATTATGATAGATGCATTCATTAGAATGTGTTTAACCATAATGGAAGAAAATCTTGATTAAAACTTGCTTAGGAATAAACTATTTTATCCCATAGACCTAGAAGTTCACATGTTGGGTGGTCTCTGAGCAAGGAATAATCAGCAATTCAGTGAGGTCAAGAGGACCTGACACATGTTCTTTCCATCTTCCGTTTTGCCCTCTGGAGCTGGCCTCTGGCCTCATCTTGGCCACCTGTGAGGCTTCATGCTTCATCATTCTGTAGCAGGAGAGATGCTAAAATCTCCCATCTAGGCCTTGACTGTATCTCTTCCCTTCAATCTGATTGGTCAATTTAGATCACAGTGATCTTTCCCAAACCAATAACAATTTCCAGGGGGCATGCCTTGTTCTGATTGGTTAAAACTGTAGAGTCTACTTCCCAGACCAGGGGATGGGTCACCATTGTCCTTAAAGTGTGAGTGTGTGTACACATTTGGAAGATTATGTATGGCATCACAAGATGGAATGGGCCAGGAACTTTGAGTGTTACTGCAGAGCCAACATTGAATCTCTCCTAATTTATAAAGAAATATGCAAGTCACAAAATTCTGTACTTAGCAATGATATTAGTCTGTAATATTATTTGCAGCACATTTCAGCATTGATGGAATTTGCAGCACCATTTCACTGTGCTGTTTTTTGATTTTACCACTTAAGCTTATAATGGCCTGACTCCCAACTGTAAGTTTTTTTTTTTTTTTTTAAACTAGGCCCATTTTAGAACCACTGTGGAAACCTGAAGTGCTAGTGAAAGAATACTTGCTCCCTGAAATCCTTTCAACGGAAGGAACACAGATGTGAGGCACAGAAACATTCTGCCCATAATAGGTGCAGACAAAAAGGTGTGTGGATTGTTTGAAGCGACCATATGCTAGTCTAGCATCCTCTCATTCTGAGGTGGAGAAGGCAGCTGCCATGTGCTTCCCGAAGGCCAGAGACTCCGGTCAGCAGGGTCCTTGGCCAAAGTCCTTCTTACACACCTGTCAGCTTCTGTAACTGTATTTGGAGCCCTACCGGCTAATTCATGCACAGTAGTTTTAACTAATTTTTATACCCAAGCAATTCTGGATGTTATAAACCATTTATTGTCTAAGAAAGACATGATTCTCTGTTTTTGAACTCTTATGCTGTCTTTTGCCCTTATCCACTTCAACAGCCAGAGCCAAATTTTCCTTTGGTCTTGATGTGATTGAGGATTGGTGACTTCTTTTCTTCTAATAGCTTTACCCCCTTGCTACACGAGTGGTGTGCATTCATTACAGAACATATAGATGAACAAAAGGAAGAACGTTAGAATCACCTGCAGAGCTCACTGTGCTACTCTCTCAAAGGGTCTCAGATGCCTCTTCAAGAAAGGACATGTTGTTGGGTGTGCTGTCTGTGGCCAGTACCCAGCAGTCATCCCTTCAGAGACTGCCTTGCACACTAGTTGGGGTTCTCCAGAGAAGCAGAATCACTAGATACATACGTAGATGTGCCAGAAGTGGCCTTGTATGAGGAATTGGATCATATAATTATGGAGGCTGAGAGGTCCCATGATTTGTTGTCTGCAAGCTGGAGGCCCAGGACAGCTGTTGTTGTAATTTAGTCTGAAGGCCTGAGAACTAGGGGAGCCAGCTCTGTAAGTGCCAATCTGAGTTCCAGAGTCTGAGCTACAGGGATGCTGATCTTAGATCTTAGTGAATTTGCCCCTTCTCTATTTGTTCTATTGGGGGGGGGTCTCAGTGGATTGGATCGTGCCTACCATATTAGTACTCATTTTTACTTAGTCTTCCGATTTAAAAGTGAATATCCTCTGGAAATCCTCTCACGGACACACCCAGAAATAATATTTTACTAGCTATCTGGGCATCCCTTAGTCCAGTCCAAGTTGACACAGTAATCATCACACATTGGGTACAGAAGGTCTTCAGGGGGTGGCCCACATCTAATGACTAATGCATCAGGGGGCATAAAGATCTGGGTACTTTGGGCCACCTTAGGACACCCTGAAGGGTTGTTCTAGATCTAGAGCTCCCTATGTAGAAACTCAAACGTTCCTTCAGTCCTATTTAATCTCTCTCCTGTTCCATGAGCCTTCCTTCATCAACATGCTTTTTGCTAAACTCCATCTCAGGGGCTGATTCCTGGGGACTCAATGTATGACATCATAAATCTCATTCTTGGCACATAATCACTTTGCACATTTGGTCCATGTTATGGCAATCCTTTAAAATATTCTTTGTCTTCCTACATGTAATATTTTTTTGTTTTTGTTTTTACAAAAATAGGATCACACTGCACAAACTGTGCTTGGCACAGTATTGTGTGGTGATTAAGAACATCGGAATGGAAGACAAATTGTGTTTAAAGCTCTGCCCTGACAAGGCTTGTCATCTTAGACACGTATGTGTTTTTTCTGAGCCTCAGTTTTCTTGTCCATAACATGGTGGCAATAATAGTACCCTCTTTGAAGGTTGTTTTTAGGATTCACTAAGAAGTGTATAGAGTAAATCCTCAATAAATATTCATTGCTATTGTTTTTTTTTTTTTTAAGGAGATTCAATCCATATTATATTTTTTATTTATTTTTTATTAAATCATAGCTGTGTACATTGATATGATCATGGGGCATCATTCACTAGCTTCACAGACCATTTACCAAGTTTCACATACCCTTGTAAGATGAGGGGAGGGAGGGGGGAGGTGGGTAGAGGGAAGGGGATTGGTGAGATTACACCAGGGGTGCATTGCTATTGTTTCATAACTGTTTTTTTCTCAACATATTGTAACATTCTCCCATGACATAAAATATTCTTTTCTATCATTGTTTTAATGACTTCACAATGTTCTGTTGTAAGAGTAGGCCATAGTTTATTTAACCAAGATCCTTTGCAGAAATATCCGCATGTGCAAAAGCCAGAAAGCAGAGGGCATGTGAAGCTGAACATGATTCAGTATATGGGGGAACTGGCAAGGAGAAAACAGGATCAGATCCACGTGGACCCTGTACCCTCTGAAGTTTGGGTGTTACTCCGTGGTTGGTTGCTGCCAGGTAGCAAAGGATCTCTAGTGGTGCAATTGCAGACATTGTGTCATCTGGGAGGAAGAGGAGTTTTCCTGGGCACATGTGAGGGGTGTGCTAGACCTGGTTTGTGAGGCTTTTGTGCTAGGCACAGAAAGCTGGGGGGGGGGGGCAGCATGCTGCACTGTTTGCTTATCTGCTTCTGGAGAGGCAGCTGTTGTCTTACTCCCTAATGATAACCTCACATCCTGAGTGGCCAGGATGCTCTAAGCTCCCTTACCTGAATACACTCCTCAAATTGCATTCCTGGAGCAAACAAACAAACCATCAGACCATTGTTAGCTATTGTGGGCAGAATCAGTTCACTTGTGGTGAGGGATCATTAGCAAGGGCAGGGAACTCAAGGGCTGGGGCAGAGGGAAGGTGAGCTCATTGGGAGGAGTCCTTGTTTGCTTTCTCCACATTTGAACACCAATAAGCCAACAACACTATAAAATTCTTGTGAAACAAAAGGGGCTCCTGGTGCAAGCTGTTTTGAAGTTTGAATTTTATGATCTTTTTATACCCTGGAGAGGTGTAGGCTATAGGAAGAGGAGAGTATCACTGTAAAGTAGAGCAGGTTGGGCACTGAACAACCCATTCACATTATAGCTGGTGAGACTGGCAGCCCCTAGAGCTGGGCAGTGTTCAGCTGGAAGGGTTGCATGCAGCAGCCCTTAAGTAGAGGGCTTGGGAGAGGACCAAACTCTCAATGAATCACTTCCAGGGTTGGAAAGGAGGCAAACATTGACCTTCTGGTTCTTCTCCAGAAAAGAAAAAAGAATTTCTCAATTTTTTGCAAAGACAGGAACGTATTTAGACTTGGAAATCTCTTCCCTATTATTAACCTAGCTAATTTTCTAAAATAATGTATATTTTTATATTTGAATAGGCAACATTTCCACATGGTGTAAAATTCAAAAGGCGAAAAAATGAAAGCCTCCTTTTTGTCCGTTAGATGCTAGGTTGCTTTCCTCTAAGCAGATTGTCCTTATCCTTGGACAACCTTAATCCTACTTTAAGACTTTGAGAAGTTTTCTCAACCCACTGCCTTTCTGCAGCCAGCCAGCATTCTTTGTAGAATTCACTCATCAACTGGTCATCCTCCTGCCCCCTTCCTCCCTTCTCTCCTTCTTTTCTTCTCTATTTCTCTTTCCTTCCCACCCCCCATGGGCCAAGGATTGAGCTATCTGCACTCCTTTTTGCTTGGTAGATTATCATCATTTATCCAGACAAAGCTACCTTTTATTTTATTAATGAATCAATTCCCTTTTATTCCACCCCTTGCCAGCTCCCAATAGACAGCATTTTTAATGTGTCTAGTTTATACCCTTTTGTTTATATGTGTTCTTGTAAAAGGGGAGGCATGCATTTTCAATACATTCATGCTCTGAGGATCTGCTCTGGGTTAGGCTTTGTGCTGGGGATTCGGGAAGCACATGCTGGTTCAGCTCTGAAGGAGTCTCTAGGGTGGACATCATTTGGGAATTTTCCTTTGCTTTGTGTTTCCATACAAGGAACTCCCTCCCTGTTTTTCCCACCCCCTCATTGCTTCCCTGTGTCTACCTGTTTCTGTTTTGCTATCTCTGTTTCCCATGCTTACTTAATACTGACTCTGATCAGTCCCTTTACATAGTTAATCTCATGAATCTGCACCCTGCTCTGTAAAATAGTGGACCCTGGCTTGATGGTTTGTCCAGAGGGTCTGCTGTTCTCTGCACTCCCCCCAGTGGGCCTATGCCTCAGTACATTAACAAAATGTCATTATCTTCTGAAGATTTCATGCATGAGGGGTGGGCGGTTCACACTGCTCAGGATTCAGCAGAAACCTGATCAGATTCCCCACTAAACTCTGTGGGTTTGCCCACCAAGTTTTCTTTTCTTGTTTTATTTATTTATTTATTTTGAGACAGAGTCTGACTTTGTCACCCTTGGTAGAATGCAGTGGCATGTCACAGTTTACAGCTCACAGCAACTTCAAACTCTTGGGCCTAAGTGATTCTCTTGCCTCAGCCTCCCAAGTAGATGGGACTGCAGGTGCCCGCCACAATGTCCGGCTAGTTTTTAGAGACGGGGTCTCACTGTTGCTCAGCTGATCTTGAACTCCTGAACTCAGGCAATCCACCCACCTCGGCCTCCCAGAGGGCTAGGATTACAGGCGTGAGCCCTGGTGCCCAGCCAGCCCACCAAGTTTTCTTCCCAGCAGGGTGCTCATCTGCTTTCTTTCTCTCTTTCTTCTTCCTTTCCTATCTTGACATCCCCCAAGATCCCTCTAGAGTCCTGAGGAATCAACATTCACCCTCAGCACCCTGCTTTAAGCAAGAAAGAATCTGGAAGTTAACTGTAAAAGCCATGTCTTGGCAGGAATAAATAGGGGGATGAGAGTGGAGATGGAGATGGCTTATGGGATGAGAGCAGGAACTGGGGTGGGTGTCATTGTCTGCAGAGAAGACAAACCAAAACAAAACTAAAAGAGACGGTATCTTTCATTATCACCACACATTGGCTGCAAGTTTTAAACATTGTGTATGATAAAATACTCCCTCCGACGACCACATGTCACTGTGATTGGGTGTGTTAATGAAAAAGAAATCAATTTACAATTAATTAACGAGGTTTACACTTTGGAAAAAGGAGAACTTTATTTCTCGTGAAGGGTAGTAACCCGTTGGGTAGCCAGAAACAGAGTCGCAGCCAGAGCCCCTCTGATTCAGGGGCTCAGAGTCCTATATGCTAAGGACTGTGCTAGGCATTGAGGAATGTATTGGTGAAGCACACACACGCGTGCACACATGCGTATACCTTGCCTTCACTGATCTTATACTCTAGAACAAGAGCTGGCACACCTTTTCTATAAAAAGTAAGGGTTAGATAGTAAATATTTCAGGCTTTGCAGGCCACAGATGGATGGTTTCTAGGTGATGATTTCTATCACCTATTTTTCTTTGTTTTCCTCTAAAACTCTTTAAAAATGAAAAAACTCATGGGCTCTACAAAGACAAGCCACAAGCTGACCCCTCTTGTGGTGGAGTAAGTGAAATAATAGTTATTAAGTATTCTAGGAGACATGATGATGATGTAAAGTGCTCAGCACAGCTCCTGGCCCGGACTCCAGCTCAGTTAAGTAGTTAGCTGTTTTACTTCAACCTCAATCTCTGATGCATTTCCCTGGAAATTTATGCCCCTGCCCTGATCAGTGTCCTTTGGCATCTTGTCTCAGAACCAGACCCGTTGGCCATTCAGCCTCACAGAAATGAGCAGGGCTCCATCAGCAGCTCTCTCCCTCCCATCAAGGGCCGCAGGGTGGACATCCATCTACCCTTTGGCCACGGCTGGCAGCCTTTGCTACTCTTGCTGCTGGCCTCCTGCCTGGCCAGGACACACTTCCGCCTGGGTCCTCTGCCTCCCAGGGAAAATAGCTGGAACCAGCTGGGATGACTCACAATGCAGTGGCCATGTGGCTTGGCTCTCCACAGGGCCACAGCCTCTTTATGCCAGCTGAGGGGGTGGCGGAAGTGGACGAGCCACTGCTCAATATGTCCTCTCCCCAGGACGGGTGACCTGAAGACATCTTTCTGCTGCCTGCAGCTTTCTGGATGTGGAGTGAAATGGTCCAGAGCTAAGTTAGTTCCCTCACTGGGCAGTCAGCCATCAGCTCTCACATTCTGGGGGGGCGGGGGGAGGGGAAGATTAGGAACTGAGCCTGCTTTTGGCATTTTCAGGAGCTCTTGAACTTCTGGTCTCACGGGACTGATGTATCTTGTCCTCACGGCTTAGTACCACCCCGGTATCTTTAATGTACTGCAAAAACTGCCCCCTGAAGGAGACTTCCTTAGGAGTGGCTCGGGTGATGGGGGCAGCCTCCTGATCTTCCTCCCACTTCCACTTTGACTTTCTCTGTAATCCATCTTGTACGCTACATTTGGCACGATCTTGTCAAAATACAACTTTGATCTTGACTTTCCTGCTTTAAAAACCCTTCAGTGCCTCCTTATAACCCTCAGCATAAAGCTCAGAGTCCTCAGCTGAGAGGTGGGGCTGTAATCACATACATTGGTTCCCAGAAATTTCATGCCTTCACAGTCCCATCCCCTCTCCCTCCTTATCAACTGGTGTCCTTTCTTCCCTCTTCTGAGCTTCTACTTGCACTAATTTTAATCCTGTTTCCTGAGTGTAAGCAGAGTGCTTGAGATCTTGGATTTGACTTCCAGTTCAATCTATTGCCAGCTGTGTGGTCTTAGGTAAGTTACTTAACCTCTCTGAGCTTTAGTCTTATCTGTAAAGTGGAACTGATAATAGTGCCTGCCTCATAGGGTGTTTTTGCTGTGAAATTGGGTGAGATAGTACATGTAAGTGTCACCACCCTCACTGTGCATGGCACATAGTAAATGCTCAGTAAATTCATCAACATTATCATTGGCTGACACTGTGACCAATTTGAGGACAGGGACTATGGCTTCCTCTCTGGAACCCCCTAGAACCTAACACAATGCCTGGCTTCTATCAGGCATTAAATTAGCTTTTGTCTGAATGCTGTCGAATCAAGGTCATAAAGAAAACCAGTCCATCCTGTGTATTAAAGTTTATCTACATGAGGATGTTCATTGCGGCCTTCACTTGGAGAGTAAAGTATTGAAAAACCACTGAAAACTCAGCAATAAATTATGTTACATCCTTACTATGGAATACTTTGAAGCAATTAAAAACAATGATGTCACCCCCATAAGTGCTGACATAGAAAAATATCCAAGACATATTCTGTGAAAAATTCCAGTTTATGCCAGCAGGTATAATAGGATACTGTGTGTGTGTTTAAATAACATTTATGTGCCAAAAATGATTCAAAGGAATCATTTTAACAGTGATTATCTCTGGGAAGTGGAGTGAGGAGGGATAAAAGGACTTTTGGTGTTTACTTTGCTATTTATACCAGAGGCCAGCAAACTATAGCCCTTGGGTCAAATTTAGCTTAAACACAGTTTTATCGGCACACAGCCATACCCATTTGTTTACATATTGTCTATGGCTGCTTGTGAGTTTCAAAGGCATAGTTGAGTAGTTGCCACAGAGACTGTAGAGAAGAGACCACATGGCCTGTGAAACCTAAAAAGCTAATACCTGGCTCTTTACAGAAAAAGTTTGACCATCTCTGCCTTACCTTTCTCTGTACTAATTCGTTTAAAAAAATAGGATGGAGTATATGAATTTTTATTGATTATAGGGTAACACGACCTTATTTTGAGTCCACAGGATGCCGAAGTTCAGGACTATTGTATCCGTTAATCTTTTGCCTCAATAATGTTATAAAAAATATTACCCCAAAACTCAGTGGTTTGAAACAGCTGCCATTTGTAAATCATCGGAGTGGTTCTTCTGGCCTCTGCTGCGCTTAGTAATGTATGTACGGGTTTTGTGGGAGGCTCTGATGATCTTGGCTAAGCTCTCTCACATGCGATCTTCACTGGGACAAGTGGGCTGCCATCCACGTGGTCTCTCATTTTCCCTCAGGATGTCCTCAAGGTGGTGGCGGTGTTCTGACAACAAATGAGGGAGCAGGCTTTTGAGGCCTGACGCCTTCACTTCTATTTCATTCTATTGACCAGTATAAGTCATGAACCAGGCCCAAATGGAGGGATAGGGAAAAGGACCCTACCTTTTGGCAGGAGAAGTTGCAAAGCCACAGTGTAAATGAAGGGGTGGAGAATTGTGCACAGTTTTGCAATCAATCTATTGCAATGACTCCTTTACCCTTACAGAGCACTGTCACCCCCATCCTGTCTTCTGAGCGTCTGAATCTTACTGATAGGTAGTCTAGATGATATTATCCATATTTTACAGATGGTGGAGGTGCCAGAGATCCAAAGAGATTTTCTCCAAATTGCTTAACAGGGCAGGCTCAGACTAGAACTTGAGCACAAGTCTCCAGACTCCCAGTGCAAGTCTCTTCCCAGTGGTCCAAGAGGCTGGTTTTCTTCATCTCTGTTTAACATGGGCCCTGGGAGAACAGTGAATTTATCTTATTTATCTTTATATCCCCAGTGCCTGGCACAAGCCAGGTGTTCAGTTGGCACATGGGCGCAGTCAAAGACTATTTGAAACAAAGCACAGTGAACGGCAATATACTAAACATGAACCACTCGTCAACAAAACTACTTTCTAAGGAATTCCTCATCCAATGGGTCTTGAAGCTGGATGATCCAGGAAGATGATTAAGACTGGTCACAAAACTCTCCTAGACCCCCATCCATCGAGGCAGGGTCTGGAAGGTTCTGTATTGTAATGGGGCCCTCACCTATTCAGTCCTTTTTTTTTTTTTGAGACAAAGTCTCAAACTGTTGCCCTGGGTAGAGTGCCATGGTGTCACAGCTCACAGCCACCTCAAACTCTTGGGCTTAAGCGATTCTCTTGCCTCAGCCTCCCAAGTAGCTGGGACTACAGGTACCCACCACAATGCCTGGCTATTTTTTGGTTGTAGTTGTCATTGTTTGGTGGGTCTGGGCTAGATTTGAACCTGCCAGCTCAGGTGTATGGGGCTGGCGCCCTAGCTGCTTGAGCTACAGGCGCTGAGCTGTGTGGTGTGATTTTGGAATTGCTCCTGGCCTAGAATCTAATTCTTTTTATGTGTAAATTACCTAGAATTGTATCTATGTTTGTGCTGTTAGAACAAAATACCTGTGGCTGGGTGCCTTCCAAAGAGCAGAAATTTATTGCTCAGAAACCCCCAAGGTCAGGGTGCCAGCCGGTTTAGTGTCTGGGAAAGGCCTGCTCCATCAATAGCATCTTCTTGCAGCCTCACCTTTTAATACGACCACATTGGTGATTAAGTTTCAACACATAAATTTTAAGAAACATTCAGACCATAGTGGTTGGTTTCTGTTGCTTGCATTTACAACCCTTACTCATCCTGGTTGTAATTATTACAGTGTATCCTGCCACTGTCTTAAAGACATCTTTTCTCTGCCTCCGTTTCTTTATATTTAAGATGTGGAAAAGGGATACCCTTCCTAAGCTCTGGAGGGTGAAGTGGAAGCCCATAGAAAAGGAGATGGGAAAAGGATAGAAAAAGGAAATTCACTGGGAGTTATTCAGAATTGGATCTTGTACCACAGAAGACTTGCCTAATTGTTCTGAAGATTTCACACTAATGTGTGGGGTGAATGATTGCCTCCACCCTGGGAGTGAGAATCGTGCAGCTGCTCACACTGAATTAACCCCCAACCAGCATCAGCAAAAAGATGTGAGTGACTCTGGCCTCCTGAGCTGCTTGGCTGTTGGAGAAGTATATTAGTTTCCTGGGGAAGTTATAACAAATGCCACAACCTTGTGACCTAAAACATCAAAAAATTATCCTCTCATAGTTTTGGAGTCTAGAAGTCGGAAATCAAGGTGTCGGCAAGGCGAAGCTCCCTTGAAGTCTTCAAAGAAGAATCCTTCCTTTCCTCTTCTAACTTCTGATAGTTGCTTGAAATCCTTGATGTTCCTTGGCTTGTAAATGTTTTTCTGTCTCTGTAGTCACGTGAAATTCTCTCACTGTATCTTTTATTGTAAGGACACTGGCCATTGGATTTAGAGCCTACTCTAACATGTATTCATTTTAACTCGCATCCAAATTACATCTGCAAAACCCCTATTTCTAAATAAGGTCATGTTCACAGGCACCAAGGTTTAGAGCTTGACTATATCTTTTTGAGAATACAATTCAACCTATTATAGAATGGAAGGGAGATCAGTGTTGTAAGAAATGGTTTGTTTTTCTTTCAGAAGTCGGGACCACAGGGGAAAATGAGCAATGATTAATTTCCAATGAGTTCAAGAAAAAGATGCACATACTTTTGGTCACCTGTAGTCTATCTGAGCCCACGAGTCTTTTGTAAAATGTGAACTTGATCATTTATTACCCTCATGAAGTCCTCTAGCAATTTTTCCCTTTGCATTTAGAATGTGATCCAAACTCTTCACTGAGGTCCCCACAGCTCTGTGAGACCTATCTCCCGTCCCCTCTCTCCACCTCATCTGTGGCCTCTCAGCAGCTTGACTCCTTGGCTCTAGCCACACCATTCTCCTTAAAGCTCTTGGCAGGTGTCAAGCTTTCCTGCTTCTCATAGCGTCTCCATACACAGCTTCGTCTACCTAGAAAGCTCACCTGGTTAACTATTGACCATTGCTCAGGTCAGGGTGTGTTCCCTGATCCCCCAGTTTAAACTGGGTCTGTTCTCTCTCTTAGTATTCTATTGGTTTCCTTCATAGCTTCTGAAAATTGAGAAGTCTTTAGTTAGTTGTGGTTAGTAATTTAGTCCCTGTTTCCCCACTAGACTTAGAGTCACAGGAGGGCAGGACCAGCATGCTGATCTGGTTTGCTGCAGACCCTTAATACATGCTCCTAGGACTACAGTACCTAACAAAGAGTAGGTGCTGTTTGCCAGATGAATGGATGAGTAGTTGAGTAAGCTGGGAACAGTTGGCTTTAATGAATGACGCTGTGCTTCAAATAGAAAAAAGATGCAACTGACCAGGGCAAGTTGGGATGTCAGGTGGAAAATCCACATCCCATGATTCCAGGCTACCTGCTTCTAAGTATTTCCTTTACCTTCGGATCACTGCTGAGGGTTTTGATCCTTGTTCAAAGTATTCTCCATGGAGACTTCTTCTCTAATCTCAGAGCCACTGCTTGGGTTTGTTCTTTGGTCTTTGTGCAACGTCACCTCATAGCCCTCAAGTCTCTTCTTCGTAAAGCTGCCAAAGTGGTCCTTGTAAAATGCACATCTAGCTATGTCCCTTTCCAATTTCAAATCCTTTAATGGTCCTTTATTGATTACAGGGTAAAATCTCAGCTTCAGATCTCTAATATCTGACTTGAGGGTTATCTCCTTTTTGTTCCTGTTTTTTTTTTTTTCTTCTTTAAACCTTTTACTTCAAAAATCTCTACTTATTTGGGATTCCCCTGGCCCAATTTTGTTGACTTTCCCCTCTGCCCATAAAGCCCTCCCACATCTTTATCCAACAGGTAAAACTCCTATTCATTCTCCACACCCCATCCTGGATTTCCTCTCCTCCAGGAGTCTTACCTCAAAGTATTTTTCCTGGAAGAGTTTACAACTCCTTTTGCAGTTTTATTGTACTTACTTTACTATACTGAAATTTACTTGAGTTCGTGACAATGTACCCTGTGAGAAAGACTGTACTGGATATGCAACAACTGTCCTGGTTTGCCCAGGACTGAGGTTTTTATAAGGACATGTAACTTTCAGCACTAAAACCAGGACAGCTCCAGGCAAGCCCGGGAGGTTGGGCAACCGGCTGGTGGTGAAGTGCATTGACCATAGAGATGGGAAGTCAAGAGTTTGAATCCTAGTTCTGTGGCATATTAGCTGTGTGATCCTGGGCAAGTTACTTGACCTCTCTGAGTTTCGTAAAATAGGGATAATAATTGTACCTAAGGCAGGAGTTGTTGAGAGGGTTAAGTAAGAGCTTATTCATTGTTTGTGTTACCTTGGCCAACAAATATTTGCTTGAGTACTTTCTGTGTTTCAGACCCTGGCCTTGGATCTTGGAAACAGCATGGTCACAGGGATAGAAGATAACAACCATCCTGATTTACTTTATGTCTCTTAGCATCCCGCCCACTACCTGGCTCATAGAGAATGCTCAGTTCATGTTTTGTAGAGAGCAGGAAACAGTTTTAAACCACCTTTTGCTGATATGTTCACTGTGCTCTGGGCTTAAGGACCTTGGCACATCTGAAAACCTTCTATATTGACCCTAGCTCTCACGAATCTGGATGAATGCTGGTTGTAGTTGATGATGAGACTTTTTTGGGGGTCATTTCTGCACATAAAGATGATGAAACTACCTCAGGGCCCTTGCACTTGCTGTTGCCTCTTCCTGGAATACACCACCCTCCCACCTCCCTTAGTTGCTAGCATGTTCTCCTTCAACTGTCTCAGAGAAGACTTCCCTAACCAGCCTGGCTAAAGTAGGGCTCCCCATTCTCAGCCCTTCTTTTATCCCATTATCTTATTATTTCTTCCAGAACCCCATCCTGTGCTAACTTTCTCTAATGGGTTTGCATGCTTGCTCTCTTTCTCCTTCACCAGCATATTAAGCTCCACAAGGGCAGAGACTTAGTTTCAGTGGATCACCCATGTTTCCTGAACAAGAACTGAGCCTGACACATGGTAATTACTCAATAAATGTTTGTCCGGTGAACGAATTGTCCTAATTGTAATAGCTAAAATTGATCAGGCACCCACTTCATGTATGACCAGGTTAGATCATTTCATCCAATCTTGCCAATGTGACCTCCTCAGATCTTATTGCTGAGGAAACTGCTTCTCAAAGAGCGTAGGGGACCTGCCCCTAGTGGCCCGGCTGGTGATGTCATAGTTTGGTTGGGGCATAGCCCCTGCCTTTCAAAACCCTCTATTCCCAACCACCCTGCTGTGTATTCTGCTTCCCGGGGCATAGGGAAAATGTCTGGACTCTTCTCTCCCCACCTCAGCCCCTTGGGATTAATTACAAAACTCCAGACTGCCTCCAGCCTTGTGTAGGAAGCTTTGTTTCCATTGGGGGTGGGGGGGAACAGCTGTTGGGAGGGGCCTCCTGGGACCTGCCAGGTTTGGATGTGTCTCCGGCCCCAGAGCCCCTGAATTTGCACGCACTGCTTGTGACTCTGCTGCCTGCACGACCGCCTGGCCGTCACGTAGCGCTGGACCACAGGTGTCCTGCACCAGACCCTCTTTCAGGAGGAAAATGCAATTAGGGACGCTCAGTTGGCAGACTTCATCTCCATTCCTGCCGTGGGAGAGGGATCACAGGGCAGAGCGCAGGGCTGTGTGTGCGTGCGCCTGTGCGTGTGCACGTATGTGTGTTTCTAGGATTAACCCCCGCAGGCCTGAAAGCGTCCTTTCAGGAGTCACAGGACATTGTTGGGAAGGGAGAAACTAACATTTTCCATTCCTGCCAGTGATTATTGCCTTCTCTTTCACTAATAATAGTTACATTAGCAGACTAGCTCTGTGCTAGGTACTAAGTTGAGGACTTTGTATGCATCACCTCATTTAGGACACATAACCCCTGTGTGAGGTTAGTGTTGGTGTCAATCCCATGTTACGGAGGAGAAAAAGGGCTCAGTGAAGCTGAGTCTACTCAGCTGGGGAGAATATGAGACAGGGATTACACCCAGGTTGGTCAGACTCCACTTACCTACCATATTGTACTATTTTTTCAATAGCCTTCATATTGCTTTTCTTTCTTTCTTTCTTTCTTTTTTTTTTGGTTAGCAGGCCCTGGCTGGATTCGAACCCACCATCCTTAGTGCATCAGGCCAGTGCTCTAACCATTGAGCTACAAGTACTCAGCCTGCTTTTCTATTTGTAAACAGACTGAACCACCTCTCTCTTTGGGTTGACATTCAAAGATTCTTCCATGCAAATATTGTATCCTACATTTCATTTTGTATAAGTACCAAGCTTTGTAACTCTTTCCTAGCCATCCTTAGATTAGCCAGAGTAGGCAAAGTTGTGCTGCAGTAATAAACATCGCCAAAATATAGCTGCTTAACCTAAGTTTCTTTTTTACTCCAAGATTTTCTGCAGGTGTGGGTGACCATCCTTTGTGTATTGGCTTAGCCCAGACTCTTTCAACAATTGCTTAACAGGGAAAGGGAGCACATAGAAGCCACTCAGTGGCTCTTTAATGCCTCTGGCAAAAAGTGATATATGGCACTTATGCTGTCATTTAATTGGCCAGAGAAATTCCCATGAGCATGCCCCACCTTGAGGGAGTGTATGACAGAAAGAGAGGGAGCCACAAATCTTGGGGAATCCTAGTCATGTCTCCCCCCGTTGTCTCTTTCCTCTCTTTTTCCCTGTCTGCCTTCTGTGACTGATCAACTCTTCTTGAACACCCATCAAGCCTCCCCAGCCTTCTTGCTGTCATATTGCTAAGCACAGGTCTATAGGGACAGATCCCCGACTTTGGAGACACATGAGCCTGGATGAAGTTTTTAGATCCACCAAATTTCTTTATTAGCTGGGTGGTTTCTTAAAAAGCCTTATTTATTTACTTAATTTTGAGGCAAGATCTCACTCTGTCCCCTGGGCTAGAATGCAGTGCCATCACCGTAGCTCACTATTGCTTCAAACGCCTGGGTTCAAGCAACACTCCTGCCTCAGACTCCTGAGGAGCTGGGACTACAGATGCATGCCATCATACCTGGCTAATTTTAATTTTTCTATTTTTAGTAGAGACAGGGTCTCACTCTTATTCAGGCTGGTCTTGAACTCCTGACCTCAAGTGATCCTCCCACCTCAGCCTCCCAGGGTGCTGGGACTACAGGGATGAGCTACTGTGTGTGCCTGGCCTAGCTGAGTAAACGGAAGCAAGATACTTGAAATTGCTTGGTTTCAGTTACTTCATGTAAAATGAGGTTGATAAGAGGCCCTGCTGCATGACATAATCTATGTAAAGGCCCTAGCACTGTGCCCAGAGCTTGGTAAGATTAGTAATAGTCGCAACATTAACAGCACTTACATCCATTCAGTAATTAGAGTAGGTGCTCACTAACTGCTATCCATGAGAATTATTTTGACTACTCTTGCTTTTTAATTGTATTAGGGTTAGATATGAATGCTTATTATCTCTCTCCTATTTATTTGTTCATTTATTCCAAAGGTCTTCCTCAAGAGTCCTTTATGGGCTATGTGCGGTCTTGGCAGTTGGAGAAATATTGGGGGGGAAGTTAGCCCAGTTCCTGCCTGCCTGGAGACTTCTTTCTCCACTCTCTTCCCCTCTGTGCTTCTCTTTCTTCCTCTCCACTACTCCTCTTTTTCTCTGACTCAAAGTTCACCCCCAGTAGACATTTAACAGATTTTGACGTTGAATAATATCAGGGTGTCTTCTACAAGACGGGACATGAGGATATAGGAGTGAACAAAGCCGGGACCATTCTTGCCCAACAGCACAGCAGTAATTTTCACTTGGGGAATGGATAGTGTGGCCTCTGCGTGTAGGTTGTGAGTGGGTCTCCAGAAGCCCACGCCATCTGGTTCAAGTTCCACTGCTTCCTTTGTCCCCAGCATCCTCTATAAAACTGTCTTGGGCATTCTTGTCTGTGCCAGGACTGCTGGGGCTGCATGATTCTGCAGGAGGCTTTGGGGATAGAGCAGGGACTTGGCTTCCTGGGCCCCAGCCTCCAATAAACCTCTCTCTCAGGCATGTCAGGGCTCTGCTCCATGTTCTCACATGAAAGGCCAGAGTTGATGGACAAGGCTGCCTTGTTCACCACACCTACCAGGACTGCACACCTTACAGGTGCACTTCTGCAGAAAGAGACCAAGAGGGTCCCTGGGGGGACGCAGCTGCGGGTTACACAGTGCCGATAACTGGGATTTCTCAGGTGAAAGCAAGGCCTGATTTACCAGAAAGACTGAAGGACTGGGAATGGAGAGACCCTGTGGAAGGTTCCAGCTTAGCCTCGAACATGCTGCTTGATCCAGGAGAAATTCCTGGTCTCTGGTATCAGTTCCCCATCTGTGATGTCTGATTCCTACAACATCTTCACTATTTGGTCTATGTGTAGTACCTGGAGATGTATTCACTCTTTTTTTTTTTTTAAATGACTCAGTTTAAATGTATATAATATTTTTACCATATATTTATGTCATGAGTGAAAAGACAGTTATCAATGGCTATAAGTAGAAGACAGACATGAAAACAAATTGGAGGAAAATAAACCCATGATGCTAAATTCTATGCAGAAGCTCTTGTCTTCTGGAACATCTGAGTCTGATTTGTTATATGAAAAAATGGCACATTTTGGAGAGGTGTTATAGGCACACAAATACCAGATGGAGACTTTCATGTGAGGCAATCAGAAGGGTAGGAAGCGGATGCAGAGGGGAAGTAACTTCCTGTTATGTGAATTGATATTATTCAATGTCATATCCGGGTACCATGTGAAAACTGGTCTTGATGCTCCTCAGTCATACTCATTTCGGAAGCCTCCATGATTTGAAGTTCCTGTTCAGACATTCTAGGATTTTTTTTTTTTTTTTTGAGACAGAGTCTCACTTTGTTGCCTTTTGTAGAGTGCTATGGCATCACAGCTCACAGCAACCTCCAACTCTTGGGCTCAAGCAATTCTCTTGCCTCAGCCTCCCAGGTAGCTGGGACTATAAGCGCCTGCCACAACTCCTGGCTATTGTTTTTAAAGACAAAGTCTTGCTCTAGCTCAGGCTTGTCTCGAACCTGTGAGCTCAGGCAATCTACCCACTGCGGCTTCCCAGAGTGCTAGGATTATAGGCACGAGCCACCGGGACATTCTAGGATTCTTGAATACCCCGATGAACTTGCTGTATTTATTTCATTATTTGTTTTTAACACTCACCACCACCTGGTGAGCTGTGGCATTGCTTTGTTTTTAACATGAGTTGATTAAGGGCTCAATGTGGTTGGTCCCCAGGCCTCCCATTCCTGCTTAGCTTTCTTACTTTTGTCATACAGGCAATTTCAAACATTTTCTGTTCTCATGCCTCTTGGTAGTTGCTGTCCTTTCAGCAGGTGGTTACAGATGACATCCGTCAATAGTGGCCATCCTTGGTCTCCTGCTTCCCCTTCCTATGGGCCAAGAGCCCACTCATCTGTTCCTTGGAATCCCCCCCCGGGTTATCGGGGTCTTTATTCCATCAATAATCTCTAATTTCTCCAGAATTTTCAACTTCTCACCTGTATTCTTCCCACCTACATTTATTAGAGTGTATAAAAATTCTTCCCCATAAATGTACAATTTATTGGGCAACAAATAAGACCCAAAGGAACCAAATTATTTGGGAAAATACCTTCTACTTTTCTTTCTGTGAGGATGATTACCTATCATTTGACAAATAGTTTAATCTGCTAGAGCAGGGGTCAGTAAACTACAACCCATGGCTCCAATCTGGCCACTGCCTGTTTCTGTAAATAAAGTTGTATTATAACATAGCCATCCCCATACACTCAACATCACATCTGTGGCTGTTTTCATGCTACAATGGCAGAGTTGAGTAGTTGTGACAGAGACTGTACTGCCTACAAAGCCAAAATTATTTATCATGCAGTCCTTTGTAGAAAATGTGTGGGACCTCCATGCTAGAGAAGAACAACGTGAAGAAATGATGATGGGCTGCTTCAAATTTATCACATGTCTGAACTATTATCTTAATAGAAATGTGGCATGGGCCACAATAAACCATAGCTTGGGCCAGGTGCGGTGGCTCATGCCTGTAATCCTAACATGCTGGGAGACAAGAAGGGTGGATTGTCTGAGCTCAGGAGTTCAAGACCAGCTTGAGCAAAGTGAGACCCCCATCTCTACTAAACATAGAAAAGCCAGCTGAGCATAGTGGTACGTAACTATCGTCCCAGCTATTTTGGAGGCTGAGGCAGGAGGATTGCTTGAGCCCAGGAGTTTGAGGTTGCTGTGAGCTAGGCTGAGGCCATGGCACTCTGGCCCAGCTGACAGAGTGAGATTCTATCTACAGAAAAGAAAAACCCCGTAGCTTGGCGGTTCCAGGTCTGGACCACACACTGGATGTGCAAAATTTGACACATCCAACTTTTTTTTTTTAATGGTGAACCATTCTCGTATTTTATTTTATTTATTTCAAATTATTATGAGGATACAATTTTTAGATTACATTGCTCTCACTTCCAGGGTAAAGTTCCAGTTGTAAAAGAGCCCCTCACCCCGGGGGCTCACAATATGCACAGTAGGTCCGATCCCACCACATGCCTTCCCTCCTTCTGTCAATTGTCTTCCCCACACCCCTCCTCTTCCCCTTCCCCCTTCCCCCTGCCCACATACTAGACTACATTTGTGTTCTATTGCTCATAGGAGCATGTAATTGTTTGTATATTGGTTTCATATTAGTATTGAGTACACTGGATATTTATTTTTCCATTCTTGTGATACTTTACTAAGAAGAAAGTGTTTCAGCTCCATCCGGGTAAATGTAAAAGTTTTGCCTGTGTTAAAGAAACTTGGTGTTCAGAGCATTGTCTTATGGGAGCGGTGTTTCCAGAGGAGTAAACCTGGGTGATGATGATGATATTTCACAACAGCACACATCCATTCAGCATGCTAATCACAGCGTAACCATGTGAAGTGATGATCCAGTGAAAGCCCCTTAAAGTTTTACAAACCACCACGTTATGTCCCAGAAAATGCCTGTGTGCTGTTAACTCACAGCTTGAGCTCACCTATCTTTTCCATGTAGCTCATTCCTCTTCCCATGCTTTTTTCCCAGAGGAAACACACCCCTTTAAATTAGAATCTGCTTATCAAACTTTCTGGATGCAGTAGTTAGTCAACATGAGATGAAACAGATATTTGAAGATGTTAAAATATTTGAAGATGTTAAGATTAGAGTATTCCTGTGTTAGAGTTTTGGATGCGTTTCTGAAGCTGGGAGCAATAGAGGCCAAGCGTTCCCATGTTCTAAAACAAGGTGCTAGACTGTTTTGGTAGGACTTCGGTAGTCGTCTGAATTGGATTTTCCAACACTGGCCTGTTGCTAGCCTCCAGACTGTGGAGAAAAGGCTAAAGATTCATTTGGGGTTGAAGAGAGTAGAGAGCAAATAAACTAAAGAGTAACATTGTCTTTAGGCTCAGCACCTGTAGCTCAGCAGCTAGGGTGCCAGCCACATACACGGGAGCTGGCGGGTTTGACTCCAGCCCAGGCCTGCTAAACAACAATGACAACTGCAACCAATAAATAGCTGGGTGTTGTGGCAGGTGCCTGTAGGCCCAGCTACTTGGGAGGTTGAGGCAAGAGAATCACTTGAGCCCAAGAGTTTGAGGTAGCTGTGAGCTGTGACTTCACAACACTCTGCCAAGGGCAAGATAGTGAGACTCTATCTCAAAAAATAAATAAATTTAGAAGAAGGTGTGTGTGTGTGTGTGTGTGTGTGTGTATGTGTGTCTGTATGGTGGACTTAAAGACATCTACTTGGAAAGGTTGACTTATATCCCTTGAACCTTAAGGAACAGAATAACTGTTACCTGTTTGCATATCTAAAACATTCAAAGCCAATGCTCTGGCAGGAAGCAGATTATAAGACAAGGTTGGCTGGAAGCAGTTTGCATTCCTGAGTCTCACTCAAGTTTGCCTCTGAGTCACCCCTGAGAGGCAGTGGCTGGGGGTCATCCTCAAAGGTACACCTCATGCAAGGGTCACCTGGTGATATAAAGTTGTCCTTATAGAAGTGTGGGCTGCCAGATGCCAGGACCTGGGGACACAGGAATTAAAAAAGTGTGTTTCATGGGGCAATGCTAAAAAACAAAATAAGTTTATAGTCAATCCTTATTCCCACCTTCAATCTCAGGTACCTATTAAGGTACTTCCTGTCTCTATAGAATTGCCTTTTTCTTTTTTTGCATTTTATGTAAGTAGGATCATGTAGTAGTGGCCTTTTGTGGCTGGTTTCTTCCACTGTGCGTGTTTTTTGAGGTTCATCCATGTTGTAGCATGTATTAGTATTTTGTTCCTGTTTATCATTCCACATATTCTATTGCATGGATGGAACTGTGGACAGGGACTTTGTCAAGGTTCCTGAGGTGGTTCTAATGTGTAGAGCAGGTTGAGAGTCATTGAACTAAACCATTCCATTATGAATAAGAACCTTTGAGATACTCAGCTAAACATGTTTAAGTTTCTCCTGGTTTATTAAAAAAACAAAACAAAACTAACAAATCTCCCCCATGCAGTGAGATGTTCCTTCCTTTCAATCTTCCTTCCTGGTAATCTTCTTGGTCAGTGTCTACAGTTCCTCATCTCCTATCCACTTCTGGACGCACTAGCTGCCACCCACCTTCTGACCTGCCCACTGCTCTGAAACTGCTCAAGTCCAGAGAGATGTCTTTGTCATCCTTGACCTTAGCCTTGGGAGCATTTGTCCAGTTAATTGCTTCCTCTTTCTTGAAACTTGGACATTACAACATCACAACTTTACAGTTTTTTCTAAACTCCTGTTTCTTTTTATAAATACATTATTATTAGTTTTAGAGAAAGTGTCTTGCTCTTTTCCTCAGGCTGGAGTATATTAGCACCATCACAGCTCACTGTAACCTCAAACTCTTGGGCTGAAGCAATCTTCCTGCCTTAGCCTTCTGAGTTGCTGAGACTACAAGCACACACTATCATGCCTAGCTAATTTTAAAATATTTTGTAAAGACAGGGTCTCACTATGTTGCCTAGCGTGGTTGTCTCAAACTCTTGGCCTCAAGCTATCTTCCTGATTCAGCCTCCCAAAGTACTGGGATTATAGGTGTGAGCCACTGTATCTGCCTTGAATATATTATCTGTATAAGTTTTCTGCTACCGTGTAACGAATTACCACACATTTAGTGGTTTAAAAAAACATACATTTATGATCTTAGTTTCTGTGGGTCAGGAGTGCATGCACAGCTTCCCTGGGTCCTCTACTAGGGTCTGACAAGGCTATAGTCAAGAAGTTGGCTGGGCTGTGTTCTCATCTGGAGTCTTGGCTGGGTTAAAGTTCAGTCCCAAGCTCAATCATGTTGCTGCCAGAATTTGTTTCCTTGTTGTTATGTGACTGAGGGCTCATGGTTCTTGCTGGGTGTCTTAGGTCCTAGAGGCCACCCACAGATCCCTGCGACCTGGCCCCCTCACAGCATGGCTGTAGCTTATTTCTCAAATCCTTCAAGAGATTCTCACTCTAGTCTGTTAAAGCAGACAGTAGAGTGATCAGGGGAGTGACGTCCCATTACCTTTGCCATATGGCGTGACCTAATCACAGGAAAGACACCCAACACCTTTGCCGTATTCCATTGGTTAGAATCAAGTTACAGGTTCCATTTGCCCTCAAGGGGAGGGGAATATATAAAACCATGACTCACTGGGGCTCAGGGTATATCTGCCACATTCTTTTTTTTTTTTTTTTTAATTTGGCCGGGGCTGGGTTTGAACCCACCACCTCCGGCATATGGGACCGGCGCCCTACCCGCTGAGCCACAGGCGCCGCCCGATATCTGCCACATTCTTATAAAATATTGTAAGTCATAGTAAAATAGAACACTCAACTCTATAGTATCTTGGCATTTTGCCTTTTGTTTTCTAAAATAACGAAACTTTTCACAGTTGCAGTCCTTTGGGTCTCTGTTCCCTCCTTTTTTTAAAATTCAGATTAATATGAGAGTAGGAATGATTCGGTTATATTGTTTTTCAAAGGTAACACTTGACTGGTAGTTGAGCCCTTCATCCTGGGGGTGTGTTGTATACGGTTACCTTGTGACCACTGTGACAATTCCGTGAGAGTTTACCAATCCCTCTCCCTCCTCCCCTTCCTCCTTTCTCTCTTCTCCTTCCCCAACTTGGGTATACTTATATTTTTCTCTCATATGGGTGTTTTTTTTTTTTTCTATTGGTTTCCTGATGGTACTGAGTCCATTGGATACTTGCATTTCCATTCTTGTGATACTCTAGAAGAACGTGTTTAAGTTTCATTCAGGTAAATACAAAAGATGTAAAATCTCCATCTTTTTATGGCTGAGTAGTATTCCATACATATACCACAGTTTATTAATCCGTTCCTGGGTTGATGGGCACCTGCGTAGCTTCTACATCTTAGCCATTGTGAATTGGGCTGCAATAAACATTCTAGTGCAAATGGCCCTGTGATAAAATGATTTCTTTTCTTCTAGGTAACCACCTAGTAATGGGATTGCAGGATCCAATGGAAGGTCTACATTTAGCTCTTTGAAGACTCTCCATACTTTTTTCCATAGAGGCTGTATTAGTTTGCAGTCCCACCGGCAGTGTAAAAGTTTCCTTTCTCTCCACATCCATGCCAGCACTTACAGCCTTGGGATTTTGTGATGTGGACTATTTTCTCTGGGCTTAGATGATAACTCAGGGTGTTTTTGCCCTTCTTATTTTCTCCTTTTTATCCAAGAAGTAATCACTATACAAAATTGGAATTTAGAATCTCCATTCATATTTTTATATTCTGTATAAATGTAGGTATAGGTGTATGCGGGGAAAGTTTATATAAATGGAATCATAGCACACATAGACTTCAGCTTTCAACTTTCCTTTTTTGGTGTTTATCCAGCGTGACACATGTGGCTTTAGTTCATTAATTTACTTTGTGGTATAGTATTACACTTATTCACTCTCCTGCTTCCATTTTTTGTTGTTGTTGCTTATGCAGGAATGATGCAATTAATGTTACTGTACCCATATTTTTGTGCACATGTGGGAGAAATTTTTCTATTTCCATATACCCGGAAATAGAATGATTTGGTTGTAAGGAAATACTTCACCCTGTTTTCTCTACATATCCCAGTTTCTCTTTATAGTGGTTGGGTCCGTTTTCACCCCCACCAAAGGCCCTTGTTTTTTCCATATCTGCCCAACATTTGGGGTTGTCTCTTTCTTTTAATGATTGTCAATCTGATAGTTGTGAAAATTGTTGATGTTTGTTTCAATGTTCCTATTTCTGATTTTTTTGTTGAACTAGGACATGCTTTTTATTTTCATTAACCATTCAGGCTTCCTATTCTAGGAACTGCCTATTCATAGTCATAACCTTTCTCTATTTTTCTAAATGTGTGTCAAGGTGACCTGACCTTTAAGAGGTACCTTTTCCCACCTATGCTTGGAATGGGGCACCATTCTGTCCCCTTGCTGGCCTTTGCATGGGGCCCTTGTCAGGAGTGGTAACAAGGAGATCTGGGGTTCTTCATAATCAGGCAACATCCCCTGAGGACATGAGACAAGGGAGGAGGGACGGGGGCCTGCGGAGATGATATCTAGCAGACTGAGAATTTGCAAAATGCCCACCTTGACTCCCAGAAATATGCAAGGGGGGACCAGTGTGAACACACAGAGGCAGGACATGAAAATGTTAGGACGTATGGTTAATGGCACATTTTCAGGGTAGCTCTTTCTGTGTTCCCAGGATGCTGGGTGAGGGACATCTTTGGCTTATCACACATTTTAGGATTTCTGGACTGTGGAATAATATGTATGGATATCAGTTCATTACTTTTATAACCCCGGCCGTATCTATAGAAACTAAAAGGAAAAGTTAATCTTGTAAAGACAATGCTGCCTCCCCAGACAGGTTTCTCATATGACAAAGTTTCCTTATAACCCCCGAATTCATTTCTCTGTTTCCTTCATGTCATGGAGGGCTGGCTTGGGCTCCGCAAACACCAGGCACTTATTATTATTATTATTTTTTGCAGTTTTTTGGCTGGGGCTGGGTTTGAACCCACCACCTCCAGCATATAGGGCCGGTGCCCTACTTCGTTGAGCCATAGGTGCTGCCCCAGACACCAGGTACTTAGGGATTACTTGGAACCCATGGATGGGAAAGTTTTTTGGTGAGCTGGAGCAGAGCTGCTATGGTCATTGTCTTTCCACATCATCTGGATCCCTGATCAGGTATTTTTCTAGTAAGGACTAGACTCCAAAAGCAATAGTAGTCAATAATCCTGAAGCTTTGGGATAACCCTGTACTTTCAAGTGGCTTTCAATCTTTAATTACTTAGGTCATTGATTAAAACAACAGCAACAACAATAAACTGCTTTTGAGACCTGAGCATCCATCCATCTACCCATCCCATTCATCCATTTATTTATCTGTTTATCCCCAAACCACTTAATGAGTACAATGACTAAGTACTTGTCTGATCTGAAGGAGAAAAGATTTTTGTATTCTCCTGAGTAATGTAAGCTTATCTCAGGTTTCAACGCCCTCCTTTTCATACTTATTCATAAATCATCTGGAGGAAATACCTTTTGTTTTATTTTAGGAAGTGTATGTATGTTTTCTGATAACAAAACATTCATCAGATCAGGTACTTGCATATTTGTAATTTAGATAGTGAAAGCACCAGTATCTTTTATTCTCCCATGTTAACATTTGGGGATACTTTTCAGACACACACACACACACGTACACACTTAGGCTTCCCCTGCATTTTTAAAAAACCAAGATAGCTAGGAGGTTGAGGTGAGTGGATGGCCTGAGCTCAGGAGTTCGAGACTAGCCTGAGGAAGAGCAAGACCCCATCTCTAAAAATTAGCCTGGCATTGTGGTGGGTGCCTATAGTCCCAGCTACTGGGGAGACTGAGGTAAGAGGATCATTTGAGCCCAAGGGTGTGAGGTTGCTGTGAGCTATGATGCCATGGCACTCTACCAAGGGCAACAAAATAAGACTCTGTCTCAAAACAAACAAACAAATAAAAAACAAAAACAACAAAAAAGATAACGTTAAACAATACATGTTATTTTTCACTTAAAAATATAATGTACATATCATAACCATGGGTACATACAGATCAAACTCATTATTTTTAAATCAATGCCTGATATTCCATTTTGTGGAAGCTTACTTATAAAATTTCTTATTCATGGATATTTAGAATACCTGTAGTTCCAATAAGCTATTGTTATAAAATAAGTTTGTGATATCTTTATTCAAATATCTCTCTGTATGGTTTGTCAACAGTTTAAAACATGATAAATGCCTAGAACCAGGATTGCTGAGTCCAATGGTAGATGTGCACATGTAAAATTTTAGTAGTTATTGATAACTTCCTTTCTAAAAAGTTTATATAAGTTTTTACTTCCACTAATAGTGTGCATATTCTCACATCCTCACTTATACGAGGTGTCAGTGACATCTGGCAAGATAGAATAACTTTGTGTTGTTTTAGCTTGCATCTCTCATTCTCTCTCTCTCTTTTTTGAGACGGAGTCTCTCTTTGTCACCCTTGGTAGAGTATTCTGGAATCATAGCTCACAGCAACCTCACACTTTTGGGCTCAAAGTGATCCTCTTGCCTCAGCCTGCCAAGTAGCTGGGACTACAGGTGCCCCCATAGCACCTGGCTATTTTTAGAGACAGGGTCTCACTCTAGCTCAGGCTGGTCTCAAACTCCTGTGCTCAAGCAATCCACTTGCCTCAGCCTCCCAGAGGGCTAGGATTACAGGCCTGAGCCACCGTGCCCAGTGCATCTCTTTAAATAATAATGAACGTTACCATGTTCTTGTATGTTGATTATCATTGGTATTTCTTATTTTATGAATTGCTTGTTCATATCATTTGCATACTTTTACAGAGGTGATCTTCTTTACCTTTTTATTTGTAGTTACTCTTTATAGATTGAATATTTTGTGCATGTGGTTTTCCACAGTATGTTTGTTTGAAATATATGTATTTTATTTTATATGATGTATTTTATCACGAAAAAGTTTAAACTTTTTATGTGATTAGATCTGTTAATTTTTTATTTCCTTCTCCTCCCTACTTTTGGTGTCACACTAAGAAAAGGAACTGTTAAAAGTAAGTTAAAATGAAGACCAGCCAGTGAGAATCCCTGAGCAGACAAAACCAGTTAGGTCTCAAGAAGTGACTTTAACCTTGTTTGATTTGCAAATATAAGTGAAACATAACTTGAGCTATTTCTTGCCAATGCCTATATTGAAGAATAAGAGAACTTAAGTTTGACCAATCATAACAGCCAATAGACTCATAATTATACAACTACTGATTTTCCAGCAGGAGGGTAGACCAAATAAGGCAACTATGTAACTGTAACCAATCAAATGCTTTCTTTGCATCTGTGTTTGTCTTATAGACCCCTCCCCATTGTGTTCTTTTGGTGGAGCTCCCAAATCTCTCCGGTTTGGAGCTGCCCAGTTCATGAATTGCTATTTGTACAAATGAACTCTTAAGCTTATTTTATGGTGACACATTTTGCCCTCTTAACACTACCCACACTTAAGACTATTACAAAAATTCTCCCTGTTTTGTTTTGGCATTTTTTACTTGTTATATTTAAATCAATTTATCATGGATTTGAATCCATTTCGATTGTGACCTAAATTCCTACATATACATGGATATCTAGATTCAACCCCCTCAATTCACAGATGAGGAAACTCACAAAAGGCGGGATTTGGTGACTTCACTCATGCAGTTAATAGCAAGCTACAACTAGAACCCAGGACTTTCCCTTTCTTATCCAGCGCTGTTTCTAACTTTCATCCTTTACCATTATCTGACTTTTAGTGACAATTTTTATAACTTCTATAACTTCTAATATCTAGGACATTTATATTAATATCTAACCCAGTGGTTTTCAGCTGGTATGCTAAAGAAATCTTCTTAGGTCTTCTTCCAAATTTCAATCAGAGAGTATAATGTTATTTCAGCTACAGTTGAAGAAACATGCTGTAAATCAGTGTCTATCAGATGAGTGAGGCATGGGATGTTGTGTGGAGTGGGAACAACTTTCAGGAAGAAAGAAGAAAGAAGTTTAGTTTAACATCGTGCTGGTGACAAAGAATGACCGAATGCTTATGGTGGAGTTTCATTTCATGCTGTCTGAAATCACTTTATTAAAAATTCTGCAGGAAGATCATTAAGTGAATTGTTCATTTTAAACTTCTCAAGATAAGAAAAGTTTTCATAAGTTCCAGATACAACTCATCTTTAAGAAGAACTTAGCAAGCTCACTGCTGAGTCATTTACCTCAGCTGGTAAAAACCTTAAAAATATCATTGATTTCCCATGCTAAGCATTGTTTTCTGAGCTGGGTAATTACATGAACAATCCTTGAAAAGCATTTTAAACAATCAGAGAAAAGGCATTTAATGTCCATAATACAAAAATAAAATGTTAAATCTATTAGAGTTAGGATAATTGTTATTTTCATCAGGGAAACCATTAGTAACTCAATCAACAATGCCTACGCTATCATGATATTGGGAACATGGAAACATTTCAAACTTGTTTACCACCCTTAAAGGAGAAATAAATATTTCTGATCTAAATTCTCCATGAATTACGAAGGACAGTTAAAATCTTCTATTGATGGAAATAAGGTCCTGAAATGAACAAATAAGGTGGAATTGAGGATAACAAAAATTGTCACTGAAAGTCCCTTAATAATTAATAAAGTAACATATTGCATATAGCAAAAGTATCCGTTGGTATTAAAATGTCAGCCTAAATAACAAACAGAGAGAGGCTCTCTAAAAGAAAGTGGTATTTAATCAGGGCATTGTAATGAGAGTACACATACCATAGTGATCTAGGTGTGTACCGAGGAAGGTAACGAAGACAGAGGAAAGCTGCAGGAGGATCATGTAATAGTTTTGAGATAATTATCCTTGGCTACAAGGATCAATAACGAGGGTGACGCCGGGTCCAAGATTGGATAGGTGGTTGCTGAGCAGGGTGTCGCAGGAGTATTTATTGTGTGTGATTGCAATGGCCTCAGTGCAAGGTTGCAGGTCTCGTAGCGTGTTTTGTAAAAGTTTTGTCATCAGGCATACAAGTACGAGAATGCTCATCATACCTTTCTTCAGCTCTATTTGTTCAGACTTTTTTCCTTTTTTTTTTTGACAGCAGTGACTTCATTTTGATTCTGAATACTTTCATGAGTCCAATATTTACTCAGTTGAGGACCAATTGAAGTCGTTGGCTTATGTTTCACTAAAAATCCATGTTTTCAGGCACCAGATCGCTCTTAGGAGATGCTCACACGTGAGAGGTGTGTGTGAGTGGGGACTGAATCAATCATAGATTTGTGAGTCTTGTTCAGACTCATTCTCAAGCTGCAGAATGCAGAAGATAACCCTTACTTTCTCTGTGTGTACAATCTTATTTCACATTTCAGTTCAGCCAATACAAGATGGAATATTTAAACTGGGCTTTACTAAAGCTCTGAGGCTATGGCAGAAAACTAACAAAGAGAACTGTAAGAAGACAGTCATATTTAAAGTCGAGCTGTCTTATTAGTGGGGTCTAAGGAAAAACAGCTTGGCCCAGTCCTTTTTCTTCTGGCTTCAAAGCCCACATTTAACATCTGCTCTCTGGGAGGATGACTGTACCCATTTAGACTGTCCATGTCAAGACAAAGAGAAGTCGAGCCCTTTCTCTTCCCTCCCTGGGCTCATTTCCTTTTTTCCTGTCCAATAACCTGCTTTTCCTCCTGATGATAGATGCTATGATGACCAGACCCTGTCCTTTCCCTCATGGTTATGGCCTTTGCCTGGCAGACATCTCTGGGACAGCCATGTCAGAACACACCACCATGCCCCAGACAATCAGGTCCACTAAGGGCACACCCATACAGCAATGAAAGTCATTTCCTTACAGCCTCTAAGAAATCAGATATTTACAAGATTAATTTACAATAACAAGAAGCCCTTGTCTCCAGCTGAGGAATATTTATATCTTTTCTCAGAGCCCTGAAGACACACTTGACATAGTGTGGACAGGTCACCTCTATCAACCCTCACCCACCAAACAGGACTATTTCCATTTTTCTCATTATTGGAGCCAAGTGATTGCAACCTTAATGAGATGGGCAAGTGGCCTTTATGTGGCTGCCATCACATCATGCTGAAGGCTGAAGTTTTGCTCCAGAGATTAACAGTGGGTGAAAACTGAGAGAAGGAATGAGGGTAAAACTGGGAGCTATATTTCAAGACTTTGAAATCGGATACGGAATGACTGATGGCCTGCCTTCTTTCTCCTAAATGCTTGATGCTGGGTCTTTTTCAGGGACTGTCACTGGATGACTGCAATGAATGATATGCTTTCTCTACTTTGGAGAAGAGAGAGCTGGAGCATGACAGAGTTAACTTCCTGGGAGTGCCCTCATCATTTCAAAGTGCACTCAGTTTTTGAGAAGACCTGGAATGGGCAGTGTTCTTCTTGTCCCTATTATAGGGAAGTAGTAATAACATGAGTTATTATTAACATTCCAGATACTTTAAATTGTTATAAATAATTCCCACCATCCCGTTTTAAAGTTGATACTAATGTTATTCCCATTTTTACAGATAATGCAACAGTAGCTCAGAGATTGAAAGTGACTTGACCATGTCACTGGTCTGGAAATCAGTGAAGTCGATATTTGAACTGATATCTGCATGACCCACATCCCTTTATACCAGAAGCCTGCTTTGGGGAGTTGCAATGCTTTAAAAGTGTCTTATGCTGGTACTACCCTTTTCTCAATCCCCAAAGTGCTATTTGGTGGCCTTATTTTAATTAAAGTCAATTAGAATTATTTTTTATTTTAGAGATTTTGGAGAACTGTGAGGCGGCTCTGAGAGACAGGTAGATCAGAGCTGAGAATCTCTGTTTCTGAAGATAGAAAATACCCTTAGGGCATTTCAAAACTGTTACAGATAGAGTATAAATGTCTTATCACAACACATAAGCAAGCAAGGTGATGGTTACGTTAATAGGTTTGCTGTAAACATTCCACACTGTTTATCCATTCAGCACATTGTACCCCATAAGTGCATTAATGGACACAGTCATGATTTAATAAAGAAATAAAAAAAGAAAATACCCTTATGTGCACCCAACAGCCTATTTTGAGGATGAGGCACTGGGAGGGTCAGGGAATATTTTCTTGCCCTTTCTTTAAGTATTTTAGCAGTACAGCTCACCAGTCTCCTGGTGGGCTGTGAAATTTCCTGAGCTGCATTTGTCGAATTCCGTAAGCCAGGAGGAGGTGAGTGTAGGGGAGCCGTGTTCTCCTTCCAGGAGTTCTACATCAGCCCATACTTAGGAACTCATGATTTTAATCTCAACGTGTTTAAGAGGTGACTTCTTCCAACCCTCCTCTTTCACTCCACTCCCAATGGAGAAGGAAAGTCTTGACCGATTTTTAGAACTGGGAGAAGGAACACAATATATGGGAATAAGCCCCCTTCCTTCTCTATTTCTCAGGCTAACCTGCCCCCAGGAGGAAGGAATTCCTCCTATGTGCCCATGTTTCATATGGGAGCCTTAACTGGATTGTGGCCTTCCAGAGGAGGGTCTAACGTCCCATCTCTGTCTTCACCAATAGGGCTTGACTTGAGAAGCAGAAAGTCTGGTCACAAGAGTCTGGGTAACTATTTTTTACATAATCCCAGACTGTCTCATGTTTGGCCCAAGATCTACAAATAGGAAATCCATTGGCTGAGGGTCAAACTGAGATTTTCCAATATATCCTTCCAGTAATAGAACCAATCATTTATTTCCACCAGTCTAGTTCTTTAATCTGTTTCTCAGTTTGTTCCAACGCTGGAGTGGGAAGTAGATGGGTATGATTTGCCGGCCCTCTGAAGTCTCAACAGTAAAAATTGTACACACCAAATTGTGGGAGAGTCTGAATTAGGGAACTGGTCAAATGCCAGATTATTTAGGAGCACTGTATTGTAATGTTCCAGTTCTTATAGGCAACCAAGTGTTATGAAGTAGACAAGTGTGGTTCTCAGTCCTAGATGTGTATCTAAATCACCTGGGATTGTTTTTAAAATGCTGCTGCCTTGGATACCCATTCCTAGATGTTCTGATTTAATTCATCTCAAAAAAGGGTCTAGACATAGGTTTTAAAAAACCCTCTAGGTTAGGGTTTTAAAAAACCCTCTAGATTAGTCTAATGTGTGGATAAGTTTGGGAATCATTAAAGAAACCGCTAAAGCCTCCTTATTTAATTGATCATCGTTTCCCAAAGTGTAACACTTATAACACAGTGTGTGAGTGGGTTTAGATACCACAAGGCTTGGCTTTGATAATAGTGAAACATGCTGTGAAAAATTTGCCTTTCTGATTTGCCATCAGTCCTTCTGGTTAAGTTAAAAAGAAAGTCTTAACACAGTGAGATTTAACACCTATCTTTTAACAAAAGAGACTAGACATCAGGTTCAGAAAATAGCATGTCTTGAGAATTATTGATGGGTCTTTGATCTTCTTATGCAATTTCTTTCTTTCTTTTTGTAGTGACAGAGTCTCACTTTATTGCCCTCGGTAGAGTGCTGTGGCGTCACACAGCTCACAGCAACCTCCAGCTCCTGGGCTTAGGTGATTCTCCTGCCTCAGCCTCCTGAGTAGCCTTCATATGCAATTTCTACCCATTTAAGGTGGGTAATACTGGTTTTCCATTTATGGTAGCAATATACAGTTTCTTAAAAAAAAAAATCAGTGGTTCTCCATGTTATTGTTTATTGGAATCATCTGAGATTTAAAAAATAGTGATGTTTAAATTTCATCTTGTGCATTGGGATTTTCAAAAGCTCCCCAAGGGTATGAAATCACGGTCTTTAAAGTTCATTAGGTGAGTGCTCCTCAAACTTCAATGTGTATATGAATCACCTGGGGATCTTTTTTTTTTTTTTTGTAGAGACAGAGTCTCACTTTATGGCCCTCGGTAGAGTGCCGTGGCCTCACACAGCTCACAGCAACCTCCAACTCCTGGGCTTAAGTGATTCTCTTGCCTCAGCCTCCCGAGTAGCTGGGACTACAGGCGCCTGCCACAACGCCCGGCTATTTTTTTTTTTTGGTTGTAGTTTGGCCGGGGCCGGGCCTGAACCCACCACCCTCGGTATATGGGGCCGGCGCCTTACCGACTGAGCCACAGGCGCCACCCACCTGGGGATCTTGTTATAATTCAGATTCTGGCCTAGCAGGCTGGGGTGGGACCTGTGATTCTACATTTCTTAGAAATTCCCAGGTTCTACAGGTACTGTTGGTAGGTCAATTATGATTTAAGAAGCAAGGCCCTAGTAGAACTTGCTTCTGTAGGAAATGCTGTCTTAAATATTTCCACAAAGTAAATAACGATGGTGCAATTCCTTTTTTATGGGGGAGGGCAAATCTGTTATATATATCCATACATAATATTTTTTTTTTTTGCAGCTTTGGCGGGGGCCGCACCCTATTCCTTGAGCCATAGGTGCCGCCCCATAAATAACATTTTCTTAAAACAGAAATTATTCTTCTTGCTTAAATAAAAGCTGTGGCCAAACATTTCAGCACCTTGGACAGATGCACAGGGAATTATTTTAAAGGGCCAGTGCCTTGAGATGGAGAAGGACCATGAGCTAAAAATCTGTATATAAAAATATGTACAATCAGTGTAACCTGGCTTATTGTACCCTCAATGAATCCACAACAATAAAAAAATATGTACAAAAATAGTAACATTGAAAACATTATGAAGGATTGAAAGGAAAAGTTAAAAAAAGTACCTTGTTAATGCCATCCATGTTAGGAGAGTCTGTATCTTATCTATAATCTTGCAGAGCTGATACTCTAATCAGACAGATTTCATCAGACACGTGAACGGGCTCATGAAATAGAAACATATGGTATTATGCCCTGGTGATTTCTAACTCCTTGTTAACAGAACTAGAGGATGACTATAGCTTCAATGTCAACTTTGGATGATGAAAAGGCTAATGGGACCAAGCTGCTAATTCAGAGGACAGAGTGTGGGATGTTAACAAAAGCATATCAAGGTGGCCTGGTGAAGTGGCTCTTGGAGCTCCCAGGTGATGCACATACTGCTGAGAGGTGGACCGTGGTGCCTGGAGCAAGACCCTAGTGGAATTGCTCCTGTAGGAAATGCTACCTTAAATATTTTCATAAAGTACATAATGATGGGCCAGTTCCTTTTATAGATAAGACTCCTGCTCTTGTGGCACTTCCAAGATTGGCTCAAATACCAATTCATAACTTATTCAATATATCCTCAAGCAAGTTTAATTTAATCCCCATGAGAGTTGGTTGCCTCATCTGAAAAATGGAGGCAACAACGTTCCCCTTCAAGAGTTATTGTGAGGATTAAGGTAGGTAAGAAGAGCACATCAATGCCTTATTCAAAATCCTCCAATGTCTTTCCACCACATTCTCCACAAAGCTCTACATGACTTGGCTCCTGCCCTCCCCTCCCTGCCTTGTCCCAGGCCACTCTCTCCCTGGATCACTATGCTTGAGAAATACTAGTTTTCCATTTCTTCCATGATCACTTGAGGTTATTTGCATTTCAAAGCTTTTGTACTTTCTGGTCCTTTTGCCTGGAATGCTCTTTGGATGGCTGTCTCCTTTTTACTTGGATTTCAGTTTTGTTGATACCTTTTTTTTTTTTTGAGATAGAGTCTCATTCTGTAGCCCTGGGTAGAGTGCTGTGATGGCATAGCTCACAGCAACCTAAAACTCCTGGGGTTGAGCAATCCTCTTGCCTCACCCTCCCAAGTAGCTGGGATTACAGGCATGCACCACTACACCCAGCTAGTTGTTCTATTTTTAGTGGAGACAGGGTTTTGCTCTTGCTCAGGCTAGTCTTAAACTCCTGAGCTGAAGCAGTCTATCCACTTCAGCCTCCCAGAGTGCTAGGATTATAGGCATGAGCCACCTCAGCTCACTTGTTGCCACCTTCTCAAATTAACTTTCCTTGACCGACTTTTCCAGTGTTTTTGCCTGACACTTGTCACTTAAGATTATTTTTTTTCAGCAGTGATCACTACCACCTGAAATTATCTTATTTGCTTCCATGAGTATTTTCTTTCTCACTAGAATGTAAGTGCCACAAGAGCAAGAGTCTTATCTATCTTGGTCATTAACGAATCACTATGACTAGATAGATCTTGACATACAGTGTATTATATAAATAAACTAAAATATTTATGTCAGAGTGCTTGGGATCTGTGGTTGATAGATGATACCTACTCTCTTGATCTTCTTCATTTCTATCCCCCAAACATGTTCAATGACAACCTGGTCATTGGAGATGCTATAGATTAATAAGACATTTCTAATCATGAAGTCTTAAAGCAAAACTTGCAAGGGCCCTTAATCTATTCTGTGTTTCTGTGAAATGTGTAGGAGGGAAGACAATTAGAAAAGATTCTACTAACACCCAGGTTGTGTGGCTTTTGGTAAAGGATCTCTTGGACCTTAGTTTTTTGTTTTGTCTTTGAGTGAAATAATTTCTAAGGTACCCTTTGGCCTTCTAAGGGTTCAATGATAGTAAAAATAAGAATATAAAATCTGCAGTTATTCTACAATTGTTTTCTGCCTCATCTTACTCTTGATCTATTCTGCTGCTGGCTTCTGTTTGAACTTGGCCAGTCAGAGGTATTTGTAAGATATCAGAGAAGAAGACAGAGGTGTCCCTTCCTCTGATGTCTCTGACAGTGGTGTGGCCCCTCTGTTCTGAAGGCCTCTCCTCCAATTCCCCACCCCTCGGTGAGGTCACTAACACTCCTTCCTGTCATCGCTCCGTGACAGGAGTAAGGAATCCCATTATTTCTAGCTGCTACATGTTTCAATAGTTCTCGTTCCTTCCCTTAATCTTGCTCAGAGCATTGTTCACAGTCTTTTGATTAAAGTCTTTTCATCAAAACCATCTGGTTGAGATTTGAGTCCTTCTAAACTCTGATTGACAGACAACTCACTTCGAAACGTATCCAGAAAAGTACATTCTAAGAACTCTCATTGCAAGCCATTTCTGGGGTTAATAGACATCTTTATTCTATGTAATTTCTTCTTTGGGTTTAATGTGGATTGTTCAGCCTGTGGTTTAAGTCTCACTTCCTCTTGCTCCATCTACAGTGCAGGGAAATATCATGTCACTGCCATTCTTTGGGTAACAAACCTCCCAAGACCTGGTAACTCTTCATGCAGAGAGTTGATGAGAAGACATCTGTCTTCCCTGTGGCCCAATTTGCTCCTTTTTTAATCAGAACATTTTTTCCTTTTTTTTTGGTGGCAAGACACTGACACATTTTCCCAATAAACCCAGGAAATTCACAGTATCTATTTATCCCAGTAGACATGAGCCTCTTATCCCCCTTGTTGTGTCTGGCAAGTACTCAGATTAATTGCAAAATCTCCAGAAAGGCTGGGCTAACACATTTAGCTGAGTGCACTAATAAAAGGATTATTATTTAATAGCTCGACCTCCATCAACTTGCCTTTTTTCTGCCTCCCTGAATTGGTGAACAAAATTAATGAGGCTGCTGTAGCCATGCCTAAGAGCTTCCGTTTGCTACCCTTTCAGAAAATTCTTTGCTTTTCTGCAATTCTCACTCAACTCCAAAGTCACTTTTATTCTCCACCACGTTGATGCAAAGATGGATTGTGACAATAGTTTGTGGGCGGCTGTCAGAATTGATGGTGGTTTGTGTGGGAAAATGCATAGCGAGTTTGAGAGCTGTGGTTAGAATTCCAGATAGAGTCAATTAAAAAAAAGTTCTACTCACAGGGACAGGTCAAGCCGAGTGTTTTAATTATGATGCTGTTATAATATATCTTACGCTTGGATAAACTGGCTTTGAAGAGTTGCAAAGCTATGCAATAAACTCGCTCTAAAAAGGGCATACAACTAAAGTGATATTTTGGGGGATGACTTAGAATCTTGCAGGGAAGATAATGAGGTGAAGTGGGAAGAATGAAGTGGGGGGTTTCATTCTGGACAAAATCATTCACATCCTTGGTCCTAGCATCCTTATCTGTAAAATGATACACAATTGGAGGCTTTTAAAAAAAGCTCTGCTACATGTATTAATGATCACTCTATGAGGTATCTATTGGGATTATAATTAGCTCCATTTTATGGAAAGGACATTGAGATTCAGAGAGATCAAGAACATTACCTAAGCCTGCAGAGTGATAGCCTTTAATAACCAACTCCGAATCTTGGGTTCCTGACTGTAAGAGCTTCTACTAATGCATACCTTGAAGACAACCAGAAAAAATTAAATTTTGCACCATTTTCTAGATGGGAACAGATTTTCAGAGATCTTTAAAGACTCGTTCAAAACTACATCTAGTAAATGGTGGAGCTGGGACATAAACCCATGACTGATGCTAAAGTTCAGGCTTTGAATCTTATGCTAGATTTCCACTATGATTACAGCCATCACTGTTTTGAAAATGTATAGAGGATGGGCTCAGAAGTGAATTCGAATTTATATCCAGTGAACTACCTAATTTAGGATTATACTGTGTATGACACAGAGTTCAGTGTTCTCAAGTTCTGAAATACATCTGGCTGACCAGGAGGTAGGCAAGACTCCAGTTTTAATTCCAGCACCCAGTATAACGCATAAGTGAGATGCCCATATAAAAGTTTTAGTCTATATTCTGAAATCTGGAGTACATTTGGAAGGACCCGGGCACAGAAAGACAAGTATTACCCCGTTTCCCCGAAAATAAGACATCCTCTGAAAATAAGACTCACTTACAGGAAAGATAAGACATCCCCTGAAAATAAGACCTAGCGCATCTTTGGGAGCACACCTTAAAATAAGACACTGTCTTATTTTCGGGGAAACAGGGTATATGATCTGACTTATATGTGGAATCTAAAATGTTGAACATGTAGAAGTAGAGAGTTGAATGATGGTTACCAGAGGCTGAGAGTAGGTGAGAAGGAGGAAATGGGGAGATGTTGGTCAAAGGGTACAAAATCTCAGTTGGAGAGGAGAAATAAGTTTAGTGATGTGTTGCACAGCGGGGTGACTACAGTCAGTAATAATGCAATGAATGCTTCAAAGTAAATGAGAGCAAATTCCAAATGTCTTACCAGAAAAAATGAGTAAGTGAAGTGACAGATATGTTAATTGGCTTGATTTAATTATTTCACATTGTATATGTGTATCAAAACATCAGATCATATCTCATAAATGTATACAATTGTGATTTGTCAATTAAAAATAATACTAATAAAAATCAGCATTCTGCACTTGCTTAAACATACTCTATGCAAATACCAAACACCAAGTATGCACCATATTAGAATTTATTACATACAAACAAGTCCAAACACAATATATTATCTAATTAAGAAAATATGAACATTTACTATTTTGCTATGGTAACCTACTATTCCATTCTTTGATCTGGAATAGTCAACATTAAAGTCTTTTATTCACTTCCAATAGGCTCTCCATGTTGGAGTAGGAGGCATCAATTGTGCAAAGTGATCCTTCCCAATTGCTGGGTGTTTGCAAAATGGAAGTCTGTGCCCTCTCACGGTCTGTCTTTTATGGTTTGTCTGCCATTCCCCTCACTTCCTTCCCCATGAGACATTTCAGTCTTCAAGTTGTTCAACAAAAAGACGCAGCAGGATTGTATATAGCATCATGGCAATGCCCGACCAAGGACACAAATTGTACAGCAAGAGAGCTGCTACTTAACAGTCTTTGAAAGAGACACCCCCAAAACCTCACATGAGGCGATTGTCTGAGTGCCATCAGCAGCGGCTGTTTACATGACAGGCTTCAAAATTCAAGGCTTTATTTCCAAAACTGGCCTGAAAGAAAAGGCTTAAAAGTTTTTAAAGTATGGAAGTTAAAGAAAACCTTTTCCTTACCATCCACAACTATTTCTATAAATAATAATAAATTAGAAGTCCTTAGATGATCTGAAATAAATTCTAGGAGCTATGTATCAACCTAACACAACAAGTATTGGTATACTTTTTAAGCAGAAGACAGCAACTCACTGGTGAGCCTTCAAGAATCGGACTTTTTAAGAAAATGCCATGAAGGCTACGTTGAACACTTTGATGAGAATATTTCTGATTGTATATGAAACCAACACATTGTACCTCTTGATTGCACTAATGTACACAGCTATGATTTAACAATAAAAAAAAGAAAAAAAAGAATCAGACTTCTTTTAAACATTTAGCAAAATATAAAACATAGAAGGAAAAGAAATCATACTACTAGTCAGTAGAGCCTCTGTAATTGAGAGAAGTAATTAACGAGTGTCTGAGGAAAGCATTCCCATTGCACACTCAGTTTGGAAACATCAACAGTTAATTTTTACATACAATTAAAAATGTGGAGCAGAGGCTCAGCGCCTGTAGCTCAGCCGCTAAGGCACCAGCCACATGCACCAGAGCTGGAGGGTTCGAATCCAGCCCGGGCCTGCCAAACAACAATGACAACTACAACCAAAAAATAGCTGGGTGTTGTGGCAGGCACCTGCAGTCCCAGCTACTTGGGAGGCTGAGGCAAGAGAATCGCTTAAGCCCAAGAGTTAGAGGTTGCTGTGAGCTGTGAGGTCACTGCACTCTACCCAGGGTGACAGCTTGAGACTCTGTCTCAAGAAAAAACAAACAAAAACATGGAGCAGAGAGTATTGAGATTCACATACATTATTTCTGTCTTATATATACATTCTCAAGAAGGAATTGCTTAACCTTTATTGCACTTTGACTCATTCACATAGAGCTCAAACTAGCATTTTTTCAGAGCTACATGTTTAAAAAATAAATACATAAATATATATTCAGTATAGGTGGCCTTTGGTCAACGTTCATTCATAAAGGGGTATCAGGAAATCGCGGGATAATAAACACATATTTAACTACAGGTGCTTGGCAAAAACGAGACAGAGAGAAATGCAATTTAAGGGACATGGGGAAATCTGCTTACCATGCCACTCCACGAGCGCATGCCCTGGCGAGCGTGAGATGGGAGATAGGAATCTGCTTGTCCCTCAGTCAGACAACTGCCATGAATCCCTATTTATGGGAGCATCTTGCTACACCAGGGTGGTCCTAATGTTCTCAGGTACACTGGAATCATACAGTATGGTCCCTAAATGCAAGCCAGCTCTGTCTTGTCATCAACCAGAGAAACAATCACCTATTCTAATGCTGGAGAAAAACTTAGCTGTGTTAGGTTTTTAAAGGGATAGAATATGATCTCCAGCATGGCTCTTTTCTGAGATCTCTGCAAAGGTGACTTCGGCTCTGTCAGATTTTTGTCTTTTACATTGACTTTAGAATCTGATCCTTGGGTCTTATGACACTATTGCAATTATTGAAAAAGCATAGGAATTAGGACCATCAGGACTAAAACGACCTAAAATTATATTGAGTCAGTATTGAGGGTATTGGCTGAAGGTTAGGGCACGTGTTGCCCTGAGGCCTTGTCAACCCCATTCATTTATTGCAAATTCCCTTAAAAGGGATAGACACGTCTTCCAATTTAGGGACAAAGTGCAGTAAAAATCCAGCCTGCGGAACTAAGTATTCCAGGTGGATCATCTGCTTTTTTGTTTGGTCACCAAAAAATATCATATCTACACTTCCAGAATCATTTTGGCAGTTTTTTTTCTTCCCAAACACTGAGAATCTTGGAGAGAAGTTAAAAAAATAATAATAGAGTAATAAAGCTAAATAAGAGGGACTCCAACATGGATTTCTCTTTCAAAACACATCACTGAATACATAGGGATCTAGAATGATCAAGAATGTATGTGGGCACACATGAGCAGTAATTTCCAGGGAAGCCCCTATTCACTACATCCCGGAATGGCTCTTGCCCTGGATAGGCAAGGGGAGAAGAAATAAATACATTTATATTTAATCATTTTGTAAAAGAGAACTGGCACCGCCCCTTTGAGCCATGTGCGTCAAAGGGCTCACGTGCTGTCACTACGGACACATGTTGTGACAGTGTTTGCAATGCCAGCTGGGCTTTGGGGCAGAGCTTAGAATGCCTCCTTTCATACCCGGAGAGCTGCAGTCCCTGACCCTTGAATATTAAATTCAGTTCGGAAGTCACTTCAAATAAAACAATTTGGTGAGGGCTTCAGCAAGCAAGGAGGTAAGGTTGGCAACTTTACATGGAAAAGGCTTCTCTAGGAAGCTTGAGTGGTACCAAAACAAGAAGCAATTTGGGGTGAGAAAAGGGATCATATATAGGTGACACAGGGATGGATTGGAACAATGGCAAGAGTGGGGCTTATTTTTTTGTTTTTCTGGGCTCAAGAATTCTTCCTTTCCCCCCATGCACCAGGCAGGGTCTTTGTTTGGGAGGAGAGAGATAAAATCTATACATAATGGTAAATAGAAAACTGTATTTTAGACCCCAGATCTGAGGGTCATCAGGTGTATTGGTTTGGAGCCTTCCTGAAGAAGCTCCATGGTGCCATTCTGCAGCCAGATGTGCCAGGGCCACTCCAAGACAACGACCTTCTCTGGGACAAAGGGTACCCTGGAGAAATCCTGAATCAGTCGGCATTGTTAGCTGCTGGGAACAGCACAGGGAAGCAATGAATGACCTTAGCTCTTGGAAGAAGAGTGAGGTGCTACAGTGGCTTGGAGTGTCACATCAATGAACAGTTCCCAGTGACTCTGGGTGGTGTCAGGGCGAAGTCGCAGATGATTTCTCTACTGTGTGTCCCAATTGGTCACAAGATGATGATAATGACCTTCGGTGGAATCTTCAAACAAGTAGGAACTTATGCTGTCCACACGGCTTGGTAAAAATAAATGCATAAGTGAAAATAAGATTCATGCTTTCCTTTTGTCTCTTCCATCTTTTCTCGTCTACCAGCCTGAAAACTGCCAGTCTGTGGAGACAGGAAATCAGGATAGCACTCTTCAGGAGAGCTGTTCAGCCACAGGATGGGAAGCCCTCCCATCTGGAAAGAAGTTAGACAAGAGCACTAGGTGCCAAACCTAGGGGGTCATGGGGATACTTTTATAGGCTTTCCATTTTTGTCATACTGGTATACCAGCATCTTGATACAGTGTGAGTTCGCCGGCGAGATCCAGGGGCTGCTTGTTATGGAAAAGTTGTGGTTGGTGTAGAATTGCACAGGTTGCTTCTGGCACTTAAAGAAGGCCTTGAGGGTGGCGGCTGCCATGGTGCGGAACCGCTTGCTGATGAAGCAGTAGAGGAAGAAGTTGATGGCTGTGTTCAAGAGGGCCAGCATGTTGGCGACGTCAGACATGATGTGTGCCAGCCAGCGGTTCTGGATGGGCGCGCCGTAGAGGTGATAGAGGATCATGACAATGCGGGGGGCCCAGAGCGTGGCAAAGATGGAGGTGATGGTGAACAGGATGGCAGTGGTTTTCCCCGTGGAGTAGCCACGGAGGCGAAAGTTGCTCTTCCTCCTGAGCTTGTACACGATGATTGAGTTCAAGATGAAGAAGATGGAGCAGGGCACCAGGTACACGGTGAAACAGTGAATCCAGATGAGGACGTGATGCACAGAGGTGCTGATGTAGTCTTCAGTCCAGATGTTGGGCCACCAGTAGTAAGGGATGCTGGTCAGGAAGCAGATGATATAGACACTTACGATGACTTTCCTGGTACGGGCTGGGTAGGACACCGTGTGGTATTTGAGTGGGTGGCAGACGGCGATATACCTGTCAATGGTTAATGGAACCGTAATCCATATGGACGTGTGGATGGATGAGAATTCCAGCACTTCTATGATTTTGTCAGGGACCTGAGGCATCTGCATGTTCAAGATGAAGTCTTCCAACAGGAAGTCCACAAAGACGATGAAAAAGAGGACCAAGATGTCAGCAGCAGCAAGGGCCAAGAGATAGTTGTAGGAGGACTTCTGCCTTCTGGCCACCAGCTGAGAGAGGATGATCACTGTTAAGATATTTGCTGTGGAGAGAAGAGAGTCTGGTTTTATCTTTGGAGCAAAGGTGATGTCTTTGGTTACTGTGGAAGACCCTAGCCATGTGTTGATGGGGCAAAGGATGGAACCAATGCTTTCGAGGGATGACCTCCACATTCCAAATAGTGTCTTATACAAACACCTGGAACTATTTTAAAGTTATGCTTATTATGATCTAGTTTGTTCCTGGTACTACCATGAGAATTGTCTTCACTTTAGAAATGAAACTGGGGCTCTGAGAGCTTAAGGAACTGGCTTAGAGCCATGCAGTTAGTAATTCATGGTAATTCAGGAGCCAAACTTGATACCAAATCTCATGGTCTTTTCTTTTGTCAACTTCAACTGAGATGGCTTTTCCCACTATATATGTTCAGATAGGAGACTGGACTATGTAACTTCTTAAGAGCCTTTTGAGAACTTGGATTTTAGGATGTTTCCTTTTTAAGGGGATTTAAAATTGAAAGGGTGGCGAAGATTGTGACCTTCAGATTAATTTAAAAATAGGCAGGCCTACAATCCTAGCTCTCTGGGAGGCTGAGGTGGGAGGACTGCTTGAGGCCAGGAATTTGAGACTAACCTTAGCAACATACTGAGACCCTACCTCTCCAAAAGAAATTGAGAAATCAGCTGGGTGTGGTGGTGGGTGCCTGTAGTCCCAGTTACTTGGGAGGCAGGAAGATCGCTTGAGCCTAGGAGTTTCAGGTTGCACTGAGCTATGGTGAGGCCACTGCACTCTAGACTGGGCAACAGAGTGAGACCCTATCTTAAAAAAATTATATGTATTTTGGAATAGGTAATCTGCACACGTAGTACATAACTAAAACTAAGTTAACTGATGACTCCATACTAAACCTCAGAGTCTATCATCTGTTCTATGATAGACATTCTTATTTGATAATGTGAATGTTACTTTTTTTGCATTATTATTATTATTGCTCAATAAAAAAATATTAGGGAAAAGTACATTTCTCTTCCACTCTTGTTCTCCAACCATCCAAGTTCTCTTCCTGCTGAGAAATCATAGTTAATAAAGAATTTATCCTTATGTAAGTCTATATAATATGCATGGACAAAGTTTTTGTACAAATAGCAACAATGTGTGACCCCTATTTTTCTTGGGGTCAGATTTGATTTGAAAATGTATCCACATAATTTTCTGATAAGTTTTTAAAAAACAGATATCTCTTGAATTAGTCATATTTAGAAAGTGATTAGCGACTCACTTCAAAATGTTATTCCAATGGATAATATTTGGAAGTCATTCTACACATTTATTCTCATAACCCACCCTGAAATTTGAATACTGTTAACTATTTTGCAAACAAGAGTGTCAGAGAGGCTTGGTGCCTGTAGCTCAGTGGTTAGGGTGCCAGCCACATACACTGAGGCAGGCGGGTTCGAAACCAGCCTGGGCCTGCTAAATAATAATGACAACTGCAACAAAAAAATAGCTGGGTTTTGTGGTGGGAGCCTGTGGGGAGTCTTCCCTGGTGGGAGTCCCAGGGAAGCTGAAGCAAGAGAATCACTTAAGCCCCAGAGTTTGAGTTTGCTGTGAGCTGTGACGGCACAGCATTCTACCGAGGGTGACATAGTGAGACTCTGTCTCAAAAACGAAGTCTCAGGGAGCTTCCGTCCCTTGTTTGAGGTCCAGTGACACAGATAGAACACAGACATCTCTTCCTCCCCGCCACCCTTCTCATTCTCTCTTTTCCTTTCTGGGTAGCTATTTAAACTATTACACAATAGTTCACATGTAAAAATGTCTTCTAATAAATACACCCACATATCCTGGTGTACTCATCACTCAGATTAAACAAATTTTAACATTTTGCCATATTTGCTTCAGCTCTTTTTTAAAAAAGAAATGACACTATAGATATAGCTGAAGCCCTATCTGAAATAGTTCCATTATTTTACCTCTTTCCTTTTTTCTCTCCCTGGAGGCAAGCTCCATGACATAGGTGGTGTGTCGTACTCAGGGCCTGTGTATACATATTACATACATAATATACATATGTATTACGTCTGTGTACATTTTCCTTGTTTTCTTTCTTTTTTTCTTCTTTGAGAGAAGTCCTCACCCAAACTGGTGTCAGGTGGCTATTCACAAGTATGGTCATGGCACATGACAGCCTCAGACTCCGGGCTCAAGCAATCCTCCTGCTTGAGCCTCCCCAGCAGCTGGGTCTACAGTGTGCGCCACTGAGTCTGGACTCTCACTTTCTTTTATATCAAACCTGCCAGTATTCTATATGCTGCTTTTATCATTCAGCTTTATTTTATTTTATTTTTTTTGAGACAGAGTCTTACTATGTCACCCTTGGTAGAGGGCCCTGGTGTCACAGCTCACAGCAACCTCAAACTCTTGGGCTTAAGCGATTCTCTTGCCTCAGCCTCCCAAGTAGCTGGGACTACAGTGCCCGCCACAACCCCTAGCTATTTTTTGTTGCAGTTGTCATTGTTGATTAGCAGGCCAAGGCTGGGTTCAAACCCATAAGCCTGGGTGTATGTGGTTGGCACCGTAACCACTGTGCTATGGGCACTGAGCCCAGCTTTATGTTTTTTGAGACCTATTTTTGTTTCTACATGTAGATCTCGGCCAGTCATTTTAATGACTAGGTAGCATTCTATTTATGAACAAACTCCAGTTCACTTACTCATTATTATGTAGGTAAATTATAAATAATTTGTTATATTAAAGATGTACATATATTTAAATTAGTCCCAGAATTTTTTTTGTTATGAGGCATTGAAATTATTAATAATCTCTTGCTGTGACTCTTCATGAGAAGTACTTATACATGAGAATTTCTCTGGGATAGTACATACATGCAAATGTACTTATTATTTAATTGAGAGTGTGTGCGTGTTCATCTTTAGCAGATATGGCTGAATTGCTCTGTAAAGTCATTTTACCAATTTATACTCCCAACAGCAGAATATGAGAATTCCACTTGTTCCATATCCTCTTAGTACTTGATATTATGTTTTTTTTTTTTTTTTAAGATTGTGCTGTTTTTGCTCTTGTTTAAATTATTTGAAATAACATTTTTGAAGGGGCAGAGTTCAAGTACTGATTACATTAAGCGGCTGGAATTCAAACCGAGGACTGACATCCATGTTGTAGACCAGTCTGTGATCTTGCTATCTACTTCAAGTGGCGTCGGGGTACCACGTAGGGATGTTACACTACCTGCCGTCTAAAGAAAAATGGTATTTCCTACTTTAGTCGCTACTTCAGAAAAGAGACCTAGGAAAGCGAAGTCCTTTATGTTTGTAACCCAATATTTCAAAAGTTTATTCATGCATTTGACAATGTGTTTGACTACTCTGACCTTTGCCTTGTGAGGGGATGGTGAACAAAATAGACCTGGTCCGTGCAGCCTGCATGAAACCTAGATTTTATTAGGCAAGAAAAACAATAACAGAAAGACCACAGAAGAAAAATGCCTTGCTGCAAGATATAGTAAGAGCTATGAAGGAATATATGGGAGTAGGAATCAGAAAAAGCTTTGCTGAGATTTGTAGGACCAGTAGTAGGTAAACAGGCAGAGAGATTGGAAGGAAAAAGTATTTTTCAAGCAAAGGAAACAGCACGTGCAAAGGCTCTGAGGTGGGGGCAGTACGAAGACTTGGGTTTATTAAGACCAAGAACTCTCATACTGATTTCTGCTGGCCTCATAAGCATTTTTGCATTCTATGGCATTCTTCCATTAAACAGCCTTGCCATGGTCTGTTGAAAGTGCTTCAAAATATTTTACTCATCCAGAAATCCTTTCAGAAGTATTTAGTATCTACATTCCATGGGCAAAGACCTGTGCCTGGCCCAAGGTGGGTATAAACTGCTGGGTCTACAGTGTGCGCCACTGAGTCTGGACTCTCACTTTCTTTTATATCAAACCTGCCAGTATTCTATATGCTGCTTTTATCATTCAGCTTTATGAATTCAGGGTCTCCACTCAGAGAGAGTGTAGAAACGTCACGTAAGTGGTGAGGTGTTAGGGACATAAACGGGAACACGAGTTAATGCAAAAGCTGCTGGAGAAAAGATACGAAACAAAGGCAAAGGCTTTGGAGTAGGGTCTGGGACAAAGACCTGGCTTCCAATCCCTTCTCCTCTGATCTAATACTATTGTTAGAGCTTATGGAACTCAACCTATAAAATCCGGTCTGAAGCTCTCCCATTGAGTCAAGGGCAAGAGCACTGTGGCTAAGAGTGTGGGCCCTGGGCCAGGCTGTCTGGGGCTCAGACGTGGCTCTAGCACCTCTTGGCACTTTGACTTTGGGCAAGTTCACTCCATCTCTTTGCACCTCTGTTTTCTTCTTTATAAAATAAAATTAATAAGACAATCTGTTGTTCTGAGAATTAGGTGCAATAATTTTCATTAAGTATTTACAACAGTGCCTGGCATGTGTTAGCTAGTGACAGAGAGACCATCCATTCAACAAATATTAATTGGGCGTTTACTCTGCCAGGCACTATATGAGGCACTGGAGATATAGAAATGAACAAAGTAGACAAGGTCCCTTTTGTTGTGCTGTTTATAGTTTAGTGTGGAAGACAGAGGAGAAATAAACACACGCAGATGCACGAGAGAATAAGACCACCAGATGAGATAAAGGGATAGAGGACTTATTTTTAGATTGAAAAATGACATTGGGTTCAAACAAGGATGAAGGGATGGGATCTGTCATGAAAAGGTCTGTGGGGAAATGATTCTAGGCACATGGGGTAGAGATGAGCTCCCCGTGTTCAGGGAACATAAAGACATGAGAACAGTTTCCCATTTTACAGATGAAGAAACTGAGGCTTGGATTTTTAGGTAATTTCCTCAAAGTCACAAACTGACCTAGTGAAAGAGCCAGAAAGTGACTCAGCTCTGTCTGACTTCATGGCCTATCAGATTCTGCTTTATTTGGGTCACAGGTAAGGGCTGTTGATGCCTGTTCCCCTAGTTGCCCCTGACTTAGAAGAGTGCCATCATTTCTCAGAACCTCTTTTTTTCCCATCAGTTCAACAATGCCCACATTCCCGCTCACGGCTCTGCCCCTGAAGGAGGCAGGAAAGGATAAATGGTGAGGTCTCCCCCAAAGAACTGCTATCTATATATATTCTGCAGTGAGTGACTCTTCGCCACTGTTTCTTCCTCCCCAGCTGAACCCTGTTTGAAGTGTGGTGTTAAAAAATTTTCCATATTCAAACTCTTTAAAAATATTCCAGCCCCAATCTACTTAATGCTTTAAGTCAGGCAAGTCATCAACTCCTAACAAAATTGCTAGGTATTCATATTTGACATTTCCTTAAGTTTCTGGTAATTGCCTCTCTTGAGAAACTAACCCTTAGACACCGAGTTTCCTTTGCCTTTGGTACAGGTCGATTTCCCCTCAAGGCAACCTCAAGAACACTCAGGACCTCAGTTGGGGGGAGAGAGAGAGAGATGGATAGATAGATAGATAGTTATGGGAGCTGGGGGGGGGACCCAGAGGGGAAGAAAATGATGTCTGGTTATTGATTGTCTGAAAAAGAAATGAGAAGGTAAAGTCTTCAAATCTTAAGGCTTGACATTTGCTATAATTCTCCATATCAAAAAATCTTTTCTTTTCCACAGTGGCACTTTTTTCCCAAGGAGAAAGACTGGTGTTGACAGGATGCGCTGCATTTATAAGGGGTGAGTAAACGAAGAAGCCCAAGTCATCACTGAGTGAAATTCCATTTCTCAGCTTTTCTTTCTAACTGACTTAAGAACTCTGTCGTCGAGGAAACCCAAATAAGCCAAGCAAGCCCAGATGAACTTCATGATCAAAGTGTAAACCCATCTACAAAACAAACCCTTTCGGTCAGTGGTGTCGCTGGACAGGTTTAAGCTCCTGAGTAATAATAAAGCCCATGTTTTGTGACTGGAAAGCTTGTTTGGTTATCTTACTGGGGGAATCCATTTCCTACATTTTGTAGCTTCTTGTGCTCGAACTTGAGAGGGTTTGGGGAGTGGCTTGGGTTGTCAGACTGCGTCACTGGACTGTCTGCTAGCCCAGAGAGAAAGGGTCAAGGTCTTCTGGAGGTATCTTCTGTGTCTCTGATGACTAAGAGGCTTGTACAGTTTCCGTGGAAGCAGCAGCTGGACTGGGAATTCTCAGTTTCTATCTCTTAGTTCTGCTACTTTTCCTTTTTCTTGTCTTTGACAATTATTTTTTTCAATTACAAAAGCAATATGTACTTGTAAAAAAAACTAAACACTGTATCAGTGTGTAATAATAATATTAATAGAAACGGCTGACATTTTTTGAGCATTCATTATGCCCAGGGCACTTCTAAGGATCTTATATACATTTACTTTTCACAAATACATTTAATGCATACATTTAATTTTCACAACTACCCTTTGAAGTGAATACTAGGATTTGAGAACATTGAGGTTCAGAGAGGCTAAGCAAACTGTTTGAGGTCACACAGGTAGCAGGTAGTGAGCCGGGACATTAAACCAAGCTTTTTGTCTTCTGAGTTCATACATTTAACTGTTACATTAGAAATTAGAAAAGGTAAATCTGTCAAATCCCCATCTTCCTGAGATGGTGTGGTAGCTAGCCTTGTAGATGGCCTCCAGTGAACCAGTGTTCTGATATTCATGCCTTTATGTGGTCTCCATGCCTTGAAATTGTTTAAGTCCTAAGTCTCCAGGTCTTTAGAAGAGGAGAGAGAATTGCTTATCCCAGCTAATTAGATTCCTGGGGTAACATTTACAAAACCCATTGGTATGCCTCTTAGATTATGTTTTGTGAGTTTCTAAAGAGAGACCTTATTCACCCCTTCAGTCATTAGAACCCCCCTCCCTCCTCCCCAGTTACATGCACTCCTCCCCTCCAAAGTTGTGCATTGTAAGGGTCAGCCCTCCTGTCACACAGACCCCTGGCCTTGTGACAAATTGCAGCAATTGTTATTTACCTGCTCTGGGAGGGACCCCATAGATAGAATTTTTAGGAAGAGCAATTTCTAAGTCTCCTAAGTAAGAAGTCAGCAATGTCCTTGTTCAGATCAGCTGAAGGGTGAAAATAATTATGGGATGGGGTACTGCCTTAGGAAGCTGTCACCTCCCTCGCTGTTTCCCGATCCACTCTGGGTCTTGAGGTGGAAGAAGAGGAAATAAAAAGATGATGCCAACGAGACTTGGTGTTCAGTCTTTTTGGCCTCTGTGAACGGTGCTGCAGACCCTACAGAGGTCCTGTGCTGAGTGGCTCCCTAGGAGAGGAGCAGGAAAAGCATCCCCCCTGGGCAGCTGTCCTACCATGTATCTCAGGCAGTGCCCGCTGGTCAGGCACCATCTTTTCTGCCTCTGATTCCACTTGCCCCAAGGCAGAAACCTGGATTGTGGCCCTTTCTTTCTATAGTTGGTTATGAGGGCACAAAACTGAGTATGGACTAATGAGGTGGTGGTTAGGAAGTGGGGACACAGCCCCCACTGTGGCAAAGATAACCCCAAGGCAAGAGGATGGTTTCCAAGTTCCTCAAAGGGCTACAAAGACCCATTTGGTCTTTTCACTCCAAATATCTGGGTGTATAAGATTCAAATATCTGAATCTCACCCCAAGTATCTGGGTGTATAAGAACCTGTCTTAATTGCGAGTGTAGTAGTTAAGAGTACACTCTGTGCAGGCAATCAACCTGGGGTCAGATCTCAGGAGAACCGTCTAACCATCCAACTGTGTGGAGAGTAAGTGACCTCATGTCTCTGAGCCCCCTGCCCTCAATCTGTGAAATGGGCATCATGGGATAAACAGTACCCAAATAAGTTGATCTGAGGACATAAGAAATAATACTGGCGCAGTACTTAACACAGTCCCTGGCACATAGTAAACATTAAAAAAAATTAGCCATTGCCACTTTTTTTCAGTTGAGCAATTACAGTAGGCCAGACCCTGTGCTTTATGAAAAGATGGGCATTCAGGAGAGTCCAAACTCTCAAGGAATTCCAGAGAAGATTCTGGTTTCTTTCCACGGCTGATTGCAGGCATTAGCTACCTTGTCGACCTACAAGGAAGTTCTTCATTGCCTCTAACCTGAGCCCTCTAGGTTGCAGCTGTGTTCTGATCCCTGCATGCAACTTTGTGTCTTTGCTCTAAGGAGGAGAATGTTGGTCTTTATCTAAGGAACCAAACCTTAGGGTGCTGTTTCTACATCATGACTCAGTTGCCTCTTGCATCCTCTGAAAGTTATAAAATTTTAGCTCCTGTTTTGATTGCTTTTAATATTATTTGTGGCTTCCATGAAGATGTTCTTCTTTATTATTTTTCTTATGAAGACATCTTTTCTTTTTTAACCACATTTTTCTTGTGGAGATCTCTTTTTTTTTCTTTTAACCACATTTTACCACATGAGTGACTTATTTTCAAAGCTCAGGTTAGTGTCGTGTCTTTCTTTCTATCTCCCTGTGTGAATTCTCCTGCCAAGGGTAAGAGGACATCTTGAAGTAGAAATAGTGGGGATATTTCCTCTTCATCTCTGGCAGTGGCCATCCTGGCATGTTGGAAAGTGTTCTAAAACCAAGGCTGGGCTCAGTGGTGCTTTGCTGGATTGGTGATGTCTACCCCGAGGATTTGTCCTTCAGGCCTTGGACTCTGGATTCATGGTGTAGCCTCTCTGGCTTCTCCCAGAAATTAACAAAGCAGTAGTGAAGTTCTAGTGAAGACTAGAACAGTTGAGATATAGCAAGTAGGCAGCTGAGGAGGCAGGAAGAGCTAAAATGGCTGCCATCCTGGGCAGTCTGACTCGGGGGATGGGGAGCAGTGAATTAGCATTAGGCTGCAGGGTAGGGTCAACCTTGCTAAACAATTGACCTTCTCTTGGCAACAGAATTAGTTCTGTCTTTTTGACCAGGAAAAGCTTTATTGAGTAACCAAGGCAACTTCTAGCTTTTTATCAGGAAGCCACATCATAACCAGCCAACAGACCCAAATCGCATATCTTGGTAGCAAAGTTGGTTTCCTATGACTACCTTACATCGAGCACTCACTCTGTGCAGGGCGGCCTTACAAAGAGGAAATGATTTTATGTGATTCCCTATGAACATTTTTTACTTTAAAAGTTGTGGATTTAGTTTAAATTGGTATCAGAGGAATTTTTTCTATTTGGGGCAGTAGGGTAAGCTGTGTTATAAAATAAGTTCAGTTTACTTAAAAAGTGAGTTGATTAAAAAGAAATCTATAAGATGACAGTGTAGGTGGAATGCACCTTCTGGTCTCCATTTTACAACGAGAAAATGGATATTCAGAGAGGGTAAGCCACCTACCCAAGAAGACACAGCTGTTAAGTTGAAGAAGCATATTGAAAACAGTGAGTGGTGTCATCCTGGGTCAAGTTCTGCACTGAGTGATGGATGCAGCTGTGTTTTATCAGTTCTGGGAGTTTGTCCCAAAGACAGATCGGGGCAGGGCTTTGCGTGAACAGTTCCTGGGCATGCAGGCAGATTTCGAGCAAACACAGAACACAAGAGTTAACAGAAAGCACAGGACACTTAAAAGGAGAGACATATATTTTGGGGTCTGGCAGATCTGGGTGAGTCTCCTGATCTGCCCTTTTCTAGCTTGGGCAAGTTGTATAAGCACCGAGTTTCCCATTCTTCAGCCATAAAATGGTGTAATGGTGGTAACTGGTTCAAAGGGTGCTGTCAGGATTAGAGAGAAACGCCACCCAAAGCACAGAGCCTGGCCTAAGGAAAGCATGCAGTAAGTGGTCAAAGTTATTAAGTACAATTGTGATGATCAGTTTGGCTAAGATGATGAGTTGAGCCGGACAAAGGCCCCCCATGAGGGGGAAGAAGCACCTGGCAGATCTACGCATAGGCTTCTGATACATTTCTTGAGGATGTGAGAATTGGCTCTAGAAAAGACTCCTCATTGGCCGGCGCCTGTGGCTCAAAGGGGTAGGGTGCCGGCCCCATATGCTGGAGGTGGCGTGTTCAAACCCAGCTCCGGCCAAAAACTGCAAAAAAAACCAAAACCAAAACAAAACCCCAAGAAAAGACTCCTCGTTTCTTAGACTCAGTGAGCGAAAGTATCCTTAGGCTACCTCAGGAGATGCCTCAGTGTTGCATTGGGTTCTGACATAGACATCTCTGCATGCCCCCTTTTTTTAAAGATCTCAGTTCCCATATCTATAAAATGGGTCAGTTCATAACAAGCAATAATAATGTTAATAGTAATAATGATAGCATCATAACTCATATTTAGGGAAGGTTAAGTGGGAGTTTAGCAGGCAGATACAGCAAGGGAGTGTGCTCCAGGGAGAGTGAACAGCATGTGCAAAGTGACAAAGGCGTGAGGAGAGGTCACATCATTCCCTTAGAACAGCTAACAGTTGTTGAGCACTTACTACCCATCAGGCTCTGAGCTTCAGCCTCCTGCGTAGCTGGGACTACAGGTGCACATAACACCCACCTGATTTTGATATTATTTGTAGAGATGGGGCTTGCTATGTTGCTCCTGGGCTCAAGCAACCCTCCCACCTTGGCTTCCCAAAGTGCTGGTACAAGTATGAGCTGCCACCCTGACCCTAATCACTTTCCTGAGCTCTCCACTGCCCCATTCAAAAGTGTGAATGATGCAACCCACTAGCTGACTCTCCATTGATCTGTCCTGCATTCTTGGTTTCTGTCCATCTTGCCCATCCATTGACTTCCAGCTGGTGACTGCCTTGGGCACAGGATGCTCATTTGTTTTTGCTGTTTTGTGGACCTAGGGTGATGGTCACCGAGTGCCAGAGAACCAACAGGAAATCAGAGGCTTCTTTGCTGTTCATCTGGAGTTCACTGGGGTGTCAGAGGCTAATTGAGGCTCCGCTCGGGTTGTCGCTGTTTGATTAAACATCTTGAGCTAAGCATCATCCATCTGCTTCTCCCAATGGCTGCCAGGGGTAGGTATTTTTAGCTGTGGGCAAATAGCTTATCAATTGTGCATACAAAATGCAGCCAACACAAAGCCATCATTTTCTGTAACCCTGCTTTGTTCTTCCATGCAGGCAAGGACAAAGGAAGAATTGAATGAGGTTGGCATTCACTTATTCATTCAACAAATGTTTACTGAGCTGCCCCACTGTGTGTCAGACACTGTTCCAGACACAGGGATGCAGCTATTCACAAACACACAAGTGGGCCACCTCCACATGGAGCTTCCATTCCATTCCAGATTCCAATTCCTGTGGAATTCTGCTCTGTTACCTACTACATCTGTGGCTTTGGGTAAGTCACGTTTCCCTCTGGGACTACTTTCATTCCAGTGAGTGTGTACTATGTACCACTTCCCGTGCTGAGGCTGCTGGGGAGAGGTGACATATTTCCCCTTCTAGCAGAAGCAGAGAAGGAAAGAGGCCACATGGGCCAAGCAACAAGTTTGTGATTCAGGCATTTCTTGGGTCACGTGGAGAGGAAGCAGCAATGTGTTTGAGTTTATGGCCAGGGAGGTTTCGGAGGAGCATGAAGGAAAGAGTGGGGAGAACGGAGAACAGCACTTGAGGGTCCAGAAACAGCATGATCGAAGGCAGGGAGGCATGACAGTGAGTGACACCATCAAGAGATAGAGCCAGGAGTGGTGGCTCACACCTGTGCAATCCCAGCTCTTGGGGAGGGGGCCAAGGTGAGAAGATCTCTTGAGGCCAGGACTTTGAGACCTGCCTGGGCAACATAGTGAGACCCTATCTCTACAAAAAATAAAAAAACGGAAACATAATAAAGACATTTTCTAAAAAAGACTTGAGCCTATAACCCAAGCTGTCTTTCTAGCCTTAAGGCTTCTCTTTTCAAGGTCCGCTTCCTAGAGCAGCTGCCCTGCATGCCCTGTAGCTAAGCCTGTATATAAATTGCAGCCATCAGTGTTGATTTCACATCTCCAGCTGCTTCCTAGCATTAGGTCTGCATTCAGTGTTTCCAACTTAAAAGAAGAAAAAGTAACACCATGTGACAGCAGGAAAAACAATGAACCAGGACATGCAAAGGTCCCAGAACAAGCTGTCTGGTTTGTCTACGCATCCACCGTGGCAGAGGCCATGAGTGCTGATCACAGCTAAAATGACTGCCCCTTTGACGACTGAGAAGGCACTTCAGGGGCTCACAGCATCATCTCAGAAAAACAAGTGGCAGAGGACAGATTCTGGAGCAAAGTCGCTGCGATTCAAACCTGCCTCTAATGCTTTCTTGCTGTGTGACCTTCAGCAATTTTCTTGACCCCTCTGTGCCCTTAATTTGCTCATCTATGAAAAGGCTGATTTTATACACACCTAGCAGAGGGTTTTCTAAGGATTAGATGAATTGATACAGGGCAATGCTGGAACAGTGCCTGGTACCATGTAGACCATATACCTTTCAGCATCATTAATATTGTGCTAATATTAATATTAGACTTTCTGGTTAAAAGTCCGAGGGTGCTTACTTTGCTGATTATTATTAATATATTGCCAAGCTCTTACACAGTTTCTGGCATAAAATAGATGCTCAGTAAATATCTGTTGAATGAATAACTAGGAATATAGATTAACACAACATTGCAGACATGTGGAGGGGCTGCGTAAAAGTTTCGAATGTATTGGAAGATTACTTAGGGTTTACAGAAGAAGATGAATCAGGTGATGTAACCAAGGATAACTGGAAGTTACTTGGTATTCAGTGTGTGAAAAAGATGCTCAGCTCCCTGAGAAGAGGTTTTGCACCAGAACTTTCCATGTGAATCAAATTCAGTTCAACATAAATGTAGTGGTGCTCACGCATGTGCCAGAACCTGGTTCAGGCTCTCAGAATACAAGACCCATTCCACAGAACTTAGCAAATAAATCATCCTAAAGCAGCAGGAGGAGTCATTTCCAACTCCCTGCTCTTTTCAGTGGCTCTATAGTAGAGCTTGCAAACTGAAATAGGACCAGGCAAGAAATATTCATGCCGTGCCAGGGATCGTAGTGAATAGGCCAGCTTGTGCAGCTACTGTTTAGCTCCACTGGGTGGTTTCCCATGATAGAATGACAACTAACTGGTCAGGTCTTTTGATGTTTCAGGAGAGGCTTGCAAGCAACACACACACACACACACACACACACACACACATATGGCCCATGGATTGCTGGTTTGAGACTTCTGCCTTATAGGCTCCAAATCAAAGTCCTTGCACAGCCAACAAGGGACCTCCCATGCCATCAACTCCCTTCTGCAGCCCAAGTAAGGGCACCTTGCACTTCACGTTAGGACCTGCTGCCTGAAAGTGCAGCACTCTTTTTTTTTTTTTAACCTTCTTGGCACTTGCATAGGTTATTTCTTCGGCCTGGTATGCCTTCCCCACCTACGACCCTTTGCTTAGCAGATTATTTTTAAAGCCTTCCCTGATCTCAGTGCACTCAGTTAAGCACCTCACTGGCTAGAGGATTTAGTTGTTTATTTTTATTTTTTAAAAATTTCAGATTAATTTGAGGGTCCACACAATGAGGTGACATGGTTTGAGTTTATAAGGTAAAGTCTGAGTTGTAGTTGTTTCCTTCACTCAGGAGGTGTGCCATCCACTTGTGCATTGTGCATTTTTTTGGGGGGGGCAGATTTGCCAAATAGCTGGAGTATTTAACATACAGTATTTCTGCAACCATCTTCTTCGAGATCTTTATCACCTGCTGACTGGGAGCCTCTGGAAAGAGAGACTGTGTCTCTTTGCTCTGAATCTTGAGGGCTTATACAGGGCTATCAAAAAGTATATACTCCATCAATGTTTTGGAATGAAAGAGTGATGGATGGATGGATTTATGAATGGATGGATGGATGGATTCCTCCAGGTTCTCTGTGGAAGATTCTTCTTGTCACTTTCATGGTATTCCATTATATGTGTGGATATGATCCCTTTCCTCTGCTTTCTACTCTCTGGACCCAGTGTCCCCAGGTAGTCTCTTTTGGAACTTCTTCCTGTTACTGTCTGTGATGGCCGATGGATCTGAGTTCAAATTGGAGTGCAGTTCAAGTTCTGCACTTATTTGAGCATGATACTCAGTTTTCTCATCTGTGAAATGGGGATATCTCATAGGGCTTGTCAGGAAGATTCAGTAACCCAACATGTGCAAAAATGTCAGGATCATAACTGGCATGGAGCAGATGCTCAGAAATACAATTCCTATCCCTACCAAGGACGACAGGCATTTTTTTCTCTTGGGACACCTTTTTCTGGTTGAAAAGTGGGAAGGTTCAGCACACCGATTCTGAAACTTAAACTTCATGGGGTGGAATCCTACGTTTGTCAATCCTGAGTTTTTTGACCCCACCTAAGTTTCTTAAACATTCTGTACCTTGATGTCCTTCATCTGTAAAGTGGGAATAATAACTGTCTCCATGGTTTTGGTTGGAGTTAGATGACTTACACAAATAAAGTGCTTAGAAGAGCAGCTGGCACATAACAAATGCTCAAAATTCCGTTCTGGTTGTTTACTAACCCAATCCAAGGGGCTCTGGAGTGAGGAGGATTCTGTTGTTTCATTGAAACACGCAGGCCAGTCTCCCTTCTCTTCCCAACTTCACGAATCTTCACTCGCGACTCTGTTCAGGCACTTCACTACAGGCTGCAGATCTCACAGTACATCAGGACTAGCCTCTATCCTCAAGTTTATTAGCCCAGTGGAGAGGCCAGATAGAAACCCACGCATGTGGCAGAAGAGGCATGCTCTGGGAGCCCTTAAGAAGGGGTAACAAATCTGCTCTAGAAAATCCTGGTAGGCTTCTTGGAGGCAGTGGTACATATGCAAGCGATACGGAAGCAGAGGAGCCGGTCAAGTGACCGGGACGCAAAGCTGGCCAATAGTGGGGAGTGGAATGTGCAAAGGTCAGGAGGCAGGGTGGCTGTCTGAGCAGCTGCAAATGTGGCATAGAATGGAGGTCACAGACTGGCAGTGTGTGGAATGAATTCGGGGGGTGGGGGGTGGGAGGCAGATGCATCTTTAAAGTTTTAAAATTAGTTGCCATACACATAAATTGGAGTATTTTGTGTCCAATCCAGGATGCGAGCTGTTTGGAAAGTCAGAAGGGGGAATGCCATGCTGGGGTCACATTTCCACAGCAGGGCTGCCCTCCAACTCAATAAGCGTCCACCAGGCTTTTATCATTCATGTCACCTGTCTGTTCTTTGAGAGAGAGAGAGAGAGGGGAGGGAGGCCTGGCTGGACAACAGGTAGAGAAGTACCAACACATGATTTCTTTCAGCAGCTGCACAGCCTTGTTAGAGTTGGGTGTGGTTTGGGACGATGGGGGAGGGAGGAGTCATTGAATGGCTTTCAGCGTTAAAGGGTTTTACTAAGTACGGTGCTTATTATTTTTGTCCCAAACCAGACATCTCTGAGGGGAGATGTGACAACAGAGGGTCCTTTAAACTCCTCACCGAAACGTGCCCTCAAATACAGATTGGTTTTAGAGCATCCAACTGAGTTGACAAGAGCAGAAATGCCGAGAAGTCACGTCCTCCCACACAATGTGCCTCCCCCATGCCCTCTTGGGTTAGCACAGGGAAGGTTCCATGGGATCTGGATGTTCAAGAACAGTAGAAAATTCTCTGCTGCGCACAGCCCAGCTGCTCGCTCCCCAAGGCCACCTTCCGAGTGGACGTTCTGTTCCATCATGGGACCTGCATTCTCCCAGCAGACGCGAGCTTGAAGCAGCAGCCCCTGTATCGGGAGATGTGGACAGACACAGAACAGGCCATGCCCAGAGGACAATGTCTAATTACCCGGGGGGCCTCGGGAAGCATTTTCCTTTGGTTGGAGAAATTGTTTTTTGTACCTCCAGCCCAAGCACACAGCCGAATGGCATGTAGGTCAAGGAGGTGTAATTATATGGAAATGGTTTTATGTTTGGGAACTTCTACAGACCCACCTCTGCACCCTGGGAGGGGCACAGAGAAAGCAGCTTCTAACTCGCTGGAGCTGGGTCCAGCAGGTGAAGGGGGTGTGTGTCCTCCTGACTTGGGAGGCATCTGCGTCTTTTCTGGCTGTAGGACACATGCCTGAGTGTCACAGGGAAAAAGAAGGAATGCCTCCTTGGCTCAGTGGTGACGAGTGTGGGTGCTAGATCTCGATCTGATACATAATTGCTGTGTGACCTTGGGCAAGTAGCTGAACTTCTCTGTGCCTCTGTTTCTTCACCTGTAAAATGAGACTGATAATGGGGTGCATGGTAGAAGCCACTGGAATTTTGACTTCTGCCACATTCTCCATCCCGTTTCACCGGCCCCTCCTGTTCACCCTATGTGAGCACTGCAATTGAAGCTCCCAGGATAAGCCACACTCTCCCCACCCAGCTTCTGAGCCCTTGGCTATGCGGTTCTTGCTTTTTCTAATACTGGCTCATCCATTCTGGACTCTTTCTGTCCTTCATGAACCAGCCTGTCCAGCCACCGGTGATGACAGACGGACATCCTCATCTCCTCTGCTGGAATCCTGCCTCTGACAAAACAACCTGCTTTCCTTTTCCCTTGAAGCAGAAATACCATTTCCAACACAGGGCAGGGGAAGCCTCCGTAGGAACACCAGGTGGTTCTCCCTATCTCCCACCTTTAGAAATAAAAGAAAATATAAATAATGGCAGTAGCTACAGTGATGGGGATGATGATGATGACAAATGATGCTCTGCCTTTTTCTGCCAGGGGGGAAGTGGTCTTAATAATAAAAATAATGGCTTCCATTTAGCAATCTCTTATTATAAGCTAAAAGCTGTGATAAGTGTTTTACACTTAATAGTCATTGCTGCTCCCTTCTCCTCAAAGGCAGGTGTTATTAGACATTTTCTCTGGAGGAGGGGATTAAGATCAGGTTTAGAGATTTGCCCAAGGTTACACAGCTGGTAAGGTGATGAGCCAGAAGTTGAGGACCTTGTCTGTCCAACTGTCAGTTGCTAGACTTTTTGTAATCCTGTGGCTCTCTCCCACCCTGACCCATGCCAATTTAACATCTCTTTTCGAGAATACTGCCTGTTGGCAACTAAGAAGTGAATGAACCGGCTTATCAGGCTCTTCGGATAAAGTCATCATTAAAACCAGGTTTTCCAGGCTCTTGGAGATATAGGAAAAGGTGGTTAAATTGGATTTCTGGATTCTCAGGTCCATAGAGTTAAGAGAGGAGAGGGGCTGGGGACCACTGTTTCCACTGACAGCCAATTAGCTGTGGGACAGAACTTGTGCCCACCAGCCTGCAAGTCTATCCATGACATGGGTACCATCACTGGGACTCCCCTACTCCATGGTGCCCAGACCTTTCTAGCTGACCCAGGAAACAAAGGCCCTTCCCTACCTGCCCGGCGTTTCTGTGAATGAATAAGACATTTGCTGGTTGAGCAAGGAAGGGGTAATCTTTCTTGGCAGAGGGAGCCACAAGTACAAAACCAAGGAAGTGCGAAAGCATGCTGTATTTGCAAAACTGTAAAATGACAGGCTTGGCTGGAGTGGGACCTCAGGGAAATGTGGGATGAGAATTCAAGAAAACCAGTGTGATAACCTCAGTGAAATTGCTTTGCAAACTCCCAAGGTTGTTTTGGGGACCGAAGGAGATAATGTATGTGAGGCAGTTTTGCACACTGGAAAAACGTTCGGCGAATGCGCATTATCACAAGATGGTTCAGAGGTGGCCTGATTTATTGGGAGCGAGACAGCAGAAAATTAAAATATCTGCTAATTCCTCTTGAATTCACATTGTCAAAAGCATTCATAAATGAAGAATTCTAATTTCATTGCTCTCATCTCCTTTTTTTTTTTCAGATGAATAGATTGTAATAGATTTCAGAAGCTAATACAAATTCTGCCAATTTCCTGATCATTATCATCACACAGCCAGGTTCTGAGACTGGCTTCCCATTTTGTTGCCTGCCTGTAAAACCACATCTAGCGAATGCTTCATCAAAATACCACTTAGATGCATGTCTTGTTTCTTTCCTTGGTCATCCTGACACTGGAAGCTTTGGGAGGACAGGTTTGTGTCTGTCTGGTTTAGGGCCACATTCTTAGTCCCTAGCGCCGTCTCTGACACATGGTAGGCACATGGGAAATGTTTGTTTAATGCAGTACCTGCCTCAGATGTCATCATTTGGTACCCAAGTTACTACACAATTTCTTAGCTCTGCTTAAGTTCCTCTGTTCCCAAAGCCATTCTGTCTGTGCTCAAAAAAATCTGTTTTCCTCATTCTCACAAAGTACTGTTGGTAAAACTAATTTAATGAACACCAAATACGAATGCTAATAAAAAAGAATCTAAACCAGGCGTCCTCAAACTGCGGCCTGCGGGCCACATGAAGCAGTGTGAATTGTATTTGTTCCCGTTTTGTTTTTTACTTCAAACTAAGATATGTGCAGTGTGCATAGGAATTTGTTCATAGTTTTTTTTTTTTAAACTATAGTCTGGCCCTCCAACAGTCTGAGGGACAGTGAATTGGCCCCCTGTTTAAAAATTTTGAGGATGCCTGATCTAAACCAAAGCCATAGGTAGGAAGCTAAGAAGTGTACTATTTGAGAAGGGACAATGGTTATTGTTATTTTTTTTCCCAGATAGTATAATCATATGTTTAGAAAACCCAAGAACATTGACTGAAAGGTTATTAGAACCAGAAAGAGAGTCATCAAGAGGGCTGAAGCCCATATGTATCAGCAATGGCTGTCTAGAAAATGGAGTGGGAAGAAGATTTCCATTTGCAACATCGTAATTGCTCACCTCTAAGGTGAGCAACATGTGAGCAGACGTGGGGGAGAATGGCCTTCTCAACTCTGGTCTGCATTTTATCTCTTGGGTCTCCAAGCAACCCCACCTGGTCTCAAAGTCTCACACAAAACTGTTTGGCTCTTTCCAGTGTTAAAAAAGATAAGGCTCAAACTCCATTTGCCTGATGGGAAAATTAGATGCCACTTTCATTATCAATGTCATCCTCCTTTCAGAGAAAACCTCCTTGGTGTGTGAGGTGATTGCTCTATCTCCAACATGGATAATCAATTCCATTCCCCGGTGGTGGGTGTCTCAACCCCACATCTCCATTTCTGGAGAGGAGAATTAAGGCTTTCATGAAAATATCTTCTTGTTGATCTGGAAACAAAGAACGTCCTGCCCCAGCACGAATCTCTACCTCTTGTTCAGTCCGGCAGATGGAAGCACTTGGTGTCTGAGTCTGAAGCCTAAGCCTGTCTCTGAGCCACTCAACAACCTGCCATGCACCTCAGGTTCCTCATCTATACAATGGGGCAATAATAGTACTTACTTCACAGGGCTAGAAGGATTAAATCAGTCTATTCAGGCAAAGTGCTTAAAACAGTGCCCCATAAATAGCAGGCTCTCAATTAATGTTAGTTATAATTATGGTAAATGACTGTTAATTTAATTTCTCACTCAAGAGAGAGCAATCTTACTATCCAAGTTCTGGCCATGACTGCTGCACGGGGGAGCGTGTGGCGGAGAGGCCTGGGCACAGAGGTAGTGTTTGGCCACTGGTTCGGGGTTATGACATCATCCTGAATTTTCTCCCAAACAACAAATTATTACCCTATATGGTAGGTAATAGGTTGAACCACATCCATTAGATATTTTAAATGATAAAAAGTGGCCAAATACTGACAAGTTCATATCATACAACCTAATAATTTCGCAATTTACTTGTTTTGCACACTGGACAGGTGTGCAAAACAAGGGCAAAGAAGTTCAGTTCTCTTCTCCACTTCTTAGCAATGGTTTGACCCAAAGGAGCGGCTCGGCATATGTGTATGATGAAGAAATGGACGCATGGGCAGGACGCGTGTTTCATATCAGGTCTCAGAAGGGAGGAAGGTGAGTTCCAGACAGTAGGGGCAAAAAAGTCTATCCTTCTCAATAACCCCACTCCTCAACCCAGGAGCAGGTTTGGGGCCAACCTCTTTGTTCATGGTACACCCGCTTTCCTTTCTGCACACCACACCTCCATCTTTACAACATGGTAGTTGCTTTCTTCATCTTCCCAGCTAGACTGTGCCCTCCCAGAAAGTAGGAACCCAGATTTACTCGTCTTTATGGCACCGCAGTAGCTAGCACGCAATTCACAAATGAATGAACCACTGGAAACTCCTTGCAGGATTCAGGGGGAGGGTTTCCATTTTGGAGGTTATTCATGCCTTTGGCCGACAGGTTACCATACAGAGGAGAGTGATGAGCCCTGGGTTGGAGGTGCGGGAATGGAGCTTCACGTTTCAGTCTTGCCTCCTAGAGAAAGCTCCTTAACTCATCTGAGCTTAATGGCTGAATTGTTTGTAATTTTAATTCACTTTGCATATTGGCCAGCATTGTATTAACATTGATGATTATTATTGACAACTCTCTTAATGTGCTAGGAACAGAGTCTGGCACATGATAGGTGGTCAATAAACCCTCTCACTATGTGAACTGCATTTGGAATTCTGAGCCCCTGACTGAAATCGAGCCCACTTACGGGTGATAAAGGAAACCTTGGAGGGATCTGGAAGAGGAGAGAGATTTTCAGGGGAATTGCCTCACAATATGCTACTTTAAGGAGGAGGCAACTCAGCTTTTTAATTTATAATTTAGGTATAGGGTGGAGAGAGAATTCACCTATCTGTTCTTGCTAAAACATTATTTCAAGTAATTAAAACATCTGCTTGGGGAGAGGGCAATGGGGACACAGCTAGGAGAGTCTTTAGTCAGGAAGGAAGACATAGTTCCTCCAAATGGCTGCAAAGACCAGGCTGGGAGGATGAACCAAGACCGAGGTCTGAGGATACAGCATTTATCTTGCCCTGCTCCCTGAATACCAATGTCTAGAGTAGGCCCAGCACAGAATACAAGCAGCAGTGAAGAAGCTTGTCATATCTCTGCTCTGCTGCTCACTCGCTGAATTACCTTGGACAAGCCACTTTGCTTCTCAGAGCCTCAGTTTCTCCATCTGCCAAATGAGCATGATAAAAGAATCAGCCTCACAGGCACTGCTGTAATGAGGCGATAGGGAGCAAATGCTTAGCTTAGTGTCTGGCTCAGAGTAAATTGCAATAAATGGTCATGGTGATGATGAAGATAGTTTTTCTTTTTTTTTGAGACAGAGTCTCACTCTGTCGTCCTAGGTGGAGTGCCACGGCATCACTGTAGCTCACAGAAACCTCAAACTCTTGGGCTAAATAGATCTGCTTGCCTCAGCCTCCCGAGTAGCCTCCCGACTACAAGTGCCCACCACAAGGCCTGGCTAGTTTTTCTATTTTTAGTAGAGCCCGAGTCTTCCTCTTGCTCAGGCTGGTCTCAAACTCCTAAGCTCAGGCTATCCATCTGCCTCGGCCTCCCAGAGTGCTAGGATTTTTGGCTTGAGCCACAGTGCCCAACTTTTAAACATAGTTATGATAAAGGTATATTCTTTAGTATTCTTCAAAGCTAGTATGAGGATTACATTGATGGGATTAAGAGGGGATTCATCTATCATCCATCCATCCAATACTTACCAAGCCCCTTACCATGTACCAAGGCCCACTGGAGACACTGAGTTAACAGATGACTTAGACGCCATGCCTACTGCCAAGAGTGAATCATCTAACTCAACATCTTTTCAGTGTTCTCGGGAAGAGAGATAAGTGTTCCTGGAATTCCCCAGGAATTTAAATTCCTCACTCTCATCCCATTTTAGAACTTGCCTCAGGTGGTGCCTGTGGCTCAGTGAGTAGGGCGCTGGCCCCATATGCCGAGGGTGGCAGGTTCAAACCCAGCCCTGGCCAAACTGCAACAACAACAACAAAAAAATAGCCGGGCGTTGTGGCGGGCGCCTGTAGTCCCACTGCTCGGGAGGCTGAGGCAAGGGAATCGCGTAAGCCCAAGAGTTAGAGGTTGCTGTGAGCTGTGTGACGCCATGGCACTCTACCTGAGGGCGGTACAGTGAGACTCTGTCTCTACAAAAAGAAAAAAGAACTTGCCCCATTTTATTATGATTACTGATTGGCCTTTCTACCTAACTGGACTGTGAGTTATTCAAGAGCAAGGACCATTTCATGCTCGTCTTTGGCTTTCACTTCATTCTTATCCCTTGTAATTCTTGGCATGAGGTAAGGCCTTGTTATATAGAATCTGGTCGTAAATAATGCAGCTTAAAGAGCTTAGGTGGGGATCTGATAGGAAATCCTTGACAGTCTTTTTTTTTTTTCCTTTGTATTTATTTATTTATTTATTTCCTTGACAGTCTTAAAAAAAAAAAAAAACCTCTTCTATTGGTTAAACACCTCCCATGTGCTCAGCCCTTTCTGTACATTGTCTTACGCATTCCTCTCAGTAAAATGGCAATCATCCTCATTCTACAGATACAGATGCAGAAGTTCACAGAAGTTAACTCTTGATAGCTAGAAAGTCCAGTAGGAACTCAAATCCAGGTCTTAAACACTTCCTTTCTTACAGGAAAGGCAGCTGGAGTGGTTGGAATGGAGGTAAGTCCAAAAGTGTAATAGTGTGATGATCAATAGATGTAGGATGTGTGTGTGTGTGTGTGTGTGTGGTATACATGGTCAAATTTGACAAAAGCATTAAAGCAGCAAACTCAGACAGAGGCAAGACAGGGAACAAAAGTGAGAGAAACCAGTGAAGTATAAGAAAAATCTTTGTGTTGGGGGAGGCAACAATGGTTCTCAACCTTCCTAATGCCTCCTCATGCCGTGACCCCATAATATGGTTCCTCATGTTGTGGTGACCCCCCAGCCCTAAAATTATTTTCGTTGCTACTTCATAACTGTAACTTTGCTACTGTTACGAATCGTAATGTAAATATCTGATATGCAGGATGTATTTTCATTGTTACAAAGGGGTTGTGACTCACAGGTTGAGAACCGCTGCAATGGGGAGAGGTGGAGGCCGCCACAAAGTGGATGGCACAAGCCCCTTCTAAGGGAAGGTATGGGTACTTGGCTGTAGACTCTTGGTAAGTCAAGGAGGGCCCAGTTTTGCCAGACCTTGACATTTTTTAAGAGTTTAAGAAATATGGGTTTTTATAAGTCTGTGAACAGTACTTAAGGGAAGGTGCTACTTTTAAAGGAAATTTTAAATAATAGGTTATTCCCACATTTGGAAAGGTCTGTCTCTGGCTGGCTGTGGGCTGGCCATGACCCCTAAGGGTGGTTGAGAAGGATGTTAACCAGCATACATCTGACCAACCTTTTGAGGGAAGGATTTAGCACTAAGAGTGATTGGAAAAGTCTTCTGATTTCCCAGAGCCATCCTTCTCTGGCTAGAAGGTCTGTTTTGAGAAGATCCGGAAGCAAAAAGCCAGCCTTTTCTTCTCTCTTCTGTACGCTAGCTCTGCCCATTCTCAAGATGTCCTTGGAGTCTCCACTAGTCTTGGGGCATTGCTCCCTTCCTCCTGACGCACTGTGCATCATCAGGAGCAAGTGCAATAATGGTGACAATGTCCCTCCATCATGCTGATCAGAACTCAATACTGTTCATGTGTTAAATGGCAGTGCTGAGGTGACCTCTCCTTTCTCATTCGCCTCTGTCAGATGGCAGTAGAGCCCTGCACTTGTTTTCTCTCTGTCTGGGATTCTTACAAGTGACAGCAGGGTCATTACCAGGACTTGCCCACTGCCACGATGGAGATGATCTCTCTGCACTGGGCTGCGGAAGCTTCCCAACAGCCTCCGAGAGCTGAGCACAGCTGTCCTTGGTGTCTGAGGACATCCTTGGCATGCTCACTTCCCTGGGTTGGCTGTGCTTGATGTGGAGACCGGAGGTGGTGGTGGCTGGGTGGGGGTAGGATGGATCCCTGACTCCCACTCTTGCTGTGGGCCAGGCTGCGTCCTGGGCAGCCTGCTGCTGCATCCCTCTCCACCCCGTGCCCATGAGGGTCTTCCTGTGGCCCTGCCACCTCCCTCTCTTGGCTGCACCCTCTCACTCCCATTCATCCACTTTTATCATTGCACCCAGAGAGACCTTAAGAAAAAACTCACATTAGATCATGTCGACTCTTCCAAGGCTCCCATGTCTTCTTGCAGATCTCCGAGTGAAATCTCAATCCCCTGTCATGACTGCACAGCCCAGCCCCTGCCCACCTCGTCCCCTTCTCCTCCTGCCTGGTCACTGTGCTGCAGCCACACTGGTCTTTCCCGCCGACTCATTCCCACCTTTGGGCTTTTCCCCTGGGCGTTCCCTCTGTCCCCCTGCACTTCCCTGCCTGGCTCCTTCTCAGGACTCAGCTCAACCATCCCCTCTTTGAGGCCAGGCACAGTGGCTCACACCTACAATCCTAGCACTCTGGGAGGCTGAGGCAAGCGGATTGCCTGAGTTCACGAGTTCAAGATCACCCCTGAGCCAGAGCGAGACCTCATCTCTAAAACCAGGCGTTGTGGTGGGCGCCTATAGTCCCAGCTACCTGGGAGTCTGGGGCAAGAGGATTGCTTGAGCCCAAGAGTTTGAGGTTGCTGTGAGCTATGATGCCACAGCACTCTACCAAGGGTGACAAAGTGAAACTCTGTCTCAAAAAAAAAAAAAAAAAAAAATCCCCTCTTTGCAGCGCCCTTTCCTGACCTCCTTCCTCACGTAGCTCCCTGCCGCCTCATGCTGGGATCTCTGTGGCAGGCGGTTCTCAGATAGCTCTCCTGCAGGCTGCTTTCTTTGCTGACCACCTGTCTCCCCGGCAGAGCGTATACCTGTGCCAGGACTTCTTTGTATTCTTCTCTGCTTTTCTCCCACTGTCTAGATGAGCACCTGGCATAAGAAAGGGGCTCCATACAGATGTGCTATGTGAATAAAGTTGATATGATCACTCCCATTCCTAGATGGAGAAACTGAGGCTCGAAGAAAGGGAAATCACCTGCTGACCACCTTCCTGCAGGCAAAACTGCAGGGCTAGACTGGAACTCAGGGCACCTAACTCCTAAACCAGCCTTACTTCCACGATACTCTCTGCTGGGGATAAGGGGTGTTCTGGAAGGGTCCTGGCTCTGCAGGGTGGTCACTAAGTAGGGCGTATTCTGTGAGGGGCAGAGTGTGGGCCCCATGCTTCCTCTAAAGTAGGGGTCCTCAAACTTTTTAAACAGGGGGCCAGTTCACTGTCCCTCAGACCATTGGAGGGCCGGACTATAGTTTAAAAAAAACAACAACTATGACCAAATTCCTATGGACACTGCACGTATCTTATTTTGAAGTAAAAAAATACAAAACGGGAACAAATATAATCACACCGCCTCCTGTGGCCCGCGGGCCGTGGTTTGAGGACCCCACCCTCCTCATGGCCCTGCCCCTCTTGAACTCTCTCTGCAATCATTGCTCCTTTCTGCTACGTTCCAGGGAAACTGCTGCTTTTCTTTCAAGAGGCAGATGATGGTTCTTGTCGACAGCTCTGTGGAGCTGACCTGTTGTGGTGAGGAATGCTAACAGCAAAGGGCTGTAGCAAGGACAGAACCACCAACTGTCCTCCACCCTTGGCTGCAGGGTGTGCGAGTGTGGGTGTGTGCACATGTCTGCAGGTGTGTCTGTGTGTGTCTGCATCTGTGTGCGCGTGTGTGTGTGTCTGGGTAGAGGCCCTCGGTTGAAATGATGCGGCTGATAGCTTGCCTTGCACTTAGCTGAAAATGATAAGAAATGTCTGTGGCAGAAAAGCAATTCTCCCAGCTCTGTCAACTGCCAAACATGCTGGCAAACAAGGGGGGAAAGAAAAGGAGTCGCTGGTGGATACACAAGCTCATCGCCTGTGGGATGTGTTGTCCCCACTTGGGGTCACTTCACCTGCTTTTACAGAGCGCTGGCTTCCTTCCTGCTGCACTCTGCTTGCACCTCACACCTGCCTCCCCCTACTTGGGTCACTCCAGACTCTCTGGCCTTCATTCTGTCCCATACACGTGTGCACCAGCCCCCTCCTGCCTCAGTGCCACGGCGCAGCCTGCTCCTTCCGCTCTCTTCCCTCTGTCCTTCCCTTCCTCCATCCTGCAGATTTCTATGGCTCCTTCTTATGGAGAGCTTTCCTTGGCCTCTCTGTCTGGGTCAAGTCTCCCAATTACAAGCTCTCTCACAGCACAAACAGTTCTCCTTCATAACCATTTTGCAGTCGAATTTATATATATATTTGGGTTTCTGGTCGTGTTGGTCTTGTGTGTGTGTGTGTGTGTGTGTATCCCACAAAAGTAGGCAACAAGTACTTTTGTGGCTTGCCATGTGCCTAGCACAGTGCCTGGTACCTGGTAATGGTGGGGACATGGACTGATAGATGGGTCGATGGATGGCGGACGGATGAATGAATCAAGGGATGCAGATTTAAGTCATCTGATTGTGTTCTCTGAATTCTATTTTCATCCATCCTTGCCATGGGGCAAAATAAAAACACACATTTGGGGGTAAAAGTCCTAGCTTCCTCTTAATAAAGCTTAGTGGCTCATGGCTGTCGTTTAAGAGAAGCCAAAGCCATTCTGCTTCCACTTTATAGAAAAACAAAGATCCTGGGTTACCCATATAGAAGCTCCCTCTCTTTGAATCTTTGTGGGATCCAAGGTAGCCACGCCCTCCCCACACCCAGACTCTACCTTCTTTGCATTTTCCTTGGTGGAGGTGGAGGTCAGAGGCCAAACACACTGGATTTGGGACCTGGAAGACTTGGGGTCAAGGCCCAGCTCTGACTTTAGTTACCTATGTGTCCATGGGGAGCTTCATGGCCCTCTCAGCCTCAGTCTTTCCATCAAAGGCATTGCATTAGATCAGTGTTCCCAGACATTAGTGATTGGCCAACTGCAACGGGCTGAATGTTTGTGTTCCCCTCAATTCATATGTTAAGTCCTAACCCCCAAGGTAGTGGTATTAGAGGGTGGGGCTCTTGAGAGGTCATGAGGATGGAGCCTCCATGAGTGAGATTAGTGCCCTTATTAAAGGGACCCCAGAGAGCTCTCTTGCCCTTCCTTGTCCTATTCCCCATGTAAGGATGGTACTTCAAGAAGTTGGCCATCTGCAACCTTTAAGTAAGCCCTCACTAGAAATTGACCCAGCTGGTACCCTAATCTGGGACTTCCAGTTTGCAGAATTGAGAGAAATAAATTTCAGTTGTTTATAGACACCTAGTCTATAGCACTTTGTTATAACACCCAGACAGACTAAGATGTCTACTAACTTTACCATTTTTGTCTCATACTTGTATCACTTGCACTATTATCTATTTAGCATTTTGTTTGAAAGTGATTTGCTTTTTTTCTCTTAAATTTATACTTTATATAATAGTGCTGTCTAATATAAATGTAATGTGAGCCATGTATTTAATTAGCAGTCACACTACAAAAAGTAAAAACAGGAGAAATTAATTTGAACAGTATTTTTTTATTTAACTGCACGTACTCACAATGTAACCAATGTAAATTAGTAAAGAGATATTTAACTGTTTTCCATGCTAAATATTCAAATTCTGGAGTGTATTTCATCTTTAGCTCATCTCTCCATGGATGCTAAATTTTCAATAGAGTTTTTTGAGCTCTATTTAGATGTTGTAGAATGTGCAGTTGAAGGAGTAGATCCACATACCCAAGTTATTTCAAGCAAACAGTTATTTTCTAATAACTGAATTGGGTATTATATTTTAATTGCACATTCATTGAAATAAAACGAAATTAAAAATTGAGTTCTTTTGAGGCACTCACCAAATGTCAAATGCTCAAAGCCACATGTGACTAGTGTTTCCTATATTGGAAACAATATCCAGCAATCCCTGATCCTAAACCAGCCTTCCTGTTGTAAACAGAAGGTAGCCTCAAACATAAATACAATGACAACACGAGGGTTACATTAAATTCTAGCTAGATTGCCAAGGTCTGAGCCAAAAGCCCGTTCTGCATCTGGTAAAAAGCAAGGTTTAGTCCATATTTAAAAGGTGTTAAAGATCCTCTAGCACCAAGCCGAGACTTTCCCTTTCATGGATTCAGAAGGATTAAGAAAACTGAAAAGGGATTTAATGCTGCAGACTTGTACCATGTAAAATAATCCTATATACCAACAAAACAACCCCCCACTAAAATCCAGGCGATCACTCTGAGCTCTAAAATTTCTCCACCTGTTTCTCCTTTATTCCTAGACCTGTATTTCCTCTTAACAGGCCACTAGCAGGGTGGTTTCATGAAAAGTGACCTAAGTAAGAGTTGGGAAAACTAAGTTCTAGTTAAGACTCTGCTGTTTCTAACTCTGGAACTTTCAGAAAGGTCTCAGAGTCCTCATTTTCTACAACGTGGATGTTGGCACTCATCAAAGACGCAGCAGCTGTGGGGTACAAGGCACTGTGCATGCTGGGCAGCCCTGATCTCTTTCCATCCACACCATAAACCCTGTGAGACAGGCACCGATCTACCCATTCTGTATACAGGAACACTGAGGCTCCAAGAGGGGCAAAGCAACTTGCTGGAGCCTCACCAATAGGAAACCAGGAGGCTGGATTATAAATCCAGGTTTGGGGACCACGGAGCCCACATCCTAACCCATCATGTTGTCAAGATTCTTCCTGTTCCCACAAAAGGTGGATTTGTGCTCCAAGACATTGTTAACATGCAGTTTGTGGTCTTTCTTGGAGCTTTTACTTCCACTGTATGCCAAATCCCTGGTTTCCTGAGTTGGCATGGTTTTTGTGTTTAGCCATGTATTTCTCTGGGTTTTCATTCCGATTTTCCCTTACCTGTCCCTCTGGATTCTTGTTTTTATTCTCCACCTGCTGTGACCCTCTTGGTGTTGTCAGCGCATCCAGCAGCTTTCTCCAGCCCTGAGTTTTGAATTGGCAGCCTGGTGCCCCATCTCAGGCCTGTTTGGTTTGGCTCTCAAAGAGCTGGCTTACGCAATATTTAAATTTTTTTTAACTAGTTGCCAATACTGAAACATTGGATGTATCATATAAAAAAATCTGGACTTCTAGATTTTTTGGAATGATTTGGCAACTTTGAACCACTGGCTGGAAAGCTGAGTGTCAGGGGCCCTTTCTAGCTCCCTCAGTCCTTGTCCTCCCTGTTGGAGTCACCCTCCCCTGAGTGTTCATCTGTCATCCAGGAGTGTGTGCTGCTATTTTCTTATAAACAAGCCTGGGAGCAGAACCACATATTGTTCTGTCATTTCCTAGCTGTGTGCCTTTTGCTAACTGTCCCAAAATTCTCATTTGAAAAATGGGCATAATATATATACATGCCTCCGAGAATTGTCATAAGAATGAAGTGAATTAGCACATGTGAAGTGCTTTGACAAGCGGATAGTAAGCACTACATAGTGTTAGCAATTAGTGAAAGGAATGTGCAGGGTTTGTGTGTGTGTGTTTTGTATATATGTCTCTATCACTCAGGAAAAATGAGAGAGAAACCAAGAGAATCACAGGCTTTCAGAAAAACAGCAGGGAAGCATGATTCTTTGGGTAAGGGAAGCATTTCTTAAAACTGGATCACTTCGTTCATTCATGTTAGCTGAGTGCCTTTTGCTGGTATTTAGATTCAAGGCTCCTGGCCACCGGGATTGCACAGTGCCCTCAGCAGGGCTGGCAGGTATTCACCTATGTGTTTCAGATCCACCCGGGAGTTCAGAGGCAGGACCCTTTCTGCTCATGGCCCTGGCTGCAGCACCCCGCACAGCCTTGCTGGTGGTACTTGACGTCTGCTTGCCAGCGTTAACTGAAGGCCGTTTCATGTTCTGGACTGTTATTATTTCTGGGAGTTTGACTGAGTCACAGGTAACTCTTTTAGGTGGATACGTTTCTTAGGCTTAGAATGGAATTGACTCCTCAATCCATCGGATCACTCTCTCCTACTTTGCCAGGGCATGGGGTTTCATTTCCACTCTGACTGGAATTGTGCATTCATGGAAAAGACCTGGGCATGGAGTGAAGTGTGGCTTACAGGGTATTTCCAAGGCATGAACTTGTGGACGTGATAGACAATAAAACAGTGCAAGTCACTACTTTCTGAGCTCCTACAGTATGTGAGGGACTGTGAGAAGCCCTAGCATCTTTTACTTTTTATTGCTACAGCCACAACTCAGGGCACTGAAGGTTAGTAACATTTATTAAACTCTTACTCTATGTGAAAGCAGACATGGACCAAGAATGGTGCTAAGCACTTTTCCAACCCTACGAGGGAGGTGCTGTTATTATCTCATCTCATAGCTAAGGAGGGTAAGGCTCAGACAGGGTGAGAAATTTGCCCAAGGTCACAGTCTAGCAAACAGGGGAGGCATGATTAAAACCTAGTCAGTTTCATATGAGCGACTACTTGCTTAGCTGCTGAACGTGGCTGCCCACTTTTTTACAAATGAGAAAACTGGGGCTCAGAGAGGTGAAGTATTATAACCGAGATCACACAGTCAACACAGGTAAGCTACAGATTCGAATACGTGTCCGGCTGCAATGCGATATATTTCACCCTCAGCCTCTCCAAGCAGAACTAACATGATCATTACAGAAGCCGTGCAGGGGTAAAGACTACAAAAATGCTGGTCTGGACTTCAGCCCTAACCCAGCCCAGGCAGCCTCTACCATAGGTATGTCCTTGGTCTGTGCTCATGTCCTCCTGTGGGCCACGCCTGCAACTGGAGCTACACAGGCAGAGTCCAGTTCTCCTGGGTCATTGACAGACCCATTAAAAAGGACTCATCCCAGGTTACCCTGGGAGTTATTGTCAGAACAAGCCTGGGATCCGGGACTCCTGATGCAGTGCTCCTTGTACTATAACCAGACACCTCTGGGGAAATGTGCCTAAGGATGGGCCAGACAGGTACAGAGGTGAATTAGGTGCTCCCTGGAGGGTCCCTTTAGGATTAGAGTACATGTGTGCTTTTAAAAAGGGCAGCCATGAAGTAACGTGTGGCATATGTACAAATACACAATGGAATACTATGCAATTTCACAGAAGAATAATAAAGCTTCACGTATATATTTACGGGTGATTTATATATAAAACAAAAAAGTGAAAGTGTAGGACAGTGTGTATAATGTGCTCATGTGGGGGAGAATATAAAAAGGGAGAGCTGAAATCCTTAATTTGTGTTTGCTTGTGCATGGGCTAAGATACCCTGGAAGAGTATGTAAGAAACTAAGACTCGAACAGCAGTGGTTGCTTGTATGGTGGTGGCGGTGGAGTTGAGAATCGGTGAAGAGAGGAAAGTGATGGAAAGGAGACTTTTCAGTACATGCCTTTCTATATTTTTTAGGCTTTTGAAACATATGAATGGCATCTATTCTTTAGCTCCTGAAAATTGGTGTCTTCTAGGGATATAAGCTTAATGTCCAGTTCTTCTGGTTTTTCAAGAGAACTTGGGAATCTATTTAAGTGATTTTTTTCCCCAATCTATACATCTATAGTAAGTTTTTGCATGTTAACCATTAATCCTGAGAAGACGCTGAACTAACTTATTAGTTTGTCAGAAGGTTTTTTTGGTGGAGTCTGAGATTTTCTGTGAAGTCTATTATATCAATTGTATATGGAAACAATTTCATTTCTTCCTTTCTGTATATCTTTTACTTCTTTTTCTTGCCAGATTGCACTGGCTAGGACTTTAGGTATGATACTGAATAGGAGTGGTGAGAGCAGTCATTCTTGTTCTAGATCTTAGAGGGAAAAGCATTCAGTCTTTCATTATCAAATGTGATGTAAGCTGTAGGTTATTTATAGGTAATTCTTTATCAGGTTAAAGAAGTTCTCTTTCTGTTTGAAGTTTGATGATTTTTTTGGGTCATGAATGTATATCAAACTTTGGCAAATGCATCTGTATCTATGGAGATGGATCATATAAGTTTTCTTTTTTAGTTTGTTAACACGGTGAATTATATGGAATGATTTTCAAATGTTGAACCAGTTGTGCATCCCTGGGATAAACGCAAGTTGGCCTTGCTGTGTTATCTTTCTCATATATTGCTGGATTAGATTTGCTAATATATCGTTGAGGATTTTTTTTGTCTACATTCGTGAGGAATATTGGACTATAGTTTTGTTTTATTGTATGTCTTGTCTGGTTTTGATAGTAGAGGAAAGCTGGTGTTATAAAATGAGTTGGGAATTTCTCCTAATCTCTAAATGATGAAAAAATAACTTATTGGGCGATTACTGTGTGCCAGGCATTATATTCAGTGTTTAACTTGCTTAATCTTCACAGCAACCCTATGAAGTATGGACTATAATTATCATCACCCCTACTTTACTGATGGGGAAACTGAGGCACAGAGTGGTTCAAGTCACTTGTCTAAGGTCACACAGCTTTTAAGCAGCAAAACCAGGATTCAAATCCCAGAGATCTAGCTCCAGAGTTTGTATTCTTTGTTGTTGTTGTTTTGTTTTTGAGACAGAGCCTGACTTTGTCATCTTCACTAGAGTGATCTGATGTCATAGCTCACAGCAACCTCAAACTCCTGGGCTCAAGTGATTCTCTTGCTTCAGCCTCCTGAGTATCTAGGACTACAGGCACCCATACCACGACACTTGGCTATTTTTTTTTTCTTTTCTGGGCCAGGGCTGGGCTTGAACCCACCATCTCCTACATATGGGGCCAGTGCCCTACTCCTTTGGGCCACAGGCGCTGCAAACACCTGGCTATTTTTAAAGATGAAGTCTAGCTCAAGCTCAGGTTGGTCTTGAACTGGTGAGCTCAGGCAATCCACCTGCCTCAGCCTTCCAGAGTGCTGGGATTACAGGCCAGAGTTTGTATTCTTAACCTGTTTACTACACTTTCTCCAATTAGAGATGATTTCAGGCTAATGAAAACACATCTGCAAGGCTCAGTCCAGCCTACAGGCTCCCGGTTCCCTACCCTAGTTAACAACAATGGTGACTACCGTGTGTCAGGCTTACTTGCTATCTGTCAGGCTCCAACTCATCATCTCCCTTCATCTCCTGCGAATTCTCAGAGGGAGATATTATCATCCTTTCTTGGCAGTTGTAGAAACGCTGCCTTCTGCTGGGTGGCGTGCAATTTCAAGCTATCATCTCCTTCCTCACCTTGTCTGTCTTAACATCCGTGCCACCTTTTAGAAGGTAAAATAAAAAGAAAAAAAACCTCTCAAATCTCATTTTAATTTCATGCTGTTCCTTTCTTATCAGGTGGGTTCACCCATCCCTCTCCTCACTGTCTCCCCCCAAGGGTTCAAGCTTGTCTTTTCCTTCTACGATGCCTTTTCTTTTGCACTACCATGTCCCCATCAGCCTAATCTGTGTCACCAACCTTTCCTTTTTGGCCGTGCTAATTTATTTCATGTGTCTCAAGCAGTGAGAGACATTTTGCTTACTTAAAAAGGAGGAGGAGAGAGGAAAAGAGATGGAGTTTTCAGAACAGCTGGGGCACCAATTTTCTCCACTGAGCACACAACATGAAGGGCCAAGGTTAGTAAAGACAACTTCCTGGCAGTCCTGAAGGTGATGTGATGCCATGAATGGGGCAGGTGTGTCTGCATGTTGGCTTGACTGTGTGAGTGTAGACGAGGTCCTCTATTCTCTGAATCTCAGTTCTCACCTCTGTAAAATGTGTTCAGAGATTTGTATAGGTTACAGCATTATGAGAATGACTAAGTGCAGTGATATAGGTGACAAGGATCTGGTGTGGAGAAGGCAGTGAGTAATGAGTGCTTTCCTTGGGCCAGATATGGTAGGAGGCCATTTTTGCATAGATTGTCTTACTATCTATACACTGCTGTGTAAATAGGTACTACTCTTACCCCAATTTTACAGATAGAGAAAATCATGGTGCAGGGAGGCGAAGAATTCTTAAGTGGCAGAGCTCTATGACTGTTTCACATTAGAATTTCTTGGATCCCACACCTGACCAGTTAAATTAGACTGGGGCAATTGCTAAAAGCAGGGGATTGGACTGCATGTCTTTCCCCATGCTCTTCTTCCCCACCTAGAAACCGAAGGTAGTCAGAGACAACCACTACTTTCCCGGGTTACTAACTGCCCCATTGCCAAACATTCCTCATCCATCCTTAGTTCCCACCCACATCTCCAGCCACTTCTGGAAGGATTTGGAAAACTTGGGGTGAGTCCACTGCCAGGAACAGTGATTCAATTAAAATCTCAGTTTTCAACAATATTAGCAAGGCCTTCGGTCTGTTACTTCACACATAGCCTAGCTGTGCCTCCCTGTCTGTGGGAGGGTAATGAGGGTTTGCTAATTGCTGGTGGCTGTGGGGGGTTAGTGATGGAGTGGGGACTACTGTGGTGAGCTTTGCGAGAAGAGTCACATGCTGAGCTAAGTGCTTTCCTCTGTGCACCCCTCAGGCCTTCCTTTGGCTCACTGGGGCCGGGGCTGAGCCACATCACCCTCCCCCCTGACAACTCAATCAGCTTCATGGCAGCCACAAAAGCAGCAGGGCAGCATCAATCCATGAGTGTCCATCACCAAGCTGAGTGCTTAACTTGTGCCATCATCTTGAGTAACATCATTCCTGCTCACCCCCATTCTAGGGGGTAACTACTCTCCTAATACCCATTTTATAAGATGGGGAAACTGAGGCACGCATAGGCCCAGCAGAGCAGGATTAACACTCGGTTGCCAGGACATACTTGCCTCCTCTTATGGTTCCAATAGGATGACTTAGGGATTTCACCTTTGAACTGACCTTGGGAGAATGGTATTTAAACAGCCATCAGCTCCTGCCTTTTGGATAAGCCTGGTCTCCCTTGTCATTCTTCTCTAGGTTGCTTGGCCCTTCTGCATCCATTTGCTGCCTCTAGAATCATAAACTTCCATTTGTGAGCTCCTTGGACTCAGGGACTGTACCTTAGGAGTCTTGGAGTCTTTAATACCGGGCACACTGTAGGAGGTCACAACTATTAGCTGAGCATGTGAGCACATCATTATCTGCCAAGCTCTAATCCTAATTTCACTTTTTTAAGTTCCAAAGCGCAGTGCCTGGTATATAGTAGTTGCCAATGCCATGGGTCAGGAAGGCCAGAGCTGGCATAAGAGTTGGGCTGGGAAGGTCTAAGACCTTGACCTCTACCTTGAGGTCTTTGAAAGTCTGAGGTTTCTCGTGCCCCTCATCCCCATGTCCCTGCTTTGGCTTCTTGGAGGGTCAGTCTTCCCCCTGTCTTTATGTCTCTGTCCCTTAAAGGGTTTTCATTAGAATAGCCTGAGAGGGTGAGTGAGTGGCCAGCTCTATCAGTAGAGGAGGTGGAAGGGCAGGAGGGGGCCCCGGAACATTCTTGATGGTAGGGCAGAGGGGGGAGAGGGCCTACTGCTTTTCCGGTTCAGCAAGCATTAGCAATAACCAACCTTTTCAAAAACTCATTTCCCAAAAGACTGCTCTGGGGAAGAGGCTAAGGAGGGCTGAAGGGGGAGGTAGAACCTGGATTGAAATCAATCTCAGCTCAAGGTAATTACAGGACACGTGCTACCACCCCAGCAGGACAAATCGGAGGCTGAGCTGAGCTTTTCTCCGAGGGCAGCCAGAACGATTAGTTAGGAATAAAAGCCTCATCACTGGCCAGTGGGGGGGTGGGGAGGGAAGGGGAAGAAGATCACACATCAGTAAACTTGTGCTTTCTCATGCCTGCCAAATGGTGGTGGTGGTGGGGATTTGTTTAAACGATCTCATCAGGGACCCTGGCTGCCAAGTTGAATGTTTTAGAAAGAAAAATCTTGGCAAGGCTCTGAACAATTCAGCTCCCAAGTTCCCAGTATCCCAGGATGCTAAGGTTCTGAGACTAGACAATGACTAGATGGATGATGCTAGGATTTAGGCTATACATCGGGGTTTTTCTTTCTGCTCATTTCTGTCCTTCTTCTCTCTCCATGCAAGTGATCTTTTGGAATCTATGTGCTACAAAGACTGTCTGGAAGAAGGGGGATCCAAAACTGGAGTCCTAGGAAAAAACCTCTCTCTCTCTCTCACACACACACACATAGAGCCCAGGCAAGCATCCCCTGCCTCCTGCTTAGCTCTCTTCAGGAATTCAGCATAAGTCCCAGCCACACTTTGGAGAGGACATTAGGATGTGAGACCAGCCAGATATCTGCAGCAGGGTGGTGGATCTGGAGGCAAAGCCAGGAGTCAGGCATGTCCTCAAGGAGACTGTGACCCCCCTGAGGTGGCAGCTAGGCAGTCTCATATGTCTCTGCACCCTTGCCCTGGCCAGGATACAATCCCAGAGTCAGCCCTTGCTTCTTCTCAGCCAGCAGGGAGACCCCCTTCTCAGTCAGGGTTGGGCAGCAAGGGCACATCCTTGTCCCATCCCAGCACCTCCCAGCAAGAGAGTGCCAAGCGTGAGGGTCTCTGCCTTCATACCAGACAGGGACAGGCAGAAGAGCCCTGGGATGGTGGATGTGCCAGGGACAGGAGAAGGGAAGCCTCCAGGAAACCTGTCCAGAATGTGCACTCAAGTCACACACAACCCTCCACGGACCCCCTCATGGAAGCCGACCCCTCTGGACACACACACACACAAATGCACATTCGAATCTACACTCACCAACTCACACTTACACCATGCGCATCACTCATGAAACACACACACAGAGCCCTGCCAAGCCACGGCAACTTCCTTTCCCCCCTCAATCTGGAAATCTCTGCAGTTGCCCTTACGGCATAAACTTTTTCAAAGGGGCTGCAGGGAACCAACGGTAAAGGAGGATGGGGCTGTGGGCTGTGGATAGGGTCGCTCGGCCCGTGGGGCCCCCGGCTGCCTTCCCTCACCCCGCCTCATCCCTCACCTGGTAAACCGAGGCACAGCAAGAGGCTGTAGTAGACCACCGGCACGAAGCCCAAGCCGCAGGCCGAACCGGGGGACCAGGACAACGAGCTGTTGGCGATGAGGTGGGCGTGCGTGTGCTCCATGAGCGCGCCCCTCGCTCCCCTCGCCGCTTCGCGCCCGGCCTGCCAGCCCGGCTCTGGACGCCGGCTCGGTGGCAGCGGCGGCGACAGCTGGAGCAGCAGCGCCTCTCTGCCTGCAGGACTTGCTTCCACCCTTGGCCGTGGTCCCCTCTGCTAGCTCTGCACCTGCCCGCGGAGAGTCCAGGCTCAGCCCTCCCGCCAGGCTCGGGGAGCAGGGTGCGGGGATGCGGGGACCCGGGGACTCGGGAGGGGCTCCCGGAGCCGGTGTGCGCCTCCCGCCTCGGAGCCGGGGGCTGGGCCGGCGCTCCCGCAGCCAATCAGCAGCTGTGTGTGTGTAAGTGTGCGCTTATCTGAGTGTGCGCGCGCGTGTGTGTTGGGGGTCGCGAGGGAAGGAGGGGTCCTCTTCCCTCCTGTCTGGGCTCTACTTTCAGGGGGAAGATGGAGTGAGACGTGGGAACCCCCAGAGAAGGGCGGGTGCAGAACAGGCGGTGCCCGCCTGCAGCCCCGCCGAGGGGCGTGGTGTGGGTGGGACCCTCTCCTCCCGCGTGTCCTCGGCTCGCCTTTCTCCACTCTCCTCGCGGCCACCTCTCTTCCCCTCACCACGGCTGTGAGGAGTCAGTCTTCAGACAGAGGCTTCTACACCAGGGCCTGAGGGGTGGAGGGTGCGGGCGAGGAAGGTTAGGGGAGGCTGTTGGAGCAGCGAGGATGCTAAAAGCTGTGGGTGATATGGGGAGCGGAGCATGCCAGCTCCCGAAAGAGGCGTACCTGTGTCCCTGTGCCTAAATGTTGACTCTGGGGGCGGCCAGCGGTGAACGCCCCCCGTTTAATAAGCCCGCCACATGCCATCTTTCAGTCAGGAATGAAGATGTTGCAGCCACGCAGACACACCCACACACACACAAAGACACAACGCCCAGTCACGTGGGGGCACTCACACACTCACTTGGGCGCAGGGATCCCCTCCCATCCCACACCTAGACAGCGAGTCCTCATCAACACACACACACACACACACACACACACACACACGTCCCTCGGAGTGGCCTGGAGTGTTTGAAGTTGTACAAAGGGTAGGAATGGTAAGGCAGGCGGGATCCAAGCCATGCGGTGGGTGGTGGATGGGTTCCTCTTTCTCCTTGCAGTATGTAGGCTCACAGTGCAGCTCTTTTGGGGGCCTGGGGGAACTGGGATGGGAGAACATTCAGTCTGGGGTTCAAGACAGGTAAAGATTCTTCAGGAAGACTCAGGCAAAGCATTGCTAGGTGCAGGCTGGAGCAGCTCCCAACTCAGGAGCACTGAGAGAAATCTGACACACGGCGGGCTCCCCTTTTCCAAAGACCTCCTTATAACATTCATTCCTAGAGAGAAGGAACTGGCTTCCCCAGCCTCTGCCAGGCCTCCCAATGTGGAGAGGACCCTTGCCTGCCTATCATGTCCAAAGGGCACATGTCCAGTCCTGGTCTTTGTTAGGGGCTCCCCCAGGGATTGGGGGAAGGGCCTGGACTGCCCCCGGAGGCAGGGTAGAAAACTTCAAAGCAGGGTCAACATCCCAGGGGAGGGGCTGCTGGACCTGTCTGGGTCTGTGATAAGCAGGGAGGCAAGTGGCCCCCTCAAAGGGGCAGAATATTACAGAATCACCTGGGCTCAGCAGGGCTGGGGCTGTGATTTCCAGCCCTGTTAGATATTGACATTTTATTGTGACCTCTTTCATTGTTTAAATGTGACTACCACAAACAAAAATGAAACAAAAAAACACTTTGTTGATAAATGAAAGAGGGGTCTGGCCCTTGTCGAGGCTCAATAAATAATAGTTCAAAACTCTATAGATTGGATTTGCCTGCAGGTGGCTAGACCGAGATGAGAAATGAGAAATGCGTATGGAGGTGGGGGAGGTGTGCGATTTGGCAAAGTCCTCCCAGTCTGAACAGTGAATCACGGATCAGGCCTCAGGGTTTTTGCATTGGTGGTTCCTTCTGTTGGGAATGCTCTTCCTCCAGAGAGCTGTGTGGCCTGCTTCGCATTCTTCAGGTCTTTGCTCCTGTGTTCTCTCCTCATTGTGGTTTTCCCTGACAATCCAATTTAAAACTGAAATCTCAAGGCTGGGTGCGGTGACTCAGTAATCCTAGCATTCTGGGAGGCCAAGATGGGTGGATTGCCTGAGCTCATAAGTTGGAGACCAGCTTGAGCCAGAACGAGATCTTGTCTCTAAAAAAAATAGCCAGCAATTGCAATCAGTGTAACCTGGCTTATTGTACCCTCAATGAATCCCCAACAATAAAAAAAAAAGGAAAAAAAAGAAATCCAGGTAACAACATACTTGTGGATTTTAAGTTGAAGTAACTTTGTTAAAATAACCATTAAATCATATTAGTACCATATTGCAAAAAAAAAAAAAAAAAAAAATAGCCGGGTGTTGTGGCAGGTGCCTGTAATCCCAGGTCCTTGGGAGGCTGAGGCAAGAGAATCTCTTGAGCCCAGGAGGCTCAGGTTGCTGTGAGCTGTGAAGCCACAGCACTCTACTGAGGGCAACAAAATGAGATTCTGTCTCCAAAAACAAACAAACAAACAACCCCCCCCGAAATCTCTACTCCCCTTCCCATGCTGAAATATTCACTTCTTTTGTTCCTCCTCTGATTTTTCTCCATAGTACTATCTAGCACCCTCAACAGATCATATGCATTGTATTTATTTATTTTGCTTTTTGCCCATCTCCCCTCTTAGAAGGATGGGGCATCTGGTCTGTTTTGTTCCTGGCTACACCCCCAGCTTCACACAGTGCCTGAATGTTTCAGACTCTCAGTAAATAGTGAGAGAGTGGTAGGACCCAGCCAGTACTAACCTAGGACGTGCAGAGCCCAGCGAGATGAGTTTATTTCTGTCTTTGCAGGCCAGAGTGTCAGAGCATAGGATGCTGTTGGGGTCCAGGTCACAGTCTCAGATGGGCCTTATTGTGCCTGAGCCTTACTTCTTCATCTGTAAAATGGGGATGAAGGAAAACAGGTCTGCCTTTCTTTCAGGAATGTTGATCAGGGAGAATGGGAGGAAAGTGGTAGAAACTCTGTAGACTGCCATTGTGGAGAGTAGGGCGTGGGACTGGGTCCTCTGCTGGCTCCATCAGGAAACTTAACCATTTGTTAAAGTCCAAATTTCCTAGGAAATGGATAATTAGGATAAGAGAATCTTTAAGGTTTTGGGTCAGGTTGATCTCAGGGAAGGGGCAGGATGAGTTAACAATAAAAGTCTATTTAATTTTGCTCAAAGGCCTAATCCACTTGGTTGGCTCTGTATGATAAGGGCGTGCTCAAGCTAGCAACTGTGGTTGGCTAAATTCATTCATGTATTGATTCTTTCAATAGACTTGTACTGGATGCTTAACATGTGCTGGTCAGGACCAGCCACATAATTTTCAGGGCCCAGTGCAAAATGAAAATGAAGGGTCTCTTGTTCAAAATTTATTAAGAATTTCCAGATAGCAACAGGTGAGCCTTGAACCAAGAGTGGAACACTTCTAAGTGAAAGGCCCTTTGTGGCTACATGTGTCACATGCCCATGAAGCTAGTCCTGCTTAGGGGACAGAGGTGAATAGGTAAGAGCTGACATTTACTGAGAGTGTATTTAGAAACAAATAAACCAGATAGTACTCATTTTATCTTACAGTGACACTGGAAAGAAGGTAAAATTATTAGCCCCATTACACAGGTGAGAAAACCGAGGCTCCGAGAAATTTAGTAATTTGCTCAAGACTATCCAGCTGTGTCCAAGTCTGGTGGAAGAGACGCACATGAGAGAAAATGACATATACTGTAACGTGGGCTCCATGTGACACAAAGGTAGCATCTTCATCTGTCTTGTCCTCTACCGTGTCCCCAGGGCCAAGAGCAGTGCCTCATAGGTGTCCAGAAATATAAAAATAAATATATGCAGCACATTAGGGGAGGAGATGTAAACTCAAGTACCTATAAGCCTGCACAGGCAATAAATGTGAGTTAGACAGAAATATTATATATCCTTCACTTCCATAAAGAAATATGTCTGCCTGGGCACAGTGGCTTGTGCCTGTAATCCCAGCACTCTGGGAGGCCAAGGAGGATAGATTGCCTGAGCTCAGGAGTTCGAGACCAGCCTGAGCAAAAGCGAGACCCTGTCTCTAAAAATAGCCAGGTGTTGTGGCAGGTACCTATAGTCCCAGCTACTTGGGAGGCTGAGGCAAGAGGATGGCTTGAGCCCAAGAGACTGAGGTTGCTGTGAGCTGTGATGCCATTGTACTCTACCTGGGGTGACAAAGTGAGACTCTGTTTCAAAAAAAAACAAAACAAAAAGGAATATGTCATCTCCCATTTTCTTGAAAACACTTGGCCTTTGTGGTCTAGATTTTATTTTTCCATTCTTTGATAAAGGCAATAGTCTGCAGGAATAATTCTTTAAGAAAAACAGCAACATAAACAGCGTGAATTATCATGAAAACTTTACTCAGAGTTGGGGGTGTAATAGGGAATGGTGGGGCCTGTGACAAGTGGAGGAGTGTGTGCTAGTTACTGCACTGGGTTCTGGGTACACAGTTGTTTTAAACAGTTGAAAAAGTCTCTGCTTTCCTGGATCTTAAAGTCAAGTGCAAGAGGTGAATGTGAATCAATTTATACACAAATGTGTCTGTGAGATGAATAGAACCTTCTCCAAAGAAGACAGACAAATGGCTAGCAAACATTTGTGTGGCGGTCAGGGAAGGCTTCTCGGAGGAAGTGATGTTTGAAGTGAGATATGAAGAATAAGCAAGCATCACATAGGTGAAGGGGTGTGGAGTTGATGCGAAGAACTCTGAGAAGATGTGGGAGTGTGTGTGTGGTGGCACAAGGGAGCTCCATGCAGTTAGAGAGCAGGCAGGGGAGCTCTAGGGAAGAGTTTGCTCTTTATGGCTGGTTTGAAGCAGGAGAGTGCTGTGATTATTAGATTGTGTTTTCTCTATTTTTTGTTATTTTTCATTTTTATAGGTTTAGGGGGTACAAGTGCAGTTTTGCTACATGGATATATGGTGTTGTGGTGAAGTGTGGGCTTCACCTGAATAGTATACATTGCAGCCAGGTGGTGCAATGTTTTATTCCTCACCCCTTCCAACCTCCCCCCTTTCTGGAACACTCCATGGTCTGTTATTCCACTCCGTATGGCCATGCATACCCCTAGTTATGTCCCTTATAAGTGACAACATGCAGTATTTGATTTTCTGTTCCTAAGTTACTTCACTTAGGACAATGGCCCCCAGTTTCACCCAAGTTGCTACATTTTCAAACTGTTGCTGTGTCAGGGAGGTGGAGAATTGATGGAAAGGAGCCATGATGGAAGTGGGAAGACAAGGTGCCAGGCTGTTAAGTTGGTCATGTGAGAAACAAGAGTGGCTTGGACTAGGGTGTAATGATGAGTGGGTGGGCTTCTCCAGAAGTTAGGAGAATGAGTGTATGAAGGTGGGGAGGGGGGATAAAGAGAGAGAGAGAGAGGGAGAAAGAGATATGGAGGGAGGGAGAGAAAAAGAGTCAGCTATGTAGAAAGAGAGAGGCAAAGAGAGTCAGCAGACAGACAAATAGAGAGACAGACAGATTGGTAGGGAGACACACAGTGATTATGACTGAGATTGTTCTGGATGGAAGGGCTGGTGAAACAGGGCTTGGATGAGTCTAGGGCCACTTGGCTGAGCTACTCTCTCCTCTGACCTCTCATGAGAATAGAGCTCGTCCCCTGGTTTCTCCACACTTTTCAAGCCTTCTCTGAAAGACGGCCCCATCCTGACCTGTATGTCCTGCTCTCCCTCCTAGACACTCTTTGCTCTGCAACTCCTTTTGCCACATTGTCTTACTGCTCAGGGGTTATCTGTCTCCTGTCCTTCCTGTATTCAGATCACCTCCTGCAGGGTAAGTGTCCTGCATCTGTGAACCTTCACCGCAGAACCTGATTACAGTGTCTGTAAATAGTTGAGGCCTTAGATCCAGACTGGGTTTGAATCCCAGCTCAGCTCCCTGGTAATTGCATCTTCTTCAGGACTCCTTTTATTCAAATTGATGGAGAAAAGCTGAAACTAGCTCAATTTTTTTTTTTTTTTAAAGGAAATGTACTGGCTCTTAAAACTGAAAGAACAGAAGTTTGCCTGCAGGTCTAGCTGGATCCAGGTGCAATGAGGTACTTAGTATTTCCCATTGATCAATGCCTTCTACTTTGTCTTGATTAGTTGCATTGTTAAGCAGGTTTTTTGTTTTTTTTTGAGACAGAGTCTCACTATGTCACCCTCGGTAGAGTGCTGTGGTGTAATAGCTCACAGCAACCTCAAACCCTTGGGCTTAAGCGATTCTCTTGCCTCAGCCTCCCAAGTAGCTGGGACTACAGGTGCTTGCCACAATGTCCAGCTATTTTTTTTTTTTTGCTGCAGTTGTTATTGTTGTCTAGCTGGCCCAGGCTGGGTTCGAACCCATTATCCCTGGTGTATGTGGCTGGTGCTCTAGTTGCTGAGCTATAGGCACAAAGCCTTTTAAGCAGGTTTTAACTGGTCAGGTGTGGTTCACGTGTCCAGTGATAGAGCCAGGAGAAGAGGTTAGTTCTTCCCAAACCACATGGACTGTGAGAGGAAGCGGCTCAGTTCCTCAAAGGGAAATTGGGGTTATTCAAAAGATACTGGGAGATGAACAGAACCTTCTCCAAAGAAGACACACAAACGGCTAGCAAACATATTAAAAAATGTGTGTGTCACACTTTATGGGGGCAGGACATGATTGCAAGAGGGACTTTACCTAACAATTGCAATCAGTGTAACCTGGCTTATTGTACCCTCAATGAATCCCCAACAATAAAAAAAAAAAATTAAAAAAAATATGCTCATCGTCCCTAATTATTAGAGAAATACAAATCAAAACCACCCTGAGATATTATCTAACCCCAGCAAGAATGGCCCACATCCCAAAATCTCAAATGTGATGCTGGCATGGATGTGGAGAGAAAGGAACACTTTTGTTAGGTACAAATGGTGGGACTGCAAACTAATACAACTATTTTGGAAGGAAGTATGGAGAATCCTCAAAGCACTCAAGCTAGACCTCGCATTTGATCCTGCAATCCCATTACTGGGCATCTACCCAGAAGGAAAAAAATTCTTTTATCATAAGGACACTTGCACTGGACTGTTCATTGCAGCTCAATATATATTCGCCAAAATGTGGAAACAGCCTAAATGCCCACCAACCCAGGAATGGATTAACAAGCTGTGGTATATGTATACCATGGAATACTATTCAGCCATTAAAAAAAATGGAGACTTTACATCCTTTGTATTAACCTGGCTGGAAGTGGAAGACATTATTCTTAGTAAAGCATCACAAGAATGAAGAAACATGAATCCTATACATTCAATTTTGTTATGAGGATAATTAATGACCTAGTACATGGTGGGGGGTAGGGGAAGGGGAGAGCAGAGAGAGAGAAAGAGAGAGAAGGAGGGAGAGGAGTGGGGGAAAGGAAGGGCAGAGAGAGGAAAGGGGGGGGCGTCTGGGTGTGTGACACACCTTATGGGGGCAAGACACGATTGGAAGAGGGACTTTACCTAACAATTGCAATCAGTGTACCCTGGTTTCTTGTACCCTCAATGAATCCCCAACAATAAAAAAAAAAAAAAAAGAAAAGAAAAAGATACTGGGAAGAATGGAAATAGAGGCTGGATTCCCAACACGTGTGCAAGCTGAATTCAGCCCACGGAAAGCCAGTTTGTTAGTCTAGTGTTAGATCTATGTTGTATGTTTTATTTTAAAAAAAAATTTAACATTTTTTTAACAGAAGATTTAGATTCACGGAAATACTGAGTTGAGGGTACAGAGATTTCCCATATTCCCCCTGTCCCCAAACATGCATAGCTTCTCTTGTTACCAACATCCGGCACCAGAGTGGCACGTTTGTCACAACTGGTGGACCAACATTTACACATCATGATCAGCCCAAAGTCCACAGTTTACATTAGTTTACACTTGCAGGTGTGCATTCCATGGGTTTGAAAAAAATGCACAGTTACTTGTGTCCACCATGAGAGTGTCATCTGGAGTAGTTTTACTGCTCTAAAGATCCTCTGTGTTCTGCCCGTGTATCCCTTCATCCTCCCCCAGACCCTCTTGTTTTATTTTTTTTATCTCAAAAATATCTTTTGTATGAACCATACAGAAATACTTAACTAGTTCATGGTGAAGTTCTGGGCTCAAGTACCACTCACTTGAAAATGCATCAGAAAATTAAAAGCATTGATGGGTAGATAAAATGGATAGAAGGGGGGCATCTGCGTTAAAGCAAGATGTGTGTGATAGAATTTAGCTCACAGGTAGTTGAGTTTTCACGGGAAAATTTCTTTCAACTTAATGTATGCTTGAAAATTCTCAAGATAAAATATAGGGAAAAATAGCTTGGTGTAATGTATCTTGACCAAGTTCCTTATTACAAGCAACTGCTGAAACTAACATCTGCAGGTGGTGTTTCAGTTCTTTAGACATTCAGCCTTTGCGTCGTGCAGAAGACGAATCCTTCCCTGCTGTTTGTTGAAATGGTACCTGAGATTTTTTTCCCTGTTGCTCCCAGTTCTCCACTGACTTGCTTTGCTTGAGCCTTTGCCAGTTTGTCTTTGTCCGCAGGCTTTTGTTTGCTTTGCACTAAGAACTATAGCATCACGTCTCTCTGCTGTTTGTTTTACTCCACAAGCACGGCTCCTTGCTGAGGATGTCTTGGTGAGTCACTGAGGGTCTATTCCAGTGGTCCTTGTACCAGTCATTCACTACAGTTCTCTGAGTGCATGTTAGTTCTCACAGACTTTGGATAGAGCCTTTTGCTGCTTGTCGATGACCTGTCAAGGAGGCCAGGGGCAGCCACTGAGCAGGGTGGAAATATTTCCACAGTTGCCTGCCGGTCTGCTTCCTGCAGCCAAGAGGGGAAAAAAAAGACAAAGAACCCAAGTTGCACCTGGGTGAATTTCGGTGACACGGGAAGAGTGATTGTGGATGAAGTGAAGGAAATGGGGTCTTTCCCGGAGAGGAAGGAGGGAGCAAGGGTTCGGGGTGTCTTGTGTGTGGGTGTGTATGTGTGCGTGTACATGCATATGTTCATGTGTGTGTGTATCCGTGTGTAGAGTGAGGGAGTGTGTCAGCGGTCGAGATATTGATGTGTTAGGCAAACAGTCTCTTCTTTCTAGTTCAGAGAGACTCAAGAGGCTCCTGAGTGTCCTTCAAGATTCACTCTGCTCTGGGAAACCTTATCAGATGGGAGTTGGGTAGAAAAGAGAAAGGAAAGGGAGGCTGAAGAGAAGAGAGGAGAGAGAAGGAAGGAAAGGAGAGCACAAGAAGGGGGACTAAGAAAGGAAAATGGGAAAGTGGGAAGAGAAGGAGAAGAGGGGAGGAGAGGTGAGGAGAGACAGAGGGAAGAAAAACCCCACAGCAGAATATGTCACCAAATTACCTGCTGTCTGTCAGGTAGGAAAACATGTGATGCTGAAGAGTAAAACAAACAAAAATTTTATCTGAGCGTGACATATTGTGATTATGTAGCATTTAACTAATCTCTGGGCAGTGGTTATCTTGCATTTTGGGCTTGCCAGAATCTTATTCCCCTTCCTAACAGATTCTGATTTCTTTTTGGAGAGTGAATCTCCCCTCCTTGGCTGCGGTTTTGGATAGAGAGTGAATTCAGGCTCCTGCCGCCTCATTTCAGAAGCAGAAGGAGCCAGATCCTTTGGCCCAGGGCAGTCAGAGGTGGGCAGGCAGGTGCCATGAGCGTGGCCAAGGAGAGACTGTCTTTTTGAGCTTAGAATCTTGAGTGAATGAAACAAGGGCGGGAGAAGAGTTTGCATTTCATTCATTTTGGAGGAGACTGCTGGGCAGGTCTGATCTGTTCTGGGGCTATTGCTGTGGTTCTTGCTTTCTGCTCATTCCCAGATTTGTGGCTTTCTGTTCTTCCATGAGCCTCCCCCCAAAACCCCCATTATGTCTTCATGTTCATTGCAGTGCTATTCACAACCACACAAGATGCAGAAGCAACCTAAATGTTCATCAGTGAATGAATAAAACATTGTCTATCCGATCCATATGATGGAATATTACTCAGCCCTATAGAGAAGCAAATCCTGCCATGCACAACAACATGGATGAACCTGGAGGATATTATGTTAAGTGAAATAATCCAGCCATAGAAGGATAAATATTGTATGATTCCACTTATATAGGGTATCTAGAAATGCCAAACTTATACAAGCAGAGAGAAGGATGGAGGTTGCCAGGTGATGGGGAAGAGGAAATGAAGGATTGCTATTCAATAGGTACAAAATTTCAGTTATGCAAGATTAATAAATTCTAGACATTAAAGTACAGAATTACACCTAAGAAATAATGCCATATTGTACACTAAAAAATTGGCTAAAAGGGTAGATCTCATGTTAGATGTTTTTGCTATCATTAAGAAAACCCCACAAAACAAAGAGCACAAAGACTGTCCAGACAAGGCTCTGTAGAGATTTGCAGGATATATCTAAAAAAAAAAAAAAAAAAATCCTTTTATTTTAAGTCAGTTGGAGAGGGTTTCTGTTGCTAGCGACCCAAGGACGTGCATTGACCAGCCAGTTGGTCCTTGGCTCTTGTTACAGGAACACTTCACAATTGATAGAACTTTACTTTGAATAAGTACAGCCACAGACACCATTTTATCTTAATCCTCATCATCACCCATGTGAAGCAGCCGGAGCTGATATTATCAGCTCATTTTACAGATGAGAAGTTCAGAGCCCAGGAAAACAAGCAATGTACCTGTGATTATCTAGTGTTTGCGAAGTAAAGAACTCACAAAGATAATTCCTTTCAATCCCTCTGTTTTACAGGTGAGAGAATGAGCCCAGAGATGTTAAATGAAGTGTTTAAGGTCACACGTGGTATCAGAGCTGGAATGCAAATCTAGCTTTTATAACTTGAAATCAAATGCGATTCATTGCGTAATTGAGAATTGGCTCCCAAAGCAATAATAACAGGAGCTTGTGGTTGACGTTATGTCTGTGTGTTGTGTGAACACAAAAGCTACTGGATGTCATTTTTTTCCTCCTTGATTTGTACACCATCAGGGGCCAAGAGTTCTCAAACCCTGTGTATAACACCTAGAACATTCCAGGTACTCAAGTTGTCAAACTAGAAGCAAGAGAGATTTGAATATTTTTTCCAGCCAGAACATTCTCCCCATCTCTGAGCTTTTTTCTCCCCTCAACCACTCTACTCCAATTGCCCCAAAGTTCAATTTTCTTTAAGAGCCTCAGAAATAGTCCTAAGAGGGAGGCCTGGGGTATTAAGAGTGGTGAGAGTGACGGTACTTACCAGAATCCTCCCTGCAGGGATAAAACATTGAAATGTGCAGAAAGCATGACTCATCAATGTGCAGATAAGGCTGGTTCCGCCAAGTAGCAACCATGACAAAAGCAGAACAGCCAGGAAGGCCAGCAGGTAGGCAATCTCGTGGCTGGGCCAGATGAGGTGGGGACAGAGCAATGAGCTGTCCTGCTTGGGAAAGTTCCAGAATGTCCTGAACACCTGAGCACTGAAGGCTGCCTCCTCTTTAAAAGCTATGTCTTCTTGGACGCTCTGCGTCCTGGATCTCAGAGACCAGGTCACAGTGTGCGTGGCGTTAGAATATCACTCTGCTTTCTTCTGCAGTGGACACTGTGTGGGGAGGAGCTGCAGGAGACTTGGAGACTGCAGGACTCTGTCCAAGGTTTCGCTGGTGAAGGTCAACCATACACCCGAAAGCTGATTTCTTTCTTTTTAAAAATTTCACTTATTTATTATTAATCTTTAAATCATAACTGTATACATTTATGGGGTACAATGTGATGACTTGATATACAACATGGAATGCTTACATCCATTCCATCCAAGTGACTAACATTACCATCACCTTACTTATTTTTTGTGGCAAGACATTTAAAATTTACTCTTAGTTATTTTGAAATACACCCTTGCATTGTGCACATTAGGCAGAATCCCAGCAAATGTCCTCCTTCCTCCCACCAATAGCCCCCCTTTCCCTTCCCCTTTCCCTCCTCACTCCTCCCCTTTGCTAGACTATATTTGTGTTTTGTGATTTGTATGAGTGTGTAAGTGTTTATATATTGGTTTTATAACAGTACTGAGGACATTGGATACTTTTTTCCCTTTCATTCTTGAGACACTTTACTAAAAAGAATATGTTCCAGCTCCATCCAGGTAAACATAAATGATGTAAAGTCTCCATCTTTTTATGGCTGAATAGTATTCCATGGTGTACATATACCACAATTTGTTAAAATCATTTTACCCCACAAGGACATTTGCACCACAATGCTTATTACAGCCCAATTTACAATTGGCAGGTAATTTCTAAAGCCAGCAGGTCACTGGAGCCTTCTTAAGTAATACACGTGAAGATTTCCTAAGTTGACAACTTCCTATTCTGAAAACAAACAGGATCTGTCAACGTGGTAAGATTTCAAACTCCAGAGCCTGGTAGAACTGGGTTTAAGAGACCTATGGGACCTCGGCTATGTCATTTCTTGTCTCTGTGTCACCGTTTGCTACATGTAAACTAGAGGTAAAAATAGCAGCTACTTCATAGGGTTGCTGTTGGGATAAAAGAAACAACTCAGGGTTTCCTGAAATTTCATTATTTCAGTATCACCCGCGTGATTCTGGTCACTTGTACTGCGCTTTACACGATGCCATTGTTTAAACTGACTCACATAAAAGTACCTCAATTAAAAAAAAACTAAATATTTAAAATGTATGAAAACATTACTTCATACATGCAAACTAGTTTTTCCTTGCTCTATAAGGAAGGAAACCATTAAAAAAAATTATGGGGCGGGAGGAAGCCAATTTCATTAAAATTCTGGATAGTGCTATTGGCTGCCAAAGCTCTGAAAGTAAGTAAGGCTGGCTCATTCTTTGTTGAAAGGAAGAATTAGAAAACGTTAGAGAGGTGTTAAAGACATGCTAGCACCCCCCTGAGACTTTCCCTTGATGTAATTAGAATGATGGGAAAGGGATGAACTCTCACCGTGTGCTTCAATATTACATAGTATTGGGCCTAAGAACCCCTAATATGATCTTGTTTGTGGTCTCCACTGACTGTATTGGGGGAAACAATACAATGTTGCACTGCCCACGGCTCAGCCCACTGGACACGGTCAACGTGTATTTATTCTCTTTCCCATCCCCCTTTCCTGCTGCTTTTTGAGGGACTGCTGAAGATTTAAGTCATAGCAACAACTCCCCTGATGACTACATTAAAAAAAAACAGAGCAAAAAACAACTCAACTGCTAGGGCTGGTTTGGTTTGTGGAGGGTTGATGGGAAATTTGCTCTCCGTTTAATATGCAGGTCAGCACCCATCTGTTACAGAGTTTTTTTCTATTCTAAACAAGTCATTAGTGGTCAAAATGTGTTACAGCAGGAACGAGAAAGAAGTAAAATTTTTGAGGACTTCTCACGTCTTTGATTCTTTGCATACATTGTATAATTTATTTCTCACAACTTTTCATAATGGAAAGCATTGCCCTCATCTTAGAGGTTATATTAATAAAATTAATTATGGAAAGCTGGCTTTGTGATAGGAACTCTGGTAATAACTGTTCTGTTAACACTCCCCCCCCTGCCCAATGCTTTTGTTTCTAAAGCAGAAAAAAATAATCGAAAATACCAATAAGAATGATAAGGCCTCCCAGGATCTATCTCTTGATTACTTCTTATACTGCCCTTCCCTTTGCTCGGTACATTCAGACACACTGGGCTTCTATTCTTCTCCATGAACGTGGCAAATTCTCTCTTGTCTCAGGGCCTTTGCACTTGCTGTTCCCCCTGCTAAATCACGGTTCAAGGCTCTGCTTAAACTTCTTTGTCTGTGTCCAAAGCAGCTCTGTGTTTGATATTATTCTATTTTAATGACCTGTTTATCATCAATTTCCTCCCACTTTAATGTGAACTCAATGACAACGGGGGACCTTGACTACCTTATAAACCACCAGAACATGCCGGGACTTATATGGAAGGTCCTCAGTAACTTTTCATTAAATGTATTTCTTATATTATGTTATTCCTCTACCCTAACAAGTAGCTGAAACTGTCTTCTCCATTTTTATAAATTCAAAAACAGCACCCTGGAGAGTTTATAAGTAACTTACCTTAGGTTACATAGCTTGTAAATGGCGGATAAAGATTTAAACCTGGATAGTCTGACCCCAGAGCCGTTCTACTGAGTCCTCAGAGTGAAGTTGCATGCATAAGGTCACCTAGATACTAAAGCATTCCAGGCCAGCCCTGTCTGGTGCAAAAGCCAGCAGATCATGTTGTTTCTTGGAAGAAGAGAATTTGGGACTTCAGAGCACTGATTGCCTAAATGCTTGAGGTCATTTGTGCCCATGTTGGTCAATGGAGAGGTGATTGAACTGCAACCATTAGTCACATCTCATAGATTTTTGGTCAAAAAAGTGCAGAAGGCAAGTGCAATAATTAATGAGGTCATCTGGCTTGGTGGTCTCATAGCTAGTCCCAGAGGGTCAGTCCCCAGAGCCTGTTCACGTTTCTGTCAATAGAGGTTCACTTGACCTGTAATGTCCACCTTTCCTGTTCTCAACTGCCAACTATAGATCATGCTGTAGCACCAACCTATGAATGTTAGTTATCCTTCTTCCATTCTAATACATCCTGCAAAATGTAACTAATAACAGTATATAACTCATGGGTTTGTTGTAGAAATGAATTATTAAATGAAATATCAGATCAGTCAATGTGTTCCTCCTGTTCCACAGCAAAGCACAAAGAGCTCTTTACAATTTGGGCTTAATCCATTCTTCCATATCTCTGTGCTTATCACTGACAGAAATGGCCCAGTTCTTTGGCAACATTTGGGGATTCAAATAAACATAGTTAGATTCGAATGTCAGAACTCTTGCTTACTAAAAGCAAGGAGTTGGCCAAGTAATTTAATCACTTTAAACCTCAGTTTCCTCATTGGAAGAAACAGTATTCCCTAACCTTGCAAAATTATGCGGATACATTAAATTGTGCACACAGTATTTGTTGATCGACAATCATTTCATCTCAACATTCCTTTGAGATGGATGCAATTATCATATGCATCTTAAGGATGAGGAAACAGAGATTCTAAGAGAATGTGTCTAAGTACTTGTTTGAGGTTCATGGCTAATAAGTGATGAAATCAGATTTGAATGTAGTTGGCTTGACTCAAGATCCTGTCTCACCAATGTCCAAAGAGGTAAAATATCATCAACCTTCAGATTTTAATTTTTTTCTCCTACTCTATTACATATGTAAATATGTAAAATGGAGTTAATAATAGTGTCTATCTTATGGGTTTGTTGCAAGGATGAAATATCAACTCTAAAAAGCTTAGTACGTTATTTGGAACATAGCAAGTCACAATGAATCCTATTATGATTAGTAGTGATGACATTATTATGCTTGACTGTATCAGGTTGCATTTGGCTGCAAATAGCAAAAAACATGATGCAAATGGGTGAAACAAAGGGAATTTATCTCTCATATGACAAGATATCTTGAGATAGAACTTGCCCCAGGCTGTCACATCAGTGGTTGAGTGACAGTGGGCTAGTGATTTCCCTAAGTCTCAGATTTTGTTTTTGTCTGTGAAAACAAATGGTGGCGATACCATTGGCTAATTTTCGATATTATAGTGAGATTACGTAGAATAATGCAAAATACCGGATATCATAGCAGCTAATTAATCTTTATCCCAAGTCTCAGTCACCACAGAATAGTAAAATGGTATTGGATATTTAAACATTGAATTGAAGGATGTGAGTCTTTGTGGCTAACTTGCTTAATTTTAATTCCTCTTAGAATATCAGTAACAGGAGGGCTAACTATAATAATACTTGTAACCTTTATTTTGTGCTTGCTAAATGACAGGTGTCATAATTTTTACTTTGCTTGTGTTAGCCAATTTGATTCTCATGACGACACTAATCACCCTGGCATTGGGTCCATTTTACTGTTAAGGGTTAGTTAAGTGCCTTGACAAGGTCAAGTAACTAGTAAGTGGTGAAGCCAAGAATTAAACCCTGACTTGTCTGTACTAAAAGCTCCACACTTTTAATGCTTCTACCATAGTGCATCGATTTCCTGTTAGGAAACCCACCTCCTTCACCCGTAAATGGGGATAACAAGATCTTTCCTTGCCCACTTCACAGGGTTTGAGGGACAAACAGATAATATTGAGTCTGAGAAATCCCCATGCAAACTCTAAATTACAAAGGACCCCTCTTGTTAGTATGGATGGAAGTTGGTGCTAGACACGAGAAGCACAGTCCAGGGCCTTCGGTGGTAGCCATGGATGGGGAATGCTCACCATCTCCCTCTTCCTTAAGGACTCTGAATCCTTGGTCTCCCCTCCCTCTCCACATCACCGCACTGAGGGATTCATATGCCTCGTTCTGTTTCATGTGCCCTGGGGCTCTAGTTCTTCCTCCAAGGGAACTAGATATTATGATAAATTAATCAGTGCCAAGGGGCTAATGAAAGAATGATATAAAAGGTGCTGGAGGCACCACCATCCCCCGCCCCATGCCCTTCTCCTTATTTCTCCACCTCTCAAGATGTCCACTTTGCTAATAACTTCTGGAAAAAAGTGCCCTCTGTTCTCTCAGCTCACCTTCCTCTATTGCAGTGGCTCTCAACCAGGAGCTAATTTTGCTCCCCAAGGGACAATGTCTGGAGATATTTTTGGTCACTACAGCTGGGAGATGGCCTCTAGTGGGCAGAGAAAAGGCATTCTGCTCAGCATCCCACAAGGCACAGGACAGCTCTTCTTCCACCCCAACACTCACGGTAGAGAAATATCTGGACCATAATGTCCAAAGTGCTGAGGCGCGGGAGAAACTCTATTATCAGATTTCTTTTTCTTTTTCTTTTTTTTTTTTTTTTTTGAGACAGAGTCTCATTCTGTCGCTCTGGGTAGAGTGCTATGGTGTCACAGCTCACAGCAACCTCCAACTCCTGGGCTCAAGTGATCCTATTGTCTTAGCCTTCCCAGTAGCTGGAACTACAGGCACCTTCCACAGCAACTGGCTAGTTTTTCTCTTTTTAGTAGAGACAGGGTCTCACTCTTTCTCAGGCTAGTCTCAAACTCCTGAGCTTTGGTGATCCACCTGCCTCTGCCTCCCAGCGTAGTAGGACTACACTGTGCCCGGTCTATCCTATTCCTTAAGGATTTTACATTATGAAGGTGAATTCAGTGGGACAAGAGTGGTCAAGGGTGGTGGTTTTGGTATCATGTTTTAAAAATCGTTTCATGGGCCACAGTTTCCATTTGCCCAGCATTCAAGATTGTCTTTTGCTAATGCCCCCTTGGCATAAGAATGAATATACAGTACCTTGCTCGTACCTGCAGAAAGGGGCAGCGCATGTGAAACAGGGATGCTATCTTAGTCTGTCTCATGTTGCTCTAACAGGAAAAAGAAACGGATTTCTTACTGTTCTGGAAGCTGGGAAGTCCAATATCAAGGTGTCAGCAGCTGGTGAGGGTCTTCGTTCTGTGTCGTTTCGTGGTGCAAGGCGAGAGAGTGTGGGAGAAAACAAGAAAGCGAGGGGAGCCTAAACTCAAGTTTTATAACAGCCCTAACCCCTGTGATAAGGACTTTAATACATTCACGAGGGAATAGCTCTCAGGACTTTACCACCTCCCAATACTGCTGCTTTGAGAATTAAGGTTCCAACACATCAGCTTTGGGTAACACATTCAAACCTTCGCAGATATAGACAAGCTGATGGCACTGGAGATACTGATTCTAGCCACTTTTTAGCACCTGCCCTGCCCTTTTCAGTTCCATCATTTTTCTTCACTTTCTGGGGGACTCCAATAACAGGAACATTGGATCTTTTGTTATAGACCCACAGGTCCCTGGAACTCTGTCCGTTTTTCCTTTTTTAGTCTATTTTTACCGTGCTGTTCAGACTAGGCAATTTTTATTGTTCTGTCTTCCACTTCACTGGTTATTTCCTCTCTCTCATCTATTCTGGTGTTAAACCTATTCACTGGGTTTTTAAAATTTTTGTTGCTGTATTTTTAAGTTTACAAATTTTCATTTGAACAAATAAGTAAGTGAACGGTTATGTTGATCAGTTTGAGGTAAGCATTCCATATTGCATATCGAATCAGTACACTATACCCTGAAAATGCACACAATTATGATTTAATAAAAAAATTAAAATTTCACTTGGTTTTTCTACCTCTCTTCTCTTTGTTTGATAACACTTTCTGTTTATTTACTGAGGTTTTCTGGTTTTTTTTTTTTTCACTTGTTATGAGTGCATTTATTGTTGCTTATTGAAACATTTTTCTACTGGCTGCTCTCAATTCCATGTTAGATTATTCTAACAAGGAATCTTGATGTGGGCATTTATTGATTATCTTTTTTCACTTAATTTGAGATATTCCTGGTTATTAGCATCATGAGTGATTTTTAGTTGAAGTAGACATTTTTGTATTATGTTAAGAGACTCCGGATCGCACATCAAGCCTCTTTAATATTTTAGCTGTTTTATCTAATACTGCTCTGGCAGAAGAAGAGGTGGTGGTGACAGCTATTCTTGATAGAAGTTGTATGTATGTTTGTTTCATATATATAGTGTCTAGAACTTTTAGTTGTACTTAGTGGAGGAATGGGCAAAGTAGATCTAATTGACCTTCTCAAAAGTCAGTCAATTTCTTTCATTCTTTCTGCACCTATTAGTGGCAGAAAGGTCGTACACTGTGCAAGTGCATACATGTTGCAATCAGACCTAGCCATGCCAGAATCCTGACAACAGATAGCATTTCTCGAATTGCTTGCACTTAAATTCTCTCATTTGACTATCACATCAAATCTGTATTTGTTCTCATCAACATAACTTTAGAGATAGGAAACAGACTGGGTGAGGCCAAGTCATTTTTTCAAGATTAATTGGTCCTAAATTTTCTACCATATCATAGATGAGATACAGATAAAGAGATACCCAGAAAGAGGGCTATGGGGTGGCAGCTTGGTATAGGGTAGCATAAGCAGGTGGCACAGTAGGCTGGAAATAACCCTGGAGTGGACACCACAAGACCTTGGATCTAGTGCTAACTTTGCCACCAGCTTAGTTGTGTGATCTTAGACAAGTCACTTAACCTCTCTGGGCGCTGCCTTCAAGGAAATGAAGAAGGGTAAGGCTAGACAGTACCTAAGATGCTTTACACTGCTATAGTTTTATGATAAATCTAAGACACATTAAGTGCCAAGGACATTTTAGCTGCAACATACAGGAGAATGAAGATCTATTAAACCCAGAAAGAGAGACGCACAGCACATTACTGAGTGCTGAAAAATACTTTAGTAAAGACCTTGATCGGAGGAAGAAAAAGGGTTATGATCTGTGAAGTCATTTTAAATGCCTCAAGGTCATCCAATAATTCAGGCTGACTTTTCTCGTGGAATAGATGCCTTTTTGTAATGAGAAAAGGAGCTGGGATCTACCTCTTTCTTGAGACTTGCCTTGAAGTCCCAGGCTGACCTGAGCTACTCTCCCTATTCTGTCCCATATCAGGTGTCTAGTGTGGCTCCCAAATATGATCTGTGTTCCTCCAGGGAAGGAAATTGTTTTATATTATCAATCCCAACCAAAGGAGTTTAAGCACTCACTAAGGGCTTGAGCTTGTCTGCCTCACAAACAACCCTATGCATGTACCACATTACCCCTAGTTTTTGTAATATGCAGAAGGAAAGTGAAGCTCAGAGAAGGCCAGGATTTGTCCAAGGTTATTCAGCTTCTAAGTGACATAGCCAAGATGGTAACTTCATTCTCTGATGCTGAGTGACCGTCAATCTTGACTACTACAGCTATGTTGTGTTTGGTGCCTTATTCATCTTTATAACCCCAAAGCCCACTGCTGTGTTCAGAACAAAGTCCTTGGTCACTAAATGTTTGTTGAATTGGTACGTACATGGAAGGGTTGAAGGAAGAAGTAAAGATGGTGGAAGGGTAGGTTGGTAAAAGGGTAGATAAAAGAAAGGGTGCAAGATGGGCAGACTGTTCCATAGATAAAGAAGAATGGGTGGGTGGATGGATGCATGGATGGAACACCCTGCAATGTATGGGGGGCACAAGATGTGTGAGGGAGCCCAGGCCCTGCTTACTAGGGATCTACTGGCCTCCAATAATACCACTTACACGGCTAGAGAGCAGCACAGCTTTGGAGGCTGGTCTGCCTGACTTAGAAGCCCATGTTCTTAGCCCCTCTGGTAGGATTCTGGAGAGATTCTAGAGCAGTGGTTCTCAACCTCCCTAATGCCGTGACCCTCCCTTTAATACAGTTCCTCATGTTGTGGTGACCCCCAACCATAAAATTATTTTTGTTGCTACTTCATAACTATAATTTTGCTACTATTATTAATAGTAATGTAAGTATCTGATATGCAGGATGTATTTAGGTGACCTCTGTGAAAGGGTCATTCGACTGCCAAAGGGGTCGCGACCCACAGGTTAAGAACCTCTGATCTAGAGGATTCTAGAGGATTCTAGAGATGGAGCTCTACTGCAGAAATCTCTGAGCAACAGGGTTCTGTGGTCAGATGGGTGAGGGGCAAGGTTTGGAATATGGGGAAGGGAACATCCAACGGGCTTGGAATGGAAACAGAGGCTGGTCCCATTTTGGGGGGGAGGAAGCTGGCAAGAGTTAAATGATCCAGATATGACAATCAAGGTCTTTGACAGTTAATAGTTGGATGACCTTAGGCAAGTTATTTTATTTCATCGAGACTCTGTTTCAAAAGGAAAGTATCACTGCACACGTTTTATAAAGCTATTTCAACAGTTAATTGAAATAGTATATGTATAAAGAGGCCCAATAGAAATGTCCTGTTTTTATTTATCCCCTGGACCTCTGTCTCCAGAACATTCTATAACCAAGAGAGAAGGGAGCAGAAGCAGGGGTTGGGAGAGCAGGTTCCAGATGAGATTAGAATGGGAGTAGAAGGTGATTACATGTCATTTATTTTTCCAGGTAGCTGCTTCCACTTCATGCCTGTCTCCTTGTACCAGTTCCACTAGTCACCATCTGCTGTCCTTAGCCCAGGTGTGGGAAAAAAGAGAGAAGGAGAAAAGGGAACTCTCAGGCTCTGCAGGCAGGGTCTGTGGAGGAGAAAGTGCTGCTGCTGGTGGCGGGTTGGGATGGTGCTGGAATTACCCAGGATGGAGCTGTCGAGTTAGCCGACCTTGGCTTTGCTTGCAGCGTAGGTGGATTCTCTCTGTTGCTGTGATGCAGTCATTCAGTAAACACTTTTGAACATCTGTTATCAGTCCAGCACTGTGCCAGACCCCTGCAAATAAAGGTATGAACAAGGCATCATTTGTATCTTCCAACTTGGGACCAAGGGGTCCCAAGTTCAAAGACCTATAGAGGCTGTGGTAGGGTAAAATTAGCTACTATAATAAACAAATCTCAACATTTCAGCTTTAACACAGTAAGAACGTTTTCCTTGCCAAGCAAACAGTCCAGTGTGGGTATTCATGGTTGGCAGAGAGTAGGTGGGGTAGCTGATAAAGACTTTTCCATGTTCCAGGGTTGGCCTGGGCATCAATATTCAGCTGACAGATATAGGAGGGGGGAGAGGATTTTCCATGGAAGATTTTTATGAGCCGGGACTAGAAGTGGCCTTTTTCACTTTTTAGAGCTTGTTGGCTAGATCTTAGTCCCAGGTTCATGTCCAACTGTAATCTAGCCGTGAGGTCAGGAGGAAGAAGAGAAGGGGTTGGTGATTTAATATTAGCATCTGTCACGGGAGTCCAGTGGCAGTGAGTGAAACAGTGTATCAGGACTGCAGTGGCTGGGCAATGGGCTTCCTGACGGGAGTGGAAGAAGCCCCTGTGTCTTAGTCCGGCATTGCTGCCATGTGGGAAGTGTGGCCAACTGTTAGACTTATTCAAAAGAAACTGAAAATATGGATTTCAAAGTGTAATCTCCTAGTTCTTAAATATTGGCAGTTAATTTAAAAATTTGAAGGCATAGTGTGGGTCCTATTCTGTCGGGTCCATGGGTGCCGGCTTTTGGCCTCTGGCTCATAGTCCAGCTAGAGCGACTCAAATAGGTAATGACACTTCAGAGTGATGAGAGCAGGCAGCCTATGTTGTGTCATTCATGTAGTTGCCGGATAGTTACTGAGCCTCTACTACAGGGTGTCCATAAAGTTCATGTGCAATTAAAAAATTGCACACTATTTTAAATTGCACACGAACTTTATGGCCACACTGTATAAGCTGGTTCTGTTCCAGATGCTGGAGAGAAAAGTGTTAACAAGGCAGACATAGTGCCTGACTTCAAGGAGGTTACAGTCTACTGCGGAAGGCAGGTATTGGACAAGTATATACGGAAGAGAACAGGTGCAATGCATGTGCATGGTAAGTGCAGCTAACCTGGACAGGGGAATTAAGGAAGCCTTTCTATAGGTAAGAAGTTCCAGGTTAAGATATGTGGTATGAGGAGCAGCTATGCAGGTGAAGGGTGCTGAGGGGAAGTCTTTTCCAGGCGAGGGAACAGTATGTGCATAGACCCCTGAGGTAAGAAAAAGGATGGTGCAGTTGAAGAACTCAAGGAATTCCAGTGGGATTGGAAGCATAGAGCCACCTGAAGGACAAAATTTGCAGGGCCCAAGGGTACAAATGAATACCCACATACCTGTGCCTAAGTGCTATCCCTAGCATTTTAAACTATCTGTTGAATTTAAAAAGCAAAACACAAGTAAAATGAATTATATTAATAATTCATGAATATCAAGATCCAAAGCCAAATTATTTAAATAAAAGCAAAATTTATTTCAGTTTTAAGAATGTATAGTCAAACTCGTTAAATAATTTTAGCGTTCAAAGTTCAGCTAGTTGTTGTCATTGTGAAGGACAGATACCAGGCTTCACACTCATCCCGAATGGAATCTAGACTTAAAATGATGTAAACTTCAGATTAATTTAAATCTTTAATATCACAAAATGCTTCTAAGCTGCCGCGTCCAATGATTGCAAATACAGTGCCAATTTGTGAGTACCTCTGCCCCCATGAATTGAAACATTAGGGGAGGCAAGAATGGCTGGCTGCTTGGCTTTACTAGAAAACAATGCTTCATTTGGTAAGAATATATTGCATTCATGTTATCTGAGAAGAAGGATGTGACAAGTTAATTTGTATTTTTCCTTACCTAAGTGTTTTCAATGCTGAAATCTCTGCTTTCTAAAGCAGTGGTTGCTTCCAGAATCAGCAAGGGCAATACAGACAACCCTTCATGGCATTTGAATGCAGATCCTTTCACTTTGAAGACACACAACCAAGAATACAGGGAAGCATTTCCTGGGGGCTAATGGTGTCAGCTGTGCCAATGGATGTTTAGGGCGTGGATCACATTGTGCTGGCAGCGCTGCATGACAGATCTCAATAGCTGTCCTCATGTTCTTTACTAAATTTAATTTTGCATGTGTTTGTGATATGTGGGGGCTGACCAGTGGGGAATTCCTGTCTCCCAGATCTAAGGTGTTACTGACTTTCAGAGTAAGGAGGAGAAAGGTGCGAGAGAATTTGCAGGAAAGGACCCAATCATGTAGAATGTCATAGACCTTATACATATAAAGGGGGTTGGATTTTATCCTAAGTGTAATGGGAAGACATTGAAAGGTTTTAAGTGAGAGAATGACATAATCGAATTTGGATTTAAACAATATTACTCTGAACTTTGTGTAGAGGAGATATTTGAACAAGGCAATAGTGGATGTGAAGAGAACAATTAAGAGGCCATCCCCATAATTTCATACACCATAATTTCTTTGTTTCTGTGGATGCATCAGCCTTGATTGGGGTCCTTTACATGGGAGAAAATGTTAGCATTTATCCTGTATTTGTGTTCAGTTGGAGATCGGGCTAGGCCAATACCTTTCTGTGCATAGAGAAAAGCTCTTTAGACGTCACTCTCTGAAACCCTCTAAGATACAAAGCTTGTCTTAGTTCAAGCTGCTATAACAATGTACTAGACTGAGTGGCTTATAACCAACAGAAATTTATTTCTCATAGTTCTGGAGGCTGGAAGTCTGAGATCAGGTGCCAGCGTGGTCAGGCTCAAGGTTGTAGATGGCCAACCTTCTTGTATTTTCACCCTGGGGAAAGAGTGAGAGAACTCTCTGGCATCCTTTATTAAGGGCACTAATCTCATTGGTGAGGCTCCATCCTCATGACCTACTCACCTCCTAAAGGCCCCTCCTTCTGATACTATCACACTAGGGGTTAGGATTTCAAGAAATAAACTTTAGTGGGGGGGAGACAAAACAGTCCATAACAAAATTCATGGAGGAATAGAATGTGGTCTGATCAAACAGGTCAACGTATTTCCTAAACACCCGCGAATTAACCTCCAAAACATTTTATTATTTAAACAAGGACCATGAGTGACCGATCTATGATAAATGTGGTCAACTGGAAATTTCTGTATGACCTTTAACATTGTCTTTGGCTCCCCAACCAAAGAATAACCCAGGCCAGTAGATAATCATTCTGTGGTGTCTCTTCCATCCATTCCTTTTTTCATTCACCTCTTTGTTAGATCAGGACCTTATAATCTTGTGTGTGATATTGTAAAAAGAGCTTGAGTTCGGGTGGCACCTGTGGCTCAAGGAGTAGGGCGCCAGTCCCATATGCCGGAGGTGGCGGGTTCAAACCCAGCCCCGGCCAAAAAAAAAAAAAAAAAAAAACCATAAAAAAAAAGAGCTTGAGTTCTATGGTCATACCAGATTTGATCTGAATTCCATCCTTTTTGGGGTGATTGTTTTTACCTTTACAAACCACAGTTTGGCCATCTCTGAGATGGGAATAATGACTGAGCCCATTTGGAGAAGAAATGAGGTCATGGGGTTCAATAACCAGCATGTTTAGTTCCATTCCTTCTTGTGGTACTTTAAGGACTAGTGACAGGTCAGGTCCCTCGGCACTAGCAGAGGGCTCTTTCTCTACTTGAGATCTTCCTTGTCTCAGGCAATGACTTCTCTCTCAAGAGATATGTGGCTAGTTTCTTGAGCCTCGGGGCTCTGTGGAAGAGCTTTATTCTTCCAATCCAGACATAGCTGACACTATTTGGTTTTCCATCCACAAGCCATACCATTCTCCTTGACAATGACTCTCACGGCCCTGTGCTCTGGGAAGGTGAACCACACACAGTACCTTTAGCTATTGAGACTGAGCCATAACTGGCCCACTTCCGTCACTTACTGGTTGAACAACCATGTGCAAATTGCTTTATCCGTCTAAATCTCGGTGTTGACATCTGTAGAATGAGGAGATGGGCAGATGAGAAGCTATATGGAAGATCTTTGGCATAGCAGGGGCCCTTGATGAATGGTGGCTGTCTTTATTCTTCTGTGGACATATGACTGCTTTGCTTTTAGTTAAATGCAGGGTAATGGTTTCCAGCTATGTGGTTTAGAGGCTGTGAGTCCCTTTAAACGATACTTCTCACACTTTAATTTCACAGGAATCACCTGGGAGTCTTGTTGAAATGCAGATTTTAAATTCACTAGTCTGGGGAGTGGCCGAGAGTCTACATCGCTAATGAGCCTCCTGGTAGTGCTCACGTTGCTGGTCCCCATTTGGAGTAGCAAGGTCTGTAAGGTTTACAACATGTAGAGGTCCTGTTGATGGAAAGGAGAGAAAGGTTAGACGTTGTCCTTTGACTTTTCTTCTCAGGCAGGCTGCTAGTCCTACTGCATTAGGTTTCTGTTGAGTAGCAGGAATTGTCCTTAGTCTCTAAATCTTAGAGGTATCACTGCTCAAGGCCACACATAACCCAGGCAAAGCAGCATGTGAACCCAGGGTTGGGTGATGGCCTGATTCTTCAAGGCCAGTCAGTCCATTTCTGAATGATGGCTCCTCATGACTAGCAAATTGTTCTCCAAACGTGGGTTTCCATTTAACTGCTTCAGGAAAGCCTAACCCTTCCAACACAAGCAGAGCTTGTCTGGGTGTGCAGAGGCACTTAGGTCTCAGAGAGAAGGTTACTCTGATTAGAGGAATTGCATTTCAGATCCAGCTTCTGATTGGTTCCTGACAATAACATCGCTGCCAGAATAGATGTATCTGGAGGATGTGGCTGAAAATTCAATCTTGTGGTGATTTGAGGGAGGTGTATGTCATCTGATGTCCTGGAATGAAGTAACCTGGGCTGTAACCTCAGGTTTGCTGGAAAACAGCTGGAGGAGGGGTTCAGGCTACTGGGCTCTGTTGTCATGTGTTTTGCCTCCTAGGGCCACCTGTCTCGGGGCTCTTCTCTCCTTCCTTGGAGTCTACATTAGGTGTTGCAAAGAGTGAGCTTCAAGGTTTATTATCTGTGTCTTCTGACGTGCTGTCCCCCCACCCCACCTGATCTGGGGAATATTCTAGGCTCTGACAGGGTTTCTCCCTGTCTTCAGAACTTACCTCTTCCAGAAGCAGTGGGTTTCCTCTCCTGGTTTTTCTTTTCCTCTCTTCCCTCTCTCCCTTCTTCCCCACCTTCCTCCAGCATCAGTATCATTGTTACAGCTGATGTTTCATGTTATTATTATGATCTTTACCATGTACTGCTATTTCACCAGGTCCTGAGCACTGAGATAGGAGCTGTTTGCCTATCATTTCATTTGATCCTCTCAACAATTTGTTATCATCTTCATCTCACTGGATCTCAGAGGAACTAAGCCTCTTGTCTAAGATCACAGCATTAAAGGGTAGCAGAGCTGGGATTTGAGGTCAGATTCATCTCACCCCAGAGCCCATGCTCTTAACCTTCATGTTATCAGAGTCTTAGTCTTAGAAAGAGAAAGGTGGAGGGCCCGTGTTGTGCCAGTTCCAAAGATGGCTCCCTCAGTCTGTTTGGACACTTGATGGTTTAGTGCTTGAAAACTTGGCCCAGGGACCCAGACACCTGAGTTTAAATCTTGGCCCTGCTTCTTCCCAGGTTTATGACTGGCACCAAATATCTGAACCTTTCTGGCCTGGCTTTGTTTATCTGTAAAATGGGGACAAAAAATTACCTGTTTATTAGTATTTCCATAGGGATTAGATAGGTTAGAAAGTTCAGAAACTGTCTTAGCTCATGTCAGCTATCACTTTCACCCAGTTTTGCTATTTTGAGTGGCCTTTATTTGCAAGTTATCTATTTTGTTCTTTTAATGATCAATTCACAAAATTTGTATTAAACACCTTCTCCATGGTAGGTACACTACTTAGTGTTATGAATATTCTTTAATAATTTCTCCCTAACTGTGGCCAAAACCAAGTTGTTATCACTTGAGCAGCCTCAGTTTACTCTTCTCTATTGGAATGAATGACATCTCCCTCCTAGGACGGTTTGGAGAATTCAGTGAGAGACGATGTGACAGGTTCACAGTGGTGCCTGATTCATGCTTGTTGGACAGAATATAAATGAAAGCCCTTAGCAAGCTCTTACGATCTTGTGAATTTACCCCATGGCATTCAGGTTCAAGAAACATATCCTCTCTCTCTCTTTTTTAAAGGAACAAATTAAATTGATGTCTAAGGCTCACCTGCTTGGTTAAGGGGCTTGATTCTGCTCCCTTGTGAGATTACAAGAACCCCACATTCCTGAGAAGACTGCGGAAGTACTAGCAGGTCTTTGGTCCTCCGAGGTCTCCTTTCTTGTGTTTATTTTTGTGCTACACCAGCTGAATGTTGGTCCTTCCTACCTCTAGGGGGCGCCCTGCCATGCCTGGGAGTTAGCATTGCTTTCTCAAGGCTCCCCTGGCCTGCCCCAGGCTTGCTCACAGAAATGCACCACTGAAGTTGTTCTCACTGCTGTTGCTGCTGCTGGATGGGGGACCGGATGGGGGAGTTTTGGACTCCTTGGGGCTTGGTGGTAATATGGCATGAGGGCTGTTTCCTTCGGGGTGCTCCCAGGTTCAGAGGTTTTCTCATTCATTTCTTGCTTCTTTGTGCTTTCTGTGGTTACCAACTGGATTCCTTGGTGGGCCTGACTTTTTTCCAGCAAGACTCCTTCATTCCAGGATTGGTGGAAGGCAGGGAAATTACCTTTGTTCTTCCTTCCCTAAGTCAGTGCAATCAACACAAAATTTGGCATATGGATACAGCACCCCAGCCATTGTAGACACAACACAGATTATGTTATGTAGCTATGGTATCTCTGTTCCTTATTTTCTCTCCCAGAGAAATCAGCTCCCACCGGTGGACAGGAAAAGGGTTGGAACATTATTCTTAACCAGGTAGCAGGTATTTTGCACACATTATCTTGTTGAATACTGAAACCTATGCTGTCAGATAGGGATGACTTTCATTTTCCTGATGAGATAATTGAAGCTCAGAGTAGTTAGATAACCTGCCCAAGGTCAAACAGCTAGAAAAGAGCTGGGCTTTATATCAGGCTATCTGCCTAACACCCACATGCTGCTCACTACACTTTCAGATCTTCTGTGTCTTTTTATTTATTTTGTGATCACTATAGAATCTAATGTTGTGGATGATAATAAATGCTGATGGAAAGAAACTCTTCACAAGCTAAAGAAGTTCAAAAGTCACTCTGTGTTGAAGTTCTACATGGCTTAAGGCAAACAGGCTATGAAAAACCCTCTTTGATAGACCCCTTAAACACATTCCATGCATTTCTCATCCTTCTCTTCAATGACTTAGCACCTTACGTGCGTGGGGCATTTTCAATTAGGGAATGACATTGAAATTTTAAAACAGCTGAAAGATCATTCATTGCTATTTGAGATCTTAGCAGTTGTGAGCCCTAGACTCAGCATTAAAATTCTTCACATACGTCTTTTCACAATATTCTTTTCTTGGAGTAGGTACTATTATTATTTCCAGGGTATGGATTAGAAAACTGGAGCTCAGAAAAGTTAAGAATTGTACTCAGGGTTATAAAGTGACAGTGATGATGTGTGAACTCAGGTCTATGCGATCCCCAAGGCTGAGCTCATGGTCATTTTGTTATGCCAGCTATTAGGACTGGGCCAGGATGAACATTATAATCTATGTCAACTCAAATTTCTGTGAGTGGCATAGCTGAATTCCTTCACTCATCTGAGGTCCAAACATGAAGAATTCAGGAGTTTTGAACATGGAGGTGATGTTTTTATGTAGAAACTTCATTATAGAATGTGTAATATAAGATCTCAGACTACCAGACTACTGTCGAACACTTGGAATAAATATGAGGGAGATGGCTACTGTGATGGTTAATTTTATGTGTCAAAATTGATTGGTCTATGGGGTACCCAGATATTTGGTTAAACGTTATTAATGGGTGTGTCTGTGAAGGTGTTTTTGATTAACACTGAATTGGTGAACTGAGTAAAGCGGATCACCCTCTCTAATGTGGGTGGGCCTCACCCAATCTGTTGCATACCTGACTATAATGGAAGGCTGAGTAAGAAAGAATTCTTTCTTACTGTCTTTGAGTTGGGACATCAGTCTTCTATTGACTTTGGACTTGGACTTGAGGTTGGGTCTTTGGCTTTCCTGGTTCCCAGGCCTTCCACCTCAGACTGGAACTGTACCATCAACTCTCCTGAGTGTCTAGCTTGCTGACTGCAGATCTTAAATTTTTCAGCCTCCATAATTGTGTGAGCCGATTCCTACAATAAATACCTTTAATATATTTATAGCCCCAATTGGTTCTGTTTCTCTGAGAATAAAGACTAACATAGCTACCTCCGTGTTTGCATTATGTATCTCACTTCCTGGCATTCCTAGTTGCTGGAATAATGGCGAGCCTTCATCGGCCTGTATACTTAAGGAAACATCCCAGTTTATTACAAATTATTTAGAAGAACTTGGCCATGGTCTTCTGTTTGCAGACACCATTAGCATTGGGCAAGATAGGGAATGGCTTCATTCTGAGTGGTTTCTAATCAGTGACAACAGATGTTCATGGGAGGCAGAATTTTCTTTGAATCAGTGTTTTGATAATAACATTAAACACAAATACTAAGGTAGACAGAGGAACTTTAGTTTGGGCCATATGTGCTTTTGCTAAGAGATTTTGGGTGATTGAGTGAAGCAGTGTTCTACTGTAGCTGACTAATCTGAGGCAATTGGGGCTGTTTCCTGCTTCCCGGATAGCTGCAGATAGGAGAAAGAGTGTTTCACTTAATAAAATCCAAAATAAAAAGAGGGCAAAATCTCTTTCCTTTTGGAAATATCTCATCTCTGCAAGAATTCTCTTCTTCCTTTGGAGGATCCAATGGTGTGCTAAAGCTATTTCAGCTCCCACTGGCTCATAAAAACAGAATGTTTTATATTCAAGAATTTTGTTAAACTGTTGGTAGCTTGAAATTAGCTATGCTGGGATAATTCACATCATTAACTCTTTCAAATGTTACCAATCAGGTTTTTTTCTATGTAAAAACCTTATCCTGGTTATAAGGATTATAGGTGACATTATGATTTTTCTCTGTCCAACATCCATTCCTTAGCCTCTTCTGGCAATAGCAAACATTCTTAGTCATCCCAAGCTACATTCTTACTCTGCCCCAAGTTTTGGGGGACAATGACCATATTACCCAGGTTCAAGAGTGGTCATGTCACCTAGGCTTGGCCAATCAGAAAATTCCATCCTCCTGAGCACAGTGATCAGTTCACAGATGCGCATGTGACGCATTGAAGACAATCAGAGCTAATTGAAGGAGTTTTGTGATACTCCAGGAAAGAGAATCTGGCTTCAGTGAAGGAGAGTTGTAAGAGCTTGGAAGAGCACTGGAGAGCAAAACACCTGAGTAGGTGGAGCCATACCAGGTTCTGAGGACGTGGGTTGAGTACCTGCCAGCTTTGTTGCAAGCTAGATATCTCTGAATTTTGAAATTGCTGAGCCAATAAGTTTGACCTTGCTCCCATTTCTGTTTAGCTTAATCCTATTGATATTGGGTTTTCTGTCCCTTGAAAGTTACAAGTTGTAGCTGAAATAGTCTCAACTTCTTGCTGGGTCTTTCCAGTTTTCATACTCTGGTTCCAAATGAACTATGCAAGAAAATCTAATAGAGGATTTGGTAGAGGAAGAGGAAGAAGAGCTTATGTCTCCAATTCCACCTTAGTTTACTGAAATACATTGTGGTTTTCATCTATCTTCTCCTCTGGACCTAAACACATTTTTGCTCAAATGCTAGTTTTAGCATTTTTTAAAAGCTATGTGAACTTGGGCAACTCTTAAGCTTCTCTGAATTTTAGTTCCTTCATCTGAAAAGCCAGTAGTGAGACATAGTGAGTAATGTAGTGAGACATTTATTAATGTCTCACTCCCAGGGTTGATATGAAAACAAAGTGTTTTATATTCAAGAATTTTGTTAAACTGTTGGTAGCTTGAAATTAGCCATGGTGGAATCATTCACATCACTGACCCTTTCAATTGACTCTTTCCCTTAATTGAGACAATTCCTAAAAAAAGTACAGTGTTTTGCAAAGACACTGTATTTGCAAAATATTGCCATAATTGTTGGTTAAATAAAGATGTGTGGGGTAACCTGGGACCTTATATTACAATTTTATAATGCAGTTTCTATGGAAAAGTATCTTTCAAGTTGCAAGATGCAGATTTCCTCCTATTCCAACACCAACAAAATAAAGGAATTTTTAGGCTACACCATGGAAAATAAAAAATTTGAGGTGAGGGGAATGGCGTACAGATAGAAAGGATCATAAATCTCCTGCTGGTCCATCCCTGAGGGTGGGTTCTGACCTGTTTCATTCTCCTTTGTATCCTTAGGGCCTGTCGCATAGTGGGATTCTGAAACTGTTTGTCAAATAAACACCTCCCCTACTTTTACCACTGGAGAAACAGACTAAAAGAAGATTAAATACTGGGCTAGGATGCCTTCACTTTACAGTGTATGAAGAGACAGATAATAAACATTATCTTAAAACCTGGCACCGGATGAGCTCAATGGTTTAGACAAATGCTACTCCACAGTAATATGATGTGAACGCCATATCAAGTTTTAAATTTCCTAGTTGCCACATTAAAAGTGCAAAAAGAAACAAGTGAGATATTTTAATAATTACATAAACCCTATATGTATATATAGAATGTATTAAAATTATGAATGAGACTGTTGCATTATTTTTGTTCTACGGTTTCAATTCCAGTGTGTATTTTACAACACATCTCAATTCAGACTAGCCACATTTCAAGTGCTCAGTAGCCACTTGGAGCTAGTGGCTACCCTATCAGTTTAGGGGTAAGACCTAAAGAGTTTTCAAAGCTGTTTGGAAGGAGGTAGGAGGATCATTGAAGTGAAAAGTGTTTCAGCAAAATGGCAGAAGGATGCATGCTTCTTTGCAGCATCTTGAGTTATCTCTCTTAGATTCTGCAAAGATTGTTGGAAAGTCCAACAATCCCGTCCTCCTTGGTGGTAAGAGTGGTTGTTTAGTGTGAAAACTGAAGAGGAACTCAAATTTCTCATTTGGCACAATGTGGTCAACCAGAAGTGCCAGCAAAGATGTTTCTTTGTTGCCGTGGACTTCACGAGAGTCTTGGGGGAGGACTTTGGACAGGAATGGAATTCACTGGGAATGAGGGAAAAGTGTGCCTGGGTCGGCAAGTGTGTGGGATGCAGAGCAGAGGGGCATGAGGGATGGGCAGGAGCACTACATAATGTCCAAAGTTCTAGAGTGGACGACGGTGTAGAAGATGATGCTGTTTAGCAAGCAGAGCAATCAGCTGACCTCCGGTGAACTCTGACAGACACTCATGATGAAGGCATTTTCCATGCCCCTAAATCAAGACATTCAGGTTTCTGAAGAGGGGAAGAAAAATGAAATCAAGTTTCTCCTAGAAATTTCAAAGATGCCATTGATTTGCAGACTTAGGAAAATTGCATTTTCTCTCTTGGCTTCAAATTTTTTTTTCCATTTGCAAAATGAAACCGATAATTCTTACTTTTATAAGGGTGCTGACAATAAAATACAATGATAGATGCACAGGCATTTTGAAAGTAAGGCATTCAATTATTGTTATTGTGATGCTTATCGGAATGAGTTTGGAAAGATCTCATAATTGTTATCGAAAATCAAGCTTGAGGCTCTGGACTAGTGGATTATGTAATTATTCAAAAAATATTTTGAATCAGAGTCAGAAAACCTGAATTCTGAAAGTTTATGACAGTCGTCGACGTTCCACCCATTTATTCATGTATGTGTCTATTTGTGCTGTTGTTCAAAATTTATTGAGCACCTACTGTGTGCTAGACATCATATCGGATGTTGGAAGACCCCAGGAGCAAAATATGTTTCCTGTTAACAAGAAGGGGAAAGGAAATGTCACACATAACTCTAATCACACATATTTTTAAAGTTCATTACCATCGACAGACTTTAAAAAAATATATTTTTTATTAAGTGCTTAAAAAAACAGCAGTGTTTTCTAGTGAGCATCATTATCCCCATGTTGTTGACATAAAGACTGAGGCATAGAAAGATTAAGCTGCCTTGGCCAAAGTGGCCTAGGTGGGAGATTCAGGACCCAAACCAGGGACTTCTTAATCCCAGTTCAATGCTGATGATGGGTGGTTTGAAATAATAACAGCAGCTAAGATTATTGAAAGTTTTTTATGTGCAAGGTGCAATGCTGACTGGAGATACTCTCCCGACGTCAAAATTGTTAATATTATCTCTAGAGGCAGACCGGCTGAAAATGTGTGCATGCATTTATGCACGTGTGTATACCCAATCGATTAAATACTTACGACATGCCAAGTACTTTACGTGTCTACACCCAATTGATTAAATACTTACTACATGCCAAGCACTTTACGTGTGTCACAACATTTAAACTTCACAACAGCCTAAGGAAGTTGGCACTATTATTATGTCTACTGTGGATGGGAGCAGTGATGTTCAGAGAGGTTAAGTAACTTAAGTGGGTTCACACAGTAAGAGTGTTGAGAGCTCAGAAGAGAGACACTTATTGGTAGGTCTGGAAAGGTAGGGGAAAGCCTCCAAACCCACAGCAGTGAATATGTCTCTGGAAGATGCTGGTAATAGAAAGAAGATATATCTACACCAAGGATCGGGTACTGGGCAGAACTGGCCTGGGGTAAACTTTCAGTCTCTGGACATGGGTCCTTCCCCAGCATCTGGAAATGGCAGCATTCTTTCCCCACACCCTGGAACCCAGGAGCCCTCTTGTTTTCCATGGCTTCCAGAGTACCCCTGGGCAGACCTAGTCTTCTCCTGACAATATGAGATGGTCACTGGCTCCTATGCAGATCCATTCTCTGCTATGACAGTAAGAAAATGTCAGTTAATTTCATTGACTTTCCATTCCCGCAGGGGTAAAATGGGCTCTTAGCCTCAATACTAGTGATCATAATGATAATACCAATATGATAATAGCTAATTTTTATTAAGTGTCAGGCTGATACACACTTGGGCTACTCATTATCTTATTCATCCCCACAACGACTCTCTGAGGTGGGTACTACTGTTATACCTATTTGAAAGTCTGAGTCTCAGAGAACTTAAATAACGTGCTCAGGGTCATGGAGTTGGATTATAGAGCTGGACAGATTGGTTCCAAAGCCTACTTTTAACCAAAAGGCCTAAACTGAAGGACATTCAGGGTTTTAACGATATTTCTTTCATTGTCTGCTTCTTGGAAAAAAATATTCATGAAGGCATTGAGAATCAGGAAGCATTGAAGGTGGACTTGACTTGAATGCTAAGAACAGTTACTGGATGTATTCGTTACCTATTGCTGTGTAACAAATTACCTAACACCTTGCCGCTTAGAAGAACAAATGTTTCTTATCTCACCATTTCTATAGGTTGGGGATCTGGGGTGATTTAGTTGGGTGATTCTGTCTTAGGGCCTCATGGTGCCTGGGGGCTGCAGCCAGCTGAAGGCTTGAGCAGGGAGGATGCACTTGTGTGCTCAGGTGCTCGTTGATGGTCACAGTTCCTTGCTGCCCATTGCCTGGAGGCCTCCATTCCTCATGTGGGCCTCTCCAGAGGGTACTTGGGTGTCCTTATAACATGGTACCAGACACCCCCAGAGTGCGTGATCCCAGAGAGTAAGCCCACTGCAAAAGCCACAGTGTCTTTTATAACCTACTCTCAGATGTGATTTATCATCCCTTCTGACACATTCTTTTGGTCACAATATGAGAGGGGAGAGCAGAAGGGTGCACTAGGAGGTGGGGATGGGTGGGGGCCATATGGGAACAGCCTTATCTGGACCCCAGCCCTTCTCCCCAGGGATCTGACTCTATCCATTATTCTCCATTCAGCCCCCTGGGAATGTCGTAGCCATTTTGTGCCCCAGTGCCAAGTGGGCAATGGTGCTTTGTGAGTGACCTGCAGCCTGGACAACACTGAGGCTGCCCACTGTGGGAACCTGGACATGGGGAGCTTTGGGAGGTGGGGAGATCAGGTATGATGATAGTCGGGGAATGTGGGGATCCCATTTTTAGGACTCAAGGTTTGCCTACTCAGCAGGGTCCTAGAGCTGGAAGAGAGGGTCCATATAGGCTGTCTCATCTGTAAGATGAACATAAGGCCTTCCATCTTCTCTCTTCTGCTCCTGTGCAGAAAGCTGTACCTCCCATGAGAAATGAGGTCTGCCGGGTAAAGGGAAACACTCCCTGGTTCTTTATTGAATCCAATCATTTACATCTCATTGAGCCCAATCAAATTAGCCACTTATCATATTAAAGTGGCAAAAGAGGGATGTGTCAAGCAGTGCTAATTCAATAGGAAAGAGGGACTGACCGACTGGGAGCACCATGTCATAGGATTCTGACGCCTGTCTTCAAGAGGTGGAAGTCCGATATCCCCCTCTGCCAGTGATGGTCTTGATAACTTTCCTCCAACAGCTTGGCTGGATGCCACATATTGGCCAGGCAAGGGAAAAATAGGAGTTCTGAGCCCTGTAGAGGCATGGGATGGGAAGTGTGGAATGAAGGAGATGGGTGATATCATACCTTAGGGGAGAACTGTGATTTCAAGATATAGGTCGGTATTTAAAGGCATGAGATTTGGAGCCAGACTTCAAGCTTTCTAGATGTGTGGCCTTGGGCAAGTTACTTGACCTATCTGGTCATTAGTTTTCTCATCCACTACATGGGAGATGGTAATATTGTCACAGAGGGTTTCCACTGCAATGCTACACAGGCAGTATTCCAGAGAAATCTATTCCCTTTTCGCTTCTCTTTTAATCCTTCTCATTACATGAAGGAACAAAGCTGTTTGTCACGAGGTTGTCAGTACTATCTCTTTAATGCTTATAAAAACTCTCTAACCCTTTTGCGGCTGCTCGGGTGTTAGGGAATGGTGAGAGTTGAAATCATGGAGGCTTGCACTTGAATCCTTCTTGCCTTCCTTATTAGCTGTGTGATCTTGGATGAAATGCTTTAACCATTCTGCATATCAATTTCCTCATATGTAAAAAGGAAATAATAGCAGTACCCACGTCATAGGTTTGTTATGGTGCATAAATGAGTTCATGGATGTAAAATGCTTAGGACAGGGCCTAGTTCATAGAAAACAATAAATGCTAGTTCCCATTATTATTCCTTAATTCAGCCTCTTCTCTGCCACTTCCTCTTTCAGACTCTCATAACCTCTGCATTTCACTCATTAGAACTATTTGCACTTCCTGGCTATGCCTCAGGGCCTTTCTACATGCTTTCTTCTAACTGGAATATTCTTCTCTCAGACTCTGCCCTGGCCAACTCCTGCTCAATTTCTAGGCCTCAGCTGACATGTTTCTTCTTCTAGGAAGCCTGGGCTGACTCATATTCTTGTTCCCTGTGATTCTTCCCTATTGCAATGTTTTGGAATTTGTTTCTTTCTTGTCCTGGGACTCCTGAGTGCTTCAAGAATGGGAGGATTCAAGACCTTAGTCTGTTCATAGCCCCAGGACTTCTCCCAGAATCTATACCTGGTGATGGTTGCCTATCACCAGAGGCCTGATAGGATTCTATACAGTCATTGACTCATGTAATTCTCAATTTTTTGAGATAAGTTTTGTTTTGTTTTTAACAGCTTTATTAAAATATTAATGAGGTAGACACATAAACTACATATATTTTAAGTATACAATTTGGTAAATCTTGAATTCCAATGTATGCACAGTGAAAACAAAACCACGATCAAGTTAGTGAACATAACCATCAACCCCAAACATCCCCCTGGGTGCTTTTATAATCCTTCTGCTCCTTTCTTCCTTGCCAACCCTGCCCCAGGCATACCGTTGTGTTGCTATCACTAGCTTTCCACCACTAAAGGTATGTGTGCATTTTCTAAAATTTTATGTAAAAGGAATCGCACAATATGTACCTTTTTTTTTTTTTTTTGGTGAATTGCACACAGCGTAACTGTTCTGAGATGCATCCATTTTGATGTATATATCAGTGTTCATTCCTTTTCATTTCTGAGAGGCATCTGTTGTGTGGGTATAACACAATTTGTTTATTCATTTACCTGTTGATGGACATTCAGATGTTTCCAGTTTAGGGCTATTACAAAGAAAGCTGTTATGGACGTAGATTTTATGTTTATCCCATTATGCAGAGGAGGAAACTGAGGCAGGGAGTATATCAGTTGCTGAAGGTCACAAAGCTAACAAAGGAATCAGTGGTGGAGACTTAGGATGACTGAGGTACTGTGGGTCCAGAGCCCAGGCTCTTTTTACCGTAACTCTATGTTAAGGAAAATTTCAAACATAAGCAAAAGTAGAGAGAATAGAATCATTCACACCCATTGATCCATCACTCAGCTCTGACAATGATTAACTCAGAGCCAATATTGTTCCATCCTATTTGTACATTTTAAAGGATTTTGCTACAATATTCAAATACAAACCCCAGACGTAATGTTATCTCACTTACAAATACGTCAGTTTGTATCTCTCACTGACATGAATGTCAAAAAAATTACTGTGGAAATTTCAAATCTAGCCCAAAGTAGAGAAAATAGTATAATAACTCCCTTTATACCTCTTTTTAGCTTCAAGAGTTGTCAGCTCATGGGTGGTCTTGTTGCGTTAAGCTCTCATCTATATTCTCCTTCCTTTCCCTGCCAATTATTTTGAAGCAAATTTGTTATTTTATCCGTAAATATTTCAACGTGTACTTATAAAAGATAGGGAGTCTTGTGAAACAATACAGCCATAATGCCATTATCACACCTAAACATTTCACAGTCATTTCCTTTCACATCATTAAATATTCAGTTGACATTCACATTTCCCCAGTTGTCTCATATTGTTTTATTGTTTTCTTCTCTCTCCCTCTCTTCCTTTTTCCCTCCCTGCCTCCTTCTCTCTCTTTTTATTTTTTTCTTTTATAGTCTGTTTGAATCAGCACACAAACAAGGACCATATGTTGCAATCAGTTGAGATGCCTATAACGTCTGTTTTAATCTATGGATTCTTCCTCTCCCTCTCTCTCCCTCCCTCTCTCTCTCTCTTTTTAACCTTGCAGTTTGTTTGTTAAGAGAAACCAGGCCATCAAGGCCATTTTCCATAACCTCCATGCCATTATCACTCTTACAAAATTAATAATAATCCTTGATATCATCTAATACCCATCTGTATTCACATTTCCTTGATTGTCTTGAACGTGTCTTCAAAAATATTTTCAAATCAACATCTATACAAGCCTCTGTTGCATTCAGTGGTGGCATGGTGGTTCGTCTCTTCTGGCCCAAACAGTTTGTCCATCCCAATTGTCCATCCCAATTTGTCATGTCATCACTGTGCTCTACAAACTGCCCGACAGCCCAGGTTCTAAAGGCCATGCTATAACCCACTGGACCCCACCTTCCCTCCTTATTAGTACTCCACAAATGATCTTTGAATGAATGAATGAACAAATGAATGAATGAATATCTAGGAAGAAGCAGCTGAGAACATTGTCTGAAGTAGACTGGATGGATGTCTGTGTGCACGCACATGCACGCGTGCACAGCAAAATAGAATGATATATCGTAACTTGCACAGATAAAGATGAGAAAAAACAAGCATTTAAGACCCTGACCTCTGACTCCACATGGCCAAGGTCAGAATCCTGGCCTTGCCACTTACAAGCTGGGCAGCTTTGGACATGTTATCTAAACCTTTACCCCTAGGGCTATTGAAAGGACATAATGAATTGATTCATGCAAAGTGCTTACAACTGTGCTAGCGTGTTATGAGTCCTCAATAAACGTTGGCTCCCATAATGATAATTAATTTTATTAAAAGGGAGGGTGGAGGACCCCTTTCCAGAGCTCTGCAGAGCACAGTTTCACAGTTGTTGGCCTCAGTGACACCCAAGGACTTCTCCTTCTGCCCTCACTTTATTTGGAGCTCATTCTAGCCACTAGAGCCCACCACCCCACATTCTGCAGTCGTCTGTGTTTGGGAGGTCACCAGGTGGGTGGGAATCCAAGAAGTCATATTTCTTGCCTGTCCTGATTTAGTCAGAAAACACCTGCCCTCCTCCTCCCACTGTTCTCCCCTGGCACCCATGCTGCCTCAGCCCTGCTCATATCACTTTCAGGGACGATCTTGCAGACATGAAATGACCCAGTGCCAATGTTGTGTTTTGAAACCAAACCCTGAAACCTATCTCCTGCAATTTGGCTGCCAAAACCAAGTACATCTGCTTTAGGGCAATTAAGAAATTGCAGCCCAACAAAGGAAAACGTGCTGCTGAACAGGCTGTGTGTGCTGTTAAATATTCCCAGGCTGCCGACGGGGTGTCGCAACAGATCAGGAGGGAATCTTGGTTCACGAATCAGGAGGCTCAAAGCAAAACCAGCCATCAGACACCCTGAGGTCTTTTTATTAACAGTGAAATGGCAATGACTAATGCCTTTGAAGTGATGTTCTGTGCCGGGCACTGTGCTACATGAAACATCTCATTTTCCGCGATTTGATCTTCCTAGCTCGTCTAGGATGTAGGTTGAATTGTTCCCATTTTACAGATGAAGAAAGTGAGGCTTAGAGAGGTTATGTCATTTGCATAAGATTTTTACTGGGGTAGAGCTGGGATTTCAACCCACTTCTGTTCAGAGCTTTTAACCCTGCCATTAAACATCCTCTTAGTCAGGAAATATGTCATTTCATAAGATGCCCTACATATCATGCTCCGAGCTCTTGGTCAGCTGTGATTAGAAACCATTGCTTTGCTTCCTATGATAGGACATGTCTGTGTCTCTAAAAGTGAGTTAGACCCAAAGATAAATTCAATACACTGAAAAACAGCATTGCAGATCTACAGGAGGAGAAATCTGTGCTAATTTGATGGTTAATGAATGAATGTCTCAAGATGTTTCCATAAAGACAAATTTTTAATTTATATGATACATTAGCAGCCTTGAGATAGATGCTTTTGTTTGAAGTTCATCTTTCTCAGTACCTAACAGCTTGTTGGTTTGCTGGCCTAGATCTATAGGTCTGACCTCCCTCACCCCAGCTGCAATTTCCCCTCTCATCTTCATTACTTTCTCACCCCACAGTTTTCTCCTGATTTCAGCGTGTTCTGGAAAATAGTTTATATTAAACTCTCTCTCTAACACTCCTTGACTGTAGTAACAGAATAAGTTTACAAATCTTTGACTAATTGGCTGGTAACATTTAAGCAGTGTGTTGGAATTTTGCGTAGGATGGTAAGCCAGAAAAACATGTTTTTACTTGAACTTGGCTGTCAGGAAAATGATTTATTTGTGTGTCTGGGGAAGAGGTGGGTCCTGAGAGAAGATCTAGTAGCAGATGGTCTGAAAATATAGTGGGGCATCTTTTAGAAGAAGTGTAATCTTTTCACCTACAGAGATCCTTTGGAGTTATAAGCTATAAACAAATTGGTGTTAAGCTGGCTTTGTTAAAGAAAAAGGAAATTTATAATGGGAAAGACAGAAGCACCTTCAGGTTGCTCCAACTTGGAGGAAACTTGAGTGACATTCTGACTTCCTGACTCATCAGGAAGTTTTAAAGGTTGGGGGACTTGCTCAGCCCTAACCCTGGAGCCCACTGAAGTCCTCTTTCTTTTATATTCCATGTCAATCTCTACCTTTGGGAGGAAGGTAGGTAAACATGTCCACCTTCTCTGTTGGTATCCAGGTTCATATCACATCTGCTCTTACCTGGATCATTGCAACAGCCTACTAACTGGTTTCCTGGATTCCTCTCTGGGCGTCTGTTTGTGGCACCACAGCCAGATTGATGCTGTGAAGGCACCAGTCATATCATGCAGCTCTTTTGCCAGTTTTTCCCCACCCAGGGTAAAAGCCCAAGTCCTCACTGGACTGTCAATGCCCCATAGGACCTGGTTCTATGCTCTCTTCCCCTCACCTTCACTTCCCTCTCACCACACCAGCCCTCTTTCTGTTTTCGCACACACCTGCAGTCAGCCCTACCTCAGGCCCTTTGCATGTGTTATTCCTGCTCTTGGAATGCTGTGTCCTCAGATAGCTACTCACTATTTTGCTTCTTTTTGTATTTTACCCAAATGGCCCTTCTAATGTGGACTTTCTCCTCCCATAGTCTAAAATTTTAATTCCCCACCTTCAGCACTTCATGTTCACCTCCCCTCCTTTATTGTTTTCTCCAAAGCACTTATCATTAATCTGCCATACCACATACATTACTTACTTTTCTTGTTTATGGCTACTTTCTCTGCCCTCTCCCCACCCAGCACTTAAAGCTTCCTGAAAGCATGTGTGTTTGTTCACTCTGTCTCCCCCGACTAAAGCAGTGCTTAACAACTATTTCTGCGTGGTAGAATGAGTTTATGTTTTTCGGAGAGTCCATACAAACCCACCTTCTTTACACCAATGGTTATAAGTTTTATAATAACATCTTTTTTGTTATGATAAGTAGGTTTCTTTGCATGAGGATCATAATACAAAGTCTGGCTACTGAATTCTATGATGTGATTGTTACATATGGCTGACTTCAAAATCAGGTGGCTTCCCGGGAGATAACTGCAGAAGGAAGACACTTAGATGCAACTAGAAAAATGAAGAGTTACCTTCATGGGACACCGAGGTTACAGGCAGGGGAGGACTTGAGTGCCTCCAAATGATGGTGACCTCAAAGGATGGTGTCAAGTTAAAGAGCGCAAGCTCTTGCATCAGACTGCCTGGCTTCAATCCTGGCTCCATCTCTTGCTAGTACGGTGATGAAATCTGGGCAAATTCATGTCTCCAAACCTTAGTTTCTCCATCAGAAAAACGGACGATAATGATGGTGCTGACCACAAAGAGGCTTCAAAAATGGAGAGAAACAAGCCACACTTAATGGGCAATAAGAAAGAGCTCTGGAAAGGTGAGGCGTGGTTGTTAGGCTGGGGAAAGAGGGGTCATTCAGTGATGTTACTGGGACAAGAAGCCAGGCACCTCTGGAGTATCTAGGGTGTGATGTTGGGACTTTCACATACTGGGAACCATGGGAAGGGGGCGAAGTTCCCAGAACTTGGAGCCTCCGAAGTTCAAATCATTTCCAATCTTCCACTCTGGCTGTGGGAAGAGGACGTCTTTGGGGGTGTGGGCTCAGGCAGGTCTCTCTTTCTTTGAGAACTGTTGTTTCCTCTGTTGATGGGAAGTCCCTGTGGCAGGTTTGTGTTGCCTGCCTCTGCCCTTAGGGGAAAGCTGATGACATCGGACCCGGATTGGAACAACAAAACCGTATCTCCTGGGAATTTAGAATTGGGACTTGGTTTTCATGGGTACTTGAGCTGGAAAGATGTGTGAATTTGGGAGCTGTGGGACAGCCATGTTCGGCCATGTGTGCTGAGAAGTTTTAGGAGGAGAGAGATACAGGGATTATCTGCCATGTGGTGGTGGTGGAGGCGGGTCACTCATTGTCCCACCTTCCTTTTCATGTGTAGTGAATTTCACTTTCTGTCTCGGTGGAATCAAAGCTGCCTCTGGTCAAAAGAGCTCAAAAGGCCACATCTTTGTTTTCCAGCACTGGTGGCCACAGGTGCAGAGGGAAGTGGTACAGGCTTGGTCAGCTCTGTCCAGCCACCTGGGGCTTGAATCTGGAGCACATGCTACACAAACACGGAGCCACACGAGAAGAATGATGACTCCTTAGAGAAAAGACTAATACCTGATCGGTGGCATGAATTGTACACAGTGAACCTGGCAGGTATTGTCCTACCAGCCAGCCAAGAAGCTATGTAAGACCAATGAGGTCCATCAAGGGGTCTCAGGAGCCATCTGAAAGAGGATCCCACTGGCTCAAAACAGAACAAATTGAATACCAATAGGACCAGGACTTCTATGGACTGAAAGCACTTCTCATGTGTTGAAATTCAGGAGTTCACCATGATGCTAACCAACAACAGTAACGAAACCCACAGGGTCCCTTGGAAGACACTAATTTACCAATGCATTAGTTTGAGAACTGGCAAGGAAAGGGAGGCAGTAAAGCATTTATCCTACTTTCCCTACGCAAACTGTCAGAGTAACCAAACAATGGAAGGGCATGTTTATCTTTATAAATAGTCTAGCTCATAAATGAAGAAGGATTGGTAGAATTTCCCCATATTTAATACGTAACGAAATGAAGGATTTGGGAAGTGATTGCCAATGCCTGCTGATATCTAACAAAAAGGGTAAACGGGCCTCCTGGGCCATAATCAGGGAGCAGTCAGCAAGAGCACTGGAATCAGATCAAGCCTCCAGATCCGACTGCCGATTTCTAGGAAACATAGCAGGAACAGGAGCATGTCCAATTCAACTGTGGAGATAGACTCCATAAGTCAGATTGTGGGGAACGTGACAGAAACGGATTTCCCTTTTTTCTTTAAAAATATTTTTAAGGGCGGTGCCTGTGGCTCAATGGGTAGGGCACTGGCCCCATATACTGAAGGTGGCGGGTTCAAACCCAGCCCCGGCCAAACTGCAACAAAAAATAGACAGGTGTTGTGGTGGGCACCTGTAATCCCAGCTACTTGGGAGGCTGAGGCAAGAGAATTGACTAAGCCCAGGAGTTGGAGGTTGCTGTGAGCTGCGATGCCATTGCACTCTACTGAGGGCAATAAGGTAAGACTCTGTCTCTAAAAAGAAAAAAGTAAATAAAATAAAAATATTTTTAAAAATGATTTTCTTGTATATATTTGAGGTATACAATATAATGTTTTATGCATGTATTGAAAAGAATACTCTAGTTGAGGAAATTAACATATTCACCATCTCCCATAGTTTCTACTCTTTCAGCAAAAATCCTGAGCACAGTATGGTCTTACGCATGTATTAAGGAGAGTCCTCATGTTGTCTGTTACATCTGCAGACTCATTCATCCTACGTATCTGATATTTGGGATCCTTTGACTTACACCTTCCCATTTCCTCTTCCTCCCTCTGGTCCCTGCTAACCTAAAAAGAGAAGAGGGTGAGCAAGCTTATTATTATTTTTTTATCTTTTATTTTTGTCTGAATTCAGGGAACTTCATTGATGTTACATGATAAGGTGGGGCTCTCTAGGCCCCTCCTGTTCTTCAGAGGGTCTGGTGTGGAAACTGTGTGGAGGGGAGATTCTCAGTGAGGTGGGGGCTGAGTAGGCAGGGGCACCCCAGCAGCTCAGGGCTTCCTTCTTCCTCTTGTGCTCTGGCTGGGGCTGGTGGTCTGGAGGTTTTTACTCCTTGGAGGCCACGTGGGCCATAAGATCCATCACCATGTTGCCGTAGCCAAATTCATTATCATGAGTTTGACAAAGTGGTCATTGAGGGCAATGCCAGCCCCAGCATCAAAGGTGGAAGAATGGGTGTCACTGTGGAAGGCAGCCAGGATGCCCTTGAGGGGCCCTCTGATGTCTGCTTCCCCACCTTCTTGATATCATCGTATTAGGCAGCCTTCTCCAGATGGCAGGTGAGATCCACGACTGACACAGTGGGGACGTGGAAGGCCATGCCAGTAAGCTTCCCATTCAGCTCAGGGATGACCTTGCCCACAGCCTTGGCTGCGCCAGTTGAGGCAGGGATGATGTTCTGGAGAGCTCCTCTACCATCACGCCACAACTTCCCAGAGGGGCCACCCACAGTCTTCTGGGTGGCAGTGATGACATGGACTGTGGTCATGAGTCCCTCCATGATGCTGAAGTTGTCATGGACGACCTTGGCCAAGGGGGCTAAGCACTTGGTGGTGCAGGAGGCATTGCTGACAATACTGAGGCTGTTTTCCTAATTCTTGTGGTTCACACCCATCACAAACATGGGCGCATCAGCAGAAGGGGCAGAGATGATGGCCCTTTTGGCATTCCCCTGTAGGTGAGCCCAAGCCTTCTCCCTGGTGGTGAAGATGCCAGTGGACTCCACAACATACTCCGTGCCTGCCTCACCCCATTTGGTTTTGGTGGGATCTCACTCCTGGAAGATGGTTATGGGATTTCCATTGATGACAAGCTTCCCATTCTCAGCCTTGACTGTGCCATGGAATTTGCCATGGGTGGAATCATACCGGAACATGTAGACCATGTAGTTGAGGTCAATGAAAGGGTCATTGAGGACAGTATCCACTTTGCCAGAGTTAAAAGCAGCCCTGGGGACCAGGCACCCCATACGACCAAAGCCATTTATTCTGACCTTCACTTTCACTATGGGGCCTTGGGGATGAGGCTGGCGCTGCAACTAGAAGCAGTGGCTGTCTGACGAACGGGAGGACCAGAGAACCAGCAAGCTTATTATTGAAAGAGACTTATAGATAGCAGCCAGTGGTAAGCTATGGGTCTCATTTCAATCCAGAATGTAGCAAATAATTATAACAAAAATACTATGAGATGATTGTGTAGATTTGAACAGTGACTTGGCATTTAATAATTTTGAGGAAATATTGTAAAGTTCTAAAGCGTAATGATAGTTTTGTGGTTCTATCAACAGGGACACCTATTTATCTATTTATTTTTTTTTATGGTGATACATATATCCTTCTCCATTGGGGAAATTTTGTCCCCTGGGAGACATTTGGCAGTGTCTAGAGACATTTTTGGTTGTCACAACGAGGGGTAAGGAGGTGCTCCTGGCATTTGGTGAATAGAGACCAGGGATTCTGTAAACATCCTGCAATGCACAGGATGGCCTTACAGCGAAGAAGTCTTTGGCCCAAGATGTCAATAGTGCCATGACTGGGCAACCCTGTTCTAGAGATACATGTTGAAATAGTCATGGATAATAATATAGGGTAAATGGCATTTGCTTCAAAACGTTGTGGGGATGGGGCAAAGTAGGTGGAGGTACAAATGAAAGAAGATTGGCCATGAGTTTGAGAATTATTTAAATTGGTGATGTGAGTTCACTATCCTATTCTATTTACACGTGTATGTGTATGAACATTTTTATAATAGAAACTTACAAGCATGATACAGGCATAGTGAGGATTGTATTCCAGGCAGCGGTGCCCACAGCAGCCCGAGGCGCCTGGTAGCAGTGGTGGAGAGCTGGTGCAAGCTGAGATACTTGGTTTTTAGTGGCAGCAAGGGTGGCGTCCTCACCGGGTTTGGGCTGTAGCATGACTGGGGCTGTGGTTCTGGCTGTCTAGCCTCTTCTTGCTCCTGCTTGTTTTCGTTTTGTTCCTTGACCTTCCTAGAGATTCTAAATCTCCTGATAGCCTTTCAGTAAATTCCTTTTCTGTTAAACTCAGCTAAAGTCAGTTTATGTGCAGCCAAGAATTCTGACTGGTAGAAGAACAGAATGAAGCTGACATACAGGGAGAAAGACCATGGAAGGGGTGGGAGGAGGAGAGAGAGAGAGAGAGAGAGAAAGAAAGAGAGAGAGAGAGAGACTCATGGTTTTTGATTTCTTCTTCTGAATTCCTACCCCCCCTAGATTTTTAAAAATTTATAATCAACTCTCCTTTCTGTGAAAGCAAATGTAAGGGGTCTTCTTTTATTTGCAATCCAAAGATTCTCAGTGTAGACTCATTGATTACACATTTACCAGACTACCTTCCTGCTATGTCTGCTTTTGCTCACTCCAGTGCAGATGTCCCATAAATATTTGTTGAATAAATAAATGATTACAATTTGAGCTTAGACAAAGAACCAATGTGGTGTTCACACCAGCAGAGGCATTCTGGTCCTCTTGGCATATAATCATCATTGCAAATGAACACTATGGGTCCATTCTGGTATATAGGTCAGTCTCTTGTGAGTTTTGCCAGCGTATGTCAGTCTCCCTGAACACACAATGGATGCTGGGATTCCGAGTCCTTGTATGACTGGGTACCAAGGAATCCATGACGGAAAGGCCCTGTGAGAGGCAGCTTTCCCTCCTGTGCTGGAGATAATCTTCTGTTGATGGACATGGTTCATTCAAACTTCATTAACTAGTGTGGCACATAGGAAGACTTTCTTTTTTTTTTATTGTTGGGGATTCATTGAGGGTACAATAAGCCAGGTTACACTGATTGCAATTGTTAGGACTCCTAGAAGTTATCAAAAAATACAGTAATGTTTCAGGATATAAAATCAATGTCCACAAGTCAGTAGCCTTTGTATATGCCAATAACAGTCAAGATGAGAAGCTAATTAAGGACACAACTCCCTTCACCATAGTTTCAAAGAAAATGAAATACTTAGGAATATACCTAACGAAGGAGGTGAAGGACCTCTATAAAGAAAATTATGAAATCCTCAGAAAGGAAATAGCAGAGGACATTAACAAATGGAAGAACATACCATGCTCATGGCTGGGAAGAATCAACATTGTTAAAATGTCTATACCCAAAGCAATCTACCTATTCAATGCCATTCCTATCAAAATACCAACATCATACTTTCAAGATTTGGAAAAAATGATTCTGCATTTTGTATGGAACCGGAAAAAACCCCGTATAGCTAAAGCAGTTCTTAGTAATAAAAATAAAGCTGGGGGCATCAGCATACCAGATTTTAGTCTGTACTACAAAGCCATAGTGGTCAAGACAGCATGGTACTGGCACATAGGAAGACTTTCTAAACAGGGTTTATGAGAACAAACTTGGAGTTGAACAGCCTTGGGTTATGATCCTAACTATGCCACTTGCTAGTGTGTTTTCTCAGGCAAGTATTCAACCTCTCTGTGCCTCAGTTTCCTCATTCATAAAATGGACTATATTAAGGATTAAATAAAAAAATATACACACATACATACAAGCACTGGCACATAGAGAACATTCTTTAGATGGTATTATTTCTAAACATTTTGGTTACTGTTGTTGTAGGGAGGTTCTTCTGGTATAATGACCACCAACCAGGAGATGTTTAAAGTAGAAGATAGTCAACCTTTAGACCCACTTAAGGCCCATGGCTCCCATTATGTCATTTGGTTGATTCAGTATGGGCCAGCCCATTAATTATGCAGCATTGATAACCCCATGGGCCTGGTCTGGAGGAGAGACTTTTTGCATGTGGGGGGCTCCAGTGTTTTGCTGACCGACCTGGGCTCTACCATCTTCTACCTGTATGAACTCCAGCACGGGGCCTAATTGCAATGAGGTACTGCAATCGGGAGATAATTGCAGCTAGCCCACGTGGGCGAAAATTAGATGCAATGATATGTGTAAGACTCCTGCCACATGATGGGGGGGTGTCAAAAATTGTTTCACTTCATTCCATTTATTTTTCTAACTTTCAGGATTGCTAATGACTCATTTCTACCAAAGTGGTCTTTTGGCTGGTTCACGTTGTTTCCAATTTTGTGGAGAGAGTACTTAAAAATTCCTTGACGATCATACTGTCTGAAGTTACAAGTGGTGAACCCCAGCTCTGTTACCACAAAGCCCTATTAGCTTCAGATCATTTATCTTAGGACCCCAAAAATGGAAACCTGTGAGTCTTCAGACTTGCTCCCTTCAGCTCACACAGAACTTTAGTTTTTAATTTTTTTTTTTTTTACACATGGGGATCTTGCTATGTTGCCCAGGCTGGACTTACAGTGTTTTCAAAATGGGGAAATTCCACTAAAAGTTTCATGACTTCACTTGAAAAATCAAAAGGTCTTTTTTCCCCCCACAGGGAAGAAATTGGTTGGAGCTAAGCTATGGATGGTCCCTCCAGACAGAGCAAAATTTTCCATTTCTCTGCAGTCCCCCCACTCTCTATTGTCTCACTCACTTCGCTTACTTCTTATACCTGGCTAGTCCCTCAGGACTGTAAGATCATGTCTGTAGAAATGTTAAAATTCTTTAACATGCCACTCATCAGGAGGTAGGGTCTATGTCCTCTGCCACTGCACCTGGGTGGGCCTGTGACTGCTTTGACAAAATGAGTATGGAAGAAGTGACATTGTGTGAATTCTGAGGCCAATAAATGGCCAAAGCTTCTGCTTTGCTGTCTTGGGGCACTTTCTCCAGGGGAAGCCAGCTGCTATGTAAGAAATGTAACAATCCCAAGAGTGCCATGCTGGAGAGGCCATGTGCAGGTGCTCCTGAAGATGGCCCTAGCTGGGCTCCCAGGTGACAGCCATCATCACCTGCCAACCATCTGGGTGACATAACTTGAATCTGGATCCCCCAGCTCTAGTTGAGTCTTCAGATGATTGCAGCCCATTGAACATCTGACTGCAACTCCATGTGAGACCCAAATCTGTGGTCCACAAAATCATGAATAACACAAAATGGTGGTTGTTTTATCCCATGCAAACTTGAGGTGGCTTATTATATAGCGGAGATATTTGGAACAAGAATTTGTGTTGGGTCCATTTGATAGTCATCAAACTTCCGGAGGATACACTGGAAGATGATCTGGGTTCTTTCATTTTTCCAGCAGCTGTAGTGAGAACTAAGAGTCAGGGTGTAGCAGTAGGTTAATTCATCCATTCATTCATACATTTATCTATCCAACAAATTTATGGAGTATCTGCTACATGCCAGACATTTGCTAAGTGCTAGAATTTTGGCTGTGGATCAAGAGAACCAAGATTTTTGCTCTCAAGAGCTTTGCTATCTTACAAATATATAGTATATCAGGGGTGGTTAAAGGATATGGAGAAAAATGAAATAGAAGAGGAAAATAAGATTTGCTAAGGCATGGACGGGGGTTCTATGACTGTTATTAGTGGCCACCAAAGTATCTTACTATCCTATTCAAGTTTAATAACAAGAATAATGACTAACAGCAGCCATTTATTGAGTGCCAACTACCTATTGGCTTTTATATGTGTATTTCCATGTACATTTCACAAGTCCAGGAGGTAGGCACGATGATCCCCATTTTAATGGTGAGGAAACAATGATTTGGAGAGAATGAACTCATCATTGGCAGGGTGATGAGCACCCAAGACTGACTCCTATGCTCTGCTTTCCTCTAAACCAGTGGTTCTCAACCTTCCTAACCATAAAATTATTTTCGTTGCTACTTCATAACTGTAATTTTGCTGCTGTTATGAATCGTAATGTAAATATCTGATAGGCAGGATGTATTTTCATTGTTACAAAGGGGTCATGACCCACAGATTGTGACCCACCTATCCCCTCCCCACCTCTGCAGAGCTCCATTATCTGGGCAGTGAATCAGAGATCCAACTGATGATACTTTGCTTAGGAGAATATTCTCCAAGTAGATCCAGATTTTTCTAAAAGTTACAAAATCTGTGTGTGTGTGTTTATAGCTGAATAGTACTCCATGGGTAAAGGACACACAACTACAACATGGACTTTAACCTTACAGAAGCAATTCATGTAACCTAACTTAATGTATGCTCATGTTCATCAGAAATTTTAAAAAAAAGGACTAGGCAGAGAAAAAAAAGTCTGATGATGATTTCTGATTCCGCAGTGCAGTGTCAAAGGAAAAGGAAAAAGAAAAAGAGAAAATGATTCCCTTCGGAGAAAAAACAATCAGGAAATGAAGGGACACACTTGAAAGATTATGTATTTAATGTTTAAGCCTCTTCCTCTTGTCCCTCAAGTTCAGTTTAGCATCCGACTGGCAAAACTGACAATTTATGAGGATCTTGGGCAAGTAACCGTGTGAAACTTCCCTGTGGCTCTGGAGATGGCAGGCAATTCATCCTACAGACCGTGGGGCTTTTAGGGTAAAATAGTTCTCTAATATTTTTTCCCTTCTGCTCATGCTTTTCCCAAAGGGCAACAAATGGCAATAGTTTGCTGAGAAAGTGCTGTATATGGTCTTGAATGAGACTGTTCTTCCGCCTCGAGTCACTCTGTAAGAGAAAGGGGAATGATCAATTTCCCCCCACCCCGCCCTGGTTCTTTGCCCCTCAAGCCTGAGTCTGAGTTTTTAGAACTCCAGTGGCCATTCCAAAGCTGTCTCTTTCTTAGACAATCCATCTTTTTTTCAATCCTTCTCTTTTTTTCCCCCGTGGCCACAGAAGAGGAAGAAAAGTACCACTTTTCTTCTTTTTTTCCTGGTAATTATCCAGAGTTAGGGCTTCTGGGGGAAAAAAAATAAACCTTGGACAGGGGTCAGGATGGTGTGGGAAGCTTTCTTGGAAAAGTGTAAAGCAGACTAAGATGATATTGGCAAGGGGAATTCTGGGCCAAAGAATAGACCCTCCCTCTTCTCATCGCCAGGTCGCATAGAACTAACGGCTGCCAGGCCCCGTTCTGGATGTTTCTCGAATCTAGTTTTCCCTAACCCTCAAAAACATGGGAGGGAGGCATAATTGAATCACAGAGGGGTGAGGTGACTTGCTGAAGGCCTTATTGCTAGGCTAGTAAGTGGGGGAAAGAATATTCCAGGCATAGGACAAAGCAGGAGAAAAAGTCACAAAATCAGCTTGTGACTACTGCAGGTGACAGGCAGGCTCTGGGAGCTCTAACCCTAAAGGCAGTGGGAGCCCCCCAGGGATGTTTAAGCTGGAGAATGGCATCATATCATCTGCATTCTTGGAGATCATTCCGGAGGATGATCTGGAGGAGGACCCAAGAGGAGACAGGGTAGCCACAGAGGAGGATCTTGTCTCTGAGACTGTGGCAGGCAATGGAGGGTTTTAGAAGTAGAATGCAATAAGACCTGTGTCTTCAAGGAAGACACAGCCCAAGGGATGAAGAGCCTTTGCATCTGAAGGGAGATAATGTGGCCCTGGGCCACAGTGCCAAGCCTTGTGTGAGTGGAGTGGCCCATTCAGATCGGATCAACAGAGTCTTCCTGTTGGTTTTGCTTTGGTTGAGAGAAGCAAATGAACTTGCTAAACTCCTGCTTCATTCTTACAGATCTCCTCCTCTTAAGGGGTGTGTGTGTGTGTGTGTGTGTGTGTGTGTGTGTGTCTACACAGGAAGCACAACCATGGCCACCAAATCACGAAAGAAATATTTTTGACTGTGAGACACTACTTCCCTCCTACTCCAGCCAATTTCCACCAGCACTCAGAAGCTGTCACGGCACAGTCTGATGGTAGCCAGACCTGAATTCCAGTCCAAGCCCTGCCACTCCACGGTGTGACTTTGAATGGGTCATTTCCTCTCCGTGTGCCTCAGTTTTCTTACTCGAAAAATGGGGATGATTGTGCCATCTTCCTCCTCCTTGGGTCATTGTGAGCATGAGACGACACCTATTTATATATTAAACTCAGAGCCTGGTATGGAGGAAGCGCAAAATGAACATGACCATTATTTTTTGCCGGATTCCTAGGTGTGATAGCTTCAGTTCACAATCTGCCACAATCTCACAGTTGGAGAGCCATTCTGGATTCGACACAGATCTCAGTGTACAATTCCAGAAAGCTCAAATAAATAACTCAACTTGGACTGAGCTCAGTGGTCCAGAACATCCGATTCTGAAGCGTGGCCCTAGGATCATCCCCGGGAGGGCACAGCCTACGTGGAACTAGATCAGCAATACCTGGGGACTCAGTGCCTCATGACTGCCTTTCGTCATCTGAAGCCCACAGCTGAAATTTCCCAGTAGGGATCATTAATCACACCAGCCACTGATTCCACAGACAATGGGGCTGAAGCTACTTGGCAGACCTTTGCGCAGATATGGTTCTCGGTTATTATCCCTGATTCCAACCCACTCAGGGGAAAGGACAAGTGAACGCTCACTTTCCTGTGGTAACAGTGGGCCACTGTTAGAGGCAGATCATGGGTTAGCTTTGAACCTCACTTAACTCAGAAGCTCTATCCTTGCTTTCTCCCACCCTGTCCTTCCCCCGAAGGGTAGCAAATGCTGACCTGCTAGGAAATATTTGATTGGGCCGAGGGGGGTGAAAGGAAAAGGGAAACCAGTGTATGCCCCACATCCTCCCACACGCCATTTATTAATTCCAAGTTTCACCAAATGTTCACAATCACCCAGCAAGGCAGGCACTTTCATTCCCATTCCCACTTTAAAATGAAGTTCAGACAGGGGAAGTGAAGGGCCCTGAGACACACGGTAAGGAAGAGACTCAAACAGTACCTCATTGTACTTCTTCCTATTGATTCTCACAGTTGTTCCACTGTTCCATTTTAATAGGTGGGGACACGGAGGATAGATAATGTACTTGAGAACTCACAGTGCAAAAGTGGTAGAAGTAGGATTTGAACTTAGGTCTTAAAATGCTACACCTCAGGCTATTTACACTATAATCTACATCCTTTCTGCCCAAAGCGTGGTCTGTGAACCAGCAGGTTTAGCATTATCTGACACTTGTCAAAAATGTGGCCTCTTGGGACCCACCTAGATCCTCTGAATCGGAGTCTGCATTTTAACATGGTCCCCAGCGGATTGTGGGTACCCTGAAGTTTAAGAAGCAATGATGTACATGGTCCACTTTTTTTTTTTTTTGTAGAGACAGAGTCTCACCTTTATGGCCCTCGGTAGAGTGCCATGGCCTCACACAGCTCACAGCAACCTCCAACTCCTGGGCCTAAGCGATTCTCTTGCCTCAGCCTCCCAAGTAGCTGGGACTACAGGCGCCCGCCACAACGCCCAGCTATTTCTTGGTTGCAGTTTGGCCGGGGCTGGGTCTGAACCCACCACCCTCGGTATATGGGGCCGGCGCCTTACCGACTGAGCCACAGGCACCGCCCACATGGTCCACTTTTGCTCAGTGAGAACAGAGACACTGCGGCAGCAAGTCTCCAAAGATGGACCCGGGGATTCATCCCCTTTGCCAGGTGCATGCCACTCCTCACAGCAAGGAGTGGAATTCATTTACTCACCCTTGAGTCTGGGCTGGTCTTGTGATTGGCTTTAACTATCAGAATGCACAAGAGGCGATGGTATTGAATTTCCAAACACTTTGTACTTCCTGCCTCTGAGAACCTAGCTGCCATGCTGGGAGAAGCCCAAGCTACCTGGTGAAGACATATGAGTAGGAATTGAGGCACTGTGGTTGATAATCCCTTTTGATTATACACCCAACCCAAGCTGCAAGCCAGCGGAATAAGCCGTCTTGGACGTTCCATCCCAGTGAAGCCTTCAATGACCTTATCCCCAGCCAACATCACATAGAAAAGAAGAATCACCCAGCTGAACCCAGTCAACCCAAGGAATCAGGAGAAATAATAAAATGGTGGTTGTTTTAAGTCACTAAATTTGGGTAGTTGTTTATGCAGCAATAAATCATTTAAAGAGAAGTTGGTAGCTAGAAGTAGAATGCTGCCAGAATATCAACCTAAAACATGTAGCAATGGTCTTGGAACTAGGCAGAGGGTAGAGACCTGAAATGCTCAAGGAGGCTGGGAGGTCAATGAGGAAATTGCTATCAGAGGTAGGAGAAAATGAAACTTGAGTGATGAACTGCCAGGACAATTAGCTAAACTGTCCCCAGCAGGAGTGTGGAGATAGAAATGGTGCCCAATGAACCTCTCAATTGGTTAGGGAGATTTCCAAATAGACTACTGAAAGTGCCAGCTGACTTTTATTGGCTCAGAGGTAATATTTTTATTAATTAAAATTCAATGAAGTTAACAATTCAGTTCCTTAATTGCACTAGCCTGATTTCAAGTGCTCACAAGACACCCATGGCTTTTCTATTGAAGAGTATAGAATTTTATAAAGCGTCATCACCATCGCAAAAATTACTCCCATCCAGGATTAGTCAGGAAAGTTTGGGGAAGGATTACGCTAAAGCACTGGTACTCAAAGTGAGGTCTTGGGCCCAGCAACAGAAACATCACCCGAGAGCTCCGTAGGAATGACACTTCTCCGGCCCTGTCCAGACCCACTAAAGCAAAACCTCTGGGGGTGGGGATAGGAATCTACGTTCTCACCATGCCCTCCCTTCCAGGTCATTCTTATGCCCATAAATTTCAAGAAATAAGCACTCAACTAAAAAGAGTTAAGGAAAATGACTGTTTTATAGTTGAGGGAAAGGTTAAGGGAAACAGCCACCAGCAGAGGGGAAATAGAAGAGCCATCACTGAGCCCCAAAGAAAACTGGAGCCCTGGAACAGTGGCTATCAGGTGGCCAAGACACATACTCATTCCAGACCCAGGGCAAAGAAGGAAGGGTTGGCAGGAAGGGTAACCAATCCCCTCTCCCCCTCCTTCCTCTGTCCTCTAATTTTTTTAAAAACTGGAGTCCCTCTGGGTCCAGACTAATCAAAAGCCAGAGGACCGGGAAGTCTCCTCTGTACATGGGAGGCAAGAAGAGCATGGAGGATGTTCCTGGAAGAACAAGTGAAATCTAACCAGCACATGTGATTTTGATGCCTTAGCTATGTTCTTAAAAAAACATATTTGCTACATAGATGTATAAATATTAACATTAAAAAGATGTTAAAGTACAAGTGAAAACCACCTTATTTACAATGTGTTGGGGATCTGTGCTCTGGGAATGCTGTGTCATCATACAATTTTAAGAAAGAAAATAATCACTGTTGACATTTCCTTCCTGTTTATTTTCCCCTCCGCTCTTCTCTCTCCCTCCTTTTCCTTCCCTTTCCCCCTTTTCTCTCTCTTCACCCCTTCACCCTTCCCCTCTCTCCACCTTCTTCAATCTCCCTACCCATCTCTATATTACGTAACCACATTATAGTAAATAAAGTGTTGTAGCCCGTCTTTTTCATTTTAAGCTACGTTTTGAGCATTTCCTTGTGCCATTAAGGATTCTCTGAAAACATGTTTTTTTAGCGGCTGTGCAGATGGTTTAAAGATGATTGTTATTGTAAGCTGTCTCAAATCCTTTTGGGAAGTAGGTGGTGTACAATGCATAAATTATAAATGAAAAGCAAGTTGTTCTTAATTTTACCCTCAACCTCTAAAGTGCAGCAACTCTTTGTGCATCTGTTTCTCCAAAGCCATAGAGACAGAAGTGACAGTAACAATGGCCACGGAGGAGCCCCTTGGTGGGTGGTGGATGGGCCTTGACCTGGGAAGGAAGTCCACACCCCGATTCTGTCCGGTTTCTGACCATGTGACCTTGGAGAAATCTCATTGGTCAAATGAGGGTGATTGGACCATAAATGAAGTTGGGATCAGAGTCCATGCTTCTAAGTCTACAGATGGAGTTCCTTTTCCTCTGGTTGGAGCTGCCTCCAGATCTGTACCCCCATCTCTACCCCAAGCTCTTGCCACCCTGTCAAGAAGATTAGAAAATCCTTTCCAGGATTAATGGGAAAAGGGTGGCGCCCTGCCTTCTTGTCAGGCACCTCAGTGTACATGCTGTCCCTGGGTTACAAGCATTAATTTATTAATTGAGAAAACTCTGAGCCCACAGCACCCAGCCGTCCAGTTGGTATTATCGCACCCATAATTCAATACCCCATTCAGTGCCTGCTTCCTCCAAGACCCCTGCCTGGGAGCGAGGCTGGAGGAGCCAGCTCCCGTTGCCAGGCCTGTGCTGTGATCTGTGTCAATCAGGCCCATGTTCAATGTTCTATTGTCTTCTGGCTACACTCTGGGCATCTTTGTCACACCTACCTGATTGGAACTGCCAGCAAAGTCTATTATCCTCAACTCCACGGAGTCTCTGTCCAGAGGCTGTGTTGTATGGAGGGGGAAATTCTGCTCTAATGAGAACAAAGATCAGGACCTGACTGCCAGACTGAGCAGTGAGAGAAGAAATGGAGCTGGTGTCTTGAGAGTCTCCCATGAATTAGGAAGAGAGAAGCCCAGTAAGTCTTAGTGTTAGATAACAGGGTTTGATTTTTACATATTCCTCTAAGCACCTAGACATTGGATAGGAAATTTTATGATTTTTATATTATAGTGCATACGTGTTATATTTTCTTATGTAACTTATTTTGTTACTCACACATATACATACATATACATTTTTTTCCTGGGATAATAAAGTTACTAAAATAAGGAGTAATGACCATGGCTAGGAGGGAGCAGGTGAATTGGGAAGAGGGTTTAGAATGTGAAGATTAGTCACAGAATCCTGGCTCTGCCACCTACTCTCTGTGGCAGTGGTCCCCAACCTTTTTGGCACCAGTGACTGGTTTCATGGAAGACAATTTTTCCAGAGACCAGGAGGAGGGCCAAGGGTGCGATCCGATAGGAAGCGGAGTTCAGGCGGTGATGTGAGCTGTGAGTGATGGAGAGTGGCTATAAATACATATGAATCTTCAGCTCACTCACCCACTGCTCACCTCTGGCTGTGCAGTCTGGTTCCTAACAGGCTGTGGACCAGACTGGACTAATACCAGTCAGTGGCCTAAGAGTTGGGGACTGCAGCTCTATAGTATAGCCCTTTAAGTCCTCTGGCCTTGGGCCTCTGTTTTCCCATTTGTGAAGTGGGAATCATAACCTGCTGCTGTTCGGGTGAGTATGTGTAATTAGATTCAAAGGGCTGTGAGACTCTGCATTCCAACTTCTACTTTTCTATATGGTTCTTCACAAAGGATTGACACACACAATGACCAAGAGCTCAAGGATAGCGGTGAGGGAGGAAGGCGAAGGGGAACGGGTCACAGGGTCCTGCCTTGGTGGGGATGGTGGGCTGGCCTGGGGTGCAGGCAGAGCTGAAACAGGGATGGAGACTGGCTTTGACTTTTGCCCAGTGGCTGGCCACATGGAGGCACAGGGACAAAAGTAAATGAAAAAGATTTCTGCGCTTCACTCCATGAGGTAAGAGGATAACCCAGCCTATGCTGAGAATGAAGACCCTTTCCTCATCTTCCAGATGGGGGCTGGAGAATGCAGAAAGAAGGCACTTCTGGGGCCCATCTTGCTGGGTCAACCACCTAAAGCAGAAGAAAGCAAGTTTGTCTTTCGATGTAGTGACCTGTTAGATGACTGTTGGATGAAGAATTTCTGTTCATGACTGTTAGATGAACAATTTCTCTGCCTCTGGGTTTAGGTGAGACAGGGATGATGAGGATACAGAGGGGTGGAAATTCTCTCCTTCTCTGAGGAAGAGGCTAGAAATGTGTGCAGTGAGGAAGAAACACATCTGCCTTCAAAACATCCTCTAGGTGTGGTCCTTCTGTCATTGTGTTAACTGTCTAAGCTGCAGGTCAGCTGAGTGTGACTTTCCTCCTGGGGGAAAGGAGAAGCAGCCCAGCGAGGCAATTCTACTTCTGTTTTCAGGAGAATTTCCTCTTAATACATCGTTGGGTGTTTTCCTGGAACCAGCAAGATGGATGGCTCAGCTCTTGCCCACCAGAATTCTCTGAAATAGAATTATGATAACTCATTGATTACATGGAGGCTCTCTGCACTACATGGGCTGAAAATTCGTCTCTGTTTCCATCCCCACCTCACATAATACCTGTGATGTTGTGTGATGTGACTTCCCAGTTGTCATATCCTGTCCTGAAGGGAGACCATATAACCCTTCTCCAGTTGACTCCCCTTCTAATAAATTAGAGTTCAAAGAAGACAAAGTCTGAAATTCTCCTCTTCCCAGTTTTGTACTCTGTTTTGTCCTAGCCTGAGTAGTTCCTATTCATTCAACTGCATGAATAATAATAATAATAACAACAGGATTAGTAGTAATAATAGCTGTTCTATTTGATCACTTACTAGGACTACAAGCCAAAGACTATTCTAAGAATGTCACAGTATTAATTTATTCAATCCTCACAATCTTCTTATGAGATCAGTGCTCAATGTATTATCTTCATCTCTGTTTTCTAGATGAGGAAATTGAGGCACCGAGGAGCAGAAGTGATTTGCCTGAGGTTGCGTGGCGGGCTGTCCCCTGAGTCCACACCATTAACCACTAGGCTACATGTGCCTGTATTGGTGTTATCTGGGGAGGCGGAAACACAGAAAACAGGAGAGAAAAAGAAAACAAACTCCATAGTCTATCCCTCACCAGGATGCTGGTCACTTTATTCCAGTTGTGTGGAATTTAAGAGCCGTGAACTTAAACTCAGCTGGGAAGAATCTGCTGTGTAGAGGATGTTCCTGTTTTCCCCACCCTGGAGAGGAACCTTCCCCCATGTAGCCAGTTGCCTCCCTTCTCACAAAGTGGTTCTGTTCTATTTTATTTGCACTGGTCTTCCTGCTGCATTTGGATGATTTCAGAGGTGGAAGTCCCAAGTCTTCCTTGAAGACTTCTTTTCTTGAGAGTCCTGCCCACATATTTAAAGCCTCAGTCTCCATTTCCCCTTTGCAACAAGGGTTTCTGGTCCATTGGAGCTGAATTGAGTGTGGATTTTACTGAGGACAGATCTTGCCACAGGTACCTCATAATGGACAACTCTCTAAGCGATGCTTATGACAAGTGTCTTGTGCTGTTCCAGGGTTCCATTTCCTGCTCTTGTCTCTATTTTTCCTTCTTCAGCTATAACTAAGAGATTTACATCAATTCAAGGAAAGTCAATTGCTGAATAGCAATTTTTAGCAAACTGGCTTTTAGGGAATTGGTTTTTATTGTACTGGTTTGCTTGATTCCACATCTCATAACTCATAACTCGTAGTTTTTTTCTCCATAGAAGGAAGAGAGAAAAGAAGGAAGGAAGTATGGAGGGAAGGAAGGAGGGAAGGGAAGGGAAATAAGGGAGGAAAGAAAGAAGAGAAGGAGAGAGGGGGAAAGGACCATCAGTCCTGAAGTACAGGTAACAAACTCATTGACTGAAAAACTGACAACGCCTAGCTCCAATTTTAAAAGAAAAGGACTTCTTATGGATACATCTAATTCCCTGAAACTGCTAAAATTTTAGCTCTTGTCCCCAGGAAAGTCTTTCTCCTAGTTCATTTTTTTCTCCTTAGCTTTGCCATTATCCACATATGACAAGACCAAAATCTGCTTCTAAAGGTGACCCCTGAGTTTTTGCACAAAGTTAGTGTCTGCCATGTGTCCTTAGAGTTTTGGGTTTTTCCTACACCACAATCCAATAAACTCAAGCCTCTGTAAACTGCTCTGCAAAGGACTGGACACTGTAAGGGCTTAATAGCTATGATGATCGGCATGACATCCAATTATTTCAGGCAACTATTTATTGAACTCCCAGTACATGCTGAGCTGTATACTAAGCTCTGTAGATGCAGAGTTGAACAATAATAATTAAAGTTAATTTTTATTGAGTACTCAGTGCATACCAAGCACTTTCCTCCATGCCTTATGTGGATTAACTCTCTTGATTCCACAATCACCCCATTAGGAGCTCTGGAGTAAGCCTCCAGAATGGTTTGCTGAACCACTGGTCTCCACTACCCTTCCCAGCCCCTCCAGAGCCTGCGGTCCAGGCTGGGCCAGAAGTTTGGGTGTCAGGGCTGAGTAGTGAGGGATGTAGGAGGCCCTGGGGAAGGGGACCGCCTAAATCCTCTTCTCAGAATCACCATGTGCAGACAAGTTCTTGAGATGTCACTAAACTGAATTGCTCCTCCACAGACTCCACTTGCTCAGCCTCCATCCATAATTTCATAACCCAAACAGCCGAACCACGAAGGAGGCGGCTTCTTGTTGTTGCTGCACCATCTGTTTTTCTGCTTAATGTGTCTTCCTGGGGAACACACAGGAGCACTCCACTCCGCCCATCCCCGCACCCGCTGTCTAGGCAGCGCCGACAACAGAGCTCTGGAACCCTCCTCCAGTGGGCGTGTAGGACCTTGGCAGTCCCAGCCACGTGTCAAGGTCATGCTTCCCTCCACACTTTTGCCTGCATGTTTGTGGAACATTCTCTCTGCTGCATATTCACGCCTTCCTTGCCCTCTGTGCTGAGTTCGGAGCTCACTGGTACTCCCAACTGTTTAGATGACCCCCTGTGAAGTCCCCCTCAGGCATGGGCATTTTGAGTCTAAGATTCCTACACAGCACCCCTGCACACCCTCTCTGATCAATCCTAATCTCCTGGGAGGTGCCTGTGGCTCAAAGGAGTAGGGCACCAGCCCCATATTCCAGAGGTGGCAGGTTCAAACCCAGCCCTAGCCAAAAACTTCAAAAAAAAAAAAAAATCCTAATCTCCTTTTCTTCATCTAGCCTCTTTGCCAGCCTTGACTTAGGACTCAGTTTATGTGCCTCCAATGAGTGAGGAGACCAGTTCTCTCCTTCCTCTACCCTGCCAGCCCTGTCCCCAGGTGTCAGCAGGGGCGACTCTACTCCCCTGCTGCCTTCTCTGTGTGTCAGGCTAAACACCTCAGGCCTCGCTTTCTCTCACACCTGCGTCTGATCTGCCAGCAAATCCTGTTGGCTTCACCTCCATACAGCCACAATCTGACCACTTCTCATCGCCCCCCCCCCCAACCTCATGATTATCTCCTGGCCCGAGCCACCAGTGTGAATCCCTGGTTGTTATGACAGCATTCTAAATGGTCTCCCTGTATCCACCCTCACTCCATAAAGGCAGAATGAGTCTTTAAAAAGATAGTGTATCTTATTTCTCCTCTACTCACATCTATTCAAAGTAGAGTCCAGGGTGGTGCAAGGCTTTACACATCAGACTCCTGCTACTTTGGGCCGCAGCTTCCAACACAAATCCTCACTCTTCCTGTCTCAGGGCCTTCCTGGAGGGTCCCTGGACTGACAAGAATGTTCTTACATCAAGGCCTCTATGCTGTTGCCTCCTTGAGGGATATTCTTCTCTCACATCCCCTCAAGGGTTCCTGTAGGTCTCTGATCAAATGTCACCTTCTCTGAGAGTCTGCTGTCATTTCTATACCCTTCATTGTTTATTGCCCTACATAATACTTCTAACCTTCAGCATATTGTATATTTAGGTGTTTTTCATTTTCTTTCTCTCTCCCCTCAAAGCTCCATGAAAGTAGGGACTTTGTTTCATTCTCTGCTCTATCTCAGGGCCAAGAACAGAGCTTGGCACGTGGTGCATTCTCGGTAAAGATGCAGTAAGTGCCTTGGTCTGAGAGGTGGGAACTGAGGCTGTGTGGCAGATCTTCTGGGTTCTAGTCCCTGCTCCACTTGTTAGTTAGTATCTGGTTCTCTAGGACAAGCTATCTAACTTCTCTGTGCATTGGTTTCTTCATCTGTAGAAGGAATATGCATTGTTGATATGATTAAATGAGTGACTACTTGTGAAACATTCAGACCAGTGTTTAAGAAAAGAAAACACAAAACATCTCAAACCATTTTTGTTCCTTGTTCTCATCCAACACAACATTCAACATGGAATTCTTCTGTGATCAATGTGTGCGTGGGTTCCCTATCCACGAGCGGCAGACAGCAATTCAATTCAGTTCAATTCTGACAAAATCTACCTGGAAATAGTGTCAGATCCCGCAGATTGAGGGCTTAGTTTCCAAGACTGTCCTCCACCACTTAGATACCTATTACGAGTCCAGGCCTCCAGGACTTCTGACCAATGGGCTTCAAGTTGGGGTTCCTACAACCTCTTCTTTGCATTTGATTAATTTGCTGAAGTGGCTTCTTTGCATTTGATTAATTTGCTGAAGTGGCTCACAGAGCTATTTATGATTTTTTTTTTTTATTGTTTGGGATTCATTGAGGGTACAAAGAATTAGGTTACATTGATGCATTTGTTAGATAAAGTCCCTCTTATAATTGTGTCCCACCCCCAAGAGGTGTGCCATGCACAGTAACCCCCCAGGCCCCTGCCCCTGTCCCCACTTGCTAATTCCTCTACTTCCCCCTTGTATTAGCTCATCTGCTGCCTTCATATTAGAATTGAGTACACTGGATTCTCGCTTCTCCATTCTTGTGATGCTTTACTGAGAAGAATGTGTTCTACTTTCATCCAGGTTAATACTAAAGATGTAAAGTCTCCATCTTTTTTAGTGGCTGAATAGCGTTCCATGGTGTACATGTACCACAGCTTGTTAACCCATCCCTGGGTTGGTGGGCATGTTTGCAGTTTTATTATAAAGAGTGTTACAAAGCATACAGATGAAGAGGTCTGCAGGGTGAGGTGTGGGGAAAGTGTGCAGGGCTTCCACATCCTCCCTGGTTCCTCCAGGAATCAACCCTCCTGTATTCCCCTCTCCCAAAGCTCCCTGAACCCTCTTCTATTGGCCTTTTAAGGAGACTTCATTGTATAGGCATGATTGATAACCCATGTGGAAACATGATTGGACAAAAAGGGTATGATCTAAACCCACCAAGGTCTGTCTGTTCAGACTCTTCTTGTCTTATGTGTGCAGCATTCCTTCCTCCAGGGCTGCATTCCCCACCTCTTGGGCCACAGACTGGTACTGGTCCACGGCCAGTCAGGAGCTAGACTGCCCAGCAGGAGACGTGTGGTGTGTGAGCGAGTAAAACTTCATCTTCATTTACAGCTACTCCCCATCGCTGACGTCACACCTGAGCTACACCTTCTGTCAGTTCAGGGGCATCATTAGAGTCTCAGCAGCTTGAACGCTACTGTGAACTGTGTGTGTGAGGGATCTAGGGCATGTGCTGCTGCTTCTTTTTTTTTTTTATTATTAAATCATAGCTGTGTACATTAACGTGATCATGGGGCACCAGACACTAGTTTCATAGACCGTTTGACACATTTTCATCACACTGGTTAACATAGCCTTCCTGGCATTTTCTTAGTTATTATGCTAATACATTTACATTCCACATTTACTAAGTTTCACATGTACCCTTGTAAGATGCACCGCAAGTGTAATCCCACCAATCACCCTCCCTCTGCCATCCTCCCCCCTCCCTCACCTCCCATTTCCCCTTCCCCCTAGTCTTAGGTTGTAACTGGGTTATAGCTTTCATGTGAAAGCCATAAATTAGTTTCATAATAGGGCTGAGTACATTGGATACTTTTTCTTCCATTCTTGGGATACTTTACTAAGAAGAATATGTTCCAGCTCCATCCATGCAAACATGAAAGAGGTAAAGTCTCCATCTTTCTTTAAGGCTTCATAATATTCCATGGTGTACATATACCACAATTTATTAATCCATTCGTGGATTGATGGGCACTTGGGCTTTTTCCATGATTTAGCAATTATGAATAGGGCTGCAATAAACATTCTGGTACAAATATCTTTGTTGTGATGTGATTTTTGGTCTTCTGGGTATATGCCTAATAGAGGAATTATAGGATTGAATGGCAGATCTATTTTTAGATCTCTAAGTGTTCTCCATACATCTTTCCAAAAGGAATGTATTAATTTGCACTCCCACCAGCAGTGTAGAAGTATTCCCTTTTCTCCACATCCACGCCAACATCTCTGGTCTTGGGATTTTGTGATATAGGCTAGTCTCACTGGAGTTAGATGATATCTCAAAGTAGTTTTGATTTGCATTTCTCTGATGATTAAAGATGATGAGCATTTTTTCATATGTCTGTAGGCCGCATGCCTGTCTTCAGAGAAGTTTCTCTTCAAATCCCTTGCCCAGCCTGTGATGGGATCATTTGTTCTTTTCTTGCTTATACGTTTGAGTTCTCTGTGGATTCTGGTTATTAAACCTTTGTCAGAGACATAACCTGCAAATATCTTCTCCCATTCTGAGGGCTGTTTGCTGGGCATGTGCTTCTTATGAGAATCTAATGCCTGATGATCTGAGGTACAGATGAGGCCGTGATGTTAGTGCTGGGACTGTGGAATTGTGGGAAAACAAACTCAGGGCTCCCAGGGATTCTGGATTAGGTGAGTTGTATGATTAGTTCATTATATATTACATTGTAATAATAATAGAAGCACACAGTAAATTTAATGTGCTTGAATCACCCCAAACAATTCTCCCAGCCCCTGATCAGTGGAAAAACTGTCATCCATGAAACTGATCCCTGGTGACAAAAAGGTTGGGAAGCAAGGCTCCAAGGTATGGGGCAGGACTCTCTCTGGAATGAGGGTCTTATGATCTACAATCAGGTTAGTTTACTGAGATTCTATTTCCTGAGGCCAGCTTATAAGGCACCCAAATGTCATAACAAAAGACTGTGATGAATGATATGGGAGTTATGAGCCAGGAACTATGGATGAATAAGTATAGAAATTAAAAATATAAAAACTCATAATATCACAACCAGTGTCCAGCACATCCTTCCTGTGCTCTATAAATGTTCACGCTTATCACATGGTAACCAATTACTTTATTATGTGCTTAGATGTTGAGGAAGTCTCTTCTCCCAGCTAGAGCCTAAGTCTTGTGAGGAAGGTGTTTCAACCCTTGTATATCCCTTATGTCTGCTGTACAGTAGACACTGAGTAAATATGGAGTGAGTGAGGGCTGAAGGGATGTCAGGCTGGGCTCGATTATTTAAAAACTCCTCTGCATTGCAAGATGCTCCATTTGGGAATAGTTGGGAAGGAATTCAAATAACCTTCTCCATTAGATGGTGACGGATTGTTACGAGAAGTGGCTTTTAGAGAGCGTAGCCCTCCACCTGGGAATTCTGCATCCTTCCTGGGGGGTGGGTGATTCTCCCCTAAGTTGCTAGTCACACTTGAAACCACTCAATAGCCCTTGACGCTCACTGTCACCTGTTCTTCCACTCTAGCCTTAACACTCATTTCTCTAGACTCAGGCAGCAGTTAATTTAAGGTAGCAATTAAATGGAGCCAAATTGCTCTTTAAATACCATAGACCATTTAATGGAATAGCTTTGGTCTGCCAAACAGAATTAATCCCCAACACGAGAAAAATGCTCCAAATGCATATATGTGTGCTTATGTGTATTTTTTTCACTTCTGAAAATAAATGGAAAGATTTTATTTTAACTTTTTACTATGAAAACTTTCCAGCACACTCAGGAGTAGAGAGAAGCATCTAATGAATTCCCATGCACCCAATGCTCAGCTACAGCTCCCAAATTCCTCTTTTTTTTTTTTTTCCTGCCTGGAGTTGGCCAGAGTAAATCCTAGATATCATACTATTCTACTGTAAACATAAAGGAAAAAGACCTTTCTTTACAGTACTATGTGGCCATTGTCACACTCCAAAGACCAATAATAATTCTCCCATAGTTTTCAAGACTCAGTCTGCACTCATTGCTCTGAAATGGGAAGTTAGGAAGGATGGGCTACTGGACCTGCTGAAATGCCATCTGACACCCTCCAACATCCTTCTACTATTGAGCATATCCTCTTTCCAGCTCTGTTGAGGCTATTCATTTCTCCCATTGCAAAGACTTCCCCCCGGCACCTCTTTCCTCTGCATAAAAGCCAATTTTCTTTGGAGGGTTTGGAGAAGGGACTTGGCAGGGGTTTCTATAGGTAGGTCCTCTCCTGAGGGACCAGCTTTCCCCACTTGTCCTTAAGGATGGAGAAGATATTGTAAGATGCCTGTCACCCAGTGAGGGAGGGTGATGCAAATGCTTGCCTCACTAAGCCAGAAGTGCAAGGCCAACAGTCCATCATTTCAGCAGCAGATGCTGTTGCCGTGGTACTTCAAGATACCATTTGTGTCAATCTGTTTAGATTTGTCTGTCTGCCTTACTCTGTCTATCCATCAGACTCACCCACCCAAGCATCCATTCATCAAGCTAGTCATAATCATGCTTTTAAATCTATCTAAAGCAGTGGTTCTCAACCTTCCTAATACTGTGACCCTTTAATACAGTTCCTCATGTTGTGGTGACCCCGAACCATAAAATTATTTTCGTTGCTAGTAGCAACATGAGGAACTGTATCAAAGGGTCATGGCATGAGGAAGGTTGAGAACCACTGATCGAAATGATTGCCCTAAGCTGCCCACTAGCACTTGTAATTTATCCCATTACTGATAATTACTTAAAGCCCATTGAATTTTTGTCCTACCAACTCATGAAGAATCTTAGTCTCCCAAGAATTCATCTCATCTTTAAACATACTCTACAGTTTACTTACTTGATTTACTGGATTGTGAGCTGCACAAAGGCAGGCATTTTGTTTTTCATTCACTATTGTATCCCTAGAGCCAAGTTCAAGTCTTGGCATATGACAGGTGTACAATACATATTTGATACGTAAATGAATAAATACTCATTATCATCCCCATTTACAGATGAGCAACTGAAGCTCAGGGAGGTTAATAGTCCTGTCCAAGGTCATGTCTAGATAACAGAAAAGCTGAGCTTTGAACACAGTCTCTCCAGTTTATATTATGTCCCTCATAGAGTGTCATATTGCCTCATGCCCCTAACAGAGTGCTCTATTGCCTCCAGTAAATTAGATACTCCACGGGAAAAGTTATACTCTGGCCGCTGCGTCCTACTATCTCTTTAGGACGTTCTCATTATTGTCAAGCCTAAAATAGAAGTCATGATTTGGAAAAATTTGGTTTTCTGTTATCTCCCCACCTTTTCTCCTTTGATTTGGGCACTTGTGTTTCTTAGTCACAAGCAAGAAAGTTGATTTGGGTGTAATGGAAACATGAAAAAAATGTAACAAAAATAATCTAGAGCCTTCTTTTATGGCAAAAGATGTTGGGGATATGTTTGGGGATGTGATGACCCTTTGCCAAAAAGTCATTCTCATGTGTTTACTTCACCAAATATTTCTTTCCTCTCTCTCTCTCTTTTAGACAGAGTCTCACTGTTGCCCTGGGTACCATGGCGTCATCATAGCTCACAGCAACCTCAAACTCTTGGGCTCAGGAGATCCTCTTGTCTTAGCCTCCTGAGTAGCTGGGACTGGCAGGTGACTGCCACAATCCCAGATAGTTAAAAAAATTTTTTTTAGTAGAAACCGGGTCTTGCTCTTGCTCAGGATGGTCTCAAACTCTTGAGCTCAGGCAATCCACCCACCTCAGCCTCCTAGAGTGTTTGCATTATAGCCGTAAGCCACCCCTGGGCTCAGCCAATTTAGCAAATATTTCTCGAGCACTTACTATATTTTAGGCTTCCTAGGGTACTGGAAACATAATCATGAAACAAGGCACAGAAACTACTCCCTGTGGCTGCAAGATGACCTTCAGCAAAACATGGGGCGAATATAAACATGTGTATGAACCATGTTTAGCTTTAATCTTTTGCATACTTAACTATTCATTTTAGCTAATTGTTTGGCTAATTATTATTATTTAATTACATTTGATCCATTTAATTGTTTAATCATGTATGATATTGTTTAATCATTTGTGCTTGTATATTAAAATTTTCTAATTTTTCAAAAAATAGCCATCTTACTTTAGAGCAGTGTTTTTCAATCTTTTTTGTCTCACAGCACACTTGAATCTACAGTTAAACTTTTGCAGCACACTTAAATTATGCTGATTAGAAAAGAAGTAATAAAAAGAATATACTTATTGTGCTTTGAATTCTTTCAAAAATAATTTAATTAATGATCTTTAAAGATGATTTTTTTTTTTTGTGGCACACTTAAGACCCCCTAATGGCACACAGGTTAAAAACCACTATTTAATTAACTGTTCAGAATGTAGAGTAAAATGTGAAATTATCTGATTTTAAAATTTTACTGTTTGGGTCATATGTAATTGTCATTTTCTTGGTAAAAATAAAGTGAAATGTTGACAATTTCCTGTGGTTCAATTTTCTTGTCTGATTCTAAGTGAAAATATTGGGTCATCTTGTCTAATCCTGGGGCTCATCTACTGGAAATAACAAAATAATTCCAGTGTTGGGGCTATAGTGAAGTATATTCTTAAAACTTGGTCATTGCAGTAGGTTATGTGTCTTTAGGAGGCTAGGTGGAGAAGTCACATAGCCTCGTAAGGAGTTAGAAAGGTGATGAAAAAATAAAATCACCTTAGGAAGACTGACTAGTTATCAGACTTGTAAAATGTTAACATAACCTGATTGAAAGTATTAACAGAGTCAAATAAAAAAAAATGTCAATCAAAAAAAAGATGAGCAGGATATTGTGCGAGATGAGAGAAGAGAGAGAGTTATTGGGATATTCAGCTCAGCACTGTCTATCCAGAAAGGCATTTTGATCAACAGACTATTTTTTTATATTTGAAGTCTAATTTACATATGATAAAATCTTCAGTGTTCAATTAAATAAATTTTGACTATTGTCTACAACCTCCAAAACCAAAACATAGTACATTTTATTCACTCCAGAAAATTCCCTCAAGCCTCTTTCCAATCAATGTCCACCTTCCCCTCCCCCTTTTAATTTTTCACAGGGAATATTTTTCACTTTGGAATAATTTAGCCTGTTCAAAACTTCATTTATGTAGTGAATAGGGTCATCTAGTATATATGTTTTTGTGTGTAAGGCTTCTCTCACTAAACATGCTTGAGAGATTTATTCTCGTTGTTGGGTGTATCAATTTTTTTATATTGCTGAGTAGTATTCTGTCATATGAGTACACTATAATTTGTGTATCTGTTCTCTTGTTTATGACTGATGAATGAATTTCTTTTACTGTGGTAAATACGCACACACACACACAATTTACCATTTTAACCATTTTTAAGTGTGTACAATTCAGTGGCATTAATTCACAATTTGTACAGCCATCACCACTATCCATTTCCAGAAATTTTCATCATTCCAAACTCTGTACCTATTAAACAATAACTCTTCATTGTTACCTCCACTCAACTCCTGGTCACCTCTATTTCACTTTCTGTCTGTATGAATTTGACTGCCCTAGGTACCTCATATAAATAACATTGTTTTATATTTGTGGTCTTTTGGTGACTGGTTTACTTCACTTACTACACTGTTTTCAAAGCTCATTCATGTTGTGGCATGTGTCAGAATTCCATTTGTTTTTAGGGCTGAATAATAGTCTATTGTATATATACATCACTTTTTCTTAGCCATTCATCCAATGATAAACACGTGGGCTGTTTACACCTTTTAGCTATTGTGAATACTGCTGCTATGAACATTGGTATGCAAATAAAAGTTTGTATTTCAATTTCAAAAGTTTGCTTTCAATTCTTTCGGGCTTATACCCAGAAATGGAATTGCTGAATCATGTGATAATTCTGTTTAATTTTTTGAGGAATTGTCATACTCTTTTCCATAGTGGCTGCACCATTTTCCAGACCCACTAGCAATGCACAGTTCTCTTTATCTTTGACAATACTTGTTATTTGCAGTTTCTTTTCTTAACTAAGAGCCATCCTAATGGATGTGAAGTGGTATCTTGGTGTAGTTTGATTCACATTTTCTCTAATTGCTAATGCTGTGGAGCATTTTTTTGTGTGCTTACTTGGCATTTCTATATCTTTGCAAAAATGCCTACTCAAGTCTTTTGCCTTGTTTTGAATTGGTTTGCTTTTGTTCTTGTTGAGTCGTAGGAGATCTTTGTATCTTATGGCTATTAATCTCTTATCCAATATATGTTTTACTAATATTGTCTTCCACTCCTGGGGTCTTTTTTTCATTCTCTTGAAATTTGATTTTAATGAAATCCAATGTATTTATGTTTTTCTTTTTTTGCCTGTGCTGTTGGTGTCATATTTAAGAAACCCAAATCCAAGGTCATGAAGATTTTCCCCTGTATTTTCTCCTAAGAGTTTTATAGTTATAAATCATTTTGAAGTTTTTTTCAGGATATATGATATAACTCAAGAGTCCAACTTCATTTTTTTGCATGCAGTGATCCGGTTTTACCAGCATCATTTGTTGAAAAGACAGTCCTTTCTCCTTGAGTGATCTTGATTCTTTTTTTGAAAATCAATTGACTATATGTATGAGAATTTATTTCTGGTCTCTATTACATCTGTTGGTCTATATGTCAGTATCAAACTGTGTTGATTACTATAGATTTGTAGTAAGTTTTGAAATCAGGAAGTGTGAATCCTCCAAACTTTGTAGTTTATCTTTATTTATTTTTTCTTTTCTTTTCTTTATTTATTTTTTTATTAAATCATAGCTGTGTACATTAATGCAATCATGGGGCACCAGACACTGGTTTTATAGACGATTTGACACATTTTTCTTAGTTATTGTGTTAAGACATTTGCATTCTACATTTACTAAGTTTCACATGTACCCTTATAAGATGCACCGCAGGTGTAATCCCACCAATCACCCTCACTTTGCCCACCTCCCGCCTCCCTCCCCTCCCTTTCCCCCTTCCCCCTATTCTTAGGTTATAACTGGGCTATAGCTTTCATGTGAAAGCTATAAATTAGTTTCATAGTAGGGCTGAGTACATTGGATACTTTTTCTTCCATTCTTGAGATGCTTTACTAAGAAGAATATGTTCCAGCTCCATCCATGTAAACATGAAAGAGGTAAAGTCTCCATCTTTCTTTAAAGCTGCGTAATATTCCATGGTGTACATATACCACAATATATGAATCCATTTGTGGATCAATGGGCACTTGGGCTTTTTCCATGACTTAGCAATTATGAATTGGGCTGCAATAAACATTCTGGTACAAATATCTTTGTTATGATGTGCTTTTTGGTCTTTTGGTTATACACCTAGTAGAGGAATTATAGGATTGAATGGCAGATCTATTTTTAGATCTCTAAGTGTTCTCCATACATCTTTCCAAAAGGAATGTATTAATTTGCATTCCCATCAGCAGTGTAGAAGTGTTCCCTTTTCTCCACATCCACGCCAACATCTCTGGTCTTGGGATTTTGTGATATGGGCTAATCTTACTGGAGTTAGATGATATCTCAAAGTTGTTTTTGATTTGCATTTCTCTGATGATTAAAGATGATGAGCATTTTTTCATATGTCTGTAGGCTGTGCACCTGTCTTCTTCAGAGAAGTTTCTGTTCAAGTCCCTTGCCCAGCCTGCGATGGGATCACTTGTTCTTTTCTTGCTTATACGTTTGAGTTCTCTGTGGATTCTGGTTATTAAACCTTTGTCAGAAACATAACCTGCAAATATCTTCTCCCATTCTGAGGGCTGTTTTCTTGCTTTACTTACTGCCTTCTTGGCTGTGCAGAAGCTTTTAAGTTTGATCAGGTCCCAGTAGTGTATTTTTGAAGCTGCTTCAATTGCCCGGGGGTAATTGAAGCAACTCCTCATAAAATACTCGCCCAGACCGATTTCTTCAAGGATTTTCCCTGTACTCTCTTCTAGTATTTTTATAGTTTCATGTCTTAAGTTTAAATCTTTAATCCAGTGAGAGTCTATCTTAGTTAATGGGGAAAGGTGTGGGTCCAGTTTCAGTCTTCTACAGGTTGCCAGCACCTGGCACAGTTCACCCAGCACCATTTGTTAAATAGGGAATCTTTTCCCCACTGAATGTAAGCAAGAAAAGAACAAGTGATCCCATTGCAGGATGGGCAAGGGACTTGAAGAGAAGCTTCTCTGAAGAAGACCAGTGCACGGCCTACAGACATATGAAAAAATGCTCATCATCCCTAATCATCAGAGAAATGCAAATCAAAAACTACTTTGAGATATCATCTAACTCCAGTAAGGTTAGCCCATATCACAAAATCCCAAGACCAGAGATGTTGGCGCAGATGTGGAGAAAAGGGAACACTTCTACACTGCTGGTGGGAATGCAAATTAATGCATTCCTTTTGGAAAGATGCTTGGAGAACACTTAGAGATATAAAAATAGATCTGCCATTCAATCCTATAATTCCTCTACTAGGTGTATACCCAGAAGACCAAAAATCACATCATAACAAAGACATTTGTACCAGAATGTTTATTGCAGCCCAATTCATAATTGCTAAGTCATGGAAAAAGCCCAAGTGCCCATCAATCTACAAATGGATTAATAAATTGTGGTATATGTACACCATGGAATATTATGTAGCCTTAAAGAAAGACGGAGACTTTACCTCTTTCATGTTTACATGGATGGAGCTGGAACATATTCTTCTTAGTAAAGCATCTCAAGAATGGAAGAAAAAGTATCCAATGTACTCAGCCCTACTATGAAACTAATTTGTGGCTTTTTTTTTTTTTTTAATATTTTACTACTGCCATCTTTTTTTATTATTTTTTTTTATTTTTTTTCGGTTTTTGGCCGGGGCTGGGTTTGAACCCACCATCTCTGGTATATGGGACCGGCGCCCTACTCCTTGAGCCACAGGCACTGCCCTAATTTATGGCTTTCACATGAAAGCTATAGCCCAGTTATAACCTAAGAATATGGGGAAGGGGAAGAGGGAGGGGTGGGAGGGGGAGGAAGGACGGAGGGAGGGTGATTGGTGGGATTACACCTGCGTTGCATCTTACAAGGGTACATGTGAATCTTAGTAAATGTAGAATATAAATGTCTTAACATAATAACTAAGAAAATGCCAGGAAGGTTATGTTAACCAGTGTGATGAAAATGTGTCAAACAGTCTATGAAACTAGTGTCTGGTGCCCCATGATTGCATTAATGTACACAGCTATGATTTAATAATAAAAAATAAAATAAATAAAAAATAAATATGGATGTGCTCTAAAAAAAAAGAATTCTTTTTTTTAACAAGTCTCTCTGATTACACAGATGAGAAAGTCTGATGCCACTGCGCGCTTAACACTTCTCTAAATTATTTATAGTGAAGAGTATGTTTCACTTTTGGTATCTTTAGCAAACCTTGGTATCAAATTATGTTTTAATGGCATCATCTTATTTTATTTGCATTTATTTGGCCTTGATTTATTCGTCTCTTCAAGTGATACAGATTTTCTACTTATTTGTATCTGCAAAATAATTATAAAGATATAAAGTTTTATTTGAAAATGTGTATCAATTAATATATAAGAGAGTTCACTTTTATTTTATTTATTTATTTTTATTAAGTCATATATATATAGATCATGAATATATTTATGCCTTTGTGGGAGTCAATGTGTTGATTATTCGTACAAATTGGAGTGCTTACATCCTACTAATTAACATAGCTTTCACATCATTTACTTAATCACAGTGTTAAGACATTTGTGTTCTATCCTTGATAGATTTGACTTGTACCCTTGAAATATGCTCTATAGTTCTCACCATTAATCCTCCCTCTATGGAACCTCCTTCCTCCCTTTCCATCTGCCTCCTCTTCCCTCCTTCATCCTGGGCTATAGTTTCATGGAAGAAACCCAAGTGCCCATCAACCCATGAATGGAGTAAGAAATTATGGTATATGTATACCATAGAATATTATGCAGCATTAAAAAAGATGGAAACTTTACCTCTTTTATGTTTATATGGATGGAGCTGGAAAATACTCTTCTTAGTAAATATCTCAGGAATGGGAAAAAAACATCCAATGTACTCAGTACTACTATGAAACCAATTTATAATCACTCACACTTTCATATGAAAGAAGAGAGTTCACTTTTAAAAATTATGTAAATGTATTATTTGTTTAATGGCATTCTAGTACCAGGCAGGAGTTAGAAGCAAATTATTTTCCCATCAAGTGAATGGTGTTTTATACATGGAATCTAGATGTGCGGGGCATAGATTAAATAGATGTGAATTTGGATGATGTCCCATCTTCCCTAAACCCAGTAAGGAAGAAAGAGGAGGGTCCTTAGCCAAAGAGAGAGGTAAAGAACTACACTTTTTAAATCTTCAGACAGACCATTAATACAACAAGCTGAGAATCCCAAAGGAAACTTGTGTTATGTGTGTCTAGTTGGCGAGGATTAGCATGTCCATCAGTGGATCTGAGCACAGCAATAACAGTGGAATGGGTTGGGTGGTTGTCCCCATTGTTTCTGTGGTTGCCGTTTGAACATAATCCAAACTTGTTAGTGTTGGCCCGGGTTTCCCCAGTGGGGGCTGCCCAGGCATATAAAAACATCAACACTTGTAATTCCACAGTTCTGAAAGGCGAACACATATTAATGTTTCAATATACAATTGGTATCTACTTTCAATTGCCATGTGAGTTGCTTTTTAAAGTTGCTAAGACAGTTTTACATTTAAGGAAGACACATAAGCTTTGACTATATCAGAAACTATGTGTTGACAAAGGAAAAAAAAACCTCTTGATCTAATGAGGCTATTTGTTTGAGGGCTCTAAGCCTCTCTCCATAAAGGGATTGTCTATTAGCCCCTTTGCAAGATATTAAATAATAGTACAAGTGGATATAGCAAAAAGTCATGTAGGCAGCACCGAGTGACTGAAGTTTGAGAAATATGAGGCAAGACCATCTGTCACTGTTAGAAGGATGCGTCAGCCCATCTTATCTTGATGCTGCTGAACATTAGATTCATCTAGGTCTTCAAGCTCTGAGCATCTAATCATCAGATGACCTTTGAAAATTACTTTCCTGTTGACAGGGAGAGAAAATGCTGATCGCATGGAGGTAGAGAAATCCAATCTGTGTGATAAGGATTTTGCATCGAAAACTATTCAATTAATTTTTGGGTTTTCAACATTCATCTTGAGAACTTTGGTAATGTGAATCTGCAACTGAAAACGGATACATCGTTGGCATGCCAGCAAAACCAGAGACTCAGTCTGCAAAGCTGAGGTTTGTATGTGGGATTAGGGCATATGTGCTCAGGTAATGACTGGCTTTTCCTGGCTCTCTGTGGGAACTGTGGGATGGAGATGTACCTGAGGGTAGAGCTCTTGAGGGACCAGCTGGCTCCTGGACTGGCTTCCACAGAGCTGGCCATTTGGTGCCGTTGACTGTATCTTTCGAGTTACTGCTAATGTGCCCTAATCCTCCTGACTCCAAATAACAACAAGGAACTCAGTATAAGGAGTTAGGACATATTTAATGGTTGAGGATAGTTACATGATTTTGGCAAACTAAGACAGGGCAACCAATTCCACCTTGGTGGGAATTTATTTATGTGGCTTCATTCAATTCTAGACCAATTTCTGTTTACAGGATTATGTGTCACAACTAAAGAAACTTCAAGGTTTTGTTTCTCCTCTCCTCTCCTGTCCTTCCCTTGCCTTCTTCTCCCCCTTCCTCTTCCTTTCTCTTTCCTTTCCTTCTCTTCCTCCCTTTCTCTTTCATTCTCTCCTCCCTTTTCTTTCTGTCCACAAATGAGCACCTCCTTTGTGTTAAATCCTGTGTGGGGAGCAAGGGATAGACAATGCAAATAACCACCAGTCTCTTAGACCTTACCTGAGTGAGGAGTGAGGAAGGAGATAGATGTTAGGAGTAATACACGATTCTGAAATTGCCACTCAGTCAAAAAACAAAGAAAGAAAAAAAAGACTAGTCATGATACTGGTCCTTGTTAATGTTTAGCAAACAAGTTGTGCTGATTCATAAAGACCTCACAACAACACTGTGAGAAAGATATCGGTATTATCCATTATCTGATCAGAAAACTGAATCCCAGAGAGGTCAAGTAACTTGCCTAAGGTCACACAGCTGGGAAATGGACAAACCTGGATGGAAATTCCAGCAGTCTGCTTCTTGAGTTTATATGTGGTTTTAAAACACTAACTGTATACACATTTGGAAGGACTGTAAGGGGGAGAAATGAAGGGTGCCCTGGGACCTTAGAAGAGAGACATCCTCTGGTGTATTAGGGTGATGGAGATGTGATTGGAGGAGAGAGTACCAGAAGCCACAGGCAAAACCAAAACCAAAAAAAAACCAGCAACAATTTACTGAACAAGAGGAAAATCTCACAAAACAGGGTCCTCCAAGTGCTCATGATGGCAGCCAGCTACAGATAAGAGGAGAGAGGATCCTATATAATCCTCAGAGAAGTGTCCTTTGATTACTACCTCGGACGTCCTGGCCCTCCTGACAGTTTGGGGGATGCTGACCCTTTGTTCCACTGCCCACCAAAGGCAAGGCCTGCATGACACTTAACACACTCCTGTGTGTCTATAGCAGGGCAATTTCCCTGGAGTGACACCCCCTTCTACCCTTATAGGACCAAGCCTCATGCTGCATTAAAGTGTATTCCTGCAGCCCCTAATCCCATCTTCCTGCTGGATGGGGAAGTGGGAGAAGATTTCTAGAAGAAGCGGGCTCTGAAGGGCAGGTAGGAATTTATACATGTATGTCACAGCGGTGGTTGAGGAGGAAAGAGAGAGAGAGCAGGGGCTGCCCAGACTGCTGGCAGCAGTGAGTAGGGATGGGGTGGGATGGAGCCAGTGGTAGGAGATGAGATTGAGAGACAGTCAGAGGCCAGGGTGTGCAGGAGGGCCTTGAAAGCACAATCATGACTTTGACTTCTGTCCTGGGAGTAACAGAGCATTCTGAACACCTTTGGAAAGACCGTAGGTAATAATTCTGACTTAGATTATTAAGCATTTATTCCCATATATACCAGGGACAGCATTAACTCAAGTGATAGTTCATTTATTCCCCACAATAACCAGTGGTATGGGCTCTATTACTCACTCCATTTTACGGATGAGTAAGCTGAGGTATGGAGAGATTAAGAAATTTGCTCAAGGCCACTCATCTAGTAAATGGTGAAGCTGGATTTGAACCGGATGTTCTGTATCCAGGGTCTGCAAATTTGCCCTTTCTTTATGTGATGTGACTGAATTGATCAGTATCCACCAGGATACTGGCGATTAGAAGCCCCTCTTTTCCAATGGACAGCTTTCTGCATGCTTTTCCAGGTGTCGCTCACCTTCATCATGAACCAGCTAAGCAGCTGAAAATTCCATCCTTTGCAATTCGGTTTCAGAGCGCGTATGACTGGGCTGAGACGAATTCGAGTTTAATCTTGCATGCCTAACGAAGTCGCAGAGGTATCTCAGAAATTCCCCTGCTTCTATTAGTGAAATAGTGTGTGAGGCTTATTTCCACTGACAGGCGGTTTTATCATTATTTTTAAAGCAGGGACTTGTCTCAAATAGTTCAGGCGGTGTCAAAAGGAGAGATAACAAACCTCCTAGAATAAAATGTCAGTGCAGGAAAGGAGCTAAATATCAGTTAGCCCAACCCCCTCAATACACAGAAAGGACAGGGATTGTCCCAGTGGCTTTTCCTCAGTGCCCCATGCCATCTGTCAGCAGGTCGCCCCTCTGGCTGGGGAGCAGTGTGGCATGAGAGGACAGGCTGGGAGCTTTGGTAACAAGGAGACCTGAATTTGAATTCTAACTCTGCCAATGTTTTGATAGTTGTGGAGCCTTGAGCAAGTGACTACTTTCCTAGAATTGAGAATCCCCATTACTAATATGGGGCATGACAATTGCCTTTCCAGGGGGGGTTGTGAAGATTAAGTGCTTATCACAATGCCTGGTGTCCTGTAGACACTCAGTGAATAGTAGTTTCCAGTCCTCAGTGCAAGTAGAGAATAGGGAGCAGAGCTCCCTACCCTTGGAGAGCTTATCATCTAGCAGGGAGACAGACCTGCAAACAGATGCATTTGTTGCTGGAATAGAGGAATTCATAAAGAGGGTCTGACTGCTTGGGAAGTAAGGGAAAACTCTAAAAGGTAACATTTACCTAGGGCTTTGAAGGCTGAGTAGGAGTTTATTATGTAGGTTATCAGAGAAAAGGTTTCCAAGTAGAGGAGGCAGGATAACAATGATGACAACGATGATAACAATAAAGAAAAAACAAGAGTTGCAAACTCTTCAGCAGGTAGCTCAGCAGGTTGAGTCCTGTCCACAGATGTGTTTTCTTTGGCTGCTTTAAAAGTCTGAATTTGAACACATGTCCTTAACAGTTCCTTACAAGCCCTATCACTCCACGGACTTTCTACCTGGCCTGGTTCACACTTTTCTGTTACCTTCCCAATGTCTGAGGCATTTGAATTTGAAACCTCTAAGAACAGAGTGGCAAAGAGCATTGACTTTGGGATAAAAGAGATGTAGATTTGAGTTCCAATTTCATGTATTCATGTAAGATTGACAACATGGTGGTAGCGTTTGTAACTATTCAATTTGTGTTGTGGTAAGATAGAAATAAGAGCACCTGGTTGTAAAAATTTTGCACCAAATGGTTTTGTGCTTTTCAGTAACTTTGATGAATTCCAATTTCATATTTCACTCCCAAATTCTCAATATATAGCACGTGTGCTAGGTCAGGTCTTATGAGAAGTAGATGTTAATGTGAGAAAAGAGGTGTGTTATGGACTGAATGTTTGTGTCCTCCTTAAATCCATGTTGAAATCCAAACTCTCAAGATGATAGTGTTAGGAAGCGGGGCCTTTGGGAAGTGATTGAGGATGGAGCCCTCATGAATGGGATTAGTGCCCTTGTAGAAGGGATCCCAGGAAGTGCTCTCACCCTCTCTCCATCATGTGAAGATATGATGAGAAGCTGGCTTTCTGCACCCAGGAAGAGAGCTTTTCCTATAGCCTGGCCACACTGACACCCTCATCTCAGATTTCCAGCCTCCAGCAGTGTGAGAAATAAATGTGTGTTGTTTAGGCCATCTAGTCTGTGGTACTTTATTACAGCAGTCCAAACCGACTGAGACAAGGTACAAAAGGTTTATTTGGAGAGAATGCTCATGAAAGATAAAAGGGAGAGAGCAAGAGTCCACAGGGGAGACTTCAATGGTGGTATAGGTAAGACATTTGTGAAAGGAGAGAGGGAAGGATAGATTGAGTAGGAAGAACCTCACAGCATAGTATAGCTCCAGAAAGTCTCCACCAGGGTGATGGGGATCACCAGAGCAGAAGAATGTCCACTAGAGGAAACCTGTGATGGCAGGAATGGCTCAGATCTAGGACCTCCTTCTGACCCTCCTCCTCCAGTGCTCAGCCAGTGGCTGGGAGCAGCCGGCCCAGTAGAAGCATAGCCTGGTGTAAATGCTGCCATAGATACAACGGCATGGTGGCTGGAGGCTGTCAGACAGCCCTGCTCCCTACAGCAGGTTATCTCCAAGGCAGATTCTACAGGGCACCTGTGTGGTTGTTACAGAAAGCCTCAGTAAATCTCTGTTCAATATAATTGAATTGTCTTTGCAAACTGTTGACTCAATGCAGTGATACTTCAGCATGGTGAGTATTTATCAACATTATTAAGGGCTGAGTTGTGTCTCATAGGGCTTTATTATGGGCTGAGTTGTGTCTCATGGATTGATATGTACAGAAGGACGATGATATGAAGATATAGGGAGAAGATGGCTTTCCAAGTTAAAGAGAGAGGTCTCGGAAGAAATGACCCTCCTGTCCCCTTGATCTTGGACTTCCGGCCTTCGAAACTGCGAGAAAGTAAGTTTCTGTGGTTGAAGCCATCCAGTCCATGGTACTTTGTTATGATGTCCTCAGTAGACTAATGTAAGCACTCTGTTAGATATTTTATGGTTCTCACAGAGATACATGGCCAGCGTGGTGCTCTTTAATAACAGGAAAAACCATTACTAAAAAAAAAAATCCACTTACTAAGCACGAGCCCTTACCATGTTTCCTAGTTTCCTAGGATTTTCCCTAACAAGTTACCAGAAACTGGGTGGCTCAAAACACCATAAAAATAAATTAAGAAGAGAAAATTATCCTCTCACAAATCTGAAGTTAAGATTTTGGTAGGGTTGGTTACTTCGGGAGGTTCTGAAGGAAACACCTTCCTAGATCTCTCCAAACTTGCGGTAGTTGCCGGCAATCCGTGGTATTCCCTTGGCTTGTAAACACATCACTCCAATATCTGCCTCGGTTGCTCCATCACTTCTTCTCTGAGTCTCTGGGTGTCCTTTTCTATCTCTTATAAGGACATTCTCATCTCTCATTGGATTGTGGGTCCATCCTGATCCAGTATGATCTTATCTTAATCCTTGTTTGTTTTAATTATATCTTATTTCTAAATAAGGTCACATTCTGAGGTTCTGGGGGGGCGGGGCATGAGTTTTTGGGAGGGCACTATTTAACCCAACACCATGTAATATCTTATTTAAGTCTCCATAAATTCTATACTGTAAGTCTAATTAATACAGGTGGAAAAAAAGGTGAGGTTCAGAGAGGTTAAGGTCCAAGGTCACACATCTCCTAAGCTCTCAAGCCCAGGATTTGAATTAGTTTTCTAGTTCCAGAATTACCAATCTCTTGTGTGGGTTCTTAAAGAAAGAAATCCAAAGAGGGTCACTATCCACACCCATCCAAGAAACCACTCATCTGATTTCCGTCACCCAAGCTTAGTTTTGCCTCTACTGGAATTCATATGCATGTAAATGGTATCAGATAATGTGTAGGCTTTTATGCCTGGGCTTCTTTCACTCAATGTAATGTTTTTGAGAATTAGCTCTGTTATATGTATTAGTTGTTTGTTCATTTTAATTGATGATTATAACTCCGTTGTATGCATATACCACAATTTAAGATGAACATTTGGATCATTTCCAGGTTCTGTTTATTAAGCTATATGTGTTATGAACATTCTTGCAAAAGTCTTTATGTAAGTACATGTTTTCATTTCTTTTGGGTAAATACTTAGGATTAAAATTGTTGGGTCATATGTAACTATATGCCAGACAATTTTCTAGGGTTGTTTACCATTTTAAATTTTTATCAGTAGCGTATTAGAGTTCTGGTTGCGCTATGTCTTTACCAATATTTGGTGTTATCAGTCTTTAATTTTTGCCTTTTTGTTATATATAAAGTAGTATCTCATTGTAGGTTTAATCTACATTTCCCAGAAGATCAATGCTGGCATCTTTTCATGATGCTACTTGGGCATTTGAGTATCTTCTTTGTGAAATGACTAAATCATTGTTCCATTAAAATTTTTTAATTTTAGGTCGTATTTGTTTATGTATTCCAGATACAAGTCATTTATCATATATATATATTATAATTTTTATCCCAATCTGCCACTTGTCTTTTCGTTTTTTTAATGATATATTTTGAAGACCAGAAGCCTTTACTTTCAATAAAGTTTAATTTATTTTTATTTTTGGCTTTGTGGTTAATGTTTTTTTCTGTCCTGCCTGAGAAATCTTTCTTTCAAAAATATTATCCTATGGTTTGTTTTAAAAGGTTTCAAGATACTACCCTATGTTTTTTTCTAGAAGTTTTAAATTTTTAGCTTGATATTTAGATTTTTGATCCATCTGGAATTAATTTTTGTGTTTGGTGAGAGATGAAGTTTGAATGAACTAGGGACCTGTTAGTCCATGGTTAAATGATCTATCCATGTGCTATATAAATAATAGTAACAATAAGAGAAAACAACATAAACAATATAAACCTAATATGTGTATGAACTCAGTACACTTACAGGTGCAAGGAAAGGAAGATATATTGGCTCATGTAATTGAAAAAGTTCAGGATGAGATTTAATAATTTGTTAGCAATTTTTAATTGTAAGTACTAGGACATGGAAGAATTCTAAAATACAAATAATTTTAGAAAAGAAAGAAAAGGGTGGGTATGGCTAGATCCAGGGGTTCAAATGATGTGATCAACATTTTGTTTCTCTCTCCTCATCTCAGATATTTTTTCATTAATAGAATCTCCATTTTCCAACACTCTGTCCTCATCATGGTGAGATGGTCATGAGTAATTCTAGGCTTGCTTCTCATTCTCTCAGCAACCAGGTCCCTAGTTCACTCAAATTTCCTCAATAGTTTAATGGACTAAATTTTAGTGATTTCTAAAGGATGGGCATCTAAAATGCATAGGGTTAGGATATTGCCATCTGTCAGCTTGCAGCAAATGCCCCCAAAGTCATGGAGGATCCCCCTGCCATTGGGTTATCCAGTTTTAGCTTTGAGTTTTCTCTATTTGCCCAGCCCAGCCTCCTTTTCTCAATTTAGAAGCCCTGAGCTATTGATAGGCCACTATAGAGCCTATCAAAATAGAGCAGTGATTTGGATCTCTGGAGTCAGATATAACTGGTTTGTAATTTCACGTTTTACTAGCCGTGTGATGTTGGGCATGCTGGTTGACTTCTCCGAGACTTAGTCTTCTTACCTAGAAAAGGAATATAAAAATAATATTCCTCTTAGAATTGTTGTGGAGGAAAATGAAATAATCTATGCAAAAAAATTAGACTGTAGCTTGATACCTAAATAAATATCAACTATTATTATCAGAGAGCTAGACAATAATGAATTCAAGTCATTCCACAGAGCAGATAAACATACAGGCTAGTGCTTTAATACTTCAGACTAATCACAATAAAGGTTCTTTTGAAATGTCTAAATTATAGATTGCAAGAGAAGTTCAAGGTGCCACTCTCCTACTATTTCTTCTAAGTAAGCTCTGTCCAATGGACACTGTACACAATCATCACTAGACAAATGAGAATACTTTAACACTTTCTTAAACAAGAAAGAACCTGCTGCATCCCAAATCCAAGGCTTTCCGGTTAAAAACTGGAATCCAAATTGGAGCCTCTTACTCCCTAAGTCCCTAACTTGAAGGCAGCTAGTTTATCAGTGAAAGATTGGCCAGACCTACCATGCAGATTCATGCAAAGGAATACAAACAGCAATTCTGACTGGTGGGGAACAGTGCTTCCTACAAGCAGATGGAAAAGAGATGGCTCTGCAGCGCTGGAATGCAGATACTGAGAAAGCAAATAACAGGGAAAGAGGAATAGCGACACACCATGCATTAGCAGTAGCTACTAACATGGTGCCCTGTTAACCCAGAGACAAAGGCTCTCTCAGACCAGAGGGGGAGTAAAAAAAGGAACTAAGGAAGAAAATATCAGAAGCTCTCTATGTAGATTTTCCTTGCAAAAGGTGAAGGGGAGAAGAAGAGACTTTGTCTCTTTTAAAAATTCTTTTAATTCAAAGCAGTTTTATGACCTTCGAAAGCCAAACTCAAATTAACATAGTGTTGCTAAGTAAAGAGACTTCCAGGGCTGGGTCTTCTATAATGAATAAATACCATTCATTTGTAATTAGCAGCACCCAGCTGCATAAGAGCAATTAATATGCTAAGGCGAACTAAAACAGGAGGTCCTCTTAGGAAAGCAAAACATCAAAGCTTTCTTGGTTTACTCATATTTGCTTATGTGATTCTGAAATAGCAGAAGCTTTCTCCCTTGCTCTTTTGTTATTTTATTCTAGTCAACGTGCAGGAATAGCAAGGTTTCCATGATACAGGAGCATTGTCAGGGAGTGTAATGCCACAGGCAGCCTTCCTTTTTGCACTCATGTTTGTGTTTTCTTTCTCTAGAGGTGTTACTGGCTCGTGTAATTGGAAAGTCCAGAAGATTTAACTCATTGCAAATTTTGCTTTTGTTTCATTAACCATTTGTGATTTGTCTATGCTCTCTTTGCAGAAAGGGCTCTACTAATGTATTATGAGATCTGACAATTGAGTTTGTGAACTTGCTACCATGCGATTATGTGGGCAGCACTGTGTAAACAACTGGGTAAGGTTTCATAACTGGTATATCAGTGCCTCGTGTTTGTGTAGACATGTGGTGCTGTCTTGCTCAGTGGTGTTCATTAGTGTGTGTTTTTGTGTGCCATACCCAAAATATTGGAGCTTGAATTAGCGCAATGAACAAACATTTGTGAATTTCTTTTTAAACTTGGCAAGAGTGGAAGTGAAATCAGGACCACATTAGTCCAAGTTTATGGGGAAAAGGCCATGAAGAAAATGGCAGTGTACAAATGGTTTAATTCAATGTTTTTCTGAAGGGAGAGAAAGTGTCGCTCATGAAGAGAGGTCAGGGCATCTAGTAACAGGCAAAACTGATGAAAACATTGTGAAAATTCATCAAATTGTGCATTAAAATCAGCTGTCTGTGAGAAGCATAGAAAACCAAATAAACATTGGTAGAGAAACAGGAAAATCTTAAGTAATAATCTTGGCCAACAACTCATGGCTCTTGCGTCACAACAATGCACCAATTCACATGGCACTGAGTTTTTATCCAGTAAACAAATTATTGTATTGGAACACCCTCCCTACTCACCTGATCTGGTCCCGATGACTTTTTCTTTACTGGAAGATAAAGGAAATATTGAAAGGAAGGCATTTTGATGACATTCAGGACATTGAGGGTAATACAGCGACAGCTTTGATGGCCATTCCAGAAAAAAGAGTTCCAAAATTGCCTTGAAGTTGAGTGCTGGGCACTGGCATTGGTAAATAGCTTCCCAAGGGGAGAACTTCGTAGATAACTGCAGTGATATTCAACAATGAGGTATGTAGCACTTTTTGTAGGCTGAATTCACAAACTTAATTTCAGACTTTGTACATGGAAAAGCTCTTATTCCCCCAAATCCTTTAGGCTCTTACATGGATTGCTTTGAGGAAACGGCCTCCCCCAGGGCAGCAAAGATGAAGGCTTGTTGAGAGCTTTCCCATCCTTCCAAGACAGACCAAAGACTTGATGTTGGTGGTACCTCTCATTTGTGGGGCTGAGCTGGCCCAGTCTCATTAGCACTTGATGTCACCGGCTATCAATCAATTAGCAATTAATCAGCTGCTGAAGCAGCTACCCTCAAGGCCTATCTCAGTTGTTTCAGGGGAGTGTTTCTTCAAAAGGATGCAATTTTCAGATGTATGAACTTTTGAGAGAGCATATGCCTTGCATTTGTCAAGAAGAACCTATAATCTTATGTTCACCCCTCATTTGCTAGGCCAATCCTTGCTTTATGGCATGAGGAGAAACTTCAATTTCGGGCAAAGTATAATGAATTATAAATTACAGCAAAAGCATGCAGCTGCTATGGCACAGACACAATATGACCAGCGAGGTGATGGGAGAAATGTCATCATAATGGGAGGCTTTTACATTCTGCAGCTTAAGGTCGGGCAAGGACAAATGCTGTGGAGACTCACTTCTGCTGCTCCTGAGCTATGTGCACTTGGGCAATAAATTTATCTCCCTGAGCCTCAGTTTCCTTTCTATAAAATAAGGATGACATGCCCTGGCTCAAAGGGAACTGTGAGAGTTGTACTTTGCCTGGGACACAAAAGAAGGGTCCATAAATAGCTTTAATTATTATGAGAGGAAGCCAGATACTGTAGAGTATGTTTCTGATCTGATTTCAAAGCCTGCCTGCTTGTATCAGGAGGGCGACCTTCGGCGATTTATTTAACTTCAGTGAGAGTCAGTTTCTTCGTGTGTTAGCTGAGGCTGCTGCTCCATACCTCATGGTGCTGTTGGGAAGATAATTGAAACTGTATATTCAAAAGCATTGATGGGTGCTTAATAAACCCTGGCTTCTCTAGTATATTGATTTGGGGGGAGCTTAGTGGTAGACTAGGGCAGAGAGACACCCTGATGAGCTATTTGACCCAGAGCCAGTTACTTAACTTCTATGAACCCCAGTGTGCTTCTCTGTGGAGGGGATGGCGCAATATTATTTTGACACAGTTAAATGGGGAAATATGGCTAGGATGTCACACATAGCAATGCTAGCACCTGTTTGTTGAGTGCTTACTATGCACCAGACATTGTCCTAAGTAGTTTATACATATTAATTCATTAAATCCTCACAAAAACTTTGTGAATAGGTACTCTTATATTATGCCCATTTTACCAACAAAGAATTTGGGGCTCTGAAAGTTATGCCCAAGGTCATTTGCTAGTGAGTACCAGGGATAAATTGAAATAAAGCCAGTCTGGCTCCAAAATCTTAACCATTGGGTTCATTTCCATCCTGAAACCTTCAAAGACTCATAAAGGGGATTGAAAGGGAATTAATAAAAAGTAATTCTCTGGTATTGTTGAATAATAGCACCATGGACTACAAGCAGGCATGGTCCTTGTGGTGTGGTCAGGTCAACTTTTAAGGGCCAGCAATGTTGACAGGACTCTGAGTGGTCAGCACAGGGTAGAAAGGGGGGCTTTCTACCTAAGGTTGTACAGGGTGCAGAGAGTCTGCTAGGTCCACCAGTCAGATAAATGGTTGGCATGTCTGGTTTAGGGAGTAAGTCTCATGGAGTAGGGTAAGGTCAAAGTTGGGACAGTGGAGTTAAGCATTCAGAGTTTTGCTCCAGGCTTTCAAAGAATAGAATTCGGAGACCTTCATAGACTCTAAGGAACAAGAACTAAGAGTAAGTCTCTTCCGAGAACCTTTCTGCTGGATCAATGAAAAGCAACAGTTTTATATAATATTTCTCCAGATCCTGAGAGTTCAATTGTCCTGCTTTGGGTCAAGTGGGAAGGGCAGGCTGCTTTGATTGATATTTTTCAATGATAGTGCTATGTTACAGTGCTATAATAATGAGAAAAGATTAGGTTAGGTTACAGCACCCTCACCCCACCCCTTGCGAGGCTCTTATTCCAAGATAGTTGATAAATGCTTCATGAGAAAATAAAAATTAGAGCAGGGAGGTGGCTTCTGGAGGGCTGGGGCATGGGGAGGGTAGATGGCAGTATTCAACAGGGTTGCTACATTGAGTCTCATTGAGAGGATGGAGATTAGAGCATGAATGTGAACGTGGTTAGCGAATAAAACATGGGAAGCTCTAGGGTGAGAGCTCACCAGCCAGAAGGAACAGCACATGCAAAGGCCCTGTGATGGAGCATGGCCTTTCTGTAGATGATCCTGTAGCAATAAAGCCGGGGTGGCAGAGGCACAGCACATGGGGTGGGAAGAGGTAGGAAAGGAGGCCATAGAGCTCATGGGAGTGGGGGAAGGTAGAGAGATCATGCAGGCACTTGTAAGATGCTGTTAGGACTTTGGATTTTACTAAGTGAAATAGAAAGCCTGCTTTTCTAAAAAAAAAAAAAAAAAAACACAGAAGACTGGGTTATACTGAACCCTAACTTCCCCAGAGCAACACGGGGCTTGACCTCAGTATCAGTTGTCCCCTTAGGCATTTGCTTTCCATTTTGCCACAGTCTCCTCTGTTCCCTACTACCGCCATCCTGGAGGGCTCTACTCACATACTTGTACATTTCTTCTCTGGCCTCTAAGCCTTTAAGGTTGCAATTCTTGTTTTGCCGATTAATGTGTCTCAGGCAATGGCATCCTTAGAAATTAACTTCTGTCGAGTGAAAACTTGGTTCTGTTTACAGAGAAAACAAATGCATCACTGGGGCCCTCCTAGCCTGGATTGATGCTGGCTGGATCCCAAGTCGTTAATAGCAAATTGGGTCTGCTGTGGAAAGATCCATCACGACCCCCACCTTGTCAACCTGCCTCATACTTCAGAGACTCCTCCTACTTCGTCTCTGGCAGGGCTTGGCATTGATGTGGGGTTTAATTAAAAGAATATCACATGCCGGCTTCTTCCGCTGGGGATGGGTAGGCTGGGCTGGGCTGGGCTCAGCTGGATTGGGGAGAGGATACGGGATTCCCTAGGCTCTTTAGCAAGGCTGTTTGTTGAATTATAATGTTGCCAGAGCTGGGCTAGAGGCACCTGGAAAACAAAGTGGCTTAGGAGGAAAAAGTTCTTCAAAACTGATGTGTCTTCACCTACAGAGGCTTTGCTATTGTCTTTGTCAAGGCAGAATGACCCTGCAGGACATTTTGGTGCTATGATCCTGGGCCTGAGTCTGGCCTCCTGCATATTGGAACAAGGATGAGTGTGGGACATGAGAATAGGAGAAGGGATGAACATGAACTACATGTAAGGGTCAGGTCAGCTGCCCTAGTCCTCAGAAATGGTATGAGGAAGGTAGCTTTGCCTTCACCCCCAAAGTCCTGACATGCAGGTGATGGTTTAAATAAGCAAATGGGTATTTGTAAGATTTTTAATCAGTGGTTCTCAGGTGTGGTTGCTCTTTAGAGTCACCTGGGGAGCTTTAAAAACTACTGATACATCAGTCACATCTTGGGTGCATTGAACTAGAATATCTCACAGTGCATCCTGGAAATCAGTGTTTTTAAAATTCTCAGGTGACAGCTGGGGTGGGTGGAAACCAGCACTTTGGTCATCTAGGCACCACCTTTGTGGGTTTTGCCATCTCTGGTCCTCATCATAAAAATGAAATCAAGATAACATTTTCAAATGCTAGCTGCTTGACCATTGCCCTCCCATGGCTGTGAGCCTCCTCTGTCAACAAGGAGGATGAGGGAGCACAGAGGTGTGTTAGGGACATCTGAGCCCCCACCTGCAGTCCTCTTCTTGGGTAATCAGGAGTGAAGAGCATTGAAAGGAGACCACCCTTCCTATGATATAATTCTGGGTTGGCTGATCCCATGGTCAGGTGACCCTCATGTCATCCCATGAGGGATGACACGTGAGCTACATACTTAGGGAGGACAGTGAGAGAAGGAACATGTCTGGGTCCCTGGGTCCTTTTTCCTACGTCCTTTCTCTCTTTACCTTTCTTGAGTTTCCTCCTCTTCTTGTGTTTCATTCCTCCCCCCTTACCTTTCTCCTACCCCCTTCCTTGTCTTCCTCAAATTTCATAGAATCTCTGTGAGGCCTGCACCATCCTCCCCATCCCTCGCCTGGTGTCTCAGCCTGCTCTGCTCGCTTGCTTCCCCACCCTCAAAGCATCAGTCTGTGTCCGTCTCTCTCCTACTCTGAAACCCTGGTGACCGCAGACCTGCTGGTATCTCAGTTTAATGGTCTTTGCCTGGAGCTTTAGCCCTCTTTCACCAGCTTTCTCCATCAGGACCTTCCCTGCTGGTCAGTGAATCTGGCCTCACCTGTCCACTTTCCAAGCCCACATAAGGACCCTCCTCTCCATTGTTTTACTCAGGCCATTTCATCTGCCTGAATGTCCATCCCTTTTTCCTCCTCTATCCAAATCCTCCCCATCCATCCGTGACCCCTTCCCTGGGCCCCTTTGGAGACTGCTGTGAACACTTAATCTAGACACCCTTGTGACCTCCCCACATTCTGCCTGGTGTGGTGTGGTGGGGAGGGCCTGGCGTGGGGTGCAAGGCTGCACTGTCCCATTTCCATGTTCACCTCTGTCATTCACTGACTGTGATTTTGAGAAAAATCACAGAACTTTTGTATCTCACTTTTTTCATTTGTGGAGGAGTGAATAGTAATAGAGGCACCAATGAAGCAAGTTCATGCGCAATGACTATTATGTGATGATAACTTGCCAGAGGCTCTAAGCCAGGCATGCTAGATTCTGCCATTTCCCCACTGTGTACGCTGGGTGCAGAGGCTTCCTGTGCCTCAGTCTCCACACCTGTAAATGGGTGTAATACAAGTACCTATTTCATGGGGTTGTTGTCAATGAAGACCTTTGGGAGAATGCTTGGCAATGTAGTAAGTAGTCAGAAAATATTACCCACAATAATTGTTTTCTCTTGTGTACATAAGATATAAATGTCCAGATTAGAGCTTCGCACCTGCACCATGCCCCCAACCCTGACACACACATACACTTCTCCAAAGTGAGAAACCCGAGGAGAGAGAGAGACTCAAACCTTCTTGGCAGTGGCAAAGGCAGACATGACAGCTAATTACCTCTTGTCATTATGGATTCTGTCCCAGCTGCCTTGCTCAGAGATTTTTTGCACAAGATGATGGAGGTGTCATGAGGACATCTGGGCACTGCTATTCAGATGGTACAGTGGACCAGTAAATTGTCTGGACTCTCAAAGGTCGTTTTTCTAAGAATTCTAGTGATTCCTATTTCTCCATGATACCAGCTGGATGACAGAGCTGTGGGTGACCCCTTACTTCCCCTGGACAAGGGCGTGGGGCAGGAGTTTTCAGTCCATTCATCCAAGGCTCCGAATCTTTCTTTGTCTGGGCTGCCTAGAGAAGCAATTTATATCTCTGAGGACAGTCTGCCTTGGGCAGGAGCCAGCCTACTCTCTCTGCCCCTTGTTTGGAGATACATAAATAATAAGAAAGAAGTTCTCACACAGCACACTGACTAAAGCCAGGCCCCTCAAGCCTGGTAGAAAGGAGAGAATGGTAAATCCAGGAGTGAGAAGAGCCTGAGGAACTTGTAGCTCAAGAATACCTGTGGATTTCATGTAAGCTGGAGGCTGTCAGCGCTCACGTGTGCCCCCAAGCCTGGGCAATAGGAAGGGAGGGTAATACTTACGTACTGCTTCCTGGCTGGGAGGTTTCATCCTTCATCTCTTTTGATCCTCACAATCTAAGTTAGGAAATATTCTCCACATTTAAGTAAGCAGAAATGAAAGCTCACAGGGGTTATGTGACTTGCCCAGGGTCACACAGCTAACAAATAGCCAAGTTGGCATTCTAGTTTAAATCTGTCTAATTATTATTATATTTTTAAAACATTTTGTGTGGCTCGAAGAGAAAAAGAAAAGAAGGAGTTGCCATATGTGAATCCAAAAACTAAGATGTTTTGAGGCTTCCTCTGCTACTGCTACCACCAGCTGACTTTCACTGAGCTCTTGTTAAATGAAACGTGCACAGTTCGGCCCGTCACATACCTCATTCCAGCTCACCCTAACATTGCTCCTAGGAAGTTCACATCACTAATACTTTACAGCAGTGGAATCTGAAGCCCAAAAGGGCGGGGCAAAAAAGACCGGGTCCGTCTGGATTCTTTTCATCGTGTCTTGTGCACTGACTGCTCTTTTCCCTGTCAGTTGGAAGCTTCTGGGGGATCTCTGGCTGTGATAGGCTGGAAGCCTGCTTAGCACAGCCCCAGGAGGAGCCCTGGAGGGTCCCACAGAGCAGTGGTTTTCACATCATTCCATATCATGCTTTGTGGAACTCCAGGGATCCACAGAGGTGTCTTTGGAGACCAGTAGAGGGTGCTGGGGTGAGTAGAACTCTGTAATTTTGAGCAAAAACAGTCAGATCTGCTTCTCTCTCATTTGTTACATAAACTGAGCCCCACACCCCACTGCAGATGGCGGAAAGCATCCCACAGCATCGCATGGTTGCACGCCTGGGCAGCCCCAGTTCAAATCCCAGCTCTCTATTTACTAGCTTGAGCAATTGCCCTTGGGCAAGACACTTAATCTTTTTGTGCCTTAGTTTTATCAGCTGAGTATTAATCAGGATTCTCCATAGAAACAGAACTAATAGGATATACAGTAGAACCTCCATAGTTGACCACCTCCTTAAGTTGACCCAATTTTCATAGACTGTACATGCACCACATGTATGTATCAGTACAGTAGGCCTAGTTCCTTATGTTGACCACCTCTGTATGTTGACCAGTTTGTTAATAGTCCCCTGGGTGTCAGCTTACAGAGGTTCTACTGTATAGAGATTTACAGAAAAAGATTCATTGTGAGAGACTGGCTCACGTGATTTGGAGCCTGAGAAATCTTGCCATCTACAATCTGTAGACTGGAGGCCCAGAAAAGCTGGTGATGTAGTTCCAGTTCAAGCTCAAAAGCAGGAGCTATTGGTGTAAGTCTTAATCTGAGCCTGAAGACCCAGGAATTAGGAACTCTGATGTCTGAGCGCAGAAGAAGATGATGTGCCAGCTAAAGAAGACAGAAAATTCGCCCTTCTTCCTCCTTTAGTTCTAATTAGACTGCAAATAGATTGGAGGGTGCACACCCACATTGGAGGAGGGCCATTTGCTTTATCTAGTCTGTAGATCTAAACTCCAATATCTTTGGGAAACACCCTCACAAACATACCCCAAAATAACGTTTTACCAGCTGTCTGAGCATCCCTTAGCCCAGTCAAGTTGTCACATAAAATTAATCATAACAAACGGTAAAATGCAGAATATTATAATAAAGCCTACCTGTGGGCTTTCTTTGAGAATTAAATGTGAGTGCCATATAACTGTTCAGCCTAGAACATAGTAAATGCCAATAAAGGCTAGTTTCTCTCCACCACTGTGCTTTCCTTTACATAATCCAAAATGTTGTCCAGGGCAATCACTAATTTTCCAAGAAGGATGGACAAGAGTCTGAATCATTTTTCATTTATCCCCTCAACATGGCTAGTTGGCGTAACTATTGTTTAAGTGCCTACTATGTGCCTGGGGGTTGAGTTATAGGAGTGAAGTGAGGGTGGGTACAGAATATTCTATGCTATTTGATTATACATCTACACATTTATCTATTCATCTAATCCACTTATTCATCCAATGGGCATTAACTGAGTACTTATTATGTGTTAGGTAATGTGTAGGGACCTGCTTGGGTATTTCCCAAAATTCAGGGCTTGCATTGCTTCAAATTCGAATTCTGCCTCCCTTTCCATAGCAGTTGGTCTTAAGGTCTTCTTAACAGTGGCACTACCTTACATGTCCTGGAGAGCAGGGCAGCCTCAAACATTTAGTGGGCAGACTGCCAATAAAGAGGATGAGATGTCAGCTACCCTCATGGTTATGGATGTGGACCTCATAGATATTTCCATGTTGTATCATTTTCTTTTACATTTTGTTGTAGTGCTCTGATCTGGTTCTAAATTCCTTCTGAATATAGAAAAAAAATGTACCAGGACAAGGGATATCCCCAATGAGTGGGAACCTATGAGGACTGGAATGTGATCTTTACTACGTTATAGTAGAGTGATAGAATGACAAGTTTTTCAGGATCTGTCTATCTCTTTTTTCATGTGTATATATACGTTAGTGAGACAACCACATTGGTATGAACCAATGAATGAATGAGATGAAAGTGTGCAAAGGACTATAGTGCACGTGTATTTGAGTGTGTGTCAGTGGATATACATTATTGTGGGTCTCATGTGCTTGGATTGCTATATAAGTGTGTGTTTCCATTTGAGCTTGTATATTTATGAGCAGCTGTGTCCATGAGTATGAAAAGGAGACTTCTAGTTGTTTCACACATCCATTATTCAGTTCTTTTATGGTAATAGACTTTTTTGCCAGGCATATGGCTTCTTGGAATAAAGATTCTGGTATCCCTTGTAGTAAGGTATGGCCATATGGCTAAGTTCTGATCAATAGGTGTGAGCAGATGCAATGTGAGCAACTTCTGAGTTGTGCCTTTAAAGAGCAGTGATGTGCTGTCTACATTCTTCCATTTTCTCTGCTCGCGCCAGCTGGAATGCAGGGTTGGGGATGAACTATCTTGGACCATACAGCTGAGGGCAAGAGCTTACACATTGGAAGAGTAAAAAGAGGGAAGGATCCTGGGCCACAAGCACTCTTGAACCTTCTTATGAGCCCAGCATTTCTTATTATAGATTATTTCACAAAATAATAATAAACATTTTATTCAAGTCACCTTCTTTTGGGTCTCAGTGATAGCAGCTAGAGCAGCTCTACTAAGGTATATTTTAACTTAATACAATGTGTGTGCATATGCAAGTTCTAGTGAAGTTAATTTTCTGTAGAGTTCAACATCTCAAATTAGATATCTGCATATTATCTGGCTGGAAAGGCTCTGCCTGGAATTTTACTAACTGCAACTTCTTTGGAAAGGGAAAAATTTGAGGTTGCAGTCTTGAGAATCCAACTGTAGGACCATTTGATATGCTCAGGGGAGTTAAACAGGGATGTTTTCTAGTCAGAGGTCTTCTAGTTAGAGCCTTCTGTGACCTTGAGAACCTCTCATCCAGGCTTTGGTTTCTTCCCAGAAGACTGAGGAGTTGGACTACATTATCCCTATGGATCTTAGCTTACAGGTTTCATGATGGGGGGCTTCAGCATTAGTAGAAATTCTCTTGGCTTCCAGCCCATGGAAGTTCTGAGTATATTCCTAAGAAGACACATCCAGCTGGAAAGCCTATGGCTCCTGATGCTTCAAGTTGAAGACTATGGCCAAGAAATCCTGCAGCCGGTTGGATACATAGAGGCCCATGGGCCTCTGGCCTCAGATGCCCTGAATAAATTTTTAAAGACTTGCAGGTGCATAGCTGCCTTAGCCAAAGATTATTTGTGAAACAGGCATGAATTTGCTTTACAGTGCCAGGATGCAGAAAGCTTTACATTTCTTCATTTTTCTAAATCAAATTAAATCTGGCACTGAGCCCCCACCCACGTAACTGATGAGAGGTACTGTATCTGTCATCTCTGGGCTGCCTCCCACATGCCGTAGGATTGTATCAAATCTTGGGGATTACTCTGGTGCTAGGAGGGGTGTGGTATTCAGCTGTCAATTTTAGGAGATGATCCCCATAGTGGTTAAGTTGAGCTATGGCTTAGATACAGGGATCTATGTATAGCCTTGAAGGTCATGGTTCCTGGTGATCACCCCTAGGATCCAGGGATTGCCCATGAGAGATTTGGAGCACTGCAAGGGAGAACACAACTTCAGCACTTGTAGAATCTGCATCCCTTCACTCTTAGTCTTAAGGACTCCAGTTTTCCCCGAGGGTGTCCCACCATTCCTTTCTCCACTCCTACCATTAGCCCTTCTCTCCTTCCCTCTGTAGGAACTCCAGCTTCATTCCATGGTCAGTCTGACCTACCAACTACAGAACTGGGTGGGGGCTTTGTTTCAAGGGACTCCTGCAGTTCAAAGACACTCTGGCTACTTCCTCTCCCTCTCGAAACTGGCCTAGACCTTCTCAGAGGAACATAACTTGAGCCACATACTAGTAGCTATGTTAAAAAGAGTAAAACAGAGGAGGCGGAGCAAGATGGCAGCCGAGTAACAGCTTCCTTGCTTCTGGGCACCGTGAGTCTGGGGATATAGGACTCCAGGCATCTCTGGCTGGTGGGATCTGCCTATCATCACCCCTGAGAGGATACAGGGAGTCAGCGAGAGACTTCTGGACCACAAGAGGAGGACTAAAACAGGGGAAAACCGGCAAGTGGTCGCGTGTGTTCAATCCGTCTAAACCCACCCGCAAGTGTAAGTTCAGTAGCAGCGAGACTGCAAACCAGAAAGGCCTTACCTGTGAACTGTTTTGGTGTCTTTGGACTTGGCACTCAGCTGAACTGCCTTGGGGAGAGCCTGAGCGGGAGTGCGGAGAACTTTGGCCTTTGTCTAGGGCCCCAGTCTGAGCTGCTGAGCCAGACGGAGCTAATAGTGTTTGGCTCTGGGTCACAGGCAGTCATTGTGAGCGATCTGCCCCGGCAAGCTCCGCCCTCAGGGTCGCAGAGCTGGAATTGGGTGGGAGCTGGTAACCCAGCGACCAAGTAGCCTAAGGGTGGGGTCTGAGCAGCCTTGCAGCCCTAACCCTCGGGGGCAGAGGGAGACCAGTTTTGACACACAGGGTAAGTGGATAGCCACTTCAGCAGTGATTTCAGCGACAAGCAGTTCCCTGAGAAAGCTTCTGCTCAGTAAGTGAACAAGTTCAAAGTGCCGTTTAAGTGGGCTGAAGAGAGATTTAGGGTGTCTACCTGCTGGGGTTTGAGAAACTAGCAGCCTCCAGTCGTATCAGAACTGTGATTAACATCTCATATCCCAGACAATATTCAATAGCATATACATACTGCTTTGTTTTTGGTTGTGTTTTTTTTTTTTTTTTTTGGTTTGGTTGTTTTTTTTGTTTATTTTGATGTTGTTGATTGTTGTTTTGTTTTTTAAGTTCAACCTTTTCCATACAGATCCTTTTTCTTTCTCAATCTCTCTAGTTTAATTATAATTTCCCATTGCTGCCTATTTCAATAATTAGAACTTCATTTTTGTTAGTGTTTCTACCGCTATTATTTAGTTTTTCCAGCCAATTTTATCCCGTAAAGTTTTCTGTTTGCTTGTTTTGGTTTGATTTACAGCATTTCTGTCTTTCCTCTCTACTTGGTGGAGGTGGGGTTCTGTGTCTGATCAGGTTAGCAAAGAGCTGCTGACCTCAAGGGACCCACCAAAATGGGCATCCCCAGAAGGTGGGTTTTTTTTTTAAGGTTGTATCAAAGTACCCTACTGTACACCTATATTGCTCTGTATCCCTATTTCTGTGCCTCTCTTCTTTTTGTCAATATTCCTTTTACCCACCCCCTCTCCTTTCTCTATTTTTCTTTTTTTTTTCTTATCACTCGGTCCTCCTTTCTTTCATCCCTTTTTTGCTCTTAAACCTTCTCCCCCTTCTGGTCCTGTAACCCTTGTCCACAGGCACGAGAACTTAAAGAGCAAGAGGAAGAGAAAGGAAAATTAGGGCAAGGAAACAGATAAAAGAAATCACCCATGAGGAAGAATCAGCAGAAAACTCCAGGCAACATGAAGAACCAGTCCAGAACAACCCCGCCAAGGGACCATGAGGTAGCTACTGCAGAGGATTCCACCTATACAGAAATGTTAGGAATGACAGAAAGGGAATTTGGAATACACATGGTGAAAACAATGAAAGAAATGATGGAAACAATGAAGGAAACTGCTAATAAAGTGGAAAATAACCAAAAGGAAATCCAAAAACAGAATCAAATCAGAGATGAACGATATGAAGAATATAAAAAGGATATAGCAGAGCTGAAGGAAATGAAACAGTCAATCAGGGAACTTAAAGATGCAATGGAAAGTATCAGCAACAGGTTAGACCATGCAGAAGAAAGAATTTCAGAGGTAGAAGACAAAGTTCTTGAGATAACTCAGACAGTAAAAGAGGCAGAAAAGAAGAGAGAGAAAGCAGAACGTTCACTGTCAGAATTATGGGACTTTATGAAGCGTTCCAACATACGAGTTATAGCAATTCCAGAAGGGGCAGAAGAATGCCCCAGAGGAATGGAAGCCATACTAGAGAATATTATAAAAGAAAATTTCCCAAATATCACCAAATATTCTGACACACTGCTTTCAGAGGGATATCGGACCCCAGGTCGTCTCAACTCTAACCGAGCTTCTCCAAGACACATTGGGATGAACCTGTCCAAAGTCAAGACAAAAGAAAAGATTCTGCAAGCTGCCAGGAGTAAGCGCCAGTTGACCTACAGGGGCAAATCCATCAGAGTGACCGCAGACTTCTCTAATGAAACTTTCCAAGCAAGAAGACAATGGTCATCTACCTTTAATCTACTTAAACAGAACAATTTCCAGCCCAGAATTCTGTACCCTGCTAAGCTAAGCTTCAAAATTGACGGAGAAATCAAATCATTTACGGATATACAAACATTGAGGAAATTCGCCACAACAAGACCACCTCTACGGGAAATACTTCAACCTGTTCTGCACACTGACCACCACAATGGATCAGCAGCAAAGTAAGAACTCACAAATTAAAGGACAGAACCAAACCTCCACACCGATGCAAAAGATAAAACTAAGCAATGGACTCTCACAAAATAAGATGAATAGAATACTACCACGCTTATCAATTATCTCAATAAATGTTAATGGCTTGAATTCCCCACTGAAGAGACATAGATTGGTTGACTGGATTAAAAAACACAAGCCATCCATTTGCTGTCTGCAAGAAACACTCCTGGCTTCAAAAGACAAATTAAAGCTCCGAGTCAAGGGTTGGAAGACAATTTTTCAGGCAAATGGAATTTAGAAAAAAAGAGGAATTGCAATCTTATTTTCAGATTCATGTGGATTTAAAGTAACTAAAGTCAAAAAAGACAAAGGTGGTCACTATATATTGGTCAAGGGAAAAATACAACAAGAAGACATTTCAATTCTAAATATTTATGCACCCAATTTAAATGCTCCCAGATTCTTGAAACAGACCTTACTCAGTCTGAGCAATATGATATCTGATAATGCCATAATAACAGGGGACCTTAACACTCCTCTTACAGAGCTGGACAGATCCTCTAAACAGAAATTAAACAAGGATATAAGAGACTTAAATGAGACCCTAGAACAACTGTGCTTGATAGACGCATATAGAACACTCCATCCCAAAGATAAAGAATATACATTCTTCTCATCACCCCATGGAACATTCTCCAAAATTGATCATATCCTGGGACACAAAACAAATATCAACAGAATCAAAAGAATTGAAATTTTACCTTGTATCTTCTCAGACCATAAGGCACTAAAGGTGGAACTCAATTCTAACAAAAATGCTCGACCCCACCCAAAGGCATGGAAACTAAACAATCTTCTGTTGAATAACAGATAGGTGAAGGAAGAAATAAAATAGGAAATCATTAACTTCCTTGAGCATAACAACAATGAAGACAAGCTACCAAAACCTGTGGGATACTGCAAAAGCAGTTTTGAGAGGAAATTCATCACTTTAGATGCCTACATTCGAAAAACAGAAAGAGAGCACATCAACAATCTCACAAGAGATCTTATGGAATTGGAAAAAGAAGAACAATCTAAGCCTAAACTCAGTAGAAGAAAAGAAATATCCAAAATCAAATCAGAGATCAATGAAATTGAAAACAAAAGAATCACTCACAAAATTAATGAAACAAGGAGTTGGTTTTTTGAAAAAATAAATAAAATAGATAAACCATTGGCCAGACTAACGAGGAATAGAAAAGTAAAATCTCTAGTAACCTCAATCAGAAATGATAAAGGGGAAATAACAACTGATCCCACAGAAATACAAGAGATCATCTCTGAATACTACCAGAAACTCTATGCCCAGAAATTTGACAATGTGAAAGAAATGGATCAATATTTGGAATCACACCCTCTCCCTAGACTCAGCCAGGAAGAAATAGAGCTCCTGCACAGACCAATTTCAAGCACTGAGATCAAAGAAACAATAAAAAAGCTTCCAACCAAAAAATGCCCTGGTCCAGATGGCTTCACTCCAGAATTCTATCAAATCTTCGAGGAAGAGCTTATTCCTGTACTGCAGAAATTATTCCAAAAAATTGAGGAAGAAGGAATCTTCCCCAACACATTCTATGAAGCAAACATCACCCTGATACCAAAACCAGGAAAAGACCCAACCAAAAAGGAGAATTTCAGACCAATCTCACTCATGAACATAGACGCAAAAATTCTCAACAAAATCCTAGCCAATAGATTACAGCTTATCATCAAAAAAGTCATTCATCATGATCAAGTAGGCTTCATCCCAGGGATGCAAGGCTGGTTTAACATATGCAAGTCTATAAATGTTATCCACCATATTAACAGAGGCAAAAATAAAGAGCACATGATCCTCTCAATAGATGCAGAAAAAGCATTTGATAAAATCCAGCATCCTTTTCTAATTAGAACACTGAAGAGTATAGGCATAGGTGGCACATTTCTAAAACTGATTGAAGCTATCTATGACAAACCCATAGCCAATATTTTACTGAATGGAGTAAAACTGAAAGCTTTTCCTCTTAGAACTGGAACCAGACAAGGTTGTCCTCTGTCACCTTTACTATTCAACGTAGTGCTGGAAGTTCTAGCCAATACAATTAGGCAAGACAAGGAGATTAAGGGAATCCAAATGGGAGAAGAGGAGGTCAAACTCTCCCTCTTTGCTGACGACATGATCTTATACTTAGAGAACCCCAAAGACTCAACCACAAGACTCCTAGAAGTCATCAAAAAATACAGTAATGTTTCAGGATATAAAATCAATGTCCACAAGTCAGTAGCCTTTGTATACACCAATAACAGTCAAGATGAGAAGCTAATTAAGGACACAACTCCCTTCACCATAGTCTCAAAGAAAATGAAATACCTAGGAATATACCTAACAAAGGAGGTGAAGGACCTCTATAAGGAAAATTATGAAATCCTCAGAAAGGAAACAGCAGAGGATATTAACAAATGGAAGAACATACCATGCTCATGGATGGGAAGAATCAACATTGTTAAAATGTCTATACTTCCCAAAGCAATCTACCTATCAAAATACCAACATCGTACTTTCAAGATTTGGAAAAAATGATTCTGCCTTTTGTATGGAACCGGAAAAAACCCCGTATAGCTAAGGCAGTTCTCTGTAACAAAAATAAAGCTGGGGACATCAGCATACCAGATTTTAGTCTGTACTACAAAGCCATAGTGCTCAAGACAGCATGGTACTGGCACAAAAACAGAGACATAGACACTTGGAATCGAATTGAAAACCAAGAAACGAAACTAACATTTTACAACCACCTAATCTTTGATAAACCAAACAAGAACATACCTTAGGGGAAAGACTCCCTATTCAATAAATGGTGTTGGGAGAACTGGATGTCTACATGTAAAAGACTGAAACTGGACCCACACCTTTCCCCACTCACAAAAATTGATTCAAGATGGATAAAGGACTTAAACTTAAGGCATGAAACAATAAAAATCCTCCAAGAAAGCATAGGAAAAACACTGGAAAATGTTGGCCTGGGGAAAGACTTCATGAAGAAGACTGCCATGGCAATTGTAACAACAAAAATAAACGAATGGGACTTCATTAAACTGAAAAGCTTCTGTACAGCTAAGGAGACAACAACCAAAGCAAAGAGACAACCTGCACAATGGGAAATGATATTTGCATATTTTGAATCAGACAAAAGCTTGATAACTAGGATCTATAGAGAACTCAAATTAATCCACATGAAAAAAGCCAACAATCTCTTATATCAATGGGCAAGAGACATGAATAGAACTTTCTCTAAAGACGACAGACGAATGGCTAACAAACACATGAAAAAATGGTCAGCATCTCTATATATTAGAGAAATGCAAATCAAAACAACTCTGAGATATCATCTAACCCCAGTGAGAATGGCCCACATCACAAAATCTCAAAACTGCAGATGCTGGCGTGGATGTGGAGAGAAGGGAACGCTTTTACACTGCTGGTGGGACTGCAAACTAGTACAACCTTTGTGGAAGGAAGTATGGAGAAACCTCAAAGCACTCAAGCTAGACCTCCCATTTGATCCTGCAATCCCGTTACTGGGCATCTACCCAGAAGGAAAGAAATCCTTTTATCATAAGGACACTTGTACTAGACTGTTTATTGCAGCTCAATTTACAATCGCCAAAAGGTGGAAACAGCCTAAATGCCCACCAACCCAGGAATGGATTAACAAGCTGTGGTATATGTATACCATGGAATACTATTCAGCCATTAAAAAAAATGGAGACTTTACATCCTTCGTATTAACCTGGATGGACGTGGAAGACATTATTCTTAGTAAAGCATCACAAGAATGGAGAAGCATGAATCCTATGTACTCAATTTTGATATGAGGACAATTAATGACAATTATGGTTATGGGGGGGAAGAAAGAGGGAAGGAGGGAGGTGGGTGAGGCCTTGGTGTGTGTCACACTTTATGGGGGCAAGACATGATTGCAAGAGGGACTTTACCTAACAATTGCAATCAGTGTAACCTGGGTTATTGTACCCTCAATGAATCCCCAACAATAAAAAACAAACAAAGAAACAAACAAACAAACAAACAACCCCTTAAGGAAGACAAAAAATGTCTACCAAAACCAGTTATGAATTCTTGTCAACTATTTCCAGAAGGAAAATAAATCATTAGGCATACATATTAGAGCGTCATCTTGCATCAGAAGAAACAAATTGTCATGTGCATGTAAAAGGATGCGTGAGAGTAGAGGTGTTGGGAGGGTTATTATTCAGAAAAGTAAATAAAAGAAAGTTTCCAGGAAAAAAAAAAAAAGAGTAAAACAGAGTGGATAAGATTTATGTTAGTAATACATTTTATCTAACCCAATATATTTAAAATATATTGCCACTTTAACATGAAGCAATATGATATTATTAGTGAATATTTTACACTCATTTTGGGTGCTAAGTCATTGAAGTCCAGTGTGTATTTTCCATATAGACCACATTTCAATTTGGATGAACCTCTTTTTCAGCGCTCAACAGTCATACTTGGCTAGTGGCTACCATATTGGACAGTGATCTCTTAGAACAATAAAACAAAAACAAAATTGTGGCTGTTCCTCTAGGAGATGAGGAAAAGAAAAATTATCTTTTTGTCTTTCTCTCCTTTAGCTAAGAAGTAAGACAGAAATTAATGTGTCCATAGATTATCTTGACACATTGGGTTATAGAGAACAGAAGTCACTTCAAATAGCTTAAGCAACTCAGGAACTGTTTTAGAAGGATGCACAGGCATCTCATGGAACCTGGGAGTGGGAGATGCAGCTTTTCAGGGACAGAGAATCTAGTGGCATCAGAGACAAATTCTATTTCAGTCTCTCTTCCTTTTTCTCTGCTTTGCTCAGGCCAGAGAATATTTCCTGTATTTCTCTCTGTACTTGAGCTTTACCCTGCTCTCTCAGAGATTGGCTTTCTCCATTTTCCATCTTAGAGAGCAGTGGGACTAGCCCAGTTTGGCCTCCTGGCCTTTAATTTACATATTGTAGACATCCCTCAGGTACTCAAAGCTAAAGAACCCAGGCTCCCAATGAGTGCCCATTTCAGATTTGTGAGGGAAAGAATTTGATTGGATCATCTCAGCCAATGATTTGGCTTCCCCTGGTCAGGGTTTTTTTTCTTTTTTTGCATCCAATAGGCTGTGTCTAGGGGTGAGGGGGTAGAGTCTCTTACAACAGAAAAGTTCTGTATTTAATAAATGGTGCTGGGTGAATGGGCTGGCAACTTGTAGAAGACTGAAACTGAACCCACACCTTTCATCACTAACAAAAATTGATTCTCACTGGGTAAAAGTTTTAAACTTAATACATGAAACTACAGGGCGGTGCCTGTGGCTCAGTGAGTAGGGTCCCGGCCCCATATACTGAGGGTGGCAGGTTCGAACCTGGCCCCGGCCAGACTGCAACAACAACAAAAAAAAGCCGGGCATTGTGGCGGGTGTCTGTAGTCTCAGCTACTTGGGAGGCTGAGGCAAAAGACTCACCTAAGCCCAGGAATTGGAGGTTGCTGTGAGCTGTGATGACATGGCACTCTACTGAGGGCGATAAAGCGAGACTCTGTCTCTACAAAAAAAAAAAAAAAAAAAAAAAAGACATGAATGCCGGGGAAACACTTGAAGAAATTGGCTTGGGAGAATATTTTATGAGGAGGACTTCCTGGGCAAGTGAAGCAACACCAAAAATATATTACCGGGATCTGATCAAACTAAAAAGCTTCTGCATAGCGAAGAACACAGTAAGTAAAGCAAGCAGACAGCCCTCAGAATCGGAGAAGATATTTGCAGGTTGTGTTTCTGACAAAGGTTTGATAACTAGAATCCATGGAGAACTCACACTAATAAGAAAAGAACAAGTGATCTCATTTCATTGTGAGCAAGAGACTTGAACAGAAGCTTCTCTGAAGAAGACAGGCGCATGTCCTGCAGACACATGAAACAATGCTCATCATCTTTAATCATCAGAGAAATGCAAATCAAAACCCACTTTGAGATATCATCTAACTCCAGTAAGATTAGCCCAGATCACAAAATCCCAAAACTACAGATGTTGGCATGGAGAAAAGGGAACACTTCTGCACTGCTGGTGGGAATGCAAACGTTCCTTTTGGAAAGAAGTTTGGAGAACACTTAGGGTACTAAAAGTAGACCTGCTGTTTGATCCTGCAATTCCTCTACTAGGTATATATCCAGAAGACCAAAAATCATTTTACAACAAAGATATTTGCACCAGAATGTTTATTGCAGCCCAATTCATAATTTCCAAGTTATAGAAGAAGCCCAAGTGCCCATCGACCCATGAATGGATTAATAAATTGTGGTATATGTACACCATGGACTATTATGCATCCTTAAGAAAGAAGGAGACTTTACCTCTTTTATGTTTACATGGATGGAGCTGGAACACATTCTTCTCAGTAAAGTATTTCAAGAATGGAAGAAAAAGTATCCAATGTACTCAGTACTATTATGAAACCAATATATAATCATATGAAAGATAAAACACAACTACAGCCCATGATGAAGGAAAGAAGAGGAGGGTGAGGGGAAGGGACGGGGGAGTCCAGGTGGAGGGAAGGCAATCAGTGGGACCTCACTTATGGTGCATATTGCAAGGGTACATGTCAAATCTATTAAGAGTACAGTATAAATGTCTTAACACAATAATTCAGTAAGTGAGGTGAGGGCTATGATAACCAGTTTGATGTAAGCATTCCAAATTGTATATAAAATCAGCACATTGTACCCCATAAATGCATTAATGTACACAGTTATTATTTAATAAAAAAACTGTTAAGAGAAAAAAGATAACAATGCTAAAATACTTAAAAAAAAAAAAAAGAAAGAAAGAAAAGGAGAACAAAGACATGGGTTAGTGAGTGCCCACAAAGCATCTATTTCCATGATGAGCAAGGAGCTGGAACCCGAAACATTTCATGGCTGCTGTTTTTGTAGCCAAGAAAAATTCAGCAGGCATAAAATTGACTCCAGACTTCTGTATTGAGCAAAAAATGGGACTTGCATACATCTATGTTTCTAGCTGCATTATTTTCAATAGCCAAAAGTGGAAGCAACCCAAGAATCAACTGATAAATGGCTAAACAAAATGAAACGTGGCATATACATACGATGGCATACATGCATTCGGCCTTAAAATGGAAGGGAGTTTGATATATGCTGTAACATGGATGCATCTTAAGGACATTACCCTCAGAGAAATAAACCAACAAGAAAAGAACAAATACTGTGTGATGCCATTTGTTGAGGGTATTTAGAATAGTCAGATTTGTAGAGACAGAAGGTAGAATCGTGGTCTCCAGGGGTTGGAGGGAGGGAAAAACAGGGAGTTGTTTAATGGGCATAGAGTTTCAGCTTGAGATGAAGAAAAAGTTCTGGAAATGGATGGTGATGATGATGGTTGTGGAACAAGGTGAATGCCATTAGTACAAATGGTTAAGCTGGTACATTTTCTATTATATGTATTCTACCACAATTTTTAAAAAGTATGGGCTTGACTACTAGGTTTATTTTAAACCTGGTCATTGGTTAAGAGAATTAGGAAAAAGCAGGTCCATTTATTTTGAGACTTTTTCCACTCTCAGAGAAGGAGGTGTTCTTGGATCACATTTGAGGTAATTAAATCTTTGCTCGTGGTAAATTATACATAGGCATTTTCTTTTCCTTTCTCTCTCTCTCTCTTTCTCTCCTTTTTCAATTCTAAGGCTTATATGTAAACAGACAAGAAGTCCTGATGACAACACAATATTTTACACTTTGGGTTTAACCAAAACACAACTGTGCTCAGAATGGGCATTCCTGGAAGAAAGAAAATACGTTAAGTTATAAATCCTTGCAGTCTGTTCTTGCTGTAGACCCATCTTGCTCACTCCCTTTTCTTGCACCATATCTAGTTGATGGTAGAGAAGGAAAACCGGAAGAAGCCTGAGGGCTGAGCCTGAGTAGGAAGAGGAGGGAAAACCGAAAGACTGGCGAGGCTGGATTTATGAGGGAGTTTAAGGGAGTGTAGAATGAGAAAAGAGAGACAGGCTCTCAGAATTTCATTTTGTGTTATGAAGGTCTTTTTCTCTTTGTCATTTGCTGCAGCAAAGATGTAGACTGCCTTCCTTCCCATTACTGTTTGTTTGCATGTCCTAAAGAGATGAGATAAGGCACAAGGTGACAAGGCTGCGTATGGCTCACATCTGTAATATCTGGATCTTCTGCCTGACAGTAGTGGCTGAATTGGTTAAATTTGACACAGGAGTGAATCCTTGGCGCCATCCTTAGGGTCTTGTTCTTGTAACTCTTTTCTTTTCTATTGCGCCACCCAAGACTCATAAAAGGCTCCCTGTCTGAAACGATCAACTCAAGGAAGCAAAAGCAGTTCCCTCTGTGAGGGAATACTGCAGCAATTATCACTTTATGTCATTCTGGAGCTCTGTGAAAGAGCTGAAGCGAGAAAAGATAATGGTGATGACGGAAATTATGTTGAAAATAGCTGTATATCACTTCATTTAGTGCAGGGGGAAGTCAAAATGTTCATAAAAGTCTATTTGGTCTGCAAGCAAATAATTTAAGTCATTCAAACTCGGTCTTGTTGGACCGTAAAGCCACTGGCAATATTTGGTAGAAAGGACTCTACAGAAAAATAAATTATATTTATTGAACTGAACTTCAAGTAATAATCCTGCCACCTACTCTTTTTTTTCTGGCCTTCCACATTCTATGAATTTTGATGAATTACGAAAAGTTCTATGGCAACATAATCACTTAAACAAAAAGCCATCCAGGTAATAACACAAGCACCTTTAAACCAGAGAAAAATTCATTTGCCTTATATGTCTGACCACTATTTATTCTTTCACTGCTCTGATTGCATTTCTCCAAAATAAAATTCACAGTAACCCTTTTTTGTCTAAGGCTCCAGATGTTCCCTAGAGCTACCATTCTAGTCAACAAGGGACTACTCCAGGCTATCAGCAAAAAATGCAATTCTTGGATGACGTGGGTCAAATTCCACCTGTCTCCAAACTGTGACTCTGAGCTTGTTATGATTAAGTGTAACACTGCACTGGTCCAAACCTATGCCTCCTTTATACAGAAAAGATGCAGGGATCTTGGTTGAGGAGCATTCCAGGACCATGCCAAACCACAAAATAACACGTTCTTTTTTTTTTTTTTAGTTTTAATTTGTTTTTTATTATTTTTATTAAACATTGACTAGATACCAAAAAATATTTAGAAAATGCACAAAGATTATGAAGAAAATTCTTGTGCATCCACTACCCAGTTTAAGTAAAAGGATGTTCCCTCCTTTTGTGGAGGGTCACCTCTTGTTTCTCCCTGATCTCATTCCAGTTCCTTCCCCCTGAGAAGTTAGCACAATCTTCTGAATGCCTCATTCCCTTGTTCTTCTTTATTGATGACTCTGAGGAAAAACCACATCCTGAAATCCCCCATAATTGCTTAAATCTTGATTTCCTGATCTTGACTTGTCTGCAGCGCTTCTGAAAATTCAGCTCCCGCATCACTTTCTCCAGGGAGATGTCTAGGATTTGCCCCAGGACAGGTTATCTTATGTGTCTTTCCCACAGGCTATTCATAGTAAGCATTTATTGAAATGTTTGATTCTCAGGATATTTAATCTCCCCATCTTTGGAGAATTTATCCATTCACTTTTTTGTTCAACAATGTTAATTGAGGGCCAGCTACGTTCTAGGCACTGGGGACACAGTAGTGAGGAAACCAGACACAAATTCCTTCCCTCTGGAGCTTACATTTGAGAAGGGAGAGATAGACATCATTTAGATAAATAAAAATATTGTATATTATAAGGTGATAAGAGCCATGGGCAAAAACGTAGGATGGAAGGGTAAAAAGGACTGTGGGGGTCAGAGGAAGGTTTCAGAGGTTTAAATAGACTAGTCCTGCTGAGAAGGTGACATTTAAGCAAAGCCTGGAAGGAAGGCTTCCTCTTTCCCTAAGAGCTTGAATGGTGGGTGGTAGAGTCTGCCTCTACCTGCAGAAACTCAACAAATCAGATGCTCACTTTCCCAGCATAACTTGCAGCTGGAGTAAGGATGGGTGACCCAGGGTGACTGAACCCAAAGACCTGGAAATCTAAAGAAGCTGAGAGGGGGGAGAAGCCATTCTGGCACAGCTGTGGCAGCAGTGTGTGGGTTCAGGGCATGGGGTCAAGAGTCCAGCGCAATTTACTTCAATCCAGAGAGGAGTAGTGTTGTTAGATTAAAAGGACTAGTGTTCCCTGACTATGGCTGTAGGATTCTCAGCATGGTAGAGTCATGATTAAGGTACCAGCTTCTGCCAATCCTCCCTTTTTCTACCTGTTTTAGAAGCCTTGATCTTCAGGCTCTCTGACGCTTCTGTGAGTTTCCTGATACCTTTCTGATAAATTCCTTTTCTGCTCAAATAAGCCAAAATTGGTTTCTGTTGCTGGCTACAAATAACCCTGATTGGCATATCCCCATTCCATCCTGTGCTTGCTTTTATTAGTGCTTTTGTCTCAATGTGTGGCAATGCCTGGTTCACCATGTGTCTCTCACGTACTGTGAACTCTTGAGGGGAAGAACCACTTAGTTATTGCTCCTTGTCATGTCTACAGTTTCTAGCCTGGTGCTTAGCACACACTCGGGGTTCAGTGTGCTTCTGTTGAATTTATGAATGAACAAAAAGGGAAAGAACGCATAACTGGAACTTCTGAGTTCACACTTTTCCTCACAGCATCTTTTCTTTCAAACACAGTCTAGAGGCCATGTCCAACCATATTCAACCATGCCAAATTGGCACTGCCATTCAGGTCTGATGTCCGTCTCCTGGGGCAAGCCTGTGAATATGAGTGCTTTTCATTGCTGGTGAGAGCAACGTCCCATCAGGGTTCTACAGCAGAACTTACTACTTTTAGAAAGGGGAAAGCACATCAAAAAGAGCAGTCTCAGCTCAATAAAGGGAGACTGAAAATCCATTAACTGCAGGAAACCAAGATGTCTAGGCACTTAATAATCTTGAGCAAATCATTGCATGGGCCTCAGTTTCTTCCGTAAAATGGGGAGACTGAAATTGAGATAGATCAAATTTCTCAATAAGCACACTGTTGACATTATGGGCTGGATAAGTCTATGTTGTTGGGGGCTGCCCTGTGCATTGCAGAATATTTAAAAATATCTCTGGCTTCTACTCCATAGATGCCAATAGTAATCCCCTAATTGTGACCAATAATATTCCCAGATATTGCCAAATGTCCCTGGTGGCATAACATCACCCCTGATTGAGAACCGTTAAATTAGATAATATCTAAGTTAGATTAGAAATTCTTGCGTTCAAGCAAGACTCAGGGCTTGTCCTTGGCCATATCTTCAGCACCTAGTGCAGTGTGTTGGCATCACAGGATTCATTCAGTCTACCCTGTTTCCCTGAAAATAAGACAGTGTCTTATTTTAAGGTGTGCTCCCAAAGATGCGCTAGGTCTTATTTTCAGGGGATGTCTTATCTTTCCTGTAAGTAGGTGTTTTTTTCGGGGAAACAGGGTATGTTGAATGAATGAGAATACAGATACAAATAGACACCTGCTTTGGTACGAAGAGAATCACACTGATGGTAGTGATATTCATCACCCATGTGACCATTCCTACTTGGGTAGGGTTTATCCAAAACTATTGGGTAGACATCCAATAAAAGTGGATGCCTTTTATTTCATATTTCTGATATAAATGAGCTAAAGCACTATTTAAAAATGGCCCTATCTCCCCACTTTGGCAACAAAATAGTGACTATAATTTTCAGGGAGGGTGCACTTGATTGTGATAGCTATATCAGATCATACCCCAAAACAGTTAACTCTGCATTTTATGAAGATGATAAAAAAGGCCAGTTGAGAAGACTGAGTCCAAATTTTGGAATGAGACTTGTACCCAGGTTATTGTTTGGGTAGCATAAGATTATATATAATGATTATGAATAATAATTTATAATTCCCAAATTCTTCATTAGCTTTTGCTGCATGAGACCAAGAAAGTGGTTTCCTTCCCAATCCATCCAAAACTTCTCTTATGTTTCCTCTTTTACTAATCTGCTTCTTGGCATCTTGTGCTGTCTGATAGGGGTTGCATTGCCTGCGTAGATCAATTTGGGGTGTATTGCTATCTTAACAACATGAAGTGCTTTTTCATTTATTTTGGTCTTTTTAAATTTCTTCAACAAAGTCTTATTATTTTGTACTTCTTTTCATAAATTTAATCCTAAATATTTTATAGACACTATTGTAAATGGAATTGTTTTCTTAATTTAATTTTCATATTGTTGCTGGCATATCCCAATACAATAGATTTTTGTATATTGATCTTATATCTTGCAACCTTGTCAAACTTGTTCATTAGTTCTAGTAATTTTCTAGTGGATTTCTTAAGATTTCTTATATACAAGATTGGGTCATGTGCAGATAGTGATAGTTTTAGTTCTTCCTTTCCAACATGGATGCCTTTTATTTCTTATTTCTTAACTAATTTTCCTGGCTAGAGCCTCCTGAATGGAAGAGGTGAGAATGGATATTCTTGTCTCGATTAAGATCTTAGGAGGAGGTGGTGAGAGCAAGATGGTGGCCGAGTAACAGCTTCCTTGCATCTGGGCACCGTGAGTCCAGGGAGATAGGACTCCAGGCATCTCTGGCTGGTGGGATCTGCCTATCATCACCCCTGTGAGGATACAGAGAGTCAGTGAGAGACTTCTGGACCCAAAGAGGAGGACTAAAACAGTGGAAAACCAGCAAGTGGTTGCGTGTGTTCAATTGATCTAAACCCGCCCGCAACTGTAAGTTCAGTAGCAGCGAGTCTGCAAACCGGAAAGGCCTTACCTGTGAACTGTTTTGGTGTCTTTGGACTTGGCACTCAGTTGAACTACCTTGGGGAGAGCCTGAGCGGGAATGTGGAGAACTTTGGCCGTTGTCTAGGGCCCCAGTCTGAGCCGCTGAGCCAGACGGAGCTAATAGTGTTTGGCTGTGGGCCACAGGGAGCCATTGTGAGCGATCTGCCCGGCAAGCTCCGCCCTCAGGGTCGCAGAGCTGGAATTGGGTGGGAGCTGGTAACCCAGTGACCGAGTAGCCTAAGGGTGGGGTCTGAGCCACCTTGCAGCCCTAACCCACAGGGGCAGAGTGAGACCAGTTTTGGCACACAGGGTAAGTGGATAGCCACTTCAGCAGTGATTTCAGTGACAAGCACTTTCCTGGGAAAGCTTCTGCTCAGCAAGTTTACAAGTTCAAAGTGCCTTTTAAGTGGGCTGAAGAGAGATTTAGGGTGTCTACCTGCTGGGGTTTGAGAAATCAGCAGCCTCCAGTCGTATCAGAACTGTGATTAACATCTCATACCCCAGAAGACCACGTGTTGCCCAGACAATAGTCAACAACATATACATACTGCTTTCTTTTTGGTTGTGTTTTCTTTTTTCTTTTTTTTTTTTTTTTTGGTTTGGTTGTTTTTTTGTTTATTTTGATGTTGTTGATGTTGTTCTGCTTTTTAATTTCAACCTTTTCTGTACAGATCTTTTTTCTTTCTCAATTTTTTCTATTTTAATTATAATTACCCATTGCTGCCTTTCTTAATAACTAGAACTTCATTTTTGCTAGTGTTTCTACCGCTATTATTTGGTTTTTCACCCAATATTATCCCGTAAAGTTTTCTGTTCGCTTGTTTTGGTTTGATTTATAGCATTTTTGTCTTTCCTCTCTACTTGTTGGAGGTGGGGTACTGTGTCTGATCAGGTTAGCAAAGAGCTGCTGACCTCAAGGGACCCACCCAACTGGGCACCCCCAGAAGGTGGGTTTTTTTTTAAAGGTTGTGTCAAATACCCTACTGTACACCTATATTGCTCTCTCTCCCTCTTTCTGTGCCTCTCTTCTTTTTGTCAATATTCCATTTACCCACCCCCTCTCCTTTCTCTATTTTTTTTTTCTTTTCACTTGGTCCTCCTTTCTTTCATCCCTTTCTTTCTCTTCAACCTTCTCACCCTTCTGGTCCTGTACCAAAAGAACTCATCTAACCCTTAGTCCACAGGCACGAGACCTTAAAGAGCAAGAGGAAGTGAAAGGAAAATTAGGGCAAGGAAACAGATAAAAGAAATCACTCATGAGGAAGAATCAGCAGAAAACTCCAGGCAACATGAAGAACCAGTCCAGAACAACCCCACCAAGGGACCAAGAGGTAGCTACTGCAGAGGATTCCACCTATAAAGAAATGTTAGGAATGACAGAAAGGGAATTTAGAATACACATGATGAAAACAATGAAAGAAATGATAGAAACAATGAAGGAAACTGCTAATAAAGTGGAAAATAACCAAAAGGAAATCCAAAAACAGAATCAAATAAGAGATGAACGATATGAAGAATATAAAAAGGGTATAGCAGAGCTGAAGGAAATCAAACAGCAATTAGGGAACTTAAAGATGCAATGGAAAGTATCAGCAACAGGTTAGACCATGCAGAAGAAAGAATTTCAGAGGTAGAAGACAAAGTTCTTAAGATAACTCAGATAGTAAAAGAGGCAGAAAAGAAGAGAGAGAAAGCAGAACGTTCACTGTCAGAATTATGGGACTTTATGAAGCGTTCCAACATACAAGTTATAGAAATCCCAGAAGGGGAAGAAGAATGCCCTAGAGGAATGGAAGCCATACTAGAGAATATTATAAAAGAAAATTTCCCAAATATCACCAAAGATTCTTACACACTGATTTCAGAGGCTATCAGACCCCAGGTCGCCTCAACTCTAACCGAGCTTCTCCAAAACACGTTGTGATGAACCTGTCCAAAGTCAAGACAAAAGAAAAGATTCTGCAAGCTGCCAGGAGTAAGGGCCAGTTGACCTACTTGGGCAAATCCATCAGAGTGACCGCAGACATCTCTAATGAAACTTTCCAAGCAAGAAGACAATGGTCATCTACCTTTAATGTACTTAAACAGAACAATTTCCAGCCCAGAATTCTGTACCCTGCTAAGATAAGCTTTAAAATTGACGGAGAAATCAAATCATTTACGGATATACAAACATTGAGGAAATTTGCCACAACAAGACCAGCTTTACAGGAAATACTTCAACGTGTTCTGCACAATGATCACCACAATGGATCAGCAGGAAAGTAAGAACTCAGAAATTAAAGGACAGAACCTAACCTCCACACTGATGCAAAAGATAAAACTAAGCAATGGACTCTCACAAAATAAGATGAATAGGATACTACCACACTTATCAATTATCTCAATAAATGTTAATGGCTTGAATTCCCCACTGAACAGACATAGATTGGCTGACTGGATTAAAAAACACAAGCCATCCATTTGCTGTCTGCGAGAAACACACCTGGCTTCAAAAGACAAATTAAAGCTCCGAGTCACGGGTTGGAAGACAATTTTTCAGGCAAATGGAATTCAGAAGAAAAGAGGAGTTGTAATCTTATTTTCAGATTCATGTGGATTTAAAGCAACTAAAGTCAAAAAAGACAAAGGTGGTCACTTTATATTGGTCAAGGGAAAAATACAACAAGAAGATGTTTCAATTCTAAATATTTATGCACCCAATTTAAATGCTCCAAGATTCTTGAAACAGACCTTACTCAGTCTGAGCAATATGATATCTGATAATACTATAATAACAGGGGACTTTAACACTCCTCTTACAGAGCTGGACAGATCCTCTAAACAGAAATTAAACAAAGATATAAGAGATTTAAATGAGACCCTAGAACAACTGTGCTTGATAGACGCATATAGAACACTCCATCCCAAAGATAAAGAATATATATTCTTCTCATCACCCCGTGGAATATTCTCCAAAATTGATCATATCCTGGGACACAAAACAAATATCAACAGTATCAAAAGAATGGAAAATTTACCTTGTATCTTCTCAGACCATAAGGCACTAAAGATGGAACTCAACTCTAACAAAAATGCTCGACCCCACCCAAAGGCATGGAAATTAAACAATCTTCTGTTGAATAACAGATGGGTGGAGGAAGAAATAAAACAGGAAATCATTAACTTCCTTGAGCATAACAACAATGAAGACACAAGCTACCAAAACCTGTGGGATACTGCAAAAGCAGTTTTGAGAGGAAAATTCATCGCTTTAGATGCCTACATTTGAAAAACTGAAAGAGGGCGCATCAATAATCTCACAAGCCATTTTATGGAATTGGAAAAAGAAGAACAATATAAGCCTAAACTCAGTAGAAGAAAAGAAATATCCAAAATCAAATCAGAGATCAATGAAATTGAAAACAAAAGAATCATTCAGAAAATTAATGAAACAAGGAGTTGGTTTTTTGAAAAAATAAATAAAATAGATAAACCATTGGCCAGACTAACGAGAAATAGAAAAGTAAAATCTCTAGTAACCTCAATCAGAAATGATAAAGGGGAAATAACAACTGATCCCACAGAGATACAAGAGATCATCTCTGAATACTACCAGAAACTCTATGCCCAGAAATTTGACAATGTGAAGGAAATGGATCAATACTTGGAATCACACCTTCTCCCTAGACTTACCCAGGAAGAAATAGAGCTTCTGAACAGACCAATTTCAAGCACTGAGATCAAAGAAAGAATAAAAAATCTTCCAACCAAAAAATGCCCTGGTCCAGATGGCTTCACACCAGAATTCTATCAAACCTTCAAGAAAGAGCTTATTCCTGTACTGCAGAAATTATTCCAAAAAATTGAGGAAGAAGGAATCCTCCCCAACACAGTCTATGAAGCAAACATCAACCTGATACCAAAACCAGGAAAAGACCCAAACAAAAAGGAGAATTTCAGACCAATCTCACTCATGAACATAGACGCAAAAGCTCTCAACAAAATCCTAGCCAATAGATTACAGCTTATCATCAAAAAAGTCATTCATCATGATCAAGTAGGCTTCATCCCAGGGATGCAAGGCTGGTTTAACATATGCAAGTCTATAAACGTTATCCACCATATTAACAGAGACAAAAATAAAGATCACATGATCCTCTCAATAGATGCAGAAAAAGCATTTGATAAAATCCAGCATCCTTTTCTAATTAGAACACTGAAGAGTATAGGCATAGGTGGCACATTTCTAAAACTGATTGAAGCTATCTATGACAAACCCACAGCCAATATTTTACTGAATGGAGTAAAACTGAAAGCTTTTCCTCTTAGAACTGGAACCAGACAAGGTTGTCTTCTGTCCACCTTTACTATTCAACATAGTGCTGGAAGTTCTAGCCAATACAATTAGGCAAGACAAGGAGATTAAGGGAATCCAAATGGGAGCAGAGGAGGTCAAACTCTCCCTCTTTGCTGACGACATGATCTTATACTTAGAGAACCCCAAAGACTCAACCACAAGACTCCTAGAAGTCATCAAAAAATACAGTAATGTTTCAGGATATAAAATCAATGTCCACAAGTCAGTAGCCTTTGTGTACACCAATAACAGTCAAGATGAGAAGCTAATTAAGGACACAACCCCCTTCACCATAGTTTCAAAGAAAATGAAATACCTAGGAATATACCTAACGAAGGAGGTGAAGGACCTCTATAAAGAAAATTATGAAATCCTCAGAATAGAAATAGCAGAGGATATTAACAAATGGAAGAACATACTATGCTCATGGATTGGAAGAATCAACATTGTTAAAATGTCTATACTTCCCAAAGCAATCTACCTATTCAATGCCATTCCTATCAAAATACCAACATCGTACTTTCAAGATTCGGAGAAAATGATTCTGTGTTTTGTATGGAACCGGAAAAAACCCCATATAGCTAAGGCAGTTCTTAGTAATAAAAATAAAGCTGGGGGCATCACCATACCAGATTTTAGGCTGTACTACAAAGCCATACTGGTCAAGACAGCATGGTACTGGCAGAAAAACAGAGACATAGACACTTGGAATCGAATTGAAAACCAAGAAATGAAACTAACATCTTACAACCACCTAATCTTCAATAACCCAAACAAGAACATACCTTGGGGATAGACTCCCTATTCAATAAATGGTGTTGGGAGAACTGGATGTCTACATGTAAAAGACTGAAACTGGACCCACACCTTGCCCCACTCACAAAAATTGATTCAAAATGGATAAAGGACTTAAATTTAAGGCATGAAACAATAAAATCCTCCAAGAAAGCATAGGAAAAACACTGGAAGATATTGGCCTGGGGAAAGACTTCATGGAGAAGACTGCCATGGCAATTGCAACAACAACAAAAATAAACAAATGGGACTTCAGTAAACTGAAAAGCTTCTGTACATCTAAGGAGACAATAACCAAAGCAAAGAGACAACCTACACAGTGGGAAAGGATATGTGCATATTTTGAATCAGACAAAAGCTTGATAACTAGGATCTATGGAGAACTCATATTAATCCACATTTAAAAGCCAACAATCCCATATATCAATGGGCAAGAGACATGAATAGAACCTTCTCTAAAGATGACACACGAATGGCTAACAAACACATGAAAAAATGTTCATCATCTTTTTATATTAGAGAAATGCAAATCAAAACAACCCTGAGATGTCATTTAACCCCAGTGAGAATGGCCCACATCACAAAATCTCAAAACTGCAGATGCCGGCCTGGATGTGGAGAGAAGGGAACACTTTTACACTGCTGGTGGGACTGCAAACTAGTACAACCTTTCTGGAAGGAAGTATGGAGAAACCTCAAAGCACTCAAGCTAGACCTCCCATTTGATCCTGCAATCCCATTACTGGGCATCTACCCAGAAGGAAAAAAATCCTTTTATCATAAGGACACTTGTACTAGACTGTTTATTGCAGCTCAATTTACAATCGCCAAAATGTGGAAACAGCCTAAATGCCCACCAACCCAGGAATGGATTAACAAGCTGTGGTATATGTATACCATGGAATACTATTCAGCTATTAAAAAAAATGGAGACTTCACATCCTTCGTATTAACCTGGATGGAAGTGGAAGACATTATTCTTAGTAAAGCATCACAAGAATGGAGAAGCATGAATACTATGTACTCAATTTTGATATGAGGACAATTAATAACAATTAAGGTTATGGGGCGGGGAGGAAAAGCAGAAAGAGGGACAGAGGGAGGGGGGTGGGGCCTTGGTGCGTGTCACACTTTATGGGGGCAAGACATGATTGCAAGAGGGACTTTACCTAACAATTGCAATCAGTGTAACCTGGCTTATTGTACCCTCAATGAATCCCCAACAATAAAAAAAAAAAAAAAAAAGATCGTTGGAGGATGACATTTAGTCTTTCCCAGTAAGTATGGAGTTAGTTGTCATTTTTTGGTAGATACCCTTTTCAGTGTGAAGAAGTTCTCTTCCATTCCTACTTTTTTGAGTGTTTTTATCATAAAGGGGTATTGTTTTGTCAAATGGTTTTTCTGTGTCTATTGAGCTGGTCATGTAGTTTTGTCCTTTGTTCTACTAATGTGGTGTATTACATTAATTGAGTTTCAGATGCTAAACCAACCTTGTATTTCTGGTGAAAGGATTGGTGTACAATACTTTTTTTTAATATCGCTGGATTCAATCTGCTAGTCTTTTTTTTTTTTTTTTTTTAAGATTTTTGCATTTATTTTCTTTCTTTTTTTTAATGATTTGCTCATTTTATTTATTTTTCTTTTTTATTTTCATTTTTATTTTTTATTAAATCATAGCTGTGTACAATAATGCAGTCATGAGGTACAATGTGCTGATTTTATATACAGTTTGAAATATTTTCATCTAACTGGTTAACATAGCCTTCATGGCATTTTCTTAGATATTGTGTTCAGACTTTTATATTCTACATTTAGTAAATTTCACCTTACATCTATTTTCTTAAAGAGACATTAGTCTTACAAGTTTTCTTTCTCATGATATCTTTGGTTTTGGTAATAGGATGTAACATGGGCTTTATAAAATGAGTTGGGAACTATTCCTTCCTCTTTTATTTTCTGGAAGTGTTTGTAAACAAATGGCATTGTTTTTAAAATGTTTGGTAGAATTAATTCATCAGTGTAGGCATCTGATCTGGAGCTTTTCTTTTGGGAGTTTTGTGGCTGTTAATTCATTCTCTTTACTTGTTACAGGTCTATGCAGATTTTGTTTTTCCTCGAGTTCAGCCTGCTCTTATAAATGCAGTTTTATTGGAACACAGCCATACCCATTCATTTACAGATTATTTGTGGCTGCAAAATTGGACAGCTGGGTCAAAGACTTGATGGAATATAAAGTCTAAAATATTTTCTATGTGGCCCTTAACAGAAAAATCTGGCTGACCCTGTTATAGTGCATGAGCTTTACTAGGATTTCACATATTGTATAACAGCAAATATGCTTATAGTTAATGAGCATCTTATAGATTGAACGGTGTGAAGTTGCCATTAGTATAGGGAAAAAAAGGTCAAATATTGACACATAACATATAGTTAAACTAATATAATTTACCAAGCATCTGAGGATAAATAAAATAGAGGCTGTGCCCTCAGGGAACTGCTGGGTCAGTAGGGGTGTCAGACACTCACATACACTCATATACCCACTTAAGGCCAATGAATGCCACTCTTGCTATTACAGAGACAGGAACCCGGTTTTGCAGGAACAAGGAGCAGTAAGGATGAAAGGAAGTGGCTGGACACTGGAGAGGCCTCTGAAGTGGCTCTGCTCCTGGATGCTGTGCCCTTGAGTTGTACCTCATAGAACATGCACAATTTCATCAGGTAAAAAGAGGCATTTTCCAGAGTTTTCCTTGGGGGAGTTGTGTGTGGACTTGACATTGAACCATAAGAAACACAGTGAATCTTTTTTCTTCAAACAATGTTGTTGCAGACAATTCACTTTTGGAAAATTGTTGCTTAAGAATGACGGGATACTATGTTAACCAGTTCGGTGAAAATATTTCAGACTGTGTATGGAACCAGCACATTGTACCTCACAATTTCATTATTGTACACAGCTATGATTTAATAAAAAAAAAAAAAGAATGACAGGATATTAAAGATCAAATGAGTCTGACCCCCTGATTTTTTAGAAGAAGCATGGAGGTGAAGTGGTCTTCCCAACGACACCCAGGTGTTGACTGTTTATTTTATTGTCTGGACTAGAACCTGCATCTCCTGGTCATCAACTCAAGGCTATTCCTATTAGACCACTTGGATGTACAAGAGAGCAGGGTCAGAAAAATCACCTTCTGGGGACACTGGATGCAGAGAGACCTGGATTGGAGTTCTGGCTCTGCCACTTACAAACTTTCTTACCTGGCACAGTATTTGTGAGCCTTAATTGCCTCATATGTAGACCCCATGGTGTAGAGGTTCCCAGCTCAGAGGCTGAAACCAGACTCTCTGGGTTCTGTGCCAGCACCACTACTTATTAGTTGTGTGACCTTGGGCATAATACTTACCATCTCCAGGTCAGTAATATGGGGATAATAATAGTATTTATGTCACAGAGTTATAAGACTGAGTTTAGGACTAAGTACATATAAATCATAGTGCCTCGGACATATGAAAAGCACTATATGTTAATGTTGCTATAAGAAAAAGACAAAAGGAAGGTTATAAGGATCAATCATCTTATTTAAGTAAAAGCATTTTCTAAACTTATAAAATAATATAACTAGAATTTATTGTTATCCTCTATGTGAATTAAGAGTGGCAGCCCAGAGAATGAAGCTGATGATTTTTCATTTCTTAAAGTTCTACTTTGTGGCAGGGATTTTTACCTATATCATTGAAGTATCATAGTAACTGAGAAGATGTTATTTTTTGCTGACAAGAAAGGTAGCACAGTAGAGCCTAGTAGAGAGAGGTTCACAGATTCTGGGGCCAGGCTGTGTGCATCTGAATCCTAACTTGTTCACTTACTGGCTATGTGAATAAAGGTGAGTTACTCAAACTCTTCATGCCTCAGTTTCTCAGTCTATAAATGAAGGTGTTGAAAAAAGTCGCATCTACTTCATAGGTTGTTCTGAGGATTAAATGAATTAATTTTGTGAAGCGCTTAGGATAGTGTGTGGCACCTAGTGTGATAAGAAAAAGAGAGAGAGAGAAAGAAGAAAAGAGAAGGAAGGGAAAGGAAAGGAAGAAGAAAGGGAAAGAATGGAACCCAGCTCCAAAGGAGATTGAGTAGCTTGTTTGCACTTCATGACTAATACCTGTGGGAGTTGGGATGAAAAAGCAGGTGTGTCCTGGTCCTCTCTGAAGCCTGTGCTCTTTCTGCTGAACACAGCTTAGGAAAGACAGGGACAGGAGATGTGTTTTAGGAGGTCGTGTAGAGCAAGTCCCCCAGGTTTCTAAAGGCAGCATCTTGTTCCAAATGGATGGTCAGGGAAGGCATGAACCACAAGTGGTGTTCAGCAAATACAATCATCAACTTGAGCACTCCACATCCAGCCAGGGTCTCTGAGGCCACTTGGTGGATAGATCCTTCTTCTGCTGTGTTCCAGCCAAGGATAGGCTGTGCGGGAGCTTGAAGTTCAGTCTTTCCTCTCTTTGACTGGCCATCCTAGGAGGGCTCAGGCAGGGTTTCAGGTACTCAAGGGCTGAATTTAGAAAGTATTGACCACAGGCGAAGTTTGAACTTGGCTGATGACACCATTGTGTTTTTTCAGGGACATCTTCATTGTCCACCCTGTAGCTCAGTGATTTTCAACCAGTGTGCCATGAGAGGATCTTAGGTATGCTGGAATTTTTCTTTTACAGATCATTAATTAAATTATTTTCAAAACAAGTGCAAAGCACAGTAAGTACATTCTTTTTTTAACTTTTCTTTTTTGATCAACATAATTTAAGTGTGCCATGGACGTTTAACTATGGGTCCAGGTGTGAGATAGAAAAGGTTGAATTAACACTGTTTTAGCTGCTCCTTCCCAGCTGAGCAAGGGTCCTGTCTGGGCAGGGTGTGGTTGGATTTGGATCATCTATTGGAGTCTTCATTTGTGCTTTGCACTCCTAGTCCCTTATCTCACTGAATTCTATTGATTTTCAGGTACACCACTATTTCCTATTTCACTAAGAAAAAACAAAACATACTACTAAGTAACCTGAGACACAGTGCTTCTTATCATCTAGAATTTTAATTTTATATTCATGAAAAGAACTTGTTAGCCTTTAGACCTAGATTTGAACATGTATCACTCATGTGGATACATAAAAATGAAAATTTAAGCAAACAATTCTTTAGGGTGGTCTTGAAATCTCTTCATGTTCAATGACTTGCACAGATCACTTTTGAACTCAGCGTCATCTGTGGTCACTGGTGTCTGTGTACATGACACAGCATCAGCCTTTGTGCTCCGTGATGTGGAGCTCTGTGATGTGCCTTTTCCCAGAAGGATCCTTCATGGTTGTCTCTGGGATTTTCTTTCAGTCCTCATACACCCATTCTACAAGTTTTGATGTTGTCATAGTTTTCAGTTGTACCAGTATGTGACAATGAAAGGTTTTTAGATAACAACTAAGACTCATCTCCTTTTCTTAGATGGTCCCTTGACTGAACAGTCAATGAGTGTTGAAGTATCACAGTAACTGATAAGATGTTATTTTTTTGCTGACAAGGAAGGCAGCACAGTAGAGCCTAGTAGAGAGGTTCAGGGTCTCAGGTGTCCCGCCATGCCTTTGGGAGTGACAACCAAATATGAACAGGCACAGGAAACAATAACTATGTCCTGACTTCCAATGATTAACAGCTATTGTAAGATGCCGTCAATATTGAGATGCCTCATAACATCAAAAATATAGTTTAGATGGATAAAAGAAGGTGGTTTCCAAGAAGGTAGCCAGTCCTTTTCGTATCTTTGCCTGGAAGATAAACTGCTCTCCTGACCTTTACTTCTGAAACCCCAAAATTTATTGAGGAAATAATGCTAGGTGGGCCTTCAAAAAGTGAGAATAAGGGAGATGAATTCTTTTGGGGTGGTGGTGGAGTAGAAATGAGAAGGGCAGAGAGAAGAGAAGAGTGAATCTCAGGTCCAGAAAGTGAGCAGGTTCTGGGAGAGGTTGGAATCTGTGGCTGGCTCCCTCAGAAGGCCTTGGGTGTTGAGAGATCAGGATCACTTAGGCACTGAACTTCCAGCTCTCTTGGTGACTCCCATGGCCAAGCAAGACCCCTCGGTAGCAGAGCTGCCTGACTCCAGAGGCTAAGTGGCTTGAGACCACCCAGAATATTCTGTGCTTTCTAAGAACATTAGTGTTCCTTTCTAATCCTTGGGAGTCAATGAAGCTCTGATAATGACTAGGATTTAATTTCCTGCCTGACCAAAGGAATGAGGCTGGGATTAAAATTTGATCTAGAGAAAATACAGTACTAGGATGGTTTTGTTCACTTAGTTTATAGAATAACAGCTAAATTCATACCTGTTACATATCTTTTGTGCATATTTAAAAACTTTGTTAAAAAATTGAAAACCTGCTCTGAGTGGAAATAAACCCTTTGTTAGTGCTTAACATTAATAGATTCCAGGAACTGGCTTGATCCTAGCCCATTTCCCCAGAACTTTTCTGTGGACTTCACTGGGCTTTATCCAGTTTTTGGCAATGTGACACTATAGGCATTGGGGCTAGATACATCTTGCACACTACTAATTGTTTTGCAAATTGTTTGACCCTCTCCCTGTCAGTGGTGTCCCTTCATCACTATGACAGCTCCAAATTCTCCCCGCATTTCCAAATGGTCCCTATCATGGGGGTGCCACCACTGAGAGAGAACCTTTGGGATAATGGGCTATTGGCTTTGCTGAGTGATGTGAGCAACTCACTTAAATGCTCTGGGCTCACATTTCATTCAACATTGTCATTGTGATAGTTTAAAGATAAATTCTTAATAGAAGCAGCAAGAAAGAGTATACAACAAAGAAACAATCCCCTAAACAACCAACTACATAAAAACATCATACTCTCTGAGAGTAATCATGGGAGAAATCAGATATGTGTTATTATTAGTGTTGCAATGGCTTTTCTTAGAATTACTAAAAATGCAAGAAATTCTAAACAAGTGCTACTTATCTGGTTTCTGCTCGACATAATCAGAAGAACTAAAGAAAACCACAATCATCATAACATTGATTTAATTTCAGACAAGTGATCATGAGAAAACTACTACTTTTGGTGAGGAGAAAAGGGAAGGAATGGAAGTTTTACTTACATAGCATTTTCTGTATGCTGAGTACTATAATAAATCCACTACATGCTTCTCCCATTCCATCTTCCCTGCAGCGCTGAGATTGGTGTTTTCATTTCACAGATGAAGAAACTGAGGCTCAAGGAGGTTTCCACTTGCCTAAGGTCACAACACTAGGAAAGGGTAGAGGCCAAAGTAAGATTCTGAGATGTACAATTTTTCTTTTCTTTTCTTTTTCTTTCTTTCTTTTTCTTTTTTCTTTTGCAGTTTTTGGCCGAGGCTGGATTTGAACCTGCCACCTCTGGCATATGGGGCCGGCTCCCTACCCCTTTGAGCCACAGGTGCCACCCAAGAGATGTACAATTTTTCATCACAAAACTCTCTGCAGGTCAAACTGAGAAGGGTGTGTATTAAAGCAGCTTTCAAGGCGGCCTCATTGGAAGGAAAATTCAAGTCATGACTGAGGGGCAGTCAAGGTGTACCTAGGAGATGCAGATAAGCCTGGAAGGTCAGGTGAGATGGAAACAGGAGAGCCTGCCTGGAGGTCAGAAGCCAGGAGGGCTGAGCTCAGGATGGAGTTCGGGAGTGGGTCATAGGAGGTGTTCATGCTGAGCCTGTGTGTAGTTCTGTGAACACATATGCACAAGCATCCCTGCCCCCACGTCTCCTGGGTGTCCCTTTTTTGCCTGGATTGGAAGTAGGAATGAAAATGGAGATTAAAAAGAACCGTGCAGTGTTGATGGACGATTGACTGTGTTCCGCCTGTTCTGTGTGCCTCTAATGCAGAATTCTGCAATAATCAGAATTCTGTGTGGGCTCTTCTCACAGGCACATTGAAAGTGTGTGCTTCTCAGATTCTCCTCTAGAATGAACCTGAGAGAGCCATTTCATTCCAGCCCTATCAAATTAGCCATTTCCTCCCATTTGTTCAGCTTGAACACAGCCAGTTAACAGGACACAGAAGCTGCTCTGGCCACTGTAGTTGCCGCTTCGTCCCTGGGACAGCTTATGTCAGGTCTCTCTGCCCTTCCAAGGTATCTGCTGATGTTGCCTTCTTGAAAGGAATAGTCTCCCCTATGCAGGGAACTTCCATTTTCTGAGCCAGTAACCCTGTTTCCTGTGCTCCAGCCACACTGATCACATTTCAGTCCTCCAGACGTGCTGGGTTCTCTCAGCCTTCTTCTCTACAGCCTCAATGCTGGCTGACTTGTCCTTCAGATCCTGACCAAGGCATCACTTTTCTCAAGAAGACTTTCTGATGCAGGCTGAGTAGGGATCCATATTGATGCTCCTGTATCATTTTGTAGCCAACTTTTATCCTGGCCCTCATCATCCTGAAATGACAATTATGGTGTTTGGTCCCCTGTGAGTTGACTTTGTTAGTGGTTAACATTAATAGATTCCAGGAACTCTTATTTTTTTTTTTTAATCTGAGGTGGGTCTAATTTCTGCCCCTGCAGATAGCCAGTTAGTTACTGACAGTATTGATACTCCTTACTTAAATATAGGGGAGAGTGCCTAAAACCTCTTATGGGAAGATCTGACACACTTAAGTGAAATGAATCGTGCCCACCTGGTGTAGTTCAAAGAAACTAGAAAACCCTCCTCATTTAAAGAATAGTGTACTTCTGATGTTAGATCTTCCACTTTTCTGGGGTTACAGGAAATTTTTCTTCTGTCAAAATTACATACATTCCTGGGAGGGTTAACCAAGTCATTTGGTATGAGTTAGGTTTTCTCAGAAATCCCAAACCAGGTCGACTAGAGGGATTGCTAAAGAAGTTAAAAAAAAAAAAGTTCCTGGTCCTTGGCCATGGGCAGTACAATTTAGCTGGGCTCCTGGATAAAGGGGTCATTAGCATACTCAGCCAAACTTTTAAAGGGAAAGTACACCAGCTGTAGCACCGCGAACTGTGATGGCAATTTATAGAATTAGATTTCGTTACAGAATCCAGTTTGTCGCACATATACAACTTAACTTCTCCCAGGGAAAGCTATGGATTGGCTCAATCCACTTTCATTCCTGCTCTCTTCCAAAATGCAGTTTTCCCTGGAACTATATAAACTGCATCTCCCAAAGAGGGTTTCAAACTAACAGATGCACGTGGAATTGCAATTCAGCACTGAGTTAAGTAAGGAGGGAGGTAACCTTTTTGCTGGTGTAACCCATAGCCTGGTGACTTGGCCCCATAGCCTGCAGATTCCTAGTTTGGCAGGCAGCTTCCTTGTTATAGTGGGAGCAGTTTCTTTCGGGGCTCAGTTCCACTGTGTTGCTTTGCGAGTTAGTCCTAGAAGCTCAGTCTTGAAGCTGTTTCTTCAGTATTCTCAATGATTTTAAACTCCTCAATGCACAAAGAAATACATAAAACACAGAGATCTGCGCCTTAACTAGCTGTAATGGCTTATGTTCTCTGCAACCAAATCCTGGACAATCACCTGTCCATTCTAGTTCAAACCAGTCATTCAATTTACATCTTCTCTCCAGAAAGTGTTGATCATAATCCTGTCCATTCTAGTTCAAACCAGTCATTCAATTTACATCTTCTCTCCAGAAAGTGTTGATCATAATCCCATAAGATCCAAAATATTTGCTTCTCCTCTAGGTCCCCATCCTAGATGAAGATCCATGCATGACCCGTCTCTGCTTCCCCTTCTAGAGCTTTTAATGTTTCTTCAGAAGTTAACCTAATTTCTGCTATGGCATCAAACAGCTGTTGAATGAATGAAGTAAATAATGAATTAATAAGTGAGTGAATGAATAAGGAGGGGAGGGAGTGATGCATGTTAAATGGCAACAAACTCTCTGGCTCAGAGCAGGTGCATGTTGAATAACTGCAGACTAAGTAAAGATATGAATAAATGACTAACATGTGTAGGTGGTGCTCACTATATTTTTACTGAATGAATTAAGGAATGATGTCTACCATAAAGCCTGGCCTATAACATTTTAAAACAAGTGAATGATATTTCCTAAACCTATATGGATGCTTCTCTACCATCTCTGCCTCCATTGTTTCCTACTCATGTTGGCCAGCTTCCATCTCTTGCCTCGGTCCCTTCTTTGGCTCTATCCAATCCATCAATATCCATTAATCTGTCTCCTGTCAGCCACCTTCTGGCTCATTCCCCACCAACAATGTCAAGTATCCACATTTTACATATCCTGTAAAAAGGAGGGGGTAAATAATAATGATTACCACCTACTATCTGCCCATTATGTCTTTAGTACCTACCAGTTGCTCTCTGTATATCATCAACAAACATTCACTATAGCATAATTATCTCTAGATGACAGACAAGGAAACTGAGGCTCAAAGAAGTATCATGTCCGTGCTCACACAGCTAGTAAGTGGCGGTACTGGAATTTGAACCTTGGTCTCTCTAGTGCCAAAGCTACTTTTTCTCTACAGCCTGCTAATCATGCATCTGTAGACAGATGTAAAACAGATACACACTTGTACCTGAATGCATATACATCTACACTGGGGTCTTCCAGCATGGTGACAGCCTGGACTGAATAATTCTTTGTCGTGGCAGATGTCTTGTGCATTGTAGGGTGTTCAGCAACATCTGTGTTCTTTACCTACTAGCTGTCAATAGCATTCTCCTCCACCTCAATTTAGACAATTGAACATGTCTCCAGATATTGCCAAATGTCCCCTGGAGGCCAACCTACCCTGGGTGAGAACTACTGATCTAAATAGTAGAAGAGGAAGTAGTTCAGCGTGTTTAGAATGTTGTAAGAGGAGAAAGTGCTAAGAGGGGTGAGACTCCGAGCTGGCCAAGACCTTGGTGTGGCAGATGATCAGATTGGCTGGGAAGTTCTCTCCAGGGATTGTGGTCAGCCTGCACCTGTCAGCTGTATGTGAATTCTGCATCCTAGAAACTAAGATAAGGAGCTGCTGATTCCATCAGAGACAGTGGGATGCCAACTTCTAACAGGTTATGTGGCCTTGGGCCCGTTGCCATCAGAGTAATAGAGTCACTTACATTTATTGATGGTTATTATGTGCCAGATACTAGTTTTAATGCTTCCTGTGTATTTACTCATTTAATCTTTCTGACAATCCAATAAAATAGCTACTAAGCCTACCCATATTGTATCAGTAAGGAAACTGGGTAAGCAAAGCTAACCAACAGGTACAATTACACATGCTGGAGTCAACATGAACATGCAGGCTCTGAACTACTGGTTTTATCTCCTCTGAGCCTGTTTCATCTGTGTGTAGATTGGGGGCTTGGACTAAATGATTTTTAAAATATCTCCTGGTCTGAAAATTCTAGGATTCTAGACATCATTAATGAAACACATGTTTATTAAGCATAGCTATATGCTGGACAGTGTGGACCATGAGTCTTCTCCAGGAAGTTACAGTTCTAAGACAGAGGAAGTAAGAAAAGCATGTTTTTATTTAAAAAACCAAGACAAATTGTAATGGCCACTGTTGACTGTGTTAAACATCAGTCATGTGTTAGACATTTGACCTGAGTTAGCTTTAATCCTCTCAAGAGTCCTGTAGAGGCATCATCACCTTTTCTCAGTTAAGCAATTGGAGTTCAGAGAGGTGACTGACTTGCCACTCGAAACCACAGAGGTTAATAAAAAGCACGAGGTGGGAGGCGAGTGTGTCATCCCAGGCACAGATGGGCCACTTTCCCTCTCTCTCATTCAGGGTAGAGCATGAAGCAGACTCTGAGGGCTTGCCTTCTTTGGCTCTAAGACTAGTCACAACCCAAGCATTGTTCTCTCTTTTCTAAGAGAGTCTGTGGAGGGAGCGGGAGATGCCATGTGGCTTGCAGTTGACTTGAAGAGTTGGTGGTCTCATTAGGAACAAGAGTAACGCAATGTTTTTTCCCTGGCTTGTTCCAGGTATGGTGGATGACTACTTTTCTCAGAACACTGAATGATGCTGCCCCATCTGGTATCCTTGAGACCGGGTGTCCCTATAAACACTCCACGTTGCATCTGCAAGCCTGGCATGGTCTCTTCTCCATGTCTTCTTTTATTTGTTTGTTTGGTTTTTTTTTGAGACACAGTCTCACTCTGTCATTCTGGGTAGAGTGCTGTGGTGTCAAAGCTCAAAGAAACCTCAAATTCTTGGGTTCAGGCAATTCTCTTGTCTTAGCCTCTTGAGTAGTTTGGGACTACAGGTGCCCACCACAATGCACAGCTATTTTTTTTTAAAATAGAGATGGGGTCTCACTCTTCCTTAGGCTAGTCTTGAACTCCTGAGCTCAAGAGATCCTCCTGCCTCAGCCTCCCAGAGTGCCAGAATTACAGACACAAGCCACCATGCCTGGCCATCTTCCATGTCTTATTCATACTCTTTCCTCAATTTGATCTCCTCTTTCCAACTCCTGCTCCATGCTGTCATTCCCTGGCAGACTCCTACTCAGCGTTTGTAACTACACTCAAAGTAACCTCTACCCAGCAGCCTTCTGCAGTTCTCCCAGTTTAAATGGCAACTGTCTGCACTTCCTTAGCCCTTGGTTTATATATTTATACCCATGATCATTATTCACATTTATGGCTTTCTCAGTCACTCAAATTTTCGTAAAGGGCAGGAATTGTGTTTTATACATAAACTATATAACGTACTGTACCCAGTTGATAATAATATTTGCTTATTCATTCCTGAGTATCACAAAATTACTGCAGACCACACAAGGCCTGTGTTGATTTTGGAGCAGGTAGGGTAAGTTTGCTCTGCTCCCCTGGAACACGCAGTGGACTTCAAGAGAAAGACAATCTAACAAAAATTGTGACAGAGTGTTCTTAGGAGTACATAACAAGGCAAGAGAGTAACAAAGGAGGAAGACAGACTCTATGTGAGCTCAGAAAAAATTTTCCAAAGGAAATTCTCCAGTCGGGCTTTGAAATGTAAATTGAAGTGGGGACTTTTCAGGCAGACAGAGTGGGTAGAGAGGAAAGCCTTTCTAGGCTGAGGGAAAAACCAAAACAAATTGTAATGGCAAAGAAGGCAAGCCCTCAGAGTCTGCTTCATGCTCTCCTCTGAATGAGAGCGAGGGAGAGTGGCCCATCTGTGCCTGGGAGAGACACTCGCCTCCCACCTCGTGCTTTTTATTAACCTCTGTGATTTCGAGTGGCAAGTCAGCCACCTCTCTGAACTCCAATTGCTGCCCAGAGCCCTGGAGGCCTGAAATAGTGTGGTGAGGTGAAGTTGGCGTGGATGAAGGGTAGAGTTTGTGCAGGGGTGTCAGGGGAGGTGGATGAGAGGTGGGAATGGAGAGGATGGGTTGTGAAGGATTCCTCATGTCCTACTGAGGAGTGTGGTTTATTCCCATAGGTGAGATGAAGCATCTGCTCAGCCCGCAGTCAGGGAGCTGCTGCCACCATCCCTGGCAGAGTCGTAGCATTTGTGTGTGTGTGATTAAGCCCACATTCTTGGGCACAGGACAGGAATGGACATCTACCCCCAACTGGACTGACCCAAAGTCTTTTCCCCTAGGATTTATCTTTGAAGTTGAGAAAGAGTAGAGTTAAATCTCTTCTTGTGCCTCCTATTTGACGTTTGAAATCACTTGTTTAGCTCCCTTTTTGGCTTCTTATTCTGACTGTTACAGGCTGAATTATGTGTTTCCAAAACTCAGATGTTGAGTTTCCTCTTAGTCTTCACCTCAGCATGTCTTGAGAAATGGGCAGTGATTAGGTCATCTGGGTGGGTTGTCCTCCAGTAGGCCCGGTGTCCTTATAAGAAGAGGACATGAGGACACAGACACCCAGGGAATATCACGTGAAGACGGAGAGAAGGTGGTCACCAGCAAGGCAAGCAGAGGGGCTTCAGAAGAAACCAACACCTGATCTTGGACTTCTGGCTTCCAGAATTGTGAGAAAATAAATTACTGTTGTTTAAGCCACCTAGTTTGCTCTGTTGTGGCAACCGGGAAAGAAATACAGTGGTTCTCTGGCTAAAGTCCTAACCATGCAGGCATCTGGCTTGTGGTCTGCAGATGATCCTTTATCTTCTCAACAGGCCCCCATGTTGGACCCTCCTGCCATCTCTCAGTTCACGATGGAGATGTTCAGAGGCTTGGTGGTGGTGGTGGTGGGGGGGGGTATTTCCCTCTCTATTCTGGAAACTTGCCTGCTCTTTCCAAATATACACATACTGGCCTCTGAAGGAAGTTTGAGCAGTTTTTCCCTCAAAAATTCAGTTTAAATGGCAACGGGGGACAGCTGGGCCTTAGTCTGATCACCTTGACCAGGGGCAGCATTCAGTGTGTGTGTGGCCTGGATATTGAAGTGGGTCTTGTGCAGGTGTTTCCTCCCTGGCTAATGCTCTTCCTTCTCCCTCACCCTTCCCACATCCTCTCCATTTGCCCCCCACCCCCACTCCAAGAGAACGCTCACTCTCTCTCTTTCCCATCTGCTTTCAAATCCACCTCCCAGTACCCTGGAATAATGAAGTCTGTATACATACCAATCGTTTCTGGGATCTGGCAGATTTAGCAGTCTCAGGTAACAGACAGTCAGGAGCTCCTCTTTTGCCCCTTAGTTACTGATGCCTGTTGAGAGCAGCTCCAACTTGGGGCCAGCTGGCTGGGCCATGGGGACCTCTTTTCTCCTGTGGATAGATTGGGGCATCTCCTTCTACTATGCGCGTCTGCAGCTGGTTGTTCTCCAGAGTATTTAAAATGAAACTGATGTCATCACATCACCCTATGAATTAATTTACTTCCCAAACATACCCCTGCCACATACATATCTTTCTCATCTGCATGAGAATTTAATATTCTTCTTATTAAGATAACCCTACATTTATTTTGTGCAAGCTAATGCCTTGGCCTTATTATGTTCTTATTTGCCCCTTTCTTGATCAGGGTTAAATCATAACTCAACTTATCAGAGAATGCTCATTCCAAGTTCCTTTTGTTGAAGGCCCAGCTGGTCTTGTTTTACTTCCCTGTATCTTATAATCCTAGAAATGATGAGGTGGTCATAGTCTACCTGCCCTGGGCATGAAGGGACACAGAAAGCTGAAAAGAAAAAGAATAATGAAGCAGACTCCCAATAATGGCAGAGAAGAGTGATGGAGAGATAGCACATGTTCCATGTTCTGTGTTCTAGGCAGTATTCTGTGTTTTGTTTCTAGAGCCTTCTCATTCTTAGGTGGCTGTGGCAGAGATGCCATTAATTCTGGATGTACAACCTCCCCCATTTCTACTGTATAAGTAGAGCCCCTAGTCTTTAGTGTGTCAACGAATGACACATTTACATTAAGACTGCATTGCCCAGCTTCCCCTGCAACTATGTATGGCCATGGGATGACAGGCTGGCCAAGGGGATGTGAGTAGAATTATTCAAATTGATATACTTTATATGACTTTTCAGAGAAGTATTGCTTTGTTCACTCACCTTTCCTCTTCCTATTGGCTGGATGGCAGATGTGTTAGTGAGTATTCTTAGGCCAAGCAGGTGAGACCAATATGCAGGCATGGCAGAGCAAAAAGATGGAAGGAGCCTGGGTCTAGGACAAAATAGAGTCACCTCACCAAACCTGGCCTGCTTACCTCTGAACTATTAAGTGGGAGAAAAATAGCTTACTAGTTTTAAGCCACTGTTACAATGGGATTGTGTTATATCCGTGGGGCCTAAATTCTTCCTGATTACTATAGGTGGCTTTTGTGTGTGTGTGTGTGGGGTGGGGGGAGGGTCCAGCCAAATTCTTTTCTTCAAATTCTTCAACTTAGTCTAATGTAGTAGAGCTCACTTTCCTCTCTTGGTCACCAGCTGCAGTGAAAGTGTTACAGAAAGAGCTGCCACAGCTATGCTTCCACTGTGTGAGGGCCCACAAGAAAGGGAGAGATGACAGAAGCTCTCAGTGGGAAACAGAAATGAGAGTTAGGCCTGGCAGCATTTGAGCTCCTGGTTCTAGTAGCTCCTGAAGCCAAATCTACCTCATGCTTTCTGCAGTCTCCTTAAGTGACCCACTAAATTGTACTTTTGGGATGATGCTCATTGAATTCAATTTCTTTTTCACTCCTTGCTACCAAGAGTTCTTACTAACTCCCATAAGCTAATGTAAATTCTCTCTGCCCTTATCTTTTCCCTCTGAAAATGTTTGCTGTTTTTCATTTTTATTGCTGGCTACCTACCAGTGAGTTCTAGAATTGAAAGAAAGCCAATGGTGGTTTTGAATTGGACAAGAGATGGAGTCAGATTTGCCTTTTAAGATGTTCACTTAGGGAGCCATGGAAGTTTTTAACTAAAGCAGAAGTGAATTCCCTGCAGCCAGCCAGGAGCAGAGAGGTTTCTGCAGGACCCTGCATAGTTGCCCAACTTCATAAGTTCCATAGTGGATGACACAGCTGCCACTCCTTTCCAGAGAATGGTCTAAGAGTCACCTTGAGGTTGGTTAGGAGGCATGGGAATAAGGATGGAGTATGTATTTCCAAGGAAGACTTTGCATGCATCTCGATTCAATAAAAGCTACTGCAGCAGGAAGGTTAAGTAAGTAATTGCTCGACATCACACAGCTTTTAAATAGGAATCTAGAATTTGAAAGCAGATCTAAGCTGTGGTTTTCTCATCTGTCAAATTGTGATACTATTTTCCATCTCATCTGATTATTGTGGGGGTTTAACTGAGATCATGTATGTGAAGTGATTGCCTTGGTAAGTTCTCAATAAATGGTAGCTTTGATTATTATGTTTTGGATTATAATTATTAATAAATAACTCACTGGGCCCCCTGGTCCTTGCCACAGGAGGTTGGATCCAAGATATAAGAGGCAGGGTTATTGCACTGCACAACTCCACACTTTAATGTGAAGCGTGTCACTGGCAGGCTGAACCCTGGCTCCAGGTATCAGTTGTGAGAGAAGATCAGAGAGAAAGAATTTTAAGGGCAGTTGTACTTTATAGACTTTTCTCAAGGACACAACCATATCCTCCTCCTATAGGAAGCAGAAATTTGGTTTTAGCTTAGAGATGCGCTCATCCCTAAGTGACCTCAGCTCTATATCTTGCAGGAAGACACCTGTAGGGGTGTGTGTGTCTAACATGGTTAAAGCTGTCTGCCGGTTCTTTGAAGCTACAGCTGCTCCCTTTCCATGCAACCCGCATGGTCTTCTGCGCAGCTGGACCAGAGGACACTTCCAGCTGCATTTGGATTCTTCCTGACAGCTGAGGTAAAATTTCAGGTATAGTAGGGTAGAATCTGCTGAGCACATTGTGTATTTCACACGACTTTTTGGACAAAGCCCCAAATCCTTAGCAAGAGGAATAAGTTCCCACACAACAGCAACTCCCACCCAGAGGGCCAGGCCCACTGGTAAATCCAAACCCTTCATAAGAGGTTCCCCCAAATCAGATCAGTGTTGATGTGACAGCATAAACCAAGGCCCTGAAGGGGAATGTTTGAGAAATGGTCACTGACAGGCACATTTTCAAGTGAAAGATAAATGCTGAATTATTTAGGAGAGAGAAATTTTAGAGGCAATAGAGGAGAGAGAGGAGCGGGATGAAGTGGCTGGTAGGGGTGAAGAACTTTATGAAAAGAGTAGAGGTTTTTAATGGAGGAAATCAAAGGCGTTTCAAAATTATATGGTATGGAATTTAATCCTTCTTCCCTATTCTTCTTCTCAATCTGGAGGAAACCATCCAGTTCTTACCAGTAAGATGTGGAGTGGATTTATTTTCGGGGAGTGTTGAAGTGTTTACTTTGGCTTTCTCATGGGTGAAGGCCCAGCTTGGAGATTGCCCATGGGAGGCACCTTACTCCTGGTTATTTTTGCCATGGCTTAGAATAACACTACAAATGGAGATATTCTAAGTAGAATACTGCTCTATGAGTGTCCTGCCACACCAGAGAGGAATGGCCTCAATGTAAGCTCTATAAAAGCAAAACATGTTGTCTGTTTTACTCATTGCTGTATCCCCACTACCTAGAACAGTTCCTGGCATACAGAAGGTGCTGAGTAATGGTTTTTCTGGGATCTATTTCATATAACTTTCTTGTCTCTTCTCCCCTCCTGCTCCACATGTTCCCTGCTTTAACCCCCTAGTTAGAAACAGTTTCTAGTTTTTGGAATATGTCCTACTTGATAACTTGCTCATTCACACATTCATTCTGCAAATGTCTACCGGTTTTCTGTTCTGTGTCAGGTGTTGCGCTAGAAACTGGAGACACTTGGAGATCAAAACACACAGTTGCATAACAGTGGGCAAAGATAGCACCGTTCTAATCACTTTATACACGTACACGTGTATACAAATATAAACCAGCAAGCTAGGAAAAACGTGATGAAGGACAATTATGAGAGGCTATAAAATTAGATTATAGCAGGATTTGTTGCAGATTGAAGAGGTGGTATTGCAAGCTAAAGCTAAATCTGAGCTCTGGAGGCCCATTAAGTAACTGAAAGAAAGATGATGAGTGTGGCCAGAGTAGTTGAGAATGAGGGGGGGGGGCATGTTTGGATACGAAATCAGAGAGGTCAGCAGGGGCCAGACCCCACAGAATCTTTCAAGCCATGGTAAATGTTTTGGCCTTCTTTCTAGAAGCAGTGGGGAGCCACGGAAGAATTTTAAGTGAGGTGGAGATGTTTGACATGATAAAATTTGCTTTATAAAAAGATCATTCTGGCTGAAGAGCTCCTTTGAGCTCCCTGCCACTCGTCTCTGACCCTCAAGCCTCTGCTGCCCAGTCTGGGGCCGTGCAATACTTTGTTGGTGGCGAGGACAGCCACAGTAGGTGACTGAAATCTCAGCCATGCATTTATTGATTCTTGGCTACTGTTCATAATGAACTCTCAGCTTCCCTGGAAGAGGGTGAGGGGCTGAGTAGATTTGCTGAGAAGAGGAGGAAGGGGTGGGGGGTTTGGAGCTTCCTGCTCTGTTCTCACATCTGTCTCTTTCTATTGACGCCTGCTGCCAGGATGATGTATTAGAATCCAATAAGCCGAACTTGTCTTTTCCTAGAAAGGGAAGGACTGGCAGGGGGAGAGGCAGGTCCATCACCATCAATGAAGGGGTAAACAGTTCAAATGGGCCACTCTATTAACTAGCAGGAGGAATCCATGGTGGGTATAGCACGTTGCTATGTCATTAATTCCAGTTCTCACCCAGAGTGTTTAACCTTTGGTGGCAGCAAAGACCTGCATACCCTAAGTCCAACGAGATGGCTGGGTACCACAATCCCTCTGGCTGCAGGGGCCAGGGCGGAAAAGCTTTTCTTCCCGCTGCCTGGGATGTTGATTACAGGGGTGGGAGCAAAGTCTCAGCAAAATGAGGGGGACTGGCAATAGATATATTGATCTTACGAACCCTCCTGCCCAGGAACGCCAGTGATGGTAATGATTTCAGCTGATGGAGGGCTTGCCTTGCACTTAACTTACGAAGTGAGACAGAGCGTATCTGGTTCAATTAGAGCTGCTCTTCCAGAAAGAAAGCTGTTTTTGTTGGGAAAACACTTTGGTCAATGTTGGGGCTGAGGGATATTCTTGGAAGCACCTGGGTGGATTTCCAGGGTTGTGGATTTCCTGGGGAAGAGGGGAATGACAAGAGGGGAAAAGAGGAAGTTATGGGCTGGTGACAGCAATATGGTGGAAAGCCACTTGCTTGGCAGTGTGAACTTTTCTCACGACCTTGCAGCACATTTCCAGGAGACCTCACAAAAACACAGAAGGGTTGATGTGACTTGATTTTTCACAGATCCCAGAGAAGGTGCAATTTTGGCATCTGCAGGGTACAACCCCAGCAGCAGGGGCAGGCTGACTTTGGTCATGTTCCCACCTCTGGACCAATCACAATGGCTGAGAGAGTGGTCTTTGATTGGCTTGGGTCACATGTCTGGCTGGAGAAGTGGGTAGAGCCCCATTCTGGGGCCTAAGCTGGGAAGGAGTAGCTTCACCCAGAGACAACTGGTCCTCAGTGTTGTCATCTCTGTGTCTCTTCTGTTTTCTCTGCCCCATTTCTTCATATACTACCGTTAACAGCAACCACAGCTACCCAGAAATAGAAGGTAGAGGGGCTAATACGTGTCAGGTGCTGTGCTGTGTAATTGACATAAATTACATCCTTATGAACACCCTGTGAAGAAGGAACTCAGAGGACAGGCAGTATGTCCAAAGTCATGCAGTTGGAACATGGGTTGGCTGATCCCATCCACCCAATACAGGCAATTCCTGAACCAGGAGTCCTCACAGGCCCTCTTTGTTGGACTTGCAGGGCTGCCTGGGACTGGGACTGTGGTCTCTGGTCTGGTGCCTTGTGGCCAGATGGAAGCTTACCTGGCCCAAAGTCCTGTGACTATGACTAAACCTCTTAGGATGGTGACACAGCTTCAAGAATTCCTCAACTTGGCCAATTCAAGAACTTGACAACTTGATGTTTTTAGATATTGAAGGATATTAAAGCTGATCTGGTGCCGCCATTTTGCAGACGTAAAAACTAAGACCCACAGAGGAGATCTAGCTAGTGAAAGTCTCACTGAAAGTTTGTGACAGGAAATCTTTGTACACAGACACTAGCGTGCTTTCCCCTACGTAAGATTGACCTCCCAGCTCCAGATCAGAAGAGTGAATTAGAAATGCCATCCTCAAACTCTTCAGCCAAAGAAGAGTTTGTTATCTTTCTTTTTGTCTGCTTGGGCTCACTCTGCCCACCCTCTCTGACTTTTAAAGAAAAGACTGTTAAAAAAGAAATCCAGTCTTATTGTGATGTTTTATTAATGAAGACTGCTGGTGTTTCAACAGTTTTAATTAGGGCTGAATTTTACTGTATTCAAACTCCAGGGAGCACCAGGGAAAGGGAGCCACTGAGAAAACGTAAGGATCAAATGAGTAGATTAATTAAATATTACCACATAGGCAGCTGAAGGCTGGCGGGCCTGCAGCCCTTTCCTCCCTGACGGTGGATGAGGAGGAGCTGGTTATCTCCCACAGGTGAGGGACTTCAGCCATACGTGTAAGTTTCAGTGTGACACCAGCCACCAATTGTACTTTGAGATAAGTATTTGGTTTCTTTTGTACAGACAGCGTGAGACTCTGTCTCAAAAAAAAAAAAAAAAAAAAAAAAAGGATAGGAAAATCCCCAATTTGGTCACTGCTTCCTCACCTTCTCCCTCTAGATACATAAAGTCTCAGCTGTTTTTCTGTAATGGGTTCATTTTGTTTAGCGTTCACTGTATGCCAGGTATGGTACTCAATTCTTTCAAAAGTCAACTCATTTAATTGTCATAGCAACTCCATGAGATAGGTATCACTATATCCTCACTTTGTAGATGAGGAAACTGAGGCAGGGAGAGACGGAGTCATTCATTTGCCCAGGGTTTCATGGGTGCTAAGTGGCAGAGTTGAAACCTAAGCCCGGGCTTCCAATTTCATACATATAACTACTAATCTCTGCCTTCCTCTACCAGTTGGTATTGATAGCTGACTCTCTTGTTTGTGAGTCCAGGGTGCTAAGATGTCAGCTTCATCTGTATTTTTAAGCCTCAACCTCCTATAGGCCCCTTATTTCATCAGGCCAGCAATTGGCTCTGAGCAGAGCCAGAGTCTTAACTTTAGATTAAATCATACTTCATATGGTGAAGAGGTCTATCTTTGGCATCTAGGTTCCTTCGCTTGCTAACTGCGTGACCTTGGCAAGTCACTTAACTTCCTTGTGCCTTAGTTTCTTTATCTATAAAATAGGGATAATAATAAAAATGTGTGGGTTATACATATATATCCCCGAAACATCCTTTGGCATGTGGAAAGCACTAACAGTTTGACTTAATTTTACTGTTACTTTTTTAACATTCTTCTTCTCAAATGGCTTGAGATTCTTTCAATTCCTCCCATTGAAGTCGTTTTCTGTTTTCAACCCTGATTTGCCCTTCAGATCCCTTGAGCTGTTCTGGCTCTGAACTTTGCCTTCTCAACTCCACCCGGATGTAAATGTGCCCTTTTGTATACCTGCTTCTTGAGAATCATCTTCTCTGGTCTACCTCAGCCCCTGACACCAAACACCTTATTGGTACCAAGCACCTGTCCTCTCACCATCAGAGTCAGTACTGCCTATGGCTCCAGTTGCTCTTATATGGACCAGGATCTTCTGTGTTTCCCAAAGGGCCATGGTTTCCCTGATCACAAAAGTGATGATGATAAAATAAAGCAACCTTCATTTCAAAAACCATGGATAATCAGTAAACCCATCAAGATGTGTTAGCTGGGAAGTTTTGAATTCCAGGTATTGTGGGGATACGAAGGTTGTAAGGCAGCCCTAGATTAAAGGATTAAAAATGGGTGTGTGTGTAAAATTCCCATAACATAAAATTTACCATTTTAATCATTTTAAAATGTACAACACAATGGCATTTAAAACATTCACAATGTATTTTTTTAAAACATACACAATATTTTGCAGCCATCATCATTATCTAGTTGTAGAACTTTTGCATCATCTCAAACAGAAACTCCATACACGTTAGCAATCATTCCCGACTCTCCCTATTCTTAGCCCCTGGCATCCACTAATTTGTTATCTGTATCTGTGGAGTTTTAGAAATTTAAATAGACTTACACATAAACAAACAAAAGTGTGTTGACAAGAAAAAGCAGTGTGTACTAAATCAACAGCATGGCTTGGTGGTTAGTTGTAGGGACATTGAGTCAAACTGCCTGTGTTTAAGTCCTGGCTCTGCTGTGTGGCCTGGGCAGATTAACGTACCTCTCTGGGCCTCAATCTATGCATATGTAAAATAGAAAAATGAGAGTTACAGAATTCCCTCCCTCATAGACCAGTGGGAAGATTAACTGGGTTAATGGAGCTGAGAACAATACCTGGCCTTAGTAAGTGCCCTATAAAGATTTGCTATTGTCACTGCCACAGTTCTGTGGCTTAGTGTATTGTAATCTTTTTTAGGGCAAGAACCCTTTTTGTCTTGCTTCCCTAGGAATTCTTAGCATCTAGCATGCTGCCTGGCATTCAGTAAGTGCCTGATCAATATTTGTTGATTGACTGAATAGGAGCTTATGAAAGAGGAGAGATTACTGTGGGATGTGGTAGATTATTTGAGAATCCAGTACTCAGTGTTCAGTGCCAGAAATGATCCACAGCTTGTTCAGAACCACTGAGAGCTGAGTGCCCTGTGACACAGGCTGAACTTGGCACACCTTGTTCAGAACCACTTGAAAGCTGAGTGCCTTGTGACACAGGCTGAACAGAAAATCAGGCCTGTCCCCAACATGAACGTGATGGCAATGATTATGACAACAATTCATCAAAATACAACGTGTGCCTGGTGCTGTGCTGAAAACCTTATGTGCAACAATTTGTTTAATTTTACTTATGACTTAACCTGTGAGTCTAGCACAATGCAATAAAAGCAATGAAAAGCACACTTTTTTTTTTTTTTAAAGCAGAGTAAAATGTCAACAAGTGTAAATGAATCCTGTGACTATCGAGTCCACAGGGGAGGTAGGGATGCAGAGAACAGTTAGGTGAGGATAACCGTGGAATTCTGATGAAACATCTGTATCCCTGATCCAGCCAGCCTGTTAATCATCTGAATATTTGCCGCCTGAGCTGTCGGTTGCTTTTGGTTTGCATTTTTCTTTTCGCATCCTTTAAAATTCACCTTCGCATGCCTTATAGGACAGATCTTATCTTGCTTGCTGCCTTTCCCTGGCATGCAGGGAGGATGGCAAAGAGGATGTTTGCAGATGCCTCAGCAAACCAGGTCCCCGAGAGTAGGTGCTCTTGTCTCTGTCTCCGCAGCAGTGCCCAGCGCTGGCTAATTGGATCCAGGACAGGGCTGTGGAGGCAGGCGCCAAAGCACAGTGACCTGATCAAACCCAAGATTAATTAAAAAGTGTCCAAGTGGATTGAATATTTCATGACCCGAGGCTGAAGTCAAGGTCTCTTTGGAATAGAAATCAGATGTGAATGTGTGGCGGAGGTGGCGGTGGATTGGAAAGAGAAGGAAAGTAAGGGTGTGGGGGGGGACAGAATGACTACCCGACTTCCCGGGCATCAGACTAACTTCTCACCTTCATCACCGGCTGTTCTGAGAGGCTGATGTAGTTTTCATGACATTGTTTTAGCCAATCCTTTCAGTTACTTTGTGAGGGTAGATAGAGCTCTCTGCTCATGATTTCCCACAAAAGGAACCTGGGGCCCAGAAAGGGACAGCATCCCTTAACCCCCAAGTTTGCTGGGGTTCAGAAGCAAACCCAAGCCTCTGATATTGCTGGCAGGGTCCCAGGAGACAAAGGACATTTCTCACCTTCCCAGTAACAGGTTATCAGAACCTCGGGAGGCATTTCCTTCAGAAAGACATTTTTTTTTTCCTGTTCCGTTTCTCTGTCAAAGAATTAGTTCAGTAGAGGGGAAAGAACATTAAAGTGAGGGGAAATGTGGATTCTCTTTAGAGGCTGGGAGAATTTTTGGTCCCCCGGGTCTCTCCTTGGCCTCAGCTGTATCCTCTCTTGCATCTGTGTCCCTGCGTCTGTGTGCGGGTCTCACCATCTCTGCGTCCATCTGTCTTTCCGTGTATCTGTCCCATGTGGCTGGTTCTTTGCCTGTCTTGCTGCCTCCCATCTGCTCACCCTTCCCCCTCCCTCTCCCCTCTGTTTCCTTCATCTCTCTGGCCCAGGTGCTCCATTCACAGCCCACCACCTTCCCCTCCTTTCTCTCTGGATTCCCTCCCTCTGTTCCTCCACTACCTGGCTCTTGCTCTGTGCACAGACCAAGTATCTTTGTCCCTTTCTCTGCCCTTCTCCTCCTCTGACTTCCTTCTCCTCTCTCCTTTCTCTCTTTCCCATTCTTTTAAGGATGTTTTGTTGGTGGTTTCAATCAATTCCAATCGATAAGCATCTCTAGATTCTCCCTCCATCCCTACCAGGCATCCAGCTGCGTGTCCCCTGGGGATATGGATTCAAAGGAACCCTCTCTGCAAGTGGTTCTTACTCAATCAGGCTTTAGCTACTTAATAAAAACTTTTATTTTCCAACTTCATCCATGTAAACATGAAAGAGGTAAAGTCTCCATCTTTCTTTAAGGCTGCATAATATTCCATGGTGTACATATACCACAATTTATTGATCCACAAGAATGGAAGAAAAAGTATCCAATGTACTCAGCCCTACTATGAAACTAATTTATAACTTTTATATGAAAGCTATAACCTAATTATAGCCCAAGAATATGGGGAAGCAGGAAAGGGAGGGGAGGAGAGGAGGGACGATGGGTGGAGGAGGGGTAATTGGTGGGACCCCACCTACAGTGCATCTTACAAGGGTACATGTGACATTTACTAAATGTAGAATATAAATGTCTCAACACAATAACTAAGAAAATGCCACAAAGGCTATGTTAACCAGTTTGATGAAAATATGTCAAATTGTATATAAAACCAGCACATTGTACCCCATGATTGCATTAATATACACAACTATGATTTAATAAAAATGTATATATATATAAAGTATAGAATAACTAAAAATGAAAAAAAAACTTTTATTTTCCACTCAGCCTCAATCTGCGGCCTTGGGTGTGGTCACTTCCAGGAGGAATGGAGGCGGGGGCTGGTTGCCTCCATGGGCAGAATGGGTAAGGGGCAGGTGGTGATACAAGGGGCAGCACCAGCTCTTACCCACTGGCAAAGCTGTCCCTTAGCTGTTCAATGGGTCAGGCCTGGCCCTGCCACTCAGTCCTGGGAGACAGTCCCCTTACCTCTCCATCCTTTTTAGGCTCTTTTGAAGGACTGCCTTGTTAAATGATCAGAGTGGTCTGGACCCTGTGATTCTACCTTTAGTGACTCCTCCAATAAAATACAAGACTGAGGAAGACTCATGGCTCCAATTATTTTTGCCAGCTGCTTGTTCTGTGTATTAATTCATATCCTCCCCTGCACAATTCATATCCTATACATCTGGCTGGCAAGGGGGATGCATAGGAAAATTACATGGTTTTGCAAATAGATTTGTTAAAAGTTGGAGGAGAGACTATCTTATTTCACTTGATAATCTCTTATTTATGAGTTTGTTCTTTTCTTAAATTTAATGAGACTTACTATCTCCATCTTACTCTGACAGCTTTATCAACACTTTTGTGGCTGCATTTTCATCCAGGTAGGACTGGGATCTAATTGAATCAGCATAAATAACAGGAAAATACACTGGCTGGGAATTTTGGTAAGCTCCAAGGATTAGGTCTGGCAGAATCTGCCTCTCGTGGACAGTGGAGTTGCTGGATACTCTGAGATCCAGAACCGACTGTTCTGTCCACTACTGACAAGGTGGGATTTTATCAAAGTCTTTCAGCCTCTCTGGGATCAGATTCTTTAAGCAGTAGAAGGTGCTATAGGAGAGGCACAGGTTTTGTAGATGGACTGACCTAGTATGTGTCCTGGCTCTGTGAATTGATAATTATGAACTTCCTCATCAGTAAAAGAAAACAAATGTTTTCAAAGAGTGATAACCCTTATCAAGTACTTGCAAATGGTTTATATGCAGCATTTCATTAATTCTCACAAGTGCCGTAACAATTTTCTTGGTAAATCTCAGAAGAAACTGAATCATGGACACATATACTCAGGTGTTTACTTTAATTCAATAATATGTACTTTTAAAATACATAACCTCTGTAAATTGACCACCCAAAGGACTATAACACATAGGCCAACATCCAGAGACAGGCAACATAAGGCACTGGGCCTGCTGTACCGATACGTACACGTGGTACATGTCCAATGCATGAAAACGAGTTTAACTTAAGGAGGGGGTTGATGTAGGGAAGTGGTCAACTATGGAGGTTCTTGTGACCCTGAGAGTAAGGAGCCAGGCAGGGTTACTATAAAGGGCCACAGAAGTTTGAGCACTGCACAACTCTGAGAAGGACCATTCACCTAGACCAGAGGTCAGCAAACTACAGCTATAAGGCAATCCAGCCCCTGACCTGTGTCTGTAATAGAGTTTTACTGGATCATGTTCATTCATTACATATTTGTCTATGCTGCATTTGTGCTACATCAGCAGAGTTGAGTAGTTGCAATAGAGACAAAGCAGAAAATGTTGACTACTTGACTCTTCACAGAAAAAATGCTTTCTACCCCTTATCTAGACGATAGTTTGGATTTCCTTGAGTTGTTCAACATGGGTGTGGTCACTTCCAGGAGGCCATGACTTGAACATGTGGCTAGGTGAGCTCTGAGTGGCCAAGTTATTCTTACCATACAGGGTACCTCTGAGGATTTACAAGGTAGGAATCTCTCCCTCACAAGTATGTACACGTGGGACCAGAGATTTAGAGACAATCATGGTTAGTGCAGCATTTTCCACTGGGAAAACCTAGAAATAATCCAAAAGCCCATCTATAAGGGATACAGCTAAATAAAAGAGGGTACAGTCACATAATGACAGATCACAGAGCTATTAAAATGAATGAGGCAGGCCCATGCGTGCCGAGAGCTGTCCTTAGCAATCCACACAGTCATACATCTATGTAATTGTGTATGCTCCATATCTGCTGTATTTTGTTACTCTAAAACGCCACTTATTACAAGATGCACCATTACTTTATGTGTCAATAATAGGAAAATAAAGTGCCCACTGTATAAGGCTTTTATTGTAAGATGCAGCCTCATTTCAGAAATTTGAAAAGAATGCATCCTGGAATAGATGAAAATATAGTCTGCTTATATATTCACATAAGAATATGTATATTTATGAAAGTGTACATGAAAATCATATGGATGAATATAAATGAAAGGATGCAGAGATTACCATCTGGGAATAAGTGGAATTTGGCTTGGGAATAAAGGGAAACTTTTGTTTTTTGATTTTTGTGCCCCCAAAGTAGTAAAAATTTGACAATGATCATGTATTAGTTATATAATTTTAAAAAGTATTTTATTTTTTGAAACGATCATTTATTTAGATAATACCTATAAAGTGACTTACTGTGTACCCAATACAAATTTAGAGAATTAAACAGTTTCATTCTTTTCTATTCTTCTTTCTGGTTGCCACCAGGAATCCATTCAATGAGGAGGGATAAAATATTTGGAACAATTTACATACAAAAGGAGTATTATAAATTTAAAGTGTGCTTGGCTACCAATAAATGGTTTCTCTTTGGTAGATATTGGGTTGGTTTTTACTGCTTTTCTCCAGCGACAATTCCTTCATTAATTGTAGACTGTAATTAACTCCTCAGATACCTCAGTCTGTGAAGAGGTTTTGGGTTTTGGGGGTTCTAAGCTTCTTTGAAGAGCATATTGATCAGAATTTTTCCATGTGCCTTTACTATACACAAAAAATGGAAACAAGTGACTTCTTAGCCATAACAACAGGAAATACTTTATTAATATCATTTCGATATAAAAGGAATGTTTATACACAGTCATTTCTCCATACCACGGAAGGAGAATGGGGACAAGCCTGTTCAGAATAGCAAATAACCCCCAGCTCATCTGCAAAGTAGAAATTTAGCTTGGAAATTCCCCACATTACAAACAGAATAAAAACATTTTGCACAAGTTGAATTTTTGTGTTGCTTTTCCCTACTTCGAAACAGAAATGGGCAATTTACCATGATATAAAGTATGTAAACAGACAAAAGTTCTCATAGTTACCCTGCATGGCAGGAAAATGTTGGTCAACTAGACCCATGTTCACATCCTGAACAACTCCAGGGAGTTCAAACTCATCTAGATCAGAAGTCAGTAATCCTTTTTTTCTATTTAAACACAAAAAGGGACATTCTAATTAAAAGAATTGGGGTCATAGACTTCAAAGTTGTAGGAGATTTTTGAGGATCACTTAGTCATTGCCCTGTATGCAGGAATCCTGTATTGCACTCTCCATGATTTTGTCTGCTCCTCTTATGTATTTCAAAAGACTGTTTGACTGAAAAAATGTGGTGCAATAATTGCCACCGTAACAGGGAGCCCTGGGTGTCAAAGGAAAGGGCCAGCAAATATGGCCTATACTTCCTGGAAAATGGCTGACACTGTTTGTTGTTTTATCAGTTAGAAAAGCTTTTAGCTCCATGTAATGTAATACTTAAGAAATAATGACTAAATAAGAAAAGCAATTATCTAATATAACAAAAAATTTCAAAATAAAGCAATCCCAGGGCTACATCGGTGACTCAAGGATACAATTAGGGAGCCAGGTTAGTTTCTTCTTTCTACTCCACCCTTCTCATCTTGTTGCTCTTTTCTACTTAAGCTATTGCCCTGCAGTTGCAAGATGAATGTCGCAGCTCTGTGTATCATGTCCTCACATGACCCAGTCAAAAGATATGAGTCACAGAGGCGATGGGGGTGGGTGGATGGAGAGAGTTCTCATGTTGTTGTCTTAAGTCATTATTAAAGAGTAAGCTCTTTTATCAAGAAGAAAAGGCCACTGAAGACTTCCCCTTATATGCAAAGGTCTAGAAATAGATCGCATGGCCACTACTAGCTGCAAGGGAAGCTGGAAAGTAGGCATCTTGCTTGTTTAGCCTTGATGGTGAAAAATGGGCAAAGGTGAAAGGGTATTGAAAATGATTCCAACTATGCCAGAATCTATCACTTCCTCACAATTTTCTTGATGATAGAACTTTTTTTTTTTTGCTTGTTTAGGATCATGATTTGGTGGAGGATGGGTCACCCATAGTCCTAAGAGATGAATAATGATTGGACTAAAAACTTAGCTCTTCTTGCCAGTTAGGAAATAGTTCTGATCTATGAGATACGAGAAGCTGTCTCTCAGAAGTCTGGGGAGCTTTGGGGTGACTTCTCCTGTATTTTAGAAAGGAATGGGTATACCCTTTTCCAATTTTCCAGATTTGGACATTTCTGTTTGAATAGTGTTCTGTTTGAATATGCATTTCTGATGCATAGTGTTACTACAGCCTCATTAATCTCTGAAAGGATGAAATGTGAAGGCAAAACTGGAAGATGGAAGACCGGAAGGATTAAAACAGTGCACATATCCATCTGAGCCATGGAACTTCGTATTCCATACCTTTTGTTATGTGAAACTTTTATCTCTGGTTTTCTGGGAAAAGTAAAAGCAGATTATGAGGCAAAGAGCTATTAAGCCCCTTGGTAAAGGATGCAATATCAGAGAACAGATGTGACTACTTTTTTAAAATTGAAGCAGGGCAGGGAGGAGACAGTATCATCCAACTTATTCTGGCCACAGAGTAGAGATCTCTTGGATAAGTTGGATGATACTGTCTATGAGTAATCTAAGTGTGATCAAGTTGGCTGTTACTTTAGTGGGACTGTCCTCCAGTATGTAAACTGCATCTCAGGTCAGGGCATTAGGGAAGAAAGGCGAGGATAATATATCCATCAACTGTCATCTCCCACTGATCAAAGATATGCCTATGGTGTATTAATTGCCTCAGACTTCTGAGTTTTGCATGGATGGGTAGCAACTCCATTCCTCCCATGTCCAAAAGCCTGGTGTTACTAGGGAAACTGTGGGAGAGAGATGAGGCATATGTGGTGCAAGGGCAGGGATAAACTGAGCTGTAGTCAGATCACACCTAGTTCTCAAGAGATCTCTATTCTGTGGCCAGAATAAGTTGGATGATACTGTCTATGATACAGTCCACTCCTTGTCTCAATCAAATCCCCTCTTGACCTCCACCTTTGAAAACATGATGCCCTTATTCCTTGAAAGAAGAAGTGCCAGTCTGATTCATTGCAGAGTCCCTTTCAAGGTGGCAGTCAGCTGAAAATTCTCTGAAATGACTCCAGTCTAGATAGACGATGATCCCTGCTGTTGACGTTGGCTGTGAGCTCATAATTGGTATCTATCATTTTTGCCATCCTCTATTATGCTGGATTTCACTCATCCCAGACAAGTACTTGAACTGGCTCAGTTGATGGGAAGACCTGGATTTTCGTCCCTGAGAAGTCTGAGTCCTTGTCGCCTTGCCCTTGCTGGGCCGTGATTCCTAAAATGGAAAGATTTCTACGATTGCAGGGCATGGAAGCAACAAAAGCTACCCCAGTGAACCCTCCCAGCCCCCTTTTGGAGCAGTGTCCCCAGTTTTCATGTATTTGGAATCAACTAACCCAACTGGGGCTGTAATTCTGTTCTTTGTCTGCTGGCCCAGACATGAAGAACCAATGCATTGAGAAGATCGGAAGTGGCACATAAGAGGCGTATAATACAATAGTAAATACTCTATTGTTCAAGCCACAGAGATTTGGATTTTGTTTTCACTGGCATTTTCACTAATGTGTCAGGAGTGACAACTGAGGCTGAGATCTGAAAGAATAATAGAAATTAAAAGGGGGTGAAACTGAGTGATGAGTGTGTTGCAGGTAAAAGGAAAAACATGTATAAAGATCTTTGGGAGAATAAAAATGTGAAGTACATGGAGAATTTAAAATGGTTCAGTACGGTCAGAACCAAGACTATTAAAAAGGTTGCTTGTTAAAGCTTCCTATATGATGCTGGCAACCTGCACCGGAGAGGTTAGTGCCTTTGAGAAACTATCATTAAGAGAAACCTTGTGTGTCTTGAATAATAGGAAGAATTGCCTTGTCTTTGAAGAGTTAAATAACATTGGCTCATATCCCCAGTGACGTATCTTGCTATTGGACTAGACTTCCCCAAGATCTTTCTAAATTCTAGGGCTTATGTTCATATTTCCAGCTCTAATTTCCATTACTGTTAGGTGAATTTGTCTCTTGCTTTCCATGCTGTGCCCTTTCTCTTCTCTGTGTCAGTCAGAATATGCAACAAAGCAATTCGCCCTTGTCTCTCCAAAGGGCCAGTCAGCCAAAGAAGCTGAATATATTTATTTTTGCAGGGAGAGGTAATAGAAGTGGTTAAATTGTAGCATAGCCAATGGCTTAAGGTGAACTGCCAGATATTTTTATTCTAAGGTCCTTTGCCAGCCCTGCCAGCACATAGGGTAACTTTGCATTGACCAGTATCACTCCTCAGGTTTCCTTTCCTACAGCTGTGATGTTATCCTCGCCCTCCAAGCTTCTGTGTGCATCCTCACTACCACACTTGCCCAATAGCTTCCAAATTCCTCTTGGATTGTTTTACAGAGACATTCAGCTTTCCATGTAGGACCTGAGCCTTCCAAACTTTGAGGATCATCCTTCCACAACTGAAATTGCTCATCTAGGTTGCTTTACTAAACAGATGCAGCCCAATTCACCCCTGCCCCCCACCCTCAATATCAAATCTTAAGCTTAAAATAGGTTTATGCATAGTTCATTTGTGGGAGAAGGGGGGGGGGTTTCAGGGGAAGTAATGATCCTGAACTCAGTTTTGAAGGGGAGGTTGCAGTTGGCCAGAGAAAGAGGTAAAGAGAGAACATTATCCTCCAGCAAAGACATTGGTGCATGAGAGGGGTGAATTCCATCCCCACTGTCTCACTCCTCTTCCCCTGGAATGTCTTTTAACCTTCATCAAGTCATTTGAGCTAGTGATAAAAGAGGGAACCCTGTGGACCTAATCTGAAAGGTCACTAGCCTTGAGTGCACCAGACCTACCCCTGATGGGAACCCAGAAGAAAGTTCCTTTAAACTGTGTTCTATATGTGCACTCCAAGGTCGCAACAAAGTGAGTTGGACTGAACATTCCTTTTAACTTCTGTCCAGCCACCCTGCAATGTAGATGGTAAGTGGCAAGCTTTAGGGCAAGGTTAAGGCTCAAATATTGCTCAACCCATTTAACAGCCATGGGAATTGGGCCATCACAGTGTCTAAGTTTCCTCCTCTGGAATATTGGGATCATGATAACACATAAGGTTGTTGTGAGGATTAAACAAGTCATGCCTGTATCAGCTTCTTAGAAGGATGCCTGGCACAGAATCAGCCTTTAATAAATACTGGTTCTGAATGCAAATCTTTAAGCTGACTCACTGATAGTGTTGGTGTCCGTCTTGTGTTATCTCGTGTGTGCACCGTAAAATCAGCTCTGGCTTAGGCCAGTTCATTTCCTACATAAGTTTTCCTACTGGGAAATAGATGATGCCATCAGTTAAGATACTGCACTTAGTTTGCCTAAGTCAAACATCTATTTCATATCATGGGAATAAAATTGGGAACAAAAACACAGCTAAGAGAAGAAGAGTTATCTCAGACATGCAAAGGAACACCCACCTGCTTTACTGGCGATGTGTTCTTTTGCTTTCCTTCATTTACTGCTAATTGTGCTGTTCATGGATGCTTCAAAATATACTGATGCTTGGGTCTCACCTGTGTGAATTCTCATGGAACTGGTCTAGGCTGTAGCCTGGACTTAGGGATTGTAAAAATTCTCCAAATGATTCTAATCACAGCCAAAGTTGAGAGCCACATTTTTTTTTTAACCCCAAACAACCCACCTCCATACCACACTCTATACAAATTAAATAAGAATCCATACCCATCAGGCCGGGGTATCAGCACTGTGAAGGACTTTTCTAGGGATTTGATGGACAGCCAGAGTTGAAAGGCACCACTCACGATGCTCTTTGATTTGGGACTAATCTCAAGCGCTTGTTAAGAGTTTGCTCAGTGATGTCTAGGTTCATGTTTGTCAATTTTATAGCTTGCAATAACAAAGTCAAATACATCTACTTTAAAAAAGAAAACCTCTGACAGTGCCTGTGGCTCAAAGCAGTAGGGCACCGGCCCCATATACCGGAGGTGGCAGGTTCAAACCCAGTCCTGGCCAAAAAAAAAAAAAAAAAGAAAACCTCTGTTATTGAAATTTTTGCCAAAAGACCCTGCAACTTTGACTTTGCAAATCTGACCCTTTTCAGTTTCCTGAAACCATTTGTATTTATCATGTGGTTTTTGATAATGGGAAATTTCTTAAGATCACAAACTTCATTTTGCTAAGTGTGGACTGCTTTGCTTTTGTTTCCAGGATTTTACTATGCTTCTAGTAAAATTGCCCTTGGAATTGCATTGGAAAAACCACTTTTCTTTAACTCTTATCTTATCTATTTATTTATTTTTTCCTTGGCCAGATCAGAGAAAGGGGGTCCTGATTAGTTTAGACTTATCCCATGCACAGGTTCTTAGCCCCCATCCCATGATAGGTTCTAAAATGAGCACACAGTCACTTTGCCACAGGAATTAAGAGAGAGAGAAAGTCATTCTTAACAAACTGGCAGAAACCAAGGCAAGCTTCACAAAGGAGTAAGGTTCTGGAAGGAAAGATGAGAATCTTGGAGGCAAAGGAAACACAGAAAGTATTCTAGATGAAAGGAATGGCTCAGGCAAAAGCCTAGAAATAAGGGGAAATAGTGGGTCAGTTCCAGGAGTTGAGTATATGACATGAGACTTGAACTCAGGTTCAACTCTTAGGGAAGAGAAGCTTTTATCTCGGCAGGATGTGAAGCTGCAAGTGTGAGGTCTGGAGCTACTGAGAGTGGATGGCCTGAAGATGGAGCCCCCACACAGAGGAGGGCCATGGGTTGTGGTGATGCACCTTATCTTGGTGACATGGTAAAGTCCTTGGATCTTTAGCAGCAGGATCAGATAACTCACTGGCTTCTCTCTTATCTTAATCATTGAATTCCCTCTCTCCGAAGGCCAATTTGAACTGGAGCTTTTGCTATGAAAAGCCTAATTAATACAGCACAACAGACAAGAGAATGTGAATGGCACAGTTGAAATTCTCAAGATAATTTCTTGTCTGCTTCTTCATTTGGTCCTTGCGACAAGGCTATGGAGTCAGTGTTCTGGAGCACCAGACCGTACACTCCTGAGGACAGGATGTGAGGGAGCTTTGCTCCACTTGCTGCCTCGCACGTGTCAGGGACCAAGACATGCTTTCTGACAAAATGAGTGAATTCAAGGTTTTCCCAGTACAAATTCAGCCTTTTTTAGGATTCCCATTTTCTTAAATGACCCACTGAATAAGATTCTCATCCCACCTTCTAGAACTGGAGTAAATGCACCTCCTTTGTGAAGCTTGCTTTGGTTTCCATCAGTTTTTAAGAATGACTCTCCCTCTCTAAATTCCTGTGGAGAAGGAGATAAAGACTCAGACAGACATGGATTGGGATCTCCATTATGTCCCTGCCTAGCGGCGTGACCTTGGACAAGTCATTTAACTGGTATAGGCCAGAATCAGGACAAAAATACTCCCAAGTTATATATGCATGTTGTGGGGAACTGCTGAAACACACAGAGTGAAAATTCTCTATAGTTCTAGCACAGAGAAGACAGGCTTTTTTTTTTTTTTGAGACAGCATTTCACTCTGTTGCCTGAGGTAGAGTGCCATGGCATCACAGCTCATAGCAAACTCAAACCTCTGGGTTTAAGTGATCCTCTTGCTTCAGCCTCCTGAGTAGCTAGGATTACAGGCACCTGCCATGATGCCTGGATAATTTTTCTGTTTTTAGTAGTGACAGAGTGTCACTCTTGTTCAGGCTGGTCTTAAACTCCTGAGCTCAAGGGATCCTCCCACTTTGACCTCCCAGAACGTTAGGATTACACGCATGAGCCACTGCACCTGGCCATGAAGACAGCAATTCTAAGAGGTATTATCATGTTTCACAGATGAAGCATGGTGCTATTAATAATCCATGCCTAAAGTCAATAGACTATTATTTATTCACTTATTCCTTTAGAAGTCATTATTTACTGAACCCCTACTATGTGTCAAGCACTTGTGGGTGCTAGGGATACAGTGGTGAGCAAGATAGATAAAATGCCTGCTCTCATATCCATGAAGAAAAGTGCTGCAATGGATGTTACAGAAAGGATGTTTAAGGTTATTGGGGGGGGGGGTAATATCAAGAGGCTAAAACTCATCTATGAGACTTCCATGAGCTATGACATTTAAAATGAGGTGGGGAGAGCATATGCCTTCTTCACGCCATCACGTAGAAGTCAGGTTCTGCATCTTTCTCTTGTTGCTGATCTTGTTTCTCCGACTTGCCAGCACCCCTCTCTGCAGATCCTTACTTTGGCCAGCCTCAGGGGCAGACAACACCCTCTTCTCACCAAGCCAGGGACCAGGGAGGAGGATGGTTTTATTCATGACCCTGGCTGGTCTGTTCCTGTCTTTCCTTAACAGTGCTGCCAGTGATCATATCAGCCTCCTCCATGTGTTTCTCCTCTCCAGGCAGACTTCTGATGGTGTTTCATTGTTCTCCAAAATTACCTCCATGAGAAATACATAAAAATGAGAAATGGGCTCTAATAGCCTCCATGTTGGCACTGTGCAATTTTCCCTTCCCTTTTCCCATGCCACAATCAATGTCAGCACAGTCCAGACCCGTCACTCCCCAAGGCTTTTGATGGAGGATGCCTGAGACTGAGGGGGCAAGCAGCACATGAATTGTTGGCAGACATTGTAGTTAAAAATTTGGGAGTTTTAAAATATTAAAATCTATATTTATGACTTCTGAAAAAAGTCAGAAGTGCCATTACCACATCTCTATGTGGCAATAATATTCAGCCTTAGCTGATGGGGCATGTAAGCTTTAGTTCACCACAGACCCCACTGCTCCCTATTGCACACCCAACCCAGCCTGCTGCAGCTATTTCCCATGCTTGTCTGGTTTCGAAAACGTTCACACTTGCATTGAATTTTAATTCAGATTTAAAGTGGATGCAGAACATTGGAAGTGCTGAATTGAGTAGCTATTATTAACAGTAATAATGACAATATTCAAAGAGTATAGTTTCAAGGCTAGATAAAAGAATATAAGATCTTTCCTGCATAGTGGTTGTGTAGAAATAGTGATTACTCAACCAAATATTCTAAACAACATCCTCTCTTCTTCCTAATCAGCACTCCTACATTAGAACATTTCTTAGTAAATTGCACAAAATCCTTACCCATAATAGAAACAGTGCATGTTGCAGCTAGGTGATTATTGTTATTTACCATCATCATGTAATTAGACATAATTTCAATAATTGCCCAAACACCGACTACATGAATAAATATTCCTTAGGAACACACAAATTAATGAAAAGAGAATACAAGTTGGTGGTGACATCTGTAAGGTCCCGAGAGCACTTTCCCTTTTGGGCAAGGCTGGGGTGGCATGTGCTGTGAAACATGGACTGACACGCATTTGGGTCTTCTTGAGGATGGATTCAGGGCAGTGAGATTTCGCTGGCTCTGTCTCAGGCACCATGGCTCTGTTCATCAGTGAGCAGGAAAATAATTTAGCTGCCTCAAACCTGTATTCTACTGAACTGGTGAGTATCCTGCTTCACGGATCTTTCTTTCCTTCTTTTATTTATTTATTTATTTATTTTCTTTTTATTAAATCATAGCTGTGTACATCAATATGATCATGGGGCACCATACACTTGGTTCATAGACCATTTGACACATTTTCATTACATTAGTTGACATAGCCCTCCTGGCATTTTCTTAGTTACTTTGCAAAGACATTTACATTCCACATTTACCAAGCCTCACATATACCCTTGTAAGATGCACCACAGGTGGTGATCCTTTCAATGCCCCTCCCTCTACCCATCTCCCCCCTCCCTCCCCACCCTTTCCTCCTTCCCCCTATTCTTAGGTTGTAACTGGGTTATAGCTTTCATGTGAAGGCCATAATTAGTTTCATAGTAGGGATGAGTACATTGGATACTTTTTCTTCCATTCTCGAGACACTTTACTGAGAAGAATATGTTCAATCACATCATAACAAAGATATTTGTACCAGAATGTTTATTGCAGCCCTATTCATAATTGCTAAGTTGTGGAAAAAACCCAAGTGCCCATCGATCCATGAATGGATTAATAAATTGTGGTATATGTACACCATGGAATTTGTACATCTTGAAGAAAGATGGAGGCTTTACCTCTTTCATGTTTACATGGATGGAGCTGGAACATATTCTTTCCTTCTTTCATTCAACAGCCAGTGAATAGCTGCCATGTGCTGTGGGTGCTGTCCTAGGTGCTGGCAATACTGCAGTGTGCAAAGCAGCCCTGGAAAATGCCTTGTTGGAGTTCACAGGGTAGCCTCCTCCTCCTGTTTGCTCTTGGAGAATGAGATCCAGTCTTTCATTCTGCACATACTTGTTAATCACCTACTATGTGTCATTCCGGGATCCACTTCTAAGTAGTCTGCAATAGTCAACAAAGATATGGTCTTTCTCTCTTGAGGTTTACATTTTCAAGAAAACTGCAGGTAGTGACAAGTGCTGTGATAAAACCCAGGTTTGAATCCCAGCTCTGCCCCTTTTGTGTGTTCTTGAGCACTTTTGAAAAAGATCTCTGAACTTTAGTTTTCTCATCTGTAAAGTGGGTGTGAGTTTAGCACCTGCCCGTCAGTATCAAAGGGAGAACTCAATGAACTATTGCATGTAAAATATTTAGATGATATCCAGCCTGTACTGGGTACTCAGTAAATATTTATTTTTAAATGAATGAATGATCTGCATCCTACTGGTGCTTCCAGGTTTAATGCAAGCCTTAGATCCTCTGTGAAGCATTCCGGTTGCCTCTCCCTACCTCCCCCATCACTGACACTATACACAGTGCCTCTGCTCTTCTAGGACCAAACTGGGTATTGTTGATTTATTTTACCTGCTAATTGTTTGTCTCACCAAACTTAACTAAGCTCCTTTATCTCTTTTGCAAAAACAGTGCACCTAATACCTTACCAAGTCCTTGGTAGGTGCTCAATTCATGTTTATTGATTGACAGCATGTACACAAGTTGATTTCTTTGTCCTGATGCCTAGTCATCTTCAGCAGACAAGGTGAAGAGGAGACTAGCATCGCATTAGGTACTCCTATAGTGATGCTGGCACTCGTGTGTGAGGCTATTAGGACTATAGTCCTCAGATTTACAAAGCCCGAATGCGGTAGATAACCCCCTCCTTTCTTGCATGAAGGAGAAATAAAGGATAATCGCAGGGTTTTCTTCAGCTCCATTCGTGTGTGTGAGGAGCGTTACACTGGCAGTAATTACAGAAAGGAAAGGAAATGGAAGAAGTACCAAAGGAAGAATTAGTTGTACTCGACCTAATTAAAATCCTGTAGAAAGAATTTTACTCTTATTTGCAAAGGTGATCTAACGTAACCTTGAGGCCATTGTATTAACCAATGTACTTTTAAGGGGAGTAAATGGCAGAAAGATCATTTGGGAAAGGCAACCCTTCACTTGACTTTCAGAAATTAAATGACCTTGATTTCTGAACCACCTTCTCCCAGTGAAATTAGATTGCATTGAACCCTGTCAGTTAACAAGGGAAAGCTAATCAAGCTGAAGGAGGCGCTCACCCAACTGATTCTTTGGCAGGATTTTGGGAACCTTTTGTGAAAGAGAAAAAGAACAGGGTGATGGGGGAGGCTTGGGCTTTGGGTTAAACTTGGCTGAATTTTTCACTTTGCTTAAATATACACATTCACACACTGAAGAAACACATCCTTTCTCCCTAGGAGTTATTTATGCTTATTGTGTATCTTAATGGTAGAGAGGGATTTTTCTGTAGTCTAGCACAGTTCAGACAATTTTCCAAGCAGATATTCTTCCCAGAGAGAGGCTGCTCCAGTCAGGATGTAACAACCACTACCATAACAATGATCAATTGTGCATTTCTGATTACACTAAGGCCTTCGTACAAATTACAATAGAACCTCTGTAAGTTGACCACCCAAGGGACTTTAACAAATTGGTCAACATACAGAGGTGGTCAACATAAGGAACTAGGCCTCCTGTTTTGATATGTACATGTGGTACAGGTCCAGTGTAGGAAAATTAGGTCAACTTAAAGAGGTGGTGAATATAGGGAGGGCATCAACTGTGGAGGTTCTACTGTGTCTCATTCAATTCTCACAACTATTTATAGGAACTGCTATTATTCTATCCATTTTGCATGTAAGAAAGTTGAGGCTCTGTGATGTTAAATATTGCCCAAAGTCACTTATCTTAACTAAATGGCAGGGTTGGGGTTAGAATCCAGGTTTGCCAGATTCTGAAACCACCATGGTACATTTTCAACAACGTTGGGTAACACGCTTGCTCACAACCTCATTTATCACAATTTCATGGGTCTTTTGTTCCAATTCAGGCAAGATGGCAGTGGCTCTTTAATCAAAATGGGAGGTGCCGTTGTGTTCTGTATCACTGTGGTTTGATAACAGTGATACTTTCTGTAACTTGCACTGAGTGGCTGTTGGTAACTGTTATTTCCCATAAATTGGCAGGTACATACGAGAAATACCTTAGGTAAGATCAGAAGAGACAACTTCACTTTTGTCCTTATACACCGATAATACCTTATCCATCCAAAGACGGGAAATGGTGCTAACAGCTCAACTAGCTAAGGAGAGAAAACAGTAGTGTAGTAACTGTGAGTGCAGACCTTGGGATCTTTTGACCGAATTTAACCCCGGTTGCAATATATTGTTGCTATACAACTTGGGGAAAATTACTTAAGTCCTTTGTGGCTCTGTTTCTTCATCTTCAGAATGAAGAATCTTTTCTTTGTAGTACCTCCCTTCTAGGGGTGCTGTGAAGATTAAATGAAAAAGTGACATAGTTAGCATGGTAAATGTGTAGTGAATGTTAGTTATTAAGATACAAATTTGGTCCCATGCCATGGAGGGACGGGAGCTTCTGAAAAAAGACGGATGGGGTCAGTTCATTGGAAGCTGGTTTTGAGGGACTTGTTTAGGAATGAATTGGGCTTGAACTGACGGAGGAAAAGGAAACCAGGAGCTAGGAAGTGGAAGGGTGCACAGACTTTGCTGCATTCTCAACAGACATCTCAGGTTGGTGTTCATGGATGGAGCCCTTGCAAGGAAATCCGGGGCCAGATGGAACTAGAGAATGCAATTTAGGAGAGTCCCTTAGCTTTTCCATCGTCCAGCCCATTCAACCTTCTGTCTTTCTAGTCCTCTGTCCTTCCACCCTTCCATTGATTCATCCACCTATCCTTTCATCCCAGAGTCTCCCATCATTCTCTATCCATATTTATGTCCCATTTTGTAATTTCATTTGTTCGTTCATCCAGCCCTTCCAACCACATCGGCATAGCTTAGTGGGTAAGAGGGCAGAATGTGGAGGTGGAGGGCTTAGATTGAAATCCTATAAAAAAGTTGATGATAAGGGTATGTTCAGCACACAGTAAGAATAAATTCAACACATACATCTGTGGCTTGGCTGGGGACCAGCTGATCTAGGCTCCACTCCAGCTGTGTCTCTTTCTCCACTTGGGACCAGTGGGCTAGCCCAGGCTTGGACCCATGGCAATGACAGAAGCACAAAGTGGTAAATGGAAACATTAAAGCCCTCTTAAACCCTAGGTTTATTAATGGCACCATTCTATCACCCAGAGAAAATCACATATTCAAATCCAAAGATGAGGGGTAGGGAAATATTTTCTGTCCTCCTAGCAGAAAGGACTAAAAGTCACATGGCAAAGAACATGGATATAAGGAGATGTGGGGAAATTGAGGCCAGCGATACAATCTGTCACAGGGAGGTCTGTCCAGGTGAGCAGAATGTACTTTTTGCCCAAGGACAATAATCAGGGCATCATTATTTTTGGCCCAAAAGAAACCAGCAAGATTTGTTGGTTTGTTTGTTTGTCTTTAACTTTTTTTTTTTTTTAAAGACAATCTCACTCTGGTGTCTCCGGCTAGAGTGCCATGATGTTGGCCTAGCTAAGAGCAACATCAAAGTTCTAGGTTCAAGTGATCCTTCTGCTTCAGCCACATGAGTAGCTGGGACTACAGGTGCCTGCCACAAGGCCTGGCTAACATTTCTATTTTTAGTAGAGATGGAGTCTTGCTCTTGTTCAGGCTGGTCTCAAACTCTTGAGCTCAAGAGATCCTCCCACCTTGGCCTCCCAGAGTGCCAGGATTGCACAAGTAAGCCACCACCTGGCTTTGTCTTTAGTTTTTGTCTTACTTATTTTTATCTTTTGCCTTGGTAAGAAGAGGAGTGGGACAGCCTAGGGGCCTGGGCCTCCTTGCTTTCCTCCTCTGATGTTGAGAAGGCTGGTTTCTGTCCCAGAGTTTAGAGACCCAAGATTACATCATCTCTCCTTTGCCATTTTGACAAGCCAAGCAACTTTCTCCCCACTTAGAGTTTTGAGCAAGCAAGCGAGCCCTTCAAAAAGGTGCTGCAGATGCAACTTTCCTTAATATATCTTAAAATTAGTGCCTTTTTTTTTAAAAAAACAAATAGGCCTTATTTATACCATGTACAACAACAACAAAAAAGGGAAGATAATTAGACGTATGCACTGCAATCAAGCATATTGGGTTCTCTGGAATCATTAAATTTAATTACTTTCACTTGTTATTCCTGGGGGCTATAATATCAGTATTAAATGCCAATGGAATCTGTGGCATGTTTGATTTAGCTGAAACAAGGACTTGGTAATTTACTGCCACTCTGGGAGATTTTTATCAAAGTGAGGAACATGCTGAGTACTTCTTGCTTTTCACAGGGACTGCTAGAAAACTCCTTTGCTGAGAGACAGGGGTGTCATCTTATGCAACTTGTCTTGGTGCTTTGAGAGATCTCTCCTTTAAGAGTCCTGCCCATCTCCAGGGATAATTAATCACAAGTCCTATCCACGTGTTTTAAGCCCTTACATTCAGCATATCTTCATTAATTGTCACTATAACACTATTATGCAGAAGAGAAAACTGAGGTTCCTCAAGGTTAAGTAATTTACCTAAGGTCACAGAGCATCTAAATCAGGGGTCCTCAAACTGCGGCCCGTGGGCCACATGAGGCGGTGTGATTGTATTTGTTCCTGTTTTGTTTTTTTACTTCAAAATAAGATATGTGCAGTGTGCATAGGAATTTGTTCATAGTTTTTTGTTTTTTTTTTTTTAAACTATAGTTTGGCCCTCCAACGGTCTGAGGGACAGTGAATTGGCCACCTGTTTAAAAAGTTTGAGGACGCCTGATCGAAGTGGTAGGTCCAGGATCTTTGCTAACAGGGAAATTTTCCAAAACCACAATGGGTGTTATCCTGTGGTTTGTTTCCAAATCTTGTTGGTTTCTCCTCCTAACTTTTCTTTCATTTCCTCTTGATTGGTTTTGTAAACTCAACCTCAACATTTATAAATGTTTGCCATGTACCTGCCTCTGAAACTGGAGTTTAAAATACTTCCAACAACTCTTATGCCACAGAATATTCACATTATATGTAGTAGGTGGTGGTTGTTACTATTATACTTTGTTATATTTGTGTTTTATGTTTATGTGTTAGCACCTGACTCAATTAGGAGTGTGTGTGGCTGCAGGTAACAGTGGATCATGGTGGTTTCACTCAATCTTTATTTATTTATTTTCTCACATAACAACAAATCCAGAGCAGGAGTGCAAGTTGTTACAGCAGCTTGTGATGCCAGTGGAAACACGGGCTCCTTCTATTTTCGGCTCAACCAACCTTAGAGGTTGGTTCTTAAAAAAATTCTTCATGGATGCAAAAACATTGCTCCACTTCCAGCCATCACATATGTCTTCAACGGAGGAAAAAAATAAAGGGTAGAAGGCAGGAGGAAAAAGGGTTTTTCTATGTAGGTCTCACCTAGTTATTTGTGGAGGGTCATCGCTCTGAGGGCCACTGCTAACATATCACTTGACAGAAGCATCCCATGGTCATGCATTGCTCCAGGAAGCCTGGGAAGGACATTTCATTCTAGTTATGCAGGTGGATACCACGAGCACAAACAGGGATTATTTTTTATCACCTTTTTTGTAGTTGTTGGGGATTCATTGAGGGTACAATAAACCAGATTACGCCGATTGCATTTGTTAGGCAAAGTCCCTCTTGCAATCGTATCTTGCCCCCAAAAGGTGTGGCACACACCAAGGCCCCACCCCCTCCCTCTTTCCCTCTCTCTGCTCTTCCTTTCCCCACCCCCTCCCCCCTTCTTTCTCTCTCTGCTCTCCCCTTCCCCCACCCCAACCATGACCTTAATTGTCATTAATTGTCCTCATATCAAAATTGAGTACATAGGATTCATGCTTCTCCATTCTTGTGATGCTTTACTAAGAATAATGCCTTCCACTTTCATCCAGATTAATACAAAAGATGTAAAGTCTCCATTTTCTTTAGTGGCTGAATAGTATTCCATGGTGTACATATACCACAGCTTGTTAATCCATTCCTGGGTTGGTGGGCATTTAGGCTGTTTCCACATTTTGGCGATTGTAAATTGAGCTGCAATAAACAGTCTAGTACAAGTGTTCTTATGATGAAAGGATTTTTTTCCTTCTGGATAGATGCTCAGTAATGGGATTGCAGGATCAAATGGGAGGTCTAGCTTAAGTGCTTTGAGGTTTCTCCATACTTCCTTCCAAAAAGGTTATACTAGTTTTCAGTCCCACCAGCAGTGTAAAAGTGTTCCCTTCTCTCCACATCCACGCCAGCATCTGCAGTTTTGAGATTTTGTGATGTGGGCCATTCTCACTAGGGTTAGATAGTATCTCAGGGTTGTTTTGATTTGCATTTCTCTAATAGATAGGGATGATGAACATTTTTTCATATGTTTTTTAACCATTCATCTGTCTTCTTTAGAGAAGGTTCTATTCATGTCTCTTGCCCGTTGATATATGGGATTGTTGGCTTTTTTTCATGTGGATTAATTTGAGTTCTCTATAGATCCTAGTAATCAAGCTTTTGTCTGATTCAAAATGTGCAAATATCCTTTCCCATTGTGTAGGTTGTCTATTTGCTTTGGCTATTGTCTCCTTAGCTGTACAGAAGCTTTTCAGTTTACTGAAGTCCCATTTGTTTATTTTTGTTGTTGTTGCAATTGCCATGGCAGTCTTCTTCATGAAGTCTTTCTCCAGGCCAATATCTTCCAGTGTTTTTCCTATGCTTTCTTTGAGGATTTTTATTGTTTCATGCATTAAATTTAAGTCCTTTATCCATCTTGAATCAATTTTTGTGAGTGAAGAAAGGTGTGGGTCCAGTTTCAGTCTTTTACATGTGGATATCCAGTTCTCCCAACACCATTTATTGAATAGGGAGTCTTTCCCCCAAGGTATGTTCTTGTTTGGTTTATCGAAGATTAGGTGGTTGTAAGATGTTGGTTTCATTTCTTGGTTTTCAATTCGATTCCAAGTGTCTGTCTCTATTTTTGTGCCAGTACCATGCTGTCTTGACCACCATGGCTTTGTAGTACAGCCTAAAATCTGGTATGGTGATGCCCCCAGCTTTATTTTTATTACTAAGAACTGCCTTAGCTATATGATTTTTTTTTTCTGGTTCCATACAAAACACAGAATCATTTTTTCCAAACCTTGAAAGTACGATATTGGTATTTTAATAGGAATGGCACTGAATAGGTAGATTGCTTTGAGAAGTATAGACATTTTAACAATGTTGATTCTTCCCAGCCATGAGCATGGTATGTTCTTCCATTTGTTAATATCCTCTGCTATTTCCTTTCTGAGGATTTCATAATTTTCTTTATAGAGGTCCTTCACCTCTTTTGTTAGGTATATTCCTAGGTATTGCATTTTCTTCGAAACTATGGTGAAGGGAGTTGTGTCCTTAATTAGCTTCTCATCTTGACTGTTATTGGCATATACAAAGACAAACAGGGATTTTACGGTAAAGAAAATAATAGAACAGAGATGGGCATGTGGGCCCAAAGGGAGAAATGTATTTGGCACAGCATCTGCATCTGTGAAGGACCACAACTATATCAACATTTGCTGATGGACATGCAGGTTAAGGCGTTGGAGGGATTTCCCCTTGAAGAGCTTCATTTCACTCTCTATTATTTCCTTTAATCCTCACATAACCTTTTGAGGAATTTAGTCCAGTTTTCATTCTCAGGTACTCTCAAAGAACATTTTTCCAGCCAGTTTTTTTCTCTTACAAAGGGGGAGCAGGGCGTGGGGAGGGGCTGTCTCTGCCAGGGACAGACCTGAGCTGGACTCAGTTTATGCTCTCTCCCCATCTTCCCCACACCCCAGCAAATAGGGATGGTCAGGCTGCAGGGGGCCGTTTGGTCTGGGAATTGGGATGGAGGCTGGGTGGAGATTTAATTATGCGATTAGCTAGGCTTGGAGTCAGACCTCTCAAGATGCTACTAATTAATTGATCAGATGCACCACCTGCCAACCTGCTCGCCTCTACGGGCCCCCAGAATGCACTGGGGTGCAGGAGGGAGCATGGTGTCTGCTTATGCTTGGGGAGTCGAGGAGTTCCCCATTAAGTGGGTGTGTAGTCAATTAGCATATAAGCCCTGGGACCCTCTGAGCATGCTTAGAAATGATCAGTTAGGGCTAGTAGATGAGGCCTGTGAGGAAGAGAGGGCTGTCTTAGCTTACTGATTACGTGTGTGTCACTCGGTAGTCGGTGGTAATTCCAACAGCCATTTCCAGCACATTCTGTATTCCAGGAGGGGAAAGTGTAGGAAAAAACAGGAGCAGCAGAATCTGATGCTGCCAGCTCAATAATGATAACTGACACTTGACGTGTAATGTGGAAGGTTTTACTTTTTTTACTTTTAAAGAATTTTTGATTATAAAAATTGTGTAAATTATAATGTTCAATAGTGTTTCTTGAGTGATTACTGCGAATGAGACACTGTGTTCAATGTTGTACTTACATTATCTCACTGAACGCTTACAATAGCTTAAGAGAAAGTTAACACCCCATATTTCAGATGACAAAGCAAGGCTCAGAAAGGTGAAGGAACTTGCTCATGTCACACAGCTAAGAAGTGGAGGGGCAAGGATTTGCATGGAGTTTTGTCTGACTCCAGAGTCTGTACCTTTAAACACTCATCATTCTGTCTCCAACTCATGTCATTTTAGGAAAATAGGATAATGCTAAAAATTATAAAGAAAGCAATCATCCATAATCCTAACACTGAGAGACAGTCTGTACAGGATATACTAATCTTTACCTCCCACTATCTTCTTAGCTTCCAGCCCCATTTTCATTTCCCTTTCATCCACCTCACTGCCTTTTACTATCATCAGAGCTGTTTAAACCAAGGGTAAATAGCTGACTCATGATGGGCCAGTTGTATCTGTCTCTCCAAAATTTAGACTAGAGTTACAGAGACTGAGTCAGTTGAGGGAAAGTAGGGTTGCAAAAGTATGTGACCCATTGTGAAGGGCCCTCATACAGAGTTGTCACTGGGGCTTCTTTGATGGATCTTGTGGAAGTGGACGCATGAACAAAGACACTCATCTGCAGAGCCTGGAGGAAGAAGCAGATAAGATGAGAGACAGATTTGAGAAAGCACATAGTTCTGATAAAGAGCAAGGTGAGTTAGTACCCAGAAGATTACAGCTCCTGAGGCCAGCCTGCACTCTTTACAATGGTGTGTGTAAATCCAGCCCTCTTCTATTTCAAGATTCCTTTAGTGAATTCTCTTTCTGGTTACCAAATGATCCCTGACCAAAGTACAACCACTGCTGACATTTTGGAGTGTTTTCTTCTAATCTTTCTTCCTTCCTTCTTCCTTTGTTTTCCTTCCCTCCATTTTCTCTGTAACCTCAGATACAGAGAGCTGAGTTACTGATACTTCCCCGATCACAGTGCATCATCATCCTTGTTGGTTTAAGCAACGCCTCTCTCATTTTATTTATTTCCTCCATCTCTGTACACCCCCCATCCCTGTTCCTAACCCCTTCCACATGGGCAGCCACTCTGATGTATTTGATATATGTCTCTAATGCATGATTGCTTGTAAAATATGTGGTGCTGTTTTCTACGTGTATGTGATTTTAATATATTCAAACAGTGATACTTGATCGATATCATTCATTTTCTTCTCTTTTCTCGTAGTTAACACCATGTCTATCTCCTCCTTTTTTTTTTTTTCACTTAGTACTATGATGAGAGGGAGTTTTGTTTATTTCAAGACCAGACACCTACCTTTCCACCCTGCACCTTTCTCTTTGGCGCTCATATTGGAGAATAGCTTTGAAATATCCAATGTTGAGAAGTACTCTTTTCCTCAAGCCGTATGAGGACACATTTCTTAACTTTTTCCTCCAAGTTTCACTGAAGAAGATGATGGATTATATTAACAGAGAGGATTCTGTGTCTGAGATCAACTGACATCTTTGCTCTGCTGCCTGGATGGACAGCTGGCAAGTTTGGGGGGATTTAGGAGCTGGACGGCATGAAAGACTTTACTCAAGTCTGAGCTCCAGCCTTTAGGAGTCCAGAAATAAAAGTGGTGGATGTATTCATTAGGACTCTTTTGAGTGAATTGACAGAAACCTAAATCAAGTTAGCTTAAATGGAAAAGGAGGTTTACCAACTCAAGTGCCTTGACAGTTCATGGTACAGCAAGCTTCAAGACTGGCTGTATCCAAGCATGAAAATGAGCTGAACAGGAACTCAAGTACCAGTCTCTCGCCATCTCTTGGCTCTTTTCCTGTGTTGCCTTCACTCCACAGTAAATTCTCTCCAAAGAGAGGCAGGAATACCATGGGCAGCTTTGGGCTTGCTGTACCTTTTTAGCAACTCCAGCAAATAGCACCTTTTCCCCAACAAGTCCAGCAGAAGCCATAAAACTCACTTAAATTGACCTGGGATGTATCCCAGGCCGTTTCCTGAATGAGTTAGTGTCACTGAGCTTGGCTAGGCCTGGGTTGTGTGAGTGGGACTGGCTCCATCTGGGCAGGTGGATAGAGAGAAAGGAAAGGATACCAGGGATTTATCAGGAGAAGAAAAGGGCAGACAGTAACCAATAGATATATACCGGCAGGGCCAAGGCAATGTGCAAATGTCCTCCAAGTGGCCATCTAGGGAGTGGGGAGTGTAGGGACAAGAAGTCGTAGGTAAGTAGGTGGAGGCTCTTCATATATTAGCTGTATATCCAGTATTGAACTAAAGTGGGGAGCCTGAGCCCATCTGAAAGGTCAGGGCAAAAGGGAACCAGAAACCAGACAATAAAGTGCAGTCTTTGGGATCAAACAGTCCTAGGTTGTAATCCCAGTACCTGCCTGGGCATGTGGTGACTCACACCTGTAATACCAACACTTTGGGAGGCTGAGGTGGGAGGATCACTTGAGACCAAGGGTTCAAGATCAGCCTGGACAGCGCAGCAAGGCCCCCATCTCTAAAAAAGTTTAAAAATATAGCCAGGCATTGTGGTGTTTATACTCCTAGTCACTTGGGAGACTGAGGTGTGAGGGTCACTTGAGCTCAGGAGTTCAAGGCTGCAGTGAGCTATGATTGTGACATTGCAGTCTAGCCAGGGTGACAGAGCAAGACCCTGTGTCCTAAAAAGCAAATAAGAAAACAAACAAACAAACAAATAAACACTCAGCAAATGCTTTCTGTTTGACTCAAGCAAGTCCTCTTTCATCTCTGTGAGCTTCATTTTCCCCACTCATCAGGTGGAGATTTATATGTAAATACTAGACAGTGGCCCAAGGACAGAGCAGTGCTGACCCACATAGACCCTCAACTGTTGTGGTTATTTGTCTTCCCTATCACTGACACCATTTACCACAACATGTCAAAGCTATGTAATTGCATGTTTATGTCCCTCATTCTCTCATGAGTAGTTTAAAGGCAAGAGCTATGCATAATTCATCTCTGGCCTGATCATACTTAACACATAGTGTGTGTTCAATAAACATTAATTCCATAAATACATTTTGTTCATTTGGGGGCTGGCTCAGCATTGATTACATGGATAGCTAGTGATGAGAATGACCCAGAAAGCATGATTCCTTGAGAAATTCCATTTTAACTCCCACCTTAACCTTGACCAGAGTGTCATCTCTTTACTTTAATCTGAATCTAAATCCTCCCCTGAACGCTCCTAAATGCCGAGTCCCTGATGGGCGTTAGCTAGTCCTTGAGGTTTACATAGAGAAAGGTCGGCTAATAGTGCAACTGGGGAGGGTTTAGATAGAAGTGACCACGTGAGCAGTATTTTATGAGCATACGTATAGAGACGAGTACTTTTTGTAAATTAAGCAGGGCAAGATTTTAATAAACGAGGCCAGTGGGATGTGTGGGGCTTTATATATCATGCCCCATATTTATATTCCCATCAAGTTTCTTTGCTTAAGCAATATATTTATTACAATCCATTTCACCATTTCTCACAAGATAGATACTGTATCATGTCAGATAAAAATAAGTGAGGTGGGGGTGGGTCTGAAATAATAAAAAGGCTAGCAGAAAATTTGGAGCAGAGGTCTGGGGGTAGTTTGTGCATTGTAAAACCTTCTTTTTGCTCAAGCAAGGGACAGAACTGTGGGCCTGGAAGTCTTGCTGTGTGTTTCCAGGAAGGTGACCCCCAGCCTCCATTCTCCAGTTTGGACCTCAGAAAATGAGAGGTCGGACTAACCCTCTGTGATGGTTAATTTTATGTGTCAACTTGACTGGGTTAAGAGATACCTAGACAGCTAGTAGAACATTATTTATGAGTGTGTCTGTGAGGGGGAGGTTCCCAAAGAGATGAGCACTTGGATCAGTAGACTGAAGAAGATTGCTCTCTGTAATGGGGAGGAGGGGGAATTATCTGATCTGTTGAGGGCCCAAATAAAAAGGCAGAGGGAAGGCAAATGCACTTTCTCTTTTGGAGCAGGAACTGCTATCTGCTCTTAGACATCAGAGCTTCAAGTTTTCAACCCTTCAGACTCCAGGACTGACACCACTGGGATCCCATGTTCTTAGAGTTTTGGCCTGGAACTAGATTACACCACCAGCTTTCCTGGTTCTCCAGCTTGCAAAAGGCAGATGACTTCTCAGCCTCCGTAATTGTGTGGGCCAATCTTAATAATAAATCCTCTCTTATATATCTGTATGTATAGCCATGGGTTCTGTTTCTCTGGTGAACCCTGACTAATACACCCTCTGATAAACTGAGAAAGTTAAGGACTCTCTCGCTCCCCTAAAAATGCTTGCAACATTTTGCATTCCACTTCAGAACATTCCTGAAGCCTAACTGATCCAGCTTGAATCAGGTGATCTTCCTCCTGACCCATCAACTGTAGTCAACAGGCAAATTATAGCTTGGTTTCTTTGACTATGGCCATATTAAGATGGTGGAGATTGCAGTGAGAGAGGAAAAGCCTTTAGGATTAGAGGAAGGGGCTGTTGCTGGGAGGATAATACTCTAGCCTTCACATATAAAGTGTTTTTGGTCAGTATCCTCCCTTACCTATTACTCTCCCTCTCCTCTTAGCTCTTAAAAATGCCTCCTTACCACAGTTTCCAAAATATGTTGTGGTCTGACTCTCTCCTCCCCCACCAATACAGACCTACCTGACCCCCTCCTCAGTTTAAGTTCTGGACATACTAAACTATCTGCAGGTCCCTGAATTTTCCATCTTCTCTCATGCCTCTGGGCCTTTGCACATGTTCTCCAGCCACAAATACCTTTCTTCCTATCTTCACCTGCTGACCCTCAAAGGAGCTAATGGATTGTCTCATTCAGAAAGCATTCTCTAACATTGCTCCCCACCTAGACTCTTTGCTCATATTCTCTCTTCCTCGTCTCTCTCTCTCTCTCACACACACACAGAGACACACACCACCCATACATCCTTTGCATTGCAATTGTCAGTCTACTTGTTGGTCCCTATTAGATCGTGAGCTTCTTGAGGTCAAGAACGGCCTTGTATCTCTGTATCTTCAACCCCAACCCAGTATTCAACCATATAGAAGCAAGGCATCTAGAGCTGAGCCCTTCACAGATCACAGGGGAAAGTTTGAGATGAGAATTCAGAGCTAGGCACCTAATGACACAGGAATTATGGCCCTGTAATATTTAGTGGAAAATTTTCAATGATAGTTTCTTTGGTTTCTAATAAGGGGAATTATGTTAACAAGCCACCTTGCAAAATCCCTGATAATCATGTTCCAAATTTACCCCACTGGGTCTCATTTAGATGTAAAGGATAACAGAAACATTCTGGTAATGAAGACGATTTCTGGCTTCAATTAGCACGTGCTGCCCTTATTGCACACTGAGGATCTCCTATCAGCTGGACACAAAAAGCCAACTCAGCAAACCACAGCTTTGGGGCTTTTCCAAGTCCACTGTTACCTTTTCCATTGCACATTTGCTAAATTTCCCCACTCATAGGCTTGCTGTGTATCTAGTCCACTGATTATCTTTAGGGCACTGACATTAATTTCAGCTATTGATTCTTTGACTCCATCTGAACAAATGTTCATTGAATGGTATCAGTATCTGAGAATGTAGGAATAGAGTCATATGGAGGCATCGGACATGGACTTTGGCCCTCAAGGATTTGGCACAGGAAATTTTAGCCAGAAATAGACAATGATAGGTACTCATGTTCAAATTCATTTATTCAGTCTGTCTTTCCATCACGTAGGAGGCATCTATGTTTATCTGCTTCCTTTTAGTAGAATTTGATTGCAGGACCCTGTCTCCCAACCACAGTTGCTTAATTCAAACTGGTATTGATAAGGCGAGGAAGTCTTTCTCTAAATATGAAAGCTGTAAGATGTATAATTCAGAAGCTGTCACGGTGAGGAAGAAGTGACAGGTAAGGAGGAACTTCTCTAAGATGAAGATGGAGGGAGAGTCTGTCCTAGTTATCCTCGTTTCTGAGGTTAGAGGGCCTCTGTCCTCCATGAATTTTGATTGTTAACCATGTTTTATGGTTGACATGAAGCAATAAACTGCCTAACTTTGTTAAAAGTGGTGATAATTTTCTGCTAATATTCACTCTTCCCTTTTTTTTTAAATTAAATCATAGCTGTGTACATGTGAAATTTACTAAGTGTAGAATATAAATATCTTCCCTTCTTTTATCTACTTCTGAGTTTTAGCTATCCACATGGCTGCTCAAAAGAAAGACCATATTTTCCACTTGCCCCCTTACTGCTGAGTGACCATATGACCATGTTCTGGCCAGTAGGGTGTAAGCAGGAAGCTGTGTGTAATTTCAGAGTTGTACCCTTGAACAAAAGGGCTAGCTTTTCCCCTGCCTGTTTTTCTTTTCCCCCTTCCTGCTGATAGGAATGTTGATATGGTGATAAACTACTTAACATCATAAAGAGGAGAGAAGCACCCAAGAAATGATGGTACAAGCTGAAAAATACCTCCTGGGTCCCTAACATCATGGAACTGCCATTTCAGTCCAAGAATGCTTACACCAAGACCATTACATGCTTTGGGTAGGGAGGCCCCTCTATTTTGTTAAGCCTCTGTTACTCCAGGTTTTGGTGTAGCAGCTGGCATCATATTCTAAATAATATAGTGAGTTTCTATCACTTGCAACCCCCAAAGTCCTGAGCAATTTTCATGATTTATGGAGCACCTATTTCATGCCAGGTTGTGGGGAATACAGTAAAAGAGAAACCACCCTGGCCACTGCTTTCCCGGTGGTTACAGTTTATCAAGGGGATATGGATGCTAATTAATTAACTACACAAAAAGCCTTGTAATTATTACACTTGTGATAAATGTGATGAAGGAGCAGGTATTCTGAGAATAAATTTCAGAAGAAACTGACAAACTCAGGGTATAAAAAGGTTACGTCCAAAGGGAGAGTTTGTTAAGCAAAGATAGTTGGTTGGCAGAGAAAACAGCCTATTTGACGTCCCCAGAGAAGGAAAAGGCTTCTTCAAGGTTTAAGGTAGTTGGAGGAAAAGGCATAAAAGCAAGGGCGGGAAGAAGGCGATGCAGGGTAGTGTTTGATCAGTGGGCAAAATCCAGATCATGCAAGGACTTTTAAGTTAATGTTATGTTTGGGCTTTATCTTAAGAGCAGTGGGAAACCATGGGGGGAAGTGAGACAAAGTCAGATGTACATTTCAGAAATGTGACTTCAGATGCTGATGCGGAATGGGTTAGGGGACAGGCAGAAGAGGATGTAAGGAAAACAGAAGAGGTTGTGGGCTCTGTCAAGAGCTAATTATGCCTTAGGGGAAGCAGTTGGATACCTTAGCCTGGAAGACTCTGACAATTTCTCAATGATGTCAGATCCAAGGCTGTGCCTTTAACGTTTCTGTAATGGGTGGTGGTTGGCTCTCCTTGTCCCCTACCCCCCGCCCCAGGGCCCACCTGCCCCTTCCCAGCTCACTGCCTGCTTTTGAATATTTCCCTTCTCTGCCCAGCCCTGAGTCTCCAAGGAGCTGCATCCACCCCCAGTACCAGGAGTACATCTGATTGGTCCGTGGGTGATCCCACTTTCCAAACAGTGAATGGTTCAGAATGAGCATTTAACCCCAAAGTAGCCAATAGGATGTGATGGCTAATTTGGGACCTTCTGGGAAAAGCTTAGGGTGCCTAACTGACAGTGACAGAAAGAAATGATCTTTCTTCTTCTTCCCTGGCTGTTTGTCTGAAAGCAAAGTGACAACAGTGTTAGAATGACACCAGCCCTGAGGATGACTCGGGAAAGAACCGAAAGGAACCTGGGTCCTCCTAACTTTACCAAGTGGCTGAATCAGTCACTTGTGAAGCCCACTGTGGTGGGGAACCCCTGTGGGTGAGATGACATGCTTCCCAATTGTGGGAGCCAGTCCAACCACTGGACTGTATTACCCGCAGCTGAAATCCTTTCGAAACTGACCTCTTCCCAAACATACCAAGAAAAACTACTGTGCATCTTTGGGCTTTGCTTGACCAAAGACATGGATTCTTCACATAGGGAAATCATTTTGCCTGCTCAGCTTGTCTTAAGTGGAGATGACACTGGAAAAGAGGTTTGATAAAAATATTTGATAAATCCGTAGTTTCCCAGGGTCTCGGAATGCTCTGAGCTGAGCTGTCTTCAAGACTCTGGCTATTTAGCCACTCTCAGGACTCTCAATCTCAGGAAGATCCTCTTCGTGGAAATCTCATTTATTTATTAATTTAATAACTTTTTACTGAGCATCCTTGTGGGAAATTCACATACACAATGCTCCTGGACACGACAGGCATCACTGATGGATTGTTCTCTAGGAGACCAGACTCAGTACCTTCAACCCCATCCTCTAGGAATTACCAGTTGATCTGCGTTGGTTGAGTTTGGTGAAATCCACAAAGGGTGCCAGAATGATGTCTACACATTTTAATAAAGGAAAAATCTATATTAAAACTATAATATTCAAGTCACAGTTGACTTCTGCGATTACAAGAGGTGCTCAATATGACTTGTATTCATCTTTCTTCATCAGTATATATCGAGTAGTACAATCTTAGTATAATTTCCTTTCTTAAAATGTGTATATATCTTTTTGACACCATCTGTATACAGCCTCCATGTCTACCACATGTCAAAACTTATCCAAAGCACCTTTAAAAAATTTTTTTTGTATTAAATCATAACAACTGTGTATGTTACTGCATTTATGAGGTACAATGTGCTGATTTTATATACGATTTGGAATGTTTACATCAAACTGGTTAACATAGCCTTCACCTCATTTGCTTAATTATTGTGTTAAGACATTTATAGTCTACTCTTAATAGTTTTGACATGTACCCTTGCAATATGCACCATAGGTGAGGTCCCACCAATTACCCTCCCTCCACCCAACCTCCCCCAAAGCACTTATTTTGGTTTCCTGTGGTTGCTCTAACAATTTGCCATAAACTAGGTGACTTTTAAAAATCGATTTATTCTTGCAGCGTGCTAGAGGCTAGGAGTCTGAAGTTAAGGTGTCAGCAGGGCTGCCTTCCCTCTGGAGGCTTTGAAGGAGAAAATATCCTTTGCTTCTTCCAGCTTCTGGTATTTCCTGGCATTCTTTGACTTGTGACTCTATCATGGCCTCTCTTCTGACTACGTGTCTCTTTTCTGTGTGTCTGCCGTGTTAAGAATACACTTGATTGCATTTAAGGCCCACTCAGGTAATCCAGGATAAACTTTTCCTCTCAAGATCCTTAACTTAATTACATATTTTGCTCTATCAGGCAATATACACAGGTCCTGGGGATTAGGACACAAACATATCTTTTGGGGGCCACTGTTCAGCCCACTACAGCACTGGGGATACAAAGGTGAATATGAAATGGCCTGTTTGTAAGGAGCTTACAGTTTGGTGGGTAACAGGCAACTACAAGACAGTATTGGAAGTGCTAAGAAAGAGGCAAATATAGGGAGTGTGGAGCACCCATAAGCACTAATCGGAGCCTTCGTGGGTGGGATGTGGTCAGGGAAGCCTTCCTGAAAGAGTTGGCAGCTTTGTTATTAGAAGCTCACTCTCAGAGTCTTTGCCTATTTGTAAAGCTTAACCTTCTCTAAGCAACCAATAAACATTTGACTTCCAGTGTTTTGATTTGAGGTTAATTTCTTAGCTCTTTGCAGCTACCATAATAATGCTGTTGACTGTTTCTTTTGTAAACAAAAGAAATTAATTTCTCACAGTTCTCCGGAAGCTGAGAAGTTCAAGATTAAGGCATCAGCAGATTCAGTGTCTGGGGAGGGCTCACTTCCTAGTTCATAGCCGCCATCTTCTCTTTGTAACCTCACCCTCACACGGCAGAAGGGCAAGAGAGCTCCTTGGGACCCCTTTTATAAGGGCACTAATTTCATTCATGAGAACTCCACCCTTATGATCTAATTCCCTCTGAAAGAGTCTATTTCCTATACCAGCTCCTTGTGGACTGCTGGGAGAATGGGGACTGAAGACCTCCTTCTTGGCAAAGAAAAGCACCCCCAGAAAAAGAGGAAAACTAAAAAGTAAGCTGAGTGAGTCAGAAAAAAGAAAAGTCAGCTAGTTTCCATTTAAGCTAGCCATTGCTAGCAAGCTTCTTGCCTTTTCTGAAATTCTAGCCTGTTGGGGATATAGCTTACAAACACCCTGCTGGGTCCGTAAGCACTCTGAGGAGAGTAATGGCCATAGAAGAGATTATAGCAAATCCTAGAAAAGATACATCTTCTAAGACATTTCCTGCCCATTAAACAGGCAAAGAAGATACCCATTGTGGAGATTTGCATTTGCCTGGGGCAGAGACCAAGGGAGTAACTTGAGCTCTGAGATATGGGCAGAAGAGTTTATATCTTTTATCGCTGAGGAAAATCCTCTGTGGTGGGGATGGGAGGAAAATGCCTCCCTCTTACCAATCCCTCAGAGGAGATTAAAGCCAGTGGTGTTTTATTCGACAGAGAACTAGTGGAGCTTAACATCTCCCAAGAAATCTGTGTGTATGACCTCAGTGGGAGGCTCTCCCAATACAAGGCTCATATTTCAGATTTCTGAAGGCTACCCTTTAGGTTAACAATAATAATAGGAGCTGAGAGGATCAATCCAAGAAATTGCTGATGTCTTTGTTCCCTCCCTCATCTTACCCTGGGCAAATAGACTTCAATAAAATCAGAGTGGAGCAAACACTCTGGGCCATTGATGGAATCCTACAAAGGACAGTGGACCCCTCAGCTCCCACTTTTAATTCTACTTTATGTCTCTTGTCTTTTGTTTCTTTTCTTTCTTTCTTTTTTTTTTTTATTGTTCGGGAGTCATTGAGGGTACAATAAGCCAGGTTACACTGATTGCACTTGTTAGATAAAGTCCCTCTTGCAATTGTGTCTTGCCCCCAAAAGGTGTGGCACACACCAAGGCCCTACCCACTCCCTCCTTCCCTCTCTCTGCTCTTGTCTCTCATCTTTCTTTACCCTTGTTTCTAAGTCTATATTTCTTCAGTCAGTTGCCAGTTTCCACAGGTCTCAGTAGACGCTGCTTTTGGGGCGGGACCCTGACCTGGCATCTGGTGCCTGATGTGGGGCTCAACATTTGGAGCCCGACAACAGGGGAATAGGATTTTGACACATGAATTTGGGGGAAACATAAACATTCAAACCATAGCAAATATTATAGCAGGACTAAACAAGCAAATGTACTTACCTCCCAAAATAAAAGGAGCAGAGCAGTTAATGAGACTGAAGGATTGTGCAAACTGTTTGGAAATACTGAGCTTTGGAGAAGTTAGCTCTGACCCTTGCTACAAACCCTCCCTGACGTGAATGCCAGGTGCCTGGCATTATTTCCCCACAGCTATGGGAGCATCATTCCCAGAGTGGTGGCTGGATGGTGCCTGCCTTGATCCAAGTGGTAGTTGATCTCAGCTCCCCCATCACCCACAGAGCATGCGGACCAAGAAAAGGGAAAGGTGGGGTCCATGTGTCCTCAAAGATGTGGGAAAATCAGAAGAGAGCAAGAAGAAGTGATTCAGAACAGAAGAGGGAGAGAAAGGAGTTGAGGTAAGAGAAGGAAGAGAAGAGAATTGGCATTTGATGGCAAGTTGCAGAGAGAAGTCTTGAACACTGTGGCTTCATGTCTCCCTTAGAGATGTCCATTTGAGAAGATAAACCAGTCAGGACTCTTTGGGAAATGAAACAATCCTTGTTCAACTGACGTAAGCAAAAAGGAAGAATTTACGGGACTTATCACTGAAATGTCCAAGTCTCCCTTAGATCTGCCTATATTCAGGGGTCTAAATAACATCATTTAGATGTACAGGCAGTCCCTGGGTTACCCACAAGATAGATTCTGTAAGTTTGCCCTAAAGTTGAATTTGTACATAAGTTAGACCAGGTACATTTACTTTCTACCCATAATAGTCTCTGTTCATAAGTGCTAGTTGTACGTAAGTTGGATGTTTGTAACTCGGGGATGGCCTGTAAATAAAATCCCTTCCTCCCTCTCAGGGACATGATTTCCTCTGTTTTATCTCATTCTGGTGGGTCACAGCGGATCCAGATCTACAATCTCCCAGTTTAGCAACTTCAACTAAAGAAAAGCATTTTTTACCCAATATTTCCATCAGTAGCCACAAGTCTGAAACTTATGGGTCCAGTATGGGTCGTGGGCCTGGATCTGAACCAATTGCCATCACTGTGTAAATACAGTGTTGCCTCGGCCACATGTGGGATTGACTTAAAAGTCAACCTGTCCTCTTTTTTAAATTTTTTTCAACTTGTCCTCTTTCTAACTACTTCCACCCCCCAAATGGGGGAACCATGGTTCCTCAAACAGAGAAATACTACCAGGAAGGGAAAGAAGTACTGGTCATGCAAAACACCAACTTGTATATAAACAGAGAGCAATAATAATTGGTAACATTACTCTAAATCCAGTTCCTACCACTAATATAAAATTTCATGTGTATCATTTTACTTAATTCTTCTGGCAGCCAGATTAAATAGTCAGTTGTGCGTATTTTATAAATGAGGAAATCGAGGCTGAGTGAAGCTGTTTTTGAGGTCACATGGATTGAGATCTGTACCTGTCTGATCTCAGAGCTTATGTTCCTTCCTCCAGATCACACCTCCTCTCTTGCCAGTAACCTACGTCTTCTACCTTTCTGTCCCTCAATATCCCCACTCGTAAAACAGAGAGTTCATAGTATCTTCTTCACTGGGTTACTATGGGTATTAAAAGGTAAGTGCTTAATGAATGTTAGCTATTACTATCAGTGGTGGCTGGGCTGGTGCGTCTGCCCCTGAGAAGCTATTCAAGGAATCCAGCCTGAAAAGACAGGATTCTCAATTGTCTCTCACCCTGGCAGTTCCAGAGAGGGGTAAAGGATGGTTCTTAAAGACAGATTCCAAGTCTTCTTGTCTTGATATTGAAAGAGCTTCCATTATTAAAGGATTCTGTGGAAGGATTCAGCTCGTGGGATTCTGAGAATTTTAGCTTTTGCTTCTAAAAGACCCTTTGTTCAACTTGGAGGAGGAGCCGCTTGGACACTGAGAAGTACTGGAGGTCTGAGGAGGCCCCCATTTGTCCAGGGAAGCAGTGGACTCCATTCTCATTCTCTCACACTCACCTTGACCACCAGGGAGGCAACTGGCTATGCTGGAGACTGGTGTATTCTCTTTGCATCTGGCACACTGAGGCAGCATACTGATGATCGCCTGCAAATGGGAAGTAGATGGGACTTCAATGGAATAACAGGTGTTATTTTTCATGGACAGCAGAGGATGGGGCTGACACTTCTTTTCTGTGGGATGCCGGGGAGCTGAAGAGAACTATTCACCTGTGCCTTTGGTGATTTCTGGGTGCTATGTATACCTACAGTTTACCTGGCTCTTTACTTACAAAAGCTCATCTAATCCTCTCCACATACAACCTCCCAGGAAAGATATGGTTATCCCTAAGTTTATGGATGGAGGACTCAAGGTGCATGGAGAGACTGTGCCTCAGGGTAGGGACTTTATCACGATGACGCTGAGGACCTACCCACCTGGGCTTTGGGACAGTACTGAAGGAGGTGACACTTGGCTTTTTCCGAGCATGGGCTCTGGAGCTAGACCAGAGGTCACCTAACCTTTTCTGTAAAGGGCCCCACAGTATATATTTTAGGTATTGTAGATTATAGGGTCTCTGTTCCAACTCCTCCTCTTTGCTCTTGTAGTATGAAAGTGACCACAGACATCAAGTTAATGAACGGTCATGGCAGGGTTCAGGTTCCAAGAAACTTCAAAAATAAGCAGTCAGCCCGTATGCAATAATTAGTCAATCCTTGGAGTAAGTCTCCTGAGTTTGACGTCTGCCTTTCCTATTTACCACTATGTGACCTTCTGTAACTCTCTTGTGCCTCAGTTTTCTCATCTGTAAGTTGGGGGTCATAATAGGTGATGATACTCATAATTGTGATACCTTATGAAGTGTTCATGAGGGTTAAATGAGTTGATGCATGAAGAGCTCTTGTAACAGTTGGCTGCTGCAGTGCCAACTGGTATTGTTATCAGCATAATCAGCATCATCTCAGCATCATTGAAAGTGCCTGGAATTATAAGATGCGGATAATGGTAATACCTATTGCACAAGGTTGTTGTGGGAATGCAGTGAGAAAATAGATAGAAAATGCCACTGTGTTCAGCACTCACTAAGTGCTCAGCAGCTCCACGGGTGACTCTCCAAATTCTTAGCAGCTTTCTTCTAACTACTTCCCTAAGGCTCTTCCTGGAATACAAAGGAGAAAAAAAAAAACACCAGCCACATGCCCTTAGGATGCTCAAGTGATAGTTTGAAAGACAGGCTGGTAGGAAAGGTTAAAGGAAGCTTTATTCAGTGAGCAGAAATTCAGGGCTGCATGGAAGAGATGCCTTAAGGCTCAAGTCTGGGGAAGGGTCATTTTCCTATAGGAGTTGGACTTAGAGGGCTTAGAAAGGGACTGCAGTGACTATTTCCTGTGAAGACAGCCACCACTAACTGCCTTTGTGATCACAGAAGGGAGGAGGGAAGCTTCCAGCCTGCAGTGCCCTACCCTGCTCCAGGAGGACCCATCCTCGCCTGGTTTTCCAGCAGATGACTGACATACACCCTGTGTATTTCAAGGAGTTAGTTAATGTTAATATAGGTTAGAGATATTCTCTGTACACCCAGGTTTATGGCTTCATACTAGCATGCCTCTGAGTTTGATGGAAGAAAGCAGGCAGGGAGTGAATTTAGTTAGTATTCTCTGTGATGGGGAGCTGCCATAATGTCTGCATATGAGTCTAAGCTGTAAGGAAGGCAGAAGTTGCCAAGCAGACGCTGAACTGGGGCTCTGGAGCCAGAGATTGGAGTTCAAATCCTGGCTCAGCTGCCTGTCCTGTGGGTGACCTTGAGAAGCTCAGTGTGTTAGCACATTTGTTTCCTAGCTGTAAGATAGGGAGCCTAAGAGGACTCAGGGAGAGAGTAATATTAATATCAGACTCCCCTCCCCAATACACACATGTAGCAATGAACCTGCTCTGCAGGATACTGTGATCATGATGTCATCCCTCAGGAGATGTGGTCAGATGGACCTGGATTTGAATTCCATCTGAGCTTTGGCCATACCCCTTAACCCATCTGAACCTCATAACCCTCATCTGTAAAATAGGTACAAAAATTGAGGACAGTAACATATCTAAAGCACTTACTTCAAAACCTGGCATATTGTAAAGAAAAAGAAATGGCAGTCATTATGATTTTTAATTATTATTATTTCCCCGACTGGGGTAGGCCTCAGATGTAGCCAGAGTGAACAGCAGGCTGTGGGTGACCCGACTTACCTCTGGGTGGTGTGCATGGGTGGATCCGTGACCCAGGAGCAGGAGGCGGATTGTGCTAGATGCCCCTGACGTCCAGCTCAGGCTGTGAGTCTGACCACGTGATCTTAGTCTGACCCCTGGCTTTTGAAAACTTTCTCCACAGAAGAGCTTGTAAAGCTATGGGAGGGGCTGGCCCAGAAGGCTCCTGCTGGGGCTAAGGACTCTGAGACTTGAGCTCAAATAGTAGAAACAGTACAGTGTTGGTACCAGCGTTGGGGTTTAGCTCACATGTCTCATAGGCCTTCCCAAGGCTCATTTTCTTCCTCCATTTAAAAATAATGATGCTAATAGCTATTTGAGAAAGACTTTTTGTAGCACTTACCATGTGCCACCACTGTTGAAAATATTTTCAACATATTGAATTATTTGATTCTTAAAACAGCACTAGGAAATAGGAAGTATTATAACACCCACATATTAATTTCCTATGGATATTATACAAATTACCAAGAACCTGGTGGTTCAAAACAACATAAATGCGTTTTCTTACTGTTCTGAAGGACTGAAGTCTGAAATCAAGGTACATGAGGTACCCTGTTCCCTCCAGAGGCTCCAGATGTGAACCTCTTTTTTCCCTCTTCTGGCTTCCCTGGGCTTGTGGCTGCATCCCTCCAGTCTCTGCTCCCATGGTCACATCTTCTCCTCTTCTTCTGTCTGTGTCTATGTCAAATATTTCTGCCTCTTTCGTAAGGACACTGATAAGTGGCCGTTAGGGCCCACCCAGCTAATCCAGGATAATCTCCTTATCTTAGGATCCACATCTGCAAAACATTCAAAGGTCCTGTGGCCATGCCAGAAGAAGTCCTGCTCTCTTCAGAAGCCACAATTCAGCTCATCCTGTTTTACAGACCACATGGAAAGTAGGTGACCTGGTTCAGAGACTGCACCCTTATCCACTGTGTTTTGTTGCTTCTGCTAGGGGACCGTTCAGGTGGTTTTAAGGATTTAATGAGACAATGCACAGAAAGCACTTAGGATGGTGGGGGAGGTGGTGGTTCAGGGGCAGGTAAGGACCTGGCTGAGACTCAGAGATGTCTGTTGTGCACATTGACCTTGTAATGAAGAAGCAAGTGCTTTTGAGGCTCTGCCAGAAAATCCCCATGTTCAAGTCCAAACTACATCTCAATGATGTGCACTGTTGATGTCCCCTCTTCTCTAGTGTTGTCAGAACAAAAATGGATTTTTGCTCATCAGAAAGCCAAACCAGCAAAGACACGAGACTTAACTCACCCTTTCTCCTCATGTCTTGTTCCGGTTGGTCTCTTCTCTGGCCTCTGAGCTCCTTAGCTTTTGACTAAGAGGAAATGACTTCAGACATAGGTGCTAATCCATGTAAATGAGATTGAGGTCTTGGCACAGAAAATCTCTTTTGCCCTCTTAATCTGTTTTACCGTATGCTCAGCAGGCCCTGTGACCTAGTGTCTTCAGCAGAGAGCAATGTCCTTTTGATATGATTTTGTGACTGTGTCTGTGATGAGTAAGAGTGACCACACTGCAGACAGCCTGGGGCTCCCTGAGGTCACACGCAAACCAAAGGCTTTGGGGTCTCTGGTTTCCAGGCCAGATGTTTTTCTCACATTAATGCATAACATTTCAGAAGTGGGATTTTCTGTTCAATCCCAAGTGCTGTTCTTCCAGCCTCCCAGGGAGGATCACAAGCTCCAGACCAGTAGGGGCAGCAGATTCAAACCTGGGTTGAGGAGTTTCCTGGGGCTGGCATTTGGGAATATCTGGATCCGTAACACTCTTCACATCTCAGCACCTCCTAAAGACAATGGGAATGACTGGTCAGACCGAGGCAGGAATGTAACTATCCTAGTAAAAGAGGCTGACTCAAGCCATGGGCACTTCCTGTAGCTTAAAAAGGAACATGGGGCCATAAGCACTTGATTATAGTATGCCAACATCTTTCTATGTATCAACAAGTATATTGCCCCCCTCAGCTGGCCAATATGAATGTGAATCTCTTCTCAGATATTTTATACAGAACCTATGTGTGACAGCATTTTATCTACAGAATCCATTGTGTTGGACATGGCTAGATATTTCCTTAGAACTAACATAAATTCTTATGTATTGAGATGGGGCTGCTCTGAGGCCATGAACAAGTGTCTTGGTTAGAACAGAAAGTACAGGCACTGTGAAGTCTGCCACCTGCACGGTAAGGAACGTTCATTAATGGCTCGTACTTGGGCTAATAGGATCACCAACAAGTAACCAATCAGAACAAATCAATGCTGGGATATGAATGGGCACAAACTTCATCAAAAGGGAGGCAATAGAGCAAAGTGACTAAAAGGCAGGCAGGTTTGGGTTCAAATCCTCACTCAGGCACTTCTTGGATATATGACCTTGAGTAAGACTCTCAATTCTCTAAATCTTAATTTCTTAATCTGTGAAATGGAAATAATGACAGTTCCTTCCTCATAGGCCTGTTGTAAGGTTAATGTGAATTCTTTTGTTTTTTTTTTCTAATTTCATTTCTTGTTCTTTTTTTTTTTTACTTAAACTTATTACAATATTCAAGGTATGACCGAAAGTAAACTGTCAGTAAGTGATAGGTGCTCATAAAGGAGAAGAACCTGCAGGGCTTTCTTTTTGTGCACACCTGAGGAGAGCTGAGGGAGGCTGTGGGTTCTTGTAGCTGCTCACCCATCACAGAACTATTATTCTTTCTGCTTGTTCAAAATGGGTGCTGTGTGTCCCACGACACCGTCGGTATGCAAAGCATGTCTTGGCTTCAGGGTAGTTCCACCTTAATTAATAAAAATGCAATTTACCTGGACCCTCCCTTAATAGGAATGGTAAGTGCCAGAAGTCCCCTGTTTTGGGCTTTCTTGTCTACATCTTAGACTTTAGACTTAGAACTGGATGATGATAACAGAGACTTAGCGTGGTGGCCGGAACCCTGCATGACCCTGACACATCACAGTGAGATTGAAGACAATGGTGCAAACCCACAGGATTTGTGGGTTTGGACTCATATGTGGATTTGAATCTCCATTCAACTACCCACCACCTGAGTGAAGTCGTTCCATTTCTCAGAATCTCCACCTCACAGAGAGAAAAAGAGCATCAGAGAATTTAAAGTACTTGTTTAAACACAGCACAACTGGTAAGACAGGGAGTTTGATTTAAGTCTAGGACTGTCTGACTCCACAACCCAGACTCTTGCTCCTGTTTTAGGCTATCTATTCCTGATACTCTATTGAAACTATTGTTTTAAAATGTGGGCTTTATTATTATTCGGGTGTGGTGAGGCCAACAGATCATCAGTGACTTCTATTGAAAAGATAGTTTGTTGCCTACTGTTCCCAAGAAGGCCCACTCTGTACCATGTAGGGGCTATCAGAAAGTACCAGGGTTGGTCAGGAGGCAGGAGGGACAGGAAAAAAGTCTTCATTATGGTTTCTACAGGAAGGAATGAGTGAGCCAGGGTAAGCAGGTTTAGAGTTGAGAATAATTTCAGCAGACTCTGGGGTATAGGGGCTGTCTAAATTATCTGGCCTTAGGGTGATTAAGACGGGGTGATATTGGACTGGAGTATAAAGGAGGTGTTTGAGGGGGGTGGGTTCTGGGCTGGTTGGTTTGTGTAGGAAAGTATGCTTGCAGGTTTGTTTGACTCTAGAACTTACCCTGGGAAGAACAGTCTCTCTCGGGTCAGAAAGGCTCCAAAACATAATAAAACACAGAAAATAAAAGTTATGATTAATATAACTATCCTTGTTGGACTTGCTGAGCCACACAGCCATTCTTATACCTGTGGGATGTCCAGATGAGTTTGCATAATTTATGCCTATTTGTTATACAACCAAGTAACTATGAAATACAATGAGATGGCTTTAGCTGCCAAATGATTTTCAGGAAAAATTGCAAGTAAAAAATAAACACACACAACCCCCCAATAGTTTTAGTATATATCAATCAAAATCAAAATAAAATAAAATTAGAATAAAATTCTGATCACAATGAAAATGTAAAAATACCTTGAAATAAACTTAATAAGAAATGCATATATTATGTTTTGTGAAATTACAAATCTTTGTTGGAGAATATAATAGATAAATAAATGGAAATCAGGCTTTAGTAATGGATAAATGCCAATTTACCCCAAATTAAATAAATATTATGCAACATTAACCAAAATATTAGCCCATTTCTTTATTACGCGATGAGATACTAAAATTTATCTAAAAGAATGGACTTTTTGAAAAAAGAAAGCAATGGAAGGATGCAATCTACCTGAGAAGTTAATATCTACCCAATACAAATATACAAGTAGTTTTTATAAGGATAGCATTTTAAATCAGTGAAAAGGGTGGGTCATACATTAAAAGGTGTTGGATAAATGGACTAACCACATAGAAAAAAATAAAGTTAGAGCCCTACCTCATACCTTATATTAAAATAAATTTTGTACTACTTAAATACTTAACGTAAAAAGTAAATAAATACAGAATTTCTACAAAATGTATTAGTGAAGCTCTCATTCTATTGGGAGCTAGGAAGATAGCCTTTTAAAGTCAGAAATCAAGAAGGAAAAACTGATGGATTTTATTCCCCCAAACTGAAAGTCTGCATAGTAAAGGAAAACAAAGCTAAAGGACAAAAGGCACATTGAGAAGAGAACTTGCAAGTTATGTTTATTTATTTTTTTTTCTAGAGACAGAGTTTCACTTTGTCACCCTTGGTAAAGTGCCATGGCGTCACAGCTCACAGCAACCTCCAACTCCTGGGCTTAGGCGATTCTCTGGCCTCAGCCTCCCGAGTAGCTGGGACTACAGGCGCCCACCACAGTGCCTGACTATTTTTTTTTGTTGTTGTTGTTGCGGTTTGGCCAGGGCCGGGTTTGAACCCGCCACCCTCAGTATATGGGGCCAGCGCCCTACTCACTGAGCCACAGGCACTGCCTGTGAGGTATATTTCTTTAACATTTAAAATGACTGCATACTAGAGTTTCTGGTAATTTCCTTCTTAATCTCATCTATGACCCAGCTATCATTCAGCATTGGTTTCCATAATTTTGTATGAGTATGCAGATTCCCTATTAAAGTACCTCTGTCATACTTTAAAGATTTGGAAAAATTAGTACTTCATTTTATATGGAAACAGTAAAAACTTCAAATAGCCAAGACATATTCCGAAATAAAAACAAATCAGGAGGCATCACGCTTCCAGACTTCAGACTATGCTATGAATCTAAAGTGATCAAAACAGCATGGTACTGGTACAAAAATAAAGAGGTAGATGAACAGAATAGAGAACCAAGAGATGAACCCAGGCACTCATCACCACTTGATCTTGGATAAGCCTATCAAAAATATAAATTGGGGGAAAGATTCCCTATTTAACAAATGGTGCTGGGTGAATTGGCTGGTGACTTCTAGAAGACTGAAATTGGACCTGCACCTTCTCCTCTAACAAAAATTGACTCTCACTGGTTAAAGGACTTAAACTTAAGACATGAAACTATAAAAGTTCTTGAAGAGAGTGCAGGGGAAACACTACTTTACGAGGAAGACCCCCCGGGCAATTGAAGAAACATCAAAAATAGATCACTGGGTTCTGATCAAACTAAAAAGCTTCTGCACAGCCAAGAACACAGTAAGTAAAGCAAGCAGACGGCCCTCAGAATGGGAGAGGATTTTTGCAGGTTATATTCCCGACAAAGGTCTAATAACCAGAATCCACAGAGAACTCACACTTATTAATAAGAAAAGAACAAGTAATGCCATTTATTATAGACGAAAGACCTGAACAGAAGCTTCTCTGAAGAAGACAGGAGCATGGTCTATAGACACATGAAAAAATGCTCATCATTGTTAATCATCAGAGAAATGCAAACCAAAACCACTTTGAGGTATCATCTAACTCCAGTAAGAGCAGCCTACATCACAAAATCCCAAAACTGTAGATGTTGGCATGGATGTGGAGAAAAGGGAACACTTCTGCACTGCTGGTGGGAATGCAAGCTAGTACGTTCCTTTTGGAAAGATGTTTGGAGAACACTCAGGGATCTAAATGTAGACCTGCCGTTTGATCCTGCAATTCCTCTATTAGGTGTATATCCAAAAGACCAAAAATCACTTGACAACAAAGATATTTTCACCAGATTGTTCATTGCAGCTCAATTCATAATTGCAAGTCTTGGAAGAAGCCCAAGTGCCCATCGACCCATGAATGGATTAATAAATTGTGGTATATGTACACCATAGAATATTATGCAGCATTAAGAAGATGGAGACATTATCTCTTTTATGTTTACATGGATGACGCTGGAAAACATTCTTCTTAGTAAAGTATCTCAGGAATGGAAAAAAATATCCAATGTACTCAGTACTACTATAAAACCAATTTATAATCACTCACACTTTCATATGAGAGATGAATCACAACTATAGCCCAGGATGAAGGAGGGAAAGGGAGGGGGAAGGGAAGGGGGGGATGGTTCCATAGAGGGAGGGTTAATGGTGGGACTACAACTATGGAGCATATTGCAAGGGTACAAGTCAAATCTATCAAGTATTGAACACAAATTTCTTAACACTGTGATTAAGTAAATGAGGTGAAAGCTATGTTAATTAGTAGGATGTAAGTACTCTAATTTGTACAAATAATCAACATATTGAATCCCCCAAAGGCATAAATGTATTCATGATCTTTGTATATATGACTTAATAAAAAAATAAAATGACAGCATACCAAATTACTCCAATAGAACAACATGAGCATGACATCTAAATATGCGAATTCACAAAATAAAAATATAAATGTTTAATAGACATTTAACATAATACTAGTGAGATATAGTAAAATGAGATAGTCATGTGATAACTATTTTATCTTTTTGCTAATTGTCAAAAATTTAAAGATTGCTAATAGAACTGATGAAGTGTCAAGGTAATAGATATTTACTGTGCACTGCTTGTTTAAACATTTTTGGTCTTTGGTATTATGAGACAAAAGTTCTTTTTTTTAATTATTTTTTTTTTATTGTTTTTGGGGAATCACTGAGGGTAGAATGAGCCAGGTTATACTGCTTGTGTTTGCTGGGTGAAGTCCCTCTATTAATAGTGTCCCACACCCAAGAGGTGTGTCACACACCGTGGCCCCACACCCCCCTCCCCCATTCCCTCTCCCAACATCATAGACTGGCATCAATTGTCCTCAAATCAGAATTGAGTACATTGGATTCTTGCTTCTCCATTCTTGTGATGCTTTACTAAGAATAATGTGTTTCACTTCCATCCAGGTTAATACAAAGGATGTAAAGTCTCCGTCTTTTTTAATGGCTGAATAGTATTTCATGGTGTACATACACCACAGCTTGTTAATCCATTCCTGGATTGATGGGCACTTAGGTTGTTTCCACAGTTTGGCAATTGTAAATTGAGTTGCAACAAACAGTCTAGTGCAAATGTCCTTATGGCAAAATGACTTTTTTCTCCTGGGTAGATGCCATTTTTAAAAGAGTTATATCCTTTGAACCAGTAATTTGACATCAAGAAATTTATATGAAATAAATAGTAATATAAGCATATCTGTCTGTAGAGATATATATCATCACATATATTTGAATTAGTTTTAAAAATAATAATGAACAAATGGAAACAACCTAAATGTTTGATCATAAAGAACTGATCATCTTGTGTACTTATCTACAACAGAATTTTATGTAGCCATTAAAAATTTGGGTGCGAGTTATAGGCACATACACACACACAAGAAAGATCTCCACAGTATGATTATAATTAGAAAAAATAAAGTTTCAAAAAGGAAATGTATAATATGATTCTATTTTAGCAAGAAATAACATAATCCCTTTTTGGAGGAAAGATCTTAAAGAATAAACAGCAAATTGTTAATGCTTGTTATTTCTGGGTTGTGGATTAAAGGTGACCTTTATTTTCTTCTACATAATTTTATATGTGTCTGAACTTATTGCAGAGGACATGTATTTTTTATGAGCAGAAAAATACTATAAATCTATTAGAAAGTAATTTCTCAGCTGTTTTTCCCCTTAACAAAGGACAAAGGATGATTGGCAGTGGGGGACATGAAGGTTGAAGTTGGGTAAAAGGATTATCAGTTTCCTGTCCTCCATTCTATTTGCCATGGGCCAGAAATCAGGAAAGAAATTTATTTGCAGAGTATTTACGGCTCCAACCTTCGCTGTTACATGAAATTAGAAGGCCTATTGAAGAAAGAATGTTTTTCCTCTAACTTTGCCATAAATATTTAGAGTAGAAAATATGGATTATGTCAAACGTGAAACCAACACAGAAAAGCCCTGTTTCTGTGCAGACACAGGCATGGGAAGGAGGGTGACTGAGGGGGGAGGTGGCCATCAGAAGGCTCAGGTGAGTTGGGATGATGTTGGAGAAACGACCAAGCTTGCTGAACAGCCTGTGTTTTACTATGTCTCACCATCAGGCTTCAAGCTTTGGGCTGATGAGAGTAAGTTGTGTTTGAAATGCAATGAGAGGAGGAGGACACCTGCTGGCGTGATTATGTTGAGGGGGGGCTCTAAGAGGGTGATTCCTACTCAGTAAGTGGTCTTTGCTCCACTGAGCAAGCCACTCACGGTGGTGACCCTTACGCAGACATATTTGCACCTCCATGGGGTCTCCGGCAGAAATGTTAAACAGCTCCTAATTCAAGCCAGCCTACGCAGGTATGTTTACAGACTAAACACCTACCCAAACATCCAGCTCACCCAGGACTCTGGGACTCTGGCTGTGGCCATTTCCCTTATGAAGAACTAAGATGCTGGGATATTAGAAAAGGAATCAGAAAGAAAAGCAAGACTGAATCATGTTATTCATTCATTCACTCACCAAATAAGCACTAGTCACAGACTATGAGCCAGGCATTGGAGCTTCAGAGAGGAGTGAGGGATGATCTTTGCCTTCAAAGAGTTCACAATCAAGGGAAAGAGATAAATATGTGAACTAATAGTTATGATCCCGTGTGCTTACTAGGTAAAAGAAATACAAACAAAATGTCATAAACACATGAAGAGGAGATTAAATGTGCTTGGGAAAAAGGGGTGTCAAAGTAGCCTTCCTGGCAGAATCAGTTTTGATCTTGGTCTTGAAACACAAAGTTAGTTCACTGTGTTGAAAAGAAAGCTGGGGAGCAGTGGTGAGGATGTTCAAAGAGAGACATGCAACAGTTTTATTCAAAAGAATACCTTTTTATTCAGAGATATTCAAAAGTGGGTGCAACAGTTTCATTCTTTGATGTTGTAGTATGATTTGAACACACCAGGAACACAAAGAGATGTTTTTTGAATGAGTGTGTAAATAAAGAAATGATAACTGTGTATAAAAAAAGAGCTTAAGGAAATTGAAGCGTATAGTGTTTGGGGGGGGCGGATTTGGAGAGTTGAGGTTGGAAAGGAAGCTGAAGGTCAAGTTCAAAGGAGATTTGAATATTTTTCTAATGAATTAGAGTTACTTATTATTTCATAGGTTTGTCAACTCTTGATCTAAACAAAACCATGGATGGGAAATTTGTGATGTAAAAGTAACTGCATCTTTTAGGTTCTCTCTTTGCCCAAATCTTCCAGATCATCTAGCCAAAACCATCTTAAGATTTTCAAACCAAAAAAAAAAGATTTTCAAACCATCTCATTTGGGAGGCTCTGGAATTGGAGCCTGTGTGTTTAGGATGAGCTAGGTTATGCTGTGGTAAACAATAACCCTAAATTTTAGTACTTAAAAGGACAGATTTATTTCTCACTCACATTACATGTCATTCTTGGGTTACTGCCCTCATTTAGGGATGCAGGTAGGTGGAGCCTTCACCATCTGGGGGCAGGAAGGACATGATGAGTTGTGCATCAGCTCTTAATGACTTCTACCCAGAAGCGATGTGGCTCACTTCCACTCAAATGTCATTGACCACACAAGTCACATGGCTTTATGAGAACAGAGAAGGGCAGTGAACAACACCAATGACTACTTCAGAAGCTGAGGAATGCTTCTCACTTCTTGCCTGTGTTATTTTAGACAAGTCACTAAACCTTTCTGAGCTCTTTATTCTCTTCTCAGTAAAAAGATGCATAGAACTCGAAGGGTCTAGAACTCTATTTCACTCTGTCTCTCTTCCTCTCTCCATCCTTCTCTAAATATAAGGGTAGGGTGAGACATGATTGGGTAGCAAAGGGTTATAGGCTCTTTCTTAGAGCACAAGCAGACATCCCAGTGAGCCTGGGAGCAAGGGATGAAACTTAACCTCAGAGTCCATAAAAAATTTACAGAATTGCAAAGCACCAAGCAAAAATACAAAAGAGTTCTCTGCACTCCGGGAAATTATTGAAGCCATAAAGATTCTTGTTCTTGCAGATGAGGCAGTTGGTGAGTGGAGCAGAGCAAATCAATAATGTCATACTTCTCGCCGGATCAAAATACTCAAGGAAATAGCTGCAAAGTAAGAGAGGGACAAGGTCTGTCTCGGTCAATCACTGAGCTGGGTGATGCCAGAGCAGAGCACCGTCTAATAGTCTGGCCTGGAATTTTAAAAGCCAGGAAAGCGTTTAATCAAAATTTGGAGCCATTGTAGATTCCAAAGGATAATTACTCAGCATTCTGGCAGAACAGAGTCCTGGAGAGAGGATCTGATAGGGGGTTGTGCATATTTAAATGAATGCTGGTTTCATAAAGATGAAGAATTCTCAGGTAAGATAGAGGAAAGAATAATTCCCTTTTGGAGGACTAGAGAAGCTGGTTGTCAGAAGGTGATGATCGTAAAAGATTATATTGCCTTCTTAACTGTTGCATCCTCTGCATTAGCACACAGCCAGGCACATCCTATCATTCATTCATTCATCTGACAAACATTTATTAGACCCCCAACCATGTGACAGGTGCTGTTTTAAGCGCTGGGGTACGGCAGTGAGCTAGACAGACTAGCTCCCATGGAGCTTACATTGCAGCAGGGAAGATATAATAAGCAAGAAAACAAACTTATTATATCAGGTAGTAGCAAATGCTAAGAAGACAGTAGAGTGATGAGCAGAAGGTTTAGGATGCTCACGGCCGAGAGGAGATGCTCAAGCCAAGACCTAAAAGACAGAAGGCTCCTATCATGACATACAAAAGGAAGAGCACTACAGGCGGAAGAAGCAAGAGCAAAGACCCTGAAAGGGGTAAAACCTGGTATGTTTGAGGAGCCTCAAGAAGACCTGCACTGAAAAGAGAAAGGTAGAACCAGAGGGTAGGTGGTAGGTAGGGACTAAGTATAGAACCTTATAGGCTTTGTACAGTGAGGCACATAGTAGGTGCTTATCTGTGTTTGTTGAATGACTAACCAACTGGCTGAAGTGACTGTGAAGATTTACTTTAAGTTGTACAGATATTTAGTTATTTTCTCGAGACTAGAACTGAGATGCAGCCTCAAAGACTTTCATAAGATCTACAGTACTTGCTGGTGTTTGGGGAGTCGTAGATTTTGGTGTGATAAACATAATATCTTACATTTGTTGAGCCCTTGTATTCATCACACGTCAGCATCACACACAGGCTTGACCTTGCCATAGCTCTACAGATTACTTTCATTCTTTAAAAAAAAAAATTTCTAGTTGACAAGTAAAAATCATATATATGTATGGTATAAAACATGATGTTTTGATATCTGTATACATTGAGGGATGGCTAAATCAAGATATTTAACATACCTCACATTGTTATCATTTCTGTGGTTAGAATACTTGATCTACTGTTTTAGTGATTTTCCAGGATACCATATGTTGCTCTTAACTGCAGTCACCATGCAGTGCTTTTTTAATAGAAGAGAAAACTAAGGCTCAGAGAGTTTGAGCCACTGATCTGAGTGATCACCAGCAGAGATTGGTCTGTCCATGGATTGGTGATCTTCTAATAGACCATCCTTATTTTGTTCATCCTTACATCCCCAGTTCTTAGCACAGCACCTGATAAATAGCAACCACTGTTGAATAAACACATAAATCAGTATTTTAGCAGAAATGAAATTATGTAATTTGCTTCTGAACCTTTTTCTCACTGTGAACATTTTTCATCATCGGTAAAAGTCTATGTTGTCATCTTTAATGATCACATTGTATATCATCATATAGATGCGTCTGCATTCATTTTACCAATCTTCTATTATTGGATATTTTTTTGTTTCCATTTTTTGCTATTATAAACATTGCTGCCAATAAAAATTCTTGATCTGATTTCCCTGCACTTCTGCCTGATTATGTTCTTGAGATAAACCATCTCAAGTCAAAACATTGGATGAAATAGAGGCACATTTTGGAACCTTTGAGGATACAAACCCAAACGACATTTTGGAAAGACTGAGTCCTTTTCAGCATGTTCCATTGGGATGTCACCCTTGGGTGCATAAATAAACTTCTGTGTGTTCCAAGGACGGGACCAAAAGGCATCTTTGTTATATCAGTAAGGAGGGAGGGAGGGAGAGAGAGAGAGAATGAATGAATTCCATGTAAGCTGATGGAGAAGCAGCTTAGGGGAGCCCCAGTGGCAATCTTCAAAGATTTAGAACACAAAGAGTCTGGTTGCAGAAACTGAAGAGTGTAGCTGAAACCAAACTTCATGAAAAGTAGTCAGTGTCAAGTTGAAATAGCACAGGCTTTCAGAAAATGGGCTAAGAGAACTCAGCCAAGGAGACATTCATGCAGAGGAAAAATGCTCATAGAGCGACCATCCGCTGGAGACCTGGTCGTGTGAGTCATTTCAGTGAAGTGAACTTTGTGGGCTTTTTTTCTCATTTCCTTCCATTTCTCTGGGAGAAATCAGGTGTACAGAATGAGGGTAATCTTTGGAGATGTACAGAGTTGGGTTTGAATCTGGACTCCATTTACTTCCTGTGTGGCCTTGGGTGGTTTCTAAACATTTCTGAACCTCAGTTTTAACATCTGTTAATTTGGGATAAAAACACCTGCCCCATAGGGTGGATAGAGAACTAGATGGGATCATTTCCATGTGTATAATGCAGATGATGAGAACATAGGAGCCCACCAGGTGATGTCCCAATATGTCTCCTGAAGCAGAGGCAGGTGGGTGACCCTCGAACTAGCAGTGCTTCTTTTTCTGTCTCATGGTGCCAGCCTGTGCTGTCTCCTGGCCAAGCCTCCTGGAGCGTCCTACACTCTGATGATCATAGCTGTCCTTGCTTAGTGAGCCTGTGTCACTCTGGCCTCAGGGTGGGACACTGCATTCATCCATTCATTCATTCAACAAATATTAATGAAGCACCTGCTATAGGCCAGGTACTGTCTTAGATGCTGGACACTCAGGAGTGAGAAAAATTGGACATTGTTCTTGCCCTTCTGATACTTACAATCTAATAGGGTAGAAAGTTACTGATCAAACAATCCCACAAATAGTTCCTGCCCTTCTGATACTAACTGATGGTATAGTCCATATATGCCTAATTAAATACATATTTAATTACAAACCATAGCTTTGATAATTAGGGAGTTATGAAAGAGTATCAGGAAGAACCTACTGACTTTGGGAGCTGAGGGTTATGGCAATCAGGGAGGGGTTTCTTGAGGAAATGACATTGTAAATGACAGCTCAGGATAAGCAGAAGTGTGAAGGCAGAGGTGGTGAGGGAAGGCACTCCAGGCAGAGAGATGGTGTGTGCAAAGGCCCTGAGGCACAGGAAATGTAGCATGTTTGAAGAATCGAAAGGCAGCCGGAGTGGCATATGTACTTCATCCTAAGTGTGGGACAGGTACTTTGTCTTAATTCCCCACAGGAGAACAGAGACTTAAGATGTAGCTGTTAACAAGTTTCTACTGACTATTTGGGACTGGTTTAAGAAGAAGTAAAGCAAAATAATTTCCCAAGGGCCAGATGTGCAGTAAGGTTCCCTAAACTCCCTGGCTTTGCATCTCTCCCAGTTTCTCCATGTCTGAGCCTGAGTTTCCTCCTCTTCTCATCAGAAATCCTTCGGGCATCCCTTGCACTATGGAGTCCAGGCCAAATTGATTCCCAGTTGAGAGACAGGAGACAATTTCCCTTTAAAGGGAAATCACTCCCTTTTAAGGTTTATTGCAGAATCCTCACCTCTGGCCCCAGGACTGGCCACCCACCAGAGGGTTTGACTACGAGAACATGTATTCTCTTCAGGGGAAGTCTCATTCCCATCCGTAAAAGTGTTATCTGTCCCTGTCACACAGATAGAAAAATTCCTCATATGTTGGGTTATTTCATATTAAGTCATATATGAGGCTTTGACATCCCAGCCCAGGTAAGGCTGTGCCTCTAACAGAACATTTTATTTTTAGCCTATTCTTATTGTAGGTTTAAAAACCTTGGCCGTACCTGATGGTTCATGCCTGTAATTCTAGCACTTCAGAGGCTAATGTGAGAAGATTGAGCTCAGGAGTTCATGACCACCCTGAGCAAAAGTGAGACCTCATTTCTATTTAAAAAAAAATAGAAAAAAATTATCTGGGTATTGTGGCAGGCACTTGTAGTCCCAGTTACTTGGGAGGCTGAGGCAGGAGGCTCTCTTGAATCCAGGAATTTGAGGTTGCTGTGACCTAGGCTGATGCCAATGGCATTCTATCCTGGGCAACAGAGTGAGACTCTATCTCAAAAAATATTAAATATAAAAAATCTTGGGTCCTGGTCTTATTTAGAATCAACTTATATGACCCATATTTCTCGTAGCACCCCAATATTCATTATTCTCTTCTTCTACAGTCCTAGAACCTCCGATTTCAAGCTGCATCCAAAGACTGTGATTAAAGACTAACATTTCCCAGCTTCCCTTACAGCTGGGCAAAGTCATGTGCCTAAGTTCTGGCTAATGGTAAATGTAGAATTATTATTACCTGCATATCCTTATAGGAAAGAAGGATTCCTTTTCCCAGCTGGCTGGAGTGTAGAAAAGCACCATCCTGGACAAGGCAAATGAGAAAAATGTCTATAGATGGCAAAGCAACAAGATAGAAGGAGCCTGGGATTTCTGACATCATGACACTCCCATAAGAACCTTGGAAAGTTTAGTTCTAGACTATTAAATGAAAGAGAAATAAAATTCAATATTATTTAACCACTGTTATTTGGGGGGGGCATGGTCTCTATTTTAGCAACAAAACTTGTATCCTAAATCATATAGTTTATTAATGTGAGATACATGGCAGGCACATAGTAGGTGCTCACTAAATTACAGATATCATTCATTTCTGGAGTCCTCCAGCTGATGATGAGAGTGAAACTGCAGGCACTTATAGAGTGTTATTATAGGGGTAACCTTTAAAGGAGGTACCTTAATGGAGATGAAGCAATATTTGATTAATGTAGATCTTTATGGAAAAAAATAAATGCAAAAGACAGTAATACATTTGGTAAATCTGTGTGGATGCACGAAACATATTTTATGATGGTAATGGAGATTTAAATGTGAGTTTCATCCCCAGCAAAGTGAAACCATTGATTCTTTTGAAGGGGATCAAGGCTGGGAGAGAGGAAATTGGGTAATCTCTGGAGATTTTCTTGTTCTTTTCTTTTCTTTTTTAAGACAGAGTCTCACTCTGTCGCCCTCGGTGTGCCGTGGTGTCACAGCTCACAGCAACCTCCAACTTTTGGGCTTAAGTGATTCTCTTGCCTCAGCCTCTCGAGTAGCTGGGACTACAGGCTACCAGCTCCAGGTAGCTGGATACCACAATGCTTAGCTATTTTCTGTTGCAGTTGCCACTGCTGTTTTAGCTGGCTGGGGGCTGCGTTTGAACCCGCCACCCTTGGTATATGGGGCTGGTGCCTTACCCACTGAGCCACAGGTGCTGCCCAATCTCTGGATATTTTCTAACTTGAAGGTGACCACCATCATTGCCATTATAACTGATGGTATAGTCCAGATATGCCCTATTTTACCCCCAATGATTATAAGCAATGAAGGTACATTTTTGTTTATCCTTTGCTTATCATTCTTGGCAATGAAGGATAGTGAGAGCTTAGATTTTCCTTACAGGCCTATTGCTCCTTAGAGAAGGTAAGTGGGGAGAGCTGTGAGATTTTCATTGGTTTCTCTGAGTAGCCAAGCACACCAGGATGGAGTCCAGCATCCAGCTTCCATTACAGCTCCAGACTATAGCCTGGGCTATGCCAGCCTTCTGTCCTGGAGACCTTTGTGTGGGGGCATAGTAGGCTCCCCTGACTTCTAATGGAGCCCTTGTACTCTGGGAAAATCTTCTTAAGTACTATCCAGAATCTACTCCCAATAGATCAGCATATAGGTTTGGGATTCAGGAAGACCTGAGTTCAAATCTGAACTTTTCAACCTTTCTGCTTGGTGTGTTAACTCAGACAAATCAACTCAGTGTGTTTGAAGCTCAGTTTCTTCATTTGCGATGTGAGATTCACATCTTCTGCATCTCGCTGTCGTAAGTGCTTATTATTACCTTGCTCCCCGGTTCAGAAGAATCAAGTTTTGAGATGAATTGACCAGATCGCTGGAAATTAATGTGCAAGCTTTGATACAGGATGTGAAGTTCAAGTACACAGCAAAATCCATCATTGATCTGGCCTGTGAGAAATCAGGTGGGAATGGTACACTGGATTTAGAAGAAAAAATGGGTCTCAAGCCCTGACTCTACAGCCAACTTAATGTTTGACATTAACTGAGTCATTCCCATCTTCTGGCCCTCCATTTCCTCTAAAATCTCTCCCGTGATCTCTGTTGGTCCAGCAAAAGCTGGGCATCAATGGCACCACTTGGCCATGGTCCCAGAGTGAATCAGCAAAGGTAAAGGCCAGATGAGGAGCCTGCTATTGTTGAAAACTCTGGTACTTCGTCCAGAACTTTAAACAACATCCTGCAAACATCAACATAGCACTCATTGCATTCTGCACGCAATAGAAGATGCTGTGAGTGCACAGATTTAAAAACAAACAAACAAAAAAACACTAGGTTCTTGCACTTGAAGGGCTTACAGTTTAGCTGATGAGACAGACACAAGCCAGATCATTTACCAGTGCCCTCCACATTACCCTCCTGTGCATCACTCTACTTGGGAAGAGAAGCCCTGTGAGCCCCAGGCAGACCCTGTGGTCCCCAGAGCAGCTGTACTCCCACACCTTGCCTCCTGGTTGACTCCTGCAGCTCTGGCTCTCTCTCTGCCTCTGAGCTTTTGCACATGCTGCCCCTACGCCATGGGTCCTTCTTCTTATCTGCTAGTTTGGCTCATTCCCAGTCACTTTTCAATTCTTACTTCTGATACCTCTACCTCCAGGAAGTCTTCCTTGGTTCCCTGAAGCTGGGGGAGCCATGCTTTCTCAGGCTCCCAGAGCCCCAGCAGGCGCCCAGTGTAGCCCTTACTGGAAATTGTGGTAGTTACTTGGTTCCTTCTCTGTCTTCCACTTTCTACTAAAAATTCTGTGGGAGCAGCAGGGGTGTTCAGTGTCTGGAACATCACTGGAGCTCTTTAGACGTGTGTTTATTCACTGAATTGGGCTTCAGTGAACAAGAGTTGGGTTTCGAGGAATGGGCAGGAATAGAACAGGAAGGGAGAAATGGAGATGATCTTGGAGGTCCTGGGATATAAACATGTATTTAAGTATGTGTGAGGAGGAGAGGGAAGAGGGTAACAGTGAATGAACAGCATGGGGGCTGATGCTGTCTTTGGCCAAGCAAACCCTCTAGCTGCCCAGCTTGATCTTAATTCTAAGGGGCTTTTCCACAAGGAGGCTGAGATGTACAATAGAGAATTCTCCACCCCTGCTGAGTTTCCCTTAAGCATTTCTCACCTGTCTGGAAGACCCAAGAATTTTTGTGTTCAGTCATTCTTGGAGCTTTATGCTTTAGGACAAGGGCCAGCAAATCTTCTTCAAAGAGGAAGATAGTAAATATTTTCATTTTTGTGGGCCATACAGTTTGCTCTGTAACTATGTAATTCTGTTGCTGGAGCAAGAAAGCAGCTTTTGACAATATACAGACAAGAGAATGTAGCAGTGTTCCAATAAAGCTTTATTTATAAGAACAGGCAGTGGGCCTGTTTCCAACACACATGAGTTTATACTAATGAAATTATTCAGAGTGAAGCCCCTAGACAGCTTCAGGGTGAGGGTTGGTCACCAGAAAAACCAAATATTTGATTAGACGGTAGGAGCTTTCAGCACCACCTGCCAACATCTGGGGAGGGGAGAGAGGCTGGAGATCACGTTATAAAAATTCTTTAACAGTGAGATTCAGGGAACCTCTGGGTTGGGGACACACTGCTGTTCTGGGAAGGTGGTGCACTTGGAGAAGGCATATGAACTCCTTGCCCATTCCCCCACCCCCCATACCTTGCCCTAGTCATCTCTATAATAAATCAGCCCAGAGAAAGCAAGTGCCTTCCTGAGTTCTGTATCATTCTATCAAGTTATGGAACCTGATATGGGATATGGGAACCCCCTGAATTTTCAGTTGTCTGGGCAAGAACCCAAGGAGTACAGATGGCTGTTCTCACAGCTGCTACACTACTTAGCAGCTATTTCCTTGACTGTTTCCATCAGCCTCTTCATTAGGTAACATATTTTCCCAAGCTCCCAGAAGCTGAGAGTCTAGAGGTCATGCTGACAGTGGCAGTACCTGTTTCTCTGGTTGCCACCCGATCCGTGTAATGAAGGCCTTTGGGCTCTCCCTGCTCCAGGCAAAGTCTCACCCATAGGGTTTCACCCACACCCTGGGTATATTTTCTCCACTTCCCTATGCTGTGGCCTTTTCTCTCCAGCTCCTGCTGGAGCCAGCAAGACAACATTGATGCCAAGGGTCAAGGGTGATGCCAGCTGGTGCCCCCACCCCCAAACTGGAAGAGCCTCACAGCAACAAATTCAAAGAACAACCAACATTTAGCAAATAATTTTCGTGTGTCCCTAAAAGAGCTCTCCCTATATTAGGTTGTTGATTCCTGATGGTAAACTTAAGAGGTAGTCACTGTTAATATAAATCTGTTTTATAGATAAGAAAACCAAGGTACAGACAGAGGAAGTAACTTGTCCAAAGTCACTTAAAAAGTGGCAGAGCCAAGATTTGAACCCAGGTCAACCCAGAGCCTACAGTCTGTCCCCCAGATAGGGCTGCATTCCTGAGTAGAAGCCCTGCTGTGTTATGTGCATCAAATGCTGCCCCCTCCCTGCATGTGACCTACTTTGTCACTGAGCCCTCATGGCTATGTTACCAGGGTCCCTTGTGTCTCACAGAAACCCCTAGTATCTCTCTCCCTGGGGCTCAGACCCCAAACATTAGGTCCCCACTTTCCTTTTTCTTAGATAGACTCTTTGTTACTCAAACAAACAAAAAAACTTGTACAAATTCTGCCCACTTGACAGTAGTGTCCTTTTTCAGTGTCCTTTTTCTTTACAGGGAGCTGGAGCCCATCACAGAGAATATGTATTTACTCAAATCTCCAAGAAGCCCTGTATTCACTCTGCCTCCTCCTCCTTCAAATGGACATTGTTCAATTGTGAACATCAGAGATTGACTTTTGAAGCCAAAATTATATCCTACGACCAATACTGATTTTATGCTACAAAAGCTTTCCAGGAGAGCGGCGGTAAGCATTTCATTTTCTTATGGGGTAGGCTGGGAAAAGGACCCAAGAGGGTACAGCCTCTGAGGTTTTCACCTGAAGGTCAACTTTCTTCCTGGGTGAAGTCTTTGAAATCAAAGCAAAGGAAGGTGTCTGTGGCAAGGGAGGAGATGAAAGCCTGGAAACTTTCTGCAGATGCTACCTCCAGCCCAAGCTTACATCATACTAACTCACACCGATCCTCACCATTGTAATAAAGTTTCAAACATGAAGCAAGGTTTGCCAGGATGCACCAGCAGGAACTGAGATTTTGGGTGTTGGAGCCCACATTTCAAGTCCTGCACTGTTGGGAACTGTAGCAGGAGCTGGTGGATCCTGGGCAATGGCCAAGATCTCACAGGGGGCCAGGAAGTTTCTTCTTGATTGCGTTCACTTGCTTCTGGTTACTCACCTTTGGTTTACCCCATTCAGTGGTAAAGAATGTGTGTCCCTTCTTCTCACATCACTTTGCCACAGTCAATTTCATCAACTGTTCCTCACTCAAACCTCTGCCAAGAAAAAGCTTCTTTAGAATCATTGGGTGAAAAATTAGGCTCAGTTGTTTGTCTGAAGGCTGGCAAATTTCACTGTCTTCCCGCAGAGAATACATTAAACACAGCTACAAATGGACTTCAAACACAGGGGTAATGAATTGGCCATGCACTTAGGACTTGGAGCTGATCAGGCAGCTCAAACTGAGTTGTTTTTTTTTTTTAATTAAGTCATATATACATAGATCACGAATACATTTATGCCTTTGTGGGATTCAATAGGTTGATTATTTGTACAAATTGGAGTGCTTACATCCTACTAATTAACATAGCGTTCACCTCATTTACTTAATCACAGTGTTAAGACATTTGTGTTCAGGCAGTGCCTGTGGCTCAAGGAATAGGGCGTCGGCCCCATAGGCTGGGGGTTCAAGCCTGGCCAAAAACTGAAAAAAAAAAAAAGGAAAGACGTTTGTGTTCAATACTTGATAGGTTTGACTTGCACCCTTGCAATGTGCTCCATAGGTGTCCTCTCTTCCACGTTTGGAGCAGTTCCTTATAGGCCTCAGTAGAGACTCCAAAAGTAAGCTATGTCTTAGGGCATCAAAATCTTTACATATCTATCATATATGCACGAGCAATTCTACTCCTAAGTATTTACGCCAGAGATTTGAAAACCTACCTCCACACCAAAACTTGTACATAAAACCATGGCAAAAACTAAGAAAAGTAACACAAACACCTATCGGATTGCAAATGGATAAACAAAATGTGGTATGTCCATACAATGGAATTCTACTCAGCAATACGACATACAAAGGGAATAAACACTATTGAGATGTTTAGTGACATAAACGGACCTAAAAACACCATTAGGAAACGTTGTGGGAAAAGTCAGATAGAAAAGGCTACATAATGGATGATTCTATTTATTTGCTTTTTGTTTTACTTATTTTGTATTAGATATTTATTTTTATATGAGAATAATAGGGGGTATACATGTTTTGTTTACATATTTTGTGTTTGTGCAGATGGAGTCAAGGTTATAAGTGTGCCTTTCACCCAGATAGTGTGCACTGTACCCAACAAGTGTGAATTTTCCCATCCCCTCTTCCCTTCTTCCCAGAATGATTTTCATTGAGATTTCCTTCCATATGTGCACTTAGCTCCAATTCGGTATTGAGTACATATGATTGTTTCTCCATTCTTGTGTTTCACTTAGAAGAATGGTTTCCAGTTCCATCCAGGTTGTCACAAAAGATCCTAGATGGTCATTTTTTTAATGTACTTTATGGTATGCAAAACAACAGATGCTGGCGCTAATGGGGAGAGTGAGGAACTCTTACACACTGTTGGTGGGACTGCAAACCAGTATAACCTCTATGGAAAGTTGTATGGAGATACCCTAAAGAATTTAAAGTAGACCTACCATTTCATCCATCCATCCCACTGCTGGGTATATACCCAAAGGAAAAAAGGTCATTTTTTAAAAAAAGGATACCCGCACTCGAATGTTTATACAGCACAATTCACAATTGCAAAGATGTGGTAACAACCCTAGTGCCCACCAATACATGAATGGATTAATAAAATGTGCTATCCGTATGATTCTATTTACACACATATGACATCTCTAGAAAGGGCAAAATTAGAGAGGCAGGAAGCTGATCAGAGTTCACTTGGGACTAGAACAACAGCCAATGGGTAAGAGAGAATTTTGAGGGACGATAGAAGAAGGTTAAAACTGGATTGTGGTGAGGGTTGCACAATTGTAGAAATTTATGAAAACTTACTGAAGTGTACATATACAAGGGGTATGGTATATAAACTATATGTCACTAAAGAGAAGTGAAAACATTCCTCCGGACTGTCTCCTCTCCTGTCTTCATTCATTTCTTCCTTCATTCTTCTCTCTCTCTGTCTTTCCACTCTTCTTCAAACATCCCCTAAACCTCACACATGTCCCTGGCCCTGTGCTAAGCACTATTGTCATGCATTATCCACGCAGCAAATATTTATTGAGCACCAATTGTGTGCTAGGGCTAGGCACGGGCTTGAGGACTGGGGTTAAATTAGAGTACATTGCCGTGGGGCAGAGAGACAAATATAAACATGGGTGCTTCAAACAGAGATGGGCGTTGGGATAGGGGGCCAGGAAGGCCTGAGGAGGTGATACTTGAGCAGCGGCCTGAATGAACCGAGGCAGCAGCGTGCAAAGAGCAGACAGAGGGCCAGTGCAAAGCTCTGAGGAGGGGACTTGCTCTGTGTGCCTGAGCAATAGCAAGGAGGCCAATGTGGCCAGAGCACAGGAAGGGAGGCTGGGGCCAGATCACGAGGACCTTGTTCACCACTGTAAGGACTTAAGGTTTTATTTTTATTTATTTATTTATTTTATTTTATTTTTTGAGACGAAGTCTCACTATGTCACCTTTAGTAGAGTGCTGTGGCGTCACAGCTCACAGCAACCTCAAAACTCTTGGGCTTACGTGATTCTCTTGCCTCAGCCTGCCATAATGCCTGGCTATTTTCTTGTTATTTAGCAGGCCTGGGCCTGGTTAGAACCACTGAGCTATGGGCACCGAGCCAAGGTTTTATTTTAAAAATGATGGAGAATGGCTAAAAGTTCAGAGCTTGACCAAGGTGACATATTTTAAAGGATCACTCTGCCTGCAGAAAGCACAGACTGAAGGGGATTGGGATGGTATAGGAAGTTGTTAGGAGTCTGATGCCCAGGAGGGAGTCTGTGAGATGTGCTCAGAAATACGATCTCTTTGGTGGGTAGGCCTGATAGGATTGCAAATAAAGAGCAGAGGAGATCAAAAGAATTAATAGCCTAGTGAAGGAAACTGAGATGCCAAGGTAATGGTTATAATGACCTTTTGTTGAGTATGGACTTTATGCCAGGCACTCTGCTAAACACATGTTTTAATTCTTATAGTAACTATAAGGTAGATGTTAGAATTATCACCATTTTACAGATGGGAAAACCGAAGTCCCCAAGAGATTAAGCAAAAAGTCAAGTGGTAGAGCTGGGACTGGAATCCAAGTAACCCTATCCCAGACCCTGTTCTTTTTTAGTTCTCCAGGGGATAAGGTACACATGCTGTTCCAGGCAGGGGAACAGTATGTGCAAAGTCATTGGGGAATGATCCTAAAATAGCATGTGATTCAACAAGGCTGGAGCATTAGGACATCTGGCAAATGAGTTTGGAGAAGAAGGTAAAGGAAAGACCCTACAGGGCCTTGTGTGCCTGGCCAAGGAGTTTGGCACATATCCAGAACACCAGTGTTTCCCCCAAATAATGGATGCATGGTCCAGGGGCTAAGCAAAATGATTATTGGTGATACATAGACAGGAACTGTTATTTAAGAAGTTATGGGTTACTTATCTATTTATCTTAATGTAAATTAGAGAAATATATAATTAACCTAACTTAATCACTCTGACTTGTGATTTCTCAGGATATGAGAAACTTTTTTTGCAAAACACTTGCAAGAAAGATGTCATATCATTAATATTACAACGGTATGATGATTCATGCTGCACTGTTTGTAATATCAAAAGATTGGGAGCCACCTCAATACCCATCAGCCGGGGACTGTTTGAAGAAGAATACAGAAACAAGGAAGCATTGTATGTTCTGATATAGAACAAGCTCTAAGGTGTATTGTTAAGTTAAAAAAACAATTAGAGCATTATGTCTGATGTGCTCCAATTTGTGTTTAAGAAGGGTGTACAATGATAATGGTGGTTGTCTTTGGGAAGAGGACTTGGTGGACAGGGTGGATAGATTTTTTTTTTTTTTGTGCTATATACACGGCTTTTGCATTTTAAACCATTTAAGTGAATTCAAAATAAAGTCTGATTATTTCATATTACTAAGAGTACAGGTAATAAATATGGTGGTGATGATCATGGCAGTACTTATGAGTTGAGTGTCTGAGACTCAGGCAATGGGGAGTTGCAGAAGGGGTGCCCAGATGAGGAACATTTTGTAATGCACTTGACTGAGGTTGTGCCAGGTACTCAGCATCAACTCTTTCTTCCACCCTTTTTACATCAATGTTCTCATTTTATTTTCATAAGAATCCTATGGGATTTGACCCTGCTGCAAAAGTAAGCACTGTCAATCAGAATAAATACCTGTGATTCCAGCCTGAAGAAGGCCCTCTGCGTCTGAATGTCCCAAGTTGCTGGCAGCAATGACCACAAGCCCGTCATTATCAGATCTAGGTTCCAGCTCAGCCCTGCCTTTTCTCCCTGGACAAGCCTAACCAAGTCTTTTCTTCTTTTTTTTTTAAGTCTTTTCTTCTTTCTCTTGAGCTTGTTTCTTTTTTTGTAGACATGAAATGACAATACTACCTCTTTCTTTAGGGTTATTGTGGTGAGAAAGGTAACACATGCAAAGCATTTAGCACAGTTCACAGAAGAGATTAAAGACTCAACAGATCTCAGCATCTGTGGATCATGGAAGTCAAAACAATTTCCAACCAGGAGGGGTGGCTCACGCCTGTAATGTCAGCCCTCTGGGAGGCTGAGGCAGGTGGATTGCTTGAGCTCACGAGTTTGAGACCAGCCTGAGCAAGAGAGAGATTATGTCTCTAAAAATAGCCAAGCTGTGTGGTGGGCACCTATAGTTCCAGCTACTCGGGAGGCTGAGGCAAGATTGCTTGAGCTCAAGAGTTTGAGGTTGTTGTGAGCTATGATGCCATGGCATTCTACCATGGGCAACAAAGTGAGACTGTCTCAAAAAAAAAAAGAAAACAAAAGAACAACTTCCAGCTAGGAAAGGGGTGTTTCAAGTCTGTAATCCCAGTGCTTTGGAAGGCTAAGGAAGGAGGATAACTTGCGACTGGGAGTTCAAAACCAGGCTGGGCAACATAGCAAGACCCCATGTCTAATAAAAAGGAAACCAAACCAATTTCTGTTTAAACAAGAAATATTTGAGCACTTATGGTAGGTGCTGTGGGGTACAGTGTAAGACAGCCTTTATCCTTGAGGACATTGGCCCTGACATCCTCCTGGGAAAACAAAATAAAACATGAAACATAGAGGAAGAAACAGTAACAAAAAATGCAATGCTGTGTACCGTTATTGGAACAGGAGGTCATTTTGGGAGATAATGTGAACACTAGTGAATCTAGAGTGACAATACTTTCTCCTCTTCTGTTTGCTTCAGTCTTTCTGATGTGTCAAGGAGAAAGTCTCAGTTAGTGCTGGTTATGTCTTTAAACCCCTTCTAACATCTGTCAGTCTCCCTTTATAAAAAAGGGATAGTCATTTATTTCAATAATTACTTCTTATTTATGGCATTATTTATTTATAGTTTTCCTATGATAGTGAATCAAAGTTTCCTTTAAAATGCATTTCTATAAATAAAACCAGAAGACTATGATTAGGTCAATTCTAGTGCGGTTATCTGGATATGGAAAACCTCATGGAGGTGGATTCAAGTGACAGAAATTACGCGTTGGTGATTCCAGTAGAAGCTGGAGGAGCCACGGACAGAGGCCAGAGAGGCCGGTGTGGACAGTGTTGGTCAGGACAGTGTTGGTCAGGAAATGTTTCCTGGAGGGGTTATGCTTGACGAGGGCCCTCGGGAAAGGCCAGGCTTAAATAGAGGCTTCTCTGAGCAGAGAAGCCAGAGTGAGCAAAGACTCGGCAGGCTGCTTGGACACCCCAGAACAGTGCTGCTTAGACGGGTCTGCAGATCAGAGTTTACATGTCACTTCCTGGAAAAGCCTGTCTTGACCCCCTCTCTTCTGGTTCCCTATTCTTAGACCTCCCTTGTCCTTTTTTTCCCCAGAATGCTTATCACCGTGTATAATTCTATAGCTCTCTCTGGGATAGTTGGGTTAATGCCGTTCCTACCCACTATCCCCATTACCCTACAAGCCTATTTTTATGACTGTTGTATCCTTGGTGTCTAGGACAGTGTTTGACTCAAGTGTGCAGCCATTTGTCTAATCAATCAATCAATCAATCATTCAAATCAATCAATACATTAATGGACCCATTAATGGTTGTCTTTTCCATGTGATTTCCACCGAGATTGTCCAAAGGGCCTGGAAGAGGGGAACTGCCCCTCCCCACAGGGCTCTGAGGCTTCAGCCTATAACTCTCGAGTACAAGTATGAAATGTCTTTTATCTTAGCAGTATATAAACAGGTGAATTCTGTGCCATAATATATGTTTGCTTTAATTTCACAGTAATGTTTTCTATTACTCATTGATGAAATAATTTAACTGTTTTCCCCCTAAAACTTGTTCTGGTAAATTGACTTTCCAGGAAGAGGCCCCATCCTTATTCTGGGGCTTCAACCACTTCCATTTTGAGAAGCACGTCCTTGAAGACCTTTTACATTTTTTAGCTGATTTCATAGCCTGCAGTGCCAACACATCCAGGGAGGAGGCTGAGGCTGCCTCTTGATTCTTCAATTCCCTTCTCCCATCCCACTTTGTTTTTTCAGTTTCAGCCACACTTTATCCTGCTCTTACCTTTTCATTCATTTGCCTCCTCCGATGCTCATGACTTAAATAGAGGATCTTAGGGCTGAATCCTGTAGCCCAGGGGTCCTCAAACTTGAATGCACATCAGAATGACATGGGAGGGTTATAAAAACAGATTGCTGGGTCCACCCCTCAAATTTCTGCTTGCATAGGTCCCTAGAGTCCTGAGTTTTTTCATTTTTAACAAGTTCCCAGGTGATACCACCCTCCTACTTCAGGGACCACTCTTTGAGAACCACTGTTGTCATCTCAACCCTGGTTGTACATTCAAAGCACCTGAGGGAGCTTAAAAGAATCCAGATGTGCAGGCCTCACCTCAGGCTGAATCTGAATCTGCAGAGCAGAAGTTAAATCCTTTGTGTGTTTAAATTTTCTAAAAGCTCAGAGAGGCAGTGACTTGCCCAGGGTCACACAGCACAAGAGGCAGAGGCAAGACGAGAGCCCAGACTTCTGGCTCTCAGAACAGCGCCATCCCAAAGCACCTTTATGCCCCTGAAATGACTAGGGTCTCTTCTACACAAGGCTAATCTAATGTTCACTTTGCAGATGTGGAAACTGAGCTCAGAAGTATTTAAAGTCCCTCGCAAATGTGGCAAAGGTGGAACTGGCTTCCAGGGCTACCTGCCTTCAAGTGCTGGCCTGTTGGAGGAAAGTTCGGGATAGGCACCTGGGCTTGCAGGTGGCCAGGGGAGCATGGGTGAGTATGGACTTCTCTGTAAGCCTCAGTCCCTCATCTACAAGATGGGACTAATGATGTCTCACCCTGCAGAGAGAAAGTACTGTGCTCTTACAGGACATCTTGTCCAACCCATCACCTTGCATAGTCTTTTCCTCACAACTCAGCTCTCTTGTGTTTTTCTTAAGCCCCTCAAAGGCCAGTCCACCCCCCTCTGTGGGGGGGCGGGATGAATGTCTCCCTGAGATTCTGGGAGAAATCCCACATAGTCCCTTTGCAGGTCAGAGTTGAAAGTGAGACACCATTTTAGGCCATCACTCACTCATCCTCTCATTTAATCCCTCACGCTACCCTCCTAGGTAGATGCTGTGTGCCCATTTTTCAGTCTCTGTACTGCTACTGGGGAGGGGTGTGAACAGCTAACAAGGGGCCGAACCTGGGGCAGAACCCAGGATCGCTCTTAATAGGCAAGTTTACTACCAGGTGCAGGCAAATGTGCGCACTTTCAAAGAGCAAAACATCCTCCTTTTAAAAAGTGTATTCCTTTCGATGGGCAGAGCAAGATGGCAGCCGAGTAACAGCTTCCTTGCATCTGGGCACCGTGAGTCTGGGGAGATAGGACTCCAGGCATCTCTGGCTGCTGGGATCTGCCTATCATCACCCCTGAGAGGATACAGGGAGTCAGCGAGAGACTTCTGGACCCCAAGAGGAGGACTAAAACAGTAGAAAACCGGCAAGTGGTTGCGGGTGTTCAATCCGTCTAAACCCGCCCGCAACTGTTAAGTTCAGTAGCAGTGAGACCGCAAACCAGAAAGGCCTTACCTGTGAACTGTTTTGGTGTCTTTGGACTTGGCACTCAGCTGAACTGCCTTGGGGAGAGCCTGAGCGGGAGTGCGGAGAACTTTGGCCTTTGTCTAGGGCCCCAGTCTGAGCCGCTGAGCCAGACGGAGCTAATAGTGTTTGGCTCTGGGTCCCAGGCAGCCATTGTGAGCGATCTGCCCCAGCAAGCTCCGCCCTCAGGGTCGCAGAGCTAGAATTGGGTGGGAGCTGGTAACCCAGCCACCAAGTAGCCTAAGGGCGGGGTCTGAGCCGCCTTGCAGCCCTAACCCTCGGGGGCAGAGGGAGACCAGTTTTGGCACACAGGGTAAGTGGATAGCCACTTCAGCAGTGATTCCAGTGACAAGCACTTTCCTGGGAAAGCTTCTGCTCAGCAAGTGAACAAGTTCAAAGAGCCTTTTAAGTGGGCTGAAGAGAGATTTAGGGTGTCTACCTGCTGGGGTTTGAGAAACTAGCAGCCTCCAGTCGTATCAGAACTGTGATTAACAGCTCATACCCCAGAAGACCACGTGTTGCCCAGACAATATTCAATAACATATACATACTGATTTGTTTTTGGTTGTGTTTTTTTTTTTTTTTTTGGTTTGGTTGTTTTTTTTTTTGTTTATTTTGATGTTGTGGATTGTTGTTTTGTTTTTTAAGTTCAACCTTTTCCATACAGATCCTTTTTCTTTCTTAATTTTTCTAGTTTAATTATAATTTCCCATCGCTGCCTATTTCAATAATTAGAACTTCATTTTTGTTAGGGTTTCTACCGCTATTATTTGGTTTTCCACCCAATTTTATCCCGTAAAGTTTTCTGTTTGCTTGTTTTGGTTTGATGTATAGCATTTTTGTCTTTCCTCTCTACTTGGTGGAGGTGGGGTACTGTGTCTGATCAGGTTAGCAAAGAGCTGCTGACCTCAAGGGAACCACCCAACTGGGCACCCCCAGAAGGTGGTTTTTTTTTTTTAAGCTTGTATCAAAGTACCCTACTGTACACCTATATTGCTCTGTCTCCCTCTTTCTGTGCCTCTCTTCTTTTTGTCAATATTCCTTTTACCCACCCCCTCTCCTTTCTCTATTTTTCTTTTTTTTTCTTATCACTCGGTCCTCCTTTCTTTCATCCCTTTTTTGCTCTTCAACCTTCTCACCCTTCTGGTCCTTAACCCTTAGTCCACAGGCACAAGAACTTAAAGAGCAAGAGGAAGTGAAAGGAAAATTAGGGCAAGGAAACAGATAAAAGAAATCACTCATGAGGAAGAATCAGCAGAAAACTCCAGGCAACATGAAGAACCAGTCCAGAACAACCCCGCCAAGGGACCATGAGGTAGCTACTGCAGAGGATTCCACCTATAAAGAAATGTTAGGAATGACAGAAAGGGAATTTAGAATACACATGTTGCAAACAATGAAAGAAATGATGGAAACAATGAAGGAAACTGCTAATAAAGTGGAAAATAACCAAAAGGAAATTCAAAAACAGAATCAAATAAGAGATGAACGATATGAAGAATATAAAAAGGATATAGCAGAGCTGAAGGAAATGAAACAGTCAATCAGGGAACGTAAAGATGCAATGGAAAGTATCAGCAACAGGTTAGACCATGCAGAAGAAAGAATTTCAGAGGTAGAAGACAAAGTTTTTGAGATAACTCAGATAGTAAAAGAGGCAGAAAAGAAGAGAGAGAAAGCAGAACGTTCCCTGTCAGAATTATGGGACTTTATGAAGCGTTCCAACATACGAGTTATAGGAATTCCAGAAGGGGAAGAAGAATGCCCCAGAGGAATGGAAGCCATACTAGAGAATATTATAAAAGAAAATTTCTCAAATATCACCAAAGATTCTGACACACTGCTTTCAGAGGGCTATCGGACCCCAGGTCGCCTCAACTCTAACCAAGCTTCTCCAAGACACATTGTGATGAACCTGTCCAAAGTCAAGACAAAAGAAAAGATTCTACAAGCTGCCAGGAGTAAGTGCCAGTTGACCTACAGGGGCAAATCCATCAGATTGACCGCAGACTTCTCTAATGAAACTTTCCAAGCAAGAAGACAATGGTCATTTACCTTTAATCTACTTAAACAGAACAATTTCCAGCCCAGAATTCTGTACCCTGCTAAGCTAAGCTTCAAAATTGACGGAGAAATCAAATCATTTACGGATATACAAACATTGAGGAAATTCGCCACAACAAGACAAGCCCTACAGGAAATACTTCAACCTGTTCTGCACACTGACCACCACAATGGATTAGCAGCAAAGTAAGAACTCAGAAATTAAAGGACAGAACCTAACCTCCACACTGATGCAAAAGATAAAACTAAGCAATGGACTCTCACAAAATAAGATGAATAGAATACTACCACACTTATAAATTATCTCAATAAATGTTAATGGCTTGAATTCCCCACTGAAGAGACATAGATTGGTTGACTGGATTAAAAAACACAAGCCATCCATTTGCTGTCTGCAAGAAAAACACCTGGCTTCAAAAGACAAATTAAAGCTCCGAGTCAAGGGTTGGAAGACAATTTTTCAGGCAAATGGAATTCAGAAGAAAAGAGGAGTTGCAAACTTATTTTCACATTCACGTGGATTTAAAGCAACTAAAGTCAAAAAAGACAAAGATGGTCACTTTATATTGGTCAAGGGAAAAATACAACAAGAAGACATTTCAATTCTAAATATTTATGCACCCAATCTAAATGCTCCCAGATTCTTGAAACAGACCTTACTCAGTCTGAGCAATATGATATCTGATAATACCATCATAACAGGGGACCTTAACACTCCTCTTACAGAGCAGGACAGATCCTCTAAACAGAAATTAAACAAGGATATAAGAGATTTAAATGAGACCCTAGAACAACTGTGCTTGATAGACACATATAGAACACTCCATCCCAAAGATAAAGAGTATACATTCTTCTCATCACCCCATGGAACATTCTCCAAAATTGATCATATCCTGGGACACAAAACAAATATCAACAGAATAAAAAGAATTGAAATTTTACCTTGTATCTTCTCAGACCATAAGGCACTAAAGGTGGAGCTCAACTCTAACAAAAATGCTCGACCCCACCCAAAGGCATGGAAATTAAACAATCTTCTGTTGAATAACAGATGGGTGAAGAAGAAATAAAACAGGAAATAATTAACTTCCTTGAGCATAACAACAATGAAGACACAAGCTACCAAAACCTGTGGGATACTGCAAAAGCAGTTTTGAGAGGAAAATTCATCGCTTTAGATGCCTACATTCGAAAAACAGAAAGAGAGCACATCAACAGTCTCACAAGAGATCTTATGGAATTGAAAAAGAAGAATAATCTAAGCCTAAACTCAGTAGAAGAAAAGAAATATCCAAAATCAAATCAGAGATCAATGAAATTGAAAACAAAAGAATCATTCAGAAAATTAATGAAACAAGGAGTTGGTTTTTTGAAAAAATAAATAAAATAGATAAACCATTGGCCAGACTAACGAGGAATAGAAAAGTAAAATCTCTAGTAACCTCAATCAGAAATGATAAAGGGGAAATAACAACTGATCCCACAGAGATACAAGAGATCATCTCTGAATACTACCAGAAACTCTATGCCCAGAAATTTGACAATGTGAAAGAAATGGATCAATATTTGGAATCACACCCTCTCCCTAGACTCAGCCAGGAAGAAATAGAGCTCCTGAACAGACCAATTTCAAGCACTGAGATCAAAGAAACAATAAAAAAGCTTCCAACCAAAAAATGTCCCAGTCCAGATGGCTTCACTCCAGTATTCTATCAAACCTTCAAGGAAGAGCTTATTCCTGTACTGCAGAAATTATTCCAAAAAATTGAGGAAGAAGGAATCTTCCCCAACACATTCTATGAAGCAAACATCACCCTGATACCAAAACCAGGAAAAGACCCAAACAAAAAGGAGAATTTCAGACCAATCTCACTCATGAATATAGATGCAAAAATTCTCAACAAAACCTAGCCAATAGATTACAGCTTATCATCAAAAAAGTCATTCATCATGATCAAGTAGGCTTCATCCCAGGGAAGCAAGGCTGGTTTAACATACGCAAGTCCATAAACGTTATCCACCATATTAACAGAGGCAAAAATAAAGATCACATGATCCTCTCAATAGATGCAGAAAAAGCATTTGATAAAATCCAGCATCCTTTTCTAATTAGAACACTGAAGAGTATAGGCATAGGTGGCATATTTCTTAAACTGATTGAAGCTATCTATGACAAACCCACAGCCAATATTTTACTGAATGGAGTAAAACTCAAAGCTTTTCCTCTTAGAACCGGAACCAGACAAGGTAGTCCTCTGTCACCTTTACTATTCAACGTAGTGCTGGAAGTTCTAGCCAATACAATTAGGCAAGACAAGGAAATAAAGGGAATCCAAATGGGAGCAGAGGAGGTCAAACTCTCCCTCTTTGCTGACGACATGATCTTATACTTAGAGAACCCCAAAGACTCAACCACAAGACTCCTAGAAGTCATCAAAAAATATAGTAATGTTTCAGGATATAAAATCAATGTCCACAAGTCAGTAGCCTTTGTGTACACCAATAACAGTCAAGATGAGAAACTAATTAAGGACACAACTCCCTTCACCATAGTTTCAAAGAAAATGCAATACCTAGGAATATACCTAACGAAGGAGGTGAAGGACCTCTATAAAGAAAACTATGAAATCCTCAGAAAGGAAATAGCAGAGGATATTAACAAATGGAAGAACATACAATGCTCATGGATGGGAAGAATCAACATTGTTAAAATGTCTATACTTCCCAAAGAATCTACCTATTCAATGCCATTCCTATCAAAATACCAACATCGTACTTTCAAGATTTGGCAAAAATGACTCTGCGTTTTTGTATGGAACCGGAAAAAACCCCATATAGCTAAGGCAGTTCTCTGTAACAAAAATAAAGCTGGGGGCATCAGCATACCAGATTTTAGTCTGTACTACAAAGCCATAGTGCTCAAGACAGCATGGTACTGGTACAAAAACAGAGACATAGACACTTGGAATCGAATTGAAAACCAAGAAATGAAACTAACATCTTACAACCACCTAATCTTTGATAAACCAAACAAGAACATACCGTGGGGGAAAGACTCCCTATTCAATAAATGGTGTTGGGAGAACTGGATGTCTACATGTAAAAGACTGAAACTGGACCCACACCTTTCCCCACTCACAAAAATTGATTCAAGATGGATAAAGGACTTAAACTTAAGGCATGAAACAATAAAAATCCTCCAAGAAAGCATAGGAAAAACACTGGAAGATATTGGCCTGGGGAAAGAGTCTTCATGAAGAAGACTGCCATGGCAATTGCAACAACAAAAATAAACAAATGGGACTTCATTAAACTGAAAAGCTTCTGTACAGCTAAGGAGACAATAACCAAAGCAAAGAGACAACCTACACAATGGGAAAGGATATTTGCATATTTTCAATCAGACAAAAGCTTGATAACTAGGATCTATAGAGAACTCAAATTAATCCACATGAAAAAAGCCAACAATCCCATATATCAATGGGCAAGAGACATGAATAGAACTTTCTCTAAAGATGACAGACGAATGGCTAACAAACACATGAAAAAATGTTCATCATCTCTACATATTAGAGAAATGCAAATCAAAACAACCCTGAGATATCATTTAACCCCAGTGAGAATGGCCCACATCACAAAATCTCAAAACTGCAGATGCTGGCGTGGATGTGGAGAGAAGGGAACACTTTTACACTGCTGGTGGGACTGCAAACTAGTACAACCTTTCTAGAAGGAAGTATGGAGAAACCTCAAAGCACTCAAGCTAGACCTCCCATTTGATCCTGCAATCCCGTTACTGGGCATCTATCCAGAAGGAAAAAAATCCTTTTATCATAAGGACACTTGTACTAGACTGTTTATTGCAGCTCAATTTACAATCGCCAAAATGTGGAAACAGCCTAAATGCCCACCAACCCAGGAATGGATTAACAAGCTGTGGTATATGTATACCATGGAATACTATTCAGCCATTAAAAAAAATGGAGACTTTACATCCTTCGTATTAACCTGGATGGACGTGGAAGACATTATTCTTAGTAAAGCATCACAAGAATGGAGAAGCATGAATCCTATGTACTCAATTTTGATATGAGGACAATTAATGACAATTATTTTTATGGGGGGGGAACAGAAAGAGGGAAGGAGGGAGGGGGTGTGGCCTTGGTGTGTGTCACACTTTATGGGGGCAAGACATGATTGCAAGAGGGACTTTACCTAACAATTGCAATCAGTGTAACCTGGCTTATTGTACCCTCAATGAATCCCCAACAATAAAAAAAAAAAAAGTGTATACCCTTCAAACTAAAGCAGACAGCAGAAGGCTGGCATCCACAGTGCCGTTAGGTAGCAGAGCTTGCTGCTTCTCCTCGGTGCCAGCCCTCTCCTCCAAACCCCCTTCTCCTTCCCTCCAGGGCCAGCTCCCACCCACAGCTTCCCACACACTGCGATGGCTCCAGACGGGAAGCTTGGGAGCCGCTGCCAGGCATTGGGCAGTTTTCAGCTTCTTGTAATCTGTGGGATGCTTGGGGCACCTGTGTGGTTCTTTCTGCTCTCTGCTGCCCTTTTCAGGATGAGGCTGCTTCCTCTTCCCTCCAGAAAAGCCCCACTCCTTGTCTCAATTCTTGCTTTCATCTGAAATGTTTTCCCCCAGACCTGCCCCTATTCCGTGTTCCAAGGAGGCCGGACTTTGGGAGAAATTGGGGTGACTGTGTGGGGCTTCTCCAGACTGTCCAGGTGTGAGCTTTGGGGAAACCCTGGAGCCTGTGGACCAGGCAAAGGAGAAACTCTTTACTGTGGAGCCAGGATGTCTTGTTCGCCACCATTCCTCCCTCTTTCCCTTCCTTCTTTATTTCCTTTCTTAGCTAAAATCAGCAGCAAACTGCTCACATCTGTTCACTCCTGATGTGTCCCCATGAACTTGAACTCATCGAGAAGTTCTCCACTGGGACCCCCACAGGGCAGGTGGGTAAAAATTCATCCTCAGGCTCTCACCAATTTGCCCTCCATCACTTTCCTCACTCAAACCTCTTAAGTCTTATGCAAAGACAACTCCCAAATTTGTCTCTGTACCATTTTTGCAGTGAGGGCTCTCGAGTCAGAGATCTGAGTTCAAATACTAGCCTGATCCCTAACCCTCAGTGTGACTTTGGTGATACACTTAACCTACCTCAGACTCAGTTTCTTTATCTGAAAAATGGAGTTAATATTCCCATAAGGGTTGTTGAGCAGTACCTGCTGGATGCCAAGTCCCTGGCTTGGGCTCAAGGCTTGTTCCCATCTCACCATGCTCATGACAACTCCTCCCTGTCAGAGCTGATGGTCAGATTCACTCAAGGATGACTGATAATAATTTATGATATTTACGCTATGGTGTCTGCTTTTAAATATATTTTTATTTCTACCATCTTATTTAATACACACCACACCCCCTTGTATAAATATTCTTCCAAACCCTACTTTTCAGGGAAGGAAACTAAGGCTCAGAGAACTTATGAAACTTGCCAGGATCTAAGAGTCAGTCAAAAGAAGACTTTGCATTTCACCCGAGGTCTAAGTCCAGAGCCTGTCACCTGGGCAATATGTTCACACATTGTCCTTCCCCTGGGGTATTTGCATCTTTATAATAAGCTTGAATAAATCACCCCTAAATAGAATTTCGAACCATTTTGACTGACCAGTGGGGAATATTAGGGCAGAAAAGTGTTCCCAGGGGTCATACCCTTGCTATCATTCCAGAAGAGGGACCTTACCCCATAAGGCTAATAGTGAGGAACATCATTGCTTTTAGAGCTGGAAGGAACCCAGAAAAGATCTACTTCCTGTGGCAGCGCTCCACACACCGAGGAGACGCGGAACAGGATCTGAGCCCAGGCCTTGCTCTGCTTTGAATGACCCTTTGCAGGACCCTGTAGCAATGTTCCACACACTGAGGAGACGGGGAACAGGATCTGAGCCCAGGCCTTGCTCTGCTTTGAATGACCCTTTGCAGGACTAAGGAAAAGGATGAGACATATGGCTCCTGGACCATTGAGCCTTAATGACAACAACTGGGAGATTTCCCAGCTCTTGGACATCCAGTCCTTCCTCATCCCTACTCTCCCAGGTCAAAGAGCCTGGAGGTAACAGAAGACTCTTGTCTTCCGCCCACCAGGGCCTATTCTTCAGAGGATGTGGAGACCCCTGACATCAGTCCAGGGACCTCTGGGAACGAGGAATACCCCCCGCCTGCCTCCCCCACACTCACTCACATGCTCCCCACTTCAGAGGAGGGAGGAGGGCAGGGAGTTGCCAGTGACTGAGAGCTCCATCCAGCGCCAAGCATCGATCTGGCTCTCATGTTGCCATGGCGACAGCTCTTCCACATGGAGCTCAGAACCATCAGGCTTCTTCAGCCCCAAGTCCCCTGCCCCCACTGTCCTAGACACCCTCCCATCATTTTGTCTCCCATCTCCACTCCTCTCCCTGTGTGAGATGCACCCCTCTTGCCCATGTCTCCCTGCACCCTCCAGGCCACCAGCCCTCCAAGCCCTGGGGTCTCAAGTTGGTGTGGTAGAGCCAGCCGCTCTATCTCCTGGGCACCCACAGCGATGCACCCAACAGGAGAGGATGGAATTGCCCTCAGAGCCAGAAGGCTGGAAGCAGCTTCTTCCTTCCAGCAAGCCCCTCCCTTCCCTGCTCCCCAGTCCCATCTCTATTCTGGGGGAGGGGTAAAAGTCACTAACCTTTTTTGTCTGCCTGAAGAACCTGGAAAAAAAGGAGCTTGGACCCCAATGTTGGATGGTTCTGGTCCCTGCTCTGACAGTCACTAGCTTTGCAACTTCTGGTAAGTGGAAGCTTCTGGTAATTAAAAAAAAAAAAAAAAGCATCCACCACCTCACTGGGTTATTGTCAGGCTACAATGAGATGTCCATGGTAGCTCACATTACTTGAGTGTTTGCTGTGCACCAGGCATGGTGGTAGATGTCTTCTGTAAACACCTCAGTCCTGTGAACCCCTCCGTTTACAGATGAGAAGCTACTACTAAGGGTACAGGCTTTGCCTGAGGTCACCGGCACTGGAGTCATTTGGGTAGTGTTTGATCCCAGGGAGATCACTTCTTGGGTCCTTGGGTTTGAACTCTATGCTTTCCTGTCCTCAGTACTGGGAAAGTGGTAAGTATATGCCTGACACAGAGTAGGTGATGAATCTATATCACACCCGACCTGACAGTTAATTAATTAAATCATTATGTGCCTAATATGTCCCGGGGGATAGAAATACAATGATAAATTATACACAATCCCTGTCCTTGAAAAATGTAAGGTGCTATAGCAGCAGACGGACCTGCAGATGGGCAAGGGCAGGGCTGTGGAGTGAGTAGAGCCCTGGCTCTGGAACAGCGAGGTCTCCGGGCAAAGATCACCTCCCCAGCCTACAAGCTGGGTGATCTAGGCTAGTTACCACAGCTTTATGAACCCTGATCTCCTCATCTATATACAAGGTCAGACAGTTAAGTTTGTGAACTCATCCTAGAAAAAGTACTACATATCTCATTGTTGAACAGCACGATCGTCACCTTTGAAGTATTCTCCTTGGGAAGCTAGTGCCTAGTCCACTCTTCAAAGCAATTTTTCTTTCTTTCTTTCTTTCTTTCTTTCTTTCTTTCTTTCTTTCTTTCTTTCTTTCTTTCTTTCTTTCTTTCTTTCTTTCTTTCTTTCTTTCTTTCTTTCTCTCTCTCTCTCTCTCTCTCTCTCTCTCTCTCTCTCTCTCTCTCTCTCTCTCTCTCTCTCTCTCTCTCTTTCTTTCTTTTTTAGGCAGAGTCTCACTATGTCACCCTCAGTAGAGTGCCATGTTGTCACAGCTCACCGCAACCTTAAACTCTTGGGCATAAGCGATTCTCTTGCCTTAGCCTCCCAAGTAGCTGCGACTATAGGTGCCCACCACAATGCCCACCTGCATTTTTGTTGTATTTTTTCTAGGGGGAGTTTGCAAACTTAATTGTCAGACCTTCAGATGACGTTAGCTCACATGGCTATTCCAGAAAAAGAGTTTCAAAATTGCTTTGAAGGGGAGACTAGGTGCTGGCATTGACGCAAGGGCAGTACTTCGAAATGACCATAGTGCTATTCAACAGCGAGGTATGTGGCACTTTTTCTAGGATGAGTTCATGAACTTAATTGTCCGACCTTGTGCAAAGGAGATTTCAACTGTATGTTTTTTCTATGAAATTTTACAGAGTAGTTCTGAGAAGTAAAAACAGAAAATGTACAACAAACAATCCGGCACAATGCCTAGAATACTCCATAAGAAGGTAAGATCAGTATTTTTACAATGAGCTCAGTTATACTGGAACTATAAAAGAAAGGGTCAGCTCAGTTTAGAGAAATCAGGAGTGGCTTCGTGAAGGCGGTAAGCCTCTTGCAGAATCTTTGAAGAACAGGCAGTTTTCCAGGCTGTCTGGAAGAGGCAGGTCTTTTAAGGCAAAGGATAGGGCTGGAGAAAAGGCATGAGACAGTCTGGTGTGTGTGTGTGTGTTGTGTGTGTGTAAGGGATGCTGTGTGCACTGCAACCTCTGGCATTTATGGTCAGTGGCTCTCTGTCCTGGCTGCACATTCGAAGAACCTACAGAGGTTTGTGTTTGATCCATTTTAATATGAGTACTGGGCTCCATCCCTGGAGATTCTTATTTAATTGGTTTGGGGTGGTCTTGCTATCAGTATGCTTTACAAGCTCCTTGGGTGATGCTAATATGGGTCCAGACTTGAGAAGCTCTGGGCGAGGTGTTTTGGAAGCATTAATTCATTTAATCTCCATGACAACTCCATGAAGTGGGTGCCAAGGCTCAGACTCAAAGATCACACAGCAAAAAGTTATAAGGTTGAACCAAGGAGAATCTAACTCCAGGATGCTCTCTCTCTACCACTAGGCTGCAGATGGAAAAGAAGTTTTTTGAAGTAGAGGGAGGTTAGTAGGAGAGGAGATGGCCAAATAGAGAAGACGGTGAATGGATGGACAGGTAGCAGGCGCTGTGTGGTAGCTCCCCTGACCGTCCGCTTCGTGTTCCCATCTCCTTGGGTGCTAGGTACGTGTGCAATTTTCTCACAAGCAGCTCATGTATATGCTTCTAGAAATCAGGACTTAAGCCACTCCATCCTTATTGCCTGTCTTTACCAAGTTGGACAGTCAAATTTTAATGTATGTATAGACCATCTCTAAATTGCATCAAAATGAAGATTCTGATCCGGAGATCTGGGGTGGGGCCTGAGATTCTTCATTTCCAACAAACTACTGGGTGTAGCCAGTGCTTCTAGACTGCAGAATACAATTGGAGTAGCAGCGAATAAAAATGCAAGTTTATTAATAATAAAAGAAAAAAACAGAAAGAAAATGCAAGTTTAGTATGGCCATTCTGTCTGCAGAAGCCCAGGCATTTTTGGACTTAGGAAGAGCTCCCCTCTTTCTGCCCTAGGAAATATTTCTGCAACCTCCGTATCCTCACCAGGCTGCAGACGTGACTGGTTTTATTTGTGCTTCCCTTAGGTGGTACTACAGTATTATCTCAGGAGTGACTCTCACATTTTAGCTTGCATCAGAATCATCTAGAAAGCTTGTGGAAAATGAAGATTGCGTGGCTCTATCCCAGAGTCTGCATGGGGCCTGAGAATCTTCATGTGCACAATGCTGGTGCTGCTGCTCTGGGGACCATAGCTATATTACAGTAATGTCCCCACGATGGTGTTACTTAAACCATGCTCACTGTGGTTAGATGCACTAGCTTACTTGCCATCCCGAGGAAAGAGGTATTTGGTAGCGAGTCCCTGGCTTCAAGTCCTGGCTGTGCCACTAGCTCCATTCTTGACCAGTTAATGGATTGAGTTGGAAAATCCAAATAACAAGCGCTTATTCAAAATAAGGATTTATTTTTGTCTCGGGTGACATAAAATACAGAAAAGTAGGTGATCTAAGGCTATTGTGGTAAGTCCCAGATGTCAGTGATATTCCAGACTCCTGACTTTCGTTCTCTTTTTTTAGCACATGGCTTCCATCATCAAGATCGCCTCCTGGGCATAGAATAGTTGTCTCAGTATGGCTTTTATTTATTTTTTGAGACAGAGTCTTATTATGTCGTCCCCTTGGTAGAGGGCTGTGACGTCACAGCTCACAGTAACCTCCAACTCTTGGGCTTAAGCGATTCTCCTGCCTCAGCCTCCCAAGTAGTTGGGACTACAGGTGCCCGCCACAATGCCTGGCTATTTTTTTTGTTGCAGTTGTCATTGTTGTTTAGTGGGCCTGGGCCGGGTTCGAACCTGCTTGCCTTGGCATAGGTGGCCCTCACCGTAACCACTGAGGTATGGGCACTGAGCCTCAGTTCTGGGTTTTATATTTAAATTCCAGAAGAAGAAAGGAGGGAAAGGCAACAGGTTAGACCCTCTTGTAAGACTTTCTGGAAGCCATACCAAATAACTCCCACTTCCATCTCACTGGCCAGAACTAAGTCACAGGACCAGCCTTCTCTGAAAGGGAGGCTGGGAGATGTAGTTTTCTTAAACCTGGGCATATCATCACTCATAACAAAATCTGGGTTCTGCTCATAAGGACAAAGAAGACAATGAATATTGCCAAATCTAATAATAGGTAACTAGAAGTCCTTACCACACTGATCCTGGGAAAATGTCATCCACTCTTGGGCTCTGGCCCTCCAAATGGGAAATTGGTCTTAGTGATCAAAGAGATTCTGTTCAATTCCAAGGTAATCATATTCCATGATTTTTGTACCTAAACTCAGGTAGCAGTGATGCTCAGTGGGAAGGAAAGAGGCCTGGCCCTTGCCCTCATACAGCAGCCCAAGTGTGCTCAGCCTGATGAAATGTCAGAACATACCCTATGTTTATCCATCTCTGCATCCATCCACCTATCACAAATAGGTCTGAGCATCTACTATCGCTAACTACTAGGGATACAGCCTGGGTAAGGCAGCATGGTCCCGGCTCTCCCTGTACTCTCGAGCTTACAGTTTAGCCAGGAAGACAGTAAGCAACAATGCTTCAAATATTCAACCAAATTCTATGATGAATGTAGGTGTATTACATGAGTGTTACAAAGGAGATGTAGGGGGTTGTAATTTAGAGGGGAGGAGGGATGAGACGATTTCTTCAAGAACTTATTATGAAGCTAATACAGGAAGGAGGAATTAGCTGTGAAAGGTGTCAGAGGAAGTGCATTCCTGGTAGAGAGAATAGCAAATTCAGACACAGGCCCTGAGGCAGAAGAGAACTGAGCTCATTCTAGGAAATGAAAGATTGCCAGGCTGTCCAGACATCATCAGTGAGGACTGACATGGAATGAGGCCTGGGAGGTCAGCAGATGCCCCAGCTTGCAGGGCCATACAAGCTCTGGAAAGAATTTTGGATCCTATTCTGTGATCAATGGGAAGCTATTGGCATGTATTTTAGGCAAAGGTGGAGCAAGGATGACATGATGACATGTGCATCTGACAAGGATTTCTGTAGATGCCTTTGAATAACAGATTTTAGAGGGCCCAGAGTAGAGATGGAGAGGCTTATAGGAGGCTGTTACATCTGTCTGAATGGGAGCTGAACGTGGTTTGGACTGGGGTGGTTTGCATCCTCTTGAAGATTTAGTAACCGAGTCCCTCCTTGGCCAAATATGAACCCCTATTTTACAAAGGGATAAAAACCCTCAAAGGGTATCAATTACTAAAACAAGGCCACAGTAAGTAAAGGAGCTGGGATTTGAACCTAGGCTTGTCTAGCTGCAGAATCCTTCTCTCATGGAGTTCAGAGTCTACTGGGAGGAGGGGAGGTGTTGAAACAGATAGTAAGTAGATTAGTAAGTCAGCAAAGTGATTACAAAAATAATTCTAAGAGCTGTGAAGAAAATAAACAGAGTGATATGGTGGAGAGGAAAGGGGAAGAGAGGTCTCTTTTAGTGGGGAGACAAGGAAAAGACTCCCAGGAGAGTGGTAGTGATTAAACCCTAAAACCAACCATTCCTGCTAATGCATGTAACACATGCAGCATAATATACAGTGTCTAGGGAGCTCCCCATAATCTGTGGCTATTATTAAGAAAAATAAAATGCTTTCTCAAAGATCACAGTAGAATCAAAGAGAAAGTGTGCGCTTTGTCCTACCTCCAACCTCTAGAGCAGTGGTTCTCAACCTGTGGGTTGTGACCCACAGGAACTGTATTAAAGGGCCGCAGAATTAGGAAGGTTGAGAACCACTGCTTTAGGGCCTTTCTCTCACAGTATAGGGGAGAGGAAGGAGAAAACTCAGGACGGTGAGGGGCTGGGCAAACAGCGGCCTTGCAAGCTCAGAGCTACAGCCCCTGGGGGTACCTGTCTTATTCAGGGTTTGGCAACTCCCCTACAGAGTGGAACATGCCACGGGGCTACGAGTCATCTCTGCCCGCCAGGCAGTAGCTGTGTGACCTTGGGCAAGCCACGTCTTCTGTCTCGGCTTCTGTTTGCTCATCTATAAAATGAAGTTTTTGGTCTAGATGGGTTTTTAAGGTCCCTTCTGGCTCTAACTTTGCGTCACCCCAACTCTGACCAACTCCTCCCTCCTTCTGCCGACGTGGTCCCACAGTGCCCTCTTGTGGTTGTCCAGCGGAGAACAGGGACAACCCAGACCTCAGAAGCTTGTAGTTGGGGGCCAGCACCAACTGAGCCTGCCAGCTGCTCCGCTTCTGAGGGGGACTTAGAACCCTTGGGGGTACATAGGATCAGCACACAGACCAAGAAGCACAGAATTTTGGAAAGAGAAACTTAAAGATTATTTATTGCGACAAAAACAAAATATTAGTCAACATTTGTTCAGGGCTAACGATTTATCAGGCACGGGCTAGCTGTCGTGCATAAAGTCGCTGAGTATAACAGATCCTTGAGAGCAGTAACGGCTCCATTGAGGCCTAAAGGATGAGGATTTGCCCCTGTGAAGATCAGTTGGAAAGATTATGTGCAAAGACCCTGGCGGAGGAAAACACATTGGTGTGTTCAAGTAGCCAAAGGAAGTAGAGTCAATAGTTACTAGACATTGGAGGTGAAAGAACCCTGGTATTTTAAAACCATTACCCTTGAGGGAGGCACAACCACTTAAACACTGCTTAGCAGTATCTGGTAAAGGTGAATAGAAACACTCCAAGAGAAATGGGTCCATATGCTCACCAAAAGTCATGGACCAGAAAGCAGCATGCTTTCCAGCAGCTGGGCACTGGAACAAACCCACATGTCCATCAGCAGTGGACTGGATCAATCGATTAGGCCCTATTCTTCCAGTAGAATAATGTCAGGAATTAGAATTATCAAAGTGTGATTAAACACAACATCAATCACATTCACAAAGATAATATTGACCACAAGAAACTGGACTCAAAAGATGGATGGTTTCTTTTATATAAAATTTAGAAAGAGACAAAACCACTCTATGGTACTAGAAGTCAGGATAATGATTGCCCCCAAGAGGGGGTAGGAACTGGAAGGGCAAGAGGGGGCTTCTGGGGAGCAGCTACTGGTCACATCTTATGAACAGTGTGCTGGGTAAGTAGGAGGGTTTCATCGTGTTAAAATGCGTCATGGCTGAGTGCTATGGCTGATCCTTGTAATCCTAGCACTCTGGGAGGCTGAGGTGGGTGGGTTCCTTAAGCTCAGGAGTTCAAGAACAGCCTGAGCAAGAGTGAGATCCCATCTTTACTAAAAAATAGAAAAAACCAGTTGGGCGTGGTGTCAGGCACCTGTATTCCCAGCTGCTCAGGAGGCTGAGGCAGGAGGATCACTTGAGATCAGGAGATTGAGGTTGCTGTAAGCTATGATGTCACAGCACTGTACCCAGGGTGACAGAGTGAGATCTGTCACAAAATAAATAAATAAATAAATAACATATATCGAGTTGTACATGCGAGAGATATGCATGATCTGTGTATTATAAGCCGAGAAAATGTAGTGAAAGCATTGTGTGGCTACAAAGGGACATCACCTTGTTCATCACAGTCATACTTTCTGTCACCACCAGCAGGAGCAATACAGACATGACTGTTTTGAGAATAAAAACCCAAGGGTTGCTTTTCCACCTGAAGGGCTCCACTTGACAATGTAAACCAGTTCCACGGAGCCCCTGCAGAGTGAAGTGGCTGGTATGGGAGCTGGCCATGGGGCTCTTCATAAGGGGCCTGAAGGAATCAAGGAAAGAAGAGTTTTCTCCCAAGCCATCTCTGAGTTTTGAACCTGCTTGGCATTTCAGTACCATCGAGGCACTCTCCCAGCTTCTGAACCAACTGGAGGGTTCTGAGGTCAAGTTTACCAATGGAGATTTGTCTTTGAAACCCACAAGTGGAATAACAGAGGGCAGTGCGGGGGCCTGAAGGTTTGACGTCCACAGCCTGTCAATAGCAGAATCAGAGGTCATCAAGTACAGCAGAGGAGGTGTCATTATCTTAATTTACAGACAACCTAGGGGAAATTAAGTGAAGTTCTTCAACTCTCACATAAGCTGGAGCCAGATGAATGACTTGATTCCTGGTTTAAAGCACTCTAGGTGTCAGTTTCCTAGTGGACACAAAGAGGAAGTTGGGTTACATCATCTGTAAAACTCTCTGGGTCTCCTAGGTCCAGTGATTCTTCCGAGTTCTTGTGGAGGGTGAAAGAATCTTAAAAGCGTCACAGGAAGGGCGGCCCCTGTGGCTCAGTGAGTAGGGCGCCGGCCCCACATGCCGAGGGTGGCGGGTTCAAGCCCAGCCCTGGCCAAACTGCAACAAAAAATAGCCGGGCGTTGTGGCGGGCGCCTGTAGTCCCAGCTGCTCGGGAGGCTGAGGCAAGAGAATCGCGTAAGCCCAAGAGTTAGAGGTTGCTGTGAGCCGTGTGATGCCACGGCACTCTACCCAAGGGCGGTACAGTGAGACTCTGTCTCTACAAAAAAAAAAAAAAAGCGTCACAGGAAGAATGGTTTGACTATCATTTGGCCTTGTCAGAGTTACCTAATGGCTGCCACCACACACATACACAAGCATGTGCATACCCAGGCACACGAGTGCACCCAAGCACACAGACATGTGCATAGATATGCACACACAAATGCTACATACACACACGTGGGTTTACACATGTACATATATGTACACGCACACATCTTGCCACAATTTCGAGGTAGGTTGTTTTATTTTTGTTTATTTGTTTGTTTTGTGACAGGGTCTCACTCTGTTGCCCAGGCTAGAGTGCCATGGCATCAGCCCAACTCATGGTAATTTCAAATTCTTGGATTCAAGCCATCCTCTTGCCTCAGCCTTCCGAGTGGCTGGGACTACAAGCCCCCATCACCATGCCCAGCTAGTTTGTCTAATTTTATTAGAGACAGAGTCTAGTTCTTGCTCAAGCTGGTCTTGAACTCCTGAGCTGAAGAGATCCTCCCACCTTGGCCTCACAGAGTGCTAGGATGACAGGCATGGGCCACCTCCTGTGGACAGGAGGTAGGTTTTTATTTGTCATTGCAGAGTATGAAGCATAATACAAAAAGGCAGTCTGGCAAGAAGAAACAGCCCTCAAAGAACATTTTAGCCAACCTTGGTTCCTGTTTTGGATTCTCTCACTTCCTAACTGGGCATCCTCGAGCAAGTTACCTAACATTCCTGAATCTTCCTTCCTAGGTCATTAAATGTGAAATTTGAAGTGCTGACCCACCAATAGGCACTAAATAAATGACAAACGTGATCTGTATGACACTGTGCCTCAGTTTCTTCCTCTGTAAAATGGAATGACAGCCTCTATCTCAAAGGACTATTGTGAGGACTAAGTTAGATAAATTTGAAATATCTGGCAACTGGTTTACACATACTAAATGTCCATAAAGTGTTATCCTATATGCTGAGGGAGGTGAAACCCCCTTCCACATGCTCTCATGGGCTCTGTTTCTGGAAAACAAAAAGACTTGTCAAAATGGTTATATCTGGGAGGTAAGAAGACAAATAGAGATGTGAAAGGCAGCTTAATCCCTTAAGATAGGAATAATAATAGTACTAATGAGAATGATGATAATGATTCAATTATCACCTGTCCACAATGACCCTGAGACCTTGCTTCATTTCTCTGGCAACTCCCTGGGTAGTTAGGGCAGGGACTACTCCCATTTTACACATAAGGAGTAGGGACACTTTCATGGGTAGTCTGGGGCCAAGAGTCTGAGTGTTCTGCTCTTTAAAATTGTAGCTCTTCTCAATGAATTTGGAGCCAGATTAAGGCACTGAAATAAAATATGTACATCCAGGCCCCTCCAACTCCTTGCCCACATGGTCAACCTACAAAGTTATTTTATGAAAAAAAGCAAATTCTGCTCTCAGACAGGCACTCCCAGAATCCGACTATTTTGATTGGTCTCCACAATGAATGCTTTTTCTGATGCTTGTGTGTTTGAAAATCTCTATGACTTTCTAAGATTTGATTGCCTATGGGCTGTTATGTGCATTACACTCTAGACTTAGCCTCCCAAGATTTTTATTGCTTTGTCTTCCCCCACCCCCACCCTCAAATATAATAGTAATTATTCTTGAGCTTCACTCAACTTGGTCTCCACCAATAACCATTATGTTGGTTCCATTGAGCCTACCTCAATGAAAAAAGGAGCAACACTTAAGTTCCAACCAATCTCCCCTGAAGCCATAGAAGATAAGAAAAGAAATTGATTCTCTGTAAGGTTGGCTGACAGCGGGGTGTAAGTGAATATCTGAGACAGAATCCAGAATTCCTATTTCACACTTAGATCTGTCTTTTTCACCATAATTACACAAGTAAAAAATTCTCCTCTTTTTTTTTTTTTTTTATTTTGGCAGGGGCTAGGTTTGAACCCGCCACCTCCGGCATATGGGACTGGCACCCTACTCCTTGAGCCACAGGCGCCGCCCCTCCTCTTTTTTTCTTTTTTTTTTTGAGACAGGGTCTCACTGTGTCTCTCACACTAGAGTTTGTGGTATCACATTAGCTCACTGTATCCTCCGACTCCTGTCCTCAAGCGATCTTCCTAGCTCAGCTTCCTGAGTAACTGGGATGACAGTTGTGCACCACCACACCTGGTTCAATCTTTTAAAAGCTTTTTTAGAGACAGGATTATACTATGTTGCCCAGGTTGGTCTTGAACTTCCGGCTTCAAGCCACTCTTATGCCTCATCCTCCCAAAGTGCTGGGGTTACAGGCATGATCCACAACACCTGGCTGAAAGTCTCCTTTATCTCTGCTATGAAGCTCTTTCTTTCCCTCCTGGAAGATGACAGCATGATTATTGAGACAGTAAAAGGATAAAGCAGAAAGAATGCAGGCCATTTCTTCACTTAATTCAGCCGATAATGTTAGAATATGACAAAGTCCCTCAAGAGACTAACAGTCCATGGTGAAGGGTGTGGAACAGAAGTCAAAACAGATAATTTCAGATGTAGATAGCACATGTGACAAAGGTCTCTGAGAAGCGGCCACAAAGTAGGGAATGATCAGCTTTGGGGTGGACAGAGAGACCAGGAACGCTTCCTAGGAGAAGTGACCCTGAAGTTGAGTCCTGAAGTTAGCACCCCCAGATCAGGGAAGAGTCCTTCAGGCCGTAAGAACGGCACACACAATGGCAGGGCAGGGAGGCTGGTCTTGAACCCGTGAGCTCAGGCAATGCACCCACCTCAGCCTCCCAGAGTGCTAGGATTACAGGTATGAGCCATCGCACCCAGCCTGCCTCCCTTGTTTTCTAGGTAACCTATTCATTGTTTTCACTTGGCTGATGGACTTCCTCTGGTAGTTATTTTAGAGAGGACACATGGGCAGCGGTGCTGATATTCTCCATTTTCCCCCTTTCCCCTTTTGGTCCACTTCCCACATTTTTCCATCTTTCAGTGTGCCCTGTGCCCCATTCACCTTCGTGAATTGCACCAATCATCAATCGTCCTTCCTTCCTTCCTAACAGCATCTAAACCTGAATTAGTTCCTGCTTCCCTATTCCCTTCACAGAATCATCCAACACAAGTCCAAATCCAAGCTTCCCTTCCTAAGGTGTTCCCAAGATTCCTCTGGGGTGTATTCTTTCTGCCTCGGCAAGCCAGATAAACCTAATTGTTACTAACAACAAGTGTGTGCCCAGCGGTCTTTTTGCTGATGGATTCTGACATACTATGCAAACTCATCCTTCCTGAAGAAAAGAAAAAAAAAAAAAAAAACAAAACAGTAGGGCAGGGTGAAATAGAACAGCTCAGGGCTCTATGAGAAATTCTGTGATGTTGGAACAGGGGTCATAAAGGGTGTAAGGATAGGGCGGCGCCTGTGGCTCAAGGAGTAGGGCGCCGGTCCCATATGCCGGAGATGGCGGGTTCAAACCCAGCCCCGGCCAAAAACCACACAAAAAAAGGGGGTGTAAGGATAAAATCTAAGGCTGGATGGACAGGCAATGGCTCAGGGGTCAGAGGACATGGTCTGTCCACTGAGCATGGAAGAAAGAGCTGCTGGAGGGATGTAAAGAAGCAGTGACTTTTGCTTTAAGTGCTCACTAGCTGCAGAGTAGGGAATGGATTGGGAGAGGTGAACCTGGAGACACACCACTTAAGAAGCTATTACAGTGGTCCAGGTGAGAGAGGAGAGCAGCTTGAAAAAGATCCACGCCCGGGTGGCGCCTGTGGCTCAGTGAGTAGGGCGCCGGCCCCATATGCCGAGGGTGGCGGGTTCAAACCCAGCCCCGGACAAACTGCATCCAAAAAACAAAAAAATAGCTGGGTGTTGTGATGGACGCCTGTAGTCCAGCTGCTTGGGAGGCTGAGACAAGAGAATCGCGTAAGCCCAAGACTTAGAGGTTGCTGTGAGCCGTGTGACGCCACGGCACTCTGGTACAGTGAGACTCTGTCTCTACAAAAAAAAAAAAAAAGATCCACGCCCATAAGGTTGAAGAAAAGTGGGTGGATTTGATAAAGCTTCAGAAGAGAAAATCTAATATAATGAGGAAGGAGACTATGAGGATAATCTCCAGCCCTTTACAGGAGAGAGAGGCTGGAGGAGAGGGTGGGAGTGAGGAGAGGTTATGAATGGGCTATGTCGGATAGAAGTTGTCCTATGGGGGCCCCATTCCAAATGTCCTTCAGGTGACCAGCTCCCACCCCCGATGCTCATCTAGTCATAACACATCTTGTAAGGGACTAAGGATGGTCCTGTCATTTCTCTTTTCTGGACTTTAGGTTCCATCTGTAAAATGAAGGGATGAACTTTACTGGGATCAAGCCCTTCCTTCATCTCCCAGGCTGGAATGACCTCTCCGTTCTCTGAGTCTTGCAGCATCTGTCTCTGTCTTTCATTGAAAACTTTTACTGTTTTCAGTCTGCATGCCCTGTTTTCTGGCATCTCTCTCCAGTCTTCCCGGAAGTGAGTCATGTTCCTTCTTCTTGTCTCCAGAACTTTGAGATGCTTGGTACAAGGCCCCTGGGTTGGACTTTATCTTGCCCTAGTGCCCAGCTGGGCAGCACTGAGGATGCAGAAGAAGCGAGCTGATGGGAAAGGAAACATGGCTGGGGTCCTGGATCTTGGAGAGGTGGATCTGGGATGTGTGTGTGTGTGTGTGTGTTTCTGTACATACCTATGTGCGTGTGTGTTTGCACATATGCAGGCCTGAGTATTGGATGTGTCTCTGTGGCTTTTTTTGTATCAAGATGTATTTGAGGGTCTGTGCATGTGTCTCTACCTAAACAATCATGTGCAAGTCAGTGGACACAGGTTAGCATCTGTATATCCACGAATAGCAATGCCTGTGTGTATGTGAGGGTGTCTGCGTTGGCGAATTCATTTCTGTCCTCATGTAAGTGTCAGTATGTCTGTGTTCCCACATGCCTGTGAGTGGCACGTGTGTTACACACATACACATGTGCATAAATACGTGTGCTGATGTGTGTGTGTGTTTTGTGGTGTGTATAAATGGAGAAAGGTTACAGTGTCTAGTTAAAAGCATAGGATCCAAGGTCTGGCCACCTGGGTTCAGGCCATAAATCCAGCATTTAAAAGCCATAAGTTCTTGGGTGAGTAATTATCTTTTTTAAAGCCTTGGTTTACGCATCTCTAAATTGAGAATAATAATAGTAGCTACCTTCAATGTCTACCTTCTATGTAAACATAGAAAAACAGTGCCATCATGTACTTAAAATAATACTTAATAAATAGAAAATGTTGGTTGTTACAAAGGTCTTAATGGCAATAGATAGATATGTAAGTGGCTGGACTTGAGGGTCCAGGTGAGTCTGTCCATGTGTGCTAATGTGCTTTTGGGTACATGAGGTTGACATGTGTCTGTTAGATGGAAATACTGGTATGGATGGAAACCTCAGGGTGCACAGGGCCTGAGTCTGAGGGTCAGTGGATCTGTGTGTTTGAGTGTGGTCTGCCTGTGAGTGCCCCTGTGTAAGTTTGTCTCCTAGCAGGAGAGTGAACCTTCTACAGGAAGAGATTGTGTCTCATTCAATATTGTTCCCAGGTTCTGGGACCTGGGACGCAAAAGTGCCCAGCAAATTTGTGTTGACCGAATGAATGACATGAACTGGCCATTCAGAGATTGTTGCTCAACTAGCACGCTCATTTGTAGAAAGTAAAATGATGTAACTGACTAGTTGGCTAGTAAGATGATAGTTGGATAGGTAGATACAGATAATATGTAGATAGGGAATAGAAGGATAGATAGATAGATAGACAGATAGACAGATAAACAGACAGTGGGGTTGGCTCTAGTTAAATGAGATCCCGTGTAGTTCATTCTGGAAGAGATATTAGAGTTCCTATGTCTTGTGTTCTCCAATTGTGGCATCTTTGTGGAAGGCTTTGTGAGGACTCATTAAGGATTTCCAGAAATAGATTTCACCCATTCCCAGCCAGAACTTTGTCCTTCTAGCCCTGTGAATTAGCGGGGAGTTGTTTTGAGGGCCTACAGGGGAGGGAATCACAGAATGAGAGAGCTAAGGTTCTACTTGACATCAAAAGAGTTTATTTACTTTCAATCTCTCTGTGTTGGATGTATTTAAAGGAAGAGTTCCACTACTAAAGAATGTTTGAAAACCTTCTTATAGCCCCCCAACTCCTTTTATTCTACAGAAAGGAGAAGCTGAGTCTCAGAGTGAGGAGAAAGTTAGAAGCTCCTGATCTCTCAGGCCTATTCCTACCATGCTACCTGCCTGTGCCTCACATCTCTAGCAGGTGTGAGTCCTCTAACCCACTACGGACTCATCAGAAACAAGAAAGGATTCCTCTCAGGAACTATCTAGATAACTGTCCAGGAAACAACTCTGTTGGTTTGAGACTTACCCCCTCAAGTCACCTGATTGGCTATGTGTTAAACAGTCCCACTCACATGGACCAAACGACTGTACCAAGGGAAGGACTCTGACCCAAGCAGTGCAATCAGATCCTCCAATGCAATTTGGATGTGGGATAGCAAGATGCTATTCAGTCACTGGTCTTGGCATATTAGGTAGGGATGGGAAATGAAGCTGCAATGTCCAGATTTACTCAAGGTATAAAAGAACAAGAAAAGCTGGCTCCAGACAAGGGCACATGAAGGAGGCATGCACAGATAAGCAGATGCAAAAGACTGTGTGGCTTTGGGAAGAGAGACAGATGGAAAGACAGACAAACTTCAGTGTCCTGAGGTTTGCCAGTACCTCCTCCCAGTGCTTGTGCAACCAGTGTGTATATTTGCCCCTGGACTTTGGGATCCTATATCTGTTTAATTAATTCTCCTTTTGCCTGAGCTAGTTGGAGCAGATTTCTGTTTCTTGCAACCACACCATCTCTGAATAAGGCAGCACATCAGAAAGGCTCTTCTCAGTAGACACAGGCTCAGCATCCACTGGTCCAACCCTGGTTCCTGATTTTTCCTCGAGGAGAGCTTGGGGAGCCCTGGTGTGTAGCTGTGAGAAGCGGAAGTGGTATCTCTGTGGGGGACTTTGTAAGGACTCATTAAAGGTTTCCAGCAAGAGACTTCCCCTTCCCATAGTGGGATGGGAGTGTTGCTTTCTTATGGGACTCCCTGCTTACCCCTTCAGAGCAAGCACATCACTGTTTATAGCAAGAGGTGTTTTGTGGAGTGATGGCATCACTGTGTCAAAACCAAGCTGTTCCTCCAGCATCCAGCATTCAAGGGTAGGAGTATGTGTAGTTCTAGGCAAGTCACATCATGCCTGGGGCATGGTGGGGGACAGGGAGTGATGGGGACCCATCTTCCCTGGGGAAGAATCTCCAACTGCAGCCCCTTTACATGCTCCCATGGTGATTGTTGAGACCGTGATGGAAACACATCAGAGGAAGCAGAGTGAACGCAAGGGTCAGTCTGTTCAATTCATCAGTAGTCAGAACAGGAGATGCTTGGGAAGGAGTCATGGGAGGGGCCCCTTTTCTGTGTTCGCCCCTCCCCTGGTCACAGGATAGACTCCTCTTCCCAGGCGTTATAATCTTGAGCTACATTTCCAGTAAAGAAGCCACAGAGGCACCTAGCAAGTTTGCTTTGGAGGTTCCATCAACAAATGAGAAAGCCACCTCAGGGCACTGACACAGGCTCTGTTATGAGGAAAAGGAGATTACAAAGGCACTGAGAGTGGTAAAGAAGGTGAAAGCTCTTCCTTTCCCCTAAACCTAGCCCAGCCTTGAGTCTGTTAGTACCAAGACTGCATGAATTGGAGAGGGTTCCAGCAGTGTTGAAGGGTGAATGGGAGCCACTGCCAGAGGGAAGGGCACAAACATCTAAGCCAGACGCCCAGCTGAGCCTTCAGAGCAGCCAAGCTAGGAGGACAGTCAGGAGCAGCATGGGCCAGGCCACCAGGAACCCTGAAACACAAGAGAGGTGACTGTCAAGTGTTTGGCCCTGGAACTTGGCAGCAAATGCAGGGTTTCCCCTTGTCTTTTGCTCCACCAGGATGAAAAAGGCAGAGCATCCTTCCTATCCAGGCTGGGCTACAGCCCCTGGGAGTCTTGTGGTTGATACCAAGTTATCTAATCACCCTTCACTTTTTTCGTTTTCCTCTGGGCACACAGGAACGCAATTTTTCTCAGCCTCCTTTGCAGGTGGGTGAGACCATGTGACTGAACCTGGCCAATGAGATGTGGGCAGAAGTCATCTATGGCATTTCCAGGCCTGCTTCCTTAAAACTTCCTGCATGGGCCTGTGGGTCTCACACCCACCATCTAGGAACCAAATGCAGAGGATCCATGATAGGACTTTCAGGGGATAGTGCAGTTGGCAGAAGTTGCCAGAGGTATTAGGAGCCTGAGTTCCTAACAACTGCATGGAGCAAGACTGTACTCCTCCAACCCCTTCCCCAGTGATTTAGTGGAGAATGATACTATTGTGCAAAGACACAGAAGATTGGGAGCTGTCTGTTACTGCAGCCAGCATCACTTACACTGACTAATGCTACAGAGGCGGAAAGACACAGAGGTTAAAAAGCACTGCCTTGAGGTCTGTTAGCTTAGAATCTCAGCTCTACAAATAGCAAGTTAACAAACCTCTCTGTGCCTGAGTTTCCCAGTACGCAAAACAAAAATATTACTAGCACCTACAACCTTGCTGAATTGGTATAAGGCTTAAATGAGTGAATACATATTGAGACTTTACAATAGCGCTCAGCACAGGGTAAACACTATGTAAGTGTTGGTTTTGAAAATTAGACTCTGTGATCTTGTTCAGCTGGGATCATGTCTCTCCGGCTGTATAATCAGAGTTAATGAGGGGCCTGGATCCTGGATGATAGCTGCCTTGTAGCAGGGGGCCTAGGAAAAGCATATGTACCCTCCCACCATACTACCAAATTATAACATCTCTCCATCCTCCTAATTTTAAAGTAACTTGATAATGTCCTGGAAGTGGGGAGAAGAATATCATAATTGCCAGAACCATGTAAGTGTATGACAACCAATTTATACTCACAAAATGTAGTTGATGTTCAATTAATTCTAAAACATCAAAAATGACTGAGAAACAGCAAACAAGGAAAACCACAAATGCCCCTTGTGGTGGTCTACTACTTTAACATCAGAATGACCTTTTCCTCTTCCAGAAGGCTCCAAAATCCATTGCCCACCATAAAAATCAGTCTGTTCAGCAAACTCTACTGGGATGCCACATGGTTCTAGGCAATAAGCTGACTGAAAGGTCTGGCAGAAATCAGTGAGACTTGAGGTCCCTGACTTCAGGGCTGAGCTTTAACCACTCTTTCCAAAAAGCATTACTTTTCTTGGCATTGTCCTAATGTGAGCATGGAGCACAGACAGACCATCTTGGACTTAACCTGGAAGTTTTTGGAATGCTATCTAACTGGAGATTTGAGAGTTGAACAAACTTTTTATGTCTGGGGAGTAGTAAAATCTCAATAGCACATGCTTTCCACTTTGTCTAAAATATATTTCTAGTACCCCATAAATACATACAAATGTTGTCTATCTATCCATCTATATTTCTTTCGATTGTCTACTTGTTAAACTCCCAGTCATTCATCAAAAGCTCCCATCAGATGTTACTACCTGCTGAAATTCTTTCAGACCTTATTCAATACAGTCAGTTAGTCTATGTACTCTTTTCAGTATCTACTTGCTTGTCATTTATTCGCTTGTGGGCTTGTCCCATTTGTACAATGCATTGTTGGTCTCCTGGCCTATGAGGCTCATTCCTCTAACATTTGTATATCTGACTGTTTTTCTCATTTGGTTCAAATATCACCTCCTCTGAAAGTTTTTCTAACACTTATCTGCTCTGATATTCACTCTTCCTTCCTACTTTAACAAAAAAAAACCCATTAAACACTGAGCATGTGGCCACCCAGAATAAAGATTAGCATATCCTAGCTTCCTTTGTAGCCAGGGATGGGCATGTGGAGGTATAAATTACCAGCTTCGGGGAATGTTTCTTAATACTTATTGACTTCTTGTTCTCTCTATCCTTATGCCTAAGGTAAGGGTTGGCTCTCTGGCAGTCATCTTGGACCATAGGTGGAGGTGTGAGCTGGAGGGAGCCTGGACCTTTAATGACTTCATGGTGTCACCCTAGTAGCCTGGGATGGCCTGCCTCTAGACTTAATTTACGTGTGAGGGAAATAAACTTCTATCTTATCCAAGGCATTGTTACCTTGCCAGTAACCTTTTATTTCTAAAAGACTTTTTTAACTTTTCATTGCCTAGTCTGTCCTGCTCACCATCACATCTTCAGTACCTAGAACACCATCTCGTATATAGTAGGCACTCAGTAAATAGGTTTGGTTAAAGGACTGTCTTCTCTGCTAGGCTATGAGCATTTCAAGAGCTGGTCTCCATTGTGATTCATTTCAGTGTCCACCACAGTCACTAGCACAAGGAAGGGACTGAATAAATATGCCCTGAATTGAAAAGAGGAAGGAGAAAGAGTTGGGAGGGTTGTGGGAAAGGCATGAGAAAATGGTGTACCTGTGGTGCTGGGGGTTCCACTCATGATACCAGAAGCCTGGGCATCTGTGAACAAGAGTAGAAGAAGGTGAGGGCTTCCTGCTCTGGAGACTGGGACACTGAGGCCATAGGTACCCCAAGTCCTCCTTGACCTGCCCATCACCATGCTGACAGTCCACTCTATGGAAGCATCTATTATCTAGCAGGCATGCATTTTACACTTCATCCTCTTGACACATTTGTGAGGAAAATATCCTCATCCCCATTTGACAGATGAGAAGACTGAGGCTCGGCAACGTTTAAAGGACTTGCCAAGTTGACTTTGCCCATCAGTGGCAGAGCTGGGATATAAACTCCAGTACATTTAGTACATTTGATTTGAAAATAGAAGTTCCTAACTGCCCCCACCCCAGTTACCCTGTAACATCACATGAGGCTTCAAGTTGAAGTTCAGTAAAAGGGTCAGAGTACTCTTCTCCAGATATTGCTCATCTGGAGAATGAACGTAGTAGCAGTGCTTACCTCCTTGGACTGTTGTGAGCATTCAAAGTGACAACACAAATAAAGGTGGCACAGTGCTAGCCATGAAGAAATTATTATTATTATTATTATTTAACGTTACGGAATCTTAATTGCTTTAAGGCAAAAAAAAGTTTTCAGGGCACTTGGGTTGTTTCCACATCTTTGGGTTTGAGAATTGGGCTGCTACAAACATACGAGTCCAAGTGTTCTCATAGTAAAATGACTTTTCTTTAGGGTAGATACCTAGTAGTCGGATTGCAGGATCAAATGGAAAGTCATGAATTTGACAAATAAACTGTGTATACATACACCATAGAATACTATGCAGTCATCAAAAGATGGAGGTTTTGTATCTTTTTAACAACCTGGATGGTTTTGCAGAACACTGTCCTATGTAAATTATCACAAGAATGGAAAAACAAGCATCACATGTGCTCAATACTAAATTGAAACTAGTAGATTAAGGCGGGGTGCTGTGGCTCATGCCTGTAATCCTGGCACTCTGGGAGGCCATGGTGGGTGGATTGCTTGAACTCAGAAGTTCGAGACCAGCCTGAGAAAGAGCGAGACCCCATCTCTACAAATAGCCGGGCATTGTGTCATGTCTCTGTAGTCTCAGCTTCTAGAGAAGCCGAGGCATGAGAATCACTTGAGCCCAGGAGTTTGAGGTTGCTGTGAGCTATGATTACACAATGGATATTCAGGGTGTCTAAAACAAAAACAAAAACAAAAAAAAGAAAAGAAAAAGAAACTAGTAGATTAACAACTACCTGCTCACATGAGAGAAAAACTCAGATACAAGAAGGGGGGAGTGGGGGGAATTTGGCAAGTTCCCCCCAAAGGGAACAATGCCCAAGGCACACGTCCTGCGTGAAGGACACAGCTGCAGCTCATTACCTTACAAGTAACCTAATCATGTGGTTCCTCATATTAATCTGAAATTAAAATAATTTTTTTCATTCTTCTAAGTTTCTCAAGTTCTCCATTATGGTAGAAATAAAAACCAGGACAATACTACTAATCCACGAGGAAGATGGATGGAAATCTGAGGAACAATCGGAAAACTTCCTCTCTACCACATTCCAGAACACTCTAACTGAATTTTGGAGAAATTCGAATGGTCACTTGCTCGAAAACAAAATTACATTGAAGTGGGAGTTAGGACTTAAATGCTGCATCAAAGGGTCTGCATTCTGGGGGACTGGGGAGCAAGTGGAATAACGGAAAGGCCACCTGCTTTGAAATCAGACTGTGCTGGTGAGGTTCAATCCTAACTCCAGCCACTCACAAGCAGGGTGAGCTTTGGGCGAATGACTTCATCTCTCTGAGTCTTTCTCTCTCATCTGTTAAATGGACACAGTCACTTGAGGATTAAGGGAACTGATGGGGGGAGCTTAGCTTGGCCTCTGGCACACAAGAATTCTATCACAAATGGCAGTGTTGTTTAGAATACACAGACTAGATTCACGGAGGGGGTAGAAACACCCTAAGGGGTTGGGCTGGTGACCTCAGGCACTTGTGGTTAACTGTCAGCACTTGGCCCACTGGTCTTGTCACCTGGCCCTAGCCACTTACCTTTTCGAGTGATGGGTCCCAAATCTAGAACTTGGGCAAGGTCAATGCCCTGTACTTCACTGCGGACTTGATTTCTTGAGCAAGACTGCAGGAATAGAGAACTCTCATGTGTCAACATTGAAATTCATGATCTCTATCCACAGCTGCCCTTGCAACAGGCAGCTTTGGCACAAGAACTGGGCCCCACACACCCTGGTGCTAATTCTTATGCTGTGGTTGTCTCAATCTAGAGAATTCTCAGTGCCACATCAAACATCTGGCTTTGATGCTTCTCCACTGTGTGATCTGAAGCAAATGACTTCACCTCTCCATGATGACTAAATAGTATCTGCTTGATTGTGAAGATTAAAATAAGGTATGTCAGCCACACATAGACACTGAGTAAGTACTCAGTAGATGCCAAATATTCACTGGCCGTGTCAAATGGCACTAAGTATAGGAGGGGGGACGCTGGAGTCACCTGTCAGCTGGGGCACATCCCAGCTCTGATAACTTTCTAGCTGCATGTAGGACTAGGGCAAGGCAAAGGATTTCTGTGAGCCTCAGTTTTCTTACACTGGGGCTGATAAAAGAATCTACTTAAAGGGTTGTTGTGAAAATTTAATTAGGTAAGGCATGTAAAAGTTTTAGCATGGTGCTTGACTCAGAGTAAGCACTGAAAAAGCCTATTATTATTATATGTATAATCATTTTTTAAACATGTGTTATGTCAAGGGAACCTAGTAGACGGTTTTCTTCTTATCTACCTCCTGGGGACAAAATAGTTGCTTACAAATGGCCTTTTAGGAGGCCTAGATTCCATCTATTCATCCTTTGTTCTTCTCTTCCTTACATTCATCCCTCGCTCCCTCCCTGTCTCCTTTCATTCCTTCCTCCTCTCTCCCTCCCTCCCTCCTTTATTCCTTCCTCCTCTCTCCCTCCCTCCCTCCCTGCCTCCTTTCCTCCCTTCTTCCCTCCCTCCATAATCCCAGTAAATATATATGAAAGCCTATTATCAGGTGCCAGGCTCCATGGTAGGCTCTGGATAGTGCAGTCCTCAAGAGACACTCACAGGAGGGCACTGTTCATCAAGGGGGTCACAGAGATGTATCTCACAATGCAGGAAAACTAGGTCGTAATGTCCAGCAAACATGAACATCTGAACCGAGAACCGGCTTTCCGAGGACCTCCCATTCAACTCCATATGGATAGTGGAATCACGCTGATTTGGGCAGCTGCAGGGGGTGGGGGTGACAGGAACAAGGGTATAATTTCTAAAAATAGCAGCAGAGAAAGTTAGAGGGTCTCTCAAGGTTCCCTGCATTATAAGAACACAGACCTTTTTCTAGTCCTCCATGTTTCCTCCAAGATGCTATCCTTATAAACACACGTGGTTTAGATTATTAGGGGCACAGTCTCCAGAGTGAAACAGATTGGTTTGAAATTTTAGCCCTATCTACTTCTAGATAAGTGACCATGGCAGGTTACTTATTCTTACCTCAAACCTTAATTTCTTTCTTTCTTTTCTCTCTCTCTCTCTTTCTTTCCTTTCTTTCTTTTTTTCCACAGAGTCTCACAGAGTTGCCTTTGGTAGAGTGCCATGGCGTTAGTGCTCACAGCAACCTCAAACTCTCGGGCTTAAGTGATTCTCTTGTCTCAGCTTCCCAAGTAGCTGGGATCACACCACAGGCGCCCGCCACAATGGCTGGCTTTTTTTTGTTGTTGCAGTTGTCATTGTTATTCAGCTGGCCCAGGCCGGGTTCGAACCTGGCTCCCTTGGTGTATGTGGCTGGCACCATAACTACTGTGCTACAGGCACCGAGCTTCAATTTTTTTTTGTCTATAAAGTGGAGAGAGTAATATCAACTTTATAGGGTGACATGAGGGTTTAATGATACATACAGCTTGGCAGAAGGCTTGGCACACAGCTAAACTCAATAATAAACACTAGCTACTATTATTATTATGATTTGAATCATGAACTAAAGAGATGCATTTTCCTTTGTTTCTGTCAGTAAACAGTGTTCAGTAATATTTCTTTTTTTTTTTTTTATTGTTGGGGATTCATTGAGGGTACAATAAGCCAGGTTACACTGATTGCAATTGTTAGGTAAAGTCCCTCTTGCAATCATGTTGTTCAGTAATATTTCATCCCACAGCATCTGTTGTCTTGTTCACATCCATCAGTGTTAACATCTATATAATATATCATAGTTCACCATTACTTAGTCGATCCCCTATTTTTGAACAATATTATCAAGAATATCGAAATAGAAACTAATTGACATTTATTTTCTCTGCCTACCTATTTGGTATTCATTAATACTTTTGGCAAAAATTCCAGGAGTGCTATTTCTGGGTCCAACGGGCATGGTCTTGGTGTATAATACAACTTACACAGTTGTCAGTGATGGAGAGAAGAACATTTTCCCCCTGACCTTATTCAGGGCCAAAAGATAATCCCAGAGGCACCTATTACCTGTTTCTGATAATAAAATACTTCACAGGGTCAGCCTTGTCTTCAGTGGGGGTGGCATAGCAGTTCCTCAGTAGCAGGTTGAACCGGGAGGTGTCCCCTCTCTCCAAGATGGCACCCACGTAGAGCATGGTGTCCACTGACAGCACAGCCATGGGCTCTTCGTAAGGATTCGTGAAGTTCTGGTCTTGGAAGAGGGCCATCCGGACAGTGAACTCTCCGTTCCCATCCACACTGATGTTCAGGGAACTGAGACAAGGAAAACCAGCAAAGTGCAAACACGAGGTTTTTACCAGAGAGGGCAACGTAAGTCAAGCTCTCCAGTTCTATGAGGCACATGTGGAAGCAAAGGCATACCTTTGATCCCTACATGAACTGTTCAAGCCTTCATTTAAACCGAGGATTTACTAGCTTCTAGGCACTAAACTTGACAAACAGGGAGTCCGTCTCCAGGATGTCCGACAATCTGCTCTGCAGGATGGCTCCCACATGTTTTCCTCACTGGGCGAGTAATCGTGAGTGTAGTGTATGAGCCATCCTCTCGAGAATGGGGCTTGGGACCAGGTCTGTGGGTTCCCAAGTTTTAGCAGCAGATCTCTTCCCTCCACCTCACAAGATAAATGGCTTTCATTTTGATTTTTGATAGATGAAGGGCCCCAACATTTAAATGAAAAATTTCTACTCTTTCTGATCCCACCATTCAGTGAGTCCAGGAGGTAATAAGGAAATGGGAAGGGCACTCTGACATCCAGAAAGTCTCCCTCGTAAGTATAAGAATGCTAAAGAACACTGATTCAGCAGGACCCCATTTCAGACTCAGAGACACAATAAAACAGACAAAAACCCCTGCCCAGATTGAATCCTGCCCAAACTGCTATTGGTCTATTTCTGGTGGGGATGGGGGTACTGTTTATTCAATAAAAGCTACTCTCTGCTCAAATCTCATATTGCCAGTAAGTCTTCCTGACCCTACTCCACCACCAAGACTGGGTCTGGGACCCCTATTCCCTGCTCCCAAAACACCCCATGTCTCTCCTGCAAGTATTCATCTCACTTATATTTACTTAATCTGTTGTTTAATGAACTTGTCCTATGTTTTTGTTTCCTAGCACATTGAATAAGCACTGTTTTGTATTACTGCATTGCTTCATAATAAAAAATATTTAACATCCACAAAATATTCTGTCTGCCCCATTCATGTGGAACATCCTTAATATGCTTTCAATAAATACTTGTGGAAAAAATAATTGAATAAATGAAAGCTTCCGTAATATCATGTGGACATCATAAGCTGTACCTGAAGTGACTGTGACCAATGTCAGGGCTATACAACAAGGGGAAAGGGTCGGCGCTGTACCTTACAATGGGCTTCAGGGCAGTTTGGAGACTGACTTTCATGTCCAGCGGGTAGGCACATTGAAAGTTGACGTTGAGGATGGTATCTCTGATGATGAAATCATCGACCAAGGAGACAGTGTTTTTGTAGATGGCATGGGTTTGATTTCTCTTCAGCATAAAAACAAAACCACATGCATGTTTGTGGGTACACGTGTCTGGGTGTATCTCACACTCAGATCTGTCTGATTCTAGAGTCAGCGTTCTCAACCATGCAGTCACTTGCCTTCTGCTCCCAAGGAGGTAAAGGGACCTTCTCCTCCAGTGGCACTGACATTTTACAGGAAGGAGCATGAGGGCCCCAGACCAAAAATTAGAATGATAAATTCTTGATCTATGCGTCTCTGTGCATCCACATCAGCCCTAATTAAAATAATCATGATTATATCTTACATTTATTAAACTCAAGTGTCAGACTATTGACCAACAGGTATAATCCCACATAACCCCTGGGGTCCTGAGAGGCCAAATGACAAGGTCAAGATCTCACAGCTTCTATGATGGGTCCCTTCAATCTGACTCCCGCACTCTGGCGGCAGTGGTGTGCATGCCACTTACCTCCACAATGTTCCCACAGGCACTAGCCTGGACAGGGCTGGTCACAGACACCCAGCTCTTCTCTTCTGTCTGCATGATGCTGCTGCAGTTTCGGTCTCTCAAGTAGGCAATGACTTCCTCCCCAAAACCCAGGCCTCCCAGCAAACACTTGTCCAGATTCACCTGCATCTCCCTGTCCCCACAGTCCAGCTGAGGTTTCAAACTGTGGATATCTGCAAAGCAGAGAGGGGGCAGGTGGAGTGGACAGGGGTCTGAATGTAGTGGGCAGAACCCACATTCCTTGCCCTTTGGCAAGGCCGCCATGCCCACCGGGAGGCTGGGCAGACTTCAGGGTGCCTGGGACCCAGATGGAATTCACACCCAGTCTGGTGGCAAGGAAGGTTGGTAGAGGGGCCCTGGGTCTAAGATTTTCGAGCATCCCATGTGCAGGCTTGGCTAAGGTTTTCCTGCCTTGTTCCCCTTGGGTATTGGTGCTTTGAGGGAAGTGAGTTGATCCTGCATTCTATACTAAAATCAAAGCTAGATATACACTCCTTTGTAAAGCCAGCACATCTCATCAGGTTCAGAGAAATTGTATTCATTTTTCATTCGTTCAACAAATACTTCTTGAGCATCTGCTACCTGCTAGGCACTGGGGATACAGACAAAATCCCCACCCTTATACTATGTATGTTCCAATAGGGGAAACAGAAAGTGAACTATAGAAATACTATTTCTATTGTATTCATGAATGCACTGACTCAACATACATTTACCAACTACCAAGTACCTTCAACATGGAAATAAATAAGACATAGACTCAGCCAATGAGAGTTTCTTAGTGTTGAGTAGACACCAACACACTAACAGCTTATTGTAATTCAATACCATAAAGGAACTGACAGAGTGTATTCCAGGTGCAGGGGGAGCTCACAGGGAGGTATATCTAACTCTGTTGGCTAAGTCAGGGAAGGGTTTATAACCAGAGTTTTGCTAGTGAATAAAGCAAGTGTTCCCAGGCTGAGGGAACAGCAGAGGCAAAAGTATAGAGCTAAAAGGGAATAGTGCATTTGCAGAGGTGCAGAGTTCAAGGTATAGAAACTTAGAACAGGAGAGGGGAGAGGTGAGAGAGAGGGAGAAGGCAGTGAAAGCCGCATCCTAGAATGATTATGTCTGCACACAGTGGGGGCTCACTGGACTCACTGGGCTCACTGGTCCACACTGCTCTGCAGGGCACTGCTGAGGACATGAGGCAGGCCAGCTGCTCCCCCAGTCAGGCCAGCCCACCTTGGTGCAAGGAAGACATCTTCAAATCCTGATGTCTGATACCGTGATGGGATTTGAGCCTCAGAAAACAATGCCATCCCTGTGGGCTCTCATTCTCCCCCACGAACAGAGAGAGAGTCTTTGAAGAGAGCAGGTTGTTTTCCACCCCTCATTCCCCACACTGCTCTTTCTGGGCACGATCGAGACCCCCTCATACACACGGAAGCTCCAATTTCCAAACGTGTCATGCTTCTTCTTGTCCCTCTGCCTAGAACACTCTGTCTTCAATAGGGACCAGGAGTATGTTCAGAGGAAGGTGTGCTTGTGCCAAGGGTAATGTCAAAAGCCCTTGCTAGAATCCAATGATGGAGAGAAATAATCTCAGTGGGAGTTCCAAACCCCAACCAGGTTCATCTATGGCAATCGTACCCAGAGGCCATCTGAGTCTGCTTGCTTGTCTCCTGGGATGAAAAACCCATCACCTCTGCAGCCAACGCATTTGAACTGCTCTGATGTAGTTTTCATAATAGCCCTGTATGGTGGGTATTTTTATTATCATCTTATCCCCATGTTACAGATGAGGACATTAGGGCTCAGAGAGTATAGATCACTTGTCCCAGGAGTCTGCCCATGTCCCTGACACAAAGACTCTGCAGCTGTCTGGATGTAGCTCCCACACTTGCAGAATTCTTGTCTTCTGTGCTTTTGTCCCTCATGGGTCAAACCTGCCCATGACAGAGCTATTTTCTGAAGCTGGAATTCAGTGGCTGACATGGAAGTTTGCTCCAACTCTGCTCTCCCAACCTTGCAAATCCACTGGTCCATGCCCGCCCTCAACTCTGGTCCACACCTCATTCTGACCCTCTGGAGGTCCCTCCCTCCTGCCCTGCTCACTTCGGATGGCAGCCACCTTCCCTTCCCTGTGAGCCACTCACCAGAGCTGTTGAGGTTCTGTTTGCAGAAACAGTCCCAGGTGCCATTGAGAGTGCGGCGGCACTCCTCTGTGGGGCGACAGACCTTGTCGCACTTGTCCTCCACAGGGGAAGGCTCTGGGGTACAAACACGGGAGAGGACAATCAGGATGCTGGAGTGAATGTGGGGCCCAGCATTGTGGGGAAGCCTCTGGAGTGCAAGTTCAAACCCCAGCTCTGCCATGTCCCAGCTGTGCGATCCCGACTCCCTAACTCTTTTGTTCCCCTTTGGGGTGATTGGATAGCATCTGCCTCACAGAGTTGGGGAGAGGGTCACTTAAAGTGCTTAGGATAACAGCACTGTGCTGTTATTCTTGCCATTATCCTTTGTTCTTGTTTTGTTTTGTTTTGTTTTTTTTGCCAGATGAGAAAAGAGAGGTTCAAAGAGGTAAGTTAAACTGCCTAAATAGAATGGGAATCCAAATGAGCCTGATATTATGCTACACACACATTTGAGGGAGATTATGCCCTCAAATCAGAATTTCTGGCTTTACTTGAGAGGTTGGAAGAACTGGCAACCTTTCTGCTCTGTTCCCACTGGGCAATAGCTGGCCAGAGGCTGGTCAAGGCTGCTCTGGGTCACCTCCTTTTAACCTGCTCCTCTGCCTTTCCTGAGCCCTGGGGTGGTGTTGCTGCTCACCTGTGCAGTATCTCAGCCTACATTCGGGGGTGCCCTCCAACCGGTACACGTAGTACCCGCCTGGGCAGGCCTTCACCAGCACCTTCGTCTTCCATAAACAGCAGTTGTCACTCCAATGGGCACAGGAGGTGCGGTTGATGATGCCATCCCCAAGCCCAGGGTGAGTCCCGTTCAGCCACATGGGAGCATCCGCCTGGCATCGGTACACTGGGACACAGGTCTCCGGCATCCTCACTCCTCCCTCACCCACAAAGCGGTACCAGCCGCTCAGGCCCCTGTCACACCCCCGGGAGTTTTCGGTGTTCTCTGTGCTTCGGAAGGGTTCATCTAAGACGGTGTAATTCTGGCAGGGGTCAAAACAGGTGCTAGAATTGTCACAGTACAAGTCCATTCCATAGAAACCGGCCTCGGCGGGGTTTCTGTAACCTGGGAAAGTGACAGAGAGAGCTTAGGTGTGCTGAACAAGGCCTCCCACGACAGGGTTGCTTCCTCGCCACATTCTACTTTCCCAAAGGACCTCCATGAAGATAATAGGCACACAACTTATTAATTAGGCATCAAATTTCATCACCTTGCAGTGGAAATAATCAGAAGACTTTGGTATTTCACAGGCATTAAGGACAGTGGGGCCGCCAGCCGGCACAATACCTCTCTCCCCCTTATCAGAGTTAGGGAGTCCTTCCCTGTGTGCCCGTACATGGTGGCTTTGTTTGACCAATATTTGTTTTTCTCATCATAAGTGTAATACATGCTCACTGAAAAAGAACTGCAAACATTATTAAAATGAATCAAGCAGAAACGAAAGTTGTCATAAGCCCCGTTCCATTTCCAAGCCTAATCATAAATTTGTTATAATTCATGATGCCTTCAGATTCTTCCTATGCCTTAAAACATGGACTTAAAAAAAATAAAAAATGAGTTTAATTCTGTACAACGTTTTTTTTTCCCCTTTTGCATTTTTTACTTAATATGGACATTTTTCTGTATCAGGACATACAGTCTAACTAATACAAGATTTCTCCACCTCAGCACGGACATTTTGGTTGGATCATTCTTTATGGGGGTGAGGGCGGCTGCTGTCCTGTGCATTGAGGAATGTTTAAGAGTACTCCTGGCTATGGGCGGTGCCTGTGGCTCAAAGGAGTAGGGCGCCGGCCCATATACCAGAGGTGGCAAGTTCAAACCTGGCCCCAGCCAAAAACTGCAAAAAAAAAAGAGTATTCCTGGCTTTTACCCACTAGTGGCCAGTGGCACCCACCAGAAGTTGTCTCCAGGTAATTGCTAAATGTCCCTGGCGGGGGCGGGGGGGAATCACCCCCAATTCAGTGGGAACCACAATGTGATCTAATGAGACTATTTCAGCTTGGGGCCTGTAGCTCAGCAGCTAGGGCACCAGCCACATACATTGGAGCTGGTGGGTTCGAACCTGGTCTTGGCCTGCCAAACAACAATGACAACTACAGCAAAAAAATAATAGCCAGGTGCTGTGGTGGGTTCCTGTAGTCCTAACTACTTGGGAGGCTGAGGTAAGAGAATCGCTTAAGCCCAAGGGTTTGAGGTTGCTGTGAGCTATGATGCCACAGCACTCTACCAAGGGCGACATAGTGAGACTCTGTCTCAAAAAATAAAATAAAATTAAAAAAAAAAAGAGAGAGACTATTTCTGATCTACCATGCCTTTTGTGTGTGTGTATGTGTGTGTGCTAAACAGTTTTAGGGACTGTGACATATGATGGTGGCAGAGATGAAGGAGGAAGACCACAGGCTAGGAAGGCTGGGTTTAAGTCCAGCTCCACACTTTCCAGCTAAGTACGTGGCAGGTGATTTAACTTCCCTGAAACTCATATGCAAAACCACACCTGTGAGCTATGCATTCCAACCTTCAGCCATTCCCATGCTTAGGGCATGTTGTTTTCCACATCATTGACTTCAAATGTTTCTTTCAATGATTCTCTTTAAAATGAGTTTTATCTACAAAGAAGATTGTGCTGAGGCACGAGTGTGTTGAGCCCAAATGCAGATCTAAGAGAATGCTGGCTCTTATTAAAAGATGCAAGCCTTTTGAACTGGGAGGAGATAATGAAAAGAAGGGGCCAGGTGGCGCCTGTGGCTCAGTGAGTAGGGCGCCAGCCCCATATGCCGAAGGTGGCGGGTTCAAACCCAGCCCCGGCCAAACTGCAACAAAAATATAGCCGGGCGTTGTGGCGGGCGCCTGTAGTCCCAGCTGCTCCGGAGGCTGAGGCAAGAGAATCGCGTAAGCCCAAGAGTTGGAGGTTGCTGTGAGCCATGTGACGACACGGCACTCTACCTGAGGGCGGTACAGTGAGACTCTGTCTCTACAAAAAAAAAAAAAAAAGAAAAGAAGGGGCCAAGCAATCCAGTTGGAAACGTCTTTTGTTTTATTATGAGGACAATAAAACCTTGAGGTTACGTTAAAAAAAAAAATTAAGTTTTATCTTAAGGACTATTATCTGTGATAACATAGGTAATATGTACTAGGTATATTTCTTAAATCTGCATGAAAACAAATGGATAGCCATTAAAAATTTTTAAGAGGCTGCCATACACCCCTAGAGTCATCTTGGAATATTTATGCCCCATATGGGGAAACACAAGCCCTTAAAGGACTGTTAGAGGATTAAATGAAATAATGTGTGTAAATGCCAGACACTCTCCTTTAATTCTGATTTGCTAAATGCTGGGGGTGCCTGATTAAAGAGCTAGATACACACCTGGAATCATATTCTTATCAAACGCATTAGAGGGGCTTTTTAGCAAATGAGATTTTCAAGGCTTGCTCATGTACTTATTTTAAGGAATCCCCAAACTTGTTATTATTGGATTATTTCCTACATACCCCACATTTTCCCATCTGAGGCCATGAGTTGGGTTTCCCCACCCACCCAGGGTTGAAATTTGCACCCTTGTCTTATAGAAACCCTTCTACAAGGATCTGTGTTGCCTGATTCATAGTTCTTGGAAAGAGCCTGGAGAGATCTCTAGCCCCTTAGACCCTGGGACCCTGCATTGTTGCCTGATTCGTAGTTCTTGGAAAGAGCCTGGCGAGATCTCTAGCCTTTTCAGGAGAAGGAGAAGACACTTGCTAACACACGGTGGCTGGGTGATTTGTTCTTCATCTTCTCCAATCCAGGTTCTCTGATGTCCCTCAGATACGGGCATGAGAAGTTAACTGGCACCCTGTCCTCTCAGAGAAATTTCCAATTTGGTTCTTTGAAAAACTGTGACTCGATTTCCATTTTTCTCATCATGTTCCCCTTGACTTCTACCTCTGAGTCTTTGCCTCAGCCCCTGCAGTTCCTCTCACTGACCAGAACCACCTTCCCTGCCCTTCCTGTTCACTCCCCAGGTCTTGCCAGACATCTGAGAGGCCCGGTGAACAGGGCACTCACCTTGCTGCAGCGCCGATGCCAGGGTCAGAATGCAGGAGGCCAAGGCCAGCCACAGGAGGTCAGAGCCCGTCATCTTTTCCACAGGTGAGGCCAGCAGGTCACTCTACGGTGTCCCCATGCAGCTACGGAAAAGGAAAGCCCCAGATAAGATGAGGGCATAGGCCCATGTCCTCAGAAACAGAACTGTTGGCTTCCTGGACTAAGAGCTGTATTGTTTCCAAGCAAGTGTGCATTGCAGAAAGGGGGTGAGATATTGGGAGCTTGCCAAGGGGATGAGGTTCACAGAACAGAAACCGAAGGCAAGCTTAGAAACAGCTGGCACTGCAGAATGTCCTGGAAGGATCTCAGGATGGTCCCTGCTCAGGTGGAGGTAGAGGCTGTCTGAAGATTGGGTAGAGAGAGAGAGGGTTTCAAGTGCCTGTGAATACCTACAGACAGAAATAATGGCTGCTCTGTCTTAGTTTTATGCATCAGGTACTGCTGAGACCCTCCCCGCCCCCCCCCCCGAAAAATGCACGTAGATTTCCACAGGAGGGGGGCCATATCAGGTCAAGCCCCATATGCCTTGCTCCCAGCATGAAATCTGGCACACAAGGGGTGGCTCAGTAAAGGTAAGGGGTGCATGAAAGTAGGAACTGTGAAGAGCCTGCCAAAGCTCTGGTGACGTTTACTCTTCAGGGAAACTTCCTGAACAGGAAAATCTTTGGATGACTTCCTATAGTCTCTGGACAATCTCAGTTGAAGATAGGGATCTGTTTCTGGCAGGGGTAACGTGAATCTATAATGAAAGAGCAGGGACAGGGGAGCACCGAGGACCAGGCATTCTTAGAGATGAGACTCCCAAGTAGAGACCTATCTCCCTGCTAGAGGAGTCCAGGGCAAGGGCGAGGGTGGCATCTGTATGCCTGGAGCAGCAGCAGGTGGCTGGAAGCATGGCTGAGTTGGACACAGAGTGGCATCTGGAGTCCCTGACAATGGCCAGGGTCCCAGGGTCTAAACTCTTCACTGGGTTCTGAAAATTTTCAGGAACAAACAACGCTAGCCAGTCCATGGGTCAAGAGAGGGCCCCCTTAGGATTTAGAGAAAGCCTGCTGGGACTGGGAGGACTTACCTGGGGGTGAGACCACACAGCATTCCTCCTCCTCTGGCCAACCATGGGAACACAGCAGGCTGTCTTTTTATTGCTATTTGCTGCCCATGTGGCTCTTCACAATTGGTGCTAAAGTTCCAAGCACACACTGGGTATTGGTGAGATAAGCAATTTACGCAAAGGATGGTGAAAGGAAGGCCCTCCCCTGACACCATACTCTTCCAACCATCTCGCGGATACTTCCCTATAAACAATAGCCATGTGTGCCGGATGCTAAACACGCTGGGCTCCGCTGAATGCCCTGCCACCGTGACTTCCCACAATTAATCCTCATAATAAACCAATGAAGCTGGTGCCATGTTTGTTGGCAGAAGCCAAATATTAATCAAAAGGAAGCTTAATACCCAAAGGGAAGTGGAGAGAAGTCAAACAAGTACTTGTTTGCACAATGGATTTTCTATCTACCTCGTGTTCTTAGCTAATCACCTCAGAACACTTCTGCTTCTGTCTGGGGGCAAGTTGGAGAAAGGAAATAAATAAGGAAGGGGATAGGGGTGATCTCTATTCTTGACCCCTAGAATCCACCCATCTTCAGATATGCTAACGTTAGGGACTTTAGGAAGGTCTGATTGGTTGCTGGTCATAAAATGGCAAAGGACAGAGAGCTGCTGGACAAAGTTAAGTTTCAGAAGAGCCCTTCCTCCAATGCCCTTTGATATGTGGGCTACCCTGAGGATTGGAAGGCATGGACCTGAGAAGAGGGTGCAGAGGATCTGAAGTCAGGCCACCAGGAGGCAGGTGACTTTAATGGGTCTCCCTGTTTCATTCTTACCCCGTTTGTGTTTTCTCCACTGCAGCTGAAGCCACAGAACCATCTCTCAGCATTATCCCACATTCCCAGGACTCCAGACTCCCTGGGGTCTGACCCCTGTTCGCAATTGCAACCTCACCTACAACTTCTGCACAACACATTCTCTACTTCAGCCAATCTAGGCTCATCTGACCTCTTCCCCATCTCCGAGCCTTTCTACATGTTGTTCCTATGGTCTGAATCACTCTGTGCTTCTCCTCCTTGTCACCTCTTCCAGGAAGCATTTCCTAAGTCCACAGGTGGGCTGGTGTTCCTCCTCTCTGCTCCTAAGCCTCCCAGAGCTGACTTGAATTACACTCACCTGGCAATTTATCTGTCTCCCTCTGAAGATCTTTGTGGACAGGGATTCTGTCTCTGCATTTCTAACTAGCACCTACTAAGCAATTATTGAGTAAAGAAACAGACAAAATATGCACGCTCTAGGCCCCCCTCCAGTGAGTAATGCCTCAAACTTATGGCTGTCTGAGTAGCAGTCATCCTTGGTGGAAAGACACAAGATCCTGCCCCAGGCCCTTTGCACTTGTTACTCCAACTGCCTGTAATGCTCTTCTTCAAATATTCCCCTGGATCACTCCTTCACTTCCCTTACCCTCTGCTTTTCAGAAAGACTTATCCTGATCATCTTTTGTAAAATAGCAGCCCCCCTTGCTCTAGCCACCTTTTCTTGTTTTTTTTTTTTTCCTACCTCCACAGTGCTTGTCACCATTTTTCACATTTCCCTTAGTTATTATTTATCCTCCTTTTAAACTTTCTACCAGCAATGGCTCTGTTTTGATTATTTGCTTAATTTCCATGATACCTATAAAAGTGGTTGATGCTCAAAAGTGAATTACTCTCAAAATATCTGTTAAATATATTGAGCTGAATAATTGATAGAAAACAAGAAAAAAAAAGAAAAGGAAGCAAGGGACAAAATTATTAATTCTGATGTGTTTACATCTCCTCTAGCTCTTGTCTGTGGCCCTCGTTTCTATTTTTCTTCACTCAACTATTTCCATTATGTTCTGTTGTACCCACATCAATGTATAGATAAACCTGCTCAAGGTCAGTCAGGGGCAAATGATCACAGTAGGGTCCAGATCAGCCTGTGGTCCCCTTATGTAAAGCTCTCAGGCAAAGGCAGAGGGCATGTGCTTTCCGCGCCTGCCTGTGTATGATAAGAGGCCCCTTAAACACACCATTCTAGCTGCCTCCACTTCCTGATACACACGTGTGGCTTTCCCTAGGATCAGATGGCTTGAATAGTGGGACAGGGCCTTGAACTTTCCTGGAAAGCCTCAGCTGTCGTCCAGGGAAGCAGCTGGCATCAGGTTAAAAAGTTCTCAGAAGCATCAGCTTCCTTTTGTCCACTTGTTAAAGAAGTCCTGAGGGCCTCGGGATATCTGAATCTTCTGGAACCAGTGGCCCCTGGTTTCTAGTCCTGTATCCTGGAGGGACCCCTGCAAAGCATCCTCTACTAGCAGGGGTAACGGGTCTGCTCTCCACTACTGGCCTGGGACGGAGAAGTCTGGATATGCCTCGTACCTGGTATTGCCTTGCTGATTCCGTATCACCTCTCAGGACTGGGAGATTCCTGAAGGCAGGGGCTGGGTCTGTATTTTTCACTTGGCACAGTGTTGGCACACATGAGGTGCCTCTGTTGCACTCCCCATTTCTAAATGCCTGCCCTACTTGGAATGACTTGTTCAAGTTCTCTGTCTCCTACCAGACAGTAAATTCCAGAGGGCCAGGCATTATGTCTGACTTGTTCACTGCTATGTCCCTGGCATCTAGTGTGATGCCTGGTACATGGCAGATGCTTTGCAAATACGTGTTAAAGGAATGAACGGATGGATGTGTGGATGGATAACTGAATGAATGTGTGAGGAGACATGTGTCTTATCTAAGGTCACAAGCCAGAACCCAGCTTGAAGCCAGTCTCTCTGAGCAGAATGTGAACTCTATGAGGACAGGGCTGAGAGCTGTCTCTTCCTGCCAGGGGATCCTCAGAACCACAGACAAGTGCCTGGCTCATAGGTGCTCAGTAAATATTTGTTGAATGAATGAATGAATTCAAAGACTAAGCTTTTAAAATCATTATTTTGTCTCATTCTTTAAGGAAACAGGGACCTCATGTACAGACACATCATGAGTCCCACTTTAAGAGAAGACAACATTTGAAGACATAGGCTGTTTTTTTTTTTTCTTTTCTTTTTTACAATGAGGATTAAAAGAGAGAAAATAAGAACAGGTTGACTGAAGCGTGAGCTCCCTTTCCTGTGGCTGGAGCACTGGTCTATAACACCCCGCTGGCCAGCAGGAAGTGAGCTAAAGCCCCAGAGTGCAGAGTTTCTTGCTGTTTATCACTGAACTGGCAGTGTCAAGGTGGCCCACAGAATTAGAGGCAGCCAGATTTTCAGGAGCTCTGAAAAGAAAACAATTATAGGACCGTTGGTAGCAGTGATGAACTTTTGTGCAAATTAACATGAGATGCCTCCACTGGACTGACCAATTAGAAAAGGACACCCTTTCTGGCTAGTCCATTAGAAAAAGGAAGCCTCCTTCTTATCTGCCCTATAAAAGGGGCCCACTCTTAGTGAAATAATGGAAAAGGTACCCTCCCAGGTAGACCAGTTTGAAAAAAGGCAGTTCTTCCTCTGGTATTAGACTTGATATCCCCTCAATAGGGCACTTTTGTGCAGTGTCCAACCTATTTGACCATCCTCAGAGACCCTGAGGTATATTCCCAGAGGACAAGCGTCTTAGGAATGCCCTGACTCTCCAGCTCAGAGCTCAGCACTCCTGGGCCAAACTAGCTCAGATCAAATGCCTGAGATCAGTATAATGACTCCCTCCAGGTGCCAGTAGCAAAGAAGGGCATCTGGTGCCAGAATTTGCTTTTCACCTAAATTTTCAGATGATTCAGTAGCCATGAAAATCAAGGATCAATTAAGGACCACAAAAATATCCTTAGTCTTTGGTCACATTGTAGTCAGAAGAGCAAAGAAGCAGAGAAGCAGGGTTTCTTGTTTGTCTGTAGTGTTCACCCCAGCCCTATGCAAGGTTCTTGGCAACAGTAGCATTTAACAAATATTAAGACACCTGTTGAATGAATCCTGAACCAGGTGTTAGAGGTAAGCCATGGAGCATCAGTAAGTTCCCAAGATGCAGATCTGTAGCATGTGCTTTGGGTACAAGCCTGTAGTAAATGTGTGCACGTCTGCACGTGCAAATATGCACATGTGAAACTGCAGCTGTCTATGCATCTGGGTGCACAAACATGTCTGGACGTCTATGTTCTTGGGTACCTTCCTGGGCACACCTGTGTCTCTGCACACATATACATGATTATAAGATAGCACAGGGTATGTGTGCATATATGTACATCCCCAGGCCCAGGCATTTCCATAGATAGGGTCACCTCTCCAGAGCTCATGTCAAGCAGGCCAGGACCTCCAGCACACCTGGGGGCCCACAGAATAGAAGCACCCAAGGAGGGTTCTGGGACAAGTCCCTTTGCAGAGAATGCCTGAACTCACCCACGCTGCAGGAAGGAGCCCTTGAGACGGCAGCCAGGACACCTTTGGAGGGAAAATGGAATCCGTGGAAAGAGAAAGCATGAGGCTGGGCAAGAAGCCTGAGAAGCCCCTTCCATCTGCTCTTCTCCTTGCAGCCACAGTAATCTCTTCAAAATCCAGATCTGATCATTTCATTCGCCTGCCTTGTGGCTTTCAGGAGAATACAAGGCCCCCATGTGATCTGGCCCAGCCTGCCTCAGCTCATCTCATGTGGCTCTCCTCCTCCTTCCAGCCTACTGGTCCTTCTCTCAGCTCTAATAACAGGCTGGGCTCCCTCTGACCACGGGTCCTTTGTCCAAGCTGGGATTCCCTCTCCCTCCTCTCTTCCCTGACCCCTCTTATTCACTGTCCTCTCAGTTTCCAAATCTCAGCCACATTCTTCCCCTCTTGTAAGAACTTGGTGCTTCTTATATATTTTCTTCTTTGCACTTAGGACAACTGCTTATAAACCTCTAAGTGGAATTATTTAATAATGTCTCCCCCACAGATCTATATTCTCCATGTGAGCAGGCCTATGTCTGTTTTTGCTCATCCCGTGGCCCCTTAGCACATGATAGCATATTTGTGCAATGAGTAGATGAATGAACGCCTGAAACTGGTAAAAGGAGGCACCTTACATTCCTGTTTGGCCTAAAGGAACCACTTGCTCTCAGTTCTTCAGATCCCAGTAAGATTCCCAAGGTGCCAGGCTCTGTCACCCTCCTCCTCTCCAGAGATCATTCCCAGCTGGAAAAATCAAGGAGGGAGTGGCTCTCTTTACCTTTCCGTGTGATGGGACCCAAGTTCAGAACACGGGATTGGTCTATGATGACCCCACTTCGGAATCTGGTCCTGGAGCAGGTCTGCAGGGAGAGGGTGATAGGAAAAAACCTTCCATGAGGGAGCCGGATTGTGACCCTGCTGTGTGGAGGGGGCTGAGCAACTCATAGGAGCATCGTCCTGCTGCAGGTTGGAGTTGTTAGAAGATTCTACATGTGGCCTCATGTCCCAGCTCTACCACTCGCAAGACAGTATGATCTCAGGCTGGGCGCTCAAGTTCTCTGAGTCCCTCTCCCAGAGTAGCGATATCTCCCTTTCAGAGTTGCTGTGAAGCATTAAAAAGTTAACACACACAAAGGGGACATAGTGCTTAAAAATGGCAGCTCCTGTTATCAGAACACAAGCTCGCAGGTAAGCCAGACCTTTGCCAGCCTGCCCTAATCCCCTGACCCCCTGAATCCCCAGCAGCTGAGCTTTCCTCTCTGGCCACGCCCACCTCTCCTTACTGCCCATTCAATCCCCAACAGCTGAAATGTTGATTTCTTTTCTTTTTTTTTTTATTTTGATTTCTTTTCTTTCAGACCTTAGGGCCAAAGCTCTCTGGTTGTGGGAGATGGGCTGAGGGAGGGGAGGTGACTCACAGGCTTGCACTTTTCGCTCACAGTGTCACAGAGATACACTTCACAGTGCAGGTAGACCAGGTCGTAGTTGCCAGTAAACCGGAACATCTGGACGGAAAATCGGCTCTGCGGGGACTCCCCGTTCTCCACCACTTGGATAGTTGAGTCCTCAGTTTGTGGACAGCTGGGAGGATTACATCATATAATGTGGCTGGCTACGCAAAGACTGCAGCCAGACTTCCTGGGTTCAAATATTGCCGCACACCCTATTAACTGTGTGACCTTGGGCATCTTACTTAATCTCTCTGTGCCTCAACTTCACCCATCTGTACACAAGGGATAATAATTGTAGCCCACATCATAAGACAGTTGTGAGGACTAAATTGATGAATTTTTCAAAAGTGCTTAGAACAGTATGTGGCACGATGTAGGTGCTGTGTATACTTGATGCTAAAGCAAAAATGTTACCACCACTGAGTTCAACCCACCCAAAGTCAGCAGTTTCTGATTTCCTAGAAAATGGTGTTCCAGAACCATCAGCTACTCTGTGTTATCTATGCATCTGGTGTAATTGTAGCAATGGAAACCTCTGTGTACGAGGGCCACTGACCTATTTGGAGTGTGCACAATTGCACCAGCACACTTACAAAGAGAAATTCAAAATAGTACATGCAGGGACCCACAGGTGTGCTGGGCTGGGCCAGGATACAGGGGCATTTGGGGAGCCAAACTTGGCACCCTCTCTTCTGTTGTACACTATTTGCTCAAAGTTGATTTGGAAGAGAGGCTGAAAGCTGACTATGAGAACTGAGAAAGGAGCTTTCATTCTCAGCTCTGTGGGAAAATTTATATCTAACCCTAAAAGTACAATCCCCAGTTGGCAAGATAAAAGCCTTGCAGTTAAGTGGACCCACCACCTGAAAGGCAGACAGCATGGCCTGTGGTGTCCCACACACTCAATCCAAGCCGGGCATCCAACGGTCCCCTCAATCTGTCTCCTTGTCTTTTCATATCTTGCAATGTTTTGGCATGTCTCCTAGACTGGTAGTTTCAACTCAACTCCCACACACACCCATATGGAAACACACAGATACACCCCACATTGCTTCCTGCTTCTTTTTCAAAACTTTCCAAGTTTCCACAATGTGTCTGCTCTACTTTTATACTCAGGAAAACCAAGCTTGAAAGTCCCAGAGCAATAGGTACTATTTACCCCTATTCATGTCTGAGAAAATGAATATCCAGAAAAACAAGCTGACCTGTGTCTCAGTACTAAGAAATGGCAAAGTCAAGATTGGGACCCAAATCTCTGCAATGTCTGAATACCAATGTTTCCCAAATTTTAGTTCTTTTATTCCTTGTCATGATACCACCTTTATAAATGTTTTCCTGTGTATCTCAACATGTGTATTAATATTTACTTCCTATTTTTCTTTAAATCCACTTGCATTTTTTACTGAAATACACTGATTTTTTAGGAGAATCTTTAGATCATGACCACAAGAGGCAAACTGCAAAAGGTTATACAATAACTCTGCCTTTCTGTTTATTGCAAAGGGAGATTCCAAGTAATAGAGAGGTTAATAGAGTACCACTCAACTGGGAAGTTCCGCTTGATGGAACCAGGCAGATTCTACGAGAACTAAAATGAGAAGGGACTACGGTTTCTCAGGGATGCTATCTCTGACCACCCTCTTAGAATGCAAATGCCTCTCTTCTCCCCACCTCCCCACCCCCAGCCCTTTCCTTTAGCCTCTTTATCATTAACCTACTACAAACTTAGGACAGAGGCTTTGGTCTCTTCTGTTCACTGTGGTATTCACAAAGCCTGGCAGAGTATCTGTCCAACTTGTGAATGAAAACGTGAACTACTTTCTTGTGGTGAGATTCACAGTCATCAAATCCTCTTGAAGAAAAAGCAGAGCACCTGAGTTCTCTCAGTTTCAATTGGCCCTTGGCTAACAGAGTTCATGCTTCACCCCTCCAAGCCAGGGGCCAGGCTGCTTACTTGCCTGGGTGTGCTTTTCAATGAGGTTTCTTACTGTTTTCTAAGTCATAGACCACCCCTGCCTACGCCCTCTCTGAAAGCTGATTCCTCCCACTTCAAAAATAATGGGTTTTAGGCTGAGGACAGTGGTTCACGCCTGTAATCCTAGCACTCTGGGAGGCCGAGGTAGGAGGATTGTTTGAGATCAGTAATTTGAGACCAGCCTAAGCAAAGCAAGACCTCATCTCTACTAAAAAAAAGAGAGAGAATAATTAGCCAGGTGTCATGGTGGGTGCCTGTAGTCCCAGCTACTTGGGAGGCTAAGGCAAGAGGATCACGTGAGTTCAAGAGTTTGAGGTTGCTGTGAGCTAGGTTAGCCTCATGGCACTGTAGCCTGAAGTAACAGAGTAGGACTCTGTCTCAAATAATAATAATAATAATATTAATATAATAATAATGTTTTTAAGTGCATAAAATAAAATATTTAAAAGATTACAAAGGAAACCAATTAAACTGAAGCACAGTTCTCAAAAATTAAAATGTTTGATGTGCAAGTATGCATTATATCTTTGCAAATGCATTAAATAACAAGGTCCAGTGAAAATTCTAGCACAATAGTAGCTAAAAAATATGAGCACAAATGCTTTCACATGTCCTGCTAATTTCTCTGTGGTTTGTTGCCTATATTCACAATGGATGGGAATGTCATGTTCCAGCCAGAGAGGAATGAAAATAAAGATGCAATTTCCCCATCCAAGTCCAATGACTTCCCCCCTGCATTTTACTCACGGGCCCCCATGTAGGCACCCTGCTTACCTGTCCTGGATGATAAAGTACTTCAGGGGGTCTGTGGCATTGCTACTGGGTGTGGCATAGCAGTTGGTCATGAGCAGTGCAAATCTCGACAGGTCACCCCCATCCAGGATGGTGCCCACGTAGAGAAAGGCCTCTGTGGACAGTGTCACGGAGGAGCCTTGGTAGGGCTGTGTGTAGGCGGGGCTCTGGAACAGCGCCATCCGCACAGTGAACATGCCCGTCCCGCCCATGCTGATGTTCAGGACACTGCAGGAAGCACAGGGCGGTAAGAGGACCAGGCTGAGAACATCCGCAGATGGGCCACTCTTTCTGGTCTGCATTCTTGGGGAGTCCCTTGCCGTTATTTACATTTTCATCCAACAGTAGGACTGAAACCCACCAACCATTGCTTTCCAAACTGCAAAGAGCACCCATAGGTATCAAAATGCAGGTTCTGATGAGTAGGTTTGGGGTGGGGCTCGGGTTCTGTGTTTCTGACAAGCTCCTGGATAATAATGATTCTGCTGATGGCTGGGTTACATCCTGATAACATGTTCAGGCCCTCACTTTGTGGTTCTTTCTGCAGGTACCCCTGGAGTCTTCAAAATAGAACAAATTCTGGAGGGAATCACCTAGATTCCTTCTTTGGTCTCAGTCCAGAACAGGCTTAAAGGGATGAGATATTACAAGTCCCACAGAGCTGAGTCCTGGCTCCATTTGAGGTATTGACGCCCACCTCAGGAGATGGAGTTTTACAAATGGGTTATTTTTTAACCACATTGAGAAGTCTACACGCTGATGTAGACTTCACTGGACAATCCTAAAAAGGACATTGTAAGACTCATGCCAAGTGAAATAAAATACCTAAGAAAACACTCAGCAATGTGGAAGCCCATTTTACAGGTCAGAACCAGGTTATCAGTTTGGACTGCGGTGTCTTTTCCAACTCAAAACGGAAAGAGAGAGATTTGAACATACACATGTTGCTCCCTAGAACCTCCCAGGCCTACGAGTGCTCCAGGGAACTGCTTGGTCAGGTGATACTCCAGCCAAAGGCCTGCAGCCTCTTTTCTCTAAGTCAGCCATGCATCCTCACCAGGGCCTGGTGCTCTTCCCTGAGTTTGGCTGCCCCAGAGGTTTTTGCCTGTTATTCAAGATTCAAAGAGAAGGTCATGGTGGGGTAGATGCTCTGGGCCTGATATTTGAACCCTAAATCCACCACTTAAGAGACTATAACTTTGGGCAAGTTATTCAAATGTCTAAGCCTCAATTTACACATCAGTATAATAGAAATAATAACGATAATGCCTACCATCTCCCAGGACTTCCATAATATTTCATCAACCTGTTCCATATAGAGTATTTGAGGCAATGTCTGCTGTAGTGTAAGTACTCAATAAATGCTTATTCTTACTACAACTATTAGCTTTTCCAGCATCAGCATTATTGGCCTGTGATTCATTCTATTTAAAGATTTTTAATTTTATTTAGCAACAGTATCCCTTTTTATAAAAATAATAAAACCTCAGGTGACACCCACCAATACAGGTGGAACTTTTCTGGTTCATCCTGTAGGCATTCTGCCAAGGAACCTCTCTCCAACACCAAGACACTTCCAAAGAGCACAATGTGCAAAGCCCTCTTTAATCAAATCCCTTCAATTTATCGAGAAGGAAGGAAAGCGAGGTCCAAAAATGGAATATAACTTTCTCATAGTCCCCACAACAAGGCTGGACTCACACCCCTCCTTTTTTCTGGTCCAATCATCCTGCCCCTCTGAAAAGCTGAAGTCCCTAATATTTGATTCACTTCTGCAGAGCACTGTTATACTCTAAGAAAGGCAGTAAAGTATTGCTAAATCCATTTCACAGATGAGACTATTAACACCCAGGGAGGAACTACCAAATTCCTCAAGCTGCCTGGTGTGTGGTTTGGAATCTGGACTCTGGGGTTCCTAGTTGGGCTCTTCCCAGGGGCAACTCTGGCTCACAGACTCCACTCCTAGTTCCCCATGGGTAGCAGTTGACAGGGAAACTGAAGGCCCCATGGTTAACAGGTTGAGGGGTGAACCTGACCAGGAGCTGTGGGGACCCTCTTTGGCCGCACCTGACCATGGGCTGCAGGGAGGTCATCAAGCTGACTTTCATGTCCAGAGGGTAGGAGCAGGCAAAGTTGATTTTGATGTTGCGGTCACGGATGATGATCTCATCTGCCAGGTAGAGGGTGTTGCTGTAGGTGGCGTGGGTCTCATTCCTCTGTGTGGGTGGGGGTAGAAGAAAGGGGTATGAGGATCTGAGGAGTGCTTCAAAGCCAAAGCCATTTGTCTCTGGCCACCTGCGAGCTGCCCTCCTAGTCTCTGTGATAAAAAGTTACATGTACATGTGGCATGTGCCAGGCCCTGAGCTGAATGCCCCTCCTGTCTCATTGCATTGGTCTCTTCAATGACCCTAAGAGGCAGGCTGCCACCTCCCTGCTTCCTGGATAAGGAGATGGAGGTTCACAGTAACTGAGTTACTGAGTGATTGCCCACAGTAAGTGGGATCTGACAAGCCAGGGCTCTTTCTATGACTCTACATTTCCTAAAAAATATATCCAAGTGGTCACTAATGGAATTCAAATGCCATCCTAGACAGATGATAATTAATCAATGTATTTCTTCTTTTCTTATGTTTTCTTTCCATTTTCCTTTCTGGGGATGAGAGAGGTAGAAAAAACAATGTGGTACTACTCAACATTTCCCTCTGGGTTCCCGTAGGACATCTGTCTAGGTGAGGACCTGGTTCTCAGACAGTCAGCGATACAGACCCTGCGTCCCAGGATTACTGGAGACAGATATGCTTCTGAACCCAATGCTCCTATGTGGTACCTACTAGCTGGGACAACCACAGCCCTACTTTCCCATCTGTGAAATGGGCAACTATCATTTATCAATTGCCCTCTTTTCTCTGAGGCTAACATTTATCGAGAGCTTATTCTGTGTTGCTGTTCCACCCATTTTCAACATTAACACACTCAATCTCCTCAACATCTTTATGAAGTAGGTACTATTATTTCTTCACTTCACAGTTGGGGAAACTGAGATACAGCCAGGCTAAATAACTCACCCAAGCTCATACATCTAGCAAGTGACAGAGTTGAGGCTTCAACCAAGCAGTGCTTTGACTCTGTCCCCCACTGGCCAGGACATACCGTCATCACTGTCCCACAGGGGCCAGCCCGGGCTGGGGTCACCACAGACACCCAGTCCCGGTTGCCTCTCTCGTTGAAGCCTGCACACTGGTTGTCACGCAGGTACAGGAAGATCTTCTTGAAGCCTAGACTCTTCAGCTGGCACTTGCTCAGGGACACCTTTATATCATTGGCCTCACACTCCAGCCTGCGCTCCAGGAGGGAGATATCTGAAAAGGCCAGGGAGAGCAGGATTAGAGGTCTGTGTCTGCAGTTCAGAGGCCCATCATGTCCCCAGATGTCAGAACAAGCTGGCTAGGGTGGCCTTGGGCTGAACACGGTCCCCTCCCAGGGTGATGGTGACACAAGACCAGATCCCTAACATCACCGTGTGTACCCAGCAGTTAACCATCCAGCCTCATGTTCCCCCAAGGGGGCCTGAATACAAAATGTAGGAGGCCTGGCATCTGTCACTGTCCCAGCATTAAATAACATTGAATATCAGTTAAAAAAAAGAAAAGTTAACTGCAATTTCTGTCCATCCTTCCTACATCAAGGAGACTTGAAGCTTGCTGCTAATGTCTGCTGATGTCTTTAATGCCTTGCTGATCTCCCTCTTAAACAGAGAGCAGCCTTTAAGCTGAGAGTTTGAGGCAGGCAACAACATCCAGCTAGATACTTTTTACTATTTTTAAAAAATCGAAGTTATCATTTTCTATTTTTAGCATTTATTGTTAAAAATGGCTTATTGAAGTATTACACACCTGCTGGAATTTAATATTTTCTTTTAATTGTATTTACTTTTACAGTTAATCTTCTAAAGTAGGTGTTACTTGCCACAGGCACAGTAGTGACCATCACCCTCTTAAATTTATGCAAAAGAAGAATGGATTCAGTCAATTTGAAGAAAAACAAGTTAATACAAATCCCAGCATAGGTAATAGTTGGATAGAGCAAATTTGTAAAATTCGTACATGACTAAAATCCTGACTGAAGTCTGGAAAATCCTGGCCATCTTGGGTAATGTACATGAGAAACCTGAGGCTCCAGGAGGGCCAATTCTTTGCTTAGTATCCTCAGCTGGCCAGTGGACTGGCCGCCAGGCCTGTGTTCTGGTGCTGCAAGAATATGACCCACTTAGCTTTTGGTTACCAGGTGGCAGCAATCTGTGTGCCCACTGCGGTGTGGAGGACTCAGAAAGAAGGCTGGGCATAAGGAGGTCCCCAAAGCTTTGGAGCCAACTTATTGAGACAGCCCCAGAGAACCTCTTGTTGGTTTTAAAGGGTATTAGTGGACCGTCCCTTTTTGCTAATATTGGATCATACCCACAGGGCCGTTTCCTTCCCCCAGGTGCTGACAAGTTGCTCAACAGTTGGCCTCATCCCCAGTGGCCTCACCGGTGATGTTGAAGTCTTGTTTGCACTGGCAGTGCCATCTGCCGTTATCTGCTCTGCAGTCCTCGTCTATACTGCACTCTTCACAGGTGCCCTCCACGGAGCTGGGGTCTGCGGGGTCACAGGGACAGAGAGACAATCAACAAGGATACCCCAGTCTTCGGTGCTGCCTGTCTGGGGCTGAGACCAGGCTGCAGGGAGGCGCCCCCTCACCTGTGCAGTACGCCAGATGACACTCGGGGGGCGCTGTCAGGTTGTAGACGTAGTAGCCGTCACAGGCCTTCACCTGGACCGGCGCGTCCCACAGGCAGCAGTGGCCGTTCCAGTGAGCACAGGCCGTGCGGCTCACGATGCCCTGGTCGCTGGACGGGTGCGTGCCGTTGAGCCACATGGGTGCGGCAGTGTTGCAGCGCAGGACCGGCACGCAGGTCTCCGCCAGGCGCACGCCGCCCTGGCCCACGAAGCGGTACCAGCCGCTGAGGGCCGTGTCACAGACGTAGCCGGCCCCGTAATCGGAGCTGCGCCAATACTCGTTCAGGGTGCGGTGCGTCTGGCACGGATCAGCGCACACCAGCGCCTCACCCTCGGGAACGCAGTCCAGGTCCGGCCCGCAGGAGCCCGGGGAGCATTCACAGTGCCATCCGTCTCCCCGGTAGCCCGCGGGGCACACGCAAGAGTAGCTGCCCTCCGAGTTGACACAGGTGGCCAGGACGTGGCAGTGACTCAGCTCGGGCTCCGCGCACTCATCCACGTCGGTGCAGCCCAGCCCCGGCGCCAGGCGGAAGCCGGGCAGGCAGGCGCAAGTGTAGGAACCGGGCGTGTTCATGCAGCTACTGTTGGCTGAGCAGTTGTGTGCCCCTGGTGTGGCGCACTCATCCAGATCCTCGCACTCAAGGCCGTCACCGGTGAAGCCCTCCTGGCAGAAGCACGTGGTGACAGCCCCATTCTCCACGCAGGTGGCATTGCTGTGACATTCAACGCACTGTCCTGCGGACAGAAGAGCTGAGCCTCAGAGTATGGGCAGCTGGACCAGGGATTCCACCCAGGCCCCGAGGGAACCCCTGTCCTTTAAGATGTATTTTCTAGCCGACTCCCACCAAATTAAGTAAGCAAACAGACTTCCCCGAGGATGTCTAAACTTCCACCATTCATTCTTCTGTGTTAAGCACTGCCTTCCAGCTTTAAAAATATGTTTTCCCACACCCAGAAGAATAATACACGGAGTTCCTGATGTTTTGGTGGGATTTGTGGTGACCTTGCCACTCCTTCCCTGCCTTTGCACATTTTATGCCTTCCAGTTAAATCCCCTTCCTGGCCTACTGAAACTTACTCAAGACCCAGTTCAACGTTTCCCCCTCTGTGAAGACTTCCCAGCCGCACCTGGCAGGGAAGTCGTACTTTTGTTCCTTCCTGACAAAAATAATGTTTTAAAAAATCAACTGTTGCTTATTAAGCCCTTCTTATATGCCAGGCAAGAGGAGACACACTCCTCATTCGGTATCTTGTTGAACTATTAGCCATGGACTCGTAAGGTCAGTTGTTTTTTTTATTCATATATTAAAGATGGGGAAACAGAGGTTCAGAATGATGAAGCCAGTTGCTCCATTGGTAAGCTACAGAGCCAGGATGAAAACTCAGATGGCAGAACCCCAGAGGGTGTGCTTTTAACCGTGAGAGCATAATAGTATCTGATATACCCCCAAAGTACTCCAGGGAGAAGCTGAAAGTGGGGTGAAGGCAGTGCCGCCAAGGGAATGACCTCTTTAGGTTGAAAGGGAAGGTATATAGAACCACCTGGGAGTGTTCAGATCTCGTGTGTGATTGTGTTTCTGCCCTTCCGATAACGTGCCTACCTGCCTTGCCCTTTAACTCTCGACGTGGGATCCAAAGACCATGGCACCAATATCACCTGGGAGTTTGTTAGAAATTCAGAGTCTCAGGCCCTACCTGAGACCTAGTGGAGCAGACTCTGCATTTTAGCAAAAATTTCAGGTGATTCCTATGCACATCCAAGTCTAAGAAATAGACTTAGAATAAAGACCATGAATATCCTAGGTGTGATAGGATAGGGACTAAGACTGCTTCTGCGAAGGGCAGGATTGCTCCTTGCACACACACACACACGCACACACACACACATGCTTACCTGCTTTTGATGTGTCAGTGGCTGCAGCTATGCTGAACCCAGAGGTCACCATCACCATCAGCATCCAGGCCAGAGAGAATGACCATCCCATTCTTTCTGCTCTTCACAGCTACTCTGGTCTTAGGAGAACCTGCCCTAAGGCAAGGACAGGTTGGTTCCTTGAGTTTTCTTTTCTGTCTCTTAGGCCTGAAGTCCTGTGAACAGAGATAAATGGGACAAAGGCATGATCTCCCTGTTGGGAGGGGTGTTGTGGTTGTATTCTGCGTAGCTACAGAAGGTGCTGTTTATATGGACTATAAAAATCGTGCGATGCTGCAGCCCTGGCTTTGGTGGGAGTTTCCCCGCTGTAGCCCCAGCCTTACCTTCACCTACAGCCCAGCCTTGGCTCCCCAAGTCTCAGCACGTTGCAGGTTTGGAGAACTGAGTCTCTCATTTGGAGCAGGAAGTAGCACAGTAGGGTAGTGTTCTGGACTCACCACCTTATTGGAGTACCTTTGAATTTTAAGAACCAATTCCTGATTCTCTGCCTGGAAGCTATCACTGTGCCCAGATCTACTTATCCATTCAACACTTATTTTAAAAACTACTAGGTGCCCAGATACAGAGCTAGATCTCAAAAAGAACAATGAACAGGACAAAATCTGCACCTTCATGCAACTCACATATTGTAAAGAAGCAACTTGAGACAAGCAACGTGAGAGGCAATAAACCTTCACAATGCATTTTAATGTTTCTAGAGTGGGCACACGTTATTTCATCCGTTTATTGTAGCAAAATAGGATAGCATGGTGGTTAAGTGTGTGGAAACTGGAGCCTGAAGCTGCAATTCCAGACCCTGCCTTATGAATCACTAACATGTGATTTGGGGCAAGGTATTTCAATTTGCTGAGACTCAGTTTTCTCATCTGTGAAATGGGATCATTGATTACACAAATTGAGTATCTACAATGAGTATCTGATGAGGCTCAGTTCAAAGATGTTCCCGTGCTCAAAGAACTTGTGTTCTAGAGCAATGTTTTCCTGACCTGTGACAATGATATATCAGAAGAAAAAGCATTTTATGTCATGATCCAGTACAATATTATAAAATAATTCTTTCCTTACAAGTGTGAACTGCTTTCTGATATATTCTATTTAATTGAAAGGAAATTCTGGATATAACCCACAAAAAGAATGACTTCGTGATTTTAGTTGTGACTTAATAGTTTGAAAAATACTATTGATGAATAATAATTGACTTCATATTGTCACTGGGATTAAGCAAATGGTATGTGTAAAGCAGGGCCCTGCCCATAGTCGATGCTCTTGTTCATTGCTGTATCTCCAGTGCCTGGTACGTGATAGAAGCATAACTCATATTCATGGAAGGAATGGAAGAGTAGTGGTCATTGTTACTAGGAAAACATAAGCTCAAAAAGAGGAAGACTGACTTGCCAAAGATCATGAAGCCAACTTCAGCAGAATAGTGACTCAAATCCAGGTCTCACCCCAGTGTCCAAACTCTTAATTTTCTCCCCCACCTCATAACAGAATAGAAAGCAGCAGAAAATGAGGAAGAAGTGGGGCTCGGAGGAGGCAGCTACTGATAGGCTTACCTGAAGCCAGGCAGGTAGAACTACTCTGTTCACAGGCGTGTGCCTTATGTTTGTGTATATATATACACACACATATACATTTGCCCCAGGCTGACAATTTCTCCTCCAATTATTGTCTGGTTCTGTTTCTTGAGATTGTTTTTTGGGGGGTGGAATATTTTGGGGGGTGGATTGTTTTTTGGGGGGTGGAATATTCCCTTTTAGCATAGTATTTGCCTTTTCCAATCTGTGAAGTTGTTGTTCTTTTTCCTAATGGTTAGGGATCCCAAGTACTCGACATTAAAGGTCACACCTGTGCCTGGAAATACAAGGACTCTGTTTTGCACCTATGGCAGCAAGAGATTCCTTAGTTAGAAATTAACTGGGAAAGAAATGCCAAGGTGCTGGGCTTTCTCTTGATCACCGACAAGGGCAGGGTGAACCCAAGGAGCCGGGCAGAAGCCAGGATCTGCAACCAGAGTGCAGGAGGACACAGGGGATTTTCATTGTCCCTGCTGGGATGTGCACTTGTTCTGAAGAGGCGACCTTTCTGAAACACCCCTTCACGGGATCAGCCACTTCCCTTGGGGTGCAGACATGAGCAAGGGAAGGGCTGAGAACTGCTGGAGGTCAGAGCCAGAAGATAATTTAGACATCATCCGACCTGAATCCTGGATCTGCCATTTATTGTTTGCCAGTGGGCTCATTTCTTAACCTTCCTGAGGTCATTTTCCTCAGCTACAAAATGAAAATACCTGTCCTCAAGAGTTGTAATACGTTTTATGGGGGGGGGGAAGCAGAAAGAGGGATGGAGGGAGGAGGGTGGGGCCTTAGTGTGTGTCGCACTTTATGGAGGCAAGACATGATTGCAAGAGGGACTTTACCTAACAATTGCAATCAGTGTAACTGGCTTATTGTACCCTCAATGAATCCCCAACAATAAAAAAAAAAAAAAAATTGGAAAAAAAAAAAAGAGTTGTAATACGTTTAAAGGAGATGATGCAAGGAAAGTCACATAGTAATGATAGTATCTGTGGGAATCCTACAGATGCTGCTTTGTTCATGTACAGTTGCAGAGGTCGAAAAAGGACAGAGTCTGAGTTAAAACCTGTGTGTCCTGACCCAGTTCCACATAGGTGGCAATCCAAAAATCAATATAAGAGCAAACACTATCATGTTGAGAAAAATCAAATGTGTGTGAACTTGAGCTGAGCAGGAAATATAACTACGATCTTGCATTGACTTTTCAGGACTTTTCTCGTTCTGTCGCATTCAGTAGTAGGGGGCCCGTCGGCACTGGTGCAGTCATCTCCTTGGGATAATTTCATAGAATCGGAATTTCTGGGTCAAAGAATTCCCAAACACTACCCCAGAGCAATTTTTTGAAATTATTTTATAATTTTACCAACACTATTCACCAGTCCCGAGTACTGCTAACTTTCTTTCATCTTTGCCGAAAAGATAAGTGAAAAATATCTCACTGTTTGCTTCTATTAATTCTCTGACGCAAAGAGAAAGTATTGTCTCTTCACCTAGTTACCTTTTTTCTTTCGTTTTTTCTTTTTTTTTTTTTTGAGCTAGTTGTTTATATCCTATGTCTTTTTCATAACCCCTAGTCTGAGTGTCTAAAAAGATGTTGACCCCAGGCAGCATCTGGAGTTTTCTGGGCAGGAAAAAGGGGCATTTGAGTTGAACTCTATAATTAAGTGTTATGAGCCACAATTTCTAGTTTCTGTATTTGATGCTTCACATCTTGGGGTCTTGTAACCCTGGAGGGACTGCCCCTCCCAGGGCTAGCTCATTACTACAGATAGCAAACAACTGACCTGTGAATGTACCTTACATTTGCAAATTATCCAATCTAGAGCCCATCCCTCCATTCCCCTCTCCCCCCGGCCTCCTTTATGAGGTTCTCACACTCAGGGCTACTATCCCTTGCTCTAATCACCCTAAGGGTCCAGGTACCAGGCAACTAGAGACAACTCCTATGTCAGAGCTCTTGGAAATTGTTCTAACTAGCCAATCCCAATTACCCTGCCTCTTCATTCCTCCCTGCAGAAACCACAATAATGATTCTTGCCAATGTTTTCCCCTGTTCTCTTTGCTTCCTGAGCAACCCCAGTGCTTCTCTGGGGGCTTCCTCTCCTGGCACATGACATGCCCCCTTCTCTTGCGATCTGTGATGTCACTAGCTATCTATTCAGTGGCAATTGTTCTTGCTTTGCTGGTCATCAAGATCACCAAAGACATCCACGTTGCCAAATTTGATCAATATTTTTCTCTTTATTTTACTTCCAGGGTAGTGTTCATTAAATACCTGTTTTTGAATGAACCTTAATCTCCCAGCTGTTCTTTCTTGAAACACTCTTCTCTCTTCTAGACATGGGTAGGAGACTTGCTCTTAATGATCTTGACAGCTGTCACTTACCAAGAGCTTCTCTTGTGTTAGACACTGTGCTCAGTTCTTTTGCCTCCATTGTCTCAAACAATGAAACGCAGCAACCCTTGTTACAGGGAAGAAGACTGAAGTTCACAGAGAGTGAGTAATTTACCCAAGATTACACAGCTAGTTAGATTACACAGTGCTAAACACAGGCTAAGACCTAAATCTCTCTTGGATTTATCCCTATGATACACGGTGTTCCTTGGGGATAAAGAATATCCTATGCTTGGCTAGGACAAGGCCTTAGAGGGACAAGTGGTTTTAGATCTTTTTTGAGGGAGTGAAGCTAAGGGGTAGCAAATTTTGAACAATCGATCATACAGAACACAAAGGGTTAGAATGAGATGTTGGCATGTGTTGGAACGGGGCAGAAAATTAGCTTAAGGGGAAGAGCCTCCCAACAGAGAAATACCATCTTTATCACCTATCTAGCTGAGGCCCCACTATCTCAGGCTCTAGTTACATCTGGGGGACCTGCAGGTGGCACAGTCATTCTCTGGCTCCTGGCATGTGAGGGGCTCAGTTCCATGTGACTTACTCTCAGCAGCCCCCATGAGCCCCTCCAGCCACATGGTCTTAAAGCTAAGGCAGGTGAACCTTGTGCCGTGCTCTGAATACTAACAGCTGCCCATGTCCAGGCATCTTGTTCCAGTGAGTACCAGGGCCCCAGGCTATTCCCTGCCTCCTCTGAATGTGGACAGGCCAGACTACGGAAAGGGTTGGCATGGTGGGAACTGGTTCTGAAGGTCTGAAAAGGCACTAACAGTCTTTACCTTACATGACAGATGGGAAGTGGAGAGGCCTAGATGGTTTTTGGAGACCTTAGTCCCTAAAATAGCACAACCCTTTTCTTAAGAGAAGGCTGAATTATCACCTGACTAAAATGACACAAGTCAGCAGTGTGGGTCTCTGGTAGGCTGAATAATGACCCCCAAATATTATGTCCATATCCTGGTCCTAGAGCCCGTGATTGTTGCCTTACAGGGCAAAGGGACTACGCAGGCAGGAATTAGGATTTTGAGATGGAGATGTTATCGTGGGGGCTGGGTGCAATCCCAATGGTGCTTACAAGAGAAATGCAGGAGAAATCAGAGTCAGAGTAAGTAGGAGAAGTGAGGATGAAACAAAAGGTCAGAGTGTTTCTGGGGCAGAACCATGGGCTGAGTAAGGCAGGCAGTGTCCAGAAACCGGAAAAAGCAAGACAAAGGATTTTTCTAAAAGGGACCGATGTTGATAACTTCTTGACTTTAGCCCAGTGAAACAGATTTTTTGATTTCTGGCCTCCAGAATAAAAAATAAATTTGTGTTATTTTAATTTGTCAGAGCAGCAACAGGGAACCAATACAAAATCCAATTTGGATCTGTGGACAATATATGGCAGTTCCGCCTTTGAGGATGACTATGGAATCCAGTGTCCTTCACCTGATATGGAGTTGTTCATTTGATTTCCACGGGCATTTATTGAGCATCTATTGTGTGCCAAGCAGGATTGTAGGCAATAGGACTACAGCCAGGAATAGATATGTGCATTCTTATATGGCTTACGTGCTAGTGGGGGAAGCAGGCAATATACCATTGCACAACAAAATAATAAGACACTGTCAAATAATAAGACACTGCCTCTAGGAAGGCCACGCTGAGGCAGCGACATTTGAGTTGAGATTTGAATAATGAAAAGGACACCACTGTGTGAGGACTGGGCGGAGGGGAATGGTGTGGACGTAGGCAGAGGAAACATAAGCAGAGAGGAAATTTGGCTCATTCAAAGAATAGATGTGAAGTATGGCTGGAGCCTAGAAAGTGAGGGGGCAAGAGGGAGCAGGATTAGAGATCTGTGGGGCCATATTTTGAAGACCATGACAGGCAGAGTGAATTTTATTCTCAAAGCAATAAAGATGACATTACAGGGTTAAACAAGGTGATCTTTCCAGTGCTCATGACTATGGCTTTTTAAAAACTGGCCCCAGAAATATGGGTTTTTTGGTAGGGGGGTGTCTTAAGGGGAGGATTAAAGTGGCAGCAAAGAGAGAGTCATGTGGAGGGAAGTGGGTCACGTGGACGGATAAATCACTTTCATGGTAGTAGAAGGAAAGCAGGTGGTTGAGGATGGTTTCAGCATTATTGCTTGAGTGAGCAAGTCACTTACTGAGATGTGAAAGTCTGGGGACAGGTCTGGTGTTGGATCACTTTCTTAGGTGACAAAATGCAGTGTAAACAAACCAATACACCTCATTTGAAAGGTTTAGCCAAACTCTGGGGACCTTAACCTGGTCGGAGGTGATACAGCTAAGTGGTTAAGTCCACAGTCCCTAGAGGGAGACTTTAGGATTTTTATCTCAGCTGCTTCCTGGCTGTGTGATCCTGACTGGTTGGTTACGCCTCGGTTTTCTCATCTATAAAATGGAGCTGACGAAACCTACCGTATTTTACTGTGTATAATGCACATTTTTTTTGCCTAAATTTTTGAGGGAAAAATAAGGATGCTCATTATCCATGGGTCGTACTAATGTCATATCTATATAAATGTTTTGAATTCTTTATGCTTATGTATTAAAAAGGTAGGTACATTAAAAAATGCTAAAATTCCTTTATAATACAAAAAATAAGTACCTAAATATAAGCAACTTAAAATGATTTTGTGTGCGTGTGAAAGCTTAGAAACATGGGTGCATGTGATTCATGGGAGCACATTATACATAGCAAAATATGGTAACCTCCACTGATTCTGTGAGAACTAGATGACTTCCCAGCATGCTGTGAACACTCATGAAATGTTGGTATTATGGGTTCCCTTGCAGTGCTGTATGAATTCCAGGCCAAACATTGCTTCTAAGGCGCCAACCACCAGCCAGGAAAAAGAGATGATGAGTGCAACAGGACCAGAGACATTCAGGGGTTTTATTATCAAGCCCCCACCTGCCATGCAATCGTGATATATGCTTTTATTGGAATAGATCCACTCAGAAAATGATGCCAGGGCCTGAAAAATAGGCATCTTTCCCCTGGTATTGGAGAAATTAAAGTTCTTCCTTGACTTTTGATTTCTTGTCCTGTCCTGGAGGTCTCTTTGGCTTAGCCACGACCACCACCTCCTCAGCCATTTCCTTCTTCCCAGCGGCTTCTATAGGCTTGGTCACATTCTCCAGCTTGGGTAACTGCTGTTCAGGTAACTCTTTCTCCACAATAGGTATCTCTTTTTCCTCAGCGAGCACCTCCTCTTCCATCACTTCATTTTGCTCAACAAACAACAGCTATTATGAAAAAGGTGGGAAAGCGGGAGGAAAGGAAGAAGGGGATAAGGAAATAAAGAGACAAGAAATATGTGATAATTGTGGCTGCAATCATCAAAGCGTCTTTTTCTGCAAGTGCCCAGAGAGAATCAGTCTTTGGCTTGCTGGGTCCTCATAGATGCGAAAGGTCCATTTGGCTTGGGTGGCAAAGTGCCCAGTGTGGTTTTGCCCTTCTGGTAAGAGGACTTTTGGGGAAACCACTCTTCTCCCCTCTTCTAAGTCCACAGGTATGGCTGCCCCACCCTTGGAGCTCCAGGACTGGGCAGATGACTGAGGCGTAGCTACAGTCATCCCTGCCCAGGACATTTTCTGGGACCTAAGAAGTAGGTGCTTTCTTCCTAAGCTGGAGCTCTGGGGTAATCTTTAATCTGCTCTGGGGAAGCAACTGGTTGAGACTGAAGCCCACATGGAGGAAAATAGACATGGGAAGACAAGACGAGGTTGAGCCTCACTCATGCCTGATGTTCTATGGGTTAAATCCCCACTGTTGTTTAAGCCAAAGGGTAGTGCCTCTGACATTTGCAAGTGAGAGTCCCCGCTAATATAAATAGAGCCTTGCAGAAGATAGCCTCGCTGAGGCCTGGGTAGGGGAGCAGGAGGGGTGTGGTCCCATTTATCAGGAGAATAATGCTAGAGGACAGAATACCATCAGGACAGCTGGCTATCATGCCAGGAGAGTGGACCAAGGGAAGCAGCCTTAGGAGCTGTGTGTTAACTCAGAGCCTTTCAGATGGTTCTAAAATCTGCTATTTCTGCGTGCTCATAGTTAAGTGCCCTTGAAACAAGGTAACTAGTAAAGTCTCCTAAACTGGAGGGTTGTCCAGCCATCCTCAACTATCTCTAGAGAACATGAGATCATGGAACCCTTGGCACTCTCTCATAGTCATCGGTTGAATAAACAGGGTGGTGTTAGCCCTTACCTCGTCCTCAACCCTGGTCTTGATCTGGGTTTCCAGGAAGTCAGAGAAGCCCTTCAGGGTATGTTCTCCCTTATACAATACAGACTAGGAAGAAAACAGAACAGGGTCAGGTGGGAGCCTCTGCCAGCAAGATGCTCATGGATTCCTATGCAGGTAAACCAAGGGGCAGATAACAACCTGGGTACACTGAGCAGGTGCCTAAAGTTTCCTGAGCCTCCATTACCATGGCTCTAAGATAAAGATAATAATAATTCCTCCCTTATAGGGTTGTGATGTAGTGGACTAGAGTGTGGACTAGGAAACCACATAGCCAGGGCTTAAACCCTGGCTGCATTACTTAGTGAAGTGGTCTGGTTGTTTAACTTTTATAACTGAGTTTCCTTAGCTATAATATGGAGATGGTAATACTAGTTCTGACCTCATAGTGTTGTCATAGGAATTCAATGAAATAATATATGTAACTCACTAAAAAGAGTGCCTGGCTCATAGCGTGCACTATATGCATTTGCTATTATTATAATTATTACAAGAGGAAGAACAGTTGTTATTTTATAAAGCATCTTGCACATGGTCAGTGCTCAGTTATCACTAGTTCCCTTTCCTCTTGAAGCTGCTTACCACCCACTGGTTCTCTAAACTCCTTTTGAGGTGACACTTGGCTTCTCTTCTCAATCCAGCCTCAGTTTCTATGACTCCCCCATGTGCATCTTCTGTACCAGGAGAATGTCCTCTCCTTCCCAGTGCTGGGTCCACCTGTAGCACAGCCCTCTCCACTAACATAATTTAAATGCCACCATTCTCTAGTGTCCTGTGTCTGGATGGAGAATTCTAGTCATGCTTAACTTCCAGAATCTTCCTTCCCTCAATTCCAATTGCATTTAGAGACAGACCCACACTGTGATGATTTCTCCCCCACACTCAGCTAGGATCACACTTCTTTGATTGACACCCTTCCCCGCAATGCCAAAGTGTCATGGAGAGTGTGTTCCATCAACGCTGGTGGTGCTTGGTGACTATAATCCCAAGGTGTAAAAGACATTGTCTCTAGCATACATCTGCCTTCATCTGGTATTACCCACCCCCAGTGGTCACATGGAGATCCACCCCCTGTGTATAATTGTATACAGTCTGGTTAGAGCTCAGCCCCAATTCTACAGGGAACCATGTAACCCAGGCCTGACCGCCAAAACACCCACATCCACTTGGCCACAGTGACTGGGTCCAGGATGAGCAAACAGCACCTGAGATGATAGTGAATCATAGAGCTTTAGTGGAAACGCTACTGAAGAATACCCTTTGGCTTTGAATATGAGAGGATGACAGGTGCTGAAGCTGAGATTGAGACTGGCTTGGTAGAAAGTAGCTGGAGGTAGAAATAAATTAAATCTCTGATGCTAACAATATTTTCAGGTATGTGAGTCCTGGGAGCCCCTCACTTGTTGAGAGTTGGTGGGGAAAAGCCGGAAGAATGGATACTGTTCCAGGTACATGAGCTGAATGTCGTTTGCCGTGATGTCGATCTTGGCGATGGTGATAGTGGAGTGGTTTTGGTACATTCTGCCCAGCTCCTCCAACAGCGGGAACAGTGCCCTGCACTTTTCAGACCAAGGTGCATCTGGAAGAGAAGGGCCGCTGCTCAGCCTCACACTGAGAAAGACCCTGGACGCCAGCACACCTGGGCTGCGTGCTGCTTTGCAAAGTGTGCATGCACCCTCTTTCTTTTAAACAAGTTATTATGCTATTTTTACATTTCAGCCATAATACCTGATTGTTATTAAATAAATTGGAAAAAATTAGCCTAATCCACTTCCACTCAAATACTAACACTTTTAGTGTGTTCATGTTTTATTCCGTTTTCTGGTTTTTTAAAAATATTCCATTCTTCTAACATAGTGTTTCACTCCAGTAGAGGGTTAAGGTACCTGCTCAAGGTCACTCAATAATTATTCAAAGAAAGTGGTATTTGAAGACAAGGTGCTTTGACTTATGACCATTATAGCACAGCATAGCAATAATAATATGGTCTAATGTAATATAATAATATAACATGATAATATTATTTATGACTATAAATATAAGATGCCTTTAGTCCAGTGGAAGAGAACAGAACAAAAAATTAACAGATGAGCCCAAAAAGTGTGACAAGTACAACTGTCCCCTGGAAAGGGAAACTGAAACCCTGAACTTCCTTGTGGGCAGGTCTTTGATCTTTGAGGTCAGCCCAGGCCCCTGGACCTTGGGAGAGGAAAGCAGAGACAGCATCTATCTATGTGAGGGAAAGCATGTTATCACTACTTTTTGCCTTACTTGTTTATCCTTTTGCTGAAGCTCAGAGCTCAAAGTTTCCAGCTCTGTGGAAGGAATGGCCTCAAAGGCTCCCAGAGACTCAGCCCCCATTCACAGACTAAGTGCTAACCCCCTGCAGGCAGCAGCCCTGGCAGACACGGGGGGTGGGGGTGGGATGGGGTCGGGGGGTGGGGGGTCCTGAGTCTGAACAGGAGGGGGCGTAGTGGCCGCAGCCCCAGGGGGCCAATCCTACAGCCCTGCTTCCAAGAAAATGAGGCTGCTTTCCCCTTTTACCAGAGCCAAATGTGCATTCTCATAACTTCTAGTGTCACGTAAGTACAGAAAGGCTGCACCTAGACTCTCATTTAAAGGCAGCAGGTCATGGTGATTCAGCAGACCTTAAATGCCTGACTCTGAGATGAGAGCCCATTCAATGGGGTTTTAAAAGGTCTGTGTGAAGCCATCTGGCCCTCGTATTACCTAAAGGAAGTGATAGCATTAGAGTTTGCTCTGTACTTTTGGCCTTGCCTCTTACTATGTGACTTGGGGTAAGGGAATTAACCTCTCTGAGGTGGGTTTCTCATGGGGAAAGCCACCATATACCTTCTTCATAAATTTGTTATACACCTCATTAGAGCAGGTGTGTCAATAGCAAACTCACTCCAGCTCATTGTAAGCTTAAATGTTAAAAGAGGTGTATGCTAACTTCTTTACATGAAAGATTAGGCCTCACAGGGGCCATTTGATAAGTCACAGAAAGCCAAAAACAAAGGAATTCTGTACCTGTACCAATGAGGGTAGGTGCAGGAGCCAGACTGCCTAGGTTCAAATCCTAGTTCCAGCACTCACTGGCTGCATGATACTGAAGAATTCTTTTCACCTCCCTGAGACTTCATTTAGTTATCCGTAAAGGGTGAGCAATGTTACTTGCTGCTTTGAAAAAGATGTTGCAAGGTTTAAGTGAGATAATGAATTCAATGGCTCATTATAAGACCTAACCTGCTCTGCAGACCCAATCAGTGTTAGCCGTCAGCTATATTGTTATAAAGAGCCAAAGGCCTGGATTATGTGGAAGGCATTTCATGCAACATTTCAAGAATTAGATTTTGGAGGATGGAGTTATGTGGTAGTTGATATTGTCCTGATCCAGCCTTTTGCATATCTGAAGACTACCCTTGGCATGGTGCATCAATGGGTTTTGGAAATTTCAGTGCCCAGAAGTTCAGGAGCAACACTTAAAAAGTAATGTTGGGTACCATTGGGTACCATCCCCTCTGGGGAGATACTTACAGAACATCACAAATACATCCTTTTCCTTGTCAAAGACCACTATGTTGAAGTTCTTCCCCACGAGCTGCTTCACCAGTCCCTGGTCCCAATATTTTGGAATATCTTCACTGGATTGATGTTTCTAGGAAGCAAAATTGAGAGCTCTAACAGCCTCCAGAAAGAAGTTCAGAATTGGGGTTTCCCACCTTGATTGAAAACGACTAAGAGTTTTCTCTCTCTCTTTTTTTTTTTCCACAAGAGCCTTGGGAAAAACTTTGAAATGCTGAGATAGATCATGAACTTGATGTCATCCCTGGGTTGTCCCTGGCAAATTGGTTTTGGAGGGCTGGGGAGGAGACAGAGGTCCAAACTGGGATGGATTCTAGCATTAAAATACGTGATTTGGGGGGATTCTTGAATGAGAGCGGAGAATTTTTCCATCTTAACTAGTCTGTTTTCCACATTAAAAAAAAAAAATTAGCTGATCCTAATTACTCTGAGAATCAAGACCAAGATCTTTTATATGATCTATAAAATCTTGGCCACAGTTTGGTTCCTACCAGCCTCTCCAGGCGTCATTCTACCCTTTTCTTTCTTGAGTTATCCTGGCCTTCAGTTTACCCAAATGGCTGATCTTCTTTCCACCTGGACCTTTTGTTTATTATGCTGTTCCCTCTCCCTGGAAGGCTTTCTCCATTGGTGACTCTTGCCCTCCCTTCATTTTTATCCTTCGGAATGACTTCTAGGGAAGGTCTCTTTGACTTCTCCCAGGCTAGAAAGTCCTGCTACCATAAATTCTCATAACACTCAATACTTTTCCTTATATCACTTATTCAAGTTTATCATTTATATTTATTTTTCTGGTTATTTGATTAATGTGTCTATCATACTAGACAGAACAGCAGAAGGGACTTTTCTTCCCTGATCATTGAGTATCCACTGCCTGGTGCATAATAGAAACTCAATATGAATGAGTGAAAGAAGGAACTCAGCCTCTTTTTGCATATGAATGAATGAAAGAAGGAACTCAGCTCTTGCTTCTCTTTGAAGAAAGTGTTGGAAATGTCAAATCATATTTTTCTCTAAAACCATTGCATCCTGAGCATCTCTTGAATCCAGCAGATGAAGCTGTCTCTTCATCTGCGCTGTCACTGCCCTATCCAGGGAGCCCACACTGCTCATCTGGATCACTGGAATAGCCTCCCACATGTAATTCTCCCTACATTTTCCTCCTAATCCTCTCTACATCAAAATTCTCTACAGTCAGGGTTCTATTTTCACCATGCAAACGTGGTTCATCATTGCCCATAGAACACTAAATCCTTCATCTGTCTGTGAGGTGCTTGATGTGTGGTCTCTGCCCAGCTCACCTGCATTTTGCTCCCACAGTTCCCTGTCTCTCTGCAACCCCAGTCTCTGGAAAGGACTTAAGGATTCTATCAGTGGGAGTGTAAAGAGGGTGGGGGCTGGGCATGGGAGATAGGATGAATGGAGAATTAGGAATGGGCCAGATCGGGGAGACCCCATAGATCATGGAAGGAAAGCTCACTTCTGTTGGAGGAGGAGGGCCCAGCAGGAAGATGTCTATTTTCACCAAGAAAATAGAAGGCAGAGTACTTGGCTGAGAGTGACAATAGGAATGGGTAGGAGAAGCAGACTCTGAGATCAAGAAAATGAGCACAGGAAGAGAGATACTTATGTAGAGATGCCAGGATATTTTTGAGAATCCATGGAGGTTTGGTTTGTGATGTCATGAAGCCAGCAACCTTGTGGTGATGTTGCTTTTCTCCAGCACTGGCCCGGAAGCAGTAGGGAAGTTAAGAGGGTTCAACCTGGTGAGTACTGCAAGGTGTACAGGAGGTGGTGGGTAGAGGGGATAAAGGAGTTAAGGGAATCATCATAAGAGCAGCAAATTGTGGAATGCAAGTTCAAGGACAGGAGCACTAAGTGATCGTGCCATGGGACCAGGAGAAGGGAGGCCATGAGAAGTTTGAAGAATTATAACAGTGTGGGTACTGGAGAAAGGAAATCAGAAGGGTTCCTATCCCTGGGTGTGGCTGTGAGGGTAAGTGGCTGAGATGCCAAGAACATACCGCTATTGGGGAAGAGAGAACAGGGTTTCAGATACTGGCATCTTGGGGAATGATGGCAGAGTAGGATGGGGGGGCAAATCTGCCATCAGGAGCTTCAGTCTTCAGAGTGAAGGAAAGTGGGCAGGGGACAACAACCACAAAGTCCACAAATGCAAAATACAAGGAATTGGGGAGGGGGTTTGAAGGTGCAAGGAGGAGAAGTGGCTGAGAAGTGGCAAGAAGAAAACCCACCTCACTACCCAGCCTGGAACAATGTGCACACAAGACAAACAGCTTCCACTTGACAAGGGCTCTGGGAAAGCCGTGTCTCTGGGGAACAGATGGAGGTAGAGGAAGCCCTGGGAGGTCAGGGGACTACAGATTGTGGCTTGCCTGGAAAGTCTCAATTGACTCTTGTTGTTCCAGAATGCTTCTAAAGAATGCCCCTTTTGCTCTCAAAAGTATCCCAGTTTGGAAACTAATTAACATGGCCACCTTACTCAGCAGGATAGTTGAGGATACAGCAAGTGCTAAATAAACAGTGTGTGATGCTGGGTTATTTTTATGGCTGCTTTTCTGCAGCTTCTCCTCCCTGGTAGCAAAATAGTCCCCCCTCTAACCAATCCCATCCAGCCAAGAGGTCCCTAAAGCCTCTGAGGCTGAACCCTGATGGATCTCTGTGTTCTACCTCTTCCTGGTCCCCCACGCAACCATCTACCCTTGGGATAAGTAAATCTTTAACCTTGAAACCCTGAAGCTGATAGGACAATGAAAGTGTTCTTTTCAAGGTTAAGGTGGCTCTCCAGAATACCTGCATTTCTATTGGAAATTCCTGCAAAGGAAATGCCTCTACATTACAAATGAAAAAATAATGGTGAAATTACAGGTTCAGGTGATAAGTCAAAAGTTGGATAGATTCAGGTGGGGGAGGTGGGGGGATTTCCCCACATTGAGCCAAGCCAACAGAATTACAAGAAAGGGATGATTTTGAGGTTCTAGTTAAACCTTGTCCAAGAACAACCTTACCTTGGCATTTCTACTCAGGAAGTTGAGGCCAAACGTCTTGAGGTTTCTGAAGGTTATCTCATCCGAAGGCATTTTGTACCTGGCATCAGAGGTCAGGTTTAGGATTTGGACAGATGGGACATTGACCTCTGTGATCCGGAAGTACTCAAAGACACGTCTATTTCTAGGTTCATCTGCGTCCACAAGGATGAAAAGGATCTGCCAAATGAAATGAAACTCTCGTCTCTCTGGGTCCTTCATCAAGGAAGAGAAACCACTGGAAAGCTGTGGACTAAAGGAATTCAAATAGTGGGGTCTATGGAGGACGTCTAAAAGTCTAAAAGACTTAATAATGGCCCCCTTTTCCTGGGCAGGTGCAGCCCTGCACCCAAATGCACAGCAGGCAGCAGCCACCAACTTCATTTCAACGTCCTGGTACCATACACCATCTGCACAGTTTTAGGAAACTAGAGATCCTGACCTTCCATCCTGGTTCTGTGCCTTAGTTTCCTTATTTGTAAAATGGTGATTATTAGAGTACCAACTTTATGGGGTTACTGTGAGGTAAGTAAATAGGACAATCTATGTAAAGACTCCATTTATTGACTCACAGGTAGAAAATCTTGACTCATCATTATTCAAGATTATTCTACCAAGGAAATCCATGATTTCATTCACTCGTTCATTAGTCAAATATTCACAGAGTTCTATGATGCCCATGTGTAAGGCATTTTACTAAGTACTGGATACACGGCACTGTCCAAAGCAGATAAGGGCTCCAGGGCTCCACTGCCCTGCCCTCAAGGAGCTTATGTTCTAGTGGAGAAGACAGGCAACAAATGGGTAAACAAACTTACAAATTCAGGCAATGAGTGCCAATCAGAAAATGAAATGCCTCTCTATTCCTGTGATAGAGAGGAATTGCCCAGATGTGAGGATGACATAGGGTGATTGAGGGAAGACTCTGAGGAGGTAGTATTTCAGCTGGAAGCTGGGCGATAGTAGCAAGTGAGGGGACAGCAATGCAGGCAGTGAGAACTGCCAGTGCAAAGCCCTGGGTGCAGAACTGACAAATTGCTGGGAGTGTTCTAGTCACAGAAAAGAAAGGCCAGTGAGGGAGAGAGTCATGGGAGACAAGGTCAGAGACTGTCAAGGATGAGATCAGAGGTCCAGTAAGGAACCTGGGTCTACTCTGAACATAACGGGAGGCCACTAAGGGCCATCAGCTAGAGAATGACATGATAATAATTTTTAAAAGATCACTCTGGTTGCAGAGAAGAAGCAAGAGCAGGAGCAAAGAGATGAGTTAGAGGCCACAGCAGCCACCTGGGGTCAGATACTTTCAGGTCATTCATTCATCAGAAGATTAAGGGCCCTAGTATGTACTACTCCTCCAGGTACCAGGGAGATTGAAACATGAAGCAGACATCTCAGAATCATTCTGTGTATGTTCAGAAAATACCAGCTATTTTCTATTCATTTCCTTGGTACCAGAGTGTAGAGGTGAACAGGATAGGTAGGTATGAGTGTACGGTCTATTGAAACAATCGTAATCCAACTGTTGACCTTTGAATCTTAAATGGATCAAAACCAAGAAATGGCAGTTGGGAAGATCACAAATTAGGGTGACAGTAATTTAGAACTTCATCTCCTGATATACATCAAAATAAGTTCCAGTCATATTAAAAAGTTTTTAAAATGTGGGAGAAAATATGGCTAAGCATTGACTACTGTAAGATAGTAGAAATAGCAAGCAATCAAAATACACTCAATTTAAATCGAAAATCGTTCTTAAAGTGAAAATTGAAAAGAAAAAAGTAACTCCTGGAAATATATGTAAAAAAGTAATTTCTGTGATTGGAACCATCTTCCTGAAAAATACTCTCCTGTAGTTGAGATGTAGTATGAACATGAAATATGCTCATGCCCCAGTGGCTTTCTTTATTCTAGATTTCAAAGTTCTCAATTGTTTTGTTTAATTTCAGAGTAACTTTTTCATAAGAAAAAAAACCACTGTTATCATACTTATAAGAATACAGAGAAAAATTAAGTAAATAGCTCCCAGAGTCTGGTAGCAAGTAACTACGTTAAATATAGATACAGTGAATGGGAGAAACTGATTTGTTTCTAATGATGATAATGGTGACAATAATGATAAACGCCATTCATTGTACTTTTGCTTCTTGCTTTATGTATGGATTGTCTAATTCTTACTATAAGTTTCCATTTCACACACTGGAGACTGAGGCTGCAGTTTTAAGAAACTCGCCTAAGACTAAAGGCAGAGGAAGAGGGTTGAAACACAGGTCTGTAATGGCTGTTAAAGCCCACAATCTCAGTAGTTACATGCTAGGTAATTTGTGCTGTTTCACACCTTCAGGCTTTTCTTACTGCGTGACCTCAGGCAAGAGTAGTTTTTTCACCCCCTTACCTCCAGGCCAAATGACTGGACTGTGGTCCATCAAGAAAGTGGACAAAACACCACATTCCCATAGTTATTACTTATTACAAAGATGAATGAAGGAGGGTAGATTTGGCACACACAAAAAAAAGGGTGGGAAGAATGGAGGCGGCTCATTTAAAATTAAATGGTAGGCTGGGCAGGGTGGCTCATGCCTGTAGTCCTAGCATTCTGGGAGGCTGAGGCAGGTGGATTGCTTAAGCTCAGGAGTTTGAGACCAGACTGAGCAAGAGCCAGACTCTGTTTCTACTAAAAAAAAAATAGGAAAAGTAGCTGGGCATGGTGGTGGGCACCTGTAGTCCCAGCTACTTGGGAAGCTGATGCAAGAGAATAAGGTTTCTGTGAGCTATGATGCCGTGGCACTAAGTGGGTAGAGTGAGACAAAGTGAGACTCTGCCTCCAAAATAAAAATTAAATTAAATGGTAAATAATATGTAGCATAGATATGCAAATCAGTAAAATTGGCATACAAAGGTATATGCAAATCTTTCCTGACTCCATCTATAATAAGCAGGGCTGGTAAATAGCCTCAGGGTCTGCAATTGTTGGATGCCCATCCAAGAGCCAAGAGCAATAGTACATTCTACTAACCTTGTTCTGGAATTCCTTTGATGCCAGCTTATAATGCTGAATTATGGTACCATATGACTCAGAGCTTTTGGAGACAAAGAGCAGCATGTGGTTCAGGATTTGCAATTCGTAAATCAGATCTTTATTCTGAAATTACAAGGAAAACATGTCATCCCAAGCTCACACAGCTACCCCAGTGACTCCTTCTCTGAGTAAACCTTTGCTCACTCACCTCAGTGTTATATTCAAGCACAAAGTCTGTGAGGTGCTGTTTTATGACTTGAAGGAGGTTTTGCTTGTTGGTTTCATCATTAACAAGCTCTTGGCGGTTCACAAGTTTTCCCTTAGTCAAAAGAAGAAAAATGTTAGAGGACTTTAGCTTCCACCACATAGGTGCTTAATAAATATAAATAGCACATTTTCCCCTTGGATGAAAGGAAAACACCAAGAGAGGGATGACAGCAGGTGTAGTCTATAATCTATGTACTTAATAACTATGAATGGCTGGGCAGGTTAGATTGTGGTGGGAATCCGGGTTGTAGCAGCTGTGGAAATTTACACAGACAGGGAGTGTAACTGACTGACAGCCCAGCTGTCCCTCTGAAATCTATCAAAACATTTGAGCTTCTCATACTCTACTCCCAACCAATAACTGAGGGCATCAGAGATAGTAAGGAAGCCCATTCCTGGGAGATTTGGAACTTCTCTGAGAGGTGACTTTGGAGAAATTTCTTAGAACTCTACGGCAGTCCAAGATTCTTCCACTCAACCTTCCAGCTCCCTCTTTTCCTTCAGAAGCATTCTCCCTAATAAACAGTTTGTAGTCTAATCCTGCTTGGTAACTGCTCCTCAGAAGGACCTGAACTAACACAGGGAATGATATAATTTTCTGTAGCTCAGGTTCAAAGTCCATAGGTAAAGAAGAAAGGAACTTTCCATTTCTGTTCCATCTCCTCGTCATCTCTAACAACCCCACCCTAGTCCAAACCTCTCACCTGCAATACTCTCCTGCTGAACTTCCAATTTTCTTGCATCAAAGTGATGTTCTTAGTACACAAATCTGATTACATCACTATTTTCTTGCTTAAACACTTCATAGCCCCAGTTGTCCTCTGGATAAAGTCTAAACTCTTTGCTGGTCATGACAATAGTCTAATATTACTTTATTAGAGAGCTCACACCATGCCAGCCACAGTTTTAAGCACGTTATATGCACTGATTTATTCAATCTTCATAACATCTCATTGAGCTATGTACTATCATTTCTCTCCATTTTACAAGGAGGAAATTGACACAGAGAAGTGAAATAACTAGCCCAAGGGTGCCCCACTAGCACTAAGTGAAGGCAAGAGGCAAATCAGGGCAGCCTGACTCCAGGGATCCTGCTTTGACTCATTAAGACAGACCAAATCTCTCTCAGATGTGTTGTCTATGTCTGTCATTTGGGTTTTGATTTTGTGACAGAGTTTATACTACCTTTTTAAAGGTTTTACGTGGTCCAAATGAATAGTATTTTATTTTCATGGATCCTGAAGTTTCCGTCTTGATTTGTATGGGGGCATCCTTATTTTAAGCTTTGGACATAAAATCTCCCAGGGAATCCTCTAGTCTTTCTATGTTATATATTATTAAATAAGGGATCAGTATGGGATTTAATTTGGTGTAAGTTGTGGCATGTAAGCGTTAACTTTATTTTCCAAATGGCTGCTCAATTGTCCCAACACCAACCATACCTATTTTCCCCACTGATTTAAAATATTATCTTTCCCACATGCCAAATTTCCATATGCATTTGGATCTATTTCTGGACTCTATGCTATCCCATTCAAAATCACAAATTTGATTATTTTATTCTTCAGCTTAAAACTTTTCTTTTTTTTTTTTTTATTGTTGGGGATTCATTGAGGGTACAATAAGCCAGGTTACACTGATTGCAATTGTTAGGCACAGCTTAAAACTTTTCAATGACTATCATGGGCCCAAGAAAAAGCTTTTCAGAAGCTTCTCTGAAAGTCAAGCAGATCTAGGCATCGCTCTGCCTACCTACCTGCCATGGGCAAGTAACCTAACCTCTCTCAGACAGATCTGTTAGTAACATGGCTACTGCGAAGATTTGGCCTTGTGCAGGGAGGGTGTAAGGCATATTCCAGACATGTGCTCAGAGTACCTGCCTAGAGCAGCACTATTCAGTAGAATTTTCTGTGATGATGGGAATGCTCTGTAAATCTGTGCTGCCCAACACAATAACCATTAGCGAAAGGTGACTGTGGAGTACTTGAAATGTGACCAGCATGGCTGAAGAACTCAAACTAATTAGTTTAAATTTAAATAGGCACTCATGACTAGTGGCTGCCTTATGAAACAGCTCAAGGTCTAGATTCCAGAGAGGGAGGGGAGATCAATGAACTCAGACTGTGACAAAGCCTTGGGACCTCATTAAAGGAGCTGAGTCTTTGTCCTAAAAATAGGAAGTCATTAAAAGGGCTTTTAGAGGGGAAGAGGGAAGTAACCTTCAGATCTGAATTCTGGAACCATTACTCTTCAGAAGACGATAAAGAGATAGACCAGCTGGGTGGCTGTTATATGTAACAGGTGGTGGGGAGATGATGGTCTCTTGATCTAAGACGAGAGCAACAGAGATAGAAATAGAGTCAAGGGATATTTTGGTTATAAAATCAGTAGGGTTGAGATGAGGGATTTGTTATGAGGCTTAGAAAAGAAGGAAGTGTTAGAATGATGCCTGGGTTTTCTGGCTTGTTTAGCTTGTAAGAGAGTAGTAGTGGCACCAATCTGAGAGAAAGAGAGAAGAGAGAGAGAGAGAACATTGGAAGAGGATCTGGAGAGGAGATTATGACTTTGAGCTTAGCCATGTTGGAACATCTGGTACTGCGTATAAAGGTCTGGAGATTAGAAAATTCTGCTAGAGAAGGATGTATATATAGTTTGTTTGAGATAAAATCTCACTTTTTGCCTTTGGTAGAGTTTTGTGGCTTCACAGCTCACAGCAACCTCAAACCGTTGGGCTCGAGTAGATTCTCTTATCTCAGCCTGCCAAGTAGCCAAGACTACCGGTGCCTGCCACTACACCTGGCTATTTTTAGAGACAAGGTCTCACTCTGGCCCAGGCTGGTTCTCGAACTCCTGAGCTGAGACAATGCACCTACCTTGGCCTCCCAGAGTGCTAGGATTACAAGTGTGAGCCACCGCGCCAGGCCTGGAGATGGATATTTATAAGTCCTGGGTGTAGTGTGTAGATTGTAACTGCTGATAGAGCGTAAAAGAGAAAGCTTGGATCAAAATGAAACAGGGTATGGGATTGAGCTTTGATGGATGGCTACTGGCTAAAGAAAGGAAGAGAAGCTTAAAATGATGGATGGCTAGAAAGGCCAGAGAAACATCAAGAGACTGATTTCACAGGTGACGACTAGTTCAATACCACTGACCTCACAAGTGGCAGAACCAGAATTTGTATCCAAAGCCCATATCTCCTTAGAGATAGTGGCACCTCTCCCCAGCAATAGGATCTCAGTCCTACCTTTTTGAACACCAGGACACTGTCAAGGACGACATGAAAATGCCCGGCAGCATTCTTAATCTCTATTGCTCCAAACGTCAGCTCTGGGAAGTCTTTGATTGTGTCGTAGAACAATTCTGCTACCTCTTCCTCTAAGTCCTGTTAAGGAGAGAATGTTTGGCGAGGCTTTGGCAGAAAGCAAATGTCTAGCTTATTTAAAGGAAAGATGGAAGAGGTAGCTGGTTCATCATTTTTCTAAGTTCTGGGGTTTTGCTGGGTCACCTCGATTCACTTTCATGGGTATTGCACACCCAGACTGCTTCTCTGGCTGTGACTAAAGCCAACATGGGCAAGTCTTCAAAGATCAATAGAGAGAATTGATAAACTTGACCTTTTTCAATTATTACATTAAAGGCTGTTCTAACCCAGGGATTGAGACAATTTTTTAAAAACATATCTTTCTTAATTGCTTTCAGAAAAGGAAATGGATGTGACCACATATAAAACCAAAGATAAACTTAGTATCAGGATATGGCTATGGTTTCAGCCCTCATTCTTTAGCTGGAAACAAAATTAAGACCAAAACATCCTCTCAAAGAAGTGGCAGGTGGGGGCAGGAGAGGCTCATATTCTCCTCACATACAAATATAGCACCAAAATTCTGACTTCTACTGGGAGAAAGGGAGGAGTCATCAGTTTATGGTAAATGAGTCAAGATACATGAGAAATGCAATTTTCCAAAAGCAAAAAACATTTGCAAATGATTTATAAATACAAAAAAATCAATAAAAAGCTATTGTGGGACACTACATTATTATACTGAAGTTATTTATGTCCTTCTCCAAATATCTTCCCCTGTTGCACCTACGATGAGGGTTGGTGTATATTTCAATGGGGGTGTGTTTACAATGTGTTGTTGGTTTTAATACCTGAAGAAGCCTGGAGAGAGCTTAGGGAGAGAGACAGGCCTGGCCCAAGCATGGCTGGTGGCTGTCAGAGTCATAGCGAACAAGGGTCCTCAAACCAGAAAATAAGATATCCTTATATTTGGTGATATTCTAAATGGGTCCCCCCCAAATCAGTTACACTATTAAACTCATTAAACACACGTGTCGATCTCCTCTCCTTTCTCTCCATTTGGCTTCCATGTTTTTCTTTCTTCACTGGGACCCTGGAGCTTTCCCAGAAGAACAGCTCATTGGGTGAGGAAAATGGAGGATGAGGCAACCCAAATGGAAGAGTCTCTCCCACATCCCCTCCCAGATACAGTACTTCTCACAGCCCATGCCTAGATCCCAGTACCTGGAAGAAGCCAACAATGACCAAGTGCCTGGATTTCACAAAATTGGCCACCTGCAGGCTGTTGTTAAACAGAAATGCATTCTGGCTGATTTGTCTTCTCAACCAAACGACCAAGGCAGCAGATTCAACCACTCCTGGAGAGAGATACAGTCAAGTGGATCCCACAGAAATTTCTTCTTGAGCTGGACCAAGGCCTATCTTCCCCAAGATTAACGAGTAGAAGCACATTATCTTGGGCTCCCTTCCCTTGAAGGTCAGTCTGTCCATTCCTCCCAAGCTCCACAGCATGAACGTGAACACCAGTAGTTAAACGTTACTGAGCACGTGCTGGGGCCCATACACTGTGCTGAGTGTTCACATGTATCAGATCTACACAGCCACCCTAAAGGATGGGGACTGCCTTAATTTTGCAGGCAAGGAAAACAAATTCAACCTGCTAGTAGCCACCAAACTAGCACGCCTGGGGAGGGCATTTCTAGCCTTCTTTTCGCATCCTCCATGACAATGGGAAGATGGGTATTTTTTAATTTAAATAAAATATAAGATAAACATCACCTAGGTCTGTAACTTGGGAAAATCCTGTTATTCCTTTGTACCTCCCATTTCTCAGCTGAGACCCAAATGTCCTCCAGGTTCACCAACCCCTAACTTCCATTTCTCAGCTATTATATGGGAGGTGCCAAGCACACAAAAGTCTTAATATCTAAAATTGGGACACATATATCTTATCTGGGAAGACAATGTGGAATGAGAATGCAAATGAAGCCGCATAAAGATGGACAGGTGTTTTTTTGAATCATTAATTTCACATCATGGCAAGTAATGTAAAATATTATTTTATATTAATGTTTGCTATAAAAAAGAATGAAGCATTTTGCATGAGTTTAAGATATAAAGCAGTATCTGTTGTGAGTAGTTTCGAACTACATCCACAGACCTTTATTCCTTTACTCATTCATTTATTTAACAAATACACATTGAGTGCCTGTTTTAAAGTTCTGTATTTGGTGCTGGGAATATAATGGTGAGAAGAAACAAACACATTACCACTGTTTTGCAGCTCTCATTCTGTTAAGGAAGATAGTAATCAAATAATTACACAAACATGCATATAATTGCACCCAAAGAAGTGTTTGAAATCAAAGTTCTATGGGCCTGTAGCAAAGGTAACCTGAGCTAGACCGTGAAGTCAAGGAAGGCTTCCTGGAGGAAATCACTTATGAGCTGAAAAACGGAAGGATGTATTCAAGTTAACTAGGAAGCAGTAAAGAGAAGGAAAGGCCCAGGCAAAACAAATGGCCTGTGCAAAAGTCCTGTGGCAGGACGCTTTACTTCAGGGGGCTTGATGGATGCACCCTGAGTTACTAAATCAGTTGCAAAAGGCTCTACTTCCAGTATCTTTGCTCACATTTCCTAAGAACATTAGGTCTTTTAAAAAACTTACAACAAAGCACATTTATCTGCAGGAAGTTTCGCAAATTGTATAATTTGATGGATGTTTATAAAATGAACAACATGCATACGTGCCACTTGCAATGTTTGGAATAAAACACTACCAACCTCTCAGAAATTCCTGTCTCCCAGCCTCTATCCAGCCCCCAGCCAGGTTTAACCATTATCTTCACTTCTACCTGGGTATATTAGTCTTCCTATTCCTGAATTCCATCACATGATATATGTCCTTGGGTCTGGTTTACTTACACGTGTGAGATTCATGCATGTTGTTCATGTACTTGAAGACTCATCCCCACTGCTGTGTAGTAATCTACTGGGTGAATATTCCACAGTTTATTCATTTATTCTCTGTGGGTGAGTATTGGGTTGTTCCCAGTTTGGAGCTAATAGGAATGAATTCTCACTTACGTTTCTGCGGGCACAATGTATGTACTTGTGTTGGGTATGTGGCCAGGACTAGAATTTGTGGTCATGGCAGATGCCATGCTTAGCTTTAGCAGACACAGTTTAAGCCATTTTAAAAGCCACAATGAGTCAGACCTATGGAAGTTCCTATTAGGCTGATATGATGACTGCATGAGACAGAGGGGGAAGCACCACGCACCTTCAGACCTCAGTGCTCCACCCTGCTATCACCCTTTCTTTTGACATTTTAGCCCCAATGCCAAGTTTCTATTTCCATAGAGTGCTCAGCCACCTTTAGGAAAAAAAATCAGGCTCTTACAGAAATTAACTGTTCCTATTATAAGTATTTGTCTGGCAAAAGTAGTTTGTAAGTGCCCTGAGAGGAATTGTTTTAAAAATTCTGACAATATCAAAAAAGGTGAACAAAACCTTCCAAATGGGTTTAAATTTCAGGTTGTCAGAACCGTTGCTCTGATGCCACTCTGTGCCACTGTCTCCCAGTCTGTACTCCAGCCATGTAATTATCTTCCAGGACACCAGGCTTTGCATCCTCCTGCCCTCCCCGTGCTCTCCAAGGGTAGCACCTTTTGCTTATTTGACGCTCAGGTTGGTTTTCTTTTTCTTTTACCCTCCTCTTCCCATTTGTTCTCAACCATGTGACCTGTTTCATTTTCTGCCTTAAGTCTATCACTTTATGAAATTATGATGATGATTGTTCCGTATGAGCTCCCAATAGCTCCTGTGATTCCTGGTACACACTAGGTGCTAACGAAATAATTCTAGGATGAAGAAATGAAGTCACTGTGTCATTAGGTAACCTGGCTTGAGGGAACTGGATCTGGGGGCATCTTCTCTGGAATGGGTGGGCTCTGTATGCCCCTCTGGACCCCCCCCCCCCAGGACTGAGGTAGCTGTGCACTTGGCATATTGCTTATTTCTGAGTGTCTGCAGACCAGGCAGTGTCCTTGCTGGGCTCGGTGCCTCCTCTGGTGCTTGGCTCTGAGCCAGAGGACACAGTGACAACTGAGGTGTGAACGCTTTGTCAATGATTGACTAGAGCCGGAGCTAGACTGCATATTTCCAGGCACAAACTGTGAACCCATCATTAATAGAGGCCCTGGAGGGAACTCAAGTCTCCCTCCCTCCAAGGGGTGGCCAAGACCAAATTTTTCACCATCAATCCTTGGAGAATAGAGAACAGGACAGGGCTTTGACCCAGCAAGGACCAAATCCCACCTGCTTCCTAAGAGAAGTTTTATAAAAGTCACATTGAAGGAGAAGCATAAAGCAATGTCTTCCCTCTTAGCTCAGAGGAGCCCTGTCAAATAAGTGGAACTGGCATTATTCATCCTGTTTAGAAAATGAGAAACTGGAAGCTCAGGTCTAAAAGGCTTAAGTTCCCATAGTTTGTGCTTGTCCTAAACCCCAGGTATCCTGAGTTCCAGCCCCAGCTCCATGTTGGAATTCCATTGCCTCTTTCCCTGGTCAGGAGTAATACTGAGGAAGAGGGGGCAATAGCATGCCCAGCGGAAATATGGGTTTGTTCTTTAATCTATGCCCTCTGCACTTTCATCCCATTCAAACCAAAATACTATTTACAAGAATATCATAAATATTATAGAGTCAGGAAACTAGTAGGTAGGTAATAATTATAAACACATCTGCCATTTCCCTTAGATTACAGCTTAATGTAGAGCAGAGCTCAACAAACTACAGCCATGGGCCAAATCTGGCCCACTGTTTGAATTTATCAATAAAGCTTTATTTGAACACACCCATTTGTTGATATACGACTGCTTTTATACTACACCAGCAGAGCTGAATAATTGCAACAGAGTTTGTGTGCATATAACATCTAAAATATTGGTCTTATAGAAAACTTTACCGACCACACCACTACCAGCTGGGGAGTTTCAAGGAAGTTATTTCACCCTTATGTGCCTCAGTTTCTCCATCTAATGTACCTTTGATGTTGGGATGTTATAACATATGAGAAGGGCCTGAAACACCTCCTGGAATACAGTTTATTCTGCAGGTATGTGTCAGGCCCTATGCCTTACAAACATTTTTTCATCTCCCCAACAATCCTAGGAAGTAGATATTTCACCATCTCCACTTTACAGACGAGAAAACCAAGATTCAACAAGAGGAAGTGATTCCCCCTCAGGCATGTAGTGATGATCTGGCTCTAGAGGGTTATGCTGCCAATTCTGATAGCTTTTTTAGAGGACCCCGGAATGGAGGTGAGATCAGCCCTTGCCCTTGTGACTCTCACCGTGGAGTAGGCAACCAGTGACAGATAGAATTCCGTGAGGTGAGGGCTTGATGGGGAGAAAACAGTGCTATGGGACCACAGACATGGAGCAGGCACTGAGACCTGGGCTCAGGGGAAACTTCCTGAGAGAGGTGATGATGCAAGTTCCTTCATGGCAGAGGAGGTCCCCACCTTCTACTCCACGAAGTAGTCTCAGAGTTCAAAATTCCTGGGGACCTTTTTTGCCAGCCTCATTGGCTATCAGCTTGTCACCTCTAAGCAGACTCGGGTTTTGCCTGTCCTTCAGGAGGGAACGCTATCTCAGCACCTGAGCCACCCGATGAGCAGTTACCTGGGGCTTGTCATTTCCTCACAGCCTTCCCCAGAGCCAACACACCACGAAAAGCTTCAGGCTTGGTTTCGGTGGGTCCCCACTGTTGAGGCTCAGCATTCAGTACCCACACGAAAGCAGCAGCCTCAGTTGTTTTTCTCACTCTTCCCACCCTCTCTCTCCATCTCTCCTCTCACCCCTCACCCCTGTGCTCCATTTCTGTTTTTTTTAATGTTTAATTCATTTTTTTATTAGCTCATAACTGTGTACATTACTGCAGGTACAATGTGCTGATTTTATATACAATTTGGAATGTTTACATCAAATTGGTTAATATAGCCTTCACCTTACTTATTTAATTGTTGTGTTTAGACATTTATACTCTATTCTTAATTTATTTGACATGTACCCTTGCAATATGCACCATAGGTGAGATCCCACGGATTACCCTTCCTCCACCGGGCCACCCCTCTCCCCTCCCCTCGCCCTCCTCTTCGCTCAGGTTCTCTTAGGTAACTGTCATGGGGTCGCTCTTTTGAAGCGCCTTCCTCTACGTCTGTCCTGTGTCTCGCATGCCCTCTTGTGTCCATTATGAGAACTGCAAGGCATCCTGCAGAACCAGCTCTTGGTATTCTTCAAACACTCAGGGCTTTTTAGAAACTGGCTATGTGCAGACACTGTGAAAGTCAGTCCATTTTCTCCGTTTTCAGAGATTCAGTAAATATATATACTACTCAAAGTATATTTATACATATAGTTAAATATTGTTTTTATATATGAGTGTATATAAACATATGTCTATTATGGAAAACTTTTACTAGCATACTAGGGGCTGGGCACTTCTGTGTTCTTCCAATTTATTACTTTTATCCATCCATCCATCTTGCAACCATGTACGCATTCATTTACATAACATTTTCAAAATTAGGACCTACCATTGAACCACACCAAAGCCTACAATTCTCCAAATATCCTCAATATCAAGTTAAGGCTTGACACTTGATAGATTGTTAGTAAATGGGTACTGAATAGATAAATGAATGAAATGAATGACAGAAAGTTTCCAAAGTTTGTGAAAGACATCTCATCCCAGCCTTTTTTTGTTCCCTCATCTCCCAGACTTCCTTTTGGCTAAATAGAGCTTCCCTGGCCTGTGGCCTTGTCAAAATCATTCTAAAGTGGAAGATGGGGGGTGAGAAGTAGAATTAGGAACTTAAGACTTCAGACTTTAGTAGCATAAGTCATCACACCCCATCCTTCCACCTCTTGGTGCCTCTAGAGCCCGTCAACTCTAGAGGGATGTGGTTGAGACAGCTGTATTTTCTTTGTAAGACAGACCTGAATCATATTTCTCAGCCTTTCTCACAGTTGAGTGGGGCCATGTAACAGAATACTGGTCAATGAGATGTGACTAGAAGTGATAGCCCCACTTTTAGGCAAGAACTATGAACAGAACCCATGAATCTTTGGCTTCCATATCCCAACTGCTGGGTGGATGAAAAGGGGAGATCAGGGGCCTCCAAGGCCCTAGAGAAGGGCAGAGTTACTAGCTGGGAGGAGCCTGGATCCCTGTGAGGCTATGTGGAGCAGAGCTTCCCACATCCACCCTCTGGCTGCCAAGAGGGCTTTACATGAATATGTAATAAATTTGGTACACAAGCACCCTTACCTTCACAGCTGATGGGCTCTGACCTGTTGCCCTCAAAAAAAAGCTTCAACTCCGGAGTCTTCTTAATATTAAACTCCTGCTTAAGCTCCTTCTCTACAGTGATGTCCACTTTGCCAAAGCCAACGCCATTCTTGCCTTTACCCATGATCTCCACGGCTTTGCCCAGTTCCTCAGCCAGGTTCCTGGATTGTTTTGAGGAAGGGTTATCTGAAAGAGCCAGTGTGAAGACGAAACTTGTGAGAGCCTCTTTCCCTGCCCAGTCTCCCCGGTTGGATTATTTGCTCGGCCTTCTTAGCTCCTGGGCCTTTGTTGTTCTCAGCTGTTAATAGTTAGATTTTCATAAGTGTGGAAAGATGTGAGACATAATGGTTCACACAACTGGACAATTTGGGAGATGTACATCAAGTTTCTCTGGATCCAATAACATTGGAAACAAGACAACTTTGGGCAACTTATCTCCTTAAGCTCCACTTTTTTCTTGTGTAAAATGGCGAAAACATGAGCTGCTGCTTCATGGTGTTGTCAGAGTCAAATGAGACTTATTTAACAATCAGGTATACAGTGTTTATTATTTTCTAAGAATGAGACATGTATTAGGCCATTTACTCCTAATAACCCTGCAGGGAATAGGTATTATTAGATTATCCTAATATTATAGATGAGGAAACTGAAGTACAACAAAATAACCTGCTTGCCCAAGGCTGTCTGATGTGAGAGGCGTAGTCAGGATAAGGGCCCACTGGGTCTGGCTGCTGAGTTCATGTTCTCTAACCTTCACCCGGCAGGTGGGGCAGTGAAGTCCCTGGAACATGGTATTCATTTGAGTCATTATTACTACTGTTATTATTATCCTTGTAAAATTTCTGTGGTGAGAAATCATGGAGGGGCAGAGAGAGAGAGAAAGACAGAGAGACAGAGTAATAAATACCTCTCCATGTGGTGGAACGTCCTGGCACTAATAGGCCAGACTGGGCCCCTGTGGTTGCCCTGGATTGAGTGTAATGTGGCAGGGACTCTGGCAGGTACAGAAGGCCAAGTGTGAGAAGGGTGGGGAATAGAGGAGATTATGATGCTTTCTTGTCCCCTCTGAGCCCACCGCCCCTCTCCCCCTGGCAGGAGGATGTTGAAAAGACCTGACACTCTACCAGGGAAGATGACTCTCTGTTTCCTTGGCCACTGACATTGCTGGCTGATGGGGTTGTGGGGAGAGGCTTTGTGGGGAGGGGAGCCCTTCTCAGGAAACAGCCTTGGAAAGTGGGCATATGACTGGGGAGTGCAAGAGGCCTTTCTGGCTAAAGGGAGGGGACTCAAAGGCACCCATGTTTGCCTTTCTTCCTCCTGATAAGATTGTGAGACTGCAGGTCCCTCACTGCTCCTGGGGTCTGAGGCAGGTGGACTGAGTCAAGCCAGGGGGTCATTGATTCCCTTTCAATTCAGAACACTTTGTCTTTTCCGCCTTCCTCCCTCAATCTGGAGCACCTTGTACTGGAACAAGTACAAACCACCTCCACTGTTGAAGGCGAGTTCAAAGTCCAACAGAGAGGTCTTTTGTAAAGCACAGCCCAGAAAGCTGGGCCCTGGGACAACTGGCACAGGCACAGTTGCCAGTCAGTACACCTGCTCTTGCAGTGGGACCTGAAAGTGAATGATTGTTTTCATTAAACTCGCAATCAATGGGCAGGAAACGGGGACTCTGTGCCTCCCTCTCTGATCAATGTGCCTCCACTACCTGCCGTATCCCCCTCATTGCCTTTGATACCTTCCATCCATCATCACCAGCAGCCCAGGCCTCCTGCCCACTGCTCTGATCTGAAAGCCTCTCCCCAACTTCCTTGTGGATTTGGCCATGCTGGGCTCAGGACTGCTAACTGATGTAGCATCCAACTCTGAGTTTCTAAGACATTCAGGGCATGAGAAACACTTGCAATTATTGTCTAAATGGTAGAGAAAATTTTAGAGGTTGCACATACAATCCAGTGCCCCTGAGTATCTGAAATGGAAGTGACAGAAAGAGATTGTGGCAACGGGAGTGCTGACATCTGAAAGCTAGATGGACAGGCCCTAACAGCAATAGAAATGGGGATTCCTTCATCCACTTGCTTTATTCATTCATTTAATATGCATTCATTGATTCACTCAAATCTTTTTCAGGATATGCATGTTTTAGGCACTGTTCTAGGGATTGAGGATATAACAATGAACTAATAAAAATCCCTGCTGTCATTGGAGAGGGCAGAAAATAAAATAAGCAGTAAAATATATGCAGTGTTAGATGATAACGACTATGGAGAAGAGAGAAGGAGAGTTAGAGGTTGGGGGTGTCAGGGAAACTACTAGTTTAAGCCCTTGAGAAGCAGTATTTTAATAAAGATGGGAGGAGATGAGGGAGCCAGCGATGTCCAAAGGGAGAACATTCCATGTAGAAGAAGGGCAAGTGCAAAGGCCCTGAGGTGGGATATGTGGGACATGTTTGAGGAATGATAGGAAGTCCACTGAGTCTGGAGTAGAGTGAGCTGGGGTGGGGAGTGGATGACAGAGAGTCTGGTAGGCCATTGGATAGATTTTGACCTTTCCTCTGAGAAACTCTGGAATGGTTCCAGAGCATTTGGTGCAAAGGTAGATGCAATCTGATTTTCTTTTTAACTGGATTTCTCTGAGTGTTACATGGAAAATAGAGATTAGACCAAAGGGGAAGAAGAGCAGAAGCAGGTAGATGAGGTGGAGGGAACCATATAATCCCTGTGAGACACAGTGACAGCTTGGGCCAGGCTAGTGGTAATGGAAGGCCTGAGAAGTGGTCTTATTCTAGAAAGATTTTGGAAGAGGAGTTGATAGATTATATGTGAAGTGTGTGAGGAGGGACACTGAGAAAGGGGGCTTCAAAAAGCCTGGCCTGCTGAACAAGGAAGTCTGGAGGGCCCATAGAGCATTCACCACTCAGCAGTTCCCGCCAAATGTACGATGCAATGTAGGTAAGCAATGACCGATAGAAAAGGACAATAATCAGGGATCACTAGAAAAGAGAAATAACTTCTGGAGGCACAGAGAGGCCAATGAAAAAAAGCTGCAACCAATGACAAATAAAGAGAACCAGAGTATCTGTATCTCTGCACTGCTTCTGCGTCTCCGCCTCCCTTCTTCTCTTTCATGAGAAGGACCCACTTCTAACTCTCTTTGGAAGTGCTCTAAACTTTCGCTTTGTTCTTAAATAAAATCTCTCTTTGTATTTTCAGTTTCCATTCATTTTTGCTTTCAATTACCACTGGGCCTCAGTTGAACTTTCTACCTGAGCTGAGTAGTCAAACCAGGTCACCCAGGTTTGGAGAACCAGGACCTCTGACCCCCAACAGTGTGAGCAAAATAGAGGGGTGGGGATGACTTTGAGTTTTTGGTCTGAGAAACTGGAAAGATGATGATGATGGTGATGGTAATGGTGATGGTAATGGTGATGGTGATAATAATAGCCATGAGAATAAAATATAGCAAAAACCTTTATTGGTCACTTACTATGCTAAACACTGCTAAGTGTTTCATGTATTATCTTGGCTAATCTTCAGATAACAACCCTGAGTTGTCTACTGTTACAATGCAAGCGGGAATGTTGTAGATAAGGAGAGGGAGCCCAGTGGCTCCCTCTTTCAAACTTAGTAAGAGGTTAGGTTGAGATTCAACTCCAAGGCTGACTGACTCCAAGACTCATGCTGTAATCAACCAAACTGACCAACTGGTCTGAAAATGTTTCTTTTCCTTGTAGCAGAGTGATGGGGATGCATTTCCCATCTCCCCTGCTCCAGGTAGTCCTATCAGAGCAGAACCTGTCAACTCACTCTTGAAAATTCACAGTCCTATTTCCTGGTTTCTGTGTTCTAAAATTTTGCAAATTGGTTTTACTTTTGGGGCTCTGGAACTTTGAATTCCAAGTCTGTAAAGGTGAAATGAATGAATACATACACACTTCAGGGCCTACATCCTGCTGGGGTCAACTAGAAATGCCAGTTTGGTTGGGGAAAGGAGATGATTTAGATGCATTTTGGTACTTGGGAAGAGCACCTGTGGGCTACGGATGGGCAAGGGGCCCTTTGCTGGGAGGCCAAGAGCCTCCAAAGGCCCCACCTCCCTCAGGTTCTAGGCTTTCCCTAGCTCATTCACTGGCTGCCACATCGTGGATGCACAATGAATGTGAATTCCTTAGATTATGGCCCAGGAAAGTTTTGTTTTTTTTTTTAATTTTAAATGTTTCTCCGTCTTACTTTCCTCATTCATAAAATGGGGTTATTATTCAATCCTGCATGTTGGAGTGATCCTACATAATAAGACAAAGTGTGTAAAACTTTGATAAAAAGCCTGGCATAGAAATGCCCAATAAACAGTAGCCAGTGTGAGGATGAGGTGGAGAATTAGTGGTCTTGCCTCTCTGGGAAGATGAGATGTCAGATCCTTTAGTAGATCTTCTGGCTACTCGTGAAAGGAGTACAACAGTGGCCAGCACCAAACCGTCCATGCCAAGGCCTAGGCCTACAGTAAGCCCCTCATGTGGGTGTCAGGGTAAGCAAAAGGGGGACAAGGTCGTGTTAGAATAGGCAATGGCTCCCTGACTGTCAGCCTGATGTGTAGATATGCTAATGGCTAATGAGCCTAGAATCAATGTTTGCCTGGGTCTTTAGTAGATAACCCCAGGTTCCATTTTCTGGGACTGAGAGTCAGGCAGGGGACGAGGGGTAATGGATGGGAAGGCAGTGAGTGCAGGGACTGGAGATTAGACACCGGTATAGGGAATTCAAGTCTGCTTTCCTTTAAACCAGTGGTTCTCAATGGGGGACATTTGGCCATGTCTGGAGACATTTTTGGTCATCATACTGGGGAATGGGAAGCTATTGACATCTAGTAGGTAGAGGCCAGGGGTGCTACTAAACATTCTGTAATACACAGGACAGATCCCAGCTTCCCAAACAAAGAAATTATCCAGTAGGCTCGGGGCCTGTAGCTCAAGCAGCTAAGGCGCCAGCCACATACATCTGAGCTGGCAGGTTCGAATCCAGCCCTGGCTGCCGAACAACAATGACGGCTGCAACCAAAAAATAGCCAGGCATTGTGGCAGGGGCCTGTAATCCCAGCTACTTGGGAGGCGGAGGCAGGAGAATCGCTTGAGCCCTGGAGTTGGAGGTTGCTGTGAGCTGTGCTTTCACGGCACTCTACCCAGGGTGACAGCTTGAGGCTCTTCCTCAAAAAACAAAAACAAAACAAACAAACAACAAAAAAAAAAAACCAAGAAATTATCCAGTAAAATTGTCCCTAGTGCTGAGGATGAGAAACTCTACTTTAGATCCAACTTTAGATAGGCATGAAAAACTATTCTGAGAATAATCTCCTCCCCATTCTGTAGGGCCTTTTACAGTATGCAGAAGTGCTCACAGCTGATAGAGACTTTAGGATAGCCATTAACCCCTGTTAGCTCCTCAGGAGCCAGCAACCAATCTGCTTCTCCACTCCTCAGCAACCCAGTTTTCACCACACTGGCATGCCCTCACTCACCCCAGTGCCTTTGCACTTGCTGTTCCTACTGCCTGAAATCCCAGGCAGCTGCCTGGGTTACTTTCTCACAGATCTTTGCTAATATGTTACCTTTCCAGGGACACCTTCCTGAAGCACCCTATTTAATATTGCAGCCATACCTCCATTTGTCCCTTGTGCTCTATGTTGCTCATATTACGTTTCTCTGGAGTACTTTTATGGTATATGACATACTATGCATTTTATTTATTTGTTTATATATATACAAGTTCCAATGATCAGCAAAATGCTATAAGACGGATTGAGCACCAGTTTTGGTGTCAGACCTGGTATTGGATCCAGGCTTCACCACTTATCGGTTGTGTGATTTTGGGCCACTTACCTAACCTTTCTGAAACTTACTTGCCTTATATGCAATATGGGGACCCTGCTACCAAGGAATAGTGCCTGAAACACAGGTGCTGGGTAAATAGCTATTATCATCAACATCATCACCACAGGTGTCATCGTATCATCACCATAACCATGACCATCAGCATAACCATCCTCACTCCATCATCACCGTTGTCATCACCATCTTCATCATTGTCCTCATCCACATTACCATTTCCATCATTTTGATCGCCATCATCATATAACCTACTCCCACGACAAACTCTTGCCACCTCTGCCTTAGAGACAAGTGTCAAATGACCCTAGAGACAGCTCCTAACCTTAACTTGACCTTTCCCCACAACGGTAGCCACTCCTTCTCTTCTTGACTCATTCCAGTTAATTAATTAATTTATTTATTTTTAATTTTTTTACTTTTACTTTATTGTTAGGCATTCATTAAAGAACAAAGAACAAAGAGGTACAAAGAACCAGGTCACAGGACACTGAAAGTCCCTTTTGTAATTATGACCCATCCCCAAGATGTGTGTCACATCCCGTGACCCCCCCACCCCACCATTTAAGTTAATGTAGATGGAGAAAATTGTGGGTCAAAGGAAATATTATTAATTAAATCATTTATTCATCCATTTGACATCCATGCAGGCCTGCCATGTTCCAACCACAATGTGGGATGTTTGGAGCTCACTCCAACAGAGTCATGTAAATATGGGGTGAATAGAAACATAATGATGATAGTTTCTTCCTGTGGAGTGCCCAGTAGGGCTAGTGACTGCATATTTGAGCCCACTTTCATTCACCATAACAACTTGCAAGGGAAGAATTATTAACCTTGTTTTGCAGATGAGGACACTAGTGAGGCTATTGATAGCAGCAGTTAATACCTTCTTACGCTCTTACTATGCACCAGTCATTATGTTAAGTACACTATCACAATCCCTCAAATAATCCTAGATACTATATAATGCTATTAAATTCCTCATGTTGCAGCCATGTAAAGTGAGGTTCTGTGTGCTCAAAGTCACCGGCCCAAGAACACTGGGCTGGTAAGTGGCAGAGCCTGGCCTTTGAATGTAAGACTGGGACTCTCTGAAGCTGACTTTATTGCCCTACGCTACACTAGTTGGACTGGAAATAAAAGGGAGGCTCTAAAGGGTTTTGGTCAGAAGACAGAAAACAGAGGGGAGAAAGGACTATCCCTGAAAAACAGCTCAGAAGTGGGTGGAAACAGAGAAGTGAAAGTCATCCTCCCCTCCCAGCTCTGCCCATCCCTGGAACTTCATTGCTGCCTGGCTCCTTGAACCCAGCTGCTGGTCAGACTTGGCATGTCCTGGAAGCAGGCCTTGGGGGACTGGCATGGAGCCAGCCATTTTCTAAAGGCAGGATTCTGAATTCAGTGTTTATACCTGCTGTCTATCTCCAAATCCTTCCACATGGAAGGACGTATAGCATGAGGTCTGTGGTCCCCACTTGTGCTGTGTGACCTTGTGCAAATCACTTGGCCTTTCTGAGCTTCTATTTTCTCAGCTACCAAATAGAGGGATGAATAGTCCCCACCACACTGGGTTTCAAGGATCAGATGACTAAACATTTAAAAGAGTAGGCAATTCAGCACCAGCACCCAATAAACGATCACTATGTGAAACTTGCCATGAAGGTTTTCTACTTTCTGTCACAAGGCACAGCTGTGTGCCAGTGCCTCAGGAAGAAGAAGCCTGTTCTGTCTCCCAAAATGTCTGCTGATGCAAAAAACACCAGTCTGAAGAACAAAAGTGGGCATTCAAAACTCAGACAGCAAAAGTGATGGTCTTAAAAACCCTGCTTTGAGAGCTTGCTCATAACTGCCAACATTTACATATGAGCAAGCTCTCAAGGCAGGGTTTCAGGGACTCAACACATCATATTTAGTCTTCACAATAATCTAGTGTGGTCATTATTTATGTTCATGCTCATTTTACATAGAAGAAAACAAGTTTAGAATGGTAAAGAAGCATGAAGGTAAAGCCTGAATCCTTGCCTTTGGTGGGACATAAGAGTCACATACAATCCAAGATTAAAATGAAGCAAAGTTATCTTGCAATCTGCTTAACCTACTCGGTGTATTCTTGTCAGGAAATTGGGGATTATGGCACATATAGCATATATCTTTTAAAAATAGCAATATGTGTTGTCATGTGTTTAGCCATATATACAACTATTTAGGCAAGGAGGCAGGCCTCGCCCAACTCAGCCCCCACCACTGAAAGAAACGACACTCACAGAAAAGGACCATGAGGAATCGGGTCTCATTCAACATCTGGGTGAGGCCGGCAGGCGTCAGCACCAGCAGATTGTGTTCCTCCACGATGCGCAAGGGCTTGGTTATGTTGACAGGGGCGCTGGTGTCCTCCTCTGCTGAGCTATAGACGGCGACAGCGCAAGAGGCCACTAACAGCAGGGGCATCCAAAGTAACTCCATGGCTGTCCTGCAGGGGCGGGAGGAGGAACAGAGAGCCCTTAAATCAACACAGGTGGCAGCCCCACGTTATCACACTCCCCCTTCTTTGTCCAGCCAGTTGTGTGGGGAGAAAGTGCCCTGAGCACTACCCAGTGCCTCCCAGAAGTGTCCACAGCTTGGCAGCAGCACTGGATAAGAAGCAAAGTATTATTAGGTCGACCTCAGACCCTGTGGTGAGTGCATGGGGAGTGTTCAGAGCATCAGAGCCCCATTTGGAGAATCAGGACCCCAAAGCTGGCACAGGCCACTGGAGCCCACTGGCTTCTCAGCCACTAGGTGAGGTGAGACCTTTGCAGAGATAGGGTCCCATTACAGAATTCTAGGGTGAGCCTCTGGATCTCAGAGATGACTGGTCTAATTCCTCATCATAACCTCCCAGGAATCTCTCTGTCAGCAAGGCCCCTACTGCAGCTCCTGCAGACTCAACTTGAATGCTCCTGTGATGGGAAGCTCATTACCTTGCAGGGTATCCCATTTGAATTTTAAACAAAATTTTTCTCAAGTGTAAATATTTTCTTTTAAAAGCCATAACTACAATACACACTTGCAAAAGTTCCAAACAATACAATAAAAATATGCCAATCAGAAAAAATCTCAACCATAGTCCCACTGCTGAGAAAGCTACTGTTAGCGGTTTGGAATGAATCCTTTGCAAATGCTCGACATGCCTAGATGAACATACCTTTAAATGTATATTTTTAAACATAAATGGAATGAGACTATGCATGTTGTTTGGTGCTTGGTTAGTTCTTTTTAACCCTGGATACACATTAAATTCTCCTGGGGAGCTTTTAGGACAATTTTAACACTCACTTTCACTTCAGACCAAATTATTTAGAATTGCCCAGGGTGGGGTCCAGATATCTATATGTTTCAAAAGTTTCTTGATGATTATCTTGCTGTGTTTTGTCTTTCTATTTGGGAAATTTTGGACATAAACAGAAATAGTAAGATGGTATAATGTATCCCCCTGCAAGGTACCTATCATCCAACTTCAGTTACCATCATGATCAATCTTATTCCATTTATATTCTTACTGGCTCTCTGCCCTGGATTACTTTGAATCCAGTTCCAGGAATCACATCATTTTACCCATAAATATTTCATTATGATTCCTCTAGAAGATAGTGATTGTTAAAAATAACACACGACCATAGTACCATTATTATACTAATGAAATGAACAATAATGTCTTCACATCATCAAATATCCAGACAGTGTACAAATTACCCAGACTGTCTCATAAATTTTAAGTTTGTTTAAATTGAGATCCAAATGAGACCCATGTATTATAACTGGTTTTTGTGTTTTCCAAGCCTCTCCCAGGTAATTCTGTTGCTCAGTTTGCAGCTTGATTGTCAAATAAAATCAGTAAAGGCAAGTTGAAGTCTGGATGAAGGGCAGGTGGATGGGCTGGTTTTCTGGAAAGCTGAGTGATGCAAATATGTGTCTCAGGCAAAGGTCTCATTACTGTCAGCCCAGCTTTAAGGGTCCCTCATGATCCACAATGTCCCAGGACTCACCACTTGCCATTCTTGGCTGAATCTGGTACAGTAAGATGACTATTCGATGGAACTTTTGTTTTTAAAACTAATTTACTTGTTTGCTTATTTGTTCCTTGATTCATTTACACGCAAGAACAATAACCATCTAAAAGTTGTTTTGCCTATTTGGAGATGGAGGAAGTAAGGAAATTTCACCCCAAAATAGGATTCCTTGATATAAGGAATATTTTAAATTAAAAGTCCATTTTGATCAGAAAGCACTGGCCTCTCCTCTCTAAAAATTGAGTAACCTGATTTAGAATCAGAAAAGTCTGCTGATTTCCTTATTGCATACAAATAGACCTGGCCCTGAGGTCATTTGAAGCATAAGAACTGTTGCTCGGATTGATCTACAATTCAATCTGTTTCCACCCATCTACACATCCACTTGCTCCATGTATATTTTTCCTACTCTCTCCCCTCCCTTCTAAAAGGCATCTTTAAAAGTCACTGACTGTCACTGAACCTTTGGGAAATCATTATTGTGATTACCGCCATGCACGTGGTTTTTGGAAATAAACCTTTCTCTTATTAATCTACAATAATTGTGAGTTGATCTTTCAGCAAACCACATAAAGGGGAAAGGGTAAGTTTCATGTATCCAGCAGGATCTCAAAGCCAGTTTGTTCTCCCAAAAGCCACAGCAGAAGGATTGGACTTCCCCAGTCTTTCCCCAACACCAGCTGGCACATGGTGAGATATTTTACTTACCAATTGGGCTCCTCATCTTCCTCTCTGGGGGCTCCAGTTGAGCAGACAGTAAAAGGTTTTTGTTCTATCCATATTTAAGATTGACCACATAAACATTTTTTGTTGATGACTAGTCTTATTTTTTTTTTTTTTTATTGTTGGGGATTCATTGAGGGTACAATAAGCCAGGTTACATGGATTGCAATTGTTAGGTAAAGTCCCTCTTGCAATCATCTCTTGCCCCCATAAAGTGTGACACACACCAAGACCCCACCCCCTCCCTCCGTCTCTCTTTCTGCTTTTCCTCCCCCCCACCCATAACCTTAATTGTCCTCATATCAAAATTGAGTACATAGGATTCATTCTTCTCCATTTTTGTGATGCTTTACTAAGAATAATGTCTTATACTTCCATCCAGGTTAATACGAAGGATGTGAAGTCTCCATTTTTTTTAATAGCTGAATAGTATTCCATGGTATACATATACCACAGCTTGTTAATCTATTCCTGGGTTGGTGGGCATTTAGGCTCTTTCCACATTTTGGTGATTGTAAATTGAGCTGCAATAAACAGTCTAGTACAAGTGTCCTTATGATAAAAGGATTTTTTTCCTTCTGGGTAGATGCCCAGTAATGGGATTGCAGGATCAAATGGGAGGTCTAGCTTGAGTGCTTTGAGGTTTCTTCATACTTCCTTCCAGAAAGGTTGTACTAGTTTGCAGTCCCACCAGCAGTGTAAAAGAGTTCCCTTCTCTCCACATCCACGCCAGCATCTGCAGTTTTGAGATTTTGTGATGTGGGCCATTCTCACTGGGGTTAGATGATATCTCAGGGTGGTTTTGATTTGCATTTCTCTAATATATAGAGATGATGAACATTTTTTCATGTGTTTGTTAGCCATTCGTCTGTCATCTTTAGAGAAGGTTCTATTTATGTCTCTTGCCCATTGATATGTGGGATTGTTGGCTTTTTTCATGTGGATTAGTTTGAGTTCTCTATAGATCCTAGTTATCAAGCTTTTGTCTGATTGAAAATATGCAAATATCCTTTCCCATTGTGTAGGTTGTCTCTTTGCTTTGGTTATTGTGTCCTTAGCTGTACAGAAGCTTTTCACTTTAATGAAGTCCCACTTGTTTATTTTTGTTGTTGTTGCAATTGCCATGGCAGTCTTCTTCATGAAGTCTTTCCCCAGGCCAGTGTCTTCCAGTGTTTTTCCTATGCTTTCTTGGAGGATTTTTATTGTTTCATGCCTTAAGTTTAAGTCCTTTATCCATCTTGAATCAATTTTTGTGAGTGGGGAAAGGTGTGGGTCCAGTTTCAGTCTTTTACATGTAGACATCCAGTTCTCCCAACACCATTTATTGAATAGGGAGTCTTTCCCCCAAGGTATGTTCTTGTTTGGTTTATTGAAGATTAGGTGGTTGTAAGATGTTAGTTTCATTTCTTGGTTTTCAATTCGATTCCAAGTGTCTATGTCTGTTTTTGTGCCAGTACCATGCTGTGTTGACCACTATGGCTTTGTAGTACAGACTAAAATCTGGTATGCTGATGCCCCCAGCTTTATTTTTATTACTAAGAACTGCCTTAGATACAGGGGGTTTTATCTGGTTCCATACAAAATGCAGAATCATTTTCTCCAAATCTTGAAAGTATGATGTTGGTATTTTGATAGGAATGGCATTGAATAGGTAGATAGCTTTGGGAAGTACAGACATTTTAACAATGTTGATTCTTCCCATCCATGAGCATGGTATGTTCTTCCATTTGTTAATATCCTCTGCTATTTCCTTTCTGAGGATTTCATAATTTTCTTTATAGAGGTCCTTCACCTACTTCATTAGGTATATTCCTAGGTATTTCATTTTCTTTGAAACTATGGTGAAGGGAGTTGTGTCCTTAATTAGCTTCTCATCTTGACGGTTATTGGTGTACACAAAGGCTACTGACTTGTGGACATTGATTTTATATCCTGAAACATTACTGTATTTTTTGATGACTTCTAGGAGTCTTGTGGTTGAGTCTTTGGGGTTCTCTAAGTATAAGATCATGTCGTCAGCAAAGAGGGAGAGTTTGACCTCCTCTGCTCCCATTTGGATTCCCTTTATTTCCTTGTCTTGCCTAATTGTATTGGCTAGAACTTCCAGCACTATGTTGAATAGTAAAGGTGACAGAGGACAACCTCGTCTGGTTCCAGTTCTAAGAGGAAAAGCTTTCAGTTATACTCCATTCAATAAAATATTGGCTGTGGGTTTGTCATAGATAGCTTCAATCAGTTTTAGAAATGTGCCAGCTATGCCTATACTCTTCAGTGTTCTAATTAGAAAAGGATGCTGGATTTTATCAAATGCTTTTTCTGCATCTATTGAGAGGATCATGTGATCTTTATTTTTGTCTCTGTTAATATGGTGGATAACGTTTATGGACTTGCATATGTTAAACCAGCCTTGCATCCCTGGGATGAAGCCTACTTGATAATGATGAATGACTTTTTTGATGATAACCTATAATCTATTGGCTAGGATTGTGTTGAGAATTTTTGCATCTATATTCATGAGTGAGATTGGTCTGAAATTCTCCTTTTTGTTTGGGTCTTTTCCTGGTTTTGGTATCAGGGTGATGTTTGCTTCATAGAATGTGTTGGGGAGGAATTTTTCTTCATCAATTTTTTGGAATAATTTCTGCAGTACAGGAATAAGCTCTTCCTTGAAGGTTTGATAGAATTCTGGTGTGAAGCCATCTGAACCAGGGCATTTTTTGGTTGGAAGATTTTTTATTGTTTCTTTGATCTCAGTGCTTGAAATTGGTCTGTTCAGGAGCTCTATTTCTTCCTGGCTGAGTCTAGGGAAAGGGTGTGATTCCAGATATTGATCCATTTCCTTCACATTGTCATATTTCTGGGCATAGAGTTTCTGGTAGTATTCAGAGATGATCTCTTGTATCTCTGTGGGATCAGTTGTTATTTCCCCTTCATCATTTCAGATTGAGGTTACTAGAGATTTTACTTTTCTATTTCCCGTTAGTCGGGCCAATGGTTTATCTATTTTATTTATTTTTTCAAAAAACCAACTCCTTGTTTCATTAATTTTCTGAATGATTCTTTTGTTTTCAATTTCATTGATTTCTGATTTGATTTTGGATATTTCTTTTCTTCTACTGAGTTTAGGCTTAGATTGTTCTTCTTTTTCCAATTCCATAAGATATCTTGTGAGATTGCTGATGTGCTCTCTTTCTGTTTTTTGAATGTAGGCATCTAAAGCGATGAATTTTCCTCTCAAAACTGCTTTTGCAGTATCCCACATGTTTTGGTAGCTTGTGTCTTCATTGTTGTTATGCTCAAGGAAGTTAATGATTTCCTGTTTTATTTCTTCTTCACCCATCTGTTATTCAACAGAAGATTGTTTAATTTCCATGCCTTTGGGTGGGGTCAAGCATTTTTGTCAGAGTTGAGTTCCACCTTTAGTGCCTTATGGTCTGAGAAGATACAAGGTAAAATTTCAATTCTTTTGATTCTGTTGATATTTGTTTTGTGTCCCAGGATATGATCAATTTTGGAGAATGTTCCATGGGCTGATGAGAAGAATGTATATTCTTTATCTTTGGGATGGAGTATTCTATATGCCTCTATCAAGCACAGATGTTCTAGGGTCTCATTTAAATCTCTTATATCTTTGTTTAAGTTCTGTTTAGAGGATCTGTCCAGCTCTGTAAGAGGAGTGTTAAAGTCCCCTGTTATGATGACATTATCAGATATCATATTGCTCAGACTGAGTCAGGTCTGTTTCAAGAATATTGGAGCATTTAAATTGGGTACATAAATATTTAGAATTGAAACCTCTTCATGTTGTATTTTTCCCTTGACCAATATAAAGTGACCATCTTTGTCTTTTTTGATTTTAGTTTCTTTAAATCCACATGAATCTGAAAATAAGATTACAGCTCCTCTTTTCCTCTGAATTCCATTTGCCTGAAAAATTGTCTTCCAACCCTTGACTCGGAGCTTTAATTTGTCTTTTGAAGCCAGGTGTGTTTCTTGCAGACAGCAAATGGATGGCTTGTGTTTTTTAATCTAGTCAGCCAATCTATGTCTCTTCAGTGGGGAATTCAAGCCATTGACATTTATTGAGATAATTGATAAGTGTGGTAGTATCCTATTAATCTTATTTTGTGAGAGTCCATTGCTTAGTTTTATCCTTTCATCAGTGTGGAGGTTAGGTTCTGTCCTTTAATTTCTGAGTTCTTACTTTGCTGCTGATCCATCGTGGTGGTCAGTGTGCAGAACAGGTTGAAGTATTTCCTGTAGACCTGGTCTTGTTGTGGCAAATTTCCTCAATGTTTGTATATCTGTAAATGATTTGATTTCTCCATCAATTTTGAAGCTTAGCTTAGCAGGGTACCGAATTCTGGGCTGGAAATTGTTCTGTTTAAGTAGATTAAAGGTTTATGACCATTTTCTTCTTGCTTGGAAAGTTTCATTAGAGAAGTCTGCGGTCACTCTGATGGATTTGCCCCTGTAGGTCAACTGGCGCTTACTCCTGGCAGCTTGCAGAATCTTTTCTTTTGTCTTGACTTTGGACAGGTTCATCACAATGTGTCTTGGAGAAGCTCAGTTAGAGTTGAGGCGACCTGGGGTCCAATATCCCTCTGAAAGCAGTGTGTCAGAATCTTTGGTGATATTTGGGAAATTTTCTTTTATAATATTCTCTAGTATGGCTTCCATTCCTCTGGGGCATTCTTCTTCCCCTTCTGGGATTTCTATAACTTGTATGTTGTAACGCTTCATAAAGTCCCATAATTCTGACAGTGAACGTTCTGCTTTCTCTCTCTTCTTTTAAGCCTCTTTTACTATCTGAGTTATCTCAAGAACTTTGTCTTCTACCTCCGAAATACTTTCTTTGCATGGTCTAACCTGTTGCTGATACTTTCCATTGCATCTTTAAGTTCCCTAATTCACTGTTTCAGTTCCTTCAGCTCTGCTATATCCTTTTTATATTCTTCATATCGTTCATCTCTTATTTGATTCTGTTTTTGGATTTCCTTTTGGTTATTTTCCACTTTATTAGCAGTTTCCTTCATTGTTTCCATTATTTCTTTCATTGTTTTCATCATGTGTATTCTAAATTTCCTTTCTTTCATTCCTAACATTTCTTTATAGGTGGAACCCTCTGCAGTAACTACCTCACAGTCCCTTGGTGGAGTTGTTCTGACTGGTTCTTCATGTTGCCTGGAGTTTTCTGGTGATTCGTCCTCATGAGTGATTTCTTTTATCCATTGCCTTGCCCTAATTTTCCTTTCTCCTCCTCTTGCTCTTCAAGTTCTTGTGCCTGTGGCCTAAGGGTTAGATGAGTCCTTTTGGTACAGGACCAGAAGGGTGAGAAGGTTGAAGAGCAAGAAAGGGATGAAAGAAAGGAGGACCGAGTGAAAAGAAAAAAGAAATAGAGAAAGTACAGGGGGTGGGTAAAAGGAATATTGACAAAAACAAGAGAGGCACAGAAAGAGGGAGACAGAGCAATATAGGTGTACAGTAGGGTACTTTGACAAAGCCTTTGAGAAAAACCACCTTCTTGGGGTGCCCATTTGGGTGGGTCCCTTGAGGTCAGCAGCTCTTTGCTAACCTGATGAGACACAGTACCCCACCTCACCAAGTAGAGAGGAAAGACAAAAATGCTATAAATCAAACCAGAACAAGCAAACAGAAAACTTTACGGGATAAAATTGGGTGAAAAACCAAATAATAGCGGTAGAAACACTAGAAAAAATTAAGTTCCAGTTATCAAAAAAGGCAGCAATGGGAAATTATAATTAAACTAGAAAAATTGAGAAAGAAAAAAGACCTGTATGGAAAAGGTTGAAATTAAAAAACAAAACAACAGACTTCAGCAGTGTTTCCAGCGACAAGCACTTCCCTGAGAAAGCTTCTGCTCATCCACAGGCACGAGAACTTAAAGAGCAAGAGGAAGTGAAAGGAAAATTAGGGCAAGGAAACAGATAAAAGAAATCACCCATGAGGAAGAATCAGCAGAAAACTCCAGGCAACATGAAGAACCAGTCCAGAACAACCCTGCCAAGGGACCATGAGGTAGCTACTGCAGAGGATTCCACCTGTACAGAAATGTTAGGAATGACAGAAAGGGAATTTAGAATACACATGTTGAAAACAATGAAAGAAATGATGGAAACAATGAAGGAAACTGCTAATAAAGTGGAAAATAACCAAAAGGAAATCCAAAAACAGAATCAAATCAGAGATGAACGATATGAAGAATATAAAAAGGATATAGCAGAGCTGAAGGAAATGAAACAGTCAATCAGGGAACTTAAAGATGCAATGGAAAGTGTCAGCAACAGGTTAGACCATGCAGAAGAAAGAATTTCAGAGGTAGAAGACAAAGATTTTGAGATAACTCAGATAGTAAAAGAGGCAGAAAAGAAGAGAGAGAAAGCAGAACGTTCACTGTCAGAATTATGGGACTTTATGAAGCGTTCCAACATACGAGTTATAGGAATTCCAGAAGGGGAAGAAGAATGCCCCAGAGGAATGGAAGCCACACTAGAGAATATTATAAAAGAAAATTTCCCAAATATCACCAAAGATTCTGACACACTGCTTTCAGAGGGCTATCGGAACCCAGGTCGCCTCAACTCTAACCGAGCTTCTCCAAGACACATTGTGATGAACCTGTCCAAAGTCAAGACAAAAGAAAAGATTCTGCAAGCTGCCAGGAGTAAGCGCCAGTTGACCTACAGGGGCAAATCCATCAGAGTGACCGCAGACTTCTCTAATGAAACTTTCCAAGCAAGAAGACAATGGTCATCTACCTTTAATCTACCTAAACAGAACAATTTCCAGCCCAGAATTCTGTACCCTGCTCAGCTAAGCTTCAAAATTGATGGAGAAATCAAATCATTTACGGATATACAAACATTGAGGAAATTTGCCACAACAAGACCAGATCTACAGGAAATAATTCAACCTGTTCTGCACACTGACCACCACAATGGATCAGCAGCAAAGTAAGAACTCAGAAATTAAAGGACAGAACCTAACCTCCACACTGATGCAAAAGATAAAACTAAGCAATGGACTCTCACAAAATAAGACCAATAGAATACTACCACACTTATCAATTATCTCAGTAAATGTTAATGGCTTGAATTCCCCACTGAGGAGACATAAATTGGTTGACTGGATTAAAAAACACAAGCCATCCATTTGCTGTCTGCAAGAAACACACCTGGCTTCAAAAGACGAATTAAAGCTCCGAGTCAAGGGTTGGAAGACAATTTTTCAGGCAAATGGAATTCAGAAGAAAAGAGGCGTTGCAATCTTATTTTCAGATACATGTGGATTTAAAGCAACTAAAGTCAAAAAAGACAAAGATGGTCACTTTATATTGGTCAAGGGAAAAATACAACAAGAAGACATTTCAATTCTAAATATCTATGCACCCAATTTAAATGCTCCCAGATTCTTGAAACAGACCTTACTTAGTCTCAGCAATATGATATCTGATAATACCATAATGACAGGGGACCTTAACACTCCTCTTACAGAGCTGGACAGATCCTCTAAACAGAAATTAAACAAGGATATAAGAGACTTAAATGAGACCCTAGAACAACTGTGCTTGATAGACGCATATAGAACACTCCATCCCAAAGATAAAGAATATACATTCTTCTCATCAGCCCATGGAACATTCTCCAAAATTGATCATATCCTGGGACACAAAACAATTATCAACAGAATCAAAAGAATTGAAATTTTACCTTGTATTTCTCAGACCATAAGGCACTAAAGGTGGAACTCTAACAAAAATGCTCGACTCCACCCAAAGGCATGGAAACTAAACAATCTTCTGTTGAATAACAGATGGGTGAAGGAAGAAATAAAACAGGAAATCATTACCTTCCTTGAGCATAACAATAATGAAGACACAAGCTACCAAAACATGTGGGATACTGCAAAAGCAGTTTTGAGAGGAAAATTCATCGCTTTAGATGCCTACGTTTGAAAAACAGAAAGAGAGCACATCAGCAATCTCACAAGAGATCTTATGGAATTGGAAAAAGAAGAACAATCTAAGCCTAAACTCAGTAGAAGAAAAGAAATATCCAAAATCAAATCAGAGATCAATGAAATTGAAAACAAAAGAATCATTCAGAAAATTAATGAAACAAGGAGTTGGTTTTTTGAAAAAATAAATAAAATAGATAAACCATTGGCCCGACTGACGCGGAATAGAAAAGTAAAATCTCTAGTAACCTCAATCAGAAATGATAAAGGGGAAATAACAACTGATCCCACAGAGATACAAGAGATCATCTCTGAATACTACCAGAAACTCTATGCTCAGAAATATGACAATGTGAAAGAAATGGATCAATATTTGGAATCACACCCTCTCCCTAGACTCAGCCAGGAAGCAATAGAGCTCCTGAACAGACCAATTTCAAGCTCTGAGATCAAAGAAACAATAAAAAATCTTCCAACCAAAAAATGCCCTGGTCCAGATGGCTTCACTCCAGAATTCTATCAAACCTTCAAGGAAGAGCTTATTCCTGTACTGCAGAAATTATTCCAAAAAATTGAGGAAGAAGGAATCTTCCCCAACACATTCTATGAAGCAAACATCACCCTGATACCAAAACCAGGAAAAGACCCAAACAAAAAGGAGAATTTCAGACCAATCTCACTCAGGCACATAGACGCGAAAATTCTCAACAAAATCCTAGCCAATAGATTACAGCTTATCATCAAAAAAGTCATTCATCATGACCAACTAGGCTTCATCCCAGGGATGCAAGGCTGGTTTAACATACGCAACTCTATAAACATTATCCACCATATTAACAGAGGCAAAAATAAAGATCACATGATCCTCTCAATAGATGCAGAAAAAGCATTTGATAAAATCCAGCATCCTTTTCTAATTAGAACACTGAAGAGTATAGGCATAGGTGGCACATTTCTAAAACTGATTAAAGCTATCTATGACAAACCCACAGCCAATATTTTACTGAATGGAGTAAAACTGAAATCTTTTCCTCTTAGAACTGGAACCAGACAAGGTTGTCTTCTGTCACCTTTACTATTCAACATAGTGCTGGAAGTTCTAGCCAATACAATTAGGCAAGACAAGGAAATAAAGGGAATCCAAATGGGAGCAGAGGAGGTCAAACTCTCCCTCTTTGCTGACGACATGGTCTTATACTTAGAGAACCCCAAGGACTCAACCACAAGACTCCTAGAAGTCATCAAACAATACAGTAATGTTTCAGGATATAAAATCAATGTCCACAAGTCAGTAGCCTTTGTGTACACCAATAACAGTCAAGATGAGAAGCTAATTAAGGACACAACGCCCTTCACCATAGTTTCAAAGAAAATGAAATACCTAGGAATATACCTAACGAAGGAGGTGAAGGACCTCTATAAAGAAAACTATGAAATCCTCAGAAAGGAAATAGCAGAGGATATTAACAAATGGAAGAACATACCATGCTCATGGATGGGAAGAATCAACATTGTTAAAATGTCTATACTTCCCAAAGCTATCTACCTATTCAATGCCATTCCTATCAAAATACCAACATCGTACTTTCAAGATTTGGAAAAAATGATTCTGCCTTTTGTATGGAACCGGAAAAAACCCCGTATAGCTAAGGCAGTTCTCTGTAACAAAAATAAAGCTGGGGGCATCAGCATACCAGATTTTAGTCTGTACTACAAAGCCATAGTGCTCAAGACAGCATGGTACTGGCACAAAAACAGAGACATAGACACTTGGAATCGAATTGAAAACCAAGAAATGAAACTAACATTTTACAGCCACCTAATCTTTGATAAACCAAACAAGAACATACCTTGGGGGAAAGACTCCCTATTCAATAAATGGTGTTGGGAGAACTGGATGTCTACATGTAAAAGACTGAAACTGGACCCACACCTTTCCCCACTCACAAAAATTGATTCAAGATGGATAAAGGACTTAAACTTAAGGCATGAAACAATAAAAATCCTCCAAGAAAGCATAGGAAAAACACTGGAAGATATTGGCCTGGGGAAAGTCTTCATGAAGAAGATTGCCATGGCAATTGCAACAACAACAAAAATAAACAAATGGGACTTCATTAAAAGCTTCTGTACAGCTAAGGAGACAATAACCAAAGCAAAGAGACAACCTACACAATGGGAAAGGATATTTGCATATTTTCAATCAGACAAAAGCTTGATAACTAGGATCTATAGAGAACTCAAATTAATCCACATGAAAAAAACCAACAATCCCTTATATCAATGGGCAAGAGACATGAATAGAACTTTCTCTAAAGACGAGAGACGAATGGCTAACAAACACATGAAAAAATGTTCATCATCTCTATAATTAGAGAAATGCAAATCAAAACAACCCTGAGATATCATCTAACCCCAGTGAGAATGGCCCACATCACAAAATCTCAAAACTGCAGATGCTGGCGTGGATGTGGAGAGAAGGGAACACTTTTACACTGCTGGTGGGACTGCAAACTAGTAGAACCTTTCTGGAAGGAAGTATGGAGAAACCTCAAAGCACTCAAGCTAGACCTCCCATTTGATCCTGCAATCCCATTACTGGGCATCTATCCAGAAGGAAAGAAATCCTTTTATCATAAGGACACTTGTACTAGACTGTTTATTGCAGCTCAATTTACAATCGCCAAAATGTGGAAACAGCCTAAATGCCCACCAACCCAGGAATGGATTAACAAACTGTGGTATATGTATACCATGGAATACTATTCAGCCATTAAAAAAAATGGAGACTTTACATCCTTCGTATTAACCTGGATGGACGTGGAAGACATTATTCTTAGTAAAGCATCACAAGAATGGAGAAGCATTAATTCTATGTACTCAATTTGGATATGAGGACAATTAATGACAATTATGGTTATGGGGGGGAAACAGAAAGAGGGAAGGAGGGAGGTGGGTGGGGCCTTGGTTTGTGTCACACTTTATGGGGGCAAGACATGATTGCAAGAGGGACTTTACCTAACAATTGCAATTGGTGTAACCTGGCTTATTGTACCCTCAATGAATCCCCAACAATAAAAAAAAAAAAGAGAGAGAGAGAAAAAAAAAAAAAAGAATTTTACCAGCTGCACACCCATAACAAATAATAAAAAAGAAAAAAAAACAAAAAAAAGAAAAAAAACAAAACAACATCAACAACATCAAAATAAACAAAAAAACAGCCAAACCAAAAAAAACAAAACAAAACAAAACAAAAACAAAAAGACAGAAAAAACAAAACACAACCAGAAACAAAGCAGTATGTATATGTTGTTCAATATTGTCTGGGCAGCACGTGGTCTTCTGGGGTATGAGATGTTAATCACAGTTCTGATACGACTGGAGGCTGCTGATTTCTCAACTCCAGCAGATAGACACCCTAAATCTCTCTTCAGCCCACTTAAAAGGCACTTTGAACTTGTACACTTGCTGAGCAGAAGCTTTCCCAGTAAAGTGCTTGTCGCTGGAATCACTGCTGAAGTGGCTATCCACTTACCCAGTGTTCCAAAACCGGTCTCACTTTGCCCCTGAGGGTTAGGGCTGCAAGGCAGCTCAGACCCCACCTTTAGGCTACTTGGTCGCTGGGTTACCAGCTCCCACCGGATTCTAGCTCTGCGACCCTGAGGGCGGAGCTTGCCAGGGCAGATCACTCACAATAACTCCCTGTGGCCCACAGCCAAACACTATTAGCTCCGTCTGGCTCAGCGGCTCAGACTGGGGCCCTAGACCACGGCCAAAGTTCTCCGCACTCCCGCTCAGGCTCTCCCCAAGGCAGTTCAACTGAGTGCCAAGCCAAAGACACCGAAACAGTCCACAGGTAAGGCCTTTCCGGTTTGCAGTCTCGCTGCTACTGAACTTATAGTTGTGGGTGGGTTTAGACCGATTGAACACTCGCGACCACTTGCCGGTTTTCCACTGTTTTAGTCCTCCTCTTGGGGTCCAGAAGTCTCTTGCTGAGTCTCTGTACCCTCACAGGGGTGATGATAGGCAGATCCCACCAGCCAGAGATGCCTGGAGTCCTATCTCCCCGGACTCATGGTGCGCAGATGCAAGGAAGCAGTTACTCGGCTGTCATCTTGCTCTCCTCCTCCGATATCTAGTCTTGTAAGTGACTGTGCTATTGGTATATTTTTAGGTACTTTGTGCTGTATGAATATTCACATTGTTTGATTACATCTCCTCTCGAAAATAGCTTTTATTGCTTTTTTGTTTGTTTGTTTTGTCCCTTGTCTTTCTGTGTTGTTTTGTCTAAAGAGAGTTACCATAGGGAAGAACTCAGGCCTAGTCCCCTCACCAGCCCAATGTTGAAACCAGCCCTGCCTACTAGCCATTATACAACTTCTGCTGGTCTGGTGTCTTTTAAGATGAACTTTGTAGCGGGTCCCTAAAACAAAAAGTGTATGAGGTTTCCCTTTTTTTCTGTTTTGTGTATCTGAGCTTGACTTTGTGATTGAGTGGGAATTCTCTTCTCAGTCTCCACCATCTGGAGGGTATGTTTTGTCAGGAGCACATCAGGTGACTAGTCTGGAAAGACTAGGACTCTGGGACATGTAAGATTCTAAGCAGCATGCTTTGTGTACTGAACATGTCAAGCTCTAAGGAGTAGTTTTTGTCATTGTCTATTCTATCATATGTCTATTTCTGAGAGTGAATTTTTGGGAATCTTATAAATAGCCTTTTCTATAAAGAGCCATTGGGACTTATAAAGAGGCATTGGATTAAGTTGCTTTTAGAACAAATATACCATAGAAAATTCTAACTATAAATGGCCAAAAGATGGATCCTTTGAACTAAAAAAACCTCCTTATTTTAAAGAACATTTTAGAGAGCTCTTATCTTAAGCAATTGTCTTATTTATATTTATGAGAAGATCAAATTGAAAGGAAAACATCAGTGCAGTGGCTAGCATTAAAAACTCCCCTACAAAAAACTGATGAGCAGAAATCTGAATTAGAACAGAAGTTAAGATATGTCTCCACCTTAAATCCTCCTCCAACTTATGCTCCTCTCTATTCTCAATTACCTGTCTCTGATACCCCAGAAGCTCTTTTAAACAATAGGCAGGGCCCCAGCCCTGCCCCACTTCACAAGGCAAAACAATGGTTTGAGTGGCCCCTGTCTGTATCCCTATTTTTACCCCATATGTAACATGTTTGTGGTTTGAGGGAAAGAAATAAGACACACAGGAAGCCCACCTCATTGGGAATTACGCTAATGTTTTAAAAAAAGATTTTCAGGAGACTATGTGCTAACTATATCTCTGGGAAGATTGAGAACTTTGTGTGAATAGGAATAACTCAAATGCCTTATTGTTCAGGTGATTGTGATATCCCTTCAGATAAAATTAGTTTTATAGCTGTTATTAAAGTTCAAGTGTCTAAGGATTATAAAACTGCCACCTCTGCAATATTTCTAAATTTACTAGATTCAATTGTAAACTTATGTTCTTGATTTTGAGCCTCTGAATTCTGAGGTCTAGAAAGGTCTGAGGTCTACAGTGAGGCCCAAGAAACATATTCCCCATACTTAGGCCAGCAACTACAAGGCACAGTCTAGCTCACATGGCCCCTTCTTTCCTGATCCAACTTTGCCCCCTGGCTATTCTGAGAGAAACTAGATGTTCCAGTTTCATGCTTTCTGTCTTAAACTTTGCCCCTGGTAAAGAACACAGGTCCTGTCATTGGAAGCCATCTTTGATATGAGATGGCCATGTGAAACTTAAGGGGACAATGAAAAGACATCAGAAATGATGACTATAATGTGGTTTCAGAACTTTTTTTAGTAACTTAAATGCTTAAAGTCATGTTGTTACTAGAATTTCTTCTTTGGTGAGTCTTTGATCTTGGAGATTTGAGAAATGAATCCATGGCCATAGATCAGTGATTAAATGAGAGTTTGTTGAACAGAGAGGCCTGCTGGGAGAGTGGAGAGCACCAGAGATTCTGGCAGGGAAGAGGAGACCCAAGTCAGAGGTCTCCTGTATGGATCCTTTGTCTAGGGGTAAATTTTGACCCTAAGGGAAATTTTGGCCAGGACTTGGTGGGTGGGAAAACACCTTTGCAAGCTTAATGAATGTTTTAACAAATGAATAAATGCAGTCTCTCCCTTGGAGCAAGATTGTTAGGTCTTTGCAGTTTTTTCTTGGGAGAAAGGGTTGAAGTATGTGATCCCTACACAAAGTAGAACTGCCCAGTGATGTTTCCGGCTGCTTTGTTCGTGTCCTTGCTGGAGCTCAGAGGGTGTGGCCTGAAAGGTGCAGCCTGTTTGTGCCTAGATATGGGGGTCTGATTTCTGAGCTCACCTGAGTAAAAAAAAAAAAAAAAAAGAATGAGGTAGGGGGGTAGGGTCCCTGTGCAGCCCTGAGTGGAAAAAAAAATTGTATCAATGCTATAGTTCATAAAATTGTCGGAAGCCATATAAGGTACAGCTCGGCCTTACTTCCTTTTTAAGTAAAAAACAGTTTTACCTTTTCCCGGTAACTTTACCCGGCAACTAGCCAACCAATCACCTTATGCCCCATCTTACTTACTCTAGCCAATCCCCAGTTAACGACTCCTCTGAACCTCCCAACAAGACCCACCCACCTTCCCCGTAATGCTTATAAGGCACAAGTTTTTTCAATAAAGTTGGAGACTTGATCAGAAAACTGTCTTGTCTCCCTTTCTCATGCCCCTTGTTTGTTTTTCTCCTTTAGGTGGTTCCTGCGCTCCCCCCCGTTGCTGTCCCGCGGGTCAGGACATCCTGGTGCCCAATGTGGGGTGATCGGGACCCCCTGGAGGAGAACGCTTGCCTATGGAAGCCCCGGCTGGGCACCCTTCGGAGCTGCAGCGAGGACCCGCATGCACTCCCCATTCAGATCGCCTCGGTTCACCCGCCGTGAGACGGATCAGAAGAGAAGGTAGGCAGATGATAACTTACAAGATTTCAAACATTTCACCCCTTTGTCTTGGCTGTTATTATTGGCTCTCCCAGATCTAATTCACTTACCAAGCTCACAGGGCCAAAGCGGGGAAGGACGAGAGGTACCCGTTTCGGCAGTGAGAACTCCAAAACACTTGGACTAGTTTTTCTGCCTAACACTCTCTAACAAACTCTGAGCTCACTACGTCTTACACGGTCGTCCACCTCAAGGGCACTCCCAGGGACGCTGCCTCCCAAAGGCTAAGCCTGAGGGCGGTAGGCAGCTGTCCTGCTTGAGAGGGTCCGAGCAGGTGGATTATACCTGCCGACCTATGACACGTGAGCAGAGATCGTAAGGCACAGAGAGAGTGGTTCCGAGTCGACTGGAGACTTGCGTGAACAGAGATCCTGAGAGAGCCATCCAGACAACATAATGGGGAATTCGCTTAGTACACATGAAATGTTCCTTGACGGACTCAAGGGATGACTCAGAGTGCAAGGAGTAAGGGTTAAAAGAAAGGACCTTAAAGAATTTTTTAATTTTATTCATAACACCTGCCCCTGGTTCCCTTTAGAGGGAACAATCAGCCAAAAACGCTGGGAACGAGTAGGAGATGCCTTGCAGGACTTTTACCACACCTTTGGTCCTGACAAAGTCCCAGTTACAGCCTTTTCCTACTGGAATTTAATTCATGACATGTTAAAAGTTCATTCACTAGATCCTGACATTCGAGATGTCATCAAAGTAGGAGAAGAAGTCCTTAAAGAGGCTTCTTGTCCTCCTTCCACCTGCCCCTCTGTCACAGTAGAAATTCCTGACAACCCCCCAGTTTCCCCTAAAACCCCGAACAGCCCCAACAACGCTCTTAAAACTCCAAATGTTACCAACCCTTTCCCTCAAAAACCTTCATCTCCCAAACTCTACCCATCGCTCATTTCTAATAATCAAATATATCATTTAAACCCTGAGGAAGAAAAATCCCTAGAAAATCAGGCTGTCCATTACCATGATAACCCCTGGGGCCTTACAGCCCCTGTCATCAATAACCCCCCCCCCCATAACCCACACTCTTACAACCTCAACACCTCAGTTATTCCAAAACCTCCCTCTATACCCAATAATCTCCCACTTGACCCCATCCGACTAGCAAAAACAACACTCACTCAAGAAGTCTCCTCCCTCAAAGAAATATTACAAACCAAGCGTGAGCACCTTCACCTTATTAAAGAAATTCAGGCCCTTGAAACTAAACTTTTTAAACTAAACCCCAACCTCACTGCCAATAATCCATCTCCCTCACCACCACAAAAAATAGGGAAAACAAAAAGGGCCAAAGACAACCCCCCTGTTCTTACATTTCCAGTCACCCGTAGCCAAAATTCTAACCCTGCCATAATATTCTTTACCTTATTAAACACTACCCTAGGTGGCATGGGGCCTCCAATTACCACAGAACAACTACTCCAAAAATTATATGGGGCACCTTGTGACTGTAAGGGAGGAACAACAACAATAATACCCACCTCCCATACTAGCCAAGTTGATTGCAGCGGCAAAACCGCCTATTTAACTTTCACGTCACAGATAGGAGGAGGACATAAGCAAAACTGGCAATGTGTTAATGCACCCAAAATAATACTCCCAATTCAAAACGAACCAGGACCTTGTCCCACGGAGTGCAAAATAACCGATCAAATGCACTCTATGTGCTACAATAGTGTCCAGCAGTGCACCCACACAAACGGCAACACATATCTAACAGCCATTTTACAAAGAACTTATTCTGGCTCCTTTGGAGGTGAGCTTGATTCTACTCATAACCTGGAACACTTCAAATATGCCCAAGCCTCCTGCTTAGGCACTATTGGCAAAAATGTTTGCTGGCCACTAAAACCACCAATTCACACATCTGATGGCGGTGGGCCATCAGATAGGGTAAGAGAAGATGCAGTCCAAAAACAAATTGAAAAAATAATTAAAGAAAAATATACTTCCCTACAATACCACCCCTTAGCTTTACCTAAATCTCGAGACATAGATCTCGACATCCAAACCTCTGATATTTTAGAAGCCACTTTCAAAGCTTTAAATAATTCCAACCCAACCCTTGCGGAAAACTGCTGGCTATGTCTAACTCTTGGCACACCTATGCCCCTAGCCCTACTAACAAACACCTCCACTTCACATCTAAACTGTAGTGACAGTCTACCTTTTAGAGTCCAACCTATAGAATTTACACAAACCCCTTGTATATACAAACCTCCCCAGAACAATGATTATGATGTAGACTTGGGAAGCATCACATTCACAAACTGCTCCTCCATTTCTAACATCACCTCACACCGGTGCCCCCCTCCCGGACATGTTTTTGTATGCGGAGGAAATTTGGCCTACACGGCCCTACCAGGTAACTGGACAGGCTATTGCGTAACTGCCCAACTACTCCCTGATATCTCTATTATACTAGGAGATCAACCTGTTCCTCTCCCCGGTCTTGATTATATAGCTGGACATCCACGCTCTAAAAGAGCTATTCAACTTATCCCACTAATAGCAGGACTAGGCATCACTACAGCAGTAGCCACAGGAGTTACCGGAACAGGAATATCTATACATTCCTACCACAAACTGTCTCATCAACTAATAGAGGATGTTTCAGCTCTTTCTGAAACAATTCATGATCTTCAAGATCGAATAGACTCCCTAGCAGAAGTAGTCCTACAAAACCGTAGAGGCTTAGATCTCCTCACGGCAGAGCAGGGAGGTATCTGTTTGGCTTTACAGGAAAAATGCTGTTTCTACACCAACAAGTCAGGCATTGTTCGAGACAAGATAAAAAACCCGCAAGACCAGCTCAAAGAAAGAAGAAAGGAACTTCGTGATAACCCCCTTTGGTCAGGACTCAATGGACTTCTTCCTTATCTCCTCCCACTCCTAGGCCCCCTATTAGGTTTTCTATTAGTCCTTTCCTTCGGCCCCTGGCTATTCAAAAAGGGACTTTCATTAAACAACACCACTTTCATTAAACAACAAATAGACTCTGCCCTAGCAAAACCAATTCAAATTCACTACCATCGCCTGGCTTTGTCTGACCAAGAAACCGACTCTCATGGCTTCCCCTCATAATGAGGGCAGTGTATAGATCAGAGGTACACTTACCCATTCCTAATAAAAGGAAAAAAGGGTATGGGCACCGAGTTGAGTGCACAGCAAGGCATTGCAAGAGAAGGTCCCACAATCCTTTGACCTCCCGATCCCAAGGAGAAGTCAAATGAAGGATCAGACCCCCTCTGATTTTTCTCTGAGAGCAAACCTGGTGCATAGAGGTTGGTATCAAAAATTTCGCTTACCTCTCCTCTCCCAAAGGTACTGCAAATAACAAATGTGGATCTGGGAAATCTACGAGAGGAGCCAGGTCACTACTCCCTCTCTCAGTTAATGCCCACCTCCTTAAAACAAAAAGGGAGGAGATGTCGGAAGCCATATAAGGTACAGCTCGGCCTTACTTCCTTTTTAAGTAAAAAACAGTTTTACCTTTTCCCGGTAACTTTACCTGGCAACTAGCCAACCAATCACCTTATGCCCGATCTTACTTACTCTAGCCAATCCCCAGTTAACAACTCCTCTGAACCCCCCAAAAAGACCCACCCACCTTCCCCGTAATGCTTATAAGGCACAAGTTTTTTCAATAAAGTTGGAGACTTGATCAGAAAACTGTCTTGTCTCCCTTTCTCGCGCCCCTTGTTTGTTTTTCTCCTTTAGGTGGTTCCTGCGCCCCCCGTTGCTGTCCCGCGGGTCGGGACATAAAATTTTTCTTATTTGTAAAATATAATAATTTGATCATTTACATTATTTAAGAAACTGAATCTTTGTCAAAAAATAAGATTCTTACCTTTTAAGCCTTCTAATTATCAGTTTAGCCAAATGAATAATTAACTTCATAGTAAACTGTGATCCTGTTTTGTGAAAAGTGCTTTTTTTTTTTAAGAGTAAGAAAAATTAGACAGAAAGGAAAATGGCATTGTGTAAGAAAGTATTTTGTGTGGCAAATTTTGTCCTAAAACAGAATAGTTATTTAAGAAAATGGGAAAGGCAGGGAAAAAATGAAAGGAGGTTTAGACTGTTTGTAGATTGTGCACATTAAATAAAGCTCATAAATGGAAATTTGCAAAAGAATTTGCATGTGATCCATTTGAATATGTATTGCCTTTAGAATCTTTTGGCTTGTAATCCTGTTTGAACAGATGTTTCAAACCTTTGATATCCCACAAACCTTCTAAAGTCAAAACTCTAAATTTGGTCTTTTTGACATATTAAGACCACTGAAAGTCTGAGAAAGATAGATTAGGCTTATTTTATATGTCAGAATGTATAGGAAATACTGTCAAATATGAAATAGTGTCGAAAATGAAGTTCTTGAAATCCAGAACTTGTAGATATTTGTGTTTGTATGTATGTTCCAATATTATAAAATATTGGTCTGTCTTAGTGTATATTGTCATCAATAATTTTAATTCATCTCAGAAAGTGTTTTTATAACTGAGTATGACTTTGGAGATTAAATACCATTAGACTAAAAACAAAGTTCTAGAACTTTAGAAAGCTGACATGTCCATGAGTATTACTAACCTAACTTCAACCAGAACAGAAATCTGTTACATAGAACCAAGATGATTTGTTGTGACTTTTTGTTTGAAACATTGCTGATTCTTTATGTGTTCTGTTTTCCAGAAGTCAAGAAAACCATTTTCTATCTTTTAAGCTATTTGTAGCTTTCAGCAATATCTGTACTTAAGAGCAAAATTTGAAACATTTATTTTTTTTCTCTCCCCTTGATTTCTCTGGAATTTGAAAATCATTGGTAAGTATTCTTAATTTCTGAGAATATAGTTATTTTCCTGAGTGCAATAAGAATCTGTTTTGTTCTATGGGACATGATAAAAGACACTGGTTTGTTTTATCAAGGCTTTGACTGGAATAGGATTGTCAGAACTGTCCAGATTGTGTTAAGGAATTAAGGTTTACTTTATAAGGCCAATAAAAAAGCCCATTGGAAAAACTGGGTAAATACCTCACCAATAACGTTTACTTATCTGCAGTGAGTAAAGAATATCATTTTCTGACAGAGCTGAGAATCACAATTTTCTTGGGAACCTCAAAAGAAGAGGCATTTAGCCGATGCAGAAAGGTATCTAATGTCACAGATAAAACCTGGACTCATGGAAGGCTTCCAAGTCTAACCTGAGATTCCTTATAAAAGGTTCCAGCAAAGCCAATTTTAAAAGGATGAAAAGCATGGATGGCTAATAATTATTCTTGCTGCACTTCATGCAAATAATCAGACCCAGTATACTGAAAGTACAGTTTATTTTGGCATTTAAATTAGTTCTGCTATAATTTATTTTTCAGTAAAGTGAAAAATTAGAGAGAGCAAAATAGTTCAAAAGGAAAAAACTGTGGCCCACGTGTATTAGATTCCAGCCTTGTCTGCAATACCAGCTCATAAAGTGAGACATAGCTGTTTTACTAAACTGTTCTGTTAAATGGGACTAAGAGACTGGCCAAAAAATATATATAGAATTATATGGAGTATTTAGAGTTGCTCTGAAGCCTTAACAAATATCACTGTTGGCTACACTGGAAAAATGTGTGCAGTATTAAATGCTATCTGCTGTGTCTATGTAGATACCTCAGAAAAAAATGGAACCTAAATATTCACTTAAATTGCCCAGAACTTTAGATTAGTTCTGTAATGACTCTTAAAACTAGGTATTATCTTGAGAACTATGCTAAGACTAAAAATAAAAATACTAATGTTCTCATTGTGCAAACCTTGAAATCCAGAACTTGTAGATATTTATAAATAGTTTCATTCTCTTCCCCTAGACTCAACCTTGACTTTGTCCCTGTCAGTATAGGAAAGTCAGAAAGCCACAAACATATGCAAGGTGGTTGGGGTCATGTGGAAGCCAGACGAACACTTGCAGACACTGCCATGCCAGTGCAAGTGGCTGATAAGTTGACTTTGGGACAAAACTCAAGAGTTTAGTTTTGGTCACTCTTATGAACACCAAAAGACACCATTGGTTGACCAGCTCATGCCTCACCAAATATCAAAGCTTACCGTGTAGAAATCCGAGGTTGATTATACAGGTTGTATGCATGAGGCATGCACTTAGAATAAAAGAAAAGAGAAAATTAAGAAAGTTCTGGGAAAATACTTCTACATTCCTCTCGCCAGGAAGCAAAATTTAATTGGGTACAGTCCTTGCCACTGGTCTTGTTCAATATTAAATGTACCCCTCCTAAAACAAAAAATAAAGTGCTAAATAATGTATATAACAGGCCTACCCCAATCCTTTGCAATTTAGCAGAGATTGCTACAAGAACTGGGAGAGACTAAATTAAATAGGCAGTTAAAAACCCTGAGAAAAGAAAGCAAAGGAGATCTCCACTTGAGTAATTAACTGTGTTCTGCTTAGTGTTTTGTGTCTGTACCCTTTCTCTCCAAATGGTCAAGTCTAGATCAAAGATCAAAACAGGTCCCCTCAGACCAAAGTAGAAAAAAACCTACACCATCATCCACACCACATCCACAGCAGTGAAGGTGGTAGAGATCTTCACCTGGATTCATCACAGCAGGCTGAAGTGAGCTGTGAAAAGCAAAAATAGGTCTAGCCACCTGCTGAAAGGTAACTTTTGAAGTTGTCAACATGCCCTGCTCCAGCCACATACTGGAAGCTGGCTGGTCAGCGCATGGCTGAAGCCTGAGGAAATTCCTTGCCAAATTTGTCTTAATTAGACTTTGGACTTTAGACTTTGGGAAAGAGGAAGGAAGAATGTGATCTATGCACTCGTACCAGTAAGATAGAACTCTTACTAACCTATTACCAAGAATAGAAGACTAGTTTAATGAAGTGTTAAATATATTCTTTTCTGCTAATTCATTCTTATCCTAGCTTATGTTCTTGTATCTCTTTCAACCATCTTATTAGTAGATACTAACCCTCTCACTCCACAGTTAACAACTCAGCTCTTACTGGGTGAAACTTCTAGGGAAGTTCCAGATGAGGAGAATGAAGGAACTAAGGAAATTTTCCCCCAAAATATGATCCCTTGGTGTGAAGAATATTTTAAATTAAAAGGCCATTTTTGATCAGAAAGCCTGGCCTCTCCTCTATAAAACTGAGTAACCTGATTTAGAATCAGAAAAGTTTGCTAAATTCCTTATTTTATACAAATAGACCTGGTCCTAAATTCATTTGAAGTGCAAAAATTAATCTGTGCAATTCAATCTGTTTCCACCCATCTACACATACCCTCTAGCAACTGCATGCTCCACATATACTTTCCACACTCTCCCCTCTCCCTTCTAAAAGACATCCTTAAAAGTCACTGACTATAGTAGATTGGAGGTTAAGTAAAATATAATTTAGCAATAAAAAAAAAGTCACCGACTATCACTGAAACTTTGGGAAATCATTCTTGTGGTCCCCCCCCCACCATATGCAAGAATTTTGGAAATAAAACTTCCTTATTAATCTACCATAATGATCTTTCCACAAACTTGATAAAGGCAAAATGGCAAGTTTTGCCAGGGTCTCTACAGAGATGTCAAAATACTAACCAGAGAGTTAGTTTTTCTTCTACAGAAAATCATTAGAATAACCCCTCTTAGTTATGCAATCATAAGGTAGTGAGGACCACCCAGAACCTTCCTAGACCTGACCGTTGAAGGTCCTTTTTCTTTCTTTTTTTTTTTTTATTGTTGGGGATTCATTGAGGGTACAATAAGCCAGTTACACTAATTGCAATTGTTAGGTAAAGTCCCTGAAGGTCCTTTTTCAAAACATCTTGGTACCCAGGATCCTTTGCCCAACAGAAAGTGGCCAGATTTGCAAAAGCACAAAGGAGCTTTCTGAACCTTGAAATTCAAGGTTGTAAGACCCTCTGTGAGGGGTCTGCATGGCACTCACTGTGCTGGTGAACTTGTGACCTTGAACCTTCAAGGGAGCTGCTTCAGGCCCAGGTCAGCAGGGGTGGAAAGTGGGGTCCACAGTGTTCTCACCTTCAGGATCTCCCCTCATGGATCTTTGACAGAATGTTCTTCAGGGCTTCCTGGTTAGTTTGTGGGGAAGGGGCAGTGAGAGGTACCAGGCTTCCTGTTAACCCAGGCTGGCTGGATCATGAGGCTAGAGTTCTTCCAGTGCCTCAGATGGCACAGAACAGAGACCAAACTCCACACCTGGTGAGGAGACTCCTGCCCTGTGGTTTCTGCCAACCTTAGGGAAACCAGTCATTTATTTGATCATTCTCCAAATATTTTTAAGGGCTGGATGCATGCTGCATACCATCCTAGGTGCTGGAAACATAGAAGTGACCAAAATAGACAAGAGTCCTCGTACTCCAGTCTTGAGAAACACAGTCAGTGAGACAAGCAGAAACAATGAGCCCTGTGTCAGATGATGATAAGTGCAGGGGAGAAAAAGTAGATCAGGTAAGGTCCAAAAGCTACAGGATAAGGGGGAAATGGGGACATTTTAAATAGGGTGACCACAGAAAGCTTCCTTCAGAAGTTAACATTTGACTGAAGGAAGCAAAGTTTGTATTTCTGGGGGTGGAGGAGGGATAATCTCTCCCTCCTTCTTGCTCTTTCTTCTGAGACTCCACTCAAGCCCTAGCCCAGCTCTGCACTGTCCCAGAGCTTCCTTTGGTCTCTGGACCCAATTCTGGTCCAGCCCTGGCACGGTGCCCTCAACCACTCTGTCCCCACCCCTTTGTTCTAAAGGCCGTGGGCTTTGGTTCTCCCTATTTCTCTGCTCTGGCCCCACTGTGGCCCCTCTGTGGATTCCCCACCTCGAGGCAGACTCTTCCCAGACTTTTAGATTCCACATTCAGCTCCAACGTCACCCTCTCACCCCCATGCAAGAAAGGGGGAGTGACAGACATGGGAAACTTTGATTAATAATAGCCAACATCTCTGCTGAAACAAACTGCATATGCACTCCACAGCATTCCACGCAGAGAGAGCCCCCATGTCCCTTCAGCCACTCTTTCTCCTCCAGACATGGCAGCAACCTCCTCACTGAGCTGAACCTGCTGCTTCTGTCCAATCTAACCCCCCATACACAGCAGTCAGAGAGTTCATCTTGAGGCAGGAACCATATGTCCCCATGGCTTGCCATCACACACCAGCCAAGCCATTTCCTGTGGTCTGCCAGGCCCCACTGGCTCCCACCTGGACCCCACCTGTCCTTGGTATCCCCATCTGGCTGTCGGCCCTCTCCTGTGGGCCACCTACACCGGCTCCTTCCTGTTTCCCAAGTTCACCCTGCCACAGGCCTTTGCCCTGCTGGGACCACCCTTTCCCACGTTGCCAATCTTTCATAGGTCCTTTGGGCCCCAGCTTAAATCCCAGCTCCTTAGAAGGATCTTCCCTGGCTGCTCCATCTCACCTCACCCCTGTTCCTAACACTCTGCCATAGCACCACTGTTTCCTCCATATTTCATGTTATTATTTCTGAGTGTACCTTTTTTTGTTTATTTTTAAAACTTTTCCATGTAGATGCTGACGTTCACATCTGTTTTCCCACTTCCTAGAACAGTGCCTGGACCAGATTTGGAGCTCAATGAATGTTTGAATGAATGACCTAATTTAACTCTCATAGTAAACCCCATGGTCTGTTTCAGTAGCTCTTATCTATGACTACATGTTAGAATCTCCTTGGTTTTTTTTGGCAGTTTTTATTGGGGGCTAGGCTTAAACCTGCGACCTCCGGGATATGGGGCTGGTGCCCTACTCCTTTGAGGCACAGGAGCCGTCTGCCTTTTTTTTTTTTTTAATACTGATGTTCAATCCAAATCTGGTAGGTTCTAATTTAATTGGTTTTAGATGGGTTGAGTCTTAGTATCATTTCTTTTTTCACATCTTCTCAGTTGACCCTAATGAGCAGCCATCTATACTGCATAAGTTTGTGACATTTGGCAGAGGGAAGGTCCCCAAGGCAGGGCCCATCAGTCACATTTGCCATTTTCTCTAAAGCTCATACCTGTGGGAGGCCAGATGACTCTCAGGCTGCTGGGCAGATCAAGGCTGGCGCTCCAAACTCGTTGGCTCTTAAGGAGAAAAGTCTCAGCCTGAAGAGCAGGGTTCCAGCTTCCCTTTGTGATCGGAGCAGGACTTGAAGGCAGCTGGGTGGTCTAAAAAATCTAGGGGCAGAAATGAAGCTCTTTCCTGGCACACACAGTGCACAGCAGCCTCCCTAGCAATGTTATGAGTTCTGGGGTTCTGGTGGACCAGGGGTGACCTAGAGAACAATGGGCCATTGTTGAGTAAGAGGGGCCCTGCCTGGCAGCCTTGGCTGAGAGGAGAACTTGCCCAGGGGACAACAGGGGTCAGAGTTTGCGTGGAGGGCCAGAAATACATTCAAGGCTCACTCTCTTAGCTCCTTCAACTCTTTCCTCAAATGTCACTTTCATAGTTGGGCCTTCCCTGATCACTTTGTAACTGCCCCTTGCTCTTCTCAGGCATTTCCCATCCTCCTTCCACCTTTATTTTTCTCTTTACAGCATAATTGCCTTCTGAATTCCACATAATTTACTTTGCCTAGCAGGTAGTAAGTACTCAATACATATTTGTTTAGTGAATAAATGAAAGGTTGTTACTATTGGATGAATAAAGGAAAGGGTTAATATTATTATTAATGTCATTATTATGGTCAGAATTTGTAGCCTTCAACTGTCTGCTGCCCGATTTTTACTACATATTAATACTGATGGGGCAAAAATAAATAAATAGCAAATACTGATGAAGAACAGTGGTATTAAGATCAGATTGCCCAAAGAACAGGTAAATCAGTTCATCCACTTCTCTGAGAGTGGAGATTGCATCTTGAGATCTGGCTGAAGATCCAGAGATGGGGACATTGTCTGGGACACAGTAGAGAACTGGGTATGGACCAAGTGGACTAGGAGGACCAAGAGCGGGGGGTTGGTAAGCTCTCACCTAACGGGTACAGTGTAAGGGTATACAGCACACCCCCTAGGGGAAGGGCTTAACTGTTACCTGAACTTTACCTAAAAATGCAAATAATGTAACCTAATCATTTGTACCCTCATATTAATCTGAAATTAAAAAAAAATAAAAATAAAAGAATATTCTTTGTGGCTAAGCTTGGCAGGAAGGCATAGGGGCTGCCCATATGGAAATGGGCCATACTGGCCTGACCTAGAAATGAGACAGAGCCATGGAGGAGCAAAATACAGTTATGGATAAACATCCAGGGTGATGGTGAATTACTGCAAAGATAGGCAGCTGGTGCCTGAGCATCCTCTCTGTGGGGTACCCATAAACCCTTCTCCATCAGAGAGATTTCTGCTCAATTCTAGGGAATAATATTAAATAAACTTGAATATCAAAAAAACTTGAAGTTTCCACAGGGCCTTGTGACTGGGAAATAAGTGTGGTTTGATTCTGAAATAAAAGTGAAAAATAACACACACACAGACATACACACTTTGTACCCAGAGTGTCCCAAATCCATTTATGTACACCTGTCACACACGGAAAGCCTCAGCACAATAAAATCTGGCAGATAAAAAATCATCACTATGTGTAGTTACTTATACTCATTAACTGGACAAATATTTATTGAACTATTGATGATAAGGTGCTAAACCACATGGAAGGAACAGTCCTGGCAGAGAGACCAGCCAGCTTGAGGCAGGAGGCAGGGCTGTGTCACAGCCAGCTTGCAGGGACACTCAGAGACAATTGCTAATGTGCAGGAATGTTTCCAGCATGTGAAAACTTTGGTAGCTTGGAGTTGGTTATGCTGGGAGTAGTCATACTTCTGATGCTGGCAAACGCTACAGGTCAGAACATTTTGTGATGTTGTGCTCAGAGAAGCCGTTTACTATCAGCCAACTGTAAACCAAAACTTCAGAGATCAAACAACAAGGAAACCAATGAAGCTGGAGCAAAGCGAGCCCGGAGATGAGAGGAGAAAAGATCATGGGGAATCATATGGGACCTTGAAGACTCTTGTCAGGACTCTGTCTTTGACTGAGTGAGACAGTCTGCTGTAGGAATGTTTTTTTTTTTTTTTTTTAACAATTTTGAACTGTGTGCAATGACTTTATTATTTTGTGTTTCATTTACAGAGTTTGTGTAGCCATGACCATGGTCCAAATATACAGCAATTTCTATTACCTCCAAGAGTTTCCCAATCCCTTGCAGTCACTCCCCAGTTACAGACCTGGCCCTGGGCAATCAATCGCTCCTTTGTTTTCTACAGAGGCAGAAAAAGAACAGGGTCTGACTCATTTTATCATCTCTATTGTATCCTTTCTGTTAAAACATGAAGTTTGTCTTCTTTGTTTAGATGAGGCAGTGATCAGAATTTTCAGGAAACACACTAGCAGCATGGGGACACCTGGCAGGCACTAAAGCAGGAGTTTGATCTTCTAGCCACTGTGAGCAGCCACAGTGAATGCTGAGCTCTGAGAAAAACTTGGCTGGAGGCCACTCTCACTGGCTCAAAGTGTCCTGGCAAGTTGAAGCAACTGTGCCCACTGCTGGCTTCTGGCCCCGCCCATTCTTAGTTGCATTTGGGGCTGAAGGTCCCTGGGGAGGCTGAGTCAGCAGCCTGCCTTCACCAGCCTGCTGAGGAAGAGGAGTGTTTCCAGGCTTTCAGGTCGTGCCCTTCAGCTAAAGCAGACCAGAGAGGCCTCCTGAATAGGTAGCTGGATTTAAGAACAAGGTAATTCAGAGAGAAACTCTTTAGCCGAAGGTGTCAGCTTCCCTCTGAGGGTTTTGCTGATTAAGCCAACAAAGGCCAAGGCCTGAAATGGCCTTAGAGACTCACATTATCAGCTGCCAAGGGGTCTGAGGAATCTAGGGGAGGGAAAACAGGAATGGATCTGAGGCAGAGTTTAGGAGAGGTGAAGGGTGTTGGGGAGAGGGAGCTTCCCAGGCCATAGGCCTAGCGTCGGCAGCCACAACAGAGGGTGCATCTGTGCTTTTCTGGGGGGGGCGTGATCTGGAAGGAAGCTAATTTCCCCTCCAAGCCTCACTTTTTTGGGCAGTGTATGATTATCTATAAATGGAGAAAATAACATTTACAGCAGTTATTATAAGGATTTAGTGAAATAATTATAAAGTACCTTAAAAATCCCTGGTTCACAGTAGGCCTTCACTAGACAGCAGGTGTTATTGTTTTTCTTGTTATGACACATTATTACTGATGGTTCTTATCACCATCAAGAGGAAGGTGACACAAGGAAACTGAGACTGGGGATGCAGCCCTTAGGCCACCGCTTCTCCAACTTTAACCTGCACAAGGGATCCTGTTAACCTACAGATCCTAATCCCACAGGTGTGGGTGGGCTCTGGGGTTTTACAATTGCAACAAGCTCCCAAATGATAACTACCACTGCTGGTCCAAAGACACTGTGAGTAGCAAGACAGGAAAATTGTATAGTGGATGACAGCAGCCGTGTGTGGCTTCTGAGCACTTGAAATGTGGCTGGTCCAAATTGAGGGTAAAATATATATCAGATTTTGAGGACTTTGTACAAATAAGGGTACAAATATATATCAGATTTTGAGGACTTTGTACAAAAAAAAAGAAGGAATGAAAGAATGTAAAATATCTCGTTAATAATTTATTTGTATGCTGAATACATGTTGAAAAGTGTAAGTTAGATATATCTAGTTAGAGAAAATGTATTATCATAATTAATTTCACCTGTTTCTTTTTACTATTCTTAATGGAAGTGTTAGAATATTGTAAATTGCACATGTTCTATTTCTACTGGACAGCACTGCCCTAGAACTGTCTTTCCCTTTGTCAGGCCAGTTCAGGTTGGGCCAAAAGCTTATTGAGGATCCCTTTTGAAGGACTGAGCCTTGAAAACTAGGATCTAGGTGACTGACCTCGGGCCAAATGGGACACACAGGCAGTGGGAAGTGGAAGGGATGGACCTCAGGGTCAGAGAAGAGAAATGAGCTATGTCACACAGCAGAACTGAGACAGGAGGCTGAGAGCCTATTCTATAAGTCAAAGCATATTACAGTCATTATCAGTGCCAGCCACAGGCTTCTCCCAACCTGAACTTTCTTTCCTCTCTTTGGTGACAGACAGGAGAAGAAAACATGAGGCCATGGCTGAGAGGCCTGGTCCTCCAGGCACTGAAGAACTCCCGGGGATGCTATGGGTCTCATAGGCATCCACCACCTCCACCTGTCCCTCAGAAGGTTGTGGCCACCTGGGAGGCTATCAACCTGGGGAAGCAGCCTATGCCTGAGTATTTCAACTTTGCCCATGATGTGCTGGATGTGTGGAGTCAACTGGAAAAGGTGAGGCCTGCTCTGTGCTTAGACTTCCTGTTGGGCATCTGAGGTTGCCCCAGGAGTGCCCCAAGGAGACTCAAAGCTACAGGACAGCTTCATATGGAAATGTGAACGGTAGAATTTTTCTAGTCCTAAAGTTTACGCTGTTGGCATTTAAGTCTTAGGGGAAAGACCAAAACCAAAAAGAAACAAAAAATTATCACCAAGTGTGAGCCTTAGACATACTAGCCCAGTCCCTGAGGTGTCTCATATTCCCGAGCCCAGATCACACAGTGAAATGGTTATATCCCTTTTGATACATTCCTAGTTGTTCCTACCAAGTGAAGAAGGAAGTTTTGCTTTGCTGGTGCTCCGTTTTGAATCTATCTCTCTCTCACTTCTCAGGCACTTTCCTTCTACATAAGGAGAGAATGGGGCTCAAAGCTTTGCACAGATCATAGCAGACACATAAATTGGAATAAGATAATCCCGATTTCTCTGTACATATTCTTCCTTTATTTTCCCTTCTATATGTGTCTGTCACATTTTTGTGGTTAACTTTTATTTGTGTTATGAAACTAACTTTTCAATACAGAAAGGGAATATGAAATTTGATTTCAAAGATATTTACTTATATTAATTTTAAGATGAGATTGTTTAAAGAAAAGAATATGTAGAAGCAAAAGACATCGTTAGCAGATATGATAAACTTATACCATCAAGTAGATACGATGAAACTTACAAAGCTCTGGTGAGTATGATTGAGACATAAAAGTAGGCTTTGCAGTTAGATGGACATGGTTCCCCCATATATTGAAGTGTGACCTTGGACAAGTGCCCTCCGTGTCCTGAATTTCAGTTTTCTCATCTATAAAATGGGAGTTATGTCACAGACCACTCAGACTTGCGAGAATTAAATGAGAAATCTATGTAAGAGATGGAGCCAGATGCTCCATTCCTGTCTACAAAATCTAAGCTTTTTTTTTTTTTTTTTGTCTAAGGTGCATATCCTTAGAAGACTTCTCCTAATAATAAAAAAGCAAGATTAAGTCACATATAAAAGGTGGAATTAGGTACCTTCAAAAATTCTCTGCTCCATGAAAGCAACAACAACACCAGAAAATATTGTGAGAATCAATTTATTTAGAACTCTGGAAACCAACCAGAAACTTTAGCCACACAATGATGTTAATGAAGGAAATTGGATGAATCTCAGTGAGAATAGTGAGCTTTGTGGCATTTTAACTTGTCCTAGTTTCAATCTCTATTTTCTAACTATACGGTAGCCTTGAAAAATAACAGCCTTCATTCCTGGTGCAGCATGGGAGAGGGAGCAGAATGGAGTTAGAGTTTTTTCAAAGTTTTATCCCTGAAAAATTATCACTATTTGACTTGTCTAATGATTCTTTAGAGGATCTCACGTGTATAGGGATTCTATCCCCCAGTGTATGTCCTTGTTTGGTTTATCAAAGATTAGGTGGTTATAAGATGTTAGTTTTGTATCATGGTTTTTTAATTCAGTCCAGATGTCCATGTCTCTATTTTTGTGCCAGTACCATGCTGTTTTGATCACTATGGTCTTGTAGTACAGCCTAAAGTCTGGTAGGCTGATTCGCCTGACTTTGTTTTTATTGCTAAACTTTGTTTCTATTGTTCCCTTGACATATGCAGCTCTTTGCCAGCCTAAGCAGACACAGTACCCCACCTCCACCAAATAGAAAAGAAAAACAAAAATACTCTAAATCAAATCAAAGCAAACAAACAAAAAACCTGAAAGGATAAAATTGGGGGAAAAACAAATAAATGGGCAGGAAAACTAGCAAAAAATGAAGTTATTATTAAAGAAGGTAATAATGAAAAATTATATTTACACAAGAAAAATGAAGAAAAAAGAAAAAGAAAAATATGGTGGGGAAAGTTGAAGTAAAAAAAAGAAGACATTAATACATTCCTTTTGGAAAGATGTTTGGAGAACACTTAGAGATCTAAAAATAGATCTGCCATTCAATGCTATAATTCCTCTACTAGGTATATACCCAGAAGACCAAAAATCACATTATAACAAAGATATATGTACCAGAATGTTTATTGCAACCCAATTCATAATTGCTAAATCATGGAAAAAGCCCAAGTCCCCATCGATCCACGAATGGATTAATAAATTGTGGTATATGTACACCATGGAATATTATGCAGCCTTAAAGAAAGATGGAGACTTTATCTCTTTCATGTTTACATGGATGAAGCTGGAACATATTCTTCTTAGTAAAGTATCTCAGAAATGGAAGAAAATGTATCCAATGTACTCAGCCCTACTATGAAACTAATTTATGGCTTTCACATGAAAGCTATAACCCAGTTATAACCTAAGAATAGGGGGAAGGGGCAGAGGGAGGGGAAGGAGGGGGGAGGATAGGCGGAGGGAGATTGGTAGGATTATACCTGTGGTGCATCTTACAAGGGTACATGTGAAACTTAGTAAATGTAGAATATAACTGTCTTAACACAATCACTAAGAAAACGCCAGGAAGGCTATGCTAACCAGTGTGATGAAAATGTGTCAATCTGTTTATAAAACCAGTGTATGGTGGCCCATGATCGCATTAATGTACACAGCTATGATTTAATAATAAAAAACAAAAAGAAAAAAAACCTAAAAGCTATATATATATATGTGTGTGTGTGTGTGTGTGTGTATCTTGATGAATATATTGCCTGGGCAACAGGTGATCTTCTTGGGTATGAGATGCTAATCACAATGCTAATATAGCTGTATAAGATGGAGACTGAACACCTCTGCTGACTTCTTTGCCCTCAGACCCCACAGGGTTGAGGGGCTGAATCTCTCCTCAGCCTGGTTACTAGACACACCTCAAACTTTCCAAACCATTACATTTGGCTAAACAGATGCTTTCCCAGGAAAGCATGTGTTGCTGGGATCTTTCCCAAAGTAGCTGCCCACTTATCAAGTGGTGCCAAAACCTGCCTTGCTGTACACCTCTGAGGGTCCAGACTCAAAGCAGCTCTCCCACTGTCAAACACTGAAAGCTCCACTCTTCCATGATGTCTCAGTCCTGGCCTCTGGGCACTGTTCAAAGTCACTTGCTCACTACCCTAAGGTCTCTCCACAGGCCTCGCTCTAGGACCCTGAGGGCAGAGCTTGCAGGGCAGCTCTCCCACCATGGCTGTGCATAGCCCATGGCAGAACAATGAAACCTCTGTTCTGGCCCAGTGTTTCAGTCCCAGACTCTGGGCTCTGTTCAAAGTCACTTGCTCACTCACCCAAGGTCTCCCAAGGTAACTCAACCAAGTGTCCAAGTCCAAAAAAACAAAACAAAAAAACCTCAAAACAACTGTAGGGAGGGCCTTCTCTGTTTGCAAACTCGCAGCCGCCATGGCCTCAGACTGAGCACAACCACTTACCACATCTCCACTGCTTTCACCCTCCTCCTGGGGTCCAGAAGTCTCCTGCTGCTTCCCTGTGTCCCCAAGTGCATATTTCTTGGAATAGCCCACAAGTCAGAGGTGCCTTGAGTATTTTCTCCCCAGTCTCACCACACCAAGTTGCAAAAACTGTTTTTTGGCCACCATCTGGCTCCACCCCAAGACCCCACTTATAAAAACTAACTATATTTGAACCTACTCAGAGCTCAACTAATGAGAAAAGCCTTTTCCCTGGGGGCTTTATCAAAAATAAGCAAATATTTTATGGTTTCCTAAGGTGGTGGATAATAGGTGGGATAAACAACAGACAAACCAAAAAGCTAAAAAAGAAAATTTGTGGAATGAGATGTCTAGAGGAGCTTTGAAAAGCTCCATTTTTTTTTTTTTTTTTTAATGAAAAGAAAGAAAAATCTTTTTTTATTTCAAAGGTAAATCTCTGGTTAAATGTTTTCAGCCCAAAAATCAAAAAATTTTGTTTTAGTACATCTGTCATTATGTCATAAACTTACATCATAAAGTTTACAAAGGGATAAATTGTTCTTGTAAATGAGTAGATTCAGACAAACGTGGAATGAATTTAAAAATGTTAGCATGTATTTTCCAATTAATTTTCTATAAGTTACATTTTTTTTTTTGACGTATTTATATAGCTATTTTTTTTTTTTTTTATTGTTGGGGATTCATTGAGGGTACAATAAGCCAGGTTACACTGATTGCAATTGTTAGGTAAAGTCCCTCTTGCAATCATGTCTTGCCCCCATAAAGTGTGACACGCACCAAGGCCCCACCCACCTCCCTCCTTCCCTCTTTCTGTTTCCCCCCCCATAACCATAATTGTCATTAATTGTCCTCATATCAAAATTGAGTACATAGGATTCATGCTTCTCCATTCTTGTGATGCTTTACTAAGAATAATATCTTCCACGTCCATCCAGGTTAATACGAAGGATGTAAAGTCTCCATTTTTTTTAATGGCTGAATAGTATTCCATGGTATACATATACCACAGCTTGTTAATCCATTCCTGGGTTGGTGGGCATTTAGGCTGTTTCCACATTTTGGCGATTGTAAATTGAGCTGCAATAAACAGTCTAGTACAAGTGTCCTTATGATAAAAGGATTTCTTTCCTTCTGGGTAAATGCCCAGTAATGGGATTGCAGGATCAAATGGGAGGTCTAGCTTGAGTGCTTTGAGGATTCTCCATACTTCCTTCCAGAAAGGTTGTACTAGTTTGCAGTCCCACCAGCAGTGTAAAAGTGTTCCCTTCTCTCCACATCCACGCCAGCATCTGCAGTTTTGAGATTTTGTGATGTGGGCCATTCTCACTGGGGTTAGATGATATCTCAGGGTTGTTTTGATTTGCATTTCTCTAATATATAGAGATGATGAACATTTTTTCATGTGTTTGTTAGCCATTCGTCTGTCGTCTTTAGAGAAAGTTCTATTCATGTCTCTTGCCCATTGATATAAGGGATTGTTGGCTTTTTTCATGTGGATTAATTTGAGTTCTCTATAGATCCTAGTTATCAACCTTTTGTCTGATTGAAAATATGCAAATATCCTTTCCCATTGTGTAGGTTGAAAAGCTCCATTTTATTATAATTACAGAAGGCAACATATGTAAGTAAGGCTGTGAGCATTCACATGGATTTGCACATGCTTTGGAAAGATCTGAGAAAACCCTAGGTGTTCACCTCTGGATGACCTTGAGTGTGGATCAAGCAGGAAATTAAAGCTAAGGCAGAGCTGTCAACTTCTGGCTGAGTGTAAAAGGTGTGCCCCAACATATACAAAGATTGGGAGATGTATTAATTCCAGAAATTTAAAGAAATATCTGTCTAATCATAGCTGACCACTAAGCTAACCAAGTAGAGACCTCACTGGCACATGCACAAATAACACACTTTACAGAATTAGTTCAGAAAAGTCACTAAACAAACAAACTGCAACAAGAAGCAACAAGAAACTTGGCAGTGGGGGGAATGGGGAATTGGGGAATCTGATTTCCAGAGCTATCACATTATGTGATTTTATTTTATTTTTTTATTAAATCATAACTGTATACATTGATATGATCATGGGGCATCATACACTCGCTTCATAGACCATTTGACACATTATGTGATTTTAAATGTGCAGTTTTTAGTAAAAAATATCAAGATTTCTGTATTTTAGTCCCCCAAATCTGTAAATATGTTACCTTATATAGCAGAAGAGACTTTGCAGATTTGATTATTTAAAAGTATTGATATAGAAAGATTATCCTGGCTCAGTGCCTGTAGCTCAGTGGCTCGGGTACCAACCACATACACCAGGGCTTGTAGGTTTGAACCCAGCCTGGGGCTGCCAAACGACAATGACAACTATAACAACAACAACAACAGCAACAACAACAAAGGGGGCAGCACCAGTGGCTCAGAGGAGTAGGGTGCTAGCCCCATATGCCAGAAGTGGCGGGTTCAAACCCAGCCCCAGCCAAAAACCGCAAAAGAAAAAACAAACAAACAAACAAACAAAAAATAGCTGGGTATTGTGCTGGGTACCTGTACTTAGGATGCCTAGGCAAGAGAATCGCTTAAGCCCAAGAGTTTGAGGTTGCTGTGAGCTGTGATGCCACAGCACTTTACCAAGGATGACATAGTGAGACTCTGTCTCAAAAAAAAAAAGAAAAGAAAAAGATAGAAAGAAAGAAAGATTATCCTGTGTTATTTGAGTTGGACTAATATAATCAAAAGTTCCCCTATAAGAAGAAAGCAGAGAGTCAGAGTCAAAGAAGGATATGTGATAAAGAAAATGGAGATTGGAGTGATATGGAGTTGTGATCCAAGGATGTGGTCTCCTTCTAAAAACTGAAATAATGCAAGGAATAGATTCTCTCTTAGAGATTCTAAAACTCTGATGATAACTTGATTTTGGTCCATTAAGACTGATTTTGAACTTTTTATCTCCAGAACTATAAAGTACATTATTGAGAGAAATTAAAGAAGACCTACATAAATAGAAAGACATCCCGTGTTCATGGATTAGAAGAATTAATATTATTAACATGACAATGCATCCAAAATTGATCTACACACTCACTGCAATCTTTATCAAAGTCTCAGAAGACTTCAAAGAAATTGACAATATAATCCAAAAACTCATATGAAAATGTAAGGGTCCCCTAGCAGCCTTTAAAAAATCTTGAAAAAGAGAAAAAAGAGTTGGAGGAATGGCACTTCCTTATTTTAAAACTTGCTACAAAGTTACAGTAATCAAGACAGGTTTTACTGGCACAAGAATGGACATAGACAAATAGAATAGAATTCCAAATCTAGGAATAAAACTATAAATCTGTGGTCAACTTATTTTCAACAAGGGTACCAACACAATTCAACAGAGAAAGAACTGTTTTTCCAACTGGATCTTCTATTCACATGCAAAAGAACAGAACTGGTCCCCTACCTCACACTACATAAAAACTAACTCAAAATGGATCAAAGACCTAAATGAAGGAACAAAAACTATAAAATTATTAGAAGAAAATATTGGTGTATATCTTCATGATCTTGCATTAGGCAATGATTTCTAAAGCACATGCAAAAAAAGAAAAACTAGATTAACTGAATGTCATGAAAATTTATAGTACTGTATTTGTATATCAAAGTGAAAAGACAGTTTTTAGAAAAAGATAGCATATATTCTAATTATTTATCTGCTATGGGTATAGTATCTACAATATATAAAGAACTCAAACTCAACAATTAAGAAATGCTCAATTGCTTTTCAGACAACACAAGTTACTAATAAATGGGTTAATTTATGTAACAGAAAAAAAAAAAGAAATGCTCAATTGAAATATAGGCTAAGGATTTCAATAGACATTTCTCTAAAGAATATAAACATATGGTCAATAGACACAGAAAGATGCTCAACATGCTTATTCATTAGGGAAGTATGTGTCCCAGTCAAAAATCCAATAATATGGCTAAAACAAACAAACAAACCACCAAGTATACAATAATAAGTGTTAGCAAGAATGTAGATAAATTAGGACCCTCAGACGTTGCCAAGTAGAAATGGCAAATAAGAAACACACTGTGGGAAAACAGTACGGAAGTTCCCCGAAAATTTAAAGATAGAATTATAATGATCTAGCACTTTTCCTTCTAGGTATGTATCCAAGAGAATAGAAAACATGTGTTCACACAAAAACTTGTTCACAAATATTCATAACGATATTATTTATAATTGTCTCAAAGTGGAATCAACCCTAATGTCCATCAGTTGAAGAATGGATAATCAAAATGTGGTCTAACCATGTAGGGGAATATTGTTCGTCCACTAAAAAGAATTTAGTACCAATGCTAAACACAGATAAATCTTGAGAATATTACACATATACTAAGTGAAAGACACCAGATATAAAAAGCTACATATTGTGTGATTCCATTCATATGAAATATCCCCCTCAGGACTTTGCCTAACAGATGCAATCAATGTAATCATGTTTATTGTGCCCTCAATGAATCCCCAACAATAAAAAAAAAAAAAAAAGAAATATCCCCCTCAGAATGGGAGAAGATATTTGCAGGTTATGTCTCTGACAAGGTCAAATAACCAGAATCCACAAAGAACTCAAACATATTAGCAAGAAAAGAACAAGTGATCCCATCTCAGGGTGGGCAAGGGACTTGAAGAGAAACTTCTCTGAAGAAGACAGGTATGCGGCCTACAGACATATGAAAAAATGCTCATCATCCTTAATCAGAGAAATGCAAATCAAAACTACTTTGAGATATCATCTAATTGGCTGCTCGGAGTAGCATCGGGCTTGGCAGCAGCTTCGAGTGTCGCAGACCGCCCCACCGCGACAATGGGGCGGCCCCAGCATGCGGGGTCTAAGGGAGTGGTGTCACTATTTCAGGACCACGATACTAGTTGATAAGTTCATCTGGAATTTCATCTACTGTACTATTGTAAATGAGAAGACTGTTCTCTGCAGCGTCAACTAATTCAGCATCTTCAGTGGCTTCTTAAAAGCATGCATCATTGTCCCAACCAACATCAGAAGACACATTTGTTGACAACTTACAAGAGGCTCCTGTCCAGAAGGAGAGTTAAAGAACAGAAATTTAGCAAGTAACCTAGTGGATTAGAGCTGCACCAAGAGAGAAGGTTGAAGAACGCACATCAACCCCACTGAGGTGAACTGCGACCCCAAGGATACAAACAAAAGGGCCTGGACTGCAGCTGGTCAGTGCTGATTCTGCAGCACAGGAGTGAGGAGAGGATGGTCGGTTGAGAGGGAACCACGCTGGAGCAGCGGTGTCCAGAGGCGCAGAGCAGTAGCCATTTTTGGCAACAATAGGGCTCACTCCCGCATATTCCAAAGTCACACCCCCGTCTCCCTGGGCAACCAGAGGAGGCCAGGCATCTTCTCAGGTGGCAACCACTGTGGAACAGATCTGGGAAGGAAATGCAGGCCCCGATTGGACAGAGACTAGCTGAAAACAAGACAGAGCCAATTAGCCCCACCACACCAAACAGGTCCCCAGTTTCTCAGGCCATAGCACTGTACGGGTCCTGAACAAAGCTCCAGGGGAAAAGTCAAATGGTGTAAAATAATCATGGGGTGGAATCAGCGGAAAAACTCTGGTGACAGGAATAACCAGAATAGATCAAACCCCCCCACCTCCCAAAGAAAGATATGGTAGATATTTGTTAATGGTAATACTCAATATGATGAGATTTCAATCATGAATATTTCTGCACCCAACCAGAATGCGCGGCAGTTTATAAGAGAAACTCTAATAGACATGAGCAACTTGATTTCCTCCAGCTCCGTAATAGTCGAGGATTTCAACACTCCTTCGGCAGTGTTGGATAGATGCTCCAATAAGAAGCTGAGCAAAGAAATTTTATATTTAAACCTAACCACCCAACATTTGGATTTAGTAGACATTATGGAACATTTCATCCCAACAAAACTGAACACACATACATCTCATTAGCCCATGGAACATACTCCAAAATCGATCACATCTTAGGTCACAAGTCTAACCTCAGTAATTTAAAGGAATAGAAATTATTCCTTGCATTTTCTCGGACCACCATGGAATGAAAATTGAACTCAGTAACAACAAGAATCTACAAACAAAAACATGGATGTTAAATAACCTTATGCTGAATGATAGCTGGGTCATAGATGAGATTAAGAAAGAAATTGCCCTAACACTCTACCCAGGGCGACAGCTTGAGACTCTGTTGCAAAAAAAAAAAAAGAAAGAAATTGCCAAATTTTTGGAACAAAATGACAATGAAGACACAAATTATCAGAACCTCTGGGATACTACAAAGGCAGTCCTAAGAGGGAAATTTATAGCACTGCAAGCCTTCCTCAGGAGAATGGAAAGAGAGGAAGTTAACAACTTAATGGACATCTAAAGCAACTGGGAAAGGAAGAACATTCAAACCCCAAACCCAGTAGAAGAAAAGAAATAACCAAAATTAGAGCAGAATTAAATGAAATTGAAAATAGAAGAATTATACAACAGATCAATAAATCAAAAGTTGGTTTTTTGAAAAGGTTTTTTCAAAACCTTTGGCTAACCTAACTAGGAAAGAAAGATTAATATCTCTAATTTTATCAATCAGAAACGACAAAGATGAAATAACAGACTCCTCAGAAATTCAAAAAATCCTTAATGAATATTACAAGAAACTATTCTCAGGAAAATGAAAATCTGAAGGAAATTGACCAATATTTGGAAGCACGTCACCTTCCAAAACTTAGCCAGAATCAAGTGGAAATGTTGAACAGGCCTATATCAAGTTCTGAAATAGCATCAACCATACGAAATCTCCCTAAAAAGAAAAGCCGGGGACCAGGTGGCTTCACGTCAGAAGTCTACCAAACCTTAAAGAGGAACTAGTACCTATATTACTCAACCTGTTCCCAAACATAGAAAAAGAAGGAAGACTTCCCAACACGTTCTATGAAGCAAACATCACCCTGATCCCCAAACCTGGAAAAGACCCAAAAAGAAAAGAAAATTATAGACCAATATCACTAATGAATATGGATGCAAAAATATTCAACAAGATCCTAACAAACAGAATCCAGCAACACATCAAACAAATTATGCATTATGACCAAGTTGGTTTTATCCCAGGGTCTCAAGGCTGGTTTAATATATGTAAATCTATAAGTATAATTCAGCACATAAACGAATTAAAAACCAAAGACCATATGATTATCTCAATTGCAGAAAAAGCTTTTGATAATATCCAGCATCCCTTCATGATCAGAACACTTAAGAAAATTAGCAAAGAAGAAACATTTCTTAAACTGATAGAGGCCATCTACAGCAGACCCACAGCCAATATCGTATTGAATGGAGTTAAATTGAAATAATTTCCACTCAGATCGGGAACCAGACAAGGCTGCTTATTGTCTTCTGCTCTTTAACATTGTAATGGAAGTTTTAGCCATCACAATTAGGGGAAAAAAGGCAATCAAGGGTATCAATATAGGGTCAGAAGAGATCAAACTTTCACTCTTCGCAGATGATATAATTGTATATCTGGAAAACACCAGGAATTCTACTACAAAAATCTTAGAAGTGATCAAGGAATACAGCAGCATCTCAGGTTACAATATCAACATTCATAAATCAGTAGCCTTTATATATACCAACAATAGTCAAATTGAAAAAACAGTTAAGGACTCTACTTCATTCACAGTAGTGCCAAAGAAGATGAAATATTTGGCAGTTTATCTAACAAAGGACGTGAAAGATCTCTAAAAAGAGAACTATGAAACTCTAAGAAAAGAAATAGCTGAAAATGTTAACAAATGGGAAAACATACTATGTTCATGGCTGGGAAGAATCAACAATGTTAAAATGTCCATACTACCCAAAGCAATATACAATTTTAATGCAATCCCTATTAAAGCTCCACTGTCATACTTTAAAGATATTGAAAAAATAATACGTCGTTTTATATGGAATCAGAAAAAAACCTCGAATAGCCAAGACATTACTCAGAAATAAAAACAAAGCAGGAGGAATCATGCTACTGGACCTCAGACTATACTATAAATTGATAGTGATCAAAACAGCATGGTACTGGCACAAAAACAGAGAGGTAGATGTATGGAACAGAATAGAGAACCAAGAGATGAACCCAGCTGCTTACTGTTATTTGATCTTTGACAAGCCAATTAAAAACATTCAGTGGGGAAAAGATTCCCTATTTAACAAATGGTGCTGGGTGAACTGGCTGGCGACCTGTAGAAGACCGAAACTGGACCCACACCTTTTACCATTAACTAAGATAGACTCTCACTGGATTAAAGATTTAAACTTAAGACACGAAACTATAAAAATACTAGAAGAGAGTGCAGGGAAAACCCTTGAAGAAATCAGTCTGGGCGAGTATTTTATGAGGAGGACACCCCGGGCAATTGAAGCAGCTTCAAAAATACACTACTGGAACCTGATCAAACTAAAAAGCTTCTGCACAGCCAAGAACACAGTAAGTAAAGCAAGCAAACAGCCCTCAGAATGGAAGAAGATATTTGCAGGTTATGTCTCCAACGAAGGTTTAATAACCAGAATCCACAGAGAACTCAAACATATAAGCAAGAAAAGAACAAGTGATCCCATCTCAGGATGGGCAAAGGACTTGAAGAGAAACTTCTCTGAATAAGACAGGCACATGGCCTACAGACATATGAAAAAATGCTCATTATCTTTAATCATCAGAGAAATGCAAATCAAAACTACTTTGAGATATCATCTAACTCCAGTAAGATTAGCCCATATCACAAAATCCCAAGACCAGAGATGTTGGCGTGGATGTGGAGAAAAGGGAGCACTTCTATATTGCTAGTGGGAATGCAAATTAATACAGTCCTTTTGGAAAGATGTTTGGAGAACACTTAAAAATAGATCTGCCATTCAATCCTATAATTCCTCTACTAGGCATATACCCAAAAGACCAAAAATCACATTATAACAAAGATATTTGTACCGGAATATTTATTGCAGCCCAATTCATAATTGCTAAGTCATGGAAAAAGCCCAAGTGCCTATTGATCCATGAATGGATTAATAAATTGTGGTATATGTACACCATGGAATATTATGCAGCCTTAAAGAAAGATGGAGACTTTACCTCTTTCATGTTTGCATGGATGGAGCTGGAACATATTTTTCTTAGTAAAGTATCTCAAGAATGGAAGAAAAAGTATCCAATGTACTCAGCCCTACTATGAAACTAATTTATGGCTTTCATATGAAAACTATAACCCTGTTATAACCTAAGAACAGGGAGAAGGGGGAAAGGCAGGGGAGGGAAGGGGGAGAATGAGCGGAGGGAGGGTGATTGGAGGGATTATACCTGTGATGCATCTTACAAGGGTACATATGAAACTTAGTAAATGTAGAATATAAATGTCTTAACACAATAACTAAGAAAATGCCAGGAAGGCTATGCTAACCAGTGTGATGAAAATGTGTCAAATGGTCTATAAAACCAGTGTATGGTGTCCCATGATTGCATTAATGCACACAGCTATGATTTAATTTAAAAAGGAAAAGAGAGATATCATCTAACTCCAGTAAGATTAGCCCACATCACAAAACCCCAAAACCAGAGATGTTGGTGTGGATGCGGAGAAAAAGGAACACTTCTGCACTGCTGGAATGCAAACTAATATGGTCCTTTTGGAAAGATATTTGGAGAACACTTAGAGATCTAAAAATAGATCTGCCATTTAATCCTACAGTTCCTCTACTAGGTATATATCCAGAAGACCAAAAATCATAATATAACAAAGATATTTTTTACCAGAATGTTTATTGCAGCTCAATTCATAATTGCTAAGTCATGGATGAAGCCCAAGTGCCCATTGACCCATGAATGGATTAATAAATTGTGGTATATGTACACCATGGAATATTATGCAGCCTTAAAGAAAGATGGAGACTTTACTTCTTTCATGTTTACATGGATGGAGTTGGAACTTATTCTTCTTAGTAAAGTATCTCAAGAATGGGAGAAAAAGTATCCAATGTACTTAGCCCATATGAAACCAATTTATAGCTTTCATATGAAAGCTTTAATCCAATTATAGCCCAAGAATATAGGGAAAAGGGAGAGGGAGGGGAAGGGGGAGGATTGGTGGAGGGAGGGTAATCAGTGGGACCACAGCTATGGTGCTTCTTACAAGGGTACATGTGAAATTTACTAAATGTAGAATATAAATGTCTCAACACAATAACTAAGAAAATGCCATGAAGGCTATGTTAACCAGTTTGATGAAAATATTTCAAATTGTATATAAAAGCAGCACATTGTACCCCATGATTGCATTGATGTACACAGCTATGATTTAATAAAAAAAAAAAGAAGAAAGAAAAGAAAAAAGAAATATCCACCACAGACAAATCCATAGAGACAGAAAATGGTTACGTGGTTGCCAAAAACTATGGAGAAGGGAATAGGGAGGAATTGTGAATTTGTACAGTGTTTCTTTTGAAGCTCTTAAAAATGTTCTGGAATTAGATAGTGATGAGGGTTACATAACCTTGTGAATATATTACAAACCAGTGAATTTTGCACTTGGAAATGGTGATTGTTATGTTATGTGAATCATATTTCAATAAAGAAAAAAAAGAAGAGGACACAGAACAGTGAAAATCATACGGTACCTTTTGCATTGAAAAGGTGGTATGGAAAGAAATATATGCTTGTGTTTACCTCAAGGAACTCCTGAAGAGTATGCAAGAAACTAATAAAATTGGTTCCTCACTGAGGCAGGTAAATGAGCAACAGGGCAGATAGGCACAAGGACCAGAGCAAGATTTCTCAATGGATTTTTTTTTTCCATATTGTTTTTTTTTTTCAAACCTTGTGGATGTATTAAATATTGTAAAAAATAAAATACATTAAAACAACAAAAAGCCCACAAAATTCTCATCAAATGTCTTCCTTTTTTTTTTCCTGCCTGCACTGTGGTCTAGGATGGGCACCGGCCCCCAAATCCTGCATTCTGGTGGGTCAGTGGCACAGGAGCAGAGGTTAAGTGGAGCTTTGAGGAGCTGGGGAAGCACTCCAGGAAGGCAGCCAACGTTCTGACAGGTTCATGTGGCCTGCAGCCTGGGGACAGGATGATGCTGGTGCTGCCTCGGCTCCCAGAGTGGTGGCTGGTGAGCGTGGCTTGTATGCGTGCAGGTCAGTACTTAGGGCTGGGATTCTCATTTGGGACCAACACAACCTGCCAGAGCTTTGCGGTGTCCACAAGGTTTGGGAGACAGAAGACAATGAACTCTCTGTGAAGTTTTGCTTACTTCCCCTCTGTCCAACAATCTCAGACATGATTGGCAGAAGCTCGCTAGGTTCACTGGGTTACATGTCCTTTGGGCTCTGTTCTGTTGGAGCAACCGTTCCAAGAAGATCAATGGTCCACTTCCCTGGACATTCATGATCACAGGAAGACCCTCTAAGGACTAATATTATAGTATTAGTATTAATGTTATATACAGCAGCCAGACAGCAATTTAATTGATAAAAACACACCAGTGCAAGGTGGTAGGGAGTGGTCAGGACTGGAGCAAACTGGAGACCGCATGCTTTGTCCATCCGGGGCAGCTGCTTAGTAATTCCAACCAAATATTTCCTTGGGAGAATGAGCACCAGTGTTTCCAGAACTTCTTATTTATAATAGAAAACTCCGGATTTTTATTTATTTATTTTTAAACCCTCTAGTCTTTTAATGTTGGCAACTAAATCGATTTTTAAAAACTCCAAGTGGGATAAACCAAACATGTTTCCTGCTATTTATGGTTTGGGACCCTTGTTTTAGTTGCTAGAGTTTTACATGGAGAATAATACAGTTAGGGATGAGAGACCTTATAACCAATCTACATTAGTGTCATTCTTAGACTCTATGGCTGTCACTGTCACAGCATTGTCCAGCTTCCAAAAGAAGGAAGAAAAGGATGAAGTAATCAAACAATAATATTAGCCCTTGGAGGGTCTTCCTGTGATCATGAATGTCCATCCAGGGCAGTGGACCATTGATCTTCTTGGAATGGTTGCTCTAACAGAACAGAGGCCAGAGGACATGTAACCCAGTGAACCTAGTGAGCTTCTGCCAAGCCTGACTCACATATTTATTCAAAAGGCTAGGGTATTTAGGCTGGTTTTATAAAAGTGAGAGAACTAATTAAGGTGGGGACATTTTTGGCTCCATCACCCAGAAACTTTCACCCACCTGGAATACTGTTCATCCCCTTTCAGTTATGGTCTCATGTGTGTCCACAGAACACCCAAAAGACAGATGTTTTCACAAATAACGTTTATAAAACAGGGTAGATAGGCACAAGGATGAGAGTGAGATTTCTCTGTGCATTTCTTTGTGCATAGAGAAAATGTGTTTACAAAACAGCGGGGTACAGACTCACACCAGAGATAGAGCCCTTCTACATGAACAAGCTTTATTCAATCATTTTGTTAATTGATTGACAAAAAATGAGTCAGGAACTTTAATATTATTCTTATATATTTTGCATAGTATACACATATAAAAATAAGCACTATTAGAGCATTTCTAGCTCTGAGGAAAAGAAACAGGCTCACAGGTTTGGAGAGTTATCCATATCGTGCCATGACATGTAAGGTTCACTTAAATAACGGCCAAGGCATAAGGAGCCCTGCACTTTGCTTGAGCACCTACTGTGTGCCTGGCATTATGTTGAGCAATTGGCATGATTAAAACATCACTTTACAGTGTTGATATTATTTTTTTCTTGTTATGCAAACTTCCTCAATTCCTCCAATTATACAGATTCATCCACTTCTTTGATGTTCAAATAAAATAACTCAAAGCCACATCCCACATTATAATGCCAACTCCAGCATTTCCCTCCCCACATACACTTAGAAAATACCAAGCTGGATAACCTCACGTTCTCTTATCTCCCTGTTCTGACATGGACGTGTCACCTCTCTACCTGTCTACACCATCTGGCTTATTTGTCTTGCTGACAGATCTGACTGTCCACCATCTGTTCAGGGCTGAAACTTCAACACTACTCTGGCCAGAACAGACTTTCCCTGGAAATAACTGAAACACAGAAATGGGATGAAGAACCACATTATTCACCTCAAAAAGTTTTCATGCTGGGATTTAAATTCTGCAAAATTTTGAGAGTGAAGGTCAAGTTCTTAGGTTTGGCTACCGTGCTATTTGGGACTGACCCCTGCCTCTATCTTCTGCCATCACTAACTGGTTGTGGCAAGATGACTAATTAGTTATATTCTTATTATTATTATTATTATAGATTTAGGGGGTGCAAGTGCAGTTTCATTATGTGTATGTATTGCACAGTGGTGAATTCTGGGCTTTTAGCGTACCTATAACTCTAATAGTATACATTGTATCCAATAGGCAATTTTACATCTCTCCTACCATTTGGAGTCTCCAAAGTTTATTATTTCACTCTGTATGCCTATGCCAATCTATTTATCCATTGATGAATGATGGGAGAAAGAAAAATTAATGTGTGTGTATAGATATATAGATATATATGTATGTATATATAGATACACACACATACAATATAGATATATATGTATGTATATATCTATACACACACACATGCCTTATACATACCCCTTGGGAGGGGATGGGCTCAGCTAACCTTAGAGTGGCTTTAAAGCAATATATATATATATATGATCTATCTGGTAATATCCAGACTTTATTAATATAACAATAAAATATAACATGGCTGGATACTACATGGAGTACTACTGAGTCATAAAAAAATAAAATTGTGGCTTTTGCAGCAACATGGGTGAAACTGGAGGCTGTTATCCTAAGTGAAATAATTCAAACAGACCATACTACACATTCTCACTTAAAAGTGGGAGCTAAACAATGGGTACACATGCTTGGATTCTTTTAGTAACCTCTTTCTTCTCATCTGTAAGATGAGAATGTTGGACAAATGGAGTGTTTTAACCTGCATTCTTAGTCACTCAAGATATTTTCAAGTATCTGATTAAAATTGCAAGAGGGACTTTACCTAACAAATGCAATCAGGGTAACCTGGCTTATTTGTACCCTCAATGAATCCCCAGCAATAAAAAAATAAAATAAAATAAAGAAGGCAATACTTCTGAAAAAAAAAAATTTGCTCCTGATTTCTGCTTCCTCACACCTACTCCTTGGGAGGGGATGGGCTCAGCTAACGTTAGAGTGGCTTTGAAGCAATATGGGGTCCCACCTGCTATACCTTCCTCATCCCCACAAGCACACCCACCAGCAACCCTCAACCAGCTGATGATTAGGATTCACTGTGGCATTTTGTTTGAAAGGCATAGAAAACTGCTGAGCCAGGCAATCTCTAAGGCAATATAATACAAGGGTCAAAAGATTTACCTCTGCCTCGCTTCACAATTCCAGCTCTACAACATGTTAAGTGTGTGATCTTAGGCATGTTATTCCATTTATTTAAGGCATAAAGGTCTAAGTCATAGACTTTTTTATAAATCTACAAAGAAATTTCTACAAAGAAATAATAATAGTATGTACTTTCTCAGAGTTGCACAAATTCATTGAAATAATGTCTGTAAAGTTCATAGTGCATGTGAAATTTTTAGCACATGTAAATGCTCTGTAAATATTTTCTGTATTTTAGTACTATTGTTATTATTACCTCTTCCAGCTCAGACATTACAACCCTTTCCAGCCCCTTCCTGCCCTTCCCTCTGGTTTCTACACTGTTCAGTCAAAATTCTCTGTGTGTGCTACCAGGAATAGTCATGATTCCGGGTATCTCTCAGCTGACAGAGAAGGACCTCAAGTACCGGCTACAGTCAAGCAAGGCCAAGGCCATTATCACCAGTGACTCCCTAGCTCAGCGGGTGGATGCTATAAGTGGTGACTGCCCCAACCTCCAGACTAAGCTGCTGGTGTCTGACAGCAGTCAGCCAGGGTGGTTGAACTTCAGGGAACTCCTCAGGTGAGCTGGGGCTCTCTAGGACAACAGCACAAAAATGAAGTCAAGGCATTTTCCTTTTAATCAATGAGAGATGACATGCACTGTTGATTCCAAACTGAGAGTGAATCAGAGAAAAGCTCACTTCGGCAGCCGACTGACCCAAGGCATAATTCTGCTGACCACCTTAGTATTCAAGGTCATTCATTCAATCAGTGCTGGATTAGTCACTAGCTTTTATGCACCCCATTTGCCTCTATAATGGTGACAGTGGTTATTATTAGCATACTATATGAGATAACCTATATGATGCAGTTAGTACATGGCAGGTGGTCAATTAATAATGAAATGGTTGCCATGTACTGGGCACTTAGTGTATGCTAGTTCCTGTGCTAGTGATCATTCACCTATATTCATTCATGCAGCAAAGTTTAATGAACTTTCATTTTGTGATAACCATAATTGTGAGTGTCCAGAACATGGTAATAAATAAGCCATCGGGCGGCGCCTGTGGCTCAGTCAGTAAGGCGCCGGCCCCATATGCCGAGGGTGGCGGGTTCAAACCCGGCCCCGGCCAAACTGCAACCAAAAAATAGCCGGGCGTTGTGGCGGGCGCCTGTAGTCCCAGCTACTCGGGAGGCTGAGGCAAGAGAATCGCTTAAGCCCAGGAGTTGGAGGTTGCCGTGAGCTGTGTGAGGCCACGGCACTCTACCGAGGGCCATAAAGTAAGACTCTGTCTCTACAATAAATAAATAAATAAATAAATAAATAAATAAATAAGCCATCATCTTATTTAACCCTTGAAAAAAAGAAACCCCTATGTTGTGCACTTTTACCCAGTTTTGCAGGTAAAGAAACTGAGACTTCGAAAATTAAAGTGATTTTCCCAGTATTCCTAAAAGTAGTCAGTGAATGAAATCAAACCCACCTTTTCCTTAGAGAATGACCCTAGTGGAACCTACTTGGGAATTTGAAACTTTGCCCTGAATGGAGGCCAGAACCCAAAATAAGCTCCTCAGGGGACTACACCATGGAGTCCAAAATGCCTATCCCACACTAACTGCATCAGATTCACATGATTGCTGTTTTACATACAGATCCCAAGTTCCCACATCTGACCTCTTTGACTAGACATATCTGAGCAAGGGTATCTGCATTTAAAAAAATCAGCCCTTGTCATTTTGATGAGTAGCCAAGTTGGCCTAGATCAGTATTTTTCAACTTTGGCTGTCATTAGAATTAACTAGGGAGCTTTTGTTTGTTTTTAAATCAAAGATTCTGATTTTATTTTGTTCATATTGGGCCCAAGTAATGGTATTTCTTCTAAAAACTTGTCAGGGACCTCAAGGTACAGCCAGGGTTGAGAATCATTGAGATAGTTGATTCTCCAGATCACAGAAATTTAGGAATTACTCAGATCTCAATCCCCAGAATTTGGGGGCAACCTTTAGGAAACAGCTCTAAATTATTAGGAATTTGGGTAGGGTTGTACCTATGTATGCCAAGTTATGGAACATGTGTGTTCCACAACAAAGTTCTCCTGCCCTGGTAAAAGAGCATGGACTCTTTTGGATGAGTCAAGTAACCATTCTGATTACAATTTCCTCATCTTCAGAAGGGTTATAATGATAGTACCCATCCCAAGAGGTGTTGTAGATGGTATGGCATAGCACCTCGCATGTGGTATTGGCAAAATGGTGGTCATATTGTGGTTGTACGTATTATTGGTGACACAAACTGTTTTTACTACAGTAATACTACCTAGTATTTTTGCATTTTACAGAGAGGCATCTACAGAGCACAATTGTGTAAGGACCAAGAGTCAAGATCCAATGGCTATCTACTTCACCAGTGGGACCACTGGAACCCCCAAGATGATTGAGCACTCCCATTGCAGCTATGGACTAGGTTTTGTGGCCAGTGGAAGGTACAGGGGCAGCTTGTTGGAGGGGTCCAAAACCGCAAAGTGGGTGAGGGAGCTGGAGGAGGTGGAGAGAGGGTAAAAGAGGCAAATTTCACATCAGAGAACCAACAAGGAGCAAATTAGGTAAGATCTTGAAGTCTCTGGGCTTTACTCTGAAAACAGGTGTTTTTTTTTTTTTCAATTGTGACAAAATACAAATAATATTTAGCATTTTAACCATTTTTTTAAATGACACTTCGATGTTATTCAATACATTCCCATTCTTGCACATCTATCATCACTATCCATCTCCAGGCCTTATTTTATCCTTCCAAGCAGAAATCATGTAGCCATAACACAACAACTCCCCTTCACCCTCTCGGCTAGCTCCTGGTAACATCTATTCTGCTTTCCATGTTGATGAATTTGTTAGTCTAGGCATCTCATGTAAGTGGTGACATACAGTATTTGTTCTTTTGTTTTCAAATTTGGCTTCTTTTACTTAGCATAATGTCCTCAAGGTTCATCCATGTTGTAATGTGTGTCAGAATTTTCTTTCTTTTTAAGACTAAAACATAGCCTGTCGTATAGGTATACTGCATATTTAAAATCCATTCACCTGGTGATAGACACTTAGGTTGCCTCCACATTCTGGCTGTTGTCAATTATGTTGCTATGAACAGTGGGGTACAAATGTCTGCTTGAGACTCTGCTTTTAATTCTTGTGGATTTAGACTCAGAAGTGGAATTGTTGGATCACCTGGTAATTCGATGTTTAATGTTTTTGAGAAACATTGGATATTTTGAGCAAAGAAGTGATATAATCTGATTTGCTTTTTAAAAGGCTCACTGCAAATGTTGGGAGAACAGTGAAGCTTAGGACCAATCAAGAGACCAGCACATGCAGTGGCTTGCCCAGGGCAGTAGTAGTAGAGGGAGAAAAGATGAGATTCTGAATGTATTTTGAACATAGACCTAATAAGATTTGCTGCCAGGGGCGGCGCCTGTGGCTCAATCCGTAAGGCGCCGGCCCCACATACCGAGGGTGGCGGGTTCAAATCCGGCCCCGGCTGAACTGCAACTAAAAAATAGCCGGGCGTTGTGGCGGGCGCCTGTTGTCCCAGCTACTCAGGAGGCTGAGACAAGAGAATCGCTTAAGCCCAGGAGTTGGAGGTTGCTGTGAGCTGTGTGAGGCCACGGCACTCTACCGAGGGCCATAAAGTGAGACTCTGTCTCTAAAAAAAAAAAAAAAAAAAGATTTGCTGCCAGATTAAAACGTGTAATAAGAGAGAAAAATCTTCGTTTGTTATTTACAAGGTTTTTGTTTCTAGTCCTTATCTTAAATTGTTATTGTTGTTAAATTTTAAGCCTTTTTAATTTTGTAAAGGCAAAAAGTGGAAACCAAATAAACACATGTATATGTATAGAGAAAATTAAAAAAGAGAGAGAGAGAGAGAAGTCAAGGATGACAATATATAAAGCTGTATGACCTGAAGCATTAGATGATAAGGAAGAGACTGTGGGATGAGCTGTCTGGTGGGAGAAAACAAAAGTTCATTTTTGGCATTTAGATTTGAGAGGCTTATTATACATATCCACCCCCCTAGTTAAAAGTGGAGTGTTGGCGTGTTCTATCTCTCTCTCTCTCTTTTCTTTCTGAGACAGAGCCTCATTCTGTTGCCCCAGGGTAGAGTGCCATGGCGTCATCATAGCTCATGGGAACCTTAAACTTATGGGTTCAAGAAATCCTTCTGGTTCAGCTTTCTGAATGACTAGACCACAGGCACCTGCCATGACATCCAGCTGATTTTTTTCTATTTTATTAGAGATGGAGTCTTGCTCTTGCTCAGGCTGGTCTTGAGCTCCTGAGCTCAAGGTATCCTTTCACCTTGGCCTCCCAGAGTGCTACAATTATAGGCATGAGCCACAGCGCCCAGCCAAAAGTGTTCCTCTCTTGAGTAGGCATTTGGACGTATGTATATATGTCTCGAGTTAATGAGAAAGGTGCATGCTTGCTGAACTTATCAGCATAAAGATGTTATTTCAGACCATGAGATTGGATGAGATCAGCAAAGAGCAAAATACATTGAAAAGAGGTGTCTCAAGAATGAGCACCTGAGGCATTTCTGCATCAAAGGGGGAGACCAGGGAGGATTCAGCAGAGGAGACTGAGAAGGAGCAATCAAAGGCAAGGAGATGGGCCAGGACTGTCCTGGAGTCCAATATAGCAGGGCATCTTTTCTATCTTCTGATTGCAGGGACTGTTTCCCCTTCCTGGGATGTTCTTCTTTCTCTGTCTCACCTGCGCAATTCTTACACATTCTTTCCATGTAACTCCAGCATCACCTCTCTGCAGAAGCATTTCTCAGACTCCATCTCCACCCTTGTTCTGGGTTAGGTGCCTATCCTCTGTAACTGCACAGGCTTCGTGCTAACTCTATTAAATCATGCTGTCCAGAGGCTTCCTGGATGTTTACATGTACTAAACTACAAGCCCCTCAAAGCAAGACTAATTGTTCATTTTTGTATCTTTAATGCTAAGTCCAGATTAAGTACAAAATAAATGTTGGCTGAATAAAGCGCTCTCCTCACACTGTATTGAGATAATTTGCTTCCTTATATGTTATTCCCACTAGATTGTGAACTCCTTGAAAACATGAAATCTGTCCTTTTAATTCTGTATCCTCAGCCTCAGGCATAAGTACATCAAAAATATTCAAGAAATGCTTGTTGAGACAGTGGTTAACTTGATGGCTCTTATATAGGTTTGACAAACTTAAGTGAGTACCCACAGTGGGCAGGGCTCCAAATGCAGTGATGTGGACAATGTAACCCTTTTTAAAGGTAGAGTCATTGTGGAGGGTGCTGACTTTTTCTAATTTTTGACAGGCGGTGGGTGGCATTGACCAAATCAGACATTATGTGGAACACAACGGACACTGGTTGGGTGAAAGCAGCCTGGACTCTTTTCTCTGCCTGGCCTAATGGATCTTGCATTTTTGTGCACGAGCTGCCTCAAGTTGATGCCAAATTTATCCTGAGTGTAAGAGAAAAAAAAAAAAAAAAAACCCTACCTCTTAAATGTCGAGTATAGGTAAGATGAGTAGGATATGAATTTTGCGGTTGCAGGAGAGAAGGCATGAACCTATGACCTTAAGGCTTCTTTGGTGCTGATATTAACCAAAAAGACTCCCAGGATTTTCCATAACTTGGTTCCTGCCCTCCTGGCTACCTTCAATCATTGTATTCTAACTAGATCCCTAAACACAAGACCATTTTATATCTCCAAACCTTGGCATATTCTATCTCTTCTGCATGGGCTGTCTCTCTCTCTCTATCTGCAGGGACAGACAAAGGTGAAGCCCCCAAAGCAGGGCATATTCTTGATGTTTTCTTGCCTAAGCCTCCAGGGTACCTCTATCTCTGAAAAATTTCTACCACAGTGTTAGCCACCATCTGAAAAGTTTCTTTTTGCTCCCAGGGCCTGCAGTTGGCCCTGTCTTCTCTCTCCCTTCTCTCTGTCTCCATCTGGTTATCAAGAGAGACCATTAAAGGTCAGAATTTCACCTGTGGAGTCTGATGCTCTTTTATAAGTTTGTGGAGTTTATGCCAAATATCAGGAACTGACTACCAGCATAGGCTGTACCTCCCTAATGTCAGGATCTAAATTGAGAAGGAGTTAAAAGAGACACTATCTTGAAAGTGAAGATGGTGAGAGCAGGCAAAATGTAGATCAGAAAGTCCAGTAAGCCTAAACTCCAGCAGGGCATACAGTAATAAGAAAGCTTCGAAAATAAAAGTAGATACCTCCTCCTGGATCTTAACATAAATAGAGTACAGGACAGGAAACATAGTTTAGGAGTAGAATGTCAAAGTAGACCCTAATTAGGTTATGTATATAAATTATAGGAGTGGTGATTAACTTTAAGAAGTCTTATGTTTAGACAGATTGACGTTTTTGACCATACTGAGGTGACAGAAGAAAGGAAACTTTTTAAAATCTAGTCTTGAGAGACCCTTTCTCTCTTTAACAACGTTTAAACATTCTGTATTTTTTAGCTCTTCAAAAGTATTTATTTTTTCTGAGAGAGCAGTCCCAACTAAGATGAGCCTTGTCTGTTCAATGACTTTGTAGCACAGTCGTGTTGGGGTAGGGGTGAAGTTTTAGTAAGATAGTCTTTTTAGTCTAAAAGGGCCAGGTTTTATGCAGTATATTTTGTACCAGATTTCAGATTTCTCTGATTTATTTTTTTCTTGTCTCTGTTCTCTTTTGTCCATTATTTGTAATTATTTTTTAATTTAATTTTTAAATTATTTATAATGAACAATTGAATATTGGTTTTAAGTTTATTAAATCATTATTATTAGTAATGTAAGTATATCAAGATAGGACTTTTTCCTTAAGTACCCATATGTGTATCTGCACGATTTATGTTTGAAGAGATAAAAATAGTTCTGGAGGTGAATGGTACCGTGATAGTTGCACAATAACATAAAGATACTTAGTGCTACTGAATTGTACATTTAAAAATGGTTCAAATGGGTAACTTTATATGGTGTGTATTTTACCAAAATAATAATAGTAATAAAAGATGTCAGCTACTATTGCAATAATCTCTAGGCTTGACTGAGGGTGGAAAATCATAAAAACTCACTGTTGCTTTTAGAATACTTCAGTTTTTCACTGGCGGTTGGCTAGCAGCTTCAGTTCCTCCCTCTATGCACCTGTCATAGGATAGCTTGAATGTACTCAAGACGTGGTGGCTTGCTTCCCCCAGAGAGGGGATCAGAGAATCAGCTCATTCAAGATAGAGGCATTAGCCTTTGTATAACTTTGTCTTGAAAGTGATATCGCTCAGCTTGTCGGTATGCTATTGATCACACAGACCCACCATGGTACAATATGGAGGGGACCCCACAGGGTACAATTACTAGGAAGTGGGGATCATTGAGGGGTATCTTGGAGGCTGGATGCCACAGTTTTCAACTTCACTGCTTTGGTAGCAAGAATATAAAGACCCAGTTCACCTGTCCCCTATCCAAGAAGGCTCATCCCAGCAACTCTAAGATCTTCTACTCTTTATTTTTGTCTAGACTCTCTGCACATTCCCGATAACCACCTTCTGCTGTGTCCCAACCATCTTTCGGTTGCTTGTGCAGGAGGACCTGACCAGGTACAGCTCTTCCATTTGATTTTTTGAAGGCTGAAGTGTGTGAACATACAGCACAGGGACCCACATGCACACTCACCCTCACATTCCAACTCTTTCTCTCTGTGTCTCTATTTTTCTGTCTCTCTCTCTCTGTCTCTTTCTATCACATATACATCGACAAGCACCCATGCCTATAGCTCTCACAGATACCCCTCAAGGACAACCTTCTGGCCACCAGAAATTTGAATCTGGATGGAACTGAATAGAACTAAGGGAGTCTGAAATCTCAGCAGTCGAGGCAGGCTTTCTCCCCTACTATTTACCATAGGCTATTTCTTTAGCAATACATCTGTACTTCTTTGAGATTAGAAATATTGTTAAATAACTGCCAGCTACCTATGGAATGGGATTTGTGGCTAGGGGCCTGGTGGCTGCTGGGACTCAGAAGCCCACCACAGTAGATGTCTTATCCTTCAGCATCAGACCTACCCTAGCTAGATATTTCTCTGAGTGCACGCTGTTGGGCACCCAAAAGAAAATAACAAGACACTGTGGCTGGCACCCATCCTAGGTGAGTCCAAAGCAACATCTTCTGACAGGACAGGGCTAGTTGCTGGGGTATGTGAAGAAAGGCCTGTTGTCCTATTGCCCTGACCTCTGTCTCCCTCTTCTATCCTCTCTGACATCTTCTCCCTTCTCATCTCCCCGATATCACTTATCTGGCCATGAAGCAGGTAAAAGAGGGCATTCTCACATGACTCTCAAGGTGAATTCTTCCATAACATAAGAATTTATCCCATGCATTGTTTGGTACTGTATGTCTCTACGTGATTTTAGCTGAAAGCAGGCTCTGAATAATTTGTTTAGGAACCATTTGGTTGAATGATACTTGGTAATACTAAGTAACTTAATTAATCCAGTTTGATCAAAAAGTATTTGGAAATATATTTGCAATCACTGTCTTTTTTAATACTTAGGATAATTTGATGCGGTTTTTTTTTAATATTAAGATTTCTGGGATTTTTTGGTCTATTCATTGGAATTTTGGGATCAAACTAGCCTTAGAAGGCTATTAAATCTTTGTAATTTTTAATTGATGTATCTTTGAGGTCTCAACCAATTTATTATCAATCAGTGTGTTTCCAGTTAAATTATTTTGGCCAAATCAACTGGAATTCACCATGTTATATGAAAATCTACTGTGTGAAGTTCTGATTTTATTCCAAATACAGATAGGATTGATTATTTTTAATGATCTATTTGTGAGGAACAGGACTGCAAAACCAGAGGATGGGGTACTTGGAACAGGTTGAAGAGTGGGGGAGTTACCCTCTAGTGCCTCAGGGTGTTTGGATCCCAGCAACAGTGCTGGAGGATGGGGTGGGGATGGTGACATAGATATCCTTGTCCTCCTGCTTGAGGAAGGTACCGGTTTCAGAGCCTGAGACACTGTCTAACTGGAGGAGAAGTCCTCAACCCTTATGTGAGAGAGAAGTGGAAGCAGCAGACAGGCCTGGAGCTGCATGAAGGCTATGGACAGTCTGAAACAGTGAGTGCTCCTGTGGCCAGGTCCCTACCCTGGGCCACTGTGTAGCGCCTCCTGCCTCTATGGGTGGCATCTCCCTGACAACCATGGGGGGAACCTGATAGCAAAGCCCCGTTAGCTTTTATTTCCTTTTGGTTTAAAGACATAGTTTCAAAATTACCCCATGACCAACAATCCAGCTCTCAGGGCTAAGAGGGTTGTTTTTCTCCACCAAGAAAGCCTATACCTGTCTCTGGTCAGAGCCCAAGATCCTATGTAGTGTCCTCCACAGTTATCTGGACAGAGACAGGAAATCAACTGAGTCTTTTGTCTCATGTTAAGTTCTTCATGTGTCAATGCCCATTATAGTGGTCCCTAAGTATTTGTTGATTATGGGAAGAAGAGATGGAAGAAAGGCAAGAAGAAAGGAATGAAGAGAGGAAAGAAGGAAGGAAGAAATAAATGAAGGAAGAAAGCAGAACATTGAGAAGGAAGGGAGGAAGGAAGGGAGGAAGGAAGAGAGGGAAAGAGAAAGAAAAAAGAAGGGAGGAAAGGAGTGAAGGAAGAAGAAAGGAATTGGGAAGAGAAAGAAGGGAGGAAGAAAGGAGAGAAAAAAGAGAGAAGTGAGAGAAGAGAGAAGACAATTGAAGGAGAAGAAAAAGGAGGGAGGGAGAAGGCAGAGTGAGAGAAAGGCATGCCCCAGGAAGAAGCTAAGGGAGGAGTTTCCTTCTTATTCATGCTGATTTCTCTCCAGGTTGTAATCTGTGCCAATACAAAAGGCATGAAAATCAAGTCTGGATCCATGGGGAAACCATCCCTACCTTATGATGTCCAGGTAGACAGCCTCTCCCAACTGCTGTTGAAGGTTGCTTTAAAGGGGAGCAAGGCACTGGTGTCTGGCTAGTGCAGGCTTGGCTGGTGAGCAGCCCTGAGTGTGCAGACACTCAGGGATGCACCATCCTGTGATCTGTCCACCAGATAGTGGATGATGAAGGCAACATCCTGCCTCCTGGAGAAGAGGGAAACATTGCTGTCCGCATCAGACCCACCAGGCCTTTCTGTTTCTTCAACGGCTATTTGGTAAGAGGCAGGGGATAGCCATTCTTACAGCATTACTGTGTGCCAAGCATTGTGCAGCATACTTTACAAATATCTATTTGTTTAACCCTCGCAATAACTGCATAAGATGGACTGGTGCTATTATTGATAAGGAAGATGTCCTCATCACATCTAGTTATCTGAAGAAAATGGGAAAAGGGAAAGAGGTGAAGGAAATTGAGACAGTTGACTGTTGTTGTTATTGAATTTGTTAATTTGTTTCTTTCTCCCAGTTTGCCAATCTCTGAAATTAAAACAATAGGCAGTGCGAGATATTGTGCCTAATCATGTTGTGATTCTCTCTTAGTGGAGTGGAATGTTCTGTGCCACAAGAAGGATTATACTTTATAGACTTTTTGAGATTCTTTAATTACCTGCTGTATTTAAACACATACTAAATTCCATGCATTTTTGTTACAAATCTTCTGAAAAACAATGTGAAACATTAAAAGGTTTTGATATCCATAAAAAGAAAAGAAAGATACCACAAAGGCAAAGTGATATATCCAATGTTACACAACTAGTACATGCAGGATGTGGGATTTAAACGTGCGTGTATGTGACAGCACAAACATGTGACCTGAGGACAGCCTCGTCATTCTAATGATGAGAAAATTGAGGTTCCGAGAAGGGAAGGGACTTATCGAAGGTCAAACTACAGTATTGTCTCAGAGCCAAGGTTTCAGGATTCTTTTTGTGGTTTCCTAACAAGGGCTTTATCCTGGGATTTCAGTTCAAGTTTCTGAGCTAATCCAGTATTTACTTATCTTCTCTATTATACCCACTGTGGCTAGCGTTTACGATGGAGTTTCTTTCCTCCAAAATTTTCTCTATAAATTTCTCAAGCCTGATTGTGCATTAGAAACACTTGGGAAGCCTCAAATCTTACTGATGCTTGGTCCTAATGATGGGGGTAGATCAGCTTCCCAGGTGATGGCCCTGTGCAGCCAAGATTGAGAGCTGCTGCTTTAAAGAAATTATATCCCCTGCATATACTAAGCTGTCAATCAGCTATAGAACTGGAAGAAGCAGAAAAAATTCATTCCGTTTGATTTGGAATGTTGTATTTTAGTGTTATTTCCCCCCTGTGGCTACAAGAAAAATATTCTTTCCTATATTTTATTTTAAATCACAGAAATTTACCTACCCATAACTCTGACAACATGGTAATCATGCCAAGTCAAAGTAATGTTAAAAATTTCAATGTTTTCCCTTCTAGTCATTTTTATAAGCAGTAGCAAATCTTTGACCTTCCAGAAAATTTATTTATTTATTTATTTATTTATTTATTTATTTATTATTGAGTGCTTGCTCCATGTGATTAGATATACAGCAAAATTCTGGGACTCACAGAGCTTACCACACATATCCTCTGTGGGTCTCAGATCATTCCACTGAGAAAGTACTAAAGTAAGTTGTCAAGTTATTTGTTAGACGAATAACTTCACTTTCTTCAACCTTTTCTTTCCATCATCAGTATCAGCAGTTAGTTTTCTTTCTAAGTCATTTTTAATTAAAAAAAAATGTTAAGTCTTTTATGAGAATCATGGTACATATGAAAATTAATAGAGAACGTCTCATCCCTATAATCCTGGCACTCTGGGAGGCCGAGGTGGGTAGATTACTTGAGTTCAGGAGTTTAAGACCAGCAAAAGTGAGACTCTGTGTCTACTAAAAATACAAAAAAACTAGCCAGGTGTCATGGCACATGCCTGTAGTTATAGCTACTTGGGAGACTGATGCAGGAGGATTGCTTGAGCCCAGGAGTTTGACGTTGCGGTGAACTACAATGACTCTACACAGAGCAAGAGTGAGACACTGATTTAAAAAAAAAAAAAAATAGAGGTCAAACCAGAATTGCTCTGCAAATGATGGGTGATACATTATTGAGCTCACTGTTTCCCCACAATAAGCATGAACATTTCCAATTCACGTTGGTCATTCCCAAACAGCTGAAATTGAACATGTCAATTCAATTAATATGCCCATGTCAAATTTATATTCAATATAAGGAATACACTTGTATTCCTAGAAAAACCAACCTTCAAATGCACAGATGTTCATTATCATGTTGTTTATAACAGAAGAACTACCTCACTTTCTAATATCAGGAAATTAGCTATGTAAATTATCTTATAGCATTGGGAACCAAAAAAAAAGAAGAAGAAGAAAAAAAAGAAAAAGGAGAAAAAGAAGAGAGGGAAAAAAAGAAAAGGAAAAAGAACTCATATTTCTACCACAAAAATTTGCTCAAATGTATAATCTTACAGCCACATGGAAATATAATGCATTATTTACTATTTATTTAAATACTATATAATTATTTAATATAATATTATGACTTTTACTCTTATGAAGATACATGATATGATATATTGTTAACTGAATTAAAATTGGGTTGGAAATCTATGTATAATATATTTCATATGTGTAAAATTACATATATAGCATGAAAGCATCTTTAAAATGGTATTGAACTTTTAGCCATGATTATCTAAACGGTGAAACTGATCTTTTTTTCATTTTTCCACTTTAGTTTCTATTTATTCTATGGCATGCTGATTCCCATTAATCACCTTCCCTCCTCCCCCTCCCCTTCTCCTTGCTAGACTATACTGTGTTTTTCCTTTTCCATGGGTATATACTTGTTTATATATTGTTTTCATATCAAGACATTGGATATTTTCTTCCTCCATCTTGTGAGACTTAACTAAGAAGAATGTGTTTCAACTCCATCCGGGTAGACACAAAATATGCAAAGTCTCCATCTTTTTTAGTGGCTGAATAGTATTCCATGGTATACATATACCACAGCTTGTTAATCCATTCCTGAGTTGATAGGCACTTGGCAATTTTGCATTGAGCTGTAATAAATGTTCTACTGCAAGTGTCCTTGTGGTAAAATATTTTTTTTTTCTGGGTAGATACCTAGTAATGGGATTTCAGGATCAAATCAACTTTTAGTTCTTTGGGAATTCTCTATACTTCTTTCCATAGAGGCTGTATTAGTTTGCAATCCTACCAGCAGTTCAAAAGTGTTCCCGTCTCTCCACATTCATGCCAGAATCTGCAGTTTCAGGATTCTGTGATGTGGGTTATTCTCAGGGTTAGGTGATATCTCAGAGTGGTTTTGATTTGCCTTTCTCTGATGACTGGGAAGATGAACATTTTCTTCATATGTTTGTTGGCCATTCATCTGTCATCTTCAGAGAAGTTTCTGTCAAGTCTCTTACCCACTTATAAATGGGGTTGTTTGCTCTTTTCTTGTTGATTAATCTGAGTTCCCTGTAGATTCTAGTTATTAACCCTTTCTCAGATTCATAGCATGCAAATATCTTCTCCCAATCTGAAGGCCGTCAGTTTGCTTTAGTTGTTGTACCCTTAATGGTGTAGGAGCTTTTTAGCTTGATCATAGATTTATTTATTTTCGGTGCTGCTGCAATTGCCAAGGTCTTCTTTATAAAATCTTTTCCTAGGCCTATTTTATCAAGAGTTTTCCCCACACTTTCTTCTAGCATTTTTACTGTTTCATGTCTTAAATTAAATCTTTTATCCAGCAAGAGTCAATTTTTGCCAATGGTGAGAGGTGTAGGTCTTGGTGCTGGGAGAACTGATTAGCCAGTGCATGTTTTTGTTTGTTTTATCAAAGATCAGATGGTGATATGTGGCTGGGTTCATCTCTATGTTCTCTGTTCTATTCCACAGATCTGTATCTCTATTTTTGTGCCAGTACCATGATGTTTTGATCACTACAGACTTGTAGTATAACTTGAAGTCTGGTGATCTGATGTCTCAAGATTTGTTTTTATTTCTTAAAATTGTATTGGCTATTCATTTTTTTTTTTCTGTTTCCATGTGAAACAAAGTACTGTTTTTCAAGTTCTTCAAATTATGACATTGGTGCTTTGATGGGAATTGCATTAAATCTATAGATGGTTTGGGGGTTAGTATGGACATTTTAACAGTGTTGATTCTTCCCAGCCATGAGCAAAATATGTTCTTCTATTTGTTAACATCTTTTGCTAGAAGTAGTGTTTTTTAAAATGAAATTTCTGCAAGAAAAGAGCACCCAAGGTATACTTTCACACAGAATTTGAAGTATATCACAAATGCAACTTCATAAAGTGCACTTTTAAAATTATGTCATGAGTCTTTTCCATGGCATTAAATATTTTGGAAAATTTTCATTTTCTGTAGCTGCAGAGTATTCCTTTGACTATTGTTGCACATGGTAATTATGCTTTGTGTTAGCAGCATCAGCATGTCCTCTTCCAAGGACCTTGGCTCTGGTGTGGGAGCTTTGAATCCACACCCTGGTGCCTAGCTTCACAACAGGCCTCGTTACCCAAGAAAGTAAATTGCTGTGAATATAGCCTGCTCCCCCAGACAGCTGCTTCTGTGTAAAGGGAGAGGATGGCCTGCCCAAAGAGCCCCTTTGCAGTTCATTCTAAAACTATGTCTTTTTATTTTCTGGATTTCTTTTCTATAAATGCCATGCATTTGCATTAAGTGAATAAAATACCATTTATTTATTCATTCTCTCCATATAGCTTATTTGCAGATTTTGCTAGATAATGGTGAAGTTGTGCACATACTTGTCCATGTTCCTGGTATATATATATACATATATGCCTAAAGTTGGAATGTATCTAGCTGTGGAATTGTTAGATGGTGAGGTATGTGAATGTTCTTTCTTTTATTTCAGGTTAATTTAAGGGTACAAAGAATTAGGTTACAATGTTTGCATATGTTAAGTAGAGTCCCTCTTATAATTGTGGGGGCATAAGACGTGTGTCATACACCCTAACCTTGTGCCCATTAAGTGGGAGCACACCCATCCCCATCGCTCCTTCTTCTTCCTGCCCCCTCATTACCCTGCTCCCTACCTTGAATTGATTTGAGTTTTTATCTTATGTGGGTTTACTGCTTTTGATTAGCATGAGTACATCAGATTTTTGTGCCTCTGTTCTTGTGATACTTTACTAAGAAGAATGTGTTTCAACTTCATCCAGGTTAATACAAAAGATGTAAAGTCTCCATCTTTTTTAATGGCTGAATAGTGTTCCATGGTATATGTATACCACAGCATGTTCCATGGTTACATATACCACAGCATAGTATTCCGTGGTATACATATACCACACACCAATCCATTCCTGGTGCACATTTATGTTGTTTCTACATTTTGGCAATTGTAAATTGAGCTGCGATAAACAATCTAGTACAAATGTCTTTATGATAAAATGATTTTCTTTTTCTTCTGGGTAGATGCCTAGTAATGGGATTGCAGGATCAAATGGGATGTCTAATTTGAGTTCTTTGAAGATTCTCCATACTTCCTTCCAAAAAGGTTGCATTAGTTTGCAGTCCCACCAGCAGTGTAAAAGTGTTCTCTTCTTTCCACATCCACGCCAGCATCTGCAGCTTTGAGACTTTGTGATGTGGGCAGTTCTCACTGGAGTTAGGTGATATCTCAGGGAAGTTTTGATTTGCATTTGTCTGACAATCAGGGACAATGAGCATTTTTTCGAATGTTTGTGAGCCATTTGTCTATCTTTCTCAGAGAAGATTCTATTCATATCTCTTGCCCAGTGGTAGATGAGACTGTTTGCTCTTTATTTTTTGATTAATTTGAGTTCTGTATAGATTCTAGTTATCAACCCTTTGTCATATACATAGCATGCAAACATCTTTTCCCATTCTGAAGGTTGTATTTTTGCTTTACTCATTATGTCCTTAGCTGTGCAGAAGCTTTTCAGCTTAATTAAGTCCCCTTTGTTTATTTTTGTTGTTATTGCAATTGCCACTGAAGTCTTCTTCATAAAATTTTTCCCTAGTCCAATATCATCAAGAGTTTTTCCCACAATTCTTCTAAGATTTTTATCATTTCATATCTTAGAGTTAAATCTTTTATCCATCTTGAGTCAATTTTTGTAAGTGGGAAATGTATGGGTCCAGTTTCAGTCTTTTACATGTGATTAGCCAGTTCTCCCAACACCATTTGTTGAAAAGGGATTCTTTTCCCCGGTGTATGCTTTTGTTTTATCAAAGATCAGATGATCAGAGACTGGTTTCATCTCTTGGTTTTCTATTCTGTTTCATATGTCTCTGTCTCTATTTTTGTGCCAGTACCATGCTATTTTGATTACTGTGGACTTGTAATATTACCTGAGGTCTGGTAGAATGATGCCTCTGGCTTTGTTTTTATTACTCATAATAGCCTTGGCTATCCGCTTTTTTCCCTGATTCCATAAAAAATGAAGTACTATTTTTTCCAACTCTTGAAAGTATGATGTTGGTTTTTTATGGGGATTGCATTGAATCTGTAGATACTTTGGGTAGGATAGACATTTTAACAATGTTGATTCTTCGCAGCCAAAAGCACGGCCTGTTCTTCCATTTGTTAATGTCTTCTGCTATTTCTTTTCTTAGGGTTTTACAGTTCTTTGTAGAGGCCCTTTGCCTCTTTTGTTAGGTATATTCCTAAGTATTTTATATCCTTGAAGCTACTGTGAAGGGAATTTTGTCCTTGATTTACTTCTCAACTTGGCTATTATCGGCCTATACAGAGGCTATTGATTGGACATTGGTTTTGGACATTGATTTTATACCCTGAGACATTACGATATTGCTTGATCACTTCTGGGCACTTTGCAGTTGTGTCTCTGGGGTTTTCTATGTAAAAGATCATGTCATCAGCGAAAAGTGGGAGTTTGACCTCCTTTATATCCTTCTCTTGCCTGATCACATTGGCTAGAACTTCCAGAACTATGCTGATATGATATTAGCTGTGTGTTTGTCATAAGTGGCATCAATCAGCTTAAGAAATGTGCCACCTATGCCTATTTTCTTAGCATTCTTGTTAGAAAAGGATGCTAAATTTTATCAAATGTTTTTTCTGCATCTATTGAGAGGATCATATGGTCTTTGTTTTTGCTTCTATTGATATGGTGAGTTACATTTATGGATTTGTGTATGTTAAATCAGCCTTGCATCCCTGGGATGAAGCCTACTTGATTGTGATCTATAATATTTTTAATGTGTAGCTGCAACCTATTAGCTAAGATTTTGTTGAGTATTTTTGCATAGCTATTCATTAGTGAAATTGGTCTGTGGTTCTCCTTTTTAGTTGGGTCCTTTCTTGATTTTAAATATTCAGAATCAGGGTGATATTTGCCTTGTAGACTGTGCTGGGGAAAGTTCCTTCCTTCTCAATGTTTTGGAATAGGTTCTGCAGTCTAGGTACAAGCTCAACTTTGGAAGTTTGCTAGAAATCTAGTGTGAAGCCATCTGGTCCAGGGCTTATTTTTGTTGAAAGCTTTTTTTATTGTTTCTGCAATCTCACTGTATGATACTAGTCTAGGGAGATGGTGTAATTCCAGGTATTGGTCTCCTTCTTTCACATTGTCAAATTTCTGGGTATAAAGTTTTTTGTAGTAGTCAGAAATAACCTCTTTTATCTCTGTGCTATTAGTTATTACTTCCCCCTTTTCATTTCTGATTGAAATTATTAAAGATTTGACTTTTCTGTTTCTGATTAATCTGGCCAATGGTTTATTAATTGGATTTATCTTTTCAAAGAAGAAACTTTTTGTTTCATTAATTTTCTGAATTATTCTTTTCTTTTCAATTTCATTTCTTTCTGATTGAATTTTGTTATTTCTTTTTTTCTGCTCGGTTTGGGATTGAATTGCTCTTCCTTTTCCATTTATTTAAGATGATTCATTAGGTTGTCAATGTGCTGTCTTTCCATTTTTTACACATAAGCTCTAATAATGATAAATTTCCCTCATTGAACTGCTTTTGCAGTGTCCCACAGGTTTTGGTAGCTGTGTCTTCATTGTTATTATGTTTAAGGAACTTAATGATTTACTCCTTCAGCTGTTTCTTGACCCAATTCTCATTCAACATAAGGTTGTTTAGCTTCCATGCCTTGTAGGTGAGAATGAAAATTTTTGTTGGAGCTGAGTTCTACCTTCATTACCTTGTGGTCTGAGAATATACAAGGTATAATTTCAATTCTTTTAATTTTGTTGAGATTTTATTTGTGCCCTAGGATATGATCTATTTTGGAGAATGTTCTGTGGGCTAATGAGAAGAAAGTTTATTTCTTAGCTTTAAGATAAAGTGTTCTGTATATGTCTATTAAGCACAATTGCTCTAGGGTCACATTTAAGTCCTTTGTACCTTTGTTTAGTTTCTATTTAGAGCAGCAGTTCTCTATCTGTGGGTCATGACCTACAGAAACTGTATTAAAGGGGTGCAGCATTAGGAAGGTTGAGAACCACTGGTTTAAAAGATATGTCCAGCTTTGTAAAAGGGGTGTTAAAGTCCCCTACTATTATGGTGTTATGGGATATTATATTGCTGAGACCAATTAAACTGTGTTCATAAGTCTAGCAGCATTTTGTTGGGTGCAAAAATATTCAGAATTGAAATGTCCTCTTATTGTATTGTTCCCTTGACCAATATGAAGTGTCCATCTTTCTCTATTTTGACTTTAGTTGCTTCAAATCCACTTGTATCTGCAAATAAGATTGTGACCCCTCCTTTCTTATGATTTCCACTTGCCTGAAATATTGCTCTCCTTCTCTTCATCCTTAATCTTCTTTTGTCCTTTAAGGCTAGGTGTCTCCTGGAGACAGCACATGAATGGCTTTTGCTTTCTTATCCAATCAGCCAGTCAGTGTCTCTTCAGGGAGGAAATCAAGCCATTAACATTTACTGTGGGAATTGACAAGTGTGGTGGAGTTCTATTTATCTCATTTTGTGAAAGTCCATTACTTAGTTTTTTCCTTTGTTTCATTGTGGAAGTTAGGTTTTGTCCTTCAGTTTGTGGGTATTTAGTTTGCTGGTGGTCCATTGTGATGGTCAGTGTGGAGAATAAGTCCAAGTATTTCCTGCAGAGCTGGCCTGGTAGTGGCAAACTTCCTCAGTGTTTGAATATTAATAAAAGATAAGATTTCTCCATCAATTTTAAAGCTTAGCTTAGCAAGATACAGAATTTTGGGCTGAATATTGTTTTGTTTAAGAAAGTTAAAGATAGATGACCATTCTCTTCTGGCTTGAAAAGTTTCATTTGAGAAGTCCACTGTCACCCTAATGGATCTGCCCCTATAGGTCAATTGGTACTTACTCCTGGCTGCTTGAAAAAATTGTCTTTCATCTTAACTTTGGACAGGTTCATGACAATCTGTCTTGGAGATAATCTGGGGTTCAATATCCCTCTGAAAGGAGTGTGTCAGAATCTTTGGTGATATTTGGGAAATTTTCATTTATGATATCCTTCAGTAGGGCTTCCATTCTTCTGGAGCATTGTTCTTCCCCTTCGGGAATACCACAATTCATATGTTTGAATGCTTTGTGAAGTCCCATAATTCTCTGAGCAAACATTCTACTCTCTCTCTTTTTTTCTGCCTCTTTAACTGCCTGTGTTAGCTTACAAACTTTAGCTCTAGCTCTGAGATTTTTTCGTCTCCATAGTCTAATCTGTCATTGGCACTGTCTACTGTATCTTTAAGTTCCCTGATTGACTTCTTCAATTCCTTAAGCTCCACTATATAATTTCTATATTTTTCATATCTTTCACCTCTTATTTAGTTCTATTTTTGGATTTCCTTTTGGTTATTTTCCTTTCTCAACAATTTCCTTCATTATTTTTACCAACATATTTTAAATTTCCTTTCTGTCATTTCTAACTTTTCTGTATAGGTGGAATCCTCTGTAGTAGCTACCACATGATCCCTTGTGGGGAGTGGGTGGTTGCACTGTCCTGGTTTTTCTTATTGCCAGGACTTTTCTGCCAGTTCATCATCATGAGAGTTTTCTTCTTATCTGTTTCCTTCCCCTATTTCCATTTACTTGTTCCTTCTCTTTAAATTACCTTGTCTCTGTGCTTAAGTGTTGAAGTGTCCTTTTGGTATAGGACCAAAAGGAAGAGAAGAGTAAAGAATAAGAAGGATGAAAAGATAGAAAAAGAAAAAGAAAAGGAGGTGGTAAAAAGAAAAATGATAGAAAGAAGAGAAGAACAGAAAGAGAGAGAAAGGAGTAATAGTGGTGTTCAACCGTGTGTTTTGACCCATATCCACAATTCCCAGTCTCTGGGGAGTTGAGTTAGGTGGATTCCTCATAGTTAGGAGCTCCTTACTAGCCTGAGCAAAAACAAGTTTCCACCTCTACCAAATAGAGAAGAAAAAAAAAATAACAGCAGTATATCACAGTGGGGACCTACCAACAGCATCTTTCCAAAGGCCCAAGTTAAAAGGACCCCCTAGACCAAGCAATCAAATTCTCCTTGAGCCAGGACAATAATGTGGCACCTCAGCCCATGCCTCAGAGTGAGCCTCTGTCCCATAAATGGAATACAATTTAACAAAGAATAAAACAGATCAGGAAAAAATAATAATAATAAAAGTATATGAAGAAAAAAAATAAAATTATGTAAAATGTAAAAAAGGGGGTATATATTTGTTTTTCTCTGAGAAATTTATGTGGGAAAAGAAAAGTAGAAAAATCTTTACAAAAGGAGAGAGAAAAGGGAAGAAATGGAAATAAAAGAAAGAATAAAAGAGGCAGGAAAACCATAGCAAAGTTGGAGCTCTTATTGTTGAAGAAAATAAAAATGGAAAAATAAAAATATAATAAAATGAAACAAAACAAAACATAATCTTTTTTTTCTTTTTTTTTGAGGCAGCCTCAAGCTGTCACCCTGAGTAGAGTGCCATGGCATCACAGCTCACAGCAACATCCAACTCCTGGGCTTAAGCAATTCTCTTGCCCCAGCCTCCCAAGTAGCTGGGACTACAGGCACCCACCACAACGCCCAGCTATTTTTTGGTTGTAGTTGTCATTGTTGTTTGGCAGGCCTGTGCAGGATTTAAACCCACCAGCTCTGGTGTATGTGGCTGGATCCTTAGCCACTTGAGCTACAGTGAGCCAACAAAACAAAATCTGAAGGAAAAAAATTGGGAAAAAAAGAATAAGAATAGCAGAAAAACTTTAGCCCCTACTATTGAGGAAAGAAGCAATGAAAAATTATGAATACAAAAAAATAAATAAATAAATAAAAGAAAGAAAGCTCTAGGGGAAAAATGTTTAAAAAATTATAAAAAAGATAAAAAGTATACACACACACACACACACACACACGTGCGTGCGTGCTCATATATTGCCTGGATAATAGGTAATGTTCTGGGGTATGAGATGCTAATCATGATTCTGATATGGCTGTATAAATGGTGTCTAAAAGCCTCTGTCTTGCCAAGGAGACTTAGTGCCATCTTTCTGATGACCATGCTCTCAATCCCCTCAAAGTTGGGAGCCTAAAGCTCTCATCAGCGTACTTAATAGATACATTTCAAACTTTCGAAACCATGTCCCTTGGCCATGGAGTGGCTTTCCCAGGAAAGTGTTTTTCCCTAAAGTCTTTCCATGGGTGGCTGCCCAGCTCAGCAGGCACTCCAGAACTGGCCTCTCACTGGAATCCTGCAGGTTGATCCTGCAAGGCAGCTCTTCCACAGTGATTGCTCCAGCCAGCAGTCCAATGAGAGCACCACTCTGCCCGGTGGCTCAGTCCCCACCCCTGGATGCTGTTCAAGATCATTCATTCACTCAAGCTCTCCCAAGGTAACTCCAGCAAGTGACCACGTACAAAAAAATAAAAAGGTCTTCTCTGAAAACCACCACTGAATCAGCCAGCCCCTGCCAGCTCCAAGCACTCACCTTCTGTGGGGGTTCTCCACTGCTCCCCACCTCTTCATTGGCTCTTGGAATCTCCTGCTGCCTTCCCGTGCCCCTGAAGTGATGTTTCTGGGCAGGGCCCTCCAGCCAGAGGTGGCTGGAGTCCTTTTTCCTGATCTCTCCATAAGTGGCTGCAAAGGAGATGTCTCTAGTCCTCCATCATGCTCTGCCTGGTTATGTGAATGTTCTACTTTACAAGAAAATATTTAATTTTGTTAATGTAGTTATACTGATTCATGCTCTCACAAGATTATAGAGGGTAGGTCACCATGTTCCCTGGACACTTGTGATCCTATTCACTTCCAGGCTGAGTGTCATGGCTTGAATCTTTCTTTTGATTAATTTGGTAATACGTATCCAGGGCTATGAAATTGGTTATACCTTTTGGCTCAGGAATTCCATCTTCAGGAATTGCTACAAAGAAAAGAACTCAAAATGCAAGAAAACCTTTGGTACACAAAGATGTTCACTGCAATATTGTTTATGACTAAAAAAGTGAAAGGAAAACTCAAAATCCAAGAAATGGGTAAGTAAATTAGAATATATTTGCAATCTCGTAGGTATAAAATGGTTTTTCTTGGTATTCTTGATTTGCATTGTCTTTATTTCTAGTGACATTGAATACCTCTTCATATGTTTATTTGTCATTTGAATTACTTGTTTTGGTAACACCTGTCCATGCCTTTTGCCAAATTTTATCGAATCATGTCTCTTTTTGTAATTGATTTATAGGAATTCTTAATATATTCTTGATATTGATCCTTTGTTTTTTTATATGAGTTACAGGTATCTCCAAGTTTGTATTGCCTATTTTTACTTTCTTGGAGGTATTTTTATTAAATACTGGTGTTCATTTTTATGCAATCAAATCAATAATGTTTTCTTTTATTGGTTAGTACTTTTTGTGCCTTATTTATGAAATCACTTTCTATTTTGTGATACAAAATATGTATTCATCTATATTTTCTTCCCACAGTTTTAAAGTTCTGCTTTTGACATTTATGATCCATTGTGATTGCCATTTATATAGCATGAAATAGTTATCTATTTTATTTTTTACCTATTGAAAGGCAGTTTGTTAACTCTTCCTTCCCCAGTAATGTGTCATGCTTACTTTGTAAAATATAAAAGTTTGAAATATTCATAGATAGGATATGACACTTTGTTCATTTCATTGGTCACTTAGTCTATCCTTGTTCTGATACCACAGTCTAATCCACAAGAACATTACCATAACTTTTCATATTGAGTATGGCAAGTCTCTTTGTTACTCAACGTCTTTGGAAGTGTTTTACCTAAGCTTGACCCTTTGCCCATTCATATAAATTTTAAAATCAGCTTGTCAAGTTCCATGAAAATGTTGGTTATGATTTTAGTTGGAGTTGCAGTAAGTCTGTAAATCAATTTAGGGATAATTGACATCTCAATCAAGTCTTTCTATCTTTCCATTTGTTTATATCTTCTTTAATGTTCTATAGAGTTTTAAATTTTCTGCGCACACATCATATAGACTCTGTGTTAGATTTATTTTTAGGTATTGATAACTTACCTATTTTCTTTTTTCTCAGAATATAATTGTTGGATTGAGGTATAACTTACATAAAATAAAATGCACTATGTTAAGTGTGCTAGTCAATGACTTTCAACAAAGGTAGACACCTATGTAACCTCTGCACAGTCAAGATAAGGAGCATTTTTACCACCCTCCAAGGCGCCCTTGCTCCCCTTCACAGTCATTACTCCCTACTCCAGACCTTAGGCAATCAATAAATTGCTAGTTGTCATTATATAGTAATTTTGCTTTTAAAAAAGAAAAAGCTCCTATAAATAGAATCAGAAAAATATTCATTTCTGTGTTTGGCTTCTTTTAATCAGAAAAAAAATGCTTTGTAAGTCTTCCATGTTGTTGCATGTATTAGTATTTGGTTTCTTTTAATTGCCGAGTAGTAGATTTTCCTTTAACACTTTGAGAATCAAAGTTTTATTTTATTTTCTCTTTCCTCTTCTCTTGCTCCCCCCCCCACCCCCAGGGCTCTCTGACCAACCCTTCACTTTCTACGTTCAACGACTCCTGAGCACAAAGAGTATTTGTGTGTTCTTTCATCCTAAAATTCAGGTCCAGTGGTCCTGTGCCTTTCCTCCTGAATTGAACTATGCATTCTGGGACCACTTCTAAGGATGGTAGTGTGTGGCTGCTCTTAATTTCCTAGAAGGTTTCTTCCAATTAAAAGAGAGAGGACCTAGCTTCCTGTCCATTGGGAAATTCTGAACCACCTAGGCTTTGGGATCTGCTGGACATTCTGTTGAAAGGTCTCCAGCCTCCTGCACGGAACTGTAGCTGACCAGATGGTCCTTCATGGGATTTCTCTGTCTTTCAGGACAATCCTGAGAAGACAGCCAGATCAGAACAAGGGGACTTTTACATCACAGGGGATCGAGCCCACATGGACAAAGATGGCTACATTTGGTTCAAGGGAAGAAATGATGATATCATCAATTCTTCAAGGTCAAGCTGTCTTCTCTTTCCTCCTCCCTTTGAAGTTTTAGGGGGTGGGGAGGGCTATTTGAAAGCATTTATTTTTCCCTCCCAGCTACCGGATTGGGCCTGTTGAAGTGGAGAGTGCCCTTGCGGAACATCCAGCTGTCCTTGAGTCTGCTGTGGTCAGCAGCCCGGACCCCATCAGAGGGGAGGTAACCAAGAACATGGCCACCTGCTTCTGTAACCATTAGTGCCCAACAGAGCAAGCAGGAAGGCCCAGATTCCTCCATCTCACTTCCATCCAGATACCGTGAAGTTGGAAGCTGCTATCAGACACACATCCCTTTTAACTAAGCATTTCCTTTGTGTCTTTAGAGACATAAATACTCTCTGGAGGGACACAATGGGAACACTTTGGTTTTATGTGGACACAGAACAGGACCCCAAATAGCCTGACAATGAGGCAGAAGATCTTGGTCATAGGTGCAGGCTCTGTTATCCATCCTGCCCTGTAAAATTTTTGTTTGTAGACAAGGATAGAGTGAGTATATGAGACATGACCGCTGATGTCTTTAACCTGGGAGGGATGGCCAGCTTTAGGGATGCCAGAACTGGCACCCAAAGTGACCCTGATATACCAGAAAGATGAGTCCAATGTAATAAGCTAGGTTTTCACAGGGAAAATGCAAATTCCTTCCTTTGGGTCCCAGAGGAATACATGGATTAGGAAAGATCACCATATAGGCACAACTATGTACTTTTCACTGGCTATATATCCAATAAAATCCTAAGGTATAACACAGTTACTTTATGAAAATTAGTGCAACATCAACCTATTCATAGCTGCATTGTCCAGGGTTCCTGTGGAAATAACTGATTATAGATCTCAAGTCAGACATGCTGAATCATATTAATAGTAACTGAAGATACAGCTCAGTTGCTGGAGAATCTGTGTTTTAGCCAATAGCTCCTTGCCAAGTGATTTCTCAAGGAAATGTGAGGCCATTTTTGTTGAAAGAGGGGGAATGAATTCTATCTATGTTTTGCAGAAATCACACCTGGAAAAGTGGACCAAGCTTTGTATGCTGTGAATTAACTGAGGCAGTGACAAATGTCTGTGTGATCAAAGTTAATCCATGCTGAGTGCTTAGAACAGAGCCTGGCACATAGAAAATGTTCAATAAATGTTTAATAGTTGTGGCAGTAAGAGAAAGCTCTTCCTAAAAGCAAGATATATATGAATATGAAATGAAAATTGGTGCAAGGGCAGTGAGTTGCACCTCAACAGGACATTGTTGATAGAATTTAATGCTTGTATGGATAAGCAGCCAAGTGGCCTTCCATGACTATCAGAAACCATATTCTGTTGTGTTTGAGTTTTGGACTCTTCCTCCTCCCTGGCAGGAGACAGCCTATAGGAAAGATGTGGGCAGAAAAAGCCTAGGTGCAGGATAGCCTCCCTGATGTCTGGAACAGAAGCTGTGCAGCTCAATATTTGCTGTTTGCATATGTTCATATATGTAGTCTCTGAAATACCCACCTTCCCTTGAAAGTGGTTGTTTTCCTCAATCCTGCCTGTTAAAACCCATGCCTACCTACCTTCCTACTTAGGAAAAGCTGGAAGAAAATGGCCATAGGAATTTAGGAAGCTCTTTTCTCTAAAGCATTTGCCATTTTGATTCCTAGTGGTGCCAATTCAGGTATGGGGAGTAGTTTGGGAAACAGGTGAAGGGTCTGAAATCCTTCCACAAAAGTTGATCCACCCAATAATTGATCCTGGAAAGGCAGCAGAAAAACTGGTGTTCATTTTACTAGCTGTGCCCAAGAAACTATAGAACTTTCATTATGGGATGGTAAATGTAGGCACTTATTTAAGACTAGCTTAAGGAGAAAAGAATTGTTACGCACATCTTGATCCTTTCTGGTATCCTCCCCGCATAGGTGGTAAAGGCATTTATTGTCCTTGCCCCTGAGTATACCTCTCATGACCAAAAGGAACTAACCCAGGAGCTCCAGGACCATGTGAAAAGGGTGACTGCTCCCTACAAGTACCCCAGGAAGGTAAACAGACGGGGGTTCCAGAACACAGTAGGCTGGGAAGTCAGATGGGCTCATATGACCTGAGTTTCCACTCAGGGCCAGGCACTGTGCAGATGCAGAAGACCCTGGCTGCTATATCAGCTTTTTTCTGTCTCTCGCTTCACTGGGTCCTTCCCAAAGTACGTTCTATTCTTAAGTCTAAGAAATGGCCTGTGAATCAGACACAGGAGTCGTGAGAGCATGGCAGTAAAAAGTTCATGTGTGCCAGACTCTAGCTGTTTTGCACATTGTCTTCTGGCAAAACCCTGAATCATAGAGCTTTCCACTAAGTGGCAGAAGGTAATGCCTCTTTTAAGAGAAAAATATTTCTTGGAAATAAGGATTTCTAAGTATTTTCTTATTGTTGTTTGTTTGGTCACTAGGTAGCCTTCATTTCAGAACTGCCAAAGACGGTTTCTGGAAAACTCCAAAGGGGAAAACTAAGAAGCCAAGAGTGGGGAAAATGAGGTAAAACCCCAGAAAGGCCCCCAAAGTTTCCAGAAAGAGCTGGTGGCATCACTAGTCAGCTGCCACGTGGAGCATCATCACTGCAACCCCATAGACAGTGACCATGCTCTGTTTCCAAATAGGCATCTCCAGAATCACTGGATGACTCTGGAAGAAAGCAGAACATCACTGCCCTGGAGCCCATTGCTACTATCCCATCTGGCGAATGCTTGGTGGCTTGACATTCCCTCATCTGCCCACTAGTTTTACTAAAAGCTTTCAGTCATTGGCCAAAGGACAGCTTACCACAGCCTTAGGACACTTGTGGTCTTATCCTCTGCCAGTGGGAATATAAAGACTTGACCCTTTGGATGAAACCATGTGTTGATAGTACACAAGACCATAAAATTGATAAGATCCTTTAACTCAGGAATTCTATCTTTGGGAGTCAATACGAAAGAAAGAAATCAAAATGCAGAAAATGTTTGGTGCGCAAAGATGTTTACTGTGGCACTGTTTAAAACTGAAAAACACACACAAGCAAAATCAAAGAACAAGGAAATGGTTAATTAATTATAATTAGTTAATTATAATTAATTATAATTAGTTAATTATAATTAATTATAATAATAACCAACAGTAGATAATGACAATCTAATCATGGTACATTAACTCAACATATTACTTGGCCTTTAAAAATATTTAAGGGCAGTTTACCAAGTCTTGGGAAAAATATAAGCTCTATTAATTTTAAAAATTAGAATAAAAATAAGTGCATAGTGGAGAATCACAACTCTGAAAAATAAAGGAAAACTGTAAATAGTAGTTTTCTTGGAGATTAAGGAGAGAGAGAAAATAATGGGTGGTGGGTTTTTTTCCCCCTTTCTCTTTACATTTCTGTATTTTCCAAATTTTTTGTAAGCAGATAGAACTATTTTAATAAAGCATTATTTCAAGAAAAAAATCTTCCAAAACCACACTCTGCCTCATGTCTAGTTCTTCCTCCACATACTTACACATCGTCTCCTGACACACCTGACTCCCCAGCCAGCCTTTCAACAGGATCACCTCAGTCCAGTGCAGTTCCAGAAAACTACATGCAGCTGTACCAGAGGGGGCCAGGCACCACCATCCACACAGCTCACACTTCCCCACAGCCCTTTCTACCCTTTAAGTCATTGATAGGAACAACCACTGCTACCACGATCACTTTATGGAGAACATATTCTATGGCAGATATGCTAACTTCTTAGGTGAAATCTAATTAAGATATTCTCAACTTTTATTCACTCCCACTCTGCCTTCAAGTATATGGCTCTATCTGAGCACTAACTGTTCTATAAATCAACTCACTTTTAAAAGAAAATGTCAGCTGGGTGTGGTGGCTCATACCTGTAGTCCTAGCACTTTGGGAGGTGGATGTGAGAGGATCACTTTAGGCCAGGAGTTCAAGACCAGCCTGGGCAACATAGTGATGAAACCCTATTTTTATAAAAAGTATTTAAAAAAAAATTAGCCAGGACTGGTGGTGTGGGCTTGTAATCCTAGCAACTCAGGAGGCTGAAGCCAGGAGCTTGAGGTTATAGGGAGCTATGATTGCACCACTGCACTCCAGCCTGGGTGGCAGAGCAAGATTGTCTCAAAACCAAAATTAAATTAAAAAATAAAAGAAAATATCTTCATGTTAAGCAATATAGTATTCATGGAAAGACAAATCTGGAAAGCTATAATTTCTTTCTAATGCAAATCAAAATAGCTGTGACCATGAAAACTGGTCTAAAATCATCTTGTAAAACCCACCTAAGGGAAAACTGATCTAGTTTGATTCTCTCTGTAACTCTAAGACCAACGAGTGGGAGGGGGTGAATTCTGGGATGCAGCTCCTCTCTGTGAAACTCACCTTTTATAAAATTATAAAAAGCAAGAGAGGGAAGAGAGATGACTGACTAGAGACATCAGCTGCTGATCGTGGTGGCAGAGGGAAGAAAGGGTTCAGATAATGGAGGGGTGGGGGTGGGAAGGGCACAGCCCTAATGTAGTTGGGGGGAGGCAGGTACCACAATCTCCCAGAGATTTCATGGAAGAAGTTGTAAATTAGAACAGAAAGAAAAAAGATATTGGCAGAGATTAATCCAGGAGAAGCTCAGAGCTTGGTGGAAAGAGGGTAGGTGGGGGGTTTGTTTCTCCCACCCTCACGAGACAAAGGGCTGCTGCAACCACTGAACTGGAACATCTTGAAAATAAAGCATCCGGCTCCCAGCCCCTTCAGGGTGGGCCATGCGGACACAGCCAAGAGCTGAGATGGCATGGCGGACCCCACACGGACTTTACTGCCCAAAGAGTCCCTTTGTCCACCCCAGGGAGCTTCAGCCCTTCCATTTTCACATCACCTGTTCCACACAAATAGTTCCCAACTCCTGCCTGAAAGGGGTGGCCTTGCAAAAATAAAAGGAAAATAGCTAATGCTGCTATTTCTTAATATCAGTTAAAGATTAATACTGTGAGTTCTCCTGCTAACAGGCACGTGGCAGGAGTTGTTTTGCTCAACTTCTGAAAAGAGCTGAACAGATGGAAAAGAAGTGTAAATCTTTCTCTTTCAAGATTTTTTTTTTTTTTTAAGAATCTCCTTTTACAGAGTTCCTGAATAAACAGCAGGAGAATGAGCTAAAGCCTTAACCATATCTGGAGGGCAGAGTCACATATCCCACAATAGATGCCCCCATTTCAAAGAAAAGGTAGGGGAGCCAACTCTTGGAGTAGATTCAGAGGTTTCTCAACTGTACCCTGCCGTTTCACAACTCCCTTAGACAGCCCCAGTAGCTGGATTGCCAGGTCAACACAGCTTCCTTTTTCCACCTCTGTGCTGTTTTTTTCCCCCTCACCCAGAGAAAAGTAAATAAATCTCTTCTTTCTATCCTAATCTTTGTCTGGAGAAATCTTTCTCAAAACCCTTATTCACTAGGTCTCCACCTTAACACTGCCCAGACTGTGGTGGGCCCTAGAGAATTTGTGTGATCCCAGAGCTTGGACCAGCCAGGGAGAGGGAACAAAGGGCTGCAGGGAGGGCTCTCCACTCAGACTTTCTTCCTCCCCAGGCCTTCCCTCACCCAGTGTGGCCAAAAGGAATCCAGGAATCTCAAAAGTGACTGTCCCCCTCAGGATTCTGAGGTTTCCACAGAAAGACTGGGGCCCACCCCTTTCCCTCTGAGGAACTGCAATGGACCTAGGTGAAAGGGGTGGCCTTACAAAAATAACAAGAAAATACCTAATCCTGCAATTTGCTAACATCAGTTAAATATGAATGCTATAAATTTTCTTGCTGGGGACCCTCCAGATTTTCACAAACCATTGACAAATCCAACAGACCAAAAGGAAATGTAATTTTTTTTCTTCTTTACATTTCCGCAGTTCTTTTGTCTTTTAGAATTTGTTCACGTAAGCCTCAGGAGATTCCTGAGTGCCTGGACTGAGGAATAATGGAATGTGAACAATCAGGCCTCAGGATTGGGAACACCTGGAAAAGTGTCTGTCCTCAGCCTTGCCAGAGGAAAAAACGGACACAGAATCCCCATTCACAATACCTTATAAGTTTGACTATGATTACTCTTTTTGTCTCCTTTGCATTCAGTACCCACTGGACCTCCATGTGGCTTTCTTCCCTTCTTTCTCTGGGATGCCAGGCCATTCTCTCCATCCCTAGTCTCAGTCTTCCCTTCTCTCACTCCCTGCTCTCTGCTCTCCTTTCTCATCTCTTCCCCCTACTCTCTTCCCTCTCCTTAATATAAAATCAACTTAGACTTTTATATCTTAATCTTAGGCTGGAGAAATTCTTTTCTCATCCCATGCACTCAGCACCTACTGAGGTTTCTCAAACCTGTTGTTGGAGATCAGGGGTTCCAGTCTCCCAAACCCAGTTCACGTGGCTCAGTTACTTGCCTGAACCAGAAAGTTCAACAGAGGCACGGCTATAATTGAAAGCAAAAGTGAGTGGAAATGGAAAATAAAATCGAAGCAGCACAGGCAGTGTGAGTAGAGAGCATAGGCAGAGGGCAAGTGTGAATAGAAAGTAAAAGTAGCCAGGCAGGTGGCTCACACCTGTAATCCCAGCACTGTGGGAGGCTGATAAGGGAGAACTTCTTGAGTTCAGGAGTTTGAGATTTGCCTGAGTGAGAGTGAGACCCCAAGTCCTAAAAAAATGGAAAAACCTGGACAGGCACCATGGCAAGTGTCTGTAATTCAAGCGGCTTCCAGAGGCTGAGGTAGAGAGATGCCCACGGCCCAAGTCTGAGGTTGCAGTGAGCTATAATGCCATTGCACTCTGCTCAGGGCATAGGGTGGGACTCTGTCTCAACAACAAAAAAGACAAGAAAGAAAGAAAGAAAGAAAGAAAGAAAGAAAGAAAGAAAGAAAGAAAGAAAGAAAGAAAGAAAGAAAGAAAGAAAGAAAGAAAGAAAGAAAAACAGTAACCTGCACAAGTTTCAGTGTAACAAAGAGAAATGTTATTTAAGAAGAACAAAGAGAAAGTTTAGAGCTGGAAGTGAGTCTCCTTCATTACGGAGAAAAGGTGAGAGAGAGAAAAGACCTGTTCTCCTAGACCTCACCCTTCTTGGGTATCCTCTCTCATTACCCCCTTTTGAGACTCCAATATATTTTAATTTGGGGTCTCAATATCAGCTTGTTTCTTCAGGTGCCAGTATTAATTAATTTTCAGCACTGAAGATTTAGGGTCTGTGACTCTTCTTGGGTTCTCTACTCAGGCCTTCATAGTACTGTGGTGGTGGGCTAATATACATATGAGTTTTTACTTTTCCCTGTGACATTTCCCCGCCCCTTTTCCCAAAATCCGAAGTCTAATTAAGACAAGTCCCTCATGGAGTTTCCTCAGGCTTCAACTGTGTATTGACCAGCCAGCTCCCAGTATGTGGCTGGAGCAGGGTATGTTGACTGTCTTAAAAGTTACCTTTACTTTCCAAGGGGCAGTGAAGCCCTATTCAGCCAGCTGTGATGACTCCAGGTGAGGATTCCTTCTACCTTCACTGCCATGCGTGTGGTCAGGATGATGGTGTAAAGTCCTTTATACCTTGGTTTCGGGGGGACCAGTTTCTGATTCTAGACCTAGACTTGGTCCCCTTAATCCTCTAGCAAGAAAGGATGTACAGACACAAAAGACTAAACAAAACATGGTTAATTACTCCAGAGGACATTTACCTTGCTACTCTTTCTAGGGTTTTTGTCTACTCAGTTTAGTCTTTCCCAGTTCTTTTAAGAGCTCCTGCTAAATTGCAGAGGATTGACAGAGGCCTCCTTGAACAACACCCATGGCAAGGCCTGTATCTAATTGAACTTTGCTTCCTGGCAGTTTACTAATTTCTGTTCTTATTGTCCTGTTCATGCACTTTATCCTGTCTAAGCTTTGAGGCCTATAAGTTATTCAAAGCTTTAGCTTATTATTTGTACTAGTTCAGTTATGAAGGCTAACCCATCGCCAAATTTAAACCAGAGTGGCAACCTAAATCATGGGATGATTTCTTTGGGCAATACTTTTACTACTTCAGCAGTCCTTTTTATCCTGGTGGAGAAGGCTTTTACTTATTCCAAGTCTAATAGACCATCACCAGCAAGTACTTGGCATTTCAGTAAAGTCTACCTGGAAGTTCTCAAAGGGCATTGCTCCATACGACTGGGTTCCTGGGGGTATCGTTAGTCCTTGGTGCATGTTGAACTGGCTGCAGGTGACACTCTGTAGACTGACAGTTTTGGCCAAGGCTGCCAGGTGGGAGATGTAGAGGTACTGGCCCACCAACTTTATCAAATAGTCCTGTCACCACGGTGGCTCCTAGAACCTGGGGGACTGCTACTCATCCATGTGACATCTTTATCCATTCCCCTTCCATTTCCTGGCTCCTCTCCACTGCCAACTGTTACTTCTCTTCCTGGGAGTAGATAAGTGAGAGCTCCAGAACCCAGGGGATGAGGGAAACCACTCACAACACCTGGTCCAGTTTGGATGCAGCCCTTTTTTTTTTTTTTTTGCCTCAGTACTGACCCTTGTGTTCCCTTTAGGGATGGTGGAAGCATCTCCTTGATGTCCACGACAGTGCATCACTGCCACCTTCCGGGGTTTCCATACTGCCTCTAGTAACTGAAGTATCTCCTGCTGATACTTAATGTCCTTTTCCCCAGAATTTAATAGTCCCCTCCCCTTGTGCAATGCCCTGTGTACTTGGAGAGTCAGAAAAGCATTCACATTTTTCCCTTGACTTAGTTCTAAGGCTCAAGTCAAGGCAATTAACTCAGTCTTCTGAAGCAATTTTCCTTGGGATAGGGGCTTAGCCTCTACAGTCTCTGTTAAGGTAACCATTGTATACCCAGCCTGCTGCTCACCTTGCACTGTCATGTAACTTCTTCAGTCTACATACAAGTCCCAGTTTGCAAATGTCCAAGGCTGGTCACACAAGTCAGGTCTGCTAGAATACTATACATTCTCTATAACTTCCATATAGTCATACTTACTCTCTTCCACTGACTGGAAGGAGTGTGGCTTGGTCAAGGTGTTCTTACATTAGAGAGCCAAAAATGTTCTTTAGTGTCCAGTAAAGTGACCACAGAGTGGGGTACATTTACTCTGAGATTCTGCCTGAGAGTCAGCTTATCAGCTTCTTGCACAAGGAGACCCATAGTGGCTAGAGCCCGTAAGCATAGTGGCCATCGTTTTGCCACTCTATCCAACTGTTTAGAGAGGTAAGCTACAGGCCTTGGTCAGGACCCAATCAGCTGTGTTAACACACCTACAGACATCTTTCCTCTCTCTCCACACAGAGTGAAGGGCTTTGCCAAGTCTGGTAGCCCCAATGCAGGTACATTTATCAGCCTCATCTTTAGCTGGGAGAAGGCAAGTTCCTGTTTTCCTCCCCATTCTAAGGGCTCTCCTTCCTCTCCTTTAGTTGCCTCATATAAGGGCTTAACCAAGATGGCAAAGTTGGGGATCCAAAGATGACAAAAGCTGACTGCACCAAAGAATTTCTGAACCTGCTTTCAGCTTGTGGGGGTGGGGAGATGATTAATGACCTGCCTCCATTTCATGCCTAGATACCTCTCCCCCTTCTGGATAGTAAATCCTAGATAACGTACTTGCTGCTGGCAAATCTGGGCCTTTCGTTTGAACACTTTATAGCCACATACCTCTAGATGTCATAAAAAAACAGTCCATGCCTCAGGCACAGCCCTCCTGGGTAGGGTACCCTAAAAGGAGATCATTGACATATTGGAGCAGCACACATTCTAATTCCTCAGCCAGGAATTTCTGGAGGTCACGAGCCAGTGCGTCTCCAAAAATTGTGGGTGTTTTGAACCCCTGTGGCAACCTGGATCACAGGTTGTACTGGATCACAATTTCTGTGTCTGGTCTCTCCCACTGGAAATCAAACAGCCTCTGGCTTCTCAGAGCCAGACTTATACTGACAAAGGCATCATTTAAGTCTAGGCAAGTAGGACACAGTCTGGGAGTAGACTCAGCAGAGTATATGGATTAGGCACAGTAGTATGAAGTGTTACAGTTACACCATTTACTGGGAAATTCTCATTTTAGGTTTTAATTTTTCCTGAGGTATCTATATAGACATAGTAGACAACATTTAGTACTGCACAAATTTTTCCAGTGTAGCCAACAGGTGACCTTTGTTGAGTCTTAAGGCTTCAGAGTAAATATAACTATTATATATAATTCTATACTCTTTGGCCAGTGTCTTAGTCCCATTAACAGATCCATTTACTAAAACAGTTATGTCTCATTTTATGAGTCGACAGTACAGACAAGCCTGGAATTTAATACAGGTGGGCCACAGCCTTGTTTCTCTTTGAATCATTTTTCTCTCTCCAATTTTTCTCTTTACTAAAGACAAAGTATAAGAGAACTAACTTAGTTGCCAAAATAAATTGTACCATCAGTATACTGAGTCTGATTATTTGTATAAAGTACAGTAAGAATAATTAATTATTAGCCATATAGGCTCTCCTTTCCTTTAAAATTGGCTTTGCTGGAACATTTTATAAGGAATCTCAGGCTGGACTTTTTTGAACACCTTTCATCAGCCCAGGTTTCATCTGTTGCCATTAGATACCTGTATGCACTGGGTAAATTCCTTTTCTCTCGAGGTCCCCAAGCACATTTCAATTCCTGGATCTGTCAGCAAGTGACCTTCGTTACTTACCACAGATCAGGAAATGTTACGGATGGGTATCTGGCCAGTTTTCCAAAGGGCTTTTTTCATTGGCCTTATAAAGTCAACCTTAATTCCTTAACACAGGCTGGGCACCTCTGGAAATGCTATTCCAGTCAAAGCCTTGGTAAAATAACCAGTGCCTTCATCATGTCCTATAGAACAAAACAGATTCTTATTGAACTTATGCAAATAACTGTATTGTCAGAAATTAAGAATACTTACAAATGGCTTTCAAATTCTGGAGAAATCAAGGAGAGAGAAAAAAGGCATGTTTCAAATTCTGCTCATAAGTACATACATTGCTTGAAAAGCTACAAATAGCTCAAAAGACAGAAAATTATTTTCTTGACTTCTGGAAAACAGTACACAGAAAGAATCAACAATATTTTCAACAAAAAGTCATAACAAACTAGCCCAGTTCCATGTAACTGATTTCTGTTCTGTTTGAAGTTAGCAATTCTCATAGACATGTTAACTTTCCAATGAAAGTTCTACAAGTCTGCTTTTAGTCTGAAGGTACTCAATTTCCAAAGACATCAGTAATTTGAATTCAAGAGAATTCGTCAGTCTCTCTTAATATTTCTTTTTCCTTTTAGGATAAACTTTGGACTCAGCCAGTTAAACAAAAAACACTTTATTTTTTAGATGAATTAAAATTATTACCAGCAATATATGTTAGGACAGACCAATGTCTTATATGTTAGGACAAACCAATGATTTATAGGTTTATAAATTAGGACAACAAATGCTTTATAATCTTGGAACATATATATAACCATAACCCATACAAAATTAATCGCCATTTCATATTTGACAATGTTTCCTATACATTTTTAATAAATCAAATAAGTTTAATTTGTTTTCTTATGACTTTCAGTGGTCTTGATATTTCAAGAAGACAAAATTTAGAGTTATGCTTTTTTGTTGTTGTTGTTGTTGTTGTTGGCTCGGGCCGAGTTCAAACCCGCCAGCCTCAGTGCATGTGGCCAGCACTGCAACCACTGCACTACGGGCACCAAGCCCCAAATTTAGAGTTTTGATTTTGGAAGGTTTGTCAAATATCAAAGGCCTAGAATATTGGTTCAAATAAGATTACAAGACAAAAGATTTTAAAAGAAATATATAGCCAACTGGATCACATGTAAATTCTTTTACAAATTCTCTTTTATGAGCTTCATTTAACCTGCACAGACAACCTACAAACATTCTAAACTTTCTTTGATTTTTGCCTTGCCTTTCACTTTCTTACACAACAAAGAGAGACATCTATGTTTTAGGACAAAATTTATCACACAAGATTCTTTCTTTACACAATGCCATTCTCCTTTGTCTAATTTCTCTTACTCTCAAAAACTCACTTCCTACAAAACAGGATCCCAGCTTACTATGAAGTCACCCATTCACTCAGCCAAACTGATAATTAGAAGGTTTAAAAGGCAAGAATATTATCCTTTGACAAAGACTCAGTTTCCCCAACAATTTAAACAACCAAGTTATTACATTTTACAAATGAAAGACATATTATGAGATGTAACATTGATACAGAATTTTCCCACTCAGGGCTGGACAGGGAACCCCCATTTTTCAGGCTCAGGTATGCTCAGATATCAGACTCCCATCTCCAGGTACAAACCCTCTGAGCCCCAGAAAGGTCATAAACAAAGCAGCCTGAAACCTTTTGGATGGCTCCACCCTGACTAAGGAGCACACACCCTAATCCCCCCCCCCCAGACCAAAACCACAGCAAAGACCTAATAACCTTGTCCAAGGTGAGGGGCTGCATTCATTCATTTGCTAGAACACCCATTCAGTTTGTAAAGGTATTTTTCCATCTACCAAATCCTGGCCAAAATATCTCTCAGGGCCAATTATTTACCCCTAGACAAAGGAAGGGAGGAGGCCCAGGAAACCTCTGACCTGGGCCTCCTCCCCTCTTAAAGAAGCTGTTCACCTTGAAGGCCTGTTGCTGATATGGATACAGCCCTATTCTGCAAGAGATTTACACTCTCTCCCCCAGATTTTCAAGGGTCATCCAGAGCTCACCAGACTACCTGAACTGCAACATTTTCCAAGGCCCAGCTCCTCTGCCAAGAGTTTTGGCACTCTCCACTCCCTGTGCATGCCCCTCAGTCCAACAAAAATCCCATTTTATTGCTGATCTGTGGCCCATGGGCTTAATTCTCAAATTCCTGAGACCAAAGACTTACTGAAGAAATTCCAGTAACAAAACTACAACAACATCCTTTCTAGTTTCTTGTTATTTCCCCCCAAGACCCACATGGCCATGTGGCCGCTGCCCAAGACAGAAATTGGAAAACCTGGAACTTCCAGTTTCTCTCAGAATAGCCAGGGGACAAAGTTGAAGCAAGGAAGAAGGGCCCACTCACACAAGCATTTCACCCTGTTAATGGGGGGTGGGGTGTGAAACCCCACCTATTGTTACCTGTCTCTGTCAGTCTCCAAGCACTCACATGCACACAATTCCAACCCATTTCTTAACCTGGGCAGTCTCGATTTCCCACTCGAGCTGCCACTTAGCCATAGAAGGCAAACCAACACTCCCCTAGGCCCTGTGAAGGTGAGGGGAGGTCCAACTCTACCCTCAGAGTTCTCCCAAGTCACACCACATCCTCACACCCTCACACACTTCTCAACAGACCTGCCAGCGATCTAATGCCCAAGGAGTTGATCAGGCTCCTTCTTCCACTAAAACTGTAGTGGGACCCCAAGATCGATCATACCTTGCCTTAGATGTCTCTCTGTGTAGGTACCTGTTCCTGCATGCCAGTTCCTCCCAGTGTTTGACTCCTTGAGACCTGCTGAGGGACGTCCTTTCTCCACCCAGCCAAGGCATCCACAGAGGGAGGCAACTACTGAGGTGCGCTCAGTGGTTCATGTCACCCAGGCCGATCAGGGGTCCCCATGTGGGTGTACAGAGGATTGGTGGCTACTACCAGGTGCGTGTTCTCTCCAAGGAAGATCTTGCTTCCTGGTCAGGGAACCAAAAAATATTGCAGAAAGATGAGTCCCAATGGAAAGAAAGAGTACCCAAACACTACGTTTATAAGAGGAAGGGCTTTATTCACCACAGAGTTTATGGCATAGAAGAATTCCAAATGGCCATGCTCCCCAACTGGCTTAGTCTTTCTCTTTTTATTGACAGTCAAAAAGTTCCACCCCACAGGGACCCTTCTCATTGGCCAGTTTGAATCAAGTGGGAGATGCTATTCCAGCCCTTACAGAACTACAGGATTTCACAGAACTTGGAAATTTCCAAGTTCTAGGAAGTTAAGTTTACAAATTCCCAAGAGCTAAGACAACATGAAGAGGACTCCACAGGTATATCCTTGTGGTCTCCTTGAGAAGACCTATTCTCCTAGACCTCACTCTTCTTGGGTATCCTCTCTCAACTACAGATCCCAGGGCTAACCAGGGAGCTGCTCAGATTTTGCACGAAGACACTGCACCTAAGAACAGGTGCAGCAGAGATCTGGTAGCTTCTGGTCCTGAGTTTCTACACCTCACACCATCCTGAAGACTTAGTTGCACAGTATTAGGTCAGCTCAAGATTAAGCTTTCCAGCAGTAGCTTTTGCATCATCCCTGTTGGGCCAGGAGGGGGAAAACAGAACAAATGCTTCCTGGTGTTGTGCCCTGTGACTGGGGGACCCAAGCTCCCCTCCCCCACATTTGGGGTCTGAGCAGAGGAGAAGCCTCAGATGCCACAAGCACCACCTGGAAAACCTTGGGCAACTACATCAGTGGGGATTTTGTCAAGGAAGAATGGGGAGAACTCTGGCAGACCAGGAGCCCTGGGCCCCCTCTGCAGAACCCTGGGCAGTTGGGACAACCTCCTGCCTGCACAACTGTGCTTCAGCAGTCTCTGCCCTGGGGGAACAGCCCCCCAACTGTACCCAGAGGTCTGCAGTGGTGAATTACATTTGGACACCCAACTTAATCTCTGAGTTGATGCTTTTTGTGCAGCAATATGATTGGACTGTTACTGTAAGTGAAGTATCTCCAGGATGGAAAAAGAAATACCACATGTACTCTCTAATTGGAGCTAACCAATGTGCACACAGAGAATTAAAAGTCATCAGTAATCAAGCATGGGAGAGCAGGGAAGGAGGGACAGAAAACTACCTAACAGGTATAATGAACACTGTTCATGTGATGGGCACACTTATAGCCATGACTCAGCATTACAAATCTATCCATGTAACAAAAACATATTATGTGAAACATATTAAATACTTATGAAATATACATGAAACCTATTAAGTGCTCCCTTCATATTTTGAAATAAAATAAAGTGAAAGACAGAAAAAAATACTTTCCTCTTTTCTGATTCTATGTTGATATTTAATTTGTGAAATTTCTATGTAAGTAAATGTTTTACAAAGTGACCATTAAATGAGTATTTTTTTCTAATTCCTATTTTGAATCAAATATAACACTTAAGTATTAACAAATAAAGTATTTGTTAAAAAGGAAAAAAGTGAAATTAATAAAAGGCTATAAGATGGGAACTGAACTCTGCAACAGAATGGGCATATTTAAAATAAATATCTAACCAGACGTTGTTCCCTAGCTTTCTTTCCTATAATCAATACTCAAGAGTCATAGCTGGTAATAAAGATTCTTAGCTTTCTGTATTGCTCCTACAAATAACATCATCACCCTTGTGAAACCTAAGGCTGATCTTTGAGATATCTTCCAGATTCTGCATTTCAGCTGACCAGTCAACCTAACCAGACTACTGGCCCATAGCTCAATGAGACCAGTGGCCCATAGCAAGGAACCAACTCAACTGGTGGCATGACCTGAGAACTTGCTCAGTGCAAGAAGACAATGCTTATTTCTTGACCCTATGACTTCATCCTTGGCTGATCAGCAGACCCAGTTGTCTGCCAAACTCTCTTGGAAAACCCTGGCTCCCAAATCCTTATAGAGTGGGTTTAAAAATTCCTACTGTTGCCTCACAAGGTACCTACATTATTAAATTCTTTCTCCACTGTAACCTATTATCTCAGTGTACCAACTTCCTCTTGAGCATTGGGCAATGAAATTAGTTGGGCTGTAAAATCTGGGTCTCAGTTCCCTTTTCTGTGGGAATCAATGACCCTGCCAAGGGTCTGGCCCAGCTTTCTAGTTCCATGTCTTTTCTGCCCTCTCCTTTCCTTACTAAAATCTTCTTCATCCTTCTACTTTGACTCATCTTGTTCCGAGGTCTCAGCTCTAAGGCTCAGCTTTTAAGTCACTTCCTCCATAAAGCTTCCCCTGACACCCATGGCAGGGATCATTTGGAGATCCTGGAACATACCACCTGATGACATGACAGCAGAAATAATGCTTACATTGTGTGAGCTGGGTTTGATAGGCTGGACTCAGAAAAGAGCTTTTTACTTTTTCCTCACCTAAAAGACTTTGTATTCTTAGGCAGATCCCTCATCTTTTTCATTCTTTCTGAGTTGTCAATTTTAAGTATAAAATTTTTAGTCCAAACTAAATCAAAACTTAAATCCAGCTTAGAGCTTCTCCATAGCCCAGCCTCACCCAAGTTCTGCTCTGCTCTTTCATACTTCCTCACTTTTGCTTTCTCTCCTCCTCTGGGTCTGGTGGGGATTAGAAATGTGGGTAAAGGGCTGAGATACAACTCCATCAGTCACAACATTGCCCTGATGTGAGAAACTCCCTCATCAGCTGATCTCTCAGAGCTCCCCTCTTGGGTCCTCCTCCAGTGGTATATCTCCCTTTCCTCTCCTTTTCGTGTGCCCCTTTCCTGGGCAGGCAGCTGATCAAACATGGTGGTCTATAATGGTGCCCACTGGTCCACTAGCCAAATATTCCTCATCTTTGCCTTGCCAAACACTGAAAGTTTAGGCTCCTTCCGAGAACCTTTTTACTCTCTGGGGACATCATGGGGTGAATCAATAGGTTTTTGGAACTCAGGAAGCATCCAGTGAGGGTAGAGGGATATTTGGGTGAAACAACTGTTTCCACTCTTCAGTGCAAGAACATAGATACTCTGGAACCAGACTGCCTGACATCTGAATTCCTGTTCCTGCACTTTTCAGCTTTGCAGCACTAAGCATGCTATTTAACCTCTTTATACTTCATTATTCCAATCTATAAATTGGAAGTGATAAATAGGTGATAAATGCTATTTAACCTCTTTACACTTCATTATTCCAATCTATAAATTGGAGGTGATAAATAGCAACCCATTGGGTTATTTTGAGAATCAAATGAGTTTATATTTATAAAGCATATAGACCAATCCCAGGCAAAGTATGTTAGTAGTTGTTACCAGTACAAGTTATTTTCTTGAAGTACCTGCTTACCTGTCCTGTAATGGAACACAGTCCCTCAGGCTTGCCTAAAAGATCAACAATTCCCTTCCACCAGGCTCACCTGCTGGTTCTGTCAGTAGCCTTCACTCAGACACAGGCAGCAGGTGGATAAAATTCCAAAGTCAAGTTGGGGCCACCTCTGAGGATATCATGTGGAACTCTCTCTCAAAACTATAGATGTTTGTCACTGTAGTCTCACCTTTGGGCTTTAGTCAAAATTCTGAGACAACAAAGTCCCAGTTAACATCCTCTTTCATGGACGTCATGCTGAGTAGCTATCATCTGTTTCATTTGTTTTGCTAATCCTTCCTAGTAGATTGTGGAATCTTCAAAATCATGGGTCAGATCATAGTCTTGTCTGTAATCTCAGTGCCACTTTTAGGACCTACTACTCAGTAAGCATCAGTAAATAGTCACTGAACGAATGAATGAATGAATGAAGAATAAGATACTCAGTGGAGAATAGGTGCTGAGGAGCCTTCAAACAATGATTACACCTGCAGAGTGACCATACCTTATACTTCTCCAAAATAACTGACCTGTGTCCTTTCTGGAGTACTGAAAAGTCCCTGATAAAACTTGGGTTCTATTCCTGCCCTATTGTCTGATAAGTCACTTCCCCTCTCTGGGCCTCTTTGACGACATAGAAGTGTTATACTAGCTGGACCAATTTTTCCTAGTCTTTCCGTTTCCAAGGACTTTTTAAATATCATTCTGCCATCATGTTTGGAAATATTTTTCTCTCTTGGCCAACATTTCTTCTAAGCCCTTTGTGTTCTGCATGATTTAAGATGGTGTCAACTTTTATTGAGTAATAATGCTTGTATGTCGACTATTTATTTTATTTTATTTTTCTTGTTGTAGTATTTATCTTGGCTTTGAAAAATGATCCTTAGCTAGAAAGGGCCTATCATGCTGTTGTGTAATATTGCAAATCCTCCTCTTTCACAAACTGAAAGAGGTCTTTCAGTTTTCTTAAATGTCATGTTTACAACAAATCCTTCCCTGGCCACCATATTTAAAATCCTGCACCACCTTCCCATAGTTCCTATGTAGCGTCTTTACTTTATTTTTCTCCTTAGCATTGACACCATTTGATATACTCTGATTTTTTTTTCAACTGTTTGTATCTTGTCTCTTTTTCACTAGGATGCCTTTTTAAAAAAGGAATAGATTTCTTCTGGGGGCAAGACATGATTGCAAGAGGGACTTTACCTAACAAATGCCATCAGTGTAACCTGGCTTATTGTACCCTCAATAAATCCCCAAAATAAAAAAAATAAGCAAAGTAAAAAAAAAAAAAAGAAAACTGAAGGAGGTGAGGGAGCCCACTATACAGATATGGAGGTGGGTGTGCAGGAAGACATGGCTCCAGAGAGAAAGAAGGGTGGGTTCAAAGGCCCTGAGGCAGAAGAAGGTTCTGAAGGTCAGAGAGGTGGAGCCATTTGCCCAAAGTTGCACAGCTGTAAGTAGCAGACCTGGGATTTGAATATCAGATCTGATGACACCAAAACCTACTTTCTCCCCCTCAGTTTCTCTTTATTTTTCAACTCAGACACTGAGGATGTAGGTATTGGGGCCAGCAGACTGTTAGCCATGGTGTGAACCAAACCTGGATTCAAGATTCGCAGAAATATTTACTTCCTTGGGCAGCTTACTTAACTTGTCTAACCTCAGTTTCCACATGTCAAAATGGGGATAATAATACATAATTACTAAAGCTATGGGGTGGTTGAAGAATGTAACACCTAAATAGTTTGTGGCCCATAACATGATCTCTATAAATGTTAGCCCTAGTTACTATTACTCAGTACACAACCCCATTTATCAGAAGGGACATTGGGACCTCCTGAAGACAACTGGCAGGTTACCCTTTACCATGCAAATGGATAAGCTGGGTAAGCTGCCTTGTAGAAGCTGCCAGCCAGTAACCATAGACATAGCAGTTGTTTATACTGAGCACTGATTCTACACCTGGCATTTCTCATGCCCCAGCCTCTCAAACAGGAAGAGAAAAAATGGGACTCCAGAGACTCAAAACCACAGACACTTATCTCATGCAACCCCCTAACTCAAAGAATAGGAAAGACAGGCACAGCTATCTCCTAAAGCTTTTTGAGCAGGTTTTTGAGCTCAAACACAGGCTTCTCAGAAATCTACCCACAAGATCACCAGATTCTCAGCAGTGCAGAATCACCCTTTTCTGGCATCAACTCAACCCGGATGGCAAAGTGAGAGACATCTGAGGATTGTCTCACCTGGGCTTTACCATGACCCTACCAGATAGCTGCAATTTATACACCCATTTTGCAAAGGAGGAAACTGAGGCACAGTGGTGTTACTCTGTGTGTACATCCAGCAAGTGACACAGTCAAGATTTAAAACGGGATTTTTCTGATGGTAATGCCTAGGCATTGTCTTTTACCTCCAGACTGCCTCCAAAACCTTGGGTCAGTCCAGAAAGGTCACCAAAAGGCTTCCTGAGATAATCAGGAATGGAAGGAGATAAAGAAAAATATGTTCTTCCTTCAATGGTTCTGATTCCTGACATAACCACCTGCCCTGAGAGATCCTGAGTCTCTATCAGGGAGTTCTGGCTGCAGAGTTTCCCAGGAGATCTAAGCAATTCTCCTCATTTGTTGTGTGCATTGGGTCCCCACTGTGAGTTAGGCTCTAGGGACACAGAGTGGCCAGCAGACTGTGCATAGCCTCCAACAGTGGCCCTTTCAAATCTTTTGCCTTTTTAAACTGCCATTTTACAAAAACAGTGCTACCTATGAAAAAGACACCAGACTTTGAAGTGAGACCCAATTATAGCACTTACCAGCTGTGGGGCTTAGCTTAGCCATCAGTCCTCTCAGACCTCAATTTCCTCATCTATAAAACAAGGCTCCATGGCTCAGTGAGTAGAGCGCCAGCCCCATATGCCAAGGGTGGCAGGTTCAAGCCCAGCCCCTGCCAAACTGCAACAACAAAAAAATAGCTGGGCTTTGTGGCGGGCACCTGTAGTCCCAGCTGCTGGGGAGGCTGAGGCAAGAGAATCGCGTAAGCCCAAGAGTTAGAGGTTGCTGTGAGCCGTGTGACGTCATGGCACTCTACCCAAGGGCAGTATGGTGAGACTCTGTCTCTACAAAAAAAAAAAAAAATAAGGCTCCATGTACTGTCCATGCAGGGTTCTTGTTAAGATTACATGTGAGTGTATCAATACAGTATTGATGACATGGAGTAGCCATTATCCTTTTACAAAAAAAAAAAAACAACTCAAAGAAAAACTTGATTTTCTATCTCCAGCTTTCCAAGTGGACTATTTTATCCTGAAATGCATCTATGCGTCCAAATTTTTTTAAAAAGGAAAGGAAAAATAATCCTACACTGCACAGCCCAGAAATATCATGACTTGGCAGTGTCCCTAATGGCCAGGTGACTACCCAGAGCATCCTAAGTAAAGTAACATGCACACAGTCAAACACACACATCCAGATATGGACACAGCAACAAAAAACACTTCTGCAAATGCACAGCCACATATAGACATGCATACATGCAAGCATGCACAAATATCTACAATCATAGTCCCTTATTCTCACACATATTCACACAACCAATGCACACACCTACACACACACACATAGTCCGATGCACATGCCAAATTTATATGTAGGCATGGACACATACACTTATACACAGAGCTACATATACACAATAGTCATAGTCATATATACATTCATACACATAAATTTAGACACACATGCACACATCTACCAACACACATACACACAGACAAGTACACATAAGCAGCTGCACACATGCTCATACAGCCCTACACACACACACACACATGCACGTGTACATACACATAGTCTAGTATGTGCCCATGCACTCACGCACACATACACACACGTGCACGAACTCAGATGCACAATCTCACACATATACACTCACACATAGAATCACACACATATTACAGCTATACACACCCACACACAGTCATGTGCACACATACAACTTATACACATACACTTAGGCTGCCACACACACAGCTACACAGTTCACATAGTCACATTTGGCATTAAGTCAAATGTTTTATTTTCTTCACAAACCTTATTCATTCACTCAAATAATTGCTGATTACTTACTATGTGCTAGATACTGTTCTAAGTTATTGAGCTAAATCATTGAAGAAAACAGGGAAAATCTTTTTCCTCTGACACTTGGATTCTAATCCAATGAGGCAGAGGCAAAAATAATGAATAAGCAAATTCTATAATATTTTAGGATATGGTATTAAAGAAAATAGTTCTCAGTAATGGGGAAAAGAGAATCAGTTTGGCAGCTGATTAAAATTTTAAGTAAGTGGTCGAGGTAAGCTTCATTGAGAAGCTGACAAAGTTTTGGCAAAGGTTTGGAGAGGAAGTTAGTTATCCATGTGAGTACCTGGGGAAATCAGTCTGAAAGGCGGGAACTGCAAGTGCAAAGGCCCTGAGGCAGGGTATGCATTCAAGGAATAGGAAGGAAGACAGTGTGGCTGATGTGCAGTAAATCAGGGGTAAGGAGCTGGACATCAAGGCAGAGATTAAGAGAGTAAAGACCATATAGGGCCTTGAATAATAAAGTAAAACTTTGTTGTTAATTTTATGTGAAGTTGAGATTTACCAGTGGGGTTCTGAGCAGAGGTGTGACATGTCTTCCTTCTGACTTACTCTTAACAGTATCTAAAATAAACTTAATCATTTTTTTTTTTTAAACAGAAACAAATCTGTCTTGGTCAGCTCGGTTTCTGTATGAGGGTAGCACTCAATCAATATTTATTGCATAATTGACAGAACAGATATTTCCAAAGAGGGCAGTGTTCCATGGTGATCTATTTTGGATTTTCTAAAGGAATGATGTTGACACTGGATCTCCAACCTTACAGGTGAGGCCTAACAAGAGTGTTGAGGTCATGGGGAGGAGTCCTCATAAATATATAAATGTATTCCCTTGGGAATGAGTTCTCATGCTTTCATTTCCTGCAAGAGCTGGTTGCTAAAACCAGCTTAGTGTCAAAAAAGTGAAATCGGGTGCGGCCGAGTAACGGCTTCCTTGCGTCTGGGCACCATGAGTCTGGGGAGATAGGACTCCAGGCATCTCTGGCTGGTGGGATCTGCCTATCATCACTCCTGTGAGGATACAAGGAGTCAGCAAGAGACTTCTGGACCCCAAGAGGAGGACTAAAACAGTGGAAAACCGGCAAGTGGTCGTGTGTGTTCAATCGCTCTAAACCCACCGCAACTGTAAGTTCAGTAGCAGCGAGACTGCAAACCAGAAAGGCCTTACCTGTGAACTGTTCTGGTGTCTTTGGACTTGGCACTCAGTTGAACAGCCTTGGGGAGAGACTGAGCGGGAGTGCTGAGAAATTTGGCTGTTGTCTAGGGCCCCAGTCTGAGCTGCTGAGCCAGACGGACCTAATAGTGTTTGGCTGTGGGCCACAGGGAGCCACTGTGAGTGATCTGCCCCAGCAAGCTCCGCCCTCAGGGTCCCAGAGCTAGAATCGGGTGGGAGCTGGTAACCTGCCGACTGAGTAGCCTAAGGGTGGAGTCTGAGCTGACTTGCAGCCCTAACCCTCAGGGGCAGAGTGAGACCGGTTTTGACACACTGGGTAAGTGGATAGCCCTTCAGCAGTGATTCCAGTGACAAGCACTTTCCAGGGAAAGCTTCTGCTCAGCAAGTTTACAAGTTCAAAGTGCCTTTTAAGTGGGCTTAAGAGAGATTTAGGGTGTCTACCTGCTGAGGTTTGAGAAATCAGCAGCCTCCAGTTCTATCAGAACTGTGATTTACATCTCATACCCCAGAAGACCACGGTTGCCAAGACAATATTCAACAACATATACATACTGCTTTGTTTTTGGTTGTGTTTTTTTTGTCCCCCGTTTGGTTGTTTTTTTTGTTTATTTTGATGTTGTTGATGTTGCTTTGTTTTTTAATGTCAACCTTTTCCATACAGATCTTTTTTCTTTCTCAATTTTTCTACTTTAATTATAATTTCCCATTGCTGCCTTTTTCAATAACTAGAACTTCATTTTTGCTAGTGGGTTTTTCATCCAATTTTATCCCATAAAGTTTTCTGTTTGCATGTTTTGATTTGATTTGTAGCATTTTTGTCTTTCCTCTCTACTTGGTGGAGGTGGGGTACTGTGTCTGATCAGGTTAGCAAAGAGCTGCTGACCTCAAGGGAACCACCAAACTGGGCACCCCCAGAAGGTGGGTTTTTTTTTAAGGTTCTGTCAAAGTACCCTAATGTACACCTATATTGCTCTGTCTCCCTCTTTCTGTGAATCTCTTCTTTTTGTCAATATTCCTTTTACCCACCCCCTCTCCTTTCTCTATTTTTTTTTCCTTTTCACTCGGTCCTCCTTTCTTTCATCCATTTCTTGCTCTCAACCTTCTCACCCTTCTGCTCCTGTACCAAAAGGACTCATATAACCCTTAGTCCACAGGCACGAGAACTTAAAGAGCAAGAGGAAGTGAAAGGAAAATTAGGGCAAGGAAACAGATAAAAGAAATCACTCATGAGGAAGAATCAGCAGAAAACTCCAGGCAACATGAAGAACCAGTCCAGAACAACCCCGCCAAGGGACCATGAGGCAACTACTCCAGAAGATTCCACCTATAAACCTATAAAGAAATGTTAGGAATGACAGAAAGGGAATTTAGAATACACATGATGAAAACAATGAAAGAAATGATGGAAACAATGAAGGAAATTGCTAATAAAGTGGAAAATAACCAAAAGGAAATCCAAAAACAGAATCAAATAAGAGATGAAAGATATGAAGAATATAAAAAGGATATAGCAGAGCTGAAGGAACTGAAACAGTCAATTAGGGAACTTAAAGATGCAATGGAAAGTATCGGCAACAGGTTAGACCATGCAGAAGAAAGAAATTCAGAGGTAGAAGACAAAGTTCTTGAGATAACTCAGATAGTAAAAGAGGCAGAGAAGAAGAGAGAGAAAGCAGAACGTTCACTGTCAGAATTATGGGACTTTATGAAGCATTCCAACATACGAGGTATAGGAATCCCAGAAGGGGAAGAAGAATGCCCCAGAGGAATGGAAGCCATACTAGGGAATATTATTAAAGAAAATTTCCCAAATATCACCAAAGATTCTGACACAATGCTTTCAGAAGGATATCGGACCCCAGGTCACCTCAACTCTAACCGAGCTTCTCCAAGACACATTGGGATGAACCTGTCCAAAGTCAAGACAAAAGAAAAGATTCTGCAACCTGCCAGGAGTAAGCGCCAGTTGACCTACAGGGGCAAATCCATCAGGGTGACCACAGACTTCTCTAATGAAACTTTCCAGGCAAGAAGACAATGGTCATCTACCTTTAATCTACTTAAACAGAACAATTTCCAGCACAGAATTCTGTACCCTGCTAAGCTAAGCTTAAAAATTGACGGAGAAATCAAATAATTTACAGATATACAAACATTGAGGAAATTCGCCACAACAAGACCAGCTCTACAGGAAATACTTCAACCTGTTATGCAAAATGACCACCACAATGGATCAGCAGCAAAGTAAGAACTCATAAAGGACAGAACCTAACCTCCACAATGATGCCAAAGATAAAACTAAGCAATGGACTCTCACAAAATAAGATGAATAGAATACTACCACACTTATCAATTATCTCAAGAAATGTTAATGGCTTGAATTCCCCACTGAAGAGACATAGATTGGCTGACTGGATGAAAAAACACAAGCCAAAAAAAAGTAAAAAAAAAAAAAACACAAGCCATCCATTTGCTGTCTGCAAGAAACACACCTGGGTTCAAAAAGACAAATTAAAGCTCCCAGTTAGGCAGCACCTGTGGCTCAAGGAGTAGGGTGCCGGCCACATATGCCAGAGGTAGAGGGTTCAAACCCAGCCCCGGCCAAAAACTGCAAAAAAAAAAAAAAAAAAAAGCTCCAAGTCAAGGGTTGGAAGACAATTTTTCAGGCAAATGGAATTCAGAAGAAAAGAGGAGATGCGATCTTATTTTCAGATACATGTGGATTTAAAGCAACTAAAGTAAAAAAAGACAAAGATGGTCACTTTATATTGGACCATTTATATTTCCCATTATAAGGGAAAAATACAACAAGAAGACGTTTCAATTCTAAATATTTATGCACCCAATTTAAATGCTCCCAGATTCTTTTTTTTTTTTTTTTGGACAGGGCTGGGTTTGAACCCACCACCTCCGGAATATGGGACTGGCGCCCTACTCCTTGAGCCACAGGCACCACTGCTCCCAGATTCTTGAAACAGACCTTATTCAGTCTGAGCAATATGATATCTGATAATACCATCATAACAGGGGACTTTAACACTCCTCTTACAGAGCTGGACAGATCCTCTAAACAGAAATTAAACAAAGATATAAGAGATTTAAATGAGACCCTAGAACAACTGTGCTTGAGAGATGCATATAGAACACTCCATCCCAAAGATAAAGAATATACATTCTTCTTATCACCCCATGGAACATTCTCCAAAATGGATCATATCCTAGAACACAAAACAAACCTCAACAGAATCAAAAGAACTGAAATTTTACCTTGAATCTTCTCAGACCATAAGGCACTAAAGGTGGAACTCAACTCTACCAACAATGCTCGAACCCACCCAAAGGCATGGAAATTAAACAATCTTCTATTGAATAACAGATGGCTGCAGGAAGAAATAAAACAGGAAATCATTAACTTCCTTGAGCATAACAATAATGAAGACACAAGCTACCAAAACCTGTGGGATACTGCAAAAGCAGTTTTGAGAGGAAAATTCATCGCTTTAGATGCCTGCATTTGAAAAACAGAAAGAGAGTGCAGCAACAATATCACAAGCTGTCTTATGGAATTGGAAAAAGAAGAGCAATCTAAGCCTAAACTCAGTAGAAAAAAAGAAAAATCCAAAATCAAATCAGAGATCAATGAAATTGAAAACAAAAGAATCATTCAGAAAATTAATGAAACAAGGAGTTTTTTTTTGAAAAAATAAATAAAATAGATAAACCATTGGCCAGACTAATGAGAAATAGAAAAGTAAAATCTCTAGTAACCTCAATCAGAAATGATAAAGGGGAAATAACAACTGATCCCACAGAGATACAAGAGATCATCTCTGAATACTACCAGAAACTCTATGCCCAGAAATTGGACAATGTGAAGGAAATGGATCAATGTTTGGAATCACACCCTCTCCCTAGACTTACCCAGGAAGAAATAGAGCTCCTGAACAGAACAAATTCATGCACTGAGATCAAAGAAACAATAAAAAATCTTCCAACCCAAAAATGCCCTGGTCCAGATGGCTTCATACCAGAATTCTATCAAACCTTCAAGGAAGAGCTTATTCCTGTACTGCAGAAATTATTCCAAAAAATTGAGGAAGAAGGAATCTTCCCCAACACATTCTATGAAGCAAACATCACCCTGATACCAAAACCAGGAAAAGACCCAAACAAAAAGGAGAATTTCAGACCAATCTCACTCATGAATATAGACGCAAAAATTCTCAACAAAATCCTAGCCAATAGATTACAGCTTATCATCAAAAAAGCCATCCATCATGATCAAGTAGGCTTCATCCCAGGGATGCAAGGCTGGTTTAACATACGCAAGTCCATAAACGTTATCCACCAAATTAACAGAGGCAAAAATAAAGATCACATGATCCTCTCAATAGATGCAGAAAAAGCATTTTATAAAATCTAGCATCCTTTTCTAATTGGAACACTGAAGAGTATAGGCATAGGTGGCACATTTATAAAACTGATTGAAGCTATCTATGATAAACCCACAGCTAATATGTTACTGAATAGAGTAAGACTGAAAGCTTTTCCTCTTAGAACTGAAACCAGACAAAGTTGTCCTCTGTCACCTTTACTATTCAACATAGTGCTGGAAGTTCTAGCCAATACAATTAGGCAAGACAAGGAAATAAAGGGAATCCAAATGGGAGCAGAGGAGGTCAAACTCTCCCTCTTTGCTGACGACATGATCTTATACTTAGAGAACCCCAAAGACTCAATCACAAGACTCCTAGAAGTCATAAAAAAATACAGTAATGTTTCAGGATGTAAAATCAATGTCCACAAGTCAGTAGCCTTTGTATACACCAATAACAGTCAAGATGAGAAGCTAATTAAGGACAGAACTCCCTTCACCATAGTTGAATTTTCAAAGAAAATGAAATACCTAGGAATATACCTAACGAAGGAGGTGAAGGACCTCTATAAAGAAAATTATGAAATCCTCAGAAAGGAAATAGCAGAGGATAATAACAAATGGAAGAACATACCATGCTCATGGATGGGAAGAATCAACATTGTTAAAATGTCTAAACTTCCCAAAGCAATCTACCTATTCAATGCCATTCCTATCAAAATACCAACATCATACTTTCAAGATTTGGAAAAAATGATTCTGCATTTTGTATGGAACTGGAAAAAAACCCGTATAGCTAAGGCAGTTCTTAGTAATAAAAATAAAGCTGGGGGCATCAGCATACCAGATTTTAGTCTGTACTACAAAGCCATAGTGGTCAACACAGCAGGGTACTGGCACAAAAACAGAGACATAGACACTTGGAATCGAATTGAAAACCAAGAAATGAAACTAACATCTTACAACCACCTAATCTTCGATAAACCAAACAAGAACATATCTTGGGGAAAGACACCCTATTCAATAAATGGTGTTGGGAGAACTGGATGTCTACATGTAAAAGACTAAAACTGGACCCACACCTTTCCCCACTCACAAAAATTGATTCAAAATGGATAAAGCACTTAAATTTAAGGCATGAAACAATAAAAATCCTCAAAGAAAGCATAGGAAAAATGAAAGATATTGGCCTGGGATATACTTCATTAATAAGACTGCCATGGCAATTGCAACAACAAAAAAATAAACAAATGGGACTTCATGAAACTGAAAAGCTTCTGTACAGCTAAGGAGAGAACAACCAAAGCAAAGAGACAACTTACACAATGGGAAAGGATATTTGCATATTTTCAATCAGACAAAAGCTTGATAACTAGGATCTATAGAGAACTCAAATTAATCCACATGAAAAAAGCCAACAATCCCATATATCAATGGGCAAGAGACATGAATAGAACTTTCTCTAAAGATGACAGAAGAATGGCTAACAAACACATGAAAAAATGTTCATCATCTCTATATATTAGAGAAATGCAAATCAAAACAACCCTGAGATATCATCTAACCCCGGTGAGAATGGCCCACATCACAAAATCTCAAAACTGCAGATGCTGGTGTGGATGTGGAGAGAAGGGAACACTTTTACACTGCTGGTGGGACTGTAAACTAGTACAACCTTTCTGAAAGGAAGTATAGAGAAACCTCAAAGCACTCGAGCTAGACCTCCAATTTGATCCTGTAATCCCATTTTGGGCATCTATCCAGAAGGAAAAAAATCCTTTTATCATAAGAACACTTGTACTAGACTATTGCAGCTCAATTTACAATCACCAAAATGTGGAAACAGCCTAAATGCCCACCAACCCAGGAATGGATTAACAAGCTGTGGTATATGTATACCATGGAATACTATTCAGCCATTAAAAAAAATGGAGACGTTATATCCTTCATATTAACCTGGATGGAAGTGGAAGACATTATTCTTAGTAAAGCATCACAAGAATGGAGAAGCATGAATCCTATGTACTCAATTTTGATATGAGGACAATTAATGATAATTAAGGTTATGGGGGGGAGGAAAAACAGAAAGAGGGATGGAGGGGGGTGGGGCCCACTTTATGGGGGCAAGACATGATTGCACGAGGGACTTTACCTGACAATTGCAATCAGTGTAACCTGGCTTATTGTACCTTCAATGAATCCCCAACAATTAAAAAAAAAAAGCAGCTTAGTGTCCCCCCTTAACTCTCTTTCACATCCTCTCTCACCATGTTATCTCTGCACATACCACCTTCCCTTCATCTTGTGCCCTGAGTGGAAACAGCCTGAGGCCCTCACCAAGTACAGAAGCCCAATCTGGAAGTGTCAAGCAGTCAGAATCATGAGCAAAATAATTATTTTTTGTTTGTAAAAAAAAAAAAAAGTTACCTAGGTGAAGGTAGTCTTATGTAGCAATACAAAATAGAGGTAAGACAGAAAGTTGGTACCAAAGAATGGAGTGTTGCTGTAAAGATACCTGAAAATGTAGAAGTGGCTTTAGAACCAAGTAATGAGAAGAGGTTGGAAGAATTTGGGGGGCTCAGAAGAGGATAGAAAAACAAGGAAAAATTTAGAACTTCTTTGACATTGATTAAGTGGTTATGGTCAAAATACTATCAACATAAAGTAATCAAAAAGCTTAAGAGCTAGTTATAAGAGTCTATTCAAGGGTAAGGAATGAGGGTGTCATTTTAGGAGCAAAACTACAACAAAGAATGGTGATCAGTGCTCCCAGTATTGGGGGAAAAGAGGATAATTTATACAGATAAGATGGACGCATTAAATAGAATTACATTTTCCACACAAGAATTTACATTGAGATTTGATTGGCTACTATTAATTACGTTCTAAGGATATTGTTTAACATTCTACTGTAAACGGGTGACAGACACAAGAGTCTCTATCTCTATGTCCTTTAGACTAAGTTTGAGTAAAATAAAGGAGGTCTGAGGTCAGGTGCAATTTCTCTTTTCTGTAATCCCAGCACTTTGGGAAGTCAAGGCTGAAGGATTATTTGAAACCAGGAGTTTGAGATCAGCATGAGAAACATAGTGAGACCCCATCTCTATAAAAATAGAAAAATTACCTGCAAAAATCTTCTCCCATTCAGAAGGCTGTTGTTTTGATTTACTTACAGTGCCCTTAGCTGTGCAGATCAGATCCTAGTCATATATTTCTGGTGTTGCTTCAATTCCCAGGGGGTTCCTCATAAAATATTTCCCCTGGCCAATATCTTCAAGCATTTCCCTGCACTTTCTTCTAGTATTTTTTTTTTTATTAAATCATAGCTGTGTACATCAATATGATCATGGGGCACCATACACTTGGTTCATAGAATATTTGACATATTTTCATCTCATTAGTTGACATAGCCCTCCTGGCATTTTCTTAGTTACTTTGCCAAGACATTTACATTCCACATTTGCCAAGCCTCACATGTACCCTTGTAAGATGCACCACAGGTGTGATCCTTTCAATCCCACTCCCTCTACCAACCTCCCCCCTCCGTCCCCATGCTTTCCCCCTTCCCCCTGTTCTTAGGTTGTAACTTGGTTATAGCTTTCATGTGAAGGTCCTAAGTTAGTTTCATAGTAGGGGTGAATACATTGGATATTGTTTCTTCCATTCTTGAGACACTTTACTGAGAATATGTTCCAGCTCCATCCATGTAAACATGAAAGAGGTAAAGTCTCCATCTTTCTTCAAGGCTGCATAGTATTCCATGGTGTACATATACCACAATTTGTTAATCCATTCGTGGATCGATGGGCACTTGGGTTTTTTCCATGACTTAGCAATTATGAATAGGGCTGCAATAGAGATTCTGGTACAAATATCTTTGCTATGATATGGTTTTTGGTGTTCTGGGTATATGCCCAGCAGAGGAATTACAGGATTGAATGGCAAATCTATTTTTAGATCTCTAAGTGTTCTCCATACATCTTTCCAAAAGGAATGTATTAGTTTGCATTCCCACCAGCAGTGCAAAAGTGTTCCCTTTTCTCCACATTCACGCCAACATCTCTGGTCTTGGGATTTTGTGATATAGGCTAGTCTCACTGGAGTTAGGTGATATCTCAAAGTAGTTTTGATTTTCATTTCTCTGATGATTAAAGATGATGAGCATTTTTTCATATGTCTGAAGGCCGCTCGCCTGTCTTCTTCGGAGAAGTTTCTTTTCAAGTCTCTTGCCCAGCCTGTGATGGTATCCCTTGTTCTTTTCTTGCTAATACGTTTGAGTTCTCTGTGGATTCTGGTTATTTAACCTTTGTCAGAGACATAACCAGCAAATATCTTCTCCCATTCTGTGGGCTGTTTGCTTGCTTTATCCACTGTGTTCTTGGCTGTGCAGAAGCTTTTTAGTTTGATCAAGTCCCAAAAGTGTATTTTTGAAGCTGCTTCGATTGCCCGGGGGGTCCTTCTCATAAAAAACTCACCCAACCCAATTTCTTCAAGGGTTTTCCCTGCACTCTCTTCTAGTATTTTTATAGTTTCATGTCTTAAGTTTAAATCTTTTATCCAAAGAGAATCAATTTCGTTAGTGGTGAAAGGTGAGGGTCTAGTTTCAGTCATCAACAGGCTGCTAGCCAGTTCTCCCCACACCATTTGTTAAATAGTGAATCTTTTCCCTAAGATATGCTTTTGTCAGGCTTATCAAAGATCAAGTGATGATATGTACTTTGGTTTATTTCTAGGTTCTCTATTCTATTCCATATATCTACTCATCACATTAACAGACTTCAGATTATACTACAAATCTATAGTGATCAAAATACCATGGTATTGGCACAAATACCATTTTTGTGCAATACCATGGTATTTTGATCACTATAGATTTGTAGTATAATCTGAAGTCTGGTAATGTGATGACTACTAATTTGTTTTTATTTCTAAGTAATGTATTGGCTATTTGAGGCTATAATCTACAAAGAACTCAAATTAATCAATAAGAAAAGAACAAAGAACATCCATTTCTTTGTGGATAAGAGACTTGAACAGAAACTTCTCTGTTTCTGTTTCTGAAGAACATAGGCTAATGGCCAAGAAACATTACACCATGGAACATTCTCCAAAAGTGATCATATCCCAGGACACAAAACAAACATCAACAGAATCAAAAGAATTGAAATTTTACCTTGTATCTTCTAAGACCACAAGGCACTAAAGGTGGAACTCAATTCCAACAAAAACATTCAACCTCACACAAAGGCATGGAAATTTAAAAACCTTCTGTTGAATGACATTTGGGTGTAGGAAGAAATAAAAGAGGAAATCATTAACTTCCTTGAGCATAACAACAATGAAGACACAAGCTACCAAAACATGTGGGATACAGCAAAAGCAGTCTTGAGAGGAAAATTTATCACTTTAGAAGCCTACATTAGAAAAACAGAAAGAGAATGCATCAACAAACTCACAAGTCATCTTATGGAATTGCAAAAAGAATTATCTAAGCCTAAACCCAGCAGAAAAAAAGAAATATCCAAAATTAAATCAGAGATCAATGAAATTGAAAACAAAAGAATCATTCAGAAAATTAATCAAACAAGGAGTTGGTTTTTTGAAAAAATAAATAAAATAGATAAACCTTTGGCCAGAATAACTAGAAATAGAAAAGTAAAATCTCTAGTAACCTCGGTCAGAAATGATAAAAGGGAAATAACAACTGATGCCACAGAGATACAAGAGATCATGTCTGAATACTACCAGAAACTTTATGTCCAGAAATTTGACAACGTGAAGGAAATGGATCAATATTTGAAATCACACCCTCTTCCTAGACTTAGCCAGGAAGAAATAGATCTCCTAAACAGACCAATTTCAAGCACTGAGATTAAAGAAACAATAAAAAATCTCCCAACCCCAAAATTCCCTGGTCCAGATGGCTTCACACCAGAATTCTATCAAACCTTCAAGAAAGAGCTTATTCCCGTACTACAGAAATTATTCAAAAAAAATGAGGAAGAAGGAATCTTCCCCAACACATTCTATGAAGCAAACATCACCCTGATACCAAAACCAGGAAAAGACCCAAATAAAAGGAGAATTTCAGACCAATTTCACTCATGAATATAGATGCAAAAATTCTCAAGAAAATCCTAGCCAATAGATTACAGCTTATCATCAAAAAAGTCATACATCATGATAAAGTAGGTTTCATCCCAGGGATGCAAGGCTGGTTTAACCTACACAAGTCCATAAATGTTATCCACTGTTATTAAAAGAAGCAAAAACAAAGACCATATGATCCTCTCAATAGATACAGAAAAAGCATTCGATAAAATCCAGCATCCTTTTCTAATCAGAACACTGAATAGTATAGGCATATGTGGCACATTTCTTAAATTTATTGAAGCTATCTATGACAAAAACGCAGCTAATATTATACTAAATATTTTACTAAATGGAGTAAAATTGAAAGCTTTTCCTCTTAGAACTGGAACCAGACAAGGTTTTCCTCTATCACCTTTACTATTTAACATAGTGCTAGAAGTTCTACCAATACAATTAGGCAAGACAAGAAAATAAAGGGCATCTGAATGGGAGCAGAGGAGGTCAAACTATCTCTCTTTGCTGATGATTTGATCTTATACATAGAGAAATTCAAAGATTCAACCAGAAGGCTCCTAGAAGTCATCAAAAAATACAGTAATGTCTCAGGATATAAAATCAATGTCCACAAGTCAGTAGCCTTTATATATGGCAATAACAGTCAAGATGAGAGGCTAATTATGGACACAACTCCCTCCACCATAGGTTCAAAGAAAATGAAATACCTAGGAATATACCTAACAGAAGCGGTGAAGGACCTCTATAAAAAAATTATGAAATCCTAAGAAAGGAAATAGCAGAGGATATTAACAAATGGAAGAACATTCCATGCTCATGGCTGGAAACAATAAACATTGTTAAAATGTCTATACTTCCCAAAGCAATCTACCAATTCAATGCCATCCCTATTAAAATACAAACACCATACTTTCAAGACTTGGAAGAAATGATTCTGCATTTTGTGTGGAACCAGAAAAAACCTGTATAGCTAAGGCAGTTCTTAGTAATAAAAACAAAGCTGGGGCATTAGCATGCCAGATTTTAGGCTGTATTACAAAGCCATAGTGGTCAAAACAGCATGGCACTGGCACAAAAATAGAGACATAGACATTTGGAATTGAGTAGAAAACCAGGAAATGAAACTAACATCTTATAACCACCTAATCTTCGATAAACCAAACAATAAAGACTTCCTATTCAATAAATGGTGCTGGGAGAAATGGATATCAACATGTAAAAGACTGAAACTGGACCCACACCTTTCTTCACTCACAAAAATTGATTCAAGATGGATAAAGGACTTAAATTTAAGGCATGAAATGATAAAACAATAAAAGTCCTCAAAGAAAGCATAGGAAAAACACTGGAAGATATCGGCCTGGGGAAAGACATCATGAAGAAGACTGCCTTGGCAATTGCAACAACAACAAAAATAAACAAATGGGACTTTATTAAACTGAAAAGCTTCTGTACAGCTAAGGAGACAACCAAAGCAAATAGACAACCTACACAATGAGAAAGGATATTTGTATATTTTTAATCAGACAAAAGCTTGATAACTAGGATCTATAGAGAACTCAAATTAATCCACATGAAAAAAGCCAACAATCCCATATATCAATGGGCAAGAGACATGAATAGAACCTTCTCTAAAGAAGACAGATGAATGGCTAACAAACATATGAAAAAATTCTCATGATCCCTAATTATTAGAGAAATGCAAATCAAAACCACCCTGAGATACCATCTAACCCCAGTGAGAATGGCCAATGAGAATGGCCCACATCACAAAATCTCAAAACTGCAGATGCTGGCATGGATGTGAAGAGAAGGAAACACTTTTACACTGCTGGTGGGACTGTAAACTAGTACAACCATTTAGACGGAAGTATGGAGAAACCTCAAAGCACTCAAGCTAGACCTCCCATTTGATCCTGCAATCCCATTACTGAGCATCTACCCAGAAGGCAAAAAATCCTTTTATTATAAGGACACTTGCACTAGACTGTTTGTTGCAGCTCAATTTACAATTGCCAAAATGTGGAAACAGACTAAATGCCTACCAACCCAGGAATGGATTAACAAGCTGTGGTATATGTACACCATGAAATACTATTCTGCCATTAAAAAAATGGAGACTTTACAGCCTTTGTATTAACCTGGATGGAAGTGGAACACATTATTCTTAATAAAGCATCACAAGAATGGAGAAGCATGGATCTTAGGTACTCAATTTTGATATGATGACAATTAAGGACACAATGGGAGTGGAAGAAGGGGAGAGCAGAGAGAGAGAAGGAGGGAGGGGGCTGTGGTCTTGGTGTGTGCCACACCTTTGGGGGGCAAGACCCGATTGTAAGAGGGACCTTACCTAATAAATGCTATTAGTGTAACCTGGTTTCTTGTACCCTCAATGAATCCCCAACAATAAGAAAAAAAGAAATGAGAAATTGTTTTTTTGAACAGATAAACAAAACCAATAAATCTTTGCTAGACTAAGAAAAAAGAGAAAAGACCCAGATAAATAAAATGAGAAAGAAAAAAGGAGACATAACAACTGAAACCTCCGAAATAAAAAACAATTATTAGAGAATATTATGAACAACTATATGCAAAGAAATTGGAAAACCTAGAAGAAATGGATGAATTCCTGAACACATACAACCTAAAAACATTAGCCAGACATGGTGGCACATGCTTGTAGTTCCAGCTACTCGGGAGGCTAAGGCAGGAGGGTTGTTTGAGCCCAGGACTTTGAGGTTGCCATGAGGTAATCTAAGGCCATGACACTCTAACCCAGGCAACAGAGCAAGACTCAGTCTAAAAAAAATTAGAAAATCTCAAGAAACCTGCAATAAATAACAAGATTAAAGCCATAATACAAAGACTCCCATTAATGAAAAGCTCAGGACCTGACAGAATCACAGCTGAATTCTATCAACATTTTAAAAAAAGAACAACTAATACCAAGTCTACTCAAACTTTCAAAAAATAGAAAAGCAGGGAATACTTCGAAACTCATTCAATGAGGCAAGTATTACCAAGATAATGACAAAAGAAAACTACAGGCCAATATCACTGATGAATATAGATGAAAAAATCATGACCAAAATACTAGTAAACTGAATTCAACAACAAATTAAAAATATCATTCACTATGATCAAGAGAGATTCATTCCAAGAATGCAAGGATGGTGTAACTGAGGAAATCAATAAGATATATCACATTAACAGAATCGAGGTCAATGGATGCCAAAAAAAAGCATTTGATAAAATTCAACATCCTTTATTTATTTATTTATTTATTTTTTTTGTTAAATCATAGCTGTGTACATTAGTGCAATCGCCTGTACCCATTCTAAGATGCACCATAGATGTGGCCCCACCCATTACCCTCCCTCCACCAAAACCTCCCCCCTCCCTTCCCCTTCCTTGGCCCTTTCCCCATAGTCTTGTGCCATAGTTGGGTTATAGTCTTCATGTGAAAGCTATAATTTAGCTTCATAGTAGGGCTGAGTACATTGGATACTTCTTCTTCCATTCCTGAGATACTTTGCTAAGAAGAATATGTTCCAGTTCCATCCATGTAAACATGAAAGAGGTAAAGTCTCCATCTTTCTTTAAGGTTGCATAGTATTCCATGGTATACACATACCACAATTTGCTAGTCCATTCGTGGGTCGATGGGCACTTGGGCTTCTTCCATGACTTAGTAATTATGAATTGGGCTGCAATAAACATTCTGGTACAGATGTCTTTGTTATATTGTGACTTTTGGTCTTCTGGGTATAAACCTAGTAAAGGAATTATAGGATCGAATGGCAGGTCTATTTTTAGGTCTCTAAGTATTCTCCAAACATCCTTCCAGAAGGAACATATTAGTGGGCATTCCCACTAGCAGTGTAGAAGTGTGCCCTTTCCTCCACATCCACGCCAACATTTCTGGTTTTGGGATTTTTTTATGTGGGCTACTCTTACTGGGGTTAGGTGATAGAGTAGTTTTGATTTGCATTTCTCTGATGATTAAGGATGATGAGCTTTTTTTCATGTGTTTTTAGATCTTGTGTCTGTCTTCTTTAGAGAAGTTTCTCTTCAAGTCCCTTGCCCACCCTGAGATGGGGTCTCGTGTTCTTTTCTTGTTAATACGTTTGAGTTCTCTGTGGACTCTGGTTATTAGACCTTTATCGGAGGTATAACCTGCAAATATTGTCTCCCATTCTGAGGGCTGTCTGCTTGCTTTACTCACTATGTTCTTGGTTCTTAGCAAGCTTTTTAGTTTGATCAGGTCCCAGTAGTGTATTTTTGATACTGCTTCAATTGCCTGGGGAGTCCTCCTCATAAAATATTCACCCAGGCCGATTCCTTCAAGAGTTTTCCCTGTACTTTGTTCAAGTATTTTTATAGTTTCATGTCTTTTTTTTTTTTTGTAGAGACAGTTTCACTTTTTATGGCCCTCGGTAGAGTGCCGTGGCCTCACACAGCTCACAGCAACCTCCAACTCCTGGGCTTAAGCGATTCTCATGCCTCAGCCTCCCGAGTAGCTGGGACTACAGGCACCCGTCATAACGCCCGGCTATTTTTTTGTTGCAGGTCGGCTGGGGCCGGGTTTGAACCCACCACCCTCGGTATATGGGGCTGGCGCCTTACCGACTGAGCCACAGGTGCCAACCTATAGTTTCATGTCTTAAGTTTAAATGTTTTATCCAGTGAGAGTCTATCCAATGGTGAAAGGTGTGGGTCCAGTTTCAATCTTCTACAGGTTGCCAGCCAGGTTACCCAGCACCATTTGTTAAATAGGGAATCTTTTCCCCACTGAATGTTTTTACTTGCCTTGTCAAAGATCAAATAGCAGTAAGTAGTTGGATCCATCTCTTGGTTCTCTATTCTGTTCCAGACATCTACTTCTTTGCTTTTGTGCCAGTACCATGCTGTTTTGATCACTATGGATTTATTGTACAGTCTCAGGTCTGGTAGTGTGATTCCTCCTGCTTTCTTTTTATTGCTCAGTAATGTTTTGGCTATTCGAGGTTTTTTCTGATTCCATATAAAAGGAAGTATTATTTTTTCAAGATCTTTAAAGTATGACAATGGAGCTTTAATAGGAATTCCATTAAAATTATATATTGCTTTGGGCAGTATGGACATTTTAACAATGTTGATTCTTCCCAGCCATGAGCATGGTATGTTTTTCCATCTGTTAACATCTTCAGCTCTTTCTTTTCTTAGAGTTTCATAGTTCTCTTTGTAGAGATCTTTCACGTCCTTTGTTAGGTATACTCCCAAATATTTCATCTTCTTTGACACTACTGTGAAAGGAATAGAGTCCTTGACTGTTTGTTCAACTTGGTTATTGTTGGTATACATAAAGGCTACAGATTTATGGGTGTTGATTTTGTAGCCTGAGACATTGCTATATTCCTTGATCACTTCTAAAAGTTTTGTAGTAGAATCCCTAGTGTTTTCCAGATATATGATCATATCATCTGCGAAGAGTGAAAGTTTGATCTCTTCTGACCCTATGTGGATAACCTTGATCGCCTTTTCTTCCCTAATTGCAATGGCTAAAACTTCCATTACAATGTTAAAGAGCAATGGAGACAATGGGCAACCTTGCCTGGTTCCTGATCTTAGTGGAAATGATTTCAATTTAATTCCATTCAATACGATATTGGCTGTGGGTTTGCTGTAGATGGCCTCTATTAGTTTAAGAAATGTCCCTTCTATACCAATTTTCTTAAGTGCTCTGATCATGAAGGGATGCTGGATATTATCAAAAGCTTTTTCTGCATCAATTGAAAGAATCAGATGGTCTTTATTTTTAAGTTTGTTTATGTGTTGAATTACATTTATAGATTTACGTATATTGAACCAGCCTTGAGACCTGGGGATAAATCTGACTTGGTCATGGTGTATAATTTTTTTGATGTGTTGTTGGATTCTGTTTGTTAGGATCTTATTGAGTATTTTAGCATCTATATTCATTAATGATATTGGTCTATAATTTTCTTTTCTTGTTGGGTCTTTCCCTGGTTTGGGGATCAAGGTGTTGTTTGCTTCATAGAATGTGCTGGGTAATATTCCTTCTTTTTCTATATTTTGGAAGAGGTTTAGTAGTATAGGTACTAGTTCTTCTTTAAATGTTTGGTAGAATTCTGACGTAAAGCCATCTGGTCCTGGGATTTTCTTTTTAGGGAGATTTTGTATAGTTGATGCTATTTCCGAACTTGATATAGGTCCGTTCAACATTTCCACTTCGTTCTGGCTAAGTCTTGGTAGGTGGCATGCTTCCAGGTATTGGTCGATTTCTTTCAGATTTTCATATTTGTGAGAGTAGAGTTTCTTCTAGTATTCATTAAGGATTTTTTGAATTTCTAAGGGGTCTGTTGTTATTTCATCATTACCATTTCTGATTGATGAAATTAGGGATTTTACTCTTTTTTTCCTGGTTAGGTTGGCCAAAGGTTTATCTATTTTATTGATCTTTTCAAAAAACCAACTTTTGGATTTATTGATCTGTTGTATAGTTCTTTTGTTTTCAATTTCATTTAATTCTGCTCTGATTTTGGTTATTTCTTTTCTTCTGCTGCGTTTGGGGTTGAAGTGTTCTTCTTTCTCCAGTTGCTTGAGATGTTCCATTAAGTTATTGACTTCCTCTCTTTCTGTTTTCTTGAGGAAGGCTTGCAGTGCTACAAATTTCCCTCTTAGGACTGCCTTTTCAGTATCCCAGAGGTTCTGGTAATTCGTGTCTTGATTATTGTTTTGTTCCAAAAATATTGTGATTTCCTTCTTAATCTCGTCTATAACCCATGTATCCTTCAGCATAAGGTTATTTAGATTCCATGTTTTTGTATGGGTATGCAGGTTCCTGTTGTTATTGAGTTCAACTTTTATTCCATGATGGTCTGAGAAGATGCAAGGAATAATTTCTATTTTTTTAAATTTGCTGAGGTTAGATTTGTGGCTTAGGATGTGGTCGATTTTGGAGTATTTTCCATGGGCAGATGAGAAGAATGTGTATTCAGTTTTGTTGGGATGAAATGTTCTGTAGATGTCTGTTAAGTCCAGATGTTGAATGGTTGAGTTTAAATCTAAAATTTCTTTGCTTAGCTTCTTTTTGGAGGATCTATCCAGGACTGCTAAAGGGGTGTTAAAATCTCCAACTACTATGGAAGTGGAGGAGATCGTGTTGCTCATGTCTATTAGAGTTTCTCTTATAAATTGAGGTGCGTTGTGGTTGGGTGCATAAATATTAATAATTGAGATCTCATCATATTGAGTATTACCTTTAACAAATATGAAGTATCCATCCTTATCCTTAATTATTTTGGTTGATTTAAAGCCTATTGCATCTGCAAACAGGATTGCAATGCCTGCTTTTTTCTGCTTTCCATTTGCCTGGAATATAGATGACCATCCTTTCACCTTGAGTCTATATCTGTCTTTTAATGTAAGATGTGATTCTTGGATGCAGCAGATATCTGGCTTGAGTTTTTGTATCCAGTTCGCCAACCTATGCCTCTTTAGAGGACTATTTAAACCATGCACATTAATTAAGAGTATTGATAAGCCTTTCAAGAGACCGGTGGACATTTTTAATCCTTTTGCGACTGTGGAAGTTGGAATTTGATTAAAAATTTTTGGGGTGGGTTTACTTTTGTGGTGGAGAATTACACTGGTCTTTATGGAGGATAGGTCTAATAATGTCCTTGAGAGCTGGTTTAGTTGTGGCAAATTTCTTCAACATGTGAATGTCATTGAATTATTTAATTTCTCCGTCATAAATGAAGCTCAGTTTAGCTGGGTACAGGATCCTGGGTTGAAAGTTATTTTGTTTTAGGAGATTAAAAGTCAATGACCATCCTCTTCTAGCTTGAAAGGTTTCAGCAGAGAGATCTGCAGTTATTCTGATATTCTTCCCCTTGTAGGTAATGGTTTTCTTTTGTCTGGCAGCTTTCAGAATTTTCTCCTTCATATTAACTTTAGTGAAATTGATTATGATGTGTCTGGGGGCTGTCTTATTTGGGTTGAGTCATGCTGGAATTCTGAAGCTGTCTGCTATCTGAATTTTGGAATCTCTTGGCACGTCTGGAAAGTTCTCCTTCATAATCTCATGGAGAAGAGACTCTGTGCTTTGTGAAGCCACTTCGTCACTTTCAGGGATCCCTATAAGACGAATATTGGTTTTCTTCAAATTATCCAAGAGCTCTCTGAGAGAGTAGTCTGTTTTTGCTCTCCATTTCTCTTCTTCTTTGAGGGTTTGGGAGCAATTAAAAGCTTTGTCTTCAATGTCAGAAATCCTTTTTTCTGCTTGCTCCATTCTGTTACTGAGGGATTCTACTGTGTTTCTCAGATCTTTGAGGGATGCAACTTCTTGTCTCAATGTGTCAAAATCTTTGGTCATTTGGTCTTTGAATCTGTTGAATTCTTGAGATAACTTTTGGAATTCTAATTCGATCTTATTTCCTATCCAGATCCTGAATTCAATTTCTGACATCTCAGCTATTTGTTTGTGCATGGGTTCTTGTGCTGTTTCTGCCCCATTGATCCTTGGGGGAGTTGATCTACTCTGATTATTCATATTGCCAGAGATTTTCTGTTGATTTTGCCTTATGATTGTTTTTCACCATTGCCTCTGGTTGTCCTCAGATTTGAGGAGGTGTCTCTCCGAGATTAGACCCCAGCGGGATCACTCTATTGTTGCTGGATCTTTGTAGGGAGTGACCCTTTGTAGTTCCTCTGGAGCTGCTCTAGCTAGGGAGTTCTGGTTGTGGAAGCAGCTCCGGTTTGTGACACAGCCAGATCCAGCCACAGGGCTGGGGGTGGTGCAAACGGTTCTGGGAGTGCTAGGCACCCAGTGACTTTGGCACAGAGTGCCCAAGGCTCCAGCATTCTCTGGCCAGGAGAAGAGCTCTGTGCAGAGGCAGGGAGGGCTCCAAAGGGCACGCCGCTACCAGAGTCCCTGTCCAGATGAGCGGGCTGTTGTGGAAGCGGGGAGGACACAGGAGTGAGGATGTAGGGTTGTGTGGCTCCCGCAGTTCCTGGTCAGGGAATGTGGAGGCCCAGTGGGTGAGGGTCATCGATTGGGGGTCGCTGCACAGCTCTTATGGAGGTCTGGGTGGCACCAAGCCCAGGAGTTTGAGGTTGCTATGAGCTGTGATGTCATAGCACTCTACTCAGGGCAACAGCTCAAGGCTCCCGTGTGCCAAAACCGTCTCACTCTGCCCCTAACGATTAAGGCTGTAAGGCAGCTCAGTCCCCGCCTTTAGGCTGCTAAGTCAGTAGGTTACTTTGACCCGCCCAATCATTGCTCTGAGACTCTGAGGGCGCAGCTTGCTGGGGCAGTTCTTTCACAATGGCTTCCTAAGCCCAGCTCAGTGGCTCAGTCTGGGGCCCCAGACAATGCCCAAAGTTCTCCACACTCCTGCTCAAGCTCTCCCCAAGGCAATTCAACTGAGTGCCAAGTCCAAGAACAGCAAAACAGTTCACAGGTAAGGCCTTTCCAGTTTGCAGTCTCACTGGTGCTTGTACTTACGGTTGCCGGCATGATTAGGTCGATCGGACACAAGCAACCACTTGCCAGTTTTCCACTGTTTTTGTCCTCCTCTTGGGGTCCAGAAGTCCCTTGCTGGCTCCCTGTATCCTCAAAGGGATGATTATAGGCAGATCTCACCAGCCAGGGATGCCTGGAGTCTTGTCTCCCCAGACTTGCTGTTCCCAGTTGCAGGGAAGCTATTACTTGGCAGCCATCTTTAATCTCTCTCCCAAAATTCAACATCCTTTTATGATAAAAGTCTTTATCCAAATGGGGAGGGTATTTTGGAGGATCTAACCTAATGTGCCTACTGCAATGATACATTTCTAAACTATTAAGAATTGAGTATGATTGGTGTGTGTCACACTTTATGGGGGCAAGACATGATTGCAAGAGGGACTTTACCTAACAATTGCAATCATTGTAACCTGGCTTATCGTACCCTCAAGGAATCCCCAACAATAAAAAATAAATAAATAAATAAATAAAAAATAAATCATCCTGGAAAAGAAAAAAAAAAGAATTGAGTATGAGTGTCTTACCACAAGTAACTAAGCAAAGAGATGGATATGTTAATCAGTTAGATGTAAGCATTCCATATTGTATATCAAAACAGCACATTGTACCTCACAAATGCATTAATGTTACACAGTTATGATTTTTTTTTTAGTTTCTTCACTTTTATTTATTTATTTTTTTAATACTGTTTTTTTTTATTAAATCATAACTGTATACATTGATATGATCATGGGGTATCATACACTTGCTTCATAAACCATTTGACACATTTTTATCACAGTGGTTAACATAGCCTTTCCGGCGTTATCTCAGTTACTGTGCCAAAACATTTACATTCTACATTTACCAAGTTTCGCAAATACCCCTGTAAGATGCACCACAGGTGTGATCCCACCGATCCCCCTCCCTCTACCTAACCCCCCCTTTCCCACTTCCCCCTATTGTTAAGTTGTAGCTGGGTTATAGCTTTCATGTGAGAGTCCCAAATTAGTTTCATAGTAGGGCTGTGTACATTGGGTACTTTTTCTTCCATTCTTGAGATACTTTACTAAGAAGAATATATTCCAGCTCCATCCATGTAAACATGAAAGAGGTAAAGTCTCCATCTTTCTTTAAGGCTGCATAGTATTCCATGGTACACATATACCACAATTTATTAATCCATTCGTGGATCGATGGGCACTTGGGCTTTTTCCATGACTTAGCTATTATGAATTGGGCTGCAAAAAACATTCTGGTACAAATATCTTTGTTATGTTGTGATTTTTGGTCTTCTGGGTATATGCCCAGCAGAGGAATTACAGGATTGAATGGCAGATCTATTTTTAGATCTCTGAGTGTTCTCCATATATCTTTCCAAAAGGAATGTATTAATTTGCATTCCCACCAGCAGTGCAGAAGTGTTCCCTTTTCTCCGCATCCACGCCAACATCTCTGGTCTTGAGATTTTGTGATATAGGCTAGTCTCATTGGAGTTAGATGATATCTCAAAGTAGTTTTGATTTGCATTTATCTGATGATTAAAGACGATGAGCATTTTTTGATATGTCTGAAGGCCGTGCGCCTGTCTTCTTCAGAGAAGTTTCTCTTCAAATCCCTTGCCCAGCCTGCGATGGGATCCCTTGTTTTTTTCTTGCTGATGCGTTTGAGTTCTCTGTGGATTCTGGTTATTAAGCCTTTGTCAGAGATATACCCTGCAAATATCTTCTCCCATTCTGAGGGCTGTCTGCTTGCTTTGCTTACTGTGTTCTTAGCTGTGCAGAAGTTTTTAGTTTGATCAAGTCCCAGTAGTGTATTTTTGAAGCTGCTTCAATTGCCCGAGGTGTTCTCCTCATGAAATACTCACCCAGACCAATTTCTTCAAGGGTTTTCCCTGCATTCTCCTCAAGTATTTTTATAGTTTCATGTCTTAAGTTTAAATCTTTAATCCAATGAGAGTCTATCTTAGTTAATGGTGAAAGGTGTGGGTCCAATTTCAGTCTTCTGCAGGTTGCCAGCCAGTTCACCCAGCACCATTTGTTAAATAGGGAATCTTTTCCCCACTGAATGTTTTTAATTGGCTTGTCAAAAATCAAATAGCGGAAAGTAGCTGGATTCATCTCTTGGTTCTCTATTCTGTTCCAGATATCTACTTCTCTGTTTTTGTGCCAATACCATGCTGTTTTGATCACTATCGATTTGTAGTAAAGTCTGAGGTCTGGTAGTGTGATTCCTCCTGTTTTGTTTTTATTTCTGAGTAATGTCTTGACTATTCGAGGTTTTTTCTGATTCCAAATAAAACGAAGTAATGTTTTTTCAAGATCTTTAAAATATGACAGTGGAGCTTTAATAGGGAGTGCGTTGAAATTATATATTGCTTTGGTTAGTATGGACAATTTGATAATGTTGATTCTTCCCAGCCATGAGCATGGTATGTTTTTCCATTTGTTAACATTTTCAGCTATTTCTTTTCTTATAGTTTCATAGTTCTCTTTATAGAGATCTTTCACGTCTTTTGTTAGGTAAATTCCCAAATATTTCATCTTCTTTGGTACTACTGTGAATGGGACAGAGTCCTTAACTGCTTTTTCAATTTAACTGTTTTTGGTGTATATAAAGGCTACTGATTTATGAATGTTGATTTTGTAACCTGAGACGCTGCTGTATTCCTTGATCACTTCTAGGAGTTTTGTAGTAGAGTCCCTAGTGTTTTCCAGATACACAATCATATCATCTGCGAAGAGTGAGAGTTTGATCTCTTCTGACCCTATATGGATACCCTTGATCACCTTTTCTTCCCTAATTGCGGTGGCTAAAACTTCCATTACAATGTTGAAGAGCAATGGAGACAATGGGCAGCCTTGTCTGGTTCCTGATCTGAGTGGAAATGATTACAATTTAACTCCATTCAATATGATATTGGCTGTGGGGTTGCTGTAGATTGCCTCTATCAGTTTAAGAAAAGTCCCTTCTAGACCAATTTTCTTGAGTGTTCTGATCATGAAGGGATGCTGGATATTATCAAAAGCTTTTTCTGCATCAATTGAGAGAATCATATGGTCTTTGTTTTTTAATTTGTTTATGTGCTGAATTACATTTATAGATTTACGGATATTGAACCAGCCTTGAGACCCTGGGATAAAACCAACTTGGTCATGATGTGTAATTTGTTTGAAGTGTTGCTGGATTCTGTTTGTTAGGATCTTGTTGAATATTTTTGCATCTATATTCATTAGTGATATTGGTCTATAATTTTCTTTTCTTGTTGGGTCTTTTCCTGGTTTGGGGATCAGGGTGATGTTTGCTTCATAGAACGTGTTGGGTAGTCTTCCTTCTTTTTCTACATTTTGGAACAGGTTGAGTAATATAGGTACTAATTCCTCTTTAAAGGTTTCGTAGAATTCTGACGTGAAACCATCTGGTCCCGGGCTTTTCTTTTTAAGGAGGTTTTGTATAGTTGATGCTATTTCTGAACTTGATATGGGTCTATTCAACATTTCCACCTGATTCTGGTTAAGTCTTGGAAGGTGGCGTGCTTCCAAGTATCGGTCTATTTCCTTCAGATTTTCATATTTCTGAGAATAAAGTTTCTTGTAATATTCATTAAGGATTTTTTGGATTTCTAATGAGTCTGTTGTTATTTCGTCTTTGTTGTTTCTGATTGATGATATTAGAGATTTTACTCTTTTTTTCCTGATTAGGTTGGCCAGAGGTTTATCTATTTTATTGACCTTTTCAAAAAACCAGCTTTTTGATTTATTGATCTGTTGTATTATTCTTTTGTTTTCAATTTCATTTAATTCTGCTCTAATTTTGGTTATTTCTTTTCTTCTACTGGGTTTGGGGTTGGAATGTTCTTCCTTTTCCAGTTGCGTGAGATGTCCCATTAAGTTGTTAACTTCCTCTCTTTCCGTTCTCTTGAGGAAGGCTTGCAGTGCTATAAATTTCCCTCTTAGAACTGCCTTTGTGGTGTCCCAGAGGTTCTGATAGTTTGTGTCTTCATTGTCGTTTTGTTCCAAAAAATTGGCGATTTCTTTCTTAATCTCATCTCTGACCCAGCTATCATTCAGCATAAGGTTATTTAACTTCCATGTTTTTGTATGGGTATGCAGATTCCTGTTGTTACTCAATTCAAGTTTTATTCCATGATGGTCCGAGAAGATGCATGGAATAATTTCTATTCCTTTAAATTTACTGAGGTTAGACTTGTGACCTAAAATGTGGTCAATTTTGGAGTAAGTTTCGTGGGCTGATGAGAAGTATGTGTATTCAGTTTTGTTCGGATGAAATGTTCTGTAGATGTCTGCTAAATCTAAATATTGGATGGTTAGGTTTAAATCTAAGATTTCTTTGCTCAGCTTTTTTCTGGAGGATCGATCCAACACTGCCAAGGGAGTGTTGAAATCTCCGACGATTATGGAGCTGGAGGAAATCAAGTTACTCATGTTTGTTAGAGTTTCTCTTATAAATTGAGGTGCATTCTGATTGGGTGCATAGATATTGAGATCTCATCATATTGAGTATTACCCTTAACAAATATGAAGTGACCATTCTTGTCCTTCCTTACTTTTGATGGTTTAAAGCCTACTGTATCTGCAAATAAAATTGCAACACCTGCTTTTTTCTGATTACCATTTGCCTGAAATATGGATGACCATCCTTTCACCCTGAGTCTGTATTTGTCTTTTAAGTTGAGATGTGACTCTTGTATGCAACAAATATCTGGCTTAAGTTTTTGTATCCAGTCAGCTAACCTATGCCTCTTTAGAGGACAGTTTAAGCCATTCACATTGATGGAGAGTATTGATAAGTCTGGTGGAATTTTGGGTATCGAGTTTTTCAAAGGTCCAGTGGACATTTTTAATCCTTTCGCCAGTGTGGAAGTTGGAGTTTGATCCGAAGTTTCTGAGTGAGTTTACTTTTGTGGTATAGGATTGGGTTGGTCATTGTGGAGGATAGGTCTGAGAACATCCTGAAGAGCTGGTTTACTTATGGCAAATTTTTTCAACATATGAATGTCATTGAAGTATTTAATTTCTCCATCATAGATGAAACTCAGTTTAGCTGGATACAAGATCCTGGGTTGAAAGTTTTTTTGCTTTAGGAGATTAAAAGTTGATGACCAGCCTCTTCTTGCTTGAAAAGTTTCAGCAGAGAGATCTGCAGTTATTCTAATATTCTTACCTTTGTACGTTATAGTTTTCTTTCGCCGGGCTGCTTTGAGAATCTTCTCTTTCATGTTAACTTTAGTGAAGCTAATTATGATATGTCTGGGAGATGGCTTATTGGGGTTGAATCGTGCTGGGGTTCTGAAGCTGTCTGCTATCTGAATTTCAGATTCTCTAGGCATGTCTGGAAAATTTTCTTTCATAATTTCATGCAGAAGGGCCTCTGTGCCCTCGGAGGCCACTTCATTGTTCTCAGAAATTCCTATAATCCTTATGTTGCTTTTTTTTGAATTATCTGAGAGTTCTCTGAGTGAGTGATCCGTTTTTGCTCTCCATTTCTCTTCCTCTTTGAGAGATTGGGAGCGTTCGAAGACTTTATCTTCAATGTCAGAAATCCTTTCTTCTGCTTGCTCCATTCTGTTACTGAGGGATTCTACTGTATTTTTCATATCTTTGAGGGCTGTAAGTTCTTGCTTCAGTGTGTCTAAGTCTTTGGTGGTTTTGTCTTTAAATTCGTTAAATTCTTGAGACAATTTTTGAATTTCTCCTCGGATTCCTAATTCCATTTTATTAATCTTGTCTGCCATCCAAATTCTGAATTCGATTTCTGACATCTCAGCCAGTTGTTTATGAATGGGATCTTCAATCACATCTGCCATATCTTTTCTTGGGGGGGGTTGATCTATTCTGGTTATTCATGTTACCAGAGTTTTTCTGTTGATTCCGCCCCATGGTTATTTTACTCCCTTTGGTTTTTCCCCTGGGGTTTTATCGAGGGCCCGTACAGTGTTGTGGCCTGAGAAACTGGGGCCCTGTCTGGTGTGGTGGAGCAAAGTGGTTCTGTCTTATTTTCAGCTGGTTTCTGTTCGATCCTATTGCAACTTCTACTCTGGCTTGAAGTCTCAGCTGTGTGGAAAAATCAGCAATTAAGTCACCCCGCCTGCCCACCTCTGGCCCCAGTTGGAAAAGGAGAATCAACCTTCCTACAACCGTACACCCAGGGCACCGCCTGAAAAGTCCTCAGTCTATTAGCCCAGTTCAAAAGGTCCAAATGAACTGTCTCAATCGGCACTTGTCTCAGGTGAGAGAGTTCAAGACGTCTCTGGGAACTGGATCACAGGGGTCTGGTCACTCCTCTGACACAGCTCACCCCAGTGCAGCATGGAGTCAGGAGGATCCACCCAGCAAACAGAGCAGTCTAGGAAGGTTGACATCTCTGTCCCCACTTTGCCCCTCCGTGGGACCCAGTCACTGGTATCTCTGCAGATGGCTAACCCAGTTGCCTGCAGTGAACAGACACTCCAGGGGTTTGCACCTGCCTGAATCACAAGGAAGTCTGCCAGGCCCCCACAGACTGCCGCTATCTAGCAGGAGGAGATGGGGCCTGACATCTATGAGTGTTTGATGCAGGTGATGGGAGGGAGGTGTTCACTCAGGCTTAGCCCCGTCCCTGATGGATGCTGCTAACAGAACAGAACAGAACAGAACAGAACAGAACAGACAACTTTGCAGGGTTCTGTCTCTGTTCCTGTCGAAATTGCCTACAGAAGACGAGCTGTTTTGAGTTCAAACGTCTTTGGTGTTGGAGGTTTGAGTCCGATCACCTCTCTGGGTCGGCCCCGCCCTGGAAGCTTCCTGGGTTTGTGAGCAGTGTCAGGAAATCCCCCGCTCACCGGTGGCCTCCTCTGGTTGCCCAGGGAGACAGGGGGTGTGGCCTCAAAATATCCGGAAGTGAGCGTTCTGCCGTTAAAGAAAAAACGGCTGTTGATCTACCTCCAGGGAACTGCTGCTCTGGTGTGGGCACTCAGGCGACCCTTTTCTCTTCTGTCTCGTGCCCCAGAGTTAGCACTGAGCGGCTGCAGTTTGTGCTGGGTCCACACCCCTCAAGAGATCTCCCAAGAATCAGAAATATTGGGGGATAAGCCCCCAGACCCCGAATGGGAGTGGGGGGGGTGGAAGGTAGAGTTTCATTCAGTTTTAGGCAACAATACTGCCCGGGGAGGGCTCCTGCACTGCACTGCAGGGAAGTGCCGCCAAGGCTTGATTTCCCCTCAGCAGAGTGCCCTCTCCTCGCTCACTGTCCCAGAGTCGGCGCTGACCTGATGCAGCTCAGGCACTGTGCACTCCCCTCGAGAAATCACCCAAGGATCCAAACTCCTGGGGGATAGGCCCTCAGACCCCAAGTGAGAGTAGGGGCTCTCAACTCTCAGCGGGGAAGCTAGAGTCTTATTCAGTCTTGTGCCCGGGGAGGGTTGCTGTACTGCACCTCAGGGAAGTGCCGCGAAGCATGACTCCACCTCAGCCCGGTGCCCTCTCCTCACTCGCGCGCCTCAGAGTCAATGCTGACCAGTCGCAACTCAGGGACTGTCCACTCCCCTTGAGAAATCACCCAAGGATCTGAACTCCTGGGGGACAGGCCTCCGGACCTCAGTGGGAGGGAGGGGAGCACCGGGAGGGTTGCTGGCAAAGGATTCCCAAAGTTTTATTCCATGTTATGCCTGGCAGGAGAATGCCACGGCACCTCAGTAGGGGGGGTAGGTCCAGTTTTTAGAAGGTCTCTCCCGTGGAGTGTAGTGGGAGGGCCTTTAATTTCTGCCCGCTTGTTTAATTGTGGGGGTCTTCAGCAGGTCCCATGGGGGAGGGGGACTCCCGTCCACTTGGTGGTGGATTTTGTACCTTTTGTTTGCGTCCTTGTGATCACAGCTTGCCTCAGCGGTGTTGATGTGCGTTCTTCAACCTTCTCTCTTGGTGAGACTCAAGTCCACCAGGATACTTACTAAATTTCTGTCCCTTAACTCTCCTTCTGGACGGGAGCCTCTGTTGAAAGCTGGCTTCAGTCCGCCATCTTGTCTCTCCCCCCCGCAGTTATGATTTAATAAAGAATTTGAAAAATGGGTATAGAAGATAAATACCTCAAAATAATAAAAGCCTCCACAGCTAACATCATCCTCAACAGGGAAAAATTGAAGACCTTTTCTCTAAGGAACAGAACAAAGTGAGGATACACACTTCCACCACTGTTATTCAACATAATACTGGAAGTCCTGGTTAGTTAGATCAGATAGACAAGAGGAAGGAAGGAAGGAAGGAAGGAAGGAAGGAAGGAAGGAAGGAAGGAAGGAAGGAAGGAAGGAAGGAAGGAAGGAAGGAAGGAAGGAAAGAAGGAAGGAAGGAAGGAAAAGGGAAGGGAAGGGAAAGGGAAGGGAAGGGAAGGAAGGGAAGGAAGGGAAGGAAGGGAAGGAAGGAGGGAGGGAGGGATGGAGGGGCATCTAAATTGAAAAGGAAGAGGTCAAATGAGCCTCCTTTGCAGATGACATAATTTTATGCCTAGAAAAACTAAGATTTCATCTAAAACTGTTAGATCTGATTTTAAAAATCAATAAAGTTGCAGGCTACAAAATCAAAACATAAAAATCAGTAGCATTTATATACATCAACAGTGAAAAAACTGAAAAAGAAAATGAGAAAGCAAACATGTTTATAGTACCTATAAAAAATATAAAATATGTATAAATCAATCTAACCAAAGAAGTGAAATATCTATATAATGAAAACTATAAAATTCTTATGAAAAAAATAGAAGAGGGCACACACAAAAAAATGGAAAGACATCATGCTTATGGATTGGAAGAAATAAATTTTTTTTTTTTTTTTTTTGTAGAGACAGAGTCTCACTGTACCACCCTCGGGTAGAGTGCCATGGCATCACACAGCTCACAGCAACCTCTAACTCTTGGGCCTACGCGATTCTCTTGCCTCAGCCTCCCGAGAAGGTGGGACCACAGGCGCCCGCCACAACGCCCGGCTATTTTTTTTGTTTTTGTTGCAGTTTGGCCGGGGCTGGGTTTGAACCCGCCACCCTCGGCATATGGGGCCGGTGCCCTACTCACTGAGCCACAGGCGCCGCCCCGGAAGAAATAAATTGTTAAAATTACAATGTTACCCAAAGCAATGTATAGATTCAATGCAATCCTTATCAAAATACTGATGGCAAACTTCATACAAACAGAAAAAATACTTCTAAAATTTATGTGGAACCACAATAGACCCTGAATAACCAAAGCAATCCTAACCAAGAAGAACTAAGCTGGAGGCACTGTACTATGTGACTTCAGAATTTACTACAAACTTGTAGTAACCAAAACAGCATGGTATTGGCATAAAAACAAAACACAGACCAGTGGAACAGAATGGAGAACACAGGTATATACATACACACATTCATAACCAACTCATCTTTAACAAAGGAATCAGGAATATGCAATGGGGGAAAGGACAATCTTTTCAATACATGGCACTAGGAAAACTGGACACATACATGAAGAAGAATAAAAGTAGAACTTTATCTTTCACCATACACAAAAATAAAGTTGAAATGGACTTAAAACTTAAATCTAAGACCTTAAACTATGAAACTAACAGTGGGAAAATGCTTCAGGGCATTTATCTGGAGCTGAACAAATGTATTTGTGTGTGGTTAAACCTCTAAAGCAGAATATTGGGATTGCATCAAGTTAAAAAGCTTCTTCTGCACAGCAAAGGAAACAATCAATAAAATGAAGAGACAACCCACAGAATGAGAGAAAATGTTTGCAAACTATCTGTCTGACAGAATTATAAAAGGAGTGCAAACCACCCAATAGCAAAAAAAAAAAAAAAAAAAAAAGAATTTAAAAATGAGCAAAAGATCTGAACAGACATTTTTCAAAAGAAGATATACAGATTGCCAACGGGTATATGAAACAATGCTCAGCATCACTAATCATCAGAGAAATGCAAATCAAAACTACAATAAAATACTATCTTATTCTTTTTAAAATGGCTTGTATGAAGGAGACAGCCTATAACAGATGCTGAAGAGGATGTGGGAAAAGGGCAAACCTCATATGCTGTTGGTGGGAATATAAATTAGTACAGCCATGGTTGAGAACAGTATGGAGGTTCTTCAAAGGGCTAAAACTAGAGTTACCATATGGTCCAGAAATTCAATTACTTGGTATACATCCCAAAGAAAGGAAATTAATATATTGAAGAACTATCTGCACTCGCATGGGTATTGCAGCACTATTTATAATACCAAATAGCTCATCAATCTGAGTGCCCATCAACTCATGAATGATAAAGAAAATGTGATGTGTGTACCCAATGCAATACTATTTCGCTATAAAAAATAATGAAATCACCTCCTTTGAAGCAACATGGGTGGAACTGGAGGCTCTTATGCTAAGTGAAACAAGCACAAAAAGATAAATATCATAGATTCCCCCTGTTCCATGAAAACATGGACCTCATGAAGATTGTAAACTGGTAGTGACCAGAGATAGGGAGGGGGCATGTGTGGGTGAAGGGGGAAAGAAATGAATACAAATGTATTTATTGCCACTGAATTGTACAGTCAAAAATGGTAAAGATGGTAAATTACGTATGTATACTTCAACAATAAAAAATAAAACAAAACGTCCACAAAGGATGTCAACAAAAAGAGTTTATTCAAACTCCAAGTGATGAGGATGCCATCTTAGAAGCAGAGCTACATCAAAGAATGATGATCAGTGCTACTGATGTGGGGAAAAATGAGGATAGTTTATATAAGCAAAACGGAAGTGCTGAGCAGAATTGCAACATTTTTCATACAAAGGCTAACCTACAAATGTAATATTTCATTGCCTACTATTGGTTACATTCTAAGGCAGTGGTCCCCAATATTTTTGGCACCAGGGACCAGTTTCATCAAAGGCTATTTTTTCCACAAACCTATGGGGGGCGGGAACTGGGAGGCAGACAGAGGTAGAGTTCAGATGGTGATATGGTGATAGAAGCCTGTAAACACAGATAAAGCTGCTTCCCTGGATCGCCCACCACTCACTTCCTACTGTGCACCCAGTTTCTAAGTTTCCTGGAAGACAATTTTTCCACAGATGGGGGGTTGGGGAGTGGGGTGGAGGAGCTTTGCAGCCTGGCTCCTGACAGTGCTCCTCACCCCTCGGTGGAACACTGCTCTAAGGAGTTGTTTAACTTCTAAAGAGGTAACTGACACAAAGGTTTCTGCCCTCACTTAATTTAGTCTAGGTTTAAGTGAATATTAGGGAGTCTGGTTAATGCACAACATTTCGACCAAAGGTCAAAGAGCAACAGTCATTTATATTATGACTCAGCTTTCAGGGTTGAACTTTTCCTTTGGCATATTAACTTTGGAAGTTCCTGAAACTTTGTGTTCTTTATACATGCTGATAGAAATATAGACAGTAAAGTTAACACTGAAGAAGTCTCAGATGGAAATGATGAACCTACTGGGAATTGGAGCAAAGATCAGTGTTAGTTATACTGTAGCAAAGAACTTGGATGTCCCAGAGCTTTGTGGAAGACTGAACTTAAGAGTGAAGACCTAAGGTATCTATTGGAAAAGATTTCTATGCAGCAGTGTTCACAACACATTGTCATTACTTTTAACAGTGTATGCTAAAATATGGCAGCAAATAAATAACCTAAAAGCAGAATTCTAATTAAAATGGAAACAGAACACAAAAATTTAGAATATTCACAGCCTGGACATTGTAGAAAAGGAAAGAGCATTTTCAGGAGACAAATTGAAGGATGCCTCAGAACCACTGCTTGTTAGAGAGATTAGTATGACTGAAATGAAGACAAAAGGCAAAAGGCCCCAAAGGCAGCTCAGAAATCTCCGAGGCTCCCCTTCCCATCACAGGCCATGAGGCCTAGTAGGACAGAAGGGTTTCAGGAGCACAGGCCTGGGGCACTGCTGCCCTGAACCACCTCAGGGTGCTTCTTCCTGCATCCTGGCCACTGCTGTCCAAGCATGGCTTAAATGCCCCAGGTATTGCTTGGGCCACTGCTCTATAGGGTGAAGCCCTCAGCCTTGCCAGTGCCCATATGATAGTAAGTCTGCAGGTGCCCAGAATGCAAGAGCCATGGAGGCATGGTGGCTTCCACCTACATTTCAGAGGATATTTTGAAAACTCTGAGTGTCCAAGCAGAAACCTGCCACAGGGGCAGAACCACCAATGAGAGTCCCCATCTGGGTAATGCCTAGTGAAACTGACCCCAGAATGGTAGAAACAATAGCAACTTGTGACTTTAGCTTGGAAAAATCTGATACTAGACTCCAGCTTCTGAGATCAGAACACAGGGGCTGTGTCCAGCAAAGCTATGGGGAGGATGCAGGCCTGCATCCTTGGCAGCCTGTGCCTTACACCAGTTTGCCCAGGTCCCAAGCTATAGAGTTAAAGAGATTATTTTGGAGATTTAAAATTTAATGTCTGACCTTCTGGGTTTTGTACTTGCATCGGACCTATTACCCCTTTCTTTAGCTGATTTCTTCTTCTTGGAATGAGAATGTTTACACAAATAGAGTACAACCATTGTACCTTGGAAGCAAATGACTTTTTTTAATTTTATAGGAAGGCATTTGCCTTGAGTCTCAGATGAGACTTTGGACTCTGAATTTTCAAGTTTGTGCTGAAACAAATTCAGACTTTTGGGACTATTGGGATGAAATGATTTGTATGTTTCATTGAGAAGGATAGGAATTTTGGAGGGCCAGAGGCAAAATGCTATGGTTTAGCTGTTTGTACCCTGTAAACATCATGCTGAAATTTGATCCCCAGTGTTGGAGGTGGGGTATAATGTAAGATGTTGGGACAAGGTGGGGGATCCCTCATGAATAGACTAATGCCCTCCCTTGGGAACTAGTAAGATCTTCCTCTCTTAGTTCTCATAAGAGCTGGTTGTTTTTATTTGTTTGGTTGGTTTTTTAAACAAAGCCTGACACCTACCCTTGCTCTGTTGCTTCCTTTCTTGCCATCTCTGTACACACTACTTCCCTTTCATCTTCCACCAGGAGGGGAAGCAGCCTGAGGCCCTCACCAGATGCCTGATGGTGAAATCAGAGCTCATGAGCCAAACAAACCTTTTTTAAAAAACATAAATTACCCAGCCTCAGATATTCCTTTGTAGCAACATAAAATGACTGAGAACAAGACTTTTTTTTTCTGTATTGAACCTCCTTTTTTTTATTATTAAATCATAAACAGATAGATCATGTATACATTAATGCATTTATGGGGTACAATATGCTGATTTCATATAGAATTAGGAACACTTACATCATACTGGTTAATATATACCTCATCTTGTTTGCTTAATTATTGTGTTAAGACATTTATACTCTACACTAATAGATCTGACATGTACCCTTGCATTATGCACCATTGGTGTGATCCCACCATTCACCCTCCCTCCATCTGCCCTCCCTCCTCCCCTCCCATTCCTCCTCCTCTCTTCTTCATCCTGGGCCATTGTTGTGATCTATACTTTATATGAAAGTGTGAGTGATTGTAAATGGGTTTCATAATAGTACTGAGTACATTGGATATTTTTTCTTCCGTTCTTGAGATACTTTACTAAGTAGGATATGTTCCACCTCCATCCATGTAAATGTAAAAGAGGTGAAGTCTCCATCTTTTTCAAGGCTGCATAATATTCCATGGTATAAATATACCACAATTTATTAATCCATTCATGGGTTGATGGGCACCTGGGCTTCTTCCATGACTTGGCTGTTATGAATTGAGCAGCAATGAACAATCTGGTGCAAATATCTTTGTTATAAAGTGATTTTTGGTCTTTTGGATATACACCTAGTAGAGGAATTGTAAGATCAAATGGCAGGTCTACTTTTAGATCCCTGAGTATTGTCTATACTTCTTTCCAAAAGGGACATACCCTGTTTTCCTGAAAATAAGACATCCTCCGAAAATAAGACCTACTTACAGGAAAGATAAGACATCCCCTGAAAATAAGACCTAGCGCATCTTTGGGAGCACACCTTAAAATAAGACACCATCTTATTTTTGGGGAAGCAGAGTAGTAGCTTGCACTCCTACCAGCAGTGCAGAAGCGTTCCCTTTTTCTCCACATCCCTGCCAACATCTGTAGTTTTGGGATTTTGTTATGTGAGCCACTCTTATGGGAGTTAGATGATATCTCAAAGTGGTTTTAATTTGCATTTGTCTGATGATTGAAGATGATGAGCAATTTTTCATGTGTCTGTAGGCCATGCGCCTATCATCTTCAATGAAGCTTCTGTTCAAGTCCTTTGCCCACAATGAAATGGGATTACTTGTTCTTTTCTTATTAATAAGTTTGAGTTCTCTGTGGATTCTGGTTATCAAACCTTTGTCAGAAGCATAACCTGCAAATGTCCTCTCCCATTCTGAGGGCTATCTGCTTTCTTTACTTACTGTGTTCTTATCTGTGCAGAAGTTTTTAGTTAGATTAGATCCCAGGAATGTATTTTTGGTGCTGCTTCAATTGCCCAGGGTGTCCTCCTCATAAAGTGTTCTCCCAGGCCAATTTCTTCAAGTGTTTCTTCTGCACTCTTTCCAAGAATCTTTATAATTTCATGTCTTAACCTTAAATCTTTTATCCAGTGAGAGTGAATTTTTGTTAATGGTGAAAGGTGTGGGTCCAGTTTCAGTTTTCTACAAGTTGCCAGCCAATTCTCCAAGCACCTTTTGTTAAATAGGGAATCTTTCCCCCAATTTATATTTTTGATGGGCTTATCAAAGATCAAAAGATGATAAGTGTCTGGGTTCATCTCTTGGTTCTCAATTCTGTTCCACGCATCTACCTCTCTATTTTTGTGCCAATACCATGCTGTTTTGATCACAATTGATTTTTAGTATAGTTTGCAGTCTGGTAGTGTGATTCTTCCTGATTTGCTTTTATTTCTGGGTAATATCTTGGCTATTTGAGGCTTCTTCTGGTTCCATATAAAACAAACTACTATTTTTCCATACTTTTTAAAAGTATGACAGTGGTGCTTTGATAGGGATTGCATTAAATTTGTAAATTGCTTTGGGTAATATGGAAGTATGACAGTGGTGCTTTGATAGGGATTGCATTAAATTTGTAAATTGCTTTGGGTAATATGGACGTTTTAACAATGTTGGTCCTTCCTACCCATGAGCATGGTATGTTTTTCCATTTGGTAACATCTTCAGCTATTTCTTTTCTCAGTGTTTCATAATTCTCTTTTTAGAGATCTTTCACATCCTTCATTAGGTAAATTCTGAAATATTTAATCTTCTTTCACATCACTGTAAAGAAGGGAATAGAATCTTTGACTGTTACTTCGGCTTGACTATTATTGGTATATATAAAAGCTACTGATTTGTGAGTATTGATTTTTTATCCTGAGACACTACAGTATTCCTTGATCACCTCTAAGAGTTTTTTGGTTGAGTCCCTTGGTTTTCCAGGTATAAAATCATATCATCTGTGAAGAGTGAGAGTTTGTTCTCCTCTGACTGTATTTGTATACCCTGATCACCTTCTCTTGCCTGATTGAGATGGGTAAGACTTACATTACAATGTTAAAGAGTAGTGGAGACAATGGGCAACTTTGCCTGGTTCCTGATCTGAATGGAAAAGTTTTCTTTTCTTTCTTTTTTTATTATTGTTAAATCATAGCTGTGTACATTAATATGATGATGGGGCACCATACACTGGTTTTATAGAAGATTTGACATATTTTAATCACATGGTTAACATAGCCTTCCTGGCATTTTCTTAGTTATTGTGTTAAGACATTTATATTCTACATTTACTAAGTTTCACATGTAAGATGCACCATAGGTATAATCACACCAATCACCCTCCCTCTGCCCATCCTCCCTCTCCCTCTCCCTCTTCCCCATATTCTTAGGTTATAATTGGGTTATAGCTTTCATATGAAAGCCATAAATTAGTTTCATAGTAAGGCTGAGTACATTGGATACTTTTCCTTCCATTCTTGGATACTTTACTAAGAAGAATATGTTCCAGCTCCGTCCATGTAAATATGAAAGAGGTAAAGTCTCCATCTTTCTTTAAGGCTGCATAATATTCCATGGTGTACATATACCACAATTTATTAATCCATTCATGGATCGATGGGCACTTGGGCTTTTTCCATGACTTAGCAATTATGAATTGGGCTGCAATAAATACTCTGGTACAAATATCTTTGTTATAATGTGATTTTTGGTTTTCTGGGTATATACCTAGTAGAGGAATTATAGGATTGAGTGGCAGATCTATTTTTGATCTCTGAGTGTTCTCCAAACATCTTTCCAAAAGGAATGTATTAATTTGCATTCCCACCAGCAGTGTAGAAGTGTTCCCTTTTCTCCCCATCCATGCCAACATCTCTGGTCTTGGGATTTTGTGATATAGGCTAATCTTACTTGAGTTAGATAATATCTCAAAGTAGTTTTGATTTGCATTTCTCTAATGAATAAAGATGATGAGCTTTTTTTCATATGTCTGCCGGCCACGTGCCTGTCTTCTTCAGAGAAGTTTCTCTTCAGGTCCCTTGCCCAACTTGTGATGGGATCACTTGTTCTTTTCTTGCTTATACTTTTGAGTTCTCTGTGGATTCTGGTTATTAAACCTTTGTTGGAGATATAACTTGCAAATATCTTCTCCCATTCTGAGGGATGTCTGCTTGCTTTACTTACTGTGTTCTTGGCTGTGCAGAAGCTCTTCAGTTTGATCAGGTCCCAGTAGTGTATTTTTGAAGCTGCTTCAATTGCCCGGGGAGTCCTCCTCATAAAATACTTGCACAGACCGATTTTTTCAAGGGTTTTCCCTTCACTCTCTTCTAATATTTTTATAGTTTCATGTCTTAAGTTTAAATCTTTAATCCAATGAGAGTCTATCTTAGTTAATGGTGAAAGGTGTGGGTCCAGTTTCTGTCTTCTACAGGTTGCCAGCCAGTTCATCCAGCACCATTTGTTAAATAGGGACTCTTTTCCCCACTGAATGTTTTTAATTGGCTTGTCAAAGATCAGATAATGGTAAGTAGCTGGATTCATCTCTTGGTTCTCTATTCTGTTCCAGACATCTACTTCTCTGTTTTTGTGCCAGTACCATGTGTTTTGATCACTATTTGATTTGTAGTACAGTCTCAGGTCTGGTAGCGTGATTCCTCCTGCTTTGTTTTTATTGCTGAGTAATGTTTTGACTATTCGAGGTTTTTTTCTGATTCCATATAAAATGAAGCATTATTTTTTCAAGATCTTTGAAGTATGACAGTGGAGCTTTAATAGGAATTGCATTAAAATTATATATTGCTTTGGAGAGTAAAGACATTTTAATAATGTTGATTCTTCCCAGCCATAAGCATGGTATGTTTTTCCATTTGTTAACTTCTTCAGCTATTTCTTTCTTTCTTTTTGTAGAGACAGAGTCTCACTTTATGGCCCTCGGTAGAGTGCCATGGCATCACACAGCTCACAGCAACCTCCAACTCCTGGGTTTAAGTGATTCTTTTGCCTCAGCCTCCCAAGTAGCTGGGACTACAGGCACCCACCACAACACCCAGCTATTTTCTGGTTGCAGTTCAGCAGAGGCCAGGTTTGAACTCGCCACCCTCATATATGGGGCCGGCGCCTTACCAACTGAGCCACAGGTGCTGCCCCTTCAGCTATTTCTTAAAGTTTCATAGTTCTCTTTGTAGAGATCTTTCATGTCCTTGGTTAGGTATACTCGCAAATATTTCATCTTCTTTGGCACTACTGTGAAAGGAATATAGTCCTTGACTGTATTTTCGGCTTGGGTATTGTTGGTATATATAAAGGCTACAGATTTATGGGTGTTGATTCTGTAGCCTGAGACATTGCTGTATTCCTTGATCACTTCTAAAAGTTTTGTAGTAGAATCTCTGGTGTTCTCCAGATATAAGATCATAACACCTGTGAAGAGTGAAAGTTTGATCTCTTCTGACCCTATGTGGATACCCTTGATCACTTTTTCTTCCCTAATTGCAATGGCTAAAACTTCCATTAAAATGTTAAAGAGAAATGGAAAAAATGGGTAACCTTGCCTGGTTCCTGATCTAAGTGGAAATGATTTCAATTTAACTCCATTCAATACGATATTGGCTGTGGGTTTGCTGTAGATGGCCTCTATCGGTTTAAGAAATGTTTCTTCTATACCAATTTTCTTAATTGTTCTGATCATGAAAGGATGCTGGATATTATCAAAAGCTTTTTCTGCATCAATTGAGAGAATCACATGTTCTTTGTTTTTTAGTTTGTTTATATACTGAATTATATTTATAGATTTACGTATATTGAACCAGCCTTGAGACCCTGGGATAAAACCAACTTGGTCCTGATGTATAATTTGTTTGATGTGATGCTGGATTCTGTTGGTTAGGATCTTGTTGAATATTTTTGCATCTATATTCATTAGTGATATTGGTCTATAATTTTCTTTTCTTGATGGTTCTTTTTCTGGTTTGGGGATCAGGGTGATGTTTACTTCATAGAATGTGTTGGGTATTCTTCCTTCTTTTTTATATTTTTGAATAGGTTGAGTAATATAGGTACTAGCTCCTCTTTAAAGGTTTGGTAGAATTCTGATGTGAAGCCATCAAGTTCCAGGCTTTTTTTTTTAGGGAGATTTTGTATGGTTGATGCTATTTCAGAAATTTGATAGAGGCCTTTTCAACATTTCCACCTGATTCAGGCTATGTCTTGGAAGGTGATGTGCTTTCAAGTATTGGTCAATTTCCTTCATATTTTCATATTTCTGAGAGTAAAGTTCCTTGTAATAGTCATTAAGGATTTTTTGAATTTCTGAGGAGTCTATTGTTATTTCATCTTTGTCATTTCTGATTGATGAAAAAAGAGATTTTACTCTTTTTTTTTTTTCCTGGTTAGCTTAGGCAAAGGTTTATCTATTTTATTGACCTTTTCAAAAAACCAACTTTTTTATTTATTGATCTGTTGTATATTTCTTTTGTTTTCAATTTCATTTAATTCTGCTCTAATTTTGGTTATTTCTTTTATTCTATTGGGTTTGCGGTTGGAATGTTGTTCCTTTTCCAGTTGCTTGAGATGTCCCATTAAGTTGTTAACTTCCTCTCTTTCTGCTCTCTTGAGGAAGGCTTGCAGTGCTATAAATTTACCTTGTAGGACTGCCTTTCTGGTATCTCAGAGGTTCTGATAATTCGTGTCTTCATCGTTGTTTTGTTCCAAAAATTTGGCAATTTCCTTCTTAATCTCATTTCTGACCCAGCTATCATTCAGCATAAGGTTATTTAACTTCCATTTTTTTGTATGAGTATGCAGATTCCTGTTGTTACTGAGTTCAACTTTTATTCCATGGTGGTCCGAGAAGATGCAAGGAATAATTTCTACTCCTTTAAATTTACTAAGGTTAGACTTGTGACCTAAGATGTGATTGATTTTGAAGTATGTTCTGTGGGCTGATGAGAAGTATGTGTATTCAGTTTTGTTGGAATGAAATGTTCTGTAGATGGCTGCTAAATCCAAATGTTGGATGGTTAGGTTTAAATCTAAAGTTTCTTTGCTCAGCTTCTTCTTGGAGGATCTATTCGACACTCCCAGGGGAGTGTTAATATCTCTGACTATTATGGAGCAGGAGGAAATCAAGGTGCTCATGTCTGCTAGAGTTTCTCTTATAAATTGAGGCACCATTATGCTTGGGTGCATAAATATTAATAATTGAAATTTCATCATATTGAGTATTATCCTTAACAAATATGAAGTGACCATTCTCATTCTTCCTTACTTTTGTTGGTTTAAAGCCTATTGTATCTGCAAATAGAATTGCAATACCTGCTTTTTTCCTGATTACCATTTGCCTGAAATATGAATGACCATCCTTTCACCCTGAGTCTATGTTTATCTTTTAAGGTAAGATGTGAATCTTGTATGCAGCAAATATCTGGCCTGAGTTTTTATATCCAGTCAGCCAACCTGTGCCTCTTCAGAGGACAGTTTAAGCCGTTCACATTAATGGAGAATATTGGTAAGTCTGGTAACATTTGGGGTATCAAGTTTTTTGAAAGTCCAGTAGACTTTTTTAATCTTTTCACCACTGTGGAAGTTGGAGTTTGATCAAAAGTTTCTGAGTAAGTTTACTTTTGTGGTAGAGGATTGGGCTGGTCATTATGGAGGATAGGTCTGAGAATATCCTGAAGAGCTGGTTTGCTTATGGCAAATTTCTTCAACATATGAATGTCATTAAAGTATTTAATTTCTTCATCATAAATGAAACTCAGTTTAGCTGGATACAGGATCTGGGTTTGAAAGTTATTTTGTTTTAGGAGATTAAAAGTCAATGACCACCCTCTTCTGGCTTGAAAAGTTTCAACAGAGAGATCTACAGTCATTCTAATATTTTTCCCTTTGTAGGTAATGGTTTTCTTATGTCTGGCTACTTTCAGTATTTTCTCCTTCATATTAACTTTAGTGAAGTTAATTATGATGTGCCTGGGGGATCTTATTCAGGTTGAGTCATGCTGGGCTTCTGAAACTGTGTGCTATCTGAATTTCAGAATCTTTTGGCATGTATGGAAAATTTTCTTTCATAATTTCATGGAGAAAGGCCTCTGTGCCTTACAAAGCTACTTCATCGCTTTCAGGGATTCCAATGAGGTGGATATTAGCCTTCTTCAAATCACCCCAGAGCTCTCTGAGAGAATGATTTGTTTTTGCTCTTCATTTCTCTTCCTCTCTGAGAGTTTGGGAGTGTTCAAAAACTTGTCCTTTCTTCTACTTGCTCCACTCTGTTACTGAGGGATTCTACTGTATTTTTCAGATCTTTGAGGGCTGCAAATTCTTGCTTCGATGTGTCAAAATCTTTGGTGGTTTTGTCTTTAAATTCGTTGAATTCTTGAGACAACTTTTTAATTTCACCTCAAATTTCTAATTCCAACTTTTGAACTGCTCCTCGAATTTCTAATTCAATATTTTCCACCATTCCATTAATCTTGTTTGCAATCCAAATTCTGAATTCCATTTCTGACATCTCAGCTATTTGTTTATAAATGGGATCTTCAGTTACATTTGCCATATCTTTCCTTGCGGGGAGTTGATCAACTCTGGTTATTCATGTTACCTGAGTTTTTCCGCTGATTCTGCCCCATGATTATTTTACACCATTTGACATTTCCCCTGGAGCTTTGCTGCGGACCTGTACAGTGCTACGACCTGAGAAACTGGGGACCTGTTTGTTGTGGTTGGGCTAAGTGGCTCTGTTTTGTTTTCGAACTAGGCTCTGTCCGACCCTAGTGAAACAGGTACTCTGGGTTGAAGTCTCAGCTGTGGAGAAATACCAGCAGTTAACTCACCCTTACCCCACAGGCAACAATTGGAAAAGGAAAATCAAACCTTCCTACAACCACAAACCCAGGGCACCACTTGGATAGTCCTCAGGCAATTGGCTCAGTTCAAAAGGTCCAAATCAATTGTCTTAGTAAGCACCTGTCTCAGGTGGAAGAGTTTAAAATGTCTCTGGCAACTAGATTGAAGGGGTCTGCTGACAACTCAAATATGACTTGCTCCAGTGCTCCATGAGGTCAGGGGGACCCACCCAGCAAATAGGTTAGTCTGGGACGGTTGATGCGCCTCTGTCACACCCCGTCACTGATAACCCCACAGGGCTGTGACCCAGTTGTCTCCAATGAGCAGATACTCCAGGGTTTTGTACCTGCCTGAATCACAAGGAAATCTATCTGGTAGGGGGAGGTGAGGCCTGACAACCTCAGGGGCTTGATGGAAGCGGGGGAGGGGTGTTCACTCTGTTCCAGCCCCATCCCTGATTGATGTTACTGAATGAAAAGAACTTTGCGGAATTTGTTTCTATCCCGGCTAAATCCCCCTGCAGAAGAGAATCTGTTTTGAGTTCACAGAACCTGCACCTCAGGCCTTGTCTTTGCTGCTGCGAAAGTTTGTATTCGCAGCACAGTTAGCTGTCAGTTCTAGCCTCCTGCCCTTCTTTGTCTAGGATGATGATCCCCTGGGGCTGGGTGCATCAAAGGCTCAGTAAAGCCGTCCTCTGGGTCAGCCCCACCCTGGGAGTCAGCCGGCACTGTGAGTGTGTTTTCTAGTCCCCGCACTCCTTCCAGGATGGTACTGCCTCAAGGAAACCCTTTAATCACAGGGCCTGCATTTCTGTCCTAGATCTGTTCTGCCGGTAGTTGCCACCTGAGAAGATGTCCAGCCTCCTCTGGTTGCCCAGAGAGATGGGGGTATGACTCCAGAATATCCAGGGGTGAGCCCTATTGTTGCCAAAAATGGCTTTTGCTCTGTGCCTCAGGGCACAACCACTCCAGCATGGCTCCCTCTCAGCAGACCGTACTCTCCTCACTCCTGTGCTGCAGAATCAGCACTGACAGCTGCAGTCCAGGCTCTGTCCACGCCCCTCGAGAAATCACCCAAGAATCTGGACTCCTGGGGGACAGGCCTCCAGACCTCAGAGTGAGAGTGGAGGGGAGTTCTGGGAGCTCAGAATTGCAGGTAGAGAATATTTACAGTTTTACACAGTTTTGTGTTTGGTAGGAGAGCGCCATGGCATCTTAGTAGGGGAAGTAGGTCCAGTTTTTAGAGGGTCTCTCCTGTGGAGTATAATGGGAGGACTTTTGAACTCTGCTTATTTGTTTATGGGGTACTCCAAGCCATTCTCATGGGGGAGGTGACTCCCTTCTGCTTGGTGATGGATTTTGTACCTTTTGTTTGTATCCTTGGGGTCACAGCTCACCTCAGCAGGGTTCTTCAAACTTCTCTCTTGGTGCATCTCTAATCTTCCAGGTTACTTGCTAAATTTCTGTCCTTTAACTCTCCTTCTGGATGGGAGCCTCTTTGTGAAGCTGGCTTCAGTCAGCCATCTTGTCTCCTACCCCTCAACTGCTGGAGGCCAGGGCCCTGCAGCCGCCCACTCGCAATGGTCACTTCCCAGGATCCCCCAGTTGTGGAGTGGCGTGCCTGGAAATGTTTTCAATTTTACTCCATTCAATATGATATTGTCTGTGGATTTGCTGTAGATAGTCTCTATCAGTTTAAGAAAAGTCCCTTCCATGCCTATTTTCTTTTTTTCACTTTTAAGAAACATTTATTATTATTGATTGTTTTTTTTTTTCAGTTAAAAATGTCTTTTTTAAATTTCAAATTCACATGAGTGTACAGATGTTTAGGTTACATTGTTTTCATTGCTAAGGTAAAGTCCAAGTTGTAGTTGAGACCTTCAGCCAGGAGGCGTGCTGAACATCCCCACATTGTGCACATTAGGTGAGATCCCATCCCCACATTGTGCACATTAGGTGAGATCCCACCAATCACCCTCCCTCCTCCCCCACCTCTCTCCCCTCTCCAGAGTCATTTTTAAACAATGATAAGGTCTACCCAGTCAGCAATTCTGCAGACAGCCCTCATGACTGCTTCAGCTCACTTCCTTCCAACCCTTTGCTATATGTCAACCCCTTTCTGTTCACTATGAGTTTAGCAGCCTCTCACCCCCTCCTCTCCTTCCCTCTCCCCGTCAGCCTCCTCTTTTCCTATGCTCACACCAGATATGAAATTAGCCCTGCTGGTGCCCTTGTATTTCCCAAGAGTGCCTTCTGCTCTCCCTTGTGTCCACAGCTCTCAGTTATGCAGGGTCAGGCCTTGGGGGGCCTGAGAGAGACTCTATTCTGTGTTCTTTCCATTTCTAGAGTCTGTGCAAAAACCTTCTCCTTCATTTAAAATGTCTCAAAATTCTCATTCTTGGTCGTGCCCATTGGTTCATTGTACTTGCTCAGATGAAGCTAAACCTCAGCAACAGGCACACAGATTTTCAGCTATTGTTTGTCTTTTTTCTCCCTCTATACATTTTTTTATTATTAAATCATACCTGTGTACATTAATGCGATCATGCAGCACCATACACTGGTTTAATAGACCGTTTGACACATTTTCATCACACTGGTTAACATAGCCTTCCTGATATTTTCTTAATTATTGTGTTAAGACATTTACATTCTACATTTACTAAGTTTAACATATATGCTTGTAAAATGCACTGCAGGTGTAATCCCAACAATCCCCCTCACTCCGCCCACCTCCCCCCTCCCTCTCCTCCCTTTTCCCCTTCCCCCTGTTCTGGGGTTATAACTGGGTTATAGCTTTCATGTGAAAGCCATAAATTACTTTCATAGTAGGGCTGAGTACATTGGATACTTTTTCTTCCAATCTTGAGATACTTTACTAAGAAGAATATGTTCCAGCTCCATCCCTGTAAACATGAAAGAGGTAAAGTCTCCATCTTTCTTTAAGGCTGCATAATATAGCATGGTGTCCATACCACAATTTATTAATCCATTCATGGATTGATGGGCACTTGGGCTTTTTCCATGACTTAGCAATTATGAATTGGGCTGCAATAAACATTCTGGTACAAATATCTTTGTTATTATGTAATTTGTGTTCTTCTGGGTATATACCTATTACAGGAATTATAGGATTGAATGGCAGTTCTATTTTTAGATCTCTAAGTGTTCTCCAAACATCTTTCCAAAAGGAATGTATTAATTTGCATTCCCACCAGCAGTGTAGAAGTGTTCCCTTTTCTCCACATCCATGCCAACATCTCTGGTCTTGGGATGTTGTGATATGGGCTAATCTTACTGGAGTTAGATGGTATCTCAAAGTAGTTTTAATTTGCATTTCCCTGATGATTAAAGATGATGAGCATTGTTTCATATGTCTGTAGGCCACATACCTGTCTTCTTCAGAGAAGTTTCTCTTCAAGTCCCTTGCCCAGACTGCGATGGGTTCACTTGTTCTTTTCTTGCTTATACGTTTGAGTTCTCTATGGATTCTGGTTATTCTTTGTCAGAGACATGACCTGAAAATATCTTCTCCCATTCTGAGTGCTGTCTGCTTGCTTTACTTACTGTGTTCTTGGCTGTGCAGAAGCTTTTTAGTTTGATCAGGTCCCAGTAGTGTATTTTTGAAGCAGCTCCAATTGCCCAGGGGGTCCTCCTCATAAAATATTTGCCCAAAGAGAGTTTACCTAACAATTGCAATCAGTATAACCTGGCTTACTGTACCCTCAATGAATCCCCAACAATAAAAAAATAATAATAATTAAAAAAAATTTTAAAAAATAAAATATTTGCCCAGACCGATTTCTTCAAGGGTTTTCCCTGCAATCTCTTCTAGTATTTTTATAGTTTCATGTCTTAAGTTTAAATCTTTAGTCCAGTGAGAGTCTATCTTATTTAATGGTGAAAGGTGTGGGTCCAGTTTCAGTCTTCTACAGGTTGTCAGCCAGTTTACCCAACACCATTTGTTAAATAGGGAATCTTTTCCCTATTAATTGGCTTGTCAAAGATCAAATAATGGTAAGTAGCTGGATTCATTTCTTGGTTCTCTATTCTGTTTCAGACATCTACTTCTCTGTTTTTGTGTAGTACCATGCTGTTTTGATCACTATTGGTTTATAGTATAGTCTGAGGTCTGGTTGCGTGATTCCTCCTGCTTTGTTTTTATTTCTGAGTAATGTCTTAGCTATTTGAGGTGTTGTCTGATTCCATATAAAATGAAATATTATTTTTTCAAGATCTTTAAAGATGACAGTGGAGCTTTAATAGGGATTGCATTAAAATTGTATATTGCTTTGGGTAGTATGGGCATTTTAACAATGTTGATTCTTCCCAGCCATGAGCATGGTATGTTTTTCCATTTGTTAACATTTTCAGCTATTTCATTTCTTAGAGTTTCATAGTTCTCTTTATAGAGATCTTTCACGTCCTTTGTTAGATAAACTCCCAAATATTTCATCTTCTTTGGCACTACTGTGAATGGAATAGGGTCCTTAACTGTTTTTTCAGCTTGACTATTGTTGGTATATATAAAGGCTACCAATTTATGAATGTTGATTTTGTAACCTGAGACACTGCTGTATTCCTTGATCACTTCCAATAGTTTTGTAGTAGAATCCCTGGTGTTTTCCAGATATACAATCATATCATCTGCGAAGAGTGAAAGTTTGATCTCTTTTGACCCTATATGGATACCCTTGATCACCTTTTTTCCCCTAACTGTGGTGGCTAAAACTTCCATTACCATGTTAAAAAGCAGTGGAGACAATGGTCAGCCTTGTCTGGTTCCTGATCTGAGTGGAAATAATTTCAATTTAACTCCATTCAATATGATATTGGCTGTGGGTTTGCTGTAGATGGCCTCTATTGGTTAAAAAAATTTCCCTTCTATACCAATTTTCTTAAGTGTTCTGATCATGAAGGGATGCTGGATATTATCAAAAGCTTTTTCTGCATCGATTGAGAGAATCATATGGTCTTTGTTTGTAATTTGTTTATGTGCTGAATTATCCTTATAGATTTACATATATTGAACCAGCCTCTAGACCCTGGGATATAACTGACTTAGTCATGATGTATAATTTGTTTGATGTGTTGCTGGATTCTGTTTGTTAGGATCTTGTTGAATATTTTTGCATCTATATTCATTAGTGATATTGGTCTATAATTTTCTTTTCTTCTTTTTTCTGTTTTTTTTTTTTAATCATTCATCACTACACATGGCTTTCTGCCACATCTCCACTCAGAGAAGGTGAGTTGGAAAATCTCATGCAGAGAAGCATAGGAACCAAGAAAAGGGGAAAGTGAAATGGATCTAGCATGCCTAGGAAGGTGGTCTTGTCATCGTCCTTTCTGCAAATGCTTGTCAGAGGGTTCATTCCGGATGATTTTAATATCATGGCCATCTTCCCTGATTTTCATGCACAGAGTACATTCGTTGGGATAAGTGGACATGTCACTGCCACACACAGGATTAAAGTCCCGAGGACATTGTGGTAGTTTATACTGAGCACAGTTTGGCTACGAAGACCTCAGTCAGGAGCAACAGCACCAAGCGCAGCACCGTGATCAGCATCCGGGGACTCAGCGCTCCTGCACCCACGTGACTTACATACCTATTTTCTTAACTATTCTGATCATGAAAGGATTCTGGATATTGTCAAAAGCTTTTTATGCATCTATTGAGAGAATCATATGGTCTTTGCTTTTTAGTTTGTTTGTGTAATGTAGCATATTTATGGATTTACGTATATTGAACCCACCTTGAGACACTGGGATAAAACCCACTTGGTCATGGTGTATAATTTGTTTGTTATGTTGCTGGATTCTGTTTGCTAGGATCTTATTCAATATTTTTGCATCTATGTTCATTAAAGATATTGGTCTATAGTTGTCATTTTTTTCTTATTGGGTCTTTTCCTGGTTGGTGATATTTGCTTCATAAAATGTGTTGGGAAGTTTTCCTTCTTTTGTGATGTTTTGGAAAAGGTTCAGTAATATAGGTACTAGTTCCTCTTTAAAGATTTGGTAGAATTCTGATGTGAAGCCATCTGGTACCGGACTCTTCTTTCTTGGGAGATTTTATATAGTTGATTCTATTTCAGTACTTGATGTAGGTCTGTTCAGCATTTCCAATTCTTTCTGATTTTGTCTAGGAAGTTGGCATGCTTCCAACTATTGATCAATTACTTTCAGATTTTCATATTTCTGAGAATAAAGTTTTTTTGTATTATTCATTAAGAATTTTTAAATTTCTGAGGTGTCTGTGGTTATTTCACCTTTGTTATTTCTGATTAATGATACTATGAATTTTAATTTTCTATTTTTGGTTACATTGGCCAAAGGTTTATCAATTTTGTTAAAATTTCAAAAAAACAGAGGCAGAGCATGATGGCGGACAGGACGGACGTGTAGCCTACCTCTCCCAAGCCACCAGGTGAGAGGAAAGGCCATCTGGACCTTCCCTGCATGTGGATTATTGGAGTGGACAGACAGCTGGAGATGCCCAGCGAACTGGCGGTTTGCTATATATGAGGGGTAATTTAAAATCACAGACTCTGTTGTAGAGATTCTTCCCTGCTCAGCCGTGCTGGCCAGCAGGCCCATCCCCTACGGAGGTCAGAAGCTTGTAAATGCTGACAAAATCCAATTGACAAATAATTTATCCTGAACTGAGGGAGGCTTCCGAAAGGAGAGCCACTCAAAACCACAGGGAGCTGGGCAAACTGTTGGACAATTGAAGGGAAGGGATCCTGCCCAGGAAACAGACACTTTGAACTACCCAAAAGGGCGGGCACCTTTCCCCCAGGCGTTGGAGGGGGCTGGCGGTTCAGGCTGCGTGGCGAACTGGTGGGCGCCCATCCAAAAGGGAAACTCCGATCCATAAAACTCAGAATAAGTCCCCCGAGCGCTCCAACCACAGGAACCGGCTTGAAGACTAGGACCCAGCTTTGGCTTCTGGAGCGGCGAAGCTACTGAAGCCGTGGACCAGCTTTGGCTGCTGAAACCACAGGAACCAGCTACAGGAGATAGAGCCGGGAGCCCGCCAACGAAAGGGCTAACTCAGCACCGCTCCCCTTATGGCCGATTACAGTCACCAGTTTGCAGGGGAACCTGGGAACAGAGTGGAGGGACTTAGGAAGCGTGGACACCTGCACTGAGTGGGAAAGTTGGTCGCAAGTGCTGTCTGGAAAAGAACAGCCGAGGTTGCACAATTCTTAGGCAACAATCTTTTACGGAAACTCCAAAATGGCGATGGGCCATGGAAGGTGGTTACCATGGTAACGGTATAAACTGTAAATCAGGTATAAGTCTCGGAACCCATCACAGCGCCACCTTGTGTCCAGAAAGTATATCGCAGTATGAATATATTCCTATGAAAGTTGATCCCTACAGCAGACATATAGATATTTATAGGTATATTTCTACACACAAGAATATTTTCGTAGTTGGTGCCTTTTTTTTTGTTTTGTTTTGTTTTTGGTTTTCGTGGGGTTTTTTTGTTTTGTTTTGTTTTTGTCTGTTTTTTCCTCACCATTCTCTTAGAGGAGATTTCAATAATTTTTTATTATTACTTTTTATATGGATATATCTTTTATTTCTGTGTCTTCTAATTTTAATTTCTTCTTTCTTCTCATTTAACATTCCTTCTAACACCACTTTTTTCTCTCTTTTTTTCCTTTCTTTCAATTATTTTACGATTATTACTACTATTTTTATTGCAGTTGTTCTGATATTGCTGTTGTCATGGCTGTTGCCTGTATGTCTATGTGTCTCTGTCTGTCTCTGTATCTATGGGCCCATGTGCCTGATAACCTTTGTATCTGTTTATTCGTTCATTTGGTCTCAATGAGCTTGGTGTTACGACCTGCAACTCTGAGCTCCTAACACTCCCCTCCACTCTCACTCTGTGATCTGGAGACCTGCCCCCACAAGAGTCCAGATTCTTGGGTGAACTCTCGAGAGGTGTAGACAGGACCTGGACTGCAGCTGGCCAGTGCTGACTCTGTAGCAAAGGAGTGAGAAGATGATGGTCGGCTGAGAGGAAATTACACTGGAGCGGTGGTGCCCCGAGGTGCAGAGCACCAGCCGTCTTCAGCAATAACAAGGCCCACCCCCAGATAACCCATAGCCTCTCCTCCTGTCTTCCTGGGCAATCAGATGAGACCGAGCATCTTCTCAGATGGCCAGCACCATGGAACACACCTGGGACTGAAACACAGGCCCTGTGAGTAAAGGGTTTTCCTGAGATGGTACCGACCTGGGTAGAACACGGGGACTAGAAAACACACCCACAGAGCCGGGAAATTCCCAGGGTGGGGCTGATCCAGAGGACCACTCTACTGAGCCTAAGGCGCACCTGGCCCTTAGGGGATCACCAGCCTATAGACAAAGGAGGCCAAGAGGCTACAGTCAACAACTGATTGTGCTGCGAATACAAACCCACAGGACTAAAGACAGGGCCTGAGGCACATGGTCTGGGAACTCAAATCAGCCTCTCCTCTGCAGAGGAATCTGGCAAGGTCAGAAACAAACTCCCACAGGGTAGTTCCCTTCACCCAGTAACATAAACTAAGGGTAGGGATGGAACTGAGTGAACACCTCCAGCCTCCATCAAGTGCCCGAGGTTGACAGCCCACACCACCCACTGCTGGATAAAGACAGAGAATAGCGGCCTAGTCGAGCAGACACGGACTACCCTGTGACTTAGGCAGGTGCAAACCCCTGGAGTATCTTCTTACTGCAGACAACTGACTGGGTCACAACACTGAGGGGCTAGCAGTGACAGGGTGTGACAGAGCTGCAAGGTGGGGAAGGAGGCATCAATCTTCCCAGACTGATCTATTTACTGGTGGCTCTTCCTGACTCCATGCAGCACTGGAGCAAGCCATTTTAGAGCAGTCACCAGACCCAGGTGATCTAGATCCCAGGGACCTCTTGAACTCTCCCACCCGAGGCAGCTGCTACTGAGACAATTGACTTGGACCTTTTGAACTGAGTCACTCACCTGGGGGCTATCCAGGTGGTGCCCTGGGTGTGTGGTTGTAGGAAGGTTTGATTTTCCTTTTCCACTTGTTGCCTGTGGTGGGTGGGGTGACTTAATTGCTGGTATTTCTCCGCAGCTCAGACTTCAACCCAGAGTAACTGTTTCACTAGGGACACATAGAAACAAGCTGAAAATAAGACAGAACCACTTAGCCCCTCTACACCAAACGGCCCTAGTTTCTCAGGCCACAGCACTGCATGGGTCCTCAACAAACCACCAGAGGAAAATCAAAGGGAGTAAAACAATCATGGGGTGGAATCAGCAGAAAAACTCTGGTAACATGAATAACCAGAATAGATCAAACCCCCAAGGAAAGATATGGCAGATGTAATTCAAGATCCTATTCACAAACAACTGGCTGAGATGTCAGAAATCGAATTCAGAATTTGGATGGCAAACAAGATTAACAAAATGGAATTAGGAATTCGTGGAGAAATTCAAAAGCTGTCTCAAGAATTTAACGAATTTAAAGACAAAACCACCAAAGACTTAGACACACTGAAAAAAGAATTTGCAGCCCTCAAAGATATGAAAAATACAGTAGAATCCCTTAGCAACAGAATGGACCAAGCAGAAGAAAGGATCTATGACATCGAAGATAAAGCCTTTGAACGCTCCCAAACTCTCAAAGAGGAAGAGAAATGGAGAGCAAAAATGGATCACTCACTCAGAGAGCTCTGGGATAACTCGAAGAAGGCAAATATCCGTCTCATAGGAATTCCTGAAACAGATGAAGTGGCCACACTGGGTGCAGAGGCCCTTCTGCATGAAATTATGAAAGAGAATTTTCCAGACATGCCTAGAGAACCTGAAATTCAGATAGCAGATAGCTTCAGAACCCCAGCACGACTCAACCCCAATAAGACATCCCCCAGGCATATCATAATTAACTTCACTAAGTTAATATGAAGGAGAAAATTCTCAAAGCGGCCAGGCAAAAGAAATCTATTACCTTTAAAGGGAAGAACATTAGAATGACTGCAGATCTCTCTGCTGAAACTTTTTAAGCCAGAAGAGGGTGGTCATCAATGTTTAATCTCCTAAAGCAAAATAACTTTCAACCCCGGATCTTGTACTAAGCTAAACTGAGTTTCATTTATGATGGAGAAATTAAATACTTTAATGACATTCATATGCTAAAGAAATTTGCCATAACCAAACCAGCTCTTCAGGACATTCTCAGACCTATCCTCCATAATAACCAACCCAATCCTGTACTGCAAAAGTAAACTCACTCAGAAACTTCTGATCAAACTCCAACTTCCACAATGGCAAAAGGATTAAAAATGCCCACTGGACTTTCGAAAAACTCAATACCCCAAATTTCACCAAAATTATCAATACTCTCCATTAATGTGAATGGCTTAAACTGCCCTCTAAGGAGACATAGGTTAGCTGACTGGATACGAAAACTCAGGCCAGACATTTGTTGCATACAAGAGTCACATCTTAACTTAAAAGATAAATACAGACTCAGGGTGAAAGGATGGTCATCCATATTTCAGGCAAATGGTAATCAGAAAAAAGCAGGAATTGCAATTTTATTTGCGGATACAATAGGCTTTAAACCAACAAAAGTAAGGAAGGACAAAAATGGTCACTTCATATTTGTTAAGGGTAAGACTCAATATGATGAGATTTCAATTATTAATATCTATGCACCCAACAAGAATGCACCTTAATTTATAAGAGAAACTCTAACAGACATGAGCAACTTGATTTCCTCCAACTCTATAATAGTCAGAGATTTTAACACTCCTTTGGCAGTGATGGATCGATCCTCCAACAAAAAGCTGAGTAAAGAAATTCTAGATTTAAATCTAATCACCCAGCATTTAGATTTAGCAGACATCTACAGAACATTTCATCCCAACAAAACTGAATACACATACTTCTCATCAGCCCACGGAACTTACTCCAGAATCGATCACATCTTAGGTCACAAGTCTAACCTCAGTAAATTTAAAGGAATAGAAATTATTTCATGCATCTTCTCGGACCATCATGGAATAAAACTTTAGATGAGTAACAACAGGAATCTGCATACACATACAAAAACATGGAAGTTAAATAACCTTATGTTGAATGATAGCTGGGTCAGAGATGAGATCAAGAAGGAAATTGCCAAATTTCTGGAACAAAACGACAATGAAGACACGAACTATCAGAACCTCTGGGACACCGCAAAGGCAGTTCTAAGAGGGAACTTTATAGCACTGCAAGCCTTCATCAGGAGAATGGAAAGAGAGGAAGTAAGCAACTTAATGGGACATCTCAAGAGACTGGAAATGGAAGAACACTCCAACCCCAAATCCAGTAGAAGAAAACAAATAACAAAAATCAGAACAGAACTAAATGAAATTGAAAAGAAAAGAATAATACAACAGATCAATAAATAAAAAAGCTGGTTTTTTGAAAACGTCAACAAAATAGATAAAACTTTGGCCAACCTAATCAGGAAAAAAAGAGTAAAATCTCTAATCTCATCAATCAGAAATAACACAGACGAAATAACAACAGACTCCTCAGAAATCCAAAAAATCCTTAATGAATATTACAAGAAACTTTACTCTCAGAAATACGAAAATCTGAAGGAAATTGACCATTACTTGGAAGCACGTCACCTTCCAAGACTTAACCAAAATCAAATGGAAATGTTGAACAGGCCCTTATCAAGTTCGGAAATAACATCAACCATACAAAATCTCCCCAAAAAAGAAAAGCCCGGGACAAGATGGTTTTACGTCAGAATTCTACCAAACCTTTAAAGAGGAATTAGTACCTATATTACTCAACCTGTTCCAAAAGGTAGAAAAAGAAGGAAGACTACCCAACACGTTCTATGAAGCAAACATCACCCTGATCCCCAAACCAGGAAAAGACCCAACAAGAAAAGAAAATTATAGACTGATATCACTAATGAATATAGATGCAAAAATATTCGACAAGATTCTAACAAACAGAATCCAGCAACATATCAAACAAATCATACATCATGACCAAGTCAGTTTTATCCCAGGATCTCAAGGCTGGTTCAATATACGTAAATCTATAAATGTAATTCAGCACATAAACAAATTAAAAAACAAAGACCATATGATTCTCTCAATCGATGCAGAAAAAGCTTTTGATAACATCCAACATCCTTCATAATCAGAACACTTAAGAAAATTGGTCTAGAAGGGACTTTTCTTAAACTGATAGAGACCATCTACAGCAAACCAACAGCCAATATCATATTGAATGGAGTTAAATTGGAATCATTTCCACTCAGATCAGGAACCGGACAAGGCTGCCCATTGTCTCCATTGCTCTTTAACATTGTAATGGAAGTTTTAGCCACCGCAATTAGGGAAGAAAAGGCGATCAAGGGTATCCACATAGGGTCAGAAGAGATCAAACTTTCACTCTTCGCAGATGATATGATTGTATATCTGGAAAATATTAGGGACTCTACTACAAAACTCTTAGAAGTGATTAAGGAATACAGCAGTGTCTCAGGTTACAAAATCAACATTCATAAATCGGTAGCCTTTATATATACCAAAAATTGTCACGTTGAAAAACAATTAAGGACTCTATCCCATTCACAGTAGTGCCAAAGAAGATGAAATACTTGGGAGTTTATCTAACAAAGGACGTGAAAGATCTCTATAAAGAGAACTATGAAACTCTAAGAAAAGAGATAGCTGAGAATGTTAACAAATGGAAACATTTGGTTGGGAAGAATCAACATTGTTAAAATGTCCATACTACCCAAAGCAATATATAATTTCAATGCAATCCCCATTAAAGCTCCACTGTCATGCTTTAAAGATCTTGAAAAAACAATACTTCATTTTATATGGAATCAGAAAAAACCTCGAATAGCCAAGACATTACTCAAAAATAAAAACAAAGCAGGAAGAATCATGCTACCAGACCTCAGACTATACTACAAATCAATAGTGATGAAAACAGCATGGTATTCACACAAAAACAGAGAAGTAGATGTCTGGAACACAATAGAGAACCAAGAGATGAATCCAGCTAATTACCGTTATTTAATCTTTGACAAGCTAATTAAAAACATTCAGTGGGGAAAAGATTCCCTATTTAACAAATGGTGCTGGGTGAACTGCCTGGCAACCTGTAGAAGACTGAAAGTGGACCCACCCCTCTCACCATTAACTAAGATAGACTCTCACTGGATTAAAGATTTAAACCTAAGACATGAAACTATAAAAATACTAGAAGAAAGTGCAGGGAAAACCCTTGAAGAAATTGGGTTGGGCGAGTTTTTTAAGAGAAGGACCCCCCAGGCAATTGAAGCAGCTTCAAAATACACTATTGGGACTTGATCAAACTAAAAAGCTTCTGCACAGCCAAGAACACAGTAAGTAAAGCAAGCAAACAGCCCTCAGAATGGGAGAAGATATTTGCAGGTTATGTCTCCGACAAAGGTTTAATAACCAGAATCCACAGAGAACTCAAACGCATTGGCAAGAAAAGAACAAGGGATACCATCGCAGGCTGGGCAAGGGATTTGAAGAGAAACTTCTCTGAAGAAGACAGGCGCACGGCCTTCAGACATATGAAAAAATGCTCATCATCTTTAATCATCAGAGAAATACAAATCAAAACTACTTTGAGATATCATCTAACTCCAGTGAGACTAGCCTATATCACAAAATCCCAAGACCAGAGATGTTGGCACGGATGTGGAGAAAAGGGAACACTTTTGCATTGCTGGTGGGAATGCAAATTAATACATTCCTTTTGGAAAGAGATGTGGAGAACACTTAGAGATCTAAAAATAGATCTGCCATTCAATCCTGTAATCCCTCCACTGGGTATATACCCAGAAGACCAAAAATCACACCATAACAAAGATATTTGTACCAGAATGTTTATTGCAGCCCAATTCACAATTGCTGAGTCATGGAAAAAGCCCAAGTGCCCATCGATCCACGAATGGATTAATAAATTGTGGTATATGTACACCATGGAATACCATGCAGCCTTAAAAAAGATGAAGACTTTACCTCTTTCATGTTTACATGGATGGAGCTGGAACATATTCTTCTTAGTAAAGTGTCTCAAGAATGGAAGAAAAAGTACCCAATGTACTCACCCTTATTATGAAACTAATGTAGGACCTTCACATGAAAGCTATAACCCAGTTACAACCTAAGAATAGGGAGAAGGGGGAAAGAGAGGGGAGGGGGGGAGGTAGGTGGAGGCAGGGGTTAAATGGGATTAAACCTGCGGTGCATCTTACAAGGGTATATGTGAATCCTAGTAAATGTGGAATGTAAAGGTCTTAGCAAAATAACTAAGAAAATACTATGAAAGCTATGTTAACTAGTGTGATGAAAATGTGTCAAACGATCTATGAACCAAGTGTGTGGTGCCCCATGATCATATTAATGTACACAGCTATGATTTAATAAAAATTAAAAAAAGAAAAAAAATTCAAAAAACCAACTTTTTGGTTCATTGGTGTTTTGAATAATTCTTTTGTTTTCAATTACATTTAATTCTGCTCTAATTTTACTTATTTCTTTTCTTCTTCTGGGATTGAGGTTGAAATGTTCTTCCTTTTCCACTTGCTTAAGATGTCCCATTGAGTTACCGAGTTCCTCTCAATTTTTTTTTTGCAGTTTTTGGCTGAAGCCGTGTTTGAATCCACCACCTCCTGTACATGGGGCCGGCACCCTATTTCTTTGAGCCACAAGTGCTGCCCTCTTTCCATTTTCTTGAGGAAGGCTTGCAACACTATAAATTTCCCTCTTAGGACTGCATTTGTAGTATCCCACAGATTCTGATAATTTGTGTTTTCATTATTGTTTTGTTCCAAAAATGTGGTAATTTCCTTCTTAATCTCATCTATGACCCAGCTATCATTCAGCATAAGGTTGTTTAGTTTACATGTCTTTGTATGAGTATGCACATACCTGTTATTGGTGAGTTCAACTTTTATTGTGTGATGATCATAGCAAATACAAGGAACAATTTCTATACTTTTAAATTTGCTGAGGTAGACTTGTGACCTAAGACATGATCAATTTTGGAGGATGTTCCATGGGCTGATGAGAAGAATATGTATTCCATTTCGTTAGGATGAAATGTTCTGTAGATGTCTGTTAAATTCAATTGTTGTATGGTGAAATTTAAGTCCAAAATTTCTTTGCTTAGTTTCTATCTGACTAGAGGATCTATCTGACACTGCCAAAGGGGTGTTAAATTCTCCAACTATTATGATGCTGGAAGATATTAAATTGCTCATGTCTGTTAGGGTCTCCCTTAGAAATTGAGGAGCATTCGGGTTTGGTGCATAAATGTTGATAATTGACATCTCCATTATGTTGAGTATTTCTCTTAACAAAGATGAAGTGACCATTCTTGTCTTTCCTTACTTTTGTTGGTTTAAAGCCTAGTATAGCTGCAAATAAAATTGCCACCCCTGTTTTTTTCTGATTTCAGTTTGCCTGGATTATGGAGGCTGATCCCTTCACCCTGAGTCTATATTTATATTTTAAGGTAAGATGAGATTCTTGTATGCAGCAGATGTCTGGTCTGAGTTTTTCTATCCAGTCAGCCAACCTGTACCCCTTAAGAGGACAGTTTAAGCTATTCACATTAATTGAGAGTATTGATAACCTTGGTAGTATTTTGGGTGTCAAGTTTTTTGAAAGTTCATTGGACATTTTGAATCTTTTCACCACTGTGAAAATTGGGTTTTGGTCAAGAATTTCAGAGTGAGAAGAGCTGCCCTGCGACCCACGACTGGCCCACCCTGACCACTGGAAGAGCTGCGCAATGACTCACCACCGGCACCATCCCAGAACTTCATAAGAGCTGCACCATGACCTGTGATCAGTGCCCACCCAGACCTCCCATGACACGTATCGGCACCCACCCAGAACTTCATAAGAGCTGTGCTGTGACCTGCGATCAGCGACCACCCAGACCTCTGGAAGAGCTGGGCAGAGATCCACGACCAGCACCTGCCAGAACCTCAGTAAGAGGTGCACGAGGACCCTCGATCAGTGCCCACCTGGAACTCTGGAAGAGCTGCACTGCGACGCACTTCCAGCCCCCTCCCAGACCTATGTAAGAGCTGTGCCATGAACAGCGATTGGCGCCCGTCCAGACCTCCGGAAGAGCTGCGCCATGACACGTGACTGGCACCCGCCTGGACCTCAGAAAGAGCTGCACCTGAACCCACAATCGGCGCCCACCCAGACATCTGGAATAGCTAAGACTTGACCTGTGACTGGCACCCACCCAGACTTCTATAAGAGCTATACCATGACCCACGACCTGCAACCTGAACCCGCTACCTGCACCCACCAGCCCTCCACACACCCTGACCAGGAAATCTAGGAGCCACGCAACCCCACGTCCTCCCTGCTGTACCCTCCCTGCCTCCACACAGGCCCGCTCGTCTGGCCAGGGACTCTGATAGCCATGAACCCTTCAAAGTATCTCTGCCTCTGCGTGGAGCCTTTCTCCTAGCCAGAGACTGCTGGAGCCTTGGGATCTCTGAAACAAAGTCACCAGGCACCAGGCACTCCCAGAACTGTGTGCACCACCCCCCACCTTGCTGCTGAATCCAGGTGTGTCACTCTCCGGAGCTGCTCCCACAACCAGAACTCCCTGGCTGGGGCAGTCCCAGAGCAGCTACACAGGATCACTCCATACAAAGATCCAGCAACAATAGAGTGATCCTGATGGGGTCTAATCTTGGAGAGACACCTCCCCAATTCTGAGGATGGCCAGAGTCAACGGTTAAAAACAATCATGAGGGGCAGCACCTTTGGCTCAGTAGGTAAGGCACTGGCCCCATATACCAAGGGTGGTGGGTTCAAACCTGGCCCCGGCTGAACTACAACAAAAAGAATCGCTTAAGCCCAGGAGTTGGAGGTTGCTGTGAGCTGTGTGATGCCATGGCACTCTACCAAGGGCCATAAAGTGAAACTGTCTCAAAAAAAAAAAAAAAAAAACAATCATGTGGAAAAATCAACAGAAAAACTCTGGCAATATCAATAATCAGAGTAGATCAACCCCCCCAAGGATCAATGGGGCAGACACAGCAAGATCCCATACACAAAAAAATAGCTGAGATGTCAGAAATACAATTCAGAATCTGGTTAGCAAATAAGATCGAATTAGAATTCCAAGCAGTAACCCAAAATATATCTCAAGAATTCAACAAATTCAAAGACCAAATGACCAAAGATTTTGACACATTAAGACAAGAAGTTGCATCCCTCAAAGATCTGAGAAATGCAGTAGAATCCATCAGTAACAGAATGGAACAAGCAGAAGAAAGGATTTCTGACATTGAAGACAAAGCTTTCGAATGCTACCAAACTCTCAAAGAGGAAGAGAAATGGAGGGCAAAAACAGATCACTCTCTTAGAGAGCTTTGGGATAATTTGAAGAAAACCCATATTCATATTATAGGGATCCCCAAAAGCGATGAAGTGACTTCACAAGGAACAGAGTCTCTTCTTCATGAGATTATGAAAAAGAACTTTCCAGACATACCAAGAGATTCTGAAATTCAGCTAGCAGTTTCAGAACTCCAGCATGACTCAACCCAAATAAAACATCCCCCAGACACATCATAATCATTTTTACTAAAGTTAATATGAAGGAGAAAATTCTGAAAGCAGCCAGATGAAAGAAAACCATCAACTACAAGGGCAGGAATATTAGAATACATGCAGATCTCTGTGCTAAAACCTTTCAATCTAGAAGAAGATGGTCATCAACTTTTAATCACCTAAAACACAATAACTTTCAACCAAGGATCCTGTACCAAGCTAAACCGAGCTTCATTTATGATGAAGAAATTAAATACTTAAGTGACATTCACATATTGAAGAAATTTGCCATAACTAAACCAGCTCTCCAGGATATTCTCAGACCTATCCTCGATAAAGACCAGTGTAATCCTCCACCACAAAAGTAAACCCACCCAGAAAATTTTGATCAAATTCTGACTTCCACAGTCGAAAAAGGATTAAAAATGTCCACCATACTCTAAAAGGCTTATCAATAGTCTCAATTAATGTGACTGGTTTAAATTGCCTTCTAAAGAGGCACAGTTTGGCTGACTCAATACAAAAACTCAAGCCAGATATCTGCTGAATACAAGAATCTCATCTTACATTAAAAGACAAATATAGACTCAAGGTGAAGGGTTGGTCATCTATACTCCAGGCAAAAAGAAAGCAGAAAAAAGCAGGCGCTGCAATCATATTCACAGATGCAATACCCTTTAAACCAACTGAAATAAGGAAGGATAAGGATGGACACTTCATATTTTTTAAAGGTAATACTCAATATGATGAGATTTCAATTATTAATATTTATGCAACCAATCAGAATGCACCTCAATTTATAAGAGAAACTCTAACAGACACGAGCAATTTGATTTCCTCCAGTTCCATAGTAGTTGGAGATTTTAACACCCCTTTAGTAGTGCTGGATAGATCCTCCAAAAAGAAGCTGAGCAAAGAAATTTTAGATATAAACTTAACCATTCAACATATGGACATAAAAGACATCTACAAAACATTTCATCCCAACAAAACTGAATACACATACTCCTCATCAGCCCACAGAACATACTCCAAAATCGACCACATCCTAGGCCACAAATCTAACCTCAGCAAATTAAAAAAAAAAGAAATTATTCCTTGCATCTTCTCAGACCATCATGGAATAAATGTTAAACTCAATAACAACAGGAATCTGCATACCCATACAAAAACATGGAAGCTAAATAACCTTATGCTGAAGGATAAATAAGTTATAGATGAGATTAACAAGGAAATCACCAAATTTTTGGAACAAAACAACAATGAAGACACGAATTATCAGAACCTCTGGGATACTGCAAAGGCAGTCCTAAGAGGGAAATTTATAGCACTGCAAGGCTTCCTCAAGAAAACGGAAAGAAAGGAAGTTAATAACTTAATGCGACATCTCAAGCAACTGGAGAAGGAAGAACATTCCAACCCCAAACCCAGGAGAAGAAAAGTAATAACCAAAATCAGAGCACAATTAAATGAAATTGAAAACAAAAGAATTATACAACAGATCAATAAATCCAAAAGTGGGTTTGTTGAAAAGATCAATAAAAAGATAAACCTTTGGCCAACCTAACCTGGAAAAAAAGAGTAAAATCTATAATTTCATCAATCAGAATGATAAAGATGAAATAACAACAGACCCTGCAGTGCATCTTACAAGGGTACATGTGAAACTTAGTAAATGTGAAATGTAAATGTCTTAGCACAATAACTAAGAAAATGCCAAGAAGGCTATGTTAACCAGTGTGATGAAAATGTGTCAAACGGTCTATGAAACTAGTGTATGGTGCCCCATGATCACATTAATTAACACAGCTATGATTTAATAAAATAAAAAATAAATAAATAAACAAATAAAACCTATGATCTTCAAGTAAAAAAAAAGACATCTCAGAAATACAAAAAATTCTTAATGAATATTACAAGAAATTTTACTCTCAGAAATATGAAAATGTGAAGGAAATTGACCAATACTTGGAAGTACACCACCTACCAAGACTTAGCCAGACCGAAGTGGAAATGTTGAACAGGCCTATATCAAGTTCAGAAATAGCATCAACTATACAAAATCTCCCTAAAAAGAAAAGCCCAGGACCAGATGGCTTTACGTCAGAATTCTACCAAACCTTTAAAGAGCTACTACCTATATTACTAAACCTCTTCCAAAATATAGGAAAAGAAAAAATACTACCCAAGACATTCTACAAAGCAAACATCACCTTGATCCCTAAACCAGGGAAAGACCTAACAAGAAAAGAAAATTATAGACCAATATCACTTATGAATATTGATGCAAAAATACTCAATAAGATCCTAACAAACAGAATCCAACAACACATCAAAAAAAGTATACACCATGACCAAGTGGGATTTATTCCAGGATCTCAAGGCTGGTTCAATATATGTAAATCTATAAATGTAATTCCGCACACAAACTAAAAAATAAAGACCATATGCTTCTCTTAATTGATGCAGAAAAACCTTTTGATAATATCCAGCATTTCTTCATGATCGGAACACTTAAGAAAATGGGTATAGAAGGGACATTTCTTAAACTAATAGAGGCCATCTACAGCAAACCCACAGCCAATATTGTAGTGAATGGAGTTAAATAGGAATCATTTCCACTTAGATCAGGAACCAGGCAAGGTTACCCATTTTCTCCATTGCTCTTTAACATTTTAATGGAAGTTGTAGCCATTGCAATTAGGGAAGAAAAAGTGATCAAGGGTATCCACATAGGGTCAGAAGAGATCAAACTTTCACTCTTCGCAGATGATATGATCATATATCTGGAAAACACTAGGGATTCTATTACAAAACTTTTAGAAGTGATCAAGGAATACAGCAATGTCTCAGGATACAAAATCAACACCCATAAATCTGTAGCCTTTATATATACCAACAATACCCAAGCCAAAAAAACAGTCAAGGACTATATTCCTTTCACAGTAGTGCCAAAGAAGATGAAATATTTGCGAGTATACCTAACAAAGGATGTGAAAGATCTCTACAAAGAGACTATGAAACTTTAAGAAATAGCTGAAGATGTTAACAGATGGAAAAACATACCATGCTCACGGCTGGGAAGAATCAACATTGTTAAAATGTCTTTACTACCCAAAGCAATATATAATTTTAATGCAATTCCTATTAAAGCTCCATTGTCATATTTTAAGGATATTGAAAAAATAATACTTCGTTTTATATGGAATTATAAAAAACCTCAAATAGCCAAAACATTTATCAGTAATAAAAACAAAGCAGGAGGAATCACGCTACCAGAACTGAGACTGTACTACAAATCAAATAGTGATCAAAACAGTATGGTATTGGCCCAAAAACAGAGAAGTAGATGTCTGGAACAGAATAGAGAACCAAGAGATTAATCCAACTACTTACCATTATTTGATCTTTGATAAGCCAATTAAAAACATTCAGTGGGGAAAGATTCCCTATTTAACAAATGGTGCTGGGTGAACTGGCTGGTGATCGGTAAAAGACTGAAAATGGACCCACACCTTTCACCATTAACTAAGATAGACTCTTACTGGATTAAAGATTTAAACTTAAGACACAAAGCTATAAAAATACTTGAAGAAAATGCAGGGGAAACTCTTGAAGGAATCGGCCTGGGTGAATATTTTATGAGGAGGACGCCACCGACAATTGAAGCTTCATTTATGACAGAGAAGTTAAAATGTATCAAAAATACATTACTGGGACCTGATCAAACTAAAAAGCTTCTGCACAGCCAAGAACATAGTAAGTAAAGCAAGCAGACAGCCTTCTGAATGGGAGAAAATATTTGCAGCTTATACCTCTGATAAAGGTTTAATAACCAGAATCCACTGAGAACTCAAATGTATTAGCAAAAATAGAACAATTGATCCCATCTCAGGGTGGGCAAAGGACTTGAAGAGAAACTTCTCTAAAGACAGACGCACGATCTACAAACACATGGAAAAAAGCTCATCATCCTTAATCATCAGAGAAATGCAAATCAAAACTACTTTGAGATATCATCTAACCCCAGTAAGAGTAGCCCACATAACAAAATCCCAAAACCAGAGATGTTGCCGTGGATGTGGAGAAAAGGGCACACTTCTACACTGCTGGTGGGAATGTACACTAATACGTTCCTTTTGGAAGGTTGTTTGGAGAAGACTTAGAGATCTAAAAATACACCTGCCATTCGATCCTATGATTCCTTTACTAGGTATATACCCAGAAGACCAAAAATCATAATGTAATAAAGATATCTGTACCAGAATGTTTATTGCAGCCCAATTCACAATTGCTAAGTCATGGAAAAAGCCCAAGTGCCCACTGACTCACGAATGGACTAGCAAACTGTGGTACATGTATACCATGGAATATTATGCAGCCTTAAAGAAATATGGAGACTTTACCTCTTTCATGTTTACATGGATGGAGCTGGAACATATTCTTCTTAGCAAAGTATCTAAGGAATGGAAGAGAAAGTATCCAATGTACTCAGCCCAACTATGAAGCTAATTTATAGCTTTCACATGAAGGCTAGAACCCAATTATAACTCAAGAATATGGGGAAAGGGCCAGGGAGGGGAAGGTAGGGGGGAAGTTGGGGTGGAGGGAGGGTAGTGGGTGGGGCCACATCTATGGTGCATCTTAGAATGGGTACAGGCAAACCTTACTAAATGCAGAATACAAATGTCTACATACAATAACTAAGAAAATGCCATGAAGGCTACATTGAACAGTTTGATGATAATATTTCAGATTGTATATGAAACCAGCACATTGTACCCCTTGATTGCACTAATTTATACCACTATGATTTAACAATAAAAAAGTAAATAACATAGAATTCAGACCAAAAAAAAAAAAAATAGCATTTCAGAGTGAGTTTACTTTGGTGGTAGAGCATTGTGCTGGTCATTATGGAGGATGGGTCTGAGGATATACTGAAGAGCTAGTTTGGTTATGGTAAATTTCTTCAACATGTGTATGTAATTAAAGTATTTAACTTCTCTGTCATAAATGAAGCTCAATTTAGCTGGATACAGGGCTGAAATTTGTTTTGTTTTAGGAGATTGAAGGTCGATAATCATCCTTTTCTGGCTTGAAAAGTTTCAGCAGAAATATCTGCAATCATTCTAATATTCTTCCCCTTGTAGGTTATGATTTTCTTAAGTCTGGCTGCTTGCGGGATTTTCTCCTTCATATTAACTTTGGCGAAGTTAATTACAATGTGTCTAGAAGATGCTTTATTTGGGTTGAGTCTTCCTGGGGTTCTGAAACTGTGTGCTATCTGAATTTCAGTATCTCTTTCTATGCGTGGGAAGTTCTTCTCAATTATCTCTTGGAGTAGAGTATCTATGCCTTTCAGACCATCCTCTTCTCCTTCAAGGATTCCTATGAGGTGAATGTTTGCTTTTTTGGAGTGGTCCCACAATTGTCTCAGAGAATGATCTGTTTTTGCTCTCCACTTCTCTTCCTTTTGAGTATTTGGGAGTATTCAAAAGCTTTGTTTTCAGTGTCAGAGATCTTTTCTTCTGCCTGTTCCGTTCTGTTACTGAGGGATTCTACTGTATTGCTCAGATCTTTTAGGGCTGCAAGTTCTTGCCTCAATGTGTCAAAATCTTTTGTGATTTTGTAATTGAATTTATTGAATTCTTGAGACAACTTTTGAATTGCTCCTTGAATTTCTAATTCCATCTATACCTCTATTCTGTTAATCTTATTTGCAATCCAAATTCTGAATTCAATTTCTGACATCTCAGCCATTTGTTTATGATTGGGATCTTCTGTTGGGTCTCCTTTGTCATTCCTTGGGGGAGTTGATCTACTCTGGTTATTCATGTTGCCACAGTTTTTCCACTGATTCCACCCCATGTTTATTTTTCACTATTTGGCAAGAGAAGCTGCCAAGGTGAAACTGAATTGAGGGGTCCTGGAGTTGTAATTAACCAGCCCTTTACCAAAGAACTGGGACTGGTGATTGTAGCTTTTACCTTAGAGCTTTACAAGGTTCCTATTCAGAACTACTGCCTGAAACTGGGCACCTGCTTGGAGTTGTGGGGCTAGATGACGCTGCCTGGTATTCAGCTAGAGTCTGTCCAATCCTAGTGAATCAGTGTCTTTGGGCTGAAATCTCAGCTGTGGAGATATATAAGCAGCTAAGACACCCTGCCCCCACCCCCATAGGTGACAACTGGAAGGGGAGAATCCCACACTCCCACAACAACACAGCCAGGGTACAACCTTGGTGGGTCCCCTGATGATTGGCCCAGGACAAGAGTTCCAAACCAATTGTCCCGGTTGACACAAACACGGATCAGGTGGGAGAGTTCAAAGGGTCTTCAGCATCTAGGCAGTGGGGGTCCACTGGCAGCTCAATTTGATCCCAGTGGGAGGGACCGTGGAGCTGCCACCACTGTCAGGGCAGTGCTGCTACTGTCAGGGGGTGCTGCCAGTCTGGAGTATTGCTGTGTGCAAGTCACAGGAGCCAGTGGGGAGCTGGAAGGCATTGCCACCAGCTGCAAGGGTCACAGGAGCCAGGTGGGAAGCTGGAGGGCAGAGTCACAGCCCTCGGTGGCCTCAGGGGTCACGGGAGCCAGGCAGGAACTGGGTGGGAGTCACTGGTCATAGGCCAAGGGTCACAGGAGGTGGCGGGAGGCACCGGTGCAGGCTGCAGTATCCAGATGGGGAGCCAGAGGATGGTGTCACCAGACAAGGGCCACAGGTCACAGGAGCTGGGCAGCAGAAGCCAGGTGGGAGTCACCAACCATGGGCCGCATGGGTCACAAGAGCCAGGCCAGGAGCCGAACTGTCCACCACAGGATGCCAAGAATGGGAACCAGTGGGCCTTGGTCCCTGGTGGTCAGTAGCACAGGACCAGAGTCCAACATGAGGCAAGTCTCTCTCCCCTTGTGACTCCCGCCTCTATTAAAGTTGTAGTTTCAGCACAACTGTCCCAGAGCTCATGAGGTGCCCTTCCCTAGCAGAAATCTGCCAAACACTCCAGATTTTGCAGGAGATAGTCTTCCAGACCACCAGGAGAGGGGAGTGGGGGTTGGGAGTTCAGGAAAGTAGGGAGAATATTAGATAAACTTTTGGCTCCAGCAAGAAACTGCCTGGCCTTGCAGTGGTATCTCTCCGTGGAGGGAGTCCTGGCCTTCAGTCGTTTTCTCCCCTTTGGTGAAACAAAAGGTCCTCTGTTCTCTACTCACCTCAAGCTGCTCTCCTGGTCGGGGAGGGGAAGGATTCCCATCCTCTTTGGGATGGGTTTTCTACCTGAAATTCGTTTCCTTGGAGTCCCAGCTAGTCACAGCAGGGGTGATGCGAACCTATTGATCCTGTCTCTCAGCTCAGCTCCTGATCTTCCACTTTATTGGGTTATTTCTGGCCATTATTTCTCCCTCTGGATGGGAGCCTCTGCCAAAAGCTGGCTTCAGTGGGCAATCTTGTCTCCCTCCCCCTGAGACCCACAACTTATTTTCTGAAACTTGGATCCAGAAGCTCCCAACCCAAATGCATGTCTGGATCCGTTAGCCCTGGTTTTTCTTGAGCTTCCCTTCATTTGTGGAGCTCTTATTGCTGCTCCAAGGACCATGCCCGTCATGCCCAAATCTGTTGCATTCATGTGATCTGCAGGAGTGGTAAAAACAATCTCCAGACCTTCCCTTCAAGTAGGCTGTCAATTTGAATCCAGATTCCTTTAAGCCTCCCATTCTAAATGTATGTAACTATGAATTATTGAATGTTCACCACATCCAAGTCTTTGGTTTTTTTTTTTTTTTTTTAATGTTTACTTATTTAGTTTTTTTTTTTTAAGTTAAACTTTTTCTTTTTTTTTTATTGTTGGGGATTCATTGAGGGTACAATAAGCCAGGTTACACTGATTGCAATTGTTAAGTAAAGTCCTTCTTGCAATCATGCTTGCCCCCATAAAGTGTGACACACACCAAGGCCCCACCCCCTCCCTCCATCCCTCTTTCTGCTTTTCCTCCCCTCCCATAAACTTAATTGTCATTAATTGTCCTCATATCAAAATTGAGTACGTAGGATTCATGCTTCTCCATTCTTGTGATGCTTTACTAAGAACAAAGACTTCCACTACCATCCAGGTTAATACAAAGGATGTAAAGTATCCATTTTTTTTAATGGCTGAATACTATTCCATGGTATACATATACCACAGCTTGTTAATCCATTCCTGGGTTGGTGGGCATTTAGGCTGTTTCCACATTTTGGCGATTGTAAATTGAGCTGCAATAAACAGTCTAGTAAAAGAGTTCTTATGATAAAAGAATTTTTTTCCTTCTGGATAGATGCCCAGTAATGGGATTGCAGGATCAAATGGGAGGTCTAACTTGAGTGCTTTGAGGTTTCTCCATACTTCCTTCCAGAAAGGCTGTACTAGTTTGCAGTCCCACCAGCAGTGTAAAAGTGTTCCCTTCTCTCCACATTCACGCCAGCATCTGCAGTTTTGAGATTTTGTGATGTGGGCCATTCTCACCGGGGTTAGATGATACATCAGGGTTGTTTTGATTTGCATTTCTCTAATATATAGAGATGATGAACATTTTTTCATGTGTTTGTTAGCCATTCTTCTGTCTTCTTTAGAGAAAGTTCTATTCATGTCTCTTGCCCATTGATATATGGGATTGTTGGCTTTTTTCATGTGGATTAGTTTGAGTTCTCTATAGATCCTAGTTATCAAGCTTTTGTCTGATTGAAAATATGCAAATATCCTTTCCCATTGTGTAGGTTGTCTCTTTGCTTTGGTTATTGTCTCCTTAGCTGTACAGAAGCTTTTCAGTTTAATGAAGTCCCATTTGTTTATTTTTCTTGTTGTTGCAATTGCCATGGCAGTGTTCTTCATGAAGTCTTTCCCCAGGCCAATATCTTCCAGTGTTGTTCCTATGCTTTCTTGGAGGATTTTTATTGTTTCATGCCTTAAATTTAAGTCCTTTATCCACCTTGAATCAATTTTTGTGAGTGCGGAAAGGTGTGGGTCCAGATTCAGTCTTTTACATGTAGACATCCAGTTCTCCCAACACCATTTATTGAATAGGGAGTCTTTCCCCCAAGGTATGTTCTTATTTGGTTTATCGAAGATTAGGTGGTTGTAAGATGTTAGTTTCATTTCTTGGTTTTCAATTCGATTCCAAGTGTCTATGTCTCTGTTTTTGTGCCAGTACCATGCTGTCTTGAGCACTATGGCTTTGTAGTACAGACTAAAATCTGGTATGCTGATGCCCCCAGCTTTATTTTTATTACTAAGAACTTCCTTAGCTATACGGTGTTTTTTCCTGTTCCATACAAAACGCAGAAACATTTTCTCCAAATCTTGAAAGTAGAATTTTGGTATTTTGATAGGAATGGCATTGAATAGGTAGATTGCTTTGGGAAGTATAGACATTTTAACAATGTTGATTCTTCCCATCCATGAGCATGGTATGTTCTTCCATTTGTTAATATCCTCTGCTATTTCCTTTCTGAGGATTTCATAATTTTCTTTATAGAGGTCCTTCACCTCCTTCGTTAGGTATATTCCTAGGTATTTCATTTTCTTTGAAACTATGGTGAAGGGAATTGTGTCCTTAATTAGCTTCTCATCTTGACTGTTATTGGTGTATACAAAGGCTACTGACTTCTGGACAGTGATTTTATATCCTGAAACATTACTGTATTTTTTGATGACTTCTAGGAGTCTTGTGGTTGAGTCTTTGGGGTTCTCTAAGTATAAGATCATGTCGTGAGCAAAGAGGGAAAGTTTGACCTCCTCTGCTCCCATTTGGATTCCCTTTATTTCCTTGTCTTGCCTAATTGTATTGGCTAGAACTTCCAGCACTATGTTGAATAGTAAAGGTGACAGAGGACAACCTTGTCTGGTTCCAGTTCTAAGAGGAAAAGCTTTCAGTTTTACTCCATTCAGTAAAATATTAGCTGTGGGTTTGTCATAGATACCTTCAATCAGTTTTAGAAATGTGCCACCTATGCCTATACTCTTCAGTGTTCTGATTAGAAAAGGATGCATTTTATCAAATGCTTTTTCTGCATCTATTGAGAAGATCATGTGATCTTTATTTTTGCCTCTGTTAATATGGTGGATAACGTTTATGGACTTGCGTATGTTAAACCAGCCTGGCATCAGTGGAATGAAGCCTACTTGATCATGATGTATGACTTTTTTGATGATAAGCTGTAATCTACTGCCTAGGATTTAGTTGAGAATTTTTGCATCTATATTCATGAGTGAGATTGGTCTGAAATTCTCCTTTTTGTTTGGGTCTTTTCCTGGTTTTGGTATCAGGGTGATGTTTGCTTCATAGAATGTGTTGGGGAGGATTCCTTCTTCCTCAATTTTTTGCAATAATTTTTGCAGTACAGGAATCAGCTCTTCCTTGAAGGTTTGATAGAATTCTGGTGTGAAGCCATTTGGACCAGGGCATTTTTTGGTTGGAAGATTTTTTATTGTTTCTTTGATCTCAGTGCTTGAAATTGGTCTGTTCAGGAGCTCTATTTCTTCCTGGCTGAGTCTAGGGAGAGGGTGTGATTCCAAATATTGATCCATTTCCTTCACAATTTCAAATTTCGGGGCGTAGAGTTTCTGGTAGTATTCAGAGATGATCTCTTGTAAATCTGGGGGATCTGTGGATATTTCCCCTTTATCATTTCTGATTGAGGTTACTAGAGATTTTAATTTTCTATTTCTTATTAGTCTGGTGAATGGTTTATCTATTTTATTTATTTTTTCAAAAAAACAACTTCTGGTTTCATTAATTTTCTGAATGATTCTTTTGTTTTCAATTTCATTGATCTCTGATTTGATTTTGGATATTTTTTTTCTTCTACTGAGTTTAGGCTTAGATTGTTCTTCCTTTTCCAATTCCATAAGATGGCTTGTGAGATTCCTGATGCGCTCTCTTTCTGTTTTTTGAATGCAGGCATCTAAAGCGATGAATTTTCCTCTCAAAACTGCTTTTGCAGTATCCCAGAGGTTTTGGTAGCTTGTGTCTTCATTGTTGTTATGCTCAAGGAAGTTAATGATTTCCTGTTTCATTTCTTCCTGCACCCATCTGTTATTCAACAGAAGATTGTTTAATTTCCATGCCTTTGGGTGGGGTCGAGCATTTTTGTTAGAGTTGAGTTCCACCTTTAGTGCCTTATGGTCTGAGAAGATACAAGGTAGCATTTCAATTCTTTTGAGTCTGTTGATATTTGTTTTGTGTCCCAGGATATGATCAATTTTGGAGAATGTTCCATGGGGTGATGAGAAGAATGTATATTCTTTATCTTTGGGATGGAGTGTTCTATATGCGTCTATCAAGCACAGTTGTTCTAGGGTCTCATTTAAATCTCTTATATCTTTAATTTCTGTTTAGAGGATCTGTCCAGCTCTGTAAGAGGAGTGTTAAGGTCCCCTGTTATTATGGTATTATCAGATATCATATTGCTCAGACTGAGTAAGGTCTGTTTCAAGAATCTGGGAGCGTTTAGATTGGGTGCATAGATATTTACAATTGAAACGTCTTCTTGTTGTATTTTTCCCTTGACCAATATAAAGTTACCATCTTTGTCTTTTTTTGACTTTAGTTGCTTTAAATACACATGTATCTGAAAATAAGATTGCAACTCCTCTTTTCTTCTGAATTCCATTTGCCTGAGAAATTGTCTTCCAACCCTTGACTCGGAGCTTTAATTTGTCTTTTGAAGCCAGGTGTGTTTCTTGCAGACAGCAAATGGATGGCTTGTGTTTTTTAATCCAGGCAGCCAATCTATGTCTCTTCAGTGGGGAATTCAAGCCATTAAGATTTATTGAGATAATTGATAAGTGTGGTAGTATTCTATTCGTCTTATTTTGTGAGAGTCCATTGCTTAGTTTTATCTTTTGCATCAGTGTGGAGGTTAGGTTCTGTCCTTTAATTTCTGAGTTCTTACTTTGCTGCTGATCCATTGTGGTGGTCAGTGTGCAGAACAGGTTGAAGTATTTCCTGTAGAGCTGGTCTTGTTGTGGCGAATTTTCTCAATGTTTGTATATCTATAAATGATTTGATTTCTCCATAAATTTTTAAGGTTAGCTTAGCAGGGTACAGAATTCTGGCTGGAAATTGTTCTGTTTAAGTAGATTAAAGGTAGATGACCATTGTCTTCTTGCTTGGAATGTTTCATTAGAGAAATCTGCGGTCACTCTGATGGATGTGCCCCTGAAGGTCAACTGGCGCTTACTTCTGGCAGCCTGCAGGATCTTTTCTTTTGTCTTGACTTTGGACAGGTTCATCCCAATGTGTCTTGGAGAAGCTCGGTTAGAGTTGAGGTGACCTGGGGTCCGATATCCCTCTGAAAACAGTGTGTCAGAATTTTTGGTGATATTTGGGAAATTTTCTTTTATAATATTCTCTAGTATGGCTTCTATTCCTCTGGGGCATTCTTCTTCCCCTTCTGGGATTCCTATAACTTGTATGTTGGAATGCTCCATAAGGTCCCATAATTCTGACAGTGAACATTTTGCTTTCTCTCTCTTCTTTTCTGCCTCTTTTACTATCTGAGTTATCTCAAGAACTTTGTCTTCTACCTCTGAAATTCTTTCTTCTGCATGGTCTAACCTGTTGCTGTTACTTTCCATTGCATCTTTAAGTTCCCTAATTGACTGTTTCAGTTCCTTCAGCTCTGCTATATCCTTTTTGTATTCTTCATATCGTTCATCTCTGATTTGATTCTGTTTTTGGATTTCCTTTTGGTTATTTTCCACTTCATTAACAGTTTCCTTCATTGTTTCCATCATTTCTTACATTGTTTTCATCATGTGTATTCTAATTTCCCTTTCTGTCATTCCTAACATTTCTTTATACGTCGAATCCTCTGCAGTGGCTACCTCATGGTCCCTTGGCGTGGTTGTTCTGGACTGGTTCTTCATGTTGCCTGGGGTTTTCTGCTGATTCTTCCTCATGAGTAATTTCTTTTATCTGTTTCCTTGCCCTAATTTTCCTTTTACTTCTTCTTGCTCTTTAAGTTCTTGTGCCTGTGGACTAAGGGTTCAATGAGTCCTTTTGGTACAGGGCCAGAAGGGTGAGAAGGTTGAAGAATAAGAAAGGGATGAAAGAAAGGAGGACCGAGTGAACAGAAAAAAAACTACAGAAAGGAGAGGGGGTGGGTAAAAGGAATATTGACAAAAAGAAGAGAGGCACAGAAAGAGGGAGATAGAGCAATATAGGTGTACAATGTGGTACTTTGACACAACCTTAAAGAAAACCACCTTCTGGGGGTGCCCAGTTGGGTGGTTCCCTTGAAGTCAGCAGCTCTTTGCTAACCTGATCAGACACAGTACCTCACCTCCATCAAGTAGAGAGGAAAGGCAAAAATGGAATAAATCAAGCAAACAGAAAACTTTACAGGATAATATTGGGTGAAAAACCAAATAATAGCAGTAGAAACACTAGCAAATATGAAGTTCTAGATATTTAAAAAGGCAGCAATGGGGAATTATAATTAAACTAGAAAAATTCAGAAAGAAAAAAGATCTGTACAGAAAAGGTTGAAATTAAAAAACAAAACAACATCAAAATAAATAAAAAAAACAACCAAACCAAAAAAACAACAAAAACAAAGCAGTATGTATATGTTGTTCAATATTGTCTGGGCAACACGTGGTCTTCTGGGTATGAGATGTTAATCACAGTTCTGATATGACTGGAGGCTGCTGATTTCTCAAACCCCAGCAGGTAGACACCCTAAATCTCTCTTCAGCCCACTTAAAAGGTACTTTGAGCTTGTAAACCTGCTAAGCAGAAGCTTTCCCTGGAAAGTGCTTGTCACTGGAATCACTGCTGAAGTGGCTATCCACTTACCCAGTGTGTCAAAACCAGTCTCACTCTACCCCTGAGGGTTAGGGCTGCAAGGCAGCTCAGACCCCACCCTTAGTCTACTCAGTTGCCAGGTTACCATCTCCCACCCAATTCTAGCTCTGCCACCCTGAGGGCGGAGCTTGCCGGGGCAGATCTCTCACAATGGCTCCCTGTGGCCCACAGCCAAACACTATTAGCTCCATCTGGCTCAGCGGCTCAGACTGGGGCCCTAGACAACAGCCAAAGTTCTCCGCATTCCCACTCATGCTCTCCCCAAGGCAGTTCAACTGAGTGCCAAGTCCAAAGACACCAAAACAGTTCACAGGTAAGGCCTTTCTGGTTTGCAGTCTTGCTGCTACTGAACTTACAGTTGCAGGCGGGTTTAGACCCATTGAACACACGCTACCACTTACCGGTTTTCCACTGTTTTAGTCCTCTTCTCGGGGTCCAGAAGTCTCTTGCTGACTCTCTGTATCCTCACAGGGGTGATGATAGGCAGATCCCACCAGCCAGAGATGCCTGGAGTCTTATCTCCCTGGACTCACGGTGCCCAGATGCAAGGAAGGTGTTACTCGGCTGCCATCTTGCTCTCCACCCCTCTACTTATTTAGTTTTTGAATAAAGGTCTGAAAGTGGCAGTGAGTATAGTTGTATGGGGTAAAATCCATACCTGCTCCCCCTCCAGGAAATTAAATGCAGCAGAAATGAACAGTTTTGATGTCTCTGATAGGCACCCAAGATGGCATGGTGGAGACATTAAAAGGAGAGAATTAACAGGAGAAAGAGATAATCACTTATGGACTCCTGGCAGACCCAGACAGATTGTGAGACTCCCCCTAGCACTAACTTGGACAAAGAAGTTCTTACAAATTCCTTTAGAAAGCATCTTTCCCAAGCAGATGTAACTATTTCTTAATGTTCTTAAATAGAACCTTAGTGTACAATAATTCAGGTGCCTTCTTTAAGATATAAATTTCAGCCTAGGCAGTTGTGTCCTACTTCCTTATTCTCTGTGGCAAAATGGCCAGAATCAAAGGGGTTGCTGAAAAGGAGGGAGACAGTATTTTCCAGATGGCCTCATGTCATCGGTGCTCTGAAGCCTCCTGTGAAAAAATGATGAGAGGTTGCTGTAGTTCAAATGTGTCCTCCAAATGTTGATGTGTTGAAAACTTGGTTGCTATCATGACCACTTTGGGAGGTGGGGCATTTGGGAGATGATCAAATCACAGAGGCTCAACTCTCATGAATGAATTAATGTCATTATCTTGGGAGTGGGTGAGTTATCATGGGAGTAGCACTGTTATACAAGTGAGCTCTGTCTTGTGTGCTTGCTTTGTTATAGAATGAGTCTCACCAGATGTTGGCATCACATTCTTAGACTTTCCATCCTCTAGAACTATGAGCCAATTAAATATTTTTCTTCATAAATTACCAAGTCTGTGGTATATTCTGTTATAGTGGCAGAAAATAAAGACAGAATATTGGTACCATGAGTAGGGTTGTTGTTATAACAAACACCTGAAAACATGGAAGCATCTTTGGAACGGGTAATGAGAACAGGCTGTAAAAATTTTGAGAATAGGGCTAGAATAAAAGCCTGTATTGCCAGTAATGGACCATTAAAAGCAATTAAGTGAGGGCACAAAAAAACACCTCAGAATTCAGGGAAGTCTGAATCTTCTTAGAGATTATTCCTTAGGGGGTCATAACCAGAATATTGGTAGAAATATGGATAGTAAAGGCAATTGCAATAAGCTGTCAAGTCAGTGAGACATTGATGCTCACTGCCATTTTCAGAACCTTACATGCCTTTCTTGTTAGTTTGAATTTGTGCTTTCTTCTGCACCAGATACCTCCTCTTCCCTATAAAGGCAATTCTAATAAAATAGGATATCTGGTAGAAGTTGTTGTGTGGTTACTTTTAATAGCATTCAGTGAGACGCAAGAGCAAAAGAAAGTACTAGAATCTAACATTCCCTGTAATTCCAGCAGTCTCTTATCTAGCTGTGATATTTTTCCCTTTGGTGATGTTCCTGAAAAAGATAAGCATCTTATATCAGAAGCTTAGAGCCCTCTGATTTCCAACTGTAGTCTTGGGGCCTAACATTCCACAATATGTCAGTAGCACCAGGGTGAGACACTCCTCAGGGAGGTTAGGGTTTCTAGGTCCCAGACTGTGACTGGATTGCAATATGACCACAAGCAATTCACTTTTCCACTCAAAGATCTAAAAAGGACTTTTTTCCATGACCTTGTGGATGCCTCAAACAGGACTGCAGAAGGGCTGACATGATTTCACCACATCCTCTCACGCCACTTATGAGAGAGGGGCCAATATGAACCCCATTTTATAGACAAGGAAACCGAGACTTAGGGGATCAGTGGCTTACCCAAAATCACCCAATATTATAAGGTAGAGGTCAGCTTAAAAACATGTCTGATTCCAATGCCCATGTTCTACCAGGTCACTAAACTCAGGGTTACTGAAAACTGGATGGACATGGAAGTGAATGTTAGGCATGGGAATGAATATCAGGCATTTTAAGAAGTACTAAATGAGCCAGGAGAGGAATGGAAGGGGTAAACCACTACTCAGATCACATGAAGTCAGATAGGCCTCAGTCTAAATTTAAGCTGCACTGGTGCCTTTCCAGGCTCTCAGAAAAGCAAAGAAGAGTGAGTTTTCAAAGGGGCATTAGAAAGCCTCCTAGGATCTTGGGATCTTCTAGCCTCAGTTTCCTCATCTAGACAGAGGGGATAAGAGTAATCCCTGCTTTATCAGGTTGTTCTGATGATGGATTCAATTTATTGAATACATACTTACTAAAACTGCTAAAACACATCAGACTCTGTTTTAGGACTTGAAGAGCAAAAGTAAACAAATGTAAAAATCATGGTCCCCAGAGAACTTATGCTTTATAAGGACACAAACAAGTAAGACATTTAAAGAGAATGGCATCTATGTGGCCAAATAAAAGGAATGTGGAAGGAAGGTGCAAATGTGGTGATGTTACATCAGATCAGCAGAGAGGAGTCACCAGGAAGATGGCTTTTAGATCTGTAGGCAGCAAAGACACCAGTTATTTGCAAGGAAATTCAGGCAGTGGGAACAGCAAATGAAAAGGTCCTGAGGAAGGGTATACCGGACATGTAGGTAGAACAGCAAAGGTGTCCACGTGACTGGAGCAGAAAAACAAGAGGAAGAGTTTTTGGAGAAGAGGTCCTAAGCAATGACCTTGTAGGTGATAGCAATGACTTGGGAGAGGAATAAATCACCTGACTTCAGGTTTAAATGTGTCTTATTCTGGCTGTTATATTAACAATGGACTACAGGGGAAGAGGGTGGAAGAGAGGAAGCCTGTGAGGAAGACACACAACACACCTGTGTGCGGAGAGAAGATGGTGGTTTGGAACAGGGCAGAAAATGCATCAGATTCTGGATATAGCTTGAAAGTGAAGCTGAGGGATTTCCAGATCAAGGTGTGAAAGAAAAGAGTTAGGGAAGCTCCAAGGTTTGGTGTTGGAAGACCTGTAAGAGAATAGAGTTGCCATTTCCTGAGGTGGATAAAGGGGCAGCTAGAATGAGATGATTTGCAGGGAGGGATAATATGAAGTGCTCAGCTTTGGACACAGTGTGTTTGAGAGGCCTGTTAGATAGCAAGGTGGAGAAGCCAAGCAGATGAGGATGCAGGAGAAAGATCCAGGCTAGCGACACTGGTGGGAGGTCATGGGCATGGCAGGTGATGTCTAAGCAGTGGCCATGGGTAAGATAATGTACAGAGTGAGTATGGATAAAGGAGATGATGAACATTCAGAAAAGAGACTGGGAGGTAAGAGGAAAACCAGGCAAATGTGCTGAGCTGGAACCATGTAAGGAGAGGATTAAAGGAGCTGAGAGAGTGTCCATCAAGTCCACTTGAGCTCCAGCTCTCTCTCCCTGGTTGGAGCAATAACTGTCTGTCAGGCCTGGGCATGAACCTGCTTTTGTCCCCTTTGATTGAAAGAATGGGTCCAGGGGTGGCGCCTGTGGCTCAGGGAGTAGGGCGCCGGTCCCATATGCTGGAGGTGGTGAGTTCAAACCTAGCCCCAGCCAAAAAAAAAAAAAAAAAAAAAAGAAAGAGTGGGTCCAGTTGGCCCCAGGATCTAGGGCTGTGCAGTCTGTGAATTTGGCTAGGAGGACTGCTGTTACCTCAACTAAGACTCCAGGGTTATCCACTGTTAATGATTAGCTCTGCACATCTGCAAGGCTGCAGGGTTTCTGGAGCTGTCTGCTTGATTCACTGTGCTCTCCTCTAAGGCTGCAGGGGAATCTGGAGCTCGTTGCTGGAAATCAGAGGGTGAACCCAGCTTTCCCCAGAGAGACTTCCTGAGAGGACCCAGTAGGTGAGTGCTGTCACAGGAATGGACTGACTGGGTCAGGCCCCACAATGACACTCACCAATCTTTAGGAGTAATGGCCCACGAGGAGAGTGCAAATCCTGCACATATAGCAATCTGTAATTCCCGGGCCCTGTGAAATGGAGATGTGCCTGCAAGGTCTTGGTGATGGGACACTGGGAAGAGAGAAAGGTTTAGCACAATGAAAGTGACAGATTGGGGTAGCTGTGAGAAGGGTGGTCAAAGAGACCTGGGAGTTGGGTGCTGATCAGGGAAGGAGGCATCTCAGAGGAGGTGAGGCCAGAAAAGAGATGGACTGTCAGGCACAAAGGCAAATAGACATTCCTGCCTAGGGGTTGGTCAGGAAATAATCACTTCTTATTCTGTAGAAAATTAAAAAGGAGACAGAATTACAGGAGGCCTTGGGCATTCTGGTGGCTGCTGCAACAGAAGTTGCAAATTCAGACAACTGACAACTACTGGCTGGATTCCTTGAATCCAACGTCATTAGACTTAAATTCTCCAACCTCATTAAGTTTCACAGGGTGTAACTCAAATAACAGTCTACCCAGCCCTGGAACTACTTTCCTTGGATCCCTGGAAACAGTAATTACAAGAACTATAATTTCTAAAGTGATTGTGTTAGGTCCTGCACACTAAGTGCATGGTATTTAACACATATCAGTGAAGATTCATTTTAAAGAATTGATGATAGGCTGGGTGTAGTGGCTCATGCCTGTAATCTCAGAACTTTGGGAGCTCAAGGTGGGAGGATTGTTGAGTCTAGGAGTTTGAGACCAGGCTGGGCAGCATAGCGAGACCCATGTCTATAAAAAAATAAATAGCCAATCGTGGTGGAGTGCATCTATATTCCCAGCTACTCGGGAGGCCAAGACAGGAAGATTGTCTGAGTGCAGGAGTTGGAGGCTGCAGTGAACTGTGATCTTGCCACTGCACTCCAGCATGGTGATAGAGCATGATCCTGTATTTAAAAAGAGGAAAGGAAGGAAGGAAGGAAGGAAGGGAGGAAGGAAGGAAGGAAGGAAGGAAGGAAGGAAGGAAGGAAGGAAGGAAGGAAGGAAGGAAGGAAGGAAGGAAGGAAGGAAGGAAGGAAAGAAGGAAGGCCACTTGTATTAGTAAGAATTTTCTATAGTAATAAACATCCTGAACATCTCAGTACATTTAACCAGGTAGGTCTGTGGTCATGCTGGGCTCAACTTGACTTCACCTGTCTTGTCATTTAGGGCCCCAGGCTGAAGGTATGTCACTGATCTAGAATATGCAATTCTCATGCAGAGAGCACAAATGCAAGAGTCTCTGACCAAGCACGTGATGATACCGATTCACATCTTATTGACCAAAGTGTACATATCACATGAGCAAGTAAAAGTCTATGAGAGGTGGATACATACTCTTCCTCCAGACTGCACTAGGAAGACACACAAAAATGAATATGTATATATTCAGAAAGGGAATAAATTGTTGGGAGCAGCACGCTCATCTACCACCCACTGTATTTTAACTACAAAGGGATTTATTACATAAAATTGGGCTTTTGCAAAACCGTCAGTAGTGTTGAAAATCCTGGACTGAGTCTGGATTCTGTTGTACTTTTGGAGGATAGCACAGGGTAAGGAGATTGAAACAGATACTGAGTGCCACTTCACTCATAACTACACCAAATTAATTCCCAGAAAGGACCCCGTAATATTGGGATAAATATCCTGAAACAGCTGATGAGTAGTAGAGCAATCTATTAAAGAAGAGCTCACCCATGTCTCCTATTTCCCCTACAGGTCTCAACATGCATTGGCTGCGGAAGCTTCGGGGACTTTGCACACTATGGGGTACTCAGACATCCAGCTGTACTCCCCACATCATGACGAGGCAAGTGGCATCTGTGCAGTGGGGCCGCCAGGAAGTTCCTGCCAAGTTTAACTTTGCTAGAGATGTGATGGATCACTGGGCCGACATGGAGACGGTAAGGGGGTGGAAAGAGGCACAGAGCGAGACAAATTGGCTGACTTTATCGTAATAACATCTTATTGTATAGTAATAAAGACTTACTACTTTACTATAATAAGCTATGAATAAGATGCTCATCTACCACAAAGGCAGCATGGGTTGGGAAGAGGACAGTATAGGCTTGGCAGAAAGGTCGCAGGAGTCTGGTAGGGCAATCTAGTAACCCCCAGGCACCTGACACACAGTTGGCCTATACATACTGCACATGCTTGGTTCTGATCTCCCAGGGTGAAACCAGGATTAATGGATGGGGGTCACAGAAGAGGAGGGTTTGAATTTGTTAACAGCAAATTGGCACTGACCAAAGACTGAGCCAGTCTTCTCAGAATGTGAGGTTATCAGGGGTGTGCAAGTAGGATGGTCACTAGGCAGGGGTTGTGAAAAAGACTTGAAGATGAGACATTAGAGAAAGAATGAAGCAGAAATTGAAGAGTTTCCTTTCCAGCCCTGGGCCTCTGGAATTTTAACTCATTTACTGCTTATACACAATGGCCTTCACCTAAGTCCTGTGCAACTTTCTGGAGGATGGAGGATTTATCTTGTCCAGGATAGGGGAAGAGGTGGATCTACCAGCATGAGCTTAAAACAATGGTGTTCAAAGGAAGTTGTGACTATGATGTTGTCTCCCAATACCATAACATTACCCCCTAGCTCAGAGATTGCAAATACCTGGTCTCTAGGCCGAAGGTGGCTCAAGGTACAGGGTACTCTGAAAAGAAAAATCAATTAACACTTTAAAATTTTAAAATTTCAGATAAAAATTTAGACTTCTGTATTTTCTTTAAAAGTTATGTTTCCTTGTGATATTGAGGAGGGCCCTTACTTTCATGACTGACAATTTTTGAATTGTACAAAAAATTATTTCATAAATATTGTTACATAAGTAACAACAACAACAAAAAAAAACCTTCTTCCTCTCTGTCCTTTCATGAGTGACCCTTTAGCCTTCTCCACCATTGACAAACAGCACCATTAGCAAAGTAAAACCTAATAAAAGCTGGGGGAAAATATCCAATTCATATGACAGCAAATGAGTTAATATTCCTAAGACAAAAACAGTTCCTAGAAATCAAGGCTCCAAAATAAAAATGGACAAAGTCCATGGTCAGGTAATTCATTAAAATGTGAACTCAGATGGCCATTAAACAAAAGAAAAAATTCTCACCCACACTTGTGCTAAGAGTAATGCAAATGAAAACTTTATTCAAATAATATTTTTTAAACCTATCTTGTTAGTTAAATACAAAAGTCTGACAGCACACTCTTTTGGCAGGGCTGTGAGGAACACTCTCATGTTACTTCCAACTTGTATGTATAATTGTGGTGAGGAGAAATTTTGAAATACAACAAATTATATACATATGTTATATATATGTATGTACTGCTGGTAGGTATTTAAAACGGTACAGCTATTATAGAAAACAATATGATAGTTCCTCAAAAAATTAAAAAGAATTACCACATAATCCAGCAATTCCAACTCTGGGTATATATCCAAAACAATCAAATGCCAGGGCCTTAAGAGATATTTGTACACCCATGTTGATAGTAGTTTCAGCCATAAGAGGTAAAAGATCAAAGCAACACAAATGCCTATCAACAGATGAATAGGTAATCAAATGTATATACATATAATGGAATACTGTTCAGCCCTAAAAAAAAGGAAATTTTGATATAGGCTATGACATGGATAAACTTTGAAGACATTATGCTAAGTGGAACAAGCCAGACACAAGGGACAAACAGAATTTAATTTCATTTATACAAGATACTGACAACAGTCAAATTCATACAGACAGAAGTAGAATGGTGGTCATCAGGGCCAAGGAGGAAAGAGGATGAGGAGTTATTGGTAATAGGGACAGAGTTTTAGTTCCAGATGATGAAAAAGTTCCCAAGGTGGATGGTGGTGATGGTTGCACAGCAATGCAAATGTACTTACTGCCATTGAACTGTACAGTTAAAAATAGTTAAAATGGTACATTTTATGTTATGTATATTTTACCACAAGATAAAAGAAAACAAAAAAAAAAATAAGTAAATATATAGATGGAGATAAATATATAAGTAAATCTAAGTTGTTACTTGCCATTTTCATTCTAATTTTTCATGTGTAGGCATTCTCCAGAAGTTACATGCTGGGTAACCCCAAAATAGTGAGTGGAGAAGCAGATAAGAGAATCCAGTGGTTTTCTAAGGCAGATATTAAAGAAATTTTAAAAAAATATAAAATGATACCTCTCTTCTCATATTTTTGTTTTGTGAACTATATATTTTTTTATTATTCACTGTGTTTATACTATTACATCTGTCCAAGAGGACAGAAGATTTATTGAAAGGAGAAATTATAGCTCATCTTATTTACATTTCTCATGGCAAGAAGAATGCCCAGGACACAGCAGATAGTCAATAAATATTTGTTGTTCCTGCTCTTTCTTTTGAAATAAGCCCACTCTTGTTCAAATTATGCTGATCGCTTCTTTGGTGATGATCAGACTAAGACTGCCCTTTTCTTTATGTTTGATGGAAAGACATACAATGTAAAACAATACTAGAAGATTTTTTTAAAGACACTATGTCCGGTACAATTTCTTTCTTTCTTTTTTTTGGTATGATTTTTTTTTTTTTATTGTTGGGGATTCATTGAGGGTACAATAAGCCAGGTTACACTGATTGCAATTCTTAGGTAATGTCCCTCTTGCAATCACGTCTTGCCCCCATAAAGTGTAACACACACCAAAGCCCCACCCCCTCCCTCCGTCCCTCTTTCTGCTTTTCCTCCCCCCCATAATCTTAATTGTCATTAATTGTCCTCATATCAAAATTGAGTACATAGGATTCATGCTTCTCCATTCTTGTGATGCTTTACTAAGAATAATGTCTTCCACTTCCATCCAGGTTAATACGAAGGATGTAAAGTCTCCATTTTTTTTAATAGCTGAATAGTATTCCATGGTATACATATACCACAGCTTGTTAATCAATTCCTGGGTTGGTGGGCATTTAGGCTGTTTCCACATTTTGGCGATTGTAAATTGAGCTGCAATAAACAGTCTAGTACAAGTGTTCTTATGATAAAAGGATTTTTTTCCTTCTGGATAGATGCCCAGTAATGGGATTGCAGGATCAAATGGGAGGTCTAACTTGAGTGCTTTGAGGTTTCTCCATACTTCCTTCCAGAAAGGTTGTACTAGTTTGCAGTCCCACCAGCAGTGTAAAAGTGTTCCCTTCTCTCCACATCCACGACAGCATCTGCAGTTTTGAGATTTTGTGATGTGGGCCATTCTCACCGGGGTTAGATGATATATCAGGGTTGTTTTGATTTGCATTTCTCTAATATATAGAGATGATGAACATTTTTTCAAGTGTTTGTTAGCCATTCTTCTGTCATCTTTAGAGAAGGTTCTATTCATGTCTCTTGCCCATTGATATATGAGATTGTTGGCTTTTTTCATGTGGATTAATTTGAGTTCTCTATAGATCCTAGTTATCAAGCTTTTGTCTGATTGAAAATATGCACATATCCTTCCCATGGTGTAGGTTGTCTCTTTGCTTAGGTTATTGTCTCCTTAGCTGTACAGAAGCTTTTCAGTTTAATGAAGTCCCATTTGTTTATTTTTCTTGTTGTTGCAATTGCCATGGCAGTGTTCTTCATGAAGTCTTTCCCCAGGCCAATATCTTCCAGTGTTTTTCCTATGCTTTCTTGGAGGATTTTTATTGTTTCATGCCTTAAGTTTAAGTCCTTTATCCATCTTGAATCAATTTTTGTGAGTGGGGTAAGGTGTGGGTCCAGTTTCAGTCTTTTACATGTAGACATCCAGTTCTCCCAACACCATTTATTGAATAGGGAGTCTTTCCCCCAAGGTATGTTCTTGTTTGGTTTATCGAAGATTAGGTGGTTGTAAGATATTAGTTTCATTTCTTGGTTTTCAATTTGATTCCAAGTGTCTATGTCTCTGCTTTTGTGCCAGTACCATGCTGTCTTGAGCACTATGGCTTTGTAGTACAGACTAAAATCTGGTATGCTGATGCCCCCAGCTTTATTTTTAGTACTAAGAACTGCCTTAGCTATATGGGTTTTTTTCCGGTTCCATACAAAACGCAGAATCATTTTTTCCAAATCTTGAAAGTATGATGTTGGTATTTTGATAGGAATGGCATTGAATAGGTAGATTGCTTTGGGAAGTATAGACATTTTAACAATGTTGATTCTTCCCATCCATGAGCATGGTATGTTCTTCCATTTGTTAATATCCTCTGCTATTTCCTTTCTGAGGAGTTCACAGTTTTCTTTATAGAGGTCCTTCACCTCCTTCGTTAGGTATGTGCCTAGGTATTTCATTTTCTTTGAGACTATGGTGAAAGGAGTTGTGTCCTTAATTAGCTTCTCATCTTGACTGTTATTGGTGTACACAAAGGCTACTGACTTGTGGACATTGATTTTATATCCTGAAACATTACTGTATTCTTTGATGACTTCTAGGAGTCTTGTGGTTGAGTCTTTGGGGTTCTCTAAGTATAAGATCATGTCGTGAGCAAAGAGGGAAAGTTTGACCTCCTCTTCTCCCATTTGGATTCCCTTTATTTCCTTGTCTTGCCTAATTGTATTGGCTAGAACTTCCAGCACTATGTTGAATAGTAAAGGTGACAGAGGACAACCTTGTCTGGTTCCAGTTCTAAGAGGAAAAGCTTTCAGTTTGACTCCATTCAGTAAAATATTGGCTGTGGGTTTGTCATAGATAGCTTCAATCAGTTTTAGAAATGTGCCACCTATGCCTATACTCTTCAGTGTTCTAATTAGAAAAGGATGCTGGATTTTATCAAATGCTTTTTCTGTATCTATTGAGAGGATCATGTGATCTTTATTTTTGCCTCTGTTAATATGGTGGATAATGTTTATAGACTTGCATAAGTTAAACCAGCCTTGCATCCCTGGGATGAAGCCTACTTGATCATGATGAATGACTTTTTTGATGATAAGCTGTAATCTATTGGCTAGGATTTTGTTGAGAATTTTTGCGTCTATGTTCATGAGTGAGATTGGTCTGAAATTCTCCTTTTTGTTTGGGTCTTTTCCTGGTTTTGGTATCAGGGTGATGTTTGCTTCATAGAATGTGTTGGGGAAGATTCCTTCTTCCTCAATTTTTTGGAATAATTTCTGCAGTACAGAAATAAGCTCTTCCTTGAAGGTTTGATAGAATTCTGGTGTGAAGCCATCTGGACCAGGGCATTTTTTGGTTGGAAGATTTTTTATTGTTTGTTTGATCTCAGTGCTTGAAATTGGTCTGTTCAGGAGCTCTATTTCTTCCTGGCTGAGTCTAGGGAGAGGGTGTGATTCCAAATATTGATCCATTTCTTTCACATTGTCAAATTTCTGGGCATAGAGTCTCTGGTAGTATTCAGAGATGATCTCTTGTATTTCTGTGGGATCAGTTGTTATTTCCCCTTTATCATTTCTGATTGAGGTTACTAGAGATTTTACTTTTCTATTCCTCGTTAGTCTGGCCAATGGTTTATCTGTTTTATTTATTTTTTCAAAAAACCAACTCCTTGTTTCATTAATTTTCTGAATGATTCTTTTGTTTTCAATTTCATTGATCTCTGATTTGATTCTGGATATTTCTTTTCTTCTACTGAGTTTAGGCTTAGATTGTTCTTCTTTTTCCAATTCCATAAGATGGCTTGTGAGATTGTTGATGTGCTCTCTTTCTGTTTTTCGAATGTAGGCATCTAAAGCGATGAATTTTCCTCTCCAAACTGCTTTTGCAGTATCCCACAGGTTTTGGTAGCTTGTGTCTTCATTGTTGTTATACTCAAGGAAGTTAATGATTTCCTGTTTCATTTCTTCCTTCACCCATCTGTTATTCAACAGAAGATTGTTTAATTTCCATGCCTTTGGGTGGGGTCAAGCATTTTTGTTAGAGTTGAGTTCCACCTTTAGTGCCTTATGGTCTGAGAAGATACAAGGTAAAATTTCAATTCTTTTGATTCTGTTGATATTTGTTTTGTGTCCCAGGATATGATCAATTTTGGAGAATGTTCCATGGGGTGATGAGAAGAATGTATATTCTTTATCTTTGGGATGGAGTGTTCTATATGCGTCTATCAAGCACAGTTGTTCTAGGGTCTCATTTAAGTCTCTTATATCCTTGTTTAATTTCTGTTTAGAGGATCTGTCCAGCTCTGTAAGAGGAGTGTTAAGGTCCCCTGTCATTATGGTATTATCAGATATCATATTGCTCAGACTGAGTAAGGTCTGTTTCAAGAATCTGGGAGCATTTAAATTGGGTGCATAAATATTTAGAATTGAAATGTCTTCTTGTTGTATTTTTCCCTTGACCAATATAAAGTGACCATCTTTGTCTTTTTTGACTTTAGTTGCTTTAAATCCACATGTATCTGAAAATAAGATTGCAACTCCTCTTTTCTTCTGAATTCCATTTGCCTGAAAAATTGTCTTCCAACCCTTGACTCGGAGCTTTAATTTGTCTTTTGAAGCCAGGTGTTTTTCTTGCAGACAGCAAATGGATGGCTTGTGTTTTTTAATCCAGTCAACCAATCTATGTCTCTTCAGTGGGGAATTCAAGCCATTAACATTTATTGAGATAATTGATAAGTGTGGTAGTATTCTATTCGTCTTATTTGGTGAGAGTCCATTGCTTAGTTTTATCTTTTGCATCATTGTGGAGGTTTGGTTCTGTCCTTTAATTTCTGAGTTCTTACTTTGCTGCTGATCCATTGTGGTGGTTAGTGTACAGAACAGGTTGAAGTATTTCCTGTAGAGCTGGTCTTGTTGTGGCGAATTTCCTCAATGTTTGTATATCCGTAAATGATTTGATTTCTCCATCAATTTTGAAGCTTAGCTTAGCAGGGTACAGAATTCTAGGCTGAAAATTGTTCTGTTTAAGTAGATGAAAGGTAGATGACCATTGTCTTCTTGCTTGGAAAGTTTCATTAGAGAGGTCTGCGGTCACTCTGATGGATTTGCCCCTGTAGGTCAACTGGTGCTTACTCCTGGCAGCTTGCAGAATCTTTTCTTTTATCTTGACTTTGGACAGGTTCATCACAATGTGTCTTGGAGAAGCTCGGTTAGAGTTGAGACGACCTGGGGTCCGATATCCCTCTGAAAGCAGTGTGTCAGAATATTTGGTGATATTTGGGAAATTTTCTTTTATAATATTCTCTAGTATGGCTTCCATTCCTCTGGGGCATTCTTCTGCCCCTTCTGGAATTGCTATAACTCGTATGTTGGAACGCTTCATAAAGTCCCATAATTCTGACAGTGACCGTTCTGCTTTCTCTCTCTTCTTTTCTGCCTCTTTTACTATCTGAGTTATCTCAAGAACTTTGTCTTCTACCTCTGAAATTCTTTCTTCTGCATGGTCTAACCTGTTGCTGATACTTTCCATTGCATCTTTAAGTTCCCTGATTGACTGTTTCAGTTCCTTCATCTCTGCTATATCCTTTTTATATTCTTCATATCGTTCATCTCTGATTTGATTCTGTTTTTGGATTTCCTTTTGGTTATTTTTCACTTTATTAGCAGTTTCCTTCATTGTTTCCATCATTTCTTTCATTGTTTTCAACATGTGTATTCTAAATTCCCTTTCTGTCATTCCTAACATTTCTGTATAGGTGGAATCCTCTGCAGTAGCTACCTCATGGTCCCTTGGCGGGGTTGTTCTGGACTGGTTCTTCATGTTGCCTGGAGTTTTCTGCTGATTCTTCCTCATGGGTGATTTCTTTTATCTGTTTCCTTGCCCTAATTTTCCTTTCACTTCCTCTTGCTCTTTAAGTTCTCATGCCTGTGGAATTTGCGGGCAGGTTTAGACGGATTGAACACACGCAACCACTTGCCAGTTTTCCACTGTTTTAGTCCTCCTCTTGGGGTCCAGAAGTCTCTCGCTGGCTCTGTGTATCCTCTCAGGGGTGATGATAGGCAGATCCCACCAGCCAGAGATGCCTGGAGTCCTATATCCCCAGACTCACGGTGCCCAGATGCAAGGAAGCTGTTACTCGGCTGCCATCTTGCTCCACCTCGCAGAATCTTTTCTTTTGTCTTGACTTTGGACAGGTTCATCACAATGTGTCTTGGAGAAGCTCGGTTAGAGTTGAGGAGACCTCGGGTCCGATAGCCCTCTGAAAGCAGTGTGTCAGAATCTTTGGTGATATTTGGGAAATTTTCTTTTATAATATTCTGTAGTATGGCTTCCATTCCTCTGGGGCATTCTTCTTTCCCTTCTGGGATTACTATAACTCATATGTTGGAACACTTCATAAAGTCCCATAATTCTGACAGTGAACATTCTGCTTTCTCTCTCTTCTTTTCTGCCTCTTTTACTATCTGAGTTATCTCAAGAACTTTGTCTTCTACCTCTGAAATTCTTTCTTCTGCATGGTCTAACCTGTTGCTGTTACTTTCCATTGCATCTTTAAGTTCCGTAATTGACTGTTTCAGTTCCTTCAGCTCTGCTATATCCTTTTTATATTCTTCATATCGTTCATCTCTGATTTGATTCTGTTTTTGGATTTCCTTTTGGTTATTTTCCACTTTATTAGCAGTTTCCTTCATTGTTTCCATCATTTCTTACATTGTTTTCATCATGTGTATTCTAAATTCCCTTTCTGTCATTCCTAACATTTCTTTATACGTGGAATCCTCTGCAGTAGCTACCTCATGGTCCCTTGGTGGGGTTGTTGTGGACTGGTTCTTCATGTCTCCTGGAGTTTTCTGCTGATTCTTCCTCATGAGTGATTTCTTTTATCTGTTTCCTTGCCCTAATTTTCCTTTCACTTCCTCTTGCTCTTTAAGTTCTCATGCCTGTGGACTAAGGGTTCAATGAGTCCTTTTGGTACAGGGCCAGAAGGGTGAGAAGGTTGAAGAGCAAGAAAGGAATGAAAGAAAGGAGGACTGAGTGAAAAGAAAAAAAAGATAGAGAAAGAAAAGAGGGTGGGTAAAAGGAATATTGACAAAAAGAAGAGAGGCACAGAAAGAGGGAGACAGAGCAATATAAGTGTACAGTAGGGTACTTTGACACAAACTTAAAAAAACCCTACCTTCTGGGGGTGCCCAGTTGGGTGGTTCCCTTGAGGTCAGCAGCTCTTTGCTAACCTGATCAGACACAGTACCCCACCTCCACCAAGTAGAGAGGAAAGACAAAAATGCTATAAATCAAACCAGAACAAGCAAACAGAAAACTTTATGGGATAAAATTGGGTGAAAAAACAAATAATAGTGGTAGAAACACTATCAAAAATGAAGTTCTAGTTATTGAAAAAGGCAGCAATGGGAAATTATTATTAAACTAGAAAAAATGAGAAAGAAAAAAGATCTGTACGGAAAAGGTTGAAATTAAAAAACAAAACAACATCAACAACATCAACATAAACAAAAAAACAAGCAAACCAAAAAAGAAAAAAAAACAAAACCAAAAAACAAAACACAACCAAAAACAAAGCAGTATGTATATGTTGTTGTATATTGCCTGGGCAACACGTGGTCTTCTCGGGTATGAGATGTTAATCACAGTTCTGATACAACTGAAGGCTGCTGATTTCTCAAAGCCTGGCAGGTAGACACCCTAAATCTCTCTTCACCCCACTTAAAGGGCACTTTGAACTTATAAACTTGTTGAGCAGAAGCTTTCCCAGGAAATTGCTTGTCAGTGGAATCACTGCTGAAGTGGCTATCCACTTACCCAGTTTGCCAAAACCGGTCTCACTCTGCCCCTGAGGGTTAGGGCTGCAAGGTGGCTCAGACCCCACCCTTAGGCTACTCAGTCGCCAGGTTACCAGCTCCCACCCGATTCTATCTCTGCGACCCTGAGGGCAGAGCTTGCCAGGGCCGATCACTCACAATGGCTCCATGTGGCCCACAGCCAAACACTATTAGCTCTGTCTGGCTCAGCAGCTCAGACTGGGGCCCTAGACAACGGCCAAAGCTCTCCGCACTCCTGCTCAGGCTCTCTCCAAGGCAGTTCAACTGAGTGCCAAGTCCAAAGACACCAAAGCATTTCACAGGTAAGGCCTTTCCGGTTTGCAGTCTGGCTGCTATTGAACTTACAGTTGCGGGTGGGTTTAGACCGATTGAACACACATGACCACTTGCCGGTTTTCCACTGTTTTAGTCCTCCTCTTGGGGTCCAGAAGTCTCTTGCTGACTCCCTGTATCCTCATAGGGGCGAGGATAGGCAGATCCCACCAGCCAGAGATGCCTGGAGTCCTATCTCCCTGGACTCACGGTGCCCAGATGCAAGGAAGCTGTTACTCAGCAGCCATCTTGCTCTCCTCCTGTGAACTATATTTTTATTTAAAAAAATGTTTATTTGTGATAATATATAATGGGTTTATTACTGTTATTTTTTAAAGCACATTTTAAAAATTCTCAATTTTGATTTCTAATTTTAGTATATGTGCTACTAAAATCTAGATTTCTAATATGATAAATATCAATAGATATAACCCCTTTGGGTTATGCAACTCTTTGGGTTTTTAATACCTTTTTTGTGCAATTCTTTGGGTTTTTAATACTTTTTAAGAGAGTATTGGGGGGGAGGTCCTGAGAGAAAACAGCTTACTAAGCACTCATTTGGCAGTCCCAAAACTTGGAACTTATTCCTCCTGTTTGTATTCCAGCACCCCATAACCAGCTGGCCCTCTCTCCCCCCAGGCTGGCATGCGACCCCCAAGCCCAGCCCTGTGGTGGGTGAATGACAAAGGGGAGGAAGTGAAGTGGAACTTCAGAGAACTGAGTGAAATCAGCCAGCAGGCATCCAACGTCCTCTCGGTGGCCTGTGGCCTGCAGCGTGGGGACTGCGTGGCAGTTGTGCTGCCCCGTGTACCTGAGTGGTGGCTGGTGATCCTGGGCTGCATTCGAGCAGGTTGGTAACTACCCACCTGGATAGGGCAATTTCTCCCTGTGAAGGAAACCAATGTTAGGGAAATGCAAACCCTTTCCCCAAAGAAGTCCCTTACACGGAGCATGCTGTCTCTCTTCATAGGAAGATACCACCTTTTTTCCATTTACAAAAGCAAACTATGCCCTAAGCATTTATATAAGAGGCTGCTAAACCCAGCCCTGGCCAAACTGCAACAAAAAAATAGCTGGGCATTGTGGCAGGCGCCTGTAGTCCCAGCTGCTCAGGAGGCTGAGGCAAGAGAATCGCGTAAGCCCAAGAGTTAGAGGTTGCTGTGAGCCGTGTGATGCCATGGCACTCTACCCGAGGGCGGTACAGTGAGACTCTGTCTCTACAAAAAAAAAAAAAAGAGGCTGCTTATATACATGGCGAACAAAACATAATGTTTGTAATCATAGAACTTACAAACTATATATTATATATGTAATTTTTAATCACCATTTTGGTAAGTAGCATGAGAGTTTTATAAGAAACTAATAAAATGAAGTTAGCAAACTATGACCTGCAGATCAAATCCTGTCCACAGCTTGTTTTGTAAATAAAGCTTTATTAGAACACAGCCAGCCTATTTGCATATTATCTGTGGCTGCTTTTGCACTACAATGGCAGGCTTGAGAAGTTGGGTAAGAAAACATCTGGCCCATAAAACCTAAAATATTTACTATTTGTCCCTTTACAAAAAAAGTCTGCCAACCTCTCATCTAAAAGGAGACCTGAACTAAGTAATGTGAAGGGTCACAAAGTCTCCAAGGAAGTGATATTTAAGCTGAGATCTGAAGTAGAGTTTGAGTAGATTTTGGCCAGGAGAGGAGGCAGAGATGGTTGTGCTAAGCAGAGGGAACAGCATATGTGAAGACAGAGGGGAAGGAAACTTGAAAATTATGAGAGAACCTGGAAGGATGTCTAGAGTCTAGTCAGCAAAGAAGAAAGTGGTGGTGATACAATGAACCTGTAAAGATGGGCAGGTGTTTCTGGTTCATGGTGAGACTTCTAGACGCTTATTTAGTGGAGAATGGAAAAATCATTGATGGATCAAGTGAGGTAATCACTGTCAAACATCATGCTGGATAGAGAATGAGATGCAGAAGGCACAAGTGGGGCAGAAATCTCACATAAGAGACAAAGGACAATGGTGGCTCCAACTTGGTTGAGGTAGCGGAGATGGAGATAAGTAGATAGATTAAAGAGACAATTGGGGGAACTGATCTTTTTTTTAGGAAGACAGCTAGGGAGATAGATAAGTCATAGAGACTTTGGTACCTAGGAATATGCAAGGAAAGAGGTACGATGGGTGTGTTAGGAAAAGGTGACAAGTTCAGCTTGGTAATGTTAAGTCAGGGTGTCTATATGACATTCAAGGAATAGTGAGAAGTAAAAAATTGACTCAAGTTCTGAGATAGTGATAGGAATTTGAGATTCATCAACCTTTAGAAGCTGAGCGCTGTGGCTCATGCCTGTAATCTTCATGCCTGTAATCCTAGCATTCTGGGAGGCCAAGGCAGGTGGATTGCTTGAGCTCATGAGTTCAAGACCAGCCTGGGCAAAATGCAAGACCCCGTCTCTACTAAAAATAGAAAAAAACTGAGGCAAGAGAATTGCTTGACCCCAAGAGTTGGAGGTTGCTGTGAGCTATGATGCCATGGCAATCAACCCAGGGTAGCAGCTTGAGATTCTGTCTCAAAAAAAAAAAAAGAAAGAAAGAAAGAAAGAAAAGAAAAGAGAAAATGAGATATAAAGAGTTTTAAAAGAGCCTCAAGGAGCTGTAGCATCCTCCTTCATGAACTATGCTCCACACTTTTCCTCTCACACAGCCCATCCCCATCTAAACCCCCCACACACACACACCACCAGCTGGGGACAACTGGACTTGGGGACCTTAAGATGGAAGATATAAATTTGATTAGGAGGTAAGAACAACCAGGGCATCTGAATCAGTTTTATGTTCTTGGAACCTCATAAACAAACCATAAGAGAAAGGTATTGAGAGATTATACCCTGAAGGGAAGGAGAACCCACCCAGAAGAGATGTGTCCATTCTTCTATCTGACTTAATATAACTATTATGATGGAGAGACGTTGGAGCATGTGTCCAGATGTGTGGTCAGAATCCTTGTGTTGATAAAGGGAAGAAAATGGGTCAGGCTTAAAAGCTATTTAACAAATGGAGCAGAATATTGTATCAAATTCATAAAAGGTGAAACATAAATCTTGTTATTCTCCACAAGATTAAAAACTTATAGGAGTCTTGGGCGGCGCCTGTGGCTCAACGGGTAGGGCGCCGGTCCCATATGCCGGAGGTGGCGGGTTCAAGCCCAGCCCCGGCCAAAAATAAAAAAAAAAAAAAAAAAACTTATAGGAGTCTCATCAAGATAATAAACAAGAACAAGAAAAGGAGAGATGACAGTCAAAGCAAACAAAGCCTCAGTTATATAGGAGAAATAAGTATTATGTTTTTAGATAAATTCCACAGCATGATAATAATTGAATACTGTACATTTAAATCACACTAAGAAAGTAAATTTCTCATGTTCTTATCACAAAAATGTCAACTATTTAAGGTGACAGATGTTAGTTAGCTTAGTTTAATCATCCTACATTGTTTTAAAAAATCATAACACCACTTTGTACACCCCAAAAATATGCAACTACTCTGTTTGTGTGTGTCTGTATTTGTGTGATTTATACAATAAACTAAAAGCATTCTTGCCTAAGAAAATGCATTCAGTATCCCCAGGTTGGGAGGCATAGTATACCTAGAGCCCGAAGACATTTCGGGACCATGGACAATCCCAAGTGTCTTTCCTCATGATTTTAATTCCCAAGTGAGAATGTGGGATATAGCATTTTGAAGGGCAGGAGTGAGTGGGAAGGATTATATGTGTCTTGGATTGTCAATAGTGTGACATTAGGCAACCCAGTTTCTTTCCTTGGTCTCAATGCCTGATCCTTACTTCCCTTATTATCAATACTCCTCATCGGTCATTACTACTTTACCCTCCCCTTCCTCATTTGCTTCCCACTGGATGTTGATGATCAGGCTTCCCCAGGGACAAAGACTTCCCTTCCTTCCATTTCTCTAAGTCATTTGGCTTTTTTAGGCCTCATCTTCACACCTGGGACTGTCCAAATGAAATCTGCTGACATACTCTATAGGCTGCAGTCATCTAAGGCCAAGGCCATTGTGGCTGGAGATGAAGTCACCCAAGAAGTGGACATGATAGCACCTAAATGTCCTTCTCTGGAAATTAAGCTCCTGGTGTCTGAGAAAAGCCGGGATGGGTGGCTGAACTTCAAGACACTACTAAAGTGAGTATCTACATGCCTCAGCCTGGGTTTTCACCAACGCTGGGAATTGAGACAAACAATTACATGCAGATGCTTTATTTGAGAGGTCCAGGAAGTAGAATGTGGGACTAGGGAGAGTGACACATGGGAGGAAAAAAAGCCAATAGAAGAGTTTTTATTGCGTTATGGGAAGGGCTAAATGAGGCTTGATCTGTTGTGACCTTCTGAGGAGCATGCCTCTTAGGATTTTCCACTAAACGACTGACAAGAACTGACGTATCAGCACCTGAGAGCCATTGGCTGAGGATTCTCCTGCAGGCATCATCTACCCCATGCTTAAGAACTGTAAACTCATGCATGCGGAGTGGGATCAGAGTCCCATGTCATGGTGGCAACAAACAAACCCTGGGACACAAAGTGAATCACTTGTGGTATCTCTAGAACCAAGACGGTGTTACTACCAAGTAGTTTGAAACCTACCTGGAACTATTCACTACAACATGGTTCAACATCAGAGGTGGGGCCAAGAGCATAGGAGGTAAACTCAAGGGATGGCTGATATACTGTGTTTCTAGATGCTTCTTCCCATCTTCCATGTTCTTAAACTAGGCTACTCAAGGATAGAGGAAGCAAGCTCCTGTGTCCTACAAAAGTTGAAAGCAAAACTGGCAGGATGAATGAGTTTCCCTGTCATATGTCTCACAGTCCTCCATTAGGAACACTTACCTTTAGGAATCTTAGGGAGAACTTCAGCTTTTCCTTTCTAATGTTGTGGTATTTAAGGTAACTATCAGAGAAATAAACCAGCTTTGAGTCCAAACTCAGGATTCTAGAGGAGATGTCCAAGAGATGTGTGGGTGCTTCCAGAGGATAGAAGATGGGGCCAAGAAAGTACTAGGAAAATGCATACTAATTACATACCTCCTGTGCACCTAGTATGCAAGGGCTTTTAACAATAATTACATAAGCATTGACTGAGTTCTTGCTTATTTCTTTGTTAGTAAAGTTAACTACTTTCTCATTACATAAGCATTGACTGAGTTCTTGCTTATTTCTTTGGTAGTAAAGTTAAGTACTTTCTCATTAACTCTATGGAATAGGTATTATTTTCTCACTTTGCAGATGTTGAAAATGAGACTCAAGGAAGTTAAATAACTAGTCCAAAGTTATATAGTTAACAAAGTGCCAAACCTGAGTGGTTTTCAAATGCAACTATAGCTGACTCAGAATCTCATGATCTTAACCTCCCCAAAGTCTCCTTTCTGAAGCGAGCTGACTGATTTGCCATTGTCAGCATGGGAGAAGGTAAGGCAAGATGGATCACTGTGACATCTTGTGTCCAGGCTAAATATGAGAGAGTGACCATCTGTGTCTCCTGCAGAGAGGCATCCACCACTCATCGCTGTGTGGACACTGGGAGCCAGGAAGCCCTTGCCTTTTATTTCACTAGTGGGACCAGTGGCCCTCCCAAGATGGCAGAACACTCCCACGCGAGCCTGGGCCTCAAGGGCAAGATGGATGCTGGGTAAGCAAAGCCCTCTCTCTCTACAGTGACTACATGACCAGACATGGAGACTTTTCTAAGTTCAGATCCCATCTTCCTGGGCTGGGCTTCTGAAAGACAATTGGGAAGAAGAGCTGAAAGGCATATGGCTTCACATGTTTAGGTATCCAGTCAATGGGACACTTCTGTTACAACTAACATAGGATCTCAAAATCTCTTCCAGGTTTGCCTACTCACACAAGGTTTCTATTCATATTCCCTAGACTCATCAGTGTCTTGCCATTTGGGGTACTTATAATTTGCTTTGATGCTAACCCACATTCCAAAAACACATTATTGTCAGTAGCAAAGTAAAATGGAAAGTACTATTGCGTAAATTAGATCAACCATGATCTCAGAATTTCTGAATCACAAAATTTTAGTTCAGAATTTTCTTCTATTGCTACATCAGCCCTGTCTATGGAATCAGAAAACAGTATGCCAAGGTCTTCTTACAATGATAACAACAGATCTTTAGGTTTTTTTTTTTTTTTTTTTCAGTAAATTCCGCCTGCCATGTTAATTTTATTATTGGAATGGAAAAATAATTTAAGGCAAAAAAGTATGAAAACTTAAATATCCTATCAATAATCCAAGAAAATTAATTTAGTAAAAATTATTTGATAGTAAAATCCAATTTCTAAAATATGGGGGATAGATTACTTAAATATAACTAAGGTATTACATCCAAATTTGGTTCTGATATGCTATGATATCAGCTCTCTACAGAACTGAAAGTATTAACCCTCTTCAGGAAAGGGCACATTTTATGGCAACTCCCAGTCACAAGGAAGTTTTTCATATCTAGCCTAAGTTGTTCTTGCTTTAAGGCAGGCCAAATACCTTTTATTCTGCCCTACAGAGAGAGAAGAAATAAGTTTCACCCTGCATAAGATCCTCACCTATGCTCAGGCAACTTAAGATGCTTGCAGAAAAGAAAGCCAAAGCTCTACTTAGCCAAACTTGAACTTGGAAAGGCCCCTGTTAAGATATTCATCACTTAGATACTTTTTGCTGGTAAATTTTCCTGGGTGGTTCTTTGCATGCTAGGGACTATTTGGGGGATAAAATGAGAATGACACCCAATTTATCCGAGTCATGTCAACTTGGGTCATATCTTCTAAGTACTTATCCCTTGTTGATACTGGATATGTGGATAGAACAACTTTCCTGCTTGAACTTACACACATTTCTACAAATTTACACAAACATAGTCAGATACACACAGTTGTGCACTCACACATTCCTTCCTCACTACACAAACCCCAGGCCACATACCCTAGCATGAATTAACATATATATACATATGTGTTTTGTTTGTGCTCTCAGGTTTTGGACAGGTCTTCAAACCTCTGAAATAATGTGGACTGTATCAGATACAGCGTGGATACTGAACATCCTAGGCTCATTTCTGGAACCGTGGTCATTAGGAGCATGCTCATTTATCCATCACTTGCCTAAATTTGACCCAGTGGTCATTCTAAAAGTAAGAGAGGATCTAGAGTGATCCCAAGTTTTGCATATTTCAATTTATTGTAATATATTTCATCAAATTTTTGCTAAATCCCAGCCCCATGGGTAAATAGTGTTCTTGGAAGGGGTCCCTGACTTCACAGAGCTTATGATCCAAGGAAAGAGATGAACATATATACAGATAAAAGGAGTCTATTCAGGACACAAATATTGTGGATCATTTGTTCACCAAACACATTTAGTGGACTCTTCCTCTGGGATCAGATAGATACCTGAACCACCTACAAAATAGAAGGGTGGAATCTTGAAGGCAATGTCGTCTCCCTCATGTGTGTGTGTTCGTGCATGTGTAGTGCACACATCGTATTTCCTTTTTATTTGTAGTGTAACACACATACTGAAGGTAAAGTGTATAGAGTGTTGTCATCAAGTTTATAGCTTAAAAAATAATTTACCCATGTTAGATACTGTCTAAGTCTGCCTGGACTGCAACAATAGAATACCATAGTCTAGGGGGCTGCAACAACAGACATTTACTTCTCACAGTTCTGGGAGCTGGAAGTGCAAGATCTGGGTGCCAGCCTTCTCTCTCTTCCAGGTTTGCAGATGGCTGCCTTCTCACTATATTTTCACATGGTTGAGAGAGACAGTGCTGGTACCTCTTCCCTTTCTTGTAAGGATGCTAATGCCATCACTTGAGCCCCCTCATCATTCCTCATGAAATTATTTTCCCAAAACCCACCTCCAAATACCATGTAGAAGCTCTAACATTGAGTATTAGGGCTTCAACATAGGAACTTGGGGAGCATTCAGTTCATATCAGACACCCATGTAACCATTCTCTGACAATATCTGTACCCAATAACTTAATCATTCTTTTGACCTCCATTACCATAGCTTAGTTTTACCTCTTCTGCCACTTCATGTAAGTGGAGTCATATAATAGGTAATCTGTGTCTAGCTTCTTTCCCTCAGTACATTTTCTGTGAGATTGGTCCACATGTTTTGTATATCAGAAGTTTGGGGTTTTTTAATTGCTGTATAGTATTCCATTCTGTGAATCTATTACAATTACTTCCCCCATCTTATTGTTGGTGAACATTTGGATTATTTTCAGTTTGGGACTATTAGGAGGGATTATGAAGAATAAATATGATTTTTTTTTTCTGTAGAACTTGATGGAGCCAATAGTAAGTAAAACCCACAAATTGCAGTTATTCATTACCCTGGAACAATGAAGCCATGAAAATGACCTCATTTTCTGGCAAAGATACACCCCTTATGTTGGGCTCTAATTGTGATGAAGGGGTTGGGTCATTGCCATGTTGGCCTTCCAGATCTCTGTAGCAGTTGATGAACTACACAGACATCTGTTTGGCTAAAACAGAGGCCCCCAAGAATGAACCAAGGCATAGATGACATCTTCAAAAGTTGAAAAGTGAGGAGTGGTCTCGATCCTTTAAGGAGATTCTTTTTAAATTATTTTATTGTTCCCTGTTTTAAACAAATTCTTACTTTGCCTCCCTCCCAAGGATTTTACCTGGCTTTTGTTAGCTAAACCAAACACAAAAACTTATGTACAATTATAAATCCCATTAGGAAATATAGGTTTCAAGTGTAGGGAGGAAAAGGACGAAGGAGAGTGAAAAGTATGGCAGATAAGTCGGTAATTGCAAGTTGTGCTTCCTGCAAGACAAAGCAATAAGGAACAGGGTATGATTTTTCATAGCTTCTTTCAGTTCATCAAGAGCACTTTAAGGAAATGTTTGCGTGATACTCTCATATTAATCATTTTTTCTGTCCATCTTACTTCAATGACTGCTATGGTTTGAATATTTATGTCCTCCAAAATTCATGTTGAAACTTAACTCCCAGTGTAACAATATTAAGAGGTGGGGTCTTTACGATGTGATTGGGCCTCATGAGGGACTAATGGATTAATGAGGTAATAAATGAGTGCCTTGTCATGGAAGTAGATTAGCATTAAATTCTGCACAAAGCAAAGCATGGGATAGAGATGGTATTACATAATAGTGAAGAGGGCACGCTGCAAATACTTGTTCTCCTATTTCAAGCTAGGTGACCTTGGGCAAGTTACTTAACCCTGTGAGTCATAGTTCCCCTTTTATAAAGGGGATGATGGTACACACTCCCTGAGGTTATTGTGAGAATGAGATAGCAAAGGGCATGGCAAGTATTCAGCACCACTCCTTTTTGTATAATAATACTTCTTTTGAAATGTTGAGCGCTTTTAACTTTTCAATGAACTTTTTAACCTGAATTATACGCCCAAAAATACTTTCAAGAAAACAGGGCAGGAAATAATCTACTCTAAGGCTGATTCTAGAAGGTTAAAGGACTTCACTAAGATCATGAGGCCAATTAGTTATAGTGGCTGATCTCTTGTTGACAATTGAAAGTTTATGTGATTCTAAGTATGTCAGTGATGGCAAGTCTTACATACACAGAAGCAGGTAGCCAGGATTTGACAGAATGTTCCAAAATCGATCTAGAGATTTTGATATGATACCTGTTTCTCTACTATTTGTGTTTTGATGGTACATGAGAATTGTGGGGCTCATTTAGCCTGCAACAGACACAGCCAACAAGGTAGGATTTGAATCCAGACCTCTCCAACTCCATAGCCCACAACTGTAATGACAGCGCATACCAGTAAGTTTGGCAACTGACTCAGCTGCCTCTCTTCCTCCAGGTGCTATCCAGCTACCCAATCAACAGCCTGTTTTGTGCCCCCATAGTGTTCCGGATGTTGCTACAACAGGACCTTTCCAGGTGATGGGGCTTTGGGGGGGTTGGTAACAGCCTCTGAGTCTACCCCCCTGCCTCGCCCACATATACACATGCCCATCCATCTGACTTTCTGTCATGGGTAGCACCATCATCAAAGCACCCAGAACCCAGTGCTATGCCTGGGTGGACTCTTGTTCCAGGGATGCTGAGGAGGAACACTTATCTCTCTTCTTCAGTTATAAGTTCCCACACCTGAAGACTTGCTTCAGTGCAGGGGAAAGTCATCTTCCGGGAACTCTGGAGAAGTGGAAGGCTCAGACAGGACTGGACATCCGAGAATGCTATGGCCAGACAGAAACGGTACTTGTTCCTAGGGAAACACAATAGGCTGGGTGTACCTTTTGGGCTTCAGAAATGTCATTGACAGTAAAAATATCAGCCACCATTTATAATTTATTTATTTGAGAAATATTTATTAAGCACCTACAATGGGACAGGAACTAGCTATTGAAAATTCAGCAGAGAACAAAACAGGTAAAGCTCCTGCTTTTCTGGAGATTGCATTCTAATGGGAGTTGGGGAGACAGACAATAAACTAAGAAATATCTGACATGGTGGGTGGTGAGAGATGCGATGGAAAAAGTAAAATAGGTGAAATGAGATGAGGTGGGGGATAATTCAGATATGATGGTTGAAAAAGTTCTCTGTGATGGAGAAATACTTTAGCAGAGATCTGAGTTTATAAAACGTGTCATCAGGCACTGTGCTAACTGCTCAGACTGAAACCAGGGACCGGAAGAGGAACCCACTCAGGGTTCCCCCCCTGCACCTGATGAGATATCTTCTTGGAAGCCTTGGAGTCTCAGGGCTCTCTCTCCTTTTCCCAGCATTTCTTACTTGTGACCCTCAGCACTTCTTGCCTCTTCCTTTCCACTCTCTTCCCCTACATCCTTCTTTGGCTAATGGATCCCCTTGCAGAACTCTTGTAGAGGGCTCATGGGACCCTGTGGTGTGAACAGTCATGAAGAGCATTATGTATATGGGTGAGGAGTTGTGACAAACATGTCATGGCAAAGACTTCCAGCCACCCAGAGGACACAGTAAGGATATGTCTCTTAGGACACCACCATCTCTCTTGGGAGGGTTCCGTTCAGGCTGCAAGTAGAACTTGTCCTATCATTGGTGATAATTTTAAGAAACATCTTTTAGACCTCATGGATTGCAAATTCCATATGGTTTAAAAGGGCTTTTGGTCTATCCATAATCTCTTATTAAAGTGAGGTTACCCTTAAAGATAACCTCTTAAGGGTTATTTCTTCTCCCTAGGGATCAGTCACTCAAGTTGCTTTCTGAACAATTTAGCAACATGCCCCACCCCAGCATTGTAGTGCTAGTGAAAGGGAAAGAGCCAGGGAGTGGGGAGGAAGGAACCACCAAACATGAGCCAACTCAGTGTCAATGTCAGAACCTGCTCTTCTGAATTTCTTTTTATTTTATTTTTTTCCTTTCTATGACCTTGTGTCTCCTGCTGAGGTTTACTGATTATCTCCTGCTTTCTACAGGGGCTTGTGTGCAGAGTTTCCAAGACAATGAAGGTCAGACCTGGCTACATGGGAACACCATTTCCCCACTATGACATGCAGGTTTGCTAAGGGCACTAAGTGGGTAGGGGAAATAGTGGGATCACTGGTTTTTCAGTAACTTATTTATTATATTTTCATTGACTTAAAAATAATAGAAAGTAAAGATATTAAGATGATATAAAAAAGAGGGAAGAAGACTGGGAGGGAGGGAGAGAATGAGAGGGAGAAGGAATGAGGGAGGAAAATAAGAAATAATTTAATTTGTATTATCATCATCCAGAAAGAATCACTTTTTTCCCCTAGAAAAACAAAAATAAGAATAAGTCATGACGTAACATTTTGTAACTTAATTTTATCATTCAACAATAATGAAATTTTGAGTAACCATCTTTCCAGGTCAGTAAATACCAATCTGCAGCATGATTCTTTATGAGTAAATAGTAGTAGATGGTACAAACTCACCACTCTTTATGCCCTTGGTTGGCCCAATGAATGATGATTGAATTTTCTCTGGCAAAAACAATACCTTAAAGAATATGTTGTTACCTACAGTTCTGCGCCATTCTCTTATTATTTTAAGGCTAAATTCCAAGAAATAGAATTCCTGTTTGTGTATCTATGGTTATATGTATAATTGTGTGTATCTAAAATATAATAATTTATGTTCTTTTCAGTAGTATGTCCAATTACCTGCCACTCTACCCACCATGATAAGCTTTTCCTGAGTCCCTTTTTATTGTCTTTATTTAATTCTTGTAAACATCCTGGGAAATAAGCTCTTAGTGTCTCCCTTTTACAGATTTTCATCTGCTTTGAGGCATGGAGTTTTAGTTGTTCAAAGTCAGCTGATGAAATAATAATAGATTCATGATTTTAGTTTTAATCTGTCTACAGGAGAAGTAAGTCTCACAGATAACTGGAGGCTATTATTTTTCCTAAGCTACTAGAGCCATAAATACCTTTCCAGGCTCATCTGCCCCAGTCCTTGATAAGAGGCTTCACCTACACCATCCTAGGCTGGTGAACTGGAGATTTGAGTTTAAGACTCTTGGTTTCTTTTGGTTTCTGGTTGTTGTTTTCAGTCCCCATTAGAGCAAAAGGGTCATCTGTTTGACCAATTGAACTCTTATGCTGCCATTCAAGGAATTTTCTGTTGTGTGGATCATTTTTGCAATTTGCTTCTTCCTCCAGATCATAGATGAAAAGGGCAATGTCCTGCCCCCTGGCACCGAAGGAGACATAGGCCTCAGGGTCAAACCCATCAAGCCCATAGGCATCTTTTCTGGCTATGTGGTGAGGAACCTTTTTTATCCTCTTATGTTTCCCTGTGGGGAAAGGGAAATTAAATGGGATAATCGACACCCAAAGTTATGAACCTCCCAAGGGCATTAGCAAGATTTGGGAACATAGAGGGTCCAGTGTCAGAAAGCATGGTTGGTCAAGGGAGAAAAAGATTGGCTCTTCACTCCTGCCATCCTCAGTCTGTCACTACAATCTCACTGGAAGTCTTATCTTTCTCCAGTTATTCCTACACCCCAGAGAACCTTCTTTTTCATGCCAGAAATATTATTGCCCTGAAGTACGGACAGCAGCATCCTCCAAAGGACAGCCTTACCCTCACCCCACCCCCATCCTGTCCCCATACTCTATGTCAATGAAGTCCTTTTAAGCCATGGAGGGAGGTACTTTGTGACTTTACCATATAGTTGGAGGTGTCCCTATCTTCAGACCTGGGGAAGGCAGAGAGAGATAATCTTTGTGCCTGGCCACCTCACTTAACAGGTGAGGATAGTGGGCCAGAGATTACAAGACTCACTCAGGCCCACAACTATTTGAACATTGGCAGAGAAGACCCTTTTTGACCCTTGAGATAAGTAATTAATAAACAAGTTAAATAACAAATCCAGTCATAGTAGTTGCTACCATTTACAAATGCATACTACAAGGTGAGTGCTGTCCTAAAGCACTTTGCATTCTCTAAACTTATTTAATACTTCCAGCCACCCTTGTGAAGTATTTGGAGCTAGCTTGCTTGAATTCAAACCTTTGCTTTACTAGTTCCTGTATGATCTTGGGCAAGTTACTGATCTCTTATGCCTCAGTTTTCTCATATGTAAACTGTATATCATGATATCTCATAGCATTGTTATGGCTGTGTAAAGACTGATAATTGTGAAACACTTAGAACCTTGCCACATTAAAGTGTGTTAAATAAGAGAATTGATGTAGATCCAAGTTATCATTCCATTATACAGGTAAGGGATAAGGAAAAATGAGCTTCAGAGATAAGGGTACAGCCACATTATGCCCTTCTCCAAGAATTTCCTCTGCACTGCCCACTGTGTTCACACATGCCAGTGAGGTAGCTAAGGCATGAGCTTCCCCTCATTTGACAGATGAGGAAACAGACTCAGAGGAGTTGGCAGATTAATCAAGCTCACACACAGAGTTAATGGCAACAGGGACTGTAGCTGCATGAAGACCTTGAGAAAGTCAAACAAGTGGTCAAGAAATCTGGCCTCTGGTCTCAGCTCTACCATCTACAACAGCTATTTGGCTGCAGACAAACCTCTTGATCTCTGTGATCTTCAATACTTCTGTATTCCCAAAGAAGGAGCTAGGATAATAATTCATTCTGCCACCTTCCAACCTGGTAACTGAACATCCAATCTGGAGCCCACACCCCTGTACCTAAGTAAGATATGAAGGTGCACTGACAAAGAGGAGCCTCATCAACAAGTGCCTCAGCTGCATAGAGGGCCCAGTTATCGTAGAGATGTGCACATTGGTTAGGGCCCCAGGGATTCCTGCTATGTCTCCAGAACTTTGAGATCTAATAAACTTTGAGACCTATGCCTTTATCCAGCTGATACCCTTGACAGGTGTTATGGAGTGAGCAGGAGTTAGGCTGCCTGTTGAAAGGAAGATAGAATCAGCTGGGGGTAATGCCATAGAGCATGAATGAATGAATACATCAGTATTATCCTTCAGGCTCAATCCAGAGAAGTAGCTGAGAGACTATGGATGGAATAACTGAAATAAAGGGGGAATATCTAGTTCACCCTGGGGTCTGAGGTTGACAGGTTCAAGGCAGGTCCACCATATGTAGTTGTTCAGGTTGCAAAATGCACACCTATACATATTTTCATGGCAGCACAGGGGCAGGGGATTTGGGCTTTGCAGGCAAAATGACTCTGCCTTTCTGTGGTTACCAGAACAATCCCCAGAAGGTAGCAGACAACATTCGAGGAGATTTCTGGCTCATGGGAGACCGAGGAACTAAGGATCAAGATGGCTATTTCCAGTTCATGGGGCGGGCAGATGATATCATTAACTCCAGTGGGTGAGCTTGGTGTCTGGGGCTGGCAAGGGATATCTGGATCTTTATTCTGACTGGTTCCAGGCTTTGGGGATAGCCTAAAGGTTGGGTTGTCCAGTCTTCTCTGAAGCACAGGTTCTTCTGCAGGTACCGGATTGGGCCATCAGAGGTAGAGAGTGCATTGATGGAGCACCCCGCTGTGGCTGAGACGGCTGTAGTCAGCAGTCCAGACCCTGTCCGAGGAGAGGTGATGGGGAGCAGCTGTGTGTGTATGGGGGCGGGGTGGGGGTGTGTGCTTTGGATGTGAAGCACAAGGGCAGGGTAGAATGGCTGTTAGGAACATGACCCTGGGCCTCAGCAGCTTGGGGCCAAATGTTGGCCTGCCACTTACTATGTGACCTTGGGCAAGCTACCTATCCTCTTTATTCCTCAATTTCCCTATCTGCAAGGTGAGGGGTTGTTGGGAGAATTAAATGTGTTAATATTTGTTAAGTGCTTGGAACAAGGTCTAGCACATAATAAGCACCATATCAGAGCCATTATTATAGGGCTGAAGGATTCCATCCCGCCATTTGGCATTTGAATTGGAATCCTGATTTCTAACCCGGAGAACAGAGGAAGGATTTAAGTCAAGAGATAGAGCCTTTGAGACACGAGATTCAAAGTGAAAATAAGAGGAAGAAGAAAGATGCCCAGGGAGAGTCTAATGGAGCTCAGTGTGTGTGTAGGGAAGGGTCAAGGTGGGAGGTGTGGATAAACATCCTACTACATTTCTGCAGGGTTTAAGTTTGGCAATATGGTACCTCTGGCAGGTATTGAACACAACACAAAGGAAGTCATGAGAGCCACCAGACAATTAAGGCCAATAGGGAATCCTTTACTGAGAAATCCCTCTGTGCCCAGCTCTATACTAAGCCCTGCTGTATATGATTTCATTTTATTTCCCATGCATTAAATATGATAATTTTATCCTCATTTTACAGATGGGTAAACCAAAGTTTGGAGAAGTTAAATCATTTAGGGTTATGGTCCACAGTTTTTATTTTCCTCTTCTCTTCCTGTCTACTTTCTTCCCATCAGGCTTTATTATCCCTGGGTTATGCAGTGAGCCTGGTCTCAATCTATTGTTCTACTTGCTCATCCAGGACACTGCTCAAGAGAGAGCTGGAGCCTCAGCCATTCTCATCCCCAGTTTCTCCTTTTCCCTTAACCTGGATGTTAGGAGGTACAAGTGAAGAGATATGAAGGTGGTAGCCCTGAGGAAGTCTTAACACTGATTTTGCATTGTCCCAGGAGATGACTACATAATCCTTTCTTTATTGGCCCTCATCCCTGCTGCAGGTGGTAAAGGCATTCGTGGTCCTGGCCCCAGAGTTCCTGTCCCATGACCGAGACCAGCTCACCAAGGAGCTACAGCAGCATGTGAAGTCAGTGACAGCCCCATACAAATACCCAAGGAAGGTAAGCTTTTTGGGATCTTATATCTCCCAAAGTTGGGGAAAAAGAGAAAGTTCCTTATTGTACCCTCGATGAATCCCCAAAAATAAAAAAAAAAAGAGAAAGTTCTCCTATTATAATTATCTTCTTCAAGATGAGTGTTACACCTCTCATTATAATTTTTATTCTAATTATCACTAAGAAAGTCCAAAAAGATAATCCAGCAGCCAATCTTGATGCCTGAAAAATGACCTCAGTCTTTGATTCTGAGCTAAAAGTCAAATGCTTCCAAGAGAACAAGTTCTAGCCAATAGCTGGCTTATAGCTCTGCTCTCTGCAATGTGATCTTGCTATAATGTTCAGGATTATAAGAGTTGCAAGTGACAGAAATCTAACTTGAAATATATTGCTCACACAATTGAAAAGTCCAGGGGTGGGTAAAGCTTTCATCATAGCTAGTCCAAGGGATTCATATGATGAGGTCAGGAATGTCTCTTTCACCTCTGGCTCTCCCTCTTTTGTAGTGATTTCATTTCTTGAAATGGTTTCTCTTGTAACTCCATCAGATGTAAATATACATTCTTCGCAGTTTAGCAAACTCCAGTAGAAAAAGGGCATGTTTTTTCTGAAAGACTTCAGCAAAAGTGTCTGGGCTGTTTCTCATTGGACCAATGTGGGCCACATGCCCATTGTTAAACCAATCCCTGTAGCCAAGGGGGAAAAAACTCTTCCAACTGGCAAGTTCTAAGTCATGTGGTCATTCTTAGAGAAAGTACGTGAAGGATGGGAGAGAAAGGATTGCCACGTACCATGACATGGATGAAGTGAGGGATGGGTGATTCCCCACAAGAAAATGGAAGTGTTCTTACCAGAAAAGACAAAAAGCATGGCATCCATTACACCTGCTCTCAGCTGTTTTTGCACTCTGGGGCAGGGAGCTGAAGCATGAAGGTTAGCACAGCAGGAGCACACAGCTGTTGGATTTGGGTAGAAGATAGGAGCTTATCATAGGGAAAGAAAAGAAATATTTTTGAATCTGGAATAGAAATTAAGAGCAACCATGGTAAGCTTAGATTCCCTTAGATTCTTAGGTAGCCCAGATGCCCTTACTCAGCATGCGCTAGTCATAGGTGGGTTTCTTGAGAAGCAGACCCCAGGGAAGGAGATTTGCATATAGGAGGTTTTTAGGGACTATTTGGGGATCAGCACTCGGGTAAGGGAAAGAAAGGAAAAGGAAGCAATATTAGGTACTGTGATTCAACCTCGATGGGAACCTCAACCAATCCCATGGAGAGTTCTGAAGCAAAGACAACCTTAAAGGTTGTCCTGAATCAGGGAGGAAGAGGGGACATGGGCCTTTATAGTCTCGTGTAGTTCAGCCATGGATGAAGCCTACCCTGGGAAGGGGTGTAACCTTGGACAAGACAGATGTCCTTAGCTGAGGCAACCCCAAAAGGGCTCTGGCAGTGAAGAGTTCTTTATCCTCATGGGGGGATCTCAGCTGCACATCAAGCCCCCACCGCATGGATTTTCTGCCCCACACTGATAGGGAGGTAGCGAAGAACAGGCTCAGGAATCAGACTGTTGGGTTCAAAATCCACTCCTACCACTTATACAGTAATCCTTCTGCTCCTCAGTTTACTTATTTATAAAATTGAAATAGTGGTGTTAATTACTCCTTGACATATTGTTAAGGAAGTGTTAATATTTGTAAGGCTTCAGGCATTTAGAAGAGTGACTTGCACATAATGAGAATTTAATATGTATTTTCAAAGGAGACTGAAAATCCAATCATAACAAACATATTACAAATTTTGAATCATAGTTGAATATAGTAGAACCTCTGCAAACTGACCAAGCAAGGGACTGTAACAAACTGGTCAATATATGGAGTCAACATAAGGAACTTCCATTGAGTACATGTGTTGCATGTCTGGTCTATGAAAATTAGGTCAATTTAAGGCAGATGGTCAACTATAGAGATTCTACTGTATTTTGGAAGGTCAAATGGAGTGGTCCTATCACATAGTATACAGTGTGTTACTCAGATATCCTGAATAGCTATGTCTCTTTCCACAAGTCTCCTCTAGAATTCCCAAGGCAATAGGTTCTTTCCACATTCTCCTTCTTCCACCAGTAATACCCAGTTCCTTCTGCTCCTTTCTTCAAGATAAGCAGAGTAGCTTACTTCTTAGCATTAAACCTAAATGCTTCCCACCAATGGCTTCCTTCTATCCTCCATCTATCTCACAAGGGCCAAATACCAAATATTTTGCAGCCATTCAATTTCATCCTTGGAATGCTAAAGCAGCCAAGGACTATTTCTAAATGAATAGATATGACTGTGTTTCAATAAAACTTTATTTATAAAAAGAGGAAGCTGGCTGTATTTTTCCTACAGGCCACAGTTTGTGGCCCCCTACTCCATTCTGTTGTGGTTTGAACAAACTCCTTTTTGCTTCAACTTCTAAGAAGTTATTTTTCCATATGAGTACACCTATTGCCATTATTTTTATTAAACCCATGGCCATCTGACTCCTAAACCAATGTCATGGCAAGTTGACTCATATAACTGAAAACCTCAATAAATTTTCTTAACCATCTATATCTTCTGATTCAGAAATATTAGAGATGAAAGATCCTCAACTTCAGACACTCCTTTTAACAGGTAAAATTGGAAAGATTTTATAATTTTACCCAAGGCACATCAATAGGAAGTGATTGAGGTGTAATTCAAAACCAAGTATCCCTAACTCTTAAATCTCTACTCTCCAGCCCAGATTAATAACCACAGCTAATATTTTTGAGTCCTTATTCTGTATGAAGAACTTAGCCTGCATATTTCTTCATCCCTGCAATAACCTAGTGAGGTTGTTATTATCCCCCAGATAACTAAGTGGGAACAATGAGTCTTAGGAAAGCTAAGAGACTTTGCAAAGCCAGGTAAATGGTAGAGGAGGGACTGGAATCTAGAAAGTCTGATGTCAAGGCTCCAGTGTCTGACCACTGCATCATGGTGTGTTTATTATGATGCCTCTCCTCTGTCTCAGAGTGTATCAAATACCAATTGACTAGACATTTTTGTCCAGTTCTAGCCATTGTCTTCTTGTCCTTGGTCCAGAGCACTTTCTCAAGCTTCTTACTGCATATAAGTAAAGGAAGGGGTTACCCTAAAGAACCTCTAGTCTCAAGAACTTCCCCTCACCCTACAAAAGTTCCGCTGAAAAATTCAATCCCATTATGGTCACAAATGGCTCACCCTGGATTGATCTGATTTTTCCCAACAGATGGAGTTTGTCTTGGACCTGCCCAAGACTATCACAGGAAAAATTGAGCGAGCCAAGCTTCGAATAAAGGAGTGGAAGATGTCTGGGCAATCCCGGGCCCAATGAGACTCCCAGGGGGCTCTCACTTGGATTCCCCTCTTCTTTCTATTTTTCTTTCTTTTGGGGGCCCTGGACTTCCTGTGAAGATATGAGATTCTTTATGAAAAGGCTCATATGTAACTTTTGTCTTTCCTTGGTTATTAGCACAAAACATGGCCATGTTAGATGTGAAAGAAGAGAGGGAGGGAAGGACAGACAGAAACGGTGAAAGTAACAGAGAAAGAGGAAAGAAAAATAAGTCAGAAAAAGATTAAAATAGCAAAGAAAAGTAATCAAAAAAGAAATAGAGTAGGGAGGCAGGGAAAGGAGAGAAGGAGGAAGAAGAAAAGTGGAACAAAGAGGGAGAGAAAATATAGAAAAAAATTTTCAGGAATAATCATAAAAAGAAAGAGACAGAAAAAAAAAGAAGAAAAGGGGGGAAGGAGAAAAAGCAAAAAGAAAACAGAGAGAGAGAGAGAGAAAAGAGAGAGGAAGGAAGAGGAAAAAAAGAAAGAATGAGATCTGTAAAAATAGTATGAGAAAATGATAAAGAAATGATGGAAGGCATGAGGGATGGGAGCGAGAGAGGAAAGGCAGGAAACTTGTAAATACTCCCACAGTCAAGCAGGAAACTAGAGCTTAAGAAAGAAATGAGGGCCATGGCACTCCTCTTTTCTCTGAGGACAAGGCCTCCATACAGGGAGATGTGAGTGGCATTGGGACATTGGAGTCATCACCAAGTTACCCAAAACCTTGGGTCTGTCATGACCACTCTTTATTGAGCATTTGCTATGTGCCAGGCACTGTCCTAGACACATTATAAATATCTTTTTCCATCTCTGTGTGGCAACCACAAACCTCAGACCACAGCCGTGAGAACAATGTGACTTCAAAAGTTGTCAGTTCCCCTAGCTCATGTTTTTGGTGGTATCTACTTTTCCTAGAATTAAGTAATAAAATAATCGTAAAATCAAGACCCTGAGAATAGTCTCTGAGGAAAAGGAAGAAGGGGAGGGTGTAAGGTAAGTGTGTGCCTTCAGCAGCTTGTGTGTCAGGCACTCATGGAGATCGATTGGGCAGGCTGCAATGTGGTTGAAGGATAAGTTTGCGTCTCAGTTCCTGGGACTTCTGGGACACCAAATCCAGGAGTCCAGGGAAGAGAGGGAGGTGGGGGCTATTAGGGCTTCACCAACAACCCAGAGATGGAAGATGAACTTTCCTTTGAGTAAGCAGGAGAAGAAAATAAAGGTTCTCTGAGGGCCTCTGATACTTCTTCTCAAGAATATGTGGTAATCATTAAAACAGCAGTAGTAATAATATTAATCACTCATCAAGTACTTGCCAAAAGTCTGGCACTACACCAAGCAAATGCATATGTCAATCCCACTTCAGGTTCACAGTTGCCCTTTAATCTAGGCAGTATTATGTTTTGCATTTTACAGACAAGGAAATAAAGAATTGGAGAGATTAAATATTTTGCCCCCAATGTCAAACAGCTGGCAGATGACAGGGTCAGATTCTAAAATAGTCTAGCTGTGTGCAATACCTCTGCTTTTAATTTCTGTACTCATTTCATTGATTTTCTTGCTTTCACTTCTGACCCTAGACAAAGCCCTTCTCTTAGTCTGTACTGGTCAGTGTTCTCCAGAGAAAAAGAAACAAAAAGAGATACACAGAATATGTGTGTATACATAGAAATATCTGTGTCTGTGTGTGTATGTGTGTGTACATGTGTGCATGTGTATGCATTTGCATTCCTTGGCTTATGACTTGGCTACATCCTGATAAACTCATTGTAAGTCAAAAATGCATTTACTATCCTAACAAAGCCATCATAAAGTCAAAAAATTGTAAGTCGAAACCATCATAAATCTAGATGCTCGTTAACTTACAATGAGGTTACTTCTGAAAGACCATAAGTCCAGCTATTGAAAATAGGGAACCATTTATATATGCAGAGAGAAAGAAAGAGAGAGAGAGAATACTCCCAAGATCTTCAATTGGCTGGAGACCTAAAAGAGCCAGTGTACAACCCTAGTCTGAGTCTGAAAGCCTGAGAACAAGGAGAGCTGGTGGATACTCCAGTCCTAGTATTCAGGCAATAGACTTTCCCACCTCCTTGGCCTTTCTGTTCTATTTACGACTCCAATGGAGAGGACAAGGCCCGCCCACATTAGGGAGGGCCATATGCTTTGCTCACCCATTCAAATATTAATCTCATCCAGAAATGCCCTCACAGACAGACACCCAGAATAACATTGGCCAAATGTCTAGGCTCCCCATGGCCCAGTCATCTTGACACATAAAATGAACTATCAGATAGCCACCTGTGAAATAGCCACCAGAAAGTAGATGTACTGATATACTGTGATGTGACTCCTCCTTTCAGAGTCCACTGAAATACACCAGATATTTGTTTTGTGTAGTGGACAAATACTTTCTACTAATTAAATAATAAAACTTAGTTTTCTTCCATCTAAATTTATCTGTATTTAGGGGAATATCATTTAACGAAAGGCTCCTAAGAATTTACAATGGGGCAGATTGTTCATTCTGACACTTTAATTAACTAATTTTTTTATTGTTAAATCATAGCTGTGTACATTAGTGAAATCAAGGGGTATAATGTGCTGGTTTCATATACAACCTGAAATATTATCATCAAACTGTTCAACATAGCCTTCATGGCATTTTCTTAGTTATTGTATGTAGACATTTGTATTCTGTATTTAGTAAGTTTTGTCTGTACCAATTCTAAGGTGCACCATAGGTGTGGCCCCACCCAGAACTCTCCCTCCACCTCAACTTCCCACTTCCCTTCCCCTGCCTTGGCCCTTTCCCCATATTTTTGTGCAATAGTCGGGTTCTAGCCTTCATATGAAAGCTATAAATTAGCTTCATAGTAGGGGGCTGAGTACATTGGATACTTTTTCTTCCATTCTTCAGATACTTTGCTAAGAAAAATATGTTCCAGCTCCATTCATGTAAACATGAAAGGTAAAGTCTCCATCTTCCTTTAAGGCTGCATAATATTCCATGGTATACATGTACCACAGTTTGCTAGTCCATTCGTGGGTCGATGGACACTTGGGCTTCTTCCATGACTTAGCAATTATGAATTGGGCTGCAATAAACATTCTGGTACAGATGTCTTTATTATATTGTAATTTTTTGGTCTTCTGGGTATATAACTAGTAAAGGAATTATAGGATCGAATGGCAGGTCTATTTTTAGATCTCTAAGTATTCTCCAAACATTCTTCCAAAAGGAACGTATTAGGGTGCATTCCCACCAGCAATGTAGAAGTGTGCCCTTTTCTCCACATCCACGGCAACATCTCTGGTTTTGGGATTTTGTTATGTGGGCTACTCTTACTGGGGTTAGATGATATCTTAAAGTAGCCTTGATTTGCATTTCTCTGATGATTAAGGATGATGAGCTTTTTTTCATGTGTCTGTAGATTGTGCATCTATCTTCTTTAGAGAAGTTTCTCTTCAAGTCCTTTGCCCACCCTGAGATGGGATCACTTGTACTGTGTTTGCTAATATGTTTGAGCTCTCTGTGGATTCTGGTTATTAGACCTTTATGGGAGGTATAACCTGCAAATACTTTCTCCCATTCTGACAGCTGTCTGCTTGCTTTACTTACTATGTTCTTGGCTGTGCAGAAGCTTTTTAGTTTGATCAGGTCCCAGTAATGTATTTTTGATACTGCTTCAAATGCCTGGGAAGTCCTCCTCATAAAATATTCACCCAGGCTGATTCCTTCAAGAGTTTTTCCTGTGCTTTCTTCTAGTATTTTTATAGTTTCATGTCTTAAGTTTAAATCTTTTATCCAGTGATAATCTATCTTAGTTAACGGTGAAAGGTGTGGGTCCAGTTTCAGTCTTTTACAGGTCATCAGCCAATTTACCCAGCACCATTTGTTAAATAGGGAATCTTTCCCCACTGAACGTTTTTAATTGGCTTGTCAAAGATCAAATAACAGTAAGTAGCTGGATTCATTTCTTCGTTCTTTATTCTGTTCCAGACATCTACTTCTCTGTTTTTGTACCAGTACCATGATGCTTTGATACTATCAATTTATAGTACAGTCTCAGGTCTGGTAGCGTGATTCCTCACGCTTTGTTTTTAGGGCTGAGTAATGTTTTGGCTATTCAAGGTTTTTTCTGATTCCATATAATACGAAGTATTATTTTTTCAAGATCTTTAAAATATGACAATGGAGCTTTAATAGGAATTGCATTAAAATTATATATTGCTTTGGGTAGTATAGACATTTTAACAATTTTGATTCTTCCCAGCCACGAGCATGGTATGTTTTTCCATTTGTTAACATCTTCAGCTATTTCTTAAAGTTTCATAGTTCTCTTTGTAGAGATCTTTCATGTCCTTTGTTAGGTATACTCACAAATATTTCATCTTCTTTGGCACTACTGTGAAAGGAATAGAGTCCTTGACTGTTTTTTTGGCTTGGTTATTGTTGGTATATATAAAGGCTACAGATTTATGGATGTTGATTTAGTATCCTGAGACATTGCTGTATTCCTTGATCACTTCTAAAAGTTTTGTAGTAGAATCCCTAGTGTTTTCCAGATATATGATCATATCATCTGCGAAGAGTGAAAGTTTGATCTCTTCTGACCCTATGTGGATATCCTTGATTGCCTTTTCTTCTCTAATTGCAATGGCTAAAACTTCCATTACAATGTTAAAGAGCAATGGAGACAATGGGCAACCTTGCCTGGTTCCTGGTCTAAGTGGAAATGATTTCAATTTAACTCCATTCAATATGATATTGGCTGTGGGTTTGTTATAGATGGCCTCTATGAGTTTAAGAAATGTCCCTTCTATGCCAATTTTCATAAGTGTTCTGATCATGAAGAAATGGTGGATATTATCAAAAGCTTTTTCTGCATCAATTGAGAGAATCATATGATCTTTATTTTTTAGTTTGTTTATGTACTGAATTACATTTATAGATTTACGTATATTGAACCAGTCTTGAGACCCTGGATAAATCCCACTTGGTCATAGTGTATACTTTTTTTGATGTGTTATTGGATTCTGCTTGTTAGAAACTTATTGAGTATTTTTGCTTCAACATTCATTAGTTATAATGAATTATAAAATTATAAAAGAAAATTAGTCTATAATTTTCTTTTCTTTGAGGTCTTTCAGTGGTTTAGGGATCAAGGTGATGTTTGCTTTGTAGAATATGTTGGGTAGTATTCTTTCTTTTTCTATATTTTGGAAGAGGTTTAATAATGTAGGTACTAGTTCTCCTTTAAAGGTTTGGTAGAATTCTGATGTAAAGCCATCTGGTCCTCGGCTTTTCTTTTTAGGGAGATTTTGTATAGTTGATGCTATTTCAGAACTTGATATAGGCCTGTTCAATATTTCCATTTCGTTCTGGCTAAGTCTTGGTCAGTGGCATACTTCCAGGTATTGGTCAATTTCCTTCAGATTTTCATATTTCTGAGAGTAAAGTTTCTTGTAATATTCATTAAGGATTTTTTGAATTTCTGAGGGGGTCTGTTGTTATTTCATCTTTACCATTTCTGATTGATGAAATTCTAGATTTTACTCTTTTTTTCCAGGTTAGGTTGGCCAAAGGTTTATCTATTTTATTGATGTTTTCATAAAACCAACTTTGGGATTTATTGGTCTGTTGTATTTCATTTTTGATTTTATTTAATTCTGCTCTGATTTTGGTTATTTCTTTTCTTCTGCTGGGTTTGGGGTTGGAATGTTCTTCCTTCACCAGTTGCTTCAGATGTCCAATTAAGATACTAACTTCCTCTCTTTCCATTTTCTTGAGGAAGCCTTCAGTGCTATGAATTTCCCTCTTAGGACTGCCTTTGCAGTATCCCGGAGGTTCTGATAATTTGTGTCTTCATTGTCATTTTGTTCCAAAAATTTCATGATTTCCTTCTTAATCTTTTCTATAACCCATGTATCCTTCAGCATAAGGTTATTTAGCTTCCATGTTTTTGTATGTGTATGCAGATTTCTGTTGTTATGGAGTTCAACTTTTATTCCATGATGGTCTGAGAAGATGCAAGGAATAATTTCTATTTTTTTAAACTTGCTGTGGTTAGATTTGTGGCCTAGGATGTGGTCAATTTTGGAGTATGTTCTGTGGGCTGATGAGAAGAATGTGTATTCATTCGTTGGGATGAAATGTTTTGTAGATGCCTTTTATGTCCAGATGTTGAATGGTTAAGTTTAAATCTAAAATTTCTTTGCTTAGCTTCTTTTTGGAGGATCTATCCAGCACTGCTAAATGGGTGTTAAAATCTCCAACTACTATGAAACTAGAGGAAATCAAATTGCTCATGTCTATTAGAGTTTCTCTTATGAATTAAGGTGCATTCTGGTTGGGTGCATAAATATTAATAATTGAAATCTCATCACAATGAGTATTACCTTTAATCAATATGAAGTGTCCATCCTTATCCTTCCTTATTTTAGTTTGTTTAAAGCCTATTGCATCTGCGAATATGATTGCAATGCCTGCTTTTTTCTGCTTTCCATTTGCCTGGAGTATAGATGACCATCCCTTCACTTTGAATCTATATTTGTCTTTTAATGTAAGATGTAATTCTTGTATGCAGCAGCTATCTGGCTTGAGTTTTTGTATCCAGTCAGCCAACCTGTGCCTCTTTAGAGGACAATTTAAACCATTCACATTAATTGAGAATATTGATAAGCCTTTCGAGAGTCTTCTGGACATTTTTAATCTTTTTGCGACTGTGGAAGTTGGAATTTGATCAAAATTTTCTGGGTGGGTTTACTTTTGTTGTGGAGGATTATGCTGGTCTTTATGGAGGGTAATTCTGAGAATATCCTGGAGAGGTGGTTTAATTATGGCAAATTCTTCAACATGTGAATGTTATTAAGGTATTTAATTTCTCCGTCATAAATGAAATTCAGTTTAGCTGGGTACAGGATCCTGTGTTGAAAGTTATTTTGTTTTAGGAGATTAAAAGTTGATGAGCATCCTCATCTAGTTTGAAAAGTTTCAGCAGAGAGATCTGCAGTTATTCTAATATTCTTCCCCTTGTAGCTTATGGATTTCTTTCATCTGGCTGCTTTCAGAATTTTCTTCTTCATATTAACTTTAGTGAAATTGTTATGATGTGTCTAGGGGATGTCTTATTCGGGATGAGTCGTACTGGAGTTCTGAAACTGTCTGCTATCTGAATTTCAGAATCTCTTGGTATGTCTGGAAAGTTCTCTTTCATAATCTCATACAGAAGAGAATCTGTTCCTTGTGAAGCCACTTCTTTGTTTTTGGGGATCTTTATAGGATGAATATTGATTTTCTTCAAATTATCCCAGAGCTCTCCGAGAGAGTGATCTGTTTTTGCCCTCCATTTATCTTCCTCTTTGAGAGTTTGGGAGCATTGGAAAGCTTTGTCTTCAATGTCAGAAATCCTGTCTTCTGCTTGCTCCATTCTGTTACTGAGGGATTCTACTGTGTTTCTCAGATCTTTGAAGGGTGCAACTTCTTGTCTCAATGTGTCAAGATCTTTGGTCATTTGGTCTTTGAATTTGTTGAATTCTTGAGATATCTTTCGGGTTACTGCTTAGAATTCTAATTCAATCTTATTTGCTATCCAGATTCTGAATTCGATTTCTGACATCTCAGCTATTTGTTTGTGCATGGGATTTTGTGTTGTGTCTGCCTCATTGATCCTTGGGGGAGTTGATCTACTCTGATTATTAATATTGTCAGAGTTTTTCCATTGATTTTGTTTCATGATTATTTTTCACCGTTGCCCCTGAGCATCCTCAGAGTTGGGGAGGTATCTCTCCAGGATTAGATCCCAGCGGGATCACTCTGTTGTTGCTGGATCTTTGTAGGGAGTGACCCTGTGTAGCTCCTCTCGGGCTGCCCCAACCAGGGAGTTCTGGTTGTGGGAGCAGCTCCAGAGTGTGGCACAGGTGGATCCAGTAACAGGGTGGTGGGTGGTACACACGGTTCTGGGAGTGCCTGGTGCCTGGTGACCTTGGCACAGAGAGTCCAAGGCTCCAGCAGTCTCTGTCCAGGAGAAGGGCTCCTCTCAGAGGCAGGAAGGGCTTCAGAGGGCACGTGGCTACCAGAGTCCATGGCCAAACGAGCAGGCCAGTTTTGAGGCAGGGAGTTTACAGGAGGGAGGATTGGGGTTTTGCAGCTCCTAGAGTTCCTGGTCAGGGTGTGTGGAGGCCCGGCAGGTGTGGGTCCCAGCACTGCTCACACAAAAGTCCAGCAGCTGTGGATCGTGGGTCATGGCGCCAGTCGTATGGAGGTCCGGGCAGGCGCAGGTCACAGGGCCTGGGGTGTGAGGCGGCATGGCTGCTGGCAGAGATCCTGGTGAGGAGGGCTCAGCACGGCCCCTGGAATCTCTTGCTGGGCAGGTGCTTTTACTGGCAGACAGAGGGGGGCACTGCTCAAGAACCTCTTCCCTCAGTCTCAGTAGGGGTTAGGCTTCTGGTTCATCAGGTAAGGGGGGAAGGGTGTACTGGAAGTTCAGAATGGCAGGAAAGATCTTAGTTTTATATTTCTGCTTGGCAAGAGTGTTCAGAGTCACGGCATGGTCCCTCTGAGGTAGTAGTCCCCCCTTCCCACAGTACTCACCTGTGGCGTGAGACAAGAGGTCCACAGTTCACTGCTTGTCCGTAGAAAACTCACAGGAGCAAACGAAGACAGAAAAGAAAGGAGACAGAAAAACAAAGAAAAACCATAGCTTTCTTGGGGGAGGCAATGGCCACTCCTCCTTCCAGATGAATTTTGTACCTGAAGCTTGGTTTCTTGGAGTCACAGCTTGCCTTAGCAGAGGTGACCTGCAGTTACCATCTGTCTCTTGGCTGGGCTCCCAGTCTTCAGCTTAAATGGGCTGTTTCTGGACATTATCTTTTCTTTTGGACAGAAGCCTCCCTCGGAAGCTGCTCTCAGTCGGCCATCTTGCCCTCCCCCCTAATTAACTAATTTTTATTTTTTTCTCTCCGCTGGATTTTTGTATGGGCAGCAAGAGGTCTTGTCATCACTCTTCATACTGGACGATCACCTGCTGATAAGGCCTCAGGGTTTTTTCATTTGTTTGTTTTTCCCTTCAGCTTTCTACTATAAACATCCCACAGGTCTTCTAAGCCTCAAGAGATATAGGTGAATTATGTTTTATAGACACCTGTGTGGAGAGTAAGGAATAAGGGGTACACAGAGCTGGGAAATCTTGGTGTTATGTTAGAAAGGCCTGATGTGGCTTCATGAGATGACTTCTGTCTCTAAAGAGTAGAAGACAGCAGTGGTGGAAATAATGGTGGGTAAAGAACAGCATGGTAGTGAGACAGAAGGGGGAATTTTAGAGTAGGTCATAATTGAGAGATTGTGGATACAGAGGAAAACTAAACAATGTTTTAGGAAGATTTCCAGTTAAAAACAATGTGATCGCCCATGACCATGTTAAGTAAACTTCACTGGTTTATGATTAAGTAAACTCTGTTCTGTTTTAAGGACTCAGACTATAGTTTCTATGAGTGTTATATTATACAGAGAGTAGACCATGAAGGGTTCTGGTATTTATTTGGATAATGTATTGATTAGTATATCACAAGAGGATTACATAAAGGTATTAGCAAAAATAGAATCTTCTGAGTAAGCAAATGAGATTTGGAAGTGAATCCTGACTCCTCTTCTGTCATAAATTGTACCTTAATTAAACCTTGTTGGTTTACAAAATGTATGAAAACTATTCAGACCAGCAAAAACTATTCTATTTCAAAGACCCAGGAATAATTTCATAGGATTAAGGACAAGAATCATGAGCTAGAGTTCATGAGAGAGGAGCCAGCAACTGAAAAGTCATGAGGAACACAGGCACCCATTCCATACAGCTCAATGGGAACAGATTGTCACTTGTCTATCTTTTCCCCCTATGCATCTGCAGCATATTTTTCCATCTGAGAATCTAGACTAATGTCACAAAGTGGTCTCTCCCACTTTCTGGCTTTACCACCTTCCAGCTTCAGGGTCAGCAGCTAAATTCCAGAGAATGAATTCGATTGACTCAGCTCATGTGACTTGTCCGCACATGGCCCAGTCATCACATAGTATCAAGATGGCTATAGGGGCCCAACTTTTTGGACTGGGAAAAATTCTAAAAGAAGATGGGCAAAGGATGGCATCAAATGCCTCTGGATTTGACTTGCCATGTAGACACAAACTGACAAGCTCTTGCAAGGACTGGGCCTCGTTCCAACATTTTTCAATGCCTTTTTCTTTCTTTCTTCTTAAAGTTTTTCTCACAATGCATTTACCTTCTGCTCATTCTTTCTCACTGAAATCCTGACTCAAGGCTTAAGCCTCAAGCAGTCACACCCAAGGCCTCCTAATGAGGCCTCAGTTGCTAGAGAAAATATCTATCTAGTCAAAGCTCTCTCTCAGTGGAAGGCATGGGAAGGATTTAAATGATGGACTGACAGGATATGATTTCCTAGATACTAGTTATCTGTGGGCCAAGATACTTCACAGGAGGTTTCCTGCTAACTCAATCTTCTTACTTAACCTATGGCCTGCTATCTTCATCCTGTAGGGAGAATGTTTTTGACCATATCCTCTTACTCATTGCAAGAAGCCCCTTAAGTTCTCCAGGCTCAAGTATGATTGATGATGGAAACCCACCACCTTTAGGGGAAATCTGTGCCCTACCCACAGTATAGAATCTGCCTTCCTTCTCCACACTCCATGCTTTCTGCCTGCATAGAACTTAGGCAAAGCAATCATAATACTCATTCAGTACCTTTCATTAAGACTGATTTACTGGGAGGGAGGGTGATTGGTGGGATTACACCTGCAGTGCATCTTACAAGGGTACATGTGAAACTTAGTAAATGTATAATATAAATGTCTTAACACAATAACTAAGAAAATGCCAGGAAGGCTATATTAACCAGTGTTATGAAAATGTGTCAAATGGTCTATAAAACCAGTGTAAGGTGCCCCATGATCCCATTAATGTACACAGCTATGATTTAATAATAAAAAAAAGAAAAAAAAAAGACTAGTTTATGGTGACTACAAAGAAATCACCAATTCTTGCTTTTTCAGGATGAGACCAAGCTAGACCACCTCACCCTTTCTGCTCATTTTCTTATCTCTATTACTTTGTGAGTATATCTTTGAAAACACATAGGTTCACCCACCCCTAAATACACACATGCATTTATTACTACATAACAAATTAAACAGAAATGTAACAGTTTAAGAAACCATCATGTTTAAAGATTCTATGGTTCAAGAATATAGAAGGAGGGTAGTAGAAGTGGTTTTATTCTGCTTCAGTATGTTTTAAGTCTCTGCTGGGAGGACTTGAAGGCTGGGGTGACCTCCTGTCTTAAGGCAATGCTGTGGATTGAATTGTGTCCTCCCCAAATTCATGTATTAAATCTCTTCCCTCCAGCATGATGGTATTTGGAAGGTAGGGTAGGATGAGGTCACAGGGTAGGTAGATCCCTTATGATGAGATTAGTGGCTTTGTAAGACTAGGAAGGGAATGAGAGAGAGAGAGAGACAGAGCGAGAAAGAGAGAGGCAGAGGTGGTGGGAGATCCTCAGGATACAATGAGAAGGCAGCTATCCACCAACCAGGACGAGATCCCTCACCAGGAAGGAAATCAACCAGGACCTTGATCTTGGACTTCTCATTCGCCAGCACCATGAGAAATAAATACTTGCTATTCAAGCCACTCTGTCAGTGATGCTTTGTAATAGCAACTTGAACTGACTGATTCAGTCAGAGATCATTTGGAGGCAACTTAATGCACATGGACTTCAGGTGGGGCTGCTGTGCTGGAAGGCCTTCACAAGGCCGCTTCACATGGCCAGGACTCCCTCACAGCATAACAGCCTCAGACTTTTTTTACCTGGTGATTCCAACCCACAAAGGAAATTAAGGCTAAATCACCTTTAAAGATCTACCCTTAGAAGTCAGATAATCAACACTCAGTGATGTTTCCCAGATTCAAGTTGGGGAGGAGGGGGATAGACTCCACTTCTTAATGAGAAATGTGCAAAGAATTTGTGGACATGATATCAAACTACCACAACATTCCCCAAGGTAATCATGTCCCGAGGCAACACATTCTATATCCATTTATAGGGGAAATTTGCCCCTCTAATTCATCAATGGCGTGGTCCAGCTGAAGATATATCCAACTGACACTAATAATACACTTAGAGCAATGACCATTTCTGTCTAAGATCAGGAGGGCAGGCTCAAATGGCTACAGTAGCCAGGCAGGGAAAGTTAATGAGACAGGGCTAAAATGAGATAGGGCCATTGTAATGACTTATGAGGATTAATTTATAATCCCAATGGCTTTTTCCATTGATGAAATTTGCATATTATATTCATAGGCACATCCCTCGCTTTTACTAAGTAATTGCTCTTTCTTATTTTTTCTGAGATGTAAAATCCTCTCAGTTTACTTTTAGTTTTGTACTTTTGATAACAAAGTGGTTTGAAGAAATGTTTTGCTTTTTATTAGTTCTATAGTCAATAAAATAAGAGTGGAAAAGCTTTTCCAGAACTTTTTGGAGCAAACTGTTCTAGAAAACTCTACAAACAACTGCTAAAGTGCATAGATGCTGTAGGGAAAGCTGAACCCAGGACTGCAGTCCTCCCTGTTGAATTTCTGTGCCAGGCTTCCTCAGTTCTTCCTTATGCAGGCATTATCTATGCTCTGTGTCCTATAGTCACTGCAGGGGACAATGCAGTCCAGCCAGCAGGAAATGGAACAACATGTGACAGCACTTCTCACACAGGAGTTGTTGATGTGCTCCTACATCATGTCCCTCACACACAAGAGACCAGGCTTCCTCCTCTGGGCAGGGAAGACAATATGCTCTAAAACCATGGGACCTAAGAGCCAATGCTTTAGTAAACCTTCAGAATATTAGATGGACTTCATTCCAATAAAACCTTTTAAGAGAAAGGAGGTAACATAACCCAATAACTCCTCAGCCTCAAGAGATAATTATTGATGAGCTCTGTGACACAGTGTGGTATGTTCTTAACTTTCCTGGTCAATCTTAGCTCTGGAGACTTCTCAGAGTCCAACCAGGAAAGGGCATCTGTGTATGTGTTGCTGACATTCAGTGTCCCAGACTTGCTGCTAACATCTGCAGATGGAAGGAAAACTTCTACATTAGTGCCCTGGACAAGGGGAGTCACCTCATTTACATGGAATCTTACTTCAGTATCATGTCAACTTGTAAAATGAAGAGGAAGTAGTGGTTATTGTAGCACATAATAGAAAGTTTGGAATTTGCCTAGAGAATAATGATGAGTCAGGAAAACATTTTAAGGAGATCAACAAACTCTCCTTAAATTTTTGTCCTTTGTTTTTCTACTGAGGTTGGACTTTGCCTTGGCTACTTGTAGTATTTTTAAGATTTTCAAACAATTCTAGTTTCAAGTACTTTTCCAAATAAGAGAATAAGGACAAGATTTCTTGGTCCTTTGTTATATACCAGGCACTTTTCATATATAATCTCATTTTATTACTAATCTATTTAGGTTTGTTCACTTGGAAGGCCAGAGAGGTCATGTAGCTTGGTCCTGGCTTCCAAGAGCTGATAGGTGACAAAATTGGAATTTGAAACCACCTTCCTTTCAAAGGCATCCATAATCATAATCTTAGCTATCTTCTATAATCTTTTATATTTTGCTAAGCCACTTATTCATTCGATTCTCAACATTGTGTTATAAGGTCAATGAAAAGATGTTTTTAAAATTCTGTACAGATAGCAACAACAAAAATGCCCTGTGACTAATAAGTTTCAGAAGTGAAGAGATCTTCTAGTCCTGTGAATTTCACTTGGGAGAATATTGCATCTGATAAGATACTCACAGTGTCTGGTGACCTTTCAGGTTATCATCACTGAGGGTAGGTGCTATTCATATCTGTGGGTAGATGCTACTAACCATCTTGCAGGGCACTGGTCAGTCCACAGTTATCTAGCCTGCAGTACAACTGTGGTGACATTGAGAAACTTTGATGTTGTCCAACATCCTCAGTTTACAGACTGGAATGGTCCAAGGTCTTCACAGTGATTATTAGCTGAACAAGGACTGGAATGTGGGGTTTCTGCCTTCCTGCCATCCCAATCCTGGGTAAATATCTATGGCTCAATCCAGTGTTTCCTTAATTACCTGCTGTCAAAAAGTAGCATTTGTCCCTGCAGGCAAGGCCTGGCTATTCCTCAGTTAGCTCATCTTATCATCTCCTGTTTGGTATCACTACCAAAGGTAAACTTTCCTAAAGAAGGCTAAGCTTTGAGTGCTGATGTTTGGGTAAATTTCCAAAGTAAGAAAGCCTCTCTACTCTCCTGCTTCCCTCATTTACCTGTTTTTCCTCTCTAGGAGCTGCTCTGTGGTCTTCTTTGGTAGGACAAAAGATGGCTGGGATAAGAGTTGAAGACAGAAACAAACTTGAAGAGATATGTGTGTCAGTGGTTAAGGGCTAGACCTAGAAGATACGCAGGTGCCAGGATACACAGAATCACAGACAGACTATTCCAGGGAGAGACTAAATGAATGCAAAGACTCTAATGCAAGAAGCCTTGGCAGGCTTCTAACTTTCCTGGTAGCTCAGGATTGACAAGAACTTCCAAAAGTTGCTTCCCAACCAAAAAGATGCACCCTTTTTGACCAAGAGATTTGTTTACAAGAGACAGGGTAATGAATTTCTGTGCCTGGCATGCTCCATTGCTTCTACCAGCAACCTTTTCTGTGTTTTGCAGAATCGATTAGCATTGCCAAGAACAGCCAGGGAACTTATACTTTAGTCTCCTGGAAGAAGAAAGTCACATTATTTACATTCAATCTCAGTATTAGGTTCAAATTGTAGAATGACAGAGGCAATGGTCATGTTTTCACATGATAAAGAGTTTGGACTTTATCTGGAGAGTAATGATGAGTCATGAAAGTATTTTAATGACAGTAATGAACTCAGTCAACTATGCGTTTTGAAATGATTAGCCTGGTGGTCAAGTGGTGATTGTCTTAAAGTGAATTTGAGAAATTCTTAGAAGGAGAATTTCTTCCTCCTATAACTGGAGATTTGATGACTAAACATGAGAGATGGGGTAAAGAGAAAGGGGGCATTGAAAAATGATGTCTAGGTTTTGATTGCATAAACTTGGGTCTGCCATTTAAGGCTGTCTGGGTAGAACAGGTTTTGAGGCAGGAACACTGGGATCATTTTTGACTGACTTAGTGTATGAGTGTAAAACTAACATTTATTTAGTAAACTTATGTAGTAATTAGTAAAGTGTTTAGTTTGAAATCAGATAGAAGTCAAGGCTTTCAATGTGTTTTAGGGAATTAACATGGGGAGAGAATGAGATGGACAAAGAGTGCATATGAAATGGGAAGAACTGTTAGCTGAGGATGGGTCTTTGGAGAACAATTATATTTACAGGGTAGAGAGAGGAAGAGGATTCCATGGACACAATTTAGACTGAGCAAAGAATCAGGATAGGCAGGGGTGATAACAGAGAGATGGATGAGAACAATTCAAGAATTGTCAGCATTGCCAAGAAGAGCCATGAGTGAGAACTAAGAAAGATCTATTGCCTTTGGCAGCAAGAACATTAGAGTTAACAAAAGAAGAAAAAAACAGTACAATTGGTTGATTGGGGTATAGAAAGCTGATAGTTATGGTTTTATCAGTGAGAAATGGAAAGAAGTAGGAGGAGCTGATGTAGTCCACCTTTTAAAAAAACATGAATGGGGAGGGGGAGGAGCAAAAGAAAAGATACAGAATCAAGGAAGTGACTTGTGAAGGGGGAATTTAAACATCTGTGCCAAACTCTCCTTTTTCCCATCCCCCATCCATCACCATGATCATCTGCACATTATTTGCTAAAAAAGACCCTGACTTTGTTCAAAATGGCAATGAGTTACCTAACCAGGACATGAATTATGATTCATCCACTCCTCTTCAATTTAGTCAGTTGCCAAGTTTCATTTTGCTACTTCTATGTCTTCCTATCCTTTGTGGTAGAGAATTATTTGTTATTCAGCAAGTATTCACTCTCTACTTGCTCCATACACCACTCCAAGGGAGGACAATAGTTCTCTGTTCCATTAAGGTTGGGTTTAGGCCTGGCTTGTTTTGGCCACTGGACTGTTAGAGGGTACAATATAAGCAGAGTCTTAAAACATGGTTACGTTGTTAACTTGATGTGTGGTGTGTCTGCCATCTGGTCTTCATGAGGGGAGTGCACCCTGCTGAATTAGTGGTCTCAAAATGAAAGCTTTGCATTTTCAGGCTTAAACCTTACAGATAAGACTTAAACCTGACCTGTAGCTTAAAGCAGAGCCTCTGCCAGACAACTTGCAGACTTGTGAGAGAGAAGTGAATGAGTTGATGTAAGCCACTGAGATTTGAGAGTTTTTTGTTATGCAATGTTATCATATTTATAAATAACTGATAAAACCTTAGTCTACCCTTTCACAAAAAGAGAACAAGACTAGTCTCAAATAGTGTCAGGCATCTATGCTCAGTGGGATATAATAAATTCAAATTTGTGTTTTCATCATCTTCACTTTTAGTTTCAACTGTTTGTGGCATGTAAAACTTTTTTTTATTATAGTAAGGATTCAGAGTTTTATTTCCATTAGTAGATTTTTCCATTAAAATACTTTTAAGTAAGTGATGTAAAAAAACTATTGAGTAAGTAGGAAGAGAGGTAATAGTGTATGGTTATACCATGAACAACAAAAAGTAAATCACAGGTGAGTTTACAGATGACTTAAGTTTGAGAAACGTGAATAGGAAGAGAAGAGAAGGGTAGAACCACAAGGAAAACTCAGCAAACAGGGCAAATAGTGAGCGTCATCTTACCCAAAAAGAAGGAGCCAAGGATGAGTGGAAAAAGTATTCAACTATTAGAGTTGAAGTCTATGAGTTTGAGTTCTAATTCTGTTACTGCAGCCCTGCCTATTCTGAGCCATTTACCTTATCCAGGAAATGGGAGAGATCCAACATCACCACAGGAATGCAGTAGAGGTTCAAGTACACAGTGCCTGTAGAAGCACCTAGCAGGGTTCAAGTAAACAACCAAGAAAGGTGAGTGTTTGAGGGACAAGGGTTAGACAACAGAATACAGCTGCCTTGGCATTCCACAGGGCACTGCAAGCAGGCTGTGTGGACTATGAACAGAAATAACCTCTTGCTTCATTTTAATTACTTTTGGTCAATTCACCAAGAGAAGCTGTCTTACTGAAGAAGGGGAGCGGAGGGGAGAAATGAGTAGAGAAGGGAGGTTTGGTCAGGAGAGCAGGGTATTCACAGATAGAAACGAAGATCAGCTTTTTGATGAGTTAAGATTTCTTTTGGTTATTTTTTCCTTGCAGATTTTGGGTGCCCTTCCATCTGCTGCATCAACCCAGGAGCTGAATACTTGAAACAGAAATGGGTCTGGGAATAAGAGAAACAGAGATCCTTGGGACTGGGTGTAGAACCCATCCCCAGCTGATTTGGGTGGGGGGAATCTAGATGCTTCTGCCCAACCAGGTTCATTGCCCACTGCTCAAGAGAAAGCCAATACACAGAGACAGCAGTAGTTACCGTGAATATAGAGTTTAATATCACATGACACCATGTGAGGATGAGGAGGTAGGAGTAATTTCTCAAATCCATCTCCCCAAGAATTTGGGGCCAGGGTTTTTAAAAGTAGCTTGGCAGACAAAAGACTAAGGAATTAGGTCTATTGATGGACTGGGGATGAACTCATAGAGTCAGGAAACAGAAATTATCTTTTTCTACTGAGACAGTTCTCAGGTCACAAGACCAGATGAGTGATTCCTTGGACACTGACCTTGTTGGATCAGTTGGTCCACTAGAATGCAGAGTCTGGAAGATATCTCAGAGACCATTCTTAGGCTTCAGAAGGACTACTTCTCCCTGAGAGAAATTAAAGTGAAGAACCTTTGTGAACCATCAGCTATGTGACTCTTGAGTAGCAAGCAGTTATAGAGAAACAAGCTATGGAAATATGGCTGGTTATATACCTTTCTAACTGTGCCTATATCTTTGCAGAGTTCAGGTCCCTACCACAGTTCCCACCTTATGGCTTTGTAATGATTTTAAAAAGAATAGTTTCATAGAAATGACAGCAATCTAAGCAGAAGAATTTATGGACAATGAGTTACCAAAACTTGAAACTTGTAATGCAGAAAAATTCCTACAGAGCTGACAGCAACATCCTTAAAGAATCTTTGGAAGATGGCGGCTGAGTAACAGCTTCCCTGCAACTGGGCATGGTGAGTCTGGGGAGATAAGACTCCAGGCATCTCTGGCTGGTGGGATCTGCCTATAATCATCCCTTTGAGGATACAGGGAGTCAGCAAGGGACTTCTGGACCCCAAGAGGAAAACAAAAACAGTGGAAAACTGGCAAGTGGTTGCGTGTGTTCAATCGACCTAATCCAGCTGGCCAGAAAGTCAAACTTTCTGGTTTGAAACTGCAAACCAGAAAGACCTTATCTGTGAACTGTTTTGGTGATTTTGGACTTGGCACTCAGTTGAACTGCCTTGGGGAGAGCTTGAGCAGGAGTGCAGAGAACCTTGGGCATTGTCTAGGGACCCAGACTGAGCCACTGAGCCGAACAGAGTTAATCGTGTTCAATTGCCAGCCAAAGGGAGCCATTGTGAGAGAACTGGCCTGGCAAGCTCTGCCCTCAGGGTTGCAGAGCAAGGATCGGGTGGGAGCTAGTAACCTAGTGACTGAGCAGCCTAAATACAGGGACTGAGCTGCCTTACAGCCTTAACCCTCAGGGGCAGAGTGAGACCAGTTTTGGCACACTGGAGCCTCAGGCTGTTGCCCTGGGTAGAGTGCCATGGTGTCACAGCTAATAGCAACCTCAAACTCCAAGGCTTGGTGCCACCTGGACCTCCATAAGAGCTGTGCCATGACCCTCAAAATATGACCCACACCCACCAGGCCACTGCATGCCCTGACCAGGAACTGCGGGAGCCACACAACCCTGCATCCTCCCTCCTGTACCCTCCCTACCTCAAAACTGGCCCAGTGGTCTGGCCAGGGACTCTGGTAGCTGCGTGCCCTCCAGAGCCCTTTCTGCCTCTGAGAGGAGCCCTTCTTCTGGCCAGAGACTGCTGGAGCCTTGGGCTCTCTGTGCCAAAGTCACTGGGCGCCAGACACTCCCAGAACCGTGAGCACCACCTCCCTCCCTGTTGCTGGATCCGGGTGTGTCACACTACAGCTGCTTCCACAACCAGAACTCCCTGGCTGAGGCAGCCCCAGAGGAACTACACAGGGTCACTCCCTACAAAGATCCAGCAACAATAGAGTGATTCCACTGGGGTCTAATCTTGGAGAGACACCTTCACAACTGTGAGGACAGCCAGAGGCAACGATAAAAAACAGTCATGAGGTGAAATCAACAGTAAAACTCTGGCAATATGAATAATCAGAGTAGATCAACTCCCCCAAGGATCAATGGGGCAGACACAGGACAAGATCCTATGCACAAACAAACTAGCTGAGATGTCAGAAATTGAATTCAGAATCTGGATAGTAAATAAGATTGAATTAGAATTCCAAGCAGTAACCCAAAAGATATCTCAAGAATTCAACAAATTCAAAGACCAAATGACCAAAGATTTTGACACATTGAGACAAGAAGTTGCAGCCCTCAAAGATCTGAGGAACACAGTAGAATCCCTCAGTAACAGAATGGAGCAAGCAGAAGACAGGATTTCTGACATTGAAGACAAAGCTTTCTAACGCTCCCAAACTCTCAAAGAGGAAAAGAAATGGAGGGAAAAAACAGATCATTCTTTCAGAGAGCTCTGGGATAATGCGAAGAAAACCAATATTCGTCTTATAGGGATCCCTGAAAGCGATGAAGTGGCTTCAAAAGGCACAGAGTCTCTTCTCCATGAGATTATGAAAGAGAACTTTCCAGGCATGCCAAGAGATTCTGAAATTCAGATAGCAGACAGTTTCAGAATTCCAGCACGACTCAACCTGAATAAGACATCCCCCAGACACATCATGATCAATTTCACTAAAGTTAATATGAAGGAGAAAATTCTGAAAGCAGCCAGATGAAAGAAAACCATCACCTACAAGGGCAAGAATATTAGAATAACTGCAGATCTCTCTGCTGAAACCTTTCAAGCTAGAACAGGATGGTCATCGACTTTTAATCTCCTAAAACAAAATAACTTTCAACACAGGATCCTGTACCCAGCTAAACTGAGTTTCATTTATGACGGAGAAATTAAATACTTCAATGACATTCACATGTTGAAGAAATTTGCCATAACTAAACCAGCTCTCCAGGATATTCTCAGACCTGTCCTCCATAAAGACCAGTGTAATCCTCCACAACAAAAGTAAACCCACCCAGAAAATTTTGATCAAATTCTGACTTCCACAGTTGCAACAGGATTAAAAATGTCCACCGGTGGATGTGGAGAGAAGGGAACACTTTTACACTGCTGGTGGGACTGCAAACTAGTACAACCTTTCTGGAAGGAAGTATGGAGAAACCTCAAAGCACTCAACCTAGACCTCCCATTCGATCCTGCAATCCCATTACTGGGCATCTACCCAGAAGGAAAAAAATCCTTTTATCATAAGGACACTTGTACTAGACTGTTTATTGCAGCTCCATTTACCATTGCCAAAATGTGGAAACAGCCTAAATGCCCACCAACCCAGGAATGGATTAACAAGCTGTGGTATATGTATACCATGGAATACTATTCAGCCATTAAAAAAATGGAGACTTTACATCCTTCGTATTAACCTGGATGGAAGTGGAAGACATTATTCTTAGTAAAGCATCACAAAAATGGAGAAGCATGAATCCTATGTACTCGATCTTGATATGAGGACAATTAATGACAATTAAGGTTATGGGGGGGGAAGCAGAAAGAGGGATGGAGGGAGGAGGGTGGGGCCTTAGTGTGTGTCACACTTTATGGGGGCAAGGCATGATTGCAAGAGGGACTTTACCTAACAATTGCAATCAGTGTAACTGGCTTATTGTACCCTCAATGAATCCCCAACAATAAAAAAAAAAAAAAAAAATGTCCACCGGACTCTCGAAAGGCTTACCAATATTCTCAATTAATGTGAATGGTTTAAATCGTCCTCTAAAGAGGCACAGGTTGGTTGACTGAATACAAAAACTCAAGCCAGATATCTGCTGTATACAAGAATCGCATCTTACATTAAAAGACAAATATAGACTCAAGGTAAAGGGATGGTCATATATACTCCAGGCAAATGGAAAGCAGAAAAAATCTGGCATTGCAATTCTATTCTCAGATGCAATAGGCTTTAAACCAACTGAAATAAGGAAGGATAAGGATGGACACTTCATATTTGTTAAAGATAATACTCAATATGATGTGTTTTCAATGATTAATATTTATGCACCCAGCTAGAACGCACCTCCATTTATAAGAGAAACTCTAACAGACATAAGCAACTTGATTTCCTCCAGTTCCATAGTAGTTGGAGCTTTTAATACCCCATTAACAGTGCTGGATAGATCCTCCAAAGAGAAGTTAAGCAAAGAAATTTTAGATTTAAACTTAACCATTCAACATCTGGATGTAACAGACATCTACAGAACATTTCATCCCAACAAAACTGAATACACATTCTTCTCATCAGCCCATGGAACATACTCCAAAATCGACCACAACCTAGGCCACAAATCTAACCTCAGCAAATTTTAAAAAATAGAAATTATTCCTTGCATCTTCTCAGACCATCATGGAATAAAAGTTGAACTCAGTAACAACAGGAACCTGCATACCCATACAAGAACATGGAAGCTAAACAACCTTATGCTGAAGGGTAGATGGGTTATAGACAAGATTAAGAAAATCACCAAATTTTTGGAACAAAACATTGATCAAGACACGAATTACCAGAACCTCTGGGATACTGCAAAGAGAGTCCTAAGAGGGAAATTTATAGCACTGAAAACCTTCCTCAAGAAAATGGAAAGAGAGGAAGTTAATAACTTAATGAGACATTTCAAGCAACTAGAGAAGGAAGGACACTCCAACCCCAAACCCAAGAGAAGAAAAGAAATAACCAAAATCAGAGCAGAATTAAATGAAATTGAAAACAAAAGAGTTGTAAAACAGATCAATAAATCCCAGAAAAAACCTCGAATAGCCAAAACATTACTCAGCAATAAAAACATAGCAGTAGAAATCACAGTACCAGACCTGAGACTGTACTATAAATCAATAGTGATCAAAACAGCATAGTATGGGCACAAAAAGAGAGAAGTAGATATCTGGAACAGAATAGAGAACCAAGAGATGAATCCAGCTACTTACTGTTATTTGATCTTTGACAAGCCAATTAAAAACATTCAGTGGGGAAAAGATTCCCTATTTAACAAATGGTGCTGAGTGAACTGGCTGGCAACCTGTAGAAGATTGAAACTGGACCCACACCTTTCATCATTAACTAAGATAGACTCTCACTGGATAAAAGATTTAAACTTAAGACATGAAACTATAAAAATACTTGAAGAAAGTGCAGGAAAAACTCTTGAAGGAATCGGCCTGGGTGAATACTTTATGAGGAGGACTCCCCAGGCAATTGAAGCAGTATCAACAATACACTACTGGGACCTAATCAAACTAAAAAGCTTCTGCACAGCCAAGAACATAGTAAGTAAAGCAAGCAGACATCCCTCAGAATGGGAGACAATATTTGCAGGTTATACCTCCCATAAAGGTCTAATAACAAGAATCCACAGAGAATTCAAACATATTAGCAAGAAAAGAACACGTGATCCCATCTCAGGGTGGGCAAGGGACTTGAAGAGAAACTTCTCTAAAGAAGACAGATGCACAATCTACAAACACATGAAAAAAAGCTCATCATCCTTAATCATCAGAGAAATGCAAATCAAAACTACTTTGAGATATCATCTAACCCCAGTAAGAGTAGCCCACATAACAAAATCCCAAAACCAGAGATGTTGGCGTGGATGTGGAGAAAAGGGCACACTTCTACACTGCTGGTGGGAATGCACACTGATATGTTCCTTCTGGAAGGGTGTTTGGAGAATACTTAGAGACCTAAAAATAGACCTGCCATTCAATCCTATAATTCCTTTACTAGGTATATACCTAGAAGACCAAAAATCACAATATAACAAAGACATCTGTACCAGAACGTTTATTGCATCCCAATTCATAATTGCTAAGTCATGGAAGAAGCCCAAGTGCCCATCGACCCAGGAATGGACTAGCAAATTGTGGTACATGTATACCATGGAATATTATACAGCCTTAAAGAAAGATGGAGACTTTACCTCTTTCATGTTTACATGAATGGAGCTGGAACTTATTCTTCTTAGTAAAGTATCTCAGGAATGGAAGAAAAAGTATCCAATGTACTCAGCCCTGCTATGAAGTTAAATTATAGCTTTCACATGAAGGCTATAACCCAACTATAGCACAAGACTATAAGGAAAGGTCCAAGGAAGGGCAAGGGAGGGAGGAGGTTAGGGTGGAGGGAGAGTAATGAATGGGGCCACACCTACAGTGCATCTTAGAATAGATACAGGCGAAACTTACTAAATGCAGAATACAAATGTCTACATACAATAACTAAGAAAATGCCATGAAGGCTATTTGAACAGTTTGATGAGAATATTTCAGATTGTATATGAAACCAGCACATTGTACCCCTTGATTGCACTAATATACACAGCTATGGTTTAACAATAAAAAATAATAAAATCATGGCACACTTGAACTTAAATGTCCATGGCACACTTAAACTGTGTTGGTCAAAAATATAGAGTAAAAAACAGGAAAAAAAAAGAATCTTTGTTTTTTTCTCTTATCCTTTATTTACCTTTGCAAATTGATAATAGATAATACTAAAAGATGCTCCAGAAGCTATTAAAGTGTTTCCAATTTAAAAAACCCATCCCCCCTGCTGTCATAGTTCTCCTCCCTGAGGAAAACAATGCTAGCATTTTGTGAATCCTTCAAGCCATATCTGGGGAGCACCAGACAATGGAGAGCTTTGTTGGTCTTCTCCCTCCTTACTTAGGTGGCTAAAATTAGCTCCATATTGGAGCTACCTCTGGTTTCCATTACAAGAGATAACTTGCTGTCTCTCAGGCTTTTTCTTCATCTCTGCCAGCAGTCTGGATGGAGCAGGAAAAGTCTCTGGAACCTCCGTTGCTACAGTTCTAACCTGTGCCCACTGATCAGCATTTCAGCCAACATTTCCCTAGAAGCCCAATTCTGCCTTGGCATCCAGAGTCTGGTCTTCTCTTGCAAACTGGAACATTAACCTCCCAGATGGGCTCTTGTGGCAGACTTGGGGAACCTGGCACACAGAATGGGGTACAGAAAAATCTGGACGGTGAGCTGGTTCTCTAGGGCTGACCTAGAAGTATTATAGTCAAATGGCACTAAGAAAGCTCTCAGCTCAAACTTCATTATTTTCTGAAAATGAAATCTTTCCCCCAATACTCTGAGCTGCCTCAGCATGTGTGAACTCCCTGTCACTGTGGGGTCTCTTGTTTTTCAATATTCTAGCTGATTTCCAAATTACCCATTTTCTTCTAGCGATGGTGGTGGGCAAATATTGAGCTTTTGGGGCAGAGCCAGATCCAATAAGTGTAGCTAGTTGTCCAGGGTGAGGGTGTGTCCTGGTTGCTACCCTCACCCCCCTTTCAAGATCCCAGGGCACACTTAACCAAGATGGTTGCAAAAAGAAAACAGGCAAAGCTCATTTGCATAAAGATAATAGCTGCTATGTCCACTAGGTGGTGCCCAAAACCTTCCTTTCATTTACTCAACAACCATCTGCTAAGAGATTACTAGATCTATGATTTGAGAATGCAATTTAAAAAGAAAGTTTCTTACCCCATGAGATGCATATTTACTCCTTGGTGTGAGGATGGAGAAGAAGCAGACAATGATTAAGATAAATAAGCAACAATAGATAGGATGAATGTGATAAATGATATGTACAAAATCAAGCAGGTAAGAATCAGGGAGCAATTGTAATTTTTTTTTCCTGTTTTGAGGAATAGAGTATTTCTAGGGTAGAATACATAGACCAATTATTATTTCCCAACCTGAAAAACTGGATTCATGTACTTTTAAAGATTTTTTTTTTTTTTTTTTGCAGTTTATGGCTGGGGCTGGGTTTGAACCCACCACCTCTGGCATATGGCGCCAGTGCCCTATTCTTTGAGCCACAGGTGCTGCCCCTTTTAAAGATTTTTGTTAGTTTGTTTTGGCTGACTTTCAACACAATTCCACCACCATGCTTACCCCTTTGGAGCTTGCTCTGTAGACAACTCTGATGCTATTTTTTTTTCTTTTTTCTCTCTTTTTTAAATTGTTTTATTAAATCAGAGCTGTGTACATTAATGCAATCTAGGAGTACAATGTGCTGGTTTCATATACAATCTGAAATATTTTCATCAAACTGTTTAATATAGCCTTCATGGCATTTTCTTAGTTATTGTATGTAGACATTTGTATTCTGCATTTAGTAAGTTTCGCCTGTACCCATTCTAAGATGCATCGTGGGTATGACCGTAGCAATTACCCTCCATCCACCCCAATCTTCCCCCCCCTCCCCTCCCTAGATCCTTTCCCCATATTCTTGTGCTATAGTTGGGTTATAGCCTTCATATGAAAGCTATAAATTAGCTTCATAGTAGGGCTGAGTACATTGGATACTTTTTCTTCCATTCTTAAGACACTTTGCTAAGAAGAATGTTCCAGCTCCATCCATGTAAACATGAAAGAGGTAAAGTCTCCATCATTTTTTTTATTAAATCATAGCTGTGTACATTAGTCCAATCAAGGGGTACAATGTGCTGCTTTCATATACAATCTGAAATATTTTCATCAAACTGTTTAATATAGCCTTCATGGCATTTTCTTAGTTATTGTATGAAGACATTTGTATTCTGCATTTAGTAAGTTTCACCTGTACCCATTCTAAGATGTACCATAGGTGCAGCCCCACCAATTACCCTCCCTCCACACCAACCTCTCCCCCTCCCCTCCCCTCCTTTGGCCCTTTCTCCATATTCTTGTGCTATAGTTGGGTTATAGCCTTCATATGAAAGCTATAAATTAGCTTCATAGTAGGGCTGAATACATTGGATACTTTTTCTTCCATTCCAGAGATACTTTGCTAAGAATATGTTCCAGCTCCATCCATGTAAACATGAAAGAGGTAAAGTCTCCATCTTTCTTCAAGGGTGTGTAATATTCCATGGAATTCATGTACTACAATTTGTTAATTCATTCGTGGGTCGATGAGCACTTAGGCTTCTTTAATGGCATAGCAATTAGGAATTGGGCTGCAATAAACATTCTGGTACAGATGTCTTTGTTATATTGTAATTTTTGGTTTTCTAGGAATATACCCAGTAAATGAATTATAGGATCTAATGGTATGTCTATTTTTGGATCTGTGAGTATTATCCAACATCCTTCCGAAAGGAATGAATTAGTGTGCATTCCCACCAGCAGTGTAGAAGTGTGCCCATTTCTCCACATCCACACCAACATCTCTGGTTTTGGGATTTTGTTCTGTGGTCTAATCTTACTGGAGTTATGTGATATCTCAAAGTAGTTTTGATTTGCATTTCTCTGATGATTAAGGATGATGAGCATTTTTTCATGTGTCTGTAGGCCATGCACCTGTCTTCTTTAGGGAAGTCTTTTGCCCACCCTGAAATGGGGTCACTTGTTCTTTTCCTGCTAATGCGTTTGAGTTCTCTGTGGATTCTGGTTATTAAACCTTTGTCAGAGGTATAACCTGCAAATATTTTCTCCCATTCTGAGGGCTGCCTGCTTGCTTTACTTACTATGTTCTTGGCTGTGCAGAAGCTTTTTAGTGTTACACCCAGAGGTGTATTGTTGATACTGCTTCAATTGCCTGGGGAGTCCTCCTCATAAAATATTCACCCAGGCTGAATCCTTCAAGAGTTTTCCCTGCACTTTCTTCTGGTATTTTTATAGTTTTATGTCTTAAGTTTAAATCTTTGATCCAGTGAGAGTCTATCTTAGTCAACGGTGAAATGTGTGGGTCCAGTTTCAGTCTTCTACAGGTTGCCAGCCAGTTCACCCAGCACCATGTGTTAAATAGGGAATCTTTTCCCCACTGAATGTTTTTAATTGGCTTGTCAAAGATCAAATAATGGTAAGTAAATGAGTTCATCTCTTGGTTCTCTATTCTATTCCAGACATCTACTTCTCTGTTTTTGTGCCAGTACCATGCTGTTTTGATCACTATCGATTTATAGTACAATCTCAGGTCTGGTAGCATGATTCCTCCTGCTTTGTTTTTACTTCTGAGTAATGTTTTGGCTATTTGAGGTTTTTTCTGATACCGTATAAAATGAAGTATCGTTTTTGTGAGATCTTTAAAATATGACAATGGAGCTTTGATAGGAATTGCATTAAAATTATATATTGCTTTGGGTAGTATGGACATTTTAAAAATGTTGATTCTTCCCAGCCATGAGCATGGTATGTTTTTCCATTTGTTAACATCTTCAGCTATTTTTTTTCTTAAAGTTTCATAGTTCTCTTTATAGAGATCTTTCTCATCCTTTGTTAGGTATACTCCCAAATATTTCATCTTCTTTGGCACTACTGTGAAAGGCATAGAGTCTTTGACTATTTTTTTGGCTTGGTTATTGTTGGTATATATAAAGGCTACAGCTGTATGGGTGTTGAATTTGTAGCCTGAAACATTTCTGTATTCTACGATCACTTCTAAAAGTTTTGTAGTAGAATTCCTAGTGTTTGCCAGATATGCAATCATATCATCTGCGAAGAGTGAAAGTTTGATCTCTCTGACCCTATGTGGATACCCTTGATCTCCTTTTCTTTCCTAATTGCAATGGCTAAAACTTCTATTACAGTGCTCGCTCTGGCAGCACATATACTAAAATTGGAACAATACGGAGATTACCATGGCCCCTGCGCAAGGATGACACACAAATTCATGAAGCGTTCCATATTTTTGCTTATTGACCCTCAATGAATCCCCAACAATAAAAAAAAAAAAAAACTTCTATTACAATGTTAAAGAGCAATGGAGATAATGGGCAGACTTGCCTGGTTCCTGATATAAGTGGAAATGATTTCAATTTAACCCTATTCAATATGATATTGGCTGTGGGTTTGCTGTAGATGGCCTCTATTAGTTTAAGAAATGTCCCTTCTAGACCAATTTTCTTGAGTGTTCTGATCATGAAGGGATGCTGGATATTATCAAAAGCTTTTTATGAATCAATTGAGAGAATCATATAGTCTTTATTTTTTAGTTTTTTTATGTGCTGAATTACATTTTTAGATTTACGTATATTGAACCAGCCTTGAGACACTGGGATAAATCCCACTTGGGATTTGGTGTATAATTGTTTTGATGAGTTCTTGGATTCCGTTTGTTAGGATCTTATTGAATATTTTTGCATCAATATTCATTATGATATTGGTCTATAATTTTCTTTTCTTGTTCAGTCTTTCCCTGGTTTAGGGATCAAGGTGATGTTGGTTTCATAGAATGTGTTGGGTAGAATTCCTTCATTTTCTATATTTTGGATGAGGTTTAGTAATATAGGCACTAGTTCTTGTTTAAAGGTTTGGTAGAATTCTGACGTGAAGACATCTGGTCCCGGGCTTTTATTTTTAGGGAGATTTTGTATAGTTGATGCTATTTCAGAACTTGATATAAGCCTGTTAAACATTTTCACTTTGTTCTGGCTAAGTCATGGTAGATGGTGTGCTTACAAGTATTTGTCAATTTCCTTCAGATTTTCATATTTCTGAGAGTAAAATTTCTTGTAATATTCATTAAGGATTTTTTGAATTTCTTTTTTTTTTTTTTTTTTTTTTTTTGGTTTTTGGCCAGGGCTGGGTTTGAACCCACCACCTCCGGCATATGGGACCGGCACCCTACCCCTTGAGCCACAGGCTGAGTGGTCTGTTGTTATTTCATCTTTACCATTTCTGATTGATGAAATTAAAGATCTTACTCTTTTTTTTCCTGGTTAGGTTAGCCAAAGATTTATCTATTTTATTGATTTTTTAAAAAACCCAAATTTTGATTTATTGAACTGTTGTATAATTCTTTTGTTTTCAATTTCATTTAATTCTGCTCTAATTTTCGTTATTTCTTTTCTTCTGGTGGGTTTGGGGTTGGAATGTTCTTTCTTCTCCAGTTGCTTGAGAAGTCCCATTAAGTTGTTAACTTCCTCTCTTTTTGTTTTCTTGAGGAAAGCTTGCAGTGCTATAAATTCCCTCTTAGGATTGCCTTTGCAGTATCCCAGAGGTTCTGGTAATTTGTGTCTTGATTGTTGTTTTGTTCCAAAAATTTGGTGATTTCCTTCTTAATCTCATCTATAACCCATCTATCCTTCAGCATAAGGTTGTTTAGCTTCCGTGTTTTTGTATGGGTATGCAGGTTCCTGTTGTTATTGAGTTCAACTTTTATTCCATGATGGTCTGAGAAGATGCAAGGAATAATTTCTGTTTTTTTAAACTTGCTGTGGTTAGATTTGTGGCCTAGGATGTGGTTGATTTTGGAGTATGTTCCATGGGCTGATGAGAAGAATGTGTATTCAGTTTTGTTGGGATGAAATGTTCTGTAGATGTCTGTTACATCCAGATGTTGAATGGTTAAATTTAAATCTAAAATTTTTTTGCTTAGCTTCTTTTTGGAGGATCTATTCAACACTGCTAATGGGGTGTTAAAATCTCCAACTACTATGGAACTGGAGGAAATCAAGTTGCTTATGTCTGTTAGAGTTTCTCTTATAAATTGAGGTGCGTTCTAGTTGGGTGCATAAATATTAATAATTGAAATCTCATTATATTGAGTATTACCTTTAACAAATATGAAGTGTCCATCCTTATCTTTTGTTATTTCAGTTGGTTTAAAGCCTATTGCATCTGCGAATAGGATTGCAATGCCTGCTTTTTTCTCCTTTCCATTTGCCTGGAATATAGATGACCATGCCCTCACCTTGAGTCTGTGTTTATCTTTTAAAGTAAGATGAGTTTCTTGTATGCCAACTTGGGCCTCTTTAGAGGATGGTTTAAACCATTCACATTAATTGAGAATATTGATAAGCCTTTCAAAAGTCCGGTGGACATTTTTAATCCTTTTGCGACTATGGAAGTTGGAATTTGATCAAAAGTTTCTGAGTGAGTTTACTTTTGTGGTGGCGGATTATGCTTCTCTTTATGGAAGATAGGTCTGAGTATATCCTGGAGAGCTTGTTTAGTTATGGCAAATTTCTTCAACATGTGAATGTCATTGAAGTATTTAATTTCTCCGTCATAAATGAAACTCAGTTTAGCTGGGTGCAGGATCCTGGGTTGAAAGTTATTTTGTTTTAGGAGATTAAAAGTCAATGACCAGGAGGAGACAATGACCAGGATGGCTGACTGAAGCCAGCTTTCCACAGAGGCTCCCGTCCAGTAGGAGAGTTCAAGGACAAAAATTCAGCAAGTAACCTGGTAGATTTGAGCTGCACTAAGAGAGAAGGTTGAAGAATGCACGTCAACCCCACTGAGGTGAGCTGCGACCACAAGGATACAAACAAAAGGTGAAACGCAGAGTTGTTCTGTTCTGTTCTGTTCTGTCAGTAACATTAATCAGGAGCGAGACTGGAATGGAGTAAAAACCCCCCAACCTTCATCAAGCACCCGAGGTTGTCAGGCCTCACCTCCTCCTGCTAGAGAGAGGCAGAGCGCAGCGGCCTGGCAGACTTCCTTGTGAATCAGGCAGGTGCAAACTCCTAGAGTACCGATTCACTACAGGCAACTGGGTCAACCAACTTCAGGGCTATCAGTGACTGGGTGTGACAGTGGTGCAAGGTGGGGAAGGAGGCAGCAACCTTCCCAGACTGATCTATTGGCTGGGTGGCTCCTCCTGACTCCAAGCAGCACTGGAGCAAGCCACACCAGAGTAGTCACCAGACCCCTGTGATCCAGTTCCCAGAGACCTCTTAAACTCTCTCACCCGAGACAGGTGCAGATTGAGACAATTGGTTTGGACTTTTTGAACTGAACCAATCACCTGAGGACAAATCAGGTGGTACCCTGGGTGCACAGTGGTAGGAAGGTTTGATTTTTCTTTTCCAATTGTTTGCTGGTGGGTGGTGGGGTGACTTAATTGCTGATATTTCTCCACAGCTGAGACTTCAATCCAGAGTATCTGTTTCACTAGGGTGGAACAGAAACCAGCTGAAAACAAGACAGAACCACTTAGCCCCACCACACCAGACAGGGCCCCAGTTTCTCAGGCCACAACACTGTACAGGCCCTCGACAAAGCCCCAGGGGAAAAAATCAAAGGGAGTAAAACAACCAAGGGGCAGAATCAGCGGAAAAACTCTGGTAACATGAATAACCAGAATATCAACCCCCCCCCCCGAAGGAAAGATATGGCAGATGTAATTGAAGATCCTATTCATAAACAACTGGCTGAGATGTCAGAAACCATTCAGAATTTGGATTGCAGACAAGATTAACAAAGTGGAATTAGGAATTCGAGGAGAAATTCAAAAGTTGTCTCAAGAATTTAACGAATTTAAAGACAAAACCACCAAAGACTTAGACACACTGAAGCAAGAATTTGCAGCCCTCAAAGATATGAAAAATACAGTAGAATCCCTCAGCAACAGAATGGAGCAAGCAGAAGAAAGGATTTCTGACATTGAATATAAAGCCTTTGAACGCTCCCAAACTCTCAAAGAGGAAGAGAAATGGAGAGCAAAAATGGATCATTCTCTCCGAGAGCTCTGGGATAATTCGAAGAAGGTGAATATCCGACTCATTGGAGTTCCAGAAACAGATGAAGTGGCCTCGCTGGGCACAGAGGCCCTTCTGCACGAAATTATGAAAGAAAATTTTCCAGACATGCCTAGAGATTCTGAAATTCAGATAGCAGACAGCTTCAGAACCCCAGCACGACTCAATCCCAATAAGATATTCCCCAGGCATATCATAATTAACTTCACTGAAGTTAATATGAAGGAGAAAATCCTCAAAACTGCCAGGAGAAAGAAAACCATTACCTTCAAAGGGAAGAATACTAGAATGACTGCAGATCTCTCTGCTGAAACTTTTCAAGCCAGAAGAGGGTGGTCACTGACTTTTAATCTCCTAAAGCAAAATAACTTTCAACCCCGGATCTTGTATCCAGCTAAACTGAGTTTCCTTTCTGATGGAGAAATTAAATAGTTTAATGACATTCATATGTTGAAGAAATTTGCCATAACAAAACCAGCTCTTCAAGATATTCTTAGATCTATCCTCCATAATGACCAAAACAATCCTATACAACAAAAGTAAACTCACTCAGAAACTTCGGATCAAACTCCAATTTCCACACTGGGGAAAGGATTAAAAATGCCCACTGGACTTTTGAAAAACTCGATACCCAAAACTTCACCAGACTTATCAATATTAATTAATGATCAATATTAATTAATGATTAATCTCCATTAATGTGAACGGCTTAAACTGTCCTCTAAAGAGGCATAGGTTAGCTGACTGGATACAAAAACTCAGGCCAGATATTTGTTGCATACAAGAGTCACATCTCAACTTAAAAGACAAATACAGACTCAGGGTGAAAGGATGGTCATCCATATTTCAGGCAAATGGTAATCAGAAAAAAGCAGGTGTTGCAATTTTATTTGCAGATACAATAGGCTTTAAGCCAACAAAAGTAAGGAAGGACAAGAATGGTCACTTCATATTTGTTAAGGGTAATACTCAATATGATGAGATCTCAACTATTGATATCTATGCACCCAACCAGAATGCACCTCAATTTATAAGAGAAACTCTAACAGAGATGAGCAACTTGATTTCCTCCAGCTCCATAATAGTTGGAGATTTCAACAATCCTTTGGCAGTGTTGGATCGATCCTCCAACAAGAATCTGAGCAAAGAAATCTTAGATTTAAAACTAACCATCCAACATTTGGATTTAGTAGACATCTACAGAACATTTCATCCCAACAAAAACTGAATACACATACTTCTCATCAGCCCATGGAACTTACTCCAAAATCAATCACATCTTAGGTCACGAGTCTAATCTCAGTAAATTTAAAGGAATAGAAATTATTCCATGCATTTTCTCGGACCACCATGGAATAAAACTTGAGCTGAGTATCAACAGGAATCTGCATACTCATACAAAAACATGGAACTTAAATAACCTTATGCTGAATGATAGCTGGGTCAGAGAAGAGATTAAGAAAGAAATCGCCAAATTTCTGGAACAAAACAACAATGAAGACACGAACTATCAGAACCTCTGGGACACCGCAAAGGCAGTTCTAAGAGGGAAATTTAGAGCACAGCAAGCCTTCCTCAAGAGAACAGAAAGAGAGGAAGTTAACAAGTTAATAGGACATCTCAAGCAACTGGAAAAGGAAGAACATTCCAACCCCAAACCCAGTAGAAGAAAAGAAATAACGAAAATTAGAGCAGAATTAAATGAAATTGAAAACAAAAGAATAATACAACAGATGAATAAATAAAAAATCTGGTTTTCTGAAAAGGTCAATAAAATAGATAAACCTCTGGCTAACCTAACCAGGAAAAAAAGAGTAAAATCTCTAATCTCATCAATCAGAAACGACAAAGACGAAATAACAACAGACTCCTCAGAAATCCAAAAAATCCTTAATGAATATTACAAGAAACTGTATTCTCAGAAATATGAAAATCTGAAGGAAATTGACCGATACTTGGAAGCACGTCACCTTCCAAGACTTAGCCAGAATCAAGTGGAAGTTTTGAACAGGCCCATATCAAGTTCGGAAATAGCATCAACCATACAAAATCTCCCCAAAGAGAAAAGCCCAGGACCAGATGGTTTCACGTCAGAATTCTACCAAACTTTTAAAGAGGAATTAGTACCTATATTACTCAACCTGTTCCAAAAGGTAGAAAAAGAAGGAAGACTACCTAACACGTTGTATGAAGCAAACATCACCCTGATCCCCAAACCAAGAAAAGACCCAACAAGAAAAGAAAATTATAGACTGATATCACTAATGAATATAGATGCAAAAATATTCAACAAGATCCTAACAAACAGAATCCAGCAACACATCAAACAAATTATACATCATGACCAAGTCGGTTTTATCCCAGGGTCTCAAGGCTGTTTCAATATACGTAAATCTATAAATGTAATCCAACACAAAAACAAATTAAAAAACAAAGACCATATGATTCTCTCAATTGATGCAGAAAAAGCTTTTGATAATATCCAGCATCCCTTCATGATCAGAACACTCAAGAAAATTGGTCTAGAAGGGACTTTTCTTAAACTGATAGAGGCCATCTACAGCAAACCCACAGCCAATATCATATTGAATGGAGTTAAATTGGAATCATTTCCACTCAGATCAGGAACCAGACAAGGCTGCCCATTGTCTCCATTGCTTTTCAACATTGTAATGGAAGTTTTAGTCACCGCAATTAGGGAAGAAAAGGCGATCAAGGGTATCCATATAGGGTCAGAAGAGATCAAACTTTCACTCTTCACAGATGATATGATTTTGTATCTGGAAAACACTAGAGACTCTACTACAAAACTCTTAGAAGTGATCAAGGAATACAGCAGTGTTTCAGCTTACAAAATCAACATTCATAAATCGGTAGCCTTTATATATACCAACAATAGTCAAGTTGAAAAAACAGTTAAGGACTCTATCCCATTCACAGTAGTGCCAAAGAAGATGAAATATTTGGGAATTTATCTAACAAAGGACGTGAAAGATCTCTATAAAGAGAACTATGAAACTCTAAGAAAAGAAATAGCTGAAAATATTAACAAATGGAATAACATACCATGCTCATGGCTGGGAAGAATCAACATTGTTAAAATGTCCATACTACCCAAAGCAATATGTAATTTCAATGCAATCCCTATTAAAGCTCCACTGTCATACTTTAAAGATCTTGAAAAAACAATACTTCATTTTATATGGAATCAGAAAAAACCTCAAATAGCCAAGACATTACTCAGAAATAAAAACAAAGCAGGAGGAATTACACTACCAGACCTCAGACTATACTACAAATCGATAGTGATCAAAACAGCATAGTATTGGCACAAAAACAGAGTAGATGTCTGGAACAGAATAGAGAACCAAGAGATGAATCCAGCTACTTAGCGTTATTTAATCTTTGACAAGCCAATTAAAAACATTCAGTGGGGAAAAGATTCCCTATTTAACAAATGGTGCTGGGTGAACTGGCTGGCAACGTGTAGAAGACTGAAACTGGACCCACACCTTTCACCATTAACTAAGACAAACTCTCACTGTATCAAAGATTTAAACCTAAGACATGAAACTATAAAAATACTAGAGGAGAGTGCAGGGAAGACCCTTGAAGAAATCGGCCTGGGCGAGTATTTTATGAGGAGGACCCCCCCCGGGCAATTGAAGCAGCTTCAAAAATACACTACTGGGACTTGATCAAACTAAAAAGCTTCTTACAGCCAAGAACACAGTAAGTAAAGCAAGCAAATAGCCCTCAGAATGGGAGAAGATATTTGCAGGTTATGTCTCTGACAAAGGTTTAATAAACAGAATCCACAGAGAACTCAAACACATTAGCAAGAATAGAACAAGGGATCCCATCGCAGGCTGGGCAAGGGATTTGAAGAGAAACTTCTCTGAAGAAGACAGGCATGCAGCCTTCAGACATATGAAAAAATGCTCATCATCTTTAATCATCAGAGAAATGCAAATCAAAACTACTTTGAGATACCATCTAACTCCAGCCTATACCACAAAATCCCAAGACCAGAGATGTTGGCGTGGATGTGGAGAAAAGGGGACACTTTTGCACTGCTGGTGGGAATGCAAATTAATACATTCTTTTTGGAAAGAGATATGGAGAACACTTAGAGATCTAAAAATAGATCTGCCATTCAATCCTGTAATCCCTCTACTGGGCATATACCCAGAAGACCAAAAAGCACATCATAACAACGATATTTGTACCAGAATGTTTATTGCAGCCAATTCATAATTGCTAAGTCATGGAAGAAGACCAAGTGCCCATCAATCCACGAATGGATTAATAAATTGTGGTATATGTACACCATGGATTATTATGCAGCCTTAAAGAAAGATGGAGACTTTACCTCTTTCATGTTTACATGGATGGAGATGGAACATATTCTTCTTAGTAAAGTATCTCAAGAATGGAAGAAAAAGTACCCAATGTACTCAGCCCTACTATGAAACTAATTTAGGGTTTTCACATGAAAGCTATAACCCAGTTACAACCTAAGAATAGGGGGAAGGGGAAAGGGGGGGGGGAGGTGGGTCGAGGGAAGGGGATTGGTGGGATTATACCAGTGGTGCATCTTACAAGGGTATATGTGAAACTTGGTAAACGGTCTGTGAAGCTAGTGAATGATGCCCCATGATGATATCAATGTACACAGCTATGATTTAATAAAAAAAAAAGTCTTGACCTGTAACAGAAAAAGATTTTGGTTTATTTCCCTGTGATCCTACTTTTTCCTAGATATGTTTCATGTCATATGATCTATCTGTGCCTCTGACAAATGCTTCTGTGTCTGGCTGTGTATACACGTCATCAAAAATAATAGTCTTCACATCTCAGATATGGATCACTGGGTTTTTTTAATTCTGTACAAATTCACATAATTATTTTCTCTTTCTTTTTCTGGTAGGAGCTGATTATAATAACAGAGGATGAATTTGCTTTATCTTTTGAAAAGGGGAATGGAAATCTCTAGGCTAAGCTGCCAGTCAGTAAGATTTGTTTTATGGATTTCAATGACATCTTTTGATGATCTTCTAAGTGGGAATATTGTCATCTAAATAGTGAGGGGCTGAGTGCCCAACATGTCCAGCCATTTCACAAGATTCTTCCTTTATAAACTTGTTCTCTTCATCGTTATAATGTTCTCAGATGCCAGCATCTCCTGCTCACACACAACAGAGCTGAGACTCTGAGCAGGCCCCAAAAGAGAGTTGGTGTTGGGGCCTGAGGTAGCCGGAACACAGGGAAAGGCTGAGGGTGTTGTGTGGAAACTTCCAGAGAGCAAAAATGACGACAGGGTGGCAAGCAGAGGGTGCCAGATATGAGCTGAGACAGCTCAGGATGGGCCTGCAACTACTGTCAGAGTCTGCCTCACTCTGAAGGCCAAGGCCTCCTCTCCACTCAGCCAGACCTGGCCTCCCTTTTACTCTCATTGTGCTGTAATAAGCTCAGACAGGAGAAATCTCCTGACAGAATCATGTTACATTCCCCAGACCACCAGGGCATTCATCACACTCATCCAGAATCTTCAGACATCCAAGAAAACAATCATCTTTCCTATGGATTATGGACACAGAGGGCAACAAGGACCTTCTGAGGACCTAATCCCCACATGGTGCCACGGAGCTCTTGGCAGTGGCTCAGGGTGGCCCTCACACAGCCCCCAGGCTTTTGCGGCCCTGTTGGAAACCTCCACCACCCTGCCCCTCCTGAGTGAACTTAGCAACCCCACACACCTCATTTACACTGGGAATTCACTCTCCCTCTTTTGCACTTCAGGGCCCTTCCCTGCTGCTTCCATTACTGGTGACCTCAAGCTGTGTGTCTGAGATTGCCAGTGTCTTTCCAGTGGGACACATGAAGCCCGCACAGGCAGGGGCAGGTCTCATCCCTCACAGAGCAGGCCATGTTGCCGGGTTGCAGGGCCATCTCCAAAACTGAAATTTATGGCTTTCATAACAACCTTTTTATTCATCTACAAGGGACACCTGGTGCCCAGCATGAGATGGGGAGATGATACCATCCATCGTGTGCTCTCAGAACCTGAGAAAACAGTCAGGTTTACTCTGGTCCTGCCAAGTCCTGCAGCACCACATGTGACATGTGACATGGCTTTCTGTTGACTCATGAGAGAAAAGATGAACATGGTATAGAGTCTGTTTATTCTGTCAGATCATCAGATCACAATACCAAAAGGTCCACGTGGAGATGGCTGCTGAGACTCAGAGCCCAGCGGCAAGGGGAGAAAGTGGCCCATGACCCTGAATGTGGAATTTATTTGACATATTGGCCGGCCCTGGGAAGGGAGCAGGTCATCTTACATCCATGATCACTGCAGAGCACAGAATGATAAAGTTTTGAAAACTGTTGATGTGATGGACAAAAACACCAACACCAGTAAAAGCTGAACCCCATGAGGTAGGTGACAGACCCTGGCACCTTCCCCTCCACTAGGTTTCAAACCAGCAAAGTCAGTGTCAAATTCTTCCTCCTACTGAGCACCGTTGACTGCTGGGAGTGAAGCAAAGTCACAGACCCTTAGCCCAGATAACTGCTATGATCCCACATCACTGCCTGTATCTGAAATGTAGGATGGCTGGGGCCCTGTCCCAAGGAGGAGCAGAGTGAGGACACTGATGAAGAAGCTTCTGCCAGACAGATGACCATCTATGTCCAGGACCAGCCCCACCTCCCTTCACCCCAGCACAATAGCTCATTCCTGCCGTAGTAGGAACAGAGAGAAGAAGAAGAATGAAAATCCATCCTCCTCACGTGAATCACAGCTATTTTTAGAATTGCTACAGGCATTTCATGTCCTATCTCTGAGTCTCAGAACTCTGCAAGGTGAGTATGACCATACTTCTCTTAATCTAAGGGGACAGAGACTCCCAGAGAAAGCAGAAATTTCCCCAGGATCACCCATTTTGCAGGAGGCAGAGAGGAAGTGGATCCCAGCTCCCCCTGCAGGCCCCTCTCACCCACTCTGCTTCCCTCCCTGACAAGGGCTCTGCTCCTCCCTGGAGGTGCTGCCTGTGTACAGAAAGCCTTAAGGATGTGGGGATTCCTGCAGTCCTGTATGGTAACAAGGAAAGAGTTTTCTCACAAAAACAATGTTACCGTTTGGTATAGCTGTAAGATTTATCCTCATTCACAGGTAGTATCAAATTTTAAGTACCCTGTGGCATAAAGAATAATTTTGACCATGGAAAAATGAGTTGGGAATTCTAAATAACAGAGTTGAAACAAAGTGTTTTGATTTCAAGTGTAATGGTCCTGTGAGGTATGATCGGAGGACTCACCAGCTATCACAGCTACACTGGCCACTGGAGAACCAGCTCATGAGCCAATAATTTAAGTTGTTTTTTTTTTTTTTTCTTAAGAGACAGAGTATCATTTTATCGCCCTTGGTAGAGTGCTGTGGCATCACAGCTCACAGCAACCTCCAGCTCTTGGGCTTAGGCAATTCTTTTGCCTCAGCCTCACGAGTAGCTGGGACTACAGACTCCCACCATAACACCCGGCTATTTTTTTGCAGTTTGTCCAGGGTCAGGTTCGAACCCACCACCCTCAGTATATGGGGCCGGCACCCTACTCACTGAGCCACAGGCACCATCCCATAATTTAAGATGTTTGATGTGAATTAGACCTGCAGGTAATTGCTAACTTACCCTCTTCGCTATCTCAATTCTAAAGTGTATTATCTCTTACAAATATGTAACCTATGACAATCCAGAATATTTTATCAAGAACACCATTAGAGGCCTTCTGCATGGCAGGGGTACCAAGAGAGAAGGGACTGTGCTAAATTATGGAATTTATTTCATTAAAGAGCACTTCACATTGATCAAAGTACACAATGTAAAGTAGAAGGGATGAGTTCTTACATTTTTCCATTCTGAGGATTATAGCAGATATTCTCAACAAATTAATCGACTAACTCAAAGCAGAAAAGCAGTAAAACAACAGCAACAATAAAAACGATGAGTCAGGCATCCAGCAACATCTCACACTAAGGGGGTGAACCCGTCAGGACCCCCTGTGCCATGAGCCTTAAAGAAGTGGGGTTCTGTGGCCTCCTCATATTGGTTCTAGAAATACAACAGTGAAAACCATTCAGTCCTCAGCCTCTAAGCCAGCTATTCTCAACCTGTGGGTCGCAACCCCTTTGTAACAATGAAAATATATCCTGCGTATCAGATATTTACATTATGATTCGTAACAGTAGCAAAATTAGTTTTGAAGAAGCAATGAAAATAATTTTATGGTTGGGGGTCACCACAACATGAGGAACTGTATTAAAGGGTCGCAGCATTAGGAAGGTTGAGAACCACTGCTCTAAGCTCCTGGAAGGCTTCTAGAAACATCCCTAAAGATTATGTGTTCCTAATGAGGAAGCCTGAAGGCTCTTGTGTAAGATTTTGAATTTTGACAAGTAAAGACACAGTAAAGTTATCTCAGAACACACAAGCCAGAGATGAGACTAGGAGAAGGTGTTAGGCAAAGAAAACAGATTCCTGAAATATTTACAGGGAAAATAACCATAGCCTTTATCCTTTTCCTGTCCATATTTTCAGGGATCCAGACCCTGCTCCTCCTGGGAACTGATTGAGATCCTGAATCTGATAAATGCCAGAGCAGAAACATGGACTCATTGTGACTTGCTGAGGTCCTGAATCTGATAAATGCCAGAGCAGAAACATGGACTCATTGTGACTTGCTGAGGTCCTGAATCTGATAAATGCCAGAGCAGAAACATGGACTCATTGTGACTTGCTGATGTCCTGAATCTGATAAACGCCAGAGCAGAAACATGGATTCATTGTGACTTGCATGTTCTTCTGTATAGAGTAAGAACCCGCCATGTGCCTTCTGCCAACTCACTGTCTGTCCCGTACACTGGATCCCTCAACAGAAAGTTGGGGTTTACCAGATGCTTGGGAGACCCTTGAGCCTGAGGGAGACCCCACAGGGCCCTGCTCTAGATGTTCTCATTTATCTCTCAACTGGGGACAGGTCAGGACTCAAACTAGCTGGAAATCAACACTGAATTGGTGTTTTCCCAGTGTGTGTCAGGGGAAACTTAAGCATAGATCAAAGATTAAAATGAGAACAGGCTGAAGCACTGCATCCTTATCATCATGCCATGAGGCATTTTTAAAATCTATTTATCTATGTGTAACCTGACTTTCATATCTGACAAGGTATTATAAATATTTATGATCAGAAATGGACTAATATTATAGTAAAGACAGAAGGAAAGATCTATAGGAACTAATTATAAAGTTGAACAGTTACACTTATAATTTTAGAGGAGTAAATTCACATAATTTAATTTACTAGTAGAGTTCGATAGTTCACAGTAAACAATTTAAACAAACAGAAAAAGGAAGCTCCCAATATAGGAGCAAGTCTCTTGTCTTAAAGTGGATCTTGTGGTGCAATATTGATCCAGAAAGATGCAGTAAGAAAATGTCCCATCTCATCAGCACATCCAGCCCACATTCTAAAATATTGTTGGTGTTATCTTTCCCCAATGAAAGAAAAATGAAGCCTTCAGCACTGACTTGAGGAGTGAGGGAGAGCTGACCATGTCCCTTCCAGGCTAAAATCTTCAGTCAGGAGTAACCTGCAAGGTCAATGTGTGGTGGGGGGTATCTAACCTCACTGGAGAGGCCGGAGCTCCCCCATTCACAGGAGACCCACCCAAGTGCCATCTGTACGGAGCATCTGACAAAAAGTGACCTGCCACTCTGGGAGAATCCTGTTATCTTTTTTTTTTTTTTTTGCAGTTTTTGGCCAGGGCTGGGTTTGAACCTGCCACCTCTGGATATGGAACTGACACTTTACTCCTTTGAACCACAGACACACCCAGAATCCTGTTATCTTTAGTAACTACTTGGGACTGTTTCCAGGAAACATAACAATCGCCAGAAGCAGAGGGTGTGGACTATGCACACAGGCTAAGCTGCTGCCTTCACAGTGAGCTCCTACCTCTCTGGGCAGCATCCTGGCACTGGTGTTTCCATCCCATAAATTTCTTGGATTCTTTCCAGTCTTGAAAATAGAGAAAGAATGGATTTGAATAAGAACTAGAGCACTAAGTGCTCTACTAGAGGTTGACAGTTTTACATTAAAACACCAAAATATCCTTTAAAATGTCCATTCTCCTGAGCCCCAAGCGGGCAGCCTCCCAGGCCCGTTCTGCCATCTTCCTTTTCAGCATTTTAGTCCTGAACTGTGGGAGACAAATACATCCACATTCTGACCTACCAGGCTATGCACAAAAGCAGGAAAGGAAAGAATCTTACCCAGTAGTGTGCAGCCTTCCTGTTAGAAGTGGCCATCTGAAAAAGCAAAAACAGAAACCATGTTTAAGGGTTCTTAGGGCCATGAGTTCATCTGCTTTAGGTGCTGAGGGATTCTGCAAGTGTCACACAGGGGCAGGTTACACGGTATCTGTACTTGAGCTCTGCTAGCTGCTGTTCTTTCATCTCTTAAACTATTTTCCCATGGGGTAGATGGGCTTTTCATCAGATAAAGAACAATGCTAAGTAATCTGCCCATGCTCCATTATCCTCACATCGGTACCTCTACAGTTTATCTATACATGTAAAACGCATTAAACTTGATTCCACAAGCACAGTAGGACCAAAACTGTTGTAAATATTGTTTCCATATCAATTATGTGATATCTTCCAGGCTCTGAATCGACAACATTTTCTTGCCCATTCTCGATACTTCCCTAATTTATCCTTCATGCAGTATCCTTTATCATAAAACTCTATTCTCCTAGTTCTAATGTCCTTACCATATTTCATAGGTAAGTGACAACTGAGTGTATAAAATGGGACAATCATTTTCACGGATGTGATTCATCCTACACCAAAATGCTTTTCTAAGGATTACAACAATGTTCACCACCCCTAGAAATGCTGGTATGGATTGAGTTTTCACTCAGTCTGGGCAGCACTGGGGGTCAGTGCTGACTACAGAGCACTGAAATCATACTTAGTATTGGTCTTTATCCGATAATGTTTAGTGATTTAACATTATTTGGTCATTTGTAAAACTTAAGGTACTTTTTTTATGAATTCTTCCTCTAGGCATCTGTCTTCTGACAATTTATTTATTTGTATATTAATTGTGTCTCAACTTTGGACAAAGTTTACAAAAAAAAAAAAAATCCAATAGGGGTTCCTGAGTGGCTGGTGTTTAGTCTGTGAATTCACTGGTAGATCTCTGTTGCTTCTGAAGCCAATTTCCAGTTTTTCTTCACCTCTGACAGACACTTTTTATTTCCTGCTAGTTGCAGTTCTTTTATCTCAACTTCCTGAGATGGGCAGGAAATGCACATTATCCAGTGGCCCTTTTGAAACTTCACTGTTTCCCCTCCCTGCAACTGAAGGCTGGGATGCCAAGGCTCCCTGCCTCCTTCCCCGAAAGTACAGACTGACAAACACAGTCAGAGAGAGAATTGACGACCCTCACTGAGGAACAAAGAAAGTCACATTTATATTTGGTACTCTAATTCACTAATAAAAAGTGGAGGAATATTAAAAGCACCTGTGAGATGCTCATTGTGACCTTGTGGGGTGGGTCTCATGCTCTAGACTATGAAAGTTTATTTTATTTCCATGTGGAACCAGACCTGACAACTTCATCACAACTAACTACATCAGCATGGAGCAGGGGACCATTACTTCTCTGACTCCTCTATGGGGAGACCTGATTCTCAGTGAAAGGCTCATCCCTAGACGCAGACAATCAGCCTTAGTCAGATTCCTGTGGGACATGAACTCATTAATCCTGCTGTTCACTACTGGTCATTTAGAGGATTCAGGATTGGAAGACTTATCACCAAATTCTAAGATCCTGTTTGAGGGAAAAGATAACTCTTAGTGCTGCATTAAAAATGATTGAAAGGCTCCATAGTCAGGATACGATCTCCCACAAAAAGATGAGGAGTGGAAAACCATCAAGCTTAGTGTTCATCCACACAAACTTAAATTCATACAAAGTGGAGGCAGAACAGACTGATGACCTATAAGCTAGACTTGCTGTGTTGCTCTCAAAGTACTTTATTCATGATTCTGATTCAAAGGATGTTGCTCAATATTTGATTTAACACAGAGGATGCATAAAACCAAAAGAACTCTAGGAAACAAAGATAGAAACAATTACTAGATAGAAACAATTACTAGAAACAATTACACAATAATGTCTTTGTGGCCAGCCAGGAAATCCTTCAGCAAATGCTTTCTGGAGTGGCTTAAATGTAGGGGGTGTGTTGTACAGTGCTGTGGACATGAAGGGGAGCAGAGCACTGTCCCCACCCTAAAGGGCTCACAGTTTAAAGCAAAGGAGAAGCTAGTGATGACATAGCTCCTCCTGCCATGCACATGGGAAGAAATGACACAAAATATGAGTGTTGAGGGAAGCTGAGGAAGAAGTCCAGGTTGGAATATGGATGAGTGGATCTGCAGATCCCAACCTGCCCTGAGAACAGTGGGAAACACTGGGAAGAATATGAAAGACACAGCTGAGTGCATCAAATTTAATGTAATGCATCAAACTCCATGACTGCAAGGAAACATGAGGCAAAGAGGGAAAAAGAGGTCTAAGGTCAGCCTGGGGTTGGGGGCCACTTTCCACTAGTTCTATCAATGACTTTTAGAAGAGACCACTGAGATGAAAAGAAACTGATCACCATTTGTGCACATGCAGGAGGGTAGGAGCTGAGTGGAGTTCAGGATCTGATAAAACAGTGACCCAGTGAAGAGCTGTGCCCTGAGAAAGGTGACAAGAAACACACCAGCCTTTGTTGGGAATGAATCAGCACTGAATGATCTCAATGTCCACCAGGTTCAGGGGCCCCAGTACTTCTGGTGACCCTGACAACCTGGTAGAAGTGAACTCTCATCACCTCTGCAGATAATGTCATACTAGGTCTCAGCTTTTAGCTAAATATTTTTACTCAGTGTCTCGCATTACTACAATATGGCTACACATATCACAGGACAACACCATGGGGTGTGATGGAAACTTGAAGGATTATAGGACTGGATCCAGAGGGAATCCAGATGTTGACATTAAACAGTGTTGACATCAGTACCCTCTTCACCCTCAAGGAAATCACAAAGAAGAGTGCATGAAAAGAAAGAAATGAAGGAGATTACAGAAATCACGGCGGGATTGACAAGCACAATTCCTTACTGAATAGACCACAAATACTGCAGAAACTACTGCAAAGGCAATTACAGTTGTCTACATAGATTCATACATTTTCACGGCACACCTAGTACTGGCATCAGTGAACACATGAATGTCTGACTCTTCTGCTGCAGTCTGTCTTATTTATTTATTCATAGCTGTGTACATTAATGCAATCATGGGGCACCATACACTGGTTTTATAGACCGTTTGACACATTTTCATCACACTGGTTAACATAGCCTTCCTGGCATTTTCTTATTCTGTTAAGACATTTATATTCTACATTTACTAAGTTTCACATGTACCCTTATAAGAAGTACCGCAGGTGTAATCCCACCAATCACCCTCCCTCCGCCCATCCTCCCCCCTCTCTCCCATCCCTTCCCCCTTTCCCCATATTCTTAGGTTATAACTGGGTTATAGCTTTCGTATGAAAGCCATAAATTAGTTTCATAGTAGGGCTGAGTACCTTGGACACTTTTTCTTCCATTCTTGAGATACTTAAAGAATGCAGTCTGTCTTTGATGAAACATTACATAAAGATTTTCTCCTTTTCACTTCAACATTGTGAATATCTCCTCCTCTCTTGCTTTCACATGCCCCAATTCCTCACCGTGTTGTTGCTAGTTCTTTATAATTCCTGTGAAGGATGAAACAGTTTTCTATTTGTGTGTGCAGGTGGCCCTGAAAACTTGGTTGGGATGGAAAAAGGAGGGGTGACTCCTGAAGGCAGGAAGCCCTTCTTCACTTCCCAAGGAGCACTCATTTCCACTCCCTGGGACTTCTTAACCACAAAGAGCATACCTTCTAGGAAGCAATTGTTAGACATGGAGGTTCTAGGTTTGGATTCATCCAATTTGTCCTTTACATTTCCTGACTTTAAGACAGATGTGAGAAAAGACATATAAGAGGTAATGATAGTACATCAACATAAATGTGCTTCACGCTACAGAACTGCGCACTTGAACATGGTTAGGATAATTGTCATCATGTGATCAACATTTCACTACAGCAAAGTTTTTTGTAATTTAAAAAGTTAAGTTCTCCCGGTGATGTAATCTGTGGGAGTAGCTTTTCTTACCTGCCCCTCCTTAACATACAGCTACCCATTTTCCTGCTGTCCCTGCCTCTCTCAGATTTCACTTTCCCTTCCCTGACACCAGCTTCATTAAGGGTGATTTGAACATATTACAAAACAATCTCACTAATGACTTCATTTCTAAGAATGAAAATTTCATGTAGATATCATATAGTTTTACCTTTGAAGACAGGAAATATTTGTTCCCCACAAGCTAAGATGGCAAGGAAAACCCTGCAGCTAATGTAGGCCATTTACCTCAGAAATTTCTCACATGTTCTCTGATGTATCACTGTTCAATTTCTCTGGAGAATGTTCTTTTTCTGTTACCTGCACACTGGATAGAAACATAACATGCACTAGGATTTCAACAGAAACACTAGTAACCTGTTAAAAAGATGAAACATCGGGCGGCGCCTGTGGCTCAGCGGGTAGGGCGCCGGCCCCATATGCCGAGGGTGGCGGGTTCAAACCCAGCCCCGGCCAAACTGCAACAAAAAAACAGCCGGGCGCTGTGGCGGGCGCCTGTAGTCCCAGCTACTCGGGAGGCTGAGGCAGGAGAATAGCCTAAACCCAGGAGTTGGAGTTTGCTGTGAGCTGTGTGACGCCACGGCACTCTACCAAGGGCGATCAGGTGAGACTCTGTCTCTACAAAAAAAAAAAAAAAAAAAAGATGAAACATCAACCACCTGTGTCCTACAGTTCAAGTATATTTCATGGGAAATTGGTTGATCTAGTTTGAGGATAAGAGAAATGCTAAGAGCATAAGGAAATGAGGAACAAACAAAGACCATGAGCCATGGATATTTTGTGGCACCCATGACCTTCCTGGTATCTTACAAGATAACAGAACAGATAATGACGAAGGGAAAGCACAGGAGATGAAAAGTTGTTCAATTCAAACAACTCAACTGAACTTTGATTAATGGCATGGCTTTTCTTCACAGAATAGTTTTAAAATGGAGCAATAAATAAAACTACCTCAAATTCACATTGAAACTTCTTTCTTCAGCACTAAGAGGAAAAGGGACTTTTCAACTTGGCTGGGTATCTTTCTTCATCTCTCGTATATTTTCTCGGTTGGGGGCAGTGCTAAATAATGTAATACATGTAATTACCCAGGTTATAACAATAATACATAGTTCCTTTTGTTCCCTTGAAAATGAAAAGTTATTGTGGTATCAGTACTTCAGTTCTAGATCATTGTTTAGAACAGGTTTCAGCCTCCAGATGCCCCCACTTTCACTGTGGTATAATAATAGAAAATGTAGAGCTCAATTTACCAATTTCCAATGGGAAAAAGAGTAAAAAGCCCAATTATTGTAAAACCTAGTAGCCAAATTATTACTAATTTTGGATTTTTGACATTTTGTTATCTCTTAAATTTTTTTATTAAATCATAAACACACAGATCATGTATACATTAATGCATTTATGGGGTACATTATGCTGATTTCATATAGAATTAAGAATGCTTACATCACACTGGTTAATATACACCTCATCTAATTTACTTAATATTGTGTTAAGACATTTATACTCTATACTAATAGATCTTAAATTTAAACTTGGCACGCGTAGTTTGAACAATGTCATCCATAATTTTATTTGTTCTTTCAAATGTTTCAGTGTGATCCTTCAAGAAAAAAAATTGAAACATTAAAAACCTTCATTGTGTATCTTTTTATTGTTAGTATGTAATCTAGGCAAAAACAAGGGATTTTACCTGAGGTTTAGATGGAATATCCAAAGAAATTTTATTATTGATCTCAGAAATCTGCCATAGATTAACTAAAAGGACATAAAAACAATCTCTATTATTAGAAAAACCCAATAAAATTGAATTACTCCCAATGTATTAGCAGCAATTGCAAGTTTTAGTCCGTTGCTTTTCAAATGTAAGGAAACAAATTTGAAAATAAGAACCTTAGTTCAATGAAATTGCTATTCAAAATTATTTCAAAGATCAAGAATAAACATTGTCTTTGCCTAATATCTCTCCCACCAATAGATATTATTTGTCTTAAAAAATTACATGACTTCATATAGTTGTATCTTCATCAGAAATATAACAGATAGAGAGGCTGAGGCAAGAGAATCGCGTAAGCCCAAGAGTTAGAGGTTGCTGTGAGCCGTGTGATGCCACGGCACTCTATCCGAGGGCGGTACAGTGAGACTCTGTCTCTACAAAAAAAAAAAAAAAAAAAAAAAAAAGAAATATAACAGATAGAAAAAAAACAAGGATCCTATCTGTAAACACTTATGCCCTCCATTTATCATGGCAATTCATAGTTTCCTTCAAAATGTCTCTTTCCCCCATATTTGAGCCACTCCCACTCATGCCTTGCAATTCTATAGAAGGAACATTTGAAATGTTAAGGGATTGGCTACTCAGAGGTCTCTAATGTCTTCCTACTGCCCAGAACACTCTTTCCCTTGAGATCTCAGGGTAGGGGATGGGAGATTGCCTGCAAGGTGGTGTATGAAATTAAACCCACTTGGATACAAGCTTGCCTTGAAAACTGGATGATCTGGATAACACAAATTCCCTGTGAAACAAGCCTTTTTATTCCAAAGATGAAAATGTTACCAGCTACTGTAAAGGTGCACAACATGTATCCAGCACCCATCTTACAGCTAGGTAACACATATACAGAACCTAGAATGCAGCCCTCAATTCCAGACCCCTCAGACAGGCATTTAATTCTCTCATTTTCCATCAAAGTGCAACCTCTCCTGTTTGCCCATTGTACAAGCTCTGCTGCCCTGAGATCATCTTCTCAACATCACCAATGCTACATTCACTGTAACAATCCCTAGAGCTGAGGATCTGCTATGTGCCAGGACACCTCCCTGGCATATGTCAAACATATGGCACCCCTCAACCTTCAAGTCTGTGAAGAATGTACAGCATTTACTATCCACATTTTACTTCAAGTTCATTCCATTCATTCTCCACTTGCATTAATGACTTTCTTCATTTAACACTCTACGCATGTGTTAAACACAAATTGTGCTTGGCTATATCTGGGCTCTTCTCTAAGCCTTAAGCTTCTTGATAGGCTCAGGGGTCTTGGTCATTTTCCCATTTCCCCAACAGCCAGATCATGCCAAACTACTTTCTCCACACTTCAGATTCCTATCAACACTCGCTTCCTACACATTTTTACACAAAGCTAAACTCATTCTATTCTCCTTACTCCTGTGACTTCTTCCTCCACCTAATCTTTTCTCTCAGTAAGTGGTCATTCCCTCCATGTTGTCATTCAGAGTTCCTCACAGAGAGCATACTATTTTCAAAGAGTAAGAAGTCAACCACTCAAAGAAGTCCCTGTATTTCTTAGTAATTGAATTAGGACCTACATGAAATACCAGTGATGAGAAACTATTACAAAAAGAATAGAAACCTGAAAATATTACTTAATATTGTGGATGATATAGCTAGGAGAGTAAGAAATAAAATTAAATTTGAGGTCAAAACATAATAAGAAATATTTACAGTTTCTAATCACCAAAATAGTAAACCAGTGAAACTATGATAATCATTTAGATCAACATAATACATTTATTGTATTGGTTCTCAAGAAACAATACCCCATAATAAGTCACTATGGAATGCTAAATGCTTTGAGTCAAAGAAAATTGAAAGGCCTCAGAAACCTCACAACTGAGTTCCTTTTCTGATCTTCTACTGCCCCCCATATCTCTGATCTTCTTTCTGAAATCACTGTGAAGGCCTTTCACCCAAGTTTTCATATCTCATACAAAGCCACTATGATTCATGCAGTCAAAAACTCAAATGGAGAAAGAGAACAGCATACAAGAACAGATCCCAAGACAAACAAGAGAGATGGAAACACTGAGGAACCAAAGGAAGTACTCAAAATAAACACATCATAAAAGAAATGAGGAATAACTTTGATGCACGCATTAATAGAATCAACACAGGTAAGGAGAGAATCCCTAAGCTTGAGGAAATGTTGAGTAGAAACTTCGAAAGGTAAAATCAAAATGGAAAAAAGAGTTTGGAAAATCAAATACCAAGGGAACAATTACAAAAGGTGTAAACTATGCGCAATGGTTATACTACAAGGACAAGAAAAAAAGAAAAATATTTGAGGCAATAATGACTGACAATTTTTTTAAGTTAATTAAGGACACCAAACTCCAGCTTAAGGAGCTCAGAGCAGGATAAAAAAAAATCCTAGACATATGCTAGTTAAACTACAGAAAATAATGAGAAAAAAAATCATGGAAGAAGCTAGAAAGGACAATAAAAATTCCTTACTTTCAGAGTAACAGAGATAGGAATTACATCAGTATTGTTCTTAGAATCCATGCAATCAAAAAGAAAGTGAAATTTCGAAAAAGTGATAAAAGACCACCAAACTACAATTCCATAGCCTACAAAATTATCATTCAAAAGAGAAGGGGAGATGGTGAGAGCAAGATCGCCGCTGAGTAACAGCTTCCCTGCAACTGGGCACCATGAGTCTGGGAAGATAAGACTCCAGGCATCTCTGGCTGGTGGGATCTGCCTATAATCATCCCTTTGAGGATACAGGGAGTTAGCGAGGGACTCTGGATACCAAGAGGAGGACAAAAACAGTGGAAAACTGGCAAGTGGTCGCATGTGTTTGATCAGTCTAATCCCGCCGGCAGCTGTAAGTACAGCAGCAGTGAGACTGCAAACCAGAAAGGCCTTGCCTGTGAACTGTTTTGGTGTTTTTGGACTTGGCACTCAGTTGAACTGCCTTGGGGAGAGCTTGAGCAGGAGTGCAGAGAACTTTGGCTGTGCTCTAGGGCCCCAACCTGAGCCACTGAGCCGGACGAAGATAATAGTGTTTGGCTGTGGGCCGCAGGGAGCCATTGTGAGAGAACTGCACCTGCAAGCTCCACGCTCAGGTTCACAGAGCAAGGATTGGGCAGGAGCTAGTAACCTAGTGACTGAGTAGCCTATAGGCGGGGACTGAGTCGCCTTACAGCCTTAACCCTCAGGGGCAGAGTGAGACCCATTTTGGCACACTGGGTAAGTGGATAGCCACTTCAGCAGTGATCCCAGCGACAAGCACTTTCCTGGGAAAGCTTCTGCTTAGCCAAGTTTAGAAGTTTAAAATGCATTTTAAGAGGGCTGAAGAGAGATTTACTGTGTCCACCCTGTGGGGTTGGAGAAATCGGTGGAGGCCTCCAGTTGTATCAGCATTGTGATTAACATCTCATACCCCAGAAGACCACCTGATGCCCAGACAATATTCAACAAGATATATATATACTGCTTTGTTTTGGGTTGTTGTTTTTTTTGTTGTTGTTTGTTTGTTTTTTGTTTATTTTGTTGTTGTTGTTTTGTTTTTTAATTTTAACCTTTACTGTACAGATTTTTTCTTTCTTTTCTTTCTCCATTTTTCTAGTTTAAATACAATTTCCCATTGCTGCCTTTTCCAATAATTAGAACTTCATTTTTGCTAGTATTTCTACCCCTATTATTTGGTTTTTCACCCAATTTTATCCCGTAAACTTTTGTTTGCTTATTTTGGTATGATTTATAGCATTTTTGTCTTTCCTCTCTATTTGGTGGAGGTGGGGTACTGTGTCTAATCAGGTTAGCGAAGAGCTGCTTACCTCAAGGGAACCACCCAACCAGGCAGCCGCAGAGGTTGAGGTTTTTTTAAGATTCTGTCAAAGTACCCTACTATACACATATATTGCTCTGTCTCCCTCTTTCTGTGCCTCTTTTCTTTTTGTCAATATTCCCTTTTACCAGAGAACTCAAACACATTAGCAAGAATACAACAAGGGATCCCATCGCGGGCTGGGCAAGGGATTTGAAGAGAAACTTCTCTGAAGAAGACAGGCGCACGGCCTTCAGACATATCAAAAAATGCTCATCATCTTTAATCATCAGAGAAATGCAAATCAAAACTACTTTGAGATACCATCTAACTCCAGTGAGACTAGCCTATAACACAAAATCCCAAGACCAGAGATGTTGGCGCAGATGTGGAGAAAAGGGAACACTTTTGCACTGCTGGTGGGAATGAATGCAAATTAATACATTCCTTTTGGAAAGAGATATGGAGAACACTTAGAGATCTAAAAACAGATCAGCCATTCAATCCTGTAATCCCTCTACTGGGCATATACCCAGAAGACCAAAAAGCACATCATAACAAAGATATTTGTACCAGAATGTTTATTGCAGCCCTATTCACAATTGCTCAAACATGGAAGAAGCCCAAGTACCCATCGATCCACGAATGGATTAATAAATTGTGGTACATGTACACCATGGAATATTATGCAGCCTTAAAGAAAGATGGAGACTTTACCTCTTTCATGTTTACATGGATGGAGCTGGAACATATTCTTCTTAGTAAAGTATCTCAAGAATGGAAGAAAAAGTACCCAATGTACTCAGCCCTACTATGAAACTAATTTAGGGTTTTCACATGAAAGCTATAACCCAGTTACAACCTAAGAATAGGGGGAAGGGGGAAAGGGAGGGGAGGGAGGGGAGAGGTGGGTTGAGGGAAGGGGATTACACCAGCGGTGCATCTTACAAGGGTATATGTGAAACATAGTAAATGGTCTGTAAAGCTAGTGAATGATGCCCCATGATGATATCAATGTACACAGCTATGATTTAATAAATATATATATATATATTCCCTTTTACCCACCCCCTCTCCTTTCTCTATTTTCTTTTCTTTCTTTCTTTCTTTTTCTTTCTTTTATCCCTTCTTCTCTTCAACCTTCTCATACTTCTGGTCCTGTACCAAAAGGAATCATTGAAACCTTAGTCCACAGGCACAGGAACATAAAGAGCAAGAAGAAGTGAAAGGAAAATTAGGGCCAGGAAACAGATAAAAGAAATCACTCATGAGGAAGAATCAGCAGAAAACTCCGGGCAACATGAGGAACCAGTCCAGAGCAACCCCGCCAAGGGACCATGAGGTAGCTACTACAGAAAATTCTACCTATAAAGAAATGGTAGGAATGACAGAAAGGGAATTTAGAACACACATGATAAAAACAATGAAGGAAATGATGGAAACAATGAAGGAAACTGCTAATAAAGTGGAAAATAACCAAAAGGAAATCCAAAAACAGAATCAAATAAGAGATGAATGATATGAAGAACATAGAAAGGATATAGCAGAGCTGAAGGAACTGAAGCAGTCAATTAGGGAATTTAAAGATGCAAAGGAAAGTATCAACAACAGGTTAGACCATGCGAAGAAAGAATTTCGGAGGTAGAGGACAAAGTTCTTGAGATAACTCAGATAGTTAAAGAGGCATAAAACAAGAGAGAGAAAGCAGAACGTTCACTATCAGAATTATGGGACTATATGAAGCGTTGCAACATCTGAGTTATAGGAATCCCAGAAGGGGAAGAAGAATGCCCCAGAGAAATTGAAGCCATACTAGAGAACATTATAAAAGAAAATTTCCCAAATATCACCAAAGATTATGACACACTCCTTTCAGAGGGATATAGGACCCCAGGTCGCCTCAACTCTAACCGAGCTTCTCCAAGACATATTGTGATGAATCTGTCCAAAGTCAAGACAAAAGAAAAGATTCTGGAAAAGTGCAAGTACACTTATCTAAAAGAAGATGGAGGTAGGCCCTACACTCAGGGCGGAGAGAGCAAGATGGAGGCCGAGTAACAGCTTCCTTGCATCTGGGCATCGTGAGTCTGGGGACATAGGACCCGAGGCATCTCTGGCTGGTGGGATCTGCCTCTCATCACCCCTGTGAGGATACAGGGAGTCAGCAAGAGACTTCTGGACCCCAAGAGGAGGACTAAAACAGTGGAAAACCAGCAAGTGGTCATGTGTGTTCAATCGGTCAAAACCCGCCAGCAACTGTAAGTTCAGTAGCAGCGAGACTACAAACCAGAAAGGCCTTACCTGGGAACTATTTTGGTGTCTTTGGACTTGGCACTCAGTTGAACTGCCTTGGGAAGAGCCTAAGCAGGAGTGCAGAGAACTTTGGCCGTTGTCTATGGCCCCAGTCTGAGCCCCTGAGCCAGACGGAGCTAATAGTATTTGGCTGTGGGTCACAGGGAGCCATTGTGAGTGATTTGCCCTGGCAAGCTCCATCCTCAGGGTTGCAGAGCAAGAAACGGGTGGGAGCTAGTAACCTAGTGACTGAGTAGCCTAAGGGTGGGGTCTGAGCCGCCTGGCAGCCCTAACCCTCAGGGGCAGAGTGAGACCGTTTATCCACACTGGGTAAGTGGATAGCTACTTCAGCAGTGACTCCAGTGACAACCACTTTCCTGGGAAAGCTTCTACTCAGCAAGTTTACAAGTTCAAAGTGACTTTTAAGAGGGCTGAAGAGAGATCTAAATCTCTCTCAGCAGGGTGTCTACCTGCTGGGGTTGGAGAAATCTGCAGTCTCCAGTCCATCAGCACTCTGATTAATGCTCATACCCCAGAAGACCACATGTTGACCAGACAATATTCAACAACATATAAATACTGCTTTGTTTTTGGTTGAATTTTGTTTTTGTTTTGTTTTGTTTTGTTTCACTGTTTTTTGTTTATTTTGATGTTGTTGATGTTGTTTGTTTTTTAATTTCAACCTTTTCTGTACAGATCTTTTTTCTTTCTCATTTTTTCTAGTTTAATTATAATTTCCCATTGCTACCTTTTTCAATAACTAGAACTTCATTTTTGATAGTGTTTCTACCACTATTATTTGGTTTTTCACACAATTTTATCCCGTAAAGTTTTCTGTTTGCTTGTTTTGGTTTGATTTTGTAGCATTTTTGTCTTTTCTCTCTACTTGGTGGAACTGGGGTACTCTGTCTGATCAGGTTAGAAAAGAGCTGCTGACCTCAAGGGAACCACCCAAATGGGCACCCCCAGAAGGTGGGGGTTTTCTAAGGTTGTGACAAAGTACCCTACTGTACACCTATATTGCTCTGTCTCCCTCTTTCTGTGCCTCCCTTCTTTTTCTCAATATTCCTTTTACCCACCCTCTCTCCTTTCTCTATTTTTTTTCTTTTCACTCGGTCCTCCTTTCTTTCATCCCTTTCTTGCTCTTCAACCTTCCCACCCTTTTGGTCCTGTGCCAAAAGGACTCATCGAACCCTTAGTCCACAGGGACAAGAACTTAAAGAGCAAGAGGAAGTGAAAGGAAAATTAGGGCAAGGAAACAGATAAAAGAAATCACTCATGAGGAAGAAACAGCAGAAAACTCCAGGCAACATGAAGAACCAGTCCAGAACTACCACGCCAAGGTACCATCAGGTAGCTACTGCAGAGGATTCCACCTATAAAGAAATGGTAGGAATGACAGAAAGGGAATTTAGAATACATATGATGAAAACAATGAAAGAAACGATGGAAACAATAAAGGAAACTGCTAATAGGGTGGAAAAAAAACAAAAGGAAATCCAAAAACAGAATCAAATAAGAGATGAATTATATGAAGAATATAGAAAGGATATAGCAGAGCTGAGGGAACTGGAACAGTCAATTAGGGAACTTAAAGATGCAATGGAAAGTATCAGCAACAGGTTAAACCATACAGAAGAAAGAATTTCAGAGGTAGAAGACAAAGTTCTTGAGATAACTCAGATAGTAAAAGAGGCATAAAAGAAGAGACAGAAAGGAGAACATTCACTGTCAGAATTATGGGACTTTATGAAGCATTCCAACATACGAGTTATAGGAATCCCAGAAGGGGAGGAAGAATGCCCCCAGAGGAATGGAACCATACTAGAGAATATTATAAAAGAAAATTTTCCAAAATCACCAAAGATTCTGACACACTGCTTTCAGAGGGATATCGGACCCCAGGACACCTCAACTCTAACCGAGCTTATCAAAGACACATTGTGATGAACCTGTCCAAGGTCAAGACAAAAGAAATGATTCTGCAAGCTGCCAGGACTAAGCGCCAATTGACCTACAGGGGCAAATCCATCTGACTCACCACAGACTTCTCTAATGAAACTTTTCAAGCAGGAAGACAATGGTCATCTGTCTTTAATCTACTAAAACAGAACAATTTCCAGCCCAGAATTCTGTACCCTGCTAAGCTATGCTTTAAAATTGACAGAGAAATCAAATCATTTATGGATATACAAACATTGAGGAAATTCGCCACAACAAGACCAGCTCTACAGAAAATACTTCAACCTGTTCTACACATTGACCATCACAATGGATCAGCAGCAAAGTAAGAACTCAGATATTAAAGGACAGAACCTAACCTCCACACAGATGCAAAAGACAAAACTAAGTACTGAACTCTCACAAAACAAGATGAATAGAATACTATCACACTTATCAATTATCTCAATAAATGTTAATGGCTTGAATTCCCCACTGAAGTGACACAGATTGGCTGACTGGATTAAAAAACACAAGCCATCCATTTGCTGTCTGCAAGAAACACACCTGGCTTCAAAAGACAAATTAAAACTCTGAGTCAAGGGTTAGAAGACAATTTTTCAAGAAAATGGAATTCAGAAGAAAAGAGGAGTTGCAATCTCATTTTCAGATACATGTGGATTTAAAGCAACTAAAGTTAAAAAAGACAAAGATGGTCACTTTATATTGGTCAGGGGACAAATAAAACAAGGAGACGTTTCAATTCTAAATATTTATGCACCCAATTTAAATGCTCCCAGATTCTTGAAACAGACCTTACTCAGTCTGAGCAATATGATATCTGATAATACCACCATAACAGGGGACTTTAACACTCCTCTTACAGTGCTGGACAGATCCTCTAAACAGAAATTAAACAAAGATATAAGAGATTTAAATGAGACCCTAGAATAACTGTGCTTGATAGACGCATATAGAACACTCCATCCCAAAGATAAAGAATATACATTCTTCTCATCACCCCATGGAACATTCTCCAAAATTGATCATATCCTGGGACACAAAACAAATATCAACAGAATCAAAAGAATTGAAATTTTACCTTGTATCTTCTCAGAGCATAAGGCACTAAAGGTGGAACTCAATTCTAACAAAAATGTTCAAACCCACAGAAAGGCATGGAAATTAAACAACCTTCTGTTGAATAACAGATGGGTGCAGGAAGAAATAAAACAGGAAATCATTAACTTCCTTGAGGATAACAGCAATGATGCCACAAGCTACAAAAACCTGTGGGATATTGCAAAAGCAGTTTTGAGAGGAAATTTTATCGTTTTAGATGCCTACATTCGAAAAACAGAAAGAAAGCACATCAACAAACTCACAAGTCATCTTATGGAATTGCAAAAAGAAGAACAATTTAAGCATAAATCCAGAGGAAGAAAAGAAATATCCAAAATCAAATCAGAGATTAATGAAATTGAAAAAAAAAAGAATCATTCAGATAATTAATGAAACAAGGAGTTGGTTTTTTGAAAAGAAAAATAAGATAGATAAAACATTGGCTAGACTAGCGAGAAATAGAAAAGTAAAATCTCTAGTAACCTCAATCCGAAATGTTGAGGGGAAATAACAACTGATCCCACAGTGATACAAGTTATCATCTCTGAATACTACCAGAAAAATCTATGCCCAGAAATTTGACAATGTGAAGGAAATGGATCAATATTTGGAATCACACCCTCTGCCTAGACTTAGCCAGGAAGAAATAAAGCTCCTGAACACACCAATTTCAAGCATTGAGATTAAAGAAACAATAAAAAAGCTTCCAAGCAAAAAATGCCCTGGTCCCGATGGCTTCACACCAGAACTCTACCAAACATTCAAGGAAAAGCTTATTTCTGTACTGCAGAAATTATTTCAAAAAGTTGAGGAAGAAGGAATCTTCACCACACGTTCTATGAAGCAAACATCACCCTGATACCAAAACCAGGAAAAGACCCAACCAGAAAGAATTTGAGACCAATTTCACTCATGAATATACATGCAAAAACTCTCAACAAAATCCTAGCCAATAAATTATAGCTTATCATCAAAAAAGTCATACAGGTAAGAGCTGCGCTGTGACCTGCGACCAGCACCTGACTGGACCTCCATAAGAGCTGCACAGTGACCCACAATCGGCACCCACCCAAACCTCCATAAGAGCTGTGACTCGATCCACAACCAGCGCCCATGCGGACCTCCATAAGAGGTGCACCTTGACCCGTGATCAGCGCCCACCCAGACCTCTGTAGGAGCTGCACTGCAACCCACAACCAGCACCAACCCAAACCTCTGTAACACCAGCGCCACAACCCACAATTGGTGCCTGCCCTGACCTCTGGAAGAGCTGTGCCATGACCTGCAATTGGCGCCCAACTGGACCTCCGTAGGAGCTTCACTGAGACCTGGGACTGGCACCCTCCTGGACCTCTGGAATAGCTGCATGGAGACCTGTGACTGGCGTCCACCTGAACCTCCAAAAGAGCTGCACCACTACCCACAACCGGAGCCTGCCCAGACATCTAGAAGAGCTGCACCATGACCCGCAATTGGCGCCCGCCAAGACCTCTGTAAAAACTACGTTGCTACCCACGATCAGCGCCTGCCCAGACCTTGGTAAGAGCTGCACTGTGACCCATGAACCATGACCTGTGCCCGCCAGGCTTCCGCATGCCCTGACCAGGAACTCCAGGAGCCATGCAAACCTGTTTCCTACCACCTGTACCCTCCCTGCCTCCAAAATGGCCCACTCGTCTGGCCAGGGTCTCTAGTTGCCACGTGCCCTCCACAGCCCTCCCTGCCTATGCATGGAGCCCTTCTCCTGGCCAAAGACTACTGGAGTCTTGGGCTCTCTGTGCCAAAGTCACTGGGAACTAGGCAATCCCGGAACAGTGTGCTCCAACACCCCGCCCTGTTGCTGGATCTGGGTGTGTCACACTCTGGAGCTACTCCCACACCCAGGACTCCCTGGCTGAGGCAGTCCCAGAGGAGCTACACAGGGTCACTCCCTAAAAAGATCTAGCAACAATAGAGTGATCCCACTGGGGTCTAATCTTGGAGAGACACCTCCCCAACTCTGAGGACAACCAGCATCAACGGTTAAAAACAATCATGACGGTGAGGAGGAGCAAGATGGCAGCCGAGTAACAGCTTCCTTGCATCTGGGCACCGTGAGTCTGGGGAGATAGGACTCCAGGCATCTCTGGCTGGTGGGAACTGCGTATCGTCACTCCTATGAGGATACAGGGAGTCAGCGAGAGACTTCTGGACCCCAAGAGGAGGACTAAAACCGTGGAAAACCGGCAAGTGGTTGCATGTGTTCAATCCGTCTAAACCCGCCCACAACTGTAAGTTCAGTAGCAGCGAGACTGCAAACCAGAAAGGCCTTACCTGTGAACTGTTTTGATGTCCTTGGACTTGGCACTGAGTTGAACTGCCTTGGGGAAGGCCTGAGCGGGAGTGTGGAGAACTTTGGCCGTTGTCTAGGGCCCCAGTCTGAGCCGCTGAGCCAGACAGAGCTAATAGTGTTTGGCGGTGGGTCACATGGATCCATTGTCAGTGATCTGCCCTGGCAAGCTCCGCCCTCAGGGTCACAGAGCTAGAAACGGGTGGGAGCTGGTAACCCAGCAATCGAGTAGCCTAAGGGTGGGGTCTGAGCCGCCTTGCAGCCCTAACCCTCAGGGGCAGAGTGAGACCAGTTTTGGCATACTGCGTAAGTGGATAGCCACTTCAGCAGCGATTCCCTGCGTAAGTGGATAGCCACTTCAGCAGCGATTCCAGCGAGAAAGCTGGGAAAGCTTCTGCACAGCAAGTTTACAAGTTCAAAGTGCCTTTTAAGTAGGCTGAAGAGAGATTTAGGGTGTCTACCTGCTGGGGTTTGAGAAATCAGCAGCCTCCAGGTGTATCAGAACTGTGACTAACATCTCATACCCCAGAAGACCACGTGTTGAACAGACAATATTCAATAACATATACAAACTGCTTTGTTTTTGGTTGTGTATTTTTTTCTTTTTTTTTTTTTGTTTGGTTGGTTTTTTTTTGTTTGTTTATTTTGACGTTGCTGATGTTCTTTTGTTTTCTTAATTTCAATCTTTTCCACACAGATCCCTTTTTCTTTCTCAATTTTCCTAGTTTAATTATAATTTCGCATTGCTGCCTTTTTTAATAACTTCAACTTCATTTTTGCTAGTGTTTCTACCGATATAATTTGGTTTTTCACCCAATTTTATCCCTGTAAAGTTTTCTGTTTGCTTGTTTTGGTTTGATTTATAGCATTTTTGTCTTTCCTCTCTACTTGGTGGAGGTGGGGTACTGTGTCTGACCAGGTTAGCAAAGAGCTGCTGACCTCAAGGGAACCACGCAACTGGGCACCCCCAGAAGGTGGGGTTTTTTAAGGTTGTGTCAAAGTACCCTACTGTACACCTATATTGCCCTGTCTCCCTCTTTCTGTGCCTCTCTTCTTTTTGTCAATATTCCTTATACCCACCCCCTCTCCTTTCTCTATCTTTCTTTTTTTCTTATCACTCGGTCCTCCTTTCTTTCATCCCCTTTCTTTTGCTCTTCAACCTTCTCACCCTTCTGGTCCTGTAACCCTTAGTCCACAGGCACAAGAACTTAAAGAGCAAGAGGAAGTGAAAGGAAAATTAGGGCAAGAAAACAGATAAAAGAAATCACTCATGAGGAAGAATCAGCAGAAAACTCCAGGCAGTATGAAGAACCAGTCCACAACAACCCCACCAAGGGACCATGAGGTAGCTACTGCAGATGATTCCACCAGTATAGAAATGTTAGGAATAACAGAAAGGGAATTTAGAATACACATGTTGAAAACAATGAAAGAAATGATGGAAACAATGAAGGAAATTGCTAATAAAGTGGAAAATAACCAAAAAGAAATCCAAAAACAGAATCAAATAAGAGATGAACGATATGAAGAATATAAAAAGGATATAGCAGACCTGAAGGAACTGAAACAGTCAATTAGGGAACTTAAAGATGCAATGGAAAGTATCAGCAACAGGTTAGACCATGCAGAAGAAAGAATTTCAGAGGTAGAAGACAAAGTTCTTGAGATAACTCAGACAGTAGAAGAGGCAGAAAAGAAGAGAGAGAAAGCAGAACGTTCACTGTCAGAATTATGGGACTTTATGAAGCGTTCCAACATACGAGTTATAGGAATTCCAGAAGGGGAAGAAGAATGCCCCGGAGGAATGGAAGCCATACTAGAGAATATTATAAAAGAAAATTTCCCAAACATCACCAAAGATTCTGACACACTGCTTTCAGAGGGATATCGGACCCCGGGTCGCCTCAACTCTAACCGAGCTTCTCCAAGACACATTGTGATGAACCTGTCCAAAGTCAAGACAAAAGAAAAGATTCTGCAAGCTGCCAGGAGTAAGCGCCAGTTGACCTACATGGGCAAATCCATCAGAGTTACCGCAGACTTCTGTAATGAAACTTTCCAAGCAAGAAGACAATGGTCTCTACCTTTAATCTACTTAAACAGAACAATTTTCAGCCCAGAATTCTGTACCCTGCTAAGCTAAGCTTCAAAATTGACAGAGAAATCAAATCATTTACGGATATACAAACATTGAGGAAATTTGCAACAACAAGACCAGATCTACAGGAAATACTTCAACCTGTTCTGCACACTGACCACCACAATGGATCAGCAGCAAAGTAAGAACTCAGAAATCAAAGGACAGAACCTAACCTCCACACTGATGCAAAAGATAAAACTAAGCAATGGACTCTCACCAAATAAGACGAATAGAATACTACCACACTTATCAATTATCTCAATAAATGTTAATGGCTTGAATTCCCCACTGAAGAGACATAGATTGGCTGACTGGATTAAAAAACACAAGCCATCCATTTGCTGTCTGCAAGAAACACACCTGGCTTCAAAAGACAAATTAAAGCTCCGAGTCATGGGTTGGAAGACAATTTTTCAGGCAAATGGAATTCAGATGAAAAGAGGAGTTGCAATCTTATTTTCAGATACATGTGGATTTAAAGCAACTAAAGTCAAAAAAGACAAAGATGGTCACTTTATACTGGTCAAGGGAAAACTACAACAAGAAGACATTTCAATTCTAAATATTTATGCACCCAATTTAAATGCTCCCAGATTCTTGAAGCAGACCTTACTCAGTCTGAGCAATATGATATCTGATAATACCATCATAACAGGGGACTTTAACACACCTCTTACAGAGCTGGACAGATCCTCTAAACAGAAATTAAACAAAGATGTAAGAGATTTAAATGAGACCCTAGAACAACTATGCTGATAGACGTATATAGAACACTCCACCCCAAAGATAAAGAATATACATTCTTCTCATCACCCCATGGAACATTCTCCAAAATTGATCATATCCTGGGACACAAAACAAATATCAACAGAATCAATAGAATTGAAATTTTACCTTGTATCTTTTCAGACCATAAGGCACTAAAGGTGGAACTCAACTCTAACAAAAATGCTCAACCCCACCCAAAGGCATGGAAATTAAACAATCTTCTGTTGAATAACAGATGGGTGAAGGAAGAAATAGAACAGGAAATCATTAACTTCCTTGAGCATAACAACAATGAAGACACAAGCTACCAAAACCTCTGGGATACTGCAAAAGCAGTTTGGAGAGGAAAATTCATCGCTTTAGATGCCTACATTTGAAAAACAGAAAGAGAGCACATCAACAATCTCACAAGCCATCTTATGGAATTGGAAAAAGAAGAACAATCTAAGCCTAAACCCAGTAGAAGAAAAGAAATCTCCAAAATCAAATCAGAGATCAATGAAATTGAAAACAAAAAAATCATTCAGAAAATTAATGAAACAAGGAGTTGGTTTTTTGAAAAAATAAATAAAATAGATAAACCATTGGCCAGACTAACTAGAAATACAAAAGAAAAATCTCTAATAACCTCAATCAGAAACGATAAAGGGGAAATAACAACTCATACCACAGAGATACAAGAGATCATCTCTGAATACTACCAGAAACTCTATGCCCAGAAATTTGACAATATGAAGGAAATGGATCAATATTTGGAATAACACCCTCTCCCGAGACTCAGCCAGGAAGAAATAGAGCTCCTGAACAGACCAATTTCAAGCACTGAGATCAAAGAAACAATAAAAAAGCTTCCAACTAAAAAATGCCCTCGTCCAGATGGCTTCACTCCAGAATTCTATCAAACCTTCAAGGAAGAGCTTATTCCTGTACTGCAGAAATTATTCCAAAAAACTGAGGAAGAAGGAATCTTCCCCAACATATTCTATGAAGCAAACATCACCCTGATACCAAAACCAGGAAAAGACCGAACCAAAAAGGAGAATTAAAGACCAATCTCACTCATGAATATAGACGGAAAAATTCTCAACAAAATCCTAGCCAATAGATTACAGCTTATCATCAAAAAAGTCATTCATCATGATCAAGTAGGCTTCATCCCAGGGATGCAAGGCTGGTTTAACATACGCAAGTCCATAAACGTTATCCACCATATTAACAGAGGCAAAAATAAAGATCATATGATACTCTCAATAGATGCAGAGAAAGCATGTGATAAAATCCAGCATCCTTTTCTAATTAGAACACTGAAGAGTATAGGCATAGGTGGCACATTTCTAAAACTGATTGAAGCTATCTATGACAAACCCACAGCCAATATTTTACTGAATGGAGTAAAACTGAAAGCTTTTCCTCTTAGAACTGGAACCAGACAAGGTTGTCCTCTGTCACCTTTACTATTCAACGTAGTGCTGGAAGTTCTAGCCAATACAATTAGGCAAGACAAGGAAATAAAGGGAATCCAAATGGGAGCAGAGGAGGTCAAACTCTCCCTCTTTGCTGACGACATGATCTTATACTTAGAGAACCCCAAAGACTCAAGCACAAAACTCCTAGAAGTCATCAAAAAATACAGTAATGTTTCAGGATATAAAATCAATGTCCACAAGTCAGTAGCCTTTGTATACACCAATAACAGTCAAGATGAGAAGCTAATTAAGGACACAACTCCCTTCACCATAGTTTCAAAGAAAATGAAATACCGAGGAATATACCTAACGAAGGAGGTGAAGGACCTCTATAAAGAAAACTATGAAATCCTCAGAAAGGAAATAGCAGAGGATATTAACAAATGGAAGAACTTACCATGCTCATGGATGGGAAGAATAAACATTGTTAAAATGTCTATACTTCCCAAAGCAATCTACCTATTCAATGCCATTCCTATCAAAGTACCTACATCGTACTTTCAAGATTTGGAAAAAATGATTCTGCGTTTTGTATGGAACCGGAAAAAACCCCGTATAGCTCAGGCAGTTCTTAGTAACAAAAATAAAGCTGGGGGCATCAGCATACCAGATTTTAGTCTGTTCTACAAAGCCATAGTGCTCAAGACAGCATGGTACTGGCACAAAAACAGAGACATAGACACTTGGAATCGAATTGAAAACCAAGAAATGAAACTAACATCTTACAACCACCTAATCTTTGATAAACCAAACAAGAACTTACCTTGGGGAAAAGACTCCCTATTCAATAAATGGTGTTGGGAGAACTGGATGTCTACATGTAAAAGACTTAAACTGGACCCACACCTTTCCCCACTCACAAAAATTGATTCAAGATGGATAAAGGACTTAAACTTAAGGCATGAAACAATAAAAATCCTCCAAGAAAGCATAGGAAAACCACTGGAAGATATTGGCCTGGGGGAAGACTTCATGAAGAAGACTGCCATGGCAATTGCAACAACAACAAAAATAAACAAATGGGACTTCATTAAACTGAAAAGCTTCTGTACAGCTAAGGAGACAATAACCAAAGCAAAGAGAAAACCTACACAATGGGAAAGGATATTTGCATATTTTCAATCAGACAAAAGCTTGATAACTAGGATCTATAGAGAACTCAAATTAATCCACATGAAAAAAGCCAACAATCCCTTATATCAATGGGCAAGAGACATGAATAGAACCTTCTCTAAAGATGACAGACGAATGGCTAACAAACACATGAAAAAATGTTCATCATCTCTATATATTAGAGAAATGCAAATCAAAACAACCCTGAGATATCATCTAACCCCAGTGAGAATGGCCCACATCATAAAATCTCAAAACTGCAGATGCTGGCGTGGATGTGGAGAGAAGGGAACACTTTTACACTGCTGGTGGGACTGCAAACTAGTACAACCTTTGTGAAAGGAAGTATGGAGAAACCTCAAAGCACTCAACCTAGACCTCCCATTCGATCCTGCAATCCCATTACTGGGCATCTACCCAGAAGGAAAAAAATCCTTGTATCATAAGGACACTTGTACTAGACTGTTTATTGCAGCTCAATTTACAATCGCCAAAATGTGGAAACAGCCTAAATGCCCACCAACCCAGGAATGGATTAACAAGCTGTGGTATATGTATACCATGGAATACTATTCAGCCATTAAAAAAAATGGAGACTTTACATCTTTCGTATTAACCTGGATGGACGTGGAAGACATTATTCTTAGTAAAGCATCACAAAAGTGGAGAAGCATGAATCCTATGTACTCAATCTTGATATGAGGACAATTAATGACAATTAAGGTTATGGGGGGGAAGCAGAAAGAGGGATGGAGGGAGGAGGGTGGGGCCTTAGTGTGTGTCACACTTTATGGGGGCAAGACATGATTGCAAGAGGGACTTTACCTAACAATTGCAATCAGTGTAACTGGCTTATTGTACCCTCAATGAATCCCCAACAATAAAAAAAAAAAAACAACAAAAAAAAACAATCATGACACAAAATAAATGGAAAAAGTCTGGCGATATCAATAATCAGAGTAGATCAACTCCCCCAAGGATCAGTGGGGCAAACACAGCACAAGATCCAATGCACGATAAATGGCTGAGATGTCACAAATCGAATTAAGAATCTGGATAGCATATAAGATCAAATTAGAATTCCAAGCAGTAACCAAAAAGATAAATCAAGAATTCAATGAATTCAAAGAAAAAAAATGACCAAAGATTATGTCCATGGACAGTTTGCAGCCCTCAAAGATCTGAGAAACACAGTAGAATCCCTCAGTAAAAGAATGGAGCAAGCAGATGAAAGGATTTCTGACATTGAAGACAAAGCTTTCTAACGCTCCCAAACTCTGAAAGAGGAAGAGAAATGGAGGGCAAAAACAGATCACTCTCTCAGAGAGCTCTGGGATAATAGCAGGAAAATCAATATTTGTCTTATCCTGGTCCCTGAAACCAATGAAGTGGCTTCAAAAGGCACAGAGTCACTTCTCCATGAGATTATGAAAACGAACTTTCCAGACATGCCAAGAAATTCTGAAATTCAGATAGCAGACAGTTTCAAAACTCCGGCAAAACCTGAAAAAGGCATCTGCTAGACACATTATAATCAATTTCACTGAAGTTAATATAAAGGAGAAAATTCTCACAGCAGCCAGACAAAAGTAAACCATCACCTGCAAGGGGAAGAATATTAGAATAACTGCAGATCTCTCTGCTGAAACCTTTCAAGCTAGAAGAGGATGGTCATCAACTTTTAATCTCCTAAAACAAAATAACTTTCAACAAGGGATCCTGTACCCAGCTAAACTGAGTTTCATTTATGATGGAAAAATTAAATATTTCAATGACATTCACATGTTAAAGAAATTTGCCATAATTAAACCAGTTCCCCAGGATATTCTCAGACCTATCCTCCATAAAGATCAGCATAAACCTCCACCACAAAAGTAAACCCACCCAGACACTTTTGATCAAATTCCAACTTCCATAGTTGCAAAAGGATTAAAACTGTCCGCCAGACTCTCAAAAGGCTTATCAATATTCTCAATTAATGTAATGGTTTAAATTGCACACTAAAGAGGCACAGGTTGGCTGACTGGATACAAAAACTCAAGCCAGATACATGCTGCATACAAGAATCTCACCTTACATTAAAAGACAAATATAGACTCAAGGTGAAGGGATGGTCACCTATACTCCAGGCAAACGGAAAGCAAAAAAAGGCAGGCGTTACAATCCTATTCGCAGATGCAATGGCTTTAAACCAACCAAAATAAGGAAGGATAAGGATGGACAGTTCATATTTGTTAAAGGTAATACTCAATATGATGAGCTTTCAATTATTAATATTTGTACACCCAACCAGAATGCACCTCAATTTATAAGAAAAACTCTAACAGACATGAACAACTTGATTTCCTCCAGTTCCATAGTAGTTGGAGATTTTAATACCCCTTTGGCAGTGCTGGATAGATCCTCCAAAAAGAAGCTAAGCAAAGACATTTTAGATTTAAACTTAACCATTCAACATCAAGACTTAACAGACATCTACAGAACATTTCATCACAACAAAACTGAATACACATTCGTCTCATCAGCCCATGGAACATACTCTAAAATTGACCACATCCTAGGCCACAAATCTATCCTCAGGAAATTTCAAAAAATAGAATTTTTTTGCATCTTCTCAGACCATCATGGAATAAATGTTGAACTCAATAACAACAGGAACCTGCATACCCCTACAAAAACATGGAAGCTAAATAACCTTATGCTGAAGGACACATGGGTTATAGAGAAGATTAAGAAGGAAATCACCAAATTTTTGGAACAAAACTACAATGAAGACACGAATTATCAGAACCTCTGAGATACTGCAAAGGCAGTCCTAAGAGGGAAATTTATACCACTGCAAGCTTTCCTCAAGAAAATGGAAAGAGAGGAAGGTAATAAGTTATTGGGACATCACAAGTAACTGGAGAAGGAAGAACATTCCAACCCAAATCCAGCAGAGGAAAAGAAATGACCAAAATCAGAGCAGAATTAAATGAAATTGAAAACAAAAGAATTATACAACAGATAGATAACTCCCAAAGATGGTTTTTTGAAAATATCAATAAAATCGATAAACCTAACCGGGAAAAAAATAGTAAACCTAACCTAACTGGGAAAAAAATAGTAAAATCCCTAACTTCATCAATCAGAAATGGTAATGAGGAAATAACAACAGATCCCTCAGAAATTCAAAAAATCCTTAATGAATACAACAAGAAACTCTATTCTCAGAAATATGAAAATCTGAAAGAAATCGACCAATACCTAGAAGTATACCACCTACCGAGACAGCCAGAATGAAGTGGAAATGTTGAACAGGCCTATATCAAGTCCTGAAATAGCATCAACTATGCAGAATCTCCCCCAAAAGAAAAGCCCAGGACCAGATGGCTTTACATCAGAATTCTACCAAACCTCTAAAGAAAAACTAGTACCTATATTACTAAACTTCTTCCAAAATATAGAAAAAGAAGGAATACTATCCAACAGATTCTAGGAAGCAAGCATCACCTTGATCCCTAGACCAAGGAAAGACCGAACAAAAAAAGAAAATTATAGACCAATATCATAATGAATATTTATGCAAAAATACTCAATAAGATCCTAACAAACAGAATCCAACAACACATCAAAAAAATTATACACCATGACTAAGTGGGATTTATCCCAGGGTCTCAAGGCTGGTGCAATATAAGTAAATCTATAAATGTAATTCAGCACATAAACAAACCAAAAAACAAAGACCATATGATTCTCCCAATTGACACAGAAAAAGTATTTGATAATATCCAGTATCGCTTCATAATCAGAACACTTAAGAAAATTGGTATAGAAGGGACATTTCTTAAACTAATAGAGGCCATCTACAGCAAACCCACAGCCAATATCGTATTGAATGGAGTTAAACTGAAATCACTTCCACTTATATCAGGAACCAGGCAAGGTTGCCCACTGTCTCCATTGCTCTTCAATATTGTAATGGTAGTTATAGCCATTGCAATTAGGAAAGAAAAGGCAATCAAGGGTATCCACATACAGTCAGAAGAGATCAAACTTTCACTCTTCGCAGATGATATGATCATATATCTGGAAAACACTAGGGATTCTACTACAAAACTTTTAGAAGTGATCAAGGAATATAGCAATGTCTCAGGCTACAAAATCAACACCCATAAATCTGTAGCCTTTATATATATCAACAATAACCAAGTTGAACAAACAGTCAAGGACTCTATTCCTTTCACAGTAGTGCCAAAGAAGATAAAATATTTGCAAGTACACCTAATGAAGGATGTGAACGATCTTTATAAAGAGAACTATGAAACTTTAAGAAAAGAAGTAGCTGAAGATGTTAAAAAATGGAAAAACATACCATGCTCATGGCTAGGAAGAATCAACATTGTCAAAATGTCTATACTACCCAAAGCAATATATAATTTTAATGCAATTCCTATTAAAGCTTCATCGTCATATTGTTGAGATCTTGAAAAAGTAATACTTTGTTTTATATGAAATCAGAAAACACCTCGAATAGCCAAAACATTACTTAGTAACAAAAACAAAGCATGAGGAATCATGCTACCAGACCTGAGACTGTACTATAAATTGATAGTGATCAAAACAGCATGGTACTGCCACAAAAACAGAGAATTAGATGTCTGGAAGAGAAGAGAGAACCAAGAGATGAATCCAGCTACTTACTGTTATTTGATCTTTCACAAGCCAATTAAAAACATTCAGTGGGGAAAAGATTCCCTATTTAACAAATGGTGCTGGGTGAACTGGCCGGTGATCTGTAAAAGATTGAAACTTGACACACACCTTTCACCATTAACTAAGATATCTCACTGGATAAAAGATTTAAACTTAAGACATGAAACTATAAAAATACTTGAAGAAAGTGCAGGGAAAGCTCTTGAAGGAATCAGCCTGGGTGAATATTTTATGAGGAGGACTCCCCAGGCAATTGAAGAAGTATCAAAAATACATTACTGGGACCTGATCAAACTAAAAAGCTTCTGCACAGCCAAGAACATAGTAAGTAAAGCAAGCAGATAGCTCTCAGAATGGGAGAAAATATCTGCAGGTCATATCTCCAATAAAGGTTTAATAACCAAAATCCACAGAGAACTCACACATATCAACAAGAAAAGAACAAGTGATCCCATCTCAGGGTGGGCAAAGGACTTGAAGAGAAGTTCTCTAAAGTAGACAGACACACGATCTACAAACACATGAACAAGAGCTCATCATCCTTAAACATCAGAGAAATGCTAATCAAAACTACTTTGAGATATCACCTAACCCCAGTAAGAATAGCCCACATAACAAAATCCCAAAACCAGAGATGTTGGTGTGGAGGTAGACAAAAGGGCACACTTCTACACTGCTGGTGGGAATGTATATGAAACCAGAACATTGTACCCCTTGATTGCTTTAATGTACGCAGTTATGATTTAACAATTAAAAAAAAAATTCATACAACATGTTCAAGTAGGTTTCATGCCAGGTATGCAAGTCCATAAACGTTATCTACCACATTAACAGAGGCAACAATAAAGATCATATTATCCTCTCAATAGATGCAGAAAAAGCATTTGATAAAATCCAGCATCCTTTCTAATTAGAACACTGAAGAGTATAGGCATAGGTGGCACATTTCTAAAACTGATTGAAGCTATCTATGACAAACTCACAGCTAATATTTTACTGAATGGAGTAAAACTGAAAGCTTTTCCTCTTAGAACTGGAACCAGACAAGGTTATCCTCTGTCACCTTTACTTCAACATAGTGCTGGAAGTTCTAGACAATACAATTAGGTAAAACAAAGAAATAAAGGGAATCCAAATGGGAACAGAGGAGGTCAAACTCTCCCTCTTTGCTGACGACATGATCTTATACTTAGAGAATCCCAAAGACTTAACCACAAGACTCCTGGAAGTCATAAAAAAATACAGTGATGTCTAGGATATAAAATCAATGTCCACAAGTCAGTAGCCTTTGTATACACCAATACCACTCAATATGAGAAGCTAATTAAGGACACAACTCCCTTCACCATAGTTTTAAAGAAAATAAAATACCTAGGAATATACCTAACGAAGGAGGTGAAGAACCTCTATAAAGAAAATTATGAAATCCTCAGAAAGGAAAGAGCAGAGGATATTAACAAATGGAAGAACATACCATGCTCATGGACGGGAAGAATCAAAATTGTTAAAATGTCTATACTTCCCAAAGCAATCTACCTATTCAATGCCATTCCTATTAAAAATACCAACATCGTACTTTCAAGATTTGGAAAAAATGATTCTGTGTTTTGTATAGAACTAGAAAAAAAAAACTGCATAGCTAAGGCAGTTCTTGGTAATAAAAATAAAGCTGGGGACATCACCATACCAGATTTTAGGCTGTACTATAAAGCCATAGTGGTCAAGACAGCATGATACTGGCACAAAAATAGAGACATAGACACTTGGAATTGAATAGAAATCCAGGAAATGAAACTAACATTTTACAACCGCCTAATCTTTGACAAACCAAACAAGAACATACCTTGGGGGAAAGACTCCCTATTCAATAAATGGTGTTGGGAGAACTGGATATCCACATGTGAAGGACTGAAACTGGAGTTACACCTTTCCCCACTCACAAAAATTGATTCAAGATGGATGAAGGACTTGAATTTAAGGCATGAAACATAAGGCATAAAAGTCCTCCAAGAAAGCATAGGAAAAACACTGGAAGATATTGGCCTGGGGAAAGACTTCATGAAGACAACTGCCACGGCAATTACAACAACAAAAATAAACAAATGGGACTTCATTAAACTGAAAAGCTTCTGTACAGCTAAGGAGATAATAAGCAAAGCAAGTAGACAACCTACACAATGGGAAAGGATATTTGCATATTTTGAATCAGACAAAAGCTTGATAACTAGGATCTATAGAGAACTCAAATTAATCCACATGAAAAAAGCCAACAATCCCATATATCAATGGGCAAGAGACATGAATAGAACCTTCTCTAAAGATGACAGACGAATGGCTAACAAACATAGGAAAAAATGTTCATCATCCCTATCTACTAGAGAAATGCAAATCAAAACCACCCTGAGATACCATCTGACCCCAGCAAGAATGGCCCACATCACAAAATCTCAAAACTGCAGATGCTGGCATAGATCCGGAGAGAAGGGAACACTTTTACACTATGGTGGGACTGCAAACTAGTACACCTTTTTGGAAGGAAGTATGGAGAAACTTCAAAGCACTCAACCTAGACCTTCCATTTGATCCTGCAATCCCATTACTGGGCATCTACCCAGAAGGAAAGAAATCCTTTTATCATAAGGACACTTGTACTAGACTGTTTATTGCAGCTCAATTTACAATCGCCAAAATGTGGAAACAGCCTAAATGCCCACCAACCCAGGAATGGATTAACAAGCTGTGGTATATGTATACCATGGAATACTATTCAGCTATTTTAAAAAATGGAGACTTTACATCCTTCGTATTAACCTGGATGGAAGTGGAAGACATTATTCTTAGTAAAGCATCACAAGAATTGAGAAGCATGAATCCTATGTACTCAATTTTGAGAGGACAATTAACAACAATTAAGGTCACGGTGGGGGTGGCGGAAGAGGAGAGCAGATAGAGAAAGAAGGAGGGAGGGGTGGGGAAAGGAAGAGCAGAGAGAGGGAAGGAGGGAGGGGTTGGGGCCTTGGTGTGTGCCACACCTTCTGGGGGCAAGACACTATTGCAAGAGGGACTTTACCTAAAAAATGCAATCAGTGTAACCTGGCTTATTGTACCCTCAAGGAATCCCCAACAATTAAAAAAAGGGGGGGGAAGGGGAAATAAAAATTTTCTCAGACATACATGATTTGAGTGAATTTGTCTCCAGGAGGCCTACCTTGCAGAAACTGTTAAAAGAGGATCTTCATAGAGAAGGAAAATAGGATAGGTCAGCAGTGTGAATCCACATTAGAGGAAAGATAAAGATAAAAGGTTTCTTATTCTGAATTGATTTAATAGGAAACCATTTGTTCAGAATAGTGTTAGTAAAAAAAGTGAATAAAACAATATATTTGGTGATACACACATTTGGTAATTACATTTATGGAGACATAAATGATGGCAGTATTATAAGGAATGAAATGAGGATGAAAATAGCCTAGTCTGGGGAGGAGGGGCAAGATGGCTGACTGGAAGCTGCCTCTGACATAGGCTCCTGTTCAGAGAGAAGGATAATGTCCAGAGGGTATCCAATTGAGCTGAGGACAGGATGCCCAGCCGAGAGAGAAGAGAGATAACTACAGATCACCCTTGCTGAGGCAAGCTGCAATTCCAAGACAACAATCTCCAGGTACAAAACTCAACTGAAAGGAAAAATGCCTGACTCCTCCCCCAAGAAAGCTGTGGGTTCTTTTTTCCTTTTCCTTTCACTCTTCATTTGCTCCTGTGGGATTTCTACAGGCAAGTAGTGAACTGAGTATCACTTGTCTCAACCCACAGGTGAGAGCAGTAAGAAGTGGGGACTACTTCCTCTAGAGGGACCCTGTGGTGACTCTGAACATTCTCTTACCAGGCAGAAAAATTGAACTACCATTTTCCCTGCCAGTCTGAACTTTTAGTTCCCCCTTCACCCATAACTGGACAAACCAGATCCCTAACCCCTGCAGAGACTGAGGGAGGAGGCTCATGAGCAGTGCCCCCTGCTCCCAGCCTCCCTGACGGAGTGTCCCAACCCCCACCCAGTCAGTCCCCCACTCTCTTCCTGTCTCCAAGCCACACCATGCCCCCAGTGCCCTCCCTGCCTCTGTGCCACACCCTGCCTGCCTGGAGACCACGAGGCCACGCGCCGCACCCCACCCATCCAGAGACTGCTGAAGCTGCATGCTGCGCCTGCCCTACCTCTGTGCCAGGCCCTTGCCCGACCAGAATCGCCAGTGGAATAGTGTTCTCCTTCCTGAAGTCACTGGGTGCTGGATACTGCCAGAATTACGTGCAGTGTACCCCACCCTGTTGCCAGATCTGTGTGCAGCACACTGCTAGAGCTGCTCCTACAGCCAGAATTCTCTGGCTTTGGCAGTGGCAGAGGAGCTGCGCAGGGGCACTTTCCACAAAGATCCAGCAACAATAGAGTGATCACACCAGGATCTAATCTTGGAGAAACACCCCCCGAACTCTGTGTACTGCCAGAGGAAACCAGAAGTCGCTCTGTGAGGATACTCATGCTGCAGAGCAGCAGGGGCAAACGTGCGGTGGCTCAGGAAGATAAGCATTTGCAGGCCTGGTGCCCCCAGGATTAGACTGAGCCCAAGTGGAACACTCACCAGTGGATATTGAACACCCAACGCAGGCAGGCCTCAGCTCCCCCAGCTGGCTGGTAGCCAAGGGCAGTGGCCAGGCCTTGGGGACATTGACCTTCCTTTGACTCTGACAGGCACTAAGCCCCGGTACTTCACATTATTGGAGGGAACAAGACTGCAGCCCTGAGGGCTCACCAGTGATTGGGTGTGAAAAAGGAAAAGAGTGGATAAAAAGACTCAGCCCCCTGGTCTTACTGTGCTACCGGGCAGGCCTTTCTGACTCTGTAGAGCACTGGAGAGAGCCAAATCTGAGCAGCCAGTAGACCTCTGCTATCTAGCTGCTGGAGACCTTTCAAACTCTCCCACCTGAGAGTTCATACTGACAGGGTCTTTTGGTTCAGAACCCATAACTTGGGACAATCACCCAAGGACATTCTAGGGTGATACTCTCATTGTGTAGTAACAGGAAGGGTCAATGTTCCCATTCCAGTTGTTGTCTGGGGAGCTGGGGTTTCTTAATTGTTTGTGTTTCTTCACAGCTAAGACTTCACCAGAGTCACTGATCCACCAGGATCTGACAAGAACCAGTTGAATATAAGACTGAGCCACCTAACCCCACCACACTAAGCAGGTATCGCCAGCCTCAGACTGTAATATTGTACAGGTCCTTTGCAAACCTACAGGGGTAAAAGCTGTAGTCATCAGTCCCAGTTCCTTAACAAAGGGCTGGTTAACCACAACTCCAGGAAACCCCAATCCAATCTCACCTTATCAGACCACCTAGCCAACAGTGAAAAACAATCATGAGGCAGAATCAGTGTAAAAACTCTGGCAACATGAACAATCAGAGTAGATCAACTTCCCCCAAGAAATGATAAAGCAGACACAGCACAAGATCCTATTCACAAACGAATGGCTGAGATGTCAGAAATCGAGTTCGGAATTTGGATAGCAAATAGGATCAACAAAATGGAGGAAAGATGAAAGTAGAATATAAAGCAGAAATTCAAAAGATGTCTCTAGAATTTAACGAATTTAAAGACAAAATGACCAAAGATTTTGACACATTAAAGCAAGAATTTGCCGACCTCAAAGATCTAAAAAATACAGTAGAATCCCTCAGTAACAGAATGGAGCAGGCATGAGAAATGATCTCCAATATTGAAGACAAAGCTTTTGAACGCTCCCAAACACTCAAAGAAGAAAAAAAGTGGAGAACAAAAATGAATCATTTAGAGAGCTCTGGGATAATTCAAAGAGGTCTAATATTCACCTTATAGGAATACCTGAAAGTGATGAGGTTGCTGTGAAGGATACAGATGCTTTGCTTCATGAAATAATTAAAGAGAATTTTCCACACATGCCCAAGATTCTGAAATTCAGATAGCAGACAGTTTCAGAACACCGGCACGATTCAACCTGAATAAAAATTCTCATAGACACATCATAATTAATTTCACTGAAGTTAATATGAAGGAGAAAATTCTGAAAGCTATAAGATGTAAGAAAACCATTACATACAAGACTGCAGATTTCTCCACTGAAACCTTTCAAGCTAGAATAAGGTGGTCATCAACTTTTAATCTCCTTAAACAAAATAACTTTCAACCCAGGATCCTGTATCCAGCTAAACTGAGTTTTAACTATGATGGAGAAATTAAATACTTTAATGACATTCACATGTTGAAGAAATTTCCCATAACTAAACCAGCTCTTCAGGATGTTCTCAGACGTATCCTCCATAATGAACAACACAATCCTCCACCACCAAAGTAAAATCACTCAGAAACTTTTAATAAAATTCTAACTTCCACAATGGCAAAAGGATTAAAATTGTCCACTGGACTCTCAAAAAACTCGATACCCAAAACTCTGTTGGGTTTATCATTACTCTCAATTAATGTGAATGGCTTAAATTGCCCTCTAAAGAGACACAAGTTGGCTGACTGGATACAAAAACTCAGGCCAGACATCTGCTGCATTCAAGAATTTCACCTTACCTTAAAAGATAAACATATACTCCAGGTGAAAGGATGGTCATCTATAATTCAGGCAAATGGAAATCAGAAAAAAGCAGGTGTTGCAATTTTATTCACAGATACAATAGGCTTTAAACCAATCAAAGTAAGAAAAGACAGTGATGGTCACTTCTTATTTGTTAAGGGCAACACTCAACATGATGAGATTTCAATTATCAACATCTATGCACCCAACCAGAATGCACCTCAATTTATAAGAGAAACTCTAACTGACACGAGCAATTTGATTTCCCCCAGCACCATAATTGTTGGAGACTTTAACACTCCTCTGGCAGTGTTGGATAGATCCTCATAAAAGACACTAAGCAAAGAAATTTTAAAATTAAACATAACCATTCAACATTTGCATCTAATAGACATCTATAGAACATTTCATCGTAACAAAACCTAATACACATTCTTCTCATTAGCCCATGGATCATCCTCCAAAACTGATCACATCTTAGGTCACAAGTCTAACCTCAGCAAATTTAAAAGAATAGAAATCATTTCTTATATTTTCTCGAACCAGCACGGAATAAAAGTTGAACTCAGTAACAACAGGAATCTCCGCACACATATAAAAATATGGAAACTAAATAACCTCATGCTGAATGATAGCTGGGTCATAGATGAGATTAAGAAGGAAATTACCAATTTTTTGGAACAAAACAATAATGAAGAAACGAACTATCAGAACTTCTGGGACACAGCAAAGGCAGTCCTAAGAGGAAAATTTATAGCATTGCAAGCCTTCCTCAAGAGAACGGAAAGAGAGGAAATCAATAACTTAATGGGTCATCTCAAGCAACTGGAAAAGGAAGAACTTTCCAACCCTAAACCCAGCAGAAGAAAGGAAATAACTAAAATTAGAGCAGAACTTAATGAAATTGAAAACAAAAGAATCATACAACACATCAACCAATCAAAGAGTTGGTTTTTTGAAAAGGTCAACAAAATAGATAAACCGTTTGCTAACCTAACCAAAAGTAGAAGAGTAAAATCCCTAATTTTATCAATCAGAAATGATAAAGGCCGAATAACAACAGACCCTCAGAAATTCAGCAAATCCTTAATGAATACTACATAAAACTCTACTCTCATAAGCATGAAAATCTGAAGGAAATAAATCAAAACTTGGAAACATGTCACCCTCCCAGGCTTAGCCAGAAAGAAGTGGAAATGTTGAACAAACCTATAACAAGCTCTGAAATAGCATCAACTATAAGAAATCTCCCCAAAAAGAAAAGCCTGGGACCAGATGGCTTCACATCAGAATTCTACCAAACCTTTAAAGAGGAACTAGTACCTATGTTACTTACCCTTTTCCAAAACATATAAAAAGAAGGAATACTTCCCAACTCATTCTATGAAGCAAATATCACCCTGATACCTAAACCAGGAAAAGACCCAACAAGAAAAGAAAATTATAGACCAATATCTCTAATGAATATTGCCGCAAAAATATTCAATAAGATCCTAGCAAACAGAATCCAACAACACATCAAACAAATTATACACCATGACCAGGTGTGTTTCATCCCAGGATCCCAAGGATGGTTCAATATATGTAAATCCATAAATATAATACATCACATAAACTAATTAAAAAACAAACACCATATGATTCTCTCAATTGATGCATAAAAAGCTTTTTATAATATACAGCATCCTTTCTTGATCAGAACGCTTAAGAAAATAGGTATAATCAGTGTAACCTGGCTTATTGTACCCTCAATGAATCCCCAACAATAAAAAAAAAAAAAGGAAAAGAAAATAGGTATAGAAGGAACATTTCTTTTTTTTTTTTTTTTTTGGCCGGGGCAGGGTTTGAACCCGCCACCTCCGGCATATGGGACTGGCGCCCTACTGCTTGAGCCACAGGTGCCACCCAGAAGGAACATTTCTTAAACTGATAGAGACCATTTACAGCAAACCTACAGCCAATATCATAGTGAATGGAGTAAAATTGAAATCATTTCCACTCAGATCTGGAACCAGGCAAGGATGCCCACTGTCTCCACTGCTTTTTAACATTATAATGAAAGTCTTAGCCACCACAATCGGGCAAGAAAAGGCAATCAAAGGGATTCAAATAGGACCAGAGGAGATCAAATTGTCACTCTTTGCAAATGATATGATTATATATCTGGAAAACCCCAGGGAATCAACTACAAAACTCCTCAAAGTGATCAAGGAATATAGTAATGTCTCAGGATATAAAATTAACACTCATAAATCTGTAGCCTTTATATACACCAACAATAGTCAAGGGGAAAAAACAATCAAAGATTCTATTCCCTTTACAATAGTGCCAAAGAAGGTGAAATATCTGGGAGTGTATCTAACTAAGGACGTGAAAGATCTTTATAACAAGAACTATGAAACTCTGAGAAAAGAAATAGCTGAAGATGTTAACAAATGGAAAAATATACCGTGCTCATGGCTGGGAAGAATCAACATTGTTAAAATGTCTATACCACCTAAAGCAATTTACAGAGTTTAACACAATCCCTATTAAGGCACCTCTCTCATATTTTAAAGACCTGGAAAATTAGTAATTCGTTTTATATGGAAACAGAAAAAAAAAACTCAAATAGCCAAGACATTACTCAGAAATAAAAACAAATCGGAAGGACTTAGGCTTCCAGACTTCGGACTATATTATAAATTGATAGCGATCAAAACAGCATGGTATTGGCACAAAAATAGAGAGGTAGATGTATGGAACAGAATTGAAGACCAAGAGGTGAACCCAGACACTTATTGTAATTTGATTTTCGATAAACCTATTAAAAATATAATTTAGGAGAAAGATTCCCTATTCAATAAATGGTGCTGGATGAATTGGCTGGCAACTTGTAGAAGACTGAAACTGGACCCACACCTTTCTCCTCTAACAAAAATTGACTCTAACTGGTTAAAGGACTTAAATTTAAGACATGATACTATAAATATTCTTAGAGAGAGTGCAAGGAAAACACTTGAGAAAATTGGCCTGGGAGAATACTTCATGAGGAAGACACCCTGGGCAATTGAAGCAACATCAAAAATACATTACTGGGATCTGATCAAATTAAAAAACTTCTGCACTGGGCGGCGCCTGTGGCTCAGTCGGTAAGGCGCCGGCCCCATATACCGAGGGTGGCGGGTTCAAACCCGGCCCCGGCCAAACTGCAACCAAAAAATAGCCGGGCGTTGTGGCGGGTGCCTGTGGTCCCAGCTACTCGGGAGGCTGAGGCAAGAGAATCGCTTAAGCCCAGGAGTTGGAGGTTGCTGTGAGCTGTGTGAGGCCACGGCACTCTACCTGAGGGCGGTACAGTGAGACTCTGTCTCTACAAAAAAAAAAAAAAAAAAAAAAAAAAAAAAAACTTCTGCACTGCCAAGAACACACTAAGTCAAGCAAATAGCCCTCAAAATAGGAGAGGATTTTTGCAAGTTCTACCAAAAAAGGTCTAATAACCAGAATCCACAGAGAACTCAAACTTATTACTAAGCAAAAAACAAGTGATCCCATTACATTGTGGGCAAGAGACATGAACAGAAGCTTCTCTGAAGAAGACAGGCACATGGCCTACAGACACATAAAAAAATGCTCATCATCTTTAATCATCAGAGGAATGCAAACTAAAACCTCTCTGAGATACCATCTAACTCCAGTAAGAGTAGCCCACATCACAAAATCCCAAAACAACAGATGTTGGCATGGATATGGAGAAAAGGGAACACTTCTGCACTGCTGGTGGGAATGCAAGCTAGTACGTTCCTTTGGAAGGAAGTTTGGAGAACACTCAGGGATCTAAATGTAGACCTGCCATTTGATTCTGCAATTCCTCTTCTAGGTGTGTATCCAAAGGACCAAAATCATTTGGCAATAAAGATATTTGTACCAGATTGTTCATTGCAGCTCAGTTCATAATTTCCAAGTCATAGAAGAAGCCCAAGTGCCCATCAACTCATGGATGGATTAATAAATTGTAGTATCTGTGTACCGTGGAATACTATGCAGCAGTAAAAAAAAATGAAGACTTTACCTCCTTTATGTTTACATGGATGGAGCTGGAAAATATTCTTCTTAGTAAAGTATCTCAGGAATGGAAAAAAAACTATCCAATATACTCAGTACTACTGTGAAACCAATTTATAATAACTCACACTTGCATATGAAAAATGAAACACAACTTTAGTCTATGATGAAGGAGGGAAGGGGAGGGTAAGGGGAGGGGATGGGAGGGTTAGTAGGGGGACCACAACTATGGAGCACATTGCAAGTACAAGTTGGTTCTATCATGTGTAGAACACAAATGTCCTAATGCTATAATTGGGTAAATGAGATGAAAGCTATGCCGATTAGTATGATGTAAGCACTCCAGTTTTTACAAATAATCAACACACAGAAATGGGCATAAATGTATTTATGATCTATGTACAAAAGAATTAAAAAAAAAAAGAAATAAAATAGCCTAATCTAATTTGAGGAAGTATGAGATGTACTTCCTCATACACGGTATAGTGTTATTTGAAATAGAACATGAAATATTTTAAATGCCTATTTGAAACCTAAGGACAACATTTAGAAAAAACAAACATAAAAAAATAATATTACTACATATAATTGATATGATGAAAGGAGCATAAATCCTATAAATTTCTCCATTAAAATCAGAAAAACAGGAGGGAGACAAGATGGCGGACTGAAGCCAGCTTTCAAGAGAGGCTCCCGTCCAGAGGGAGAGTTAAGGGACAGGAATTTAGTAAGTATCCTGGTGGACCTGAGCCTCACCAAGAGAGAAGGTTGAAGAACGCACATCAACACTGCTGAGGCAAGCTGTGATCACAAGGATGCAAACAAAAGGTACAAAATCCACCACCAAGCGGACGGGAGTCCCCCTCCCCCATGAGACCGGCTCAAGAACCCCACAATTAAACAAGCGGGCAGAAATTAAAGGCCCTCCCACTACACTCCACGGGAGAGACCTTCTAAAAACTGGACCTACCTTCCCTACTGGGGTGCTGTGGCGTTCTCCTGTCAGGCATAAAACTGAATAAAACTTTGGGAATCCTTCGCCAGCAACCCTCCCGGCACTCCCCTCCCGCCCACTGAGGTCTGGAGGCCTGTCCCCCAGGAGTTAGGATCCTTGGGTGATTTCTCAAGAGGAGTGGACAGTCCCCGAGTTGCGACTGGTCAGCATTGACTCTGAGGCGCACGAGTGAGGAGAGGGCACTGGGCTGAGGGGGAGTCATGCCTCATGGCACTTCCCTGCGGTGCAGTGCAGCAACCCTCCCCGGGCAACATTACGGGGCACAAGACTGAATAAGACTCTAGCTTCCCCACTGAGAGCTGAGAGCTCCTACTCTCACTCGGGGTCTGAGGGCCTATCCCCCAGGAGTTCGGATCCTTGGGTGATTTCTCGAGGGGAGTGCACAGTGCCTGAGCTGCGTCAGGTCAGCGCTGACTCTGGGAAATGTGAGCGAGGAGAGGGCACTCTGCTGAGGGGAAATCAAGCCTTGGCGGCACTTCCCTGCGGTGCAGTGCAGGAGCCCTTCCCAGGCCGTATTGTTGCGTAAAACTGAATGAAACTCTAGCTTCCCCCCCCACTCCCAATCGGGGTCTGGGGGCCTATCCACCAAGAGTTCTGATTCTTGGGGGATCTCTTGAGGGGTGTGGACCCAGCACAAACTGCGGCCGCTCAGTGCTGACTCTGGGGCGCGAGACAGAGGAGAAAAGGGTCGCCTGAGTGCCCACACCAGAGCAGCAGTTCCCTGGAGGTAGATCAACAGCCGTTTTTTCTTTAACGGCAGAACGCTCACTTCTGGATATTCTGAGGCCACACCCCCTGTCTCCCTGGGCAACCAGAGGAGGCCACCAGTGAGTGGGGGATTTCCTGACACTGCTCACAAACCCGGGAAGCTTCCAGGGCGGGGCCGACCCAGAGAGGTGCTCGGACGCAAACCTCCAGCAGCAAAGACGTTTGAACTCAAAACAGCCCGTCTTCTGTAGGTGATTTCGACAGGAACAGAGACAGAACCCCACAAAGTTGTCTGTTTTGTTCTGTTCTGTTAGCAGCATCCATCAGGGACGGGGCTAAGCCTGAGTGAACACCTCCTTCCCATCACCTGCATCAAACACTCAAAGATGTCAGGCCCCATCTCCTCCTGCTAGATAGCGGCAGTCTGCAGGGGCCTGGCAGACTTCCTTGCGATTCAGGCAGGTGCAAACCCCTGGAGTGTGTTCACTGCAGGCAACTGGGTTAGCCATCTGCAGAGATACCAGTGACTGGGTCCGACGGAGGGGCAAAGTGGGGAAGGAGACGTCAATCTTCCTAGACTGCTCTGTTTGCTGGGTGGCTCCTCCTGACTCCACGCTGCACTGGGGTGAGCCGTGTCAGAGGAGACACCAGGCCCCTGTCATCCAGTTCCCAGAGACCTCTTGAACTCTCCCACCCGAGACAAGTGCCGATTGAGACAGTTGATTTGGACCTTTTGAACTGGGCTAATAGACTGAGGACTTTTCAGGCGCTGCCCTGGGTGTGCGGTTGTATGAAGGTTTGATTCTCCTTTTCCAACTGGGGCCAGAGGTGGGCAGGCGGGGTGACTTAATTGCTGATTTTTCCACACAGCTGAGACTTCAAGCCAGAGTAGAAGTTGCAATAGGATCGAACAGAAACCAGCTGAAAATAAGACAGAACCACTTTGCTCCACCACACCAGACAGGGCCCCAGTTTCTCAGGCCACAACACTGTACGGGCCCTCGATAAAACCCCAGGGGAAAAACCAAAGGGAGTAAAATAACCATGGGGCGGAATCAGCGGAAAAACTCTGGTAACATGAATAACCAGAATAGATCAACCCCCCCAAGAAAAGATACGGCAGATGTGATTGAAGATCCCATTCATAAACAACTGGCTGAGATGTCAGAAATCGAATTCAGAATTTGGATTGCAGACAAGATTAATAAAATGGAATTAGGAATTCAAGGAGAAATTCAAAAATTGTCTCAAGAATTTAACGAATTTAAAGACAAAACCACCAAAGACTTAGACACACTGAAGCAAGAACTTACAGCCCTCAAAGATATGAAAAATACAGTAGAATCCCTCAGTAACAGAATGGAGCAAGCAGAAGAAAGGATTTCTGACATTGAAGATAAAGTCTTCGAACGCTCCCAATCTCTCAAAGAGGAAGAGAAATGGAGAGCAAAAACGGATCACTCACTCAGAGAACTCTCAGATAATTCGAAAAAAAGCAACATAAGAATTATAGGGATTTCTGAGAACGATGAAGTGGCCTCCAAGGGCACAGAGGCCCTTCTGCATGAAATTATGAAAGAAAATTTTCCAGACATGCCTAGAGAATCTGAAATTCAGATAGCAGACAGCTTCAGAACCCCAGCACGATTCAACCCCAATAAGTCATCCCCCAGACATATCATAATTAGCTTCACTAAAGTTAACATGAAAGAGAAGATTCTCAAAGCAGCCCGGCGAAAGAAAACTATAACGTACAAAGGTAAGAATATTAGAATAACTGCAGATCTCTCTGCTGAAACTTTTCAAGCCAGAAGAGGCTGGTCATCAACTTTTAATCTCCTAAAGCAAAAAAACTTTCAACCCAGGATCTTGTATCCAGCTAAACTGAGTTTCATCTATGATGGAGAAATTAAATACTTCAATGACATTCATATGTTGAAAAAATTTGCCATAAGTAAACCAGCTCTTCAGGATGTTCTCAGACCTGTCCTCCACAATGACCAACCCAATCCTATACCACAAAAGTAAACTCACTCAGAAACTTCGGATCAAACTCCAACTTCCACACTGGCGAAAGGATTAAAAAGAAGAATAATACAACAGATCAATAAATCAAAAAGCTGGTTTTTTGAAAAGGTCAATAAAATAGATAAACCTCTGGCCAACCTAATCAGGAAAAAAAGAGTAAAATCTCTAATATCATCAATTAGAAACAACAAAGACGAAATAACCACAGACTCTTCAGAAATCCAAAAAATCCTTAAAGAATATTACAAGAAACTTTATTCTCAGAAATATGAAAATCTGAAGGAAATAGACCGATACTTGGAAGCACGCCACCTTCCAAGACTTAACCAGAATCAAGTGGAAATGTTGAACAGACCCATATCAAGTTCAGAAATAGCATCAACTATACAAAACCTCCCTAAAAAGAAAAGCCCGGGACCAGACGGTTTCACGTCAGAATTCTACCAAACTTTTAAAGAGGAATTAGTACCTATATTACTCAACCTGTTCCAAAATACAGAAAAAGAACAAAGACTACCCAACACGTTCTATGAAGCAAACATCACCCTGATCCCCAAACCAGGAAAAGACCCAACAAGAAAAGAAAATTATAGACCATTATCACTAATGAATATAGATGCAAAAATATTCAACAAGATCCTAACAAACAGAATCCAGCAACACATCAAACAAATTATACATCATGACCAAGTTGGTTTTATCCCAGGGTCTCAAGGCTGGTTCAATATACGTAAATCTATAAATGTAATTCAGTACATAAACAAATTAAAAAACAAAGACCATATGATTCTCTCAATTGATGCAGAAAAAGCTTTTGATAATATCCAGCATCCCTTCATGATCAGAACACTCAAGAAAATTGGTCTAGAAGGGACTTTTCTTAAACTGATAGAGGCTATCTACAGCAAACCCACAGTCAATATCATATTGAATGGAGTTAAATTGGAATCATTTCCACTCAGATCAGGAACCAGACAAGGCTGCCCATTGTCTCCATTGCTTTTCAACATTGTAATGGAAGTCTTAGCCACCGTAATTAGGGAAGAAAAGGCGATCAAGGGTATCCATATAGGGTCAGAAGAGATCAAACTTTCGCTCTTCGCAGATGATATGATTGTGTATCTGGAAAACACTAGGGACTCTACTACAAAACTCCTAGAAGTGATCAAGGAATACAGCAGCGTCTCAGGTTACAAAATCAACATTCATAAATTGGTAGCCTTTATATACACCAACAACAGTCAAATTGAAAAAGCAGTTAAGGACTCTATCCCATTCACAGTAGTGCCAAAGAAGATGAAATATTTGGGAATTTACCTAACAAAAGACGTGAAAGATCTCTATAAAGAGAACTATAAAACTCTAAGCAAAGAAATAGCTGAAAATGTTAACAAATGGAAAAACATACCATGCTCATGGCTGGGAAGAATCAACATTATCAAAATGTCCATACTACCCAAAGCAATATATAATTTCAACGCACTCCCTATTAAAGCTCCGCTGTCATATTTTAAAGATCTTGAAAAACATTACTTCGTTTTATATGGAATGAGAAAAAACCTCGAATAGCCAAGACATTACTCAGAAATAAAAACAAAACAGGAGGAATCACACTACCAGACCTCAGACTTTACCACAAATCGATAGTGATCAAAACAGCATGGTATTGGCACAAAAACAGAGAAGTAGATATCTGGAACAGAATAGAGAACCAAGAGATGAATCCAGCTACTTCCCGCTATTTCATTTTTGACAAGCCAATTAAAAACATTCAGTGGGGAAAAGATTCCCTATTTAACAAATGGTGCTGGGTGAACTGGCTGGCAACCTGCAGAAGACTGAAATTGGACCCACACCTTTCACCATTAACTAAGATAGACTCTCATTGGATTAAAGATTTAAACTTAAGACATGAAACTATAAAAATACTAGAGGAGAATGCAGGGAAAACCCTTGAAGAAATTGGTCTGGGTGAGTATTTCATGAGGAGAACCCCCCGGGCAATTGAAGCAGCTTCAAAAATACATTACTGGGACTTGATCAAACTAAAAAGCTTCTGCACAGCTAAGAACACAGTAAGCAAAGCAAGCAGACAGCCCTCAGAATGGGAGAAGATATTTGCAGGGTATATCTCTGACAAAGGTTTAATAACCAGAATCCACAGAGAACTCAAATGCATCAGCAAGAAAAAACAAGGGATCCATCGCAGGCTGGGCAAGGGATTTGAAGAGAAACTTCTCTGAAGAAGACAGGCGCATGGCCTTCAGACATATGAAAAAATGCTCATCATCTTTAATCATCAGAGAAATGCAAATCAAAACTACTTTGAGATATCATCTAACTCCAATGAGACTAGCCTATATCACAAAATCTCAAGACCAGAGATGTTGGCGTGGATGCGGAGAAAAGGGAACACTTCTGCACTGCTGGTGGGAATGCAAATTGATACATTCCTTTTGGAAAGATATATGGAGAACACTCAGAGATCTAAAAATAGATCTGCCATTCAATCCTGTAATTCCTCTGCTGGGCATATACCCAGAAGACCAAAAATCACAACATAACAAAGATATTTGTACCAGAATGTTTATTGCAGCCCAATTCATAATAGCTAAGTCATGGAAAAAGCCCAAGTGCCCATCGATCCATGAATGGATTAATAAATTGTGGTATATGTATACCATGGAATACTATGCAGCCTTAAAGAAAGATGGAGACTTTACCTCTTTCATGTTTACATGGATGGAGCTGGAACATATTCTTCTTAGTAAAGTATCCCAAGAATGGAAGAAAAAGTACCCAATGTACACAGCCCTACTATGAAACTAATTTGGGACTCTCACATGAAAGCTATAACCCAGCTACAACTTAACAATAGGGGGAAGTGGGAAGGGGGGGTGGAGGGAGGGGGATCGGTGGGATCACACCTGTGGTGCATCTTACAGGGGTATTTGCGAAACTTGGTAAATGTAGAATGTAAATATTTTGGCACAGTAACTGAGATAACGCCGGAAAGGCTATGTTAACCACTGTGATAAAAATGTGTCAAATGATTTATGAAGTGAGTGTATGATGCCCTATGATCATATCATTGTATACAGTTATGATTTAATAAGAAAAAAGAAAATAAAAAAATAAAATAAAATAAAATCAGAAAAACAAACAAAAAGAGGACAAAAGAAAGAAAATAAGTAGACAAATAGAAGGCAGTAACAAATGTGGCAGGTATTACTCCAAATAGGCCAATCATCACTTTAAACCTCAATGATCTAAATATACTAATTCAAAGACAATGACTAAGAGAGTGGATAATAAAACATAACAACAATAAAATGCTTATAAGAAATATACTTGTAATACAAAATCACTTATATTGAAAGCAAAGAGATGGAGAAAAACATACAATGCTAGCACTAATCAAAAGTAAACTGGAGTAGCAATTTCAATTTTTCACAAAACACATTACAGAACAAGGAAAGTATCAGGGATTCAAAGGGGGCATTACATTAAAATAAAGGGGTCAATTTTCTAAAACCACATGACAGTGCTTAATGTGTATACACCTAACAACAGAGATCAAAACACATGAGGCAAAAACTGACAGAAATGTAAGGAAAAACAGATGAACCCACTATCACAGTGGGAAACTCTTACACTTTATATCAGCCACTGACAGATTCAGCCAAAAGAAAATAAATGAAGATGTAGCTGAACTGAACAGCACCATCAGTTAACTGGATCTACTGACATCTATAAAATACTTCACCCTACAACAGCAGGATACACGTTCTTCTTGAGCTCATGTAGAATATTCAAGTTAGATCACAGGGCTATAAAACACACCTGCATGAATTTAAAGGCACAGTAATCATAGAAGATGCATTCTAGGGCTACAAAACTCATCTAGAAATCAGTAGCTGGAAATTTCAAAATATTTGAAGATTAAACAATACATTTCTAAAATGGGTCAAGCTAACCAAGACCTTTACATTCCACAGAAAATGCTATGAAAGCTATGCTAACTAGTGTGATGAAAATGTGTTGAACGATCTATGAACCAAGTGTATGGTGCCCCATGATCATATTAATGTACACAGCTATGATTTAATAAAAATAAAAAAAGGAAAAAAAATAAAATGGGTCAAGAAGATTTCTCAACATAAATTTAAAAATCTTTCAATATAAATCTTAATAAAACTAGAAATACTAAAAGTTGTGGGAGGCAGTGAGGACAGCACTCTGAGAGAAATTCATAGCATGGAATACAAATAAAAGTTTCAGTGGCTGTAAAAACCGCTACTTATTTATAAGCATATCGATATGGCATATGTTAGTACATTCACAGGAAAAATAATACTCCAGAAGAAAATAGCCAATGAAAACAGCTCCTAAGTATGCAGCAATAATGATGGTCTTCCAAGAGATTTCACAAAAGTCAGGCCCAAGATGAACATAATCAGGCAGACTATGGACTAGCTGTAATAATAATATTTGAAATAATAAGATACCTCAATCACATTTACAATGTATCAATCACACACAAAAAAAATCATCCTTAGATACCAAACCCATCCTTCAAGATGAAACTATACCCAGACATCTCCAGGGGAATCCATTGCCTCAAGAAACCTTGGAAGTTTCCACTTTGTGTTTTTTTGCATGGATGATAGTTTGGTTAGACATCGTGAATGTGGAAGGCTTTTTGTCTACGGTAATTATCTTTTAATACCAATCTTATCATTTATTTTTAAAACTGACATATAAAAGTGTGTGTATTTATCACATACAACATGATTGGAAGTACACATACATTGTAGAATGGTTAAATCTAGCTAGCTAACAAAGGCATTAACTCACTTAGTCACTGGGTATCTTTAGGCAGACTGCAGTTTCTAGTTCACCAGGGACCCTGCCCTCTCCCTTTTCTAACATTCTTGTACAAGAATCCCTTGAAATCACACTGTTCTCTCAGATTAGGTGGCTCTTTACCATTAGAGATAGGTCAAAAATACAAAAAGAGATAAATTTATTGAGACAAATATCACATTTTAGTGCTTAAAAAGAACCAAGGTGAAGATAATGACAATGACACTAAGAGTGGGAGTTCTCCAGATGACTGATGCTAATTCTATTAGACTCTTATGTGAAGAAATGCAAAGCCTTCACTGACTATGTTCAGACTGATTCTGATAACTGTCCCGGGTCTTCTTATGGATTTAATTGTATGTTCCAGAAAACCAAACATCTTAATTCTGAACATTTCCTTCAGGAGAGTGAAATAAACAGGTAGTCATTCAACAGGGTTGGCTCATGCAACAACGTAAATTATTTCAGAACCACTTCGCTGAGCGGAATAAGGTAGACACAGAAGAGTGTAAGTGCCATCCATCTACACACATGAAATTCCAAACTAAACAAAGGTAACCCACAATGAGAACAGGAATTGATGAATAATTTCTTTGTTCAATAAAACCCTGCTGAACTAAAAAAAAAAAAAAAAAGAAGAACAGGAATTGACTGGGAAGAGGGAAAGGTTACTTTCTAGGGTGACATAAAATTGTAGATCTTGAAAGGGGTTTGGGTTATGCTGGTATATGTATTTTTCCTAGTTAGTGACTTGCGCTTAAGATTTGTAGGTTTTGTGCTATGTAACCTTTTTGGAAAAGAGAAATCTGTAAATAAATATTGAATTCTAGTTAATGACTGTCATGCTAAACTATTTAGCAGGAATTCTATAGATGTCTGGGATTCAATTGAAAATGCATCAGAAATAAGAAGGAATGATGGATGAATAGAGGGATGAAAAGATGGACAGATATGTGTTAAATTATATTCAGTATAATGTTAACAAATCAATGCAGTATGTTTGAACATTTTCATAATAACAAGGGCTGATCACTAGCAAAATCACCTATTTCACAATAGTAATTCTCTTATGAACAAACGTTCCAAAATAATTATTATTCATGTTTCTACGTGTTTGAACAATTTTGGGCACAATCTCAGTTATATTTTTCCCCAATTAATCATGGAGTTGCAAAATGCAAGGATGCACTGGGAAATCTTGCAGAGGTCCTACTTTCTGAGTTTTTGTTTTAAGAGCAAAGAACAGATGGGAGATATATATGCCCCATGTCTCTGTCCTCGTTAAAGGAAAAAATATGTTATTGTAGATGCATATGAAGGAATTCTACTCAGCAATGTAAAGGAATATGCTATTCATACTTTTAAGTGTGTATGAATCGCAAAATAATTCTGCTAACTTACAGAATCCAGAACAACAATACAACTTGTTTGATTCTGTTTCATGAAATGATATGAAATGCAGATCAGCAGATCAAAGGGAGGATGGCAGGATGGAGGTAGGAAGAGGAAAGATGGATTAAAAAGGAACAGGATGGAAAATTTGAGCATGATGGGTACATTTACTATCTTGAATCTCAATTGCTGTGTCTGTACTAAGAAACAAAAAATTATTTCCTTTTGACAAAAGATGCTATTTACTGTATATAACTCTACCATGCTTACACTATGGGAAAAAAATTACGGTACACAAATTGTTTATTTTTTCTAGACAAAGAACATTAAAAATATTTTTGAAAGTTGTCAGAATTTTCCTTATTAATTTATAAGTGTATGAGCCTATTTACAATTGAGAAATAAATAAACATAAATTTACAATAGATGAGAAGCATTGGTCTTCTTTGAAATATTCATGAAATATCTGGGTGAAATTCTTTGGAAAATATTCAAAACTATTCCCAAACTGGATGAAAGAATGGGAAAAAATAATTTAAAATCTACTAGACATATACATGAAAATACCATATGCTGATATGTTTATACAAGAGGTGCCAAAAATGTGTACACATTTTGAGAGGTCTTATTGGAAGTAAAAGCAATCATTCCCAACAGGCATATGAATTGCAGGTAAAATAGATGAGTGAATCATTTCTAGGTACACTTCACCAATAACAGTACCTACAATTCAACTTCAAGAAGTTAGATTGCATCACATCTCTTAAAATGTGTACATATTTTTTGGTACCCTCTGTGTGTAGACATAACTGAGAGCTGCTATAATAATAATTCCTCAGTTAATTTTCCAACAAAAATTAAGTAGAGATTGTTTAGTTCATTTTTAAAGACATTAAATTTCTGTTCTGTGTTCATTTTGATACTGAACCAGGCCAGTTAATGGCAGATCTCTGAAGCACATACTGACTTTCATAATAGAATGAACTTATAATCATGATTAAAACCATGAATATAGAAGTTAGTTTAAAAATCATACAAAATAACCAATAAGAATGCAACTTCGCATTTCATGGCATCATGCCTAAACCAATCAATAGCAATCTTGAAAATCAACATGCAAAGAAAGACAAATTTTCTGGCTTGTATGGCCCCCACAATAAAAGGAAAACAGATCATTTTACAAATCTAGATTTATAAGTAGCTTTACAAATATTAAGGGAGAAAATAAATTCAAAATGTAATTCACACCAATCCACATACCCAACCTCAGTTTTCTGCCAATAAAACCTCTCTAGGAAGGAGTCTCTGAACCCTGCAACCTGTTCATGCTCAGCCTCACGGCTGAGGGGAGCACACAGAGAACTCCTGGGAAGCAGGGGCTGAATCTGAGCAGCCACGTCTGACAGAAAGCAGCTGCTCTCAGTACAATGAAGATGTGGCTCAAATGCTCAAGAGGACAAAGTCCATCTTAACACCAACTGGTAAAACATTTACAGTCATGGGCACTCTTGCTACCTGTGACAACTACCTGGACACAGAAATAAGTAGCGGATATTTTGAGATATCATCTAACTCCAGTAAGATTAGCCCATATCATAAAATCCCAAGACCAGAGATGTTGGCGTGGATGTGGAGAACAGGGAACACTTCTACACTGCTGATGGGAGTGCAAATTAATACATTTTGGAAAGATGTGTGGAGAACACTTAGAGATCTAAAAATAAATCTGCCATTCAATCCTATAATTCTTCTACTACGTATATACCCAGAAGACCAAAAATCACATTATAACAAAGATATTTGTACCAGAATGTTCATTACAGCCCAATTCATAATTGCTAAGTCATGGAAAAAGCCCAAATGCCCATCAATCCACAAATGGATTAATAAATTGTGATATATGTACACCATGGAATATTATGCAGCCTTAAAGAAAGATGGAGACTTTACCTCTTTCATGTTTACATGGATGGAGCTGGAACATATTATTCTTAGTAAAGTATCTCAAGAATGGAAGAAAAAGTATTCAATTTACTCAGCCCTACTATGAAACTAATTTATGGCTTTCATATGAAAGCTATAACCCAGTTATAACCTAAGAATAGGGGGAAGGGGGAGAGGGAAGGAAGGGAGAGGGGAGGTGGTGGAGGGAGGGTGATTGGTGGGATTACACCTGTGGTGCATCTCACAAGGGTACACAATCAGGAACCAGGCAAGATTTACCATTGTCTCCACTGCTTTTCAACATTGTAATGGAAGTCTTAATCATGGCAATTAGGCAAGAAAAGGCAATTAAGGGTGTCCATATATGGACAGAGGAGATCAAACTTTCACTCTTTGCAGATGATATGATTGTATATCTGGAAAATACCAGGTATTCTACTAAAAAACTCTTAGAAGTGATCAAGGAATACAGCAGCATCTCAGGTTACAAAATCAACACTCATAAATCAGTAGGCTTTATATATACCAACAATGGTCAAGCTAAAAAAAACAGTCAAGGACTCTATTCTTTTCACAGTAGTGCCAAAGAAGATGAAATATGTAGGAGTTTACCTAACAAAAGATGTGAAAGATCTCTATAAAGAGAACTATATAACTCTCAGAAAAGAAATAGCCGAAAATGTAAACAAATGGAAAAACACACCATGCTCATGGCTGGGAAGAATCAACATTGTTAAAATGTTCATACTACACAAAGCAATATACAATTTTAAGGCAATTCCTATTAAAGCTCCGCTATCATACTTCAAAGATCTTGAAAAAATAATACTTCATTTTATATGGAATCAGAAAAAAACTTGAATATCCAAGTAATAGCCATTTACTCATTTCTGAGTAATAGAAATAAAACAAAGCAGGAGGAATCACACTACCAGACCTCAGATTATACTATAAATCAATAGTGATCAAAACTGCATGGTACTGGCCCAAAAACAGAGAGGGAAATGTATAAAACAGAATAGAGAACCAAGAGATGAACCCAGCTACCTACCATGATTTGATCTTTGATAAGCAAATTAAAAACATTCAGTGGGGAAGAGATTCCCTATTTAACAAATGGTGCTGGGTGAACTTGCTGGCAACCTGTAGAAGACTGAATTTGGACCCACACCTTTCACCATTAACTAAGATAGACTCTCACTGGATAAAAGATTTAAACTTAAGAAGTGAAACTATAAAAATACTTGGAGAAAATGCAGGGAAAACTCTTGAAGGAATCAGCCTGGGTGAATATTTTATGAGGAGGACTCCCCAGGCAATTGAAGCAGTATCAAAAATATATTACTGGGACTTTATCAAACTAACAAGCTTCAGCACAGCCAAGAATGCAGTAAGTAAAGCAAGCAGACAGCCCTCAGAATGGGAGAAGATATTTTCAGGCTATGTCTCTGACAAAGGTTTCATAATCAGAATCCACAGAGAACTCAAACGTATTAGCAAGAAAAGAACAAGTGATCCCATCGCCGGCTGGGCAAGGGACTTGAAGAGAAACTTCTCTGAAGAAAATAGGCGTGTGGCCTACAGACACATGAAAAAATGCTCATCATCCTTAAACATCAGAGAAATGCAAATCAAAACTACTTTGAGATATCATCTAACTCCAGTAAGATTAGCCCACATCACAAAATCCTAAAACCAAAGATGTTGGCGTGGATGTGGAGAAAAGGGAACACTTCTACACTGCTGGTGGGAATGCAAACTAATACATTCCTTTTGAAAAGATGTTTGGAGATCACTTAGGGATCAAAACGTAAACCTGGCATTTGATCCTTCAATTCCTATACTATCCAGAAGACCAAAAATCACTTTATAACAAAGATATTTATACCAGAATGTTTATTGCAGCCCAATTCATAATTGCTAAGTCATGGAAGAACCCCAAATGCCCATCGACCCATGAATGGATTAATAAATTGTGGTATATGTACACCTGCAATATTATGCAGCCTTAAAAAAGATGGAGACTTTACCTCTTTCATGTTTACACAGATGGAGCTGGAACATATTCTCTTAGCCAAGTATCTAAAAAATGGAAGAAAAGCCATCCAATGTACTCAGCCCTACTATGAAACCAATTTATAGCTTTCATATGAAATCTATAACACAACTATAGCCCAAGAAGAGGGGGAGGGAGGAGAAGGAGGGAAAGAGAGGGGCAGGATGGGTGGATGGAGGGTAATTGATGGGAACACACCTACAGTGCATTTTATAAGGGTATATGTTAAATTTACTAAGTGTAGGGTATTGTCTTAACACAATAACTAAGAAAATGCGGTGAAGGCTATGTTAGCCAGTTTGATGAAAATATTTCAAATGGTATATAAAACCAGCACATTGTACCCCATGATTGCATTAATGTACACAGCTATTATTTAATAAAAAAAAAAGAGGGAGAGAGAAAGAAAATCAACTGTTCAAAAGTAAAAAAATATATATATAGGTGTAGGTGGCACATTTCTGAATCTGATCAATGCCATCTACGAGAAACCTACAGTTAATATTATTCTGAATGGAGTAAAACTGAAAGTTTTTCCACTAAGAACTGGAGCCATACAAGATTTTTCTCTATCACCACTATTATTCAACATAGTGCTGGAAGTTCTAGCCAATACAATCAGGCAAGAGAAGGAAATAAAGGGCATCCAAATGAGTGCAGAGGAGGACAAACTCTTGCTCTTTGTGACAACATGATCTTAGAGAACCCCAAAGACTCAACCACCAGACTCCTGGAAGTGATCAACAAATATAGCCATGTCTACCAGTTGTAGTGGCTCATGTCTGTAATCCTAGCGTTCTGTGAGACCAATGCCGGTAGATTGCCTGAGCTCATGAATTCAAGACCAGCCTGAGCCACACTTAAACCTCATCTCTAAAAAATAGCCAGGCGTTGTGGCGGGCACTTGTAGTCCCAGTTATCTGGGAGGCTGGGGCAAGAGAATCACATAAACCTAGGAGTTTGAGGTTGCTGTGAGCTGTGATGTTATGGCACTCTACCGAGGGCAACAAAGTGAGACTCTGTCTCAAAAAATATATATATATACATATTTATACGTGTGTGTGTGTGTGTGTGTGTGTGTGTGTGTGTGTGTGTGGCAATGTCTCAGGATATAAAATCAAGGTCCACAAATCAATAGCCTTTGTATATGCTAATAACAATAGCACACAATTCCCTTCACAGTAGCATCAAAAAAAATGAAATACCTAGGAGTATACATAACAAAAGAGATGAAGGACCTCTATAAAAAAAAAAATTATGAAACCCTAAAAAAAAAAAACAAATAGCAAAAGACATTAACCAATGGAAGAACATACCATGCTCATGGCTGGAAAGAATCAACATTGTCAAAACATCTATACCACCCAAAGCAATCTACAGATTCAATGCAATCCTCATTAAAGTACCATCATGATACTTTCAAGATTTGGAAAAAAGAATTCTTCATTTTCTATGGAACCAGAAGAAACCTCATATGGCCAAAGCAATTCTTAGCAATAAAAACAAAGCTGGGGGTATCACCCTACCAGACTTGTGGCTATAGTACAAGGCCACAGTGATCAAAACAGCATGGTATCAGCACAAAAATAAACACATTGATATTTGGAACCGAATAAAAAACCATGGGATGAAACTAACATCTTACAGCCATCTGATCTTTGATAAACCAAATAAGAACATACACTGGGGAAAAGAATCCCTATTCAATAAATGTTGCTGGGAGAACTGGATAACCACATGTAAAATACTGAAACTGGACCTGCATCTCTCACCACTTACAAAAATTGATTCAAGATGAACAAAAGATTTAAATGTAAGGCATGAAAAACAAAAATCCTCAAAGAAAGTGTGGGGTAAACCCTTGAAGATATCGGCCTGGCGAAAGATTTTATGAAGAAGACTTCCATGGCAATTGCAACAACAAAAATAAACAAATGGGACTTAATTAAACTGAAAAGCTTCTGTACAGCTAAGGAAACAACAACCAAAGCAAACAGACATCCTTCAGAATGGGAAAAGATGTTTGCAAATTATGAATCTTACAAAGGCTTGATAACATCTATAGAGAACTCAAATTAGTCAATAAAAAAAGACCCAACAATCCCACATATCTCTGGGCAACAGCGATGAATAGAACTTCTCTAAAGACAGACGAATGGCTAAAAAACATATGAAAAACATGCTCATCGTCCCTAATCATCAGAGAAACACAAATCAAAACTACCCTGACATATCACATAACCCTGGTGAGAATGGCCCACATCACAAAGTCTCAAAGCTACAGATGCTGGCATGGATGTGGAGAGAAGAGAACAGTTTTACACTGCTGATGGGACTGCAAACTAATACAACCTTTTTGGAAGGAAGTAGGGAGAATCCTCAAAGAACTCAAATTAGACTTCCCATTTGATCCTGCAATCCCATTACTAGGCATCAACCCAGAACATAAAAAAAAAAAAAAGAAATTCTTTTATCATAAGGACATTTGCACTGGACTGTTTATCATAGCTCAAGTTACAATCACCAAAATGTGGAAACAGCCTAAATGCCCCCCAACCCAGGAATGGATTAACAAGCTGTGGTATATGTATACCATGGAATACTATTCAGCCAATAAAAAAGATGGAGACTTTACATCTTGTGTATTAACTTGGATGAAAGTGGAACACATTCTTAGTAAAGCATAACAAGAATGGAGAAGCAAGAATCCAATGTACTCTATTCTAATATGAAGGCAGCAGATGCGCTAATACAAGGGGCAGGTAGGGGAATAAGCAGGTAGGGAAGAGAAGGAAGGGTGAAGGGGGTTTTGGTATATGGCACACCTCTTGGGGTAGGACACAATTATAAAAAAGACTTTATCTAACAAATGCAATCAGAGTAACCTAATTCTTTGTACCCTCAATGAATCCCAAACAATAATAAAAAAGGAAAAAAAAAACATAAACACCAAAAAATTATTAGTACTAACAAACAATTTTGGTAAAGTTACAGGATACAAAATCAATATACAAAAATCAGTAGCATTTCTATACACTAACAACAACCTGAAAAACAAAACAAAACAAAAAAGATTGATCTCATGGAGGTAGTAAATAGAATAGTAGTTATCAGAGACTGGAAAGGACAGTGGGGAGGGAGAATTAAGGGAGGTTGGTTAATGGGTACAAAAATGGAGTAAGATAGAAGGAATAATATGATCTAGTGTGTGATAACACAATAGGGCAAACATAGTTAACAATAATTTATTATTTATTTCAAAATAACTAGAAGAGTAGATTTGGAATTTTCACAACACAAAGAAATTATAAATGTTTGAGGTGATGGATGCCCCAATTACCTAGATTTTATTTTTACCTAGATTTTATTTTTGCACATTACATATTTGTATCAAAATATCACGTGTGGGGCGGCACCTGTGGCCACAGGAGTAGGGCACCAGCCCCATATACCACAGGTAATGGGTTCAAACCCAGCCCCGGCAAAAAAAAAAAAAAAAAAAAAAAAAAAAAATCACCTGTGCCTCATAAATATATACAACTATTATGTATTCATAAAAAATACAAATAAAAAAGATAATATCTGCATAATGATTTTGCAAAGTACTTTTCATTCAGTTAATCTGATATAAAGGATTTATCTGTAACAGTAACAGAATATAATAGCAAGATACAATAGCATTTCATTATAGCAATATTCCAGATATCTAAAATCTCCACATCATAAAGTTAGCTATTTTAAGTATTGTCATTTAGAAGGCCTAACCTATTCTACAATATCAAAGGTATTTTTGCTTGTTTAAATTTTTTGTTTTGTTTTGTACAGCCAACCTTTAATTGTTTTATAATTTGTAGACATTTTTAAATATAAAAATTACATTGCATATGATTCATAAGTATCAAAATAATCTATTCTTTTAAATGCTTTCTCTACCTAATTGAATACATGTACCATAAGTAACAAAATAACAACTATTTTTGCTCTTTAAAAAAAAAAACAAGGAAATAATCCCATGAACAGTAGCATGAAAAAAAAATAAATACTTAGGAATGAATTTAACCAAAGAGCTGTAAGACCTTTACACAGTGATGGAAGAAATAGAGATAGCCTTAGCAGGACAGTGTGCCCACGCCTTTCTTAGTCACCGCTTCTCTAAGGCCAACCCAAAGGCAAACTGGTTAAGTGCATTACTATTTTACCCAAACCTATTATTGTGAATTGTCTCAAGATATCTGCCATGGAATTAGTAGGGAGGATCAGTGAAACCCAGAAGCCAGTAAATAAGACCATTGTGTCCAGGCCCAAAAGCTACCTTTGAACAAAATACTTGATTGTGGCTGCTTATACATGGAATTTAACAGATGAATGTAAACCAGAAGCCACATGCTGGAGGTGACTGTATGGAAAAAGAAACCATAAGTCTGGCCTTTTAAGCCATAGACTAGTTTGACCCCTAATAGAACTCCATGGACCCAATTCTGAGCCAACACAAAGTAGGCTGCAAAAGCCATGCTGTCCTCAAGAGGGGCACATTCTCCAGTGGCCACTTCAGATGTTATCACAGAGGACGATAAACATGAAAGAACTTTTCAGAAGGCAAGGCAGAGGTCATGGTGACAAGAAACAAGGAATGCCTCCTAGAAGACAGAATCAAGGCATGTCAGATGGGCTGAGAACTCAGACACTGCCAGGATGGGGTGATTTCACCCTTCTTGACCATTAGGATTTGATCATTGCTATGGACACTGGTCAGCTGGGTGCTGCTCATTCTTCTCTTTCCAGTCTTGGAGTTTTTAATGTAATTTTATGGTACCTGCTCCAGGGTTATATGGTAGAGGTTGTTTGGAGAGTAGAGATAACTTATAGTTCATTGTTTGTCAGATGACAAGAAGTTCCATCCTTCCTGAAAGGAGAATAATGACCAATAACCCCCATCTTGAATTTTGAGTTAGAAGTAGCAATTCTAGGGAACTTTGAGGTTATGTTTCTGGAATATACAAAGTCTCGTGGAGACTTGTGGTTATTCTTCTTTGAGAATATTCTATGCATGGGGAAAAATGTTCTATGTTTGTTAACAGTTAGTTGATTAAACAGAAGGTGGACAGACTATGACATAATCTATTAGTTGTCTCTCAGTACTCAAGCCCTCATCTCTCTCACAGAAACAGAATATCCAGTTCTTAGCTGAGCATATAAATGCCCAAAGTAGAGATCACAGTACCTAGCCTCTTTCGAAGCTGGACATAGCCATACAGCCAAGCGTGGAGCAGTGGAATATGGGCAAAAGTAATGTGTAGAAATCTCTGGTCATTCACTTAGTCTAAGACCTAGAATTTGCTGCTCAGACCATCAAATATTCTGGCTTCAGGTTCCTAGGCCAAGAACCTGCCCTTCCCCTTCCCACTCTCCCTTGCCACTGGTTGGAACTTTGACATGACAACAAATCCTCTCTGAAATTCCCTAATGATGCTGGAACAGCTTTACTGATGGAACCTAGGATGCTGAGATGGTGGCTAATCCTAGCACTCTGGTAGGCCAAGGCAGGAGAATCGCTTGAGCTCAGGAGTTCGAGACAAACCTGAGCAAAAGTGAGACCCTATCTCTACTAGAAATAGAAAAATTAGCCAGTCATTATTGTGGGTGCCTGTAGTCCCAGCTACCGGGGAGGCAGAGGCAGGAAGATTGCTTGAACCCAAGAGGCTGCTGTGAGCTAAACTGATTCCCTGGCACTCTCCAGCCTGGGGCAAGAGAGTAAGACTCTGTCTTACAAAAAATAAAAAAAAAAAAGGCAATCCCCCCAGAAGGCCTTAAACATGCCAGTTCATAAAATAAAGACTGTCATTTTAATGGATTAAAGAGGGAGGGTGTGGGATTACCTCTCCAGCTAATGAGCAATTCCTTTCTCCCTTTCTGTAGTGGAAGATTTTGTAAGTAATGAAATTTTTAATTCTCTGTTGATTATATCTTTTCCTCCACCCTTGGCATAGTAATCTGTGACCTATTTCTCCTGACACAATATTAAAAAGCAAGACACACCTGTTGCTTCAACTTAGCTCACAGCCCAAAATCTCACCTCCTATAAGCAAAAGAGACTGTCTTTTAGGATCAGGAGCCAATGAAAGGGCCAGGATTTTGTTTGTTTTATGGCCAAGATAATTCCTCCTTCCTCACATTTGGCAACTAAATTTCTAGAGGTAATCAGTTCTCAAAAGAGACAGAAGACTTCAGCTAGACCATCCTCCCAACATCTGAAGTCCCTCTGCACAGACTGTTCTTAGAACTGGTAAGTATTTGTATTCTTGTGCATCATCTCTTGTGGTCTGACTGTTGCTTATATTTATAAGAAGGTTTGCTGTCCTTACGGATTTATTCTCAGCACTGCAACCTCAAAGATTCTCTTTCTGAACTACTCACCTTCTCTCTCTCTTTTCCCCAATTTACCTAGGCAATTGCCTGTTTGACCCAAATGCTGGGCTGGTTTCAACTCTTCTCTTTCGTCCGGTCTTTCAGACTGAGATGTGGAGCCTATTGCCAATCAAAGAGAAAATTTGCTGCTCAGACCATCAAATATTCTGGCTTCAGGTTCCTAGGCCAAGAAGTTCCCCAGCACTTTAATTTTGCAAAGGATGTGCTTGATCAATGGTCCCAACTGGAAAAGGTAATCCTTATTGTTTTCTAACTTTGAAATCAGCTGTGTAAGTTGTTCAACGATCACAAGATTCAAATCCTGTCTATGGCCAGCACTGGAAAATACAAATTTGGAGGGAAAGAATTATAGCAAAATGACTGAGAACACAGGCTTGAAAGCCAGAGGTATTTGTGTTTAAATCCTGGCTTTCACACTAAGAAACCATGCAACCCTCTAGAACCTTGGTGGTTTTTTTTGGGGGGGGGGTAGGGGGGTGTTTGTTTGTTTGGGATTCATTGAGGGTATAAAGAATTAGGTTACACTAATTGCATTTGTTAGACAAAGCCCCTTTTATAATTTCATCCCCACCCCAAGAGTGTGCCATACACCATGACTTTGGTTTTCTTATCAGTAAAATGGAGATATTAATAGTGCCTGTTTCATAGTGTTGTTGAGAAGATGAAATGAGCTAATCAATAAAAAACACTTAATACGGGACTTGAAAGCTCATAAATACTCAATAAAACTTAAGTTTCATTATCACTGGTAAATATTATCAGAGTAATATGTGTCTGCTTTGTTTCTAATCACTAAGTGTTTGGGGACTTCTCCTAACACATACAAAATTTCAGAGATCAAACACAGAAACAGCTTATGGTATAGTAGCTTTCTTTGTTACTTTTTTTTGTTTTTTAGCAAAAGATAGCTACATAGTGCAGAAGGATAGGAGACAGGGAGTGACAAAGGAAATAAGTATACATCTGGATAATGGAAGTTGGAAAGATTTAGTGAAGGAAGCGGGATTTATTGCATCCTGAAAAATGAGTAGGATTTCAACAAAAAACATGGAGAAAAGCTGGGCACAGTGGCTCACACCTGTAATCCTAGCAGTCTGGGAGGCGGAGGCGGCTGGATTGCTTGAGCTCAGGAGTTGGAGGCCAGACCATGCAAGAGCAAGACCCTGTATCTACTAAAGATAGGAAAATTAAGCCGGGCATGATGGTGCATGCCTATGGTGCCAGCTACTTGGGAGGCTGGGGCTAGAAGATTGCTCAAGCCCAGGAGTTTGAGGTTACTGTGAGCTATGATGCCACTGTACTCTACCCAGGGCAACAGAGTGAGACTCTGTCTCAAAAAAAAAAAGACATGTTGAAAAGCACTGTCTGCTGGAACAACTGAACGAGTAGAGACATTCAGAGAATGAAAGAGAAAGAAAGCAGGAGGAATATTTATAAACAGTTTAGCTCAGTACAGGGCCCTAGAGAGGAGTATTAAATCATGAGGGGGAAAACGCAAGGAGCAACTTAAAATTTGAAAGGCCCTGGTGTGTGGAGTTGCTTTACTCATTTCATTTTCTAGCTGGAAGACCTGGGAACAAGCCATTTTAACTCCCCAAGGCTCATTTCCCTCATCAGTCAAATAAGGCTGATAGTGCTAGTAAAAGAATCCCGAGCATGGGGGCGGGGAGCAAGGAAATCAAGCACTCTTCTCCTCTCCCAGCCTTCTGTGACCCTCCTTTCCTCCATCGCCTGCTTTGGGAGGGATGAGAAAAGTGGATAAAATGGTAATTCATTGTCTTCATCCACAAGATTTTTATTGCCTTTCATGGCACATTCAGGGTTTCACTATAAGGAAAACTTCTGTTTAGGAGATTTAGCTTTTACTCATTTAAGCCAAAGAACAGAAATTCAGCAGAACAAGAACTGCAGAGGTTCCTTGGAAAGATTTAAGGCATGTGTCGCAAAGGACTTTGGGTGGGTTTCACCTTGCTCAGCTGTGCTCCTTCATGAAGTGGGCTCCCCACCCTTCCTGCATGGCGTTTTCTAGGAAGCCCTCCCAGCTCACCAGATTTGAGCAGCTTTCTCTCTCCTCTGGTTTTCTTTCTTTATATGTGAGTCCTATATCCCAGTAAGATTCCAGAGCTAGAGTTGTTGTGTCGTTTATCTCTTTGTGTCTGCATGGCACCTGTCACCATGCTGAGACTTGCTCCTTTGCTCAACAGTTGGCTAGGAACATGGATTATAGACAAGGGTACAAGCTGGGCCTTGACCAGCAGAAACTCCCAGGCAGGAAGGGGAGATGGGTGGGCAGCGAGTATGGTGAGAAGAATACAGAGTCATGCAGAGGCCTCCAGCTCTGAGCGAAGGCTTGGACTCCAAAGGCCACATAACTAAATATGTGTTGTCTGAAGTTGTGTGGGGTATCCATCTTAAATGCTCAAAATGTCAGAGTCAGTGGGAACTTTACAAATCATCTAATCCAACCACTTATTGTAAAACATTTTAATTATGGAATTGTCAGAATTCTACATTTTAATTATAGAATTGTTTATTATAAACATAAAAATATATTAGTATGTAACACTGCTCAAAGATAATCCTTATAAATTTTCATATAGATTTTCAGACGTTTGTCTTGCCCATTGATTTATATAGATCACATAGCTTTGTAGAAATTGAGTCATTCTGTGGAGAATAATTTGTAACTTGGAATCATGCTTTCTCATTACTTGTTTTTTCTCCTACAAACAACATGTGGAAACAATATACAACAGAAACTATGTGGTATAGAAACAATATGAAATAAAAAATCATCTTCCCACATCAATAAATGTTGTACCTAATATCTCAATATAATTAATGGTTATGTAATATTTAATGGAGGGTTGAACCAAAATGCATTTAATCTATTCTTTATGTATTCAATAAATCCTGTATTATTATGACTCTTAGACATTTATCGTTTTTTTTTTTTTGCTATTGTAAGCAATGCTGAAAAAACTACCTTTGTGCATATGTCTTCTTTCCTTCATTTAAATACTTAAAAGTGAAATTACTCAGTCAAGGAGGCTGTGTAGGCATTTGGTAAGCACATTAATAGATTGCCTCCCATAAAACAGATGCTAATTCACACATTCACCAGCTTATGTGGTAGGGCCTATTTCTCCATGCTTAGGTCATTCTTGGTATTTTCATTGTTTTTTCATTTTTACCAGTCCATTTTTCAATAAATCCTAGCACCCTTTAAAAATATTTAAAAAGCTGGGCGGTGCCTGTGGCTCAAGGGGTAAGGTGCCGGTCCCATATGCCGGAGGTGGTGGGTTCAATCCCAGCCCTGGCCAAAAACCAAAAAAAAATATTTAAAAAGCGGCTCAGTGTCTGTAGCTCAGCAGCTAAGGCACCAGCCACATGCACCAGGCTGGCCGGTTCAAACCTGGCCCGGACCTGCCAAACGACAATGACAACTACAACAAAAAAAAATAGCTGGGGGTTGTGGTGTGTGCCTGTCGACCCAGCCACTTGAGAGGCTGAGGTAAGAGAATCACTTAAGCCTGAGAGTTTGAGGTTGCTGTAAGCCACGGCACTCTACTGAGGGCAACATAGTAAGACTCTGTTTTAAGTAAATAATTAATTAAATAAATAAAAAAGGCCCTGAAGGCCAAGGCAAGGAGTTTGAACCTAATCTGATGGGCAATAGGGAGTTACTAAAGATTTTTAAGTGACGTGAGCAGAGTTAATACATAGGTCTTGCAAAGGTAACATAGAAAGGGAATAGAAATAACTGCCATGCCCACAGAAACAAAATATCACTGATGGTCTAGCCCTAAAACCCATCAAAATATGGTTGACAAGAAGATAAAAAATCAATGGTAAATCGAGGGGTAATGTATTTTTTTGTTACCGGTGATATGAGAGTAAAGAGTTGGGGAATGCCTCCCCTTTACCCTTTCCAATACTGACTATTATAATGAAAGGTTTTTAAACCATCAGAACAGAGTAACAATTCTGTGGGCTTCTCCAGGGTAGGTGAAAAAAAAAGAAAAAGAATAGTGAGAGAAACAGAAGTAGGGAGAAAGAAAGAGGAAAAAAAGGAAGTTAGGGAGATAGGAAAGAAGGAAAAAAGGAAGGGGAAGGAGGTGAGAGAAGAGGGAAAGAAATATGACAGAAAGGGATACAGGAAGGAAGGAATAAGTGAAAAAATAAAGAGAGAGAGAAAGAAATGAATCTTTCTTCTCTCCATCCCCAGGAAAGGAAGGAGGGGAAACCTGTGTCATTTGGCACAGAGAGAAAGGCTCAGTCATTTTGGAGACACTTTAAAAGTTGTAGGTACTTCCATCTGTGCCTTCATTAAATAGTATTGGAAAACAAATTTTCCCACTAAAAAATAAGTTGCTGGGCAGTAGGTGTATTTGGGAGCAAGAATAGAAATGTATGGGGTAGGAGGAAGGCACTCTTTCCCTACAAACAACCTCATGCCCTAGGAAATCTTTGCTGTCTCCCTGGCAGGGCCTGTTTCTCCAGTTCACATGCAAAGTTCCCCCAGGAGGTTCTGGCAGAACATCCCAGAATATTAAATATTTAAATATTAAAATTTCCTACCAGTTGAAGAATTGTCTGTGCTTCCAATGCCCCGGGCATCCTGGCCTTTCTGCAAGATGGTATCTGACAAACATGGCTTCCAGTATCCAGTGTTCATGCCAACTAATATTCAATATTTTAAACATCACTCTGCTTAGGATGGAATTGGAGGGCCTTCGCCTGCCCTCTGGGAGGTTGATGCCAAAGGAGAAGAGGACAAATGGAGCTTTGAAAGGATAGCTCATCTCTCCCAGAAGGCAGCCAGCATCCTCTCAGACACCTGTGCCCTTAGCAGTGGAGACCGGCTGATGATAATCCTTCCCCCATCAGCTGAGACTTACTGGATCTGCCTGGCCTGCATGAGACTGGGTAAGGCATAAGCCAGTGACTCCGTCAGTTGGAGGATAATGAGAATTCCAGCCTCAATCATTCATAGAATGAGGAGATGTTGGAGGGATGTCCTGGTGCCTGAATTCTTCCCACAGTCTGGTGTCTTTAAACAGGCCTAGGTTTGGGTCCCAGCTCTACCACTTACCTATATAACAATGATGCCTCTCTGAGCCTCAGTTTCCTTGTCCATGAAATAGAGACAGTAAGAGTAGCAGTCTTATAGGATTATTGTGAGTATTAAATAACCCACACAGTGTTTAATTACCCTGTAGGCTATTTGCCATCACAAGGAAACATAGACCTTTGTCCAAACAAAGTCAGCATCAAAGTGGAAGACTAAGCAAGCACACTTTGCACTCTCTGGACTTTGGTTTGCCCATCTATATAAAAAAAAAAAAAAAGAGGGTGGAAATATCTCTCAAGGGCTTAAAGGAGTCTAGTATTGGAAAGTCCTTGATAATCACCTTCAGCAAGCCTGGGATCGGATTTTGGATTCTGCTGGGATAAAGCTACTACTTCTGGGCATCCCATCCATGACTCTGAGGCTCACTCGTACAACACAAATATACTAGCAGGACATCCCTCAATCATAAGGCACCTCACAATTGTGAGAAAGGAAGGTTACTGGAAAAGAGCCCACCCCTAAGATCATTCCTCTTTGTCTGCTATAGTACCTAGCTTTTTATCCTTAGGTTGTAGACATACATTTTTTTAGTAATTGGGAGGTTCTTCTGAAAAACAGAAAAATATCCAGAGATGGGCCAAACTTACATCATTATGAATTGCCACAAGCAGCATAGCCTATCATTTTTGCCTGCTATCCAGGTTGCCACATGAGAAAACCCTAAGAAGTAATCCAAAGAGCAGGTGACCTTGAGAATGCAACCTGTCAGTTGTGTGAGACACATGGAAGAAAGAAAGGGGGTGAGCCCTGCCCTCAAGCCTACTTTGGCTCTTGGTGTTCTCCCAGTTCCCAACAGACTAAGTTTTCCTGAGGGATAAATGATCTATATCTGATATGGAACCACTTCATTCTGGGCCACCAGAAACTCTTCCTACATGACTCCAAGTTACATAGAGTGATATCCTTAGCTATGTCCAGTAGAGAGTCTATAAGTACCAGTCTAAAAGAGGGCTTAAAATAAGTTACTTAAAAAAAATTTAGTTACTTAAAATAACTAAATTTTGTATTGATGCATAAGCATAAATGAACAAAAACAAAATTGAAAGCTCAGAAACAGACCCAAGTACATTCAAGAATGTGTCATGTAATTTCAAACCAGTAATGAAAATACATGTTAATTCTTAAGTGATTTGAAGATAGCTGTTTGGAAAATAAAATGGCATAACTCTAACCCAAATAATGTACCCAAATAAATTTCATCAAAACATCACATGTATCCTAGCAACTCAAAATTAAAAATTTTAAAGGAAACATAGAAAAGAAAAATCAATCAATTTAATTTACCACATTAACAATATTTAAAAAAGAAAATCATATGATTATCTCAAAACAAATTTAAATGTACCATTAAAAATTTTAATGTTTACAAAAAAACCTAAGTATTAAAAGAAAATGTGGGTAAATACATAGTATCAGGGAAGGACTTTCTAGATATGATACCAAATACCAAAACAAGAAAAAAACATTGATGTATTATACTTCATAAAATTTTTAAAATTTCATTCATCAAAAAAAAGAAAAGTCACCATAATGTACAAGGAGCTTCTTCTTGTACACATCTCTCTTTCTCCATATTTGTGAGATGTTTCTGGGTGATTAAATCTGGCATGCCCTTTTGGCAGCATCCAGCCAGTTGCAGAGTGATTGCTGTAACAACACACAGTTGCTCTGCCAATTTTGAAATGTTTGATGTGATAAAATTCAATCAATAAATGTCAAGATCACATCCATAAACAAAAGAAAAGAAAGAGTTGTTAGATGCTTTTTTTAGATAGAAGTTCATCAACTTGAAAGTTCTAATATTTTTCTTAAGATATCACAAGTAAAATTAAAACACTGTATTCAGGCTTATATAGCAAAATACCATAAACTGGGTGGTTTATAAACAACAGAATTTTATTTCTCACAGTTCTGGAGGCTGGCAAGTCCAAGATCATAGCAGATGCAGTATTTGATGAGGGCTCACTTTCTGATTCATAGATGGCTCCTTCTAGCTGGTCTCTGTCCTCATTTAATGGAAGGGATGACCTATTGCTTAGGGGGGGCTGTTTTATAAGGGCACTCATCTTATTCATGAGCACTCCACCCTCATGACATGATCACCTGTCAAAGGCCCCACCTCCTAATACCACTACCCTGGGGTTTAGAATCTGAACATATAAATTTCATGAGTTATACAAAAATTCAGACCATAGCAAAGACTATTGCCAACATGGGGAAAATATTTGTCACACATATGACACATAACTGGCTAATGACCTTAACATAGACAGAGTTCTTACAAATCAATAGAGAAAATAAATTAACACTATTGGATACTACTCTCCAAATTCTTCATCTAAGGATGGGAACACTTGAAAGGTGTTTGAAGTTATCTGCAGACAAGTAATGTCTTTGCGTCACCCACAGTTACACAATTTCCTACATAATATTAGATGCTTAAGGATCACTTGATAGCTGTGAGATGACATTGAATAAGTCCCTTCCACTTTGTCTCTAGGTCTTCCCATCAGCACTATCACTATAAGAACTTGAATTAGATGAATTCCAGTTCCATTTCAGATCTGGGGTTCCTATGTCTTTTGTTTTTGAAATATAATTTGCATACTATGAAATTCACCATTTTAGAGTGTACAATTCAGTGGGTTTCAAGACATTCACAAACCTGTGCACTATTACTATTATCTAATTGTGAAAGATTTTCTTCCCTCCAAAAGGAAGCCCTATATGCATTAGCCGTTACTCCCTATTCTCCCCACCCCTAAACTTTGAAAAACACTAATGAACCATCTTTGGATTTGTCTCTTACAGACATTTTATATAAATATAATAATGCAATATGTGGCCTTCTTCCACTTACAATAATGTTTTCCAGGTTCACTTGTGTTGTAGTACTTGTCAGTTCTTCATTCTTTGTGTGAATTAATAGCACTTCATTGTATGGGGATATATATGTGTGTGTGTGTGTGTGTATGTATATATACACACATCCTATTTTGTTTATCAGTTCATAAGTTGATGAATACTTAAGTTGTTTCCATGTTTGGGCTATTATTAATAATGGCTTTTTTTCATGGTGAACAAGAGATTTCAGTATGAGAAGCAGAAGATATGAGGAAAGTCCACATCATTAAACCAGATCCTTTTTTCAAAATTAATAGGTCTGTAGTAGGGTGTACAAGCACTATTACTAGACAAACAATGTTATCATCAGTTGCTCCTAGAAGTGCTGTACTTGTCCAAGGCAGAGAAGTCAAGGGAAGCCTTTGCATGACACAGATCTTAACCTCTGGTGCACAGATGAACCCCATCATGTGCCAGTCTCCTGGGAGGCCCTCCGTAGATGTTGGGTGGATGAAAGATAATCATCAGAGACAGCCCAAGAAAAGAAGAAGGAACTTTTGCCTCCACTGCAAATCCAGGAATCCACAGCAAAAGCTATTATCAAGCACAGGGGGAACAACAAAGAGAAGTTTCCATACCCCCATTATATCACAGTTTCAAAATTGGGCTGCATTTCAACTAGCTAGTGGTCTGATACCTAACCATACAAATCCAAGGCTGTGTAAGGGGAAAGGATGATGGAAGCAAAGCCACTCGTTGCTAAATTGCTTCAGTGAGTTTACACTCCTGCCCTTCTCAGCTCTTCCCTAGCTGCTATCTTGATGCTGGCTCAAAAGAGAGGCCAGATCCCAGAAAGAGTCATCAAGAGACCTTGTCTGTGCCTGCCAGCTGCTTAAGGAAACATTCTCCACTTAAAATATGAGTGAAGCCTCTTTTGTGGTTTTTTTTAGGAATCGCCTTTGTACCTGGGAACCCCCAGCTGACTGCCAAGGAAATTATCTACCGATTGTGCATGTCTCAGGCCCAGTGCATTGTGGCCAATGAGGCTATGGCCCCAGTCATAGACTCTGTCATGTCCAGCTGCCCCACCTTGAAGACCAAGCTCCTTGTGTCAGATAAGAGTTATGATGGGTGGCTGGACTTCAGGGAGTTGATTCAGTAAGTGGATACTGAAAATTAAATGCTTCTATTAAGAAGATGTCTGATTTTTAGAAGGTGGGATGATATATGAGAAGGTGGTGCGAGTGGTCAGAATGGGAAGCTGGACAGAAAATTCTAGTCCTGAAATCAGACTACACTCCAAGAATCCCTGGTATGGCTAACAAGTTCCCAGTCTGAGTGAAAGTCTCATCTCCTGATTCATATCTGAGGGTGCATTCTGGAAGAGGGTAAAAACAAATAAACAAAAAAAAAAAAAACAGGTGATAGAAATATAGATGATCAATAAACACATTAAAAAAAACCAAAAACATTGATCTTCACTGGGATATGGTTAAATAATAAGTTGATGCCATGTGTCCTCAGGTTAGCCAAATATAGTAGTCCCTCCTTATCTATGGTTTTTCAGAAAGAGGGACACAACATTTTAACTTACACTATAGTATATGGTTATAAATGTTCTATTTTATTATTATTTATGATTACTAATTGTTGTTAATTTTTTACTGTGTCTAATGTATAAGTTAAACTTGATCTCATAGGTATGTATGCATAGGAAAAAAACATAGTGTATAACGGGGTTTGGTGCTATCCTGATTTTAGGCATCCCCTGGGGGTCTTGGAACATATCCCCTATGGATAAGGGGAGGACTACTGTATTAGTTTCATAATTATCAACAGTCTCTACAGGGCGAAATTCCAGGGTTCTGGGATATAAAAGAGCATGACAAGCAAAGTCCCTGCCCACATCAAATTTATATTCTTGACAATAAAATAGATCACAAACAAGAAAAATAACAAAAATGATCAAGATAACTTAGATTGCAAAAGAAGTTTCAAAGTAAAACAGGTAATGAGATAGAGTAGCCCCATGTGGAGATGGTTTTATTCCTGGGATTATTTTAGATTTGGTGGCTTCTCAGGACAGGACATTTAAACTGAAATTTGAACACCATGGAGCCAGCCATTTGAAGATCTGTAGGAATAGTGTTGGCAGAGGGAACTCTAAGGTAAAAAACATGAGATGGAAATGAGCTTGACCTGTCTGAGGAGCAGAAAGAATACCAGGGTATCTGAAGTATGGTGAGTAAAGAAGACAGTGTGGGGGAGAGGGGAGAGGAAGACTGCAGTAGACCCTGTAGGTTATGTCGGGAGCAGTCTGGGAGGCACTGAGGGGAAGCACTTGATTCCTCTCAAAAACTCACTCAGCTCTTGTACCAATAAAGGGAGACAAGAGAAGAAACAAAAAGACACTGTTGTGGTTTTCCAAGTGAGATGCCATGCTGGTGTGGCCCAGCGTGGTGGCAGGGGAGATGGGGCTAGGAAGAGGTGAGGCAAAGGAAGGACTTGCCTTAGGCACAAAATTTAAAGGGACACTGAAAAATTCAGTGATCAAGAGAAATATGTTAATTTTAAAGTAATTTTTTAATTAAATTATAAAATAATTTTTATAATCAATTTTTTAAATTATGTATAATTTTAAATATTTATTTTATACACATATGCTGTATTTATAATTTTAGTTATTTTTATAAATTTTAAATAAAATACTTATAATTTGTTAATAAGAAAAGTCAAATTTGGCAAACTTCATCCAACAGACCAGCTACCTGTTTTAATAAATAAAGTATTTTCAGAACAAGGGACTAAGAGAGGTGAGTTAGGAAAGTTCTGGCTTGCTACAGCCAGTACAAAGACCATAACTTGAAGCCTGGCTAAACTCCATTCCCACATCATACTGGGAATATTTGATCACTGTGGGAGCTCCCATTGTCCTGAATGTATTAAAAATTTTGATAATTTGCCATGGATTTTTACATTAGTTTTGATTTTTTTAACTATTTCACTAAAATATTATTTATCTTGACTACTAAATTTGTTGGTGTCCCTTAAATATTATTCCTGTGACAAATATTTCACTTTATTCAACTTAGTCCCACCCCACCCAGAAGGAGAGACAGACTCCTGACTGTTTTGGAGGTAGTGCTGGCAGGGCTTGCCAATGGTTAGGGTGGCATCAGTATGTAGGTGGTAAGTAGGTAGACAGGAAGAGAGAGATAATAAAGATCACTACAGATTTTTGGTTTGAGCAGTTATGAATAAATGGAGGTTTCATTTAGTGGGAAAAAACAAAGCTGGAACATAAATACATCATATATTTCTTTTTTTTAATTGTTGGGTATTCATTGAGGGTATAAGAAACCAGGTTACAGTGATTGCATTTGTTAGGTAAAGTCCCTCTTACAATCGTGTCTTGCCCCCAAAAGGCGTGGCACATACCAAGGCCCCATCCTCCTCTCTCCTTCCCTCTCTCTGCTCTTCCTTTCCCCACCCCTCCCTCCTTCTTTCTCTCTCTGCTCTCCCCTTCCCCACCCCCAGTGTGTCCTTAACAGTCCTCATATCAAAACTGAGTACAGTACATAGGATTCATGCTTCTCCATTCTTGTGATGCTTTACTAAGAATATGTCTTCCACTTCCATCCAGGTTAATACAAAGGATGTAAAGTGTCCATTTTTTTAATGGCTGAATAGTATTCCATGGTGTACATATACTACAGCATGTTAATCCATTCCTGGGTTGGTGAGCATTTAGGCTATTTCCATATTTTGGCGATTGTAAATTGAGCTGCAATGAACAGTCCAGTGCATATATTTCTTATGCAACAAAAATCAGTACAAAAATTTTTTAAAGGAAAACATTGTATTTTCCCCCATAACAAATCATCTCCCAATGTACCAAAATATGAACTGTTGTTTTCAAAAAGGAGATTATCAAACTAGGGGCCTAGGAACTAAATCAGAAGACTTCAATTTAGAACTCACTGTCACCTCTTTTATGACTTACAGACTTGCCCCTCCAATGCAGACCTACATAGGGACCAAGAGTCAAGATCCAATCGCTGTATTCATTAACAACAGGACAATTGGAGCTCACTGTCACCTCTTTTATGACTTACAGACTTGCCCCTCCAATGCAGACCTACATAGGGACCAAGAGTCAAGATCCAATCGCCGTATTCATTAACAACAGGACAATTGGAGCTCCCAAACTGGTCGAGTATTCCCAGTATGGTTTAGGAATGGAATTCAGCCATGCTGCAAGGTACAGTCCTTACAATAGCCTGTACCGGTCTAAAGCTGCTCTCTTATGGATAAAGGGAGAATTTCATTAAACTAAAGCTAAGAAAGGTATTTCTCACTCATGACTATAGAAAGCGTCAATATTGAGAGAAGGCTAAAAAGCAGAGTGGAGGATGTACATGAAAGGACCAAAAACAAATTACTCTAAGCCAAAAAATTTAAGAATCAAGAATCTGTGAAAAAAGAGAAGGAGCAGTGAATCCATGATTACCCAAAAGACATACTGTTATGTGCTGTTTTCTATTCTATGATACTATAACCATGGCGAACAATTATGTTGACCACTATATGTAGTGATATATATAGAGAGAGAGAGAGGAGGAGTCACGATTATGAGGGTTTGGGATTCTAGAGTCAGCCTCTAAGATGAAAATTGCATGTCCTCACATAACCCCTTTTTAAAAGCAATTATTTAAATAGCTCATGGACTTATTTAATGGAGTTGGAACAACTATTTAGTCATCTGAGAAAAGTTAAAATTAGATCTATATACCTTACAACACACATACACTCCTCCAAATGGATTAGATCCAATGGATTAGATCTAAATATAAAGAATTAAACCATAAAAATACTAGCAAACAAAAGCCCCGATTTCACCACTATACAGTGTATCTATATAACAGAATTCAACTTGTGCATTACTTTTCTCAGATGGCTAAACAGTTGTTCCAACTCCATTAAATAAGTCCATTTTTGGGGCAGCGCCTGTGGCTCAGTCGGTAGGGCGCCGGCCCCATATACCGAGGGTGGCGGGTTCAGGCCCGGCCCCGGCCAAACTGCAACCAAAAAAAAAAAAATAGCTGGGCGTTGTGGCGGGCGCCTATAGTCCCAGCTACTTGGGAGGCTGAGGCAAGAGAATCGCTTAAGCCCAGGAGTTGGAGGTTGCTGTGAGCTGTGTGAGGCCACAGCACTCTACTGAAGGCAATAAAGTGAGACTCTGTCTCTACAAAAAAAAAAAAAGTCCATTTTTTGCTATAGCATCTTCAAATGCCATTTTTATCAAGTAATAAAGTTTAATGTATACTTGAGTCTATTTTTAAATTTTCTATTATGTTTTACTGATCTATTTATGCACCAATACCACATTATTTTTATTATAGTAGTTATATAGTGTTTTAATGCCTAGTAAGGCTAGTCACTCCTCCATCACAGCTTTTCTTTTTAGTCTTTTAATGAATAATTCAATATGTTTACTTTTCTACATGAAGTTTAGCATCATATTTTCCAATATGGTTCCATTAAAAAGCTTGCTGGCATTTTTACTGATATTGCATTATATTTATAAATCCACTTAGAGATACTTGACATCTGTAAGAAGTTGCATCTTCATATCTTTCTATTTATTCAGGTATATTTTATATCTTCAGAAGTATTTTAATGATTTTCTAATGCATATTTTGCATATTTATTAGTAAATTTCCCCCAACATTTTAAGTTCTTAGTAGTATTGTATATAAATGGGCCTTCTTTACTCTTCCATCCTCTAATTGGTTATTGTCTATATATATGAAGGCTATTAATTTCTACATGTTACTTAGTAACTTATTTTGAAAAGAAATACTCTTACTAAATGTAGAATACAAATGTCTTAACACAATAACCAAGAAAATGCCATGAAGGCTATGTTAACCTATTTGATGAAAATATTTCAAATTGTATATAAAACCAGCACATTGTACCCCACAATTGCATTAATGTACACAGCTATGATTTAATAACAAAAAAAGAATGAAAAGGAATACTCAATAATACAAAAATAGTCTACAATTTCACTAGTTACAAATAAAAGTTTAAAATATAAAAAAAAAATAGCTCATGGATACTGTACTATCTCATGTCTAATCCAGTATTGTCGATTTTTCCTCCAGCTCTGAAGTTGGCTTCAATCTCTTTGGTTGAACATCCAATGAAGTAATCGGTTTGTTTTCATGTATTGTGACTCCAAACTCAAATTCTTTTTTTTATTATTATTATTAAATCATAGCTGTGTACATTAATGCCATCATGGGGCACCATACATTGGTTTTATAGACCATTTGACACATTTTCATCACACTGGTTAACATAGCCTTCCTGGCATTTTCTTAGTTATTGTGTTAAGACATTTATATTCTACATTTACTAAGTTTCACATGTACCGTTGTAAGATGCACCGCAGATGTAATCCCACCAATCACCCTCCCTCCGCCCATCCTCTCCCCTCCCTTCCCTCCCTCTCCACCTTTCCCCTATTCTTAGGTTATAACTGGGTTATAGCTTTCATATGAAAGCCATAAATTAGTTTCATAGTAGGGCTGAGTACATTGGATACTTTTTCTTCCATTCTTGAGATACTTTAATAAGAAGAATATGTTCCAGCTCCATCCATGTAACCATGGAAGAGATAAAGTTTCCATCTTTCTTTAAGGCTGTGTAATATTCCATGGTGTGTATATACTACAATTTATTAATCCATTCATGGATTGATGGGCACTTGGGCTTTTTCCATGACTTAGCAATTATGAATTGGGCTGCAATAAACATTCTGGTACAAATATCTTTGTTATGATGTGATTTTTGGTCTTCTGGGTATATACCTAGTAGATGAATTATAGGATTGAATGGCAGATCTATTTTTAGATCTCTAAGTGTTCTCCAAACATCTTTCCAAAAGGAATGTATTAATTTGCATTCCCACCAGCAGTGTAGAAGTGTTCCGTTTTCTCCACATCCACGCCAACATCACTAGCCTTGAGATTTTGTGATATGGGCTAATCTTACTAGAGTTAGATGATATCTCAAAGTAGTTTTGATTTGCATTACTCTGATGATTAAAGATGATGAGCATTTTTTCATATGTCTGTAGGCTGTGTGCCTGTCTTCTTCAGAGAAGTTTCTCTTCAAGTCCCTTGCCCAGCCTGCAATGGGATCACTTGTTCTTTTCTTGTTTATATGTTTGAATTCTCTGTGGATTCTGGTTATTAAACCTTTATCAGAGACATAACCTGCAAATATCTTCTCCCATTCTGAGGGATGTTTGCTTGCTTTGCTTACTGTGTTCCTGGCTGTGCAGAAGCTTTTTAGTTTAATCAGGTCCCAGTAGTGTATTTTTGAAGCTGCTTCAATTGCCCAGGAAGGCGGGGGGAGTCCTCCTCATAAAATACTCACCCAGACCAATTTCTTCAAGGGTTTTCCCTGCACGCTCTTCTAGTATTTTTATACTTTCATGTCTTAAGTTTAAATCTTTAATCCAGTGACAGTCTATCTTAGTTAATGGTGAAAGGTGTGGGTCCAGTTTCAGTTTTCTACAGGTTGCCAGCCAGTTCACCCAGCACCATTTGTTAAATAGGGAATCTTTTCCCCCACTGAATGTTTTCAATTGGCTTGTCAAAGATCAAATAACGGTAAGTAGCTGGATTCATCTCTTCGTTCTCTATTCTGTTCCAGACATATACTTCTCTGTTTTTGTGCCAGTACCATGATGTTTTGATCACTATCGATTTATAGTATAGTCTGAGGTCTGGTAGCGTAATTCCTCCTGCTTTGTTTTTATTTCTGAGAAATGTCTTGGCTATTCGAGGTTTTTTCTGATTCCATATAAAACAAAGTATTATTTTTTCAAGATCTTTAAAGAATGACAGTGGAGCTTTAATAGGGATTGCATTAAAATTGTATATTGCTTTGGGTAGTATGGAAGTTTTAACAATTTTGATTCTTCCCAGCCATGAGCATGGTATGTTTTTCCATTTGTTAACATTTTCAGCTATTTCTTTTCTTAGAGCAGTCATCCTCAAACTTTTTAAACAAGGGGCCAATTCACTGTCCCTCAGACCTTTGGAGGGCCAGACAATAGTTTAAAAAAAAAAAAAAACATAAACAAATTCCTATGCACACTGCACATATCTTATTTTTAAGTAAAAAACAAAACAGGAACAAATATGATTCACACTGCTTCATGTGGCCCGCAGGCTGCAGTTTGAGGACCCCTGTCTTAGAGTTTCATAGTTCTCTTTATGAGATCTTTCTTGTCCTTTGTTAGATAAACTCCCAATACTACATCTCCTTTGGCACTGCTGTGAATGGAATAGAGTCCTTAATGGTTTTTTTCAGCTTGACTATTGTTGGTATATATAAAGGCTACCAATTTATGAGTGTTGATTTTATAACCTGAGACATTGCTGTATTCCTCGATCACTTCTAAGAGTTTTGTAGTAGAATCCCTGGTGTTTTCCAGGTATACAATCATATCATCTGCAAAGAGCGAAAGTTTGATTTCTTCTGACCCTATATGGATACCCTTGATCGCCTTTTCTTCTCTAATTGCAATGGCTAAAACTTCCATTACAATGTTAAAGAGCAATGGAGACAATGGGCAGCCTTGTCTGGTTCCTGATCTGAGTGGAAATGATTTTAATTTAACTCCATTCAATATGATATTGGCTGTGGGTTTGCTGTAGATGGCCTCTATCAGTTTAAGAAATGTCCCTTCTATACCAATTTTCTTAAGTGTTCTGATCATGAAGGGATGCTAGATATTATAAAAAGCTTTTTCTGCATCAATTGAGAGAATCATATGGTCTTTGTTTTTTAATTTCTTTATGTGCTAAATTATACTTATAGATTTATGTATATTGAACCAGCCTTGAGATCCAGGGATAAAACCAACTTGGTCATGATGTATAATTTGTTTGATGTGTTGCTGGATTCTGTTTGTTAGGATCTTGTTGAATATTTTTGCATCAATATTCATTATGATATTGGTCTATAATTTTCTTTTCTTGTTCAGTCTTTCCCTGGTTTAGGGATCAAGGTTATGTTGGTTTCATAGAATGTGTTGGGTAGTATTCCTTCATTTTCTATATTTTGGATGAGGTTTAGTAATATAGGCACTATTTCTTGTTTAAAGGTTTGGTAGAATTCTGACGTGAAGACATCTGGTCCCGGGCTTTTCTTTTTAGGGAAATTTTGTATAGTTGGTGCTATTTCAGAACTTGATATAAGCCTGTTAAACATTTCCACTTCGTTCTGGCTAAGTCATGGTAGGTGGTGTGCTTACAAGTATTGGTCAATTTCCTTCAGATTTTCATATTTCTGAGAGTAAAATTTCTTGTAATATTCATTAAGGATTTTTCGAATTTCTGAGGAGTCTGTTGTTATTTTGTCTTTGTCATTTCTGATGGATGAGATTAGAGATTTTATTTTATTCGTTTGTATAAATGTGCAATATGATTATACTTTCAACTAAGTGTTATTACAAGAGTCACAACGTTAAACAATCAAAAAGTTTTAAAGTAAAAATGTTACGGAAAGTTGGGGTAAAATTATTATTGACAAAAGAATTTTCAAAAATTTTGTGTAGTCCTAAATGTGAAGGCTACCCTGGGACATTACTTCACAGTATTAGAGATTAGAGATTTTACTCTTTTTTTCCTGGTTAGGTTAGCCAAAGGTCTAACTATTTTATTGACCTTTTCAAAAACCCAACTTTTTGATTTATTGGTCTGTTGTATAATTCTTTTGTTTTCAATTTCATTTAATTTTGCTCTAATTTTGGTTATTTCTTTTTGTCTACTGGGTTTGGGGTTCAAATGTTCTTCCTTTTCAAGTTTCTTGAGATGTCCCATTAAGTTGTTAACTTCCTCTCTTTCCATTCCCTTGAGGAAGGCTTGTAGTGCTATAAATTTCCCTCTTAGGACTGCCTTTGCAGTACCCCAGAGGTTCTGATAATTTGTGTCTTCATTGTCGTTTTGTTCCAAAAATTTGGCAATTTCCTTCATAATCTCATCTCTGACGCAGCTATCATTTAGCATAAGGTTATTTAACTTTCATGTTTTTGTATGATTATGCAGATTCCTGTTGTTACTGAGTTCAACTTTTATTGTATGGTGGCCCGAGAAGATGCAAGGAATAATTTGTATTCCTTTAAATTTATTGAGTTTAGATGTGTGACCTAAGATTTTGGAGTATGTTCCATGAGCAGATGAGAAGTATGTGCATTCAGTTTTGTTGGGATGAAATGTTCTGTAGATGTCTGCTAAATCCAAATGTTGGATGGTTAGGTTTAAATCTAAAATTTCTTTACTTAGCTTCTTATTGGAGGATTTATCCAACACTGCCAAAGGAGTGTTGAAATCTCTGATTATTGTGGTTCTGGAGGAAATCAAGTTGCTCATGTCTGATAGAGTTTCTCTTATAAATTGAGGCGCATTCTGGTTGGGTGCATAAATATTCATAATTGAGGGATTGGATTAAATATGGCGGCCAAGTAACAGCTTCCCTGCAACTGGGCACAGTGAGTCTGGGGAGACAAGACTCCAGGCATCTCTGGCTGGTGGGATCTGCCTATAATCATCTCTTTGAGGATACAGGGAGTCAGCAAGAGACTTCTTGACCCCAGGAGGAGGATAAAAACAGTGGGAGGCTGGCAAGTGGTTGCATGTGTTCAATCAACCTAATCACGCCGGCAACTGTAAGTACAAGCAGCAGTGAGACTGCAAACCGGAAAGGCCTTAACTGTGAATAGTTTGGTGTTTTTGGACTTGGCACTCAGTTGAACTGCCTTAGGGAGAACTTGAGCAGGAGTGTGGAGAACTTTGGGCATTGTCTGGGGCCCCAGACAGAGCCACTGAACTGGGCTGCAGGGAGCCATTGTGTGAGAGAACTGCCCCGGCAAGCTCTGCCCTCAGGGTCCCAGATCAAGGATCAGGCGGGACCTAGTAACCTACCAACTGAGCAGCCTAAAGGCGGGGACTGAGCTGCCTTACAAGGTTAACCCATACGGGCAGAGTGAGGCAGTTTTGGCACACTGTAGGCTCGGGCTGTTGCCCTGGGTAGAGTGCTGTGGTGTCACAGCTCATAGCAACCTCAAATTCCTGGGCTTGGCACTGCCCGGACCTCCATAAGATCTGTGCTGCGACCCCACACCAACCGGGCCTCCACATGCCCTGACCAGTAACTGTGAAAGCCATGCAACCCTGCGTCCTCCCTCCTCTGTCCTCCCAGCCTCCACACTGGCCTGCTCATCTGGCCAGGAATACTGGTAGCCGCGTGCCCTCTGGAGCCCTCCCTGCCTCTACACAGAGCCCTTTTCCTGGCCAGAGACTGCTGGATGCCAGGCATTCCCAGAACCATGCGCACCACCTCCTGCTCTATTGCTGGATCCGGGTGTGTCACACGCTGAAGCTGATTCCACAACCAGAACTCCCTACCTGAAGCAGCCCTAGAGGAACTACACATGATCACTCCCTACAAAGATCAAGCAACAATAGAGTGATCCCGCTGGGATCTAACATTGGAGAGACACCTCTCCAACTCTGAGGACGGCCAGAAGCCACGGTGAAAAACAATCATGAGGCAAAATCAACAGAAAAACTCTGGCAATATGAATAACCAGAGTAGATCAACTCCCCCAAGGATCAATGGGGCAGACACAGCACAAGATCCCATGCACAAACAAACAGCTGAGATGTCAGAAATCAAATTCAGAATCTGGATAGCAAATAAGATTGAATTAGAACTCCAAGCAGTAACCCAAAAGATATCTCAAGAATTCAACAAATTCAAGACCAAACGACCAAAGATTTTGACACATTGACACAAGAAGTTGCATCCCTTAGCCGGGCGTTGTGGCAGGCGCCTGTAGTCTGAGCTACTCGGGAGGCTGAGGCAAGAGAATCGCTTAAGCCTAGGAGTTGGAGGTTGCTGTGAGCTGTGTGAGGCCACGGCACTCTACTGAGGGCCATAAAGTGAGACCATGTCTCTACAAAAAAAAAAAGTTGCATCCCTAAAAGATCTGAGAAACAGTAGAATCCCTCAGGAACAGAATAAAGCAAACAGAAGAAAGGATTTTTGACATTGAAGACAAAGTTTTTGAACACTCCCAAACTCTCAAAAAACGATGAGACATGGAGGGCAAAAACAGATCACTCTCTCAGAGAGCTCTAGGATAATTAGAAGAAAACTAATATTCATCTTATAGGGATCTCTGAAAGCGACGAAGTGGCATACACAAGGCACAGAGTCTCTTCTCCATGAGATTATGAAGGAGAATTTTCCAGACATGCCAAGAGATTCTGAAATTCAGATAGCAAACAGTTTCAGAACTCCAGCATGACTCAATCCAAATAAGACATCCCCCAGACACATCGTAATCAACCTCACTAAAGTTAATATGAAGGAAAAAATTCTGAAAGCTGCCAGAAAACCATTACCTATAAGGAGAAAAATATTAGAATAACTGCAGATCTCTCTGCTGAAACCTCTCAAGCTAGAAGAGGATGGTCATCTACTTTTAATCTCTTAAAACAAAATAACCTTCAACCCAGGATCCTATACCCAGCTAAACTGAGTTTCATTTATGATGGAGACATTAAATACTTCAATGACATTCACATATTGAAGAAATTTGCCATAACTAAACCAACTCTCAGATGTTCTCAGACCTATCTTCCATAAAGACCAGTGTAATCCTCCACCACAAAAGTAAACTCACCCAGAAAGTTTTGATCAAATTCCAACTTCCACAGTTGCAAAAGCATTAAAAATGTCCACTGGACTCTCAAAAGGCTTATCAATATTCTCAATTAATGTGAATGGTTTAAACTGTCCTCTAAAGAGGCACAGGTTGGCTGACTGGATACAAAAACTCAAGCCAGATATCTGCTGCATACAAGAATCGCATCTTACATTAAAAGACAGATATAGACTCAAGGTGAAGGGATGGTCATCTATATTCCAGGCAAATGGAAAGCAGAAAAAAGCAGGCATTGCAATCCTGTTCACAGGTGCAATAGGCTTTAAACCAACCAAAATAATTAAGGAAAAGGATGGTCACTTCATATTTGTTAAAGGTAATACAATGAGGTAATATGAGATAATAAAGGTCATATGATGAGATCTCTGTTATTAATATTTATGCAGCCAACCACAACGCACCTCAATTTATAAGAGAAAATCTAACAGACATGAGCAACTCAATTTCCTCCACTTCCATAGTACTTGAAGATTTTAACACCCCTTTAGCAGTGCTGGATAGATCCTACAAAAAGAAGCTAAGCAAAGAAATCTTAGATTTAAACTCAACCATTCAACATCTGGACTTAACAGACATCTACAGAACGTTTCATCCCAACAAAACTGAATACACATTCTTCTCATCAGCCCATGGAACAAACTCCAAAATCGACCACATCCTATGCCACAAATCTAACTTTAGCAAATTTAAAAAAATAGAAATTATTCCTAGCATCTTCTCAGACCATCATGGAATAAAAGTTGAACTCAATAACAACAGGAACCCTCATACCCATACCAAGACATGGAAGCTAAACAACCTTATGCTGAAGGATAGATGAGTTATAGACGAGATTAAGAAGGAAATCACCAAATTTTTGGAACAAAACAACAATCAAGACACGAATTACCAGAACCTCTAGGATACTGCAAAGGCAGTCCTAAGAGGGAAATTTATAGCACTGAAAGCCTTCTTCAAGAAAACAGAAAGAGAGGAAGTTAATAAATTAATGGGACATGTCAAGCAACTGGAGAAGGAAGAACACTCCAACCCCAAACCCAGCAGAAGAAAAGAAATAACCAAAATCAGAGCAGAATTAAATGAAATTGAAAACAAAAGAATTATACAACAGATCAATAAATCCAAAAGTGGTTTTTTGAAAAGATCAATAAAATAGATAAACCTCTGGCCAACCTAACCAGGAAAAAAGAGTAAAATCTCTAATTTCATCAATCAGAAATGGTAAAGATGAAATAACAACAGACCCCGCAGAAATTCAAAATATCCTGGGAGGAGAGACAAGATGGCGGACTGAAGCCAGCTTTCAACAAAGGCTCCCGTCCAGAAGGAGAGTTAAGGGACAGGAATTTAGTAAGTATCCTGGTGGACTTGAGCCTCACCAAGAGAGAAGGCTGAAGAACGCACATCAACACCGCTGAGGCAAGTTGTGATCACAAGGACGCAAACAAAAGGTACAAAATCCACCACCAAGCGGACGGGAGTCCCCCTCCCCCATGAGACCGGCTCTGTAGCCCCACAATTGAACAAGTGGGCAGAAATTAAAGCCCCTCCCACTACACTCCACGGGAGAGACCTTCTAAAAACTGGACCTACCTCCCCTACTGGGGTGCCGTGGCGTTCTCCTGCCGGACATAGGGCTGAATAAAACTTTGGGAATCCTTTGCCGGCAACCCTGAATCCCCGGCGCTCCCCTCCCGCCCACTGAGGTCTGGAGGCCTGTCCCCCAGGACTTCGGATCCTTGGGTGATTTCTCAAGGGGAATGGACAGTCCCCGAGTTGCGTCTGGTCAGCATTGACTCTGAGGCGCGCCGAGTGAGGAGAGGGCACCGGGCTGAGGGGGAGTCACGCCTCGCGGCACTTCCCTGCGGTGCAGTGCACCAACCCTCCCCGGGCATACGGGGCCCAAGACTGAATCAGACTCTGGCCTCCCCGCTGAGAGCTGAGAACCCCTACTCTCACTCGGGGTCTGAGGGCCTATCCCCCAGGAGTTCGGCTCCTTGGGTGATTTCTCGAGGGGAGTGCACAGTGCCTGAGCTGCGTCAGGTCAGCGCTGACTCTGGGATACGTGAGCGAGGAGAGGGCACTCCGCTGAGGGGAAATCAAGCCTTGGCGGCACTTCCCTGCAGTGCAGTGCAGGAGCCCTCCCCGGGCACAAGACTGAATAAGACTCTGGCCTCCCCGCTGAGAGCTGAGAGCCCCTACTCTCACTCGGGGTCTGAGGGCCTATCCCTCCGGAGTTCGGCTCCTTGGGTGATTTCTCGAGGGGAGTGCACAGTGCCGGAGCTGCGTCAGGTCAGCGCTGACTCTGGGATACGTGAGCGAGGAGAGGGCACTCCGCTGAGGGGAAATCAAGCCTTGGCGGCACTTCCCTGCGGTGCAGTGCAGGAGCCCTCCCCGGACCGTAGTATTGCGTGAAACTGAATGAAACTCTAGCTTCCCCCCGCCCCACTCCCAATCCGGGTCTGGGCGCCCATCCCCCAAGAGTTCTGATTCTTGGGGGATCTCTTAAGGGGTGTGGACCCAGCACAAACTGCGGCCGCTCAGTGCTGACTCTGGGGCGCGGGACAGAGGAGAAAAGGGTCGCCTGAGTGCCCACACCAGAGCAGCAGTTCCCTGCAGGTAGATCAACAGCCGTTTTTTCTTTAACGGCAGAACGCTCACTTCTGGATATTCTGAGGCCACACCCCCTGTCTCCCTGGGCAACCAGAGGAGGCCACCTGTGTCACGACTCACAAACCCAGAAGCCTCCAGGGCGGGGCCGACCCAGAGAGGTGTTCAGACGCAATTCTCCAGCAGCAAAGACGTTTGAACTCAAAACAGCCCGTCTCCTGTAGGCGACGACAGGAACAGAGACAGAACCTCACAAAGTTGTCTGTTCTGTTCTGTTCTGTTCTGTTAGCAGCATCCATCAGGGACGGGGCTAAGCCTGAGTGAACACCTCCTTCCCATCACCTGCATCAAACACTCAAAGATGTCAGGCCCCATCTCCTCCTGCTAGATAGCGGCAGTCTGCGGGGGCCTGGCAGACTTCCTCGCGATTCAGGCAGGTGCAAACCCCTGGAGTGTCTGTTCACTGCAGGCAACTGGGTTAGCCATCTGCAGAGATACCAGTGACTGGGTCCGACGGAGGGGCAAAGTGGGGAAGGAGACGTTAACCTTCCCAGACTGCTCTGTTTGCGGGGTGGCTCCTCCTGACTCCACGCTGCACTGGAGTGAGCTGTCTCAGAGGAGTCACCAGGCCCCTGTGATCCAGTTCCCAGAGACCTCTTGAACCCTTCCACCTGAGACAAGTGCCGATTGAGACAGTTGATTCGGACCTTTTGAACTGGGCTAATAGACTGAGGACTTTTCAGGTGGTGCCCTGGGTGTGCGATTGTAGGAAGGTTTGATTCTCCTTTTCCAACTGGGGCCAGAGGTGGGCAGGCGGGGTGACTTAATTGCTGATTTTTCCACACAGCTGAGACTTCAAGCCAGAGTAGAAGTTGCAATAGGATAGAACAGAAACCAGCTGAAAACAAGACAGAACCACTTTGCTCCACCACACCAGACAGGGCCCCAGTTTCTCAGGCCACAACACTGTACGGGCCCTCGATAAAACCCCAGGGGAAAAACCAAAGGGAGTAAACCATGGGGCGGAATCAGCGGAAAAACTCTGGTAACATGAATAACCAGAATAGATCAACCCCCCCAAGAAAAGATACGGCAGATGTGATTGAAGATCCCATTCATAAACAACTGGCTGAGATGTCAGAAGTCGAATTCAGAATTTGGTTTGCAGACAAGATTAATAAAATGGAATTAGGAATTCGTGGAGAAATTCAAAAACTGTCTCAAGAATTTAACGAATTTAAAGACAAAACCACCAAAGACTTAGACACACTGAAACAAGAACTTACAGCCCTCAAAGATATGAAAAATACAGTAGAATCCCTCAGTAACAGAATGGAGCAAGCAGAAGAAAGGATTTCTGACATTGAAGATAAAGTCTTCGAACGCTCCCAATCTCTCAAAGAGGAAGAGAAATGGAGAGCAAAAACGGATCACTCACTCAGAGAGCTCTCAGATAATTCGAAAAAACATAACATAAGGGTTATAGGAATTTCGGAGGCTGATGACGTGGCAGCCAAGGGCACAGAGGCCCTTCTACATGAAATTATGAAAGAAAATTTTCCAGACATGCCTAGAGAATCTGAAATTCAGATAGCAGACAGCTTCAGAACCCCAGCACGATTCAACCCCAAAAAGCCATCTCCCAGACATATCATAATTAGCTTCACTAAAGTTAACATGAAAGAGAAGATTCTCAAAGCAGCCCGGCGAAAGAAAACTATAACGTACAAAGGTAAGAATATTAGAATAACTGCAGATCTCTCTGCTGAAACTTTTCAAGCAAGAAGAGGCTGGTCATCAACTTTTAATCTCCTAAAGCAAAAAAACTTTCAACCCAGGATCTTGTATCCAGCTAAACTGAGTTTCATCTATGATGGAGAAATTAAATACTTCAATGACATTCATATGTTGAAAAAATTTGCCATAAGTAAACCAGCTCTTCAGGATGTTCTCAGACCTATCCTCCACAATGACCAACCCAATCCTATACCACAAAAGTAAACTCACTCAGAAACTTCGGATCAAACTCCAACTTCCACACTGGCGAAAGGATTAAAAATGTCCATTGGACCTTTGAAAAACTCGATACCCAAAATTCCACCAGACTTATCCTTACTCTCCATCAATGTGAATGGCTTAAACTGTCCTCTAAAGAGGCATAGGTTAGCTGACTGGATACAAAAACTTAAGCCAGATATTTGTTGCATACAAGAGTCACATCTCAACTTAAAAGACAAATACAGACTCAGGGTGAAAGGATGGTCATCCATATTTCAGGCAAATGGTAATCAGAAAAAAGCAGGTGTTGCAATTTTATTTGCAGATACGGTAGGCTTTAAACCATCAAAAGTAAGGAAGGACAAGAATGGTCACTTCATATTTGTTAAGGGTAATACTCAATATGACGAGATCTCAATTATTAATATCTATGCACCCAACCAGAATGCACCTCAATTTATAAGAGAAACTCTAACAGACATGAGTAACTTGATTTCCTCCAGCTCCATAATCGTTGGAGATTTCAACACTCCCTTGGCAGTGTTGGATCGATCCTCCAGAAAGAAGCTGAGCAAAGAAATCTTAGATTTAAACCTAACCATCCAATATTTAGATTTAGCAGACATCTACAGAACATTTCATCCCAACAAAACTGAATACACATACTTCTCATCAGCCCACGGAACTTACTCCAAAATTGATCACATTTTAGGTCACAAGTCTAACCTCAGTAAATTTAAAGGAATAGAAATTATTCCGTGCATCTTCTCGGACCATCATGGAATAAAACTTGAATTGAGTAACAACAGGAATCTGCATACCCATACAAAAACATGGAAGTTAAATAACCTTATGCTGAATGATAGCTGGGTCAGAGATGAGATTAAGAAAGAAATCACCAATTTTTTGGAACAAAATGACAATGAAGACACAAGCTATCAGAACCTCTGGGACACCGCAAAGGCAGTTCTAAGAGGGAAATTTATAGCACTGCAAGCCTTCCTCAAGAGAACGGAAAGAGAGGAAGTTAACAACTTAATGGGACATCTCAAGCAACTGGAAAAGGAAGAACATTCCAACCCCAAACCCAGTAGAAGAAAAGAAATAACCAAAATTAGAGCAGAATTAAATGAAATTGAAAACAAAAGAATAATACAACAGATCAATAAATCAAAAAGCTGGTTTTTTGAAAAGGTCAATAAAATAGATAAACCTCTGGCCAACCTAATCAGGAAAAAAAGAGTAAAATCTCTAATATCATCAATCAGAAACAACAAAGACAAAATAACCACAGACTCATCAGAAATCCAAAAAATCCTTAATGAATATTACAAGAAACTTTATTCTCAGAAATATGAAAATCTGAAGGAAATAGACCGATACTTGGAAGCACGCCACCTTCCAAGACTTAACCAGAATCAAGTGGAAATGTTGAACAGACCCATATCAAGTTCAGAAATAGCATCAACTATACAAAACCTCCCTAAAAAGAAAAGCCCGGGACCAGATGGTTTCACGTCAGAATTCTACCAAACCTTTAAAGAGGAATTAGTACCTATATTACTCAACCTGTTCCAAAATGTAGAAAAAGAAGGAAGACTACCCAACACGTTCTATGAAGCAAATATCACCCTGATCCCCAAACCAGGAAAAGACCCAACAAGAAAAGAAAATTATAGACCAATATCACTAATGAATATAGATGCAAAAATATTCAACAAGATCCTAACAAACAGAATCCAGCAACACATCAAACAAATTATACATCATGACCAAGTTGGTTTTATCCCAGGGTCTCAAGGCTGGTTCAATATACGTAAATCTATAAATGTAATTCAGCACATAAACAAATTAAAAAACAAAGACCATATGATTCTCTCAATTGATGCAGAAAAAGCTTTTGATAATATCCAGCATCCCTTCATGATCAGAACACTCAAGAAAATTGGTCTAGAAGGGACTTTTCTTAAACTGATAGAGGCTATCTACAGCAAACCCACAGCCAATATCATATTGAATGGAGTTAAATTGGAATCATTTCCACTCAGATCAGGAACCAGACAAGGCTGCCCATTGTCTCCATTGCTTTTCAACATTGTAATGGAAGTTTTAGCCACCGCAATTAGGGAAGAAAAGGCGATCAAGGGTATCCATATAGGGTCAGAAGAGATCAAACTCTCGCTCTTCGCAGATGATATGATTGTGTATCTGGAAAACACTAGGGACTCTACTACAAAACTCCTAGAAGTGATCAAGGAACACAGCAGCGTCTCAGGTTACAAAATCAACATTCATAAATCGGTAGCCTTTATATACACCAACAACAGTCAAATTGAAAAAGCAGTTAAGGACTCTATCCCATTCACAGTAGTGCCAAAGAAGATGAAATATTTGGGAATTTACCTAACAAAAGACGTGAAAGATCTCTATAAAGAGAACTATGAAACTCTAAGAAAAGAAATAGCTGAAAATGTTAACAAATGGAAAAACATACCATGCTCATGGCTAGGAAGAATCAACATTATCAAAATGTCCATACTACTCAAAGCAATATATACTTTCAACGCACTCCCTATTAAAGCTCCACTGTCATATTTTAAAGATCTTGAAAAAACATTACTTCGTTTTATATGGAATCAGAAAAAACCTCGAATAGCCAAGACATTACTCAGAAATAAAAACAAAACAGGAGGAATCACACTACCAGACCTCAGACTTTACTACAAATCGATAGTGATCAAAACAGCATGGTATTGGCACAAAAACAGAGAAGTAGATATCTGGAATAGAATAGAGAACCAAGAGATGAATCCAGCTACTTACCGCTATTTGATTTTTGACAAGCCAATTAAAAACATTCAGTGGGGAAAAGATTCCCTATTTAACAAATGGTGCTGGGTGAACTGGCTGGCAACCTGCAGAAGACTGAAATTAGACCCACACCTTTCACCATTAACTAAGATAGACTCTCATTGGATTAAAGATTTAAACTTAAGACATGAAACTATAAAAATACTAGAGGAGAATGCAGGGAAAACCCTTGAAGAAATTGGTCTGGGTGAGTATTTCATGAGGAGAACCCCCCGGGCAATTGAAGCAGCTTCAAAAATACACTACTGGGACTTGATCAAACTAAAAAGCTTCTGCACAGCTAAGAACACAGTAAGCAGAGCAAGCAGACAGCCCTCAGAATGGGAGAAGATATTTGCAGGGTATAACTCTGACAAAGGTTTAATAACCAGAATCCACAGAGAACTCAAACGCATCAGCAAGAAAAAAACAAGGGATCCCATCGCAGGCTGGGCAAGGGATTTGAAGAGAAACTTCTCTGAAGAAGACAGGCGCACGGCCTTCAGACATATGAAAAAATGCTCATCATCTTTAATCATCAGAGAAATGCAAATCAAAACTACTTTGAGATATCATCTAACTCCAATGAGACTAGCCTATATCACAAAATCTCAAGACCAGAGATGTTGGCGTGGATGCGGAGAAAAGGGAACACTTCTGCACTGCTGGTGGGAATGCAAATTAATACATTCCTTTTGGAGGGATATATGGAGAACACTCAGAGATCTAAAAATAGATCTGCCATTCAATCCTGTAATTCCTCTGCTGGGCATATACCCAGAAGACCAAAAATCACAACATAACAAAGATATTTGTACCAGAATGTTTATTGCAGCCCAATTCATAATTGCTAAGTCATGGAAAAAGCCCAAGTGCCCATCGATCCACGAATGGATTAATAAATTGTGGTATATGTATACCATGGAATACTATGCAGCCTTAAAGAAAGATGGAGACTTTACCTCTTTCATGTTTACATGGATGGAGCTGGAACATATTCTTCTTAGTAAAGTATCCCAAGAATGGAAGAAAAAATATCCAATGTACACAGCCCTACTATGAAACTAATTTGGGACTCTCACATGAAAGCTATAACCCAGCTACAACTTAACAATAGGGGGAAGTGGGAAAGGGGGGGGTGGGTAGAGGGAGGGGAATCGGTGGGATCACACCTGTGGTGCATATTACAGGGGTATTTGCGAAACTTGGTAAATGTAGAATATAAATGTTTTGGCACAGTAACTGAGATAACGCCGGAAAGGCTATGTTAACCACTGGGATAAAAATGTGTCAAATGGTTTATGAAGTGAGTGTATGATGCCCCATAATCATATCATTGTATACACTTATGATTTAATAAAAAAATTAAAAAAAAAAAAAATATCCTTAACGAATACTACAAGAAACTCTACTCTCAGAAATATGAAAATCTGAAAGAAATTGACCAATACCTGGAAGTACGCCCTACCAAGACTTAGCCAGAATGAAGTGGAAATGTTGAACAGGCCTATATCAAGTTCTGAAATAGCATCAACTATACAAAATCTCCCTAAAAAGAAAAGCCCAGGACCAGATGGCTTTATGTCAGAATTCTACCAAACCTTTAAAGAAGAACTAGTACCTATACTACTAAACCTTTTCCAAAATATAGAAAAAGAAGGAATACTACCCAACACATTCTACGAAGCAAACATCACCTTGATCCCCAAACCAGGGAAAGACCCAACAAGAAAAGAAAATTATAGACCAATATCACTAATGAATATTGATGCTAAAATACTCCATAAGATCCTAACAAACAAAATCCAACAACACATCAAAAAAATTATACACCATGACTAAGTAGGATTTGTCCCAGGGTCTCAAGACTGGTTCAATATACATAAATCTATAAATGTATTTCAACACATAAACAAACTAAAAAATAAGGACCATATGATTCTTTCAATTGATGCAGAAAAAGCTTTTGATAATATCCAGCATCCCTTCATGATCAGAACACTTAAGAAAATTGGTATAGAAGGGACATTTCTTAAACTAATAGAGGCCATCTACAGCAAACCCACAGGCAATATTGTATTGAATGGAGTTAAATTGAAATCATTTCCACTTAGATCAGGAACCAGGCAAGGTTGCCCATGGTCTCCATTACTCTTTAACATTGTAATGGAAGTTTTAGCCATTGCAATCAGAGAAGAAAAGGCCATCAAGGGTATCCACATAGGGTCAGAAGAGATCAAACTTTCACTCCTTGCAGACGATATGATCGTATATCTGGAAAACACTAGGGATTCTACTACAAAATGTTTAAAAGTGATCAAGGAATACAGCAATGTCTCAGACTACAAAATCAACACCCATAATTCTGTAACCTTTATATATACCAACAATAACCAAGCTGAAAAAACAGTCAAGGACTCTATTCCTTTCACAGTAGTGCCAAAGAAGATGAAATATTTGGGAGTATACCTAACAAAGGATGTGAAAGATCTCTACAAAGAGAACTATGAAACTTTAAGAAAAGAAATAGCTGAAGATGTTAACACATGGAAAAACATACCATGCTCATGGCTGGGAAGAATCAACATTGTTAAAATGTCTGTACTACACAAAGCAATATATAATTTTAATGCAATTCTGATTAAAGATCCATCGTCATATTTTAAAGATCTTGAGAAAATAATACTTCATTTTATATGGAATCAGAAAAAACCTTGAATAGTCAAAACATTACTCAGCAATAAAAACAAAGCAGGAGGAATCACGCTACCAGACCTGAGACTGTACTATAAATCAATAGTAATCAAAACAGTATGGTAGTGGCACAAAAGCAGAGAAGTAGATCTCTGGAACAGAATAGAGAACCAAGAGATGAATCCAGCTACTTACTGTTATTTGATCTTTGACAAGCCAATTAAAAACATTCAGTGGGGAAAATATTCCCTATTTAATAAATGGTGCTGGGTAAACTGGCTGGCAACCTGTAGAAGATTGAAACTGGACCCACACCTTTCACCATTAACTAAGATAGACTCTCACTGGATAAAAGATTTAAACTTAAGACATGAAACTATGAAAATAGTTGATGAAACTGCAGGGAAAACTCTTGAAGGAATTGGCCTAGGTGAATATTTTATGAGGAGGACTCCCCAGGCAATTGAAGCAGTGTCAAAAATACACTACTGGGACCTGATCAAACTAAAAAGCTTCTGCACAGCCAATAACATAGTAAGTAAAGCAAGCAGATAGCCCTCAGAATGGGAGAAAATATTTGCAGGTTATACCTCTGATAAAGGTCTAATAACCAGAATCCACAGAGAACTCAAACATATTAGCAAGAAAAGAACACGTGATCCCATCTCAGGTTGGGAAAGGGACTTGAAGAGAAACTTCTCCAAAGAAGACAGATGCACAATCTACAAACACATGAAAAAAAGCTCATCATCCTTAATCATCAGAGAAATGCAAATTAAAACTACTTTGAGATATTACCTAACCCCAGTAAGAGTAGCCCACATAACAAAATCCCAAAACCAGAGATGTTGGCGTGGATGTGGAGAAAAGGGCATACTTCCGCCCTGCTGGTGGGAATGCACACTAATACGTTCCTTCGGAAGGATGTTTGGAGAATACTTAGAGACCTAAAAATAGACCTGCCAATTATTCCTATAATTCCTTTACTAGGTTTATACCCAGAAGACCAAAACTCACAATATAACAAAGACATCTGTACCAGAATGTTTAATGCAGCCCAATTCATAATTGCTAAGTCATGGAAGAAGCCCAAGTGTCCATCGACCCACGAATGGACTAGCAAATTGTGGTACATGTATACCATGGAATATTATGCAGCCTTAAAGAAAGATGGAGACTTTACCTCTTTCATGTTTACATGGATGGAGCTGGAACATATTCTTCTTAGCAAAGTATCTCAGGAGTGTAAGAAAAAGTATCCAATGTACTCAGCTCTACTATGAAGCTAAATTATAGCTTTCACATGAAGGCTATAACCCAACTATAGCACAAGACTATGGGGAAAGGGCCAAGGAAGGGGTGGGAGGGGGGAGGTTTTAGTGGAGGGAGGGTAATGGGCGGGGCCACATCTACGGTGCATCTTAGAATGGGTACAGGCAAAACTTACTAAATGCAGAATACAAATGCCCACATACAGTAACTAAGAAAATGCGATGAAGGCTACATTGAACCGTTTGATGAGAATATTTCAGATTGTAAATGAAACCTGCATATTGTACCCCTTGATTGCACTAATGTACACAGCTATGACTTAACTATAAAAATTAATTAGAAATAAATAAATAAATAAATATTAATTATTGAAATCTCATCATATTGAGTATTACCTTTAACAAATATGAAGTGACCATTCTTATCCTTCCTTACTTTTGTTGGTTTAAAGCCTAGTGTGTCTGCAAATAGAATTGCAACACCTGCTTTTTTCTGAGTACCATTTGCCTGAAATATGGATGACCATCCTTTCACCCTGAGTCTATACTTATCTTTTAAAGTAAGATGTGACTCTTGTATGTAGCAAATATCTGGCCAGGGTTTTTGTATCCAGTCAGCTAACCTGTGCCTCTTTAGAGGACAATTTAAGCTGTTCACATTAATGGAGAATATAGATAAGTCTGGTAAAATTTTGGGTATCGAGTTTTTCAAAAGTCCAGTAGACATTTTTAATCCTTTCACCACTGTGGAAGTTGGAGTTTGATCAAAAGTTTTTGAGTGAGTTTACTTTTGTGGTAGAGGATTGGGCTGGTCATTATGGAGGATAGGTCTGAGAATATCCTGATGAACTGGTTTGTTTATGGCAAATTTCTTCAACATATGAATGTCATTAAAGTAATTAATTTCTCCATCATAAATGAAACTCAGTTTAGTTGGATACAGGATCCGGGGTTGAAAGTTATTTTGCTTTAGGAGATTAAAAGTCAATGACCACCCTCTTCTGGCTTGAAAAGTTTCAGCAGAGAGGTCTTCAGTCATTCTAATATTCTTCCCTTTGTAGGTAATGGATTTCTTATGTCTGGCCGCTTTCAGAATTTTCTCCTTCATATTAACTTTAGTGAAGTTAATTATGATATGCCTGGGGGATGTTTTATTGGGATTGAGTCGTGGTGGGGTCCTGAAACTGTCTGCTATCTGAATTTCAGAATCTCTTGGCATATCTGGAAAATTCTCTTTCATAATTTTATGGAGAAGGGCCTCTGTGCCTTGCAAGGCCACTTCATCACTTTCAGGGATTCCAATGAGGCGGATATTAGCTTTCTTTGAATTATCCCAGAGCTCTCTGAGAGAATGATCTGTTTTTGCTGTTCATTTCTCTTCCTCTTTGCGAGTTTGGGAGCATTCAAAGGCTTTGTCTTCCATGTTAGAAATCCTTTCTTCTGCTTGCTCCACTCTGTTACTGAGGAATTTTACTGTATTTTTCAGATCTTTGAGGGCTGCAAATTCTTGCTTCAGTGCATCAAAATCTTTGGTGGTTTTGTCTCTAAATTCATTAAGTTCTTGAGACAACTTTTGAATTTCCCCTCGAATTTCTAATTATGACTTTTGAATTTCTCCTCAAATTTCTAATACCAAATTTTCCTCTATTCTATTAATCTTGTTTGCAATCCAAATTCTGAATTTGATTTCTGACATCTTGGCCAGCTGTTTATGAATGGGATCTTCAGTTACATCTGCCATATCTTTCTTTGGGGGGATTGATCTATTCTGGTTATTCATGTTACCAGAGTTTTTCTGCTGATTCCACCCCATGATTGCTTTACATTGATTTTTCCCCTGGAGCTTTGTCAAGAACCCGTACAGTGCTACAGCCTGAGAAACTGGGGATCTGTTTGGTGTGGTGGGGCTAAGTGGCTCTGTCTTGTTTTCAGCTGGTTTCTATCCAACCCTAGTGAAACACTTACCCTGGGTTGAAGTCTCAGCTGTGGAGAAATACCAGCAATTAAGTCACCCTGCCCCCCACAGGCAACAATTGGAAAAGGAAAATCAAACCTTCCTACAAACACACACCCAGGGCACCACTTGAATAGTCCTCGGGTGATTGGCTCAGTTCAAAAGGTCCAAATCAATTGTCTCAGTCAGTACCTGACTCAGGTGGGAGAGTTTAAAAGGTCTCTGGCAACTGGATCGCAGGGGTCTGGTGACAACTCAGATATGGCTTGCTCTGGTGCTCCATGGAGTCAGGAGGACCCACCCAGCAAATAGATTAGTCTGGGAAGGTTGATGCCTCCTTCCCCACCTTGCACCTCTGTCACACCCAGTCACTGATAGCCGCCACAGGGCTGTGACCCAGTTGCCTCTAGTGGACAGATACTCCAGGGGTTTGCACCTGCTTGAATCACAAGGAAATCTATTTCTGCTCAGCCAGGCTGCTGCGCTCTTCCTCTGTCCAGCAGGGGGAGGTGAGACCTGACAACCTCGAGTGCTTGATGGAGGCTGGGGTGTGTTCACTCAGTTCCAGCCCCACTCCCGATTGATGTTACTGACAGAACAGAACAGAACAATTTTGCGGGAATTTGTTTCTGTCCCTGGTTAATTCCCCTGCAGAAGAGAATCTGTTTTGAGTTCCCAGAGCCTGCGCCTCAGGCCCTGTCCTTGCTTTTGCAGGCTTGTATTCGGTTAACTGTCAGTTCTAGCCTCCTGCCTTCCTTTGTCTATAGGCTGACGATCCGCTGAGGGCCGGGTGCGTCTTAGGCTCAGTAAAGCAGTCCTCTGGGTCAGCCCCACCCTGGGAACTTCCCAGCTCTGCACGTGTGTTTCTAGTCCCTGCGCTCCACCCAGGCTGGTACCACCTCAGGGTAACCCTTTACTCACAGGGCCTGCGTTTCTGTCCCAGATCTGTTCCGCAGTGGTTGCCACCTGAGAAGATGCCCGGCCTCCTCTGGTTGCCCAGGGAGACAGGGGATGTGACTTCGGAATATGTGGGAGTGAGCCCTTTTGTTGCCAAAAATGGCTGCTACTCTGCACCTCAGGGCACCGCCGCTCCAGTGTGGTTCCCTCTCAGCCTACCATCCTCTCCTCACTCCCGTGCCACACAATCAGCACTGACCAGCTGCAGTCTAGGCCCTGTCCACACCCCTCGAGAAATCACCCAAGAATCTGGACTCCTGGGGGACAGGCCTCCAGACCTCAGAATGAGAGTGGAGGGGAGTGCTAGGAGCTCAGAGTTGCAGGTAGAGAATATATACAGTTTTATACAGTTTTATGCCTGGCAGGAAAATGCTGTGGCACCCTAGTAGGGGAAGTAGGTCCAGTTTTTAGAGGGTCTCTCCCATGGAGTGTAGTGGGAGGACCTTTGAACTCTGCTCATTTGTTTGTGGGGCACTCCAAGCCATTTTCATGGGGGAGGGGACTCCTGTCTGCTTGGTGATGGATTTTGTTACTTTTGTTTGTATCCTTGGGGATGCAGCTCACCTCAGTTGGGTTGATGTGTGTTCTTCAACCTTCTTTCTTGGTGAAGCTCTAATCTACCAGGTTACTTGCTAAATTTATGTCCTTTAACTCTCCTTCTGGACGGGAGCCTCTGTGGAAAGCTGGCTTCAGTCAGCCATCTTATTTCCCCACACTCAAGTTCTCTTAACAAACTCTACCCAAGGGTCTCTTAAGGGGAAGTAGATATATGTGTTGTCTACCCTCATCTCAAAGTTTTTGACTGTCATAAGCTATATTGGCCAGCAGAAATCAAGTATTGGATTAGAATAGAAGAAACTGTGATCATTTATTCAATCCATTAATTAATAAAATTGCCTACTGAAGAACTTCCAAACCCTCTAAAACCATGGGACCTAGAAGGCAATGTCTTGCCCATTAAAACAGATACTGGAGATTCCACTGGCCTCATGGTATCACAAGTAGTCCTTGCTTGTTCTCATTTGGGTGGTCTCCATTTGTGAACATTATGTGTCTCAGTACTTGATGATAGAAAATATTATTGTATTATTGTTGTTGGTACAAACAGGAGAGAATTCAGATGTTTTTCCTCTTTCTCTTTAGACAGTGGATGGACCTCCAGCAAACAGATGTCTTGTGGAATCTGGGTAATGCCTTTGGTGGAAGTTTATCTCTGAGCATTGTCTTGGGAGCTTGGCTCCAGGGAGCTTGTGTGTTTCTGTACCACATGCCGACCTTTTGCCCGGAGACTGTTCTACACGTAAGACCAGTTTCTTGTGTGGGTTGTATGGGACAAAGGCCCAAGGGAGGCATTAGCGTTCCCATGACTCATACCCAAAATGGGTGAATTAAGAAACAAACTTGGAATGTAACCTTGAGGATTTTCTCCCTACTTCTGAGAGAAATTCCCTCTCAATTCTCTAGACTCTTTGGAATTAGGAGGATGTAGCTACTTTAGCCGTAGTACTGATAAACATTCAAAAGGCAATAATGACAATGAAGATGATGATAATGTCCGCTATCTTTTATTGATTACTTACTGGCATGTCATGTGTACTATTTCATTTCAACTCCCCAACAACCCTGGAGGTAGGATTTGGGGAACTGAGGCTCAGAGAGATTACATAGCTAGCCCAAGGAATTGCAGAGATGGAAACAGGAATCAAACCCTTGTCTATTGGACTCTAGAGCACAATCTCTAAACTGCTTTGCTTTCATCTAAACTACTTCTTCAGTCCCAAATTTTACTGCCAACATCCAAGTTTATTATTCAAAGCAATAAGGATCTAAACAAGGGAGTTTTATGTGTCTATTCAGTCATCAGATAATTAACATGATAACTCCTAGATTCAGATTGCTAAAGCTGAAGGACTGTCTTCCAAGGCCCATGCCTGTGGGCTGAAGAATTGCTAAATCTTCAAGACAAAGGATTTGCCCTAGCTGAGTGTCAAAGTTAGATCTTCTTCCCTGGACCTTTTCCCCCAAGAGCCTCACTGTCATTTTCATCTTCACATACAGATTTGGTTTTTCCTTCCTTTGGGGCCCAGGCCCTGTCCAGGTTTCCCATCACCACTCTATCTGGAAGTCCAGGGATGTACCAGGAACTGCTTCAACACAAGTGCTTCTCCAGGTAAGAGAGAATCTCTCAGAAAAGTGTCCATTTCTACCCATGGTATGAGAACAGGAACCCTCAATTTATCTGCCTTATTGCCACTTATGGCAATAACTCCATTAAGGTGTGGGATTCTTCATTCTCTTGTGATTTTTAAAGTCTGTATCTTCTAGCCCCACAGGAGTTCAGGATATAAAATTTAATTTTTATCAAAATGTTGGGTGAGTTCAATTAATTTATAATTATACTTTCCTTTAGGAAGACAAGCATTAAAAACAAATACATTGCCTATTAAAACAAAGGTAAACGTTAAAGACAAAGAGCACCTCTTCTATTGGATGTCTTTCTAAAGCCTTTCTAAGCCTTATAAATCTTTCTAAAGCCTTTCTAAGCCTTATAAATCTTTCTAAGACAAATTTGTATGAATATCTATCTATCCCCATGTAAACATATTATAATACTGGGGAGAGATTAGATAGATGGTATCATAGTATATACCTATATTAAGGTGAAACTTGCATTTTTCATTCCATACTGTTCCTTAGATCTCTATTTATGATATAATATGTGTAATATATCTTTAATCTTTGCCTAGTGTTCCTTGGAATGAATGGTGTTTTAATGAACCAAGTACTTATAAAAATATTTGGATCTTTTCCAAGTTAGAGTTGATTATTTTTACACTTTTAAATACTTTTCTTTTAAAAGTATAAGAAAAATAAATAAATAAAAGTATAAGAAATAATATGGACATTTCTTGTGATAGCATGTTGATTAATAGAGATATGCTGTGTTTGAGCCTATTTTTAACTGCTCCATAAAATGCCAACAAGCTGGTGAAATGGGCATCAAAGCCCATTGATAGCATGGGGATAGATAGATATTCATACAGTGCTCATATCATAGAATTCTCTAGGGTACTAACAAAGAAGTAGAATTGCCAATTATAATCAGTAAAGATTAATGAGATATCACAGGTTCCAAAGCATGGCATCAACCTTTAGAATTTGCTAAATACTTATTTTACCAAATTTTACTTTAGCTGTGCAAAGAAGGAAATATACACTACAGAAGGAAGCATTTGTGGTAGCAAACAATGTAGACATTAAGAAATGCCTAGTTAGGGCTCAGCACCTGTAGTTCAGCAGCTAGGGCACCGGCCACATACACCAGGGCTGTCAGGTTCAAACTCAGCCCAGGCCTGCCAAACAACGACAACTATAACAAAAAAATGGTCGGGCATTGTGGTGGGCACCTGTAGTCCCAGCTACTTGGGAGGCTGAGGCAAGAGAATTGCTTTAGCCCAAGAGTTTGAGGTTGCTGTGAGCTGTGACTCCATAGCACTCTACACAGGGGAACATAGACAGACTCTGTCTCAAAAAAAAAAAAAAAAAGCCTAGTTTGTTGGCATTTTATGGAGCAGTTAAAAATATTTACATTCAAATACAGCATATCTCTATTAATCAATATGCCATCACGAGAAATGTCCAGATTATTTCTCTTACCTTTAAAATAAAGGCATTTAAAAATTTAAACATAGTCAACTCTTATTTGTAACTCTGAAATTAATAATAGAAAGGCAATGGTACAATGATGTAATAATGCTTCTGGAATTAATTCAGAAACAGTTCATCAGTTTAAATTTCTCCTTGTCTCAGGACTTAATTGAGTAGGCAGATATTACCTAATAAAGACGAGTATCATAACCATTAATTGACACTCTTCTGTTCAAAATACCTAGGGTCACTCCTCCTCTATCTGAAACTACAAAGAGTTTTGCACTAATTTCATTCTCACATCTGACCCTTTTACCATCATAAAAATCAAATACAGACAAAATGAACTATAGGTTTAGAAAAGATATTTAACTACTATTCTTTTTTTTATTTTTTTATTGTTGGGGATTCATTGAGGGTACAATAAGCCAGGTTACACTGATTGTAATTTTTTTTTTTTTTTTTGGCCGGAGCTGGGTTTGAACCTGCCACCTCCAGCATATGGAACCAGTGCCCTACTCCTTGAGCCACAGGCGCCGCCCCACTGATTGCAATTTTAACTACTATTCTATCTATGCCTGGGGGCCCTGTGGAAACTTCTCATAATGTCCAGAGTCTTTGAGCCTGGTTTGTAAACTGATGGCTCTCTTTGCATTGCCAAACCTCAGAAAATTAGTTTCTGCTTTCTTACCAGTTCTGATACATCCTTCGCACAACACTTCAGACTTTAGGGGAAGTAATGAAACTTTGAAGGGTTTCTGCAGAGGCTAGATTCTTGACATCAGTTAGTACTGACTGATCCACTTTTAACGTGAATGTCTCTTGTGTAGAAGAGTAAATGAGAGTCTTCATGGAGATTGATCCAACTGGGGCATCTGAATAGATTGTCTAATAGAATACTAATAAGAACATAAACTACCATTTAATGAATACCTCCTATGTATTTGGTGATATCTGCATCATTTTTCCAAAATTCTTTCTTACAACTGACCTATTATTGGTAGAAATATTCACCAAGTCTAACAACAACAACTTTTGATACCTCTCTAGCCACAGATTCAAGAGTCTGAAGCATTGTGTGGCTATAGGAGGACCCATCAGCCCTGGGGTGATAGAGGACTGGAAACGCATCACTAAGCTGGATATCTATGAAGGCTATGGACAGACAGAAACTGTAAGTTGATGCTGAATCACCATTCAGCCAGATAACCAAACTTGTCCATTCGCTATGTAAGCACATTTAAAGCCCTAGGCACATACTAAAAATGCAGAAACCTAGAGGTTGGAAGTCCAAAATCAGGGTGCCAGAATGTTCTAATTGTGGTGAGGACCCTATTCTGAATTGCAGACTGCTGACTTCCCATTCTGTTCTCACATGACAGAGAAATATAGAGACCACCCTCTTTGGTATCTCTTCTTATAAGGGCACTAATCTCATCAGGAGGCCCTCACCCTCATGACCTGATCTGAACCCAGTTACCTCCCTAAAGTCTGCATCTCCAAATATTATCATATTAAGGAGTGAGTTTTAACATGTGAATTGGGGATGGGGGGCTGGGAGGGGAACAACTTGCATCATCTGCAAGACAAATAATCCCTGTCCTCAAATATGCACAATTGAATAATGTAGGCCATTGTAATACAGGTATGGTGGGGTAAATGTATGATGCAGAAACCTAGGTCACACTGGAAATGTGTGGAAGGGAAAGAGAAGTAGCCTCTTGGAGGAAGTGACCTTCAAGCAGAGACAGGAAAAAGAGAGGGTGGAAGGAGGGTTTGGAGTAGAGATACCAGTAAATGCAAAAGCTATAGCATCAGAGTTGTAAAATAAAGTGAATGAAATCAATCATTACTCTAGTGTGTATATTATGTCTGTCTTGGAAGTCACTTGTGGGTCTCCCTGTCCCTTGGAAATGGAACCTCCAAATCCAAATATTTGTAGCCACACAGGGTTCCTTTTGACCAGGACTTTTATGAATTCCGAGCTTTTGTGTGTGTGTGTGTGTTTTTTTTATTTTATTTTATTTATTTATTTTTTTTTTAGAGACAGAGTCTCACTTTATGGCCCTCGGTAGAGTGCCATGGCATCACACAGCTCACAGCAACCTCCAACTCCTGGGCTTAAGCGATTCTCTTGCCTCAGCCTCCCGAGTAGCTGGGACTACAGGCGCCTGCCACAACGCCTGGCTATTTTTTGGTTGCAGTTCAGCCGGGGCCGGGTTTGAACCCGCCACCCTCAGTATATGGGGCCGGCGCCTTACCAACTGAGCCACAGGCGCCCACATGATTCCCTCTTCTTTTCCTGCATTGTGTGGGCTGGCTCAGTTTGCCAAATTCCAACTGGCACACAGCTATTTGTCTCTTACTGTTTTCCACAAGAGAGCAAATCACATATGTGAATTCATGAAAGGAATATAGACTGGGGCACCATGGAGAGAAATGCCATCATATACTGCCTCCTGCCATCTTGCTGATCATGCTGTCTTACCATCCAGGAATTTGAACCCCTAAACTTTTCCATAATACTTACCCTTCCAGGAAATGTAGTATAAGTCTTCTATTTGGACTGTTTCTTTATGGGAACCAAGCTCTCCAGGATCACCCATCTTCCCTGGTTGTTGTAAAATTCTAATAAATAAAAATTTCTCCATCTCATACACATCCATGATTGACCCATACAAGAACCAGTTCTCATGTCCTCCAAGAAAGATACCTGCACTCTTTCTAGGTGCCCCATGTGCTGTGCTAAAGTATCTCTCAGTGTCTCAAAACAATCACCTATTTTTGAAATATTCTTATGAAAAATCTCAAAGATATACAAAAATAGATTAAATAGCACATTGAATTCTCTTGTATTTATTGATCAATTTCAACAATTATTACCTTATGGTTAATCCTCACTTATCAATACTCTAAACTAATTTCAGAAGTCATATTTTATTCAAACATAGTTTTAGTAAAAAATTCTACTATTATACCTAAAAGTTAACAATAATTCCCTCTTGTCATTAAATATCCACTGTTCACATATTTATCCACCATTCAAGTCTTGAGTGTTTTCTAGTTTACCATTTGTTCCAATCAGGACTACACATTGTGATTAGTTGACAAGTCCTTTACATATATTTTTAACCCATGATTTTCATCATTACCTCTTTTTGTTTTGTTATTTTTTTACTTAAAGAATTGTTGGTCCTTTTGACTATTTCACAGCTTGGATTTTGCTAAGTACATTCCTACAGTGTTGTTTGACATTCTCCTCTATTTCTCTGCATTTCCTAAAAATTGGTAAATATACCTAGATATTTAATAGGATGCATGCCTATTTGATTTGGAGGGTTTTAGGGGGGCCCAAGACTACTCCTTAAGTCATATGATGTTCCTCCATCAAAAGGCACATAGTATCTAATTATTTCTTTTTTCATGACGACCGTAGCCATTGGTGATCAATGAATAGATCCATTAATTCATTGCTTTTTTAAAGACAAAAAACTTGCCTGCATTTCTTTAAACAGGGTCTACTCTGTGCCACTTCCAAAAGAATGAAATTGAAGCCAGGTTCTCTGGGGAAGCCATTGCCACCTTACATTGTCCAGGTAGGAGGCCATAACAATAATTATGACTGTTTTTTGCTAACTGAGCTCTTACTGAATACCTGGCACTTATCCATGCCACTTAGCAACATTATTAGACTATCTTATTTGCTCATGACCAACACCTCTAGCAGGAGGATACCATTATTACCTCCATTTAACAGATAAGGAAACTGAGGCCTGGGAAGACTGGATAGCTTCACCAAGCAGCTAATACATAGTAAGTGATAAAGTCTGCCTTTAAACCCAGTTAGTCTGCCTCCAACATCCATATTCTTAATGACAATGTAAAATAACACACTTGGCCTCATACCCATATTTGGCCTGATAGCGATGCTATGTTTCTTCTTAACATTTATTCTGAAATGTTATCAAAAGTTGGGACAATGGAAATCACTGAGCTAGGGGCTGATGTTATAAAGTTCTTACCCTTTGAAGAGCTGAAACCACTCTAAAGAAGACAGGCTAAATGGACAAATGATTTAATACCATCATGACGTACCTAAATAAATTGCTGACGTGGTACAGAAGAAAAAGAAATTCTTTTCCTCTGAAGGATCAGGGAAATTCTTCAACAAGATAACACAAACATATACATTCTCACTGCAAATCAATCACCTTTGGGAACTATACCTTTGTTTTAATAATATTGCTTCTGCTCAAAAATATTTTAAGATAATTCTTCGGGCAATGGCCACCAACAAAAGCAATCTCATTTTTACTAAAAAATATATTCCCAGCCAGGCATGATGGCACATGCCTCTAATTCCAGCACTTTGGGAGCCTGAGACAGAAGGCTGGCTTGAGGCCAGAAATTCAACACCAGCCTGGGCAACAGCACAAGACTCTGTCTCAAAAACCAAAAATAAAAAAAACTAGCCACGTATGGTGGTGCATGGCTGTAGTCCCAGCTACTTAGGGGGGAAAAAATCATTCCCTAGTTGGAGATTTCAAGATCGCACCTTCAATGATGGATAGAACAGTGACAGGACATTAACAAGGAAGTGGAAGACTTAAGAAGCAATATAATACAAGTAGATCTAACAAACATCTTCAGAACACTGCATCTAACAGTATCCAAACACAGATTTTTTATCAAGTGAACAAGGAACATTCTCTAGGGTATATCATATCATAAGCCAGAAAGTAATTCTTAGTGAATTTAAAGAGATTGAATCATACAAAGTATCTCTAACCTTTCATCATAGGAAACTAGAAAAAGAGAGCCAGCCAAAACGAAAACAAGTGCAGGAAGGAACAAAGATTACAGCAAAAATAAGTGAAATAGAGAACATAAAAACAATAGAGAAAATCAACTAAACAAGTGGCTTTTTTGAAAAAAGATCAATAAAATTGACAAACCTTTAAATAGCCCAACCAAGAAAAAATGAGAGAAGACTCAAATTACTTAAATCAGGAATCGGAGAGGGGAAATTATTACTGACAGTTCAGAAACAGAAAAGATTATAAGAAAACAGTATGAACAATTCTACACCAACAAATTGGATACCCTAGATGAAATGGACAAATTTCTAGAAACATACCAACTACCAAAAAAAAAAAAAAGAAGAAGAAAAATAAATAGAAAATCTGAATAGACCTATTACAAGTAAATAAACTGATAAAAAACTTCACACAAAATCACCAAACCCTTAACCAGACTAATTAAGGAGGAAAAAAAAAGAGAAAAGACTTTAATAAATAAAATCAGGAATGGAAGAAACATCACAAGTAATGCCACAAAAATATAATACAAAGGATCATATAATACAAAATATAATACAAAAAATATAATATAAAGGATCATAGAGATGACTATATGGACAACCTAAAGAAATGGATAAGTTCCTAGAAACATATGACTAACCAAGGCTGAATTATAAAGAAATAGAAAGGCTAAACAGACCAATAACAAGGAAATTGAATTAGTAATCAAAAACTTTCCAACAAAGAAAAATCCAGCACCAGGTGGCTTCACAGGTAAAGTCTACCAAATATTTAAAGAATAAATATCAATCTTCTTAAACTCTCCAAAAATATATAGGAAGGTATATTTCCAAACTCAATTTTTAAGAGGCCAGTATCACCCTGATACCAAAAATAAGAAACCCATAAAAAAAAAAAGAAGATTATGGCCAGGCCAATGGCTCACACCTGTAGTCTTAGCATTCTGAGAGGCTGAGGTGGAAGGATCCCTTGAGCTCAGGAGTTTGGGATCAGCCTAAGCAAGAGTGAGACTCATCACTACTAAAGATGGGAAAATTAGCTAGGCACAGTGATATGCACCTGTTCTACCAGCTACTCAGGGGACAGTGAGGCAGGAGGATCCCTTAAACCCAATATGGGGTTGCTGTGAGCTAGGCTGATGTTACGGCACTCCAGCCTGGGGAAACAGACTGAGGAGACTCTATCAAAAAAAAAAAAAAAAGAAAGAAAATTACAAGCCAATATCCCCAATGAACCAAAAACTCTCAGCCAAATATCAGCAAACCAAGTTAAACAGCACTTTAAAGGGATCAAACACCATGACCAAGAAGAAATTATCCCATTAAGGCAAGGATGAGCCAGCATACTAAAACCAAACAATGTGTTATACCACATTAACAGATTAAAGACTAAAAATCACATGATCATGTCAATAGATGCCAAAAAAAATTGACAAAATTCAACACCATTTGGTAATAAAACTCTCAACAAATTAGGTATAGAAGGAATTTACCTCAACATAATAAAGGCCATATATGAAAATGTAAGCTAACATCTTAGTCATTGGTGAAAGCTTTTCCTCTAAGTTCTTTTTTTTTTTTTGGAGACAGAGCCTCAAGCTGTCACCCTAGGTAGAGTGCCATGGCATCACAGCCCATAGCAATCTCCAACTCCTGGGCTCAAGTTATTCTCCTGCCTCCGCCTCCCAAGTAGCTGGGACTACAGGCGCCCACCACAACGCCCGGCTATTTTTTGGTTGCAGCTGTCATTATTGTTTGGCGGGCCCAGGCTGGATTCGAACCCGCCAGCTCAGGTGTATGTGGCTGGTGCCTTAGCCGCTTGAGCCACAGGCGCCGAGCCTTCCCTAAGTTCTTGAAAAGAAAATGATATGCACTCTCACTGTATCACTCAACATAATACTGAAAGTCTTAATAAGAGCAATTAGACAAGTGAAAAAAGGGAGCCTCTAAATCAGAAAGGAAAAAAGTAAAATTATCTGTTTGTAGATGACATAGTCTTATAGATATACAGAAAATGTTAAAGATTCCCCCCAAAAACTGTTAGAACTAATAAATGAATTCAGCAAAATTCCAGTAAACAAAATCAACATCCAAAAAATCAGCCATGTTTCTATACACTAACAATGAATTGCCCAAAAAAGGAAGTTTAAAAAAAATCCATTCACAATAGAATCAAAAAGAATAAAATACTTAGGAATAAACTTAACCAAGAAGGTGAAAAACCTGCACACTGGGCTGGGTGTGGCAGCTCATGCCTGTAATCCTAGCACTCTGGGAGGCCAAGGCGAGTGGATCGCTTGAGCTCATGAGTTCGAGAAGAGCCTGAGCAACAGCGGGATCGCATCTCTAAAAATAGCCAGATGTTGTGGTCCTGTAGTCCCAGCTACTCAGGAGGCTGAGGCAAGAGGATCACTTAAGCCCAAGATTTTGAGGTTGCTGTGAACTATGACACCATGGCACTCCACCACAGGCAACAAAGTGAGACTCTGTCTCAAAAAAAAAAAAAAGTAAAGAAAAACTTGTACACTAAAAACTATAAAACACTGAGGAATAAAATTAAAGTAAATTCAAATAAATGAAAAGACATTCTGTGTTGATAACTGGAAGAATTAATATTGTTAAAATATTCATACTACTCCAAATTGTTAGCAACCACTGTTAACCTGAATGGCCATTTCAGGCAGGTGATGCTGGTCAGGCCCTAACAAGTCCAGCTGAGCCTATATGTGCCAATCTCTGGAGATTGTTTATTCACTTCTTTTTTAATTTTTTTAATTTTTTTATTTTTTATTAAATCATAACTTTGTACATTGATGCATGTGTGGGGTTCAGGGTACTGCTTCGATATACAATGTGAATGTTTATTCATTTCTAAGGCCTACCTACAGTCATAGATAAGCTGGGAAACCGGACTCCATGGTGCCAGTCAAGGACCCAGGGCAGTCTTACAGACTCAATGAAGCATTAACTGGCTATAAATTTAGTCTAACTAAAAATACTTTACAGATATAGCCACCTTGAAAACAAGAGATATTTGACTTTATAACTCATGGGGGCGGCATTTGTTTAATGTATACTATGCTGGTATAATAACATTGCTGGTGTATGGTTTTACTGTGAAGGCATAAAAATACCAGAATGAAACGTGATGGCAGAGCAGTAGTTTGAGGACATAAATATCCACGCTGTTCTCCAGAATTTCTGGTTTTTCTGTAAATAAAAGTGATACCGTTGAACTCTCACCCACTTTGCCGTTGATTGCCTTGGGTGTCAGGTGGATGGACTCCTTGTTCTGGCAACAAAATGATCTACAGATTCAATACAGTCTCTATTAAAACCCCAGTGGAAGGAGAGGAGCCAAGATAGCTGACTAGAGACATTGGTTGCTAGATCACCTCAGAAAGAAGGAGGAGTTTTTTTGACAGAAAAAATAATAATAATAAGCCAAGTGTAATTCTGAAGTAAACAATTCCAGAAACTATCAGAAATTCAACAGGAAGAAGTTGCAGAGCAGGACAGGAAGAAACAACATTTTAGCAGGGATCAACCCCCAGGAATCTGAAGCCCTGTGGAAAGGGTAGGTGGGTTCTGTGTTTTTCCTCCTCCAAACCACTGGCAAACTGGGTGCTCTAGAACTGGTGGGGAGCTTCTCTACTGTAACAAGTCTAAAATCTGCTGCTGCCCGTGACCTGGGAGCTTCTTAATCACAGAGTACTGGGCTGTCACCCGCTGTGGGATTATAATCCCTGACCACAGCCTGAGCCAGGTGGTGAGTAACATACTGTTTTTGTATCCATTGTGTGCCTTCTTCTTCTCCAGGGAGCTACAGCCCTTCAGTTTTCTTGTGACTAGTCCCGACTTAACTATTTCCCAATGACTCCCAAAAATTTGGTAGCCACAGAGGACTGATGGGTTCCAGGGGGATCTGTGTGATCTCACAGGGCTAGGACATTCAGAGCAGGCTGCCTTGGTTAGAGGAGTGCGGCAAGCTGGGGGAGACCCTTGGGATAAAGGGGACAAGAGTGCTAGCTCTCTTCTATGGGTGCTTCAAGGAATGATTGAGTCAAGAATCTTAGTGTTACAGGGAAACTGCAAATTAAAACAGATAGACACTTACACCAACAATGTAGAGGAAGGAATATTTAATTGAAGGTACAACTCAGGTGCCTCAAGGCATGAGATACTGAGTTCTGAGGAACAGTTTTTTGGGTTTTTTTTATACCTTTTTTTCCTTCAGTTCAATATCAGCTACATAGTTATGGCTACAGATGTTAGAAACTAGGGTATTGTTCTTTTTTTTTTTCTTCTTTTGCTTTTCAAGGTTATTTCTGCTCAGTGTAAAGTTTGTTCTTATCTTTAAAGGAAGAGTTCTTCTGCAGCTTCCTGCTACTTTCTCAGGATCACTAAGAAGTATAAGATTCATTTTTCCTTCCTCATTCCCCCCTTTAAGATCCCATCAGCCAGGAATGGGGTCTCATCTCTTTTATTATCAGTATCTATAGCTACTTGGTAATATCATTGAGTCATGAGCGCTTTGCCTGCATTCTTTTTTATCACAATTGCAGAGACTATGCCTTTCAGAAATTGAACAAAGATAAGTAATCAGCAAGGCAAAAGCAAATATCCTCCAATTATAAAAAGAAAGCCTATAATTATAGTTTTAAATCCTCCTAGTTTAGAAAACCATTCACTGTATAAAAAGTCTGGGTTAAATTCATTCTACGCTTGTATAGGTACATAAGTTATTTTAGCATGCTTCTGCATCAGTTTTAGTATTCACGAGTTATTTTAGTTATATCTTCAATTACTTGTCCTCCATCATCAATCTGTAAGCAACAGTTAGTTAAATTGAATTTTTCACATGCTTCTCCTTCAGCTTCTAGAAGGGAGTCTAGGGCCAATCGGTTTTGATAAACAGCATTTCTCATTTGGGTTTTTCATGGGCCAGTAGGGTTAAGGCTTTGCTGGTCTCATTTGTTACTATTTCTAAAACTGGTTATCGGATAATCCAATTTAACAATTAGATTTTTTTTTCATTTTTTCAGTGTATTAATAAGGTCTAGTCACGCAAGAACGCAAAAACACACGCAAAAACAAATTATTGCCTGTGCCAAGGCCAAGAGCGTCAGGCACGTGATGGTATGCACATGCCATATTCACATTTAATTTCCTATCAGTATGATTAAGGAGTTATTCCTGCTCATCTAAGCATGTCAGGTTTGATAAGTCCTCGGTGAACCCCAAATGTACTGAGAGCTGTTCTAGCTTCAGGCCACAGTATTTTGTAGTTTGGTTTGTGAGAGACATTTGAAATGTTGCTTCATGGCTTGGGTTTTCTGGAAGAAATTAAACATGAAAGGCCTGAGAGTCATCTTCTTCTCCTGGCTCTTCTTCGCCCTCAGCTTCCCCCTCTTTCGCTTCCCCTTCTGCTCCCTCCTCATTACTTCTTCCATCTCTTCTGTTGCTGTCTCTCCCTCTTCTTCCTTCTGGGATCCAGGGAGGTCACCTGCATCTTCCCCAGCCTGTTTTTGTGCCTCATTTTCTCCACTTTCTTCAGCCATCTCGGTTCCCTCTGCAGTACTCTGTGCCTCTCCCACTTCCTTACCATTGGGAAGGGAAGATGCTTCCTCCTTCACCTTTGAGCCAGGAGGGGGAGTCAAACCAATATACTGGGGCTCGGTATCCCCATGACCCACCTTCAGCCCAGGTGTCTGGGGAAGCCAATCATTGTCACTCCAATCTCCTTTTTTCACATCATGCTTTGTCTTTTCAGTTTAGAATCATAAACTGGAAAACCTAAAGTTCTCCAGTCCCTAGGGGTGGTAGGAAGAAGGAAGTTTTGGGGGTGTTTTTGTTTTTGTTTTTGAGACAGAGTCTCACTATGTTGCCCTCACTCACTGTAGAGTGATGTAGTGTCACAGCTCACAGCAACCTCAAACTCAGAAATGGAGCCACAAAAGCAGGTCCTTCATCAGAGCCTAGGAAAAGAGGCAAGTCATATTTAGGGATGATTTCTCTAAGTAGAAAACGTGTGATGTCTTTGGCTTTTTCACTTCAAGTAGGAAAAGCTTTGACTCACCCTGAGTTATATCAGCAGATACTTATTTCCTCAGCTTGGAGGTATTTCATTGAAGTCCACTTGAATGTTTTCAAAGGGTGTATTTCTTACACTGTGAAAACCTGGTGGCAGATGGGCCTTGTTTGGCATTAAATTAGCTACAGGGCACACATCTTTGACTTACTGTTTTTGCCAGGCTTGCTAGATGTTTTATATAGAAATACTTTCCTAGTAGTTGGAGTGGAGTGTCTTAGCTGGGTGGATTCATGCACAGCCTACCCTACAGTATTTCCCAATAATTCTGACACAACTATTCTTCCATCTGGAAAACACATCCAACCATATCTATGGCAAATTCTTGCTCTTGTGCTAACCACTCCAGTTCTTTTTTTTTTTTTTTTTTTTTTTACTGTATACTGGTGTTACATTTGGGGCCCAAGGTAGTAGGGCTGCAAATATATGTTGGCTTGCCACTACCCAGAGTGCTTCTGTGTCAGTCTTAATAGTCCTTAAGATAACATGTCCTTAATGCTTTTGGTGTCCTTTATAATGCATGACTGCCACCTTGCTAGTTTCCACACAGCCCTTAATAAGTATTTTACTTGTTTTCTAGCTGAGTTTAATAGTTCTTTTTCTCTATACAGTGTACCATGTGCATGCAGGTTAAAAAGGCATACTTTGAATCAGTATAAATGTTGACTGTCTTATCTTTACTTAATTTCAGAGCCTTGGTGAGTGCTATAATGTCCACCTTCAGGGCAGATATCCCAGGTGGGAGTTCTTTTCTTTAATGGCTTGGAATGCTTTTTCCTGAGGACCTTTCACACTGGGGCATCCATTCTCATTGTATTAAAGGGCCTGGTGGCATTAGGATGGTTGAGAACCACTGCCCTAGGGGCTTTTTAATCACCTGCCCTCCCCCCCACCTTTGTAACTTCATACAAGGGCTTAGCAAGCACAGCAAAATTTAGGATCCATAGAAATTCTCACAACTCTCCCCTGGCCTTGGGAACAGGCAGGTTACAAATTACAGGTTAAAATTTCCTGAAGGAAATTTTAAATCCATAGTTCTCTAAATGTTTTAACAACATATCAATTCCTTGAGCACATCCTTTCCTAGTCTCAAGGCCTAATAGTAAATCATCCACATACTGCAGTAAGGTGCACTGTAACTGTTGTTCAGGAAAGGTTGACAGGTCCCTGGCTGGTGCTTCCACAAAGATTGTAGGAGAGTTTTTGAACCCCTGTGGCAACCGAGTCCAGGTATGTTGTTGAACAACTCCATCTCGGGAGTCTTCCCACTGGAAGGCAAACAGCTTCTGACTTACCGGAGCCACTCAGGTTGTAAAGAAGGCATCTTTTGAATCTAAACAAGTGAACCAAGCAACCTCTGCTGATACCGAGCTAAGAAGAGTGCACAGGTTTGGCACTGTTGTGTGCAAAGTTATAGTAGCTTGATTAACTAGTCTTAAGTCCTGCACAGGGTGATACTCCGAGGTCCCCAGCTTTGGCAAAAGAGGGTGTTCCACTGTTGACTGGCAGGGGTGGATATTTCCATAAGACCTCAGTCTGTTTAAAGGGCCTGGATTCCCTCCAGTATTGCCCTTGGCATTGGATACTGCCTTTGTCTGATAGGTTGTGCCCATCTTTAGTTTCACATACACAGGTTCCTGGTTTGTGGCCAGTACAGGGGGGTTGTTTTCTGTCCATACCTCAGGCCACTTAGCAATTAACTCTGACTCTAATAAGTTTTCTTATTCTGGCCTCATGAATAATCTCCATTCTTCTTCCTGGGGCATAATTATAGTTAACAATAGACATGGTGTAGGAACCATGAGATCAACAGTTCCCTTGTCAGTAAATGTTATCATGGCCTTATTTGTATTTCAGGTGGGTCCTCTGGATTAGGATCTACTAGTACATGGACTTTTAGTTTGTCACCTGGTCTTTTAATCTTTTATTCTTCTGCTTTAGCTACCATTGCAATGGTCACCTGTCCTGTCAGCCACAGGGATGGCTATAACACTAGTGTCAACCAAGCATCTATGTATGGAACTAATCAAAGTGTCCAGGCTTACCAGTCACTACTCTGTATACCTACTTTTCTAAACTTACATCTAAACTCCCTTCTGACAGCCAGTCTACTCCAAAGGATGGCCATTCTAGCTCACAAAGTTTTCTCAGCATTTTAGGGGTTGTAATAACTCCATTGTCCCTTACAAAGCCCTTTTTAAAATTCTAAACCTTTAACCCTAGGGGAGTTTCCTTAGCCAATGCAGGACCCATCCCTGTGGTGCAGACAGACAAGGCGGGGTTGAAGATCTCTCAGAAACCCACCTGGCCATACCTCTGGAGGCTTTAAGGAGTGTCTTAGCTGAGGTGCACCCATATAAACTCAGGCCTGGTTGCAGCTGCGCAGCAAGTCACTATTATGCCTTATGTCATCGCCACAGAACTGCAGGTTAAGGCCCAACGGGGCTCCGTAACTATGACCATTGGTGGAGCTATACAGTCATTCACGCTTATTCACAGACGCTAAACAATTTCTCTTAATCCCTTTTACTTTTGTTGAGACCCTCTGCTTCATCCTGTTTTGTTTTAACCCCTCTTACTGAGGCCCCCTGCCTCATGGAGGTAAATTTACCTCTCTGACTGAGGTCCCCTGCCTCATGGAGATCAATTCTCTTTTCTTGTCCCTTTCTACTGAGGCTCCTGCCTCAAGAAGGTGATCAAACTCCCCTTCCACTCTTAGGGGTGGGCTTTGCTCCCAGTATTATGCCCTTTTTAAATCCAGTTCTTACCTAAGTCCAGGCATGCTCTTCCTCCCTATGTTCGTTGGTGCGCTGCCACTGCAGAGGACCACCGTGGAACCTCCCTGCCACTCTGCTGAGGCCCTCCCTCCACGTAATCTGCACAGGAGTGCTCTTAGAGAACAGTGTCAGTCAGGATGCCAGAGATTACCCCCAAGGGGTGCTACACCTGGTGTGGGGAAGCCCCCAGAGTCTCTCCGTCCCAATCCACCTGCTTGTTTTCCCGGTCAGGGAACCAAAAATGTTGCAGGAAAACAGCAAATTAAAATAGACATTTACACCAACAATATACAGGAAGGAATCTTTAATTCCCCCCCACACACACACACCTCCCAGAACTCAGGGTACCTCAAGACATGAAATGCTGAGTTTCAAGGAACAGTTTTTTTCCAGGCTCTTTTATACCTTTTTTTGTCTTCAGTTCAGTATCAGCTACATAGTTATGGCTAAACCAAGGTATTATTATTAGTTACATATTCTTTTTTTCCTTTTGCTTTTCAAAGTTATTTAAACACAGTGTAAAGTTTGTTCTCATCATTAGAGGAGGAGTTCTTCTGCAGCTGCCTGCTGCTTTCTCAGGATCACTAAGAAGTATAAGATTTCTCTTTCCTCAGTTGTTTTAGCAAAGCAGGCATACTCGGAAGTGAAGGACATTAAGCCTACTTGACCACTCTTTGGGCATCTGGGGACCAGAATGCTTCTCCCTGACATGGTCAGGGATTAAATTTAGGGGATCAGGAGACAGGCCCACAGATCTGGACAAGACAGATACTCTAGTCCTGGGACTTGATCTTGTTGCTTAGGGGCACAGAGGGAAGATTTGTAAACTAATATGGAGAGGTGAGGGAGCCCATACAGGCAGAACTAAAAGGAGAATATGATGTGGGAACCAAACTCAGTGCACTGGTGGGGTACCCCACTCCCCGTTGGAAAGCTGGGCTTTTAGTCCTGGGCTGGAACCTGGGCAGGTAAGTTCCCAGCCTATGGTGCCATTGCTGGTGAGCTCAGTTAATTTGGGCTGTTGCTTGTTCCCAGATGCTGACCTGCCAGACCGTGAATCCCAGATTGCCCCTCCCCCACAGGCAGACTCTGACTACTTCAGCCCCTCCCGGTGGCTTTCTCCAGCAGCCTGGGAGTTGATCTTTGAACTTTGCTGAGAAAGCTCTTGTGCCTGCTGAGACTCTGAAGCCAGCCCACCCAAACTCACTCCTTCACCTATTTCTGTTGTGGTAGAGAATACAGTGAAGCTGGGTAGCTCCCAGGCCCTACCTACTACCCAGGGGCATCAGAGTGGAAGTGCTTCTCATGATCTACTCGAGCTGATCATAGGTCTCAAATAATACCACTGCAGGCCAAGCAAGGTGGTTCACGCCTGTAATCCTAGCACTCTGGGAGGCTGAGGCAGGTGGATCCCTGAACTCAGTAGTTCAAGACCAGCCAAAGCAAGAGCCAGACCCCCTGTAATAAAAATAGAAAAACAACTGGCTTATTGTACCCTCAATGAATCCCCAACAATAAAAAAAAAAATAAAATAAAAATAAAAAAAATAAAAATAGAAAAACTAGCTGGGTGCTGTGGTGGCTGCCCTATAGTGCCAGCTACTGAGTGAGGCTGAGGCAAGAGGATCACTTGAGCCCAAGAGTTTGAGCACCCCAGCACTCTACCCAGGGCAACAGAGTGAGACAGTGTCTCAAAAAAAAACAAACAAACAAAAAAAAAAAAACACTACAGCGGGCTCTTTCCTCTTGTCACCCACTTACTGGCAGGTAGAACAAATTGCACTGCCTATTACAACATTCATTGTTTCAATTATACAAAGCATGACTGGCTCTTACTGCAAGCAATACCTACTAACTTAGAGAATAAATTGGGCATCCCAGTATAACCCATACTATCAAGGAGACGACAGGAATGAGGGAAGAAAAGGGTTTCAAAGACCTCCTTCTTCCTTCTCCCCTTTTCAACAAGAGACAGGGAATTGGCCTATACACATAGTATACCACCACCATAGCCTATAAATAACTAGCAATTGAGAAAACCACCATACTAAGGATATCTATAACCAAGGTATCCATCCAGAACCTAGATACTCATCAAAGTACCCACAAGCAAAACCAAAGGTCCTTACCTTGGAATTCAGGCTCACTGAAAGGTGCTACAGACACCCTTAAGAGAGAGTGAGGGAAAAGTCCAATATAAACAAAAGAAAAACCAAACCCAAGAAGTGACAGCTGGTGCAGATAAAAAGGAATCAGCACAAGACCACCAGAAGTATGAAAAATCAGAGTGAAAGGACCCTCCACAAAGGAACACACGACCTCTCTAGCAATGGATCTCAACCAAAATGAAAATACTGAAACAACAGATAAAGAATTCCAAATATGGATTATGAGAAAGATCAATGAGATCCAAGAGAAAATAGAAAAGCAACTCAAAGAAACCAGAAAAATAATTCAAGAAATGAATGAAGAATTTACTAAAGAAGTGGAACAAAGCGGGAGATAACACAGCTTCCTAATTACAAAATATATTACAAAGCTATAGTAATTAGAATAGTATGGTAGTCACATAAAAACAGACATGGAGACCAATGGATTAGAAGAAAGATCCTAGAAATTAGCTCACGTATATAAAATCTACTGGTCTTCATCAAGGGTGGTAAGAATACATGACTGGAAAAGGATAGTCTCTTCAGTAAATGGTATTGAGAAAACTGAATATCCACATGTGAAAGAAATAAATTGGACCTTTGTTTTGCACCATACAAAAATTAAAAATCAACTAAAAATAAAAACTTAATCCTAAGACCTGAAATTGTAAAACAGCTAGAAGAAAACATAAAGGAAAAGCAACTTGACATTCACCTTGGCAATGACTTCTTGAATATGATACCAAAAGCACTAGAGACAAAAGCAAAATAAACAAGTGAAATTACATCAAACTAAAAAGCTTCTGCTCAGGAAAGGAAACTGTCAACAGAATGAAAAGACGGTGTAGGCTCGGCACCTGTGGCTCAAGCAGCTAAGGCACCAGCCACATACACCTGAGCTGGAGGGTTCAAATCCAGCCCGGGCCCACAAAACAACAATGACAGCTGCAACCAAAAAATAGCTGGGCATTGTGGTGGGCGCCTGTAGTCCCAGCTGCTTGGGAGGCTGAGGCAGGAGAATCGCTTGAGTCCAGGAGTTTGAGGTTGCTGTGAGCTGTGATGCCGCAGCACTCTACCCAGGGCGACAGCTTGAGGCTATGTCTCAAAAAAAAAGAAAAAAAAACTCTACTCAACCAATCTCCCTTACCTTCCTTATGGAACAAAAGCCTAAATTTGTAGGAGAAAGAGCAACAAATGCAGTCAACTTTGGGCCCTAGTGAAACCCCACTGCAGTTGGGAAAGGCAAAAGAATAAAAGAAGTTCACCCTCTGAAGAAAAAGAGTATGTGCTGGGTCAAAACTATAGCTGGTGGTGGGCCAGGAGCATTGGTGAAGGCCATGCTGCCTCTGAGATTCCATGACACAGTATCTGCTAGATCAGACCATCAGAGAATATTCCTGTCTCCTGACCCTCATCACAGGTCAATAAGTATCAAGTAAAAATAACAGTAGAATAGAACTGGGAAGTTGCAAGACACATATACTGTAGTACTCTCCCTGTGGTGTAGCACAAATGAAAACCAAGGGTTAAAAGAAAAAACATTGAGAAAGTAAACTCTGGCAAACCAGCCCAGAGCTGGAGATAGATATCACTGGAGGCCTTTGAAGCCTGTGATTGACTGAAGGTAACCATAGCAACAACAAATCTCACACCTTGACTAGCTTAAGAGAAACTTCATGTTTAGTCAGAGGAAAAGCAAGCTCATCTCCAAGCATACAAATATTTACCTCAGTATTTACTGTCCTATGCAAGGTATTGGCTTTTGGCAAAAATATGAAGCATGCCAAAAACAAAATAAAACAAAACAAGAATAAACACCTTCCCAAGAGACACAGCAACCGGTATCAGATGGGGGAATTCAAAATAACTGTGACTAATGTGTTAAAAGACTCAAGTGGAAAAAGAGGCAACATTTCAGCAGAGAGATAGGAATTATAAAAATTCGTGTCAATTAAAAAAAAGAAAAAAGAAAAGACAGTGTATGGGCTCAGCGCCTGTAGCACAGTGGTTACAGCACCAGCCACATACACCGAAGGTGGAGGGTTCAAACCCGGCCCAGGCCAGCTAAACAACAATGACAACTGCAACAAAAAATAGCTGGGCATTGTGGCGGGCACCTGTAGTCCCAGCTACTTGGGAGGCTGAGACAAAAGAATCACTTAAGCCCATGAGTATGAGGTTGCTGTGAGCTGTGATGCCACAGCACTCTACCAAGGTTGACATAGTGAGACTCTGCTCAAAAAAGAAGAAAAGAAAAGACATGTGTATGGAGTGGGAGAAAATACTTGCAAACCACATAAAGGTACGATATAAAATGTTAATAGTCAAAATATATAAACAACTCCTAGAATTCAATAACAAAAACTAATTATAACTTGAATTCCCAAGGAATTCAAATCAGAATCTCAAAGAGATGAGTGCACTCCCATTTTCATTGCAGGATTATTTACAATATCCACTACATGGAAATAACCTGAATGCACATAGATGGATAGATGAAGAAAACAAGGTACATACAGACAATGGAATATTATTCATCCTTTTTTTTTTTCTTTTTTTGTAGAGACAGAGTCTCACTTTATGGCCCTCGGTAGAGTGCCGTGGCCTCACACAGCTCACAGCAACCTCCAACTCCTGGGCTTAAGCGATTCTCTTGCCTCAGCCTCCCAAGTAGCTGGGACTACAGGCGCCCGCCACAACGCCCGGCTATTTTTTGTTGCAGTTTGGCCGGGGCCGGGTTTGAACCCGCCACCCTCGGTATGTGGGGCCGGCGCCTTACCAACTGATAAGCAGAAGAAAATCTTGTCATTTGTGAAGATATGGATGAACCTGGTGGACATTATGCTGAGTGAAATAAGCCAGGCAGAGAAGAACAAATACCACACAATACCACTTATATGATGAATCTAAAATATCTAACTCACAGATACAGACGTGAACTAGTGTTTGCTAAAAGCTGGGGGAAAGAGAAAATGAGGAGGTATCACTCAAAGGATATAAAGTTTTAGTTATACAAGATAAATAACTCCTGGAGATCTATTGTACAGCATCGTGCCTACAGCTAACAATATACTATGTTGTATACTTAAACTTTTGCTACAAGGGTAAACATTATGTTAAGTATTATTACCAAATAATGATAATAATAAAAATAAATAAGAGGGCAGAGGGAAACTTTTGGAGGTGATGAATAGGTTTATGGCATAGATTATGAGTGCGTGCCTATCTTCAAACTCATCAAGTTGTAGATGGTAAATAAGTAATGTGAATTATACCTCAATAAAGTGTTGTTTTTTTTTAATTCAGGCAATAAAGGAGAAGAGAGGATAAGCAAAGGGGGAAGATGGAAGAGATATTTTTTAGTTTGTCAATACAAAGTACCATAATTTTAATTCCTTATTCCCACTCCACCCCCCCAAAAAAAATTCCCACACAAAAAAATGCCCAGGCCCAAATGGCTTCATGGTGAATTCCATCCAAAGTTTTTTGAAGAAATAACATTAATTCTTCATAAGTTCTTCCAAGAATATATGAGACCGGGATTTTGGAGACTGGCTGGGCCTGAAAATGAGGCCATAGTATGAAGCCAGGATTATCCTGGTACCAAAACCAAAGTCAGTACATGAAAAGAAAACTATAAACTAGTACCCCTTACATTTTTGGATGCCATAATTTCAATAAAATACTAGCAAACCTAACTACCACCATATAAGTGAATTCTACACTATGGCCAAATAGGATTATTCTGGAGATACAAAGTTGATTCAAATATGAAAATCAATGCAATACACCATATTAGTAGAATAAAGTACCATAATCACATGATCATCTCAATAGACACAGCAAAAATACAAGTTCTTAACAAAATTTTACACCTCTTCATGGTAAAAATCCTCAACAAAACAGGAATAAAAGGGGACTTCCTCAATATGATAAAGGGCATCTATCAAAAAACCCACAGCTAACATCATATTGAATAGCGAAAAACTGAAAGTATCCCCCGATAACACTGGAATTTACAGAACACTCACTCTTCCCACTTCTATTCAACATAGAGATTTTATTCAGGGCTCTTAGGCAAGAAAAAGAAATAGGATCCAAACTGGAAAAGAAGAAATAAAAACGTCTATATTCACAGATGACAAGCTCTTACATAGAGAAAATCCTAAAGAATTCCTAAAGCCCACACATGCAAACACATACTATTAAAGGTAATGAATGAGTATGTTGAAGTTGCAGGATACAAGATCAAAACACAAAAAATTAATTGTATTCTATATACTATCAATGAAACATCAAAAATGAAGAAAACCACTCTATTTACAATAAAATCAATTTTTAATCTTATTTAAAAATATATTTATCTAAAATGTATTTATCTATAAATTTAGATAATTTATCTAATTTGGTATTATAGATTTGATACTAAATGTCTCTTTTTCTCTCAAAAAATAAAAGTTTGCCTTCAAGGTATAAGATTTACTACCCTAAAGACTTTCTGGCCCTCAGGGCTGGCAGTTCCTATTGAAAAGTTCAAAAGTATTTAAGTAGGATAAAAAACAAAATAAATACGAATATTGCTTTCCAAAGTGACAACTAGGAAAGTCATAGCCCTCAAAACTGAGCTAGGGGGGTCAGTGTATTTTTTCACTCCTGTCACATTACTTCATGGTCACACCTTGTATTTTAGGTCAACAATGAAACCATTCAGCTAAAATAACTCAATATTTTTGTATTTTTTTTTTTTTTTTTTTTTTTATTGTTGGGGATTCATTGAGGGTACAATAAGCCAGTTACACTGATTGCAATTGTTAGGTAAAGTCCCTCTTGCAATCATGTCTTGCCCCCATAAAGTGTGACACACACTAAGGCCCCACCCCCCTCCCTCCATCCCTCTTTCTGCACCCCCCCATAACCTTAATTCTCATTAATTGTCCTCATATCAAGATTGAGTACATAGGATTCATGCTTCTCCATTCTTGTGATGCTTTACTAAGAATAATGTCTTCCACTTCCATCCAGGTTAATACGAAGGATGTAAAGTCTCCATTTTTTTTAATGGCTGAATAGTATTCCATGGTATACATATACCACAGCTTGTTAATCCATTCCTGGGTTGGTGGGCATTTAGGCTGTTTCCACATTTTGGCGATTGTAAATTGAGCTGCAATAAACAGTCTAGTACAAGTGTCCTTATGATAAAAGGATTTTTTTCCTTCTGGGTAGATGCCCAGTAATGGGATTGCAGGATCGAATGGGAGGTCTAGGTTGAGTGCTTTGAGGTTTCTCCATACTTCCTTCCAGAAAGGTTGTACTAGTTTGCAGTCCCACCAGCAGTGTAAAAGTGTTCCCTTCTCTCCACATCCACGCCAGCATCTGCAGTTTTGAGATTTTGTGATGTGGGCCATTCTCTCTGGGGTTAGATGGTATCTCAGGGATGTTTTGATTTGCATTTCTCTAATATATAGAGATGATGAACATTTTTTCATGTGTTTGTTAGCCATTCGTCTGTCGTCTTTAGAGAAAGTTCTATTCATGTCTCTTGCCCATTGATATAAGGGATTGTTGGCTTTTTTCATGTGGATTAATTTGAGTTCTCTATAGATCCTGGTTATCAAGCTTTTGTCTGATTGAAAATATGCAAATATCCTTTCCCATTGTGTGGGTTGTCTCTTTGCTTTGGTTATCGTCACCTTAGCTGTACAGAAGCTTTTCAGTTTAATGAAGTCCCATTTGTTTATTTTTGTTGTTGTTGCAATTGCCATGGCAGTCTTCTTCATGAAGTCTTCCCCCAGGCCAATATCTTCCAGTGTTTTTCCTATGCTTTCTTTGAGGATTTTTATTGTTTCGTGCCTTAAATTTAAGTCCTTTATCCATCTTGAATCAATTTTTGTGAGTGGGGAAAGGTGTGGGTCCAGTTTCAGTCTTTTACACGCAGACATCCAGTTCTCCCAACACCATTTATTGAATAGGGAGTCTTTCCCCCAAGGTAAGTTCTTGTTTGGTTTATCGAAGATTAGGTGGTTGTAAGATGTTAGTTTCATTTCTTGGTGTTCAATTCGATTCCAAGTGTCTATGTCTCTGTTTTTGTGCCAGTACCATGCTGTCTTGAGCACTATGGCTTTGTAGTACAGACTAAAATCTGGTATGCTGATGCCCCCAGCTTTATTTTTGTTACTAAGAACTGCCTTAGCTATACGGGGTTTTTTCCGGTTCCATACAAAACGCAGAATCATTTTTTCCAAATCTTGAAAGTACGATGTAGGTACTTTGATAGGAATGGCATTGAATAGGTAGATTGCTTTGGGAAGTATAGACATTTTAACAATGTTGATTCTTCCAAGCCATGAGCATGGTATGTTCTTCCATTTGTTAATATCCTCTGCTATTTCCTTTCTGAGGAGTTCATAGTTTTCTTTATAGAGGTCCTTCACCTCCTTCGTTAGGTATATTCCTAGGTATTTCATTTTCTTTGAAACTATGGTGAAGGGAGTTGTGTCCTTAATTAGCTTCTCCTCTTGACTGTTATTGGTGTATACAAAGGCTACTGACTTGTGGACATTGATTTTATATCCTGAAACATTACTGTATTTTTTGATGACTTCTAGGAGTCTTGTGGTTGAGTCTTTGGGGTTCTCTAAGTATAAGATCATGTCGTCAGCAAAGAGGGAGAGTTTGACCTCCTCTGCTCCCATTTGGATTCCCTTTATTTCCTTGTCTTGCCTAATTGTATTGGCTAGAACTTCCAGCACTATGTTGAATAGTAAAGGTGACAGAGGACAACCTTGTCTGGTTCCAGTTCTAAGAGGAAAAGCTTTCAGTTTTACTCCATTCAGTAAAATATTGGCTGTGGGTTTGTCATAGATAGCTTCAATCAGTTTTAGAAATGTGCCACCTATGCCTATACTCTTCAGTGTTCTAATTAGAAAAGGATGCTGGATTTTATCAAATGCTTTTTCTGCATCTATTGAGAGGATCATGTGATCTTTATTTTTGCCTCTGTTAATATGGTGGATAACGTTTATGGACTTGCGTATGTTGAACCAGCCTTGCATCCCTGGGATGAAGCCTGCTTGATCATGATGAATGACTTTTTTGATGATAAGCTGTAATCTATTGGCTAGGATTTTGTTGAGAATTTTTCCATCTATATTCATGAGTGAGATTGGTCTGAAATTCTCCTTTTTGTTTGGGTCTTTTCCTGGTTTTGGTATCAGAGTGATGTTTGCTTCATAGAATGTGTTGGGGAAGATTCCTTCTTCCTCAATTTTTTGGAATAATTTCTGCAGTACAGGAATAAGCTCTTCCTTGAAGGTTTGATAGAATTCTGGAGTGAAGCCATCTGGACCAGGGCATTTTTTAGTTGGAAGCTTTTTTATTGTTTCTTTGATCTCAGTGCTTGAAATTGGTCTGTTCAGGAGGTCTATTTCTTCCTGGCCAAGTCTAGGGAGAGGGTGTGATTCCAAATATTGATCCATTTCCTTCACATTGTCAAATTTCTGGGCATAGAGTTTCTGGTAGTATTCAGAGATGATCTCTTGTATCTCTGTGGGATCAGTTGTTATTTCCCCTTTATCATTTCTGATTGAGGTTACTAGAGATTTTACTTTTCTATTTCTCGTTAGTCTGGCCAATGGTTTATCTATTTTATTTATTTTTTCAAAAAACCAACTCCTTGTTTCATTAATTTTCTGAATGATTCTTTTGTTTTCAATTTCATTGATCTCTGATTTGATTTTGGAGATTTCTTTTCTTCTACTGAGTTTAGGCTTAGATTGTTCTTCTTTTTCCAATTCCATAAGGTCTCTTGAGAGATTGTTGATGTGCTCTCTGTCTGTTTTTCGAATGTAGGCATCTAAAGCGATGAATTTTCCTCTCAAAACTGCTTTTGCAGTATCCCACAGGTTTTGGTAGCTTGTGTCTTCATTGTTGTTATGCTTAAGGAAGTTAGTGATTTCCTGTTTGATTTCTTCCTGCACCCATCTGTTATTCAACAGAAGATTGTTTAATTTCCATGCCTTTGGATGGGGTCGAGCATTTTTGTTAGAGTTGAGTTCCACCTTTAGTGCCTTATGGTCTGAAAAGATACAAGGTAAAATTTCAATTCTTTTGATTCTGTTGATATTTGTTTTGTGTCCCAGGATATGATCAATTTTGGAGAATGTTCCATGGGGTGATGAGAAGAATGTATATTCTTTATCTTTGGGGTGGAGTGTTCTATATGCGTCTATCAAGCATAATTGTTCTAGGGTCTCATTTAAATCTCTTATATCTTTGTTTAATTTCTGTTTAGAGGATCTGTCCAGCTCTGTAAGAGGTGTGTTAAAGTCCCCTGTTATGATGGTATTATCAGATATCATATTGCTCAGACTGAGTAAGGTCTGTTTCAAGAATCTGGGAGCATTTAAATTTGGTGCATAGATATTTAGAATTGAAATGTCTTCTTGTTGTAGTTTTCCCTTGACCAATATAAAGTGACCATCTTTGTCTTTTTTGACTTTAGTTGCTTTAAATCCACATGTATCTGAAAATAAGATTGCAACTCCTCTTTTCTTCTGAATTCCATTTGCCTGAAAAATTGTCTTCCAACCCTTGACTCGGAGCTTTAATTTGTCTTTTGAAGCCAGGTGTGTTTCCTGCAGACAGCAAATGGATGGCTTGTGTTTTTTAATCCAGTCAGCCAATCTATGTCTCTTCAGTGGGGAATTCAAACCATTAACATTTATGGAGATAATTGATAAGTGTGGTAGTATTCTATTCGTCTTATTTGGTGAGAGTCCATTGCTTAGTTTTATCTTTTGCATCAGTGTGGAGGTTAGGTTCTGTCCTTTGATTTCTGAGTTCTTACTTTGCTGCTGATCCATTGTGGTGGTCAGTGTGCAGAACAGGTTGAAGTATTCCCTGTAGAGCTGGTGTTGTTGTGGTGAATTTCCTCAATGTTTGTATATCCGTAAATGATTTGATTTCTCCATCAATTTTGAAGCTTAGCTTAGCAGGGTACAGAATTCTGGGCTGAAAATTGTTCTGTTTAAGTAGATTAAAGGTAGATGACCATTGTCTTCTTGCTTGGAAAGTTTCATTAGAGAAGTCTGAGGTCACTCTGATGGATTTGCCCCTGTAGGTCAACTGGCGCTTACTCCTGGCAGCTTGCAGAATCTTTTCTTTTGTCTTGACTTTGGACAGGTTCATCACAATGTGTCTTGGAGAAGCTCGGTTAGAGTTGAGGCGACATGGGGTCCGATATCCCTCTGAAAGCAGTATGTCAGAATCTTTGGTGATGTTTGGGAAATTTTCTTTTATAATATTCTCTAGTATGGCTTCCATTCCTCTGGGGCATTCTTCTTCCCCTTCTGGAATTCCTATAACTCGTATGTTGGAACGTTTCATAAAGTCCCATAATTCTGACAGTGAACGTTCTGCTTTCTCTCTCTTCTTTTCTGCCTCTTTTACTATCTGAGTTATCTCAAAAACTTTGTCTTCTACCTCTGAAATTCTTTCTTCTGCATGGTCTAACCTGTTGCTGATACTTTCCATTGCATCTTTAAGTTCCCTGATTGACTGTTTCATTTCCTTCAGCTCTGCTATATCCTTTTTATATTCTTCATATCGTTCATCTCTGATTTGATTCTGTTTTTGGATTTCCTTTTGGTTATTTTCCACTTTATTAGCAGTTTCCTTCATTGTTTCCATCATTTCTTTCATTGTTTTCAACATGTGTATTCTAAATTCCCTTTCTGTCATTCCTAACATTTCTGTATAGGTGGAATCCTCTACAGTAGCTACCTCATGGTCCCTTGGCGGGGTTGTTCTGGACTGGTTCTTCATGTTGCCTGGAGTTTTCTGCTGATTCTTCCTCATGAGTGATTTCTTTTATCTGTTTCCTTGCCCTAATTTTCCTTTCACTTCCTCTTGCTCTTTAAGTTCTTGTGCCTGTGGACTAAGGGTTACAGGACCAGAAAGGTGAGAAGGTTGAAGAGCAAAAAAGGGATGAAAGAAAGGAGGACCGAGTGATAAGAAAAAAAAGAAAGATAGAGAAAGGAGAGGGGGTAGGGATAAGGAATATTGACAAAAAGAAGAGAGGCACAGAAAGAGGGAGACAGGGCAATATAGGTGTACAGTAGGGTACTTTGACAGAACCTTAAAAAACCCCACCTTCTGGGGGTTGGGTGCCCAGTTGGGTGGTTCCCTTGAGGTCAGCAGCTCTTTGCTAACCTGGTCAGACACAGTACCCCACCTCCACCAAGTAGAGAGGAAAAACAAAAATGCTATAACTCAAACCAAAACAAGCAAACAGAAAACTTTATGGCGATAAAATTGGGTGAAAAACCAAGTGATAGCGGTAGAAACACTAGCAAAAATGAAGTTGTAGTTATTAAAAAAGGCAGCAATGGGAAATTATAATTAAACTAGAAAAATTGAGAAAGAAAAAGGGATCTGTATGGAAAAGATTGAAATTAAGAAACAAAAGAACATCAACAACGTCAAAATAAACAAACAAAAAAACCCAACCAAACAAAAAAAAAAAAAAAAAAAAAAAAGAAAAAAAAATACACAACCAAAAACAAAGCAGTTTGTATATGTTGTTGAATATTGTCTGGGCAACACGTGGTCTTTTGGGGTATGGGATGTTAGTCACAGTTCCAATACGACTGGAGGCTGCTGATTTCTCAAACCCCAGCAGGTAGACACCCTAAATCTCTCTTCAGCCCACTTAAAAGGCACTTTGAACTTGTAAACTTGCTGAGCAGAAGCTTTCCCAGCTTTCTCGCTGGAATCGCTGCTGAAGTGGCTATCCACTTACTCAGTGTGCCAAAACCGGTCTCACTCTGCCCCTGAGGGTTAGGGCTGCAAGGCGGCTCAGACCCCACCCTTAGGCTACTTGGTTGCTGGGTTACCAGCTCCCACCCGTTTCTAGCTCTGTGACCCTGAGGGCGGAGCTTGCCGGGGCAGATCACTGACAATGGATCCGTGTGACCCACCACCAAACACTATTAGCTCCGTCTGGCTCAGCGGCTCAGACTGGGGCCCTAGACAACGGCCAAAGTTCTCCGCACTCCCACTCAGGCCTTCCCCAAGGCAGTTCAACTCAGTGCCAAGTCCAAGGACATCAAAACAGTTCACAGGTAAGCCTTTCTGGTTTGCAGTCTCGCTGCTACTGAACTTACAGTTGTGGGCGGGTTTAGACGGGTTGAACACACGCGACCACTTGCCGGTTTTCCACTGTTTTAGTCCTCCTCTTGGGGTCCAGAAGTCTCTCGCTGACTCCCTGTATCCTCATAGGAGTGATGATAGGCAGTTCCCACCAGCCAGAGATGCCTGGAGTCCTATCTCCCCAGACTCACGGTGCCCAGATGCAAGGAAGCTGTTACTCGGCTGCCATCTTGCTCCGCCCCCTCGCTAATGAATCAATATTTTTGTATTTTACTTACTCCTGACCTGCCATCTAATCCTTAATAGGAAAAAATAGCACCACTTCTCAAACTGTTACAAAACTGCCAAATCTGTTTTTAAATTTTCATGTTCTTTTTATCTCTTTTCCCATAAGAAATATTAAGAAATATAAATTAGGCTCAGCACCCGTAGACCAGCGGTTAGGGCACCAGCCATATACACCGGAGCTGACGGGTTCCAGCCTGGGCCAGCCAAACAACAATGACAACAGCAACCAAAAAATAGCTGGGCATTGTGGCAGGTGCCTGTAGTCCCAGCTACTTGGGAGACTGAGGCAAGGAATTATTTAAGCCCAAGACCTTGAGGTTGCTACGAGCTGTGACGCCATGGCACTCTACCCAGGGCAACATAGTGAGACTCTGTCTCACAAAAAAAGAAAGAAATATAAATTAAATAGCTAACTATTCCAGTTTGAAAGGCCTTACCTAGAAACTGGTTTTCTCATAATTTTGAACTAACCAGGCACGGAGGCCCTTACCCATATCTTCTTATTCAATCCTCACAACAAAGCTATGTAGAAGGTACATTTTGAAAGCTCCAATTTTCTAGATAAGGAAATTGAGATTCAGAAAGGTAAAGAATCCAATATTCTTGGGGTCAAAAGAGACAGAGTGAAGAACCATACCCAGATCTTTCCACCTCTGAAACCCTCACAAAGTCCACTAAACCATCCTGCCTCTTGTAGGACCCAGTGTCTAGGTATATAACCAAGCAATTTCCCAGCATGTTGAATGGAGAGAGTAGCCTTGAATTTCAGATCTCGTGGTATTTTGAGAACAAATGGTTTATAAGGAAAAGTCCTTAACAATTTACTTGATTTCAGATTGTGGATGAAAACTTAAATACACTACCTGTGGGGGAAGAAGGAAATATTGCAATCTGTATAACACAAAACCAGCCTGCCTCTGTGTACTGTCCACACATGGTAAGGGGAATTCTATTTTTTTCTAAATACAAGATGGCCATAAAGTTCGTGGTTAGTAAACATACAGGGTACTTTATGAGTCTCCAAATACTTTTGCCTCAACTTTTAATTTTGCAAATTTTCAAATCTACAAAACAATGATGACATAATAGCGCAATGAACACCTAGCTGTATGTCTCTTACAGGTGTTCACCTTTTTTTGGGGGGGGGAGGATGGTGGTTTATTTTTAGCTTTTGTCAAATTCCAAAGTATTTATTTCCTACAAAAACCAAATTTTTAAGACAATAAGGGTCAAATTCGTATTTCTTTTTGTAAGCCTGTAGCTAGCTAATACTCTTACTACCCGGCCCCTTTCTTTTTTTTTTTTTTTTTTTTGTAGAGACAGAGTCTCACTGTACCACCCTCGGTAGAGTGCCGTGGCGTCACACGGCTCACAGCAACCTCTAACTCTTGGGCTTACGCGATTCTCTTGCCTCAGCCTCCCGAGCAGCTGGGACTACAGGCGCCCGCCACAACGCCCAGCTATTTTTTGGTTGCAGTTTGGCCGGGGCTGGGTTTGAACCCTCCACCCTCGGCATATGGGGCCGGCGCCCTACTCACTGAGCCACAGGCGCCGCCCCTTCTTTTTTTTTTAACTTTTTTTTTTTTTTTTTTTGTAGAGACAGAGTCTCACTTTATGGCCCTCAGTAGAGTGCTGTGGCCTCACACAGCTCACAGCAACCTCCAACTCCTGGGCTTAAGCCCATTCTCTTGCCTCAGCCTCCCGAGTAGCTGGGACTACAGGCACCCGCCACAACGCCCAGCTATTTTTTGGTTGCAGTTTGGCCGGGGCCAGGTTTGAACCCACCACCCTCGGTATATGGGGCCGGCGCCTTACCGACTGAGCCACAGGCGCCGCCCTCTTTTTTTTTTTTTATTGTTGGGGATTCGCTGAGGGTACAATAAGCCACGTTACACTGAGTTCACCTATTTTTAAGATTGTTCCTCATTAACTTTGTATTTGTCCATTTTGATGAAGGGAGTAAGCGCAGATATCACGATATGTTGCTCTAAGATTTTAGCATGACTCTCCTAAGAATAAGAAAATCCTTAATCCTCAACATCATCACTGCTAAGAAAATTAAAAATAATTCTTTACTATTACCTAGTATATAGTTCATATTTATACTTTCTCAATTATACTCAAATGTGTTTTAGAGCTTATGAAAATCCAAAATTCAATCAAGGTTCATCCATTCATTTGGGTTCTCATACTTCTTTAGTCATTTTTATCTAAAATTGTCCCACTATCTTTGTTTTTCATGACTCAGACATTTTTTTTTTTTGTTTGTTTTAAACATTAAACATTTATTCCTCACAGTTCTGGAGATTGGGAAGTCCAAAATCAAGGTACCAGCAGATTTGGTACCTGGTGAGAGCCGTTTTTCTATTTTCAAAAGGCTCCCTTATTATTGTATTTTTAACATGGTAGAGAGAGATCATCTCTTGTGTTTCTTCTTTATTTTTTTTTTTTTTTATTGTTGGGGATTCATTGAGGGTACAATAAGCCAGGTTACACTGATTGCAATTGTTAGGTAAAGTCCCTCTTGCAATCATGACTTGCCCCCATAAAGTGTGACACACACCAAGGCCCCACCCACCTCCCTCCTTCCCTCTGTTTCCCCCCCATGACCATAATTGTCATTAATTGTCCTCATATCAAAATTGAGTACATAGGATTCATGCTTCTCCATTCTTGTGATGCTTTACTAAGAATAATGTCTTCCACGTCCATCCAGGTTAATACGAAGGATGTAAAGTCTCCATTTTTTTTAATAGCTGAATAGTATTCCATGGTATACATATACCACAGCTTGTTAATCCATTCCTGGGTTGGTGGGCATTTAGGCTGTTTCCACATTTTGGCGATTGTAAATTGAGCTGCAATAAACAGTCTAGTACAAGTGTCCTTATGATAAAAGGATTTCTTTCCTTCTGGGTAGATGCCCAGTAATGGGATTGCAGGATCGAATGGGAGGTCTAGGTTGAGTGCTTTGAGGTTTCTCCATACTTCCTTCCAGAAAGGTTGTACTATTTTGCAGTCCCACCAGCAGTGTAAAAGTGTTCCCTTCTCTCCACATCCACACCAGCATCTGCAGTTTTGAGATTTTGTGATGTGGGCCATTCTCACTGGGGTTAGATGATATCTCAGGGATGTTTTGATTTGCATTTCTCTAATATATAGAGATGATGAACATTTTTTCGTGTGTTTGTTAGCCATTCGTCTGTCGTCTTTAGAGAAAGTTCTATTCACGTCTCTTGCCCATTGATATAAGGGATTGTTGGCTTTTTTCATGTGGATTAATTTGAGTTCTCTATAGATGCTAGTTATCAAGCTTTTGTCTGATTGAAAATATGCAAATATCCTTTCCCATTGTGTGGGTTGTCTCTCTGCTTTGGTTATTGTCTCCTTAGCTGTACAGAAGCTTTTCAGTTTAATGAAGTCCCATTTGTTTATTTTTGTTGTTGTTGCAATTGCCATGGCAGTCTTCTTCATGAAGTCTTTCCCCAGGCCAATATCTTCCAGTGTTTTTCCTATGCTTTCTTTGACGATTTTTATTGTTTCATGCCTTAAGTTTAAGTCCTTTATCCATCTTGAATCAATTTTTGTGAGTGGGTAAAGGTGTGGGTCCAGTTTCAGTCTTTTGCATGTAGACATCCAGTTCTCCCAACACCATTTATTGAATAGTGAGTCTTTCCCCCAAGGTATGTTCTTGTTTGGTTTATCAAAGATTAGGTGGTTGTAAAATGTTAGTTTCATTTCTTGGTTTTCAATTCGATTCCAAGTGTCTATGTCTCTGTTTTTGTGCCAGTACCATGCTGTCTTGAGCACTATGGCTTTGTAGTACAGACTAAAATCTGGTATGCTGATGCCCCCAGCTTTATTTTTGTTACAGAGAACTGCCTTAGCTATACGGGGTTTTTTCTGGTTCCATACAAAACACAGAATCATTTTTTCCAAATCTTGAAAGTACGACGTTGGTATTTTGATAGGAATGGCATTGAATAGGTAGATTGCTTTGGGAAGTATAGACATTTTAACAATGTTGATTCTTCCCATCCATGAGCATGGTATGTTCTTCCATTTGTTAATATCCTCTGCTATTTCCTTTCTGAGGAGTTCATAGTTTTCTTTATAGAGGTCCTTCACCTCCTTCGTTAGGTATATTCCTAGGTATTTCATTTTCTTTGAGACTATGGTGAAGGGAGTTGTGTCCTTAATTAGCTTCTCATCTTGACTGTTATTGGTGTACACAAAGACTACTGACTTGTGGACATTGATTTTATATCCTGAAACATTACTATATTTTTTGATGACTTCTAGGAGTCTTGTGGTTGCGTCTTTGGGGTTCTCTTAGTATAAGATCATGTCATCAGCAAAGAGGGAGAGTTTGACCTCCTCTGCTCCCATTTGGATTCCCTTTATTTCCTTGTCTTGCCTAATTGTATTGGCTAGAACTTCCAGCACTACATTGAATAGTAAAGGTGACAGAGGACAACCTTGTCTGGTTCCAGTTCTAAGAGGAAAAGCTTTCAGTTTTACTCCATTCAGTAAAATATTGGCTGTGGGTTTGTCATAGATAGCTTCAATCAGTTTTAGAAATGTGCCACCTATGCCTATACTCTTCAGTGTTCTAATTAGAAAAGGATGCTGGATTTTATAAAATGCTTTTTCTGCATCTATTGAGAGGATCATGTGATCTTTATTTTTGCCTCTGTTAATATGGTGGATAACGTTTATAGACTTGCATATGTTAAACCAGCCTTGCATCCCTGGGATGAAGCCTACTTGATCATGATGAATGACTTTTTTGATGATAAGCTGTAATCTATTGGCTAGGATTTTGTTGAGAGCTTTTGCGTCTATGTTCATGAGTGAGATTGGTCTGAAATTCTTCTTTTTGTTTGGGTCTTTTCCTGGTTTTGGTATCAGGGTGATGTTTGCTTCATAGAATGTGTTGGGGAAGATTCCTTCTTCCTCAATTTTTTGGAATGATTTCTGCAGTACAGGAATAAGCTCTTCCTTGAAGGTTTGATAGAATTCTGGAGTAAAGCCATCTGGACCAGGGCATTTTTTGGTTGGAAGCTTTTTTATTGTTTCTTTGATCTCAGTGCTTCAAATTGGTCTGTTCAGGAGCTCCATTTCTTCCTGGCTGAGTCTAGGGAGAGGGTGTGACTCCAAATATTGATCCATTTCTTTCACATTGTCAAATTTCTGGGCATAGAGTTTCTGGTAGTATTCAGAGATGATTTCTTGTATCTCTGTGGGATCAGTTGTTATTTCCCCTTTATCATTTCTGATTGAGGTTACTAGAGATTTTACTTTTCTATTCCTCGTTAGTCTGGCCAATGGTTTATCTATTTTATTTATTTTTTCAAAAAACCAACTCCTTGTTTCATTAATTTTCTGAATGATTCTTTTGTTTTCAATTTCATTGATCTCTGATTTGATTTTGGATATTTCTTTTCTTCTACTGAGTTTAGGCTTAGATTGTTCTTCTTTTTCCAATTCCGTAAGATCTCTTGTGAGATTGTTGATGTGCTCTCTTTCTGTTTTTCGAATGTAGGCATCTAAAGTGATGAATTTTCCTCTCAAAACTGCTTTTGCAGTATCCCACAGGTTTTGGTAGCTTGTGTCTTCATTGTTGTTATGCTCAAGGAAGTTAATGATTTCCTGTTTTATTTCTTCCTGCACCCATCTGTTATTCAACAGAAGATTGTTTAATTTCCATGCCTTTGCGTGGGGTCGAGCATTTTTGTTAGAGTTGAGTTCCACCTTTAGTGCCTTATGGTCTGAGAAGATACAAGGTAAAATTTCAATTCTTTTGATTCTGTTGATATTTGTTTTGTGTCCCAGGATATGATCAATTTTGGAGAATGTTCCATGGGGTGATGAGAAGAATGTATATTCTTTATCTTTGGGATGGAGTGTTCTATATGCGTCTATCAAGCACAGTTGTTCTAGGGTCTCATTTAAGTCTCTTAAATCCTTGTTTAATTTCTGTTTAGAGGATCTGTCCAGCTCTGTAAGAGGAGTGTTAAGGTCCCCAGTTATTATGGTATTATCAGATATGATATTGCTCAGACTGAGTAAGGTCTGTTTCAAGAATCTGGGAGCATTTAAATTGGGTGCATAGATATTTAGAATTGAAATGTCTTCTTGTTGTATTTTTCCCTTGACCAATATAAAGTGACCATCTTTGTCTTTTTTGACTTTAGTTGCTTTAAATCCACATGAATCTGAAAATAAGATTGCAACTCCTCTTTTCTTCTGAATTCCATTTGCCTGAAAAGTTGTCTTCTAACCCTTGACTCGGAGCTTTTATTTGTCTTTTGAAGCCAGGTGTGTTTCTTGCAGACAGCAAATGGATGGCTTGTGTTTTTTAATCCAGTCAACCAATCTATGTCTCTTCAGTGGGGAATTCAAGCCATTAACATTTATTGAGATAATTGATAAGTGTGGTAGTATTCTATTCGTCTTATTTGGTGAGAGTCCATTGCTTAGTTTTACCTTTTGCACCAGTGTGGAGGTTTGGTTCTGTCCTTTAATTTCTGAGTTCTTACTTTCCTGCTGATCCATTGTGGGTGTGCAGAACAGGTTGAAGTATTTCCCGTAGAGCTGGTCTTGTTGTGGCGAATTTCCTCAATGTTTGTATATCCGTAAATGATTTGATTTCTCTGTCAATTTTGAAGCTTAGCTTAGCAGGGTACAGAATTCTGGGCTGGAAATTGTTCTGTTTAAGTAGATTAAAGGTAGATGACCATTGTCTTCTTGCTTGGAAAGTTTCATTAGAGAAGTCTGCGGTCACTCTGATGGATTTGCCCCTGTAGGTCAACTGGCGCTTATTCCTGGCAGCTTGCAGAATCTTTTCTTTTGTCTTGACTTTGGACAGGTTCATCACAATGTGTCTTGGAGAAGCTCGGTTAGAGTTGAGGCGACCTGGGGTCCGATAGCCCTCTGAAAGCAGTGTGTCAGAATCTTTGGTGATATTTGGGAAATTTTCTTTTATAATATTCTCTAGTATGGCTTCCATTCCTCTGGGGCATTCTTCTTCCCCTTCTGGGATTCCTATCACTCGTATGTTGGAACGCTTCATAAAGTCCCATAATTCTGACAGTGAACGTTCTGCTTTCTCTCTCTTCTTTTCTGCCTCTTTTACTATCTGAGTTATCTCAAAAACTTTGTCTTCTACCTCTGAAATTCTTTCTTCTGCATGGTCTAACCTGTTGCTGATACTTTCCATTGCATCTTTAAGTTCCCTGATTGACTGTTTCATTTCCTTCAGCTCTGCTATATCCTTTTTATATTCTTCATATCGTTCATCTCTGATTTGATTCTGTTTTTGGATTTCCTTTTGGTTATTTTCCACTTTATTAGCAGTTTCCTTCATTGTTTCCATCATTTCTTTCATTGTTTTCAACATGTGTATTCTAAATTCCCTTTCTGTCATTCCTAACATTTCTGTATAGGTGGAATCCTCTGCAGTAGCTACCTCATGGTCCCTTGGCGGGGTTGTTCTGGACTGGTTCTTCATGTTCCGTGGAGTTTTCTGCTGATTCTTCCTCATGGGTGATTTCTTTTATCTGTTTCCTTGCCCTAATTTTCCTTTCACTTCCTCTTGCTCTTTAAGTTCTCGTGCCTGTGGACTAAGGGTTACAGGACCAGAAGGGTGAGAAGGTTTAAGAGCAAAAAAGGGATGAAAGAAAGGAGGACCAAGTGATAAGATTAAAAAAATAGAGTAAGGAGAGGGGGTGGGTAAAAGGAATATTGACAAAAAGAAGAGAGGCACAGAAAGAGGGAGACAGAGCAATATAAGTGTACAGTAGGGTACTTTGATACAACCTTAAAAAAAAAGCACCTTCTGGGGGTGCCCAGTTGGGTGGTTCCCTTGAGGTCAGCAGCTCTTTGCTAACCTGATCAGACACAGTACCCCACCTCCACCAAGTAGAGAGGAAAGACAAAAATGCTATAAATCGAACCAAAACAAGCAAACAGAAAACTTTACAGGATAAAATTGGCTGGAAAAACCAAATAATAGTGGTAGAAACACTAACAAAAATGAAGTTCTAATTATTGAAATAGGCAGCGATGGGAAATTATAATTAAACTAGAAAAATTGAGAAAGAAAAAGGATCTGCATGGAAAAGGTTGAACTTAAAAAACAAAACAACAATCCACAACATCAAAATAAACAAAAAAAAACAACCAAACCAAAAAAAAACACAACCAAAAACAAAGCAGTATGTATATGTTATTGAATATTGTCTGGGCAACACGTGGTCTTCTGGGGTATGAGATGTTAATCACAGTTCTGATACGACTGGAGGCTGCTAGTTTCTCAAACCCCAGCAGGTAGACACCCTAAATCTCTCTTCAGCCCACTTAAAAGGCACTTTGAACTTGTTCACTTACTGAGCAGAAGCTTTCTCAGGGAAGTGCTTGTCGCTGGAATCACTGCTGAAGTGGCTATCCACTTACCCTGTGTGTCAAAACTGGTCTCCCTCTGCCCCCGAGGTTTAGGGCTGCAAGGCGGCTCAGACCCCGCCCTTAGGCTACTTGGTCACTGGCTTACCAGCTCCCACCCAATTCCAGCTCTGCGACCCTGAGGGCGGAGCTTGCCAGGGCAGATCGCTCACAATGTCTGCCTGTGACCCAGAGCCAAATACTATTAGCTCCGTCTGGCTCAGCGGCTCAGACTGGGGCCCTAGACAAAGGCCAAAGTTCTCCGCGCTCCCACTCAGGCTCTCCCCAAGGCAGTTCAGCTGAGTGCCAAGTCCAAAGACACCAAAACAGTTCACAGGTAAGGCCTTTCTGGTTTTTAGTCTCGCTGCTACTGAACTTACAGTTGCGGGCGGGTTTAGACGAATTGAACACACGCGACCACTTGCCGGTTTTCCACTGTTTTAGTCCTCCTCTTGGGGTCCAGAAGTCTCTCGCTGACTCCCTGTATCCTCTCAGGGGTGATGATAGGCAGATCCCACCAGCCAGAGATGCCTGGAGTCCTATATCCCCAGACTCACGGTGCCCAGATGCAAGGAAGCTGTTACTCAGCTGCCATCTTGCTCCGCCTCTGTGACTCAGACATTTTTAAAGAGTAGAGGCTTCTTATGTTTGCCTAGATTCATCTATTATTTCCTTATAATGAAATTCAAGATAGATATTTTTTGCAAGAATATTACATAGGTGACAGATATGTCTTGTTTTCTGATATCAGGAAACACTGTATTGTCTCAACTTGGGTGCTAATAATTTTGATCCTTTGGTTCAAGAGGTAGCTGCCATTTCTCTTCATTACATAGGTATATTTTCCCCCTTTTTAATTAGTAAAGAATCTTTGGGGAAACAATTTGAGACTCCGAATATTCTATTCTCCAATTAACTTTGACATGATGAATTCATCGTCCATAGATAATTCTTTTCTTAATCAATTATTAAAATGGGGGTACAAAATGGTGATGTTCAAACTGCCATTTGTTATACATCAATTAAGTTGCACTGTCCTATAGAAAAGGGCTGTCCATATTTTTTTTTTTTTTGAGATAGAATCTCATTCTGTCTTCCCAGGTAGAGTACCATGGCATTATAGCTCACAGCAACCTCAAACTCTTGAGCTAGAGTGATCTTCTTGTCTCAGCCTCCTGAGTAGCTGGGACTACAGACACCTGCCACAGTGCTCAGCTAGTTTTTCTATATTTAGTAGAGATGGGGTCTCACTCTTGCTCAGGCTGGGATCAAACTCCTGAGCTCAGGCTTGTCCACCTGCCTCAGCCTCCCAGAGTGTTAGGATCACAAGCGTGAGCTACCGTGCCCAGCCAGGACTATCCATTTTTTTCTATAAAAGAAAGCTTTCTTTTACTTATTTTAAAATATATTTTTTATTTATTTGGCCTTTTCTAATAATAAAACTGACTTATGTTCAATATAGAAAACTTTGAAAAATATAGAAGGAGACCAAAGAAGAAAATTCTTTTCCCTCATAATGCGACTCTTATTATCCACTGTTAACATTTGGAGGGTGTATACCTTTATCATTTTTATGCATATATATTATTTTATAAAATTGAGATTACATTCAGTCTGCTGTTGTGAAATCTGCTTTTTCAAACTTACGATCTTCAGATATTAGTATATCATCTTATGTGATAGCATTTTTAATTTCACAGTCTCCTATCAAATGAAGTATTATGATCCTTTTTAACATATCCACTATTGTTGGAAATTTTGGTTATTTCCAGCGTTTTATGTTGTAAATACTGCTTCAATCAGCATCCTTATTAACTCTTTAAATGCCTCTTCGAGAATTTTTTACAGAGTTTTTGAGTTAAGACCTAAACAAAAAAAAATTAATATTTTAATATTACAAATTTCTATAAGAGAATAATGCTTGTTATTGCCAAACATTGACAAGACAATCTAAATACACTGAGATTTTAAAAAATCTTGGCTCGGCACCCATGGCACAGTGGTTACGAAGCATGCCAAAACCAAAATAAAACAAAACAAGAACAAACACCTTCCCACGAGACACAGCAACCGGTATCAGATGGGGGGGGAGTTCAAAATAACTATGACTAATGTGTTAAAAGACTCAAGTGGAAAAAGAGGCAACATTTCAGCAGAGAGATAGGAATTATAAAAATTCATGTCAATTAAAAAAAAGAAAAGACAGTGTATGGGCTCGGCGCCTGTAGCACAGTGGTTACAGCGCCAGCCACATACACTGAAGGTGGAGGGTTCAAACCCAGCCCAGGCCATCTAAACAACAATGACAACTATAACAAAAAATAGCCGGGCATTGTGGCAGGTGCCTGTAGTCTCAGCTACTTGGGAGGCTGAGGCAAGAGAATTGCTTGAGCCTAAGAGTTTGAGGTTGCTGTGAGCGGTGACACTATAGCACTCTACCGAGGACAACATAGTGAAACTCTGTCTCGAAAAAAAAAAACAAAACCTCACCCATAAGAAGGAGATTCCACAGAAGAGATACAGATATCTTATATACCTATTGGGATTATTGGGCTATTTGAGAATGAGTTGCTTACATAGTGTTTTACTAAAATTCATTAGAACTTTAATAAGCAGATTGCTCATTAAATCTAAGAATTTGAACAAATCTTTCATGTAATTTCTATGGCAGTTAAAGTCAAATACTGTAGAATCTGCAGACATTCGAATGACTAAGCGAAAGGGGCCAGCTTCAGGCAAAGGGTCTTTTGTTCTTTTTGCACAAAAGAACTTTTGTGCATTCTTATGTTTCCAGTGTAAGAACTTTAAATTAAAGTTAAATGTCAGTCATGGAATTTTAGTCATGGGCAGTGTGAAAATAAAAGGCACAATTCAAAGACAGGGAGCCCTGATTGCATTTTTATGAATGATGAGCCTAAGAAAATAGTAGCGAGCATTTCTTACACATGCTGGACCTGGCCCTACGCTAAATACTATGCTTGGATTGCCTCAGAGCAAACCTCTGAGTAAAGTACCATCTTTATTCCTATTTCCTTCTGGATGAGGCGGGGAGGAACTGAGATTAAGAGAGATGACCAAGCAAAGATCTCTGTGTGTTTTGAGGGTTGTCTATGTGGGGAGTCCCTGGAGTGTGAGCATCTTGTGTTATTTTTTCCCCCATCTCCCTTTGAGGCTAGCCACAGTGCTCAATTCATAGTATTAAATGATTGTGAAAGTGAAGTAAAGTGGGGCTTCTGAATTTGTTATTCTATCAGGTGAGCTGGGAGGAATATGCTTCAGCAAGAAGCCACATGTTTTACCTCACAGGGGACCGAGGGATCATGGATGAAGATGGCTACTTTTGGCTGACTGGTAGAGCTGATGGTGATGCTGATGCCCTGGTCAGAGGTGGTGAATGCCATGGTTACTGCTACTGAGCCTGAGGGCTGCAGGAGTTTAAATAATTGTCTGGACTGCCTCAGATACATTGGAATTATAGAAAATTTAACAAACAAAAAGAATAAAAAATAAAACTTATGCACACTCTCATATTGGAATATACTCTCTAGTCTCCTTTTCTTCTTACATACAAAAAAACATTTATTTTTAGTAGAAGTGAGTTCAGGAGAAATGCTAGAGCATAACTTACATTTTCACTCAACAATATAATATAAATATTTTTCTCTGTAATTAAATATATTTATGTAAATTCATTTTTAAATTTTAATTGAGTATTAGTATAATAATCTTATACTAACAGCTGAATGAATTTTTACACGCATATAAACCCCTGGCACCTTCTAGATCTAGATATAGGATACTTCCAGCATCCTGAGCTCTCTTATCTCCTCATATCTCTATGAAACTGTACTTCTTTTGTAAACGTTGAACTGAATTTCTGTGCCTAAAGAGAGTGTCAGGGATTGAGAAAAGTAGAAGAAATTCCAAGACGTGATCAATTCCAAGTAAAAGATGGCTATAGGCAAATTCCATGGGCCATCCTGATTCAAAGCTTCCTGACCACAAAAATCACAGGAATGTTCAGAAATAGAAATCAAAGATCTAGGCTCTAGGAAGATTTATTAATATTAGATGCCATTGCTTCTGGGACCTGAGTCAGCAAACTGGCTTTCCCACTTTTTCCCCACCCTAATCCTTGACCCAATTAAAAAATCCCAAGAAAATTTTGCTCAAGAAGTCACTCTCCTTTGTATGCTCCCTATCACATAGCAGTGAATGAAATACTTTCCTTAGCCTCTAACTGGTCTCAATTTTTACTGTGAGCACCACCACCAATCCAGCAATGACCAGTATTCTGACTTCTAAACTATGGATTCATTTCGCCTTTTCCTAAACTTCATAGAAATAGAATCATGCAGTATGTACTCCTTTGCGTCTGTGTTCTTTCTCACAAATTCATGACTAGGAGATTCATCTATGTTGCTATATGTATCAATAGTCCATTCTTTGTCATTGCTGTGCAGAATTCCATTGTATGAATATACTCAGAATTTATCCATTCTACTATCAGTGATGATTGAAGTCTGTCCTATTTGAGATAACATGAGTAAGGCTACCATGAACATTTTTCTACATGTCTTTTGCAGAATATATGCAGAGATTTACTATACATACACACACGCACACACACATATTTATAGGAGTCATAGGTATGTAGATTTTAAGCTTTAGTAAATATTGCCATGCTGTTTTTAATTACCAAGTTCTACTCCCACTAAAATGGAGTGAAGTGGTCCATTTGAAAGAATGTTCCAGCTGAATGAAAGTTCCATTTGAAGCTTTCCAGAACAATCCACATACTATCAACACTTACTATTGTGAATCATTTAAAATTTAACAATCTGGTAAATATATAGTAGTATTTCATTATACTTTTAATATAATTTTAAGGGTCACTAGTAGTTTATTCTGCCAAGATACCAACATATCTTCTTTTACCAATCCTTATTATTGAATATTTAAGGTCCCCCTCCCATTTTTTACTTTAAAAAACACTTGGATGATCATCCCTTAATATAAGATTTTGTCTGCTAGTATCAGGAATAAAAGCATTATCACTATCAATCATATACACATTAAAAAGATAATAGGAGGGGGCAGCGCCTGTGGCTCAAAGGAGTAGGGGGCCGGCCCCATATGCCGGAAGGTGGGTTCAAACCCAGCCCCAGACAAAAACTGCAAAAAAAAAAAAAAAAAGATAATAGGATGCTCGGTGCCTGTAGCTCAAGTGGCCAGGGTGCCAGCCACATACACCGGAGATGGTAGGTTTGAATCCAGCCTGGGCCCACCAAACAATGACAAATATAATCAAAAAAATAGCCCAGGCATTGTGGTAGGTGCCTGCAGTCCCAGCTACTTGGGAGGCTGAGGCAAGAGAATCACTTAAGCCCAAGAGTTGGAGGTTGCTGTGAGCTATGATGCCACAGCACTCTACCCAGGGTGACAGCTTGAGACTCTGTCTCCAAAAAAAACAAAAAAGTGGGGGCAAGACACAATTGCAAGAGGGACTTTGCCTAACAAATGCAATCAGTGTAACCTGGTCTATCGTGCCCTCAATGAATCCCCAACAATTAAAAAAAAAAAAGATAATAGGAAATGTTATGAACCTTTTATGTCAATAAATTCAACAATGTAGATAAAATGGAAAAATACTTTGAAAAATATAACTTTCCAAAACTTGTACAAAATAAAACAATGAGCCTAAATAATTCAATAAGTACCTTTTTTTTAATTGTAGAAGCTAGATTTCAGGTTTTTTTAAATGTGCTAAACAGGTTTTTTCTTAAGGTATAGTTTTAAATTTGAAATAATTATTAACAACCTTACCATACATAAAGCTTGTGACTCAAGTAGTTTTAGTGGTAAGTCCCATCAAAAATTTGGGGAAGAAATAACACAAAATTGATAAAAACTCTTTCAGAAAATAGGAGAGGAAAAAAAAAAATAGGAGAGGAGGGAACACTTTCCAACTTGTTTTGTCAAGCCAGAATAACACTATTATCAAACCCAAAGAAAACATTATACACAAAAGAAATTACAGACAAATTTCCCTTATAAGCACAGATGTAAAAATCTATAATAAAATTTTAGCGAAAGCAAATCCGTCAATATATAAACAAGATAATTCATAAAGACCAAGTGAAGTTTATCCTAAGTATAGAAAATTGATTGAACATTTGAAAAGCAATATAATTTATCCTATTAAAAGAAAAAGGGGCTGAATGTGGTGGCTCACATCTATAATCCTGGCACTTTGGGAGGCTGAGGCTAGAGGATTGCTTGAGGCCAAGTTTCGGAACTAGCCTGACACCAGGAGTAAAGAACGAGACTCTGTCTCTACAAAAAACACAAAAATCACCCAGGCATGGTGTCCCACACCAGTTATCCCAGTTATTTGTGAGGCTCAAATGGGAAAATGTTGAAAGCACCTCTAAGGCAGGATATCATAAATGTTTAACTGTTGCTTGGCAAAGCATGTGGGGTTTTTTGTTTGTTTTGTTTTTAGTAATAGACAAGACAGAAGGATCAAACAAGTCCCGGCTTTTGAGGTTGCAGTTAGCTATGATGACACCAGTGCACTGTAGCCCTGGCAACAGATGAAGGTGGGGTAGGGAAGCAAGAAATGAGGGAAAAAGGCTGCAAGTTGAGGAAATTCTTGCTAATGGCTTCTGCAAGCAGGAGGAAGTAAGGTTGTTTACTGGGTCTGTTAAGGGAGCATAAGGAGACTGAAGAAGGTCAGGGCTGATCACAGTGGGGAATAAAGGAGGATGCTAAGAAAAGACATTAATAATAGCTAATGTTATATAATTATATGAACATCTTGAAAAATGCATGAGGCCTAATTAAATTCCATCTATTCATAAAAAAAATAATTATTATAGCTAATGTTGGCCAGGTGCAATGGCTCCTGCTTGTAATCACACCACATTGGAAGGCCAAGGTGGGAGGATTGCTTGAGGCCAGGAGTTCAAAACCACCCTGAGTAATATGGCAAAATTCTGTCTCTACAGAAAAAAATTTAAAATTAGCTGAGCATGGTGGCAAACCACCTGTAGTCCCAGCTTAGGAGGGCTAAGCAAGAGGATTGCTTGTGTCCAGGAGTTCAAGGCTGCAGTGAACTATGATCACATCACTGCACTCTAGCCTGGGAAACAGAGAAAGACTCTGCCTCTAAAAAAAAAAAAAAAAAAATGTCTAATGTTTACTGAATTCTTACACCATGCCTGGGACATAGCTAAACATTTACAAGTGTTATTTTAAAAATCTCATGCAGAAGTTACATGTGTATTACCAATCTTCCCTATTAACAAGGAGGAAAGTGAAACACAGAGAGGGTAAGTAGTTTGTGTAAGTAACTGGGTAACCCAGGCCTTCTGAATCCAAGAGCATTTGTGTTAAAACATTATCCCAAATTGTTTTCCTGACTGGAGCTCCCCAGCAATGTACCTCTAAAGGCTCCACCCCTGTCGCACAATGGTTACGGCACCAGCCACATACACTGAGGCTGGCGGGTTTGAACCCGGCCAGGGTCAGATAAACAACAATGACAACTGCAACAAAAAAATAGCCGGGTGTTGTAGCAGGCACCTATAGTCCCAGCTACTTGGGAGGCTGAGGTGAGAGAATCACTTAAGCCCAAGAGTTGGGGGTTGCTATGAGCTGTGACACCACAGCACTCTACTGAGGGCAACATAGTGAGATGCTCTAGGCCAGGGAATGTCTCCATCACCTGCCTACCTCATCATTTTTCATATGGGATCTCTTGAGTCTTTAATCTTCTGAGGACGAGGAGGAGCCAGAATCAGATGAAGACTGCTGGTTCTGTTGTCTGTACCGGCTTCTCTGCTGCACAGAATCTGCTGCAGCCATTTTGCCACCTTTATTCAGGTAACTCTACTTTTCTAGGCTTCGGCGCTAGTGAAGAGGACTCTCTTTTCTCAGTACCTTTATGTTTTGTCAATTAACCTGAAGTTCTCCCTGGAGACACAGAAACATGACTTTTTTCATGTATGATTTGATTGCTGGGGTGTTGGGGAATGCCGAGTTTTTGGTGGCGGAGTTGCAGGAGGTGATGGTCTGTGCCTTCATCCTGGATGTCCTCTTGGCGGCTTCTTTGGTGGTGACTGGGAATGAGATGAAGAGGATGATGAGCTACTCCCAGAAAAAGATGCTGATGAATGCCTTCTTTGGCTTACTGGAGATCTACTCCTTCTATGCCTTGGTGGAGGAGGCATTTGCCTTGGTGGGGTTCTTATTCGAGGAGATGGGCAACTTCTTGGGCTTGGCTGCCTTCTAGGTGAGTATGATCTTGATCGGGATCTATGGTACCGTCCAGGTCAAGTATGAGGAGAGCGAGACATTGTCTGAGATCTGGATGGATGTCACTAATAGAAGTGGCCTCTTGTACTGAAGGTTCTGGGAGCTCTGGAATTTTTTCTTTCTTTTCTGGAACTGAAGAAGGACTCCGGCTCTTGGTTCTGTGACAGGGAGATCGAGAATGCACTGCACTTTCTCTCTCTCCTGACAGGGGATGATCCTTTTCTCGGGGAAGGAGATCTGGATTTGCATCTTCTTGGCCTTCGAGATCTCTCCCTTTTTTCTCTGCTGCTTTCTTTTTCTTCTTTATCCCTCTTTGTCATCATCTTGATTTTTCATAGATGCTCATTTTTCTTGTTCAGTCTGTCTCTGTTTTATTTCTTCTTTCTTCAGTGCTAGGAAAGCAGAGAGATTCCCACGATGTTTTCTTGTGCACTTAGCAGCAGGAGCCACAATTCTCCCATAAATTCTCTGGCATTTTTTTCCATTCAAAAACCCAATCAGGTTGATGTGCATCATTCTGGAGTCTGGATTCTTCACTTCCAGCTGGTCGAATATAAACTCCATCACAACATCATCTTCAAACCCACGGATTTCTGTTACTCACTTTGTTATCCAAGGCTTTATAACCTCCAAATTTACTTTGCTCATGTCCACCTTTTCCCCTAGGCATTCTGCAAACTTCAGCTGCTTCAGTAGTTTCTTCTGTTTGTGGCAGAACCTATTATCCTGTTCTTCACTTGTTCCGTGAAGAATCCCACGTTTCTCTTGCTGCCTCCCTCAGAGATTACTCCCTATCTATGAGAGGTGTCCTTTTTATAAAAATAACCTGTTTTCCTTTGGGTATATACCCAGCAGTGAGATTGCTGGATGAAATAGTTGGTCTACTTTAAGTTCTTTGAGATATCTCCATACGATTTTCCTAAGAGGTTGTACTAGTTTGCAGTCCCACCACCGGTGTACAAGGGTGCCTTTCTCTCTGCATCCACGCCAGCGTCTGTTGTTTTGGAACTTATTAATATTAGCCATTCTTGGTGCAGTTAGGTGATATCTCTTTGTGGTTTGATAGACTCTTTATAAACATACACCTATTTGCTAAAGTCCCACAAGATACAAAGTAATTTCACTTGTATTTTCTCACCCAACAATATTTTGAGATAAGAACTATTTTTTTTTTCATATATACCTTAATGCATTTATGGGATACAATGTGCTGATATCATATAGAATTAGGAATGCTTACATCACACTGGTTAATATATACCTCATCTTGTTTAACTTAATTATTGTGTTAAGACATTTATACTCTATACTAATAGATCTGACAGGTACCCTTGCATAAGAACTATTAGTGTCCTCATCTCATTAATGAAGAAAACTGAGCTTCAGAGAGTTTAAACAGTCTCCCTTTGGAAATTATGGGACCAGAATTCAAACCCAAACTTGTGACTTCAAGTTGCCTAGTCATCTTCTTCCTAATGATCTCTAGGAAGAGGAGTGTAAGGAAAAGAAACCTCAAGGTTTTCGAATCCAAGAAACCTTCAGAATGATGGTAAACAGTGAGAGAAAAGAAGCAAATGGATACAGAAACGGAATAGGGCAAAGGGCATGGGATGCAATAATAGTGATAACAATGGTACTTATCTATAATGCTTTATCTTTTTTCTCCCTATAACAAATAAACAACATAAAATATCTAAAGTGTCTTGAGAAAATAGAAGTTACAAGACTTGCTTCTAAGGACATGATTGTTTTGTCAGTATAAAATTAGAATTGATCATTAAAATGATGTTTTGTAACTATATCAATCAATAGCATATTAGTATAATTTATTCAGCAAATATTCATTGAGTACCTACTATATGCCAGATACTGTACTAAGTGCTGGGTATATAATAAATCATACAAAGGCTCTACTTTTTTGAAGCCTATGTTCTAATGGGGATGGAGTAAATAAGCAAATTAATCAGTATATAGTTCAAATCATGGTGAGCATTAGAAAGGAAATGAAAGAAGATGAAGAATGCTGCTTTAGAATGGGGCAATGACTTCCTGTTTCTGAGTTATTCCATGTGAGATAATGGCCTCCATTTCCATCCGTGTTGCTGCAAAAAGACAAAATTTCATTCTTTTTATGCCTGAGTAGTATTCCATGGTGTGTGTGTATCACATTTTCATTAGCAACCATCCAACTACAACACTTGGGTTGATTACCTACCTTTGCTATTGTGAATAGTGCTGAAATAACTATAAAAGTGAAGGTTTTTTGCAGTGGCTTGTGCCTGTACTCCTAGCACTCTGGGAGGCTGAGGCGGGAGGATTGCTTGAGCTTATGATTTCAAGACCAGCATGACCAAAAGTGAGATCCTGCCTCTAAAAATAGCAGAACATTGTGGTGGGCACCTGTAATCCTAGCTACTTGGAGGCTGAGGCAAAAGAATCGCTTGAGCCCAAGAGTTTGAGGTTGCTGTGAACTAAGACACCACGGCACTCTGAGGGTGTCTTAGTGAGACTCTGTTGCAAAAAAAGAAGTGAAGATTTTTATATAATAACTTCTTTTCCTATTGGTAGATTCCCAGTAGTGGGATTTCTAAATCAAATGACAGTCCATTTTTAGTTCTTTGAGAAATCTTCATGCTGTTTTCCATAGAGGTTGTACCAATTTACATTCCTACTAATGGTGTATAAGCCTTCCCTTTCTTCTGTGTCCTTGCCATCTGTTTTTTTTTTTTTTTCACTTTTTAATAATAGCCATTCTAACTGATGTAAGATGGTATCTCACTGTGGTTTTTAATTTGCATTTCTCTGATGATGAGTGATACCAAACATTTTTTCATGCTTTTTGGCCATTTGTATATTTTCATTTGAAAAATCTCTATTCATGCCCTTTGCCCACTTCTTAATGACTTTTGTTATCAGGTGTCTAGTTGACCCCAACCTGAGACAGTGCCAGCAAGGGAGACGGCGCTGAGGAAAGAACAAAACTTACACCAAACTTAGTGCATAGAACCAGAAGCCTGTAAGGGCATACACTATTCCATGTGCCTGGGGGAGCAGCATGAGAACAATGCAGCATCTGTTCTGTTTCCCGGAGACTTTTTACTGGGTACCTAACACAGTATCCATGCTAGATGCACAGTAGTCAGTAGTCAGCAGTCAAGGTTAAGCATGAGAGAGGGGAGATTACAGCCCCCGGGAAGGTTAAGTAAAGGGTAAATAGGGACATAAGGTGGTGGAACATCTGAAGAGGCCAGGTAATAGTGCAATGAGAAAAGAGAGGGGGGAGAGCAAGTCTTATCTCCTCAAGCAGACATCTCAGCTTCTCTAGCCTAAGCTACTAGTTGATGGTCTCAGCTGCCTGCAGGGATGGTCATGTAGACATTCCCCTGACCTGGCACCTTCAGGAGCCTTTTTCCCTGCAGGGATGGTCATGTAGACATTCCTGGTACCTTCAGGAGCCTTTCTTTTCAATTAGGAGTCCAGGGGTGGCCGGCCTGCAGGCTTTACCCTGGCTTTGGAAGGGTCCATGGGGTATCAGCCTACCCATTCCCACATTTTGTTGTTGTTGTTTGAGTTCCTTGGAGACTCTAGATATCAGTCCTCTGTCATATGCATAGTTTACAAATATTTTTTCCCATTCTTCAGTTGTCTTCTCACTGTGCTGATTATTCTTTTGCTGTACAGAAGCTGTGTAGTTTAAGTCCCATTTTTCTATTTCTGTTTTTCTTGCATTTACTTTTGAGGTCTGAGATGGGACTCAGGTACAGGAGTTTTGAAAAGCTCCTTCAGGATTTTGATGGATAGCCAAGATTGAGACTCCTAGGGAGTCTGCAGTAAGGAAAGACTATGTGTGGATGTGGAGAATTAGTGCAAGTTAATCCTGGCAAGCAGGAGAATCATCTCAAAGAACATTCCCCCACAGAGAAATTTGAGCAGTCTTAATTGCCAGACCTCCTGAGAACACAAAAGCCTTGCTTGCCAAGAAAACTTGGCCCAAGAGGCACGGACTGATAAAATATAAGACTTCTCCATCTTTCTAGCTAGCTCACTTTGATTGAATGTGTAATATGTACATTGCATGCTAAGCACTTCACTAAATGGTCTCATCATATCTTCACAACACTTTCATCCTATGTGTGAGGTAGAACTGTTTTGGAGATGGCCATACTAATCATGGAGAGATTAAGTATCTTATTATACTATTAAGTGGTAGAGCTAGAATTTGAATTTAGGTCTCTCAAATTCTGGAAAGTTTATGTAAGACCTAGTTTGCTGAGTTTCCAAAGTAGCTAGTCTGGTATTTTAAAAAAATATTTTTCCTCTAGAAAAGTGCTCTTGGGTTCTGTTACCAAAAAACTTCCAGAAATAGAGTGAATCTAGAACATTCTAGCAAAACAACAACTTTGGTAGTCATTACCCAGCTATTCATCCCCCACACCCACCCCAGGTAATGCTACAGTTTGTACTCAAGCCACATGACAAGTTCTGGCCAATGAGCTGTGAGTTTGACTATGTACAGCATTTCTAGGCTGGAGCACAAAATTACTATCTCTTCCACACTTATGGGCAATCCTTTAAATAAGGGTTGTTCCATCATCCAGGTCATAAAAGACCACTCAGCTGACAGATGCTAGACAAGTAATAATAGCAAAAAGTAAACCTTTATTGTTTTATAGATCACTGAGATTTGAGAGATTATTTATTGTATAGCATAGCATAGTTTATACAAACTGGATCCTCACTCCTTGAATTTGCCTACGTATGACAAATTTCCAACACTACTTACACTTGGCATATGCTAAAAAAATGTTCATGTGTATATGTTGTGTATGCGTGTGTTTGTATGTGATATATGCGCGTGTTTGTATGTGGGGTGTGTGTGTGTGCTTTATTTTGCTGCTTATATGTCTACTAAAAATGGCAAACCCTGGACAGGCACAGTGGCTCATGCCTATAATCCTGGCTCTCTGAGAGGCTGAGGTGGGAGGATCACTTGAGCTCAGGAGTTTAAGATCAGTCTCAGCAAGAGTGAGACTCATCTCTACCAAAAATAGAAAAATTAGCAGGAGACTGTAGCAGGCACCTATAATCCCAGCTACTTGGGAACCTGAGGTAAGAGAATCGCTTGAACCCAGGAATTTGTGGTTGTTGTGAGCTAGGCTGATGCCCCAGCACTGGAGAAAAAAGTCTATCAATGGAAAATATTCCTCTAGCCTAGATATTCAGATATTTTTATAGTATAAAAGGATGTCAATTATTTGGTTTGACAAGGAAATGAATGAATGAGAAACTAAAGAATAGCCACATTCAAGCCACAGATTCTCTCCTTGGGAGGAAAATGCATATGTGGGCCAACCAAGAGCAAAAGGAAGGTCCTCAAAGAAAAGCCCACACATATTAATGCTGCTATGGGAAAAATAGATTAATTTGTTTAATAAACATTGTCTGAGAAAGCTACTATGTGCCAGGCATTGTCCAAGGTGCTAAAGATAAAATAGTGAACAAAACAGACAAAAATCCCTCCTTTCATAGAGTTTAAATTCCAGTGGAGTGAGGGAAGGTAATGACAGGGTTCTCAAAGCTTGTAATTATACCAGTATAGACTCCCCATTTCTCACAATCTGAACATCCAGCTGAATAAATGAGAAATGTGATCAGCCAACAATCTCCCTTTTACTAAGATTTAGGGTAAAGTCCGAAGCAATATATGTGGTAATCCAACCTATACTCTCTGGAGCCCCAAAATCATTAATTTGGCTTAAACTCTTAATTACTGGGTTTTTTAAATTTCCACTCATAGGAAATAATAGTTCTTTCTTCTTCTGGCTACACCTGGGTTCCTGCCCACTGGCCTAGAGGAAGAAGTGGTGTTGATGTTTTGGTCGCTATATCTGGACCTAAGAAACCCTTCAAACCCTTGAAAACCTCTGAAGATGTAAGAGTACTATTTTTTTTTAATTTTTTAATTTCTTATTTTTAATTTCAGTTTGCTTGTTCATTCTTCTTTGTTTGAAGTACTACTTTTTTGTTCATTTTCTTCTTCCTCTGGCGGTGCTGGCTGTTTTTGATGTTGTTAGTAGAGACAGGGTCTTATCTTACTCTGGCTCACTGCTGCTCATACTGGTCTTGAACCTCTGAGCTCAGACAATCCACCGGCCTCGGCCTCCCACAGCGCTGGGACTACAGGCGTGAGCCACCACATCTGGCCGTAAGAGTACTATTTAAGAGAAGACTACCCCTAGGGCAATTATCCACTCAGGCCAGAGACTCAGGATGTAGATCTTGAAGTCAACGGTAATACCCTCCTTAACTCTAACTGGTCTGTCTGCACAAAAACATACTGCAACTCACAGTCAGCTGTTTGTCTAATGTATCTATTCCAAGGGGAATAAAGATAGGGAGTGACAGCCATACCCCATTTCCTTTATTCCAATAACTATGAGCTGTTGTATATCTGTACCATGTGTATCTTCAAGTGCTGCACAGTCCCGAATGAAGTATGTCAGTTAGCCAATATTGGAGTAAAATATCCGTAACTATCATAGGCTTCAACCAAATATAGGTAGGTACAGACACATAATGCTGGTTAACAAGAGCAGGGAAGTCAGTTCTTTTGCTTCAGGGCTCCTTTCTGATACGGTGTACTATGAGCCAAAATGATGCGGTTACTAATCTGAGACTACACTACAAGGCCAAACCTGGTTAGTAATTCTTACCCTAGTAAAGCACAACAGCAAATGATGGTTGATTGACTGATTGTCAAACACTATTTCTCACTAAAAGAAACCAGGACTGTTTAGAGAAATGGCTGATTTTAGAACTGGGGCAGGAAATCTACAAGATAAATCTGAGATATTGCACCAGAAAATAAAGAAGCTTTCAAAGACAATGGAGTCATGTCAAAAGGACACAGAAGCCAGCCGAAAGGGGCTCACCCATGAGTCACTCTGGGGCAATTTGAGCATTTTTTTAAAAATTATTACATTAGATTGAAATACTTTGTATGTGTGTATGTGTATGTGTACATAAACACATTTATGAATCATTAGTCACCATTACATGTTGCTGGGGCACCAATTCATAATGCTGCAAATTGGTGATAATGCACGTAATGGAGAGGAAGAATCAAGCATTAAAATAAAATGTGGCCCTTGGCAATTTACTTAACCTCTCAGAGTTTGTTTCCTCATTTACAAAATAATGGTGCTAGCAGTGCCTACTTTACAGGAGTGTTTTGAGGATTAAGAAATAATAGCATATGAGATCCCAGGAAATTATAAAGTACTACATGCATGTAAAGGATAACTCTTATTACTATCCTTTATATGCTTGTTTCCAAGTGAAACACATCTCTGAAGATTTATAAGTGCCTGCTTCCATATTGTAATAAGAGGTAAGGAGCAAGTCAACATTCTCAGCCTCTGGTCCAGGGAGCTTACCAAAGGGGTTAAGTGTAGATTCTCTATTCCGACATGGTTCAGAATGAACCCTTGAAACCTGTGCTGGGTTATAATTACTTTAGTTCCTCACTTGCCAGGGATGGTGCATACTCCCTACAGGTCCTTCTAATGATCCAAGCTGAATGTCCCTATGCTCCTCAGGTCCTGCATAACAAGGTCCCTAGTGCTTATCATCACAGGAGAAGAAATCATCCTTCCAAAAGAACTACTAGAGAACCAGGAGCAATGCAATGGTGACTTGTTATCCTACTTTGCTAGGTTAAACAAAAGCTTCTCACAGTACACCCATATGACCAAGTAAGAAAGCATAGAATACATTCTGTCCCTTGTAGGAGGGAGAATCCAGCTTTTACTGTCTTTGAAGAGTTCAGAGATGCTCAAAGAGCCAAATGGATCCCAAATGACCATGGTTGGACAATCTCAGCACCAAATATTGAATGAAGCTACTTAAGGGGAACAATATGTGAGAAGTTGAATCCAGGAATTAGCAAGTTTTTTTCATGACATCCCTGAGAGAGAAATTGGGGACTGTCTTATATCCCTAGTTGTGATTGGCACTTAACCCAATCTAAAGCTTTCCTCCAGAATTTTTCTAAATATAAGTAAAGAATGGCAGGTGTCTGAAGATGAAAACTTTAAGAATTTACAATGGTCTATCTTTTCTCCCTCACAGAGAAAGTCAGTTTTCGGGAAAAGAAAATGCAGTCAATCCACTCAGAAACAAAAACAAGAAACAGAAGACAGACCCTTGATGATGTCTGAGTGTCTGGTTTTCCTAATGTCCTGCTGCATCTTGACCTTCCTCTGCTTTGACTGACTGATACATTCTTGTTTGGCTGGGGCTGGGTTTGAACCCGCCACCCTTGGTATATGGGGCTGGTGCACTACCCATTGAGCCACAGGCGCCGCCTGACTGACTGATACATTCTTGATTCAGCAAACCAAGAAATCCTCCCCCTGCTCAATCCTCAGAAGCTGTATAGATTGGGATTCTGTCACTTAAAACCAAAAATGACTTGGCTAATATGGTATTGGTTGCTCCCAGTTTCACGTGAAACAGAAACAGAATTCAGAAGCCAACTAACTTTTCTATTTCACCTCTGGAACACCTCTCAACCTCTCTGTCTCTGGAATCTTTCTTTCCTCCACATCATTGCCAGAGTGACAATCCTAAAATATCTCTTCTTTGTTAAACATTTCCTGGCTTCCACATCTCCTTCCCCACCACCATCAGGGGGACAGGCACCCACAGTGGCCAGGCACGCAGTAGTTGAGAGTTCAGATGGGATTCCTTTGGCTCACTAGTTGGCCAGATTTGCCAGCCCAGACCCAGTTATGCTACAATAATTGAGCATGCCAATGTCCTGGGTTATTCAATAATTATGTTGAGAGGCTCTAATCATAGGCTACTTGAGCAGCAAATATCTCTATACCTTCAGCTCTGTAAATGAGAATAATCTGCTTATGTGCTAGGGCTTAGCCATTGTTCAGCATTGAACCGTGAAAGGAGTTTGCTCCTGCACTTTCTTTTTCTCCTTCCAGCTGTGTCTTATAAGTTGCTGTCCCTTTAATTTCAGGTTGTCCAGAGAAACAAAAACTCTCCTCTCAGGAGATTATAATCCTTCCAACTGCACACCAGAGACTCGGGGCTCCAATGGCATAGATGTCACCAAAAGAAAAGAAAGAAGGAACCAATTCTCTGACAGACAAAAGAGCTGAGTCTTTGTGACGGAGATAAAGGCCTTTCTGGATCAATAATAACCATTTTCTGGTAAGGAGAAAATGCATGTGGTAACATGGAGGTGACTCTAGTAAATAAAAAGTTGAGAAGGTATTATAGATTTAAATCTATAGCACAGAGTAAGAGAAGAGGTGTGCCATAATAGATAATTGCAGACCCAACCACAGATAAGAAATGGAATTTTCTCCTACTTTATGGTTGGTAGAAATGTTCCAAAATTCTTTGATTGGCACTTTCTTGAATAAGCTTTGGAGACAACAAAGGCAGGCTGGAATTTCTGCCACTTGCTAGAAGAATGGCTTTTGGCAAATTATACACCTCTTAGTGCCTTCCTAACATTTTGTGTAAAATAATAAATTGTGAATATGTGGAATAAAATGCCTACCTTCTAGAATTGTTGAGAGAATTATTTTTTTATTTTCTTTTTAAGACAGAGTCTCACAATGTCACCTTTGGTAGAGTGCTGTAGCGTCACAGCTCACAGAAACCTCAAACTCTGGGGCTTAAGCAATTCTCTTGCCTCAGCCTCCCTAATAGCTGGGACTACAGATGCCTGCCACAATGTCCAGCTATTTTTTTGTTATAGTTGTTGTTGTTGTTTAGCAGCCCTGGTGTATGAGGCCGGCGCCCTACCAATGAAGCTACAGGCGCCAAGCCTTGTTGAGAGAATTAAACAAGATATTACATGGAAGTACTTAACATACACCAAATGCTCAATAATTATTTTCCCATTAAGGTTTCCCTAACACTCTGGAAATCACTAGGATATTAAATTCATCTAGTTCAACTCTCTCACTTTTGCAGATATTTTCTGGACGTATTTTATTAAGCACATTTGTATATAAATTTCTACGAAGATGATGTTTTGAGCTATAATAGTCAGTGATCCTCAGATTTTACCCTGGAACCATATGAACTTTCCACAGAACCCCAAGACAGGAAAAGGTTCTATTCAATGCAAAATGGCAGCTGCTCAGAGTTTTGTGGTCTCCGTAAAGGCCTATCCATACCAAATCTATTCTGAAAACCAAAGGCAGGCCAAAGAGCTAGAAAAGAAGTAAAGTTATTGGCAAAAGATTTTTTAAAGTTCAATTGAAAAATCCTACTTTGTAATATCTTGATTTGTGTTTCATTACTAATGATTATGGCTGCGTATGCAAGATGTATCTCACTCTGTTTATGCACGTAACACAGGAAATGCTGAGATATATATTCAGATCAAATCTGTTTACATTTAGTTTTAGATTTGGGGGTAGGTTGATTTGGTGATTAATTAAGATACAGAAAAATCTGTCCATGGAGGTATGGGAAATAAGAGAAATTCACAAAACAATCATTTTTCAGTTTAGAGGAGGAAATGGAGAGATTTGTGTTAAAAACTATTTGCTATATTCTCTGCAGTGTTGTCCTTAGAAAGCAGTAATGTTCCATGTGCCCCACATCCTGGAGGTCTTTCCCTATGTCACTAAACTAAGATCAAGGTGGTACAAAGTGATGGTGGTGAAAGCTAAAAGGCTTCAGATCGATGCGGGCTCAGGTCAGCCTCAACAGCTTGCTGTTAAGGTATTAAAAAAGACAGAAGTAAGATAAACATTAGTGACTCCAATTCAATAGCTTTTCAATAGCAGCTAAAGCCTTCTTCCATCAATGGTTATGAGGTTTGGTTTTTTAATATCCAGCATGTATTAATTCCTAGCCACACACTTGGCCCCACAACTAGCCAGTGAAGAAGGAATTATCATCATTCTCATTGTATAGATAATAATGAGACTGGGAGAGATTAAGCAACTTGGCAAAGGTCATCCAGAGAAGCAAGTGTGATACAAGCGTGCTTATGTGTTTAGGAGAGGAATGGGGGTCTCACTTTAACAGAATGCTAAACCATGAGCACAGCCCACTCTGATCCCCCACTTCCCCCTCTTCATTACTCTTGATACCATGACCACACATTCAGAAAATTGCCCAGGTAAGGCATGATCCCTTTTCTTTCAACCTTGACATAACAGAGTTTTATAGCAACAGTATTGCCAAAAATAGCTCTTCCTGGGCTACAGCAAATCATATTTACACGAAATGGACCTCTCACTTGTCCAGATGTCATTCTGAGCAGAAAACAGTGCTTGGCAAAAACAATGAGAGAATGGTACACCCCATACCTTTTGTTTAGTTGTTTATTTGTTAACACCATGCTGAAAACCCAGGCATCCTTTACACCTGCAGATTTTTCCACTTCATACAAAGCAACAATACAGGACTGAAGGGCAAAAGGGTGAAGGGACTCACCATCAACAAGAAATCTTTACTGAAGAAAGCAGCACAAAGCAGACTGAATAGCAGAGAAGTTGTAGAGGTAAGCTCTGATGCAGAGTTTCAAGAGTTGGGTGACCTTGGGCAAATTCCTGAAGTCTAGATGAACCTCAGTGTCTTCATCTGTAAAAAGGGAATAATAATAGCAGCAACCTTGCAAGCTTGTCATGAATATTAAATTGTTGTACACAACGTGAATGGAATTATAGAGAAAATGCCAGCGCACTGAGTTCAAGTTAGGTATGGGTCCCTTTACTGGTCGGCCAACCAAGATAGGTTCACACCTGAAAAGAAGTAGGGATTTTTTTATACCCTTCTTTTGGTTGGGGAGAGGATTGGAATTCCTAATGCAAAGCAGTTTACAGAAGCAAAAGGCGAGGTTAAATCTAAGGGGCAAAGGGTTGGAAGCCAAATGGTGTTTTACAAGGGCCTGCATCCTACCCTGTTCCCACAGGGAGGTTAGATCTATAGTGCAAGGGGTTGGAATCGAGCAATTACAAAGAAAGCCAAATGGTATTTTACAAGGGCATGCATCCTGGGCTAATCTGCCCAATCTCTACAGGGTATGTTTATTTAACACTTCCCATTTCTGCAAGGCCTACATGCTCAGGAACAGGTCTCGAGAAAGTGGGGGTTGTGGGATAAGGGATTGCAAGATGGGGTCAATCTGGCCTTCTCAGAATGATACCAGGAAGCCAAAGTGGCTGACCTACAGCAAGAACTTAATTAGCACTGCCTTTTATTATTGAAGATCCTCTGTGAATCATGCTTAGTGCTAAGGACGAAATACACAGCCTCTACCCACACCGTCTGGGTAGGTTAGGGAGATAGGGTACGTATATTAAAAACCATAATTAATAAACAATGTAGAGAGCTGTCACATGAGTAGCACAGATGCGTGTCATGGAAATTTAAAGGAAGAAATAAATACTAACAAAATTAGGGGGGGAAGTTAGACAACAGATGGCGGTCCAAAAGGGTAGTGATTTTACCAATGTCACAAAGCTAGTTTGAAAGAACTAGGCGTAAACTCTAAGGCTCTTGGTTCATACTGTAAGACTGTTTCGTGAATCCATGCCATAATAATACTAATAAAAACAATATTGTTGGGCACGGTGGCTCACATCTATAATCCCAGCACTTTGGGAGGCCAAGGCAGGAGAATCTCTTGAGGCCAGGAGTTTGAGACCAGCCAGGGCAACATAGTGAGAACTTGTTATACAAAAAAGTCAGACATGGTATTATCTGTAGTCCGAGCTACTCAGGAGGCTAAGCCAGAAGGATCACTTGAGCCCAGGAATTTCAGGCTATAATGAGCTATGATCGCACCACTGCACTCTAGCCTGGGTGACAGAGCAAGACCATGCCTAAAAAAGAAAAGAATTTTAACAATAGCAATAGTTAACACTTCAAAGGCAATTTTTACATAAAAATGCCTTCTAGGCATTTTATGCACATATTATATCCTTATAATAACCATAAGAGGGAGGTATTATATTCCCCCATTTACAGATGAGAAAATTGAAGTACAGGGAGATAAATAGTTTGACCGAAGTCCTACAGCCAGAAAGTAGTTCAGCCAGGACTTAAACCAGGTTTCTAAGCAATGATAATAGAGGATTGAAGGGGAGAAGAGGGCAGAAAGGGGAATGACAGGCCAACTCAGAGTGATAGAAAGGGACATGTAAATGCACCGGCTTTTGGAAGAAATTCAAGTAGACGCGTTAGCAAGTACAGTTAGAATAGAGTACAAGGCACATGGAAGGAGGCCTTGAACACCTATCTAGGCAGCAAATTTTCTATCTGTCTATTGTTTACTTGGGGAGAAGATAGGGACAGAGGATGGGAGCGTGACAATTTTATGGTTGTGGGGTATTTTTAGGCTAATCTGGTTACTGACAAAATGAAAAGGAAGATTCCAGTGGCAAGGAGATCTGTCAGTGTCTAATAGAGCTTCTCCAAGAAGGATGGGGTATTCATGGGGTGTTTCCCAGCTTGCCAAGGCAGAGTCACAAGCCTGCCTCCCAATCTCACCACAGAGCACTGCGAAAGACTGACACTCTCTGCTCATCTCCCTCCACAGGCTGTGGCACTTCTACATCCATAGCAGTAGACGGAGTCTATTGAGAATCATGAAGATCTTTTTTTGCCACTACCAAACATTTAGATGTATCTGGCTTGCTAAGGTACCTGGCCGTCACTTCCACAGAGATCGTCATCTTTGGAAGCCCCTGACTCTTGCTGACTTTGAGGCTATAACTCGTGGTGACAGGTCGTTGCCTAAGAACTTTAACTTTGCTGGGGATGTGCTGGACCAGTGGTCCGAAAAGGAGAAGGTATAAGATAATGGGCTTCCTGAGAGCCTTGGTGTTCACTTATCTCTCAGTCTTCCATTTCCCTGTTCTGCAGTCCACTCATCAATTTCATTGCAATTCTTTCACTCTCTTGGTTTCCTTTGTTTGTTTTCCAATTGTCCTCCTCCTCTCCCCAGGGAAGATCTTAGATCCTCTGCCACATATGGCTAGCTGTCTTCCTCCAGAGTCTTCTCACCTGGCCCCCTTGCTTTGTGGTTACTCTTTACCTTCATTTTTCTCCAAGTCCCACACAATAGCTCTTTGTGTTTGGACTAGTCAAATCCTTGTCCAGAAAGCAGTAAATCAAGCTTTTATTTTATAAATATTGCTATCCTTGGAGTAATTAGAAGACAATCAAAGGTTGAGAAGAATAAAACAAGCCAGCCTTACAGACGGTTTGCAGTGCAGCCTCAGGACAAAATCCATCTTACTGACCCTCTCCCCCTCCTGGGCACTGAGCCAAATGCGGTACCAACCAGTGCTTACCAAAGTGACCTGCAGCACCTGTGATTCAGAAGGTGATGTTTGGTACTAGACACGAAATGTGCTATGGATTTAGTAATCCTTCCTTTTAAATAGAGGGAGAAAGTCTTCCCTGGATGCCATTGTGTCCTAATACCTAACATTTGACTAAACTCATCTGTGCCGAGGGAGCATAGTTTCGTTTTCAATCTATTTATTTTTCAGTCGCTTGTTTTTAGCAAGTGGTACTGATTTTCCAACTATGGTGAGGATTAAATGCAGTTTCCTTCTTAAGTATAATATATACAAGTAAGAGTGAGTCAATGTAAAGAAATATACAAAGTACAATGGCACAGGTGCAGACAGATTTAGCAGAAATAGTGGTACTCAAACAGCTAAGGATGGTGAAATACTAACCTGGGGATTCATTAAATCCCCATAACCACCTTGGGGGATTTGCAGATAGGGAACTTAACGTCACAGAAGTTAAGCTACTTATCCAACATCATAGAGCTCCAAAAGAACCTGAACCAAGTCCCTGACCTTATGGAGGTTACATCCATAGGGCAGGAACACATCTGTAATATAATATAGTGTAATGGAGTCACCTGGACCCTGAGTACAATGCTGAAGGAGCACTGAGAAGCTAAGAAGTTGATGAGGAAGCAAAGAGAAGGCCAAGAAATGTGCACAAACAAACTAAAATATCAACTGGACTTTGAAGTACTTGTCAACTAGGAAAGGCAAAAGGAGCTTTCCAGGTAGGGTGGAAGAAAGGTGTCATTTTCTCCGGGTGAAAACATAAAGCAAAGATTGCCAGGTGCAGTGGCTCGGGCCTATAATCCCAGCTCTCTGGGAGATCAGTAGTTTAAGAGCAGCCTGAGCAAGAGTAAGAGCAAGACCCATCTCTACTAAAAAAAACTTAAAAATTGGCTCGACGCCTGTCGCTGGCGGGTTTGAATCCAGCCTGCCAAACGGTAATGACAACTACAACAAAAAAATAGCCGGGCATTGTGGCGGTGCTTGTAGTCCTAGCTACTTGGGAGGCTGAGGCAAGAGAATCGCTTAAGCTCAAGAGTTTGAGGTTGCTGTGAGCTGTGACGCCATGGCACTCTACCCAGGGTGCAGCTTGAGACTCTGTCTCAAAAAAAAAAAAATTTAAAAAATTAGCCAGGCATCATGGCAGGTGCCTGTAGTCCCAGCTACTCAGGAGGCTGAGGCAGGAGGATCCCTTGAACCCAGGAGTTTGAGGTTGCTGTGAGCTAGGCTCATGCCATAGCATTCTAGCCTGGGCAACAGAGTAACACTTTGTCTCAAAAAAAAAAAAAAACATAAAGCAAAGAGGTTTTGCATTATATATGAACCTGCTTTGTAGAATGATGGGTGAGAAGTTTCCTACGGAAATCAATCAATTGATACAACCCTCCACTCTGCTCCTGGTGACCTGTGAAACCCATACCTCAGCCTTTGGATACAAACAGGTGTCAGGTTCCTAATCAAACTTACTACATCCATTAAAGTTATTTGCATGGAATCAAATCTAACCTAACCAAGAAAGAATTTATTCTAGAAATGTGGGAAAACTCATACACTTGGGCTGGAAGCTGGAGAGTCCCTCTCAGTGAGGACAGGAACCAGGACAGCTCCCTGGGGATGCATAAACACCAAGAGCCCATAGACAGGTTTTGCTCCAACCATTTTCCATCTTTTGGTTCCTCTCAGAAAAACTCAGAGTCCAGGCAGAGAAAGTCTATTTGCCCGACTTTGTTCACATGCCCACCTACAGGTCAGGAATGGGTAAGCATCCTGACAGGTTGTCTTGCTAAGACTGTGTTCAATGACAGTGACAGTTCCCCCAAAGACAAACTGGGGTGATGTTAGCAGCATGCACAGGAACAGATGTTAAGGGGAAGGGAGAAATGGCAAATGCCTCATCTATCTGGTAACCAGTCATATAAACCTACTCTTCTGTTTCTCGTGTGTCCCTGGCCAGACAGGAGAGAAACCTGCCAACCCAGCCCTGTGGTGGGTGAATGGCAAAGGGGAAGAGGTGAAATGGAGCTTCAGAGAACTGGGTTCCTTGTCCCGAAAGGCAGCCAATGTACTTACCAAGCCGTGTGGCCTGCAGAGAGGAGACCGAGTGGCTGTGATTCTGCCTCGTATCCCTGAGTGGTGGCTGATAAATGTGGCTTGCATGAGAACAGGTCAGTGCCAATGTTTAACATTTCTAAATCATACAAAAATAGAGATTAAAACTCACAGGTTTTCTGAAATGTTAGCTCTGACTAAAGCAGTGCTTACAGAAGACAGAAAAAGAGTTGAAATTAGACAACCAAATTGTACTAATAATAATGACCTTCAGAGGTAGGTATTATCATGATAACTATTTTGCAGAAGAGAAAACTAAGTCTCAGAGAGGTTGGGAAGTTTGCCAAAAGTCACACAGCCAGAAAGCTATGCAATTAGGATTTAAACACAAAGATCTATAAAAGCAAATGTGGGTACCAATACCTCTTTGCAGCAGCTGACTAAATTATATGACATGTTCATCTAGATTCTCTCTAGATGGATTCTCTGGATTCTCTCTGACATAAAATATATTCAGCGTATTTAATGACACATTTTCTCTCAAAATACTAATTTATAAAGTACCCCCCTCCAAAAAAAAATTCCAGTGGGTTCTTTTCTCCTCTAGGACAGGAGTTAGCAAACCGTGGCCTATGGATTGGCCACCTTTTTGTTTTGTTTGTTTTTTTTTTTGCAATTTTTGGCCGGGACTGGGCTTGAACCTGCCACTTCCAGCATATGGGGCCCTGCTCTACTCCGTTGAGCCACAGGTGCCACCCTGGATTGGCCACTTTTTTATGTAAAGAAATTTTTGATGAAATACAGCCATGCTCATTTATATACAATATATATGTGTGCGTGAGTGTGTGTGTGTGTGTGTGTGTGTGTATATATATATATATTGTCTTTGGCTCTTTTAAAAAAATTTATTTCAGAATATCACAAGAGCACAGTCTTTTGGTTACACAAATAGCTTTTGTACAGTTTGAATCAAAGTTACAAGTATGCCCATCACTGGTTAGTGTGCATTGTACACCAGATGTGAATTTACCCCTCCCCTCCTGTCTCCTATCAGCTGTTTGCTTCCCGATGGCTCCTTTAGTTCTACAACAGAAGAACTGCTAATCAAGACAGAAATACCATGACCCACATAGTCTAACATATTTATTATCTGGCCCTTTGTCAAAAAAAGTTTGACAATCCCTACTCTAAAACATGACAATTGTTTATAAATGAATTAAAAATAGGTTGGGTAGAGAGGCTCATGCCTATAGTCCCAGCTACTTGGGAGGCTGAGGTAGGCAAATGGCTTGAGTGCAGGAGTTTGAGGTAGCTGTGAGCTATGATGATGTTGCTGCACTCTAGCCTGGGTGACAAAGCAAGACTCTGTCTCAAAAAACAAAACAAAACAATAAATCAATTAAAAATAAATAAGAGCACCAAAGGATAACATATTATAGAGAACACAAAGACATTTGTTGCAGTATCATTAATAATAGTAAATTAAGGCTGGGCACAGTGGCTCACACCTGTAATCCTACCACCCTTGGAGACCACGGCAGGCAGATTGCCTGCGTTCAGGAATTCAAGACCAGCCTGAGCTAGAGTGGCTAAAAATAGCCAGGCATCATGGTGGACTGCTGTAGTCCCAGCTACTAGGGAGGCTGAGGCAAGAGGATCACTTGTGCTCAAGAGTTTGAGGTTGCTGTGAGCTATGACACCATGGCACTCTACCAAGGGAGACAAAGTGAGACTCTGTCTCAAAAATAATAATAATAATAACAATAGTAGTAGTAAATTACTGAGAACAACTTAAATAGAAAATAGTACATAATTTATAGCCTAGCATATATTAAAGTTGAAGTGTGTTTATTGCTGACTGAAATTACAACATCTTATCTTGGAATACCACCAAAAGGTTTATTTAACTTTTTAGTCCTAAATAATCCTCAATAAAGGATATTAAGTAATAGAATATTACTAAAAGAATGATTATAAAGATTTCATAATAGTTTTTAAAATGTTCTTCCTTCCGGGCGGCACCTGTGGCTCAGTGAGTAGGGCGCCAGCCCCATATGCCGAGGGTGGCGGGTTCAAACCCAGCCCCGGCCAAACTGCAACAAAAAAATAGCCGGGCGTTGTGGCGGGCGCCTGTAGTCCCAGCTACTCGGGAGGCTGAGGCAGGAGAATCGCCTAAGCCCAGGAGCTGGAGGTTGCTGTGAGCTGTGTGATGCCATGGCACTCTACCGAGGGCAATAAAATGAAACTCTGTCTCTACCAAAAAAAAAAAAAAAAAAAGTTCTTCCTTCCAGTATATCAAATCAGTGTACTGTACCCCATACGACATCAATGTACACAGTTATGATTTAATTTTTTTTAAAGTAAAAAAAAACAACAATGTATATAACTTCCAAATGTGAAACAAATTGTGGATTGAGAAAAGATTAAGGGTGGTTTTGGTTTATTTGTCATAAAATTGTGTACTTAATATTAATTTATGCATTTGTGAAATGCTAATTAAAAATGAACACATAAAGTGAATAGTTAAAAAAACACTACTCAGTTAATTATATGTAAAGCAAACATCTGAGGATTATATTTCTAACTCAGAATTATTAAGTCATCTATATGAATATTGAAATTGCTTGTGCAATACCACATGCCAAAACATTTTAATTTTTACTGTAAAGTATATGCAGTAAAGCCTAAGATATCTGCTACCTAAAATCTAATAGAAGAAAACTCCGAACCCTGAAGTTAGAGGTCTATTCATTGAACACATTCATATCACAAGCCTTTAAAAACAAGTGGTTTGCAAAATAAATAATTGTATTTTAATTTTGAGTGAACATTCTGAGATCCTCTAATGTGTTTTCTCAGCTTCCTTATCCTCATGTATTTATTAATTTCTCAAAAGGGGATGACACCTGAAAGCTTTTAAAATATGTTCAATAATATAAAGTCTCTTGGGTGGTGCCCACAGCTCAGTGGGTAGGGCACTGGCCACATACACTGAGGCTGGCAGGTTTGAACTCGGCCCAGGCCAGCTGAAACAACGACAACTGCAACAAAAAAAATGGCTGGGCACTGTGATGGGTGCCTGTAGTCCCAGCTACTTGGGAGGCTGAGGCAAGAGAATCGCGTAAGCCCAAGAGTTAGAGGTTGCTGTGAGCTGTGTGATGCCACAGCACTCTACCCGAGGGCGGTACAGTGAGACTCTGTCTCTACAAAAAAAAAAAAAAGAAAAAAAAACTGTAAAGTGCTAATCAAGTATTATAATAATTTAAATGTTGCATTAAAATGTTACATGGTAAAAGTCCATCATTCAAATGCCTGCTACTGTATTTTACCATGTATAACGGCACCCATGATTTTGGCCAAACTTTCAAGAAAAAAACATTTCCTTTTAATTTTTTTAATTCAGATTCAAAGCTTGCAGTGTATGAAAACTGTCTTGACATTTTCTAAGGAACTGTCTAAAATATTTTGTAAAAATATCAGCTAGATTGCTTGCTCCCACCTAATGAAGAGAAATGAGATGCTCTTTGTTGGCTGAAAATGCTTTTGTTGCAAGTTCATTACAGGTTCAACAAAACCGATCACCATATTCTAGGATAATATTTTGCATATGGATATCATTACTGCTTTCTAGAGTTGCACTTCTAACACTTAAGCATAAATAAAAGAATTTAAAACATTTATATAGATACAGAATTAGGACTACCTAGGTATGATGCACATACTTATTATTCACTCAAAAATTTGGACAAAAATGTGCATACTATACATGGTAAATACAGTGTATGCAAGACACTTACTAATATTGCCCCCATTTAACAGATAAGGAAAGGAGGGCACAGAGAAATCAAAGTCACTAAGCTAGTAAGTTACAAGACTAGGATGAGATCCATGGTCTGTCAGACTCCAAAGCCGTGTTCTAAGGATTCCCAGTGATGAGTAAGTGGGATGAGAACTCAACTTGCGCCTGAGAACCTGAGAACCAAGTCAGGGGTAGCCGAAGGTTCTCTGAAGCTTCTTCCTAACCATCACAAGACCTACATTTTCTATACTCCAGGAAGTCTTACCTAGTGGACAGCAGTTTTGTTCAGCTTGGGGCGCTCTGTCTTTTCCCAGGGCTTGTCTTCATGCCAGGAACAATCCAGCTGACAGCAAAAGACATACTGTACCGGCTACAAGTTTCCAAGGCCAAATGCATCGTGGCCGGTGAGGAGGTGGCACCGGCAGTGGAGTCCATCATGTCAGAGTGTCCCAACCTGAAGACCAAACTCCTGGTATCTCCACATGAACGGAATGGGTGGCTCAGCTTCCAGGAGTTATTTCAGTGAGTATTTTTTCCCAGCCTATTTGCAACAGCAGCAACATCACAAATTACAGGTACATCTCTGAGTGCCCTTGCCTTCAAGTACTTGGCAACACTGTGAGTTGATTTGGGCTTCTTCCTAGAAAAGAACTATCTAAACAAAGGATTTAAGGGCAGAAATAAAGGATATAGCTCTGCCTCTATTTTTCTGTTTCCTATATGGCCTATGAGGAATATCCTGCATGGCTTGGCCCTGGCCTAGCGCCTGGGCTATATCTCCCACCACCTCCCCTTTTATTCTTCAAACACGTCCTACCTCAGTGCTGTTGCATCTGCTATTTCTTCTGCCTGGAATACACTCACTTATTCCTTTACTCAGGTGGTTCCTTCCTATCAGATTTCAGTTCACATGTTTTATCCCATATAAGGCTTTACTGGCCACCCCATCTAAAGTAGAACTACAAGACACTCTTTCACATCACTCTCATTTTCTTCATATCACTCAGCATTATCTGAATTATGGTCTCCATTCATATATTCTCACATTTAGAGTCCATTTGTCTGCTCTAGAGCAGGGGTGAGTCAATCAGAGCCCACAGACCAAATCTGCCCTGCAATTTGGTTTTGTAAATAAAGTTTTATTAGAATGCAGCCATGCTTATTTGTCTCTATGTTGTCTATTGCTGCTTCCATGTTCCAACAGCAGAGTGGAACAGTTACAACATAAACTAAACCCATAAAGCCTAAGATACTTGCTATCTGGCTCTTTGCAGAAAAGTTTGCCACCCCCTCCTCTAAACTATAAGCTCTAAGAAAACAGAGGCTTTTTTTCCCTGTCTACTCAGTTGATCATTCTATCCCCACTTCCTAATACATAGTTTAAGAAACATTTGCTTGGGCAGCGCCTGTGGCTTAAAGGAGTAGGGCACCAGCCCCATATGCTGGAGGTGGTGGGTTCAAACCCAGCCCCGGCCAAAAACTGCAAAAAAAAAAAAAAAAGAAACATTTGCTGAATGTGTAAATAAATCAACTAAACAGGTCATTTAACCTCAGTTTTTCTTCAGATATAAAAATGGGGATAGGGCGGCACCTGTGGCTCAGTCGGTAAGGTGCCGGCCCCATATACCGAGGGTGGCGGGTTCAAACCCAGCCCCAGCCAAACTGCAACCAAAAAATAGCCGGGTGTTGTGGCGGGCGCCTGTAGTCCCAGCTGCTCAGGAGGCTGAGGCAAGAGAATTGCTTAAGCCCAGGAGTTGGAGGTTGCTGTGAGCTGTGTGAGGCCACGGCACTCTATAGAGGGCCATAAAGTGAGACTCTGTCTCTACAAAAAAAAAAAAAAAAAAACGATTCTCCTGGAAAAGTTTGTAAATAGAGAAGACATGTAAAAGCCTGTTGGATAATAGACCGGTTTTTTGTTGGAATGAAATTTTATCCTTTGAAGTAACGTAAATCAAATACTATTGGCCAATCCCAAAATTCTCTCTCAAAGGCCATCCCAATTGAATCCTGTTTGTTAATTTTTTTTTTTTTTTTTTTTTTTTGAGACAGAGTCTCACTATGTCGCCCTCGGTACAGTGCTGTAGCATCACAGCTCACAGCAACCTCAAACTCTTGTCTAGCCTCCCAAGTAGCTGGGACTATAAGTGCCCGCCACAATACCCAGCTATTTTTTGTTGCAGCTGTCATTGTTATTTAGCAGGCCCAGGCCGGGTTCGAACCCACCAGCCTGGGTGTACATGGCTGGCGCCCTACCCACTGAGCTATGGGCGCCGCCCCCGTTTGTGTCTTTTATAAGCTTGGATGAGTTACAACCTTGGATGAGTCAAGTAACATTTCTGAAACTCTGTATCTTATCGATAAAATGGAGATAAGGATAAGAATCTACTTCATAGAGTGGTAGAAAAATCAAATGTGATAAAGCCTGTGAAATGCTTAGCATAATTCACTCCATAAGAATCATGATAATTATAATTATTATTATTATTTTCAAGTCATTCAACAGTGCCGTGGTTCCTGAGGTGGTGGTATTCAAATTATTTGGATATGTATCTCCATCAGTAAATACATTTTAACATACTTCTCAATCCATATACTTGTTTCTTTATAAAGAATATATAGGTGCTTTATGCATTAGACAAATACAAACATAAAAATTTTAGAGGATGAGGAAAAAAACATATAACTTGAAGTTCTGTTTTCTTCTTTATCCCAATTGCCTTGCGCACTCCCTGAGCAGTAAGCACCCCCTCTTCAGAGACTCCTGTCCTAAACAACCCTGCAATTTTCTGTTGAGTCCCCAAGGAATCTTAAAGATTTCACAAAATAAAAAGAACTTTAAACTTACATAAATTTCAAATTGAAATCTGTACACTGATGGGGGAAGGGTTCCAAGATGAAAGGAATCCTCGCTTTGAACAAGCAACTTGGGAGTATCATAACTCCAGAAAGGCCGTGGAGTGTTTCTCTAAAAGCTGAAGAAGGGATAGCTATCTCATTACTAGCAGTTGGCCAGTTTTTCAGAAAGCCACACACAGCAATAATGTAGGCTGATTTTACATTGTTAGGGTCAATCTTCTACGCAAGGAGTTCATTTTAAGGCTTCCCATTCTCCTTCTGCCTCCCAAGTATAGAAGTCCATGAATATTTTGCAGAATATTCCTAAGGCAATAGGGAACAGGTCAAAATTAGGGACCAGGCTGTTTCTTTTCTTCTGTCCTAATGCAAAGGAACCCTTCCCTGTGGGTCTAGAACTCTGGATTCTGATCTTCAGGGGATCAAGATCATGTTCAGGCATAGGAACAGCATGAACAAAGATATAGAAGCAAAAAATACCCTAATGTGTGCAAAAGATAAGATTTAAACAGTGTGAGGTATCTGGAGAAGAAAATAAGGAGTAGCGTGAAGGCTGGAAAAGCAAGCAGCAAAGTCCAGATTATGGAGGCTCTCTTAGCCCATGCTAAATCTTCAACTTGACCCCGAAAACAAAGCAAGGCATTGAAGAGTTTAAAGAAGGAAAGTATCAAGGTCAGGTCCCAATTTTAAAGATTCCTTTGGCAGCCATAAAGAGTATGATTTAGGGCGGCGCCTGTGGCTCAGTGAGTAGGGCGCCGGCCCCATATGCCGAGGGTGGCGGGTTCAAACCCAGCCCCGGCCAAACTGCAACCAAAAAAAAATAGCCGGGCGTTGTGGTGGGCGCCTGTCGTCCCAGCTGCTCGGGAGGCTGAGGCAAGAGAATTACGTAAGCCCAGGAGTTAGAGGTTGCTGTGAGCCGTGTGACACCACGGCACTCTACCCAAGGGCAGTACAGTGAGACTCTGTCTCTAAAAAAAAAAAAAAAAAAGAGTATGATTTAAGGAGGACAAAATTGGAAGCAGAGAGACCATCTAGGGGAGAGATGATGAGGATCTTAAGCTGAGCTCTGGTTAATAGGATATAGGAAAAGGGGAAGTCTAATGAACTAGCAGGACTTGGAAACTAATTTGGACATGGAAGCTGATCTACTCAAAGGCTCATCTGCTTTTTTTACTTAGGTGACAAGGTGGATGGGATACTATCAGATGGAGAAAGAGCCAGTACAGGAGCTTAATGTAAGGAGTTTAAAGTTGGACATACTGAGATTGAAGAGTCTGTGAAACAAACAAATGCCCAGGAGACATAGACATATGCAGTCTGACAATTAAGTTTGTAAACTGGACCCCATGCATTTATTTTGGCAGCACCATACAAACAGCTAGATAAGGTTTCATAACCTTGTATATCAGTATGTCACAGCTGTGTTCACGTTGATGTGTGGTGGTGTCCTGCTGAGTGATGTTCACTATTGTTGCATGTTTTGTGTGCTGTAGTGAGAATGTCAGAGCTTGAATTGGAGCAAAGAACAAACATTGAATTTCTTGTTAAACTCGGCAAGAATGGAAGTGAAATTAGGGACATATTAGTCTAATTTTATGGGGATAATACCATGAAGAAAATGGTAGTGTACAAATAGATTAAACATTTTTTCTGAGGAGAGAGAAAGTGTCAGTCACTAATGAAGAGAGGTCAGGGTGGCCAATAGGCAGAACTGACTAAAACATTGCCAAAAAAAACTTTGTCAAATTATGTGTCAAAATCATTACTGACTATGGGAAGTATAGCAGACTAAGTGAATATTAATAGAGAAATAGTTAGGAAAGCCTTAACTGAAAATCTTGGCATGAGAAAGGTGTGGCTCTTACATCACAGCAATGCACCAGCTCACACGTACTGTCTATGAGGGAGTTTTTAGCCAGTAAACAAATAAGTGTATTGGAATGCCTTGACTTACTTGATCTAGCTCCCAATGACTTTTTTCTTTAACTAAAGGTAAAGGAAATATTGAATGGAAGACATTTTGATGACTTTCAATACATCCAAGGTAATATGACAGCAGCTCTGATGGTCATTCCAGAAAGAGTTTCAATATTTTTTTGAATTGGATTGGGCTCTGGTGTTGGTGTATAACTTCCCAAGGAGAGTACTTCAAAGGTGACTGTAGTGATATTTAGCAACGAGGAATGTAGCACTTTTTCTAGGATGAGTTCCCAAACTTAATTGTCAGACCTCATATAAGTCTCAAGGAGGTACAGATAGAAATATGGAAGTTATTAATATATAATCTGCACTGAAAAATCCAGAAAGGGCTAGGCATGGTGGTTCATGCCTGGTAATCCTACCACTTTGGGAAGCCAGGAGTTGGAGACCAGTCTGGGCAACATAGCAAGAACCTGTCTCTCCAAAATTAAAAAAAAAAAAAAAAATAGCCAGGCATGGTGGCATCCACCTGTAGTTCCAGCTATGCAAAAAGCTGAGGCAGGAGGACTGCTTCACTTGAGCGTAGGAAGCTGAGAAATTCAAGGCTGCAGTAAGCCGTGAAAGAGACTCTGCTGCTGAAAAAAAAGAAAAATGAAAAAGAAAATCCAGAAAGATTGTAACTCAGAACTCAGGTACACACGGAAAGAGAGACAAGTCAGACAGTTGGAATAGCTGCTTAAAAATCTCCTTGAACTCACAGATTGTCACTTCTTTTGGTTAAATAAGTACATAAAGACTTAACATCAGTGGTCGCAAGTTAGAGACCAACCTGAGCTAGAGTGAGACTCCGCCTCTAAAAATACCCAGGCGTTGTGGTAGGCGCCTGTAGTCCCAGCTAGTTGGGAGGCTGAGGCAAGAGAATCACTTGAGCCCAGGAGTCTGAAGTTGCTATGAGCTATGATGTCATGGGGTGACAAAGTGAGACTCTGTCTCAATAAATAAATAAATAAATGACTTACATCAAAAGCTTTCTGTACTGGATTAAGAAGTGTTGGGCGGCACCTTTGGCTCAAAGGGGTAGGGTGCCGGCCCCATATGCCGGAGGAGGTGGGTTCAAACTCAGCCCTGGCCAAAAACTGCAAAAAAAAAAAAAAAAGAAGTGTTCACATATACGCGGTTCTCCCTGCCCAGGGTATTAGATAATGTGAAGAAATCCTCTTCTCATTAGAGGAGGATTTATATTTACTGAGAAAAACTTAATACAACTGAATAATCTTTTTTTATTTTAAGGGGAGGAAGAAAGTTGCCAAGAAAACCAGATTAATATGTCATGAAACCATTTTTGACAAGATAATGTATGTTGGGCGGCGCCTGTGACTCAAAGGAGTAGGACGCCGGCCCCATATGCCGGTGGTGGCGGGTTCAAACCCAGCCCCGGCCAAAAACTGAAAAAAAAAAAAAAAAAAAGAAAGAAAAAAGATAATGTATGTTTATATAACCAGTCCTCGCTGTTTAACAGTTTCATTGACAATCTCACTGGTCTTCAGAATGAATTAAAAGGGCATCCTTAACCCTGTTCCCTTCAATCATGGAAATTAAAAATATGATACACAAGTCTCGAAAATTCTTGGACATTGGTATTAGTTATCCATCACTGAGTAACAAGTCATTCCAAAACTTGGTAGTGGAAACAACAGTCATTGTATTGCTTATGATTCTGGGTGTCAAAAATTCACACAGGGCTCAGCAGAGCAGCAGATCTAAGCTCCACATCAGTTTGATTGGAGGTGGCGATCCCGAGGAACCCTGACCCACAAGTCAGAGTTTTGCCCTGGATGTCAACTGAAGAACCTCAGTTCTCCTGAACATGGCCTCTCTCTCCAGCATGACAGACTGAACATCTTTATATGGTTGTCAAGTTTGCACCCTAAAAGTCTCAGCACTTCTGCCACACTGTAACCCTTAAAACAGGTCACAGAGCCAGCCCAGATTCAAGGCAAGAAGATACATGCTCCAATCCACCCTTGAATGAGGGGATGGCATATTTGTACAGGGATGAAAGGAATTGTTGGAACTATCCACAATCTTTTTTTTTCTACATATAATTTTTATTTGTGAGAGAAGCACTATTGGGAAGTCCAACAAATTGGACAACAAATTATTGGCCTTCACCCCAATTCCAGGCCTTGGATTTGGCTGTTCTTGTCATTTCTGGAAGACTATTTTTACTTCTAAAGTGACCGTTTGCTCTCTGCTCCCTTGTATAAAGCACACAGTTGAATTACCAGATGCTTATCTCACAACCCAATTGCACCAGATGACATGCTTGCCAGCCTGTTGGGAGTGCATTTGCTGGAAGACAGTTGTGGAGGGATGAATAGTTGCAGTAGTGGCAATATTCCTCCATCCATAATGTTCTGTGGTAGCATACAGGTATTTTGTTATCCACAATCTTAACATAGATTATTATCAGTTAGAATGCTTTTGATTTTAGTAATCTAAATAAAAGTGACAATACAAAAAATTTTATTATCTCACAAGTAAGCACAGAGGTAGGATAGACTGAAAGTTGGTTAATTCAGTGGTTCAATGAAGGTAATAGGGACCCAGATTCATTCATCTTTGCATCATGCCATCCTCTGATCCCAACATGGCTAGGGTAGCGCCAGGAATCCTGCGCTTTCACAGTATTCAAAGGCCATAAAACAGCATGGGTGGGATGGGAGAAGGACACATCCCTTCCTCAAGACTTTTTAACAGAACAAGGAAATATTTCCCATCAAAGCCTTATACTACACATGCCCATTTTTAAACCAATCACTGGTAATGGAAGGCATTACCATGACTGGCTTGGGTTTATTAAGAATTACCCCTAGGAATTACGTAGGAATAGTCTCCCCTGAAGCACACAACTGCCTACTAATACCTGAATAAAATCAGAATGTTACTAGTTTATGGAAAGAAGGGGATAGCTATTCGGTAAGCAACTGGCTGCATCTGCCAGAAATATTGAAGATATGGAACAAAAATTATTAAGTTTGATTTGAATGCCAAAAGATCTTTCTTTAAATAATAGAATTCTGAAGTGTTAATAGAAATTTATAAAGATTCAATGCTGATTTTTAAAAATTCACGGATTTTTTAAAAGCACTGGGAAAAATATTTAAGTAAATAAAATTCATGTTCTTGTGTTATTAATACTAGAAATTATCTTGGCTATCTATTTGGCCTATATGAAAATGAAGTCTAACCAAAAAAAAGGAAGAAGAAGATGATGATAATTTGAGTTACTAAATCTTCCCACGGGTTCAGTGCCTGTAGCTCAGTGGCTAGAGGGCCAGCCACATACACCAGAGCTGGCGGGTTCGAATCCAGCCCCGGCCAGCCAAACAACAATGACAACTACAACCCAAAAACTGCCAGATGGCGCCCGTAGTTCAGTGGGTAGGGCACCAGCCACATACACCCAGGCTGACGGGTTTGAATCTGGCCTGGGCCAGCTAAAACAATGACAACTGCAACAACAAAAAAAAATATTTGGGTGTTGTCACAGGTGCCTGTAGTCCCAGCTACGAGGGAGGCTGAGGCAGGAGAATCGCTTAAGCCCAAGAGTTGAGGTTGCTGTGAGCTGTGATACCACGGCACTCTACCCAGGGCAACATAGTGAGACTCTTGTCTCGCCTGTGGCTCAAGGAGTGGGGCGCCAGCCCCATATACTGGAAGTGGTGGGTTCAAACTCGGCCCCAGCCAAAAACTGCAAAAAATAAAAATAAAAAATCTTTCCGTGGTCTTCAAAGTCTCTCTAAGATTTCTGGAGGAATTCCTCTCAGGGAAGTTTTGGATTATGTTCAGTTCTATTAACTCTCTTCTGCTAAAAAGAACATAAACAGCAGAACAGAAATTTTGGAGTTAAATTGGCCTGGCCATTTTGAGTCACCACCTTGGGGCTAATATTTTGCAGATCTACATCTGAAGAGCACAGCTGTGTGCAAACAGGAAGTCAAGAACCAATGGCTATTTATTTCACCAGCGGGACCACAGGCTCTCCTAAGATGACCCAGCACTCTCAGAGCAGCCTTGGAATTGGGTACACCCTTTCTGGAAGGTAAGAAGGAAAACTCTATTTTTGGTGAACTCTCCCATGAGATCCCAATATGTGTATCCAACCTGTCCTTGAACATTTTTATCTCTAATACAAGAGCTACAAAACAGAACTCTTGAAGCCCCTGCCCAACCCTAGCCCAGTAAATGGAACCCTGAGTAACCAAGTGATCAAGCAAGAACTTAAGAATTGACCTTGATTCAATCCAATAACAGCATGTCTGACTCCCTCTCCTCATTGCTGGGTAAATTTATCTACCCAGAAAGACCTCTCTAAAAAGAAAGTCTATCCTGAAACTATCAAATTACCCTGTTTTATTTCCCTTGTAGTACTTATCAGTATTTGAAATTACGATATTTATTTTTTTCTAGCGCAAGATATTTTTCAATTTTATTTACAATATTTATAACAGTAAAAACTGGAATCCATTTTATTTATTACAATATTACACTAAAAAATGGAAAAAAGTCTAAGAACAAGAAATTCATTTTAAAATATCATAAAACCATAATTTATTTTAGCCCTCAAATGAAGTTATGAACAGCTATTAAAAACATGTTGTGAAAGTGTTCTATGACATGAGGAGATCTTAGCTCTGTTTTTATAGTCCATCTATTATACCAACGCCTTTGTTAAGCTGTTTTCTCGCCTCGAACCTCCTGTACCTCTTCATCCATCTCACTCAGCCTAACCATGCTTCCTATTTTACTGAGAAAACTAAATCAATCAGAAAGCACTTCTGTGACCCACCAGCCGGCATCTCTGCCATATATGCTCCTTTCCTGTTCCAATGGTCCCAACATCTCAGTGAAGACCAACCCCTTCACCTGCACATCAGATCCCAGCCCTCTGCCCGCCCATCCATTAAAGAAACTGCACATCATCCCAATGACACAAGAGGGCACCTTGAATGAAGACTCTTGTAAACTATACCAAATCACGGGCCTTGAACAGGCATAGGGATAAGTACTCTTCATCTATACAATGCTTTTTATGTCTGTTTTATTTATATGACTTTTTTCCAGCATCTAAAACTTTAGCCACCAGCTCCTGTGTTTCAGCAGTTAGGGGACCAGGTGAAAACTTGCAGTATTCAAGTTTAACTGATAACATTTTGTTCCTGTGTGGTAAAACTTGCAAGGATATTCATTAGGCAAATATAGACAGTTTTTGCCTCTGGTACAATATCCTTGTACATAAAACTTTCACATTTCTTTTTTCTTCTCTATCTCTGCATCGTGATCAAATTTACACTGGTCTCTCTTAATACATTTCCTTTCAAGAAAATATTTACAAATTTGTTTTCCCTTCCACTGTATGTTGGCTGATGAATCCCTGACTCATTCTCACATGCTGCTGCTTCTCTTTAGGTTTACCATCCTCTTCTGTGAGCCACTGTTTCTCAGCAAAACATTTGATTCTTTGTTTCCAGGGCCATTTTCATTTCATTTTATTCTTTTTACCACTCTTGTGACCAGCTTTTTTTTTTGGTTTTCTTTTCTTTTCTTTTTTGGCTTTTTTATTTTATTTCATTGCTTATTTCTTTACTTTTTTTTTGTTGTTGAGACAGGGTCCCACCCTATGCCCCTGAGCAGAGTGCAGTGGGCGTGGTAGCTCACCACAACCTCAGGGGCTGCGGACACCCCGCTGCCTCAGCCTCTGGAAGCTGCTGGGATTACAGGCGCTCGCTGCAGCGCCCGACTGGGTTTTTCCATTTTTTTCATGAGTCGGGGTCTCACTGTCGCTCAGGCGAGTCTCAAACTCCTGAGCTCAAGCGATTCTCCCTCCTCAGCCTCCCACAGTGCTGGGATTAGTGACCAGCTTTAATAGTTTTATTTTTTCATTTAGCAGCTTGCTGGGTATCTTTTACTCCCTCTTTCTTCATAGATACTTCACAGGAGCTGGAAATGGTAGAGGTTGAGCAGCATTTGCCATTTCTTTAGCTCGAGTTGAAGTTCTTTGGCAAAATTATCTTCTGACTCCTGACTGCAGACATCATCATCATTATATACATCATAGTCCTTACTTCTGAATTTTCTGTGTAGCAAGTTCTTCGATGATGTTGCTGAGTTTCCAAAGTGCCTAAAACTGTGCAATCTTGGCAGGTTATTTAACATCTCCATGCCTCAGTTTTCCCATCTTTTGCCAGAGTCTGTGGCCGGTTTTTTGCCGAGGCGGGATTGGGGGGTTTTGAGAAAAGATTCTCAAAATCCATTACCCAGACAGGAGCCTCCCTCTGCAGAGCTCAGTCACTACAGAGTCTACAATATTTAGAAATATACTCCAAATGGGCAGCACCTGTGGCTCAAAGGAGTAGGGCACCAGCCCCATATGCCAGAGGTGGCGGGTTCAAACCCAGCCCCTGCCAAAAAAAAGAAATATGCTCAATTTACTTTATTGTGTACTTGTTCACTATCCCCCTAAAATAAGAGCAGACATCTGGCCTACTGTGCTCATTGCTGTAAAACAGTGCCTGGAATGATAAATATTTGTTGCATCAATGTGCAAATTCACAAAATCATGCCACACCCAGCCTCCCACTTTATTCTCAGACTACCTAGGATTCTGAAAAAAAATCTTTTAGGAAAAGTGGGGATAGAATCCCTTACCTTGCCTTGGGGCCACTTTTGACCATTTTCTGTAGCCTTTGAGGTTTGGGGGCAAGGTCACTCCTCAAAGACACCAGTTTTTTTGGCTTTGGGTTTTTTATTTCTATTATTTATTTATTATCTGTTTCATTCCTTCTTCATATCTTTAGATACTGGATGGACTTGAAGTCCTCAGATATCATATGGAACATGTCTGACACAGGCTGGATCAAGGCTGCCATCGGCAATGTGTTTGCTCCCTGGCTTTGGGGAGCCTGTGTTTTTGTGCATCGGATGGCCCAATTTGACACAGACTCCTTCCTAAATGTAAGTCAAACCTCCATTCCATATATGCACATATCTTTAGAGTTCTTCCTTATCTCCCACAAAACTGTAAAGAATATAGGGCTCTTGGGTTTCTGGAAGTCATTCTTTATAAGAAACAAAATCTCCAGGGTCTTGGCTTTTGAAACGCATTTAATAAAGTGAAAGAGGAACACTAACACTCTCAAGCATGAAATCCAGTCTCCTGCTTCAAATTGCTCAGGATTTGCTAGTATGGCTAAGTCTGTGGCTGTTTAACAGTCATATGCCCATAAGAAGTGAGGGGGGAAGGTCAGAGACTGCTTCAACCAATATGTTCTTTTTGTATGTTCTGTTGTCCTACATAAGCAAATTTTTAAAAAAAACCATTAGTGGGGTCATTTTCTGGGCCCCTCCCTTTTGTGATGTGACTGTTTTAAGAGCTTGGTTCTAAAATAATAGAAGTATCAAATCTAAACAAATATTTTCATTTCTGATTCATTGAAACAAAGATAGTAGCTGATAAATCTGAACTCCTATGAAGAGATTAAAGATGAGGTTGCTTTTCTCCCAGAGCAGCTCCTTTCATTCTCCCTCTACCCTGTGTTTCTCACTTCACTAATTCTCTGACCCAATACTCTCCTGGAAACCAGCCCTGCCTTCTCAGCCAGAGACTGCTAGATTGAGATATCAGATAACTCCAATTTTTTAAAAAATGTGATTCAGGCTCAGCACCTGTAGCACAATGGTTAGAGTGCTGGCCACATACACCAAGGCTGGCAGGTTCGAACCCAACCTGGGCCAGCTAAGCAGCAATGACAACTACAACAAAAAATAGCCAGGTGTTGTGGCAGGAGCCTGTAGTCCCAGCTACTTGGGAGGCTGAGGCAAGAGAATTGCTTAAGCCCACGAGTTGAGGTTGGTGTGAGCTGTGACGCCACAGCACTCTACCAAGGTGATATACTGAGGCTCTGTCTAGGAAAAAAAAAAAAGGAAAAAGTGATTGAAGGCAATTATTTTCAACCATGAAAAATCAATTAAATTTAAAGGAATACATATTATTGGGTGGTGCCTATGGCTCAAAGGAGTAGGGCACCAGCCCTATATACCGGAGGTGGCAGGTTCAAACCCAGCCCCAGCCAAAAGCTGTAAAAAAAAAGAAAGAAATACATATTATTAAATATACACCACACCTGTGTGAATAAAAGCTGTTCACCCTGTTATTGTACTAACTGGTCAGAGAAGAATTCTAAATCAAGTTTACAAAGTGCCCTGAAATTGGTAAGTTAACTTTGCAGTTTCAAAACCTATATTTGTAAAAAACAAGAACAATACTTATGCTTTACAAAGAGAATGCATATATTTAAGTGCTATAAAAATCTCCATAGATTAATGCTAGTCTTAAATTTATACATTGAACTTCATAAAAACAATTAGAATCTAGGGATCAGGTACCCACGGTAGAAATGCTCACTGAGATTAAAGTTAGGTTTTGGTTTTTGTTTTGAGACAGAATCTCATTACGTCGCTCTCACTAGAGTGCTGTATCATCATGGCTCACAGCAACCTCAAACTCTTGAGCTTAAGTGATTCTTTTGCCTCAGCCTCCCCAGTCACTAGGACTACAGGTGTCTGCCACAATGCCCAGCTATTTTGTTGTTGTTGTTGTTGTCATTGTTGTTTAGCAGGCCCAGGCTGGGTTCAAACCACCAGCCCCGGTGCATGTGGCCGGCACCCTAACCACTAAGCTACAGTGCCCAGGCTCAACAGTTTTTCTTAATAAGTGACAATTCATATAGCCTAGACACATTTTGAGAACCTTGTCCCAAATGTTTAAATTTAATACAAGTTGTCAACACATTAGGTGACATACTGGAACTTCTCCAGAAAGAGGATCTCTAAAACGTTAGTATTTCTCTAGATTTAAGATGTCTTGGTCATTATTTGATATAAGGAACTGGTGGCATAATGAGCCCCACAAATTTCAAGCTATTAGAAAAGACCTAAAAGGGCGGCGCCTGTGGCTCAGTAGGTAAGGCGCCGGCCCCATATACCGAGGGTGGCGGGTTCAAACCCGGCCCCGGTCAAACTGCAACCAAAAAATAGCCGGGCGGTGTGGCGGGCGCCTGTAGTCCCAGCTACTCGGGAGGCTGAGGCAAGAGAATCACTTCAGCCCAGGAGTTGGAGGTTGCTGTGAGCTGTGTGACGCCACAGCACTCTACCGAGGGCCATAAAGTGAGACTCTGTCTCTACAAAAAAAAAAAAAGAAAGAAAAGGCCTAAAAAATGCCTATGTCTGCATTTATTCAATCCACCCAAAATGACTGGTGTCTTTTATAGGAATAGAGCTGGAAAGGTCCATAGTTTAGCTTACATGCCCAATGTCTGTCAGTACTATCTATGAATATACAGTCAGAAGGTTATAAGATTCCACTAGAAAAGGAAACTTGCACCCCCCCAAGGTAGAATAAACCAATTCATACTTTGGGGGGGTTCTTAAATTCACTTGAGTTTAATTGTGTTTGTATATTTCTATAACACATACCTATTCTTTTCGGTGAAATTCTCAGCAGATATCCAGTCACTAGTGATACCTGGTGAATATTTCCTTTCTTATTCCTAGTAGTGACCTTGAGATGAGCACATGTTAATGAAAGAGAATGAGAGAGTATATACTAGCTGTAGTCGTTGCCTTTGATAGACCACTTCTGACGTCTGTGTCTTTCTCCATCATCCAGACACTTACCACTTATCCCATCACGACCATGTGCAGCGCTCCCACTGTGTACCGGATGCTGGTGCAAAAAGATCTTACAAGGTACTTGGGAAGAAATCTCTATTTGAAGCACAAACAAAGGCTGTCCAGCATCACAGGTCTCCTCTTTCCAGCACAGAGTAGCCCAGGATTTCTCCGTCATGACACTATCAACATTTTGGACCAGATAATTCTGTGTCATAGTGGGGGTTGGGGAGATGGCTGTCCTATGTGTTATAAGACATTGAGCAGCATCCCTGGTATCTACCTATTAGATGCCCGTAGCACCACCAACCCCCATTTGTGATAATCAAGAATGTCCCTAAACATTTCCTAATGTCCCTAATGGACAAAACTGTCCCTTGGATTAAGAACCACTGGAATAGCCACTAGGAGCAACCATTTTCCTGGGGACAACTAGAACCCTATAGTCCCAGAACTTCCACTTGAAAAAATGTGTCCCCTAGTGTTTCTTTTAGAAACACTGTCATTTAAAATCAGTCATAAAAAAAGAAAGAAAGAAATCTCAGGTACATTTATACTGCCTGAAAGAGAAGCTGATGAAGTTTATGACCTGAAGGGTATATTCAATTTAGCCAAATCAGCTGAACATGCAGTAGGGCTGCAATGTATTTTTATTTAACTACCTCAATACATGAGGAGAAAACAGAGGAGAGAGACACAATTTAAGTAGTACAGGCTTGTCCATCCTCTGTTCTCTTCCCAGGAGGGAAAGTGCTATGAGAGACAGAATCCAGCAGATAAATGTTGTTTTCCTAGTCAGTGTCAACTCCTTTGTGGCTCCCAACATGTGAGACCTTGCTCACATTTCAGGAGTAATTCAAGGACTATTCAAGGGTTATTTTGAATAAGTCTGCTTTGTGTTTTACCCACATCCCTCCACTTTTTTAGCACCTCACTGTATGAGAACCAGGCTGGTCTAGCAAGGCCAGAGGTTAAAAGCTCAAGCCCTCAAAACAGGCAGGGTTCTACTACTTACTAATAATGTGCCCTCAGCATTCAAGATGACCTTGCTAAACCTCCACTGACTCCATCCATAAGATGGGATTAAGACCCACCTCAGAGGGTTGTGGCGAGAATTCAATGCAAGCAACCTGCTTGGTGAGATCAGCTTGACAAGTGATCTTTATCCCAGCCCTTTATTATTTGGGAGTCCTTTGCCAAGTTCTTTAACTTCTCTGAGCCTTAACTTCCTCATATGTAAAACGGAAGTTGTTTTTAAAAAGTTTAAAAAACAAACAAAAAAAAAACCTTACAATCGCCATCCTAAATATGCACTTAAATAAAAAAAAATGAAACATAAAAGAAACAAACAAAAAAAAAACCAGAAGTTGTGAGGATTTTAAGGGTACTCCTAAAACCTTTACATGTCCAACAGAGCAATTGCTTAATCAGTATCAGCTGTTATATCATTTGGCACATAATAAGCACTTAGTGTAACTATCTGCATTTTCTCCTGTAAGAGCTGAGTTCTCCTCTACCTGATTAAATGAAAGTTCTGTGGCTCAGTCGGTAAAGGCGCCGGCCCCATATACTGAGGGTGGCGGGTTCAAACCCGGCCCTGGCTGAACTGCAACCAAAAAACAGCTGGGCGTTGTGGCGGGCGCCTGTAGTCCCAGCTACTCGGGAGGCTGAGGCAAGAGAATCGCTTAAGCCCAGGAGTTGGAGGTTGCTGTGAGCTGTGTGATGCCATGGCACTCTACCGAGGGCCATAAAGTGAGACTTTGTCTCCACAGAAAAAAAAAAAAGAATCTTTGATTTCATCTCCAACCCCACATGCCCACCCACCCCCATGTCTGGCAATATGGTAGGTGTTTGACAAATATCGGTATTATACTTGGTGTCCCAGAAGCTGCCCATAAAGTCACCATACATAGGGAAAATGGAAAATTGCAGCTAAGTGTATTTTTACTTACCAAATATTCATTACAAAATTTGACAAAGAGGTGGCTGACACATGGAAAATATTTTCTAAATATTTTACAAAACTTCCCTAAGACTTCAGTCTCCTATCTGCTAGCCTTGTTTCTTAAACGTACTAATAATCTTGCAATGAAAGACACTCAGATTTCTCTCCCAAAGACCTCATGCAACTGTCTTTCCAGATATAAATTCAAGAAGCTGCAGCACTGCCTTACAGGAGGGGAACCACTCAACCCAGAGGTGCTGGAACAGTGGAAGGCACAAACCGGACTGGAGCTGTATGAGGGCTATGGACAAACAGAAGTGGTATATTCAAAGGGCAAAGTTTACATTTAGTATACATTTAGTATGTTGGGGGGGGTGGCTTCTGTCTCAGGACTGTAGGGCCCCTGAAGTGCCCCCATCCTGCCCTCAATTTTTGTGGAGATTTCTGGAATATCTCCCCTCCTCTGAAGTTACTGAAACTTGTGAATTACCCAATTAGGTCTGGCTGAAAGGGGACTATAACTATTCCATATTCTTCCTACTTCTCAAGCAAGAGAAATCTCAGTGGTATGGGGGTGAGTGAGGTTCAGAACTAAGCAGCTCATCTTTCCATTGTGTTGGAAAGAACCCTCTGATACCCTCTGTAGGGAATTTATTCCAAGATGCATGTAATGGAGTCTAAAGGAGTGATTTTCAAAACAGCAGCAGCAGCACCTGGGAATGTGGTAGAAATGCAAATTCTTAGACCCCACTCCACACCCACTGTATCCAGAAATTCTACAACTAGGCCCAACAATCTGCATTTAAACAATGCTCCATGGGTGGTACCTGTGGCTTAGTGAGTAGGGCTCCGGCCCCATATACTGAAGGTGGCAGGTTCAAACCCGGCCTCAGCCAAACTGCAACAAAAAATAGCCGGGAATTGTGGCAGGCACCTGTAGCCCCAGCTACTCAGCAGGCTGAGGCAAGAGAATCCCCTAAGCCCAAGAGCCAGAGGTTGCTGTGAGCTGTGACGCAATGGCACTCTACCAAGGGTGACAACATGAGATTCTTTCTCAAAAAAAAGAAAAAAATAAACAATGCTCCAGAATCTCAGACTTGATTTTGATACACCCTCAAGAATCAGAACTACTAGTCTAAAATAATATATTTCAGAAGATAAACTTGCATACTGGAAAAATCCGTCAAAATTGGATCTCAAGTTTGTCATGACATAACTAGCTACAGAAAATGAATTTTTGTATACTTACATAAAACATATCCTCTCAATAGGGAATAATTTGTGCCAATCATAAAGGACAAAAAATTAAACCAGGCTCGATGGGGAAAGGACTACAACCCAATGATGTCCAGGTGGGTTGAGAAAACATCTGGTTCAATAAAGAACATGGTACAGTTTTCTGCTATTCCTTATATGACTATTCACAACCTGTTTTCATTTTGTGACAAGCAAAATGTAAGAACCCGAATGATTTCTTTTTTTTTTTTTTATATTTAATACATTTTCTTTTCTTTTTTTTTTTTTTTATTGTTGGGGATTCATTGAGGGTACAATAAGCCAGTTACACTGATTGCACTTGTTAGGTAAAGTCCCTCTTGCAACCGAATGATTTCTTTCATTCTAGATTATAGATGAAAATGGCAATATTCTACCACCTGGCAAAGAGGGGGAAATAGCCCTCAGACTAAAATCTACACGACCATTCTATTTCTTCTCTGAATATGTGGTAAGAGAACGTAAAAAGTGCAATTTATACCTCAATAAAGACTAAGGTCCAAATTTTACATCCACCATGTCTTGAGCAAATAATACTAAAATCCAGGTCTCTTTCATGAACTGTAAAATAGGGAGAATATCATCTATCTCTGAAGAGTATCATAAATATTAAATTCCATATGGAAAGACGAAAAAAAGAAAAAAGAAAAAAAAATTCCGTATGTCTGCAATGGTTGTCCTCCAACAGGAAAACCGGACAGGCATGGGTAGGGGTGGAGATAGGAAGGTGCTAGAGGTAGAAGACAGGCCTACAATTTATCATCCTCTTTCAGATCTTTTATATTTTATACTGGGAACTACCTTTTAAAAATTTTTTTCTTTACAAGTAGGATGTATAATGTACTTCTCGCTTCATGAGTGCCACATCCTGTCTCTATTCTGACCAAACTAACCCCAAATGCCATTTTGATTCCTAGGACAATCCAGACAAAACTGCCGCCACACTAAGAGGAGACTTTTATGTCACTGGAGACAGAGGCGTGATGGACAGTGATGGGTATTTCTGGTTTGTTGGCAGAGCTGATGATGTCATTATATCCTCTGGGTTTGTACACTTGCCACTCTTAAAAATCAATGCTTTGTCAGAGAAAGAGATCTACTGGGAGGGTGGAGTTATCAAAGGTGTCTTTTCCTCTTCAGATACCGTATTGGGCCATTTGAAGTGGAGAATGCACTCATTGAGCACCCAGCAGTTGTTGAATCAGCTGTCGTCAGTAGTCCAGATCCAGTCCGAGGAGAGGTAGAGTGAATGTCATTAATTAAAGTAGCAACTTCATATTTTTAAGTTCTGTCCCTTTGACGACTGAAAAGACTGAATCAAGAGTGGTCATTTAATTCTCATTCTGAGGCATGCAAAATGGTACACAAAACTTCACAAATGATTTGTATAACAAAGAGTGTGTCTTCTTGTGGTGACAACAGAAACATAACTCAAAATGATTTTATCTAGGTACAGCTACACCCAAGGTTCATGTGAAGATGGCAAGACTTAGTCTCCATATTTGAATCTGCTGTTCTTTATGCTGGCCCCATTTGAGTGGGTTCTTCCTACCTGATAGTAACAGACTCCAGACTTACACAGCTTAACAATCCTCCTAGCCGTACAGGAAAGGATAAAACTCTCCTTTCAGACATTTCAAGTTAGCTCTCAGGATCTCATTTGCCTATCTTAGATCACATCTCTAACTTCTGCGGTCCAGGAAATAGTATATGCTGTCTGGCCAGACCTGGGTCATGTGTCTGTCATTAGGGGTAGGGGTTGGTGTCAACCCCACAGAGAAGGTACTAAAGTAACACTCAATAGAAAAATCACAGTTCTGCTACTAAAAGGTGAAACAGATATTGCATAAGCAAAAATGGCAGATTTCACTGAATGCACAGTTGTCATGGAATGCAGAATACATTTTCTCACAGAAACAATGCAAGAAAGAGATTGTGGCCAGGTTTGCAAATAGGTGCCACAAGCCTATTTAGGACCTAATGAAAAGGAATTCTGGCAATGACAAAAATAGCCTTCGTTCTAGGAGGAAACTCTATGGGATAGAAGGGAGAAAGTTCCTTTCCTCGTGGAAGTTTCCTGCAGACTCACTAAGTAGGGAAATTTCAAAACCATTTATCATCCTCCCCCATCTCTTTCTGTACTTCCCTCTGCAGAGATGCTATGGATACCGTATTCTTACTTCCTATATCCCCTCCACTCTTCTTTCTGTTCCATTCTACAAAAGAGTTTCCTCCTGTCACTATGTTCTCCTTCTCTCAATATAACCGATTTCAGCTGAACAGCAGAAATAAATACCAAGTAGAGTCAATGTATGAACAATTAATAATTTAAACTGTAAGTGGAAAAGAACTCAAACTCTATAAAATAAGTTAAAAAGGTTTATTCTGAGCCAAGTATGTGTAACCATGACCAGGAAAGCCACACCAAAGAAACCACAAGCAAGTAGTCCCACCGTGATTGGGTTACAGTCGGCTTTATATGTTTTAGGGAGATAGGAATTACACATGAAATCATAAATCAACACATGGAAGGTGTATATTGGTTTGGCCCAAGAAGGCAAGGACATCTCAAAGTGGGGGGCTTAGAGTTTATAGGTAGGTTTAAAGATTCTTTGATTTGTAATTGGTTAAAGAAATGAAGTTTTGTCTAAAAGCCTTGGAATGTTTTTTGAGAAAGTCTCATTCTGTCACCGGATGAGTGCCATGGCTTTAGTATAATTCACAGCAACCTCCAGCTCCTGGGCTTAAGCAATCCTCCTGCCTCAGCCTCCTGAGTAGCTGCAACTACAGGCCCACATCCAACAAATTTTTTTCTTTTCTTTTTTTTTTTTTTTTTGAGTCTCACTTTGTTGCCATGGTGTCACAGCTCACAGCAACCTCCAACTCTTGGGCTTAGGCAATTCTCTTGCCTCAGCCTCCCGAGTAGATGGAACTACAGGCACCCACCACAATGCCCAGCTATTTTTTTGTTGCAGTTTGGCTGGGACCAGGTTTGAACCCGCCACCCTTGGTATATGGGGCTGGTGCCCTGCTCACTGAGCCACTGGCGCTGCCCTGATTTTTCTATTTTTGGTAAAGATGGGATCTTGCTTTGCTCAGGTTGGTCCTGAATTCTTGACCTCAAGAGATCCTCCCACTTCCCACCTCCCAGAGTGCTAGGATTACAGGCATGAACTACCCAGCTCAGCCAGCTTGAAATATTTTAAGGAAGTCTGTTATTCAGAAACAAGTCACCAGACGGACTCAAGCAATTGAGTTGATGACCTGTGGTTCTGGTTTAACCTTTAAGGTCAACTCATGGCTTTAGACCTTAACATGAGTTAGTATCTTATTGTTACAAAGCATAACTCCAGAAGGAAGGGGGGCTTAACTAGGCATGTCTGACCACCTTTCTCATGGCAGGCAATTCAGCTTTTTCTGGGGTCGCCTTGGCCAAGAGAAGGTCCGGTCCATTCAGTTGGCTGGAATTCTTAAGGTTTTCTTTTAGTTCAGTTAACTATGCTTCCTAATTTCCATAATTATTTCACTGGTGTTTTTTTTTTTTAATATTACAGAGAAGTAAACACTGCAAAGCAAGAATAACCTCTTAGAGATAGATCAATCCTTCCAGAGAGGTGATTTCCCAGGATACAGAATCCTTCTTCCACTGGGCTCCCCAGACTCTTTTTTTTTTTAATTTCAGATTCATATGAGGGCACAAATGTTTAAGCTACATTGTTTTCATTTCTAAGGTAAAGCTCAAATTGTAGTTGAGCCCTTCACGTGGGGTGGGGGTCAGGTGGGTGCTGAACCCTCTTCAATCATGCACATTAGGTGAAATCCTGCCAGTCACCCTCCCATCTCTCCCTCCCTCCTCTGTCCTTCCCCTCACTAGACTATACTTGTGTTTGTCTTTTGTGTGTTCTTGTAGTTGTTTATATATTGGTTTCATATTAGTATTGAGTACACTAGATACTTTTTCCCCCATTCTTGATATACTTTACTAAAAGCAATGTGTTTTAACTCTATCCAAGTAAAGCACAAAAGATGTAAAGCAGGGGTCCTCAAACTTTTTAAACAAGGGGCCAGTTCACTGTCCCTCAGACAGTTGGAGGGCCGGACTATAGTTTAAAAAAAAAGACTATGAACAAATTCCTATGCACACTGCACATATCTTATTTTGGAATAAAAAAACAAAACAGGAACAAATACAATCACACCGCCTCATGTGGCCCGCGGGCCGTAGTTTGAGGACCCCTGATGTAAAGTCTACATCTTTTCTTATGGCTGAATAGTACTCCATGATATACACATACCAGTTTGTTAATCCATTCTTGGGTTCACGGGCACTTGGGCTGATCCCACATCCAGACCCCCTTTAAAGTACATTTCTCTAGAACCTCCATGTGTCCCCTCCTACATGCTTCTAATATTATAGGTTTGATAGAGCAAATGGTCATCTGAAAATCAAGGACTGCCAGTATAATAAATAGGACCAGCCTGGTTGAAATGTTAAACATATGTGTGACGTGTAAATAGGACTCGGACATTGGCTTTACTGATGCCTTTACTGAATCACTGCACTCCTCACTTGCACAAACCATTTACCTGGAATTAAATCTCAAAATCTCACTTTATAATAGTATCCAAACTTGTTCAGAGGTGATCTCTGTCACATGCAGTCATCCTTTTAACAAATACTAAGTACCTATTTTCAACATTGTTTCTAAAACCTTGATGTGTCGGAAAAACAAACAGCAATTAATTGATTTTTCTGTTACAGGTGGTGAAAGCTTTCATTGTCTTATCTATACCCTTTAAATCCTCCAACCCAGAGAAATTAACTCTTGAGCTTCAGGATCATGTGAAAAAATCAACTGCACCATACAAATACCCAAGAAAGGCAAGTACTTTGCCCAAAAGTTAAGTTTGTGTTATCAAACTAGGGCCTAAGCTACTACAGATTTTATTAGAGTTTGACTTTATGGTAGCCCATTGTATGGGTAGAAGACATATTTTCAATTTGTTTAGCCCAGAAAAGTTTACTTTAAAATCTTTTATTTTAGGACACCATAAATTCATGATCAACTAAAACTTTTTACCAACTCTGCACTAGTAACTACAAAAAACATAAGACTAACTAGTCTTATTCCGTATCAGATTTTTTTAAATGGTGGCAAAGACCAAGTGCCTGGTCTTTAAGGACAGCACCTGATTTACCTATCTTAGCATCCTTGGCCCTAATACACCTATAAATTCAAAGTGCATGCCTTTAAGTATCAATTGATCTCACTGAAGTCTCAGAAAGAAGACAGCATCCAAAGAACTATGAAATCTTTCCAGAAACCTTCTTCAAGGAAGGATTTTAAAACAATTCTATATAAAAGCAGAGATGGCACTGTAATTTCTTTCTATCCCTGGAATCCCATAGGTTGATACTGAGTGATCCTCTCCATGAGAACTGTGCTTCAGTTGATACCATTTTAGCCAAAAGGTAGTTAATTTCAACCTAAAAACTACTAACATTTTCTCCATTAAATTCACTATTAATGACTGATTTTTCAGAAACATTGTTTGAGGGCATTTTAAAATATGATAATCTTGAGGAAAAAAAAACAAGAAAGGGTTTTACAGTCAAGTCAGAATAAGGGGAAAATTGTATATACTCCAAAGTATTCTTTAAAAATCTCCTTGAGAACCTCCAGGACCCAGCTCAAAAGCCAAGAACATCTTTTTGCATTTAGGTGTAGCCTCTGTTTCTCATGGGTAGTAGAGACCTGGGTCTAGTTTGAAATAGAGGAAAGCAATGTGGTTATTGTTTAGTTCTGGCAAACGATTCAAGTGAATTTGTGCTAAATACCTTTAAGATGAAGCTACACTGTCATGTCATCCTTCCTTAAACATCCAAGTTTCTGGAGCTTAAAAAATTCAAGGAGCTTAGGCTAAGACAATCTTGACTTTAAAATTCATCCACAAAGTTTCATGAAAACTCTCTATTGTAATGACAATAGGAGGAAGTCAAAATGAAAGCAAGTGTCTCATAATGTTTTTCTGTCAATTAGGTGGAATTTGTTCAAGAACTCCCAAAAACCATCACTGGAAAAGTCAAACGCCAGATGTTAAGAGACAAAGAATGGGGACGAACATAGCTTAATTAAGAAAACTGAGAGATTAGGTAGCAACAAAGTTGCTTCTTTTTGCATTTGCTTCCTGATAATTCAGTGAATACTTTAAGTTCTAAGATTTTACGTGGTTAAAAACTCAGCTCTTTGTTTTGTACTCAGACAAAAAATTAAAATGTAAAAATCTAAAAATACATGGGAAAAAATGTTATGATGACCAAACTGACAAAGGTAATGATTATAATAACTGTAATGTTTAAAAGAGAAGGGATCAGATGATTACTTAGAAAAGCAAAGAACACAATGAATCTGTTATGTCCCTTATCTTGTGCCTCCTTAATTCAAATTAAAGAACAGAACTATTCTCAGAGAAACGCTCAAGACACAATTTCCTCTAACATCTTTATGAGACCAAAACTTTTAGATTAAAATATTAAGTTAAAATAGTAAAATAAATAATGAATTTAACAGAATTATGTACTGTTTTACTGTGCCTCATTTTAAAGTACATTCACTATAGGCTTGGAGCCTGTAGCTCAGTGGCTAGGGCACCAGCCACATGCACAGAGTTGGCAGGTTCAAATCCAACCCAGGCCTGCCAAACAACGACAACTACAACCAAAAAAAAAAAAAAAAAGTTGGGCATTGTGGCAGGTGCCTGTAGTCCCAGCTACTTGGGAGGCTAAGGCAAGAGAATCCTGTCAACCCAGGAGTTGGAGGTTACTATGAGCTGTGATGCAATGGCACACTACCCAGGGCAACATAGGGAGACTCTGTTTCAAATAAACAAAGTATATTCACTATAAAGTATCTCAAACTTTGATTATTTAGGAGCACCAAGTATTCAAGGGTAACTTTTTTGTATCGTTACTTTTTATGACCATGTATATAATTTTTGATACATAATTTGACATACAAACATCTTTTATATATACTGCATATGTCTATATACACTACATATATATAAAATAAAGCAAAAGGTTTACTAAGAGGCAGAGAAAGAAAAAGTACAGAATACCAACCTTTAGGGAACAAATTTATTTTGATTTTTCTGAAAATATCAAAAACTATGATAAACAAGCTGAATATTCGTACCGAAAGCAATACAAGAGCAACATTTGAAAATCATGTTTAAACTTAGGGAAACATGTTTTAAAATACAAAGTTTAACATTCTTTCTTCTATAACATTCTTTAACATTCAAAGTTTATTTAAAAACAACGCTGGAGTTTTTTTTTTTCTCAACTAACTTTGTAAAAAAAAAAAGAAAGAAAAAAAGCACTCAGTTTCCCCTGGAATCTCATCATTTATAAAATAACATGCTTAAATGTCACTGAAAATAAACAGGTGATAAACCTAAAAACAAATGAATTCAGATCCCAAGAGTACACACTTATTTTATAGCTGGGAAGGAATAGCTTATATCACACCTGGGTCTTACCAAATACAAATAAATACGAAAGATGATTAAAAACAAACTATAAAATCTAAATCTTTCCTTAGAGTAGCAGCTTTTACAAAGTAAAAGGAACCCAGTTCCAGAGTTGTATATTCTATTTTATTCCCAGAATCCTTCTGTTTTGCACTATCAAAATAAAAGTATCTTTGTCTTGGAGTCTGCTGAAAAAGGCACCAAAATTCTATCCTCCTCATTCCACCAAATAATACTAATCCTCTTTATCAATCCTTTTGAGATGATTTCAGCCTTATTAAGGGTTAACATTCTAAATATCTGAAGATATACAAGGCAGGTCCTATTCTCTGTCCCTCTCAAATCTTTCTCATCTGGTTTACCAACCAGAACCACTAGATAGGATAAAAATATATTCCCATGTTCACTATCCATTAAATAAAACATAGCCACTTTTGTGGGAAGCCTTAAAATTTATAATAGTTCCTGACTTTTCCAATGTTTAAGAATAAACCCATCTCTAAAACCTATTTTTACAGCTCTATTTTATTTTTTTTTAAAGAGAGTCTCACTTTATCACCCTCGGTAGAGTGCCACGGCATCACAGCTCACAGCAACCTCCAACTCCTGGGCTTAGGCGATTCTCTTGCCTCAGCCTCCCCAGTAGCTTGGACTACAAGCGCCCACCAGAATGCCCGGCTATTTTTTTTGTTGCAGTTTGGCCGGGGCCAGGTTTGAACCTGCCATCCTTGCTATATGGGGCCTACGCCCTACTCACTGAGCCACACGTGCCGCCCTACAGCCCTATTTTTACAGTCTCAATCTAGGCAGTTTATTTCACAGACTGCTGCTGTCTGTCTCTTTCCAGCCCTTTTCAATCACTTTACTCAGGAGAAGCCCTTGGAAAAACTTTCAAATTTAGGAGCCCCCCTAGAGGGAACCCTCATTGTATGTGAGCATGAGTACTAAGTTGAAGGACACTTATTTCACAGAAATCCCCAACTGTCAGACTAGGCAAGTTCTTTCTCTTCTTTCAGAGAAAAAAAAACTCAGGCTAAGTGGATTTCAAGAACGTGTTCCTCATCTAGGCATATGCTAGTGCTGGCAAAAAGAGACAAAATGCTATTCAATTTGGTTTTACAGTCCTTCCAGGTGGGTTCTAGTAAGACCGGAAACTTAAATCTTTCATTAGTAAGCCCAAGAGGCTCTAAACATTTCAAGAGTTCCTTTGAAAAGAAGATTGTTCCAGAGTGTTTCCCTTTTAAATCTAAGACTCTCATCATTTTCTTTTTTAAAAAGTTTTTCTCCAGGACCATGCAGAAACTCATTCATTTGTTCATGTGATAAAATATGTCTGCTAAATAGGCTAGTTTCTGTAACTATTCATTTTCAAAGCACTCAGTAAAACTTGGCCTACTATTTTCTTGTAAGTACCTTGGCAATTCACTTTCAACTCAAAATATCCTGTCACAAACTCTTCCTGAAAAGCCATTAGATATATGAATGAAGCAGAAGATTTATGTGCTTTCTACCCATTTCACAGTTTGGGGCTTTAAAAAAAAAAAAAATTTGCATAAATGGATCTCTAATAAACTTAGCCATTTTTACAGCACTATTCAAAACTTTCTTCATCTCATCTCCAAATATTGATACCAGTATCTCTGTGAAGAAATCAGTGTGCTCTAACATCAACATCAGGATTTTTATAATGAGGCAAAACTTGTCATGGGGCCAACCAATGATGGGGTACCAGGAGTAGAGATGACAGACTTTTGGTTTTCAGATATGAAGACACAACATTAAATATATATTGGCTTTTATCTTGGGAGGCTCCTAGCAGCAGAAAAAGATTTTGTATTTCATCATCATTTACAAATCTTACAAATGCTACTACATGACAAATATTAAGGAAAGCTATTGATCACCAACCTGGATACAGCAGCTGCTTCTTTTCAGTTAATTACACATAGTATCATGTGATATGTTATCAGTAATTTCACTTAATGAAAGTCAAGTCTTTTCAATATACTATGCTGCATCTTGCCCCAGCATTTGTATGTTGACATTATTAGATTCTCACCAATCATGTAGTTATTTTCTAAAATAACTCTTTCTACCAAATAGAGTAGATCCTCTGTAAGTTGACCACCTAAGGGATTTAACAAACTGGTCAAAATACAGAGGTGGTCAACATAAGGAACTAGGCCTGTTATACATACATGTGGTACATGACTCATCTATGAAAATTAGGTCAACTCAAAGAGGTGGTCGATGTAGGGAGGTGGTCAACTATGGAAGTTCTACTGTAATTTGATACCTTTTCATTGAGTACCATTTCTGAACAAAAGCTTTACTATTTGATATTCCAAGACCCATTTAAAATAATCAATATTCTTACTTGTCAAGTGGCTAAGATTTATAGTTACAACTCTGCTAGATTTCTAAGTTGAATGCCACAGACAACGCACAATGGAACAGGATAGCTTGGATTATAAGTCTATAAAAAAAACCTTTGAGAGAAGCAGCTTTCAGAAGACAGAATTTCTTTGTGTCCCTTGCTGCACTAGATTACTGAACTCAGAAGACTAAAATTCTTTATCACCAACCTTATCAGAAATGTCTGTAGCTGTATTCCTACAATGGTCCTCTTCTATTTCACAACTTGCCTTCAAAAGCTGCAGCACTGGACTGTCAGATTCATCACATACAAATGTTAACAAAGTATAAAAAAGAACAAAACCAAACAAGGTAATTGTGAAAACAGCACAAAACAATTCACTCATAACCTGTACAATCTACATTTTGCAATATTTACAACAAAGTGGCAGGAGACAGCTGAATTGAAATACATAAAAATTCTTCCTTAGAATGTAAATTTCCCTTTGATTTTCTACCTCACAGAGCCTGTTCACTCCCACAAGTCAGTTGGCAGTGCATAAGAGGAGGTTAGGAGAAGCCAATGTCCTCCTCCTGCCACCATCCCCTCTGTGCAACAGCACGTGGGCCTGCCTGTACACACTGCCATATAGATACAGTTGAAAGATCTCTAACAAAACTGGTAACAGGGCTACATTATCACCATTCACTACTGTAAGAACAGCATTATGTGGCACACAAAATTCAAAAACTGTTTTCAGTTACAATTTTACATGGAACCTTAGCAATAGCTCATAGAACCCTACTTGAGAAACCTATCTCCAACACCAAATAACCTATGAGTGGGCATTTTCACTTGACTTTGATTCTTCTGTGACTTGACTTGCAAGTTCAAGTTTGGCTTCAGCTTCATTCACCACCTGCATCTCAGATGTTGGCTTTATCTCCCCTGGCTCCTCACTAATCTCTGGTACCACCTGCTGGTTATTTTTGTCTTCTGCTGGGTTTTTTTCATTTAATTTGTCACCAGATTCTAATTTAATTTCTTTTCCATTTCCCTGTTTTGGGTTAAGCTGTGATGGGTCCTTAGCACTCTTCACCACCTCCTGGAGATTGTATTTTCTGAACAACATGTAATCTTTCACAACACTCAGGCAACAGACAGTTTTGATGATTTCTACTACCACCGTGTACTGTGGATTGGTAAGATCCACTTTATTTTCTGAATTGAGGTTTCCCACTATTCCTGTAACAAAAATACGAAAACACTTAAGACTGAGAAGGATACTACTAAAACAGACACAAAAAAACTCTCATCCCTTTCTGTTTAGAACTTATTAAAACAATATATATACCATTCTATTCTTCTAAATGAACTTCAAATTCTCTGAACCCTTTCAGTTAATAAATACAAATTAAATCCTCAGACATTTAATAAAAGTCCTTTTTTTCCCCAAAGAAAATTCAATCTTGATTCAGAAGACTACCAAGAAAATCTCATATCTAACATATTGAAATCAGTTAGGTTTTTTTTTTTGAGACAGATCTGGCTCTGTTGCCTGGACTAGAGAGCAGTGGTGTCACGGAAGTTCACTAAAACTTCATATACCTGGGCTGAAGCATTCCTCCTGTCTCAGCCTCCCAAGTAGCCTGAACTTACAGTAAGCACATGCCGTCATGACTGGTTAATTTTTCTATGCTTTATACAAATGGAGTCTTGCTATGTTGCTCAGACCGTTCTCATACTCCTGGGCTCAAACAATCTTCCAGCCTCAATCTCCCAAAGTACTGGGATTACAGGTTGTAAGCCACTGCTCCCAGCCAGGTCTGATATAAGGGCATTTTAATAAACTTGTTCTACACTTAAATACTTCAGCCTTAAACTTTTAAAAAAGAAAATTCTTAAGAATAAGTGTTTACCATTGAATACCTATATAAAATCACCAAGAGAAACATACCTGCCAACTCTTTAATAACTTCTTCTCTGTTCATATGACTGTTATTTCGAGACTTATATACAATCTGAAATGTCCCTTTGTTTGGAGCTTTAAACCAAGGTTCCAAAAATGTTTCTGCATATTTTTTCATGTCTTCTAAGAAAGCCCTGCACGTGCCTGAGATGGGTAACATTCGTAGAATAACCCGAGTCTTCTTCTTCTTGGTTTTGTACATATCCTGAAGAATGTGATGCACCAATTTTTCAGGTTCTAATATATAAAAGAAAGAAAGAAAGAAAACCCTCAATACAAAATAAAGTTTTCTGACATTTTAAAGATTTTTAATGTTAAGAATGAATTTTCATTGAAAATTCAATGAAATATTTTGACAGAAAAAATTCTCATATTGTAAATGACTCTAAAACCTAATCTTTTTTTGCAACTTGTATTTCTTTAAGGCCTACTATGTACTAATACTGCACCTAATACTTTAACTTTTTATCATTATTACTGCTTTTGCTAAAAACAATTGTTCATGTAGACACTGGAGTTAACATTTTTGTGAAGTCTTCTTAATTTATCCAACCACAACACCATGCTGTTGTTTTTCTATAATAACAAATATGAGTAAGAAACATTAAACAATAGATGCTTTTTTTATAAAAATTAAACTAAAATGTACAAGTCACTTCAAAATTTAATTAATCCACTAAGTACATAACTCCCATCCTCAAACCTGGGAGGAATTCCAGAACCATGCGGTACATGATTATCATGAACTGGTGGTCCTGAGGCTGCATTCTACTTACACACAATATTGTTTGGGACTGCTTGGTGTTTTCGATATTTTTAAATTGGTTGACCACAGTTAAAAATCAAGAACCTTCTAAAGATTTCCAAGTTCTTTTGAAAAATTGGAAAGTCTGGCCCTATATTCCGAAACAGCAACAACTGCAGAGCTGATCAGCAGCCTAAAGTTCTAAGAAAAGCTCGCTGACTCTCGCCTGTAATGCCAGCATTATGGAAGGCCGAGGCAGGGGGAATACCCTGAGCTTACAGGTTCAAGACCAGCCTGAGCAAGAGCAAGACCTCCAGTCTGTAAAAACAGCCAGATGTTGTGGCAGGTGACTATAGCCCCAGCTACTTGGGAGGCTGTCACGAGAGAATCGTTTAAGCCCAAGAGTTTGAGGCTGCCATGAGCTGTGACTCCAGGGAACTCTACCAAGGGTGACAAGTGAGTCTCTATTTCAAAAAAAAGAAAAGGAAAGCAAGCAGCAAAGGTAGGTTTCCACTCCAAAGCCAATGCTATACCCATCACCCCATTCTATCTCTCCATAAGCCTACTACAATTACACTGTGGAGAAAACGTGATGAGAGGTTTAACTAAGCCATGCCTATGAAGCCATTTTGTAGACTGTGTTCTCTGGGAAAGGAAGATATCCAGAATTACAGGATCAATAATCTTAAGGGCTATTAATCAGACACACCTATTCCAAGTGTCCTGATGAAGACTACATTATTGGCTCCACTCTCCACTGACTGAAATCTTCTTAGCCTCATCTCTGTAGATGCCTTAATGTCACCAACTTCCTTCTTCAAGGCAGCCTCCACATCATCATCTTCTCCCTCACTTCCAGAGGGCTGCTGATCCTTATCGGTAAACTATTCACATAAAACCAATGAACAGAAATGATGTAACGCATCATATTTAAACACTATAATTAACTACTTAATGTGAAATCGCTGATGGCAGATGATTTAATATTGACAATAAAATTTTTTGTTAAGATAATTGAGACACCACTCCCTCCAAAATACAGAGGATGCTGTTTTCAAAAGAGTCTTGGTAATCTAAGACAGCACATTTCCTTCAGAATGAATCATTTCAGGGTGGACTTTAATACCGTTACTAGGTGTTATGTACCTGATCAAGACACACTATTTTTGATGAAATTAGACCATATACGTACAGAATTCAAAAACCCTCACTCTTGTTCTACTAAAGAACAGGGCACAGCAAGTTCAAGAAATTGCTCAAGGTACCAGTGAAGGCAGGACATGCACCTGTTGCCCAGTTCTCTGCCCTAATGGGATTGCAAATCAGGCACTAATAATAATTGTGCACATTTGTGAAGCCCTTATTGTACAACAGGATGTACTTTACATACATAACCAACCCTCTAGCCAACTTTATGGAGTACTATCATTATGGAGATAAACGTCAGGAGAATTAAGTAATGCGCCCAAGTTCCAGAGCTAGTAAAAAATGAAGCCAGAATTCCAATCCACTCTGTATTATCTTTCTTCATTTAATTCTTCGGAAAGCGAAATGTTTGTACTAGTCCAGATTTTAAGCCAATAATATAATCACTTCCACTGTGTTGGTACGAAAGATTTTAAATTCTTAAATGTACTTTTACGTACATTTGAGAAAAAACTAATTCTAGTACCGAACCCATTACTTCGGAGATACTGCTTAGAACAAACACACGTTATTACTGCCAACCTCACATCGCCAGGCCCAGCGGAAGCAATCAATAGACGGGAGCTACATGACTAATGATGGAAAAAAAGCCAAGACGAAAGCCCTACAAGAACCTGACGCACCAGACAGATGTCTGCGACCCAGACCGCGCGAGGAAGACGCGAGGCCACGCCCCCTTGGTCATCGCAAACGCGCCACAACTCGCGCATGCGTATAAAAACAGTCGGCCCTCAGGCCTTCCCTCCTTCCTCGAAGGCCTGCGGCCACCCCTCGCCAAAACCGGTACCTTTTCTGGCCCATACATGTCGTCGCCGTATTCGTTGAGCAAGCTGTAGGCCTCCTCCACGCACTTGCGCTCGTTCATGTTGCAAGTGATAAGGATGCCCTGTACCCCGGGCTCCAGCTGCCGGGGCCCGCCGGCGTCGCAGCGCCGAGCTCGCTTGGCCGGCACGTACTGAGCCTTGCCCTTGCGCTTCCCACTGCCAGGCTGAGTAGGTTGGTGGGCAGGTTCCTCCATGGTGTGTGCAAGCTGAGACGAACAGTAAACGAGCTTCTCTTCGGTTCTAAGCGTATTGCTCTCTCCTGGCGCAGGCTGCATACGTCATGTAGGCGCGACGGCCTCCCCTAGCCCGCCTCCAAGCCGCATTGGTGCTGCCTGAGGTCCTAAAGCCGGTCTACACAGATGTTGGCAAGGTGGAGCGAGGCCCGGCTTTGCCCCGCCCCCGCGAAGACTGACAGGCACGCACTTCACCTCACCTCCTGGAGGGGTTTCCCTGGACAAGTTACCTGCGGATGGAGCGGGCTAGTAAACTTGGTTTCTGGACCCCAGCTGCATAAAGCTCGTGCTTGCAAAAAACTTCCATTTATTCGTTCATATTCATTGATTCATTCAGTTAATATTTTGTTGAGATACTATGTGCTAGACATTGTTCTAAGTGCTGAGGTTGGCGCCATTAGAAGAGCAAGAAGACATTGTCCATTGCCCTTATAGGCCAAAGTTTCTTATAAGTGGTCCTTCCAACCTGTCCTACTTATTTTTTGTTCCTATTGAAAGGTGTACATTCAACAGAATTTCTTGTAGCATACCTGTTGCAGGACTCCACATATACGAAGAAAAATAGGACACAAGGCACAAGAAATTCAGTGAAAGAGAGACCTGATTATGAGAATGAGATACAGTATATTAAAATACAGGAAAACTGATCAACTTTTTTTTTTTTTTTTGCAGTTTTTGGCCAGGGATGAGTTTGAACAGGCCACCTCCAGCATATGGGGCCGGTGGCCTACTCCATTGAGCCACAGGCGCTTCTTTCTTTCTTTCTTTTTTTTTTTTTTTTAGAGTACTTGCCAAATTCTGTGATTGAAATTCCCCCACCACAGTTCTTTCTTTTTTTTTTTTTTTAGTTTTTTTTTTTTTTTATTGTTGGGGATTCATTGAGGGTACAATAAGCCAGTTACACTGATTGCAATTGTTAGGTAAAGTCCCTCTTGCAATCATGTCTTGCCCCCATAAAGTGTGACACACACTAAGGCCCCACCCTCCTCCCTCCATCCCTCTTTCTGCTTCCCCCCCCATAACCTTAATTGTCATTAATTGTCCTCATATCAAGATTGAGTACATAGGATTCATGCTTCTCCATTTTTGTGATGCTTTACTAAGAATAATGTCTTCCACTTCCATCCAGGTTAATACGAAGGATGTAAAGTCTCCATTTTTTTTAATGGCTGAATAGTATTCCATGGTATACATATACCACAGCTTATTAATCCATTCCTGGGTTGGTGGGCATTTAGGCTGTTTCCACATTTTGGCAATGGTAAATTGAGCTGCAATAAACAGTCTAGTACAAGTGTCCTTATGATAAAAGGATTTTTTTTCCTTCTGGGTAGATGCCCAGTAATGGGATTGCAGGATCGAATGGGAGGTCTTTCTTTCTTTCTTTCTTTCTTTCTTCCTTTCTTCCTTTCCTTCCTTTCCTTCCTTTCCTTTCTTTTCTTTCTTTCTTTTCTCTCTCTCTCTCTCCTTTCTTTCTTTCTTTCGAGACAGGGTTTCAGGCAGCGCCTGTGGTTCAAGGAGTAGGGCCCCGGTCCCATATGCCAAAGGTGGCCAAAATCCAAAAAAAAAAAAAAAGAGGCCGGGTTTCATTATGTTGCCTGGGCTTGGCCTTGAACTCCTTGGGTCAAACAACCCTCCCTCTTCAGCCTCTAGAATAGCTGGGATTACAGGTACAAGACACCACACCTGACTTTGGCCAAACTTCCTTTTTTTTTGTAGAGACAGAGTCTTACTTTATGGCCCTCGGTAGAGTGCCATGGCCTCACACAGCTCACAGCAACCTCCAATTCCTGGGCTTAAGCGATTCTCTTGCCTCAGCCTCCCGAGTAGCTGGGACTACAAGCGCCCGCCACAATGCCTGGCTATTTTTTGGTTGCATTTTGGCCGGGGCCGGGTTTGAACCCGCCACCCTCGGTATATGGGGCCAGCGCCTTACCGACTGAGCCACAGGCGCCGCCCGGCCAAACTTCCTAACATTAAATTGTAACTATACAAACATTATGTATTTTAACTCCTAAGTTAGATTAATAACAAAAGTATCGTCCTTATCAATTTCTTCATATAGTGTTATAATGAGGTCATAACAAGTGATAGGGACATTTTGGTGAATTGTCATTGTGTCACTTGGTCTGGAGAGGAAAGCCACATTCCTTGCTTCTGAACAAAATCATTGGGATCCAGAAGAGTGTTTTTCCTTTGTTGTCCTTAGATAGATTACTTAATCTGGTGACTCCAAAATATGGAATAAATTATAGCAGAAAGTCAGGAATGAAGAACCTCTTATTAACATTTATTGTAATGCCAGCATCTCTCCAAGTTCTGTTCTTTTAGCTCTCATGAGAAATTAATGCTGATATGAAATAATATCCTGGAAATTCATATATAAAAATTATATTTTATATATAAAAGAAATTTCATTTATTAATAAATAATATCATAAGGGAAAATATTTTCTTTCTTCCAATGACTTATACTTCCTATTTTCTCCGTACCTGTTCCCAAAATATTTAAAAACCCATTCATTTGCCTAGGTAAACAATCCCATCAGTGTCACCATCATAATATTCCCCATTTCCCTAAAGTTAGGAATCCGTCTCTTCATACTACATGTAGCTAGAAGCCAAGTTGAACTTAATCGATCCCTTGCGTTGGGGTTGTACCTTTGACAGTGGTTTTGCTTGTGATGAGCAAACGTAGGAAGCTGTGCACATTACTGACCTAGTTATTTTTCAGTCTCTCCTTCTGAGATTTGTTAGGTAGGAAGCAACAAAGTAATTAAGCATAAAAGTAATTAGTCTGATACTGAACTTCACAGTTAACTTTTTTTCATTATGTGTGTGTAATTTTATACATATTTTTTCCATGAATAACTTTATCTTCCCTAAGCTTTTTTCACTTAAATTAGTATAGTTAAGATTAAATTTCCTGACAATAAGGTGTTAACTGTCCTATTCCACTGTTGCAGAGTTGGACAAATGGAAAACATTGGTTTCCTTTTCAGGGTCCCCCTTCTAGCCAACTATGGTAGTGATTTCATAAGAAACTGTATACTACTTGAGGAATGGTTTTCCAAACATGTCTTCTTACTTAATACTACTATTCTTTTTTTTTTGTAGAGACAGAGTCTCACTGTACCGCCCTCGGGTAGAGTGCCGTGGCTCACAGCAACCTCTAACTCTTGGGCTTACACGATTCTCTTGCCTCAGCCTCCCAAGCAGCTGGGACTACAGGCGCCCGCCACAACGCCCAGCTATTTTTTTTTTCTTTTTTTTTGTTGCAGTTTGGCCGGGGCTGGGTTTGAACTCTCCACCCTCGGCATATGGGGCCGGCGCCTTACTCACTGAGCCACAGGCGCCGCCCCTTAATACTACTATTCTAAGGGCAAAGGCATAGATACGACCAGATTCTGTCACCAGCAGAGGAAGACTAGTGAAGCTAGCACCTGTAACATGACTACTTTCTCTATCGCTTTGGTCTAAATTGTGGTTAACATTTGTTTTTGTTTGCCCAACAAACGACCATCTTTCATTTGGGGAGGAGAGAAGGGAAATCCATTGTTGGGATTAATCTTGAATGAAAGGCAAGGCCCCTACTTTCACCATGGAAACTTGAAATATCAGCTGTCTCTCCTTCCTGCTCTGTGGTGTGGGCATATCACCTTAGCTTCAATAATTGGATATTCCTGTTTAGGACTGAAAATTGGAAAAAATGTGTAAAGAAGCAGGGCCTGTTTAGAATTCATCCCATGAGCACCAGCAGTGTTCTAAACACAGTGTCAGCAGCCTAGCAGACATTCTGGAAGTGGAGGCAGGGGCACCCTCTCCAGAACCTTGATGCTGGTTCTAGCTTACTAGCTTCCCCTACCCAGGCTTGGCACTTATTCCTCCAACTTCCCCTAAAATTCTGTCAAGCTATTCAAAAGACTTCCAATAGATTCCTCTTTTAGTTTCAGTTTGCCAGGATATGTTTCTATTTGACTTATGACCAAGAAGGTTGGCTCATATTCAGTGTTTCACACTGCTTCCTCCATGGTCTTTTTATCCACAGTCTGGAAACTATCATATTACTATAATATTTTAAATTGTTGGAAAGATACCACCTATGAAGAATGTGCACAGGGGAAAGAAGTACTTCCCATACTTACCGCTGCTCCTCTTCAGGTATGTTACCAGGTTTGAGTTCCTAAAAAGACCCAAAAGAGGTCATCTGATATGGTGAAAGAGGCACTTAACTCATAATCAATATTTTGTCTTTAACCCCAGATTTGCCGCTATTTCCAAAAATTGTATCATCTTTTTGCTTCTACCTATATTTAATACAGCCTTTATTTTTCAGAATTTCATTGGTGGAAATAGATTGATAGCATAGATTTCTGGAGGTGCTTGGTTGCTCATGAAGAGCATTCTCTTTACGCTGGCATTGCTGTGGTGTCAGCAAACATAAAGCTAGCTAAAACTCTATCTCGTTTTTTTTTTTTCATCCACAGTACCTAGCGTAGTACCTGGTCCATAAAAGATGCTCAGAAAATATTTTTGGATTGAACTCGACCTCAAAAAATGGTCAATAAAGGTTGGGCACTGTAGCTCATACACCTTCCTAGCACCAAGGGAAGCCAAAGCAGGAGGATCCCTTGAGACCAGGAGTTTCAGACCAGCCTGAGCAAGAGCAAGACCCCATCTCTACTAAAAATGAAAGATATTAGCTGGATGTGGTGGCATACACCTGTAGTCCCAGTTACTTGGGAGGCTGAGGCAGGAGAATTGCTTGAGCCTAGTAGTTTGAGGTTGCAGTGAGCTATTAAGATGCCACTGCACTCCAGCCCAGGTGACAGAGCAAGACTTTGTCTCAAAAAGAAAAAAGGTCAATAAAGGGAAAAAGGTTAAGAAATGCTATTAAGAGAGAAAGTATTCCCAAGTGTTGATCCCATTGAACCACACCAGAGGAATTAGAAAAGAACATTGGTCTCCCCACAAATCTCTATCTGCTCTACTAGCTGGATTTTACTTGCCCATGCACTGTCCACTGTCCTTAGAATCGTAGATGTAGCTGTGGAGTGCAGATTGTGAAGTGGCAAGAGGTGCATTCAAGGAACAACCCCCAAACTGCTTCTCCTCCCTTCCTAAAACAATAGTTCTTCCTCCTTTCTCCCTCTGCCACAAGTCACGTAGCTTCTGTATATCTTTTGTCTAAAAGCACATAGCCTTCTCTCCCTAAACCTATTCTTTACCTTATGTACTATTACTGCCCCTCAACTGTGTAAAATGAAAATATTTCCACTCACTTTCCCTGCTGATTTGCAACACTGTTAGCATAACAATCTAGTTTAGCTACTATATAAATAAAACTGTGCACACAGATGCTGCAGCCATCAGCTCTGCCAGACCTCCCCATAACTTTTATCTCTGGTGTGATCTTTGTCTCCTGTGTGTCTTATTTTCTCATTCCCACTCTGGTTTGTTTACTCTTCGTGCTGGCTCGTGAAAATTAGCATACAGATAAAAATTTAAGATATAATTGTTTGAGTCCCGTGCATATTTGAGTCCATATGCTAACAGTTGAAAAATCAGAAGGCAAACTTGAAAAACTAAAACTTTATTGTATTTCATTGTTGCTGACTGCTGGGAATATCCCAATGAGAAAAATATGCAAAAATGCAGCCCTAGTCTAGATGTTAAAATAACATAAATTGCCCTTCATCCTGTGGCAACAGCCAGTGAAGCTTGCTCTTACTAGCTCCACTGAACCAGGCCTTTAGTCACTTCTGAATAACTCAAACTTTATTTATTCTGGATTGTTCTTCTATTCTGATATTTTGTTTATTCTTTATGACTACATCATTATTTTATTAGGACAGATTTCTTGGGCAATGCTGGACCACTTTTGTACAAAATTTTGACTCTGTGAACTTTCACCCCCTTAGGTCACCTACCAGTCATGGACAGTGGCCACGTTTGTATCATCAGGGCTCTATGATGTGGCTTGTAAACTTCTTTTAGAAAGATGCACCTGTGGTTTCAGCACCCACACCTCAGTGGTTAGGGCGCTGGCCACATACACTGGGGCTGGCAAGTTCAAACCCGGCCTGGGCCTGCTAAAAAACAATGACAACTATAACCAAATAAATAAATATCCTAGCATTGTGGCAGGTGCCTGTAGTCCCAGCTACTTGGGAGGCTGAGACAAGAGAATTGCTTAAGCCCAAGAATTTGAGGTTGCTGTGAGCTATCATGCTACAGCACTGTAGTGTGAGACTCTGTCTCAAAAAAAAAAAAAATAAAGAAAGCACCTGTGGCACCTTGTAGAGCAGATGAAGGTGCTGTGAAGAAGTTGCCTTTTACTTTAATTAACATATTTGCTTCACATCTTCAGAAGGGCTTATGGCCCAGCAACGGAGGAATGGAAGGCATCTTAGATTCCCTTTCCCTTTCTCTTCCTAGCCTTCACAGTCAGTGCTCCTGAACTTGTATGTTTAGTACAGAATTCATCCTCGCCCTAAACATGGGTAGAAGGTATTCTCAGATATCTTTCCTGTTCTGACTTGGTTCCCTATCTAACATTGCCTGACTTGTTCTCCTATTACTCAGCATCTTCAGGGAATAACTGTCCTGGCCTTGAATCCTGGTCTCCTGACTTGCTTCCCGATATCTGCTCACTTCAGAATTGGTACTTTGTATGATAAATAGCCCAGATGCTAAAGTCAAACCAGTCCAAATCTTGATATTGGCAGGACCTGGCTATGAAACTCTGAATAATTTACCTAAGCCAAGTTTCAGTTTGCTCATTAGATTAAAAATAAATATGATAGAGATAACAATAATATCAACATCATGGGTTATTAGGAAAATTAAGCAAGTTCAGGCATGGAAAGTGCTTAGCTCAGAGTCATTCTCAATCAATGGACTTAAAAACAGTCTGGTGCTCAGTTGTGACTCATGAAAGCCCAGGTTTTGGGAGATTTCTTTGGTATGAGTATCCATCCTTCAATCTGATCTCCGTAGCCTCATTATTTCTCTTAATCTCTGATTTCAATGGCTCTTTTATATGTATGACTTATTAAAAGCTAAGCTTAATCTCTTTAAGAAGGAGGCTAGAAGGGAATTTTTTTTTTTTTAAATAGTGTAAAGTAAAATGAAATGTGTATTCCCCAGGGTGGCACCTGTGGCTCAGTGGGTAGGGTGCTGGCTCTATATACTGAGGGTGGCAGGTTCAAACCCAGCCCCAGCCAAACTGCAACAAAAAAATAGCCAGATATTGTGGTGGGTGGGCACCTGTAGTCCCAGCTACTTGGGAGGCTGAGGCAAGTGAATCGTCTAAGCCTAGGAGTTGGAGGTTTCTGTGAGCTGTGTGAGGCCATGGCACTCTATTGAGGGTGATAAAGTGAGACTCTGAAGAAAGAAAGGAAAGAAAGAAAGAAAAGAAACGAAAGAAAAGAAAGGAAAGAAAGAAGTATTCCCTGCATGCCTTGCCTCTACCAACTGGTTCTTGCCTCACATTTGATTGAGGACATCTCAAATCTCTGGCTATGATCCGCTATGATTCACTTGTCATACTTGCACTTTCATCACACACACAAAGTACGTGAGAAACTTACCCAATAGCCCGATCTCCCAGGTTGGAACCTAACTTTGACCTTACGTGAACTTAAGTCTGTCCCTGAAGAAGTCACATTTGGCCTGGTTCTTGTAGTCCTATCTGCATCCTACTCAGTACTGCTGGATGACCTGAGCTCCTCCTGATCCCTGCCGTCTCCAATGTGTTGCATCCCACCATTGCCTGAGGCTCAATTTTGACAGGTTTGCTTCTCTCTCTTTCCCTCTCTGCCTCTCTCATTGGCAGGTAATTATGAAGGATATAACTCAGGTACAGCCAAATAGAAGAGATGTATAGCGCAAGAAAAACCTGTGGAAGAAGATGAGGCAGGCAGGCAATAGCTGTGATTTAAAAAATCCTCCATCCTTTGTGCTCTGCCAAAGCACCTTATTGCAATGAAATGCCCTTTTCATTATGATTTAAATGATATTCTCTTTTTTTCTATCACAAAGCCAGCCACAGACTCTCTAAATCAGTGGTTCTCAACCTTCCCAAGGCCACGACCCTTCAATACAGTTCCTGTGGGTGGTGACCCACAGGTTGAGAACCACTGCTCTAAATTCTCATTTTATGCATTGTAAACAAATAGACAAACAGGTTTGTCTTCAGTGGTCAGAACAAAATACTGTACTTATTAAGCACATTTTGCTTAAGTTTCTCTCCTTCACTCAAGGCCTTGAACTTTGACCACCCTCAGCCTATGTTAATACACAACCCTTCTTTGTGTTCCTCTTTAGAACAGGCTCACTTCAAGGCAAAACATTCTCTGACCTTTGGTCTGATTTTGCCACCCTCCATCCTTCCCTCCCACTCCCTCTTTCTTGCTAATCTTGATTGCTCCTCCTTGTGAAAGAAAGCCCTTTTCTGCCTAATCTTGAGTTGCTTGCAGATCTTATAGTTCGTCTTTTCCTCTACTGCAATACTTATTTAGAATAAAGTCATTTCTTTTTTTCGTTGTTGTTCTTTGATTTTTTTTATTGTTAAATCATAGCTGTGTACATTAGTGCAATCAAGGGGTACAATGTGCTGGTTTCATATACAATCTGAAATATTCTCATCAAACTGTTCAAGGTAGCCTTTATGGCATTTTCTTAGTTATTGTATGTAGGCATTTGTATTCTGCATTTAGTAAGTTTCCCCTGTACCCATTCTAAGATGCACCATAGGTGTGGCCCCACCTATTACCTCCCTCCACCATGACCTCCCCACTCCCTTCCCCTTCCTTGGCCCTTTCCCCATAGTCTTGCGCTATAGTTGGGTTATAGCCTTCATGTGAAAGCTATAATTTAGCTTCATAGTAGAGCTGAGTACATTGGATACTTTTTCTTCCATTCCTGAGATACTTTACTAAGAAGAATATGTTCCAGCTCCATCCATGTAAACATGAAAGAGGTAAAGTCTCCATCTTTCTTTAAGGCTGCTTAATATTCAATGGTATACATATACCACAATTTGCTAGTCCATTTGTGGGTCGATGGGCACTTGGGCTTCTTCCATGACTTAGCAATTATGAATTGGGCTGCAATAAACATGCTGGTACAGATGTCTTTCTTATATTGTGATTTTTGGTCTTCTGTGTATAAACCTAGTAAAGGAATTATAGGATCGAATGGCAGGTCTATTTTTAGGTCTCTAAGTATTCTCCAAACATCCTTCCAGAAGGAACGTATTAGTGTGCATTCCCACCAGCACTGTAGAAGTGTGCCCTTTTCTCCACATCCATGCCAACATCTCTGGTTTTGGGATTTTGTTATGTGGGCTATTCTTACTGGGGTTAGGTGATATCTCAAAGTAGTTTTGATTTGCATTTCTCTGATGATTAAGGATGATGAGCTTTTTTTCATGTGTTTGTAGATTGTGTGTCTGTCTTCTTTGGAGAAGTTTCTCTTCAAGTCCCTTTCCTACCCTGAGATAGGATCACATGTTCTTTTCTTGCTAATACGTTTGAGTTCTCTGTGGATTCTGGTTATTAGACCCTTATCAGAGGTATAACCTGCAAATATTTTCTCCCATTCTGAGGGCTGTCTGCTCGCTTTACTTACTATGTCCTTGGCTGTGCAGAAGCTTTTTAGTTTGATCAGGTCCCAGTAGTGTACTTTGATATTGCTTTAATTGCCTGGGGAGTCCTCCTCATAAAATATTTACCCAGGCCGATTCCTTCAAGAGTTTTCCCTGCACTTTCTTCAAGTATTTTTATAGTTTCATGTCTTAAGTTTAAATCTTTTATCCAGTAAGAATCTATCTTAGTTAATGGTGAAAGGTGTGGGTCTAGTTTCAATCTTCTACAGGTCACCAGCCAGTTCACCCAGCACCATTTGTTAAATAGGGAATCTTTTCCCCACTGAATGTTTTTAATTGGCTTGTCAAAGAGCAAATAACGGTAAGTAGCTGGATTCATCTCTTGGTTCTCTATTCTGTTCCAGACATCTACTTCTCTGTTTTTGTGCCAGTGAAGGAAAGTACTACCAAATCCAAAGGGGGGGGGGGGAACCAGATATGTAGCAGCACCCCTCGCCCCTACCATAAGAATGTGACCTTTTGTAACTGTCCTAGAAAATAGCCCCGAGCTGAAGCAGATAACCGGTAACTGGTTCTGAAAGAAAAAAGCTAAGAAATGTTTAACTGCTGATCTTGTCTTAAGATAGATGAGTAATGAACCAGAGTTCTTCTTATCTGGAAAAGCCCCTATGTCTCCTACCCCTCCCTAAAGCCCCTGCTATGTCTGCTACCCCTCCCTAAGGCCCCTGCTATGTCTGCTACTCCCGCCTACTTTGTGGTTTTTGCCTTTATAAGCTTGTAGAAACTGCTGTTCAGGGCTTGACTTCTCGGCTCCTAAAAGAGTTGTGAGTCAAGCCACAGCATGCTGGAATAAAATCCTCTTGAGTTTTGCATCAAGCGCCGTCTCTTGCGGTTGATTGGGGTCGCCAGAGCTCAGGGCAGAGTGTGGGGTCCTGCCCCAAGTCTTTCATTTGGGGGCTCTCCCGGGATTTGACGACCACCCCTCACCTGCAGAGTCGACCTTGTAGGTAAGAAAGGGGTACCCCGAAAACTGTCTGGTCTGTGTCTTCAGTCATTTGTTTGACTTTCTGTGCGCGCTTTCGGTTTTGCAGCCGTCCGGCACCTCATGAGAGTGGCCGGACAGTGGTCGGTAGACGTGCCCGGAGGACCACAGGCTGAAATCCTGGGAGACGCCCCAGGAACTGAGGAGAACCAGGGACGCCTGGTTGTCTCCTGCTGTAAGGGCACTGATCGAGTCCGGTTGTTCGATCAAAAATTACGGGAAACGCGCCCGTCTGATTCTGTTGTAGGCTTGTGAGGGATCAAGTGTGGTAGGTAGGTCCTTGTATCTGTAATATTTCTGTTATTCCTGTTATTTGTGTTTCTGACATATCTACTGACGATGGGACAGACTGTGACAACCCCTCTGAGTTTGACTCTAGATCATTGGACTGAAGTGAAGAGAAGAGGTCGTGACCTGTCAGTAGAGGTTAAAAAAGGCCCATGGCAGACTTTCTGCTCCTCAGAGTGGCCCACTTTTAACGTCAGCTGGCCCTCAGGAGGAACCTTTGACTTATCTCTTATTTTTGCTATCAAAGAGATTGTTTTTCAGAGAGGATCGGGAGCCCATCCGGATCAACAACCTTACATCATAGTCTGGCAGGACCTGGTGCAGAATCCACCCCCCTGGGTTCGGTCGTGGACTGCCACATCCAGGCCCCCGTCTAATCCTCGGGTGCTCGCTGTCCAATCTTCCGGTTCCAGAAAAGGGAGTGACAGCTTGGACCCCCCTAAGAAGATCTACCCGGAAATTCAGACTGATCATCTTCTCCTCGACCCTCCGCCCCCTCCTCCCGCCTTGGCTCCTGTCGGGGGGCAGGGAGGACCAGCATTGCCGGATCCGGCGATTGCCCCCTCTGCACCTCCGGGGGAACCTTCACTGGGGCCTGCACAAGGTACCAGGAGTCACCGCAGGGGAGGAATGTCTCCCGACACTACTGTTGCCCTGCCCCTGAGGGCATACGGCCCCCTGCCAGTGGCAACAGATGAGGGACCACCTCCTCTCCAGCTCCTCCAGTACTGGCCATTTTCTTCCGCAGACCTGTATAACTGGAAAACTAATCACCCCCCTTTTTCAGAAGACCCCCAACACCTGACTGGGCTGGTAGAGTCCCTGATGTTCTCTCATCAGCCCACATGGGATGACTGCCAGCAGCTCATACAGACTCTCTTCACTACTGAAGAGAGGGAGAGGATTTTACTAGAAGCTAGGAAGAATGTACTCAGGGCGGACGGGCGTCCTACCCAGCTCCCCAACATCATCGAGGCTGCCTTTCCCCTCTCCAGACCTGACTGGGACTTCAACACGGCAGAAGGTAGGGAGCAACTGACAATCTATTGCCAGGCTCTAGTGGCTGGCCTCCGTGGGGCGGCAAGACGCCCCACTAATTTGGCTAAGGTAAGAGAAGTAATACAGGGGGCCACGGAACCCCCCTGAGTGTTTCTTGAGCGCCTAATGGAAGCTTTTAGGTGCTACACCCCATTTGACCCTGCCTCTGAAGGACAGAGGGCTTCCATGGCTATGACTTTCATAGGGCAGTCAGCTGTAGACCTTAAAAGAAAGCTGCAGAGGATTGAAGGATTGCAGGACTATACCTTGCAGGATTTAGTTAAGGAAGCTGAGAAAGTATACCATAAAAGAGAAACTGAGGGAGAAAAAGAGCAGAGAAAGGAGAAAGAGAGAGAGGAAAGGGAAAATAAGAGAGACCGAAGACAGGAGAAAAACTTAACACGGATTTTGGCCGCAGTAGTAGGGGAGAAGAGCCAAGAACAGACCCAAGGTAGAACTAAGAAGTCAGGTAGCCTGGGCAACCGCGTCCCGTTAGATAAGGATCAATGTGCCTACTGTAAGGAGAAGGGGCACTGGGCCAGGGAATGTCCTTAAAAAAGGAAGAAAGTACTGGCCTTAGAGGAAGAAGAAGATTAGCGGGGACGGGGCTCGGAACCCCTCCCCGAGCCTAGGGTAATACTTAAGGTAGAGGGGAAGCCAGTTGAGTTCCTAGTAGACACCGGAGCTCAACACTCAGTCCTACTCAAACCATCAGGACCCGTCTCCAAGAAAAAATCTTGGGTTGTAGGGGCCACAGGGCATCAGCAGTACTCATGGACTACCCGAAGATCAGTAGATCTGGGAGTGGGACAGGTAACCCACTCGTTCTTAATTATCCCTGAGTGCCCTGCACCCCTCCTTAGGAGAGATTTACTCACCAAAATGGAAGCCCAGATCACCTTCACTCCTGATGGCCCAGAGGTAACCCAGAATAAGAGAGTAACAGCCCTGACCATGCGTTTGGAGGATGAACATAGACTCTTTGAAAAGCAATGGGAGAAAGGGACTAGTCTCATACATGACTGGCTAGAAAAATATCCCGGGGCATGGGCCGAAACTGCCGGAATGGGACTGGCTGCAGAAAGGCTGGCTATAGTCATAGAACTCAAAGCTACTTCCACTCCTGTGGCAGTGCGCCAGTATCCTATGACTAGGGAAGCTCGGGAAGGAATGTGAGGGAAGCCTCACATTCAGCATCTCCTACAGCTGGGCATACTAGTAAACTGCCAGTCACCATAGAACACCCCCTTATTACCCGTCAAGAAACCCGGCACAGGAGACTATCGCCCTGTGCAGGACTTGAGAGAAGTAAACAAGCAGGCACAAGACACCCACCCCACCGTGCCTAACCCTTATAATCTGTTAAGCTCTCTCCCTCCAGACCATATCTGGTACACTGTCCTGGATTTGAAGGATGCCTTCTTCTGCCTCCGACTACACTCCTCTAGCCAGAACATCTTCGCATTTGAATGGAGAGACCCGGACTCTGGAATGACGGGGCAATTGACATGGACCCAACTTCCACAGGGGTTCAAGAACTCCCCAACCATCTTTGATGAAGCCCTCCACCAAGACCTAGCTCACTTTCGCGCCAGCCACCCTCAGGTAACGCTCCTACAATATGTAGATGACTTACTACTAGCTGGAACGACCAAGGAAGAGTGCCATCGGGGCACAGAACTGTTACTGGAAGAGCTAGCCCGCTTAGGATATCGAGCCTCCGCCAAGAAAGCCCAGATCTGCCAGAAAGAGGTAACGTACCTGGGTTACACCCTAAGAGAAGGGCAGAGATGGTTAACAGAAGCCAGGAAGCATACTGTGACTCAGATTCCAGTTCCCCGCTGGCCCCGCCAGGTGCGAGAATTCTTAGGGACTGTGGGGTTCTGCCGCTTATGGATACCGGGGTTTGCTACTCTGGCAGCCCCCCTCTACCCTTTGACCAAGGAAAGCACTCCCTTCGAGTGGGGTGCCAGCCAACAGCAGGCCTTTGACAACATTAAAAAGGCATTATTATCAGCCCTGGCCCTGGCTCTACCAGATGTAACAAAGCCCTTTGTCCTATACGTAGATGAGAAGAGAGGAGTGGCCCGAGGGGTGCTGACGCAGCCTTTAGGGCCATGGAAAAGACCGGTAGCATACCTCTCCAAGAAATTAGACCCCGTCACTGGTGGTTGGCCAGCCTGTCTGAGGTCTGTGGCGGCAGTGGCGGTACTGGTAAAAGATGCAGACAAATTAACTATGGGGCAGAAGTTGACAGTCATTGCCCCCCATGCCTTAGAAAGCATCATCAGACAGTCCCCTGACTGGTGGCTGTCCAATGCCCGCATGACACACTACCAGAGTCTCCTATTAAATGGAGACAGAGTCCAGTTTGGCCCGCCTGTCATCCTCAACCCGGCTACCCTACTACCTGATACCTCTGTCCGGGAGGATGTATTACACACATGCCAAGAAGTACTGGCTGAGGAGACTGGAACTCGGAGGGACCTCTGTGATCAGCCCCTGCTGGATGCCCAATTGACCTGGTTCACTGATGGGAGCAGCTCCATAATAGAAGGTAAAAGGGTGGCCGGGGCGGCGGTAGTGGACGATAAGCAGACCATCTGGGCAAGTAGTCTGCCTGAAGGGACATCAGCCCAGAAGGCCGAGCTGGTCGCCTTGACCCAGGCCTTATGTTTGGCAGAAGGAAAAAAAGTTAACATATACACCCATAGCAGGTATGCTTTTGCTACAGCCCATGTCCATGGGGCCATTTACAGACAGCGAGGACTGTTGACTTCAGCAGGAAAAGAAATTAAACACAGGGAAGAAATTCTAAGTCTACTGGAGGCTGTTCACCTCCCTAAGAGAGTGGCCATAATCCACTGCCCTGGACATCAGAAAGGGGGGTCCAGAGTTGCCGAGGGAAACCAAAGAGCTGACCGAGAAGCTAAGCTAGCGGCTCAAGGGCTCAACATCCTACCGCTATATGAAAACACTTTAAGGCCTAGCCTTAAAGAAATAGCACCCCCCCTTATCAAAAACTTCAAATATTCAGAGCAGGATCTCGAGAGGATGGACAGATTAGGCCTCCACCTAAAATCCCCAGAGGGGATCCGAGAAACCCCGGAAGGGAAAAACATCCTCCCTGAGGAGCAGGCAATCACCTTTCTCAGGCAACTTCATACATTAACCCATCTGGGCCCCAAGCATCTGAAAACCATTGTTCAGTCCTCTCCATACTATATTATAGAATTAAGTAAGCTCGTCGATGCAGCTGTAAAAGAGTGCAGACCTTACCAATTAGTAAACACCCAGCCTAGCACACTACCTCAGGGAAAGCGACTCCGAGGGGATCGCCCTGGAAGCTACTGGGAAACAGATTTTACTGAGATTAAGCCAGCTAAGTACGGATACAAGTACTTGCTAGTGTTCATAGACACTTTCTCAGGATGGGTCGAAGCTTTTCCTACAAAGAGGGAGACTGCTCAAGTTGTGGCCAAAATAATATTAGAAGAGATTTTTCCAAGATTTGGACTACCCAAAGTAATCGGATCCGACAACGGTCCCGCTTTCGTTGCCCAGGTTAGTCAGGGTTTGGCCAAAATCCTAGGGTTTGAATGAAAATTACATTGTGCTTATCGGCCCCAGAGCTCAGGGCAGGTAGAGAGGATGAATAGAACCCTAAAAGAGGCCATGACTAAATTATCCTTAGAGACTGGCATTACTGACTGGACAGTCCTCCTTCCCTTTGCCCTGTTCCGTGTGCGCAACACCCCTAGTACTCTCAAGCTGACCCCCTTTGAAATCCTATATGGAGCTCACCCCCCACTCGTTGCCATGCAGCACCTCCCTTCCCCAGAATCTTACTCCTCTCAATCTTTATACACCAGATTAAAAGCCCTTGAAACTGTGCAAAAGGAAGTGTGGAGCCGGCTGATCGAAGTCTACAAGCCCAGAGATCTGCAAATACCTCACCAGTTCCAGGTTGGAGATTCGGTATGCATCCGGCGCCACCGGACAGCCAACCTTGAACCACGATGGAAAGGACCATACCTAGTACTGCTCACAACCCCGACCGCAGTAAAAGTTGATGGCATTGCAGCCTGGATCCACGCGTCTCATGTCAAATCAGCACCGCCGCCAGACTCCGGGTGGAAAGTGGAAAAGACGGACAACCCCCTCAAGCTCCGCATCCGCCGCAGTAGCCCTGCTCCTGCTGATACAACTCCCGGTGATAAGTAGCTCCGGTCCCAACCCCCATGCCCCCCAGAGGTTAACCTGGCAGGTTCTCTCTCAGACTGGTGATGTAGTATGGAGTACTACAAAAGAGGACCCTCCTTGGACCTGGTGGCCGTCCCTCACCCCAGATATTTGCGCCTTAATAGCAGGGCTAGATAATTGGGATATCCCCGACGAGACCTTTGAGGAGGTCCCATCGAGCCTTGATCATCATTTGGCAAAGCGCTCACTTACCCGAGGCTCCACATCCCAAGGCCAGTACATTGCAGACGCCCCTGGCTGTGGCAACTTGCCCGCCCAGCGCCGGATGCGACAAACGGAGTTCTATATCTGTCCCCGGGATGGGAGAACAAGAAGCCAGGCCAACAGATGCGGGGGGATAGAAAATTTCTATTGTAAGCAATGGGGATGTAAAACAACTGCAGGCCTCCTAGCACCCCATTTCCTCTTGAGACTTAATAACCGTAAAGAGAAGCAGTACCGGGGCAGGGTCAAACCCCCTAAATATTTCCTTCACGGAGAGAGGGAAGCAAGCCCGAATTTGGTTAAAAGGAAGAACATGGGGATTTCGTTTCTATATGTCAGGGTGGCATAAAGGATTTACCTTCTTTATCAAATTAAAAATAGAAACCCCCGTCACTGTCCAGATAGGACCCAACATTGTACTCTCAGAACAGCAGCCGCCAGCCAGGCCGCCTATTTCCCCCCGTATGCCCCAGACCCCAGGGAGCACCCAATTGACTGGGGCCAGCACAGCCCCATCGCCTGCGGAACTATCTCCCCAGGTAACATCCCTGGAGACTCCAAGCACCGGACAGAGACTCCTTAACTTAATACAGGGGGCTTTCAATGTCCTCAATACTTCCAACCCTAATCTTACCGAATCTTGCTGGTTGTGTCTAACCTCAGGCCCGCCCTATTATGAAGGGATCGCCTTCTCAGGTATCTTCCAAAATACCACCTCCCATAATTCCTGTGACTGGGAATCCAAGATCACCCTTACAGCAGTCTCCGGGCGAGGCATTTGCCTAGGCACGATCCCCGAAAATCGCCAGCATCTGTGTAATCAGACCATTAAAAGCCCGTCAACCACTACCAATTATTATCTAGTGCCCCCTAAAGGAAGATGGTGGGCTTGCAGCACCGGGCTAACCCCGTGCATTTCCTCATCAGTGTTTAACTCCACTACAGACTACTGTATCCTCATACAGTTAATACCTAGAGTTATCTACCACGAGGCGAGTTCCTTCGAGGCAGAATTCAATCTCCGACCCCGTAGACAGAAGAGGGAACCAGTCTCTATTACTCTAGCTGTCCTGACGGGTATAGGGGTGGCGGCTGGAGTAGGAACAGGAATGGCTGCACTTGTCCAGACCCCACAGTATCTCGAAGAACTGCGAGCAGCCGTAGATGAGGACCTAAAAGCCATAGAACAATCAATCACAAAACTAGAAGAGTCACTGTCCTCCTTATCTGAAGTAGTATTGCAGAATAGACGGGGACTCGATCTCCTGTTCCTAAAAGATGGAGGGTTATGCGCTGCACTGAGAGAAGAATGCTGTTTCTATATAGATCACTCTGGCATGATAAAAGACTCCATGTCTAAACTCAGGGAGAGACTGGAAAAAAGGCAATGAGACCGGGAGGCCCATCAAAGGTGGTTTGAAAGTTGGTACAACCAGTCCCCTTGGTTCACCACTCTCGTTTCCAGTTTAATAGGTCCCCTTATCATACTGCTTCTAATTCTTACCTTTGGGCCCTGCATTTTCAACCGTATAGTCACCTTGTCTGGGAGAGAGTAAGTGCTGTACAAGTGTTAATGCTCAGACAGCATTACCAGTCTCTCCGCTGGGACGATAGCCATGAGAATGAACACATAGAGCCAGAAGTTCCATGATTAGAACTTCCCAAAAAAACAAATGGGGGAATGAAGGAAAGTACTACCAAATCCAAAGGGGGGGGAACCAGATATGTAGCAGCACCCCTCGCCCCTACCATAAGAATGTGACCTTTTGTAACTGTCCTAGAAAATAGCCCCGAGCTGAAGCAGATAACCGGTAACTGGTTCTGAAAGAAAAAAGCTAAGAAATGTTTAACTGCTGATCTTATCTTAAGATAGATGAGTAATGAACCAGAGTTCTTCTTATCTGGAAAAGCCCCTATGTCTCCTACCCCTCCCTAAAGCCCCTGCTATGCCTGCTACCCCTCCCTAAGGCCCCTGCTATGTCTGCTACTCCCGCCTACTTTGTGGTTTTTGCCTTTATAAGCTTGTAGAAACTGCTGTTCAGGGCTTGACTTCTCGGCTCCTAAAAGAGTTGTGAGTCAAGCCACAGCATGCTGGAATAAAATCCTCTTGAGTTTTGCATCAAGCGCCGTCTCTTGCGGTTGATTGGGGTCGCCAGAGCTCAGGGCAGAGTGGGGGGTCCTGCCCCAAGTCTTTCACCAGTACCATGCTGTTTTGATCACTATGGATTTATAGTACAGTCTCAGGTCTGGTAGTGTGATTCCTCCTGCTTTGTTTTTATGGCTCAGTAATGTTTTGGCTATTCGAGGTTTTTTCTGATTCCATATAAAACGAAGTATTATTTTTTCAAGATCTTTAAAATATGATAATGGAGCTTTGATAGGAATTGCATTAAAATTATATATTGCTTTGGGTAATATGGACATTTTAACAATGTTGATTCTTCCCAGCCATGAGCATGGTATGTTTTTCCATCTGTTAACATCTTCAGCTATTTCTTTTCTGAAAGTTTCATAGCTCTCTTTGTAGAGCTCTTTCACATCCTTTGTTAGGTATACTCCCAAATATTTCATCTTCTTTGGCACTACTGTGAAAGGAATAGAGTCCTTGACTGTTTTTTCGGCTTGGTTATTGTTGGTATATATAAAGGCTACAGATTTACGGGTGTTGATTTTGCAGCTTGAGACATTGCTGTATTCCTTGATCACTTCTAAAAGTTTTGTAGTGGAATCCCTAGTGTTTTCCAGATATACGATCATATCATCTGCGAAGAGTGAAAGTTTGATCTCTTCTGACCCTATGTGGATACCCTTGATCGCCTTTTCTTCCCTAATTGCAATGGCTAAAACTTCCATTACAATGTTAAAGAGCAATAGAGACAATGGACAACCTTGCCTGGTTCCTGATCTAAGTGGAAATGATTCCAATTTAACCCCATTCAATACGATATTGCCTGTGAGTTTGCTGTAGATGGCCTCTATTAGTTTAAGAAATGTCCCTTCTATACCAATTTTCTTAAGTGTTCTGATCATGAAGGGATGCTGGATATTATCGAAAGCTTTTTCTGCATTGATTGAAAGAATCATATGGTCCTTATTTTTTAGTTTGTTTATGTGCTGAATTACATTTATAGATTTACATATATTGAACCAACCTTGAGACACTGGAATAAATCCGACTTGGTCATAGTGTATAATTTTTTTGATATGTTGTTGGATTCTGTTTGTTAGGATCTTATTGAGTATTTTAGCATCAATATTCATTAGTGATATTGGTCTATAATTTTCTTTTCTTGTTGGGTCTTTCCCTGGTTTGGGGATCAAAGTGATGTTTGCTTCGTAGAATGTGTTGGGTAATATTCCTTCTTTTTCTATATTTTGGAAGAGGTTCAGTAATATAGGTACTAGTTCTTCTTTAAAGGTTTGGTAGAATTCTGACGTAAAGCCATCTGGTCCTGGGCTTTTCTTTTTAGGGAGATTTTGTATAGTTGATGCTATTTCAGAACTTGATATAGGCCTGTTCAACATTTCCACTTCAAGAATAAAGTCATTTCTTTAAAAAAAAAAAAAATCCTAATTTATTTTATTTCACAATGTCTGGAAACAGCCCCAGGACAATAACAATTATACCTTTCCAAAGGGCATTACAGCCCCACTTCCATTCCAACCTATAGCATCTGCCTGTGAGTCCCCAGATTTCCCAGGCTGTGCAGTTTCTCTCAGTACAAATGGCTCCTTCCTTCACCATGTGAGCAGGCCAAGACACCTGCAGGGAAGGCTCTCCAGGAAAAATTAACTGGGTCTTCAGTGACCTCCTGTTGCTGGATCAGGACTGACTGTTGTGCTAGGTTGGGATAAGGAGGATGGGAACAGACACTTTGTCTAGGGGGTGTCTATTGAGAAACAGATGATGGTTGGAGATGTTCTATTAGGAAGAACAAATTGACTGGGGTTGTGGGGGATCACAGGTGCTTCTTTCTAAACAAGAAAGAACAGATGACATGTTAAGGGGGCCCCCAAGGACTGAACAGATGTTTGGTCTGTTCAGATCCACAATAGGGGATCTTAAAGGACTGACCAAAAAGAAACAGAGAAACTGCAAAGTGGAAATATGATCAAGACCTCAATAGGGAGTCTTTGGAGCATGCACACAGTTGAGGTAATAGGCCCCTAAATGATTTACCACCATTAATGTGGTAAAAAAATCACACCGACCAGTGCCATGACAGTTTATAAATACCATGGCAAACCCCAGAAATTGCTTTGCAAGGATAAAAATGGGGAGGGTTTCTAAATCCATAAATGCTCTACCCTGTTCCAAGAGAAAGCATGAATATTGCATCTCCCACAGAACATAAAATTATGTAATCAGCATAACAGGAAAAATCTTGTTATACTCAGGGTCTCTGTTATACTCAGGGTCTCATCCACTCATGAGCACTGACCCATTCCTTCTCTGGAATGTACTATGCTTTAATGAACTTTGGCACTTTGCTTGCTTGCACATGCCACACGCTCTGCTCAGTTACTCCATCAACTTGATAACAGTAACCATTCTTCAGTACTGGAACCAAAAACCAGGGAACACAGAGACCTACATTTGGTCACCACACCTGACACATTGTACTCACTGGCATCACATGTCTGCTTCCCAGTCTAAGTTATTCACATTGTTTTAAATGACCCCCCCCCAAAAAAAAGTGATTGAATATTCCAGCAAAGTCACTCAAACTCTCTGTTTATGTTTATAGGAGGAAAGGAAATTGTAAGACAGTTACATTTCATACCTCAACAGGAAAAGCATAAGTATCTGTCTCTTTCAGAAAATAAACATATCAGGCCAGGCACCGAGACTCACACCTGTAATCCTAGCACTCTGGGAGGCAGAGGTGGGTGGATTGCCTGAGCTCACAGGTTCAAGAACAAGCCTAAGCCAGAGTGAGACTTTGTCTCTAAAAGTAGCTGGGCATCGCCCTCTTCTAGGACTTGTTAAATCCCTTCCCATAGGCTTTAGCAATAAACTCAGATGTTCAGGTAACAGGATACAAAACAGAGTTCTATCCACTGTCAAAAATTCCCCACCCTACACAAGACAAGAACTGATGTTTTGTTAATTGTTTGTCCTTCAACAACTTATCTACCACACTTTCTTGTGGAAAGTATTCATTTTTCTGCAGCCATAATAGAAGAAATATTTTTCCTTATTTCTTTTCCCTGGTAGCATTCCCAAAGCTAAACCCTAGATTCTGTTTGAAATCACATCCTCATTCTGCAAGCCATGCCTGGGGGCTCCCTGATCCATTAGTCGCTGTTTGCTGAAATAAACTCTCTCATGCTTTAAAGGTGTTTCAGTTTGATGGGTCTTTCCCCCAAGACTGGGTCTTGCTGTGTCATCCAGAGTGGAGTGCAGTGGCATCATCATAGCTCACTCCTGGGCTCAAGCAATCCTCCTGCCTCAGCCTCCCAAGTAGCTGGAACTACAAGAGCACATCACCAACATGGGGCTAGTTTTTCTTTCTATTTTTAGTAGAAATGGGGGTCTTGCTCTTGCTTAGGCTGGTTTTGAACTTCTGAACTCTAGCAGTTCTCTTGCCTCAGCTTTGCAGAGTGCGAGGATTACAGGCATGAGACATCACACACAGCCTATTTTATAGCTGAGAAAATTGTTAGCCAAACTTGGCTAATGAAATAGAAATCCAGGAGAGAGTGAGAGAATATTCCAGGTGACACCCCCTCCCCCATTTTGACCTAATTATGCCACTTCCACAAAATACTTCCCACTCCCAACCTACCCTATTAACTTTAGCTCTCTGGAAGTGATAGAAAAGTTCACTGGGGCGCTAAGAAGGCCTACCAGTTTCTTATGAAGAAAAATAATTGAAAGATAGGGTTTTATTATACATAAGTTATATCACCTTGCCTTTTTCCCTATTTTCCTTCACTAGGGCTTTTATGGGTAGGCATAAATCAAGTTTAAGAGATATTTTGCCATATTCATTATCAAGATCTTTGCTCCAAGACTTTGTCTCAAAAAAAATAAATAAATAAAATGCAATGTCTTGGCCTTGTTTGCACTCTGAGTTGAAAAATACCAACTGTAAAACAACATTTTCTGAGTTAATCTGGAAAATTGTGTAATTTAAGAAATGAAAATTAACATATTTGATGAGCAGGAGGAAGTATTGTGGCTTTTTCAGGTGTTATAATGGTGTCCTGGTTAAGTTAAGAAAGAGTCCTTATTTTTTAGAGATACAGGGAAAATTAATTAAATAATATATTTAGATTTGTTTCAAAGTAATGACAGAAGAGGGAGGAGTGGATGGTGATATAAATGAAACAAAATTGGCCATGTGTAGACAATTATTGGAACTGAGCGATGGATACACAGGGGTTCGCTATATTATTCTAACAATTTGTGTATCTTTGAAATTTTTTCACAATAAAGAAAAAAAGAGGGAGGGACAGAGAGAAGAGATACAGACACAGAGACAAGGAATACCGAAGCAAAAACTATAGTATCATAGACAATTATTTTGAGAATTCTGTTGTAAAAACAGAGGAATGGAGCAGTAGGTGGAGAGGGAAAAATGGCACATGAGATTTTATTTTAATATGGGAAACATTACCATGTGTTTGTAACTGACTGTCTTTCTCTACTTCAACTCCTATTCCAAAAAAAGAAAAAAGAAAAAAAAGAATTGATAATATAAGAGGAGGGTTAATTAAAGGAGTAATGTACTTAGCTTGGCCCCCATAGCACAGTGGTTACAGTGCCAGCCACATACACCAAGGGTGGTGGGTTAGAACCTGGCCTGGGCCAGCTAACCAACGACATCTGTGACAAAAAAATAGCCAAGTGTTGTGGTGGGCACCTGTAGTCCCAGCTACTTGGGAGGTTAAGGCAAGAGAATTGCCTAAGCCCAAGAGCAGGAGATTGCTGTGAGCTGTGATGCCAAGGCACTCTACCAAGGATGACATAATGAGACTCTATCTCAAAAAAAAAAAAAAATGTACTTGAAAAGGGGAGAAGAGGAGAAAGGATGACATCAAGGCAGAGTGGAAAAGGTGGTCCAAACTTGGACCTTAAACAGTTCCTAGGTCCTACTCAAACTTTAACCAATCAAATGATTCCTTTGCTCCTGGGTTCCACATTTGCCCTATAAAGCCTTCCCTCTATGCTCCTTCAGGGGAACCCCAAACCACTTCCTGTTTGGAGCTACCAGATTCTTAGTTCACTGTTTGCTCAAATAAGTGCTTTAAAATTTTTATATCTTAATAATAGTTTCTCTTTTAACAAGTGTAGCCATCAACAAGTTTAAGACCATCCACAAGTACCATTAACATCCTGAAATGCATTTCTCCAGAGCCATGTGAAGCTGCTCAGATGTCTCCCTTTTGCTGAGAGCTGGGTTTTTCCAGATGAGTATGGTGGAGGGAGAGTAGTGCAAAGAGGCTGAATAATACATACAGGTAAGTGAAAGTATGAAGGAGATGATGTTTAAGTCAATGGATTTAAGATTTTGGTGGGGCACAGAAATTACTGTGATGAAGGTACTAACGGGAAATGAACTGGGAAAACAAGAGTAGCAGCAAAAACTGAAGTGCTAAAGCAGATTTCGGAGGTGGTACTATTGGTAGTGATGAGAAGGGGAAGTGTATGATTATGAGAATGGCAGACTAAGGCTGGGTAGAAACCTGATCATTGACAGAAAGGAGATCAAGGAAACATCAAAGTACTGGATGATCATTCACATGAAAACTGAAGTCACTTAAAATGATAAGCAGAAATTGTATTAGAGAAGAAGTAACAAGATCAAAAATAATCTGAAGAACAACAGGACACATTGTACTCCACTTAAGACCTGATAAAGAAATAACAACACCGCCTTGGTGTGTGTCACACTTTATGGGGGCAAGACATGATTGCAAGAGGGACTTTACCTAACAATTGCAATCAGTGTAACCTGGCTTATTGTACCCTCAACGAATCCCCAACAAAAAAAAAAAAGAAAGAAAAGAAATAACAACACCAAAACATCTCTGCCAGAAATTAATTTTATGAAGAAACAAAGAATTATATAGCAGCCAATTAAAACAGTCACCAAAATACTGCAGCTTAATTCAGTTCTGACATTGTTAGAGTTAGTTTCAGATGCCTTACCTTTTTTTTTTGTTTGTTTGTTTGTTTGGGATTCATTGAAGATACAAAGAATTAGTTTATACTGATTGCATTGTTAGATAAAGTCCCTTTTATAATTGTGTCTGTCCCTAAGAGGTGTTCCATACACTGTGACCTCCCCCAATCCCTTCTGAAGGAAAGTACTACCAAATCCAAAGGGGGGGGGACCAGATATGTAGCAGCACCCCTCGCCCCCTACCATAAGAATGTGACCTTTTGTAACTGTCCTAGGAAATAGCCCCGAGCTGAAGCAGATATCCGGTAACTGGTTCTGAAAGAAAAAAGCTAAGCAAATGTTTAACTGCTGATCTTGTCTTAAGACAGATGAGTATGGGCGGCACCTGTGGCTCAGCGGATAGGGTGCAGGTCCCATATGCCGGAGGTGGCGGGTTCAAACCCAGCCCCGGCCAAAAAAAAAAAAAGACAGGTGAGTAATGAACCAGAGTTCTTCTTATCTGGAAAAGCCCCTATGTCTCCTACCCCTCCCTAAAGCCCCTGCTATGCCTGCTACCCCTCCCTAAAGACCCTGCTATGTCTGCTACTCCTCCCTACTTGGTTTTTGCCTTTATAAGCTTGTAAAAACTGCTGTTCAGGGCTTGACTCCTCGGCTCCAAAAAGAGTTGCGGGTCAAGCCCCAGCATGCTGGGATAAAATCCTCTTGCTGTTTGCATCAAGCGCCGTCTCTTGCGGTTGATTGGGGTCGTCAGAGCTCAGGGCAGAGTGGGGGGTCCTACCCCAAGTCTTTCACTTCCTTCCTCCCTTCTCCCCACTTGCTCATTCCCCTACCTCCCCTCATCTGCTGCCTTCCTACTAGAATACTTTGGATTCTTGCTTCTCCATTCTTCTTTTTTTCTTTTTGAGACAGAGTCTCATTATATTGCTCTTGGTAGAGTGCTATGATGTCACAGCTCACAGCAACTTCAAACTCCTGGGCTTAAGCGATTCTCTTGCCTCAGCCTCCCATGTCACTGGGACTACAGGTGACTGTCACAATTCCCGGCTATTTTTTGTTGCAGTTGTCATTGTTGTTTAGCTGGACGGAGTGGATTTGAACCTGCCAGCCTGGGTGTATGTGGCTAGCACCATAACCACTGTGTTACAGGCACCAAGCCTGCTACTTCATTCTTGTGATGCTTTACTAAGAAGGATGTGTTCCACCTCCATCCAGGTTAATATAAAAGATGTAAAGTCTCTGGGCGGTGCCTGTGGCTCAGTCGGTGAGGCGCCGGCCCCATATACCTAGGGTGGCGGGTTCAAACCCAGCCCCAGCCAAACTGCAACCAAACAATAGCTGGGCATTGTGGCGGGCGCCTGTAGTCCCAGCTACTTACTCGGGAGGCTGAGGCAAGAGATTGCTGTGAGTTGTGTGATGCCACGGCACTCTACCAAGGGCTATAAAGTGAGACTCTGTCTCTACAAAAAAAAAAAAAAAAAAAGATGTAAAGTCTCGGGGCAGCACCTGTGGCTCAGTGAGTAGGGCGCCAGCCCCATATGCTGAGGGTGATGGGTTCAAACCCGGCCCCGACCAAACTGCAACAACAACAACAACAAAAAAAAAAATAGCCGGGCATTGTGGCGGGCACCTGTAATCCCAGCTACTTGGGAGGCTGAGGCAAGAGAATCGCCTAAACTCAGGAGTTGGAGGTTGCTGTGAGCTGTGATGCTACAGCACTCTACCGAGGGTGACAAAATGAGATTCTGTCTCTACCAAAAAAAAAAAAAAGATGTAAAGTCTCTATCTTTTTTAGTAGCTGAATAGTATTCCATGCTATACATATATCACAGCTTTTTAATCCATTCCTGGGTTGGTGTCATTTAGGCCTTTTCCACATTTTAGCAATTATAAATTGAGCTGTGATGAACAGTCTAGTGCAAATGTCCTGATGATGAAAGGATTTTTTTCATCTGGGTAGATGCCTAGTGATGGGATTGCAGGATCAACTGGAGGTCTAATTTGAGTTCTTCGAGGATTCTCCATACTTCCTTCCAAAAAGGTTGTAATAGTTTGCATTCCCATCACCAGTGTAAAAGTGTTCGGTTCTCTCCACATCCACGCCAGCACCTGCAGCTTTGAGACTTTGTGATGTGGGCCGTTTTTACTGGGGTTAGGTGATTAGACTCTGTACCTTTAAGGGCACATCCCCAACAAGACTTCAGATGCTGGCTGCAACTTTTGGTGTTCCCAGGACATCCACACTTTTGTCCCTCTGGCTAAAAATCCAGGGGGTTCTATGACTTTTTTTTTTTTTTGTAGAGACAGAGTTTCACTGTACCGCCCTCGGGTAGAGTGCCGTGGCGTCACACGGCTCACAGCAACCTCCAACTCTTGGCTTACGCGATTCTCTTGCCTCAGCCTCCCGAGTAGCTGGGACTACAGGCGCCCGCCACAACGCCCGGCTATTTTTTGGTTGCAGTTTGGCCGGGGCTGGGTTTGAACCTGCCACCCTCGGCATATGGGGCCGGCGCCCTACTCACTGAGCCACAGGCGCCGCCCTCTATGACCTTTTCAAGAACAACTTCTTCTGCAAGAACAACTTGCAGAACTCAGAAAAATGTTACAATTAGCATATTATCATGAAAGATATAAATCAGGACCAGCTAAATGACGAGGCCCACAGGACAAGATGGAGGACCCCAATGCAGACCTTCAGTCCCTTCTCTCCATCCAATCAGAGCATATCTGACATGTGCTCACCACCAGGTTGTTTTGGTGGTTTCACTAGGTAGGTGCAACTGACAAAATCATTGGCCTCTTGACCGAACTCAACTTCCAGCAACCAGCCCCCACCCAAGAGGCTAAGCTGGCTTCTAAACTCCAATCATATGGTTGATCTTGGCATCCTAATCATCTTGTTAGCATAAACTTCTAAGCCAGTGGTCCCCAACCTCTTTGGAGTGACCAGCCTCATAAAAGATGATTTTTCCATGGACAAGGTTGGGGGGTGTGGTTTCAGGATGATTCAACTACATTACGTTTACCTCAGATCATCAGGTATTAGATTCTTATAAGGCACACAAGAATCTAATGCTGTTAGATTCTGAGAATCTAATCCTGTCACTTATCTGACAGGAGGCAGAGCTCAATGATGGAGAGTGGCTGTAAATACAGTAATCATTTTCATACTTCACTTACTCATTTAAAAATATTTACTGAATGCCTACCATGTGTTGGACCCTGTTCTAACTACTTGGAATTCAGATGTAGAAGACAAAGTATTCACATTCTAATTTGTTTGGAATGGATTAATAGGGACTTTTGGTATAATATTAACCAGAAGTGGTGACCTTTGCCTTCTTCCTAAGTGGAATGACTTTAACATTTCATCATTAATTATTTCTAGGGTTTAAGTATAAAAATTGATAGATAATATAGGGGAGAAAACATATATACTCCTTCTCCATTGCAAGGTTCATAGCTAAGGGTCCTATAACAAAACACAGAGAATAGCATCAAAATTTATTTAGTGTAAGTTTTGTGTGACAGTAATAAGGAACCTTTGGAAATGAAGACCCAAAGAAACAGGTAAACTTGCATATTTTTTATGTTTAGGTTTGATTAAGAGCTAAATAGTAGTAGAGAAGTATGATTGAACACAGTGGATATGATCTAATGTAATAAATTAGGGGGAACTTAGCAGGGGTTATTTGTTCAGATTCTTCTTTGTGTTTCTGTGTCTTCAGAGATAAGGATGTTCCTTTCTTCTGAGTATAGAAAAGGCATATCATGGGTGGCGCCTGTGGCTCAGTGAGTAGGGCACCGGTCCCATATACCGAGGGTGGTGGCTTCAAACCCAGCCCCGGCCAAACTGCAGAAAAAAAGAAGAAAAGCTGGGCATTGTGGTGGGCACCTGTAGTCCCAGCTACTCGGGACGCTGAGGCAATAGAATCACTTAAGCCCAAGAACTGGAGGTTGCTGTGTGCTGTGATGCCACAGCACTCTACTGAGGGTGACAAACTGAGATTCTGTCTCTAAAAAAAAAAAAAGAAAAAGAAAGAAAAGGCACATCATGAACGAGGGTCTTATGAACTCCCTCACAGGAGAAGGTTAAGGGGGAAATGAAGAGTGTCTTTTTTGTTTCTGCTGTTTTCGCAAATGCCAAGATACCATATTTTGCCAATAACCTTTATCACATTAAGGAAACTTCTTTCTATTCACATTTCACTTTTGGGGGGATGTGGATCATCATGAATGAGTGCTGAAATTCATCAGCTACTTTTTTCTGCATTCATTGAAATGCTCACATGGTTTTCTCCTCTTAGCTTTGCTTGGATAGATTCAAACTGGTGACAGTGGATTTGGGGTTTTTTTTACATTGCTGGTTTCAGTTTATTAATTTATTTCAGATTTTTTTTGTGCTCATAATTTGCCTGTGATTTTCTTTGTATAATAAAAGTGGTTTTTGTTAACTGGTTTTAGTTAATAATGTTATTCGTGTATATGGCTGGTGCCCTACTGCGTTACTTTCTGTGTCACCACCCTCTGACCTCCAGGGAGGAGAGAGGGATTAAAAGTTGAGTCGATCTTTTGATATGAGGACAATTAATGACAATTAAGGTCACGGTGGGGGTGGAGGAAGGGGAGAGCAGAGAGAGAAAGAAAGAGGGAGTAGAGAAAGGAAGAGCAGAGAGAGGGAAGGAGGAAGGGGGTGGGGCCTTGGCGTGTGCCACAGCTTTTGGGGGCAAGGCACGATTACAAGAGGGTCTTTGCCTAACAAATGCAATCACTGTAATCTGGTTTATTGTACCGTCAATGAATCCCCCCCAAAAAAAAAGTTGATCACCAAAGGCCAATGATTTAATCAACCATGCCTTTGTAAGGAAGCCTCTATAAAAACCCAAAAGGACAGGATTAAGGGAGCTTCTGAATAGTTTAATGTGAGGACGTTCTGGGAGGGTGGAGCATCTGGAGAGGCAATGGAAGCTCTGTGCCCCTTCTCTCACACCTCTAGGCATCTCTTTCATCTGGCTATTCCTCTGTATCCTTTGTAATACCCTTTGAAATAAATGGGTTGATGTAAGTAAAGCATCTCACTCTATTCTGTTAGCTATTCCAGCAAATTAATCAAACCCATTAAGGGGGTCATGAGAGGCCTAATTTATAGCTGGCCTGCCAGAAGTATAGGTCACAACCTTGAGACTTTCAATTGACAACTGAAGTAAGGGGCCATGTTGTGGGACTGAGCCCTTAATCTGTGGGATTTGACACTATCTTCAGGTAGATAGTGTCTAACTAAATTGAAGAATAATGCACAGGCTTGGCTGTTAAAGAATTTCTTGATGTGTGATGGAAAACCTACATCATCTAGTGTTAGAAGTGGTATGTTGAGTGGAATGGGAGAGCAGGAAAAATGCTTTGTTTGATTCTCTTTAAAAATAGTCTCAAGATAAGAATGGGGGAAAAATAGAAAAAGAAATCAGTGAACTAAAAGAGCAATAGAAATCACCCAACCTGAACAAGAGAAAGAAATCAGAACAGGAAATAAAGAAAACAAAAAAGGATCAGTGACTGGGCCACCTGTGTGACTATTGTAAAAGATCTAACATGGAGGCCAAAATATTACTCCAGGAAATAATAGCTGAAAAGTTCTCATATTTGGCAACTTTTCAAATTCTATAAACTATAGAGCTCATCAATCTATAAAAAGAATTATACAGCAGGACCACATAGAGTTTATTCCAGAAGGCAATTCAACACTGGAAAATCAGTCAGTGTAATCTCCCTTACTAACAGGTTAAAGAAGAAACCACATGATTACATTGATGCAGAAAAAATATTTGCCAGAATTCAATAACTATTCATGATTTTTTTAAAAAGCTTTTAGAGAAATAGAAATAGAGGCAAACTTCTTCAACTTGATAAACAGCATCTAACTTACAGCTTACGTTGTACCTAATCATGAAAGACCAAATGCTTTCCCTCTAAGATCAAAAACAAGCCAAGAATGTCTGTTTTCACAATTCCTATTCAACATAGTGCTAGAAATTCTAGCCAGTGAAATAAGGCAAGGAAAGGAAATAAAAGGTATAGAGCTTCTCTGACAACCCGCTGTAGGATGAGGACACCTCTCCTTGTTTCCTTAACAGACTCTCTGAGGAACATTTCCTTATCTAGCCACAGCCCCTACTCCTTCAACTGAGTGCTGTGGCTCCAATCAGTGTCTCTTCTTAGAAGAGAAGTCCTCGGGCGGCGCCTGTGGTTCAGTGAGTAGGGCGCCGGCACCATATGCCGAAGGTGGTGGGTTCAAACCCAGCCCCAGCCAAACTGCAACAAAAAAAAAAAATAGCCGGGCGTTGTGGCGGGCACCTGTGGTCCCAGCTGCTCGGGAGGCTGAGGCAGGAGAATCGCTTAAGCCCAAGAGTTAAGAGGTTGCTGTGAGCCGTGTGACGCCACGGCACTCTACCCGAGGGCGGTACAGTGAGACTCTGTCTCTTTATAAAAAAAGAAGAGAAGTCCTCAGCCCTGTGGACATCTAGTCAGTTGACTCTGTCCACACTTGAGCCCCCCCAGTGTCAGACCCCGGCCAGCAGCCCCTCTGGCTCATCAGTGTGACTCTGGAAAATCTCTGCTTGCAACAATGCATGGGTGGGAGAGGAGAAAATGCAAGGCAGAACACTGCCATGGCCAGCAGGGGAGTGTTAACTGAAAAAAATTAATGCATAGGGTGGCGCCTGTGGCTCAAAGGAATAGAGCCGAGTTTTATTTCTCATAAAGGGTAGCAGCCTGTTGGGCAGCCATTTCAATAGGCTGGGAAGCAGAACCCCAGCCAGAAGCCAGGCACACGTACTTCAAGACAAAAGGAACAAGATTTATTTATACTGAGCAGGATGGTCAAATATTCACATTCAACAAGTTACAGTAGGAGTCATGAATCTTTATAAAGGTAAATCATGTTGATGTGTAATTGTGCTTTATCTCTCCCATCCTTTCATGGCTAGGAACTCAGTTTAAGCTGTTTCTGGGGTCCCGTTGGCCAAGAGGGGTCCATTCCGTTAGCAGAAGGCTTATTTTTCTTATCCCTTTTTGGCCAAGATATGCCAAAGATTATAGAAATGGCCAAGCTTTATTTTGTCTTATCATTGATGGGGTGTAGTGGCTATTTGCCCTAGGTCCGTCTACGGCTTCTCTATAGCTCAGAAGAGATTTAGAACCATAAACATTGATAGCCAATTAAACATTTTGGCCAGATGGGAATGGGGATAGAGAGGCACTCATAGGTGAAAACCAAAAGCCAAAAGCAAGATTATAAAATTAACTTATCTATAAGTATCAAACTACTGACTCCCCTGTCCCTTACCTACCTCCTCTTCACTTCACTGGTGCAGAGATCCTGGGGGGACCCTTAACTGGGAGAGGGAAGGCCAAAACACAGCACATCCTCTGCCTACTGGGCCCATCTGTGACTTCTATTGGTCGTGGCTGTTCCTCCGCCCACCCTACTTAGGAGCCATTGCTAAAAGGCACTAGCCCTGTCCTGCCCTTCATATCTGGGCTCTGAGCCAATTCTCACACCTCTGGGATATTTCTCCATCAGTCCCAGAGAAGATGAGTCATCATGTCAACCAGGATGGGCTGGACAAGCAGACCACAGATGTGGACTTTTCCATCCTGTTTTTTCTTTCATTTTTTTTTTGGGGGGGGTGGGGGGTTGGGGGGAATATGACAGGGGATAGAGAAAGGCCACAAGAGAGGAAAATCAAGAAGGAAGATCAGAGGTGGTCTTGGAAGGACTCACACCATCAGACACAGAAGAGCAGGTGATGCCTGCAGAAGACCTCCCCTTGTCACTTTCAGGTTGGGGCCATAATGGGGCAGCTGCTACAGGAGGAAAAGGTAGAAGGACAAAGGACAAGAATACAGAAACAGTGACAGTGGCAGCCAGAAGCAGCTAGGAACAGGGCTCAGGGGTCCAGAGACAGGCATGACAAGGACACTATGGGGACAGAGCCCCCACAATCTAGAGCTAAAGGCCTACTCTGCCATTCTGGGTCACGGCTAGGCCTGTGTCAGGCTGTGTTTCCCCCATCCTCCCCGCCCCTGTGCTCCCTGGCATTTTGTGCACCACATTGGACCCAAACTTAGCTACAAGGATGGGACAAGACATCCTCTCTTCCCATGGCTTGAAAGCCCATCAGACCTACAGGGATGGAGGCAGAGTGTCACCCAAGGGTCCTTGTCCCAAGGTTAGGGAGAGCATCTCAGCTTCTTGTATTGAGAGCTCTTAACCAAACTTTTAAGAGTTTCAGAGATAACAGGGCCAAGCAGACATGCTGCCCTTCCTCCACAAAGCAACTTCCCCTATTATCTGATGGGGTGGCCACCATTCCCCTTCACTCCCATGAGCACAAAAACTTACCAGAGCAAGGGCCTGGCCACTCTCTAGGAACTTGCTAGGAACTCTATAGGTTGCTGAGGATTCTGCCGCCCTGTGCAGGTCCAGACATACATTCTCAACCAGACAACCATTCCAGAATCATTTATTCAATGTCTTTGGGGTGCTACTGTGCCACTCTGTTGGTTTTCAATTTAATAGAAAATACTTGGGTATTTTCTTGGCTGGGAATGAGAATGAATCCTCTTTACTGAAAAAAAAAAAAAAAGTCATATAGATCTGAAGGAAGGATTGTCCCTACTTGCGGGTAATGTGATCACACAGAAAATCCTAAGGAATCAACAAGGAAAAACTCCTAGTACTAAAAAGTTACCCAAAGGTTCCTCTGTTTATATGAATTTGAGCCAGATTTCTATCATTTGTAATGACTTACTGAAGAAGATATTTGAGGAAAGAGTTCCCAGCAGTAGGCACTGTCAGTTCAAAAAGCTTGAGGCTAGAACACGAAGGCCGTGTTTGAGAAAATGCAAGCAGGCTGGGGTGGTTATGCAGAGTAAGACAGAGGAGGAGGAGCGGGTCATGGGTCAAAGAGGACCATGTGCCAGATCACAGAGCTCCTTGCAGTCCATGTAACAACTTGGATTTTACCTGGAGTGAGCTAAGAAGCACTGAAGGATTTGAGCAGAGGAGTGGCCTGATGGCATTTATGTTTAGTTCTGAACAGTTCAACAGATAAACACAGCGACCAGTTCCTAAGATCTAGGCCCGCAGGCGTCCTCAAACTTTTTCAACAGGGGGCCAGTTCACTGTCCCTCAGACCGTTGGAGGGCCAAACTATAGTTTAAAAAAAAAAACTATGAATAGCTGGGCATTGTGGCGGGCGCCTGTAGTCCCAGCTGCTCGGGAGGCTGAGGCAAGAGAATCGTGTACCAAGAGTTAGAGGTTGCTATGAGCCGTGTGACGCCACAGCACTCTACCCGAGGGCGGTACAGTGAGACTCTGTCTCTACAAAAAAAAAAAAAAAAAAAAAAAAAAACTATGAACAAATTCCTATGCACACTGCACATATCTTATTTTGAAGTAAAAAACAAAACAGGAACAAATACAATCACACCGGCTTATGTGGCCCGTGGGCTGCAGTTTGAGGACCCCTGATCTAAGGCAACCCAGACCCTCCCCTTAACTTATTTTCTTTTCATTTCAAACTTTATGTCCTCCTCCATCTATTCTTCCCACCTGAGAACGAGCTTTCTCTGCCCCTTCACAGGACTAACCCCTGCAGCAACTCCTTTTCCTCTTGAGAGTAAATTGCTTACTCACCTCCCAGAAGGCTTGTAATGTATGTAAAATCTTCACCTATCAGAGGAACAGGACAGCCCAGGATTGTGTAAACCTTCAATGTAAATTTAGCCTGGAGTTCTGACTCCTCCTCCCGTAATGTTTCCACCAATTAAGTAAAGGAACTTAGGGCAAGTATTGTTCCTTCTGGTTGTCAGACTACTCTTTGGACTACTACCAAGACTAAAGCAAGTAAGACTCAAGTTTCAGGGCTGCTCTTCTAAAAACAGTCTGCTGTCATCATTTCCAGCTGTGTGGGAACCTCCTCTCCTCTCCTGTGTAAGTGATTTGCTGACTATCATATAAATTTTTTGAGCCAAGATAACAATAAGGGAACAAAACCAACAAATCAAAAATGCTTTCACTAAGCCAGTGCAGTGGCTCACATCTGTAATCCTAACACTCTGGGAGGCCGAGGTGGGTGGGAAGATTTACACAATCCTGGGCTGTCCTGTCCCTCTGACAGGTAAAGATTTCATGAGCTCAGGAGTTTGGGACCAGCCTGAGCAAGAGCAAGACCCTGTCTCTACTAAAAATAGAAAAATTAGCAGGTGTGTGGCAGGTACCTGTAGGCCCAGGTACCTACAGGGGAGGCTGAGGCAAGAATATTGCTTGAGCCCAAGAGTTTGAGGTTGCTGTGAGCTATTAAGCTGTGGTGCATCAGAGTGAGACTCTGTCTCAAAACAAACAAACAAAAAAACAAAAAAAAAAAACCAACTCTGTCACTTAAGTCTTGGGCAGCCAAGTTATCTGTCAGGATTTCTCATATGTGAGATACTATTTAGTAAGTGGTGGGGAATATGCACATACAAAAGGCTACAAACAGAGCAACTGAGGTTTCATCTCCAGCTTTTTGGTGCTACTTAATATTTTTAACTATGTATATGTGTCAATTTGATAAAATTTTTTAGAAAATAATTGAGTCCAGGTAGTGGCTGGGTTTTTCACTATACTGTCTACTTAGCTTCCCACCCTTCTCAGTGGCAGATGGGAATCCACCTTCTGCATCATCCAGAAAGTATGCAAACTACTTCCAGGAAACTTTAGGTAACTTACAGATGCAAACCCGAGAAAACAATCTGGGGGGCAACCATTTTTCTCCATTAAGTGGTCAAGAGAAGCTCTAACAATTCTGTACAGGTTTAAGGCAGGGTCTTTGGGGGATTAGGGAGAAAAATATAGACTTTACCTTGTGTTGAGGATGCATGTACCAAACCACTGTTATTACTTGGATCACTTAAGAGGAGGGGTGTTTAAGGACAGGTGAGGAGGCTAAAGCCCCCATGGCTATTTATATGGACATAGAACTTCCATTTCAGATAAGGCCTTAAATGCTTTCAGAAGCCCACCTGACAAGAAGTGGCACCGTATTTCTTTTTTGTGGGGTGGAGGGATGAGAAAAGGTATACACATTTATTCAATCATAATTTTATGTTACACAGGAAACTTTAGAATGAAGACCCAACTCCACAATGGGGTACAGAAGCTTATATACCATCTCGAGGTTACAGAAAGAATGTGGGCCAAATACTGGTGTTGAGGATATCAGGTCCCAGTTCCCCTGAACCCAGCTGACCTGTTCCAATTACTCCATGGAACTGGCAAGTTCAACCAAGGCATGGCTCTAATAGAAAGTGAAGTGGATAGAAACCAATGTACAGGTGTAGCATGGGCAGTGTGAATAGAGAGCAAAAGTAACTTTGCACAAGCTTTAGTATAACAAAGAGAAATTTTATTTAAGGAAAAAGAGAAAGCTTAGAGCACTCCGAAAGAGAGTTGGAAGAGGTCTCTCTCATGAGTGAGAAGAGACAGACAGACATAAAGCGAGTATAAAGGTGTAAATATCATTTTTCTCTTCCTTTGAAATTGTCTGTGTAACTCTTTCATTGGTCTCTGCATCTCCAGGCACCTCTATCCTTCTCTATTGGTCCTTGATGATCTAGGTTACCTCATATCCATATTCTCTTCCCTTTTTGGCAAGAATTGCTAAGTACTGATCTAACTTTGATTTTACCAATACTTGGGGGTTTTGTGGTGTGTAGTGTTCACTCCATGCCCAAAGATGGAAACTGTGTTCTGTGTAGGACAGGCTTGATCAACTGAGTCACAGTGTTCCATGATATTTCTATGGCTCTCCAGACTTTCTTATTTAGCAAGCCATGCTTTCTTCCTATCCCCCATGAAGACTCTTTGTTTGTTCTTCTCACTGGTACTGTATTTCTTAGAAGAGCTTTCCTTAGTATAAAAATCTGGACTCACACTAGCAGAGTTATCTCAGCTCTTTCACCTAGAAAGAATTTTACAAACCTGGAAAATGGAAGTTGTAAAATGCTAAGTAAGATCACTGAAAAAGCAGGAACAGAACTTCAATGGGGAGAAGCCATCTTATAGTTTTGATAAAGAGGACATTGATATTTTCTTTCTTTTTTTTTTTTTGTAGAGACAGAGTCTCACTGTACTGCCCTCTGGTAGAGTGCGGTGGCGTCACACGGCTCACAGCAACCTCTAACTCCTGGGCTTACGCGATTCTCTTGCCTCAGCCTCCCAAGCAGCTGGGAATACAGGCGCCCGCCACAATGCCCGGCTGTTTTTTTTTTTTGTTGTTGTTGTTGTTGCAGTTTGGCCGGGGCTGGGTTTGAACCCGCCACCCTCGGCATATGGGGCCGGCGCCCTACTCACTGAGCCACAGGCGCCACCGACATTGATATTTTCTTTTTGGTAGAACAGAATAGTTATGTTTGTTTTAAGCTCCAAATGACTGGTCAATTTTCTTTATAATGCATGTTTGAAGGATTCTGAATATATGATAAAAAGTTTGTATGGGGGATAGGGAAGAAATCATGCTGAATTCTAATTCTACTCAGTATCAGCAGTTGAGGGTACAGTGTATTTATCCCCAATGATATTATTATTTCCATAATTGTTTAATATCTTCCTTAATAGTCTATAAAGTGATGTTCAACCAGTATGCTGTGGCACACTGGTGTGCCATGAGAGGATCTTAGATGTGCCACAAAAATTATTAAAGATCATTCATTAAATTATTTTCAAAAGTTCAAAGCACAGTAAGTATATTCTTTTTTATTTTTACTCTTTTTTGAAAATCAACATAATTTAAGTGTGCCATGAGATAAAAGAGATTGAAAACACTGTCTATAAGTCAATAAGCTTCATCAGGGACCATCTGTGTCTTATTCACAGTTGTATTTTCAGCTTTTAGTATAGATCTGGCACATAGGAGGTACTCAATGAATATCTGATAAATGAATGAATGCATTGTCTAATTTGGACATGCGTGTATATGTCTCCTTGTCTATAAAATGGAAATAATAAATGACTGCAAAGTGCTTAGCACAGTGCAACCACTTGCCAGATCTTAGCAAAAATGTCACCTTCATGGAGAAATCTACTAAAAGAGCCTCATTTTCCTCCCATTATTCTCTTTGGGTTTTTGTATGTGTGTGTAAATCACATTTTGTATGTGTGTCTAAATCACATTTCTTTGTTGCCTTGTTTATTACATGTGTCTTTCCATGAGAGCAGGGAGGACCTTGTCTTTCATTCACCCTTATATCATCTCTGTCTAAAACAATTCATGGTAGGTGTTCAATCAGTATTTGTTGAATAAATAAATGAATCATGCCAACCTACCAATAATGAAGCACAAGGTCTTAAGACATATGTTCCAATCCAAATTCTTGCCCTTTATTTTAACAGAATCAGATTTTTTTCCCTAGTCTTTCTTTTTTTTTTGCAGTTTTTGCCAGGGGTGGGTTTGAACCCGCCACCTCTGGCACATGGGTCTGGCGCCCTACTCCGTTGAGCCACAGGAGCTGCCCCTCCCTAGTCTTTCTTAACCACTTAAAAATACTATTTGTTTTTATACCCAAGTAATGAGAGAAAGGATCAGAACATTCCTTTTGGACGAAATAGTTTCAAAATTTGATCTAAATTGCAAAATGAAACAACTCAAGTGATCATCAATAGGGAACTGGTTTAAGAAATTACAGTGCAGCTGTTCACTGGAATATCATGCAGCTGTTATAAAATAAAAAACAGAATGAAGGTCTCAGTGTACTGATACGGAATAAACACCAAAAACACATTGTTAAAAATATTTTTAGTGTGCAGAATAATGTATATTTTAGGCTACCTGTTGTGTAAAATTGGTGGAGAAATAAGGGTCTATAGTCATATTTTCCTGAATGCACATAAAGAAACCTTGAAAAGATACATAGACATAATAATAGTGGTTCTCTTGAAGAGTGGGATGAAACTGGGCTGTTTAGAGACTAAAAGTAGGAAGCAGATTTTTCACTGTGTACCCTTTATGTTTTTTGAATCATTTGAAGACATTTTGCAAAAAATTCAAAACAAAGAGAGACAAGTTGTATCTAAAAGCTTAGCACTGAGTTGATCACTTTCTTTGTCTGACTGAAACCTAATGCTAATTCTGTCAGGAAGAGAGAGAGAAGCCAAAAGCAGAAGGTGTAACTTGCTGGCAAACAGCAGAGACCAGTAATTCCCTCCATCCAATCTCTACTGCCAAATAGAATCTCATTTGAGGACTTGGAGGCTTTAACTCACAGAGAAACCAGGCCTTAGAGCAAATTTATTCCTGTTCTAAAGGGCAGCCTTTTTCTCCTAGATCTAAAGACAGCCAAGAAATTTCTATTAATGCTTTCCCTTCCACGGCCTGTTTAGGCAAGAACAGTGGGTAATGCTACTAGACCTAGACCCTTAGAAAAATTTTATTTTGAGAAGCTTCCCCCTCGATTTTCCTATATCTGTGTTTTATATCAATCCAGTTGATTGTCCAAAAGAATTTTCTACAACATTAGAAATGTTTTCTCTCTGCACTGACTTATATTTGTTAGCCACCTGTGGCTCTGAAACACTTAAATGCAGCTAGTATAGACCAAATACTATTAAAATTCACAGGGATAGTAGCACGAACATAGCAGGTAAGACTCCTGTCCTCAGAGAACTTATTTTCTAGTGAAAATATCATCAAAGTATAGCCCATGGGCTAAATCCAGCCCTCTGCTATTTTTGTACAGCCTTCAAACTAAGAGTGGTTTTTACATTTTTAAGTGATTGAAAAGAGAAATCAAAGAGGAATAAGAATTCATGACAGATAAAAATTACATGAAATTCAAGTTTCTGTATCCATAAATAGTTTTTGTTTTTTTTTTTTTGGTGGGGGGACACAGCCAAGTCCATTTATTTGTGTACTGTCAATGGCTGCTCTCTCAACAGCAGAGGTAAATTTCTAATAGTTGCAGCAGAGAGTATATGGCCCACAAAGCCTCAATTATTTATTGTCTTGCCCTTTAAGAAAGTTTGCCAACCACTGTCCTAATAGAGAGTAATATAGTAGGCACCAGAATAAAGTATTTTGCCTGGATTATTTACATTTACATTACATTAAATTTTGGAGACAAATCTCTGATGGAGCCTCTGTTAATCTCTCTATTAGTAAAATATGAAACTGATGTTCAGAATGGTTAATTCAAATAAGGTCACACAGTTAATAAGTGCTAAAACAGGTCTCTTATCCCATGACTGTAGGATTCAATAGCCAGTATATTTAGTCATCATGCTATAGACCAGTGTTTCTCACACTTGAATGTATAACCTGGGATACTGTTAAAATATTAAAAGCCTCTAATTCAATAGATCTGGAGTGGGGACTGAGAATGTACATTTCTAACAAGCTTCCAGATGATGATGATGTTCTTGGTTCACAAATCACAGCCTCTATTAGTGATCAGTGATTCTCAACCTTGGCTGAGCATTAGAATCTTCTGAAGAAATTTTTGAAAATATGGTGCCCAGGCTGAGCGCCCATAGCTCAGTGGTTAGGGCACTGGCCACATGCTCCAGGTGCTCTGGGGATGGTGGGTTCGAATTCTGACCGGACCTGCTAAACAACAACAACAACAAAAATAGCCAGGTGTTGTGGCAGGTGCCTGTAGTCCCAGCTACTAGGAAGGCTGAGGCAAGAGAATCACTTGAGCCCAAGAGTTGGAGGTTACCGTGAGCTATGATGCTACAGCACTCTACTGAGGGTGACAAAGTGAGACTCTGTCTCAATTAAAAAAGAAAAAAATTATAAAAAAGGAAAAAGAAAGAAAACATGGTGCCCAGAGCCCACTCCTAGAAATTGATTTAATTGTTCCAAGACCTAGGCATTAGACATTTTTTTTTTTTTTGTAGAGACAGAGTCTCGCTTTATCGCCCTTGGTAGAGTGCCATGGCATCACACAGCTCACAGCAACCTCCAACTGCTGGGCTTAGGCGATTCTCTTGCCTCAGCCTCCCTAGTAGCTGGGACTACAGATGCCCGCCACAATACCCGGCTATTTCTTTGTTGCAGTTTGGCTGGGCCCGGGTTTGAACCCACCACCCTTGGTACATGGGGCCAGCGCCCTGTTCACTGAGCCACAGGCACCGCCCAGCATTAGAAAATTTTTAAAGCTTTCCTGGTGATTCCAATGTACAGCTAGGGTTGAGAATTTCTGCTCTCCATGAAATCCTATCGTACTGTAGTAAAAGCATTCGAATGAGAATAAAAGGGCAAAAATTCTAGTTCTAACTATGGTACGACGCATTGAAGCAAATTGTTTCCCCTCTCTGGGGCTCTAGTTTTCTTTGCAGGTGAAAAATAAGGAATCTCAAACTAGTTGTCTTAGAGTGCTCAAAGACTGAGCATGTCAGGTCCTCACACAGATTGCTGGGAGGTTCCAAAGAAGTACCAACACTTTTCAATGTGTTGGTATATCAATCTGATGCCCAAACACCAGGCACATTTAGAGTAAAACTTGGCATTATTGTGCGCTGTTTTGGCAATTAATCAATACAGAAAGTCTTCCACACATGCCACACAGCTAGAACTGCACTCGGAATAACGATCTAATGGTTGTGAGAGTAATACATGTTTCCTTGTAGGAAATTTGGAAAATTATAAAAGTTTAACAAGGAGAACTTCAAACACTCCTAACTCCTAGAATTTTATTTTTAATAGCCTCAGCCAAATAAATGACATTGTGATCAAATGAGTTCCCACAGAAGCAGTGGGTTGCGGGGGTGGTGGTGGTGGTGGTGGTTCCTCCCCCACAGAAGTCCTAAAGGTTAAAGCTCTATTATTACATCCCTAATAAATGCCACTCCAAGCCCGGCTGGAAGGTAGCATGGGCACGTATTGGGAGCATGGGAACTGCAGGCTATAAACTAGATGGTTTATAAAGCGTCACAGTGCTTTCATGTCTAATTGCTCCTGGGCTACTCTCAGTTTCTTCATCTGTATTACCTACTGTGAAAAAAATTCTCATTAACATTTCAGCACTACTTTTGAAATCTGCAGGTGAAATATATTAGATAAGGCTTAATCCTTTGCTTTCACTGATGCTAAGTGGGTGACTCAGATCTTTACTTTTTTAGAAATGCATATGGAAGCATTTAGTTCTGGGTTCAAATGCAGATGGTGCCTCTTACTACTCATTTTCTCAATCTGTAAACTTAGAGACAAAAATCATACCCACTTCACAGGGTTTCTCTGAAAACTTAATGACAAGGTTTACAGAAAAAACGGAGCACAGTGTTTGCTACACAAAGAGTACTCAGAAAATTGTACTATTATGATGATTATCAATAAAATAATAAAACTTAGTTCCATGGCTGCCTTCGGGACAGAATCAGATACATGTCCTTTTCACTTGTCTTTTAGATGTATTACTCTCGGTGGAAATATTGAGTGCTAAAACATACAACAAGACAGATGCTAGCTCTTATCACCATGAAGATGTTACTTCGTGCCAAGTGTTTTCAGCACCTAGTAATTCCCGGCTCTGTGAGAGCACTGCATAAAGACTATAGAATAGCAACACCGCAGAATTTTTCCAGCTATGAATCCATGAAACAAGACTTCAAGCTGGAGATTCCAGAGTATTTCAACTTTGCTAAAGATGTCCTAGACCAATGGACCAATGTGGAAAAGGTATGGAGCAAGGGCAAGTCAGATTACAGTTTCTCGACTGGGAGCAATTTGGAGCCCAGGGACATTTGGCAATGTCTAGAGACACTTTTGTTGCAATGACAGATGAAGGGGGAGAGGTGGTTGGGGGTAAGAGTAGCATTTAACAGAGATATTAAATATCCGGAATGCACAAGACAGCTCCCAGAACAAAGAATTATCTGTTCTAAAATGCCAATAATTTCATGATTGGGTGAGAAAGCCTAGGGTACATAAATGTATAATTCTAGGTGTTTTTTTTTTTTTTTAACAAAAAGGAGTAAAAATTAATTCTAAGAGTCAGAAATGGTAAGAAATGAGGCACAGATACATTAAGAGGAATGTAAAGGAATGCAAAAATTCTAACCTTTTAAAAAGAAAAATGATCAGGCTAAATGAGAAATGACATGGGCCAGAAGAAATGACATGGCCATTAACATCTGGAAATAAAGACCTGAGAGTTGTTTTTCTTGTTATTTTTATTAGACATGCAATAATTGTACATATTTATGGAGTACTAATCATGGTAATTAGGATAACCATCATCTCAAACATGTATCATTTCTCTATGTTGAGAACATTCAAAATCTTCTCTTCTAGATTTTTAAACATTAACAAATTATTATTCACTATATTTACCCTACAGTGCTGTGGAACACCAGAATTCATCTCTCTTATCTAGGTATAATTTTGTATCCATTAACCAACCTCTCTCTCTCTCCCTTCCCTGCTACTCTTCCCATCCTCTAATAACCATAATTCCATTTTCTATTTCTTTTTTTTCAGAGACAGAGTCTCACTTTACTGCCCTCAGTAGAGTGCTATAGCATTACAGCTCACAGCAACCTCCATCTCCTGGGCTGAGGCGATTCACTTGCCTTAGCTTCTGAGTAGCTGGGACTACAGGCGCCCACCACAATGCCCGGCTATTTTTTGTTGCAGTTTGGCCAGGGCCAGGTTCAAACCCACCACCCTCAGTATATGGGGCCGGCACCCTACCAACTGAGCCACAAGCACTGCTCCCACTCTCTATTTCTATGAGCTCAATTTTTTTTAGCTCCCATATATGGATGAGAACATGCAGTATTTGTATTTTTGTGCCTGACTTATTTCACTTAACATATTGTCCTTTAAGCCCATACAAATAACAAATTACCATACAAATTACCACAAATAACAAGATTCCATTCTTCTTTATGGCTGAATACTATATCCATTTTCTTCACGCATTCATTTGTTGGTAGACATTTAGGTTGATTCAATATCTTGGCAATTACCAATTGTGTTGTTATAAATATGGGGGAGCAGATATTTCTTCAATATACTGATTTCCCTCCCTTTGTATAAATACCCAGTAGTGGGACTGATAAATCCTATGGTAGTTCTGTTTTCTGTTTTTTGAGAAATCATACTGTTTTCCACAATGGTTGTACTAATTTACATTTCCATCAATAGTGTATAATAGTTTGCTCTTCTCCACATCCTCAAAAGAATTTGCTGTATTTTTTCTTTTTGATAATAGTTATTTTAACCAGGGTGAGATGATAAAGTGGTTTTGATTTGCATTTCCCTAATGATGTTGAGTATATTTTTATGTACTCGTTGGCTGACAGTATGTCTTCTTTTGAGAAATGTCTATTCAGATCTTGTACCCATTTTTTATTTGGTTTATTATTTAGCTTATTTATTTTAGTGTTGAGTTCCTTATATATTCTGGATATTAGTTCCTTGTTATATGAATAGTTAGCAAATATTTTCTCCCATTGTCTCTTCACTCTATTGATAGTTTCCTTTTCTGTGCAGAAGCTTTTTAGTTGGTTACAGTCACATTTGTCTCCTTTTTGTTTTTGTTGCCTGTGTTTTTATAATATTATTCATAAAGTTTTTACCTACACTAATGTCATGAAGCATTTCCCATTTTCTTGCAGTTGTTTTATAGTTTAGAGTAAGTCTTTAATCCAGTTTGAGTTGATTATTTGTATATGGTGAGAGACAGAGGTCCAGATTTATTCTACTGAATATAGATATCCAGTTTTCAAAGTATCATTTATTAAAAGTATCTTTTATCCAGTGTATATTCTTGGCACCTTTGTCAAAAACCAATTGGCTATAAATATGTGAATTTATTTCTGAGTTCTCTATTCTGGTTCCATTGGTTTATGTGTCTGTTTTTAGACCAGACCTTGTTGTTTCAGTTACTATTGCTTTATAGCATATTTTGAAGTCAAGTAGTGTAATGCCTCCGGCTTTGTTCCTTTTTCTCAGTACTGCTTTGGCTTAGGGGGTCTTTTTGTCCCATACAAATGTATTTCTATTTTTGTGAAGAATGTCATTGGTATTTTTGATTACACTGATGACTTGCTTTTTACTGACTTTTTAATGACTGATGGTAATTTTAACAACATTAATTCTTCTGGCTGGGTTCACGACTATAATCCTAGCTCTCTGGGAGGCTAAGGTGGATGGATCCCTTGAGCTCAGGAGTGTAAGACCATCCTGAGCAAGACCCTGTCTCTACTAAAAATAAAATAAAACAATGTTAATTCTTCCAGTCCATGAGTATGGGATGTCTTTTACTTTGTTTGTGTCCTCTTTAATTTCTCCATCAATTTCTTATAGTTTTCATTGCAAAGTTTTTCATCTCCTTGGTTAAATTTATAATTAAGGTTTTTCTTTTTGTAGTTATGGTAAATGGGATTGCTTTCTTGATATCTTTTTAAGATAGTTAATTATTATTATTATTTTTTTTTTTTGTAGAGACAGAGTCTCACTTTACTGCCCTTGGTAGAGTGCCGTGGCGTCACACGGCTCACAGCAACCTCCAGCTCTTGGGCTTTCATGATTCTCTTACCTCAGCCTTCCCAGCAGCTGGGACTATAGGCGCCTCTTTGTCCTGTTCTAGTTCTTAAAGGGAAGACTTTCTCCTTTTCCACATTGGGTATGATGCTAGCTGTGGATTCTTCACATATAGTCTTTGTGTTAGGATATGTCCTTCAATATCTTTGTGGAGAGTTTTTATCATGAAGAGATGTTGAATTTTTGAGGCTTTCTAATTTCTTTTCAATAAACATGTTGAGCATTTTACAATCTCTCAGTCATCAGGGAAACCAGTAGATGGATAAAGATTAAAAAGTCTCACAACCCTTAGTGTTGGAGAGGATGCTAACAGCAGAAACACTGGGAAAAGCCTTTTAGAAAACCCTGAAGCAACACTCACTAATGCTAAATATATGCATGAGCAGCAATTCCACTCCTAGTGGACAGAAATGGTCACACTAAACTCAAATGATGAGGTAAAGACATTCCAGTGATGAAGACCAACCAGCCACTGCTCCAGGCCCTTCAGCCCATGGTAGCTTTAGGACTTTGCAGACATAACCTCTCAACCTACCTATAAATCTAGTAATGACTTGGCGTCTGAATCTTGTTCACAAATTCATCCTCCTTTTGGTACCCAAACATTGTGATGAAGATTGAGGCTTCAAAGGGTTCTTGGGTTGAGAGGAGCTCTGTAATGTCTGTAATGTTTGGTGAGAAGTCACAGGCATAGTTCAAGGCCATAATGGGCCTGGGGTTGGGTCTGGGCCTGGGTCTGGACCTTGGTCTGGACCTGGGCTTCAAGTGGGGCATGGGAATGGGTCTGGGGTGTGACCTAGGACTAGAATTGGGCCTGGGAATGGTTCTGGGGTGGTGCAAGATAATGGGCTTCTGCCTAGGGCTGGGATTGGGCTTAGGATCAGGCCTGGACCTGGCACAGGGCCTGGAGCATCCTGGACAACCTCCTGGGAGCCATACCCAGGGACTCTTGCAGGCCTGGTTGAGGCTGTTGATGGTGGCTTCTGCTACTGTGAAGATTCCCAAAGGTCTGGACAAAGAGAGACCCTGGAAACCTGGGCCCTGTAGGAACAGGGGTATAGCTCTGGATATTGTATGGGATCTACAGCTTCCATAGCCTTACCACTCTAGTAGTCACTGGAGTTGTTGCTGGAGCTGCTTCAGAGAGTATTTGGCCTGGCAGTTCTTGAAGCATACTTACACTTGACACTCCTTCAGGTGGGGTCTTTCCATAAGGGCTTTTCCGTCCTGACTGGTGGGGTACCTGTTGATCCCATAATGGTTTTCTTGCTCACACTGCTATTCCTTGCTCTAGACCAGAGGTCCTCAAAAAAGTTTGAGGACCTGCAGGCAGTAGTTTGAGGACCCCTGCTCTAAACCATCAGCTCCTGCTGCTGCCACTTCTGAGGGACTGGGGACAGTGAGAGGCCCTGGAAATAATTAGAAATTTCCATTCTGCTCCTCTTGCTCTATCCTGAACATTGGAATGTTAAATTTTATCAAATGATTTATCTGTATCTAAATGTTTTTGTCCTTCAATGTGTTGGATGTATCGCCTTTATTGACTTGTGAATATTGAACCATCTTTGCATTCCTGAGATAAATCCCACTTGATCATGGCGCATTAACTTTTCGATGTTTTTTTTAAATTTGGTTTGCTAGCATTTTGTTGAGGATTTTTACATCTATGTTCATCAAGGCTATTGGCCTATTGTTTTCTTTTTTATTCTGTATTTGTTTGGTTTTGGTGTTAGGACAATACTAGCCTCACAGAATGGGTTAAGAAGAATTTCCCTCTTTTTAAATTTTTTTTGAAAAGTTTGAGAAGAGTGATAGCAGTGGGTCCAAAATGGGCTGATCCTTGGGCTTCTGGGTAGCATACAAAGATGTATGGTGGGCCATTGCTGGAAGGGGTGAGCTTGTTCCATTGTAGCTGCAGCAGGTATAGTGTGCAGACACTGACAGTGGCAGTAGTGAGGGCTGGTGAGGGCTGATCCTCAGGCAGTGTGCACAAGCACCAGCAGTGGTGGTAATGGGCCTCGGGTAAATCAGTCCTTGGGTTTCTGGGCAGCCTACATGGGCACTGATGGTAGTAGTAGTGCCTAGACAGTGTAGTCCCTGGGTCCTCAGCTGGCACGCATAGGCATATGAAGTCACTATCATTAGAAGGGGTAAAGTTATTGTCCATGGTGCCAGGCTCTCAGGTTATGAGGAGCACATGATTCAGCACCCTGGGACAGCCACCTTGATGTGCTAGACCACCTGTTTCCTGGGACGTAGGGCACTGCATGTGGGCATTGGTACTGGGAACACAGCTGCATCACTGGGTCCAACTGTTATTGCAATATTGCAGCCCTTTAGGTGAATGTGTGGGAATGTCAGTTGGGACCCAGGGATCTGGAGATGCAGGATCTACTTGCTCCAGGACAGGATATCTTCTGGTGGTGACACTGCTCCCCAAATAGCACCAGGCTATAGCAGCTTGGGTCTTGGGTGTAGAGATAAAAATATTCCCTTTCTGGAACAATGTTGTTATGGGGACTCTAGGCAGTTCCCTATTCTGAGCTCAGGGCCTGTGAGAGCTCATGGCCTCTCCTGTAGAATTTCAGGTATCTGAGTGGGATCATGGACTTCCAGGCATCTCTTATTTGCCTTTTCCCTACAATGGGGGAGCTCCTCTTGGTTTTAAGCTGATCCTGGACAACCTCTCTATGCTTCCATCTCAAGTTTCCATGTCTTAAAATCTTTGTCACTTCTCTGCTGAATTCCAATGTTCTCCCTTAGACACTTTATTTGTAATGTCATTATTTACTCACCAATTTGGTCCTTCTTTGTAGAGAAGATGAGTATTGGCCACCTCTATTCAGCCATCTTGAGATGATGTCTTGCCAGAGTAATTTCCAAATACTCCATCTATGTCTGTACGACTGATGAATTTTCTTTGGAAAATATTTTCTGTTAGGTCAGAATTCTGAAATAGACTTTAAACTGTATAACCACCTTTATTTATTTATTTATTTATTTAGAGGTAGAGTCTCATTTTATCACCCTCAGTAGAGGGCTGTGGCATCACACAGCTCACAGCAACCTCCTACCCCTGGGCTTAGGCGATTGTCTCACCTCAGCCTCCCAAGTAGCTGGGACTACAGGTGCCTGCCACTACGCCTGGATTTTTTTGTTGCTGTTTGGCCAGAGCCAGGTTTGAACCCGCCACCCTACGTATATGGGGCTGGTGCCCTACCCACTGAGCCACAGACACCGCTCTGTATAACCACCTTTAAATCTATGACTGGTTTGTCTTTCCTCAGGCTGGAAAGAAATCTTCCAATCCAGCCCTCTGGTGGATCAATGAGAATGGAGAAGAGGTGAGGTGGAGTTTTGAGGAACTGGGATCTCTGTCCAGAAAATTTGCCAATATACTTACAGAAGCCTGTGCCCTGCAAAGGGGAGATCGAGTAATTGTGATTCTTCCCAGGATCCCAGAGTGGTGGCTTGCACATGTAGCCTGTCTTCGGACAGGTGAGTAATGTGTATAATGTGATCATATTTAAACTAAGCTGAATGGGAGATTTTCTAGAACATCCAAGTCATCACAAAACATTTATTTGGGTATATTATTTGAAGAGAACTGTATGCAATATAGTATTATTCTCAGGAATCTTAGAAATGTGTTGGAATTATGGCCATATCGTTGACCCAAACTAGAAGTTGGGTTTTTCATAATGAAGCAGGTTTCTTAAGCAATTGCTAAGTAACAATTAAATGCCCTCATACTTACTCTCCCTCTTCTCCTATGGGATCCATGGTCATCTGAAACTTCATGCATCTGAAACAGTTTTGTTTCATGCGTTCGTTCTTTTTATGATTAATTACCATCCATCTGGTGTCACAACCCAGCCATCTGCAACTCCTTCCTAATGAGTTCTTACTGCTTATAAATATGACCTCCTAAATGCCTCTCAAGTTCCTCTTCTCAAAATCTATTGCCATTGCCTTATTTCACATCTTTACTGTCTTCTGAAGGGGTTTCCCTAAAATTCTCCCTAATTGTGGTCTCAGGTGTACCACATTCCACCAAAATCCCATTCATCTTCCCTAGCCAGTGTTTTCACTAGAACACACATTTTATCCTGTTACTTTCTGTTTGACATTATTTAATAACTCCCTGTTGCCTACCAGATAATACCTCAACTTTTTTAGGTGTATCATGGAAGGCTGTAGCCATTTTCTGTTTATTGTTCTAATTTCTCCACCTTTATACTTCATGATGGAGCCAGGCCAAATGGATTCCCATTAGGTTTGTGATCATTCTCACCTCCTGGCTTTTCTGCACATTTTTCTTATGCTTAGAAATCCTTTCTATCATACCTAACCACCTAAACAACTTTTACTAGACTTTCGAGTCTCAGCTCTAACATTAACGTCTAAGATAATTCTTCCCACCCATATCCCCTGACTCAATCAAGTCACAAAGCCAGATGTAGAGCAACAAAGTTTATTTGGCATCTCAGTGAAGGCGGGCTGAGATTCAATAGACTGATGCCCAGAAGAGCAAGAGCGCTTATCTTTTAAAGGTTTTAGGTAGGGTAGGAGGGGGAAAGTGATACTTTGGTGTACCGGTGACTATTGCCAGGTCTTGATCCAGCTGGCTTCCTGCTGACACCATTCTGTTTATTTGCTTTTAGCCTCTCTTGGAGCCATTGTGTCCTATAGCTTCTCAGTTCCTCCTGGCTGAGTCTCAGAAGAGGGTGGTTTCAGCAGAGGTCACTGAATGGCCAAGATGGAGTGCCTTATGCTCAAAATGGAATGGCCTATGCTTGATCTGTTTTGGGGTGTTCCTCCAACCAACCTATCACTGAGTACTTTCTTCTTTGAGGTCTCCAAAGCAACATGATGTATTTCTGATTTAACAGGCACTATATTGTCTGGGTATAATAAATTTGTTTATAAATCTGTTATTCCCATAAGACTATACAAGTTCCTAAAAGGCCATGACTATGCACCCCCCTTCCCCCAAGGATTGGCACGTAGAAAATGTTCTATAAAATATTTGTGGAAGGGCCACGTACCCTTGGGAAGGAGCCCGGGGCAGGAGGTGCAGCGTGCCTTGATTTCCTGGTGGAGGGCATGGTGGGATAGAGGGGGTTCGCGGGTGGGAATCTCTTCTTTCCCAAGAACTGGAGAAGATGGAGGAGGCTATCCCAGCTCTCCACAGAATGAAGTAGAGGGAGGGGAGCCAGGTAGTCATCCAGGCGCACAACGATGTGCAGCTCGGAGCTTCCCCGACATATACCGCCTGTGTGGCCCACCCACGGTGTGAAGCCCGGGGATCCTCTCTTCCTTCTCGTTTACACTCCTACTCCTCCAGAAAGGCATGACCCCTCCAGGAGCAGACCTAGGGGAACATGGCAGCCGTCCAGGGATCCACTGAACCTAGGGAGGTGACAGCAGTCTGGATCCGCACACAGGGTACCCTTGACAACAGAGCTCCGCAGGCAGCAATGGGAGCAGCCATGAAGGTGGGGGGTTGGGGTGGGGTGGCTCAGAGACGGAGGGTTCTGTGTCCTCCTGGGGCAACTCACAGGCTGGCCCTTAGTAGGCAGCAATAGACAGCGCCTGCACCAGGCCTACTGGGCTCTCTGGCAATCCTGTGGCTAATGGGTTTGCTTCAGAGCCGTAGAGAATATACAAGGGATTAGGTGCACGTGTTTTCTATCCCTCAACTGCATTCCTTCTTTATCACCAAAACCACAAGTCCTAGATTCCAGGTATACGGGTCTCTTGCCTCTGGCGCAACCATTAGGCTGCTTCTAATCTCTGGGCTCAGCGAGAGTCAGCCCAAGTTCAGGGGCTTAGGGAGGGGCGTGTGTAAAGAATCAAAATGAAGTGGGAACGAAAGTTCTTGGGATACTGAATCAAGGACCTCTGACATGCTGAACCCCTCCTGTCCCCAAGAAGCAGTCCCTTGCTTCTAAGTTCTAATCTCGGATGCTGGGTGCAAAGTGGGCAGAGTGTGCAGGGTCCTACTGCGGGAAGAAGGTGGGAACCCACAACTCCCAGGCTATCCCAGCACTTTCCAGGCTGCAAAGGGACACTGCCAGATGTTTTTAATTCTCTTTCTTACTGCTCTGATGTTGGGAGGCCACTTGCAAACAACCCCACCCCTCCACCCTCCTCACCCCCAGTTCACTGGCTCCTAAATGTGCTTTCCTAATGCAGACCTCAAACGCAAAATAAATAAATAAATAAATACATAAATAATATTCGTTGTGTTAATAATCCTATTGTCATAATAAATCATTATATTAAGTAATCATTATTAACTTATTATAATTATTAGTTCCATTCAAGTCTCATTGAATGGAACATATTCCATTCTATTCTAACATATTCTATTTCATATATATGTATGAATTACACACAGGAATCGCAGAGCCCACTTTTAAGCAGTTTTTTAACAAAACGATTACTTTCATGAATGTTGCTTAAGCTCACTCTCTTAGTTAGGTACTGTCTGATTACCAGAACCAGATATCCATTCATTTTGTTCAATAACAAAGGAGAGTTATTGAACAGCTACTGGAGAATCTTACAGGAAAAAAAAAGTATAGAAAGAATAACTGGGGCTTATAATAAGAAACTAGGTGTTCAGGTAGCAGCTTTTCCCTCTCCCTTTTTTTTTGCCCTGAAGCCACAGGGCCAGTTGTCTTTGCCTTTCTCATGTGTCTGCCCTTTTGACTCCTTCTCTTTGCTAACCCATTGTTTCTCTGCTCCTCTCCATTTTCATTGGTGTGTGGCTTTGGTTTGCCACAGAGATGCCTCAGGCCCTAATCCTATATGATTTATCTATTTATTCATTCAGTCTCTTAAATAAAATATTTGAAGCAGAATCTTATGGGCACAACTTGAGATAAGCCAATCAGATGTGATCAGAGGAATCTTCATCTGAAATAAACATCGTCACTGGGGCTGTGGGCAGGAGGAAGGCAGATTCTCTTGAGGCAATGTATTGATGCTAGCCTTCGTTTCAGAATTAGAAACAGACTCATAGTTACCTTACTTCCTAGTAATTTTCCTCCTTAACAAACATTAGGTAATTGAAAATTGAAGTCCTAATTGACTAGGACTTCCTTTGTTCATATGTGTATTACTAAATACCTATTTGATTAAGAGGCAAAGAAAGGCAAAGGGATAGTTAATATTAAGTCAGAGCAATGGCTACCTGGGGATGGGAGGGGGATGGAGACAGAAATTTGGGGCAAGGCAGGGAGGGGCTCCAAACATATTGTTAAATTCTATTGCTTAAGCTGAATGGTATATAAGGTGTATTTTCATATTTTTTTTTTGAAGGAAACTGTACTTATATACTGCATATACTCTGTTGCATGTTTGGTATATTTTGCAATTTAAAAAAGTTTAGTTGAAAGGTCTTTTGAGGAATCTTAAAATGTTTAGGAATACATAATATGCTTTCAAGAAAAGGAAAGCACATAACACTTTAGCAGAGATGATGCTAAAGTGTAGTTATTCCTGCACCAGCAGTATCAGTATCACTGGCAATTAGTCAGAAATGCAAATTCTCCAGTCCAACCCAAGACCTACCGAATCCAAAGCTCTGGAGAGGAGCCCAGAAATCGGTGTTTTAAAAAGCCCTGCAGGATGAGAAGTGGGAATTTAATGAACTGAGCATCTGCAAAACTGAGGGGCTGTGGACAGGGGGGCAGGGCTGCCTTTTGCAGAATGCAGGAGATAGTGAAAGTGTCCTGAGAGAGGATGGACTGAGGAGTTGGGACTTTCTCCGCCTATTTTAAACACTTAAATTCAAATCCTTGCCAAAATTGGACTTCTTTTTTCCTTCCTCCATCCTTTAGGACTTTTGGCAAAGAGCTGCAAAACCTTTTTTATTCTATTGCACTCCCAGTAAAATAGGGAGTCACTAAAGTTATAACCGAGAGATTTACAGTTACCATTTGCAACACTTGAAAGGTTCTTGGTAAAGTCCCTAAAAGTAGGCGGTGTTTGGGAACGTGCTTTACTTTGGGTGTGTCCAGAGCCTTATAAAGTCTTAGAGGAAGAACAGGAGGATGAGGAAGAAATCGATGTTGTTTCTGTGGAAAAGAGGCAGCCCCCTGCCAAAAAACTCAAGAATCAGGGTCACCCTCTGCCACAACAGACCTCCCCACAGCCCACTGGTCCTCAAACGGTGCCACGTGTCCACCCATCAGCACAACTACACAGTCCTCCCCCCCCCCACTAGGAAGGACTATCCTGCTGCCAAGAGGGCCAAGTTGGACAGTGTCCCAGTCCTGAGACAAATCAGCAACAACCGGAAGTGCACCAGCCCCAGGTCCTCAGACACCGAGGAGAAGGACAAGAGGCGGATACACAACATCCTGGAGCGCCAGAGAAGGAACGAGCTGAAACGCAGCTTTTTTGCCTTGTGCGACCAGATCCCAGAGTTGGAAAACAATGAAAGGCCCCCAAGGTAGTTATCCTTAAAAAAGCCACCACATATATCCTGTCCATCCAAGCAGAAGAGCAAAAGCTCATTTCAGAAAAGGACTTGTTGAGGAAGGGCCGAGAACAGTTGAAACACAAACTTGAACAGCTGCGCAACTCTTGTGCATAAGCTGACCTGTTGGAGGAAGGAACTGGGATCTCATGAATTCTCTCTTGGTTACTAAGGGAAAATAAGGAAAAAGGTTCCTTCCCACAGAACTGCGATTTATTACCTATAAACTTATTTCAAATGCATGATCGAATGCGACCTCACAACCTTGGCTGGGTCTTAGGACTGAAAGGTTTAGCCATAATGTAAACTGCCTCAAATGGGTGTTCAGGCATAAAAGAACTTTTTTTATGCTTACCATCTTTTTTGTTTTTTTTTCTTTAACAGATTTGTATTTAAGAATTGTTTTTAAAAAGAATCTTGAGGTTTACTGAATTTTTCTGTGTAAATATGGCCATTAAATGTAAATAACTTTAGGGTGGCGCCTGTGGCTCAAGGAGTAGGGCGCCAGTCCCATATGCCGGAGGTGGCGGGTTCAAACCCAGCCCTGGCCAAAAACCACAAAAAAAAAAAAAAAAAAAAAAAATGTAAATAACTTTAATAAAACGTTTATAGCAGTTATACAAGATTTCAACCCATGTATGATAAACCATATTTTTTTTAATTTAAGTACATTTTCCTTTCTAAATTGATTTTTTTCTATTGTTTTTAGAAAAAAATAAAACACTTGGCAAATATATCATTGTGCCAAAGCTAAAAAAAAAAAAAAAGCCCTGCAGGGATTCTCAGGCATTTTCAAGTACAAGAATCACCAAGCTAGAGGAAGTGAGCCTCTGTCTTATTGGAGGTCTCAAAAGGTAACAAGATTTTGGTGAATTGACCAGATCTGGCTACTTGTCTAGTAGGGCAGAAACTTCCCTTTGTCACTGTGCGTGGAGAGTAGACCTCTAAATCTCAGGATAGGGGGAGAGGAACTCTTATTACCATGTTTATGATATAGTGTGTATGAAATAATGTTACCAATTTGTTCATTTGCATAAAGGACAAAAAACTCAAGGATAGGGCGGTGCCTATGGCTCAAAGGAGTAGGGTGCTGGCTCCATATACTGGAGGTGATGGGTTCAAACCCAGCCAAGGCCAAAAATTGCAAAAAAAAAAAGGCAAAAAACTCAAGGATAAGTATTCACCTCTCTCCCTATTAATAGGTCTACATGAGAAGACAAAGGTTAGCTAGAAGTTTATTTATTTATTTGTGTTTTAGAGACAGTCTTACTTTGTTGCCTTTGGTAGAGTGCTGTGGTGTCACAGCTCACAGCAACCTCCAACTCCTGGGCTTAGGTGATTCTCTTGCCTCAGCCTCCCAAGCAGCTGGGACTATAGGCGCCCACCACAATGCCCGGCTATTTTTTGTTGCAGTTTGGCTGGGGCCAGGTTTGAACCCACCACCCTCAGTATATGGGGCCGGTGCCCTACTCACTGAGCCACAGGCGCCACCCGTTAGCTAGAAGTTTAGTTGGTGCATATGGGTTCAGAACAAGTGATGTTCATAATTCAGTTTATTTGCATCCAGATTTGGAAGTCTTCTATACTCATCTGCTATAGTCCTCTATCGTTATCCACCCGTCTCTCTATACTCATCTATTCCTCCAGGCAATAAGGTTTACTGGGAACTTGCTATGTTTTCATGAGCTGTGAGGTTTAGGATCTGGTGAGAGAGTCTCATGAATTAACATATAGTGTGGTAAGTGTGACAAGGACTATGACAAGAGACAATAGTATATAGGTGGGGTCCCACTATAGACTGAGAAAATAACTAGTAGGTTTGAGAAAATTAAAACAGGCCAGTGCAAATGTGGGTACTGGGTAGGGGCCACTTTATCCAATAAACCATAATACATATTAAGTATATGAAATCCCCTAGCGTAGACTTCTTCCCCATACAGGCTTGAATGGGTACTGTCACAGTTTGCTCCAAATTAGTTTTTCCATGTTCTGTGGCTGAAATACCCACTTCTAAGACCAATTACTTGTTAATTTATCATTTGTCAGGGTAAAGTTTAGTCTTGCTATTCTGTGAATCATTATGCCTCGTTATGGTGATTTTGTTTGTCTGTGTTCTGATCTATTTTACGTAGAGTTTATAGTTTAGCTCTTGAAAGGCGTGAGCCATTTCCTTCATTTCTAAGTTCTCAGAGAAATGTGTCCTATAGTTTCCAGTGCCAACAACAAACTATCATATTACACTTTAATTTTCAAACTCTTTTCTATATTTCACGTTCTCCAATCTACAAGTTTACTGCCCCAGCGCCTTTGCATGTGTTTTCCTTTCCATCAGGGGGTCCAAACCCCCCTTCAAGCTATCATTGTGAATGGTCTTCAAATAAAATATAATTATCCGGCATTTAATACTCTTTCATGTTAGGTCAAAATGGTCATGAACTCTGAAATCCCTTGAAAGGCAAAAGCAGATTAAGTAAGATTAAGTAACAAATACACATCTTTCCTAACAAATAGATTAATTTATTCTGAGAAATATGGAATATACACACACTATCTGCTCTATTAACTAACATGATGAAGAATAACCTTTTTTTAAACATTGCTTCTTTTTTACTCCTTTAGGTACAGTTTTAATTCCAGGAACCACTCAGCTGACCCAAAAAGATATCCTCTACAGAATACAATCTTCAAAAGCAAAGTGTATTATCACCAATGACGTTTTAGCCCCAGCAGTAGATGCTGTTGCACCCAAATGTGAAAATCTACACTCCAAGCTGATTGTGTCTCAGAACTCCAGAGAGGGGTGGGGAAACCTCCAGGAGATGATGAAGTGAGTAGCCATCATTCTTGTAGAACACCTTCCCCCAAAGAAAGGCAACAATAAAAAGATATTCAATCCAGTAATTGTGAATTAAAACAACAAGCAAAAGGAACAATGGTGATTACTGTTACACTAATAGTGCTAATACTCTGTGGTGGGAAGGAGCTTGGAGTGGTTTTCATAGGTTGGGATACCCTAACATGGAGATTGATGTATAAGATGATTATGAAGGAGTTCTCCTGGGATCAGCACCTATGAAGGAAGGGAAAGGATGTGGGTTGGGGAGAGGAAGACGTTTATCTGTAATATTTTCCCTACAAAGTCCTCAATAAACCCACTGGGACCTTTGAAGTTTGAATAGCTTCTCAAAGCTGTTTTCAGCTGAAGAGGTCCTGGCCTTTATACACCTACATTGATCAATAATTGGATGTGGGCTATCCCTAGGAGGTGTGGGAGGATGTTTAATAAGGCAACTCACTTCAGCAAAAGCAATCTCTAAAAGAGGGTGCGGTGGCTCACGCTTGTAATCCTAGCACTGTGGGAGGCTGAGGCCAGTGGATTGCCTGAGCTCATGGGTTGGAGACCAGCCCAGGCAAGAGTGAAACACTGTCTCTAAAAATAGCCCAAAGTTGTGGCAGGTGCCTGTTCTCAAACCGGGCCTGCCAAACAGTGACAACTACAACCAAAAAATATATATAGCCAGACATTGTGGTGATCTCCTGTAGTCCCAGCTACTTGGAGGCTGAGGCAAGAGAATCACTTGAGCCCAAGAGTTTGAGGTTGCTGTGAGCTATGAGGCCATGGCATTCTATCCAGGGTGACAAAGTGAGACTCTGTCTCAAAAAATAAATAAAATAAAGAGGGCACCTGCAGGGAGTAAGTCCATTTCTTCAGTGGGATCTTAGAAATGCATCACAGCATCAATCACGGAGCTGTTATCATTTTATCATCTCCCAAGGAAGCTGATCACATTCAGTCCTTCTGTGTTGGCTATACCTTTCCCTTACTCACAGCAATACTTCTATCAAGTTAAAATAAGAACACCTAATGTTAAAAATTATAAAACTGAATTACACTGATGTCAAGCTTTGCATGGGGTGCTTTCAGGGGTTACTTGGAACTCTTACCAGGTACTAGTTATATATTAGGCTGGCAGCAAAAGTCTTCTACATTTACTCAAGAATTTGGAAGGATGCTTGCAACTATGGACTCATTCCTACCACCTTTAAGGTACCTAAAACATTGATTGAATGTTTACCAAAGGCCAAGTACTATTCTAACAAAAATAATATTATATAGGTAGTCCCCAAGTTATAAAATCCAACTCATATACAACTCACAGGTATGAACAGAAGCTATTATAGATAATAGGTAAATGTTCCTGGTCCAACTTACATATAAATTCATCTTAAGAACAAACCTACAGAACCTATCTCATTCATAACCCAGGGATTGCAACAATATATAGGCGGCACCTGTGGCTCAGTGAGTAGGGCGCCAGCCCCATATATTGAGGGTGGCGGGTTCAAACCCGGCCCCAGCCAAACTGCAACAACAACAAAAAAATAGCCGGGTGTTGTGGCGGGCGCCTGTAGTCCCAGCTACTCGGGAGGCTGAGGCAGAGAATTGCCTAAGCCCAAGAGCTAGAGTTTGCTGTGAGCTGTGACGCCAGAGCACTCTACTGATGGCGACAAAGTGAGACTCTGTCTCTAAAAAAAAAAATTATATATATATATATAATTGCCTGAGCTCACAGGCAATAATAGCTAACATTTATATGGGATTCGTTACATGCCACAAATTATTCTAAGCCCTGTAGCTATACTAACTCATTTTAAATCTCACTAGGACCTAGGGGGTAGGTACTATAATTATACAGATGAATAAGGTCAAATGCTAGTATCTTCCAGAGTTGGATTTCAAACCCAGGTAGTATGTCTTCTGAGCTCACACTATTAACTGCCATATTTACTGCTTCTAGTATTAAGAGATCAGTACGATAACCCTTCCTTAGGTTTTGAGGTTAGCCATACCTGTGATGGAAGTAATAGCTATAGGTACTATTTTTAACTAAGATAATTATGTAATCATAGACTGAACACCGGGTATAACTTTGTTAGGCTTTAAAAGCAGATTTTCTTTATTTCTTATGGCCTCAATGTTCTGTTAATTCTCTGACCAATATTCCCAGATAAATCTGTGTGCTTCTTAGACACTTGATACGTATATGTGCAGAGCTTACTTCCTCTCGGCTGCCATAATGTGTGACTTATATAAAAACTAAATTATCCTTTGAAAGAAAAAGGTTTTAAGAAAAATTATTTCAAAATATTAAAGAGATGCAAAAAATTTTCCCTTTGTTTTGAATACCAGAAAAAAGGTTTTTGTATTACATGGATGCACACATCACTTTTTTTTTTTTTTTGAGACAGTCTCACTTTGTCACCCTGAGTAGAATGCTGTGGTGTCATAGTTTACAGCAACCTCCAACTCTTGGCTCCAGTGATCCCCTTGCCCCAGCCTCCCAAGTAGCTGAGACTACAGGCACTTGCCACAACACCTGGCTATTTTTAGAGATGAGGTCTCACTCTTGTTCAGGCTGGTCTCAAACCTGTGAGCTCGGGCAATCCACCTGCCTTGGCCTCCCAGAGTGCTAGGATTACAGGCGTGAGCCTGGCCTCATGGATCACTTTTGTAATGCTTGAGTCATGGCTGAAAGTATGCCCAACCGCCAAATAGTGTACCCACCAAGTAGATTCTTGCCCTTCTTTCTCTTCCTTACCTCCTGCTTGATTATTTTTTGTTTTTGAGGAAGAAAAAGAAGTTTATTAATTTTTGGTCCCCCTGCTTGAGTTTTACTTCCCTCTGTGTACCTGTGTGCTCATTGGTTAGTTCCAGTTTAATAGTGAGTACATGTGGTGTTTGTTTTTCCATTATTGAGATACTTCACTTAGATTAATGGTCCCATCCAAACTTTTGCCAAAGATATTAATTCATCCTTTTTATGGTTGAGTAGTACTCCATGGTGTGTGTGTGTGCATGTATACATCACATCTTATTAATCTATTCATGAATTGATCCCACATTTTTGCAATTGTAAATTATGCTGCAATAATAAACATTTGGGCACTGGTATCTTTTTGGTAAAAAGACTTCTCTTCCTTTGGGTAGACACCGAGTAGTAGATTGCTAGATCAAATGGTTGGACTAAAAGTTTTCTTTCTAACTAAAATCCTTCCTCTACTGGATGGATCCTCTTTAGTCTTACTGTTTACTATACCCAGAAGTACAATGCTTTTCTTGTGGGAACAAAAAAAACATACTTTCTGGCCTGGTGTGGTAGCTCACGCCTGTAATCCTAGCACTCTGAGAGGCTAAGGTGGGTGGATTGCCCTGAGCTCAGAGGTTCAAGACCAGCCTGAGCTAGAGTAAGATCCTGTCTCTACAAAAAAAAAAAAAAAAAAGCCAGGTGTTGTGGCGGACACCTGAAGTCCCAGCTACTTGGGAGGCTGAGGCAAGAGAATTGATTAAGCCCAAGAGTTGGAGGTTGCTGTGAGCTATGATGCCACAGCACTCTACCGAGGGCCTCAAAGTGAGACTCTGTCTAAATAAATAAATAAAGAAAGAAAGAAAAGAAAAAGAAGAAAATTTAAAAAAAACTTCAAACTAAGACAATTGAAAGCTAATTGAAAGCAAAATTAAAAAAACAAAAAAACAAAAAAAACCATACGTTCAGGAGGTGGCTGAAACGTACTTTCAGGAGTTTGCTATATGTCTCTTTTAGCTTTGCAGGCCATATGGCCTTTATTACAATGACTCAACTCTACCATGTAATGTGAAAGCGACCACAGATTATACATCAAAATGGGCAATACAATTTTATTTACAGAAATAAGAGATAGGCTATATTTTGCCAGTGGGCTACAATTTGCCAACCCCTGTCATTGCCCATCATTTGCACTAAAAAGTATTAATATACTTTTGAAAAATCACATTTTAAAGCATCCGCAATGGAGAGGAAGGGGAAATATTTTTTGTGTGTGTGTGTGTGGTTTTTTTTTTTTTTGGCCGGGGCTAGGTTTGAACCCGCCACCTCCGGCATATGGGACCGGTACCCTACTCCTTGAGCCATAGGCGCCGCCCGGAAGGGGAAATATTTCATATATCCATAATTGGATATACTCCTCACTGTCCTGGAGGTATGATAAAACCCCAGAGTTTTTTTTATTTTTTTTTTTTCAGAGACATGAGTCTCACTTTGTCACCCTCAGGAGCATGCCCTGGCGTCACAGCTCACAGCGACCTCCACCTCCTGGGCTTAGGCGTTTCTCTTGCCTCAGCCTCCTGAGTAGCTAGGACTACAGGCGCCTGCAACAACGCCCGGCTATTTTTTGTTGCAGTTTGGCCGGGGCCGGGTTTGAACCCACCATCCTCGGTATGTGGGGTTGGCGCCCTACTCACTGAGCCACAGGCGCTGCCCAAACCCCAGAGTGTTTTAAATGCTTTTGTCCTTCTTTATCAGACAGTATAAAAGCTATGAAATCAGCTATCACATGTATAAATAGGCCTTTACACAGAGAAAAATGATTAAATAAATAAATAGGCTTTTGATGGCAACATTTAGTTTAATTATAGAAAACACCTAAAAAGATAGACAAAGAGATGGCTTTTCCCTTGTAATTCAGCCCAAATCACTGAGGCCTGATTCATGACATGGAGAAGTCTAAGTGTATAATTTCTTGAATCTTTTCAGTGGTAACAGTCTATAATATGCAGAGTCACTATAGCTTTTCCTTCACAGACATGTCAGTGACAACCACACCTGTGTGAAGACAAAACATGATGAAATGATGGCCATTTTCTTCACCAGTGGAACAAGTGGATCTCCTAAAATGACCGGGCACACCCATAGCAGTTTTGGCTTAGGATTATCTGTAAATGGAAGGTACTTCCACATAATTGAGCTTAAAGTGTTGAAACAGCCAAGATGATGGTTTATGTACTGGTCTTGTAAATTTGTTTTCCTATATGTCAGGCTATTCCTTGTTTTTCCAGGTTCTGGCTAGATTTGACACCCTCAGATGTGATGTGGAATACCTCAGACACAGGCTGGGCAAAGTCTGCGTGGAGTAGTGTTTTTTCTCCATGGAGCCAGGGAGCATGTGTATTTGCACACTATTTACCCCATTTTGAGCCAACTTCCATCTTGCAAGTAAGGCAGAGCACAAGAGATCAACATTTAGAAATGCATTAGCAGTAGTTCTTACAGAACTGGGGAAAAACTTGCAGAGATCAGAGAAGACAACATGATTTAAGATATCACATCCAAAAAGTCAGTGAGCCTAAAAAAGATAGACAGTCATCCCCCTCCACACCTGCAGGTTCCAATCCTTCAGTCAACCAACCACAGATTGAAAATATTTGGGAAAAAATCATAGAATAAAACATAATATAAATACAAAATATAGTGTAACAGCTGTTTACCTAGCATTTACATTATATTAGGTATTATAAGTAATCTAGAGATAATTTAAAGTATACAAGAGGATGTGCATAGGTTACATGAAAATACTATACTGTTTTATGTAAAGGACTTAAGCATCCTTGGATTAGGTATCTGTGAGGGTTCCTGGAACCAACCCTCTGCTGACACTGAGGGGTGACTGTACAGAGAAAAGGTATGAGTACATTTACATTAAAATAAACAATGTTTAAATTGTGCTATGGCTACCAAAGACATTTAAGAACTTATTAAAGTGTAGTAAGACCAAGCGTTCACTTTTTCTAAATTGCAGACACTTTCCAAGTTTCCCATCACAGTCTTCTGTACAGCGCCAACTGCTTACCGAATGCTTGTACACAATGACATGACCAGGTAAGAAATGTTGGTAAGCAGGCATTTAGTGAGGGAAGGGTAGAAGAGGAAGCTATAAAACATCTTTCTGCCTAAAAACAGAGATGCAGACTAGTAGGTACAGGCTGTAGCAATCTCTTCCCTTTCCTCCTCCTTCTTGCTTATATTCTGCATGTAAATGATAATTACTGTGCCCAGGGCAATATCCTCTACACTAGGAAAGGAAAGGGTGGGTTCAGCCTCATCTATAGTTTTGAGCCCAGTGGTTATGGGTAAGATATTTAATACTTTGAATGATAGCATTTACCTGAGCTGAGAAAGTAGATAAGTAGATGTTCCTATTTGGAACCTTATCCCAGCAAGTAGAAAAGAGGATGCATGTCTTTTAATCTATTGCTGATTCCATTTGAAAGGGTGCATTGGTACTCTGACAATAAAAAACAAACAAACAACACTTCATAGTCCTAGTCTTCAAATATGAGGGATTTTTTTCCCCCACACAGACCAATTCCCCAACATCAGCTGTCCTGAAATTTAATTCAATTCGGCCACTATCTACTTGGAGTTAGCATCATATACAACAGGTTAAGGGCTTAGTCCCACAAGACTTCCTACATTTCAAATTTCACACATAAGTCCAGCTGTTATCTGTGCTTCTGACCAATTGGCACATACCCTTCCTTGGGTTCAATAATTTGCTTTGATGGCTCACAGAATTCAGGAAGATTCTTACATTTACTGGTTTATTATAAAGGATATGATAAAGGTTACAGGTGAACAGTCAGATGAAGAAGTATACAGGGCGAAGTCCACAAGGGCCCCAAGCACAGAAGCTTCTATCCCTGTGTAGCTGTGGTATGCTACCTTTCCAGCATGTGGAAGCTCTCTAAACACGATATTTCAGGGATTTTTTTTTTTTTTTGAGGCTTCATCATAAAAGCATGATTGGTTATTGAGTTAATTTCTAGCTTTTCTCCTCTCCCTGAAAGGAGGTCTGAATTCTGGTTTGGTCTTTCTGGCAACCAGCCCCCATTCAGTAGTCCCAAAGAGAATTGCCTCCTTTGAAGAAAAGACAGTCCCATCACCCAAGAAATTCCAAGGGATTTAGGAGATCTATGTTAGGAACCTGGTCAAAGACCAGACATTAGAACAAAAGGTGCTCCTACCGTCCCTGTCACTTAGGAAATTACAAAGGTTTTAGAAGTTCTGAGCCAGGAATCCAGAATGATGACCTAATACAGGTTAAGTGTCTCTTATTCAAAATGCTTGAGGCCATAAATGTTTCAGATTTCATATTTTTTTGGATTTTGGAATATTTGCATTATGCTGGTTCAGTGTTCCTAACTTGAATATCTGAAATTTGAAATGCTCCAACGAGCATTTTCTTTGAGTGTGATATCAGTGTGAAAAAGGTTTCATATTTGGGAGCATTTCGCATTTTAGATTTTCAGTTTAGGGGTGCTCAACTGCTACATATTTCTTGTTATATTACAACATCACAGGTGAGTATTTTAAAAGTGATTTTATTTAATTTTTTAAATAGGAAATAATTCACAGGCCATAAAACTCAATGGGAATATAAAAAACGTATAGTGAAAAGTCCTGCTCCAAACCTCGTCCCCAGTCACCCCATTCTCCCCTTCCATAGAGGCACTGTGTGTTTCCAGATTCTTGTCTATTCTACCTGAAAATACACAAGACGATATGTGTATGGTCTCCCCCTCCCCATTATAATCATAAATGGTAGAATAGTAGGGACATATTCTCTACCTTGCTTTTTCCCCCTGACAATATACACCTGGCCCTGTGTTGTCCAATATGGCGGCCACTAGCCACAAATAATTATTTAAATATAAATTTTAATTAAATAAAATTAAAAATTCAGTTTCTCAGTTGTAGTAGCCATGTTTCAAGTGCTTGATGTTCAAATAGGGGTAGCATGTATTATACCATAGTAGATAGTGCACATCATAGAACACTTCCATCATGACAGAAAGTTCTTTTGGACAACACTGTCCAAGAACTCCTTCATTCTTTTTTACAGCTATATAGTATTCTACTGTATAAATATCTCCCCATCAATTTAACCAAACAATTGGTAAACTTTTCATTGCTGATTTAAAATGTTACTATGGGTTACCCACCTTAAGGAGAGACGGGCTTTTCTTTGCCACAAATTACCAAGGCCTCTTGCCAAAAAAGGTGGAAAAGAAAAATAAAAATTGGTATTTTGGGTATTATTTTATTATGTTAGAATGACTTATTTTGAATGGGGAGAGGAATCAGGAAGAAAATAAAATACATTTTATACTGAAGTTCATTAAAAATAATCCTACTTTCTACTTCCAAAATGTAACTTGTTATCTGTTTTCTGAGAAGCTATAAGTTCAAAAACTTAAAGCACTGTGTGAGCGCTGGGGAACCAATCAATCCTGAAGTGATTGAACAATGGAGAAACAAGACCGGCCTTGATATCTATGAAGGATATGGACAAACTGAAACGGTACCTAATTTCACTGAAAAGACAGGGCTGAACTCGATTTAGTCAGATGAATAAAAACCCATGGTCTATTATAACCTTATAATTGTTTGAGAGCTAGGGTGAGAGTGGAGTGGTTATTAAACAATTTAGAAAACAAAGCTTGAGAGAAGCTTGTTGCGAAAAAGCTCTCTAAAAGAGAGTTGTCTAAATAGCGATTCATTGCGAAAAACTGCTAATAACTGATGAGGGTGAAAACATGGTATCATTTTAACCTTCCTTCTTTCCTTCTTCCCTCCCCTCCGCTCCCTTCCTCCCCTCTCCCCTCCTTTCCTCACCTCTACCCTCCTCTTCCCCTCCCCTCCTTTCCTTCCTTTTCTTTTCTTTTTTCTCTCTTTCTTTCTCTCCTCTCTCTTTCATTTTTTGAGACAGTGTTGCCGCAAGCTAGAATGCCCTGCCTCTTAAAGCTCAAAGCAAAGGGCCGTGCCTGTAGCTCAATGGGTAGGGCACCGGCCCCATATACCGAGGGTGGTAGGTTCGAACCCGATCCCGGCCAAACTGCAACAAAAAAATAGCCGGGTGTGATGGCGGGCACCTGTAGTCCCAGCTATTCCGGAGGCTGAGGCAAGAAAATCGTCTAAGCCCAGAAGTTGGAGGTTGCTGTGAGCTGTGACATCAGTGACATCACGGAACTCTACAGAGGGCAATAAAGTGAGACTCTTGTCTCAAAAAAAAAAATTGTTCACAACAACCTCAAACCCCTGTGCTCTAGTGACCTAGCAAGACCTCAGCCTCCCAGGGAGCCAGGTGCAGTGGCTGAAGCCTATGATCCTAGCACTTTGGGAGGCTGCAATGGATGGATTGCTCAAGCTCAGGAGATGCAGAACAGCCTGAGCAAAAGTGAGACTGCCCAACCTCCACCCAACACAAAGATACAGTATCTTTTCTGTAAAGGAATGAATAAATCTAAAGTTACTTGTAACATTACCTTACTTTTTCTTCTTTCTAACTAGGTCCTAATCTGTGGAAATTTTAAGGGAATGAAAATTAAGCCTGGCTCAATGGGAAAGCCTTCTCCAGCTTTTGATGTTAAGGTTTGCACACCCCCTTCCAGGAGATGTTTAACAATCCCACCCCCATATACACTTTCTTTGTTTTGGTAATGATTCTGTTTTATTTCCATGATACAGTCATTAATTTATACGAAAAGATGGAAGTGGGTTAGAAATGTTAGTTTATTGGTCTCCATTATTTTGAAAATACCTGTGTTGTACCATGCAGTTCTAAGCATTTAATAATATCAACTCATTTAATTTCCAGAAGGAACCTATGGGATACATTTTAATATGCGTATTAGAACCATTTTACAGATGAGGCACAAAGGGGTTAAGGAACTCATTCATCCATCATATGAATAATGCATATTTACTGAGAATTTACTATGAATCAGGCTGAAAATTAAACAGTCTCTGCTTTCATGGAGTACAGTGATAAATAATAAACAAATACACAGATATACACGCATATGTAATAAAGTTGCAACACAAAATTATGTCACAAAATTATGACTAAAATACCCATATTGACTAAATACCCATATTGAAGGTGAAACAAATATATCTATCTATCTATCTATCTATCTCCTTATCTATATTCGGAGATAAGGTCTCTTTGCTTGGGCTAGAGTCCAGTGAGTGGCATCATAGCTCACTGTAACCTCAAACTCCTGGGCTCAAGCAATTCTCCTGCCTCACCTCCTGGGTAGCTGGGACTATAGGCATGTGCTAACATACTCAGCTAATTTTTGTATTTTTTGTAGAGAAAGGGTCTCTCTACTTTGCCCAGGCCAGTCTCAAACTCCTAACCTCAAGCAATCCTCTTGCTTCAGCTTCCCAAAGTGCTAGGATTCATTATAAGGGTGAGCCATAGCAGGCCTAGCCAAAACATGAGTATATTAATATTTGTACTCATTTTAGCATGATACTTGTTAAGCTATTTCTATTTAATACATTTCTCAATTTTTTTTTAACACTGTTATACTTTATTCCACACATACATCTTTCCTTTCTCAGATAGGCTGCTAGATCTTTAGAGGCAGGGATCACATTGTGTTCATCCTGGTTTCCTTTTGCCTCGCACGTGCTGTGTGTGCAGCAAAGCCTTGGGAACACTGACTTGAAGTGCATGGACTTAAACATTTATGGGCTTTTGCAGTTTTTTCAGCGTAAAGAAAATTTGAAAATTTGAAATTTGTTTCTTCTAACTTTTTCCACAGCATTTATTTTTAATTAGAACAATTTTTCTAGAAGTAGACAATAAATGTTGAGTATAGTTCTTCACCCAGAGAAAGAAGACCACAATAAACCTATGAAAAATAACCCAAGGGAGTTTACGGCATCATCCTCAAAAGAAACACATATGTGCATTGGGCCAACACAAATGTACAATAAGTTATTTGTGGGTTAGATTGCTTTCACATGTGAACAGTAGTGTGCATTATAAAGTCTGTGGGGAGGGAGGCATAGACAAAAATGGTTTTTGGCTTGTGAAGTTGTGTTATTATTGACAAAGTTGATGCAGTATATTGCGCCTATAGCTCAGTGTTCAGGACGCTGGCCACATACCTGGGGGCTGGCAGGTTCAAACTCAGCCTGGGCCTGCTAAAAACAACAATGACAAGTACAACAACACAAAAGTAGCCAGGCATTGTGGCGGGTGAGGTAGGAGGATTGCTTGAGCCCAGGAGTCTGAGATTACAGTGAGCTATGATGACACCACTGCATTCTAGCCTGGATGACAGAGCAAGATCCTGTCTCAAAAAACAAGCAAAAAAAAAAAAAGTACATGTACGGTACTTAGAGCTTTGGTTTATTACTTAGCATGCAGTAAATGCTTAATAACTGCTAGCTACTATCAGGAACCGAAGAGAACCAAGAGGACTGGGGAGAAAGAGTAAGAGAGCAAGGCTTTGGCTTACCTATCACTGTCTTGACCAGAGAACATGCCCCTTTTCCTGTTCACTTATATTGGGCTTCTGAAGTAAGGTTTTGTATATTCCACAGCTAAACATAGTTTAAAAACCAGTAATGAAGATATTTATTTATTGAGAGGAAAAGACATTGAAAATATATTGCTAAATGATAAAAGCAGGCTGTAAAACTGTGTATTCTAAATCGATCCTATTTTTTTCATGTCTATATTAACTCATAGAATATTACCAAAATGTAATGATTTGGAGGATGATAAAATTTAAGAAAATTTTTATTCTTCTTTCGCATTTTGGTAACCTGCATTTGATAGTAATTTATGCAATATGAATTTAAATACCTGTCTCTTAAAATGTTTTTGAAGTCTGTAGGCTCAAATGGCAAAAAACAAAACAAAACATGTAAAGTTAAGGTTTAAGATATGGAATTAAATAAACATTCCTTTAAATAAATTGTTCTTTTTTTAATCAAATCATAGCTGTGTATATTAGTAATTGTTCTGTTTTATCCTAGATTTTAGATGCACATGGCAATGTTTTACCTCCTGGACAGGAAGGAGATATTGGCATTCGAGTTCTACCTAACCGACCATTTGGTCTTTTTACTCACTATATAGTAAGAGACTTATTAAATAATCTCTATTTTCTATTTATTTCTCAAAAATGCTTGGTAACTATCCCTACTTGGTACAAAACACACAGAGGATAGGTACTTGGCCCTTTCTTGAGAGATTCATTGGCCTGAATGGTAATTCTGAAGATAGCTTGCCAAAGAAGAGTGTGCTGGTCCCAAGAGGCTACATCACTGTTACAGGCTCATGATGAGGAAGGGAACCCTATAAAGAAGACATCTTTTTACCATCCATTGATCCTCTCAATTACCAAATAAGACTCCCTCATTGTCCTGAATACTGATTAGTGCTCTCTTTCTTGGGAGGAGGGAGAGGGATAGGGAATGGGCTGGTGGGATTACATAAATATCTTTCACTAGAGGCTTTCTGAGCTCCTTACAATTTGTAAGTAAATTTTCATCTTTAATCATTTTATACAAATTAAAGCAAAGTCTTTATAAATATAATACAAGGTCTAGATTCTACTTGCCAGTGAACTTTATATAATGTAACAATATTTCATTCATATTTCTTATTATGCCAGAGTTATAGGACCAATTCTGTGTTATGTAATACAAAACAAAAACAAACACAAACTATCTTTTGAATTATTAGTTGTCAGTACTTTAACTCTGAGTATTCACTTCTCTCTTTTCCTATCAGAATTAGATATTAATCAATTAGCAAAAGATTTAATTTAGCCTAATACTCTGAGCTCCTGCAATATTTTGTGATCCTTCTAAGAACATTCTTAATACTTCAGCATGCCTAGTCTTTGTAGTTTTCCTTTCTTCTGCAGGGCTATCTCCATGCTGGGATTTGATCCTTGTTTCACACTCTGGCTCTTCTTCAACCTAAGGCTTCTCAAGAGAGCCAAACTTTGCTTTTTCCTTGAGCATTTAAAAATCCAATTGACTGGGTGGTGCCTGTGGCTCAGTGAGTAGGGCGCTGGCCCCATATACCGAAGGTGCCGGGTCCAAACCCACCCCGGCCAAACCGCAACAAAAAAATAGCCGGGCATTGTAGCAGGTACCTGTAGTCCCAACTACCTGGGAGGCTGAGGCAAGAGAATCACCTAAGCCAAGAGTTGGAAGTTGCTGTGAGCTGTGTGATGCCATAGCACTCTACCGAGGGCGATAAAGTGAGATCCGTGTCTAAAAAAAAAAAAAAATCCAATTGACCAGAATAGTCAGACTCATAATAATATTAACAAAATGCTATTTGTTTTATAGGATAATCCTTCAAAAACAGCTTCAACTCTACGAGGCAATTTCTATATCACTGGGGACAGAGGGTATGTGGATAAAGATGGCTACTTCTGGTTTGTTGCAAGAGCAGATGATATCATATTATCTTCTGGGTAATTTTCTTTTCCATCTTTGCATATGTCTGTGTTAACTGATCACCAGTGTTCTGAAATGAACTGCTCACCTTTATAAATTACTGCCATATGCATTCCCAGTTACCGAATTGGACCATTTGAAGTAGAAAGTGCCTTAATTGAGCACCCTTCGGTTGCAGAATCAGCTGTTGTCAGCAGTCCAGACCCCATCAGAGGAGAGGTAAAAGAACTAAATCATCTTATCTTTATAATTAGTTGGCAATCTAATGCATACTTTTAAACAGTGGTTCATTGAAACAGAATTACCCAAATGATTCATTCACTAAATATGCAAGTCAGAAATTCACTTACTTTAAATGCAATTCATACAGAAATATGCTAGTCAGAAAGAACTGCTACTGAATAGAACTGAAAAATATATACTACAAAGAATTTGTATCCCTTCCAAGGAGGATTGGGGCAAAGAATGCCAATAACCCAGGGGCACATCAGAATGGGGTGCTAAAATCAAGTTGTTACCCAGAAAGTTTAGAAACCAACAAGGTCCCTGATGTAGCTGAGGAAGATGGGCTGGCATCAGATATTAAGTTGGAAGCAAGGCCAGAGACAGGAAACTGACACAACCATAAGCAAGCAGGGTAAGCAGATAAGAAGAAATTTCAGGAAATAAGCTATCAATAAGTCAGAAGTCCCAAAGCCCACTTCTACTGGGTCTGACCACCTAGTAGTCTGGGCTTAAAAGTACCATAGCATTTTTTAGGCTCCCTTTACCAGGCACGGTCTCCTGGGTTTTGACTTTGTGTCTACATCGTACTCCTAGGTGTGTCTGTTTTGAGTTATAAGTTTCCACAAGTGTTTCTCCAATTCATGTCCTTTCTAATACTGACCCATGTTTTGGAAATGATCTTGATTGTCAATCCAAATCCAGAATGTCCTGTACCATGTATGTAAGCTTCTTATCTCAAAGTCTAGGCGTAAGGCTTAAGGCACAAGGTACAGGGCAGAGTTACGAGGTATTTGATCGCGGCAGTTGAATAGGTCCTTGCGTTTAAGGCAGGAATGTCAAGGTATAGTTGCAATAGAGCAGGGAATAGATTCAGCAATTATTAGCTTGTCTTGCTCTGAACGCCACCAGTAGGGTTTCATGGGTCTCAGCTCCTTTTGCCTTTTTTTTTTTTTTTTTTTTTTTTTTTTTAGGGACAGAGTCTTAAGATTGTCGCCCTTGGTTGAGAGCCGTGGCATCACATCTCACAGCAACCTCCAACTCTTGGGCTTAGGCGATTCTCTTGCCTCAGCCTACCAAGTAGCTGGGACTACAGGTGCCTACCACAATGCTTGGCTATTTTTTTTGTTGCAGTTTGGCCGGGGCCGGGTTCGAACCCACCACCCTTGGTATATGGGCCCGACGCCCTACTCACTGAGCCACAAGCGCCGCCCTCTCCTTTTACCTTTCTCTTCTACCATCAGTCATCAGTTTATCTACCTATACAGGATGGTTATTTGAGCCTTCAGGACCAGCGTTGGCTTGGCTGTCATCTGATATCTCAGAGTATAATACCCCACAGCTCTGGGGAACTGCTGCAGGGCTTGGATTAACAAGAGTGAAGGAAAAAGCTTGGCCAGTTTCCCAGCTTAGGTGGGCAGCAACATTTTTTTGGCAGAAGATGTGGGTCGGTGTCTCAAATGAGATGTTCATGCATAAAATGGCATGTGTTCTTTGCCATGGTTGGCACTTTTCATTCTAGTGGCAGGCTTATTTTAGCTGGGTTGGGTCCTCTAAGCTGGGCCTGTCAAGACTTTAATTGTTCCAGAAGAATTGATTGAAAACCACCAAAATGAAGACTTGAAGACAATATCCCAAATATAGATAATTTTTATTCACTACCAGTCTTTTAACTTATTTTGTGCAATTTCATGCTTTTGGCCATTTTATACACTGCCGCAGTGTCATAACTACTTTTGACAGTTTTCATGAATATAATTTTTTTCTCCCCTAAATTGTATAAAAGCAAACAGGGTTTTTGAGACAGAGTCTTGCTTTGTCGCCCTCAGTAGAGTGCTGTGTTGTCACAGCTCACAGCAACCACAAACTCTTGGACTCAAGTGATTCTCCTGCCTCAGCCTTCCAAGTAGTTATTTTTAGAGATGAGGTCTTGCTTCCGCTCAGGCTGGTCTTGAACTTGTGAGTTCAAGCAATTCACCCGCCTTGGTTTCCCAGAGTGCTGGGATTACAGGTATGAGCCACCGCATCAGGCCCCATAAACAGGGCTTTAAGTGAATGTTTCCTTAATTTAACTCCTGTATGGATCATTTTTGCGCACCTTCAGTTGATTTTCGCATTTTAATTTTTTTTTTTTGAGACAGAGCCTCAAGCTGTCACCCTGGGTAGAGTGATGCCACAGCATCACAGCTCACAGCAACCTCCAACTCCTGGCCTCAAGCGATTCTCCTGCCTTCACCTCCCAAGTAGCTGGGACTACAGGCGCCTGACACAATGCCCGGCTATTTTTTGGTTGCAACCAGCATTGTTGTTTGGCGGGCCAGGGCTGGATTTGAACTCGCCAGCTCAGGTGTACGTGGCTGGCGCCTTAGCCACTTGAGCCACAAGCGCTGAACCACATTTTAATATTTTAAAACATTTTTTAGAAATATCCTGTGGTGGTGGGCGGCGCCTGTGGTTCAGTCGGTAAGGCGCCGGCCCCATATACTGAGGGTGGCGGGTTCAAACCCGGCCCTGGCCGAACTGCAACCAAAAAAATAGCTGGGCGTTGTGGCGGGCGCCTGTAGTCCCAGCTACTCGGAAGGCTGAGGCAAGAGAATCGCTTAAGCCCAGGAGTTGGAGGTTGCTGTGAGCTGTGTGAGGCCACGGCACTCTACCGAGGGCCATAAAGTGAGACTCTGTCTCTACAAAAAAAACAAAAACAAACAAACAAAATAAATAAAAAAGAAAAAAAAAAAGAAATATCTCGTGGTGGGTGGCGCCTGTGGCTCAAAGGAGTAGGGCACCAGCCCCATATGCCAGAGGTGGTGGGTTCAAACCCAGCCCCAGCCAGAAACTGTAAAAAAAAAAAAAAAAAAAAGGGTGGGGGGCAGCACCTGTGGCTCAAGGAGTAGGGGGCAGGTCCCATATGAGGGAGGTGGCGGGTTCAAACCTAGCCCCGGCCAAAAAATAAACAAATAAAAAAAAAAAGAAAAAGAAATATCCCGTGGTAACCGTGCTTTAAAAAATTTTAGTCAGTGACTTACTTTACCTGTTCCATTCCATTTTCAAAAATGTGTGCTTTCTGTAAGCTTTCTTTAGAAGACAATTCTCAATAGGGATAAAGGGATGATTTTTGTTATTGTTCTGAAAACAGTATTTAGGTTTTAAGCACTATTTTAACACTGGAACATGAAATAAAGAGCTGAGAAATATTTGTCTAGATCCCTAGGTTCTTAAAACTTTTTGGATCATATACGTCTTTGAGAATTTGAAGGCCATAAGCCACTGCTGGACTTATGCAACAATGGAAATGTTCTGTATTTGCCTCTTCCAATACAATAGCCATGCATGGTTATTAATCACTTGAAATGTACCTACTGTGACTAAGGAAATTTAATCTCATTTAATTTTAATTAGTTTAAATTGAAATAGCCACATGTGGCTAGTGGCTACATAGCCATAGACTCCTCTCAGATTTTTTTTTTGAGACAGAGTCTCACTATGTTGCCCTCAGTAGAATGCTGTGGTGTCACAGCTCACAGCAACCTCAAACACTTGGGCTTAAGCAATTCTCTTGCCTCAGCCTCCAAAGTAGCTGGGACTACAGGCTCCTGCCACAACACCCAGCTATTTTTTTGATGCAGTTGTCATTGTTAATTTTAGCTGGCCTCAGCGGGGCTCAAATCTGCCAGCCTCAGTGTGTATGGCTAATGACCTACCCACTGAGCTATGGGTGCCTCCTGGACTCCTCTCAGAGAAATGTAAGATTTTGTATAGAATTTCAGAGAAACTTTGAAGCCCACTTATAGATTTTAGGTAAAAAAAAAAAAACCAACCCAAACTTCTACTAAGTGCCAACAGTTTTGATGACTATGTACCAGGCAGTACTCTCTCACATGTTTTACAGAGAAGGAAACTGGGGTGCAGAGAGATGACCTAACTTGCCTCAGATTATACAACACACCATCACTTGAACTCAGGTTGTGTGATTTCGGATTTCATACTCTTAACCATATGTTAGGTTGTTCCTTGTTATTTAACATTTTGTTTATAAAGACTTTTAGAAAGACAAAGTGAACTTTATCCAAGGTGTAGAAGTCATCAATATGCAAACCAGTAATTATAAAGAGTTTTTAAATTAATTTGCTTTTGAATGACTGGTAGAAAGGATTTTTTAAATTCATAAAAATGTTGGAATATCCATAGAGCCAGCAAATTACAAATAAATTTTATAAAATGTCAAAAAAAATGTGATGTGTAGGCCCCAGCAATCCAAGTTCACATCTCGGTGGAACCTAAAAAAAAAAAATGTGTAAGATAAAATGATATCCATACATAGACCCATATAAGATTGCACAACGCCCCAATGGTACATGTAAATTAGAAGTGTTCGAGCATTTTTGGTAGACAAATATGGGTAACTACTCAAAAAATTTTATAAAACTGCCCAGTGGTAATTTCAATATATAAAAAATTTATAACTGCAAGCCTTCATTTCTCACCAAATGGTTGTCCTGACAGATTTTTTTCAAATAATTAATTTTTTTTTTTTTTTTGTAGAGACAGAGTCTCACTTTATCGCCCTCGGTAGGGTGCCGTGGTAACTGTAACCTTCAACTCCTGGGCTTAGGCGATTCTCCTGCCTCAGCCTCCCAAGTAACTGGGACTACAGGAGCCCGCCACAACACCCAGCTATCTTTTTGTTGCAGTTTGGCCAAGGATGGGTTTGAACCTGCCACCCTTGGTATATGGGGCCAGCACCCTACCCACTGAGCCATAGACGCCACCCTCAAATAATTAATTTTTGATCAACTCTTTATTCCCAGATCAAGGTGGAGACGAAGTGTTGCCAGCTTATCTTTAAGCTGGACGCATGAATCTATGAATTTAACAAGATTTCAGTTGCTTAAGTGCAGGATATTTTAATCACAAAAATGTTGCAAAGGCCTTCCTGAAACTGTGCCTGTAGGGAAACATTGTTCTATGGCCAATTCTGGGCTAGTAATCTTGGTTTGGAGGTAAACACTAGTTGACTCACCTAGACTCATGCCTCTAGAGGCAGTGAATGGCACTGTCGGCAGCGTCCCATGAAAGAACATGATAGAACAGTGATTTTTTTTTTTTTTTTTTGAGACGGAGTCCATTACCATCGGTAGAGTGCTGTAGCATCATAGCTCACAGCAACCTCAAACTCTTGGGCTTAAGTGATTCTCTTGCCTCAGCCTCCCAAGTAGCTGGGACTACAGGCGCCTGCCACAACACCCAGCTATTTTTTTGTTGCAGCTGTCGTTTAGCTGGCCCGGGCCAGGTTGAACCCACCAACCTTGGTGCATGTGGCCAGCTCCATTAACTACTGTTATGGGCGCCGAGCCTAGAACAGTTATTTTTAACTGGTGTGCTGTGAGAGGCTCTTAGATATGCCATGAAAATTTTTAAACATTAATTATTTTTGAAAGAAGTTCAAAGCACAGTAAGTATATTCTTTTTTTCACTCTTTTGTTGATCAATCTAATTTAAATGTGATTTAAGTGTGCTGTGTAAATTTAACTATAGATTCAAGTGTATCATGAGATAAAAAGTTTGAAAAACACTCTTGATAGAACCTCAAAATTACTCTGGAAGATACACGAGGGGCATACCTTGTCTTTACCCTTAAAGGTCCAAAAACCTTAGGCAGGACTTTTCAGGGCAGGATGAACTAAAGGGAGGATTTATGTGCATAGCCTTTTCTGTCTTCTGCCAGTTAAAGGCCACCATAGTTTCTACTCTTGTTCCTTAGGACCATCTAAGCCAGTGGTTCTCAACCTTCCTAATGTTGAGAACATTAGGGTCAAGACCCACAGGTTGAGAACTGCTGACTAAGTAGATCAGAGTAAAGTGGCTGTTGGAATCTTCACAGCCTTGTAAAAATAGTTCATGGTCTCAGTTTCCTTCAACAAAGATAGGGCAAACCCAGTGTGACAACTGTTTGTAAGAGCCACAATGAGGGTGGTGACCTAGAACCTTGTTTGGACCAGTGTGAGTTTTTATGCAAGAGCTATGCTTACTGCACTGCCAAGTTTCTAAGAGGAAACTTAATTGAAGGAAATAGAAGATGAGGCAAGAAATTAAGGGTAGAGATAATCCGAAACAGGTCAGAAAGTAGAATTCAAGATGTAGTTAGATGAGAGAGTTCAAGAGTAGATCATAAACAAAGCAGGGATCCGAGAAGCGCTCTTGTATAAGTAGAGATGAGGAGATGTGTAAGAGTCAAATGGCTGGCTTAAGAGTATACAGCTGTTACTAAATTCTTAAATTCATAAGCTGGGATTAAATTCTGTTAAATACTGTGGCCTACTACATGAGGCACTTAGATTCTCAGAGAAAGCAAACAAGCCATACTAAAACATAAAAACACATAACTCATCTTCTTGGTGTTTCAAATATTTATTTTAGGTAGTAAAGGCTTTTATTGTTCTGAATCCTGATTACAAGTTACATGATCAAGAACAACTTAAAAAGGAGATTCAGGAGCATGTTAAAAAAACTACAGCACCTTATAAATATCCCAGAAAGGTAGGCATTCTAATTATGATATGTGCTCAGAGTTTAAGAAAATTCCAACTGTTTATTTTTTCCTTTTTGATGAAATGTTCTCTTCAAACATGCTACATCAAATGTTCCAAACTGAACTAATGACCTGGCTAGTTGGCTTACAGAACTTGCAATAAATCCTAACTATCAAGAAAAATCTCAACAATACCTTTCCTCTCCCTTTTTGGGTTATTACCATAAACCCACCCCATCCATCCTAATTCTTTCACCTAGAATTCACATAACTGCTATATAAGTGGCTGTAGCTGAAGATGAAAACTTCTGGACTAATTTTCTTCTCCTTGCTACCAACAGGTAGAATTTATTCCAGAGCTGCCAAAGACTGTCAGTGGGAAGATAAAAAGAAATGAACTGAGGAAGAAAGAATGGAAAACAGTTTAGATTCATTCTATTAATTATTGTGGTATCTATAAATCTATAGAAACTGCAAGAAAAAATGTGGTAGCATGCTTAGGAACTATAGATTTAAAATATCTTGTGGTTATGACATCAGGGCTGAATTCTTTTTTTTTTTAAACGCTGAGATTTAGATGCATTTTATTTTATTTTATTTTTGGCCGGGGCTGGGTTTGAACCCGCCACCTCCAGCATATGGGGCCGGTGCCTTACTCCTTTGAGCCTCTGCATTAGTGTCAATGTTGATATAATTTGTTAATATAAAATGAATGTCATCAATTGCTGAGGAATTCTAAATATGTAATATAGAACCAAATCTTTGTCCCATTGTTTTTCAAATTTTAGTTAAATAATTCTTCTGTTTTTAGTAGAGACAGGTCTCGGTTTTGTTGGTCTTGAACTCCTGAGCTCAAGCAATCCACCTGCGTAGGCTTCCCAGTGTGCTAGGATTATAGGTGTGAGCCACCATATCCAGCCTTGAATAATTCTTCTGATATGTTGATATACAAGTCAGAAGCTATGTTCAATGTGTGAAATAACACTAAACAACTTATTAAAGTTTTTATAAAAGTATTAAAAGAATATCATAATTTTCAGAGAACAAGTATCTACTTGAAAATAGACTAGGAATTTTTATTCACACTTTTGTTCAAATAATCTAAAGATAGTTTAAATCTTATTGCAAGGCCAAACTATAGAACAAGAATATCAGTCCTTTTTGTTTATTTAACCTAATAAATGTAGTTTATAAAATATTTCATTTGTGGTTCTTTAATAAAGTATGATAAATTCATTAAATGTGAATATATAAAATATAGTCTAAGACATTACCAGAATATTAATGTTTGGGAACTCAAGGAATAGTTAAGATTCATACAGGAAAGTTTATCAATTCCTCATTGTAGGCCTGAGTCTCAAAGAATTTTTAGTGGAAAAACCTAAATTTCTATCATGAATATGGCTTGTTTCTGAAGAACTACAAGTGAGTCCCCGTATGGAATGAGATAGAACTACCCTGTTGGCTCTTTCCTTTTTAAATGTTTCTTCCCATTTGAAATAACCACAACATTTTCTGTTTTCTTGATATTTCCCAATAGGGCAACAATAGAAGATTTTTCCGTGGTTCGGTCCATTATTAGAAACAACAAGTCGCTTAGATCTTCGGCCACACTTGCATAAGGGAGGTGTCATTTTCCCACTCCTCCAAGGCTCCTGTAGGTTAACTGTAGAAGTTAATATAGAAGGGAGAACCTTCCGAGAAGAAGTTTTTACTGGAGGGCAATCAGATGATATAGATTTTTCTTCATGAATATTGAAGGTTTGTTTTTTTGCTGGTGGGAAAGTTGGGGGATTGGATGGACTCCTTTTAACACCTCCTAAAGGAAGAGAATGTTTCCCCAAAGCTAAAGGATGAGACACATTGGCATTAACACCGTGGAAAGTATTTGATTTGTGTTCAGGTAATTTAAAGGCAGAAACATCTGAACCTGGGTATTTGGTTTCTTTTATATTATAAATAGTAGTATGAGGACTCTTGTACACAATTGACCTAGAATTTTCAGATTTTTGAGGAGTTTCTTCTATGCCTTGAAAGTGTTCATGATTTAGCACTTCTGATTCTTTTAAAACCATTAATCTTTCTTCAGAATTAACTGAGGTGTCTAAGCCTGAGTCACTAATGGGAACTGTACAATCTCTACTTTGCTCTGGCTGAGAGGCTGGCAGTAAAACTACATCCTCCCAGTCAGTCAACATAGGTAAACAGTCAAGAGCAGAACTCACTTCTGTATCAGAAACATGATTAACAGATGAAATGGTGGTAGAAACAAGTACCAATTCTGAACCAATTGCTGAAGACTTAGTTTTGGTATTAAAGGCAAGATGCTCATTTTTTCTTTGCTTCTGCATATAGTCAGGCAAATTCAAGGTAGGAGAGTGTAACTGCCCCAGAGAAGTAGAGGACTTAAAGCAGCTTTTGACACTGTGAAGACCAAGACCTGCTTTTATATTCTTTACTGGTAATTGATCCTGCTGTACCTTTACAGTAGAATTCATACAAATTGACTCCATTTGAACTTTTTCATGAGAATTCATTGTATTTTTAGGCTCCCTATCGTATATGCTGGAACCCTGTACACTAATGTTGCAGGCAAATGCTTCTTCAACTCGATTTGTATTCACATTTCTGGCCAGAATTCTGGGATTCTTCTTAGCGGAAACCTACGATTCCACAGACAAATCCAATAGCTTTAGAAACTGTGCATTCATAATTTCGTTAGTACACATTATATGACACGATGAAAAAGAAAAGTGTGATTAATTTACAATTGATTTCATACATGAAATCTGCATTTCTTTTTTTTTTTTTTTTTGCGGTTTTTTTGGCCATGGCTGGGTTTGAACCCGTCACCTCCGGCATATGGGACAGGCGCCCTACTCCTTGAGCCACAGGTGCCGCCCGAAATCGGCATTTCAATGAATCTATGACTACTTCTGGAGTTTGAGATGACAGAATAGAGGTAAGACACCACTAACCTTGTTCAAGGACCTTGTAATTTTCATTTGGCAACCATCCCTGATCATTTTCCAAGCGAGAAGCGCGGTATTCCGAGAATCATCCAACCCTGAGAAAATAGATAAAAAACAATGTAATGGGAAAAAGGGGTAAAAGTTAGAGTGTCATGGTGTTATAGCTCACTGCAACCTCAAACTGTTAAGCTCAAGTGATTCTTTTGCCTCAGCTTCTTGAGTAGCTGGGAATACCACAACGCCCAGCTGTTTTTAGAGATGGGGTCTTGCTCTGGCTCAGGTTGGTCCTCAACTCCTGAAAACTCAAGCAATCCACCTGCCTCAGTCTCCCAGAGTGATGGCCATCTATTGATTTTAATCACGATAAACTGGTCTTGTGGAGAGCTGTGGCAGCATTACCAATGAAAAATAAAACCTTCTACATTTACAGAAATGTGAAAACTTGTTAGACAGTTCCCTAAATCATGACTAACATTTTGTAGGGACTATGATTTGTGAGTAATCTAACAGTCTTGTTCAGTTTTTTCACTAGGCTACTGTATCATTGGGAGCACTTCAGTCTCCTTTTTGATGTGGCTAATTCTTTTCATTCTTTTTAGCAAATAGAAAGCCACTAGATGGCAGTCTTTATCTTATAATAGTTTATGAAAAGTGATTGAAAGTTTTAGAAACAATTTTAATTTTTTTATGCTGAATATCACTTATTAATAACATTACCAAAAAATGAAATTCATCTGGAAAATCTTATTAAAGTAAAATGACTTATTTAATAAAATGATTTATGATTTAACTCACCAGAATGTTCTCGTCCTGAGAATTCTATTCCTACTTCCTGCAAGGCACCACTTAGTCCTTTTGGTTTTCGCCTATAGAAAAGCTAATCAAATAAAAGAAGACATATGTAAAAAATAATTACTATTTGAAAAGCTATGTGCTAACCACTTTTGACAATTTTTAGTTCTATTTTTTGTTGTACTACTTTTAAGTACTTTAAGGAATATATTTATGTGAACATTCAAAAAACTATCTTATTTAAAGAAACTCTTACCCATGTGTGAGATAAAATTTAATAATTTTTCACCAAAAGAAGGAAAGTGAACATATACCCTCACATTTGGCTGTTACCTTGTAAATTGCTCTGAGATCAATCCAAGAATTTAAGAACACAGGCTTTAGCAGTTGTTTTCTTTTACATTCATACTCCAGGCAAACCCCCAAGTCCCAGTCTGCATTAAGTACATTAAAATAGAACAAAGTCAATGAAGCCAGAATTTTTTACTTATGCTGCCACCATTTACAAATAGAATGTTGAAAGACAATACAAAAATAGAACAAAGATGTACTTACTCTAGTATCTAAAAAATTATTTGCTTTATATAACTTACTATTTAGAAATTAGGTTTTTAATCATGATAAAACTCATTCTCAAAATGATTTCTTTCTTCTCTTTTTTTTTTTGAGACAGAGTCTATGTTGCCCTCGGTAGAGTACTATGGCGTCACAGCTCACAGCAACCTCCAACGCTTGGGCTTAAGGGATTCTCTTGCCTTAGCTTTCCAAGTAGCTGGGACTACAGGCACCTGCTACAACACCTGGCTATTTTTTAGTTGCAGTTGTCATTGTTTAGCAGGCCTGGCCCCGGCTTGAACCCACCAGCCGCCTCAGTGTATGTGGCTGGTGCCCTACTCACTGAGCTACAGGCGTAAAGCCTCAAAATGATTTCTTAAACACTCCCCAAAAAACACTACTTCAGAAAGAGTAAGGTATTAAATTACAAGGCTTATATTTCCTATAGTCTAGAAAAATATTAATATAATCGAGAAACCAAACGTTCTGTAGTAACTGGAAACCAAATATGATCAGTGCTAAACCATCATTAGCACAGTATTGTTATCAATGACTATTAACGGCAATGCTATATATATATATATCACAGTCACACAAAGACCTACTTTAAATGTCCTTTTTTTCCCTTGAAGTCTACATTTGTTAACTATCAAAGCGTAAAAGCAAAGGATGTAAGCTGAACAGGATGCTTAAGGATGCTTTATTCAAGGCTTTAGAAAATAACATAAGAGTTTTTACTACATCATCTTTGCCTGGATTCAGAAGATAAGAAAATCTAAAAAGAGTCTTAAAAAGTTAAGGCTTAAAATTTTAAGGTATCCCAGAATGCCAATTTTAAAAATATGAATTTACTTTTCTTGGTTAACATCTGTTAGGCACTTGGATTTCTTTAGGTGGCCTTGGAGGTTAATAAGTATAATTCTAGATTAGTAAGTATAAAAATAGAAATAAAAAATTACATAGTGGTAATACTACCCAATGGTGATTGATAGGTATAACTTATTTTTTACCTGACCAAGTAACAAATGCACATAACTTTACTTCAGAAGTAGAAGGCTCTGAAACCTCAGCAGCAAAAACAATTTTCTTCTGTTGCTCAATTTTATGAATCCATTTACAGAACTGAGATAAGCAAATCTTCAGAGGGGCCCCTTCATCAACTTGTGCCTGAATTAGAAAATGACAAAATCTGAATTCAACAATCAATTCCATAATTACTGAGCACATATTATAGGCACTGTGGGAGGATGTAACAAAGAAGTTCTGACTGGCAAAGAGGTTAGCTTGTGAAAAGATGTTAAAATACATGGGAGAGAAATAATGATGAAAGCTGTCCAAGGTAAGAAAATTCAGGTTGATAAATCTAAAATTCCACAAAAATATAATCATTAAATCATTAAATATGTAAGTGACAAATTCAAAGTCACTTTATGTTCATAAAATAAATTTGATCTTCATTTTTATAACATTCTTTTTTAAAAATCTAGTCCTGAATCCCAAATAACACTACTCTTTCTAATTTTTTAAGATCCAGTGGATTTCTGGAGGGGACATTAATTCTCCTAAAACTGAAATAATCTAATTCCAAATGATATATAACTTTTCTTTTTGAAACTGATTACTGAATTTTAAAATTTGCATCATACCTGCTTTATGCCTGTCAGTTCCATGCAAAATTCTGAAAGAACTGGATGTTCCTGAGGCTGAACATAAGCATGGAACTCAGACTCAATGTCTCCAGTTGATGTGTTCAACAGTACAGCTGGAAATTCAACTAAATGAAAGAATTACCAATTGACACTTGAATATGATAACTTTTAAATTAATGCTGCAGTTACCCTAAATCATATATATATTACCATAACAGCATTATTAAAAAGTTTCAGTAAAAACTTATTAAAATGACCAAAGCAGTGTGATAAAAAATATTGACTTATTCTTGGTATAATTCTATTTTAACCTTTTTTTTTCCTTGAGATAGTCTCACTCTGTTGCCCTAGGCTAGAATACCATGGCATCAGCCTAGCTCATACCAACCTCAAACTCCTGGACTCAAGTGATCCTCCTGCCTCAGCCTCTCCAGTAGCTGGGTCTACAGATGTCTACCACAACACAGGGCTAATTTTTCCATTTTAGTAGACATTTTGCTCAGACTGTTCTTAAACTCTTGAGCTCAAGCAATCTTCCTGCCTCAGCCTCCCAGAGTACTAGGATTACAGGCCTGAGCAGCCACGTCCAGTTGAAAATTCTTAATTAAATATAAAGACCATATGGGATTTGAAATGGGCTCATTTTCTGGAAACTTTTTTTTTTTCAGTTTCTATGCCATTGAGGTTCTGTATGTAATCATAAAACATATGTTTTATATAATGCCACATTTAGATATTTGGGATTTTGTTCTTTTTTAGTTACGACAAGTTTTATATTTAACTACTAAATCACATCATTTAGTTTTCTGAAACTATTGGTTGGTTTGTATCTATAAACTTTAAAGAGACTCATCAAGTGTTAGCTTTGGGATTAGCAATTCTCACTTACTTATTTCCTGGGTACGGTGGCACTTCCCATCATTCCAGCATGTGGACTCAAAATCAATGACAATTAAGTAGTCAAACAACTGCTCTGCAAAAAGATCAAGGTGTACTTGTGTTTTACTAGTGTTGAAAGTGGAAGGCTACTCAATGTAAAGAAACGCTACTTACTGGATTTACTTCTTCCTGGATTTCCATTTGCTGGTGCAATTGATTTTCTCCTAATTAATCCAAGTTGCCTGAAAATTTGAAACAATCCAATACGATCAATGAACTCATTCACACTCCTATTGGAAAAGATTATCAAACTAATGGTACTAGACATAGCAAAACCCTCATTATTGTGTTATGATTGACAGGAAATTGAACTCAACTATGGATTTATCCTCATGGACCTCAAAAACACATGTGTGTATCTGCAAACTTAGGCTAACTGTATCTGCTACATTTTACAGTTGTTAAAGTTTTGCCTAAAGCAAACTGACTGTAACCCACTGTTGTACCAATCACTGAGTTTTGACAGGTGGTCATATATTCAAACCTTGTTTCAAATCAGCCGAAGGACAAGCTGTAACCAAACGGGCCACAACCTTGCTTCTGTTTTCTGTCCATAAATCCTTTCCCACCCATGTCAGTAGCACATGGGGGTCACTCTGAAATCTATTCTGGTTAGGGGACTGCTTCATTTGCAATTCTTTGTTCAATTAAACTGTGTTAAATTTGTCTAAAGTCTGTCTTTTAACACAGTAATCTTGACTCAAATGATTATAAAGGTAAAAATGTACCAAAAAACTTGTGTTATTTTTGCCTTTGTATTTTTCAAGCCCTTGCTATGTATATAGCACAGTTTCAAGGAAATAAAACAACACATGGTTCAGTCTTCTAACTTAAAAATGTAAGTTAAGAAACAAGACAGTCAAGGAACCACTGCAAAGTTATCTATAAGGGAACCACAGGGACCCAAAGGGAATGTGCTAGGGTCCAAGGAAAGGGAAAAGCTTACAGAGGTCCTCAGCCCAGTCTTTAGTGCAAGTAAGACAAAAGACTACCATGAGTAGGTAGAATTCTAACCAGTCACTTCCTGTTGTAGTTTTCTGTTTAAGAGGTGAGAGGGAAGAACCAGGATTTGGGAATAATAACAGCTAACATTTATTGCTTACATAGCAGGTACTTTTAGGAGTGGGGAGCCCGTGGTCTTCTAATTTCAAGACTGTTGTTTTTTTTTTAAGCACCAAGAGGCAAGAAAACTTCACCTTTCTCTGCTGCACCCCTTTTAATCAAAGGGATTGGTTCTATAAAATTTACAGATTCAGTCAAAAGACCACACTTTATGATGTAGAAGGCCACATGTGGCCTTAAGGCTGCAGGTTCAAAAAGCTAAGATAAATGGTGACCTCATCTACTCCTCAACAACTGTAGGAAGCAGACGTGATTTTGCTACCTATATTTTATGGATAAGGAAAGAGATTCAGTGAATTTCCCAAAGAACCCAGCTTTGGTATGACAACGCTGGATTGTCCAACTCTAAAGACCACTCATGCATTATACTGCATCTAGACATCAGCAAGGTGAACAGCACGTCCAGGAATCAGGGGAAAAGCAGCAGTGATTCATATTACGAATTAAACTTTCAGTGACGAGGTGGTGGGGTGAACGGTCCCGCCCGAGACTTTCGACCAGTCTACAGTGTGCAGTCACTTCCCGTCGTTTCCAAGAGCCTAGAACGAGCCTAGACATCGAATCAACGCCACACGGCGTCAAGAGCCAAAAGTTCCTCCGCCTGGAGCTCCTTCGCCTCCGAGCAGACGGCGGCCTGAGCTCGCGGCCGTCTTCTAATCAGGGGCATTTGTGATCCGGCTAGACAAGCACGGAGCGCGAAGAATAAAGGCTGCCACCGAAGATAACCATCCACCTGGCTTTCTGGTGGATGCCAGCACCGAACCACAAGCGGAGCCCTAGCCCCCAAACCTCTCACGTACCGCGCCAGCCGTTTGGTCGCCATTCCCGACACTCCCTGCTCTCGAAGTCCAACGGCGGAAGTCGGTCACTCCCACTTCCGGCCGTTCAAACGCCGGGCGCGGGTGAGGCGGCGGCTGCGGCGGCTGAAGCAGTGGGTGTTCTACTGTCTGCCCGGCTTCGGTTCTGCGTTTCCGGGGCTTAGGTGCGCAGGGAGGTCTTTGAGGCCGCGGAGCCGCCTGGCACCACCCTCTTAGCTCTTTGCCACGGGCCGGGGGCGCGGCGTTTCCGTTGGGGAGCCGTTTGGAATTTGGCCCCTGACCCGGACGGTAGAGCCGTTAGGGTTAGTGCGGTGCGGAGCTCTGGTGCGCGGAGTGGGGAAGATCGTGGGCATCCTCGGTTTTCGCGGGAGCAGGAAGGGCTTTGTAAACTGTGACTTGAGGATCGGGTCCCAAAGAGGTTGTACGCTGTTAGCCCTGCCGGCTCTTCCCAGGAGAGGCAGCCTAGCTGGGAATCTGCTTCTTTCTCCACAGACTCATGGAACCAGAAAGGGAAAGGACCGGGAGGAACCTCAAGAAGGGCAGGAAGAGAAGGCGGGCCCCGAACCAGCTGGTCCGGGCGGCTGAAGCGTTGAGAGCCGGTTGGGATCTTGAAGAGAGGCAGCCCGAGGCCAAGGTGAGCAGAGGGGAGCCCTAGCAGGCGGCCCAAGGCGGCGTGGAGCTCCCAGACCCTCCCCCTAACCGCGCGCCCGGGTCCCTGGGAGCAGTCAGGCTCCCCCATTAACTGGTGGCTTAAAACTGTTGTAGTGCCTTCCACATAGTAGTAATGTTCATTCAACAAATAGAATTGTTTTATGTTCTTGGGCTAACCCAGTACACAAGAAACACAAAATTCCCTGTTCCTGTGCAATTTACATTCCGGTAGGGGAGTAATAAGGCTGAGGTTTCTTGCTGTCTGCCACTTAACTGGGCACTTATGGGTAAATCAGTAAATAAAGATTACTCCTGTCATAGGGCTTATATTCTAGTGGACAGACAGGTGTTATGAAATAGACAACCATAAATGTATGTTATATAATATGTTAAAAGGGGATTAGAGTTATGAAAGTTTTATTAAATGGAATTCCAATTTTTTGCTTACCAGATTGGCAAAAAAAGTGAATGTCAGTATGGTAAAAAAGTGTAAGGAGTTTGACAATTTCTCTTATTTATCCCCCCTCCCCCTCCCTTCCCTCCCGCATGCCCCCTCTTCTCTCCCTTTGCACCCTCCTCCTTACTTATATATCCCCCCTCCCTTCTCCCTTCCCCTTCTCTGCTCTCTTCTCTCTCTATTTAGAGCTCTAAGGTCTCACTGTGTTACCAGGCTGGTTTCAAGCAATAATTCTGCCTTAGGCTTTCTAGTCACTGGTATTACAGGCATAGACCATTGCATCCTGCGAGTCTCACTATGTCGCCCTCAGTAGAGTGCTGTGGCATCACAGCTCACATCAACCTCAAACTCTTGAGCTTAAGTGACTCTCTTGCCTCAGCCTCCCAAGTAGCTGGGACTACAAGTGCCCACCACAAGATTTTTGTTGCAGTTGTCATTGTTATTTTAGCTGGCCCCTGGCCAGGTTCAAACCTGCCAGCCTGGGTGTATGTGGCTAGCTCTGTAAGCACTGTGCTACAGGTACCAAGCCCATCCTGCCATTGTTAACTTATTCTGTTTTATTTTGTACCTCAGGTGGGACTTGAACCCATAATCCATGGCTTAGGAAATCAACGATTTTTTTTATTTTGAAACTTCCTCAAACTTACAGAAAAGTTGCAAAAAGAGTACAAAAAACTATCCCCAGCCAACTTTTTTCTTTTTTTCCGTAAGAGACAGCATCTTTCCGTTGCCTGGGCTAGAGTGCAGTGATGTGATCATAGCTCGTTGGCAACCTCAAACTCCTGGGCTCAAGCAGTCCCCCTGCCTCAGCCTCCCCAACAGCTGGAACTATAGGTACATACCATCATATGTGGCTAATTTTTCTGGGGTATTTTTATGAGACAGAGTCTTTCTCTTTTTCAGGCTGATTTTAAACTCCTGAGTTCAAGCAGTCCAGGGTGGGATTACAGGTGTGAGCTGCTGCACCAGGCACAGGGTCATTATAGTTTTCTCTCTTTTCATATTTGTAGCTTCCTTCTCCAAAAGTGAGAAATCTGATTCCCGGTGTCTTCAATATGTTTGACTAGTCCCCCACGTCGCTGCCACTGCTCTCTTCCACACATAGCCTCTTCATCCTTCTTGGGTTCCATAACCTTTGCACTAGGTCACCTTCCTTTGTGAGTGCCCTCATTGTTCCTGTGACAGGCTACTACTACCATCCCCCTCACATGGACACCCTCACCCCATTGAAACTCTGAATCCTGAAATAGGCCACTACTATCCTCAGCATTGATGCCATCTTTACACTAAACAGTATCTGACATCTCATGTGAAGCCTCACTGCCCCCCCACCCCCACCAGTGGATGACCTAATGTTGCTTAGGCTTTTATACTCCATCCTGGGGCACCTTCCTGCATAGATGTGCTGGGCTTCTGCTACCAGTGCTAGACTGTTGTCTTCCCTATAGGATGGGAAGACAACCTACTTAGGCTCTTGACATTTCATGCCTGGCAGTCGTGGTTACTAACCACCATATAGAGATATAGACCTCTGTCTCTTGCAATTCAACTTAGTCTCATACATTTTTGCTTGGTAAAAATAAATTGGCATGTTCTTTCAGGAGGTAGCAATATTTATCAAAATGTAAAATATACGTGATCATTTTGACCAGGAATTTATCTTGAGAAAATGATAGGTATACAGGATAGCAAGTTCCTCATAATATTTGTAATTTAAAAAAATACAAAGTCTGGGCTGGTGTGGCTCATGCCTGTAATCGTAGCATTTTGGGAGGTCGAGGTGGGTGGATTGCCTGAGCTCAGGAGTTCAAGAACAGCCTGAGCAAGAGCAAGGCCTTGTCTCTAAAAAAAGTAGCCAGTGATTGTTGCAGGTGCCTATAGTCCCACAGGTGCCTGTAGTCCCGGCTACTTGGGAGGATGAGGCAAGAGGATTGCTTAAGCCCAAGAGTTTGTGGTTTCTGTGAGCTCCAGTGCCATGGCACTCTACCGAGGATGACAAAGTAAGACTCTGTCTAAGAAAGAAAAAGTCATTTTTTTTTTCAGATTATACATTTTTAGATAAATTTAGATAATGGGCTATTACTGAAGTATGAAAATTAATATCTGTTACACTTAACTGACATGGAAAGATATTCACAGATTAAGTTAGGGGTAGGAAGTTGATTTTAAAACAGTGGATGGGCTCTGTGCCAGTGTTCAGTGGTTAGGGCGCTGGCCACATACACTGCTAAACAACAATTGACAACTACAACAACAAAAAAAAAAATAACCGAATGTTGTGGCAGGTGTCTGTAGTCCCAGCTACTTGGGAGGCTGAGGCAAAAGAATCACTTAAACCCAAGAGCTTGAGGTTGCTGTGAACTGTGACGCCGTGGCACTCTTCTGACGGGGACATAGTGAGACTCTGTCTCAAAAAAAACAAAATGGAACAAAGAGTGGGTAACTCCCTTGGGGACAATATAACTAGAGATGAAAAGAGTTTAAGTTTTGGAGTCTGCATTCCAATTTTGGTTTTTCTATTTCTCCATTTCTTTACCTACAAAATAGGGATAGCAGTGCTCAGAAATGTATCTAGCTAATCCTAAGTGTTCATCATTAGCTTGAGCCTGTGGGAGGAAACTAGCAACCAATCTGGTATTGTAGTATGTCAGACATTAGCTTTAGTATGTCAAACTGGGGCTATCTTACTGGTCTTTCCAATAATTTAATGAGATAAAATAATTACTCATGGATGAAGCAACTGAGTCTTAGAAAGATTAAGGCACTAGTCCAAGATGATAGAGCCAAGATTTCATGTCAGTTGTGGAGATATAAGGAAAGGGAAACAGCAGCTAGATCATAAATCAATGTGGTCTAAGCTAAGGAGTCAGAATTTATTCCAGGGCAACAGGAAGTTCAATGAAGGTTTCCCTACACTCCTTGAAAGAGCTTTGTACTTATATCTGTTTGAATAATTCATGCTAGTTATAATATTTAGACAATGGAAAAACTTAAAATAGACAAAAGACACACAAGATAAATGAAAATAAGTGGCTTATAGGACTCAGTTTCATTTTGGTCTGGGACACAGCAGAGTATAGCAATTAAGAGCTCAAGGCCATGAAGTCTTGGCTTTAACCAAACCAAACTGTGAGTTTGGATGCAGTGTTCCTTCAAACCTTGTAGACTCGTTATAAAGACTCAGCCCTCAGCGGCAGTATTTTTTCATCTCAGTAGCCACCCCCAAACTTTAACCCCCTAACCCATAGGCAGTTAGGCTGTTTGTTCTCATACTTTTGTAAAAAGCATTTACCTACCCTGTGTTGGAATTACCTATTGCATTTTCCCCCATAGTAGAATGGACTCCTTGAGATCATGAATTTTTGTAGCATATAACCAAGTATCTGTAATTCAGGTTCTGTATTAGTGTTTATTAAATATCCTATTATAATCATGTCATGTCCTAGTTAGTGGTTTTCTAGACCTTCATTTTCAATTAATTGAAATGCTTTTTACTGTTTGGATATACCTGCATGTTAAAGTAATCAGAAACTAGAATAATAATTTGCCTTGTTTTGTTGCTATTCTAGACAATCATGGTTTGCTGCCCTCTGTTTTATTGTTTTATCTTTGCAGAAAGCCCGCTTATCTACCATTTTATTTGCTGAAAACTGTGAAGTAACCCATGGCCAGCTATGTGAATTGCTAAAATATGCAGTTCTGGGCAAATCCAGCATTCCTAAACCTAGGTATGAATTTCACTTAAATGCGTGGTGGGCATAAAGCCAAAGGTTCAAACTGGTGTGTAGGGGACCATATCTGGCTTATATTATTTTTGTTATGCAACATGTCTTAATTTTTTTTTTTTTAAATGGGCTCAGCCCCTGTGGCTCAAGTGGCTAAGGTGCCACCTTGAGGCTCTGTCTCAAAAAAAAATTTTTTTTAATGATAGCTATCAATAGTTAAATCTGAGAATTCTTATATAAAAATCCAGATTTTTTACTTCTTTAAAAATCTCAAAGATCTGGCAGCAGTCCCTTTATTTCTGCATGGCAATAATTTGTCAAAGCTATGTGGTGGCCTGTCCCTTTAAATGGGGCATGTCTTACCTGGCCTGCTTCCCTTACTATATCTGTCTGGCTGCTATAGTTAATTTGCTACCCCCAGTACAAATGTTGAAATAACATGTTGATAGGCTGAGAGTTGCAGTCAGTCTTTTTTTTACATTTTAATAGCAAAGGGCAAAGAGGAAATTTTACTGTTTTGATATTGTCAGTGCCATTCTGCCATTCTTTTTTTTTTTTTGCAGTTTTTGAACCTGCCACCTCCGGTATATGGGGCTGGTGCCCTACTCCTTTGAGCCACAGGCGCAGCCTCATTCTGCTATTCTTAAGTGTCTTAATGAAAATTGTTTTTATATATGTACTATTAAAGAGATTTTGTTTAAGGTAGGATCTTGCTATGTTGCCGAGTTTGGTCTCAAACTCCTGGGCTCAAGCATTTCTCACATCTTAGCCTCCTCAGTACCTGGGATATTAGGTATGCACCACTGCATGCAACTCTAGATTTTTTTTTTTTTTTTGAGACAGAGCCTCAAGCTGTTGCCCTGGGTAGAGTGCTGTGGCATCACAGCTCACAGCAACCTCCAACTCCTGAGCTTAAGCAGTTCTCTTGCCTCAGCCTCCCAAGTAGCTGGGACTACAGGTGCCCGCCACAACGCCCAGCTACTTTTTGGTTGCAGCTGTCATTGTTGTTTGGTGGGCCCGGGATGGATTCGAACCTGCCAGCTCGAATGTATGTATGTGGCTGGCACCTTAGCTGCTTGAGCCACAGATGTCGAGCCGCAACTCTAGATTTTTTAAATGTGTATATTTTTATGGGTGAAGTTGTTATGAATCAGCTAGTTCAAAAGTCATCTTTTTACATCAGTAGGTACTGCCATTAGGTAGTCGGTTTATCTAAAACTGAATTTCTGAAGCCAGCCATTTGATTACCTGGCTTAGGCAGGGCTGAAGAATAGTTTGGGATCTTGGAAATGAGGATTTGTAAAGTGATCTTAGTTCTGATTTAAAACAAATTTTAATAGGATGATGGATTTAAGTATGTTTAACTGCACTGCATTTTGTTTCCATTGGATTTAAATGCAACAAATTTTTTTTTTAAAAGATCTTTATTTCAATTCCGTGCACTAATGGCTGTCTTGGAATTGGAGGCAATCAGCAAGTGATGACAAATTCTTTTAGTTGTCACTGCATTTTTTTTCATACTTCCTTTATATATACCTATAACTGACTTGAAGGTATTACTCATAGCTGTGTTGGTTTGATTTTTCAACAGCTGGTGCCAGGTTTTTCACCAGAACCACCTGAACAATGTGGTGGTTTTTGTTCTTCAGGGAATGAGTCAGCTACACTTTTACAGATTCTATTTGGAGTTTGGATTTCTTCGAAAGGTGTTCAGACATGTAAGTTACCAAAAATTTGTGTAGGGGCTAAGTCAAGTCCTCCCATCCTAAAACTAGTACTTGTGTCTGGGACCATGCTTCTTGATAATCTGACTTTCTTTGTTAACCTAATAGGGGATATTGAAAACAAAAGGACTAAGATTTAGTTAGCTCATGTTGAAATTAGATTTGTCTCTGATTTTCTTTGGTAATCTAGGCAAAACAATTATTCCCAGATTACAATCTTTGGTTCCCAGGTTGTTACTATTTTATTTGAATTATGATGTTTTCAGAAATGTAACATTTACGTCAAAATCTGTGTTTTTTATCTCTCAGAAAAATCAAAAGAATGGGTATCCTTAGAACAATATATGGAGCTGAATAGCAACTGACATGTTTAGAAAGAGGCTTGTGCCCTCTATTTTACCATAGCCTCCTTCGTTTCCTATTGGCTTGTTTTATCCATTCACCCCTGAAAGTGTTTGAGTTGGTGACCCCTAATTTAATTTCTTTGAGCCATCCTTTTCTTTGTGCTTTCATTTATTGTGCATGTCTTAAGTGCCACGCCCTATATTAATAATAGACAACATGTTATATGTATTATCTCTTATAGTCGTGTAAGAGATAGATGCTTTTTTATTTTCATTTTAGACATGAAACTGAGTAACTTACCAAGTTAACAGCTAATATAGATGGTGGAACTGGAATTTAAGTCCAGATAAACTTAAGGCTGGAACATTCAACCTTCTGCCATGTTATATCATCTGTCCTGATTACATGGCATGCTGTTTGATGAAATAATAGATATGGAAGTGCTTTGAAAGATATAACATACTCAGCTCAGCTCCTGTAGCTCAAGCGGCTAAGGCGCCAGCCACATACACCAGAGGTGGTGGGTTCGAATCCAGCCTGGGCCTGCCAAAGAACAATGACAACTACAACCAAAAAATAGCTGGGTGTTGTGGCAGGCGCCTGTAGTCCCAGCTACTTGGGAAGCTGAGGCAAGAGAATCGCTTAAGCTGAGGAGTTGGAAGTTGCTGTGAGTTGTGATGCCACAGCACTCTACCCAGGGTGACAGCTTGAGGCTCTGTCTCAAAAAAAGAAAAAGAAAAATATAAGGCAGTTTCCTTATCTAAGTTATACATTTCTATAAAGTTTGTCCTTTCTTACAATCAGTAATCTGAGAAGCAAAGAAAATTTCAAGGGGTAAGGTGGTTAAGTGTGGCTTTATTTACCAAGCTACTTTTTCATATTAAGAAAATAGTTCTCATTTTACCATGCAAACAACTGTTGTTACACCTTTCATAACACTGGCTTTTCATAGTATTTGAACTGCTTTTAAGTATTTAATATAAAACCTATTATATATTTTCAGAAATTCCGATTGCCTCCTCCCTCGTCTAATTTTCTAGCTGATATCATTGGGCTGCAAAAGAAACAAACAACTAGAGATCTGCCCAAGGTGTTGGAAGGTATGGCTGTGACCCTGATTAGATGATTTGCACATTCTGAAAGATGTTATGGATATGATTTAAGTAGGTTTATCAGTTAGGTTTATTATTTTAAATGATACTCAACTAAAGCGTAAAAACAATTTTGTAAGGAAAAAATGGGCAGGTACCAGGGGAGGAGCCATAGTCCTGGGTTTATGCCTCAGAAACCATCTAGTTAAGTTAGATAGCTCACGACCCACAGGTTGAGAACCACTGCTCTAAGGGAACATAAAAAAGTGGTGAGGAATGAGTATTGATTCCTCCCCATCTCCTTCAGAACTGTGTTTTCCATTATTCTCTGTCCCGCCAGTGTTGACTTCTAACATCCTATCTTGCCATTATTCCCCTGTCCTAAGAGATGCCCATATCTGATCCACAGTTTGATTTGATCTGCACTATATTTTAAGCATCTTTGAGTAAATCACAAAGTAATCATTATGAGATCCTAGGCTCAAAGTACTGAGTTGTGAAATAAAAGGTATAATCAGAAAAAAATAAATTTGGTATGGCTAGAAAATATATCTTGTTAGAGATGCTGAAGGGAATAGGGGCAGGTGGTGGTTAGAGACCAGGCTGAAGAGGTAGATTAAGGTTATGTCTTGCAGGCTTTCAATGCCATATGTAAAGACTTTAGATTTTGTTTTGTAGGCCTTAAGGAGCCATAGGGGTTATGGTTACTTGTCTGTCCTCTTAGGTATTTCCCTCATCTTCCCGAGCTAAATATCAAAGTCCTCAAGGCATAGTCCTTAGCACTCTGATCTTCCTTCATTTCAGTCCTTCCTTTGGAATATTCATCTATATTTTCTAAGCTTATCTATCCTCTGTGAATGACTCCTATGTCTTGTCTTCTAGGTTTGATGTTCTAGATTGCAGGCCTGTATTTTCAGGTGCCTGCTAGACATTGTTGCTTGGATATTCCACTGTCCCTTAATCATAACAGCTCATAGCATTTTTTCTCATCTCTAAATAATGGGCTCTTCAAATTCCTTCTTCTGTCAAGGATCATTTTTTTCCTAAGGTACTAGCGTTGAATTTTAGAATTACTTTCTTTTAGCTCCCCATTCCCAATCTTTCTGCATTGGCTCATTCCTTTTGCTTCTATGATTCTCTATTTACATGTCACTTTACCAGAGATACCTTCCTTGGTTACACTACACATATATACAATACAAGACAGTAACCCTTTCCTTGTCCATCATTCCCTATTCTCCTTCCCTTCCTTTTACTTTTCTTCATAGCCCTCATCCCCACTTAATATATTACATGTTTATTGTCCATCTCCCTAACTAGAATTTAAGTTCCAGAGAGAATTTTGCCAGTTTTGTTCACTGGGGAATTCCCAGGCTAGAACAACATCAGGAATGTAATAAGCAGTGATACGTAAATATTGTGTTGACTGGATTAATTATTTTGTCACCATGACCTACTAGTTTTTCTTGTGTAATGTTTCTTTCACATATCCTTTTTTCTCCAACCCTTCCAACAATTTTAATCCAAATGCTAGTCATTATTTTGCTAGAATTACTGCAAAACCTTTTCTAGTTTCTCTTTCTACTCCATTTTACATCTTTCTTTGAGGTTGATCTCTCTTAAAATACTGTTTTGGTTATGTCACTTATGTTCTCAGGAACTTTTTGTTGCTCTAAAATTAAATTATGTATCGAATGATGGTCTAAACTTCAAACTCTTGAGCCTGGCTTATGTAATGGCTTGCAGTTTATTTGTATCTTTCCTTATTTCCTACACTCCTTAGATTTTTTTTTTTCCTTACTGGTCTGCTCATTGCTGAACCAAGTTTGCTCTGCACATTTCTGTTTTATGTGGAATTCCCTATTCTATTTATGATACTTTGGCTCTTTTGGTTGAAAGGACAAGATGCTCATTTGGGCCACCTTAAGTAAGGAGAGAATTGTTTGAAAAGGATGCATGTGGATTAGAAAGCCATCAGAAACCCAAATGCCCCTAAAAAAGAGCTGTTCTCTGCCCCTTTCACAGAATCCACTTGTCTGTGTATAATTTCTGTTCTCTTTTAACTGGTTAGTTCTCCATATTTTCTAGTTAAAACTCTTAAAGCAGGGCTGGGCATGGTGGCTCACGCCTGTAATCCCAGGACTTGAGAGGCCAAGGTGGGTGGATTGCCTGAGCTCACCAGTTTGAGACCAGCCTGAGCAAGAGTGAGATCCCGTATCTAAAATAGCCAGGCATTGTGTCAGGCTCCTGTAGTCCCAGCTATCCAGGAGGCTGAGGCAAGAGGATCACTTTAAGAATTTGAGGTTGCTGTGAGCTAAGACGCCACAGCACTTCACCAAGGGTGACCAAGTAAGACTGTCTCAAAAAAAAAAAAAAAAGAAAAATTCTTAAAGCAGTCTGATTAGCTTAGCTAATTGCCATTGTTCCTTTTGAGAGTATATCTTGACAAGGAAAATCATGACAAGGAATATCAAGTCACTGCTAATCTTTTTATGGGTCCCTCTTGAGCTAGGCCCACACCATAAATCTAGTTAGTGATGGCCCTCTAGTTAAAGAAGAATCTAGTGTAATTTGAGTAGGTGGCTGGGAGTGGGGCATGTTTAGCTAGAATGGGCTACTCGGAGTGTGATAGGCCCTGTAAGGAACAGGTCTAATAATAATAATACCTGACTTCTGCCTTTTCTTTAAGATTCAACTAATCTTTTCCTCTTTTTAACTATTTCTAACCATTCCAGCCTGAAATATATTCTTCTTCCTTTCCCTCTTATAGCCTTTATTGTTTTAATCCATTGGGACTTATTTTCTTTTTGTATTTTTGTAACTATTAGCTGTAAGCCCCTTAAAAGTTGGGGCTGGGTCTTAGAAATTTGTTGATCTTCATCATGCTTAGCCTACACAACATCTAATATACATATAATTGTTTTTGTTTCAGGGTCTTTACCTTCTGCCAGGTCAAAAGCCAGCATCAACTTGCAGAATGATCCCATCATTCAAAAGTATGGCTGTAAGAAAGTGGGCATGACTAGATGTCTTCTGACAAAGGAAGAAATGAAAACATTTCACTTTCCCTTACAAGGTTGGCTTAAACATAATCTGATATTTCTAACAATGTAAGAATATCTAACAGTTTGTTAAAACACTACAATGAAAGTTCATTTTTCTATCTGCTTTCTGAGTGCCTTAGTCTTATTTCATATTCTGTTATATTAATGGGGAAATAACATTTTAGTACAGTATGTCCCAAAGTGTGTGGTGGTATATCAGGATTGGTAAAGAGATAAAGAGATGATTTTAGGTAGTATGTGAATATGACATTAAATAGCATTGAAATATTTAGTGAGAAAGTAATTCCCTTTCTTTACTTTTCATTTAGTTTTCAATATGTCTTTAACATTTTACTACTTGTCTAATACTTATAATCAGTCTTCCCATGCTACCCCTACATTCCTTAACAAATAGAGCAGGTCTGAGCTCGGAGCTTTGGTTAGTTACATAGCAGGAATTTAATAAAAATATTTTAATTTCATTCTGTTTTGTTAACCTCCTAATTATATTTCCTTTTTAAAAACTGAGATGTAGTTAACTTAACCATTTAAAATATATAGCTCAGGCTTGCTCAGGCCTGGTGGCTCACGCCTGTAATCCTAGCACTTTGGGAGCTCAAGGTAGGTAGATTGCTTGAGCGCACGAGTTTGAGACCAGCCTGAGCAAGAGTGAGACCCCCATCTCCTAAAAAAAAAAAAAGCTGGGCGTTGTGGCAGGTGCCTGTAGTCCCAGCTAGTAAGGAGCCTGAGGCAAGAGGATCGTTTGCATAATTTGCTTAAACCAAGAGTTTGAGATTGCTGTAAGCTGTGATGCCACAGCACTGTACCTACCACCAGTGACAAAATGCGACTCTGTCTCAAAAAAATAAATAAATAGGCTCGGCACCCGTAGTGCAGTGGTTATGGCACCAGCCACATGCTCTAAGGCTGGTGGGTTTAATTCTGGCCCTGGCCAGCTAAACAATAATGACAACCGCAACAACAACAAAAAAATTGCAGGACCTTGTAGTAGGTGCCTATAGTCCCAACTACTTGGGAGACTGAGGCAAGAGAATTGCTTAAGCCCAAGAGTTTGAGGTTGCTGTGAGCTGTGACACTATGGCACTGTAACCAGGGTGATATAGTAAAACTCTGTCAAAAATATATATAAACAAATAAATAAGAAAAATAAAATACACAGCCTAGTATTTTTTAGTATGTTCAGAGTTGTATGGCCATCACTACAATTTTAGAACACTTCTATCTTTCCCAAAGAATTCCCGTACTACATTTCCTTTCAACTGCCCAAGACAGGCAACCATTAATCTACTTTCTGTCTATAGATTTCCCTGTTATGGTTATTTCATATAAGTGGAATTGTGCAATATATGATCTTTTGTGACTGGCTTCTTTCACTTAGCATAATAATGTTTTCAAGGTTCATCTGTGTTGTAGCATGTACTTCATTTATTTTTATTGTTTATATTACATATGTGGATATACTATATCCATCAGGTGATAGACATTTGAGTTGTTTCCACTTTTTGGTGGTTGTGGATAATGTTATGTGGATTCAGGTATAAGTTTTTTGTGTGGCCATATGCTTTGATTTCTCTAGGAACGTAATTGCTGGGTCATGTGGTAATAATGTTTAACCCTTTGAGGAACTATCAGACTGTTTGCCAAAGCAGATACATGATGTTACTTTCACACTGCAACTTATGAGTTTTCCAATTTCTGTATGTTCTTGCCAACATTTGTTATTATCTGTCTTTGAATATACTCATCTTAGTGGATGTGAAGTAGTATCTCACTGTCATTTTGATTTGCATTTTCCTTTTAGCTAATGGTTTTTAACAACTTTTCCTGTGCTTGTTAGCCATTTGTATCTTTGGAGGAATGTCTCTGTTCACATCTTTTTTGTCCGTTTTTTAGTTGGGCTGTCTTTTTGAGTTGTTGGAGTTGTTATATATTACAAATTTATTTTTAAAATAAAGAGAAAAGGCCATCTTGAAAATGGACTTAAAATTTAGTTCATGTATTATAATATTTCCATAAAGATTAAATCAGTTAATATACAAGAGGTGCTAAGCATGGTAGGTGCATAAATAGTTAAAAAATGTTAGTTATTATCATTGCCACTAATAATATAAAGTAGGTAGTAAACTATCTTTCAGATTTGGGGATGCCTTCCTTTTCTGGGTTAGACCATATTTTGATGATCTTAAAAACAATCAGTTGGAAATTTCAGAGAAACAGAAACTGGTCAAAGGTTTGTACATCTTCCTCCAGGGGTGTCTAGCCCATAGCCCATGAGCCACACTTGAGGACTTTTTTGTTTATATGTGGTAGCAGATATCATGAAAATTATGCAAGACCCATTTTTGCTCATCAGCTTTCATTAGTGTTTGTGTATTTAATGTGGGGCCCTCTTGGGGCAACTCTTCTTCCATTGTTGTGCAGAGAATCCACAAGGTTGGACACCTTATTTGATGTTACCTCTACTGCCTTACCATCTGCTTTAAAGGTAGAATTCTTTAGCAGTTCAAATGATTTTTGAGTCTGCGAGCTGAATATACCTGACTTTATGGTACACAATAGATGGAGTACCTTAAACCTGTTGAGCCTTTCTATAGGACATACTGAGGCTTTGATTCCAGAAAATGCAGGTAAGTATCTGAATAGAGTTCAGAGAAATCTCAAGGGTGGAATTGGGTGGAAGGACATACATGGCTAATATTATTTAAATGTACTGCCTACTCTGAAATTCTTTTAGATCTCCACCATGGTGGAATTTTATTCCAATTTTTTTTTCTCTTGCTTTATTTAGGAATACAAGATGCAAATATACAGTTTTTTGCATACTTTATTCATCCTGTCTTAGTGTCAACATGAAAAGAGCCTAGTGACTGTGGTTTAGTCATAATTTAGTTATTTCTTTTCTCATAAGTAGAAAAACTACTTGGCAGCTATCAGGAAGTCCTGGCCTAAGATCCACTTAACAGCAGCCTACATTCTCTCAGAATATAAAAATGCGTGCGTGGATAAAAACCTAAGGACAGCTTGTTGAGAATTGAATATTTTTCTTTGGAACAAGTGATAGTCAGTTGGCACAGGGTTTAATGAATATGGTAAATTAGATCATTTTCAAGTCTGTCCTCTGTAGTTTGAGCAGCATTGTTTGTGTGACATGTTGTGAAGCATTGTCTTGCAAGAGGATTGGCCTGTCTCTGTTAACCAGTCTTGGCTGCTTAATCACAAACGTTCTCATTATTTTGTCCAACGAGTTGCAGTAGATACCAACTGCTGTAGTCAATTGACCAGGTTTCATGAAGCTAGAGTGGATAATCCTAGTGGTGGGCCACCAAACAGACATCAGTAGCTTTTTTCCATCAACATTTGGTTTTGGGTTGTATTTTGTATTTGTATTTCATCTTTATCCAACTGTTGTGCTGAATGGTTGCAATTGGCAAGAAGAATCCACTTTTCATCATATGTACAATACAGTGTAGAAATGGTTCACTTTTATGTTGTGATAGTAAAGAAAAACAAGCTTTGAAACAATTTCTCTTCTGATGCCTGTTTAATTCCTATAGAACCCATATATCCAGTTTCTTTACCTTGCTGATTTATTTTAAATGGTCCAATATAGTTTGAATAATAATGTCTTCTTTGCTGTTAATTCATGCATAGGTTGAGATGGATTCACTTACACTATAGCTTTCAGCTCATTATTATCCACCTTGGTTTCAGGTTGCCACATTGCTCATTTTCAAGAATAAAATGACCAGAATAGAACTTCTTAAGCCATCAGAAGTAGTACTGTGTGTTCATTAGCCACATGCTTCCCAAACACTCTGTTGATATTTCACTCTGTTTGTACTGCATGGTTCCATGCTAGAACTCATATTTGAAAATAACCTGAATTTTTGACTTATCCATGGTTTCACAAAAATTACTTTTAAAAAAATGTGAAAGATAATCACAAGCCAAAACATGAGTTTGAAAGAATAAGGATATACCTTCACAATAAAAATAAAATAAGAAATGTCAAAGTGCAATGTCTGAGATATCAACTATCAAACTAGTACTTAAAGAAATTGGACGTTTCATATTTATTAACCTGATATCTAACATAGAGAAGGTGCCCAGAAAGTATGGCATATCCCGTACTTGTATGAACTTTAGTGATATTTACCATCCAGAGTTCTAAAGGTAAATATTCCTTTTCTTCCTAGGTTTTCCAGACTGTGAAAACTTTGTACCTACCAAATGTAATGGTACTGTAACAGACAACAGTCCTCTCTTTGGACTTGATTGTGAAATGGTAAGTGTATTTTTGATTTTTCCATTGAAAAGTCTAGTGAAAGATGATTTCTTAAATCTAACGTGCTAGTGAACCAATGCATTCAGTTCTAGTATTCAATTTAAATAGCTGAAAGCAGGTCCTTTTGTTCACATTTTATAATACTCGGATCTGTGTTCTATCTAGGATGAAGTATAAAAATAGCATAAGTTTCCTAACTAGTTGCTGTGTTTAATTTGGTCTTTGTACATTACTGGAGGTTTACTCCTATCTTTCAAACAAATATATGTTGTTGCTGCCAGGAAGAACTTTGCCTTAATTATCATTGGTTTAGCTTAGTTTTGCACATTGAAGATCAAAAGTAGGATTTCCCTGCTTAAGTACCCCTTATGCTTTACTTTGTCTAGTTTTAGTAAGTCTCCTTTCAAAGAACCTCATCTCAGTACTAAGGAAGTAGTTTCTCAATTCTTTTTTTTAAATTTCAGAATATTAGGGGATGTACATGTTTTGTTTACTTACTTTGTTTTGTACAGATTGAGTCAAAGTTATAGGTGTGTGCTTCACCCAGATAAAGTGTATTCTACCTAATAGGTGTGAATTTACCCATACTCTCCTTCTCCCTCCAGGCAACCAGACTTTCATTGAGATTTCCTTCCATATGTGCCCTCAAGTGTTGATTGATTAGTTCCAATTTGTTACTGAGTACATATATTTTTTTCTCCATTCTTATGATTTTTCACATAGAAGAATGATTTCTAGGCTGGGCATGGTGGCTCTTACCTATAATCCCAGCATGCTGGGAGGTTGAGGTGGAAAGAATTGCTTGCACTCAGGAATTTTAAGACTAGCCTAAGCAAGAGCAAGACACCACCTCTACTAAAAAAAATAGAAAAATTATCCAGGCATTGTGACGGGTACCTATAGTCCCAGCTACTCTAGAGGCTGAGACAGGAGAATCTTTTGAGCCCAGGAGTTTGAGGTTGCTGTGAGCTAGGCTGAGGCCATGGCACTATAGCCTAGGGCAACAGAGGGAGACTGTCTCAAAACAAACCAAAAAAAAAAAAAGACAATGTTTTCCAGTTCCATCTACATTATCACAAAAGATAGTACATTCACCTGTATTTTTATAGCTGAGCAGGATTCCATGGTATGTATATACCACATTTTATTAAACCTTTCATATATTGATGGGCACTTGGGTTGTTTCCATGTCTTTGCGATTGTGATTGTATTGCTATATTTATAAACATTCAAGTGCAGCTCAATTCTTAATAGAGTAGCTAAGAGCTAAAGTTTTAGAGTCTAACATGTATGTATATACTCAGTTTTGCCTGTTAGCAGCTACTAGATAAATCCCCGTAACCTCTCAGCCTTAGCCTCTCCCTAAGTCTACCTCAAAAGATGATTATGAGCTGGTATATATAAAATGTTTAGTACAGCACTAGATCTTAACAGAATGGACTTAAGTATTACCTATTAGTTGTACTTTGCACAATACCTGATATAGTATACCCTCTATAAATGGTAAATGCAATTATGATTATCATCTTCCCTGAGCACATCATTTTCAGAGAAATTACACTGGTTCATTCTCTAAGTTTAACATTCAGCAGCCTAGGTGCCTAGCATTATTTTCATTCATATTTGGTAAGCAAAAGTCTGTGCCATTGTTGGAAGTACCCTAGTAGATTAGGGTAGGTGGCAGCTGACATAGTGTGAATAATGAGAAGAAGTAATAGCTTCTACAGTTCAACAGTCTGACTGTATCCTGGTCTTTTCAGTGCCTCACATCCAAGGGGAGAGAATTAACCCGAATCTCACTAGTTGCTGAAGGAGGTTGCTGTGTTATGGATGAACTGGTCAAACCTGACAACAAGATTTTGGACTACCTCACTAGGTATTTTTCACCTTGTGTCTAGCTCTTCTGAAAGCTATCCAACTAGAATGGAATAAAACACTTAACAGAATGGTCCAGAGCTTTTGGTTAGTTAGGTCTTATGTACTTAAATATTGTAAGAGAAAAGGCTAAGGCAACACATCTATGTATTTTAATACTGAAATTGCTCAATATCAGTATACAGGGTGGCTATGATGTTCATGTGCACTTTAAAATGGTGTGGAATTTAAAATTGCACACAGACTTCACAGAATATTCTCTTCCTTGCTCTAGAATCTCCCAGTTATAATCATTATGTAATAGCTACCATGCAGCTAGAACTTTGCTTTCTGATAAGACCTTATCTAAAAATCTATAAATTATGTGCCTTGACCTCAAAAAGGAAAAAAATAAAACCCTAATTTTTCCCATAATTTCCCATAAGAGAAATTTGAAGCTCAAAATGTTTATTTTTCCAAAGATCAGCATATATTTCAGAATATACACACAATGGCCCCACTAGGCAAAGAGCAAGCCAGTGAAACATTACTATTTCCATCCATTGAAGTTGCATCTATAAAGCTATACTTATTCAGGCATAGAGAGGCTATGATAATGATAAAGATTATCCTGTTAGGAGACTTAATAATTAGGTAGTATTTTTAGGGGAAAGTCATGTGTGGCAAAGATGTATGTACAAGCATGTTTGTCACAGTATTGGAAAAATACGGGAATAAAAAAATAGGAATATAAATGTCTCAAAGAAAAGGATTAGTTAAAACATGCTATATCTGTAAAATGGAATATTATGCGACCATTTAAAAGGATGTCTTAAAATAGCTTTATTGATGTGAAAACTTACTTGTGATATATTGCAAATGATAGGCTCATGTTATCAAGTAGCACCTACATTATGATTGCATTTTATAAAAATATGCATAAATATATACGTATCAAAAATATGGAAGGATATTTACAAAAATGTAAAAAGTGCTCATCTCTGGGAAGTAGGATTATGGCTCATTTTAATTTTCTCTTATTTGTATTTTCAATCTTTCTGACATTGACCATATATTAAGTATAATTTTAAAAAATACTTTTTTGGAAATGACTTTCCAGGTAAGAAAACTTGTTACTATCTCTTCATTTCTCTTTTTTATTGAAAGCTTTTCGGGAATCACGAAGAAGATTCTTAACCCGGTGACAACCAAACTTAAAGATGTACAGAGGCAGTTAAAAGCATTGCTTCCTCCTGATGCTGTGTTAGTGGGCCACTCCTTAGACTTGGATCTCAGAGCCTTGAAAGTGAGTGTCTGATTTAGGACTTTATTTGTAGTTTTTCTGCTATAAATGCCTGTTCCATTTATCTCAAATCTAAGCAATGAGCTCTTCAACCTTCTAGCCCACTTATTTTTTACTTTAGCATAAGATGCTATTCATTTTATTCTCTTTCTTCCTCAGATGATACATCCATATGTTATTGATACATCATTGCTTTATGTCAGAGAACAGGGCAGAAGATTTAAGCTAAAGTTCTTAGCCAAAGCTATTTTGGGGTAGGTTTGTTTACATATTATAATATTGTCCTGGTGAATCACCAAGTAAGTTAGCATTATAGTATCTAATGCGTGTTGCAAAATTTAGGGTCTTGCTCTCCTCAGTTTATAAACATTCTTTTCATTTCTTATGAAAGGGGTTTACATTCACAGCTGAGGCTTGAAGGCTAGAACTGGAAAAAGAAGGGCAGAAAAGTTAACTAAAATTTCAAAATATACCTATATTGAATGTATTGTGTTGTATAGAAACACACATGCACAGAGATATTCAATTAATTTGGTTTAAAATAGCAAATAAATCAAAAGGCTGAAAATATTCTAGAGGACTGGTTGAATAAATTATTATAGTTATCTATATTGAATGTTTTTGTTCAAAATAATGTGATATATCTATATGTGCTAATATGGAAACCTTTCTAAGATACTACTGAGAATAAAATGGAGATGCAGAGCAAGATCTATATGTCCTTACATGCTGATATGATATATATTAGATTTAGATGTATCTATAGCCATAAATATAAGAATATATTTCAAGTTTTTATAAACACCCATGAAAATACTTAAGTATATATAGACACTTGTATACAAATAGAAAATTTCTGGAGGGTAACTTTAAATGGTGGTTACATATAAAAAAATGAGTGAAGGGCCTGGCTCAGGAGTTGGCCAGAGACTTCTGTTGGGTAGCCTTTTGTCCAGACGATGTGCAAGCTGTGGACAAAGTGTTCTGCATCCCTAGCACCTCTCTCAGTGCCTGGCAATTACCTGGGACAAAGAAATCTTATGTGTGAAAGAGTCGATCGTTAAAAATGTTCCCAATCATGAATTTTATCTTGACTTTCCAGGAAGAATATACAGTGTCCAGATAGGCTTGGGCATGATGCTACAGAAGATGCTAGAACAACCCTTGAATTGGCTCGGTATTTCCTTAAGTATGGCCCAAAAAAGGTTAGTATCTTTGACCAGTGTGTTTACTATCATTTCCTGTTCTTATCTTCCTTTACAAAAATGAAAATGTGATTGAAGTTTAGCATGTATTTGCATTAAGACCCATATCACTAGCATAATGTTGTAGTTAAATATTGTCTCTGAAGTCGTCTGTTTTTAATATATGTTGTACTCTGTCTAGCTATATAATCTACAATTTCTCTGAACAACTTCAGTTTTTAGATCTTATAAAAATAGGAATACACACTTCTCTGGGATGTTGGTGAGGGTAAATGAGGTACTGTATATACAGGTCTTAACATAGTGCCTTGGATATATTAAGCACCACATTGGTGGTGTGGTTAATGTAGCTAATGCTAATACTTGTAGTAATTATTAAAAATCTACATAGATAGTTGCTTTTGGGGGGTAGAGGGAACATACCATTATTTCAGTAGCAGTTCATTGGGTATAGATTACAACAGCACCTGGGAAGACATTGAAGAGGATGTAGTTTCTGCCAGACTTTGTTATATACGTTGCAACATAGTAGATTGTCCCATTGAATAATATGTTCCATCATGACCCCATTATGAAATATAGTCCACATAGGATAATAATCAACAGCCAGAATAGTGTTTTGTATCAGTGTAGAAAAACATTCTAAAAGATCTTCTTTGGGCACATCAACACTAAAAGCTATCATTCACTGAGCTCTTCCTACACTTAGGAAGAGCTTTATATACATTATATTTTTTAATCCTCACAGCAACCCTTTGAGTTAACTATTATTGTGCCAGTTTTATACTTGAGCCTTCTGAGGTTATGAGACGTTAAATAACTTGTCCACAGCTAAACAGAGGTTGAACCATAATTGAAACCCAAGTCTATCAGATTTCAAAGCCTGTCTGCTCTACATCAGAGTCAGCAAACCACCTGTAAAGGCCAGATAGTAAATATTTTAGTTTCTGTGGGCCATGTTGTCTTTATCACAACTAGTCAACTTGGTATTACAGTGCAAAAGCAGCCATAGTGGGTCAGTGGGCACAGCTGAGTTTTAGTAAAACTATGTATGAATTTGTTCAAAATATTGAATTAAAAAAAATCCTTTATTTATTACATTATATTAGCACAAATAACTTTTTTTTTTTTTTTGAGATGGGGTTTTGTTCTGTTGCCCAGACTGTCCTCTTAACTCCTAGACTCAAGCAGTCCTCCTGCCTCACCCTCTGAAGTAGCTGGAACTAAAGGTATATACCACTGTATCTGGCTACAAATAACTTTTTTTAATGGAAAAAACATTTTCCTTAAAAATTGGTGGGAAGAACATCAATGTTTTACATATTTGGCAAAGCCCTTTAATGTCTGTCTAGTTTAAGAGAAGGCAGGTTGGCCAGACACAGTGGCTCACACCTGTTAATCCTAGCACTCTGGGAGGCCAAGGTGAGAGGATCATTTGAGCTTAGGAATTTGAGACCAGCCTGAGCAAGAGGGAGACCCTGTCTCTACTAAAAAATAGAAAAATTAGCCAGGCATTATGGCCTGAGCCTGTAGTCTTAGCTATTCAAGAGTCTGAGGCAGGAAGATTGCCTGAGCCCAGGAGTTTGAGGTTGTTTAGAGCTAGGCTGAGGCCGTGGCACTCTAGCCTGGGGAAACAGTTTGAGACTGTCTGAAAAAAACCAAACAGGGTGGCACCTGTGGCTCGAAGGAGTAGGACGCCTGCCCCATATACCGGAGGTGGTTGGTTCAAACCCGCCCCAGGCCAAAAACTGCAAAAAACAAAAAAAAAGAAAAACAAAAAAGAGAAAGCAGATAGCTTTTCAAATCTGTTTTTATGTTTAATCTTTTGAGTTATGCAGTTGGAGAAAAAAGGACTCCATAAACCCCTTTTGAAAGGGTGGTTCTCAAACCACAATTTGAGGACTTACCTTTGATTTCCAGTGAAACAAATACATTTTGGTTAAAAACTAATGAAATCTAAATTAAGCATGGATTTTAGTAAATATAGGTGTTAATGTATCATGATCAGTCCATTCATTTTGAATAAATACTAATAGCATACTAATCTGTTACAAATAGGTGAAAATGAGCGTAGGGTATATGGGAAATCCCTGTACTAGCTTTGCAAATTTTCTGTAAATCTAAAATGATTCTAAAAGTTTCTTTTTAAAGGGTTTTAATTTTTAAAATTAAAAAATTTTAAATTAAAATTAATGTGCATCATAACTTTCCCACTTTATGGAAGAAGAAATGTCAACTGAAATAGACTATAATGGTTTTGTATTAAACTAATAAGTAGTCTCTTTTGATGTTGCTAGACAAGGCATTCTTTTCTCATTTCTAAAAGGTACATGCTTTCAGAGTAGTAAATTTGAAGTGACTGTGAATGAGTGATGAACGACAATTGCTATCCCTTTCAATTAGCTATATTTGGCCCTTTGCCATGTCCGTGTAACAATATTGGTAGTTGGTAACAGATTGCCATTCTTGGCTAAGCAACCAGAAACCATCTGGTGGCTATTAAAGCCAGCCTAGGACTGTGGCAATGTCACTGTCTAAAAAAATAGAGACACTAGTTGGTGGATGGGGGGAGGAGAGAATGTTTTTTATTTCTTTTAATCTCACTCAAATACTCAGTAAGAAATTAGATGATTTTTACCGCTTCGTTCAAGATTGCAGAACTAAATCTGGAGAGACTAGCTAGTCACCAGGAAATGCAAGCAGCAGGCCAAGAGCCAAAAAATGCAACAGAAATAGTTCAGCGCCCAAACACAAGGTAATATTTTTCCGTTCTAAACAAGAGCAAAGGCAAATGCAGTGTCCTGTTTCTTATTTAACAGTAATATCTGGGAATTTATTTTTCTTCTTTTTGAGTTTATTGAGAATATTTACTAAAAATATGAATAGCATTTATCTCAAAAATCATGAGAGGAAAATACCATCTTCTAGTCTAAATAGTGTTTAAATTCTAATTTTCTGAATCTAGTGGCTGATTTAAAATCCTTTACAGAAAAATAAATAAAACATTGGACTGTATTGAACCATGTAGCACTAAGGGAGATGGTTGACTTCCCTATCTGGTCAGAGGAGTCAGTCTATAGCCTTGATGTATTGCTTGAGTAGGGAAAAAAAAGCAAAAAACAGATTTAAAAGGGGTTTGGCTCCCAATCATAATGAATGTATCTGATTTTTAGAATCTGGCCTAAATTTTTTTTTTAATTTATTTATTTTTATTGTTAAATCATAGCTGTGTACATTAGTGCAATCAAGGGGTACAATGTGCTGGTTTCAGAATCTGGCCTAAATTTTGATAGAGAGCCTGAGGGTATATTTCTGTATTAGGGCAGCAGTGTCAAATACGATTTTCTATATCCATGCTGTGTAGTTTGGTACTTACTAGTCACACAATGACTAATGCAATTTTGAAACTAAATTTTTTTTTTGTAGAGACAGAGTCTCACTCTTTGGCCCTCGGTAGAGTGCCGTGGCCTCACACAGCTCACAGCAACCTCCAACTCCTGGGCTTAAGCGATTCTCTTGCCTCAGCCTCCCGAGTAGCTGGGACTACAAGCGCCTGCCACAACGCCCGGCTAATTTTTGGTTGCAGTTTGGCCAGGGCCGGGTTTGAACCCGCCACCCTCGGTATATGGGGCTGGCGCCTTACCGACTGAGCCACAGGTGCCGCCCTTGAAACTAAATTTTTATTTTTTTTTTTGTAGAGACAGAGTCTCACTTTATGGCCCTCAGTAGAGTGCCGTGGCCTCACACAGCTCACAGCAACCTCCAACTCCTGGGCTTAAGTGATTCTCTTGCCTCAGCCTCCCGAGTAGCTGGGACTACAGGCAACCGCCACAATGCCTGGCTAGTTTTTGGTTGCAGTTTGGCCAGGGCCGGATTTGCACCTGCCACCCTCAGTATATGGGGCCGGCGCCCTACCGACTGAGCCACAGGCACCACCCGAAACTAAATTTTTAATTTCATTTAATTTTAATGTTAATAGCTATGTGTTGCAAGTGGCTACCATATTGAACAGTGCAGGCACAGAGAAATAATTATTAGGCTGTGGAAAACTGTTGTGCTTACCTTAACTTTTTTCCATTTTTAGTGTTTTAGAATGCTTGGATTCAATGGGCCAGAAGCTCCTTTTCTTGGCCCGAGAGACAGAAGCTGGTGAACTTTCTTCTTCCAAAAACTGTCGAACTATTAGGTGCCTTTCAAATAAAGAGGTGAGTGGGCTGCTGTACCTTTGCAGGTTACATCCAAAGCACAGGAGTATTTAATTCTTTGCACTCCATGGAAGTGTTAAGCTTTTCATTTCTGGTTAGCATTTTTAAGTCTGGCTTCTGTCTCACTTCTTGTATGGAGCACTCTAAGTCCCTTAGGAGCAGAACTGTCAGCTGCCAGTATCTGTTTCCAGGGCCCAGCAGGACTGAGGCTTTGCTCTTGCATATGCCTCCTTGAATTTCCAATTATGTTTCTGGTTCATGGAAATGTTTATCTTGGTTTTGAGCCTGCCTATCTCTTTTTGTTTTTTTCTTTTTATATTTTAACTACCATTTCTGTGTGTGTAAAGCAAAGAGGATGCATCAAAACTTGATCATATTGCATATATTGTCATTATATGCAGATTTTTAAAAAAGTTATATTTGCAAATAATTTCAAATTTATATAAAAATTGCATAAATGGCAGACCACCTCACCTGTATAAATTCTATCTAGATTAGCTTTTTTTAATATGCTGCCCCATTTGTTTTATTCTTTTATGTGTGCTCATATGCTTATGTCTTTTGCTCATGCTGACTCTCTCTCTCTCCCTACTATATTTCCTCCCACTCTCTTTCTCTCTATATACAGAATTTCCTGAACTATTTTAGAGGCTGCACATACCTATTTAACTATTTTAAAGGCTGCCTTTACCCTTAAATACATCAGTGTGTATTTCCTAAGAATAAAAATATTCTCTTACATAATCAGAGTGTAGTTATCAACTTAGTAAACTTAATATTGACTAGGACTTTTATCTACTTTTCATCTGTACTCTAGTTTCTTTGGTTGACCAAATTATGTCCTTTGTAGTGTTTCTTTTCTTTTTCTTTTTTTTTTTTTTTTGTAGAGACAGAGTCTCACTGTACCGCCCTCGGGTAGAGTGCCGTGGCGTCACACGGCTCACAGCAACCTCTAACTCTTGGGCTTACGCGATTCTCTTGCCTCAGCCTCCCGAGCAGCTGGGACTACAGGCGCCCGCCGCAACGCCCGGCTATTTTTTTGTTGCCGTTTGGCCGGGGCTGGGTTTGAACCCGCCACCCTCGGCATATGGGGCCATGGGGCCGGCGCCCTACTCACTGAGCTACTGGCGCCGCCCTCTTTTTTTTTTTTTTTTTTTTTTAGAGACAGAGTCTCACTTTATGGCCCTCGGTAGAGTGCCATGGCATCACACAGGTCACAGCAACCTCCAACGCCTGGGCTTAAGCGATTCTCTTGCCTCAGCCTCCCAAGTAGCTGGAACTACAGGCGCCTGCCACAACGCCCGGCTTTTTTTTGGTTGCAGTTCAGCCAGGGCCAGGTTTGAACCCGCCACCCTCATTATATGGGGCCGGCGCCTTACCGACTGAGCCACAGGCACAGCCCCTTTGTAGCGTTTCTTTTCAGAACAATATCCATTCCAAGGTCATGTATTGCATTTTGTTGACATATCTTTTTAGTCTTTGTCTCTATTCTTTTTTCTTTTGTTCATTCCATTCTGTTATCTACCTGTTAGATAAATGTTTGCTGCAAATGCGATCATTATGGGCCAGTCCTTCAGCTGGCCTTTGGGGATTTCCAGCCATTTCCACCCTTAGTGAGTTCCCATTATTGTGTGGATACCAGCTTGTTAGCAGATAATTATAAACTAATATGGTTAGAGCACTGATAGAAATATTTCCTTTGGAGAAGCAACAATTAGACCTCAAGCTTGAAGTCACTTGAGGAATATTGTCATGGGTGGATCATAAGTGTATCTATCACTTAGATGGGACATTGTCAGAATAAACTCAGTTTTCCTTAGAATCCCATTATTTTTTGTTTCTTTCATTTTTAGATATTAAATAAACTTTCATTGAAAAGTTTTCCAAGTTGTACTTTTGGGGTCTCTTTTATTTGCAATTAACCATAAAACTCTTAATGGCCTAAACAAAAAAATCAGCTTCACTGACTCAGGTAACTTCATTTGGGGCCTCACTCGTGGTTCTGTTGTTTTCAGGATTAAATCTTGGTTCCTCCAAGTCCAGGGAAAATGAAGCTGTTTTTTTGCCAGCACTTCCAGCCAGTGTCTTAGGCCTGAATTTCTGTGGCTCCTCCCCTTTGCCTTCAATATCAATCATTAGGTATTAAGTGGAAGAACCTGAAATCCACTGCACACACTCTATACCTCACCTTTCTCTGCCTTAAATCCAACAAGACTTATTTCAATTATGTCCTTAACCTCATTTATGCTCATCACCACAGAATTCTAAGGGGTCTGCACACCCCTTATTTTGTCATCTTTTCTTAGTCTTTATGCCTTCTGGAACTAACAACCCACTATCTGTAGAACTGTCTGTATGCTTAACCTAATCTCTTAAAATTACCATCAGCTTCTTGGTAAAGAGCACTGGGCCCTTCCTCCTTCCCCTGCAGACCTCTCAACAATAGGAGAAAACTGTCCCACCTTCAACAATTCTCTTACTACTAGCTTTAAAGCTGGGATAAGTTTTCTTATTCCTCCTCATTACTGTGTATAGATCAGTCTTCTTCCCTCTCTAAAAATGGTTGGTCTTCATTGCTGTTATCTACTGATAAACCCAAGCCATTCTATTTTCTTTCTCAATTATTGTAGCTCTCTCACAATACTACTTTTGCCTTAATTCTTGGCAAATTCAATATACTTTCAGATAACGTCTCTAACACTGCAGTCTCAGTTTATCTACATCAGCTACTCACACTATGATTAATAGAATCCAGCCTTTATCATTAATAATTATTACAAGCCCTGCATAATCTCAGTTGTATGCAACCCTTTCTTTGCACCACTACCAACTAATTTTCTAGCTTACTACCTCTAATACTTACATCTCAGCAATCCACCAAAACATTCCATCCATTTATGTTCCAAACTTTCCCCAGGTTTACCCACTCTTTATGTTCTTACTTTCTTCCCTATTAATGTTAAATTTCATAATCTATCACTTGATCATTCCCTGCATTGTCCCTCAACTACTTTCTTGTTCCCTTATACTCAAATTGGCAAAGCCAAAAACCTAATTAAATCCAATTCTCTACAATTCATTTCTTCTACCTGTATAGCTGAACTTGGCTAAAGGGAAGGAAATAACTATGGTGACTAATTTCACTTTCAATTTATGACCACTTAGTTTAGTCCTTAATATTATCAGCCAGTTACATAGGATACATTCCTACTTAATTTACTATCCTTGAAATCTATTTCACATCTTCTCATGACTTCTCAAACTAACACTTTTTTTTTTTTGAGACAGAGTCTCACAATGTTGCCTGCAGTATAGTGCCATGGTGTCACAGCTCACAGCAACCTAAAACTCTTGAGCCCGAGCATTTCTCTTGCCTTAGCCTCCCAAGCAGCTGGGACCACAAGTGCCCGCCACAACACCCAGCTATTTTTTTTGTTGCAGTTGTCATTGCTGTTCAGCTGGCCAAGGCCAAGTTTGAACCTGCCAGCCTCAGTGCATTTGGCCAATGCAGTAACCACTGTGTTACAAGCACTGAGCCTCAAACTAACACTTTTATCTATTTATTTATTTCCAAATATTATGGGTACATGTGTTTTGGTTACATGAATTGTTTTTGTACAGTTTGAGTCAAAGTTATAAATGTGCCCCCATCACCTGGATAGTGTGCACATTACTCATTAGGTGTTTAGTCTCCTTTAGTCTTTATTGTTTCTATTTTTTTTAATCTTTAATTTTTTTAATTAAATCATAGCTGTGTACATAAATGCATTTATGGGGTACAATGTGCTGGTTTTATATACAATTTGAAATACTTACAACAAACTGGTTAACATAGTTTTCACCGCACTTTCTTAATTATTGTGTTATGACATTTATACTCTTCACTTAGTAGATTTGACATGTACCCTTGTAAAGTGCACCATAAGTGTGGTCCAACCAATTACCCTCCCTCCCCCATCCTCCCCCTACCCTTCCCCTCTTTCATATGGATTATAGCTTTCATATAGAAGTGTGGTTGATTACATATTGGTTTCATAGTAGAGCTGAGTACCTTTTTCTTCCATTCTTGAGATACTTTACTAAAAAGAATATGTTCCAGCTCCATCCATGTAAACATAAAAGAGGTAAAGTCTCCATCTTTTTAAAGGCTGCATAATACTCCATGGTGTACATATACCACAATTTATTAATCCATTCATGGGTCGATGGGCACTTGGGCTTCTTCCGTGACTTAGCAATTATGAATTGGGCTGCAATAAACATGCTGGTGCAAATATCTTTGTTATAAAGTGATTTTTGGTCTTCTGGATAACTACCTAGTAGAGGAATTGCAGGATTGAATGGCAGGTCTATTTTTAGATCCCTAAGTGATCTCCAAACTTCTTTCCAAAAGGAATGTATTAGTTTGCATTCCCACCAGCAGTGCAGAAGTGTTCCCTTTTCTCCATATCCATGCCAACATCTCTGGTATTGGGATTTTGTGATGTGGGCTACTCTTACTGGAGTTAGATATCTCAAAGTGGCTTTGATTTGCATTTCTCTGATGATTAAGTATGACGAGCATTTTTTCATGTGTCTGTAGGCCATGTGCCTGTCTTCTTCAGAGAAGTTTCTATTCAACTCTCTTACCCACCCTGAGATGAGATCATTTGTTCTTTTCTTGCTAATACGTTTGAGTTCTCTATGGATTCTGGTTATCAGACCTTTATTAGAGATATAACCTGCAAATATCTTTATTCTCACTGGATAAAAGATTTAAAGTACATGAAACTATAAAAATACTGGAAGAGAGTGCAGGGAAAACACTTGAAGAAATTGGCCTGGGAGAATATTTTATGAGGAGTACTCCACCCCACCCCGGCTAATTAAAGCAACACCAAAAGTACATTACTGGGACCTGATGAAATTAAAATGCTTCTGCACAGCCAAGAACACAGTAAAGAAAGCAAGCAGACCGCTTTTAGTCTTCTTTAATCTGGAACCCTTCTTTAACCTTTCTTTTTGTTTTTGTCTTTCATGACATTGTGGCATGATCCTCACTCATTGCAACCTTGAGCTCCTGGGCTCAAGTGATCCTCTTGCCTCAGACTCCCAATTACAGCCTGGTACCACCACACTTTCTGATTTCTTTTTTTATTTTTTGTAGAGACAAGGTCTGGCTATATTGCTCAGGCTGGTCTCTAACTCCTGGCCTCAAGCAGACCTACTTTGACCTCCTAAAGTGGATTATAGGTGTGAGCCACCACATCTAGTCCTACATTTTTTTTTTCCTTTGAGACAGTTTCACTTATTCACCCTTAGTAGAGTGGCATGGCATCATAGCTCACAGCAACTTCAAACTCATGGGCTCAAGCGATCTTCTTGTCTCAGCCTCCCAAGTAGCTGGAACTACAGGTGCCTGCCAGAGTGCCCAGCTAGTTTTTCTATTTTTAGTAGAGACATGGTCTAACTCTTGCTCGGGCTAGTCTGAAATCTCTGAGCTCAGGCAGTCCACCTGCCTTGGCCTCTGAGTGCCATGATTATAGGCATAAGCTACTGCCACCAGGCCCCCTTCTCCCCTTTTTAATAGTATGCCTTATTTGGGGTTTATGTGCAATTAGATTCAGTTAATGCATTCTTAGCAAATGCATGTTAGTGATGAGTCTTTCTCAAGGTGTCATATCCAGAGGCACTTGTTTACCTGCTTTTTTTTTTTTTTTTTTTTTGCTGTGTATTTTTGATTGCCTGGTTAAAGTGTTGTCTGATTTTTCTTTTGGCCGGGGCTGGGTTTGAACCTGCCACCTCCGGTATAAGGGGCCGGCGCCCTTCTCCTTTGAGCCACAGGCGCCGCCCCAGTTGTTGTCTGCTTTTTCCACTGCAGAGTTCTTATTTTTTTCCCCCCTTAATTCTAGTGAGTAATATGTGGGGAGATAGTTTAAGGACATACAAATAAATGTCCTGCTTTTTATCAAAATTATCCCTCAGTATTTAGAAAAATTTGATGATTTTCACCTGAATCAGTTTTTACTGTGATATTTACAAACTAATGGTTTTCGATCCCTAGTCTATACATACCAGTTGATAATTCAGTATTCTATAATCAGGAGTCCTCCTTTTACCTCATTTATTCATTCACTTATTCAAGGTACGCTAGTGTATTCCTGTTTGTTTTTGTTTTTTTTTAATGGTTTATAATTCATGATTATACTGTTTCTTTGGTTTTCAAATTTCCCAGATTTGGCTAGTGGGACCTCTTTCAATCCAGCTCCTTTGTCCTTGTGACCTGCACTCATTTTGTTAAGAATTTTCTTAACACAAGTTTTCAAGCTCATCTTGGTGTCAGAAAGCAAGACCAGCTGTGCTTATTGCTACAGGATATCCTTGCTTCTAGATCCTTTAAGCAAACAGAGTTAAGAAATAAACATACATACACACACACAGAAACATAAATATATATGTATACACATACACACATTTTAGAAATTCTGTGTTTGTAACCAGTATCTGTAAGTTCAGGCCATTCATAGAGCAATCTTCTTTGCTTTCCCTCGTTCCGTATTTCTATCTCCTTTTTTCCACATTGGGAATATTGGCTCCCAAAACAACATTTATTCATTAGCTCAAACCTAAACTATATTCAAATTAGTCTTCAAATTCATGACCCTTATTGCCATAGAATGATTTTAGAATTTGTTTTACAGTTTTACTGTCCTCTCCCCTGACTCTTGACTTGGGGATAATGGTACATGAATATTTTTATTTATAAGTTACCCAGATTCTTTTTACTCCCACCCCCCACCCCCAAGATTAGCTGTTTTATGCATTTCAAACGCATTGCAGGTATGGTAGCTCACGCCTGTAATCCTAACACTCTGGGATGCTAAGGTGGATGGATTGCTAGAGTTCAGGGAAGAACAGCCTGAGCAAGAACGAGACCCTGTCTCTACTAAAAATAGTAAAAACTAGCCAAGTTTGGTGGTGCATGCTTGTAGTCCTGCTATTTTGGAGGCTGAGGCAAGAGGATCACTTGAGCCCGCGAGTTTGAGGTTGTGAGCTATGATGATGCCATGACACTCTCTAACCAGAGTGACAGAATGAGACTCTGTCTCAAAAAACAAACAAATTAACCCCAAAGACAGTTTGGTTTATTTGTTTCAGTTTGCTTCTTCAGTTTTTTGGGGTTTTTTATCTCCTTCCATCCTTGTAAATTTAATTTAAACTTTTGGATCTGTAAAACATTAACATGTTTCCACAAGGCAAAACTTTACAAAAAAGTATACTTAAAAGAAGTGTCATTCCCACTCGTATCTCTTTAATCCTTTTCCCCAACTTCTGTAAGTAAATAACTTTCTTTTATGATTTGTCTTTCCATTGTTCTCTTTTTTTGGTAAAGATATATGTATTCATTCCATTGTTCCTTTTATTTGATAGATGTATGTATGCATTCTTATTTCTTTCTGTTACATACACAAAAGGTAGGAAACTAGTATAAGCTTTTGTAGTTGGCTTTTTTTTCCCTTAACAGTATATCCTGGAAATGAAACAAGTATCCCTTTATGTGGATCTTCCCTGTTTATTGCAGTTGCATGATTTTATTTCTCCTTTTTCTATTCTTAGGTGTCTATTTTCTTTTTTCAAAACACTAAGGCTGATGCATCCAGAAGAATGTTAGCTAAGATTGTTGATTTCACACTGTTCTTTTCTGCTGTATTTAGAGGTATAAAGTTCTACTTTAGTTGCATCCTATAAATATTGAACACAGGTTCACAAAGTTAAACACAACTTGTGTTATCGATATTTCATTTCTTTCCATTTAAAATACTTGATTTTTTTACATTTTAAATATATATTTTTATTATGCAAGCAATATGTGTTCAATATCATAAATTCAAGGATTTAGGTAAGCAAATAGAAGGAACTAAAAACCATTTGTAATCCTTCCTCCTAAATATAAACATCATTTGCATTTTTGAATATTTCTTCCCAGATTTCTCTTTTTCACATATAGATACGAGTATATTATTTACAAAAACAGAATCATCTAATATACTGTTTTGTAAGCAGTGTTTTTTGCATGGAACAATTTATATCAAATATCTTGACGGTAAATCATTACATAGATTTTTAGATAGACTGAAATGATCAGACCTTAGTTCTTATGTTTTGAGACACTGGAAAAGCCTTTACTCAGCCCCTAAGCCAAAGACTTTATCCATCTCTATATAAGACCATACTCCCTGCCCCATGGAGTTTTCAGGTCACCAAAGTTTGAAAACTAAGTGAGAGTTTTACATCTGGACTCATCATTTAAAATACTTTTTTAACTTTCTTTTGAATTCCTTTTTGAACTTTTTATTTTTGATTTTTCTGGGAGACTGTGTGATGTCACTATTTTCCTTCAGATCTGGGAATTGGCCACTCAGCAATATCACCATATTACTTTTAATATAAATAAAAGGACAACTATTATTTATACTATTGTGGCTCATTTTCAGGAACCACAATAAAGTACAAAGTTTTTCCCTTATCTAGGCTGTGCTGTTCTTTACAGATTCTTGAGCAAGCCAGAGTGGAAATCCCCTTGTTTCCCTTCAGCATTGTCCAGTTCTCTTTTGAGCCCTTTTCACCCATTCTCACTGAGGAGATGAACAAGAGGGTAAGTAGATGAGTACTGCTGAGTCATTTATTTAATGATTATTACATGCTTTATTAAATTTATTATGTATTTTGCTAAATTTTTTCTATGTGTGTATTAACATTAAAAAATATATTTTTACAAAAAATGGGAATCAGACTGGATACTGTTTTACAACTTTAGTTTTTCATCTAATAGTATATCTTGTATGTATCTTTCCATGTTACTATATGTCTTATTTCCCTTGTTTTTCATGGCTGCATAGTTTTCCACTGCATAGTATATCTATTATTGAAAGCATTTGTTGTTTACAATTTTTGCTGTAATAAATAATACTGCAGTGAACATTGTATATTTGGCAAGTATTTGTGTCAAAAAAAAAATTCTTCTGTTTTTTTTTTTTTTTTTTTTTCTTTTGAGATAAGGTCTTACTCTGTTGCCTGGGCTAGAATCTGGTGGCATCTTCATAGCTCACTGCAACCTCAGACTCCTGGGCTCAAGCAGGCCTCCTACCTTAGACTCCCAAGTAGCTTGAGGGTATGTTGGACTACAGGGGGACTATAGGTGCACATCACCATGTCTGGCTAATTTTAAGTTTTTTTAAAAGATGAGATATTTCTCTGTTGCCTAGGCCAGTCTTAAACTCCTGGCCTCAAGCAGTCCTCCCGCCTTGGCCTCTCTAAGTGCTAGGATTATAGGCATGAGCCTCTACTTTCAGCCCTCATGATTGCAGTTCTCTTTCCATGTCTACCTCCACAGTATATTCTGTTGTTTTTCCTCTAGATGAGGATCAAATGGACAGAGATGTCAACTGTCTATGCTGGGCCATTTAGCAAAAATTGCAACCTTCGAGCTCTGAAGAGGCTGTTTAAGAGCTTTGGCCCAGTCCGGTCAATGGCTCTTGTTCTTGAAACCCACCAGGTAAGGATACCAGAAAATTCAGATTTTGTTTTTCTAGATCAGTGTTAGAAATTCAGGTAACAAGTTAATGAAGTGAACTTGATTGTTACCAACTAGAGTGTGACATACTAAGTCTGATGAGAGCAGGTGTTGACCCACAAGAATGTATACCCAGTATTGCCAGATATTCTTGTTTTTCTCTTTTAAGAATTAAGAAATTTGTCAATTTTCTTATGTTGGTTACAGTTTTTTTAAATGTCACATAAACCAGGCAAAAATTATAGTGAATGTGGGCTATGGGCCTTTTAATGATGATGTTTTTAAATGATAATATACCCTTTCAGAAAGAGCAATAATTTTAATGTTTTGGGAAGTATGTGTAGGGTTTAACTACAGAGTAAGCTCATAGCTTAATGAAAATACTAGAAGAGGATTATGGGAGGGCTCTTGTTGTTCTCTTATCTGAGTAAGTTTTCCGTGTTGGGTTTTTATTTACATAGAAGCTCTTTAAAGAGTTTAATTAGCTTTACTTTTAAAAAATGATGCATATGTATGGTTTGAAAACTTTTATAGTAAGTCTCCATCTTCACAGTCATATCAATATTATGTCTTCAATAAAGACTAAAGATATATATAATGCAATAAGATTATAAACACATAGAGAGCCATGGAGGAAACCATGAAAAGAATTAAAAGTAGAAACACTATTATTATAACAGACTATTTATAGAATGACATGTAATAAAGGCTATAATGGAAGACTCCAAGGAGAGAAACTAGGTTGCTGGGGAAAGGAGTTAGGGGAAGACTTCACTATAAATTTGTTGTACCTTTAGAATTTGCAACTAGGCATCTATTGAATAGGTATATTGCTATTAGAGTGAAACAAAGATAAAAGACTTCCAAAGTGATTCAAGTGCAGAATCCTAGATATTTAAATATATGCTTTCCCCAAGTCTTTTGTTAATACTTTTCCAATGACTCAAAATATAAATAAAAAGATTGTCTCTAAGAAAATGGACTTAAGAATGGGAAGTGTATAGCAGTTATAAACCTCTTCCAATAAGTCTGTTGACTTTGATTTTTGTTTTCTTTTGTTTTTGTAGGATATATATATATAACAAAAAACTTGCCTTTTTAACCATCTTAAGTGGCATTATGTACATTGACACTGGTGTACAATCATCACCAACATCCATCTTCAGAACTATTTTATCATCCCAAATTGAAAACTCCTCATTAAGCAATAACTCCCTATTACACCCTTCCCTCAGCCCCTAATGATCATTGCTGTACTTTCTGTCTTTATGAATTTGACCCTTCTGTGTATCTCACATAAATGGAATCATAATATTTGTTCTTTATATCTGGCTTATTTCATTTAGGGTTTATTTATGTTGTAACATGTATCAGAATCACATTCTTTTTCAAGGCTAAATAATGTGTGTGTGTGTATCTACCACATTTTGTTTATCCATTCATTTGTCAGTGAACATTTGGGTTATTTTTACTTTTTGTTTATTGTGAATAATGCTGCTGTGAACATGGATGTACAAATAAATATCTGTTCAAATCTGCAATTTCAGTTCTGTGCATATACTCAGAAGAGTAATCAATGGATCAAAGTAATAATTATATGTTTAACTTTTTGAGGAGCCACCATATTGTTTTCCATAATAGCTGCATCATTTTACATTCTCACAAGTAAACAAGGGTTCAGTGCCTCCACAGCCTCAGTGACACTTCTTATTTTCTATTTTTTTAATAATGCCCATACTAATGGACATGAAGTATTTCATTTTGGTTTTGATTTGCATTTCCCTAATGATTAATCATGTTGAACATTATGGGCCATTCATTTATCTACTTTTGAAGGAATGTCTATTCAAGCATTTGCCCATTTCTTAAATCAGATTGTTGGGATTTTTTGTTGTTGAGTTGTAGGAGTTCTCTATATATTCTGGATATTAATCCCTTATTAGATATGTGATTTGCAAATATTCTCTCTCATCCTGTGGATTGCATTTTAACACTGTTTATAGTGTCTTTGGATGCACATACTTAATAATTTTGATGAAGTCCAATTTCACTATTTAGTATTATATTGGCTCCCTTTGGTGTCATATTCAAGAAGTCATTGACAAATCCAATGTCACGAAGCCTTTCTATTGGAAGGTTTTTATTTCCATGGTGATGCTATGGCTCAGATAATCACAAGATTTAGATACTCTGAGTCACCAAGCACAAAAGCAGACCATTTGAAGGTGGGGCCTATCTGGTGGAAAAAATTAGGGCCCTCGTCTCTAAGCTCATAGGAGAGCTACTTGTTTAAAATTAAGCTAAGAAGACAAATGGGAATCTCTGCCTATAACTTGCAGTGATGACTTTAGTGATTTATACATACTGGGAAAGCCAGTTGGATGTAAGGAATTGGTTAGTGCTCCATACCCCCTGGGCAGAGGGCTTCAATTTTAAATGACAAAGGTTAATTACTATCTGAAAACAAGTTCCTGAACTTTAGTTGATTTCACTTAAAGGTGTTAGTCTACAGTCACTACCTGTCTAGCCTGGCACTGTAAGACCGTCCATTCTGGTGGCTTTGGCTGCTGTAGTTTGAGTCCTTTTCTCAGCCCCTTTAGCAGTTTGAGCTAGAAAGCAATGGTGGGAAATCTTGGTCTTTCTGCAGCCTCATCTCTGTATACAGTATGAAGTCCTGGAAGCTGCTCAGCTGGCCATAGAATCCTTGGATGGAATTCTGGTAGAAAGTACCTGCATCAAGGTAGGGTGGCTAAAGAAAGGCAAAAACATCCTCTTTCACTCAATAGTGGCCTAGCAAAGCCTGTGTTTGCAGTGCTCTAAGACATAGGAAACACTCGAGAAAAGCCTAGGGGTAAGACTTTTTGTTATGAAAATTCTTAGGTTAAGTCTGGCATTCTCCTAGCTGTCACCTAGCTTTCATTTTTTAAAAACTACCCTAGGCTAGATTGGGATATTTCTTGTGCTCTTTATCTATATTTAGATACCAGAGGGATTATTCTGGGTGGTTCTTTGGGGTTGCCCTTTCTTTCAGCTTTCAAGGGGATCATATGATTGTGTTTTGAAGTTTCTTATGAAGGTAAACAAATTCATTGGTGGTGGGAGGCAGGGTACTGAAGAGAATATATTTGTCAATTAAGTCTCTATTATAATTCTATAAGGCAGTTATCATTAGCCTTCTTTTACAGATTAGGAAACTGAAAAGTGAAGTTACTTGCTAGGCATAGGGTTAAGTTGGTGACTTTTCACCACTAATCCCATTTTTTCTTGGTTAGGTGCAGAGGCCTGTGACAGAGCTCACCCTTGACTGTGACATCCTTGTGAATGAGCTAGAACGAGATTCTGAAAATCGAGGTACTATTTACCTGTCCGGAGTGAGCGAAACCTTCAAAGAACACCTGTTGCAGCAGTCTAACCTTTTCCTTGGCCTGGAAGCTGTGATCTTGCCTAAAGATCTTAAAAGTGGAAAGCAGAAAAAATACTGTTTCCTAAGTAAGTCTATGCCACCTAATTTAGCTTTGAGGAGGGAGATTGGGGATGGTGCTAACATGAGGTCAGAGAAGGGGAAAGGTTCACCAAACAAGCCCTCCAGGGCTGGACCAGGGCAGCAGCTCCTAATTCTGTCCTGTGGCCCTAGCCATCCTCCAGCTTGGATGGAGATAAGCTTTTTTGGCCCTGAATAACAGAAGGTGGGGGTATTCTTACTTTCAGAATTCAAAACTTCTGGCAGTGCCCAGAGGGCCCTTGACATTCTTACGGGCAAGGACTGGAAGCTGAAAGGCAGGCATGCCCTAACTCCCAGGCATCTCCATGCATGGCTCAGAGGCTTACCACCTGAATCAAAAAGGCCCCCAGGGGTTCGTGTCTTACCTCCTCTATCAGAGCAGCAGGCCTTGCAGGTGAGTGATTGAGGGTATCTTGGGGTCAGAGTGGAAAGTAAGCTGCTCTGGGTTTGCTAGCTCTGAGTCTTGGCCTCTATTTCTGGAAATTTGTAAGGAGAGTCCTGCTGAGTGGCACATAATCCTTCAGTCTTTCTTTAAATTTTTATTTCTGCTCTGGCTTCAGTTTTACTTTATTCTCCAGCTTCCTCTAGTCCTGGCCATGTCTGTTATTCTTTCAGATCTCTCATACCTTTTCCCCAATAATACCTGCCAAAATCAGGTTTTTTAGTCTTTCAGGTAACTCTCCAAGGGACTGTGGGGATGAGGCAGGAGATTAGACAGCTGGACAAGCCTTCGGTAACCTAGTCTAGGGTTTCCCAAAGTGTGGTAAGCACAGAAGATAAATTACGGTTGTCATAAATGATCTTTTTTTGTCTTCACTTTTATAGTTATGGACTTGTTTTTTTAACACTCATTGAAGTATACGACAACCACATTGAACTTGTGATTTTATGGATTGTACTACTTAGATAAGGCTAGACTCACTTTGAAGAAAAACATTAGAAGTTACATAAGCAGAAGAGTAGAGGTAGGCTCGTTGCCTGTAGCTCAGTGAGTAGAACACTGGCCACATATACTGATGGTGGTGGGTTCAACCCCGGCCCAGGCCTGCTAAACAACAATGACATCTGCAAGCAAAAAATAGCCGGGTGTTGTTGCGGGCACCTGTAGTTCCAGCTACTGAGGCTGAGGCAAGAGAATCGCTTAAGCCCAAGAATTTGAGGTTGCTGTGAGGTGTGGTGCCATAGCACTCTACCGAGGGTGACATAGTGAGACTTTCTTTTTTTTTTTTTTTTTTTTTTTTTTTTTTTTTTGAGGCAGAGTAGAGGTAGATGGCAAATGGCTGAAGCTTAGGAAAACCTATCCTAGTCTAAGTAACAGAAGTACAGACTAGAGTTGAGAGTTGGTAAGTAACTTTCCCAAGGTCACAAAGATACTTATTGGCAGAAAGAGCCAGACTAGAGCCCTCATCAGTGATATGACTGCCCTAGTTTGGGGCCCTGGAAAACCAATCTGGATGAAAGGATAACAGCCATTCTCCCCTGAGAAGGTCCTGAACTGACTTGGAGGTGTAGGGTGCTGTGTGAACAAGGAACCCTGCACTATGGGCTCCAGCTTTAAACAGGGCATCTATCCAGGGATTTTACTGGGATCCCCTGGCCTAAGATCCCAAGGAAGAGTGTTGCTGCATCTTCAAAGGTAAACACTGGCTCAGTGTTAAGACATGGCTTTAATTCCAGACTCTGAAAGTAGACCATCCAAAGATAGCAGCTTGGCGCTGGGGCCGGAAGATTGGAAAGCTTTACCACAACCTGTGCCCAGGAACCCTCTGCCTCATCCTGCTGCCAGGAACTAAGAGGTAAGGACTATGAAGGGTTACCCTTCACGACTCTGGCCCCTAGACTTCAGCTGTTCTTAGAAAAAGGCATTTTGTTGATGACCAAGCACATAATGAGGATTTAATGAATCGTCTCTTAATTCTCACAGTTCTAAGAGATATTTCCATTTTATATTTATATGCTATTATATAACTACATTTATTAGTCCCTCAAGGAGACAGCTCATCCTAGTTTAAAACCAGAAGTCTTGGCTGGGCATGGTAGCTCACATCAATAATCCTAGCACTTAGGAAACTGAGGCAGTAGGATTGCTTAAGGTCAGGAGTTCAAGACCACCCTGAGCAAAGTGAGACCCCCAACTCTACTAAAAACAGAAAAAATAGCTGAGCATGGTGATGCCTACTTATAGTCCCAGCTGTTCAGGAGGATTGCTTGAGCCCAGGAGTTTGAGGTTGCTGTGAGCTAGGCTGAGGCCATGGTACTCTAGCCCAGGTCACAAAGGAAGACTTTCAAAAAAAAAAAAAACCCCCAAAACAGATATGAGAGGTCTTAAGGCCTGTAGTCCCTTTGGTGTAAGAAGTAGCTGCCTGGCTCGGCACCTTAGCTCAGCTGCTAGGGCACCCACCACATACATCAGAGCTGGCGGGTTCAAATCCAGCCCAGGCTTGCCGAACAACAATGACAACTACAACCAAAAAAAATAGCTGGGCATTGTGGCGGGCACTTGTGGTCCCAGCTGCTTGGGTGGCTGAGGCAGGAGAATCATTTAAGCCCAGGAGTTTGAGGTTGCTGTGAGCTATGACGCCATAGCACTCTTATCAAGGGTGACATAGTGAGACTCCGTCTCCAAAAAAAAAAAAAAAGTAGCTGCCTAAAACTACTTAAGTAGACGAAGTCTCAAGACAAGGCCTAGGCTTCGGTGTGAAGGGCCTACCCTTCCTGCATATTAGGAGTGTTCTTGCCTCTGCCCCTTCCTGTTGCTACTTCTGTTTACTTTTAAGAGATAGTAGAGCCAGTTGGTTGATTCTAAGCCCAAGTCCTCTAGCAGGATTCTGGGTCCAGTTCCAGCTTTATTACCTGTCTCCTCTAACAAGTCGCCAAACTACTTCGCTAGTATAGAGGTCTCAATTTTTCTTCAGCAAAATGAGAGATTTATAGTAAATTAGTGATTTTCAACCATTTTAACTGTAAACTCTTCAAAGAAAAACTGATGTTAAATCTCAAAATATAAAGATGGGAAGTTCTGTAATGAGTGAGTGGGTGGATAAATGAATGAGTGCATATATTGGGGAAGGCAGGGAAAGAAGATAATGGCTTTTTTGAAAACCATTGGATTGTTATTTTTTTTAAAGACCTTAAGTTTCTGACGTTCTAGGAAATGGCAAAGTGTGAATACTTCAAGCCTTGAAGCCTATATTAGAAATTCATTTTCTATCTTAAAGTACTTGTACTATATCTGAGTCAGATTGTCTACCTGGTGGCCAATTTTAAAGAACTGTTAATCTCTGAAAAGCAGAAACAACCCTTAGGTTAAAAAAGTGACCAGAAGTTGCCAACAAAGCTTTCTGGTTAAGAGCATGGGTTTGAGGGAGCAGATTTGCCCTTAGATAGCTTTTCAGGGACAGTGTATAGAAGTAGGGTAGAAGACTTGGATCTTCATATTCCCAGGTAGAATACTTAGATTGTAGTTCCTCCTTGTATAGGTAAACTAAGGCAAGAGTGGCCCAAATCATTCTTCCAGAGTAGCCTGGATATTCCATGGAGGGTGAAGGCTTGGGAGGGAGTGTTGGGGTCAGCATTAGGTTCTGACTAAGATCCTAAGATAGTTTGACAACTCAGGAGAGGTAAGACCTTCTAGAAGCAGCAAATCTTGCAGTAAGGAAACTTGACTTGCTCCTTTCTTTTAAAATTCATACTGATTTTTGTGAACATGTTGATCAAGCCCAGCAACAGTAACCTACATTCCCCAGACTAAGCCTGCTGTGGGACTGACTTCTCTAGGCCTTGTGCAGCTATCCCCATGATGCTAGCAGATACTCTGAGACTAAATGGCTCAGGGAAGAGGAATAGTAAAAACAACAAAAGCCTTCCTCAGGCTGGGGACCTCACTCAGCTCTTAATCCTTACATTTTTGATAGCTACCGAAATTAGTAATTGAAAATATTAGTAACTGTGCTAATTTATCAAATTCTTAACGAACATCAGGTACTTTGCTAAATGCTTTTATATGTATTTTTGGTTGAGGTTGTTAGAAATCCTGTTTAACAAGGGAAGAAAAAGGCTCAGATTAAGCATTTTACCTAAGGTCCCACAGCTAGTAAGTGCATAGACAGATTTTGGACTCTGGGATGGTTGTTCTGATTCCAGAGGCAGTCTCCTACCCTCAAAGCTCCAGTTCTCCGTACCCCAAACCCTATTGCTTGCTAGTTTAAGTTCAGACATTAGGTGAAGATGTTCTGTGGTTTTTTTTGTTTGTTTGTTTGTATGTTTTTGCCTACTTTGCCTCAGAGGGCTTTTCAACCCTCTAACCCAATTGCATGAATGAATATTGATTACAAGGTGGCAGGGAACTAGCATGTATTAGATGACTCATAAATTCTAAGCACTCTACCAGGTGTTTGGGGTTTTTTTTTTTTTTAGAGACAGTCTCACTTTGTCGCCCTCAGTAGAGTGCTGTGGTGTCACAGCTCACAGCAACCTCCAACTCCTAGGCTTAGGTGATTCTCTGGCCTCAGCCTCCCGAGTAGCTGGGACTACAGGCACCCTCCAGAACGCCCAGCTATTTTTTTGTTGCAGTTTGGCTGGGGCCGGGTTCGAACCTGCCACCCTCGGTATATGGGGCCAGCGCCCTACCCACTGAGCCACAGGCACTGCCCTCTACCAGGTGTTTTACAACAAACATTAAATAAGTTAATGTTTTGTAAGGTTATTCAAACAGTGCCTGGTATGTAATAGGTGCTACAAAAGTATTTAAAATGACTAAGACTCTAATAGCAATTTTTAAGGACTCTAATAACAGATTGCCATTAATGTAATCCTCCTTCTGTCACTTAACAGTTGCATGACTTGAGCAAATCAAAATGTTGGTGAGCCTGTTTATTTAGAAAAATGGAGACAACAGTTGTACCTACATCAGTCAGATGTTTTGAGTATTAAGTGATACAAGTACTTTGCCTATAGTGAGTTCTCAGTATGTATTGGCTATTACTGTCAATAGTCTTCATAAAATCCTGTGAGATAGTAATTTAAATATTTTATAGTTTTATAATTGAAGAAATAAGGCTCAGTTGAGATGTGCCTTATATCTCTTAAGTGGCAGAACTAGGATTTAGTCCCTGAAACTAATCAGTATTTTCATTGAACCATCTTTATCAAGCAACTTTCCATAAACCTGCCTGCCCCTTAGCCCATGGCACATACATACACTCAGAAAAACTTAATCTTCTTTATTCAGGAGTTTATAACTATTCATTCAACCATATGGATGAAAACCTACCTTTATTTCTTATTCATTGCAGCACTCATGGTTCACTTTCTGGCCTAGGACTGATGGGAATAAAAGATGAAGAAGAAAGCACCACCTCAACCTTGTGTTCATGAATCTGCCCACCACTTTCCATATGCCATTTCTTATCCCTTGTGGACAATGGCAGAGAATATGATCAGACTGTGGCCTCTCCAACGGCTGCCAGGCCTCTCCAACTGGAAGACAGCTTTTGTGGAAACTTTGTGTATCAGTTATCTAGATCACTTATATGGCATGTATAAATTTTCAATAAATGCCTAGAATTCAAGCATTCTTCATTTAAGACAGCATGAGGGAGAAAACCACAGCTTGTTTCTTTGTGTGAGTTTATGTACACAGGCACTGAAGCAGGTGCTCTTTCCATGTGGCACTCCTATCACATGGTGTATGCAGATCAGGAAACGGGGACCACTGACTTCTCTATGGAGAAAACCAATTAGACAGTTTGACAATGTTGTAGCATCTGCCAAGCAAATTTCTTTTTAAGATAAACTGTTTTCTCACCAACAGCTCTTATGAAATTTAAATGAAAGGCTGAACTGAAATTCTGGTAAGTCCATTAGGCAAAGGAGAGTGGAATATTCTTTAAGCTTTTTGCCAACTCTGGAAACCCCCATCTATTCAATGTTTGGCAATCCTCCTTCCCTTCAGAACATGGTTGCAGTGTTTCCCTCCACCAGTAGGTGCCTCTGTCACACCAGCTCTCTCCCCTGGGATCTCGAAAGTTCAAATTCAGTAAAAGCCAGCGCTCTGCTTTTTAGTCAGCTTTCAAATTGATAACATTCTGTGTTGGAAAGGACACAGGACATAGGCACACAAAACTGGTAAAGGTATTAACTGCCCTCCAGAAAAAAATAAATTGGCATACAATGTACATTGTGCCAAAAGACTTTCTAAATTTCTTTCTACACTAATACCCTGCAATTCTACTTCTGAAGTATTATCTTAGGGTAATAGGATGTTTTCACAAAAACATGTTATGAAGGAACTATCATGGAGTTATTACAATGGAATTCTAGGTAGTCATTTTTAAAGAGTATATGTAAGGAAATAAAATCTCCAATGAAAGATATCCACAGAAAAAGGCAGTATACCTCTGGATCCAGAGTGCTTGACTTTAAATCCCAGATTTTTTACTTACTAGTTGTGTGAACTTGAATAAATTATTTATATCTCTGTACGTAGAATAATAATGGTACCTATGTGGGTCATTATGAAAGTTTTGAGATAAAAAGAATCAACAAATGTAAGATCTCTGTACATAGAAACAAATGATGCCCTCTCAGCAACACTGCGATAAGCCGAGCAAGTTGAAATTTGCACAGGTGAATCAGAAAGGACTCTGTCAAGTGTTACTTGGAAGTGAAATAATGGGCCATGACAGTGTCTCAAAATTTTCATAGTGACCTATGTATCTCACAGGAGTGTTGTGAAGGTGAGATTAGAGATTATGCATCACAATATTGTGTATTATGTGAAGTACGGAGGGATACAGAGTAGTATAAAGCTATGCATAGGTCTGTAACTAAACCTGAAGGCCTGTGTGCCAAAATGTTAACAGTATTTGTCTCTGGGTAGTGGCAAGTTAGATTTTACCAAATACTTTTCTGTGTTTAGGCTGGATTTTTTTTTTTAAACTTTCAATATATATCACTTTTAAAATTAGAAGAAAATTCTCAAAGTTGGGTAGTTGGGGCAATATTTAATCCTATGAAATGAGCTTCTGTAAGATTTAGTCCCATATGGAAATTTAAATGTAGCTTCTATAAGATCTGGCCCTATATGGAACCAGAACTGAAAAGCTTGATTTGGGATTGGCACCCTGCAACTTGAAGCCCCCTCACTAGGGGTACTGCCAACTTCAGCTGCAGTGCCCCAAGAACAACTTGAAACTGACAGTACTGGATTCCATCCTGCCCACTTAAGCTCCAAAGCTGTGGGAGCTTATCTTGTGTTTACCTCTTGAGTCTCCGATCCTGAGGGACAAATTAAGTGCCTGCTTTCAATATGGACAGACCAGGGTTAGAACTTCAGCCTTGTGCCTGAGTATTCTTGGGCAAGTCATGTAACCTCATACGAGTCCATTTCCACGGCTGTAGAAATAACTACTTTTATAGACTGTGATAATTCAAAGATCCTATTTGTGGAAAATGGCAGAATGTTGGGTTAGGTATGAATTTTCCCTCTCTGGGCCTCTTATTTCCTCACCTTTAAAATGGGAAATTAGCACCTACTTCATAAGGATGTTAAGAGCATTAAAACAGAGAAAGCCCAGATTAAGTGCTAAGGATCATTTTGAAAATGCAGAAAGAGCAGATTAGGGCTCCCTGTACCAAGAGTACTCTTCTTGCTCCCAAGAATAGCCAAGGCCATTTTCTTCCGAATAGGTGGGCTAGAGGTTTCCCCTGGGCTCCAACTCCAGAACTGCAGAGAGGGGCCGGCAACACAAGAACTCAGTCTGCACACGCTGTTCTTTCGGCTGATGCTCCCACCTTTTGGAAGCCAAAGCTGCCAACTTGACCTCTTGCAAAACACACATTCCATTCATAAGTGCGTTTGTGCATTTTTCCTCCCACACCCTTCTAGGCAGCCAATGCAGGGCTGTCCAGGCGGCTGCTGGAGAACAACTTCTCATTTGGGGGGTAGATAAAGCAACTCGAAGCATTTTTTGTTTGTTTGTTTTTGGAGACATTCTCACTGTGTTGCCCTCGGTAGAGTGCAGTGGTGTCACAGCTCACAGCAACTTCAAACTCTTGGGCTTAAGTGATTCACTTGCCTCAGCCTCCCAAGCAGCTGGGACTACAGGCGTCTGCCACAATACCCAGCTAGTTTTTTTGTTGTTGTTGCAGTTATCGTTGTTTAGCAGGCCTGGGCTGGGTTCAAACCCACCAGCCCTGGTGTACGTGGCCCGCGGCGCCCTAAACACTGAGCTATGAGCACTGAGCCAACTTTAAGCATTTTTATAAAACTCATGGTTCAGACATTAAATATCCCTCTATTTTCTGGCCTTCCTGAAGTGGGGTTCTTCAGGATACTCGGCCATGTTCATTCTTCCTTTTGTCCTCCTTTTTGTAAATAATCTCCCCCCTATTGTAAAATAAAAAACCATTACTGGAAATTTTAAAAATCCAGAAAAACTAAAATCATATCTGATCCTATCACCCAGAATCAACTACCAATACTTTGTAATCTTCTATCAAACTTTTCCATTATAATGGCATTTCAATATTCAAAAGTAGAGTTTTTAGTAGCTGTTTAATATTTCAGCATTGAGTTGTGCCATAATTTTTAAACAGTATCCTGTTGTTGACCTGTAAGTTGTTACTAAATGCTGCTGCCAATTATATCCCTGCACATATATCCTTGGCAGTTATTTCAGGAAAAGCTCCAAAGTGAAATTATTGGGTTAGAATATGAACATAAGGTTCTTTTATCTCCAGAAAGATTTTTGCTTTATTAGCATGGATTTGTTTCAAATATTTGCGAATTTCATTGGTTTTCAAAAAGAAAAATGTTTTCATTGTAGATTTAATTTCTGTGTATTTGAATACCCTTTAGATTGGCATCCAACTTTTTAGCCAGATATTTTTCTTCAGTGAGTTGGTGTATATCCTTTGCCTATTTTTGTGTTGAGAAGTACTTTTCCACACTGAATTTTTAAGGGCTCTTTATGGGTTAAGTATAGTACTCATTTATAAATTATTGCAAAAATGTTTCTAGTTTGCTTTTTATTTTAAGGTACATACATTCTAGAAGCTTATGATTTCTTCTATTTGCTTTTATGTTAAAAAGTCTAGATTGATGGAGAAATTAATATCCACTGACAAGTTTATATATACTTTATAGCCTTATTATTTTTGGAATTTATTTTGGCACTAAGTAACTTTTCCCCAATATTTAGATAATTTTAGCCAACAATCTGTATTACCTGATTGAGGAGGATGGCATCTTTATAAGTCCATGTATGTACTAGAACCAGCTCTGCATTTTACTTTCCTAGCAATTTTAGCAGCAACACCCAAGATAAGCACAGGGCCCATGGAGAATCCCCATTAGTATGGCATACAAAACCTACAGATTTAAGATATTTTGCTGCTGCTAAATTCTACTAGGACTTTTTTCTTTCTTTTTTTTTTTTTAGCTCTCCTGAACCCAGAGACGGAGTCAAAGTGAATATTGCACAGAAATAACATTAAGCCCTGGTAGAGGCTTTATGGCTTTAGAGACAGTGCATCCTCTTTCCCAGGCAGACTTAACTTTTTTAGACTTCTGTCAAAACCCATAGCTAGAAGAACACTGTACTCTTCTGAACCCCTCAGCACCACCTTCAGTGTATCTTTCTTGCAAGAAAAAGTCCATTCCATATGCAATTAAGATCATTTGGTAATTATGTGTAGTTTGCCTTCATCTAATTAAAAATTGAATTTTAGCCACATATAACCTGCACAGCACTTTGAATACCTCCAGGCTCAGTACAAACGCCCAACTCAGTATCTTCCACTTTATTTCCTAAACCTGTTCCTGAGGCCCTGACTCAGTAACTCAGAAGAAACAAGCCCAAGAGCCAACTGGGGAATGTTATGGAGATAAAAAATTCACCCCCTAGTTTTCCTTCCAGCTCCCACCTGGGTCTGACTTGGTAATAAGAGAGGAGGATAAGGAAAAAACCCTTCAGATCATTGAGGTAACTTCAGAAACCTCTACCTAGCTAGAGAATGTAACATGACTCCCAGGCTCTTTGCAACTGAAAAGAAAAAAATTTCCTTTCACTAGAAGATACCAACATGAGGCTGGGATGTTTGAGAAAGCCATGAGAGTTGCCATCAAAGATGACCAGTCATTAACTTTCCTGAATAACTGGACAGAAGATAACAATGGAAGGAAGCTAAGGGTCTTAAGTGGTCTATGATGATTGTATAAAATGAGAGCCTCAGGGTTCATGTTAGTGTGAGCTCCCCCACACCTAATTTGGCATAGAAAAGTGAGTGCCAAAGAGGGAAGTGTCATACATACCCATGCCAGCCAACCCCTGCCCCCCTCTCCACCCCCACCATTCTCTAGATTCCCTACATTGCTCACCTAACATCCTTTTGGAGAAACTTAAAAGAGAGCTTAAAATGATTGAGCATTTATGTGTCTTAGGTGCTTTATAACTGCAATAGAAGTGTGCCTTAATTTTACAGATGAGTAAAAAAAACTTTAGAGGTTCACTAACTTGCCAGAGGTTACATAGCAATGGCACTTACCAGTTAAAGCCAAGTTCAGCTTGTGTCTTTTGTCTTAATCACTGCCATACCTAATAGATCTAGGGGCCATGAATCTACGGTGTTTAAAAATTTCAATTTTTATTCCTCATGGGAATGCACATCAGTTGCTAAGCTAAGACTAGGTAGTGACCTTGTAAGAACTAATTTGCTTTGCCTTTATGTACTGGAATCCCCAAAGACTACCCCATTAAACTTGGCATGTGGGAGGTCAACACCCACATGTAGGGTCCTGGGGTCATATGCTATCTGAATTGTTTCCCAACCATAGGAATTGTTCAATGTATCAAGAGGCTCCCATTGTGTAGGTATATCTTCCCCCCAGAATAAAGCCACGGATTTTTTTTTCTTTTATAGAAATGTTAATAGTCAAGTAAACAAATTTATTAAATCCAACAGCAGGTAACCTTCCAAATTAAAAAAAAAAAACATTAAAAGAAAAAGATAATGTAGACATCAAGGACAAAAATGTGTGTAACAAGTTAACAAAAATATTCAAGGGGCTGAGTGGAGAGTGCAACAGTGCAGAGAATACAAACAAAAGTATTAACTTTTGTCAAGTTTGTACAACCTCAAGAAACAGACACACTGGTCACAAACCAAGAGGGATCCACAAAGGTGGAGGGTCACATGAGCAGTGAACTCATCACCTCAGCGGCTTAAGGCAGGGTACTGTGGGACCAATTCATCCAAGCCCCATTTGCCTATTGCTTCACATTCCCCCTTTGAATTAGTGCAACAGGTAAAAGCAATTAATCACAGATTGGGAACTGGGAACTAGGTTCGGAGGGAAGACTCTTCTTCCAGAGCAAATGTGTATGTGTGTCGGGGGATCTGCAGCAGCTGCTGAATGGCTTCCTTTGGCAATATCCAAGATGTGTTCTAAGTATCAGGGAAAGACGGTGGGTAGGCTGGATTTCTAAGAAAGAGAGGAATAGGGAAGACATGATTGCCCCAGCACCTGAATCAAAAGCAGAACCCTATGTTTACTCAAAGCTATTCAAACCACCTTGGCTTGTGCAACCAGTGCTCAAGCATCTTATTTTGTCCTTCAAAAATGGGGGATGGGAGGGAACCCTGCTGATTCTTACCAACATGCAGTTCCAGTTCAGATTAAACTGGGATATGTTATAATTACCACAGGAATAAACTCTGAAGGGGCTGAAAGTTAGGAACTCCATATATAACTCCTCGAGTAAGAGGAGGGCTAATGTTTTATGTCCTCAAATGAGTCTCAATTAACACACTTCAATAACTTTAATACTCCTCTCAGCCATTTAAACAAGATATTGCTGTAGTCCCCCAAGGAAGAACTTTGTCAGTTACCAAGATGTTCAAGTCATAACTAAGCCAACATAGGAGACACAAGAAAAACAGCAAAGCAGGCAACAACAAAAAGCAGAAGACCCTAGCAGCAGCTTTCTGCCAGCCTTTACCTTGTATAAAAACTGTTCTACCTTTGAGCCTTCACTACACTGAAGACCTCACTTGAAATATGGCAGACTAAACAGTCCCGAACAGGTTAAGTTTTGGATTGTAAACTTTTAGACAAATCCTTATCCTAGTAACTTCCCACCATTGTTTAATAAGAACTGACATGGTAAATGTATATACAGTATATGATGCCATCAAGTAAATGTTTGACACCCTGCAGCCTCCAGCACTGAGGACCAAATTTTGGCACCAGCCCCAGGGAGATCAGTACTGTTTCAAAGACTAATACTGTGTGGTTTAATCCTTACTTTCCAAGAAGGCTAGTTTACACCTTCCTTAGGGAAGTTTAATATATAAACACTGCCTTATAAATTTTCAATTGTATTTCCCTGGGCCTGAAAGTTTGGTTGAAATTTAAATCTTCACCCAGTTCTAGAAGTTTCTTATCAGAAGGGCAGATAAGGGTTCTTGAACTCAACACACACAAGTGGGCACATCTGCCAGGATAAGGGGAGAGCAGCTGAGGCAGCCAGCTAAAGCACAGCAAAGTGTCATTACATGGTGGGGTTAAGAATGATATGTTTAAATTTGGCAAGGATGAGGGAAAGATCAATGAAGCAACACTTCAACTCATACCAGCTTTCTAATAAAATCGCTAAAGAAACACCAAAGAAGCTCACAAAGCCATTTGTCAAAACCAAGTAATCTCCTGAGACAAATACTCAGTTTGATGTAGTCACTCTCAGATGTGCCTATTTTCAAATGGCACCCACATCCTGCCCCTCTCCACATCACCTGGGTATAACATTGCTAAGGGAAGGGTGCACTGGCTTACCTGAAGGGCACACATTTGGTCTCCTCTATAGAATTACTGCTTACCTATTAAGCAGCAAACCTATGTCTAGGTTGAGAGGAACAAGGCTTTTCATTTCCCAGAAGCATATGCCTCACCTTGGATCCCTTTGCAGGAAAAGTGCTCTATGCTCCTATGCTCATGAAATCATTAGTCAAGCACTGTCCCATCAGCAGAAGCTTGAAATCCGGGACTAAAACCTGGAAGGAACTTACAAGTCCTTGTCTGCTCCCTTTTCTTCCTATTTGCATTTTTATAACCAATGAACCACTAAAAACATAACCAAAAATAATCTTTTAATTGGCTCTTTTGTGAGGAGTGGGGAAGCTGAATAGTTCTTTTAAAAACAAAAGTCACCCATTCTAGTATACCTCATGTATGGAATGTTTTCTTACAGGCTGGGGAAGGAGTCTCGTTTTCAGAGTCCTTAGTTGCCTCCTCTTTCATGTACCTCTCTCCCATCCGTTCTTTTGATCTGGGATAGAATGAGCCTTACCAAGCTAGTAGCAGCCTGCTTTTCCTTCATTCAACTTCTACCCAATCCAGAACCCAGAACAAGAAAAAGCAGGTTGCAAACTGGCTGGATGAAAAGGTCACTATAAGACCTCAGTCTGGATACCTCAACTACAATTGAGCCCACAGAACCTGCTGGGGGCACCTGGAGGCTCTCATAAGGGTCTTGTGTCTTATTTAGCTAGAACAAAGCCAGACATCTGGCTGAAGACCCCCTTCAGCCTTCCAGTATTGTTAACCTACCTACTGTGAATGCTTTTAAAGTTTCCCATCTGTTTAGGATTAAAAGGAAAAGAAAAAAGCAATTCCAAGTATGTTCCCTATGTCAATATCAATTTTAGAAAAACATCAACTACTGAAACTCCTTAAATATTCATCCTTGCAAAGATGGGAGCACAGAGCTGTAAGGCTACTAATATAGTAATTTAAAACGTGCAGTTCCTGCCCAGGTTGAGATACCTGGTAGGTAAAAGGGAGAAACCCAAATGTTTAATAGACAAAGTCTCATTACCTCAAGAGTATAAATATTTTTATAAGTTTTTATTTAAAAGATTCCCTTTTTTATTGTTTCAAAGTGTTGGAAGCTGAACTATACAAGTTCCTGCCACCCTCTCTTCCAGTACAGTTTTTTGAGGACAAATTTTTTAAAATGGAGAAATAACAAGAGGACCCTCTACTGAAACCAGGAAGGACCATAGTCAGCTCCTCAAGCCTCTGTGGCAGTTTGGCCAAAGCTGGCCTTCCAGAGCAAGTATACAGAGAAGTCTGGGAACCAGGCCTTTCCTCTTGTGAGGAAAGGACTAAGCAAAGTCATATTCTCTTTAGTGGAAATGGCCCAAATTCAGATTTCAAAACTCCAATGATGTTCCCTGGCACTCTTCTTATACTTTATATATTGAAGGCAGCTCCCTCTTTATGGCCAGTTTTAGCAGGCAAAGAAACAAAGGAATATAGATACATATATGTATATATATATATATATATTTTATATAGGTAAAATATATACATATTTTATATATGTATATATACATATTTGGGGGTAGGTAAAGAAGGGTCATGTAAACCTAAACAGTCATCACATTACCCCAAATGAGCCTGACGCTAACAAAAAGATAATAAATAACTCCTAGGGGCTAAGTGACAACATGGGTGCAGCAAGAAGGGAAAGGGCACACATTTAACTATTAAATACATTTTGATTATTTGTTTGGCAGAGTTCAGGCCAACCCCAGGCTTCTGCACTTGCCAGACAAGTAAGCTGATGATACTCAAAGAAAAGAAATTAAAAAAAAAAAAAAAAAAATTCAAGCAGAGCTCCATACCACAGTTTTCCTTCAAGTCAAGTTGGCCGGCAGACACACTTTCCCCGACCACCAGGAACAGAAACTTTGGCTCCAAGGCAAATGAGAAGAAAAAAAGTATTTCCACTTACAACATGAAAATATAGAAACTTCATCAGAGAAAGAAAACTATCAAAGAAGTCTACTTCCAGCAAAACTGAGGTAGCACTGCTTTCTCTGCATTCAATGCTTAAGTGGTTCTCAGTCCAATGTATTCTTAAAAAAATGCTCACTTGACTAACAGGTGCAGCCATGTTGATGGACAAACTCAACATAAAATGCAATAGGTCAAAGAAGGAATGAGCAAGAAGTGAGGGAAATAAGGGATTTGGATAAATTAGCTTAAAAGGGGTTTGTCACCAGGCTACAAATGCTCTTGGCTGGCCTTGGCACTCCAAGAGCTCTAATTCGCCTGGGAATTAATGCAATGTGGTTAACAGTTAACACTGCTATTCAAATCTGTGTAAATCTTTAAAAATAATTATTACAACCTAAATTTAACCATGTAAACAGCACTACACACAGTACAGACCTGCCCTGAAAAACAATATGCAAAACTGAGATCTGGCACTGTATCATTTTGTAATGTTAATTCAACCTAACGGTCCCATCCCCCACCCTTCTCTACACCCTCCCCCACAAAAAAAAACCTAATTTGTGCAAGAAATGGCAGGCTTATTCTATCTGAAGGCTTCAAAAAAAGATACACAACATGTAGCCAGGTTCAAATATTTTGGGGGATCCCCCCCAAAAAATAACCAAAATAACCAAAAAATGAAGAAAGTGCCTAAAACATGATACAGCATTTTAGAGCCCTTTCAGATACAAGGCAGAGAAAGGTGTAAAGTAGAAAATATCCGGATCTTCAGTAATTTCCAGAAAGGTCCAATTCCTCGGTTGGCTGCAGGGCAGCGGGCAGATCCTTGCTGCTGCTCCTGGGACAGAGCCACTAAGTCTGCTCCTCGGGACACAAGCCCTCGGGCCCTGAGCTGAGTGCACCTCTCCCTTCCCCTTCTCTCTTCCTTCTCTCCATTTCCCACTCCACAAAGGTATCGAAGAGACTTGGCCAGGCCTCATCCTCACTGTAGTTGCTGAGGTCGGGGCCAATCACCTGAGTGAAGTTAAGGAACATGTTCCAAGTATCCCGGGAGATGCCCTTGATCCCCGAGGGATTCTCTGTTAGGAAGTTTAGCCACTGGTCCAAAACTGGAGGATTGTTCTGGGTAAAGACTAGTTTCCACAGGGCAATGGCTATTTCCCGATGCAGTGACCGCTGTCCTTCTTCAGAGTCCAGGCCAAACTGAAATGTAAACCGGTAGAGATCCTTGAATTTATCCTCTTGTTTGGCTTCTGTTAAGAGGCTAGGGAACCGTGCACAGATTCCGTCAATGCTGTCTGCACTTATTGCTTTGCAGCCATCAAAAAACTCCTTCCTGCAACAGGAAGGAGAGAGGGAGTAATTAATAATTATAAACTGTATCACTTACTGAGAGGCAATATGTTATAGTGGGGTTAATAGCCATGGCTTTGAGGGCAGATGGCCTGATTTGAATCCCAACTCCTCCACTAATTAGTCTTACTTCCTTATCTGTCAAAGGGTGATTATACCACCTTACTTCACAGGGTTTTGGTGAGGACTAAACAAATTAATAAATGCTTACTGCTTCTAAAAGTGCTGGCATATTGTAGGCAGCTGGTAAGGTTCATTTATTCATTCATTCATCTTCACAAAGCTAAATTCAGGTCTCCTGCTCCCTGCCCTGTTTCCCTCTCTGAAATAGTGATTAAGCTGCAGGTTCTTATTCTTCCCAGAGGAGGAGGCTTCCTGCTTCCCTTCTGATTCTCTGTAGGTTGTTTTGGGTATATTTTTGGTGACTGCCAAGAGAGACTTTTGGAGCCAAAGATTTTTGATGAACCTAGGTAACTCTGCCACCAGAGATCAAAGTTCTATTTTTTAAAAAAAAAAAGTTGGTTTGTGTTTTTAAAATCTATCCAACACTTTCAGCTTATAGCATAGTCTCACATTGATCATCTTCTCAGAGATTGGCATATACACTGAAGAAATAAGGCATCTGAGGGCTCTACCCAGGGTAGGAGGCATGTACGTACACTAGAAATAGTATGGTAGGTCTCTTATTCGTTCATTGTGGTGTACAAACCAAACCTCCTAGGGATGGATGACCATGATAGTATTTAAAACTACTGCTTCATAACAGGGGCCAGCTTTCCCTGCGGCACATAGGCTTGGCTGAGGGCAGGCAATAAATATGCTAAGAACTAGAAAGGGCAACTGGTGTCCTGGAGGAACCAAAGCATATCCCCAGGGATATGCTAACTGTATTGGCACTCACAGTGCCCGGCACATCATAGATATACAATAAATACTGAGGGAGTGAAGTGACAGGGAAAGGAGTGAATGAAAAGAAAGGTCCAAGACAGCAGGGGGGCTGAGCAGCAACAGGGCTCACCCTGGATTACTTCTCATTTAAGGCAACAATGATCAGTGCCCCGTTTTTCAAAAGCTGCTTAATCATACTAGAATATGCCTGAAAATTGACCTACAAATTAGGCAGTCTTTGCTTTTTTTTTTTTTTTTTTTTTTTAAGACAACTAACACTTGGCTACAGTGCCATGGCATCCTAGCCCACAGCAACCCCAAATTCCTGGGATCAAGTGATTCTCTTGCCTCAGCCTTCCAAGTAGCCGGGACTGCAGGAGCCTGACACAATGCCTGGCTATTTTTAGAGATGGGGTCTTGCACTTGCTCTGGCTGGTCTCCAACTTCTGAGTTCAAGCAGTCTACCTGCCTAAGCCTCCCAGATTGCTAGGAGTACAGGTGTGAACCATTGTGCTTGGCCTCAGGCAAAGGTTTTATTGTGTAAAAAGAAATGTGGGGTATACATTAGAACCAAATATGAAGCTTTATCAAAATGCAAATGCTTGAGCCTTATCCCCTGAGATTCCTATTTAGTAGGTCTGCTGTCAAGCCAGGTTTATATATTTTAAACTCTTAAGGGTATTTAGGGGTACTTCTCTAGAGCAGAACCACAACTTTGCTCAGAACATGTAAGCTTTGGAAAAACTGTTCAGAAATACTTATGAAGCCTATGAAGCCAACCCAGTTCTATCTTAGCTGAGCACCACTACCCAGTGGTATTCTCTTTCTTCCTCTTCTCACCCGGTGACATAAAGTGTTTGTGACTAACCTGGTGAATTTGCACATGGTTGCAGCCTGGAACTTCCAAGCCAAGAGCAGCACTCTAAATTCTGTGGGGTCGACACACAAGTCATTGCAAAAGCGCTCCATGCCTTCCTCCAAAATTGCATCCTCCCGCTCATCCTTGTAGCGCCTAAACAGTTCTTCCAATCTCTGTAAGGAAGACTCCTCAGCATTGGACTTGGACTCCCTCCCAGCATCTCCTGAGGATGTTGGCAGCTGGCAGGCTTCAGTGGTAGCCTCCGCCTTCTTGGTCCCATTGATGAGGATATCCCCACCTGGCTTGCCACATGGTGGCACCTGCTCTTCACGGTGGCTTGCACCCCGCCTGCTGTGTGACTTGCTGCTGGGGTCACGATCTCCATTCTTGCTGCCCAGGGTCGATGAGGGATTCTTGCATTTGGTGACACACTGGCCCATGGTGCTGGTAGCCCGGCCTTTAGAGTGGCCCCCTCTGGATCAGATGCCCTCGCTGCCACTGGCCCATGTACCTCAACATGCCATCAGTCAGAGGAGCCAGCCAACCTGGAAGGAATAGAAAATAGTCACTTCTGGGTAAGGGGACCAAGGTATGGATACTACCCTCCAGGGACTGTGCACTGATACACTGCTCTATTTCAGTGGGCCAACAACCAACCATGGGTGATAACAGAGTTCATCATCTCCCTCAGCACTAATTTTACCTTAGAAATGCAGCGGTTAGGGCACATATGGAGAACCAATAAGGGAAATTCCTGAAATTCTTAAGGTAACATAGGTTACAAAGAGGCTGATTCATGTGTAGAATGCATCAAAGACTACAGTTTTGACAGAAATATTCCAGAGGAAATCTGTCTTGCCAACTTGCCATCACATATGAAAGTTATTTGGACCTGGGTTAACCCAGAAAGCAAAAAATAAAAGCTTCATCTAATCTACTTCCTAATGCCAACATTCTCATATTTTCTTTTTAAGTAGGAAGAAGGGATGGCCACACCCAAGACAAATATACAGTCTCATAATAGCGTAATGAGATAAAGAATTTACAGTATTAAGACTACAAGCAGGGCCTAGCCAAGCAGCAAAGTGAATTTATCTCCAGAGTCCTTTCTGGGCCTATCCCACAACAGAAGGTGAATGCCCTTCCTCTGCCCTACCTCACCTGCCTACAAAAGCCATCCACCAAGCCTTTGCTCCAAACCAAGTTTCCTCAACAAGGAGTTTCTTTTTCTCCCTCCCTCAGATCCTCATCAAGGCCACACTCAGAATGCAAGCCAAGTTCACACTAAACATGACTGTCCTATATGCTCAGTTTTTGAAAGGGGTGTGTTTCCACTTTAAAAAAAGGGCTGATTTGCCCAGATACAATCTCTAAATGGTAGAATAATTGCTAGATGATAAAGTATGCACTGATAACTAACAAATTCATCATAGTGGTTAATTAATGTAATTTAAAAGTTTTGGGTTTTTGGCTGGGCACGGTGGCTCACGCCTATAATCCTAGCATTCTGCAAGGCTGAGACAAGTAGATCGCCTAAGCTCACAACTTCAAGACCAGCCTGAGCTAGACAGAAACCCCATCTCTAAAAATAGCCGGGCATTGTGGCAGGCACCTGTAGTCCCAACTACTTGGGAGGCTAAGGCAAGAGAAGTGCTTGAGCCCAAGAGTCTGAGGTTGCTGTGGGCTATGACATGACAGCACTCTACCAGGAGCAGCAAAGTGAGACTCTAACGAATTGCTAGACATTTCTGAGCCAGAGGTGAAGTGATTTCTCTAAGGATGCTCTATTTGGGACTCTTATTCTTAACCTTCAACTAGTCTTCTAGAAAATCCACTTACAATTTATTATAATAGCTATAAAATTTTGCCTACTGCTATTATAATGGCAGCCACTGAAATGAGATTGTTAATAGAAATGTAGACCAGGAGCCAGAAGTATATATAGCAAGGAGGGCAGACACCAAAGTCAGTGTTAGCCCCACATGGGCCTCCCCGGTTCTAGGAGCTTTCATGGGTCTTCCTGATCCAAACTCTTCAAGGACTGGCAATGGGATAAAAGGGAGAATTTTATGAAAGGCTGGCACTTTAAACTATGCCTAAAAAACTCAGCTTCCTCCAAATAGTGCCTGGATAAATGGGGGCTTATCTTCAAAAGGAATTCCCTCTAAGCGTAAGCTCTGAGTATACAACAATTTAAAATGAAGAACAGTATCATTCCTGCAGTTATTGGAGACAAATCATACCAGGACCTGTCCTATTCTCCACCCTCAAAGAGTAAATGACAAAAAGACATGTCCATACATGCCCTCAAAAGACTTGCAATTTGACTTAGCTTCAAAAATAAAGTGAAACCCTTACAAGATCTTTTGGTGGAAAGACCAAATGGAAAATGACAGTCCCAGGTAAGATTTCTAAAGTATTTTTATGCTTTAAAACTATAGCTGATTAGCCATAAATACAACTTATTAAAATTTCAAAAGACAAGGGGTTAATTCTCCAAAGACCACCACACAAGGAAAGCAACTGTTTGAGCTGGATTATTTCAAAACAAGAAGGACTATACCATGTGGAGGGTCTGGTTTCCAGATTTGTGTTTCTAAAGACTAGAATGCTGAAAGAAACAAAAGGCCTAAACTTACACAAACCCCACATGCTCACAGACTGGCAACTCTAATTCCCAGGCACGCTGACTCACCAGGGTTTGCTGCTCAGCTCCTGCTGCTGAGGGAGGCATGGGGACCCAGTGAGATAAGAGGATTTTCTGGCCTCCATCTGACTCACCTACCCCAGGCCACTCACTCTGCCCCCATTGGACATATGCTTCATTATAGCAACTTCCTCCAAATCTTGGCACTGAGGCCTTCAGGTAGGCACAGAACAGATGAGGCTCCCAAAGAGGTCCTAATCCCATTTACCCATCCAGGCCTTCATTGTAAACAGCATCTATTCATAACCTGACACAGCAGAATAAGCTGAAACCTAAAGGCTTTTAACATGCCCAGCAGATGAGAAAAAAGAGGAGAAAATCAATTTTAACAGATGATCAATCACTAAGTGCCAGAAGGTTGAATCCTTCCATTCTGGTTGGTCTCTTTCTTTGAAATACCCACCACCACCCCCATTCAAAATGGGTGTTGAGACAAGAAGCCAGAAGAAAATATTTTCAGATCTGATGGTGAGTATGTCCCCGCTCCTCCCAATTACTCTGACTGCTGCCAATGATCTGGCTTCTTCTGTGTCTACCCCTTTCCCTGAGAAAATACTTTTGCTCCCAGTGCTTTCTGGAGGCTCAAGCACAGTACACAACCCTGTGCCCCAGGGTGGTAGCATTTCAAGTGTTTTAAGGCTGAAGGTCTCCCCTAGACTCCCCTAGACTGTTGGGTAGTGGCTAATAACAGCAGTCATCAATTATCAAGCATTCGATACGATGCCAGGCACTCTGCTAAGCACTTTAGGGACGTGTTAACTCACATATCCTCATCACAACCCTATTTAAAATAGTGAAAGTAAGACTGTGTTAATTACCCAAGATCATGTAATAGGCACAACCTGGCTTGTCTGGTTCATGAAACCATGACCTTTAATAGCAGTCTAGTCTGGCTAGACTGCTGAGCCCACCTACACAGAAAACACACTGATGTTTGGGCCCTGAGTTCAGGAGCAATACCACAGTAACCCCAGAGCAGAAAATCTTTCCAACAGCCCCTGGAAAGAGATCACATGGTCTGTGCCCAGCACTTAAGAAGGATGTCCTGCCCACTGCCTTTTCCCAGGCCAGCTGCCACCATGATCCAGGCAGGTGGCTGGGCTTAGCCCCATCAGAGGTGTGTCCTAAAATTAGTCCAGATGCCCTCAATCTGTGATGTCCACCAGCCTGATAAAAAGCTCCAGCTCTAAATCAAAACCCAATTCCGGAACTGGCTAATTATTTGATCTTAATGGGAACCTGAATATCCTCAATCTGCAAAATGGTATTCCCCTGATAAAGTTGTTGTAAAGACTCAGTCAGGAAATGCCAGTATGATAAAAGGTACTTGGCACAAATTTGCCTCTTTCCGCACAGAGAACACTTGCTATGATAGCTCTTACTGTATTATTAGTAGTAGTAGCTGAGTAGTATCTGCTTAGCCTATTGGAAGCCCTCATTTGTCCCTTTTGGTGGCTGCAGGCCTCAGCTTTCCCCTGCCCAGCCAGGGATATTCTTGCCTGGAGTCATTAGCATGGGTCTTGTCCAAAAGCAGATTTTCACATCACAGCACTGACTTACTCAAATACACCACTGCCCAGAAATACCTGGAGGGTCAGACTCTACAGCACAGGAGTGCCTTGTGATTGATCCTGAATGAAACCAAGCCATTTGTTATGCTGGACAGACACTCTGAATTGCGGGTCATGCTCTGTCCCTAACCTGGGGTAGGCTTTCAGATAGTTCTAAACTCCTTCTTCAGCCCCACAGGTGTACAAAACGACAGGATTTCTAGCTTTCACTTAGTTAACTAACTGAATAGAACTGGCTTCCCACTTGGTCTTCCTCCCTATCACTGCCACCTTGGAAGTGTATATCTTCAGGACAATTTGGACACCCCAGAGCCCAATTTTCAACAGTAATAGAGTACTGTTATTAACAATAGTAACAGCATTATTATTAATGAATATCACTTTATATTTGTTAGTACATTATAATAGCTATTTGTAAACATAGATCTGTGGAATAATTACCTCCATTTTACGGGAAAATAAATGGAGACACACCAAAGCCAAGGCATCTTATTAGGAAGGTGGAAAACAGAAGCACAGTAATTAAGAGAATGATGAACTCAGACAAACCTGGATTTGAATCACAGTAATGGCTAACTGTAACTAACTGTAACTGTCAGCATGAAACCTTAAAAATGGGGCATCTGAAAAAAAAAAAAAAAATGGAACAGTTGTACCTTAAAGAATTGTTGGGTCAAATAAATGAGATAATCATGTAAAGTGTTCTGCTCAATACCTGGCTCACAGGAAGCCTTTGCTGAAGCTTTAGCTCAGGGGTGGGGAACCCACGGCCTTATCACCACATGTGGTGGCATCTAGGTCCTTTAGTGCAGCCCTTTGACTCATTCCAAATTTTACAGAACAAATCCTTTTATTTTTATGAATACATTTTTGTTCATCTTTTATATTTTTAAAACGAACCTTTAAAAAATACCTAAGAATAAAAGAAGTTCCAAGGAAATAATCTTCCCAAGTTGGACAAACACAATTTAGAACATTAGTAAGCCAAAAGGGCTACATTGACAGCTGCCACACTCATGATTTAATTCAAACTTCCCCTGCCTGACTGGTACCCCACGACATAAGGCTGGTTGGTGAGCATTTATGGAGGTCAAGTACACTAATCTTTAATAAGCTTTTGACAGTGGTGCACTGTGTTTCTGTTTGAAGTGTAATTTATGAATAGTTACATAGTTTAAGAGTATTTTTTAATTCTGTCAGCTTAACAGCCCATCATGTCAAAGAAGACCAAAAGAATGCTGAAGGAAGAAAACAGATTTTTTTCCTTTTTCTTTTTTTTCTACTGCCTGGGCACAAAGAACTAGGCCACACAGATCACACTTGTTAAAGTCCCTTCTTTAACTGTGTCCCTCCCCCAAAGAACTAGGCCACACAGATCACACTTGTTAAAGTCCCTCCTTTAACTGTGTCCCTCCCCCAAGAGGTGTGCCATACACCGTGACCCCCATCCCCCTCCTCCTCCCCACTTGCTCATTCCCCTACACCACCACCACCACCCCTACCTTGTATTAGCTCTTCTGCTGCCTTCATATTAGAATAGAGTACATGGGATTCCTGGTTCTCCATTCTTGTGATGCTTTACTAAGAAGAATGTGTTCCACCTCTATCCAGGTTAATACAAAAAATGTAAAGTCTCCATATTTTTTAGTGGCTGAATAGTATTCCATGGTATACATATACCACAGCTTGCCAATTCATTCCTGGGTTGGTAGGCGAAAACATCTTTTTTCATGAAGATTGGAAATTGTGATATTATCTGGTTTCTGCTAAAGGTAAGATGATTTGCTTGCTGTGATAGTACAATACCAATATTAAAGAAATTCAAGGCTCATCAGCATTAGAACACTCATAAGGACCACAAATATTTTAAATTAGAGGAGGAAGCGCAAAAGGTTGTACTGCAGAAATTAAAAGATAGAACGCAAAAGCAAAGACAATTCTTTCAAACAGCAGTAAGCCCTGGAAATAATGCCATTTAAGCAACTTATAAAGTAGTTTATATACTTGAGAAAAAAGGGAACCCCTTCAGTGATGCAGAAACTGTGAAAGAATGCATTGTTGAAGTTGTAGAATGCTTAGATCACATTAATGTTTCAAAGTACAAATTAGTGCCTCTTTCAAGAAGAACCATAACTGGTCAGAAGCCTGAATTAGGCTTCAGCCTAACAGAACAACTTCATACAATACTTCAAAAGGAAAACATACTACATATTGTTCAATCACTTTGGATGAATCAACTGATACTAAGGACTCAGCCCAGGTTTTACACTTCTTTCAGGTTCATAACAAAAATTTTTGTTTCTGGGTTGTTTTTTTTTTTTTTTTTTGCTACAGAGAGTTACTTGCTTTGGGCACTCTTGCAAACAGAACATGGGAATAGATAATCTTCAACAACTTGTAAGATAAATGTTGTGAAGTTGGACTGAATTTGGTATAAATTTAGTATAGTAAGTGTATATAAAGATGGTGCACCTTCTATGATTAGAAAACATGAAGGCTTTTATTGCACAGATAAAAGAAGTATTAGAAGATCCAGATGTTCTCATTTCTTGCATTAGCAAAATCTCTGTACTAAAGTTATTATTTTAAGTGACACTTTACAAGTTATAAGTATTATTAACTATAGTCCTGCAAATGCAACCCTGCATCACTGACATCCTCAGTTTCATAACATACTATTGAACGATGAGGTATTCAGTGTGGATTTGCTGTATCATTCTAAAGTGCATTGGCTACTGCAGGGACAGGTGTTAGCCAAAATGTTATGTCTGTAAGAATGCATAAATTTTATGAAGAACAGAATCATCAATGTGAATTTTTAAATAAGATTTCTACAGGAATGTAGTATTTCTGTGTGATATTATGTCCAATTAAAGTAACTTGAATATTTCTTCTCAAGGTAAAACTAAGTCTATAAAAAAAATCCCAGTATTTTGAAAAAAGCTATCTTTAATCAAAACACTTCTTCTGCAGCCTTAAAAAAAGATGGAGATTTTACCTCTTTCATGTTTACATGGATGGAGTTGGAACATAAAAGTATCCAATGTACTCAGCCCTACTATAAAACCAATTTATAGCGTTCATATGAAAGCTATAACCCAACTATAGCCCAAGAAGAAGGGCGAAGAGGAGGGGGAGGGGAGAGATGGGTGGAGGATGGGTGGAGGGAGGTAATTGGTCGGACTACACTTATGGTGCACTTTACAAGGGTACATGTCAAATCTACTAAGTGAAGAGTATACATGTCATAACACAATAATTAAGAAAGTGCAGTGAAAACTGTTGATCAGTTTCTTGTAAGCATTTCAAATGGTATATAAAACCAGCACACTGTACCAAGATTGCATTAATGTACACAGCTATGATTTAATAAAAAAAAAAAAAATGGAGTCATAAATGTTAAGGTTACCCTGACAAATAGAGAAGGAAGGCCATGAAAACTGAGTTCTCAAGCTCGTATGCTAGACAACAAAAACACCACAAAAGACTGCAAAAGCCATGCCCTTTTACATTAATGTACACAGCTATGATTTAATTTAGAAAAAAAAAAAGAAAGAAAGAAAAAACACTTCTACAAAAGGAAAATTTGGATAAACATTTTCCCCAGTTAGCAAAGGTCACTGAGGAACAAGATGATAGATGCCAATCATTTGAGGAATTACACAGCTGTTACAGACCTATTAATTGGAGAAAACAATAAAAAGTCTTTGAGAATATGACATCATAGTGTTATTAGCATGGCAGGCTCCCTAGTTGACATCACCAAGGCACCTAAAGAACTACAGATGGAATTGACTAAGCTCTCAACAGATGACATTATAAAGTCAGTATTTGGTGCTAATAAAGGTCCAATTGAAATATGGAAAAATGCAGTAACATACCCGAAAAATGCTTTCTTGCTTTTTAACCACTTATTGCTACAGAACATTTATTCTCCGACCTAACCTAATCAAGAGCCCTTAGGGCACGTATGACTGACACCCCTCTAGAGGATCAACTGAAACTGCAAACCTCCATGCTGCATCCAAATATTCAATTGCTTTCTAACGAAAAGCAGACAATACAAAGTCATTAAAAGGCTAGTTAACTTTAAAATTAACAAATAGTTGGGCGGCACCTGTGGCTCAGTGAGTAGGGCGCCGGCCCCATATGCCGAGGGTGGTGGGTTCAAACCCAGCCCCGGCCAAACTGCATCAAAAAATAGCCAGGCGTTATGGCGGGTGCCTGTAGTCCCAGCTGCTTGGGAGGCTGAGGCAAGAGAATCGCGTAAGCCCAAGAGTTAGAGGTTGCTGTGAGCCGTGTGACGCCACGGCACTCTACCCGAGGGCGGTACAGTGAGACTCTGCCTATACAAAAAAAAAAAAAATTAACAAATAGTTTTCATTTTTTGAAATTATTAAGTAAATAGTAGTTATTTTTAGAAAATTATGTCCATTTTTAAGTATATCTAATCCAAGTTTCTTGAATGTGGCCTTATTTGATTACAGCTAAATTAATGCAGACTTACAACATGAAAAGGTTCTCCATCCCCAGTAACACTCTATGATAGTTATTAATTATCATAAAGTTGGTGACACAATTAAGCCTCCCTTCTAGAACACAGCGCTCTTTTCTGCAGCCAGCCCAGATCTCCCGTGGCAATTCAGGTGTGCTCAGCAACTAAGGAGCAGATCTCCTGCTCTCACAAGAACCTACTAGGTCTCTTACTTCAGCTAAGAGGAACAAATGGGTTTGAATGAAGCCAAGGACAACGAGTGGTTAGGGGGAGGAAAGGAAAAGGAAAAGCAGGAAAAAAGGATAAAACCTCACAAACTGGGGAAGCCTACTTCTAGGCTTTTCTTTTTCTTTTCTACTTACAGCTTTGGATATTTACCTGAAAGATCAAAGACAGTAACTCTGCCCAGCTCTGCTTAGTTTATGCTGGACCAAGATCAGCCTCCAGCTTTTCTCTCTCAATCTCAGCTCCAAGTGCTTTGGCTTCCCTCCCCCTTCTCTTCACATCAGCCTCCAGACGCCCTCCTCCCCGTGCCAGCCCTTGCTGCTATTCCTAGGGATGGGCTTGGCTGCCTGCCTGGTCCTAGCCCTGGAGCAGCCACTGCTGGGCCCAAAGGGCAATCCCCAAGGCTGCAGTGCCTGTGGATGCTCTGGCTCCAAAGAGGGATCATGAAATGACAACCAGGGAAGTCCCTGTCTTCCAGGAGCTTAGCCTCAACTGCTAAGACCTAATTGCCTGTTGTGGAACAGATACTATGGAGGGCTAACCTACACTGACACTTGGTATGAATGGAGACAAGAAAAGGGTAAAGAAGAGGGAACTGCTATTATGGAAAGAAGGGCAGAGAAGGACTGAGGAAGTGAAACCAATCTATGTGAGGCTGGGGCTACATACTTAGGGGCATTATCACCCTCAAACTTCATGACCACCCTGAGAAGTAGCCTGTTATATCTTTTATATATTAGGAAACTGAGGTCTCTTTACTAAGAAGCACAACTGAGAAATAAAAAGTCTGTCAGACTTCCCTTGAGAAGGTAGGTCTTGTTCTGGTCCTTAAATGATTAAAAGCATGAAATGAAAGGAAGGCGGGAGAGGGCTGATATGGTTGGTCCATGTTATTAACATATATTTATTGAAAGAACTGACATGAATTATCACATTTAATCTACTATAACTCTGTAAGGAAGATAATATAATCTTTACAGAGGGAGGCGGTAAATGGAGTCTAAAGGAATTAGCCTGAGGTCACACAACCAGTCTAAGAGGGAAAAGGGATTGAAATCCAAGCAGTGTGCCTCTCCATCACTGCTCTGTGCCATGTGTGACACGAGATCCCCTTCCCCTGAGGAGATGATGTTGCCCCAAAAGAAAACATATAACACCTAAGTTGTTTATGCCAGAGATATTTTGTCACTAAGAACAGAGTAAATTGCCAGATGCCTTTGATTCTGGTCTAACATCTCCCTGAGCAATGTGTGCCCTTACACCAGTCATGTAACCTCAGTTTCTGTTACCTCCCACGTTAAACTGAGGAGATGGTCTGGGTTAATCTTTGCAAAGTCTAATGTTCTGGGACTACCTTCATCTTTTTGTCAAAGAGGCAAAAATTCTAAATTCGCCACCCTCTGACAACAGGCACATTGCTGCCTTAGTGAACAATTCTCACACTTGCCCATGCCTACCAGCAGAGCCAAGGAAAAAGTAGAAGTGCAAAAGGAGAGAGAAGTCCAATCTGAACAAGGGGTGACAACTAACACTGTTGTCAGGTTGTTTTGCAGACTTCCCTCTCCTCAATCATCTTAGTTTGATCTCTGCAGGGTCAGTGATGGGCCCTGACACATGGAAAACAGATGAGAGCAAGCTGGCTCTTTGCTGCTGCTGGCTGGGTCAAGAAGCCCACTCAGGGGAATGCTGTGCTGGGGGGAGGGGCCTGTCACCCAAGGAGCAGACTTGTGGAAGAAGGAGCTAGAAAACAGAAGAGAAACGCTGGCACCAAAAAGTCAGCAAGGCCCTTGAGACTTACTCTGAGACTTCCTTGGCCCCTTCCTTACTCTGAGAAAGGGCCAATCCATGCCACTCCTCCATTCTGTTTCCCTCTAGAGTCTATTCAGCACAACATCACTGACAGATGTTGGTGTTTCTATATATTAGCAATATAAGAAACTCATCTTTCCTTCAACTTTCATCTAAACAGTTTGCAGAGCTAGCTGGGTACATCTTTTAATTCTTCCTATCTGTATATGCCAGATACCCAAAGACAGAGAGCATGAATTCCTCAGACAGCTTTTCTTTTTTTTTTTTACTCTCCAAAGTTTTATTTCACTAACTTCAGGTCAAATTTCCACAACTGTGTTCTGGTCAATTTATTATCCTTGCTTGGCTTCCCAAAATGGTAGTACCAAAAGATTTGCAGGTCAGGGAGAAAAGACCACTTTAAGAAGCACTGCGTTTACTCATCTTCCCCAAGGCAACAGAGTTGAGCATCTGATTGTTCAACAAAACAAAGCTTTAATAGCATCCAGGAGGGCAGACAGGCAAACCAGACTGTAGACACTCTTCAATTTGTCAAAATCAAACCAGAAAAAACCTACTCCACAGGTATAAAAGGCTGATATTCATCTTTTCTTTTTCTGTTGTCACAACATTTTTCTTCTTTTAATTATCATATCATGTAGTTTCTCAAGTCCTTCCTTTAGTCCATCTCCTCTGATTGCACAGGTAAGGCTGCAAATGCCAAGGAGTTGATGAACTCAGTTCACCCATTGGTAACAATTTCTCAATTTCTGAAAGAGACAACGAGTTTCTCAAGTCTTGTTTGTTAGCAACTATAAGTACAGGGACTCCCTGATTTTCTGATATCCTAGTTATTTTATGAAGTTCAGTTTTGGCTTCTTCCATCCTCTCGACATCAACAGAGTCCACAACAAACACAATGCCATCTGTGCATCTGGTATATGACTTCCACAGTTGCCTTAATTTCTCCTGACCACTTACATCCCAGAAGTGAAAAGTGACTGTTTTAGAATTTCCTAAGGTTACCTTAATTTTCTCAGTGTTAAATCCTTTGGTAGGTACAGTATTTACAAATTCATTGAACTGCAGCCTATGTAAAACAGTTGTCTTTCCAGCACAGTCCAAACCCAAAATAACAATGTGGAAGGATTTTGAAATGAAGGCAAGCTGGACAGGATACACAGTAAGCAGAGCAAGCAGACAGCCCTCAGAATGGGAGAAGATATTTGCAGGGTATAACTCTGACAAAGGTTTAATAACCAGAATCCACAGAGAACTCAAACGCATCAGCAAGAAAAAAACAAGGGATCCCATCGCAGGCTGGGCAAGGGATTTGAAGAGAAACTTCTCTGAAGAAGACAGGCGCACGGCCTTCAGACATATGAAAAAATGCTCATCATCTTTAATCATCAGAGAAATGCAAATCAAAACTACTTTGAGATATCATCTAACTCCAATGAGACTAGCCTATATCACAAAATCTCAAGACCAGAGATGTTGGCGTGGATGCGGAGAAAAGGGAACACTTCTGCACTGCTGGTGGGAATGCAAATTAATACATTCCTTTTGGAAAGATATATGGAGAACACTCAGAGATCTAAAAATAGATCTGCCATTCAATCCTGTAATTCCTCTGCTGGGCATATACCCAGAAGACCAAAAATCACAACATAACAAAGATATTTGTACCAGAATGTTTATTGCAGCCCAATTCATAATAGCTAAGTCATGGAAAAAGCCCAAGTGCCCATCGATCCACGAATGGATTAATAAATTGTGGTATATGTATACCATGGAATACTATGCAGCCTTAAAGAAAGATGGAGACTTTACCTCTTTCATGTTTACATGGATGGAGCTGGAACATATTCTTCTTAGTAAAGTATCCCAAGAATGGAAGAAAAAATACCCAATGTACACAGCCCTACTATGAAACTAATTTGGGGCTCTCACATGAAAGCTATAACCCAGCTACAACTTAACAATAGGGGGAAGTGGGAAAGGGGGGGGTGGGTAGAGGGAGGGGAATCGGTGGGATCACACCTGTGGTGCATATTACAGGGGTATTTGTGAAACTTGGTAAATGTAGAATGTAAATGTTTTGGCACAGTAACTGAGATAACGCCGGAAAGGCTATGTTAACCACTGTGATAAAAATGTGTCAAATGGTTTACGAAGTGAGTGTATGATGCCCCATAATCATATCATTGTATACAGTTATGATTTAATAAAAAAATTAAAAAAAAAAAAAGAAGTCTGGTCTGACAGTCCATTCCCCATTTCCAGCTGCAGTAAGTGTCCCAAATTGAAATGCTTTCTTCTTATTGCTTTAGAACTTCTCTTCCTAGGTGATCAGCTATAAGACTTCTCCCAAATTAGCGTCTGGGTGCCAAAGATAAAAGCATTGGCAGGCGCTTCTACGCAGGGCGCAGGACCCCGCGTCGGTTCTGCTTAGCTCTCAGAGCCCTCAGACAGCTTTTCTACAGCTGGGAGAGGCAAGACCACAAGAGCCCCCTGACACCACCTGGCAGCTGCAGACTCTGAGAAAAACATGGAAAAAGGATGGTATCCATTATGTAAACTACTTCCTAGAAAGTAAACTTGCAAAAATAATGAAAAAGAAAGATTGAGGGAGTACTTTAAATGCAGAGTTGCTGCTGTCACTTGGAACTTTAGAAGATCACCTTTGGAGATAAGATTTAGCTAGAGCTATTTGGGAGAGAAAGCCATTCCCCCTGCCAAAGCAAACAAGACTTGTCTGCTTCTATTTTCATGCTTTAAAAAGACGTTTTGTCCTAAAATGTACTGCAGCAGCAAGCTAAGAGAGTACTTCCAGTTAGGGTTGGGTAGGAACTTGTGACTTTCAACATTAACCAATCTCAAAAGTACAAAAGAAAAGTCGGAAAAAGGGAGGGAGAGAAGAAAAAAAATTTTTTGAAAAGAAAAATAAAACAACTGCTTATATTTCTGTAAAATAGATCATATGACTAAGACCAGCCAGCTTGGTACAAAATAATTCATCTTCTTTTTAAATTGTTCTCACTGGTAATCCTTACCTTGTATACTTCAAATATACTACTATATAAATATATTATATACAGCTGATGCCTAATGACTGAAGCCAGCATGGACTGGCTAGAACAAATACCATTTGCCAAATACAACCAAGCCAACACACACATACTATAAAGTTTTCAAATTCCAAATATTCCAAATGAAACATTTTTGGTCTCCACACTTCAGAACTGAGCTACATAGTTAACCCCCATATGAATTAACCAAATAAAGGTGCCTATCATTTTGCAGACCACACTTAAGGTTTTGTTTTTTGGGTTTTTTTTTTGTTGTTGTTGTCACTCATGATCTGGGCTGGTCTGACTACCCACTTAGCTGCAAAGGGGGAATTACGGGGCACCAGATTTCTAGGTTGGCCATTCTTTTTGCTTCCACACCAGCTTTTTCAGTAACTTCCCTGTTTAAAACCAGAGAGCTATCTTGGATTTGTGCATTATAATAAAAATGGCATACCCACTACTCTCTTCATCTCTGGTTACATGCTTGCTGCTTGTCTTCCTCCTTAGGACAGAGCTTCATTAGACCCCACTGATTAAGCAGTAATCCCCTGCCTCCAGTTAGCACCCTGGAGGTCTGCCTGATTATAGGTGATCAGTCCTCAAACGCCCAAATACCACATCACCTGTTTACTTTTTAGTCAACTTCTGAGGAATTCAGTAGTCAGCAACTGACCGAAAAATAGTTAACTTGGGATGAGATTTTACATCTAAGTAAAAGGTAAGAGGAAATTGTGAAACGAGTCAAAAGATGAGGAAGGAGCACAATATAAAGATAATAAATGACTACATCCAAACGTCTTAAAGGGGAACCTGAATGACCGCAAAGTAAAGATGCGGTTTCTAAAGCCACACAGCCTCTACAGGCCTCCAGTTCATCACAGGGTAACTAATCAATCTCTTAATGTTTGCTAATTCTTTAAGAAAAAAAAAAAAAAAACTAAACTAAATCCATTAATACACATTTATCAGCTTTTTCCTAGAGTGAGATGGAATCTAACTGCTATTGCACAGTAGACAGGAAGAGGGACAGAAAAGGCCTGTGCAATAAAAGAATTCCTGGGCGGCGCCTGTGGCTCAGTCGGTAAGGCGCCAGCCCCATATACCGAAGGTGGCGGGTTCAAACCCGGCCCCGGCCAAACTGCAACCAAAAAATAGCCGGGCGTTGTGGCGGGCGCCTGTAGTCCCAGCTACTTGGGAGGCTGAGGCAAGAGAATCGCTTAAGCCCAGGAGTTGGAGGTTGCTGTGAGCTGTGTGAGGCCACGGCACTCTACCGAGGGCCATAAAGTGAGACTCTGTCTCTACAAAAAAAAAAAAATAAAAAAAAAAATAAAAGAATTCCTGCTTTCAACCACACTAGCAACCTGGTCAGAAAAGTAAGGCCACTACAGTTTTCTTTCCTGCTGCCAGATTCAGAAGTATTACATAGTTATCTGTTAAGTTTAGATAATGCAGAGAAGCATAAAGAAAATAAGTCAAATCACTAATCTCAGGACCTACAATTAATATTTTGGAGTATAGTCTTTCAGTCTTTTATATAAGCACATAGCATGGCACACATAAATACCTATATATACATGTACATACTATGCCAGTGGAATTTTTAAACAAAACTGAAGTCATATTATACAACCTATTTTGCAACCTTCTCCACTGAATACTTTTTCAAAAAAATCTTATCTCATAAAATGATTTTAAAAGAACTGCAATTCAACAATAGTATTGGTATCACCACTACGGCAATTTCACATAAAGCATAGGCTATTTATACCCTACTATATTCAGTCTGTCAAAAATTTGGTGCTGCTCTGAAGAACAGAAGCAAAGTACTTGAGACTCTCTGCTTTAAAACATTTTTAACAGCCAGGCGAGTGTTCCATTGAATGGGGATACCACAGTTTGTCAATTTAATCTCTTATTGTTCGCTTATTTACATTTAGCTTATTTCCAATAGTTCATTATTATAAATAATACTGGTGGGATGATAAACAGTGCACGCACGTGCGCGCGCACAAGGTGGCGGGGTGAGGAGAGAAAGAAAGAAAATGTCAATCTAACTTCCAAAAAAAGTGGTGTCAAGTTATTCTGGCAGTGTATTCAGAGTGCCTATTTCTCTCAACATCTACTTACAGTATCTACCAACTAATTCAATTTCTTAAAAAAAAAAAAAAATCTTATCAAAGGCACATAGGACTTTATATTTAAGGAAAAAATATCAAATCTCCAAAGAATAGAAGACACTTGCTTCACAGTGAATCATGTCAAAAAGTCTATCCAATCCAATGATTCTGCCTCAAAATATTTTATGAAGTTGTTAAATGCTGTGGGGGCATATAAGAGTTTAATCATAAGGATATCCTTCAATTTTATCTGAATTTCCCCAATTTACTGTTTCAAAAGAAGATCATCAACTCTCCCCTCCCCACCAAACAAACACACACACATGCACACACAAATGCCAGGTACAGTGACTATATCACTTTTGGAGGCCAAGCCAGGAGGATCCCTTGAGGCCAGTAGTTCAAGACCAGCCTAGGCAACATAGCAAGACCCCATCTCTACAAAAAAGATTTTGAAATATTAGCTGGGTATAACGATGTGTGCCTGAGGTCCCAGCTACTCAGGAGGCTAAGTGGAGAGGATTGCTTGAGACCAGGACTTCAAGGCTGCAGGGAGCAATGATCATGCCACTGTACTTCAGCCTGGGTGACAGAGTAAGACCTTCCTCTAAAAAAAGAAAAAAAAAGAAAAAGATAATGCCCACCTCAAGATCTAATGAGTAATGGTCCCCTTTCCAAAGGTTTAGCATCAAAAGTAAAAGGTCCTGACCCATGGGAATGGCCAGAACTGAGTCATCATTCCCAGGGAGCAAGAGGCTCATTCGAAAGGGAACCTCTGACAGTCAAAGGGTTGTTTAGCACCCAGCACTATCATAAGAACTTTCGAGCTACAGAACAGAACAAAGGTTATTAATGCAAATAGCAGACTTGTCTGCCACCCCAGTGTTCAGGCTCATCATCAGCTGATTACCCGATTTTCACTAGCAGATGTCCCTCCCTCTTGGCCAATGTAATACATGACTCAGGCCCACCAAAGCCTCACATGCCCTTGGCTTCAATGACTGGATCAGGGATATGCCAGTGACTTAACCCAGCTAAATGAGTCTGAGCACTGAAAACATAGATTAGAGATGGTACAGAAAGAGTCACAGGGAAAATAATGATGCCTGTCAAAGTTTCACTGTAAGGATTAAATGGTCCATTCTTAGCAAATGAGTCTCTGCTCAAATGTATATCGAACCCAGGAATGAAATCACCAGTAGAAACAGTACCAAGAGACAAAGAGAAACTGAACTTAAAAGGTATTATTTGCACCCTAAATCCAACTGAACCTGAACAGTCCAGATCAAAGCCTGAATTTTGCAGATATGTAAGCCATTTCCTTTTGCTTAAGCCAGATGTCAGGTTTTCTGTCACAAATGAAAAGAGTCCCTACCAAGACACAGTAAATGCCACTCAGATCGCTTCTACTCACAGGGCAAAGAAAAAGAAGATCTAAGACCTAGACATGCTGATTTATGATCTGGAACCAACCTACTAGGCCATAATTCCAACTCAATACATCAAGGGAACCCTTAGCTGAACAACAGGACAAGTGATCTCAAACTCAAAAAAGATGTCAAATCGCACTAAAACTGGGTGGTCCACTAAGATGCTTTTAAAAAGATGGTTTGACTAATGAGCTAAAAAAACAAAACAAAACAAAAAAACACTTTTCCAATTGCGATTTACAACATTAAGCCTCCTTCAGGTAGATACACCAAAGTACTTAAGGTGCTTTATTCTATTATATTCTTTATTCTATATCATCTTGTTCCTAAGAAAAAACCTCCTCACAGCGCTCAGATACCATGTGAACAGCTGGCTGTAAAGCTGGAACTCGCAGAAGTCTCTCTTTATGCAATAATAACATGACCAATCTTTCAGCTGAAACAGGTATTTGTTTTTTTGCTTTTTTTTTTGAAACAGGTATTTGATCTAAACCACATCCCATGAAACTGAAACACCAGATCTGATCAGAATCTGACTACCCTCTTGGTTTCAATTACTATCACTGAAGTAATTTCTCTTTCATTTAAGCGCTAGGGATCCTATTTAGAAAGCATTCAGGTTTCGAAGACGGTGACAAGAAATAAGTATATTTGTGCATCTTTATTAGAGATACGTTGCCTGCAGGTTACAACTTAAGCCCCCAAGATTTGGGCTTTGTAATATTTTTTCAGTTACTTATTTTCACAAATGCTCATATGGCACAAAGCCCCAGGGTATATTAACATGTGTAAAGATAAGCAGATAATTAAATCAAGATAGAGTTCTGATGGAAGGCATCCTGGCACTGCAAGCTTTACAAAGTAAGACATATAATGATTCCTGCCCAGTTCCTGCCCACTTCTCACCCACATGACCTGCCCAAATTGCCACCGCCTATTGGCTATCCCAATGCTGTCTACTGAAACTCTGCCTTTCTAAAATAGCAGCTAGGCCCCATTTTAACAAAACAAAAAAAAAAAAAAGAAAGAAAGAAAGAAAATTCTAAAATAGGCTGAGCACAGTGGCTTACAACTGTAATCCTAGCACTCTGGGAAGCTGAGGGGGGGAGGATCACTTGAACTCAGGAATTGTAGGCCAGCCTGAGCAAGAGCAACCCCCCATTTCAACCAAAAATAGAAAAGTTAGTCAGGTGTTGTGGTAGGTACCTATGGTCCCAGCAACTCCGGAGGGTGAGGCAGAAGGATCATGTGAGACCAGGAATGTGAGGTCGTTGTGATCTACACTTAACACCACTGCAGTCTGGCATGCGGCAACAGAATGAGACCCTGTCTCAAAAAAAAAAAAAAAAAAAAAAAAGAAAGAAAAGAAGTAACATTTTACACCAGTTTAAATGACTGTTGTTTAAAATGTCAAAAAATAACAGACATTGGTGAGGATGCAGAAAAAAGGGGAACACTGATACACTGCTGGTGAGAATGTAAATTAGTACAACCTCTATGGAAACAAAAACAGAACTGCCATTTGATCTAGCAATCCCACTACTGGGTATCCACGCAAAGGAAAAGAAGTCATTTTATCAAAAAGACATTTTCATTCATATGTTTATTGCACCACTACTCACAACAGCAAAGATATGGCATCAATCCAAGCATCCATCGACACTGAATAAAGGATGTGATGTGAAATACTACTGAGGAATAAAAATGACTGAAATAATGTCTTTTGTAGCAACATGGATGGAACTAAACACAGACATGTTCTTACTCATATGAGAAAGTTTAAAAAGTGGATCTCATGACGATAGAGATGATTACCTTCTCCAAGTAGGTACCAGAGGTCAGGATGGGTATAGGGTTGGTTAATGGATACAAATACACAGTTAAAGAGAAGTAGTAAGACCTAATGTTCAACAGATTAGCAGGGTCCCTATAGTTAACAATAATCTATTATATATTTTAAAAAATAGCCAAAAGAGAATAATTTGAACATTCCTAGTATAAAGAGAAGATACTTAAGGTGACAGATATCCCAATTACCTTGATCTGATCTTACACATTATATCAGGGGTCCTCAAACTACGGCCCGCCGAGGACATTTATCCGGCCCGCCGGGTGTTTTTGCCACCACTGCCTGTCCTGCTTAGCAGGTGACTCGTCCCGGGCCCCCAGTGCGCATGTGTGGAATGTGAGCCGAACTCTCCGACTCCCCTGCATTTATATTCTAAATGATTGCTATTCAGTTGTGTATGATATCGTATGTTGTGTGCTGTGTAAGCCCCGGTTCACACTGTTGCGATCTCTAAGCAGTGCGAGTTCAGCCATATGCTTGTATGGCTGAACTCACATTAAATTCGGAAGAAAAAAGGCATATGTGCCTTCTTTTTTCCTCCAGTGGAATCTGATCGCATGGGTCCTCTCACCCATGCGATCAGATTCCTGTGCGAGTTCACAGATTGCAGTGCGGCTCACACAGGGTAGTGTGAACTGAAAAGATGGTGGAGGAACCAGCTCTGTCCGCACCGTACCAGTGTGAGCCTGAGGTAAAAGTGGACTTCTACCAATATGGGCACTGGCGAGGCTGAAATGATGTGGACTGGCAAGGCTGCATTGATGGACACTGATCAGACTGCACTGATGGGCAGTGCAGTCTATATTTCTCTGTGTGGGCAAAGTTATTGCTGGTATATTGTTTTTGTAGCGCTGTATATATATATATATATATATATATATTGGTATTTTACTAATAGCAATTTGGAATCCCTAGGAAACAATGATATCAAGAAAGAGAAAAATTGAGTCAGAGTATAGGATATTCAAAGAACAGTGGACTTATGATTACTTTTTCATGCAGCACAAGGAAAGAGTTTTGTGTTTGATATGCCAGAATATAATGTCTGTGTTCAAAGAATACAATTTTCGTCGACACTATCAAACTCAACATAAAGATAAATATGATTGTTTGGTTGGAGAAGTGAGAAAAGATAAAATATTAAAACTGAAAAATACATTGACAACTCAGCAAAATACTTTTGTTAAGCAGAAGCACCTAAATATTTCATCACTGCGAGCAATTTTTCAAGTTGCCAAGCTAACAGCGTGCATTGGCAGACCATTTGTGGAGGGAGAATTTGTTAAAGAATGCCTTCTTTCTGTTGCCAAAGAGATGTGTGCAGAGAAGGCCGATTTATTTAGTACAGTGAGTCTTTCAGGACCCTCAATTACATGAAGGATTGAAGAAATGGGAGACAATTTGCATCAGCATTTGCAAAACTCAGCAAAAAAACTTTCCTATTTTTCCTTGGCACTCGAGGAAAGTAATGATGTTCATGATTCTGCACAACTTCTAATTTTTATTCGTGGGATGAATGACTATTTCGAAGTCACAGAAGAGCTTGCTGCACTGCAAAGCATCAAAGGAACAACTACAGGACAGGATATCTATGAAAAGGTTTGTCAAACTGTGAATGGTATGGAGCTGGACTGGGCTAAACTAGCCAGTGTGACAACTGATGGTGCTCTAGCATGGTGAGTTCTAAGAAAGGAGTAATTGCTCGCATTAACCAAGAGATGGACAAACATAACCATTCTCATCCAATAGCCATACACCGCCTCATCCACCAACAAGCACTGTGTAGTAAATCACTGAAGTGGGACTCTATTATGAAAATTGTGGTATCTTGTGTTAACTTCATTAGAGCTAATGCACTAAACCACAGACAATTTCAGGAATTTCTGTCTCAGCTAAATGTTGCCTATGAAGATGTTCTGTACCACAGAGAAGTCCATTGGCTGAGTCAAGGGAGAGTTTTGAAACATTTCTATGACTTACTTCCACAGATTACAGCTTTTCTGCTTTCAAAAAACAAAGAAGTACTACAGCTCAATGATGCAGAATGGAAATGGCATCTTGCCTTTCTGACAGATGTAACAGAGCTACTCAACAGTTTCAACGTGCAACTTCAAGGAAAAGGGAAGCTCATCTGTGATATGCAATCACATGTGAAAGCACTTGAAGTAAAATTAGGCCTCCTCATCAAACAAGTGAAGGAGGAAAATTTCTGCCGTCTCCCCACAACTCAAAATCTGTTAGCGGAAAAACCACTGTTTGCATTCCCAAACAAAACATGCGTGGATTCACTGGAAAAGTTGCAAACGGAGTTCCAATTTAGATTTAAAGAGCTTTATCTCCATGAACGGGACATATAGCTTTTCTGTAACCCATTTTCTATTGACATTGAAAATGTGGATACAATTTACCAAATGGAACTGGCTGAACTGCAGAATTGTGACTCTCTGAAAGACACATTCAAGTCAAGCAGCCTTCCTATTTCTATGCATCTCTCCCCTCTGAGACACACCTTAATCTCAGGAATCATGCACTCAAAATGGCAACCATCTTTGGCAGCACTTATGTCTGTGAACAGACTTTTTCCAGAATGAAACATCTGAAATCTCCAACCAGATCTAGACTAACTGATGCACACTTGCATCACTTGTTATGACTAGGAGTGACAAATATGGAAACCGGACATTGACCATCTCATTAGCCAAAAGCAGGCACATAGTTCCCATTGAAATACTGGTAAGTTTGTTGATTTAACTTCACTTGTTCTTCATTTTAAATATTGTATTTGTTCCCATTTTGTTTTTTTATTTCAAAATAAGATATGTGCAGTGTGCATAGGAATTGTTCATAGTTTTTTTTTTTTAAACTATAGTCCGGCCCTCCAGCAGTCTGAGGGACAGTGAACTGGCCCCCTGTTTAAAAAGTTTGAGGATCCCTGTGTTATATGAATGTATATCAAATTACCACATTACCTCAAAAATATGTACAACTATTAAAATCTCAATTTTAAAAAAGATATCTGTGAATAAATGGCTCCTTCACATCACATGCGTCTCAGTTCACATGCTGAGATGTGTTGCCTATCCAATCAATCTAAGTGTCACTTCACTAACTCAGCACAATACCGGTTCACTTCTTCACAGCAGTTACCATTCTGAAATCTCTGTTTTCTGACTTTTTTTTTTTTTTTTTCAGTTTCTGGCCGGGGCTGGGTTTGAACCTACTACCTCCAGCATATGGGGCCACCACACTCCCCTCTGCTGTCGCTCCAAGGTCTGGAGGCCTGTCCCCCAGGGGTCCAGACTCTTGGGCGATTGCTTGAGGGGTGTAGACAGAGCTGGGCTGTAGCCTGTCGGTGCAGACTCTGGGGTACGGGAGCAGAGGAGCCAGCGCCCTACTCCTTTGAGCCACAGGCGCCACCCTGTTTTCTGACTTTTTATTGTATGTTCAACATACTAGCAAGGGCTTTATCTGTCTTATTCACTTTATCCTGTTCACCTAAGCTGTGTGGCACATAGCAAGTGATAAAAATCTGTTGAATGAATAATCACTAGATACTTAACTGAGTACTCACTCGGTAAAAGACTTTTATCACTTTAAAAGTAGTGATTGAATAAATGATGAATCTGACATGCTTAGCACTTTCCCAATTATAGTCAGTACTCAATAAAAGCTATTTATACCAATTCTATTTATATGATGTTAAAGGAATACTCAACAGTAAAGGGAGTTGAGTCCTAATGATGCAGAACTCAATCTGAGTTCTCAAAGGATGATTCATAAGGTCCAATTTCTCGAAGACCTTTCCACTCACATCATCCACTACCTTCAGAGAGAAGAGAGAGGAGGGAACTGTCTCACTGTGCCAGTTATTCCCTACCTCATCAGTTTCTCATATAATGGGATACAAACACAGCTTGTTGGCCACCAATATACAACTCCATCTCTCCTCACTTCACAAGATAATTTTTTCCTCAAACACAAGTTGAAATAGGGAGATGTTCAACCTGTCATACCTCTTTTTGACCTGCACCCCTGTCCCTTGGAAAAAACTCATGTTAACAAAAATTACTCCTGCCTCTCCTTTCAGCAAGGGTATACGGAAGCCATAGCCACAGAGCACTCAGGAAGCCCCAGGGGCTCACTGATCAGGTACACTCTCATGAAAAACCTTCAGGTGCTGGTGTGAACTGCATCACAGTTAAGTTGTCTGGAGATGCAAGAGCAAAGCCAGCAGTTTTTTTGAATACTGCTCACTGTTTTAAATAGGAAGGGCTCATAGCCAGTTTTATACTGCACGAGATGTTCTACTACTGTGATATTTACTAAGCTTCACTTGATAACATGGAGGACTGAAGCCATGTACCTTATCAAAGAGGGTAAGAGAGGTGGACAGTAAGGTCTTCCGCCTCTTCAGAACCACTGGAAACATGGACAATGTTCCACACAATGGCAAGAAAGGTCAAGAACTAAAGTCTTAAACAGGGCCCCCACACCACCCAAAGCCAGACGTACTTGCCAAGAAAGTACAGAGCAGATTCCACCTCCGCTGACTGGCAGGCCCACACATTCTGCTTAGCCATGTGAAACAGCCAGCTCTTGCTCTTCCCACCCCCAGGCCCAGTTATGATATTTGGGGTAGAAAGAAAATAACAGCACCAGTGACTTTTTTAGGAGACTACTTTATAAAAATAGAGCTTCCAATTTTAGGCCTAAAATTAAAAAGAAAAATAACCAGAATTAGAAGTTTGTTTTAACACAATACATTGAAAATTACAAGTTTAAGCGGTGGTAGCTGGGGATGGGGATCACACCACCACATGACTTCTCAGTGAGTCATAAAAAATAGTACAGGCTTATTTAACAGCAAACATCCACCAGTGATAGAATTAAGAAGTCCACTTGTGTCAGATGATGGAAAACCAAACTGACACTTCTCTTGCATTTGTTTCAACACTGGCAGGACTGACACAAATGACTTGCAGCACCACTTTACAAGAAACACTAACAAATCTTTTTTGAGGCTAGTCAAAGAGGAAATGTTTAAAACCCTGAATGTGATTCATTTTTCAGAAGTTTTATCATTTTAGCAAGAGGAAAAAAAAACCCTTTGAACTAATAATAAATCACTAACTGAAACATTTCTAGATCGCTAATGCCCAATCTTGATTAACATACCTTTGTGTCAAAGTCAAAGCCAAATGCAGGCATTTAACAGCAAATTGCTACCCTGTCAGTTAGGAGGATCACTGTGGTGGAACTAGATGAGAACAACAAAAATTGATCTTCAGGCCTAGATGGATACTGTCATGATAATAAGATAATAAAGACCTCCCCAAAGGGGTCTGGGTATCATAAATTATATAACAAATCCACTTCTGCCAGTCAGGATTAACTCCTATTCACCCAGGTTACAACTCAGTATTGCCAATGGGCTTATCCAAATGGAAGAGTCATTAATTATCCACCACTGCTCAGCAAAAGGCACGGTCATCTTTCTCACTGAAAATCAGTTTGCTGACATCAACTACTCATTGCAAAAGAAATCAATCTAACAATCTCAAAAATAACTTTGACACTTTTGTCTTTCATGCCAGAAAGAAAAAAATTAAGAAATGAAAGAAAAATATTTCATTAATTTCTCCTCAGTTAGTTCTTCTAAGTTTAAGTGCCTAATGACATTTTACTATTTTTTTTTTTTTTGGGTAGTTTTTGGCTGGGGCTGGGTTTGAACCCACCACCTCCAGCACATGGGGCCAGCGCCCTACTCCTTTGATGCACAGGCACCGCCCGACATTTTACTATTATAGCCACTTAATTATGTCTTTTATGCATCTAAGGTTTGAATGTCATATATTACTTACACCTATGAAATACAAACATTCCTGGTTCCCAGGCAAACAATCAAATATAACAAGTACATTCATAAAACAGAAAGGATGTTCTTCTTTTAGTAAATTGCAAGCTCCAAAAGGGAGGACCTACATATGGTGACCTGAGAAGGGCCAACTGGCTCCCAAAAAATACTTTCAAAATAATCAAATGGAAAATTAGCACCTACAATATACCTAGTGCCCTGCACAAATTTATCTACATGTAGAACGCTAGCCGCTTTTAGGTAATGTCCACAAATAGTTACCTAGGTATCAGGTACCATTCTTTTTCCTTTTTCTTATTTATTTATTTATTTATTATTTATTTATTTATTTTTGAGATAGCCTATAGCCCAGGCTAGAGTACAATGGTATCAGCATAGCTCACAGCAACCTCAAACTCCTCCTGCCTCAGCCTCCAAAGCAGCCGAAACTAGGCACATGCTACCACATGTGGCTATTTTCCTATTGTTTGTAGAAATGGGATCTTGCTCAGGCTGGTAAAGTACCATTTTCAAATTATTTTTATACACCAACAATCCAATAACAATACTCTAGAAGGTAGTAAGCAGCAAAGTCAAAATCTGAAAACTTCTATTCTTTCTCAAAATTTAATATGGAGATTTAAAACACCTTTTTCAAACAAGCATACTATGATAGAATGGCTTTTTTTTTTTTTTTTTTTACTTTGGTGTGTATGAGTCTTTCAGTCACTGAGAAATGAACTTAGACTAAAGGTTTCAAATGTCAACCACAACCTTCACTGAGAAATACATGTTAAGTCCTGACCCAATGAACATACAAATACAGGAAAAATTTCATGAAAATTTACCCTTTAAAGAATTTACTCAATATATATTCTTCCATGATGTACTCTGATCTGTACTTTGTTTCATTTTATTTTTAATTGTTAAAATAACTATTTATAACCCATCAGTGAGATATGTTCCACAGTTTGAAAATCACAACCAAACTTGAAGATTCCCTCCAATATCTTTATTATACCAGGCATAATAATAGGAATTTTACAGTTATGATAGCATCTAATCTCCATGACTACCCAAGGAGATTGGAACTATTGCTATCACTATTTTATAGCTGAGGAAATAAGCTCAGAAGTAAAGCAACTTACACAACTACCTACACTGTGACAAAGAGAGACAAGCCCCCCAGTCTCATTCCTTCTGCTCTCCCAGTTTCTGAGCATTCTTTCAGTTAGGTGGAGAAATGTGACTACTTCTGTCCAGTGTGCAGCAGGCAGAAATGATACAGTGAGCCGTAAGCAGATGGGATATTTATCATTTCCAGGCCCATGAACAGAGTTGACGTGTGACATCTCCGCCATCTTTTTCCCAGTCATGATGAACTGAGACAGTAGAACCCACATAAGCCTGGGTCTCTGAGTGACTGTATGAAGCAGGGCACTGTTCTACCTACTGGCCTATGTAGGACAGGGAAACAATGAACTTTTATCAGAATAAGCCAAACTTTGTAATCTTTAACTCCTGAATATCAACCTCTCCTCAGTAATTCTCCAGTGACTTAGTTTAGGCCCCTACCATCTTTACTGCAGTATCTTCACAAACGGTTTACTTACCTCAAGGATGGCTCCCTTCAGTTTCTCATCCACATTGCCACTGGAACGATCTTTCTAACACACACATACCATTAATAATTTAATATTTCCCCTTTGCCCATAGAATAAAATCCAAACTTAAGGCATACAAGGTCCTTCTGGATTTGGCCTCATCTACTGTCACTATTCTCCCCCTCTCAATTCTAGGCACCTCAGCACTTCAGATCAAAACAGCTGCCATTCTCCAGGAAGTCACAGAGTCTCTTATCTCTTACACACACTGTTACCATGGCTTGGAATGCCTCCTTATTCCTCATTCTCTAGTCTTGCTCTTTTAAGCCTGGATCAGATTTTACTTCCCACAGGACTGACTGAGAGCCTTTCTGCCCCTCAGCACCTTCATTTTTAGCACTGCTATTTTTATAGCACTGCTTTTATAACGTTTTCTAATTGTTGTGTCTGGTGTTCCTCCCAGACTAGACTATAAGGTCCTTAAGAGCAAGATCTACAGTAGGCACTCAAATTTGTTGTAATGAGTAGCTGGCAACATATAAACACAATTCTTCCTGAAATACCATGTATCCGATCCTAAAGTCAGTTTTTCAGAAAAATTCAGACTACACACATATCCCACTTCAAATACAACCACAGAAGCATTAAATTCTGGCAGCCAAAATTTTCTAGCTTAACACGACTGGTTCTGAGTTTCAGATGTCCCCTATGAATAATCTGCTATGTATGAGAAAACCAGTCCTTTGCTCATGTATTTCTTCTTTTTTTTTTTTTTTTCTTTCTTAAGCAATGAGGTGTCACCTTGTCACCCAGGCTGGAGAGTAGTGGTGCAATCACAGATCACTGCAACCTCGAACATCTGGGCTCAAATTATCCTCCCACCTCAACCTTCATTCACCTCCATCTCCTGAGTAGCTGGGACTATAGGCACACACCACCATGCCCGGCTAATTGTTAAAAAAAAAAAGAAAGCAATTGTTACAGATCAGGTGTTGCTTTCTTGTCCAGGCTGGTCTCAAACTCCTGACCTCATGCTATCTTCCCAAACCTTGGCCTCCTGAGTAGCTATTTTTTAACTTGAAAACGACAAAATTCAGTCCTCCTTAGAGAGAAAATATTTTAGACCGGTTGAGTATCAGTATCCTTTATCCAAATGTTTGGGACCATAAGTGTTTTGGATTTCAAATTTCAAACTTTGGAATATTTGCGTTATATTTAATACAAAAATCTGAAAGGTTCCCATGAGCATTTCCCTTCAGCATCATGTTGCCATTCAAAAAGTTTCAGATTTTGGGCTTCGTGCCGTGGCTCACACCTATAATCCTAGGACTGTGGGAGGCCAAGGTGGATGGACTGCCTGAGCTCAGGAGTTTGAGACCAGCCAGAGCAAGAGTGAGACCTCATCTCTAAAAACCAGCCACGCGGGTGGTACCTGTGGCTCAGTGGGTAGGGCGCCAGCCCCATATACCGAGGATGGCGGGTTCAAACCCGGCCCCAGCCAAACTGCAACAAAAAAATAGCCAGGTGTTGTGATGGGTGCCTGTAGTCCCAGCTACTCGGGAGGCTGAGGCAAGAGAATCACCTAAGCCCAAGAGCTGGAGGTTGCTGTGATCTGTGATGTCATGGCACTCTACCGAGGGTGACAAAAGTGAGGCTTTGTCTCTTAAAAAAAATAAAATAAAATAAATAAATAAATAAAAAACAGCCATACATTGTGCAGGCACCTTTAGTCCCAGCTAACTTGGGAGGCTGAGGCAAGAGAATTGTTTGAGCCCAAGAGTTTGAGATTGCTGTGAGCTGTGACACCATAGTACTCTACGGAGGGTGACAACGTGAGACTCTGTTTCGGGGAAAAAAGAAAAGTTTTGGATTTTGGAGCATTTTGGGTTTTCAATCTTTGGATTAGGAATAGTCAATCTGTATCTGTCTAGAAGCCTCAAACATTATTAGAAGTGTTTTTTAAAGTTTTGTTCTATTAAGCATAATTAAAGGTTTTTTGCTTGAACTGGTTATGTCACAAGAATTAAATACTAGAGACCTTTAGAACTTTGTCTTCAGTCAATCGATATAAAGACCATATGCAAACAGTAAAGTTGAAAATCAAAAAGGGGAGAAGCTTAGGCAAAACTGCTGAGAGGAAAGGAAAAACAGGTTTCCTTCCAAATGGGGACAAGGCAACAGGTAAGATTTTTTTACCTGTTGCCTAAAATCATCTCTTTGACTAGTAGAAGTAATGGTTGACAGGTAGAAACTTAGAAAAGCAAATGCTCTAATAAATTAAGCAATTTCAGTTATTTCATTAAAGAGGTTTTAAGGTAGGAGTTAAAGTCTTCTATTAAGTGCTTTTCTTTTTTTACTTGAATTTATCATGAAAGTTCAAGTTTCCAACATCCTAAAAGGACTTTATTTTAGACATGAAAAGATTCCAGATGAACTGAAAGACTATCTGACCATTAGAAGACCATAGTAAGTGGTGCTAGAAACAAGAATGGCTTAAAAAGGTATTAAACTCTACGTTATGTTTGTACACCTTTCCTTTTGACTTTAAGTTATTATAGTATCTGTTGGGTCTTGAATGTTTATACTTTTATAGAAATTATACTACATGGAGATAATTATTTGTATTACTGGAAAAGAATGATCTTCTTTCATGTGACTCTCACCTTTCAAAGCCCTACTGCTCAGGTGCCCACACCTTAACCAAGACATATGGAACCAATGGCAATTTCCCAAGAAAAGAAGAAAATAATCCCACTTTGCAAGACCTAGTCTGCAGATCAAGGGCAAACATCACAACCCCTGTGTGTCCCCTTTCAAAATTTATCAAGACCCATCAGCCATTATTTATAAATAATAATAAACTTCCACACTAAGGGACATGAACTGTTTGAGAAACCTGGCTGTCTACCCTCCACCCTGAGTAAGGAGGTCTTGTGATTTTTACATCCAAGGAGAAAGGTAAGTTGTATGGTTTGAACTCATAAAATCTACACCAAAGATGCCTTGCTCTATTACATGAATTAAATCTTAGTGAAAAGAAAGATTTTTAATCTTGCAGAATAAAGCCTTGAGTAAAAACAGGCATTTCCCTTTTTCCAATGTGCCCAATAACATAGGTAATGACCTCTCTCAGGAGACAACACAGTATGAATGACAAAATCAAATTTATAATGTATTAAAAAAAAAAAAAGACAAGACAAATTTATAACCTATGAAGACTTGAGGCCTGGAACACTAGATGCCACCTCAGTCGGGATCTGAGAGTTTCTTTTTTTTTATTGTTGGGGATTCATTGAGGGTACAATAAGCCAGTTACACTGATTGCAATTGTTAGGTAAAGTCCCTCTTGCAATCATGTCTTGCCCCCATAAAGTGTGACACACACCAAGGCCCCGCCCCCTCCCTCATTCCCTCTTTCTGCTTCCCCCCCATAACCATAATTGTCATTAATTATCCTCATATCAAAATTGAGTACATAGGATTCAAGCTTCTCCATTTTTGTGATGCTTTACTAAGAATAATGTCTTCCACTTCCATCCAGGTTAATACGAAGGATGTAAAGTCTCCATTTTTTTTAATGGCTAAATAGTATTCTATGGTATACATATACCACAGCTTGTTAATCCATTCCTGGATTGGTGGGCATTTAGGCTGTTTCCACATTTTGGCGATTGTAAATTGAGCTGCAAGAAACAGTCTAGTACAAGTGTCCTTGTGATAAAAGGATTTTTTTCCTTCTGGGTAGATGCCCAGTAATGGGATTGCAGGATCAAATGGGAGGTCTAGCTTGAGTGCTTTGAGGTTTCTCCATACTTCCTTCCAGAAAGGTTGTACTAGTTTGCAGTCCCACCAGCAGTATAAGTGTTCCCTTCTCTCCACATCCACGCCAGCATCTGCAGTTTTGAGATTTTTATGATGTGGGCCATTCTCACTGGGGTTAGATGATATCTCAGGGTTGTTTTGATTTGCATTTCTCTAATATATAGAGATGATGAACATTTTTTCATGTGTTTGTTAGCCATTCGTCTGTCGTCTTTAGAGAAAGTTCTATTCATGTCTCTTGCCCATTGATATATGGGATTGTTGGCTTTTTTCATGTGGATTAATTTGAGTGGGATCTGAGAGTTTCTTATGATGAAATCATGTAGAAACCTTGCATTAAATAAATAAAGTAGAAGAAAAATCTTGGGCTACACCATTGCCACCATTTTGTTGTATTTTAACCTAATCTCTAGTAGCAACACTTGGCACAGAAAGATATTAGACTGGAACCATCTTTATAACAATTTTTTAAAACTACAATTGAAAAACTAAGCAATTTATTACAAGGAGCTATACTAGATCCATGGTTTATTTCATTTTATTTTTATTTTTGCTCACAGCAACCTCAAACTCTTGGGCTCAAGCGATTCTCTCGCCTCAGCCTCCAAGGTAGCTGGGACTATAGGTACCTGCCACAACGCCCAGCTATTTTAAGAGATAAGGTCTCACTTTTGCTCAGGATGGTCTTGAACCTGTGCGCTCAGGCAATTCACTGGCCTCAGACTCCCAGAGTGCTGGGATTACAGGTGTGAGCCACCATACCTGGCCCAGATCCATGGTTCTTTATGCTGAGTTAATTCAGAACAAGATCACATAGACCACTAAACAAACATTGAGGGCGGCACCTGTGGCTCAGTGAGCAGGGCGCCGGCCCCATATACCGAGGGTGGCGGGTTCAAACCCAGCCCCCGCCAAACTGCAACAAAAAAATAGCCAGCCGTTGTGGCGGGCACCTGTAGTCCCAGCTACTCGGGAGGCTGAGGCAGGAGAATCGCCTAGGCCCAGGAGTTGGAGGTTGCTGTGAGCTGTGTGACCCCACTCTACCGAGGGCAATAAAGTGAAACTCTATCTCTACAAAAAAAAAAAAAAAAAAAACGTTGATAATGAAAGATGACAGTCTTCAGATACACATAAAATCTCTAGGGACTACAGATAATTAAGGATTTAAAAAAAAGAATCAAGAAACCAGAGACTACATCTGAAAAATGCTTCTGTTGTTCAACAGATACTCGGTTTTGGGCAGCACCTGTGGCTCAGTGAGTAGGGCGCCGACCCCATATACCGAGGGTGGCAGGTTCAAACCCGGCCCCGGCCAAACTGCAACAAAAAACAGCCGGGCGTTGTGGCGGGCGCCTGTAGTCCCAGCTACTGGGGAGGCTGAGGCAAGAGAATCACCTAAGCCCAAGAGCAGGAGGCTGTGAGCTGTGATGCCATGACACTCTACCAAGGGCAATAAAGTGAGACTCTGTATCTACAAAAAAAAACAAACAGATATTCGGTTTCATTCTGAGTTCTGCTGAAAAAGAAAGCACCTCCCACAATACTCTGCATCATTTCTACCACTACTGGTTTTCCTTCTCAAGACCTCCACTATGATGCATTATGAGCAATATGACAGAAAGGGAAACAAGATTTTAATACTGGCTGCGTCACTGTTAAACTTCATTTTAGAATACATGTCATACTGTCTCTTTAAATCGGTTTCCTGCAAGAAGTAATGTCCAGGTCAGCTCTTTAGATGGAACAGAGCCTCAGCCTTATAGAACATTGAATCCAGGCACTGGCGTGACTTCAAGAGACGTAGTTAGGCTTTCTTGTCCTCCCCAATAGAAAAAATGAGACCTAAGTTCCACCATGAGAGCTAACATCAAAGAGAGAAAGGAACTAAAGATCAATTCAGGTTGCAAGAAAACTACTAAAGGTAAATGAGGAAACAATATTACTCATTTTTTGATTATTAAAACAAAAGCTACCACTATCATCTGTGATCTTAAATTCTACACAACCTACTTATGGGTATTTTTGCCATGAACACAAAAATAACCTGCTGTACTGTGGCTATCACCACAAAGACTTCATCAAGTAAGGTGTGATATGCAATAGAATAACTGAGTCTTAGAATTTATAAAATTTAGCCATTCCTCTGCCATCTTTAGATATTACATATCCATTTACCATTCCAATCACCGTTCACCTAACATTTCTCTTAAAAGCTTAAAAAAAAAAAACCCATATCTACTGTTAAATAAAAAATATGGAAGGCCGTTGTTTTGGACTAAGCTCCTGCACTAGGACCAGACTAAAAATCAAAATGTGGTAACCAATGCTAAAGTTCCACATCCCCAAACAGATTATCTGACCTTCCCTGACCTGAAAAACCAGAAGAGATAACAGCCAATTTCCCTAACGGATCAGTTTAAATCTTCAATCATGATGATAATGAAGTTGCTACTGCCTTAATCCTTATACAAAAAAGGCAGCCTGAGGTAACTTGACATGACTAATCAGTTAGTTTTCTATTGTTCTGTCTCCTATTTCCTGCCTTATAAAGAAAGTAGCTTTGAAAGGACTAATGCACTCTTTGTTCTTTACTTCTGCTTTCTTCAGCCCTTCCCTCAATAAAGCCAACTCCCTCTCTCAACTCATGGGAATACTTATTCTGTCTTACACAGAATGAAGTATTGCCCAATTCTAGAATAGCAAATAAAGCCAACTGAGATCTGTAATCTAAATTTGTTATTTTGTCCTCTGACATGACTTTAGTAACAGCCTAAGCACCATCTATGTAGTTATAGGTATGATATGCTAATTATGTTTTCGATAACACTTAAAAAATAGAACTCATAAGGAAAACTATCCATAATGTACTGCCAAAAATCATCTCGCACGCCATCAGTGGTACAAAAAACACACTTAAATGTTCACTTCAGCAGCACACATATTAAAGTGTAACCAAAGCCACACTTTGGGAAAGAGTGATTTAGTTCTAAATCCTTTATGTCATAATTAAGAAAACACAGACTCTAAGAGATGTGACCTTTGCAAGTACACACAGCAACTGGTGACAGAGTTTAGCCTAAACTCACGGATTCAGTCCAGTGGTGGCCCCACTACAGTGGATTGTCCAGAGGGATGAACTACAGGAAAAATTAGAGACCCAGACTCTGAGGAGTTGCACCAACAAATGACCCTTTTAAGCAGTCAGTAAGCCCTTTGCATGTAGCTCTGTGGCTTTTTACTTTCTCTGAGAAACAACACACACAGCATGGTACTTGCCACTGACTCTCTCAAACATTATTAAAATAAATCTGTTTCCTGCCCAAAGTCTCATGTGGTTTTGCCCAATTCCTTGACTCTCAAAGCATACAGGCAAAAATTAAAAGGTCTCCTGGATCAGTTTCCCAGTTTTGTTTTTTTTTCTTGAGACAGAGTCTCACATTGTCACCCTTGGTTAGATGCCGTGACATCACAGCTCACAGCAACCTCAAACACTTGGGCTTAAGTTGGTGCTGAGGCAGTTTCCCAGTTTTTGATCCAACAGTAGTATCTTAGCTCCTGTCGCCATTGCTAGGCTCAAACAGTTTCCATAGGGTTTCAGGAGGAAGATTTTCCATCTTTGGGTTTTAGGCCAGCTTTGGAAACAGGCTGGAAGTTTCCATTACAGAGTTACTCATGTATTTCCCAGATACCCAGAGGGTAGATTTTATACTTGTATCAACTGTGTGCCTAGCAATGTTTTATACGCTGTCTCATAAACTGACTATAAGAGGAGGTAAAATGATATGCATAGTTCCTGGTCCTTGGGAGTGCCAATCCAGGTGGGCTTAGCTATGAATGCCATACCTAATACGTAGTAATAGCTAATGTTATTAAATGTTTATTTATATGCCAGGAATTATGCCTTATCCTTCAAAAGCACTGTCTTATTGAATCCTCCCAAATGTTTACTGTGATTATCCTCACTCTATACGTAGTATGTGGGAGAAAGGCTTAGAGATAAGTGGCTCAGCCAAGGTCAAGTGGGTGGTAAAGTTTAGACTCAAACCCAGACTGTCTGAGTCTAGAGCCTATACTATTAACCAATGTACTATGTATATACAAATTTTTCTAAAATTCACTAAAAGATAACACAAAATCTAAATACGACTCCTTATAAACTGAACTTATTTAGTGTATTAGGAAAGGTGTTTGCACCTGTGAAGTTCAAGAATATTGCACATTCTGAGAATAACATTTCATATTGATTGAGGGAGGCATCTGTTCCTTTGAATCTAAAGCTATTCAATTTGCAGTATCTAGATGCCAAGAAATACCCAATGTTCATTATCTATTAAATTAATCGACCTTTGGTATCCTTATTCCGTTACTAATCACAGGACACAAAACCGGAGCACTAATGTGGTGTAAGAAAAATATATTTGGTCATAATCCCAGATTCCTGCCAAAGCCCTAAAACCCATGGAATTTCCTGACTGGGTGTCCTTTGTTACTCAGGAAGAGACCCTTTAGATCGCATCAGAGTTTATGCTAACTACGTGATTTCAGGGTGGACCTGATAAATAGTTTCAAGTGAAGGGCCAATCCATAAAAACCAGAACAAAATTAGAGGTTAAAGCCCTACATTCTGTGCTCTGGAGAGGGAGAGTTGGCTAGAGACAGAGTTCAATCACCAACCGCCAGTGACTATGCTTACAGAAGATAACCTCATTTAAAACTCTGAAATAATCAGGCTAGGAAAGCTTCCCGGGTGGTGAAACCACCCATGATCTGGAAGGGAGAATGGCGCACCCAGAAGGTGCATGGGCACTCTGTGCCCCTCAATTCATTCCTTGCCCTATCCATCTCTTCCATGTGCCTGTACCTCAGTTACATCTTTTACAACAAAACTATAATCTCACATAGCTTGCTTTCTTGAATTCTGTGAATCATGCCAGCAAACTATCAAACCTGGCATGGCAAGGTAGAGGTTAGGGGGAGTGTCATGGGAACCCCCATATTTGTAGTTGGCCAGACTTGAGAATACCCAAGACCTGCAGCTGGCCTCTGAAGTAGGATAATCTTGTGGGACTCAGTCATTAACATGTGGGGATCTGCGCTAACTCCAGACAGTATCAGAACTAAATTGTTAGACACTTAGTTGCTGACCAAGAACTGTTGGAACTATATAATTAATAACCACGGAAAAAGAGGCCCACATTAAATTCAACTACACTGATGCTTAGAAGCCACTTCCCTGCTTGATCCAATCATTAAATCCACGCCTGTCACCAATTCAGAGCACTGCTTGCCATTTTCAGCACTAGTAGGAAATCAGGCCCTATGGACAGATCCATCCTGGGTAGAGTGCTGTGGCATCACAGCTCACAGCAACCTCAAACTACTGGGCTCAAGTGATTCTCCTGCCTCCACCTCCCAAGTAGCTGGGACTACAGGCACCTGCCACAACGCCTGGCTAAATTTTTTTTTCTTTTTTTTTTGGTTGCAGCTGCCATTATTGTTTGACAGGGCCCAGGCTGGATTCAAACCCGCCAGCTCAGGTGTATATGGCTGGCGCCTTAGCCGCTTGAGCCACAGGTGCTGAGCCAAAAAAATTTTTTATAAGAAGACAGACTAGGGGCTCGGTGCCTGTGTCTCAAGCGGCTAAGAGGCCAGCCACATACACCTGAGCTGGTGGGTTCGAATCCAGCCCGGGCCCACCAAACAACAATGGCTGCAACCAAAAAAATAGCAGGCATTGTGGCAGGCGCCTGTTGTCCCAGCTACTTGGGAGGCAGAGGCTGGAGAATCGCTTGAGCGCAGGAGTTTGAAGTTGCTGTGAGCTATGATGCTACAGCACTCTATCCAGGGCAACAGCTTGAGGCTCTGTCTCAAACAAAAAAAAAGAAGACAGACTACGGTGGCTCCTGTGGCTCAAAGGAGTACAGCTCCAGCCCCATATAGCGGAGATGGTGGGTTCAAACCCAGCCTCGGCCAAAAACTGAAAAAAAAAAAAAAAAAAAAAAAAGACAGACTAAAGAACTAATTTGACCTGCTAAAGCAAACATGATATAAAAATATGAAATCAAGAATTATTTGAATAGTTTTACCTGAGATTTATTTCACATTTTCCTAGTTCCTGCAACTACCTCAATACTTGACATTTAACTGTTCCCTTTGAATAGCAGACAATGAATGGCAAGAGCCACCGCCTAGTATTCTCTTCATTATGTATCCCAACCCAAACAACTCTAATGGACCCAGGCACATTACAACCCCTCTTGTTTATCGACTTCTGATTTACCAAAATAAAGTTGTAAGAGATATCAAAAAAGCTAGCACTCTATCATCACTGACTAGTCAGTCCTGAAGACCAATCTGCTCAAACCAGCAGTTGAGTCCCAGCACTCATCCCTTCTTGGCAGACACACTTTCTAGTTGGAGAACTTGGGTCAGAACCCCCAGTCAGGGCCGCTGAGCTTGCTCTGCTCAACTCTGCAGGTCTTTGTACCCCTCCTTGTGAGTGGTGTTCCCTGGAGCTAGACAATCTTGTGAACCAGCTCCTTCCCTACCCACTGTTCTCCCAGAAAACTCTATTGGCATTTTCTACCCTTTCCTAGCGGAACCACTGATGGGCATTATTTCTCTTTCCCTTCTACACCCAGTCCATAATACCACAGCACCACCACCACCCCACCACCACCCTCCCAAAGGCCTGTTCTCCTACACACACTCTTCCCCACACCTGAACTACCTATGTAAGGCCTCTGGAAAAGTCTTTAGACTTTTCATAGGTTAGGAGATCCCCAAGCAGAATTCTTACCATGGGCATGAGCTAAGACCAACTCTTTTGAGCAAATGACTAGTTATTTCAAAGAAAAACTAATTTTTTATTTTTATTTATTTTTTTTTTTTTTGAGACAGAGAGTCTCACTATGTTGCCCTCAGTAGAATGCCGTGGTGTCACAGCTCACAACAAGCTCACACTCTTGGGCTTGAGCGATTCTCTTGCCTCAGCCTCCCAACTAGCCGGGACTACAGGTGCCCACCACAACCCTGGCTATTTTTTTGTTGCAGTTGTCATTGTTGTTTAGCAGGCCCAGGCCAGGCTCCAACTCATCAGCCTCGGTGTATGTGGCTGGTGCCCTACTCACTGAGCTACAGGTGCCAAGCCAAGAAAAACTAATTTGCTAAGAGAAAAAGCCATGAAAACATTCTTACAAGTGGACACAGACCTGGGTGAAGCGCTCAACTACAACTTGAACTTTACCAAAGAAAACACAAACAATGTAACCTAATCATTTGTACCCTTATATTAATCTGGGGGAAAAAAAAAAGTGGACACACAGCATTCCCTCTAACGCTCCTAACTTTCGAATTCTACTTACTAAGAAGAAAATATCACCACCACAGGGAAAAATAACTCCTCAGAGCGCCTGAGACTTCCAGCATGTCCCTGATCCTGCCTCCTAGGACCCACTCTACTGGAGTCCCAGCACCTTCACTGTATTCCCCACCTCCCCCTCCTATTTAAACAGCACCCACTACATAGTTACCAAGAAGATATAAAGCAAACTTTTTTTTTTGGTAGAGACACTTTCACTTTATGGCCCTCGGTAGAGTGCCCTGGCATCATACAGCTCACAGCAACCTCCAACTCCTGGGCTTAAGCGATTCTCTTGTCTCAGCCTCCCAAGTAGCTGGGACTACAGGCGCCTGCCACAACGTCCAGCTATTTTTTGGTTGCAGTTCAGCCGGGGCTGGGTTTGAACCCGCCACCCTCGGTATATGGGGCCGGCGCCCTACCGACTGAGCCACAGGCGCCGCAAATTTGCTTCACAGACATTTTAAAAACCTAAGGGATGTATATCCACTGTGGTATTTCCAGAGGCACTTGAAAACTTTTCTGTCAACGGGTACACCTGGGTTTTCCTATTCAGATTCCGGGGCAGGTTACTGGGAAAAGGAAGTACACAGTTTAGCATTTTATACAGGTGTTCTCTAAAGTGTGGTCACTTTCAGAAATATTCTGAGGGAAAAAAGGCCAGCTCTCCTAAGTATCTACCACCTCTTCTAAACTAAGGAGCTTCCCATCCCACTACCCATTAATAATTCTACCTCAGATATGCTTCATTGCAAGGAGACTTCTCCAAAAGACTAATAGCTTATGACAAAATGTCTGAGTAGAGAGAACCCAAGAATAGGGAAGATGAAGCACCGAGGATTCAGTTAAACCCAAACTCTACCAAGTGCGTACACTAACTTGTTTGAAAGAGGCAGTGTAACTAAGAGAACAAGAATAAATGCAAAGAACACCTGATTGTAGTATGGCAGCTGCCTGAACCTTATTCTGTAACTTTAAACAAACTTACTTACCTTCCTCGATCTGTGTTCACATTAAAATCACAACTTTTCAACCTTCTTTCAGCCTCACAACATTTTCTTCAACTGGAATCTTACAGGGAAACCCAATATAACACAACATTATAGTAACTTCTCAGAGGGAAGCAATAGGTGAAATGGAAGAAAAATAGCAAAATCCTCTCATCTCTGCCACAATATACTCCAGCAATGGCCCCTGAGAGAGCTCCTCAAAGCCCAACTTGAAAAAAAAATCACACCAGATAATTCCAAGGTTCTGCAAGGGTCTGACCTCTTCTTGCTTCTTCCTAAATTGGAAGAAGAGGAATTAACTACTTTCAATATAATAAATATAATGATTTGAGACTTGTTCGGAATCAAAATTATAGGACACACACCAACACCCTTTAGGCAAACACTGCATGAAGTGCAAACCCCTCACAAATAAAAGAGAGCTCAAAGTGTAACAGAACTCTTTTGCTTGACTGTGTGTGTGTAAGCAACCTGCTACTATACTAAATAAGGGGGCATATCTTTCCAACACACTGTCCCTGGACTGACAGGCAGAGTGAGAGGCAGTGATTACAAGATGCTAGAAACTCTCACACTTGCAGTAGTACTGAGACCTTGATAGGTCATCAGATCTGGGCTGAATCTATAGGCTTCAGTGGTACAACTATTTCCAATCATGAATTCCTGAGGTTGTGCCCTCAGCAAAGCACAACAGAATTGGAACACAGATGATGCTACAATTCAGCCCCAAACCCAACAACACAGCACAGCTCAGAGGACACTCTTGAGCAAGGCCAAGCAGGCAGGAAAAGTCACTAACATGTCTGTCTTTGCTTACAATCAGGTTGGCATCTATGCCCTGGGCAAAGGTGACCTCAAGATCGATTTGCCGAGCTTTCCTATTCTGATGTATAGTATTGAAAGGTCTCATGTGCATACATCTTAAATGAAATGATTTGGCCTTTCTCCTCCTGCCATTTCTTCCTTTCAGCATTAACACATCTTCAAAGAATTAAGTCTGAGCCACTTCCAACCTTTTCTCTCATTATTTCAGTGCAGCAGGCAGGCCCTTTGCACAGGCAGATTCACCCAAGCACAGATCAAAATATTGAGAAAAAGGCCCAGCGGGTGGCTCACGCCTGTAATCCCAGCACTTGGGCAGGCTGAGGCGGGTGGATCGTCTGAGCTCACAGTTCTAGACCAGCCAGAGCAAGAGTGAGACCTTGTCTGTAAAAATAGCCAGGCATTGTGGTGGATGCCTACAGTCCCAGCTACTTAGGAGGCTGAGGCAAGAGAATAACTTGAGCCCAGGAATTTGAGATTGCTGTGTGCTGTGATGCCATGGCACTCTACTGAGAGTGACAAAGTGAGACTGCCTCGAAAAAAAAAAAAAAATCAGGAAAAAAAAAATCCTAACAAATAATGTAATTTTTTAAGAATACAGTGTAACAACTATTAACATAGAATGTACATCGTATTAGGTCCTACAAGTAACCTAGAAATTCTTTTCTTTTTTTTTTTTTTTTTTTTTGAGACAGTTCCTCAAGCTGTCGCCCTGAGTAGAGTACTGTAGCATCGCAGTTCACAGCAACCTCCAATTCATGGGCTTAAGTGATTCTCTTGCCTCAGCCTCCCAAGTAGCTGGGACCACAGGCACCCACCACAACACCCAGCTATTTGTTTTTTTGTTTTTGGTTGTAGTTGTCATTGTTGTTTGCCAGGCCCGGGCTGGATTCGAACTGCCAGCTCTGGTGTATGTCTCTGGCGCCTTAGCTGCTTGAGCTACAGGTGCCAAGCCAAGAAATTCTTGACAGTATATGAGAGAATATATAGAGAGGTTATATGCAAATACTACATCATTTTATTTAATTTTTTAGAGACAGGGACTTATATGTTGCTCAGGCTGGCCTCAAACTCCCAAGCTCAAGGAATCCCCCTGCCTCAGCCTCCTAAGTAGCTGGGACTACAGGTGCATGCCATGACACTCAGCATTCTAAGCAATTTTATACATGTATAAGGGACTTGAGTATTTGTGAATTTTGGTATCCACAAGGGTCCAGGAACCAATCCCCTAGGATACCAAAGGGATTTAAATTGATACAGTAAACTCTAGTTTGTGATTACTCTCTAATTAGTCAAGTGCTATTTAATCTCCTTATCCCTCCCAAGAGAAAGAGCATTCTCCATCACCCAGAAAAACATACACAAAATCTAGTGAAACTAGGTTTTTTTTTTCTTTTCTTTTCTTTTTGAAACAGTCTCACTGTCACCCTCCATAGAATGCTATGACATCAGAGCTCACAGCAACCTCAAACTCTTGGCACAAGTGATCCTCCTGCCTCAGCTTCCCAAGTAGCTGGAACTACAGGCACCCAACACAATGCCTTACTATTTTTTAGAGATGAGGTATAGCTCTTGCTCAGGCTGGTCTTGAACTTTTAAGCTCATGCAATCCACCTGCCTCAGCCTACCAGAAGGCTGGGATTATAGGTGTGAGCCACCACACCCGGCTGAAACTAGATTTAAATTGAAGGACACTAACTCAAACCTAATCCACTGTGCAAAGAACTTGGAACACTACTCCAACATTTAAGGAGAACTGTTATCACTGGTATCAATACCTATAAACACACACAGAGGTAACTGTAAATTATCTAGAGCTGGGGAAATGGGAGTTACCACATAATTACTATTGTTTCAATCTAAGTTACCACTTCTGCACCTTAGGACAATTAACCCTCCTTACTGCAGCACATACCAATGGTCCTTGACTTCTTCACGTACCTATATAACCCTCCTGTGTTTCACTTTCAGTTTAGTATTAAACAATTACATCAGATATTCAACACTTTATTATAAAGTTTTTATTTGCTCAACTGTAGGCCAATGTTCTGGGCATGTTTAAAGTAGGCTGGATTATAACAACTAGTAGCTTAGGTGTATTAAATCCATTTTTCCACTTACAGGATCTTCAAGTTATGACAGGTTTAGGGGACCCTGACCCACCGTAAGTAGAGGAGCAGCTGCATATCAAAACAATATCAAAATCACATTAACTTTAAGTCATCTAATGCAATGCAAAACCACTTACCTGCAACTCCAATAGCAAGTGGCATCAACTGGCTTTCTAGTTTGCCCACCTTTCAGAACAGTCTGTCCAAAAGCTCACAAAGTCTGAGAAATAAATCCACTTGTATCCTAAATTAAAAGGCCAGCTCAGCTCCAAGAATCCGATTCATTTAAATTTGCAGATTCTTTCCCCAAATACAATTAGTGGCCAATGTAGGTGTCAATGGCTTCTCTCTGTGTTCAAGTCCCCTCCTACCCATCCACCCCCTTTCAAAAATTAGAAAAGAGCCACCAGTCTCCAAACTGGCTGATATTTCAGCCTACAGGGTATTTCCATACTGGAGTTATAATAAACCATTGAAATGAAGATGAATAGTGCACAGCTTAATAACCCACCAGATAGAGAGCATTTTATGGCCAGCATTAGCATATAAAGTTAAGTCCAAAATCTCTACCTGGGCCAAAAACAAATACACACACACATACATACATATACATAGAGGGTACCCCAAAAAATGTACACACATTTTAAGAAAGGAAAACACTACATTAAAATTGTAACACTTAATACATAGCAATAACGAAAGATGAACACAGGTCATGTTGAGCACCTCTTGTAATTGCAGAAGTCAAACATGACTTAAGTACTACAAATTTAATATGATTTTTCCTTTCTTAAAACGTGTACACAATTTTTTGGCACCCTCTGTATGTATGTATGTATGTATATATACACACACACACTGTTGTCTCCATTCTTATCAGTTCTCCATTCCTTTGAGATAAACTCCTAAGTATGAAGGTGGAGTCTATTGTTTGCCTGTTCCTAGCTGTTCACTTTAGTACTTTGCTTGAAAAGACTTTTTGTTTGCAGTCAAGTCAGAATTCAGTAATTCAGTACGAGGATCTGCTCCCTCTCTTTCATTACTCCAGGACTGCCCAGAAAGCTCTATTCAAGTTGATTTTAACAACCCATCTACAGGTGCTACTAGAATATTAGCGCCTAAAACAGGTGACAAGTCCTCAATTTCTGATTCATTTTTCCCAAACACTAAAAGGTTTTATTTGGCATTTCTAATCGTGAGTTTACAGCGAATAGCCCTAGCAACATTTAAGTCTCTCAACCGCCTGGCTCAAAGAGCCAATTCACTCAAAGAACACACTAGTCACTGTTGTGGGGTTCAAAAGAAGAAAAAAGCATATTCTTTCTGTTTCAGCCCACTGAAAGATAGCTCAAGAGGGTCAAATCAAGGAGGATTCTTGACTGGGCAGTTCAAGTGGACAATCTGGTCAAGGTGAGGCTGAAAAGCAGCAGAATATTAGAGATAAATGCCCCCAATAGAAGGCAAAACTAGGTTACATCCCTTGGTTACAGGCCAGCCCAAAGATGCCAACATAGTGGAATGGAGCCCTACAATGGTCATTTATCTAATGTAATCCACTGAGTGAACTTTTAACACCAACCTACACTCAGCTGAGTGTTATTAGTCATGAGGAGGACAAGACAAGAGTGGGACTATTGCAACAGAAACTCTGCTTCCCTACAATGAACAACTTGAAACTTAGATCCTGATGGTCATCTTTGTAGACTGACAGGGGTTTATTATTAACACTTGCCCAATCCTCCGATCTTAAATTCATGTAGAGCTGGAAGCAAAGAAAGATTCATACTAGAACCCAGAGGACTTATGCAATTTTAAATAGCAGCATATAATAAGAAAAAATACTTTAAGGAAAAAGGTGTGCCCTCAAATGAACATCTTGCTGAAGTTTGAACATGTAACATGAGCTCTATTTGCCAGAAAAGACCCAGGTGATCACTGCCTCCTCCTCTCCCAGTCTCAGCAGGGTGACTTGTTTTACTACAATAGTCTAACAGTACCTGCAAAGAGAGTAAGAGATAAGACCCTAGGAAAGGCAACAGAATAAAAAAGCAGCAGCACTTTCTACTTCCTTCTCCTTCCGATTCTTACTTTGCCCATCTACTCTGAAGCCCACTTCTACCTCTATGACCTTGTTTCTTCAGCCCATGCCCTCTTCACCCTGTCTCTTTCTTCCCAGTCCCTAGAACTTGCTAAACTTATTCCAGCCAGTTTCTGTACTACCTGTTCTCTGAACCTGAAAGGCTCCTCTCCTTATCTTTGCATAGCTGGGTCCTTCTTTTTATTTAAAATTCAACTTATGTGTCACCTCCTGGGAAAAGTCTTCCTTGACTGCATCACACTTTCTATCAGATCACTCTTATTTTTTTCAGTATCTAATCAAAATCTAACTTACTTATTTATTATCTGCCTCTCTGTTCCCACTCCCCACTCCAATGTAAGCTCCCCAGGGGATAGACCTTTTGCTTGTGTCACCTTGGTACGCCTACTGCCTGAAACTGTCTGGCACTTAGTAGCCAGTTTTATTCAATGGCAAACTTGGTTCCAAATCAACTAAGGTAAGAACAGTAGTCATTCCTTTGTTGTATTTCTGCGAAACATCTAAACATACCGTTACTTGTACAACCAAGTTTTATCAGGCCTAAAAGCCCTAATAAGTAGGGTGGGACTCTCTTGCCAGCATCAGAACACCCATTATGATAATTCAAGCAACATGCATAGGAAGCTCACTTACAGAGGACAGGATTTATGGGCACTTCCTATCAAAGGACCCCTAAATTTAGGCACTGTCTAAAGTTCTTCAGAAAATAGTTTCAGATTCAACAAAAGATTTCCAAAGAATTTATCAACACCAAAACAAAACTCATTACATTTCCTTCTGACATCTATATGAAAGCCTAGAGGAGTGCTACTTGATGAATTTTTTTAAGCCAAACAGCATATCAACAAAGATACTTTCTTTCCATTCATTCTTTGCTTTCCTCAAACAATTTTCTCACACCCTTTATTGGTTTGTATTTTTTGTATTCTTCTTTAAAACAAACTAAACAGATCGCACTGTGTCATTTAAGACCATCTATACACAAAGAATCAGCTAAATAAATAAGATGAAAATAAGCACAAGCTGAATGTGTCACTAAAGATTTGTGTGCCACACACAAAGGGAGAAAACGATAAAAGAGCTATTGTCCAATTGCAGAAACAAAAAAGTAATATGGGGTTTTCTGTTCTCTGAAGTGCATCATGAAGAGTGGGTGGAGAGAAACACAGAAATCCAGAATTAGCCTAGCATCAAATCATTTTGGGAAGAGTTGACAACATGTAAATTCCTCACACATAAAGTATTTAGAGCAAGAGACCTTGATTCCTTGGCTATGATGCCATTTAGGATTCCTTGCAAGGGCTTAAGAATTCCAATATTCATAAAAGAAAATGCTCATTATAATTAGGAGCTACCAGGCATTGAGAGGTACTCCGAGGTGACAGCCTATAACTGAAGTATTTCAAAGCATGCAGTTAAGATCTGGGATAGAGACTGAACACCAAATTTAAAAGAGATAACCACGGTACTAAGTATCATAAAGGAAGAAGTGGGGGGGGGGGAGGACCAGGATTGCCACTTTGCTACAGAGAATTAAAGTGGAAATGAGGGATGTGTATGGGAGAGGATGAGGGGTGAGGAGTGACAAAAACAATACATTTGTCACCCCGTCCCACTTCCTATACAGGATACAGGCAAAGCCTCCAGCCTCATTACCTCAGGCACAGATGGTTATCGTTTATAGCGAAGGTGCACAGAAAGGCCTTCAGGTCTGAGCCCCTTAATTCCAGGGCTGTTAATGATTCAAGAGAAGGATGGGGGTGGGGAGGGAAATGAGGGAGGATTCACCCACCACCTCCCCCTTGGGCTCCTACCTCGCAGCGCTTACCCAGGACATTGGACCAGATTCTGCACCCCCTCCAGGGCAGCTCCGCCCCCAGATCCCCAGGCCCCAGGTTGAGAAGTGCTGGCAGTGGGGAGGCAAGGGGCAGTAGGTAAGTTTTCTAAGCCCTGCGGCTGACACGCCACAGGCTCCCCTCACAGCTTCTTCTTCCAGAGGGACCAGTCCAGACAAGGCTCTGATTTCCACTCCTCCCCTTCCACCCCCACTTTCTCAAAGGTACCTAACCCCCGCCCCTTCATCTCTCAATGCCCCCCTTTTCCTCAACCCCCCCCCCCAAACTCACAGCTGCTCCAGAGGTTCCTCCAGTCAAACCCTTTCTGGAAACGACGGCGGCTCGGCGAGTCCAAACCACCTACCATCCCCGCTCGCGTTTCCAAGCTCCCTACCCCCGCCGCCGCCGCCTCTTCCACCACTGCCGCCGCCTCCTCTTCATCTGAGGCCCACCGGCGGCGGCCGCCCCAAAGCCCCGCCCCCTCCATCGCCTCCTGCATCATCACTTCCGGTAACCCCGCCGGCCGCCTGCTCCAGGAGAGAGAATGGGAGAGGGGCGGGGAAGGGAAGAAAACGAGTCGAAGATTGCGTCATGACGTACGCAAAGACGTACGAAGCCGTCGCCAAGTAAGGGCAAAGACCTAGCAACAGGGAGAGCGGGTTAGAAGGGGCTAGGCTGGACTATTTTTTTTTAACTGGCATTGAGGCAGGAGGATAACAAAAGGATAAAAGGAAAATAGAGAGAGCATGAAGTTGGCTCTATTGTTGGACGCGGAGGAGAAGAGGTAGAGTTTGAGGTTTAGGGAGGCTTGAAACTACCCCCTGACCTGGAACTAGTGCTCCCACAAGGGAGGGTCCGGTGGTTCGGTCCGGCCTGGCCTACCGGACCAGCCAGTGCTCTGTCGGCCACAGCTCAGCTAGGCTCCTGGCGCCGCCCTCTCTCAGCCCGCCCGGGGCTGCGGCGCTTCTGTGGGTGGGGGAAGGCAGGATTGACACAGAGTGAGTGTAGGGGATGGAGACGCTGACTCCTGGCGCGGGAGACTGGTGGGGGAAGGGGTCGCTTGTCCTGGGGCAAGGAGAGGGTGGGGGTGGGGTGCAGCGTTGCTAGGAGACGCGCTTGTGTGACCCCAGCCTCGGGAGTACGCCTGGGTGTCATTGCCTCAGGAACTTGTCTCACGGAAGTGACCAGGAAAGGGAGGCCTGGTTTGGGGACGCTGAGAGGCCGTTTGGAGGCCCACTTGAGACTTTCGTGAGTCTTTCGTTAGTCTCCTGAGTGTAAATGGGAGATGGTCGGGGTAATTATGGGGGCGAGGGGCATCTGGCAGAGAAAGGTCACGCAAACAAGACCTCGTACAGGAACCGAGATGTTCTAGGACAGTGAGAGCCAACTTCCTAATTCCATCGGTCAACAGACTCTATAATAACACGGAGGCCCTGGCCCGTAACGTTTCATTCGAGTGCAGGAGAGTGTTAAATAAATCAATAAAGAAGATACCAGCAAGTGAGAAATGCCCCCAAAGACCGGATGAAGTGATAGAAGATGGGGGGAGGGCCGCTCTAAATCCGGTAAGGCTGTTCGGTGGAGCCCGCGGTTTTACAGGGATCCAAGAAAGGAAGGAAGTAGGGCATGAGCTTTCTAGGTAGAGAAAGAAGCCAATGAGAAGGATTTTAAGGTAGGAAACAGCCAGAAGGCCACGTGTCTGAACAGAAAGAGCCGGGGCAGACTGCTTCTTAAAGAATTTGAGGAAGTGGCCAGGCCTGATCTGGCAGACAGCATTTTAGCTCAAGGCATGGGTTTGCCTATTGTATTCCAAGGGTTTTAAAAAGGGGAGTGACCTAACCTGATTTACATTTTAAAAAAATCACTCTGGCTGCTGGGTAAGGATGGGTGGAAGTAGTCAGACTTGTTAGGAAACTGTTGCTGTAGCAGAGGTGGGGCAAACACTCACGTGGAAATGGGGAGACTTAGATTTCAGAATATGTTTTGGAAATGGTTCTTGTAGGACTTGTGGGGAAATTGCATGTGAAGTGTGGGAGAGAGGGAGGAACCAAGGATGACTCTCAAAGAGAAAACTGGAAAAGAATAGCATAAGTATTCTTTTGAACAAATTAAGTTTGACAAGTCTATTAATTACAGTTAAGATGTCTAGAAGTTAAATATACTTTAACTTCAGGGGGAAAGTCATAATCTGAGACAGTAAATCCTTTTTTTTTTCGTTCCCCTCACATCACCTAAGATGAGGGTGTGGATAAAAAAGTAAGTCTCCTAAACCCCTTGGGGCTCTTAACATTTGGAGATTACCCAGAGAAGGAGCAGCCCAAGCAAAGGAGACTTTTAACAAAGTCAAGACCTTAAAGATAAAAGGAAGAGGCTCTTTAATATCCTGGAATAATGGGAGTCACACTCAAAAATCAGTGAGACTGTTCCACCCACTTGCCAGCTCTACTCATTGAAGGCTCAAATCTCTTCCTATCCCAGTGGGGGCATGCACAGGTAATTTTTGTCCATTATAGAAAATCTGACATTTTTTATAAATTATTTATCTATCTCCCATGTGGATCATTTCTTCTTTGTGTCTTCATGGCTCCTAGTACAAAATTTTTCCCATATTGTGGTTGTGGCTGGGCAGGGAACACTGTTCATAAAATGTCACCTATGGAGTTCAATAGCTTCTGATAAAGGGACTTTTTTCCCTACCATTGCTGCCCGTGCTACCACCAGGTTATCAGAAGAAGAATCAGAAGGACTGGGTTGCAATTTTGGTTCTGCTTCTGACCAGCAGAGTGACCTTGGATAAGGCCCTTCTCTTTGAATTAAAGGGTTGGCCTAGATTTGAAGTTGCAAACTGACAAGACAGATAGTGCCTGCAAACATATTGTTCAGCCCACACAGTGATTTAAATTCTTTTTTAAAGTTACTTGCCAGCATTTAAAAATTGGACATCCAAATCCAGATTTTCAGAGGTTACAACACAGGAGTCAGCTATTGCAGAAAAGCTGCTTCATCTTTTGTAAGTGGCTACTGCTCACAGTTTGCTAAAGGCTTCTCCCTTCCACTACCTAGCTGGTCCCTGTGGAAGTTTGATTTGCACTTCTTGGTCTAGAGCTTTGTTGTCCATACATAGCCACTAGCCACATGTGACTATTTAAATAAATATTCAGTTCTTCAGGCACACTAACCATATTTCTCACGTCCAATAGCTACATGTGGCCAGTGTTTACCCTATTGGACAGGGCAGACATTTCCATTACAGAAAGTTCTGTACAGCACTGGACTGGAGGAACTTTATCAGGTGTCCTCAAATTTTTCAACGGGGCCAATTCGCTGTCCCTCAGACGGTTGGAGGGCCGGACTATAGTTTAAAAAAAAAAAAAACTATGAACAAATTTCTGTGCACACTGCACATACCTTATTTTGAAGTAAAAAAAAAAAAAAAAAAACAGAAACAAATACAATCACACACCGCCTCATTGCAGTTTGAGGACCCCTGGTCTAGATGCTAGTCATTCCCCACACATTAAAAAGCCAAGGGGGCAGTGCCTGTGGCTCAGTGGGTAGGGCGCTGGTCCCATATGCCAGAGGTGGTGGGTTCAAACCCAGCCCTGGCCAAAAAAAGCCACAAAAAAAAAAAAAAAAAAAGCCAAGGAACTTAGGAAGGACCTCTGGTGCCTCTGTAGATGAGAAAAGTTGTTGGTTCGGATGTTATTTGATAAGTAGAGGATACTTGGAAACTGTTCTGAAGGCATGAGCCCTTGTGCAGAATGCAGTTATCATGTAGTTGCATTGAGGGTCTGACGCTAGAAAGCTCCAATTGTATCTAATGTAGTCAAAACTCTTTGGTCAGTTTCCTGATCCAGTTCCTTAGAAAATTATCACAAAACAGGAATTTAAATTAGTATTTTGTGTTCTCAGACTTCTGTACTTGATGTGAAGTGAAAAATCCTGGCTGGGGACTTATGAATGAATGACTGGTTGATCTTTATCTCTGGCCTTCCATTTCCAGCCCTTCCAGTGCATCTCAAACACCACCTCCTACTTCTGGTAACTGGTTTTCACCACCCCTGGCTGACCCTTGTCTTTGTCTCTGAGAATATACTTAGAATAAGGAAACAGTTACCTCCATTTCTTTAGAATTGAAGGGCTCATAACCTGATTTCTATCCTTAAAGGGAAAAATAGCTATTTATCTACTGGTTGTTAGATCTTGGTTATAGTCACCTGATTGGAGTACAGGTATACAAGTATACCTCTACAAGTATAATCTTGTGTGTGCTTCAGAGCTTGGATAATATATTTAGGATGAAAAAATATATATATATATTTAGAATGGATGTGTTTTATTTTGTTTGGGATAGTTATTTTTAAATTTTTAAGACATTAATAATATGTTTTTTCCTCATGTTCTGAAAAATTCCTATATTATAGGGCCCCTAGGTAAATTAAAAAAATGATTTACCGTCTCCTTCCTGTCCCCCATCACTAACACACCATATTCTTGTCATTTTCTATGTAAAAAAAAAAAAATGCTGTTTTAGAGAATAGCTGTGGTATGATTAAGTTCACCATAGAAGCTTATCCTGAGATTTGCAAAACAGTATGTAGCATTACAGTACACTTCCCTTTTTGGATTCTAGTAACCAAAAACTGAATCCAGGAAATAAGTTTGTGGTGTGTATGTGTGTTGATTGATGGAGGGTAGTACTGGGGTCTAGAGATGTGTGGAGCACAGTTTTAAGTTTCACTTGAAAATTATGCGATTGAAGTAAGGATAATACTATATAAATATGAGTGTATGCCAAAAAGTAGGGAATATAAAAGATCTAGGAGAAAAGTACACTGAAGGATAAACAAGGAGTAAGAGATAAAGGAAGAAAAATAGGAAGGGAAGCCTGGTCATGTCTTTTGTGTTGGCACATGCATTATATTTCCAGTAAGAAGTATGTGCTGTGGTCTAAAGATAAGCAGTGTGTCCAAAAGGGTTATTTATTCATACCAAAGAACAATGGCCCTTTACTATACAAGGATTATTAATGATCAGAGGGAAACAGCTTTAGGAAAATCCATTACTACCACAAAGCAATAAATTCACCAGCAGGCCACACATTTCTTTTCTCTCTTCAGACAAAGCTTAGCACAGATAAAAGAGGCCTCATTGTCCCTCTACTGTTTCCTCCTAATCAGGTATCATTTACCTTTGTTAACTGGCGGTGCTAAGTGATTTACATGGATTATTATATTAATAATCCTTATAACTCTTTGAAAAAGGTTCTATTGTTACTCTATTTTATATTTTAAGAAAGGGAGGCTCAGGAAGGTTAATAATTTGCCCCGTGGGGTAAAGTCAGAATTCAGATTAGGTTTGTCCACCCAGAGCCCATACATTCATTTCATTATTTTAAATCTGTTCTGGCTGAGTGCCCGTAGCTCAGTGGTTAGGGTGCCAGCCACATGCTCCGGGGCTGGTGGGTTCAAACTCAGCCCAGGCCTGCTAAACAAACAAACAAAAATAGCCGGGCTTTGTGGTAAGCACCTGTAGTCCCAGCTACTAGGGAGGCTGAGGCAAGAGAATCACTTGAGCCCAAGAGTTTGAGGTTGCTGTGAACTATGACCCTAACAGCACTCTACTGAGGGTGACAAAATGAAACTCGATTTCAATTTTAAAATAATAATAATAATAAATCTGTTTTTACAAGTGTAGGAAGACTTTTTTTTTTTTTTTTATTGAGACAGAGTCGCCCTCGGTAGACTAGGTCGCCCTCGGTAGAGTGCTGTGGCATCACAGCTCACAGCAACCTCCAACTCTTGGGCTTAAGCAATTCTCATGCCTCAGTCTCCCAAGTAGCTGAGACTACAGGTGCCCGCCATAGCGCCCAGCTATTTTTTGTTGGTGGTGCAGTTGTCATTGATTTTAGCTGGCCTGAGCTGGGTTCGAACCCACCAGCCTTGATGTATGTGGTTGGCGCCCTACCCACTGAGCTACAGTCGCTGCCAAGTGTAGGAAAACCTTAAATATCTAAAACCAAGACACACATTTGCTATGCTGCTATCTAAGCTAAGAAAGTCTGGTTTTTGGAATTATCAAGAGCATTTCAATTCTCTAGAAGTTTTCTATGTGACAGAGTTTTAAATTACAATTTTCTAGATTGGTTTAACTCTTTATCATTGGGTATAAGGGACCTTATTCCCTAAAATGATTATTTTTCAAGAAAAAAATATCAGAATCCCATTTTTCTGTTTGGTTCTAAGCTCCACAGACACCTTGGAAAGGATTTCAGTCCAGTGGACAAACCCTAACTTTTAAAAGAACTTAAGAGGGAGGATTACATCATAGCTGTGTATCTTAAGCTATTCTATGTGGAACTAATAAGGCCTTCCCCCCCAAATAACACTAAATCCTCAGCTCTTAACCACAGTGAAAACATTGTGAGGGTTAATTAATATTTTTAAGTACTCTGGGATCTTTAGTTGGGAAACTTGGTCCAAGCACCACCATGTATATCATGAGGATAGTAGACATTACCGGTGATAATTCTGTGGTGTGTAAATTTATTCTTCTAATAAATATTTGTCATGATCCACCTATGTACCAGCCCAGGAAAGTAATGAACGACCAACCCCACCACCACCACCATTCCCCTCTCCTGCAGCACACACGCACAGTAGAAGAAGAAAGGTAAGTCAAACAAACCTCAAGAGAGTAGGAGAAATGTTACAGGAATAGCTATAGGGGCCAGGTGTGTACGTAAGCAGGGGTCCTAACCCAGTCTCAGCATGAAAAAAGCACTCTTGAGAAGTAGTGGAAGCCAAAGGAAGAGAAGCAGCAAATAAGCAGAGAAAGGATAGTTAACTTGTGTGAGTTAGAGCTGTCATATGGCAAAAGGAGAGGGTCCCAGATCTAAGGAGATAGGGCATCAAGACATGAGACATGCCAGCATTGGTGCACAATGAGCACATAAGACTGGTTTCATTTGGGTGAATTTCACAAAGTCCCCTTCTAGCCCCCCAAATTCATAAAGTACTTGGGGGAGAAATTTGACTATGCTACAGTCATTAGTTATGATGCGGTTGGGGTGGAGTGGTGAATTCCACCTAGGGCATGTCTTTCCTGAGAGAATGAAATGGTGTCTTTCCCTTAACCTCCTGGAGCTTGAAAGTCAGGGTTAATCCCTTTGCCCTTTTCTATCCCTTCTGTTTTTTTTTTTTTTTGTTTGTTTGTTTTCTGCAACACTTTTTCTTCTGCAAGTCTCAGGAGAGTCCAACATTGGGAATATTTGGAATTTTGTCATTCCTAAGACCAGAGTCATCCTTCAGTAAATTTCATCTGGGGAAAGGGACGTTTCATCTCTGGTCTTAAATTCCCAAGTGTTCATGCTGCAAGAGTCTTTCTAAAGGCAGGGAACATTGTTCCAGAGTTGGGAAAAGGGTGAAGTGGATGAGTCCCCTAATACTAGCAGATCTTTGTTGTTGCTGTTTTTACTAGCAGATGTTTCTTTAGGCTTCTTATAGAATAAGGTCTAGACATACCAAGTGCCTAGGTCTGCCATGTAGAATCGGTTCTTGGAGACCCCACCCACAACCCTTTCACTGTACATATGCTCTTGACAGCAAATGGAAGGGTGAGTGGGTATTTGGGCTTTTTGTTTACCTTTTCTGGATTGCTCACTGCCCATTATGAGTCTCTGTTACTGACTCCCAAATAAAAACAGGAAGAAACTTGTAGTCATTTGGGGAAATAATCAACTAGCAATTTTGGCTCTCGATCCCAACTCAGTTCTGTCAATTAGGAGCATGAGGCAAGACTCTTGGTTCGCCATCTGTAAGAGTGGTGGAATCATAGTTACAGTCTTACAGTATGATATCTAGCACATTTTAAAAGAAGTAAATCAGGGCGGCGCCTGTGGCTCAGTGAGTAGGGCGCCAGCCCCATATGCCGAGGGTGGCGGGTTCAAACGTTGTGGCAGGGCGCCTGTAGTCCCAGCTGCTCGGGAGGCTGAGGCAAGAGAATCGCTCTAAGCCCAAGAGTTAGAGGTTGCTGTGAGCCATGTGACGCCACGGCACTCTACCGAGGGTAGTACAGTGAGACTCTGTCTCTACAAAAAAAAAAAAAAAAAGAAGTAAATCAGACCATGTTTCTCCAACTTAGTTAAGATCTTCCCAGTGTCTTCCTTTTGCTCTTAAACTATAAACTAAACTCCTTTCCAAGGCCTACCCTCCTAATCTATGCTAGATTCTGTTGACTTGTGGCCTCCTCCCCAAAGGCTTTTGCTGCATTCACAGTCATCTTTTTTTTGTTTTGGTTTTTTTATTAAATCATAGCTGTGTACATTAATGCAATCATGGGTACAATGTGCTGGTTTTATATACAATTTGAAATATTTTCATCAAACTAGTTAACATAGCCTTCACGGCATTTTCTTAGTTACTGTGTTAAAACATTTATATTCTACATTTAGTAAATTTCACATGTACCCTTGTAAGATGCAACATAGGTGCACAGTCATCTTTGAAGTTAATTCCCACCTCAAGGCCTTCACTCCTGCTATTGGCTCTTCTTGCACCGCCAGTCCCTAACACAGTCCATGATTAAGCTCCTTCATGCCATTTGGGACTCAGCTCAAATATCACTGACCACCCAAAATAAAATAGCCCCCGCCCCTGCTCATTTGTACCATAATACTGTTTCATTCCTTCAGAGCACATCATTATCTGAAATTCTTTCGGTTTTTTGTTTGTTTGGTTTTTGAGACAGAGTCTTACTATGTGGCCCCGGGTAGAGTGCGATGGCGTCACAGCTCACAGCAACCTCCAACTCTTGGGCTTAATTGATTCTTTTGCCTCAGCCTCCCAAGTAGCTGGGACTATAGGTGCCTGCCACAATGCCTGGCTATATTTTTGTTGCAATTCTCGTTTAGCTGGCCTGGGCTTGGTTCAAACCCGCCAGCCTCGGTGCATGTGGCTGACACTGTAACCACTGTGCTACAGGCACCGAGCCTGTTTTTCTTATATATATTATTTGCCTCTGCTACCAGAATATAAGTTCTAGAGGGTTATATTCCCCAGAACCACGTGTGCCTGGCGCATGGGGTGCTCAATAAATATTGAGTGAATTTATGAATGGATCCTTGGGAAGGAAGAGTAAGGACTGCAGAGTAGTAGCAGCACTAAAGTGAGCCCCTGCCACGGTGTCTGTTTCATAATGTCAACTCCCTTTGGAGTTGGAGGGGCAGGTTTGCCACTGGGCACAGAGGAACAACTCAGTCCAGCCAAGTACTCAGCCTGCTCTGAAAGTACTGGTGTGGAACATAGTTACTGAAGAAGAGCAGTTGGAGCATAGGGACAGATGATAAATGGAAAACCTTATGAAAACACTATTATAGTCTGTATGAAAATATAAAATGGTTCAGCACCTGTAGCTCAAGCAGCTAGGGCGTAAGCCACATACACCAGAGCTGGTGGGTTCAAATCTAGCCCAGGCCTGCCAAACAACAATGACAACTATAACCAAAAAAAAAATAGCCAGGCGTTGTGGCATTCCTGTAGTCCCAGCTACTGAGGCTGGGCAAGAGAATTGCTTAAGCCCAGGAATTGGAGGTTGCTGTGAGCTGTGATGCCACAGCACTCTACCCAGGGCAACAGCTTGAGGTTCTGTCTCAAAAAAAAAAAAAAAAAATATATATATATATATATATATATATATACACACATATATATATATAAAGAATTGCTTTCTTTGTTCTTTGTATAGGAAAGGAATAGAATTATTTACCTCCCTTTGTCATGACTAAGCTCTTTAAAGCAATCAACAGCATTTATTGAGCTTGAACAGCCTGTTTAGTGATTAAAAGCATGGCTCTGACTCCAGACTATCAGGGTTTGAATCTTGGCCTTGCCTGTTAATAGTTGTTTGACTTCAGACAAGATATTTAATCTCTTTCATCAAGTTCTGCTTTCATAAAATGGGGTATAGGAGTGTTATTATTGTGGGAGTTAATATATATAAAGCACCTAGCAAAGTATCTGGCACACAGTAAGTACAAAGCAATACAGCTTTTGTTATTACTGTAATGAACAAAACACAGTTCCTGCCTTCCAGGACTTCAGAGACTCTGGGAAGAAAAATATGTATCATAGAATAACTGCAGAAAAGCAATAGCTGGCCATGGTAGAAGCGGGGAAAAGGGTGCTTGGATGATAATAAATAGGTTTCTGCTTGGTGGTGTGGGGTGGCTGTCAGAAAAGAGACATCAAGTGAAAGGCTCAGCCAAGACAAACAAGCATGACACAGCAGGGCCCTTAAAGCAGTAGCCCCCAAACTTCCGTTCAGAGTCCACAATTTTTGCTATTATTTGCCTATATGTTAAGCCACCTTAAAATTTTTGTAACTCAGTTGTTTAAAGGAAGCTCTGTATCACACAAAATCCAAATCACTCCAAGTCATGGTTTTGATGGGCCATTCTTATATACATTAATCACAAGTAATAAAATATTTGTACTTACGTCTAAAATCACCTCCCTAATCAATCTTTGGAACACCTGAATTAGGAGAAACTTCTCCCAATTAAAATCAGAGGCCAAAACATGTTAATACCATCTGTCAGCCTTTTCTTAATCGCACACAGGCCTGTACATGGTAGGTACTCAGTAATGAACTTTACCTCAGCACATGTATAAACCTGTGTTCACACGGGGGTGTGATTTTAAGAAAAGACCAGTTTCTAGTCATGTTTCATTCTAGGCACATATGTTCAGTCTCCTTATTCTTCAGTTCAGGGTTAGGGAGAAAAAAAGGAATAAAGTTGCAAGAAATGTCAATCTCCAAATACAGGTTGTAAAGTTTCTGTAAGAATAGACTTCACTGCCAGTTGAGACTGCAGTTCAATTGTGGTCATCTAAATAAGTGAGTATTCCTGATATGTTGCCCATGAGAAAATTCCAACAAACCCAATTAATATGTATATATACACACACCCTATTATACCCTATATATACGGTATATACCTATATATATATACCCTATTGTATCAGTCAACCACTGATACTAATGGGCTATCTTAGTCTTGTGTTAATCTTGAGAGGTAATGGATAGTTTAGAGCAGTGTTTTTCAACCTTTTTTATCTCACAGCATACTAGAACCTATAGTTAAACTTCTGTGGCACACTTAAATTATGTTGATTTTAAAAAGAGAAAAAAAAAAGAATACACTTACTGTACTTTGAACTTCTTTTGAAAATAATGTAATTAATGATCTTTTAAAAATTTTCAGGGCACACCTAAGATCTTTTCATGGTACCCCAGTGTGCAGTGGCACACTGGTTGAAACTCACTGGCTTAGAGGAATAAATGTTGGTTTGAAGCCATTAAATTCAAAGGGAGGAAAACTATTTGGGAAGAGGCAGTTTTTCTAAATGAGCTGCTTTCTAGGAACAAAGACAAAAATATAAACCCAAAGGAAAAGAGGTTTTTAAATTTTTTTATATATGGTCGATTCTGTTTCCAGAATCATAAGCTTTCTGTAGCATGAGATATTTGCATTTATTCAGCAACATGTATTGAATACTAATTATGCACCTTTCTAGGTGCTGAGAAATAAGCAGTAAATAAGATTAATGTGGTTGCTGTCCCCATAAAGGTTAGAGTCTAGTGGGGAAAGACATTAACAAACTATTACTTGGGCGGCGCCTGTGGCTCAGTCGGTAAGGCGCCGGCTCCATATACCGAGGGTGGCAGGTTCAAACCCGGCCCCGGCTGAACTGCAACCAAAAAATAGCTGGGCATTGTGGCAGGCGCCTGTAATCCCAGCTACTCGGGAGGCTGAGGCAAGAGAATCGCTTAAGCCCAGGAGTTGGAGGTTGCTGTGAGCTGTGTGATGCCATGGCACTCTACCGAGGGCCATAAAGTGAGACTCTGTGTCTACAAAAAAAAAAGAAAAAAAAAAAAACAAATTATTACTTAAGTGATGAGTGCTGCGCAGAAGGAATATCAGGAGTTGTGGAAAGGTTCAACAGAGAGACTGACCCAATGAGTGTGGCAAGAGGAAATGAGAGGATTTTGTGAGACAACCATGTTCACTGGGAATTGAAGGGTGAATAGAAGTTTGTAGGTAAAAGGGAGGTGGCTCTGGGGAGAACCTTCTAGAATGAGGGAACAGCATAGGTATGCTGCACTAAAGCAAGAAAGAACATGGTTCCCTCAAATAATTGAAAGAAATACAGTAAGAGAAGAATAAAAGAAGCATTTTTTTCTTGCTTTTTCTCTCAAGACTTGGAAGTGGTAGGCTAGATTTGATAATAGCACACAGTGGCGAAAACAGCTTCAGACCTTCTGGAAATCTTTAGAACTTAGGTTTTCTGGGTCCCTTGATATCGCAGATGGAGATGTATGTTAAATTCCTTTCAGGATTAGTTTGCAAAACATTTAAACATTAATTAAAATGTTTTGAAAATATTCCTACTAAGTACCAATTGTTAGTACTGCTTATTACCTTGAGTAACCTAATTGCAAAGCTTGTGTATCAGATTATGATAGATGATCAGTTACGAGTTTGAAGTGGTAGTTCTTAGAGTAGTAGAAGGAAACCAATTAAAGTCAGCCTTTGGAGAAGGTGGCTGCTGTGACTGACCTTCACCTTCCTCCTCAAATGTCTCTCATTCGAGGAAGTTTCATCTGTCAATGACAGGAAAGTGAAGCAATCATTGATAAATGTTACAGACTCCCTGCCCTAGACAGGAACTGACTCACATATTTTCATATGAAACCATGAAGTTTTAGGGAGAGCCAGAAACTCAGAAACCTGTTTCCTTACCAGGAAAAATGTCATCATCTCATCTGGGTTTTTAGTACAATTAGCCACAAACCATGATGTTCTTTCTTTCTTGGTTTTTATGAATTTCTTTTAAGCATTTTTTCCTGTGAAGCATTGTGGACTCAGAATTAGTATTGAATGTATCTCCAGTTTTTTAACCTTTGAATTAGATAAAGCAGTGCTTTCAAGCTTTTCATCAACTGGTTCATTCCTTGCTCAAAAATAAATCTCAGGAAAGGCACCCAGGTCAGGATAGGCAGGAAGGGCACTCATATTCAAAAGAGAAACTCTCTGTAAGGTCCATCCTTTGCAGGTACTTATGATTTCTAAGTAAACACACCTTCTTCTAGCTCCCACGAGTATTCTTTAACTGCCCAAATTGTCATAATTTCAGGACCATCTTGAAGCATAGTATGTCCAGGGCTCATGCCTCCCCATTCGTTTGGAAATGGATCATGTTCTTTAACAGCAGTGAGCAGCCTATTTCGTGATTCTATTTCCACCTATTGGAGGAAAACCTGGGACTCAGAATGACGTGTCTGAGTGCCTGGCCCTGCTATTTACTCACGAACTCTACCTTGTCTTCCCAGCCTGTCCTCTTATTCAAGACAGTACAATAGTCAGTATTCTATTTCCAACTAATGAGAATCTTCCAGTAGTGGTTTTTTTTTTTTTCTATCTTCCCTAAATTTCTTCTAGATACAGAAATATAAATAGTAAAAAATAATAAAATGACTTTTTTGCATAAGTTAAGAAGAAGAAAAGGAAACACCTAATGCCCAAGAGTAATTGAGATGGATAGCTTTCAAACAGTGGACTGAATTACAGCAGTAAGAATGTATGAACTAAAGCTACCTGTAACAACATGGATGAATCTCATGAATATGATAGACAAAGCAAGTTGCAGAGTTTTTTTTGTTTGTTTTTTTTGTAGAGACAGAGTCTTACTGCCCTCGGTAGAGTGCCGTGGCATCAAACGGCTCACAGCAACCTCCAGCTCTTTGGCTTACGTGATTCTCTTGCCTCAGCCTCCCGAGCAGCTGGGACTACAGGCGTCCGCCACAACGCCCGGCTATTTTTTGGTTGCAGTTTGGCAGGGGCTGGGTTTGAACCCGCCACCCTCTGTATATGGGGCCGGCGCCCTACTCACTGAGCCACAGGCGCCGCCCAAGATAGTTTTGAAACTTACAAAACAAGGCCATATAATGTTAAGTATAAAGATATGCATGGCAATGATAAAAAACAAATTCAGGATAGTGGTTCCTTCCAGGACGGAAGAAGGGGTACAATGGCAGTTTCAACTATACACATAATTTATTCTTGAAGGCCTGTTGTGAATATACGGCTATTACATTATTCTTTATATCTTTTTGTATCTGAAGTATTTTGTGATATGAGAATTTTACTTTAAAAAATATAGTTAGGGGCAGTGCCCATAGCTCAGTGGGTAGGGCACCAGCCACATACACCTAGGGTGGCAGGTTCACACCCGGGCCAGGCCAGGTAAAACAACAATGATGACTGCAAAAACAACAAAAATAGCTGGGCGTTGTGGCGGGCTCCTGTAGTCCCAGCTACTTGGGAAGCTGAGGCAAGAGAACCACTTAAGCCTAAGAGTTGAGGTTGCTGTGAGCTGTGACACTACGGTACTCTACCAAGGGTAACAGATGAGAGACTATCTCAAAAAAAAAAAATTATATATATTTAGCTTTATGTAATAGGTTGATTCTCATTTAGCCAAGTCCTCTGACATTAAAATTGTTGTTTCAGAGTAAAATCGCACAGGGGCCACAAGATCTTTAGTCATCTGAAAGATTTTTGTTATACTTACTGTACAGTTCTTATCAGAAAAGTAGACTGATTTTGAGAAGTATTTTCAAGAAGTTTAACAGAGAGTGTATAACCTGACAGCCTCTGGATAGAACTGGGCCTATAATTTGTGTGAGTACCTGCCTGCTAATTGCATTTTCAAAAGTGATGACTTAGTGTCTTTTTTTGAGATTTTCTGTTTTAAAGATCTGGATTGCCACCTGTTTTTACACCATCAGGAATCTAACATCCCAAGACCTTCATATATAGCAGTGGCTTATGGGAGCTGAGTAGCAACTGTTCCCTTTCAAGGGGGCATGGCCTGTCCAGTTAGCCATTGTCTTTATCCAGCCAGGTTCCCTCATTTATATCACCTGCCAGGCCCAAGAGGCACTTATTTGCAACCTGTGCACTAAATCCCAGTTCTCACATAATAGGAAATTCAGTTATCTAAGATATGCTTTCTCCTAGGCATCCAGGTTAACGATATAAATTTACCAGAATATACACCGAAAGCATTCATTTGTAACATCTTCTGGTAAGACTGGTTTAAAGAGTAGTAAATGTGAATTTTGGTTTTGCCATGTTCATAAACATGGCCTTCATGGTAAATAACATGGTTAAGCAACCCTCAATCGTGGGGTGTGGTACAAAGCCATTTGAGAGCTGGCGTTTCTACTTTGCCTTTCTGGCAATGCTACCCAACAGATCTTTTGAGAAAGAGCAGTTATTTCTGGGCTAATTAAAGATCTTGATTTTTTAAAAATGTACATCTGCCTAGCTGCCTACTGTCAAATTGCATTTTTATGCAAATTTTCCCTTTTCTATTTTGGTGGTCTTGGAGGATGACAACAGCAACACGACAAGAAGTTCTTGGCCTCTACCGCAGCATTTTCAGGCTTGCAAGGAGATGGCAGGCGGCATCAGGGCAGATGGAAGACACCGTCAAAGAAAAACAGTATATACTAAATGAAGCTAGAACCCTGTTCCAGAAAAACAAAAATGTAAGTAAGTCAGTCCCACATGGAGAGTGCAAGGATAAGAATAATTTCCGGTCCTAAATTGAGAGTACTGAGTGGCATTGTCACGGTGGCAGAGTGGGAGCAGAAAGAGACTAGAGGCACAGCTTGGCTAGATTGTTGGACCATTGGAAAGTCAAGTGTACACTATGTTTCTGTGTTCACTTGTTCTGGGTCTCAGTCCAGCCTGTAAGTCCTCAGACACAGTGTCCTCAGAAGACCCCATGAGCAAGGTGACACGAGTCAGCCAATGAGGGTTTTCAGAAGAGGAGCTGTTTCTCACACACTGCATCTTTTGCCAGCCACTCCCACAGAAGGTACGTAAGGAAGTTTTTTTCAATTCATAAACTATTCAAAGCCTCCAAATATAAACCCATTCAGAGGAAAGAGAATAGTATTAGACACAGAGTTCCCTTCACAACTTAGTTTTGAACTCAAGCCTCTTTGGCTAGCAGAGTGAGGTTGCCCTTTGGGACCACAGAATTGGGTAAAATAGTGCTTCCGTTAGCTAGTTAAACAGAACTGTGCTCCCAGACACCAAGGAGCAAAATTTAACCCACCCAGCCCAATAAATTGTTAGCTCCTTGGGAACACCACCTAGCACTAAGCATGAAAGAGGCTTTTGCCCTGAATTTTCTTCAGCCTTCTTCTCACAGATCTGATGGATTCAATGCTGTTCCCCTCATGAATCTTCCTAACAATCTGCTCCCACTAGTTTTCCTTCCTGGACCTCTAACTGCCTCTTTTTGGCCTTGTCATCTTACAAACCCTCCTACCACCTATAGGTCCTCTGAAGATCAGCCCTCTGCACTTAGTGCTAAGTGCAACATACAACCACCTATGGTTTTAGCTCTCACATCAGAATACCTAGCCATGGCCTCTGTCTGGCCACCTGGAGGACCTCACCACAGCATGGTCCACAGCAGAGTCATCTGTCCACAAGAGCAGCACCCCTTCCCAACCAGCTCATTGCTGTCACTACTCTGCAGTTCTTTGTTCTCATTCCTCATTCAACAAATACTGAAAGACCCACCATCTGCCACATACCTGGCTAGATGTTGAGGGCATATAAATGAGCAAAACCAAGACAGGTGCCCTCAAATATGTGTGAGGGTTAGATGGAAAAAATATATAAAATTACAGTTGAAACAAGTGCTACCAAAGAAACCCTCCTAATCTACAATACCTTATTCTCCTGAAGCTTCCCTGCTTTTTAAGGCCATCTTAAAGAGAATCTTTGTGAAGATTCTCTCTACCCTTCTGACCTTTCCTCTAAAATCCAGCTCCAAAAAAGCATAAAAAGTTACTAGTGGCTGGGTGCCCATGGCTCAGTGGTTAGGGTGCCAGCCATATGCTCTGGGTCTGGTGGGTTCAAACCCCACCTGGATCTGCTAAACAAAAAAAATAGCCGGGTGTTGTGGCAGGCGCCTATAGACCCAGCTAGTTGGGAGGCTGAGGCAAGAGAATCATTTGAGCCCAAGAATTAGAGGTTGCTGTGAGCTATGCCACAGCACTCTACCAGTGAGACTCTGTCTCAACAAAAAGTTACTAGTCTATGTACCCCATGAGGTCCATAAACAATTTTCTGAGGAATAGAAATAAAAGACCACAACTGCTATTTCTATTTATTCTTTTTTATTTTTTTTCTGTAGGGACAGAGTCTCACTGTTCCGCCCTCGGGTAGAGTGCCATGATGTCACATGGCTCACAGCAACCTCTAACTCTTGGGCTTACACGATTCTCTTGCCTCAGCCTCCCGAGCAGCTGGGACTACAGGCGCCCGCCACAACGCCCGGCTATTTTCTTGTTGCAATTTGGCTGGGGCTGGGTTTGAACCCGCCACCCTCAGCATATGGGGCCAGCGCCCTACTCACTGAGCCACAGGCGCCGCCCTCTACTTATTCTTTTTTATCCTTTAAAAAGTGTTTTGTATATATTTATAATGACTTTATTAGTACATGTTTATAATTTATAAATTAATACTTTATTGGGGCGGCGCTTGTGGCTCAGTCGGTAAGGCGCCAGCCCCATGTACCGAGGGTGGCGGGTTCAAACCCGGCCCTGGCCAAACTGCAACCAAAAAATAGCTGGGTGTTGTGGCGGGCACCTGTAGTCCCAGCTACTCGGGAGGCTGAGGCAAGAGAATCACTTAAGCCCAGGAGTTGGAGGTTGCTGTGAGCTGTGTGAGGTCACGGCACTCTACCGAGGGCCATAGAGTGAGACTCTGTCTCTACAAAAAAAATAAATTAATTAATTAATTAATACTTTATTAATTTATACATGTTTATAATTTATAAATTAATACTTTATAATTTATAAATTCATACTTTCTGTCACCCTGGGTAAAATGCCTTGTCATCGTAGCTCACAGCATCTTAAACTCTTGGGCTGAAGTGATCCTCTTCCCTTACAGCTGGACTTCAGGCACCTGCTACACCTAGCTAGTTTTTCTATTTTTAGTAGAAATGAGGTCTCACTCTTGCTGAGGCTGGTCTTGGACTCCTGAACTCAAACAATCCACCTGCCTTGGCCTCCCACAGTGGTAGGATAATAGGTGTGAGCCATCGTGCCAGCAATTAATACATTTATAAATCAATATAAATACATACATGGGCACTGAGGGACAAGAACTTTTTTTTTTGATACACAGTCTTTGTCACCTTTGGTAGAGTACTGTGGCGTCATAGCTCACAGCAACCTCAAACTCCTGGGTTTAAATGATTCTTTTGCCTCAGTCTCCCAAGTAGCTGAGACTACAGGCGCCTGGCACAATACCTGGCTATTTTTAGAGATGTCTTGCTCTGGCTCAGGCTGGTTTCGAAACTGTGAGCTCAGATAATCTACTCTCCTCAGCCTCCCAAGGGCTTGGATTACAGGCGTGAGCCACTGCACCCGGCTCAAGAATTTTTTTTTTTTTTTTTTTTTTAATTTGAAACCAAATCTCATTTTGTTGCCCCAGGCTAGAGGTGCTATGGCATCATAGCTCACAGCAACCTCAAACTCCAGAGCTCAAGCAATCTTCTTTCCTCGGCCTCCTGAGTAGCTGGGACTACAGATGCCCACCACAAATGCCCAGGTATTATTAGTAGAGGTGGAGTCTCATTCTTGCTCAGGCTGGTCTCAAACTCCTGTGATCAAGCAGTCCACTTGCCTCAGCCTCCCAGATTGCTAGAATTACAGGCGTGAGCCACTGCACCCAACCAGAAGTGTTTTAATAAAAGGAGTCGGTGATCAAAAGGTTTAGAGACCCCGAAATAGTTGTTCATAGTCTTTTTCTTCTTTTTTTCATTTATGTTGGCATGATCTTGTCATTTGTTTGAGCACGTAGACCAGGCGTCCTTAAACTTTTTAAACAGGGGGCCAATTCACTGTCCCTCAGACGGTTGGTGGGCCGGACTATAGTTTAAAAAAAAAAATTATGAACAAATTCCTATGCACACTGCACATATCTTATTTTGAAGTAAAAAACAAAACAGGAACAAATACAATTCACACCACTTCATGTGGCCCGCGGGCCGCAATTTGAGGATGCCTGATGTAGACAATGTCTTATACTTAATATTATCACATGGGATCTTCCTGCCTTATGACTGTCACTAAATTAATGAGCATTTATGACAACTTTGATTCAGTTGACCTCCAGAAAGTCTTCCTCAGTTTCTCTGCTCCTCCCCTAACTGTGTTGTCCACCCTGTTCTGAATTCCTATAGCAATCTGTTGAAGTTATTATCCTCACTGATAATGAAGCACTGTGCCTTTTCTGTACCTATTTGTATCAGAGTTGTTCTGCCCAGGTAATAAGTTTGGTAGTTGAAAGCTGTGTCTAGCCTGGTGTTGGGGATTCTGTAGTGCATGTCCAATAAGCCTCTGTAGGTTTACTCAGCTAAGACGACTCAAGACTCTTTGGATTTTCAGTTATTGTAATAATCCTTCCTTTGCTTCTTAGATTGACCCAAGGAGTAAGCCAGAAGGGGAGGTGTTATGTGCCACTGATGGTGCATGTACTTGAGATTATCTGGGGGTGGGAGAAGAGGTACATGGGTTTTTAATTTTAAGATATGTACTTGTTTTAGAATTTATTAGAAAGGGAATATCACACAATTTCATAAATACTACAGCTTAGGAAAGAGAGTCCATTTAAAGAAAAATTTTAATGATAGTATGGGTAGCATATATACATGGCAAAAACATGCAGGCAGCCCATGAATGGTCGTTTTGGAGTACTGCAGCCCAAACTTATTCAGATGGACAGCTGGAGCCCCAGAAGCCCCAACCCCATTAACTATATCTTTGTCAGGGGGGTTTCCTATCTCCCCAGTCTCTGTGCAGATAAAAGCAGTTTCTTGTAACTTCATTTCCTCTAAGAGCTTAATAATCCAACAGTATCCCATAAATTATTTTAAATTTCAGTGGGCAAATGGGAACATGGAAATCTATTCCCAATGTGAACAGAAGAGCAATAGCTTCTGAGAAGCAGAGGTCAGAAAAATTTGAGTCTCTCCCAAGGGACTTAACTGTAGTTCTCTGTATTACTGTTCCTGGAACTCTTGTCCTCTGATGTTACGAGGTATCCTAGGACAGGAACTCCCTTAGAATTTCTAAGCCACATGGACCCAGACTTTGTTGTGGGTGTCAGCTGGGGCTGATGCAATCCTAGCTCTATTTGGAGGCCCACTTGCAAACTTGTGGTAATGCCACGTCTTGATTCACTTTTCTTCCTTGGAATGAAAGTTTATCCCCTTCTCCTACTTGGCTTTCTGTTTTTCTTTCTTTCTTTTTTTTTTTAGAGACAGAGTCTCACTTTTTGGCCCTCGGTAGAGTGCTGTGGCATCACACAGCTCACAGAAAGCTCCAACTCCTGGGCTTAGGTGATTCTCTTGCCTCAACCTCCCGAGTAGCTGGGACTACAGGCACCTGGCCATAATGCCCAGGTATTTTTTTGTTGCAATTTGGCCGGGGCCCGGTTTGAACCCACCACCCTCGGTATATGGGGCCGACGCTCTACCCACTGAGTCACAGGTGCCACCCTGGCTTTCTGTTTTTCAAAATGAACTTTCCTTTCATTTACTTGAAAGTGGATTATCATGATTTGGCTATCTTAGAATTTCAAAAGCACTTTGTTCTCTTTGCTAACGAGCAAGGCATTTTACTGTTTCAAATAAGAGGTAGAGCATTCTCTAATATCTCAGGGGTTTTAGATTGCACTTGCAGAAATAATTGGGTGACTTTAAGTTTATTTTTTATTTTATTTTGAGACAGAGTCTCACTTTGTTGTCCTCAGTAGATTGCTGTGACATCACAGCTCACAGCAACCTCAAACTCTTAGACTTCAAGCTATTCTCTTGCCTCAGCCTCCCAAGTAGCTGGGACTACAAGTGCCCACCACAATGCCCAGCTATTTTTATTGCAGTTGTCATTGTTGTTTAGCTGGTCTGGGCTGGATTCGAACCCACCAGCCTGGGTGTATGTGGCCAGTGCTGTAACCACTGTGCTACAGGCGCCAAGCCTGACTTTTAAGTTTAATCAGCATGGGGAGTGTGTGTGAAAAAGCATTCTCATTTAGTGTTGGTGGGAATAAAATTTATAGTTTTTTTAGTTGGAATATAAATTGGTGCAAACTCTAGAAAATAATTTGGGAATATCTGTAAGAATTAAAAATGTTTAAACATACACCCTTTGTCCTAGCAGTTTTCCTTCTAGGAATTCATCTTTTAGATAAATATGTGAGCCAAAAAAAGGTTCTGAGGGATCCACAGCAGAATTGTTTATAAGGACAAAAGATTGGAAATAATATAAATGTACACAAATAAGAGATTGGTTAAGTTATAATAAAGCCTTATGTTGGAATTTTGTATAGCTGTTGAAAAGCTATACAGTGGGGCAGCTCTCTGTGTATGAAAACAGAAGAAGCTTCAAATTATGTCATTAAAAAAGCAATGTTCAAAACAAAGTAAGTTATCCAGTAGTATAAGGAAAAAACTAAGCTTTTTTTTTTTTGAGACAAGAGTCTTAAGCTGTCGCCCTGGGTAGAGTGCTGTGGCGTCACAGCTCACAGTAACCTCAAACTCTTGGGCTTAAGCAATTCCCTTGCCTCAGCCTCCTAAGTAGTTGGGATTACAGGTGCCTGCCATAACACCCAGCTATTTTTTGGTTGTAGTTGTCATTGTTTAGCGGGCCTGGGTTGGATTCCATCCCACCAGCTTCAGTGTATGTGGCTGGCGCCTTAGCCGCTTGAGCTACAGGCACCAAGCCAAAACTAAGCTTCTTAAAAAAAAAAAAAAACTAAGCCTCTTGGAGGTGTGCTTATATACATAGTACGAACAATATTCCTGGAAGGACACACAAAAAACTGCTAATTTTTGTCTCTGGAAAGCATAACCAGGAAACAAGGATAAGAGGGAAATGTAGGTTTTACATTATATCCTTTGGTATTATTTGAGTTATTTTTACCAAGTGTATTTTTACTTATTATAACAATTTTAAAAGTTTAATCTACAGTAAATTTTAATATTATGTTGCTTTTGATACTTCAAATTATCAATATTTAATAGTAGCTAATGAACTAAAAACATTTGAGAATGTATACACCTATACTTTATGTCATTAGAAAGAACAGCCTCATTTCTTCTTCTCTTTTAATAGCTCACAGACACAGACCTGATTAAACAGTGTATAGACGAATGCACAGCCAGGATTGAAATTGGACTACATTACCAGATTCCTTATCCTCGGCCAGTAAGTGTGACTCCAGTTACCAGGTGGTGGGTACTTATCCTCATCAACCCAGTTATTTCCAGGAATGTGTACCAAGAGGGCTAGTACCTGCTGAGAAGCCCAGAGCTAATGTAGGAGGCATGTTGGAAATAAGCTGTCCTTGCATGCTGCCAACCCCTCACAACAAACTAAAATGTCAATGAATGCATGATTTCTCCTACTTGTATGTCTTTTCCACATATGGAGGGAAAATCAGCTCACATGTATATAGCTTCTCTTTTGACATTCATCTTTTCCTAGGGAATGTTTTTATTTTCCTTATGATAAAAGATAGACTTGTTGTTATTAAAAGAATAAAGTTCAAGCATTAAAGGAATGCATTAAGAGTAAGTGAAAATTGTCAAAAATTCTTACCTGATAGAAGTGACCACCATAACTGGTTGGACCGTATGACATTGCCAATATTCAACTCATTGACCTACAAAATCAGCAATATTGTGTTGTATAGGTTCAACCTAGTAGTTTGGTAATATATCCTTTTAGTCTTTTCATGTACACACAATTTCTTTTCATATGTAAAATTCTGAGCATACTGTTCTATTGCCTGCTTATTTTACTTTATGTCTTCTGAACATTTTTGTATACAGCTCTACCTCAATCTTTTTAAATGGTTGTACTGTGTACTATTGTAAGAATGTGCCATTGAATTAGTTGGGGTTCTTCAGAGAAACAGAACCAGTAGGCTAGAGATAGATATATCTAGATATATATAAAAGGAGATTAATTATGAGGAATTGACTCCTATGATTATGGAGGCTGAGAATTCCCATGATTTACCATTTGCAAGTTGGAGACCCAGGAGAAAACAGATGTGTATTTCAGGCTAGGTCCGAAGGCTTGAGAACCAAGTTGGCCAATGGTGGAAATCCCAGAAGATGAGGAGTCCCAGCTCAAACAGGCAGGCAGGGCCCAATACCTTCTTCTTGCCTTTTTGTTCTATTCAGACCTTCAACGGACTAGATGATGGCCTTTCCCGCACTGGGAAGGGCAGCCCACTTAGAGTCCACTGATACAAACACTAATCTCATCCAGAAACACCCTCACAGATACACCCAGAAATAATGTTTAATCTGGTTACCCTACAGCCAGTCAGGTTGACAGCCGTAATTTAATTAGCTTGTTACTATAAGATATTTAGTTTGGTCCCAATTTCCACTATGCACTGAACATCTTTGTAAACATATACTTTTTTCTCCCACTTCTTTGAATTCTCTTCTCTGCTTGTGGATTCATTGTTTTTTGTTTTTTTTTCCCTCCGTGAAGGAAATATGGCAAAGAAGAGCACAAATTCTAGAACCAGACAGATCTGGGTTCAAATCCTGGCTTTACCACTTAATATATAATCTTGAGCAAGTTATGTAAGTTTTCTCTGAGATTCCATTTAAATATTGAAATAATAATTCCTTATGAGGTTCTTGTAAGGATTAATGTTGAGTAAGTATAGATTTAGCACTTAGCAGGAAGTAGGGTATTTAGTAAATGCTCAATGAACATAAACTACTACAATGATTATGACTATGATTCTTAATACCATTATTCTTATTATTCAGATTCATCTGCCTCCGATGGGCCTTACCCCTCTTCAAGGTCGGGGACTTCGAAGCCAAGAGAAACTGAGAAAACTTTCCAAACCAATATATCTCAAATCTCATGATGAAGTTTCCTAATCCACAAGAATGGGAATTATGAGCCAGCTAGGTCTTGAATGTAAACCAGATGCCAAAACAGTTTTTGATTAGGGGCAAAAATTCAAATATCTTTTTAAAACCTCCAAAACTGATTCTCACCCCATGAAGTGTGTTCACACATCCCTAGAGTTGGTCAGGGATATGTCAGTTTGCCTGAGTGGATGGCATTAACCCTAGAAGTCATGAACCTTATATCCTCACTAAAGTTACCTTTGGACACAATACAGTGAAGGACGGAAAGCTTTTCATGGGAATGCTGTTTACCACATGTGCCAACTGATGCAAAAACCTCAACCAGTTGCTGGAATTTTTTATGGTTACTATAAAACTATGTACCTTGCTCAGACTTTTTTTTTCAAGTTACAGATTTACTTTTAAATGGAGTGTTTTGTGTATGCTTTTTTTGTCTTTTGACCCTTCCAATTTCCAGATAAATTACCTTTAAAAAGTACATCATTGGATTGATCATGGGTTTTTATTGCAATTTTATGTGAGACTCATTTCTGTCTTAGTTATATGCATATGTTTATCTTATCTGAAAACCTGTGATTACTTAGAATTCACTTAGGATCACACAAGTTCACTTGAAGCTCATACTGCATTCATTATGAGTATTTAACATAATCGAAAAATACAAGGTCTAAGCTGGCTTTCAAATTATGTCTAAACAGAATTGGGGCAAATATAGATGAAAATATAAAGGATTTTATAGGACTTTACCCCTGCATGTACAGTCAGGTGACAGTCCCAGGCCAAGTTGTTTGTACATCAGTATTATCTCCCCTTACCATAAAGAAGATGGGCATCACCAATAAAGGCAAATCGATTCGGGTCTCTGTGTTCTTTTCCAAAATGGATGTATGACTCTCAGACACAGCAGTTGGAACCTATTCCTGTCAGTAGGAACATCTTTTTTCACATTCAGGATAAATGTTACAGAGTTTAGCAATGACATGGAAAACAAATATGATGCTGTGTCAGTAGAGTAGTAGCATATGCATGTTTAGCATGAGTGCGGTTTATAACAGTACATGAGACTGGGCAATTTATAAAGAACAGGTTTATTTCTTACGGTTCTGGAGGCCTGAAAGTCCAAGTCTGAGGGAGCCACATCTGGGGAGGCCTTCTTGCTTAGTCACTAAGCAAGTGGTGGAAGCCACCCCATAGTGCAAGAGAGGGCTGAACTATCTTTTGTAACAAACCCACTCTATAATGAACCCACACTTTAAATAATAACATTTATCTATTTGACTCAATCATGTCTTAAAATTCCCACCTCTCACCACTATTGCACTGAATATTAAGTTTCCAAAACACGATCTTTGGGAGACATATTCGAACCATAACATTGTACCCTCCTAAAATCTCTTTCTCACATGGAAAATTGATCCAAATAGTCCTAAAAGTCTTGTTCAGTATCAACTGAAATCCAAAATCCAGAACCTCCTGTAACTCAGATATGGGTGAGATTCAAGGCATGAATCATCCTGAGGCAAATCTCCCTCCAGCTGTGAGCCTATTTTATCTATTTCCAAAATCCAGTGGTGGAATAATCATAGAATAGATAATCCCATTCCAAAAGGGAGAAATAGGCAAGAAGAAAGGAGTAACTGTCCCAAGTAAATCCAAAATCCAAGAGGGAAAACAATATTAAATCTTAAGACTCCAGAATAATTTTCTTTTTTTTTTTTTTTTTGGCTGGGGCTGGGTTTGAACCCACCACCTCTGGCATATGGGACCGGCGCCCTACTCCTTGAGCCACAGGCACCACCCCAGAATAATTTTCTTTGAGTTAGTGTCCGGCACCCTGGGGACACGCTTGGGCAGGGTTTGGGCACCCAAGGCCTCAGGTGGTCCTGCCCCTGTGGCTTTGCTGAGCTGAGTCCATGCAGCTGTTCTCATGGGTTGGAGTCTTGTGCCTGCAGCTTTCCCAGGCTGGAGTTGCACACTGGTGGCCCTACGCCTCTGTGGTTTTGGGAACAGCCCCACTCCCATGGCTCCTCTAGGGATTGCCCTAGTGGGAACTCTGTTGTGGCCTTGCTCCTATAGCTCTGCTGGACATTGCCCTAGCTCTGCCTCTGTGACAAGTCTCCGCCAGGGCCCCCAGACTGTTGGCAACATCATTTGAAATCTGGGCGAAGCCCACCTGGTACTGCAGTTCTTGCATTCATTCTATGTGCACTGCAGAATTAATACCACATAGATTCACCCAAGATTTATGGCTAGTATTTGTGTTTTAATTTTTTTGAAAGCTGCTGTTTAATTCTTTTGTGAAAAATCCACACAATCACCACACATAGTCATTACAGAATCTTTACTCCTTCTGCTTTTTGCTAGACCAACATTGGCTTTGCAGTCCCTCTGACTTTCTTCATTCTGTTGTTAAGTTTCTTTGCTGTTTTTTTTTTTTTAAGACACTTTGTCGCCCCCATAGAATGCTGTGGCATCATAGCTCTTAGCAACCTCAGACTCCTGAGTGCAAGCGATTCTCTTGCCTCAGCTTCCCAAGTAGCTGGTACTACAGGCACCTACCACAACTCCCCGGCTATTTTTAGAGGCCAGGTCTTGCTCTAGCGCAGACTGGTCTTGTGAGCTCAGGCGATCCTCCTTCCTCGGACTCCCAGAGTATTGGGATTACAGGCGTGAGCCACCTTGCCAGCCCTTACTTTTGCTGTTTCCTTGAGGTCTTTTCTTACTTTAGGTCATGTCTTTCAAAGTCTTTTTGGGTTCAATTTTCTTTGCGTAATAATCCAAGGAACCATAAATTATACCAAAGCCAGTTGTCTTGCCCCTAACAAAATGATTTCTGATTCTAGATGCAAAGATGACATTGGTGTGGTCTTACACATTTTGGCCTGTTTTTACTGAATTTCTCTCTTAGGCATTGTTGCCTTCCTTGGGTGAAGAACATCAATGATTTTTTTTTTTTTGCAGTTTTTTGCCAGGGCTGGGTTTGAACCGCCACCTCCGGTATATGGGGCCGGCACCCCACTTCTTTGAGCCACAGGTGCCACCCCATCCGTGATCATTTTTTTCTGGAGTTGTTGGTCCTGAACCACCTGGTCTAGATAGATTACTGTGTCATTCGTGATGGTGGTAGATCCTTAGGCAGCCTATATATTTTTTTTGACATTGTAATAATACGTATTTATGAGACACAGTTTGATGTTCTTATATGTATATATGTTATACACCTGTATTTTCTAGGGCAGCAGGTTGAGTCCAGGCCCCACTTGAGCCTTGGCTATGGCAGCTAAAGAATGCTCAGATGCTGGGAATGGAGCCTGAAGGTAGCACAGGGCAGCAAATGCTGAGGACCTGCTGGCACATCTATGGAAACTCTGCCCTTACGGTTCGAATTTGCCTGAAGGTCTCTGAAATGCCTTTGAGATCATTATGCCAGTGTCTTGAATAGAATCTGCTTTTTTCTACCCTTATCAATCTCTTTAACAAAGGGCTGCTTAGCCATAGTAGGCCTTAGTAATTGTTCTCACATCCCAAACATGCTTTTTTATTCTTTTTTTTTTTTTTTGGTTGCAGCCATCATTGTTGTTTGGCAGCCTGGGCTGGATTCGAACCTGCCAGCTCAGGTGTATATGGCTGGTGCCTTAGCCACTTGAGCCATGGGCACCGAGCCCACTTTTTTATTCTTTACATGGCCAGACTGAGAAGTCCCTGAATCTTTTCATTCTGTTTCACTTTTAATTATAAATTGTCTTTAAATCACTTCTCTTTGCCCATTTTGCTCTAAGCAGCCAAAAAGAAGCCATGCAGCACCTCGAATGCTTTGCTACTTAGATATTTCTTCTGCCAGATATCCTAATTCATTGCTTTTAAGTTCTACCTTCCACAAAGTCCAGAAACATGGACATAATCCCACCAAGTTCTTCGCAACTATATGACAGAGATGGCCTTTACTCCAATTTCTAATACTTTGTTCATCGTTTCTCTCTAAGACCTCATCAAAATGATCTTTGCTGTCTAATTTTCTAATCACAATCACTTAAGCCTTAAGAAAATGTAGGGTTTCTCTACAGCTATTGTCTTCTTTTCAGCCTCCATCAGAATTGCCCATAATGCTCCATTCATGGCAATCTAGGCTTTTTCTAGCCTGCTCCTCCTAATTCTTCCAACCTCTACCCATTACCCGGTTCCAAAGCTATTTCCACATTTTCAGGTATTTGTTGTAACAGTTACACTTCCTGGTACCAATTTTTTGTCTTAGTTTGTTTCATGCTTCTGTAATAGACTACCTGAAATTGGGTAATTTATGAAGAACAGAGATTTATTTTTACAGTCCTGGTAGCCAGGAAGTCCAAAATTGAGGGGCCTGCATCTGGCAAAGACCTTGCTGTGTCATAACCTAGTGAATTGTCATTACATTGTGAGAGGAAGAGAGGGTTTAACTCACACTTACAACAACCCACTCCTAAAACGACATTAGTCCATTTGGTTTGTTTTTGTTTTTTTTTTTTTTTTTTTTTTTGGTTTGTTTTTGTTTTGAGACAGTTTCACTTTGTCGCCCTTGGTAGAGTGCTGTGACATCACAGCTCACGGCTACTACAAACTTTTGAGCTCACCTATTTCTCTTTCCTCAGCCTCCTGAGTAGCTGGGATGACAGGCACCTGCCATAATGCTGGGATATTTTTAGAGATGGGTCTTGCTCTTGCTCGGGCTGGTCTCAGATTCCTGAGCTCAGGCAAGTGTGCTAGGATTACAGATGTGAGCCAACCCACCATCCCAACATTAATCCACATATGAGAGCAGCACTCTCATGACCTAATCGCCTCATAAAGGACCCACCTCTCAAAACCGTGGTATTAGAGATGTAAGTTTCTAACACATGAACTATGGAACATGTTCAAATCATAGCAAGGCCTTTGGTCAAGAGTAACAGAAAGATTTAAATTTCTGGGGCATCCGTAGCTCAGTGGTTAGGGCACTGGCCACATGCACAGGGCTGGTGGGTTAGAACCTGTCCCAGGCCCGCTAAACAACAACAAAAATAGCCAGACATTGTGGCGGGCGCCTATAGTCCCAGCTACTATGGAGGCTGAGGCAACAGAATTGCTCGAACCCAGGAGTCTGAGGTGGCTGTGAGCTTTGATGCCATAGTGCTCTACAGAGGGCGACAAAGTGAGAATCTGTCTCAATAAAAAAAAAAAGAAAGAAAGATTTAAATGTCCTGGCAGGTGTGTTGGCCTTCCAGTGGCCATTCAGTGAGCACATATCCCAGCTTGAACTGGGAGACATGAAACTGCTGCTCCTACCCCCACTCTCTTTCCATCTGGGCCCATAGGTGGTTCTAATGTTTAAGGGTATTTCCTATGCAACATAGGGACTATGATGTCAACCCAATTACTTCATTTGATGGTCAGCCAATGAAACAGCAATCTGTTCCTTTACTGGAGGGGAAAACTCGACCAAGTAAGACATGGCTTGGAATATGGAACATGGTTCCTTTCTAATTTTTTTTTTCTTTTTTTTTGAGACAGAGTCTCACTTTGTCACCCTGGGTAGAGTGCCATAGCATCATGGCTCACAGCAACCTTGAACTGTTGGGCTCAAGTGATCCTCTGCCTCAGTTTTTCATTTTCAGTAGAGACAGAGTCTCACTCTTGCTCAAGCTGGTCTTGAACTCAAGAGCTTAAGCAATCCACCTGCCTTGGCTTTCCAGAGTGCCCAGCCGTGGTTCTTTGCTAAGTAACTCCAGATGATTTTCATTATGTGAGATTTTTGCCTTACTTTACTAAGAATAGACATCACCCTTCTCACCCAGCCTCCTTGAAGAAGGAAGTTTATCTAATTGCTAGCCAGCCTTTGCATACCTTCCACATGCCAGGAATCTTACATAAATGTGACTTTTATATGCCTAGTCCCCCTTGCAAAGATGCAGATGCTATTACTCAAAAACATAATAGTTGATTTACTGTCAAACCTTCTAAGTATGTAGCTGATGTTTTGTTTGGGGTTTGAAATTTTTGTTGTTTGTTTTTTTGTTTGGGTTTTTTTGAGACAGAGTCTCACTCTGCTGCTGAGGCTAAAGTTCTGTGATGTCAGTCTAGCTCACAGCCACCTCAAACTCCTGGGTTCAAGTGATCCTGCTTTTCTAGCCTCCTGAATAGCTGGGACTACAGGGACCTACCACAATGCCTGGCGATTTTTTTTTAGTAGAACTGAGGTCTCATTCTTTCTCAGGCTGTTCTCAAACTCCTGAGCTCAAGAATCCTCCCACCCTGGCTTCCCAGAGTGCTAGGATTATAGGTGTGAGCCACTACGCCTGGCCTCCCATGTTTTGTTTTTAATAGTATTTTCTCCATTTTCAATCCAAGATTATAAAACCCTCATCTTCAGTCTTTTAAAAGCAGAACATACTTTCCCTCCTTATATCTCCTTCAATGTAATTACCTTCTAATACTGACAAGGACTGAACATAACTGTTTATGCAACAGCTAGATTTTTTTATTTTTTTTTGAGACAGAGTCTTTACTCTATCGCCCTCGGTAGAGTGACGTGGCGTCACAGCTCACAGCAACCTCAAACTCCTGAGCTTAGGCAATTCTCTTACCTCAGCCTCCCAAGCAGCTGGGACCACAGGTGCCTGCCACAATGCCCGGCTATTTTTTTGTTGCAGTTCGGCCAGGGCGGTGTTTGAACCTGCCACCCTTGGTATATGGGGCCGGCGCCCTAACCACTGAGCCACAGGCGCTGCCCAACAGCTAGATTTTTAAAGAGCAAGGACTAGCTTGGTGACAAGGTTTGTCTGATGTCATCTGCTGAGCTATTTATAGGAAGGGCCTGCAGTTTCTCACCAAGTTGATCTTTGGCCATCCCTTCCCCAGGACTCCAGCCTCTAACTCACCACAGTTTCTGATTGCTCTTTCCCAGGAAGAGATATTAATTACTGCATTGCCCTCAATAGAAAATGACCTCAAATTTAGGGCAATCTTTCTTTTCAAAGTTATGGAAATTTTGTAAATTACAAAAATTTAATCCATCATCTGAAAACATTCTGTCCCTTGACCCCTGAGGAATGAACAAGTCAGTCCCTGCTGCCTTCAGCTTTTTGTTGCTGAAGCTGTGGTTAGATAACTGTAATTAAAATTCAATTGTTTGCTTAGCAACCTCCTCATGGCCAGCACTTTTACAGCTTGCAGAGAGATTTACCTACCAGTCCAAGACTCGGGCATTTGAGATCCAGATCATCTTTTCTACTGAAATGACTAATGGTCTGATTTGGGACAATAAGACAGTTGTTGCTGTCTGTTCATTCTGATTTTTTGCCCCATTTGGAAAAGTTTTGTTTCTTGAAAAACAAACAAAAAAAAGTCTTAAACTACCTACTGTGGCTAAAGGATACTGTCTCTTCCTCATTGTTTATTGTCCCTTGGGAAGATTTGAAGAATTTCCCTTAATGCTTTATCTCTGGGATCACTTGGATCATTTGCTGATTTCAGAATTCAGGGTCCTAGATCAGAATTTGGTTGGCACCAAGAAGAAACTGAAATCTCCAGAATGTGTTTATTTGGTTCTCAGAAGTTTCCCACATTTGGGAAAAATCAAAGACCCTGAGTCAGGACATTTCATTTAGAGAAGAGGCAGAGAAGCCAGGCCAGACAGACACATTAGGACTCTGAAACAGCCTTACCACTTTGCTCATCTATAAAGTGGCCAATGGGAAAGCCCTGAAAGAAGCCATTTGGAGCCAAAGCCCATATGAGAGGGTTTATGAAGAAGTAATACATCAAGAATTTGATTTTTATCTCCCTCAGGATTCTCTTCCAGCTGCCTTAGGGAGAAACAAGTGATTGAGATTTCTCGGACAGAGTTGTGTAGTTGGAGCCACATATCTCTGCTGAGATATTACATCACAATAGAACCAAGTCCTTGGCAGAGAGGCAGCACAAGGCAGTGAAAGATGCATGAGTTCAAGAATCAGACCAACCTGGGGTCAAATCAGGCTGTGCAAGGTGAAAGCTCTGAGTGATCATTGACAAGCTATTTAATCTCTCTGAACTTCCTGAGAGAGAGACAATTGCTCCCACCACACAGAATCAAGCAAGGCATCTAAAGGCTGGGGTACAAACCATGGCATGTGGTAGGTGCACAACAGATATTGGTTCTCTCACTTCCCCTTTCTTCCTGAAATTTTCACCTATCTGTATGGTCTAGCAGAGAAGCAGTTGGGTCTCAGTTCTACCACTGACTAGATGTGGAACTCTGGGCTAGTGACTTGTCTAAATCTTCATTTTTACATCTGTGAAATGGAGATTAACGATAATGCCTACTGTATAAGATTGTTATGAGTAGTCTATTTCAAACATATCAATAACAAATAAAAGTGGCCCAAAAGTCTATCCCATGTAGATAGACTAGGAAAGAAGGAATTGAAATTCAATGACAGTTACAGCAAAATAATATGAAAAAAATAACCGCAAGGGAACTTAGCCAAGTGACTAAAAGTCTTGAAGAGTTCCATTCCCCGATGTCAAATACTACTTTAGTAGCTATCTGATTTGGAGTATATTACTTAGCTTCTCTGTATCATGGTTTCTGCAGCAATAAAATGAGGATAATAATAATAACCTACTTTATAGGGCTGCTGTGAAATAGCTGGATCATAGCAGTTGCTCTATCAGTATAATCACCATCATTATTGTCATCACCATCATCTTAATTCCCTGTGTCTCTCAAGAAAGGAATGCTGGGTTGTAATAGAGAATGAAATGCCTTTTATTTTCTATTTTGAGACAAATGACATCAGTTATCCAGCTGGCACAGGGAGGCCACCCCTCGGTTTATCCAGTGCTTCTGGGGCATGTCTGTTGGGAGCTCAATAGAGAGGACATAGTTGGTAGAGTGGCCTGTAGTAGAGAGAGTTCCTCTCCGGGCACTTGTTTTATAGACTGGACACACATAAATGTCCCGATGCAGAAATGTTGCACTGTCCCCAGGCTTCAGCCAAATGATGGGCAATGGGTCATATAGGATTTTGGGAAGAGACTCTCCAATCTGCATCTCTTTCCTGTCCCAACGGGCACCTTCTAAAAAGAGCCCTTTTATATAGGCCCCATCTTCTGGCTTACTCTCCATGACTGTTTCTTGTGTAGTTACCTGGAAGAATAGAAAGCTGTGAGTCCCATTACCTGCCCTTTTACTACATGGGGCAGCATTAAGAGATTGTAATATTCTGACACCCAAAGTGTAGCCTGGCTGCAATGTCTGCCCCTCCCAGGAGCTATTGCCAAGGACAGTGGAGCTTCTGCAGTAATATTCCTGATTGCCATACCTAATCCAGATCTGATTTCTAGCCAGTAGGCTGCCCTTATATATAGTGGGAATAGAGAAGACACTGAAGTAGGTACCAGGAGGCAACACTAACTATAACTAGCTCAATGACTTTGCACAATCCTTTCTCTTTCTAGACCTGGAATTTAAGATTAAGAGGCAGGCTAATAAAACATTTCTGGGGATGAAGATAAGGAGAATAAAGACATAGTTTTTGTCAATTTCTGTGCTGTAACAATTTCTACTATGGTCAATTTCAGGCTGTCATCTATTTAACAGTTAGCTCCCCAAATTCCTGAAAATGTAAATGGTTCTAGTAATCCGGGATGAATGAGTTCCTGCACACCACTATTTAGATTCAGAGGCAGTAAATTCATATTCCTTCAGAGAAATTCAGAAAATGGTCTCAGTGTAGGAGATTAGGGATTGGTGGGGATTATGGTGAACCAGAGAGCTTAAGTTCCATTTAAAATCCTTCATATCCTAATATTTTTTATTATTGTGAATGGAATGTTTTTTCTACTTCTAAATAGTTATTGCAAGAATAGGAAAAGGCTATTGATCTGATTTTTGTATATTTAGCTAATATCCAGAGGTACCCTATAAATTCTTCTAAATTCTTACAATGGGGTTATATCTCAATAAACCCATTGTAAATTGAAAATATTGTAATTCAAAAATGCATTTACTACACCTAACCTACCTAACATTGTGGCTTAGCTTAGCCTAATTTAAACATGTTTAGAACACTAGTTGGACAAAATTCTCTAATACAAAGGCTATTTTATAGTAAAGTGTTGAACATCTTATGTAACTTATTAAATACTGTACTAAAAGTAAAAAACAGAATGGTTGTATAGATACTCAAAGTACAGTTTCTACTGAAGGTATAATCACTTTCTCTCTATGGTAAAGTGGAAAATTTTTAAATTAAACCGTTGTTATTTAGGGACTGTCTATATTCTTTTTTCTTTCTTTTTTTTTTTTATAATGGGGTCTCCCTGTGTTGTCCAGGCTCGACCTGGACTCCTGGACTCAAGCAATTTTCCACCTCAACCTCCCGAGTAGCTGGCATTACAGGCATGAGCCACCTCACTAGGCTTTCTAGGTATACAATTGTTTCAACATCAAAAAAGATGGTCTTATATTTTTACCAATGTTTACCCTAGCTATTTTGCTTTCTTATGGTGTTCATTTTGGCTTAACATTGTCTTCAAAAGCCAATCAAGTTTAATTCACTCATAAACTAAACTAAAATAAGACCTAGGGCAACCAGTTCTTGCCTTCAGGACTAGAAAATCTCTAAGAACTTTTCTATAGAATTAAAAATTGTGAGGGCGGCACCTGTGGCTCAGCGGGTAGGGCGCCGGCCCCATATGCCAAGGGTGGCAGGTTCAAACCCAGCCCCGGCCAAACTGCAACAAAAAAATAGCCGGGCATTGTGGCGGGCACCTGTAGTCCCAGCTACTTGGGAGGCTGAGTCAAGAGAATCGTCTAAGCCCAAGGATTTGGAGGTTGCTGTGAGCTGTGTGACACCACGGCACTCTACCGAGGGCGATAAGGTGAGACTCTGTCTCTACAAAAAAAAAAAAAAAAAAATTGTGGCTCAGTGCCTGTAGCTCAGCAGCTAGGGCGCCAGCCACATATACCAGAGCTGGTGGGTTTGAATCCAGCCCAGGCCTGACAAACCACATTGACAATTACAACCTAAAAATAGCTGGGCATTGTGGCGGGCACCTGTAGTCTCAGCTACTTCGGAGGCTGAGGCAAGAGAATCACTTAAACCTCAGAGTTTGAGGTTGCTGTAAGCTGTGATACCACAGTACTCTATCAGGGGCAACATAGTGAGACTCTGTCTCAAAAAAAAGAATTAAAAATCTTATAATGCTCTACAATAGTCCATCTTACCCCTTCCTCTCCACCTATGGCCATTCCTTTGACTTTACTCCAAAGAAAGGCCATTAACATTCTTTCAAATGTAGAGTCTACCACATTGTATGGGAGGAGGCTTTCATTTTTCCTGGTGTAATTGTGGCAGAGTTTTCCTCTGGGAAGATTCCTTTTTATATATATAGAGAGAAAGGCTTGGGAATCCTCTAATTCTGTCAGGAATAGCTTTTGGAGCTATTGTTAATCATGCTGAAGACATCATTTGTACTACCTCAAAAGCATTTGATCCTTAATTAACTCAACAGTTGTTCAGATTCCTAAGGAAATCAGCATCTTGGTTTTCTCTGATTAGCCCCCTGAGCTGACCTAACCCAAAGCACCCTTACCTCAAACTCAAATCCAATGTGGTCAATGGGGATGGTGTATTTCCGGGCAAAATTTTGAGAGACGCCCGTCAAAAAAGACTGTGTGAAATAGAATCCAGAGATCCAAAAGACCACAGGGGACCCCTTGTCAATCCATTCCTGGAGAGCCACAGAAATAAAAATTCAAAATCAATAACACATCAAAGATAGTTCAAAGGCAGGTAATGTAAACAAATATCATAAAGAAATAGATCTTTTCTCCTTCTTGAAACAGGTAGCCCTCTCAGTTTAGCTTATATTTCTCACTCTTGAAACGAGGGTACAAAGAAATATATTTCTACTTTAAGAAAAGGACAGATGCAATGTGGCGTCAGGGATACAATAGGGTGGTGAGGACTATAGTGGAGGAGAAAGTGCGCCTTGTCTAAACTGAGTGACAGCATTTACCTCCAGCAATAGTTGCTGCACAAGAATGCAAGCTCATTGTTTCAGTTCTTCTGAAACACTTGGATTTTTATGTGTAAAATTCAATTTTTACATGCTAGCTCAAAAAATTTTAAATTACTGGGCAGCCAAACCAAACCTATCATTTGACCAAATCTGGCCCCTGACGTACCAGTTTGTGATATTTATTCCAGTTCCTACCCCTGCCTCCATAGGCTAAAATCTTTCAAGGAGTTTTAAAAGTCTCCCTCCTATCCTCAGTTCTGAGGAGACTGTTTTCAGGTGCTCAATCCGGGATGAAGCATGGCTGCCTGCCCTACACCTCCACCCCAGAATGTCCTCTGCGCCTAAATGCACATGCCAGTGCTCAGTTACCCTAACTCTAAGGTACCTGGAAGAAGGTTAGGCGGGCCAACAGGTCAGCCACATAGCCTCCCAGTGGCTTTAGTGATGGGTAGGACTTGGCTGCCCACATGGCTGGCAGTTTACCCACAAGCATGCTATTGAAGACTTCCTCCAACTCTGAAGACATCAGGACCTGTCCTTTGATGGCTCGGCCAAGATCGATGAGGCTTTTGCGAACCACTTTGGTCAGCCTGCAAGGATAGAGGAGCTGGCTGGGCCTGGCTCTCCAGTGGTCCCATTCTGCCCAAGTACCCTAACTCCCAATCTCCTTTTACTTTTCCTCTCTTTAAGAGGTCAATTAACATATAATTGAGAAAAAATTAAATGACCTATTATCTCCCCCAAAGATAATCTTGATGTATGTTGTTCTGGATTTTTCTCTACATAAACACAAAATATTTTTTGGTGTGATCATACTATATTACCTTTTTGCAATCTGTTTTTCTCTCTTAGCATATAGGGAACATCTTTCCAATTCATAAATAGAGACCTAAATCAACCTTTATAATGATTGCAGAATGCTTCACTTTGTTTAACTCTTCTGCTATTGTTGAAATATATCACTTCTAGATATATTTCTGTTGTTGTTGCAAACAATGCTGCTAGGAAAAGCCATCCATATGTCAATCTTTGTACAAATTTTTAGTTATTTTCTTAAAGAATTTCTGGGTCAAAAGGCATGCATTGTTTTAAGGCTTTGATTCATAATTGTTCTTTTTATAGACTATAAGGCACACATCTGAGAAAAGACAACTGAAGGGAAGCCTGGGAGATGCCAGGATTCACCTGCCTCTCCCTCTGGCTTCTGTGTTCTGATGCCCCTCTGAGGTCCCATCAAACCCAACAGGGATTCACCTCAGGGTACCAAAGAATCTACACAAGAAAGAACTTGTCATCTCCAAAGATTTATGGAATCTCAACCAAACGGACACAAAAATGACCAAATGCAGGAAAAAGATTTCTGGATGCGTAACCTCTGAACATTCTCATCAAGAGGAATTTAAGGTGCAGACAAGTGTTTTCTAAGGAGTCAAGTGGCAAAGTTACCATCTAAAGGATTAAACCACAGGTTCTATTATACCTAAAGGATGACTTGCAAAATTTTTCTTTCTATTCTTGCAACTATGAGCTCTGTTAGTTTCAAGGTTTTAGTATCCAAGGACACTTGCCTCAGGAGACACAATCATGGTTTCCCTGAATTGGAAGCTGAACTATCGCGTAATCTTTGGGGAGGAATATTAGAGTTTTGCCTGAGGTGATTAATTCTGACCACCATTGGAAAATGAGATTACTGTACTCGTATTATAATATATATATAAAATAATAAGTGGTAAAGGCTATTGAAAGCCCCAGCCACCACCAAGGAAGAGCTCCAATGGCCTTAGAGAAGAATGGGTAGCGGAAGAGAGAAGCCATTAGGCCTGGCATCTGATTACACAGATTAGGACTACAGTTCCTGATGCCAGGGAGTTGGTTTGGCTCACAGCAGAGATGACCGATGACCTTGGCACAGGCTCACACCCCACACTTTTCTTGATGCCTCCTTACAGCCAACTGCCTGTGGATGCTAGAGCAGTGTTTTTCAACCTTTTTTAATCTCATGGCAATCTTGAAGCTATAGCTTAACCTCCGTGGCACACTTAAATTATGTTGATCTAAAAAAAGAGTAAAAACAAGAATGTACTTACTGTGCTTTGATCTTCTTTTGAAAATAATTTAATTAATCATCTTTAAAAATTTGTGTGTCACATCTAACATCCTCTCACACCACACCAGTATGCCATAGCACACTGGTTGAAAATCACTGCTCTAGGCTGAGTACCTGTATCTCAGTGGTTAGGGCACCAGCCACATCTCTGGGGCTGGTGGTTTTGAACCCGCTATAGGTCTGCTAAACAAAATAAATAGCTGGACATTGTCGCAGGCACCTGTAATCCCAACTATGAGGAAGGCTGAGGCAAGAAAATCACTTAAGCCCAAGACTTTGAGGTTGCTGTGAGCTGACACCATGGCACTCTACTAGGGTGACAAAGTAAGACTGTCTCAGTTAAAAAAAAAAAAATATATATATATATATATATATGTATATAATCACTTCTCTACACAGTATCCCTAACAGTGGGGAAGCTGAGGAACTCTCAATAACACTCCTCCAGAATCAAGTCTGTCCCTAAAACTGAGCAGTGATCCAATGAGGCAAAATAAAAGAGCAACACATGGAACCTTGGACTTTGAGGCAGAAGTGATGAGTTTTAGGCTGCATCAAACCACTGGACCTTTCTTCATCTGGCCTAGATGGTCTTTGGCAACCCTTTCGGTTTTGACTACTTAGAAATCAATTCAAGGGGATCTCACTGGGGTCTATGCTGTAGTAATTGGAGAAGAAGAGAATCAGAGCTAGAAAAACAGGCCAGAGAACTTGGCCCCAGGGCCAATCCATAACACCCCTATCTCTGTGGCAGAGGCAGTGGGATGTACATCTCCCACCCCTTTCCACGTTTACTCTGATTTCACATACTGGTTAAGTACATTGGCTCCAGAATCAGACATCCTGGGTTCAAATTCAGTTCTGCTATTGAACATGTGACCTTTGGCATGTTAATTAACCCTTCTGGATCTCAGCTTTCCCATCTATAAAATGGTGGTAGAGGGATTAATAATTGCCTATTTCAAAGGAGTACTGTGTGCTTTGAATGAGAACCATACATTGTGCTTAGAACCATATCTGGCACTAAGGGCTCAATAATATAAGTGGCTTTCATGACTACTTTTTCTATTTGCTTGTGCTTGATATTGGTTTTAGCCTAACTTTATAGATGTCACATGAATGAACAGGACAGAATGAATAAGAGTGCTTTAACCCTGGGCCAACACTTGCTGGGGATGGTCCTAGTTACAGCCCTCCCTATGGATGGGGCAAACCACTTCTTCTGTATAGCAACCCCCTTCAAACAACCACCTCAGTTACTACCCATTAGGCCCTACCTCTCATACTCCAACTTCCAGGATTCAAGTAAGATCATCCAGCCCACCTGTTGAATCTGATGATCTCCTGCCTCAGGACGGTGTTCATGGATTCCTCATAGACCACGGGGTACAACTTCATGACCTCTTCTAGGTCAAAGTCTTTGGGAAGCTTGGAGAGTATGTCCTGGGCTAGCTCCTCAACCACTTCCTTAAAGTGAAGGCAGTAGAGAGGTGAATGAAAAACAAGACCCACGGGCTGTGGCTTTGTCTGGGTAAACCTGAAGTAGTGAGCATCTGTCTATTCAGACAGACTTTGATGGACCTTCCCGGGAACTCTCCTATAGAAACCAATTCTGTCTCAAGGTGGGAAAGGAGGGCACTCCTTATGCTGCCAGCTTTGGTGAGGACACCAGCCCTTGGCCCAGAAAGTGAAAATGCTGAGCAATGAGAGCCTTGTGCCCATACCTGGGGCAGGGACCGGAAAGCCAGTGGGTGCTCACCCAGGTAGCCTCAGGGCAGCTCTAACCCTGGGTGAGAGTCTCCCAGGGTCTCCTAGCTGGCTCCTGGTGACCAACTCCTAAGGTCTCTGGGACTCTCTGTCAGTGTCAGTGACATCTGGGAGACAGCAGGCCATTCCTCAGCATTGAGCAAGAAAATTCCAGGGCACTGGACTCAGCTACATATGGGAGAGGACAAACCTAGAGGCTTAAGGAGAAGAAGGACCTGGGTGTGGAAGAGGACAGGCAGCTCTGCCATCCTGTGTAGGCGGGGGGCTGGTACGAACACTTTTTTCCTTCTTCCCACTTTGAGGGAAATGTCCACTCCTACTTTGGGACACACCAACCAGGCTGGTTTACCTTCATACCAATGACCACATAGAGCACTGTGAACCAAATCAAGAAACCAAATAAGCAAGTTTTACAGCTGAGAGGAGTTGGACAGGAGGTAGCTGGGAAAGAGGACAGCAGAAGGGAAGGTGAGAGTGAGTGTAGTCAAGAGACTTGCTTCTGGGTCTGGCTCTGCCTCTGGTTTTATGAAGGACTCCAGGCAGGTCATTTCTCCTCCCAGAGGTCCTTTCCGTCTCATCTGTAGATTGAGTAGGACGACTGCCTCAGTGCTTTCCAAAGTGTGGGCTTTGACCACCAGAGGCACCCAAATGATTTCAGGTGTTTCCAAGGCACAAAACAATATAATGCTGAGTCACATGGTGAAAAAGCTACTCTCTTTTCAAGTTTTGACCATTTTTCTCTTTCTGTTCTTCTCAAAGAGAAAGTTGCAGGTCAGTGCGGACTTCACAGTTCTGTGACACTTGCTGATCTTCACCCCCAACCTCCACAACAAGAAACTACCAAGGCACCGTCTGGAAAGAACTTAGTCACTGTTTAGCTTTCATTTTCTTTTTGTGTATATCATGACTTGATGGAAATGATACTGGGTTCCCACTTATGGTTCTGATTTTTGAAATAAATGTTTTTAAGCAAAATAGAGTTAGTTTTAAACCATTGTATTATGTAAGCAGAGTGTAGGTGATATGTGGAAATAGCAAGAAATCACAAAGTTTATGCAGGAATAGTGGACATTTTGGAAACACTATTTCCCTTTCAGCTCTATATTTAAGGACTCTCAGCAGTGAGACAGAACACCCATCCCCTCCCCCAGGGGCCTGCCAGGCCTCCACTTTCTGCCTTCTTAGTCATCCTACAATCCTATGCATGCACTAGATGGAAATCTACCCAGGACATCAGATCACATCACTGCCCAAGCCCCCTTACCTGAGGGGACTTGCCACTCCCTCCTGACTGTCTAGGCAGTGTCAGCAGCACCCCTTGAAGCAGCTGGTTGGTTTCCTGGTTGTCTTTAGTGATGTCAGCATTCTCATGGAGGCCGAACACTTCTGGGTGGGCTGTGATGGGCAGGCTCCTGAGATAGTCGATATAGGACTGGAAACAAAATCTTCAGGTGACATAAATGCAGAGACTCTGGGGTTCCACAGATAACTCAGGGCTTAGCTGAGCCCCACCTAAAACAGGTATCTCATTGTACCGGTAGCATAGAACACACACACATTGGTAAACATATCCCAAGCTCTTCTTTATCCAGTTTTCTGGGGAGTCAGTTTGAAGGCAGATGGGGCTGAGTATCTCTCCTCCCACCACTGGCTTCCTCTCTGCTCCCCCAGGAGGCCTGGCTTTGGAGTCAGACAGAACTGGGTTTGGAGCCTAGCTCCATGGCAAGCTAACTATGTAACCTTGAGCTTGTCATCTGAAACCTAGTTTCCTTATCAAATGGAAAGACATACAAAGTTATAAAGGAATTAGGCCTTGTCATGTAACAGGTCAATAAAAGTAAGCTTTTTCGTCCTTCCTCCAGATTTCTTGTTTTCATCTTTCCTTTTTCATTCCCCTATCCAGTTTTTCTGTCCCTCCCCTTTTGCTACCTTCTGAGCCTTTATTTTCAAGCAGTAATTTCTTTCTTTTCTTTTTTTTTTTTTTTGAGACAGAGCCTCAAGCTGTCACCCTGGGTAGAGTGCCTTGGCATCACAGCTCACAGCAACCTCCAACTCCTGGGTTTAGGCTATTCTCCTGCCTCTGCCTCCCAAGTAGCTGGGACCACAGGCGCCTGCCACAATGCCCGGCTATTTTTTGGTTGCAGCCGTCATTGTTGTTTGGCAGGCCCAGGCGCTCAGGTGTATGTGGCTGGCGCCTTAGCTGCTTGAGCCACAGGCGCCGAGCCTCAAGCAGTAATTTCTAGCTTGATCACTCCTAAGAGTTCATCTTTTCTTTTTCTTTTTTTCTGAGGACAGGAAATAAGGATTCATTTTAACCATCTGTCTCTACCCTACCTGCCACCCAGGTGGATCCTATGTTTTGAAAGACCTTGTCTACCAACTACCCAACAGTCTTCAAACAGTTACAATCTCTCTCTTGTAGGCTTTTGGAAATACTAGAAATAGCTTATGGATCCCGGTCAGGAAGCCCAAGGTGGCCCCTGAGCTCTCTTAGGCTATGCTGCAGCCCCATAGTCATATGGGGACTACTGAGCCCCAGTGGGGGAAAGAGCCAGCCCCACCTCACCCCTCACCTGGTAGGAGCCATGGGGAGGGATGTAGTAAGTTTCTCCAGGAGCAAGGTAATAATGATCCTGCTCGATTTCCTTACAGTAGAAGGTGGATAGAAGGGACAGCAGGAGACGCCTGTCTTTGTCATCAGTCACTCTGCCTCCATAATTGCATTCCCCTGGGGACAATCAACAGAAAGAAAGGTTGAGCTCAGGGACCGTCATAGTGAGCTTGGTCATTAGCCTGAAACAGGGGATTCTTCCAGCCAAGGAGCTCTACCGGCACACAAGGTTGCTGAAGTCAAGATCAGCTTGGAAAGAGAAGGCATGTTTTATATTTTGTATTATGGCTGCTACAAAAATAATGTATTTCACTACATTAGAAATTAGAAAAGAAAGATAAACCAAAAGAAAACCATATAATCTCTAAGAATTCCACCAAGGATAACTATTAATATTTAGGGATCTTCCAGACCTTTTTTCTGTGTATGTGTATACATATACATGAAAGGCATTACAGAAGGGTGGTTCAGGGCATGAGACCATCCTGAGTTCCAATTCCAGCTCAGTCTCTTCATAGTGGTTTCTCACTGGTAGAAAAATGGAAATAACTGCAATACCCAGCTTACAAGGTTGTGGTTAAGACTGAGATGATGTTTATAAAGCATTCAGCATGATTCTCAGTATACAGAAAGCATTCAGTTAATTATAGCTATTACAAAGATATACCTTTTTGGAAAATCAAGGTTATCCTATGTATGCTGCTTTGGGATATGATTTTCCCCACTCTGGTACTTGATCATTAACATCATTCTCTGAGACTCAGGTTTCTATACCTAGATTTCTACAAAAAGAATTAGGTAATTCTTTGGAGAGGCCATCAAATCCAGCTCTCCAATCCATGACACATTTTCCCACTGGTCCAGATTCAGTGTATGTGAGTGACACCTAGTATTTCATAGTTGAGGCCAACACGTGCTCACTTCGGCAGCACATATACTAAAAAAGTTGAGGCCAACCCACTAGGTCTGCAAGGAGGAGAAACATGTGTATGACTGAGTATGTGTGCACACACACACAAGGGCTCCCCGAAGGGTGGGTTCATTCCCAGATATAACCCATTCCAGAAAGAGGCAGTTCTACAAACAGGAAACAGGAGGCAAGACCCAAGTTGGGAGGGGAGACTTAGCCTTACTAGATCCTGAGTTGAAGGGGTCTAAAGATCTTGGAGGAGGGTCCTGGTTAGTTAGCTAAAGGAGAAGGACTCCGAAAATGCTCATGTCAAGTAAGGTGAGCCCTACAGAAGCTGTTTTACCTTGAGACAGACCGTCTGGATTTCTGAAGTTCTCTCTGTTGACATCTACAGACCTTTAGAAAAGTTTTGTTTTGAACAATGAAGCTTGTTTCAGCTGTAAGGAGTTGGCTTAGGACAGCACTTGGGCCACAATATTAAGGGAAGAGCAGGATTTTTTTCCCCCTGAGGGCAGCATGGTGGTGCAAAACAGCACCCAAGAGGGACCCAAAGTGAAGGAAAATCTTAGACAATACAGAGTCAAGGTGCAAGTCCATCCGCCCACCTCCTCAGCAGTGAATTTTCCCTCAGGGGACGTCCTTGCTGGCTCTGGGTTTTACCTTTGTCAAGGAAGGTGCATTTCTTTATAAATATACAAATATCTACTTTTATAGTGAAGGAGCTAAGGAAATTTCACCCTGAAATATGACTCCATGGTATAAAGAATATTTTGAATTTAAGGCCATTCATGATCAGATCTCCATAAAACCTGACTAATCTGATTGCAGATCAAAAAGGGCAGCTGACTTCCTTTCCTTCCCCTAAATCAGAGGTCCTCAAACTTTTTAAACAGGGGGCCAATTCACTGTCTCTCAGACCTTTGGAGGGCTGGACTATAGTTTAAAAAGAAAACTATGAACAAATTCTTATGCGCACTGCACATATCTTATTTTGAAGTAAAAAAACAAAATGGGAACAAACACAATCACACCACCTCATGTGGCCCGCGGGCCTGTAGTTTGAGGACCCCTGCCCTAAATGCTAGCAGACCTGACCCCAAATCATTTGAAACACAACATCTGTCTCTTAAGTTAATTTACAAGTCAACGCATTTACCTTTAACTACACATCCTCCCTAGAAACCACTTGCTGCACCCACACTCCACCTCCTCCCCTGTTCTCGACCATCACCGAGACTTTGGGTAATCATTTTTGTGGTTCCCCCCATGTGTATGGCATTTTGGAAATAATAATTATTATTAATCTGCCATAATTGTGAGTTGATCTTTCAGGGAACCATTCAGGGGAAAAGGGACGAGTTTCGCAGTGATCCCTACAGTAGCAAGAGCACAAGTTCCCAGAGGGGCCAGGATGAGCTTTATACCTCTTCTAAACTTCCTATTGTCCCTGCTGCAGGGCTGGCTACCAACTTAAGATGAATGACATCTGACTGGATAACCATTCTGTGAAGGAGACCTGTCTCTTCAGTTAGTGTTTGTGGAGAGTCCTAATGATCATTTACATCTGGCACAAAGGAAGGTCACACTTCCCAGGCCCCTTGTGAGAGCAGGGGTGTCAAATGACAAGTCTTTGCATATTTAATCACTGGTGTGAGCCTTTCAGTGCTGTCCCTATGGCAGTGACCAAACAAGTTCAGTAGTTACCCTTTATCTGCTGTTTCACCTTCTGTGGTTTCAGTTACCTGCGGTCAACCATGATGTGAAAATATTTCATCACCACACTTGCTTGAGTTTTGTTTGAGGCCATTATTAAGTAAAATTAGGGTTGCTTGAACACAAACACTGCAACAGTCATCAATTTGTGATCCAGACGGCTGCTAAGTGACTAACATCAAGCTGGGTGGGATGGAGCATTTTGGTGCATAATTTCATCATGCTACGCAAAATGATAAGCAATTTAAAACGTTTGAATTGTTTACTTCTGGAATTTTCCATTTATGTCATAATGCCTACATCATTCACCTCAATCTCATCACATAGGCATTTTATCATCTCACATCATCACAAGAAGAGAGAGTACAGTACAATAAGATATTTTGAGAGACCAAGAGAGAAAACACATTCACATAACTTTTATTATAATATGTTGTTATGATAGTACTTTTTTATTATTGTTGTTGATCTCTTACTATGCCTAATTTATATATTAAAGTTTATCATAGGTATGTATGTATAGGATAAAACATATATAAAAGGTTTGATATAACGTTTGGTTTCAGATATCCACTGGGAGTCTTGGAATGTATCCCTTGCAGATAAAGGGGCACTATGGTATATGTTGAGATGGTAGCAATAAAAATTGGTGAAGCCTCTGCTAGCTGTGCCCCTGATAGATAATTATATAATGGGCAGAGACTCCTGATTCATGTTAGAAATGTACAGCAGGTGAGAAATGGATCTTTAATATCTTATACCCTTGATATTTGGGGATTGCTTTTAACCTCAGCCTAACTGCCCTATCCTGATGGGGACAATTGAAAGGTGACTATTCTCAAGCTGGCTGCACAGCTGAGTTAGGTTGGTTTATGACCTGCAGGCAATTCTCTACTCATTCTCTGTTTTGAAGAGGAGCCCTGGGTAATGTGTGTGCATGGCTTGGAAGCAAGGGAATATGGGTCCCTTATTCTTTGGAGAAGTTCTTTCACCAAACTAAGATCCATTGAACTTGTACTGTGTGTCACCTGCTTTTGTTTTAGGGAACACCATACTGACTTAAGGTCAGCAAGACCTCCTACAACTGAACTTCATCACACCAAAGCACTGGCAATCAACGGTGGTCCACAAAAAACAATTTCTCAACCTTGACACTACTAACATGTTGGACTGGATAGTTCTGTGTTAATGGGGCTGAGGGAAGACTGTTCTGTGCCTTGGAAGATCTTTAGCAGTATGTCTACCCTTTATTTACTAGAGGTCAGTAGTATCCTCCACCTCCATTACGTTGACAAACCAAAGCATCTTCAGTCATCCTCTAGGAGGCAAAATCACCCACAGTTGAGAACCACTGCTCTACAGCCAGGCGTTGTGGTGGGCGCCTGTAGTCCCAGCTACTTGGAAGGTTGAGGCAAGAGAATCGCCTAAGCCCCAGGGTTGGAGGTTGCCGTGAGATGTGACACCATGGCACTCTACCCAGGGCAATAAAGTGAGACTCACTCTCTCTAAAAAAAAAGAGAGAGAGAGAGAACCACTGCTCTAAACCCTCAGTCTCCTCAGCTATAAACTGGGGTTACTATATGGAGCTTGTGAGATTGCTATGAAGACTCAGTGTACTGATTATGTGCCTGCCACATGCTTGGGGAAAGGATATAGAAAAACTCCTTACCATGTGGAGCTGAAGAGGGAACTTGCAGGTGACCTTGAACATGTCCCAGTTTTTTTACTAAGCTATATTTTCACCTTTGGTCATGGTATTCCATTCATTTAGCACAATTCTATTTTACCTCTGTCTCTGGGACCACACGATGTGTTCCTTGAAGGTAGTGACCAAGTTTTACACATGTCTATTCTTCCACATTATATACATATTGCGTGACTACTAAAAGGTTGCTGATGGATTGCTTTAATACAAAACAGTACTGTTTCTTCCTCAGGATCACTCGGTGAGAAATGTTCTTTTTCCTCTCCTCTGTCACCCCTGTTCTCTTTCATTTGGAAAATTTCTTCTCATCCCTTAAACCCATCTCATGCCTTTAGGAAGATTTTGTGATCATCTCCTACCCCCCCTCCCCCGAGATTGAATCATTATTCTGTCTTCCTATTTCATAAATGTTTCTCTTATTGAAATTATTACTGCCTTGTCACTTATTTACCTTATTTTTCTCCCTTTGTAGACTGTGAGCCACTTGAGGGAGGGATTATATCCTTATTTTCTTGTTTCGTTTTGTTTTTTTTACAATATCCAGCATGATAACCTGAATTAGTAAGAGCTCAATGTTTGTTGAATTAATGAATGAGTGAGTAAATAAGTGAACAAAGATAGGGGCAGAAAGCAGCAATGTGGAATGTAACACTGGAAGTTTACAGTAGGAAAGCTTCTCCCAGAAATACCTGTCAGGTAGGTGAGAGCATCAAATGGCACGTCCTTGTAGTCATTGAGAAACATCTGGATTTGCCGCATACTAATCCTCAGGTCAGATTCATTGAATTCATAAGGAATATTCCAACCTGTACGAGGCAGAGAAGAATTAGAGGCTTCAGTGCTGAGAACTCTTAATTTCCACTCAGAGATTGTACCTGTGGAGTTAAGCATCATTATGGATCAAGAGCCTCTTTAGCCTATTCCATGAATATTATGCAGTAGGCCAACTATTAGCCTTGACGTTTACTGCCAACGTGGGAGCCATTCCGCCGAGAACACATCCATTCTAAAATCAATTTCCTTATGGACCTCTCCATTTGTTAAGGAAGATGTCAACATCCTGGGATTTGTGGAATGAGAATTATTCAGCCTGGCTGGAATACTGTGGTAATGCACAGAGCTCCAAAAACAACACTAAAGCATAGCTAGAAAGCTCGGGCAACAGAACTGAGTTGGTTTTGAGAATTCCCCTCCTTGTGCTCGTGGGAAAACTGGATGGCCTGCTTTGAAGGAATGATTGCTTGGGTTTCCAACAGCACGATGATAAATGCTCGCTGTGACTGGAGAGCAAAAAATGTGTGTGTAAACTGGACCTGGTATAGGACAGCAGGGTATGGAGGGACCTGGGCTCAACAAAGAAGTTTAATTTCTTCCTAAATATTCACATTCAAACTAAAAATATAACAAAATATAACAAATAATAAAAGTTTGTGTGCTGGCAAATGAAATACAATAGGACAATTGGTTGTGAGCCAAACAGTTGTATGGTCTTTTGGACACCTGGCCTGGATTGGAAAAGGGTGAGAGAGAATGTGGTATCAGGAATTCAGGCAGAGAGGGACCATATCCTGGGGTCATCTTATCCCCCACGGCCAGAGTATGCAAGTAGAAGGAAAGGAAGGGAATGCTCAGAGGGAATGACCCAGAGCACAAGAGCTTCCTTATCTAATCCAAAAGAATGGCAAAGACTACCTGCAAGTTGATCATTTCAAGGTCATTGCACAGAATCAAAGGCAGCCCATAGGTGAGAAAAAGGTAATAAAACCTTCAAATGGTGAGGATATGGAATTTGTATTTAGTAGTTTGAGGATCTGCTCTCACACAAGAATATTAAATTATCTCATGATTTAGGCCATGGATAGCTGATGTTAATAAGAAAATTGACTGGCTCAGTGCCTGTGGCTCAAACGGCTAAGGCGCCAGCCACATACACCTAAGCTGGTGGGTACAAATCCAGCCTGGGCCCACCAAACAACAGTGATGGCTATAACCAAAAAATAGCTGGGCCTTGTGGCGGGCGCCTGTAGTCCCAGCTACTTGGGAGGCGGAGGCAGGAGAATCCCTTGGGCCCAGGAGTTGGAGGTTGCTGTGAGCTGTGTGAGCTGTGATGCCACAGCACTCTACCCAGGGTTACAGCTTGAAGTTCTGTCTCAAAAAAAATTAAAAAAAAGAAAAGGGGCAGTGCCTGTGGCTCAATGGAGAAGGGCACCAGCCCCATATGCCAGAGGTGGCGGGTTCAAACACAGCCCTGGCAAAAAAAAAAAAAAAGAAAATTGACTTTTTTTTTTGAGAAGCAGCACAGACAGTGGTTCCAGGTGTATATTCGTCTTTCATTGTCATATGAACCTAAAGAGAATTGCCCAAGGTGTTACAAATCACCTGATAACAACTCCCCAGGAAAATGGTTCTGTGTCTGAGGTAAGCAAATAAATACCAAAGGGATGGAGCTTGTTTTTTTTTTTTTTGACAGAATCTCACTATGTCACCCTCAGTAAAGGGCACTGGCGTCACAGCTCACAACAACCTCAAACTCTTGGGCTTAAGCGATTCTCTTGCCTCAGCCTCCCAAGTAGCTGGGACTACAGGTGCCCACCACAATGCCCAGCTATTTTTTGTTGTTACCCAGCTATTTTTGTTTTTGTTGTTATTGCAGTTGTCATTGTTGTTTAGCAATGACCCCAGACTGGGTTGGAACCCACCAGCCCCGGTGTATGTGGCCAGTGCCCTAACCACTGAGCATGGGCACCAAGACCAAAAGGATGGAGCTTCTTGTTCTCTCACTATCATATTACTTCAGTCTAGGGGACCTCTGGTTTTGGAGCATCACATCTTTTCCTGACATTGACATTGATCTGGTTATAGAGTTGTGAGATTTAGCAAACATAACTACAGGACACTCACTGAAATTTTAATTTCAGTAAAGTAACAAATCATATTCAGTAAAAGTATGCCCTACATATTGTATGGAACATACTTACACTGTATTTTACTGGCAATTCTTGAGTGCACACTTGGCACACACCTATAAAGACACCGACACCTGTCCATGATCCTTCCCCAGAAAACCCAAGCACTGTTATCCCAACCACTGTGCGCTGTCATCACTTACCCAGGGGCCCAAAGTTTCTCCTCTCTTGAACAATGGCATGGAAGAAGCAAAGGCCAAACAGTAGCTTTTGCCACATCACTACTTTTGTACAGCTTTGGAAGAACATGGGGTCCGAGATGGGGTCATTTAGGTAGGAACGCAAAAGGTTGGCCCGGAGCCCTTTGGGGGGCTCGTTGGTCATTTTGATCCCATTCTGGAGAATGCTGACTGGAAACTTCTCTGATGGATAGCTGGTTAACCAGAGTCTGGAAGAACAACAGACCCAAGTATTTAGAACAATGCAATAAGTTATCTGAAAAACAATAACAAAAACAACAGCTACTATTTATTAAGCACTGCCAGAAGCCAGAACCATGCTAAGAATTTAATATACGTTCTTTTCTTTCCCTGAATCCTCATAGCACCCAGTGAGGAGGGGTTACTATTCCCTTTCCCAGTGAAGAAGCCGAGGCATGGGAAGGGCAGGTGGGTTTTCAAGTACACAACACTGAGCAGTAGTTGAACCAAGAAGTCAACTCAGGACTCTCTGACTACAAAGCCCGTGTTCTTGGTCACCAATTTCATTCCTCCCCTGCTGGACTCTCTTAGTGATTATGGCTAAAGTACTACAGTAGGCACCACTGTTTCTGGCTTTCAGATACTCACAGCCTTGTTGCTAGGGGAGGCAATGGGGACCTTGCAAAAGGATAAAAGGGAAGCAGATGGGATACTAATGTACAAGGTTATAAAATCAAGACTGAAGGGAGGGGGAAGAAAATAATGAGTTGTGGGGGTCCATGGGAAGAAGAGGTTTCAAAGGATTAGAGGGAGCCAAGCAAACACCAGAGAGCAAAAGTCACAAATTGTGGCCAGTGAGCCAGATCCAGCCCATTGCTTATTTTTTTGTAAATAAAGTTTTACTGGATCACAGCTAGGCCTCTTCATTTACATTTTGTAAATGAAGGCTGCTTTCACCACAAGGCAGAGTTGAGCAGCTACAGCAGTGACAGTATGGCCCACAAAGCCAAAAATACTTACTTGACTATTTGGCTCTTTACAGAAAACATCTGCTGATCATTGCCTTGTAGGAAATGATACTTGAAATGGGCTTTAAGAAATCCTTTCTTTAAAATAAAATAGTTTATCTATTTTTATTTTCTTTTTTTGAGACAGAGTCTTACTTTGTCGCCATCGGAGACAGTGAGAGTGCTATCATGTCACAGCTCACAGCAACCTCAAACTCTTGGGCTTAAGTGAGTCTCTTGCCTCAGCCTCTCAAGTAGCTGGGACTACAGGGCCCACCACAACACCTGGCTATGTTTAGAGATGTGGTCTTGCTATGGCTTAAGCTGGTCTTGAATCTGTGAGTCAGGCAATCCACCCGCTGGGCCTCCCAACTGCTGGGATTACAGGCATGAGCCACCGAGCACGGCCAGTTTATATAATTTTTAGGTATCTATCTACTCTCCTAAAAAGGGGAACTTACGTAAAAGTGTTCAGAATGAAATAAAATTGCTGATTTTATCACCCATAGGTTAACATTTCAGCATATTGCATTCTGGGCTTTTATTAATTTGATTTTTCTGCCCAAGCTCCAGTTCATACATCATGGCATACTGTTTTTCTTTTGTTTGGTTGCTAGATATTAGAGAGATTTCCAACAAGTAGATTTGGGGATAGGAGGTCATTAGTAATATGTACACAGGCTAAGTAGCCACATGGGGGAGGGAGAACTGGGATGTGTTTAAGCTCAGTGGGCAGTTGGCTGTGGTCCAGGCACAGGGCTGTGAGGGGAAGAAGAGGTCATAAACTGGTGGCCGAAGGCCTGATTTCAGCCTGCAGATGTTTGGCTCATTGCCATTCGATCCACACAATGCTATAACATATTTGTGAAGTAGTTGTCAACTTTTAAAACTCTAAGGGTTTGGGGGAGAGGAGAAGTGAGGGAAGGGGGAAAGGGCAGGAGGGAGAGGATTGGTGTGCTCCCACTTAATGGACACAATGTAAGGGTATATGGCACACCTCTTGCATGTGGGACACAACTACACGAGGGACTCTACCTAACAAATGCAAATATTGTAACCTAGTTGTTTGTACCCTCACATTAACCTGAAATTAAAAATAAATCTAGGGCTTTTGTTTAAAATTCTATATTCCTATTTTCCCTTTAAAATTATCTGCAGGCTAGGCACAATGGTTTATGCTTGTAATCCTAGCACTTTGGGAAGCTGACTGAGGCAGGAGGATAGCTTGAACTCAGGAGTTTAAGGTTGCAGTGAGCTATAATGATACCATTCCGCTCTAACCTGGACAACAGAATGAGACCTTGTTTCAAAATAAATAAATAAATAAGTAAATAAATAAAATAAAAATAACAAATAAATAAACAAAATTATCAGCAAATCCGATCACCTACATGCCAACAGTTATCTAGCAATTACTGCCCTTCTCTCCAGGGCATATACTCCCTGTTCACTACAGTCCTCACCATTCCCTATCATCTGATACTGAGGTTGACTGCCCAATAGGATCGCTGATGTACTGTGAAAAGGAGACTCTTTTTTGTGTCTGGACCTCTTCATTCATTTATGTTCACATGCCTTGCCACTTTGAGTTCATTATTTTGGGGTAAGGACTATATTTTAGTAGATCTTAACTGTCAGCATGAATAATATTTTCTTCATCGATGGTCAATGACTCCAGATATGCCAACTAAATACCATTACTGAAACTAATGAACTTTCCTTAAACTTTCCCTTTTGGAAGTTGTGCATGAATATAAACCAACTGTGGCCTAATCTGACCTTGTAAACAAATACTTTCTTGTTTTTAGGTAGACATAACTAAGATGAAAATAACTAGCAAGCTTTGCTGTTTAGAGCAGGGGTTGGCAAACTTTTTCTGTAATGGGCCAAATAGTAAATATGTTAGACTTTGTGGGCCCATATGGTCTCTGTTGCAACTAGTTGCAGCATGAAAGCAGCCATGGACAATATATGAATAAGCATGGGTGTTTTTCTTTTTTCTTTTTTTAGAGACAGTTTCACTTTGTCGCCCTCCAGCTCTTGGGCTTAGGTGATTCTCTTGCCTCAGCCTCCCGAGTAGCTGGGACTATAGGCACCCACCACAATACCAGGCTATTTTTTGTTGCAGTTTGGCCAGGGCAGGGGTTGAACCCACCACCCTCAGTATATGGGGCTGGCGCCCTACTGACTGAGCCACAGGCGCTGCCCAAGCATGGGTGGTTTTCAATAAAACTTTATTTATGGAGACTTAAATTTGAATTTCTTATGACCTTTATGTGTCTCTAAATATTATTTATTTATTTATTTTTTGCAACAGAATTATACTTTGTTACCCTTGGTAGAGTGCCATAGTATCAAAGCTCCCAGCAACCTCCAACTACTGGGCTCAAGAGATTCTCTTGCCTCAGCCTCCCAAGTAGCTGGGACTACGGGTGCCCACCCCAATGCCCTGCTATATTTTTTTTAGAGACAGAGGTCTCACTCTGGCTCAGGCTGGTCTTGACCCTGTGAGCTCAGGGCAATGTACCCTTCTGGGCCTCTCAGAGTGCTAGGACCCTCCTGGGCCTCCCAGAGTGCTAGGATTATGGGCGTGAGCCACTGTGCCCAGCCTCTAAATGTTATTCTTTAGGATATTTTTCCAACTACTGAAAATTAGGTTTCAAGCTATAGTAGGTTGAATTTGGCTGATGGGCCATACTTTACTGACCCTTGGCCTAGAATAAGAAAATCCCTGATCATGTGAGTTGAAAAGGACTTTAAAGTCTGTCTGGTTCATCTCAATCATTTTATGAATGCAAAAACTGAAGCTCAGCCTTATTGGGTTTTAACTTTACAAAAATCAAATAGCCATTTCTAGTGTTGATTAAAATTCCATGGAACACAAGAAATATAGGATAGAAAAATGGCACCTAAATCAGGTGAAATTATTTTTTAGGCAAATATTAATTTTAAAAAGTCAGACTTACTGACATTTAATCTACCTTCCCAGATACATCTCCTATTACTTTGTCTAACAACTCACAGCACATAACCCCTGAATCATAGATGACTATTTAGTATTCCCTTACTATACCTCTTTCTTTCACAAATGCTGCCTTCTGTCTGGAATATTCTTCCTGGCAAACTCCTATTCATCTTTCAAAACCCCAGGAGATTGTCAGGCCTCCAAGCCTTCCCCAACTCCCCCATCTTTTTTCTTGGTGCTCTGTGGTTCTTTAAATAGTGAGTACACAGGTATTATCTGCTATCAATGCAATTCATATATGGCAGCGGTTCTCAACCTGTGGGTCACGACCCCTTTTTTCCATTTGTAACAACACGGCAATTAGGAAGGTTGAGAACCACCGATCTATGGGCTACTTTCTGCTAGACTGAGAGTTTCCTGGGGGCAGGACTATGCTTGTTTGTTCATCCTTGCATTCTCAGCCCCCAGCATGACATCTGCAGGTTGGGTCCCAGGACAGGCAGTGGTGGGGTAGCACCTCACCTGAATTTGACATTGGTGTTCTCAGGAATAATCACTTCCTCACAAATCTTTTCCAGTGCAGGCATCCAGCTGGTGGCCAGATGGCAGTTCTGTAAAACCACCCAGGTCCCATCTTTGATGGCATTATCGATCATTTTGGCAGCAATAGGGCCTTGGCCTTGGCCAAGGGAGATGGTCTGTATTCTAGTGCCTCCCATACCAAGATCATCGGCAAACTTTAGCAACCCTGAGGCCGGAAAGAAAGGTGGCTTTTGAAAAAATATCCAATGTACTCAGTACTATTATGAAACTAATTTACAATCACTCACACTTTCATATAAAGAATAGATCACAACTATGGCCCAAGATGAAGGAGGGAGGAGGGGGGAGATCAGATCGACAGAGGGTGAAGGGTGGGATCACACCTATGGTGCATAATGCAAAGGTACATGTCGGATCTATTAGTATAGAATGTTATTAGTATAGAATAGTACAGTATATTATATAAATGTCTTAATACAATAATTAAGTAAATAAGATGAGGTATATATTAACCAGTGTGATGTAAGCATTCCTAATTATATATGAAATCAGCACATTCTACCCCATAAATGCATTAATGTATACATGATCTATGTGTTTGATTTAATAAAAAAATGAAATAAGTAAAAAAATAAAAAAACAAAATTTTTACACCTTTATATATAAGGTGGCCACAAATGTTGTGTCCAATTTAATATAGACAACTATTTTAAATTGCACATGAAATTTATGTCCACCTGTATACTACATCTGTGTGTGAGTATAAACTCCATACTACTCTTAAAAAAAAAAAAGAAGAAGACGACTAGGGCAGGCATGGTGGCTCACGCCTATAATCCTAGCACACTTGGGAGGCCAACACAAGTGGATTGCCCAAGCTCACAGGTTCGAGACCAGCCTGGGCCAGAGCGAGACCCCCATCTCCAAAAATAGCTGGGCGTTGTGGTGGGTGCCTGTAGTCCCAGCTACTTGGGAGGCTGAGACAAGAGAATCTCTTGAGCCCAAGAGTTTGAGGTTGCTGTGAGCTAAGACACCATAGCACTCTACCAAGGGCGACAAAGTAAGACTCTGTCTCAAGGAAAAGAAAAAGAAAGAAGATGACCATAGTAACAACTACAACACAAAAGGAGGAGTTATATTAAAATTTTGGTCGGTAAGGCACTGGCCCCATATACCGAGGGTGGCGGGTTCAAACCCGGCCCAGGCCAAACTGCAACCGAAAAATAGCCGGGCGTTGTGGCGGGCACCTGTAGTCCCAGCTACTTGGGAGGCTGAGGCAAGAGAATCGCTTAAGCCCAGGAGTTGGAGGTTGCTGTGAGCTGTGTGAGGCCATGGCACTCTACCGAGGGCCATAAAGTGAGACTCTGTCTCTACAAAAAAAAAAATAAATAAAAAAAAAATTTTGGATTAAGAAACTCATTGGCTTATGTTAATTACAAAATAAACATCTCTCTGTGCAAGCTTTAGACACATGGTAAGATCTTCATAGTCAACTTCCCTTTTGCTCTAAACACATAAACGTTATATATATGTATGTATATATAATATATATATATTTTTTTCTTTTTTTTGAGGCAGAGTCTCACTATGTCACCCTCGGTAGAGTGCTATGGTGTCACAGCTCACAGCAACCTCGAACTCTTGGGCTTAAGCAATTACAAGTCCCAAGTAGCTGGGACTATAGGCGCTTGCCACAAAGCCTGGCTATTTTTTGTTGTAGTTGTCATTGTTGTTTTACCTGGCCCAGGTTGGGTTCAAACCCACCAGCCTCAGCACATGTGGCCGGCACCGTAACCACTGTGTTACAGGCACTGAGCCAACATTCTATATTTTAAAAAAATACCCACACTGAAAGAAAAAAATCAGGGTTTGAAAGAAAGAAATTCCAGGTGCCAAATATGAAGAGTAAAACTGAAAAACAGAAGGGTGAGTGTAACCAAACACTAGAAACTGAGTTTTTATAAATGTATTTTAATAGGAAATATACTCATTTGTACAGTGAAATAAGTCTCTTTCACTTACCTCAGAGGCAGCCAGGGTTAGCAGATTTGTGAATCCTTCCAGAGATACTTTATGAATTTATTTTTTATTTTTATTTAATTTTGTTTTTGAGACAGAGTCTCACTTTGTCATCCTCAGTAGCGTGCCATGGTGTCATTGCTCACAGCAACCTTAAACTCTCAGGCTTGAGCAATGCTCTTGCCTCAGCATCCAGAGTAGTAGCTGGGACTACAAGCATAGGCCACAACACCTGGCTAGCTTTTTTTTTTTTTTAGAGACAGTGTCTCCCTCTTGCTCAGGCTGATATCAAACTCCTAAGGTCAAGCAATACATCCACCTCAGCCTCCCAGAGTGCTAGGATTATAGGCATGAGCCATCAAACTTGTTCTATTTCATGCATTTAAATAAATGCATATGAAGACTGTCTGGAAACTATCCACACTTATATGTCTCTATTTTTCATAGTATATGGCTGAATACTTTTCGGACAGCCTTCATGTATACACTGGTAAACTTATATAAACTTTTTTTATTAACTTTTTTAATGTAGAGAATATTTATTTATTTTTCAGATTAATATCTGAGTTCAAATGATTAGTTTACATTGTTTGCATTTGTTAGGTTAAAGTCCAAGTTGTAGTTGAACCCTTCACCCAGGATATGTGCCATATACACTTACATGTAGAATACTGCATTTTTTTTTCACTTAACAATGTATCTTACAGATCTTTCCCACATCGTACATATATAAAGATCTTATTCTTCTGTAGCTATATGGTATTTCACCATTGGAAGATACTATATTTTATTTAACCTATCTAGCATTTGGAGTTGTAATGTCCATGGGAGACATAGCTTTGCACTCAAGAAGTGGGGAGCTGGAACTGAAACACTTGTATAGAGTTAAGATTCTCAAAAGGCTGTACCTTCATAATAAGAAGGCCAGAGATCTGGCTTCTGAATCAAGGAAGCAACATGGAAAATTGTCACTGACCTGGCACCTGGATGAAAGAAACAGACAACTCCCCAGTAAGAAATCAAAACACTAAGCTTACGCCACCTGCAGATGAGGGGTGTGAATTCACAGTACCCTTTGGACATCAATGTTTGCATATGCAAAGTTGTTCTGTTGGACATTCCTAAAACCAAAAGTATATGAGACTCACAAAATAATACAAACTTGCTTATTGTGACCTCAGAATAAAGAATACAAACTATGTAAGGAATTACAACACCATAAGGGACAATAAGAATTAATACCCCAAGATCTGAATTCTGTTATGGTCTGCATTGTGTCCCCCTACAATTCATATGTTAAAGTCCTAATCCCAGCTGGGTGTGGTGGCTCATGCCGGTAATTCTAGCACTCTGGGAGGTTGAGGTGGGTGGATTGCTTGAGCTCACAAGTTTGAGACCAGCCTGAGCAAGAGTGAGACCCCATCTCTAAAAATAGCTGGGCATTGTGGTGGGGACCTGTAGTCCCAGCTACTTGGGAGGCTGAGGCAAGAGCATCACTTGAGCCCAAGAGTCTGACATTGCTAAGAGCTATGACACCATGGCACTCTACCCGGTGTGAAAAGATGAGACTCTGTCTATAAAATAAAATAAAATAAAATAAAATCCTAACTCCCAGTACCTCAGAAAGTCATAGTAGAGTAGAGATAGGGTCTTTTAGAGAGGTAATTAGGTTAGAAAAGTTAAAATGGGGTCATTAGGGTGGGCTGTAATCCAATATGACTGGTATCCTTAGAAGAAGAGATTTGGACACAAACACGGAAGAAAGATCATATGAAGATACAGGGAGAAAATGACCATCAGTAAGCCAAGGAGAGGGGCTGCAGAAGAAACCATCCCTGTTGACACACTGATTTCAAATTTCTGGCCTTGAGAATTATAAGGAAATAAACTTCTGTTATTTTAAGCCACTCAGTCTGTGATACTTTGTTATGGTAGCCCTATCAAAAGAATATAGTCTTTGAAAAAGATACCTTTAAAAAAACACATCCAGACATCAGCAAAGAAAGAATGTAAAACATAATAAAATTCAGAATTCTGTTAAAATATATATGGATTTGGAATGAAATAAATAAAACTTCTAGAAATGGAGAGCATAGTCATTGAAGATAAAAACTCAAAGCACTGATTAAAAGAAAAGATTAGATACAGTAGATATAGCCAAGTAGAGAATCAGTAGATAGCAAGGTCTGCAATCAATGATCCATCCAGTAGTAATGAGCACGTCTAGCATCCAGATTGTGATCTCCAAATATCAGTGTCTAACGTAAGACCTGAGGTTCCTTTGAGAAATGTTTGTTTCCCGCTCTGGGGCAAAAAATGTACAAAATGAGACTGGAATGTACAGTTTTTCTAGAAGGCAAAGAAACTGAAAAATACCTAATGGGGTTGTGTGATAAGGACATAGGCATAAAGGTGCTCCCATAGGCCACTGATCAAATAAATTGATCAGTGCATCAAAAAAAATAATGATGGCTCGAGGCCTGTAGCTCAGTGGCTAGGGCGCCAGCTATATACACCTGAGCTGGTGGGTTCTAATCCAGCCCGGGACTGCCAAACAACAATGACAACTACAACCAAAAAATAGCTGGGCATTATGGCAAGCACCTGTAGTCCCAGCTACTTGGGAGGCTGAGGCAAGAGAATTGCTTAAGCCCAACAGTTGGAGGTTGCTGTGAGCTGTAACGCCACGGCATTCTGCCAAGGGCGACATAGTGAGACTGTGTCTCAAAAAAAAAAAAAAAAAAATGATGGCAATGAAGCAAAACCACTATATTTGAAGTATCCAATGTATTAAAATTTATGCATTCACAATACTACCAAAAAAAAAAAAAAACCCAGTAAAACTCATTGGTTCACTTTAGAGGTTACTATAGCACTGATTCAATATTCTGAATGCTGGTTAAAAATAAAGAGAAAGAATCAGCAGGCCTGGGCTGAGTTCAAACCCATCAGCTTTGGTGTACAGTAGCCAGCATCCTAATCACTGAGCTACAGGTGCCCAGACAAAGGTATCTTTTTCAAAGACTATATTATTTTAATAGGGCTGCCATAACAAAGTACCACAGACTGGGTGGCTTAGAAAAACAGAAATTTATTTTCTTATAATTCGCAAGCCTAGAAATTTGAAATCAATGTGTCGACAGGGATGGTTTCTTCTGTGTCCTCCCTCCTTGGCTTCCTGATGGTCCTTCTCCCTGTATCGTCATATGATCATTCCTGTGTCTGTGTCTGAATCTCTTCTTCTCCTAAGGACACCAGTCCTATTGGATTATGGCCTATCCTAAAGAGCCCATTTTAACTTTTTTAACCTAATTACTTTTCTAAAGACCCTGTACATTCTGAGGTCCTGGGCATTAGGACTTTAACATATGAATTGTAGGGGGACACAATTCAGCCCATAACAGAATCCAATCCTTGGGGTATTCTGATTGTTTTGTAGGCTGACTATCCCTTATGGTGGTGTACTTCTTTACATAGTTTGTATTCTTTATTGTGAGATCACAGTAAGCAAGTTTGTGTTATTTTGTGAGAGTCTCCTATACTTTTGGTTTTAGGAATGTTCAACAGAACAACTTTGCATATGCAAACAATGAAGCCGGAGGGGGCTATGAATTCATACCTCTCATCTGCAGGTGGCATAAACTTGTTTTGATTTCTCACTGGGGAGTTGTTTGTTTCTTTCATCCAGATTCCAGGTCAGTGACAATTTTCCATGTCGCTTCCTTGAGTCATGAGCCAGATCTCTGGCCTTTTTTTTTTTTTGAGACAGAGTCTCACTTGGTTGCCCTTGGTAGAGTGCCATGGTATCTTAGCTCACAGCAACCTCAAACTCTTGGGCTCAAGTGATTCTCTTGCCTCAGCCTCTCAGGTAGCTGGGACTACAGGTACCTAGCACAGAGCCTGGCTATTTTCTTTTATTAAAAATGCAGTCTTGCCATGATTGCAAGAGGGACTTTGCCTAACAATTGCAATCAGTGTAACCTGGCTTATTGTACCCTCAATGAATTCCCAACAATAAAAAAAAAAAAAATGCAGTCTTGCTCTTGCTCAGGTTGGTCTTGAACTCGTCAGCTCAGACGATCCACCTGCCTTAGCTTCTTAAGTGCTGGGATAATAGGCCACTGCTCCCAGCTAGCCTTCTTAATATGAAGGTACAGCCTTTTGAGAGTCCTAATTCTATACAAGTGTCTCAGTTCCAGCTCCCCACTTCTTGAGTGCAAAGCTATGGACATTACAACTCCAACCTCTAGATAGGTTAAATAAAGTATAGTATCTTCCAATGGTGAAATGCCATGTAGCTACAAAAGAATAAGATCTTTATATATGTATGAAGTGGGAAAGATCTGTAAGATACATTTTTTTTTTTTTTTTTTTTTTTTTGTAGAGACAGAGTCTCACTGTACCGCCCTCGGGTAGAGTGCCGTGGCGTCACACAGCTCACAGCAACCTCCAGCTCCTGGGCTTACGCGATTCTCTTGCCTCAGCCTCCCGAGCAGCTGGGACTACAGGCGCCCGCCACAACGCCCGGCTATTTTTTTTTGTTGCAGTTTGGCCGGGGCTGGGTTTGAACCCGCCACCCTCGGCATATGGGGCCGGCGCCCTACTCACTGAGCCACAGGCGCCGCCCTGTAAGATACATTTTTAAGGGAAAAAAGAAATGCAGGATTCTGCAGGTAAGTGTATATGGTACATCTCCTGGGTGAAAGGTTCAACTACAACTTGGACTTTAAACCTTAACAAATGCAAACAATGTAACCTAATCATTTGTACTCAGATATTAATCTGAAAAATAAATAAATATTCTCTACATTAAAAAGTTAATTAAAAATTTCATATAAATTTAACAGTGTATACACGAAGGCTGTCTGGAAAGTATTCAGCCATGTACTATGAAAAATAGAGACATCCCAGCTGCTCGGGAGGCTGAGGCAAGAGAATCACGTAAGCCCAAGAGTTAGAGGTTGCTGTGAGCCGTGTGACGCCACGGCACTCTACCCGAGGGCGGTACAGTGAGACTCTGTCTCTACAAAAAAAAAAAAAAGAAAAGAAAAATAGAGACATATAAGTGTGGATAGTTTCCAGACAGTCTTCATATGCATTTATTTAAATGCATGAAATAGACTAGGTTTGATGGCTCATGCCTGTAATCCTAGCACTTGTAGGAGGCTGCCCTGTTTACTGTAGGATATCAAGTTGCATCCTTGGCCTCTATCTTCTAGATGCCAGTAGACCTCCCAGCTGAGACAATAAAAATGTCTCTAAATGTTGCCAAATGTCCCCAGAAGGGACGAAATCACCCCTGGTTGAACCATGAGTCTGTATTTCTTTGCCTTGTTTGATTTTTTTTTTTAAACTACATGCAGTATTAATTAATTAATTAACTTATTTACTTAACTAATTTAGAGACGAGGTCTTGCTTTGTTGCTCAGGGTAGAATGCAGTGGCTATTCACAGGTGCGATCACTGTGCAGTACAGCCTCAAACTCCTGGGCTCAAAGCCATCCTCCCATCCAATTTCTAGAGTAGCTGAGAGTACAAGTGTGTACCACCACCTTTGGCTTCTAATTATTTATGAAAATTAAAAATTAAAGAAGCAATATTTAGAGAAAATGGTTCAAGGTAAGGTATAAACTAGCAGGCTGAACCTAGGCCCTGAGCTTGACCTCTTAAGGCTTAAAAAAAAAAAAAAACTCAAAGAGTTCTCAAAATTTAAGCCCGGTTAAGTTCTGCATTTCTAATTTCTCTTGAAAATTCAGATAATCTGGTGATTCTGGGCTCACATTCCCAGATGGCTCAATTAGTGATGCTGAGTAGCAGTTGCCTCCTTTAGGCAGGAAAAGAAGTCTTCAGTTGCTTCACCATATCCTGTTACCCATTTGGCTTTTAAAGCCATCTGAGTTTGAGATTCCTGCTATAAGGGACATGCTATTGCTATCCATCCACACGGTCCGGGCTTTTTATGTTCCTCATATGACTTTCTATCCTTACCTGCCATTGGATCTGCGCCTGGAGACAACACGAAAATTAATGGTGCACAACAACTGGAATCATTGTAGGATCCTTGGAGATCAAATGTAGGGGCTTCGATGTATACTTTTCCCATGTAGTCAGCAATGAAGTCCCGAATAGCCGGGACTAATTTGTCAGGTCGCAGACATCTGAGGACCACCAGCCTCTCCAGTCCTTGAAGGAACTTCCAAGGTCCAGGGAATGGCTCTTCATGGGGCCAGGCTGAGTCATAGATGAACTTCCATTCACTTACATTTTGTTGCAAATGTACCATCAGGCCTTTCAGGATTGGTAATGCAGATGCACGAACAAATTCTGACCAGGCCTTGTCAGATAGCCATTCAGGAGCTGGGTTAAGGAAGGGGTTATCCAGTGCAACACCTCCAGTTAGAAGAAAGTACCAAACTTCCTCATTAATTTGATTTTTTTCTTTCATGATGCCAATGGTCAGGAGGAGAGAGAAGAGAAGCTTGTCCTTCTCAAATAGAGAATGGCACACGTTGTTGTAGATGCTCAGGGTAAAATGCTCTATAATATACTCAATACGCCGATCCAGCTCTTCACTCTTGGTGCTATTGGCCAGGGAAAGCACATAGAGGTTGATGAACCATGTCAAGGAGTACTGATACATTGGTTCAATGTTGGCCAGGTCAGAGATACAGAAGAAGATGGTAGCAGAGTGAACAGCTACTGGCTTATAGCCCATCCGCGTCTCATCAATCTGTGTTTCTGTCATGGAAGCTATTTTTTGTTTCTCAGAGATTTCTTCAGATAGCAATTTAGAGGAGGACAAAATTTTGATGGCAGTTTCATTCTCCAGGATGTTTCCCTCAGATGTGGAGAGGACTTCCAAGATCTTATCTTCAATTTCCTTTAGCTGCTGCTTGTTCTTGGCACTTTCCACAATCAACTTGTTCTTTACCTCTTCTAGTTCTGGCTTCTCCTTGGCAGCCACGATGCCAAGAAGTTGATCTTGGAGACCCAGAGGGGTGATCATGAAGTTGAGGAGACAGACTTTCACAGCTACTTCTGGCAGATAATGTGGGTTCCTCAAACGGGTTGTGATGTATAGTTTAAAATCCCTAGAGTATTCAATAATATTTTCACCCAGCCTCATATACTCAACCCCTTGCTGCTTGAATGTTGCCTTGAGCAAGATGGGTTCAATGAAAGCATCCAGCTCTTCTCCAACGTTTTCAAGTAAGACAGGGGTGCCAAACTGCAGAGCATTTTCCAATGTCCTCACATAGTTACTATCAGAGAACTTGATGACAGAAAGTTTATTTGCTTTCTCCATATTCTTAATCCATTTATTGGCCTGCCCCTGAGGGTCAATCATTAAGGCCCAGCGCCTGGAATTGGACACAATGATGCCATTGTCAATGGAGAAGGAGTCAATGGGAAGCCCAGCAATCTGCCAGGCACGGATTTTTACAGGATCCCCTAATGTGTTGCTGAGACTGAAGTCATTGGATCCGGGGATGACCCTGTTTTTACATTGGGCCAACCACTGGCTTTGGCACTGGGCCCGATAGTCAACCGTAAAGGCACCCAGGTAAGCCACAGTCCCTGAGGACAGTAATACGTCACCTGTCAGATTAGTGTAGCGGATCCCCAGCTGCCGGGCAGCTTCTGTCCATCTGTCCTTCTCTCCCCCAAGACCACTGATTAGCTTCTCTGCCCTGATGAGCTTTTGGGAGCAGATTTCAATATTTTCTTCCAAGGTCTTTTTCTTCATGTTCATCTCCTCAAAGTCGTCATTTAGGGCCTGAAGCCGGTCTTCCACCAGCTTCAGCTCTGCTCGTTTCCGGTTGAGGTTCTGCATCTGTATGTCCAACTTGCCCTCTGCTTCCTTTAGTCGCTCACGTTTGGGAGCCACCACCTTGGCCACGCGATCATACACCTCCATGGCCCTCACCCATTTGCACAGGCCCTCACAAGCAGATGACACATTTTTAATGACAGCTGGCTGGAAGTCTGGGTGATCAATAAACCTTTCCCGAATCCGCTTCATGACCAATGGGGGGATGTTGTCTTTGTCATATGTCTTAAGACTCTCCAAGAATTTCAGATCTCCAAGGATCTTTCTTGATACCCCCCAGTAGTCTTCTATCATCTTACCTATTTGGTAAAAAGGCAGAGATTATAGGCTGTATTAAGACATTCTGGCTGAGACTTAAAATTCTGCAGTGTCTACTGCTCATATTTGAGAAATCCAAGCTCCTCACCATGGTCTAGAAGGCCTGGCTGACCTCACCCATCTCATATCTTCCTTGCCCAGACCTTTCTTCAATTCCTCCACAATCTCGAGTTCTTCATACCAGAAGTCCTTTGCCTATGTGTAAATGGCATCAAGCTGTATCCTGACCAGACTTAAGGCCTCATTTTAAAAACCATCTCCAGGGAAAAGGACACCCTATTCAATAAATAGTGCTGGGACAATTGGATAGCCTTAAACAGAAGAATGAAACTGGATCCCTACCTCTTATCATATATAAAAATTAACTCAGGATGAATTAAAAACTCAAATATAAGACCTGAAATCCTAAAAATTCTAGAAGAAAATCTAGGAAAAACTCTTCTGGAAATTGGTGTAGGTAAATAATTTATGACTAAGACCCCAAAAGCAAATGCAACAAGAACAAAAATAAATGCATGAGACTTAAACTAAAAAGCTTCTGCACTATGAAGGAAATAATTGACAGGGTAAATTGCCACCTACAGAGTGGGAGAAAATATCCATAATCTATGCATCTGACAAAGGACAAGGAACTCAGACAACTCAGCAAGACAAAAAGCAAGTAACTCCATTAAAAATGCTATAATTGGGAAAATGAGGTGAAAGCTATGCTGATTAGTATGATGTAAGCACTCCAATTTGTACAAATAATCAACACACTGAAGTTGGCATAAATGTATTTATGATCTATGTACAAAAGACTTAATAAAAAAGTGGGCAAATTACATAAATAGGCATTTTTCAAAAGAAGATATAGAAATCACCAACAGGCATATGAAAAATGTTCAACATCTGGCTTGGTGCTTGTAGCTCAGCGGCTGGGGCACCAGCCACATACACTGGAGCTGATGGGTTTAAACCTAGCCTGGGCCTGCCAAACAACATTGACAATTACAACAACAACAACAACAACACAAACAACAACAAAAATAGGCGGGCTTTGTGGCAGGTGCCTGTGAGAGGCTGAGGCAAGAGAATCACTTACACCCAAGAGTTTGAGGTTGCTGTGAGCTGTGATGCCATAGCACTCTACCGAGGGTGACATAATAAGACTCTGTCTCAAAAAAGAAAAATGTTCAACATCATGAATTATCAGAGAAATGCAAATTAAAACCACTATGTTACTTCAGTCAGAAAGGACATTATTAAAAAGTAACAATAGGGCGGTACCTGTGGCTCAAAGGAGTAGGGCGCTGGCCCCATATGCCGGAGGTGGCGGGTTCAAACCCAGCCCCGGCCAAAAAACTGCAAAAAAAAAAAAAAGTAACAATAGATGTTGGTGTGGATGTGGTAAAAGGGACCAATTATATACAGTTGGTGGGAATGTAAATTAGTACCTCTATGGAAAACAGTATGGAGATTCCTTAAAGAACTAAAAAAAGATCTGTTATTCAATTCAGCAATCCGCTACTGGACATTTACCCCAAAGAAAAGAAGTCATTATGCCAAAAAGACATCTGCACTCAGGTATTTTTTACAACACAATTCACAATTGCAAAGATATGAAATCAACCTAATTGTCCATCAATTGATCAGATCAGAGGATAAAGAAAGGCTTTTGCAGTGACGTGGATGGCACTGGAGGCCATTATTCTAAGTGAAGTATCTCAAGAATGGAAAATCAAATACCACATGTTCTTATTTATGCCCAGGAACTAAGCTTTTGGTGTGCATTGTCATGCAGAGTGAAATAATAGACATTGGAGGCTCAAAAGGGGTGAGGGTTGGAGAAGGGTGAGGGATGAAAAATTACTCATTGGGTGCAATGTACACTACGGGTGATGGGTATGCTAAAAGCCTAGACTTCACCACTATGTGATACATATATGTAACAAAACTCCATTTGTACACCCTAAATCTATTGAAACAATTAAAAAATCACCTCCATAGAGAGGTTTCCTTAAACTTTCTCTATAAGGCATGGTCCCTCTGTCCCTCCCCCAGAATTTTCTTTCATCTTGCTTGCCAGAAGGTCCATTCCCTTTATAGCATTTATTGCAATCTGCAAGTTTTCATTTACATTTGATTGCTTACCTCTCTTTCAAAGCTGTAAGCTCCTGTTTACTAGAATGTGGCATATTGTCTGAGACTCAGTTATCAATAAATATGGATTATCCCCTCCAGTGATGTCAAGAAGGCAACAGGAGGCCCAGCCTATGGGAATGTGTTTTGAATATTCTTTCCCAAGTCTGGGACGTAGGCTGGATGGCACTCAATCAGTCCTCCTTCTGATAAATGTGATCAAGTGAGGCTGTGGTCTTGTGAGAAAGAGTAAGGTGAGGGGGCAGCTTGCAGACTTACAACTGGACAGAAGGCTACCCATGGGATGCCCAGAAACAAAGCCAAGCCGTCACTCTGCTTAGCAGCCATCATACTGTCTAAAAACTAATCAAGTAAGTTCTGATCTCTATCCTGGAACAGTGCTCCCTTTGTTGACATGTTGGAATAAATTTGAGAGCCTTTTTGGCTCATGGTACTTCGAAAGTTCAGGCTCATCAAACAAGAGTTACTCTGAGACATCATATTATGTACAACAGGCCAAATGTGGCCTATTTCTAATTGCAAGTGCAGCAACCAGCCAAATATTTTCCATGAAGGTTTTTGTTTGCATAACCTTAAATTCAGGTACCCCAACACTAATTTAATTGCTCTTCTGCCTGATTTCAATATACCCTATGGGTTGGGTGAATAATATACACAATTTGCTATAATTTTAACTTAATGGTAAGTCCTGTGCTAATCTTCAGTGATTCAAAAGGAGACTTGACTTTCATGATCTGGCTGTGCTTTGTGTGTCTCAGCAACTTTCAACACTGGCTGTACCTTAAAGCACCCCCAACTGCAGGAGCTTTAAAAAAAATCTTAGTGCTCAGGCTACATCACAGACCAATGGAATAAGACTTTCTAGGAGTGGAGCATGGGCTTTAGCAATCTTCAAGTTCTCCAGGTGACTCCAGGGTGCAGAAGTCCTGGCTAACTCATCCTCACTCAGACCAACTTATCATATCCCAGCTGCTTCCCTAAAGCATCCTTATTTATTTATTTATTTATTTAATTTTATTTTTATTTATTTATTTCTTTTTAGAGAGAGCGTCTCACTTTATTGCCCTTGGTAGAGTGCTGTGGTGTCACAGCTCACAGCAACCTCCAACTCCTGGGCTTAGGCAATTCTTTTGCCTCAGCCTCCCAAATAGCTGGGACTATAGGCACCTGCCACAACGCCCGGCTATTTTTTTGTTGCAGTTTGGCTGGGGCCAGGTTTGAACCCACCACCCTTGGTATATGGGGCCGGCGCCCTACCCACTGAGCCACAGGTGCCACCCTAAAGGATCCTCTTGTAAAGTCCACTCTCTGCTCAGTATCACCTCTGCATACTAAGCAATGGGAAGCAGGAACCAGAGGGTTTCAAAAAAGAAATTGGAGATTTCTAACATTTCAGAAGGAATGAAGGAATAGCAGTTCGGGTTCCAAGGACAGAAAGACTCAAAAGGCAGGAAATTGAACTGGAGGTGGTTTTTAAAATCCTTGTTTGGTTCTAAGGCAGGAGTCTTAATATATATGTTTCTACTCCTAATTGTAAGAGAATGAATACTCAACTATTAATGTTTCTAAGCTCAATGGTATTTTTTTTGAGATAGAGTCTCACTATGTCACCCTTGGTAGAGTGCCATGGCATCACAGCTCACAGCAACCTCAAACTCTTGGGCTTAACCAATTGTCTTGTCTCAGCCTCCCAAGTAGCTGGGACTACAGGCACCTGCCACAATACCTGGCTTTTGTTGTTGTTGTTGCAGTTGTCAATGCTGTTTAGCTGGCCCAGGCCGGGTTCGAACCTGTCTGACCTGGTGCATGTGGCTGGCACTATAACCACTGTGCAACGGGCGCTGAGCCTAGGCTCGATGGTAGTAAGAGCTTTCCTTCCCCCTCTTCTATTCCATTCTCCCCATTTCTAAGTCTCTGCATCCTCTCTCTCTCTCTTTCTCTGCCTCTGTCTTTCTCCTAATTTCTTTCCCTCCTGGTCTCACTCTCCCTATTTGTTTTCTTTTTATGTGCACGTGTGTGCGTGTGTCTAGCTGTCTCAGTCTCTTTCTTTCTCTGGCTCTCTTTGTTTCTACTCCTCTCTCCCTAACTCTCTCTTCTCATCAACACATGACTGTGGGTGTGTTTGTTCCACATCAGGCCTTTTGTGTACATGATCTTTGTTTTTGTAACAATTTGCAGGCTGGGGCCTTGACTAGGCTCAGCTCCCTCACAGATACCTACATTTTCCCAACTGATTGAGAGGACAGAGGTTGGTGAAGAAGTGTAAGAGAGAGCTCTGGGTGCATATGAACATGCTGGAGCCTTTCTTAACTCCTCCAACCTCAATGATTCTGCCTTGAAAGCCTCGGGTGGGTGCTGGCACCCTACTGCCAGGGGACAGGGGCCTGTGCAGGCATCAGGGTAGAATGCGGGGGTGGGTTGTGGTTACCGGAGCCACTGGGGTCAGGCTTCCTCTCTGGTCTCAGGCCTTTCATGACACAGATGCTCTCCATGACCAGCTTCACAGGGCCTGGTGGGTTCTGCATCGACTTCACCAGTGAAATGTCGGTTGGGTTCAGTGTGTCCAGTGCAGCGAGCGCAGCCTCGAGTGCCGGCATCGCTTCGGCCAGGTCCCCCTCACACTCAACCTGCAGGCAGCACAGGAACAAAGGGGTTAAGTGCCAGTGCCCATTGCAACCAGGGCTGAGGCAGAGCTCCCCTCCTGGAGGAAGCAGAGGAGGCAGCAGGAGGCCTGTCCTGCCCAGGTGCCTTTCAAGGATCAGGTGGGGTTACAGGAGCCACCGTTGGCCAGCAGCAGGGATGCAGCATGGACTTTTGGGTTATGGTTTGGATGCCCTGAACAGTTGAGCATTTGCATTGCTTGTGACTTTAAAAAATGAAGCTTTTGGTTTTAACAGGTTCCAGAGAGATATCTGAAACAAGTGAGTTCACACCTGTTGGTGAGAGTTGAGAGATGGAGCAAAGAATGAGGGTTCAGAGTTGAGTAACGGAGGGAGGGGGAGGGCAAGTTTAGGTAAGAAACAAGGCATGAGGGGTGGCAGAAGGCTAGGGATGGGGCAAGGGTCCAGAATGTATTGCACACTCTCAGAGATGGGGTTGGGGTACAGTGAGGGATGGGGGGAAGCTTGGGGACAGGGTAGATTTAAGGCAAGAGAAGGATGGGTAATGGGGACTGAGATTAGAGCTGGATAAAGTCACAGCTGGGGGGAGCGCTGGGAAAATGGGATAGTATGTATTTTGGCCAAAATGAGTGCAATGGAATATTATTCAGCCATAAAAAAGAAGAAGTACTCCTACCTGCTAAACATAGATGAACCTTGAAAACATGCGAAGAGAAAGAACCCAGACACAAAAGGCCACTCGTTCTGATTCCATGTAAATGAAATATGCAGAATGGGGCATCCACAGAGGAAGAAAGTGGGTTAGTGGTTGCCAGGGGTTGGCATCTATGGGGAATGATGCTAGTGAGTATGATGAAAATGTTCTAGAACTAGATAGTGGTGATGGTTGCACAACTTTATGAATATACTAAAAACCACTGCATTGCACAATTTAAAAGTGTTAAGTTTAAAGGCATATGAACTATATCTCAGTTTATTAAAAAAAGAAAACTTAATATTACAGGATTTTATTTTATTTTAATATTCTTCTTCTTTTTTCTTTTTTTTTTTGTAGAGACAGTCTCACTTTATTGCCCTTGGTAGAGTGCCGTGGCATCACACAGCTCATAGCAACCTCCAACTCCTGGGCTTAGGTAATTCTCTTGCCTCAGCCTCCCAAGTAGCTGGGACTAAAGGCTCCTGCCACAACACCTGGCTATTTTTTTGTTGCAGTTTGGCTGGGGCCACCACTCTCAGTATATGGGGCCAGCGACCTACCCACTGAGCCACAGGCACCACCCAATATTATAGTATTTTAAAACTGGAAGGGCCTTTATAGATTAGTTAGTAATCCATTTACTAAATCTCTCTCTCTCTCTCTCTCTCACACACACACACACACACACACACACACACACACACACACACACACACACACACACACACACAGAGTTCCAAGAGTAAACTGCATTAGCCAAGGTCATACATCTGGTTAGTCACAGAGCCAGGTTTCTGGCTCCCCACTCAGTGAATTCTTTGTTAGCCCCATGGGTCCAAGGAGTGATCACACATCCATGATTGAAGTAAACCTGGCTCAGCACCTGTAGTACAGTGGTTATAGTGCCAGCCACATACACTGAGTTGGCGGGTGCGAATGCAGTCTGGGCCAGCTAAAACAATGACAACTGTAACAAAAAATAGCCAGGCCTTGTGGCAGGCACCTGTAGTCCCAGGGACTTGGGAGGCTGAGGCAAGAGAATTGTTTAAGCCCAAGAGTTTGAGGTTGCTGTGAGCTGTGACACCATAGCACTCTACCCAGGGCGACACAGTGAGACTCAAGTCTCAAACAAAACAAAACAAAACAATACAAAACAATCATCACAGACACCCAAGGCTTTGTAGTTCTTTGCAAGTTACTTTCTTCCAGGCAGTCTTAGAGCAAGCTAAATGGTTTCTCAAGTAACTAAAAAAGGCCTGTCATAATAATAAAAGGCCTGTATTCTGTAATGGTGATGCACCACCCTGCTTATGCATCAGAGTCACTGAGCAGCATTGGTACCTCTTCATGATCAAGCTCCACGCCCAGAGATTCTGATTCATTCAGTCTGGGTGGGGTCTGGGCATCTGCATTTTTTAAATGCCACCTACGTGACTCTGACACAGAGATCTATTGAGAAACTTCAGGTGACCTGATCAAAATGGGTAAGGCGCCAACCCCATATACCGAGGGTGGTGGGTTCATAACCCAGCCCTGGCCAAATTGCAACAACAAAAAAATAGCCTGGCGTTGTGGCGAGTGCCTGTAATCCCAGCTACTCGGGAGGCTGAGGCAAGAGAATCGCCTAAGCCCGAGGATTTGGAGGTTGCTGTGAGCTGTGATAGACCCCACGGCACTCTACCGAGGGTTAATAAGTGAAACTGTGTCTCAGAAAAAAAAACAAACACTAAAAACAAAGGGCAAGAAGGAATAGACTTCACTGCCTCATGAGGGAATGACTGATGTGTGATGCATCTGGTCAAAATGATCATTAAGGTGATTATATGACTTTTTTTTTTTTTTTGCAGTTTTTGGCCGGGGCTGGGTTTGAACCCACCACCTCCCCACCTCCGGCATATGGGGCTGGCGCCCTACTCCTTTGAGCCACAGGTGCCGCCCGATTATATGACATTTTAGAAAAATGTTTGTGATAGGGTGTTAAGTGGGGGTGAAAACATGATGGACATTGCAACTGTGCTATGAGTGCCATAATGTAGAACTGTCAGTGTGTATAGACAGGGACTAAAAGGAAACTTCTAATTGAAGTTGCAAATTCAAAAGGTGTTAAAAATTGAGTTCTAAGAAATTCTTTCATATGTGTTGTTATGACACATTAATTATTTTATTTGTTTCACAATAAAATAATAAAAAATGGTCCCTGTGTTTTTAGCCATGCAAAGAGCCACGGGACTGGTTGAGAGGTATGAAGCTCAGAGCACTCTGGATGAAATATAATCAGATCTACAGTAATTTTGGCATTTCATCCTTATTAGGATGAAAAGAAATAATTCATCTATGTAACTAATTTGAGCGCCATTGTATTTGTGAGTCAAGTGTTGGAGACCTGACTTTTTCTCTTTCAGTCTCTTAATCTTCCCAGCATGGATTCCATTTGCACAATTGAGTCCCGCCTGTGCATTAGCATTAGTTGCCCCTACTGGGTAATCTGGTGGTAAGAGGAGATTAGAGAAAATTCTACAATCCTCCTATGGACAAGGACCTCAGCCCTGAAAGGTTCAGGCCTCAGGGGAATTGCAGAGCAGACCCAGGTATCTTCTCCTCTGTCCATAGTTACTTTCTTGCACATCCTGACTCATCTCCAAGATGTCACTCCCAGGATAGGTGATGGGGTGGCAAAGCATTAAACCTCACCCTTTGCACCAAAACCCATGGTAGCAGTTTATTGCCTGGGAGTGGGTGTGGTGGGAAGTCCTGCGTCATCTCCTCAAAAACCTTGTGTCGTTTTCACCTCCTTCCTGCTCCAGGAAGTTGCTATTTTCTCCTGACATTACAGAGCAGGATCCTGGGTATGTGTTCCCCTTCCCTATGGTATCCACCCATGGCAAGAGGCCTTCATCACATAGGCAAGCCCCTGGCATACAGCAAAGAACAACAATTTTGGAGAATAGCTAACATGGAACACTAAACTCTGACACGTGCTATCAACTTAACCTGTTTTTCTTTCAGTACCCCTAATAATTGAGATCTGATGTCCCTGATTCTGGTACTGAACCATGGAAGAGTTGCAAATTCATGTGCCAGAGGGGTCAGGCCCGTGATGTGAGTGTGGGAAGCAGGTTGGTTGGGGCTTTGGTGACTAGGAACACACAGGGGCAGCATCAATTTGATGCCACTAATGAGTGCAGCCCAGACATGCAGGTCCAATGTTGCCAGAATGCCTAATGTTTTTTAAAGAAAAGCTGAAATTTCAAAATTTTTACTTGAAGTCTCCTGATTTTTTGTTTGTTTGTTTGATTTGTTTTGAGACAGACTATTACTTTGTTGTCCTGGGTTGAATGCCATAGTGTCATAGCTCACAGCAACTTCAAACTCTTGGGCTCAAATGATCGTCTTGTCTCAGCCTATCAAGTAGTTGGGACTACAGGAGCCTGCCACAACACCTGGCTAGTTTTTCTATTTTTGGTAGAGATGGGGTCTCAGTCCTGCTCAGGTTGGCCTTGAACTCCTGAGCTCAAGCAATCCACCCGCCTCAGCCTCCTAGAGTGCTAGGATTACAGGTGTGAGCCACCATGCCCTGCCAAATTTCCTGATTTTTAAAAGTTGATAACTATTTCTGATTTTTAAGAAATACTGTGTGTGTCAGTGGCTGCTGGTTTGCAATTTCTGGAATAACAGTTAAAAGTAAGGGCTTGGCGTCAAAGAGCTCTGAGTTTGAACGCCACTTGGTAACAGTGTGACCTTGGACAGATAATTTACATTCAACATCTCTCTAAAAGCCAAGAATGTAAAAATCATTCTTGTACCATGATTTCATAACTGAGGAATGATACTATTTGCCTTGCAGGGCTATGAGGATGACAAAAGGTTATATAAAGCAAAAGGAGAATAATACGGTCTCCACAAGGGAAATAATTTCACTGCTAGTTCCCCAATGCCTAGTGAAGTGCCAGCACATAGTAGGTGTTCAATAAATATTTGTTAAATGGAAGAATGCCAGAGAAACCAGTGTGGTGCTGATAGGCAGTAACTATTACATACATGTATTGTTATCTTGTCATGGAATGGGTTTGGTGCATGGTGATTATTATCTTTTATGGTTTCCATTTGCCTCTTGTCTATGCCACTGGGATTAGGCATGAATAGTTTTTATAATCCAAAGTATGCATGGTGGGACTCTGGGCCCAGGGATCAGATCCCCAGGGAATCTACCACAGGCTAGGTCTCAGGTCTTATTAGAGAAAAGCCCATCTAAAAGACCTGTCCTTTTTGGGAAAATGCCCCATGACCCATTTATGATAGAATATAGAAACAGTCTCCTTCTTGCTTAAGCCCTTGTTTGAAAAATGGTCAAAAGAATTTTCTAACTGCTAAGTGGGGACAGTGGGACAAATATCTTAAACTTAAGTGCTATGAAGTCTGGATTCTGATCCCTCAACTAGCTATGCAACTCTGGAAAGTCATTTTCCCACTAAACTTTGATGCCATCAGATCTCAGATATTGATCCCTAAGTGTCAGGGTAGTTGTGATACTCAAATGGGATTGTATACTCTGTAATTCTTTAAGAAATATATAACATCACATCAACATTAATCAGATTTTCTTCATTAGAAGAATGAAGGTCTGAATGCAGGTTAAGCCCTTCCCAGGACCATTTTTTCATTGTTATAAGAATCACTTTCAAATGGGGTACTCTAGGTTCAACATTCTGTCTTCTGAAAACATTTGTTTCACACCTACAACATGCCAGGCAAAGTTGAACAAAAATGTGATGAAGGTAGAGGAGACAGCATGTGGATATCTAAAGGAAGAGCATTTAGGGCTTAGGAAACAGCCAGTGCGTGCCTTGTAATTATTTAAGGAATAGCCAGGAGGCCTGTGTGGCCCAAGCAGAATAAGGAGGGGAAAGTAGTGAGAGATGAGGTCAGCACATGTTGAGTTTTATAGACCTTGACTCTGAGTGAGATGGAGAATATTTGGAAAACAATAATGCTTCCTGGAGAAAGGCACGTGTCCGAAAGACTTGCTTCATCACTTACTACCTATGTGATGCTGGAAAAGTTGCCTGCCCTCTGATCCTCACTTCTCTCATCTGCAAGATGGGCACAGCTATGCACATTGTGCAGGACTAGATTTTTCCCTTTCCCCTCAGCTCTTTGTACCTTGATTCCATGAGCGATGGCAGCAGCAGCATTGGCTTCTTTTTCATCTGCCTGCACCAGGAGCTTCTTGGCATCAGCTTCTATTGTCTCCTCTTCAATTTTCACCATCATTTTAGCAGTCTCCTCAGAGGTGAGGATGAGTTGAGGTTGAAGGGCAGTCAGTTCTACCTGCATGACTGCCACCTGGCAAGGAAAGAGGGGTGAGAGAAATTCAGGGTCAGCCGTGTCAGGGCTGAAAATGGCAAAGTGGGCAAGAGTGAAAATGATTCTCCAACTTATGCAGAAAAGTTGAAAATACAAACCAATGACATATGCAGAAAATACAAACCAATGATTTTGACATAGTATTTGGTATATATTTGTTGGCTAGTGATCAGTTCTTTGGTCTCTCAATGCTGTGGGTTGTATTTATCAAACACTGTGCTAAGCACTAAACATATAATGGAAGACTGAAAATTTAAAAAAGGCATAGTTTCTATCCTCATCGAGCCTACATTCTAATGCTGGAGGCAGGGAGAAACAGACCAAAAGCCACGTTAAGAATTTTTTTTAAACTTCATTATTTAAGGCTGTGGAGGAAATATACACAGCTGAGATTCCTGGGGCAGAAGGAACTTTCAAGGCTACTTCCTCCAATAGTGCTATGGCCTGAAGGTTTGTGTCCTTACTCCTACCGCATTCACATGTTGAAGCCTAATCCCCAATTTGATCATATTTGGGAGTGGGGCCTTTGAAGGTAATTAGTGTTAGATGAGGTCATGAAGGTGGGGCTATCAGGATGGAATAAATGCCCTCAGCAAAAGAGGAAGAGACATGAGATTTATCTCTTTGCACTATGTGAAGACACAGTGAGAAGGTGGCTGCCTGTAAACCAGGGAGAGAGCCCTCTCCAGAACTGGATCTGCTAGTGCCTTGATCTTGGACTTCTCAGCCTCCATAATTGTGAGAAATAAAAAAAAGGTTTGTTGTTGTAGCTACCCAGTCTAGGATATTTTGCTATGGCAGCCCAAGTTGATTGAGAGCAACAGTCTGATGCCCTATAAAACATTCTTACCAATCGGTCTTCTGGTCTCTGTTTGTACACCTCTAATTATAGGGTGGTCACCACCTCTCAGGGGAGTTCTGCCATTTTTCAGAAAACTAACCCCCCTTTAATCAGATTTCCCCGATGAAAAGCTGAAATTTACCCATATGCAGTTTTTATCCTCTGGTACTGATTCTGCCTTCTAACACAGCTCAGACACAAAGAATTGGATTTCAAGTACTTGGAGAGGGTTTTCATGATATTGTACTCACTCATTGCCCCCTGGAAGTCTGTGTGACATCAGAAGCACAACATCCTTGCCTAGTTAGGGACATGGGCTCTGGAGTCACAGAGATCTGTATTTCCGCTTTAGCCCACTACTTGCCAGGCTATGTGATTATAGGCAAGTCACCTGGCACTTTTACATTTTGGATTCTTTATAACTTAGAGTTGATAATAGTATTTTCCTCATACATGGCTAGGAAGTTAACCGGCATTGTTGCCTTGTTTTTTTTTTTTGTCGAGACACAGTTCTACCCTATGCCCTGAGCAGAGGGCAATGGCGTCGTAGCTCACTGCAACCTCAGACTCGGGCTGTGGGCATCCTGCTGCCTCAGCCTCCGAAGCCGCTGAGATTACAGACGCTCGCCGCGGCGCCCGGCTGGGTTTTTCCATTTTTTTCATGAGTCGGGGTCTCACTCTCGCTCAGACAAGCCTTGAACTCCTGAGCTCAAGCAATCCTCCCGCCTCAGCCTTCCACAGTGCTGGGATTACAGGCGTGAGCCACCGCGCCCGGCAATCGGCATTGTTATTCTCTTTTCTGGTCTAGACTATCCTAGCTCCTCTTGCTGTTCTTCAAACAACGTAGTGTGCTCACCCTTACCTGGACAGGCTCCAGTTTCAACATCTCTCTAAAAGCCAAGGACCCCAAGTTGGACCTAATACCCCTAGAAGTAGGGCTACCTCTGTTCTTTCCTATCCTAGTGTTGCAGTGTTTGTGGGTTTCCTGTACATGGCAATAGGTCAACTTACTGTAAATTAGTCAGTTAGTTCTTTGTTGGAGCTGAAAATCCATCCGTATGGTTCTAAGGGTAGATAGTTTGTTAAGTGGCTCCAAGCACAAATTAATTAATAACCTATATATTTGGGCATTTTACTAAAGGCTGTATCACTTTTGTGTCACCTTATTTAACCTTCATAGCAGCCCTGTGCAGTAAAAACTGTTATCTCCTTCTTATAGAAAAAGAATCTGAGGCCCAAAGAGGTAAAATAACCATGTTCAGACTCTATAGCTATTGTGTAGTAGAGCTGGAATTGGAGATCTGGTCTGACTCCTGCCCAGTTGCCCACAAGGATGAGATAAAGGAGGCACTTGCCTTGAGGACCAAACTTAAGTGGGCACCAAAAAACTCAGTACTCAAGATAACTAGTGCTTTATTGCAAAATGTGAAGAAATAAAAATTAATGCAAAAAATCCACGAGGAACAAAATATCCAAATCTTTTTTTTTAGAGACAGAGTCTCTCTTTGTCACCTTTGGTAGAGAGTGCTATGACATCACAGCTCACAGCAACCTCCAACTCCTGGGTTTAGGTGATTCTCTTGCCTCAGCCTCCCTAGCAGCTGGGACTACAGGTGCCTGCCACAACGCCCAGCTATTTTTTTTGTTGTTGTTGTTGCAGTTTGGCTGGGGCTGGGTTTGAACCCACCACCATCGGTATATGGGGCCAGCGCCCTGCTCACTGAGCCACAGGCACCACCCAAAATATCCAATCTTAAAGAGAAAATCCCACAGGGCTGGCATTAGGGTAGGGCAGGTGAGGTGAGCTCTGCAAGTGCAGGGTCAGATCCTGTCTTTCCTTGGAGTCCTCTTAAATTCTGCACATTGAACAAGTGTCTCACCACCTCCATCTTGTCCTGGGCCTCTCTTCGTCCCTGTTCTATTTTGGCAGTGCTCACCTGTGAAGATGCAAATTCGAGTTTCTGCAAGCCTGTCAGATAACGGTTCCTCATCATATCCACCTCTTGCCTCTTGATGTTCAGGAGAGTCTTGAAGGTTAGAATCAATTCAAGGTAGGAGGTGGGGGTCACATAGTTGTGTCTACGAAGTGTATTATAATAATCAAGTGACAGCTTATTTACACTCTCCTGAAAATATTTGCACATGGAGACGACCCTGCCGAGAACACCAGGCAGTTAGGCAGGACCCAACTTCCTCCAAGAAGATTTGTGACAACTTTGGTTACAGATGTGAGGGTGTGAGAAGACATACACAGTGACTATGACCCACTTGAATCCAAAATTCCCTGAGGACAGATCAACAGATCTGAGATAGAGAAGAATGGGGGGGCGGGGAGGAAGGTGCACATTCTTACTAAAATGATCTTTGGTCAAGTCATTTCTATCTCTGATCCATCTGATGAATCACCAGGGCATAAGCAGGAGTTCCTATCTTTAACTATTGGAGAAACCTCCTCACTTTACAGAACAATATTTTAAAATGTAGGGTGGGGGACACAGTGTCTCACAACTGTAATCCCAGAACCTTGGAATGCTGAGGTGAAAGGATGCCTTGAAGACAGGAGTTCTAGAATCGCCTGAGCAAGAATGAGACCCTATCTCTACTAAAAATAGAAAAATTAGCTGGAGTCCGAGCTACTCAGAAGGCTGAGGCAGAAGACTCACTTGAGCCTAAGAGTTGAGCTATGACAGCACCGCTGCACTCTAGCCTAGCCTAGTGACAAAGCAAGACCCTGCCTCAAAACAAAACAAAAGAAACAAGGGGAAAAAAAGAAAAAAGCATAAAATAATAGGATTACCAACAGAACCAATTATATTGAAATAGACTATTCAAAACATTTTTTATTTTTATTTTTTTTAGAGACAGAGTCTCGTTTTGTCACCTTCAGTAGAGTGTTGTAACGTCACAGTTCACGGCAACCTCTAGCTCTTGGGCTTAGGTGATTCTCTTGCCTTGGCCTCCTGAGGCAAAAGAATTGGTGCCTGCCACAATGCCCGGCTATTTTTTTGTTGCAGTTTGGCCCGGGCTGGGTTCAAACCTACCACTACCCTTCAAAACATTTTTAAAGCCAAATTTGTGCTATAGTGATATACATACTTCTTTATTGATGCATTCAATCAGGGGTCGGCTAACTTTTTCTGGGAAGGGTCAGGTAGTAAATTTTAGCCTTTGTGGGTCATATGATAGCCATCAGAATTACTTTACCATTATAGGGCAAAACAGCCATAGACAATATATAAACCAATGGCATGGCTGCATTCTCATAAAACTTTATTTACAAAAACAGGTTGTGAATTGAACTTAGCCATGGACAACAGTTTTCCAACTCCTGCATTAAATAATAAGACGGGGAGGCAGGTCTAAAAACCATAACTTTAAAGGAAATTATAAGCTGAGTTATCTGTTATGACTGAATGAGTTATGAAAAGAATTGTGATTCCTACTGGTAACAACATCATTGGTCCTGCTAATCCCACTGAGTTTTATTTCCCACATTCATCATTGAAGGACATGCAAAGTACTAGCTGGATATCAGTGGTAAAAGAAGACGTAATTTTCCTCATTTCTTTTTTTTTTTTTTTTTTTTTTTGTAGAGACAGAGTCTCACTTTATGGCCCTCAGTAGAGTGCCGTGGCATCACAGAGCTCACAGCAACCTCCAACTCCTGGGCTTAAGCGATTCTCTTGCCTCAGCCTCCCGAGCAGCTGGGACTACAGGCGCCCGCCACAACGCCCGGCTATTTTTTGGTTGCAGTTCAGCCGGGGCCGGGTTTGAACCTGCCACCCTCGGTATATGGGGCCGGCGCCTTACCGACTGAGCCACAGGCGCCGCCCAATTTTCCTCATTTCTATACCTACCCACTATATTTTATCCACCAGCCTGTGGACTCATTTAAGGGTCTCCCATTATAGAGAATAAACTTTAGACCTGGTTGTTTGTACCCTCACATTAAACTGAAATAAATTTACTTTTCGAGAAAAGAAAAAGAATAAACTTAAAAATTCTCAAAATGGAATTTAAGGCTACAAATACTGGAATCCTATCTACTTCTTCATTTTCATTCATTCATTTAATACACAGTAATTGAACCTACCTTATACCAGGCATCTGTTAGGCATCAAGAATATAGAGGTAGACAATGAAGGCTAACCAATCCCTGCTCCCAGGGAGCACCCAGAATGGTCAACATTCTCATCTCTTCCCTTACTCTAGTCAAAATTAAGTCCTCCCCCACTTTTTTTGTATATCTATGCTCTGTACATAAAAAGTAAGTTTTTCACCCCGATAAGAACCAGTTTCCATCTCTTCAGCAGTAACGTTGTTCCTGTTGAAAATGCCTTTCTAAGACTACTGAAATAGCTATATTATTCTATCCAGGTCCTCATACCTATGATAACAGCATATCTCGGGACAATTCTGAACAATAAAATTTTCTTCTTTTTCAGCAAAGGTACTTTATTAAATATCTAACTAAATGTGATTTGAATTAAAAAATGTAAGATATTTTCTATATGTAAATTGAGAAATCTTTAAAACAACCACAAAAATAGAGCCAACACCTGGAATTTCTTTCTTTCTTTTTTTTTTTTTTTGAGACAGAGTCTGATTATGTTGCCTGCAGTAGAGTGCTATGGTGTCACAGCTCACAGCAACCTCCAACTCTTGGGCTCAAGTGAGTCTCTTGCCTCAGTCTCCCTAGTAGCTGTGACTACAGGTGCCCACCACAACACCTGGCTATATATGTATGTATATATATATATATATAGATAGATAGATAGATAGATAGTTGTTGTTGTTGTTGTTTAGCAGGCCCGGGCTGGGTTTGAACCCACCAGACCTAGTGCACATGGCTGACACCCTAACCACTGAGCTATGGGTGCCCAGCCCAACCCCTGGATTTTCAATCTGGAATATTTGTTTGTTTGTTTGTTGTTTGTTTTTGGGATAGAGCCTCAAGCTGTCACCTGGGTAGAGTGCTGTGGAATCACATTCACAGCAACCTACAACTCCTGGGCTCAAGCGATTCTCCTGCCTCTGCCTCCCAAGTAGCTGGGATTACAGGCGCCTGCCACAATGCCTGGCTATTTTTTGGTTGCAACCATCATTGTTGTTTGGAGGGCCTGGGCTGGATTCGAACCCGCCAGCTCAGGTGTATGTGGCTGGCGCCTTAGCCGCTTGAGCCATAGGCGCCAAGTCTCTGGAATATTTGGTATACTAAAATGCAGCTAACACTTACTCTACCCGAATGCTGTCATCAAGTTCCACATCTTCTAGAAATTTGTTGGCCACCAACTCCAGAGCATCTGTGGGCCAGGACTGGAACCAATCAATTGTACAGCAATTGATCAGCGAAGGGAACATCCTCAGGCGGTTTCTGAAGGCATCCCCAATTGGACTCATGGCTAATGAAAAGTAAATTTAGTTAATTCTTTTTCTCCAAGGCAGGCAGACCCAAAGGGGCAAGTAGCTATTTCCGAGGATTTTGGTGGTGTAGGGGAATTCACTTCCTGTGGTACTCCAGGAATGTGATTATGAACAGCTATGATGAGTGACCGAGAAGCTCAGAGGAATCATTGGGTATTTTCACATAACTTTGTGATGAGATCTCAGTGTACTACAAAAGCCTTCTAACTGGCACCCACACACTCTATAGTCCCTTCTGCATCCTTCGGGTCACTTACCCAGAGCAGCTTGAGCTCTATGACCCACTGACTCAGAGACACAGGGAGTCATCCATAGTTATGTATAGAAGTTGCCATGAGGCTATCAGCTCATTTCTAATCTTGTCTCTATCCAACCACAAATTTTGAGTTCTATACCCCAAATTCCATCCCTTGTTTATTTAGATGCAGTGTGGTAGAAGGAAGCATGATGCACAAATGGAAGTGTGAAGAGGTTAGTGTGGCTGAAGAATGGGGGGAGAAAGGGAATGTTGGTTTGAGATGAAGTGTGGATACCGGGGATAGTCTAGCGAGTGGCCTTTGAGACTACAGGTTAGGAATTTTGGTCCTTATCCTACTAGAAAATAATTTAGGGGGTTAAGTTTTGTGTGTATGTATGTGTATGCCTGAACACACAATGATCAAATTTGCAATATATGAAGAAAATCATACTGGGTCAATGGAACAGAAAGGATAAGAGTAAAGACAGAAAAAAACCAGAAGGTTGCAAAGGTGAGGTCTGGAGGAAAGACAGCAGCTTAGCTAATGTGAAGGTGATGGAGGCCAAGATAAAAGCGCGAATATGACAGACAGCTAGGAGGTGGAAAATAGATAAGACTTGGTAATGAGAGAAAAGCATTAAACATAATTCCTAGGTTTCTAGATAGACAGGGAATGCCATTAATAGTGATAACAACAACAGACATTGTTCTGTGCAAGGGTCATATACTCATATGTACTCTTTCTCTAAGGAGAATTCAGACAACGGTAGAGATTGGTTTAAAACAGTTGCTCAGGTACATTTCAAAACTATTAAGAAAGGAGTATAATTGTGATGGATGTGTTAATCAGTGCAATGTAAGCATTTCACATTGTATATCAAATCAGTACACTGAACTCCATAAATGCATCAATGTACACAGTTATGATTTAATAAAAACAAAAAAATTAAAAAATTAAAAAACAAAAAAACCCCACCCCCCAGTTGTTCAGGACAGTGAGACACGTTGTCGGAAGAACTCCAGGCCCTGACCCCTATTGGGCTAACCCTGGGACCATTGCTACAGGATTAGGGTTCTTAGGGTTCTCAGAAGACCCTGAAACACCCCAGGGAAAAAGGGCAAACTGAGTTTGCTTTATCTTACCAAGGACAATGTGAAGGTTCTTTTTCACCTTCTCAATAAAGAAGTTATACATGGAAAGGGGTGTGACATCAATCTTCTCTCCTTCAGCCCTGGCTGCTATTTGCATCTTCTCCACGATGTCAGCCTTTTCATCAGCAAGGAAGATATTGGGCACATCGCCAGTGTTCAGCAGCATATTGACGTCCTCCACAAATGACTCATCCTTGATCTGGTTGTCAGCAAAGAGGAAGACGGTGCTCTTGTTGGTCACACCAGCCTGTAGCATGATCTTCTTGAGATCCTCCCGCCAGTCATTGCCAGTGTAGTTCTTAGTGATCTCAATCTGGTAGAGCTCGTATGAGTTCATGAATGTGGACAGTTTGGTGGCACTTTGCCGTCCACTGCCCCCAATGCCCACCAGGAGCAAGTGGCCTTTGTCTTGCTTCAGGACCCTGCAGATCCTGGAGATGTGCTCAATGGCAAACCTGAACATGACCAAGGACATGGGAGCCTTACTGACATTGTTGAACTCTTCCAGATAGTACTCCATGACTGCTGTGAGCTGTTTCATGTCAGTGATCTCATCATAGATTTTTGGGTCACTTTCTGGCTTGAGATAATCTCCAAAGAAGAGGCTACGAATGTTATCATCGACAATCTTTCCAGTAGGTGACAAGTGGATAAGCACCTGTGAGAAGAATAAGTCTAAGCTGGGCATTCAGCCAGTGTCCCAACCAGGCTGGTAGTAGAAAGGGTGGAGGGATGAACAGGAGATGTGTGTGTTCCCTCTGAGCACATTCTTCAAAGTCATGGTTCATCAATAGTTTTTAAAAAAAACATAATATGTAGACCTGATGGTTGTAAAAACTATGATGAAAGGACTTTAAAGAAAGCATGTAAAAGCAAAAGTCAGTCTATTACTAAGTGGTCAGACTGTAAGGTTCCCAAAAAAGGCAGTTGAAGGATGACATTATTTTTTTATTTGCTTTTCCTCCACCAAGTAGAGATACAGGCATTACCTCTGGTCTCCACTCTGTGCCTAGAGTAGGTATGTTTTAGATATTTTAACCTGGTGATGCTTTTGCACTTAGAAGAATGGAACATGAAACAGTTTTGAAATCATTCTATGGGAAATCACAGCTTCTTAGCAATGGAGGTAGAACCAGATGGTGCAAATATATAGGTTTAAAACAACTGTTTTTATATCAAAATGGAAAAGATAAGATGGAAGACCATAAAAATCTTTCACCTGGGCTTTATAAGGGCCTCAGTCCAAACCATGAAAACTTAATGGTTCATTTCTCAACTCAAATTAATTGACCCTAAAATGCATTTTAAATTATTTATAAACAAATAACATCATATATTAAACCACTTTGAATGGATACAAACTTACAGGTTACTTCAAAAGTGAAGCAAAATTGGAGAAAGAAAATATCACCAAATTAAATGACTGGTTGACTCAATATCATTTCCCAAGGTACAGAGAAAAGAGCTGTGGGTCTCCATTGGGGGGGGAACCTGAACTGTGAGATTAATGCGATCAAACACTTGGAACCATTTCTGAGACCACAGAATCTGGCTTACCTTTTCTTATTTATTTAAAAAAATTCAGGCTAAAATGAGAATACCAAAGATTAGGTAACATTGTTTGTGTTTCTAAGGTAAAGTTCAAGTTGTAGTTGAGGCAGCTGAGCCCTTCATTCAGGGAGGGTGCAATGTGTGCATCAGGTGAGAGCCTAACAATCCTCCTCCCTCCTCTCCTTTCCTTTCTCCTTCCTCTCTCCTCCCCTCACTTGAATATTCTTGTGTTATTCACTTGTATGGGCGTGTAGTTGTTTTTCTATTAGATTTATATTGGTATTGAGTACATTGGATACTTGCTTTTCCATTCTTGTGATACTTTACTAAGAGGAATATATTTCAATTCCATCAGGTAAATACAAAAGATGTAAAGTCGTCATATTTTTTATAGTTGAATAGTATTCTGTGGTATACATATACCATAGTTTATTAATTCATTCGTAGGTTGATGGGCACTTGGGTTGCTTCCATGTCTTGGCAATTGTGAATTGAGCTACAATAAACATTATCACCTAACCCCAATGAGAACAGCCCACATCACAAAATCTCAAAGCTGCAAATGTTGGTGTGGATGTGGAGAGAAGGGAATACTTTTACACTGTTGGTGGGACTGCAACTAATACAGCCTTTATGGAAAGAAGTATGGTGAATCCTCAAAGAGCTAATGTAGACATTCCATTTGATACTGCGATTCCATTACTAGGAATCTACCCAGAAGAGAAAAGACCATTTTATCACATGGCTTACCTTTTCTACAGTCTGCTTGAAGCAATTGGAGGTGGTTTCCTTCACCAGGTTGAAGAAGACTTGTCTGTCTTCTTTGTCAACCAGACGGTCATAGAAGACTCGATAAACCTCATGGATCCAAAGCCGGATAAATTTTTCTACATCCTAAAAATCCAGAGTTAATTACTTGAGTGAAAAGAAGGTGGCACCTGAGGTGGCAGTTCTCCAGTAGTATGTAAATCCTTGGGTGAGGATTAAACAGGCTAATGTTTATGAAGTACTTAGCACAATTCCTAGGATAGACTAAATTCTTTTTTTTTTGAGACAGAGTCTCAAGCTGTCGCTCTGGGTAGAGTGCTGTGGCATCACAGCTCATAGCAACCTCAAGATTTTCTTGCCTCAGTCTCCCAAGTAGCTGGGATTACAGATGCCCGCCACAACACCCAGCTATTTTTTGGTTGTAATTGTCATTGTGTTTGACAGGGCTGGGCTGGTTTTGAACCTGCCAGCTCTGGTGTACGTGGCTGGCATCCTAGCCACAGAGCTACAGGCACCAAGTCGTGTAGACTAAATAATTAAAGAAAATTAGCTTTTATTACTATGATACAAACCATATAGCTAAAGATATTGATGAATGATCTTGGTAGCAGAAATGATAGCGGCTGACCTGCAGGTGGGTGTGAGGGCAGAGCAGTACCCCTTGGATGACCCGTGAGAAGTCCCGCAGGTTAAAGACGTAATGCGACTTAGAGGGTGTTGGCAAGAAGTTCTCCACTGCAGCTCTATATATTGTCTTAGTAGCTTGCACCAGTATCTTTCCATGCCTTGGGAGGAAGGGGAGGGCACAGCAATCAAGGAGGAGCCAGAACTGAGAGTACCCAGGCCAATATGCTAGAAGACATAAGAACCTCTTACCTTAAGAATGACACATCGAATCCTTTCCCAAAGTGCCAGTCAACGATGGAACTGAAAATCTTGGTTAAAATGTCATCCTCAAAGGCATTGATAGAAATGATATTCAGATGGCGAGTGAATCGTCCTGGAAAAGAGGCACGTGTGGGTGCACATACAGTCACACTGCCTAGACCTAGTGACCCTGGATATGGGAGAGTTGGCTTTCCTTCTGTCTTCAAGTTCTAGGGCTGAGCTCTATATGGCAGTCTCTAGCCACATGTGGCTTTTAAGTGAAAATTAATTAACACTAAATGACATTCATCTCAAGTGCTCAAGAGCCACATGTGGCTAGTGGCTGCTGTATTGCACAGTAAGTATATAGAACATCTCCATGTTGCGGAAGTTCTATTAACAGCACTGGTCTAATGCTTAAGATTGGTTTTAAAAGATAAGGGCAACACGTGATCATTGTAAAATAGCCAAACAATTCAGAAATCTTTTGTAGAAAGTTAATATCTCCTTTTTTCACTTACCTCCCACAAAGCAACTTAATTCTCCCACTGCCCAAGTTAACCATTATTAATTTGGTATTATTATTATTATTTTTTTTTTTTTTTTTTTTTTTTTTTTGTAGAGACAGAGTCTCACTGTACCGCCCTCGGGTAGAGTGCCGTGGCGTCACACGGCTCACAGCAACCTCTAACTCTTGGGCTTACGCGATTCTCTTGCCTCAGCCTCCCGAGCAGCTGGGACTACAGGCGCCCGCCACAACGCCCGGCTATTTTTTGGTTGCAGTTTGGCCGGGGCTGGATTTGAACCCGCCACCCTCGGCATATGGGGCCAGCGCCCTACTCACTGAGCCACAGGCGCGGCCCCAATTTGGTATTATTATTATTATTATTTTTGCTGATGCCATAAAGTTGACTATAAAACTCCATGGAATTCCCAAATAACTGTTAGAATTATTGGTGAATTTAGCAAGGTCACAGGATTTGGTATTCTTCTATTTATCTGTCTAATTCTAGATATATCCATATCTATTTATACCAGTTTTATTGATATCCTAATAATAATTCACACACCACATAACATCTAATTCATCCATTTAAAGTATATGATTCAATGATTTTTAAGTATATTCAGAATTATGCCACTATTATCACAATTTTAAAACATTTTATCCACTCCAAAAAGAAACACTGTGCCCATTAGCAGCCACTTCTCATTTTCTTGTCGTCCTCGACAACTAATAATCTACCTTCTGTCTCCATAGATTTGCCTGCATATTTTTTGAAAGACATTTTGTTATAAAGTAAAACACAGATACAAGAAACCATATAAAATAAATGTATACTTTAATGATTCATTTCAAGATTAATATCTTTACTCCTACCTTTCAGGTCAAGAAACAGAACTTTGCCAGCCCTCCACAGAAGTTTCTTCACATATGCCATCTCCATCAGAGCCCTCTCCTCTTTCTCCCTCTAAAAGTTATCATCATCCTGACTTTTAGAGTGATTCCTGCCTTGCATTTCTTTATGGCTTTTATCACTCAAGTTTCATTCCTAGACACCAGAGTTTAACTCTGCTATTAAAAACCGTTTTATCTTTAAGTTTCTTTTCAATCTATTGGTTTCCTCCCAATCTTTCTTTTCTCTTTCATTTGTTGATGATGTGGGATGCAGGATTTTGTTAATTACATACTCATGGTGCAGTTTAACACAAAATTGTAATTGTATCCAGAGACCTGATCAGATTCAGGTTCTATCTCTTTGGCCAGACTATAGTGGGTGGTATGTTCTTTTATCAGAAGGAACATAATGAGTTTCTCCTTTTATGACATTGGTAACTACTATTAATTCATTGGGCATTGCAAAATGGCTGTATTCTGAGTCTCTTTTTCATTTATTAGTTAGACTATTTTTATGAACAGATTTGATTATACAGTGGTACACTTCATATAAATAAGTCAGGGCAAATGTTTTGATTCTTTCTCATTTAATTTGCTATTATTATTATTATTTTTGCTGATGCCATAAAGTTTACTATAAAACTCCATGGAATTCCCAAATAACTATTAGAATTATTGGTGAATTTAGCAAGGTTCCAAGATAATTAATTAGTTCCCTAATGTCCTCTGAAGGTGATCAACTAATATTATTATGGATTCAAGGGTTTAAATATATTTTGATAAATTTCAATTGGTTGAAATTACTATTATTGTTGAAGCTCAAATTTCCCCATCTTTGACCAGTGACAGCTTTTTTATATTGATAACCAAGTCCTTTGACATGACTTTAGTAGTCTTTGATAGCTTTCTTATTATCTGGTACATCAAGAGGTTACAGATGTACTTAAGCCTCCATGTATGTGGCTGACACTGTAACCACTGTGCTACGGGCGCCAAGCCAGGATGATCTAATTTTATTGCTAATAAGTCATGTGCTAGTTTTGCCTAGATGCCCAAAATAATTTTTCTTTTTCTTAAAAGTCCAGTTAGTCACGTCTGTAATCCTAGCGCTCTGGGAGGCCAAGGAGGGTGGATTGCCTGAGCTCATGGGTTCCAGACTAGCCTGAGCAAGAGTGAGGCCCTGTCTCTAAAAATAGCTGGGCGTTGTGACCGGTGCCTGTAGTCCTAGCTACTTGGGAGGCTGAGGCAAGAGAATCACTTAAGCCCAAGAGTTTGAGGTTGCTGTGAGCTGTGACGCACTCTACTGAGGGTGACAAAGTGAGACTCTGTTTCAAAAAAGAAAAAAAAAGTCCACTAAGTTTTTAAGTTTATGTCTTAGCAGTGATCATTTTTGAGTCAATCTTCTTAGGTATACAATCTTCTTAGAATTACATACTCTCCAGTATGAATTAAAACAAGATTTTTTTCATGAGCATTTTAGTAGATTATGGTTTTTATTGTTTCTTCTGTTTCTTTACTTTGATTTTCTTCTTCAGATACTTGTTAGTTGTATGCTGGATTTTCTTAGTGTGAATTAAACATTTGTTGCTTGCTCTCAAATCTTTTTAATCCTTCTTTTCATTTCTTTTTGAAATTCTTTTATTGTGTTAATATATGTATCATAAAATTTACCATTCTAAACATTTTTTTTTTTGAGACAAAGTCTCAAGCTGTCATCCTGTGTAGAGTGCTGTGGCATCATAGCTTACAGCAACCTCCAATTCTTGGGCTCATGTGATCCACTTATCTCAATTTTTCTATTTTTAGTAGAGACAGGGTCTTGCTTTTGCTCAGGCTGATCTCGAACTTGTAAACTCAAACAATCCACCCACCGCTGCCTCCCAAAGTGCTAAGATTACAGGTGTGAGCTACCATGTTTGGCCCATTCTAAACATTTTTAAGTATACAGTTCAGTGACATCAAGCACAGTCACATTTTTTGTTTTTTGGAGACAGAGTCTCATTTTGTCGCCCTCAGTAGAGTGCCATGGCATCACAGCTCACAGCAACCTCAAACTCTTGGGCTTAGGTGATTCTCTTCCCTTAGCCATCCAAGGAGCTGGGACTATAGGTGCCTCCACAATGCCCAGCTAGTTTTAGAGACAAAGTCTCGCTCTGGCTTAGGGTGGTCAAGAACTGGTGAGCTCAAGCAATCCACCTACCTCAACCTCCCAGAGTGCTAGGATTACAAGCGTGAGCCACGGCACCCGGCTACCACATTCACCTTGTTGTATAATTATCACCACCATCCATCTCCAGAATTCTTTCATTTTCCCAAACTGAAATTCATTAAACACTAACTCCCCAATTCCTCTTGCCCCACACCCTTTTAACAGCCATTCTACTTTCTGTCTGTATGAATTTGACTACTTTGAGTACCTCATATAAGTGGAATTATACACTAGGTATCCTTTTGTGACTGGCTTATTTCACATGGCATAAACGTCCCCATGGTTTATCCATGTCATAACACATGGCTTCACTTAATTTTTATTTAAAAAAATGTCATCCTTTTAATTTCTTTTCCTTCAGACATTGTTGGTTGTGTTTATTCTATTTTGCTTTCCTTAGTTTTGGCTTTATTTCCAAAATAACGTTCCTCCTTATTTCTCGAGTTGCAGTTGCTGAATTTTTTAGTTCTGATTTATGTTGTTCTTTCATGTCTTGCATCACCTCGCCAATGTCGTTTAGATTGTTTTAAAGTAACAGATTACAGTTTTTTGAATATTCTTTTTATTCCTTTGAAGTAGGGGTTTTATTCTGCTCTTTATTCTCTTTATTACTATATTAACTTTTATGAAATGTGTCCCCAATCCTTCCTCCCCCCTCATTTCTATGGAAATTAGAAGGAGGCTTGATTCAAATGGCTCTTCTAACTCTGCAAAACTCCCTATTCTCTTGGTTTCTTAAATGTTAAAAAATACAGTGAGTTGCTTTTTGAAGTTTCCTGCCTCTGCTCCTGTCTCTCACTTTAATTTGGACCATCTCTTTCTTTGGTTTCTATTTTCCTTAACCTGTTCAATTTTTATTCAGCTCCCAGCAGCTTCTCTTCAGTGTGCAGTCTTGCCTTCCATGGGAGACCTGGCTGGGCAGTTTGGAGAAATCACTGGGGCTAAGTTCCTTCATCCCCTTCAGTGTTCACTACAGCTTGATTGTACTCAGTTGTTACTTGAATAGGTGAAAGCCCTGCAAACTTCAGCTTTTCTTTGGGGTTCTTCCATTCTCAGGTCTGTTAGATGGCCTATCACTCCCTCTGCTTTCTTCTGGACAGATGCAGATAATATGCAGGTTTTGTAACTATCAGTGATTCGCTCCCACTTATTTGTACTTTGGAATTTGTAAGGACACCCTACAAACCAGCCTTGGCTTTGCTATCCAGTTGATCTGTTTTTATGTGAGAAATTTGGGAAGATCCAAAAAATGTACTGCCTTTGCTGCTGCCATATCCCCAAATTTCTTTCCATATACATATGCTAAAAATTATATACAGGGTGTCCATAAAGTTCATGCGCAATTTTATTTTAAATTGCGCATGAACTTTATGAACACCCTGATATATATATTTTAATATATTTAAATATATTTATATATTCATATCATATATGTATTCATTTTATATGTATATATTTATATATGAATATATATTATGTTTATATAAAATATATAAATATATGTACATATATTTATGTAATATACACTTATAATTTATATATACTTATATATTTATATATTAGTATATATACTGATATATTTGTTTATATAAAACTTTTATACTTATATATGTATATATTTGTATATCATATATACTTATATATGTATATCTATACATATATACTTATATATTTCTATAAATATATACTTATATATAAATATATACTTATTAATATATATTTACATATAGAGTTATCTGTGTATACCATCTACACTTACATATACATACTGACAAATGTAGGTTTTACTCTTTAAAAAAGTAATTGCAGAATAATATTTTTATACATTGTTGATCTGGAACTATTGGTGGCTTTGTGAACTTAACCATTTGATATTATTTTCCCCTAGTCTGTGTCACCCAAACCCAGATCTGTCTGTTGCCAAACCTTCTTCAGCCACCACACCGTATTGCCGTGAGTCTCGGTTTCCTCATTTCGGCCCTGACACCTGGTAGCTGGTAGCTGGGCTGGCAATTATCAGCTAGGCTGTTAGTTCTCTGCTGAATACAATTTCATTAAATATCAACATCAGATGTGATTACTCCATGATTACAATGGAACAAGATAGAAACAAGATTGCTCTGCAACCATGGAAATGACCACACTTCCTCCCTCTCAGCTAACATGAATGACTCTGCTTCTTTATCAAGTGTCAGCGCTAACCCCATTTCATTCCTCCTGCTTCCTAGAAAAATAATTATTAAGATAGCCACTCACAGGATTATCCCCACTTCCTGAAAGTACTCAGTCCAGAACTGAGCCCCTGCTCCCTGAAGCCTTCCCCCACATCGCCTCACTTTCATCAGGCACTCCCTCAGCTTTCTCAGGTGTGCAGACACGCTTGTTGTAGCAAATCAATATACTTAATTTTACTTGACTACAGATGTGTTCCTGGTGTCATGGGGTACTGGGCTTCATTACAGGGTCTTCAAAAGATCACATTTGTAACATAGCTTGAAAATTGTCAATTGATGTGCAAATAGTAGTTAGTACCAATTTTTTTTTAAAGTTAGGGTCTTGCTGTGTTTCTCAGGCTGGTCTCAAACTCTAGGCCTCAACTGATCCTCCCACCTCAGCCTCTGGAGTTGCTGGGATTATACGCATGAGCCTGCAAGGAACACTGGAAACAGATATTCTCTTTTGAATGGTTAGGTTCTAAATAGAGAAAAGTAATATAGCAAGCTCCTCTCCCTTTCCTCACTGGTAAGAGAGGTGTTGAATTTATAGATGCTAGGTGCCTGAGATCTCGTTGTATCTAAAGCCAAGGCAAAGGCACCTCTAAACTCCACACTTGAAGAGGAAGGTAATCTTTTGGGTACCCTAGAGAGACCACCCTATCCATTTTCCTCATTTTACAAACACCATGGAGGAGAGACTTGTCCAAGTTCACAGAACCCAAGTCTGGAAATGGTATGAAGATTCTTAATCTTATTCTTTATGGGAATAAAAGTAAAAATTCCTATACACCTAGACGGATCAAGTGGTACCTGGAGCAAGATACACTCCTGAACTGTTAGATGATAAGGGAAAAACCCTGTTAACTTATTTGCTACTATTATTATTATTATTTATTTTACTTAGGCCACTTTGGGTTAGATTTTCTGTCTCTATCAACTTGAAGAATTGTAACAAATACAACAGGTGACTGTGTCACGCACCGGTAATTGGGGACCTCTGATCTAGTCACCCTCCTGGAATACACTGAACTCTCCTTTTCATAACAGACTTCTGTTTGTCTAGGGTCAACCCAAAGACTCCTCACGTCCTCTCTTTATGTTCTTATTCTTTTTTACTCAACTTCCAACATCAGTTCTGGAGTCTAAACACACTTTTGCTCACACTCCATTGGGACAGGGTGCGCTGCGCCGACTCTTCTTTCATGGAGGTGGCCCAGCTCTGCTGGGGGTGGCAGGAAAGAGGAATGAGCTCTTTCCTTCACATACCAGTAATGTCATTCCTTCCTCCTCCAGGGGGGCCCATAGCTGTCACAAGCAGCACATCCACAATGTCGAGCCTGTTTGTGTCTTTCTTGTCAAACCAGTAACCATGGTCAATCCATTGCCTTAGGAGCTCAATGGGGGGCTGGGCCCCATATACCTCTTTGGCTGGCATGTTGAGGTCATCTGGGGAAAGAAGCCACAGTCACATGTTATAAATCCACGCATCCTCTGCTGTCATGGGCAGTAAGAGGTGGCAGTTGCTTTTGTGGGGAAGTCCGTGCCCAGTCATCCCATTTCACACTCCAGGCAGGGCCCAGTCAGTGGACATCTGTCCAGATGGGAGATGAGACCTCCCTCTGTCTTGCTGAGACCTCTGCTCATTGTGACTATAAGGAGGCATGGTTTGCCATCAACAAATGGGCATTTAACTTTTTCCCATTTTCCTCAACCAAAATGCATATGTATTGATTGTCTGCTATATACTAGATGTTTTGTTATGTGCTGGGGATATGAGGGTGAGAAAGACAGTCAAGCTACCAGCCAATAGAATACGTAATTTGACCAGAAGGTAACAGTTAAACTCTAGTGGGAGTAAGGCTTTGATCTGGGATTTTTGATGAGCAAAAAAAAAAAAAAAATAGTAAAAATAGGCTATGACTTCCTTGAAGGCAAGGACTAATATTCCCCATTCTTGGCACATAGGAGGCACTCAACAAAATGGAGGCTCTTTTAGTTTTTCTGCAACAAACATTGTTTGAGTGCCCAGTTTGTGGCAGGTGACATTTTAGGAACTTTTTTTTTGGAGACAGAGTCTTATTATGTTGCCCTCGGCAGAGTGCCGTGGCATCACAGCTCACAACAACCTCAAACTTTTGGGCTTAAGCAATTCTCTTGCCTCAGCCTCCCAAGTAGCTGGGACTACCGGCCCCAGCCACAGCGCCTGGCTATTTTTTGGTTGTAGTTGTCATTGCTGTTTGGCAAACCTGGGCTAGGTTCAAACCTGCCAGCTCTGATGTATGTGCCTGGTGCCCTACCTGCTGTACTACAGGTGCTGAGCCAACATTTTAGGAACTTTACACACTTTATATTATCTAGTCCAATAATGGCCTTATAAGGAAGATAGTATTGCCTGTATGTCTAAAGTACAGAACTGAGGGTAGAGAGGTTAAGTCACAATAAACCAGGGATTAAAAAGGAAGGAAGGAGAAAAGGATGGGAGGGAAAGAATACTAAACTGTATTAACTGGAAATGTTTTCTGTCCCAGAGAGAGCAGAAGGAATGTACAGAAGTGCTACAAGGGGAAGCTCTGGTTTGCTGCAGCTTGGGGTGAAAGGACCTGGTTTTGTTTCGACCCGAGTCAATGTCTTACCCACAAATACCACTGCTTTCTTTCCTATGGGAGGCCCAAAAAGGCCCTTCCGCCTTCGATCCAGCTTGGACATGATGATATCTTGGGTCTGATTGGCTGAGGTTCTTGCAGAGAAATTGATGCAGTTGGGGAGGTAGGTATTTTTTGGCAGGCGGAGAAGGAAATTGTTGGTGATAGCCGATTTGCCAGTGCCTGTGGGCCCCACAAACAGCACTGGAATCTCATGGTTCAGGTAGATTTTTAAGAAGAAGGACTGCCGGGCTGTCTCCATTGTGGGGATGATGAGTTCTGAGATCTATGCCACAAAGACATGGGAGAGTCTTGGTCTTGGCCCCAGGAAATTGGATCCTGGCATTCAAGAAACCTGGGTTTAAATGCTAACTTCATTTCTTACTATCTTTGGGTCCCTGAATGAGCATTTAACCTCTCCAGGGACCTCAGTTTCTTCATCTGTGAATAATAATGATGCCTAATTCACAGAGCTGGTTTGAGGCTTAAATGAGACTTCACATGTAAAGTTAGGCATTACTGTCTACATTTTGTGGGTGAGCAAACAGAGGTCCACAACCTTTTGGCAGCTCGCCCAATTAACACAGCAAATAAGTGAAAATGATGGGATTTGAATCTTAGTTTGTCAGATTCCAGAGTCTACAGTCTTAACTACTCAACTATCACATTATAAACAACAATTAGAGTAAGCATCGGTCCATGGCTGCTGTCTTCTGAGACCATTGCTCTGAGCCAACCTGTCTGCCTTGTCCCAGGCAAGATCCGCCTCCCATTTGCCATTGATACTGCCTAGCTAAGAGGTTTAAGTAGGACCCTGAAGCCCCTGTTCCCTGTACTTGTCTCTGATTTGCTTTTCTCAATACTTGGATCCTTGATTCTAAGACCCAGCAGCCCCCATATAATCCCTTGCCTTTTCAAATATGGGGACTGCACAGATTCTTCTTGGTATTCAGGTCTCAGATGGACTCTGAGGGCTTGGTGTTGGGCTTCTGGAATCCCTATAACTTTTAATAGAACACCTTATTTTCGCTTGACTTCTCTGAGCCCTATCTCTATCATTAGCCATTTCGCCACATTTGTTCCCTCCATGGCGGGAGGGGATTGTATCATGTGCCAAAGTCTCCTTGTATGTCTAAGCTGAATGGGACCAGTGAGAGAAATTGAGGCCACGGTGCTGAACAACTCCAGGGAATATCACTCACGCTGTGGTTCACATAAATGGTGCCCCTTAAAGCAAAACTAGACCACATCCAACTGGTGTCACCTGGGTCTGTGCAGCATGGCGGCCCTATGTATGCTGGTATAAAAAAGAGTGACTTTTTTCTATAATAATTTAAATCAAAGGAAAAGGATCAGATGAGACAAGGGAATTAAGTGGAGAAGAAGAGAATTAGCAGGTGTTGAGTTATGGATGCTTTGCTTGCGTTTCCTGCTGAAATCTTCCTGGTACCACTCTTCGGCAGCTATATAATATTACAGGTGAAACAACTAAGAATAAAAAAAAATGGCTAATTTATCTAAAACCACAGAGCCAGTAAATGATGCTAAATGAGGAACCAGGTCCACGATACCTATTTTGCTACCAAGATTGGGAATTTAAAGCAAGTTTGGTTTCATAGATTTTTATTTTCAGGAACTAGACCAGTTGTTTGACAAGGGAAAATTTCCCAGCAGGACTGACAATATGTTCTGTATTGGATTCTTCAATGTGTATTAATTTAGCAAGATTTCAAATCTCTGGAGTTCAAGTAACTAAGCTCGTAAGGAGAATTAACGTTCAAGAGCTCAGTGCTAGGTTTTTCTTTATAACTCTCAGTCCCCCACATGTGTTCTGAAGTCAGGATGCATTCACCCTGCACACTACATCCTTACTATACATGCAGCTGGCCTACTCAGTGGCTGACTTAGTTGTCAATATCTTCACTTCCCATCCACTGACTGCTACTCTAACCAGAGCTTAAATGACTGGCCATCGCTCCAGAAAGATAAATTATGTCCACTAGATTCTACTAACAGGGGCATAAAAGTGCTTATCTGAAAGTATTATCTACAAGGACTAAAATGTGTCAGAGTTGCAGGTAAATCATCTGTTAACCAGGAAACTTATTAAATCAGAAACCGTTTTTCTGAAAATTCTGATCAAGGAAATTTTTCTCTGAGGATTTTAAAAACTCTTTTTGCTGAGATGACTGAGGGGTGAACTGATGACCAGCTGGATGATAATAATCAGAACAGAAACACACATTGATCCAGCCCCTTGTATGTGCCATGTGCTCATGTATACCACTTTCAATCTTTGCAATCATCCTTTAAATGCTTTTTTAAAAATTTTTGGTTAAGTAAACTGAGGCACAGTGGGTGAAGGCTGAGTAAGGAAGTTGGGTCTCTTTGATTCTAAAGCCCATGCTTTTGAAAGTTCATTCAGCTCATGTTTAAATCTTTTCCTAAAGAAAGCTCTTCAAAATGTTCACAAAGAACTGTTAATTCCTCCACCTGGAGAATATTTGGGTCATTCCAGAAACCACAGTTCTGTGGACAATGCTTCTCTTTTTACCTTTGCACCAGCTGGAATATTTTCCTCCTCTTTGGTGATGTACTCCGTCCATATGTCCCAATGTCCACCACCTTGTTTGACAAAGTAAAAATCATAGATGCTTCCTGGACTCAAAGAAACAAAACAAGTCATCAGCACACTAAAGGTTTACGTTTCATATCTGGGATATTTAATTACTTTAGCTATAGGTCTCTGAAAATGTATAACTACCAATACTGGTATTGCTGCGATGAAACTTATATATTGCTGGTAACTGTGTAACCTGAAACAACACTTTTTAAAGAAAGTGACTTTATCATTTGTGTAAAACGATAGCTGTTAATTATAAACTTATTTTATTTATTTTTTTTTTTACACAGACTCTTGCTCTGTCATCTGGGCTAGAGTGTCATGGCCTCAGCCTAGCTGACAGCAACCTCAGATTCCTGGGCTCAAGCAATCCTCCTGCTTCACCCTCCCATGGTAGGGGACTACAGGCACCCACCACTATGCCCAGCTAATCTTTCTAGTTTTAGTGGAGATGGGGTCTTGCTTTGCTCAGGTTGGTCTCAAACTCCTGAGCTCAAGCAATCCTCCCAGTTCAGCCTTCCAAAGTATTAGGATTATAGGTATGAGCCACTGCAGTTGGCTTATTAAATGTGGCTCAGTGTGTAGGGTGCCAGCCCCATATACCAAGGGTGGTAAATTCAAACCCAGACCCAGCGAAACTGCAACAAAAAATAGCCGGGCATTGTTGTGGGTGCCTATAGTCCCAGCTACTCGGGAGGCTGAGGCAAGAGAATCGCCTAAGCCCAGGAGTTGGAGGTTGCTGTGAGCTGTGACGCCACAGCACTCTACCAAGGGCGATAAAATGAGACTCTGACTCTAAAAAAATATATATATATTTTTGATAATGTAAACAGCAAGTGTTAAAATAGAATAAAAAGAGGCAATAAATCACTCCAGATCCCGATTCAAAAATACCTTTATGGCAATCCCTCCAGCTCCACACAAACATACTGACGATAGCAAGATAGAGAAAGGATTTTGTAAGAATGAGATCATCCAACATATACTATTTTTAAATAAGGTGTTAAATTTAGTTTAACTTACATCTGGTAAAAGAAAAGGAGACTAAAGTGAAACTGAGAGACCTGTTGATTTTCCGATACATCTTTATTCACTACAGGAGATCTGGTTCCTAAAAAAATAATTTTCCTTAAAAATTATTCACTTTTTCCTACTTTATTCACTACAAAAAGATGCCAGTTTCCTTAAAAAAAAAAAAAAAAGGCCATTAAAGGGTTAAAATCACTATGCTTTAAAAAAATCTCTTAATCCAAGTTTGTTGTTGTATTTTAACTTTTTATTGTGAAAAAATTTAAAAATACATGAAAGTAAGAAGAATAGTATAATAAACCGTCATGTACCTATCATCCAGCTTCTACAATTATCAATATTTTGTAATTCCTGTCTTATCCATTTGCCCACCACCAACCACCACCACATTCATTTTTCTCTCTTCCTTCTTCCCTCTTTTCTTTTTCTCTGTTTCTTTTTCTCTCTCCCCTTCCATCCTTCCTTCTTCCTCTTCCTTTTTTCTCCCTCTTCTCTCCTACTTTTCTTCCCTTTTTTTTTGGTCTGGAGTATTTTAAAGCAAATTCAGCTGTCACACATTTCATTTGTAAATACACGTGATTCAATCTTAAACCAATGTCATGAACACCTTTATAAACTATGAGATGATGAACTCTCACTCTTCCCTCCACCTCCACCCCCAATCCCCAGCTCTTTCAGTCATTGATGATGTTATATAACCTTTACTTTGTCAGGATTTATTATATTCCTACTTTGTTCTACAACTGTAATTCTCCTATTCCTCTTATGTCTATATCTAAATAGATTAAATGCTCAGACCTAGGTCTTTTAACACTGACCATTCAAGAGCTCTTTATTTTGATTCATCTCTTAATTGGTCAATTTCATTTTCTTTTCAAGAAGGGGCTTACAGGTGCCATCTCTCCATCTTGCATGTTTTGAGAATATCTATCTGCCTACTGCTCTTTTTTTAACAATGACTTTGTTAAGAGTAATAGACTTATGGCACATTTTTTTCCCCTCTGATGTTCTATTCTGTTTTCTTGCATCTTAAGTTGCTGTGCCCAGCAGATATTTACTATCTAGTTGTCTGATGAAATCTCTTTTATCCCCAAATTCCTATATTAATTTATTTATTTTGAGACAGTGTCTTACTCTGTTGCCCTCAGTTGAGTGCTGTTGCATCAAAGCTCACAGCAACCTCAAACTCTTGGGCTCAAGCCATTATCTTGCCTCAGCCTCCCAAGTAGCTGGGACTACTTTTTTTAAAAATACCCTCCACAGTGCTGGGCTTTTTTTTAGAGATGGGGTCTTGCTCTGGCTCAGGCTGGTCTTGAACTTCTGAGCTCAGGCAATCCACCTGCCTTAGCCTTCCAGAGTGCTAGGATTACAGGTGTGAGCCACCGTGATTTATTCAGGTTTCATCTTTTGGTCACCTATTCTGTATCAGTTTTTTTCGTGGAATGTAGCATACTCTTACAATTCATAGAAATAGTTCTTCATTTTAGGAAACATTTCTGCATTTATATCTCTGTATATATTGCCTACACTATTCATTTGGTTTCCTGTTGTTTGGTTACCATATCAATCATATTCTCTTATTCCTGTAACTCCTTCAATGTTTTTGTCTTTTTCTTCTACAGTATGAGTAATTATCTCAAGCCTTTCTTCTAAGCCATTTATTAGATGTCTAACCTTATATTTTACTTCTTGCTGGTTCTAATATACTTATTAGATCATTAACGGCATTATTTGGCTTTGGATTTGTTTCTTTGGTTCTTCAGTCCCTCTTTTCCTCTAATTCTGTGGTTTTATCAGCTGACCTATGACTTTCAGCTTTATTGAAATTTATTTATATACTATATAATTCAACCATTTCAAGTGTGTATTTCAATGGTTTACTAAAAATTTATGGACATATTAATATTCACCCAGAGTTGTGAAACCATTACCACAATCAATTTTGGAAATTTTCATCATACCAAAAAGAAATCCTATACCTCTTTGGCTGCTAAATCAACTGCTAAATCCCTCCCCACCCATGCCATCCCCTGGCAACCACATTTGCCTTTTCCATTCATTTGATAGAAATGAAATGACACACTGTATGTTCTTTTGTGATTGGCTTGCTTCTTTCTTTTCTTTTTTCTTTTTTTTGCAGCTTTTGGCCAGGGCTGGGTTTGAACCTGCCACCTCCAGTATATGGGGCTGGCGCCCTACTCCTTGAGCCACAGACACCGCCCCTGGCTTGCTTCTTTCAATGTTTGTAAGGTTCATCCATTTTGTAGCACGTATCAATTACTTCATTTCCTTTCATTGCCAAATAATATTCCATTGTAGGTTTATACCACATTTTATTTAACCATTCATCAGTTAATGGAAATTTGGATTGTGTTTAACTTTTAAGGAACTGCTAAAGGCTCTTTTCCAGAGCTGCTGCACCATTTTACATTCCCATCAGAGGATGTGAGAGTTCCAGTTTTCCTGCATTCTCATCAACATTTTTTTTTCCCCATCTTTCTGACTGTACCTATCTCAGTTGTTGTGAAGTAGTATCTCATTGTGGTTTTAATTTGCATTTCTCTGTTGGCTAATAACTTTGATCATCTTGTTGTGTGTTTATTTGTCCTTCATGTATCTTCTTTGGAGAACTGTCTATTCAAACATTTTGCCCATTTTTAATTGGGTTGTCTTTTTATTCTGGTTGTAATACCTTTTTTTAAAAAATTAAATCATAGCTGTGTACATTAATGCAATCATGGGGCACCATACACTGGTTTTATATACAATTTGACATATTTTTATCACACTGGTTAACATAGCCTTCCTGGCATTTTCTTAGTTATTAAATGAGTCCCCTTTTTAAGACATATGATTTGTAAAAAGTTTCACCCATTCTGTGGGTTGTCTTTTCATTGATGTTGTCCTTTGAAGTTTGTAACTTTTTAATTTAATTTAATTTTTATTTTTTATTAATTTTTTTATTGTTAAATTATAGCTATGTACATTAGTGCAATCAAGGGGTACAATGTGCTGGTTTCATATACAATCTGAAATATTCTCATCAAACTGTTCAACATAGCCTTCATGGCATTTTCCTAGTTACTGTATGAAGTTTGTAACTTTGACGATGCTCAGTTTATTTATTTTTTTCTTTTGCTGTTTATGCTTTTGGTATCCTAAAGAAACCATTGCCTAATCTATGGTCATAAAAATTTGTACCTGATATTTTCTTCTAAAGGTTTTATAGTTTTAGCTTTTTCATGTAGGTCTTTGATCTATTTTGAGTAATTTTTTTGACTACTGTGTGAGGCAGAGGTCCAAATTCATTCTTTTACTTGTATATATTCAGTTGTTCCAGACATGGGTGGCAGGTTCTAGATTTCAATATGTGCCAAAATTCAATTTCTCTCCCTAGCCACTGCTTTTCAATATTTACAGAGTTAAGTCGTAACTCTTTCTTTGGTTATTGCTTTGATTATTCTTTTCCCATTAAACCAGCTTGGCATCATTGGCAAGTTATCATAAGTGCAAGGTTTTTTTTTTCTGGACTCAATTCTGTTAGATTAATCAATAAATCTATACTTTTGTCAGTATACTCTACTAATTACTTATGAATTAAAAAATCTTCTGTTATTACTAAATTCTTTCAACAGGAATATTTTCTGTCCCTTGTATAATACTCTCTTTCTCTGTCTCTCTCTCTCTGATGTGCACAATCACCTTGCCATTGTTGCTGTAAAATAATCAGGTAAATTCTTCTTGATGTCTTTTCCAACATTATCTGGAGCCTGTTTTTTTCCCCCTTTTTTTCTTTTTTCTTTTTTTAAGACAGAGTTTTACTCTGTTATTCCAAGCTAGAGTGCCATGGTATCAGTCTAGCTCACAGCAACCTCAGACTCCTAGGTTTGAACTATTCTGCTGCCTCAGCCTCCCAAATAGCTGGAGCTATGGACCACCATGCCCAGTCGATTTTTCTATTTTTAGTAGAGACAGGTCTCATTTTGCTAAGGCTGGTCTTGAACTCCTGAGTTCAATGGATCTTCCTGCCTCAGCCTCCCACAGTGCTAGGATTACAGGCATGAGCCACCATGCCCAGCTTGGGACCAGTTTATCTTACCCATTTTCCTGGCCATAATTCAAGGACTAGTGTATGGCTTTCTTTCCTGCAGCCTGAGGCTGCAGGGTTGAGTAAAAGGAAATAATCTGTTGACCTTGCTGGGAAATCTGGCCTCTGTGTGCACACTCTCTCTGAAATTTGAGCAAACTTCTGGAAGCACAGAACTATCCCACTCCCATTATAGCTACTGACATGTTCCCCTTATACAGGATTTAGCTCACATTCTCCCATAGCATGAGGTTCTGGAAGATGTAAACCCTGGTGTTTTTCTGGCTTCTAGTAAGATCCCCCAGAATTATGCAGGGCCTCTCATGATTTGAGGCTTTCTTTTAGATCATTTTTGTAGCTGTGCAGTCATCATCATATTCCACTTTCCTCCATATTGATGATTACCAGTGAGAACTCTGAGAATTTTATCAACAGTCACCCCACTGAGTGGCAAGTTCTGGTTTGGGAGCTGCATCATACCAGAATCTTATTTCTCTCCCTATCCACTGCTTTTCAATGTTTATAGAATATAACTCATTCTTTGGTCATTACTGAGGAATTTTTAGGATTAAAAGGACTTCTTTTGTTCTTAATTTTATGATGTATTTAAAAAGAGAACTTCTGTTATTTTACGTCACTCTACAGCTTTACCTAGAAGTCAATCTGGTGCAACACTTTCAGAATGCAATCTGGTACCATGCTTACAGAGCTACAAAAAATGTTCTCTAAGTCAGAAATTGCATTTCTGGGAATTTGTCATAAGGAAATAATTCACAACGAAAATAATCTATATACATGAGTATGCAATACCATCTGTGATATGTAAGAAATAACTTACATATCCTACATTAAGAGACACAGAAAAATTATGTTCCTAGAAGATGAATGGAATGTTTTTCAATTATTGAAATGATAGTTGCAAAAGCTAATTGTTAATATCAAAATTGCCTTTAAGCACTGGGGGAAAAAATCCCTATTTAATAAGTTGTTCTGGGAGAAATGGACAGCTACATGTAAAAGACTGAAACTAGAGCCCGCCTCTCACCACTTACAAAAGTTAACTCATGCCAGATAAAAGATTTAAATTTAAGACATGCAATAATTAAAACACTTTAGGAAAGTGTAGGAAAAACTCCTAATGGTATTACCTTGGGAAAGAATTCATAAAGAAGACCCCATTGAAAACTGCAGCAACAACAATAAATAAACAGGACTTGACCAAATTAAAAAGCTTTTGTACAGCTAAGAGCACAATCAATAAAGCAAATAGACAACCTTCATAATGAGAGAAGATATTCATATGTTAGGAATTGGACAAAGGGCTAGTGACCAGAATATACAAAGAGCTCAAGCAAATCAACAAGAAGAGAACAAACAACCCCATCAATCAATGGTTGAGTGACATGAACAGAACTTTCTCCCAAGACGACAGACAAATGGCGAACAAACACGTGAACAAATGCTCATCACCCCAATCATAAGAGAAATGCAAATCAAAGCCACTTTGAGATATCATCTAATGCCTGTGAGAATAGCCCACATCATAAGGCCCCAGAGCTTCAGATGCTGGTGGGGGTGAGGAGAGAGGAGTATACTATGTACTTTTGGTCAGATTGTAAACTAGTATAGCCTCTTTGGAAGGAAGTATGGAGAATCCTTAAAGAACTAAAAGTAGACCTCCTATTTGATCCTACTTGGTGATTCTGTTACTTGGTGTCTACCCAGAAGAAAAAAATCATTTTACCATAAGGACATCACACTCAAATGTTTAGAGCAACTCAATTCCCAACTGCAAAGACATGGAAACAACCTAAGTGCCCACTGACCCCTGAATGGATCAATAAACTGTAGTGTGTATATATACCATAGAATACTATTCAGCCATATAAAAAATGGACACTTTACATCTTTTACATTTACCTGGAAGGATTTGGAGAACATTCTCGTAAGTAAAGGATTTCAAGAATGGAAAAGTAAGCACCCTATGTATTCAGTTATAATCCGAAACTGGTAGATCAGCAAATATAGGCCCACATAAGAGAAATAAAAATTAAATTCAAGAGGTAGAGGGAGAGAGTTTGGTAAGTTCCCACCTATTAGGCACAATGTGGGGATATAGGGCACACTTCCTGGGTGAAGGACATGAGTACAACTTGTACTTTGGACTTTACGTTACAAACACAAATTATGTAACCTAATTATATGTACTATCATACTGACCTGCCATTTTTTAAAAAAGTGCTTTTAAGAAACAATGATAGATGAAAATAGAATAAAAAATAGAATATATACCATTATGGCAACTATATAAAGAGATAAAATCAAGTGGAAAGGCAAAAGGAAAGATTCTTTGAAAAGTGAATTACCTGGGATAGGGTGGTATGCACAAAGAGATAGTTATTGATCATTTCTGTTTAATGCCATCGAGTTGTTTTTATAATAAAAAAGTGGACTCTAAAAGGTTTAATCAGTGAAGTATTTTTACCTCTTTCCTTGATGATGTTGAGATAGGGCTAATTTGTACCTTAATCCAGGAACAGTTAGGCTAAAGAGAAAAGATTTAACTGAGTAAAAGTGAATGTACCAGCCTTGTGACCCTGGCCAAGGTTACCATTTGCACATTTGTAAAATGACCCTGATTTTATGTTGAGCTTGGAAAACTACTGTGGAGACTGAATGAGATATGTGTGTGAAGCTTCCAGGATAGTCCTGGGCACACAGAAAGGCACTGGGTCTCTTTCAGTTCTCATCCAAGTAGTGGCTCCTGTTTTCTTTGCATTGTGATTGTAACTCAAACTCTGGTGCAAGGTAGAAATGGGAGAAGACCAGAAATCAAAGGAAACAAATGATTTCTGTTACCTCTACCACAGCCCACTCAGCTCTGTCTTCCTCTCCTCCACTTGAGAGAATAAGGTAAACTTTTCAACTGAGAAGTGACTTTTCATAGGTCACACAATGAATAGGTTAAAAAAGGGAAATTTAGCACTTTCTAGACAAATAAATTCCAGGTTGACAAACAAGGATCTATGTCAGATGATGTGAGCCCAACCTTGTGAGAATCCCTTCAAAGTCTGCTTGCTTTCCTTAATGTACACTCCCCAGTGTGGTTCCTCCAGCACTTACTGAGAAATCTGTTTATACCATGGCCCTTAGACCATGAAAAAACCAGAATGTAATGTCTTACAAAGAGAGGAAAGGACTTTCTGGAGTTCTCACCATTAGAATTTTAACCCGGGGCCCTTGTGAAAAGGCTAGAAAGACATTTTAAGCCTCTAAAGATGGTTACAAGAAAATACGATTGAAGCCAGGCATAATCCCATCTATATAAAATGTCCAGAAAAGGCAAATAAATCTATAGAGACTATATTAGTGGTTGCTTGGTGCTAAGAATGAGAATAGGGATTAAATGAAAATAGATAGGAGAAACCTTATTGAGGTGATGAAAATGTTCTAGAACTGGATTATGGCAATGGATGCACAACTAGGTAAATTTACTAAAAATCACTGACGTGTACACTTAAATGAGCAAATCTTATAACATGTAAATGATAACTTAATAATGTTATATAAAAAGAAAGCGGACGCAGCACTTAAGCACTTAAAAACAAACATTTTGATTCAAATGTGTTCTGGCTAGGCACTTCCCATTTTCCCACTAAAATACTTAAAAAGACTTGGGAGAATAAAAGAGAAATGATGTCACAGAAAACAAAAACTGAAAGATTCTGGGCAAAATCTCCTCTAATTACAAAGCAGATGAAATGGATTGAGAAATCTTACCTCAAGAGACTGAGTGAGGAAAGAAAGTTCCCTGATTCTCTCCCAAAAGGCCATCCCAGGATGCAGGTTATACTGTGTATATATACTACACAGAAAATTAGGCAGCTGTTCATCTGCCTGCTATGTATTAACCTGGCAGATCTGTCTCATCCTCCTCTTGCCAGACCATCTTTCTAGGGCTGAGAGGATGCAGGTTCGCAGACTATAACGAGTAAGAAGGAGATAGTTATGGCACCTTAAATTCAGTGAGGTATGTATGTCTCTCCAAAGTAAAGGGCTGCAGAGCTCCTCCATTGAAGAGCTTTCTTTTTTCTGAATTTGAATGCTCACAGATGAAACAAATAGAAAAGGCTCTTTCCAACAGATGGCATTAATTGATGACAAGCAGCCACCGATTCTTGGCTATCCCATTGCTCCTTAACCCAGTGCAGAATTCATAGCATTTGGGTTCCTTTTAAAGATGTTTATGAATAATGATTTACCCTGATTGTGTCCAAAAGCAGTGAGAATTTTGAAAACTAGCAGGAAGAGAGAAGCATATGTTTACCACAAAGACAAAGCTAAAGCTTAGCTTTCCATGGATGTGATCATGTTAGTTACTTGTAATGCATCATTTTAGTCTTACCAACAACCTTCTCTGAATGGAATTTGCTTTTCTTTCTTTTCTTTCTTTCTTTCTTTTTTTTTTGAGACAGAGTTTCACTTTGTTGCCCTTGGTAGAGTGCCCTGGCGTCATAGCTCACAGCAGCCTCCAATTCTTGGGCTCAAGTGATTCTCTTGCCTCAGCTTCCCAAGTAGCTGGGATTACAGGTGCCCACTACAATACCTGGATATTTTTAGAGACAAAATCTCCCTCTGGCTCAGTCTGGTCTTGAACTCATGAGTTCAGGCAATCCACCTGCCTCAGCTTCCAGAGTGCTAGGATTATAGGTGTGAGCCACCACGCCCGGCCCTGAATTTACTTTTAAAAGAATTTGCTGCAAAAGATGTGTGAAGAAGCCAGTTTGCAGTGTGTGCTGGGAATTATCGTTTGTGTCATGCTGCATCAGTTGAGTAAGACATGGAAGGAGGAGAGGGGGCCATTGCAATAGACTGGAGATGTTGCAGGGGAAGTTACCTAGAAACTGAGTGGGAGCTGTGCACATCATTGACCCTCTAGCTACATAAGGAAAGGAAAGAAGTCACCACAAAGTAGGCCAAGAGTAGAGTCAAGGGCAATTCATGCACTATCTTTGCAGACACAAGAGTGTAAACAGATGGATCCTGAAAGATGAGGATGGCAGAAAACAACATATGGGAACTATGAAAAAATATTGCAATGTAAAGAAACATGATTAGCATGAAGAGTGTACCTCTGAAGCTTGTTTAATGCAGGACTCGAAACTAAATTTCAAGAAACTATTGGTATCCTTAATAAGGTTCAGAAAGATATAATTTGTTATGAGGTAGGAATAGAAAGCCATAAGGAAAAACCGAGCTAAGATAAACAGGCAAGATGAGCCAAAATGTGAGATGGATGATCTAATAGAGATGATAATGATAACACCAATAAAAATTGCTAATGTTTCTTTAACATTTTCTACATACCATGAAGTATTTTTACATGTATTAACTCATCTAATCCTTATAAAGACACCATGGATAATATATCTTATATTATTGTCCCATTTAATAATTGAGGAAACAGAGAGAGTATAAGGAAGTTCCTCAAGGTCACACAACTATTAGGTGGTGGAGCCAGGATCCAAACCTGTGTGTCGTGACCCCTTTTTAATAATGAAAATACACTGCGGCATTAGGAAGGTTGAGAACCACTGGTCTAAAAGCACAGAGTGTGTGCTTTTAATCATTATGCTAAGAGAGGCTGGAAAGGAAACAAGATACAAAAGCACAATTAAAATCTTTCAAGGCAGGGCGGCGCCTGTGGCTCAGCGAGTAGGGCGCGGGCCCCATATACTGAGGGTGACGGGTTCAAACCCAGCCCAAACCCAGCCCTGGCCAAACTGCAACAACAAACAAAAATAGCCGGGCGTTGTGGCGCGCGCCTGTAGTCCCAGCTGCTCGGGAGGCTGAGGCAAGAGAATCACGTAAACCCAAGAGCTGGAGGTTGCTGTGAGCCGTGTGATGCCACGGCACTCTACCGAGGGCAGTAAAGTGAGACTCTGCCTCTACAAAAAAAATTAAAAAAACAAAATCTTTCAAGGCAGTAAAGAGAATAATTGAAGTTGTGGGTAACTGCTATAATGAAAAGTCCACCTAGAAGGAACAAAAACACAAAAACAAGGAAAGAGGAAACCACAGACATGGAAGCTGGAAAATAAAAATTTCCCTCACTGATGGAAAGGACATATCACATTTCAGACAAAATAAACAAAAGCAGACCTACATCTAGACACAGTCTGTAAAAGAAACACAAATAAAAACAAAGCCTACAATAAAGCATTAGTGAAAGAACATATGAGAAAAAACTACTGCTATATATATAATTCAACCTCACTTCTAACTAAAAAGAGAAGGAATTTAAACTAGATACTATTTTAACATTTCAAATATGAACAGAATGCCAAAATACATGAAGCAAAACTGATAGAATTTCAAGGAGAAATTCTAGACAAATTATACTTTGATACTTCAATACCCCACTATCAGTTATTGACATATAATAGAAAATGAGTGTGAATATAGTTAAATGAATAGCATAACATCAATCAACTGTATCAAATTGACATTTATAGATTATTTCATCCAACAACAGCAGACTACCCATTCTTTTCGAGTTTACATGCGCTATAAAGCCTTTAATAAATTTAAAGGAATAGATATCACACGATACATACTTTTTAGGCCTCAATGGAATCAAACTAGAAATCAATAAGAAAAAGCTGAAAAATCCCCAAATACTTGAAGATTAAGGAACACACTTCAAAATTACCGACAGGTCAAAAAAGTCTGGAGAAATTTAAAAATATTATGAATTACATGAAAATGAAAATACAACTTTTAAAAATTTGTGGGATGCAGTGAAAGCAATGCTTAGAGAGAAATTTATAGAATTTATGGAATCTATGTATATATTAGAAAATAAAAAAGATCTGAAATCACTAGTCTAAGAGTCCATCTTAGGAAAGTAAAATGAGAAGAGCAAATGAAATAAAAAATGAGTAGAAAAAAGAAATAAAAACGATTACAAAAATAAAAAAAATCAATGAAATTGACAACAGAAAAATAACAGAGAAAATCAAAGAATGTCTAAATAAATGGAGATACAATCTATTTCTATAGAAAGGAAGACTCAAAATTGTTAAGATGTCTGTGCTTTTTGAGTTGATCTATAAATTTAACACAATCTCAAAAAATCCCAGCAAGTTCTTATAGATTATTGGCAAACTGATTTGAAAGTTTATATGGAAAGGCAAAGGACTCAGGGTAGCCAACAGGGTTTTTTTGTTGAAGAACAACAAACTTGGAGGACTAAATTACCCAACTTCAAGACCTACTATGAAGCTATAGTAATCAAGATGGTATTAGTAAGACAATAGCTAATCAGGTCAATGGAACAGATTAGGGAGCTCAGAAATAAATTCACATAAATGTAGCCAAGTGATTTTTGACAAAGGAGCAAAGACAATTCAATTGAGAAAAAAATAATCTTTTCAATATGGACTATTTGGTCCTGGACTCTGTGTGTGTGTGGGGGGGTGTGCTTGTGTGTGTGTGTGTATATATGTATATATATATTATACAATGTATATATATTCAAAGAATCTTGACACAGACCTTACATATTGTCACAAGATTAATTCAAAATGGACCAAAGACCTAAATATAAATACAAAACTATAAAACATTTGGAAGATGACATAGAAAAAAATATAGGTGATTTGGGGTTTGGTGATAACATTTTAGGTACAACCCAAAAATACAATTTATGAAAGAGAAAAATAGAAAAATTGGATTATATTAAAATTAAAATCTTCTGATATGCCAAAGATATTGTTGTTTTTTTTTTTTTTTTTGAGACAGAGCCTCAAGCTGTTGCCCTGTGTACAGTACTATGGCGCGCGCGCGCTCTCTCTCTCTCTCTCCATATACATATACATATATATATATATATATATATATAGTTGTTGTTTAGCAGGCCCGGGCTGGGTTTGAACCCACCAGACCTAGTGCACATGGCCGACACCCTAACCACTGAGCTATGGGTGCCCAGCCCAACCCCTGGATTTTCAATCTGGAATATTTGTTTGTTTGTTTGTTGTTTGTTTTTGAGATAGAGCCTCAAGCTTTCACCCTGGGTAGAGTGCTGTGGAATCACAACTCACAGCAACCTCCAACTCCTGGGCTCAAGCGATTCTCCTGCCTCCACCTCCCAAGTAGCTGGGACTACAGGCGCCCACCACAATGCCCGGCTATTTTTTGGTTGCAGCCATCATTGTTGTTTGGTGGGCCCAGGCTGGATTCGAACCCACCAGCTCAGATGTATGTGGCTGGCGCCTTAGCCCAAGATATTGTTAAGACAATGAAAAGATAAGCCACAATCTGGGAGGATCACTTGGGGCCAGGAATTTGAATCTACAGTGCTATGATCATGCCTGTGAATAGCCACTGCACCATTGCACTCCAGCCTTCTTGGCAACACAGTGAAACCCCATCTTCAAAAAGAAAGGAAGGAAGGAAGGGAGGGAGGGTAGAGAAAAAAAAAGACACAGCTCATTTAAAAAACGGGAAATCTTTGTTATAAAGTGATTTTTGGTCGCTATGTTAACCAGTTTGATGTAAACATTCCAAATTGTATATAAAATCAGCACACTGTACCCTGTAAATGCAGCAATGTACACAGTTAGGATCTAATTTAAAAAATGGGAAATCTGAACAGACAGCTTACCAGAGATATACAGATGGCAACAAGAATATGAAAAGATGCTAAACATGTGTCATTAGGGAATTACAAATTAAAACATCAATAAGATAGTACTACACATCTATGAGAATGGCTACAAAACAAACACTGACAACATCAAATGTTATATAGATGTAGGGCAACAGGAACTCTCAGTCATTGCTGGTGGGAAAGCAGCATGGTTCAGCCACTTTGGGAGACAGTTTGGTAGTTTCTGACAAAGCCTAACACAGCCTTAACATAGGGTCTAGCAATTGCACTTCTAGCTATTTATCAAATAGCTATTTATCAAATTATGTCCACAAAACATTTACATGAATGTTTATAGCTGCTTTATTTATAATTGCCAAACATTTCTATTCAGTGATAAAACATAAGCTGTCAAGACACAAAAAGCCATGAGGAAACTTGAATGCACACTGCTAATTGCTAAGTGAAATATGCCAGCTTAAAAAGGTCATGCACTACATGATTCCAAGTATATCACATCCTAGAAAAGGTAAGACCATAGAGATAGTAAAAAGATCAGTGGTTGCCAGGGGCTCAGGGGGAGGGGAGGATGAATGAGTGGAACACAGGATTTTTGGGGTGGTGTAAAACTATTCTGGATGATACTGTAATGGTGAATATATGACATTGTACATTTGTCAAAACACACAGAACTACAGGACACAGCGAACCTTCATGCAAATTGTGTTAATGAACTTAGTTAATAATAATTTACCTGTATTGGTTCACCAATTGTAACCAATTGGTTAAATAATACCACAGTAATGTAAGATGTCAATAACAGATGTTCGTGTGGATGAGGAACACACAGGAATTCTGTGTACTTTCTGTGCAATTTTTTTCTTCTTCTTATTTGAAGGATACTGCACAATTTTTCTATAAACCTAAAATTGCTTTAAAGCTAATGCCTGTCAATTTTTTTTTTTAAACAAGAAGAAAGTTAAAACGAGATGCTGTTTTCATGTCAAATTGCTCAAGATTTTGAAAACCCAATGGTCAGTGTCAGTAGGGCACAAGGGATGTTTAATATCAAAAAGCTTTAAAAATTTTGGTTTTGGCTTTTGACTCAGAAACTTTATTTCTGGGAAATTATGTAAGAACATAATTATGCATCAACTAAATATGTAGCTACCAGAACTTTGTTTATTACAACATTGTGAATGATAGTAAACATAAGCAAGATAAAAGTATAGAATGATCTTATATTTATAGTACTAAATCTAAAGGCACATATACACATAGGAAAATATCTAAAAGGATGGTCAACAAAGTGTTAATAGTGATTTCTTTTTTATTATATGTTCTTTTAAAATTATATTATCCTATTTATATTTTTCTTAAAAAATAAAAATAAGCCTCACACCCACCAGGATGGCTATTATAAAACACACACAGAAGAGGTGGGTGGTGGCACATGCCTGTGATTCTAGCACTCTGGCAGGCTGAGGCAGGTGGACTGTTTGAGCTCAGGAGTTCAAGACCAGCCTGAGCAAGACTAAGACCCCAATCTCTCTCCATCTATAGTCCCAGCTACTCTGGGAGGCTGAGACAAGAGAAATTCTTGAGCCCAAGACTTTGAGGTGCTGTGAGCTATGACACCACAGCACTGTATCCAGGGCAACAGAGTGAGACTCTGTGTCAAACACACACACACACACACACACACACAGAGACAGAGAGAGAGAGAGAGAAAATAACAAGTGTTCATGAGGATGCAGAGAAATTGGTTCACTTGTGCATTATGATGGTATAGCCTTCATGCAAATCATTATGGAAGCTCCTTAAAAATTAAACATAGGAGAAGTGAGTGGAGCTGGTTGAGACTTCAAAGTCTGAAAATGCACAGCCATGGGTTCCAGGATTTTTGATTGAATCCCACCAATGCATGAGCCTCTGCAGAGAGAGAGCATGAGAGATGGAGATGGACAAATTTAGAGCTGCCAAACACGACGCCATCTAATGTAAAAGAACTCCTCCTGGACAACTGTCAGTCAAATGAAGGCCAAACTGAAGGCCTCACAGATGAATCTGAAGAACTGGCCACCCAAGTCCCCCTTAATATATACAATGTCACTAGCATCCCTGGAAGTTCCTTCATGGACTTTCACATACTTTTTCTTTTTTTTTTTACAATCATAATAAGTAACTCTGTTTGGAAAATATTTATAATATGAGCCTTTTTATGTTACAGAAATATTAAAAAAACATGAAAGTAAAAATATAAAATGTTGATATTTCTAAACAGGGCATTATCACCAATCTTAATTTTCTTCTATTGCCTTCTATGTATTTTCTAAATTGCATATGTCTTACTTGGATGGTAGGAAGGAACAGTAAAAGCTACCTAAAAGAAATATTGTTCTTAAGTATGACATAAATGATGTCACACCCAAAGGAGAATATTTATAGCCATTAAACGGCTGGAAGCAATCTTTTTGAACATAATGTATGTGGAAAATTGGAAATATTTCAGTATGATACTAGATATAATGACAACATTAAAAGAAATATTAATACCACAATCACCATGATATGAAGATATGTAAACACTCAGAACGGAAGTAGAAATGAGTAAGAAAAAAAGTGATTATATTACTCATTCTGTTTGGGTGATGAAATTATGAGTAATTTTTGCAAAAATAAAACTATGTCATCTTTTTCTAAATTATAAAAGCAGTTAAATATCCCCTAAGATTCTGATTTCAGGACCATCCATCTCTTAAATGTATGAGCCATCGCAATCAGGCAAGAGAAGACAATCAAGGGTATCCAAATGGGGTCAGAGGAGATCAAACTCACACTCTTCCCAGATGATATGATCTTATACCTGGAAAACCCCAAGGACTCAACTACAAAACTCTTAGAAATGATCAATGAATACAGCAGCATCTCAGGATATAAAATCAATACGTACAAATCAGTAGCTTTTGTATATATCAACAACAGTCAAGCTGAAAAAATAGTCAAGGACTCTATTCCTTTTACAGTAGTGCCAAAGAAGATGAAATATTTGGGAATTAACAGTTATGAAGAAGTAAACCTACCTGGGAAAGCTGCAAAATCTTCCTCGGCTCTTATAAGGGGTTTGCGTGGTCTGCACATTTTGATTAGGTATGGGACACGTAATTCAAACTATTATACTACAATATAAAAAATAGGTACTAAATTACCTTTTTCTGGAAAGATGTTGTTTTTGGTGAGTTTGACACTTTTGGGCCTTGGGTGGTTATTGTCCATGCCCATGATCAGGTTGCGGAAATACATATCAAATTTCTTCCTGCTGTCAGCATTGATGGTGCTGGCTAGGGTCCACACCAAAGAAAAGAGGAACAGTCCTTGCAGCCAGAGGAAGATTTGTTGACTTGACAAGCTTTCCTGTGCATCAGTTTCCTCCTCTTCTGTTTCCCTGATTTCATCTAGGAGTGAGAAAAGAACCTCAGGGCAAGGTGCATAGAGCCCCTTTGTGAACTGGCAGGTTTTACCCTTGTAAGACCTCAGGATGTGACCAGATCCTTTATCACATACATGTTTTTATGGTGGTAAAATACATACAACATAAAATTCACCACACGAACACTTTTAAGCGTATAGTTCAGCAGCATTAAGTACATTACATTGTTGTGCAACCATTACCACCATTCACAGAACTCTTTTTACCTTGCGGAACCAAAGCTCTATACCCATTAAACAATAACTTCCCCTCTCATCCTCACTTCATCTCCCTCATGACCAGAACTCAACTCACTCTATCTCCCTTGTGATCAGAGTTCTACTTTCTGTCTCTATAAATTTGACTACTCTGTGTACATCATATAGTATTCCATACGGTCATTTTGTGACTTATTTTACTTAGCACAATGTCTTCAGTATTCATCCATGTTATAGCACATGTCAGAATTTCCTTCCCTTTCAAGGCTGAATAATATTCCATTGTATGATTATACACATTTTGTTTGTCCATCCATCCACTGATGATTATACACATTTTGTTTGTCCATCCATCCACTGATGGACACGTGGGTTGCTTTTGGCCTTTGTGAACAAACTGCTATGAGCATGATTGTACAAGTATCTGAGTCCCTGATTTCAATTCTGTGGCTATATACCCAGGAATCAAAGTGCTGGATCATGTAAGTGTATGTTTACTTTTTAAGGGAGCCCCCAAACTATTTTTTCACAATGGCTATGATATTTTACATTCCCACCAACAGCACACAAGGGGTCCAACTTCTCCACATCTTCAACAACACTTATTTTCTATATATATATTTTTTCATTCTAACTGTCCTAATAAGTGAGGTGTAGTATCTCCTTGTGGCTTTGATTTATATTTCCCTAACAATTAGTGATGTTGAACATCTTTTCACATACTATATACATTTGTATATCTTCCATGGGGAAATGTCTATACAAGTCCTTTACCCATTTTTTTTTTTTGTTTTTGAGACAGAATCTTACTCTGTTTCCTGAGGTGAAGTGCAGTGACATCATCATAGCTCACTGTAGCCTCAAACTCCTGGCCTCAACCAATCCTCCTGTCTCAGACTCCTGAGTAGCTGGAAAAACAGGCACATGCCACCATGCCAGGCTAATTTTTCTATTTTTCTATTTTTTGTAGAGACAGTCTTGCTCTTGCTCAGGCTGGTCTTGAACTCCTGGTCTTATACGATTCTTCTGTCTAAGCCTCTCAAAGTGCTAGGACTACAGGCATGAGCCACTGTGCCTGGCCACTTTACCTATTTTTGAATTATGTTGTTTGCATTTTTGTTGTTGAATTTTAGGGGTTCTTTATAAAAAAGTAGAACCTCTGTAAGTTGACCACTTCAGAAACTGTAACAAACTGGTCAAAATATGGAGGTAGTCAACTTAAGAAACTAGGCCTACTGTACTGACACATAAGGTGGTGCATGTCTGGTCTATGGAAATTAGGTCAATTTAAGGAGGCAGTCAACTATGGAGTTTCTACTGTATGTTCATGTACTAGAAGGTATATAGAAGATTTATCTTGAGTTTCAAAAGCACCATCATGAAAAAGAAATTTGTATCTGTAAAAGTACTGCAACTGGACACATCATTGTCATTTTGGGGAGAATTCATTGAAATTTGATTTATGTAGATAGTTACCAAAATATCTGATTTTACCTTGGAAAGTACATAAATCATAGGTTTAAATGTCCTGAAAAAGTTCTCTAATGCGGACATTACTCTGATTTGTTTTCTTATAGTGTATTTATACGTTTTGTGGATTCAAATTTTTGCAATGTAAGTTTTCTTAACATGTGCAAACTTCCTATGTATGTTTCCAGAAAATTTTTTCCTGAGATACATGCTTATGTGTCATCTAAATTAATCACCTTCTAGATATCCTTGTGAGGGAAACAGGATGGGAATTATTACTCCCATTATGTGGATGAGGAAACTTAGATTAAAGAAGGATGGGGCAATTTGCTCAAGAACACCCCCCCAAAACAAGATTAAACATGTGGACTTTGCCCAGTGAACTCTACTGTCTACACTCCAAAGACTTTCTTGTTTTAGACCAAATATCCAGTCCCAATATAACTCAAGGGGGGCAAAAATGGGGCTGAGCAAAAGAAATAGCCAAGGCACTCTAAAACCCACATGGCTGAAGAATCATGGGTAGCACTTACCAAGCAAAGAGGAGTACAGTCTCATCATCGAGAAGGAAAGGTGGATGGGAGATGTTTGGACAACAAATTTACACTGAAGGCGACAAAAGTCCAGGCAGGGCTGGACAAGCCACATGAACATGTCATTGACCTGAGAGTAGAAAGCCGTGTCAGATCTGGAAACATTATCGGAAAGTTAATTGAAGACCAAGAGCTTGGTCTACCTTGGGAGGCTGGAGATGCTGGTAAGACTGCTAATTACTTGTGAGTGCAGGTACACTGGGGGAAACTCTTGTCTCAGCTTCCTCCTTAACGGTTCTAAGATTGTGCTGCCCATAAGGCATGCTGACTCAGTTTCCCCTGCATATACCACTGCCCAGAGCTGGATATTCAGAGAGGCTCAGCAATACTCAGGGTCAGCTATAGAATGCACAACCGAACTATTATATCTGAATTTGTTTTTATAAAAATATTAGAAATTCTTAGTAAAGTATCTCAAGAATGAAAAAAGAAAAAATGTGCAATGTTCTCAGGAATTGTAAACAATTAACTTACAGAGACAGGTAAGACCAGACTCCTGGATAAAGTGGCCATAGGAAGTATAGAGCTAAGTATCTGGCTCACTTTTAGTAATCCCGTATGTGTATGTATGTATATATGTACTTATTTGGGCGTGTCATGATTCTTCTTTCTCATCTCTGCTCCCCACTCCATTTGTTCTTTTTAAAAAATTATTTGACTCTCTTTTCTCCTAGTGTTTTTTTCACTTTTGTTGCATTTTGTGACTTTCTCTCTACCAATGTTTCTTTTGGAAGGAGGCAGGCCATCATTAAGGATAAGTGGATAATGTGTGTTTGTATATATAGATGCATTTTATGTATATTTGAGTATACATGTATATATGAATATGTGGTTTATTCATTCAGTCAACAAATATTTATTGAGCATCTACCAGTTGCATTGTAGTAGTGCTGGAGATAAGTAATGGACAAGATAAACAAAACTCCTGTCTTCAGGGAGCTTACAGTCTGAGGCATGGAGAAAAACAATAAGTAACTGAACAAGCAAGGAAATAAATAAAATTCTTACAGGTCATGGAAAGTACTAGCAGGAAACAGAAAGGTGTTACGATGTAGAATAGCAGGAAAAGTTTCTATAGGATGCCTAGGGAAGGCGTCCAGGTCTTTATGACAAGACTTGGATGAGAAGGGTGAGCCATCCATGAGATAAACTGGGGCAAGATTTCCAGCAAGAGGAATAAAAAGAGCAAATGCTTTGAGGTGGTAAAACCTGGGGTTGTCCTGGAAATAAGACAGGACAAGCTGCAGGCTAAGGAAGAGAACAGGTGATGAGATTGCACAGGCAGGCAGGGCCAGATCACATAGTCTCACAGGCCCTGACAAGGAATAAGACTTTGTGCTAGGACATTGGAGAGTCCTTAAAGGACTTTACATGCAGGGGAACTTGGCAGCTTTGGTATGTGTATGTAGATTGGTCCTTGAATGTGCATGTTGTCTATGTATAAACGCATGTGTTTACATGTTATGTATGGATATAAGAGGTGACAGACATGGAGCTGTCCTACATAATCCCTAGGAGTGTTTCCATAGCAGGAATAGAACCCAACTCAGACACTTCTTGAATTCCTCAGAGAGGACTTTCCTAAGGCCATTTACTAATGCAGCAAAGAGCAAAAGGAATCAGTAACAGCTTCTCCCTTCCAGCTTCCCTGGCCTAACAGTGTACAGATACATACCGAACCTGAACTTTTCTACTTCTTTTAAGTAGAAAGGAAGGGAACAGTCACTCAGAGTAGCTGCAACAAAAACATTTCTAGCTGGTTCTAGTTCTCATGAGCTGGGAGGTGTGGAGTCCAGGTTATAGGGATGGGAAATGTCAGCACAAAAAGGAACACAGCTCTTCCTAAACTGGCCCATCTCTAGAGAAACTTCTAGAGACATATGAGCTAATGGAGCAATGAGGACCAGGGGAACATTCCAGCCACTGTAAAGAATGGTCCTCAGTACTGGGATTCTTTGCTAGGGAGTGGAGGAGTGATGCAGAAAGAGGAAGAGGGAAGATAAATTAACTTAACCACTTCTTCCCTACCACGTGAAGAGGAAGTTGGAAAAATGGCCCGCAGCCAAGAAACAAAGATAACTAGAGACGGCCAGGGAATCCCTTCCCTCTTTCTGTCTCCTAAACTTTGAAGGTGAAGATGTGCCTAGAAGGCCCTTGAGATGAGGAGTAGGGGAGGAAAGGGGGTCAGAAGTCTCACCAATTCCTTGTGCTCATCACTGAGGCAGGAGGGCAGGGTGTCCATGTATGAATCCTTCAGTGGCTTCCAGCCTAGCTGATGGGGTTCCATGTAGATCATCCCACACCTGGGAAGCACAGACAGAGAACCTGTCTAGGTGGTATCTTGCTTGTTCTGAAAACCAGCTAACATTCATTGAGCACCTACTGCATGTCAGGCACCATGGTAGGCCTTAGTGGATCTTGGCAATAACCTTCATTTAACCACATGGTCCTTGTCATCCTCTTCCCCCGGGATTCCTCACTTGAGATAACACAGCATCTTAAATCTTGTGTTCACCTTTCCTATGATCTCTTTCCTTTATATAGTTTTATAGCATTTCCACATATGTCTAACATGTATATATTTTTATGTTAGTTGCTTTTAACATTGAAAATGGGTACCATACTGTAGGCAATAATATGGGTTTACTTTTGTACATAAAATTGCTAAATTTTATCTTTAGGATAGTTAATAAGACTTATACATATAGTTGCATGTCTGTGTAGCTAATTTATTTTGAATGCTATATATAAATATCATAGTTTCTGACTATATCATATTTTGTTATTTCACTCCTGTTAATGGGCATTTGGGCTGTTTCCAAGTGTTTGTTGCTGTGAATTGTACTACTATGAATATTTTTGTACAGATCTCCTATTGTACATGGGCAAAAGTTTTTTCTTGGGCATGTACATAGGAGTGGAATTACTAGGTCATGGGCATATGAAGCTCAATTTTAGGAGACAAAGTCAAACTCTTTCCCAAGAGCATGCTGGATTTTACACTCCCACTAGTGGTGTGAATTGAGGACTAGTTTTATGACAAATCTAAGTGTGTTAAACAGGGGATCTACTAGGGCTGAATCTCACTTATGTAGTTTTAGAGCAGGCATCCTCAAACTTTTTCAACAGGGGGCCAATTCACTGTCCCTCAGACGGTTGGAGGGCCGGACTATAGTTTAAAAAAAACAAAAAACTGTGAACAAATTCCTATGCACACTGCACATATCTTATTTTGAAGTAAAAAATAAAACGGGAACAAATATAGTTCACACTGCCACATGTGCTCCGCAGGCCGTAGTTTGAGGACCCCTGTTTTAGAGCTTTTCCTCCTGCTTAGGGCTGGTGGGGCCAGTGCAAACTGCCTCACCTGCTCACAGTGGCTGGCGAGGCCTGTTCGAGGTCAGCCGGCTCAAAGATCAGGCTCATCTTGGGGCTCATCTGGATAATCTCTCCACTCATTAAACACAGCTGAACATGCAAAGCAGAGGGAGATGGACAAAGAGGTTAACTTCCATCTGCAAGGGCAAAGAAGGTCTTAACAAAGACAAAACTGGTTTGAATTCATTCCACAAGTATTTCTTGAGCATCCAATATGTGCCAAGTACTATTCTAGGTACATAAAATAAAACAGACCAAAGTGCCTGTCCTCTTGGAATTTACGTTCTGCTTGGAGGAGACAGAAAATAAGCAAAATACATAGTATTTAACATGATGGAAAATGTTCTGGAGAAAAATAAAGAAGACGAGGGGGATGGGAAACTCTCAGTCATGGTTGGGTGAATGGCAATTTTAAACAGGGATGTCAGGAAATCACTGACCTTGGAAACAACCTTTGGTGAAGAATTGAGAAGTTATCAGACCAGGCCAAGTTGCATGGTCCCCTTCTAAGTATTTAACATGAAACTTAACTACACATCTATATCCTATTTTACTTGCTCAGGTCACTCACAAAAGACTCCTTTTTTGAACAACCACATGGACTAGTACAAGCTGGAGTGACAAGAACCTTTCCATAAATCTTTTTTGGAATGGAATGAAAAACCATCAGGAGTCCTAGTGTTTAGCAAGCATGGCCCTGCCGAAAGCAGTGCAATTACATAGGAAAGGCGTGGAATATATACTAAGTCACTGGTGTGGTTTCCCCTTTGACAACATAGATTCTAGTGAGGTGTTTAAGTCTTAAAAAATAGGCCTAAGGCCTTGGTCTCTGAGAAAAGAGGAGGAAACACTAAGATCCCTTCTGTTTATCCTAATTTGTGGTTAAAAACTTCCCTGAACATTATTCTGCTCACATCAAACACATCTTTTTTTTTTCAAACACATCTTGAAACAGGTCACTGCATGCGTCTCCAGAAAACTGTTATGGGGCTGACACCACCAGCCATGTCAACTCCGAAGATAGAGAAAAGTAAAATAGAACCCACACTTCTGACTGTAGTTTGATTTACACCCAGAGCCAAGAGGAATCATTAGGAAATTCACTGATTATGACCCTCGTTATATTTATAATCTCAAGACCAGCTGATACATTTGTAAAATTAATTTATATAAGATAGCTCATATCATGTAACAAAACTTATATCTATTTTTATATGTTATATAACCAAAATTACACACATGCTATAATTAGTGTATGTCTATAATTTGGATAATTAGGCCTTTCATTGTTGAGCATGACTCACTCTTGGTCTTGTGACATTTAAACACAATTAGAAAATATATTTTGATTAGATAATGATGTATATTTAGTGTAAGAACTCTTCCTTGAAATGGTGATAAATTTTCTTTTCTTTTAATAGTTATAGAGCACTTGCTATATGCCAGGCACTATTAGAAGCAATTTGCAGATACTAATTAATCTTCCTAAAAATACTCTTAGGTAAACACTAATATCTCCATTTTACAGATGATGAAATTCAGGTACTGAGAGACTGAATTGCTTGTCTGAGGTTATACAGGTGTAAGTGGCAAGGCCAGGATTTGAACCCAGGCTGTCTGGCTCCAAGCTTTTTAGCTACTATATTTACTGGGGCAGAATATACTATTTCCCAAAGATTGCTGCAATGAAGCCTCCCATCCCATATGCACTTTTGCATTGTCACCTTGCCCTACTTTATCAAGTGATAGAGTCTGTTTTTCTACTTCTTGGGTATGCCCTGTGAGTTGTTTGACCAACAGAATTCAGACAAAGTGATGCTGTGTCAGTTCTAAGCATTGCCCTTAATTTCTTAGAAACATCCATTTCCTGCCTCTCGGAAGTCAGTCACCACATAAGAAGTGCTACTACCCAGGGACCATCATTGAGAAGCCCAAGCCACGTGTAGTGGCCTGAAAGATGAGATGCTATTTACAGAGAGAGAGAGGAAGAGAGAGAGGCCAAAAGCAAATGAGCCTCAGACATCTTGGCTGTGGTTCTCCAGTTCTAACTGGCCCAGATGACATCATAAGAATTATAGATCAGGCTGGGTATGATAATTCCTGCCTGTAACCCTAGTACTCTGGAGGCTGAGATGGGAAGATCATCTGAGCCCAGGAGTTTGAGGTTGCGGTGAGCTATGGTGATGCCACCTCACTCCAGCCTCCAGGTGACAGAATGAGACTCTGTCTAAAAAAAAAAAAGAGAGAATCAGAGACCAATTGTCCAGCTGAGACCTTTCAAAATTCCTAGGTCACAAAATCATTAGAAATGATTGTTTTAAGCCATCAAGTATTAGGGTAGTTTTTAATACAGCAACAGACACCAAAATGCATCCCACATACTACAAGTCAGATATTCCGTATGTACAATCTCATTTAATTATCAACAACCCCATTTTCTTTCTTTCTCTCTCTCTCTTTTTTTTTTTTTTGAGACAGAGTCTCACTATGTCACCCTTGGTAGAGTGCCGTGGTGTCACAGCTCATAGCAACCTCCAACTCTTGGGCTTAAGCGACTCTCTTGCCTCAGCCTCCCAAGTAGCTGAGTGCCCAACACAACACCCAGCTATTTTTTTGTTGCAGATGTCATTGTTGTTTAGCTGGCTTGGGCTGGGTTTGAACCCGCCACCCTCAGTGTATGTGGCTGGCGCCATAACCACTGTGATACAGGCACTGAGCGTCTTTATGTATAGTTTTTATCAATCATTTACTTCAGTAAAAGAGTTTATATCTCAGCCATGTAAAACTGATATCAGACTACCTTTTTATTGTCATCCAGAACAGTGTTCATGTTTTCAATCCAAACAGCATCCACTGGCCCATCAAATATAATCCATTTGCGGTCATCAGATACTGAAGATGCTTGTTCCCGGAAAGCATTGGCAAGGACACCGTCCGTCCACTCATGGCTCACTGGGTCAAAGTATCCATAGAGTTGCCCCATTGTGATAGCCTTCGGGTTGATGATTTTGTACTCCACAGCAAACTCCTCCATCTTGTTGGCTATGGGCAAGAAGGTTTCAGTGTCAGTTTACAAAGGCTTTGGTGAGAACAGAGTGTTAAACAAGAGATAATGCCATCTCCAAGATCAACCAACCTTTATCAACGTGCTATACAAGAAAAGTCCTTATAAAATGTGTTCTGAGTCCTAGTAAAGATTGGGATATCTGGATAGGCAATGCTTTAAATTGTTGGGTTGTTATAGTCATTAGTTTCTCACTATACTTTCTTCTGAGCCTCATTTCAAACAGGGCAAACATGTGAGTCACATCCAGGACTAAAGAAAACGGAGTGGGCCTCCAAGAACTCAAGCAGAAAGGGGGAGTGATGCCATATCCTCAGTCTTCTTTATGCACCTGCTCTCATAGCCACCCTAAGCTTTGACTTGAGACGAGGAAACAGCTGACAAGTAAAGAGGTTCTGGAAAATGAAGGTTACTTTTCTTTATCTGATGGGCTATTTAGCTCTGAAGCCTCTTTCTCAACTGCTCAGTGTCAGTTGTTCCTGAGATATGCACACTGTTGAAGTACGGAAACTCAGCGGGGACAGACAGGCTAATGGATAGCACAGCATACACATTTAATAACAGAACATGATTATACTTTTATATGATCCTTCAAAGAAATGAAAAGTTGATGTGAGCCATGAACTAAAGACACATCTGCAGAGCCCTAAGGCAAAGATGATGGGATAGCTTCTTTTTTTCTTCATTCAGTTTCCGAACTGAAATTAATAAGATGAATAATATTAAAAACATAAAATTAATAATGCCAAAAATATTGCTTAAATTTGAAATACCCAAATTAGTTATTAAGGCAGAGAATAGTCCTCAAAACATAACCTTAAAAACCAACAACAACTCAATCATTAAATGCTTTTTTTTTTTTTTAAGTCTCACTTGGTAGAGTGCTGTGGCATCACAGATCACAGCAACCTCCAACTCTTGGGCTTAAGCGATTCTCTTGCCTCAGCCTCCCAGGTAGCTGGGACCACAGGCGCCTGAATGTCCGACTATTTTCTTATTGCAGTTGTCATTGTTGTTTAGCAGCCTCAGGCCAGGCTTGAACCCACCACCCTCGGTGTATGTGGCTGGCATCATAAGCACTGCGCTACAGGCACTGACCACCAATCATTACATGTTAATACAACAAAGGCTGCTTTTCAATACCACAGGCTTGTGGTTTATAAATCACAAACAAAGAAACAAAAACCCCCAAACTTTTCTGGCAATACACGTAGTTTCCATTTGTTGAGTAGGCACCATGCTAGGTTATCTGCCTGCATAATCTCATTTCATCCTTTCTGCCATCTCATTTTACAGCTGCAAAAATGGAGGATAAGAGAGGTTCAGTCATTTGCTAAAGTCTGAGTGTGGTTCAAAAGTAGGAGCTCTTACCCTCTACCTTAAAAGGTAGGACAGAAAGAAAAGAAGGAAAGAAAAAAATAAAAGAAAGGGAAAGAGAAGGGAAGAATCAATGGAAAAAAGAAAAGGAAAGGAATAAAACTATGCAGTGATTTGCTTGTAGGCTAATTTACTTTAGGCCAATGACAGAAGTTTCTCTCTCATTGGGGAACCTTTGATGAAGCCACTGTTCAGCACTTGAGAAAATTCCTCCAGCCTTAACGACATGCATTAAGAAATCCCTTGTTAGAATTCCCGCTTCCCCCACCCTGCTTGCAGACATCTGTGTGCCACGTTCTATTTCTAGCTCTGATGTCACCATCCAGGGCTGGCAAGAGTCACAACCTGGCATCAGCTCCAGGGAGCCAGCCAACTGAGTGGGAGTCCTGTCCTCCCTGGAAGCCAGGGATGGGAACTTTACCTGCATGTAAATCACCCAGAGCTGCAGCCAACACTTTATAAGCACAAGTCTTGCCGCCCATGGGGTCTCCAACAATCATATAGCCATGTCTCACCAGCATCATCTCATAGATCTGGGAGGGGAGACATCATTCATATAAGAAGTTAATCATTGCATACCTCCCCACACCACAAGTTAGGCAGAAGCCAAAGAGGAATGAGTGATCTGAGGGGGTATTGTCAAAGTCACTTCTACTTCTGGTGAACTAGGATTCTTTCTGTGATATATTGTTTAAATACCTTATGGATGAATAAATATATGTGTGTGTCTCTGACTATTTAAGGATAGGGACTCCGTGCTCATACCACTGTGGTTATGATGCTGGCCACGTACACCGAGGCTGGCAGGTTTTGAACCTGCCCTGGGCCAGCTAAACAACAATGACAACTGCTACAAAAAAATAGCCAGGATTTGTGGCAGGTGCTTGTAGCCCCTGATACCGTACACACACACACACACACACACACACACACACATATACACACATACATATATATTTTATTTCTATATATATTTTTTAACTTGGAAGGTTGAGGCAAGAAAATCACTTAAGCCCAAGAATTTTAGGTTGCTGTGAGCTGTGACGCCATGGCACTCTACTGAGAGTGACATAGTGACTGTGTCTCAAAAAAAAAAAAATAAATAAAGGATGTACTACTTGCTCTGCCTCTACCTATGTGCTGAGAATCAAGTGATTACCCAAATTACTTAATCTACTTGGGTATCATTAACCATCTTTTACAGGTGAGAACACAGAGCTCAAGAGAGGTTGTACAACTTGCCCAGCCTCATCAGTGGTAGAGTCAGGATTTGAACACAGGGCTGATCAACTTCAGTGTATAATCTGACACCATTGCCATTTACTTTTAAAGAGGAAAAGAAAATGGTGGTCATTTTAGAGAACTGCATTTCTACTGGAAACCTCCTTTCTTAAGGTCCAATTGCGGTTCTGACTTGATTGGAACTCTCAGTAGGTGAAGATTATTTTCTGAGCCAGGCTCTATGATGTAATGTAATGTTATCCCTACCCCTGAGAATCAACAGCTATGTGGAGGCCCATTTCTTGAAGGTTTTTGATTGTTGCTCTCTTTCTGTGACAAGTAAGCCATAGTAGTTCAAATGCAAAAGTTTTGGTCATTTATTTATATTTATATGGAATTTTATGGAGTTTTTCCCAGTTCTCCCTTTAGACTGTGAGTTTCTCAGAGAAAGGGAGAATGTTAAATTTTTTTACTTTGTAGATTATGTTCTTATTATTTTTCACCTTGGAGATGAGCAATAAGGAAGATCTAAATGAAGGCTTGGTGGCTCATACCTATAATCCTAGGACTCTGGGAGGCCAAGGCGGGTGGATCATTTGAGCTCAGAAGTTTGAGACCAGCCTGAGCAAGAGCAAGACCCCTTCTCTACTAAAAATAGAAAAATTAGTCAGGTATTGTGGTGGGTGCCTATAGTCGCAGTTACTTGGGTGGCTGAGGCAAGAGAATTGCTTGAGCCCAGGAGTTTGAAGTTGCTGTGATGACGCCATGGCACTCTACCCAGGATGACAGAGTGAGACTCTGTCTATAAATAAATAAAATAGTGACAATGGGGGTGGTAGAGGAGAACAAAACAAAATCTCCAACCGTCAAGTAGGGCTGACATTCAAGTAGGTTTGAAAGACATTTCAGATTGAATAAAGATGAATGGAGTTGACTGTGCCTCAGAAAGAGGGAGGAAGACACCAATGATTCAACAGCCTCTCACTTCCCCACTCCCAACATCCTGAAATGGACTCTCTTGTGACATCAATATATTAACACAAAAGGGAAGGTGACTCAGATACTTTGTTTTTAAAAAATTACCTTTTTTGTTTGTTTTTGAGAAAGGGTCTCACTCTGTTCCCAGGGCTTAAGGGCAATGGCAATATTGCAGCTCACAGCAACCTCAAGCTCCTGGGCTCAGGCAATCCACCTGCCTCAGCCTCTCCAGTACCTGGGACTATGGATGCACACAACCATGTGACTGGCTAAGGTTTTCTTTCCTCCCTCCCTCCCTCCCTTCCTTCCTTCCTTCTTTCCTTCCTTCCTTCCCTCCATCCCTCTCCCTTCTTTTCTTTCTTTCTCTCTCTCTTTTTCTCTTTCTTTCTTCCTTTTTTGTAGAGATGGGATATCAATATTGCCCAGCCTTATTACTTTGTTTTTGAAAATTGTTAACAAAGCTATATCAAAGTTCACCCATAGGCCTGCAAACTACTTTGAAATACATCAAAAAGTAAGATGGGTGGGTAAATAGATAAGTGATAAAGCAAATACCATAAAACACTAATAGTAAAATCTGGATGGTGAGTATGTGGATGTTCTCTGTATAATTCTTTCAATTTTCTTGCATGTTTAAAATTTTTCATAATAGTATACTGCAAATTAAAGTCCAGACCCAGTTAAAGAATGGTACGTCTGTAAAATCCCAATGATAAATCTCAATGACAAAGTCAATATTGGGTTAAATAAATTGTGTGAAAAACTAGATCCCTTGATGATATTATAGGGGGGGAAGCCCTCTATTTTTAACTGTAAGGTAGTATGAGCTCAGAATCTGGAGACCTAGGTCCTACCTTGATCTTTACTTTTAACCAACAGGTAACTTTGGGAAATGATATCAGTGACAATGATGACGATTGTGGAAATGGTAGGCTTGGTAATAATATAGTGTCAGAGCGGCCAGCTGTGGTGGCTCACACCTATAATCCTAGCCTCTGGGAGGCCGAGGCAGGTGGATTGCTTGAGGTCATGAGTTCAAGACCAGCCTGAACAAAAGCGAGACCCTGTCTCTACTAAAAATAGAAAAACTGAGGCAAGAGGATCTCTTGAGTTCACTGTACCCTACCCAGGGCCACAGGTTGATACTCTGTCTCAAACAAACAAAAACAAATATATACAGTATCAGACACTGCATCTAATAGTTCACATACCTGTTCTCTCAAAATCATTTTCTAGGTGGCTCACACCTATAATCCTAGCTCTCTGGGAGACCCCGGCAGGAAGATCCTTTGAGCTTAGGAGTTTGAGACCAGCCTGAGCAAAGAGCAAGCTCCTGTCTCTACTAAAAATAGAAAAACTAGGCATTGTGGTGTAGTCCTTTTGTCTGTAGTCCCAGCTACTTGGGAGGCTGAGGCAGGAGGATTGCTTAAACACAGGAGTTTTAGGCTGCCGTGAGCTATGATGACGCCACTATGTGCTAGGCTGGGAAATAGAGTGAGACTCTGGTCTCAAAAAAACATCATTTTACAGATGAGGAAAGTGAGGCTCGGAGTGGTAAATAAATTTGCCTAAAATCTCACAGCAAAAAACTAATGGGGGTGATTAAGTGGCTTTTGCTTGTTACCTCCATTTGTCCTCAGGCATCTGTTATTGCTGTGAGTTCAGTTCCAACTGACACTAGCAAACAGTAAAACAGGCGCATTTATATGGGAATAGGAACCAACCTGGATAATTTTCCCAATAAACCAAGGAACTGGCTGGAGTTTCATCTTTTTGATGTTCGCATTTAGCGCTTCCAGAAAAACTTCATAGTCTGGCTTTGGAAGAACAACTCCAGGAAATAAATCTGATATAATTCCCTATTAACAAGAATTTAAGAGAAGGTAGAAGGGATAAAGAATCAGGTGACCTCAATATTTTCCTAAAATGAAATCTATAGACAGCAGACATCCTTGAAAAGTTACAAACCTCATTTTTCCTGCACCGAAAACTCATCTAAATTTACAAATGTCAACACTGTCTATAAAACATATTTTTTTCCCAAATAATTTTAAAAGTCAGCAACTATTTAATAAATCTTTCCTATCTTCCAGTTAATGTACTAGTAATGAATAAGATAGTCACGATTTCTGTTTTGGTGGAGCACATAGCCTAGCAGGGAAGACAGGCATTAAATTCATTACAAAATGAAAATAATTACTTTAGGTAAATACAACTTGACAAACCCAATAGCAAATATTATCCTATCAGTGAAACTATTTTTGCTAAAAATCAGGGTGTAGACAGAGATGTTTGCTATCCCCATTGTCATTTAACATTTGGGGCCAGGTTGTCAGGCAGGAGGGACGCTGGTTGGAGAAGACAGGATGTCAGGTGATAGTGCCAAAAGCAAACATTACATCTTCAGAAGCTGAGCCTTGTTCCATGGCTAGGATCCCAAACATCTGCATACCTGAAACAGAGGGACATCTTGAGCTAAGAACTTGGCCAGGTTGACATCAAGCAAGGCCCGGAGCAGTAAGACGCTTTCACCCTCCTCTGGATACTTGAGCTTCAGGTTGCCTGCAGCAGTGAGCACAGACTTTACTGCGCGCATGCCGTAGTCATAGTGATGCTGGGAGGAGAGTTGTTCTGAGCACAGGCGGTAGGTCGCAACGATCTTCTGGGCGAGGCTGGGAAGGCAAAGCCATGTCTGCAGACCCCCAGAGAGGACCATGTCCTGCTTAGCAGACATTCCCAGAACCCTTGTTCCCTCCCCTTTCAGAAACCAGGCTTGCCCATGTACTTGATGGAGAAGTCCTATCATTCGAAGGTCTTTTAATAAAGTTACCAAATAAGTCTTATCATTTGGAGGTCTTTTAATAAAATTACCATAATGAGCTACAGGAACATTATAACTCTTTTTCAAAGTTAGGATGAAAAAAGCAAACACACACACTAGGTATAACATGCACTGTATATGAAATATGAGTTATATACTTTAACATGTATATATGCACGCATGCACCCACAATTATCCACACATACAAGTTAGGGACGAATACATCAAACTATTAATAGTGTTAGTCCCTGGAGAGTAGGACTCAGTTACTTAAGGGGAAACCCACTTTTTTCACTTCTATAACATTAGAATTTTTTCTTTTTTCTTTCTTTTTTTTTTAAAGTAATGCTTTAATATTATCTAACATTAGAATTTTTTCAATGTCTGATTTTTTTAAATTTAAGAAACAATTCAAAATTTAATCTACTCATCACAGAACACACGTACTTATGTGTACTACCATTTCTTATTCTTCCTGGCACACAGCTGGACCACATTTTATAGCCTGCCATACAGTTATGGGAGGTCACATTTTGAGTTCTAGCCAGTGAAGGACAGTGACATATGCCACTTCCAGTGCTGGCCCACAAACACTCCTCCTTGACATGCTGTGTGCCATCTATGTGTTGTTGTACATATGAGATAGAAGCCTCCTGAGCCCCTGAACCATCCCAGGGGTTGGGGGATGGAGGCTGCTCCTGACTACAAATGCCCATTTTGGACTTTCCGTGAGTGAAAATTAAACTTTTGTTATGTGAAGCCATTGGGATTCGGGAGTCAGGGTTACCCTAACTAATATACTGATGTACATTCTCCTTATACAGATCCTCTCTACAAAACTGATTTACTTTAAAAACAAAGACTTTGTCCATGATGGGCATCAGTATCTAGTGCAGGGCTGGGCCCAAGGTAGGAGGCTCAGTGAAGATTGCTAATTGAATACATGAATGAATTGAATGGGCAAATCAATGCAATCCAGGTGTACTACAGAGAAGTTAAATTAAACCTTATATGACTAAGGCTGTCTGTTAGGCTAAGAAGGGGGCTACATTGAGAATTTCTATAGCCTCTTGAATTACAAACAAGGACACCCAGCCACAAAGATACTGAGAGTCTGGTGGAAACATCTGTTGTTAACAAAAAGGCAATTGATGATGGCCAAGACAATGTAAAAGATTAATGTAAAATTTGGAATAGATCCTAGACATTTTACAATGCTTATTCATAACACTTGGTATGCATAAAGACATTATCGTGTGTGTGTGTGTGTGTGTGTGTGGTGTGTGTGTATGAAATGTGTGTCTAGAAAACTGGATAATACTTGAATGAGAGGTAACCCAATTGATTGGAGTAAATAAATATTATATTGATGACAATTTAATTGCAAATTATATTATATTTTCTTCTTCCATCTTGGAATAATTTCATGTTTTACAGTCTTTCTTTAAGCCATTTAATAATGTGGGTGTGGCTGTGTTGGAGAGATAGGGGAGGTATGAGTAGCTACTTTTTAAAATAGAGTCCAGGTGTATTTAAAGGGAGAAGAGTCTCTGTCCTAGGAATCTGATTCTAGTCAGAAACGGGATCAAGACCAAGGCCAGGGTTCTATGCATTTGGATCAGCCAGTGAGTGGGACCAAGTTTCTCACACTTCGCTCTTCTTCCAGTGGGAAAACCATTTTGAATCTACCATGCAAAGGGCCACTCTTTAAAGGCCTTTAGAACCCACTATAAAACCAAGGTAACATACCTTCTGGAGTCCAGAAACCCCATAGAGTAGAGGGAGATTTCTCCAATGAGGGCATAATCTGGCACCATCATGGCCACTGTCCGGAATAAGGCCTGGAAAAAAAAAAAAAAAACCCAGCCAATCAGAACGTAAATATGTGCTGGGAAAAGCACATATCCAGAGGCAAAGGGAAGTAGTATGATCATTCAGGCCCCTCTTGTGACAATCAAGAAAAGGGGGCTGGAGGAAAGTTCATTCAGAGGGACCACCTTCAGTGGACAGATCTGTAGACAACTTAAACAGTGACCCTTGTTTGAGTGCTGATTGTTTACTCTTTGCCATTGGTTACTATGTCTGTATTCCCCCTCGCCCATGAGACTTTTCTAGGGAGGTGGTTGTGTTCTGGAGCCAATTACTACCATTGACAGTCCACTATTACTTCTCACAGCAGAAAAACGCTACCTGGTTCTATTATTGTGTTTTTCTATGAGATGTCCCCCCACCCCTGACCAGGTGGGTACCTCCAGCTGTTTCTATTTTATAAAATACCCCCAGCATTTACACATGCTGACATTCACCTTGAGGTTATCTGGCAGCTCAGCCCTGCCAGCATATCCTGGGTTCATGGTGATGAAGACAGCACAGGTTGGGTTCAAAGAGAGCTCAGTGCCTTCAAAGATGAACGTCTTTAACTTCCGAATAATGGCTTGTTGAATGCTGAGAATCTGCTGAGCCACCACAGACAGCACTTCTACCTGGGATGAGAATTCCTGGCTCATATAAACTCCTGATTCTGACAGCCAACCCCCTGTGTCAGAGTCCCCCTCACTCAGCCAAGAAAAAGAACCCAATCACCTGAGAACCTGAGTACTTCATTTTCAAAATTAGGAGCATGATTTGGAGTTTTGGTAAAGAGAAAGGAAACTGGATATGTGTGTGTGTGAGTGTGCGTATGTGTCTGTGTGTATAAACTGTATAAGCAGTTTCCATAGTATTGTACCTTTAACACCTGGCGTATTGCTTGACACACAGTAGGTAATCATGTTTATTGGTTCAAATTGCATGTTTGTATTTCCTGATCTCTTTTCTCTACCCAAATAGATTTAATCACTCACTCTTTTGTGATGCCTCTTTTGTATGAGTATCATAGACTTTTATCATATTCTATTTGTTTCCCTTCACTAGATTGTAACAATCTAGATGGCCATTTCTTGCTTATCATTGTACCATGGACGTATATGCAGGATTATCTGATGTACAGTAGCTGTTCAATAAAGTTTGGAACAGTTAACTGTATGAATTAGTATTACAGGAAGGTAAGGATGTGTATAGAATATGCATTCTGTCTCCTTGGGCTGCTTTTGTTTATTGCTTATGTACTGTGTACAAGAGGCCATAGGAGAGACACAGAGCCTTGTCATTAAGGAGCTGAGAGCCCAGAAAAAGGTCCCTCTATATGCAACCCTTATGTGCTGTATCCTAGACGAAGAGTTACCTCAATTCTGTTGAACTCATCAAAGCAGGCCCATGCTCCTGCCTGGGCCAACCCCTTGAAGAACTTCCCCATGGCTTTGTAATCCAAACCATCTGAGCAGTTGAAGACCACACACTAGAAAGAGGGAGGATATCATCACCATTCAGGACTCAGGATGGATTCCAGCACATCTGACTTACCCTGCACCATTAAACAGGGGTGAGGCTCTTTTCTTGTTCTCCAGGAGAAGCTGGGGCCCAGTCTGCCTATTTCACTAATCCATCTTAAATTTCATGCTCCCTTCCCTAGACAGGGGACGAGAGAGGGCCAGGAAGAGAAGGTGGGGGGATAAATGATATTTCCTACCTACCAACCTACCTGCTTAGCTAAAGCTTTGGCCAAATCTTTGGTAGTTTCTGTCTTGCCTGTCCCAGCTGGACCCTCTGGTGCTCCCCCAAGGTTCAGTTTCAAAGCTCCCATTAGTGTCCTACGCAGTAGAAAACAGGAGCTCAGTGTCTGAGTCCTAAGACACAGGAAAAAAATCTAGCTTCTTGTTTATTTTGACTCATGCCAATAGTCTAAAATTTTACCTTAAGTATATGACTAATACATCATCATTGTAGAAAATTCTATTTTGCTCAGTGTTGTAACCTCAAAGCCTGGCACAGTGCATGGTATACGGGCAGCACCCATAAGCATTTGTTTGAACGAATGTTTGAACAAATAAATAAATACATAACTCAAAAAAAAGTGAAAAATACTCAAAAAACTCCATATTCCAAAGATCACTAGTGCTAATGGAGCAGTGAAAATTAAATATATTTTTCCCACTAGATTATGAACTCTTGAGTTCAGGAACTGTATTCAATTCCATTTCATATCTTCAGCAAGCCAATACAGCATCTGGCATGTAACAGGTACAAGATAAATCTTAGAAACGAATGATATGGAATCTCTATAATTTCAGTGAACATGCTGTCTTATGATTATTTAAGTATGTCTCCTAACCGCCAATAAGACTTAGGGTTCCTTGAGGTATGCATGGTATATGGAAAAGTTCAAGAAATGGTGTTGATTAATGAGTGGGATAAATGAATGAATGGAGAGGAAAATTCACAGAACATAGGAAACAAATGATGGAGGATTTTGAAAGGAGAAAATACTCTCAAGTGTTATTTCTACAAATAAAAAAAAATGCACTTCTAGGAAAGATACAAAAACAAAGAAAATCTGAACATTACAAAATTGACAAGTTCACAACTTCCACATTTCTAATGTTACAAATTCCATGTCAAGTGGCAAGGCACTTTGCCACACACAGGATGACTGCATCACTTTATGCAGCTGGTTGGCAGGGCTTAGTATGGGTCACCGGCTCCCCTTGTCTGACCTCTTGGCCATGGGATTTCCAGGCACTGTCCTGATTCCTGCAACTGGAGAGCTCTCTACTTAAGTCCTGTGCCATGTTCACAGGTGGGAACAAATATCGTTTGTTGGTTCAAATGGATTAATTCCCCCTAGGACTCCTACTGGGTTCTCATTTCTCCATGCTCATCTTTGGAGTCATGGTAACTAAGGGAAACATTTTAAAACCTGAGAATCTTAAATGTAGAGAATAAAGGTAACCAACCCAAGATTGTCCAAACTTTCCTCCACCGAGTCTTTTCCCTCTGGAGTTCTCTATCCACCTCTCAGGTCTGGGAGCCCCAAGCGTTTACCTGTAGCAGCGATCAGTGAGAGGCGTTATCACCAGGCGGGGGGAGTTGCCCAGGTACTCGTAGCCATACAAAGCTTCCGTAGTTATCATGTGTACGTGCACATTCTTTTCCTCCCAGTAGTAGCGCAGCTGTGAGATCCACTGGAAATCATTCAGATCAGAAACCCTGTCCTCAGATAACCTGGCCACCACATCACGGGCTGTTGGGACACAGATACCAGAAACACACACATGCAGAACCATCAGAACTATTGTCTCCATGGACTTCTCAGAAGAGGCCATTTATTTATTATTATTTTTGAGACAGAGTCTCACTTAGTTGTCCAGGCTAGAGTGCAGAGGTGTCATCATAGCTCACAGCATCCTCAAACTCATGGGTTCAAGTGATCCTCCTGCCTCAGCCTCCTGAGTAACTGGGAAAGCCACCACACCTGGCTTAGAAGAAGATTTTTAAAACATTTCGTTTTGTAGAGATAGGATCTCACTGTTGTCCAGGCTGGTCTTGAACACCTATCCTCAAGTGATCCTCCTACCTTAGTGTCCAAAAGTGCTAGGATTATAGGTGTGTGAGCCACTGCACCTGCCTCCGGAACAGGATGTTATTGAGGCCCTTCCCTCTCCAAAGAATTTTAGGTTCTGGGGGCGGCGCCTGTGGCTCAGTGAGTAGGGTGCTGGCCCCATATGCCGAGGGTGGTGGGTTCAAACTCAGCCCCAGCCAAACAACAAAAAATAGCCGGGCGTTGTGGCGGGCGCCTGTAGTCCCAGCTGCTCGGGAGGCTGAGGCAAGAGAATCGCGTAAGCCCAAGAGCTGGAGGTTGCTGTGAGCCGTGTGACGCCACGGCACTCTACCCGAGGGCGGTACAGTGAGACTCTGTCTCTACAAAAAAAAAAAAAAAAACCAAAAAAAAAACCCAGAATTTTAGGTTCTACTACCTTCCTGTCTACCCTCAAGCAGCAAACAGCAATGCCTGTCAGAAGCTGGTATTTACTATCTACCAAGAATCCATGCAGAGAATCTGCTGCATTATAATCTTTCAGACAGTATAGCATTACAAGGGCATACTCTGAAATCAGACTGCTTGGGTTCAAATTCTGGTTTCACCATGAACCAGCTATGTTACTTCAGAAAAATTCCTCAATCTCTGTTCCTCAGTTGGATAATCTGTTAAACGGGGCTGACATAGTACCTACATTATAGGTTCTGTGTTATTATTAGGATTAAATGAATATAAAATGAATATATATGGATGTATCTACATTTATATACTTTAGATAGAGACAGAGATAGAAGTATGCCTGTCACATGAAAGTATTATATAAGTATTAGCACTACTATCATTCCTAAACCCTTGGGGGAGTGACCCAGAGGGCTTTGTAATACACAGTGGCCGCAAATGCTGTAATATGCCCAATATACCACTTTTGGCTCTGTTACAAACCTCCAGTATGTCGTAAGAGAATGCAGTCAGTGTAGTCTGGTATAGTTAGCAGGGGAAGGGAGCACATGAATCCATAGCTCGATGTATTCTTTCCATCTGTGGGCCTGAAAACCAGTTGGGAGATATATTTCTCCCCTTTCTCTCATGGGATTGTAAGCCTATTCAGTTTTCTTACATTGAGGTTGAAGAGTGGCTATGGGCTTAGGAGAATCATTAATTTATTTTCTTTAGGAGTTCACAGGAGGAACCTTGCCTTGGGCAGAGCTATTGAGACCTCAGAGCTTGAAATTTAGGACCTCAGAAGCCTCTCTGTGAGATAAGCCTTCTTTCTTCCAGCAAAACACAAAACCCTGCAGAGAAGAGTCCTTGAAGATTATACCTACAGTTCTTTCCTCCTCCCCAAGGAGTTCAGTTTCCCTGTAGGTTCTTGGGGGAGCATACAAGGTGGCAGGCAGAGTAAGGGGAGTCTGTATGAGAGGTCCGAGAAGAAAGTGAATTTCTAGGCATTGTATTGAGGACGCCTTTGCTGTGCGGTGTGTGTGTACCTGCATGTGTGTGCACCCTTGTGTTTACGAACCCAATCACATCACTCTGGGGTGCCTTGGGCAGTGACCACACACCTCCCCTATTATTCCCACCAGCTGGCTATGTGGTCATACGAAAAACACATTTTTCCTTCTCCTTGATTTCATGCTAGTCTACCTAAATGAAATCAGATTGAAATGAGCATCAACCTTCAGAGGAATGAGATGCCATGAAATGCCAGTAGGAAGCAGGGTATGTGAAATGAGAAACTCTGTTCCCAGGCAACCAGTCTGGTCCGGCCCTAGTTTCCTTGGTGATGATGGAGTGAGGATGCGGGGGTGGTTTGTTTTATATTAAGACCTCAATTCTTCTTTCTCCTCCTCCTCCTCTTCTTCTTCTTCTTCTTTTTTTTTTTTTTAAGAAAGAGCTGGAAAGCATTATCTCTCACCACCCTTCCCTGCATCACTGCCCATTTGCAGTCCCTTGGGTTTGGAAACAGATAGACATAGGAGCTTCTGCTGCTTACTCACTGTGTGCCCCTCTGCAACTTATTTACTCCCCTTAAGCCTTAGGTTCTTAATCTGCGAAGTGTTTATGAAAATGAAAATGTCAGTTACTCAGCACAAAGCTTGGCACCCAAAAATATTAGCTCTCATTAGCCAAGGAAATGGTTTGAAGTTATGGAAGCTCAGAAATGACTTTGCCCATCATCATTTCAGTAAGAGCCCTGCTTGGAGGGTTCCTGGAAATAAGGTTGAAGATGGGAAGGGAAACAAGAGATGCACAGAGCCTTTTGGCACTGGCTTCTCTCCTCCCTCCACCTCCTTAATCTCAGTTGGAGAAGCCTCTCCCTAATGGGGAAGGAAACTCTGAATCATTCCATTCAGGAGAACTGAGACAAGCAAGCCTGGATGCTATTCCTGGACAGCCAGTAATGCCAGGGGAAGTCTCCTTGCTTACCATGAACGTCGATGACCGTGAGGGCCCCCATAGTGAGTCGGGCTCCACTGCTCAGCTTCCCTCGCACCAGCTGGACAATCTCTGCAATCTGATCATTGCTCTTTTTCAGGAAATCCTGGCAGGGGCAGAGAAGGGGACAACTGACTAAGCTGGATTCCCCTCTGGTGATCTCCATTCTCAGAGAATGGCACCACAGACTACTGGGTGGCTCAAACCAGACTCCTGGGTGTTATCCTTAAAGTCTGCCTTTCCCTTGGATGCATTCCAATGCATTAAAATAACTGAAAGATCCAAGATTTGGAAGGTTACATACTGTAAGATTTTATTTTTATGATATTCTGGAAAAGGCAAAACTATAGGAGTGGAAACCAGTTTGGCAGTTACCAGAGACTTGGAGTAGCAAGAGGGGTTAACTATAAAGGGCATGAGGGATTTTTTTTAGATGCTATGGACCTGTTCTAGATCTTCATTGTGATGGTGCTTATATGAATACGTGCAGGTATCAAAATTCAGAACTGTATGCTGCAAAGGGTGAATTTACTGTATATAAATTATACAGTGAATCAGAATTAATAATGAAAAATATCTGAAGCTTTTTAGGATTAAAAAGACAGAGGAGATAAAAAAACAAAACGCAACATGTAGTTCTGGATTGGATCCTGGGCCAGAAAAGCCTTTTTATGTTTCCTGCTAAACTACAAATACTTGAGAATAGGAACTATGTTTGTCTCATTCACCTCTAATTCCCTTTGCCTAGTATCAGCCCTAGCACAGGGCAGATGCCAAATCAATATTTGTTAAGTGAACGATAAATGGATGGATGATTATCCTATACCAACAGCTTCTTCCTGTGGAATATCGAGGCATATCTTTCTTTTTTTTTTTTTTTTATTGTTGGGGATTCATTGAGGGTACAATAAGCCAGGTTACACTGATGAGGCACATCTTTCAACCAACATGCGTGCGTTCCAGGGCTCTGTGTGTGATAGGACACATTCTTTCTATCTATGGGTAGAAAAATGGGCACAGAGATGTAGTCAGAAATGTCAAAAGTTTTTAGAGTTTCTGAAGTCTGAAATGATACACATGAATGCAGTCTGCAAGTGTATGGTGCAATACACCTATTAGAAATTATCAACATGGAGTCTGTATAAATATGAAACTTGGTCAAATATTAAAGTTTAAATTTTAAGGTATAAAGCAAAATGCAGTAAATTAAAATACATTTTGGTCCATAGACAATCCTCTATAGGAGAATAACAGGAGATCTGATGAGATAATTGCGGGAAAGTATGCCATGGTAGAAAGGTAGGGAACAGAATCATCACTCATTCATTAAGCAAACATTTATTAAGCACCTACACTGTATTCAGCCCTGTGATAACCCCTGGAGATGGAACAGTGAGCAGAACAGATGTGGCTTCTTCCTATCGGGTTTAAGCCTCATATCTTTACTGGCACCTTTGACCCTTCCACAATACAATGATGTGGTACAACAATTTTTTGCATTTTATAGACAAGGAGACTGAGACTCAGGGTAAGTTGCTCCTGGTCACATGCTAACAAGTGGATGTGTCAGGATTTGAACTCAGGTCCACCCAGGTCCTACACTCTTAAAGTATTGGTGTCAACTGGCTAGAAATATGTGTATTTGGATCTGAGGATAGCCAGGCACTTGAGCATGCTTGGTCTCAAGAGAAAGCTGAAGGAAAGGCTAGGGGCAGGTTCATTTGGGACTGTGGGTAGTGATCAGGGCACAGTAGTGGAGGGAGAAAGAAAAATGGTGGCTCCTCGGCCTATGAAGATCACAAGGCATCTCTGTTGGTGCAGATTCTGCCAGGCTGACTCATGGAAGCCAAGCATAATAAGACTTGTTATCCTGCACACCAGAATTTCTATCTAGGAAGGAGTTTGAGAGGTCTTGCACTATAGAACTCCAAGATAGCCTCAATTTCAAATTCTTCGTCCCCCTGTCCTCATAAGAATCCTGATTTCTCTGACACTGTGGGATCCAACTATTTTGTTTAAATGGCTGCTCTAACTTTAGGTCATTCAAATCCTAATTGATACTTTTATCTTCTCTGCAAGCTTCGTAGCAGGCTCACTCACAGGTAGAGTATTTTCCACCACGGCTTCAGACACTTCCCTGGTCCAATAGATGGAGGAGACACAGATGACCACCTGGCCAGGCCACTGCAAGACCCACTGATTACGAGGGACCTAGGAAAGTGCAGGGACTTCTTGTAGGATCAGTTCATCATGTTGACTTAAATTGATTTTATAACAATAGGCCCCACAATTTTGTTGTGTTACTCCCATAACAAAAACAACATCTTCCTCCATCCTAGACAGCTACAAAGCTTGACATCTCTGGAATTACCCATTTATTCCTCTCTGAATTTTATGAAACAGAAAAAAATTTGCCAAAAATCTCATCAACTTTTGGCATTTTTTTCATGCTCCCAGTTAGCAATTTTTGACATTGTTATTATCAAGGTGGTGTTCAGAGAGTACTCATACATACTATTTTTATTTTATTTTGTTTATTTATACTATTTTTATTTTATATTTTATTTTTTAGAGATGGGGTCTTGTTGTGTTACTCAGCTAGAGGACAGTGGTGTGATATAACCTCAAACTCCTGGGCTCAAAAGATCCTCCTGCCTTGGCCTTCTAAAGTGCTAGGATTACAGGCATGAGCTACTGGCATAGTAGCTACTGGCATAACTACTCTTTTAAATGGCTCTTTAGTATTGCAGAGCTGGGCCACAGTTTCCTAAGCCAACATTCTCTGCCCCTTTTTCCTTATACTATAGGTCAGGAACGGGAAAACTATGTACATAAGTACATAGATTGTTTTGTGAATTAAGTTGTTTTAAAACAGCCATGCCCATCATTTACCTATGGTCCATGCTGCTTTTGCATTTCAAGGGCAAAACTACAGTAACCATTCTACTGTTTGTATGTATCTTATAACTGTGTTGCATATCTTTTTTTTTTTTTTTCTTGAGACGGAGTCTCACTATGTCACCCTGGGTAGAGTGCTATGGCATCACAGCTCACAGCAACCTCCAACTCCCGGGCATAAGTGATTCTTTTGCCTCAGCCTCCCAAGTCGCTGGGACTACAGGCACCTGCCACGACATCCGGCTATTTTTTGTTTGCAGTTGTCATTGTTGTTTTAGCAGGCGCGGGCCAAGTTCGAATCTGCCAGCCTGGGTGTATGTGGATGGTGCCGTAACCACTGTACTATGGGCACTGAGCCATGTCTTGCATATCTTAAACATACACATAAAATTTATTTTTAAAAAGATAGCTGCAATGGGAGTGTGACCGGCAGAGCTAAAAGTATTTATTACCTGGCCCTTTACAGAAAAAGTCTGTTGACTCTTGCTATAGATTCAATTGCATGACCTAATTTGCTACTGGTAGCTGTTTTTCTTTAATTTTTTTATTTAGAACAAGTCATAGGAAAAAGGCTTGTTCTTTCATCTTACAATGCAAATATCACTGTAAGGAACAGCAGGTCAGTCCACCACACACAGGATCAGTGTAAAGGTGTTAATTGAATATTGTTTTGTTCTATGGAAAGGGTCTGGGAATGGGAACAGGGGCCTGAAAATAAGAAAGGGCATATGAAGTAGAGAGGACAAAAGTTAGAGTTAGCCAGTGTGATTCTTGCTAGAGGCTGGCTAATGATTTATTGGAATAGATTATTTTCTTTTAGGTCTTATGTCATACTTGTTCCCCTAAAACTTAATGAGCTTAATGAGTTTGACCCTTTAGGCATCTGTGATATAAATCAATGTTCAACTGCAAGGTCCTCTAAAAAGACCTCACGCCATCAATCCATTTGACAGAAAGGAGAATGGAGGCTAACCCTCTTCTTTTAGATCACCTGCTTCTCACTGCAAACGTTTCACCAGAAATATGTTCACTGCCCCAGGATTCAGTGGGTAAAGCAAAGACAGTCACAGAGGGGTGGGTTTTTCTAGAAAGATGGAGGGGCTAATTGGACGGATTTATTTAACTTTCTCCCTGAAAGTACCCTGGCATGTGTATCCTGATCCATGTTTACCTGGACATATGCTTCAATCCCGAGTCCAATGACTTCCCGCAGACTGGCAAGCATCATCTGCTCCACCTGCTGCAGCCACTTTTCCACCATGCCCTATGGGACAAGGACAAACAGAGCCATGGCCAGAGCTGTAGTAGTCAATTCAAGCCCAGAGAGGGGAACTGTGGGCCCAACCAGTTTTCTCTCTGAACAGGGCTGGAGGAAGGCCAAAAGCTTTTCGGCTTGATATCTCTTCAAGCCAAAATACCTTCTTAACCCTTAACATTTATTTCCTATATTCTCAGAGGTATATGCCTTCTAAAGAGGTAATAAAAAAAAAATGTTTTTGTTTTTTTTTTGAGACAGAGTGCCATGGCATCAGCTTAACTCACAGCAGCCTGAAACTCCTGGGTGCAAGCAATCCTCTTGTTTCAGTCTCCTGAGTAGCTGGGATTACAGGTGCCTGCCACAATGCCTGGCTAATTTTTTCTGTTTTTAGTAGAGATGGGGTATCATTCTTGCTCAGGCTGGTTTTGGCCTCCCAGTAGGCTGGGATTTTGGGAGAGAACCACTAAGCCTGGCCAGTAATAGGGAATTTTTTAAGTGCATTTCTTTCATGTCATTTTCTAAAACAGACAGCTTCTCAGGAGGCAAAGTTAAACATCCATAGTTCAGCTAATACAATAAATTGCTCCTTGTTAATGAACAATTGTGATTCATGCCTTATTCCAATGGTTCCCAAACTCTGCTGTGGGAATCTTTAAAAAATACGAATGTCTGGGAGCATATTCTTCTTAGTAAAGTATCTCAAGAATGGAAGAAAAAGTATCCAATGTACTCAGCCCTACTATGAAACTAATTTATAGCTTTCATATGAAAGCTATAACCCAATTATAACCTAAGAATATGGGAAAAAAGGAAAGGGAGGGGAGGGGAGAAGGGAGGGTGGGCGGAGGGAGGGTGATTGGTGGGACTACGCCTACAGTGCATCTTACAAGGGTACATGTGAAACTTACTAAATGTAGAATATAAATGTCTTAACACAATAACTAAGAAAATGCCAGGAAGGCTATGTTAACCGGTGTGATGAAAATAAGTCAAATGGTATATAAAAAAAATAAATAAAATAAAATTTAAAAAAATATGAATGTCTGATTCTCACCCCCAGTCTTTCTGTTTTAATTGTGTGGATGCAGTCTAGCCATTTGGATTTTGATTAACTCTCCACAGCCAATTCACATATGCAGCAAATTATTCACTTTTAGAATTTCAGGTAAATGTAGTTGTTGATGTTAGGTGCTTGTAAGCTAGCTAGTGTTTGAGTTGGAAATGTGATGGCTGCAATTTCTATGCGTGAGTGTCAAAAACAGTCAACAATAGAAGGCCAAGGGTCCTTGTCAGTTTCCACTTGAGAGTGTGTCATGCTCAGTAATTTACATTTTACTCATTATATAAGGACATATATATAAAAACCTGGGTTAAGTAGCATCATACCTGTTACTAATCTTATGATGTTTTACTGACTTAAAAATAAGAGAAGCTGTCTGTCTGACAGAATCAGTTGGGGTATGCACATTGAGATCTAACAGAATCAGTTGTTTAGATGTGATTTTTACTACTACCTTCACATCAAGTTTGTTTAAAATCCTTCCACAAATTTAGCATGTCATGTGGATTTCAGTGTAATACACTTCTTGGAGATGGGTAAACTGAGACTTAGAAAGATTAACTTTCCCAACTACTAGTTGTTAAGTTGTTAACAACCCAGATGTTTCTTCAAATCTGAACAGTCTGAAGCTAGCATCCTAGTACTCTACCAATATGCTTTCTGCCTCATTCTGGTTTGCTCTGTTAGTGAGAAAACAATCAAAGATAAATAGAGGGAGTTACTTTGGCATTAGCTGGGTAGATTTTGCCAATGAATGGAACTGTTTCTTTTTCTGAGCTGATCATGCCCACAATTTCCAAATTGTCTGTAAACTCCAGCTTGGCAATTCCTTCAAAACATTTCTTCAAGTGTGGCTGTACTCGAAGGGGGTCCTTTGTCTCGGATAAGATCTCAAGCAGCTCATCATTTGATAGGAAGAAGAACCTATTTCAAAGCAAAGGAAGATGATAACGAACCTCTTCTGAGAACTTTTCTCTCCAATAGGTAGTTAATATCCACGTTCATACAAGATATGCCCTAGGGTCTTTTCTGAGGCCTACTGTCCTTTATAATTTATTATCTAGGGCATAGAAGGTGGAGAGTTTCTTAAAGAGATGGTATCTTACTATGTCGCTAAGGCTGGGCTCAAACTTTTGGGCTCAAATGATCCTCCTGTCTCAGCTTGCGAAGTAGGTAGAACTACAGGCATGTACCACTGTATCTGGCTTGAAAATGATTTTTGACTCTGAGAGCAACAGAAAGAATGATAGCTGATGTATTAGTTTAATATGTTTTGGGAAGTGGGTGCTACCAGTTGAAAGGGGTCTGGATAGAACAGTGGTCCTCAACTTTGGCTGTACTTTGTAATCACCTGGATAACTTATAAAAATTTCCACTGCCTAGAGATTCAAATATAATCGATCCTGCAGTGGGTCTGGGAAAATTTATATTTTTAAAAATTGTGGGGATTCTAATGTTCAGTCAGTGTTGAGAACCACTCATCAGGAAGAGAGAGGAAAGACTTCCTTGTCTTTCCTTCTCTCCAGGCATGTTAGAAAATATTACAGGTGTGATACAAGAAAGTGAATAGTAATAATGAGCCTGTTCACAGACATAGGACTCTACCACCTTCTAAACCGAATATAATAAGACAACTTTGTCTCTTGCTCAGGCCCCCAAAGCAGCAACAAACAAACTTCAGAAAATGTTTGACGTACAAATTTCTACTATGACCATCAGGATGGAAGCTCTATAATGGAGGGACCACATGCTTGTGGTCTTCACTGTCTAGGATATGTTACAAAAATGGCCACAAAATTTATAGCCCTTCTCATCAAATGGTAGAGTCTATTTTCACATCTCTTGAACCTTAACTGGTTCTGTGTCTTGCTTTGGCCAATAGATTGTAGTGAACTTGAGTTTGTATAAGTTCTAAGCCTAGACGTCAAGAAGTCTTCATGCTTCCACTCTTGCTGCTCTTGAGAACCCTGTGACCACCACTGTATGAATAAACCCAGGCTAACCTTCTAGAGAATGAAAGACATATGGTCCAACAACCTGTTGCTCTAGCTATTAGGAAGTCACCACCAGATCCATCAACTGTCATCTGACTGCAGTGAGCCAGAAGAACCACCCAGCTGAGCTCAGCCCCATCTGTCAACTCATGGAATTGTGAGCTACAGTGTTGTACTAAGATTTGGGGTGGTTCATTATACAGCCAGCAAACTAATACACTGTATCTGCAGTGTTGAGCAGATGGGAAGAGCGCAATAATTATTTGTTGGTTGACTGACTGACCAATATCTAATGAAGATGTCAAAATTCAGGCAAAATTCAAATGAGTGATTTATATGGATTTATATCACCTCTGTCTCCATCAGGTGTGATAGTAAATCAGACTCAATGACTATAAGAGTAATAATAATACATTTGTATAAATTAAAATCATTACTTAATGCTCTGTATTTTTAAGATAAAATTAAATTATGCAACTAGCAACATTTTCAGAGTGTTTTCTGAGTGCTTAATTTTATTTTATAAAAATGTATAAAGAAATATTGAGGGGTGTGTATGTGTATGTCTTTAACTTAGGAAAAAATGTGGCTCAGAGAAGTTAAAAGATTGAGTAGCTTATCTAGACTTCCTGGGTTTGAATTCTAGCTTGGCTATCTACCAGCCCTGTGTCATTGGGCAAATTACTATTTTTTATTTATAATATGGGAACAATAATAATGCTCTCAGTCTCCTAGGATTATTGTGAGTATCAAATAAGTAATAATTTTAAAGCACTTACAGTGGGGTCCTGGAATAAGTTAAGTGCTATATCAGTGTTAGCTATTATTCGTATTTTTATTAGGAATAATGGTAGTTGGTATAGAACTAGAAGCTCAAACCTCAGAGGTTTTGCAAGTTTAATGTCTTCCCAAATTTTGCCCTTCCAAATTAGGGTTCCTTCCAATATTTGTGCTATGTGTATGCTAGCCAACACAGTGGATATTTATATTTTTAACAATGTTAAATAAATTAAAAATTTGGCTTTCTCACACTGGCCATATTTCAAGTGCTCATGGGCTAGTTGTGGCTAATGGCTGCTGCATTGGATAGCAGAGATATAGAACATTGCTATATTATAGGAAGTTCTATGGGATAATGCTACATTGAGTAGATAGCAAAGATATTTCTGAATTCCAAACAAATTACTTTTTTTTGTTGTTTTTGGTAGATACCAAGAAACCAACTTTGTCTCCATAGAAGAGAACACTAAAATTTACTTAAAGATGAATCAGGAACAAATATCCTAACTGGAGTCAGAAGACAAGAGTGATCATTTGTGGTAAACTATACTTGGATTGATTATCAGGAGACAGGACCTTCCTTTTTGGAACTAGCCCTCTAAAATTATCTTGACTTATACACAGAAGAACATTGGTTCTTATGGGGAATAAAGAGTCAAACATTTATAAACATACCTATTAGAAACTACAAAATTTGATGGCAAAAATGTAGCTAACAATTCTTGATCATAGTCTAGGTCAGCCATTTTCCACAGTGTACACTGGTGTGCTGTGAGAGGATTTTAGGTGGGCTGTGAAAATACTTAACGATCATTAATTAAATTATTTCTAAAAGAAGTTCAAAGAACAGTAAGTATATTCTTTTTACTCCTTTTTTTGATCAAAATAATTTAAATGTGATGCCAAAGTTTAACTGTAGGTTCAAGTATGCCATAAGATGAAAAAGGTTTGAAAAACAAGATCTAGGTGCTAAGTGTTTTGCAACATGAGCTCACTGATCTGTACAACAAATATATCAAGTAGGGAAGTCATTATTTTATCCCAGAATTACAGTGTAGAACTTGAAGCTTGGATGGGTTTGTGGGAGGTCTCAAGACTAACACATGGAAAGGCTGAGACTCCAAAGAAGTTCTGTTTAATTCTAAAGACAGGGCTCACAATTGTGATGACTGTATGCCTTTAACTGAAGAAAACAACAATACTGGTTGGGCCAAGTGTGGATTTGATCCCCAGTGATGTCCACTCAACCTCCTGCTAAATAATGACCATGAAGACATGTTTCATTCCTGAAAGCTATCTCTTGGGGGAATGGAGAACCAGAAAAGAATATGCAATAGATTGGTCAAAGCCAACTCTCAGTGTGCAAAATGTAATTCCTCCTACATGTGGGTCAAAAGGGTAATTCCAAGTAATAGAACAATACTAAATACCTGGGAAAAAATAGTCTCTTCTTCTCCAGGTAATCATTCAGACCCTTCTGGATGTCCTCCAACAGAAGATTGGCTTCTTGAAGCTTCTCGGTCATCCGTGGCTGGTCTGCTGCCACCAGAACCCTGTTATCTTTCACCTAGGTTCATCAAAAAATGTGAGCATCATCGTGGGAATTCCAAGTTCTGGGATTAGTCATTGTAATGAATGTGTGACCAGCCCATCAGCTAACCGTGCCTTCTGCTCAGCTAGTGTATCCTAGTCCCCTTCCTAATTTCCCCAGGGTGAGTGCTCATGTAACATGACCTTGTTCCTCTGGCCATAGCTGATTGGGTGGGAGATGGGCAGCTGAAACCAACTGAGCCAATTATATTCTAACTCCTGAGAGTTTAGAGTTCAGACCATGACATTCTATACTAGTATAACTGCTTTCTCATCCTTCAAGGTTTTGTTCCAATGTCACTTGCTTTGGAGGCCTTTCTGCACACCCCAGGCTATTAAATCACTCTTCCATATTCTAAATACGGTTTGCATACATTTCTTTTCTTTTCTTTCTTTTTTTTTTTTTTTGAGACAGAATCTCACTTTGTCGCCTAGAGTGATATGGCATCATAGCTCACAGTGACCTCAAACTCTTGGGTTCAAGCAATCCTCTTGCCTCAGCCTCCCAAGACTCTGAGACTAGAGATGCCTGCCACAATGCCCAACTATTTTTTCTATTTTTTAGTGGAGATGGGCTCTCGCTCTTGCTCAGGCTGGTCTTAGCTCCTGAGTATTTATTTATTTATTGAGCTAGAGTCTCAATCTGTTGCCTAGGCTAGAGTGCCATGGAATCAACTTAGCTCATAGTAACTTCAAATTCTTGGGTTCAAGCAATTCTCTGACCTCAGCCTCCTAAGTAGCTGGGAATACAGATGCCCCCCACAACACCTGGCTATTTTTAGAGACAGGGGTCTTGCTTTTGCTCAGACTGGTCTTGAACTTCTGAGCTCAAGCAATCCATCGGCTTAGCTTCCCAGAGTGCTGGGATTACAGGCGTGAGCCACTGCACCTGGCCTGTATTCTTCTATTACAGCTCTTATTTATCCAAGTCTATCTCCCACAAAATAGTAAATTCTTTGAAGGCAGAAATCATATTCTTTATATCTTCAAGTATTTTCTGACTCCTAGTCTAATGCCTGGGTCATCGTAGGTACTGAATAAACATTTGTTAAATAACTGAGTAACAGAATGTGGATAATTATTGGAATTCTAAAAGGATTCTCAACTATTGCATTATCCTGTAGCAAATAAAGTCTTCTATGACATACTTCATTAGAAATGGTAGCTAAATAATACAAACTGGTAGGGAGGTGGGATTTCAAAAGACTTTTACTTTCCACGTTACATATTTCTATGTTTGCATTTTAAATAATAATACTAGCTTTTGACATTAGAAAAAGGTAGAGTTTATTTTCAAGTTTCAAGGAATATGATTACAATGCACAATGAGGAAACATCTGTATGGCATCCTACATTCCTGCTGGTGACACATGCTAGGGCAGTGGTTCTCAACCTTCCTAATGCTGCGACCCTTTAATACAGTTCCTCATGTTGGGATGACCCCCAAACATAAAATTATTTTCGTTGCTACTTCATAACTGTAATTTTGCTACTGTTATGAATCATAATGTAAATATCTGATATGCAGGATGTATTTTGGTGACCCCTGTGAAAGGGTCATTGGACCCCTAAAGGGGTCACAACCTACAGGTTGAGAACCACTGTACTAGGGGATAAAAACTTACCGCTTGGGACATGAGCGATTTCCAGTAACTATCAACAGTGGCAAATTTCCTGCCCTCTTCTGGCATCTGGGCTATGATGTCCACTGAACTGAAAATTGGTTCCAGGTATAGCCAGGTGGATTGGCACTTCAACCAGGCATCCAAATTTTCCTGCACCCGAAGTAGCTTTTCTTCCCATTTCTATGAATTTAGCATTTCAAATCAGAATCATTAACCTGCCACTCTGCATCACAGGCTCATGGACTAAACAAACAGATAATGAATTCATTTATTTATTCATTTACTTGTTTAACCAAATACTTATTAAGTACTCCATGTGCTCTGGTCACTGTTCCAGGCAGGGCAGCTACAGCAATAAAGGAAACAAACAAGAGTTCTTGTTCTTATGGAACTCACATTCTAGTGAAATAATGAGAGTTATTTTGTGACAAGTGATGACCTGAGTGCTTTTTGCATATAAAACCAATTTAATCCAACAGCCTTATGAGACAGATGTTATTACAAATCTCACTTTACAAATGCTGAAATGGAGACACAACTGTTCAAGCAATTTGTCCAAGGTCACGCAACTAATAAGAGGCTGCATTAGAATTTGGATCCAGGCAGTCTGGCTCCAGAAACTGTGCTATGAGTTTATGTCATTTCTGTGAACAATGAGTGTAGGAAGCCAAATCCTCACCCTCAGATGGTTTGCAGTCAGGGTTACTATTGCCCATGAAATACTTTCCAAACGTATGTTTACTTGATGCCTCCAAATCTCCTCTTTTGGCAGAGAATTGCAAAGGCTCAGCATGCCATATGCTTATTTGGATGATCATTGCTTTCAGTCTTGTGTTATTTTTTTTCCAATGGGGAGAAAGTGAGTTTCTTTGTTAAATGAACTTGATGACCTTCCCCCTCCTCTGAAGAACCTAAAACTAATGGGACATCACAAAACATCCAACCTCATTTCCTCTTACCCGGCATTCTGCTTCTATTGGTTTGATGAAGGCGGAGCCACACATGGTCTGGGTCTTTATCACATGATCATCGAGTAGCAGTTGAATGTCATCAACCGCACACAAGATGCTTGTATCCTGCAAATTAAGAAGCCCCATCCTGTCAAAATCCTGACAACAGCCCCTTCCATTTTTCATGCTGTTTGCTCAAGGCCTCTTAGCTCAGAACCCCGCTCCAGTGTGACAGGAATCTATTGGGGATGAGATTTCTATTTTCTTCCTTGAAACTGTTCTTAAAGATACTTATTGTCCACCTCCTTTGCAGAAATCAAATACAGGTTAATCTCAGACCCACAATTAGCATCTGTTGGGAAGGAAAACTTCTGCTACTTCTCTATGTTCCTACTTCTCTGTCCACCTGCTTTCTAGTCTCTCCTTTCCCTTAGGAAGGAGGATCAGGTACTAATCTGACTTGTTGGGCCTAGACCCTCAGACCATGCACTCACATGTCCCAGGGCACAGCAGCCAACTCAGAATAAATAATTGTCGTTATTAAAAAATAAAATAAAATCTTGTTCTTTCTTTCAATTTATATGTATTTTTAAAAAACTATCTGCTAAGTTGATAGGAAATAAATCCTTAGTAAGTTGTTCAGACCTGATTACTTCATAAGCAAAGCTATTAGGAATTTCTTTTGGCCTAGAGTCACCATGAAAAAGTACTTAGGACACAAAAGCCTTTGTGAACCAAGAAAGTTTGGGGACCCCTGTTCTATACTTTGCTGAATCATATTTCTCTAGTAGGTAAAGTTTAAGGTATGCCTTAAAGGTCAGCCTCTGGATGGCACTTTTCCTCTAAGGGCATTGTGGCAAACCAGGTGATAAAGGTCTGTTCCCCTGCAGCAGGTTTGGTCTTTCCTGCTCTATTTCACTTCTTGTCAAGCCTAATTTGGGTGGCTAGATAGGGCTTAGAAGATATTTTCTCATCTACCTTTTACCAGTATCTAGGAGCAGCCACCGATATGTGTAAAGTAGTATCTTGATTCTCATTTTATGTTGATCCTTGTCAATAGCTATTTTAGTCAAAAGCTCTGTATATCAGCCAGGTCTAAGCTGCACAGGTTCCCTAGCTTATCTCTTCATGTCAGCCTAACGCCTTGCATTATAGCAGCATCTAGTCCAATCAGATCATGCAGAACTGAGCAAATAGAACCCATAGCAGCCTGGTGTTGCTGAGAAAGGCCCAGTAATGAGCCCCTGTGCTCCCAGGTCTCTCACTGGTATGTGTGTAGGTCTGTTTGGGTTCAGTACATGATGCCCCCAAATATGGTGCCTTGGTGTGCTGAGTACTTTGAACTGAAGGACATAGGAAGTCCTCAGAAGGGAGATCTTTCTGACCTTCTCCCATCTGCCCTTTTCCTTCTCCCCTTTCTTCCCTAAGGCAGGCCATAGAAACTAGAATTTCTCTTCTCCAAGGCAGGCTATGGAAACTAGAATTTCTCTTCCCCAGAGCCAGCCATAAAACCTAGAAATAGAACTTTAATTTTCCTCCCATTTCTGTGTAAGAACTGGCCACAGAGAAATTCTCTGACCTACCTTGTCTGATAGTAGGTCATAAGACCCTGTTACAGAGGGATCTTACCTCATACCTGGGAGGAAGGAAAGCTACACAGAGAGGCCAAGGAGAACACACAGGCCTTGCTGTGTCCCCTCCTCAGTCTATTACCATTAGATCATATCCTTTTGTCCAATCATGTTCCTATACAGCCAGCCTTCCTCCGTCAAAACTAAGCATAAAAATATACAGTTTTCCTTGGGCCTTTGGATCTTTCTGAAGCTACCTTGTCATATAACATTTTGATTAAAGTTTTATGATTTTTCTCTTATTAATATGTCTTTTGTTATAAGAGTGCCAGCCATGACTGACCCTCATGTTGGGTGAGGAAAGACTCTCACACCTTTTCATCTCTATAGTTCTCATCCAAGTGAAATCAAGGTATTGTGAGTATTGCAGCCAAAGGGAAAAAGAAGTCCCAAGAGAGTAACATGTAGCCTGGAGGGAGGAGGGAGGTCTAGGAGTCTTTGGTTCTCAGTCTACATTGCGTGTTAGAAAAAACAGGGGTGCCTCATAAACACAGATGCCCAGGCACTCTGGGGGTGTAGAAAACAGGAAAAAAAATCAATGGGAATTTTTTTTTTCAGATGAACATCAGGGTACCAATGTTTAGGTTACATTGTTTTCATTTCTAAGGTAAAGTTCAAGTTGTATCAATGGGAATTTTTATAAGCATCCCATGTGCAGTTAGGGTTCGAAGCACTGCTTTAAGTGCCAAAGGTCAGCAGCACGTGAGTAGCAGTCTACTGTCTCCACGAATGACAGCTCACCCAAAACAGTGACCCCCATCTCTACCCTGTGCCCCATTCCAACTCCATGCTAGACCCAAGAAATAGCTGAACAAGTGCTTTAGGTTTATACACCTCTGCATGCACTGTACAAATTCTCTACAAGTGACAATAAACAGAATAGCACCCTTGCTATTCCAAATGTGGTTGATATTATCTGGGTGCTTGTTAGAACTGCAGAACCTTAGACCCTGCCTGCACTTTAACAAGCTTTCCAGGTGACTCGCGCACATATTAACATTTGAGAAGTGCTCTTCCCAGTGAGGAAGAGGGTCCTAAGGAACTTTGGAAAGTTGCACTAGCCTGCACCCTCCCTGGGAGATGTATGCTTGATTTTTTTTTTTTTGCTCTGAATCTAAAGGTCTTTCTGATTTGAAAAAGCATCCTTGCAAAGGAGAGGAAGAATGAGTGACACAGACAGGCAGACAGGAGGAAACAAGATGTTAGTTCTGTGAGTTCAGTTGGGATTCCAAATGAATCACCACTGTAAGCTACTGCATAACAAATGGGGCTGTTTTGGGGTGGGGATGAGGCTGCAGTTGAACTGAGACTCACAGTGTCCCTGTATTTCACGAAGCTGAACGTCATGTTAACCCAATCTGACTTCATTTTCTCCATGTTTTTCTCCAGGGAATATTCCTTACTGGCAGCTGCACCAATGGGCTCCAGCCTAAGGAGAGAATAAGACAACAGTAACAGTAACAGGAGGGGGCAGAAAAACACATTAAAGGAAGAATTTCGGCTCAGTCTTAGGAGAATTTCAAAATTTTTTTGATTCAGCGGGGTGCACTGACTGAGGCCTATAAACCTAGCACTCTGGGAGGCCAAGGTGAGAGAATCCCTTGAGCTCAAGAGTTAAAGATCAACCTGAGGAAGAACAAGACATTGTCTCTACTGAAAATTGAAAAACTAGCCAGGCGTCATGGTGGCCACCTGTAGTCCCACTGAGTTGGGAATTTGAGGCAAGAGGATGGCTCAAAACCAAGAATTTGAGGTTGCTGTGAGCTAGGATGATGCCATGACGTTCTAGCCTGGGGCAACAGAGTGAGACTCTGCCTAAAAAAGCCCAAGGAAAAAAGCCCCTAATTTTAGCAAAATATTTACTATCCTACTCTTAACATTTGCCAGCTACCTCTAATACTTCACAGGATTTTTCATCCTCAGCACTGTTGACTTTTGGGGCTGTGTTATGGGTTGAATATTGTTCTTCCAACCCCTCAAATTCCTACGTTGAAGATCTAACCCTCAGTACCTCAGAATGTGACTCTAGTTGGAGAAAGGATCTTTAAAGAGGTAATTAAGACCGGAAAAGGAAGAACACTCCAACTCCAAACCCAGTAGAAGAAAAGAAATATCTAAAATTAGAGCTGAACTAAATGAAATTGAAAACAGAATAATTATTCAAAATATCAATGAATCAGAATCAAGTGAAGTGACACTATGAGGAGGCAACTGGACAAATCCAGAATGGGATTCATCCTGCCTAATAATCCAGTGGCTTTTGAAAGAGAAGGGGAGACTGTTCTAGATTAAGAGATCTAAAGACACAAGAAGCCAATGCAGGACTTTGGATTTTGAATTGAACGAATCATTTTGTACACAACTGGGCAAACTTGATTATGAACTGGATATCAGCTGCTACCCAAGAGTTAATGATGATTATTAGGTGTGTAATGACATTGCAGTTATGTAACAAATGTTTTTAAAAACCATGATTTTTTAATGTAAAAGGGAAAAATGATAGGAGGGCTAGGATTTGTGTTAAAACATTTCAGCAAGGAGGTGGAGCAAGATGGTGGCCGAGTAATAGCTTCCCTACAACTGGGCACGGTGAGTCTGGGGAGAGAAGACTCCAGGCATCTCTGGCTGGTGGGATCTGCCTATAATCATCCCTTTGAGGATACAGGGAGTCAGCAAGGGACTTTTGGACACCAAGAGGAGGACAAAAACAGTGGAAAACTGGCAAGTGGTTGCGTGTGTTCCATCGACCTAATCCTGCCGGCAGCTGTAAATACAAGCAGCAGTGAGACTGCAAACCGGAAAGGCCTTACCTGTGAACTTTTTCAGTGTTTTTGGACTTGGCACTCAGTAGAAATGCCTTGGGGAGAGCTTGAGCAGGAGTGTGGAGAACTTTGGGCATTGTCTAGGGCCCCAGGCTGAGCCACTGAGCTGGACGGAGCTAATAGTGTTCAGCTGTGGGCCACAGGTAGCCATTGTGAGAGAACTGCCTCAGCAAGCTCCGCCCTCAGGGTTGCAGAGCAAGGATTGGGCAGGAGCTAGTAAACCTAGTGACTGAGCAGCCTAAAGGCAGGGACTGAGCTGCCTTACAGACTTAATCCCCAGGGGCCAAGTGAGACCAGTTTTAGAACACTGGAGCCTTGGGCTATAGCCCTGGGTAGAGTGCCATGGCATCACAGCTCATAGCAACCTCAAACTCCTGGGCTTAGTGCCATCCAGACCTCCAGAAGAGCTGTGCTGTCACCCCCAACCCCCGACCCACACCCACCGGGCCTCCACATGCCCTGACCAGGAACTGCAGGAGCCGCGCAACCCTGCATCCTCCCTCCTGTACCCTCCCTGCCTCCAAGTCTGGCCAGGAACTCTGGTAGCTATGTGCCCTCTGGAGCCCTCCCTGCCTCTGCTCAGAGCCCTTCTCTTGGCAGGAGACTGCTGGACCCTTGGGCTCTCTGTGCCAAAATCACTGGGCACCAGGCACTCCCAGAACGATGCACACCACCTCCCGTGCTGTTGCTGGATTCGGGTGTGACACACTCCGGAGCTGCTTCCACAACCAGAACTCCCTGGCTGGGGCAGCCCCAGAGGAACTACATAGGGTCACACCCTACAAAGATCCAGCAACAATAGAGTGATCCCACTGGGGTCTACTCTTGGAGAGACACCTCCCCAACTCTGAGAATGGTGAGAGGCAATGGTGAAAAATAATCATGAGGCGAAATCAACAGAAAAACTCTGGCAATATGAATAATCAGAGTAGATCAACTCCCCCAAGGATCAATGGGGCAGACACATCACAAGACCCCATGCACAAACAAATAGCTGAGATGTCAGAGATCGAATTCAGAATCTGGATAGCAAATAAGATTGAATTAGAATTCCAAGCAGTAACCCAAAAGATATCTCAAGAATTCAACAAATTCAAAGACCAAATGACCAAAGATTTTGACACATTGAGAAAAGAAGTTGCAGCCCTCAAAGATCTGAGAAACACAGTAGAATCCTGTGGATTTCTGACATTGAAGACAAAGCTTTTGAATGCTCCCAAACTCTCAAAGAGGATGAGAAATGGAGGGCAAAAACAGATCACTCTCTCAGAGAGCTCTGGGACAATTTGAAGAAAACCAATATTTGTCTTACAGGGATCCCCGAAAGTGACGAAGTGGCTTCACAAGGCACAGAGTCTCTTCTCCATGAGATTATGAAAGAGAACTTTCCAGACATGCCAAGAAATTCTGAAATTGAGATAGCAGACAGTTTCAGAACTCCAGCATGACTCAACCCAAATAAGACATCCCCCAGACACATAATATCAATTTCACTAAAGTTAATATGAAGGAGAAAATTCTGAAAGCAGCCAGATGAAAGAAAACCATCACCTACAAGGACAAGAATATTAGAATAACTGCAGATCTCTCTGCTGAAACCTTTCAAGCTAGAAGAGGATGGTCATTGACTTTTAATCTCCCAAAACAAAATAACTTTCAACCCAGGATCCTGTACACAGCTAAACTGAGTTTCATTTATGACAGAGAGATTAAATACTTCAATGCCATTCACATGTTGAAGAAATATGCCATAACTAAACCAAAGCTCCAGGATATCCTCAGACCTATCCTCCATAAAGATCAGCATAATCCTCCACCACAAAAGTAAACCCACCCAGAAAATTTTGATCAAATTCCAACTTCCACAGTCGCAAAAGGATTAAAAATGTCCACCGGACTCTTGGAAGGCTTATCAATATTCTCAATTAATGTGAATGTTTTAAATTGTCCTCTAAAGGGTGGCGCCTGTGGCTCAGTGAGTAGGATGCCAGTCCCATATGCCGGAGGTGGTGGGTTCAAACCCAGCCCCGGCCAAAAAAAATAAATAAATAAACAACAACAAAAAAAAATAAAATAAAATAAATTGTCCTCTAAAGAGGCATAGGTTGGTTGACTGGATACAAAAACTCAAGCCAGATATCTGCTGCATACAAGAATCATATCTTACATTAAAAGACAAATATAGACTCAAGGTGAAGGGATGGTCATCTATATTCCAGGCAAATGGAAAGCAGAAAAAAGCAGGTATTGCAATCCTATTCACAGATGCAATAGGTTTTAAACCAACTGAAATATGAAGGATAAGGATGGACACTTCATATTTGTTAAAGGTAATACTCAATATGATGAGATCTCAATTATTAATATTTATGCACCCAAAAAGAACACAATTTATAAGAGAAACTCTAACAGACATGAGCAACTTGATTTCCTCCAGTTCCAAGGTAGTTGGACATTTTAACACCCCTTTAGCAGTGCTGGATAGATTCTCCATAAAGAAGCAAAGCAAAGAAATTTTAGATTGAAATTGAACCATTCAACATCTGGACATAACAGACATCTACAGAACATTTCATCCCAACAAAACTGAATACACTTCTTCTCATCAGCCCACGGAACATACTCCAAAATCGACCACATCCTAGGCCACAAATCTAACCTCAGCAAATTAGAAAAAAATAGAAATTATTCCTTGCATCTTCTCAGACCATCATGGAATAAAAGTTGAACTCAATAACAACAGGAACCTGTACACCCATACAAAAACATGGAAGCTAAACAACCTTATGCTGAAGGATAGATGGGTTATAGATGAGATTAAGAAGGAAATCACCAAATTTTTGGAACAAAACAACAATCAAGACACAAATTACCAGAACCTCTGGGATACTGCAAAGGCAATCCTAAGAGGGAAATTTATAGCACTGCAAGCCTTCCTCAAGAAAACGGAAAGAGAGGAAGTTAATAACTTAATGGGACATCTCAAGCAACTGGAGAAGGAAGAACACTTCAACCCCAAACCCAGCAGAAGAAAAGAAATAACCAAAATCAGAGCAGAATTAAATGAAATTGAAAATAAAAGAATTATACAACAGATCAATAAATCCAAAAGTTGGTTTTTTGAAAAAATCAACAAAATAGATAAACCTTCAGCCAACCTAATCAGGAAAAAAAGAGTAAAATCTCTAATTTCATCAATTGGAAATGGTAATGATGAAATAACAACAGACTCCTCAGAAATTCAAAAAATCCTTAACGAATGCTACAAGAAATTCTACTCTCAGAAACATGAAAATCTGAAAGAAATCGACCAATACCTGGAAGTATGCCACCTACTAAGACATAGCCAGAACGAAGTGGAAATGTTGAACGGGCCTATATCAAGTTCGGAAATAGCATCAACTATACAATGTCTCTCTAAAAAGAAAAGCCCAGGACCAAATGGCTTTTCGTCAGAATTCTACCAAACCTTTAAAGAAGAACTAGTATTTATATTACTAAACCTCTTCCAAAATATAGAAAAAGAAGGAATATTACCCAACACATTCTACAAAGCAAACATCACCTTGATCCCCAAACCAGGGAAAGACCCAACAAGAAAAGAAAATTATAGACTAATATCACTAATGAATATTGATGCTAAAATACTCAATAAGATCCTAACAAACAGAATCCAACAACACATCAAAAAAATTATACACCACAACCAAGTGGGATTTATCCCAGGGTCTCAAGGCTGGTTCAATATATGTAAATCTGTAAATATAAATCAGCACATAAACAAACTAAAAAATAAGGACCATATGATTCCTTTCAATTGATGCAGAAAAAGCTTTTGATAACATCCAGCATCGCTTCTAATCAGAACTCTTAAGAAAATTGGTATAGAAGGGACATTTCTTAAACTAATAGAGGCCATCTACAGCAAACCCACAGCCAATATCGTATTGAATGGAGTGACATTTAAATCATTTCCACTTAGATCAGGAACCAGGCAAAGTTGCCCATTGTCTCCATGGCTCTTTAACATGTAATGGAAGTTTTAGCCATCTCAATTAGGGAAGCAAGGTGATCAAGGGTATCCACATAGGGTCAGAAAAGATCAAACTTTCACTCTTCGCAGATGATATGATTGTAGAAAACACTACGGATTCTACTACAAAACTTTTAGAAGTGATCAAAGAATACAGCAATGTCTCAGGCTACAAAATCAACACCCATAAATCTGTAGCCTTTATATATACCAACAATAACCAAGCGGAAAAAACAGTCAAGGACTCTATTCTTTTCACAGTAGTGCCAAAGAAGATGCAATATTTGGGAGTATACCTAACAAAGGATGTGAAAGATCTCTACAAAGAGAACTATGAAACTTTAAGAAACAGCTGAAGATGTTAACAAATGGAAAAATATACCATGCTCATGGCAGGGAAGAATCAACATTGTTAAAATGTCTATACTACCCAAAGCAATATATAATTTTAATGGAATTTCTATCAAAGCTCCATTGTCATATTTTAAATATCTTGAAAAAATAATACTTTGTTTTATATTGAATTAGAAAAAACCTCGAATAGCCACAACATTACTCAGCAATAAAAACATGGCAGGAGGAATCACGCTACCAGACCTGAGACTGTACTATAAATCGATAGTGATCAAAACAGCATGGTATTGGCACAAAAACAGAGAAGTAGATGTCTGGAACAGAATAGAGAACCAAGAGATGAAATCTAGCTACTTACCGTTATTTGATCGTTGAAAAGCCAATTAAAAACATTCAGTGGGGAAAAGATTCCCTATTTAACAAATGGTGCTGGGTGAACTGGCTGGCAACCTGTAGAAGATTGAAACTGGATCCACACCTTTCACCATTAACTAAGATAGACTCTCACAGGATAAAAGATTTAAACTTAAGACATGAAACTATAAAAACACTTGAAGAAAGTGTAGGGAAAACTCTTGAAGGAATCGGCCTGGGTGAATATTTTATGAGGAGGACTCCCCAGGCAATTGAAGCAGTACCAAAAATACACTACTGGGACTTGATCAAACTAAAAAGCTTCTGCACAGCCAAGAACATAGTAAGTAAAGCAAGCAGACAGCCCTCACAATGGGAGAAAATATTTGTAGGTTATACCTCTGATAAAAGTCTAATAACCAGAATCCACAGAGAACTCAAACGTATTAGCAAGAAAAGAACATGTGACCCCATCGCAGGGTGGGCAAGGGACTTGAAGAGAAACTTCTCTAAAGAAGACAGATGCATGATCTACAAACACATGAAAAAAAGCTCATCATCCTTAATCATCAGAGAAATGCAAATCAAAACTACTTTGAGATATCACCTAACCCCAGTAAGAGTAGCCCACATAACAAAATCCCAAAACCAGAGATGTTGGCATGGATGTGGAGAAAAGGGCACACTTCTACACTGCTGGTGGGAATGTACACTAATACCTTCCTTTTGGAAGGATGTTTGGAGAATACTTAAAGACCTAAAAATAGACCTGCCATTCGATCCTATAATTCCTTTACTAGGTTTATACCCAGAAGACCAAAAATCACAATATAACAAAGACATCTGTACCAGAATGTTTATTGCAGCCCAATTCATAATCGCTAAGTCATGGAAGAAGCCCAAGTGCCCATCGACCCACGAATGGCCTAGCAAATTGTGGTACGTGTATACCATGGAATATCATGCAGCCTTAAAGAAAGATGGAGACTTTACCTCTTTCATGTTTACATGGATGGAGCTGGAACATATTCTTCTTAGCAAAGTATCTCAGGAATGGAAGAAAAAGTATCCAATGTACTCAGCCCTACTATGAAGCTAAATTATAGCTTTCACATGAAGGCTATAACCCAACTATAGCACAAGACTATGAGGAAAGGGCCAAGGAAGGGGAAGGGAGTGGGGACATTATGGTGGAGGGAGGGCAATAGGTGGGGCCAAACCTATGGTGCATCTTAGAATGGGTACAGGCGCAAGTTACTAAAGGCAGAATACAAATGTCTTCATACAATAGCTAAGAAAATGCCATGAAGGCTACGTTGAACAGTTTGATGAGAATATTTCAGATTGTATATGAAACCAGCACATTGTACCCCTTGATTGCACTAATGTACACGGCTATGATTTAACAATAAAAAAAAAAATTTCCGCAATGACATAAAAGAATAGATGAAGCAAGTGTGATAAAATTTTACAGATTATCAAATCCGGGTGATGGGTATATGGATGTTCATTATATGAGTCTCTCTACTTCTACAAATGTTTGAAATTTTTATAATAAAGTAAAAAAGTGAAAAAAAATCAATGAATCAAAACATTGGTTTTATGAAAAGTTTAACAAAATTGATAAACCTTTGGGTATCCTAACCAGAATAGAAAATTAAAATCCCTAATTTCATCAATCAGAAATGACAAAGGCAAAATAACAAAAACACCTCAGAAATCCAAAAAATTCTTAATGAATACTACAAAAACTCTATTCTTAGAAATACAAAAATCTGAAAGAAATCTACCAATACTTTGAAGCATGCCACCTTCCTAGGCTTACCCAGAAAAAAATTAGAAATGTTGAACAGACTTATATCAAGTACTGAAATAGTATCAACTATAGTAAATATCCCAAAAAAGAAGACTCTGGGACCAGAAGGCTTCACATCAGAATTCTACCAAACCTTTAAAATGGAACTTGTACCTATATTACATAACCTTTTCCAAAGCATAGACAAAGAAGGAATACTTCCCAGCACATTCTATGAAGCAAATATCACACTGATCCCCCAAACAGCAAAAGACACAACAAGAAAAGAAAATTATAGACCAATATCACTTACAAATATAGATGCAAAAATATTCAATAAGATCCTAGCAAACAGAATCCAGCAACACATCAAACAAATTATACACCATAACTAAGTGGGTTTTATCCCAGGGTCTCAAGGTTGGTTCAATATACATAAGTCTATAAATATAATACATCAAATAAACAAAATAAAATAAAAAGACCATATGATTCTCTCAATCGATGTAGAAAAAGCTTTCCTTTTTTTTTTTTTTATTGTTGGGGATTAATTGAGGGTACAATAAGCCAGGTTACACTGATTGCAATTGTTAGGTAAAGTCCCTCTTGCAATCATGTCTTGCCCCCATAAAGTGTGACACACACCGAGGCCCCACCCACCTCCCTCCTTCCCTCTTTCTGTTCCCCCCCCATAACCATAATTGTCATTAATTGTCCTCATATCAAAATTGAGTACATAGGATTCATGCTTCTCCATTCTTGTGATGCTTTACTAAGAATAATGTCTTCAACGTCCATCCAGGTTAATACGAAGGATGTAAAGTCTCCATTTTTTTTAAATGGCTGAATAGTATTCCATGGTATATATATACCACAGCTTGTTAATCCATTCCTGGGTTGGTGGGCATTTAGGCTGTTTCCACATTTTGGCGATTGTAAATTGAGCTGCAAGAAACAGTCTAGTACAAGTGTCCTTATGATAAAAGGATTTCTTTCCTTCTGGGTAGATGCCCAGTAATGGGATTGCAGGATCAAATGGGAGGTCTAGCTTGAGTGCTTTGAGGTTTCTCCATACTTCCTTCCAGAAAGGCTGTACTAGTTTGCAGTCCCACCAGCAGTGTAAAAGTGTTCCCTTCTCTTCACATCCACGCCAGCATCTGCAGTTTTGAGATTTTTGTGATGTGGGCCATTCTCACTGGGTTTAGATGATATCTCAGGGTTGTTTTGATTTGCATTTCTCTAATATATAGAGATGATGAACATTTTTTCATGTGTTTGTTAGCCATTCGTCTGTCGTCTTTAGAGAAAGTTCTATTCATGTCTCTTGCCCATTGATATAAGGGATTGTTGGCTTTTTTCATGTAGATTAATTTGAGTTCTCTATAGATCCTAGTTATCAAGCTTTTGTCTGATTGAAAATATGCAAATATCCTTTCCCATTGTGTAGGTTGTCTCTTTGCTTTGGTTATTGTCTCCTTAGCTGTACAGAAGTTTTTCAGTTTAATGAAGTCCCATTTGTTTATTGTTGTTGTTGTTGCAATTGCCATGGCAGTCTTCTTCATGAAGTCTTTCCCCAGGCCAATAGCTTCCAGTGTTTTTCCTATGCTTTCTTGGAGGATTTTTATTGCTTCATGCCTTAAATTTAAGTCCTTTATCCATCTTGAATCAATTTTTGTGAGTGGGGAAAGGTGTGGGTCCAGTTTCAGTCTTTTACATGTAGACATCCAGTTCTCCCAACACCATTTATTGAATAGGGAGTCTTTCCCCCAAGGTATGGTCTTGTTTGGTTTATCAAAGATTAGGTGGTTGTAAAATTAGTTTCATTTCTTGGTTTTCAATTCGATTCCAAGTGTCTATGTCTCTGTTTTTGTGCCAGTACCATGCTGTCTTGAGCACTATGGCTTTGTAGTACAGACTAAAATCTGGTATGCTGATGCCCTCAGCTTTATTTTTGTTACAGAGAACTGCCTTAGCTATACGGGGTTTTTTCCAGTTCTATACAAAACGCAGAATCATTTTTTCCAAATCTTGAAAGTACGATGTTGGTATTTTGATAGGAATGGCATTGAATAGGTAGATTGCTTTGAGAAGTATAGACATTTTAACAATGTTGATTCTTCCCATCCATGAGCATGGTATGTTCTTCCATTTGTTAATATCCTCTGCTATTTCCTTTCTGGGGATTTCATAGTTTTCTTTTTTTTTTCTTATTGTTGGGGATTAATTGAGGGTACAATAAGCCAGGTTACACTGATTGCAATTGTTAGGTAAAGTCCCTCTTGCAATCATGTCTTGCCCCCATAAAGTGTGACACACACCAAGGCCCCACCCACCTCCCTCCTTCCCTCTTTCTGTTTCCCCCCCATAACCATAATTGTCATTAATTGTCCTCATATCAAAATTGAGCACATAGGATTCATGCTTCTCCATTCTTGTGATGCTTTACTAAGAATAATGTCTTCCACTTCCATCCAGGTTAACACAAAGGATGTAAAGTCTCCATTTTTTTTAATGGCTGAATAGTATTCCATGGTATACATATACCACAGCTTGTTAATCCATTCCTGGGTTGGTGGGCATTTAGGCTGTTTCCACATTTTGGCGATTGTAAATTGAGCTGCAAGAAACAGTCTAGTACAAGTGTCCTTATGATAAAAGGATTTTTTTTCCTGCTGGGTAGATGCCCAGTAAGGGGATTGCAGGATCAAATGGGAGGTCTAGCTTGAGTGCTTTGAGGTTTCTCCATACTTCCTTCCACAAAGGTTGTACTAGTTTGCAGTCCCACCAGCAGTGTAAAAGTGTTCCCTTCTCTCCACATCCACGCCAGCATCTGCAGTTTTGAGATTTTGTGATGTGGGCCATTCTCACTGGGGTTAGATGATATCTCAGGGTTGTTTTGATTTGCATTTCTCTAATATATAGAGATGATGAACATTTTTTCATGTGTTTGTTAGCCATTCGTCTGTCGTCTTTAGAGAAAGTTCTATTCATGTCTCTTGCCCATTGATATAAGGGATTGTTGGCTTTTTTCATGTAGATTAATTTGAGTTCTCTATAGATCCTAATTATCAAGCTTTTGTCTGATTGAAAATATGCAAATATCCTTTCCCATTGTGTAGGTTGTCTCTTTGCTTTGGTTATTGTCTCCTTAGCTGTACAGAAGCTTTTCAGTTTAATGAAGTCCCATTTGTTTATTTTTGTTGTTGTTGCAATTGCCATGGCAGTCTTCTTCATGAAGTCTTTCCCCAGGCCAATAGCTTCCAGTGTTTTTCCTATGCTTTCTTGGAGGATTTTTATTGTTTCATGCCTTAAATTTAAGTCCTTTATCCATCTTGAATCAATTTTTGTGAGTGGGGAAAGGTGTGGGTCCAGTTTCAGTCTTTTACATGTAGACATCCAGTTCTCCCAACACCATTTATTGAATAGGGAGTCTTTCCCCCAAGGTATGTTCTTGTTTGGTTTATCAAAGATTAGGTGGTTGTAAAATTAGTTTCATTTCTTGGTTTTCAATTCGATTCCAAGTGTCTATGTCTCTGTTTTTGTGCCAGTACCATGCTGTCTTGAGCACTATGGCTTTGTAGTACAGACTAAAATCTGGTATGCTGATGCCCCCAGCTTTATTTTTGTTACAGAGAACTGCCTTAGCTATATGGGTTTTTTTCCGGTTCCATACAAAACGCAGAATCATTTTTTCCAAATCTTGAAAGTACGATGTTGGTATTTTGATAGGAATGGCATTGAATAGGTAGATTGCTTTGGGAAGTATAGACATTTTAACAATGTTGATTCTTCCCATCCATGAGCATGGTATATTCTTCCATTTGTTAATATCCTCTGCTATTTCCTTTCTGAGGATTTCATAGTTTTCTTTATAGAGGTCCTTCACGTCCTTCATAAGGTATATTCCTAGGTACTTCATTTTCTTTTAAACTATGGTGCAGGGAGTCGTGTCCTTAATTAGCTTCTCATCTTGACTGTTATTGGTGTACACAAAGGCTACTGACTTGTGGACATTGATTTTATATCCTGGAACATTACTGTATTTTTTGATGACTTCTAGGAGTCTCCTGGTTGAGTCTTTGGGGTTCTCTAGTTATAAGATCATGTCGTCAGCAAAGAGGGAGAGTTTGACCTCCTCTGCTCCCATTTGGATTCCCTTTATTTCCTTGTCTTGCCTAATTGTATTGGCTAGAACTTCCAGCACTACGTTGAATAATAAAGGTGACAGAGGACTACCTTGTCTGGTTCCAGTTCTAAGAGGAAAAGCTTTCAGTTTTACTCCATTCAGTAAAATATTGGCTGTGGGTTTGTCATAGATAGCTTCAATCAGTTTTAGAAATGTGCCACCTATGCCTATACTCTTCAGTGTTCTAATTAGAAAAGGATGCTGGATTTTATCAAATGTGTTTTCTGCATCTATTGAGAGGATCATGTGATCCTTATTTTTGCCTCTGTTAATATGGTGGAGAACCTTTATAGACTTGCGTATGTTAAACCAGCCTTGCATCCCTGGGATGAAGCCTAGTTGATCATGATGAATGACTTTTTTGATGATAAGCTGTAATCTATTGGCTAGGATTTTGTTGAGAATTTTTGCGTCTATGTTCATGAGTGAGATTGGTTTGAAATTCTCCTTTTTGTTTGGGTCTTTTCCTGGTTTTGGTATCAGGGTGATGTTTGCTTCATAGAATGTGTTGGGGAAGATTCCTTCTTCCTCAATTTTTTTGAATAATTTCTGCAGTACAGGAATAAGCTCTTCCTTGAAGGTTTGATAGAATTCTGGAGTGAAGCCATCTGGGCCAGGGCATTTTTTGCTGGAAGATTTTTTATTGTTTCTTTCATCTCAGTGCTTGAAATTGGTCTGCTCAGGAGCTCTATTTCTTCCTGGCTGAGTCTAGGGAGAGGGTGTGATTCCAAATATTGATCCATTTCTTTCACATTGTCAAATTTCTGGGCATAGAGTTTCTGGTAGTATTCAGAGATGATCTCTTGTATCTCTGTGGGATCAGTTGTTATTTCCCCTTTATCATTTCTGATTGAGGTTACTAGAGATTTTACTTTTCTATTCCTTGTTAGTCTGGCCAATGGTTTATCTATTTTATTTATTTTTTCAAAAAACCAACTCCTTGTTTCATTAATTTTCTGAATGATTCTTTTGTTTTCAATTTCATTTGTCTCTGATTTGATTTTGGATATTTCTTTTCTTCTACTGAGTTTAGGCTTAGATTGTTCTTCTTTTTCCAATTCCATAAGGTCTCTTGTGAGATTGTTGATGCGCTCTTTTTCTGTTTTTCGAATGTAGGCATCTAAAGTGATGAATTTTCCTCTCAAAACTGCTTTTGCAGTATCCCACAGGTTTTGGTAGCTTGTGTCTTCATTGTTGTTATGCTCAAGGAAGTTAATGATTTCCTGTTTTATTTCTTCCTTCACCCATCTGTTATTTAACAGAAGATTGTTTAGTTTCCATGCCTTTGGGTGGGGTCGAGCATTTTTGTTAGAGTTGAGTTCCACCTTTAGTGCCTTATGGTCTGAGAAGGTACAAGGTAAAATTTCAATTCTTTTGATTCTGTTGATATTTGTTTTGTGTCCCAGGATATGATCAATTTTGGAGAATGTTCCATGGGGTGATGAGAAGAATGTATATTATTTATCTTTGGGATGGAGTGTTCTATATGCGTCTATCAAGCACAGTTGTTCTAGGGTCTCATTTAAGTCTCTTATATCCTTGTTTAATTTCTGTTTAGAGGATCTGTCCAGCTCCGTAAGAGGAGTGTTAAGGTCCCCTTTTATTATGGTATTATCAGATATCATATTGCTCAGACTGAGTAAGGTCTGTTTCAAGAATCTGGGAGCATTTAAATTGGGTGCATAGATATTTAGAATTGAAATGTCTTCTTGTTGTATTTTTCCCTTGACCAGTATAAAGTGACCATCTTTGTCTTTTTTGACTTTAGTTGCTTTAAATCCACATGTATCTGAAAATAAGATTGCAACTCCTCTTTTCTTCTGAATTCCATTTGCCTGAGAAATTGTCTTCCAACCCTTGACTCAGAGCTTTAATTTGTCTTTTGAAGCCAGGTGTGTTTCTTGCAGACAGCAAATGGATGGCTTGTGTTTTTTAATCCAGTCAGCCAATCTATGTCTCTTCAGTGGGGAATTCAAGCCATTAACATTTATTGAGATAATTGATAAGCGTTGTAGTATTCTACTCGTCTTATTTTGTGAGAGTCCATTGCTTAGTTTTATCTTTTGCATCAGTGTGGAGGTTTGGTTCTGTCCTTTAATTTCTGAGTTCTTACTTTGCTGCTGATCCATTGTGGTGGTCAGTGTGCAGAACAGGTTGAAGTATTTCCTGTAGAGCTGGTCTTGTTGTGGCGAATTTCCTCAATGTTTGTATATCCATAAATGATTTGATTTCTCCATCAATTTTGAAGCTTAGCTTAGCAGGGTACAGAATTCTGGGCTGGAAATTGTTCTGTTTAAGTAGATTAAAGGTAGATGACCATTGTCTTCTTGCTTGGAAAGTTTCATTAGAGAAGTCTGTGGTCACTCTGATGGATTTGTCCCTGTAGGTCAACTGGCGCTTACTCCTGGCAACTTGCAGAATCTTTTCTTTTGTCTTGACTTTGGACAGGTTCATCACAATGTGTCTTGGAGAAGCTCGGTTAGAGTTGAGGCAACCTGGGGTCCGATATCCCTCTGAAAGCAGTGTGTCAGAATCTTTGGTGATATTTGGGAAATTTTCTTTTATAATATTCTCTAGTATGGCTTCCATTCCTCTGAGGCATTCTTCTTCCCCTTCTGGCATTCCTATAACTCGTATGTTGGAACGCTTCATAAAGTCCCGTAATTCTGACAGTGAACGTTCTGCTTTCTCTCTCTTCTTTTCTGCCTCTTTTACTATCTGAGTTATCTCAAAAACTTTGTCTTCTACCTCTAAAATTCTTTCTTCTGCATGGTCTAACCTGTTGCTGATACTTTCCATTGCATCTTTAAGTTCCCTGATTGACTGTTTCATTTCCTTTAGCTCTGGTATATCCTTTTTATATTCTTCATATCGTTCATCTCTTATTTGATTCTGTTTTTGGATTTCCTTTTGGTTATTTTCCACTTTATTCGCAGTTTCCTTCATTGTTTCCATCATTTCTTTCATTGTTTTCAACATGTGTATTCTAAATTCCCTTTCTGTATTCCTAACATTTCTGTATAGGTGGAATCCTAACATTCCAGTAGCTACCTCATGGTCCCTTGGCGGGGTTGTTCTGGACTGGTTCTTCATGTTGACTGGAGTTTTCTGCTGATTCTTCCTCATGAGTGATTTCTTTTATCCGTTTCCTTGCCCTAATTTTCCTTTCACTTCCTCTTGCTCTTTAAGTTCTCGTGACTGTGGACTAAGGGTTACAGGACCAGTGGGGTGAGAAGGTTTAAGAGCAAAAAAGGGATGAAAGAAAGTAGGACCGAGTGATAAGAAAAAAAAAAAGAAAAATAGAGAAAGGAGAGGGGGTGGGTAAAAGGAATTTTGACAAAAAGAAGAGAGGCACGGAAAGAGGGAGACAGAGCAATATAGGTGTACAGTAGGGTACTTTGATACAACCTTAAAAAAAAAAAAACACCTTCTGGGGGTGCCCAGTTGGGTGGTTCCCTTGAGGTCAGCAACTCTTTGCTAACCTGATGAGACACAATACCCCACCTCCACCAAGTAAAGAGGAAAGACAAAAATGCTATAAATCAAACCAAAACAAGCAAACAGAAAACTTTACGGGATAAAATTGGCTGGAAAAACCAAATAATAGCGGTAGAAACACTAACAAAAATGAAGTTCTAATTATTGAAATAGGCAGCAATGGGAAATTATAATTAAACTAGAAAAATTGAGAAAGAAAAAGGATCTGCATGGAAAAGGTTGAACTTAAAAAACAAAACAACAATCAACAACATCAAAATAAACAAAAAAAAGAACCAAACCAAAAAAAAAAAAAAAACACAACCAAAAACAAAGCAGTATGAATATGTTATTGAATATTGTCTGGGCAACCCGTGGTCTTCTGGGGTATGAGATGTTAATCACAGTTCTGATATGACTGGACTCTGCTAGTTTCTCAAACCCCAGCAGGTAGACACCCTAAATCTCTCTTCAGCCCACTTAAAAGGCACTTTGAAGTTGTTCACTTACTGAGCAGAAGCTTTCTCAGGGAAGTGCTTGTCACTGGAATCACTGCTGAAGTGGCTATCCACTTACCCTGTGTGTCAAAACTGGTCTCCCTCTGCCCCTGAGGGTTAGGGCTGCAAGGCGGCTCAGACCCCGCCCTTAGGCTACTTGGTCGCTGGGTTACCAGCTCCCACCCAATTCCAGCTCTGCGACCCTGAGGGCGGAGCTTGCTGGGGCAGATCGCTCACAATGTCTGCCTGTGACCCAGAGCCAAACGCTATTAGCTCCGTCTGGCTCAGCGGCTCAGATTTGGGCCCTAGACAAAGGCCAAAGTTCTCCGCACTCCCGCTCAGGCTCTCCCCAAGGCAGTTCAGCTGAGTGCCAAGTCCAAAGACACCAAAACAGTTCACAGGTAAGGCCTTTCTGGTTTGCAGTCTCGCTGCTACTGAACTTACAGTTGCAGGCGGGTTTAGACGGATTGAACACACGCGACCACTTGCCAATTTTCCACTGTTTTAGTCCTCCTCTTGGGGTCCAGAAGTCTCTCGCTGACTCCCTGTATCCTCTCAGGGGTGATGATAGGCAGATCCCACCAGCCAGAGATGCCTGGAGTCCTATATCCCCAGACTCACGGTGCCCAGATGCAAGGAAGCTGTTACTCGGCTGCCATCTTGCTCCGCCTCCTCGAATTTATCTAAAAAGCTTTTCATAATATCCAGCACCCATTCATGATCAGAACACTTAGAAAATAGGTATAGAAGGGACATATCTTAAACCAATAGAGGCCATCTACAGCAAACCCACAGCCAATATCGTACTGAATGGAGTTAAACTGAAATAATTTCTACTCAGATCGGGAACCAGGCAAGGTTGCTCACTGTCTCCACTGCTTTTTAACGTTGTAATGGAAGTCTTAGCCATCACAATCAGGCAAAAAAAGGCAGTCAAGGATATCCACATAGGGTCAGAGGAGATCACACTTTCACTCTTCACATATGATATGATTGTATATCTGGAAAACCCCATAGATTCAACTACAACTCTTAGAAGTGATCAAGGAATACAGCAATGTCTCAGGCTACAAAATCAACACCCACAAATTTGTAGCCTTTATATATACCAACAATAACCAAGCCGAAAAAACAGTCAAGGACTCTCTATTCCTTTCACAGTAGTGCCAAAGAAGATGTAATATTTAGGAGTATACCTAACAAAGGATGCGAAAGATCTCTACAAAGAGAACTTTGAAACTCTGAGAAAAGAAATAGCTGAGGACGTTAACAAATGGAAAAACATACCATGCTCATGGTTGGGAAGAATCAACATTGTTAAAATGTCCATACTACCCAAAGCAATGTACAATTTTAATGCAATCCCTATTAAAGCACACTGTCATACTTTAAGGATCTTGAAAAATAATACTTTGTTTTATATGGAATCAGAAAAAAACCTCGAATAGCCAACACATTACTCAGAAATAAAAACAAATCGGGAGGAATCACACTACCAAACCTCACACTATAGTATAAATCGATTGTGATCAAAACAGTATAGTACTGGCACAAAAACAGAGAGGTAGATTTATGGAACAGAATAGAGAGCAAGACATGAACCCAGCTACTTACTGCCATTTGATCTTCTAAAAGCCAATCAAAAACATTCAGTGGGGAAAAGATTCCCTATTCAACAAATGGTGCTGGGTGAACTGGCTGTTGACTTGTAGAAGACTGAAACTGGGCCCACATCTTTCACCATTAACAAAGATAGACTCTCACTGGATAAAAGAGTTAAACTTAAGACATGAAACTATAAAGATACTAGAAGAAAGTGCAGGGAAAACACTTGAATAAATTAGCCTGGGAGAATATTTTATGAGGAGGACCCCCCGGGTAATTGAAGCAACACCAAAAATCAGTTACTGGGATCTGATCAAACTAAAAAGCTTCTGCACAGCCAAGAACACAGTAAGTAAAGCAAGCAGACAGCCCTCAGAATGGGAGAAGATATTTGCAGGTTATGTCTCTGACAAAGGTTTAATAACCAGAAGCCACAGAGAACTCAAACGTATATTAGCAAGAAAAGAACAAGTAATCCCATCTCAGTGTGGGCAAGGGACTTGAAGAGAAACTTCACTGAAGAAGACAGGCACATGGCCTACAGACACATGAAAAAATGCTCATCATCCTTAATCATCAGAGAAATGCAAATCAAAACCACTTTGAGATATCATCTAACTCCAGTAAGATTAGCTCACGTCACAAAATCCCAAAACCAGAGATGTTGGCATGGATGTGGAGAAAAGGGAACACTTCTGCACTGCTGGAGAGAAGGCAAACTAATACATTCCTTTTGGAAAGGTATTTGGAGATCACTTAGGGATCTAAAAGTAGACTTGTCATTTGATCTGGCAATTCCTCTATTAGGTATATATCCAGAAGACCAAAAATCATTTTGTAACAAAGATATGTGCACCAGAATGTTTATTGTAGCCCAATTCATAATTGCTAAGTGGTGGAAGAAGCCCAAGTGCCCACTGACCCATGAATGGATTAATAAATTGTGGTGTATGTATAGCATGGAATATTATGTAGCCTTAAAAAGATGGAGACTTTACCTCTTTTATGTTTACTTGGATGGAGCTAGAACATATTCTTCTTAGCAAAGTATGTCCAGAATGGAAGAAAAATATCCAGTGTACTCAGCTCTACTATGAAACCAATTTATAAGCACCCACACTTCCATATGAAAGCTATAGCCCAACTATAGCCCAAGATGAAGAGGAAAGAGGAAAGAGACGATGGGTGGAGGGAGGGTAATTGGCGGGACCACAGGTATGGTGTGGAATATAAATGTCTTAACACAATAACTAAGAAAATGCGGTGAAGGCTATGTTAACCAGTTTGATGAAAGTATTTCAAATTGTATATAAAACCAGCACATTGTACCCCATAATTGCATTAATGTACACAGCTATGATTTAATTTAAAAAATCCAAAAACAAAGAAATTAAAAAAAAGAGGTAATTAAGTTACAATGAGGTCATGAGGGTTGTCTTGAACTTCGAGCCTCCAGAATTATGAGAAAATAAATTTCCATTATGAAAGCCAGTCTGTGTATTTTATAATAGCATTGTGTTAAACAAAAATTATGGGAGGTCATTGTTTTACACTGAGCTCTTGCACTAGGCCCCAACAGACCAGACCAAACCAAAATGGGGTCACTCACACTAAATGTTCATAATCAAATGAAAACTTTAAGGAAGCAGATAGATTCCAAAACAGATCAATGTTTCCTGAAAACAGGAGATGGCAGTCTACGTGAATCAGCAAATAGGGGCATTCCCTCTTTTTTAACCCTAACAAAAAGTAACATGATAGTAACCAATCATTTTTCTCCCTATTTTTCTGTTTCTTGTTTCCCACTTTGCAAAACCTACTGTTCTGCTATTGCCCAGTGTGACCCTCATTCTATTTTGCAGAATGGAGGCTGCTCTGATTCATGAATTACAAATAAAAGGCAAGTAGAACTACAACTAATTTTGTTGTAATTTTCTCTTTTGACAAGTTCTAGCAAACTAACATAGGCTGGGCAATTCTTCATCATGGGGGCTCCCTTGTGCATTGTAAGTTGTTTAGCCACATCGCTCGTCTCTACCCACTAGATACCAGTACTAACTTCCCAAGCCTATTCCCACCCTTTGCCAGTTGGACTATCAAAAATGTCTCTGGAAGTTACCAAGTGTCCCATAGGGGGTGGAAAATTGGCTCCAGTTGAGAACCATTTTTTTTTTTGCAGTTTTTGGCCGGGGCTGGGTTTGAACCCACCACCTCCAGCATATGGGGCTGGCGCCTTACTCCGCTGAGCCACAGGTGCCGCCCAAGAACCATTATTTTAAGGTCACTGAAACAAGACCTCTTCGATCTATGTTTACTCCTTATTTCCCCACATTCTGATTTCTTATTCAGATTTTGAACTTCTGATAATTTATGTGATGGCTTTTGCTCCATTTCACAACCCTCTGCTTTTCAAAAACACATACTATTTTCCTGATACTGGGTCCACCCATCTACAGCCCCTCTGTAGAAAGGGACATAAAAGGAGAGAAGGGAAAGACAAATCCCCTTCTTGTTTCCACATGGACATCTGGGTCCTAAAACACAGGTGTGGCCAAAGAATTAGGAAGCAAAGTTCTAGGAAAGGGAAGGAAGAATGATTCTCTCTGCTGCAGCCCTTTCACCGTATCCTAGACTGCAGATGAAACCATCTGGTCTTTACTTAACAGGTCAGGAAACTGAAGCACAGAGGAAGCAAATGATGTGTCCAAAGCCACACAGGTGGGGAGCGCCAGCACTGGGTCTAGACACCAGTTTCTCCAAATCTGTCTCCTAATCTGGTGTTTCTTCATCCCTATGAGGTGTCTTGTCCTCTCCCTTTATCAGAAGGAATAATAAGCCTGTTACATGTGCTTACTCAGTAGGATCAACTAGAGAGGGCTAAGATCCCTTATTTAGCCTCATGAAGATAAGAAGACTGGGCACTCCAAAGAGTGACTGACCAAGACCTCAGCAGCATGGTCATCATCTTAAATGCAGCCTTTGAGAGATGACCAAAATGAATGTCCATGTAGGTAATAATTACCGAAGGCAGGTGCCAACCCAGCTAAATAGGAGGCAAGGGCTTGTAAAGCCTTGTGTGGCCATTGCCAAGTCACTCGACAAGCTTCTAGTCCCCAGCTGCCCAGGCTACAGACTTTCTGATCCTCCCTGCCCAATGATACTACTATTACTGTTCGTCTTTAAAGGAACAAGCCTAGAGACAGGTACATATTTTATTTGGTGTAACTAAATAAAACCAGATGCTTGTAAACTAAACCAGACTTATAAACTAACCTAGGGTGTGACTTAAAATGCAAATGATCACACAGGGGAGAGATTAATCAGTTTGGGAATCAGCGTGACAGTTGATTTCACCCAAATGTGCTAGAGAAGCTCATTAATTACAGGCTGTGATAAAGCTGCATTAACCAAGGTGTGAGTGGGATGCTGGGAACATTACACTTCACTATAGTGGTGTCTCAGTGCCTGGACATGAAATCAGTTCAGGTTACATGCCTTATCTCATAATCCTCAGAATAAGTGCTCACTTAGCTACTTCCCATTTTACAGATGAGGAGACCAAGGCACACAGAGGTGAACAACTTGGCCAAGGTGTCTCCACTTCTGGATTTGTTACAGTTGAGCACACTTGCTTGCAAAGTGGCAGAGTAGCTGTATATTTACTTGCTAAGTCTCCATCTCCTAGCAGGGTATACGTTTTAGGCAGTAAAGGGTAAGATTAAGGCCCTCCTGGTATGGTCAGACTGCTTGGGTTCAAATCTTGGCTCTTTTAGTGGTGAAATGTTGGTTCTTTCAGTTACCAGCTGCGAGCAATGGCGGGTTACTTAGCCTCTCTAAACTGCACTTTATTTCATCATCTGTAAAATGGGAATAATATTAGCTAGAACATCAGGTTGTTGTAATGGTTAAATCTGTTACTGTATAGAAAATGCTTGGGGTAGCATAAGTGTTCAATAGCTGGTGTCTCTTGGAATACTTTATTGGGAGGAAATGAGGGCCTTTAACAAAATAATTTAAGCCTGGTGGACATGTACATGTCTCTAGGCCTGCTCCGTTAAAGAGGAACAGTAATGGTAGTATCATTGGGCAGGGAGGATCAGAATCTCAGGTGGCAGAGAGATTTGGGGCTGAGAAGTGCCTTAGATTAGACCGGCTCGGTTGCAGTGTAGAGGAGGGGTTCTCAGACTCTCATGCATCAGAAACACCTGGAGGAGCACTGTCTATTAGAAATATAACATGAGTTATGCATATGATTTTAAAGTTTATATTGTTTTTTATTTTAAATAAATAAAAAGTCTAGGTGCAGTGGCTCATGCCCATAATCCCAGCATTTTGGGAGGCCAAGGCAATAGGATCCCTTGAGACCAGTAGTTTGAGATCAGTATGGGTAACATAGCAGGATTCTGGCTCAGCAAAAAAAAAAAAACTAATAAAGAAATAAGTTGAGCATGGTGGTGTGTGCCTATAGTCACAGCTTCTCAGGAGGCTGAGCAGGGAGGATCATTTGAACTCCAAGAATTGGAAGTTGCAGTGAGTTATGATTACAACACTGCACTTCAGACTGGGCAACAGAATGAGACAAAAATAAAACAAAAAATAACCCATGTGAAATAATTCATTTCAATAATTTATTTCAACTTAGTATATCCAAATATTATTTCAACATTAATCATATTATAAATTATTGGATATATGCATTATTTTTTCTTAATAAGCCTTTGAAAATTAGCCTGCATTTTGTATTTAGAGCACATCTAATTCAGATTAGCTGCAGTGCAAGGGCTTAGCAGCCATGTGTGGCCAGTGGCTCCTGTATTGGACAGTGCTGACCCGGAGGATTTGTTAAAAAGCAGATTTCAAGGCCCACTTCCAGAATTTGATCAGGAGGTTGGGGTGGGGCCAAGAATATGCATTTCTAACTAGTTCCCAGATGATGCTATTGCAGTGGGTCTGGACACCACACTCGCCTCAAGCGTCTCCAGTCAAGGCAGTACAACATCTCCCTATCCATTGCCCCGAACCAAGTGTGGAAAAACAAAATAGCATCCTGGGAATCTTTGGTTCTAAAGCCAGAAATCCAAATATAATAAATTCTCACACACACAAATTTCAAGGGCATTTGGGCAAAGGGGAGAAAGCAAGTGAAAAGACATTTAACCCCATGGTGCCTGTGGCTCAAGGAGTAAGGCACTGGCCTCACATATTGGAGGTGGTGGGTTCAAACCAGGCCCTGGCCAAAAACTGAAAAAAAGCCCCAAACCAAAAAAAACAGACATTTGGCCAGTTTTTTGAAATTCTGGAGTTTGGAGGGCCACTCCTGGTTTGCTGTTGCCATATGTTTAAAGAAGAGGAAACCAAGCTGCAAGCAGAAAGGCTGAATGGTTTTGATCCAAGTCATTGAGAGCTGGGCTTGAAGCTCAGGTTAGAGGAACTTAAAAAAAAAAATTCCCTTTGAAATAAAATCTCTAACTCAATTTTCTAGTCATAACCCATCATTAGCTCTTCAGCTGAAAATGGAGTTTTTACCAGCAGTTAGTCAACTAATGGAGGTTATTACGTAGTATTAAGTCACCCTATGCCAGAAAGGAAAAAAAAAACAACAACAAAAATCCCCCCAGCCTGTTAGGGGTCATATCACTGTGGGAATTCACAGATTTTTTGATCAAAAAATTTTCCAAAGGAAGGAATAGCCTTACTTTTCAATGAATTTGCCAAGTCCATAGTCCAACATATTTGAAAGGCAAGTTGTTTCAGTAGGCTTTATTTCATAGCCCACAATCTCACTGATCTGCAAAGAAAAGAGAAAAACAAGTGTTTATCATCCAAGGAGGTGATGTCCAAGAGAACTTAGACAATGGAGATGTTCTTTATAGATGCTGTCCAATAGAGCAGCTACTTGCTGCAGGTGACTTGTGTGACTGAGGAAATGATTTTTAAATTTTATTTAATTTTAATTAATTTAATGATATAACCACATGTAATTAGTGGCTATGGGATTGGATAGTGCAGGTGAACTGGGGCTTGGGCTGTCCATCGGTTTGTAAGCACACTGTGGGATGGGACAGGGTCTGGTTTGTATGTGTGCTCCCAGAGCCTAGTGCAAAGCCTGGTCTGTGACAGAATATTCAGTAAACCTTTACTAAGGAAGGAAAACATGGGACATACGGACTCTCAATTCTGCGCTCTGAGAAGCAGGGAAGGAGGAAGGGCTCCCCTTTCAAAGTTACACCCTATGTGCCTACTTTGTTGGAAATCCCTCATCCTTCTGGTGTTAAATACCACCCCAGGCTTACCTCTAAGAAAGGCCATAAGAAAAAGCTGTGGGGGCATTTGAAAAGGTCGGGACTGAAAGATCTGGGCATTGTGAAGGTCCTGTGTGCTGAAGAGGAGAGTGAGGTAAGGGTAACGAGGCTCTCTGAGAACTCCCCTTATACTACTCTCTACCCAGCCTCCACGGGATTAAGGAATCACTATGTATTTATGGAGGGAAAGAATGAATGAATCAGTTAACTCAATGGATTCCACCAACCTGGGTTCTGAGGCCACCTGGAGGATGGCTAAGGTAATGGAAATAATCACTGTTTTAAGAGCTTTGTATTACTTCCTTCTCACAACACAATGAGAAAGTGACTAACGCATTCTTATTTCCATTTTACAGACCTATAAAGAAACTGAGACAAGAAAATGAAGTACATTGTGCAAAACCACCCAGCTAATAAATGGCAGAATTGGAACTTGGTTTCAATTCTGACTCCAAAGCTCATATCCGTCTTACTCTAGAACCTCTCACAGGTCTTCTAGGTACATTTGTGCAAATTATACACCACATAACTTGAGAAGGTACAATTCACACTGTAGTGCACAAAAATAACATTCCGCAGAGTTGCAGAGTACACAGTGTGCACAACTGTTCCTGGTGGTCCTGTGTCTCTCCTTTATTATCTTATACCTGAAAGAATAGCCAAGAAGTATGACACACCTTTGCAGGGGGCAGGTCACAACTATAAGAGGGACTTTACCTAACAAATGTAATCAGTGTAACCTAATTCTTTGTACCCTCAATGAATCTCACACAATTAAAAAAATAAAAAAAGAACAGCCAAGAACAACACACTATCTCTGGGATTAATATGATATAGCTATATGAAGTACTTGGCATAGCACTAGCCGGAAGATTGGTAGTTTTATTTTTTAAATGGATTTTGTTAATTATAGAGATTGACAAGGCATCTGGTCTTCTAATGTTAAGAGCCTACACTTGCACTGTCCAATAGTCCAACATGCAGCTACTAGGTCCTTGTGACTATTCAGCACTTGAAATGTGGCTAGTTTACACTGAGACATGCTGTAATTGTGAAAACATACCATATTCCAAAGATTGAGTATGAAAAATGTAATGTGAAATGTCATAACATTTTTATATTGATTACATAAATGCATGATAATATTTTAGATATATTTGATTCAACAAGATACATTCACAAAATTTATTTCACCTGTTTCCTTTTACTTTTTAAAATGTGGTTACTAAAAACTTTAAAATTATACATATGGCTCCCATTACATTTCTATTGTGATAGAACCGTCTTAGTTTCAGAGGGCCAGTTGCAGTAATTATCAGAATGGTTTTTCCCTAAAGTCAAATGTTACCTCATTTCATCTTGTTTTAAAACCACATTAACAACCCCTTTGCTGTTATCTGTAAAATCTGTGCCCCAAACTTAGGGCACTAATTTTTCCCACTTAAGTTCTGGTAAATGACCAGGAACTTCAGCATAGCTGCTGCATGACCTCAAAAAGTCCATCTTCTAACCTCAAGAGCTGCAGGTGATTTAGCCTTCAGAGCCTCCTGCCAGAGCCTGTGCAGATAGATCCCCTGAGTTAGGCTTATAGCAGAGCATGGCTGTCTGGGGATGCCTTGTGGTGTGAACTCACTGCAGGCAGGAATGGGGTCTGAGTGGAAGCACCCTGAGGTGTATTTGGTAGGTGGTCTTTGTGCTTTCTGAGCTCATCTTGTAACTGCTTGCCTGTTGAGTCTGCACTTTAGGGCTCAGTCCTTAGGAGCTGCCTTCCTGGGGCTGCGTCCCACTCTCACGTATGGGTTAATGCCCTCTCCTGCCTGTTCCATCCCTCGGGCCTGATGTTTCTTGCCCTCTTTCACCTTTCTAGGCTGAGTCAAACAGACCCTTCTCCACCACTAACTAGCCACAACTTAACCTCTCCAAGTCTCAGGTTTCCTACCTGTGAAATGGAGATAACAATAGTCTCTACTTCAAAGCATTGTTGCGAGGATGAAAAGAGAGAATCTAAAAAGTAGGCAGCACGGTCTGTACATAGTTGGTACTCAATGTGTTTTGGCTGTCATTGTTTTTTTATTATAAGTCTAAGAATATTTTTCTACTCTGTCCATCTAAGTGAGCTAATAAGGAGAATTTTGAATGTCTAGGAATCGTTGGGATTGTTAAAGTGCCCACATGTGCGAATAGTATTGTACAAAGGAAGTGATTCACCAGGTATAGTGATGGCTTTCCCAACCCCACTGCAGTGTTCTTTAAATGCCAGTGGTGAGGATGCTTTCCATAGTGCCATCTCATGGAGAAATCTGGCACTACCAGAAACCACCTATCCACCCACCTCCTCTAGCCCTCCAAGCAGGCCAAAGTTCGAGGCAAGGTCCCCAGGGAAGGTACCCTACAAGCATCAAGCATGGACAGCTGCCCCTATGAAGATCCTTCTGCCAGGGCATTTTAAAACCAGAAGGCTACTCAGACCACCTCTCCAGTTTTACTTTACAGCACTTCACCCTTTGCTTAGGTATCAAGTCTCCAGACTTTCTGAGAAATTGAAAGTAGCTCCTACCTACAGAAAAATCTTTCATGTATCAAGACTCTGTCTCCCCAGGGCTCATGGCTTTGTTCTGTAGTGGGTCCCTTTAGAGACCACATCCTCAGCCTTGTACGTGGTTCTGAGAGAGGCACTTCCAGGCCAAGTCAGAAGAAAGAATCTGCCCAGGGAATGCCATTCTCATTTTCATCTCCACATAGAGCACCTCCTTGCTAGAGGACATTTCAAGGCCATTGCTAGCCCTCAATGTGACAATTATTTTAGAAACACAGCAAGTTTTCTTTTTTCTGCTTAGTCTTCACACCACACTTCTCACCCTCACACTTAGTTGCTTATAAAAATCCTAACTATTTTTAGGGAGAATATTTATTATTCTCATTTACAGGCTCAAAGGGCTGGAAGAAGAGTGCAAAATTATTTCTGAATATAGCCTATTTGACGAGGAAACTGCATACTAAAGTTAACCTAAGCAGAAGTCAACCAGCAATATTAGCAGCCCTCAGGGAAAGGTGTGACTTTCTTTTTTGTGTATTCCATGTCAAAGAGCAAATCCAGGCCCTCTCACTATAATTTAACACACTTTTCACCTGTTAGGACTTTTGCTTAGGGAAGCAGACAAGGAGACCCTCTGTGGCCCATGGCTGGGACATTACTCAAGTGCCAGTTACTCTGGGGCCCCAGAGAAGAGGGCCAAACTGTTGAGGCAGGTAGTTCATTCCAAATCCCACCCGTTCCCTTCCTTCATAAAGACCATCACTCTCATTACTATCTCCTTGGCTGCAGGTAGATTTTGCTCTCAGAAAGCAGCAGCTTGATGCAGTAACGTTTCCTGCCTTCCAAAGGGCTATCAAGACCAGGTATGGGCTGGGCTGCCTGGGGTGGGCAGTGATAGGAACCTGCTGCCAGTGTCGGTCTTTCATTCCTGGGTTGCAGGAAATACTAAGGATGGGAATGTGCTGCTTGAATTTATCAATCTTGATTTTCAAATTCTCTGCTAAACGCTTGGGTGCAGGCACATCAGCTAAGATCTTGATCAGTTTATATGTCGTCCTCCACATGTTCCCTGTCTCCTCCGCAATTTCCTCAGCATTCAGTAAGAAGAGGGGTCCTGAAATAGATAAGATGGGGTGAGGGAAGGGAAGGGTAAGACCTTCAAGTAGATGTTTAGTCACATGTACCTTTAATTCCCTAAATTGGAAAGTGCCTATTGTAGGGATATTGGAGCAAGGATAGGCTTTGAGAGTCTAGATGTAGAACTCCAATTAGCCAATAAAATCTTGGGTATGCTACAGGACTTTTCTAAGTCACAACAGTATCACCTGTGGTACAGGGGTAGTGATGGGTACCCTGGATGGGGATTGTGAAAATTGAGTGAGATAACATAATTACAGCGGCTAACATAATGCCTGCATATAATGGATATGCAGGTAGTATATATATTATTATTATTAGATGCTGTCATAATAGTAACAAAAGGCACCTGACAAATGCTGTGAAATATTAACAATTGGGGAGTGTGGGCGAATGAGGATAAGGGAACTCTCTGTATAGTTCTGGCAACTTTTATGTAATTTTAAAAATTATTTAAAAACCAAAGAATGACAACTCATTTTAAAAAATGCTCTAAAACATTCATTTACTTCTCCTTCTTTTCTTTTGTAGGGAACATTTAGTGTGTAGGTTTCACATTCATGTAAAATCTTTCTGTGCTGCTTCTCTCTGGATGGTCTGAGTTAGCATTAACCCTTCATCATGATGTTTATTTATTCAAAAACACTTTGCTTTCAGGGATGTTGAGACTAAACATAGCTTCATTAATGTAACATGCTACATCAACCCAGTATTTTTGTTGAGTAATGGAAAATTAAACTTTTTAAAGAAGAAAAGGAAATGTGGTTTCTATGTACCAGGAAATAGTGTTAGGTGCTGGGCTGGAATGGAAAAGAACCTACATGACAAGAAAGTAGCCTCTATGTGAAAGTGTTTGGCTGAATTATCACAGTGGCTCTACCAGCAGGATAAATAAAGCAGGTAAAGCTAACACTTCATTGTTCCCACTCTATGGCTGTGAGACCAAGTCATAAACAGACAAACTGAAATTTGCAAATTTCCCAGGTTATTTGTAATCAATCAGGCAAAGAGGAGATGTAGTGTTTTTTTAGTCTGAAGCAATTTCTCCCAGGTTATAATTGTCTGGAGATAGCATGAGCTGACTAATACATGTCTATAACAAGGAGGAAATACATAGGATAATTCTAGGATTTTAGAAACTGCTGTTTAAGAACCAGGTGTGAATCCCTTTATTCGAATGCCTTAGTAGCTTCTCACCCCATAACTTGTGGCAAGACTACACCTTGCAATTCTAACTCTGATCTTAAAGAATGCAATAGGAGGTGGTAATCTTCAGTTCTGGGGGTACAGTCAACTCAGTCTGTTCAAATATGGAGGCTGGAGAAAATATCAGCTGAGGTCCTGTCCAGCTTCGACATTTTAGAGTTCTAAGAAACATTGCTGAAGTCTTTCCTCAAGGTCAATACTCTTCAGTTCCATAATTGTAAATGAACAATTTTCTAGGCAAAGAGGCAACATGAGCCCATGCAATTAACCATGATGGCCAATTCTACTTCTCCACTAAATTATTAAAGGCAGATAATAAAAGGGAAAACGTGCATCCCTAATAGAATCTAGAGAAAGTACCATCCAAATGTGAGCTATTAGGAGGAATTTCTGAGAACATTCATAGTAGTTTTCAAAATTTAGCAGCCACCAGATCTGCCAGGAGGGTTTGTTAAAACACAGATTCTTTTCAACTGCAAATAGAACACTTAACAAGGTGAATCATATTCTCACTTAGCAAGGTGAGTCACAAAACAAATCTCACCAAAATTGAAAGAATTAAAATCATGCAAAGTGTCTTCTATGACCATAATGAAATTAAATTAGAAGTAATTAACATAACAAGAAAATCTCCAATCACTTAAAAATGCTGTAGCTCTAACTCTAAACAACACACTTCTAAATAATCCATGGGTCAAAGAGGAAGTCTCAAAGGAAATTAGAAAATCTTTTAAATTGAATACAGTTTGTGATATACAACTATAAAAAGGATATTTATAGCATTAAAAGAAAAGTTATCAAACCCATTATCTAAGTTTCTACCTCAAATAATAAGAAAAAGAGCAAAATAAAGCCAAGGCAAGCAGAATGAAGGAAATAATAACAGTAAGAACAGAAATCAATGATAACTGAAAACAAAAATAGAGAAAGATTATTGAAACAAAAAGCTGTTTCCTTGAAAAAGTAAAATTGATATGCCTAAAAAACAAAAATAAAAACGAATAAACTTTTAGCATGACTGGCAAAGAAGGAGAAAAGATGTTGGCATTTCAGATACCAATATCAGAAATAAAAGATGAGCTATCACTATTGGCCCTTCAGACAGGAAAAGGATAATAAAGGAATGCTATAAACAACTTGATATACATAAATTAAAACTAGTTACAACGAAGCATTTAAAAAAAATTACAAACTTCCAAAACCCACTCAAGATAAACTAGACAACCTTATAGTCATGTAAATATTGAAGAAATTGAGTTCATAGTTTTAAAACTTCTGAAACATGAAAACTCCAGAATTATTTGGTTTTACTGGAAAATTCTACTAAACATTAAAAATTTAACAACAAAATCTGAAAAGTCTCTTCCAAAAAAATAGAAAAGGAGCAAACCTTTATTGACTTATAATAGGTCAACATACAACACACCCTGTACAAAAAAACAAGACCAAGACATTACAAGAAAAGAAAACTACAAACCAATATCCTTCATAAACATAGAGACTAGACTTCTCAACAGAATATTAAGCATGCAAACTGAATTCAGTAATATCCAAAACGAGTAATACCCCATGTCCAAGTGGGATTTATCATTGAATGCAAGGCTAGTTTGATGTTTGAATATCAGATGATGGAATATGCTATAAAAATGAAAAATCACTTGATAGCATCAATTGATACGTAAGAAGCATTTAATAAAATTCAGTGTCCATTCATGATAAAAACTCTTAACAGGGGAGGAGACAAGATGGCTGACTGAAGCCAGCTTTCCACAGAGGCTCCTGTCCAGAAGGAGAGTTAAAGGACAAAAATTCAGCAAGTAACCTGGTGGATTTGAGCTGCACTAAGAGAGAAGGTTGTAGAATGCACATCAACCCCGCTGAGGTGAGCTGCGACCACAAGGATACAAACAAAAGGTACAAAATCCATCACCAAGCGGATGGGAGTCCCATCCCCCATGAGAATGGCTCAGAGTGCCCCACAAACAACCGGTCAGAGTTCAAAGATAGTCCCACTACACTCCACAGGAGAGACCGCCTAAAAACTAGACCTACCTCCCCTACTAGGGTGCCACTGCATCCTCCTGCCAGGCATAAAACTGTATAAACTGTATATAGTCTCTACCTGGAATTTTGAGCTCCCAGTGCTCCCCTTTGTGCCGCGGACCGCCGGTCGATGGGCCTCAGTCCGAGGGTGCTCAGGGTGAACGGTACAGGTTGGTTGAGAGGTCGACGCAGGAAAAAATGACAGACTGCACACAGCACTTGGTGAAGTAAGCAGCTGTGAATTTTATTGAGTTTAGAAGTTGGTATTTATACATTTTCTTTCCAAGGTTCAAACAATGTAATCGTTATTTTGCTTATGCTTGTAAATTATCTTTGTGTCTGCATATGTGGTTTATCATGCATTACATGTTTTCAAGGTTTTTGTTTTGGGGAGGTGGTTTATCTTTTCAAGGTTTTTGCTCTAGGGAGGTGGTTTTATCAGTAACACCTGGTTACTTCCCCTTATCTAGGAATGTCAAGGCTTGTGACTTCTCTTAGCTCTGTAATCGTTCTCAGTTTCTTATAATTTCTTTTAAAAATAGCTGAACATATTCTTTTACGTATAATGCTTGACTACTTCTATATATATTTTCTATATATTTTTATTCTTATTAGTAACTATACTTTGATTTATAATTGATTGTTTGTTAAACATTAAACTACTCTATTGATTTGTATTACATATGAAAATTAGTGAAGCAAGATGTTTTTCTAAGTAAAGTTTTACTGCAGGTGGTGATAGTGTATGTCATGTTGGAACATCTTGTTTGCTGTGCCTGCATTGTCTCAATGCACTGTCTCAATTCACTGACATTTGATGATAGGAACGTGCTATTGCACCGTTCCCCTGGAGACATTGAGTCTCTTCAGGCATTCTTTCTCTGTTTAATTATGGATCAGTAAGTCATTATGTTTATTCTTAGTTTCTCAAGACAAGCAGGCATTCAACTCAACAAACAGGTTTCAGAGCAAAGGTTTCTTAGGCTTTTATGCCGCACCTCGTGAGTCATTACGTTCAACAAAAAGTATGCTAGGCAACTTCTGCGCTGCTGTCGCATACTAGGGGTGCTGGGGGCTTCGCTCCGGGGAGCACAGACCACCTACCCATGCGTTTTACAACGCGGACAGCGCCACCTCGCTGCGGCTTGATGCCGAGGGTGCGGCACCTTTGCTCACACTGGGGTCTGGAGGCCAGTCCCAGTAGGTCGGTGGAGAGGGGACTGCACCGGAGCGGCAGTTCCCTGAGGCACAGTGCGACAGCCGTCTTTTGGTGACAATATGGCCAGGCATAAAACTGTGTAAAGCTCCGTGTGTTCTCTGCCCGCAACCCCAAGATCCCAGCGCTCCCCGCACTCCCCTCTGCTGTGGCTCCAAGGTCTGGAGGCCTGTCCCCAGGGGTCTGGACTCTTTGGCGATTGCTCGAGGGGTGTAGACAGTGCTGGCCTACAGCCTGTGGGTGCAGACTCTGGGGTATGGGAGCAGAGAGAGGACGGTTGGCCGGAGGGGAGCTATACCGGAGTGGCCGTCGACTGAGCCATAAAGCAGCGGCCCTCTTTTGCTAGCAATACGGTTTACTACCGAATATTCTGAAGCCACAACCCCTGTCTCCCTGGGCAACCAGAGACTCTGAGTTTGCCTGAGGCAACTCCAACTTGCAAACCAGGGAAAATCCCAGGGTGGGGCTGACCCAGAGGTCTGCTTTACTAAACCTAAGATGCACCTGGCCCTCAGGGGATCGTCAGCCTATAGACAATACAGGAGCAAAGACAAGCTGATTTGGAGCTCAATTCAGCTTCTCTTCTGCAGGGGAACTGCAGAGTTGTTCTGTTCTGTTCTGTCAGTAACATTAATCAGGGGCGAGACTGGACCTGAGTGAAAATCCCTCAACCTTCATCAAGCAACCAAGGTTGTCAGACCTCACCTCCTCCTGCTGGAGAGAGGCAGAGCGCAGCAGCCTGGCAGACTTCCTTGGGATTCAGGCAGGTACAAACTCTTGGAGTACCGATTCACTACAGACAACTGGGTCAGCCAACTGCAGGGCTATCAGTGACTGGATGTGAAGTGGTGCAAGGTGGGGAAGGAGGCAGCAACTTTCCCAGACTGATTTATTGGCTAGGTGGCTTCTCCTGACTCCATGCAGCACTGGAGCAAGCCACACCAGAGTAGTCACCAGACCCCTGTGATCCAGAGACCTCTTAAACTCTCTCACCCAAGACAGGTGCAGACTGAGACAATTGATTTGGACCTTTTTGAACTGAACCAATCACCTGAGGACAAATCAGGTGGTGCCCTTTGTGCACGGTGGTAGGAAGGTTTGATTTTTCTTCTCCAATTGTTTGCCAGTGCGGGGGCGAGGTGACTTAATTGCTGATATTTCTCCACAGCTGAGACTTCAATCCAAAGTATCTGTTTCACTAGGGTGGAACAGAAACCAGCTGAAAACAAGACAGAACCACTTAGCCCCACCACACCAGGAAGGACCCCAGTTTCTCAGGCCACAACACTGTACAGGCTCTCGACAAAGCCCCAGGTGAAAAAATCAGAGGGAGTAAAACAACCATGGGACAGAATCAGCAGAAAAACTCTGGTAACATGAATAACCAGAATAGATCAACCCCCCCAAGGAAAGATATGGCAGATGCAATTGAAGATCCCATTCATAAACAACTGGCTGAGATGTCACAAATCGAATTCAGAATTTGGATTGCAGACAAGATTAACAAAGTGGAATTAGGAATTCGAGGAGAAATTCAAAAGCTGTCTCAAGAATTTAACGAATTTAAAGACAAAACCACCAAAGACTTAGACACACTGAAGCAAGAATTTGCAGCCCTCAAAGATTGAAAAATACAGTAGAATCCCTCAGCAACAGAATGGAGCAAGCAGAAGAAAGGATTTCTGACATCGAAGATAAAGCCTTTGAATGCTCCCAAACTCTCAAAGAGGAAGAGAAATGGAGAGCAAAAACAGATCATTCTCTCCGAGAGCTCGGGGATAATTCGAAGAAGGCGAATATCCGAATCATAGGGGTTCCAGAAACAGATGAAGTGGCCTCGCTGGGCACAGAGGCCCTTCTGCATGAAATTATGAAAGAGAATTTTCCAGACATGCCTAGAGATTCTGAAATTCAGATAGCAGACAGCTTCAGAACCCCAGCACGACTCAACCCCAATAAGACATCCCCCAGGCATATCATAATTAACTTCACTAAAGTTAATATGAATGAGAAAATCCTCAAAGCTGCCAGGAGAAAGAAAACCATTACCTTCAAAGGGAAGAATATTAGAATGACTGCAGACCTCTCTGCTGAAACTTTTCAAGCCAGAAGAGGGTGGTCACCGACTTTTAATCTCCTAAAGCAAAATAACTTTCAACCCCGGATCTTGTATCCAGCTAAACTGAGTTTCATTTATGATGGAGAAATTAAATACTTTAATGACATTCATATGTTGAAGAAATTTGCCATAACCAAACCAGCTCTTCAGGATATTCTCAGACCTATCCTCCAGAATGACCAACCCAATCCTATACCACAAAGGTAAACTCACTCAGAAACTTCAGATCAAACTCCAATTTCCACACTGGCAAAAGGATTAAAAATGCCGACTGGACTTTTGAAAAACTCAATACCCAAAACTTCACCAGACTTATCAATATTCTCCATTAATGTGAACAGCTTAAACTGTCCTCTAAAGAGGCATAAATTAGCTGACTGGATACAAAAACTCAGGCCAGATATTTGTTCCATACAAGAGTCACATCTTAACTTAAAAGACAAATACAGACTCAGGGTGAAAGGATGGTCGTCCATGTTTCAGACAAATGGTAATCAGAAAAAAGCAGGAGTTGCAATTTTATTTGCAGATACAATAGGCTTTAAACCAACAAAAATAAGGAAGGACAAGAATGGTAACTTCATATTTGTTAAGGGTAATACTCAATATGATGAGATCTCAATTATTAATATCTATGCACCCAACCAGAATGCACCTCAATTTATAAGAGAAACTCTAACAGACATGAGCAACTTGATTTCCTCTAGCTCCATAATCGTTGGAGATTTCAACACTCCTTTGGCAGTGTTGGATCGATCCTCCAGAAAGAAGCTGAGCAAAGAAATCTTAGATTTAAACCTAACCATCCAACATTTGGATTTAGCAGACATCTACAGAACATTTCATCCCAACAAAACTGAATACACATACTTCTCATCAGCCCATGGAACTTACTCCAAAATCGATCACATCTTAGGTCACGAGTCTAACCTCAGTAAATTTAAAGGAATAGAAATTATTCCATGCATCTTCTCGGACCACCATGGACTAAAACTTGAGCTGAGTAACAACAGGAATCTGCATACTCATACAAAAACATGGAAGTTAAATAACCTTATGCTCAATGATAGCTGGGTCAGAGATGAGATTAAGAAAGAAATCGCTAATTTTTTGGAACAAAACGACAATGAAGACACGAACTATCAGAACCTCTGGGACACCGCAAAGGCAGTTCTAAGAGGGAAATTTATAGCACTACAAGCCTTCTTTAAGAGAACGGAAAGAGAGGAAGTTAACAACTTAATGGGACATCTCAAGCAACTGGAAAAGGAAGAACATTCCAACCCCAAACCCAGTAGAAGAAAAGAAATAACCAAAATTAGAGCAGAATTAAATGAAATTGAAAACAAAAGAATAATAAAACAGATCAATAAATCAAAAAGCTGGTTTTTCGAAAAGGTCAATAAAATAGATAAACCTTTGGCCAACCTTATCAGGAAAAAAAGAGTAAAATCTCTAATCTCATCAATCAGAAACAACAAAGATGAAATAATAACAGACTCCTCAGAAATCCAAAAAATCCTTAATGACTATTACAAGAAACTTTATTCTCAGAAACATGAAAATCTGAAGGAAATTAACCAATACTTGGAAGCACGTCACCTTCTAAGACTTAGCCAGAATCAAGTGGAAATGTTGAACAGGCCCATATCAAGTTCGGAAATAACATCAACCATACAAAACCTCCCTAAAAAGAAAAGCCCGGGATCAGATGGTTTCATGTCTGAATTCTACCAAACTTTTTTTTTTTTTTTTAAAGTTCTTTTTTCTCTTTTTTTTTTGTAGAGACAGAGTCTCACTTTATGGCCCTCGGTAGAGTGCCGTGGCCTCACACAGCTCACAGCAACCTCCAACTCCTGGGCCCAAGCGATTCTCCTGCCTCAGCCTCCCGAGTAGCTGGGACTACAGGTGCCCGCCACAACGCCCGGCTATTTTTTGGTTGCAGTTTGGCCGGGGCCGGCTTTGAACCTGTCACCCTCGGTATATGGGGCTGGCGCCTTACTGACTGAGCCACAGGCGCCGCCCTCTACCAAACTTTTAAAGAGGAATTAGTACCTATATTACTCAACCTGTTCCAAAAGGTAGAAAAAGAAGGAAGACTACCCAACACGTTCTATGAAGCAAACATCACCCTGATCCCCAAACCAGGAAAAGACCCAACAAGAAAAGAAAACTACAGACCGATATCACTAATGAATATAGATGCAAAAATATTCAACAAGATCCTAACAAACAGAATCCAGCAACACATCAAACAAATTATACATCATGACCAAGTCAGTTTTATCCCAGGATCTCAAGGCTGGTTCAGTATACGTAAATCTATAAATGTAATCCAGCACATAAACAAATTAAAAAACAAAGACCATATGATTCTCTCAATCGATGCAGAAAAAGCTTTTGATAATATCCAACATCCCTTCATGATCAGAACACTTAAGAAAATCGGTATAGAAGGGACATTTCTTAAACTAATAGAGGCCATCTACAGCAAACCCACAGCCAATATCATATTGAATGGAGTTAAACTGTAATCATTTCCACTCAGATCAGGAACCAGACAAGGCTGCCCATTGTCTCCATTGCTTTTTAACATTGTAATGGAAGTTTTAGCCACTGCAATTAGGGAAGAAAAGGCGATCAAGGGTATCCATATGGGGTCAAAACAGATCAAACTTTCACTCTTCGCAGATGATATGATCGTATATCTGGAAAACACTAGGGACTCTACTACAAAACTTTTAGAAGTGGAATACAGCAGTGTTTCAGGTTACAAAAATCAATATTCATAAATCGGTAGCCTTTATATATACCAACAACAGTCAAGTTGAAAAAACAGTTAAGGACTCTATCCCATTCACAGTAGTGCCAAAGAAAATGAAATATTTGGGAATTTATCTAACAAAGGACATGAAAGATCTCTACAAAGAGAACTATGAAACTCTAAGAAAAGAAATAGCTAAAAATATTAACAAATGGAAAAACATACCATGCTCATGGCTGGGAAGAATCAATATTGTTAAAATGTCTATACTACCCAAAGCAATATATAATTTCAATGCAATCCCTATTAAAGCTCCACTGTCATACTTTAAAGATCTTGAAAAAACAATACTTCATTTTATATGGAATCAGAAAAAACCTCAAATAGCCAAGACATTACTCAGAAATAAAAACAAAGCAGGAGGAATTACGCTACCAGACCTCAGACTACACTACAAATCAATAGTGATCGAAACAGCATGGTATTGGCACAAAAACAGAGAAGTAGATGTCTGGAACAGAATAGAGAACCAAGAGATGAATCCAGCTACTTACCGTTATTTAATCTTTGACAAGCCAATTAAAAACATTCAGTGGGGAAAAGATTCCCTATTTAACAAATGGTGCTGGGTGAACTGGCTGGCAACCTGTAGAAGACTGAAAGTGGACCCACACCTTTCACCATTAACTAAGATAGACTCTCACTGGATAAAAGATTTAAACTTAAGACATGAAACTATAAAAATACTAGAGGAGAGTGCAGGGAAAACACTTGAAGAAATTGGGTTGGGCGAGTATTTTATGAGGAAGAACCCCCGAGCAATTGAAGCAGCTTCAAAAATACACTACTGGGACCTGATCAAACTAAAAAGCTTCTGCACAGCCAAGAACACAGTAAGTAAAGCATGCAAACAGCCCTCAGAATGGGAGAAGATATTTGCAGGTTATGTCTCTGACAAAGGTTTAATAACCAGAATCCACAAGGAACTCAAACGCATTAGCAAGAATAGAACAAGGGATCCCATCACAGGCTGGGCAAGGGATTTGAAGAGAAACTTCTCTGAAGAAGACAGGCGCACGGCCTTTAGACATATGAAAAAATGCTCATCATGTTTAATCATCAGAGAAATGCAAATCAAAACTACTTTGAGATACCATCTAACTCCAGTGAGACTAGCCTATATCACAAAATCCCAAGACCAGAGATGTTGGTGCGGATGTGGAGAAAAGGGAACACTTTTGCACTGCTGGTGGGAATGCAAATTAATACAGTCCTTTTGGAAAGAGATATGGAGAACACTTAGAGATCTAAAAATAGATCTGCCATTCAATCCTGTAATCTCTCTACTGGGCATATACCCAGAAGACCAAAAAGCACATCATAACAAAGATATTTGTACCAGAATGTTTATTGCAGCTCAATTCATAATTGCTAAGTCATGGAAGAAGCCCAAATGCCCATCGATCCATGAATGGATTAATAAATTGTGGTACATGTACACCATGGAATATTATGCAGCCTTAAAGAAAGATGGAGACTTTACCTCTTTCATGTTTACATGGATGGATCTGGAACATATTCTTCTTAGTAAAGTATCTCAAGAATGGAAGAAAAAGTACCCAATGTACTCAGCCCTACTATGAAACTAATTTAGGATTTGCACATGAAAGCTATAACCCAGTTACAACCTAAGAATAGGGGGAAGGGGGAAAGGGAGGGGAGGGAGGGGGGAGGTGGGTAGAGGGAAGGGGATTGGTGGGATTACACCAGCGGTGCATCTTACAAGGGTATATGTGAAACTTGGTAAACGGTCTGTAAAGCTAGTGAATGGTGCCCCATGATCACATCAATGTACACAGTTTGATTTAATAAAAAATAAAATAATAAAATAAAGAAAAACAATAAAAACTCTTAACAAACTAGGAATACACGGGACCATCTTTTTTCTTTCTTTCTTTTTTTTTTTTTTTGAGACAGAGTCTCACTATGTTGCCCTTGGTAGAGTGCTATGGTGTCACAGCTTATAGCAACCTCAAACTCTTGGGCTTAAGTGATTCTCTTGCCTCAGCCTCCCAAGTAGGTGGGACTGCAGGCACCCACCACAATGCCTGGCTGTTTTTTCTTGCAGTTGTTTAGCTGGCCTGGGCTGGGTTGGAACTCGCCACCCTCAGTGCATGTGGCTGGCACCATAACCACTGTGCTATGGGCACCGAGCCTGAAGGGACCATCTTTAATCTTAAAAAAGGGCATATTTGAAAAACCTACACTAACATTATACTTACAAGTAAAAGATGGAGTATATTTTCCCTAAGATTAGGACAAGGCAAGGATTTTCACTCTTGTAACTCCTATTCAAAACCACAATGAAAGTCTTAGTACAATAAGACATAAAAAAGAAATAGGAGGGATACAGATAGAAGATAACACAGGAGAAAAATCTAGATGATCCTGGTTTTGGGGATGATGTTTTAGATATAACAACAAAGGCAGAATCCATGAAAAAAGTAAAAAAACTGAGAAACTGTACTTCATTAAAATAAAAAATTTATACTCTGAAAGATACTGTTGAGAGAATAAAAAGCCAAGCTACAGTCTGACAGAAAATATTTTTAAAAGATATATCTAATGAAGGACTGTTATCTATAATATACAAAGAATTCTTAAAAATCAACAATAAGAAAACTAACAGCCTGATTAAAAATATGGACATGAACTACAAATAGTCGACTCACCTGAAAAGATGCACAGGAGTCAAATAAGTATATGAAAAGATGCTCAGTTTATCATATGCCATTAAGGAACTATAAATTAGAACCATGACACACTATTACACGTCTATTGAAATGGACAAATCCAAAACACTGTCAAAATTAAATGCTAATAAGGATGTGGAGTGACAAGAACTCTCACTCATTGCTGGTAGGAGTATAAAATGGTACAGCCACTTCGGAAGACAGTCTGGCAATCTCTTATAAAACTAAACATACCCTTATCATATAATCTGGCAATTGTGCTCCATAGTATCTACGCAGAGGGCATGAAGACTGATATATGCACAAAAAACCTGTTCACAGATATTTATAATAGCTTTATTCATAATTTCCAAAACATGGAAGCAACCAACATGTTCTTTAGTAGATGAATGGATAAATAAATTGAGATACAGCCACGCAATGGAATATCATTCAGGGCTAAAAGAAATGAGCTATTGAACCATGAAAAGACATGGAGGAACTTCAAACGTATATTACTAAGTAAAAGACTCCAATCTAAAAAGGCTACATACTATCCCAACTATGTGACATTCAGGAAAAGGCAAAAATGGAGGCAGTAAAAAGATCAGTGGCTGCCCAGGGGGAGATGGGAGGGAGAGAAAGATGAACGAGTAGAGCACTCAGTATTTTTAGGCAATGAAATCGTTCTGTATGATGCTGTAACAGTGGATACAAGTCATTATACACTTGTCAAACCCTATGGCATATAAACACCAAGAGTGAAGCCTAACACAACCTGTGGCTTTTTAGTGATGATGATGCGTCACTGCAGGTTTGTTGATTATAAGAAATATGTCATTCTTGTGCTTGATGTTGATAATAGGGGGTGTATGTCTGTTCAGACAGGGGAAATATGGGAACTCTATTACTTTCTGCTCAATTTTGCTGTGAAACTAAATCTGCAAAAAAAAAAAAAAAGTCCATAAAAAAAGGAAATAGAGGAAAGCTCTCAAATCAGGGCAAATTGGTTCCTAAAAAAAAGGACTGGGACCATGTACCCCCCCCCAAACATAAAGAAGAAATAAACAAAATTTAAAAAAAAGATATTTAAAAGGAAGACACTAAAGCAAGAAAATTATCTCCTTGGATCCAATTGATTTCAGCTCTTGGGTGCTAGAGGTGCTCCACATATGATAGGTTCCCTAAGCTAGGCTGGAAATGAGGGCTAGACTGCCCACCACACCCAGGAAAAGAGAGCTGCTACAGCAACTGCCAGAGGCTCAGCCTCATGTGAAACTACAATCCTAAGGAGATAGAAGGAAACCATCACAGTCCTGAGATGTCCAGCTGACCTGACCAAGGTCCTGAGCAAGGAAGCTCATAAAGTAGAGACTGGACAAAATTAATGATCATCATCAATTGTATTTTTATATACTGGTCAGAATAAACTAGAAATTAGAAAGTATACATCATTTACAGCAGTTTCAGAAAAATAAATATGTATAAATTTAACAAAATGTGTATAGAATCTGTATGGTGAAACCTACAAAACATCAATTTAAAAAAGTCAAAGAATACCTAAAACAACTGGACAGACATATAATGGTCATGGGTTGGAAGTCTCAATGTAGTAAAGATGTCAATTCTTTCCACATTTCATCTTTAAATTTTACACATCCAGCAAAATTCATGAAGAGATGCTGGATATTATCAAATGCTTTTTCTGCATCTATTGAGATGATTATATAGTTTTTGTTTTTACTTCTTTTTATGTGGTGAATTGCATTCATTGACTTGCATGTGTTGAATCATCCTGGCTTGCATCCTTGGGCAAGTAGAAGGATATTTTTTATATATACAGATAAGAGGATTCTCAAATTTATAAGGAAAGACAAAAGCACTACAATAGAAAAAGGAGGGAATCCTCCCTAACTCATTCTATGAAGCTAGTATTACCTTGATATCCAAGCCAGGAAAGGACATAATAAAAAATGAAAACTACAGACTAATAGTCTTCATAAACACACAGATGCAAAAGTCCTCAACAAAATACTCGCAAACTAAATTTAATAGCATGTCAAAAAAATAATTCACCACAATCAAGTGGGTTTCATCCCAAAGATGCAAGCAAGGATTATTCAACACATGCAAGTCAATGAAAGAAATTCACCACATAAAAAGAATTAAAAACAAAAGCTATATAGTCATCTCAATAGATGTAGAAAAAGTATTTGATAAAATCCAGCATCTCTTCATAATTACAAACCTCAGCAAACCAGGCACAGAAGGAATATACCTCACAGTAATAAAAGCTATATATGAAAAATCACAGCCAACATCATACTGAAAGGGGAAAAGTTGAAGGCCTTCCCCCTAAGAACTGGAACAAGACACAGGCACTCACTGTCACCACCTCCATTCAACATAGTACTGGAAATCTTACAGCAAGCAAGATAAAGAAATCAAAGGCATCCAGACTGGAAAGCAGGAAGTCAAATTATCTCTGTTTACTGAGGACATGATTTTATACCTAGCAAATCCTAAAGACGCCTCCCAAAGACTCCTAGATTTGATAAATGAATTCAGTAAAGTCTCCAGTTACAAAATCAACACACACAAATCAGTAGCATTTCTACAAAGTGATAGCAATGAAGCTGAGGATCAAATTAAAACTCAATCCCATATACAATAGCTACAAAAAAGGGAGGGCAGGGCTATACATAATTAAATTAAATTTGAAAAAGAAAAATGAAGTTGGAGGAATCACACTATTTGATTTTAAGACTTCCTATAATACCATAGTTGTTAAGACAGGGTGGTATCAGTGAAGGGTGAGACACTTGTGCGAATAGAACAGAACAGAGTCACGAAATAAGCTCGCACAGACATGACCAATTAATTTTTGACAAAGGTGCAAAGACAATTCAATGGAGAAAAGCCCAGTCTTTTGAACAATTATTTTAAATGCTAGAACAATTGGACCCTCATATACAAAATAATGAACTTGAACTAAGTCTCATACTTTATAAAAATTAACTCAAAATGGACCATAATTCTTTCTTTTTTTTTTTTTTGTAGAGACAGAGTCTCACTGTACCGCCCTCGGGTAGAGTGCCGTGCCGTGGCGTCACACGGCTCACAGCAACCTCTAACTCTTGGGCTTACGCGATTCTCTTGCCTCAGCCTCCTGAGCAGCTGGGACTACAGGCGCCCACCACAACGCCCGGCTATTTTTTTGTTGCAATTTGGCGGGGGCTGGGTTTGAACCCGCCACCCTCGGCATATGGGGCCCGCGCCCTACTCACTGAGCCACAGGGGCCACCCCTGGACCATAGTTCTAAATGTAAAACATGAACCTATAAAACTTCTTAAATAACACTAGAAGAATAAATTAAAACAATTTTTCTGGAATACAATACTAATAACATTTAAAGCATTTTTAAGAAATCTTAATAATTCTCATTATGTACTCTTTGATATAGCCATTTCACTTTAAGGAATTTGTTCCAAGAAAATAATCATAGCTATATCCAGACAATTGACAATGAAGATGTTCATTACAGTTGTATTTATAATACTGAAGCACTAGAAATGGGCTAAACGCTCCACCCTAAGTTGAGTGTGTCTGATTTTGTCCTCTGCTCCTAAGCACTCTCCATGGGTGATGTAATTTCTGGCTTTAATTGTAATCTACGTGTCAATTAGTCCCCATAAATCCTATCTGCCAAATGTCTCTCCTAATTCACACTGATGTACTCAAGTGCTACTTAATATTCTCATTCGGATGGTTGTAAACACCTCAAACTTGACATATTCAAGTTGAAGAGGATTTTTTTTCCTGCAACAAATTTGATACTTCTCTTGTTCAGTGATGGCTATCTGCTACCTACCAAACTGCCAAAGCCAATAATCTGGAAGTCACCTTAGGTTCTTCCTTCTTCCTCCCCACCCCTTGCCCCCATATCAGATCTCTCATTAAGTCTACCTCCTTGGTGCCTCTCTAGACTTCAGGTCCTAGAGTGAAAAGGTAGTTTGCAGATGTCTGTGGCACTCTGGCCTTTCTTGAAGCAACACCAAAGTGGAACTGTCAGTTTATCCTTGCACCAACTGTGTCTCAACTCATGGTTTTAGGGGGATACCTATTCTATTTTACACTAGAAATAAGTCTGGCTCTATAATTCCTAACTTCCATTGCTATCATCACATTATAAAATTTTGACTGTGCTTGCCTTAATTTGATGAAAAGTTTAGCCAGAATCTGTAGTGCAAACCTCATGTCAGAACTTTCTAGGTAGATCCTCTACCCCATCCCATCTGACCCAGGAGACTGAGATCAGGCGCACCATTCATCCACTCCTCGGACTTGTTGCTGAACTCATAAGCTGTCACCCACAGCTGCTCATAAGGCACTTTGTTGGTCATCAGGGCTTGCAGAAGAGGGAAGGAGCTCTTCTCCTTTTCCAACAGCTCTTCCTCCTTATTGATCAACTGCAAGGCAGAGGAGGATGCTGTTTATCGGGTAGCTGTTCTCCTAACCCCCAGAAGCCACCTTGGCAAATCCCTTAGCACCTTGCAAACCAGGTAGAGGATGATGCTCATTCATCAGGAGAGTCAGAGAGGAAAAGAAAGCATGGATTTAAGCAAGAAGGTTCCTTTGCTACCTTCAAGGGCCATGGCAGCTGAGATCAAGCTGCTTAAAAATGTAGGATAATCTGCTACTTGCTCCATTATGTAGGATGATCTGCTACTTGCTGCTATCTTCGTTCCCACTGCACCATAGCCCTTTCTCCATTTTTATAATTATCATAGGTACCTTAGCTTTTCATATGATGTTGCCCTCTTACACCGACCTGACTTAGCTGGCCTTTGGGGAGAGTTACTTAGCTTCTCAAAGCCTTGGTTCTTCCACTTTATATAGGGATAGAAATAATAATAGTACCTAACCTAAAGGTTTGTTAAAGGCATTAAGTAAGATATTGCATATGAGGTTCTTTGCATATTGCCAGTTTGCGCATAACCCAATACATGTGAGTAATTACCTCATTGTAATTTCTCCTTTGTGTATTCATGACTAACAAAAAAAAAAAATCTAGCGTAAACTAGTGGTGTGGAAAAAAGTAGTTGAAAGTGCCAGTGAACGAACTAGTCAATTAATCAGTCAATCAATCAATTAATACTATCCACTTGATAGGTGCTATTAGGAAAGTACAACCAGAGCCAACAAGCCAGTACAAAGTGTTAGGTTAGTCCCCAGCCTAAGACCTCAAACCTCAAATTCCACCAGTGATTGATCTAGGTTCCTTGAAAGTTCATTAAGCTTTTCCACATTGTTCTTCATTTCTTCTGCAGTCATCACCTCACGTTTCCTAAAAGCTTCTAGTTCCTTATTGTACCCCTCAAGTTTCGACTCAAATTCTGCACATCTGAAAGTAAAGATAGGCCAGTCACATTTGAACTTTTAATTTTGTGTGCTTTTAAAGTATTAGCATTACTTGCCCATATTCAAGCCTGGGGAGAATCTGATCTTCTGGAAAAAAAATCAATGAAGAAGAAAAACTTAAGATAAACAACATGTAATACCATCTTCTACAGATTCACCTGCTGTGAATCTATTGGTGATTAAACATTTGCAGGTGTTTTCCTGTATAGGTAAATATATATACAATGTATGTAAACACACACATACACAAGGGCTATTTTTCATATTACTTGGCTAGATACTTTCTGATAGCCCTCATATTGTTTATTCATTCAGCCATTGAGTGCTTCATACATTTCAGAGCAGCAGCTGTAGCATCTGGAGTATATTTGTGAAGTATGGTATTAACCTTTGTACGCTTATGGAGCTTGTACTTTAGATGGGGGAAATATAGACAACAGACATGAATGAATGGATAAATATATAGACAGAACAAATATTTAAAGAGATATTTCTAATAGTGGTAAGTACTCTAAAAAAAATAAAATAGGGTAGAGTGATTGGTGGATGAAAGTAGAGAGCTACTGCATCTAGAGGGATCAGGAGAGACCTTCCCAGAGATTTATCTACTTCATCCATACTATCATCAAAGCAGGTATAGTATAGTCTAGCAAGGGGAAGGGGTGAGAAGGGAGAGTAGAGAGGAAGGGGGGAGGGTGATTAATGGGAAGAGGGAGGGCACCTGGTGGGATCTCACCTAATGTGTATAATGCAAGGGCATATATATTTTTTTTAATATTTAAATGTAAGTTTATTAAAATAAAACTAGTTTTTCAGTTGCACAAGCCACATTGCAAGGGCTCCATAGTATACACAGAATGTTTCCATTTTTGCAAAAGTTCGATTCAACAGCACTGCTCTTGAGGTTCATTTGAGTAAAGATGTCTGTTGAAAAAAAAAATCAGGTCTTTAAAGAATTAAAGGTAGTTTTGCTCAGAAGTCTGACCAAGGCCTATATCCCAGGATCAGTTCTTTCAGACTGCTTCAGCACAACATTTTAATCCCTTGCTTATATATAGGCGAAGGTTCAGCACATGCAAAATTGCATCAAACTTGCTCAGAAATAATATTAAAGCAGAATCACATCAAGATTTGGGTATAACAGTACGTTCTGGTTATAGATTAAGGAAGCATCATCACAAACCCTGCCAGATATTAACTGATGCGCTGGAAAAGCTGAGGAGTGGGGTCATTTATCGCTTAAGAAATAAAGTGCTTTAGTCAAGAGACGTAGAGGAGAGGTAGTGTGTGCTCTATCCTGTTCTGTTTTCTTTTTTTTTTTCTATGATAGCTATTTTTATTTTTATTTTTTTCCTCTTTTTTTTTTTATTGTTGGGGATTCATTGAGGGTACAATAAGCCAGGTTACACTGATAATGCAAGGGCATATTTCAAAATAACTAAGAGTAAATTTTAAATGTCTTACCACAAAAAATAAGTGAGGTGAAGGTTATGTTAATCAGTTTGATTTAAGCATTCCACATGGTATATCAAATCATTCCATTGTACCCCATAAATGTATACAGTTATGATTTTAATTAAAAATTAATAAAAAATAACTAAAGTTCAAGGGTAAAAAAAACCATGTACTAATTACAACAACTCCCTTTTCCTAATGAGATAGGATAAAATAGTGTTAAGTAGACAGGGTGTAGAGCCAGATAGGCTAGTTTTAAATCCTCACCTTGCCACTTAGTAGCTAGTTAAGTGACTTGGATAAGTCACTTTAACTCTCTATCTCTTAGATATATAAAGTGGATAGAAAAAGTACCCACTTGATAGTTAAAGCTATCAAAAATTGCTGAGAATTGAGCATGGTACCTACCAATCACTATACAAGTATTTGCTCACATTCACTAAAATGTAAACACTATAAATACAATTTTTGTCTCCTTAATTCATGTTATAGCTTCAGCACTTAGAAGAGTATCCGACACACAGCAAACAAACAATATTCATTGAAGCAACAAGGAGACTTGTCATTGAGATCAGCTATAGTGACATTCCATAAATTTAGCTATTATCTTAAGAATACTTAATTTTGTTGTGGCTATTTTGATGTTTATTTTTTTCTTAAAGTAATTTAAGAGTTAATTCCCACATGGCTTGATTTGGGTTTTATTTCTAATTGTACTGTGCAGTAAGCATCCTCTGATGTGATTTCTAATGATTCTCACCTCCTGGTATTCAACAGTCTAGTGTGATCAGCTCTAGAGTTTGGGCTACATCTAGTAATTAATTTCTAACAAAAAGAGATTGGCAGGAGGGGTGGGATATCACTTCTAAGATTAGGATACAAAAAGACTGACTTCAATTTTTTTTATTTATTTCAAGGTATTACAGGGTACAAATATTTTTGGTTACACAGATCACTTTTATAATGCTTGAATCATGGTTATAAGTGTCATGGTTATAAGTGTGCCTGTCACCTAGATAGTGTTAAAACTGACTTCTATATTGCATATTCACTCTTTCTCTCAGTCTCTCTTGCTCTGAGGGAAGCCAGCTGTTGTGAGCAACCTAGGGAGAGGCCTTAGGGCAAGGAATAGAGGGCAATTTCTGGACAATGGCCTATAGGAACTAAATCCTACTAACAATCACATGAACAGGCTTGGAACTGGATCCTCACCCAGTTGAGCCCTCAGATGAGACTACAGTCTTGGCTGACATTCTGACTGCAACCTCATGACAGATGCTTACAGCTAAGCTGCACTTGGGTTTCTGATCCACAGAAACTGTGAAATAAGAAATTTTTGTTGTTTTAAGCTATGTTTTTGTATGATTTGTTATGCTACAATAGGTAATTAATATACACTATTATACAATTTCTGCTTTTAAGTTTTTTCTAAGTCCTAAAATATGGGACAATATTTATAAATGTTCTGTGGACATTTAAGAACAGTAGTTATTTTTCACTGTAGAGCAGATTATTTTTTTCTTATTTTAATCCAAATTTATTTTATTATTTGCAAAGGTGAACATTTTTAAATGTTTATTTGCCACTTTTTTTTTTTTTTTTTCAGTTTTTTGCCAGGGCTGGGTTTGAACCTGCCACCTTTGGCATATGGGGCCGGTGCCCTACTCCTTTGAGCCACAGGTGCCACATATTTGGGGACTGTATTTTCCTATCTCTTCCCTTTTCATCTTTGGTCTTACTAATTTTCAAGGGTTCTTGGCTCTTTGCCACAGGTGCCACATATTTTGGGGACTACCTTTTCCTATCTCTTCCCTTTTCATCTTTGGTCTTATTAATTTTCAAGGGCTCTTGGCTCTTTGCCTTCTATGTGGTAACTATTTTCACCCTTTTATTAGACTTTTAAATTTAAGTATTCTTACCTTATGAAATTCTCAAAATTTTATTTAAATGCATGAATTTTTTCTTTCATGGTTTTTGTTTTCATATGTTTAGAATAATCTTACACAGTGAAGATCAAATTATTTATTTATTCTATTTTATTTTATTTTATTTATTTATTTTTTTTATTGTTGGGGATTCATTGAGGGTACAATAAGCCAGGTTACACTGATTGCAATTGTTAGGTAAAGTCCCTCTTGCAATCATGTCTTGCCCCCATAAAGTGTGACACACACCAAGGCCCCACCCCCCTCCCTCCTTCCCTCTTTCTGTATCCCCCCCATAACCATAATTGTCATTAATTGTCCTCATATCAAAATTGAGTACATAGGATTCATGCTTCTCCATTCTTGTGATGCTTTACTAAGAATAATGTCTTTCACGTCCATCCAAGTTAATACGAAGGATGTAAAGTCTCCATTATTTTTTAATGGCTGAATAGTATTCCATGGTATACATATACCACAGCTTGTTAATCCATTCCTGGGTTGGTGGGCATTTAGGCTGTTTCCACATTTTGGCGATTGTAAATTGAGCTGCAATAAACAGTCTAGTACAAGTGTCCTTATGATAAAAGGATTTCTTTCCTTCTGGGTAGATGCCCAGTAATGGGATTGCAGGATCAAATGGAAGGTCTAGCTTGAGTGCTTTGAGGTTTCTCCATACTTCCTTCCAGAAAGGTTGTACTAGTTTGCAGTCCCACCAGCAGTGTAAAAGTGTTCCCTTCTCTCCACATCCACACCAGCATCTGCAGTTTTGAGATTTTGTGATGTGGGCCATTCTCACTGGGGTTAGATGATATCTCAGGGTTGTTTTGATTTGCATTTCTCTAATATATAGAGATGATGAACATTTTTTCATGTGTTTGTTAGCCATTCGTCTGTCATCTTTAGAGAAAGTTCTATTCATGTCTCTTGCCCATTGATATATGGGATTGTTGGCTTTTTTCATGTGGATTAATTTGAGTTCTCTATAGATCCTAGTTATCAAGCTTTTGTCTGATTGAAAATATGCAAATATCCTTTCCCATTGTGTAGGTTGTCTCTTTGCTTTGGTTATTGTCTCCTTAGCTGTACAGAAGCTTTTCAGTTTAATGAAGTCCCATTTGTTTATTTTTGTTGTTGTTGCAATTGCCATGGCAGTCTTCTTCATGAAGTCTTCCCCCAAGCCAATATCTTCCAGTGTTTTTCCTATGCTTCTTTGAGGATTTTAATTGTTTCATGCCTTAAATTTAAGTCCTTTATCCATCTTGAATCAATTTTTGTGAGTGGGGAAAGGTGTGGGTCCAGTTTCAGTCTTTTACATGTAGAAATCCAGGTCTCCCAACACCATTTATTGAATAGGGAGTCTTTCCCCCAAGGTATGTTCTTGTTTGGTTTATCAAAGATTAGGTGGTTGTAAACTGTTAGTTTCATTTCTTGGTTTTCAATTCGATTCCAAGTGCCTATGTCTCTGTTTTTGTGCCAGTACCATGCTGTCTTGAGCACTATGGCTTTGTAGTACAGACTAAAATCTGGTATGCTGATGCCCCCAGCTTTATTTTTGTTACAGAGAACTGCCTTAGCTATATGGGTTTTTTTCCAGTTCCATACAAAATGCAGAATCATTTTTTCCAAATCTTAAAAGTACGATGTTGGTATTTTGATAGGAATAGCATTGAATAGGTAGAATGCTTTGGGAAGTATAGACAGTTTAACAATGTTGATTCTTCCCATCCATTAGCATGGTATGTTCTTCCATTTGTTAATATCCTCTGCTATTTCCTTTCTGAGAATTTCATAGTTTTCTTTTTTTTATTTTTATTTTTATTAAGCCATAGCTGTGTACATTAGTATGATCGTGGGGCACCATACACTTGGTTCATAGATCGTTTGACACATTTTCATCACATTAGTTAATATAGCTTTTATAGCATTTTCTTAGTTATTTTGCTAAGACCTTTACATTCCACATTTACTAGGATTCACATATTATAGAAGTCCTTCACCTCCTTCGTTAGGTATACTCCTAGGTATTTTATTTTCTTTGAAACTGTGGTGAAGGGAGTTGTGTCCTTAATTAGCTTCTCATCTTGACTGTTATTGGTGTACACAAAGGCTACTGACTTGTGGACATTGATTTTATATCCTGAAACATTACGGTATTTTTTGATGACTTCTAGGAGTCTTGTGGTTGAGTCTTTGGGGTTCTCTAAGTGTAAGATCATGTCGTCAGCAAAGAGGGAGAGTTTGACCTCCTCTGCTCCCATTTGGATTCCCTTTATTTCCTTGTCTTGCCTAATTGTATTGGCTAGAACTTCCAGCACTACGTTGAATAGTAAAGGTGACAGAGGACAACCTTGTCTGGTTCCAGTTCTAAGAGGAAAAGCGTTCAGTTTTACTCCATTCAGTAAAATATTGGCTGTGGGTTTGTCATAGATAGCTTCAATCAGTTTTAGAAATGTGCCACCTATGCCTATACTCTTCAGTGTTCTAATTAGAAAAGGATGCTGGATTTTATCAAATGCTTTTTCTGCATCTATTGAGAGGATCATGTGATCTTTATTTTTGCCTCTGTTAATATGGTGGATAACGTTTATGGACTTGCATATGTTAAACCAGCCTTGCATCCCTGGGATGAAGCCTACTTGATCATGATGAATGACTTTTTTGATGATAAGCTGTAATCTATTGGCTAGGATTTTGTTGAGAATTTTTGCGTCTATGTTCATGAGTGAGATTGGTCTGAAATTCTCCTTTTTGTTTGGGTCTTTTCCTGGTTTTGGTACCAGGGTGATGTTTGCTTCATAGAATGTGTTGGGGAAGATTCCTTCTTCCTCAATTTTTTGGAATAATTTCTGCAGTACAGGAATAAGCTCATCCTTGAAGGTTTGATAGAATTCTGGAGTGAAGCCATCTGGACCAGGGCATTTTTTGGTTGGAAGCTTTTTTATTGTTTCTTTGATCTCAGTGCTTGAAATTGGTCTGTTCAGGAGCTCTATTTCTTCCTGGCTGAGTCTAGGGAGAGGGTGTGATTCCAAATATTGCTCCATTTCTTTCACATTGTCAAATTTCTGGGCATAGAGTTTCTGGTAGTATTCAGAGATGATCTCTTGTATCTCTGTGGGATCAGTTGTTATTTCCCCTTTATCATTTCTGATTGAGGTTACTAGAGATTTTACTTTTCTATTCCTCGTTAGTCTGGCCAATGGTTTATCTATTTTATTTATTTTTTCAAAAAACAACTCCTTGTTTCATTAATTTTCTGAATGATTCTTTTGTTTTCAATTTCATTGATCTCTGATTTGATTTTGGATATTTCTTTTCTTCTACTGAGTTTAGGCTTAGATTGTTCTTCTTTTTCCAATTCCATAAGATCTCTTGTGAGATTGTTGATGTGCTCTCTTTCTGTTTTTCGAATGTAGGCATCTAAAGCGATGAATTTTCCTCTCAAAACTGCTTTTGCAGTATCCTACATGTTTTGGTAGCTTGTGTCTTCATTGTTGTTATGCTCAAGGAAGTTAATGATTTCCTGTTTTATTTCTTCCTGCACCCATCTGTTATTCAACAGAAGATTGTTTAATTTCCATGCCTTTGGGTGGGGTCGAGCATTTTTGTTAGAGTTGAGTTCCACCTTTAGTGGTCTGAGAAGATACAAGGTAAAATTTTAATTCTTTTGATTCTGTTGATATTTGTTTTGTGTCCCAGGATATGATCAATTTTGGAGAATGTTCCATGGGGTGATGAGAAGAATGTATATTCTTTATCTTTGGGATGGAGTGTTCTATATGCGTCTATCAAGCACAGTTGTTCTAGGGTCTCATTTAAATCTCTGATATCCTTGTTTAATTTCTGTTTAGAGGATCTGTCCAGCTCTGTAAGAGGAGTGTTAAGGTCCCCTGCTATTATGGTATTATCAGATATCATATTGCTCAGACTGAGTAAGGTCTGTTTCAAGAATCTGGGAGCATTTAAATTGGGTGCATAGATATTTAGAATTGAAATGTCTTCTTGTTGTATTTTTCCCTTGACCAATATAAAGTGACCATCTTTGTCTTTTTTGACTTTAGTTGCTTTAAATCCACATGTATCTGAAAATAAGATTGCAACTCCTCTTTTCTTCTGAATTCCATTTGCCTGAAAAATTGTCTTCCAACCCTTGACTCGGAGCTTTAATTTGTCTTTTGAAGCCAGGTGTGTTTCTTTTTTTTTTTTTTTTTGTAGAGACAGACTCTCACTTTATGGCCCTCGGTAGAGTGCCGTGGCCTTACACAGCTCACAGCAACCTCCAACTCCTGGGCTTAAGCGATTCTCTTGCCTCAGCCTCCCGAGTAGCTGGGACTACAGGCGCCCACCACAACGCCCAGCTATTTTTTGGTTGCAGTTCGGCCGAGGCTGGGTTTGAACCCGCCACCCTCGGTATATGGGGCCGGCGCCTTACAGACTGAGCCACAGGTGCCGCCCAGGTGTGTTTCTTGCAGACAGCAAATGGATGGCTTGTGTTTTTTAATCCAGTCAACCAATCTATGTCTCTTCAGTGGGGAATTCAAACCATTAACATTTATTGAGATAATTGATAAGTGTGGTAGTATTCTATTCGTCTTATTTTGTAAGAGTCCATTGCTTAGTTTTATCTTTTGCATCAGTGTGGAGGTTAAGTTCTGTCCTTTAATTTCTGAGTTCTTACTTTGCTGCTGATCCATTGTGGTGGTCAGTGTGCAGAACAGGTTGAAGTATGTCCGGTGGAGCTGGTCTTGTTCTGGCGAATTTCCTCAATATTTGTATATCCGTAAATGATTTGATTTCTCCGTCAATTTTGAAGCTTAGCTTAGCAGGGTACAGAATTCTGGGCTGGAAATTGTTCTGTTTAAGTAGATTAAAGCTAGATGACCATTGTCTTCTTGCTTGGAAAGTTTCATTAGAGAAGTCTGCGGTCACTCTGATGGATTTGCCCCTGTAGGTCAACTGGTGCTTACTCCTGGCAGCTTGCAGAATCTTTTCTTTTGTCTTGACTTTGGACAGGTTCATCACAATGTGTCTTGGAGAAGCTCCGTTAGAGTTGAGGTGACCTGGGTTCCGATATCCCTCTGAAAGCAGTGTGTCAGAATCTTTGGTGATATTTGGGAAATTTTCTTTTATAATATTCTCTAGTATGGCTTCCATTCCTCTGGGGCATTCTTCTTCCCCTTCTGGAATTCCTATAACTCGTATGTTGGAACGCTTCATAAAGTCCCATAATTCTGACAGTGACCGTTCTGCTTTCTCTCTCTTCTTTTCTGCCTCTTTTACTATCTGAGTTATCTCAAAACTTTGTCTTCTACCTCTGAAATTCTTTCTTCTGCATGGTCTAACCTGTTGCTGATACTTTCCATTGCATCTTTAAGTTCCCTGATTGACTGTTTCATTTCCTTCAGCTCTGCTATATCCTTTTTATATTCTTTATATCGTTCATCTCTTATTTGATTCTGTTTTTGAATTTCCTTTTGGTTAATTTCCACTTTATTAGCAGTTTCCTTCATTGTTTCCATCATTTCTTTCATTGTTTTCAACATGTGTATTCTAAATTCCCTTTTTGTCATTCCTAACATTTCTGTATAGGTGGAATTCTCTGCAGTAGCTACCTCATGGTCCCTTGGCGGGGTTGTTCTGGGCTGGTTCTTCATGTTGCCTGGAGTTTTCTGCTGATTCTTCCTCATGAGTGATTTCTTTTATCTGTTTCCTTGCCCTAATTTTCCTTTCACTTCCTCTTGCTCTTTAAGTTCTCGTGCCTGTGGAAGTTGCAGGCGGGTTTAGACGGGTTGAACACATGCGACCACTTGTCGGTTTTCCACTGTTTTAGTCCTCCTCTTGGGGTCTAGAAGTCTCTCGCTGACTCCCTGTATCCTCTCAGGGGTGATGATAGGCAGATCCCACCAGCCAGAGATGCCTGGAGTCCTAGCTCCCCAGGCTCACGGTGCCCAGATGCAAGGAAGCTGTTACTCGGCTGCCATCTTGCTCCGCCTCCCTATTTTTTTTTTTTTGAAACAGTCTCAGTTTGTTGGCCTCAGTAGAGTGCTATGGAGTCGTAGCTCACAGCAACCTCAAACTCTTGGGCACAAGTGACCTTCTTACCTCAGCCTCCCAAGTAGCTGGGACTATAGGCACCTGGCTATTTTTTTTAGAGACAGGAGCAGTCTCAGTCTTGCTCAGGTTGGTCTTGAACTCCTGAGCTCAGGCAATCCACCCGCCTTGGCCTTTCAGAGTGCTAGGATTATAGGCATGAGCCACCATGCCTAGCCAAGTAAATGGTTTGATATATATTTAATATCTATCTATATTATATATGTATGTATTATACATACACATATATGTGCAACAAATTAAGATTATTGTTTACTTCCATTATCTTCTCATTCATATTTCACTTTATTCATTTATTTTAATTAATTAATTATTCATGTTATTTAATATGCAAGGGTTGATGACTCCATTAACTGTATTTCACTCACTTAAAATACCATTTTTTGTTTTTTTAAGACAGAGTCTCACTTTGTTGCCCTCAGTAGAATGCTGTGATGTCATAGCTCACAGCAACCTCAAATTCTTGGGCTTAAGTGATTCTCTTGTCTCAGTCTCCCAAGTAGCTGGGACTACAGGTGCCTACCATAATGCCCAGCTATTTTTAGAGAGGAGGTCTCACTCTGACTCAGGCTGGTCTCAAACCTGAGAACTCAGGCAATCCACTCACCTTGGCCTTCCAGAGTGGATTATAGGCATGAGCCACTGCACCCAGCCTAAATAACCATCGTTGAATCATTAATGCTTTTGCTTTGACTTCGACTATATCTGGTATTAACATGGTGGACTGTGCTTTCTTTTTCTTTGCATTTGTATGGTATACGCTAGCCTATAGACAAGCTTCTTGTTTTCCCTGCTACTTCATCATATTAGGAGATCAGGAACAAGATTAGATCAGCAGCATGATTAAATCAGTTATTAAACACAGTAAATACAGAGGACAAGAAGAACAAGTTAAATGACCCCATAGAAATACAATCAGCAAAGTCTAGATTTACAGACAAATGACCCAGTTTCTTTAATAAATAAATTTCAAGGAAAAAAAACATAGGCAATCTTTTCTCCAGATTAAAAGAAATTTAAGAGACATACCAATCAAAGGCAATGTTGTAGACATTATTTGGATTCTGATTCAAGGAAATAAACCATAAAAAAAACAGATCATTTTGTTCCCTAGATTTAAAAAATTCAATTACTTCTATTGTACTTTAACATGAATCTACACTCAGTACTGTGACCTCAAGGACTCTACAGCCTTGTAAAGCCACCCTCCTCCTCAGTCTAGACCTTCCTACCATGGAGCCATTCCCATGCTGTCTGAACTGGGTACTCGGCGATATTCTCCTCTCTCCTTTCCTGAACTGCCTCCTTCTCATCCTTTGAGTCTTGTGAAATGAAACTTCCCTGACCTGCCCATTGCTTATAATCACAATGAACTATTTGCCTATTCATTTCCTTCAAAGAACTTCTGTATCTACTTTATCTTCTGTCTCCCTTCTTGACTATAATGTGCAGAAGAGCAGGGACTATGTCCATTTTGTCTTCTGCATCCTCAGAGAGGAGGAATAGAGGCTGGAGAAAAAAAGGAAAGGAGAAAAGGTGGCTCCTGCCACTCTTTCCATTACCCGATGGATTCTCAGGCATAGGGCACATAAGATTCAGACCTAGGGCACATAAGAGTCATGTGAAATGGCCTGCCTTTATTTCTTTCTGCCTCTACACCTTTTCTTAGCTTTTTGTTTGCTTTTGCTTTGTAATAAGCTGTGATTTTAGATTATGGTAAGCATTCATTTTGGCAAATATTCTTAGTGTGAAAAACTTTCATTCATTCACTCATTGCAACAGTGAGTGCTTACTGTATGCAAGGCACTGTGTTCTATCTGAACCTTTAGGTTTTGGTGAAACACAATCCCAAGTGCTTTTCCTAAGACATTTTCCATTCTCCCTTCAAGATGCTGAAGTGTTTTCCATTGCATTTTCCTGGCAGAGAGTAGCTCACATCCCTGTGCTATCAATCACGTATATTTCATACATCTTCCAGGGCCATGGAAGCTGTCAGTGGGTTAGATAAAATAGGGAGAGAAGGGAGAAAAGCTGATTATTCTCCTGTTGTCCACATAATTATGTGCTGCTGGGTGCCTTTTCAGATCATTAAAACTATTATTATTAGTAGTATTTGAGATGGGGTCTCACTCTGATACCAGGGCTAGAGTGCAGTGGCGATGTCATAACTCATTGCAGCCTCAAACTCCTGGGCTCAGGTAATCCTCCTACCTCAGCTTCACAAGTAGCTGGGACTACAGGTTCTCACCATAAGGCCTGACTAGTTTTTCTGTTTTTAGTAGAGATGGAGTCTTGCTATGTTGTTCACATGTGCCTTTACCATGTGCATGGCACTTGGCCCACTTCACTTGATAATGTTGGGTTTTCCACTATATCTATATTTTCTGTCTCTAGATTAAAATCTTTAGTAGCCAAATGAATGCATATGTCTAGGATAAAGTACAGAATACCATAAAAATCCTTAATAAATATTGGCTGAATTTACAAATAATGAATGAATAAATATGATAGCCACATTAGCACTGAAAGACGAGCTACAAAAGAGGTAATTCTCAGCCCCCTGCCTTTATTAACCCTGTTTTGTGATATTGCACACATCTTTGGTCTCCAACATAAAGCTGAAGATTTCACTATTATTATTGCAGAGGCCATTATTACATGGCACTAGTTTTGCCTTTTTCTCTCTGCACTGCCAAATTCCAATTATTCAAGGGAGGGAGGGAAGAAATTAGAAGAAATTACAGTGAAACAGTCTTAAAGAAAACATTCCTCAGTGTGAAACAAAAGGAAATTCCTTCTCCACCAATTGTTTTCAGCTCTCGCCCACACATTGCTGTGGGCTCCAGACAGAACCAGGAATCTTTAATGTGGGTTATGAGGCTGCATCTCATTTACAAAACAATCCTAGACTCTTCCTGTACCTTTTAATCAGATCCATCTCTGCCTGATCCCTCTTGCTGAGGAGCAGATTTCGACTGTTTTCGAAGATATCTTCAATCTGGTCTGGCCAGAGGAACAGAGTGCTGTTCAATTTGATGTCCTCATCTGCAAAACACACACAGTCAGCCTCAGGATACTCTTTGGCAAGGTCAGAGTGCGGGGAATCAATTCTGCAGAATAAGAAGTGGGTGTAGGGGTGGCACGGCCCATTATGGTTGGATGAAAGACAATTTATTGAGACCTTACCCAGGGCCATGCTGGAAGGTAGCTGGTATTATCATCCTTGTTCGTTGTGCCCCTGAGAAATCAAGCCTAATGCTAAGCCAAGTGGTCAAGTTTACACTGCTAGAAGGCAGAGCAGAATTCAAATCTAAGTCTAACCAACTTCCAAGGTTAGGTCTGGGTAACATCAGAAACCTGGGTAGAAGTTCTGGTTCCACATGTCAAACTGTATCACCTCTTCTAAGTCTCAGTTTTCCTTTTGGTTAAATGGCAGTAATAGTATAAAAGCCAGATGCTTCCCCCATCTTGTGACTCTGGTCCAATAAAATGTTCCGGATTTCTTTGTGAATTTAGGGAGACAGAGACCACAGTGAGAGTCTTGGATGCATACACACGGTTGAGGGCATAGCTCGTGAACATGCAGGTGGATGGTTAAGGTGACCACTTTTCACTCCCAGTCCCCATCTCTCCCTCCCATCAACTTCTCCTTGACACTCATTGTGAACACCAGGTAATTCACAGAAATTTTCAGATGGTAAATGGCTTGTGGAAAACATAATAAATTTTCCTTCAGAACCTGGTCTTTAGTTCAAAAAACTCTAACTTGACTCAAGAAGCCTTCAAGGGACCCTAAAACCATTTCTTTCCTTTTAAGGCATGCAGGAACATGAAGGATAGTGTTTTGGCCTCTCCAAAGGTAATTAGAGATGAGTGACATCTACCCACTTACAAGAAGGATTCTGCATTTGGAAGTGATGTTTCCAGGAATACTAGATACAAGATGCCAAGACAGGCATCTAGGAAGCAGAGGTCAAACTGCTAGATAGGTTTTCTTTTTGTCTAACAAAATTCCCTTTGTGCAAATCAAATTCCCATGGGTAAGAGTATGGAATAAATGCCTTTAACATGTGGGGGCACTTGAAAAGCATCTCTCATTAAATTTATTGGTAGAATTCCTATAACTGCTTTCTACTATTTCCCTGACACCTTATCAGGAAATATATATATATATTTTTTTTTCTTCTTCTTCTTCTTTTTGAGATAAGGTCTCACTTATCTGGGCCTGGGCTAGATTACAATGGCATCATCACAGTTCACTGCAACCTCAAATGCCTGGACTCAAGCAATCCTTCTGCCTCAGCCTCCCTAGTAACTAGGACTATTGGCACATACCACCACACTTGGATAATTTTTCTATTTTTTGCAGAGATGGGGGTCTTGCTCCTGCTCAGGCTGGTCTCAAGCAATTCTCCAATGTCAGCTTTCCAAAGTGTTAGGATTACAGGTGTGAGCCACCATGCCTGGCCATAAGATTTATTATGTTATATTTACAGGTATAAAAACATACATATTCATATACATTACATGTATACATAAGGCTTTAGACTTACTGGGCAAATCTGCATAGTCCATCAAGAACTCCAGCCGTTCACTTGCATTTCTAAGTTGCCTCCTGAGCTTGAACACAGTGACATCACTGGATTTCTTTAAGTATTCAATGAGGAACACCAGCTCCTCAGTGTTGGAAGGAACCTCACTGACTTTGTCTGCAATAGTGCTGTACTGATTACAAATGCTACAGAGAAAAAAAAGGTATTTTAATCATCATCATCATCATCATCATAAATGACCGTCTTGTGATACTTTGTGCTAAATAGATATAATTCCTATCTGTAGACTAGAACAATGGTTTCCCTTTTTTTTCTACCTGCAAATCCTATAACACATGCATACCAAACTCCAAGGAAAAATAACTGTAGTAATGATAATATCTGTCTTGTATGAAGTCCTTATGAAGTGCCATGCCCTATTCTAATCATTTACATAAATTCAATCCTCATAACAATTCTAAGGGGTAGGTACTATAATTACCTACATTTTATAACAGAAGAATGTGTTATAATGTAAGACCGAGTAATTTTATCCAAAGCAACATGGTGTATAGATGTCAGAGCAAAGATTTGAACCTAGGTCAACTGATTCCAAAGTTCATACTTTTAACAAATACACACCACACTACTTTTCATGGGTAGAATCCAGATTTAGACCAAAACAATAAGAACACCACCACTAACAACACTCCCTCACATTTTAGTCTAAAGTAGAGCACTCAATTAATTTGTAATTATTGCTATTTAACAGCACACCAGCAAGTTTATCCTCACATGGTGCAGGTAACCCCTGGCGGCAGAGAGAAAGTTATGTTCAACTACTTCAACAAGCAGATCTAACTTAATTCTCACACATAAGACTGTGGAAAATGATATTCTTATAGGGATAATTCAAACATTCTCTGATTTATATAGAAGCAAATGACTTATAGTCTTCAGCATTTTAAATACAATTAGAAACAAATTATCTGCAATACACACATGCCTAGCACAGAGTGACCCTCAACAGGTGTTAGCAATAATATCTATCACAGTTGTGTTATTATTAATCAATCACTATATCCACACTAGATGAAAACCACCCCTTCAAGATTTTTAGTCCCCAATATTGCATCTTAATGTATAGAAACCCTATACATTATGAAGCTTCCATAATGAAGCTAAGTGTATCAAACTGAAGAGAAAATGATTAAAAGACTTTTTCAGATGATTTTGAGATTTTAGAAAAGAATTTGTATACAACTTGGAAACTGCCTATAGAGAAAATTACCCACTGTGTTATAATTGTTCAGCATATTCTCCACTTCTTAGGCCTGTAGCTATGGTGTATTTCCAAGCCTCCTTTGCACTGGTATTGGGTATTATATTAGTCAGCTCAGGGTGTCATAACCAATACATCATGGAATGGGTGGCTTAAACAGTAGAATTGTGTTTTATATCACTTCTGGAGCCTGGGAAGTCCATGATCAAGGTGCCAGCTGATTCAGTTCTGGAAAAGGTCTTCTGCCTGGCTTCTTTTTTGCTGTGTCCTCACATGGTAGAAAGACAAAGAGCTATGGTGTCTCTCCCCTTCTCATAAGAGTACTTTCTGGATGAGTGCCCCATTGTAAATTCATACAACCTTTCTTACCTCCTTATACACCCTATCTCCAAATATAGTTGCATTGAAGGTTAGGGCTTTAATATATGAATGTTGGGGGAAACACAATTCAGTCCATAGTGGTTAAGGTTGTATGATTAAATTCTAGCTGATGGAAAGTGGGAAGCAATGATGAGTATAATTTTGGGGCATAGTACATAAAACTGCCTTTGTGTGCTCTTCCATGCTCTTTCTTCTTTTTGATTATCTAGGAAGTCAACACAACACTTGAAAGTTATGTGTTGAAGATGTAAAGTCATCATCTGTTTAAGTTTTTGAATGGACAAAGATATCCCCCACTAATCTGGAACTACCTTGGGCAAGATCTAAACTTCTATTGTGTTCAGTCATCGTGGGTTTATTTGTTACAGAATCTAGTCTACTCTAATACGTGTAGAGTCTCTCAGTCTGATAGGCTTCGATCTGATTAGAATTCACTCTGCTTCCCTTTTGTATAAGAATGCTTAGAGTAAATACTGTGTGGTTATGGGCTACCAGCTTCTTGGATGAATCCAAAAGGGTGGCAGCAGACTCACTGACTACTGGACCCTTGAAAAGATCCTGAATATGGGTCATTGATATCAAGAATATAAGTAACATAACACTCTAGCAATATCTGAAGGTAAGCTGAGGACCGGAAACATTGCCTTTTACATGTACTGATGACATTTAAAATCTAAAATACCAGGGCGCCCATACATACAGGGCTTTTCTCTGGTGTAAAGGATGGCATAGGGATTAATGCAATGAATCTTGCATCAACTTATGGCCTCTCTCCACAGTGTTGTTATTGTTTGGACAAGACTTCTCACACTGTAGGAATCAGGCAGCCAAATCAAAGGGATAATTTTTTAAGGCCTTGAATTTTTGATCAATACTTCAGGCCATCATTCTGGCCACTTTAGGCAAACACACCGTAGTGAATATGAATGCATGTGCACTTTACTATTGATGCACCTGAAGGCACTCCCTGCCTTTATAGCTGGAGCACTCCATCCTAGGAGCACCCAATCTTTGGAAACAGTGCTGTATCCTGGCAACTACACACTGGTAAAGTATCAAGGTCAGGGCTTGGTATGTGAAGACTCAAATTCAAACTAATCTACCTACTTGGTTAAGTTAGTTTTTCTTTCTGGTCCTCACATTCTCCTAAATAAAGGGTTTTGCATCTGCCCTATGTACCTCAAAGGGCTGTTGAAGTCAAGTGAATTAGAGGCATTACTTTTAAGGCAGAAAAAACCTTCAGAGGTTTCAGCTGAACTCCTGCGTGGAGTTCAGCTGCCAACATGGGGTTTCTGCATCCTTAGAAATTCCTGAGTTCAACAGGACCTTTATTTTCACTTATATTAAAAAAGATCTAAGGAAATTATACATTTATTTCTATAAGGATGGATGCACTGATCAACTAAGGCACACTGCTTTGATTTGATAGCAACAAATGAACTGTTGCTTAAGGAGAAAAAAATTGATGGCTTGAACTTTCCAAAGAAAGTGTCCTAATAGCGTGAAGGCTGAGAACCTTCCACAATCCTAGTCCCAAATCTTTATTCTATAGGCAAATAAACTGAAGATTCAAGAGGGCAAAACCAGGCTTCACCAAGCTAGCAAGTAAATAGAAGGTCTTGAATCCAAAAATTATGTCTTTGGTTCCAGAAGTCTGACCACTTCATCACTCAGTGGGAAAGTTGAGAGTACATAGACATTGAGGTCAAAATAAGCCAGGTTTGCAAACTGAGATGCAAAGAGAAGCCATGGAACTGTCACTCTAGTATGACAATAAGGTTAAACTCTGGATGTGCCACTTGCTAATCTGTTGGATCCTCAGTTTCTTCATCAACACAATGGAAAGAATAATGAACCTCTTAGGGTTGTTGTGAGGACTTCAGTATAACTATACTGTCTAGACTATAGCATGTTGTAGGGAAATGGTAGCTGTTATTATCATTAACTTGCTGACAAGTTTCTGTTACATACTACGTAAACCTTAAAGTACTATGAAATGCTAAAATTACATACATATGAATAATATGGTATATAAAAATATGGGATATATATTATTAGCAATAACGTGGTCATTATTAGTAATTCATTTTAGTCTATAGTTTAAAGTATTTGGGGGAAGAGAGCTAGAACAACATGGAATAACCATTTTGTAACATACAAATAGGGACACAGTAGCAGACAGATCCTGTCTCTACCTCTCAGCACCCATTCCCTCTACTGGCAACAACACTCTAAGTCTTCCTAGGAAATCTCTTCTGTCTCTCAGTTCATGTGGTTTAGGTAGGATTGACACCCACCCTGGGGAGGGGGACACCAGCTAAATCTAAGCCATCATCTTGGCCACAGCACTTTTCTCAATGATACACAAAAGGACTCAAGTCAGGCTGGCATCACAGGGATGTTGGAAAAAGAAAAATTTTTATCTCTCTCTGGCTGAGAACATGGGAGGATATGAGCCTGAAGGTGCTAGGGCCCACAAACTGGGAAGAGGCTGTCAGAGAACAGAGCCAACTCACGGAAAAGCCAAGTAGAGAGAGTGGGAGTGCATCCTAATTGTAGTGTTGAAGGGCTGAAGCTAGAAATCCCCAAACTTTTCAACATGTGACCACAAATTACCCAACCTAGTTTGTTTGGGCTTCTATGCCTTATAACCCAAAATTTCTTGACAAATGTGTAGTTAGCAGTAAAACAAGGGCACAAGACAGGGTTTAAGATTGAACAATAAAATTTCCAGACCTAAACGGCAGAAGTCTGCCTAGGAGTGATTCTAAAGGAAAGGTGTCCATAAGCTCCCTCTGTTTCAAAATATGTGTAGCTGGCTAGTGAGAAGGGCTGTGACCTCAGATAGCCAAGTCCAGGAGACAGCTTGCATTCCAGGAGGATGCCTACAAGAGAGTAAAGGCTGCAGAAGCAGAGGCAAACTGCCAAAGGATACCGTTGGCCCTCCTCCTCCAGTCCCCATGCAGTGTTCTCCTGACTGTTTACCTTCTCGCCTGAACCTGAATTCCCCGGGTCACCTCATTTTGGGAAATAAAAAGAAAGAGATAACCAGTCTGGTCATTGCTGGAAGGTTCAAGCTCTGGTTACTTTTGGTTGTCCAGCTGGTTCCAAATATCATTGCTATTCATCTGTACAGAATTACGATACCTTGAGTTGGTGTCCCGGTTTACATCTACTTGGAATTGAATCAGACGGTCTTTAAGATTTTGAGCTCGCTCACAGAGATCATAATTTAGGGTCATAGCATCAAGGCAGAACATGGCTAAAGGTACAGTAATGTGCATGGATGCAATTTCATTTCTCCGTTTTTTTATGGCATTTATCTTCTGTAAAAAGGAGCACAATTAATACCCTGATTTGCCTTTGAGTCTCTTGCTACTTGGCCCTAGCCCCACTCCCAACCACCCTTTGTCCAAGTTTGAGCATAGATTATACACTAACGAAACACATTAACCCCTCATTGGACTGTCTGTAGCACATAATCGGAAAGGTATAAACTATTACGTGGCTTCTCCTACCATTACGAAATCATCAATTTCGTGATTTTCCTTCAAGAATGCAGTGATGTTTTGCTCTGCTGTGTTATCCAATAAGTCATCGTACTTTTTGTATACATTTAAGTATCTTCCATATTAAAGAGAATAAAATCAAACACACAAATACAGGTTACCAAATCAGATAAGCCATCATATACAAATCAGATATGTGGCAAATGAAAACATAAAAGCATTAAAAAAATTACCCTAAACCAGAGAAGAAAACTATAATGTGGCAAAGGGTATTTTACTTTTTAAAAGATCAGTGCCTTCAATTTAAAGTGGCAGTGATAACTAACACCTCCCAGGACTGCTGTAAACTTAACCATAGTAAAATATATATAAAGTAAGACTATGCTTGGCATACAATGAATGTACAACAAATATTATAGCAGCCCACCTTGTCTTTAGGGATAACTTCTAGGCCCCCCAATGGATGCCTGAAACCATGGATTGTACTGAATCCTTTACATCCTATATTTTTTTCCTATACACAAAGAGCTATGATAAAATTTAGGTCATAAATTAGGCCCAGTAAAAGATTAACAGCAATAACTAAAAACAAATAGAACAATTATAACAATATACTACAAAAACATTAGGTAAACATGTTTTTTAATGACTAAGTTGCAACTAAACCAACTTACTTGTGGGGACCAACTTGGTTTTTCAGAAATACCTCAAAAGTTTGATTCACAAAATCAGAAACAAGTTTTTCTTCAGGGTTAACAGTTCCAAGGATCAGATTATATCCTTTCAACTCTGGGAACAGGATAGATTCCACCTAAAAAGTAGAAGTCACTTTTGGGTATCGCAAGACATCCACAAGACACATGTTGGGACCAAAATAAATATCCTTTAACAGACTCATTTCCAGCGATACCAGCGCCTTTTTACCGTATTCATTTTGACTATGTTTCCATATAGATAGTGCTAGAATCACCTCTATCCTCTCTTATTTTTCCTCCTTTCCTTCTTGCCTGGATTACCAGCTTTTTGAATCCCTGGTTCTTTCAAGTCTCATGTCTTTGGAGAGAACTCTCAGGCCCTCAGTGGGCATTGTGTCTTCCTGTTTAAATCTCACCTTCTAAACTTCTGCTTGGTGCACATCACAACCGCAATTAAATGAATGTGTAATGAGCTGTTCTAGGTATGTCACAGAACATAAACACCACGAGGAACCGACTTCTTAACTGTAGTATTCCCAGGGCCTAGTGAGAGCTTGGCACTTAGTTAAGTCCTCAGTAAATACCATATGAGTCAATGAACATAAGAGTAGTGGCCCCCTCCTTCCCTACTACACACTTTTGCTCTCTAGTGAGAACCTCCAGGAGACATGGATTCTAACTCTGACTCTGCCATTAACTGATGTGACTTTAGGTAAACTACTTCTCTTCTCTGAGCCTCCATTTTCTCAGATACGCTAGACATAAAGGAGAGATATACTAGATTCTCCTCTCAGCTCAGAAAAAAAAAGAAAAGCTATAGTTTTATTAGCATGAGGTACCAAGAGTATTGCTTCTGAGAATTTATTTTTTATTTTTTTATTGTTAAATCATAGCTGTGTACATTAGTGCAATAGCCTGTACCCATTCTAAGATGCACCATAGATGTGGCCCCACCCATTACCCTCCCTCCACCAAAACCTCCCCACTCCCTTCCCCTTTCTTGGCCCTTTCCCCATAGTCTTGTGCTATAGTTTGGTTATAGTCTTCATGTGAAAGCTATAATTTAGCTTCATAGTAGGGCTGAGTACATTGGATACTTTTTCTTCCATTCCTGAGATACTTTGCTAAGAAGAATATGTTCCAGCTCCATCCATGTAAACATGAAAGAGGTAAAGTCTCCATCTTTCTTTAAGGCTGCATAGTATTCCACACGTACCACAATTTGCTAGTCCATTCGTGGGTCGATGGGCACTTGGGCTTCTTCCATGACTTAGCAATTATGAATTGGGCTGCAATAAACATTCTGGTACAGATGTCTTTGTTATATTGTGACTTTTGGTCTTCTGGGTATAAACCTAGTAAAGGAATTATAGGATCGAATGGCAGGTCTATTTTTAAGTTTCTAAGTATGCTCCAAACATCCTTTCAGAAGGAACATATTAGTGGGCATTCCCACCAGCAGTGTAGAAGTGTGCCCTTTCCTCCACATCCACGCCAACATATCTGGTTTTGGGATTTTGTTATGTGGGCTACTCTCACTGGGGTTAGGTGATATCTCAGAGTAGTTTTGATTTGCATTTCTCTGATGACTAAGGATGATGAGCTTTTTTTCATGTGTTTGTAGATTTTGCGTCGGTCTTCTTTAGAGAAGTTTCTCTTCAAGTCCCTTGCCCACCCTGAAATGGGGTCATGTGTTCTTTTCTTGTTAATACGTTTGAGTTCTCTGTGGATTCTGGTTACTAGACCTTTATCGGAGGTATAACCTGAAAATATTTTCTCCCATTCTGAGGGCTGTCTGCTTGCTTTACTCACTATGTTCTTGGCTGTGCAGAAGCTTTTTAGTTTGATCAGGTCCCAGTAGTGTATTTTTGATACTGCTTCAATTGCCTGGGGAGTCCTCCTCATAAAATATTCACCCAGGCCGATTCCTTCAAGAGTTTTCCCTGCACTTTCATCAACTATTTTTATAGTTTCATGTCTTAAGTTTAAATCTTTTATCCAGTGAGAGTCTATCTTAGTTAATGGTGAAAGGTGTGGGTCCAGTTTCAATCTTCTACAGGTTGCCAGCCAGTTTACCCAGCACCATTTGTTAAATAGGGAATCTTTTCCCCACTGAATGTTTTTAATTGGCTTGTCAAAGATCAAATAATGGTAAGTAGCTGGATCCATCTCTTGGTTCTCTATTCTGTTCCAGACATCTACTTCTCTGCTTCTGTGCCAGTACCATGCTGTTTTGATCACTGTGGATTTATAGTACAGTCTCAGTCTGGTAGCGTGATTCCTCCTGCTTTGTTTTTATTGCTCAGTAATGTTTTGGCTATTCGAGGTTTTTTCTGATTCCATATAAAACGAAGTATTATTTTTTCAAGATCTTTAAAGTATGACAATGGAGCTTTAATAGGAATTGCATTAAAATTATATATTGCTTTGGGCAGTATGGACATTTTAACAATGTTGATTCTTTCCAACCATGAGCATGGTATGTTTTTCCATCTGTTAACATCTTCGGCTATTTCTTTTCTTAGAGTTTCATAGTTCTCTTTGTAGAGATCTTCACATCCATTGTTAGGTATACTCCCAACTATTTCATCATCTTTGGCACTACTGTGAAAGGAATAGAGTCCTTGACTGTTTGTTCGGCTTGCTTATTGTTGGTATATATAAAGGCTACAGATTTATGGGCATTGATTTTGTAGCCTGAGACATTGCTATATTCTTTGATCACTTCTAAAAGTTTTGTAGTAGAATCCCTAGTGTTTTCCAGATATACGATCATATCATCTGCGAAGAGTGAAAGTTTGATCTCTTCTGACCCTATGTGGATACCCTTGATCGCCTTTTCTTCCCTAATTGCAATGGCTAAAACTTCCATTACAATGTTAAAGAGCAACTTCAATGACATTCATATGTTGAAAAAATTTGCCATAAGTAAACCAGCTCTTCAGGATGTTCTCAGACCTATCCTCCACAATGACCAACCCAATCCTATACCACAAAAGTAAACTCACTCAGAAACTTCGGATCAAACTCCAACTTCCACACTGGTGAAAGGACCGTTGAAAAACTCGAAACCCAAAATTCCACCAGACTTATCAATACTCTCCATCAATGTGAATGGCTTAAACTGTCCTCTAAAGAGGCATAGGTTAGCTGACTGGATACAAAAACTCAAGCCAGATATTTGTTGCATACAAGAGTCACATCTCAACTTAAAAGACAAATACAGACTCAAGGTGAAAGGATGGTCATCCATATTTCAGGCAAATGGTAATCAGAAAAAAGCAGGTGTTGCAATTTTATTTGCAGATACAGTAGGCTTTAAACCATCAAAAGTAAGGAAGGACAAGAATGGTCACTTCATATTTCTTAAGGGTAATACTCAATATGACGAGATCTCAATTATTAATATCTATGCACCCAACCAGAATGCACCTCAATTTATAAGAGAAACTCTAACAGACATGAGTAACTTGATTTCCTCCAGCTCCATAATCGTTGGAGATTTCAACACTCCCTTGGCAGTGTTGGATCGATCCTCCAGAAAGAAGCTGAGCAAAGAAATCTTAGATTTAAACCTAACCATCCAATATTTAGATTTAGCAGACATCTACAGAACATTTCATCCCAACAAAACTGAATACTCATACTTCTCATCAGCCCACGGAACTTACTCCAAAATTGATCACATTTTAGGTCACAAGTCTAACCTCAGTAAATTTAAAGGAATAGAAATTATTCCATGCATCTTCTCGGACCATCATGGAATAAAACTTGAATTGAGTAACAACAGGAATCTGCATACCCATACAAAAACATGGAAGTTAAATAACCTTATGCTGAATGATAGCTGGGTCAGAGATGAGATTAAGAAAGAAATCACCAATTTTTTGGAACAAAATGACAATGAAGACACAAGCTATCAGAACCTCTGGGACACTGCAAAGGCAGTTCTAAGAGGGAAATTTATAAGCACTGCAAGCCTTCCTCAAGAGAACGGAAAGAGAGGAAGTTAACAACTTAATGGGACATCTCACGCAACTGGAAAAGGAAGAACATTCCAACCCCAAACCCAGTAGAAGAAAAGAAATAACCAAAATTAGAGCAGAATTAAATGAAATTGAAAACAAAAGAATAATACAACAGATCAATAAATCAAAAAGCTGGTTTTTTGAAAAGGTCAATAAAATAGATAAACCTCTGGCCAACCTAATCAGGAAAAAAAGAGTAAAATCTCTAATATCATCAATCAGAAACAACAAAGACGAAATAACCACAGACTCACCAGAAATCCAAAAAATCCTTAATGAATATTACAAGAAACTTTATTCTCAGAAATATGAAAATCTGAAGGAAATAGACCGATACTTGGAAGCACGCCACCTTCCAAGACTTAACCAGAATCAAGTGGAAATGTTGAACAGACCCATATCAAGTTCAGAAATAGCATCAACTATACAAAACCTCCCTAAAAAGAAAAGCCCGGGACCAGATGGTTTCACGTCAGAATTCTACCAAACCTTTAAAGAGGAATTAGTACCTATATTACTCAACCTGTTCCAAAATGTAGAAAAAGAAGGAAGACTACCCAACACGCTCTATGAAGCAAATATCACCCTGATCCCCAAACCAGGAAAAGACCCAACAAGAAAAGAAAATTATAGACCAATATCACTAATGAATATAGATGCAAAAATATTCAACAAGATCCTAACAAACAGAATCCAACAACACATCAAACAAATTATACATCATGACCAAGTTGGTTTTATCCCAGGGTCTCAAGGCTGGTTCAATATACGTAAATCTATAAATGTAATTCAGCACATAAACAAATTAAAAAACAAAGACCATATGATTCTCTCAATTGATGCAGAAAAAGCTTTTGATAATATCCAGCATCCCTTCATGATCAGAACACTCAAGAAAATTGGTCTAGAAGGGACTTTTCTTAAACTGATAGAGGCTATCTACAGCAAACCCACAGCCAATATCATATTGAATGGAGTTAAATTGGAATCATTTCCACTCAGATCAGGAACCAGACAAGGCTGCCCGTTGTCTCCATTGCTTTTCAACATTGTAATGGAAGTTTTAGCCACCGCAATTAGGGAAGAAAAGGCGATCAAGGGTATCCATATAGGGTCAGAAGAGATCAAACTCTCGCTCTTCGCAGATGATATGATTGTGTATCTGGAAAACACTAGGGACTCTACTACAAAACTCCTAGAAGTGATCAAGGAATACAGCAGCGTCTCAGGTTACAAAATCAACATTCATAAATCGGTAGCCTTTATATACACCAACAACAGTCAAATTGAAAAAGCAGTTAAGGACTCTATCCCATTCACAGTAGTGCCAAAGAAGATGAAATATTTGGGAATTTACCTAACAAAAGACGTGAAAGATCTCTATAAAGAGAACTATGAAACTCTAAGAAAAGAAATAGCTGAAAATGTTAACAAATGGAAAAACATACCATGCTCATGGCTAGGAAGAATCAACATTATCAAAATCTCCATACTACCCAAAGCAATATATAATTTCAACGCACTCCCTATTAAAGCTCCACTGTCATATTTTAAAGATCTTGAAAAAACATTACTTCGTTTTATATGGAATCAGAAAAAACCTCGAATAGCCAAGACATTACTCAGAAATAAAAACAAAACAGGAGGAATCACACTACCAGACCTCAGACTTTACTACAAATCGATAGTGATCAAAACAGCATGGTATTGGCACAAAAACAGAGAAGTAGATATCTGGAATAGAATAGAGAACCAAGAGATGAATCCAGCTACTTACCGCTATTTGATTTTTGACAAGCCAATTAAAAACATTCAGTGGGGAAAAGATTCCCTATTCAACAAATGGTGCTGGGTGAACTGGCTGGCAACCTGCAGAAGACTGAAATTGGACCCACACCTTTCACCATTAACTAAGATAGACTCTCATTGGATTAAAGATTTAAACTTAAGACATGAAACTATAAAAATACTAGAGGAGAATGCAGGGAAAACCCTTGAAGAAATTGGTCTGGGTGAGTATTTCATGAGGAGAACCCCCCGGGCAATTGAAGCAGCTTCAAAAATACACTACTGGGACTTGATCAAACTAAAAAGCTTCTGCACAGCTAAGAACACAGTAAGCAGAGCAAGCAGACAGCCCTCAGAATGGGAGAAGATATTTGCAGGGTATAACTCTGACAAAGGTTTAATAACCAGAATCCACAGAGAACTCAAACGCATCAGCAAGAAAAAAACAAGGGATCCCATCGCAGGCTGGGCAAGGGATTTGAAGAGAAACTTCTCTGAAGAAGACAGGCGCACGGCCTTCAGACATATGAAAAAATGCTCATCATCTTTAATCATCAGAGAAATGCAAATCAAAACTACTTTGAGATATCATCTAACTCCAATGAGACTAGCCTATATCACAAAATCTCAAGACCAGAGATGTTGGCGTGGATGCGGAGAAAAGGGAACACTTCTACACTGCTGGTGGGAATGCAAATTAATACATTCCTTTTGGAAAGATATATGGAGAACACTCAGAGATCTAAAAATAGATCTGCCATTCAATCCTGTAATTCCTCTGCTGGGCATATACCCAGAAGACCAAAAATCACAACATAACAAAGATATTTGTACCAGAATGTTTATTGCAGCCCAATTCATAATAGCTAAGTCATGGAAAAAGCCCAAGTGCCCATCGATCCACGAATGGATTAATAAATTGTGGTATATGTACACCATGGAATACTATGCAGCCTTAAAGAAAGATGGAGACTTTACCTCTTTCATGTTTACATGGATGGAGCTGGAACATATTCTTCTTAGTAAAGTATCCCAAGAATGGAAGAAAAAATACCCTATGTACACAGCCCTACTATGAAACTAATTTGGGACTCTCACATGAAAGCTATAACCCAGCTACAACTTAACAATAGGGGGAAGTGGGAAAGGGGGGGTAGAGGGAGGGGAATCGGTGGGATCACACCTGTGGTGCATATTACAGGGGTATTTGCGAAACTTGGTAAATGTAGAATGTAAATGTTTTGGCACAGTAACTGAGATAACGCCGGAAAGGCTATGTTAACCACTGTGATAAAAATGTGTCAAATGGTTTATGAAGTGAGTGTATGATGCCCCATAATCATATCATTGTATACAGTTATGATTTAATAAAAAAATTAAAAAAAAAAAAAAACAATGTTAAAGAGCAATGGAGACAATCGGCAACCTTGCCTGGTTCCTGATTTAAGTGGAAATGATTTCAATTTAACTCCATCCAATATGATATTGGCTGTGGGTTTGTTGTAGATGGCCTCTATTAGTTTAAGAAATGTCCCTTCTATACCAATTTTCTTAAGTGCTCTGAAAATGAAGGGATGCTAGATATTATCAAAAGCTTTTTCTGCATCAATTGAAAGAATCATATGGTCCTTATTTTTTAGTTTGTTTATGTGTTGAATTACATTTACAGATTTACGTATATTGAACCAGACTTGAGACCCTGGGATAAATCCAACTTGGTCATGGTGTATAATTTTTTTGATGTGTTGTTGGATTCTGTTTGTTAGGATCTTATTGAGTATTTTTGCATCTATAGTCATTAGTGATATTGGTCTATAATTTTCTTTTCTTGTTGGGTCTTTCCCTGGTTTGGGGATCAAGGTGATGTTTGCTTCGTAGAAGGTGCTGGGTACTATTCCTTCTTTTTCTATATTTTGGAAGAGGTTTAGTAGTAGAGGTACTAGTTCTTCTTTAAATGTTTGGTAGAATTCTGACGTAAAGCCATCTGGTCCTGCGCTTTTCTTTTTAGGGAGATTTTGTATAGTTGATGCTATTTCCGAACTTGATATAGGCCTGTTCAACATTTCCACTTCATTCTGGCTAAGTCTTCCAGGTATTGGTCCATTTCTTTCAGATTTTCATATATCTGACAGTAGAGTTTCTTGTAGTATTCGTTAAGGATTTTTTGAATTTCTGAAGGGTCTGTTGTTATTTCATCGTTACCATTTCTGATTGATGAAATTAGAGATTTTACTCTTTTTTTCCTGGTTAGGTTGGCCAGAGGTTTATCTATTTTATTGATCTTTTCACAAACCCAGCTTTTGGATTTATTGATCTGTTGTATAATTCTTTTGTTTTCAATTTCATTTAATTCTGCTCTGATTTTGGTTATTTCTTTTCTTCTGCTGCGTTTGGGGTTGAAGTGTTCTTCTTTCTCCAGTTGCTTGAGATGTTCCATTAAGTTATTGACTTCCTCTCTTTCCGTTTTCTTGAGGAAGGCTTGCAGTGCTATAAATTTCCCTCTTAGGACTGCCTTTGCAGTATCCCAGAGGTTCTGGTAATTCATGTCTTGATTGTTGTTTTGTTCCAAAAATATGGTGATTTCCTTCCTAATCTCATCTATAACCCATGTATCCTTCAGCATAAGGTTGTTTAGTTTCCATGTTTTTGTATGGGTATGCAGGTTCCTGTTGTTATTGAGTTCAACTTTTATTCCATGATGGTCTGAGAAGATGCAAGGAATAATTTCTATTTTTTTAAATTTGCTGAGGTTAGATTTGTGGCCTACGATGTGGTCAATTTTGGAGTATGTTCCATGGGCTGATGAGAAGAATGTGTATTCAGTTTTGTTGGGATGAAATGTTCTGGTTCTGTAGATGTCTGTTACGTCCAGATGTTGAATGGTTGAGTTTAAATCTAAAATTTCTTTGCTTAGCTTCTGTTTGGAGGATCTATCCAGGACTGCTAAAAGGGTGTTAAAATCTCCAACTACTACGGAAGTGGAGTAAATCGAGTTGCTCATGTCTGTTAGAGTTTCTCTTATAAATTAAGGTGCTTTGTGGTTGGGTGCATAAATATTAATAATTGAGATCTCATCATATTGAGTATTACCTTTAACAAATTATGAAGTGTCCATCCTTATCCTTAATTATTTTGGTTGGTTTAATGCCTATTGCGTCTGCGAACAGGATTGCAACGCCTGCTTTTTTCTGCTGTCCATTTGTCTGGAATATAGATGACCGTCCCTTCACCTTGAGTCTATATCTGTCTTTTAATGTAAGATGCGATTCTTGGATGCAGCAGATATCTGGCTTGAGTTTTTGTATCCAGTCCGCCATCCTGTGCCTCTTTAGAGGACAATTTAAACCATTCACATTAATTGAGAGTATTGATAAGCCTTTCGAGAGACTGGTGGACATTTTTAATCCTTTTGCGACTGTGGAAGTTGGAATTTGATCAAAAATTTTTTGGGTGGGTTTACTTTTGTGGTGGAGAATTACACTGGTCTTTATGGAGGATAGGTCTAAGAATGTCCTTGAGAGCTCGTTTAGTTGTGGCAAATTTCTTGAACATGTGAATGTCATTGAAGTATTTAATTTCTCCATCATAAATGAAGCTCAGTTTAGCTGGGTACCGGATCCTGGGTTGAAAGTTATTTTGTTTTAGGAGATTAAAAGTCGATGACCATCCTCTTCTAGCTTGAAAGGTTTCAGCAGAGAGATCTGCAGTTATTCTGATATTCTTCCCCTTGAAGGTAATTGTTTTCTTTCGTCTGGCAGCTTTCAGAATTTTCTCCTTCATATTAACTTTAGTGAAATTGATTATGATGTGTCTGGGGGATGTCTTTTTTATTTTTTTATATTTTTCTTTTTTTTTTTTTGTAGAGACAGATTCTCACTTTATGGCCCTTGGGTAGAGTGCAGTGGCCTCACACAGCTCACAGCAACCTCCAACTCCTCGGCTTAAGCGATTCTCTTGCCTCAGCTTCCCAAGTAGCTGGGACCACAGGCGCCTGCCACAATGCCCGGCTATTTCTTGGTTGCAGTTTGGCCAGGGCTGGGTTTGAACCCGCTACCCTTGGCATATGGGGCCGGCACCCTACTGACTGAGCCACAGGCACCGCCCATGGGGGATGTCTTATTTGGGTTGAGTCGTGCTGGAGTTCTGAAACTGTCTGCTATCTGAATTTCGGAATCTCTTGGCATGTCTGGAAAGTTCTCCTTCAGAATCTCATGGAGAAGAGACTCTGTGCCTTGTGAAGCCACTTTGTCACTTGGGGATCCCTATAAGACGAATATTGGTTTTGTTCAAATTATACGAGAGCTCTATGAGAGAGTGGTCTGTTTTTGCTCTCTATTTCTCTTCTTCTTTGAGGGTTTGGGAGCGTTCGAAAGCTTTGTCTTCAATGTCAGAAATCGTTTCTTCTGCTTGCTCCATTCTGTTACTGAGGGATTCTACTGTGTTTCTCAGATCTTTGAGGGATGCAACTTCTTGTCTCAATGTGTCAAAATCTTTGGTCATTTTGTCTTTGAATCCGTTGAATTGTTGAGATAACTTTTGGAATTCTAATTCGATCTTATTTGCTATCCAGGTCCTGAATTCAATTTCTGACATCTCAGCTATTTGTTTGTGCATGGGGTCTTGTGCTGTGTCTGCCCCATTGATCCTTGGGGGAGTTGATCTACTCTGATTATTCATATTGCCAGAGTTTTTCTGTTGATTTTGCTTCATGATTGTTCTTCACCGTTGCCTCTGGCTGTCCTCAGAGTTGGGGAGGTGTCTCTCCAAGATTAGACCCCAGCGGGATCACTCTATTGTTGCTGGATCTTTGTAGGGAGTGACCCTGTGTAGTTCCTCTGTGGCTGCTCTAGCTAGGGAGTTCTGGTTGTGGAAGTAGTTCTGGTTTGTGACACACCCGGATCCAGCAACAGGGCTGGGGGTGGTGCACATGGTTCTGGGAGTGCCACGCTCCCAGTGACTTTGGCACAGAGAGCCCAAGGCTCCAGCAGTCTCTGGCCAGGAGAAGAGCTCTGCGCAGAGGCGGGGAGGGCTCCAAAGGGCATGCCACTACCAGAGTCCCTTTCCAGATGAACAGGCTAGTGTGGAAGCTTGGAGGACACGGAGGGAGGACGCAGGGTTGAGTGGCTCCTGCAGTTCCTGGTCAGGGAATGTGGAGGCCCAGTGGGTGCGGGTCACCAGTCGGGGGTTGCTGCACAGCTCTTATGGAGGTCTTGGCGGTGCCAAGCCCAGGAGTTTGAGGTTGCTATGAGCTGTGACCATCATGGCACTCTACCCAGGGCAACAGTCCAAAGCTCCAGTGTGCCAAAACTGTTTCACTCTGCCCCTAAGGATTAAGGCTGTAAGGCAGCTCAGTCCCCACCTTTAGGCTGCTCAGTCAGTAGGTTACTTTGACCCGCCCAATCCTTGCTCTGAGACCCTGAGGGCAGAGCTTGCTGGGGCAGTTCTTTCACAATGGCTTCCTGCGCCCAGCTCAGTGGCTCAGTCTGGGGCCCCAGACAATGCCCAAAGTTCTCCACACTCCTGCTCAAGCTCTCCCCAAGGCAGTTCAACTGAGTGCCAAGTCCAAGAACACTGAAACAGTTCACAGGTAAGGCCTTTCTGGTTTGCAGTCTCACAGCTGCTTGTACTTATGGTTGCCAGCGTGATTAGGTTGATTGAACACACGCAACCACTTGCCAGTTTTCCACTGTTTTTGTCCTCGTCTTGGGGTCCAGAAGTCCCTTGTTGGCTCCCTGTATCCTCAAAGGGATGATTATAGGCAGATCTCACCAGCCAGAGATGCCTAGAGTCTTGTCTCCCCAGACTCGCTGTTCCCAGATGCAGGGAAGCTGTTACTCGGCTGCCATCTTTAATCTCTCGCTTCTGAGAATTTGAACTCTGACTTCTTTTTTTTTGAAACAGTCTCACTTTGTTGCCCTTGGTAGAGTTCTGTTGCATCATAGCTTACAGTAACCTCAAACTTTTGAGCTCAAATGATTCTCTTGCTTCAGCCTCCCCAGTAGGTAGAACTATAGGTGCCTGCCACAATGTCCAGCTCTTTTTAGAGATAGGGTCTCCCTCTTTCTTAGGTTGGTCTCAAACTCCTGAACTCAAGTAATCCACCCATCTTGGCCTCCCAGAGTGCTGGGATTATAGGCATGAGCCACCACTCCCAGCCAAACTTTGACTTCTTTTTTATTTATTTATTTTTTTATTAGTATTAGATCATAGATGTGTACAGTAATACGATCATGGGGCACCATACACTGGTTAACATAGCATTCCTGGCATTTTTTTAGTTATTGTGTTAAGACAATCATATTCTGCATTCACTAAGTTTCACATGTAACCTTGTAAGATGCACCACAGTTGTAATCCCACCAATCACCCTCTCTCTGCCCAACCTCCCCCCCTCCCCCTTCCCCATATTCTTAGGTTATTCCCTCTTCCCAACCTCTCCCCTCCCTCCCCTCCCTCCCCTCCCTCTCTCTCTTCCCCATATTCTTAGGTTATAACTGGGTTTTAGCTTTCCTGTGAAAGCCATAAATTAGTTTCATAGTAGGGCTGAGTACATTGGATACCTTTTCTTCCATTCTTGAGATACTTTACTAAGAAGAATATGTTCCAGCTCCATCCATGTAAACATGAAAGAGGTAAAGTCTCCATCTTTATTTAAAGCTGCATAATATTCCATGGTGTACATATATCACAATTTATTGATCCATTTGTGGATCGATGGGCACTTGGGCTTTTTCCATGACTTAGCGATTGTGAATTGGGCTGCAATAAACATTCTGGTGCAAATATCTTTGTTATAATGTAATTTTTGGTCTTCTGGGTATATACCTAGTAGAGGAATTATAGGATTGAATGGCAGACCTATTTTTAGATCTCTAAGTGTTCTCCAAACATCTTTCCAAAAGGAATGTATTAATTTGCATTCCCACCAGCAGTGTAGAAGTGTTCCCTTTTCTCCGCATCCACGCCAACATCTCTGGTCTTGGGATTTTGTGATATGGGCTAATCTTACTGGAGTTAGATGGTATCTCAAGGTAGTTTTGATTTGCATTTCTCTGATAATTAAAGATGATGAGCATTTTTTCATATGTCTGTAAGCTGTGCATCTGTCTTCTTCAGAGAAGTTTCTCTTCAAGTCTCTTGCCCAGCCTGAGATGGGATCACTTGTTCTTTTCTTGCTTATACGTTTGAGTTCTCTGTGGATTCTGGTTATTAAACCTTTGTCAGGGACATAACCTGCAAATATCTTCTCCCATTCTGAAGGCTGTTTGCTTGCTTTACTTACTGTGTTCTTGGCTGTGCAGAGCTTTTTAGTTTCATCAGGTCCCAATAGTGTATTTTTGAAGCTGCTTCAATCTTTTTTATTTATTTATTTATTTATTTATTTTGGCTGGGGCTGGGTTTGAACCCACCACCTCCGGCATATGGGACCGGCGCCCTACGAAGCTGCTTCAATCTTAACTGCAAGCGTCAAGATTGAATCTTAACAATCTGTGAGAGTGTTCTCATTTGCATAACTCATGTAGACTGCAAAATCCCTGCTGGGGACCCAATGCCTTCCCCTGCTGTCTCTGCTAAGAAAGGTTTTAGTGACTAGTCTTAGATCTTTAGAGTGCTTTACAGAGTTTTATGAGTTATAGGCCTTTGACGAGAATGCATCAATTTAGAAAAGGGAAAAAGCAAGTACAAATGATCAGTGTTTTTTTGCCAATGCAAAGTTTTTAAACCAGCAGAGGAGCTTTGCTGTGGGCATACTGCTAAAGGCATGGAAATGGAGGGTTTGGTGTTGGTCAATGGTATGGATGAAACGATAAAGGGGAGCACAATCAGTGCCCCCCCCCCAGCCATGAGATAGATCACAGGTGTACAGGATTGTTTTTTGGGAATGGTCTTCAACCCAAAGAGGATGGAATATCTCTTGATGCCCTTTCAACATGGCAGGTTTTCCCAAGTGCTACAGAGCAGTCTGTGAAATTGAGTCAAGAACATTTATGTCCTTTCTGGGTAATTAACAGTTACTTTCTGCTTATCTCCCTGGCTCCTTGATCCCCACCTGTTTTGTTATCACCCTTACTGCCTACACCTGCACTCCTTCTCCAACTTCGGAATTCCCTGACACTTTGAGGGAAAGAATTCTCCCAGTAGGAGAGAGATGGGCTCTAGTCTCTTTCCACAGTCATATGTTTTCCTCCATTATGAAAATAATGGGTGGTTGCAAGTGTTGATTTAATTATTGCAGTTTTTGTATTATAAAACCCTTTCCTTATTTCATCCAGTTTCATTTGAGTTCTACCTCTCATTCACCTCCCTCACTTCAGCCAGTTGATTAGAGCATCCTTGTTTTCCTCTGGTGTATTGCTGAGACAAGCAATTTCTCATATTTTCTTTGGTTTCCTTTAGTAGCTCTTTCTCACAAATATGTTTTCTTGCTTTCCTTCTGCAACTTGAATGCTATTTGCTCTATTTTCAAAAGTCTCTTGCTGGCTTTCCTCCCCTTCAACTTTTAAATTCACGTTTAACAATAAATAAGCAGGACCTGTAGGGGGCAGAGGTACTGCCCACATGTTGCTGTTCTTAGAGATTTTTTTAGTCAACCAGAGGAACTATTTTTCTTTTCTTAGATTTTAACTAACCAGCTCAGAGATAAAAACATTCTGAGGAGCTTGAGGAAGGAGTCAGTGCTGGGGTTATCGCTGAATACAGAACTCAGAGCCTGTGTTGTTTCTTCTTGCAGTGTGGTAAAGTCATTGGTATTCACTTGGGCCTCGCTTTCAAATTTGGTACAAACTGTGACTTGTTTGTGTATGTCTTCTCAGCATTACAACTCCCTAAATTGAGTACAGCCCTGCTTGGCTGTTTGCAGTAGCAGCCACTTATGCCCTGGCCTCTGCCAGCCCAGTTATTTGCACTTTTTGCTGATGGATAGCAGTGAAGGAGGACTCAAATGATATGTACTCTATCAGTCTCCAAGTTCCACACTTACCCTCCAAATTACAGGGTCTTCTCTTCCATTTCCTTCCTAGGGATATTGGTTGCAGGAGAGCTTCTGACTATTTCTTTCCCTTTCTGCACACCCAGTTTTCAAGCTTGGTTGGGTTCAAAGCTCTAAATGCAAAGCTTTCTGGTGAAATCAGCTGGAGTATGTGTCTTTTCATGCTTCCCTACAAACCTCAGCTCTCACCTTGAGCCCTTAGAATCCTCTAAATACAGGATTGCAAAGAGAAGAGTGTTCCAAAGCACCCAAGCATATACATGTAGGGAGGGCAAGAAGAAGGAGAAAGAGATAGAGACGAAGATGGAGATAGGGATAGGGGAGGGAGAGACAGAAACAAAGATATACCATAGGGTATATGGTATACAGGATTGGACTCTGGCTCCTGTGCCATACCAACCACCTAGGAGGAATTAGAAGAAGATGGAGCTCAAAAGAGTCACATCCAGATGGATAACCCTGAGTAGTAGTAAATGTTTGCCAATCAGCATCTGAAATTTGATTGATAACTCTACCCTGGATAGGAAACTGGAAAACGCTTGGGCCAGGAAGAGAAAGGTTATTCTCTCTCCTAGTAGCCTACTGTGGGCAACAAACAACCCTAAATAGTAGACTCACGGTCAATAAGTTTGTTTGTTGCAAATAGTAGGTTTCAATGCAACTTCAAAATGAAATTTATCCAAATTCTTGGCAGTTCACGGCACTTGATGCATTATAAATTATTAACCCAAGTTAATGTATCTGTTTTGGGACACATCTGCTCCTTTGACATAGGCATCATAGGAAGCTATGCTCTCTCACAAAGTAACTCCCACAGCCCTTGTTAGGAGCACAATTCTGAGCTGTATGGGCATTTCTTAATAGTCCAAATCTTCTTTCTGAGGCTCAGAGGTTATACTTAAGATATATCCCCAAAGTGAAGCTACCTTAACTGAATATCACATCAACTGTGTCTTCTACAAATAACTATTTAAAATACATTCTATTCAACAAGTGAAGAAACATACAAATGATTGGGTGAATACTATACCTTGGGGATCCCATTAGAGTTCTTAATAATTTCCAAGAAAGAGTTGTGTATTAATTCCCAGCAGTCATCAAAAGATGGATGGAAGACAATAATGGGTTCACTGACTTCAAGTTTTATCATGATTTGCTGAGGTATAAAGAAATCCATTTCTTGGTAGGGCTCCTCAAAATCATTCCCATCCTTTAGGAGACATAAGGTATGTCAAGTGTCATAAAACTAGGCTTCCAAAATCGAGGGAGTTTGTCTTATGCATTCATAGTACTACATGCACATCAGAAAAAGAGGAAATCGGGGTGGTGCCTGTGGCTCAAAGGAGTAGGGCACCAGCCCCATATGCTGAAGGTGGTGGATTCAAACCCAGCCCTGGCCAAAAACTGCAGAAAAAGAGGAAATGAAAGGTACCACACACTATTCATCCTTAAAATATGGGCTTGCATATTATATATAGCTTAGCTCACTCTGAGCTCATGCTCTGTTCCTTTTCCAGTATTGCTTACTTTCCTTGGTGATTTTTGCACCCTAATTTCTAAATCCTTCCTATCCTTCAAAATTCAGCTCAAAATCCCCTCCTCTGGGAAGCCTCTTGTTCCACGGCTGGGATACAATCTCCTCCACTTCTGTACTGCCACTTACCTTGTAGTAGTTCATCTTTTTCTCCTGCAGGAATTTATATGCACATCTTTTTATTTATTTATGTATGTATTTATTTATTTATTGTTTGTTTGAGACAGAGCCTCATTCTGTTGCCTAGGCTAGAGCGTCCTCGTGTCACAATAGCTCACAGCAACCTCAAACTTCAAGGTTCAAGAAATCCTCCTGCCTCAGCCTCCTGAGTAGGTGGGACTACAGGCCCCTGCCACAACACCTGGCTCATATTTCTGTTTTTAGTAGAGATAGGCTCTCACTCTTGCTCAGGCTGGTCTCTAACTCCTGAGCTCAAGCAATCCACCCACCTCGGCTTCCCAGAGTGCTAGGATTACAGGCGTGACCCACTGTGCCTGGCTATATGCACATCTTATCTCCTCTACTCTGAACTTGAGGGCAGAATCTGTGTATTATCCATCTCTCTTCTCTAAAATACCCAAGATAATCCTTTAGCACCTAATAGGCGCTAAATAAAAATGTGTTAATTGTATCCAAAAGTATAAATAGTTATCTTAATGCCTCTGCCTCAAATGGTTTTACAAATGAGCATATAGTCTATCTCAGACACCCAAAATGTCAACCTTCCTATGACATGAATATTGACACAGAGCTATTTCTAATTCCCTACAAAAGCTAGTAACACAGGGTACCATTCATAAACTACACTACCTAATGAAGCTGTCATAGGGCAGTTGTAAATTATTCATTAAAGTATTGATTTTAGAGATTTCTAGATCTATTTGAATATGATACATAAACATTTGCTGAACATCTACTGTGTATCAAATACTTATACATTTCCACCTTTTTTTTCAGACAGGTGAAGATGTTATGTTTCCCTTTGTGTGGAATTTCAAAGTGAGGTTGTTTTCCACATCTGGATTTCTTCTACTTAGCAAAGTAGATGATTACAGTGACATCTGTAGATTGGTCCTCTTTTGAGTGCATATTGCAGTCAAAAGTCAGCAGCACTGGTTTCCATATTTTTTGAGCAAAAGGTCAATTGTTAATTTATATTTCACTTGGAAAACTTAACATTTTATAACCAGGCAATTTTTTTTTTTGTTTGTTTTTTGAGACAGAGTCTCACTTTGTCACCCTGAGTAGAGTGCTGTGACATCATAGCTCACAGCAACTTCAAACTCTTGGGTTCAAGTGATTCTCCTGCCTAGCCTCTTGAGTAGCTGGGACTACAGGTGCCCACCATAATGCCTGGTTATTTTTAGAGACAGTGTCTTTGAGACTACTCTTGCTCAAACTGGTCTCAACTCCTGAGCTCAGGCTATCCACCTGCCTCGGCCTCCCAGAGTGCGAGGATTACAGGGGTGAGCCACCACAACTGGCCATAACCAGGCAAATTTTAATTTTTATTGATTTTTTAAAAAGTAAAATTGTGTATGTGGTATAAAATTCAAAAGAATTTTCCTTAATCCCCTGATTTACTAAGTTGAGGGGATGCTATGAAGCTTTGAAAACCAGGACTTAGTGTTTTTAGTTTTTATTTCTACTTCACTGATGCAGTTTCATGAAGGAAGTTGTTAATTAGGTCAACAAAACCTTTTGTCTTTAGCAGTGTCCTTTTCAAAGACCAAAGAACAAAAGTCAATATCTACAATGAGTATATGCAACACCTCCTCAGTATCAAGCTAAATATTGAGCAAAAACCTTTTTCAACCCCTTCCTGTAACAGAGGATGAAAAGATGATTCAGTCTCCCTAAACTGCAAAATGTATATATTCTATTTTATTCATTTTTAATTTAATTTTTTTAAATAACTTCTCCAATTCTATAGACTTTTAATCAATTTACTAGTGAATGATTATCTTAAGAAAGCTCTCCATTAGTCCCAGCTGCTCAGGAGGCTGAGGCAAGAGAATTGCTTAAGCCCAGGAGTTGGAGGTTGCTGTGAGCTGTGTGAGGCCATGGCACTCTACCAAGGGCCATAAAGTGAGACTCTGTCTCTACAAAAAAAAAAAAAAAAAAAAAGAAAGCTCTCCATGCATTTAAAGAAAGCATTTTAATGAGCTATTAATCTCTTGATGTGTGTGGAGGTCAAGCATTTCCCCTTTGGGTCTGGCTCATGAGGTCTCATGGCACATTTCCCTTTTGGGTCTGAGGACGCACATGAAGGAACACTGGTTCTAATCATTTTGATTCTCCTCTGCAGGGACAACTGCAGGTCTCTTACGTACCTTGTGTATCATGAAAAAGGAAACGAGGTCCTCCAGGGACTTAATGACCAGCTCCCTGAGCTGGAGTGACATGAATGATGCAACAGAAGCAAAATATTCCTCAATGTTTCTAGAGGAGTCATAGTCATTCTTGGGAGCTAAATGGACCCAGTGATCCTTCCGTGTGACGAAAAGCTGGGCACAAGTGGGGATCCACCTGTAAGGATGGGAAGGCATCCCGTGAGCAGCTCTTCTGAGGAGTCCTCTCAACCACTCTCCACACTCTATGAAGAGGCAAGTGGGCTCCTTTCCCACTAAACACCCTTGTTGTAAATCAGTGCTTTCACATTGCTGCCCACCTCACCTGCCAACACTTTTCTTGGGAAGAAAGTAACAAGATTTGAATTGAGAGGTTGTTCTTCCATTGGCAATACCCAAATGGACAAAGGATATTGGTGTCCTTCTGAAAGAGTCTAGGTTATAATCAGAAGTTGGGGTGAAGGGGCATAAAGAACTGGACTGTTATGGGCAACTTTTCTCTCTCTCTCTGCAGGTGCCTGGCTTCGCTTCTGATTCAGACTTTATAGGAACAAGAAGAGATGAGAAGAAAAGAAAGAAAACTTGAGAGGAGAAACTCTGTGTGGCAGAAGTGGTTCAGAAATTGAGAGTAGATACTCGACAAATAAAAGAAGAAAGGGCACTTTCTACTTTGCTCCTTTCTACTCAAGTGCCCCAGTTTCTAATTCCCAGTGGGATCCTCTGGCCTTTTCATCCTATCACATCTGTCCTCTGCAAGAAAAGTACTACTCTAGCAGTTGTAGTCATAGAGGTAATAATTGTGGCATTTCTTGAGCATACACTATGCACCAACTATTGCATATACATTTTCTATGATGATGGAAATCTATAACAGAAACTTACTATCAGTAAGTATTATTATCTTCATGTCACTAAGGGAATTTCTCCGGCTCTGGAAAAATGCATTTGGAAAATAGTTTTAAGTGTCTAAAATAGAGGTTCTCAACCTGTGGGTCACGACCCACAGGAACTGTATTAAAGGCTCACAGCATTAGGAAGGTTGAGAACTACTGATCTAAAAACTCCCTAACCTTAAAACCTTGAGGCTGTTTTTCTGGACCATCTGAATGTTTGTGTAAGTCATTCAGTGCATTATTCTGTAGCCCAGCCAGGCCTAAAGGATTGCAGAGGGAGGGAAAGAGAGTGTTACCCTTACAGGGAATGATAATGAGAGAATTTCCAAAAGGCAGAGGAGACTAGGAATGAAGAGCAAAGAGCAGCTGGACATGGAAAGAAGAGGACGGAGGATGTCAATGGGACAGGCCTAGGGCTGGGCACCACTTTTCATTTCAGAGCTTTCAGTCTTTCAATGCCTGTGACACAGCCCCATTCTGAGGCCAGATACTAACTTGCTGAGAAGAACTTGACGTGCCTCCATGCAGTGTTTCTGGATCTCATCCTGATACTCCTGGGGCAGCAGAGGCAATTTTCCCTCCAGTAATTCTGCTGTTCGAACAAACCTGAGGTCTCTAAACCTGCCAAAAGAGAGAGAGAAGCTTCCTAAGCTAAAAGATACAAATCCTACAAGAGAGGTTCACAGGGTGTGTGTTATTTTTCAGTGGGAGGAAACATGAGCAAACTAATGACGGTATGTCGAAAACTCTGAGAGTCTAAGGAAACTGTGGCTAGTCCGAGTCTTGCAAAGAGCAGATAAACAAATGAATAGACTGAAGAGATGTTTGCTGAGCCTTCTGCATACCTCACTCTGGTAACTCATCTAGGAGTGGGGCTTTGGCACCAAGTGGGCATTGGCTGGGAACTTGGGATATGAACTGTACAAATCACAGTTCTTTATAACACTGAGGACCCAGAGGACAGGGCCAGGCAAAGTGCCATCATTATCATCAAGGCAGTTGCACCCAAACCTCCATGTGGACTCTGGGTGAGCTAATTGAGACAACTTGGAGGTCTGCTTAGATTTGAACCAAAAAGCCCATGGACCTGCATCTTTTAGTCCTCTGAGTCCTGCCACTGTGGGGGTGTGGAAAGGCCGAATAGGGAGAAGATTTCCTCATTAGCAGGAGGGCCCTTTTAAAACCCGAGCCGGATCATGTCCCTCTGCTGGAAACCCCCCAACCATCTCCCATTTCAGAGTGAAAGCCCAGGGCACACCAGGTCGTAGCCTCTGCCTTCTGTCTTGCTTCTCATCTTCCCCATCTCAGCCCCCCACCCTGCCTACTCTCCTACCACCATCCCTACCTACCCTGCACCAAGCACACTCACTTGATCACTATTCCTAGAACACCCGGCGTACTACTGCTTGGGTCCTTTGCACAGGCTTTCCCCACTGCCTGCAGTAGCTGTGTGCCCCACCCTGTAACCATGGGGCTAACCTCTTCACCTTCGCATCTTGCCTCAAAGGTTACCTCCATGGTAAAGGCTACCCAGACCTGAATGTGGGGTTATGCACCCTGGTGTTAGCTGTGTCCATCCCAGGAGTGGCTAGTGGTGGGTGGAAGGTTTCTCAGATTCAGAGAAAAGTGTTTCATGAACAAGCAGCCCACTTCACTCCTACACTCCCATCCCCATTACTTTAATTTTTTTTCCATAGTATTTTTCATCTTTTAACATACAATATAGTTTGTTTACCTGTTATGTTTATTGTCTGTCTTCTCCCTAGATAAATGACCTTACTACTACCACATCTGTTGCACTTAAACAATGCTTAGCACATACCAGGACCTGGTGTGTCTTTGTTAAATGAATGAATGAGTGAAAAAGTGAATGTCTTAACTAATACTTTGGAAACCAAGAGAGAAGAAGCTTTAGCTGTAATATAGGTTTATTTTCTATCACACGCTTGAGTAACATTTCCTAGAACTATTGATGCTGTACAACTCCAGCAGGTTATCAGTAGGCTAATGGGGGTGGTTAAGAAAGAGCAGAAAGTGACAAAGAGCTGCTATCATCACCAAGATCCCTTAACCATTTTCTCCCCTTCCTATTAACCCATTAGGCTTAGTAGTTAGATACTGGTCAACCAAAATTGTGGCTGCTTGATGCTGTTGCATCCAACAATTACAGAAGACACCATTCATGCTGTATTCTATGCTGCAATATGGAAATCCCATGGGATAAAATGGAACCAGAAAAGTGTCCCCTACTTATTCATGGATCACTTCTCCAGGTCACATTGGTACTATCCCACTGGGACCTATGGGGCAGCCCAGCCCAAGACCTTTATGAAATCAGCTTTGATGAAGCTTCTGGGCTTTTGGTAACAAGTCAAAGCGTGCTTGACCTTGACCTACACCCACAATGTCTTCCACTCTAGGCAACACCATCACTCACCTTAGGAGCAGGCTTGCCATGACAGACACAGCATTCCTCAACATGTTGTAGGAACTCAGTGAATACTTAATGAATGAATGGAAGGATGTACCTCTTTCTGCCTTTTCCTGTGACACTCCCACCTTTGCTTGTTTCTCCCAGATCCCTTTGACACTGTCCCTGAGGCCTCTTAGATCCCAGGTCCACCCATTCTCTTCCTGTTGTCTCTCCATTCATTTATAAATAATTCCATTAAATTATCACTGCCCCCCTTAACTCATCTAGGAAATAGGGCCAAGAATAACTTTTCAGTGAACTTTGGTGTCTTTATTCTCCCACTAGGATTTGTACCTCCTTTTAAGGGGCCCATAAGAAAAGCCGCAGTCTTCCCCTGCCCACTGCAACTGCTGACTAGATAAACAAATGTTTGTGTTTATAAGCAGCTGATGAATGGATAAACAAGTGAGGTATAGCCACACAATGGATTATTACTCAGCCATAAAAAAGGAATGCAGTATTGACACATGATGATCGAAAAGTATTATGTTTAGTGAGCTTAGCCACAAATACCCATATATTGCATAATTCCACTTATATGAATGTCCAGAACAGGCATATCCATAGAGACAGAAAGTCGATTAGTGGTTGGCAGAGACAGAGGGAAAAGAGGGTCGGGAAGTGACCACTAATGGCCATTGGTTTTCTTTCTGGGATAATAATAATGTTCTTAAATTTAGATAGTGGTAAGGACTGCACAGATTTGTGAATATACTAAAAAGTACCACATTTTGTGTTTTAAAAGGGTGAATATTATAGAATGTGAGTTTTATTTCAATTTTTAAGAAATGAAAGTGAGGAAAAAGTGACCTCTGCCTTTTCTGAATGCCTACAATTACTGCGACCTATTCAGTCACTGATAACTGAGAGATCACTGCTTGCCAGCCCTGTGCTATCATTGAGTTACACAAAGGAATAAGACCCAAGCCCCATATACCTCATAGGCTAGAGAAAGACAAATAAGCATACAATTATAATTTAGTGTCCTAATGGATGTAGTAGCAAATTAACACTTACTGGGTACTTATATTAGGCACCATTCCATGCACGTTGCATGTATTAACTTATTTATTCCTCCTATCAATGTTGTAAAATAGGAACTCTTATTATCCCAAATGTAGGCACAGGGAAGTGATGTAATACACTCATGTCACTCATGAAGCAGCAAAGCTGGGAGTTGAACCTTAGCAGGCTGGCTCCAAGTCTGCGCTCTTAATCAGGACACTCAGTGCTCAGAGACCAGCACTGGGAGCACAGATGAGAGCCATTTAAGCCTGTGTGGAGAGTCATCACTTAACAATTGCTAAGCTCTTTTGGTCTCAGAGTTTTATTCTTCCCGCTTTGCTGCAAGGACAGCGGAGCTGCCACTGTGCCCAGCATTAAGGGGCTCACCTGTTTCTGGAAGCAACAAAGGAAGGGGAGGGAAAAGGAGGGAAGGCACTCCTTACTCTGTAAACCACAGTTCTTTGAGGTGCAGCATCATGGGGTTCACTATGTGCAGATGCTCCTCATTCCACTTCTTGGCACTCCTGTAGACACTGTGCCAGGGCACAGGGGCCCGGATCACTCTTTGGGGAAACATGCGGGGGACGCTCTTGATGAAAAGCCTCTTTCTCTCCTTTGGATCCATGAGGATGTAATCAACTACAAGAAAGACCACGAACATCCTGAAATTAACTCTGTCCATTTGCAGGCCGTGGGTAATCCCTTAGGTATAATTCAACTGGGGAAGCACCACTCTGTTAATGCGTGTTTTCTTTCTGAAGATATTTCATAGGAAGAAGGAGCATGATTTCACAATTTGGAGCATCTAGAACCTGGAGCTGAGTCCTGTTAGGATAACTAGCATCATGAATGACAGTGAACAAGTATTTGCTGATACCTCCTTGATTTCTCACATCAAAGTAGTTACATACAAAAAAATCAACGCAATGGGTGACACTGGATGTGCAGGAATTGAAACTTAGAGACCAATTTTTTTTTCCATACTAAGGAAAGAAATATTGGTAAAAGCTTCACCAAGGCAGTAATATTTGTACTGGGCATACAAAATGAGTAGGAGTTTATTAGATAGGAAAAGAAATTAAGAGCATCAGGGGCAGATGGAACACCATGTGAGGAAGTGTAGCACCTGTGTGGTGCACTTGAGGAGCCAGGGGCAATGCCATGGCAGGAATATCTGGTACAAATGGTGACGTTAAAGGTGATAAGACTGGAGAAGGAAGTTGGAGCTGAAATTGAAGGACCTTCCATGATTAGTCTTAGGAGGTTGGTTCTAAGTTACAGTAGACAAGGAGCTATTACCCTGGCACAACTGGAAAGCTAGCTCGGAAAATAAAAATACACAACTTGATAAAGATAACTGTTGTAGTACTTGGGAGGCTGAGGCAAGACGGTTCAGTTGAGCCCAGGCATTTGAAGTTGCTGTGAGCTATGATGCCACAGCACTCTACCCAGGGTCACAGAGTGAGACTCTATCATTTAAAAAAAAAAAAATAGCAGGTTTGGGGAAATAATAGGATCACCCCTCCCCTTTGGCATGTTTCTCTCATTACTTACCAATTATCAAAAATTTCCCAAATGACCCACTGAGTGCACAGAACTGGAGTAAGCATGGAGGGAAGGAAGGACCAGTAACAGATCCTTCACCATCTAATCAGGGAGCCAAGACTCATGAGAAATAAAGCAACAAGGTCAGTGGTAAATAACCGTAGAGAATAAAGGCATGAGAGAAATTTCAAAGCAGGCTGAGCTGAAAAGCAGAGACGAGAAGTGCTATGAAAGCAGAGGATGGAATGATGATGACCCAGGTTGTAGAGGAAGAAAAATGACTTTAGAGGAGAGATCTTGAACTACATTTCAGAGTTGAAGTAGGCTCTTGCCACTCACAGTGTTGCCCACGATCAGTCCCCTCTGCATCACCTGGGAGCTTGTTAGTAATGTAGAATCTCAGCTGCATCCAAGATTCACATCTACTGAATCAGAATCCTCATTTTAACAAGATCGCCAGGTTATATGGATGCACATTAATGTAGTGATGGCTGGGGTAGGGGGAAATAATCAATTAAAGGTTAAATTATATATATATATATATTATGTTTTGCAGTTTTGGGCAGGGTTGGGTTTGAACCCACCACCTCCAGTATATAGATAGGGCTGGTGCCTCACTCCTTGAGCCACAGGCGCCGCCCAGGTTAAATGATATTTTTGTCATTTTCAGTGGAATCAGGGTGGTGACTGATAGAGAAGAAAAAAGGTGCCCTCCACTTAGGATCCCCAGCCCCCTTTATGCCCAGCCTTACCTATGCTTTTCATGAGGCTACTATAATAGTCATTCTCCTTCTCCAACACGAGGGCCTCCAGCAGGGGTTCCAGGGGGGGATTTGTTGTCAGCGCCTTAGAAATCAACTTTGAAATCCGAACCATCACTTCACCCTCCTCGGGGGCAATCATGTCTTTTCGGATTCCATTGGTCAAATAGTAATAGTATCTCTTCCATAAACAAAACACAAGCAAGTAAATGATTATGACTGGATAACTGTGCCCACCCCTCCCACCCATCACCTGCCAAGGGACTCCTTTCACCATCCTCACCCTTCACTGGCTAAAATCTTGCTTTCTGGGCTTGCTGCTTTACACTTGTCACAACTGACATATTTCTCCCATGACTCCAGACGACTCAACCAAAGCCAGAGAGATTTCAGTGGGGTATAAGGAAGGACTTGTTAAATGCCACAAAATAGGAACAGTGGAATGAGGACAAAGGCCAGGAATGGAGCTGGCATATGTGGTGACCTTTAGGAGAGGAATGACAAGCTCCTAAAATGGGTTCAAATAAGTCACTCTCCTGAACAGCAATGATCTTCTACAGAGGACGTTTGATCCTATGTTGTATAGCTGTCAGGGGGCAGAAAATATCCCCAAAGTCCAAGGGAGAACTAAGATATATTTCTTTTAATCCAACCGTGGGCTTTTGAGTTTAGAAAACAATGCAAACAAAATAAAGATGGCCAGTGTGACTTGGTGACTTCAGGAAGTTTTATTTATTTAGGATTTGCCTCTAAGCTGCTGGATGGCTGAGTGGCTCTGGGAATGAATGAGTTGCTTCAGATGGATGAGACGCTCAGCGTGTGGGGAGAGGATATGAAATCATCTTTCAGTTTCAGTGCCAACTGTCTGTGCAGAAGAGGCTGCTGTCTGTAACTGCAGCTCCTGTGTCTCCAACATTAGTGTTAGCAGCTTGTACAGGGCAGTATTGCCAAACTTCCCTGCTTTTAAAAACTGCCTGTGTGTAGGAATGGAAGGGCGGAGCTCTTGTTAAAATGCAGACTCCCAGTATCTCTTCAGGCAGTTTATTATGGGGGAGGGGTTCATATGTTTTGATTACAAAGTTTCCTTTTGTAAATCAAAGCCATAGATGTGACAAGCACCCCAGGTGATCTTTATCTTCAGGCAAGTATGAGAAATGCTGCATAGCTCTGCACAGACTTTAGCAATAGCCAGACCTGGTTTAAGTCTTGGTCTTATCTCTTACTATATAAGTAGCCAGACCTGGTTTAAGTTTTGGTCTTGTCCTATATCATATAAACTTGAGCACATTGCTTAATCAGTCTATATCCCAATTTTCACAACTGGACAAAGGAGACAAGCAGAGCACCCAGCTCTTGAGTAAGGTTAAATATGGGATTTTTGATAATAGGGCATACTCAGTCACTGTGAGTTTTTATTAATTACATGCTATAAACCCACAAGTTGTTTTGCTCTAAAGTTTTGTTCTTCTTTTAAGACAAGGGTTGGAAACTTAAATGTCTATCTGGAGCAAGGCAGGTGATGTTAATAAGTGAAAGTGTGTTGGACATAATAACAGGGAATAGTGGGGGCAGGGAGAAACTGGAGATTGTATTTCTCATCTCAAGGTGGTAGCTACTGCTCAGTGCCACATGTTTTAATTTTTTCAAGAGAAGTTGGAAATGTAGCTTCTATGAGAATTCCCTCATCTTCAAAATGTATCTATAGGCCAAATTCAGCCAAAGATCGGCAAGGCTGCCACACGAAATACAGGACACTTTGGGATGGATTCCTACTAAAAATTTGCTTATTGTTTATCTGAAATTCAAATTTAACTGTGTGTCCTATTTTTTGGTTTTGCAAAATCTTGCAGCCCTAGCCTATGGGCCACCATTTTTCTGATCTACATCCTACGATGACTCAAAGGCATCGATTTTCATCACTTACTAGAGCACAGAACTCTCTCTCACCTGCACAAGCACGTGCTCACGGGCACACACACACACACACACACACACTCCCCTCATTCAGGAGTGTGTCATGGAGTCTGAACTTTGGTATTTCAAAAACATTCCCCAAGTGATTCTCTTGTTCTCCAGTTTAGAATCACTGAGATGCCCAGAGCAATACTCAGCAAACTGAAAGAAAAGAGGCTACAACAATGTACCTCCAGGTCTGATTCCGATGGTTTCCTTTCCTTCTTTTCTATTTCCATCTCCTGCTGTAACATCACAACAATCTGCTGTTCTGGACTCATTGGTCTGCTTCCTGGGAATGTCACAGATGAATCTACCTCTTTCTTTGCAGGTGAAGAGGCTGTGTTCCAGACCTGGAACTTGATCCTGAAATGTAGACATGGCTCAGCCCTTGGTGCTCAGTTCTGTACAGGGTGCCAGCCTACTTTCTCCATCCTGATGAGAGTGGCTCTGCAGAGGAGGTGCCCCTCCTCTGTGTCACCCAACGTGGCATGTATATACCCTTCAAAGAGGACCCTAACCACTGATCACCTCATAGGTAAGTTAGGATAGTTTTGTTTACTTGTTTTATTCTTGTCTAGAATCTAAACATGTTTTTGGATTAAGATAATTGGCAGAAAAACCATGAGCCCACTGGACATCTAGGAACACTAGACGTTCACTTTGAGGCCAAGAAGCAGGGTGTGGCTTTAATGAGACCACTGCCTCCTGGGGTTCAGCCCAGTGTTCTGCATTCTCTGTACCCACAGTGACACCTTACCCAGTGTGATCCTCTGTGTTTCTGGAGAATTTCATTTTCTTTGTGACGGGCTCTGATGAGCTTTTAGTTGCTGGAGGAATGGAGAAGAAAGATATCAATGATGGGCAGTGGTCTTTGGCCATTCTTTGCCCACAGGGACAAGACTCTTTTAATGGTTAGGAGCACATTAAGGGGAGTGTACACAGGATGGTGGGATGAGGCAGAAGATGTGGATTCTGGTCCAACGTGTATCACTAATTAAGGTGTGATCCTGGAGAAGTGACTTCATCACTTCAGGCCTCAGCTTCCCCAACTATACAGTGGAGATGAACATACTTTCCACTTACCCGTACGTTTGACAAGTGTTAATTACTGCCTGCTCCAGGTGCTCTCCAACATTGCATGCTTCATTTTCTAAATATGTGCATATTGGTTGTATTATTTAGTATTTCTCTTATTAAATAGACCCAGGCTTTTAAACTCAATGCACTTATTTTAGAGGAAATTTTATGTGATTCTTACAAATAGAAAAATAATCAGCATATAATGATGGCAAATAAAATAAACTAATATCATTGGCAATAAATAGAAGGTAACTACAAATAAATCCAATAAATGCTATAAAAATAAAACTTTAACAAGATACTGTTACTTAATAAAGAAACGAGTAACAGAGAAGTGTTCAAGACATACAGATATTAAATTGACACTTTTAGAGAATCAAAAGAATTGAAGACTACCAGTTAAGATATACCTTGTGTTCATGTTTAGAGTTTCTCGATATACTCTAACTACAACAAAAATAGACAAAATACTCCTCAAAATTTGAAAAGAAAGACATTGCATCGTTCAAGAAGATGCTCTTCTTTGTGAATCAGAAATAAACACTGTTGCAGTCAAAGTCATAAACTAGCCTTCTGGGTGCAGAAGCAGGTAGAACTACTGAGGAGTTTGACACCTGGCTCTGCAGGGTGATAATGAGGTGTAGCAGAATCCCAAACACTTCATGATGTGAGGAACTAAAACCAGGCTCACAACATCCAAGCAGGACCAAGGCAAGACTTCACCACTCATGAGGACAGGCTGGATAGACAGCAGCACTGTCATGCAGATAAAATGTATGTGTCCTACACTCAAATGGGGGGTAGAGATAGCACTAATCCCCATCTGAGATCCCCAAATGGGAGTCCCAAGCCAGCTGTATAAAGCCTGGGGGATAATTTGGAGTCCTACGAGGCCAGACGAAGGCAATAAAAGCTAGATTAAGAAGAGTGTATCAATCAGTGTAACCTGGCTTATTGTACCCTCAATGAATCCCCAACAATAAAAAAAAAAAAAGTTAAAAAAAAAAAAAGAAGAGTGTATCAAAAGAGCGTAAGCTGTCTGATTGCATTTAATACGTGAGCACAAGCAAAATGAATCCATGGTGACAGAAACAGAAAGTGGTCCCTCTGGGGTGCGATGGTTTGGGGTGGGAAAGAGAATTGACTGAAAAGATGCACAAGAAAACTTTCTTTCGTAATGAAAATGCCCTGTATCTTATTTTAGTGGTTGCTATACAGTATAAAAAATTGTCAAAACTCATTAAACTAACCATTAATATTTGTGTGTGATTTAAGATTGTGTGTGAATTTTAGATCTCAATAAACAGTGGGGGGTGGATGATACATATAGCCAGACCTGAGGACGTGAGTGAGCTTGGAAGAAGAGCCTTTCCTAATTGCCTTTAGATGAATATGGCCCTGGCTGATGCTTTAATTGCATGCTTGCAAGAGACCCTGAGCCAGAACTACCAGTTAAGCCTGTCTAGATTCGAAAACTATGAAATCATTAACAGCAATGGTTTTACACCACGAAGTTATGGGGTAATATGTTATGCAATAACACACATGCCTGATATATATAAATGGTCCATAAATGTCAACCATTATAATCATGTCCATTTCATAGACATGGACAGTGAGGCTCTACAAAGTTAGCTACAGCAAGAGGGGGAGCCAGGACTAGAACCCAAAAGTAGAAGTTTCACTCTAAAGCCCCATTCTGCCAGGGTATGACATACTGCCACAAATACCTGATGGCTGCCCTTGACTAGTCTTGTCCCTAGGGACATTGATAGTGGTTGGCTGGTAAACCTTCAGCAGGTCTTTCAGCTTCAGGTCCTGGGCCATCAAGGAGTAGTTATTGGCAATGGAGTCACTGGGTCCACGGTGGTATTCTTGCTCTTTGAAGGGCACAGCTAGGGTCCATGATGTGCGTTGCATCAAGGGGGGATAAAAGCTGTGTGACATGACCGTCTATAAGGGAAGAAATGCAGAGTAAGGCACCATGAAGGGGGTTGCTCTCTTTTTTGTTTTTAGTAACTGTAATGACACTTTAAAAATTTTATTTCAGAATATTATGGGGATACAAATATTTTGGTTTCATAAATTGCTTTTGTACTATGGAGTCAAAGTTGTAAGTGTGCCCATCACGAGGGGCATCTCTTAATGAACCTGGGCTCTGCTCACTCTGAGACTCACAAGGGTCCCTCGTGTTTTATGCTGTACCTTCTACCTTCTGCACACTCAGTGAAAATACTTCCTGGAAAGATACCAGTTGTACTTCTCTGACTACTGTGAGTATTATTCTGATGTCAGGGATAATAGTTTATAATCAACAACAACTTTGTAAGTCTGGTAATTGAGATCTTTCACCTTTATTCCTCATGGATATGGCTACAAAGGTACATAGGTACTCTCATTTTATAATGGTACAGAGGTTCAGAGAGTTTAAATAAGATAGCAGGTAAATGGGAGGTCCGATTTTTTTTTTTTTTTTGGAGACAGAGTCTTTCTCTGTCACCTAGGATAGAGTTCCATGGCCTTATCCTAGCTCACAGCAACCCCGAACTCCTGGGTTAAAACAATCCTCCTGCTTCAGCCTATCTACTAGCCGAGACTACAGGCGTAAGCTACCCTGCCTGGGCTAATTTTTTCTTTTTAGTAGAGACAGGGTCTTTCTTGCTCAGGCTATTCTTGAACTCCTAACCTCAAGCAATCCTCCTGCCTTGGCCTAGAATGCTAGGTTTACAGGTGGGAGCCATTGCACCTGGCCAGGAAGGCCAGATTCTAGCTCACATTTGTACAACGGCATCAGTCTATCTCCCACACTGCTGTAGCCTCTTCTGGTGGCAACAATGACTGAAGACTGCTTGTGAAGTATGATTTGTCACCCAATAGTACCTGCTAAATACCTAAAGAAGCAGGGTGTGTTCTTCACCTTGTCGCCCTCAACAGACATTGGGCAGCCAGGTGTGCATACCTTATAGAGTTCAGATGGTTCCTCATCAACAGAAGCAGGCAGAGGAGGCAGCTCTGGCCACCGCTGGGAGTGGCTCATGTGATGTATAGACTCACTTTTAGCGATCTGAGAGAAAAAGGAACAAAGCCACCCTTTAGGAATTGGGGAAGATTTCAAAGCCTTTAAGTTGGTAAGGACTAAAAAGGTCCCAGGAAAGGTGTTAGGCCCAGAGTTCTGCCCATAAACCACCTTTTTTTTTTTTAACCACCATACATTATATATGTTTAATTTTTAAAAAAATTGGCAGAAAAAATTGTATGTATTTTTATGATGTATAACATAATGTTTTGAAATATACACATATATGCATACACACAAGGTTGGACAATTTACAAACTAATGGTAGAAAAAGGGCTAACTAACATATGTATTACCTCACATGGTTAATATTTTTATGGTAAGAATACTTTACATTTTTCAAGAGTACAATATATTGTTAATTATAGTCACCATGCTATATAGTTGATCTCTTGAAATTATTCCTCATAACTGAAACTTTGTATCCTGTGACCAACATCTCCCCAGTGAAAGGCCTGTTTCATTTTTTTAATCATTCAATCTGTGTCTCCTCCAGTGTCTCTTCTTGGTCTCCCTTCCACGAGCAAATTTGGTTATTCTTCTCCCTGGGATGAGCTCAAATTCTGAGGGCATCCCCAGTATTCTACCCTTGGGAGTGACTTAAAAAAAACTGACTCTTGCATTTTCACATAAGCAAAGTTCCAAACAGAAATTTGCCTAGGTAGTGGCATTGCATTATGTGTGTGTTTAACGCACACCTACGCAACTCTGTGTACTTCCTGCGGAAATGAAAAATACTATTTACACTGTAGGTGTTTGAGTCCACCACTCTTTCCGCTGAGTGAGTACTTAGCAGTGAGCTTCAAGGAGGTGTGAACTGTGGCTTCCAGGGTTGCTCTCAAGTTACAAGTGCCCTTCCACCTCTCCTGAACAGAGTCAAAAGTGATTGCATTGTTGAACAACACCACGTATCTTTTTGACTTAAGACTCAGCCCCTATCTACAAGACAACTACTTCATCTGAGACTGTGATGGAGAAGCTGCAATGTGTCCCAACACTGGAAGAAAAGCTGCTAGCCTGAGGCATTGCTGTGCAGACTTTAAAGATAGTTTGAGGGTTTTCAAGGGCCATTTGGCTCTCTGTGATTTTCACCTTAGGTAATGACTTTAGACTTAACTCTTGTGTAAGATGAGACATTATATTGCACTGATTTGATTTATTTGGGTCCACAAATTCTGTCATGTAAGATAATTGGTGGAGAGTAGGAATGGGGAAAGGAAATATGACTTAGCTCTTAGCTTCCCAACGTGCCCCAACCCCTCATTGCTGATTCACATTAATCCCCATTGTCTATCCTGGAGCACTTTCCTCATTAAATAGCAACAAAGGCAATAATATCGACCATTATTCCAGTTTATTATGTGCCAGACACTGTACAACCTTATGAGATTTTTTATATCCATAATCTAGCTGAAGAAAGTAAGGCTCAGAGAGGACAGGTAATACATTCCAGTCACATGATAGGCTGCCTTGTCTTTTAAGTCAGTGGTTTTTAAATACACATTATTCTATATTCCAACATTTTGGAAATGATAAGTATCACTTATGTGGCAAATTACTTTAGAAAGCTTCAACAAAAACATGTACAGTCATAAGCAAAGATGCATACTGAGCCTGGGGTCTTTAAAAACATATTTATGAATGAGTTCACTGATCTAACGATGGCCCAATTCAGTGGTTCTTAAAAATTGTGGCATATCATTCACTACTTTTATTTATTTATTATTATTATTTTTTATTGTTGGGGATTCATTGAGGGTACAATAAGCCAGGTTACACTGATTGCAATTCTTAGGTAAAGTCCCTCTTGCAATCATGTCTTGAGCCCTACCTTGAATATGATGAATTTGAGAATCGCTGACCCTGTTGTCTTCATCTTAGAGAGCTTGCTACGCTAATTTAAATTATTGTGACTGACTTTCTGCTCTTGACTTCAATTTCATGGATCCAAGAACTGACCAATCATCTCTAAGAGCCTCTTCTTTCACTACTGAAATTAATAGCAGGTCTGCACTGAGGGGGTGAACAAAATAGAAATTCCCAATTTCAATCTGAAAGCAATCTAGTCATCCAAAGCAGGTACTGTACCATCTAAGGAAGATTTTGGCAACAGTACTTTCAGAGGTATGAGGTCATTCATGATTTCTTTCAGGATCTCAGAAATAAGAAACTGATGGATAAGTTACAACTGTCTGTATTTTGTCTTTGCAAGCAAGAAGGTTTTGTGGTCAGTGGAAATCTTCCATTTGGCCTAGCTTTTAAATCTGTTTCAAACAAAAATCTTCATTAAAAGAGCAACTGACAAGCACTAGACAATTCGGACATCTTGAGTAAATTACAGCAAGACTGGGAATGAGGTTAACCTAAAAAGCCCTGACCTTCAGTCAAGCAGAATGTTAACATTACTTGTTTTGGCATTCATGCTTCTGCTGATTTCAGCCCTGACACCAAATGTGAATTTACTCAGTCCACCAAAAGAAGTGGAGTACAGCCCTGTGAACATAACTGGCTCTACTTCAGTTTTAGTCCACATTGTACAGTGTGGCAGGTCCCAGCCCTGGCTCCGGGGCAAGGTGTGTGACAGATCTGACCAATCAGAATACTCCATCCTCCCAGACACAGCGATCAGTTCAGGGATCAGTTTGTGACCCAAGCTGGGTTAATCAGACGATTTCCTGACACTTTCACTACAGCTACCAAGAAAGAGGCACTCGGGCGGCGCCTGTGGCTCAGTGAGTAGGGCGTCGGCCCCATATGCCGAGGGTGGCGGGTTCGGACCCAGCCCTGGCCAAACTGCAACAGAAAAATAGCGGGGCGTTGTGGCGGGCACCTGTAGTCCCAGCTGCTCGGGAGGCTGAGGCAAGAGAATCGCGTAAGCCCAAGAGTTAGAGGTTGCTGTGAGCCGTGTGACGCCACGGCACTCTACCCGAGGGCGGTACCGTGAGACTCTGTCTCTACAAAAAAAAAAAAAAAAAAGGGGGCACTCTTTTCATTAGGGTTACTACCACAGGGATGTTTATGACCAGAACTCCCAACAGCCATCTTTGCCTTATGTAAGGGAAAGATTGTCTTAGAATAAAGCCAACATAGAAGAAAGCAGAGCCATCAGAAGGAGAAAGAGCCAATGGCATCAGCTAGACACCTATATCCAACTTGGACTTCTTGGTTACTTGAGCCTGTAGATTGTTTTGGGTTTGAGTCAGATTGAATTATATTTATGATCACTCAAGAGATAAACAGAGAAGTAGCCAAGTCAATAAAAGATTTCTCAGATTAGAGAACAGAGATACTGCATCATGCAAATAGATAAGTTCTTTTTGGGATAATGAAGAAAGCAAACAATAAGAATTTGCAGAACACAATAAAGAGAAGCAGAGTTTCTACAGAAAGAAATTAAACTTAGAGCCAGCTCATTGGCACAGACTAAGACTTATACACAAAGAGTCATGGGCGGTGCCTATGGCTCAGTGAGTAGGCTGCTGGCCCTATATACTGAGGGTGGCAGGTTCGAACCTGGCCCTGGCCAAACTATGAGCCAGGCATTGTGGGCGCCTATAGTCCCAGCTACTTGGGAGGCTGAGGCAAGATATCGCCTAAGCCCAAGAACTGGAGGTTGCTTGAGCTGTGATGTCATGGCACTCTACTGAGGATGACAAAGTGAGACTCTGTCTCTTAAAAAAAACAAAAAAGTCATAAATATCCTGACAGCAGAAAGTATCTCAGTCCATGGGACAGGAACACATAGGACACACACAAGAACACAGCAAAGAGAATTTTCTTAAAATCTCTGGCCAAGAATATCTGGGTAAGAATGCCCTATGGCACCTTTAGGGGGAGAAGATAGAGATTCTTTTTTTTTTCTTTTTTATTAAATCACAGCTGTGTACATTAATGTGATCATGGGGCACCATACACTGGTTTTATAGACCATTTGACACATTTTCTTTTTTTTTTTGGCCAGGGCTGGGTTTGAACCCGCAACCTCCGGCATTTGGGGCCAGCGCCCTACCCTCTGAGCCACAGGCACCGCGTCACACTGGTTAACATAGCCTTCCTGGCATTTTCTTAGTTATTGTGTTAGGACATTTATATTCTACATTTACTAAGTTTCACATGTACCCTTGTGAGATGCACCATAGGTGTAATCCCACCAATCACTCTCCCTCCATCCATCCTCCTCCCTCCCTCTCCCCCTTCCCCATATCCTTAGTTGTAACTGGGTTACAGCTTTCATATGAAAGCCATAAATTAGTTTCATAGTAGGGCTGAGTACATTGGATACTTTTTCTTCCATTCTTGAGATACTTCACTAAGAAGAATATGTTCCAGCTCCATCCATGTAAACATGAAAGAGATAAAGTCTCCAGAAGATAGAGATTCTTATAAGAACTGCCTGGCTATTCAAAAAGATTTGTTGAAAATATTAATACTGAAGTCTTCTCTTTGGTAAATTTCAGGGAGTTTTAATTTTAGCCCAGGGGTTTAGTTATTATCAACAAATCCATGTTAATTTGATAACACTTCAAGTTAAAATTCTTCTCTAGACACATCAGTATATGGCAACCTACTGGATCTTGGATTTTACAAATAAGATTAGATTAGAAAGAACAGTGATTTTCAACAGTGATTTTCACAGTGTGCTGTGGCATACTGATGTGCCACAAAATTTTTTAAAGATCATTAATGAAATTATTTTTAAAGAAGTTTGAAGCACAGCAAGCTTATTATTTTTTCACTCTTTTTTAAATCAACATAATTTGTGTGCTGCAGAAGTTTAACCATAGGTTCAAGTGTGCTCTGAGATAATAAAGGTTGCAAAATCCTGAGACAGATCTATTACTTTGTGATAGCTTATCTTTGACTGCACATGATGTTTGCATGTTCTTCATGGAGGCTGTACCCAAATGCTCATCTGAGGACCTGTTACACCAGAATCACTTAGATCTTAATTAAAAATATAGATTCCAGGGCCTTGCCCCAAATCTTCTGGATGAGAATCTGGGGGTGGGAACCAAGACTCCATGTTTTAAGATGGTTCCCAGAATATTCTAACATGCAGCCAGAGTTGAAAACTGTTGTTTGGAATATATGGCTTAAGGGTTTTGAAAGGGAGGGAAAAAGGAAGAACAAGTGTCTATTTATGACTGAATTTTTCACAGCAAAACTTGAAGATATCCAAAAGTCTAATTCAGCAAAAATGATATTTCAAAGGAGACAATGTAAAAATGTGATTAACACTCTTGTTCAGTCAATGGAATCTAACATGTCAGTGGTCTATAATTGAAACATCTCCTTTCCCACATAGTCCCAAATTCCCTACACATTAAAAATATAGGTTAAAAAAAAGAAACCTGCCTTTAAATTCACACCTACCTTCTGAGATGAGCAATCCATGTCACTCATAGTGTCCACTTTAATTGTAGCTATTTCAAGAAAGAATAAAGAGCTCTTGGCTTCTCCAGGGATGCCCCCTTCCTATCTGGTTGCTCTGAAATTTATACTTCTTTAAATCATAATGGGGATGACACGGACAATGGAACTTCCCAGATGTTCTAAAAGCTCCATTCACAGGGCTGTCTCTCTGAGGTCATAGACTTCAGCTCTCTGAGGAGTTCCCTGGTAAAAGAGGAAAGGAAAGCTAGAGAATGAAGAGATAGCCTTGAATGTCTGCTAGGCTTGTAGCACCAGTTCCTACTCTCCTGAAAGGGTCACTCTTCCTTTCCCTTGAGTAGCTCCTCTCTTGCAACTTTTCCAGGCACACACTGAAGTCACTGTAGAGAAAAAATTGAAGCAGAGTTACATATTAACACAGAGAAAATGGAGGGAATGACTTTTCCAAACAATACCCTGGCAGCCTGCACTCTTCTCCCTCCTCCCTGGCTGCTTTAACACTGGCAAGCCTGGGCTTAGTAACCAGGCCTCAGCGTCTGTTGCTAAGGGAAGGAGGGGCCTCTGCAGTGCCCACATACAAGACTGGGCTTGACCTAGCTCCATATCCTGGTGTCTTCCTTTTCTGGAGCCCCAGCTGGGCAGCAGGAAGTGTTGGTGACAGAAAGGAAGATGGGACGGTGTTTAGTAATGTTGTAGGAATGCAAAGGTGAGTGGTAATATTAGACCATGCCTATAGCTGGGCCTGATGGCTCACACTCATAATCCCAGCACTCCGGGAGGCTGAGGTGGGTAGATTGCTTGAGGTCAGGAGTTGGAGACCAGCCTGATCAAGAGCAAGACCCCATCTTTAAAACTAGCTGGGCATTGTGGCAGGCACCTGTAGTCCCAGCTACTTGGGAGGCTGAGGCAAGAAGATTGCTTGAGCCTGAGAGTTTGAGGTTGCTGTGAGCCATGACACTATGGACACTCTACTCAGGGTGACAAAGTGAGACTCTGTCTCAAAAAAAAGGAGACCATTTCTTTGGAGAGTTCTAAAAGCATGCAGCATGATGATTAAGTACTTAGGCTTTATTATTGGACATATGTGGCTTCAGATCCTGCTATTCTCATTAGTTACCTATGTAGCTTGAGCAAGTTGCTTAATCTAAGTGTCCTTTTTGTCTGTAAAATAGCAATAATTTGAGTACTTCCCACATAAGGTTGCTTTGAATGTTTAATGACGTGATGCTTATAGAGCTATTTGCACACAGTTGAAGGATGACCAACTTATCCCAGTTTTCCTAGGACTTTCCCAGTTTTAACACTGTAAGTCCTGCATCCTGGGAATCCTCTCAATCCTGGGAAAACTGGGATAGTTTGGTTATCGGACATAGTGTGAGCATTCTATAAACTTTTGTGGCTAACATAGATATTATAATAAACACAGAAAATTCAAGGCACATGTTACATAATCACTTTCAAAGTTCTCTCAAAACCAAGTTAGTCTTACTGAGCTCTTTTTGGGTGTCATGTTTGCATGTCTATTTTTTCATTCAGTTTTCCCCACTACTCCATGGTGTTCCTATTTTACGTGCAAGGAAACCAAAACTGAAAGATATATAATGTTCCCAAGCTGATAAAACTCATGAGTAGGGCTGATATAATTAGAAGTCTGTCTTGTTGACACTGAGCCCACCGCTCTTTCCATAAAGTACCTGCCCAGTGTACAAACATTTCTGATAGCCTATGAAAATCATTGCATAGCACCAAGGACTTCCATTTCCTCCCTTTTCTCACACCTTCCTCAAAGTTGGGTTCTTCATACTTTGAAAATAACTCCAAGCTTTCTCATTTTTTATATTGTGCTCTCTACTACAAAATGTATATATGGTTTCAAATAGTGGTTGGAAGAAATGATCCAGTAAAAGGGTTTGGGACCTTGGTTTTAGACAGACATGGGTTATTACTAGGCATCCTATACTAGGTGTGAAACTTCATGTCCGCAGGTAACAGCAACTATAATCCAATGAAGTAAAGAATTAGAATGAGCCTGGTATGGTGCTAATAATGCTATGACCTTGTGTGTGAGCAGGAGCCATGCTTCCATCTGAAATTTAGTGTGCTTTAAGTCTACCTGTGCTCAAAAACAAAATAATAACAATAGACTTCCATTTATCCAGTATGTACTATTTGCTAGAGCTGGTGCTAAGTACTTAATGAACAGCATCTCTCTGAATCTTCTCAACAATCCAGTAGATGTTATTATTATCCCAAGTTTTATGACTGAGAAAACTGACACACTAAGCTAATTAACTAATTTGCCTATAGCTACTCAGATAGGTTGAAGGTGCAGATGGAACTTGAACTTGATTCTAGAATTGTTATGTGTCTTTAAGAATAAACCTATATGTAGTCTGAGAAAAAGTAAAAAATAAATAAAATTGCTGCCAAAGGGAATGAAGGCACCTTTCATTCTCCCAGGACACCTCATTTTCACTAGAATTGTTTGTTGTCTGACTTAACTTTCTGTTCAATAATTCCTAAGAGAGGACATGGGTCTCAAATTCCTCAATCCTCTCACTCCAAGTGCACAGGGTTGCCAGATAAAACCCAGGCTGTGAAGTTATAATAAATTGGAATTTCAGGTAAACAATATTTGAAATAAAAGAATTTTTTTAGTGTAAGTATGTCTCATTCAATATTTGGGACATACTTGTACTAAAATGTTGTCTGTTGTTTACATGAAATTCCAGTTTAACTGAGTATTCTGTTATCTTATTTGCTAAATCTGGCAATGTAGAGAGGAGAGGTCAGCTAGGTTCCAGGATGTCCCTGTCTCTGTGGTATTAGCAGTTTAGGTTCTCAATCTTTTGCTGGGAAATTCCCACACATTTCTATTCAAAGCCCAGTGCTCCTAGAAGAGCTTTTCTGAGGCCTGAAATCATTGCTTAATGAGAGCAGGTCAATTAGGGCTGCTATAACAAAGTACCAGAGACTAGCTGGCTTATAAACAACAGACATTTATTTCTTACTATTCTGGAGGCTGGAAGTTTGAGATCAAGGAGTCAGCATGGTTGGGTTCCAACTATAGCCCTCTTCCAGGTTGCAGACAGAGAACTTCTTATTGTGTTCTCACCTGGTAGAAAGAGAGCAACAGAACTCTGGTGGAGTCCCTTCATAAGAGCACTAATCCAATTCGTGAAGACTTCACCTTCATGACCTAATAACTTCCTAAAGTATTACCTCCTAATTTTATCACTTTGGGGTTTAGGATTTCAACATATGAATTTGGTGGAACACAAACATTCAGTAATTACAGAAAGGCATAGGAGAGGCTAAATGTGGATTTATTTTATCAATCTATTGAATTTTTATTGAATACTAAGTTCTGCTGCTATGGAGAGATGCTAGGATCCCAGCCATGTGGGAATACATGATGAGGTGGACAAGACAAGCAAAACCTGGCTGGGCCCACAGAAATGCCAGAGGTAGGAGAAATGAGAAGATTCACAGAGGCGCCCCTAGATGGCACCCTTAAACAAAAATCCCAGTGGAAGCCCCACATCAGCTTTCCAAGGCAACATCTGATAGTTGTAGTGTCCCCCACATCTTCTTGGGTGAGGAACCCATCTACTGCAGCTGTGCAAAGTGCACAAAGCTAGTCAAAGTTACCTAAAGTTAAGGATTTAGGAACAGTTCTCTGTGTTATATGATCCCTACCATTAGCTCCACTTTTCTGTTGTGCAGGAGCTAGAACACGATCTTTTAGTTTATCGTACCCATCACCTCTGAGCGTATCTATTTCCAGACTGATTATTTCCAGAAGTATTAGGAGGTTGAAGTAATAATACCATAAAATATTTCTGAGTTCCTACTATCTGTCCGATAGCTTCTTTACCGCCATAATTCCACCAGTTGCCACTACAATCCTAAGGGCTTCTCTCTATATCTAAAGAGTTATTCTCCAGCTTGCTAAATCCACAGGCGTAGACAAGAAGTAGGCTACATAGGTCCCTGGCTGGAAAGGGCCTGAGAAGTGTGCAGCAGCAGACCAACGCATGGTCCTAGCTCTTTCCCCATTTTATGGATGAAGCCATGCTCAGAGAGGTTATTCTATTACAGTTAAGAGTCAGAGCTGGGCCCCAAGACTGTCTGACACCAGCCAATGGTCTTCACTAGTAAGTTCTGTGTCAGTGGTTTTCATCGGGAGATGATTGCACCTCCCAGGGGACATTTGACAATGTTTTGAGACATTTTGGGTTGTCATAACTGGGGGTGGAGTGGACGCTTGTTACTAGCATCTAATGGGTAGAAATCAGGATGCTGCTAAACATCTTACAACGCACAGGACAAGCCAGAAATACAGTTTTCCTGCCCTAAATCTCAACAGAGCTGTTACTTCAAAGTCTTGCTTATGTGCTGGAATTGGGGCCAGGAAACATGGATTCCTGCTCTGACTTGGATCCTGGCAAACTGAGGGATTAGAGTTTATCTTGTCTCCCTTGCTCACACACAATGGAGATACTAATCTGATCCATCTCTAAGGATCTCGCTGGTTTATGGCACCTGCATTTGGGGAGTAATGGCTAAAAACTTCCAGTCAGGGAGGAACCTCATCATTTGAGTGTCTCGAGCTCCAGCGATGCTTCTGAAGGAGCTGGCTTTGGGTATTCACAAGGGGAAACCCTAAGACAGGCGTCTTCAAACTTTTTAAACAGGGGGCCAATTCACTGTCCCCCAGACCGTTGGAGGGCCGGATTGTAGTTAAAAAAAAAAAGAACTATGAACAAATTCCTGTGCACACTGCACATATCTTATTTTGAACTAAAAAACAAAACGGGAACAAATACAATTCACACCGTTTCATGTGGCCCGCGGGCCGCAGGTTGAGGACGCCTGCGCCTAAGACCTTTCAAAAACCATTCTCAGTCGCCTGTCCACCTATTTCCGAGGTGGCCCGTGTGCTTTCAGCGTAAACTTCTCGGGGCTTGTCCAGGTGGCGCCAAAAGTCTGTGGAAGCGAGAGCCCTTTGCAAAGGCTGTGGTGGAGAGGGTTGGCTTGCCTCCGCCCAATCTTTTGGACGCCGGGTAGAGAGAGAACGGGCGGAGCCAGGAGTAGCCGAAGGCGGGGCGGGGGCGGGGCGGAGCCTACCGGGGAGGGCGCGGTGCTGGGAGCGGAGGAAGCTGCTCCGCCTCCTTCCCAGGCGGAGCCTTTCTTCCACGTCTTGCTCCGCCTCCTGCCTCCTTAGCTCCGCCTCCAGAGATGGTGGGGGTCGCTGGGCCGCTACTACCAGGTGAGAGCTCCTGGCTGGGGGTCGGCGTTCCTGGGCTAGCTAGGCCCTCTTCGCCCGGCGGGGGAAGGGGAGGAGCGCTGGGGCTCGAGAGCACAATCGGAGGCTGCCGCCTGCAGCTTTATGTCCCGGGGTTAGTAATGGTGGGGGTGCTCATGCCTGTGATTCACTGGGACGCGGCCGGGCGCGGACGAGGAGGCAGGATTATCTCCATCCCCAAACGCGTACTTATTCCCCCTAACACACACTAGATTTAGAGAAAGGGTAGCCAGCCCCAGGCCACTTCTTGGGAAACCTGGCTGGAAAACGTTGTGTCAAAACACCTCCCTAGGATTATTGAAAAATGGGTGCCCTCCTCTCCAGCCAGTCCTTTTCTGCCCAGGTTCCTCCTCCCGTCTCTGCGGAGAGAAGAGGTGCAAGAACCAAAGGCGATTCTCTCTAAATTAATGACAAGGTACTAGACTCCCCTTGAAGTTCCCCATTTCTCAGCCTCTGTCCCCTCTCGGGCGCGGAGCCCTCTCGCCACCTGCTTTACACACCTCCCCTCCTCCCCTTGGATTCCCCGGGCCTTGAAGAATGAAAGAGTGGGCGTAGATGGGGAGCGGGCGGATGAAGTAGGTTGCAGGAGTCCTGCCACTCCCTTCCCCCAACCGAAGATGCGACTCCTCCGCCATCCCCCTCCCCCTCCCGTCCCGAACCTTCGGGGTAGCCGTTTGCCCCAGCACGCGCGGGGGTGAGTAAGCCGGGAGATTTATTTGGAGCCTTGGAAAGGAGGGACAGCTTGGCTGGAGTTGGCTTGGCTCAACCCCGGGGCGTGGAGAAGGCGGGGCACCTCTAGGCTGCGCGGGCCATTGCTTCTCTTCTTGGGAGTCTGCTCTGTGCTTGGGAGTCCCCTCCGAGGTGTGAGTGAGTGAATAGGGGATGTTGGGAATTGGCAGCCAAAGGTAGACTCATTTGACGGCTGTGGCTGGTGGCGCTCTCCCACGCTGGCCCGGGTCAGACTTCCCAAACCGGTATGGCTGGCACTGAGTTTCTCCGGCCAACGGAGAGCTGTGCGGGAAACTGGGCTTGTTTCTGCCTCCTGTTGATCAGAGATTAGCGCTGGGTGAACAGTTCAATGCCTGTGTCCCCTGCAGCTTAAAGAGAATGTGGAGTGGGTTTCCTGTTTTACAAAAAGGAAGTAGCTGAGGACCTCTAGCTGGGGCGATTAAAATGTGCTTTAGTTTAGCAAGCTAGACTCTTAGATCTCAGTAGATAAATTGTCCCCATTCATATCCCCCCAACTCACATATTTAGCTTGTGGAATATTCAATATGGTAAATAGATGTGAGGATCTCTCAGTTTTAAGCATTTGTGCTTAATGATCAGGAGGTTAATTGTAAGGGAGAAATGGAAAAGATATCTCTGTGCCCCACCTGACAGTTCTGGGAAATACGAAATGAGAAAGGTATGGGTTTTTGGGCTTGGCGCCCGTAGCTCGGTGGTTAGGGCACCGGCCAGCCACATACACCTCAGCTGGAGGGTTCAAGACTGCCCTGCAATTGTCAAACAGCAATGACAACTACAACAAAAAAATAGCCGGGCGTTGTGGTGGCCTGTAGTCACAGCTAAGTCACACCTACTCGGGAGGCCGAAGCAAGAGAATTGCTTAAGCCCAAGAGTTTGAAGTTGTTGTGAGCTGTGATGCCAGAGCACTCTACCGAGGGTGACATAGTGAGACTCTGTCTCAAAAAGAAAAAACAAACAAACAAACAAAAGACAGCTGTAGCTTTTTTTATTTGAAAACTCAACAAGGGTTAAAAAAATATCTAATTTAGCAACTTGCCTTTTTAAAACATAAATAAAAATTGTATGAGATTGAGACAGTCCTGGAAATTCCAAACTGTTTAGACACAGTATAATTATTGTGGCGAGATCTGACTCTAAGGTGGCGCCTTTTGTTAGGAGGAAGAGATTGACCCACAAGTAAATAGAGAGATGATTTATGGCATAATGTAATTGGGAGCCAACCTGTCCATTAGTAGTAAGGAAGATGAAATTGGCCAAGGTCACTGTTGTAGGAGAAAGGCTTCATAGGGGAGAAAAGGGGCAATGAGACTTGAAACAGTATATTCAGCTTTCTTGCTTTCTGTATGTTCTTTTTAGCATTTTGTAAGGGTAAAAAAAATGAGCATAAAATCTCAGAGATAATACTGTTAACATTTTGTTGTATGTTGTTACAGATATTTTGCTATGCAGTACATGTAAAAAATATATATGTAACACAATGAAGTTTTTGGTAATCTTTTTTTAAAAAAATCATGGACATCTTTTCATGTCCCTAAATAAGCTTCCACACATCGCTTTAATGGCTGTGAATTTATCTTTATTTAACCAATTTTGTCCTAATGTACAGTTAGTTTCTTTCCATTGTTTTGCTAGTAATTATAGACAGGGTGGCCATGAAGTTTGTAACTATTTAAATTGCACATGAACTTTATGGTCACCCTGTATTATCAACAGGAACATGCCACACCCTTTTGGTCTATTTTGAGACCTGTTTAATTATTTCTCTGGGTTCCTGGAAAATAACTTTGCTGGATTGAAGTGTGTGTAATTTGAAGTTTTGATAAATAATGCCAAGGTATCTTCAATTTGCATGCCCACCATTAATGTATAAGGATAATAGAAGCTCTTGTTGAACCAACCGAAGGGATACTACTAATGGTTTTTGTTTCCTCCAGTGCCTGCAAGCAACAGGGAGACATGAGAAATTGGATTGCATGCTACACTGGAGAAATTACTGGTAGGAGAATTACTTCCCAAAGAGACTGAAGTGAGTTGTAGGATGGCGAAAGAGGAGCCCCCGAGTACCACAAGGGACTTGCAGGAGTTGCAGAAGAAGCTATCTTTGCTGATAGAGTCCTTCCAGAATAACTCAAAGGTCAGTTTCCAATCACTATGTATAGTGGAAAATCCCCAAATAACACTAGCATAAACAATATAGGAAGTTATTTCTTTCTCAAGTAGAAGAAATGCGGAGGTAAGCCAGGAATTTTTCTAGCTCATCACTCTGCCGTGTCAAGGTTGTGACCTTCACATTCATTGTCCAAGATGGCTATGACACCACTAGCTACTGCATTCGTAGTCCAGGCAATAGGATTAGAAGAGAGTGCAAGAGAGAGATTTGCAAGCCACCTCCTAATTAAGGAAACTTCCTGGAAGTCCCACATGATACTTTCAATTACATTTCATAGGCCACAATTTAATTTGCCCCTAGTGGCAAATACAATTCTTTAGCTGAATAAGGAACAGTCTATATCCTCCTTTTGTTTTGTATTGATTTTAAGTTTAGCTTACCTGTTACCCTGAAAATACGGAACCAAAGCCTACTTTAAGATTTGAGTCCAGTGTTCCACTAGAAATCTGGTGTCTAAGAGAAATTTTATATGAACCACATGTGTAATTTAAGATTTTCTAGTCTTTTTAATGTCTTTAAAAACTAAAAAGAAGCTGGTGAAATTAATGTTACAGTGTTTTATTTAATATATCAAAAAATCATTTGCACATTTAATCATTAAATAAAATATTATTAATGAAAAAAGTTCTTGATATGTCTTACCTCTTTCTTTGTACTAACTCATTGAAATTCAGTGTGCACTTACAGCATATTTCAGTTTGAGTTAGTTGCTTTTCAGATGTTTGGTCGTCAATCAGTGGCAATGGGACTTGACATAGTCCCCTTTCTTGCATGGTTATCTTTATTGATTTCTTTTATGTATCTTTCAGCATTTTGTCAGAAGGAAAAGGCAGCTTTCAGAGATAGTACTATTAACATTTTGTTGAATGTCTTTCTAGACTATTAAAAAATGTGGTATACCCATAAAAATACATGTGTATATGTAACAAAATGAACTGTTTTGTGATCTATTTTTGTATTGCATAGCACGTTTCCACTAGGGTCTATCTGAGGAGATACTTCTTTGAGTTCTAGAACAATATATAGAGATTTTTACTGGACTCACTCCAGAATGTTTCTGGCTCTCTTTGTGGATTTACCAAGCTATTTTTATATTAGCAAAATAGCTTTGTAATCAGCTGGCTGAAACTTTTTTTTTTAATTTTTTTTATTGTTAAATCATAGCTGTGTACATTAGTGCAATCAAGGGGTACAAAATGCTGGTTTGATATACAATCTGAAATATTCTCATCAAACTGTTCAACGTAGCCTTCATGGCATTTTCTTAGTTATTGTATGAAGACATTTGTATTCTGCCTTTAGTAAGTTTCGCCTGTACCCATTCTAAGATGCACGGTAGGTGTGGCCCCACCCATGCCCTCCCTCTCCTCTAACCTCCCACCCATACCCTCCCTCTACTCTAACCTCCCCACTTCCTTCCCCTTCCTTGGCCCTTTCCTCATAGTCTTATGCTATAGTTGGGTTAGAGCCTTCATGTGAAAGCTATAATTTAGCTTCATAGTAGGCCTGAGTACATTGGATACTTTGTCTTTCATTCCTGAGATACTTTGCTAAGAAGAATATGTTACATCGCTTCTTGGCCTTTTGGCTAAGATCAAGTGTCGAAGAATATGTTCCAGCTCCATCCATGTAAACATGAAAGAGGTAAAGTCTCCATCTTTCTTTTTTTTTTTTGTAGAGACAGAGTCTCACTTTATGGCCCTCGGTGGAGTGCCATGGCATCACACAGCTCACAGCAACCTCCAACTCCCGGGCTTAAGCGATTCTCTTGCCTCAGCCTCCGGAGTAGCTGGGACTACAGGCGCCCGCCACAACGCCCAGCTATTTTTTGGTTGCAGTTCAGCCGGGGCCGGGTTTGAACCCGCCACCCTCGGTATATGGGGCCGGCACCTCACCAACTGAGCCACAGGCACCACCCAAGTCTCCATCTTTCTTTAAGGCTGCATAATATTCCATGGTGTATATGTACCACAATTTGCTAGTCCATTTGTGGGTCGATGGGCACTTGGACTTCTTCCATGACTTAGCAATTATGAATTGGGCTGCAATAAACATTCTGGTACAGATGTCTTTGTTACATTGTGTTTTTGGTCTCTGGGTATAAACTAAGTAAAGGAATTATAGGATCGAATGCAGGTCTATTTTTAGGTCTCTAAGTATTCTCCAAACATCCTTCCAGAAGGAACATATTGGTGTGCATTCCCACCAGCAGTGTAGAAGTGTGCCCTTTTCTCCACATCCACGCCAACATCTCTGGTTTTGGGATTTTGTTATGTGGGCTACTCTTACTGGGGTTAGGTGATATCTCAAAGTAGTTTTGATTTGCATTTCTCTGATGATTAAGGATGATGAGCTTTGTTTCATGTGTTTGTAGATCGTGCATCTGTCTTCTTTGGAGAAGTTTCTCTTCAAGACCCTTGCCCACCCTGAGATGGGATCACGTGTTCTTTTCTTGCTAATATGTTTGAGTTCTCTGTGGATTCTGCTTATTAGACCTTTATCGGAGGTATAACCTACAAATATTTTCTCCCATTCTGAGGGCTGTCTGTTTGCTTTACTTACTATGTTCTTGGCTGTGCAGAAGCTTTTTAGTTTGATCAGGTCCCAGTAGTGTATTTTTGATACTGCTTCAATTGCCTGGGGAGTCCTCCTCATAAAATATTCACCCAGGCCGATTCCTTCAAGAGTGTTCCCTGCACTTTCTTCAAGTATTTTTATAGTTTCATGTCTTAAGTTTAAGTCTTTTATCCAGTGAGAGTCTATCTTAGTTAATGGTGAAAGGTGTGGGTCCAGTTTCAATCTTCTACAGGTTGCCAGCCAGTTCACCCAGCACCATTTGTTAAATAGGAAATCTTTTCCCCACTGAATTTTTTAAATTGGCTTGTCAAAGATCAAATAACGGTAAGTAGCTAGATTCATCTCTTGGTTCTCTATTCTGTTCCAGACATCTACTTCTCTGTTTTTGTGCCAATACCATGCTATTTTGATCACTTTCGGTTTATAGTACAGTCTCAAGTCTGGTAGGGTGAATCCTCCTGCTGTGTTTTTATTGCTCAGTAATGTTGTGGCTATTTGAAGTTATTTCTAATTCCATATAAAATGAAGTATTATTTTTTCAAGATCTTTAAAATATGACAATGGAGCTTTGATAGGAATTGCATTAAAATTATATATTGCTTTGGGTAGTATAGACATTTTAACAATGTTGATTCTTCCCAACCGTGAGCATGGTATGTTTTTCCATCTGTTAACATCTTCAGCTATTTCTTTTCTGAAAGTTTCATAGTTCTCTTTGTAGAGATCTTTCACGTCCTTTGTTAGGTATACTCCCAAATATTTCATCTTCTTTGGCACTACTGTGAAAGGAATAGAGTCCTTGACTGTTTGTTCAGCTTGCTTATTGTTGGTATATATAAAGGCTACAGATTTGTGGGTGTTGATTTTGTAGCCTGAGACATTGCTATATTCTTTGATCACTTCTAAAAGTTTTGTAGTAGAATCCCTAGTGTTTTCCAGATATACGATCATATCATCTGCGAAGAGTGAAAGTTTGATCTCTTCTGACCCTATGTGGATACCCTTGATCGCCTTTTCTTCCCTAATTGCGATGGGTAAAACTTCCATTACAATGTTAAAGAGCAATGGAGACAATGGGCAACCTTGCCTGGTTCCTGATCTAAGTGGAAATGATTTCAATTTAACTCCATTCAATACAATATTGGCTGTGGGTTTGCTGTAGATGGCCTCTATTAGTTTAAGAAATGTCCCTTCTATACCAATTTTCTTAAGTGTTCTGATTATGAAAGGATGCTGGATATTATCAAAAGCTTTTTCTGCATCAATTGAAAGAATCATATGGTCCGTATTTTTTAGTTTGTTTATGTGCTGATTTACATTTACAGATTTACGTATATTGAACCAGCCTTGAGACCCTGGGATAAATCCCACTTGGTCGTGGTGTATAATTTTTTTGATGTGTTGTTGGATTTTGTTTGTTAGGATCTTATTGAGTATTTTAGCATCAATATTCATTAGTGATATTGGTCTATAATTTTCTTTTCTTGTTGGGTCTTTCCCTGGTTTGGGGGTCAAGGTGATGTTTGCTTTGTAGAATGTGTTGGGTAATATTCCTTCTTTTTCTATATTTTGGAAGAGGTGTAGTAATATAGGTACTAGTTCTTCTTTAAAGGTTTGGTGGAATTCTGACGTAAAACCATCTGGTCCTGGGCTTTTCTTTTTAGGGAGACTTTGTATAGTTGATGCTATTTCAGAACTTGATATAGGCCTATTCAACATTTCCACTTCATTCTGGCTAAGTCTTGGTAGGTGGTGTACTTCCAGGTATTGGTCGATTTCTTTCATATTTTCATGGTTCTGAGAGTAGAGTTTCTTGTAGTATTCGTTAAGGATTTTTTTAATCTCTGAGGGGTCTGTTGTTATTTCATCGTTACCATTTCTGATTGATGAAATGAGAGATTTTACTCTTTTTTTTCCTGGTTAGGTTGGCCAAAGGTTTATCTATTTTGTTGATCTTTTCAAAAAACCAACTTTTGGATTTATTGATCTGTTGTATAATTCTTTTTTTTTTTTTTGTAGAGACAGAGTCTCACTGTACCGCCCTCGGGTAGAGTGCCGTGGCGTCACACGGCTCACAGCAACCTCTAACTCTTGGGCTTACGCGATTCTCTTGCCTCAGCCTCCTGAGCAGCTGGGACTTCAGGCGCCCGCCACAACGCCCGGCTATTTTTTTGTTGCAGTTTGGCCGGGGCTGGGTTTGAACCCGCCACCCTCGGCATATGGGGCCGGCGCCCTACTCACTGAGCCACAGGCGCCGCCCTCTTTTGTTTTTAATTTCATTTAATTCTGCTCTGATATTGGTTATTTCTTTTCTTCTGCTGCGTTTGGAGTTGAAGTGTTCTTCTTTCTCCAGTTGCTTGAGATGTTCCATTAAGTTATTGACTTCCTCTCTTTCCGTTTTCTTGAGGAAGGCTTGCAGTGCTATAAATTTCCCTTTTAGGACTGCCTTTGCAGTATCCCAGAGGTTCTGGTAATTCGTGTCTTGATTGTTGTTGTTGTTTTTTTCCAATTTTTTTTTTTTTATTGTTGGGGGTTCATTGAGGGTACAATAAGCCAGGTTACACTGATTGCATTTGTTAGGTAAAGTCCCTCTTGCAATCATGTCTTGCCCCCAGACAGTTGATTGTTGTTTTGTTCCAAAAATTTGGTGATTTCCTTCTTAATCTTGTCTATAACCCATCTATCCTTCAGCATAAGGTTGTTTAAGCTTCCATGTTTTTGTATGGATATGCAGGTTCCTATTGTTATTGAGTTCAACTTTTATTCCATGATGGTATGAGAAGATGCAAGGAATAATTTCTATTTTTAAAAATTTGCTGAGGTTAGATTTGTGGCCTAATATGTGGTCGATTTTGGAGTATGTTCCATGGGCTGATGAGAAGAATGTGTATTCAGTTTTGTTGGGATGAAATGTTCTGTAGATGTCTGTTACGTCCAGATGTTGAATGGTTAAGTTTAAATCCAAAAATTTTTGCCTAGGTTCTTTTTGGAGGATCTATCCAGCACTGCTAAAGGGGTGTTAAAATCTCCAACTACTATGGAACTGGAGGAAATCAAGTTGCTCATGTCTGTTAGAGTTTCTGTTATAAATTCAGGTGTGTTTTGGTTGTGTGCATAAATATTAGTAATTGAAATCTCATCATATGGAGTGTTACCTTTAACAAATATGAAGTGTCCATCCTTATCCTTCCTTATTTCTGTTGTTTAAAGCCTACTACATCTGCGAATAGGATTGCAATGCCTGCTTTTTTCTGCTTTCCATTTGCCTGGAGTATAGTTGACCATCCCTTTACCTTAAGTCTATATTTGTCTTTTAATGTAAGATGCTATTCTTGTATGCAGCAGATATCTGGCTTGAGTTTTTGTATCCAGTCAGCCAACCTGTGCCTCTTTAGAGGACAATTTAAACATTAATTCACATTAATTGAGAATATTGATAAGCCTTTCGAGAGTCCGGTGGACATTTTTAATCCTTTTGCGACTGTGGAAGTTGGAATTTGATCAAAATTTTCTGGGTGGGTTTACTTTTGTGGTGGAGGATTACACTGGTTTTTATGGAGGATAGGTCTGAGAATATTGTGGAGAGCTAGTTTAGTTATGGCAAATTTCTTCAACATGTGAATGGCATTGAAGTATTTAATTTCTCCATCATAAATGAAACTCAGTTTAGCTGGGTTCAGGATCCTGGGTTGAAAGTTATTTTGTTTTGGGAGATTAAAAGTCGATGACCATCTTCTTCTAGCTTGAAAGGTTTCAGCAGAGAGATCTGCGGTTATTCTAATATTCTTGCCCTTGTAGGTGATGGTTTTCTTTCATGTCCAGCTTTCAGAATTTTCTCCTTCATATTAACTGTAGTGAAATTGATTATGATGTGTCTGGGGGATGTCTTATTCGGGTTGACTCATGCTGGAGTTCTGAAACTGTCTGCTGTCTGAATTTCAGGATCTCTTGGCATATCTGGAAAGTTCTTCATAATCTCATGGAGAAGAGACTGTGTGCCTTGTGAAGCCACTTCATCACTTTCAGGGATCCCTGTAAGACAAACATTGGTTTTCTTCGAATTATCCCAGAGCTCTCTGAGAGAATGATCTGTTTTTGCCCTCCATTTATCTTACTCTTTGAGAGTTTGGGAGCGTTTGAAAGCTTTGTCTTCAGTGTGAGAAATCCTTTTTTCTGCTTGCTCTATTCTGTTACTGAGGGATTCTACTGTGTTTCTAGATCTTTGAGGGCTGCAACTTCTTGTCTCAATGAGTCAAAATCTTTGGTCATTTGGTCTTTGAATTGGTTTACTTGTTGAGATATCTTTTGGGTTACTGCTTGGGATTCTAAGTCGATCTTATTTGCCATCCAGATTCTGAATTCGATTTCTGACATCTCAGCTATTTGTTTGTGCATGGGATCTTGTGCTGTGTCTGCCCCATTGATCCTTGGGGAAGTTGATCTCCTCTGATTATTCATATTGCCAGAGGTTTTCTGTTGATTTTGCCTCATGAATGTTTTTCACCATTGCTTCTGGCCGTCCTCAGAGTTGGGGAGGTGTCTCTCCAAGATTAGATCCCAGCAGGATCACTCTGTTGTTGCTGGATCTTTGTAGGGAGTGACCCTGTGTAGTTCCTCTGGGGCTGTCCCAGCCAGGGAGTTCTGGTTGTGGAAGCAGCTCCGGAGTGTGACACACCCGGATCCAGCAACAGGGTGGGAGGTGGTGCGCACGGTTCTGGGAGTGTCTGGCGCCCAGTGACTTTGGCACAGAGAGCCCAAGGCTCCAGCAGTCTCTGGCCAGGAGAAGGGTTCTGTGCAGAGGCAGGGAGGGCTCCTGAGGGTACCAGAGTCCCTGGCCAGACAAGCGGGCTGGTGTGGAGGCATGAGGGTACAGGAGGGAGGACGCAGGGCTGTGCAGCTCCCACAGATACTGGTCAGGGCATGTGGAGGCCCGGCAGGTGTGGGTCATGGGTCGGGGGTTGTGGTGCAGCTCTTACGGAGGTCCTGGAGGTGCCAAGCCCAGGAGTTTGAGGTTGTTATAAGCTGTGACACCACAGCACTCTACCCAGGGCAACAGCCTGAGGCTCCAGTGTGCCCAAACCGGTCTCACTCTGCCCTTGAGGGTTAAGGCTATAAGGCAGCTCAGTCCTGACTTCAGGCTGCTCAGTCACTAGGTTACTAGTTCCCGCCCAATCTTTGCTCTGCGATCCTGAGGGCGGAGCTCACCAGGGCAGTTCTCTCACAATGGCTCCCTGCGGCCAGCTCAGTGGCTCAGTCTGGGGCCCCAGACAATGCCCAAAGTTCTCCACACTACTGTTCAAGCTCTCCCCAAGGCAGTTCAACTGAGTGCCAAGTCCAAAAACACTGAAACAGTTTACAGGTAAGGCCTTTCCGGTTTGCAGTCTCACTACTGCTTATACTTACAGTGGCCTGCGGGATTAGGTTGAATGAGCACATGCAACCACTTGCCAGTTCTCCACTGTTTTTGTCCTCCTCTTGGGGTCCAGAAGTCCCTTGCTGACTTCCTGTATCCTCAAAGGGATGATTATAGGCAGATCCCACCAGCCAGAGATACCTGGAGTCTTATCTCCCCAGACTCACCATGCCCTGTTGCAGTGAAGCTGTTACTCAGCCGCGATCTTGGATTGTTCTCTCTGAAACTCTTATTTAAAAGTCTCCTCAGTACAGAAGGTCCTCATGCTTTTTTCACATTTATAGTTGATTCTTATGACTCCTGATACTTAAATTCTATAAAGTCACTGCAGATAACAAATTAGCAAATACTGATTGCTTCTAGGGGAAATAGTGGATTCAGTTGTTTCAGGCCTTTGGTTACAACATTTTCATCAATTGATCAGTAAAGACCCTTGTTTTATGTATATTTCTGTTTAAAGATACTTTATCAAATATATAGTAGATTCTCCTACTACTCTAGTTGACATCTCACTATATTGACCACCTCCTTAGACTGGGCCATGTCCCACCTGTATTTATCAGTACAGTAGGCCTAGTTCCTTATGTTGACCACCTCCATATGTTGACCAGTTTGTTACAGTCCCTTGGGTGGTCAACTTCTACAGTATATTGGTGATCATTTACATTGAACTTAGGCCAGTAGCACTGTGACTCAACCTTGAGCAAAGCTTATTTAACACATGTGTTTTCTTTCTTTCTTTCTTTCTTTTCTTTCTCTTCTTTCGACAGAGTCTCATTCTTTCATCCTGGGTTGAGTGCCTGGTGTCATATCTTACAGTAATCTCAAACTCTTGGATTTAAGTAATCCTCTTGCCTCAGCTTCCTGAGTAGCTGGAACTACAGACATGCTGCATGATACCTGGGTAATGTTTCTATTTTTAGTAGAGATGGGGTTCTCATTCTTGCTCAGGCTGGTCTTGAATTCATGAGCTTAAGTGATCCTCCTGCCTTGACCTCCCAGACTGCTAGGGTTATAGGCATGAGCCACTGTGCACAGCATGTATTTCCTCCATAAGGTACATCACAGCCTTCTTGTGTTTAGAAACACTAGACAACACTTAAGCACAACCTTTGGGGACCATTTTAAACAGTGAAATCACCAACACAAAACACAAAAATATGACACTAAATAGATCACAGTAAGGACACTTGTTTAAAGAGCTGAAATAAAAAGGCAGAATGCCATCTTGTTTGACTTCAGCTGGGAATATACCTGTCAGGTGACTTAATTTTTCACTGTTATGTGTCCACTAAATACCTCGACAGTGCTGCAAGTATTGATTTTGAAGTTACAAATAAATTTTAGTGAGTAGATGAATTCACAGATATGGAATCTGCTAATCATAGGGTTGGCTATATATTTTTTGAGCACTGACTCTATGCCAAGTACTATGCCAGGCAGTCGGCAGGCCTTCACCTAGTTAAAAGTCATTTCCACCTTCTGAAGTAGGCATTTTGCAGCAGGTGAACTTGCTTCTTGAAACTTTCTCATTCCTTCACATCAGATCCTCAGCCCTATTCACTGGAATAGGTTTGGGCTAAATAACAACCAGGCCAGGTGACTCCCAGGAGGATTAGAAAAATTATTGGTTATCTAATTCTGATGTTCTTCAGACAGTAGTCCTGAGGTAGAGTAGTATCTTCCAAGCTTTTTATTGTATCAATTTATTAAGTAATATTAATTGTATTAACAACTCAGTAGAGTGATAGTGGAGGAAAAAGGAGAGCAAATTCCTTTTAAACTACAAGTGCAGTTGTGGTGATTATTATTATGATATCTTACTTTTAGACTGAGAAGGACAGAAACCTGCTCAAAATAGTTTAAGCAAACAAGCAAATCAACAGGTGGGACCTGCCGAGTTTTCAGGAATTGAAGGCAGTCTTAGAAAGCAAGGGTAGGAAGTGAAGCCCAGGCTGAGCCTTAGAAGGAATTGGAACCAGGATTTGGCAGGTCACTGGGGTCAAAGAAACTCTCAGTATCCTCTCTTGGGCTGTGCAGCTTCTCATCTTAGCTTTTCTTGTGTATGTGCTTCATTCTCCCTTCTCTGCAGCCTGGCTCCCTTGGCTTTTCCATTCACATGGGCAAATGTTGTGCAGGCTGGCATCTTCAATTCCCCACGTCTCTCAGCTAAAGCCCTCTAAGGGACCTGGTTTGGGCATCTCAGCACCTGATTGCTAGGAACAAGAATCTGGTTGGCCCAGTCACCTGTGGCAAAGGGGGTGGCAGTTGGGTGGGTGGCATTTTGTTCTATTGATGTAATGTGACCCCTAAAAGAGCCATTTCCAGGGAAGAGGAGGAGAGGTGGGAGATAGGCTGGGCTGATAACCACAGATGGTGTGTCCTTATATGGAATATTTGTGACAAAATAATTTTGCTCCCATGCTGGAGGTTTCCTATTACAAAAGACATTTTTGAACAACCTCTCAGGCACCAATGTGCTAACCCTGTATTGCATACCAGTGGGCACCCAGGGACAGTAATCTGAGAGAAACTATCGCAGCACCCTTGACTTGTCATTGCCAGAGGTTTTAAATGGTCCTGATACCTCTTGCCTTTCTCCTTTCTGGTAGCAAGAGACAGTGGATCACTGAGTATCTTTTTCACTCTGACACCAGCCAATGTTCAGCCTGGCTCCTGAATAGTCCCAGGTGGAGGCTTTGTGTCCTCTGGCCACTTTGTCCCTAGTTTAAAACCTCTCATGCCTAGGAGTGTATTAAAAAATAAATCACCTTTGTCTGACCTTGGGCAAGTCACTTAGACTCATTGAATTTCGATCTCCTCTTTTCTAAAATAAGCACTGCCAGGCTCATAGATTTGTTGTGAGGGTTATCTGAGATGCTTTTGAAAAGGCTTCAGCACAGAGCCTGGCACGTAATGGTGCCATTCTGTCCCAGGCTGGCCTTCCTGGGTTCTTCAAGTGCAGCATGTTGCCTGTAAAACCTGGGTTGGGTAACTCCTATCTGTCTCCAGGATGGGGACGGAAAAGTGCAGTGTGTGTTACTGGATAATCTCTTCCACTTTCCATCTTCCCATTGCATCCCCCATTGTCATTAGCATGAAAAGTTAATTGCTAAGTTCTAATAAACCCCTGGGTTTAAATAGTGTTAAGTTGTTCTTCGTTATCTATCTTGAAGTATTGTAGGGAGAAAGAAATGAAATACAGGGAGAATGCTTAAAACTGCCTGGTACCTGAACGTTTACTGAATGTTCTCTGTTACTGTTAGGCATGGCTGGAATGTGTCCTCCCTCCTGTTTCAGACTGGCCCGAACCCAGCCATTCTGCCCAGGAGAAAATAATTGTTGGATTTAACTGTCTGAGTCTTAAAATGGCCTCTTGGCTATCTGAATGACTTCTTATTTTTTGGTTGTAGAACTCAGGCACAGAAAAGGAGACAATAAAAAAAGTAGATTCTATGAAAACTACAAGGAGAACAGTCTTCCCTTTTCCTTTTGGATCCCTTGTGCCACACTAAGTCCTGTTGATTTTTCTTTTGTCATTCCACTTTGCTATATTACATCTCCCCCTACTCTGCCGTCAGCCTAGATTTGGCCATCAGTATATCTTGTTTGATTTTCTGTGAATCTTTCTTGCTTAGGACTGCTAACTTCATCTTGCTCCATGATGATTTTTTTCCTAGATAAAAAGGTTGAAACAAGCGCTGTCCAACAGAAATATTGTGTAAGCCACGTATGTAAGTTTTCTAAGTTTCATTTTATTAAAAACATAATATGAAACAAGTGAAATTCATGAAAATAAAATATTTTATTTAATCCAATATATCCCAAACACTCTAATTTCAGCATGTAATTAATATAAAAATCATTAATGAGATATATTACACTCTTTTTTTTTATATGCTTAGAGCACATCTCAATTCAGATGCCAGATTTCTGTTGGAGATACTTCTATTTAGATATTATAAAATTTAGTAGTTGAACAAAATAGATTCCACCCATCCAACCTATTTGAAACATACTTAAATATTTTCCCATGGCTGAGTCAAATATTAGCTTTCAAATATAAGTTAAATTCAGGTAGACATCCAGGCCAACAGTCACACAAAGAACATTTCAAATGGGAGCCTGTAAGCCTGGAGTCCTGGTGTCCCTTCCTCACTGGCACCTCCCACTCTGTAATGCTCCCCTTGCTGGCATGGAAAACTCACTGTGCACTGCCGCTTCCCTCTCCTGGACAGCCCAGCTGCTCTTCCCCACCATGGTTCCTGGGGCTTTTTGGATTATAAAGATCAGAGAGAACAGTTCAGTCTGCCAGGTGACATAGGGGCCATTGACTAAGGATGCACATGGGTTAGAACTAGAAAAGTGCTCAATACCTGAAACAGTGTGAGGGACCAGCCCCACTCTATGTGTTGACTCCCACAGTCCCTCCGCCTCTCTTTCCCCTTCAGCTGCTCCAGCTCTGGAAGGATCTCATCTCATTAGCATCTCAGGAAAGCTCTGATAATGGAGGATCTGAGCTGGGCACCTCTGGCTAGAGAAGGTGAACAGCAGGGTGTTTGCTGGCTTTTGTTAGAATGAGGTAGCAGGAGACAGGATGGCCAGTGGGTGTTATACCAATTTCTGGCCTGGCAGGAAGTGAATTTTGCCATGCCTTGAGAGTTCTCCGTAGGAGGCAATGCCGAAACCCCAAGGCAGATGGCTGTGGCTTCTTAGCATGGCCTTTTCTGTTTAGGTAGGGTGAGCCTTAGCAGTTTGCTTGCCATCAGCATGAACTACAAAACCCTCCTGCCTTCCAGCTTGCCCTGAAATTCCTGTTTGAATCATTGTGTAAACTATTTCTAGGAAGCACATGTATTTTTGAGGAATTCAACTATGTCTTCATTTCAGCTGCTGGCCTGCAAAGCCCTAAGGAATGAGACGTAGGAAAGACTAGTTATGATGGAAGAAGGTTGTGGAATGATGGAAATGCACAAGAGAATAGAGCCCAGAAGGCCAGTGCTGAGGAGAGAAAAGGCCTAGGCCTAAGAAACATGGGGGAAGCCTTGGCCAGCTCTGCATTAGCCTTCTGCCGTTGAGCCAGATCCAAAATTCCTTTTGCCTGGTGAAGGAAGGTGACATTTATAAACGTAGCATAGAGTTTCACTAGTCATTAGGCTGTGGCCAACTAGGGTAGGTTGATGATGTAAAATCACTTTTACCTAATTAGGTAGCTGCGATTGCAAGCAAATGACATTTTGAGTAAAAAACCTTAGCTTTGAATGTCTAGATTTTGCCATTGGAAGCCATGTGACTCTAGGCAATCATTTAATCTATTGCTTCTCAAACTTCAATCCCTTAAATAGGGATCTTATTTAAAAAGCAAAATCTGATGCAGCAAGACTGGGGTAGGGCCTGAGATCCTGCATTTCTGACAAGATCCTAGGTGATGCCAAATAGCTAAGACTTTACTTCTTTGTGCCTGAGTGGCTTTAACCATGTGAACCTCAGCTATAAAGCAAAGGAGGCAAACTGTATGTTCATGACATCAGTGCACACGTGTGCTGGAGAGGTCCTCTGAGAGGGCATATGTTTAGCAGGAGAGCCATGACAAGGTCTTTCCTCCTTTCACAAGACCTGACTTAGATGAGGCCCTCAAACTCGCCACCTGTCCACAGCTGCCTTGAAATTCTTTGGCTGACTCATGCTTGTTATAGTGACCTTTTGCAGATGAACCTCCAACTTTATGATCCTGGTTGTACTTCCCATCAGCTTGGGTGGATCCATTCAACCTGGGGTTCAGACATAGCACTTAATCCTTGCTCTTTGTCCTTTGCTTACAGGTGGTTGCCTTTATGAAGTCTCCAGTGGGCCAGTACTTGGACAGGCATCCTTTCCTAGCCCTTACCTTGGTGGTATTCATTGCTGCGTCAGCTGTTCCTGTTGGTTTTTTCCTGCTCCTCGTGGTGCTTACCTCCCTGGCGGCTCTTGTGGGGGTCATACTACTGGAAGGTAGCCTGCTCAGTTATTCACCCCCCTGGAAAACGACTCAATTGGGGGGACAATATTTTCGGGCATCTGCCATTGCTGTGAGAGTTTCCTATTCTCAAAATCACATCAAACAAGGGAGCTTGGTAGAGTAGTTAAAACAAAGACACTGGAGACTGCATTAGAATTCCACCCACACCACTGTGATTTTGGACAACTTATTTTCCCTCTTTGAGCCTCTGATTTTTCTTATGTAAAATAGGGATATAATATTAATATCTCAAGGGCTTGTTTTAAGGATTGAAACTTGTACTTCCATAAAATCCTTAACATTATACATGGCACAGAGTAGCTTCTCAGTTAAAGCTAACTAGTATTATTAGAGAGACCATTCATTCCACAGGTAGTTACTGAGCACCTGTTGCATCCCAGGTACTTTGGCAGGTACTGGAATCCACCTTCTCCACCTTTTGCCTGAAGTACCACGGCCGGCTGTCAACTTCCCTTTATGTTACTAGTTAAAATTACTGGGAGAGCAAATCTGATTGGCTCAGTTTGCCTTTTCAAATCAGATCAGATACCATAGGATAATGGTCAAAGAGATGATGGTTTTCAGAGGGTTAGGTGATTACTTCTGTTCATTTCTTGGTTTTCCAGAGCTAAGAGCACCCAGGCTTGTTTCCTTGTCCAGGACACTCTGGACAGTTTATACTCAAAGGAGAAGGTGAGCATGGCAGGCAAATGAGCCAAATACAGATTGGCAGTGTTTTTTCAGTAAATATTGATAAATAGATGGGAAAATGAATGAATGTGTAGAGGAATGGTACCATAACAAAAGAAATTTGGAGAGAAAGAAGGGAGCCATTATATTTTGGCTGTATGCAAAACTTTATAACAGACATGATTTTAAAGATGGATAACAACTTTGTCTTGGGGTAGGCAGGGAAGGGATTTTTGGACAGGGGACTAACATGTGCAAAGCCTTTACAGCAGTGGTTCTTGAACTTGAATATTTCTAAATTTTACTTCCTTTTTGAAAATGCAGACTTTCAAGCCTCATCCAGCAAGTATTCTTTCACTAGGTCTGGAGTGGGGTTTAGAAATCTGAACTTTTTAGCAAGCTTCCCTGGTGCATCTGATTCTGATTCAAAGTATGGTTGATGGCCATACATTGAAAAACACTGACTTAGGATTTTTAAAATATTTAGAGAAAGGCAGCAGATCTGTTTATGTTTTCTGCCTTCCTGCCTTTTCAGGGTCCATCCTGAACCCTTCACTGTGGCTGTGGGCATGGAGGACTGGGCTGTTGACTGCTCCGGGGGTGAAGGGAAGGATATTTGCCACACAACATGTGCCAGGCTACTCGTTCTACATGTTCTTTCCCTCGTACCTTTTGCTCTTGTTGCCCCATAGACCCCCATGTTAGGAAAATATATTTTCCTTCTACTTATTATATGGTAATTTATTAATATTCCTATTTAAAAGTATCCAATTGTAGGTAAAAATGACCAATCACACCTTAGGATTAAAATGTGATAGTTGTCAGGCTGGGTTGTGAAGGATAACATCAAAAGCTACATTTAGATTTTGCTTTCTTTAGCCTGCACAGCCTTTATACCTGTAGCTTGTAGGTAAGTGTCAATAATAGTATTCTCCAGGCAGTCTGAGACACTGGGGATACTGCCTTGGCTGACTCCTCCTGGGATATACTGGGAGCCCATCTCTGACCTCGATGATGAGGGGCTCTCAAACTCAAACACCTGTGAGCAAGACAAAATGAGTGAACTGGCACAAGTGTGTGTAATACGATTTGGAAATGGTTGGGACAGAAGGCGACAGGAGAGCCAGGCAGTTGTTACCATGCCATCATGCCCACTCACCTACTTTTCCTAATGCCAGAAGTCTGTATTTTTAATGGGAAACCTCCTCACTTGAAAAAAATGTGAGTTACTTGTCATTATTTTATACAAACTGGCCCAGGGTCTGCCAGTTTTCAACCTGTTTTAGATGAAGGCTCTTCCTAACCATGTTTTCCTCCTAGGCCTGGTCATCTCTGTGGGCGGCCTGTCACTGCTTTGTGTCCTCTGTGGCTTGGGCTTTGTGTCACTTGCCGTGTCAGGGACCATCATGGTGTCCTATGTGGTGATCTCCAGCCTTATCAACTACTGGTTTTCTTCCAGGTAAATACATGTTGGGGAATAATTTAACCTTTGCCATTTGGAGGGATTTTTGCCAATAAAACCCTAACCCCTATGGATGTCCAGAAGCAAAATCATAAGAGCTGGATATTTCTCATAGCTCCCATACACATCAGACTTCAGATGGGAATTTTTGATGGGGTTTCAAACAAAAGCTGTTGCTTCCCTTTTCTGTGATACACTGATCTCATTGTCAGAGCAACTCTGCAAGGTAGTTATTATTGATTCCTTTAAAAACATGCCCATTTAATTTATGAAAGTCAAATTAAGGTATTTTTTATTTTTTGGAGGATGGAGTAGGGAAGAGAGGAGAATAATGGAAGAAAAATGACCCGCCATTCTCTTTAATATACCTATCCCCAGAGTGCTGTGAGAGCTGTGAATCTTCTACTCCCAAACTCTGCCTTGATCCCCTCTGCTTTTCAGAGTGTGACTTTCTCACCAATTGAGTGTGAGCCTGTGTTTGAATACATTGATTCTATTCCTATGGTATGGCTCCTAAATGCCAGCTGCTTCATTTGGGGACTCGAGTGCAGAAAACAGCGATCTATGTAGATGCTGGAGGGAAACCTAGCTGTGTTGACATTGCTGGGAGACACTGTGTGTGTCTATAATATGCCACCCTCCTAGGGGATTTGCAACAGTGATTTTTTTTAATGTTTGATTTTTGTGTTATGTGTTGATTTTAGATTTTGTCTTATGTGTTGATTTTAGAACCTAAGTCCAAATTCCACCGTACTTTGTTTACGCACTTGCTAAAGGCATGATAGTGGCTATTAAGCACTTGCTCTGTGCCAAGGCCTCTTTTGAATACTCTTCAGGCCTATCTCAAGTAATCCTCATAACTAGCTCCATTCTGTGATAAAGAAAATGATGCCAACTCCCAAAGCTGAGAGTAGCACAGAAAAGACTTAAATCCAGTTCAGTTAATTCCTTTCTTAGCTAAGATACAGCGTGACCTTCTAAAATAGGGGTCAGCAAACAATTTTTAGAAAGAGCTAGCTAGTTAATATTTCAGGCTTTGCAGGCCACACAGTCTCTATTACCACTAACCAACTCCACTACTGTTGGCAGGAAAGCAGCACGGATAGTAAAGAAATGAATGGGGCATGGCTATGTTCTAGTAAAATTTATTTACAAGAATAGGCGGCTGGCTAAATTTGGCCCAAGGGCTATCCAATGTTTGCTAACACTTGGTCTAAAAGAACCTATATCCTGATTTTTGCTTTCTCTGCAAAATAGCCCTTGAAATTCTTACTAAGTGGTTATCCTGTTGTTTTCAATATGTCGAAAAATAAATTTGAAATCGTTATATATAATTTGAAATCGTTCTCACAGAGATAGGTGCTTCTCCCTGGGTTGCTTCATTGGTATCCTTGGAATCACGTGCAGCTCTTCCTAAATTGTTTTTATCACTCTCAGTCTTAAAGGAGATGAGATAAAAGGAGAAATATTGCCCTATGTGGCTTATTGAGGGTGATGCTTTTGAACTCAAATCCCTCCCTGTCCCTGAACCCTGCTGTAATAGGATAACTTCTTAGAAATTATACCATAGGAAGTAGCAATTGGAATGCCTATTTATCCATAAGAGATTGAAAAAGATATCCAGGATTTGTTCTTAATCTCCGTATCCTCTCTACTCCTCCCATTCAGTTATTTTCACCTGGGCAGAGATTCTCAAGCTTTTTGTTCTTAGGACACATTTTTACCTTCTTAAGAATTATTGAGGTGTCCAAAACGTTTTTGTTTGTGTGGGTTAGAAATTATGCAGAAATTTTAAAAATGTATTCATTTAAAAGGAACAATATTACCTGTTGATATAAATAACATATTTTAATGAAAAGTAACTATATTTTCCAAAACAGAATGAAATTCTCAAGTGGCATTGTTTTACATTTTATAAATCTAATGTCTGCCATAACAGAAGTGAGCTGGGTTCTTATTTGGGTCTGCGTTCATTCTGTTGTGATACGTTGTTCTGGTTGAAGTATATGAAGAAAACTCAGCCTCACAAATGTGCAATTGGGGAAGGGAGGAAAAGCTTTTCCAGATGACTGTGGATATTCTTCTATGATAATATACAAAAGCTTCCTTAAGCAGTAGTTTTGTAAATGACAGTTAAAATTTTTGTACTCTTTTATACTAAAATATGCTGATCTACCTTATACTTTCAATGTATCTTTACCATGCATAATTTTACAACTTCATGCATTGATCATTTGGAGAATATTGATTTGCTGAGTTATGCAAATCTTCCAAATATATTGTCAAAAACTGCAGTTCCCTTTTGAGAGAAGGTGGATAATAAAGATGTATGTTTTGTTACTACTAACATAGTTGTCATCTGAGAACTGCTGCATCAGTAAATTCTTTAAAACTCAAGGAAAGATAACTTCTTCCTTAAATGATCCAAAGCATGGGATAGGGCAGGGAAGAGGATATCCAATTTATTACATGATTTAATGGGATTTTGATTCTAAACCCTAACAGATAATAAAATTAAAATTTCTTCAAAAGAAAAGAAAAAGCTGTCCTTACTTAGGTAAGTCAGCTAAATAGTCTTTGATGGAATACATTGTAGCTGCCTCTATTAGATAACTAGCCTCTGAGGAGAATAGACCATGCTGTTTTGTTATAGAAGCAGCAAGACCTGCTAGGGCCTGAAGTTGAGGAGAAGTGGGGAGCCAGGGAAGCCTGTGTTTATTTGTAGAGCCGCCCCCAAGTTCTTTGCCCCCCACTCTCTAAGCAGCCAGAGCATGCCTAGACTCTTCACAGTTTAGGAAGAGAAAAGGCTTCTTTCTTAGGTTTTGTTATCAGGTAGGAATGCTTTAGGTGGCAAGTAATGGGAAAAAAGCCAAAGCAGAGCCCAGCTTAAACAAACAGAGATTTTTACTGCTTAACAAAAAGCTGGAGACAGCCCCAGGCTGATGTGGCTGCTCTGTGGTATCACCGACATATCAGGCACCTTCTGCCTTTCTGTGTGGGCCACCCTTAACCCATTGGTTTGCCACCTCACAGCCACAAGATAGCTGCCTACAGCTCTGGGAACACCAGGTACGTTCAAGACAGGATGAAAGGAGAAAAAAAATGAATGTCCACCAAGTAAGTCTGACCCTTTTTATTAAGTAAGTGAATTTTTCCCAGGACCTCTCCCTATGCTCCCTTGGCAGACATCACTGGCTACAACTCTGTCAGATGGCCACCACTCCAAGCTGGGAGTATTAAACTTTCACAACTTCCATAGCATGAACTCCTAAGGAGAAGGGTGTTGGGAATGCATGCTGGTCAGCCAAACTCTGATATACGCTGTGGTTTTTCATAGTGGGGCATCAAGGCTACTTGAAATTCAAAGATAATCTATAGATCCAATTAAGTTAATACTAGTAGTGCCACCCCACTCCTCTGACAGCCTTCTGAAACCTTCAGTCACCAGGACTGAAAAGACAGATCTATTTCTCTTCTTTCATCCCTAAACTCCTCTCCATTGAAGGTATCAAAAAACTAAATGGAATCCAAAGATATGGGTGTGAATCCCAGCTCTGCTTTTTTAAAACTGTGTGATCTTGAACATCCTGTTTAACTTCTCTGATTTCTTTGTTTCCATTGCTAAAGTAGCTACTCCTTGCTTTACCTTTCTCAGTGAATTGTGAGGACACAGACAGAATGGGAAAATACAACATCCGAATTAGAAGAGGGGAAAAGGGTCATAACTCTCCCCCTAACCCAGTCATTCCAACCTCCTGTGTTCTGTGTTTCCTCATCTATAAAATGGATAGAGCACCCCCCCCCCCCAGTTTGGTGTGTTTCAAAGAAGCAGCTAAAAACAAACTGGCAAAGGATGTCAGGTATTTAGCTGTACACACACTTAGTGTTGCTCTTTGAAGGAAGCCCTGGAACTAACCCTTTTTTCTTGTTACCAAGCAGACCACTGATACAGCAAAACCCCAGTGGTGAATGTCAGCTGGCTATGAAGTCTGCAGACTTTGAGGGGCTCTACCAGGAATAACCTGCTGAACAGAATCGGAGCTTCTTTCAAGCATCTCTGAAACGCTGTTGAATCCTACTCGCCCGTTGGGATTATGACTCAGAGAAGGGGGCTGAGTAGTCAAGCACTCCTTGGCTGTGTCCGCTAGCTTTTTCACTGTTTATGGTACCCTGCAGTGGCTAATGTGAGGGATCATGTTGCTCTCATTTTGGTTCTGTTGGCTGACCCACACTCTCAGAGCAAATCAGCCAAGAAATGTGATGGCTCAGCAGCTGGCCCTGACTGTTCTCCCCACTTCCCCAAGTAGTATGCTGACTTGATTTGGCAGGGTCCTGGGCGTCTAGAGATTTTCCCCCTGCTTCCCACAAAGGCTATGTCCAAGGGCCCAGTTGGTGGCAAAAGTGTATTGTTTTTAGTGTTTTGTTTTTAGAAATGAGGAAAACTTTTTTTTTTTTCACTTATTCAAAACAAGAATTAGAAAAAAAAAATCCAGAATAGAACCATTTCTTCCATCCTATTTGTTTTTTATCAGAAAGAACAGCAGCATTTGGAAATAATAGGCCCTTGAAGTTGGAAGATAGAGTCCAAGTATAACTTTGGCCAACACTCTTTTTGAAAAAGTCTAAAGGTATAGTTTCCACTGTTAATTGCTGCTAATCTTTTAAATATTTGAATATTTACACTTGATGCTTTTGTATCATTTTAAAGAATTTGTCCTATTAAGATATTTCTTCAAAAAAAATAAAAAGAAAGAAAAAAGAAAAAAATAACTAAAGCACTACAAAGTAAAAATAAAACATCCTGTGGGATTTTTCAGTGGAATTCTTCAGTGGCTTATTTGCTGTGGCATTTTGTTAATTATTTATTTGGGTGGGCGTTTTTTCTTTACTCCCCCCCCACACACACACCACTACCCATCCCCTAATTACATCAGACCTGCCTATTGCTTCTCTGTCAGTTTTATGGCAGATGATAAATAATATGGCCTTTTTAGATGCTAGTGCCTGACACTCAATTCAAAGTTGCTTTAAAAAAGGCAAGGTGGTGTTGGGAGGGATTATATTCACTCAACTAGAAAGCCAAGGGGTAGGTAGATTTCTTTTTTTTTTTTTTTTGTAGAGACAGAGTCTCACTTTATGGCCCTCGGTAGAGTGCCGTGGCCTTACACAGCTCACAGCAACCTCCAACTCCTGGGCTTAAGCGATTCTCTTGCCTCAGCCTCCCGAGTAGCTGGGACTACAGGCACCCGCCACAACGCCTGGCTATTTTTTGGTTGCAGTTTGGCCGGGGCCGGGTTTGAACCCGCCACCCTCAGTATATGGGGCCGGCGCCTTACCGATTGAGCCACAGGCGCTGCCCTGGTAGGTAGATCTTTAGGCACTGTTGGATCCAGGAGCTCAGGTGATGTCATTAGGCATCTCTCAGCTCGTTTTCTTTTTTTTGTTGTTGTTTTTGTGAGCTGCCTTATCAGGCAGGCCTGCCCCATTGTGGAGGTCCCAGCAGCTCCAGATTGGCCAAGAAAGCTGCTGTTTTCCAACAAGTATTCTGGGTTTAGTTCTAATTGGACAGACTTGGGTCATGTAAGCTACCCTGAATTAATCACAGTGGCTAGGATGATGGACGGGGCTGTGTTCATTCCAGACCCTAGGAGGGAAGAGCTCAGCCCCACAGTTCCTCATGATAGGGGATGCCGGGGTGCAGAGAGACAGGATCAGGCTTCCAAAGGAGTGTGAGAAGAAAATGAGATGTATGCATGACAGACACAAACAAACGGCTGCTACTTGCCACAAAGAAGCCTAAAGCTTTAATTTGGTACAAACTTTTCTGCATCCCATGTCATTCCTATACTGACCCAAAGATGGAGTCATCTCCATTAGAGAACAAGAACTGCTTGTTTCTGCTAATACCATGGGGGTATTAATATTAAGAATTACTGTTTATTGAATGTTTCTTCATGCAAGTTTCTGACATTAGCTATAACATATATGCCATCTACCCAGGTAGGTCTTCCTATTTTCTGTAATTCAAAAATGCTGAGCATGTCAAAGCACCATACTTGTCCTCTATGCCCAAACACTGTTTTCTGAGATGGGAGGTGTGTGAAAATCCAAAGTCATAAAAGCCTCCTTCATACCCAGAGGATGTGTCAAGTGGACAGTTGGCTCAGAGAGTAGGTCTGGGCTGGGGTCTGGAAATATTTTCTGCACTGAGAGCTTTACACAACTCTCTTATGGGATGCTTTGGAGAGTGGCTAAGAGATTGTTTTAAAATATTTTTCTTATCACATAAACATTCTGGCTTCAAACTCTGACAAGTACGAAGTGCTTTCCCATGGCACTTACAAGTGCTAACTCTTTCATGAATCAATCCATAATCAAAGACCAATCACAAACTTCCCTTGCCTGCTTCTCATTTTTTATGTTCCATCAGTCTCTGGATTTTTTTTTGTAGAGACGGAGTCTCACTGTACCGCCCTCGGGTAGAGTGCCGTGGCGTCACACGGCTCACAGCAACCTCTAACTCTTGGGCTTACGCGATTCTCTTGCCTCAGCCTCCCGAGTAGCTGGGACTATAGGCGCCCACCACAACGCCCGGCTATTTTTTTGTTGCAGTTTGGCTGGGGCTGGGTTTGAACCCGCCACCCTCGGCATATGGGGCCGGCGCCCTACTCACTGAGCCACAGGTGCCGCCCCAGTCTCTGGATTTTAGAGATGAAACCAAGGTTTAAAAACTTAAAATGACTCACCCAATTCAGCCAAGAAACGCAGTATCCAAAGGAAGGCTTTGCAATGAGGTTATTAATTCAGGCTCTGTTCTTTACACTGCATGGGCAAAGGCCAATGAAATTGTTGCAGGAAGACAAGGCCCGATGGAGAGAAAGAGCACTCAAACACTACGTTTATAAGAGGAAGGGCTTTATTCACCAGCCGAGCTTACTGGCATAGAAGAATTCAGAATTGCAAATGGCTGTGCTCCCCAACTGGCTTGGTCTTTCCCTTTTTATTGACAGTCAAAAAGTTCCACCCCACAGGTACCCTTCTCATTGGCCAATTTAAATCTAGCAGGAGATGCTATTCTAGCCCCTACAGAACTACAGGATTTCACAGAACTTGGAAATTTCCTAGTTCCAGGAAGTTAAGTTTATAAATTCCCCAGAGCTGAGTCACCAGGGAGAGAACCCTGCCCGTGTATCCTTGTGGTCTCCTTGAGAAGACCTGTTCTCCTAGACTTCATCTTTCTCCGTATCCTTTCTCAAAATGAAGTGAAATAATGCAAGAATCCCAGCACAGTGCCTGACACAGAATAAGCCCCAAATGTATGGCCACAAGAATCATTTTAAAACTGAGTGAAACAGGGATGTGTAAAAGGCCTATTGTTATTAACCCAGCTGTGGAGGATCATTAAGGACTTAAGGGCAGGTTACTAAAAAGGCATCACAGCCAATGTGTGGCTTCGTGGATAGGCAGTTAATCCTCAGAGCATGCAAATACTGACCTTATACAGTCATAATGGTAATTCACCACTAGGTCCAGGGTTTTTGCTTATTTTTGAGCATTTGCCATGTGCTGGATGCAATTTTAAGCCCTGTACACATCATGTTTTCAGTAAATCCACACTACTACCCATTTTAGAGAAATGGGTATCAGAAAGGAATCAGAAAGATTGAAAAATTAAATTGCCTAAGGCACATAGAATCAGAAGCAGGATTGTCTGATTGCAAAAGCCACCCTAGCAACCAGTATGCTATCAAATGTTAATTTTTTTACTTACCTCTGAGACACTGTGTTGTTTGGTCCCATTCTCCAACATGTTGTGGGGATAGTACCTGTGACCTTTGCTGTTGTGTGGAATAACTCTAGGGATCACCAGTTGTGTGGACTGAAATGCAAACGGTTGGTGAGTTGTGCCCAGAATAGTATGGTCTCTGCCACTTTCTCTGTGTGGCTTCTATTGTCTTGCTTTGCATAGCATAGCAGGGCCCAGTCCAGAAGTCATGCACTCAGGCATGGCAAGATCAAGTGTGAGTTCACACAAGGTTGAGGATGACTAACAGTACTTTCATTTATATTCTGATCTACTTCTTTGAGTAGAAAAGGTGGAGCTAGAGAGAGGAGGTAGAATTTGAGAATAACCTGTGTGCTCTGCCACCCTGAAAAATATATGTACACATGCATACACATACCTTTAGGGATTGCACACACACACACAAACACACACACTCCCTGAATGCTTGCTAAGACTTGTGACAATTATGTATTTTTAAAGGGCTTTCTTTGCTTTTCTGAGGGAAAGGAAGGGAGGGGGGAATATATCCAGCTGAGTATTGCTCTTGAATGTGTCATTATGGTGAATACCACCCATCATTCATGGTGGAAAAATTGAAAATCAGTGATGCTGAAACAGTCCTCTTTCCACACCTCCCATCTCCCACAACCCAACTCAAGGTTCCTCCCTCCATGAAGTCATGCCTTGCTCATGTACACTGTTTCTCTGCTGAGCAGGGAATGATCTATCTGTCCTTTGACTTCTTCAGTCTGTAATGAGAATGCCACCCAACCTCTTGGCCACTGGGATACTGAGGCAAGTGATCTTCACATTATCCAAGATTATACCTTTGCTTGGCTAGATCTTTTGTTTGTGTTGGTCTCTTACATTGGTCCTTCCTCCCCTCCCACCCAGCCCCATCTCTTGCTAATGCTCTGGGGATGGAGACAATATCTGTATCTTCCACTTCAGGTAGCCCAAACCTCATGGATAGAAGCCCCTGAACAATATTTTTGCTGATTAGAAAGTTGGAGAAGATTAAATCGAGAGCAGCAGTTCTCAGTTGGGGGGTAATTGCCTCCCCCATCCACCCCCATCCACCCTCATTTGGCATTGACATTGGTATGTTTGGAGCATTGTTGATTATCACAACTGTGCATGCTTATGAGGGCTGCTCCTGGCATCTAATGGGTAGAGGTCAGAGATACTGGCCTTACCAAGCACAGGACAGCCCCCCCACAATCAGGAATTATCAGGGCTCAAATGTCAATAGTGTCAGTGCTAAAAAAAATCCTGATCTTGACAAATAATGAAATGTAACAGAATTGGTCTTGGCAATGCCAGAGCTGGTTTGGGGTCGGACCAAAATTGGCCAGGTCTGCGCCACAGTGGCCAGTTCTGCTAGTGGCATCAGGGAAACACACACCTTCGTGTTTACAAAAACAGCTCAAGTTTCTAAAGAGCTTTCATACCAGTTACCATTCTTGACCTTTCCTAATCATCAGAGAAGTTAATTTGCTCTCACTCACATTCCCTTCTCTTCAGTTGAAAGAAGAGGGAAATATAGCTAAGCAGGTGAGTCACCTGTCCACGTTAGAGCTAGCTAGTGACCAAGCCACTGGTTATCAGCCTCCCAGGCCAGGCATGAGTCCTCCCCTCATGCAGCGTTTTTTTGTTAAAGCAGAAGTGACAAGGGTAAGACATTGGGAGGGTGGACTTCTGCGTCCCATGGCACCTGGGAGTTGGCCATGCGGGCTGGACAGGGCCCTCTCCACGTGTAGGTTTCTTTTCCAGGTGTGGAAATCATTCATGTAAATTCAGGAGGAGACTCAAGGGCCAGTCCCATGCACTAGCAGTCCCTAGGCCCTGTTTGGAGCTCCTGTACCGGGGACTTCAAGCCCCTTGTGGTAACTTAACCACCAGAAGGAAATCAAAGCGTGACCTAAAGAAAGCATTTTATCTCTGAGCCAATAGAGGGCGCTCACGTGCAGGCCATCTAAAGCCGGCGCAGTAGCGACGCTTCAGCACAGAGGGCTGGAAGAAGCATCCGGCTTCTTAATTTGAACGGGCATACACACAGGGGCACATGGGAGAGGCAGATTCTGGGCCCATAGTTCTGTAGCAGGACCTGAGTTTCTGTATCGTTTACCAGCTCCCAGGAGAAGCTTTCCATCAACCTTAACTTGAGTAACAAAGAAAGAGGTATATTCTCCAATCCTCTCCTCCTGTAGATGGCGAACTTGAGGCCTAGAAAGGGAAAATCGCTTACTCAAGGCCACCCGGTAAGCCCACGGTGCCCAGGCTAGAATCCATGTCTGCTTCATCTCTGCTCACTTCCTGGCATCTTCCTTGCCTCTCTAACCCTGAAACAGAATTCAAGGGAGAGTATCCCCAAGTGTGAGTGAGAAATAAGAGACCATACAATCTGCTTTGAATCAAGTTTCTTCATCCTACAAGTCCAGTCAAGTCACTTCCCTTGCAGAAGTACCAGTGGGAATTTAAAGATGAACACAATCATACTTGGGTCCTCTTGGGTTCTGAGAGAGCCAAAGCAAAGTAAAGTTCTCAGACAAAGGTACTTTTATTTTTGGTTTACACAAAATTCTGCTATTCAAAGAAAAGCTTACATGTAACTTAGTATGTTTTTACAGATGCAAATTATAGCCATAGATCTTAAAGCTGAAGTTTCTTTAAGCTTGAATCAGTTTGGATGCTTTCACGTACAAGAAATAAAATGCCTTTATCCTCTCACTAAATATGAAATCCAGAGCCAAGTGGTTCCGGGCCTGACTCAGGGAACACAATGAAATCACCAAGGATTTATGCTTTCCATTATTTTGCTCCATCTTTCTCATGGTATATTTAGGTTTGTTTCCTCACAGTCACAAAGTGGCAGCCACAGGTTGAGAAATCACTATGTCATGTAACCTCATCCAAAAGCAGGTAGAAAAGAGGATGGTTGTAGATACTTTTTTTTTGAAATGAAGAAAAAGCAGTTCCTCCTTCTAATTTCCACTTAAATCTCATCGAACAGAACTATATCACATGGCCACCTTTTGACAAAATTTAGGTAAGAAAAATAGGGATTCATCTCGATTATCTTAGGCAAATCAGGGTACATCCCCTAGGGGTATGCTTGTCTTCTTCTCTAGACAGCAAAGAAAGGGATAGGGGGGGAGGGGAACGGCAAGGAGATCTCTTTTGATTAAGCCCTATACTATCTATCCAGTGCACTTGTGTTTTAGTTGTGTTGGTTCACAAAATAAGTATCTTTATGTTCTGCGTGAGCAAAGGGCAGGGCCAAGGAGGATTTACTTAAATCTGGAACCTCGGTTAGGAGGCTAAAAGCCCAGTGTATGCACACCAGAGTCCATTGACTCATCAGATGGAACTTGCTATAACCTAGATGTCATTTTCCAGGCCTGCCCTATGAAGTACTATAGACTGGGTGGCTTAAACAAGGGAAATTTATTTTCTCACAATTTTGGAAGCTAAGAAGTTCAAAATCCAGGAGTCAGTGTGTTTTGGTTTCTCCTGAGGCCCCTAGATGGCTCTCTTCTGTGTCTGAATTTCCTCTTCTTTTAAGGATGTAAGTCAGAGTGGGTTAGGGCCCATCCTAACCACCTCATTTTAACTAAATGACTTCCTAAAAGACACTATCAATAGTCACATTCCAAGGTACTGGATATTAAGACTTCAACATATTAATTAGAGGTGGGGGGAGACAAAATTTAGTCCTCTATTTCAGTCTCTAGGAATGTAGCTGACATTTCATCTGCAAGTCTAATGTGTACCTACCTTGTCTTAAAAGAGGTACTTTTAGCATGCTTCTAGTCCTAAATTTGCAAGAGCTTTTTATCAGGAGTGATCACAGGTTCTATCTAATGTCTTTTTGGTATCTATTGATATAATTATAGGGGATATTTTTTGATCTATTTCTGTGATGTAATATATTGATAGATTTCTAGTTATTTAACAGTCCTGAGTCAGAACTCAGATTATATAGAGGTCCTAAAAATTAAAAGGATTTTTAAAATTTGGTATAAATTAGACAAAGGATATAAACAGATAATTCAGAGAAAATGCCTACTTGCTGGTTCACAGATGGCCATCTTAGAGCTTCCTTACATCCTCACACAGCAAGAAGGCAGAGAGCTCTCTAATGTCTTTGTTTTGGAGACAAGGTCTTGCTCTATCACTGGGCTGAAGTGCAGTGGCATCATAATAGCTCACACTGCAACATCAAGTTTCTGGGCTAAAGCAACCCTCCTGCCAAAGCCTCCTGAGTAGCTAGGACAATAGGATCGTGCCACTATGCCTGGACAATTTTTCAATTATTTTGTAGAGATGATACTCTTGCTCAGGCCAGTCTCAAATTTCTGGAACCAAGTGATCCTCCCACCTCAGCCTCCCAAAGTGCTAGGATTACAGGTGTGAGCTGCCATGCCTAATCTCTATTCCTTCTTATAAGGACACTTATGCCTTTCCTAAGGTCACCCTTACGATCTCATTGCTGCCAAAAAGCCCCATCTCCAAGTATATCACAATGAGGGTAAAACTTCAATTTTGAAGTGGGGGGGCACAAAGCAGCTCATAACACCTTAGATATGACAAACCCAGGTACTGCATTGCCACTGTCCCCTGCCCTGTCTAGGATGAGTTTCCTTCCCACATCATGTACCACCACCTTGAAACCAGAAACAGAACTCCTTGGAGTTCATTCTCTTTCAGTCTTTGAGACTAGAGGTCAGAAGTTGAAAATCACTTTCACTGGGCCAAGGTCAAGGTATCAGTGGGAATGTCTTCTTCTGGAGGATCTGGGAGAGAATGCTTTTTTTTTTTTTTTTGCCTTTTTCAACACCTCAGGCTGGGTAATTTATAAAAGTAGGTTTATTTGCTCATGTTGTACAGGCTATACAAAGAGCCAGGCATCAGCATCTGCTTGTGATGAGGGCGTCAGGCTGCTTTCACTTATGGCAGAAGGCAAAGGAGAGTCAGCATATGTAAATCGCTTGGTGAGGCGAGGAGGTGCCAGGCTCTTTTTGACAACCAGCTCTCATGGGAACTAATAGAACAAGAATTCACTCATTGCTCAGAGGGTCACACCAAGCCATTCATAAGGGATCTGCCCCCATGACTCAAATACCTCTCATTACGCCCCACCTCCATTTGGGAATCAAATTTCAACCTGAGGTTTGGAGAGTCAAATAACCAAACTATAGCAAGCTTCTAGTATCTCCTACAATCCATGGCTTATGTCCTTTCTTCCAGAACTATAGAAGAGAACTATGAAAGTACATCATTTCCATCTCTGCGTCCATCATCACACTGCCTTCTCCTCCATATAGTCCAAACTCCCTTTTACAAGAAGATGCGTGATTATATTTATGGTCCTTCTGTATGCTCTAGGTAATCTCCCCATCTCAACATCCTTAACTTAAACATGTCTTCCAAGACCCTTTTGCCATACAGAAAACATACACAGGTCCCAGGGATTAGCACATGAATATCTTTTGGGACATAATTTGGCTTCTCACAGAGTCTAAACATGCTTAGACACTACTCCTTAAAGATTCTAGTTTAGTAGGTGGGATCAGGGCATGTTACAAATTATGTGCCTAATGAATATAATGATATGTGCTATACCAGAGGTTCCAAAACCAGTTATTGTTCATAATATTATGAGATTTTATACAGAATTCTTAGAATGGTGCTATTACCTCAGTGTTTACATGCTACAATGAAGCACATACAGCAATATAAGGATTATCTCATTGAAGCCTCACATGCTTCTGAAGTAGGCTGTATTCCCATTTTCCAGACATGGGAACAGGCTCAGGTTGTTCTGTCTAGCCAAGGTCACACAGCTAGGAGGGTATAGATGCAGAATCCAACCCAGTTCTTGTTCTAGAGCCCTACCTATGCCACAGAACTGCTGAAGCAGTAGAACAGGGCAGGGAAGAATAGGTGGCTTCCAGGGCACACAAATCCATTCCCATTTCTTACAACCTCCACCATCAGGACTGCTCAAAGGAGTGTTAGAATTCCACAGTCCTTTTGTTTACACCTGATACCTGTGTTACAATTACAGTGCATCACTACCTGATAAGTGAGATTACAAGCACCGGTATTGATGAAGCAGAGCCCTTTAGGATTTGAGCTTAACTCTGTTCCCACACAGTTCCTGCCTGAGTAGGCTGCCTCCTCCACAGAAGTGGATGTGTACTTTCGGAAGTTTCAAACACGGCTTTAATCAACTGCTTATTATACTTGTTCCAGGATACCATGGCAACAAGTGTTCACCCCAGAAGCTGCTCCATGCCAGTTTGGCTTTCTAATCTTAAAGCACTGCTTTAGCATTTGTGGCAAGCGCATCAAAACCAAGCCACACTGTGGGGCAGGCTCAAGGCTGAGGTGACTTTGATTTTGACCTGTGACTACACAAATGGACCAACTTGCATATGAGAGATTTTAGGTTCATGATCAAAGGCTTCTGATACCTGGGACAACCTCTCTAGGGCTTGAGTTGTTAAAAATGCTTGCTTTATAGATGAGGAAAGTGTTTTTAAAATTGTGAGTAGTGACCCATTAGTGTATTCGTTTCTTATTGCTACTGTAAAATTAATACAAACTTAATGATAAAACAGATAATCTTATAATTCTGGAGTTCAGAGTCCAAATGGGTGCAGCAGATCTGTTTCTTCTGGAGGATCTAGGGAAGAATTGGTTTCTTTGCCTGGTCCTCTATCAGAGGTCGCCTGTGTTCCTTGGCTTGTGGCCCTACACATATTATACCAATTTCTGTTTCCACCAATAAATCTGACTGACCTTCCTGCCTGCTTTATAAGGACCCGTGTAATTGGGCCCACTTGGATGATCTCACCCTTAATCACATTTACAGAGTTCATGTAATCATGTAAAGGTAACAATATTCATAGACTACAGGGATTATGTATATATGGACATAGGGATAGGTATCATTCAGCCTACTACATAGGATCAGGAAGTCATCTAAATAGCCATTTTTTAAAATACCTGTACTATAGTACAGAGTTTTACTCACAATTCTAATGTCCAACAACATGATAAAATTACAGAGAAAAGTTTGAATCTGAGACCATTTCTCATTTCATTAGAATAATGCCTTATACCCTCATAAATCAAAATCTAAAGAATGGCCTTGACCCTGATTCTAGAAATTCCAGACCTTCCCTTCCACACAACATAAGTACAGTTTCTCTTCCCACAGAGTTGAGTTTTACCCGCATAAAAATCTAGCAGGATTTAGAAAGAGCTATGTGAAAGGTTTGAACTCAAGAGTAGAGACCTGTAGTATACCAACAAGATAGTATACCAACACGATCAAGTAGACACCGTAGTTCTCTCCTGTGCTTCAAGGCGAGGTGAAAGTCCTAACACTGGAGACTTTCATAGTTCTCTACCTCACACCATGTATAGAGATTTAAAATCATTTTTCTTGCAAAAAATATATTTCAGATCCATATCTGAAATTCTTCACTTTGAATAATTTACAAACAAAATTATCGTAATAAGCTGTGGTGGGAATGTAGCAGTATATTAAGTCTGGGTCTAATCTGTATGCTTATGGCCGTAGGGTAATAATGGAATTTTCCCATTTTGTGGACTGTTAAATGCTTTCAAGATGGGAGACAGAATATGAATATAAGCGAATTTGTTTCTATACTAGATGTCTTAAAGATGGTCTGTTAGTGGTCCAGTGTGAGACTGTAATTATATCATGAATGATGCTTATGATGTAATTGCAGCCTCAGGTAAGACTGGACACCCTCAGAAAGAGCCTTAGGAGGTGGTAATGAGTAAGTGCAGATAGTGGAAAGTAACTCCAGGTTCAGCTTCAACTGTGAAATCTTGACACTAGGAATGTTATAATTGTACTTTAAGAAACTGGCTGATGGTATTCCTTTCCCTCCCCAAGAGAGGATAACTGGCCTTTAATTAGATTAACACTAAAGAAAAAATAGTACTAAATTCTTTGAAGCTTTCAGGAAAGTTGTGTACTTGAATAATTTGAATTAAAAATTACTTGTACTTTGAAGCAGGGTAGATTACTTTCTTGGGAACACACTTGGTTTCCCTTCCTATAAGGGAAATTACAGTATGCCAGTGATCAGAAGCCAACTTCCTGCCCCTATCCTGTGTGAGTGAAAGGGATAAAAGACATTAGACTCATCTAAGTGTCCCTCCAGAGGTAGGCTGTAGCTAGCTCTACTACATTCACTACTTCATTGTGAGCGCCAGAGGATTCAGGCACAGGGGTGAGGGGGGTCAGAAGAGGCCAAGTAACAGGGAGCAATGAGATCAAATCTCCCTGTCTGTGTGTGTCAGTGTCCATATAGACCAAAGCCTGCCCAGGATTGTGAATAGATATTGCATCTACTCCACAGAATGACTGAGAAACAGTTCTTCCATGCCATCGAATCTTAATGAGAACAGACAAGAAGCTCATGTCAACGACTTTATTTAGAAGTCCTCTTAGTGATTTGACACAGTTCTCTTGAGTATATAACTGATGAAGCCAACAGTTGCCACCACACCTGCTAATGTGGCCATAGCAGCTACTACTTTAGAAATAACATCTCCTGCAGCCCAATGGCCTTTGGTGTCTACAACATCTGGAAAGGAAACAGACATTTAAGTCTTAGGATTAGCTGACATTTAAATCATAAGGGTAAGCTGAAGTCTTACACATTGGCTCTCCAGAGGAGATGAAGTTAAGTCTCAAACTTAGTTTGCGGGGAATAGCCTCACCTCATAGGCCAACCTTTTTCCCTCCCACTCTTTTCCTTAATATTGCCACTTGCTTTTACCTGTTCAAGATCAAGTAGGCTGGCATTTGAAAAGGACCTTAATCTCAGCCTGTTTAATGCAACATTCTGATGCTAACAGATATGGTTAACCATCTGAGCATGTGATCTCAGATTAAGGCTATCTGGGTTAACAATGTGGGATAACAGGAATATGATCTAATGCAGATTTAAGTTTGGCAACAGCAAGTTAGATGCACAGGTCTTCTGAATACTGTTAGAAATGCTTCCTGAATTTCTTGAATAGTCATATTTTAGAGGCGTCTACTATGGTATTAAGGACAAAACTAGAAGTAACCTAGATGTCTACAAATGAAGGTCATGACAGAGCCATGTGGAACCCCACATAGCTGTTAACTGTAAGGTAGGTCTCTTTGTATAGATAAGGTGGCTAAAACAGTAAGTTAACAGATCAGTAGGTGGAATATGTGATGTTATGTTAGTGATTTCTGGAAAGATGCATAGGAGACTTGACAGAAGCTCATCTCAGAGAGGAGACTCTTATTCAGATTTACCATAAGCATGTATTAGTATATGTAAGCATTAAACTGTTGGCATAAAAAGCTAAGAATTTGAATTCAGGAAGTACCTCAGCCTTTAAAGTCCATACCTTTGAATGAAGAGCCATCTGATAACAGGAGAATGGATCCTGGGAGGCTAACTGTAACTTTCTCTTCAGTGATCCCTGTGGCTGGAGACATAAGTTTCTGTTTGACCTCTGGAATATGAGTTTGAGAGGTATGGCAATAGAATATTTAGAAGGAAAAGCTCCATGGGCTATCTCATTCTTTTATGTAGTTCTGCCTGCATTTGCAGGAGGGGTCATGTGTTACTACAAAACTGGGATGGATTATCAAAGAACATGTCTATGGCACTAAAATACCTGCCCATCCCTCAGATATGTATGGGCAAGGCAGACTGGTCCAACAAGGGGTTTCTTGGGCTCTTGAGATGAAGAATTGACCCTATCCATGAGATATTTAGTTTTGAAAAGTTGAATCTTGCTTTAAGACTCAAGGATTTGAAGGTTTTACCTCGCCTGTGCCTAGAAGATATAGGGCAAGTCACAGAACACAGAGAGGAGTCAGCAGAGAGTTGATTGCAGATTAAGGCACTGCAGTGGAAGTAGACCTACAAACAGAAGACTTAGGTGGAACCTATGTACTAAAATTCAACCTGTCCCAGGTGACTTCTTAGTCACTTACTAGGCTAAAGAGCTCCTGGGCTTCTGAGACAAAGGCAAAGGTCTTCACATCAAACCTTTGATAGAGACCAGGATGGGTCACAGTGGAACCAACAGGGTGGAAGGTGGTTTGGTAGTTGTCCATGTTGTACACACAGCTAGAAGGCACATACCAGATATCAGAGAAGGATGTCAGTCACATGCATTCTGGAGATAAGCACTGACATTGACCCCCCACACACACATACAAGTCACGTGTAAAACCCTCTGTACTATTGCTATATCTACCTTCTAGTACCTTTCTTTGACTTTGTACTTCTTGACTTATCTAATACCCATAAAGTCATAGGTTCTACACTTGTATTTTTGTATGATGTAGAAAAGTACCCATTTGTTTGCCAACTATACTCGTCAAGGAAATGTAACTTCTATGTATCACTACAGAAGACACTGGCTTCTTTCTACATGAGTTCCTGTTATGTCTCAGGCAGTATTTGTTGGTCACAGAAGAAGACTCCCTGTCATTTTCTAGTTTAATATGACATAAGGGGGTTGATGCTATGAAGAACATAGATAGCCTGGGTGGTATGTATCAAGGGTAAAAAAAAGATGGACTAGGTTAAGGGCTAAGGAGGGTCAGAATAGACCTCATGGATGAGCTGGGCACTTGAGTTTCTACAAGTGTTTAGTTAATCTCAGAGCCTTATAGTGCTTGGGTTCTATGTTAAATGGCTCAAGTGAACATCTAATACCAGTGTTACCACTTAGTGCTTTTGTGTGACTATATTCTAAAGCCCAAGAGGATTTTTTCTATCATAGGCAGGTTCTGACGTATTAACTGGACAACCTTATAGTATAGAAGATACCTACCCATCCATGACAATATTCCACTGGGGAAGAGACTCTGGGTCTGCAGTAGATGTTGCCCAGCAGTCATCTAAGACCAGCTTGATGTTGGGGTCATCCCTGTTAAGAATTCTCACTTCCATGTAAATTGGTTGGCGGAGGTATTTCACTAGAGGGTATTCATCGTTCCCATAAGGTTGTTGGTAGGAGCTATCTGAAATGGAATGAATGCTTCTTTAGTATTCATGTAGTTGATGGCTAACAGGTTGCTATTGTTCCATTAGTCTAGTAGCATCAGAAAGCTCATTTCAGGGAAAGACACTGGCTAAGAAGACACTTAACTCTTCTCCAAGAGTTATTTAAGCTGCAACATCTCACCTGGGTAGGTCTGCAGGATTAAGGTAAGTGGACCTGGCTTCACTGAGGCCACTGGATAAGGAAGACTTTTGACACTGAAGTTTAGTAGCATGTCATCCCTGCTATACGAGCACTTCACTGTCATTCTGTAAGAGAAATGCAAAGAATTTTAGGTACATTGCTTGAATTTAAACTACAGCTTAAGTATTTAAGTAGCAGTTGTATCACACCTGAACTCACTATCCCTGGATATTTTGCTTGGAGGAAGATCTGTCCAAAGAGCATGTATTTCATTTTCATAGATAACTCTGTCATTTTCAAACTAAAAAATATCAGAAAATTGGTCAACAGCCAATTACTTTAAAGATGAGTCTCAAACTCTTAACACCTACTAGTACTGACCTTATGTCTCGTTCCACATCCATTCAGAGGTATGTGAAACCGTACCAGCTCTTGAGACTGAGCCTTAAAGATAGGCCTGCAGGATGAATTTCCAACCCTGAGGGTGCTCAGGTTGAGAGCTGGTTTTGTTTGGTGGCTGTAGACCTCGAAGTCCATAAACCCATCTCGGGTGCACAGCTCATCTGTAACTAGACAGCAGTAAAGGTTAAGACAAATTTGTCTGCCATCTGATACTGTCAGTCAACCTTGAAGGTTGGAAAATTCTAAAAAAGGCACTAAAATATGTCTTAAGTTTTTGTTTGGGAAAATACCCTGATAAATAGCTTGAGTTACAAGGGAAGCTGAAACAGTTAAGCTGCTCTGTATGGGAACAGAAGGACTTTTCTTCCCCAAGGAAGAATTAGGAGACATGAAAAGGGCCATATAGGGTAAAAACCTGGTCAGAAACATTGATGAGGGGTTGAAGTAACTTAATATCAGACTTAATGTGGTTTTAAGCATAGTGTCTGCATTATTATTTACCTTGTTTTAATACTCACAAATCCTGAGGGGTTTGAGAGGAAACTGAGGTAGAAAGTAATGTTTATTTGGTCTGACTTGATGCAAATTAGAGAATAATCAGTAACACAGGGGAGATGCAATGAAGAAATGCTTATTCCTTATTCCTTTTTGGAAATTCATAGGAGTTTAGGGAGGGGGAAGTCCTTGAAGTTTTCATATTCCCTTTGATTAACAGTTTTAGCATTCTTAGGTGATAGGCTCAGGCCCGTAACCCAATATTTCCAGGTTACTTGAACGTGTAATAGTTATAGTGATTGTTTTGTAAGTATTACGGAGCTCTGATATGAAAAGTCTTTAATTTCTTCAAGCCACAAAGCAATACATTAGAATCATAACTCTTGTTTTCCCACATGTGCAAGACCCCAGGTAGAAAAAAAAGTGATTAATAAGATATCTTTACCTATATAAACTGGTGACTCACAGAGACACTCAGGAGAGATCACCATGGATACGGTCTCTAGTCGAAGGTAGAAGGTCAGCATGAGTGATGCTAAGTAGAACTTATCAAGTAGGCATTTTTCAGAGAACTGAAATAAGAATGTCAATTAGTAGCCACAGCCTATCTGAGGCTTGGTCACAGGAGGCAGGAAGGAAGTCTATTGAACACTTGGAGGGCTTACTGCAGACTTGTTCTAGCTTAAAGAGAAACCAGACAAGTGAGCTCCTATCACTTCTCTGGAGCAGGATGTCTCCCCAGGCAGGAAATTTATTGCTATAAACTCATGTCCTAAAGTACCCAGCACTGTATACTGTTTGTTGTAGGCACTACAGTGTGGGTTAACAGATCAAATTCCAAAGGATAGTGGAACATCCTGCCAAGCCAAATCGAAGTCTAAAGGATTCTACAGATGTTATTATAAAATGCTATTTTAACACTCAACACTCTGGGGTCCCTGGCAATTCCAATCAAGAATTACCCTCAATGAGGATAGTATAGGATTCTTGTTTAGATCAAGCTGTCTTGTTTTTGGAGTACAACAGAGGTTCGTCACTAGGTATTTGACAATTACACTTCAGTGAATAAAACTTAAGTTTCCATTGCAGACGTTAAAGAGGCTCAGTGTTTGAGAATAAACTTCATTCCTTGAAAAATTCACTTGTGCAAGATGATCAAATGAGACCTTCTAAAATTTGAATCTGTTACCCCAGGATTGGTGTTTATGAGCAAGTCACCAGTTGTATTAGGATTACCCACAAGAGTATACTTTAAGTCAAGATTTTATAGAGTTTAGTGGTCGACAATGGCACTTACTTTTGTTTTGAGAAGAGTTTTGCTGAAATGTAATCTCAAGCCATTTGTTGCTTCTATATCAATCCCATTGTCATGCAGCTTGCTCGCAGGAATGTTCTTGTTTTCCAAGCTCACAGACTTCAGCTTCCCAGGAAACTGAGGTATGGTAAGAGTCATGTGTGTGGCATTACAGGTCACAGGATCTGGAAGGAATGATTGACACAATACCCATTACCAGCCTTAATTAAACACCTTAAATAATATCTCCAACAACTGAAGATGCAGCTACCTGGGGCCTTACCTGACACACAGATACCTTGTGATGAGAAGACCACCTTCTGCCCAGGAGATTCAAATGTAAGCTTCAGAAACACCATGTAAAGATGACTGTTACCTTGCTGGGGGAAAGCATTTTCAGAGACATTGATTTACTTGAATCTTGAACCACTGAGAATTTTCAGGCAAGTGTAGATTCAAATATTGGCCAGCATTTTGGCAAGCAGAACCATTTTGTTCTAGACGGTCCTAGAGGTGTTCTAGTCTCAACCTTGTCCGTTCTGTAAGACTTGGAGGACTAATGTTGTCTGTGGATATCACCTGTAGTTGATCATTTCTAAGCATAAATAGTTGGTTGTATGCCATAACATTTTATAGTTATAGAGAATGTTTATGAGAATTAATCTGAGTAACATGGAATAGAACCATCCTTAAAGAGGCTGATGTTTGAGCACCTATGTACCAGGACCTGTCCTAAGTACTTTAACACATTAGTTTGATGTAGTGTCTTGACTGTTGACCTGGAAAACACCAATATCTACTGTGAGGCAAAATATGGAACAATGACCCAACCATCTTAAGATTTTTAAGATTATACTTGTTTTGTATGGCATAGATTTAAGTCTATGGAAAAGAACAGGTTGAGGTGAAGACCATGTTTATTTAATTTACCTTAGTTTACCATTATATCTTTAGTACCCTTTTAAGTACTTGGCACATGGTAAGCATTAAGATATTGAGTCATGAGTTTAGAGACATAGTTGAAAGCATGTTTGGATTTAGGGACATTGGCCCATGCCTTGGTGGTAGGTGGTACAAAGCACTTTTACACTTACCACATAGCGAGTCACTCCAGTACCACTGAATGGCACATGGAAGATCATCTTGTGGTTGTCAATCAGGAGATTAAAGCCTTGATTCATGGCCTCTGATAAGGAGAGGGTTTTGGCTTCTAGACCATCACCAACCTCAATGCTCCATCCCATCTTCATACTGGACTCCTAAAGTCAAAAGCTTTAATTAGAGGGCTAGTGCAAATACAATCAAGTCTATTGTAGTCTAATGTTTTATTGGTTAAAGGTAATATCACCTTTAACAGAATTAAAGATTAATAAGGTATGTAACTTTAATAGTTACTTTTATACCTCACTGTCATCAGCTAAACTGGAGAACATCCGTGGCAAGGAAAACTGGAAGAAAAGTAAATCATGATGTTAGGCTTATGATCTGAAGGAGAAAGTTTCTAAAATCATGCCACCTGCTTATATATGTGGAAGACAGAAGTTGCTATGTGGTTCTGACACCAAGAAGGCTGGTTGTGGATTCAATAGGAAAAGCATAGCACTAGTCATGAATCTTAACTATACCTTTAGATGTTATTTCACCTCTTTGAAGTTCTGATGTCCCTTCTAGTTGTAGGTTCTTAAATGTATGATGTTACCATGTCTATAGAAGTACATGTAAAACTACGGAATTCCATCATTGGTGTGGTGTTATTTTGATATCTGTTACTTTTAGTTATCTAATGTCAACATTAGCTGTGTTAAACTAAATTTCATGAAGATGTGATTGATCTGTTTTGCTCAATTAGAACTTGGCATCTGGAATGGGGCCTAGAATGTGGTAGTCAGTCTGTCCATTATTAATGTGATTGTAGCTACCAACAGAACCCTTTCTATTACCAGGCATGATGTGCTAAGTACAGTATATACCCTCACAGTCAATTCTTAGAGACACCTATGAAGTACTGTTTCATCACTTATGGACTTGGAAACAAAGCCTTAGGGTAGTAAGAAATTAACCCATAGAGCAGATAGTGAATACAGGATTGCATTGTGGTCTGATTTTTAAGCCTAGCTCTGTTTGGAGTACTATATTGCCCCATAGTAGCCATATTCTCCAAGTAAACAGCCTATTGCACTCACAGACATAGAGTCCTTCTTGCAGATTATAGACGTTGCAGCCCCATGGGTATCTTCTACTTGCATAGCTGGGCAGAAGAACTGGTATATGTTAGCCCCAGGTTTTAGATCAGCACTGTTGTTAATGAATCTGATGGTCATCTGGTGCCCACCATGCTGTGGGTAAATAGCATAGTAAGAACAGTAAGTGCTGGCACCTCGGTGGGAAAGGTGATGCCAGAATACCATACGACCCACTCAAGTAACTAAGTGCTAAAAGGTACCTCATTCCTATAGTGGGAGACTCCAGATAGCCCTTTGTGAAAACATAGCAAAGACTAGTATTGACAGAACCATTCTAGCATCAGGAATTAGAGTTTAGTTTGTATCTCATATCTACTTTGTGTCTGGATATCATGGTCCTGGTTGAATGGGGGTTAATATGGGGCTTCCACCCAGGTTATTCAAATAGTTACTGAGCACTAGAGTAACCGCCATCGAGCTGGCTAGAGCCATCTTCACTGTTACCTCCGACCTTACCTCAGGAAATTCAGTCTAAAGCAGGGGTCAGCCAGTTTTTCTATATTAAGTATTAGTAACATTTCTATAAGACAACTATAGAAGTGTACAAGCCATTCATAATTCAAGGACCATTAAAGGAGGGCATGAACTGGATTTAACCATCCACAGCTTGTGGTATACAGATCCTCAGTCTAAGGGAATGTAACTCTAAAGCCCTTTGAATCGGGAAAGTCTTTAGAAAGGGAGAGTTTAATTACTGAAGAATCAAAAAGGGCATGTGATTACTCCATTGGTCAATCACAGACGGCCTCAGACCATATCACTTATAGTTCAAACCTCTTTGCAGAGCAGTAGACCCTGTAGAAAGTATTTTCTCAAAGCTCAGACCATAGATTTGCTTCAGAATCATATGGTGTAGCCTGTTAACTCTGCAGGTTCCCAGAGATCACCCCAGACCTATGTTATCAACTAGTTAAAACCAAACTTAGTTTTCAGGTGATTCTTTGGCACAGTAAAGGCTGTGAATTTTTGCTTAGGCAGGTTGCTTTTATTGTTCCTAATAACCTTGATTGGGCACTACTATTACTGCTTAGCTACTATTTGCCTTCTAACAGCTGTTTAGGCAGGATGGACATTTTCTATTTGCTGGTAGCAAAATGGTCTTACATCTCACATAGGGTTTACAAATTATGTTTGGGCACTTGGCACAGAAACTGGACACAAGTCTTCATCCATGTAAGACTCTTCTTTAGTTACCCAGTAGAGAGGGTACCATTATCCTCATTTCCCAATGAGCAAATAGAGGCTCAAAGAGCTTAACTTGTTTGAGTTCACACATACATACTGGCAGTCAGGGCTCAAGCATTTGAACATGAGGGTTTAACATCAACACTGACATTGCAATCCTGATAGTTCCGTGTTATGGGGTTGCCCTGGGCAATGGTGGCTCTCTGGCAGCACTCTTGGCTTGTTCCCTGGTGCCAGTAGTAGTTCCCGCTTCTCAGTTGTGATAACCAAAAGTTGCTCCAGACTTTATCAAATGTCCTCTGGACAGGTTAAGGAGGAGAAAAACCCCTCCTTCACCCCATTTGAGAAATGCTGCTATATCCAAAGAGTAAGTTCTTAACTACCAGGACTAAGACAAGTAACTATTAGGTTACGATATGCTTCCCAGGGCACTCCTCAAAGCAATTACTTACCACTCTCATGGTACAGTCATCATATGGGGCACTCAGGGTGAGCTTCTCTGGGTCCAGGATATAAGTACAGTTCAGCATTTCAACAGCAAAGGGATCTACAGAAACCAGATCAGATTAGACAGGATGGCTGAGATGCACACACCTGTGACAGCCATAGCACCAAGACTGCCAATCTGTTTCCAAGGCACTTCTATCGCTTCAGTTTATTCAACTGTGTGATATGGCTCAAACTTTAAGATGCCATGACTTATAGCTGTGAGTTTCCCAGAGATCCTTATACACTTTCAAGGAAACAGATCTCCCACTCTTGGTGGCATCATGCAAATCAGGGACCACCCGCTCCCATGGGGCTGTGGGAATTGGATGTCAGTTGATGCCAGAGTTGAGCTCTGCTTACCAGGCAAATGGGACTGGCCCTGAACTAGGGGTGGTCTACTTTGTCAGAATTAAGATAATACACATTACCTACCCACCACAGATGCATTCCATTTCTCAGTGTCAAGACCATGTGAAAACTTCACTATTATTCCATTTTCATCACAAATGATAGTTCCTGGAGAGCAAAAGCAGCATGTCGGGCCTTTGAGCGACATGAGATGCAACTCCTAGAGAGGTAGAGGAGACCTCTCCTCTCCAGTGGGTATCAGGGAAGGATGCCAAGTGAACAAGGCAAGAATTGTTCCCTATCCTCCAGGATCCCACAGATGGGTGAGAAATGCAGACAACTACCATGCAGTATACCAAGAACTGTAAGGAGGTACCAAGCACTCAGGGCTTTCTGAAGCACACCAGGGAGAAGCCTAGATTAGGGCAAAACAAGCACATCTGTAGACACCAGCTCAGAACCTTGACAGTGGAACTGATGAAGTTACGTCTATGAAAAATGGAACAAAAGCTTTGAAACAGGTGTTGCAAGTTAAAGTTGAAAGTCCTGGGTAAGCCCCAGATCAAGTTTTGTACATGATCTGACACTTCACAGCCTCTAGCTCAGGTAGCAGTAGTTCTAGTTTTGCCTGTTACATTGATACCTTTTTAAAAAGTCATGAATTTGTGATTAGAAACTACTAGTCCTAGAGATGGGGGAGAGGTTATTATTGTGGTTGGCTGTTCAGTAAAAGTTTCACTCTGTTGCCCTGGGTAGAGTGCAGTGGCATCATTTTAGTTCCTCATAACCTCGAACTTCTGGGCTCAAGTGATCCTTCTGCCTTAGCCTCGGGAATAGCTGGGACTACAGGTGCCTACCACCACACCTAGCTAATTTTTTTTTTTCCAAAGTAGACACAGGGTCTCACTTTTGTTCAGGCTTGTCTCAAACTCCTGAAGGCAAGCATTCTGCCCATCTCAGCCTCCCACAGTGTATGTAATCCTAGCCCAAATCAGTTTGTCTTTTTTAATTCTTTCATTTAACTGCCATAGTAAGCCCATAGGCAGACATTGGGACTGTCCAGTGACTTGATGAAGGTAAATAAGTGGAGGTTGAGTGACTGGAGGTTGTCTGAGCCAGGAGTATGTTTCATAGCCATTTAGGCATTCTCATTACAACCCATTCTTTCAGTTAAGGGGACTTCTTGCACCCAGGAGACATACCTGGGAAGACAGGATCCACCGACTGAGAGACATCTGCTGAGTTCACTGAAGTCACAAGGGTGAAGAAGAGAGAAATTGACCAGGAGATGCTGGTGAAAAATTAAAAGCTACCTTAATGTCCATAATTAAGGAACAGTTAAAAAGAATAATAAACTAAGTGAACATGACCCACCATGTCCACTCCCCTTCGGTCCCAGAATGGTAAGTACCTCCAGCCTGCACTGAACCAGCTTAAAGGAATCCCAGAAGCTCCTCTCTGTCTGCACACCATGGTAGAAGGGACTACCAAACCACCTGGGTAGAAGGTAGGCTGTTCTATGTTTTTATAGCAGGAAGTCAGCTGTGACTTCACCCTCTCCCCGTAGGGGCACCTGAATCTTCTACCCTCCCAGCTGAGAGGGAGGGATTTGGGAAGGAAATAGCATCTCTCCTTCCTAACACCTGCCTTGGGTGTTCTGCCAGCTGCTTCTGTGGTCCAGGAATGAAATCAGCATTCCCTGAAATTGACTCCAGGTGAGGGAATTGGTGTTTTCCCATAACTTTGGGAAAAATTAGGCTCTTTTGGACACACTATTTACAACTCCAATGTAGAGTGAAGTGGATGATGGGCTTTATTAAGAAAAGAACATGTCTTGTTCACATCATTAAACCTTTTTATACAGTAACCTCTAGTCTCTTGGCTATTGTGGCTGTTGTCCTAGTAATGTGCATAAGTATTTCTAAAAAAATAAATGAAGAATTGTTGACCCCAAGAATAAAAGTTTAAGCTTACTGCAGAAAAAAAAATGCAGACAAGTAAAAAAAGATAACAGAAAAAAGCTAAAAGTTCACCCATAATCTTGCCACTATTAGTATTTAGGTACTTTATAGACATTTTCTACAAATACCACATACAATTAAAAGAAAAAAAACTTTGAGAGCAAAGTTTTAAGTCTGTTTTGTAATCTTCTATTACATGTTATGGACATTTCTATATCAAACATAAAGCTCTTCATTTTTAAGGGGGCATAGTATTCAATGTTGAGATAAGTCAGTGTCTATTTAACTGTTCCTTAATAATGGGCGTTAAGGCAGCTTTTAATTTTTTTATCAGTATAAAAGATCATATAATGAGATTTCTTATACATTTTCTTGGTTAACAAAGAATACATTTCTAGAAATAGAATTTCTGAGTCAGATGGAGTACGGATCTAAATGAGAATGTCATATTGTCATACTTGGGAGTTTACCTATGGGGAAACAAAGGCAAAGCAACTTGCCAGAGCTTTGAAAAGTGAATGTCAAGACCAGGATGAGAACTTAGATTTCCTGAGACCTGATCAATGTATCTTTTCTGTCATGGGCATTTGAGACACCTAGACATCTGCAGTCCATGTTCCATAACAGGTGAATATACTGCTCAAACTCTGCACAAGTAGCATCAGTTGGCATTTACAAATAGTGTTGATTTATATGTTGCCTTTGTGGTGAAACTTGAGGTGTCTGAAATACTATTGTAGGTTAGTATTTTCCTGACTTTCTTCATCAAAAAGAATCAAATGGGGCTCTTGCTAATATCACAGATTCCTGGGTTTCACCCAGGAGCTGCTGGTTCAGACTTTCTAGAGGAGGGACCTGGGTAATGTCAGCTCAACAAGCACCACATGTGATTCTTATGATCACGAAAACTTGGCAAATACCTGGAGGGAGGGAGGCAAGAAAATGAATGGTTGCTGGTGATTTACCGGACCTAATTAATTAGATTATGTCCCAGTGAAATTGGGGAGAGAGAATAAATACAAATAAGCGGGTTTGGGGGGTATAGTGATTGTTAACAGGAAAAACCTAAACTATATAAAAAAATTTAAAGAAGTTTATTCTGAGCTGAACTTCAGGAGTGACCATGAGTCTGAGAGCCATACCCCCCAAAACTTGAGTAAGTGGCTCCAAAGAAGTTGGTTTACACTTTGGTTTCATACATTTTAGGGAGACAGAAAGTGAAAGTAAAATAATACATGGAAAATATATGTTGGTTTGGCCTGAAAAGGCGGGAGATGTCATAGTGGGAGTTTACAGGTGGGTTCAAAGATTCTTTGCATTGTAACTGGCTAAAGAAATAAAGCCTTGTATAAAGGTTTGGAACGTTTTAAGTTAGGGAAGTCTGTTAATCAGAGACACACCATAGATTCAAGTGATGTGTTAAGCAAATTGATGCTCTGTAGGTGTGATTTAACTTTTGCCCTGCATGGCTTTAGGTCTTGTTAATAACTTAGTACTTTATTGCCACAAAAATCTATTGTCAGTTTTATGGTTTCTGTTTTAACATTAATGTTGGTCAATTGTATCTAAACTCCAAAAAGGAGAGAGTATAATGAAGTCTGTCTGACCTTCCTTCTCCTCAAGGTCAGAAACTCAGTTTTAAGATTTTTCTGGGGCCAAGGGTGGGGTCCCTTCCATTTAAAGGGGGCCTTAGGATTTTATTTTTAATTTGTAAGATGGTAAAAAATTTCATTTTACAGCAGAAGCATGATAGCAATAGTTTCTCCTTCTACGTGTATTTCCAAAAAGTGGCCTTCTTTTATACAAATATGAAGGTAATTTGTTACCACAATGGTTAAGACTATGATGAGAGGACTTTGGAGGAAGGAGCATGGATGCAAAATTCAGAGACCTACTAAGGGAGTAGTCAGAGAGATAATAGATTAATGTGTTTGTTCAGCCACCCCTGGTACCCCCTCCCCAGGCTCACTCCTCCTCCCAGGCTGTGCCTTTTACTCGAGTGGGAGGTTTTGCCTTAAAAGAGCAACTTGAGTCAGACTGGATCCAAATTGGAGCCTTCTGGGGAGTTAAGGGGACATGGAGAGAAGAAGGTCCCTTATGAATGTGGTAAGTGCCCCAGAGATTAATTTCCTTTGCCTCACCTAAACCAGGCCTATGGTGTTTGAGAAATAGTTACCAAACAATCGGCTCCAGGCCAATAGGAACCAATGTCTCAGATTCTGCTCTAGAAAAGCTCAGTGTAAGTGCACAAGGACACAGATGTTTTCAGTGCACCTGGCTTTAAAAACAGGAAATGGCTACTCAGTACTAGGACAGTGCTTTATATCAAGAGGTAGAAAAAACTAAAGTCTTTAAAAAAAAAAGACAGTCTTAATATTTCACTAAGTAAACAGTGAAAGCTCTTGCAAACGTGTGTTTTCCACACTTTTTTCAATGCACCTTTCTAAGTTTGCTAGTTTATGAGCACAAGGTGTTTCCTCTCCTCTCCACTATCCAGGTCTTCCTACCTGAGTATCATGAGGCCAATTTTCTGCTGCTAATCGCAAGACCATTCTTCAAGGGAATTTTAGGTTGCTCTTAGGTGTTAAAAAAAAGCCCAGTAGTTCCCTTGTTGCCTCATTTGGGCTGGTGCCTTCCTCTTTGAAGTGTACTTCCTATAAACAACAGTTTAGAACTCTTAAATTCAGAATATGTTGTCTTTTTATATAATTATAAAAATATTTACTGAGGATAACCTAAATATCATCATCTGAAGATGGTTAGACAAACTACAGGACTTCAGTGACTGGAAACCAGCGTATGGATTGTATGGATTCATTCAGATCCATGAATGCTGATGTGAAAGATGTAATAAAATTGGAATTTCAGAGCTGTATAATTCCTATATTTTCATATTTTGCTTTGAAAGAAAAATGAAAAACCCATTTACCCAAAGGAAGAAGATGAGGCACAGAATATAATTTTAAAGAGTTTACTGGTGTCAAAGTGAGGACAGCTGCCTGGGAAACACTCCCCACTTTGCCTTGGGGAGTGCTCCATTTACCCTTTGTTACAAACAGGCTTTCAAAACCGAACAAGGAGTGAATGGCTACAAAGTTATTAGAATTCTCATTCAAACAATGGCAAATTCTCATTGGTTTACAGAATTACCACTGATTAGTAATGGGCTGTACATTGTTGAATTATAGGGTATAAGTTACAATGTCTGGAATGGTTGGGATAGTTTTATGGCTGCTTAGAGTCAGTCAGTCTACAGTTTACATATAAGTGGCCTCAAGAATAATTACTAAGCTGAAGGTGGGAATAAGAATTGACCTCTATCACATTTCATTGCCTCTCTATGCCTGACATTTTAAAGAGAATTGTATTCTTTAGGTTTTTTTTTTTCTTAAACGTATGTGTGTGTCTATATATTTGTGTCTGCATGTGGGTATACAAATGTATATTTGCATTACATATGTAGAAGAATATCCCAGAGAGGTAACAGTGTCACCCAGGGAAAGACAGAGCACCAGTGTCTAGGCAGTCTATTGTTCATTGTAATTCATTTGTGTTCCTTATGGGTATTAAATATATTTAATATTATTGTTGTGGGTCATGGGTCCCGGTTTCCTGAATGCAGTTGACCTGGTTTGATTATTCAACTGAGCTGGAAAGTTCAACAGAGGAATGGTGGTAATTGAAAGTAAAAATAAATAGAAACTGTAAATAAAAGTGGAGCAGCACGGGCAATGTGGATAGAAAGCAAAATTAACCTGCACAAGTTTCAGGGTAACAAAGAGAAAGTTTAGAACACTTTCAAAGGGGCCCTCTCATGAAGGAGAGACAGTGAGAGAGACTGAGACACAAAGATCTGCGGGGGTGTAAATACTCTTTTTCTCCATCTGAAATAGGCTGCAGGTCTTTCATTGGCCTCTATAGCACACAGGCAGTATTGCCCTTTTCTACTGGCCATTGGTTACCTAGGTTATTTCAGACCCTCATTCTTAGGAACCCTCCAGACTCCCTAGTTCAGTAGGCCGGACTTTCCTCCAGGTCTCTTTCAAGCCCTTTTCTTAGTGTTCCTTCTCAATTATCTCTGGAAATAGGAATGAGAAGACAGAAGTGTTGGAGTTCAGTCATTTCCCTAGCACTGAAATCTCCTTGCCTATCACAGAAGAGAACACACTGAGGAATTCAATCACACCTGGATGCACTTTTTCAAAAGATAATGTCTGCCCCTTTAGCTCATTTGAATTTCAAAGAGAGAATCATTTACAAGGTGACTTCTGTCTCCCAGGTTAATTAATTCTCCCAAATAATCATTTACTGCTCCTTAGGAGAAGTGTCTACAATACCCATCTTCTTCCTCCCTTATGAAAAAGGGTATATAAGCTTCTGCACCACTCTAGGGGAGGGAAGGGGAAAGAATCAGAGTGATTCCCTCCTTTCCTTTATGCACATTAATAAATTTGTATGCATTTTCTCTTATTAATCTGTCTTTTGTCAGTTTATTTTCAGCAAACCTTCAGAGGGTGAAGAGGGGAGATTTCTCTCTTTATTCTTACAGGAGAATGGATGATTCCTGCTTTTTTTGCCTTTATTCATTTCTATTTTGATTGAATTGTTACAGTAATAACATTGACAACAACAAATCTGATTCCTAAGTAATCTATATAAGCTATAGAATCAAAGACTCAAGGATCAAAACTCAATGGTATAAATGTATAACACCCAAGTGTTACACATTTTGAGCATTAGGCTTCCAAACAAAGTCCAACTCCCTATTGTAAAAATGAAGATATTAAGTCTAAAGAGGCTTAGTGACTTGTTTAAGGTCATTTACCAAGTTAGTAGCAGACAGAGCTCACTGAGAAACTTTGTCTCCTAATGGCACTCCCTGCTTCCAACCTGCCCTTTCTAATTCAATTTGATTTTCTCTGTGTTTGCTTGCTGCACACATGAGGGGGTGTTTTAAAACTGTATTTCTCATTCCGTGCACTTAGCTTTAAAAATACCAGATGACATTAATTAGAATTTAGCAGTATAAGATAAATAAAAAATTGAAAAATGTCTACCAGTTATGCTAATACAGCCTTAAAATAGTGTTCAAATGTCAAATATGAATTTAACTTGGAAAAATAAGGTAGGATGATGTCAATGAGAATGTTCTTGAACATCATACCATAGTTCCTTTAACAATCTAACTATACTATGTTAATGGTGTTTTCTCCTTTGGACCTTTAGACCAGTCCAGTTGAATGAGCCTCTAATAGTAATGCATTCAGAGATAACTAGGGCAAAGGTTTTATCAATCTATAAATGTAAGAGCGGGATGACTTGATAAATGCATGAGAAGGCACAGAAGTTCTAAATAAAACCTCATTTATATATGAATGATAACACAAATAACTCTGTAGGTAAGTTGCTAGGGAGAAAAGGTTTCCTTAGCAATGTAGCATACTCTTTTTGGTTGATAGAATATAAAATATATGTATTAAGTATCAAAGTTCTTAAGGTGATGTGCTAGATTTTTTTTTTATTATTAAATCATAGCTGTGTACATTAATGCAATCATGGGGCACCATACACTGGTTTTATAGACCATTTGACACATTTTCATCACACTGGTTAACATAGCCTTCCTGGCATTTTCTTAGTTATTGTGTTACGACATTTATATTCTACATTTACTAAGTTTCACATGTACCCTTGTAAGATGCACCGCAGGTATAATCCTAACAATCACCCTCCCTCCGCCCATCCTTCCCTCTCCCTTCCCTCCCTCTCCCCATATTCTTAGGTTATAACTGGGTTATAGCTTTCATATGAAAACCATAAATTAGTTTCATAGTAGGGCTGAGTACATTGGATACTTTTTCTTCCATTGTTGAGATACTTTACTAAGAAGAATATGATCCAGCTCTATCCATGTAAACATGAAAGAGGTAAGGTCTCCATCTTTCTTTAAGGCTGCATAATATTCCATGGTGTACATATACCACAATTTATTAATCCATTCGTGGATCAATGGGCACTTGGGCTTTTCCCATGAATTAGCAATTATGAATTGGGCTGCAATAAACATTCTGGTACAAATATCTTTGTTATAATGTGATTTTTGGTCTTCTGGGTATATACCTAGTAGAGGAATTATAGGATTGAATGGCAGATCTATTTTTAGATCTCTAAGTGTTCTCCAAACATCTTTCCAAAAGGAATGTATTAATTTGCATTCCCACCAGCTGTGTATAAGTGTTCCCTTTTCTCCACATCCACGCTAACATGTCTGGTCTTTGGATTTTGTGATATGGGCTAATCTTACTGGAGTTAGATGATATCTCAAAGTAGTTTTGATTTGCATTTCTCTGATGATTAAGGATGATGAGCATTTTTCATATGTCTGTAGGCTGTGCGCCTGTCTTCTTCAGAGAAATTTCTCTTTAAGTCCCTTGTCCAGCCTGCGATGGGATCACTTGTCCTTTCCTTGCTTATATGTTTGAGTTCTCTGTGGATTCTGGTTATTAAATCTTTGTCAGAGACATAACCTGCAAATATCTTCTCACATTCTGAGGGCTGTTTGCTTGCTTTACTTACTGTGTTCTTGGCTGTGCAGAAGCTTTTTAGTTTGATCAAGTCCCAGTACTGTATTTTTGAAGCTGCTTCAATTGCCTGGGGGAGGGTTCCTCCTCATAAAATACTCTCCCAGACCAATTTCTTCAAGGGTTTTCCATGCACTCTCTTCTAGTATTTTTTTTTTTTCGTAGAGACAGAGTTTCATTTTATGGACCTCCGTAGAGTGCCATGGCATCACACAGTTCACAGCAACCTCCAAATCCTGGGCTTAAGCGATTCTCTTGCCTCAGCCTCCCGAGTAGCTGGGACTACAAGCGCCCGCCACAACACCCGGCTATTTTTTTTGTTGTTGCAGTTTCTTCTAGTATTTTTATAGTTTCATGTCTTAAGTTTAAATCTTTAATCCAGTGAGAGTCTATCTTAGTTAATGGTGAAAAGTGTGGGTCCAGTTTCAGTCTTCTGCAGGTTGCCAGCCAGTTCACCCAGCACCATTTGTTAAAAAGGGAATCTTTTCCCCACTGAATGTTTTAAATTGGCTTGTCAAAGATCAAATAACGGTAAGTAGCTGGGTTCATCTCTTGGTTCTCTATTCTGTTCCATACATCTACCTTTCTGTTTTTGTGCCAGTACCATGCTGTTTTGATCACTGTTGATTTACAGTATAGTCTGAGGTCCGGTAGCATGATTCCTCCTGCTTTGTTTTTATTTCTGAGTAATGTCTTGGCTATTCGAGGTTTTTTCTGATTCCATGTAAAGCGAAGTATTATTTTTTCAAGATCTTTAAAGTATGACAGTGGAGCTTTAATAGGGATTGCATTAAAATTGTATATTGCTTAGGGTAGTATGGACATTTTAACAATGTTGATTCTTCCCAGCCATGAGCATGGTATGTTTTTCCATTTGTTAACATTTTCAGCTATCTCTTTTCTTAGAGTTTCATAGTTCTCCTTATAGAGATCTTTCAAGGCTCTGTTAGATAAACTCCCAAATATTTCATCTTCTTTGGCACTACTGTGAATGGAATAGAGTCCTTGACTGTTTTTTCAGCTTGAGTATTGTTGGTATATATAAAGGCTAAGATTTATGAATGTTGATTTTGTAACCTGAGATGCTGCTGTATTCCTTGATCACCTCTAAGAGTTTTGTAGTAGAATCCCTGGTGTTTTCCAGAAATACAACCATATCATCTGCGAAGAGCGAAAGTTTGATCTCTTGTGACCCTGTATGGATACCCTTGATCGCCTTTTCTTCCCTAATTGTGATGGCTAAAACTTCCATTGCAATGTTAAAGGACAGTGGAGACAATGGGCAACCTTGTCTGGTTCCTGATCTGAGTGGAAATGATTTCAATTTAACTCTATTCAATATGATATTTACTGTGGGTTTGCTGTAGATGGCCTGTATCAGTTTAAGAAATGTGCCTTCTATACCAATTTTCTTGAGTGTTCTGATCATGAAGGGATGCTGGATATTATCAAAAGCTTTTTCTGCATCAATAGAGAGAATCATATGGTCTTTGTTTTCTAATTTGTTTATGTGCTGAATTATGCTTATAGATTTATCTATATTGAACCAGCCTTGAGACCCTGGAATAAAACTGACTTGGTCATGATGTATAACTTGTTTGATGTGTTGCTGGATTCTGTTTGTTAGGATCTTGTTGAATATTTTTGCATCTATATTCATTAGTGATATCGGTCTATAATTTTCTTTCCTTGTTGGGTCTTTTCCTAGTTTGGGGATAAGGGTGATGTTAGCTTCATAGAACGTGTTGGGTAGTCTTTGTTCTTTTTCTGTATTTTGGAACAGGTTGAGTAATATAGGTACTAATTCCTCTTTAAAGGTTTGGTAGAATTCTGATGTGATTCTATCTGGTCCTGGGCTTTTCTTTTTAGGGAGATTTTGTATGGATGATGCTATTTCAGAACTTGATATTGGCCTGTTCAACATTTCCACTTGATTCTGGCTAAGTCTTGGAAAGTGACGTGCTTCCAAGTATTGGTCAATTTCCTTCAGATTTTCATATTTCTGACAATAAAGTTTCTTGTAATATTCATTAAGGATTTTTTGAATTTCTGAAGAGTCTGTTGTTATTTATTCTTTGTCATTTCTAATTGATGAAATTAGAGATTTTGCTCTTTTTTCCTGGTTAGGTTAGGCAAAGGTTTATTTTATTGACCTTTTCAAAAAACCAACTTTCTGATTTATTGATCTGTTGTATAATTTTTTTGTTTTCAATTTCATTTAATTCTGCTCTAATTTTGGTTATTTCTTTTCTTCTACTGGGTTTGGGGTTGGAATGTTCTTCCTTTTCCAGTTGCTTGAGATGTCCCATTAAGTTGTTAACTTCCTCTCTTTCCGTTCTCTTGAGGAAGGCTTGCAGTGCTATAAATTTCCCTCTTAGGACCGCCCTTGCGGTATCCCAGAGATTCTGTTAATTCGTGTCTTCTTTATCATTTTGTTACAAAAATTTGGCAATTTTCTTCTTAATCTCATCTGTGACCCAGCTATCATTCAGCATAAGGTTATTTAACTTTCATGTTTTTGTATGATTATGTAGATTCCTGTTGTTACTGAGTTCAACTTTTATTCCATGGTGGTCCGAGAAGATGCAAGGAATAATTTCTATTCCTTTAAATTTACTGAGGTTAGACTTGTGACCTAAGATGTGATTGATTTTGGAGTATGTTCTGTGGGCTGATGAGAAGTATGTGTATTCAGTTTTGTTAGGATGAAATGTTCTGTAGATGTCTGCTAAATCCAAATGTTGGGTGGTTAGGTTTAAATCTAAAATTTCTTTGCTGAACTTCTTATTGGAGGATCTATCCAACACTGCCACAGGAGTGTTGAAATCCCCTACCATTATGGAGATGGAGGAAATCAAGTTGCTCATGTCTTTTAGAGTTTCTCTTGTAAATTAAGGCACATTCTGGTTGGGTACATAAATATTGATAATTGAAATCTCATCATATTGAGTATTACCCTTAACAAATATGAAGTGACCATTCTTATCCTTCCTTCGTTTTGTTGGTTTAAAGCCTATTGGGTCTGCAAATAGAATTGTAACACCTGCTTTTTTCTGATTACCATTTGCCTGAAATATGGATGACCATCCTTTCACCCTGAGGCTATATTTATCTTTTAAGGTAAGATGTGACTCTTGTATGCAACAAATGTCTGGCCTGAGTTTTTGTATCCAGTCAGCTAACCTGTGCCTCTTTAGAGGACAGTTTATGCCGTTCACATTAATGGAGAATATGATAAGTCTGGTAAAATTTTAGGTATTGAGTTTTTCGAAAGTCCAGTGGACATTTTTAATCCTTTCGCCACTGTGGAAGTTGGAGTTTGATCAAAAGTTTCTGAGTGAGTTTACTTTTGTGGTAGAGGATTGTGCTGGTCATTATGGAGGATAGGTCTGAGAATATCCTGAAGAGCTGGTTTGGTTATGGCAAATTTCTTCAACATGTGAATTAAAGTATTTAATTTCTCCATCATAAATGAAACTCAGTTTAGCTGAATACAGGATCCTTCGTTGACAGTTATTTTGTTTTAGGAGATTAAAATTCAATGACCGCCCTCTTCTGGCTCAAAAGGTTTCAGCAAAGTCATCCGCAGTCATTCTAATATTCTTCCCTTTGTAGGTTATGGTTTTGTTACATCTGGCTGCTTTCAGAATTTTCTCCTTAATATTAACTTTATTGAAGTTAATTATGATGTGCCTGGGGGATGTCTTATTTGGGTTGCATCATGCTGGGGTTCTGAAATTGTCTGCTATCTTAATTTCAGAATCTCTAGGCATGTCTGGAAAATTCTCTTTCATAATTTCATGGAGAAGTGCCTTTGAGCCTTGCGAAGCCACTTCATTGCTTTCAGGGATTCCAATGACATGGATATTAGCCTTCTTTGAATTATCCCAGAGCTCTCTGAGAGAATGATCCATTTTTGCCCTCCATTTCTCTTCCTCTTTGAGAGTTTCAGAGCATTCAAAAGCTTTGTCTTCAATGTCAGAAATCCTTTCTTCTGCTTGCTCCACTCTGTTACTGAGGGATTCTACTGTATTTTTCAGATCTTTGAGGGTTGCAAATTCTTGCTTCTATGTGTCAAAATCTTTGGTGGTTTTTTCTTTAAATTCATTGAATTCTTGAGACAATTTTTGAATTTCTCCTCGAATTTCTAATTCCAACTTTTGAATTGCTCCTAGAATTTCTAATTCCAGATTTTCCTCCATTCTATTAATCTTGTTTGCAATCCAAATTCTGAATTCGATTTCTGACTTCCTGGCCAACTGTTTATGAATGGGATCTTCAGTTACATCTGCCATATCTTTCCTTGGGTTGGGGGGGGGTTGATCTATTCTGGTTATTCATGTTACCAGAGTTTTTACGCTGATTCTGCCCCATAATTCTTTTACACCGTTTGACTTTTACCCTGGAGGTTTGTCGAGGACCTGTACAGTGCTACGGCCTAAGAAGCTGGGGACTTGTTTGGTGTGGTGGGGCTAAGTGGCTTTGTCTAGTTTTCAGCTGGTCTCTGTCTGACCCTAGAAACTGTTACTCTGGGTTAAAGTCTCAGCTGTGGAGAAATACCAGCAATTAAGTCACCCCGCCCACCACAGGTAACAATTGGAAAAGGAAATTCAAACCTTCCTACAACCACACACCCAGGGCACCACTTGGATCATTCTTGGGCGATTGGCTGAGTTCAAAAGGTCCAAATCAATTGTCTCAGTCAGCACCTGTCTCAGGTGGGACAAGGTCTCTGGTAACTAGATCTCACAGGTCTGCTGACAACTCAAATATAACTTGCTCCCGTGCTCCATGAGGTCATGAGGACCCACCCAGCAAATAGATTAGTCTGGGAAGCTTGATGACTCCTTCCCCACCTTGCACCTCTGTCCCACTCAGTCACTGATAACCCTGCAGGGCTGTGACCCAGTTGCCTCCAATGAGCAGATACTCCAGGGGTTTCACCTGCCTGAATCATAAGGAAATCTATGTCTGCTCAGCCAGGCCGCTGCTCTCTGCCTCTATCCAGCAGAGGGAGATGAGGCCTGACAACCTCAGGTGCTTGATGGAGGCCGGGGTATGTTCACTCAGTTCCCGCCCCACCCCTGATTGATGTTATTGAAAGAACAGAACAACTTTGCAGGAATTTGTTTCTGTCCCTGCTAAATTCCCCTGCAGAAGAGAAGCTGTTTTGAGTTCCCAGAACCTGCGCCTCAGACCCTGTCTTTGCTCCTACAGGTTTGTATTTGCAGCATGGTTAGCTGTCAGTTCTAGCCTCCTGCCTTCCTTTCTCTATAGGCTGACGATCCACTGAGGGCTGGGTGCGTCTTAGGCTCAGTAAAGTGTTCCTCTGGGTCAGCTCCATCCTGGGAATCTCCTGGCTCTGTGCGTGTGTTTTCTCGTCCTCATGCTCCACCCAGGCCACTACTGCCTCAGGCAAACCCTTTACTCACAGGGCCTGTGTTTCCATCCCAGATCTGTTCCACGGTGGTTGCCACCTGAGAAGATGCCCAGCCTCCTCAGGTTGCCCAGAGAGATGGGGGTGTGACTTTGGAATATACGGGGGTGAGCCCTATTGTTGCCAAAAACGGCTGCTGTTCTGCGCCTCGGGGCACCGCCACTCTGGCGTGGTTCTCTCTCAGTTGACCATCCTCTCCTCATTCCCATGCCGCAGAATCAGCACTGACTAGCTGCAGACCAGGCCCTGTCCACACCCCTCGAGAAATCACCCAAGAATCTGGACTCCTGGGGAACAGGCCTCCAGACCTCAGAGTGAGAGTGGAGGGGAGTGCTGGGAGCTCAGAATTGCAGGTAGAGAATATATATAGTTCTATACAGTTTTATGCCTGGCAGGAGAATGCCATGGCACCCTAGTAGTGGAGGTAGGTCCAGTTTTTAGAGGGTCTCTCCCATGGAGTGTAGTGGGAGGTTCTTTGAACTCTGTTCCTTTGTTTGTGGGGCACTCTGAGCCATTCTCATGGGGCAGGGGACTCCGGTCTGCTTGGTGATGGATTTTGTACCTTTTGTTTGTATCCTTGGGATTGCAGCTGGCCTCAGCGGGGTTCATGTGCGTTCTTCAACCTTCTCTCTTGGTGCACCTCTAATCCACCAGTTTACTTACTAAATTTCTGTCCTTTAACTTTCCTTCTGGACGGGAGCCTCTGTGGAAAGCTGGCTTCAGTCAGCCATCTTGTCTCTGCCCCGAAATCTGCTGTTTCGCTCTGCACAGCGCCATCGCCTCCCTTGTGGCTGTCACTGCCAGCCCCTGGTAGATTGTTTGTAAAGGCCTCAGTCTTCCACCCCTCCCTGTACTGCCTTGTGTTATGATGCAACTTTGTAGTCCTTATTTCATACCCCCACCAAATCTGGCTGGTCTTGTGACTTGCTTTGGATAATGGAATGTGGTGACAGTGATTGCATGCCAGTTTGGAGACTATGTCTCAAGAAGCTTGTACACTGATGCTATCTCCATGAGAACAAACCTAAGCTAGCCTGCCAGATGATGGACAATCACAAAAAACAGAGATAGGCCGTGCCAGCTGAGGCCCATCCTAGAGCAACCAGTCCTTACCTGACCTGCCATTTGACTGCTAATGAATGAGTGAGCCCAGCCAAGGTCAGCTCAGCACAGAAGAACTGACCAGTTGACTACAGACTTAAGAGTTAAATCAATGCTTATTGCTGTAAGCCACTTCATTTACTCACTTAGTTCAAGCACAATTATGTCAGTAGATGTCTATGACTGTTATTTAGGATTATTTAGAATTCCTATTTCAAAATAATTCCAGTCTTTCAAACTGGATGTCCTCAATGATAGGTAAAAACTGAAAGGCACTGATATGAACACTCAAGACCAAAGTGTAACAAAGGCAGTAATGTTTATTTTGACATTTGGGTGCAAGTGGGCTAAGATCTAAAGGATGTTAGCAGGGTTAGGGAAGGAGGCAGATCTTTTTATGGGAGCCTGAAGAGCAACTGGCTTTACAGACAAGTCTTTCTTATCAGGGCACCAGGGACAGGTAGCTCATTATTGGTACTCGCCAGGTCAGCTCTTTTTATCAGGGCATCAGAGGCTCGAGGTGTAAGCATATTTCCTACAGGTTTGTATCTGGACAGGTGCAAGGATGTGATGAGTCTGTGGCATGTCTCCCTTATCTAAGTTATGTCTGCCTGTAACAGAGTCTCACAGAATGGTTTTCTTAGATCTAGGATGGAGTTAGCTTGGCCCACCTAATATTCCAAAACACACAAGACCCAAGCATAAGAGAGTACACTTAAATACATACAGGTACACACATTTTCAAAGTATTATTATTTTCCCTTCTTTCAGTAATAGCAGTGTAATGCAGCTTTAGGAAACTTTTTTTTAAAAAATATTAGATGTTGTCTTGGAGAGACTTGCAGTCAAGGCACCTCCAACACCTCTTGGGCAAGAGGTCGTCACGTGACAGCAGCTGGTTGAACAATCATGCTCCCTATATGGAATTTGAATTTTGATCAGGGTAACATAGATTTGAGCTCAGCACAACCCCTGAGGGGTTAGTTGTCTCTCAGTTTCAAGGTTTTGAAGATGTTGATATGTGTTAATTTTATCTTTAATTTTTCTTTTAATTTTGAAATTTTATACAGAAAAGTGAAAAAAATAGAAAAATGAATATCTGTATACCATCCACAAAATTTAACAGTCACTAACATTTTTCCATATTTGCCTCATCATGTCTTTCTATATGTTTTTGTTGTGGAGACATTTCAAAGTAAGTTGTGGATATCCTATTTCTAAATATTTCAACAAATTTCTTTTATTTATTTATTTATTTATTTATTTTATTAAATCATAACTGTATACAATGATATGATTATGGGGCATCATACACTCACTTCATAAACCATTTGACACATTTTTATCACAGTGGTTAACATAGCCTTTCCGGCGTTATCTCAGTTACTGTGCCAAAACATTTACATTCTACATTTACCAAGTTTCACAAATACCCCTGTAATATGCACCACAGGTGTGATCCCACCGATTCCCCTCCCTCTACCCACCCCCCCCTTTCCCACTTCTCCCTATTGTTAAGTTGTAGCTGGGTTATAGCTTTCATGTGAGAGTCCCAAATTAGTTTCATAGTAGGGCTGTGTACATTGGGTATTTTTTCTTCCATTCTTGGGATACTTTACTAAGAAGAATATGTTCCAGCTCCATCCATGTAAACATGAAAGAGGTAAAGTCTCCATCTTTCTTTAAGGCTGCATAGTATTCCATGGTATACATATACCACAATTTATTAATCCATTCGTGGATCGATGGGCACTTGGGCTTTTTCCATGACTTAGCTATTATGAATTGGGCTGCAATAAACATTCTGGTACAAATATCTTTGTTATGTTGTGATTTTTGGTCTTCTGGGTATATGCCCAGTAGAGGAATTACAGGATTGAATGGCAGATCTATTTTTAGATCTCTGAGTGTTCTCCATATATCTTTCCAAAAGGAATGTATTAATTTGCATTCCCACCATCAGTGCAGAAGTGTTCCCTTTTCTCCGCATCCACGCCAACATCTCTGGTCTTGAGATTTTGTGATATAGGCTAGTCTCATTGGAGTTAGATGATATCTCAAAGTAGTTTTGATTTGCATTTCTCTGATGATTAAAGACGATGAGCATTTTTTCATATGTCTGAAGGCCGTGCGCCTGTCTTCTTCAGAGAAGTTTATCTTCAAATCCCTTGCCCAGCCTGCGATGGGATCCCTTGTTTTTTTCTTGCTGATGCGTTTGAGTTCTCTGTGGATTCTGGTTATTAAACCTTTGTCAGAGATATACCCTGCAAATATCTTCTCCCATTCTGAGGGCTGTCTGCTTGCTCTGCTTACTGTGTTCTTAGCTGTGCAGAAGCTTTTTAGTTTGATCAAGTCCCAGTAGTGTATTTTTGAAGCTGCTTCAATTGCCCGGGGGGTTCTCCTCATGAAATACTCACCCAGACCAATTTCTTCAAGGGTTTTCCCTGCATTCTCCTCTAGTATTTTTATAGTTTCATGTCTTTAAGTTTAAATCTTTAATCCAATGAGAGTCTATCTTAGTTAATGGTGAAAGGTGTGGGTCCAATTTCAGTCTTCTGCAGGTTGCCAGCCAGTTCACCCAGCACCATTTGTTAAATAGGGAATCTTTTCCCCACTGAATGTTTTTAATTGGCTTGTCAAAAATCAAATAGCGGTAAGTAGCTGGATTCATCTCTTGGTTCTCTATTCTGTTCCAGATATCTACTTCTCTGTTTTTGTGCCAATACCATGCTGTTTTGATCACTATCGATTTGTAGTAAAGTCTGAGGTCTGGTAGTGTGATTCCTCCTGTTTTGTTTTTATTTCTGAGTAATGTCTTGGCTATTCGAGGTTTTTTCTGATTCCATATAAAACGAAGTAATGTTTTTTCAAGATCTTTAAAATATGACAGTGGAGCTTTAATAGGGAGTGCGTTGAAATTATATATTGCTTTGGGTAGTATGGACATTTTGATAATGTTGATTCTTCCTAGCCATGAGCATGGTATGTTTTTCCATTTGTTAACATTTTCAGCTATTTCTTTTCTTAGAGTTTCATAGTTCTCTTTATAGAGATCTTTCACGTCTTTTGTTAGGTAAATTCCCAAATATTTCATCTTCTTTGGCACTACTGTGAATGGGATAGAGTCCTTAACTGCTTTTTCAATTTGACTGTTGTTGGTGTATATAAAGGCTACCGATTTATGAATGTTGATTTTGTAACCTGAGACGCTGCTGTATTCCTTGATCACTTCTAGGAGTTTTGTAGTAGAGTCCCTAGTGTTTTCCAGATACACAATCATATCATCTGCGAAGAGCGAGAGTTTGATCTCTTCTGACCCTATATGGATACCCTTGATCGCCTTTTCTTCCCTAATTGCAGTGGCTAAAACTTCCATTACAATGTTGAAAAGCAATGGAGACAATGGGCAGCCTTGTCTGGTTCCTGATCTGAGTGGAAATGATTCCAATTTAACTCCATTCAATATGATATTGGCTGTGGGTTTGCTGTAGATAGCCTCTATCAGTTTAAGAAAAGTCCCTTCTAGACCAATTTTCTTGAGTGTTCTGATCATGAAGGGATGCTGGATATTATCAAAAGCTTTTTCTGCATCAATTGAGAGAATCATATGGTCTTTGTTTTTTAATTTGTTTATGTGCTGAATTACATTTATAGATTTACGTATATTGAACCAGCCTTGAGACCCTGGGATAAAACCAACTTGGTCATGATGTATAATTTGTTTGATGTGTTGCTGGATTCTGTTTGTTAGGATCTTGTTGAATATTTTTGCATCTATATTCATTAGTGATATTGGTCTATAATTTTCTTTTCTTGTTGGGTCTTTTCCTGGTTTGGGGATCAGGGTGATGTTTGCTTCATAGAACGTGTTGGGTAGTCTTCCTTCTTTTTCTACATTTTGGAACAGGTTGAGTAATATAGGTACTAATTCCTCTTTAAAGGTTTGGTAGAATTCTGACGTGAAACCATCTGGTCCCGGGCTTTTCTTTTTAGGGAGGTTTTGTATAGTTGATGCTATTTCTGAACTTGATATGGGTCTGTTCAACATTTCCACTTGATTTTGGTTAAGTCTTGGAAGGTGGCGTGCTTCCAAGTATCGGTCTATTTCCTTCAGATTTTCATATTTCTGAGAATAAAGTTTCTTGTAATATTCATTAAGGATTTTTTGGATTTCTGATGAGTCTGTGGTTATTTCGTCTTTGTTGTTTCTGATTGATGATATTAGGGATTTTACTCTTTTTTTCCTGATTAGGTTGGCCAGAGGTTTATCTATTTTATTGACCTTTTCAAAAAACCAGCTTTTTGATTTATTGATCTGTTGTATTATTCTTTTGTTTTCAATTTCATTTAATTCTGCTCTAATTTTGGTTATTTCTTTTCTTCTACTGGGTTTGGGGTTGGAATGTTCTTCCTTTTCCAGTTGCGTGAGATGTCCCATTAAGTTGTTAACTTCCTCTCTTTCCGTTCTCTTGAGGAAGGCTTGCAGTGCTATAAATTTCCCTCTTAGAACTGCCTTTGCAGTGTCCCAGAGGTTCTGATAGTTTGTGTCTTCATTGTCATTTTGTTCCAAAAAATTGGTGATTTCTTTCTTAATCTCATCTCTGACCCAGCTATCATTCAGCATAAGGTTATTTAACTTCCATGTTTTTGTATGGGTATGCAGATTCCTGTTGTTACTCAATTCAAGTTTTATTCCATGATGGTCTGAGAAGATGCATGGAATAATTTCTATTCCTTTAAATTTACTGAGGTTAGACTTGTGACCTAAAATGTGATCAATTTTGGAGTAAGTTCCGTGGGCTGATGAGAAGTATGTGTATTCAGTTTTGTTGGGATGAAATGTTCTGTAGATGTCTGCTAAATCTAAATATTGGATGGTTAGGTTTAAATCTAAGTCAACAAATTTCTACTAAGGATAAAGACCTGGGCTGGGGGCATGATGGCTCTCACTTGTAGTGAGTGCCCACTCTGGCAGACAGAGGTGGAAATATTGCTTGAGCTCAGGGATTCAAGACCAGCCTGAACAAGAGAGAGACACAGTCTCTACAAAGAACAGAAAAATTAGCTGGGCATGGTGGTGATACGTGTAGTCACAGCTTCTCAGGAGGCTGAGGCAGGAGGATCGTTTGAGCCTAGGAGTTTGAGGTTAGAGCAGTGAGCTATGAAGATACCACTGTAGTCTGGCTGGGGCAACAGAGCAAAACTCTGCCTCAAAAAAACAAAAACAGAACAAAAAAATCCCAAGTAACTCTGTAATGTCATCTAATATACAACTCATACTCAAAATTTCTCAATTGTCTCACAAATATCATTTATAACTTTTTTCTGTAAGCCAGAACTGATCAAGTTTCATGCATTGCATTTGACTAAGTCCTTTTATTCTCTTCAAATCTATAACAGTCTCCTTTTTTCATTTTATTTACCATTGTTGTAACATTGACTTTTTGTCTGGTCTAGGTGGATTTTTCATTGAGTGACTTCATTTCTTACAAAATGTTTTTTGAGATATCCAGAATGAATGTCTATTACTTGAAACTTAAAGATTCCAAATCAATACACAAGATATTAGATGAGCTGGGAATATTAAAGTGGGTAGGTAGGAGTGGGACTTTAGGACAAGGCTCCTGACATTGAGCAGCTACTCTGAGCCAGGCATCATGCTATGTGGAAAAGAGAAGATGTTTGGAAATACCTGGGTACTGATTTGGTTTTCTACATCCCAGAAGGGTATGTAACTTTGCATATGCTGACTTCAGTTCAAGAACCAAGAGAAATTGATATTTATAAGAGATTAGTGGTACATATATAGGTGTGCACATGTGTGTACATATACAGTAGAACCTCTAGAGTTGACCACATCTCCACATTGATCACCTCCTTAAGTTGACCTAATTTTCTTTTTTTTTAACATATTTATTTTTTTTTGAAATCTTCAATTTTATTATTTTTTATTTTTTTATTTTTATATATACATGTATTTATTAGATTTCCTTTTTTTTGCCTTCACAAAATTAACAAGGCTTAAATTTTAATAACAATGTTTAAGGACTAGAAACAAAGACCTCATAAAGAAAAAATACAGTCAAAAGGAATCAGACAACTGCTACATTGAAATATTAAGCAATAATGATAATAATGCAAAGAAAGTATCATTCACATTGTCAAATAAGAGTATGTCTGTTATAGAATGCTTTGACTCTGAGATTCAGAATGGAGTCATCAGTTAACTTCTTATTTTTTTTAAGTCTCAAAAAATAGACAACTAATATTTATAAATAAAAATAAAAGGTAATTTTAAAAAACAGATCATGCCAAATCTTATAGACAATAGAAAAAGAAGAAATACTTCAAAATCATTCTACTTGATCTGGGTACACCTGATATTAAAATTAGAGAAAATATATTGTTATAAAGGGAAATTACAAACATATGAGTTGACCTAATTTTCTATAGACCACATGTACTTATCAGTACAGTAGGCATAGCTCCTTATGTTGACCACCTCTGTATGTTGACCACTTTGTTTCATTCCGTGGGTGGTCAACTTACAGAGGTTCTACTGTATATATATTTTTTCTAGAGTACCCTTCAAGGACCTAATAAGAAATGAGCTGCTGTTTTTAATGGGCAGGACTCTGTCCAAAGAATGTCTGTATATGGTCCTCACATAAGCAATAACACTATGGGCCTAGGAAAAGGCATTACTAAAACATACACATAGCAACTATTTTTGCTCTGTGTGGGCACTTCTGTTAAATTTCTATATCCTTGGGAAACAATGGTGAATTATCCTGGAAGTGTGCATGTATACAACTCTTTGTCATAATCAGTAACTCACCTACAATTGTGCAATATGACAAGTTTAAATCTTACCATCCTATGAGGGCAGGTGTTAATATCCCCATATCCCTAGTAAGAATAGTTTTTTGATGGTTGGGAGTTGGGTGGAAATGCAGGAAATGATGACTAGAAGGAATTCACATAGGTGTACTCTGTATATATTTGGTGTCTGGCACAGAAGGAAATGAGGACTTTTCAGGATGTATCTGGTGTGAGAGGTATTAAGGGGTCTCTGTCACTCTCAAAAGGCCATCAGACGCATCTGTTGGAGCCAGTTAGATACCATACATGCATGAAGTGGGTTGCGTACACAGAAACAGTTTTGGTGTGATGAAAAATGACAACAGGCTAACTGTTGCCCTCAGGGAAAGGATTATAGCCCAGAACAGTAGCGGATGAGGGGGAATGCTGAACCCAGGCCACATCCAAAGGAACAGCTGCTTCTCAGCTCAGGTAGAGATTATTGTCATGATCTTCAGTTTTTTATCTTTATGCTGAAAATCTAGGTTCTATTACATTCCCTCAATTTCAAGTATTGATATTTTAAAAATATCTTCAAAATCTTGTGCCTGCTAAGCAAGACATATCTATAGGCCACATTTATCCCCTAAACCACTGGCTTTTAACTTTCCAAAACATGGAGGCCATTTGTACTGTGGCAGAGTTGCAGCTTCATCCTTTTGGTGTGGAGCAGGATCTGAACCTGCAGCTCCTCCACTTCCCCCACATTTTTTCCTTCAGCTTCTCTGAATCCTGGGCCAGGTGTGTGCAGCTCTGTGGTGCAAGGTGGCAGCTTATCCTGCAGACACTCATGTCATCAAGGTTGGATGTGATGAGAGACAGGCAGGCGTTCTGTTTTGTTCTCTGGAGTTCTCATTCGTCATTTCTTTTTATCACTCTTTCCTTCCCAGTTGCTGGCCCTACTGACTTCAGGTCTAACACCAGGTGCAGAGGAAATAGCCTTATTTGGTAGTTTAATCAGCCTGCACCCTTGTATAATCTAATCCCTGTAATAAATACCTTGTTTTATGTCACTCAGAATGGTTCTGCTTCTCTGATCAAACCTAACTTATGCAGAATTTGGTTGCTACCTATATTACTGGTGAGGAACCTGGATTCCAGATAGGTGCAATAATTCTAGATCTTATAGTTGCTCAGTGACAGTCTTGGGAATTGAATTCGGGGCTTCCCTCATCTCTGTGTATTTTACTCCACCGTACCCATGCTTAAAAATTTTGATTCTTACCTTTGTATAATTTTTATTTTTTTGTTTTTATTTTTAGTTTTTTCTTTTTTTGAGACAGAGTCTCACTATGTTGCCCTCAATAGAGTCTGTGGCATCACAGCTCACAGCAACCTCAAACTCTCTGGCTTAAGCAATTTTCTTGCCTCAGCCTCCCAAGTAGATGGGACTACAGGTGCCTACCACATGCCCAGCTATTTTTTTTGTAGTTGTTATTGTTGTTTGGCAGGTCCAGGCTGGGTTCCTACCCACCAGCCCCAGTGTATGTGGCTTGCGCCCTAGCTGCTGAGCTATAGGCACTGAGCCCTTTGTATGATTTTTAAAGCATATTTTCCACAAAATACTTTCTTCTCAAGTTCAAGTAACTACTCAGTCTGATTCCTATTAAATCTCCCTTCACCTATCTCTGTAATTCACCCTTTCTTCTTTTTGTCTACCTGCACCCCTGCAGGTTTTGTAGCCTCGTACTGGGAAAGAGTAGATGGTTCTTGGGAGTAATGTAAGTTGTTGAGTCCTTCTAGGAAGAAAGGAAGAACATTTCATCAAGGACATGATGTATAGGTCTTGTGCTGAGCACTGATGTATAAATGATCAAGATAGGAATAAGAAAATGAAATGAAGTTTCTTTGAGGTGAATTTTCCCCCAGTTGATGATAAGAGAGAATGGAGAGCTATTATGGGTTAAATATGTCCTCCTTCACTTCCCCTAAATTCATGTTGAAATCCTAATTCCCAGTACCTCAGAATGTGATCGTATTTGGAGATAGTGTCTTTACAGAGGTTACTATATTAAATTAGGTCATTAAATGACTGATGTCCTTAGAAGAAGGGCATCTATACAACCATATGGAAGAAATTTGCATATAGACATCTACAGAGGGAAGACCATGTGAAGACAGTTCCTGCAGTGTTTATAGAATCTGAGTTTTGAGTGAGGTTTCAGGTCATTGAGTTACAAAGGGGATCTATTGGTGGAAGAATTATGTTGCTTGAAATCTTCAACATAGAACAGCCAATAATTAAGTAGGAAAGGGGCAAGGCATAAAAAGGGGGGAGATTTGTCCAACTAATAAAGCTAGTTGACTCAAGTATAAAATTTAAATGCATAGCCCCTGCTTAGACTATCCAGTATTCAAATTTTAAAGAATTTGTTTTTGGAAGCCTTTATAAAACCCTCCACTGTTACAATGTATGCCATCTGGGATATTTAGCATTTATAAAATGTGCAGTTAAGAGATGCCAAGAGATTCCTCATGAAAACCAGATGGTGCAATAACAACTCTGTCTTTATTTTTCTGGTAGAAAAATAGGGCTTTGAATGGCTTGAAACTTATGTGAATAAATTAAGCCCAATCAATACTTTAGGGAAATTACAATTTCAATAGTCAATTTACACCCCTAAATATTTTCATAAATGTTTCCATTTGGAGAAGAAAAAACAAAGGGCAGACAATGGCACTCTTGATTGCTTCATGTTTGTATTCTTTAAAAATGTTTCTAGGGAAAACAACACCAATGACCTTCAATGTGGAAAAGAAAGTTTCTCCTTATTTTAACAGTAACATATGTATTTAAATGAGAAGTGAGATTGTTGAAGTTTCTTTTGAATAGGAAAAATCCACATCAAAAAGGTTATTACTGTGCTGAAAAGAAAAAATGCATGTGTAATGACCTTACATGTAAGGTAACACATGACCTTAATACATGTCTTTACCTCAACAGATATTTTTCTCATAAATCCTAGTTCAGCATGTTAACAGCAGTGTGTTAATGACGCCTTGTTTTGCCCTTTCCTGGTTCCTGTAAGTTTTCCATGTAACCACAGGACTTTTGTAATCACCTTTAATTTCCTTCACTTTCTATTATTGCTCTTATTTTCATTAAAATTTATAAGAGCCTCATTAGATGAAGTAATCTTGTTAAAAGCAATGTTCTGCTCAGATCTTTCTTTTTCCTTCTTACACACAAAAAAATGTGCTTCCCCACCCTATAAATGAATTTCTTCTGTAATTAGACATGAATAGCTTTAGAGATCAAACACATTCTGCTTTTGAAATACGATCTCTTAGGACCCAGAGGGCAGTCTCATTACCCAAAGTATGTGTTTTTGGGCTGTACAAGCTGTTGAAATTTCTTTCCCAATTAGCAGTGAGTGATTTTGTAGAACAATGAGAGAGAAGTTTGGTTTGTTCTTTGTTAGTGTTGTTCTTGGGGGTGGACTAGAAGTATCCATCATCACTAATCTTTTCCCCCTTCTTTTCCTGTCCCTGAGCAAAGGAACACACAGCACTTTGCTTTAGTCCTAGGGCAAATTCTTCATCGTGGCCAGGACTGGACCCCATGGTAAATGGAACACCTGTTTAGATCACCTAGTTTTAGGTAGACTCTGTTGTGTTGGGAAAGGCTGCAAAATCATAAGCACAACAATGAGAAGTTGACAATGTCATCACTCTTCTGCTAGGAGGGGACCCATTGGTGGGAGAATCTCTCCAGGTGCTGCCCCTGAGGACTTATTAACTCTTTTTTCCTCTGGGTTGTTGGCAAAAATAAGTGGTGTCTGGATAGAAAGGCTTCATAAGGTGATATAGTTAAATGCTTGGCGTCCCAGATAGGTTGAGTTTCTAGAGTTTTTGGAAAACAAGGGACAAAATAAAACCTACCTCTTGAAACCTAAGTAATGGGTAGATGCAGAAGTCACTAGCAGGATGTTCCTCTAAGTTGAGTTATACTAGTATTGCAGGAGTATAGGCAGGTGCAGGCAGGGTGAGGTTCCAATAGGAAAGTCATGAAGTCCTTGACTTGAGACCAATCCCAGGGAAGAGGAAGCAGCTTTTGGATGAAGAATTCTTCTATGACTCTGATTATCTGTAAAGCAGAGTCCTGCATTCCTTTGCTCAGGGAGAAGAAAAGAAGGGACATTGCCACTCAGGTCTAATCCCTTAGAGTCTCTCCACTGTGTATATGGCAAATATTCTTTTTTGGCCTTCCAAGAGTCCAGCAGTATACTGTTGGAACAGATTCAAATGCTTATTTCCACAAGAACAATGTAATCAAAATATACAGCCTAACTTCATAATTGCCCCTACATTTATTAAGGTTTCTTGCAAGGAGTTACACAATGGGCTTTGAAGAGTTAGGAGAGACTAATTACTGAGCTAAAACTCTCTCTCCCCCTCCCTAAGCCATAACCACACTACTTCCAGTTTGTAAAAACATACTTTATAGCTCATAAGGAATTTTATCTTATTTCATCTTTACTACAGTAAATTAGTTGATGATATTACAATCACTAAGACTGCAAAGAAATGGAGAGTCAAATAGATGTAATAACTTTCCCCAGATCATATGGACTCCAGGTCTTCCAGCTGTAGGTTCAACCCTCTCTCAACTTCACCTTGAAGGGCTCAGGTTGGAGGATCTTCAAGTTCAGGAGGATTTCCTTTTGCTTCTCTATCCCCTCCCCAACCATTCTTCTCCCAAGGAAGATGCTTTTGCAGGGAAATGCCAGAGGTGCCAGAATCTTTATAATTAAAAAAAAAAATTCAGATGGTTTAGCATTCCACAGGAGAGTCCAAGTTGTAGGTATTGCTGGAGTCTGAAGCTATCTTTCTTCTCCTTGTGTTTCATCTCTAGTCCTTTGTCTCCTCTGTAATTGCTCTGTCTTCCTTATCCTTTCCCTCTAACCTCATCCTCATCATTCTCTTCCTCGTTGTCATTGTCATCTTCTTCTGAGAGCAAACTCTTTGGATGAAGTCTTAGGATTCTACTAGTAATCAATTTTTGAGAAGCCGTCTCTTAGGTTATGTATATTTTTCCATTCAGTATACATTAATGAATGCACTTATGTCTAAATTAAAGTGGTTCATATGAAAACAAACTGCGGAACAACCTTACCTTTTCCAAAGTATCCACAATCATGTTTGGCTAAGTCACTCTCTCTGGGCTAAAACCTTCCTTCTTCTTTTTCAAATAGCCAAATAATGCTGCCCTTCAGGCTGCTTCTATAGCTTCTATTGCTGTTCACATAGAAACCAGAAAAAGGAACACACAGTGACCCTTGGAGCTAATTATTACCATGAGGAAGCTGCAGATGAGTTTTATCAGAATGAGCAAATAATTTATCTTGGAATAAAGACCTGGACAAAAAGAGATGAGAGGAATAAACAGACTTCAAAAATAGACTTTCCTCACACTAACTTAGCAAAATGTTATCTAAAAGACTTTGTAATGACATGGGAAAATGTGGATTAGAGAGAGAAAAAGACATTATGTATGTATTTGATGAAAGTGTTATAAAACGTATACCACAAGAGAATATATGTATAGCTAATCAGTTGTATAAGGGTTATGGTTTCTAATTTTCTTGCAGTATCTTCAGACAATATGGTTTGTGTTAACCCTTTTATCTGGTATTTGTTGAGAGTTGTGCTGGTTCTATTCGGTGGTCAGTTTCTACAAATATTCTCTGTGTGTTTAAAGACAATGTGCATTTTCTATTGGGCACAGAGTTCTATGTGACTATTAGGTCAAGCTGTTAATTGTGTTCAGTCTTTTATATCTATGCTAATCTTTACTCTGATAATACATTCAGAGGGTGTGTTAAAATTTCCCACTATGATTGTGGATTTGTGTTTTCTTTTTTTTCTCTACTTTGGGGCTATGTTATTAGGTATATATTAATATAAATTTAGGACTATAATATTTTCTTGATTAATTGTTCTTTTCATCATTCTGTATTATCTCTTTATTCCTAATGATATTTGTTTGCCCAAACTATAGTATTTTGCCTGATACTGTTGTTCATTTTTTATTGGTGCTCCTTAACTTACGATGGGGTTATGTCTAGATAAACCCATTGTAGGTTGAAAATATCATGTGACTACCACTGTAAGCCAAGGATTACACTAAATCCATTCATTTTCACACTATCATAAAGTTGAAAAATGCTGGAGAGATTAAAGATGGCGGCTGAGTAACCGCTTCCCTGCAACTGGGAACAGCGAGTCTGGGGAGACAAGATTCCAGGCATCTCTGGCCGGTGAGATCTGCCTATAATCATCCTTTTGAGGATACAGGGAGCCAGCAAGGGACTTCTGGACCCCAAGAGGAGGATAAAAACAGTGGAAAACTGGCAAGTGGTTGCATGTGTTCGATTGACCTAATCACGCCGGCAACCGTAAGTACAAGCAGCTGTGAGACTGCAAACCGGAAAGGCCTTACCTGTGAACTGTTTTGGTATTCTTGGACTTGGCACTCAGTTGAACTGCCTTGGGGAGAGCTTGAGCAAGAGTGTGGAGAACTTTGGGCATTGTCTGGGGCCCCAGACTGAGCCACTGAGCTGGGCGCAGGAAGCCATTGTGAAAGAACTGCCCCAGCAAGCTCCACCCTCAGGGTCTCAGAGCAAGGATTGAGTGGGTCAAAGTAACCTACTGACTGAGCAGCCTAAGGGCGGGGACTGAGCTGCCTTACAGCCTTAATTCTTAGGGGCAGAGTGAGATGGTTTTGGCACACTGGAGCCTTGGGCTGTTGTCCTGGGTAGAGTGCCGTGACGTCACAGCTCATAGCAACCTCAAACTCCTAGGCTTGGCGCAGCCCAGACCTCCATAAGAGCTGTGCAGCGACCCCCGACTGGTGACCTGCACCCACTGGGCCTCCGCATTCCCTGACCAGGAACTGCGGGAGCTACGCAACCTTTTGTCCTCCCTCCTGTATCCTCCCAGGTTACACAGTAGCCCGTTCATCTGGAAAGGGACTCTGGTAGCGGCATGCCCTTTGGAGCCCTCCCTGCCTCTGTGCAGAGCTCTTCTGCTGGCCAGAGACTGCTGGAGCCTTGGGCTTTCTGTACCAAAGTCACTGGGCGCCTGGCACTCCCAGAACCATGCGCACCACCCCCAACCCTGTTGCTGGATCCAGGTGTGTCACAAACCGGAGCTGCTTCCACAACCAGAACTCCCTAGCTAGAGCAGCCCCAGATGGACTACACAGGGTCACTCCCTACAAAGATCCAGCAACAATAGAGTGATCCCACTGGGGTCTAATCTTGGAGAGACAACTCCTCAACTGTGAGGACAGCCAGAGGCAATGGTGAAAAACAATCATGAGGTGAAATCAACAGAAAAACTCTGGCAATATGAATAATCAGAGTAGATCAACTCCCCCAAGGATCAATGGGGCAGACACAGCACAAGACCCCATGCACAAACAAATAGGTGAGATGTCAGCAATTGAATTCAGGATCTGGATAGCAAATAAGATCAAATTAGAATTCCAAAAGTTATTTCAAGAATTCAATGGATTCAAAGACCAAATGACCAAAGATTTTGACACATTGAGACAAGAAGTTGCATCCCTCAAAGATCTGAGAAACACAGTAGAATCCCTCAGTAACAGAATGGAGAAAGCAGAAGAAAGGATTTCTGACATTGAAGACAAAGCTTTTGACGCTCCCAAACCCTCAAAGAAGAAGAGAAATGGAGAGCAAAAACAGACCACTGTCTCAGAGAGCTCTCGGATAATTTGAAGAAAACCAATATTCGTCTTATAGGGATCCCCGAAAGTGACAAACTGGCTTCACAAGGCACAGAGTCTCTTCTCCATGAGATTATGAAGGAGAACTTTCCAGACATGCCAAGACATTCCGAAATTCAGATAGCAGACAGTTTCAGAACTCCAGCACGACTCAATCCAAATAAGACATCCCCCAGACACATCATAATCAATTTCACTAAAGTTAATATGAAGGAGAAAATTCTGAAAGCTGCCAGACAAAAGAAAACCATTACCTACAAGGGGAAGAATATCAGAATAACTGCAGATCTCTCTGCTGAAACCTTTCAAGCTAGAAGAGGATAGTCATCGACTTTTAATCTCCTAAAACAAAATAACTTTCAACCCAGGATCCTGTACCCAGCTAAACTGAGTTTCATTTATGACGGAGAAATTAAATACTTCGACGACATTCACATGTTCAAGAAATTTGCCACAACTAAACCAGCTCTCCAGGACATTCTTAGACCTATCCTCCATAAAGACCAGTATAATTCTCCACCACAAAAGTAAACCCACCCAAAAAATTTTTGATCAAATTCCAACTTCCACAGTCGCAAAAGGATTAAAAATGTCCACCGGTCTCTCGAAAGGCTTATCAATACTCTCAATTAATGTGAATGGTTTAAATTGCCCTCTAAAGAGGCATAGGTTGGCGGACTGGATACAAAAACTCAAGCCAGATATCTGCTGCATCCAAGAATCGCATCTTACATTAAAAGACAGATACAGACTCAAAGTGAAGGGATGGTCATCTATATTCCAGGCAAATGGACAGCAGAAAAAAGCAGGCGTTGCAATCCTGTTTGCAGATGCAATAGGCTTTAAACCAACCAAAATAATTAAGGATAAGGATGGACACTTCATATTTGTTAAAGGTAATACTCAATATGATGAGATCTCAATTATTAATATTTTTGCACCCAACCGCAACGCACCTCAATTTACAAGAGAAACTCTAACACACATGAGCAACTCGATTTCCTCCACTTCCATAGTAGTTGGAAATTTTAACACCCCTTTAGCAGTCCTGGATAGATCCTCCACAAAAGAAGCTAAGCAAAGAAATTTTAGATTTAAACTCAACCATTCAACATCTGGACTTAACAGACATCTACAGAACATTTCATCCCCAAAAAACTGAATACACATTCTTCTCATCAGCCCATGGAACCTACTCCAAAATCAACCACATCCTAGGTCACAAATCTAACATCAACAAATTTAAAAAAATAGAAATTATTCCTTGCAACTTCTCAGTCCATCATGGAATAAAAGTTGAACTAAATAACAGGAACCTTCATACCCATACAAAAACATGGAAGCTAAACAACCTTATGCTGAAGGATACGTGGGTTATAGACGAGATTAAGAAGGAAATCACCATATTTTTGGAACAAAACAACAATCAAGACACGAATTACCAGAACCTCTGGGATACTGCAAAGGCAGTCCTAAGAGGGAAATTTATAGCACTGCAAGCCTTCCTCAAGAAAACGGAAAGAGAAGAAGTCAATAACTTAATGGAATATCTCAAGCAACTGGAGAAAGAAGAACACTTCAACCCCAAATGCACTGGAAGAAAAGAAATAACCAAAATCAGAGCAGAATTAAATGAAATTGAAAACAAAAGAACTATACAACAGATCAATAAATCCAAAAGCTGGGTTTTTGAAAAGACCAATAAAATAGATAAACCTTTGGCCAACCTAACCAGGAAAAAAAGAGTAAAATCTCTAATTTCATCAAACAGAAATGGTAATGATGAAATAACAACAGACCCCTCAGAAATTCAAAAAATCCTTAATGAATACTACAAGAAACTCTACTCTCACAAATATGAAAATCTGAAAAAAATCGACCAATATCTAGAAGCACGCCACCTACCAAGACTTAGCCAGAACGAAGTGGAAATGTTGAACGGGCTTATATCAAGTTCTGAAATAGCATCAACTATACAAAATCTCCCTAAAAAGAAAAGCCCAGGACCAGATGGCTTTACGTCAGAATTCTACCAAACATTTAAAGAAGAACTAGCACCTCTACTACTAAACCTCTTCCAAAATATAGAAAAAGAAGGAATATTACCCAGCACATTCTACGAAGCAAACATCACCTTGATCCCCAAACCAGGGAAAGACCCAACAAGAAAAGAAAATTATAGACCAATATCACTAATAAATATAGATGCTAAAATACTCAATAAGATCCTAACCAACAGAATCCAACAACACATCAAAAAAATTATACACCATGACCAAGTCGGATTTATCCCAGAGTCTCAAGGCTGTTTCAATATACGTAAATCTATAAATGTAATTCAACACATAAACAAACTAAAAAATAAGGACCATATGATTCTTTCAATTGATGCAGAGAAAGCTTTTGATAATATCCAGCATCCCTTCATGATCAGAGCACTTAAGAAAATTGGTATAGAAGGGACATTTCTTAAACTAATAGAGGCCATCTACAGCAAACCCACAGCCACTATCGTATTGAATGGAGTTAAATTGAAATCATTTCCACTTAGATCAGGAACCAGGCAAGGTTGCCCATTGTCTCCATTGCTCTTTAACATTGTAATGGAAGTTTTAGCCATTGCAATTAGGGAAGAAAAGGCGATCAAGGTTATCCACATGGGGTCAGCAGAGATCAAACTTTCACTCTTTGCAGATGATATGATCCTATATCTGGAAAACACTAGGGATTCTACTACAAAACTTTTAGAAGTGATAAAGGAATATAGCAATATCTCAGGGTACAAAATCAACACCCATAAATCTGTAGCCTTCATATCTACCAACAATAAGCAAGCCGAACAAACAGTCAAGGACTCTATTCCTTTCACAGTAGTGCCAAAGAAGATAAAATATTTGGGAGTATACCTAACAAAGGACGTGAAAGATCTCTACAAAGAGAACTACGAAACTCTAAGAAAAGAAATAGCCGAAGATGTTAACAGATGGAAAAACATACCATGCTCATGGCTGGGAAGAATCAACATTGTTAAAATGTCCATACTGCCCAAAGCAATATATAATTTTAATGCAATTCCTATTAAAGCTCCATTGTCATACTTTAAAGATCTTGAAAAAATAATACTTCGTTTTATATGGAATCAGAAAAAACCTCAACTAGCCAAAACATTACTCAGCAATAAAAACACGGCAGGAGGAATCACGCTACCAGACCTGAGACTGTACTATAAATCCATAGTGATCAAAACAGCATGGTACTGGCACAAAAGCAGAGAAGTAGATGTCTGGAACAGAATAGAGAACCAAGAGATGAATCCAGCTACTTACCATTATTTGATCTTTGACAAGCCAATTAAAAACATTCAGTGGGGAAAAGAATCCCTATTTAACAAATGGTGCTGGGTAAACTGGCTGGCAACCTGTAGAAGATTGAAACTGGACCCACACCTTTCACCATTAACTAAGATAGACTCTCACTGGATAAAAGATTTAAACTTAAGACATGAAACTATAAAAATACTTGAAGAAAGTGCAGGGAAAACTCTTGAAGGAATTGGCCTTGGTGAATATTTTATGAGGAGGACTCCCCAGGCAATTGAAGCAGTATCAAAAATACATTACTGGGACCTGATCAAACTAAAAAGCTTCTGCACAGCCAAGAACATAGTGAGTAAAGCAAGCAGACAGCCCTCAGAATGGGAGAAAATATTTTCAGGTTATACCTCCGATAAAGGTCTAATAACCAGAATCCACAGAGAATTCAAGTTTTTTAGCAAGAAAAGAACACATGACCCCATTTCAGGGTGGGCAAGGGACTTAAAGAGAAACTTCTCTAAGAAGACCGACGCAAAATCTACAAACACATGAAAAAAAGCTCATCATCCTTAATCATCAGAGAAATGCAAATCGAAACTACTCTGAGATATCACCTAACCCCAGTAAGAGTAGCCCACATAACAAAATCCCCAAACCAGAAATGTTGGCGTGGATGTGGAGGAAGGGGCACACTTTTACACTGCTGGTGGGAATGCCCACTAATACGTTCCTTCTGGAAGGATGTTTGGAGAATACTTAGAGACCTAAAAATAGACCTGCCATTCAATCCTATAATTCCTTTACTAGGTTTATACCCAGAAGACCAAAAGTCACAAAATAACAAAGACATCTGTACCAGAATGTTTATTGCAGCCCAATTCATAATTGCTAAGTCATGGAAGAAGCCCAAGTGCCCATCGACCCAGGAATGGACTAGCAAATTGTGGTACATGTATACCATGGAATACTATGCAGCCTTCAAGAAAGATGGAGACTTTACCTCTTTCATGTTTACATGGACGGAGCTGGAACATATTTTTCTTAGCAAAGTATCTCAGGAATGGAAGAAAAATGTATCCAATGTACTCAGCCCTACTATGGAGCTAAATCATAGCTTTCACATGAAGACTATAACCAAACTATAGCACAAGACTATGGGGAAAGGGCCAAGGAAGGGGAAGGGAGGGAGGAGGTTTTCGTGGAGGGAGAGTAATGGGTGGGGTCACATCTATGGTGCATCTTAGAATGGGTACAGGAGATTGCACTAATGTACACAGCTATGATTTAATAATAAAAGAAAAAAAATAAAAAAAATAGAGAAAAAATGCTAAGTCAAACTGTCCTAAGTCAGTGACTATGTATACCTACCCCACATTTTTGCTAATACTTGCTTAATATAAATTTTTCATTTCTTGCTCTGTCTCCAATTTTATACTTTAGATGTGTCTATTGTAAACAAGACATGGCTGAGTCTTCTAAATGGTGAATTTGGTCCACTTATTTATTATTATTTTTTTATTGTTGGGGATTCATTTATTGTTGGGTACAATAAGCCACTTTACACTGATTAGAATTGTTAGGTAAAGTCCCTCTTGCAATCATGTCTTGCCCCCCATAAAGTGTGACACACACCAAGGCCCCACCCCCCTCCCTCCGTCCCTCTTTCTGCTTTCCCCCCCATAACCTTAATTGTCATTAATTGTCCTCTTATCAAAATTGAGTACATAGGATTCATGCTTCTCCATTCTTGTGATGCTTTACTAAGAATAATGTCTTCCACTTCCATCCAGGTTAATACAAAGGATGTAAAGTCTCCATTTTTTTTAATGGCTGAATAGTATTCCATGGTGTACATATACCACAGCTTGTTAATCCATTCCTGGGTTGGTGGGCATTTAGGCTGTTTCCACATTTTGGTGATTGTAAATTGAGCTGCAATAAACAGTCTAGTACAAGTGTCCTTATGATAAAAGGATTTTTTTTCCTTCTGGGTAGATGCCCAGTAATGGGATTGCAGGATCAAATGGGAGGTCTAGGTTGAGTGCTTTGAGGTTTCTCCATACTTCCTTCCAAAAAGTTTGTACTAGTTTGCAGTCCCACCAGCAGTGTAAAAGTGTTCCCTTCTCTCCACATCCACGCCAGCATCTGCAGTTTTGAGATTTTGAGATGTGGGCCATTCTCACTGGGGTTAGATGATATCTCAGGGTTGTTTTTATTTGCATTTCTCTACTATATAGAGATGATGAACATTTTTTCAGGTGTTTGTAAGCCATTCGTCTGTCATCTTTAGAGAAAGTTCTATTCATGTCTCTTGCCCATTGATATATGGGATTGTTGGCTTTTTTCATGTGGATTAATTTGAGTTCTCTGTAGATCCTAATTATCAAGCTTTTGTCTGATTGAAAATATGCAAATATCCTTTCCCATTGTGTAGGTTGTCTCTTTGCTTTGGTTATTGTCTCCTTAGCTGTACAGAAGCTTTTCAGTTTAATGAAGTCCCATTTGTTTATTTTTGTTGTTGTTGCAATTGCCATGGCAGTCTTCTTCATGAAGTCTTTCCCCAGGCCAATATCTTCCAGTGTTTTTCCTATGCTTTCTTGGAGGATTTTTATTGTTTCATGCCTTAAATTTAAGTCCTTTATCCATCTTGAATCAATTTTTGTGAGTGGGGAAAGGTGTGGGTCCAGTTTCAGTCTTTTACATGTAGACATCCAGTTCTCCCAACACCATTTATTGAATAGGGAGTCTTTCCCCCAAGGTATGTTCTTGTTTGGTTTATCGAAGATTAGGTGGTTGTAAGATGTTAGTTTCATTTCTTGGTTTTCAATTCGATTCCAAGTGTCTATGTCTCTGTTTTTGTGCCAGTACCATGCTGTCTTGAGCACTATGGCTTTGTAGTACAGACTAAAATCTGGTATGCTGATGCCCCCAGCTTTATTTTTGTTACAGAGAACTGCCTTAGCTATACGGGGTTTTTTCCGGTTCCATACAAAACGCAGAATCATTTTTTCCAAATCTTGAAAGTACGACGTTGGTATTTTGATAGGAATGGCATTGAATAGGTAGATTGCTTTGGGAAATATAGACATTTTAACAATGTTGATTCTTCCCATCCATGAGCATGATATGTTCTTCCATTTGTTAATATCCTCTGCTATTTCCTTTCTGAGGATTTCATAGTTTTCTTTATAGAGGTCCTTCACCTCCTTCGTTAGGTATATTCCTAGGTATTTCATTTTCTTTGAGACTATGGTGAAGGGCGTTGTGTCCTTAATTAGCTTCTCATCTTGACTGTTATTGGTGTATACAAAGGCTACTGACTTGTGGACATTGATTTTATATCCTGAAACATTACTGTATTTTTTGATGACTTCTAGGAGTCTTGTGGTTGAGTCTTTGGGGTTCTCTAAGTATAAGATCATGTCGTCAGCAAAGAGGGAGAGTTTGACCTCCTCTGCTCCCATTTGGATTCCCTTTATTTCCTTGTCTTGCCTAATTGTATTGGCTAGAACTTCCAGCACTACGTTGAATAGTAAAGGTGACAGAGGACAACCTTGTCTGGTTCCAGTTCTAAGAGGAAAAGCTTTGAGTTTTACTCCATTCAGTACAATATTGGCTGTGGGTTTGTCATAGATAGCTTCAATCAGTTTTAGAAATGTGCCACCTATGCCTATACTCTTCAGTGTTCTAATTAGGAAAGGATGCTGGATTTTATCAAATGCTTTTTCTGCATCTATTGAGAGGATCATGTGATCTTTATTTTTGCCTCTGTTAATATGGTGGATAACGTTTATGGACTTGCATATGTTAAACCAGCCTTGCATCCCTGAGATGAAACCTACTTGATCATGATGAATGACTTTTTTGATGATAAACTGCAATCTATTGGCTAGGATTTTGTTGAGAATTTTTGCATCTATATTCATGAGTGAGATTGGTCTGAAATTCTCCTTTTTGTTTGGGTCTTTTCCTGGTTTTGGTATCAGGGTGATGTTTGCTTCATAGAATGTGTTGGGGAAGATTCCTTCTTCCTCAATTTTTTGGAATAATTTCTGCAGTACAGGAATAAGCTCTTCCTTGAAGGTTTGATAGAATTCTGGTGTGAAGCCATCTGGAGCAGGGCATTTTTTTGGTTGGAAGATTTTTTATTGTTTCTTTGTGGTCCACTTATTTTTGTTTTGATTCAGGTAAATTAAGATTTTTTTTTGGTTCTACATCGTCTTCTTTATTTACCGTGGTTTCTGTATGCTTTTTCTCCCTTATTAAGGTGGTGTTTCATGTTATTTATTTGGATATTTTAAAAATCTAATATATGCATTAAAAACCTGTAAATTTCTCTCAAATCTCTGCTTTAACTACACCCTATACATTTGTTGTTGATATGTTGTTTCATTTCATTCTAAATAAGGGACTTATGTATAAAATATGTAAAGAATTTCATTCTAAATAAGGGACTCATGTATAGAATATATAAAGAATTCTTCTTATAAAAAAGACAAACCAATAAAAAGGAGCAAAATATTTGAACAAAAGATGCAGGAATAGTTGATAAGCAGAGGAAAAGGTGCTCAGTATCATTTATCACTAGGGAAATGTAAAACCACAATAATGTCATCTTAAAACCACTAAGATGGCCATAAACAAAAAGACAGATATTAACGAAGGCTAGCAAGGATGTGGAGAAATTGGAACCCTCATACATTGTTGGCAGGAAAGTGAAATGATATAGCCACTTTGGAAAACAGTCTAGCAATTTCTTTCTTTCTTTCTCTTTTCTTTGTTTCCTTTTTTTTTGCTACAGTTTGGCCAGGGCTTGAACCCGCCACCCTCAGCATATGGGGCCGGCGCCCTACTCCCTGAGCCACAGGCGCTGCCCAGCAATTTCTTAAAGTTAAATATAAATTGCCATATATCCCAGCAACTCCATTCATTGGTATGTACCCAAGACACACAAAAATATGTTTACATAGAGACTTATATGTGAATGTTCATAGAAGCTTTATTTATAATTGCCAAAAATGGTACCAATCCCAATGTTCATCAGCCATTGAATGGATAAAGAACATTTGATATATTAGTACAGTGGAATATTATTCAGCAATAAAAAGGAACAGAGGAACTTCTATTATGTGCTACAACATGTATAAACCTCAAAAAAATTATGAGGGGTGAAAAAAGCTAAACATAAAAGACTATATATAGTATGATCCCATCAACATGAAGTGCTCATAAAAACAAATCTATCTAGACAGCAGGTTAGTGATTTTCTGGGGTTGGGAATGAGAAGGGGAGCATGAAAGGTTTTTTTGGAAGTGCTGGAACTATCCTAAAATTGGATAATAGAAATAGATGCACAACTCTGTGAATTTACTAAAAATCATTGAATTGTATACTTAAAGTGGGTAAATTGAGTGTTGTATGAATTATATCTCATAAAGTTTTTTCTTTTTAAATGCCTCTCAGTGAACTAAACTAGTTCTGACTTTTGGGGAAATTATTTCCTACATTCTGTGCCTAGATGACCAATGTTACATTCAAGACTTGTTAATGGACATAGTAAAAGTTAAATGTGCCTCCAAACACTCAAAATGAATATAGCAGATACTAATAGTCAATGTCATGGCCATTCCAGAGAGAAAAGGTCCAGGTTCATTGCCTTGTACCTGTCTGGCTGCCTTCCATGAAAGGAGGGTGGAATGAGCTTTGCCCTTGGTGACATTCTTCCTTGTCACTGATTAACCTGTTTTAATAGGAAGGCAGCCTATTCAATATCCTTCTCTATATGAAGAGAGGTATCTGGCCAAGCTGTGGTGAGCAGGAAAAAAAATGTCTACTCGCTACCACCAAGCTGCTAGTGATAACTACCTGGAACTTCTGAAAGAGGCTACCAAGCGAGATCTAAATCTTTCTGATGAAGATGGTATGACCCCCACCCTCCTGGCAGCCTACCATGGGAACTTGGAAGCCCTAGAAATAATCTGCAGTAGAGGGTAAGTTCAACCTGATGGTTTCAGTTGGAAACAGTGTTTACACTAGGATTTTCCAGAGAGCAGCGAGCAACAGGGAAGACCGTGCCTTTCTTAAGTATACTAAAACTTCCGTAAGTGGACCACCTAAGGGACTGTCACAAACTGGTCAACATATGGAGGTGGTCAGCAAAAGGAACTAGGCCTACTGTACTGATTGATACACACATGTGGTGCATGTCCAGTCTATGAAAACTAAGGAGGTGGTCAACTATGGAAATTGTACTGTAACTTGCTTTTTAGAGAAAGGAAGAGAACTATAACTAGAGATACTCTCTTTTCTTACTGAGGACTGGCACCATGTGAGTGACTCATCCCTTAGTTATACATGAAGGAAAGACCCTGAACTGTAAGGCAATCTGCATTGGAAGTGGGGAGGGGGAAGATTATTTTAATTCTATGTCTTTAAAAATCTTTTGCATAAAATTTAAATAGTTTACTCTTTAAAAAGAGAGAACTATTCTACTTCGTTTTAAGTTGTCAACGTTGGCAAATGACATGCTTTTATTTTTTTCATCTGTGCCATTAAAATTCCACTCAGCCTTTTATTAATACTAGTCCCAGTGAAAGCTCATGATTCTTGAATGGCATTGCTGGTTTTACAAGCTATTAGGGATCTTTAGCATATCTTAACTCTATTACCTTTCTGGCCAGCAGATAGAAACACACACTCACACAACATACCACCTCTGTCAGGCAGTGTTGGCAACTATGTCCCAAGTGGGGTAAAGAAAGAAAAAAAGAAAATAAAGAGGCCCCGTGAATTCAATTCAAAATATATTTATTTAGTGTCTGTTACGTGCCAGCCCTTTTGCTGGCTCCTGGGGACACTTTGACCAATAGGAGAAACATAATCACTATCAAGGTGATCAGATGTGAGAGGGGAAGACGAACAGATTGTCTGTGATATTTGTAACCGAAGGGGAAATAAAGGGCTCTAAATAACATGGGCATCTATCTCAATCTCTAGGAGTAAAGGAAGGCTTTCCTGAGGAGAAAGTATTTAAATTGGGTTTCAAACAATGAGAAAGAGTTGACTGGAAAAGAAGAGTGTTTTCCCTATAACAGAACTCTGTGCATTCTGAGGACTGAAGAACTTGAGTATGGCTGGCCATGGCTTGAGTAGGAACAGGGCAAGAGTAAGAGGCAAGACCAGATGGCAAAGATGCAAAGAGCCCGGTAAACTCTGGTAAGGAGTTGACCTTTATCCTAAAGGTCTGGGAAGCCATGTCACCAGGTAGATTTCCATTTACAGAATCTACTCAGGTAATTGTGTAGCAGTCAGAGAGAATGTTCAGGGGCTGTTTTAATGGTTGACATGGGATGAATTGGACTAGGGTAGTCACTGTGGGAATAGGGAGATGCAGATGGATTTGAGTGCAGTTTAGATGGAGAATCATTAAGTATTGATTGGATATGGGTAGATAAAGGAAGAGAAGAGTCAAGGCCCCACGTTCCAGTTTCAACAGCTTGTGGATGGCATTTTTTTTTTTTTAACTGAAATCAGGGGTATTCTAGGAAGAGGAAGAACCCGGGGGGGTGGGGGAGGGGTTCTGAGTTGAGACTGAAGGAGGAAGTAAGAGAAGCAGTTTTTCTCTATCCCTCTTATCTGAGTTAGATTTCCTTTTTGCAGATACCCCCATCAGTCAGCCTTTTCCGTGTCTGTTACACTGCACATCTTACCTCTTCTCCCACTCCCTAGGCATTCCTAGCTTCCTCCATCTACCAAAAGCATACCTCCTTTCACAAAGCACAAGCAGTCAGTTACTCTAAAACTTAGGAAGTGAATTTTTTCCTCTTAGAAGAGGGCTTGGGGTTCTTCTCAATCAGCAGAGAGCATTTGCTCCATTTGAAATCCACTTTAAATGGCAACACTTAAATCCTCTCTCTCTCTTCTTTGTAAGCCTAAAACATTTTCTTTCAATATTTGTTCTGCTAGCAACTTATATCATTACTGTTTTTATATTTTTGATAATAAACGTTATGGTTATTTGTCTTTACCTGCCACTTGTCTGCCAAAAAGTTGGCTGCTTGGTCTTTAATTATAGGAGTAACATGAGTGAATTCAGAAAACTAAACCACGTGTATACACACAAAATATGAAAAAGTTCTTTTAATGCCATACTGTTAACATTTATATTTTTGATATATTTAAAATAATTATATGAATAAATATAAACACTGTGTATAAATTATACACCATGCGTATAAATATACATGTATACGTATATATATCAAGTCAATATATATTGTATAATTTGATTTTCAGGGACTCCTTAGTATTCTAGTTAACAGATATATTTCTTAATCTCCTCAGACAAATAATTTGTTTTCCCTAGTTTAAATAGTGGTATGATGACTGTCCTTGTACATAAATCTGTGATATAATTTTTTGAGAATAACTTCTCCGAAGTGAAATTTCTGAATAAATTGGGATGTGTCCATTTGTGCTGCTATAATAGAATACCCTAGATTAGGTAATTTTTTAAAAAAAAATTATTTCTTAAAGTTTTAATGGCCGAGACGTCCAAAATCAAAGCACCAATAGATATGATGCCTGGTGAGAGCCAGGTCTCTGGTTCTAAGATAATGTCTTGTTGCATCCTCAGGAGGAGAGAAAGGCTATGTCCTCACATGGAGAATAGAAGGGAGAAGCAAAAAAGAGGAAAATAACCTCCATCAAGCCCTTCTGTAAGGGCACCTGGCCCCATTCAGGAGGGCTTTCCTAAATGTTATGTGTCTTAACACTGTTACATTGAGGATTAAATTTCTCCTTTCATTCTTTTTCTTTTCTTTTTTTTTTCCTTTTTTGGAGGTAGGATCTTGCTATGTTGCCAGGTTGGTCTTTAACTCTTAGTCTCAAGCAATCTTTCTGCTTTTTCTCTTCATTGGGTAGCTAGGATTACAGGTATATGCCACCATGCCTAACACATTGAGGAATAAGTTTCAACGTGAATTTTCAAGAGTTTACAAACATTCAAACCACAGCAACAAAATGTGCAATTTAAAGACTTTTGTGCGTATTGACAAATTGTCCTTCAGAAAGTAAGGACCCATTTTTTGCCACGGTGATAGGTCCAAAACACCATGTCAGTGTGGCCTTAAATGTTCTTTTCTTTAGTTACTGATGAGGTTGAAAATTCTTTTTATGCTTAGTGGCCACTGTAATTCCACTCTTGTGAGCTATGTATTTATAACTTTATTCCATTCTTATATTGGGATTTTCAATGTTTTTCATTGACTTAAAAAATGCCTTTTTTTCTTTTTCTTTTTTTTTAAAAATGCCTTTTAAAGTTAACATTATCAACCGTTTGTCATATATATTACAACTATTTTCACAGCACATAATTGATATTTTTGACAATAGATACTTAGAATATAAAGGCAAACACATATTTTTCAAGTTCATGTGTAATTTACTATGTTAAACTATTTTAAATTGCATATAGACTTTACGTCTATCCTGTATATATTTTAAGTATATACAAGCCTATCAATTTTTGGTATATAATTCTAACTTTGAGGCCATGCTGAATAATGACTAATACTTTCTTTAGTACATTTCTAGTTTCATTTTTTGTTTTAAACACTTCATCCCTATATAACTTGTTTTGATTCAGGTCTGGAGTTATAATCTAACTATATATTCTCCATGTGGTTAGTCATTTGTTTCAACACAATTAATTATACAGTCCATTTCCTTTCCCACCAATTTGACGTGGTAATGTAATTTCTTTCAATGTAATATCAAAATCCACTCCCTTTAATTATATTTATTAAACAGCTGTGGGCACAAAAATCCTTCAAACTCTGCTTTTCCTAGTCCTTTTTTCTAAACTCTTGTCTTCTCAGTGGTTCTAATATATCTCAGAATTTTATTTACTTCCTCCCATAAGCATTTAAGATCTGCTGTATTAAGTTGGCCTGGTATAGACTAAAAAAAGTCTTGTCAGGGTTTTTATAGATTACCTCCCATTTGACCATAGCCAATCCTAAGATCCAGTGTTGCCAATTAGATATAAGGAGGTTAAAAAGGGAATAAAGTTAAAAATTGAATGTAGAAGCTAGTCAACTATTGAGGTTCATTCCAGTTTGATGTTTTAACTATTTACCTGTTATTACCTAAGTGAGACAACGGGTTCTGTAATAACCATTAATATACTCTGGCTTTGTGAGAAAACTGTCTTTCTTCTGTAAAAGTTGAAAGCAATCATTATACATATTAGTCTATATCAGAACAAATAATGGCCCCAATTACAAAAACCATTCATTTTGTCTTTAACATATGTGTGGAATTTTTTTTTCAGGTTTTAAAACTTATTTGCATATTAAAAATTGTGCATTATAATAATTAAAATCATTTGAACAAAATAAAGTGGTACTCTGATTGAACTGCATTTTATTAGAGCCTGTGAGAAACTTTGGGCCAGCCTGGTTTTACTCTAGAATGCACTGTCGTCTCACCCTGCTTTTTCCTTCACCAACTTGCCAGGTCTTTTTCTTCCCTGCCAGCCAGACAGGCAGATGGTAGAGGCAGGCGTGGCCTTTGTTGTCAGTAGTTCTCCATACTTTGATGTGAAAGGGGCAGCACAGTCATTTAAACTTGATGCAACTTACAAAGTTAAACAGCTAAAAGAAGTAAAATAGGAAGGTGATGGTTGTGGAATGCACAGTGCATATTAGCAGCACTTGCCTCATTATGACTTTCCTGCTTGCTTCTCCTGTTAGATTATTTCTTTGGAAGGCAGTGGATTTTTCTCTTGTATTTCTGTCTTCTTCAATTTCAACTTAACTGGATTTATCAATCTCAGTCATATTGGGTTTGTCAGACATGGTTGCCAGCGAAGTTGAGTGAGGGATAAGAGTAAGAAGCATCTGGTCTGTGCAGTGACCACCACCAAGTGTGAAATTTTTTTGATTTTGTTTTATTTTTTAAAGTGGAAATAATTTCTTTCTCCGTAATTCTTTTTTTTTTTTTTTTTTTTGTAGAGACAGAGTCTCACTGTACCGCCCTCGGGTAGAGTGCCGTGGCGTCACACGGCTCACAGCAACCTCTAACTCTTGGGCTTACGCGATTCTCTTGCCTCAGCCTCCCGAGCAGCTGGGACTACAGGCGCCCGCCACAACGCCCGGCTATTTTTTGGTTGCAGTTTGGCCGGGGCTGGGTCTGAACCCGCCACCCTCGGCACATGGGGCCGGCGCCCTACTCACTGAGCCACAGGCGCCACCCCTCTCCGTAATTCTTAAAAGCATACACATGGTAACATTTCACATCATATTGGAAAGATATGTCTAATCAAGTAAAAAGCATACTAATTCTCACAATCATCAACATTTATATATCCTTCCAGACTTTTTCCTTTGCGCACCTGCACGCACATGTATGCCTCCCTTCCATAAAAAGACAACAGTGTACAAACTGTACCAAAGCCCTTCTAATTACTTAACAATACATCATGGCCCATTTGCTCTTAAAAGTTGAGATCCATCAACAGTAAGTTCGAGTATACTTTAAAATAACTAAAAGGGTGGAAATGGAAAGTTCCTAACATAAGAAAATGATAAATGTCTCAGGTGATGGATACACCAATTACTCTGATTTGATTAATTCACATTGTATGCCTATATTAAAATATCACACATAAACCCTATACAACTATTATGTACCCAGAATAATTAAAAAGGGAAAAAAGTTGAGATCTAAGCCACTATTTTCAATAACTACATGGTATTCTGTTTTATTATTTTCTTACTTATTTTTTAATTGGCAAATAAAAATTGTGTATATTTGTGGTATACACATGTTTTGAAATATTTGTAAATTGTGGAATGGTTAAATCAAGCTAATTAACATGTATTACCTCATCATATTTTTTTTTGTGTGTGGTGAGAATACTTAAAATCTCCTAGTAAATTTCGTGTATACAATACATTATTATTAACTATGCTTACAATAGATCTCCTATACCTATCTCTCTTGTTTAACTAAAATTTTGTATTCTTTGACTAACTTCTCAAGTCCCCAACCTTCAGTCCCTGGTAAGCACCATTCTACTATCTGCTTTTATGAGTTTACATTTTTTAGATTTCGTGTGTAAATGAGATCATGAAGTATTTGTCCTTCTGTGCCTGGCTTATTTCACTTATCATAATGTCCTCCAGGTTAATCCACATTTTTGATTAAATAGCCCATTTGAAAATGACAGGATTTCTTTGATTTTTAAGGCTGAATAATATTCCATATATGTATATATCATTAATTTTTTTATCCATTCAACCATTGATAGACACTTAGATTGGTTCCATAATCTATTTAAGCAGTTTCCTATTCATGACACAATTTGGATCTGGCCTTTTATTGTGCCAGGAAATTTGAACCACTTTATGCTTCTTCCAGCAGTGTTTCTTCCTCTATACTCCTACCAAAAGAGTATTACTATTCTTTTTAATCACTGCCTATCTCATGGGCAAAAAAATGGTAGTGTATCATTTGAATTTGTATTTCTTTGATTATTAGCCCAAATGTTACTTTTTATGTAAAAAAATTTTTAAAAGAATAATTTTTTTTCTGAGAACTTCACAAAAAATCAAACCAATTTTAGGAATATATGCTCAGAGTAATTTAAGCAAATTGCCTATTTAGTGATAATAATACTAAACTAGAGTACTGCTCAAATGCATTGATTTACCAAAAATCAAGGGCAAAATATGGATTATTTAAAAAATCTCTTTGATGGTGGGCACCTGTAGTCCCAGCTACTTAAGAGGCTGAATCAAGAGGATTATTAGAGCCCAAGAGGCTGAGGTTGCTGTGTGAATTGTGACACCATGGTACTCTACTGAGGGTAACAAAGTGAGACTCTGTCTTAAAAAAACAAAAAGCAAAAAGCAAAAAAAACCCCAACCCTTCTGTGAGTTTCTCTTTTGGAGGAAAAAAAGGAATAGGAAAAAATCAACACTAGACTGAGCTTAGCCCAAGAAAATCATAGGGCATCAGTGTTGGACTCAGATCATCCAATGAGGGGCCCTATTTGTGAATACCTGGACAGGTATATGCAATGGTTCCATCAAGAAATAAGAAAAATGACAAGGATTAAATTTAGAAGGATCATGTGAAATTTGTCATTAGCAAATATTTTTATTAAGTTGTATATCCATTTGGAAAATTGTAAATAGAAGTTTTGCAAGTGTAAATAGCTTAAATGCACTAAGAAAACTCATCAATCATCTTTTAGCCAGTTTCAACTGTAAATTTAGAATTTGGCATTTGAAATTTTCTCAAAAGAAAACCCAGCTTTAAGGGTCATCTCAGATTTTCTTATGTTCTGTCTTCCATCTTGAAAGCATTTATTTAAGAGTCAGTGAAATGGCAAAATTCTACTACTTTATGGCCCTAAGCATATAGATTTAACTCTGACTTCTTAATACATTGCTATATTCCCACCATAGCTCATTCCTCCCAATGATTTTGTTTCAAACCAAAGGTAATTTCAGGCAAACTTAATTAGTATGTTTTTGTCTGTGTTATAGTAATGTCTTGGATGTTTAACAATTCTTCTTTGATGTCTAGGGTATTTAAGGAATCTTTTGAATCCAGTGTTTGGTTAAAATAAATAAAAATTGAAGCCATGGGTTTAGGGGTGGGCACTATACTCCCTTAAGATGTAGGACTATGCCAAGGTTGAAAGGGGCCTCCTTTTATCCAAAACAATTAAATCAGCATGGTTGACCAGAGTTTCCTTAAAAGTGGCTGCCCAACAAAACTGTTACTTAATACTATTTGCTTTCCTTAGGTTCAATTTCATTTTCTTTCCTTTCCCTTCTTACTCCTTTCCCTTATTCCCAGCTTCATGCACTCGGATCACGCTGATCTATATTCCTGGTTTCCCAAATATGGCATATAATATCAGCCATCTGTGCATCTGCTTACACTATCCTGTCTGCCCAGGAGAAGGTTGCCAATTGCCAGTGTATGGGCTGGAACTCGTCCACAAATGTGTTTTGTTTGAACTTCACTATATTATTCTTTTAAACTTGAGCCAACACTTAAAAATAAAATAATTCACATGAAATTCTGGATTTCTGGCTCTTTTTGAAAAGTAGAAACTCTGGCAATATTGTTTCTGCTTTTATTTGAGATAGTATCTCACAGCTGAGTCCTTCTAGATGGAGTATGTGCTTAATACTATGACTTTGCATACAAACCTGACTCCATTCAGTTACATTATCTACTTAGCTTCTTGGGGTTAGGTTGTTAGGAGATATAGACCATAGGAAGGAGAAAAAGACAAAGGCTTTGCCCTCTGGGGCATATTGTCTAATTAAGGAGGCAGGGCATACTTATTTGACAAATTAAGTAAGGCTATAACTGATTAAAAAAAAAAAAAAGCCCATAATACCTCTTGGGCTGTAGGAATTTACTAGATGAATATGAGAAAATACAAACAAGTGAAATTAAGGATTATGAGTTTGGGGACAAGGGAAATGATAATAAGTAATGTTTATTAAGTATTCACTATTCACCAACCACTTTTCTAATGCTTTCCATTTATTAACTTACGATTAGGTAATATAATCATTCCTCAATCTACAGATGAGGAAACTGAGTCCTAGAGAAGCTAAGGTTGAGGCCATGTATGTAGCTGGTAAAGTGGAAGAGCTGAGTTATGTTCATGTTGGAGACAATTAGACTTGGAGGCTGGCCTGATTCAAAGTATGCTGCCTGTTACCCTTGGCCAAATCAATTAAGCTCTCTGTGTCTCTGTGACGATTCTTGCCTTCTTTCTGTAAGAGGGCTATTGTGATGATTGATAGCAGTAAATGTGACTGTATTTGGTAACTAAAATGCATGAGGCAGCCGAAGGGTTCCCAGGGAACAGTTACAAATCTGATTTATCAAATGAATAAGGTGCTGGATGGGCCTCATTAATTAGTGAAGCTCTTTTCAACCTGTAGTGAGTCTACAAATCACCTGGAGATTTTACTAAAGTGTAGATTCTGATTCATTAAGTATGGCCTGGGATTCCAAGATTCTATATTTCTAACAAACTCATGGGTGATGATTCTGCTGCTGGTTTGGGGACCAAATTTTGAGCAGCTCAGAACTGTCAGAGGGGTCGTGGTGTAATGTAGGTCAATTGCAAGGGTGAGAGTATTCTCTTCTTCTTTTTTTTTTTCCTTCTACTCACCAGGAATGTTAAGAGGACTTCTTAGACTTCTTTCCTGGGGATAGCTTGTCTTGAGTTTAGTGAGATCCCAATTTTGAGGTTTTTGCTAGGACAAGGGAAGATACCCTTTAACCTATATAATCAGAGTTCTCAGCAGTGGTGTGGGGCTAGAGCCATGGTCAAGAATTAATTATTAATTTTCACCTGTGCCTGTTTGCAAGTCAAGGCATCACAGGAGAGGAGAACTTGTAGCCTGGGGTGGGATTCCAGTGGGCATTCGCTCTTTCTGCAGATCTTCATTAAGCACCTACCATGTCCCTATTTCTGTGCCAGGTATTGGGTCTCTGGCCTTAATACCATCTAATAGCACCCTCAATTCCACCTTGAACTCTTATAGAACTGTTCATATATATGATACTGACATTACATGGAAGTAAGTTGAGGAATGTACTCTATCTTTTTAATGAATAACCATTGTAACAGACACTGTTTGCTACCAACCCAACATCCTGCTGATAGAGACCAAGTGTTGTTCAGTTATTTATTTTTCCTCATGTGACTCAGGGGAGGATAGCAGTAGCATGCTAGACCTAGCTTATGAGAGGTTATTGCTAAATTTTTAGGGAAGTTGACAGTCAGTTAAACATAGCCATTACTAAAAATAAAATTTTGTAAACTTACATTTTAACAAATAAAAGAGTGACACTCAAAACTCATCACTCCCTAATATTTTACTACATTTTAATACTACCTATGCCCTTAAGATGATACATGTCTATTAAATCTCTATGGCAGAAATAATTTATAATGGTATACTACCAAATATTTCTTCCAAACTCTGTGTCCAATGATGTCACTTCGGTAGCTTGAAATCTGCTACAGTGAATGTATTTATACCATAGAAATTGTCACACACTATAAATCAGGACTTTGATTTGTTTTCTGTGAGTCATTTGCTAAACATTTATCAGAACACCATTGAGTTATAGAACTACTGGAGAACTATCTACACACCACTGAAAACTAGCCTACCTAGCTTCAGGGGAAAATTCTGATTGATCTAACTTAAATATAGTACTATATTTCCCTTCCCATAGGCATATGACCAAGTTCTGGCCAATGAGACATAAAAGTTCATCTGCTAGAGTTTCTTGGAAAGCTTTTCTTGCATTCAAAAAGGAGACACAGGATAGAGGTGAATTCTTTTTGTTTCTGGTCAGGTGGTATCTAGATGTAGCATATCTGGACTTAGAGCAGGTTTCATGTAACAACGATATCAAGACAGTATGAACATGTTTGTATTAACATGCATTTTTTTTATTTTTGTTTTTATTTTGTAGACATTGTGTGATGAGAAAAAAGTTCAATGTGTATTTTTTTATATTTTATCTTCTAGAGGGGACCCTGACAAATGCGACATCTGGGGAAATACTCCTCTACATTATGCAGCTTCCAATGGTCATGCCCACTGCATCTCATTCTTGGTCAACTTTGGTGCCAACATCTTTGCCTTGGATAATGACTTACGGTCTCCACTGGATGCTGCTGCCAGCAGGGAGCAGAATGAATGTGTTGCTCTCTTAGATAAGGCTGCCATAACCCAGAACATTATGAACCCCAAGAAAGTCACCAGGCTGAAGGAGCAGGCTCAAAAGAATGCCAGGAAACAGGTCAAAGAGTGTGAGAGGCTCCAGGAGAAGCACCAAAATAAGATGGCCCGCACCTACAGCAGGGAGGAGTCTGGGACTCTTTCTTCTTCCAAGGGCACCTTCTCCAGTTCATCCTTTTCAAGAGCTTCTGCTTCCAGCACTTTTGGGTCGCTAAAGGGCATTAAGGACACTTTCAAGATGAAATTCAAGAGGAGCAAGGATACAGCAGAGCAGATGGGGAAGGAAGGCAGACATGATCAGAGGAATGTGATGGAAATGTTCATGGAGGAGGAAGAAGACTCATTCTCAGGGGAATTAAAAGAGAAGCTCCAGTTCTCAGCAGAGGAGGACAGTGGTGTGCAACATGAATCCATTCTCAAACGTCCAGGTCTAGGAAGCATTGTTTTTCAAAGGAACAGAGTAGTAAGTCCCGAAGACATCTCAGACAGTAAGACAGAGTTGGGATTTAAAATGCGCAGTGAATTGCTTCAAAGACAAGGAGCTAATGAAGCTGAGGCTAATGAAGAGGGAGAGGCAAATGGCCTTGAAGATGATCTGCCTTGGGATGAAGGTGAAGTGGAGTGGGAGGAAGATGTGGTTGATGCTACTCCCCTGGAGGTGTTCTTGCAGTCCCAGCACCTGGAAGAATTCCTTCCCATTTTTATGAGAGAGCAGATTGACCTAGAAGCTCTGTTGCTCTGCTCTGATGAGGACCTTCAGAGCATACAAATGCAGCTGGGTCCCAGGAAGAAAATTCTTAATGCCATCAACAGAAGGAAACAGGTGCTACAACAACCTGGGCATCTGGTTGACACCAGCCTCTAATGGACAGTGTTGGATCTTCAGGGAGAGCCTGCAACACTGGAATGATGCTGTGTCCCACTGTCAGCATTCCAGGAAACACTCCCTCTCCATGCAGAGCCAGGCCTCTGGGAATGGTTTCTAGGATTTGGGAGATGCCTACCTAAGAAAGAAGCCCAAACTCTACGCTGGGAAATAGTCTATGCCCATTTAAATAAACCATCAGTGAGAAACTCAAGTAAACTTTAGAACAAGAAAGTGGCATTTCTCCACAATTATCTTTTTTGATATTTTCGAATAAAGAAAGGTTCAGAAGGATGACAGAAAAGGGAAAGAAACCTTCTTTACTTTTATAACTCTGGACTTGAACTTATAATTTCTCATCATATTAGTTTGCTGCTTACTTTCAAACCTTAATTCCGACCTAAGCTCTACAGCTTTGCCTGTTGGTGGAGACTAAATTAAGTTCCTCATTGGCCTGAGGCTTGAAGTCCACTTAAATACAGCTAAACCTTTAATAGATGTCTATATGTTTAAAAGTAATGGAAATGGATCTACAATACTCTTGCCTGAGAATAGAGACAGAGTGGCAGATAAGGAGAGTGAAGAAAGAAATAGAATGTAGGGTACCTGTTATGGACTGAATTTTGCTCCCCCCCCCCACCTCCAATTTCATATATTGAAGCCCTAAGCCCTAATGTGATTGTATTTGGAGACAGGACATTTAAAGAGATGGTTTATGGTTAAATGAGGTCATAAGGATGGGGACCTATCACCTATGAATGGTGTCTTTTTAAGAAGAGGAAGAGAAACCAAGGATGAATCACAGAGGAAAGACCATGTGAAGACTCAGTCAATAAGAAGCCAAGGAGAGAGGCCCCAGGAGAAACCAAATCTGCTAACACCCTGATCTTGGACTTTCAGATGCCAGAGCCATGAAAAAATAAACATTTGTTGTTTAAGCCACCCAGTCTGTAGCACTTTGTAATGGCAGTTTTAGCTGAATAATGTGTTTGTAACAGCCAAGCAAGAGGGTGTAGGAGGAGAAAAAGAAGGATGCAGAAAAAAAAAAAATCTGCCTATTGATTTTTCCGAAATACCTACTGAAACTCAAAAAAGAGAAAAAATATCCAGATTCTTTGGAGGGGGGATTTTCTTGTAAAAGTAAATTTTACATTTTCCTGCTCATTATGTACATATCTTTTATTTACTGTTGTCTATCACCAAGGCTGCTTGTCTGAATACATGGAGGTTTCATGACATAAACTGGCAACATTCCTGCTCACGTTTTTTTTGAGTGGCAAATCTGCATTCAAATTGAAACCCTACTGAATAGCTAAGTTTGCCATTAATTATGTGTATAATGTAGATGCAGCTGTTTGTTTCCAGCATGCTTTCCTATTCACATCTGTTTGGATTGCATCAAGAGGCACCACAGAGGATATAAGTTTAGGGATGAACAATTGGTTCATTTCTTCCTCAGTGGACAGATTTAGAAACCTTATTAGTCCCTGAATAAATACATTGCATTAGGAGATGATTATGTTTACAAATACTGTACTTTGTTCTGGAATAAATGGATGTTGTGCTTTCCTTCATTAATGTGCACAGAAGTAGTTGGCATATATAAGGCACTAAAAAAAATGTGTAGGCTAAGCCCGCCTCTATTATATCTCATTATCGTAGATGCCAGGAGCCTCTTCAGAATCTGCCTAATGACACACTTGTTCTACTTCCTGTCTCAACTTTTATAATAACAAGAGAATCATCAATCAGGTTGGTAGAAATGAAACTGAACATGTAACTCCCATCCCTTTTTAGGAAATGTTTGTTGCTGGGGGTCTCACCAGGCACCTTTGGGATCTTCTAATACAAGACCTTTCTAATGGTTTGGGCTAGTAACTCAGATTTAGGAATTATGAGCATATAATTGATCTGTATTAGATGACAACCCCAAATGTAAGCCCAAGATGTCTTTACGACACCATAACCTCTCAAACTTCTCTTTTCAGTCAAATGCTGCCAGCTGTTTTTCCTTATTATTGACTTTTCTGTCAAGCTATATAGTGGGGACAAAAGCAAAGCTGGGAGGAGTGAGGAGATTAGATATCACTGGATTGAATGATTCTGAGCATCTAGTTTAAGGGATGGAGGTCTGAGATCAACGAGCATGTGAAACTCATTCTGGCACATAATCCTCTTGTTTTTGTCTCTCATCAAGGACTTATATTGTTCTAGCATCTTCTCTTAGGCCCCTCTAGTTAGGGTTTATTTTGAATGACCTGGAATTCTTAGAGCATTTATAACTTTTTACAACACAGTATAAACCCTTCTTTATAACATAATACTGCACAATAGAAAGGCTATCTCCTCAATGCTAAGAACTTAAGAAAACCCTCACTTACAAATTCTGTAAATCATAAGCAACATTCCTAAGCCCAATTCTTTTCTGACATTTCCCCTGGAATGTCTCCCAAGTACTTCAAATTCAATGCATATAGCACTAAACCTATTTTCTTCCAAGTGAACAGTTCTCAAGCTGGGCTCCTCATCCCCAGAGGACATCTGGCAATGTCTGGAACATTTTTGTTTGTCCTGAGATGGTGAAGGTGGTGGTGGTGAATGGGTAGAAACGATGGTTGCCAAACATCCTATAATGTATAGGAGAGCCTCCCACAATAGGTTACCCAGATCTAAATGTCGATGGTGCCCAGAGTGAGACACTCAGCCCTAAATATCCATTTTTCATAAATGGAAACTTTAACCCAACGCTTCTCCTTTCCCTTTTTTTTTTTTTCTTCACACAACTGGTCATCAAGCCCTTTCAACTTTTTAATATGTTTTAAACCTAAATCCTCCTCTGTGTCTGTAAGACCACCTCTTGGTTCATGCCTCCATCATCAATCACCTGAATTGTTTTAAGTATCCTCTGTCACTCATTCTCCGCAATTCTGATTGAGTAATCTTTTTAACATGCAGAACCCCTTTTGTCACCTTGTACTTCCCCATTGCTTTTCAGCCTCTTCTCACCACACACAAGTCCTTCATGATTGGAGAGCCCTGTTCGGTCCTCCAAGCCTCTGGTCTCATCTCTGACCATTCCTCTCTCTGTCTTCTAATTATAGCCATACTAGATTTCTTAGCTTCCATGCCCTGCATATCCCTGTACCTTTTAACAGTTATCATCCCGCTGCCTGAAAAACTCTTCCTCTGTTCAGCTATCCTCATTGGGGAGACTTACCCTCTCTCTCTGCCCCTACTCAGACTTGAATACTTTTCTAGCTATGCAGGACATCTTCTGTTTGCCCCTTTAAAACTTCTTTCTACTATTTTCCACCCTGATCTGTGTCCCAGGCAGTTGACCTCTGGAGACTGTATCCCTTGCTCTGGTTTCTGGTTGGGTTTGGCCAATAGGAGTTATCAGTAAGAGACGAGAGCGTGGAGAAAGGAGAGATTGGGGCACTTATTCCTCCTGTTACTTCCTTGTCAGGCAGTAGCTGTCTTCCATCATTGAAGCCCCACAGCCTCCACCTGGCGGCCCTCTGCTACATCTCCAGTTCTTGTTGGGTTCCACTAACTGCTCTTTGAACTACTATTGCTAACCTCCAGGGCTTTCTTTCGAAATAGCCTGCTTGTTAAATTCTCTTCAATTACACCTTCAATTAAATTCTCTTCAGTTATCTACAGAGGGGCTCTAACTTAATGTTAGTTTGAATTATGAAGTTTTTGACTTTACATTTGTATGAAAGTGATATGCATTGAGGAGAAAGTGGCAAGATACTTTGCATGAAGGTAAATAGCCAATAATGTATAGTGCATTGTGCTGCCAGACAGTTTCATTCAACTGTAGGCTAATGAAAGAATTCTAAGCACATTTATGGTAGGCTAGGCTAAGCTATGATTTTTTTATAGGTGTATTAAATGCATTTTCGGCTTATAGTAACTTCAATGTAGGATGGGTTTATCAGGATACAACCCCATGGTTTGAGTTGTGGTCTCCACCACTAGTAATCAAAGGGGTCCTGACCTATACATAGAAGCTCCACTGTTTTCTTTAAATTTTAATTAGAAGAAGTCAGATACAAAAGGGTATATATTTGCCAAGGAGCAAAGGGAAGCACTTGATCCCTTTCACTTTCCTTGCCATGAGGAACAGAGGTTACCAAAGCAAACACTGCAGAGGTGGAAAATGCTTTATTTCAGGGAAATACCAAAGGTACTGCCATAGAAGGGAAAGAAATGCAATTGGCATGACAGAAGAAATGGTTACCTAGTTTTGCTTTGTGACTACAAGCATAAATGAGGATCTCAGTGTTGAAGGTAAAACATGACAAGCACAAAACTATAGTTCACTAGGGACTGGATTCCTTCGTTTGATCTAGAAATTAGGTGACAATATCCATTGAGCTGTAGTATCCATCTCAACACAAAGTTCTTCTGTTCTATTTGCCAGATGACCAGGCATCATACACTAGTTTGGCAGCAACTGTGTCTTCAATTGCCATTCCTGGAATGGACAGAAATTTGGTTCATCTTTTGTCAGGACAACTCTCCCTGAAACAACCCAGGCCCCGAGACTGGCAGTTTTCTGATGCGTTTCTGTGCTGCTAATGCCCAGCAGGGTAATAGGGACTGATCCCCAGAGGGGATTTCAGGCTCAGATGGTCTTTGAAGGGTAGGTGAAGGCAGGAAATGTGGTACTAAGCAAGAAATGCCCATCGAACAAATTTTGTATCCTTCAAGGGCAAATTCAGGGGTCAGCAAACATTCTGTAAAAGGGCAGACAGTAAATATTTCAGGGTTTGTGGCCATGTGGTCTCTGTCACAGTTAGTGAACTCTGGCCTTACAGTGAAAAAGTACCCATAAACAACAGGTAAATAAATGAACCCGATTGTTTTCTAGTAAAACTTTATAAGCACTAAATTTTGAATTTCATGTCATTTTCATGTGTCATAATATACATTTGAAAATATAAAAACCATTTGTAGCTCATAGGCCATACATTTCTAGCAGTGGGCCCTGGGTTTGGCCTGCAGGCTGTGGTTTGCTGACCCCTGGTCCAGTTCGACCTGTATCCTTTAGCATCTCCCCTTTGTCTTATAGATTTGGATACACACTTTAACCCCTCCCACCACAGAGATATAATAGGTGCTTAAGAGGCATCTGTTAGATGAAAAGATGTGATAATAAACAAGTCCCCCAAAATAAGAAAGCAAAATGCAGACTTTTGGCTCCTTAAGTTTAAGCTGGCTGACCCCTGATCCACTATGAACTCTGAAACATTCAGACACAACTGGATTGGTGTGACGTCTTCAAGGCAGGCTCTGGATAAAGTCTATTTTACCTTTGCCTGTCTTTCAGAGCATGAGAGATTTTAAAAATATTTAACCACCAGCAAAGTATGGAAGCTAACCAAGGGCATGGATGCTGAATGGCCAGAACATGCAGGTCTGTCAAGCATTAACTTTTTCATTGCTAGATCATGAAGTATAGAAGGTCTTGAGAGAGGGACAGTGGGCACTTTGGAGGGTTCAGGGCAGGAACTACTTACCAAGCAAGCAGGTGTCAATGTTTCGATATTTTAGGTGTATCAGCTGAATATTATCTCTGTCCCGTGTACTTCTGTTTCCTTAAAACTAGTAGAGTGGGAGTGCTGGGCCAAGGAGCAGAATAAACCCTGAAGAGCCCACCCTTTGTTGGGTTTCTGCCCTCTACAAGGTACCCCATACAACCCAGGTGCTTTGAGTCTCCCCATGGAAGCCTTCCTCAAAGCAGCAAGTGAGGGGAATAGGGAAGGAGGGAAAAAGACATCTCGGGATGTTCTTCCTGACTGAATCTCTTTCGAGTTGGGTCTCTTTGCCATTTCCCTTAAGGTCCCTGTCTTTTAACCTTTTTGTCCATTGCCCCCAACTTCTGAAGGTTATCGTCTTTTGAGTTTCAGTGAGATCTATATCTACACACACATCTCACTTAATCCTCACAACTCAAGGTAACAGGTGTTGAGGAAACTGTGACTCAGGGAGGTCAGATCACTTGCCCAGGGACACTCATCTGGAGGGTGGCAAAGAAGGGACTCCAGCCCAGGGCTGCTCAGTTTCAGAGTTCAGGCTTAACCACTACACTAAGACATGTAAATAATTGACCTGAATGGATTTCACAATGATTCAGCTATAGAGCCCGGTGATTCATTCTTCTTTCACTAATGGGTGAACCTGCCTTGTGCTTTAGTTGAGTTTGTGCCCAGGGAGCAATAGATCTTACCCAAAGACTTGAACACAGTGGTCTTTTCACAGTAGGCTGGCTTCACTCCCTTCAACACTTCTCCCAGCTCAGCAAAGATCTCTGCCTGTGAAACAGAAATAACACTGACCCAGGCATAAAGCTAAAGTTGGCTCAGAAGCCAGGACTAGTGTCCCTGAACTGAATGAGGGATAAACTTAATAAAAAGAGAGATAAACTTAATAAAAAGATCATTTATAAATTGGATGATATCAGGAAGGATGCAGCCTCCTGAAATCCTTTCTGGGTTTTGTGATACCGTGAATGCAGAGATCCAAGTTGTCTGTAGCTCTGTCCTGTTAGATCACCATGTCAGTGAGGAAACAGGCAAGTTTTTACCTGAACATGTATTTCAGCAGCCCCCTTCATCTGTGTCCTAACTACAACAGAAAAAGATGACCAGTCCTATTGTGCTGGCTATATTGGGCTGCGACAGGTTCCCATTCATTTCCCAATCCCTGTGTCACATGACAGCCCAAAGGAAAAATCCATCAAGCTTCTCCCTCTTGGCAAAGGGGACAGGAAAACATGTCACCACCATAATGGCCATATTATTTGGAATGAGGTTTAAAAGGATTGTAACAAATTTTGGAGCTCCTTCCCCACAATGAAGTGGGGTGACTGAGGTGTGGAGCACTCCAAACTGGAGAAGTGAATGGAACCCTGGGATCCAGGCAAGGGCAGCCAGGCTCACCCCTGACAGCAGGACATCTCCAGACTCCTTCAGGGCAGCCTCCCGGGAATCCACATACAGCACAGCTTGCTTCATAAGCACATCATCCAGCTCCCTCCAGTCGGGTCTGCTGGCTCCAATAGCTGAGAGACAGCAAAACAGACCCTAAGTCCAGAAACAGTCCCAAGGGAATGCTAAAGGGCCAAAGGCTGGGAGAGAGGTTGACAAAAGACACCTGTGAACTCTGATTTGGAAGACTTCCTCATTCCCCAGGCTGGGCCCCTTTCGATCAGTAAGGCTGAATACTTACTAAGAATTCCTTTCCATTTCATGCACCACCTCATTCCTAAAAGATTTTAAGATGATGTAGTATTCATTTATTGTCTACTTCCTGTGAATGTTTTATACATAATAGTAATGGTCCTCACAAGTACACTTTGATGTCTGAGTCCCACTCAACAGATGCACCGGTAATGGCCCAGAGAAGCGAAGGTCCTGGTCTAGCTTACATATACGTATGTATATGAATCTAGGTCTGAGAGAGCACCATGGCTTCCACACCGCTTTGCTTATCATTTCAATTTTTAGTATATGTGCTATCAAAACAAGCACACCTCTTTGCTTATCAAGAACAACAACTTCCTCACAAAATCCCTGAAACAATCATTTGGAGATTGTTCATACCCCATACTCCTTTCCTTCTGTTAACTTGCTATCTAATCATTTTCATTCCTTAATCTCCGTGCTACTTTCTCTCTTAACTCATGACAAAAGAGCCTAATGTTAGGGTCATGGAGAAGCCCCAATAAAAGGCAAACTGGCTCCATTCTGGCTCTGACCTTTCACATCCTCTACAGGGCCCAGGACCCCAGAGCAATGAATCCAAAGCATCATGCGTCTTGGTACTGGGATGCAGGATAATGCACAAGCTGCAATCAAATGCCCACAGGGCCACACAGGTAATGAAAAGGAGCAAAGCTGGTCAGAGGGGCTGGATCTGAAGCAAGCAGGCTCTTCCAAAGGGGATGGTCACCATTTTTCAATTCCAGCTAATTGCTGCCATGTGTGAATGGAGGTCCACTGTTACCAGATATTCCCTTTTTTTCTTAAAAAGAGAGAGAGAAGCAGGAAATCTATTTGCATATGTTATGCCTTGATCTTTAGATCACTCTGTATTCCAAACTAAACAAGTCTGCTGCTGGATCCAGCCCATGGCCAGAAAGTCTTTGAAAATTCCTCTAAAACCTTATACAAATATAAGGCAGCATTTATATGCCTCTTGCACAGCTGTCCAGTTTTCTTTACTTTTTCTTCTCCTACTATTCTCCCTCACTCTAATTTGCAAAAAGAGTGTTGTAAAAATGTCTGTCTTGAAGGTTGCTTGTGTGGGGAATTCTATAGAACAAAAGCACTAGCTAATGAAGCTTGTAAATAAATCATAAGCTGGTGGGAAAAAACCCTCAGTTTCTCAGCCTTCCCCTCCTAACTGCACTATTTCTCCTAGACAGCTATTGCCTATGAAGAGGGTGAGTTCTCAAAGGGTTGTATGAGGCCACTCAGACAGGCGGAGGTGGGCCAAGAGGCAAAGGGACACGCCTGACTCAGACTAGGCTCTGGCCTGGCTTCAGTGGCGCTAGAATGGGTAAGGGTCAGAAGGCTGGCTGCAGTGTGGTCTTGGGGACAGGAAGAAGGAAATATGGGGTTGTCCGGAATTGGGCCAGCCCCTCAGCTGAGCAGTTAACTAGGAAGAATCTGATGTTGGCATTTCCTAATCGTCTGTGCTTGTTATACACTTTTCTTAAGTGTATTTTGTGCCTCTGTGAACACATAAACCTATTTTGTCCTCAGGCCAGGGAAATACAAGAAATGTCTTGACTTAAAAATCAAGCCAGCCCTTCCTAGAAGGAGATTCAAAGTGTGAGAGGGATCCAGCATGAGGGAGATTCTTTGTTGCCAGCTTGAGGACAGAGGGTCCACGTGATAAAAAAATGTGGGTTGTCTCTTAGACCTGAGAGTAGCCCAGAGAAAATGGGCTCCCTCCATCTTACAATGTAAGGAACTGAATCCTGCCACAACCACACAGTCCCAGAAGAGCAACACATGAGATCACAGCCTTGATAATACCTGATTTCATCTTTGTACAATTTGGGGCAGAAGGCCCAGCTAACCTAGGCCCAGACTCCTGAACTACAGAAAATGTGAGATAATGTGTTTTTTTTTTTTTTTTTTTTTTTTTTTGTAGAGACAGAGTCTCACTTTACTGCCTTCAGTAGAGTGCCATGATGTCACAGGACTCACAGCAACCTCTAGCTCTTGGGCTTCAGAAATTCTCCTGCCTCAGCCTCCCGAGCAGCTGGGACTACAGGTGCCCGCCACAATGCCTGGCTATTTTTTGGTTGCAGTTCAGCCGGGGCTAGGGTTTGAACCCGCCACCCTTGGTATATGGGGCCAGTGCCCTACTCACTGAGCCACAGGCGCCACCCGAGAGATAATGTGTTTTAGGCTAAAAAAAAAATCAAGTCAGTCTCATTGAAGATTTTCTGTCCTTGGGAAAACATTTTAGCAAAAACTGGTTCCTCTTGATTTTCCAAATCCTTCTAAAAATGATCTTATTATTGATAAAGCCAGCCTTGACATACCTTTTACCTACCAACTAAGTCACCTTTTACCTACTTCCTGGACCTGCATCCTAACAGCAGCCTCATGCAGATGGAGACCTTCAATTTATGTTGTCCCATTCCTTAAACATGCCATGTTCATTACCACCCTCAGGACCTTTGCATTTTCTATTCCTTCTAACTAGAATTCTTTTCCTTCAACTCTTGGCATTGGCTCTTTCTTATTATTCAAGTCACAATTAAAGAATCACCTCCTAAGAAATCTTCTTTAGATAACTCTGTTTGAAAGTACCTCCCTCTACTACCTTTACTTCCACTATCAGGATCTCCACTCAGTGTCTTCAGGACTCATTTTTAGCTAGAATGATCTAGTTCATGCTTATTTATTCACTACCTCCTCTCACTAAAATGTAACCACCAGGAAAGCGGCAACCTTGAGTGCCTGGTTTATTGTGGCATCCCCAGCATCTCGAACAGTGCCTAGTATGTGGCAGAGATTCCATAAACATTTGTTAATGAATGGATAATCATTTTTTTAGGCACTTGCCTTTTCATCTGTCTGCATGTGCAGAGCTCTTAGTTCTGAGTTCACACCACATACTTGTCACTAAAACATGGGGCATCAATACCATCTTTCTAGTCTTGGTATCCTCTGTTCACCAGAATCCAGTCTTCTTATTGGAAGATGATATCAAGTGTTAAATTTAAGAGCTTGGGCTTTGTGTGGGTAGATTGCCTCAGTTCAGATGCCAGCTCTGCCATTAAGAACATCTGACTTTGGGAAAGTTACTTAATCTCTCCACGTCTTGGTTTACCCACCTGTAAAATGGGAGGGGGTGGATGTGTGGAGGGATGGTGATTGGTGGGACCACACCTACAGTGCATCTAACAAGGGTTATGTAGATGTAGAATACAAATGTTTTAACACAGTAACTAAGAAAATGTCATAAAGGCTATGTTAACCTGTTTGATGAAAATATTTCAAATTGTAGATAAAACCAGCACATTATACACCATGATTGCATTAATGTACACAGCTATGATTTAATAAAAAATAAATAAATAAAATAAATGGAAGTTGTGGTAATAATAGTTCCTAAGGTGATTATAATGATTAAATGACATAATACATTTAAAGAATTTAGAATAGTAAGTATATATTACATATAGATAAACTTTTGCTATAACCTTCAGGGCCATCTGAAGATCTTCAGAAGCCCAGGCTCCCTTATGTTTAGAGTTCTCTCCCTCCTCCTCATCCTATCACACATATTAAAAACCATGCACATGTCACATTACATGTCTTTTGTACTGAATTTTTTTTTTTTTTAGACAGAGTCTCACTTTGTTGTCCTCAGTACAGTCCCATGGCATTACAGCTCACAGCAACTTCAAACTCTTGGGCTTGAACAATCTTCTTGCCTCAGCCTCCTGATTTGCTGGGACTATAGGTGCCTGACTATTTTTAGAGATAAGGTCTCACTCTTGCTCAGGCTGGTCTTGAACTTGAGAGCTCAAGTACTCCACCTGCCTCCACCCCCCAGAGTTCTGGGATTACAGGTGTGAACCACCATGCCTGGCCTTGTACAGAAATTTTTTTGAAAAGTTTTTTTTAATAATTCTAAGTGTTGTTAAGAACAAATGATTCATTTGGCCTTTGTGATTTCAACCACATCACATTTAAGAATTGAGCTGTGCTCTACCATCTTTTCATGCCACCATAATGGTGCACATTAATGTCCTGGCTGATGCTCCTAAGAGCATCAACAACACTGAAAAGAGAGGCAAATACCAGGTTTTTCTAAGGCCATGCTCCAAAGTCACTGTCAGGTTTCTAACTGATGATGAAGCATGGTTAAAAAATCATCGATGATCACAGAGCTGGGAAAATTGTTGTGAAACTCACAGGCAAGTTAAACAAATGTGGAGTGATCAGTTCCAGATTACTCAAAGATCTAGAAAAATGGCAGAATAATCTACTCCCATCCCACCAGTTTGGTTTCGTTGTTCAGATAACGTTAGCTGGCATCATGGACCAGCAAGAAGCGAGAAGCAAGAAGCAAGAAGAAAACACACAAGAGAGAAAATCCTGGGATTCCTTTTCTAGGGATATAAAACATACTGAAAAATAAAATGCCTCAATGGAAAAAAAAATTCAGCTGTGACTGACCATCTGGCGTGTTATATTTTATGCAACACAAATTAATTAAATATATATTAGTTTCAGGTTTGTAATTTCCTTTTCATATTTTAGGACTCACATGTTTCCAGGGCCCTTAAAAAAAATGGGAATTCTGCATTATAAGTAAACTAGTTTTGCAGATGTCCAGTCTAGGGAGAAGACTGGCCATCACCTAGCCATGGCTTTTGGAGCCATTCTACTTACCATTGATGTGAGCCCCTGGCTTCACCCATTCACCAAATAAAATGGGTTCTGTTGCCATGGTGACTGTGATGATCACATCTGCACCTGCCACAGCCTCCTGGACTGATGAACAGACCTGTACCTCCCCTTGCACTGTGTTTGCAAACTTCTCTGCATTTTCTCTGGTGCGGTTCCATATCCTCACCTTCATTGAGGGTAACAAGAGGGACATTAGTATCAATTTTTGGGCTGCTTATTACACCAAGCCCAGGGATGCCAAGGGAAGGTTAAACCACTCCAAGATTGGGGCTGTGGTTATTTAAATCATTCCCTACAATAAACTGACATTTGATCAAAGATACAGCATTAATTGGGACAGATAGCTAGCTGGATCCCTTTAAAGAAGGCTGGAAGTTTCTAGTTCTAGGCCAGGACATTAAATAGCTTAATAGCTACTATATAGTGTAATGATTAGCAGATCAAGCTCTGGAGCCAGGTAGTGTTAGAACCAATCCGGACTGTCACTATTGATATTACTTCACCTCATTCAACCTTAATTTTCACACCTGCGGGTAAGGTCAGTGTCAAAGTCACATTTTATCTTGGAAATCCTGGAAAGGAGTTGTAGTGGGTGTTATGATGGTGCTTTGCATGGATCTCTCAAGAGTAGGTAGGGAATGAAAGATCAGAAGCGTTTGAAGTGAATGGTTCAGCCAATCACAAGGTCAAGAGTGGTACCTACAGTTAAAATTCTGGAAGGTGCTGGGCAGAATGGGAGTTGGGTATCCTGGGCCTTACCAGAAACTAGGAGCTTTCTGGCTTAACAGCTTCAATGTTTGGGTTAGGGGGTGTCAGCCTTCAACCAAAAATAAGGCCTAAAGACTCTCTCATAAGAAAACAGAGGGGAGCCTCTGTAAGGTGACCACATAAAGGACTCTCACAAACTGGTCAACATATAGAGATGGTCAACATAAAGAACTAGGACTCCTGTACTAATATGTACCAGATATGTGGTACATGTCTAGTCTATGAAAATTAGTTCAACTTAAGGAAGTGATCAATGTAGGGAGGTGGTCAATTATAAGAGGTTGTATTGTATAAAAAATATAGAAATAAACTCTATGTCTAAGTAAGTTCATCCACCAAGGTAAAAAATGATACATTTTGCCCAGTTATAAGCGAATGGTTAACCATGTTGCCCTTCTTGATAGAAACCTATGCAAATAATATACAGAAATTAGACAATCTGGTAAAGCAATGATGTTGGAACATGATATTCAGTGAGAAGACAGGATATATAACAGTATATATCTAACATGATTAAACTGTGTTATGAAAAGCTTATGAGAGAAGTATAGAAAACATCTACTACTTGTCTTTAAAAACAGATAAAAGGGCATTTTTCTATTGTTTTATTTCTTGCAGTTAATTTCCTAATGGGAAGGTATTATTTTTTATAATAAAAAGTTCATACTTTAAATCTATTCCACCCTTTTCATTTGCATACATAAAATAAAAATAGTATCAAAGATTCCTAGGAGGAAGCATGAGCCAAAGTGAGTAGGTTGTCAGAGCAGTGTGCTGTGGCCTCCTGGTCTCAAGGCCTCATCCCCAGTTCCTTGATCCATAACCTTAAATACTTAAAAAATCCAAGATTCTCCAAAGAAAAGCAGAGAGGGGGACTAAAAGGACAACTAAATGTATGCAATGGATATAATGGAATCTTTTAACTAACTATGTAGGCTCCCATACATATGCCCTGTGAACTGAGAAACTGGAAAAAAATGATCAGATCTTCCACTCCCTGCCCTCTCCCAACACCTCTGTCAGGTTTTCTGGGGAAGTCATTAAAGTAAAAGAATGGTTAGATCAGACTTACAATCTAATTATTTCAGGATAACCTGTGCTGCGGTAAAGGAGTACAGACAGGTCACTGGCTCCCTTCCCTCTTCTCTGCCAACCCTGCCCTTGGACTTACCTCCTTAAAGGAGAACTGCTCTGCGAAGACCTCATAATGGCTGTAGGCCTGGACCCCAGCCCCAAGGATGCACAACACTTCACTGCTTGGGGGTTTCAAGAACTATTTGAGAAAAATGAGGTGGAAAAGGTTAAGGGAGACACTAGCTGTTGGGTAAGAAAGAAATATGGTTTGAATACCAGGGGGCTTCTGCTCTACCATCAGCTCTGGGGCCAGTCAAGGAAATGTCATTCTATGTTTCAGTGTCCCTTTCATACAGTGGGCAGGGAAGGAGGAGCCTTTATTGAGCACCTAATATATGCCAATGCTTTACCAGCATGATCTTATTTAGTCTCTAGACAATGGCCCAATAAGCTAGAAACTTCAATGTTATTTTCCTCTTAAAGATGAGGAGATTGAGCTCCAGAGAGTTTAAGTAACTTGTTTAGTTACATGGTTATTAAAGGGCACAGTGAGACTCCAAAACCACATTTTTCATACTCCAAAGTCCATGTTCTTTCTTCTGTGTTACCCCATTTCAGGTATGTGCTGAGAAACATCCACTTTTCAGAGCCCTGAACTACTTTTGAAGAGCTACCTGGAACCCATGAGTCCTTGCTTCCCTGAATTCTCAGCTGTATTTGCTAGGCCCATTCTTTGTTGATACTTTCAGAGCTTCTGTCTTCCTTTAAAGATGAAAGTAAAGCTGGTGTTTGTGGGACCTCCTGAGTGTGTATGTGTGTCTGTATTCGACAGTACACTTCTGTGTTCAACTCAACCAAGTGTCACCACACCAGTGAGGTTTTTCTGACCTCTTTGATAGAATGCAGCATGCCACAGCACTTATTTGTTTATAGATTTTTTTTCCTGTATTGGTCTTTAAGCCCCATGAGGACAGCAGCTGTCTTATTTGCATAGAATTAGTATATGCCCACTCTGACTTACAAGACGTACCACTTGGTTTCTTAACCTTGGCACTACTGACATTTGGGCTGGATAATTCTTCTTAGGGAAGGAGAGCTGTTCTGTGCATCACAGGATGCTTAACAGTATCCCTGATCCCTATCTCTTAGATGTCTGTACCACTTCTTACCTCTGCCCCAAGCCCCCAGTTGTGACAATGAAAAAATCTCCATACATTGCTAAACATCTGTGGGGCAGGTTACAAAAATCATGCTCAGTTGAGCATTATTGGCATAAAGAAAAGACACTACTTCCCCCTCAGATCATAGTATTAAGTAAGACCCTCTTTTACCTTTTCTCTATTTTATTTAGTAAAATTTGAGCTCCTTGTAAATTTCACATGTACCCTTGTAAAGAGCTCAAACCAGCACATTATACCCCGTGATTGCATTAATGTACACAGCTATGATTTAGTAAAAAAAAAAAAAAAAAATTGAGCTTCTTGGGTCTGTTCTTATTTATAATGCTATTTACTAAAATTCTAGAGTATAATCTTAGAAGTGAAAAGTTTTAAGTGAAAAGTTTTCTTAACTATTAATTACCAGCAGAAAGATGTCTTTGAAATATCAGGAGTTAATCATATCTCCTGTAGCTACAGAAGGAGAGAGAGACCATTCTGTGCCATAAAATATAGTTTAAAGATTATGATCTGAAAGGGTTCTAAATAACAGTATGCACAAACTAGCAATGTTATGCTCCCATCCAATAAGCAGAATTAGGTGATTTTTTTCCTTGACTGTTATAATTTTTTTTTTTTTTAGTTAATAGGAATCTATTTTTGGAAAGGCACTTGCACTTCATTAATTATTACAGTATCTGGTAAAAGTAACCTTCAATCTCCAAAAAGTAAATCTTTAATTCTTTTTTTTTTTTTTTTTATTGTTGGGGATTCATTGAGGGTACAATAAGCCAGGTTACACTGATTGCATTTGTTAGGTAAAGTCCCTCTTGCAATCGTGTCTTGCCTCCAAAAGGTGTGGCACACATCAAGGCCCCACCCCCTCCCTCCTTCCCTCTCTCTGCTCTTCCTTTCCCCATCCCTCCCTCCTTCTTTCTCTCTCTGCTCTCGCCTTCCCCCACCCCCACCATGACCTTAATTGTCATTAATTGTCCTCATATCAAAATTGAGTACATAGGATTCATGCTTTTCCATTCTTGTGATGCTTTACTAAGAATAATGTCTTCCACTTCCATCCAGGTTAATATGAAGGATGTAAAGTCTCCATTTTTTTTAATGGTTGAATAGTATTCTATGGTATACATATACCACAGTTTGTAATCCAACCCAGGAATGGATTAACAAGCTGTAAATATTTAATTCTGATTGGTTGTCTTACTGCCTTACTTGATAATTTGTTGCCTTGGTAATAACGTATAATGGATTTCTCTTTCTTTAAATGATATATATGTTCATAAGATTAAATCGTAATAAGATTAGTAGCACTTCAGTCTTTTCCCATAAGCATGCAGGTAATTAACATGCATGTGACTCTGCTAGGTTTCTCTTTTAAACACAAGTTTGAAAGTCTGTTTCATTTCCACTTGTTAATGTCTTGTTCTGTCCAAACCTTCCATCTCTTCCAGCCCTCCTCATCCTTTTCTGCCTTGCCCTTCCTGCCTACCAGTTACAATTGCCTTCTGGTTTTCCCCAGCACACATGCTTCCTTGCAAACACTAGGCCTTTGCACAAGTTTTTTTCCTCTGTCTAGAATGCCCCCTGCCTCTCATGAGCAGCTCCCTTTATCCTTCAAATCTCAGCTCCAATATCCCTTATATAGGAAAGGCCTTTCTAAATTTCACAGATTAGATCAAGATTCCCCATTTTACGCTCTCTTAGCATTTGTTAGGGTTGTAGTTTCACATTTATTGGTATGATCTTTGGGTTACATTCTTATGTCTGCCACTAGGCCAGTGTTTCTCAACCTTTTTTATCTCATGGCATACTTGAACCTATAGTTAACTTCCATGGCATCCTTAAATTATATTGATCAAAAAATATATATAAAAAGAATATACTTACTGTGCTTTGAATTTCTTTTGAAAATAATTAATGATCTTTAACAATTTTTGCAGCACACCTAAGATCCCCTCATGGCACACCAGTGTGCTGGGGCAGACCAGCTGAAAATTACTATACTAGATCCTGTGCTCCATGATGACAGACATTGTATCTGGTTTGCTCACCATTTTTTGCTTCATGCGGAGCACAGGGCCTTGGTACTTAGTAGACACTCAAATATTTGTTGAATCAATGCATGCCAGGGATAAAGCCTGATATATTCTGTAACTTTGAGAAAGCATATCATAGAGTCCTTAGCTAAGGTTATGTCAAACCCAAATACAAAGAAGTTATTGTGTCCATCAGACCCCAGAGCTTGGTGTACTTCTCATCCTCCCCCAAAGCCCTACATGAAAAGAGAAGTGGTAAACAAGAAAATATTCTACTTTCTCTAAGGCAAAAAGCAAAATAGATCCTTTGTTCCTTATTGAAATAGCCCATCTGAGCCCCTGGAAATAAAGCTGTAAGTTTCAGCCTCAACTTTGAAGCGTCAACCCAAAGGTTTCTTAACTTTTCTGGGAGTAGAGAATTTTGTTAATGGAACAAAGTACAGTGTTATTGAAGGCTAAGTCTATAGCAGTATGTTTCCAAGTTTGGTTATTATCAGAATCAACCATGTACTCTTTTTTTTTTCTTCTTTTCTTAAGTCTAGTTTTCTGGGTCTCATTCTCAGTGATTTTGATTTAGTAGTTCTGGGAATTTGAATTAAAAAATAATTCCCCAAGTGATGTAGTTTGTGTTAGAAATTATTGATCTGTAACAAGATGGACTACACATCCTCATAAGAACCTGCAGGTACCTACCCTGTTTCCCCAAAAATAAGACAGTGTCTTATTTTAAGGTGTGCTCCCAAAGATGTGCTAAGTCTTATTTTCAGGGGACGTCTTATCTTTCCTGTAAGTAGGTCTTATTTTCGGAGGATGTCTTATTTTCGGGGAAACAGGGTAGTTGAATGACTTGAGGAAACCCTAGTTTCCATTTCCTTCCATGCAAAATGAAGACAGTAATACCTACTCTGCTTTCATCACAGAAACCCAAAGTTCAGGCAATGGATTGGAAATGATTTTGGAGAAGACTAAAGTCCTTTGCAAATAACAGGCAATATTATAAGACTCATTCTGTTCCTAAATTACCAGTAAACATAGCAAAGAATCTCTTGATTATTTCAATCTGCTTTAGGTCTGGATATGATTGAAAACCAGTTCAACAAGGTGGATTATCTAATCTGCTCCCTATACAATTACCAGATTAATCTTTACATTCTTCCCTCCCCCTCATAAATATAGAAAACCTTAACATACAATCTGAACTCCTGGTCTTTGCTGCTCCAACCTTTTCCTTGGTTATCACATTTCCTTTATGCTTAGAAAAAACTGTGTTCCAAGACCTTGTATTCTCCATTTAATGTGAAAGATTCCAGACTCCAAATGTTTCCATGGAAGCCTGCTTTGTAAACCTCTACTTCTTAACTCTAACCTCTAAAAATACTGTTTTCTTATAGGATGCCTCAATATTGCTTAGGAACATGATCAGCCCCACCATTTCCTCTGTCTGCCATATTTCTCCACATTTTTATGTGGCTCACTTACCACTTTCAATTTTTACTCAGATGTCACCTTTTCAGTGAGGTCATTCCTGGATATTTCTAGATGTCATACCCTCTCTCACTCCCTCCAATACTCACCATTCTGCTTTATTTTCATTTTTCTAACATACTATGTGATTGATTTTTTTGGTGGTCATTTTAATTTTCTTAGCAATCTCTAAATTAATTTTATAATTTGCATAATCTCACACAATTACCAAATTATGTTAAATCCATGTAATTAATATTTATTATTTTTATCAATTACTAATTATTATTTACTACATTATTAAACTCAAGGTTTTTTTTAGCAAATCATACTCTGTGTTTCAGTTTTTATTTTTATTTATACCACCCTGTGTGTGCCGCTCTGTTTCGTTCACTGCTGTATCCAACATTTATTTCTTTATTCACATACTGATTTTCCATACCTAACTTTATTTTTTAAATTTTTATTTTGTTTTTATTTTTATTTATTTATTTTGAGACAGAGTCTCACTGTCACCCTGGATAGAGTGCCGTGGCATCATAGCTCACAGCAACCTCAAACTCTTGGGCTCAAGCCTCACCTTCAATCAGTTGCTTGCCCCAGCTTCAATAGGTGCCCATCATAATACCTGGCTATTTTTTGGGCTCTTGCCTCAGCTTCAATCAGTTGCTTGCCTCAGCTTCAATAGGTGCCCACCACAATGCCTGGCTATTTTTTAGAGACTGGTCTTGCTCTTTCTCAGGCTGATCTCCAACTCCTGAGCTCAAGCAATACACCATCTCAGCCTCCCAGAGTGCTAGGATTATAGGTATGAACTACTATGTCTGGCCTCGTATCCAACAGTTAGAACAATGCCTAATACATGATAGGCACTCAGTCGATACTAATCTAATGAATATAGGACTCTGGCTTAGATCTTTGCAGCTCACCCTCTGCTTCTTATGCAATACTAGCTCTGTTCTGTGGGGCAACTATACTGTCCTACCAGGAGCAGTATAGTACAGAGATAAGAAAGCAGTCCTGGAGGCAAAGAGGTCAAATTTTAACCTTTCTAATGGAGGTTCCTAATGGAGATAATCCTATCTACTTTGCATGGTTGATGGGAAGATCAAGAATCAAGCATGTAAGGTACATAGAATCTGGTCATGCTAATAATTTTGTGAATAACTGTGCTAACCTGATATCTTATTTAGCATATGGACTTCCAGCTATGTCCCATGGAAGACCAAAAGAAGTTCCTCACTTGTTAGTCTTTTAAGACTGAGACACCTAACCTTACCCATCAGCTCATGTTAATAGTACTGCCAACACTAATCTTACCTTGGTGGCAATGGCAGATACTGCAGCCGTTCTCTTTGCAGTTATGACATTTCCATCCATGACCTTGGGGATAAAGAGAGACAGTGAGTATGAGACACTCCTATCCACTTTTAAACTGAGAGATGTTTCTAAAAGAGTAGACCTAGGAAGTGTTATAGTACTCTACAAAGAGCATGTGTTTGGTGTCAGACCTGGGTCCAATTCCCTCACTTACAAGATACACAACTTTGAACAGTTTAGTGTATAAGCACTGTCTTCTTCACCTGTAAAAATAAAAACAATACCAGTATACAGAGGGCTATTGTGAGGATTAAATATTTTGGCACATCTGGAAGCATCTAGCTCATAATGATCCTGTAAGAACTGCTTATTTTCTTTTCTTGCTCTGGGATTCTTAAAACACCAAATTAAGTAGGAGTTTGGGGGATAAGATCTCCATTTGACATCTGGACAAGGGCCATGAAACTTTAGCATAGGGGTTCTGAACTCCTGCTGCACATTTGGGAAGATTTGTGAAGATACAGACATCACCCTTAGATTAACAGAACCTGAGTCTTTAGGGGTATGACCCAGACAGCCTTGTTTTTGAAAGTTCCCCACATGATTCTGGTGCACAGAGAGGGTTGACAATTATGCCTGGCTAATAATAACAGCCACTCTTTGCACTGTTCCCATTTATAGGTTACGCATATTCATTTCAGCTTGTCTTCCATAGTTGGCATCATAATTCTCACTTTACAGATGAACTGAATCACCTAGCTACTGGGAAGATTCAGTTGTCATAGAGTTTCAAAGCTCCACATTTGTAGGCTTCACTGGATGCATATAGTTTGGGGAGAGCTAGATACTCTTCTCAGAGGAATAATGCACAGCAAGATTCCTTGACGGGCTAGAAATTCAGGGGGAAGGAAGGATAGTCTAGGAGCCAGCTCGTTGGAGCACACAGGCCACAAGAGTTAAGAGTGTAAATACTATAGTCAGACAGACCTAGGACTTTTGTGTGACCTCAAGCAAAGTGGCTATACTACTGAGCCTCAGGGACTTCAACAGAAACTGGGGAGAAGGGGAGGTAATAAAAACATCCACAGAGAAATTTTTCAGAATTGAATGTGATTGGTATCTCCTGCTTGGCACAAAAAAAGCTCCCAATCAGTAGCAGTTAAAGAGGCAGTGAAGCATTGTCTTAAAAGGAGCATAGGTCATGGACTCAAGCTGAGCAGCTCTGAAGTTCAGCTGTGCTACTCATTAGCTACATAAACTTGGGTAAGTTGGGCCTTAGTTGCTCTATGACTGAGTTTCCTCATCTGTAAAGTGGGAGTAATTATGTACCCACCTCATAGAGTGGCTCTAAGTATTAAGAGGGTTAATACACGTGAAGTGTTTAGAACAGTAGTTGACACATCAAAAGAGCTCAATAAATGTGAGGCACTGCCACTTTTTGATACTATGATTAGAGGTTAAAACAGGTCACTGGTAAGCCCTCAGAAAAGACTCCAAGGGATCATAGAACACCTTTCCATATTAAGGACTCAGCAATTAACTTCCCTTGGTAATCATTTAGTTCAAGCAGTGTATAGGGGGTAACCGACTATAAGATAAGGACATATACAAGAGTGACATATATTCATGCTTAAAGCAGCAGTACATGCTGGAGCTGCATCCTCACGTAGTCCTAGAAACAGATAAATGATTACAAATATCCTTACTGTTGCTGGTATCCAGCCACTCGTAGAGGGGCACATGGGGTTACATTCAAAACTCCCCCTTGCTCAGAACTAACTTCTGAGCCTAGCTCTGGACCCAAGGATGCAGAGATGCTTACCGCCATCAGGGTGCCATTGCTCGGCTCAAAGAGTAGCACAGTAGCCTGGTGTGAGGGGATGCTGAGGCCCTCGTAGAAGGTGACCAACTTGGTGGTCAGCGCATCCTCAGCTGCACTGTAGGCCGGCATGACCCCCAGGAAGCTACAAAAAGAGAGAGAGTGGCTTCAACACTTTCCCATCAACGCTAGGGTCTTCTACAAAGTCCCCTTATACATGCACCTTCCTTTCCCTCCCCCGTCACTGTCCACTGGCCCTCTCCTGTTCCTCTATCCCGCTGCCCTTCCCGCAGACAGCATACACAGTATGTTCAAGAGTCTGGCTTCAGATCGAAAAAATATCGCAGCTCTGCGTAAGCTTGGTAAGTCACTTAACCTTCCCAACTCTCAGTTTTCCACTAGTAAAATGGTGGCATTAATATCTACCTAAGTGGGGAGTTGTGTTATACCTGTAAAGCGCTCACACGGCACAGTGGGTAGCGCACAGTAAGCGGCAGGTGTTATTAGCAATGATTAAGCAAGCTGTCTCTTCCCTTTTCCCACCGCTTCCCTTCTTGCTCCCCTCTTCCTCCTTTCCAGCTTCTCCTGCTCGTCCTGCTCGTGGCTTCCACTCTTTACCACTCACCCCCTGTGTTTGGCCACCGGCACCACGGTGCGCACGGGCTGCGTGACCCCTCCGTCCGGGCCGCTGGAGAAGTTGGCCAGGGCGGTCTCCAGAGGCGGGATGAGAAGGCTGGAGCTGCGGAGGTGGTCCTGCACCACGGCCGCACTCAGGAACGCTGGCATCCGGCTCATCTCGCCTCCTGCCTCCTAAACTCGGCCCCACACAGCAATCCACGTTCCACTAGCTGCACCCTATATCAGCGCCCCGCCGCGCCGCGGTGCCACCTGCCGGTCACCGCCCAGGCGCCAGGGGCGGAGCAACACCGTCCCGCCCCCAGACCTGGCTTCTCCCCTCTTCGCCCACCCCAGCTCCTAAGGGTGGGTGAGATGGGTCCTCTCCGGCGACGGATTCCCCACGATTGGTGTTGAGGAGGCAGGCTGGGAGTTAGTATTCTTGGGTCCATTTTCTTAATCTCTGTTATCAGGTGTGGCTACATTCCTGGGCAAGACGTGTTGGTAGAGGGTTTTGGTGCTAGGTCCCCTCCTCCCCACCAACTCCGATATTTGCCGCTCTTGGTGGTCCCAGCCTGGGAAATAAGAGGGAAGATGGAACAGTCAATGGAGGGGGCTTCCTTATTTCTTAAAATTATTTCCCTGCTGCTAGGAAATAGATAAAAGAAATCTATTGTGCATATGCAATGGTACATTTTAAAACTATTAAGAGTATAAATGTCTTACCACAACAAATAAGTGAGGTGTCGGTTATGTTAACAAGTTTGATGTAAGCTTTCCACATTGTATATCAAATTAGCACATTGTACCCCATAAATGCATTAATGTACACAGTTATGATTTAATAAAAAATTAAAATAAAAAAGTTTTTTCTTTTTATTTTCAGTTGTGTCCCCATCTGGAGTCTCTTATCCTAGCCTCCCTCCCACCCCTATTCCCACCCCCAGATCCCTGGCTATTGATTACTTTAAGTGCACGTTTTTCAATCAGGCTAACTAACCTAACTAAACTTCATCTTAAAAAGGGGGGAATTTCCCAGGGCAAGTAGACATGGCTTCCATCACACAAAAAGCCAAAATGCAGGGTCTTTTCTTCAAGGAGATTTTATTTGAGGTGGGAAAGTATGACAGTATCTACAGGTAGGTAACAATGTAAGGCTTACCTTAGTCAACCCTATGTTAAATTAAGGATAGGAAAAGTGCTTTTGCTAATTCAAAGACAAGAGAGCAGAAAAAAGCAGGAGGGGAAGAAGGAAAGAGATTTTGGCTTTGAATGGTTAGATAAGGGTTTTGTGAAACCGAGGTCTGAAATAGTAATGATGACTACAAAATTGATAACAGCAACAGGTTGTTGATCTTTACTACTTTATGGGCAATACCTCATTTAATTACACAACAACCTTTGAGGTAGGGGTGTTGTTACTGCCTTTTAGTGTCTATTTTAGACTCTGAAAGAAGAGATTTAGTCTGAGGTTACTCAGCAAATCAGTAGAGGAGCAGGCTTGGCCCTTGGGGTCAGACTCCCCAGCTATACTCTTAAGTATAAGAGTATTATACTTTAAGCTATGTTGGCAGAAGGGGAGGGAGAGGGATTTTCAGGCCATGTGAAGCCCTGGGGTGGAAGGAATGTTGTCCAGTTCTTGGGAACAGTGAGTTGCCAGATGAGTTGGACTGGAATAGGAGGCTGATTGTGTGGGAGGATCAGAAGATAAAATGGGGAATGGATCTTGGAGTCAGACAGCTAAGAATGATGATTCTTAGAAAATAAATTCCTAATTCTCAAAGAGATTAAACATTTGAAAAGATAGGTCTTGTGCCAATGTGTAGGATGAAACAGATGAGCAAGAGTAGAGCCCAGGAGTGGGAGTACTTAAGTTGTGTGCTCCTCTGGTGTTTTAACTGGGACCTATACAGGACATTGCTAAAGAAATGGTCACATCATAATAACAGACAGTGGATGAACAAATGTCAAAATATGTATCAATGAAATAAGAAGTCCTATGTAATGTGTTTAGCACAGTGCTTGGCATGGAGTAGCCACATATTAAACATACATTATCAAAAAAAGAGGAATGACATCAGTGGCTGATTTCAATTACACAATTCTTTTTCTTTCTTTCTTTTTTTTTTTTTGATTACCTGTGAATTTTATTTCTTTTTTTGAGACAGAGTCTTACTATGTCACCCTCGGTAGCGTGCTGTGGCATCACAGCTCACAGAAACCTCAGACTCTTGGGTTTAAGTGATTCTCTTGCCTGAGCCTCCCAAGTAGCTGGGACTATGGGCACCTGCCATAATGCCCAGCTATTTTTTTGGTTGCAGTTGTCATTATTTAGCTGGCCGGGGCCGGGTTTGAACCCACCAACCTCAGTGCATGTGGCTGGTGCGTAACCACTGTACTACGGGTGCAGAGTCGTATTTTTTCTTTCTTTTTATTAAATCATAACTGTGTACATTGATGCATTTATGGGGTTCAGTGTACTGATTTGATATACAATTTCAAATGCTTACATGGAATTGATTAACACATCCATCACCTCACTTACTTATTTGTTGTGGTAAGACAATTATACTCTTTTCATAATAGTTTTGAAATGTACCATTGCATTATGCACATAAGGTGAGGTCCCCCAAATACCCTCTTTCCTCCCTCCTCCCCTCTCTCTCCTCTCCCCTTCTACTTTCTAGAGTTATGTTTTACCATTCAAATGAATGGTAAAAATGAAATCAATTATATATTGATTTCATAGTAGTATTGAGTACATTGGATCCTTTGTCTTCCATTCGTGAGATACTTTACAAAGAAGAATATGATCTAGCTCCATCCAGGTAAATATATAAGATGTGAAATCTCCATCTTTTTTATAGCTGCATAGTATTCCTTGGTGTACATATACCACAATTTGTTAATCTATTCATGGGTCAATGAGCACTTGGGCTGTTTCCATGTCTTGGCAATTATGAATTGGGCTGCAGTAAACATTCTGGTGCAAATTTCTTTGTTGTAAAAATATATATATATATATTTTGTGTGTTTTTTTTGGCTGGGGCTGGGTTTGAACCCGCCACCTCCGGCATATGGGACCGGCGCCCTACTCCTTGAGCCACAGGTGCCGCCCGTAAAAATATTTTTGATCATCTGGGTCAAAAATCATACCTAGCAGAGGAATTGCAGGATCGAAAGGTAGGTCTACTTTTACTTCCTTGAGTATTCTCCAAACTTCCCTCCAAAAAGGTGTATTAGCTTGCATTCCCCCCAGTGTAGAAGTGTTTCCTTCTCTTGGCATCCACGCCAACATCGGTAGTTTTGGGATTTTGTTATGTTGGATAATCTTACTGGAGTTAAATGATATCTCAAAGTCACAATTCTGTTTCTTCAGTTCACTACACCTAGAAATTTATGCTCAGGATTGCTGGGGTTACAGAATGTTTATGAACCATTATTTGTTTTGTTATAATTATTATCACGTAATATTTATTTTGGCTTAAAAAACACAGAAAATCAACAGTTTGGCCTGTTATTATTGAGGAGAAAAAGAGCAAAACCAAATATTCATCAACTAAAAGATAGGGAAAGGCAGCTATTTATTTGCTTCCGTTGTAAATTAAGGAATTCAGCCTAGTGAAATAGAAAGCTCCAGTATTTGCTCCAGCAAATCTTACAGGAACAGAACAACTCTGTAAATTACCTTAAATCATTTTGCTTATAAAGCTTTGGTTAATATCACCCAGGTCCTCAGCCCTGAAAAAGTTGATCTTGGTTGAATTAGTTCTATTGAGACCAGAGTCCTTCCGGAGGTGGGAGACTGTGCGGTGGGCCCAGAGGGGCGAGGGAGAAATATTTGGGAAGCCTGAGAAGGGTGGGCTGGTGCTGGTGGGGACAAGGTCAGGGCGAGGGAATTGGGGCGGTGCTCGGAGGTCCACCCCCTTTCTCCCTCTTCTCGCACTTTTTTCCCCGGAACACGTTGGCTCGCGAGACCAGGACAACAAACCCGCCCGCGAGGCTGCTGCGCCGAGGGCAGTTGGGGAGGGCGTTGGGAGGCGGCGCTGCGCTTGCGGTGGACCTGCGCCCCCGAGCGGTGGAGGCGGTGACCGTTGCGAGGCCTGAGCGGTGAGTGTCCCTGTCCTCCGGTCTTTCCGCCTCCTTCCCGGGTCCCCCGGCTCTGGTCGCTGCTCCTCGGCGCTCCGGGAGGCCACCCGCTGGCGGTGGTCATCGCGCAGAGCCCCAACGCTCCCCTTCACACAAAAACGCACAAACCCAAGAGTTAGGCTGGAATTAGGGTTGAATTTAACTTTTTTCTTTTAAATTTGTAGTTAAGCGTTTAGATGGGAGGACTCGGGAGGTGTAGTCGATTTTGGTTCTAATCTGATTTGAGGCACACGATTTGACTTCTTTGTCTCATCACTAAAGTAGAGATAACATTTATGATCATATAGCGTTTTCTTTTTTTAAAAGAGGAACAATTCAAATAACATAATTTTTGCCATTTTTACCTCTTTTTTTTTGAGAGAGAGTCTCATTATGTTGCACTCGGTGGAGTGTCGGGGCGTCACAGCTCACAGCAGCCTCAAACTGCTGAGCTTAAGCGATTCTCTCGGCTCAGCCTCCCACGTAGCTGGGACTACAGGCGCCCGCTATTTTTTTGTCGCAGTTGTCATTGTTGTTTGGTTGGAACTGCCAACCCCGGTGTATGTGGCCGGCGCCCTAACCACTGAGCTATGGCCACTGAGCCCATTTTTACCTCTTTGAAGTGTACAGTTTACTGCCTTTTACTACATTCATAATGTTGTGCAACCACCACCATTACCTAATCTCAGAACATTTTTTATCACCCTCCAATCCTGTGGTCATTAAGCGGTCACTCGCCATTGCTGTCTTCCCTCTGCCCTTGGTGGCCCCTAAATCTGCTTTTTGTGTCTATAGATTTGTGGGTTTTAGATGTTTCTTGCTCATAGAATTATATGTGCTTTGTTGTGTTTGGCTTTTTTTACTTGGCATAATGTATTCAAGGTTCTTGCTATTGTAACATGTATCAATACCTCATTCTTTTATAAAGGAAATGTAATATTCCCCTGTATGGTATCACATTTTGTTTATCAGCTTTTGAGTTTCTACTTTTTAGCTATTATGAATAATCCTACAGTGAACATTTGTGTGCATGTTTTTGTATGGACATAGCGTTTTCTCCTCTCTTGGGTATATAAGTAGGAGTAGAATTGGAGGGCCGTAGTAGTGATTCTATGTTTTACTTTTGTGAAACTGCTGCACCAAATTAGTTTCATTTGGCGAAACTCCCTTTATTTAAATTTTCTTTTACATTCACACTATTTGTGTGAGGGTTTCAGTTTTGCACAATCTTATCAACCACTGTTTTCAAACAAACAACAAAAATTTTGTTTTGTTTTATTATAAACATCCCAGTGGGGTGCAAAATAGCCTCACATTGTGTTTTCAATTTGTATTTCCCCAGTAATTAGTGATGTTGAGCATCTTTCCATGTGCTTATTGACAATTTGTATAATTTCTTTGGAGACAAGGCCACGTTCTTTTGCCCATTATTTAATTGGGTTGCCATTTTTTGCTGGTTGTTATAGTGCTTTCTATATCAGGACATGAAATGCTTATCAGATATATGATTTGTCAAAACTTCATTCCATTCTATGGGTTATATTTTTATTTTCTTGTTAGTGTACTTGATGCTAAAAAGTTTATTTTGGTGAAACTCGTTTTATCTAAATTTTCTTTTTGTTGTTATATTTAAGAAAGCATTGCTAAATCATGAAGATTTACTCCTATGTTTTGTTCTAAGGGTTTATTATTTTAGTTGTTACATTTGGATCATGATTCATTTTTAGTTAATTTTTGTATATGGTGTGAGGTAGGAAGGAGTCCTGCTATGGCTCTCCAGATCCCTAGGTGTGGTTCCACAACTAATTCCACATGGCACAGAACAAATTCCTTTGTTAAAAGGAGGAAAGACCCTCCTTTGTTAAAAGGAATTTGTTCTGTAAAATTTGGATTTAGTTCAAAGGCCATATTAAAGGATCCAGAAGACTATATGTGGCTTCAAGGCCTCAGGTTCCTCACTCCTATTTGGCACTCTTATCAAAAGGCAGTTGTTCATAAATGCATGAGTTTATTTCTGGACTCTATTCTATTGATTTATATGCCTGTGTTTATATCAGTATCCTATATGATAACTGTCACTTTGTAGAAAGTATTGAGATTGGGAAGTATGAGACTTCCAATTTCGTTCTTCTTTTTCAAGATTGTTTGGTTATTCAGTGTTCCTTATAATTCCATGTGGATTTTAGGATCAACATATCCATTCCTGCAAAAAAGGAAGGGGATTGTTTGATTCTGTAGATCAATTTGGGAAATATTGCTATCTTAACAAAATTAGGTCTTTTAATCTGTGAACATGGGATGCCCTTACATTTATTTAGGTTTCCTTTACTTTCTTAGTGTTTCATAGTTTTTAGTGTAGGAGTCTTGTATCTCCTTAATTAAATTTATTCCTAAGGTATTTTGTCATTTTTGATGCTATGTGTATTGTAAATGGAATTATTTTCTTAATTTTTTGTAGAGATTGTTCATTACTAGTGATTAGAAATATAACTAATTTTTATTTGTTGATCTTATTTCTTTTGGCTTTACTGAATTTATTAACTCTGGTGGCTCTTTTGTGGATTCTTTAGGATTTCTTCTATATAGAATTTTGTTACCTGCAATAGAGATCGTTTTATTTCTTCTTTTACAATTTGGATTACTTTATAACTTTTTTCTCTAATTGTTCTGAATAGGACTTCCAGTACAATATTGAATAGAAGAGGCTAGACATCATTATCCTGTTTCTGATTTTAAGAGGATATCTTTCAGTCTTTCACCATTAGTATGTTATCTGTGAGTTTTTCATGGATGCCTTTTATCCTGTTGAGGAAAGACCCTTCTATTCCTAGTTTGTTTAATGTTTTTATGGTGAAAGAGTGTTGGATTTTGTCAAATGCTTTTTCTGCATCACTTGAGATCATCTTGTTATCTTTTTCCCTTTAAGTATGTTATACCGCATTAATAGATTGTTTTTTTCCTTTTTCTTTTTTTTCAGATAGGGTCTCACTCTGTCACCCAGGCTGGAAAGCATTGTCAGTCTTACCTCACTGTAATCTTGAACTCTTGAGGTTAAGTGATCTTCCTGCTTAGCTTCCCCTGTAGCTAAGACTGCAGACACATACCACCATGCCGGCTAATTTTTTTATTTTTATTTTTACTTTTCACATAATTCAAGTGAAAATATAGCTAGAACATGATTGCTGTCTCATGTTAATGTCTCTTTGAGCCTGGTAATTTAAAAGGACTCATATTCCTCACATAATAGTTACTTTCTTTTCTCATTTCCTCCATTTGACTAATTATATTTCTTCTTGAAAGCATTAATGATCACAATTTGAGTGTTAAGCCGGCTGTATCTCGTTGCTGGAAAAGCTTATTTCTGGGCAGTCTTCAAAGTCACTTGTTGAATCATCTCTAGACTTTGGAGTACTTTGAATTTAGTTTTTTTTGGAAGTAAAATGAGAGGTCTGTAGTAGGAATATACACATAGGATTGTAATTAAAAAGAAAACTTGTATGCTAGAATGGAAAAAAAAACCCTATTCCACTGGGGAGCTAATTAAAATGATCATTAAGAAAATTAAAATCTGGTCCTTCTTAAGATACTTATAGCCAGGAGACAATTTAGGATTTAGTTTAAACTGTAAGAAAATAATAAAAACTTGAAAACAACAGACAAGGCTAGAATCTAATATCTGGTGCACTAGAGTTTTCTTCTGAAACATATTTTTTTCTTTTACCAGTTCTCCATTTTTACCAAAGATAAATCTTAGTAGGACTAATTTATTCATGAATTAAGTTTTAGGTCTATTATACTTGGCCTGATTATTTGCATAAAGTGCAACAAGAATAGTGAATGGTCAGATAGGCTTTTGTAAGTTGGCTTTGTTGGGACTTTTTGTAAGGCATTTTATTTTTTTTTTTTATTAAATCATAGCTGTGTACATTAATGTGATCATGGGGCACCATACACTGGTTTTATAGACCATTTGACATATTTTCATCACACTGGTTAACATAGCCTTCCTGGCATTTTCTTAGTTATTGTGTTAAGACATTTATGAGGGTGATTCGTAAGGCACTTTAGATCAGACTTCTAAAAGTCTGGAGACTAGGAAGCCCACCAAGGATTGCCATCAGGCTGTGACTGTAATACCTATGTGAATTGGTTAAATGATTTTCTTCCTGAGGTCCTTATATCCTGAGGTTCCTGGAACTGTCAGAAAGTGAAGTGTTTTACTTACTACAAACACAGAAACTTTGTAAGAGAACTGTGTAGACAAAGTACCAGGCCACTCTTTCCATGGAACTTTTTTATTGGCTCCATAGAAAGTCATATGCAATTCCTCAAAGCATTTTGGTCATATTTGAAAATATGCCATTCCAGTCAAAGCCTTGGTGAAATAACCAGTGTATCTAATTGTATCCTGTTACAAAATTAAACAGATTCTTATTGAACTTATGCAAATAACTATTTTGACATAAATTAAGAATACTCATAAAATGCTTTTCTAATTTCCAAGAAATTTGATAGAAAGCCAAATGTTTCAAACTTCCTCACAAAAGTATAATTTACCCAATTGTTATAAGCTATAAATAGCTCAAAAGAAAAATAAAAACAGAACACAAAAAGTATAAACATTGTTTAAATTAAGAAATTCATAAAAATAATTTTAGTCTTCTATTACGTTAGTCCCATACAGTTAATTCTTGTTCCTCTTGATATAGGGTTGGCAATCCTCATGAATGCATCAGATTTTTTTTTTTTTTATTGTTGGGGATTCATTGAGGGTACAATAAGCCAGGTTACACTGATTGCAATTGTTAGGTAAAATCCCTCTTGCAATCATGTCTTGCCCCCGTGAATGCATCAGATTTTTAATTAGAGTCCTAGAAGTTTTTACCTAGTCCAATGATATGATCTCCAGAATTATTTAAGAGCATTTGTCAGAATCCTTTCCATGAATTTCCCTAAAGAAGCAGGAGATTGGGCGGCGCCTGTGGCTCAGTCTGTAAGACGCCGGCCCCATATACCTAGGGTGGCGGGTTCAAACCCGGCCCCGGCCAAACTGCAACCAAAAAATAGCTGGGCGTTGTGGCGGGCGCCTGTAGTCCCAGCTACTCGGGAGGCTGAGGCAAGAGAATCGCTTAAGCCCAGGAGTTGGAGGTTGCTGTGAGCTGTGTGAGGCCACGGCACTCTACCGAGGGCCATAAAGTGAGACTCTGTCTCTACAAAAAAAAAAAAAAAAAAAAACAGAAAAAAAAGAAGCAGGAGATTTAGTATGGTAGCTGATTATGAATAATTTTTTGAGGCGAGCCAAAGTGAAACAACAATTGTGAATGACAAAAGTCTTAGAATAGCCACTGTTAAAGACACAATTGACAAGGGAATTTGGTTATTTCTATGGCATACAACAATTTAACATAATTATCATCATTATTGCTGACAGCATATACCAAGGCATATCAAAATTTTGAGAATCTCATATAATTTTGGAACAAATTTTAATAACACATTTATGCAAATATAACTCAAAGAAAGTTATATACCATTTCTTATTCAACAGTTCTTCCTGATTGATTTTAATGTATGAAATAAGCCTAATATGTCTCTCTTGGACTTCCAGGGGTGCCTTTAGAAAATATTTAATTTTAGAATTTGAAATTTGATTTTTTTTGAAGTATGTCAGATATTAAAGGTTTAAAACATTTGATCAAAATAGGATCATAGGTCACTGTAAAATAATAGTCATTTAGCCAAAGTGATAAAGATTTAAAAAAGCAAGTCTTTGATGGAGATGAGGTTCAGTTTCTTGAAGACCTAATAAAGATACCATGAGACACAGTGAATCTGTCTCTTCCTTTCCTCTTTTTTTAAATTTGAAGTTTACTTTAAAAGGTAAAATTTTTACCATCTCTTATTAATACTACTCAAAAATCTTATTCAAAAGAGTAAGTCAAATTCTGCCTTTGCATCAGTGTATTGTTAATGATAAAGCATTTATCTTTTTTTTTATTAAATCAAGCTGTGTATATTAATGCAATTATGGGGTACAATGTGCTGGTTTTATATACAATTTGAAACACTTTCATGAAGCTGGTTAACATAGCTTTCACTGCATTTTCTTAGTTATTGTGTTAAGACATTTATATTCTACACTTAATAGATTTAACATGTACTCTTATAAAATGCACCATAGGTGTGGTTCCACTAATTATCCTCCGACCATCCTCCCCCTCCCTATCCTCCCACTTCTCTTACCCTCCATCTTGGGCTATAGTTGGATTATAGCATTCATATGGAAGTGTGGGTGTTTATAAATTGGTTTCATAGTAGGGCTGAGTACATTGGATACTTTTCTTCCATTCCTGAGATACTGTGCTAAGAAGAATATGTTCCATCTCCATCCATGTAAACATGAAAGAGGTAAAGTCTCCATCGTTTTTTAAGGCTGCATAATATTCCATGATGTACATATACCACAATTTATTAATCCATTCATGGGTCGATACGTACTTGGGCTTCTTCCATGACTTAGAAATCGTAAATTGGGCTGCAATAAACATTCTGCTGCAAATATCTTTGTTATAAAGTATTTTTGGTCTTCTGGGTATATACCAGTAGAGGAATTCAAAGATCGAATGGCAGGTCTATTTTTAAATGATCTCCAAACATCTTTCCAATAGAAACGTATTGGTTTGCATTCCCACCAGCAGTACAGAAGTGTTCCCTTTTCTCCACATCCACGGGTTTGGGATTTTGCAATGTGGGCTAATTTTCCTGGACTTAGATGATATCTCAGAGTGGCTTTGATTTGCATTTCTCTGATGATTAAGGATGATGAGCTCTTTTCATGTGTGTGTAGGTTGTGCATCTGTCTTCTCAGAGAAGTTTCTATTTAAGTTCCTTGCCCACATTGAGATGGGGTCATTTGTTCTTTTCTTGCTAATACGTTTGAGTTCTCTGAGGATTCTGGTTATTAAACCTTTGTTGGAGACATAACCTGCAAATTCTTCTCCCATTCTGCTTTACTTACAGTGTTCTTGGCTGTGCAGAAGCTTTTTAGTTTCATCAGATCCCAGTATGTATTTTTGGTGTTGTTTCAATTGCCTGGGGGGGTCCTCCCCATAAAATATTCTACCAGGCCAATTTTTTAAAGTGTTTTCCCTGCACTTCTACTATTTTAATAGTTTCATGTCTTAAGTTTAAATCTTTTATCCAGTGAGAGTCTATCTTAGTTAATGGTGAAAAGTGTGGGTCCAATTTAAGTCTTCTACAGGTCTCCAGCCAGTTCACCCAGCACCATTTGTTAAATAGGGAATCTTTTCCCCACTGAATGTTTTTGATTGGCTTATGGAAGATCAGATGGCGGGAAGTAGCTGGGTTCATGTCTTCTCTATTCTGTTCCATACATCTACCTCTCTGTTTTTGCACCAGTATCATGCTGTTTTGTTCACTATCAATTTATAGTATAGTCTGAGGTCTGATAGTGTAATTCCTCCTGATTTGTTTTTATTTCTAAGTAATGTCTTGGCTATTCGAGGTTTTTTCTGATTTCATTTAAACGAAGTATTAATTTTCAAGGTCTTTAAAGTATGACAGTGGTGCTCTATTAGGGATTGCATTAAAATTATATATTGCTTTGGGTAGTATGGACTTTTTTTTTTTTTGCATTTTTTGGCCTGGTCTGGGTTTGAACTCAACACTTCTGGCATATGGAGCTGGTGCCCTACTCCTTTGAGCCACAGGCGCTGCCTGGTAGTATGGACATTTTAACAATGTTGTTTCTTCCCAACAACATGTTCTTCCCAAAACATACTATGAGCATAGTATGTTTTTCCATTTGTTAACATCTTAAGCTATTTCTTTTCTCAGAGTTTCATAGTTCTCCTTATAGAGATCTTTCATGTCCTTTGTTAGGTAAACTCTCAAATATTTCCTCTTCTTCTTCTTCTATTCCTTCTGTAAAAGGAATAGAGTCCTTGACTGTTTTTTTAGCTTGGCTATTGTGGGTATATATAAAGGCACATTTGTGAGTATTGATTTTGTAACCCGAGATGCTGCTGTATTCCTTCATCACTTCTAAGAGTTTCGTAGTTGAATCCCTAGGGTTTTCCAGATACACAATGATATCATCTGTGAAGAGTGAAAGTTTGATCTCCTCTGACCCTGTATGGATACCCTTGATCGCCTTCTCCTGCCTGATTGTGATGGCTGAGACTTCCATTACAATGTTAAAAAGCAGTGGAGACAATGGGTAACCTTGCCTGGTTCCTGATCTGAGTAGAAATGATTTTAATTCAACTTCATTCCACATGATATTGGCTGTGGGTTTGCTGTAGATGGCCACTATCAGTTTAGGAAATGTCTCTTCTATACCCATTTTCTTAAGTGTTCTGATCATGAAAGGATGCTGGATATTACCAAAAGCTTTTCTGCATCAATTGAGAGACTCGTATGGTCTTTGCTTTTTAATTTGTTTATGTGATGAATTATATTTATAGATTTATGCATATTGAAGCAGCCTTCAGATCCTGGGATAAAACCCACTTGGTTATGGTGTATAATTTGTTTGTTGTGTTGCTGGATTCTGTTTGCTAGGATATTATTGAATATTTTTCCATCAATATTCACTAGAGATATTGGTCTATAATTTTCTTTTCTTGTTGGGTCTTTTCCTGGTTTGGGGGTCAAGGTGATGTTTGCTTCATAGAATGTGTTGAGTAGTATTCCTTCTTTTTCTGTATTTTGGAAAAGGGTAAGTAACATAGGTACTAGTTCCTCTTTAAAGGTTTGGTAGAATTCTGATGTGAAGCCATCTGGTCCCGGACTTTTCTTTTTGGGGACATTTTGTATAGTTGATGCTATTTCAGAACTTGACATAGGCCTGTTCAACATTTCCACTTCATTCTGGCTAAGTCTAGGAAGGTGGCATGCTTCCAAGTATTGGTCTGTTTCTTTCAGATGTTCATTCTGAAAATAGAATTTCTTGTAATATTCATTAAGGATTTTTTGAATTTCTAAGGAGTCTGTTATTTTGTATTTGTCATTTCTGATTGATGAAATTAGAGATTTTACTCTTTTATTTCTGGTTAGGTTAGCCAAAGATCTATCTATTTTATTGACCTTTTCAGAAAACCAACTTTTTGATTCCTTGATCTGTTGTATAATCCTTTTGTTTTCAATTTCATTTAATTCTGCTCTAATTTTGGTTATTTCTTTTCTTCTTGTGGGTTTGGGATTGGAATAGTCTTCCTTTTCCAGTCGCTTGTGATGTCCCATTTGATTGTTAACTTCCGCTTCTCGGCCTTTTGGCTAAGATCAAGTGTAGATTGTTAACTTCCTCTCTTTCTGTTCTCTTGAGGAAGGCTTGCAATGCTATAAATTTCCCTCTTAGGACTACCTTTGTGGTATCCCCGAGGTTCTGGTAATTTGTGTCTTCATTATTGTTTTTTCCCCCAAATTTGGTAATTTCCTTCTTAATCTCATCTTTGACCCAGCTATCATTCAGCATAAGGTTATTTAGTTTCCATGTTTTTGTATGAGTATGTAGGTTCCTGTTGTTACTGAGTTCAACTTTTATTCCATGATGGTCTGAGAAGATGCAAGGAATAACTTCTATTATTTTAAATTTGCTGAGGTTAGACTTGTGACCTAAGATATGATCAGTTTTGGAGGATGATCCATGGGCTGATGAGAAGAATGTGTAGTCAGTTTTGTTAGGATGAAATGTTCTGTAGATGTCTGTTAGATGCAAATGTTGAATGGTTAAGTTAAAGTCTAAAATTTCTTTGCTTAGTTTCTTATTGGAGGATCTATCCAACACTGCCAAGGGGGTGTTAAAATCTCCAACTATTATGGTGCTGGAGGAAATCAAGTTGCTCTTGTCTGTTAGAGTCTCTCTTATAAATTGAGGTGCATTCTGGTTGAGTGCATAAATGTTAATAATTGAAATCTCATCATGTTGAGTGTTACCCTTAACAAATATGAAGTGACCATCCTTATCTTTCCTTACTTTTGTTGGGTTAAAGCCTATTGTATCTGAGAATAAAATTGCAACAGATCTGATTGTCTCAGATCCGATCTCAGATGGACAACTGCTTAACTAATTCCTTGTGTGTTAGCATATAAAAAACATAAGATTTATATCTCCGAGGGACTATAGGACATTTAATGTATTGTCTGACATTGGGTCAATAAATCATAAGTGCCATTCTTTAGCCCTGGTTTAGAAAAAATGTTGGATCTCTAATTTTATAATCTTAGTAGTTTTATTTTCATTTTGTAATTCTGGTTGTTCTCTCTGTTACAAATTTATTTATTTATTCATTTTATTTTGTTTTATTTTTTCAGTATGTGGTATGCTGTATTTTCCAGTTTTTTCAATGCTTTAAAGCTCAAGGATGGCTCTGCTTTCAATTGTACATGGGCCTGACACATCCTAGCTTTTGGCAAGCAGGCAGGAGACTCAACAAAAATCAAAATAGGAACAAGGCAGACTAAATGCAGGGCACATCTGTAAACATATTATACATTTGAAAATGACAGTATCAATAAAAGTGATACAGTTTATAGGTGAAATGAAACTATTTGGAACTGGCCTACAACAAGTTTCTGAACCTGGACTGATAACAGTAAGTTTTATATATATATTATATATATATATATATATATATATATTATAAAAAAGTTTTGTTTACATCAAGTGGAATTGGCAATCCATGCTTATACTTTTAAAATCTAAGCAGGGCAGAAATCTAGACTAAAAGATATTTTCTCTACTCTGTGTTGAGTCCAACAGCTTCATTCATGAACTTCTTGTTGAAAGTATCAAATAATCAACAAAACAAGAAAACCCATCCATACTCCCAGTCTCTCAAAACTGGACATTCCTTAAGCAAAGGGGTAGAGCAAAAGTAGTTACTTTCTCCCCACAAACCCCAGGGGATTCAGCCTACTTTTATTAGAAGACTACAGCTCTTTATATAAATGACCTCCTATTTTAACCTGTATTTGACATTCATGGATATACTAATTTCTGTGTGTGTGTATGTATGTATGTGTGTAATGTGATGCTCCTGTTACAAATTTAAACACATATCCCCCTATTTGAGAGAAAGAAATGTGTGCCTTGTGGAATTCCAGAAATCTCTGCCTAAGAGATGTGTGGGGACTGAGGGAACAAGTAGAAAGGAATGAGTGTATTTATTTATTTATTTTAAATTAATATTAGGGTACAAATGTTTAGGTTACATTTTTTCAGTGACGAGGTAAAATTCAAGTTATACTTGAATCGTTTACCCATGGGGCATGAACATCCTCACATTGTGCACATAAGGTGAGATCCTACTAATCACCCTTCCCTCCTCCTCCCCTTCTCCTCTCTCTTCTCCCCCCGATAGACTATATTTGTGTTTTATCTTTTGTGTGGTATGTAGTTGTTTATATATTGGTTTTATATTAGCATTGAGGACATTGGATGCTTTTTTCCCATTCTTGAGATACTTTACTAAGAATAATGTATTTCAGCTGGGTGTGGTGGCTCACGCCTGTAATCCTAGCACTCTGCGAGGCTGAGGCAGGTGGATTGCCTGAGCTCAGGAGTTTGAGACCAGCCTGAGCAAGAGCGAGACCCTGTTTGTAAAAATAGCTGGGTGTTGTGGTGGGCACCTGTAGTCCCAGCTACTTGGGAGGCTGAGGCAAGAGGATTGCTTGAGCCCAAGAGTTTGAGTTTACTGTGAGCTATGATGGTACGGCACTTTACTCAGGCTGACTGTCTCAAAAACAAACAAACAAACAAAAAAAAAAACCCAAAAAGGAATGTGTTTCAGCTCCATCTCGGTAAACACAAAAGATGTAAGATCTCCATCTTTTCTTATGGCTGAATAGTACTCCATGGCATACATATGCCACAGAAAGGGATGGGATGAGTTTAGATCTCAGAGGTAGGGGAGAAGTAGAGTTGGAGGCAAAAGGGAGAAAGCCTGCAAAGTCTTTTTTAAGAGTTTCAAGATCCTTTTGTTTACCTCTTGAATGGAGGCATTTTTTCTTTTAAGATTTCTTTAGTAAAGTTTTAGGTACCATTGGGATTAAATCTTCTATTTAAATTATCTGGTTTTTAAATCAGTTTTTCTCAGTTGTGTGCACAAATAAATTATTTTAAATATTCCAAAAAATCCCCATTTTGGTCTTTGTTGCTTATGGCTATCCTGGGTTAAGTGAGTTCACTTTCCTAGATAGTTAAGAGGGGATGCCCATAAAGTATTATACATAAATCCAGCTGGTGTTTCTTATGTATGGAAAAGAACATTCAGTTCTTGAAGCTTCATTTCCCATAATTTAGGAACTTTTCAAAAGTGTTCAAGGTCGGGAATGTGTTTAGGGTTGAAGTATGATAGTGTCTAACAACCAAGGGAATAAAATGAGGGAAACCAGATCGCCATATCATACTCCTCCAGAAGAGCAAAAAAGGAACTAACAGGAATTGGTTGCAAATGAAGGGCTAAGTGTGAATTTTCAAGTGATAGAAAATGGCTGGAACCTTAAGAAGCAAGCTGTGTAAAATGAAAATACTGGTGCCTAACTGCTAATCCTTGACCTAAACTTCTGCTGTGAGACCCCGCAGAAAATCTTTGACCTGAACCCTTAGTTATGAGACAAGCAGAAAAAAGGCAATTCTCTGCAGATCTCTTTCCCCTAATCTTTTGTGCAAAAACAGAGACTAAAGCCCTCACTCTGAAAGGAAAGAAGTTTGAAAAACCCAGGTAAAATCTATAATAGACCTTTAAACAACTGGGAGGTCTGAATTCAAGGGAACAAACCCAAAATACCTGGTGGCACTTCTGAAGATGGAATGTTTGTGCTGGTACCAAGCCCCTCTTTGAGACAAAATGGGATATATTCAGGGTAGTATGTGAAAGGTTCCAGACCTAAGGATAAAATCATTCCGAGATGCAAGACGAAAGGAAAATGGAGATCCAGTTCATGAAATTAAAGTGGCTTTTATTACACCTAGAGTGCAGGTGGGGTGATATTCCTGACTATGGAGAAATCCACACGTTGGCTATGGTGGACAGGGATTTAAAGGGTTAAGGCTGCCAGGATTGGTGCCATTTCTTATTTCCTGTGAGGGACATGAGTGTGACCCATCCTGGGTGGGCCATGAACCTGACCCTGCCTGGGTGGGGCTAGTTTATTTGGGCAGGTACCTGATTCTGTCAATATGGCCTCTGACCCAGAGAGAGAAACATCAGTGGGAGCTACTCTGACTCCTGTTTACACCACCAGAAATGTTAACCCAAAAGAAAGAAAGCTGAGGCAAAATTAATACAGGTAGAGAGCTGATTGCAAAGCAGCAGTATAGATTCAAATTGTCCTGAGTAATATGTAGTTTGATTAACAGTAGTTACAAGGGGATTTTTAAAGGCAAACCACCTCACCAAAAAGACAAAAAACAAACCCCCAGGTACTGGCCTGATAAAAAGTTGTTTGTTAGGAATTATCATTTGTTTTAAGAAATAACATTGATTAGTGATTGGGTATACATTTTTAAACTACAGGGTGTGGTTTATAGGGTCTGGTGCAGCATTGTTAAGTTAATTTGTAGCTACTGTGGCAAAAGTGAGCAGTTTCAAGATATCAATATATAGCTCAAGGGAGAAGTAGGACATGATTGTTGTCTCATTTTAATATCTCTCTGGGCCTGGAATCTGACTCACAATCTTTAGATCATTTCTTTTGTTAATCCTTTTAATATTCTACTGGATTCAGTTAGCTACTGTTTTGTTCAGGTTTTGTATTTATATTCATAAAGGATATTAGTCTGTCATTTTCTTGTGATACCTTTCTTTGGCTTTGGTGTAAAGGTAATTCTGGTCTCATAGAATAAGTTAGGAAATGTTCCTTCCTTTTCTATTTTTTGATAGAGTTTGAGAAGGTATGATATAATAAAATATATACATATGTGTATATATTTGGGTTATGTCCATTGTTCCCAGTACAGAGCTCTCCAAACTCTTGGAATTCTGGAGTGGTAGGAATTTTTTTTTTCTTTTTGAGACAGAGTCTCACTATGTTGCCCTCAGTAGAGTTCCATGGTCACAGTTCCCAGCAACCTCAAACTCTTGGGCTTAAGCAATTTTCTTGCCTCAGCCTCTGGAGTAGCTGGGACTATAGGTGACTGGCACAACCTCCAGCTATTTTTTTGTTGCAGTTGTCATTGTTGTTTAGGTGACCCAGGAAGGGTTTAAACCTGCCAGCTTGGATGTATGTTGCTGGTGCCATAACCACTGTGCATGGGTGTCGAGAGGAATGTTTTTTGTTATTCAAAACTAGCCTTTTTTGGCCATGCTTGAGTTTACGCTAAGGAGGTAACTCTTGGTAGGTCCCTACATAGCTTCAAGTTGGGGCCTGATTGCCAGAGGAATCAACCAGGTAATTAAAGGGTTGAAACTTTCAGCCTCTAGATCACCTCTGATCTCCAGGAGGGGAGGAGACTTGGAGCTTGAGTTGTCACCAATGGCTGTTGATTTAACCAATCATGATTAGGTAGTAAAGTCTTGATAGAATCTCATTTGCATAGCTTCTGCTTAGGATAGTACTTTTCAGGCTTTTTTTTTTTTTTTATCTCATGGCACACTTGAACGTATACTTAAACTTCTGTGGTACACTTAATTATGTTGATCAAAAAAAGAGTAAAAAAGAATATACTTCCTGTGCTTTGAATTTCTTTCAAAGATAATTTTATTAATGATCTTTTAAAAGTTTTGCAGCACGCCTAAGATCCTCTCTGGCACACTGTTTGAAAATCACTGACTTGTGAGCACAAATGTATTACTAGTCACTATACTGAATGCTGGGGACACAGGACAATTTGGTTTGGATGTTAGGAGCCTGCAGCTAAATCTCAGCTATCTAAGTCTCAGCTTCAGCACCTGCAAAAATGAGATTAACAGCCCCTATAACGCCCTATAGAGCTGATGTGAAGATGCATCAAGGTGGTGCCTTGTGGCTCTCAGCACAGTGCACCTCCAGCAAGTTAGCAAGCATGCCACATGCACTAAAGGGGAAGTCGGGTTTCCCCCATTGAGGAGGACTTGATGCAATGAAAGTGGCAAGTGCTGCACCACAGAGTACTTAAAACCCGAAGCTTCTGGTCACAGTTAGCTTAGGTCCACAAACCTCAGGGCAGAAGGAGTCTAACTTATCCCCTAATTGAAGTTTTTGTGAGAGATGATGGAAATTAGACCAAGGGATGATTTCATTTTCTAAGTAGGAATGTGTAGGAAACAGCAGAACTGAGGAGCTAGGTCTCCTGACTTCAGTTGCACATTCTGTTATGCTATCAGATGACTACAAATAATAGTAATACTACTAATAGTTACGGATAATGATGATGATGACACTTTGATTATAAGCCCTTGCTAAGTACCAGACTTCTCTCTGCCTCTCATGGGCATCATCTCATTTAATGTTCATGATAAACTAATGAGTGTTTCTATTTTACAAGTTAAGATTTGGATGCTGCTAGAGGTGAACTGTCTTGGTTAAGGTAGCAAAATCAGGACTTGATCCAGGCTCTTATTCTAAACAACTGTCTGGTGTTGTGCTTCTAACAGAAATGGGAAGTATCCTCAAATAATTTTACCCTCTTTAGCTGAAGCCATAATTACAGCCTCATCTGCCTTTGGGTAATTGGCTTCTCTCTTCACTCTGGTGTCTGGTTTTACTTGAGCAGTCTCCCCAGCCTGGATGATGCCACACTCAGCAAATCTGCTTTGGCTGCCTGGGGCTAATGAGGGCTCACCTGCAGTCGCATTTAAGTTCCTGGCATTGCAGGGAATGTCCCACCCACAGACAAGCCCTCTGTCATCAAGGATGATAGCACAGTTGAAACAGGTCTCTCCTAAATTGGATCATGTCACTCCAACTCCTTATTCAAAGACAGCACAGTCTGCTTATGCTGAGTCTATCACATAAGAAAGGAACAAAATCCTGTGTGTGTGTGAGAGACAGAGAGACAGAGAGAGAGAGAGGGAGAGAGAGGGAAAGAGAAAGAGGAGAAAGGAGAATCAAAACCCTGTACAAGCACAGAGAAAGCTGGGTGAGATTCATGCCCAAAGATAAAGAAATAATGAGCAAAGAGGACCATGATTTGTCCATTAAGGTTATAAATTTCAGGAAGCTTTTCTAGGATACAATGGAATGAACATAACTGTCCTTAAATAAGAAAATATGCAAATAGGTTATGGCTCATTTATATAACAGAGTCTTATGAAGTTCTTAAAAATAGAATTGAAAAATGTTCCCAATAATTCTCATCAAAGAAGGCAGATTCCAAACCTAGTAAAACAGTATCCCTATTTTGTAAAATATACATATGATACAAAAGAGAGGAAGAATAAGTAATGTTTACATTTATGAAATCATTTATGATTTCATAAATGTCCTATAATAAACTTGTAATATTTTGATAATACTAATTTTTACAAATAATTTTGTCCAACTCTGGGCCAGTATCTCCAGAAGCATGCTTGGTAGGGTTCATGGTGTAGTGGTCTGAGGCACCCATTAGCAGTCAGGTTGTCAGGCAAGGAAGAATCCCAAGTTGTGTTGAGGTTGAGAGACAGGGGTCTGCAGCTCTGACCCTCTAATATCCTCCACAGATTGCTGTCCAGAGAGGGCCCATGTCACGTTCAACTGGCCTTTAATGTGTAGTTGACATTGTGTGTCTTTTGTAAACCTCTCCAGAACATTCCAAGAGCATTGTTCTCACTGAGTTCTGGTAAAAATAATTTTTATAAGATTATTTACAAAACTATTTATAAATTATTATAAATTTATAAAACTTTATGATAAAACAAATTTATTAAAATCATATAAACTCTATAAATTAAAAATTTATACCACAATCTGCTGTCTTGGGTCCATATATATGTTTTATTCAGCCTATATATCATTAAAATAAATCAGTACATTTCTCACATACACACACACACACACAACACACACACAAATATCCACTTGGGGGACTTCTCTTAAAAAAAAGTAGAGCAAGAACATGAAGTAGTACTGAGTCCACTTGTCTGCATGGCAGTAGCTCGCTGCCATCCTATTTCTCCCTGGCTCCGACTTCTCTGTGGTACTCACCAGGCCTTATCGTCTTTCCTCCTTGAGCTGCGTGTCCATTGACCGTGGCTTCTCTTGTGTCTTTCGTGGTAGAGAAAGATCTCTCTGTATACTTATTTCTGTCACAAGTGGAGGAATAAATGTCTGATCCAATGGCACTGCATTTTAGAAAAAAAAAATAAAAAATATGATTCTTTTGTGAAGAAAGTTCCTACATGTTTAACAGGCAAGTAGAAAATCTGTGTTATAAAAATACAACTGAAGATGACATTAGGGATACCTATTTGAAAAGATAAGATTGTCCTATCAGTCTCATAATAACTGTGACCTTATTCTTTGACTCATTTAAATTGCCTGCTTGGCCTGTCTGAACTTGAATCTGGAGAGATCTTGGGGTAAAGCTTTCCCCCTCACCCAGCTGTAAGCTCCTTGGGGACAGAAATTCTTCTGTTCCAGGGTGGCGCCTGTGGCTCAGTCGGTAAGGCACCAGCCCCATGTACCGAGGGTGGCGGGTTCAAACCCGGCCCCGGCTGAACTGCAACCAAAAAATAGCTGGGCGTTGTGGTGGGCACCTGTAGTCCCAGCTACTCGGGAGGCTGAGGCAAGAGAATCGCTTAAGCCCAGGAGTTGGAGATTGCTGTGAGCTGTGTGATGCCATGGCACTCAACCGAGGGCCATAAAGTGAGACTCTGTCTCTACAAAAAAAAAAATAAATTAAAAAAAAAATGAATTCTTCTGTTCCAGATGTCATATAGCACAGTGGTTCAGAGAATGCACTAGGGAATCAGAGCAGTGTTTTTCAACCTTTTTTTTAAATCTCACGGCACACTTGAACCTACAGTTAAACTTCTACTACACACTTAAATTATGTTGATTAAAAAAAAAAAAAAAGAGTAAAGGATGGCTCCTGTGGCTCAAAGGAATAGGGCGCCAGCCCCATACACCGGAGGTGGTGGGTTCAAACTCTGCCCTGGCCAAAAACTGCAAAAAAAAAAAAAAAAAAAAAAAAGTAAAAAAATATACTTACTGTGCTTTGAACTTCTTCTACTGCACACTTATGTTGATTAAAAAAAAGAGTAAAAACATATACTTACTGTGCTTTGAACTTCTTTTGAAATAATTAGTGATCTTCAAAAACTTTCATGGCATACCTAACATCCTCTTATGGCACACTGATTGAAAATCCCTGGCTTAGGTGAACATATCAATGTGCTAGAAGGGTGGCACACCAGAGAAGACGTGGAAGCTCTGTGCCCTATGTACCTCTTCCTTTGGCTGTTCATTTGTAATAAACTGCAGTTGTAAGTATAGCACTTTCCTCTGTTCTTTGAGTTACTTTGTCACATTATCAAACCAAAGGAGGGATTGTAGGAACCCTAAAATTCATAGTTAGCAAGGCAGAAGTGCAGGTACCCTTTGGACCCTATTTGCAGCTGTAACTGAAGTGGGGCAATTGTATGGGATTAGGTCTTTAACCTGTGGGGTCTGGTGCTAACTCCAGATCATTAGTGCCAGAAATGAATTCGTTTGGTGCCAGAGAATCAGAGAATTGGTTGTTGTTTGGAAAATCAAAGAGAAGGACTGATGTAAATTATTTTTTAGCTGTTTGGTAGAATTTACCATCAAAGCCATTTAAACCCCAACCTCCCCCGCCCACCCCCACTGGGAAGTTTTTGATTACTGATTCAGTCTCTTATTATAGGTCTCTGCTTAGATATTCTACTTTTTCTTAAGTTACTTTGGTAGTTTGTTTCCAGGAATTTGTTCATTTTATCTAGGTTATATCTGTTGGTTTACATTTTTTCACAGTATTCTTTTATAATCCTTTTTCTTTCTGTAAGGTTGGCAGTAGCGTCTCTTCTTTGTTTCCTGATTTTAATAATTTGTGTCTTCTATCTTCTTATCTTGGTTGGTCAAGGTAAAGGCTGGCATCTTTTGTTGATCTTTAAAGGGATCATATACTTTTCTTGGTCTATTGTTTTTATCTTTTGTATTTCATTTATTTGTTTTAATCTTTATTATTTCCTACCTTGCACTTGCTAGCTTTGGGTTTAGTTTGCTCTTCTTTTTCTAGCTCTTTAAGGTGGAAGGCTAAATTATTGATTTGAAATAGTTTTTAATGTAAGAATTTACAGCTGAATTATTTTCACTTCATTCTGTAAGTGGTGTGTTGTATTTTTGTTTTTATTCATCTCAAAGTCTATCTAATTTTCTTTCTGATTTCTTGTTTGATCCATTTATTCCTTAAACTTGTATTGTTTAGATGACATATACTTGTGACTTTTCCAGATTTTCTTCTGTTACTTCTAATTTTATTACATTGTAGTCATGTAAGATTCTTTGTATTATTTCTGACTTTTTAAATTTATGGAGACTTGTTTGGTGCCCTAATATGTGTCACATGTGCACTTGGGAAAAATGTGTATTCTGTTATTTTGGGTGGCGTATTTTCTATATGCCTGTTAGGTCAGGTGGCTTATTGTATTGTTCATATCTTGCATTTTCATTGCATTCATTTAGTTATTCTGTTATAATTGAAAGTAGGGTATTGAGATCTCCAACTATTACTGAAATGCCAATTTTGTCAGTTTTTACTTCATATATTTTGGGGCTGTATTGTTAGGAACATAGATAATTGTTATATCTTCATGATGATTTGGATCCATTTATCACTATATAATATTCTTCTTTATTACTTCTAACAGTTTTTTTTATCTTAAATCATTTCGTCTAACTAATGTCCATCTTTCTCAGTTGCTGTTTGGATTGAATATATTTTTTATTTTAACTTTAATTGTGCCTTTGGATTTAAATTGAATCTCTTACACATAGTACACAGTAGTTGGATCATATAATACTCTTAAAAATTTATTTTTCCAATCATTGCCTTTTGTTTGGGGTAGGAATTTTTTATATTTAATGTAATAATTGATGAGGAAAGACTGCTACCCTTTGGTTTTTGTTTTATCTTATATTGTTTTTGTTATTCAATTTTTCCATTATGGTTTTCTTTTTTGTAAGATAGGTATTTTTTCGTCTATCATTTTGATTCCCTTCCTATTTCTTAGTTTATTTTTAGTAATTTTCTTAGTGATTGCCTTGTGAATTATAAATAATATTTTAATTTATAATAATATTTTTTGAATTAACACCAGCTTAGTTTTTTTTTTTTTTTTCTTGAGACAGAGTCTCACTCTGTTGCCCAAGAGTAGGGTGCTGTGGCGTCAGCCTAGTTCATAGCAACCTCAAACTCCTGGCTCAAGTGATCTCCCTGCCTCAGCCAACTGAGTAGCTGGGACTACAGGCACCTGGCACAATGCTCAGCTATTTCTTCTGTTCTTCATAGAGACAGGTTATCACTTTTGCTCAAGCTGGTCTCTAATGCCTGAGCTCAAGCAATCCACCTACTTCGGCCTCCCAGAGCTCCGAAATCACTGGCATGAGCCATAGAGCCTGGCTAACTTTTTATAGTATATAAAAACTTGGCTTCTACCTACTTTTCTTCCTCTTCTAAATTGTTGACACAAGTTATATCTTTATGTATTGTTTGTCAAATCTGCATGGATTTATAATTTTTATGCCATTGTCTTTGAAGTAATATAGGAAAACAGTTACAGATCATTGATACTAACTTATATTTACATATATAACCTTTGCCAATATTCTTTATTTCTCTTTATTTCTTTATTCTTTATTTTCTCTTTATTTTTTATTTACTACACAGTATCTTTTCTGTTGTAATTTATTCATTATGATTTTGTATAATGTTTGTAGTTGTTGTACTAGGTATTACAGTATACAATTTTAACTTGATGCAGTCTATTTTGAATCTATTTTATCACTTCATTTGGACTATGGAAATTTTATCAACATACAGGTCCTTTTACTATTCCCCCTTTACCCTGTAGTTGTCTCCTCATCAGACTATATTATATTCTTTGCTTTCGACCATCAAAGTATTCTAAAGAATTCCAGAAGTTCAGAATAGTCTGTTATGTTTACTTAGTTTATCATTTCTGTTGCTCACTCTTTATTCCTAATGTTTCACGTTTCCTTCTAGTATAATTTCTCTTCTTTCTGAGGAAATTCTGCTAATAACTCACAGACCTACTGTCTACAAAGTCTTTAGTAGTCCTTTGTCTGTGGGTGTTATTTCACATCTTCATTTTTGAAGAATTTCTTTGCTGAATATTCAATTCTGGGTTAACATTTCTTTTAATTCAGCACTTTAGAAAATGTTTGTCACTTCATTTTGGCCTCATTGGTTTTTGACAACAATTCTGCTGTTAAATCTTCAAATCTTATTTTTCTTATGGATAATGTTGTTTTACTCTTTTTAAAAAGAGTTTTGTTTGTAGTTTTTACTGGTTGGATTATGATGATTCTAGACATAAATTTCTTTGGGGTTATTTTTCTTTGGAGTTTGCCCAAGTTCTTGCATCTATGTGTTTTGCAGCATTTGGGAAGGTTCCAGCCATTATTTCTTCACATTTTTTTCAGTACTGTAATCCTATTCCTGTATTTTTGGACTCTAATGACTAGGATATTAGGATTTTTGTTGTATGACATATTTCTGAGGCTCTGTTTATTTTCCCTCATTTTTCTCCAGTGTTTTCATACTTTGTAGTTTATATTGATCTACCTTCCCATTCACTGACTCTTCCCTCAGTTACCAGAACTCTGCTAGTGAGACAACTCAGGGAGTGGGTTTTTTTTTTTGTTGTTGTTGTTTATTCTAGAATTTTCATTTTTTAAAATTTCTATTATCTATTTCTTTGATGATACTTTCTATTTTAAATATTGTTACAAGACTATTATTGTTCTTTTGAGCATTTTAATATTGTCATTAAATATGAAGTATCTGATTTAAAATCGAAAGTTTATTATATCTCAAAGAAGAAGAAGTGTAATTAATCAGAGTATGTGTCTAAACTATTGACACATTTTCACAATCTTAATAGTAGCTTATGTCAGTAGTGAAGAAGCCTCCAGAGTGAGTGGAGATGAAATCGCAAAAGGCATTTTCTACAGTTTGTCGAGAATTGAATATTTTTCTTTTCAAGAAGTAGTGCAAAGCCTAGAAAAACTGGTTGTTAGTTGGTGCAAGGTCTGATGAATTCAGTGGATGACAGAGAGTTTCCATGTTCAGCCTCTGTAGTTTGAACAACTCTTTGGGTGCAACATGTGGTCAAGCATTATCTTGCCAAGAGGATTGCTCTGTCTCTATTAACCAATTTTGGCTCTTTATTGCAAGCACCCTCATCATGTTATCCAGCTGGATGCAGTAGACATCTGCTGTAATCAATTGACCAGGTTTCATGAAGCTGTAGTGGATAATACCAGCACTGAACCACCAAACATACACTATTAGCTTTCTTTTTTAAATGAATATTCAGTTTTGGACTGTGTTTTAGTGCTTCATTTTTATTTACCCATTGTGTTGAATGCTTGTGATTGTCAAAAAGAATTTTTCTTCATAAGTAACAATATGGTATGAAAATGGTTCATCTTTTTGTTGCAACTGCAAAGAAAGTCAAGCTTTGAGATTATTTCTTTTCTGATGCTCCTTTAATGAAGAATCTATCTAGATTTTTTTTTTTTTTTTGAGATAGAATCTCACTCCATCACCCTGAGCAGGGTGCCCTGGCATCATTGCAGCAACCTCAAACTTCTGAACTCAAGTGATCCTTTTGCGTCAGCCTCCTGAGTAGTAGGGATTATGAGTGTGTAACAGCATGCCTGGCTAGTTTTTCTATTTTTAGTAGAGATGGAGTTTCACTCTTGCTCAGGCTGGTCTTGAACTCCTAAGCTCAAGCAATCCATCAGCCTCAGCCTCTTAGAGTGTCAGGATTATAGATGTGAGCCCCCACACCTGGCCTATCTAGCTTCTTTACCTTGCTGACTTATTTCAATGGTCCAATATTATTGAAATAATAATGTCAGACCTCGTTGCTCATTCATGCATAGGTTGAGATGGATTTGCTTCCACTACAGCTTTAAGCTCACCATTATCCACCTTGGCCTCGGGTTGCCCACATTGCTTACTTTTAAGATTAAAACCATTAGAACACAACCTCTCAAACCACGAATACTGTGCATTGATTAGCCACTTTTCAAACACTTCATTGATATTTTGAGCTGTCTGCACTGCCTTGCTCCCATGATGGAACTCATATATGAAAATAACACAAATTTTTGACTTATCCATGATTTCACAAAAATTGCTGTAAAAATTTTTGAAAGATAATCACAAGCCAAAATGTGGGTTTGAAAGAATAAGGATAGATCTTCACAATAAAAATAAAACAAGAAGTGTCAAAATGGAATGTCAGAGATATCAACTGTCAAACTTAGTACTTATGGAAATTGAACATTTTAAACTTAACCTATAGTAGCTGCTTTTGTGGATAATTCTGACATCTGTGCCATAACATTGTTGGTATCTATTGATTTATCTTTTCCTATACAAGCTGAGATTTTTTTGTGTTTTTTTATAGGGCAAATAATTTTGGATTGTGTTCTGGACATTGTGTGTATTAAAAGATTCTGGGTCCTGTTGATACTTAATGTTTAGCAGGCAATTGACTAGGTTATAGGGTTTCCAGATTTAGGAAATAAGATACAGAATACTTAGTTAAATTTGAATTTCAAATAAAGAATAAATTATGTTTTAGTGTAAATGTATACAAACATTTTTATTTTTGTCTGAAATTCGAATTTAACCAGTTATCTTGTATATTACCTGGTAACTCTACGTCGTTATTTTTAAGCCACGAGTTCTACCCACCTCTGTGGGCTGTTCTAATGTCAGTTCAGTTCTTTGTTTTTTTTTTACTTTTAATAATTTTTTTTATTAAATAATAACTGTGTACATTAATGCAATTATGGGGTACAGTGTGCTGCTTTTATATATAATTTGGAATGCTTACATCAAACTGGTTAACATAGCCTTCACCTCAGCTTGGTGCCCGTAGTATAGTAGTTACAGCACCAGCCACATACACCGAAGTTGGCAGGTTCAAACCCCGCCCAGGCCAGCTAACCAGCAAAGACAACTGCAACAAAAAAATAGCTGGGTGTTGTGGTGGGCACCTGTAGTCCCAGCTACATGGGAGGCTGAGGCAAGAGAATCGCTTAAGCTCAAGAGTTTGAGGTTGCTGTGAGCTGTGAGGCCACGGCACTCTATAGAGGGTGACATTGTGAGACTCTGTCTCAAAACAAAAACAAAAACAAATAGCCTTCACCTTATTTACTTAATTGTTGTGTGAAGCCATTTATAATCGACTCTTAATAGCTTTGACATATACCCTTGCAATATATGCACCATAGGTGAGGTCCCACTTATTACCTCCTTCTACCCAGCCTCCTCTACCCTTCCGCCTCCCCTTCCATTCCCTCACCCTTCTCTTCCCTCTTTCATTCTGGGCTATAGTTATGTTTTATTTTTTGTATGAAAGTATGGGTGAGTATATATTGGTTTCATAATAGTACTGAATACACTGGATACTTTTTCTTCCATTTTTGAGATACTTTACTAAGAAGACTATGTTCTAGCTCCATCTATGTAAACATAAAAGAGGTAAAGTTTCCATTTTTTTTAATGCTGCATAGTATTCCATGGTATACATATACCATAATTTATTAATCTATTCATGGGTCGATGGGCACTTGGGCTTCTTCCATGACTTGACAATTATGAATTGGGCTGCAATGAACATTCTGGTGCAAATAATCTTTGCTATAAAACTATTTCTGGTCTTCTGGATATATACCTAGTAGAGGAATTGCAGGATCCAGTTTTTAAAGACTTTGCTATTTTATTTAGATCCTTCTGAGACCTGGGGAGAAGTTATTTGCTCTGTAATTATAGTGTTTGCCATGCTAATTAGGATGAGATACACTTACTCTCAAATCAAGGCTGAGTCCCTCCTATCTTCTGTCTCTCCAGCTCTAAGCTGCTTCTCCTTTTTGTTTTATGGCCAGAAATCACCCACTTCCTTGATTCCTTCCACTTTAAGTTCAGAAGGACCTTAGTCCTGGTGTTCTTTCTTGCTGCATTCCCTGTTTAATCTTTGTGGTTTGCTCAGAGAATGCAACACATTTTAGTCCTAGTGCAATACAGAGCACCTTCCTTCTCCCCTTGAATCGTTTGAAATTCAATCTTGATTTTGATAACCCTATGAGATTGTTAATGATGGTGTCTGGAAAGGAAATGCTGACACATGCTATAACATAGACGAACCTTGAAGACATTTTATATTGATTGAAATAAGCCAGTCACAAGAGGACAAATGCTATCTAATTCCACTTATATGAGGTGCCTAGAGTAGCCAAATTCAGAGACAGAAAGTAGAATGGTGTTGGCTGGGGGGCTGGGTAGAAGAAGGAAAGGGTGGTTATTGTTAATAGGTACAGATTTTTAGTTTGGGAAGATGAAAAATGTTGTGAGTGATGGTGCTAGTTGCACATCAGTATGAATGCACTTGATGCCACTGAACTGTACACTTAAAAATGATTAAAATGGCAGATTTTATGTTATTTATATTTTCATCATAATTTTAAAAAGTGATGCATAGCCAGTTAGCCAGTCCCCCTGCAGTAGCAAATGACCGTGGGTCAGGAGGGCACCTAGAAGGTAAGTTCTATAATTTACCAATTTTACAGAGGATAAGCAGCCACAGGTTAATTATTTTGTTAAAAATTATAAATCTTAGTAAAAGAGTTAGGATTTGAATTTAGGCAGCATGTGTTTAGATGCTGGGTTTTTAATTGCTATGTCATACTATCCACAACAACGAGGAAAGGATCATGACTCTTTTTTATTGACTGATGTTTAACATTGAATAGGTATTAAATAAATAGTAGGTATTCAGCATTGTATAATAATTTGTGAGAGTTTTCTCAGAGCCTGTTCTGATAATAATTGATATTCTTCAATTCTTTCTTTGTGAAAATGGAGCTTTGTATCTCTACTGCCTAATGTTTTTATACATAGCAGAAGCCCATTAGATGTGATTTAATTGAATTAATATAAAAATATGATATATATGAGAAGACAAATCCTTATTTCACCTTTTTTTTGTAGTAATCTTCTAAGTTTGATAGAAGAAAACAGTAGAACAATGAAACAATCCTTTTACTTAGCCAAATTTAATATTTTAACAGCTAATTTAAATTATTTTTCATCTTTACTTCCTTTTCTAGAGTGGAAATTCCATTCGTGTGGTAAAATGGATTTATTGTGGCTCAGGAAATTTGCAGTCCTACTCTGGAAAATTTTTCTTATAAAGGTAAGTAGATGTATCTGTGGGAAATGATTGTAAAGGTTAATAAAGCCAATGGGAAATTTTTAAAAAGCTCCTTAACTTCATTTTAGTTTATGGTATTTTTTTGTTGTTGTTCCAAGGCTGAGGGTAGCACTTTTAAATCTGAAGAATACTGATAGGGTGAATTAATGGAATGAATAATGAAATATAGAAAAGGATGAGAAAGACAAGCTAGGAAACCCTTCTCATTATAAAATGAAGCAGAATAATATAAATTTGTATTGTATGTTGTATGCACACACAGGAGTATAAGTGTACACATACAATCACACATATACACACTTTTAGGTTAATTAACACAGTCCTTTTGTTTCTTTTGCAGAGGCGGAAACTAATTGGTTTAGTTGTGGAAATTGGACTGACATTTTTACTTTTGGCATTTGTTTTGCTGAATCGTAGGATAGTACATAAGAAGTTTCATAATGCTTCCACTTTTGATCCTCTTCCTTTGATACTACCTGCTCTCACTAATACTTCACTTGTATATGAGTTGGTTTACGTGCCTTCTGGAAGTGATGTGGCAAAAAATATTACTGAGATGGTGAAAAGGGACTTAAATTTCAATTTTAAAGGTTAGCAAACAAATCTCTAATTTCTAAAAGTTTTCTGTAGAATGTATTATTAACTTTTTGGAAGAGTCATGCTTTAGTAACTTTCATAATTTATGCATTAATCTCCTAAATATGCAGTATGGATTTTGTTAAATAATTTGACATATGTTTATGGTATAATCATTCTTGAAATATAATATTTAAAATTAAATGACTGAGTTCCTATCTGGTTCTTTAACTCTAAATCTTCTTTTTCATGGATTATGCTTCTTCAACTACAGTAAGTACCTGATAGTGTGCCAAGGAGACACCAAGCCTCAAGATGAATCAGATATTTTTCCTGAGTACATAAACTTTATTTGAGGTCATTAATTTTAAACATTTCATAAAAATATTACGTAAGTGTGATATATGAATATATTTGAAAAGAAAATTTAAAAATTAGAAATATACAATGAAATGCTGACCTTCTTAACTTCTTACTCCTGATTTCGTTCCCTGTGATTCTCTTCTCTAATGACACCATTAGAAATTTTTGGGAAGGGATCAAGATGGCTAACTAGATGTAGGTAGTATGTGCCTCCACCACTGAAGGGAACCAGAATAGTAAGTAGATACATTTTAAATTGATCATCTGGGAGAGATCACTTAAGATTCACCATAGAAGTGACAGGAAGCACCAAGAGTTAGTAAGCAAAGGGTTTAAGGAAGCTTGCCTGGCTGGGGACTGGCTGAAAGCCGGGAAAATTCCTGGATGCAGGGAAACAGTAAGACAAAACCCCCCAGGACTCCACATTCTGAAGTGGGGTTTTACTATTTTGGGTATGGGAGAGCCCCTTGATCCATGCAGGAGTTGGGCCTAACATAGATAGCTGCTTAGAGATTTTGCAAAGACATTGCTTCAGAAAAGGAATCCCTGTGGAATGCCATGGATATCAGAACCTAGAGTAGCTTCAGCTGGGTGTTGTTCAGAGACCCTAGATACTGGGGATCTACAGACATGGCTCCTGCCACTGCACTGCTCCAAGGAGGGAGAGGAAAGGGCAGGGACTGCCACGCCCTCCTGACCTCCCTAGCTTGGGCTGCTGTTGAGACTGAGACATGAACGGACCATACTCTGCACAACTTCCGGCCCACAGTGCTTGTCGGGGAGGGACCTCATCCTGTCTGATCATAGGCCCAAGACACAATTTTGAGAGTTTAACACTGGGTAGCACTCAGGCTGATACAGCTGCAGGACCCACCTTATTGAGAAGAGACATGGAAACCAGACCTTTCTTGTACTACCTAGGTGAGTACCCATTTTCCTGTTACAGGTTGCTATGAGGCCAAGCTGTGAGCATACCATGCTCACAACAACTTCTTGCTCATGCTGCTTGCTGGAGACAGGCCTCACCCACTCTGGTCACAATTCCAAACAGTGTATGCCACTTTGAGAGTTTAGTATTGAGCTTGACAAATATACCCAGACCAGGCCCAGGTTGACACTACTGAAGCTACATCTCAACTGAGGAGGGAGGAGGAAACTGAGAATTCCTTTACACTCCTGGGACTGTGATGTTTCCATTGCTGTGCTGTAGGCTTCTGTGAGAAAAAGACTTAAGCAGATCATATTCCCCTCAGACCTTCATGACAGGTGTTTTGAAATAATCCATTCACACACGCACATACACACACAAATAAAAAAGAATGTGCAAAGCCGTCTAGACATCTGAGACTATATAAAGTGATCAGACTTACGAATTATCAGTATTCCCAAGGGGGAAGAGATAGCAAAAAGTTTAAAAAACCTAATTAAGGAAATAATAAAAACTTCCTAGTTATCAAGAGAGTTAGGCATCCAGATAGAGGAGGCCCAGAAGTCCCCAAGAAAATTCATTGCAAAAAGGACTTCATCATGGCATATTATAATCACGATGAGCAAAGTCAAAGAGAGAGAATTTTAAAATTAGCAAGGGAAAATTGCCTAGTTACTTACAAAGGAAACTCCATTACACTTTTCAGCAGTAATCTTACAGGGGGGGAAAAAAAAAGGATGGCATTTTCAAAGTACTGAATTAAAAAAATCCTTGTCAGCCAAGAATTTTATAAATTTTATAGCCTTCCAGAGTTATTTTCATCAAGGAAGGAGAAATAGTCTTTCCCTCTTTCCCAGACAAGTGAACACAGGGAATTTGTCACCACCAGAATGGCCCCACAGTAAATGCTCAAAGAAGTCTTTAACACGGAAACAAAAGGTTCATATTCACTATCATGAAAACACATGGAAATATAAAACTCATAGGTCTTATAAAACAATCAGACAAAGGGGGAAGGTAAAGGAATCAAACAGCACCATGACGGAATTTCATCAAACAGATAAAAAGACAAAAAAACAAGAGAATTTAGAAATTAGTTAGAAAACAATAACATGACAGGAACAAAGCCTCGCATGTCAATATTAACCCTGAATTTAAATAAATTAAATGTTCCACTTGAAAGATACATGTGTTGGCAGAATGAATAAGAAGATACAATTCAGCTATAAGCTACTTCAAAGAAACTCACCTTACTGTAAGACATGTATAGACTGAAAGTAAAGGGGTGAAAAAAGTATTCTGCGCTAATAGAAAACAGAAATGAACAGAAGTAGTGATATTTTCATGATAAAATATTTACATGAAAAAGTAAAAAAAGAAAAAGATCATTATATAATGATATGTCAATAGAAAGAAGCCATGTTCTATAAAATACTTTAAAGAGGTTTATTCTTTTTTTTTTAATTTATATTCCTTCCAAAGAATGTAACTTGGTTTAAAGAAGAAAGGACAGGCTGGGTCTTGCCCTTATCTACAGCTTGGTTGGGCTTTTTCGTGCTGGGCACAACCCTTTGGTCTTAGGCATTATATAGACTTCACAGTTATAACACGATCTTATGCAGTAGTCACATCATATCCTGGAACAAACACAACAAATGGGGGGAAAGGTGTGGTAGGCCAAGTAAAACCTTTATTTATATGACATTGGGTGGTAAAAGTCACAAGTGTTAATAATTTAGCTGACCTACTATGTGCAAAGTTACTGAGCCAGAGGTACAAAGATGTGTAAGACAGACATATTTCCTTGGAGTGCATGACCAAGGCAGGGAGAAGAACATTTAATAAGTACAAATAACTACTCCTGTGATAAATGTTTCAAAGAAGAAATTTAAGTACCTGTGAGAGTATGTAATATTTATACTTATAGTGCTAGGAGAGTAAACATCCCTTCCCTTCCCTTCCCTTCATCTTTCTTTCTCTGTTTCTTCCTGGTAGTCTCACTATGTTGCCCCGGGTAGAGTGCTGTGGCGTCACAGCTCACAGCAACCCCTAACTCTTGGGCTTAAGCAATTCTCTTGCCTTGGCCTCCCAAGTAGCTGGGACTACAGGTGCCCACCACAATGCCCGGCTATTTTTTGCTTGTAGTTGTTGTTGTTCGGCAGGCCCAGACTGGATTTGAACCTGCTAGCTCTGGTGTATGTGACTGGCGCCCTAGCCACTGAGCTACAGGCACCGAGCCAACACCCTTTTTTCTTGAGGGAAGTCTAGATGTTATCAAATGAGAGATTTGGTCCACGATGTTTTTGTTTTTGCATCTACGTAGATATTCTTTTTTAAAAATTTTATGTTCATGTGAGAGTACAAACAACCAAATCACAATATTTGAATTTGTTAGTTAGAGTCTGTCTTGTAGTTAGGTCCTGCCCTCAGAAGGTGTGCCATACACCTCTACATTGTGCTCATTCAGTGGGAGCACCTGAAACTCCCCTCTCCTCTCCGCCTACTCTCATTCCCCATCTCCTAACTCAAATTGAAATGAATTTTTCTCCTATGTGGGCATGAAATATATCATCTACTGGTTTTATATTAATATTGTGTGTATTGGGTATTTGCTCTTCCATTCTGGTGATACTTTACTGAGAAAAATGTGTTTCAATTTCATCCCTGTTTTCTGAAGTCACCATATTTTTTATGGCTGAATAGTATTCCATGCTATGCATGTGCCACAGTTTCTTAATCCATTCCTGTGTTGATGGGAATTTAGGTTGCTTCCTCATCTTGGTGATTGTAAATTGAGCTGCAATAAATTATCTAGTGCACATGTCCTTATGATAAAATAATTTTTTTTTCTTCTGAGTAGATGCCTAGTAGTGGAGTTGCAGAGTCAAATGGGAGATCTATTTGAGTTTTTGAGAATTCTCCATACGTCCTTCCCAAGAGGCTGTATTAGTTTGCAGTCCCACCAACAGCGTAAAAGTGTTCCTTTTTCTCCACATCTGTGCCAGCATCTGCAATTTTGGGATTTTGTCATGTGTCATTTTGTAATCTTACTGAGGTTAGCTGATATCTCAGGGTGGTTTTGATTTGCATTTCTCTGATGATTAGGGACTATGTGCATGTTTTTATATGTTTGTTAGCCATTTGTCTGTCTTCCTCAGAGAAGTTTCTGTTCATGTTTCTTGCCTAGTGGGATCGTTTGCTCTTTGTTAGTTGATAAATTTGAGTTCTCTATAGATCCTAGTTATCAAGCCTTTGTCAGATTTATAATATGCAAATATATTTTCCCATTCAGAAAGTTGTCTATTTGCTTTGATTATTGTGTCCTTAGTTGTGCAGAAACGTTTCAGTTTAATCAAGTCCCATTTGTTTATTTTTTTGTTGTTGCAATTTCCATGGAGCTCTTCTTCATAAAATCTTTCCACAGACTGACACCTTCAGTTTTCCCCATACTTTCTTACAGGATTTTTGTCATGTTGTGCCTTAGATTTAAATCTTTTCTCCATCTTGAATCAATTTTTGTAAGTGGTGAAGGGTACAGGTCAAGTTTTTGTCTTTTACATGTGATTATCCAGTTTTCCTAGTGCCATTTATTGAGTAGAGATTTTTTTCCCCAATGTATGCTTTTGTTGGGTTTATCAAAGATCAGATGGCTGTAAGAGATTGATTTCATCTCTTGGTTTTCTGTTCAGTTCCAAATGTCTATATCTCTTTGTGCCAATACTTTGCTGTTTTTTGTTTGTTTGTTTGTTTTTGCAGTTTTTGGCTGGGGCTGGGTTTGAACCTGCCACCTCCAGCATATGGGGCTGGCACCCTACTCCTTTGAGCCACAGACACCGCCCAATACCTTGCTGTTTTGATCACTGTGAACTTGTAAAATAGCCTAAAGTCTGGTAGGGTGATGCCTCAAGCTTTGTTTTTTATTACTGAGAATTGCCTTGGCTTTGTGGGTTTTTTTCTGGTTCCATATGAAACTAAGAACTATTTTTTCCAGTTCTTCAGAATATGATGTTGGTATTTTAATGGGATTGAATTGATTCGGTAGATTGCTTTGGAAAGTGTAGACATTTTTTTTTTTGTTTTTAGTTTTTCTGTATTAAATCATACAGAGGTAGATCATGCATGCATTAATACATTTATGGGGTACAATGTACTGAGTTCATATACAATTTGGAATGCTTACATCATACTGGTTAATATATCCCTCACCGCATTTACTTAATTATTGTGTTAAGACACTTATACTCTATACTTAATAGATCTGACATGTACCCTTGCAATATGCACCATAGGTGTTGATCCCAGCATTCACCCTCCCTCTATCTGACCTCCCCCTCCCGTCCCATCTTCCCTCCTTCATCTTGGGCCATAGTTGTGATCTATTATTCATATAAAAATGTAAGTGATTAGAAATTGGTTTCATAATAGTACTGAGTACATTGGATACTTTTTCCTCCATTCTTGAGATACATTACTAAGTAGGATATGTTCCAGCTCCATCCATATAAATATAAAAGAGGTAAAATCTCCATTTTTTAAGGCTGCATAATATTCCATGATATACATATACCACTATTTATTAATACGTTCATGGGTCAGTGGGCACTTGGGCTTCTTCCATGACTTGGCTATTATGAATTGAGCTGCAATGAACAGCCTAGCAGCATGGTGCTGGCACAAAAATAGAGAGGTAGATGTATGGAACAGAATTGAGAACCAAGAGATGAATCCAGTAACTTATTGTAATTTGATCTTTGATAAGCCTCATTGGGGAAAATATTCCCTATTTAACAAATGGTGCTGGGAGAACTGGCTGGCGACTTGTAGTAGACTGAAACTGGACCCACACCTTTCACCATTAACAAAAATTGACTTTCACTAGATAAAAGATTTAAACTTAAGACATGAAACTATAAAGATTCTTGGAGAGAGTGCAGGGGAAACACTTGAAGAAATTGGCCTGGGAGAATACTTTATGTGGAGGATCCCCCGGGCAGTTGAAGCAACACCAAAAATACATTACTTGGATCTGATCAAACTAAAAAGCTTTTGCACAGCCAAGAACAAAGCAAACAGACAGCCTTCAGAGTGGGAGAGGATATTTGCCAATTATGTTTCTGACAAAGGTTTGATAACCAGAATCCACAGAGAACTCAAACTTATTAATAAGAAAAGAATAATACATTTAATTGTGAGCAAGGGACTTGAACAGAAGATTCTCTGAAGAAGATAAACGCATGACCTAAAGACACATGAAGAAATGCTCCTCATCTTTAATCATCAGAGAAATGCAAATAAAAACCAGTTTGAGATATCATATAACTCCAGTAAGAGTGGCTCACAAAAACTCAAAACTACAGATGTTGGCATGGCTGTGGAGAAAAGGGAACACTTCTGTACTGCTGGTGGGAATGCAAGTGAATACGTCCCTTTTGGAAAGAAGTTTGGAGAATACGCAGGGATCTAAAAGTAGACTTGCCGTTTGTGCAATTCCTCTACTAGGAGTATATTCAGAAGATCAAAAATCACTTTATAACAAAGATGTTTGCACCATATTGTTCATTGTAAGTGTAGACATTTTAACAATGTTGATTCTTCTCAGCCAGGAGCATGGTGTACTCTTCTATTTGTTTATAACTTTCGCTATTTCTTTTTTTTTTAATTTTATTATTAAATCATAGCTGTGTACATTAATACGATCATGGGGCACCATACACTGGTGTAATAGACCATTTGAAATATTTTGATCACACTGGTTAACATAGCCTTCCTGGCATTTTCCTAGTTATTGTGTCAAGACATTTACATCCACATTTACTAAGTTTCACATGTACCCTTGTAAGATGCATCGCAGGCGTAATCCCACCAATCACCCTCCCTCCCCCTATCCTCCCCTCTCCCTCCCCTCCTTCTCCCAATTCCCCATATTCATAGGCCATAACTGGGTTATACCTTTCATATGAAAGCCATAAATTAATTTCATAGTAGGGCTGAGTACATTGGATACTTTTTCCTCCATTCTTGAGATACTTTACTATGAAGAATATGTTCCAGCTCCGTCCACGTAAACATGAAAGAGGTAAAGTCTTCATCTTTCTTTAAGGCTGCATAATATTCCATGGTGTACATATACCACAATTTATTAATCCATTCGTGGGTCGATGGGCACTTGGGCTTTTTCCATGACTTAGCAGTTATGAATTGGGCTTCAGTAAACATTCTGGTACAAATATCTTTGTTATAATGTGATTTTTGGGTCTTCTGGGTATATACCTAGTAGAGGAATTATAGGATTGAATGGCAGATCTATTTTTAGATCTCTAAGTGTTCTCTCTGGTGAAACAGTTACTCTGGGTTGAAGTCTCAGTTGTGGAGAAATACCAGCAATTAAGTCACCTCGCCCCCCACAGACAACAATTGGAAAAGGAAAATCAAACCTTCCTATAACCACACACCCAGGGCACCACTTGAATAGTCCTCTGGCGATTGGCTCAGTTCAAAAGGTCCAAATCAATTATCTCAGTCATCACCTGTGTTTGGTGGGAGAGTTTAAAATGTCTCTGGCAACTGGATGGCAGGGGTCTGTTGACAACTAGATATGACTTGCTCTGGTGCTCTGTGAATTCAGGAGGACCCACCCAACAAATAGATTAGTCTGGGAAGATTGATGCCTCCTTCTCCACCTTGCACCTCTGTCACACCAAGTCACTGATAGCCTAGCAGGTCTGTGACCCAGTTGCCTCTAGTGAACAGATACTCCATGGGTTTGCACCTGCGTGAATCACAATGAAATCTATATCTGCTCAGGCAGGCTGCTTCTCTCTGCCTCTAACCAGCAGGGGGAGGTGAGGCCTGACACCTTCAGGTGCTTGATGGAGGCTGGGGGGGTGTTCATTCAGTTCCAGTCCCACCCCTGATTGATGGTACTGACAGAACAGAACAGAACAACTTTGTGGGAACTTGTTTCTGTCCCTGCTAAATTCCCCTGCAGAAAAGAAGCTGTTTTGAGTTCCCAGGGCTTGCGCCTCATGCCCTATCTTTGCTTTTGCAGTTTTGTATTCGGTTAGCTGTCAGTTCTAGCCTCCTGCCTTACTTTGTCTATAGGCTGATGATTCCCTGAGGGCCAGGTGCATCTTAGGCTCAGTAAAGCGGTCCTCTGGGTCAGCCCCGCCCTGGGAATTTCCCAGCTCTGCATGTGTTTCTAGTCCCCGTGCTCCACCCAGGCTGGTACCGCCTCAGCTAAACACTTTACTCACGGGGCCTGTGTTTCTGTCCCAGATCTGTTCTGCAGTGGTTACCACCTGAGAAGATGCCTGGCCTCTTCTGGTTGCCCAGGAAGACAGGGGGGTGTGGCTTTGGAATATCTGGGAGTAAGCCCTATTTTTGCCAAAAAACGGCTGGTACTCTGCTGCCTCAGGGCACCGCCGCTCCAGTGTAGTTTCCTCTCAGCTGACCATTCTCTCCTCACTCCCGTGCCGCAGAATCAGCACAGACCAGCTGCAGTCCAGGCCTTGTCCACACCCCTCGAGATATTACCCAAGAATCTGGACTCCTGGGGGACAGGCCTCAGACCTCAGAGTGAGAGTGGAGGGGAGTTCTGGGAGCTCAGAATTGCAGGTAGGGAATATATACAGTTCTATACAGTTTTATGCCTGGCAGGAGAACACTGTGGCACCCTAGTAGTGGAGGTAGGTCCAGTTTTTAGAGGGTCTCTCCCGTGGAGCGTAGTGGGAGGATTTTTGAAGTCTACTTATTTGTTTGTGGGGCATTCCTAGCTGTTCTCATGGGGAAGAGGACTCCGGTCTGCTTGGTGATGGATTTTGTACCTTTTGTTTGTATCCTTGGGTTTGCAGCTGGCCTCAGCGGGGTTGATGTGCGTTCTTCAACCTTCTCTCTTGGTGCAGCTCTAATCCACCAAGTTACTTGCTAAATTTCTGTCCTTTAACTGTCCTTCTGGATGGGAGCCTCTGTGGAAAGCTGGCTTCAGTCAGCCATCTTGACTCCGCCCCCTGACATTAATAATTTTCAAAGTGTACTACAATGCTGTAGTAACCAAACAGCAGGGAAGTGACATAAAAACAGACACATAGACCAACAGATCATAATAAAGAATTCAGAAATATATGCACACTTTTACGGTTAACTTATTTTCAATAAAATTGCCAACATACATAAAAGTTATTGGGACAACCAGATATCCATATATTTAAGAATAAAGTAGACTCTCATCTCTTACCATATACAAAATCTCAAATAAAAGTGAGTTAAAAACTTAAATCTAAAACCTGAAACTATTAGAAGAAAAAAGGTAAATACTTCAAGACATTTGCCTCTGCATATATTTTTTTGAGTATGATCTCAAAAGCATAAAGACCCAAAGCAAAAATAGTCAAATGAGACATAATGGAGCTACAAAGCTTCTGTACAGCCAAAGGAATAATCAACAGAGTGAAAGTATTGACTGTGGAATGGGGAAAAAAAAAATCTCTGCAAACTACACATCCTAAAGGGGATTAGTATCAAGGATCTACAAGGAACTTAATGAAAATGCCCAAATAAAAGGTAAGCCAAGGACATGAATAGACATTTTTCAAAAAGGGCAAATTTCCAACAAGCATATGGAAGAACATTTAGGACCACTAATCACCAGACAGATGCAAATTAAAACCACATGATGGGAGAGGAGGCAGGAGATCAAATCAAGGGAGGGTGAATGGTGGGATCACACCTATGGTGCATAATGCAAGGGTACATGTTGGATCTATTAGTATAGAGTATAAATGTCTTAACACAGTAATTTTTTTTTATTGTTACATCATAGCTGTGTACATTACTGCAATCAAGGGGTACAATGTGCTGGTTTCATATACAATATGAAATATTCTCATCAAACTGTTCAATGTAGCCTTCATGGAATTTTCCTAGTTATTGTATTTAGACATTTGTATTCTGCATTTAGTAAGTTTTGCCTGTACCCATTCTAAGATGCACCATAGGTGTGGCCCCACGCATTATTCTTCCTCTACCCTAACCTCCCCCCTCCCTTTCCCTTCTTTGGCCCTTTCCCCATATTCTTGTGCTATAGTTGGGTTCTAGCCTTCATGTGAAAGCTATAATTTAGCTTCATAGTAGGGCTGAGTACATTGGATACTTTTTCTTCCATTCCTGAGATACTTTGCTAAGAAGAATATGTTCCAGCTCCACCCATGTAAACATGAAAGAGGTAAAGTCTCCATCTTTCTTTAAGGCTGCATAATATTCCATGGTATACATGTACCACAATTTGCTAGTCCATTCATGGGTCGATGGGCACTTTGGCTTCTTCCATGACTTAGCAATTATGAATTGGGCTCCAATAAACATGCTGGTGCAGATGTCTTTGTTATATTGTGATTTTTGATCTTCTGGGTATAAACCTAGTAAAGGGATTATAGGATTGAATGGCAGCTCTATTTTTAGGTCTCTAAGTATCCTCCAAACATCCTTCCAGAAGGAACGTATTAGTATGCATTCCCACCAGCAGTGTAGAAGTGTGTGCTTTTCTCCACATCCATGCCACATCTCTGTTTTTGGGATTTTATTATGTGGGCTACTCTTACTGGGGTTAGGTGATATCTCAAAGTAGTTTTGATTTGCATTTCTCTGATGATTAAGGATGATTAGCTTTTTTTCATGTGTTCGTAGATCATGTGTCTGTCTTCTTTAGAGAAGTTTCTCTTCAAGCCCCTTGCCCACCCTGAGATGGGATCATTTGTTCTTTTCTTGCTAATATGTTTGAGTTCTCTGTGGATTCCGGTTATTAAACTTTTATCGGAGGTATAACCTACAAATATTTTCTCCCATTCTGAGGGCTGTCTGCTTGCTTTACTTACTATGTTCTTGGCTGTGCAGAAACTTTTTTGTTTGATCAGGTCCCAGTAGTGTATTTTTGATACTGCTTCAATTGCCTGGGGAGTCCTTCTCATAAAATATTCACCCAGGCCGATTCCTTCAAGAGTGTTCCCTGAACTTTCTTCAAGTATTTTTATAGTTTCATGTCTTAAGTTTAAATCTTTTATCCAGTGAGAGTCTATCTTAGTTAATGGTGAAAGGTGTGGATCCAGTTTCAAACTTCTACAGGTTGCCAGCCAGTTCACCCAGCACCATTTGTTAAATAGGGAATCTTTTCCCCACTGAATGTTTTTAATTGGCTTGTCAAAGGTCAAATAATGGTAAGTAGCTGGATCATCTCTTGGTTCTCTATTCTGTTCCAGACATCTACTTCTCAGTTTTTGTGCCATACCATGCTGTTTTGATCACTATCGATTTATAGTACAGTCTCAGGTCTGGTAGTGTGATTCCTCCTGCTTTGTTTTTATTTCTGAGTAATGTTTTGGCTATTCGAGGTTTTTTCTGATTCTATATAAAAATAAGTATTATTTTTTCAAGATCTTTAAAATATGACAATGGAGGTTTAATTGGAATTGCATTAAAATTATATATTGCTTTGGGTAGTATAGACATTTTAACAATGTTGATTCTTCCCAGCCATGAGCATGGTATATTTTTCCATCTGTTAACATCTTCAGCTATTTCTTTTCTTCAAGTTTCATAGTTCTCTTTGTAGAGATATTTTCCATCCTTTGTTAGGTATACTCCCAAATATTTTATCTTCTTTGGCACTACTGTGAAAGGAATAGCATCCTTGACTGTTTTTTCGGCTTGGTTATTGTGGGTATATATAAAGGCTACAGATTCATGGGTGTTGATTTTGTAGCCTGAGACAATACTGTATTCTTTGATCAGTTCTAAAAGTTTTATAGTAGAATCCCTAGTGTTTTCCAGATTTACGATCATATCATCTGCAAAGAGTGAAAGTTTGATCTCTTATGACCCTATGTGGATACCCTTGATCGCCTTTTCTTCTGTATTTGCAATGGGTAAAACTTCCATTACAATGTTAAAGAGCAATGGAGACAATGGGCAACCTTGCCTGGTTCCTGATCTGAGTGGAAATGATTTCAATTTAACTCCATTCAATATGGTATTGGCTGTGGGTTTGCTGTAGATGGCCTTTATTAGTTTAAGAAATGTCCCTTCTATACCAATTTTCTTAAGTGTTCTGATCATGAAGGGATGCTGGATATTATCAAAAGCTTTTTCTGCAGCAATTGAGAGAATCATATGGTCTTTACTTTTTAGTTTGTTTATGTGCTGAATTACATTTATAGATTTACATATATTGAACCAGCCTTGAGACCCTGGGATAAATCCCACTTTGTTGCGGTGTATACTTTTTTTGGTGTGTTTTTGGATTCTGTTTGTTAGGATCTTATTGAGTATTTTTGCATCAATATTCATTAGTGATATTGTTTTATAATTTTCTTTTCTTGTTGGGTCTTTCCCTGGTTTTGGGATCAAGGTGATGTTTGCTTCGTAGAATGTGTTGGGTAATATTCCTTCTTTTTCTATATTTTGGAAGAGGTTTAGTAATATAGGTACTAATTCTTCTTTAAAAGTTTGGTAGAATTCTGATGTAAAGCCATCTGGTCTTGGACTTTTCTTTTTAGGGAGATTTTGTATAGTTGATGCTATTTCAGAACTTGATACAGGCATGTTCAACATTTCCATTTCATTCTAGCTAAGTCTTGGTAGGTGGCATACTTCCAAGTATTGGTCAATTTCTTTCAGATTTTCATATTTCTGAGAGTAGAGTTTCTTGTAGTATTCATTAAGGATTTTTTGAATTTCTGAGGGGTCTGTTATTATTTCATCGTTACCGTTTCCGATTGATGAAATTAGAGATTTTACTCTTTTTTCCTGGTTAGGTTGGCCAAAGGTTTATCTATTTTATTGATCTTTTCAAAAAACATGTTTTGGATTTATTGATCTGTTGTATAATGGTTTTTTTTTCAATTTCATTTAATTCTTCTCTTATTTTGTTTTTTTTTTTCTTCTGCTGGGTTTGGGGTTATAATGTTCTTCCTTCTCCAACTTCTCGAGATGTCTCATTAAGTTATTAACTTCCTCTTTTTCTGTTTTCTTGAGGAAGGCTTGCAGTGCTATAAATTTCCCTTTTAGTTGCCTTTGCAGTATCCTAGAGGTTCTGATAATTCGTGTCTTCATTGTTGTTTTGTTCCAAAAATTTGGTGATTTCATTCTTAATCTTGTCTATAACCCATCTATTCTTCAGCATGAGGTTATTTAGCTTCCAGGTTTTTGTATGAGTATGCAGATTCCTGTTGTTATTGAGTTCAACTTTTATCCATGATGATCTGAGAAGATGCAAGGAATAATTTTTATTTTTTTAAACTTGCTGAGGTTTTATTTCTGGCCTAGGATGTGGTTGATTTTGGAGTATGTTCTTTGGGCTGAAGAGAAGACTATGTATTCGGTTTTGTTGGGATGAAATGGTCTGTAGATGTCTGTAAGTCCAGATGTTGAATGGTTAAGTGTAAATCTGAAATTTCTTTGCTTAGCTTATTTTTTGGAGGTTCTATCCAGCACTGCTAAAGGGGTGTTAAAATCTCCCAACTACTATGGAACTGGAGGAAATCAAGTTGTTCATGTCTGTTAGAATTTCTCTTATAAATTGAGGTGCATTCTGGTTGTGTGCATAAATATTAATAATTGAAATCTCATCATATTGAGTATTACCTTTAACAAATATGAAGTGTCCATCCTTATCCTTCCTTATTTTGGTTGGTTTAAAGCCTATTGCATCTGCAAATAGGATTGCAACACCTGCCTTTTTCTGCTTTCCATTTGCCTGGAGTATAGATGACCATCCCTTCACCTTGAGTCTATATTTGTCTTTTAATGTAAGATGAGATCCTTGTATGCAGCAGATATCTGGCCCGAGTTTTTGTATCCAGTCAGCCAACCCATGCCTCTTTAGAGGACAAACCATTGACATTAATTGAGAATATTGATAAGCCTTTTGAGAGACCGGTGGACATTTTTAATCCTTTTGCGACTGTGGAAGTTGGAATAGATCAAAATTTTCTGGGTGGGTTTACTTCTGTGGTGGAGGATTACGCTGGTCTTTATGGAGGATAGGTCTGAGAATATCCTGGAGAGCTGGTTTAGTTATGGCAAATTTCTTCAACCTGGAATGTCACTAAAGTATTTAATTTCTCTGTCATAAATGAAACTCAGTTTAGCTGGGTACAGGATCCTGGGTTGAAAGTTATTTTTGTTTTTGGAGATTAAAAGTTGATGACCATCCTCTTCTAGCTTGAGAGGTTTCAGCAGAGAGATCTGTAGTTATTCTAATATTCTTTCCCTTGTAGGTCATGGTTTTCTTTCATCTGGCTGCTTTCAGAATTTTCTCCTTCATATTAACTTTAGTGAAATTGATTATGATGTGTCTGTGGGATGTCTCTGAAACTGTCTTCTATCTGAATTTCAATCTCTTGGCATGTCTGGAAAGTTCTCTTTCATAATGTCATGGAGAAGGGACTCTGTGCTTTGTGAAGCCACTTCATCACTTTCGGGGATCCCTATAAGACGAATATTGATTTTCTTCAAATTATCCCAGAGCTCTCTGAGAGAGTGATCTGTTTTTTTCTCTCCATTTCTCTTTTGTTTTGAGAGTTTGGGAGCATTCAAAAGCTTTGTCTTCAATGTGAGAAATCCTTTCTTCTGCTTGCTCCATTTTGTTACTGACGGATTCTACTGTGTTTCTCAGATCTTTGAGGGCTGCAATTTCTTGTCCCAATGTGTAAAAATCTTTGGTCATTTGGTCTTTGAATTTGTTGAATTCCTGAGATATCTTTTGGGTTAGTTCTTGGAATTTTAATTCAGTCTTATTTGCTATCCAGATTCTGAATTCGATTTCTGACATCTCAGGTATTTCTTTGTGCATGGGATCTTGTGGTGTGTCTGCCCCATTGATCCTTGGAGTTGATCTACTCTGATTATTTATATTGCCAGTGTTTTTCTGTTGATTTCACCTCATGACTGTTTTTCACCATTGCCTCTGGCCTTCCTCAGAGTTTGGCAGGTGTCTCTTCGAGATTAGACCCCAGCAGGATCACTCTATTTTTGCTGGATCTTTGGAGGGAGTGACCCTGTGTAGCTCCTCTGGGGCTGCCCCAACCAGATAGTTCTGGTTGTGGGAGCAGCTCCAGAATGTGATATGCCTGGATCCAGCAACAAGGCAGGGGTGGTGCACACGGTTCTTGGAGTGCCTGGTGCCCAGTGACTTTGGCACAGAGAGCCCCATGGTCCAGCAGTCTCTGGCCAGGAGAAGGGCTCCATGCACAGGCAGGGAGGGCTCATGGGGGCACGCGGCTACCAGAGTCCCTGGCCAGAGGAGCGGGCTGGTGTGGAGGCAGTGAGAGTACAGGAGGGTGGACGTGGGGTTGCACGGCTCACGAAGTTCATGGTCATGGCATGCGGAGGCCTGGCAGAGCAGCTCTTATTGAGGTCCGGGCACATGGCTATCACGGGTCATGGCGCAGCTGTTCCAGAGGTCCAGGCTGGTGGTGATCGTGGGTGGCGGTGCAGCTCTTCCAGAGGTCCGGGTGGGCAGCCAACACACTAAGTCAACGAGATGAAGTATATCTTAACCAGTGTGATGTAAGTGTTCCTAATTATATGTGAAATCCGTACATTGTACCCCATAAATGCGTTAATGTATACATGATCTATGTGTTTGTGATTTAATAAAAAAAAATTTAAAAACTTTCAAGAAAATCACAGTGTGATATCATCTTAGAATGAATATTACTAAAAAGGCATGAAATAACTTGGTGTAAGTTCAGAGTAAAGGGAACTCTTTTATACTGTCGGTGGGAATGTAAATTAGTGCAATCTCTATGGGAAACAGTATGGATATTTCTCAAAGAAGTGAAAATAGAGCTATCATATGATCCAGCATTCCCACTATTGGGTATCTATCAAAGGGAAAATAAGTTATCACAGCACTATTTACAATAGCAAAGATAGGGAATCAACCTAAATCAAGAGAGGATTGGATAAGGAAAATGTGGTATATATACACAGCAGAATATACTCAACCATAAAAAGAATGAAAACATATATTTGGCAGCAACATGAATAAAAAAGGCCATTATCTTACATGAAACAACTCAGATACAGAAAGGTAAATACTGTGTGTTCTCATTAAGTGGAACGTAAATGTGTTCATGTGGAAGCAGAGTGTGGAATGATTGATTATGGAGACATAGAGGGCTAGGGAGTTTAAGAGGGAGTGCATGATGGGAGGTGCTTGGTGGGTACAATGTGTGTTGCTCCAGTAATGGATGCATTGAAGGCCATGACTTCACCACAATGTAATATACCCCACAAATCTAGGCAAATAAAAATACAAAAAATTTAGTGAGCATGCTTCAGTGTTTCACCTGCCACATGTCACAATATATAACAAAAATTTATTGTTACATATTTTTAAAATTATGATATGAACAGGGCAGAAACAAGAGGGGGATTGTAGAATAATAGGTCTTGCCACTTGTATCCCTGTGCAGCAACAATTCTGTAGCCATCGATGGAAACATTTGTGGAATGTTTGGAATCCAAGTAGGAGGTTGTGGATACCAGTAGAGTCTAAAGGTCATTTTGAGAAGGTAGAATGTCTCCTAGGTGGCAGACTTTCTGCCTATGTTCCCACCTCCGGATCTGGAAGTGGCCCTCCCTCTATATACTTGGATATAATTCGATTTGTCTTTCTGCCTGCTATCAGAACCAACTACCCAGGGACCCTGGATAAGTCATGCCTACTTGTGCCACTGAAGACAGACCTGCTGAAATCTCAGTCCCTGTGGGCATAAATGGCTCTGAAACCTAGGTCTAGCCCCTATCACCAGAAACAGAAATAAGTCCTGCTGGTGGCATAGTGATGCAATAGATAGTTCTTGCCTGAGTCCCTAGGACAGGCTTGCCAAACTTAGTTCCAGCCAAGGACCCGAAAACATCCCTGAGAGTTGGCTCTAGACCTTCCAAACAGTGGTCACAGATCAGTCTTACACAGGGATCTAGAGGGAGACACGTGTGAGCCCTTGGGGAAGGCTTGTTGATCTCAATCTTGTGTTAGAGTCTAGTATAGCTCTTAAACTTAGCTCTTCTCTCAGTAGTAGTCAGAGATCAGTCCTGTTAGTTGCACAGGGACCCAGAGGGAGACACATGCTTCTGGATTCCTTCAGTCGTCTTACTGACCTCTGAACTGATTATGAACCCTGAAGGACCTAAGACTTGGTTCCAATTTATCATAGCTGCACACCAATAGAAGTCCTGCCTAAACAAGACCCAGAGGAAGACATGCCTGTATGAGTCTCCAGGGCAGTTGTTTCAGCCTCAATCCCACATCAGACTCTGAAATGGCTCTGAGAATGAGATGCAATTCATTTTAGCAGTAGCCTGAGTTTAGTCCTGCTGGTAACAAAGGACACAGAGAAATGGATGCCCACCTCAGTCCCACCTATGGGACCTGAATCCTTCCTTCAACACTGTTTCAGTCCCTGCTAGTTTCGGACCAGCATAGTACTGCTTGCCAGAGGATCCACTCAGGGATCCAATGGCCTTTACCCCAGGAACCTGGAAGAACCCACATCCATCTGCTTATTGAGACAAGAGTCCATTACATAGAGGAACTAGACAGGATTCATTCCTACTAAAGCCTCTCATAACAGACCTACCAACCATGAATCCTACTGCAAACCCAAGGTAGCCCTATTCCTGGTTCTAACTCCAGTCAACCACAATAATGGAGGCAATCACATCAGCAGAGGCACCTAATAGGAGAAGGTCTTGATCTATTGAAACCAGTTTGTAAAGATTGAAAGAGGTGTTTGCTTCTTTTAAAAAACCCAGATGCCAATATAAGCCTACATGGATAGTGAAGAATCAGGAATACATAATGTCACTAAAGGAAACTAATAGAACTCCAGAAATTGACTCCAAAGAGCTGAATATCTATTAATTTCCTGAAAGACAATTGAAAATAAAAATCTTAAAGATGCTCAAAGAAATGCAAGAAAATCAGATAGAAATTAGAAAATCAATGCAGGAACAAAAGGAGAAATCTAATAAAGAAATATATAAATCATAAAAAAGGCCTAATAAATTTTTGAGCTTCAGAATTCAATGATATATCTGAAGAATTTACTAGAGGACTTCAATAAGAGATTGGATCAGAAAAAAGAATTAGTGAAATTGGAGAAAAGTAATTTGAAATTAGTCAGTCAGAGGAATAAAAACAATAGAACGAAGACAGTATTAATATATGCATTATGTGCGTCCCAGAAGGTAAAGAGAAAGAGAAGAGAAAGAAAGTGGCAGGTAGCTTACTTAAAGAAATAACTGTTTCAGAACTTCCCAAATTTTGGGAGGGATGTGGGTATCTAGATTCTTAAAGCTCAAAGGACCCCAATCAAGATCAACCCAAAGAAGAATACTTTGAGTCACATTTTAATCAAAGTGTCAAAAAATCAAAGGCAGAGAATCTTGAAAACAGTAAGATATACAAGACTCATCACATACAAGGGAACCTCCATACAGCTTTCAGCAGACTTTTCTTTTTTTTCTGGATAATTCTTCACTCACTTTATTTATTTTTTTATTAAATCATAGCTGTGTACATTAATGTGATCATGGGGCACCATACACTGGTTTCATAGACTGTTTGACATATTTTCTCAGCAGACTTTTCAAAAAAAAAAATCATGAGCCAGGAGACAGTGACAGAATATATTCAAAGGTACTGAAAAAACTCCAAAGAAGTAAATAAATAAAAATAATAAAAATGCATACAACCAAGAATAATACTATGCTCAACAAAACTGTGTTTCAGAAAAGAGGGAGAGATAATGACATTCCCAGACAAACAAAAGCTGAAGGAGTTCATCACCACTAGATGTGCCTTAATAGAAATACTGAAGGGAAGTGAAATGAAAGGATGCTAATTAGTAACACGAAAACATATGAAATAACTTGAAAATCAGTCACTACACCATATGAATAGGATAAAGGAAAAACCCACACAGTTAATTGATGAAGAAAAAGCACGTGACAAAATGTAACACCATTTTATGATAAAAACATTCAACAAAGTAGAAATAGAAGTAAATTTTCTCATCTTAATATGGATTATCTGTGAAAAGCCCATAGCTAATATACTTGATGGCCAAAAAAGACTGGATTCTTTTCCATGATCAGGAACAAAAGAAGAATGGTCTTTCTCACCATGTCTATTCGGCATTATATTCAAAGCTCTAGTCAGGGCAGTTAGGCAGGAAAAATGAAGAAAATCAACACACATTGGAAAGGAAGAAGTGAAACTATATTTTCAGAAGACATAATCCTCTTTATAGAAAAGCCAAAAGAATTCACTAAAAAACTTATAAAGAACTGAGCAAGGATTTAGGATGATACCCGAGCAATATACAACTAATTGTATTCCTATATACTTAGAATGAGCAATCCAAAAATGCTATTAAGAAAATAGTTTTAGTGCTTGCTTTGGCAGCACATATACTAAAATTGGAACGATACAGAGAAGATTAGCATGGCCCCTGCGCAAGGATGACATGCAAATTCGTGAAGCGTTCCATATTTAAAAAAAAAAAAAGAAAAGAAAAGAAAATAGTTTCAGGCGGTGCCTATGGTTCACAGGAGTAGGGTGCCAGGCTCATATGCCAGAGATGGCAGGTTCAAACCCAGCCTTGGCCGAAAACTGCAAAAAAAAAAAATTCCATAGAGTGATAATCAGCAAGATGGTGTTATAGGAGGCTCCTGATTTCCTCTCCTCCCACTAAGTAATATACACTGAATAAACGGATACAGATCAGTTCCTTCTAAGAGAAATCAAGAAACTGGTTGAAAGACCCACATACTCATTGGGCAACTGAACATACCCACATAGAAACTGGTAGAAAAAGTTGAGACACCTGTGTCACAAATCCCACCCTGGGGATAGCATCTTACCATCAGGAGGGAACTCCCAACTTCTAGTTATGTGAAATCCTGTCCTCTAAGGTGATGGTATTAAGAGGTGGAGTCTTTGAGAGGGTATTAGATCATGAGAAAAGGGCCCTCACAAATGGGATTAATGTCTTTATGAAAAAGATCTGTGGGAGCTTATTTGCCCTTTCTACCACATGAGGGCACAACAAGTCCTCATCAGTGGGTCTGCTAGTACCTTTCCTGTCTTCAGAACTGTGAGAAATTTCTGTTTGAATCTACCAACGCTATGCTGTATTGCTATAGCAGCCTGAATCGACAAAGACAGCAAGTCTTCAGCTTCTTCTGGAGGAACTTGACCACACATTTAGTATCTCAGCTTTTATAGCTCTCACCAGAAGGACTAGGAACTGACAAGGCTTGGCATTTGTAAATCTCCCAGGATTACAGTTTTAAATAGGGGTGGATCATTTCCAGTGGCAAATCCCTCTGGCTCAGTGCAGAGCAAAGAGAAATACCTAGCTTTCAGTTTCTTCCTGACTGGGGTTTGCACACATTATGTCCTAATTCTTCCAGCTACTTATCGCCTATGGTATATGAATAATATCTCAATAAAGTTGTTTTTAAAAATCATATTTCACATTGGTGAAAACTGATATTTACTTTTTCCTAAAGTGTAGGATTTGAGGAAATACAGGGTAGAAATGAGATTTTTGAACCCTCTCTTTATTTCGTAGCTTAAATAACCTCCCTTCATCTTTCCCTCCCTTCTTTCCTTACTTTTCTTCTTCATTCCTATTTTAACTTTGTTTTTATTATTAGTTATGTTTGTATTATATTGTATCCAACATTTTTTTTTTTAATGTTGGGGATTCATTGAGGGTACAATAAGCCAGGTTACACTGATTGCAATTGTTAGGTAAAGTCCCTCTTGCAATCATGTCTTGCCCCCATAAAGTGTGACACACACCAAGGCCCCACCCACCTCCCTCCTTCCCTCTTTCTGTTTGTATCCAACAGTTTTGTTAGTTTGAAGCAAAGGGAGTTAATTTTAGCTCAGGTCCCTTGTGCTTGAAACTGGAAGAAAACTCCTGCCTTTATTATCATCAATTGTTAATATGGTGGAGCCAGTTCACTGGATTCTATTAATATTTTGGGTAAATGTCATATGTTTCTGCTTACATAGAAAAAGGAAAATTTTAAATGACTATTTTTAGTTCAGTGAATGAAATATGGTCTAACTTTACAAAATTTTAGCTATTTTGATAAGTTGCACAGTGGAATCATAGTTTCAATTTGCTTTTTCCTGATTACTAATCTCATTGAATATATTTACATACCATTATTGGTCATTTGTGTATTTTTTCTTATTCTCCAGTGACAAGCCTGTTCAACTATTTTGTTCATTTTTCTATTGGGTTGGTTTTTTTTTTTCTTACTCATTTGTAGGAGTTATTTATACATTTAATTGTTGGTTATAGGCATCTGCATATCAGCTTTCTCAGTGTGTGTCTTGCCTTAGTGGTATCTTTTGGAGTAGAGCAATTATAATTTTAATAAAATCTAATTTATCAAGTCTTTCCATTATGTTTATTGTGCTTTCTGTTCTGTTTAAGTAACTTTACTTAGTCATGAAGGTATTCTTTTCCATTATGTTATGGGGGACTTTTTCATATTGTGTTTACATGCATATCTATAATTCACTAGGAATTGATTTTCTTAAATAGTGTGAGGTTTCATTAATTTCCACTCTGACATCCATTTGACTAGTTACTATTTATGGAAAATATCATTTCCTGCTACTGTGAATTAACATTTTATCAGGCAGATCTATAGCTGATTTTCTTAATGGCATGAGGTTTCATTTATTTTCATATGGATATTTATGTAGTATTAAACTTACTACTGTTTATGAAAAAGACAATTCTGTATTAACATTTTTATCACAATTATTCATTTATTCATGAATATACATATGGGCTCTCTATTATGATCCACTGGTACATTGGCATATTGTTATGTCAATGCTGCCTTAACTACTATAGTTTTATCATATCCTGATAAGCCTGTAAAGGAAGTTTTCCCATTTGTTCTTTAGGTATCATGGCTGTTCTTTACCCATTGTTATTTCTATGTAAATTTTAGAATCATCTAATTTAAAATTCTGTCAAGATTTTTATTCGGATTGCATTAACAATGAAGTCAGTTTTTACAGAAAATATCCTTCACAGTATGGATTTCTTTAAATAATTGAATATGATACATCACTTCATTTCCCACACCTATATAGTATATTGCAAGGGTACAAGTCAAATCTATCAAGTATAGAACATAAATGTCTTAACACTGTGATTAAGTAAATGAGGTGAAAGCTATGTTAGTAGGATGTAAGCACTCCAATTTGTACAAATAATCAACACATTGAATCCCGCAACAACATAAATGTATTCATGATCTATGTATATATTAATATAAAAATATTTATTTTTCTCAATAATTATTTGTTTTTCTATATAGAGGCTGTCAAAAGCTTTAATATCCTATTTGCATTATAAACACTTTAATTGTTAAGAAAAAACATCAATTACTTAGTTATCTGTATATGTGTGTATGAGAGAGAGAGTGTGGTTTTGTAAGTGTATATTTCCAAATTTCATACACATTAATTTGTAAATGAGACAAATAGTTATAAATGTACAGTATTTTTTATTCTGCAGCATCAGGTTACATTCTAAATTGTCATATTTTCCATAGAAATCAATTTTTCACTTTTTTTGAGGGGTGGAGGACAGAATCTCACTCTGTCACCCTGGGTAGAGTGCTATGACATCATTGTAGCTCACAGCAACCTCAAATTCCTGGGTTCATAAAATCCTCTTGCCTCGGTCTCCCATGTAGCTGGGAACACAGATATGTACCTTTGTTTCCAGTTAGTTTTTTCTATTTTTAATAGAGATGGGGTCTCGCTCTTGCTGAGGCTGGTCTTGAACTACTGAACTCGAGCAATCCACCTGCCTTGGCTTCCCAGAGTGTGGATTAGAGGTGAGAGCCACCGCACCTGGCCTGATTTGTCAATTATTATTCTCTTAAAATATTCTTTTCAAAAATATCACTAGATTTGAAAACACAAGTGAATGTTACCCTGTTCCAATTTACTTATCATACAGTTATGGCAATGATTAGATATTCATAATGTGATATAGATTTTATAGTACACTTAAGCGTTTTTATGTACCTTAAATATACATTAAGTGGTTTGTGATGTCAATTTTCTTAAGTAATAGTGTTTTAAAATTTATAATATTACAAAAATATTATGGTATTCATAGTACAGGCAGAAATGTTCATTAAATATTTCACATTTAAGTGGAAAATTTTGAATTATTTCTTTACAGTTCAAGGCTTTTCCTCAGAAGAAGATTTTGAGAAGTACATTAAGTATGAAAATAAGTGTGGGTATGTGCTGGCTGCTATTGTTTTTGATCATGACTTCAAAAACAAAAATGACAGTTTGCCACTGAAGGTAAGAAATATCTAAAGACCTGATAATTATATTTTTAGATTTTAGGAATTTAATGAGATATAGGTAACACCCCCATTTTATAAATGTGAAAAAAATAACTTGCAAGATTATAAGTGCTAGTTTATATGAAAGCTAGTTTATAAGTTAATTCCAGCTCCAACATATTTTAATGCCTTTTATTTTATTATATCATAGCTGTGTACATTAATGCAATCATGGGGTACAACGTGCTGTTTATTTCCTGGTACCACTACCACAATTTTTTTAATAGTTTTTTTTTCACCATACACTGGTTTTATATACCATTTGATAAATTTTCATCACACTGGTTAACATAGCCTTCCTGGCCTTTTCTTAGTTATCGTGTTCAGACATTTATATTCTACATTTAGTAAGTTTCATATGTACCCTTGTAAGATGCACTATAGGCGAGGTCCCACCAATTACCCTTCCTCCGCCCATCCTTCCCCCGTCCTCCCGTCCCTTTCCCATTTCCCCATATTCATAGGTTATAATTGGGTTATAGCTTTCATATGAAAGCCATAAATTAGTTTCATAATAGGGCTCAGTACATTGGATACTTTTTCTTCCATTCTTGAGATACTTTACTAAGAAGAATATGTTCCAGCTCCATCCATGTAAACATGAAAGAGATAAAGTCTCCATCTTTCTTTAAGGCTGCATAATATTCCATGGTGTACATATACCAAAATTTATTAATCCATTCGTGGATTGATGGGCACTTGGGCTTTTTCCATGACTTAGCAATTATGAATAGGGCTGTAATAAACATTCTGGTACAAATATCTTTGTTATGATGTGATTTTTGGTCTTCTGGGTATATGCCCAGTAGAGGGATTACAGGATTGAATGACAGAGCTATTTTTAGATCTCTAAGTGTTCTCCATATCTCTTTCCAAAAGGAATGTATTAATTTGCATTCCCACCAGCAGTGCAAAAGTGTTCCCTTTTCTCCACATCCACGCCAACATCTCTGGTCTTGGGATTTTGTGATATAGGCTAGTCTCAGTGGAGTTAGATGATATCTCAAAGTAGTTTTGATTTGCATTTCTCTGATGATTAAAGATGATGAGCATTTTTTCATATGTCTGAAGGCCGTGTGCCTGTCTTCTTCAGAGAAGTTTCTCTTTAAGTCCCTTGCCCAGCCTGCGATGGGATCCCTTGTTCTTTTCTTGCTAATGCGTTTGAGTTCTCTGTGGATTCTGGTTATTAAACCTTTGTTGGAGACATAACCTGCAAATATCTTCTCCCATTCTGAAGGCTGTCTGCTTTCTTTACTTATTGTGATTTTGGCTGTGCAGAAGCTTTTTAGTTTGACCACGTCCCACTAGGGTGTTTTTGAAGCTGCTTCAATTGCCCAGGGGGTCCTCCACATAAAATATTTGCCAGGCCTGTTTCTTCAAGAGTTTTCCCTTCACTTTCTTCTAGTATTTTTATAGTTTCATGTCTTAAGTTTAAATCTTTAATCCAGTGAGAGTTGGAGGTTCTACAGGTTGCCAGCCAGTTCACCCAGCCCATTTGTTAAATAGGGAATCTTTTCCCCACAGAATGTTTTTAATTGGCTTGTCAAAGATCAAATAACAGTAAGTAATTGGGTTCATCTCTTAGTTCTCCATTCTGTTCCATACATCTACCTCTGTTTTTGTGCCAGTACCATGCTGTTTTGATCACTATCAATTTATAGTATAGTCTGAGATCTGGTAGTGTGATTCCTCCTGCTTTGTTTTTATTGCTGAGTAATGTCTTGGCTATTCAAGGTTTTTTCTGATTCCATATAAAACACAGTATTATTTTTTCGAGATCTTTAAAGTATGACAGTGGAGCTGTATTTAATAGGGACTACATTAAAATTGTGTATTGCTTTGGGTAGTATGGACATTTTAACAATGTTGATTCTTCCCAGCCATGAGCATGGGTTGTTTTTCTATTTGTTAACATTTTCAGCTATTTCTTTTCTTAGAGTTTCATAGTTCTCTTTGTAGAGATCTTTCACATCCTTTGTTAGATAAACTCCCAAATATTTCATCTTCTTTGGCACTACTGTGAATGGAATAGAGTCCTTGACTATTTTTTCAGGTTGACTCTTGTTGATATATATAAAGGCTACCGATTTATGAAGGTTAATTTTGTTTGATGTGTTGTTGGATTCTTTTGCTAGGATCTTATTGAACATTTTTGCATCAATATTCATTAGAGATATTGGTGTACAATTTTCTTTTCTTGTTGGATCTTTTCCTGGTTTGGGTATCAGGGTGATATTTGCTTCATAGAATGTGTTGGGAAGTATTCCTTCTTTTTCTATGTTTTGTAAAAGATTAAGTAATATAGGTACTAGTTCCTCTTTAAAGGTTTAGTGGAATTCTGATGCGAAGCCATCTGGTCCCAGGCTTTTCTTTTTGGGGAGATTTCTTATAGTTGATGGTATTTCAGTGCTTGTTATAGGCTTGTTCAACATTTCCACTTCTGTCTAGCGAAGTCTATGAGGGTGGCATGTTTCCAAGTATTGATCTATTTCCTTCAGATTTTCATACTTCTGAGAGTATAGTTTTATGTAATATTTATTAAGAATTTTTTTAATTTCTGAGGACTCCGTTGTTATTTGGCCTTTATCATTTCTGATTGATGAAATTAGGGATTTTACGCTTCTACTTCTGGTTGGGTTAGCCAAAGGTTTATCTATTTTATTGACCTTTTCAAAAAACCAGCTCTTTGTTTGATCTGTTATATGATTCTTTTGTTTTCAGTTTCATTTAGTTCTGCTCTAATTTTAGTTATTTCTTTTCTTCTACTGGGTTTAAGGTTGGAAATATTTTTCTTTTCCAGTTACTTGAGATGTCCCATTAAGTTATTGACTTCCTCTCTTTCCGTTCTCTTGAGGAAGTCTTGCAACGCATCAATAAATTTTCCTAAATTTTCATGTTAGGACTGCCTTTACAGTATCCCAAAGGTTCTGATAGTTCATTTCCTCATTATTGTTTTTTCCAAAAATTTGGTAATTTCCTTCTTAATCTTGTCTATGACCCAGCTATCATTCAGCATGAGGTTATTTAATTTCCGTGTTTTTGTATGCATGTGGAGATTCCTGTTGTTATGGAGTTCAACTTTTATTCCCTTATGGTCCAAGAAAATACAAGGAATGATTTCTATTCTTTTAAATTTGCTGAGGTTATACTTTTGACCTAAGATGTGATCAATTTTGGAGGATGATCCATAGGCCGATGAGAATAATGTGTATTCAGTTTTATTATGATGAAATGTTCTGTAGATGTCTATCAGGTGTAAATGTTGAATGGTTAAGTTTAGTTCTAAAATTTCTTTGCTTAGCTTCTTTTTTGAGGATCTATCCAACACTGCCAGAGGAGTGTTAAAGTCTTCAACAATTATGATGCTGGGGAAATCAAGTTGCTCATGTCAATTAGTTTCTCTTATAAATTGAGGTGCATTCTGTTTGGGTGCATAAATGTTGATAATTGAAATCTCATCATGTTGAATGTTGCCCTTAACAAATAAGAAGTGACTGTCATTATCTTTTGTTACTTTAATTGGTTTAAAGCCTATTGTATCTGTGAATAAAATTGCAACACCTACTTTTTTCTGATTTCCATTTGCCTGAATTATAGATGACCATCCCTTCACTCTGAGTCTATGTTTATCTTTTAAGGTAAGGTGAGATTCATGAATGTAGCAGATGTCTGGCCTGAGTTTTTGTATTCAGTCAGGCAACCTGTGTCTCTTTAGAGGGCAATTTAAACCATTCACATTAATTGAGAGTAATGATAAGTCAGATAAAGTTTTGGGTATCGAATTTTTCAAAAGTCCAAGGGTCATTTTTAATCCTTTCACCACTATGGAAGTTAAAATTTGATCAAATATTTCTGAGTGAGTTTACTTTGGTGGTGGAGGATTGGGTTGTTCATTACAGAGGATAGGTGTGAGAATATCCTGAAGAGCTGGTTTAATTATGGCAAATTTCTTCAACATGTGAATGTCATTAAAATATTTAGTTTCTCCATCATAAATGAAACTCAGTTTAGCTGGATACAGGATCCTGGGTTGAAAGTTATTTTGTTTTAGGAGATTAAAAGTCGATGACCACTCTCTTCTGGCTTGAAAGATTTCAGCAGAGAGATCTGCAATCCTTCTAATGTTCTTCCCTTTGTATATAATTGTTTTCTTCAGTCTTACAGCTTGAAGAATTTTCTCCTTCATATTAACTTTAGTGAAGTTAATTATAACGTATCTATGAGAATTTTTATTTGAATTGAGTTGTGCCTGTGTTCTAAAACTGTCTGCTATCTGAATTTCAGAATCTCTTGGCATGTCTGGAAAGTTCTCTTTAATTATTTTATGAAGCAAAGCATCTGTATTCTTCGCAGCAGCCTCATCGCTTTGAGGTATTCCTATAAGGCAAATATTAGATCTCTTCAAATTATCTCAGAGCTCTCTGAGAGAATGATCCGTTTTTGTTCTCCACTTTTTTTTTTCCTTTGAGCATTTGGGAATGTTAAAAAGCCTTGTCTTCAATGTCAGAGATTCTTCCTTCTGCCTGGTCCATTCTGTTACTGAAGGATTCTACTGTATTTTTTTAGATCTTTGAGGGCTGCAAAATATTGCTGCAGTGTGTCAAAATCTTTGGTCATTTTGTCTTTAAATTCGTTGAATTCTTTTTTTTTTGCTAGAGATTTTTTTTTAAATTCGTTGAATTCTTGAGACATCTTTTGAATTTCTGCTTTGAATCCTAATTCCATCATTTCCTCCATTCTGTTGATCTTATTTGCTATCCAAACTCTGAACTTGATATCTGACATCTCTGCCATTTGTTTGTGAATGGGATCTTGTGCTGATATGCTTTATTGTTTCTTGGGGGAGTTGATCTATTCTGATTCATGTTGCCAGAGTTTTTCCGCTGATTCCGCCGCACGATTGGTTTTCACTGTAGGCTAGGTGGTCAGGTAAGGTGAAATTGGATTGGATTTTCCTGGAGTTGTGGTTAACCAGCCCTTTGTTAAGGATCTGGGACTGATGACTGCAGCTTTTTCCCCTTTAGCTTTGCAAAGGACCTGTATAGTATTACAGTCTGAGGCTGAGGAAACATGCTTGGCATGGTGGGGTTAGATGGCTCTGTCTTGTATTCAGCTGGGTTTTGTCCGATCCTGGTGGATCAGTGACTCTGGTGAAGTCTTAGCTGTGGAGAAATAAAAGCAATTAAGACACCCCCACCCACCATGGACAACAGCTGGAAGGGGAAAATCAACCCTTCCTGTTACTACACAACCAGGGTACCACCCAAGAGGGTCCTTGGATGATTGTCCCAGGTTAGGGGTTCCAAACCAATTGACCCAGTCAGTATGAAATCTCAAGTGGGAGAGTTCGAAAGGTCTCCAGCAGCTAGATTGCTTTGTTGGAGTCGCAGCTTGCCCCAGCAGAGGTGGCCTGCAGCTATCTCACTTCTCTCTCAGCTAGGCTCCCAGTCCTCAGCTTAATTGAGTACTTTCTGGATGTTATCCTTCCCTCTGGACAGGAGATTCTGTCGGAGGCTGCTTCCATTTGGCCATCTTGCTCCCTCCCTCACATATATATTTTTGTTGGAAAATTTTATCCATTTTCATTCAAGGTAATTATTTATAGGTAAGGACTTACTTAAGTTAATTGTTTACTCATTGTTTGGTACTTTGTTTCTTTCATCCTCTCTTTTGGTCTTTTTGGTTTAATAGTTTTCTGTAATAGTATGTTTTTATTTTTTCCTAATATTGTTTTGTGCATCCACTATAGATTTTCACTTCGTGGTTATCATTAGGATTGCATGGAACATTGTTACACTTGTAACAATCTATCTCAAGCTGGTAAAAAGTTAACCTTGATTGCATACAACACTATACTTTGAGATAAGTTCACTCTCTGTTCCCTGGACTACAGTACAATAGCATGATGATAACTCACTTCAGCCTCAAACTCAGACAATCCTCTCACCTCAGCCTTCTGAGTAGCTAAGATTAGAGGTGTGTGCCACCATGCCCATCTTTTTTTTTAAATCTTTTGTAGAGATGGGGTCTTGCCATGTTGCTGAAGTTAGACTTAAACTGCTAGTCTCAAGAGATCCTTCTGTCTGGGCCTCCCACATTGCTAAGATTACAGGCATGAGCTACCATGGTTGGGGAATGATTTTAGTCCCCCTTTCTACATTTTATGTTTTTCTTTTTTTATTGTTGGGGATTCATTGAGGGTACAAGAAATCAGGTTACACTGATTGCATTTGTTAGGTAAAGTCCCTCTTACAATTGTGTCTTGGCCCCAAAAGGCGTGTCTTCATCTTTCCTGCCCATTGATATATGGGATTATTGTTTTTTTTAATGTGGATTAATTTGACATCTCTATAGATCCTAGTTATCAAGCTTTTGTCTGATTCAAAATATGCAAATATACTTTCCCATTGGATAGGTTGTCTGTTTGCTTTGGTTTTTGTCTCCTTAGCTGTACAGAAGCTTTTCAGTTTAAGTCCCATTAATTTATTTTTGTTGTTGTTGCAAATTGCCACGGAAGTCATCTTTATAAAGTCTTTCCCTAGTGTTTTTCCTATACTTTCTTTGAGGATTTTTATCATTGAATGCCTTAAATTTAAGTTCTTCATCCATCTTGAATCAATTTTTGTGAGTGGAGAAAGGTGTGGGTCCAGTTTCAGTCTTTTACATGTAAATGTCCAGTTCTCCCAGCACCAGTTATTGAATAGGGAGTCTTTCTGCCAAGGTATGTTCTTGTTTGGTTTATCGATGATTAGGTGGTTGTAAAAGGTTAGTTTCATTTCCTGGTTTTCTATTCGATTCCAAATGTCTGTGTCTCTATTTTTGTGCCAGTACCATGCTGTCTTGACCACTGTGGCCTTGTAGTACAGCCTAAAATCTGGTATGCTCATGCCCCTGGCTTTGTTTTTATTACCAAGAACTGATTTAGCTATGTGGGTTTTTTTCTGATTCCATATAAAACAAAGAATAATTTTTTCCAAGTTTTGAAAGTATGATGTTGGTATTTTAATAGGGAGGGAGTTGAATCGATAGATTTCTCTGGGGTATAGACATTTTAACAATGTTGATTCTTCCCAGCCATGAGCATAGTATGTTCTTCCTTTTGTTAATACCCTCTGCTATTTTCTTTCTTAGGGTTTCATAATTTTCCTTATAGAGGTCCTTCACCTCTTTTGTTAGATAAATTCCTAGGTATTTCATTTTCTTTGAAGCGATGGTGAAGGGAGTTGTGTCCTTTATTAGTCTCTCATCTTGGCTGTTATTGGCCTGTACAAAGGCTACTGACTTGTGGACATTGATTTTATATCCTGAGATATTGCTGTATTTTTTGATGACTTACAGGAATCTTGTGGTTGAGTCCTTGGGGTTCTCTAAGTATAAGATCATATCATCAAAGAAGGAGAGTTTGACTTCCTCTGCTCCCATTTGGATAATCTTTATTTCCTTCTCTTGTCTAATTGTTTTGGCTAGAACATCCAGCACTATGTTGAATAGTAGTGGCATTAGAAGACAACCTTGTCTGCTTCCAGTTCTAAGAGGAAAAGCTTTCAGTTTTACTCCATTCAGTAAAATATTAGCTGTGAGTTCATCATAAATGGCTTTGATAGTTTAAGAAATGTGCCACCTATGCTTATACGCTTCAGTGTTCTAATTAGAAAAGGATGCTGTATTTTATCAAATGCTTTTTCTGCATCTATTGAGAGGATAATATGGTCTTTGTTTTTGCTTCTGTTGATATGGTGGGTTACATTTATGGACTTGCATATGTTAAACCAACCTTGCATCCCTGGGATGAAACCTACTTGTTCATGGTGCATGACTTTTTTGATGAGAAGCTGTAATCTGTTGGGTAGGATTTTGTTGAGAATTTTTGCATCTATATTCATTACTGAAATTGGTCTGAAGTTCTCCTTTTTAGTTGGGTCCCTTATATCTTTGTTTAATTTATGTTTAGAGATTCTGTCCAGTTCTGTAAGAGGATTGTTAAAGTCCCCTGTTATTATGGTGTTATAGGATATCATATTGCTCAGATGAATTAAGGTCTGTTTCAAGAATCTGGGCACATTTAAGCTGGGTACATAAATATTTAGGATTGAAATGTATTCTTGTTGTATTTTTCCCTTGACCAATATGAAGTGTCTGTCTTTTTTTTTTTACTTTAGTTGCTTTGAATCCTTATGTATCTGAAAATAAGAGTGCAACTCCTCTTTTCTTCTGTTTGAATGAAAAGTCTGAATTCTGTTTGACTGAAAAATTGTCTTCTAGCTCTTAACTCTGAGTTTTAATTTGTCTTTTGAACCTAGGTGTGTTTCCTGTAGAGAGAAAATGGATGGCTTGTGTTTTTTAATCCAGCCAGCAAATCTGTGCCTCTTCAGTGGGGAATTCAAGCCATTAATGTCCATTGAGATAATTGATAACTGTGGTAGCATTCTATTCATCTTTTTTGGAAAGTCCATTGCTTAGTTTTGTCTTTTGCATCATTGTGGAAGCTAGGTTTTGTCCTTTAATTTCTGAGTATTTACTTTGCTGGTGGTCTTTCTTGTGACAGTGATGCTATAGTTCGCTCTACCCTCGAAATACAATTATAAAATGATATTTTATTTCTATCACTGCTAATATTTGTTTTTTAATGTTCATTGGTTTAAAATGTTTGTTTTCTATTGTTCATTCTAGGTAAAATATCACCTGCGTTTTCGTAATTCAAATGCTGTCAGAAATGGTATACTTGGAATGGTTGATAGCCAAAACGTAGACTGGGATACATCTATGCTCTTTCCTATAATACCTTCTATAGGACCCAGGAACCCACTTGAAGCAGATGGGGGAGATCCTGGTGAGCAGATTCTTGAGCATACTTATATTGCTATTTTTGTTTCATGCTAGCTGTCATATATGCCTTTTTTTTCAACATACAATAAAGTTGTTCACTTATTGTAGCAGTACATTTTTTAAATTTTTTTTTAAAGTAGAAAACTTTATGCATTTGAAAAGTGTCTTTATATTATTTTAAATCATTTCTCAGGCTTTATATATCTATGCATTTGTATAATCTGACTTGGTAAATTTTGAATTCACTGACTTAATAGACACATTTTCCTGTACTAACATGGTCTGTACACTAATGGTTTTTATTATTCTTTTGAGTTAATGAAGGATTTAATTATGCAATGGTAATTAACATATTAATATATTAAAATACATATGTTTGTTTGTTATTATACTACATTTTGTTTAATTATACATTGTTGGATATTTAGTTTGCTTCCACCTCATCACTATTGTGAATAATGTTGCAATGAACATGAGTGTGAAAATAATCTATTTGAGATCCTTTTATTTTATTTTTTTATCTATTTATTTTATTTTATTTTATTTCTTTTTTGGAATCAAGACTCATTTATTTACAGTGTTTTTCTTCCTAGGATAGTTATTCCAGAAGCTGATGCTCATTTCCCATTGGCCAACTTATACGTATGACCTCCTGAATAGAAGCAGGGGTCTAAATCTTATTGGCTCTACTGCTTTACCTTTTCTATTTTTTTCTAAGACATTTGCATTCCACATTTACCAAGGCTCACATATACCCTTGTATGATGCACCACAGGTGTGATCCTTTCAATGCCTCTCCCTCTATCCATCTCCCCCCTCCCTCCCCACCCTTTCCCCCTCCCCCCTATTCTTAGGTTATAACTGGGTTATAGCTTTCATGTGAAGGTCCTAAATTAGTTTCATAGTAGGGCTGAGTACATTGGATAATTTTTCTTCCATTCTCGAGATACTTTACTGAGAAGAATATGTTCCAGCTCCATCCATGTAAACATGAAAGAGGTAAAGTCTCCATCTTTCTTCAAGGCTGCATAGTATTTCATGGTGTCCATATACCACAATTTATTAATCCATTCGTGGATTGATGGGCATTTGGTTTTTTTCCATGACTTAGCAATTATGAATAGGGCTGCAATAAACATTCTGGTACAAATATCTTTGTTATGATGTGATTTTTGGTCTTCTTGGTATATGCCCAGCAGAGGAATTACAGGATTGAATGGCAGATCTATTTTAGATCTCTAAGTGTTCTCCATATATCTTTCCAAAAGGAGTGTATTAATTTGCATTGATTAATTAATTAATTGATTGATTAATTTGATTGTTAAATTCTTGAGACAACTTTTGAATTTCTCCTCGGATTCTCAATTCCATTTTATCAATCTTGTCTGCAATCCAAATTCTGAATTCGATTTCTGACATGTCTGCCAGTTGTTTGTGAATGGGATCTTCAATTACATCCGCCATATCTTTCCTTGGGGGGGTTGATCTATTCTGGTTGTTCATGTTACCAGAGTTTTTCTGCTGATTCTGCCCCATGGTTGTTTTACTCCCTTTGATTTTTCCCCTGGGGTTTAGTTGAGGGCCCGTTCACTGTTGTGGCCTGAGAGACTGGGGCCCTGTCTGGTGTGGTGGGGCTAAGTGGTTCTGACTTATTTTCAGCTGGCTTCTGTTTGACCCCAGTGAAGCACTTGCTCTGGGTTGAAGTCTCAGTTCTCTGAGTTGGCCCTGCCCTGTAAGTTTCCTGGGTCTGTGAGTCACCTCAGGCAAATCCTATACTCAGGGGTGGCCTCCTCTGGTTGCCCAGGGAAGCAGGGGGTGTGGCTTCAGCTGCCTCAGGGAACTGCTGCTCTGATGTGGTTCTCCCTCAGCCTCACTCCTGTGTCCCAGAGTCAGGACCGACCAGCTGCAGTTCAGGCACTGTCCACGCCCTGACAAATCCCCCAAGAATCTGGACTCCCAGGGGACAGGCCTCCAGATCCCAGAGTCAGGGTGGGGTGGGGCTCCGGGAGCCCAGAGCCACCGGCAGCGAGCACATTCAGTTCCTCCCAATCTTTAGCTCTGCTGCACCGCTGCAGCCCAAGCCTCCAGGTTTCAGAGTGAGGGCGGGGTGGGGGGAGCGGTGGGAGCCCAGGGCCGCTGGCAGTGAACACACTCAGTTCCACTTAGTTCATTGCCCGGACCCGGCAGGCGCTCAGGTCTCCAGATCACAGAGCGAGGGTGGGGGGAGCGCCGGGAGCCCAGAGCCCAGAGTCTGTCACCCTGCTGCACCACCACAGCTCAAGCCTTCAGGCTTCAGAGTGAGGGCAGGGTCGGGGAGCAGCTGTAGCCCAGAGGCGCCGGCAGTGAACAGACTCAGTTCGACCCAGTTCCTTGCCCAGCCTCACGGCAGGTGCTCAAGTCTCCAGACCACAGAGCGAGGGCAGGGGGAGTGCCGGGAGCCCAGAGCTGTCAGCGAGCACACTCAGCTCCCTCCCAGTCTCTCGCCCGTCTGCACCGCAGCAGCTCAAGCCTTCAGGCTTCAGAGTGAGGGCTGGGTGGGGGGAGCAGCTGTAGCCCAGAGCCGCTGGCAGCAAACAGACTCAGTTCAACTCAGTTCCTTGACCGGCCACATGGCAGGCGCTCAGGTCTCCAGACCACAGAGCGAGGGCGGAGGGAGCACCGGGAGCCCAGAGCTGGGAGCGCAAAGCCGCCGGTAGTGAGGTCACACAGTTTCGCTCAGTTTTATGCCTAGTTGTATTGTTGCCCAAGGAGGGCTGTTGCACCACGCCTCAGGGAAGCGCCACCCTTGTGAGGGTCACCCTCCACTGACTGTCCTCACCTCTCTCCCATGCCCCAGAATTAGCGCTGACCAGCCACAGCTCGGGGACTGTCCTCTCCCCTCTAGAAGTCACCCAAGAATCCGAACTCCTGGGGGACAGGCTTTTAGACCTCAGAGAGAGTGGAGGGAATTGTTGGGAGCTCAGAGTTGCCAGCAAAGGATATTTACAGTTTTATACAGTTTTATGTCTGGCAGGAGAATGCCTAGGCACCCTAGTAAGGGAGGTAGGTCCAGATTTTAGTAGGTTTCTCCCGTGAAGTGTAGTGGGAGGGCCTTTGATTTCTGCCCATTTGTTTGTGGGGTTCTTAAGCCGATCAGGTGGGGGTGGGGGGACTCCCGTCCACTTGGTGGTGGGTTTTGTACCTTTTGTTTGTGTCCTTGTGGTCGCAGCTCTCCTCAGCGGGGTTGATGTGAGTACTTAAACTTTCTCGCTTGGTGCTGCTTGAATCCATCAGGTTACTTGCTAAATTTTCGTCCCTTAACTCTCCTTCAGGACAGGAGCCTCTGTGGAAAGCTGGCTTCAGTTCACCATTTTGTCTCCGCCTTGGGATCCTTTTAAATTCTGCTACATGTATATAAACAACTAGGATTAGTGAATTATTTTGTAATTACATTTTTAATTTTTTGAAGAACCTCTATACTGTTTTCCATAGCAGCTATACCATTTTACATTCCCTTAAATAGTGCACAAGGAATCCAGTTTCTCTGTGTTCTTACTATACTTGTTCTTTTCTTTTTTTTTTTTTTATTAAATCACAGCTGTATACATTGATATGATCATGGGGCATCATTCCATACTTGTTATTTTCTGTTTTTCTTTTCTTTTAGTGACCATAGTAATGGGCATGAGATAAAATCATGTTTTGGTTTTGATTTTCATTTCCCTGATGATTAGTAATATTGAGCATCATTTCATGGGCTTCCTGGCCACGTGTTTATTTTCTTTGGAGAAATGTCTATTTGATTTCTTTGCCAACTTTTTAGTAGAGTATTTGGTTGTTGAGTTGTAGGAGGGAGTTCTTTATATAGTCTGGATATTAGCTCATTATCAGATATATGATATGCAAATACATTCTTTCAATCCGTAAGTTGCCTTTATACTCTGTTGTTTCCTTTGTTGCACAGAAGTTTTTTAGTTTGATATCATCCATTTGTCTATTTTTGCATTTGTTGCCTGTGTTTCTGTTGTGATATCCAAGAAATCATTTCCAAATCCTAAGTCATGAAGTTCTTTTGCATATGGTGTGAGCTCAGTATTCATTTTCATTCTTTTACATGTGGATAACCAGGTTTTCTAATACCATTTATTGAACAGACTATCATTTTTTCCATTGTGTGGCTTTGGCGCCCTTGTCAATCATGTGACCATACATGTAAGGGTTTATATTGGGCTCTCTTTTCTGTTCCATTGATCTTTATGACTGCCTTTATGCCAGTGACATTCTCTTTTTGGTTTATGCTATCTTTGTGATATGTTTTGAAATAAGAAAATAAGAAGCCTCCAGCTTTGTTTGTTTTGGATATTCAGGGGTCTTTGAGTTTTATATGGATTTTAGGATGTTATTTTTTATTTCTGCAAAAAAAAGTTCTATTGGGATTTTAATAAGAATTTCATTGGCTATGTAAGTCGTTTTGAGTAATCTGAATATTTTAACAATACTAAATATTTCAGTCCTGAACATAGGATGTGTTTCCACTTATTTATATGATGGCTTCTCAGCAGCCCCCCATACAGGTTGTATCTGCTCTGAAAAAACATTAATCTGCCTGATATTCCTTAGAACATCAATATTGCTGATTTCAACCTCAAGGTCCCCATCCTGTCCTAGTTTGTCTAAAGGTGGAGGATTGGGCTGAACTCAAGTCCTTAAAACAAGCAAGGCCAAACAAGTCCAGGAACAGAGCCCATTTTGAGCCTTGAAAGATTCAAGCCTAAGGACCCAGATTCTGTCTGGGGAATACCATTTGAAATGGAATGATGCAGATATTTGTGTGATATTTCTTGACCATGCTTAGTCCTCACATGTGTAGCCATGCTATTATCCAATGTACATAGCCATTACATATGTAAGGTGGCCTGCCTTCCTCAGGGGAAGTCAACATGCCAAGCCACTCATACCTTTAGCTGTCACACATAGCTAATCCCAAGGATTGGGGATTGTATTGAGCAGGGCCTGCTTCCCAGAACTGAGTGCACATTTCTCTCACTAGAGTCTTTATTCTTAGCTTCTGAGGTCCTATGCAATTAGTACTTACTGGTGAGGTATGCTGGGTAAATAGAGCTGGCCCTTCTAATTTGGGAATATGGTGACAGGCAAATAAGGGCAGGCTTTTATGAGAACAAGAGTTACCTCCTAGTTTTACTAAGATTGTTATATCTGGTGTCCTTTTTTTTATTGTTGGGGATTCATTGAGGGTACAATAAGCCAGGTTACACTCATTGCAATTGTTAGGTAAAGTCCCTCTTGCAATCATGTCTTGCCCCCATAAAGTGTGACACACCAAGGCCCCACCCACCTCCCTCCTTCCCTCATTCTGTTTCCCCCCCATAACCATAATTGTCATTAATTGTCCTCATATCAAAATTGAGTACATAGGATTCATGCTTCTCCATTCTTGTGATGCTTTACTAAGAATAATGTCTTCCACGTCCATCCAGGTTAATACGAAGGATGTAAAGTCTCCATTTTTTTTAATGGCTGAATAGTATTCCATGGTATACATATACCACAGCTTGTTAATCCATTCCTGGGTTGGTGGGCATTTAGGCTGTTTCCACATTTTGGCGATTGTAAATTGAGCTGCAATAAACAGTCTAGTACAAGTGTCCTTGTGATAAAAGGATTTCTTTCCTTCTGGGTAGATGCCCAGTAATGGGATTGCAGGATCAAATGGGAGGTCTAGCTTGAGTGCTTTGAGGTTTCTCCATACTTCCTTCCAGAAAGGTTGTACTAGTTTGCAGTCCCACCAGCAGTGTCAAAGTGTTCCCTTCTCTCCACATCCACGCCAGCATCTGCAGTTTTGAGATTTTGTGATGTGGGCCATTCTCACTGGGGTTAGATGATATCTCAGGGTTGTTTTGATTTACATTTCTCTAATATATAGAGATGATGAACATTTTTTCATGTGTTTGTTAGCCATTCGTCTGTCGACTTTAGAGAAAGTTCTATTCATGTCTCTTGCCCATTGATATAAGGGATTGTTGGCTTTTTCCATGTGGATTAATTTGAGTTCTCTATAGATCCTAGTTATCAAGCTTTTGTCTGATTGAAAATATGCAAATATCCTTTCCCACTGTGTAGGTTGTCTCTTTGCTTTGGTTATTGTCTCCTTAGCTGTACAGAAGCTTTTCAGTTTCATGAAGTCCCATTTGTTTATTTTTGTTGTTGTTGCAATTGCCATGGCAGTCTTCTTCATGAAGTCTTTCCCAATATCTTCCAGTGTTTTTCCTATGCTTTCTTGGAGGACTTTTATTGTTTCATGCCTTAAATTTAAGTCCTTTATCCATCTTGAATCAATTTTTGTGAGTGGGGAAAGGTGTGGGTCCAGTTTCAGTCTTTTACATGTAGACATCCAGTTCTCCCAACACCATTTATTGAATAAGGAGTCTTTCCCCCAAGGTATGTTCTTGTTTGGTTTATCAAAGATTAGGTGGTTGTAAAATATTACTTTCATTTCTTGGTTTTCAATTTGATTCCAAGTGTCTATGTCTCTGTTTTTGTGCCAGTACCATGCTGTCTTGAGCACTATAGCTTTGTAGTACAGACTAAAATCTGGTATGCTGATGCCCCCAGCTTTATTTTTGTTACAGAGAACTGCCTTAGCTATACGGGTTTTTTTCTGGTTCCATACAAAACGCAGAATCATTTTTTCCAAATCTTGAAAGTACGATGTTGGCATTTTGATAGGAATGGCATTGAATAGGTAGATTGCTTTGGGAAGTATAGACATTTTAACAATGTTGATTCTTCCCCTCCATGAGCATGGTATGTTCTTCCATTTGTTAATATCCTCTGCTATTTCCTTTCTGAGGATTTCATAGTTTTCTTTATAGAGGTCCTTCACCTCCTTCGTTAGGTATATTCCTAGGTATTTCATTTTTTTTGAAACTATGGTGAAGGGAGTTGTGTCCTTAATTAGCTTCTCATCTTGACTGTTATTGGTGTACACAAAGGCTACTGACTTGTGGACATCAATTTTATATCCTGAAACATTACTGTATTTTTTGATGACTTCTAGGAGTCTTGTGGTTGAGTCTTTGGGGTTCTCTAAGTATAAGATCATGTCGTCAGCAAAGAGGGAGAGTTTGACCTCCTCTGCTCCCATTTGGATTCCCTTTATTTCCTTGTCTTGCCTAATTGTATTGGCTAGAACTTCCAGCACTACATTGAATAGTAAAGGTGACAGAGGACAACCTTGTCTGGTTCCAGTTCTAAGAGGAAAAGCTTTGAGTTTTACTCCATTCAGTAAAATATTGGCTGTGGGTTTGTCATAGATAGCTTCAATCAGTTTTAGAAATGTGCCACCTATGCCTATACTTTTCAGTGTTCTAATTAGAAAAGGATGCTGGATTTTATCAAATGTTTTTTCTGCATCTATTGAGAGGATCATGTGATCTTTATTTTTGCCTCTGTTAATATGGTGGATAACGTTTATGGACTTGCGTATGTTAAACCAGCCTTGCATGCCTGGGATGAAGCCTACTTGATCATGATGAATGACTTTTTTGATGATAAGCTGTAATCTATTGGCTAGGATTTTGTTGAGAATTTTTGCGTCTATATTCATGAGTGAGATTGGTCTTAAATTCTCCTTTTTGTTTGGGTCTTTTCCTGGTTTTGGTACCAAGGTGATGTTTGCTTCATAGAATGTGTTGGGGAAGATTCCTTCTTCCTCAATTTTTTGGAATAATTTCTGCAGTACAGGAATAAGCTCTTCCTTGAAGGTTTGATGAATTCTGGAGTGAAGCCATGTGGACCAGGGCATTTTTTGGTTGGAAGCTTTTTTATTGTTTCTTTGATCTCAGTACTTGAAATTGGTCTGTTCAGGAGCTCTATTTCTTCCTGGCTGAGTCTAGGGAGAGGGTGTGATTCCAAATATTGATCCATTTCTTTCACATTGTCAAATTTCTGGGCATAGAGTTTCTGGTAGTATTCAGAGATGATCTCTTGTATTTCTGTGGGATCAGTTGTTATTTCCCCTTTATCATTTCTGATTGAGGTTACTAGAGATTTTACTTTTCTATTGCTCGTTAGTCTGGCCAATGGTTTATCTATTTTATTTATTTTTTCAAAAAGCCAAGTCCTTGTTTCATTAATTTTCTGAATGATTCTTTTGTTTTCAATTTCATTGATCTCTGATTTGATTTTGGATATTTCTTTTCTTCTACTGAGTTTAGGCTTAGATTGTTCTTCTTTTTCCAATTCCATAAGATCTCTTGTGAGATTGTTGATGTGCTCTCTTTCTGTTTTTCGAATGTAGGCATCTAAAGCGATGAATTTTCCTCTCAAAACTGCTTTTGCAGTATCCCACAGGTTTTGGTGGCATGTGTCTTCATTGTTGTTATGCTCAAGGAAGTTAATGATTTCCGGTTTTATTTCTTCCTTCACCCATCTGTTATTCAACAGAAGATTGTTTAGTTCCCATGCCTTTGGGTGGGGTCGAGTTGAGTTCCACCATTTTTGTTAGAGTTGAGTTCCACCTTTAGTGCCTTATGGTCTGAGAAGATACAAGGTAAAATTTCAATGCTTTTGATTCTGTTGATATTTGTTTTGTGTCCCAGGATAGGATTAATTTTGGAGAATGTTCCATGGGGTGATGAGAAGAATGTATATTCTTTATCTTTGGGATGGAGTGTTCTATATGTGTCTATCAAGCACAGTTGTTCTAGGGTCTCATTTAAATCTCTTATATCCTTGTTTAATTTCTGTTTAGAGGATCTGTCCAGCTCTGTAAGAGGAGTGTTAAGGTCCCCTGTTATTATGGTATTGTCAGATATCATATTGCTCAGACTGAGTAAGGTCTGTTTCAAGAATCTGGGAGCATTTAAATTGGGTGCATAGATATTTAGAATTGAAATGTCTTCTTGTTGTATTTTTCCCTTGACCAATATAAAGTGACCATCTTTGTCTTTTTTGACTTTAGTTGCTTTAAATCCACATGTATCTGAAAATAAGATCGCAACTCCTCTTTTCTTCTGAATTCCATTTGCCTGAAAAATTGTCTTCCAACCTTTGACTCGGAGCTTTAATTTGTCTTTTGAAGCCAGGTGTGTTTCTTGCAGACAGCAGATGGATGGCTCGTGTTTTTTAATCCAGTCTACCAATCCATGTCTCTTCAGTTGGGAATTCAAGCCATTAAGATTTATTGAGATAATTGATAAGTGTGGTAGTATTCTATTTGTCTTATTTTGTGAGAGTCCATTGCTTAGTTTTATCTTTTGCATCAGTGTGGAGGTTAGGTTCTGTCCTTTAATTTCTGAGTCCTTACTTTGCTGCTGATCCATTGTGGTGGTCAGTGTGCAGAACAGGTTGAAGTATTTCCTGTAGAGCTGGTCTTGTTGTGGCGAATCTCCTCAATGTTTGTATATCCGTAAATGATTTGATTTCTCCGTCAATTTTGAAGTTTAGCTTAGCAGGGTACAGAATTCTGGGCTGGAAATTGTTCTGTTTAAGTAGATTAAAGGTAGATGACCATTGTCTCCTTGCTTGGAAAGTTTCATTAGAGAAGTCTGCTGTCACTCTGATGGATTTGCCCCTGTAGGTCAACTGGTGCTTACTCCTGGCAGCTTGCAGAATCTTTTCTTTTGTCTTGACTTTGGACAGGTTCATCACAATGTGTCTTGGAGAAGCTCGGTTAGAGTTGAGGCAACCTGGGGTCCGATATCCCTCTGAAGGCAGTGTGTCAGAATCTTTGGTGATATTTGGGAAATTTTCTTTTATAATATTCTCTAGTATGGCTTCTATTCCTCTGGGGCATTCTTCTTCCCCTTCTGGAATTCCTATAATTTGTATGTTGGAACGCTTCATAAAGTCCCATAATTCTGACAGTGACCGTTGTGCTTTCTCTCTCTTCTCTTCTGCCTCTTTTACTATCTGAGTTATCTCAAAAACTTTGTCTTCTACCTCTGAAATTCTTTCTTCTGCATGGTCTAACCTGTTGCTGATACTTTCCATTGCATCTTTAAGTTCCGTGATTGACTGTTTCATTTCCTTCAGCTCTGCTATGTCCTTTTTATATTCTTCATATCATTCATCTCTTACTTGATTCTGTTTTTGCATTTCCTTTTGGTTATTTTCCACTTTATTAGCAGTTTCCTTCATTGTTTCCATCATTTCTTTCATTGTTTTCAACATGTGTATTCTAAATTCCCTTTCTGTCATTCCTAACATTTCTGTATAGGTGGAATCCTCTGCAGCAGCTACCTCATGGTCCCTTGATGGGGTTGTTCTGGACTGGTTCTTCATGTTGCCTGGAGTTTTCTGCTGATTCTTCCTCATGAGTGATTTCTTTTATCTGTTTCCTTGCCCTAATTTTCCTTTCACTTCCTCTTGCTCTTTAAGTTCTCGTGCCTGTGGAAGTTGTGGGCGGGTTTAGACGGATTTAACACACGCGACCACTTGCCAGTTTTCCACTGTTTTAGTCCTCCTCTTGGGGTCCAGAAGTCTCTCGCTGACTCCCCGTATCCTCTTAGGGGTGATGATAGGCAGATCCCACCAACCAGAGATACCTGGAGTCCTATCTCCCCAGACTCACGGTGCCCAGATGCAAGGAAGCTGTTACTTGGCTGCCATCTTGCTCCGCCTCCTATCTGGTGTCCTTTTATATAACCATGCTTTTTAGTTACCACCTCCTGTAGAACATATTTCCACTGTCATGGCCCCTGTTCTGTTGTCACTGGTGCTTATGTTCAGGATGCAATCTCAATTATGAACCTGGTGCACACCCACCACATTTCAGCTGATAGGGAGAGCAGCCCCTTCATCCTCACCAGTGAAGTCTTTTGTCACAGGGAGAGGCCCAGTGTCTATAGAAAGTTAAAGCTAACAATGTGTGGAATATCCTAGAATTATCACTCCTCTCAGGTTTAAAATAAATTTTCCTTATGGGAGCAGAAGGTTCAGTTGTCATGTTAGGAATGATGAGTCATCTCCGTAGAAAACCCACTGTTACCTGTATCAGTTTCTGGAGCCTGAGATGGAGTCGCCAATTTAGGGCCTGGATATATACAGATTTTTCATCTCCACGTTTAAGTTTAATTCTAGATATTTTGTTCTTTTTGGTGCTGTTATAAATGTGATTGTTTGGAATCCATTTCTAATCCATATGTCCAGTGTATAGAGGTGTCTTAGTCTGTTCTGGGCTACTATAACAACATACCAGATACTTGCTAATTTAAAAGTAATAGAAATTTTTCACAATTCTGCAGGCTGATAAGTCCAAGATTAAGATGCTGGCAGATTCAGTGTCTGCTTAGAAGATGGCACCCATTGCTATGTCTTTTGGAAGGGACTAACACATGGCAGAGAGGGGAAAGGGAAAAAGGAACTTGGGCATTCCTTTCAACTTCTTATAAGAGCATTAATCCTATTCATGATGATATCGTGGTCATGACTTAATCACTTCCCCAAAGGCCCCACCTCTTAATACTATCATGTTGGGTATTTTTTTTCCAACATATGAAGTCTGGAAGGACAAACATATGCACACTGTATCTAATGGTCAATCTAATATTTTGACTGATAAAATTACACCAACATCACTTTCATGTAATATTTTAGCTTGGATATTTATTATATATAGTATAACAAATCACAGTGGTGTTCATGAAATTGTTTTGTTCTCTGAGATAGAAGCTTTAAATTACCTCTATTGCCTTCTTTGTTTGCCAGGCTATTTCTTATTATAACAATCTTGATTTTTTTTCCCATTTAGGCTACATCAGAGAAGGGTTCCTGACTGTGCAGCATTCCTTAGATAAGGCCATCATGATGTATCATAATGGCAGAGCTGCAGAAAGGATGTTTGATAATGCTAGCATTTTGGTGCAGAGATTTCCATACCCTGCTTATTATCATGATGCATATTTGATGGTATTTTTAATTATCTTCTCTTGGATAGCTGTATTTATATTTTCTCAAAATGAACTTCCTCTCATCAGGAACATCACATCAGAAAAAGAAAAGAAATTAAAGGTAACTTTGTTTCCTTTGTAACATTTTGGGCCTGTGGGACTTATTTGTGTGGAAGGTTGGACTGTTTCTACACATTTGGCCCTGGTGAATGGTTACCTTGCAGTAGCAATATACAAACATGGACTGGCTAGGGTGTGCAGTATGTCATTTATCAATTTTCTGCTTTTCTCTTATATCTAAATTATTGATTTGGGTTGTAGTTTATTAAATAAATGGCTATTTGACAAGAATGCTGTGGAGAGAGGACAAATATTAAATTCCCTGAATCTTCTTAGGAATACAATGGACAACTAAAAAATAATCACATAAACTCTTAAATTAGATATATTTAAGCTATAGTTCAATTGCAGTACTATGATTCTATGATTCTTTGCCAAATTTTATCTTCAAATCTAATTTGAGATAGCTTTCACTATGAAGTCAAATCAATACCACTTTGTAAAGAACAGTGGCTCTAAAGTCAGAGAGAAAGCCAGTAACTCATCTGTGTAACTAGTTATTAATTACCTACTTTGTTCGAGGGATTCTGTTAGTTATTAGTTTTTATTCTGGTTTCACCAATTAGTAACTCTTTGATCATAGACTGTTTTCTCAGATATGAGTTGAAGATAGTAGTGGCTAATTTTTAGTATACATGAGAAATTATCTTCAAAAGTATCTATTTCTGACCTGTAGTAAGGACTCAACAAATGGTAGAGGAAAGACAAAATTTCTACTCACACATTGTTAAAGCTTTGAGATAATAGTAAAGTGAGTTAATTAATTAATTTATTTTTATTTTTATTTTATTTTATTTTATTGTTGGGGATTCATTGAGGGTACAATAAGCCAGGTTACACTGATTGCAATTGTTAGGCAAAGTCCCTCTTGTAATCATGTCTTGCCCCCATAAAGTGTGACACATTTATAATAGATAAGTGCTCCAAGGGGGTGGAAAAGTTATTCTCAAAGTACAGAGAGTTGTTGATACTTGTTCTGAGCAATACAGAATAATAGGCATTCACCAGGTAGATAACAGTGGTGAGTATGCCTTATTCCTATCAGTGTTGCCTTCAGAAAAATAGCTCTGAAACGGATGTGGAAGATGGCATATATCAAGAACTGATAGACTTCTTTTGGAAAGTAAAAGGTAGTCAATGTTTTAGGCATCGTGGGCCACATATATATATTTTTAGATTTCTTTTCTTCTTTTTTTAACCATTAAAAAAATGTAAAAACTGTTCTTAGCTTTTAGGACACACAAAGATAATCTGTTGGGGGGGGGATTTGGCCCACAGGCCATAGTTGGTTGACAAAATTTGACATTGAAGGCAAGACTAAAGGTGAGGAACCAATTATGCCTAATAATCAGACCAGAAGAAAAGCATGGAGGGCTTGAGGTAATGTGGTTTAGTATATGGGCGTATAGAGAGAAAAGTTTCAGAAATATCTGGGAGGTAGAAATCAGTGGAACTGAATATATACATAATTAACTTAAAATTCTGGAATTTTGCAGACATTTTTCAATGTATTATTAAGGTGTTTTGGGGGCTACTTATCAAACTATATTGCAGTTGAGTAAATATGCTATTTCCTGAAGGGACAGTGTGCTTGAGTTTAATGAAGACAGACTGAGGTTGGTCCTCCTCCCAGGTTTTCTGGTTATGTACATGAAATTATCATCCTCTAGATCACCCAGGTGTAAAACCTGGAAATACTGACCTTATCAGTAGTATGGTATTCAAGAGTTCTACTGTTTCCTGCCTTCATTACTTTCAGGTAAGTTTTAAGGTTTTTGTGTACCTTGTCTATAAAAAATAGATAAAAATACTCTCAGAACATAGAGTTAGCATAAGTGTTAAAATGATAGTACTTGAACCACTACAAACAGATTTGGGACGGAAACACAGGCCCCATGAGTAAAGGATTTGCCTGAGGTGGTACCAACCTGGGTGGAGCGCAGGGACTAGAAATGCACTTGCAGACCCCGGAAGTTCCCAGGGCAGGGCTGACCCAGAGGACTGCTTTGCTGAGCCTAAGACACACCTGGCCCTCAGGGGATTGTCAGCCTATAGACAAAGGAAGGCAGCAGGATAGAACTGACAGGTAACCGAATACAAACCTCCAGGAGCAAAGACAGGGCATGAGGCACAGGCTCTGGAAACTCAAAATAGCTTCTCTTCTGCAGCAGAATTTAGCAGGAACAGAAACAAAATCCTGCAAAGTTATTCTGTTCTGTTCTGTCAGTAACATCAATCAGGGGTGGGGCTGGAACTGAGTAAACACCCCCCAGCCTTCATCAAGCACCCAAGGTTGTCAGGCCTCACCTCCTCCTGCTAGGTAGAGGCAGAGTGCAGCGGCCTGGCTGCACAGAAATAGATTTCCTGGAGATTCAGGCAGGTGCAAACCCCTGGAGTATCTGTTCACTACAGGCAACTGGGTCAGCCAACTGCAAGGGCTATCAGTGACTGGGTGTGACAGAGGTGCAAGGTGGGGAAGGAGGCATCAACCTTCCCAGACTGATCTATTTGCTGGGTGGCTCCTCCTGACTCCACGCAGCACTGGAGCAAGCCATGTCAGACTAGTCATCAGACCCCTGAGATCCAGTTCCCAGCGACCTCTTAAACTCTCCCACCCAAGACAGCAGATGACTGAGACAATTGATTTGGACCTTTTGAACTGAGCCAATCGCCTGAGAACTATTCAGGTGGTGCCCTGGGTGTGTGGTTGTAGGAAGGTTTGATTTTCCTTTTCAAACTGTTGCCTGTGGTGGGTGGGGTGACCTAATTGCTGGTATTTCTCCACACCTGAGACTTCAACCAAGAGTAACTGTTTCACTAGGGTTGAACAGAAACCAGCTGAAAACAAGACAGAACCACTTAGCCCCACTACACCAAACAGGGCCCCAGTTTCTCAGGCCATAGCACTGTACGAATCCTCGATAAAACTCCAGGGGAAAAATCAAAGTGTGTAAAACAATCATGGGGCGGAATCAGTGGAAAAACTCTGGTAACGAGAATAACCAGAATAGATCAACCCCCCCAGGAAAGATATGGCAGATATAACTGAAGATCCCATTCATAAACTGGCTAAGATGTCGGAAATTGAATTCAGAATTTGGATTGCAAACAAGATTAATAAAGTGGAAGAAAATTTGGAATTAGAATTTGAGCAGCAATTCAAAAGTCGGAATTAGGAATTCGAGGAGAAATTCAAAAGTTGTCTCAAGAATTTAACGAATTTAAAGACAAAACCACCAAAGATTTAGACACACTGAAGCAAGAATTTTCAGCCCTCAAAGACCTGAAAAGTACAGTAGAATCCCTCAGTAACAGTGGAGCAAGCAGAAGAAAGGATTTCTGACAATGAAGACAGAGCCTTTGAACGCTCCCAAACTCTCAAACAGGAAGAGATATGGAGAGAAAGAATGGATCATTCTCTCAGAGAACTCTGGGATAATTCGAAGAAGGCTAATATCCACCTCATTGGAATCCTTGAATCCAAAGAAGAGGCCTTGCTAGGCACAGAGACCCTTCTCCATGAAATTATGAAAGACAATTTTCCAGACATGCCAAGAGATTCTGAAATTCAGATAGCAGACAGTTTCAGAACCCCAGCATGACTCAATCCAAATAAGACATCACCCAGGCATATCATAATTAACTTCACTAAAGTTAATATGAAGGAGAAAATTCTGAAAGCGGACAGACATAAGAAATCCTTTACTTTCAAAGGGAAGAATATTAGAATGACTGCAGGTCTCTCTGCTGAACCTTTTCAAGCCAGAAGAGGGTGGTTAGCGACATTTAATCTCCTAAAGCAAAATAACTTTCAACCCCAGATCCTGTATCCAGATTACCTGAGTTCCATTTATGATGGAGAAATTAAATACTTTAATGACATTCATATGTTGAAGAAATTTGCCATAACCAAAGCAGCTCTTCAGGATATTCTTAGACCTAACTTCCATAACGACCAACCCAATCCTCTACCACAAAAGTAAACTCACTCAGAAACTCCTGATCAAAATACAACTTCCACACTGGCAAAAGGATTAAAAATGTCCACTGGACTTTCAAAAAACTCGATACCCAAAATTTTACCAGACTTATCAATATTCTCCATTAATGTGAATGGCTTAAACTGTCCTCTAAAGAGGCACAGGTTAGCTGACTGGATACAAAAACTCAGGCCAGATATCTGCTTCATACAAGAATCTCATCTTACCTTAAAAGATAAATATAGACTCAGGATGAAAGGATGGTTGTCCATATTTCAGGCAAATGGAAATCATAAAAAAGCAGGTATTGCAATTCTATTTGCAGATACAATAGGCTTTAAACCAACAAAAGTAAGGAAGGATAACAAACTTCATATTTGTTAAGGGTAATACTCAATATGATGAGATTTCAATTATTAATATTTTGCACCCAATCAGAATGCACCTCAATTTATAAGAGAAACTCAAACAGACATGAGCAACTTGATTTCCTCCAGTTCCACAATAGTTGGAGATTTCAACACTCCTTTGGCGGTACTGGATCGATCCTCCTATAAGAAGCTGAGCAAAGAAATTTTAGATTTAAACCTAACCATCCAACATTTGGATTTAGCAGCCATCAACAGAACATTTCATCCCAACAAAACTGAATACACATACTTCTCATCAGCCCACAGAACACACTCCAAAATCGATCTCATCTTAGGTCACAAGTCTAACCTCAGTAAATTTAAAGGAATAGAAATTATTCCATGCATCTTCTTGGACCACCATGGAATAAAAGTTGAGCTCAGTAACAACAGGAATCTGCATGCTCATTCAAAAACATGGAAGTTAAATAACCTTATGCTGAGCGATAGCTGGGTCATAGATGAGATTAAGAAGGAAATTGCCAAAATTTTGGAAAAAACGACAATGAAGACATGAATTATCAGAACCTCTGGGATACTGCAAAGGCAGTAATAAGAGGAAAATTTATAGCACTGAAAGCCTTCCTCAAGAGAATAGAAAGAGAGGAAGTTAACAACTTAATGGGACATCTCAAGCAACTGGAAAAGGAAGAACATTCCAACCCCAAACCCAGTAGAAGAAAAGAAATAACCAAAATTAGAGCAGAATTAAATGAAACTGAAAACAAAAGAATTGTACAACAGATCAATAAATCAAAAAGTTGGTTTTTTGAAAAGTTGAATAAAATAGATAAACCTATGGCTAACCTAACCAGGAAAAAAAGAGTAAAATATCTAATTTCAATCAGAAACGACAAAGACGAAATAACAACAGACTCCTCAGAAATTAAAAAAATCCTTGATGTATATTACAAGAAACTTTAGTCTCAGAAATATGACAATCCGAAGGAAATTGACCGATACTTGGAAGCACATCACCTTCCAAGACTTAGCCAGAATCAAGTGGAAATGTTGAACAGGCCCATATCAAGTTCTGAAATAGCATCAACCATACAAAACCTCCCTAAAAAGAAAAGCCCGGGACCAGATGGTTTCACGTCAGAATTCTACAAACCTTTAAAGAGGAATTAGTACCTATATTACTCAACCTGTTCCAAAAGGTAGAAAAAGAAGGAAGACTATCCAACACGTTGTATGAAGCAAACATCACCCTCATCCCCAAAGCAGGAATGAAAAGAAAATTATAGAGCAATATCACTAATGAATATAGAATCCAGCAACACATCAAACAAATTATACATCATGACCAAGTCAGTTTTATCCCAGGGTCTCAAGGCTGGTTCAATATACGTAAATCTATAAATGTAATCCAGCACATAAACAAATTAAAAAACAAAGACCATATGATTCTCTCAATTGATGCAAAAAAAGCTTTTGATAATATCCAGCATCCCTTCATTATCAGAACACTTAAGAAAATCTGTATAGAAGGGACATTTCTTAAACTGATAGAGGCCATCTACAACAAACCCACAGCCAATATCATATTGAATGGAGTTAAATTGGAATCATTTCCACTCAGATCAGGAACCAGACAAGGCTGCCCATTGTCTCCATTGCTTTTTAACATTGTAATGGAAGTTTTAGCCACGGCAATTAGGGAAGAAAAGGCGATGAAGGGTATCCATATAGGGTCAGAAGAGATCAAACTTTCGCTCTTTGCAGGTGATATGATAGTATATCTGGAAAACACTAGGGACTCTACTACAAAACTCTTAGAAGTGATCAAGGAATACAGCAGCATCTCAGGTTACAAAATCAACATTCATAAATCGGTAGCCTTTATATATACCAACAATAGTCAAGTTGAAAAAAACAGTTAAGGACTCTATCCCATTAACAGTAGTGCCAAAGAAGATCAAATATTTGGGAATTTAACAAAGGACGGGAAAGATCTCTATAAAGAGAACTATGAAACTCTAAGAAAAAAATAGCTGAAAATATTAACAAATGGAAAAACATACCATGCTCATGGCAGGGAAGAATCAACATTGTTAAAATGTGCCTACTACCCAAAGCAATGTATAATTTCAATGCAATCCCTATTAAAGCTCCACTGTCATACTTTAAAGATTCTGAAAAAACAATACTTCGTTTTATATGGAATCAGAAAAAAACTTGAATAGCCAAGACATTCCTCAGAAATAAAAACAAAGCAGGAGGAATTACGCTACCAGACCTCAGACTATACTACAAATTGATAGTGATCAAAACAGCATGGTATTGGCACAAAAACAGAGAAGTAGATGTCTGGAACAGAATAGAGAACCAAGAGATGAATCCAGCTACTTACCGTTATTTAATCTTTGACAAGCCAATTAAAAACATTCAGTGGGGAAAAGATTCCCTATTTAACAAATGGTGCTGGGTGAACTGGCTGGCAACCTGTAGAAGACTGAAACTGGACCCAAATCTTTCACCATTTACTGAGATAGACTCTCACTGGATCAAAGATTTAAACTTAAGACATGAAACTATAAAAATACTAGAGGAGAGTGCAGGGAAAACCCTTGAAGAAATCGGTCTAGGCGAGTATTTTATGAGTAGTACCCCCTGGGCAATTGAAGCAGCTTCAAAAATACACTACTGGGACTTGATCAAACTAAAAAGCTTCTGCACAGCCAAGAACACAGTAAGTTAAGCAAATAAACAGCCCTCAGAAGGGGAGAAGATATTTGCAGGTTATGTCTCTGACAAAGGTTTAATAACCGGAATCCACAGAGAACTCAAATGCATTAGCTAGAATAGAACAAGGGATCCCATCGCAGGCTGGGCAAGGGATTTGAAGAGAAACTTCTCTGAAGAAGACTGGCATGCAGCCTACATACATATGAAAAAATGCTCATCATTTTTAATCATCAGAGAAATGCAAATCAAAACTACTTTGAGATATCATCTAACTCCAGTAAGATTAGCCTATATCACAAAATCCCAAGACCAGAGATGTTGGTGTGGATGTGGAGAAAAGGAAACACTTCCACACTGCTGGTGGGGATGCAAACTAATACATTCCTTTTGGAAAGATGTTTGGAGAACTCTCAAAGATCTAAAAATAGATCTGCCATTCAATCCTAGAATTCCTCTTCTAGGCGTATACCCAGAAGACCAAAAATCACATCATAACAAAGATATTTGTACCAGAATGTTTATTGCAGCCCAATTCATAATGGCTAAGTCATGGAAGAAGCCCAAGTGCCCGTCGACCCACGAATGGATTAATAAATGGTGGTATATGTATACCATGGAATATTATGCTGCCTTAAAGAAAGATGGAGACTTTACCTCTTTCACGTTTACATGAATGGAGCTGGAAGACATTCTTCTTAGTAAAGTATCTCAAGAATGGAAGAAAAAGTATCCAGTGTGCTCAGCCCTACTATGAAACTTAATTTATGGCTTTCACATGAAAGCTATAACCCAGTTACAACCTAAGAATAGGGCAAAGGGGGAAAGGGACGGGAGGGAGGGGGAGGTGGGCATAGGGAGGGCGATTGGTGGGATTACACCTCTGGTGCATCTTACAAGGTTATATGTGAAATTTAGTAAATGTGAAATGTGAATGTCTTAGCACAATAACTAAGAAAATGCCAGGAAGTCTATGTTAACCAGTATGATGAAAATGTGTCAAACGGTCTATGAAACCAGGGTATGGTGCCCCATGATCACATTAATGTACACAGCTATGTTTTAATTAAAAAAATGATAATACTTGTTAGTATATTCGGTATAGCTATCTATATTAGTTATGCTCTTATTTCATTGTCTCTTTTGTCTAGTATATGTGAACCAATGAAGATTCTGCTTCTTTTATAGCTTCAGATATTTCATCTGATTCTTTTCTTCCATTTGTGGTAATGCCATTTCCTAATTCAAGCTGTTAGTTTTTCACCATTCAGCTATTTCAGTAGCCTTCTCACAAGTTTTCATAACTACTGTTTTCCCATTAAATTAGATTAAACCCTTTTTTCTCCAGATATAAAATTATTTACTTGAAAACATTTTTATTGTTTGGGAATCACTGAGGGGACAAAGAATTAGGTTGCACTGATTGCATTGTTAGATAAAGTCCATTTTATAATTATGTCCTGCCCCCAAGAGGTGTGCCATACACTGTGACCCCCCCACTCCCCTCCCTATTCTCCTCTTCCCATTCCTCATTCCTCTACCCCACTCTTTGTATTAGCTCATCTACTGCCTTCATATTACAATTGGGTACATTGGATTCTTGCTTCTCCATTCTTCTGATGTTTTACTAAGAAGAAAGTGTTCCACTTTGATCCATGATAGTACAAAAGATCTGAAGTCTCTACCTTTTTAATGGATAATAGTATGGTATACATAATAGTCCATGGTATACATATGCCATGGCTTGTTAATCCATTCCTGGGTTGGTGGGCATTTAGGTTGTTTCCACATTTTGACAATTGTAAATTGAGCTGTGATAAATAGTCTACAGAAAATGTCTTTATGGTAAAGGGATTTTTTTTTATTCTGGGTAGATGCCTAGTAATGGGATTGCAAGATCAAATGGGAGGTTGAATTTGTGTTCTTTGAGGATTATCTATACTTCCTTCCAAAAAGGTTGTATTGATTTGCAATCCCACCAGCAGTGTAAAAGTGTTCCTTTCTCTCCATATCCACAGCAGTATCTGCAGCTTTGAGACTTAGTGATGTAGGACATTCTCACTGGGGTTAGGTGATATATCAGGGTAGTTTTGATTTGCATTTCTCTGATGATTAGGGACAATGAGGATTTTTTCATGTTTCTTAGCCATTCATTTGTCTTCTTTACAGAAGGTTCTATTCATGTCTCTTGTCCAGTGATACATTGAGTCTTTTTTTTTGTTGATTAATTTGAGTGCTTTGTAGATCCTAGTTATCAAGCTTTTCTCTGATTCTTGATATGCAAATATCTTTTGTCATTTTGAAGGTTGTCTGTTTGCTTTGTTTGTTGTTTCCTTAGCTGTACAGAAGTTTTTCAGTTTAATTAAGTCTCATTTATTCATTTTTGCTTTTGTTGCAGTTGCCATGGAAATCTTCTTCATAAAATCTTTCCCAGGGCCTATATCTTCAAGTGTTTTCCCCACTCTTTCTTTGAGGATTTTTGTTGTTTCATGCCTCAGATTTAAGTCTTTTATCCATCTTGAATCAACTTTTCTAAGTGGTGCAGTTCCAGTTTCAGTCTTTTACATGTGGTTATCCAGTTCTCCCAACACTATTCATTTAAAAGGGATTCTTTTCCCCCAGTGTATGTTCTATCAAATATCAGGTGACTGTGCAATGTTAGTTTCATCTCATGATTTTATATTTGGTTCCAAATGTAAATATCTCTATTTTTGTGCCAATACCATGCTGTTTTGGTCACTATTGCCTTATAGTGTAGACTAAAGACTGGTAGGGTGATACCTCTGGCTTTGTTTTTATTATTAAGAATTGCCTTAGCTGTGTGGGTTTTTTTCTGGTTCCATACAAAACAAATAATTATTTTTTCCAAATCTTGAAAGTATGATAGTGGTATTTTAATGGAGATTGTATTGAATCTGTAGATTGCTTTGGGAAGTATAGATATTTTAACAATGTTGATTCTTCCTAGCCATTAGCATGGTATGTTCTTCCATTTGTTCATATTTTCTGGTATTTCTTTTCTTACAGTTTTGTAATCATTTTTTTTATAGAGGTCCTTCACCCCTTTTGTTAGGTATTTCCTAGGTATTTCATTTTTTTGAAGCTACTGTGAAGGGGATGGTGTTCTTGATTAGCTTCTTTATGACATTGATTTTATAACCTGAGATTTCATTGTATTTTTTGATCACTTTCAGGAGTCTTGTGGTTGAGTCGTTGGGGTTCTCTAATTATAAGATCATATTGTTGGCTATAAGGGAGAGTTGGACCTTCTCTGCCCCCATTTGGATGCTCTTTATTTCCTTCTTTTGCCTGATTGTATTGGCTAGAACTTCCAAAACTATGTTGAATAGTAGTGGCAATAGAAGACAACCTTGTCTGGTTCCGGTTCTAAGTGGAAAAGCTTTCAGTTTTACTTCATTTAGCAAAATATTAGCTGTGGGTTTGTCATAGATGGCTTTGATCAGTTAAGAAATGTGCCACTTATGTCTATACTCTTAAGTGTTCTAATTAGAAAACGATGCTGAATATTATTGAATGCTTTTTTTGCATCTATTCGGAGGACCATATGGGCTTTGTTTTTGCTTCTGTTGATATGGTGGGTTACATTTATGGACTTGGATGTGTTAAACCAGCCTTGCATCCCTGGGATGAAACTACATGTTCATGGTGTATGACTTTTTTGATGAGAAGCTGTAATCTATTGGGTAGGATTTTGCTGAGAATTTTTGCAACTATATTCATTAGTGAAATTGGTCTGAAATTCTTTTTAGTTGGATCTTTTCCTGGTTTTGGTATCAGGGTGATGTTTGCTTCATAGAACATGTTACAGAAGATTTTTTGCTCCTCATTTTTTAGAATAATTTCTGCAGTATGAGAATAAGCTCTTCTTTAAAGGTTTGATAGAATTCTGGTGTGAAGCCTTGTGGCCCAGGGCATTTTTTTGTTGTTGTTGTTGGGAGATTTTTTATTGTTTCTTTGATCTCAGTGCTTGAAATTGGTCTGTTAAGGAGATCTTTTTCCTCGGTTCCAAATATTGATCCATTTCCTTCACATTGTCAAATTTCTAGGCATAGAGTTTCTTTAGTATTCAGAGATAATCACTTGTATCTCTGTGGCATATGTTGTTATTTCTTTTTAATCATTTCTGATTGAGGTTACTAGAGATTTTACTTTTCCATTTCTAGTTAGTCTACCCAAAGGTTTATCTATTAAATAGATTGATTCTGAATGATTCTTTCGTTTTTAATTTCATTAATGTCTGATTTAATTTTAGATATTTCTTTTCTTCTACTGGGTTTAGGCTTAGATTGTTCTTCTTTTTCCAATTCCATAAGATAGTTTGTGAGTTTGTGGGTGCTGTCTCTTTCTGTTTTTCAGATGTAGGCATCTAAAGTGATAGATACATTTTCCTCTCAGGACTGCTTTTGCCATATCCCACAGATTTTGGTAGCTTGTGTCTTCATTGTTATGCTCAGGGAAGTTAATGATTTCCTTTTTTATCTTTCTGCACCTAACTGTCCTTCAGCATAAGGTTATTTAATTTCCATGCCTTTTTGTTGGGTTGAACATTTTTTGTTGGAGTCAAGTTCCAACTTTAATGACTTGTTATCTGAGAAGATACAAAGTAAAATTTTAATTCTTTTGATTCTGTTGAGGTTTTTTTTGTGTCATAAGACATGATAAATTTTGGAGAATGTTCCATGGGTTGATGAGAAGAACGTATATTCTTTAGCTTTGGGATGGAGTGTTTAATATAGGTCTGTGAAGCACAGTTGTTCTAGGGTCACATTTAAATCCCTTTATCTTTATTTAGTTTCTGTTTAGAGTATCTGTCCAGCTCTGTAAGAGGAGTGTTAAAGTCCCCGGCTATTATGGTGTTATGGAAATGTTTAGGATTGAAATGTCTTCTTGTATTGTTCCTTTGACCAATATAAAGTGTCCATCATTGTGTTTTTTTTTTTTTTAACTGTAGTTGGTTTAAATTTACTTGTATCTGAAAATAAGAGTGCAACCCCTCTTTTCTTCTGAATTCTGTTTGCCTGAAAAATTTTCTTCCATCTCTTAACTCTTGAGTTTTAATTTGTCCTTTGAGGCTGTGTGTTTCCTGCAGACAGAAAATGGATGGCGTGCATGTTTTTTATTATCCAATCAGCCAGTCTGTGCTTCAGTGGGGAATTCAAGCTATTAACATTTATTGAGAGAGTTGATAAGTATGGTGGCATTCTAGTCTACTTATTTTGTGAATTTTATCTTTTGCATACTTGTGGAAGCTAGGTCTTGTCCTTTAGTTTCTGAGTGCTTACTTTGAGGGTGGTCTATTATGATGGTCGGTGGGCAGAACAGGTTGAAGTATTTCCTGTAGAGCTTGTTTTGTTGTGGCAAACTTTCTCAATGTTTGCATATCAATAAAATATTTGATTTTGCCATCAATTCGAATGCTTAGCTTAGCAGGATATAGAATTTTGGGCTGGAAATTGTTTAATTAGATTAAAGGTAGATGATCATTGTCTTCTGGCTTGAAAGTTTTATTTAAGAAGTCTGCAGTCACTCTGATAGGTTTGCCGAAGTAGGTCAATTGGTGCTTGATCCTTGTGGTCGGTAGAATCTTTTCTTTTGTCTTGACTTTGGACAGGTTCATCACAACGTCTCTTGGAAAAGCTTGATTTGAGTTGAGATGACCTGGGGTCTGATATCCCTCTGAACAGAGTGTGTCAGAATCTTTGCTGATGTTTAGGAAATTTTCATATATAATTGTCTCCAGTTGGCTTCCATTTCCTCTGGGGCATCTTTCTTCCCCTTCTGGGATACCTTTAACTGGTATGTTTCAATGCTGCATGAAGTCCCATAATTTTGTCAGTGAGTGTTCTGCTTTCTTTCTCTTTTTCTCTGACTTTAAGTATCTGAGCTAGCTCAAGTTCTTTGTTCTCTACATCTGAGATTCTTTCTTCTGCATAGTCTAATTACTGATACTTTCTACTATATCTTTAAATTCCTGAATTGACTGCTTCAATTCCTTTAGCTCTACTATAACCTTTCTATATTCTTTATAGCATTCATCTCTTATTTGTTTTTAATTTCTTTTTGGTTATTTTCCACTTTCTCAGCATTCCTTCATTTTTTTTATAATCCATGTTTTAAATTTCCCTTCTCTCATTTCTAACATTTCTTTATAGGTGGACTCCTCTGCAGCAGCTAACTTATCGTCCCTTGTGGGGGAGTTGTTGCCCTTGTCTGGCTTTTTATGTTATCAGGATTTTTCTGTTGTGCCTTACTTATGAATGTTTTCTTTTTCTTTTTCTTTTTTGCCCTAATTTTCCTTTTACTTCCTCTTGCTCTTCATGATACCATGCCTCTGACCTAAGGTGTTGATTTGTTCTTTTAGGGCAGGACTAAAAGGATGAGAAGATTGGAGAGCAAGAAGGGAAAAATGGTAAAAAAAAGGAAAAGAAAAAGAAAAAAGGGAAAAGAAAGGGGGCGAGTAAAAGGGAAGATTGACAGGGCAGTATCTGTGGCTTAGAGGAGTAGGGCACTAGCCCCATTTGATGGAGGTGGTGGGTTCAAACCCAGCCCTGGCCAGAAACTGCAAAAAAACAAACAAACAAAAAAAATATATATATATATAAAAGGAGGGAAGATTGACAAAAAGAAGTGAGGCACAGAAAGAGGGAGACAGGGGTAGTAGAGGTGTACATGTACAGTAGGGCACTTTGATCTCACACCTTAAAAACTCCCAACCTCTGGGGGTGTTAGTTGGCTGGTTTCCTTGAGGTCTGCAGCTTTTTGCTATCCTGGGCAGACTTAGTACCCTACATCCACCAAATAGAGAAGAAAAACAAAAATAGTATAAATCAAACCAAAACAAACCAAAAACCTTACAGTATAAAATTGGGGTACAAAACAAACGATGGGGCAGAAAAACTAGGAAAAGTGCAGTTATTATTATTATGGAAGGCAACAATGAAAAATTACATTTACACTAGAAAAATGAAAGAAAAAAGAAAAATCTGGGGGGAAACGTTTAAAAAAAAAGAATGGAAAAAAACCCATAAACAAAGCAATATATATATATATCTTGCTGGAAATTTTCTGGGCAACAGGTGATCTTCTAGACTTTGAGATACTAATCAAAGTGCTGATACAACTGTATAAGATGTAGACTAGAGGCCTCTACTGGCTACTTTACCCTCTATCCCTGCAGAGTTGACAGCCTGATTCTCTTCAGCCCACCTAAAAGATACTTTAAACTGTGGCCCTTGGCTAAGCAGAGGCTTTCCCAGGAAAGCATGTGTTGCTGAGATCTCTCCTGAAGTGGCTGCCTGTTTGTCAGGCCCATCCAACTGACCTCACTCTATGCCCCTGAGGGCCAAGTCTGCAAGGCAGCTGTCCTACTACTGAACAAGGAAATCTCCACTCTTCTCCAGTATCTCAGTCCTGGCCTCTGGGCACTGTTCAAAGTCTCTTCATCCCTAGCTCAAGGTCTCCTAGCATGGGCCTCGCTCTGGGACCCTGAGGGTGGAGCCTGCAGGAGACTACAATGGCTGTGCCTGGTCTGCAGCTGAACAATGAAAACTCTTTTCTGGCCCAGCGGCTCAATCGTAGACTCTGGAGATTGCTCAGAGTCACTTGCATACTCGCCCAAGGTAACTCAACCAAGTGCCCAAGTCCAAAAAAGGAAGACAGAGAAGGCCTTCCCTGTCTGTAGTCTTGCTGTTGCTGTAGCTATCACTGTGGTAGTTGCCATTGCCTCTGACTGAATGAAACCACTTGCTACTTCTCCACTGCTTTTGTCCTCTTCCTGGGGTCCAGAAGTCTCCCACTGCCTTCATATGTCCCCAAAGGGGGTTTTCTGGGCCAAACCCACAAGCTAGAGGTGCCTGGAGTCTTCTCTCCCCAATCTCACTGCACCTGTTTGCAAAAAAGCTGTTACTCAGCTGCTATCTTGTCTCTAAAACCTTTTTTTACTTATTCAATAATCATTCTTAAGTATTTCCTATGTGTCAGACAGAAAAAACTAAAAGTCAAAGAATTTAATATTGATATACCAATAATTCCAAAGATATTATTTTCATAATATAGTGTATAAAACATCTATTTTGAATAGGCTCTGGAAACTAATACCACTCATCTGAGGTTTCTTATTGGCCTTTAAAATGAAATTATTGTATCCTTACATTCATTTGATCTTTAGTTAAAACTTTAAATACCAAGTGTCTACAACCACTTACCTTTGATAATTACAGTTCATAAGGCTCATTTATAAAACTGTGAGCTTTTCCTGTCCATTTATGTTTATTCAGATTTTGGTGTTCACAGGTGAGGTCACTGAGACATAGGGTATTCAAAGTCTGTGCCAATAAGGGCACAGCCCAGATTCAACCCTAGGGAGTCTGCAGTCTGTGCATGCCACCATGGAAAAGTGGTCTCAGAAACATGTAGAAGCAGCATCATAGAGAAAGAAGAGCAGGAAATAGTTCTGCTGGCGGGTAACTTTGTATAAGTGATTCTCATTGTCTGGTTCTAAAAAATTATGAAGATTTAGTAACTTTAGATAAATTGTAGGATGAACAGCCACAGATAATATGAAAACAAATGAACATCGCTGGTTGCCAGTAAAGTTTTATTTAAAAAAATATGAGGCAGGGGGCATTGTCTCATTAGCTAGAGTTTGCCTATCCTTTTTCTAAGCTTTACAAAAGCTTACTTACCTTACTGGCTTATTACTTCCTAGAGGTAGAATGTAAAGTTATAAAAAGACAAGCGATTTTATTTTTTGAATTTTTATTTAAAATTTTCTTATGTCAGACAATCATTGGTAAGTTATTGGATCTAGAAAAGAACTCTGTATTCAAAATTCTGAGATGGAATAATAGTACTGCCACTGACTAGGTAGATGACTTTGATCAGGTTATGTGATGAAAATGGGAGTAATAATGTTAAGCCTACATAGATTGTTGTGAGAATTAAATCAGCTAATACTTGTGAATGCATTTCAAAAGCAAAATTTTTTTTCATGGTATTTGTTTTGTGTTAACTCTCCCACAGGAGTACCAGCTTACGACAGGATTAACTAATTCTATGATCTGGGCTGCATATTTCATTGCAGGCTTATTGATGTTTATAATTACCGTCTGTGCACTGTGCATGACTTTATGTCTCAAGGCAAGTATCTATCTGAATACAGCACAATGCAGCTAAACTTTAAGAGGGATAAAGTAATTGGGGTAGGATCTTAGTGGGTTTTGTATTACAGAAGAGGAAATGTGTTTTACATTGATGCTACTGTGGAAATTCAAAAGCTGCTCAATCTATCAGCAAATAAAATGATATTCTTAGATTAGTGGCTGTGAGAAAGGAGTTATTTAGTTAACTTGGCATTTTACTGAGCAGTGTGACCTGTTTTACTTGGGCCACTCAAGTGTTTTATGTTTTCTATCACCTCCCTTGTTTTTCTCTGACACCACTTCAAATGTGACTAAACTAGATTCCTGATTGTTTTGCTAGATTACACATGAAAGAGTTCTCCAATACAGTGACCCAACACTCATTGTCATCTTTTTCCTGAGTTTTGTCATCGCCTCAATACACTTCAGCTTTATGATTAGCACATTCTTCAATAGAGGTCAGTCCTAAGACTCCTTCTGTGAAAGATTCTTAGTGTTTTAATTGACTAAAAGATTTTATCCGGTAACTCCTTCTAAACTTTAGTTAATACTTTATATGTAATTACTTATATTCTAACTAAAAAGACAAATATCACATACATGTGAAATTATTTGAGAGAAAGTACAAAGATTTGTGAAAATTATTATAGTAGAGGATGCATTTGAAAGAAGATAAAAACCAAGATAAGTCATATGTGACTGAAAGATATAAATTAAATAGGGTCATATGGAATGTTTATTCATTAATTTAATTAGGTATTGAAATCAGTTATTAAAATTACCTGGAATAGTGTCAACTATACAAAAAACAAATGAGAATTATTTTTCTTGCCTTTTGTGTCTAGTATGTAAGGAAGATGTGTGACTAGGTAAATTCAGACTGGACTAGTTATGGAATTTATAAAAATACTTTTCCAGTGGTCATTTCCTGTTATCAGTTAGTGAAAAACGTGGTAACTTTTTTTTTTCAGACAGTAACTTCCACAATTTTTCACTTTTATCTCTCTTGTAAACAGAGGGTAGAGAATTATTATGCCAAAGTAAGGATGAAGGTGATATGTTGAAAAGCATTGTAATGTAGGTAAATATGAATGACTCAGCTGATATTGATTGAATATTTTTAAAAAAATTCCTTCTGTTTATAAACATTACTGAAGTACTGCAAGTTCAAAACCTAAGTGGCAGGTAAGTGAAAGTGAAAGCTTGGGATTTTCTGCTGAACACCAGATATTTTTGAGTTTTCATCTGACAGAATTCAGGGATCTAAGACAAGTTTAGAGGCTGCCAAAAGAGGGATATTTAAGAAGACACCACATATAAAGGTTGGATCTCAAGAGATTTTCTTATTTTAACAGTGAATAAGAAATAAAGATGCTATATAGAAGGAATAGCAAGTTCTTGCCTTACTTTAAATTGACCTAAATATTAAGTGTGTGGCGTATGTGAGAAAGACATTAGTGAATATGATCAGCAGACAGAAATCCAAGTTTTTGTTAAACAGGGTTTTAAAAAATTTTTAATTCTACATATAATGACTGTATATTGTACATTGTACAATAACTATAATAACTATGTGATGTTTTGATATATGTATACATTTGATAATGATCAAATCAGGTTATTAGCATATATATCACCTCAACACATCTAACCTTTCTCTGTAGTTAGAACATTCAAAATCCTCTCTAGCTATTTTGAAATGTATAATACATTGTCAACAACAGTCACCCTATTATGCAATAGGACACCAAAGCTTCCTCCTCTTACTTAATTGTAATATACTAATCTCTCCTTATTCCCCTCTCCACCTACTCTCCCCAGTTAGTTCTTTATAGCACATTCTACCTGATAGCTGAAGAATACACATTCTTCTCAACAGCACATGGAATATTACATGTACAGATTATATCTAAATTAAAAAAACAAGCTTTAATAAATTTAAGATCAAAATCATTTCAAAGATTTTTTCATGGTATAAAACTGTATGGTATGGTTTTCATGATATAAAACTAAAATCAGTAACAAAAAAACCTTGGAAATGACATAAAGACATGAAATTAAACAACATGCTTCTGAATAACCAGTGGGTCAATGAGGAAATAAAAAGGAATTTAAAAAATATCTTGAGAAAAGTGAAAATGAAAATATAATTTATGAATTATAAATAAAAAAACAAAAATGAAAATTTAATTTTATAAAAAACTTATGGGATGAAGCAAAATTATTCTTAGAGGGGAGTTTATAGCAATAAATGTCTGTTTAAAAATTAGAAGAAATACTTGAAGTAAACATAATCATAACTATGAATGAGAAAAATAAAAGAAAGTCCAAATTTTAGTAGAAGGAAAAAATAATAATTGTTAGAGCATAAATAAATGAAATAGAAACTAAAAAATTCAAAAACATTAATAAAATGAAGAATTTGTTTTTTGAGAAGATAAAATTGACAAGCCTTTAGCTAAACCAAGAAAAAAAGAGAGGACTCAAAAAAGGAGGCATTTTAAGTGATACCACAGAAATATAATGGGTAATAAGAGACTACTATGAATAATTATATGCCAACAAATTGGATAACCTAGAAAAATGGTTAAAAACCCTGAACATCTATAACCTTGCAAGATAAAACTTGTGAAGAAATAGGAAATCTGAACAGACCAATAATGAGGGAGGAGATCTGAGTTGTGATTGAAAGTTTCCCATCAAAGAAAAGCCTAGAACCTGGTGGTCACTGCTAAATTCTACCAAACACTTAAAGAATTAATATTAGCAATATTAATTCTCAAGCTATTCAAGAAAATTGAAGAGATGAAAATACTTCTAAACTCATTCTCTGAGGCCAGAATTAACCCTGATATCAAAGTCAGACAAGGATACATAGGAAAAAAAAAAAAAAAAGAAAAAGAAAAACTACAGTTAAGTATTCCTGATGAACATAGATGAAAAAATCCTCAACAAAATGCTAGCAAACTGAATTCAATAGCACATTAAACAGATCTACCACTCTGACCAAGAGAAATTCCAAGTTTTATAGCAGAATACTGGTGAATTGATGTACAATTTTATATTGTATTAGTAACTTCATGTTATAGGTGCTTCTTTACTCTTCTAGCCATCTACTTACATATCTAAAGTATTTTGCTTTTTTGTGATTCTTGTTTTAATTGCCTTTAATTGATATATAATAATTTAACATGTTTTTGAGGTATATGTAATATTTTTTACATGTATACAATGTGTAATGGTTAAATCAGGGTATTTGGGGTAGCTATCTCCTGAAACATTTCTTTCCTTTGTGCTGGGAATATTCCAATTCTTCTCTTCTAGTAATTTTTAAATACATGATAAATTATTGTTAACTATGGTTTCTCTATTGTCTTATTGAATACTAGAACTTATTTTTTCTCTGTAACTGTATGTTTTTGCACCTTACTCAACTTCTTTTAAATCTTCTCCTCTTTTCCTTTTTAGCCTCTTGTATCCACAGTCCTACTCTTTACCTCCATAAGATATATGGTATTTCTCTTTATCTGGTTTCTTTTTCTTTTTTTGAAAAAATTTTTTAAAATTAAATCATAGCTGTGTACAATAATGCATGTATGGGGTACAATGTGCTGGTTTTATATACAATTTGAAACACTTACAACTAACTTGTTTACATTGCCTTCCCTGCACTTTCTTAATTGTGTTAAGACATTTATACTCTACACTTAGTAGATTTGACATGTACCCTTGTAAAATGCACCATAAGTGTGGTCTGACCAAATACCTTCCCTTGACCCATCTTCCCCCTGCCCTCCCCTCCCCCTCCTTTTTCTCCTTCATCTCGAGCTGTAGTTGGGTTATAGCTTTTATATGGGAGTGTGGGTGCTTATATATTGGTTTCATAATAGAGCTGAGTACATTGGATACTTTTTCTTCCATTCTTGAGATACTTTAAGATTTAAGTGTACAAGTGTTTTTTATTTTTTGGTTACGTAGATGAATTGTATAGTAGTAGTATATGGATAGTGTACCTGTCACCAGAATGGTATACATTGCCATTTTTTTTTTTTATTCCTTCATCTCCCTCCCTTCCCTGCTTCTGAATCTCCAGTGTCCATTTTACCTGTAGTTTTAGGTCTCAGCTGCAATTGGAAACATGTAGTCTTTGGTTTTCCATCTCTGCATTGCTTCATTAGGATAACAGCTTCTCATTCCATTCTAGTTGCTGTAAGGGACATTATTTCATCCTTTTTATGGATGAGTAGTATTCTGCAGTGCATATATGCTACTCTTTATCCACTCCTCAGTTGATGGTACTTAGGTTGATTCCATATATTGGCAATTATAAATTGTGCTGCAGTAACCATGTGATATATGAAATAATGATTTCTTTTTCTTTGGGTATATACCCACTAGTGGGAATGCTGGATTGAATGCTAGATCTACTATTTTTTTCTTCTTTTTGAGGGGAGAATCTTTCTCTGTTGCCTAGATTAGAGTGCAGTGGTGTTATCAAAGCTTTCTGCAGCTTCAAACTCCTCAGCTCAAGTTACCCTCTATCTCAGTCTCCTGAATAGCTGGAACTCCAGGCACACACCACCACACTGGGCTCATAATTCTAGTTTTTGTAGGGCAAGATCTTGAACTTCTGGTCTCAAATGATCTTCCTTGCTTGGCCTCCCAAAGTGCTAGGATTACAGATGTGAAACACTGTGCCTCGCCAGTAGATCTACTTGTAGTTCTTTGAGAAATGTTCGTACTATTTTTCATAGAGGTATAGTAATTTGCATTCCCACCAACAGTGTGTCAGTGTTCCCTCTTTACTCTATTTATGCCTACATCTATTGTTTTTTGATTTGTAAGTAATGGTCATTCTAACAGAAATAAAGTGGTAGCTCATTGTGATTTTAATTTGCATTTCCCTAATGATTATTGATGTTTAGCATTTTTCATATGTTTACTAGCCATTTCTATATCTTGTTTTTTAAAAAAGACTATTCATATTGTTTGCCCTTTTTAGTTCCTTCTAGATTCCCGATATTAGTCCTTTGTTGGATATACAGTTTGCAAATATTTTTCCCATTCTATAAGTTGTCTATTTACTCTGTTGATTATATCTTTTTCTGTGCAGAAGCTTTTTAGTTTAATTAAGTCACATTTATTATTTTTTTCAGAAAATTTGCTTTGGGGTCTTACTCATCAGTTCTCTGCCTAGGCCAATGTCCAGAAGTTTTTCCTTTATTTTATTCTGGAATTTTTATTGTTCGTGATCTTATACATATGTCTACTTCATCTTGAGTTAATTTTTTTATGGCAAAATAGGGATCTAGTGTCATTCTGGATGTGGCTATTGGTTGTGCTAGCACTATTTATTGAATAGCATTTCCCCACTATAGTTTTTGTTTGCTTTGTGTAAGATCAATTGGTTGTAGGTATATGGCTTTATTTCTGGGTTCTCTATTCTGTTCATTATCTTGCGTGTCTACTTTCATATCAGTATCATGCTGTGTGGTTACTTTAGCCTTGTAGTATATATGAAGTCTGGTAATGTGATGCCTCCAGATTTTTCCTTTTTGCTTAAAATTACTTTAGCTATTCAGGATAGTTTCACATTCCCATCCCTATTGCTACAACTGACAGGAGTTCATTCTTTTTTATGGCCGAATAAAAATAAAAATCTCATTTCGTTATGAATATCTACCACATTTTCTTTATTCATATGTTTATTAATGAACATTTAAGTATATTACATACCTTATCTATTACAAATAGTGCTGCAGTAAGCATGGGAGTTCAGATAGATCTTTGGCACATTGTTTTTAATTCCTTTGGATATATACCCAGTAGTCAAATTGCTGGATCGTATTGTAGTTCTGTTTTTAGTTTTTTGAGGAACCTTCATACTGTTCCCAATAGTGACTGTACAAATTCACATTCCCAATAAAAAGCCTTCCTCTTTCTCTACATCCTTGCCAGCATTTGTTATTATTGTCTTTTTAAATATACATAGTAGCCATTTTAACTGGGGTGAGATGATTATGTCGAGCATTTTTTAATGTACCTATTGGCCATTTACATATCTTCTATTGAGAAATGTTTATTCCTATTTTGTCCTTTTTTAATCAGTTATTTTTTGCTATTAAGTTGTTTGAGTTTCATACATATTCTGATTATTAATAACTTGTCAGATAGATAGTTTGCAAATATTTTCTTCCACTCCATGCGTTGTGGCTTCACTTTGTTGATTGTTTCCTTTTCTGTGTGGAGGCTTTTTATTTTTAGATTGATGTACTCTCATGTATATTTTTAATTTTGTTGACTGTATTTTTTAGGTCTTACCTCTAAAAGTTTTTGCCCAGACCAACGTCTTCTTGGATTTCCCCAGTGTTTTAGTAGTTTCATAGTTTCACATCTTATATTTACATCTTTGATCCATTTTGATCTAATTTTTGTAGATAGTGAAAAATAGTCTTTTACTATTTCTATCTTCATTGCCTTTTTTAAAATGAAATAATAAAACTGCGTGTGTTATCTAGGGAATAATTGATATATGAATGATATTATTTTCTGTGGATGCCTTTTTGTATTTTCTTGATTATAATTTTTAAAGGTTTTTATATGAATGGAGTATATCATATGTGTATGATTGTATATACAATATCAATAATGATATAAAATGAGCCTTCAGGTCCTCACATATCACATTAGAAAACAGAAATGTGCTAGTACCTGAGGAATACTCTATATGTGCCCTTTTGTGATAGCAATAACTACTCTTCTAATTCACTGTTTTTTTAAATGTCAGGTTAATATAAGGTATAAACAACCATATATTTAAGGTATAAACAAAATATATCAATTTGTTAGGCAGAGTCTCTCTTATAGTTTTGTCTTGCACCCAGATGATGTGCTATACACCCTACGTTGTACCCATTAAGTGAGAGCACCCCAAACACCCCGTCCTTCCGTTTCACCCCCCCTCATTGCCCTTCCCCCAAACTCGAATTGAAATGAGTTTTTCTCCTCTGTGGGTGTGAATTAGATCATCTACTGGCTTCATTTAGTGCATTGGACATTTGCTTTTCCATTACTGTGATACTTTACTAAGAAGAATATGTTTCAACTCCACCCAGGTTAATTCAAAAGATGTAAAATCACCATCTTTTTATGGCTAAATAGTATTCCATGATAAACATATACCACAGTCAATTCATTCCTTAGCTGAAGGGCATTTAGGCAATTTCCACATCTTTGTGATTGTAAATTGAGCTGTGATAAATAAGCTAATGAAGATGTCTTTATGATAAAATGATTGTTTTTCTTCTACGTGGATGCCTAGTAGTAGGATTGTGGGGTCAAATAAGAGGTCTAATTTGAGTTCTTTGAGGATTCTCCATATCCTTTTCAAAGAGGCTGTATTAGTTTTCAGTCCCACCAACATTGTAAAGCATTCCCTTCTCTCCACATCTGCACCAGCATCTGCAGCTTTGGGACTTTGTGAAGTGGGCTAATCTTACTGAGCTTAGATGATATCTCAGGATGGTTTTGATTTGCATTTCTGTGATGATCAGGGACAATTTGCATTTTTTCATATGTTTGTTAGCCATTCGTCTGTCATCCTCAGAGAAGGTTCTGTTCATGTTTCTTGTTAGTGATAGATGGGATTGTTTAATCTTTTTCATTAATTAATTTGAGTTCTCTATACTATAGTTATCAACTTTGTCACATTTGTAACATGCAAATATCCTTTCCCATTCCTAAGGTTGTCTGTGTCCTTAGCTCTGCAGAAGGTTTTCAGTGTAAATAAGTTCCATTTATTTATTTTTGTTCTTGTTGAAATTTTTCATGAAAGTCTTCTTTATAAAATCTTTCCCCAGGCTGACATTCTCAGAGTTTTCCCCAAAATTTCTTCTAGGATTTTTATCATTTCATGCCTTAGATTTAAGTATTTTATTTCATCTTGAATCAATTTTTGTAAGTGGTGAAAGACACAGATCAAGTTTCTGTCTTTTACATGTGGTTATCCAGTTTTCTCAGCACCATTTATTGAATAGGGATTCTTTTCCCCAGTGTATGCCTTTGTTTGCTTTATCAAAGATCAGATAGCTTAAAGAGACTAGTTTCATCTCTTGGTTTTGTATTCAGTTTCAAATGTCTATGTCTCTATTTTTGTGCCAATACCATACTGTTTTGATCACTGTGGGCTTGTAATATAGCCTAAAGTCTGTAAGAGTGATGCCTCTGGCTTTGTTTTTATTACTAAGTATTGCTTTGGCTATATGTTTTTTTTTTTTTCCTGGTTCTATATAAAACGAAGAACTATTTCTTTTTCCAGTTCTTCAAAGTATGATGTTGGTATTTCAATGGGGATTGCACTGAATCTGTAGATTGCTTTGGAAAGTGTAGACATTTTAAACAATGTTTATTCTTCCCAACCAGGAACATGTTGTACTCTTCCATTTGTTTATGCCTTGTGCTATTTCTTTTCTTCAGGTTTTATAACTCTCTTTGTGGAGGTCTTTTACGTCTTTTGTTATGTATATTCCTAGGCATCTTATTTTCTCTGAAGCTACTGTGAAGGGAATTCTGTCTTTGATTAGTTTATCAACTTGGCTGTTACTGGCATATACAAAGGCTACTGATTTGTGGCAGTTAATTTTGTACCCTGAGACATTACTGAATTTCTTGATTACTTCCAGGAGTCTTGTGGTTGAGTCTCTGGGGTCCTCTAAGTATAAGATCATATATTTGGCAAGGAGGGAGAGTTGAAACTCATTTGCCCCCATTTGGATATTCTTCATTACTTTCCTGATTATTGGCTAGAACTTCTAGCACTTCTAGCACTAGATAGATAGTATTAGTAGTAGTGCTAGATAGTGCTAGAAGTTCATCTTTTGGTTGAGATGCTAGATACTAAAGAAGCTAGTAGATGCAATAGAGGGCATCCTTGTCTGGTTTAAGTTCTACGTGGAAAAGCTTTCCATTCTACTGCATTCAGCATGATATTAGCTGTGAGTTCGTCATAGATGCCTTCAGTCACTTTAAGAAATGTGCTACCTACACCTGTATTCTTAAGTGTTCTTGTTAGAAAATGATGCTGAATTTTATTGAATGCTTTTACTGTATCTATTGAGAAGATCATATGGTCTTTTTTTTTTTTTTTGCTTCTTTTTGATATTGTGAATTATGTTTATGGATTTGCATATGTTAAACCAGCCTTGCATCTCTTGGATGAAGCCTACTTGATCGTGATGTATAATTTTTTTAACATTTAGGTATACTCTGTTGGCTAAGATTTTACTGAGTATTCTTGTATCAATATTCATTAGTGAAATTGGTCTGTAGTTCTCTTTTTCAGTTATGTCTTTTCCTGGTTTTGGTGTTAGGGTAATGTTTGATTCATAGAATATGTTGGTGAAGGGTGTTTTCTTCTCAATATTTTGGAAGTTTCTGCAGTATAGGTACAAGTTCTTTGTTGAAGTTTTGATAGAATTTTGAATGTCTTGTATTTGAATTTTGAATGTCCAGTGAGAGTCAATTTTATTAGAGGTGAAAGGTCTATAAGAGTGATGCTTCTGGCTTTGTTTTTATTACTAAGTATTGCTTTGGCTATATGATTTTTTTTTCTTTTTTCTGGTTCTATATGAAATGAAGAACTATTTATTTCCAGTTCAGTTTCAGTCTTCTACAAGTCGCTAGCCAATTCACCCAGCACCATTTGTTAAATAGGGAGTCTTTCCCCCAATTTAAGTTTTTGATAGGCTTATTGAAGATCGAATGACGATAAGTGTCTGGATTCATCTCTTGGTTCTCAATTCTGTTCCATACATCTACCTCTCTATTTTTGTGCCCATACCAGGCTGTTTTGATCACTATAGATTTATAGTATAGTCTGAAGTCTGGTAGCATGATTCCACCTGATTTGTTTTTATTTCTGAGTAATGTCTTGGCTGTTCGAGGGTTTCTCTGTTTCAATGTAAAATGAAGTACTAGTTTTTCCAGATCTTTAAAGTATGACAGACACAAAAACATAAAGATTCTTGAAAAGAGTGCAGGGGAAACACTTGAAAAAATTGACCTGGGAGAAAACTTTATGAGGAGGACCCCCAGGGCAATTGAAGCAACACCAAAAGTACATTATTGGGATCTGATCAAACTAAAAAGCTTCTGCACTGCCAAGAACACAGTAGGTAAAGCAAGTAGACTCCCTTCAGAATGGGAGAGGATATTTGCAGGTTACTTTTCCAACAAAGGTCTGATAACCAGAATCCATAGAGAACTCAAACATAAGAAAAGAACAAATGATCCCATTTCACTATGGGCAAGAGACCTGAACAGAAGCTTCTCTGAATAAGACAGGTGCACATAGTCTACAGACACATGAAAAAATGCTCATCATCTTTAATCATCAGAGAAATGCGAATCAAAACCACTTTAAGGTATCATTTAACTCCTGTAAGAGTAGCCCACATAACAAAATCCCAAAACTACAGATGTTGAGTGTGTATGTGGAGAAAAGGGAACACTTCCTCACTGCTGGTGGGAATGCAAACTGATATGTTCCGTTTGGAAAGAAGTTTGGAGAACACTCCGGGATCTAAAGGTAGACCTGCCATTGGATTCTGCAATTCCTCTACTAACAGTATATCTAAAAGATCAAAACTCACTTTGTAAAAAAGATATTTGCACCAGATTATTCATTGCAGCTCAACTCATAATAGCCAGGTCATGGAAGAAGCCCAACTGCCCATTGACCCATGAATGGATTAATAAATGTTGGTATATGTATACCATGGAATACTATGCAGGCTTAAAAAAAGATGGCACCTTTACCTCTTTTATGTTTACATAGAGAGACCTAGAACATATTCTCCTGAGTAAAGTATCTCAAGAATGGAGAAAAAAGTATTCCAATGTACTCAGTACTTCTATGAAACCAACTTATATTTACTCACACTTTCTTATAAAAGATAGGACACAACTATAGCCCAGGATGAAGGAGAGAAATGAGTGGAAAGGGAGGGGAGGAGGGAGGTTTGATAGGGGGAAAGTAAAAGGCGGGAGCACACCTATGGAGCATATTGCAAGGGTACAAGTCAAATCTGTCAAGTGTAGAACATGTCTTAACACAATCATCAAGTAAATGAGGCGAAAGCTATGTTGATTGGTTTGATGTAAGCATGTCAGATTGTATAAAAAAATCAATACCTTGTACCCCACATGTGCATAAATGTATTCATGATCTATGTGTATATGACTAAAAAAATACTGAAACATAGAATTACTTATAAAATATTACATAATAATTTCAAAAATATACCTTTTATACAATTGCTAGAAAAAATAACAAACTCAGTTTAATCTAACCACAAAGTAACATGTATTTGCTATGTGAACATATCTTATTATGGGTACATATATAAACAAAATGCTATTCTTTAAAATCAATTGAAATAATATTTTCTCTGTGATTTTGTTATCAAGTTGAAACACAGGTTCATTCATGTTATATTTTTAATTTTTAGGAAATGATTTTATATTTTTGCTATAATTTTATAATTTAAACATACAGAATATTCACATGGCTTTAAAACTCACTTATAAAATAAAACATAATTAGATAAAAAATAAAAATATAAATCTGAAAAAAAAAGAATTTTGAATGAAGCTATCTGGGCCTTTTGTTGTTGTTGGAAGATTTTTTAATTGTTTCTTTGATCTCAGTGCTTGATATTGGTCTGTTCAAGAGATCTATTTCTTCTTGGTTAAGTATAGGAAGATGGTGTGATTCCAGGTATTGGTCCATTTCCTCCATATTGTCAAATTTCTGGATATAGAGTTTCTTGTAGTAGTCAGAGATAATCTCTTGTATCTCTGTGATAGCTGTTGTTATTTACCCTTTCTCTTGTCTGATTGAGGTTATTAGAGATTTGGATTTTCTATTTATAGTTAATTTGGCCAAAGGTTTATTGATTTTATTTATTTTTTCAAAGAACAAACTTTATAATTAATTGATATTCTTAATGATACTTTTATGTCTAATTTAATTTATTTGTGATTTAATTTTGGTTTTTCTTGTCTTCTGCTAGTTTGGGGTTTAGATTGCTATTCCTTTTGCATTACCTTAAGATTATTCAGTTGGTTGTTGATGTGCTGTCTTTCTGTTTTTTGGATGTAGGCATCTAATCTGATAAATTTTCTTTTTAGGACTACTTTGCATTATCCCACAGATTTTGGTAAATTGTAGCTTCATTGTTGTTATGTTTGAGGAATTTAACAATTGCCTCCTTTATCTCTTCCTTAACTCAACTTCTATTCAGCGTAAGATTTTTTAATTTTCATGCCTTCGTGTGGAGATGAAAGTTTTCATTGGAGTTGAATTTCACCTTTATTGTCTTGTGGCCTTAGAAGATATAAGGTATAATTTCAATTTTATTGAGGTTTGATGTGTATCCTTGGATAGGATCTATTTTCGAGTATGTTCCATGGGTTCTTGAGAAGAATGCATATTCTTTAGCAGTGGGATGGTGTGTTCTGTGTAGGTATATTAATCCCATTTGTTCTAGGGTCACATTTAAGTCCTTTGTATCTTAGTTTAGTTTCTGTTTAAAGTATCTGTACAGTTCTGCCAGAGGGGTGTTAAAGTCCCCACCTCTTATGTTATTATGGGATGTCATATTTCTCAGACCAATCCAGGTCTGCTTTTGTAAATATGAGAGAATTTAAGTTGGCTGCATAAATATTTATTTTTAGTTTTTAAAAAACTTTTTTAAGTAAATCAAATTAATACAGGGGTACAATTTTTAGGTTACATTGGTCTTAATTTCAGTATAAAGTTCCATTTGTAGGACAGCCCCTCACCCAGGAGGCATGTTATTACACCCTCGCAATTAGGTGCACAATTAGGTGAGATCCTGCCTCATGCTGTCCTTCCTCTGCCAAACGTTCTACACTCCTCCCCTCCTGCTTCACTCTACCCCTGAACTGGACTATATTAGCATTTTATTGTTCTTATGAGCATGTCATTGTTTATATATTGATTTCATATTAGTATGGAGTACATTGGATATTTATTTCTTCATTCTTCCAATACTTTACTAAAAAGAATGTATTTCAACTCTATCCAGGTAAATGTAAAAGCTGTAAAGTCTCCATATTTTTTAATGGCTGAATAATATTCCATGGTATACATATACTACTGTTTGTTGATCCATTCATGGGTCAATGGGCACTTAGATTGTTTCCACAACTAGTCAATTATGAATTGAGCTGCAATAAACATTGTGGTGTAAATGTCTTTGTGGTAAAAATGATTTTTGTTCTTTTGCGTAGATGCCTGGTAATGGGATTGCAGGGTCAAATGGAAGGTCTACTTTAGATCTTTGGGGATTCTTCATACTTATGTCCAGAAAGGCTTTATTAGTTTTCTATCCCACCAGCAGTGTAGAAGAGTTTACTTCTCTTCACATCCATGCTAGCATCTGGTATTTTGGGACTTTGTGATGTGGGCTAATCTTGCTAGAGTTATGTGATATCTTAGAGTGGTTTTGATTTACATTTCTCTGATGATTCAAGACAATGAGCATTTTTTCATGTGTTTCTTGGCCATTCGTCTCCCAACCTTGGAGAAGTTTCTGTTCAAATCCCTTGCCCACTTATAAAGAGGGTTGTTTGCACTTTTATTTAATTTTGTTTTTTTTTTTTTTTCTGGTTCCATATGAATTGAAGTACTACTTTTTCAGTTCTTTGAAGTGTGACATTGGTGCTTTGATAGGGATTGCATTAAATCTATAGATTGCTTTGGGTAATATGGACATTTTAAAAATGTTGATTATTCCCAGCCATGAGCATGTTATGTTCTTCTATTTGTTGACATATTCTGCTATTTCCTGTCTCAACGCTTCATCATTTTCTTCCACATCTTTTGTTCGATATATTCCCATGTATTTTATCCTCTTTGGTTTTATTGTAAAAGGAATACAGTCTATGATTTTATTCTTGGTCTTTTGTTAGATATATTCCCAGATACTTTATCCTCTTTGGTTCTGTTGTAAAAGGAATACAATCTATGATTTTATTCTCAGCTTGGTGATTGTTGACATATACAAAGGCTACTGATTTGTGAGTATTGATATCTTGAGACACTGCTATATTCCTTGATCACTTCTAAGAGTTTTGTAGTTGAGTCCCTGGGGTTTTCCAGGCATAAGATCATGTCATTTGTGAAGAGGGAGACTTTGACCTCCTTTGTCCCCATTTGGATTACTTTGATCTCCTTCTCTTGCCTGATTGCAATGGCTAGAACTTTAACACTATGTTAAATAGCAGTTGAGACTGTGGGCATCCTTGTCTGGTTCCAGATTTGGGTGGAAATGCTTTTAGTGTTATCCACTGAATATGATAGTGGCTCTGGTTTTGCTGTAGGTAGCCTCCATCATGTGTCAGCTTAAGGAATGTTCCATCTATGCCAATTTTCTTGAGTATTTTTATCATGAAAGGATGCTGAATATTGTCAAAAGTCTTTTCTGCATCAATTTTATGTGTTGTGTTATATTTATAGATTTGTGTATGTTGAATCAACCTTGTGTCTCTGGGATAAAATCCACTTGATCATGGTGTTTAGCCCATTTAATGTGTTATTGTATTCTGTTTGCTAATGTTTTGTTGAATATTTTTGCATAGATATTAATTAATAATATTTGTCTATAGTTTTCTTTTTTTGTTGCTTCTTTTCCTAGTTTGCGGATCAGGGTCTTATTTATTTGCTTCATAGATAGTTTTGGGGAGGATTCCTTTCTTCTCTATGTTTTGGAAAAATTTATGCATTGTAGGAACTAGTTCCTGTTTGAAGGTTTGATAGAATTCTGGTGTGAATACAGTTATGATTTAATAAAAAAAAAAAAGGCAAAAAAAAAAAATTCTGGTGTGAAACCATCTGGTCCAGGGCTTTTCTTTTTTGGGAGATTTTGTATAATTAATGCTATTTCAGCTCTTGATATTGGTCTGTTTAAGATTTCTAAATCTTCCTGGATGAGTTTTGGAAGGTATTGTGCTTCCAGATATTGTTGCATCTCCTACATTTTGATATTTATGGAATAGAGTTATTTATAGTAATTGTTGAGAGCCTTTAGTATTTCTGTGGCATCTGTTATTTCTCCTTTATCCTTTTTGATTGTCGTTATGAGAAATCTTATTTTTCTGCTTCTTGTCAGTCTAGCCAAGGGGTTATCAATTTTATTAATCTTTTCAAAGAACCAATTTTTTGTTTTGCTGATCTTCTGAATGATTATTGTGTTATCTCATTTAGTTCTGCTCTAATTTTGGTTATTTTTTTTTTTCTTGTGCTGGTTTTGGGATTAGGTTGTTTTTCCTTTTCTAGTTGCTTGAGATGGCCCATTAGGGTGCTGACTTACTCTCTTTCTGTTTTCTTGATGTAGGCATCTAATGCTATAAATTTCCCTCTAAGGACTGCCTTTGCAGTAGCCCACAGGTTTTGATCGTTTGTGGCTTCATTATTGTTTTGTTTCAGAAATATAATGATCTAATCTAATGATCTTCTTGATCTCATCTGTGACCCAGCCATCATTCAGCATAAGGTTATTTAGTTTCCATGATTTCATTTGAATATGAAGATTTCTGTTGCTGTTGAGTTCAACTTTTATTACGTGAGGATCTCAGAAGATACAGGGGGTAATTTTTATTCTTTTGAATTTGTTGAGGTTAGCCTTGTGACCTAAAATATGATCAATTTTGGAAGATTGTCTGTGAGCAGATGAGAAGAATGTGTATTCAGTTTTGTTAGGATAAAGTGTTCTATAAATGTCAGTTAAATCCATTTGTTCTAAGGTCTCTTTTCGGGTCATTGAAGTATTTAACTTCTACATCATAAATGAAACTCAATTTAGCTGGATTCAGGATCCTGGGCTGAAAGTTATTTTGTTTTAGGAATGAAGGTTGATGACCATCCTCTTCTGGCTTGAAATGTTTCAGCAGAGAGATCTGCAGTCATTCTAATATTTTTCCCCTTGTAGGTTATGATTTTCTTAGGTCTGGCTGCTTGCAGGATTTTCTCCTTCATATTAACTTTGGTGAAGTTAATTACAATGTGTTTAGGAAATGCTTTATTTGGATTGAGTCATGCAGGGGTTCTGAAACTGTCTGCTATCTGACTTTCAGTATCTCCTGCCATGCTTGGGAAGTTCTCTTCAATTATCTCTTGAAGTAGAGTATCTATGCCTTTCGGAACATCCTCTTCTTTTTCAGGGATTCCTATAAGGCAAATGTTTGCTCTTTTGGAGTGGTCCTACAGTTCTCTGAGGGAATAATCTGTTTTTGCTCTCCACTTCTCTTCCTGTTTGAGTATTTGGGAGTGATCAAAAGCTTTGTCTTCATTGTCAGAGAGCCTTCTGCCTGCTCCATTCTGTTACTGAGGGATTTTACTATATTTCTCACATCTTTAAGGGCTGCAAGCTCTTGCCTCAATGTGTTAAAAATCTTTGGTGATTTTGTCTTTGAATTTATTGAATTCTTCAGACAACTTTTGAATTACTCCTTGAATTTCTACTTCCAAATTTAGTTCCATTTTGTTAATCTTATTAGCAATCCAAATTCTGAATTCAATTACTGAACTTTCACCCATTTGTTTATAAATGGGATCTTCTGTTGTGTCTCCTTTGTCATTCCTTGGGGGAGTTGATCTACTCTGATTATTCATGTTGCCAGAGTGTTTCTGCTGATTCTGCCCCATGATTATTTTTCACTGTTTGGCTAGAGAAGCTGGTATGGTGAAATTGAATTGAGGGCTCCTGGAGTTTTAATTAACTACCCCTTTACCAAAGAACTGGGACTGGTGATTGCGGCTTTACCCCTAGAGCTTTATAAAGGTCCCATTCATATGTCTTCTGTGGTGAATTATCTCTTCAGATCTTTTTCTCACTTTATAATTGTTTGGTTCATCTTGTCAAAAATATGACCAGAGGTATGTGGGTTGTTCTCTGAACTCACTCTCATTTGTATTCCATTGGCCTATATGTTTTTCCTATGCCAGTGACACTTTGTTTTGAGTGCTGGACTAGAGGGATCTTAAAGGCATATTGCCAAGTGAAAGGAGTCAATCTAAAAATGGAATATAGCATATGGTTCTAAATGTATTTCTTTTTGGATAAGGTGAAACTATAGAGATTGCAGGAATTTGGAAGAGTGAGAGAATGAATACATGTAAAATGGGTGTTTTTAGGGCAAATTATTCTGCATGATATCATAATAGTAAATACATGACATTATACATTTGACAAGAGCTATCAAACTATACAAATAGTGAACACTAATGTAACACTTTTATTAATTCTACATTCATGATATCATATTCAAATAGCACATTTTTAATAACCTTTTTGAATCTTTAAACCATTAAATTTTTCTCTCTGATACTACTAAGCTCAAGGACCATTCAGTATCTAATTCCTGATATTATGGCCTTTTACTATTAAAAATAGGTAAGACAACAACAGGGAATATTTCACCCCATTGTTTCTTGAGTCCCAGATTTCCTACCTAGTCTGACTTCTTTTCTACATTTTTTAATGTCTTCTGATAGTTAAGGTATATATTTTTTCAGGGTTTTTAGTTTTAATTAATGGTAGGAATACCATAAAATATATTTATCCATTTTTTCCAGGACAGGAAGTCCTACTTCTCTCTTTTTTCTTTGCTGCTTATTTTGCCAATAACTGAAAGGCATATTAAGTTCTTCAACTGTGAGGACTTCTGTATATGGCCATGATAGAATGGACTATGCATTGTTATAGGCTCTGCTCACATAGAATCACAGTCTAGGACAACACTCAGAGAACAATTTGAGAGTTGATCATAGTAAATTAGGAGGTAAATTAAAAATCTCTGTACAAATTGTTTTCACATTTTTGTCTGATTCCTAAGCTGAATCTAAGAAGGGTAAGATAACCAACAGAATACAGCAAATAGGAAAATAAGGTGTTAAACAGAGATATGAGAGTAAACATTCTTGGGGAAATGAAAGTTAGAATTCAGGCCCTCTTCCAGGGTGGAAGGGTCCGTGGCAAAAACTTTAGATTTTCATTTGGAATTACTGGAGGGCACAACATAGGAAGAAAGGGGCTATACTCTCAGAGGAAGGAATATTTTCTTAGAAAAGGAGTAACTCTTTGTAAGTAAGAGCCAAAATGAGATAGATTATCATTGACAAAGCCTATAATATTCTGGATCTTCATCTGCATGCCTGAAGAAATGTTATCTATCTTTACGGGGTGGTAAAATTAACTATAATCATTTCAATTTTTCCTTCATAATGTTCATCAAACAAAACTTACAAGGAATGCAAATAAGAAAAGGACTTACCGACTGAACACCAAGCGAAAACATATGCTATAGAAATCTACAGATGATTAAGACATTGAATGTTTTAGACAGGAATTTTGTAAGAAACATGATTTATAAATTTGAAAAAATATCAAAATTGTAGAATTTCATCAAATGTCTAGAACATATGAATAAAAATGTCAAATAGAGGGTGGCGCCTGTGGCTCAATGGAGTAGGGTGCCAGCCCCATATGCTGGAAGTGGCAGGTTCAAACCCAGCCTCAGCCAAAAACTGCAAAAAAAAAAAAAAGTCAAGTAGACATGCTATACCTAAAAAAGAAATAATTGATATCAAGATTTTAATATAGGAGTAATAGCAGACAGACATAGTTGAATGGAGTCCTAATTAATGGAAAGACATACAGGTAGAAAATATACAGATATAAACACAGAGTTTAAAAGTATGAAAAGTATAGGACAAGTTGGAAGGATGTCTAGGACAGGGTGAGAAGATCTAAAGTATTTAATTTTAATCACCAAAAAAGAACAGAGAATAAAACAGAGCAATATTTAAAAACATACTGACAATTTTCTAAAACTGATTATACACACATAACCCTGGATTCAAGAGAATACAAACTGTAAGAGGGATAAATTCAAAGAAAATTGTATCTGGAATCATTGTATAATTAAACTACTAAAAACAAAGGCACTTTCAGAGAAAAAGGATGTATTATCTTAAAATAAATGAAAGTAAGAATAATTTATTTTTGAGACAGTCTCACTTTGTTGCCCTAGTAGAATGCTGTGGTGTCATAGCTCACAGCAACCTCAAACTTTGGGCTCAAGCGATCCTCTTGCCTCAGCCTCCTAAGTAGCTAGGATTAAAGATGCCTGCCACAGCACCTGGCTAAATTTTAGAGATGAGGTCTTTCTCTTTCTCAGACTGGTCTCAAACTCATGAGCTGAAGCAATCCACCTGCCTCAACCTCCCAGAGGGCTGGGATTACAGGTATGAACCACTGCACCTGGCCTAAGAATAATAATTATTTAATGTCAAAACAGTGAACTCCAGAAGACAATACAATGACATGTAGTAAATGATAAAATATCGAATAAAATATGCCAACTTGGAAATAAATGCCCAGCAAAAAAATATTGTTCAAAAATGTAGATGAAATAAAAAATTGGAGAGAAATATGTCTTTAGCTAATTTTTTCAGAAAAAATAGTAGAGGGAAGAATATGATACCAGAGTGAAGCACAGAAATGCAGAGAGTAGTGAAAGGCACAGTATGTAGTCAATATGTAGATAAACATATGTACTCAGCCCTACTATGAAACTAATTTATAGCTTTCATATGAAAGCTATAGCCCAATTATAGCCCAAGAATGTGGGGAAAAGGAGGGGAGGTGACTGGGGAGGATGGGCGGAGGGAGGGTAATTGGTGGGACCACACCTATGGTGCATCTTACAAGGGTACATGTGAAATTTACTAAATGTAGAATATAAATGTCTTAACACAATAACTAAGAAAATGCCATGAAGGCTATGGTAACCAATTTGATGAAAATATTTCAAATTGTATATAAAACCAGCACATTGTATCCCATGATTGCATTAATGTACACAACTATGATTTAATAATAATAAAAAAAAAGACAAGGATTAAAAGGAAACTTCCTTAATCTGATGAAAAATTTCTGTAAAAATTTCAAAGGATGTCTCTATGGGCAACATAGAGAGATCTCATCTCTACAAAAAAAAAATAAAATAGCAAAACATAATGGCATGTGCCTATAGTCTTAGCTACTTAGGAGGTTAAAGGAGGAGGATCACTTCAGCTGAGGAGTTCAATATAGTGAGCTATGATCATGGCACTGCACTCCAGCCTGGGTGACCCAGTGAGACTGTCTCTATTTTCAAAAGAAAGAAAGAAACTGTCATAATTAATGCTGAAATATTGAACAACTTCTTCATAAGCTTAGAAACCACATAAGAATGTCAATTATTGTTCTTACTATTGAACATTGTATTGAAGGTTCTACCAAATAATGATCAAGAAAAAGTCATATAATAGGCTTGGTGGCCATTACTCAGTGGTTAGGGCATCAGCCACATACACCAGGGCTGGCGGTTCAAACCCAGCCTGGGCCTGCTAAACAACAATAATGACATCTACAACAACAAAAAAATAGCCAAGCATCGTGGCAGGTGCCTGTAGTCCTAGCTACTCGGGAGGCTGAGGCAAGAAAATTGCTTAAGGCCAGGAGTTTGAGGTTGCTGTGAGCTGTGACGCCATGGCACTGTACCGAGGGTGACGTAGTGAGACTCTGTTTCAAAAAAACAAAAAAGAAAAGTCATATAATGTACAAGAATCAAAAAGTACAGTGAAATAAAAATATCATTTGTAATCAACATTTTTTGTAGAAAATTAAAAACAATCTATAGAAAATTATTAGAATTAACAATTACAAAATCACAAATTATGTTAATTGATAAAGATAAATGTTACTGTATATTAATATTATTATGAATGGAAATGTAAAAAATACCATTTATTATGGCACAAAATATCAAATGTCTAAGAATAAATTTCTAAAAGCATGTAATAGTTTTACTCTGAAAACTACCAAATATTCTTGATTGTTTGAGAGATTCATTACTAACAGTTTTCCCCCTACAATCCTAATCAAATTCTAAGCAGATGTATGTATGTGAAAGTTGACAAACTGATTCCAAAATCATGAGAAAATGCAAATGGACAAAAATGTACAATATAATTCTATGAAAGTAAAATAGGGAGGATTTATGCTACCAGATACAAAAAATTATGAAACTACAGATATGGAGTCAATTGGATGTTTATAGAAAGTCAGCTATAACAGTCAATGGTACAGAGCAGCAGTTCTTCAAATAGACCTACATGTGTTTGGTCATCAGTTTTATGACAGATATCCCACTTCAGTGCAGTGGAGAAAAGATATTCTTTCTAAAAGAGGTTGAATCAATGGATATTGATGAGGAAGAAATGAAACTTGAGCTATATCATTGTATCCAAAAATTCATTCAGGTGAATCATAGTCCATCATCATTGAAAATAATTGAGAATTGGTAGGAAGATAAGATTAATTTTGTTCTTGAGCTCTTCCTGATTTCATTCTCTTCTATCAGGCCATATATTGTTAAAGGTTTGGCTAATTTCTCCTTATCCAAACAAAATCTCCCTTCTTAAAACAAACTAGCTAATCTGTCTGTTGATACTATTCACAATAGCAAAGATATGGTATCAACCTAAGTGTCCATCAACAGATGAATGGATAAAGAAAATGTGGTATACAATGGGACTGTTCAGCTATAAAAAGAATAATATCGTGTATTGTGCAGCAACATGGATGGATTTGGAGGTCATTATCTTAAGTGAAACAAGCCAGTTACAGAAGGTCAAGTACTACAACAACTCATAAGGGAGATTAACATATGTGTACACATGGATGTAGAGAGTAGAATGTTTGACAATGAAAGGATATGCAGAAGGGTGAGGGGTTTGGGGAAAGGGTGATGAGAAATTAGTTAATGGGTTCAATGTGTTATCTGGATGATGATTACCCTAAAAGCCTTCACTTGGCCACTGTGTAATCTATGCATGTAACAAAATTGCATGTGTACCCCATATATTTTTACAAATAAAAAGATTTTCTCTGTCTTGAATTTTCACCACTTGTTCTATGATAGATTTTTGGTGTACTTTTTCTGTTGGTTTGTCCTATTTGAAATTATTAGTGTTTCTTGACTCTGTAGATTGTTGTTTGATCTCATTTTGAAAAATTGTCAACCATTATGTCTATATTCTTTCCTATTTTATTTCTCTTTAGTTCTGGAAGTTCAATTATATGAATGCCATACATCTCTTAGAATGTTTTCTGTATGTTTCTGTATTTTTTTTAAATTTTGTGCTTCTCTTTGTGTATTTTCTGACTCTTCTAGTCTTTAATATTACACTCAGCTGTTTTTAATATGCTATTAAAGCCATATTTTAATTCTTCATTCCAGTTACTGCATTTGAGAATTTAATACTTGATTTTTTTCTTATTTTGGCTAACATTCTCTATATTGTATAATTTCATACTCACCTCAGTCATAGTTATTTTAACATCTGTGTCTGATAATATAAGGTACTTTTTGTATCTTTATATTGCCTGTCTTTTGTTCTTAGTGTTTGATCATGTGGTTTGTCACTTAGTATATTAGTTTGTTAGGGCTACAATAACAGCATACCCTAGACTGGGTGGGTTAAACAGGAATAATGTATTTTTTCACTATTCTGGAGGCTAGAAGTTCAAGATCAAAGTGTCAGCAGGTTTGATGTCTTATGAGGCCTCTCTCCCTGGCTTGCAGATGGCTGTTCTCACTTTGTCCTTACGGGGCCTTTCCTGTGTGCATGTGTGTGTATATATGTATGCACATGTACCCCTGGTGTCTCTTGGGGTATCCAAATTTTTTTCTTCCGCTAAGCAAATCAGTCAAATTGGATTAAATAGCCTCTGTTAAATTTATTCATCTTTTAAAGTTCTTGGCTCCAAATGCAGTCACATTTTGAGGTATTGGAGGTTAGAGCTTCAACATATGAATTTTGAGGGAACATTCTTTAGCCCATAATATCAGCATTTCTTGTAATTTTTAATTTAATACAAAGCACGTGTATGAAAAAATTGTAGAAAGATTTCAAATCTCTGGATGACTGCCTTTTCTTCTGTAGAGAGGATTTACTTTTCTTTCTCTCAATCATTTAGGTTAGGGGCACTAGCATTTCCAGATAATTCTAATCCAATAACAATTTGGCATAATTAAAAGGTGACCTGTTTTTGGTTTACCTTTACTCATTTTTTCTTTAGCATGTCTCAAACATGTTTTATTTCTCTAAACTCTTCAACCTTGTCAAAACCTGTTTACTTTCTCATCCTCTAAGGTACAGTTTAAATTTTGAAAATGCTTCAAGGCAAATGTTAGGATCAAGTGGTAGGCTCACCTCTCTAGATGTTACTTACCTTGAATTTGACCTTATAAACTGATTCTGTCTGGTACCTTCCAGATAATTTAAACATATTTAAAAAATAATTTGTCTATATTTTCCTGTTGTCATTGGTCTAAAAGATTGTAATTCCTAGGATAAATTACAAATCCTTAGACCAGAAGCTTCTCTATAACATTTAGGTATGTATGTCTATTTAAGGTATTCTTTTATAAAGTATCTAAAGTATGTATTTGAAGTATAAGTAAGTAATAAGTAAGACCAGAAGTCTATATTATATAAAAACACAATCAAGTTTTCCAATTTTTGACAACCCAAATTCCAAATAAATGGAAATGGTGTACCTATATTCATTCCTTTTTAAAATAAGTAAATATGCACAGTAATTACGTAAAAGAGAGAGAAATAAATTACATAAAATATGTTACTTGTATCATTCATTCATTTATCTTAGCATTAATCCTTACTGAGTTCCTACTCTGTGCTAGGCACTAATGCTAAAAGCTAGTGATAAAGTGGTGAACAAAACAATTTCCTGTATTTTTTAGTTTACCTTCTGAAAATGCTTTTATAGTAAAATGAGAGTTTTTACTCTCATTTTTATTTGAAACATTTGCTGCTTTTGTAAAGTGACTATACTTTTTTTTTTTTTTTTTTTTTTTTACTTTTCAGCTGCTTTCGCTGTTGCTGCTGGAGGTTTCCTCTATTTTTTCAAATTTCCACTTACGCTCATTGGCAAAAATTCTGCACATAAAAGCCTCAGTGTGAAGTTGGTTCCCTGTCTCTTTTTAAGTAGTGCATTAGCTATGGGAATTGATTTGATGATCAAGATGGAAATAAAGGGTGAGTCTCTCCTTTGTAAAAATGCCTTTGATGATTTGATTCCCAGTGAGAAAAGACAGTTGATATGGGGTGGGAGTAGATAGGTAATGTGTGTGTAGGGGGTGATTTTAGTGTTTCTTGAATATACTTCTAGGATTATAATATTTATCATAAAATGTAATATGCACATATGCATACAAATATTACAATACACATGCAAATATAATAAATATATTATATATAAATTATATATATTTGCATACATATGTATGCTATATGTGTATTAGTGGTCTCATCTGGGGGATAGTTTTGCCACCCAGGGTATAATAGCAATGTCTGGAGATACTTTTAATCTTTGAATGTCATGATGGGAAAGTGCCAATTACTGTGGGTAGAAGCTACAAATACTATTAAATATTGTACAAAGTACAGGACATAGAATTATCCAGCTCCAAATGTCAGTAGGGCTGAGGTTGAGAGGCCCTGGTCCATATCCATAATTAAAATCTGTAAGTTTATTCTGTTAAATTTAATTCCAATCCAACAAAGAAATTTCTTTTTAGCTTTTCTCCATTCCATATTTTTATCACCTTTTCTAATGTTGAGACACTTGGCTCCCCACATTATCATTTATATTTATTCATTGAAATAAATTGTTAATCCATACATTTGTGAACAATGGAAGTACTGAGTATGATATTGTAATTTTAAGTACATTGTAAGTTAAATACTTGTAATTTTAATTTTGATTTAAATTTTAAATCAAATTTAATATTTTTTTAAGTTGAGAAATAGTTTTATATATTCATCATGTATGACTTACTGTGTTGTATATTGTTGTGGAATGATAAAATCTAGTTAACTAAGATATGCATTACCTCACATGGTTATCATTTTTGTGGGAGAGCACTTAACATCTATTCTTTTAGAATTTTTCAAGAATACAATGTATGGACATGATGGCAAGATGGCTGACTGGAGACATTGGTCATTAAATCATCTTACAAAGAAAGAAAAGTTTTAGATGCAAAATAAAAAAACACAGCACAAGTGTAATTCTGAGAGAAAAGTGCCAGAACTTACTGGAGATTACAGGGGAAGAAGTTGCAAAGCAAATAAAAAACAGCAAGATTTTGGCAGAGATCAACTGCCAAGAAACTGGGACACCTGTGGAAAGAGTAGGTGGGGATTTTGTTTCTTCCCTCACACTTCTGATAGTCAACAGGCTCCCAAGATTCTGAAGAGCTTTTATACTCTCATGAGCCCCCAAAAGCTGCTGCCACCAGTGAACTAGGAGCTTCTTGAAAACAAAGCACTAGGCTTGCGCAACTCTATCAGTGTCACTTCCTGACACCGTAGACCCAAGCTGAGACAGCAGATACCATATTGCTTCTCCAACCATTTTATGCCATTTTTGTCCTCCCCACAAAATTCAGCCCTTCAGTTTTCATGTCATTGTTCCCACACAAACATTTTTTTGGACTGTGACAACCACAGGGGATTAATGGCTTCTAGAGGATCTGTGTAATCCAAGAGACATTCCAAGTGGGTTGCACACCAGGGAGAGGGACAAAGATGACCAGAGGGCTACCTCTCATCCAGATTTTTATCCTCCCTCCTCCACTGCTGTTGAGTGGCATGGGTGCCTAAAGGGACGATTGAGCTAGGGCTTTAATGAGTGGCTGCTTCCCAGAGTGTGTTCTTTCCTCTGTTGGTGCATTTTCTACACTGAGGCTCTCACAGAGAGAAGGGTTCACACATCTCCCCTAAAGACCTATGACAGACAACCTTGTGCTCAGATTGTGAGCTCCCTGCCTGCCTGCCCTTTCTGGTACTGATAAGCTGACTGCTCTAACAGAACAGGATATGCCTGCTTGAGTATACCATGGGCAACTCAGGACCAGCATGCTTCTCACTGGCATGGTCAGGAATTAAACTTAGAATAAGAGGATAGGCCAGATCCCATGACCCATGACTCATTTGTATTCCTCAGGAGCAGATGGAAGATTTCTGAACTAATCTTGGCAGATAAGGGAGCCACAAGGGCAGAACTGAAAGGAGAATGCATTGAGGGTCTGAGCCCAATGAACTTGTGGAGCACCTTTACCCTCCCTGGAAAACTGCCATTTTTGATGCATGGTGGGATCCTGGGCAGGAACACTCCTAGCCCATGGGACCATTGCTAGTGAGATCAGGTAGCTTGGGCTTCTGATTCTATCCAGACACCATAAGACCTCAGGAGCAGAAAGTGGAACCCATTCTTGACAAGCAGGCTGTGAATCCCAAATAGACCCTTCTTCATGAGCAGATTTTCTGGCTTTAGCCTTTCCCTGATGGCTTTTCCCAGCAGCCTGGCCTTGGAGCAGATCTTTGATTCCTACTAAGACAGCTTTTCTGCCTACCTTTGCAGAGTCTGAGGAGAAGTTCATCTGATCCAGCCCCACCTAGTGTCACTGCAATGCACACTTCTGCTTGATGGAGAATAAAGAGTACTGTGGGAGGCCTAAGGGCCATACACACCACCTGGGGCATTCAAGTGCTCCTCCCAATGGACTAGAGATAGTCACAGGCGGCTCCTCAAAAACAACAATAACAACAACAAAAACCCTGCACCTGACTCTTCCCTGCAAGCACCACCTACTGGCAGAGAGGAGAACTTGTACACCCTATTACAGCATTTACTGACTCAATCATATAGGTGATTTTTACCCACAAACACCACCTTCTCTCTCAGAGATCACACTGAGCATCCCAATATAATTTACACTTCTTAGAAGACAACAAGGTAAGGGGAAAAGAAAGGATTTCAAAGATTTTGATCGTCCCTTGTCAACAAGAGACAGAGAGTTCACTCATTTAGTATACCACAGCTACAGCATACAAATAACTAGCAATTACAGTGGATATCCACATTAAGGATATCCATAACCTGAGTATTCATCCAGAACCTACATCCCCATCATAGTACTCACAGGTAAATTCAAGAGTTCCTACCAGCATGTGCAGCAGACACACCCTTAAGAGTAAATGAAGGGGAAAGTGCCATATGAACAAGAGAAAATCCAAAAACAAAAGTGACAGCTGCTCCAGATGAGGAATCATCAAAATAATTCCAGAACTATGAAATATCAGAGTGAAATACCACCCACAAAGGGGCACACAACTCTCTAGCAATGGATCCCAACCAAAATGAAACTACTAAAATAGATAAAGAATTAAAAATATGGATTGTAAGAAAGCTCAGAGACATCAAGGGAAAATAAAAAAAAACAATTTAAAGAAATGAGAAAAACAATTCAAGAAATGAATGAAAAAATATTTATCAAAGAAATGTTAAAAAACAAATAGAACTTCTAGAAATGAAAATTAATTTAGGGACATACTAAACATAATGAAGAGTTTTAGAGTAGACTAGACCAAGCAGAATAAATGACTTCAGAGCTTAGATACAACTCTTTCAGATTAACTCAGGCAGCCAAATATAAAGAACAAAGAATCAAGACATGAACAGGGAGCTGGGCACAGTGGCTCATGCCTGTAATCAGCAACTGGGAGGCCAAGGTGGGTGGATTGCTTGAGCTCTCAAGTTCGAGACCAGCCTGAGCAAAAGTGAGACCCCATCTCTACTAAAATAGAAAAACTGAGGGAAGAGGATTGCTTGAGCCCAAGAGTTAGAGGTTGCTGTGAGCTATGATGCCACAGTACTCTACTCAGGGTAACAGCTTGAGACTGTCTAAAAAAAAAAAAAAAAAAAAAGAAATTAACAAAGTCTATAAGAAATATGGGATTATGTAACATGGCCAAATGTGACTCCTGGAAAACCCTGCGGGTGAAGAAGAAAAGCCTATTTGATGGAATAATTGAGGAAAATTTTCCAAGTCTTCCTGGAGATTTAGACATCCAGATAAAAGAAGTTCAACAAATACCTGGGAGAGTCATTCCAAAAGGGAATGACCAATCATGTAGTCATCTAGCTGACCAAATTCAACATGAAGGAGGAAAGCCAGTGAGCTATGAGGTGAAAACATCAAATAACTTACAAAGGAAAACTCATTAGACTAATAGCAGACTTCTCAAGAGAAAACTTATAAGACAGAAAAGAATGGGGTTCTATCTTTAATCTCTTTAAGCCAAATAACTTCCAGCCAAGAATTTTGTATCTGATAAAGTACATTTCATAATGGAGAAATAACATCTTTCCCAGACAAACACTAAGGGAATTTGTCACTACCATATACAAAATGCTTAAAAGTGTATCATATATTGTGCAATGGCACAATAGATACAAACCAGTGTAAAAACAACCAAATTTTTTTGCTCACAGCTTTATTAAAACAATAGTACAAGAAGAAACAACAAAACAAAGTATTTTCTAACATGCTGAACAGAACACTATCCCGTATATTAACACGAAAAAATTAACAGTCTGAATTCCCCACTTAACAGACATAGACTGTCTGAATAGATGAAAACACACACACACACACACACACACACACACACACACACACACACACACACTATTTTCTGTCTCCAAAAACCACATCTAAACCATAAGGACTCATGCAGACTCGAGATGGGGGATGGAAAAAATATTCCATGTAAATGGAAACCAAAAGCAAGCAGGTGTATCCATTCTCATATTAGATAGGCATTGAATAAACAATAGTAAAAAACAACAAAGATGGTCATTATATCGTGGTAAAGGAAGAAATTTAACTAGGAGACATAATAATTGTAAATAGTATATATACATCAAAAGGGCTGGAAGCCCAATGCTTCATTTTTAAGAAGGTCTCATTTCAAGGGTTGCAGCAGTCCTTGGGCTTGTGAGGGTCAAAAAGCTCCCAAACAGTTCAGAACACTGAATACCAGAATGTATGGGAGGGAGAAAAGAAATCCCAACCTCTCCTCTTCACTGGGCTTCAAAATTCTCTGGGGTTGATCTCTGCTGATAACCCCCCACCCCCACCCCCGCCTATTTTCCTTTGCAATTTCTTCCTGTGAGATCTCTGGCAAGTTCTGACATCAGAGCTGTGCCCCTTCCCCAGTCTCCTTTATCTGAAGCCCTTCCTTCCCTCTGGGATGATCTGACAACTGATGTCTCTAGTCAGCCATCTTTCCTATTCTCTCCAATTTGATTTTAATGTACTTTGGAAAGAACCTGTTGGTTTGAGTTTATTTGGAACCTTTCTAGTTTCTTGGATTTTGAAATCCGTATCTCTCCCAAAACTAAGACATTTTCAGCTATTATTTCATTTAAGAGTTTTTTCTGTGACTTTCATCATCTTTCTCCCTCTGGAATTTCTATAATGTGAACATTTGTTTGATAAATGGTGTCCCTTAAGACTTACAGGCTTTCCTCATGCCTTTTTATTCTTATTTATGTTAACTCGCTGACTAGGTTATTTCAAAATACCTATCTTCAAGTTCAGGAGTTCTTCCTTCTGTCTGGTCTAGTGCATTATTAATGCTCTCAATTGTATTTTAATTTTATTCATGAAATTCTCCAGCTCCAAGTTTTGTGTTTGGTTCTGTTTAATTATATCTATATCTTTGTTGAATTTATCATTCAGATTATGAATTATTTTCCTAGTTCCCAGGAATTTATTGAATTGTTTGTCTGTATTCTCTTGTGTATCTGAGTTTTCTTAAGATCATTATTTTGAATTCACTTTCAGTTATTCCTAGTAATGATCTAGGAGTTTCATTTAATAAATGAAAGGAGTTTCATTATTTAATAAATAAATAATGAATTAAAATTCATTATTTCAATTTACATAATTTTCCTTTGGGGGGGTCTGTTACTTGAGAATTATTGTGTTCTTTTGCAGATATATATTTCCTAGTTTTTCATGTTTTATTTGTTTCTGCATTAATTTATACACATCTGGTAGCATACCAGATTTGACTCTTCTAATTTTATGGAGTAGGTTTTGTAAGATAGAATTAATTGCTATTGGTGAGTCTTTTGGTGTCAGTTAGGTGCACTGCATTGGCTCTGCTTCTAGGTAGAGACAGTAGGATAGTCACCCTACAGTTTTTCAACTGTAATTATGCTAGTCACAAGTGTAAATGCCTTAGTGGTCTAGGCTGTGAGAATTTGTGGTACTGATGGCATGGCTTGGCCAATTGTGGGATTGTATATTTCTTAGGCTGTGTGCTTATACATGCATATAGTGGATTGGACAACTGTGTTATGGCACACTTACATTGGGCTGAAGCATTACTTCTGTGTGAATTCCTTGTAGGTCCCCAAACTGGGATTAGCTCTTGTGAAGACTGTGGGATTCTGTTAGAGTAAGGACTGCAGGTGTTCTCAGTGGCAGTGGGACTGGAGGGATTCTTCTTCTTGCCTTTTCAACACAAAGGGAAATTTTTCCTGACTGCAGGCTTATCTAGGCCAGACAGATATGATAGCAGAGGCAGGGTGCCTCTACATTGACCCTATAGGCTTTTGTACTCCATGGGAACTTTTCTATTCCCCCACTACAATCCAGCTCTGTCCTTTGACACTCCAATAAAATATTAGCTGTTTATTTATTGCATTGGTCCTTTCTTGCATGTGTATTTAGGGGCGGTCGTGAGAACCACGTGCCTGTAGACAGCCACCTTGGTGACATCACTATCTAAAATTATCATCTTCTATTATCTACTGTTGTCTACTCTAGACAAGATTGAGACTTTGAGCTATCTTATAAAAGTTGTTGTAAAAGAGCTGTTAAAGTAACAAAGGACAATATTGTTAATGCTGATTTATTTTGTTTTGTGATGGGCTTTTTTTTCTTTTGTAAGTATTTTCACTCAAGAGTAGACATTCTTTTACTGTGGTTGGTTTTCAGCTCATTAATTTACACTCTTGTTTTATTTCCTGGACAGTGATTCAAAACATCACATGCTCTTGTTTGCAGAAGATCTCTACAGGTGATTCAATAGGAATTTACTTTTTTTTTTACTTATGAATAATTTGAAGCTTATAGTATTCTAGTTATTCTAACTAAAAGTATGTGTATCTTGTTGTGTTTGATTTTTGCTGATCTCTTTTTTTGATAGTATGGGGAGGGATTTGGATTTAGACAGGTACCATTATGCTACACCTGCTAATCTATCCATTTAATTTATGCATCAACTTGTGAAATTGGATTAAAAATAGTATTTTAATTTGATTATAATTTTATTAAACACATAGATTACTTTGGGAAGTATAAAGACATTGAATATTTATATCTATAAACAGAGTCTGTGTCTCCATAAATAGTTTATCTAGATTTTCTCCTATGTTATATTTCAGGTGTTACATAGTTTTGATTTTATTTTTTTACATTTAAGTCTATATTTCATTTTGAATCTTTTTTTTTTTTTTTTGAGACAGCGTCTCAACTATGTCACCCTCATTAGAGTGTTGTGGCATCATAGCTCACGGCAACCTTAAACTCCTGGGCATAAGCGATTCTCTTGCCTCAGCCTCCTAGTAGCTGGGACTACAGGCACCTGCCACAACACCTGGCTATTTTTTTTGTTGCAATTGGCCCTGGCCAGGTTCAAATTCACCAGCCTTGGTGTATGTGGCTGGCACCGTAACCACTGTGCTACAGGCACTAAGCCCATTTTGAGTCATTTTTTAGGAAGGATGTAAAAGCTGTGTCTACATTCATTTTTGTGTATATATGAAGTCCATTTGTTCCAGTATCATTGGTTGAAAAAACTATCTTCTCTCCATTGTATTGTCTTTGCTCCTTTACAATAAATCAATTGACTATATGGCGTTGGTGTTTAATTATGGACCACTTGTTCTATTATATTGATGCATGTCTGTTCTTTACCCATACCACAGTGTCTTTATTTATATTAAGTCTTAAAGTGAGGCAGTGTTGGGTTTTCAACATTGTTCTTCTCCTTTCATATTGTATTAGCCTTTTTGTCTTTCCATATAAACTTTAGAATCAGTTTGTCAGATCTGTAAAATAACCTGCTGAGTTTTGATTGGGGTTTTATTGTATCTCTATATTAAGTTGGGAAGAACTTACAATTTAGCACAATTGAGTCTTCCTATCCATGAACATAGACTGTCTTTCCATTTATTTCATCAGAATTTTGTAAGCGTTTCATATAAATATTATACATATTATTTTAGATTTGTACCTAAATGTTTTATTTTGGGGATGGTAATGTAAACAGCATTGTGTTTAATTTCAAATTCTACTTGTTCATTGCTGGTATTTAGGAAACTGAGTTTTCTATATTAAATTTATACTCAGAATCCTTGTTATAATTGTTCGTTTGTTACAAGGGGTTATTTTTTATTATTTCATTTCAAAATATTAAGGGGGTATAAATGTTTTTATTGCATAGGTAACTTTTGTAATGCTTGGCATCATGACTACAAATGTGCCTATCACCCAAATAGTATTCATTGTACCATTTCAGTAGGTTTTTGTTTCTCTCCTCCTCCTCTATCCTCCACGATTGACTTCTGATGATTTTTATTTCCCTCTGTTTTTGTTGTTATTGGTGATTATTTGTATTTTCTATATAGATGATTATGTATTTCTATAGATGATTATAGAAAGGCAGTTTTTAAGTTTTCTTGTCTTATTGCATTAGCAAGGACTTCTCATATAATGTTGAAAAGCAGTGGTTAGAGGAATATGCTTGCCTTGTTCCTAATCTTATCAGAAAGCTTTGAGTTTCTTGCCATTAACTATGATATTTATATGTATGGGAGGGTTTTTTGGTGGCTATCTTTATTAAGTATGGGAATTTCCCCTTTACTACTAGTTTGATGAGAGTTTTTTTGAAATCATGAATGGGTATTGTATTTATCAAATGTTTTTTTCTGCTTTCATGTTTTTTCTTTGTAATTTTTATTTCAGATTAATATGAGTTACATACAATTAGATTACATTGTCTGCATTTGTAAGTTAAAGTCTGAGTTGTACTGGCGTCCTTTACCCAGGAAGTGTGCTATATACCTGAACATTATACCTGTCAAGAGGGAACTTACCGAAACCCTTCTTGAATTTAATTATGTTTTTCTCTCACGTGGGCCTATCATTGTTAATCTTCTAGTTTCAAGTTAACATTGGGTACACAGGATGCTTGATTTTCCATTCTTGTGTTGCTTTATTTAGGAGAATGTTCTTCAATTCCATTCTTGCAGGCTTTGTTTGTTCTTTTCATTTCTGTGTTCTTTTTCTTTGACTGACTTGTTTAGCACAAAGGTTTAATCCTCAAATTAATCCTCAAAAGAATCCTCAAGACAGTTCTGAGATTCTTTCTTCTTCCTGATTAAGCTTTTTCTTGAATTCTTCTGTGTTTTGTAATTCCTTGAATATGTATATTTTTTAATTTCCAGAAGTTCTGTTTGTTTTTTCTTTACTACATTGATTTCTTTTCAGAATTTTTGATTATTTCCTGCATTGCCTTTGTGGCTTCTTTGTGGTGAGTTTTTACTTTTTCTTCTATCTCCTTGAGCTTCCTTACAACCCACATTCAAAATTCTTCATCTGTCATTTTGATCTTTTTGTTTAGGTTGGTATCCACTGCTGAGGAATTATTATTATTATTATTATTATTTTTAAAGGGGGTGATCTTTCACTTTGATTTTTCATATTTCTGGATTTTTTTTTCCTGGTTTCTTCTCATCTGATCTCTCAGTCAGGAGCCCAAGTTGTTAGAGCTGGCTTATGGGCCTGTCTCTGTGACCCTAAAGATTGATCCCCACTCTTGTTAATAGTGAGTGTAACTTGTATGTGTGGATGAACTACACCCTGTTTGCCTGAATTGGAAGACATTTGGGGAGTCTGTATGGTTACTTTCCATGTCTTTGGTTATTTGTATGTCTGAGACTGCCCCCTTATATGCTATATATACCTTTACTGTCTCTTATATACTTTTGTACCCCAGGTGGAGTACTTGAGTGCTCCAAGCTTTAGGAAGGATTTTGTAGCTCCCAGGGTGTTTCTTGATCTCCACCACTACTGATGTAGGGGGAGGAGCAAGATGGTTTGTGAGTAGGTTGCATACAACTGAAAGGCTTTACAAAACTTAGTTTGTGTGCACCTGAAAAGGTTTTACAAAGCTACAAGGGGGCTCAGATGTTACTTTTCTAGCTACTGGGGGTGGGGGGATGGTGGTGCTGGTAGGAAGGTCTGGGCAAGCTCTCTAGACCTGCAGAGCTCTTAACATGGGAGGAAGCTAAATGCTTCTATGCTAAAGCACTGGGCTACATTCTTCCCCCCCTTTTCTAGTAGCAGTTTTTCTGGGTGAAGTGTAGGAGCTTCTCCAAGTGACCATCCCTTGTACTACCACATACCCAAAAGGATATGATCAGAGCCAGCCAGGCAAGAGGCAGATGGGACCGCACTCACCATTCCCAGAAATGTCAGCACAGATGGGTCATGGTTTTTGCAGCAGAGGGGCATGCCTTGCTAAAATCCTTTCTGAGCTGCCTCTCAGAGTTTCACAGGGAGGGGCTTAATGAGCACCAGCCTGATTTCCTCTAAGCTGAGACTGGGGGCAGGATCAGAGCCAGTCAGACAGGAGGCAGATGGGGCCACAAAATCCAGTTCCACAGATACCAATTCATATGGGCTTCAGTTTTCTCCTGTATCTGATGGAGCACCCCCACTCACAGCCTGCCAAAGCTGCCTCTCAGGGCTTTACTGGGCCCTTACTGGGCCCCAACTTGATTTCCTTTAAGCTGGGACTAGGGTAGGGCCAAGAGGCTAGGCTTCCAGAGAGGGCTCCTAAGGCCGAAGCAGTGTTCATTTGGTGGGACTAATGGATTAAAAGATTGGGATCAGCCTCAGGCAAACTAGAAGCCACTGGTGTCAGAGAGTACTTGAGCTTGAGCAAGCAGGAGTCTGCTCCTCTGGTGCAAGGGTCTCATGAAAGCCTGGCCAGGCATGCAGACATCTTACTCTCCACACTTCACCAAGATCCTGGCAAAGCTGTGTTGGAATTCTTTTGGAACAGAGCCCTCTGCTGTTCTGGTCACTTCCCATGATGAGGATATGCTACACACTCTAGGGGTGAGGCAGCTGATTCTTAAGTTCCAGGGTATTGCTCAGAAGCTACTAGACATTCTGGTCCCTCCCCTGCCAGGCTTAGTCTGCTCAGTGTATCTAAGAGTTCAAGGTGGCTTAGCTACTGTCTAATCCCCTTTGTGCCTGTTGTCTAGTGCAATGTCTCTACACAAACTTCAGAGAGGACCTTGGCTATGGGTTAGGAGTTCTGTAGGAGGGAGGCGGGTGGGTAGAAGTCATTTGCAGTTCAGTTTGCACTGTGCCAACGGGTGTGCAAGCATCCCCAAGCTCTAATTTTCCCCTGCTTCCTTTATTCTTTGTGCATTCTCTAATCTTGTTGTATGTGTCACCCAAGAAGGATCACCTTCTTTCTCCACACTGAATGTCCCACATGGCTTCTTGGGGATTTCACAAGGCTGCTTCAGTGATAAGCAATCCACATGAAGGCTGCTTCCAGCATCTTTTATTTCTCCAACCTGAAGCAGTGTCCTGGGTGACTGTCTCTAGTTTGCCATCTTGCCCTCCTCCCTATAGCATTTTGAACTCTAAATACTTGTTCTCACTAAGCCCTGGAAATTTGTTACGTATAGCTAAGATTTTCTTGTCCTGGTACTAGTTCCTTCAAGGTATCTGCTCAGCAATTTTTGCTCCCATAAATTGTAATTCTTTGTTTCTGCGTATCTTTCTACTTTAGAGGTAGTGGTTTACCTTGTAACTTATTTTTTTAATGATTCTAAGAAGAATTGTTGATTTTTCAGTTTGTTCAGCTTTTTACTTGGTAGGATGAAGTGGTAAATACTAAGCTGCTTACATGCAGGCCCAGAAATCAGAAGTTAATCCTTTTTTGTTGTTGTTGATGAATGTATTTCAATATTTGTATTTTTACCTAGTTGTTTCTATGAAGATTATCATGAAAGAGAATGGAGAGATAGGGCTGCTATCACAAGCTATGTATCTGCTTACTGCTTTAAGATTTATTTGGGCTATTTGTGATTGTTTGCTATTACTAACTTTTAGTTGGATTTGGCTGTAGAAAGAGGCTTCTTGCATCATTATTAACTTGATTTTTATCTTGGATAACTGAAATTTAATGATATTAGCAAATAGAAGATTGTCAGTACCTGTCTCCAGAGAATACCAGTGCATTCATTTTTCTTTTCCATTGTTTGATTATGAAGCAGCTGAGTTACTTTGTTCTAATCATAGTTGGGCATCTGAAGTAACCTATCTCCTATTATATTTCAGGGGATGGTGTTCAATGGAATAATGCCTTTTCACCAGTGAGCCAAGATGATAACATAACTTTTGGCCATATTATAGGAATGCTTTTACTTGATGCTTTCTTGTATGGCCTTGTGGCCTGGTATGTAGATGCTGTCTTTCCAGGAAAGTGTGGTGTGCCCAAGCCATGGTATTTCTTCTTCCAGGTGAGTTCAAATGCTGTTATTGGGACAATCCCCAGTCCTTATGTGTATAGTTCACAGAAGAGAGAACACCATTACCTTTAACACCTTCCCCATGGTGCCTCATCCTTATTGTACTAGTACAATTTTTATGTGTTAACTTTGTAACATGTATAATAGAATCAAACGGTTTTCTGCAAAACAAGTCTCATTTGAGTGAATTTGTGGTGGATCTGAGGATCCTAGTGAGTAGGGATGACTTGTCTCATATTTTGCCTACTATGCTCAGCTTTATTTCCACTATTAGCCCAGGTCTCCTACAATAAAAGCCCTCTAAAAGTGCATTTGTATCTTCCATTTTAAGTCCTTTTACTTATCTTTCATGTGGTCTAAAGCAGTGCTCCTAAATTTTAGGTCTTGGAACTCCTTTGTACTCTTTAATTATTGAGCACCCCAAAGAGCTTCAGTTAATGCAGGTTGTATCTATCACTATTTACCATACTAGTAATTAAAACTGATAAATTTTTTAAATATTTACCAATATATTTTAAAATATGACCAGTAAGCCCAATACATATTGTTATTTTGTTATTGTTATTTTTGTGAAAATAACTTTTTAAACAAAAAAGTAAGAGTAGCATGTTTTACATTTTTATAAATACCTTTCAGACCTATTTAATACAAGATGGCTGGATTCTCATATTTGAGTCTACACTCAGTAAATCGCGTTATTTTGTTTTGGTTAAAAAATATAAAGAAAATAGGTCCTCACATGGATAAGCAGTTGAAAAAAAAAGAGTAGTATTTAGATGCTTATAACCTTTTCAATAAATGTGGAAGTTCCTCTTTGACACATTGCCAAAAAACTCCACTAATGTTTGTTCACTACCAGTTTAAGTTTGGAGTCTGAACAGTTTTTACTCTGTTAGAATAATATTCATTGTTGTATCTTGGAAACTGACTAGATCTTTAACCATGCACAATTTTGCAACATAATGTGCTGGTCATTTGGGAAATATTGGATTACTAAATTATATATACCTTGCAAATGATAACATTTTATTATATGTTACCAAAAATCACATTTATTAATATCTACATAATGTCATCACAATTGTTTTTAAGGATTGGGAATCTGTCACACGGGCAAAAAATGAATACAAGTTGTTCAAAATTCAAATTTTCTCTTGAAAACTTGATATTATTGGCAGTCAGTACTGTCAGTTGTTTTCCTTGAAATTATAGCATGACTTTATTAATTTTCAAGAAAACATATGCTAAATATCCAAGTCTGAATAACCATAATTTTTATGTCTGTCATTCTTTCGAGTATAAATAGTATTCCATGAAAATGTAACTATTTCAGATTTTTACTCAAACAATGACAAAAGTAATTTTCCTTCTGATTTTCTTTACACAGGATTTCTCAAGTGTTGCCAAAAATGGGAAAAATTAAAAACTCATATATTCCCCACAGGGTTGGCTGGAACTGTTAGTAGGATAGGAAGTTTTTCTGCTCAGCACTTAAACTAGGGATGATAGAAGCAAAGGGCTACCAACAGCTCTTTGGGAAAGCGGCCTAACAATGAAATCAATCTAATACATCATTCAGACTGTGCCCATGCATGTTGACCATAACAATTCTATCTTCTTCACTTTCTTTTACACTTAAAATAAGTTTTGGATGGAGGGATTAAAGATGGCCGCTGAGTAACAGCTTCCCTGCAACTGGGCACGGTGAGTCTGGGAGATAAGACTCCAGACATCTCTGGCTGGTGGGATCTGCCTATAATCGTCCCTTTGAAGATATAGGGAGTCAGCAAGGGACTTCTGGACCCCAAGAGGAGGACACAAACAGTGGGAAACTGGCAAGTGGTTGTGTGTCTTCGATCGACTTAATCACACTGGCAACCATAAGTACAAGCAGCACTGAGACTGCAAACCGGAAAGGCCTTACCTGTGAACTGTTTCAGTATTACTGGACTTGGCACTCAGTTGAACTGCCTTGAGCAGGAGTGAGGAGAACTTTGGGCATTGTCTGGGGCCCCAGACAGACCCACTGAGCTGGGCTGCAGGGAGCCATTGTGTGAGAGAACTGCCCCGGCAAGCTCCGCCTTCAGGGTCCCAGAGCAAGGATTGGGTGGGACCTAGTAACCTAGTGACTGAGCAGCCTAAAAGGCGGGGACTGAGCTGCCTTAGAGCCTTAACCCTTAGGGGCAGAGTGAGACGGTTTTGGCACACTGGAGGCTTGGGCTATTGGCTTGGGGAGAGTGCCATGGTGTCACAGCTCATAGGAACCTCAAATTCCTGGGCTTGGTGCTGCCTGGACCTCCATAAGATCTGTGCTGCGACCCCACACCAACCGGGCCTCTGCATGCCCTGATCAGGAACTCCAGGAGCCATGCAACCCTGTGTCCTTCCTCCTGTGTCCTCCCAGCGTCCACACTGACCTGCTCATCTGGCCAGGGATACTGGTAGCCGTGTGCCCTCTGGAGCCCTCCCTGCCTCTACACAGAGCCCTTCTCCTGGCCAGAGACTGCTGGAGCCTTGGGCTCTCTGTGGCAAACTCACTGGGTGCCAGGCACTCCCAGAACTATGTGCACCACTTCCCACCCTGTTGCTGGATCTGGGTGTGTCACATGCCGGAGCTGCTACCACAACCAGAACTCCCTGGCTGGAGCAGCCCCAGAGAAACTACACAGGGTCACTCCCTACAAAGATCAAGCAATAATAGGGTGATCCCACTGGGATCTAATCTTGGAGAGACACCTCCCCAACTCTGAGGACAGCCAGAGGCAACAGTGATAAACAATCATGAGGGGAAATCAACAGAAAAACTCTGGCAATATGAATAATCAGAGGAGATCAACTCCCCCAAGGATCAATGGGGCACACACAGCACAAGATCCCATGCACAAACAAATAGCTGAGATGTCAGAAATCGAATTCAGAATCTGGATAGCAAATAAGATTGAATTAGAACTACAAGTAGTAACCCAAAACATATCTCAAGAATTCAACAAATTCAAAGGCCAAATGACCAAAGATTTTGACACATTGAGACAAGAAGTTGCATCCCTCAAAGATCTGAGAAACACAGTAGAATCCCTCGGTAGCAGAATGGAGCAAGCAGAAGAAAGGATTTCTGACATTGAAGACAAAGTTTTTGAATGCTCCCAAACTCTCAAAGAGGATGAGAAATGGAGGGCAAAAACAGATCACTCTCTCAGAGAGCTCTGGGATAATTCGAAGAAAACCAATATTCGTCTTATAGGGATCCCTGAAAGCGACGAAGTGGCTTCATAAGGCACAGAGTCTCTTCTCCATGAGATCATGAAGGACAACTTTCCAGACATGCCAAGAGATTCTGAAATTCAGATGGCAGACAGTTTCAGAACTCCAGCATGACTCAACCCAAATAAGACATCCCCCAGACACATCATAATCAATTTCACTAAAGTTAATATGAAGGAGAAAATTCTGAAAGCTGCCAGATGAAAGAAACCCATTACCTACAAGGGGAAGACTATTGAAATAACTGCAGATCTCTCTGCTGAAACCTTTCAAGCTAGAAGAGGATGGTCATCAACTTTTAATCTCCAAAAACAAAATAACTTTCAACCCAGGATCCTATACCCAGCTAAACTGAGTTTCATTTATGATGGAGAAATTAAATACTTCAACGACATTCACATGTTGAAGAAATTTGCCATAACTAAACCAGCTCTCCAGGATATTCACAGACCTGTCCTCCATAAAGACCAGTGTAATCCTCCACCACAAAAGTAAACTCACCCAGAAAATTTTGATCAAATTCCAACTTCCACAATCGCAAAAGGATTAAAAATGTCCACTGGACTCTCGAAAGGCTTATCGATACTCTCAATTAATGTGAATGGTTTAAACTGTCCTCTAAAGAGGCACAGGTTAGCTGACTGGATACAAAAACTCAAGCCAGATATCTGCTGCATACAAGAATCACATCTTACATTAAAAGACAAATATAGACTCAAGGTGAAGGGATGGTCATCTATTTTTCAGGCAAATGGAAAGCAGAAAAAAGCAGGCGTTGCAATCCTGTTTGCAGAAGCAATAGGCTTTAAAGCAACCAAAATAATTAAGGATAACGATGGACACTTCATATTCGTTAAAGGTAATAATCAATATGATGAGATCTCTATTATTAATATTTATGCACCCAAGCACAATGCACCACAATTTATAAGAGAAACTCTAACAGACATGAGCAACTCGATTTCCTCCACTTCCATAGTAGTTGGAGATTTAGCAGTGCTGGATAGATCCTCCAAAAAGAAGCTAAGCAAAGAAATCTTAGATTTAAACTAAACCATTCAACATCTGAACATTACACACATCTACAGAACATTTCATCCCAAGAAAACTGAATACACATTCTTCTCATCAGCCCACGGAACATACTCCAAAATTGACCACATCCTAGGCCACAAATCTAACCTCAGCAAATTTAAAAAAGTAGAAACTATTCCTTGCATCTTCTCTCATGGAATAAAAGTTGAACTCAATAACAACAGGAACCTGCATACCCATACAAAAACATGAAAGCTAAACAACCTTATGCTGAAGGATAGATGGGTTATAGATGAGATTAAGAAGGAAATCACCAAATTTTTGGAACAAAACAACAATCAATACATGAATTACCAGAACCTCTGGGATACTGCAAAGGCAGTCCTAAGAGGGAACTTCATAGCACTGCAAGCCTTCTTCAAGAAAACGGAAAGAGAGGAAGTTAATAACTTACTGGGACATCTCAAGCTACTGGAGAAGGAAGAACACTCCAACCCCACACCCAGCACAAGAAAAGAAATAACCAAAATCAGAGCAGAACTAAATGAAATTGAAAACAAAAGCATTATACAACAGATCAATAAATCCAACAGTTGGTTTTTTAAAAAGATGAATAAAATAGATAAAACTGTGGCCAAGCTAACCAGGAAAAAAAGAGTAAAATCTCTAATTTCATCAATCAGAAATGGTAAAGATGAAATAAGAACAGACCCCTCAGAAATTCAAAAAATCCTTAACAAATACTATAAAAAACTCTACTCTCAGAAATATGAAAATCTGAAAGAAATCGACCAATACCTGGAAGTACGCCACCTACCAAGACTTAGCCAAAACGAAGTGGAAATGTTGAACAGGCCTATATCAAGTTCTGAAATAGCATCAACTATACAAAATCTCCCTAAAAAGAAAAGACCAGGACCAGATGGCTTTATGTCAGAATTCTACCAAACCTTTAAAGAAGAACTAGTACCTGTACTACTAAACCTCTTCCAAAATATAGAAAAAGAAGGAATATTACCCAACACATTCTACGAAGCAAACATCACCTTGATCCCCAAACCAGGGAAAGACCCAACAAGAAAAGAAAATTATAGACCAATATCACTAATGAATATTGACGCTGAAATACTCAATAAGATCCTAACAAACAGAATCTAACAACACATCATAAAAATTATACGCCATGACCAAGTGGGATTTATCCCAGCGTCTCAAGGCTGGTTCAATATATGTAAATCTATAAACGTAATTCAACACATGAACAAATTAAAAGAGAAGAACCATATGATTCTTTCAATTGATGCAGAAAAAGCTTTTGATAATATCCAGCATCCCTTCATAATCAGAACATTTAAGAAAATTGGTATAGAAGGGACATTTCTTAAACTAATAGAGACCATCTACTGCAAATCCACAGCCAATATCGTATTGAATGGAGTTAAATTTATTTTTATTTGATTTTATTTTTTTTTACCTTTTCATGGAACTTTATTTTTTTTTTATTTATTTACTTTTATTAAACCATAGCTGTGTACATTAGTATGCTCGTGGGGCACCATACACTTGGTTCATAGATCGTTTGACAAATTTTCATCACATTAGTTAACATAGCTTTTGTAGCATTTTCTTAGTTATTTTGCTAAGACCTTTACATTCCACATTTGCTAGGATTCACATATACCCTTGTAAGATGCACCGCAGGTGTAATCCCATTAATCCTCCTCCTTCCCCCTCCCTCCCCCCTTCCTCCCCTCCCTTTCCCCTTTCTCCCTATTCTTAGGTTGTAACTGGGTTATAGCTTTCATGTGAAGGTCCTACATTAGTTTCATAATAAGGGTGAGTACATTGGGTACTTTTTCTTCCATTCTTGAGACACTTGACTAAGAAGAATATGTTCCAGCTCCATCCATGTAAACATGAAAGAGGTAAAGTCTCCATCTTTCTTTAAGGCTGCATAATATTCCATGGTGTACATATACCACAATTTATTAATCCATTCGTGGATCGATGGGCACTTGGGCTTTTTCCATGACTTAGCAATTATGAATAGGGCTGCAATAAATATTCTGATACAAATATCTTTGTTATGGTGTGATTTTTGGTCTTCTGGGCATATGCCCAGTAGGGGGATTACAGGATTGAATGGAAGATCTATTTTTAGATCTCTAACTATTCTCCATATCTCTTTCCAAAAGGAATGTATTAATTTGCATTCCCACCAGCAGTGCAAAAGTGTTCCCTTTTCTCCACATCCACGCCAACATCTCAGGTCTTGGGATTTTGTGATATAGGCTAGTCAAGTTGAAAAAACAATTAAGGACTCTATCCCATTCACGGTAGTGCCAAAGAAGATGAAATACTTGGGAGTTTATCTAACAAAGGACGTGAAAGATCTATATAAAGAGAACTATGAAACTCTAAGAAAAGAGATAGCTGAGAATGTTAACAAATGGAAAAATATACCATGCTCATGGTTGGGAAGAATCAACATTGTTAAAACGTCCATACTACCCAAAGCAATATATAATTTCAACACAATCCCCATTAAAGCTCCACTGTCATACTTTAAAGATTTTGAAAAAATAATACTTCGTTTTATATGGATTCAGAAAAAACCTTGAATAGCCAAGACATTACTCAAAAATAAAAACAAAGCAGGAGGAATCACGCTACCAGACCTCAGACTATACTACAAATCAATAGTGATCAAAACAGCATGGTACTGGCACAAAAACAGAGAAGTAGATGTCTGGAACAGAATAGAGAACCAAGAGATGAATCCAGCTACTTACCGTTATTTAATCTTTGACAAGCCAATTAAAAACATTCAGTGGGGAAAAGATTCCCTATTTAACAAATGGTGCTGGGTGAACTGGCTGGCAACCTGTAGAAGACTGAAACTGGACCCACACCTCTCACCATTAACCAAGATAGACTCTCACTGGATTAAAGATTTAAACCTAAGACATGAAACTATAAAAATACTAGAAGAGAGTGTAGGGAAAACCCTTGAAGAAATTGGGTTGGGCGAGTTTTTTATGAGAAGGACCCCCCCGGGCAATCGAAGCTGCTTCAAAAATACACTATTGGGACTTGATCAAACTAAAAAGCTTCTGCACAGCCAAGAACACAGTAAGTAAAGCAAGCAAACAGCCCTCAGAATGGGAGAAGATATTAGCAGGTTATGTCTCCGACAAAGGTTTAATAACCAGAATCCACAGAGAACTCAAACGCATTAGCAAGAAAAGAACAAGTGATCCCATCTCAGGCTGGGCAAGGGACTTGAAGAGAAACTTCTCTGAAGAAGACAGGTGCACAGCCTTCAGACATATGAAAAAATGCTCATCATCTTTAATCATCAGAGAAATGCAAATCAAAACTACTTTGAGATATCATCTAACTCCAGTGAGACTAGCCTATATCACAAAATCCCATGAATGGAGTTAAATTTAAGTCATTTCCACTTAGATCAGGAACGAGGCAAGGTTGCCCATTATTTCCATTGCTGTTTAACATTGTAATGGAAGTTTTACCCATCACAATTAGGGAAGAAAAGGTGATCAAGGGTATCCTCATAGGGTCAGCAGAGATCAACCTTTCACTCTTCGCAGATGATATGATCTTATATCTGGAAAACACTAGGGATTCTACCACAAAACTTTTAGAAGTGATCAAGGAATATAGCAATGTCTCAGGCTACAAAATCAACACCCATAAATCTGTACCCTTTATATGTACCAACAATAGCCAAGTCAAAAAAACAGTCAAGGACTCTATTGCTTTCACAGTAGTGCCAAAGAAGATGAAATATTTGTGAGTATACCTAACAAACGATGTGAAAGATCTCTACAAAGAGAAGTATGAAACCTTAAGAAAAGAAATAGCTGAAGATGTTAAAAAATGGAAAAACATACCATGCTCATGGCCGGGAAGAATCAACATTGTTAAAATGTCCATACTACCCAAAGCAACATATAATTTTAATGCAATTCCTATTAAAGCTCCATTGTCATATTTTAAAGATCTTGAAAAAATAATACTTTATTTTATATGGAATCAGAAAAAAACCTCGAATAGCCAAAACATTAATGAGCAATAAAAACAAAGCAGGAGGAATCACGCTACCAGAACTGAGACTGTACTATAAATCGATAGTGATCAAAACAGTATGGTACTTTCACAAAAGCAGAGAAGTAGATGTCTGGAACAGAATAGAGAACCAAGAGATGAATCCAGCTACTTACCGTTATTTGATCTTTGACAAGCCAATTAACAACATTCAGTGGGGAAAAGATTCCCTATTTAACAAATGGTACTGGGTAACTGGCTGGCAACCTGTAGAAGATTGAAACTGGACCCACACCTTTCACCTTTAACTAAGATAGACTCTCACTGGATACAATATTTAAACTTAAGACATGAAACTATAAAAATACTTGAAGAAAGTGTAGGGAAAACTCTTAAAGTAATCGGCCTGGGTGAATATTTTATGAGGAGGACTCCCCAGGCAATTGAAGCAGCTTCAAAAATACACTACTGGGACCTGATCAAACTAAAAAGCTTCTGCACAGCCAAGAACATTGTAAGTAAAACAAGCAGACAGCCCTCAGAATGGGAGAAAATACTTGTAGGTTATACCTCCGATAAAGGTCTAATAACCAGAATCCACAGAGAACTCAAACGTATTAGCAAGAAAAGAACAAGTGACCCCATCTCAGGGTGGGCAAGGGACTTGAAGAGAAACTTCTCTAAAGAAGACAGATGCACAATCTACAAACACATGAAAAAATGCTCATCTTCCTTAATCATCAGAGAAATGCAAATCAAAACTACTTTGAGATATCACCTAACCCCAGTAAGAGTAGCCCTCATAACAAAATCCCAAAATGAGAGATGTTGGCGTGGATGTGGAGAAAAGGGCACACTTCTACACTGCTTTTGAGAATGCACACTAAAACATCCCTTCTGGTAGGATGTTTGGAGAATACTTAGAGACCTAAAAATAGACCTGCCATTCAATCCTATAATTCCTTTACTAGGTTTATACCCAGAAGACCAAAAATCACAACATAACAAAGACATCTGTACCAGAATGTTTATTGCAGCCCAATTCATAATTGCTAAGTCATGGAAGAAGCCCAAGTTTCCATTGACCCACGAATGGACTAGCAAATTGTGGTACATGTATACCATGGAATACTATGCAGCCTTAAAGAAAGATGGAGACTTTACCTCTTTCATGTTTACATGGATGGAGCTGGAACATATTCTTCCTATAAAAGTATCTCATCAGTGGAAGAAAAAGTATCCAATGTACTCAGCTCTACTATGAAGCTAAATTACAGCTTTCACATGAAGGCTAGAACCCAACTATAGAACAAGACTATGGGGAAAGGGCCAAGGAAGGGGAAGGGAGGGGGGAGGTTTTGGTGGAGGGAGGGTAATTGGTGGGGCCACATCTATGGTGCATCTTAGAATGGGTACAGGTGAAACTTACTAAATGCAGAATAGAAATGCCTACCTACAGTAACTAAGAAAATGCCATGAAGGCTATGTTGAACTGTTTGATGAGAATATTTCAGATTGTATATGAAACCCGCTCATTATACCCCTTGATTGCACTAATGTACACATCTATGATTTAACAATAAAAATAAATTAAAAAAAACTCATATATTATGCACTATACTATATATTTTTAATATTTTTATATTTATATACCAACACATGGAGAAATATTATGTAAAAGTTTATAAAAGGTATTTTGAAAATAAAGGCACATTTAGCTACAATTTCCCATTTTCCCTATGTATGTATGTATAATTACCCTATATACTCTGTATATTCAAGTTCTACAAAAGTGCTTTTATGTGTAATTCCCATTTCATCATGTGGAATATTTTTTAAAAACCAATACTTGTAATCAAGGTCTGAAACCTATAAATTACACTTACTTCTTTATCAAAGGTATTATTAAGTGAAACAATTTTTCCTCTGTAAGTTATCTTGTGACTGCTTTAAGTACAGTTTTGCACTATTCTTTTGATTTATATTATGTGATGGCAATAGCAGTTTTATCTATCATTGCTTTTATGCATTTACCATCAATGCAAATGTCAACTAGTAAGAAAAGGGCAAATGATACATATTTTAAATATATTTTTATGAAGATAATTTTAACCTCATAGACCTGTTGAAAGGATCTTGTCATATCTTGGGGGCTGTTGTCTACACATCCAAATAAAGAAATCTGATTCAGAGTGATAAAATGCCTTTCACCATGCCATTCTAAGTGATTCTATTTTGCCTCTCTTCTTAGACAATGATATTTTAAATATTATGCTTGTTCCATGTTTATTCTATAGGAATTCACATTATTGGCAATTTTCATCCAAATTTAGATTCAAGTTACCTGCTGTAACTTACCTTAAAACCAGAGTAAAATGAGCCAAAGAGTTTTTAAGTTTTAAGAGAATTTTATTTTTCAGAGACATAATGATGATTATGTTTTCGTTCTTTTAGAAATCCTACTGGTGTGGGAAAGCAAATAAAAAGGAAGAATATAGAAAACCCTCTGCTATGGTGGAAAGTGATTGTTTTGAAGCTGATCCTGTTGGTTTGGTGGCTGGTATTACAATTGAGAATTTGCACAAGGTATGTGTATTGTTTTACAGGTCTCTTTTCCTTTAAAGAACTAAAAGTTAATTTACAATATATATTAAATGTTTCACACTGGAAATAACCCCAACTTCAAGTTAATTAAAGTTTGTAATCAATATGTTTACTTTCTTTGGCAAGATAAAAATGAAATACATACAAATAAAATATAAATCAAGGTGTGTTCTCTCTCCTTTCTCCAGAATAGAATCCAGTTTTGTACAGACAGTAGTGTCTTCTACAATAATCCCATCATTAGGAGATATAATCTCATTGGAACTGTGATGATTATTTATGCAAATATTAATTTTTTCTCTTAGCTGTGGTTTTATTTGTTCTCTAAGCTAGGCATTAAGCTATTTGACTGCATTATCTTTTGTTCAAGTATTTGGCAAGGAGATATTCTGACATGTTTCATTTTCTCTGGATCAATTGCAAAAATGTATTTTTTAAGTAGCTCATATATATGCTGGCATCCTCTTACTACCAAAGGAGATATTTAAACTTAACTGGAACCTTAATATCACAACTTATAGGAATTAAAATACCTTTTCACAGTTTCTACAAATTATCTGTGTGTCAAGGAAGAAAGATTATTTATGTTCTTATGGTTTTCTCTACCTCCAACATGGTAATTCTCACTTGATCACATCAACCCAGATGCAAAATTTAGCCTTTTCACTGATTTTCTTAGGAAATCCAAATTTTCCTAATATTTTTAGCTTTTAATATTGATGTGGGCTTGGAGTTATATCAAGGAATACACGAACTATGGCCATTTCCCCTTCTTTACTCACCATGTCTCCTATTACATCTCTGACTTTTAAAATGTATTTCCCATTTTTTTTTTGTTTTTTTATTTTTATTTATTTATTTATTTATTTTTATTATTATTTTTTTTTATTGTTGGGGATTAATTGAGGGTACAATAAGCCAGGTTACACTGATTGCAATTGTTAGGTAAAGTCCCTCTTGCAATCATGTCTTGCCCCCATAAAGTGTGACATTTCCTAGATTGCTCTTGAGATTTTCCTCTAATGTTTAAAGCAGTATACCATTTAACCTCTTCCCAGATCTTTCCCCCAGACTTGCTTATCAAGACTCATGAATACTCAAAAGAACTAGGGACCTTCCACATGCCAATTCAGTCCCTCAAGAAATTCAACTAGTTTCTGAAAAGCTATTGTTTTCCAGAAACTGATTTGGTACTATGTATATAGTTGTGAACAAAGCGGATAAAATTCTTATTTTAGATTTACTTATATTGAACCATATTTGAGACTCTGGGCTAAAACCAACTTGTTCATGGCCTGGGAGAATATTTTATGAGGAAGACCCTCCTGGGCAATTGAGGCAATACCAAAAATATATTACTGGGAACTGATAAAGCTAAAAAGCTTCTGCACAGCCAAGAACACAGTAAGTAAAGCAAGCAGACAGCCCTCAGAATGAGAGAAGATATTTGCAGGTTATGTCTCTGACAAAGATTTAATAATCAGAATCTGGAGAGAGCTCAAACATATTAGCAAGAAAAGAGCAAGTGATCCCATGTCAGGGTGGGCAAGGGACTTGAAGAGAAACTTCTCTAAAGAAGACAGGCACACGGCCTATAGACATATGAAAAAATGCTCATCATCCTTAATCATCAGAGAAATGCAAATCAAAACCACTTTGAGATATCATTGAACGCAAGTAAGATCAGTCCACATCACAAAATCCCAAAACCAGAGATGTTGGCATAGATGTGGAGAAAAGGGAAGACTTCTACACTGCTGGTGGGAATGCAAACTAATACGTTCCTTTTGGAAAGATGTTTGGAGATCACTTAGGGATCTAAAAATAGACCTGCCATTCGATCTGGCAATTCCTCTACTAGGTATATATCCAGAAGACCAAAAATCACTTTCTAACAAAGATTTGCACCAGAATGTTTATTGCAGCCCAATTCATAATTGCTAAGTCATGGAAGAAGCCCAAGTGCCCATTGACCCACGAACGGATTAATAAATTGTGGTATATGTACACCATGGAATATTATACAGCTTTTAAAAAGATGTAAACTTTACCTCTTTCATGTTTACATGGATGGAACTGGAACATATTCTTCTTAGCAAAGTATCTCAAGAATGGAAGGAAAAGTATCCAAAGTTTCATTTGATATGTCTACCATCATTCTGATGGATTTGTCCTTGTAGGTCAGTTGACACTTACTCCTGGCTACTTGCAGAATTTTCTCCTTCATCTTGACTTTGGGCAAGTTAATGACAATGTGTCTTGGATAAGCTCTGTTTGAGTTGACATGACCTGGGGTTTGATATCCCTCTGGAGGGAGTGTGTGATATTTGGGAAATTTTCATTTATGATATCCTCTAGTAGGGCTTCAATCCCTCTGGGACAGTCTTCTCCTTCTGTGATACCTATACCTCATATGTTTGAATGCTTCATGAAGTGCCATAATTCTCTCAGTGAACATTTTTCTTTCTCTCTCTCACTCTTTTTTTTTTTTTTTTTCTGTCTTTAACTGTCTGAATTAGCTCCAGAGCTTTATCCTCTAGCTCTGATGTTTTTTCTTCTGCATGGTCCAATCTATTATGATAGTTTCTACTTCATCTGTATGTTCCCTGATTGACTGCTACAGTTCCTTAAACTCTGCTATATCCTTTCTTTATTCTTCATATCATTTATCTCTTATTTATTTCTGGTTTTGGATTTCCTTTGGTTATTTTCCACTTTCTCAGCAATTACCTTCCTTATTTTTACCACCCATATTTTAAATTCCCTTTCTGTAATTTCTAACATTTCCCTATTGGTGGAATCCTCTGCAATAGTTATCTCATGATTTGGGGAGGGAGAGGGAGGGGGATTTCTATTTTCTGGTTTTTCATCTGGCCAAGGGTTTTCTGCTGATTCTTCCTCATGAGTGTTTTCTTTGTGTCTGTTTCCTTGCCCCACTTTCTTCTTTTACTTCCTCCTGCGCTTTAAGTTACCATGCCTCTGACCTAAGGTATTGACATATCCTTTTGGTAAGAGACTGAAAGAAAGAGAAGAGTGAAGAGCAAGAAGGGATAAAAGGTTAAAAGAGAGAGAGAGAGAAAAAGAGAAAGGAAAATGGAAGAGTAAAAGGGAAGATTGACAAAAAGAAGAGAGGAATGGAAAGAGAGAGACAGTAGTGGTACACAGTAGGGTATTTTGGGCCATAACCACAAATCCCAACCTCTGGGGGGCAAGTGTTAGGTGGGCCCCTTGAGGTCTGGAGCTCTTTGCCAGCCTGAGCAGACTCAAGACCCCATTTCTACCTAATAGAGAAGAAAAAGAAAAATACTATGAATCAAAATAAAACAAAGAAACAAAAAACCTTAAGTTATAAAATTGGGGGGAAAAAAGAATAATAGGGGCAGAAAAACTACCTAAAAAAGCCCTTATTATTAAAAAGGAAACAATTAAAAATTATAATTACATGAGAAAAAAGAAGAAAAAGAAAAATCTAGGGGGGAAACTTGAAAAAAAATTTTATGAAGAAAAAAGTTATATATATGTGAGTGTGTGTGTGTGTATATATACACATTACACACACACACACATATATATATATATACAGACACATTACACACACACATACACACATTACATATATCTATCTGGTTGTATATTACCTGGGCAACAGGTGATCTTCTGGGATGAGATGCTAATCACTATGCTGATACAGCTGTATAAGATGGAAACTGGAAGCCTCTGTCTTACCAAGGAGACATGGTCCAGTCTTCCTGACCTCTTTGTCCTCAATCCCCTTAGGGTTGGGAGCCTGAAGCTCTCTTCAGCCCGCTTGATAGACACAGCTTAACCTTTCCAAACCATGTCCCTTGACTATGCAGTGGCTTTCCCAGGAAAGTGTGTGTTGCTGGAATCTCCCCACTTATCAGGCATGCCAGAACCAGCCTTGACTAGCACCCTAAGGGGCTAAACCCTTAAGGCAGCTTTCCCACAATGGCTGTGCCAGGTCTGTAGCCAAATAATGAAAGTTGCTCTTCACCCTGTGGCTCAGTCCCAGCCCTGGATGCTATTCAGAATCACTCACTCTCCCAAGTTCTCCCAAGGTAACTCAACCAAGTGCCCGTGTCCAGTTAAAAGAAAAAGCCACAGGGCAGGCCTTCTCTGTCTGCAAACTGTTACTGTGACCACCTCCCCCTCAGCTGCACCAGCAAGCCTCTGTCCACACACAAGTACTTGCTGCTTTTCCACTCCTTCCGTCCTCCTCTTGGGGTCCTGAAGTTTTCCACTGCCTCTCTGCCCCTGAAGGGATGTTTCTGGGAAGAGCCCACAAGCCAGGGGTGCCTAGAGTCTTTTCTTCCCAGTCTCACTACGTATGGCTGCAAAGAAGCTGTCTCTAGTCCACTATCTTGCCCTGCCCTCTCCAAAATTTTAGATCCACCAGTCTGCCACAGGGAAGAGGGGAGCAAAAAGAAACAAAAAGTCCCTTCCCTATCCTTGGGACTTCAAATTCCTTAGGTATCAATCCCTGCTAAACTCTTGTTTCCTTCTTCTTCTGTACCCCTGCTTCTTTCTGTGGGATCTCAGGTAGGTTCTGGCACTCTTCTCTTAGTATTCTACTTGGGCCATGCTTATTCACTATAACTTAGGTTCTTCCTTCTAAGAAGAGCTGGTGACCATCGTTTCCAGACATCAATCGTGGGAAAAATCCAGTTCTTTTTCTCTATTTTTGCCTGACTGGATTATTCAAAAGACCATTCTTCAAGTTCTGATTCTTTTTGTGCTGCATCTAGTCTATTGTTGAGCCTTTAAGCTGTATTTGTTATTCCTTCAAGGAGTTTTTCATTTTCAGAAGTCCTGTTTTTATTTTTTTTTCTTTGAGTATATGGATATAATTTATGTAGAGTAGGATAATTTAGATTTACTTCTGGGTGGCCAAAATTCTGCATGTATTTCTTATTTATAGGTAGCTTCAGTGTTGTGGCTTTCTCAAATGCTGGTTTTAGTAATGATAGTAGTAATAGCAATACACACAGTGATAGTAGTTATAGTAATAGTAATTGTATTAATTTAGTAGTGGGCATGAGAGCAGGCTCTCAGCCTCCTCCAGAGCTGGGGTGGCAAAGGCCTCAAGAAGTTTGCCCAAGCACTGTGCAATTTGTGAATTAGGCTGTGCAATTTAACCTACATGCCACTAGGTGATGCTTGTAGGTAAGAGCCAGCTACAATGGCAGCAGTAGAGTTTATCCTTGATCTTTATTTACTAAGAGGGACTCTTCAAAGCCTTGGGCCACTGGACTAGTCTGTGGTACATTGGCCTGAACTCTGCAGTCCTGGGGGTCTAGGTATAATCGGTTAGTGTTGGTCGGCGCAAGCCTGCTCTTCAGTCCCTCAATCACAGGTATAAGCACCAGTTCTGACAGGAATCTGTAAGATTTACAGGGTTACAGATAGCCTTAGTGTGGTTGCTTTCACAAAAACAGTTACATGAGTACTATACTGAGTAAGTAAGAGAGGGCTCAAGGCCTTCTAAGTAGCTGGGGTGGTGTGGGAAATAGTGGTAGCAGAGGTTATGCAAAGCTTGTCTCCTTGCTGAGCATTGTGCAGTTGTGTCAGAAGATGTTGTAATAAGTTGTGCAGATTGACCCACAGGCCAACAGGTGTCACTGCAGTGGTGGCAGCAAGGTCTATGTTTGACCTTCGTTTTCCAGGAGAAATACTTAGATGTCCTAGGCGATGGGCTGGGCTGTGGAACTCCCAAGGGTTCCCATCTGTGCTCTGCCTCTGAGGCAGGCTTCACAACATTTGGTGCAAGCACTGGCCCTGATGGGGGTCCAAAGGCAGTTCTCAGGCTGCAGGGTTAACACTGCATGAAGGAGCAGAGTAATCTCTGCTGTGCCAAAGAGCCAGCACAAGGATAGAAGGGTGGCTTGAATTCCGTACCTGGCAGATTATAAGGGGATATGCCTCATTTCCCTGCTTTCAGGCCAGCAGGTCTCCCTCCCATAATCCACTACTGGCAGCAAAGTGAAATAGTCAGCTAAGTCACAGGCAATCTGTCCTCAGATCAAAACTGTAGCTCTCAGGACCCATGCCTCCTAATGTGGTACCATAAAGGAAGGACACCCTACTCCTGTGCCCATAGCTCAATTCTCAGTTCTGGTCACGGGAGCTTCTTCCACACACAAGATTTGATCATTTGATCACAAGTGTAACAACAGAGAATCTCTAACCCAGACCACTGCCTGTGTTGATTTCCATGCACCTCCCTATGAAGTCAGGAACGACTTCCTTCTATTGGCCCTGAATTCTGGGAGCATGTTAAGCACTTCCCAATGCCACTCCTTCTAACAGTTTCCTTACTGTTCTCCAAGTCAAATTGGTAAGATCAAGGGGCCCATATTGGCTGTCTGCCCAGTGGGAATTTGTATTATGGAGATGGTCTCTTCCCCTTTCATACACATAGGATGCACTCACAGTTTTTCTCTAGATATGCAGGATGTTGCCTGCTGTATTTTACAGAAGGACCCATTTAGTCAGTTACTTCAAGCCTCCTCAGATGGCATCTGTGGTGCCTGGTCTTCTTGACTGCCCAGTGAGAGAGAGGAGTGCTTGATTTCCAGTTATAGACACTCAAAAACATTTGCTCTCCCTACCTCCTCTCAACCCCACCAGCCTGCTGGGGCAACACAGAGGTGGCTGCAGCAAATCTAAGCCCTTTGTAGACCAGATGCTCTGTGCCTGACAGCTCAGAATTGTCAGCTACAGTGACCTGGGAACAGAGGTCAGCGGGTTCCTGCTGTGCCCACTTTCAGGTACAATGTCACAAACATCTCTGTGATCAATACTGAAGTCTGCAGCACTTGTGTAGTCCCCATAATAGCTTGAACTACAGTGCCTTAGAAAGAGGTTGAATCTTGTGATCCTCCCTTCCTGTCCTTCCCCACAGGAGGATACCTCTCTCAAGTACCTTCTTATCTTGCAAAGTCAATCACCTTGTCACTTTGTCCTCCACTCTGATTGTCCCCCATCACTTCTCCAGTATGTCACAATGCTATTTCCAAGAAGGCTCATCCACAGGTGGACATCTACCTGTAACTTTTGTTCCTCTTCCTTGAACATGGGCACACAAAGACTGCTTCTAGTCCACTATCGTGTCTCCCTCTCCTAGACTGCATTTTATCAATTCCATAAACATGCTACATTTTGGTTTGTAGTTTAAAACATAAATGACTTCAGAATGTCTCCTTTGACTATGTTATATAAAATAGCATCCCTGGTGACACATGGAGGGTGGAGCAAGATGGCAGCCGAGTAACAGCTTCCTTGGGCATCTGGGCACCGTGAGTCTGGGGATATAGGTCTCCAGGCATCTCTGGCTGGTGGGATCTGCCTATCATCACACCTGAGAGGATACAGGGAGTCAGCGAGAGACTTCTGGACCCCAAGAGGAGGACTAAAACAGTGGAAAACCGGCAAGTGGTCGCGTGTGTTCAATCCGCCTAAACCCGCCCACAACTGTAAGTTCAGTAGCAGCGAGACTGCAAACCAGAAAGGCCTTACCTGTGAACTGTTTTGGTGTCTTTGGACTTGGCACTCAGCTGAACTGCCTTGGGGAGAGCCTGAGCGGGAGTGCGGAGAACTTTGGCCTTTGTCTAGGGCCCCAGTCTGAGCCGCTGAGCCAGACGGAGCTAATAGAGTTTGGCTCTGGGTCACAGGCAGACATTGTGAGCGATCTGCCCCGTCAAGATCCGCCCTCAGTGTTGCAGAGCTGGAATTGGGTGGGAGCTGGTAACCCAGCGACCAAGTAGCCTAAGGGCGGGGTCTGAGCCGCCTTGCAGCCCTAACCATCGGGGGCAGAGGGAGACCAGTTTTGGCACACTGGGTAAGTGGATAGCCACTTCAGCAGTGATTCCAGCGACAAGCACTTCCCTGAGAAAGCTTCTGCTCAGTAAGTGAACAAATTCAAAGTGCCTTTTAAGTGGGCTGAAGAGAGATTTAGGGTGTCTACCTGCTGGGGTTTGAGAAACTAGCAGCCTCCAGTCATATCAGAACTGTGATTAACATCTCATACCCCAGAAGAACACATGTTGCCCAGACAATATTCAATAGCATATACATACTGCTTTGTTTTTGGTTGTGTGTGTGTTTTTTGTTTTTTGTTTGGTTGTTTTCTTTGTTTATTTTGATGTTGTGGAATGTTGTTTTGTTTTTTAAGTTCAACCTTTTCCATACAGATCCTTTTTCTTTCTCAATTTTTCTAGTTTAATTATAATTTCCCATTGCTGCCCATTTCAATAATCAGAAGTTCATTTTTGTTAGTGTTTCTACCGCTATTATTTGGTTTTTCCAGCCAATTTTATCCCGTAAAGTTTTCTGTTTGCTTGTTTTGGTTTGATTTTTAGCATTTTTGTCTTTCCTCTCTACTTGGTGGAGGTGGGGTAATGTGTCTGATCAGGTTAGCAAAGAGCTGCTGACCTCAAGGGAACCACCCCACTGGGCACCCCCAGAAGGTGTTTTTTTTTTTTAAGGTTCTATCAAAGTACCCTACTGTACACCTATATTGCTCTGTCTCCCTCTTTCTGTGCCTCTCTTCTTTTTGTCAATATTCCTTTTACCCACCCACTCTCCTTTCTCTATTTTTCTTTTTTTTTTTTTTCTTATCACTCGGTCCTCCTTTCTTTCATCCCTTTTTTGCTCTTAAACCTTGTCACCCTTCTGGTCCTGTAACCCTTAGTCCACAGGCATGAGAACTTAAAGAGCAAGAGGAAGTGAAAGGAAAATTAGGGCAAGTAAACAGATAAAAGAAATCACCCATGAGGAAGAATCAGCAGAAAACTCCAGGCAACATGAAGAACCAGTCCAGAACAACCCCGCCAAGGGACCATGAGGTAGCTACTGCAGAGGATTCCACCTATACAGAAATGTTAGGAATGACAGAAAGGGAATTTAGAATACACATGTTGAAAACAATGAAAGAAATGATGGAAACAATGAAGGAAACTGCTAATAAAGTGGAAAATAACCAAAAGGAAATTCAAAAACAGAATCAAATAGGAGATGAACGATATGAAGAATATAAAAAGGATATAGCAGAGCTGAAGGAAATGAAACAGTCAATCAGGGAACTTAAAGACGCAATGGAAAGTATCAGCAACAGGTTAGACCATGCAGAAGAAAGAATTTCAGAGGTAGAAGGCAAAGTTTTTGAGATAACTCAGATAGTAAAAGAGGCAGAAAAGAAGAGAGAGAAAGCAGAACGTCAGAATTATGGGACTTTATGAAGCGTTCCAACATACGAGTTACAGGAATTCCAGAAGGGGAAGAAGAATGCCCCAGAGGAATGGAAGCCATACTAGAGAATATTATAAAAGAAAATTTCCCAAATATCACCAAAGATTCTGACACACTGCCTTCACAGGGCTATCAGACCCCAGGTCGCCTCAACTGTAACCGAGCTTGTCCAAGACACATTGAGATGAACCTGTCCAAAGTCAAGACAAAAGAAAAGATTCTGCAAGCTGCCAAGAGTAAGTGCCAGTTGACCTACAGGGGCAAATCCATCAGAGTGACTGCAGACTTCTCTAATGAAACTTTCCAAGCAAGAAGACAATGGTCATCTACCTTTAATCTACTTAAACAGAACAATTTCCAGCCCAGAATTCTGTACCCTCTTAAGCTAAGCTTCAAAATTGACGGAGAAATCAAATCATTTACGGATATACAAACATTGAGGAAATTCGCCACAACAAGACCAGCTCTACAGGAAATACTTCAACCTGTTCTGCACACTGACCACCACAATGGATCACCAGCAAAGTAAGAACTCAGAAATTAAAGGACAGAACCAAACCTCTACACTGATGCAAAAGATAAAACTAAGCAATGGACTCTCACAAAATAAGATGAATAGAATACTACCACACTTATCAATTATCTCAATAAATGTTAATGGCTTGAATTCCCCACTGAAGAGACATAGATTGGTTCACTGGATTAAAAAACACAAGCCATCCATTTGCTGTCTGCAAGAAACACACCTAGCTTCAAAAGACAAATTAAAGCTCCGAGTCAAGGGTTGGAAGACAATTTTTCAGGCAAATGGAATTCAGAAGAAAAGAGGAGTTGCAATCTTATTTTCAGACACATGTGGATTTAAAGCAACTAAAGTCAAAAAAGACAAAGATGGTCACTTTATATTGGTCAAGGGCAAAATACAACAAGAAGACATTTCAATTCTAAATATCTATGCACCCAATTTAAATACTCCCAGATTCTTGAAACAGATCTTACTTAGTCTGAGCAATATGATATCTGATAATACCATAATAACAGGGGACCTTAACACTCCTCTTACCGAGCTCGACAGATCCTCTAAACAGAAATTAAACAAGGATATAAGAGATTTAAATGAGACCCTAGAACAACTGTGCTTCATAGACGCATATAGAACACTCCACCCCAAAGATAAAGAATATACATTCTTCTCATCACCCCATGGAACGTTCTCCAAAATTGATCATATCCTGGGACACAAAACAAATATCAACAGAATCAAAAGAATTGAAATTTTACCTTGTATCTTCTCAGACCATAAGGCACTAAAGGTGGAACTCAACTCTAACAAAAATGCTCGACCCCACCCAAAGGCATGGAAACTAAACAATCTTCTGTTGAATAACAGATGGGTGAAGGAAGAAATAAAACAGGAAATCATTAACTTCCTTGAGCATAACAACAATGAAGACACAAGCTACCAAAACCTGTGGGATACTGCAAAAGCAGTTTTGAGAGGAAAATTCATCGCTTTAGATGCCTACATTCGAAAAACAGAAAGAGAGCACATCAACAATCTCACAAGAGATCTTATGGAATTGGAAAAAGAAGAACAATCTAAGCCTAAAGTCAGTAGAAGAAAAGAAATATCCAAAATCAAATCAGAGATCAATGAAATTGAAAACAAAAGAATCATTCAGAAAATTAATGAAACAAGGAGTTGGTTTTTTCAAAAAATAAATAAAATAGATAAACCATTGGCCAGACTAACGAGGAATAGAAAAGTAAAATCTCTAGTAACCTCAATCAGAAATGATAAAGGGGAAATAACAACTGATCCCACAGAGATACAAGAGATCATCTCTGAATACTACCAGAAACTCTATGCCCAGAAATTTGACAATGTGAAAGAAATGGATCAATATTTGGCATCACACCCTCTCCCTAGACTCAGCCAGGAAGAAATAGAGCTCCTGAACAGACCAATTTCAAGCACTGAGATCAAAGAAACAATAAAAAGTCTTCCAACCAAAAAATGCCCTGGTCCACATGGCTTCACTCCAGAATTCTATCAAACCTTCAAGGAAGAGCTTATTCCTGTACTGCAGAAATTATTCCAAAAAATTGAGGAAGAAGGAATCTTCCCCAACACATTCTATGAAGCAAACATCACCCTGGTACCAAAACCAGGAAAAGACCCAAACAAAAAGGAGAATTTAAGACCAATCTCACTCATGAATATAGACGCAAAAATTCTCAACAAAATCCTAGCCAATAGATTACAGCTTATCATCAAAAAAGTCATTCATCATGATCAAGTCGGCTTCATCCCAGGGATGCAAGTCTGGTTTAACATACGCAAGTCTATAAACGTTATCCACCATATTAACAGAGGCAAAAATAAAGATCACATGATCCTCTCAATAGATGCAGAAAAAGCATTTGATAAAATCCAGCATCCTTTTCTAATTAGAACACTGAAAAGTATAGGCATAGGTGGCACATTTCTAAAACTGATTGAAGCTATCTGTGACAAACCCACAGCCAATATTTTACTGAACGGAGTAAAACTGAAAGCTTTTCCTCTTAGAACTGGAACTAGACAAGGTTGTCCTCTGTCACCTTTACTATTCAACGTAGTGCTGGAAGTTCTAGCCAATACAATTAGGCAAGACAGGAAATAAAGGGAATCCAAATGGGAGCAGAGGAGGTCAAACTCTCCCTCTTTGCTGACAACATGATCTTATACTTAGAGATCCCCAAAGACTCAACCACAAGACTCCTAGAAGTCATCAAAAAATACAGTAATGTTTCAGGATATAAAATCAATGTCCACAAGTCAGTAGCCTTTGTGTACACCAATAACAGTCAAGATGAGAAACTAATTAAGGACACAACTCCCTTCACCATAGTCTCCAAGAAAATGAAATAACTAGGAATATACCTAACGAAGGAGGTGAAGGACCTCTATAAAGAAAACTATGAAATCCTCAGAAAGGAAATAGCAGAGGATATTAACAAATGGAAGAACATACCATGCTCATGGATGGGAAGAATCAACATTGTTAAAATGTCTATACTTCCCAAAGCAATCTACCTATTCAATGCCATTCCTATCAAAATACCAACATCGTACTTTCAAGATTTGGAAAAAATGATTCTGCGTTTTGTATGGAACCGGAAAAAACCCCGTATAGCTAAGGCAGTTCTCTGTAACAAAAATAAAGCTGGGGGCATCAGCATACCAGATTTTAGTCTGTACTACAAAGCCATAGTGCTCAAGACAGCATGGTACTGGCACAAAAACAGAGACATAGACACTTGGAATCGAATTGAAAACCAAGAAATGAAACTAACATTTTACAACCACCTAATCTTTGATAAACCAAACAAGAACATACCTTGGGGGAAAGACTCCCTATTCAATAAATGGTGTTGGGAGAGCTGGATGTCTACATGTAAAAGCCAGAAACTGGACGCACACCTTTCCCCACTCACAAAAATTGATTCAAGATGGATAAAGGACTTAAACTTAAGGCATGAAACAATAAAAATCCTCCAAGAAAGCATAGGAAAAACACTGGAAGATATTGGCCTGGGGAAAGACTTCATGAAGAAGACTGCCATGGCAATTGCAACAACAACAAAAATAAACAAATTGGACTTCATGAAACTGAAAAGCTTCTGTACAGCTAAGGAGACAATAACCAAAGCAAAGAGACAACCTACACAATGGGAAAGGATATTTGCATATTTTCAATCAGACAAAAGCTTGATAACTAGGATCTATAGAGAACTCAAATTAATCCACATGAAAAAAGCCAACAATCCCATATATCAATGGGCAAGAGACATGAATAGAACTTTCTCTAAAGATGACAGACGAATGGCTTACAAACACCTGAAAAAATGTTCATCATCTCTATATATTAGAGAAATGCAAATCAAAACAACCCTGAGATATCATCTAACCCCAGTGAGAATGGCCCACATCACAAAATCTCAAAACTGCAGATGCTAGCGTGAATGTGGAGAGAAACGAACACTTTTTCGCTGCTGGTGGGACTGTGAACTAATACAACCTTTTTGGAAGGAAGTATGGAGAAACCTCAAAGCACTCAAGCTAGACCTCCCATTTGATCCTGCAATCCCATTACTGGGCATCTACCCAGAAGGAAAGAAATCCTTTTATCATAAGGACACTTGTACTAGACTGTTTATTGCAGTTCAATTTACAATTGCCAAAATGTGGAACCAGCCTAAATGCCCACCAACGCAGGAATGGATTAACAAGCTGTGGTATATGTATACCATGGAATACTATTCAGCCATTAAAAAAAATGGAGACTTTACATCCTTCGTATTAACCTGGATGGACGTGGAAGACATTATTCTTAGTAAAGCATCACAAGAATGGAGAAGCATGAATCCTATGTACTCAATTTTGATATGAGGACAATTAATGACAATTATGGTTATGGGGGGGGAAACAGAAAGAGGGAAGGAGGGAGGTGGGTGGGGCCTTGGTGTGTGTCACACTTTATGGGGGCAAGACATGATTGCAAGAGGAACTTTACCTAACAATTGCAATCAGTATAACCAGGCTTATTGTACCCTCAATGAATCTCCAACAATAAAAAAAAAATAGCATCCCTGACTGATATTTCATACAATGTCTAATCATTCGTTTCGTTATATATTATGTACTATAGGGTTTTGGTGGTTTATTCTACTAGAAGTTTTCTTTAATGAGAGCAGAAGCCATGTCTCTCTTATTCATAAATATATTCACTGTACCTTACATAGTACATGTATGCCACATGGTTAACACTCAGTAATTATATTTTGATTGAATTGATTAGTTGTGCTTATTTATTGATGCTGAGATAGAGGGAGATAGCTAAGGTAAGTCCCACATTTCTAGCATTTCTAGCATGGTCAGTGGTTCTCAACCTTCCTAATGCTGCGACCCTTTAATACAGTTCCTCATGTTGTGGTAACCCCCAACTATAAAATTATTTTCATTGCTACTTCATAACTGTAATATTGCTACTGTTATGAATCATAATGTAATATCTGATATGCAGGATGTATTTAGGCGACCCCTGTGAAAGGGTCATTTGACCTCCGAAGGGGTCGTGACTCTCAGGTTGAGAACTGCTGATCTAGGTAGTGAATTGTGCAACTCATGAAGATAAAGAGTATAGCAAGAAGAATACATTTTTTGGTTTGATAATGTTTGAAGTGCCTATAGGACAACCAACTATAAATGAGTTTCCAAAAGTCAATTCTGCAATGAAGGAGAAAGACATTGCCTAGAGCATATTGTAGCATTCTCGGTTTCAAGACAGTAATTAGGACAAAGGAGGACTAGTGGAAATTGTTCAGGTGGAATTTGTAGACCTACTTTGAAGATCAACCCATATATTATATCTAAGTATTCTTTAGTTTTTACAATTCTATCTACATTACAGTTTGATTTTCCACCCTCTTGAGTTAAGTGATCTTCTTTTCTTCTCTGAATAATTAATATGAGTCCTTAGTCTTTATAAGTAATAGTAATAGATATAAAGTTAGTATTTTCTTCTTTTTAAAGGAATTTACATTACAAAATACTAAGATAATAGCAGCAAAAGATTTGTCTTTGAATTTATATGAGGGGCAGATCACTGTTCTTCTAGGACCTAATGGAGCAGGAAAGTCAACTACCTTATCTATTCTCACAGGTATGTATTTAGGGTCACCATCAGTAGAGAACTGTTGACCAAACTAGGAGGTTTCTGTGTATGCTCTTTACAAATTTTTAAATTTATACATACAATTGTACATATTTAGGAGTATGATGTGATGTTTTGAAACATATATACATTGTATAATTGCCTTAATCTTTGTGGTGAGGATATATAAAATCCTTTCTGCTAGCTATTTTGTCATATGATACCTTTTGTTGACTATAGTATTCCCTGCAGTAGTACACCAGCATTTATTCTTCCTTTCTAATGATAACTTTGTACTAATTGACCAATCCCTACCTATCTTCCCTTTCTTTTATCTTCCCCAGTTGCTGGTAAGCACTATTTTATTTATGCCTTCTATGAGATTAACTTTTTAAGATTCTGCATAGGAATGAGAACACATATTTGTCTTTCTGTGTTTTACTTATTTCATTTAACATTACATCTTCCATGTTCATCAGAGGACAAGATTTCTTTTTTTTTTTTTTTTTTTTTTTTTTAATTTTTTTTTTTTTTTTTTATTGTTGGGGATTCATTGAGGGTACAATAAGCCAGTTACACTGATTGCGATTGTTAGGTAAAGTCCCTCTTGCAATCATGTCTTGCCCCCATAAAATGTGACACACACTAAGGCCCCACCCTCCTCCCGCCATCCCTCTTTCTGCTTCCCCCCCCATAACCTTAATTGTCATTAAATGTCCTCATATCAAGATTGAGTACATAGGATTCATGCTTCTCCATTTTTGTGATGCTTTACTAAGAATAATGTCTTCCACTTCCATCCAGGTTAATACGAAGGATGTAAAGTCTCCATTTTTTTTAATGGCTGAATAGTATTCCATGGTATACATATACCACAGCTTGTTAATCCATTCCTGGGTTGGTGGGCATTTAGGCTGTTTCCACATTTTGGCAATGGTAAATTGAGCTGCAATAAACAGTCTAGTACAAGTGTCCTTATGATAAAAGGATTTTTTTCCTTCTGGGTAGATGCCCAGTAATGGGATTGCAGGATCGAATGGGAGGTCTAGGTTGAGTGCTTTGAGGTTTCTCCATACTTCCTTCCAGAAAGGTTGTACTAGTTTGCAGTCCCACCAGCAGTGTAAAAGTGTTCCCTTCTCTCCACATCCACGCCAGCATCTGCAATTTTGAGATTTTGTGATGTGGGCCATTCTCACTGGGGTTAGATGATATCTCAGGGTTGTTTTGATTTGCATTTCTCTAATATATAGAGATGATGAACATTTTTTCATGTGTTTGTTAGCCATTCGTCTGTCGTCTTTACAGAAAGTTCTATTCATGTCTCTTGCCCATTGATATAAGGGATTGTTGGCTTTTTTCATGTGGATTAATTTGAGTTCTCTATAGATCCTGGTTATCAAGCTTTTGTCTGATTGAAAATATGCAAATATCCTTTCCCATTGTGTAGGTTGTCTCTTTGCTTTGGTTATTGTCTCCTTAGCTGTACAGAAGCTTTTCAGTTTAATGAAGTCCCATTTGTTTATTTTTGTTGTTGTTGCCATTGTCATGGCAGTCTTCTTCATGAAGTCTTCCCCCAGGCCAATATCTTCCAGTGTTTTTCCTATGCTTTCTTTGAGGATTTTTATTGTTTCATGCCTTAAATTTAAGTCCTTTATCCATCTTGAATCAATTTTTGTGAGTGGGGAAAGGTGTGGGTCCAGTTTCAGTCTTTTACATGTAGACATCCAGTTCTCCCAACACCATTTATTGAATAGGGAGTCTTTCCCCCAAGGTAAGTTCTTGTTTGGTTTATCAAAGATTAGGTGGTTGTAAGATGTTAGTTTCATTTCTTGGTGTTCAATTCGATTCCAAGTGTCTATGTCTCTGTTTTTGTGCCAGTACCATGCTGTCTTGAGCACTATGGCTTTGTAGTACAGACTAAAATCTGGTATGCTGATGCCCCCAGCTTTATTTTTGTTACTAAGAACTGCCTTAGCTATACGGGGTTTTTTCCGGTTCCATACAAAACGCAGAATCATTTTTTCCAAATCTTGAAAGTACGATGTAGGTACTTTGATAGGAATGGCATTGAATAGGTAGATTGCTTTGGGAAGTATAGACATTTTAACAATGTTGATTCTTCCCATCCATGAGCATGGTATGTTCTTCCATTTGTTAATATCCTCTGCTATTTCCTTTCTGAGGATTTCATAGTTTTCTTTATAGAGGTCCTTCACCTCCTTCGTTAGGTATATTCCTAGGTATTTCATTTTCTTTGAAACTATGGTGAAGGGAGTTGTGTCCTTAATTAGCTTCTCATCTTGACTGTTATTGGTGTATACAAAGGCTACTGACTTGTGGACATTGATTTTATATCCTGAAACATTACTGTATTTTCTGATGACTTCTAGGAGTCTTGTGGTTGACTCTTTGGGGTTCTCTAAGTATAAGATCATGTCGTCAGCAAAGAGGGAGAGTATGACCTCCTCTGCTCCCATTTGGATTCCCTTTATTTCCTTGTCTTGCCTAATTGTATTGGCTAGAACTTCCAGCACTATGTTGAATAGTAAAGGTGACAGAGGACAACCTTGTCTGGTTCCAGTTCTAAGAGGAAAAGCTTTCATTTTTACTCCATTCAGTAAAATATTGGCTGTGGGTTTGTCATAGATAGCTTCAATCAGTTTTAGAAATGTGCCACCTATGCCTATACTCTTCAGTGTTCTAATTAGAAAAGGATGCTGGATTTTATCAAATGCTTTTTCTGCATCTATTGAGAGGATCATGTGATCTTTATTTTTGCCTCTGTTAATATGGTGGATAACGTTTATGGACTTGCGTATGTTAAACCAGCCTTGCATCCCTGGGATGAAGCCTACTTGATCATGATGAATGACTTTTTTGATGATAAGCTGTAATCTATTGGCTAGGATTTTGTTGAGAATTTTTCCATCTATATTCATGAGTGAGATTGGTCTGAAGTTCTCCTTTTTGCTTGGGTCTTTTCCTGGTTTTGGTATCAGGGTGATGTTTGCTTCATAGAATGTGTTGGGGAAGATTCCTTCTTCCTCAGTTTTTTGGAATAATTTCTGCAGTACAGGAATAAGCTCTTCCTTGAAGGTTTGATAGAATTCTGGTGTGAAGCCATCTGGACCAGGGCATTTTTTAGTTGGAAGCTTTTTTATTGTTTCTTTGATCTCAGTGCTTGAAATTGGTCTGTTCAGGAGGTCTATTTCTTCCTGGCTAAGTCTAGGGAGAGGGTGTGATTCGAAATATTGATCCATTTCCTTCACATTGTCAAATTTCTGGGCATAGAGTTTCTGGTAGTATTCAGAGATGATCTCTTGTATCTCTGTGGGATCAGTTGTTATTTCCCCTTTATCGTTTCTGATTGAGGTTATTAGAGATTTTACTTTTCTATTTCTAGTTAGTCTGGCCAATGGTTTATCTATTTTATTTATTTTTTCAAAAAACCAACTCCTTGTTTCATTAATTTTCTGAATGATTCTTTTGTTTTCAATTTCATTGATCTCTGATTTGATTTTGGATATTTCTTTTCTTCTACTGGGTTTAGGCTTAGATTGTTCTTCTTTTTCCAATTCCATAAGATCTCTTGTGAGATTGTTGATGTGCTCTCTTACTGTTTTTCGAATGTAGGCATCTAAAGCGATGAATTTTCCTCTCAAAACTGCTTTTGCAGTATCCCACAGGTTTTGGTAGCTTGTGTCTTCATTGTTGTTATGCTCAAGGAAGTTATTGATTTCCTGTTTTATTTCTTCCTTCACCCATCTGTTATTCAACAGAAGATTGTTTAATTTCCATGCCTTTGGGTGGGGTTGAGCATTTTTGTTAGAGTTGAGTTCCATCTTTAGTGCCTTATGGTCTGAAAAGATACAAGGTAAAATTTCAATTCTTTTGATTCTGTTGATATTTGTTTTGTGTCCCAGGATATGATCAATTTTGGAGAATGTTCCATGGGGTGATGAGAAGAATGTATATTCTTTATCTTTGGGGTGGAGTGTTCTATATACGTCTATCAAGCATAGTTGGTCTAGGGTCTCATTTAAATCTCTTACATCTTTGTTTAATTTCTGTTTAGAGGATCTGTCCAGCTCTGTAAGAGGTGTGTTAAAGTCCCCTGTTATGATGGTATTATCAGATATCATATTGCTCAGACTGAGTAAGGTCTGCTTCAAGAATCTGGGAGCATTTAAATTGGGTGCATATATATTTAGAATTGAAATGTCTTCTTGTTGTAGTTTTCCCTTGACCAATATAAAGTGACCATCTTTGTCTTTTTTGACTTTAGTTGCTTTAAATCCACATGTATCTGAAAATAAGATTGCAACTCCTCTTTTCTTCTGAATTCCATTTGCCTGAAAAATTGTCTTCCAACCCTTGACTCGGAGCTTTAATTTGTCTTTTTAAGCCAGGTGTGTTTCTTGCAGACAGCAAATGGATGGCTTGTGTTTTTTAATCCAGTCAGCCAATCTATGTCTCTTCAGTGGGTAATTCAAGCCATTAACATTTATTGAGATAATGGATAAGTGTGGTAGTATTCTATTTGTCTTATTTGGTGAGAGTCCATTGCTTAGTTTTATCTTTTGCATCAGTGTGGAGGTTAGGTTCTGTCCTTTGGTTTCTGAGTTCTTACTTTGCTGCTGATCCATTGTGGTGGTCAGTGTGCAGAACAGGTTGAAGTATTTCCTGTAGAGCTGGTCTTGTTGTGGCGAATTTCCTCAATGTTTGTATATCCGTAAATGATTTGATTTCTCCGTCAATTTTGAAGCTTAGCTTAGCAGGGTACAGAATTCTGGGCTGAAAATTGTTCTGTTTAAGTAGATTAAAGGTAGATGACCATTGTCTTCTTGCTTGGAAAGTTTCATTAGAGAAGTCTGTGGTAACTCTGATGGATTTGCCCCTGTAGGTCAACTGGCGCTTACTCCTGGCAGCTTGCAGAATCTTTTCTTTTGTCTTGACTTTGGACAGGTTCATCACAATGTGTCTTGGAGAAGCTCGTTTAGAGTTGAGGCGACCCGGGGTCCTATATCCCTCTGAAAGCAGTGTGTCAGAATCTTTGGTGATGTTTGGGAAATTTTCTTTTATAATATTCTCTAGTATGGCTTCCATTCCTCTGGGGCATTCTTCTTCCCCTTCTGGAATTCCTATAACTCGTATGTTGGAACGCTTCATAAAGTCCCATAATTCTGACAGTGAACGTTCTGCTTTCTCTCTCTTCTTTTCTGCCTCTTTTACTGTCTGAGTTATCTCAAGAACTTTGTCTTCTACCTCTGAAATTCTTTCTTCTGCATGGTCTAACCTGTTGCTGATACTTTCCATTGTATCTTTAAGTTCCCTAATTGACTGTTTCAGTTCCTTCAGGTCTGCTATATCCTTTTTATATTCTTCATATCGTTCATCTCTTATTTGATTCTGTTTTTGGATTTCCTTTTGGTTATTTTCCACTTTATTAGCAATTTCCTTCATTGTTTCCATCATTTCTTTCATTGTTTTCAACATGTGTATTCTAAATTCCCTTTCTGTCATTCCTAACATTTCTATACTGGTGGAATCATCTGCAGTAGCTACCTCATGGTCCCTTGGTGGGGTTGTTCTAGACTGGTTCTTCATGTTGCCTGGAGTTTTCTGCTGATTCTTCCTCATGAGTGATTTCTTTTATCTGTTTGCTTGCCCTAATTTTCCTTTCACTTCCTCTTGCTCTTTAAGTTCTTGTGCCTGTGGACTTAGCCTCCTGAGTAGCTGGACTACAGGCACTTGCTGCAACACCTAACTATTTTTAGAGATGGGATCTTGGCTCTTGCTCAGGCTGGTCTCAGAGGACAAATTTCTTCCTTTTGTGGTATTCCATTGTGTGTTTGTGTGTGTATATATATATATACCTTCTCTTTATCCATCCATCCATCCATTGTTGTACACACAGGTTGATTCCATATCTTGGCTGTTGTGAATAGGACTGAAATAAATATGAGAATGCAGATATCTCTTCATCACACTTATTTCATTTTATTTGGACTTAAACCCAATAGTAGAATTGCTGTATTATATATTAGATCTATTATTAATTTTTTAAGACAGTTCCATACTATTTTCCATGGCTGCTGTAGCTTGTCTCTTTACTCTGTTTCCTTTGCAGGGCATAAGCTTTACATGGTTTGTTATAATCCTACTTGTTCATTGGCTTTTTTTTTTGTCTATGCTTTTGAAGTCTTTTTAAATCTCAGATTATTGTGGGGAATATACATGTTTTGGTTATATAGCTTACTTTTGTATATTTTAAGTCAGAATTCTAGGTGTACCCTTCACCCAGAAAGTGTATAAAGTACCTTGTGATACACATGTTGGGTGGGTATTTACCCATCCCTTTTACCCTTTCCAAGTTCCTTATATTTTGGTGACTTTTACTTCCATGTGAGCACATAAATGTTGATCAAGTAATTCCAATTTAGTTTTGAGTATATGTAGTATTTGTTTATTCTTCTTACAATACTTCACTTAGGAAAATGCTCTCCCAATTCCATCCAGGTTGTTACAAAAGATACTAGATCAGTGTCTTTTTATGCCTAAATACTATTCTGTGATATACATATACAACATTTTATTAATCAATTCATGAATTGATGGGCTTTTGGGGTGTTTCTACATCTTTGTGATTGTGAATTGTTGTGCTATAAACATTCAAGTACAAGTGTCTTTTTTGAAGTGTATAAAATGTCTTTTTCCCCCTTTGGTTAAATGATTGAAGGATCAAATGGTAGGTCTACTTTAAATTCTTGAAGAATCTGCAGATTCCTTTCTCTAGTTGTTTAACTACTTTGCAGTCCCACCAAAAGTATATGAGTGTTTCTTTATCTCCATATCCACACCAACATTCCTTGCTTTGGAACTTTATGATGTGAGCCATTCTCACTGGAGTTACATGATATCTCATTGTGGTTTCGATTTATGTTTTTTCTCATGAATAGAGATACTGAGCTTTTTTCATGTATTTTTGACCATTAGTCTATTTTTGTTAGAAAAGTTTCTATCTTTGGCCCAACTTTTAATGGAGTTGTTTTATCTTTTCTTGTTGGTTGGTTTTCTTGAGTTCTTTGTAGATTCTGTTCATCAGTCTTTTATTGGATGCGTAGCATGGAAATTTCTTCTGCCATTCTGTAGGTTGTCTGATTGCTTTATGGATTGTTTCCTTGGCTGTGCAGAAACATTTTAACTTGATCAGGTCCCATTTATTTATTTTTGTAGAATGTCATATGGTAGTATGAGGATGTGTTCCTAACAACAACAAAAATTAATAGATAGGACTTGATCAAACTAAAAAATTTCTGCACAGGGAAGGACACAATCAATAGAGCAAATAACTACAGAATGGGAGAAAGTATTTGCATGCTATACATCAGTGTTAAAGGGATGATACTAGCATCTACAAGGAACTCAAGCAAATCAGGAAGAAAAGGGCAATATAAACAAATGGAAACTTTTCAAATGAAGATAGACAAATAGCCAACAAGCACATGAAAAAATTCTCAACATCTGTAATCGTCAGGGACATATAATCAACACTACAACGACATATCGCCTAACTCCATTAAAATGGCTCCTATCAAAAAGTCCCAAAGCATCAATTGCTAGCCAGGATGTAGAGAGAAAGGAACACTCTTAATTACACTGTTGGTGGGATTACAAACTAGTATAACCTCTGTGGAATGTAGTATCAAGTTAACTCAAAGAAGTAAAAGCCATTAAAAACAGTGATCGAATTGCCTAAGGTGCACAATACAAGGGGACATTTCAAAACAAGTAAGAGTAAATTATACATGTCTTACCGCAAAAAATAAGTGAGATGATGGTTATGTTAATCAATTTGATTTAAGCATTCCACATTATATATCAAATCATCACACTGTACCCCATAAATATATGCAGTTATGATTTAATAAAAATTAAATTTTAAAAATTGTATTATAGTATCTTTTGTAACCACCTGGATGTAACTGGGAACCATTCTCCTAAGTGAAGTAAGAATGGAAAAGAAAGACTACATGTACTCAATACTAAATTCAAACTAGTTGATCAACACTTATGTGCACATATGGAAGCAAAACTCAATGGAATTCAAACAGGTGTGAGAGAGGAGCAGGGGATGGGTACAATGCACATTTTCTGGGTGAAGAGCACACTTGGAACTTTGACTTAAAATGTACAAAAGCAAATTATGTAACCAAAATGCGTGTACCCACTTAATATTCTGAAATAAAAAGAAAAGAAAAAAAGGAAAAATAACTGCTGGACAGTTTCCATTTATATATAAATATGGCAAATAATTTTAAACTATTTTATGTTGTCGTTTTATCTTCCAACTAGATATTAACTTTGTGAGCATAAGGGTCCCGTCTCTGAATTTTTAAGAAAAAAAATGTACACAGTTTATAGTGCAGTTCTCAGATCATAATATAATTTAGAAATGTCAAATGGCTGACAGCAGAACTAGAATTTTGGAATACATCAAATTCTTTGAAACACTTTTATTGCTTTTTCAGTTTTATTCATTGAAAATTTGAATATATGAGTAAACAAAGAAAGGGAATATTTCTTTTCTTATCATCAGAAGATAACCATTGATGTATGCCAAACTTTTCTGTAGACAATATTCCTAATTCTTTTGAGTAATTCCTAAGTAGACTATGAAGTTGAGGTGCTAATTTATAGTATACCTGTATTATTGTCAAATTTTCTCATTGAAGTTTTGCTTCTGTCATGATTTCTGCTTAATTCTAGGTCTCCTTCCTTTTACCAGAGGAAAAGTCTGTATTAATGGATATAACATCTCAACGAACATGATTCAAGCTAGGCAAATCATGGGCTTTTGTCCCCAGGATAACCTGTTGTTTAAGAAGTTGACCCCATCAGAACACCTTTATTTCTACAGTGTGGTGAGCCAGAGTTATCTATGTTCTCTTTCTTCACTCTTTACACATAATTGAGGCCAAGGATCAATATTATTACCTCTATTTTGTAAAAGTTAATTTTTGAGACTTTTTTTATCATAAAGGGAGTCAAAGGGAAAAATAAAAGTATCTAGAAAGCTATGTAAGAAAAGTTATAAGAATTTTCTCTGGATAAAGAGGAAGTACCATGTACATTCTGGCTTCTCTTTCTAGGTAAAAGGAGTACCTCCAGAGAAACGTTCCATAGAAATTAAGAAAATGCTAACTGATTTTGGCCTGTTACATGTTTGTAATGTGCTTTCAATGAATCTGAGTGGAGGAACAAAGCGCAAACTCTCTGTCAGCATAGCACTTCTAGGGGACTCCAAGGTAAATAAGACTTCATTAACATGGATCCTCATTACAGCTAATCTTTAAACTCAGCTGGTACAAACCTGAGAGCTGATAAGTATCTAACTCTCTTAAAGAAATTTCCAAATGATAGAGGGGATTGATATGCTTGACTGGCTGATACCATGTGGTAATGAGTTTGAAATTATTAATTTTTATGAGTTCTTAATTCTGGCAGAGTCTAGATTCTGTACCTTAGCTTAAATATATCTCTCATGAATAATAAATTAGGCCACTAGTGGCACAATGTAAGTTAAATATGGTCTTGAAAGTTTTGTTCTGGTCTTTAGGTAGTGATTCTTGATGAGCCAACAGCTGGCATGGACCCAATTTCAAGGAGAGCTACCTGGGATATCCTTCAGCAGTATAAAGAAGATCGTACAATCTTACTGACTACCCACCACATGGATGAAGCTGATATCCTGGGTGATCGTATTGCCATCATGGTCAAAGGGACCCTGCAGTGCTGTGGCTCTCCAGTTTTCCTGAAAAGAAAATATGGTCTCTCTCATTTTGATCATTCTTTGGATGCTAATGCCTTAATGATATCTTCTAAAATAATTTTCATTATTGTTTATGTTTCTCTACACAGATCTTTAATAGCAAGCTATGTTCTATTGCACTAGTTCTAAACTATTTCAGTTGATTTTTATGGCTCTTGAAATTTAACCATGTCTTACCTATTTAGTTTTTTTTTTCCCCACTATGATCTAATAAGCACTTGGAAAATTTTCCTTACTAACCTCACAGAAGTTGTGTTTATTTCTCCCATGTGGCTCATTCTTAACTGTTTAATTTTTCATGAAAAAAGCTAATGTCTCCAAGAGATTGATAGATAGGTTAATGGCTATTACATTAGAGAGAAAGTTAGTGACCAGATATTTCTGACCACTTGATTTTTTCTGACTTTTGCTAGATCAATATCAAATCCCCAGGGCAATGAGTTAAATGTTTTCTAGCTTATTTTTATAAACTATACATGAAAGCTGACAGTAGGTCAATAATAATTTATTGGACAGAAAGTGAAGAGATAGTGGAATAAAATAGTCTTAACTTTGAGGAGTGAACAGACTCTGAATAAGATTGTATATCAATTATATATTATTGAGTTCTGAAATTACATGTCCCAGGACAATAGGTATATTAGGGCTTCAAAGTTGGAGGTTACAAATCAATGAGACTAGGTAAAAAATTACTTTATTCATTCATCATTAAGTTGGTATTTGAATTCATTCTTTAACTCACATTCATTGAATATCTTCTATGGATGCTAGTCAAACTTCGTATACATTATCTCATCTAATCTTCATAACCCCACCAGTTTATAGAGGAGAAAAACTGGGGCTTATATTTAAGTAACATTAAAATCATGCAATAAATGGCAGAGATTTGAACCTGGGTCCCTCTGACACCCAAGCCCATGCTTTCCACTTTAATACATTATCTCTTCTCCTTTACCCTTCTATATACTCTACTAAAGAGAATGTTGGGTTTTAATAGTAAGTTTGGTGAATGTCAGAAGTGGAGTGAATAATAATGTTGCCTTTGCACTTGTTGATGAGTATATAGAAACTTAGAGCTTGTTAACTGGGATCTGTAGAGTGTTGACAGTTACAAATAAAACTTAAAAAATCAACAGAGAAGGCTCTGGCGCCTGAAGCTCAGTGGCTAGGGTGCTGCTACATGCACAAGGACTGGGCCAGTTTGAACCCGGCCCTGGCCTGCCAAACAATGACAACTACAAAAAAAAAATAGCTGGCTGTTGTGGCAGATGCCTGTAGTCCCAGTTACTTGAGAGGCTGAAACAAGAGAATCCCTTAAGCCCAAGTGTTTGAGGTTGCTGGGAGCTGTGATGCCACAGCACTCTACCCAGGGTGACATAGTGAGACTCTGTCTCAAAAAAAAAAAAAAAAAAAGTCAATAGAGAAAATAAAATTTTTTGGAGGATGGATAAGTAAGTACATAAAAGCATGAGGATAAAAATTGCCTTTTATTCCCTGGGACAATGAGATCAGCATGGATGAGAAAGTTTATGTTGTTTTTGCCTTCTAGGGTAGAAACAGAAGGGAATTGAAAATAGCAAGAGTGGTTTCATTTGAGGTACTGATGTACATATAGGATGAATTTAGAAATATGGAATTCAGAATCCATCTTAAAGTGAAACATGCTAAAACAAGAATAAGGGCCACAAGACTGGAGAAAATAAGTATGTTCACATGCACATGAATTCTCACGTGCTCATGCATCTATCTTACCTATAAAATCCCTAAAGGATCAGAAAGACTTGATGACAGAAGGCCATGTGGTTCATTGTTACATTAGCAAAAAAAGAATTTCTAGTACCATGAGATAAAATTTTACAGTTTGCTTTCATTAATATAGTAAGATAAAAGTTTACACTTTAATTATATGTCCCTGACAATTGGCAAATGAACATTAACTATTTAAAGAGTGATGAAAGGGAAGAAATACAGCAAGATATAAAACAATAAAACTTTAACAAGTTTAGGAGAGTCAGAGCAAGAGGGTGGCCGAGTAACAGATTCTCTGCAGCTGGATACCGTGAGTCTGGGGAGAGAAGACTCCAGGCATCTCTGGCTGGTGGGATCTTCCTATAATCATTCCTTTGAGGATACAGGGAGTCAGCGAGAAACTTCTGGACCCCAAGGGGAGGACAAAAACAGTGGAAAACTGGCAAGTGGTTGCATGTGTTCGCTTGGTCTAATCCCGCCAGCAGCTGTAAGTACAGCAGCAGTAAGACTGCAAACCAGAAAGGCCTTGCCTGTGAACTGTTTTGGTGTTTTTGGACTTGGCACTCAGTTGAACTGCCCTGGGGGGAGCTTGAGCAGGAGTGCAAAGAACTTTGGGTGTTGTCTAGGGCCCCAGACTGAGCCGCTAGAGGGACAAAGCTAATAGTGTTCAGTTGTAGGCCACAGGGAGCCATTGTGAAAGAACTGCCCCAGCAAGCTCTGCCCTCAGGGTCTTAGAGCAAGGATCAGGCAGCAGCTAGTAACCTAGTGACTGAGTAGCCTAAAGGTGGGGACTGAGCTGCCTTATAGCCTTAACCCTCAGGGGCAGAGTGAGACAGGTTTTGGCACACTGGGTAAGTGGATAGCGACTTCAGCAGTGATCCCAGCAACAAGCACTTTTCTGGAAAAGCTTCTATTTAGCCAAGTTTAGAAGTTTAAAGTGCCTTTTAAGAGGGCTGAAGAGAGATTTAGGGTCTCCACCGTGCGGGGTTTGAGAAATCAGTGGAGGCTGCCAGTCATATCAGCATTGTGAGTAACATCTCATACCCCAGAAGACCACCTGTTTGCCCAGACAATATTCAACAAGATATATATACTGCTTTGTTTTTGGTTGTTTGGTTTTTTTTTTGTGGTTGTTTTGTTTTTTAATTTCAACCTTTTCTGTACAGATTTTTTCTTTTCTTTTTTCTTTCTTTCTCCATTTTTTCTTGTTTAAATACTTTCCCATTGCTCCCTTTTAAAATAATTAGAACTTCATTTTTGCTAGTATTTCTACCACTATTATTTGGTTTTTCACCCAATTTTATCCCATCAAGTTTTCTGTTTGCTTGTTTTGGTTTGATTTATAGCATTTTTGTCTTTCTTCTCTACTTGGTGGAGGTGGGGTACTGAATCCAATCAGGTTAGCAAAGAGCTGCTGACCTCAAGGGAACCACCCAACCAGGCACCCCCAGAGGTTGGGTTTTTTTTAAGGTTGTGTTAAAGTACCCTACTGTACACCTATATTGCTCTGTCTCCCTCTTTTTGTGCCTCTCTTCTTTTTGTCAATATTCCCTTTTACCCACCCCCTCTCCTTTCTCTATTTTCTTTTCTTTCTTTCTTTCTTTTATCCCTTCTTGCTCTTCAACCTTCTCACCCTTCTGATCCTGTACCAAAAAGACTCATCAAAACCTTAGTCCACAGACATGAGAACTTAAAGAACAAGAGGAAGTGAAAGGAAAATTAGGGCAAGGAAACAGATAAAAGAAATTACTCATGAGGAAGAATCAGCAGAAAACTCCAGGCAACATGAAGAACCAGTCCAGAACAACCCCTCCAAGATACCATGAGGTAGCTACTGCAGAGGATTCCACCAATAAAGAAATGTTAGGAATGACTGAAAGGGAATTTAGAATACACATGATGAAAACAATGAAGGAAATGATGGAAACAATGAAGAAAACTGCTAATAAAGTGGAGATAACCAAAAGGAAATCCAAAAACAGAATCAAATAAGAGATGAACGATATGAAGAATATAGAAAGGATATAGCAGAGCTAAAGGAACTGAAACAATTAGGGAACTTAAAGATGCAATGGAAAGTATCAGCAACAGGTTACACCATGCAGAAGAAAGAATTTCAGAGGTAGAGGAAAAAGTTCTTGAGAAACTCAGATAGTTAAAGAGGCAGAAAAGAAGCAAGAGAAAACAGAACGTTCACTGTCAGAATTATGGAACTTTATGAAGCATTCCAACATACAAGTTATAGGAATCCCAGAAGGGGAAGAACAATGCCCATAACAGGGGACTTTAATTACACTCCTCTTACAGAGCTGGAAAGATCCTCTAAACAGACATTAAACAAAGATATAAGAGATTTAAATGAGAATCTAGAACAACTGTGCGACTGACTGAAGAAATATAGACTTAGAAACAAGGGTAAAGGAAGATGAGAGACAAGAGCAGAGAGAGGGAAGGAGGGAGGGGGTGGGGCCTTGGTGTGTGTCACACTTTATGGGGGCAAGACATGATTGCAAGAGGGACTTTACCTAACAAATGCAATCAGTGTAACCTGGCTTATTGCACCCTCAATGAATCCCCAACAATAAAAAAAAAAAAAAACTTTAACAAGTTTAAATTCTGTAGTAATAAAAACCTAGTACACCCTGAAGGTTAAGGAGTCAGGAATGAGTCAAAAGATTGACTGATAAAGATTAATTTTTTAAAGAGAGCCTGTTTTTTGGCAGGGGAGAGGATGAGTTAAGTGTTTAATTTGAGCACATTCCAGTTTTATTTTTTTTAATTAAAAGAATTTTCATTTGGGCAGGTTTGTGGCATATTTAAATGAAGCAAACAGGAGAAATTTATACCTATGAAACAAAAACTTAAATGATGTGCTAGGTCTAAAGATAATGATTTTGGCATTCAATGTTTACTGTTACTTTCTATGTTAATTGTATTCATTAATATTAATACCTGTTAATGAAAAAGTACTAATACCCATAATACCATTTTGTATGTTAGATCTCTTGTCACACATACTAATCTTTAACTTTGTTAACTGGGATCTCCCCAGTTATTCTAACTTTTAATTCTCTCTTTCTTTAACCATTCTTTAGGCACTAAAAGCTTACTGCTTTTTACTCTGTGTTGATACGTAAATGCACATGGTGTCAATCAACATGTGGATCTCAGTAATTGCCTGGACACTCTTTACAAAGAAGGCATTAAAAAAATTTTACATATGATAGACTAGGAAAATTAAATTACTTGTGCTTTCAAAGAAGAGAGTAAGGAGAAACTTTCAAGGGTGATTAGTGGGTCCACAAATATGGTGTATCTTGAAAGGGTACAGGTGAAATTTACTAAGTGTAGAGTATAAGGGTTTGAACACAATAATTAAGAAAATGTCATGAAGGCTATTTTGACCAGTTTGGTGAAAATATTTCAAACTGTATATAAATTCAGCACATAGTACCTCATGATTGCATTATTGTACACAGCTATGATTTAATAAAAAAAGAAAATACACAAAATAGAATATTAATTTCTATTAATAGAAATAGCCTAGGCAGCGCCTGTGGCTCAAGGAGTAGGGCACCGGTCCCATATGCTGGAGGTGGCAGGTTCAAACCTAGCCCCGGCCAAAAACAAACAACAACAACAAAAAAAATAGAAATAGCCTGCAGTGATAAGCCACTCAACTTTGTACCTCAGTTTTTTAATTTGCAAAGTGGAATAATAATGTCTTCCTTGCTATAAGCCAGGTAACTGAGATAGAGTATTTTCTGAGACCATTTCTTATGCTTAAGATCTAAGATTTGGCTTTTTGTTTTCATAAACGGGGAGAGAAAAGTGAGAGGAGTTTTCTGCTAGATATTTCCAGTGACTTTTTTTCCAATCTGAGGAATTATTCTATACTTGCAAAATGCAGAATAAGCCCTGATTGCTGCCTTACGGCATTCAGGTCTTTCTCAATATTACCTTTTTAGTTAGATGTTCTCTGGGCCACATCTAAATTTCAACCCTTCATCCTTATCATTTCATTTTGCCCTTTCCTTCTCCTGTTTTCTCCTTAGCACTGCTACTAATGCACTACATATTTTTCTAATTAATTTTACTTTTCTATCTCCTCACTGAACTATAAATCATGACATTTTTGGCTTTCTGTTTTTTTTTTTAACATTTTTAGCTTTCTGGATAACTGCAATATCCTTAGGCTCTAAGATATTGCCTGTTGCACAGTAGGTGTACGATAAACATATACTGAATGAATTAATATTTACCACTGTATTCTCAGATCCCAGATTGCAGTTTCATGAAGAAAGGGGATTATATAACAGAGGACTTTTACTGTTGTTTTCTATAATCTATCTCATTATCATCTCTGAATTCTTAGAGCAGCATTTGACAACTTTAGTGATGTATCTCCTTAGAGTCATAACCAGATCACTTATGACACGTAATGTCTTCTTTCCTATGCAGCTAGCAAACCTGAATGATAGAGATGAAGCATGGTTTACAAAGAGTATAACAAAATTTTTAAAAAATGTATGCTGCTTCATTTGGTTTTCCACATGGGTTTTTTCAGGTGTGGGATATCACATTATCATGGTGAAGAAGCCTGATTGTGATGTTGAAAATATTCTCCAACTGATTAATCAGTACATACCAACTGCAAGTTTGGAGAGCAATGTTGCATCCGAATTATCATTTATCCTACCCAGAGAGTACACACACAGGTATGGATCCAGGACATGTTAAATGAATGGTTTTGGCAGAAATCACGGTTAATTTTCAAAGTTTTCTTAGGCTTGAAAAATAATTCCTTTGTTGCCAGTTCACATGTAATGGTTAGAATTGTATTTCCTGACAATTTCACTCATTATACAGAGAGATGACACCTAAGTTAAATTTCATTTAGGCTTGCGTTAATGCCTTTATTTTTATTTCTTATAATCTAGTGTTAATCAGAGGTAAGATATGGTAAATTAGTGGTATACATTTCCCTCCTGGTGAGTAAAGTGAACTTTTTTTGTCTTATGAAGAAAGGCTTTTTTGTTTTTTAAACTTTTATTTTTAATTGACAAATAATAATTGTATAAATCGATAGAGTACAATATAATGTTTTAACATACGGTTACATTGTGGAATGATTAAATCAAGCTAAATAGCAAATCCATCACCTTAAACACTTAAGACATTTTAGTGGTGAAACATTTAAATTTATTCCTTTACAAATCTGGAAATATACACTGAATTATTATTTATTGTAATCATCATTTTGTGCAATAGATCACTAAAGATTATTCTTCCCATCCAGTTGAAACTTTTTGATCAGTACCTTCCCTTTCTCCAATCCCTGCATTCCCAAAGCCTCTGGTAAACAAAATTCAGTTCTGTACTTTTTTGAGTTTGGCCTTTTTAGAGTCTGTATATAAGTGAGATCATAAAGTATTTGTCTTTTTTTGACTGGTTTATTTGACTTAGCATAATGTGCTCCAGTCTCATTTATGTTTTTGCAAATGATAGAAATTCTTCCTTCTTAGGCAACTGGTATTCCCTTGTGTGTATATATACCGCATATTTTTTATCCATTTATCTGATGATAGGTTGTTTCTGTATTTTAGCCATTGTGAATAATGCTACAATAAACATAGGAGTACAGACATCTCTTCAGGATACTGATTTCAATTCCTTTCAATATTACCCAGAAGTTAGATTTCTGGATCATGTGATAATTCTATTTTTTGTTTTCTGAAGAATCTTTATACTATTTTCCATAATGGCTGTATTAATTTTCATTCCTATCAACAGTGCACACCATTTGCCCACACCTTCAGCAATGCTTACTTTTTGAATTTTAGTAATAGCTATTATAACAAGTGTGAGATGATATCTTGCTATGGTTGTAATTTGAATTTCCTTGATTGTTAGTGATAATGAACAATTTTTCTTTATTTTTTGACCACTTTTCATTTTTCTGTTGACTCTTTTTATTTTCTTTGAGAAGTGTCTATAGCCATTTTATTGTGCTTTTTAAAAAAAATTGTTTCACAATATTGCATATAATACAAATTGAAAGTTTGTGGCAACTCTGCACTGAGCAAGCCTATCATCACCATTTTTCCAATAGCATGTGCCTAATTGTGTTTCTGTATCACATTTTAGTAATTCTTATAATATTTCAAACCTTTTCATTATTATTATATATGTTGTGGTGATCTGTGATTTTTGAATTTACCACTGAAATTGTTTTGAAGCACCAGCAATTATGCTCAGGTAAAACAGTGAACTTTAAAAAAAGTATTATTTTTAAATTTCAGAATATTATAAGGGTATACATATTTTGGTTACATAATTTACTTTTGTACATTTAATTCAAAGTTTTGTGTGCCCTTCATCCAGAATGCATGCATTGTATCCATTGGGTGTGAATTAACCCCACTTAATTGATAAATGTTATGTGTGTTTTGATTGCTCTATCACTGGCCATTTCCCCATATTTCTTCATCTCCTTAGGCCTCCCTATTCCTGGAGGTGCAACAATATTACTGTTAGGCCAATTAAGAACTGCAACCAAAAAATAGCCAGGCATTGTGGCGGGCGCCTGTAGTCCCAGCTACTCCGGAGGCTGAGGCAAGAGAATCGCTTAAGCCCAGGAGTTGGAGGTTGCTGTGAGCTGTGTGAGGCCACGGCACTCTACCGAAGGCCAGAAAGTGAGACTCTGTCTCTACAAAAAAAAAAAAGAACCCTTCTATAGCCTCCACCTGTTCAAGTGAAAGAAAGTGTCTTGCATCTCTCACTTTGTATCAAAAGCTACAAATAAGTTTAGTCAGGAAGGTATGTCAAGAGCCAAGATCAAAGCTGAAAGCTTCTTGTACCAAATAGTCAAGTTGTGAGTGCAAAAGAAAAGTTCTTGAAGGAAATTAAAAGTGCTGTTCCAGTGAACACAAATGATAGGAAATTGAAGCAGCCTTATTACTAATATGGAGACAGATTCAGTGGTCTGGGTAAAAGATCAAACCAGCCATAACATTTCCTTAAGCCAAAGCCTAACCTAGGTCCAAACCCTAACTCTCTTTAATTCATTTAAAGCTGAGAAAGGAGAGGAAGCTGCAGTAGAAAATTTTGAAGCTAATAGAGGTTAATTCATGGTGTGTAAGGACAGAAGCCAGATGTCATCTTAACATTAAAGTGCAAGGTGAAAGAGTAAAAGTGCTGCTGTAGAAACTGAAGCAAGTTAATCACAGATCTAACTAAGATAGTTAATGAAAGTGGCTACACTAAAAAACAGATTTTCAATCTACATTTAAAAATTTATTTAATTGGAAGAGGATGCCATCTGTGACTTTCATGCTGGAAAGAAGTCAATGCCCAGTTTCAAAGCTGAGGCCTAATCTCTCGTTAGGGATTAATGTAGCTGGTAACATTAAGTTGAAGCCAGTTCTTATTTGTTACTCTAAAAATCCTATAGCCCATTGGAATTATGCTAAATCTACTCTGTAGATATCTGTTAAATCCAGATGTTGAATGGTTGAGTTTAAATCTAAAATTTCTTTGCTTAACTTCTTTTTGGAGGATCTATCCAGGACTGCTAAAGGGGTGTTAAAATCTCCAACTACTATGGAAGTGGAGGAAATCGAGTTGCTTATGTCTGTTAGAGTTTCTCTTATAAATTGAGGTGCGTTGTGGTAGGGTGCATAAATATTAATAATTGAGATCTCATCATATTGAGTATTACCTTTAACAAATATGAAGCGTTCATCCTTATCCTTAATTATTTTGGTTGGTTTAAAGCCTATTGCGTCTGCAAACAGGATTGCAATGCCTGCTTTTTTCTGCTTTCCATTTGCTTGGAATATAGATGACCATCCCTTCACCTTGAGTCTATATCTGTCTTTAATGTAAGATGCGATTCTTGGATGCAGCAGATATCTGGCTTGAGTTTTTGTATCCAGTCCGCCAACCTATGCCTCTTTAGAGGACATTTTAAACCATTCACATTAATTGAGAGTATTGATAAGCCTTTCGAGAGACTGGTGGACATTTTTAATCCCTTTGCGACTGTGGAAGTTGGTATTTGATCAAAAATTTTCTGGGTGAGTTTACTTTTGTGGTGGAGGATTACGCTGGTCTTTATGGAGGACAGGTCTGAGAATATCCTGGAGAGCTGGTTTAGTTGTGGCAAATTTCTTCAACATGTGAATGTCATTGAAGTATTTAATTTCTCCGTCATAAATGAAGCTCAATTTAGCTGGGTACAGGATCCTGGGTTGAAAGTTATTTTGTTTTAGGAGATTAAAAGTCAATGACCATCCTCTTCTAGGTTGAAAGGTTTCAGTAGAGAGATCTGCAGTTATTCTGATATTCTTCCCCTTGTAGGTAATGGTTTTCTTTCATCTGGCAGCTTTCAGAGTTTTCTCCTTCATATTAACTTTAGTGAAATTAACTATGATGTGTGTGGGGGATGTCTTATTTTGGTTGAGTCGTGCTGGAGTTCTGAAACTCTCTGCTATCTGAATTTTGGAATCTCTTGGCATGTTTGGAAAGTTCTCCTTCATAATCTCATGGAGAAGAGACTCTGTGCCTTGTGAGGCCACTTCATCACTTTCGGGTATCCCTATAAGACAAATATTGGTTTTCTTCAAAACATCCAAGAGCTCTCTGTGAGAGTGGTCTGTTTTTGCTCTCCATTTCTCTTCTTCTTTGAGGGTTTGGGAGCATTCGAAAGCGTTGTCTTCAATGTCAGAAATCCTTTCTTCTGCTTGCTACACTCTTGTTACTGAGGGATTCTACTGTGTTTCTCAGATATTTGAGGGATGCAACTTCTTGTCTCAATGTGTCGAAATCTTTGATCATTTGGTCTTTGAATCTGTTGAATTCTTGAGATAACATTTGGAATTCTAATTCGATCTTATTTGCTATCCAGATCCTGAATTCAATTGCTGACATCTCAGCTATTTGTTTGAGCATGGGGTCTTGTGCTGTTTCTGCCCCATTGATCCTTGGGGGAGTTGATCTACTCTGATTATTCATATTGCCAGAGTTTTTCTGTTGATTTTGCCTCATGATTGTTCTTTACCATTGCCTCTGGCTGTCCTCAGAGTTGGGGAGGTGTCTCTACAAGATTAGACCCCAGCAGGATCACTATATTGTTGCTGGATCTTTGTAGGGAGTGACCCTGTGTAGTTCCTCTGGGGATGCTCTAGCTAGGGAGTTCTGGTTGTGGAAGCAGCTCCAGTTTGTGACACACCTGGATCCAGCAACAGGGCTGGGGGTGGTGTGCATGGTTCTGGAAGAGCCCAAGGCTCCAGCAGTCTCTGGCCAGGAGAAGAGCTCTGCACAGAGGCAGGGAGGGCTCCAAAGTGCACGCAGCTACCAGAGTCCGTTTCCAGATGAACGGGCTAGTGTGGAAGCTGGGAGGACACAGGATGATGCAGGGATGCATGGCTCCTGCAGTTCCTGGTCAAGGAATATGGAGGCCCGGTGGGTGCGGGTCACCTGTTGGGGGTCATTGCACAGCTCTTATGGAGGTCTTGGTGGTGCCAAGCCCAGGAGTTTGAGGTTGCTATGAGCTGTGATGTCACGGCACTCTACCCAGGGCAACAGCCCAAGTTTCCAGTGTGCCAAAACCATCTCACTCTGTCCCTAAGGATTAAGGCTGTAAGGCAGCTCAGTCCCCACCTTGAGGCTGCTCAGTCAGTAGGTTACTTTGACCCGCCCAATCCTTGCTCTGAGACCCTGAGGACGGAGCTTGCCATGGCAGTTCTTTCACAATGGCTTCCTGCGCCCAGCTCAGTGGCTCAGTCTGGGGCCCCAGACAATGCACAAAGTTCTCCACACTCCTGCTCAAGCTCTCCCCAAGGCAGTTCCACTGAGTGCCAAGTCCAAGAACACTGAAACAGTTCACAGGTAAGGCCTTTCCGGCTTGCAGTCTCACAGCTGCTTGTACTTACGGTTGGCGGCGTGATTAGGTCGATGGAACACACGCAACCACTTGCCAGTTTCCCACTGTTTTTGTCCTCCTCTTGGGGTCCAGAAGTCCTTTGCTGGCTCCCTGTATCCTTAAAAGGATGATTATAGGCAGATCCCACCGGCCAGAGATGCCTGGAGTCTTGTCTCCCCAGACTCGCTGTTCCCAGTTGCTGGGAAGCTGTTACTCGGGCGCCATCTTTAATCTCTCTCTCTATCTTCATTGTTGTTATACTCAAGGAAGTTAATAATTTCCTGTTTTATTTCTTCCTGCACCCATATGTTATTCAACAGAAGATTGTTTAATTTCCATGTCTTTGTGTGGGGTCGAATGTTTTTGTTAGAGTTGAGTCCCATCCTTAGTGCCTTATGGTCTGAGAAGATACAAGGTTAAATTTTAATTCTTTTGATTCTGTTGATATTTGTTTTGTGATCCAGGATATGATCAATTTTGGAGAATATTCTATGCGGTGATTAATTTTAAAATTTCTTTGCTCAGCTTCTTATTGCAGAATCTATCCAACACTGCCAATAAAATCGCTGACTATTATGGAGCTGGACGAAATCAAGTTGCTCATGTCTGTTAGAGTTTCCCTTATAAATTGAGGCACATTTTCGTTTGGTGCATAAATATTAATAATTGAAATCTGAGTATTGAGTATTACCCTTAACCAATATGACATGACTATTCTTATCCTTTCTTACTTTTGTTGGTTGAAAGCCTATCGTATCTGCAAATAGAATTGTAAGATATTGCAACACCTGCTTTTTTCTGATTTTCATTTTCCTGAAATATGGATGACCATCCTTAGACCCTGAGTCTATGTTTATCTTTTATGGTAATATGAGATTCTTGTATGAAGAGGATATGTGGCCTGAGTTTTTGTATCTAGTCAGCCAACCTGTGCCTCTTTAGAGGACAGTTTAAGACATTCACATTAATGGAGAATATTAATAAGCCTGGTAAAATTTTGGATATCGAGTTTTACGAAAGTGCAGTGGACATTTTTAATCCTTTCACCACTGTGGAAGTTGGAGTTTGATCAAAAGTTTCTGAGTGAGTTCACTTTTGTGGTAGAGGATTGTGCTGGTCATTATGGAGGATAGATCTGAGAATATCCTGAAGAGCTGGTTTGGTTATGGCAAATTTCTTCAACATGTGAATGTCATTAAAGTATTTAATTTCTCCATCATGAATGAAACTCAGTTTAGCTGAATACAGGATCCTGGGTTGACAGTTATTTTGTTTAGGAGATTAAAATTCGATGACCACCCTCTTCTGGCTTGAAAGGTTTCAGCAATGTGATCTGCAGTCATTCTAATATTCTTCCCTTTGTCGATTATGGTTTTCTTACATCTGGCTGCTTTCAGAATTTTCTCCTTAATATTAACTTTATTGAAGTTAATTATGATGTGCCTCGAGATGTCTTATTTGGGTTGCATCATGCTGGGGTTCTGAAATTGTCTGCTATCTGTATTTCAGAATCTCTGGGCATGTCTGGAAAATTCTCTTTCATCATTTCATGGAGAAGTGCCTTTGAGCCTTGCAAAGCCACTTCATCGCTTTCAGGGATTCCAATGACGTGGATATTAGCCTTCTTTGAATTATCCCAGAGCTGTCTGAGAGAATGATCCATTTTTGCTCTCCATTTCTCTTCCTCTTTGAGAGTTTGGGAGTGTTCAAAAGCTTTGTCTTCAATGTCAGAAATCCTTTTTTCTGCTTGCTCCACTCTGTTACTGAGGGATTCTACTGTATTTTTCAGATCTTTGAGGGTTGCAAATTCTTGCTTCTATGTGTCAAAATCTGTGGTGGTTTTTTCTTTAAATTCTTTTTTTTTTTTTTTTAAGAATGGTGATAACTTTTAATAGTTTTATAGTGACAACATACCAATTTTCATATGTGTACATACATTTAAATAGACCATAAATTCCCATATGACAGAATATCTACCTCTTGGCAGAAAAAACATCTTTCCAACTAAACAGCCTTAATACTGAGAAAAACAAATGTGAGGTAAGTTTTCATAAAAAGTGACTATACCCTATATTATTTTTACTGTAAAAATTCAAGTAGTTATAAAATCCTTGTCTCAAAACTCAAAAATGGAACTGTAACACACATCTTCAAATGAAACAATATTTTGATTATAAATAGATAAAATAAATAGTTACTTCTGCTGAAATTCAATCATGCCATTATTTTCATGTATGTCTATATGGGATTTTCATTGTGAATAAGAAATATCTGTCCCTTTTTAAATCAAAGTATATTCTAATTATGAAAATGTTATTTCTTTTAAAAGATCGCTTTTCATAGGATACACACTGATTAGTATTTTAGTTTTTAGGAACATCTTTAGAATGAGTACTGGCCTTTTAACTGCATCAGTTGAAATGTCAAATTCTATTTTTTTCATTTTCCCTAGTTATCCCAAATCCTCTTTTCTCATTTTATGTTCAATGTGCAGGACTTTTAACTGGCACCAAGTAGTCCTCCTATAAAACCCAATTTTTTCAAAGTAATCTTCCAGTTTTCCAATTTCCAATTAACCCCACGGAACACATTTAATGAAAGTCATCTGAACAGAATCAATACAATTTGAATCAGAACAAATTAACTTATTTTACATTATGTAGTGACCTGTGCAATCAACATTCAATAACATTCAGTGTTCTCAGAACGAAATTTGTCCTTTTAACAAGACAATATATATATAAACTAAATAGTATACAGTGCTCTGAAGTTGGCACTGAAAAGTAAAAAAAACAAAACAAACAACAAAAAAAAACCAACACTGAACTATTTCTTTCAGCCTTAATGTTATTTTCAACTCCTTTTATACCAGGCTGGGCAATGACCTTCAGCAAAAATAACAGAATAATTCTCTAACTAAAAAGTGTTGTTTTCAAATAAACAAAGTAGTTTTACAATGTTCTCACAGCCCCAAAAATGACATATGAAACCCCCCCCCACAGAAATTCTTCTGAGGTATTCCATCTTCACTTCTCAAGGGCATCCACAGCAAGTGAATGCTCCTTTTCACTCCTCTCAATTACATGCACTGAGACCTCTCTTTGAATTTATGAAATTTGTACCACTTGCACCTATTGTGGGAAACTTCCCTTTCGAAGGAGTCCCCTTATGCACAAGTTTTTGTTGCAGTCAGGTTCCTGAGCAGAAGAATTTGGTTATCAGATTCAGAAGTTTCTGCTGGAAATTCAGTTTGTCTCCCAGTCTCCTGAGCTGAGCAGCACACTCCTCTTCCAGCTCAGTGTGCGCGGGGCTCGGTTGCGCGTTCTTACGCGCCTTCTTCCCGGCCATCTCCGCAAGTACCGCCGCGAATGCTGCTGCGGATCCTGGGGTCTCAGTCTCCCAGCCTGAGCACCTCGGGCGTCTGCAGGATGCGAAGTGCGCACGGGCAGCCGGGCGGGACTGGGTGGCGGTACGGGAAAATCGAGAAGCACGAAGCTACCAAACGCACAGTCGTGCCGGGAACTTCTGAGGTCCTTTTCTTTAAATTCATTGAATTCTTGAGACAATTTTTGAATTTCCTCTCGAATTTCCAATTCCCACTTTTCCTTCATTCTATTAATCTTGTTTGCAATCCAAACTCTGAATCCGATTTTTGACGTCTCATCCATCTATTTATGAATAGGATCTTCAGTTACATCTGCCATAGCTTTCCTTCGGGGGTTGATCTACTCTGTTTATTTATGTTACCAGAGTTTTTCTGCTGATTCACCCCATGATTATTTTACACCGTTTGACTAGATGAGTGGATAAAGAAAAGTTGGGTTTAGGGATCCAGAAGTAGTGATTAACCAGCCCTTTTCCCAAAAGCTAGGTCTGGTGTCTGTACCTTTTATCCTGGAGCTTTGCCGAGAACCCATACAGTGCTACGGCTTGGGAAACTGGGGACCTGCTTGGTGTGGTGGGGATAAGTGGCTCTGTCTTGTTTTCAGATGGTGTCTATCTGACCCTAGTGAAACAGTTGTTCTGGGTTGAAGTCTCAGCTATGGAGAAATACCAACAATTAAGTTACCCCATCCCCCACAGGCAACAATTGGAAAAGGAAAATCAAACCTTCCTACAACCACACACCCAGGGTACCACTTGGATAGTCCTTCGGCAATTGGCCCAGTTCAAGAGGTCCAAATCAATTGTCTCAGTCAGCATCTGACCCAGGTGGGAGAGTTTAAAAGGTCTCTGGCAACTAGATTTCAGGGGTCTGCTGACAACTCAAATATGACTTTCTCCGCTGCTCTGTGAAGTCATGATGACCCACTCAGCAAATAGATTAGTCTGGGAAGGTTTATGCCTCCTTCCCCACCTTACACCTTTGTCACACTCAGTCACTGATAACCCTGTAAGGCTTTGACTCAGTTGCCTCCAATGAACAGGGGTTTGCACCTGCCTGAATCACAGGGAGATTTATGTCTCCTCAGCCAGGGGAGGTGAGGCCTGACAACTTTGTGTGCTTGAGGCTGGAGCTGTTCACTCAGTTCCAGTCCCACCCCTGATTGATGTTACTGACAGAACAACTTTGCAGAATTTGTTTCTGTCCTGGCTAAATTCCCCTGTAGAAGAGAACCTGTGCTTAGTTCACAGAACCTGTGCCTCAGGCCCTGTCTGTGCTGCTGTCTGGTCTCAGCTGTAGTTTGTATTCACAGCAAGGTTACCTGTCAGTTCTAACCTCTGCCTGCCCTCCTTTGTCTGGGCTGATGATCCCCTGAGGGCCGGGTGCATCTTGGGCTCAGTAAAGTGGTCCTCTTGGCAGCCCTGCCCTGGGAATCTGCCGGCTCTATGTGTGCGTTTTCTAGTCCCTGCACTCCACCCAGGCTGGTACTGCCTCAGGCAAACCTTTTACCTAGGCCTGCGTTTCTATCCCAGATCTGTTCCACTGGTGGTTTCCACCTGAGAAGATGCCTGGCCTCCTCTGTTTTCCCAGAGGGACAGGGGGTGTGACTCAGGAATATTCAGGGGTAAGCCCTATTGTTGCCAAAGACAGCTACTGCTCTGTGCCTTGGGGCACTGCCACTCCTGCATGGTTCCCTCTCAACTGACTGTCCTCTCCTCACTCCTGTGCCACAGAATCAGCACTTACCAGCAGCAGTCCATGCCCTGTCCACACCTCTTGAGAAAATACCCAAGAATCTGGACTCCTGGAGGACAGGCTTCCAGACCTAGAACGGGAGTGGAGGGCAGTGCTGGGAGCTCAGAATTGCAGGTAGAGAATATATACTGTTTTATACAGTTTTTTGCCTGGCAGGAGAGCACCATGGAACGTTTGTAGGGGATGTAGGTCCAGTTTTTAGAGGCTCTTTCCTGTGAAATATAATGGGAAGACTTTTGAGCTCAGCTCTCTTGTTTGTATGGAGTACTGCGAGCTGTTCTCATGGGGGAGGGGACTCCCATCCACTTGGATATGGATTTTGTACCTTTTGATTGTATCCTTAGCATTGCAGCTTGCCTCAGCAGGATTGATGTGCATTCTTCAATCTTCTCTCTTGGTTCAGCTCTAATCCATGAGGTTACTTGCTAAACTTTTGTCCTTTAGCTCTCCTCTGGACTGGAGCCTCTGTGGAAAGCTGGCTTCAGTCAGCCATCTTGCCTCTGCCCCCCCTTCCTTAAAGGTTTATATTGTCTGAATTATGAATAGAAAATGATAATTATAATAATAGTGCTTGAGTGATTCATTGTAATTTTTTGTATTTTCTGTTTTCTGAAGCCCTGAGGAGGCTGGAGCTTACTGTTTAGCCTATGTATGTACAGAAACACAAGCACTACAAAGATTTTTTCATTACTGTAATAAGTTAATCATAAAACAAAAGGATCTTATATTCTTATCACAGAGATAATCACTTTATTGTTCTATATTATTGAAGATCTTCCCATGTGTATACCGAAATATACAAGCACAGCACACATTCATTATTATCTTCATAAACATATCAGAATAATGTGTTGAAACATGCCTTTCTTCCTTATTATGAGGTAGAGTCAATTGGATCCAATTTTGATTCAAAACATAGGTAAAATTTTGGTAGAGATTTTCAAAAGGCAGAGTTTCTGACCCTCTTCTGTGGCTGTGTTTATCCTCTAGAGAGAATGTGTAAGAGGAATATAAGTTCAAGAACTGAATTACCTACTCAAGAACTGGAGTAGGTAATCTTCTAAATATGAGATAGCAAGAAATATAGCAGAAAAAATATTCTTCAAAAACCTTGATACCACCCTATCACATCTGTGTAATATTGCCATAACTTCCCCAGTTAATTGGGTGTAGAATTTTCTACCAGGCCCTAACTTCAGTTATTCTTACTTCATTTTATACTTTGAGTGTCTTCTGTTTCTTAATAACTCAAAAAAATTTTCCTGTTTAACTCACTGTTTCATAGGAACCATAGCATATTTTATATAAATAAATTAAATCTTAACTATCTATGAATGTTAAAATACATAAAAAGTCAATTTGTAATTTTAGCAGAAAACCAGGAAGTCATTTGCCCAGCAATTTGCTAGTTTTTTTTTTCCTTTCCATACATGCTACATCTCTGATTTAATGAGGCATGGAAACTATTCTAAAAGAATGATAGTAAAAATGAGCTAAATATTTTCCCCTGCTGAGGAGAAATTCATTGGGACCAAAAATGTATAAATATGAAAATAATCTATTTGCTATCAACTGTTTCTCCTCTTTTTCTTTTTCTAGTTTTGAATCCCTGTTTTTTGAACTGGAAAACAGACAGAAAGAACTAGGCATTGCTGGCTTTGGTGTGTCTGTCACTACCATGGAAGAAGTTTTCTTAAAGTAAGTAATGATGCATGAGAAGGAGAGACAAAGAGAAACTCCTCCCCTAAAATTATATTTCATTCTGAAAGCAATTCCCACCCTGTATGTAATGAAGAAATGGTATTATATTGTTAGATATGCTAATCTATGAATCTAAGACAAATGAATTTGTGTACCTTTACTCCCCATGTGGGCTACTACTGCTGATAGTTGTGAGACTAGAGTGAGACAGCATTTCAGATAGGATGGTGATACAGAACGTTAAGTACAAACCCTGGAGCTCTGAAACTTCAGAAAACAACTAAGACTAGGTGTTGACTGCAAATAGAATGCACATATTAAACAGGAAGATTATATGTGAAGCTTTTGGGCTGGGATTTGGGTGCCTGTGCCTTTCAAGGGGAGAAAAGGTATGATTGGCCATCCTAGAGCATGGAAAAATTATAGGGTTACAGAAAATGTCCTTGGTTTCAGTTGGAGGTTTTACTGGGAATAACTTTAAAATTTTGATCTGAACTAATAAGTGATAGTTTTAGGTTTTCTGCATATACATATTAAGGAAGAACATTAATTCTTGAAAAGATTTTTTGTGTCTTTGGTTTTTCATTTATGTGTTCATTCTTATTACAGAAATTAAAACTCTTATATATTTAAATATATCAATATTTTGCTATTTTTCTTGTTTACATGAAAGATAATTTTCTAATCTGAAAATTGGATAAGCACTTTTTCTTCTTTTAGCATTATTTTTCTTTTACCAAGGTAAAATTAATTTTGTTACATGAGATCAGGGATTGATTTGAACATTTTTCCCCAACTGGTTTGACAGTTATCTCAATGTTATTAGTTTGAAATACTTTCTTCATGATTCTTAGATAAACTAATGTCTCTTTCCAGAATTTCCTATACCTATATATTTACCTATACCTATATTTCCTACTTATACCTTCCATTATTATGGAAATTCTACATTAGCTAAAATACATTCCATATTGATATTTCTTTTCAAAAATTATATAACAGTTCTCTTATTATATATGAAAATTTGTATTGTATTTTATAAGAATTGATTTTTTATTAATGATAATAGCTTATTAGACTGCAAAAGTTTTCATAGATGCTATCATCATATTCACCTGAAAAAATATTGTGTTTTATTAGTACTACGATCTTTCTTGTTTGATCTTCCTTTTTAGTAAATTGTTATATAAATACCATTTGAGATGAAATTTTTATATAGTTAAATAAACAGTCTACCAGAAACCGTAAGACTTGTGAAACTTGTTTTTAAATAAATAAAGAAAAATTTATACAACATCAGGAAAAACGTGCAAATTCATAGTAGTGTGAGAACCTTTAATTCAGTTCTCACAGAAACTGAAGATGAGGTAATCAAAATCTTCATAAGGAAATAGAGGAGTTGGATAACATAATTTTCCATCTTGATTTTTATCTTTTATTCTCTTTGTACATGTGAATATGTGTACATACACAAACACACATACTCCCCACCACTACACACACATTCATACACATCTTTATTCATAATAAATAGTGAAACATTTTGGTGAATGAAGCCATAAAGAAAACAAACTAGCAGATCTAACACTCATCCTTCTCCCACAAAAACAATAAAAATAAAGAATTAACATATGTATGTATATGCCAACGAAAATAGCTATAGGAGAGCTCTACTATACAATGAAAAACTTACAGTAATCCAGAGAAACATGTAAACAAGAGTGCCAGCATCAAAAAGTATAGGAAGTGTGTAATCTACATCACTCCATCCCTCAGTCTGGCACAGCTTGGTGCCAGGTGGGATCTCCTTGGTGTGGCCTGCCACAATGGGGAAAAGGAAAGCAGGAAGATCCCAGTAACCTCTGTCACTGTCGCAAACAATCACAGCTTTGTCAACAAGGACACCTGGCAGTTAATGCTGATGCTGGCAGATAAGCTCAGAGGCCATACTACTGTGCCTGCCCCCCTCTCTCCCCCCAAGGAGAAGGACCTATAATTGTGACCTGAGAGAAAGAGATGCCTTTGTGCCTCCTTAGAGAAGGAGGTACTGGTATACCACCAGGGCCAAAGATGCCACTTGCACTCTGTTGTCTGCTGAAGAAGTTATACACAAAGACTATGCTGCTGTACACCCCAAGGGCCAGAGTTACCATACTCTAAACAGCTAGCACCATGGTACTCGTCTGTAGGTGGAGATATTTCCTCACCAAAGCCAGTCCATAAAGTCTGGAATAGGTGAATGTTTTCTCAAATGTGCAAACATTAATGCAAGTCTATAAGAAACATGGAAAATGAAGGAAATATGACACCACCAAAGGAATATAATTTTCTAATAACTAACCTCAAAGAAGTAGAGATAGTAAAGTATCATAATTGTCCTGATAAATAATTCAAAATAATTATTTTAAGAAAATTCTGGCTGTGTGCGGTGGCTCATACCTGTAAATGTAGCACTCTGGGAGGCCAAGGTGGGTGGATTACTGAGCTCAGGAATTTGAGACCAGTCTGAGCAAGAGTGAGACCCTGTCTCTACTAAAATAGAAAAATTAGGGGTCACAGTATATGACACACCTCTTGGGGGCAGGACACATTTATAAGAGGGACTTTACCTAACAAATGCAATCAGTATAACGTAACTCTTTGTACCCTCACTGAATCCCAAATAATAAAAATAAATAAATAAAAATAGAAAAACTAACCAGGCACTGTGACAAGCACCTATAGTCACAGTTACTGAGAAGGCTGAGGGAAGAGCATCACCTGAGACCAAGAATTTGAGGTTGCTCTGAGGTATGATGATGCCATGGCACTCTACTCAGGGGAACTGAGTGAGATTCTTGGTCTCAAAAAAAAGAAAGAAGGGCGGCACCTGTGGCTCAGTGAGTAGGGCGCCAGCCCCATATGCCGAGGGTGGCGGGTTCAAACCCAGCCCCGGCCAAGCTGCAACCAAAAAATAGCCGGGCGTTGTGGCGGGCACCTGTAGTCCCAGCTGCTCGGGAGGCTGAGGCAAGAGAATCGTGTAAGCCCAAGAATTAAGAGGTTGCTGTGAGCCGTGTGATGCCTCGGCCCTTACCCGAGGGCAGTACAGTGAGACTCTGTCTCTACAAAAAAAAAAAAAAAGAAAGAAAAAAAAAGAAAAGAAAGGTCCATGCTATAAGAACATTGAGATAGACAACTCAGGAAAACAACACATGATCAAAATAAGAAGTTAAAAAAAAAACTTAACAAAGATCATGGAAAAGAACTAAACAGAAATTCTCAAGCTAATGAATACGATAAGTAAGTCAAGAATGCCATAGACTTCAATAGTAAAATTCATCAAAGAGAGAATCTTCAAACTCAAAAACAAATCATTTAAAAATATATACCCAGAAGAAAAAAAATCATTTGCCATAAGAACATTTTCACTAGAATATTCATCACAGCTCAATTCACTATTACCAAGACATGAAACCAGTCCAGGTGCCCATCAACTAATAACTAGATTAACAAATAGTGGTATATGTATACAATTGAATATTATTCAACCACAAAAAAGATAGAGACTTTACATTTTTTGTATGAACCTGGATGTAGTTGAAGAACATTTTTCATAATAAAGTATCATAAGAATGGAAAAACAAGTATCCAATGCATTCAATGTAATATGAAACCAATACATAAATAACTACACACCCACACAAGAGAAAAACACAGTTAAATTCAAGGGAGGGGAGAGAAGGGAAGCAGGAAAGAGGAAGAAGGAGGGAGATCGATAAACTCTCACCTAATGTGCACAGTATGGGTATATAGCACACCCCCTGGGTGAAGGGCTCAACTACAACTTGTACTTTACTTAACAAATACAAACAATGTAACCTAATTATTTATACCCTCATATTAATCTTAAATAACAAAGAAAAAAGAAAAAGAAAAAATTTAATAAGAGGATAAAAAAGAAAGTGAATTAATACATGAAATCCAAGAAGAAGAAAGAAATGGGCAGAAAGTTTATTTAAAGAAATGGTTGTAGAAATATTCCCAAATATTGGGAAGGAAATGGACATCCAAATTTACAAAGTTCAGAAGCCTCAAGAGTATCAACCCAAAGAAAACTACTCCAGAACATACTTTCAATTCATATAATCAAATGCTCAATACTCAAGGAAAAAGAAAATACTTTGAAAGCTGCAAGAGCTAAGCTCTCCATCATATATAAGGGAACCTTTATAATATGATAAACTGGATTTTTCAGAGAAGCCTTGCTGGTTTGGAGAGAATAAGATGATACGTTCAACAAACTGAAGGAAAAAACTGTCATCTAAGAATACTATGCATAGTAAAATTTCCCTTTAAAAATGAAGGGTAGAGCAAGATATGATGGCTCATGCCTGTAAATCTAGCACTGGAAGTCCAAGATGGGTGGATCTTCTGAGCTAAGAAGTTTGAGACCAGCCTGAGCAAGAGCAAGACCCTGTCTTTAACAAATAGGAATTGTGGCAGGTGCCCATAGTCCCAGCTACTTGGGAGGCTGAGGCAAGAGGATAGCTTGAACCCAAAAGTTTGAGGTTGCTGTAAGCTATGATGTCATAGCACTCAATCCAGGGCAACAAAGTGAGTTTGTCAAAAAAAAAAAAAAGAAGAAGAAGAAGGAAGGAAGGAGAGAAAGAAAGAAGGAAGGAAAGGAGGGAGGCAGATGGGGAGGGAGGGAGGAAGGAAAGAGAGAGAAAGAAAGAAAGAAAAGAAAGGAAAGAAAGGACTTTCCAGAGAAGTAAAAACTGAAGGGATTTGTAACCACTAGACATCCCTTACACGAAATGCCCAAGGAAGTTATTAAAATAGAAACAAAAATAAGCTAAACAGTGTTATAAACTCCCCTTCAATAACAAGGAAATTATTAAAGTGGAAACAAAAATAAGCTAAACAGTGGTGCAACAGATATGAAAATATATGTCCTATTGGTAAAAGTAAATATATGGACAAATATACATTAATGTGACTGTGATGTCAGTACATAAATTGCCTTAAGCCTAATATAAAAACTAAAAGATTACATTTTTTAATGGATACACAATGTAAAATGAAGCAAAATCTTACCAACAGAACACAAAATGTGTTCAGGGGAAAAAAAGTATATAATTTTTGTATGCAGCTGAAGTTCTTCAAAACTTAAAAGAGTAAGTTATAAAATGTTTTATGCAGATGTCAAACTAACAACAAAGAAAAAGACCATAATATAGATAACAAAGATAAAGATAAAATATTCAAAGTAAATTACTATTAAAGATAATGAAATGAGAAAGGAAGACAGTAAGAAAGGAATAGAAGTACAAACTGAGAAAGGGAAAACAATGAACAAAATGGCAATACTAAATACTTATCTGGTGAGAGGTTTATTATTCAAAATATATAAGGAACTCATACAACTCTAGCAGGACATCAGAGTGAGAATCTGTCTACACACATACAGATACACAGTGAGTAGAATGAATTAAAAGGAACTTTCTTATGTTGATGAGTGTCATTTGAGTAACAGCTTCACTGAAATTATACAATTTCAAAAGTATTGCTATTTTCCTGAAGGTTATAGCCAATAGATTAAGAGAAGAAAATGAATGGATGCATAAAGACTGGAAATTATGCTAGTTCAAATTGGATAGGCTATATTGCAGTAAAAAAATTTACTCTGAAAACTTAGTGTTTAACACAACAAAAGTTAATTGCTCAGATAAAAGTTAATGTAAGTTGGATGACTTGGATATCCATCCATCTTGTACGGACTCAGCAATTCAGGCAGCTAGATGACTAGATCATCATACATAAGTCTTAGAAATTAGTGAGGCACAAGAAAGAACTTTTAATATTTCTTCCCAGAAGTAACATAAGTACTTCTCATTCCCTCTGCTTTGAACTAATCACATGGCACCTTTAAAAATTCTGCAAAATGCATGACTGTGGAGTGTATATAATCAGTGAGCAGTAAATGTCTATTCCATGGAAAAACATAAAATAAAGGTCACTGTCTTATATGGTGTATTAATGCATCCAGAAAATACAATAATATATGTGCTTATGTGTACGTATATTTGTGTGTGCATATGCATGGATGTGTACACACTCACAAATGTTTAGGAGTAGTAAGAGAGGTCATTAATGTTACTTGGGAAAGGGATCTATGTATTCAAATCAATAAAACATTTCTACAAATTATGGATAAGTAGTGAGGAAATGTAAGAAAAATATATTCACAAAATATAAGATAGATTTTTACCAAAGTAAAATAAAAAAGATACCTAAAAATATTTATAATTAAAATTATGTTATCATGCTTTATAGAGAAATAGTTTTGAAAAGTCAAATTAATTTGAAAGGCTTCAAATCATTCAAGGAATTTCTTTGATGAAATTTGACTTAGAAATTAAAAACAGTATGAGCTCTAAATGCCAGGAAACTAAATAACAAACTTTAAAATAATCTATGGATCAATAAGGAAATAAAAAGGAAGTTGGAAAGTATTTTGCACGGAACGAAAACCTATAAGATATCAAAATGTGTAGGATATCATTAAAGAATTTTAGGGGAAATTTTATAGAACTAAATTTTAGACAGAAATAAAGTTTTTAAATCTTTGACCTCTGACTCCACCTTAAGAAACCGGAATTGAAGAGCACAGTGACTCCAAAGTAAGTATGAGGAGGGAAATAGTAGTTATCAAAATAGAAACCAATAAAATAGAAAGTAAAAAAAGTAGCAAAAATATGGAACTAACAGCCCATCCTTTAAGAAGATCAATACAGGGGGGGCGGAGCAAGATGGCGGCTGAGTAACAGCTTCCTTGCATCTGGGCACCGTGAGTCTGGGGAGATAGGACTCCAGGCATCTCTGGCTGGTGGGATCTGCCTATCATCACCCCTGCGAGGATACAGGGAGTCAGCGAGAGACTTCTGGACCCCAAGAGGAGGACTAAAACAGTGGAAAACCGGCAAGTGGTCACGTGTGTTCAATCCGTCTAAAACAGCCCACAACTGTAAGTTCATCACGTGTGTTCAATCCGTCTAAAACAGCCCACAACTGTAAGTTCAGTAGCAGCGAGACTGCAAACCAGAAAGGCCTTACCTGTGAACTGTTTTGGTGTCTTTGGACTTGGCACTCAGCTGAACTGCCTTGGGGAGAGCATGAGCAGGAGTACGGAGAACTTTGGCCATTGTCTAGGGCCCCAGTCTGAGCCGCTGAGCCAGACGGAGCTAATAGTGTTTGGCTCTGGGTCACAGGGAGCCACTGTGAGTGATCTGCCCCGGCAAGCTCCGCCCTCAGGATCGCAGAGCTAGAATTGGGTGGGAGCTGGTAACCCAGAGATCAAATAGCATAAGGGCGGGGTATAAGCCGCCTTGCAGCCCTAACCCTCAGGGGCAGAGTGAGACCAGTTTTGGCACACTGGGTAAGTGGATAGCCACTTCAGCAGTGATTCCAGCGACAAGCACTTTCCTGGGAAAGCTTCTGCTCAGCAAGTGAACAAGTTCAAAGTGCCTTTTAAGTGGGCTGAAGAGAGATTTAGTGTGTTACCTGCTGGGGTTAGAGAAATCAGCAGCCTCCAGTCCTATCAGAACTGTGATTAACATCCCATACCCCAGAAGACCACGTGTTGCCCAGACAATATTCAATGACATATACATACTGCTTTGTTTTTGGTTGTGTTTTTCTTTGGTTTGGTTGTTTTTTTAGTTTATTTTGATGTTGTTGATGTTCTTATGTTTTTTAAGTTCAACCTTTTCCATACAGATCCTTTTTCTTTCTCAATTTTTCTAGTTCAATTATAATTTCCCATTGCTGCCTTTTTCAATAATTAGAACTTCATTTTTGCTAGTGTTTCTACCGCTATTATTTGGTTATCCACCCAATTTTATCCCGCAAAGTTTTCTGTTTGCTTGTTTTGGTTTGATTTATAGCATTTTTGTCTTTCCTCTCTACTTGGTGAAGGTGGGGTACTGTGTCTCTTCAGGTTAGCAAAGAGCTGCTGACCTCAAGGGAACCACCCAACTGGGCACCCCCAGAAGGTAGGGTTTTTTTAAGGTTGTGTCAAAGTACCCTACTGTATACCTATATTGCTCTGTCTCCCTCTTTCTGTGCCTCTCTTCTTTTTCTCAATATTCCTTTTACCCACCCCCTCTCCTTTCTCTATTTTTCTTTGTTTTTCTTATCACTCGGTCCTCCTTTCTTTCATCCCATTTTTGCTCTTCAACCTTCTCACCCTTCTGGTCCTGTAACCCTTAGTCCACAGGCATGAGAACTTAAAGAGCAAGAGGAAGTGAAAGGAAAATTAGGGCAAGGAAACAGATAAAAGAAATCACTCATGAGGAAGAATCAGCAGAAAACTCCAGGCAACATGAAGAACCAGTCCAGAACAACCCCGCCAAGGGACCATGAGGTAGCTACTGCAGAGGAATCCACGTATACAGAAATGTTAGGAATGACAGAAAGGGAATTTACAATACACATGTTGAAAACAATGACAGAAATGATGGAAACAATAAAGGAAACTGCTAATAAAATGGAAAATAACCAAAAGGAAATCCAAAAACAGAATCAAATAAGAGATGAACGATATGAAGAATATAAAAAGGATATAGCAGACCTGAAGGAACTGAAACAGTCAATTAGGGAACTTAAAGATGCAATGGAAAGTATCAGCAACAGGTTAGACAAATGCAGAAGAAAGAATTTCAGAGGTAGAACACAAAGTTCTTGAGATAACTCAGATAGTAAAAGAGGCAGACAAGAAGAGAGAGAAAGCAGATCGTTCCCTGTCAGAATTATGGGACTTTATGAAGCGTTCCAACATACGAGTTATAGGAATTCCAGAAGGGGAAGAAGAATGCCCCAGAGGAATGGAAGCCATACTAGAGAATATTATAAAAGAAAATTTCCCAAATATCACCAAAGATTCTGACACACTGCTTTCAGAGGGATATCGGACCCCAGGTCACCTCAATTCTAACCGAGCTTCTCCAAGACACATTGTAATGAACCCATCTAAACTCAAGACAAAAGAAAAGATTCTGCAAGCTGCCAGGAGTAAGCGCCAGTTGACCTACAGGGGCAAATCCATCAGAGTGAACGCAGACTTCTCTAATGAAACTTTCCAAGTAAGAAGACAATGGTCATCTACCTTTAATCTACTTATACAGAACAATTTCCACCCCAGAATTCTGTACCCTGCTAAGCTAAGCTTCAAAATTGACGGAGAAATCAAATCATTTACGGATATACAAACATTGAGGAAATTCGCCACAACAAGACCAGCTCTACAGGAAATACTTCAACCTGTTCTGCACACTGACCACCACAATGCATCAGCAGGAAAGTAAGAACTCAGAAATTTAAGGGCAGAACCTAACCTCCACACTGATGCAAAAGATAAACCTAAGCAATGGACTCTCACAAAATAAGACAAATAGAATACTACCACACTTATCAATTATCTCAATAAATGTTAATGGCGTGAATTCCCCACTGAAGAGACATAGATTGGCTGACTGGATTAAAAAACACAAGCCATCCATCTGCTGTCTGCAAGAAACACACCTGGCTTCAAAAGACAAATTAAAGCTCCAAGTCAAGGGTTGGAAGACAATTTTTCAGGCAAATGGAATTCAGAAGAAAAGAGGAGTTGCAATCTTATTTTCAGATACATGTGGATTTAAAGCAACTAAAGTCAAAAAAGACAAAGATGGTCACTTTATATTGGTCAAGGGAAAAATACAACAAGAAGACATTTCAATTCTAAATATTTATGCACCCAATTTAAATGCTCCCAGATTCTTGAAACAGACCTTACACAGCCTGAGCAGTATGATATCTGATAATACCATAATAACAGAGGACTTTAACACTCCTCTTACAGAGCTGGACAGATCCTCTAAACAGAAATTAAACAAAGATATCAGAGATTTAAATGAGACCCTAGAACAACTGTGCTTGATAGACGCATATAGAACACTCCATCCCAAAGATAAAGAATATACATTCTTCTCATTGCCCCATGGAACATTCTCCAAAATTGATCATATCCTGGGACAAAAACAAATATCAATAGAATCAAAAGAATTGAAATTTTACCTTGTATCTTCTCAGACTTTAAGGCACTAAAGGTGGACCTCAACTCTAACAAAAATGGTCGACCCAACCCAAAGGCATGGAAATTAAACAATCTTCTGTTGAATAAGAGATGGGTGCAGGAAGAAATAAAACAGGAAATCATTAACTTCCTTGAGCATAACAACAATGAAGACACAAGCTACCAATACCTGTGGGATACTGCAAAAGCAGTTTTGAGAGGAAAATTCATCACTTTAGATGCGTACATTCGAAAAACAGAAAGAGAGCACATCAACAATCTCACAAGAGATCTTATGGAATTGGAAAAAGAAGAACAATCTAAGCCTAAACTCAGTAGAAGAAAAGAAATATCCAAAATGAAATCAGAGATCCATGAAATTGAAAACAAAAGAATCATTCAGAAAATTAATGAAACAAGGAGTTGGTTTTTTGAAAAAATAAATAAAATAGATAAACCATTGACCAGACTAATGAGGAATAGAAAAGTAAAATCTCTAGTAACCTCAATCAGAAATGATAAAGGGGAAATAACAACTGATCCCACAGAGATACAAGAGATCATCTCTGAATACTACCAGAAACTCTACGCCCAGAAATTTGACAATGTGAAGGAAATGGATCAATATTTGGAATCACACCCTCTCCCTCGACTCAGCGAGAAAGAAATAGAGACCTTGAAGAGACCAATTTCAAGCACTGAGATAAAAGAAACAATAAAAAATCTTCCAACCAAAAAATGCCCTGGTCCAGATGGCTTCACTCCAGAATTCTATCAAACCTTCAAGGAAGAGCTTATTCCTGTACTGCAGAAATTATTCCAAAAAATTGAGGAAGAAGGAATCTTCCCCAACACATTCTATGAAGCAAACATCACCCTGATACCAAAACCAGGAAAAGACCCAAACAAAAAGGAGAATTTCAGACCAATCTCACTCATGAATATAGATGCAGAAATTCTCAACAAAATCCTGGCCAATAGATTACAGCTTATCATCAAAAAAGTCATTCATCATGATCAAGTAGGCTTCATCCCAGGGATGGAAGGCTGGTTTAACATACGCAAGTCCATAAACGTTATCCACCATATTAACAGAGGCAAAAATAAAGATCACATAATCCTCTCAATAGTTGCAGAAAAAGCATTTGATAAAATCCATCATCCTTTTCTAATTAGAACACTGAAGAGTATAGGCATAGGTGGCACATTTCTAAAACTGATTGAAGCTATCTATGACAAACCCACAGCCAATATTTTACTGAATGGAGTAAAACTCAAAGCTTTTCCTCTTAGAACTAGAACCAGACAAGGTTGTCCTCTGTCACCTTTACTATTCAACGTAGTGCTGGAAGTTCTAGCCAATACAATTAGGCAAGACAAGGAAATAAATGGAATCCAAATGGGAGCAGAGGAGGTCAAACTCTCTGTCTTTGCTGACGACATGATCTTATACTTAGAGAACCCCAAAGACTCAACCACAAGACTTCCAGAACTCATCGAAAAATACAGTAATGTTTCAGGATATAAAATCAATGTCCACAAGTCAGTAGCCTTTGTATACACCAATAACAGTCAAGATGAGAAGCTAATTAAGGACACAAATCCCTTCACCATAGTCTCAAGGAAAATGAAATACCTAGGAATGTACCTAACAAAGGAGGTGAAAGACCTCTATAAAGAAAACTATGAAATCCTCAAAAAGGAAATAGCAGAGGATATTAACAAATGGAAGAACATACCATGATCATGGACGGGAAGAATCAACATTGTTAAAATGTCTATACTTCCCAAAGCAATCTACCTATTCAATGCCATTCCTATCAAAATACCAACATCATACTTTCAAGATTTGGAAAAATGATTCTGCGTTTTGTATGGAATCGGAAAAACCCTTTATAGCTAAGGCAGTTCTTTGTAACAAAAATAAAGCTGGGGGCATCAGCATACCACATTTTAGTCTGTACTACGAAGCCATAGTGCTCAAGACAGCATGGTACTGGCACAAAAGCAGAGACATAGACACTTGGAATCGAATTGAAAACCTAGAAATGAAACTAACATGTTAAAACCACCTAATCTTTGATAAACCAAACAAGAACATACCTTGGGGGAAAGACTCCCTATTCAATAAATGGTGTTGGGAGAACTGGATGTCTACATGTAAAAGACTGAAACTGGACCCACACCTTTCCCCACTCACAAAAATTGATTCAAGATGGATAAATGACTTAAATGTAAGGCATGAAACAATAAAAATCCTCCAAGAAAGCTTAGGAAAAACACTGGAAGATATTGCCCTGGGGAAAGACTTCATGAAGAAGACTGCCATGGCAATTGCAACAACAGCAAAAATAAACAAATTGGACTTCATTAAACTGAAAAGCTTCTGTACAGCTAAGGAGACAATAACCAAAGCAAAGAGGCCACCTACACAATGGGAGAGGATATTTGCATATTCCAATCAGACAAAAGCTTGATAACTAGGATCTATAGAGAACTCAAATTAATCCACATGAAAAAAGCCAAAAATCCCATATATCAATGGGCAAGAGACATGAATAGAACTTTCTCTAAAGATGACAGATGAATGGCTAACAAACACATGAAAAAATGTTCATCATCTCTATATATTAGAGAAATGCAAATCAAAACAACCCTGAGATATCATCTAACCCCAGTGAGAATGGCCCACATCACAAAATCTCCAAACTGCAGATGCTGGCGTGAATGTGGAGAGAAGGGAACACTTTTACGCTGCTGGTGGGACTGCAAACTAGTACAACCTTTTTGGAAGGAAGTTTGGAGAAACCTCAAAGCACTCAAGCTATACCTCCCATTTGATCCTGCATTCCGATTACTGGGCATCTACCCAGAAGGAAAAAAATCCTTTTATCATAAGGACACTTGTACTAGACTGTTTATTGCAGCTCAATTTACAATCGCCAAAATGTGGAAACAGCCTAAATGCCCACCAACCCAGGAATGGATTAACAAGCTGTGGTATATGTATACCATGGAATACTATTCAGCCATTAAAAAAAATGGAGACTTTACATCCTTCGTATTAACCTGGATGGAAGTGGAAGACATTATTCTTAGTAAAACCTGGATGGAATTGGAAGACAAGAATGGAGAAGCATTAATCCTATGTACTCAATATTGATATGAGGATAATTAATGACAATTAAGGTTATGGGGTGGGAAGCAGAAAGAGGGTTGGAGGGAGTGGGGTGGGGCCTTGGTGTGTGTCACACTTTATGGGGGCAAGACATGATTGCAAGAGGGACTTTACCTAACAATTGCAATCAGTGTAACCTGGCTTATTGTACCCTCAATGAATCCCCAACAATAAAAAAAAAAAGATCAATACAACTAATAAACTGATAGCCAGTCTTAATAGGAGAAAAAGGAGAGAAGACACAAATTATAAGATTGAGAAGGAGACAGGTGATTTTGCTACAGATTTGATAAATATTTTTAAAAAACCACTAACACTAATTGTATGCCAATAAAATTGATGATTTAGATAAATGAACAAATTTATTAAAATACAAGCTATCAAAACTTACTCAAGAACAAATAGATAATGTGACTATTTGTCTATTTAAAAAATTCAAAACATAGTTTAAAAATGTCTCATAATGAAAAATCAGGTAGAGATGAATTTAGTGGTGAATTTACCAAATATTTAAGGAAGAAATAATATCAATTCTATAGAAATTTTTCAAGAAATTACAGAGAAGTGGATTCTTAACAACTTATTTTTTCAGGTCATTATTACCTTGATAGCAAAACCAGACAAAAGTATTAGAGAAGAGGAAGTCAAAAACCAATATATCTCATGAACATAAATGCAAAAATGATTTTCTCATTATATCAAAAAATTACTAACAAAATTTTAGCAAATCAAATTAAACACATAATAAAATTGACAATACATTTTAACTAAATTGGGTTTGTCTCAGAAATATAAGGTTGGTTTAGCATTCATAAATTAGTGTAATTGGCAGATGTAGCAAAGATGGTGCATTAGAGACATCTCAGCAACCACTCACAGTGACATTGGGGAGAGAAGACTTCAGCCACTTCTGGCCAGAGTGTCCTGCCCCAAAATATTGCTCCAGGGGCACAGTGAAACATCAGGGGACGCCAGGAGTCAGGGAGGAGGTCAGGAGCAGTGAAAGATTAGCACAGAAGGCGAGTGCCTGGGTGCGGGTACAAGGTGACTGGCCCTCTAATAGAGGGCTGGAGGTGGGGAAGGCCTGACCTCCAGTTTTTTTGGACTTGGATGCTGGCCAGAGATGCCTTGGCTTGGCTCAAGGAAGTGAGTGAACTTGAACAGCACCCACCTGCTGTGATCGAACCACTAGAAGGGATGGAATACTCATTGGTTCCACTGCTAGCAGGGTGCTGCCATTGTAGAAGTGCCATAACACAGGGTCCCACCACATGGCCAGCTCTGGTGCACCTGCTATACTAGGCACTCACCCTTGAGGTTAGTTGAGCCACTCCAACATCCCCAGGAAAGCACCTTTGTGACCAAGGGGTACTGTTTGGAAGGTCATGTCTCCTAAGAAGTCTGGTTGAACCTTCAGTCTTCCATTCCTGCAGTGATTGAACTCCAGTGAATTGAATAAGACCTGAATGAAGGCGCTTGATTCAGCAGCATATATACTAAAATTGGAACGATATAGAGAACATTAACATGGCCCCTGTGCAAGGATGACATGCAAATTCATAAAGTGTTCCATATTTTTGGATGTGGAGAAAAGGAACACTTCTGCACTGCTGGTGGGAATGCAAGCTAATATATTCCTTTTGGAAAGATGTTTGGAGATCACTTAGGGATCTAAAAATAGACTTTCCATTCAATCCTTCAATTTCCATACTAGGTATATATCCAGAAGACCAAAAATCACTTTGTAACAAAGATATTTGCACCAGAATGTTTATTGCAGCCCAATTCAAAATTTCTAAGTCATGGAAGAAACCGAAGTGCCCATCAACCCATGAATGGATTAATAAATTATGGTATATGTACACCATGAAATATTATGCAGCTTTAAAAAAGATGGAGACTTTACCTCTTTCATATTTATATGAAGGGAGCTGGAACATATTCTTCTTAGTAAAGTATCTCAAGAATGGAAGAAAAAGTATCCAAGATACTCACCCCTACTATGAAACCAATTCATAGCTTTCATATGCCAGCTATAACCCAACCATAGCCCAAGAAGGAGAAAGAGGAGAGGGCGGGAAGTGGAAGGGGATGATGGGTGGAAGGAGGGTAATTTGTGGGACCACACCTATGGTGCATTTTAGAAGGGTACATGTTAAATATACTAAGTGTAGAGTATAAACGTCTTAACACAATAGGTAAGAAAATGCAGTGAAGGCTATGTTAACCAGTTTGATGAAAATATTTCAAATTGTATGTAAAACCAGCGCATTGTATCCCATGATTGCATTAATGTACACAGCTATGATTTAATTAAAAAAAAAAAACTCTTTAAACTTATTTACTTCATAAAATAAAAGAAGACCTTAATGAAGGCAAATAAATCAGGAAGACCAGGTCTCCTTGGCAACTAGATACTGTCTTCCAGCCCCCATCTTATACAGCAGAATCAGCATATGAGTCTTGTATCTTCTAATGCTGGATTATCATCTGGTGTCCAGGAAATGTATGTGTGTTTTGTATCTCCTAATGCCGGAGTACCACCTGGTTTCTAGGATATATATATATTTTTTTTTTTTTTCAATTTTGTCTTTTTTCAAATTTTTGTTTTGTTGTATTTTGTTTTTCATTTTTACTTCAATATCAAGGATTTCATTTGCTATACATTTTTGCCCCTTTTATCTTTATTTCATTTCTTTTTCTCTCCTTTTTTCTCTTTCATAGAGATTTTTCTACTTTTCTCATATTTCCTTCATAAATTTCTCAAAATAGCAACTAAGGTATCCCTCTTTTTTTACATTTTTCTATTTTATTTTTAATATTTTGAATCTTTTATTGTATTTTCTTTTTATTGGTCTGTTTTGCTCTATTTCATTCTGCATTCTGTTTACTGAACTATTTGCTCTGAGGCCTGGACTAGGGTGCCACAGGATGGGCCTGGCTCAAGGAGGTCTTCTTCATCTTCTAATCTAGGGTGTCACTATAGCTTTGGTCTTTCATAGAAATGTATTAGTAGGTCCCTGTGATGTCATACTGCTTGCTGATTTTCTTCTATATTTGGTGGAGGTGGTGTCTTGCCTTAGCTCAATCTGGTAAGGAACTCCTGACCTTGAGGGACCTTCTGTTCTGGCCCTTCAGAATCAATTGTGGGTGGGGATCAAAGCACCCTGCCGATCTCCACTATTACTCCTGTCTTTCTCTTTCCATTTTTATGTTTTTCCTTTCACTCATTTTTCATCCTTTTCTTTCTTTTTTCCCTTCTCTCTCTTTACTCCTTTCTGTCTTTTGGCCATATCCCAGAAGGCCACTCCAACACCTAAACAGAGACAAGGAAATTTAAAGAGGAGGAAGTGAGAGAAAAAAAGTAGGTGAAGGAAGAAACAAGAAGAAAATACACATGAGGATAAATGAACAAAAAATTCTGACAACATGAAAAACCAAAACAGATCAATACCTCCACCCCTGGGGATCATAAGATGCATGCACTACAGAAGATCCAATTATAAAGAAATTGTGGAAATGACAGGGAATTTAGAGTATGGATGGCAGAAACAATGTGGGGAATTGAAGGAAAAGTGGAAAATCACCAAAAGGAAATCCAAAAACTGAGCCAAGAAATGGATGAAAGACACAATGAAATTAGTATGAATATATCACAGGGATGAAAAAGGGATTAAAGGGTTCACTCAGGGAAATCTAAGATGCAGTAGAAACTATATATAACAGATTAGATCATGGAGAAGAAAAAAATCTCAAAGCTAGAGGATAAGACTCTTGAGCTAACTCAGGCATTTATAGAGGCAGAAAAGAAGAGAGTAAAATGTGAGCAATCATTTAGAGAATTATGGGATTTCATGAAGCATTCAAACGTATGAATTATAGGTATCTCTGAAGGGGAGGAATGATCCAAAAAATAGAAGTCCAATTGGAGGCTATCATAAATGAAAATTTCCCAAGCATCACCAAAGATTCCAACACACTCCTTTTGGAAGGATAGCAAACCACTTCATTTCAACACAAACAAAGCATCTCTAAGAGACATTGTAATGAACCTGGCCAAGGACAAAATGAATGAGAAAATTTTGCAAACACCCAGAAGTAAGCATCAATTGACCTACAGGGGAAGATCCATCAGGGTGACAGCAGATTTTCAGCTGAAACATTTCAAGCCAGAAGAGAGTAGTCATCTACCTTTAACCTTCTTAAACAAAAAATTTTCAGCCCAGGATTCTTTATCCTGCTAAACTGAGCTTTAAATTTCAGAGGGAGATCAAATCTTTTATTGACATGCAAATATTGAGGAAATTCACATAATAAGACCCAATGTATAGGAAATACTCCAACCTGTTTTAAACACTGATCATCATAATGGACCACCAGCTTCTAGAAACTAAAGGACAAAGCATAGCTTCAATAGTAGCACAAAGGATGAAGTTAAGCAACCTGATGAATAGAACACCACCACACTTATCAGTTCTCTCAATAAATTTTAATGGCTTGAGTTCCCCAATGAAGCAGCACAGGCTACCTGATTGGATTGAAAAAAAAAAAAAAAAAAAGCTCAAGCTATCTATATGCTGTCTCCAGGAAAAACAAAAAACCTTAACAAACAAAAGACTCACAAGACTCTGGGTGAAGGGTTTTCCAAACAGTATTTCAGGCAAATGGAAATCAGAAGGAGGGGTCACAATCTTCGTTCCAGATACAAGTAGATTTAAAGCAATATTAACAATCACAAAGATGCTCACTATATACTGGTCAAGGGAATAGTACAACAAGAGCACATGTCAATTCTAAATATATATGCAACCAACTTAAATGCTTCCAGATTAATAAATGAACCCTAATTGGTCTGAAAAATATATTGTACCACACCATAATAGCTGAGGAAGTCCTTGGCAGAATTAGACAGAATCTAGTTTAGAGTCTAAACAGAAGCTAAACAAGGGACTTAATACAACTCTAGAATAATTAGGCTTAATAGATATCTACATAACATACCATCCTAAAGCTAACAAGAGTATACATTCTTCTTATCAGCCATGGATTTTACTCCAAAACTGATCATATCCTAATCATATTCATATTAAACCTCAACAAAATTAAAAGAATTAAAATTATACCTTGCATCTTTTCTGACCACAAGGCAATAAAGGTGGAACTCCAACAAAAATTTTTATCCTCACACAAAGACATGGAAACTAAACAACCTTATGATGAATGACAGCGAGTCAAGGAGAAGATAAAGAAGGAAGTTATTAGATTCTTGAACATAAAAATAATGATGCCAATTGCTACCAAGACCTGTGAGATACTGCAAAAGCAGTCCGAAGAGGGAAATTTATCTTATTAAAGATGCCTATATAAAAAAAAAAAAGAAAGAGAGCACATCACAAGTCTAATGAATCATCTCAAGGGAATGGAAAAGGAGCATCCATCCAATCCCAACTCAGACAGAAGAAAATAAAAAATCAAAATTAAATCAGAAAAAACTGAAATTGAAAACAAAAGAATCATTCAGAAAATTAATGAAACAAAAGTTGGTTCTTTGAAAAGATAAAATTGATAGGCCTTTTGCTAGGTTAACTAGAACTAGAAAAGCAAAATCTCTAATAAGCTCAATAAAAGGGGAAATAATAACAGATACTACAGTGATACAAGAGATTATCTCTGACTACTACAAAAAAACTCTACACCCAGAAATTTGGCAATGTGGAGGAAATAGACCAATACCTAGAATCACACCACTTCCCTCAATTTACCCAGTAAGAAATAGATCTCTTGAAAAGACTAATCTCAAGCACTGAAATTCAGAAAAACAATTAAAAAAAAAAAGCTCTAGAACAAACAGCTTCATGCCAGAATTCTATCAAACCTTCAAAAAAGAGCTTGTGCCTACACTCCAGAACTTATTTGAAAACATTGAGAAGGAAGACACCTTCCCCAATACATTCTATAATGCAAACATCATTCTGATGCCAAAACCAGGAAAACAGGCAAGTCAAAAAAAGAACTGCAGTCCAATTTCACTAATGAATATTGATGCAAAAGTAATAAAATCCTAGCAAATAGACTACAGCTACACATTAAAAAATATATACATTACAATTAAGTAGGTTTATCCCACAGATGCTAGTTTGCTTTAACATATGCAAATCCATAAATGTAATTCTCCACATCAATAGAAACAAAAACAAAGACTATATGATTCTCTGAATAGATGCAGAATATGCATTTAACAAAACACAGTATCCATTTCTAACAAAAACACTTAAGAAAATGGGTATAGATGGCACATTTTAAAAACCGATCGAAGCCATTGATGACAAACTCATTGCCAATATCATATATAATGGCATAAAACTGAAAGATCTTCCACTTAGAACTGGAAGCAGACAAGGATGTCCACTATTGCCACTACCATCCAACATAATTTTGTAAGTTCTGACCAATGAAATCAGGCAAGAGAAGGATATAAATGGCATCCAAATGGGGATACAGGAGGTCAAGCTCTCACTTTTGCAGATGTGCTCTTAAATATAGAAAACCCAAGAGACTCAACTAGAAGATCCTTGTAGGGATCAAGAAATACAGTAATGCTCAGGATACAAAACCAGTGTTCACAAATTGGTAGCCTTTGTATATGCCAATAACAGCCAAATTGAGAAGAAATCAAGGATACGATACTCTTTACAATAGCTTTAAAGAAAATAAAATACCTGGGAATATACATAACAGAGGAGGTGAAAGAACTTCACAGTGAAAATTATGAAACCCTAAGAAAAGAAATAGCAGGAGACATTAATGAATGGAAGATCATACTATTCTTTTGGCTGGGAAGAATCAATATTGTTAAAATGTCTATATTTCCAAAAGCAATGTACAGATTTAATGCAATTCTCATCAAAGCACATATGTCATACTTTGAAGAACTGGAAAAAATAGTTCTTCATTTTGTATAGAACCAGAAAAAAATCTACACGGCTAAGACAATTCTTAGTAATAAGAATAAATCTGTTGGCATCGCTCTACCAGACTTCAGATTATATTATGAGTGCACAGTGATAAAACTTTATTGTCTTGGCATAAAAATATAGACATAGACATATGGAACAGAATAGAAAATCCAGAGATGAAACCAGCTTCCTAGGATCTGATCTTCAATCAACCAAACAAGAATATTCACTGGGGAAAGGAATCTCTATTCAATAAATGGTGCTGGGAGAACTGAATTACCACATGTAGAAGACTGAAACTGGACCCACACTTTTCACCACATACAAAAGTTGACTCACAATGGATAAAAGATTTAAATATAAGACTTGTAACAATAAAAATCCTAGAAGAAAACATTGGAAAAACTCTTGAAGATGTTGGCCTGGGGAAAGATTTTATAGAGAAGACTTCAGTGGCAATTGCAACAACAACAAAAATAAACAAATGTTAATTAAGCTAAAGAGCCAATACACAGCCAATAATTAAAGAAAAGAGACAACTTTCAGAATGGGGAAAGATATTTTCATGTTACAATCTGACAAAGGCTTGATAATAAGAATTTACAGAGAACTCAAATTAATCAACAAAAATAGAGCAAACAATATTATCACTGGCAAGAGACATGAACAGAACCTTCTCTACAAAAGATAGACAAATGGCTAAGAAACATGAAAAAAAGCCCTCATAATCCCTAATCATCTGAGAAATGCAATTTTTAACCATCCTGAGAAGTCACCTAACCCCAGTGAGAATAGCCCACATCACAAAGTCACAAAGGTGCAGAGGCTGGCACAGATAAGAAGAGAAAGGAACACTTTTACACTGTTGGCAGTATTGAAAGTAATATAGCCTCTTTGGAGAGATCTATGGAGAATCCTCAAAGAACTCAAATTAGACCTTCCATTTGACCCCATAATTCAATTACTGGGCATCTTCCCAGAAGAAAATAATTATTTTATCATAAGGACATTTGCACTAGATTATTTATCACAGCTCAATTTACAATCAACAAGATGTGGAAACATCCTAAATGCCCTTCAACTAAGGAATGAATTACCTGTGGTATAGGTAGACCACGGAATATGATTCAGCCATAAAACTATGGAGACTTTACATCTTTTGATATACCTGGATGGAGTTGAAACACATTCTTCTTAGTAAAATATCACAAGAATGGAAAAGCAAGTATCCAAGGTACTCAATATGAAGCCAGGAGACAAAGTATTACACAACCACATACAAGAAAAACTCAATTCAAGTTGGGGGGGAAGGGAGGGGTTTGTGTGTTCCCAACACCCTAATGGGCATGTTGTAAGCATATATGGCACACCTAGGTGTGGTAATCACTTACAAGAGGGACTTTGCCAACAAATGTAAATATTGTAACCTAATTGTTCATACCCTCTGGGTAATTTGAAATTAAAAACAAATAAGTAGCTACATAATATTTATTATATGAGAAAAAAGTCAGTGTAATTTATAATTATAAGAAATAAAACAAACATCCACATAATCACTTCATTATGTACATAAAAAGCATTTAACAAAATACAGTATGTAATCTTATTTAAAACTCTTACCAATACTGTTATAGTAATCAAAGGGATCTTTCTTTCTGTCTTTTTTTTCTTTTTTTTGTAGAGGCAGAGTCTCACTCTATCACCCTCGATAGAATGCTGTCGCATCACATTCTCACAGCAACCTCCAACTCCTGGGCTTAGGTGATTCTCTTGCCTCAGCCTCCTGAGTAGCTGGGACCACAGGCACCCACCACAATGCCCAGCTATTTTTTTTGTTGCAGTTTGGCCAGAACCGGGTTTGAACCCACCACACTTGGTATATGGGGCCAGCACCCTACCCACTGCACCACAGGCACTGCCTCAAAGGATCTTTCCTAAACTGATGAGAATCTATAACAAATCTATAGCTTAGATCATAACTATTACTGAAAAACTATTTTCTTTTTAAGATCAGAAACAAGACCAGGGTGTTTCTCACCATTCTGTTTAAGATTCTTCTGGAGGTTTATCCTTTGCAATAAGATAAGAAAATGAAATACAAAAAAAATACTTATTTTTCTGTGCTAGCAGGGAACAATTGAAATCAACTATTGTGCACAATGCAATGGTACATTTCAAAACTACTAAGAGTAGAGTATAAATGTCATACCAGAACAAATAAGTGAAGTTATTGTTATGTTAATCAGTTTTATGTAAGCATTCCACATTGTATATCAAATCAGCACATTGTACCCCCTAAATGTACACAGTTATGATTTAATAATGAAAAATAAAATTCCATTTTCAGCAGAATCTAAAGATAAGAAATACTTAAGGATAAATTTAACAAAAGTTACAGGATTTTTATACTAAAATATTACTAAGAAATTAAAGAACATTAAAATAAATAGGGAGATATACAGTGTTAGTCAGAAAACTCAATATTATAAAGGCATAAATTCTTTCCAAATTGATCTATAGTTTCAATGAATCACAATCAAAATGTCAGAGATGTTTTTGTAGAAATTGACAAACTGATTGTAAAATTTCTATTTTAATATAAAATACTTAAAATATCCAGAATAATTTTGATGATGCAAAACTAGTGTTGACCCTCATGAAAAGAAAAAAAGGAGCACCAAATCCTGTTAATTGTACACTGTGAGCTGAGTATTGGTAAAGAACATCCAAATAGTTAAGCCATCTCATATGCAACATCCAATAGTTGAAATAACTATATTGAAAATATTCACTTTGCATCATTCAAATTCTACTGTTAGGTATACACGCTAGTGAAACTTGCACATGTACCCAGGAGACATATATAAAGATATTTGTTATAATGTGTAATAGTAAAATATTAAAATAAATAGCATATGAATAGAATGTCTAAGGAACTATTATACAATAATTTTTAACAATTTATCTTTATATATGTGTGTGTGTGTTAATATAAAGAGATGTAAAACATCTAATCTTCTAGAGAAAAAAGCATTTCACAGAACTATTAAAATAAAACATACATGTTTATTAATACATGAAAATATATCTGATTTCTCCATTGTGAAATTACTTTTTCTCCACTTTCCATAGTCTAATGTTTTACAAGATGTCACCGAACACAGCCTAAACTCAAGGTAGGAGGGATTAAGCACCACCTCCTGGATGGAGTAGAATCTACATATACGATTTAGGATTCTTCTGCAAGAAAGATGTGTCTCTCTCTTCCAATTATTCATTGAATCCTCTATTTATACCAGTATGGATTCAAGTAATGCTACCTTGGCCTGGCGATAAAAGTTAACATCATCTATGATATTTTACATTAATATTGTGTACCACTTGATAAGATGTGACAAGGAGGCTACTTCACCTCTGTGGTATTCTTCCTCAAAACCCAACACAAGTCTAACCATCAGGAAACATGACAAATCTAAATTCAGTAATATTGTATAAAATACCTGACTGGTGCTGTTCAAAACTTCCAAAGTTACAAAAAGCAAGGGAAGTCTGAGAAGACAAGAAGAGACTAAAGAGACACTGTGACTAAATGTAACGTGGTATACTAGATGGGATCTTTCAATAAAAAAATGGACATTAATGGAAAAACTAGTGAAATCTAAATAAAATTCGGAGTTTAATTAACAGTAGTGTTTTTTAGTTGTGAAAAGTGTATCACAGTAATGAAAGATGTTTGCGATAGGGAAAATTGAATAAGGGGTACACAGAAACTCTACTGTTTTTTGCTACTTTCCTATGAATCCAAAGCTATTTTAGGACTAAATGTTTACTTAAACTATGTACCTAGAAGTTTACACACAGAGTTGGCTTAATGAAAGAGGTGGGGAGAAATAGGGTTGAGAATCTTATTAAAAGTGACTTAAATTTATATTAATAAATAATATACTTTATTAATTGTTTCAAATTATAACACTCGATATATACTTATATTTGTTACCTTGTATATTGTATCTCCTATAATTGCAGAAGTCAAATGCTACTTGAATATTGCAATTTTAATACATTTTTTTCTTTTCCTCTTTTTTTCTTTTTGGAATTTGTTAGATAAAGACCCTCTTATAATTGTATCCTGCCCCAAATGGTGTACCGCACACCAAGACCCCCACCCCCTCTCTCCTTCCTTCTCTCTGCTCTCCCCATCTCCCAATACCCACTGTGTACTAGGTCATTAATTGTCCTCATATCAGAATTGAATACATGGGATTCTTGCTTCTGCATTCTTGTGATGCTTTACTAAGAATAATGTGTTCTACTTCCATCCAGGTTAATAAAAAAGATGTAAAGTCTGCATCTTTTTAATAGCTGAATAGTATTCCATGGTATACATATGCCACAGCTTGTTAATCTATTCCTGGGTTGGTGGGCATTTAGGCTGTTTCCACATCTTGGTGATTTCCCATTGTGTAGGTTGTCTATTTGCTTTAGTTGTTGTCTCCTTAGCTGAACAGAAGGTTTTCAGTTTAATTAAGTCCCATTTGTTTATTTTTGTTGTTTTTGCAATTACCATTGAAGTCTTCTTCATAAAGTCTTTTCCCAGGCCAATAGCTTCAAGTGTTTTTCCCACAATTTCTTAAGGATTTTTATTGTTTTGTGCCTTAGATTTAGGTCTTTTATCCATCTTGAATCAATTTTGTGAGTGAAGAAAGGTGCAAGTCCAGTTTCAGTCTTTTATATGTGTATGTCCAGTTCTCCCAGCACCATTTACTAAATAGGGTTTATTTCCACCAGTGTATGTTCTTGTTCAGTTTATTAAAGATTAAGTGGCTATAAGATGTTAGTTTTATTTCCTGGTTTTCGATTTGGTTCCAGATGTCTATGTCTCTATTTTTGTGCTGATACCATGCTGTTTTGATTCACTGTAGCCTTGTAGTACAGCCTATAGTCTGGTAGGCTAATGCCCCCATCTTTCTTTTTATTACTAAGAATTGCCTTGGCTATACATCTAATATTATACCGAATGGAGTAAAACTGAAAGTTTTTCCACTCAGAACTGAAACAAGACAAGGTTGTCCTCTACCATTACCACTATTCAATATAGTGTTGGAAGTTCTAACCAATACAATTAGGAAAGAGAAGGTAATAAAGGGCATCCAAATGGGGGCAGAGTAAGTGAAACTCTCCCTCTTTGCTGATGATATGATCTTATACTTAGAGAACTCCAAAGACTCAACCACAAGACTCTTGGAGGTGATCAAAACATACAGTAACATCTCAGAATATAAAAATCAATGTCCACAAATCAGTAGCCTGTGTATATTCCAATAACAGCCAAGATGAGAAGGTAATCAAGGACACAATTCCCTTCTCAGTAGTTTCAAAGAAAATGAAATACCTGGGAATATACCTTACAAAAGAGGTGAAGGACCTCTATAAAGAAATATACAAACCTGTAAGAAAAGAAATATCATAAGATATTAACAAATGGAACGACTTACCATGCTCATGGCTGAGAAGAATCAACATTGATAAAATGTCTATAGTTCCCAAAGCCATCTAGAGATTCAGTGCCATCTCTATTAAAATACCAACATCATACTTTCAAGACTTAGAAAAAATAATTCTTTGTGTTGTATGGAACAGTTTTTTCCTTTCTGAAACTGTGTATACATTTTTTGCACCTTCTGTAGATTAATAACTTTAAAAGCAAGTGCATGACAATGTTTGTAGTATTCTTGTGTGATTTTAACTTCTCATTGCATGTGTGTAAATACATGTTTATGTTTGTGCATATGTGGATATGGAAAAATGTCATTTGGTATATTAAGTAATGACATTTTAAATATTTTCTCTTCATTTTATTGTATTTTAAAATCATTTTCCCATTTAATACGTCTTACAAATGTGTGAAAATTTAACAAAAACTTAGTATAGAAGTTAGAGAGAAAGTCAAGAAAAACCCATAGATTCATCTTCAGTGTTATCAATTACTGTAGTATCTCAGTGATCAGACATGATGTAAATACTATCTTGAATTTAAAACAGAGCTTTGTAACCAATATTTGATGACTGCATTGTGGTTAGGTTAAAAGAAAGATACTAAGAAACCTTTCTAGCTCATGGATTTAGGGGGAAATATATTTTTTCATATTTAAAATTTTTCATCAAATGTTACAAAACTGTCATGGATAGATTTAATGTTTCAAATTTCCAATTATACAGTGATTTCTATAATTCTACTTGGAATTTTCTCACATTTAAAATTAATTTTATTTATTTATCTCTCTCACAGAGTTGTTAATAACTGTGTTCATTTGTTTTGTAGACTATTTCAAATACTTAGATTACCTGAACCATAAAATTGAGAAAACAAATCCATTAAACTGACTTATGCTTAGAAATATTATAAAAGTAAAACCATGTATTATCACTATAATTTTCTAAAATGTAGAAGATTTAACCACTATTCTTTTTTTAAAAAAAGATATTGTCTTGAATGGTTGACATAAATTGTTTATTTTTCCCAACATTAATGTTAACTTTGTATAAACCTCACTTTAAAAAAATTGCCTCAATTTATGAAAATGTTGTGATGGACTCAGTGTCCAAGGGCCACTATTCCAGCTAAAATGTATGTATATATGTATGTATTTATTATTAATTAATTAATTTATTTATTTATTTGTGTGTGTGTATAGGGTCAGTTATCTGTCCGAGTTCAAAGAGGATAAGCAGAGTCTCCTGAAGATCTCTTCTTTAATGGACCAAAACACAGGAGAAGACAAGAACCAGAATATGAATGTGCCTGGTAGTTTTGAGGGAATATATCATCACACCTTGAATGAGGATTCCAATTTTATGCTCAATACTGGGGTGAGCATCTTCATTAAAAATATAAGGCTGATATATATTTATATGGAATAAAAGAGGTACATTTCATTTTAATATTTAAACTCAAAGGTGAGTTTAGAATTCTTAGTCATGGAAGGCCCAGTCATGGAAGGAGTAGTTTGTAAAGCAATCCAATTAACTTTCAAGTTCAAGTGTGAAATAGTATAGATAAAAATCTTATTTTGCTCTCAGTATTGTTATTCCTCATGGTACTTATCTGAGCTTTCAAAATTGTTCATTCAGAGTTGAGAAAGGGTTCTAGGAAGGGTTATTATCACTACTCACACACATAAAAGACATTTAAGTTTATGTATTTGAATGCATTGTTACTACCTGACAGACTATTTCCAAGTCACATATAACTTCATTAGCATGGGAAATCTCATTCGATTACCTAGCATTTCTTTCCTTGTTTTTTTAAATTATCTCTTTTCTACAATTTTCCCTAATTTTCCTGACTGGGGATTCTGAGATTGTGGATATACAGTCATTCTCTAAGTTGCTCATGCCTTTGATGAGTGGCTTAGCCTTTTATGACGCAGCATACATGTTATACAACTAAAGTGTGGAATTTTGAGCCAGATAGAACTGTAAAATCTGCTCTGTCATTTATAAGCCACTTGAACTTTGACAAGTCATTTATCTGTGCTGCAGTATTAGTGTCTATGAAACTGTTACAATGAGTTAGCATTAGTAAAATATGAACTGTGTAAAGGTTCTATCATTTGACAAGTCATTTATCTGTGCTGCAGTATTTATCTCTATGAAACTGTTAAATGAGTTACCATTAGTAAAATATGAACTGTGTAAAGTTTGACACTAGTCAGGTACTTGAGAGATGTAATTTCCTCCTTTCTCTCTGCTTACTCATTTCTACTGCTCTTCCCTATATCTCCCTCTTTAAAAGATGAACATGAATGTATATTTGGCAGACGAGTCTAAAAAACCTTGAGTATTCCTGCATTAAAGTACTTTTTCGTTCTAGAAATATATCTTTTAAACACCAGGAAGCACTCTTTCCTGCCATTAAGATAATGTGAGGAAAAAAAATCTTCTAAACTTTGCCTCATTTCTAGTTAGTGACAGCATCAATGCTGACTGTTTTATTCAGAATATGTTGGTTGACTCATTAAGCATATTTTTTCACTTTGAATTATGGGGCATACAAATGTTGGGGAAAATAGAATGAGAATATTTTTAAAGTTTTGGTTATATGTATATTCAAATAATATGCTCAATCTGTTTTTCTTCAACTCTCAGATAACTGTTCAGATGAACTCTCTGCATAAAGCAGTGGGTTCCACTATTAATCTGAAAAAAAACGTAATCAATTACAGATTAGCAGTCAAGTCTAAAAAGACAGAGAAAATTTTAAGGGTGGCCATGTCTGTGTGCAAATTTAAATTGCACACTATTGCAAAAATGCACATGAACATTTCATATACATATTTTAAATAAACAATTGGACCCATTACATTACATTTAGAGACTGAAGACAAACAGATTGAGTGCATTATTATGTTTAAAATTAATTTAGCCTCTGTTTTCTCACATTCCTCAATTGTGTAGGCAATGGAAACTTGTTATATATATGAATAAATGACAATTTTATGTGAATGGTTTTGCATGAAAATGGAGATAGTACTGGATGATAGTGACTTAATAATAACATATATGGATATGATATTTTTCTATAGAGATGCTATATGTTAATGGTAGAAATCATTCTTTTGAGATTTTCTTTATGCTTATATTAGAAGCCAAGCTTTAATCATTTCAATCAACACATTACACAATATAATTTTGCTTGTCACCTAGTTTAACTATGCCCATGTTCTGTTCAAAGATACATATATATGTAAAAGAATCCATATTTCTATCATAGAATTCAAAATATTCATGTTAATGAATCTTACTAAGATTTGAGACCATTGTAATTCTATCATTCTCTCCTCTTTTCAGTGTACACTTTATATCCAGCAGTTCTGTGCCATGCTTGTAAAGAAGGCACTTTTCACTAGGCGCAACTGGATTGTGGTGTTGATACAGGTACTGGGACTTCTGGGTATGTCTTATATAATGATAGGAGATTTCAACATTAACACGAACATTTTTAAAAGGAAACATGATGAGAAGCCTGCCAGGAAAATGGATTTGGAACAATATGGTCAAACCATTGTGCCTGTATCAATTTCTGGACATTCTGACTTGACTCAGAATTTTACAAAACATCTTAAAAGCATGCTAAAGGCTAAGAAACAAAAACTTCAAGAAGTACAAGGTAAGGTTTAACAAAAAGAAAAAAAGACTGCTATTAAATAAAGACCGGGTTGTGTCACTTTCAAAGAAGGGTTTTAACTGAATTAAATTCTTACTTCTTTCTTTTAATGACAATAACCAACCTCATAAAGGCAGCCAAATCAGAGGCAAGAATCATCCTGAAAAGATGCTGGTCACAAAAGTTAATTATTGGTGGAGGCAGTTTGTAGTCATCTATAAACCATGCTCTATACCTTTTAGGAACTGGGTAAAAGAACAAAAATATTTTGTTTTATTAAATTCAGCACTGAATTTGTACATAAACCCAGATTCACAGAAAGGTATCATGGTTCTAAATTCTGAAAGGCTTCCCAAAAGTCTCTTAGATTGACCATATCAAAAACATGTTGAGCTTAAGTATTTGTGGGAAGGCTACTCAGAAATTCTTTATTTTAAAGGTTGTAATAACAATTCATTACATGTACTGGACACATTATTTTGGTAAGAGCTTTTCTAAATGTTTCACCTAAATTACTCCCTTAAATTTTTTAGCAGCCATATTTGCTAAAGGTGGGGGTATTAAAGTTTGAAGATATTAAGTAAGTTGCCACAAATTATGCCTCCAGGATATATTAGAGCAGGGACTAGATTACAAGGCTGTTTTGATTTGCATTTCTCTAATAGATAGGGATGATGAACATTTTTTCATATGTTAGCCATTCACCTGTCTTCTTTAGAGAAGGTTTTCATGTCTCTTGTCCATTGATATAGGGGATTTTTGGCTTTTTTCATGTGGATTAATTTGAGTTCTCTACAGATCCTCATTATCAAGCTTTTGTCTGATTCAAAATATGCAAATATCCTTTCCCATTGTGTACGTTGTCTATTTGCTTTGGTTTTTGTCTCCTTGGGTGTACAGAAGCTTTTCAGTTTAATGAAGTCCTGTTTGTATTTTTGTTGTTGTTGCAATTGCCATGGCAGTCTTCTTCATGAAGTCTTTCCCCAGGCCAATAACTTCCAGTGTTTTTCCTATGCTTTCTTGGAGGATTTTTATTGTTTCATGCCTTAAATTTAAGTCCTTTATCCATCTTGAATCAATTTTTGTGAGTGGGGAAATGTGTGGGTCCAGTTTCAGTCTTTTACATGTGGCTATCCAGTTCTCCCAACACCATTTATTGAATAGGCAGTCTTTCCCCCAAGATATGTTCTTGTTTGGTTTATCGAAGATACGTGGTTGTAAAATGTTAGTTTCATTTCCTGGTTTTCTATTAAATTCCAGTGTCTATGTCTCTATTTTTGTGCCAGTACCATGTTGTCTTGACCACCATGGCATTCTACTACAGCCTCAAATCTGGAATGGTAATCACCCCAGGTTTAGTTTTACTACTAAGAACTGCCTTAGCTATACGGAATTTTTCTGGTTCCATACAAAACACATAATCATTTTTTCCAAATCTTGAAAGTACAGTGTTGGTATTTTAATAGGAATGGCATTGAATAGGTAGATTGCTTCGGGAAGTATAGACATTTTAACAATGTTGATTATTCCCATCCATGAGCCTGGTATGTTCTTCCAGGTGTTAATATCCTCTGCTATTTCCTTTCTGAGGATTTCATAATTTTCTTTATAGAGGTTCTTCACCTCCTTCATTAGGTATATTCCTAGGTATTTCATTTTCTTTGAAACTATGGTGAAGGGAGATGTGTCCTTAATTAACTTATTGACATATACAAGGGCTACTGATTTGTGGACATTGATTATATATCCTGAAACATTACTGTATTTTTTGATGACTTCTAGGAGTTTTGTGGTTGAGTCTTTGGGATTCTCTAAGTATAAGATCATGTCGTCAGCAAAGAGGGAGAGTTTGACCTCCTCTGCTTCCATTTGGATTCCATTTATTTCCTCATCGTCCCTAATTGTATTGGCTAGAACTTCCAGCACTATGTTGAATAGTAAAGGTGACAGAGGACAACCTTGTCTGGTTCCAGTTCTAAGAGGAAAAGCTTTGAGTTTTACTCCATTCAGTAAAATATTGGCTGTGGGTTTGTCATAGATAGCTTCAGTCAGTTTTAGAAATGTGCCACCTATGCCTATACTCTTCAGTGTTCTAATTAGAAAAGGATGCTGGATTTTATCGAATGCTTTTTCTGCATCTATTGAGAGGATCATATGTTCTTTATTTTTGCCTCTGTTAATATGGTGGATAACGTTTATGGACTTGCGTATGTTAAACCAGCCTTGCATCCCTGGGATGAAACCTACTTTATCATGATGTATGACTTTTTTGATGATAAGCCCTAATCTATTGGCTAGGATTTTGTTGACGATTTTTGCATCTACATTCAGGAGTGAAATTGGTCTGAAATTCTTTTTGGTTGGGTTTGATATCAGAGTGATGCTTGCTTCATAGAACGTTTTGGGGAAGATTCCTTCCTCCTCATTTTTTTGGAATAATTTCTGCAGTACAGGAATAAGCTCTTCCTTGAATTTTGATAGAATTCTGGTGTGAAGGCATCTGGATCAGGGCATTTTTTAGTTGGAAGCTTTTTTATTGTTTCTTTTATCTCAGTGCTTGAAATTGGTCTGTTCAGGAATTCTATGTCTTCCTGGCTAAGTCTAGGGAGAGGGTGTGATTCCAAATATTCATCCATTTCTTTCAGCTTGTGAAATTTCTGGGCATAGAGTTTCTGCTAGTATTCAGAGATGATCTCTTGTATCTCTGTGGGATCAGTTGTTATTTCCCCTTTATTATTTCTGATTGAGGTTACTGGAGATTTTACTTTTCTATTTCTCATTAGTTTGGCCAATGTTTTATCTATTTTATTTATTTTTTTCAAAAAACCAACTCCTTGTTTCATTAATTTTCTGAATGATTCTTTTGTTTTCAATTTCATTGATCTCTGATTTGATTTTGGATATTTCTTTTATTCTAGTGGATTTAAGTTACTTTGTTCTTCTTTTTCCAATTCCATCAGATGGCTTGTTAGTTTGTTCATGCGCTCTCTTTCTGTTTTTCGAATGTAGGCATCTAAAGCGATAAATTTTCCTCTCAAAACTGCTTTTTCAGTATCCCACAGGTTTTAGTAGCTTATGTCTTCATTGATGCTATTCTTAAGGGTGTTAATGATTTACTCTTTTATTTCTTCCTGCACCCATCTGTCATCCAACAGAAGGTTGTTTAATTTACTTGCCTTTGTGTGGGGTCGAACATTTTTGTTAGAGTTTAGTTCCACCTTAGTGCCTTATGGTCTGTGAAGATACAAGGCAAAATTTCAATTCTTTTGATTCTGTTGATATTTGTTTTATGTCCCAGAATATGATCAATTTTGGAGAATGTTCTATGGGGTGATGAGAAGAGTATATATTCTTTATCTTTGGGATGGAGTGTTCCATATGCGTCTATCAAGCACAATTGTTCTAGATTCTCATTTAAATCTCTTATATCTTTGTTTAATTTCTGTTTAGAGGATCTGTCCAGCTCTGTAAGAGGAGTGTAATTAAGGTCCCTGTTATTATGGTATTATCAGATATCTTATTGCTCAGACTGAGTAAGGTCTGTTTCAAGAATCTGGGAGCATTTAAATTGGGTGCATAAATATTTAGAATTGAAATGTTTTCTTGTTGTATTTTCCCTTGACCAATATAAAGTGACCATCTTTGTCTTTTTTGCTTTTAGTTGCTTTAAATCCACATGTATCTGAAAATAAGATTGCAACTCCTCTTTTCTTCTGAATTCCATTTATCTGAAAAATTATCTACCAACCCTTGACTCGGAGTTTTAATTTGTCTTTTGAAGCCAGGTGTGTTTCCTGCAGACAGCAAATGGATGGCTTGTGTTTTTTAATCTAGTTAGCCAATCTATGTCTCCTCAGTGGGGAATTCAAGCCATTAACATTTATTGAGATAATTAATCAGTGTGGTAGTATTCAATTCATCTTATTTTGTGAGAGTCCATTGTTTAGTTTTATCTTTTGCATCACTGTGGAAGTTAGCTTCTGTCCTTAAATTTCTGAGTTCTTACTTTGCTGCTGATCCATTGTGGTGGTCAGTGTGTAGCACAGCTTGAAGTATTTCCTGTAGAGCTGGTCATGTTGTGGCAAATTTTCTCAATGTTTGTATATCCATAAATGATTTGATTTCTCCATCAATTTTAAAGCTTAGCTTAGCAGGGTATAGAATTCTGGGCTGGAAATTGTTCTGTTTAAGTAGATTAAAGGTAGATGACCACTGTCTTTTTTGCTTGGAAAGTTTCATTAGAGAAGTCTGCAGTCACTCTGATGGACTTGCACCTGTAGATCAACTGGTGCTTACTCCTGGAAGCTTGCAGAATCTCTTCTTTTGTCTTGACTTAGGACAGGTTCATCACAATGTGTCTCGGAGAAGCTCAGTTAGAGTTGAGGCGACCTGTGGTCCAATATCCCTCTGAAAGCACTGTGTCAGAATCTTTGGTGATATTCGGGAAATTTTCTTTTATAATATTCTCTAGTATGGCTTCCATTCCTCTGGGGGCATTCTTCTTCCCCTTCTGGGATTCCTGTAAATCATACGTTGGAACACTTTATAAAAGTACCATAATTCTGGCAGTGAATGTTATGCTTTCTCTCTCTTCTTTTCTGCCTCTTTAACTATCTGAGTTATCTCAAGAAATTCTTTACTATCTCTACCTCCGAAATTCTTTCTTCTGCATGGTCTAACCTGTTGCTGATGCTTTCCATTGCATCTTTAAGTTCCCTAATTGACTGCTTCAGTTATTTCAGCTCTGCTATATCCTTTCTATATTCTTCATATCGTTTATCTCTTATTTGATTCTGTTTTTGGATTTCCTTTTGGTTATTTTCCACTTTATTAACAGTTCCTTCATTGTTTCCATCATTTCCTTCATTGTTTTCATCATGGGTATTCTAAATTCCCTTTCTGTCATTCCTAACATTTCTTTACTGGTGGAATCCTCTGCAGTAGCTACCTCATGGTATCTTGGAGGGGTTGCTCTGGACTGGTTCTTCATGTTGCCAGGAGTTTTCTGTTGATTCTTCCCCATGAGTGCTTTCTTTTATCTGTTTCCTTGCCCTAATTTTCCTTTCACTTCCTCTTGCTCTTTAAGTTCTTGTGCCTTTGGAGTAAGGTTTTGTTGAGTCCTTTTGGTACAGGACCAGAAGGATGAGAAGGTTGAAGAGCAAGAAGGGATGAAAGAAAGAAAGAAAGAAAGAAAGAAAGAAAGAAAGAAAGAAAGAAAGAAAGAAAGAAGGAAGGAAGGAAGGAAGGAAGGAAGGAAGGAAGGAAGGAAGGAAGGAAGGAAGGAAGGAAGGAAGGAAGGAAGGAAGGAAGGAAGGAAGGAAGGAAGGAAGGAAGGAAGGAAGGAAGGAAGGAAGGAAGGAAGGAAGGAAGGAAGGAAGGAAGAAGGGAGAAAAAAGAAAATAGAGAAAGGAGAAGGGTTGGGTAAAACGGAATATTGACAAAAAGAAGAGAGGCCCAGAAAGAGGGAGACAGAGAAATATAGGTGTACAGTAGAGTACTTTGACACAACCTTAAAAAAACCCACCCTCTGGGGGTGCCCAGTTGGGTGGTTCCCTTGAGGTCAGCAGCTCTTTGCTAACCTGATTGGACACAGTACCACACCTCCACCAAGTAGAGAGGATAGACAAAAATGCTGTAAATCAAATCAAAGCAAGCAAACAGAAAACTTGACAGGATAAAATTGTGTGAAAAACCAAATAATAGGGGTAGAAACACTAGGAAAAATGAAGTTCTAATGATTAAAAAGGCAGTAATGGGACATTGTATTTAAACTAGAAAAATGGAGCAAGAAAAGAAAGAAAAGAAAAGAAAAGAAAAAATCTGTACAGAAAAGATTGAAATTGAAAAACAAAACAAGAACAAAATAAACAAACAAACAAAATCAACCGAAAACAAAGCGTATATATATCTTGTTGAATATTGTCTGCGCAACAGGTGGTCTTCTGGGGTATGGGATGTTAATCACAATGCTTATACGACTGGAGGCCTCCGCTGATTTCTCAAACCCCACAGGGTGGAGGCTAAATCTCTCTTTAGACTTCTTAAAAGTCTCTTTAAACTTCTAAACTTGGCTAAGCAGAAGCTTTCCCAGGAAAGTGCTTGTTGCTAGGATCACTGCTGAAGTGGCTATCCACTTACCCAGTGTGCCAAAACCGATTTGACTCTGCCTCTGAGGGTTAAGGCTGTAATGCATCTAAGTCCCTGACTCTAGTCTGCTCGGTCACTAGGTTACTAGCTCCTGCCTGATCCTTGCTCTGTGACCCTGAGGGAGGAGCTTGCCGGGGCAGTTCTCTTACAATGGCTCCCTGCAACTCACAGCTGAACACTATTAGCTCTGTCCAGCTCAGCAGCTCAGTTTGGGGCCCTAGACAATGCCCAATGTTCTCTGCACTCCTGCTCAAGCTCTCACCAAGGCAGTTCAACTGAGTGCCCAGTCCAAAAACACCAAAACAGTTCATAGGTAAAGCCTTTCTGGTTTGAAGTCTCAAAGGGATGATTATGGGTAGATCCCACCAGCCAGAGATGCCTGGAGTCTTATCTTCCCAAACTCACTGTGCCCACTTGCAGGGAAGCTGTTGCTCATCTGCCATCTTGTTCTCACTGATCGAGATGGAAGTAATTTTTAAAAATCAGAAGATTTTGAGCTGAACAATTCAATTGACAAACTGAGAAATATATGAGAGTCTTTCAATATCAGAATTAATTAAGCAGAAGAGAGAATTAGTGATATCGTAGGGGCAGATATAAGATGGCTGACTGAATCCAGCTTTCCACTGAGGCTACCGTCCAGAAGGAGAGTTAAAGGACAGAAATTTACCATGTAACCTGGTGGATTAGAGCTGCACCAAGAAAGATATTTAAAGAACGCACATCAACCCTGCTGAGGCAAGGTGCGACCCCAAGTATACAAACAAAAGGTACAAAATCCATCACCAAGCAGACAGGAGTTCCTTCCCCCATGAGAATGGCTCAGAGTACTCCATAAACAAATTATTAGAGTTCAAAAGTCTTCCCATTATATCCCATGGAAGAGACCCTCCAAAAATTTGACCTACTTCTGCTACAAAGGTGCCATGGTGCTCTCCTGCCAGGCATAAAACTGTATATATTCTCTATTCTGAGCTCCCAGCACTGCCCTCCACTCTCAATTGAGGTCTGGAAGCCTGTCCACCAGGAGTCCAGATTCTTGGGTATTTTCTCTAGAGGTGTGGACAGGGCCTGGAATGCTGCTGGCCAGTGCTGATTCTGTGCCATGGAAGTGAAGAGAGGATGGTCGTCTGAGAGGGAACCATACAGGAGCACTGGTGCCCCATGGCGCAGAGTAGCAGCAGATGTTATTGGCAACAATAGGGCTCACCCCTGGATATTCTGGAGTCACACCCCCTGTCCCTCTGGGCAAACAGAGGAGGCTGAGCATCTTCTCTGGTGGCAGCCACTGGCAGAAAAGATCTGGGATGGAAACACAGGCCCCATGAGTAAAGGGTTTGCCTGAGGTGGTACCAGCCTGGATGGAACATGGGGACTAGAAAATGTACACATACAGCAGGCAGATTCCCAGGGCAGGGATGACCCTGGGCAGGCGAGGACCACTTTACTGAGGCTAAGATGCAGCCAGCCCTCACAGGATCATCAGCCTAGACAAAGGAGGGAAGGAGGCTAGAACTGACAGCTAACCTTGCTGCGAATACAGACTACCTGGCAGCAGCAAATGCAGGGCCTGAAGCACAAGTTCTCTGAACTCAAAACAGCTTCCCTTCTACAGGGGAATTTAGCCAGGACAGAAACAAATTCCACAAAGTTGTTCTGTTCTGTCAGTAACATCAGTCAGGTTCAGGGCTGAAACTGAGTGAACAGCCCCAGCCTCCATCAAGTACCTGAGATTCTCAGGCCTCACCTCCCCCTGCTGGATAGTGGCATAGAGCAACAGCCTGGCTGAGGAGACATAGAGCTCCCTGTGATTCCGTCAGGTGTAAACCCTTGGAGTATCTGCTCATTGTGGGTAACTGGATCACAGCCCTACAGGGTTATCAGTGACTGGATGTGACAGAGTTAACTGAAGATCCCATTCATAAACAGATGGCCGAGATATCAGAAATCGAGTTCTTATTTGGATTGCAAAAAGATTAATACGGGGTGAAGACAAGATGGCTGACTGAAGCCAGCTTTCCACAGAGGCTCCCGTCCAGTAGGAGAGTTACAGGGCAAAAATTCAGCAAGTAACCTGGTGGATTTGAGCTGCACTAAGAGAGAAGGTGGAAGAACGCACGTCAACCCCACTGAGGCGAGCTGCGACCACAAGCATACAAACAAAAGGTAAAAAATCCATCACCAAGAGGACGGGAGTCCCCTCCCCCATGAGAACAGCTCAGAGTGCCCCACAAACAATTGGGCAGAGTTCAAAGGTCCTCCCACTACACTCCACGGGAGAGACTCTCTAAAAACTGGACCTACCTCCCCTACTAGGGTGCCATGGCGTCCTACTGCCAGACATAAAACTGTATAAACTGTATATAGTCTCTACCTGGAATTCTGAGCTCCCAGTGCTCCCCTCCACTCACACTGAGGTCTGGAGGAAAGTCCCCCAGGAGTTCAGAGTCTTGGATGATTTCTCAAGGGGTGTGGACGGGGCCTCGACTGCAGCTGGTCGGCGCTGGCTCCAGGGCATGGGAGTGAGGACTGGATGGTCGGAGGAGAGGGGACCACACGGTAGCGGCAGTTCCCTAAGGCACAGTGTGACAGACATGTTTTGGTGACAATACGGCTAGGCATAAAACTGTGTAAAACTGTGTGTGTTCTCTGCCCACAACCCCAGGCTCCCAGTGCTCCCCACGCTCCCCTCTGCTCTCGCTCCATGGTCTGCAGGAATCCAGGCTCTTGGGCGATTGCTTGAGGGGTGTAGACAATGCCAGGCTGCAGCCGGTCGGTGCAGGCTCTGGTGCACAGGAGCGGAGAGAGGACGATGGCCGGATGGGAGCTGCACTGGAGCAGTGGTTGCCTGAGGCATAAAACAGCAGCACTCTTTTGCTAGCAATACAGCTCACTACTGAATATTCTGAAGCCACACCCCCTGTCTCCCTGGGCAACCAGAGACTGTGAGTATAGGATTTGCCTGACGCAACTCCAACTTGCAAACCAGGGAAACTCCCAGAGCGAGGCTGACCCAGAGGTCCACTTTATTGAACCTTAGACGTACCTGGCCCTCAGGGGATCGACAGCCTATAGACAATACAAGAGCAAAGACAAGCTGATTTGGAGCTCAATTCAGCTTCTCTTCTGCAGGGGAACTAAAAAGTTGTTCTGTTCTGTTCCGTCAGTAACATTAATCAGGGGTGACACGGACCTGAGTGAAAACCCCCCAACCTTCATCAAGCGCCCGAGGTTGTCAAGCCTCACCTCCTCCTGCTAGAGAGAGGCAGAGCGCAGCGGCCTGGCAGTCTTCCTTGTGAATCAGGCAGGTACAAACTCCTGGAGTACAGGTTCACTACAGGCAACTGGGTCAGCCAACTGCAGGGCTATCAATGACTGAGTGTGACAGTGGTGCAAAGTGGGGAAGGAGGCATCAAACTTCCCAGACTCATCTATTGGCTGGGTAGCTCCTCCTGACTCCATGCAGCACTGGAGCAAGCCACACCAGAGTAGTCACCAGACCCCTATGATCCAGTTCCCACAGACCTCTTAAACTCTCTCACCCGAGACAGGTGCAGACTGAGACAATTGATTTGGACCTTTTGAACTGAACCAATCACCTGAGGACAAATCAGGTGGTGCCCTGGGTGCCCGGTGGTAGGAAGGTTAGATTGTTCTTTTCCAATTGTCTGCCGGTGAGAGGCGGGGTGACTTAATGGCTGATATTTTTCCACAGCTGAGAATTCAATCCAGAGTATCAGTTTCACTAGGGTGGAACAGAAACCAGCTGAAAGCAAGACAGAACCACTTAGCCCCACCACACCAGACAGGGCCGCAGTTTCTCAGGCCACAACACTGTTCAGGCCCTCGACAAAGCCTCAGGGGAAAAAATCAAAGGGAGTAAAACAGCCATGGGGTGGAATCAGCGGAAACACTCTGGTAACATGAAAAACCCAAACTTCACCAGACTTATCAATATTCTCCATTAATGTGAACAGCTTAAACTGTCCTCTAAAGAGGCATAGGTTAGCTGACTGGATACAAAAACTCAGGTCAGATATTTGTTGCATAAAATGAGTCACACCTTAACTTAAAAGACAAATACAGACTCAGGGTAAAAGGATGGTCATCCATATTTCAGGCAAATGGTAATCAGAAAAAAGCAGGTGTTGCAATTTTTTTTGTAGATACAATAGGCTTTATACCAACAAAAGTAAGGAAGGATGAGAATTTTCACTTCATATTTGTTAAGGATAATACTCAATATGATTAGATCTCAATTATTAATATCTATGCACCCAACCAGAATGCACCTCAATTTATAAGAGAAACTCTAACAGACATGAGCAACTTGATATCCTCCAGCTCCATAATAGTTGGAGATTTCAACACTCCTTTGGCAGTGTTGGATCGATCCTCCAAGAAGCTGAGCAAAGAAATCTTAGATTTAAACCTAACCATCCAATATTTACATTTAGCAGACATCTGCAGAACATTTCATCCCAACAAAACTGAATACACATACTTCTCATCAGCCCATGGAACTTACTCCAAAATTGATCACATCTTAGGTCACAAGTCTAACCTCAGTAATTTAAAGGAATAGAAATTATTCCATGCATCTTCTCAGACCACCATGGACTAAAACTTGAGCTGAGTAACAACAGGAATCTGCATACTCATACAAAAACATGGAAGTTAAATAACCTTATGCTCAATGATAGCTGGGTCAGAGATGAGATTAAGAAAGAAATTGCCATTTTTTGGAAAAAAACAACAAAGAAGACACAAACTATCAGAACCTCTGGGACACCGCAAAGGCAGTTCTAAGAGGGAAATTTATAGCACTGCAAGACTTCCTCAAGAGAACAGAAAGAGAGAACGTTAACAACTTAATAGAACATCTCAAGCAACTGGAAAAGGAAGCAAATTCCAACCCCAAACACAGTAGAAGAAAAGAAATAACCAAAATTAGAGCAGAATTAAATGAAATTAAAAACAAAAGAATAATACAACAGATCAATAAATAAAAAAGCTGGTTTTTCGAAAAGATCAGTAAACTAGATGAACCTTTGGCAAACCTAATCAGGGGAAAAAGAGTAAAATCTCTAATCTCATCAATCAGAAACAACAAAGACGAAATAACAACAGACTCCTCAAAAATCCAAAAAATCCTTAATGAATATTACAATTAACGTTATTCTCAGAAATATGAAAATCTGAGGGAAATTGACCAATACTTGGAAGCACTTGACCTTCCAAGACTTAGCCAGAATCAAGTGGAAATTTTGAACAGGCCCATATCAAGTTTGGAAATAGCATCAACCATACAAAACCTCCCTAAAAAGAAAAGCCCGGGACCAGATTGTTTCACGTCAGAATTCTACCAAACATTTAAAGAGGAACTACTATCTATATTACTCAACCTGTTCCAAAATACAGAAAAAGAAGGAAAACTATCCAACACGTTCTGTGAAGCAAACATCACCCTGATCCCCAAACCAGGAAAAGACCCAACAAGAAAAGAAAATTATAGACAGAAATCACTAATGAACATAGATGCAAAAATATTCAACAAGATTCTAACAAACGGAATCCAGCAACACATCAAACAAATTATACATCATGACCAAGTCGGTTTTATCCCAGGGTCTCAAGGCTGGTTCAATATACGTAAATCTATAAATGTAATCCAGCACATAAACAAATTAAAAAGCAAAGTCAATATGATTCTCTCAATTGATGCAGAAAAAGCTTTAGATAATATCCAGAATCCCTTCACGATCAGAACACTTAAAAAAAATGGGTATAGAAGGGAAATTTCTTAAACTGATAGAGACCATCTACAGCAAACCCACAGCCAATATCATATTGAATGGAGTTAAATTGGAATTATTTCCACTCATACCAGGAACCAGACAAGGCGGCCCTTTGTCTCCATTGCTTTTTAACATTGTAATTGAAGTTTCAGCCACTGCAATTAGGGAAGAGAAGGTGATCAAGGGTATACATATAGGGTCAGAAGAGATCAAACTTTCGCTCTTCACAGATGACCAGATAGTATATCTGGAAAACACTAGGGACTCTACTACAAAACTCTTAGAAGTGATTAAGTAATACAGCAGCATCTCATGTTACAAAATCAACATTCATAAATCAGTAGCCTTTATATATACCAACAATAGTTAAGTTGAAAAAACAGTTAACGACTCCATCCCATTCACAATAGTGCCAAAGAAGATGAAATATTTGGGAATTTATCTAACAAATAAAGTGAAAGATCTCTATAAAGAGAACTATGAAACTCTAAGTAAAGAAATAGCTGAAAATATTAACAAATGGAAAAATATACCATGCTCATGGCTGAAGAGGATCAACATTGTTAAAATATCCATACTACCCAAAGCAATATATAATTTCAATGCAATCCCTATTAAAGCTCCACTGTCATACTTTAAAGATCTTGAAAAAAAAAATACTTTGTTTTATATGGAATCAGAAAAAACCTTGAATAGCAAAGACATTCCTCAGAAATAAAAACAAAGCAGGAGGAATTATGCTGCCAGACCTCAGACTATACTACAAATAGATAGTGATCAAAACAGCATGGTATTGGCACATAAAACAGAGAAGTAGATGTCTGGAACAGAATAGAGAACCAAGAGATGAATCCAGCTACTTACCGTTATTTGATCTTTGACAAGCCAATTAAAAACATTCAGTGGGGAAAAGATTCCCTATTTAACAAATGATGCTGGGTGAACTGCCTGGCAACCTGTAGAGAACTGAAACTGGACCCACACCTTTCACCATTAACTAAGATAGACTCTCGCTGGATCAAATTTAAACTTAAGACATGACACTATAAAAATACTAGAGGAGAGTGCAAGGAAAACCCTTGAAGAAATCGGTCTGTGTGAGTATTTTATGAGGAGGACCCCCCCGGGCAATTGAAGCAGCTTCAAAAATACACTACTGGGACTTGATCAAACTAAAAAGCTTCTGCACAGCCAAGAACACAGTAAATAAAGCAAGCAAACAGCCCTCAGAATGGGAGAAGATATTTGCAGGTTACGTCTCCGACAAAGGTTTAATAACCAGAATCCACAGAGAACTCAAACGCATTAGCAAGAATAGAACAAGGGATCCCATCGCAGGCTGGGCAAGGGATTTGAAGAGAAACTTCTCTGAAGAAGACAGTCGCACGGCCTTCAGACATATGAAAAAATGCTCATCATCTTTAATCATCAGAGAAATGCAAATCAAAACTACTTTGAGATACCATCTAACTCCAGTGAGACTAGCCTATATCACAAAATCCCAAGACCAGAGATGTTGGCGCGGATGTGGAGAAAATGGAATACTTTTGCACTGCTGGTGGGAATGCAAATTAATACATTCCTTTTGGAAAGAGATATGGAGAACACTTGGAGATCTAAAAATAGATCTGCCATTCAATCCTGTAATCCCTCTGCTGGGCACATACCCAGAAGACCAAAAATCACATCATAACAAAGATATTTGTACCAGAATGTTTATTGCAGCCCAATTCATAATTGCTAAGTCATGGAAAAAGCCCAAGTGCCCATCGATCCACAAATGTATGAATAAATTGTGGTATATGTACACCATGGAATATTATGCATCCTTAAAGAAAGATGGAGACTTTACCTCTTTCATGTTTACATGGATGGAGCTGGAACATATTCTTCTTAGTAAAGTAGCTTAAGAATGGAAGAAAAAGTACCCAATGTACTCAGCCCTACTATGAAACTAATTTAGGGTTTTCACATGAAAGCTATAATCCAGTTACAACCTAAGAATAGAGGAAGGGGGAAATGGAGGGGAGGGTGGCGGGAGGTGGGTAGAGGGAAGGGGATTGGTGGGATTACACCTGTGGTGCATCTTACAAGGGTATATGTGAAATTTGGTAAACGGTCTGTAAAACTAGTGAATGATGCCCCATAATCATATCAATGTACACAGCTATGATTAAAAAAAAAAAGATTAATAGAATGAATGAAAAGTGGGAATTGGAATTTTGAAGAGAAATTCAAAAGTTGTCTCAAGAACTCAATAAATTTAAAGAAGATCACCACATATTTTGACACATTGAAGCAAGAATTTGAAGCCCTCAAAAATCTGAAAAATACAGAAGAATCCTTCAGTAACAGAGTGGAGCAAGCTGAAGAATGGATTTCTGACATTGAAGACAAAGTTTCTGAATGCTCCCAAACTGTCAAAGAGGAAGAGAAATGGAGAGCAAAAACAGATCATTCTCTCAGAGAGCACTGGAATAATCCAAAGAAGGCTGATATCTACCTCATTGGAATCCCTAAAAGTGATGAAGTGGCTTTGCAAGGCACAGAGGCTCTTCTCCATGAAATTATGAAAGAGAATTTTCCAGACATGCCAAGAGATTTCAAAATTCAGATAGCAGTTTCAGAACCCCAGCATGACTCAATCCGAATAAGACATCCCCCAGGCAAATCATAATTAACTTCACTAAGGTTAATGTGAAGGAGAAGATTCTGAAAGCAGCCAGATGTAACAAAACCATACCTACAAAAGTAAGAATATTAGAATGATGCTAAAACTTTTGAAGCCAGAGGAGGGTGGTCATCGACTTTTAATCTCCTAAAACAAAATAACTTTCAACCCAGGATCCTGTATCCAGCTAAACTGAGTTTCATTTATGATGGAGATATTAAATACGTAATGACATTCACATGTTGAAGAAATTTGCCATAACTAAACCAGCCTCTTCAGAATATTCTCAGACCTATCCTCCATAGTGACCAGCACAATCCTCTACCACAAAAGTAAACTCACTCAGAAACTTTTGAACAAACTCCAACTTCCACAGTGGCGAAAATGTTCACTGGAGTTTAAAAAAACTCGATACCCCAAATTTTACTAGGCTTATCATTATTCTTCATTAATGTGTATGCCTTAAAACTGTTGTCTAAAGAGGGACAGGTTGGCTGACTGGATACAAAAACTCAGACCAGATATCTGGTGAATACAAGAATCTCATCTTACCTTAAAATATAAATATAGACTCAGGGTCTAAAGATGGTCATCCATATTTCAGGCAAATAGAAATCAGAAAAAAGCAGGTGTTGCAATTCTATTTGGAGATACAATAGGACTTCAACCAAAAAAAGTAAGGAAGGATAAGAATGGGCACTTCATATTTGTTAAGGTTAATACTCTTAATATTTCAATTTTTAATATTTATCCACCCAACCAAAATGCACCTCAATTTATAAGAGAAATTCTAACAGACATGAGCAACTTGATTACCTCTAGCTTGATAATAGTCAGAGATTTTAACACTCCTTTGACAATGTTCGATAGATCCTCCAATAAGAAGCTGAGCTATGAAATTTTAGATTTAAACCTAACCATCCAACATTTGGATTTAACAGACATCTGCAGAACATTTCATCCCAACAAAACTGAATACACATACTTCTCATCAGCCCATGGAACATACTCCAAAATCAATCGCATTGCAGGTCATAAGTCTAACCTCAGTAAATTTAAAGGAATAGAAATTATTCCTTGCATCCTCTTGGAATACCATGGAATAAAAGATAAACTCAATAACAACAGGATATGCATACTCATACAAAAACATGGAAGTTAAATAACCTTATGCTGAATGATAGCTGGGTTATAGATGAGATTAACAAGGAAATTGCCAAATTTTTGGAATTATCAGAACCTCTGGGATAGACGTCCTAAGGCAGTGCTAAGAGGGAAATTTATAGCACTGCAAGCCTTCCTCAAGAGAACAGAAAGAGAGGAAGTTAACAACTTAATGGGACATCTCAAGCAACTGGAAAAGGAAGAAGATTCCAACCCCAAACCCAGTAGAAGAAAAGAAATAACCAAAATTAGAGCAGATTTAAATGAAATTGAAAACAAAGGATTATACAACAGATCAATAAATCAAAAAGTTGGTTTTTTGAAAAGGTCAATAAAATAGGTAAACCTTTGGCTAATCTAACCAGAAAAAAAAAAAAAAGAATAAAATCTCTAATTTCACCAATCAGAAATGGTAATGATGAAATAACAACAGACTCCTCAGAAATTAAAAAAATCCTTAATGCATATTACAAGAAACTTTATTCTCAGAAATATGAAAAGCTGAAGGAAATTGACAAATACTTGGAAGCACATCACCTTCCAAGACTTAGCCAGAATCTAATGGAAATGTTGAACAGGCCTATATCAAGTTCTGAAATAGCATGAACCATACAAAATCTCCCTAAAAAGAAAAGCCCGGGAGCAGATTTCTGTATACTACCAAATTCTACTAAACCTTTAAAGAGGAATTTGTACCTGTATTACTCAACCTATTCCAAAATGTAGAAAAAATAGGAATACTACCCAACATGTTCTATGAAGCAAACATCACCCTGATCCCCAAACAAGGAAAAGACCCAACAAGAAACGAAAATTATAGGCCAATATCACTAATGAATACAGATGCAAAAATATTCAACAAGATCCTAACAAACTGAATAAAGCAACACATTAAACAAATTATACATTATGACCAAGTCAGTTTTATCTCAGGGTCTCAAGGCTGGTTCAATATACATAAATCTATAAATATAATTCAGCACATAAACAAATTAAAAAAAACAAAGACCATATGATTCTCTCAATTTATGCAGAAAAAAGCTTTTGATAATATCCAGCATCCCTTCATGATCAGAACACTTAAGAAAATGGGTATAGAAGGGACATTTCTTAAACTGATAGAGACCATTTACAGCAAACCCATAGCCAAGATTGTATTGAATGGAGTTAAATTGAAATCATTTCCACTCAGATCAGGTACCAGGCAAGGTTGCCCACTGTCTCTACTGTTCTTCAGCATTGTAATGGAAGTTTTAGCCATCGGAATTAGGGAAGAAAAGGTGATCAAGTGTGTCCATATAGGGTCAGATGAGATCAAACTATCAGTCTTCACAGATGATATGATTGTATATCTTGAAAACACCAGGGATTCTACTACAGAACTCTTGGAAGTGATCAAGGAAGACAGCAGCATCTCAGGTTACAAAATCAACATCCGTAATTCGGTAGCCTTTATATATACCAACAATAGTCAAGCTGAAAAAAACAGTCCAGGACTCTATTCCATTCACAGTAGTGCCAAAGAAGATGAAATCTTTCGGAGTTTATCTAACAAAGGATGTGAAAGATCTCTATAAAGAGAACTATGAAACTCTAAGAAAGGAAATAGCCTAAAATGTTAACAAATGGAAAAATATACCATGCTCATGGCTGGAAAGAATCAACATTGTTAAAATGTCCATACTACCCTAAGCAATATACAATTTTAATGCAATCCCTATTAAAGCTCCACTGTCATACTTTAAAGATCTTGAAAAAATAATAGTTTTATATGGAATCAGAAAAAAACTCAAATAGCTAAGACATTACTCAGAAATAAAAACAAAGTAGGAGGAATCACACTGCCAGACCTCAGACTCTACTATAAATTGATAGTGATCAAAACATCCTGGTACTGACACAAAAACAGAGAGTTAGATGTATGGAACAGAATAGAGAACCAAGAGATGAACCCAGCTACTTACTGTTATTTGATCTTTGACAAGCCAATTAAAAACATTCAGTGGGGAAAAGATTCCCTATTTAACAAATGGTGCTGGGTGAACTGGCTGGCGACCTGTAGAAGACTGAAACTGGACCCACATCTTTCACCATTAACTAAGATAGTAGACTCTCACTGGATTAAAGGTTTAAACTTAAGACATGAAACTATAAAAATACTAGAAGAAAGTGCAGGGAAACTCTTGAAGAAATCGGTCTGGGCGAATATTTTATGTGGAGGACCCCCAGGCAATTGAAGCAGCTTCAAAAATACACCACTGGGACCTGACTAAACTAAAAAGCCTCTGCACAGCCAAGAACACTAATAACCAGAATTCACAGAGAACGCAAATGTACTACAAAGAAAAGAACAAATGATCCCATCACAGGCTGGGCAAGGGACTTGAAGAGAAACTTCTCTGAAGAAGACAGGTGCACGGCCTACAGGCACATGAAAAAATGCTCATCTTTCTTAATCATCAGAGAAATGCAGATCGAAACCACTTTAAGATATCATCTAACTCCAGTAAGATTAGCTCACATCACAAAATCCATAACCAGAGATGTTGGCATGGATGTGGAGAAAAGGGAACACTTCTGCACTGCTGGTGGGAATGCAAATTAATACATCCCTTTTGAAAATATATTTGGAGATCACTTAGGGATCTAAAATAGACTTGTTATTTGATTCTGCAATTCCTCTACTAGGTATATAGCCAGAAGACCAAAAATCACATTATAACAAAGATATTTGTACCAGAATGTTTATTGCAGCCCAATTCATAATTGCTAAGTCATGGAAAAAGCCCAAATGCCCATCCATTCACAAATGGATTAATAAATTGTGGTATGTGTACACCATGGAATATTATGCAGCCTTAAAGAAAGATGGAGACTTTACCTCTTTCATGTTTACATGGATGGAGCTGGAACATATTCTTCTTAGTAAAATATCTCAAGGATGGAAGCAAAAGTATCCAATGTCCTCAGCCCTACTATGAAACCTAAGAATATGGGAAAGGGGGAGAAGGAGGGGAGAAGGGAGGATAGGCAGAGGTATGGTGAGTGCTGGGATCACACCTACGGTGCATCTTACAAGGGTGCATGTGAAACTTACTAAATGTAGAATATAAATGTCTTAACACAATAACTAAGAAAATGCCAGGAAGGCTATGTTAACCAGTGTGACATATTTTCAAATAGTATATAAAAGTAGTGTAGGGTCCCCCATGATTGTATTAATGTACACAGCTATGATTTAATAATCATAAAAGAAAATAAACGCACTGTTTAAAAACCAAAAAAAAAAAAAAAGGAAAAAAGCATTAACAATATTGAAGACAGGCTATTTGAAAGTACATAGTCAGGAAAGGAAAAAGAATACAAAAGAATGAAATATGCATATAATTATAAAAAATGAAAAGAGCAAATATGAGATTCATTGTCTTTAAAAGAGGTAGGGAGAGAATTTAAGGTAGAAATTGTCTTTAAAGAAATAATCAAACAGAACTTTCCAAACCTAGAGAAAGATAGCAACATTCAGACATAAGTTCATAGGACAACAACCAGATTTAACCTAAACAAGACTACCTCAATACATTTAATAGAGGAAGGAGATAGCGGAGAGAGAAGAGAGAAGAAAAGGAGAGCAGAGGAGAGGAGACAAGATGAGACAAGACGAGACAAGACAAGACATAAAGGAGCTCCACTACATCTGGCTGTAGACTTCTCAGTAGAAACCTTAGAGTTCAGCAGAGAGAGGCATGACACATTAAAAGTGCTGAAGGTAACTAACATTAACCCTAGAATATTATATCTTGCAAAAAATGTTCTTCAAACAAGAAGGACAAATGAAGAGTATCTCGAACAAACAAAAGCTGAAGGATTTTATCAACACCACATGTGTGCTCCAAGAAATACTAAAAGAAGTTCTTCAGTTTGGAAGGAAAGAATGTTCTTGAATAATAAGAAATCATCTGAAGGTATAAAAGTCAAGTACAGTAGTCAGTAAACAAACACACAACACTCTATTGCTAGAATTGTGGTGTATAAACTACTTGTATCCAAAGTAGGAAGACAAAAAGGCAAACCTATCAAAAATAACAACTACAACAACTTTCTGAGAAATTTGTAATATATAATCTGGAAACTACAAAAAGTGTTTTAAAAGTACAGGAAAATGAATGTAAAGTGTAGAATTTCTTTTTGATATCTGGGCTTGTTTGTAATTTTTGTTTGTAAGCAAAGTTAAGTTGTCATAGCCTTGAAATAAGTGGCCTTGTGGTAATTTCAAATCAGAAAACCTAGAACAAAAGCAAAAACAAAAGAAAAGGAAGTAATTAAAACACATATCTAAAGAAAAATGACTTTTAACAAAGGAAGACAGAAAGGAAGTAAGAAAGAAAGGATCTCCACCACCCCCAGAAATTAAATAATAGTGTAGAAGTAGTAAATTCTTACCTATCAATAATAACATTGAATGTAAATGGACAAAACTCTTGTATCCAAAGAAACGCAGAGATTGAATGAATAAAATTGGAAATCCACACTCAACTATATGTTGCCTACAATAAACACACTTCACATACATAAACACATGTAGATGAAAAATAAAGGGATTATAAAAGATATTCTATGCAAATGGGAACCAAAAAAGAGCAAGTTTAACTATACTATGATCAGATAAATTCAATTAGCTTTAAGACAAAAACTGTAAAAAGAAAGAAAGATTGTCATGATAATAATAAAAAGGTCAATTCAACAAGAACATTTCAACATATGAAATTTTTTCTAAAACATATGCACCACCCAGATATATAAAGCAAATATTATCAGAGATAAAGACAGTAGTAGACCCCAATAAAATAATTGTTGGGGACTTTAACACCCTACTTTTAGTAGATCATACAGACAGAAAGCCAACAAAGAAACATGGGGCTTAATCTATACTATAGAACAAATACACTTCATACATAATTACAGAATGTTTCATCAAGCAGCTGAGGAATACACATTCTTCTCCTTAATTCATAGATAATTCTCAAAGAGAGACCATATGAAGGTCAAAAAAGAAGTCTTTAAAAATTTTTTCAAAATTAAATATCTAGAATTTTTTAATCAAAATAAAGTTAAACTAGAAATCAATAATAAAAGGAACGTGAGAAACTATACAAGCACATGATATGTGGTCAATGTAGAAACCAGGAAGGAAATTTTAAAATGTCTGGAAACAAATGAAAATGATAATACAACATATCAAATCCTATGGGATATGGGAAAACAGTACAAAGAAGACAATGTATAGGAACAAGTACCTATATGTGAAAAATAGAAAAGATTATAAACAACTTATTGAAGCATGTTAAAACACTAGAAAATCAAGAGCATTGAAACCCAAAATTAGAAGAATAAAACAATAAATATCAGAACCCAAATAGATGAATTTGACACCTAAATAATACAAAGAATCAATGAAATTAAAAATTTGTTTTTGAAAAGATAAACAAAATGAACAAACCTTATCCCAGATTAGCTAAGAAAAAAATAGAGAAGACCAAAATAAGTCAAATCAGAGATGAAAATGGAGGCATTACCACTAATACTACAGAAATTCAAAGGATCATTAGAGACTATCATGAGCAACTATATGTTCATAAATTGGAAAATCTAAGAAGAAAGGGATAAATTCCTACATACATACAAGCTACCAGGATTAAACCAGAAAAAAAAACATAAACCATAAGTAATGAAATAAAAGTAGTGATGAAAAGTCTTTCATCAAAGAAAAGCCCAGGACCTGATCTTGTCACTGCTTAATTTGACTAAACATTTACATAAGTAAAGGCAATCATACTTAAACTGTTCCAAAAAATTAAGAAGAGAATACTCCCAAATTCATTGTCTGCATCACCCTGATACCAAAACCAAAGATGGAACAAAACAAGCTCTAGGCCAATATCTTTGATGAACACAAATGTAAAGATCATCAACAAAATACTCAGCCAGAAAGAATTACAAACGCCGAATAGACCTATATCAAGCACTGAAATAGCATCAACAATACGAAATCTCCCAAAAAAGAAATGTCTGGGACCAGATGGCTTCACGTCAAAATTCTACCAAACCTTCAGAGAGGAACTAGTACCTATATTACATAACCTTTTCCAAAATGTAGAAAAAGAAGGAATACTCCCCAACACATTCTATGAAGCAAATATCACCCTCATGCCCAAACCAGGAAAAGACCCAACAAAAAAGAAAACTATAGACTAATATCATTAATGAATATTGATGAAAAATATTCAATAAGATCCTAGCAAACAGAGTTCAACAGTACATCAAAAGAATTATACACATTGCCAAGTTGGTTTTATTCCACAGTTACAAGGCTGGTTCAACATATGTAAATACATAAATATAATAAATCATATATATAACAAAGACCACATGATTCTCTCAATTGATGCAGAAAAAGCTTTTGAGAATATCCAGGACCCTTTCATGATTAGAACACTCAAGAAAATAGGCTTATAAGGGTCATTTCTGATACTGATAGAGGCCATATACTGCAAACCCACAGCCAATATCATACTGAATAGAGTAAAATAGAAAACATTTCCACTCAGATCTGGAACTAGGCAAGATGTCCATTGTCTCCACTGCTATTCAACATATTAATGGAAGTTCTAGTCATCACAATAAGTCAAGAGAAGGGGATCAAGGGTATTCAAATGGGATCAGAGGAGGTCAAACTGTCACTCTTTGCAGATGATATGATCCTATATCTGGAAAATCCCAGGGACTCAACTACAAAACTCTTACAAGTGATCAAGGAATTATAGCAGCATCTCAGGGTACAAGGTCAATACTTGCAAATAAGTAGCTTTATTATATGCCAACAATAGTCAAGCTGAAAATATAATCAAGGACTCTATTTCTTTTACAATAGTGCCAAAGAAGATAAAATATCTGGAAATTTATCTGACAAAGGACATGAAAGATCTCTTTAAAGAGAATTATGAAACTCTGAGAAAAGAAATAGCTGAAGATGTTAACAAATGGAAGAACATACTGTGCTCATGGGTGGGAAGAATCAACGTTATTAAAATGTCTATACTACCCAAAGCAATCTATAAATTTAATGCAATGCTTATTAAAACACCATCACAATACTTTAAAGAGCTTGAAAAAAATAGTGCTTCATTTTATATGGCATCAGAAAAAACCTCGAATAGCAAATACACTACTCAGAAATAAAAACAGATCAGGAGGTATCGTGTTACCAGACTTAAGACTATACTACAAATGTGTAGTGATCAAAACAGCCTGGTGCTGGCACAAAAATAGAAAGGTAGAGGTATGGAACAGAATAGAGAACCAAGAGATGAACCCAAACACTTATAGTCATTTGATCTTAGACAAACCCGTCAAATACATAAATTGGGGGAAAGGTTTCCTATTTAACAAATGGTGTTGAGTGAACTGGCTGCAGACCCATAGAAGAATGAAGCTTGACCCCTATCTGTCATCATTAACAAAGATTGATTCTCACTGGATAAAATATCTAAACTTAAGATATGAAACTATAAAAATATTAGAAGAGAGTGAAGGGGAAATGCTTGAAAAAATTGGCCTGGGAGAATTTCTTATGAGGAGAACCCTTCTGGCAATTGAAACACACCAAAATTATATTACTGGGATCCGATCAAACTAAAAAGCTTCTGCAAAGCCAAGAGCACAGAAAATAAAGCAAACAGACAGCCTTCAGAATGGGAAAAGATATGTACAGATATTAACTGTCCAGGAGCTTTTGAACTTGATCAAGTCCTATTTAAATATTTTTATTGTTGCTGACATTGCTACTGGTGTCTTCCTCATAAATTCTTTACCAAGGCCAATGTCCAAAAGAGTTTTTCTTGTACTTTCTTCTAGAGTTTTTATCATTTCATGTCTTAGATTTAAATCTTTTATTCAGCATGAGTTAATTTTTATAAGTGGTGAGAGGTGTGAGTCCTGTTTCAGTTTTTACATGGCTAAGCAATTCATCCAGCATCTTTTATTGAATAGGGATTCTTTTTACCAGTGTATGTTTTTATTTGGTTTGTTGACAATCAGATGGTGATATAAGACTGGTTTAACCTCTAGGTTCTCAATTCTGTTCCATAGATCTATGTGTCTATTTTTAAGCCAATACCATGTTGTTTTGATCACTGTAACTTGTAGTATAATCTGTAGGCCAGCAAGGTGATGCTTCCCAATTTATTTGCATTTTGTAGAATTCCATTGGCTATTCCTGTTTTTTTTTTTCCTGGTTCCATTCAAAATGTGGAATTTGAGGGGGTGGGAAGTGTTCAGAAAAAGGAGAGGAGGCCAGTCCAGGGATTGGAAAGGCTTATCAGCAAGCAAGGAGAGAAAAAGAGCAGAATGAAGTTTGACCAGGAGTCAGCTCAATTTCACAGTTTCAAGAGAGTTTTATTATCTTTTATCAGTAGTCTTTCTGGCCTGCTTTTTCTCACCAGCTGCTTCCATAAATGATTGTACTCTTGTCAGGGTCACAAAGATCTTTTTCTCACAGAATATTTGGCCAGAAACCAAATTTCATGATCACAACAACCTCTCTCTACCTCCCTAGAATTCTTCAAGGCAAGTGTTCCTGGGAAACCTCAGAATAGCAACTTTTACTCTAGGCATAGCTGGCAGCCAAGTAAGGGAGTAATTCCTAAATTGCCCTTATTGTGGAAATTAGTCCTTCTATAGAAGGGATTACTCCCAATGAGAATCTCACTCTCACCTTCCAACCTTACTGATAAAAGATTCATTTGGAAGATTAATGAAACAAAAAAATTGATTCTTTGAAAACATAAAATTAATAAACCCTTGGACAGATTAACCAGAAACAAAAAAGTCAGATGTTCAATAATCTCCATCTGAAATGAAAAAGGGGAAATAACAGATACTACAGAGATACGAAAGATCATCGCTGAATACTACAAAAAAATTCTTTCCCCAGAAATTTGAAAATGTGGAGGAAATGGACCAATTCCTGGAATCACACTACCTACCTAGACTTAACCAGGAAGAAATAAAACTCTTGAAAGATCAATATCATGCACCAAAATTGAAACAACAATTAATAAACTTCTAAAAGATAAAAAGTTTTGGAGCAGACAATTTTACACCAGAATTTTACCAAACCTTCAAAGGAGAGCTTGTTAAATATTTTATAGAACTTATTCCAAAATATTGAGAAGGGAAGAACCCTCTCCAACTCCTTCTATGAAGCAAATATCACCCTAATATCAAAACTAGGGAAGGACTTATCAATAAAACAAAAATACAGATCAGTATCATTAATGAATATTGATGCAAAAATAATAAAATTCTTGCAAATAGAATTTAGCTAAACATAAAACAGTAATACATTATGACCAGGTTGGCTTCATCACAACTTACAAAAATTCATAAATGTTATTCACCACATAAACAGAAGCAAAAATAAAGACAATGTGATTCTCTCAATAGACAAAGAAAAAGCATTTGACATAATACTGTGTCTTTTTCTAATAAGACTACTCTTCATACCTTGATATTTGTCTTTGTTGTTTGATGATAAACTGCAGTGATTTAGTTTCCCTATTATCTTTATTTTTTATCTATTATGAGTCTATTACAGGTTTTTTCTTTGTGACTGTCTCAAGATTTACATAAAATATCTTATAGCCTCTGTGTAGTTTAAGTTGATAACAATTTAACTTCAATTGTATAGAAAGACTCTACTTTTCCTCCCCTCCACACTTTGTGTCCTTATAGCCAGAATATTTTGTATACATTGACTAATTTTTGTGGATATAGGTTTTTATTAGGAGTTGATGGCTCTTGCTGTGTTGCTCAGGCAGAACTCAAACTGCTGAGCTCAGGTGATCCTCCTGCTTCAGCCTTCCAAATAGCTAGGACTACAGGCATGTGTCACTTCACTTGGCATGGATATAGTTATTCTTGATGTTTTGATCTATAACTTTCTTTTTCTCTATTTTTTATTTTTATTTTTTATTGTTAAATCATAACTGTGTATATTAGTGCAATCAAGGGGTACAATGTACTGGTTTCATATACAATCAGAAATATTCTCATCAAACTGTTCAACGTAGCCTTCATGGCATTTTCTTAGTTATTGTGTTATTCTTGATGTTTTGATCTATAACTTTCTTTTTCTCTATTTTTTTATTTTTATTTTTTTATTGTTAAATCATAGCTGTGTACATTAGTGCAATCAAGGGGTACAATGTGTTGGTTTCATATAAAATCTGAAATATTCTCATCAAACTGTTCAATGTAGCCTTCATGGCATTTTCTTAGTTATTGTATGTAGACGTTTGTATTCTGCAATTAGTAGGTTTTACCTGTACTCATTCTAAGATGCACCATAGGTGCGGCCCCACCCATAACTCTCCCGCCATCCTAACCTCCCCACTCCCTTCCCCTCCCTTGGCCCTTTCCCCATATTCATGTGCTATAGTTGGGTTATCACCTTCATATGAAAGCTATAAATTAGCTTCATAGTAGGGCTGAGGACATTAGGTATATTTTCTTTCATTCTTGAGACACTTTGCTAAGAAGAGTATGTTCCAGCTCCATCCATGTAAACATGAAAGAGGTAAAGTCTCCATCTTTCTTTAAGGCTGAATAATATTCCATGGTATACATGTACAACAATTCGCTAGTCCATTCATGGGTCGATGGGCACTTGGGCTTCTTCCATGACTTAGCAATTCTGAATTGGGCTGCAATAAACATTCTGGTACAGATGTCTTTGTTATATTGTGATTTTTGGTCTTCTGGGTATATACCTAGTAGAGGAATTGTAGGATCGAATGGCAGGTCTATTTTTAGATCTCTAAGTATTCTCCAAACATCCTTCCAAAAGGAAGGTATTAGTGTACATTCCCACCAGCAGTGTAGAAGTGTGCCCTTTTCTCCACACCCATGCCAACATCTCTGGTTTTGGGATTTTGTTATGTGGGCTACTCTTACTGGGGTTAGGTGATATCTCAAAGTAGTTTTGATTTGCATTTCTCTGATGATTAAGGATGATGAGCTTTTTTTCATATGTTTGTAGATTGTGCGTCTGTCTTCTTTAGAGAAGTTTCTCTTCAAGTCCTTTGCCCAGCCTGAAATGGGATCACTTGTTCTTTTCTTGCTAATATGTTTGAGTTCTCTGTGGATACTGGTTATTAAACCTTTATCAGAAGTATAACCTGCAAACATTTTCTCCCATTCTGAGGGCTGTCTACATGCTTTGCTTACTATGTTCTTGGCTATGCAGAAGCTTTTTAGTTTGATCATGTCTCAGGAATGTATTTTTGATACTGCTTCAATTGCCTGGGGAGTCCTCCTCATAAAATATTCACCCAGGCCAATTCCTTCAAGAGCTTTCCCTGAACTTTCTTCAAGTATTTTTATAGTTTCATGTCTTAAGTTTAAATCTTTTATCCAGTAAGAGTCTATCTTAGTTAATGGTGAAAGGTTTGGGTCCAGTTTCAGTCTTTTACCGATCGCCAGCCAGTTCACCCAGCACCATTTGTTAAATAGGGAATCTTTTCCCCACTGAATGTTGTTAATTGGCTTCTCAAAGATCAAATAATGGTAGTTAGCTGGATTCATCTCTTGGTTCTCTATTCTGTTCCAGACATCTACTTCTCTGTTTTTGTGCCAGTACCATGCTGTTTTGATCACTATTGATTTATAGTATAGTATCAGGTCTGGTAGCGTGATTCCTTCTGCTTTGTTTTCATTTCTGCGTAATTTTTTGGCTATTCAAGGTTTCTTCTGATTCCATAAAAACGAAGTATTATTTTTTCAAGATATTTAACACATGACAATGGAGCTTTAGTAGGAATTGCAATAAAAGTATATATTGCTTTGGGTAGTATAGACATTTTAACAATGTTGTTTCTTCCCAGCCATGAGCATGGTATGTTTTTTCATTTGTTAACATCTTCAGCTATTTCTTTTCTTAAAGTTTCATAGTTCTCTTTATAGAGATCTTTCACATCCTTTGTTTATGCCATCTTCTTTGGCACTACTGTGAAAGAAATAGAGTCCTTGAATGTCTTTTCGGCTTGGTTATTGTTGGTATATATAAAGGCTACAGATTTATGGGTGTTGATTTTCTAGCCTGAGACATTGCTGTATACCTTGATCACTTCTAAAAGTTTTGTAGTAGAATCCCCAGTGTTTTCCAGATATATGATTATATCATCTGCGAAGAGTGAAAGTTTGATCTCTTCTGACCCTATGTGGATACCCTTGATCGCCTTTTCTTCCCTAAGTGCAATGGCTAAAACTTCCATTACAATGTTAAAGAGCAACGGAGACAATGGGAAACCTTGCCTGGTTCCTGATCTAAGTGGGAATGATTTCAATTTAACTCCATTCAATATGATATTGGCTGTGGGTTTGCTGTAGATTGGCCTCTATTAGTTTAAGAAATGTCCCTTTTATACCAATTTTCTTATGTGTTCTGATCATGAAGGGATGCTGGATATTATCAAAAGCTTTTTCTTCATTGATTGAGAGAATCATATGGTCTTTATTTTTTAGTTTGTTTGTGTGCTGAATTATTTTTATAGATTTACGTATATTGAACCAGCCCTGAGAGCATGGATAAATCCCACTTGGTCATTGTGTATAATTTTATTGATGTGCTGTTGGATTCTGTTTGTTAGGATCTTATTGAGTATTTTTGCATCAATATTCATTAGTGATATTGGTCTGTATTTTCTTTTCTTGTTGGGTCTTTCCCTGGTTTAGGGATTAAGGTGATGTTTGCTTCATAGAATGTGTTGGGTAGCATTCCTTCTTTTTCTATATTTTGGAAGAGGTTTAGTAATATAGTACTAGTTCTTCTTTAAAGTTTTGGTAGAATTCTAACGTAAACCATCTGATCCTCTGCTTTTCTTTTTAGAGAGATTTTCTATTGTTGATGCTATTTCAGAACTTGATATAGGCCTGTTCAACATTTCCACTTCGTTCTGGCTAAGTCTTGGTAGGTGGCAGAATTACAAGTATTGCTTCATTTCCTTCAGGTTTTCATATTTCTGTGAGTAACGTTTCTTGTAATATTTGTTAAGGATTTTTTGAATTTCTAAGGGGTGTGTTGTTATTTCATCTTTACCATTTCTGATTGATGAAATTAGAGATTTTACTCTTTTTTTCCTGGTTAGGTTGGCCAAAGGTTTCTCTATTTTATTGATCTTTTCAAAAAACCAACTTTTGGAATTATTGATCTGTTGTATAATTCTTTTGTTTTAAATTTCATTTAATTCTGCTCTGATTTTGGTTATTTCTTTTCTTCTGCTGGGTTTGGGGTTGGAATGTTCTTCCTTCTCCACTTGATTGAGATGTTCCCTTAAGTTGTTAACTTCCTCTCTTTCTGTTTTCTTGAGGAAGGCTTGCAGTGGTATGAATTTCCCTCTTAGGACTGCCTTTGCAGTATCCCAGAGGTTCTGATAGTTCGTGTCTTCATTGTTGTTTTGTTCCAAAAATTTAGTGATTTTCTTCTTAATCTCATCTATAACTCATCTATCCTTCAGCATAAGGTTATTTAGCTTCCATGTTTTTGTATGAGTATGCAGATTCCTGTTGTTATTGAGTTGAACTTTTATTCCCTGATGGTCTGAAAAGATACAAGGAATAATTTCTATTTTTTAAAATTTTCTGAAGTTAGATTTGTGGCCTAGGATGTGGTCGATTTTGGATTATGTTCTGTGGGCTGATGAGAAGAATGTGTACTCAGTTTTGTTGGGATGAAATGTTCTGTAGATGTCTGTTATGTCCATATGTTGAGTGGTTAGATTTAAATCTAAAATTTTTTTGCTTAGCTTCTTTTTGGAGAATCTATCCAGCACTGCTAAAGGGATGTTAAAATCTTCAACTACTGTGGAACTGGGAGAAATCAAGTTGCTCATGTCTGTTAGAGTTTTTCTTATAAATTGATGTGCATTCTGGTTGGGTGCATAAATATTAATAATTGAAATCTCATTATATTGAGTATTACCTTTAACAAATATGAAGTGTCCATCCTTATCCTTTATTTTGGTTGGTTTAAAGCCTATTGTGTCTGCGAATAGGATTGCAATGCTTGCTTTATTCTGCTTTCCATTTGCCTGGAGTACAGATGACCATCCCTTCATCTTGAGTTTATATTTGTCTTTTAATTTGTCTTTTATAGAAATATAGCCTTTCTATATTTATCCTTGTATGCAGCAGATATCTGGCCTGAGCTTTTGTATCCAGTCAGCCAACCTGTGCTGCTTTAGAGGACAATTTAAACAATTCACATTAATTGAGAATATTGATAAGCCTTTCGAGAGTCTGCTGGACATTTTTAATCTTTTTGCGACTGTGGAAGTTGGAATTTGATCAAAATTTTCTGGGTGGGTTTACTTTTGTGGTGGAGGATTATGCTGGTCTTTATGAAGGATAGGTCTGAGAATATCCTGGAGAGTTGGTTTAGTTATGGCATATTTCTTCAACATGTGAGTGGTATTGAAGTATTTAATCTCTGTGATAAATGAAACTTAGTTTAGCTGGGTTACAGGATCCTAGGTTGAACTTTATTTTGTTTTAGGAGATAAAAAGTCAATGACCATCCTCTTCTAGAATGAAAGGTTTCAGCACAGAGATATGCAGTTATTCTAATATTCTTCCCCTTGTAGGTAATGGTTTTCTTTCGTCTTGCTGCTTTTAGAATTTTCTCCTTCATATTAACCTTAGTGAAATTGATTATGATGTGTCCAAGGGATGTCTTATTTGGGTTGAGTCATGCTGGAGCTCTGAAACTGTCTGCTATCTGAATTTCAGAATCTCTTGGCATGTGTGGAACATTCTCTTTCATAATCTCATGGAGAAGAGACTCTGTGCCTTGTGAATCCACTTCATCGCTTTCGGGAATCCCAATAAGATGAATATTGATTTTCTTCAGATTATCTCAGAGCTCTGTGAGAGAGTGATCTGTTTTTGTTCCTCATTTCTCTTCCTCTTGGAGAGTTTGGGAGCCTTCGAAAGCTTTGTCTTCAATGTCAGAAATTCTTCCTTCTGCTTGCTCCATTCTGTTACTGAGAGATTCTACTGTGTTTCTCAGATCTTTGAGGGATGCAACTTCTTGTCTCAATGTGTCAAAATCTTTGGTCATTTGGTCTTTGAAATTGTTGAATTCTTGAGATATCTTTTGGGTTACTGCTTGGAATTCTAATTCAATCTTATTTACTATCCAGATTCTGAATTTTATTTCTGATGTCTCAGCTAGTTGTGCATGGAATCTTGTTCTCTGTCTGCCCTATTGTTCCTTGGTGGAGTTGATCTACTCTGATTGTTCATATTGCCGGAGTATATCCATTGATTTCATCTCTTGATTGTTTTTCACCATTGCCTCTGGCCTTCCTCAGAGTTGGGGAGGTGTCTCTCCAAGATTAGACCCCAGCAGGATCGCTCTATTGTTGCTTGATCTTTGTAGGGAGTGACCCTGTGTAGCTCCTCTGGGGCTGCCCCAGCAAGGGAGATCTGGTTGTGGGAGCAGCCCAGGAGTGTGACACACCCGGATCCAACAATAGGGCAGGGGGTAGTGCACACAGTTATGGGAGTGCCTGGTGCCCACTGACTTTGGCACAGAGGGCCAAGGCTCCAGGAGTCCCTGGCCAGGAGAAAGGCTCTGCTCAGAGGCAGGAGGGCTCCGGAGGGCACTCGGCTACTAAAGTCCCTTGCCAGAGGAGCCGGCTGGTGTAGATGCAGGGAGGGTACAGGAGAGAGAACACAGGGTTGTGTGGCTCCCAGAGTTTCTGGTCAGGGCATGCGGAGACCTGGCCGGCGTGGGTCACAGGTCGCAATTTCTGCCGCCACTTGTATGGAAGTCCGGGCAGTTGTGGGTCACAGGTCGCGGCACAGCTCTTACCAGTGTCTGGGCGGGTGCCGAGAGCAGGTCACAGGCGCAGCTCTACCAGAGGTCCAGCTCTACCAGAGGTCCATCGCCAGTCACAGTGCAGCTCTTACTAGGATCTTGACGGCTGCTGATTGTGGGTTGCGGGTGCTGGTACCGAAGTCCGGGCAGGCGCCTGTCGCAGGTTGTGGCACAGCTCTTACCAGGGTCTGGTCAGGTGCCCCCAATCACGGATTGGAGCACCGCTCCTATGGAAGTCCAGGAAGGTACTGGTCACGGGTCCTGGCAGCAGCCTTTACAGGGGTCCAGGCGGGTGCTGATGGCAAGTTGCCGTTTGCAGCACAGCTCTTCCGGGAGGTCCAGTGGGTCCCGATTGCAGGTCGCAACACAGCTCTTACTGGGGTCCAGGCAAGTGCCAATATCTATAACTTTTATAGTAGGTTTAAAATAATTACACACCACCATTTCCATGTTATAGTTTTCTATATTTGTCCATATATTCACTTTTATTTTTATGAGATTTATAATTTCATGTGATTGCAAAAATATCATATATGTTTATGGGACTTTTGCTTTCATGTGTTTTTGCATTATTGTTTTGTGTGTTTATATTTTAACTGAAGAATTCTCATAGCTTTTATCGTGAGGCAGTTATAGTGGTAATGAACTTCCTTAGTTTTTTTCGGTTTGAGGAAAAGACTTCATTTTTAAGGCATAATTTTCTGGGCATAGTAGTTTTTGGCAGATTTTTATTGTTCTTCGTGTGGTACTTTGAATGTATCATCCTAATCTCTCTTGACTTGCTAGTTTTCTGCTGAGAAATCCACTGCTAGTCTTATGAAGGCTTTCTTACATGTGATGAATCATTTTTTACCCTGGGTATTTCTTTGGAATAAAATTCTGTCTTTTATCCAAAGAGGTTGTATTAGTTTGTCGTCCTACCAACAATGTAAAAGTGTTCCCTTCTCTCCGCATCCATGCCAGCATCTGCAACTTTGGGATTTTGTGATGTGGGCCATTCTCTTTGGGGTTAGTTTATATCTCAGGGTGGATTGGATTTGCATTTCTCTGATGATTATGGACAATGAGAAGTTTTTCATGCGTTGGTTATCTATTCATCTGTCTTCCTCAGAGAAGCTTCTGTTCATGTCTTTTGCCCAGCAATAGATGGTATTGTTTGTTCCTTTTTTGTTGATTAATTTGATTTTTCTGTAGATTCTAGTCATCAACCCTTTGTCAGATTGGTAACATGCAAATATCTTTTCCCATTCTAATGATTCTCTATTTGCTTTGGTTTTTGTGGCCTTAGATGTACAGAAGCTTTTTAATCAAGTCCCATTTGTTTATTTTTATTATTGTTACAATTGCCACTGAAGTCTTCTTCATAAAATCTTTCCCCAGTCTGACATCATCAAGAGTTTTTCCCAATGTACCTTTCTGCTCAACTTTCTGCTATACTCTTCACCCTCTTAACCTCTGCTTAAGTTTCTACAACTATGTGAAGGAGAAAAGTGGTATAAATTGTTAACCTTCATTCTTTGAGTTTTTTCCAAATTTAGTTGCTTCAGAGATTTTATGATTCCTTTAAACAAATTTATTTTATGTTTTTTTATTCAGCCTTTATAGTTTTTCCTATTAAGGATTTGGTTTTCTGTAAACGAAATAGGTAGAAGCAGAAGTCTTTACAAATTTTAAGATCGCAAGTTTTGAAAGATAAAGGAAATTTGAGGCAATTGATACTTGGTGGACTATATTCTCTCAGTGTAACTTCTAGAAGATATGAGGTTTGTGTGGATTAGTGATAGAATGGAGTACTTGAAGTAAAAGGTTATGTCAGAAGCACTGTGAAACATCAGAAAGGAAAAATGTATCAGCCAAGTAAAATTACTGAGTTCTCTTCCTCCAAATATATAATATAGTGCTATATTAATATATTAGTACTTATTAATAATAGTAATACAATTAATATAATGTCTTATAATATATTAATAGTCTTATTATTACTATGTAGTAACACATAATTAACATATTAGTAGTAAGTGATGTGTATTACATTCTGAGTTCATGACCATTATTGTTTCTTCATTCCAGGTGACCTGCAGAAATACCTGATGGAACATCAAGAATGCCTTTACTCATGCATTATTGCACTTTCCATTGAGGTTACTAGAGACAAAAAGAAATTTACTTTTTGGTTCAACAACGAGGCATACCATTCACCATCATTATCATTGGCAGTATTAGACAATATTATTTTTATGTCACTTTCCGGCCCTGATGCTTCCATTACAGTCTCCAATAAGCCTCAGCCTCAATTTACTACTCTTGTTAAAGATGAAGAAAAGTATGTATGATTTTTTTTACTCTGAGTTTTATGCTTTAAATACATCGTTTCTTCCCCCATCTGAACTTGTTCTTAATTAAAAAAACAAAACTATTGTTAGCAATTAGTATTTTGCATTTTGTTGTTTTACCAATGTGCCTTCTTTATTCATTCTTTTGTAGAAAAATATCAGGAATCAATATTCCCTTAAATTTGTTGACTGGTATAAGCATTTTAGTCAGTGGCTTTTGCTTTCTGACAGTGACTGAGAGAGTCAGTAATGCAAAACACATGCAGTTTTTGAGAGGAGTCTATGTCCTTAATTTCTGGCTCTCAGCTCTGGTGTGGGATTTATTCATATACTTCATTGCCTGCTGCTTATTACTGGTGAGTGTTACATAAAATGTCTTGTGGGCTTAGTCTCCTATGAACCACAGAATATTTCCACTTGGCTAATAGTAGCCTAAATCTCTCAAGAAAAATTAAAATATACTGGCTCATTATACCAAAGAATACATGTATGATACACCTTATAGTGAAAAATTTCTCCCTTACATTACATACCTTCTTTTAAATAAAAAGTTCTTGACTGCTGAAACAGAAGGATATCTCTTGAGCTAGCTTCAGAAATGCCTGCTCACCAGTAAGTACTGGCCCCAACGCTGCTGTAAATATGGAAGGATATAGCCTTTCACAATATATGAACAGTCTCTTACTAAACAAAGAAAATTTATTTTACAAATGTTTATCTCCTGCTCCTACTATTTTCCCATTTTATTATTTATTGTGATTCCTTGTTATACTCATGCTGAGATTTTGCGGTTTCCTTCAAGGGATTTTAAAATTTTGTGTCATGGACCATTCAAATTGTGTGTGTGTATAAATTTTTTGGAATGAAGATAATAGATTATGGAACACATAATGAATAAATATTGAATAAGTACTCTTCAGTAAGCAAAGTCGGGAAAAATTTTTTGGTTTGTTTATGCTTGTTATTTTCTTCTCATTTTCCATGTCTGGTGTCTTCTCCTTCACATCCACACTCCTATCCCATGGAAAAGGTAAATCAAACCTCAAAATAAAAGTTAAAGCAAACATATTCATTTCTCTCTAATGAGACAGCCTGTAGGCCAGTTGTACTGATGTACTGATCACTCCTGTGATCATTAGAAAACTTATAATCATTGACCATGAGGCTCTAGTGTTGGGTGGTTGGAACTTTTGGTTTTGAGGAAGAGATAGGATCCTACAAGCTAGAAAAGAAAGACGGGATTAGAGGCTGGAAGTGATGTGAGAAGAGAGCTCCAGGGTAACATGATGTTCTTTTTCTATGTTGTAATATGATGTAATATGTAATATGCTCTTTTTCTATGTTGTAATATGCATCACTGTAGACAAGGATCTCGATGCTGTTCTCTTCTTACAACTTACAAGGCATAGCCTTAGCATGGAAAGGATAAACCACTAACTTTATGAGGGTCACTAATGATTTCTGTCCTGACAGGAACTGCCTGGGGTAGCTAATGGAGGTATTGCCTCCCATTGCCTACATGATATCGCTAGTCTACTTTCTACAAACAGCTCCTTCTCACCTCCCACCACTAGGTATTCATAGTGTAGAATTGGGCTCATTTTGTTAAAAAAAATAAATTAACCCTAAAACTTAATTATATAAATGTTTCTATCACATCCTACAGGTTTTATTATGTCATTTATTCATTATGACTCATTTCCAAACCTAATTTCTAAAATATCTTTGAACCATGGGTTTCCTAGAAAAATACAATTTGCTTTCTAAGCAGTTTGAAAGCTATATCCATAGCTTTTCTCAGAAAACATAATGTGAATGATTTCAGTCACTTGAAATATGATGAGTCATTTTTATAATCCAGTTTGTGGTCAGTTTTGGTAGATATTCCATGTGCATTTAATATGGATATGTATCCTGATATTATTGGCAACATTGTTCTATACAGATATAAAGTCATTAAGTCAGTTTTGTTCACTGTGCTGGTGATTTCTTGTTACTGATATCATGCCTACTTATTTTTCTGTTCTACATAGCTTCAATATAATTTGAAATTTTGCTTTGTATAGATGTACCATATATATTCTTGGGTGCATATATATTTATAACTTTATTTTCCTGATGAATTGACCTTTTTATCACAATATCATTTCCCCTTTGATATATATCTATTGATGTTTCTAGCCTTAAAAAATACATTTCTTCTGGTACTACTATTGCCAGTCTAATTTTCTTTGACTATTGTATTCTTTTGTATTTGTTTTTCTATTTCTTTTTGTTCAGGCTTCCGAGTCATCATAATTAAAATATCCATTGTTGGTAGTATATAGTTGGCATTAGTTTTATTTTTCGTGCTGACAATCTTAGCCTTACAATTAAAGATGTACTTATATATTTGGGTGTATATTATCATCTTATTCTTTTTATATCTGAATGACCTGTCCTATGTTACTCTTTCAACATTTTTCTCCTCCCCAGCACTATTTTTATATCCTAAATATTAACTGCATTTTTCATTAATTGCTATAAATACAAGAAGCTGCTTTTTCAACTGCCCTCATTGTGTTAAGAACTTAGAATCTTATTTTTCCTACTAACATCCTGCATGTTTTTACCTTACTATGATCAAGCATTTTAATTTCATATTTTAATTTTTCATAGGTTATCATTTTTTACCTTCAACATTCACAATCTTTTCTATTCCTTTGTTTCCTGCAATTTTATCTTAGATCAATATTCTTCTTCCTAAAGAAGTTTCTATGATTTTTCTTTTAGAGAAAGTTTATAGCAAAATAAAATCTTGTAAATTTTATTTATGCATAAATTTATTTTATTCTCTTTTTGAAGAACATTTTTATCAGTATTTTCCCCTTCTACTGTGTCATGGCTTCCACAGAGAAGCCTATAATTAATATTATTACTCCTTGAAAGGTTTTGTATTTTTTTCCCAACTATTTTCTTTTAATATTCTCCTGTTAACTCAGATTTTCAGGATTTTTATTATACTGTGCCTCATTTTCTTTGTATATATTGTGTTTGTTGTGTTCAGAGGCGGGGGGTCTATTACTGGTTTTGTAAATATTTTGTCAATTCCTTCCTCCTTTCATCTGTCTCATTTTCCTTCTATTCATGTTCTTTGACTCAATGTACATGTATATTGTTTCCTTTCATTTTGTCACAACTCCATCATTATTTTGTTTTTCAGGTTTATTTTACATTTGGGGGCATATTTTCTATTGAACTATTTTCCAATTTATCACTCCTGCCTTACAGGGTGTCTAATCTTCTGTTAAAACCATCTAATGAGTTCTTAATTTTCTTTATATATTAATTTATTTTTTATTGCTTGAGATAGTTTCTGTCACCCTGAATAGAGTACCATAGAACTCACAGCTCACAGCAACCTCAATCTCAAAATCTTGGGCTTGAGCAATCCTCTTGCCTCAACTTCCTGAGTAGCTGGGACTACAGGCATGCAACATTATCCCCAGATAATTATTTTCTACTTTTAGTAGAGATAGGGTCTTGCTCTTGCTCGGGCTGGTCTTGAACTCCTGAGCTCATATAATACACAAATTCTTAATTTTAGATTTGTATTTTGTAGATATAAAATTTCCAGTTCATAATTTTCCATAATTAAAATTATCTTGTGCAATTCTTCATTTGTAAACATGCTTTCTATCTTTCTGTTTAATTATGTTAGATACCTAAATAACCCTAATAAACATAGTTATTTTAATATTCTTATGAGTGTGTTTCTACCTGGATCACTTCTGGGTAGATAATATTTTTGTCCTAATAATATTATTGTCTTCAAGAGACACTTAAGCCATTATTTTTTTGGCAATAAAGTAGTGGCTGATATTCCTAATCTAATAAGAAATTATACTGAGTGAAAGTTGCATTTTAGCCATGGTAATTGTCAGTTTTCTCATAAGATGCTTTTTCCCTTCCCTAGCCAAAACAATGAACAAAGCTTCCATAGTATTCTCTCTAATCCTTCCTATTAACACTTGATGGTTTTTACATTTTAATGATTGAAATCTCACAGAGCATTTCTTTTAAGCTCAATTTAACTGACTAGAAAATAATAGTAAAAACTTAATCTAGATAATCCAACACATATTTAGTAATTAAGAGGTGTGAAAATTGGAAAATGAAAAATTCCTCAAATATAAAATATGCATAAACATTCCTGCTAATTTTTGGATACATAAATATTATAATTACGAACTTCTCAAAAGGAAAACTCCTTTTGATAAGATAGCTACTTTTACAAATTCTACACAATTCTTAAGTAACAAATGTTACTAGTTATACACAGACATTTCCAGGAAGTTGAAGAAAAAAATTCAACTCACTTTTGATGCAAGCCTAACCCTTACTATTACATATAGAGAGAACAGTAAAAAGGCATGTAAACATGTATACACACATATATGTAGAATTGTATGTATTTAAGTAACAAATGATAACATGAAACTTTTTCATTTCTTTGAGTTCTGCTATCTCTTTTCTCATTACATCCACATCCTCAATGATTTTGTCTTTGAATTAAACAATTTCTTGAGACAACTTTTGAACAATTCTTTGGATTTCTGTTTCCATCTTTGCCTACATTCTATTCATTTTATTTGCCATCCATATTCTGAATTCTATTTCTGACAATTCAGCCATCTGTCTATGAATGGCGTCTTATGTTGTATCTCCTTTGTCATTCCCTGGGGGAGTTGATCTACTCTAGTTATTCATGTTGCCAGAGTTCTTCCACTGGTTCTGCCCTAGGATTATTTTCCCCAGTTTGACTGGTAAAACTGATAGGGTGAGATTGGATTGAGGGCCCCATGAAATGGAGTTTACCAGCCCTTTACCAGTGATCTGGGGCCGAGGATTGTAGCTTTTCCCCTACAGTTTTACAAAGATCCCTTCCAGAGCTACAGCGACTCTGAGGACCTGCTTGGTGTGATAGCATTAGCTGGCTCTGTCTAGTAGTCAGCCAGTCTCTATCCAATCCTAATGAATTACGGTATTAGGCTGAAATCTCAGCTGGGGAGGATACAAGCAACTGCAGTACACCGCCCCCCATCAGCAACAGCTGGAGGAGGAGAATCAATCCCTCCTACTACAAAATGAGCACCACTCAACCTTGGAGAATCCCTGGGCATACAGCCAAAGTCAAGAGTTCAAATCTGATTGTCCCAGGCAATACAATCACTGATCAATATAGAGAGTTCAAAGAGTCTCCAGCAACCTAATAGGGATCCATAGGCAGTTCCCCCTAAAAACCTAAAGGGCAAGAGTCCGGTTCCCTCTAGTGAGCAATAGAGTCAGGAAGGTGCACCCCACCAGAGTCAGTCCAGTGGCATCACCACCTCCAACCCTGTTGCCACACACTACTGCAGGCAACCCCGCTGGGCTAACTCCTGGTTCCCTCCAATAAGCAATGAAGTTAGAGGGGTGTGCTTACCAGAGTCAGAGGGGAGCCAGGGTCTCCACCCCTTCTTCACACCACCCCCAGTAAACCCAAAGAGCTGAAGAATGGTTCCTTCCAGTAGGCAATGGGATGAGGAGGATGCACCTCCAAATTCAGACTAGAGGCATCAGCTCCTCTGCCTGGCACCATGCACTATCGTGGTGCATTTCTCTCTCCTGAACAGTCAGTGCCTTGCCCCTGTCACTCACTGCCACTGGCAACCTGGAGGAGCTGAAGCTCAGTTCTCCCCAGTGGGCAGTGAGCTCAGGGAAGTGTGCCTCCAAATTCAGACCAGAGGCATCAGTGCCTCCACTTACTGCTGCACACCATTGGGGTGTGTTTCTCTCTCACAATCAGTGCCTTGCCCCTGCTACACACTGCTCCAGCAACTGCAGCCCAGTTCCCTCCTGTAGGCAAGGAGCTTAGGGAAGTGAGCCTCCAAATTCAGACCAGAGGTGTCCGTGCTTCTGCCCACGACTATGCACCTTCATGGTGCATTTCTCTCTTCTTGGCAGTCAGTGCCTCGAGTACTTACTGCCACTGGCAAACCAGAGGGACTGAAGCCCAGTTCCCTCCAGTAGGCAACAAACTCAGGAGAGTGCCCCGCCAAAGTTTGACCTGGGATATGAGCACATACACAGTGCGGTGCATCTTTCTCTCCTGTGTGTCCCTTTTTCCCTGAGCCCCCCAACTTCCACTTGAGTCACTGTTTTTGTACTGCTGACCAGTGGCCCACACTCTGGCCAGACCACTCATGGAATTGCTAAACACTCTGGGCTCTGCAGGGGTCAGGTCCACAGTCCGCCAAGCGAGGGGGAAAGGGTGTACTGGAAGTTCAGAGTTGCAGGGAACATAATTGTTCCATTTTCTGCTGGGCAGGATGATGCCTAGGCTCATGAGTTGGACCTCCCTGGAGAAAGAGACCCCATGTTTAGTGGCTCTCTCCCTTGGGATAAAGTAAGAGGTGCTTTGTTCCCTACTCACTTGCAGAGAGCACACAGGAAGTATCTCTCTTGGAGGAGGAGTCTCTTGTCCTCTTGGTGATGAGTTTTGTACCTGGAATTTGTTTTCTTGGAGTCACAACTTGCTTCTGCAGAGATGATGTGCACTTACTTATCTTCTTTCTTAGATCAGCTTCCCACCTTCAGCTTTATTGAGTCCATTCTGTCCATTATTACTCTTCTGGATAGGAGCCTCTGGCAAAAGTTGCCTCTAGTCAGCCATCTTCTCTCTGAGGTTGGAACTTTTGACAATTAATGTTCTTCTGACAATTAATGTAGAAAAGCAATTCACTTCATTTTGAGAGCTTATATAGTTAGTCATAGAGAACAACAATGATGGAGATGCCACCCCAAAATGGAGACAGCATCAAACTAGTCTAAGTCAAGAACTACTAATAAACACACCTTCCTTTAGGTGATGAGATTAAGATGACGGATTGTCAATCCATAAAGTCCAAGATCTGAATGGCTGATGAGCCAAAGACAAATTTTAGCTTCACATGCTCTCCTGCATCTCCACAGCCATCTGTTCAGGAGTTACTCCACAACCACGGATAGTGCAATGGCCATGGTGCCAGAGGTGTGCCCTCCTGAGTGGATACCACCACCATAACACTCCCACAGACAGTGTCGACCCACAGAGGACTTTTACCCTTGTCCAGTTTTTTTGAGGGGGGGAATATTTTTTATTGTTTCTTTGATCTTTTGATATTGGTCTGTTCAAGAGATCTATTTCTTTTTGGTTAAGTCTGGGAAAGTGGTGTGATTAGAGGTATTGGTCCATTTCTTCCACATTGTCAAATTTCTGGGCATAGAGTTCCTTGTAGTATTTACAGATAATCTCTTGTATCTCTGTAGTATTTGTTGTTTTTCCCTTTTTTCACTTTTGATTGAGGTTATTAGAGATTTTACTTGTTTCAGTTAATATGGGGAAAGATTTATCAATTTTACTTATTTCAAAGAGCCAACTTTTTATTTAATTTTCTGAATGATTCTTTTGTTTTCAATTTCATTTATTTCTAATTTAATTTTTTAATTTTTTTATTAAATCATAACTTTGTACATTGATACATTTATGGGGTTCAGGATACTGTTCGATATACAATGTGAAATGCATACATTGAACTAAGTAACACATCCATCACAATTATACTCATTTCTTAATTGTTTTGAAATGTACCATTGCATCATGCACATGAGGTGAGGTCCCCCCAAGTACCCTCCCACCTATTATATCCCCCCTCCCCTCTCCTCTCTCACATCTTCCTTTCTACTTTTGGAGTATAGTTATGTTTTGCCATTTGTAGGTGGTTGTATATTGATTTCATAGTAGTATTGAGTACATTGGATTCTTCCCCCCCCCCATTCTTGAGATATTTTACTAAGAAGAATATGCTCCAGCTCCATCCAGGTAAACATAAAAGATGTGAAGTCTACATCTTTTTATGGTTGCATAGTATTCCATGGTGTACATATACTACAATTTGTTAATCCATTCATGGGTGGATGGGCACTTGGGCTGTTTCCATGTCTTGGCTATTATAAATTGGGCTGCAATAAACATTCTGGTGCAAATGTCTTTGTTGTAAAATAATTTTTGATCATCTGGGTATATACCTAGTAGAAGAATTGCAAGATCAAATGTTAGGTCTACTTTTAGTTCCTTGAGTGTTCTCCAAACTACTTTCCAAAAAGGTCGTATTAGCTTGCATTCCCACCAGCAGTGTGGACGTGTTCCCTTCTCTGCACATCACATCAACATCTGTAGTTTTGGGATTTTGTGATGTGGGCTAATCTTACTGGAGTTAGATGATATCTCCAAGTGATTTTGATTTGCATTTTTTTATGTATTTGCAGGCCATGCACCTGTCTTCATAACAGGAGTTTCTGTTCAAGTCTCTTGCCCACATAGAAATGGGGTTATTTATTTTTTTCTTATTGATTAGTTTGAGTTCTCTGTAGATTCTAGTTATCAGACCTTTGTTGGAAGCATAACTTGCAAAAATCTTATCCCATTCTGAAGGTTGTCTGTTTTACTTACTGTGTTCTTGCCTGTGCAAAAGCTTTTTAGTTTGATCAGATCCCAGTAATGAATTTTTGTTGTTGCTTCAATTGCCGGGGGGATCCTTCTCATAAAATATTCTCCCAGGCCAATTTCTTCAAGTGTTTTCCTGCACTCTCTTATAATATTTTTATAGTTTCATGTCTTAAGTTTAATCTTTTATCCAGTGAGAATCAATTTTTTTTTATGGTGAAAGGTGAGGGTCCAGTTTCAGCCTTCTACAGGTCACCAGCCAGTTCACCCAGCGCCATCTGTTAAATAGGGAGTCCTTCCCCCACTGAATATTTCTGATGGGCTTGTCGAAGATCAAATGATGATAAATAGCTGGGTTCATCTCTTGGTTCTCTATTCTGTTACATAAATCTACCAGTCTATTTTTGTGTCAGTACAATGCTGTTTTGATCACTATAGATTTACAGTATAGCCTGAAGTATGATAATGTGATACCTCCTGATTTGTTCTTATTTCTGAGTAATGTATTTGCTATTTAAGTTTTTTTCTGATTCCATATAAAATAAAGTACTATTTTTTTCAAGTTCTTTAAAGTATGACAATGGTGCTTTAATAGGGATTGCATTAAATCTGTATATTGCTTTGGGTAGGATGGACATTTTAACAATGTTGATTCTTCCCAGCCATGAGCATGGTATATTTTTCCATTTTTTAACATCTTCATCTATTTCTTCTCTCAGAGTTTCATAGTTATCTTTATAGACATCTTTCACTTCCTTTGTTAGGTAAATTTCCAGATATTTCATTTTCTTTGGCACTGTTGTAAAAGCAATAGAGTCCTTGCTTATTTTTTCAGCTTGACTATTGTTGCCATATATAAAAGCTACCGACTTGTAAGTATTGATTTTGCATCCTGAGATGATGCTGTATTCCTTGATCACTTCTAAGATTTTTGAAGTTGAGACACTGGGATTTTCCAGGTATAGGATCATATCATAAGTGAAGACTGAGAGTTTGATCTCCTCTGACCCTATTTGGATACCCTTGATTGCCTTCTCGTGCCTGATTGAGATGGCTAAGACTTCCATTACTATGTTGAATAGCAGTGGAGACAGTGGGCATCCTTGCCGCATTCCTGTTCTGAGTGGAAATGTTTTCAATTTTACACCATTCACTATGATATTGACTATGGGTTTGCTGTAGATGGCCTCTATCAGTTTAAGAAATGTCCCTTCTATGTCTGTTTTCTTAAGAATTCTGATCATGAAAGGAAGCTGGATATTTTCAAAGACTTTTTCTGAGTCAATTTAGAGAATCATAAGGTCTTTATTTTTCATTTTATTGATGTGACGTATTATATTTATACATTTGCATATGTTGAACCAACCTTGGAACCTGGAATAAAACCAACTTGATCATGGTGTATAATTTTTTGATGTGTTTTTGAATTCTGTTTGCTAAGATCTTATTGAATGTTTTTGCATTGATATTCATTAACAATATAGGTTTATAATTTTCTTTCTTTGTTGGATCCTTTCCTGGTTTGGGTATCAAAGTGATATTTGATTCATAGAATGCATTGGGAAGTATTCTATCTTTTTCTATGCTTTGGAAAACATGTAATATAGGTACTAGTTCCTCTTGAAAGTTTGATAAAATTTGGATGTGAAGCCATCTGGTCCTGGACTTTTCTTTCTAGGGAAATTTCATATTGTTATTTCAGTTGTTGATATAGGTCTATTTAAGATTCTAATTCTTTCTGGTTGAGTCTAGGAAGGTGGTGTGCTTCCAGGTATTGGTCCATTTCCTTCAGATTTTCATATTACTGGGAATACAGATTTCTATAGTAATCATTGAGGATTTTTTTTTTTTATTGTATTTCTGAAGTATCTGTGGTTATTTCTCCTTTATCATTTCTAATAGACGATTTTGGAGATTTTACTTTTCTATTTCTAGTTAGATTGGCCAAAGGTTTATTAATTTTGTTAATCTTTTCAAAAAACCTACTTTTTGTTTTGTTGATCTTCTGAATGATTCTTTTGTTTTCAATTTCATTTAATTCTGCCCTAATTCTGGTTATTTCTTTTCTTCTGCTGGGTTTGGGGTTGGAATGCTCTTTCTTTTCTAGTTGCTTGAGATGGTCCATTAAGTTGTTGGCTTCTTCTCTTTCTGTTTTCTTGATGAAGGTTTCCAATGCTATAAACTTCCCTCTTAGGACTGCCTTTGCAGTATCCCACAGGATTTGATAATTTGTGTCTTCATTATCATTTTGTTCCAAAAATTTGGTGATTTCCTTCTTAATCTCATCTTTGACCCAGCTATCATTCAGCCTAAGATTATTTAGCTTCTATGACTTTGTTTGAGTATGAAGACTCCTGTTGCTGTTGAGTTCCAATGTTGTTGAGTTCCAATGTTTATTCCATGGTGGTCCAAGAAGATACAAGGAATAATTTCTATACTTTTAAATTTATGAGGTTAGACTTGTGTCTTAGGATATGATCTAATTTGGAGGATGACCTATAGGCTGATGAGGAGAATGTATATTTAGTTTTATTAGGCTGAAATATTCTGTAGAAGTCTTTAAAGTCCATTTGTTCTAGTGTCATGTTTAAGTCTAATTTTTTTTAGTTTCTTCTCGGAGGATCTATCCAAAACTGTCAAAGGGGAATTAAAATCTCCAACTATTATAGTGCAGGAAGATATCAAGTTGTTCATATCCATTAGGGTCTGCTTTATAATATTGAGGAGCATTCTGGTAGGGTGCATACATGTTCATTATTGAAATCACTTGATTTTGGGTGTTTCCCTTGACAAATATGTAGTGACCTTCCTTATCTTACTTTATCTTTGTTGGTTTAAAGCCAATTATATCTGCTACTAAAATTGCAACCCCTGCTTTTTTCTGGTTTCCATTTGCCTGTATAATACAAGTCCATCCCTTCACCCTGAGTCTATTTTTATCCTTTAAGGTAAGGTGAGATTCTTGTATACAGCAGATATCCAGTCTGAGTTTATGTATACAGTCAGCTAGCCTGTGCCTCTTTAGAGGACAATTTAAACCATTCACATTAATTGGGAGAATTGATAAGCCTGGTTGTGTTTTGGGTGTCATGATTTTCAAATGTCTAGTGGACATTTTTAATCCTTTCATCACTGTGGAAGTTGAGTTTGGCTCAAAAAATTCTGGGTGAGTTTACTTTGGAGGTAGAGCATTGGCTGGTCATTGTGGAAGATAGGTCTGAGAATATCCTGGAGAGCTGGTTTAAATATGGCAAATTTCTTCAATATGTCTATGTCATTAAAGTGTTTGATTGCTCCATCACAAATGAAACTCAGTTTAACTGAATAGAGGATCCTGGGCTGGAAGTTGTTTTGTTTTAGAAGACTGAAGGTCAGTGACCATCATCTTCTGGCTTGAAACTTTTGGCTGAGAGATCTTCAGTCATCCTGATATTTCTCCCTTTGTAGGTGATGCTTTTCTTACGTCTGGCTGCTTGCAGAATTTTCTTCTTCAACTTAAATTTTGCAAAGTTAATCACAATGTGTCTAAGAGATGCTTTGTTTGGATTGAGTCTTGCTGGGGTTCTGAAACTGTCTACTATTTGAAGTTCTGTATCTCTTGCAGTGCTTGGGAAATTCTCCTGCAAAATCTCTTGGAGTAGAGCATCTTTACTTTTAGGACAATCCTCTTCTCCTTTGGGAATTCCTATAAGATGAATGTTTGATCTTTTGGAATGATCCCACAACTCTCTTAGGGAATAATCAGTTTTTGCTTTCCATTTGTCTGCTTCTATGAGTGTTTGGGAATGTTCAAAAGCTTTGTCTTCAGTTTCAGAGATCCTTTCTTCTGCCTGGTCAACTCTATTACTGAAGGATTCTACTGTATTTTGGAGCTCCTCAACTAACTTTTTCATTTCCTTGAGCTCTGCTATCTCTTTTCTCATTATGTACATATCTGGTGACTTGGGCCTTGAATTCATTTTCTTGAGACAATTTGAGAACTACTTTTTGGAATTCTATTTCTATCTTGTCTTCAATTCTATTAATCTTATTTGCAATACATATTCTGAATTCAATTTCTGACATTGCTGCCATTTGTCTATGCATGGCATCTTCAGTTGTATCTCCTTTGTCATTTCTTGGGGAGGGTTGATTTACTCTGGTTATTCATGTTACCAGAGTTCTTCCACTGGGTCCGCATCATGTTTATTTTCCACCATTTGGTTATTAGAACTGGTAGAGTGAGATTGAATTGGGGTTCCCAGGTAGTAGAGATAGCCCCTTAGCAAAGCTCTAGGCTTTGTAACTGTGGCTTATCTCCTGCAACCTTACAAAGGCCCCTTTCAGAGTTTTGGCTGGAAACTCTGGGGACCTTCTTGGTGAGCTAGCACAAACTAGTTCTGTTTTGATATCAGCCAACCTCTATCCTATCCTAAGAAACCACAGTATTAGATTTAAATCTCAACTGTGAAGAGATACAAACAGCTGTGGTGCCCAACCCTCACCCTTCAGTTGTTTTCTGCTACAGAACTTTGAAGGTCAACCTCAGACTGTCCTTGAGTGGACAGCCCCAGACACGGGTTCCAACCAAATTTTCTCAGGCAGTGCAAACCCTGCCCAATAGAGAGAGATTCAAGGGTCTCTAACAGCACAATTGGATCCATGGATCCACACTCCCTCCTCTCAGACTCAGTCTGCACTGTTGTCTGCTTCTCTGCTCACAGGCCCAGCTGGAGCCAGGGGACACACCCCCATCCACGGTTCTTGGCCCCTACCCAGCTAGCCTCTCCTTGCCAGAGCAGTTGGAGTCAGGGGACCATGCCCCTGCCTGCCAGTCTCAGTCCACTGCCTGGCAAGCCTGTATTCACAGGCTCTATTGGAGTCAGGGCACCGGGCCACCCTCTGGTCTCAGTCCACACACAGCTAGCCTCTGCTTACCAGACCAGTTGGAGTCAGGGGATTACGCTTCCACCTGCCAGTCTCAGTCCACTGCCTGGCAAGTCTCTGTTCTCAGGCTCTGTTAGAATCAGGGCACCACCTGTAGGTCCTCACCTGGTAAACCTCTGTTCACCAGCCCCACAGGAGACAGTGGACAATGCCCTAGCCATCAGGTCTTGGTTCACACCCAGTAAGCCTCTACTCGAGGGTTCTTTTGGAATCAGGGGACCACGCCTTTGCTCTCAGGTAGGTCCACACCTATCAAGTCTCCGCTTGCAGGCCTAGCAGGGGCTAGGGACCAGCCCTGTCTGCCAAATTCAGTCCACATGGGGCAACCACTCTCCCACTGTGGGTGCCATCAGAGCCAGTAGTTCTACACCCCATCCCACCACACACAGCCCGAACTGAGGGTCAATACTACCACTGGACAGACATAGTCATAACGAGGAGACTGCTCCTCCTCCTGCCGAGTGTCCCTTTCTTCCTACACCCTCTTTCTTTCCCATTAGTCACAGATTCTGTCCTGATGATTGGCGGTTCATACTATGCCCAGATCTCTCAGGTCAACACCAAACATTCTGTGCTCTGCAGGGGGCAGAACTTCAGACCACAATGTGAGGGGGAAATGTGGACTGGGAATTTGGACTTGTGGGGGAAAATATCTGTTCAATTTTATGCCTGGCAGGGTGGTGTCTAGGTTCATATGTGGGACATCCCTGGAGAAAGAGACCTGGATTTTAGTGACTCTTTCCAGTGAGGTGAAATGAAAGGTCTTTTTTCCCCTGTGCCTTTGCAGATAGCCTGCGGCAGGCCCCTCCTTGGGGGAGGGGTCTCCCATCCTCTAGTCAATAGGCTTTGTACCTGTAATTTGTTTTCTTGAATGCTCTTCCTTGGAGTTACAGCTTGCCAAATTTCTTTCTTGGCTCAGCTCCCTGTCTTTGGCTTCATAGAGTTTGATTCCATCCAAGTTTTCTTTCTCTGCCTCTGCCAAGGATTGCTCAGCCATCTTCCCAGAATCCCCCTCCTGATTTAATTTTGGTTATTTCTTTCCTTCTGCTAGGTTTGGGATTGGATTGCTATTCTTTTTCCATTTACTTAAGATGATTTATTAGGTTGTTAATGTGCTCTTTTTCTGTTTTTCGAATGTAGACCTCTAATCAGATAAATTTCCATCTTGGTCCTGCATTTACAGTATCCCATAGGTTTTGGTAATTTCTGGCTTCATTATTATTATTATTTGTAGAGACAGAGTTTCACTTTATGGCCCTTGGTAGAGTGCCATGGCCTCACACAGCTCACAGCAACCTCCAACTCCTGGGCTTAAGCGATTCTCTTGCCTCAGCCTCCCGAGTAGCTGGGACTACAGGCGCCCGCCACAACGCCCGGCTATTGGCTTCATTATTATTTTTGAAGAATTTAATACTTTCCTTCTTTAACTCTTCCTTAATCCAACTGTTCTTCACCATACGTTTGTTCAATTTCCATTCTTTTGTGTGAGGATGAAAGTTTTGTTGGAGTTCAGTTCCACCTTTATTGCCTTGTTTTCTGAAAAGATACAAGGTATAATTTCAATTTTTTAAATTTTGTTTAGGTTTTATTTGTGTCCTAGGATATGATCTATTTTGGAGTATGATCCATGGGCTGATGAGACAAACGTATATTCCTTAGCTTTGGGATAGTGTTCTGGATAAGTCTATTAACCAATTTGTTGTACGGTTATATTTAAGTCTTTTGTATCTTCATTTAGTTTCTGTTTAGAGGGTCTATCCAGTCTGAAAGAGGGGTATTAAGGCCCCCAGCTATTATGCTATTATGGGATATCATATTACTCAGAGCAATCATGATATGTTTCATAAACCTGGGAACATTTAACTTGTGTGCATAAATATTACAATTGAAATGTTTTCTGGATGTATTGTTTCCTTGACCAGTAAAAAGTGACTGTCTTTCTTAACTTTAGTTACTTTAAATCCACTTGTATCTGGAAATAAGATTGTGATCCCTCCTTTTTTCTGATTTCCATTTCTCTGAAATATTGTTTTCCAACTCTTTACCCTGAGTCTTGTTTTGTCCTTCAAGTTCAGGTGTGTTGCTTGGAGAAGCATATGAATGGCTTGTCTTTTTTATCCAACCTTCCAGCCTATGCCTCTTCAGTGGGGGAATACAAGCCATTAATATTTACTGACAGAATTGATATGTGTGGTGGAGTTCTAGTCATCTCATTTTGTGAAAATTAGTACCTTAGTTTTATCCTTTGGGCCATTGTGGAAGCTAGGTTTTGTCCTTTAGGTTCTGAGTATTTACTCTGCTGGTGGTCTATTGTGATGGTCAGGGTGTAGAATAGGTCTAAGTATTTCCTGTCAAGCTGGTGTTTTGGGGTGAATTTCCTCAATGTTTGCATATCGGTTTATCAGGATCCCACCCCAAGAGCACTATTCATTTAGATGTGTGGAAACTGGCAGCAATCAACTGAAGGAATATAGAATTAGAAGCAATGGCAAATACAGAAAAGAAACATAGAGTAGAATTGAAAGTGGGAGCTCAGGGGTCCATTGCCAGTGGTGGGATTCTGGGAGTGGCCCAGAGTGTTTGCTCCACTCTAATTTTATTGAAGTCTATTTGCCCAGAGGGTCAGAGGAGGGAGGAAAAAAATACATCAACAGTTTCTTAGATTGATCATATCAGCTCCTATTTTTATTATTATTAACCTTAGAGGTAGCCTTCAGAAATCTGAAATCTGAGCTTGTATTGGAAGAGCCTCCTGCTTGAGATCATGCACACAAATTTCTAGGGAGGTGTTAAGCTCTGCTAATTCTCTGTGGAGTAAAATGCCACTGGTGTTAATCTCCTCTGAGAGATCGGTGGGAGGGAGGCATTTTCATCCCATCACCACCACAGAGGATTTTCCTCTGGTGATAAGGGATATAAGCTCTTCTGTCCATATCTCAGAGCTTGAGCTACTCCCTTGGTCTTTGCCCCAGGCAAATGTAAATCCCCAGAAGGGGTATCTGCTTTGCCTGTTTAATGATCAGGAAATTCCTAGATGTATCTTTTCTATGACTTACCATAATCTCTTCTGTGGCCATTATTCTCCACAGAGTGCTCACAGATGCATCAGGGTGTTTTTAAGCTGTACCCCCAACAGGCTAGAATTTCAGAAAAGGCAAGAAGCCTGCTAGCAAAGGCTGGCTTAAATGTAAACTAGCTGAATTTTCTTTGTTCTGACTCAGCTTACTTTTTAGTTTTCCTCTTTTTCTTGGGGTGCTTTCCTTTGCCAGAAATGGGGTCTTCAGTCCCATTCTTTCAGTATCAGTTAAAGATTTGATTTTCCCCAGAATACAGAATGCTGGGCTGAAAATTGTATTGTTTAAGAAGGCTAAAGGTAAATCTCCCTTCTCTTCTGTCTTCAGCTGAAAAGTCTGCTGTCAACTTGATCAATCTAACCTTGTAGTCAGTTGGTGCTTATTCCTGGCTGCTTCAGAATTTTCACTTTTGTCTTGACTTTCGACTGGTTCATAACAATATGTCTTGGAGATGCTCTGTTTGTGTTGAGATGACTCAGGGTTTTATGTCCCTCAAAAAGGAGTGTTTCAAAATCTTTGGTAATATTGGGGAGTTTTCTAATAGGACTGCCATTCCCTTGGATGTTCTTCCCCTTCATGGATCCTTATCATTCATATTTTCTAAAACCTTTTGAAGTTCCATAATTGTCTGAGTGAATGTTCTGCTTTCTCTTTCTTCTTTTCTGCTTTTTTAACTGCCTGGGTTAGCTCAAGAGATTATACTTAGCTCTGAGATTCTTTCTTCCTCATAGTCTAATCTGCTATTGATACTTTCCACTATGTCTTTAAGTTCCCTGATTGACTCCTTCAATTCCTTAAGCTCTGTTTTTTCTATATTCTTCATATCTTTTGTCCATTTTCTGATTCTGTTTTTCCACTTCCTCATCAATTTCCTTTTTTGCCTTTGCAATCCATATTTTAAATACCATTTATGTCATTTCAATTAATTCTTCATAAGTGGAATCCTTTGTGGTAGCTGTCTCATGGTCCCTTGGGGAGTTGCTTTGTTCTGGTTTCTCATGTTGTCAGAATATTTCTATTTGTTCCTCCTTATGTGTGTCTTCTTATTGCTCACTTCCCCCACTCCTTTTCTCTCTCACTACCTCCTTCACTTCAAATTACCTTGTCTCAGAGCATAAGTGTGAAAGTGGCCTGTTGGGATAAGGCCAAAGGATGATAAGAGTAAAAAGTGATAAGGGATAAAGGACAAAAAATATAAAGAGAAAATAAAAAGAAGGTGAGGTGGAAGCTTAGAATTGAAAAGAAGGAGAGCAAAAAGTACAGAAAGAGAAAGAGAGCAATAGGAGAAATGGTGGTGTTCACAGGTTACTCAAAGCATACCTGAAACTCTAGGACTATGGGAGTCCAAACTGAGGTGAGTCCCCCAAAGTCAGGAGCTCTTTACCAGCTTGAGCTAAAGTAAGACCTCACTTCCACCAGATATAAAAAGAAATCAGCAGTATGTCTCAGTGGTGACCTACAACTACCTTCTTTCTAAAGGCCAAAGCTAGAAGGACACCCTAGACCATGAGCTCATGGCCTCTTTAAGTCAGCAGATCAATGCCATGATGCTCCAGCTAGACTAATTCTATGACCTTCCAGCCCTCAGGGAAAATTTTTAAAAAAGGAAAAAACAAAGAAAAATGAAAGTACAATTATATAAGATAAAAGGAAAAAAGGAATATCTTACCTTTTGTATGAGAAATTTATGTGGGAAAGATGAAAAAAGTAGAAAACTCTCTCCCAAAAGAGATAAATAGGAGAGAAATAAAAAAGAAAGAATGAAAGGGGCTTAAAACCCATAACCAAAATGGAGGAGCGCTTGCTATAGAAGAAAGTAAAAAATAAAAAGTAAAAATACAAGCAAACAAATAAAAAACAAAATACAACAGCAGCAACAACAAAGAAAAAAAGAAAAGACAAATAAACTAAAGAAAAAAATTTTAAAATAAAATAATGTAAAACCATGTATATATGTGTGGATAGATTGAGAGAGAGAGAGAGACAGAGAGAGAGCACCTGGACACTAGGTAGTGCTGTAGTGTTAGGAGATGGAGAACACACACACTGGTTTTACTGTATATGGTGGTGATCAGAATCCTTTCTCTAGTTGCAGAGGAGACCAGGTCCTGTCTTCCTGACTTATTTGCCCTCAATTAGGGCCTGGTTATTTAGTCAGCATTTAGTCCTCAAGGGATGGGGTCCTAAAGCTCTTGCCAGATTTCTTAGGAGGCACATCAAACAGTGCCCTCTGACAACAAAGTGGCCTTTCCAGTTGTGTGGGGGACATTCAGCTCACCCCAAGATGGTTGCCCAAGTTCAGCAGATGAGCCAGAGCTTGCCATTCACTAGGACCCTGCAAACTGTTTGTCCCATGCATGTGGCCTTCTCACAATAGCAGCACTATGTTAGTAGCCAAGCCCATGGGAAATCCACCCCACCCAGTGATCAATCCTGGTCCCCAGATGCTGTTTTATTTTACCTCTCCAGGAACCAGCTCAGTCCAAAATCAAAAATCTGCAGGACGGCATTTTCCTGTCCTTAGTCCTCTATGGCAGAGCTGGCTAGATGACCTCTGCCTGTACCCAAGCACTTGCCCTTTGTGCAGGTTTTCCTCAGCTTAGACTTCCTCATTGGCTCTTGAAGTCTCTTACTGCTTCACTGTGCCCCTGGAGTGATGTTTCTGGGTAGATTCCCTCAGACAGAGGTGACTGGAGTTCTTTTTTCCCTGTCTCATTATGAGTAGTTGGTAAGGAGATGTCTCTAGTCTGCCATCATTTTCCAGCTTCTGGGTGTCCTGGTGTCCTCTCTACAGATTTCCAAGTACCTTCAGGTCACAGGGTGATAGAGCATTCAGCACAGACACCTGGCTGCTCCTGGAGATGAAGCAGTGAAGACTAATATTGGTATTTTTGTTTATATACTAATTTATGAAAAATCTACATTTGTATATACTGAGTTATACCATCCAGAAATGGATACTTTATAATTAATAACAACCATAAATATTATAACCCTTTCAACAAAAAAAATCCAGGTCACTTCAGCTTCTGAAAAGGTAGTTGTATTTATTTCATTTCTCCTGCCACTGAAAGTGAGCTGGGACAAATATAAGACAATTAGGAATGCTCACAGTGCTCAAATATTTTCACCTAAGCAATGCATATTTCTTTGTTGCTTATTCTACTACTACTGACATCATTTAATTTTGCTGTCCACTTCTCCTGCTGCATAGCCCAATAGCAAAGTAGGGAACCCTAGGATATTTAGAGAATCTACAACTAACAACTAATGAGGTTATTTCTGGACATTTATTTTCCTTAACAGCTCCAGAGGTTCTCTTTCTTCTTCAATTCCTCTGATTTTGGGTTTCTCTGTGTGCTTCTCAACTGAATAAGAAAGGGAGAGGAGGAGTGGGAAAACACAGTAAGACAACAGGAAAAATCTAAAAATAAAGAATAGTAAAGGGTAGTCTCCTAGTCTTATGACTTCTAGCTGAAATAATGTAAATCTTCTAAAAATAATAGTTTTTATAATAGGTAATCTGAATCCGAGAAATATTGAAAGTAGGCTTATTTGGGGTTGAGAGAAGAAGAAAGAATGCACTTTGATATTCTTCAAGGAAAACAAAATAAAACAATTCAAAGTAGAAAAAAATAGAAAGATAAGTAGAGTGATTCTGCTCACTGGTGAGGAAGAATTAAAAGTAGCTCATGAACATGTTTATAAATAAAATTATTTGATTGATGAATACATGTAATTCTGTGTTCTAATAAAGGATGGTTTTTCTTCAAGTTTTCATATTTGAGTTCTCAGGTGTTGCATAGTTTTCTTCACTTTGACTTTGTCTTTTTATTCTCTCTGTCTCAGGTGGTGTTCATATTCATTGGAGTGGATATATTGATCGAAGATTACCACTTTTTGGACACATTGTTCATCTTCCTGCTATTCGGCTGGTCTAATATTCCTATTGTATACCTAATAAGTTTCCTGTTTTCTAGTAGTACTACTGCCTTCGTCAGGATCTTCATAATCAACCAATTTTTAGGGATTTTTATATTATTTCCATATACCTTGTTCCTTAAAATGAGTGGTGAGTGAGGACTTTACAAAATCTCCTATTGTGAGAGGCTCCTTTGAAAAGTCAATACAAATTGTTCTGAAGATATAAACATTGCAAGGTTCTTTCATTTTAAGTTTCTGGGGGGAAAATTGTAATTTTCTAATTGTAAGTTAACAACCTCTTATTAGGGCAGTGCCTGTGGCTCAGCGGGTAGGGTGCCAGTCCCATATGCCCATATGCTGGAGGTGGCGGGTTCAAACCCAGCCCCAGCCAAAAAAAAAAAACCTCTTATTAAGTGCCATTAATAGTATGGCATTGTGTTAACTGCTATGCTGCTAACATTATCATTGAATTGATCCCTTTCCTTCAAGGGTTTGTTTGCTTATGATTTGTAGAATACTTAACTTTTAATTTACCCCCTTTGATCATAAGATTCAAGGAAAGATTGATGTAACTGGCAGGAAAAACAAATAGGAGCGTTTTATAATGCAGACTGTTGCTAATCGTTTATTAAATCACCCTATAAGCATTAATCTCATCTATGTGAAGTAATTGAGTCATGCTTGGTCTTACAGAGAGGGTGAGAAATACAGTCTTCCAACTTTTTCTGTCATTATATTTTGCCCTCCCATAGAAGAATTCCCCGAGTTAGCTGATGACTTACTTTAATACTCCTTCCATACCTTTTCAAGGGGGAATATTCACCCATATGAAAAATAATTGACCTCTGATTAGTAGTAAAAATACTATAGTAGGAGAAGTTATATTTTCGTGCTCATTCCATGAATTAGTCATATCAATCATAGCATTCATCTCTATTAGTTTCTATTGCTGCTTGAACAAATTACTACAAATTTAGCATCTTAAACCACATTAATCTATTATGTTATAGTGCTGCAGATTTGACACATGAGTTTGAGTACCTAGTATTAGTGGTCTTATAGCATAATTTTGTGTAAAACTATTTTTTTCTTATTTATTTGATAAAACTCACCAGTTTTCACTGGCCTGGGGTTTTTTATGTGAAGTTGTGTTGTTAATTGTAAATTTAACTTTTTCAAGACATGGGGCTATTAAGATTTCTTATGCCTCCTTGGCATACTATTGATAAGTTGTCTTTTTCAAAGAATATTTGCATTTCCTCTAATTTTCTAAATCATTAGGCATAAAACTATCCACTCTTCATAATATCCCTTTTGATCTTTAAAGTCTATAGATAAGTTTTAATTTCTGTTTCTTAATTCCTGGTATTATTATATTTGCTCATATTTTCTCTCTGTCCCTTACCCATCTTGTTAGGACTGTTATCAATTTTATTAACCTTTTCAAGGAGGCACCTTTTTACTTTGTCATTCTCTATTTTTTGTTTCCTATTTTTATGGATTCTTTTTCTTATATTTGTTTTTTCTTCCTTCTGTTGATGCTGGGCTTAACTTGATCCACTTTGAGTGTAATTTGATCTCTATCTGTGTGTATCTAATATTGCATGATTTTTAAGCCTTTCTTCTTTGGAATATGTAAGCATTAAAACTACAAAATTCCTTCAAAATATTATTCTAGTTGCCTCTCACAAATATTGATATGCTATATTTTCATTATCATACAGGTAGAAATATTTTTTAATTTCTCTTGTAATTTATACTTTGACTCATGGATTATTTAGGTATGTAGTTTGTCAAATATTCAAAGACTTTATTTTTGTGATTTATTTTCTTATTTATATTTAGGTAGAAATCAATTTCAATCGATATTTTTGTACTATTCAGTAATTGTGCTGTAGGACATCCTCACCTCCCAATCACACTGGTCTACAATACAGAAAATGTCCATGTCCTACTTAATCAAAGTACTCCTAGGTTCTAAAATCCTCTGAAAGATTAGATACTGATTTAAATATTTTCAAGGAATGTCTAAGAGCTCTTACTTATCACGTCCACCTGTCAAATAAAACCAGTTATGTATATATGTATATTTGTGTGTGTGTGTGTGTGTGTGTGTGTGGTGTCTGTGTATAAAATAAATCTGACTTCCTCTACTAATTCTATATTCTACAAAAAGTAATTTGAGGAGAGCTGTTTTGTGATGTTCTCTGTTCACTTTCATTAAGAAACTATTGCTTAATATTGTTATTTATTGTTCAAAAAGCATGAACTGGCTAAACAATATTCTATGTTGGGTGCAGTTTTTTTTTTTGTCGTTGTTTTGTTGTTGCTGCTGTTTTTTTAAGACAGAGTCTCAAGTTGTCATCCTGGGAAGAGTGCCATGCCATCACAGCTCACAGCAGCCTCAAACTCTCAGCTTTAAGTGATTCTCTTCCCTCAGCCTCCCAAGGAGCTGGGACTACAGGCACCCACAACAATGCACAGCTAAATTTTGTTGTTGTTGTTGAAGTTGTCATTGTTGTTTTAGCTGGCCTGAGCTGGGTTTGAACCCATCAGTGTCCATGTACGGGGCCAGTGACCTAACCACCGAGCTATGGGTGCCACCAACTTACACAGTGTTGCTTTTTAAAATTTTGATTTCCATTGAGAATGTTTGAAAAGGCCAGAGACCTATAGATAAAAGGTTTACTCTGGCTAAAACCACTCCTAGTTCTTAGATATCAGACATGGTGCCTTATGCCTCCAACTAGAGTATCTTTTTTTTTTTTTTTTTGGCACTTACTACTTTTTTTATTACTTTTTAAAATTGTTTTACATATACATATATTTATTAGGTTTCCACTTTTTGCCTTCACAAAATTAAAAACGTTTAAAATTTAATAACAATAATAATGTTTAAGATAAGGACTAGAAACAAAAACCTCATAAAGAACGAATGACAATACATTTAGAAAAGAAATCAGATGATTGCTGCATGAAGTATTAAGCAATAATAATAATAAGCAAACAGGGGCGGAGGCAAGATGGCTGACTGAAGCCAGCTTTCCACAGAGGCTTCCATCCAGAAGGAGAGTTAAAGGACAGAAGTTTAACAAGTAACCAGGTGGATTAGAGCTCAACCAAGAGAGAAGGTTGAAGAATGCACATCAACCCTGCTGAGGCAAGCTACAACCCCAAGGATACAAACAAAAGGTACAAAATCCATCGAAAAAAAAAATCCATCGCCAAGCAGACAGGAATCCCCTCCCCCAAGAGAATGGCTGGCAGTACTCCATACAAACAAGTGAGGAGAGTTCAAATGTCCTCCCATTATATTCCATGGGAGAGACCCTCTAAAAACTGGACCTACTTCCCCTACTAGGGTGCCATGGTGCTCTCCCGCCAGGCATAAAACTGTATAAAACTGTATATATTCTCTACCTGCAATTCTGAGCTCCCAGCACTGCCCTCCCCTCTCACTCTGAGGTCTGGAAGCCTGTCCCTCAGGAGTCCAGATTCTTGGGTATTTTCTCAACAGTTGTGGATAGGGCATGGACTGCTGCTGGTCAGTGCTGATTCTGTGGCATGGGTGTAAGGAGAGAATGATCAGCTGAGAGGGAACCATACAGGAGTGGTGGTGCCCCAAGGCACAGAGCAGCAGCCGTTTTTGGCAACAATAGGGCTCACCCCTGGATATTCTGGAGTCACATCCCCTGTCTCTCTGGGCAAGCAGAGGAGGCTGAGCATCTTCTCTGGTGGCAGCCACTGGCAGAAAAGATCTGGGATGGAAACACAGGCCCCATGAGTAAAGGGTTTGCCTGAGGTGGTACCACCCTGGATGTAGCATGGGGACTAGAATATGCACACACAGAGCAGGCAGATTCCCAGAACAGGGCTGACCCAGAGGACCACTTTACTGAGCCTAAGAAGCACCCAGCCTTCAGGAGATCATTAGCTGAGACAAAGGAGGGCAGGCAGAGACTGGAACTGACAGCTAATCATGCCACTCCAATACAAACTGCAGCCAAGACCAGGCAGTGGAACAGACAGGGCATGAATCACAGGTCCTGTGAACTCAGTGTCTGTTCTGCAGGGGAAGATAGCTGTGACAGAAACAAATTCTGCAAAGTTTTTCTGTTCTGTCAGTAACATCAATCAGGGGCAGGGCTGGAACTGAGTTAAAGCCCTAGCCTCCATTAAGCACCCGAGGTGGTCAGGCCTCACCTCCCCCTGATGGATAGTGGCAGAGAGCACCACCCTGGCTGAGGAGACATAGATCTCCCTGTGATTCAGGCAGGTGCAAACCCCTGGAGTATCTCCTATTGGAGGCAAGTATCTCTTATTGCAGGGTTATCAGTGACTGGGTGTGAAGAGGTGCCTCATAGGTATCCCTGAAAGCAACGAAGTGGCTTCACAAGGCACAGAGGTTCTTCTCCATGCAATTATGAAAGAGAATTTTCCAGACATGAAAAAAGATTCTGAAATTCAGATAGCAGACAGTTTTAGAACCACAGCATGACTCAACCCAAATAAGACATCCCCCAAGCACAGCGTAATTAACTTCACTAAAGTTAATATGAAGGAGATAATTCTGAGAGCAGCCACATAAGAAAACAATAACCTACAAAGGAAAGAATATTAGAATGAGTGCAGATCTCTCTGCTGAAATCTTTCATGCCGGAAGAGGGTGGTCATTAACTTTTAATCTCCTAAAATGAAATAACATTCAACCCAGGATCCTGTATCCAGTGAAAGTGAGTTTCATTTATGATGGAGAAATTGAATACTTTAATGACATTCACATTTTGAAGAAATTTGTTATAACCAAACCAGCTCTTCAGGATATTCTCAGACCTATCCTCCATAATGACCAGCACAATCTTCTATCACAAAAGTAACCTCACTCAGAAACTTTTGATCAAACTCCAACTTCCACCATGGCAAAGGATTAAAAATGTCCACTGGACTTTTGAAAAACTCAAAACCCAAAACTCTACCAGGATTATCAATATTCTTCATTAATGGCAATGGCTTAAATTGCCCTGTAAAGAGGCACAGGTTGGCTGACTGGATACAAAAACTCAGGCCAGATATCTGCTCCATACAAGAATCTCATCTTACTTTAAAAGATAAATATAGACTCAGGGAGAAGGGATGGTCATCTATATTTCAGGCAAATGGAAATCAGGAAAAAGCAGGTGTTGCAATTCTATTTGCAGATACAATAGGCTTTCAAAAGTAAGGAAGGATAAAATGGTCACTTCATATATGTTAAGGGTAATATTCAATTTGATGAGATTTCAATTATTAATATTTATGCAACCAACAAAAATGCACCTCAATTTATAAGAGAAACTCTAACACACATGAACAACTTGATTTCATCCAGCTCCATAATAGTCAGAGATTTTAACACTCCCTTGGCAGTGTTGGATAGATCCTCCAATAAGAAGCTGAGCAAAGAAATTTTGGTTTAAACTTAACCATTCAACATTTGGATTTAACAGACATCTACAGAACATTTCATCCAACAAAACTGAATACACATACTTCTCATCAGCCCATGGAACATACTCCAAAATCAATCACATCTTAGGTCACAAGTCTAATCTCAGTAAATTTAAATTAATAGAAATTATTCCTTGCATCTTCTCAGACTACCATGGAATAAAAGTTGAACTCAGTAACAACAGGAATCTGCATACTCATACAAAAACATGGATGTTAAATAACCTTATGCTGAACTATAGTTGGGTCATAGAAAAGATTAAGAAGGAAATTACCAAATTTTTGGACCAAAACGACAATGAAGACACAAATTATCAGAACCTCTGGGATACTGCAAAGAGTAAAATCTCTAATTTCATCAATCAGAAATGACAAAAACGAAATAACAGATTCCTCAGAAATTCAAAAAATCCTTAATGAATTGCAAGAAATTTTTTCTCAGAAATATGAAAATATAAAGGAAATAGACCAATACTTGGGAGCACACCAACTTTCTAGGCTTAGCCATAATGAAGTGGAAATGTTGAATAGGCCTATATCAAGTTCTGAAATAGCATCAAGTATACAAAATCTCCCTAAAAAGAGAAAACCGGGACCAAATGGCTTCACATCAAAATTCTACCAAACCTTTGAAGAGAAGCTAGTATCTATTTTATTCAACCTTTTCTAAAATATAGAAAAAGAAGGAATACTACCCAACACGTTCTATGAATTAAACACCCTGATGCCCAGCCCAGGAAAATACCCAACAAGAAAAGAAAATTATAGACCAATATCACTAATGAATATTGATGCAAAAATATTCAACAAGATCCTAACAAACAGAATCCAGTAACACATCAAGCAAGTGAGTTTATCCCATGGTCTCAAGGCTGGTTCAATATACGTAAATCTATAAATATAATTCAGCACATAAACAAATTATACAACCTAGAACATATGATTCTCTCAATTGATGCAGAAAAATATTTTGATAATATCCAGCATCCCTTCTTGATCAGAACACTTAAGAAAATTGGTATAGAAGGGGCATTTCTTAAACTGATAGAGGCCATCTACAGCAAACCCACAGCCAATATCGTATTGAATGGAGTTAATTTGAAATCATTTCCACTCAGGTCAGGAACCAGGCAAGGTTTCCCATTGTCTCCACTGCTCTTTAACATTGGAATGGAAGTTTTAGCCATTGCAATTAGGGAAGAAAAGGCTATCGAGGGTATCCATCTAGGGTCAGAAGAGATCAAACTTTCACACTTCGCAGGTAATATGAGTGCACATCTGGAAAACACCAGGGATTCTACTACAAAACTCTTAGAAGTGATCAAGGAATACAGCAGCATCTCAGGTTACAAAATCAACATTCATAAATCAGTATCTTTTATATATACCAGCAATAGTCAAGCTGAAAAAACAATCAAGAACTCTATTCCATTCACAGTAGTGCCAAAGAAGATGAAATATTTGGGAATTTATCTAACAAAGGACGTGAAAGATCTCTATAAAGAGAACTATGAAACTCTAAGAAAAGAAACAACTGAAAATGTTAACAAATGGAAAAACATACCATGCTCATGGCTGGAAAGAATCAACATTGTTAAAATGTCCATACTACCCAAAGCAATATACAATTTTAATGTAGTCCCTATTAAATCTCCACTGTCATACTTTAAAGATCTCAAAAAATACTTCGCTTTATATGGAATCAGAAAAAAACCTGAAATAGTGAAGACATTGCTCAGAAATAAAAACAAAGCAGGAAGGATCACACTACCAGACCAGAGTATACCATAAATCAATAGTGATCAAAACAGCATGGTACTGGTGCAGAAACAGAGAGGTAGATGTATGGAACAGAATAGAGAACCAAGAGATAAACCCAGCTACTTATCATTTTTTGATCTTTGACAAGCCAATTAAAAACATTCAGTGGGGAAAAGATTCCCTATTTAACAAATGGTGCTGGGTGAACTGGCTGGCAACCTGTAGAAGACTGAAACTGGACCCACACCTTTTACCGAATTAGACTCACTGAATTAAAGATGTAAACTTAAGACATGAAAATATAAAAGTACTAGAAAAAAGTGCAGAGAAAACTCTTGAAGAAATTGGCCTGGGCAAATATTTTATGAGGAGGACACCCCAGACAATTGAAGCAGCATCAAAAATACACTACTGGGACCTGATCAAACTAAAAAGCTTTTGCACAGCCAAGAACACAGTAAGTAAAGCAAGCAAACATCCCTCAGAATGGAAGAAGATATTTGCAGGTTATGTCTCCGACAAAGGTTTAATAACCAGAATCCACAGAGAACTCAAAAGTATTAGCAAGAAAAAAACAAGTGATCCCATCTCAGGCTGGGCAAGGGACTTGAAGAGAAACTTCTCTGAAGAAGACAGGTGCACAGCCTACAGACATAGGAAAAATTGCTCATCATCCTTAATCATCAGAGAAATGCAAATCAAAACTACTTTGAGATATCATCTAACTCCAGTAAGATTAGCCCATATCACAAAATCCCAAGACCAGAGATGTTGGCGTGGATGTGGAGAAAAGGGAACACTTCTACACTGCTAGAGGGAATGCAAAGTAATACATTCCTTTTGGAAAGATATTTGGAGATCACAAGATCAAAAAATAGCCCTGTCATTCGATCCCTCAATTCCTCTACTAGGTATATATCCAGAAGACCAAAAATCACTTTATAACAAAGATTTGCACCAGAATGTTTATTGCAGCCCAATTCATAATTGCTAAGTCATGGAAGAAGCCTGAGTGCCCATCAATCCATGAATGGATTAATAAATTGTGGTATATTTATACTATGGAATATTATGTAGCCTTAAAGAAAGATGGAGACTTTACCTCTTTCATGTTTACAGGGATGGAGCTGGAACATATTCTTCTTAGTAAAGTATCTCAAGAATGGAAGAAAAAGTATCCAATGTACTCTGTCTTACTATGAAACTAATTTATAGCTTTCATGTGAAAGCTCTAACCCAATTATAACCTAAGAATATGAGGAAAGGGGAAAGGGAGGGCAGGGGAAGAGGCAGGATGGGCGGAAGGATGGTAATTGTTGGGACCACACCTATGGTGCATCTTACAAGGGTACATGTGAAACTTACTAAATGTAGAATATAAATGTCTTAACACAATAAGGAAATGCCAGGAAGGCTATGTTAACCAGTGTGATGAAAATATGTCAAATAGTATATAAAATCAGTGTATGGTGCCCCATGATTGCATTAATGTACACAGCCCTGATTTAATAGTAAACAAAACAAAACAAAAAACATGTTCAATGGAACATGAAAATCATACCATACATTTTTAAAAGTTTAACAGTGTATTTCCCCTGAAATTGTCTTTTCATTCTACTTTTCAAATAAAATTTAGTATCCTAAAATAATAATAATAATTCAAAGAAAGTATCATTCACATTGTCAAATAAGAGTATGTCTATTATAGAATGCTTTGACTCTGAGATTCAGTATGGAGTCATCAGTTAACTTCTTCTTACTTTTTTCCCCAATGTCTCAAAAAATAGACAACTAATATTTATAAATAATAGTAAAAGACAATTTCAAAAAACAGATCATGCCAAATATTATAGTCAATAGAAAAAGAAAATACTTCAAAATCATTCTACTTAATCTGGATACACCTGATATTAAAATTGGAGAAAATATGTTATTATTATAAAGGGGAAATTACAAACATGTTTCACTTATAAATGAGGATGCAATATCCAACAGTATCTTGATCTATAACATGAGAATAATACACATGCACAAATTTATGAAAATTAAATAATAAAGATACATGGAAGAGCTTTGGAAATTAAAGAAAGAGTAAAAATAGTCATAGAGTGATATCAGCAAAGTAGCAGAGTAGGCAGCTGCAAACCTTATTTCCCCACAGAAATGTCAAGAAGATAGGCAAGAATTGTAGAACCTACTATCAACTGTGGAAAATTTTCAGAAGTTTACACCAACGATGTTAATGCTGGATAAAAGAAAAGGAAACTTAAAACAATAGAAAAGATTGTTGCATTTTTTACATGTCCTTGACTGCCCCCTCTCAGCTTTCTGGCAGTCTTGAAGATGAAATTTATTCCGCTAGGCTGGGCATGGTGTCTCACACCTGTAATCCTAGCACCCTGGGAGGCTGAAGGTGGGTGAATTGCTTGAGCTCACAAGTTCAAAACTAGCCTAAGCAAAAGTGAGACCACATCTCTATTAAAAAATAGAAAAACTGAGGCAAGAGGAGCACTTGAGCCCAAGTTGGAGGTTGCTATGAGCTATGATGCCACGGTACTCTACCCAGGGTGACAGCTTGAAACTCTGTATAAAAAAAAAAAAAAATTATTATCCTAGTATGAAACTTTTGATGCTTGATTTTTGAAGGAATAAAACAGATGTTCTTTCCAAATTTGCATGTAGGTATTTCTAACCTTTCTGAGGGTTATGGGAAGAATTGATCTGCACTCCTCTCTGTTTTACTTAGCTCAGAACTCACCTGGCATGCTAAAATCAAAAGTTACTGTAGGCGGGCACCTGTATTCCCAGCTACTTTGGAGGCTGAGGCAAGAGAATCACTTAAGACCAAGAGTTTGAGGTTGCTGTGAGCTGTGATGTGACGACACTATTCTGAGGGCTACATAGTGAGACTGTCTCAAAAACAAACAAAAAAAGTTACTGTAAATAAACAATTCTCTGATGCCTGGGAGAAAAGATTACAGTTGAGAGATAAAAGGGAGAACCTACAGCCAGGGACAAAAGGCCAAGGGAATGTTCTTCAGTAAATTAGGGTACTGAAAACCAACCATGTATGTGGGGGGATTTAGATAGCCACAGACATAAGCTTTCACATCAAGCTGATCTCTAGGAAATCTGGCTAAGTGTCAAAGGAGGCCTCCAGAAAAGAGAAACTATGCAAAGATTAGTTACTGTTGTTTTTCAGTCCAGACATTCAAGGACATTTCTATGAAAACAACAAATGAGCACAAGCTAAAGAACAGAGACTTTAGTGACCACTCCTTATTAAGAGGGAAATTCTTTAAATAGTAATTGTGAAAAGTCATTAAGCACACAGATTACTACAGCCTTCAACAATTATAAAAATAGCAAACCTAGGGAAGGGCATAATCTGATTCCCACGGTTAGAATATATAATATTCAAATATCCAATTTTCAAAAATAATTACATAGTATATGAAGAAATAAGAAAGTATATGCTTTTCAAAGAAACAAAATAACTCAGCATACCCTGCCCCTGAGGAATCTCAAAGACTTTAGTGCATGTATTTTAAACATACATAAATAACTAAAGAAAACCATGTATAAAAAACTAAAGTTAAGGGGCAGCGCCTGTGACTCAGTGAGTAGGGTGCCAGCCCCATATATCAAGGGTGGCAGGTTCAAACCCAGCCCCGGCCAAGCTGCAACAACAGCAACAAAAATAAATAAATAAAAATAAAACAAAAATAAAAGCTACTCTCTCTCTCTATGGGGGAAATTTCAACCCACACAAAACAGCAATTAAAAAAAAAAACTAAAAACTAAATTTAACCATAAAAATAATGTCCTATTATTATTAATAGATTAATAGAGATTAATAATAAATAGATGGAAACTATAAAAAGGAACAAAGCTGCAATATTGGAGATGAAAAGTACAATAACTTAAATGAAAACTTCACTATGAATTTTGAACAGTATAGTTCAGCAAGCAGAAGACAGAATCAGTAAACTTAGAGATAGGACAGTTAAAAGTATTTAGTCTGAGGAGCAGACAGAACAAAATTAAAAAGGTGTATAGAAGCTAAGGGATATGTGGACCATCAATCAAATATTTCAAGAAACAACAGGCAGAAACCTTAAAATTTGATGAAAGACATGAACCTAAAAGTCCAGGGACCTCAGTAAACTCAAAGTAGTTGAGGGATTCTCATAAAGACATACTATAAGCAAAGTGCATATTTTGCTTCCCTAAACATACTCAGGGATTCTCATAAAGACATACTATAAGCAAATTGTCAAAGGACAAATGCATCAAGAGAGAATTAACTCATTATGTGCAAAGAATCTTCAGTGAAATTAATGTGAATTTCTTATCAGAAATCATGGATATTAGCAACAATGTGATGGCATGCATAAAGTGCTAAAAGAAGGAAAAAACAATCAAAAATTACATATCCAGCAAAACTTCCCTTGGCTAACTTGGAGGATACTGACTCTCCTCCTTGCACACCAAAACATGGATCAATTCCCTCAGAAATCCAGAAACTAAGACTCCTAAACACTTGAAAACTGAACAAATACGCACTTTTAAGTTGGTAGGAAAAGCACTTGCACACGTATTTTAGCTTGGGCACTGAATTGTACAATAGCGATAAAATCGCCACTCACAAAATTGCTCTGAGGGATAATGAGTCTCACCACACATATAGAATGCCACGTTTTAGAGTTCTAATTTAAGATCTGAGAGACTACTTCCCAAATCATCTAGCTCTGGAAATGGAAGAGACCTGATATTTGCAAGTCTTCTTAGTTTATAGGGAACAATAAGGTGCTTTTAAATGGGCATGCAAGCACTTCCAACAGCCATATCGCCCTAAGATCAGCACAGAAAGAAAGCTAAAATGTCCAGCTCATAATTTCTCCCTGGAAGGTTTTTGTCTGCTTACTTTTCTAGTGTCTATTTGAGGGTCAGAATTCTAACTAACTTCCCTCGGGGGGCTGATGGGACAGATAACCTATAATTATTAATGATTTTGCTTAAATGTGGAAAAATTGGCCAGATACAGTGACTTATGCCTGTAATCCTAGTATTACTCTTTGGGAGGCCTAGACAGGAGGATCACTTGAGGCCAAGAGTTTAAGAACAGTCTGAGCAACAATGAGATCCTAACTCTACAAAAATAAAACATGATCTGGGTGTGGAGTCACACACCGATAGTACCAGCTACTCAGGAGGCTGAGGCAGGAGGATTATTGAGCCCAGGAGTTTGAGGTTTCAGTGAGCTATGATGATGCCACTGCACTCTAGCCCTAGGGATGTAGCAAGACTCTGTCTCAAAAAAAAAAATATGTGTATAAATTGTCAAATATATGGAGAAATAAAAAAGAACAGTAGTTATCAGGCTGGGGATGAGGGAGGAAACTAGAAGTCAAAGGGTATGAAGTTGCAGTTTTGTAGAATAAATAAGTCTAGATATCTAAAGTTCAACATAAGTATTACAGATAATATATATTGAAAAATATGCTCTGAGAGTATATTTTAGGTCATCTTACCACAAAAGAGGTTAAATATGATAAGTTTTATGCTCAATATATACCTGTAATGTTTGTTATCTTATATATTGTATCTTGTGTCTCTTGTAATTGTAGAAGCCAAATGTGACTTGAGCATTGCAATTTCAATACAGTGTTTTCCCTTCTTAAAATGTATATACATTTTTGGCACACTCTACATATTAATCTGCTTGACTGTGGTATTAATTTTGCTATATGTACATCAAAACATCATATAGTACACATTAAACATATGCAATAACAGATAAATAATATTGTATAGTTGTGAACTCTTTCCTGGATCACTTAGTCTTTTTAAAATTTTTATTAATAACTGACATATTATAATTCTACATATTTGTGGTGTGCAATGTGATATTTCAATATGTGTAAATTGTGCAATGATCACATCTTGGTACTTGGAATATCTGTCACCTCAAACATTAATCATTTCATCATGGTAGGAACATTTAAAATCCTCTCTTCTAGCTATTTTGAGATATAGAATATCTTGTTGTGTTAAGTAGAGTCATAGCATGGTGCAGTAGAAAACCAGAACTTATTCTTTTCTAAGTGTACCTTTATACCAGTTGTCCAGCCTTTTCCTATCTTTCTTCTATAGTTTCCCAAGTCTGTTGCCACTAGTGTTCTATTTACTACTTTTATGGGATCGACTTTTTCATTAATATTACTAATACATTCCATGTATGAGCTATATTATGTGGTATTTGTCTTCCTATGTACAGCTTATTTCACAAAAAATAATGTTCTTCAGGTTCATCCATGCTATTGCGAATGACAGGATTTCATTCTTTTTTATGACTGACTAGCATTCCATTGTGTGTATCTATCACATTTCTTCATCCATTCATCCATTGGTGGATGCTTAGGTTGATTTTCTATCTTGACTATTGTGGTTTATTGCTACAATAAACAAACATTCAGATATCTCTTCGACATGTTGATTTTATTTCCTTTGAATATATACTCAATAGTGGGATTTCTGGATCATATGGCAGTTCTAGTTATAATTTGAGGAAACTTCACACTGTTTTCCATGATGAATGTATAAACTACTAATAATTGATGCAAACCAAGACTATAAAATTTTACTACATATATGGATGGAAAAATTATATTAAACCAATTCCACACATAACAACTACAGACTATGGACAAAATTTAAAGATCTGAATGCAATTCCCAATAATTAAAAGTAGGCAGAAACCAGATGAAAGTTTACACTTGAAATAAAAAAGACACAATTACAAGAGAAACTTTTCCTAAGAAATGTAATCAATGTAACTGTTTTTTTGTATCCTCAATGAATTCCCAATAACAAACAAACAAAAATTAAAATAAGAAAAAGCACTGTATGAGTTTTCCAACTTTATGGCTTTTGTCCTGAGGATAGGCCGTACTTTGGAGGTGTAGGATAGCTAAAACTCTGGTAGAAACTTACAATCTTAAGTGAAGAAATAATTGGACATAATCTGAGACAACCACAGTAGTTTGGAAGTAAAAAAGGAAGCAGACCACAGGGCGCTCCAAATTTTCCATATAAAATATGCCAAGACCTCAGACTAACCCCTGAACTATGCAAGTATAAGGAAGGATACAAGAGGTCTAATAGAGGATGAAACAAAAAAAAAATTAAATTATTTTTTTAGTTGCTATCTATTACAGAAGTGACAGAATTAGGAATTTGATTTCAGTAAAGTTAGCTGCTTGCTAAAGCAAGTTCTTCAGAGGAAAATAAGATAATGCAGAGTTATGACAGCATAAAAGTCCAAATGTCCAGAATAAATCCAAAGTTATTAGAAACAAAGGGGAAAATGTAAATAATATGAAAGAAAAAAGAAATCAATGAAACACAGACTCCTAAGTGACATAAATATTGGAATAAGTAGACAAGGATTTTTAAGCACCTATGTAACTATGCTCAAGGCTACAAGGGAAATGATTTTATTACTGAAGGACATCGAATTTCCGCAGGAATATAGAAACTATAAAAAGTGAAAATTATAAAATAAAGTATCATGAATGCACTTCATGAAGATAAAAGAAGAGAAAACATGAAAAAAAAAGCAAAAGAATGCTGAAGTGACTATGTTAATATCAAATAAATTAGACCTCAAAAGTATCCTGATAGTGATTACCAGAAAAAGATAAGGGTGTTTCATAATGAAGAGATAGTAAATTCATCCGGAAGACATAATAATCATAGCATTTATGATCCTTTTCTCACATTTAAAAATATGTGGACAAAACTCCGCAATCAAATGTTTTTTAACATTTGTCTCTTAATGAATAACTGAACTACTAAGTGAAAAAATTCATTAAGATCAAAGAAGATCTACTCTTACTGGAGTTAGATAATATCTCAAGGTGGTTTTGATTTGCATTTTTCTGATGATTAAAGATGATGAACATTTTTTCATGTTTCTGTAGGCCATGCACCTGTCTTCTTCAGAGAAGCTTCTATTCAAGTCTCTTGCCAAAAATGAAATGGGATCACTTGTTCTTATTAATAAGTTTGAGTTCTCTGTGGATTCTGGTTATCATACAGAATTCTTTGTCAGAAACATAAACTGCAAATATCCTCTCCTATTCTGAGGGCTGTCTGCTTGCTTTATGTACTGTGTTCTTGGCTGTGCAGAAGTTTTTTAGTTTGATCAGATTCCAGTAATGTATATTTGGTGTTGCTTCAATTGCCCAGGGGGTAGTCCTCATAAAGTATTCTCCCAGGCCAATTTCTTCAAGGATTTCCCCTGCACTCTCTCCAACAATCTTTATAGTTTCATATTTTAAGTTTAAATATTTTATCCAATGAGAGTCAATTTTTATTAATGTTGAAAGATGTGGGTCCAGTTTCAGTCTTCTACAAGTTGCCAGCCAATTCACCCAGCACCATTTGTTAAATAGGGAATCTTTCCCCAATTAATGTTTTTGACAGGCTTATCAAAGATTGAATGACAATAAGTGTCTGGTTTCATCTCTTGGTTCTCTATTCTGTTTCATACATCTACCTCTCTATTTTTGTGCCAGTACCATGCTGTTTTGATCACTACAGATTTATAATATAGTCTGAAGTCTGGTAGCGTGATTCTTCCTGATTTGTTTTTATTTCTGAGTAATGTGTTTTAATAGGGATTACATTAAATTTTTATATTGCTTTGGGTAGTATGGACATTTTAACAATGTTGATTCTTCCCAGCCATGAGCATGGTATGTTTTTCCATTTGTTAACAACTTCAGCTATTTCTTTTCTCAGAGTTTCATAATTCTCTTTATAAAGATCTTTCACATCCTTTGTTAGGAACATTCCCAGATATTTCATCTTCTTTGGCACTACTAGAAAAGGAATAGAGTCCTTCAATATTTTTTCAGCTTGAGTATTATTATTATTATTTTTTATTGTTGGGTATTCATTGAGGGTACAATAAGCCAGGTTACACTGATTGCATTTGTTAGGTAAAGTCCCTCTTGCAATCATGTCTTGCCCCCATAAAGTGTGACACACACCAAGGCCCCACCCCCCTCCCTCCGTCCCTCTTTCTGCTTTCCCCCCCATAACCTTAATTGTCATTAATTGTCCTCATATCAAAATTGAGTACATAGGATTCATGCTTCTCCATTCTTGTGATGCTTTACTAAGAATAAATGTCTTCCACTTCCATCCAGGTTAATACGAAGGATGTAAAGTCTCCATTTTTTTTAATGGCTGAATAGTATTCCATGGTATACATATACCACAGCTTGTAAATCCATTCCTGGGTTGGTGGGCATTTAGGCTGTTTCTACATTTTGGCGATTGTAAATTGAGCTGCAATAAACAGTCTAGTACAAGTGTCCTTATGATAAAAGGATTTTTTTCCTTCTGGGTAGATGCCCAGTAATGGAGAAACCTCAAAGCACTCAAGTTAGACCTCCCATTTGATCCTGCAATCCCATTACAGGAGGATGACATTTTCAATCCTAGCTCACAGCGTGTTGTGCAGGGTCCTGCAAGCTAGCAATAATGTTAGCCATTGGCATTAAATAGTCCTGGGCCAGTGGTTGGAAATCTGGGTGTTGAAGGGGGAGTGCTCCACATGTAGAACTAAGAAAGTAGTATAGTACAGGCTCTAGCTGTAGGTGCTGGAATTGGGCTCCTCCTCTCAGAGGACTCAAACAGGAGGAGATTTACCTGAGAAGCATGGTATTGACCCAGTGAGTTTAACAGCCTAGGTCAGCTTTGTGAACTGAAATGTCCTAACTGGGTGCCCAGGAACAGAGGGATTCGCAGCTGAATTCTACCAGACATACAAAGAAGAACTGCTATCAATTAACTGAAATTTTTCTAAGAGCTCAAGAAGAAGGCAATTCTCCTTAACTCATTCTATGAAGCCAGTGTCACCCTAATGCCAAAACCAGACAAGAACACAACAACAAAAAAGAAAACCATATACCAATATCCTCAACAGAGCACTATCAATCCGAATCAAACAGCACACCTAAAAGATAATATATCATTATCAAATGTGTTTTATTCCAGGGATGGAAGGACAGTTCAATATATCCAAATCAAAAAATCTGATTCATCACATAAACAGAATTATGGACAAAACCATATGACCATCTCAATGCACCAGAAGGAAATACTTAGTAAAATCTGTCATCCTTTCATTATAAAACCCCTCAATAAGCCAGGGATAGAAGGACTATACTGCAAAATAATAAAGCCCATATATTGTAAACCCACAGCTAACATCCTACCAAATGCCAAGAAGTTGAAAGCCTTTCCTCTCAGAAGTGGAAAAAGACAAGGATTCCCACTTTCAACACTTCTATTCAACATCATACAAGAATTTCTGCCCAGAGTAATAAGACAAGAAAAATAAGTCGAATTATCTCTTTTCACTTAATTTATGATCATATATCTAGAAAACTCTAGACTCCACCAAAAGCACTTTGATTTGATAAATGAATTCAGTAAAGTTTCCTGATACCTAATCAAAAATCAGTAGCATTTCTGCATATCAGTAATGATCAAAGTGAAAAATAAATTAATAATTAAGAAGGCAATCTCATTTACAATAACTACAAGAAAAATACCCAGGAGTTTATTTTACCAAGGAAGATAAAGGTCTTCAAAACACTGATGAAAGAAATGTTAGGTGACACAAACAAGTGGAAAAACATCCCATGCTTAGAAGAATTAATATCAATATACTGCCCCAAGAAATGTACAGATTTAACGAAATACCCATTAAATATCAAATATTAATGAAAAATTAATATTTCATGGATTTAAAAAAAGATTCTAAAATTTGTATGGAACCCAAATAGGCAAAGCAATTCTAAGCAAAAAGAACCGTACTGGAGATCAGTGGAACAAAGAACCCAGAAATAAAGCTACATACCTACAGCCAACTGATCTCTGAGGAAGAAAACAACAACATTCACCAGGAAAAGCACACATGTTTTAATAAATGACATTGGGAAAATTGAATTGTCACATACCAAAGAATGAAACTCTTCCCTCTCACCATATTAAAAAATCAACTCAAGATGGATAAAACACTTAAATGTAAGACCTGGAACTATAAAAATACTATAAACCTGGGGGAAACTTTCTGGATACTTATCTATGCAAAAAATTCATTATTAAGACCACATAAACACAAGCAACAAAAATAAAAGTGGACAAACATTTTAGTCTTAATAAAAGAACTTGTGCACAGCAGAAGAAATAATCAACTGAGTTAACAGACAACCTCCAGAATGTAAAAATATATTTTCAAACCATGCAATCAACAGAGAACTATGTTCAGAATTTACAAGGAATTCAAACAACAACAAAATATATAACTCCTTTAAAAGGTGGGCAAAGAATGTGAGCCATTTTTCAAAAGCCATTTCATAGAAATGGCCGAGAAGCACGTAGAAAAAGATGCTCACTATCATTAATTATCAGAGAAGTGCAAATTAAAACCACAATGACATACTGTCTTACACCAGTTAGAATGGCTATTATCACAAAGTAAAAAAACAACAACAACAAAAACAGAGGTTGATGAGAAAAGAGAATGTTAGTACCCTGTTGGTAGGAATGTAAATCCTCTATGGAAAACCATAAGGTGATTTTTCAAAGAAATAAAACACTAAACAGTAGAACTACCATTCAATCCAGCAATCTCAGTACTGGGTATCCACCCAAGGGAGAATAAATCATTATATCAAAAATATACCTGCACTTGTATGCTTATCACAGCATTATTCACAATAACAAAGATATGGAAATAATCCAAGTGTCCATCTGTGGATGAATGGATAAAGAAGATGTGAGATATATAGATATATATATATACACATTTAATTTCTTTTAATGGCTTAATAGTATTCTATTGTGCAAATACGCAGGCAATAATGAATGCTGGTGAGGATGTGGATAAAGGGGAACTCTCATACTCTGTTAGTGGGAATGTAAAGTGGTGCAACCACTATGGAAAACAATATGGAAGTTCCTCATAAAACTAAAAATAGAATTACAATATGATCCAATAATTCCACTTCTAGGTATATAGTCAAAAAAAAAAAAAAAAGAAATCAATACATCCAAAAGATATCAGAACTCTCATGGTTTTTGCAGTACTATTCACAAAAGCCAGAATTTAAAATCAACCTGTGTCTATCAATGGATGAATGGATAAAAAAAAATGTGGTACATATATACTAAGGAATATTTTTCAGCCATAAAAAGAATAATACTCTTCCATCTGCAACAATATGGATGAAACTGAAGAACACTGTATTAGTGAAATAAGCAATGCATAGAAAGACAATTCTGACATATTCTAAATCTTATGTGATAGCTAAATATTGAAACAATTGATTTCATGGAGACAGAAGAATAATTTGCTACTGGAGGCTTGTAAAGGTAACAGGGAATGGGGGATAAAGAGGAGATGGTTAATGGGTGCAAAAATATAGTTAGATATATAGAACTAACAATATTTGATAGCACAAAAGTGACTAGTCAACAATAAGTTAGGATATACTTCAAAATAACTAAAATTGTGGAATTGAAATGTTCCTAACACAAAGAAATGATGAATGCCTGAAGTTATGGATACCCCAATTACTCTGATTTAATTAATACACATTATATGTCTGTATCAAAACATTACATGTTCCCTATAAATATATACAATTATTATATATCCAAAATAATTAAAAATTAAAAAGTACAATTAATGTACACAGCTATGATTTAATTAAAAAAAATTAAAAAGTAGAGCAAATATCAGTGCATTCACCTAAAGCTTTTCCTTTAAAATCAATCTTATACCTAAAGTCCTGGTCAGTTCAGCAACAGGGAAAAATTAGGAGATTACAAAGGGTAAAGCGAAAGTGTCATTCAGAAGTGCTGTGAAAATAAGAACTGTTATCAGAAATATGAGACTACATAGTGAGGGTCCTATCCTCTAGAGGGTGTCAATATTTAGTTATTATGCACAAGGTGTCCACACTGCTTATGGTATGTATACAATATTTTCTTGTTAGTATGTACTCTTATTGGTCAGTATATATGCTCTATTGGAGGATAAATATTTTAAAAATATTATCCATGTTTTTATAGCACATTTTTGTCAGTTATTTTTCTTTCACCCCACTCTCACCCATATGGTAGCCTTCAACAACTTGTCATTTAGGAAATTATTTTACTAATATTTACCTCACAAAATTTACATCTGCTCCTTACAGGTGAGAGTTAACTTATATACTCTAACATTACTCCCTTGTTATTTTTGGCGTTTACTCAAGTAGTCAATCAATGTCCATAATCCTTTCTAACTACCAGATTACAAGTATCCATATCAAGTAGGACCTTCTTTGGGGCAGCATTTGCCATATACAGAATTTAATTTTAGTTTGGAACTTTTCTTATCCTCTATCATTCTTACTCAGGTAGCCACCTTTCTTTTGTCAAAGAACTTTATAAATATCCTTCTTTCTCAGATTTACCATTTTATCTTTATTTCCAATGATCTTAATTTAGTCCAAAAGTTATACAATGGCAATTTAGAACCTTAGCCCTCAACCTTGTTTCATAGTTCCTCATGTATTCACCAACTATATATAAATTTAATTTAATACTTATTTTTTTATTTCAGATTAATATGAGGGTACAAACAAGCTACAATATTTGCATTGGTTAGGTAAAGTCCCTTTTGTAGTTGTGTCCACATCCAGGCAGTGTGCCATATGCCCTTATATTGTGCCCATTAAGTGTGAGTACACCATTCCCCCTCCCTACTTTCCTCTCTGTCTCCATCCTTCCTCTTCCCCCATCTTCAATTGAATTTAGTTTTTCTCTTGTGTGGGCATGTATTAGATCATCTACTGGCTTCATATTAATATTGAGTACATTGTATACTTTTCGATTCTTGTGATACTTTACTAAGAAGAATTTAGGTTAATAAAAAAGATGTAAAGTCTCCAATTTTAATGGGTGAATGGTTTGTAATATATTCATTCATGGGTTGATGTGCACTTAGGTTGTTTACACATCTCTTGATTATAAATTAAGCTATAATTAACAACCTAGTACAAATGTCCTCATTTAATTTAATATTTAGAGAAACCTAACAGTTAAATCTGTTTCTCTCAAGATGTGTGTCCTGTCAACTGATAAAATATTTCTTCTCTCTTTTTCACTGTTGGGTAAAAGACTAAGTTTCCTATCAGAACTTTGCTTTTATATTAATAACATTAGGATAAAAAATATGAGAAATAGTATTGGTTTACTGTTCATGTCAGGTGACAGGAAGACCAGGTATATGGACAGCAACTGGATTTTCCAAAGTATCAACACAAACTGTCTTTTCAAGACTATTTCAGGAGTAGTATAGAAAGAAAATAGAGTTATGTGAAGGTAATATTATAGATTTGTAATTTTCTCAGTTTAATCTGATCAATTTAGATTTTGTTTACTTAAGACATTTCACTGTATATAAAGCATGCTGATTTTATCTTTTCAATTTTAGATCCATTGCCAAAATTAAAAGCCATCCTAAATCGTTCACTCCTGCCATTCCCCATTTTTAATTTTGGAATAAGCATTTACAAATATTATAATTTCCAAGAAGAGAAGATATCATGTTCCTCGCTGAAAAATGTTTCTAACCCCACAAAGTGTAAAGAAAGTGAGTATCTACATCTCTCTAAGGCTCACAGTAGTTATTGGTAGTCTAGTACTTATGACATATGATTAATTCTACCTACATTATTGTGAATCTTTACAAACATCTCATCAGGTTTCATGTACTTATCCTCATTTTGAAAAATTTAAAGCTTGCACAAATGTGAATGACTTGACCTATATCACACTTGCACAAGATAGAGGTAAGAATCAAAGTTTATATGCATAATACACTTTCTCTAAGGGAAATGGTGAGATTCTATATTCAGTCATATATATGATCTCAATAGAGGCAAAATAAATTTGGAAAATTGAACATAGCCCACATCACTGAGTCCCAAGGTTGCAGATGCTGGTGGGGATGTAGAGAGAGGGGAGCACTTTTACACTGTTGGTGGGACTACAAATGACTACAGCCTCTTTGGAAAGAAGTATAAAGAATCCTGGGCGGCGCCTGTGGCTCAAGGAGTTGGGTGCTGGTCCCATATGCCGGAGGTGGCGGGTTCAAACCCAGCCCCCGCCAAAAACCAAAAAAAAAAAAAAAAAAAAGAATCCTTAAGAACTCAAAGTAAAGTATCTCAAGAATGGAAGAAAAAGTACCCAATGTACTCAGCCCTACTATGAAACTAATTTAAGGTTTTCACATGAAAGCTATAACCCAGTTACAACCTAAGAATAGGGGGAAGCGGGAAAAGGGAGGGAGGGGGGTGGGGGGTAGACTGAAGGGGATTGGTGGGATTACACCAGCGGTGCATCTTACAAGGGTATATGTGAAACTTGGCAAATGTGGAATGTGAGTGTCTTGGCACAGTAACTGAGAGAAGGCCAGGAAGGCTATGCTAACCAGTGTGATGAAAGTGTGTCAAACAGTCTGTGAAGCTAGTGAATGATGCCCCATGATCATATCAATGTACACAGCTATGATTTAATAAAAAAAAAAAAAAAGAACTCAAACTAGACCTCCCATTTTACCCTGTAATTCCACTACTAGGCATCTACCAAGAAGAAAAATAAATCATTTTATCATAAAGACATTTGCACTAGATTGTTCATTGCAGTTCAATTTACAATCAACAAGATGTAGAAATAACCTAAATGCCCAGCCACTCAGGAATGAATCAATAAACTGTGGCATATGTATACCATGAAATACTATTCAGCCAGAAAAGAAGATGGAGACTTTACATCTTTTGTATTAACTTGGGTGGAGTTGAAATGCATTCTTCTTAGTAAAGGATCACAAGAATGGAAAAGTATCCAATGTACTCAATCTAGTATGAAGCAAGTGGATGATCTAATTCATACCAAATAGGAGAAAAATTCGATTTAATTCAAGTTTGGGGGAAAGAGTATAAGGGAGGAGAGAAAGGGCAAGAGAGGGGCTTGGAGTGCTTCTACTTAACAGGCACAATGAAGGGGTGTATGGTACTCCTTTTGGATGTGGCTACAGAACTACAAGAGGGAGTCTATCTAAAATACTTGAATGTTGTGTCCTGATTGTTTATATGCTCACATTAAACTGAAATAAAAAATAAAATCCTTGTTAAAGAGAAAAAGATGAAATCAATAGAACTCTTACTAAATTAACCAGCAATAGAAGAGAAAGGACCCAAATGAGTTCGATCTGAAATGAAAAAGGAGGTATTTCACATACAACTGATTCACAGAAATACAAAATACCATCCGTGAATACTTTGAAAATCTGTATGCACATAATCAAAAAGTAGGGGAAATGAACAAATTTGTCAAAACATACAACTTTCTAAGACACATTCAGTAAGAAATATTACTTCAGAATAAACCAGTAATGAGCAACAAGATCCATCAATGTTTGGAAAAGTGTCAGCCCTTGGGCACTTTGAACTTGATTTAATTGTTAGTTTTTTCATATGTAATATATTCCCAGTGATTCTGCTGCTGCTACTATGTACTTTAATAACTACCATATCTAGAATTTTCAAAGGAAAGGAGGTGCCCTAATGCCACCTGGTATTCTTATTAGCACGAGCAGACATTCACTCATTGGTTTTGACTATGTGGTATATGTTGTTGATGAATTCTTTGAATTACAGCAAGACAAAAATTGTGGAATAAAAAGGTTTTGTCTCTCTTAAAATATTTTGGAGATATTTTTCATGTCATACAAAGTTATTAACCATAGCAGTAAATATCTTAATTTTGTGCTTATTTGATAATCATTAAATTTGATTCTGTAGTTCTTCCTCTATTGATTTCTTAGAGTTTGCTCATTCTGTTATTTTTTTTCTTAAGTAAATTTCTATATTTTGTTGTTATTGTGCTTGTCATCAGTAACCAAACTTAATATGTACAGTCTGAAAGAAAGTGCAATTGGACAGCATATAATTGCAATGGCTGCTTTAGGACTTATCTTCATCTTCCTGATTTCCCTTCTGGAGACCACCTTATGGAGAGTGAAAACCTTTGTGTTACACTATATTTTCTTTGGAATCTACAAGGTATTTAGTAAGGTGAGTAGCAGTATGGGTCTTAAAGACAAGTCTATAACCAAAGCATATCTCCACACAAGCCTATCTCCTATACTGGATATAGTAAAATCAATAAATCCATGTTGACTAGAATCTATGAATCTGACATCTTTATCATAATTTGAACTTGTGGTTTCTAAACATCCTGATCTCTATAAGTCAGGATATACTATTTTTTTATGGATTGGATTATAATAGAAAGCTTTTACTTGAACGGCTCTTGTGCCAGTCATTCTGTCCTCAACTTCTAATTCATCCTAACTTGGCCCCTGGATATTTTTAAAACTTCAAGGTGATACTGATTTGCTGACCTGTAGAACACACGTTTAACTGCAAGGATTACAGTGATTGCTCCCACCCTTTAACATTTACCAGAATCAGCTAAGGGCTTGGTAAACTAAAAATTGCTTGTCTCTATTCTCTTTCTGATCTATAATAGGACATGAAAATGCACATATGTAGCACAATCCCAGGTGATTCTTTTGCCATTGTTCCACATTTTGATAACCACTATCTGAAATATATTTAGAAGAAAGAATATTTAGAGGCAAAGGGACCTCTCTGTTGCCAAAATAGATGAACTCTCCCATAAAGCCTCAGTCCAAATTCTTGCCACTCCAATGTGGCTATTCTTCACATTTCCTAGGTGACTAGCATTTCCTACCTGACTCTATAGGTACTCAAGACAATGAGTTGGAGAAGAAACAACAAATAGTGGAATTAGGTGAGGCATCAAAGGCAGAGAGCATCCAGAATGTGCCTCTAAATGTGGAATAGATGCTAACCCACAGACTAAGCTTGAGGTGACACCAGTAGAGCCAGTACATGATATCCAAAACCTATGAGAATCTTTCATTCGGCAATAAACTACAAAATGAAGTAAGGAGCTTCCCAGGCAGAGCCTAGAGAGAGAGTCAGGCCAACTCAGCAAACAAACAGCTGGTTAGCTCCAGTCAGTGATATTGCTCATCAGAAGCAAAGACTGATGTCCAAGGCTGAGGTCATCTTTCATTACAAAGATATCCCTCAGGCAACTACTATGCACTATATGATATCAGGTATCACATTACATCCTGGAAGGGACTTAGTCAGATTCCTGAGAAAGTACAGGAAGAATAAACAAATCCCAGGACTTGGGGGAGAGATGAAAGAAGTCTCTATAGAGATGTAAGGGAGAGTCTCTCCAAACAGAAACAAAAACAGTGCTCAGAAAAATACCAGCCAGGGAAAGGAGTTCTGAAAAAAGGAAGCAAAAATTACTGAAAGGGCATCTAGAAGGCACCAAACCAAGCTGTGGGCATTGGATGATGCTTCAGGATTTGAATTCAAGACAGAGAGGTCAGCTTATACCTCTAGCTTTCCCCCAGAGGCAAGGAAGTGTAGAACATTCAAAGAGCTACAAGCAATTCAGTTTGGAGCCAAGTTCAGATATTGGCAGGCAGTACGATGTGCCCAGAGAAGATGAGAGAAAGCCGAAGTCAGGTAAGACCTCATGAGTGCCAGGCTAAGGATTTCATTCTGAGGACAATGAGGAATAGTGGGAAGGAAGAATTTATTGACATAAATTTATTCATCTTTTCTATTTAATGTCTGTTAGTAATTTATTGTTTCTTTTCCCACCCCCACTCTTTTCTTCTTGATCAGCTTTTCCAGAACTTTACAATTTTACTAATCTGTTCAAAGAACTAATCTTTAAATTTTTTTATTGTATGTTTTATTTTCCATTTTATTAATTTTTTTCTTGCCTTTATATTTCTGTTCCACTTTCTTATGAGGCCACGACAACATTAAGCCTAATACTTAAAAACAATATTACAAAAGATAAAAATTACAGATGAATAATAACATAGATGCAAAAATCCTTAAAAAGCTAGCAGATTGAATTCACAACCCAGCAAGTTTTATTCCAGGAATGCAATGATAATGTAACATTCTAAAATCAATCACCACATTAATAAAATGTAATTTACATTAATTACAGAAAAATCGAAAAAAGCAAAATAATGATAACCCAAGAATAGTCGAGGAAATCTTGAGAAAGAACCAAAAGGGTACATAATAGTTTAATATGCTACAGTAAAGGAGACAAACAAATGGAACAATGTATCAGAAAAGAACCACCCTGTTCTGAAAGTGTGGTTATCTTCATCAACTAGGAATTATTTATTTATTTATTTTTATTAAATCATAGCTGTGTACATTGATATAATCATGGAGCATCATTCACTAGCTTCACAGACAGTTTGATACACTTTCATCACACTGGTTAACATAGCCTTCCTGGCATTCTCTCAGTTACTGTGCCAAGACACTTACATTCCAAATTTACCAAGTTTCACATATACCCTTGTAAGATGCACCGCTGGTGTAATCCCACCAATCCCCTTCCCTCTTCCAACCTCCCCCCTCCCTCCCCTCCCTTTCCTCCTTCCCCCTATTCTTAGGTTGTAACTGGGTTATAGCTTTCATGTGAAAACCCTAAATTAGTTTGATAGTAGGGCTGAGTACATTGGGTACTTTTTCTTCCATTCTTGAGATACTTTACTAAGAAAAATATGTTCTAGCTCCATCCATGTAAACACAAAAGAGGTAAAGTCTCCATCTTTCTCTAAGGCTGCCTAATATTCCATAGTGTACATGTACCACAATTTATTAATCCATTCGTGGATCGATGGGCACTTGGGCTTTTCCCATGATTTAGCAATTATGAATAGGGCTGCAATAAACTTTCTGGTACAAATGTCTTTGTTATGATGTGCTTTTTGGTCTTCTGGGTATATGCCCAGTAGAGGGATTACAGGATTGAATGGCAGATCTATTTTTAGATCTCTAAGTGTTCTCCATATCTCTTTCCAAAAGGAATGTATTAATTTGCATTCCCACCAGCAGTGCAGAAGTGTTCCCTTTTCTCCACATCCGCGCCAACATCTCTGGTCTTGAGATTTTGTGATATAGGCTAGTCTCACTGGAGTTAGATGATATCTCAAAGTAGTTTTGATTTGCATTTCTCTGATGATTAAAGATGATGAGCATTTCTTCATATGTCTGAAGGCCGTGCACCTGTCTTCTTCAGAGAAGTTTCTCTTCAAATCCCTTGCCCAGCCTGCGATGGGATCCCTTGTTCTTTTCTTGCTAATGCATTTGAGTTCTCTGTGGATTCCGGTTATTAAACCTTTGTTGGAGACATAACCTGCAAATATCTTCTCCCATTCTGAGGGCTGTTTGCTTGCTTTACTTACTGTGTTCTTGGCTGTGCAGAAGCTTTTTAGTTTGATCAAGTCCCAGTAGTGTATTTTTGAAGCTGCTTCAATTGCCCGGGGGGGGTCCTCCTCATAAAATACTCACCCAGACTGATTTCTTCAAGGGTTTTCCCTGCACTCTCTTCTAGTATTTTTATAGTTTCATGTCTTAAGTTTAAATCTTTAATCCAGTGAGAGTCTTGGGCCTTACTCCACTCCTAGTAAGTCAGAAGCTTTTGGGATGGAACCACAACCTCCTGGGTTTTCACAAGTCATCTAAATAATTCTGGTGCATGCTAAAATTTGAGAACAACTACAATATAATGTCTAGAGATAGATGCACAAATATGTGGTCACCTGATACATAGAAAGTTGAAACACAGTGCATGAGGAAAGGATTTTCTCAAGAAATGGTGTGGATTCAGTAGAAAAAAGTTAATGATTAACTTTGACCTCACCCTCACTCCATTTAGATGAGAGATATATTTATAGCTCTTCTGTAGATCTACATGTGAAAGGAAAGTAATAAGGTTTTAGAACAAAAACATAGTGAATATCTTTATGATAGTGAAGGCATCATTATCAAAGACATCATTAAATTGTGAAAAGGCAGGTCACAAAGTGTAAATTATTTTTGAGGCAAGAGAATCACTAAAGCCCAAGAATTTGAGGTTTCTGTGAGCTGTGAGGCTACAGCACTGTACCGAGGATGTCAAAGTGAGAATCTTATGTCTCAAAAACAAAAAAAGAAAATAAGTAAAGATGGGCAAAATTATTAGTCGTTAGGTAAATATACATTAAAGCCCCTGAGAGACACTGCAAAATATACACATTAAAATACTAAGTGTTGAGGAAAGAGAACAATTGGGAATGTATCCCTTCTGGGAAACTGGCACTATCATGTAAAGTATCATCTTATGCATATAAAATATGCATTCACCATGACCCAGCAGTTCCCCTTTAACTATATACCCAACAGAAATGCTATGTTCTAAAAGACATGAAAATTCACACACTTTTTTTACAATAGCAGAAAAAGGAAGAAAATCATATGTGTGTTAGTAGTACAATGAATTTTAAAATATCTCTTTTTGTAATAGAATATAACAATGAGAAGTAACAGCCTCTAACTCATTTAAAACAGCATGGAATGACCTCACAAACACAATGCTGCACAAAAGAAGCCATACACAAAAGAGTATAAACAACAGAATTCCATTTTTATAAAGTTTCTTAAAAGGCAAAGCTAGTATATAATGATATATATGGTATTACAAGTCAGGATTAGAGCTACTATTAAGGTAATGTTCTGTCTTCTTTATTTGCTGCATTTGCACAGGTTATTATATTGTAAGGTATATACCTTGTGAGAATTCATTAAGGTATAGATTTATGATTTATATATTTGTCTGGATATATGTTGTATTTCAATAAATATTTTACACTAAAAATGGCATTAAAAGTATTCAGCATATTTTTCAGATGACAAGTGAGATTTGTTGCTAATATAATTGAACTGATATTAATTTCTTAGTTGTATTATTTTTGAGGCAAGAGACTCAAAGATTCTCTTTAAAGAATTTTAAAAGGTTTTAAAAGATGTTAACAACAGAAGAAGAGTAAAAGGTATACTAGAACTATTGTATCTTTCTAACTTTTTCGTAAATCACAATTCTTTCAAAGTAAAAGGTTTAAAATAAAAAAGAATTATGGTACAAGCCTTAGAGTTTTCTTTCACACTCTTTTTTTTTCTCTCTCTTTTTTTTTTTTTTTTTAAATTGTTGGGGATTCATTGAGGGTACAATAAGCCAGGTTACACTGATTGCAATTGTTAGGTAAAGTCCCTCTTGCAATCATGTCTTGCCCCCATAAAGTGTGACACACACCAAGGCCCCACCCACCTCCCTCCTTCCCTCTTTCTGTTCCCCCCCCATAACTATAATTGTTTTTGACTATGTGGAATATCCTATGCTTTTTCTCTCTTCTTCATTCTAAGTCTTAATGCACTTGTTTGTGGTTTGCTCTCTTTCAAAAAAGAATGAGTTAATCTTTTCTCTATTCTTAACTCTACTGGTATTATCTAGAACAGGGTTGTCCAACCTGAGGCTGAGAGCCATGGGATGATTTTGTGAGGATTTTTTTTTTAGCTCTATATAATCCTTTTATTTATTTTTTTATTATTAAATCATAGCTGTGTACATTAATGCGATCATGGGGCACCATACACTGGTTTTATAAACAGTTTGACACACTTTCATCACACTGGTTAACATAGTCTTCCTGGCATTTTCTTAGTTATTGCATTAAAACATTTATATTCCACATTTAACAAATTTCACATATACCCTTGTAAGATGCACCGCTGGTGTAATCCCACCAATCCCCTTCCCTCTACTCACCTCCCCCCTCCCTTCCCTCCCTTTCCCCCTTCCCCCTATTCTTAGGTTGTAACTGGGTTATAATTTTCATGTGAAAACCCTAAATTAGTTTCATAGTGGGGCTGAGTACATTGGGTACTTTTTCTTCCATTCTTGAGATACTTTACTAAGAACAATATGTTCCAGCTCCATCCATGTAAACATGAAAGAGGTAAAGTCTTCATGTTCCTTTGTTGCCAGATATCATGAAAAGTATGCACTGACCTTTTTGTTTGTTTGTTTATTTGTTTTGCTAATCAGCTTTCCTTATTTGTGTGTATTTAGTATGTGACCCAAGATAATTTATTCCTATTCTTCCCATGTGCTGCAGAGAAAAAAAGGGTTGGACACCCCAGGTATAGAATATACTTTATTATTGACAAATAACATTCTATCATAATTAATGGTATTTATCATGGTTGCAGTTTTTATGTGTCCATTTAAATAAAAACATGTAGTTTGAATATGGCCAAGAGCCTAGTCACTAAACTTTTGGAAATAGGGAAAAGTTTATAAATGAGAGCTGAGGTGATAATGCAGGAAGTCTCTTGAAAATGATTTGAACCTTCTGTTTTGACATGTGAATGGCTTCAGGGTATAGCATCTACCTCTATGATTCTTGTCTTAAAATATAGGATAAAGTGTCCCTGAAATTACCTGAAGTATCTGAAGATGAAGATGTACAAAATGAAAGAGGTAGAGTCTTGGAACAACCTCGAGAATTGCTGAATTCCCCAGTGCTTATTGATGAACTCACAAAGGTAACATCATTCAGTGACCAACATATGCTGGCTTCATCCCTCCTTAACAGCATGCCACTGATGCCAAGGATTCACTGTGGTTTTGGGGGTATCTGTGACTATTCTCCTAGTAGCTTAGAAGAGTTATTGTGAAACTGAGGTAGTTTGAGGTATTGATTGTATTTGACCTATTATATTCTTTACTATATGTACTTGTATTGTATATGTACATTGTGTTTTTTCTTTGTTTTTTTAAGATATATTTTACATTTCCACCCATTGTGGCTATAAGAAGTATCTCCCTTGCGATTCAAAAGGAGGAGTGCTTTGGGTTGCTTGGATTAAATGGAGCTGGAAAAACTACTACCTTCAAAATTTTGACTGGAGAGGAGACTGCTACCTCAGGGGATGTGTTTATTGAAGGCCTTAGCATCACTAAAAATATGTTAAAGGTAGGACAGTATTCCTGTCTGAGCTGTGAGAAGCATGATGACTTGGAGGTGCAGGTGACGAGGCAAGTAGTGGAGATTATAGATAGAAATCATAGTAGGTATTGGTATTGATACTGTTGATTCAGCCAGTGGAATCTAGAGAAAGAAATACATTTTTAAGCAAACAAAATTTTAAAAAAGATGGTAGGGCAAGAAAAGCAACTACCTAAACTAACTAAAATCCTTTAATAGCCTCTGTGCCTGCCATTCTATCCTCTATTCCTATGAGTTTCACTTTTTTAGAGTCCAAAAAATCATGCAATATTTGTCTTTCTGTGCCTGTATCTTATTTCAATTAACCTACTGTGCTCTAGGTTTATCCACATTGTTACAAGTGACAGCATTTCCTTTTATTTAAGGCTGAATAGCAGTCCATTGTGTGTGTTTATATGTATAATGTATGTATATGTGTACATAACATTTTCTTATTTTTCTTATCCATTTATAAGTTGATAGACACAGGTTGATTCCATGTCTTTGTCATTGTGATTAGTGCTGCAGTAAAGATGAAACCATAGACATCGCTTTGAAAAACTGGTTTTATTTTCTTTGGGTATGTATCCAGGTGTGGGACTGCTCAGTCATATGGTAGTTCTATTTCTGAGTTTTTGAGAAAACTCCACACTGTTTTCTATAATGGCTATACTAATTAATTTACATTCCTTCCAACATCATATAGAGTTTCCCTTACACATCATTGCCAACATGTGTTATGTTTGGTCTTTTCATAGCTATTCTAATGGATATGAGGTGATATTTCATTTTGGTTTTAATTTGCATTTTCTTAATAAATTAATGATGTTGAGAATTTTTCATATACCTATTGGTCATTTGTATGTCTTCTTTTGAGAAACATCTACTCAGATTATTTGTCCATTTTTTAAATAAAGTTATTTGTTTTCTTACTTTTGAACAGTTTGTCTTCCTTGTATATTTTAGACCTTGACACCTTATCAGAAGTATGATTTACCAATTTTTTTATAATTCTATAGATTATTTCTTCATTTTGTTGATTCTTCCCTTTGCTGCACAAAAGATTTTTAATTAGATGTAGTTCTATTTGCCTATTTTTGGTTTTGTTGCCTGTGCTTTTGGTATCATATCCAAAAAATCATCGCCCAGACTGTCTTTTGCACTTTCCTCCTAGGTTTTCTGGCTTTCTTTTAGTATTTCAAAAGTTTCAGGCCTCACATTTATGTCTTTAATTCATTTTTAATTAATTTTATACTTGGTGTATGAAAAGAGTATCATTTCATTTCTATGCATGTAGATGGCACTTTTTCTAGAGCCATTTATCGAAGATATTGCCCTTTCTTCTTTGTTTGCAGCATCTTTGTCAAAAATCAATTGATGTAAGTACACAGATTTATTTTTGAGTTCTTTATTCTGTTCCACTGTTCTATGTATCTGTCTTTATGCCAGTATTATGCTGTTTTTATTGGTATAGCCTTTATTGTAGATTTTGACATCAGGTAATGTGATGCTTCCTGCTTTGTTTTTACTTTTTGTATGTGTGTGTTTGGGGTTTTTTTGTTTGTTTGTTTTCTTAACTCAAGATTTTTGCTGATATTTGGTGTCTTTTATGGTCCCTTACAAATTATAGAATTTTTTTCTATTTTTGTGAAAAATGTCATTAAAATTATTTTAGGGATTGCATCAAATCTGTAAATTGCTTTGAGTAGTATGGACATTTTAACAATATTCCTCCTTTAAATCAAGGGACATCTTTTCATTTACCTGTGTGTCTTCAATTTTTTCCACCAATGTTTTATAGGTTTTATTGTACAGATGTTTAACCTCCTTGGTCAAATTCCTAATACATTTTTTAGTTTTTTTGTATCTATATTAAATTGAATTTTTTAAAGTTCAGATAATTTGATGTTAGTGTATAGAACTGCTACTCACTTGTGTGTGTTGTTTGTATCACACAACTACACTGAATTCATTTATTACTTCTAACAGTCTTTTTGTTTTTCTGGGGTTTTTTTGTTTTCAAAATACTAAGTAAGTATAGATTTTTTTTTTTTTTTTTTTGGTTTTTGGCCAGGGCTAGGTTTGAACCTGCCACCTCCAGCATATGGGACCGGCACCCTACTCCTTGAGCCACAGGTGCCACCCAAGTATAGATGTTTTTGAGACATACCTTCAGTCAGAGCTATCAGTGTGCCCATCACCTAAATTCTTTTCATTATAGCTGTTAGGTAGGTTTTTGCCCTTTTCATGGACCCCCTCACCGAAGCTTGATTTACAAGGACTTTTACTTTCCTCTTTGTATTTGTGTGCCCAAGAATTAGTTCCAATTTATTACAGAGCATATGTGGTAATTTATTTTACCATTCTTGAGATATTACACTTATTCTAATCATCTCCAGTTCCCTCTAAAAGTGTGCTGGAACTTTAAACCATGGGTTCTTGGGTAGTCAGATAAAGAATTGAAAGACACCATCAACAAACAACAAACACTAAAACAGATGAGTGCAGACCAGAATAAGATCCCAGCTAGGACCACTCCCTGTTACAAGAACGACCACCTCTCATGGGAAAAAGTAGAGAGAAAAGCCTTGGTTGCCATCCTGTTAGGCTACTGACCACCTGCCTTAAGAAGCACCCTTCAAGACACACTGGGAGTACCGACCAGAGTCGTTGAACTGGAACTTCTCTTCCAAGTGGACAGGACAACAAGGATGAAATAAAAGATACACAATACATTAAGACACTCAGAGTTTATTGAGGGTCAAAAAAAAATAAAGCTCTATAAAGTTAATATTAAAGCTCAACACTGGAGGGGTAGGGGAAATGGCTCGCCACACCCTGCTTAGTCCCTTATATATTCTATAAACTGCATTCATCTATTGTGACATTCATTTTATACTCTTTCTTACTCATCTTAACTATTCCCTGTGGGGTGGTCAGTACCAACACCATCTGATCTATGGTTCACTGCCTTTAGATAAGTTCTTCCCTGTGTTGAATACCAATTTTCTGTTGCTTAACTGCTCTACACTTTATTCTGTTAATTTTTAACTATTTCTACCAGAGCTGCTTCCTCCTCTTCATAGGTCCTCCTTCACTTCCAAATTGCTGCAAAAGATATTAGTTAATCTTTGTGTGGGAGGGGGGGCTGGGTAGTATACCCTTGTATACATATAGCATGTTTTCTTAACCTTCTCATGCATTGCTGGGCACTTCAGTTGATTCTACATCTTTGCAATTCTGAATTTGTGCTATAACAAACATTTGTGTGCAGGTGTCTTTTTGATAAAATGACTTCTTTTCCTTTGAGCAGAAACCCAGTAGTGGGATTGCTGTACCAAATGGTAGGTCTACTTTTAATTCTTTGACGAATTTCCATAATGATTTCCATATAAATTGTACTAATTTGCATTCCTTTCTCTCTGCATTTGCACCAGCATCTATTGATTTTGGACTTTTTTTTTTTGCAGTTTTTGGCCAGGATTTTTACCCAGGTTTGAACCCGCCACCTCTGGTATATGGGGCCAGTACCCTACTCCTTGAGCCACAGGTGCCGCCCTGATTTTCGACTTTTTAATAAAAGCCATTCTAATTAATAGGAGTAAGGCGATATTTCATTGTGGTTTTAATTTGCATTTACCTGATGAGTAATGATGTTGAGCATTCTTTCATATCTTTGTTCGCCTTTTGTCTATCTTCTTTTGGAAAATTTCTGTTTATGTCTTTTGCCCCCTTTTAATGGGCTTGTTTTTTCCCCCACTTGATTTGTTTGATTTCTTTGTCCTTTTCATTTATTCCCCATTTATCAAAAGTATAGATTGCAGAAGTAGACAAAATGGCTGACTAGAGGCATCTTTCTTCAGAAGGTCCTGTCCGTAAGGAGAAAAATTGGACTGAAGTGAACCTGAAGCAATTGAAATTTGGAGGTAGATTACAGGGAGAAGAAATTAAGGCATTTAGCAACCCCATTGAGACAAACTGCAAGGAAAAGACAAGGCAGATGAAGGGGGACAGCAGAGGATAATTAACAGCTGGACCAGACTCTGAGGAGCCTAGAGCCAAATAGAAGGGTAATGGGCACCCCTTTCCCATCCAGAGGCTCTCTGCAAGCAATGAACCACAGGAGGGTGCCACAAGGGACCAATGTCCCAACTTTCCTGCACCTAGCCATATCCTCTTCTGGGTCTCCTCCTGCCTGGAAGAATAATGAGCAATTTTGGCTCCAGCTGCTTGTGACCACATTCTATGGCCTCCACCCCCCACCCCTCATCCCTGCTTTTTCTTTGGTTACTGGCAGAGTGCCCCCTGCTGAGGCCTGCTTCCTTCTGTACAGGTGATCCCAAAAAGCTAGCAGGCTCAGACGGCCTGAAAAGGCTGCCCCACCCCCAGACATGACAGAGGTGAAGGAACTTTATTTATTTTTTTAAGGGAGGAAGAGATTTTTTATTTATTTATTTATTTATTTTTGGTGAAGGAACTTTGGACCCTACCCAGCCCCCATAGCGACGGCTGAAGCAAGTGATTCAGAGGCCAGCTTCTCTCTCACTGGCATCCAGTGGAAATAACTGCTGACAAGAAAAGTGAAGGGAAATTGGCCCTGCTTTCCCACTGTATCTGATGAGAACTCAGGGGGACCTGTGCAGTGTGTGGCCCAGTGAACAGGGAGCACCTCACTACCTGCTGCAGGAGGAAACTATGGCTCAACTACACTAACATTGGTGATGTGAGGGCTTGGGCCAAGCCTGTCTCCTGCCAGGTGGGATCTATCTCCACCCTGTAAAATGGTTTGCACTAGCATCTGGAATGTAATGTATTTTTGATGTTGCTTCAATTGCCTGGGGGATCCTTCTCATAAAGTTTTCTCCCAGGTCAATTTCTCCTTGTGTTTCCCCTGCACTCTTTCCAAGAATCTTTATGGTTTCATGTCTTAGGTTTAAGTCTTTTTTCCAATGAGAGTCAATTTTTATTAGAGGTGAAAGGTGTGGGTCCAGTTTTGGTCTTCTACAGGTCGCCGGCCAGTTCACCCAGCACCATTTGTTAAATAAGGAATCTTTTCCCCACTGAATGTTTTTAATTGGCTTGTCAAAGATCAAATAATGGTAAGTAGCTGGGTTCATCTCTTGGTTCTCTATTCTGTTCCATACATGTACCTTTCTATTTTTGTGCCAATACCATGCTGTTTTGATCACTATAGATTTATAGTATAGTCTGAAGTCTGGTAGCATGATTCCACCTGATTTGTTTTTATTTCTGAGTAATGTCTTGGCTATTCAAGGTTTTTTCTGTTTCCATATAGAATGAAGTACTAGTTTTTCCAGATCTTTAAAGTATGACAAAGGTACTTTAATGGGGATTGCATTAAATCTGTAGATTGCTTTGGGTAGTATGGACATTTTAACAATGTTGATACTTCCCAGCCATGAGACATGGTATGTTTTTCCATTTGTTTATATCTTCAGCTATTTCTTTTCTCAGAGTTTCATAGTTCTCTTTATAGAGATCTTTCACATCCTTTGTTAGATACACTCCCAGATATTTCATTTTCTTTGGCACTACTGTAAAGGGAATAGTGTCCATGACTGTTTTTTCAGCTTGACTATTGCTGGTATATATGAGTGCTAGTGATTTGTGAGTATTGATATTGTAGCCTGAGATGGTTCTGTATTATTTGATCACTCACAAGAATTTTGTGGTTGAGTCCCTGGGGCTTTCCAGGTACACGATCATATCATCTATGAAAAGTGAAAGTTTGATCTCCTCTTACCCTATATGGATACCCTTGATTGCCTTCTCTTGCCTAATTGCAATGGCTAAGACTTCCATTACAATGTAAAAAAAGCAGTGGAGATAGTGGGCAACCTTGCCTGTTTCCTGATCTGAATGGAAATGTTTTCAATTTTACTTCATTCAATATCATATTGGCTATAGGTTTGCTGTAGATGGCCTCTTTCACTTTAACAAATGTCCCTTCTATACTTATTTTCTAAAGTGTTCTAATCATAAAAGGATGCTGGATATTATCAAAAGCTTTTTCTGCATCAATTGAGAGAATCATATAGTCTTTGGTTTTTAATTTGTTTATGTGATATATTATATTTATAGATTTACGTATATTGAACCAGCCTTGAGAGCCTGGGATAAAACCCACTTGGTCATGGTGTGTAATTTGTTTGATGTGTTGCTGGATTGTGTTTGCTAGGATCTTGTTGAATATTTTTGCATCAATATGTATTAGAGATATTGGTCTATAATTTTCTTTTCTTGTTGGGTCTTTTCCTGGTTTGGGGATCAAGGTGATGTTTGCTTCATAGAAGGTATTGGGTAGTTTTCCTTCTTTTTTTATATTTTGGAAAAGGTTAAGTAATATAGGTACTAGTTCCTCTATAAAGGTTTGGTAGAATTCTGATGTGAAGCCATCTGGTCCCGGGCTTTTCTTCTTGGGGAGATTTTGTATAGTTCATACTATTTCAGAACTTGATATAGGCCTGTTCAACATTTCCACTTCATTCTGCCTAAGTCTAGGAAAGTGGCGTGCTTCCAAGTATTGGTCAATTTCCTTCAGCTTTTCATATTTCCGAGAATAAAGTTTCTTGTAATATTCATTAAGGATATTTTGAATTTCTGATGATTCTGTTGTTATTTCATCTTTGTCATTTCTGATTGATGAAATTAGGGATTTTACTCTTTTATTTCTGGTTAGGTTAGTCAAAGGACTATCTACTTTATTGACCTTTTCAAAAAGGTCCAACTTCTTGTTTCATTGATCTGTGTATAATTCTTTTGTTTTTAATTTCATTTAATTCTGCTCTAATTTTGGTTATTTCTTTTCTTCTACTGAGTTTGGGGTTGGAATGTTCATCCTTTTCCAGTTGCTTGAGCTGTCCCACTAATTTGTTAACTTCCTCTCTTTCCATTCTCTTGAGGAAGGATTGCAGTTCTATAAATTTCCCTCTTAGGACTGCCTTTGTGGAATCCCAGAAGTTCTGGTAGTTTGTGTCTTCATTATCATTTTGCTCCAAAAATTTGGTAATTACTTTCTTGATCTCATCTATGACCCAGCTATCTCTTAGCATAAGATTATTTAGTTTCCATGTCTTATTTTTTTTTTAATTTTTTTTATTAAATCATAACTGTATACAATGATATGATTATGGGGCATCATACACTCACTTCATAAACCATTTGACACATTTTTATCACAGTGGTTAACATAGCCTTTCCGGCGTTATCTCAGTTACTGTGCCAAAACATTTACATTCTACATTTACCAAGTTTCGCAAATACCCCTGTAATATGCACCACAGGTGTGATCCCACCGATTCCCCTCCCTCTACCCACCCACCCCCCTTCCCACTTCCCCCTATTGTTAAGTCATAGCTGGGTTATAGCTCTCATGTGAGAGTCCCAAATTAGTTTCATAGTAGGGCTGCGTACATTGGGTATTTTTTCTTCCATTCTTGGGATACTTTACTAAGAAGAATATGTTCCAGCTCCATCCATGTAAACGTGAAAGAGGTAAAGTCTCCATCTTTCTTTAAGGCTGCATAGTATTCCATGGTATACATATACCACAATTTATTAATCCATTCGTGGATCGATGGGCACTTGGGCTTTTTCCATGACTTAGCTATTATGAATTGGGCTGCAATAAACATTCTGGTACAAATATCTTTGTTATGTTGTGATTTTTGGTCTTCTGGGTATATGCCCAGCAGAGGAATTACAGGATTGAATGGCAGATCTATTTTTAGATCTCTGAGTGTTCTCCATATATCTTTCCAAAAGGAATGTATTAATTTGCATTCCCACCAGCAGTGCAGAAGTGTTCCCTTTTCTCCACATCCACGCCAACATCTCTGGTCTTGAGAATTTGTGATATAGGCTAGTCTCATTGGAGTTAGATGATATCTCAAAGTAGTTTTGATTTGCATTTCTCTGATGATTAAAGATGATGAGCATTTTTTCATATGTCTGAAGGCCGTGCGCCTGTCTTCTTCAGAGAAGTTTCTCTTCAAATCCCTTGCCCAGCCTGCGATGGGATCCCTTGTTTTTTTCTTACTGATGCGTTTGAGTTCTCTGTGGATTCTGGTTATTAAACCTTTGTCAGAGTTATACCCTGCAAATGTCTACTCCCATTCTGAGGGCTGTCTGCTTGCTCTGCTTACTGTGTTCTTAGCTGTGCAGAAGCTTTTTAGTTTGATCAAGTCCCAGTAGTGTATTTTTGAAGCTGCTTCAATTGCCCGGGGGGTTCTCCTCATGAAATACTCACCCAGACCAATTTCTTCAAGGGTTTTCCCTGCATTCTCCTCTAGTATTTTTATAGTTTCATGTCTTAAGTTTAAATCTTTAATCCAATGAGAGTCTATCTTAGTTAATGGTGAAAGGTGTGGGTCCAATTTCAGTCTTCTGCAGGTTGCCAGATAGTTCACCCAGCACCATTTGTTAAATAGGGAATCTTTTCCCCACTGAATGTTTTTAATTGGCTTGTCAAAAATCAAATAGCAGTAAGTAGCTGGATTCATCTCTTGGTTCTCTATTCTATTCCAGATATCTACTTCTCTGTTTTTGTGCCAATACCATGCTGTTTTGATCACTATCGATTTGTAGTAAAGTCTGAGGTCTGGTAGTGTGATTCCTCCTGTTTTGTTTTTATTTCTGAGTAATGTCTTGGCTATTCAAGGTTTTTTCTGATTCCATATAAAACGAAGTAATGTTTTTTCAAGATCTTTAAAATATGACAGTGGAGCTTTAATAGGGAGTGCGTTGAAATTATATATTGCTTTGGGTAGTATGGACATTTTGATAATGTTGATTCTTCCTAGCCATGAGCATGGTATGTTTTTCCATTTGTTAATATTTTCAGCTATTTCTTTTCTTAGAGTTTCATAGTTCTCTTTATAGAGATCTTTCACATCTTTTGTTAGGTAAATTCCCAAATATTTCATCTTCTTTGGCACTACTGTGAATGGGATAGAGTCCTTAACTGTTTTTTCAATTTGACTGTTGTTGGTGTATATAAAGGCTACCAATTTATGAATGTTGATTTTGTAACCTGAGACGCTGCTGTATTCCTTGATCACTTCTAGGAGTTTTGTAGTAGAGTCCCTAGTGTTTTCCAGATACACAATCATATCATCTGCGAAGAGCGAGAGTTTGATCTCTTCTGACCCTATATGGATACCCTTGATCGCCTTTTCTTCCCTAATTGCGGTGGCTAAAACTTCCATTACAATGTTGAAAAGCAATGGAGACAATGGGCAGCCTTGTCTGGTTCCTGATCTGAGTGGAAATGATTCCAATTTAACTCCATTCAATATGATATTGGCTGTGGGTTTGCTGTAGATAGCGTCTATCAGTTTAAGAAAAGTCCCTTCTAGACCAATTTTCTTGAGTGTTCTGATCATGAAGGGATGCTGGATATTATCAAAAGCTTTTTCTGCATCAATTGAGAGAATCATATGGTCTTTGTTTTTTAATTTGTTTATGTGCTGAATTACATTTATAGATTTCCGTATATTGAACCAGCCTTGAGACCCTGGGATAAAACCAACTTGGTCATGATGTATAATTTGTTTGATGTGTTGCTGGATTCTGTTTGTTAGGATCTTGTTGAATATTTTTGCATCTATATTCATTAGTGATATTGGTCTATAATTTTCTTTTCTTGTTGGGTCTTTTCCTGGTTTGGGGATCAGGGTGATGTTTGCTTCATAGAACGTGTTGGGTAGTCTTCCTTCTTTTTCTACATTTTGGAACAGGTTGAGTAATATAGGTACTAATTCCTCTTTAAAGGTTTGGTAGAATTCTGACGTGAAACCATCTGGTCCCGGGCTTTTCTTTTTAGGGAGGTTTTGTATAGTTGATGCTATTTCTGAACTTGATATGGGTCTGTTCAACATTTCCACTTGATTCTGGTTAAGTCTTGGAAGGTGGTGTGCTTCCAAGTATCGGTCTATTTCCTTCAGATTTTCATATTTCTGAGAATAAAGTTTCTTGTAATATTCCTTAAGGATTTTTTAGATTTCTGATGAGTCTGTGGTTATTTCGTCTATGTTGTTTCTGATTGATGATATTAGAGATTTTACTCTTTTTTTCCTGATTAGGTTGGCCAGAGGTTTATCTATTTTATTGACCTTTTCAAAAAACCAGCTTTTTGATTTATTGATCTGTTGTATTATTCTTTTGTTTTCAATTTCATTTAATTCTGCTCTAATTTTGGTTATTTCTTTTCTTCTACTGGGTTTGGGGTTGGAATGTTCTTCCTTTTCCAGTTGCGTGAGATGTCCCATTAAGTTGTTAACTTCCTCTCTTTCCGTTCTCTTGAGGAAGGCTTGCAGTGCTATAAATTTCCCTCTTAGAACTGCCTTTGCAGTGTCCCAGAGGTTCTGATAGTTTGTGTCCTCATTGTCATTTTGTTCCAAAAAATTGGTGATTTCTTTCTTAATCTCATCTCTGACCCAGCTATCATTCAGCATAAGGTTATTTAACTTCCATGTTTTTGTATGGGTATGCAGATTCCTATTGTTACTCAATTCAAGTTTTATTGCATGATGGTCCGAGAAGATGCATGGAATAATTTCTATTCCTTTAAATTTACTGAGGTTAGACTTGTGACCTAAAATGTGATCAATTTTGGAGTAAGTTCCGTGGGCTGATGAGAAGTATGTGTATTCAGTTTTGTTGGGATGAAATGTTCTGTAGATGTCTGCTAAATCTAAATATTGGATGGTTAGGTTTAAATCTAAGATTTCTTTGCTCAGCTTCTTTCTGGAGGATCGATCCAACACTGCCAAGGGAGTGTTGAAATCTCCAACGATTATGGAGCTGGAGGAAATCAAGTTACTCATGTCTGTTAGAGTTTCTCTTATAAATTGAGGTGCATTCTGGTTGGGTGCATAGATATTAATAATTGAGATCTCGTCATATTGAGTATTACCCTTAACAAATATGAAGTGACCATTCTTGTCCTTCCTTACTTTTGATGGTTTAAAGCCTACTGTATCTGCAAATAAAATTGCAACACCTGCTTTTTTCTGATTACCATTTGCCTGAAATATGGATGACCATCCTTTCACCCTGAGTCTGTATTTGTCTTTTAAGTTGAGATGTGACTCTTGTATGCAACACATATCTGGCTTGAGTTTTTGTATCCAGTCAGCTAACCTATGCCTCTTTAGAGGACAGTTTAAGCCATTCACATTGATGGAGAGTATTGATAAGTCTGGTGGAATTTTGGGTATCGAGTTTTTCAAAGGTCCAGTGGACATTTTTAATCCTTTCGCCAGTGTGGAAGTTGAAGTTTGATCCGAAGTTTCTGAGTGAGTTTACTTTTGTGGTATAGGATTGGGTTGGTCATTGTGGAGGATAGGTCTGAGAACTTCCTGAAGAGCTGGTTTACTTATGGCAAATTTTTTCAATATATCAATGTCATTGAAGTATTTAATTTCTCCATCATAGATGAAACTCAGTTTAGCTGGATACAAGATCCTGGGTTGAAAGTTTTTTTGCTTTAGGAGATTAAAAGTTGATGACCAGCCTCTTCTGGCTTGAAAAGTTTCAGCAGAGAGATCTGCAGTTATTCTAATATTCTTACCTTTGTACGTTATAGTTTTCTTTCGCCGGGCTGCTTTGAGAATCTTCTCTTTCATGTTAACTTTAGTGAAGCTAATTATGATATGTCTGGGAGATGGCTTATTGGGGTTGAATCGTGCTGGGGTTCTGAAGCTGTCTGCTATCTGAATTTCAGATTCTCTAGGCATGTCTGGAAAATTTTCTTTCATAATTTCATGTAGAAGGGCCTCTGTGCCCTTGGCAGCCACTTCATCAGTCTCCAAAATTCCTATAACCCTTATGTTGTTTTTTTTCGAATTATCTGAGAGCTCTCTGAGTGAGTGATCCATTTTTGCTCTCCATTTCTCTTCCTCTTTGAGAGATTGGGAGCGTTCAAAGACTTTATCTTCAATGTCAGAAATCCTTTCTTCTGCTTGCTCCATTCTGTTACTGAGGGATTCTACTGTATTTTTCATATCTTTGAGGGCTGTAAGTTCTTGTTTCAGTGTGTCTAAGTCTTTGGTGGTTTTGTCTTTAAATTCGTTAAATTCTTGAGACAGTTTTTGAATTTCTCCTCGAATTCCTAATTCCATTTTATTAATCTTGTCTGCAAACCAAATTCTGAATTCGACTTCTGACATCTCAGCCAGTTGTTTATGAATGGGATCTTCAATCACATCTGCCGTATCTTTTCTTGGGGGGGTTGATCTATTCTGGTTATTCATGTTACCAGAGTTTTTCCGCTGATTCCCCCCCATGGTTTACTCCCTTTGGTTTTTCCCCTGGGGTTTTATCGAGGGCCCGTACAGTGTTGTGGCCTGAGAAACTGGGGCCCTGTCTGGTGTGGTGGAGCAAAGTGGTTCTGTCTTGTTTTCAGCTGATTTCTGTTCGGTCCTATTGCAACTTCTACTCTGGCTTGAAGTCTCAGCTGTGTGGAAAAATCAGCAATTAAGTCACCCCGCCTGCCCACCTCTGGCCCCAGTTGGAAAAGGAGAATCAAACCTTCCTACAATCGCACACCCAGGGCACTGCCTGAAAAGTCCTCAGTCTATTAGCCCAGTTCAAAAGGTCCGAATCAACTGTCTCAATCGGCACTTGTCTTGGGTGGAAGGGTTCAAGAGGTCTCTGGGAACTGGATCACAGGGGCCTGGTGACTCCTCTGACACAGCTCACCCCAGTGCAGCGTGGAGTCAGGAGGAGCCACCCAGCAAACAGAGCAGTCTGGGAAGGTTGACGTCTCCTTCCCCACTTTGCCCCTCCTTCGGACCCAGTCACTGGTATCTCTGCAGATGGCTAACCCAGTTGCCTGCTGTGAACAGACACTCCAGGGGTTTGCACCTGCCTGAATCGCAAGGAAGTCTGCCAGGCCCCCGCAGACTGCCGCTATCTAGCAAGAGGAGATGGGGCCTGACATCTTTGAGTGTTTGATGCAGGTGATGGGAAGGAGGTGTTCACTCAGGCTTAGCCCCGTCTCTGATGGATGCTGCTAACAGAACAGAACAGAACAGACAACTTTGTGAGGTTCTGTCTCTGTTCCTGTTGTCGCCTACAGGAGACGGGCTGTTTTGAGTTCAAACGTCTTTGCTGCTGGAGAATTGCGTCTGAACACCTCTCTGGGTCGGCCCCGCCCTGGAGGCTTCTGGTTTGTGAGCTGTGTCCCCGGTGGCCTCCTCTGGTTGCCCAGGGAGACAGGGGGTGTGGCCTCAGAATATCCAGAAGTGAGCGTTCTTTTGTTTGCGTCCTTGTGATCACATCTTGCCTCAGCGGTGTTGATGTGCGTTCTTCAGCCTTCTCTCTTGGTGAGGCTCAAGTCCACCAGGATACTTACTAAATTCCTGTCCCTTAACTCTCCTTCTGGACGGGAGCCTTTGTTGAAAGCTGGCTTCAGTCCGCCATCTTGTCTCCCTCCCTAGTTTCCATGTCTTTGTGTGAGTTTGCCGATTTCTGTTCAACTTTTATTCCATGATGGTCTGAGAAGATAGAAAGAATAATTTCTATTCTTTTAAATTTGCTAAGGTTAGCCTTGTGACCTAAGATGTGATCAATTTTGGAGGATGTTCCATGGGCTGATGAGAAGAATGTATATTCATTTTATCAGTGTTGTTAGGATGAAATGGTCTGTTGATGTCTGTTATATCCAATTGTTGAATGGTTAATTTTAAGTCTAAAATTTCTTTGCTTAGTTTCTTCTTGGAGGATTTATCCAACATAGCCAAAGGGGTGTTAAAATCTCCAGCTATTATAGTGCTGGAGAAAATCAAGTTGCTCATGTCTTTGATGTCTTTCTTCTGCCTGCTCCATTCTGTTACTGAGAGATTCTACTATATTTCTCATATTTTGAAAGACTACAACTTCTTTTCTCAATATTTCAAAGTCTTTGGTGATTTTGTCTTTGAATTCATTGAATTGTTGAGACAACTTTTGAATTATTCCTAGAATTTCTAATTCCAACTTTATTTCCATTCTTTTAATCTTATTTGACATCTAAATTCTAAATTCAATTTCTGACATCTCAGCCATCTGTTTATGTATGGCATCCTCTGGTGTGGCTGGTTTTTCATTCCTTGGAGGAGTTGATCTGTTCTGATTAATCATGTTGCCAGACTTTTTCCACTGATTTAGCCCAACGATTGTTTTTCACCATTTGGCTAGATGAGCAGGTAAGGTGAAATTGGATTGAGGACTTCTGGACTTGTGGTTGACCAACCCCTCACCAAAGAGCTGGTACTGGTGACTGTAGCTTTTCATTTACAGCTTTGCAAAGGACCCATACAATACTACAGCCTGAGACTCTGGAGATCTGTTTGTTGTGGTAGGGCTAGGTGGCTCTGTCTTGTATTCAGCTGATCTCTGTCCAATCCTAGTGAATCAGTGACTCCGGGTTGAAGTCTAAGCTGTGGAGAAATACAAGAAACTACAACATCCCTCCCCCCCATAGGCAATACCTGGAAGAGGAAAATTAAACCTTCCCACTACAACAAAACCAGAGTACCACCTTGGAGGGTCCTCAGTTGCTTTGTCCAGTTCAAGAGTTCCAAACCAATTTTCCCAATCAGCATCCACTCTCTAGCTGGAGAGTTCAAAAGGTCTCCAGCAAATAGATAGCAGAATTCTGCTGGTAGCCCAAATGTGGCTCCCGCTGGTGCTCCAAGGAGTCATAAAGGCCCATCCAGTAGAAGGCTTTGACCAAGGGGGCTGATGCCTCTTTCCCCATCTTGCTCTCCCTTCACCACTGGACTCTGGTAACCCCAGCCTCTGGTAGCCCCACCACCACTCTCTGTTTACCCAGTCCATGTGGCCCAATTTTGTTCAATAAGCAAATGTGCCAGGGCTTTGCGCCTGCCAGAGTCAAAATAAAGTCAATGCCTCCTCCTCTCAGCTACCACCCTCTGCCACTAGCCAGCAGGGGTAGCTGAAGCCTGCCTGCTTCAGATACTCAATGGCAACTGGGGAGTGTTCTACCTGAGCTCAATCTAAACCTGAGGATATCCTGACAGCAAATTTATTTCTCCCTCAGCCACCACACTTTTGCTGCCACTGTTCTGCAGCTCTGGTACCCCTATAGGGCGAGGTCTGTTTCCTCAGACAGACCACAGAGTTGGGAGGTGACTCTCCAAAATTAGACCCCAGCAGGACACTCTATTGATGCTGATGTTGGGTGGAAGGTGTCTCCACTTGGGTTCATGCACCTCAGCAGTTCCCAAGTCTCCACCCATAACGCAGAGAAACAAGCCTCCACCCGCTGCTGAGATACACTTTCTCAGAGCCAGGCCAGACACCTTCCCCTCTGTGTCTTTCCGCAATGTTACCAGATTCAAAGATACAGCATAGTTGTGCTGCCTCTGTCTATGCAATGCCCATTCCTAGCCAACAAGTGCAGACATTCTGGTCTCTGCAGGGGTTGGACTTCTAGACCACCAGGCAAGTGGGGAAGGGTAGACTTGATGTTCAAGATGGCAGGGAAATATTTGTTCAAACTTCCTGCCAGACAAGGGAATTCCTTTGCTCACAGCAGGGACTCTCTGGAGAAGGAGTCCCAGCTTCCAGCAAGTTGCTCTGGTGGGGTGAGAGAAGAGAACCTCAGTTCACCACTCAATAGTAGAGATCCCACAGCAAGCAAGCAATTCTCTTGGGGGAGGGGACAAACACACATCCTCTTTGGGATGAGTTCTGTACCTGAAATTTGTTTCTTTGGAGAGGCAGCTTGCCTTGGCAGAGAAGACATGCAATTATCTATCTCTTCTCTCAGCTCGGCTCCCGCCCTTTGGCTTTGTTGGGTTCTTTCTGGCCATTATCTCTCCCTCTAGACTGGAGCTTCAATTGAAAGCTGGCTCCAGTCAGCCATCGTCCCCCACTCCCCCTTGTTCTTATTGAATGTAAAAATTGGAGTTAGGGAAAATAGCCAACCCAAGGATTTAGCAAAACACAGACACATTGAAACAAAATGAACAAATAAACAAAAAGGCTACCAGATACACAAGCACACAGATGCACAGACAATCAGAAACAAACAGACAACAAAAAAACCAAAAACATAATAATGATAAAATAAGAAAAAAAGAAAAAAAAAACTCTAATAGCCTTATGTGAGCACTCCCAGCAACCATAAGAAGGGAAGAAAAGAAATAGTATTAATAATAATTTTCAAAAATGAACATAACTCAGGTGGTGCCCATGGCTCAGTGACTAGGGCACCGGCCCCATATACTGGAGGTGGCTGGGTCAAACCTGGCCCTGGCCAAAAACTGCAAAAACAAACAAACAAACAAACAACAAAAAAAAACCAATAACTTCTACAAGAAAAGGAAAACACCTAAAAGAGCAAAAAGAGTGAGCAAAGAAAAAAGAGAGAAAAGAAAAAAAAAAAACAGCACTAACCAAACAAAAAATATTATATATATATATATATATACATATATATATACATACATACATATATATACACACACACACAGTTATATGTATTCTGGAGGGATCAACTTTAGTAGGAACGTATTTATGTTGCAATATACTTTCCGAACACCAGGTAAAGCCGTGAGTGGTTCCCAGGCTTATACCTGATTCCCAGTTTACACTGTTTTTTTGGTAGTTGCCTGGCTACCAGCTTGGCACTTAGACCCTACCAAGTTGTTGATTCCACCGATTTCAAAAAAAATCTTCACAGGCAGGTTTCACATACTCTTCCTGCAACAGTTCTCATGAAGTGCAGGGTATCCTGGACCTGCTTTGGGTGCAGGATGGTTGCCTGCAGGTAAGACTCAAATTGCTGCACCTGGCCAATGGGAAAAGGTGCCCGTGGCAGTCGCCATTTCTGAAATTTTAAAATGTCTGCTTCCTGACCAGAATCCTTCCCTCTCTGGCAGCCCAGTCCCAGCTGTGCTGCCCCAGACAGCACCCCTATCTAACTGCCAAATTCCACTCAGGAGTCCACGCTTCACCAATTTTTCCACACAACACCTAGCTTCCCCATGAACTGGCAATTGTAACCTTCCATGGGGGAGGGGCTGGTTACCACCTCAGCCGCAGGCTGCTTCATCAGCAGCACAGTGAATTTTCTGGCAGTCTCTGCAGCTCCAGATTACACATCAAGTCCAGCAATCCACCAGTTCGCTGCACACCCGGAAGTGCCTGTCTACACCAACATTCCCCCTAGGGAATGATTTAGCCCACTCACTCTCACCTGTTGTTCTGGGAGAGCCGAGCTAAATGTCTATCCCGTCTTCCATCATGCTCCACCTCCAATTTCATTCATCTTATTTGCCATCCATATTCTGAATTCCATTTTGACATTTTGACAATTTTGTTGTAGTTGGAGTTCAATACTATAGTTCCACTGTGATCCTTTGGCAGTTTCAATCTGTTCTGATTTCTCAGATTGCCAGAATTCTTTTGCTGGTTTCTTCTCATCTGAAACCTCTTTCTCATTCAGGGCTAATAGGTTTGCAGAATATCTGTTCTTTGCTGGGAACTCTGGATTAAAGAAAGGGGAAGTTTATGTTTTACTTGGGAATAAATAAGTTATATATAACTTATTATGTAGAGGAGGGACATATGCACTGGGAGTCTATAATGTAGCTGTGCTGATTTGTTTGGTTAGCCTGTGATTTCTTCTGCTCTAGCTTTATGCTGAATGCTATTTGTGTTGGGTGTTAGGTTATTCACCAGGTAGTGGTAGGATGTTCTAATTTGGAGCTAGGCAAGACCCTCTTCACTGAGGCTGGTGTTGTGAGGATTACTGCACCCATGTTCTCCCTGTAGGGGTGACTGTAACAGCTAGGTGGGACAATCTAGGCAGTTTTCATGTGTTCCTAGGCTGTGGGCATTTGTTCAAACCTGGTTGTAGTTGTACCGGCTGCTTGAGCCTGGGGTGTTCCTGGTAGAACACTGAACTTTTGACTAGTTCCTCTGGCCCTGCAACAGTGCTGGAGCCTCTGGTCTGGGATTTGGGGGACTATCTTGAGTCTTGGGGTATGGAGTCTTGTGCCTGGCAGGCACTCTGGAGGCACAGCGGCAGAGCCTTAGCTTTGATATGAAAGCCTCAGAGGCAGAACTTGGTGGAACTATAATCAGGAAATCTAAATATGGTCTCAGAGCTGACATCAGGCTAGTGCGGGCAGTGTGGCAGATATGATTGAAGGGTGGGGTCAGGGCTAAGCAGCCAGGAGGCAGTTCATGCCTAGAAATTAGATATCTTGAAGGTGAAATTTTGTCAAATGCTTTTTCTGTAACTATTAAAATGATCATATGGTTTTTGTCCTTCATTCTGTCAATGGGGTATATAATATAACACTTATTATTTGCATATGTTGCACCATCCTTGGATCCCAGAGATAAATCTCACTTGACCAACAGTGAATGATCTTTTTTATGTGCTTTTGAATTAGTTTTCTGTTATTTTGTTGAGGATTTTTACATCTATGTTCATCTGGATATTGGCCTGTCATTTTCTTTTCCTGTAGTGTTCTTGTCTGGCTTTGGTATCAGGGGAATGCTTTCCTCATAAAATGTAAGGGAGGTTGCCACCTCCACTACCTGCATTTTACATGATACTCATAAAGCTATATTGTATGCAGCAAAGAAATCCATCCATGTATCATCACTACTGAGAAGTAGGATATGATTGAATTTAACATAGGTATTGCTATCCAGCCTTTCCATTTATGATAGCCTTTGACTTTGATACTGTGGTGTGTTTGAAAATAAATACATGCAGGCTCATTAGAGAAAATAACGTTTCAAGTTTCAAAATGCTTATGCAGTTATGGGCACTGGACCTCAGCACTACCAATTTTAGTATCATCAGAGCTTTCTTTAGCCTTAAAAATGAGTAAATCTAGAGTCAATAGTAGACTAACTTCTTCCTAGTCATTTCCCTTCCTCAGCTGAATATATTCTGTAAATGGGAGCATTGCTTTAATTTTTGAATTATTTTTCATTTATTTTATAGATTGACTACTGCCCTATAATAGGGAGATAACTTCATCTTATTCAAATCTATTTTCAACCCACATACCTTATGCACACATGGCATTCTAATACATAATTGTCTTCAGATGCAATGATTCTCTAAGCCCTGAAAGATAAATTCTTTGCAAGAACTCTGTAGGGGATGAAAGAAGCATGAGCTGGAGAACTTTAGGTCTTCTGTGTCTCCCATATCTACTGTATGCTCACTGATAGTTGACTTACATCAGTTGCCATTCTCTTATTTTAGGTAAGGTCCAAAGTTGGCTATTGTCCACAGTATGATGCCTTGCTGAATTACATGACTGCTCGGGAAACAATGATCATGTATGCCAGGTTGGTGGGGATTTCTGAGACCAAGATTAACCTTTATGTGAACAACTTCTTGAAAATGCTGAATCTAGAACCCCATGCTGATAAGGTTATCAACACTTACAGGTGAGATAACTATTGATGCTAATGTTGTGGAGCCTCTCTGTTTTTCTGCTTTTGGAATTATAACTATCAAAGCTAATATTGTGGAGCCTCTCTGTTTTTCTGCTTTTAGAGTGAATGCTTACAGCTTAACCTGACAGAGGCAATCACAATGAAATAATCTAATGTCTTGCCAGGTTTTACATGGCAATAAAGCAGACTTAGGTAGTATCCCATCTTCTCTTTGCAGAGATGGAAACTCACTGTCCTGGTTCTATCTAAACTGCAGCCATTTAATTACAAAAAAGAACTTCTCTACCCTATGTTTCTATGGTTCTTTATGTACTAAATAAAGAGAAAAGTGAGGTTCATTATATTGGCCTGCATGCCATGTACTATTGTATATTATATATCTGTGAATTCTAACAAACTTCAAGAATGGGGAATATTAATTTCACTAATAATGTGGCTAAAATCAATTATGTAAAATAAAATCACCTTTCTACATTTCAAATGAAAATGAATTGATTTATACATCTGCCTTGGGGTCTTGTGTATTTGTAGAGTCATATAATCAAGAAGTTTTACTGTCTTTACTGTTTCCTATGACTCAGCATTTTGAAAACCTTGGCAAATTGTTTCCCTATAAATAACAGATATATTAAATAGATGCATTATATATTAAGTTACTGTATTGTATAGCTATATATACTTATTCCATGTTCTCTCTCCTTTCTTGACAATGTAGTAGGGGAACCAAACGTAAGCTGAGTACTGCTATTGCCCTAATAGGAAAGTCCCCTATTGTCTTATTGGATGAGCCATCGACTGGTATGGACCCAATAGCTCGTCGCCTGCTCTGGAACACAGTGATACAGGCACGTGAAAGTGGCAAAGTCATCATCATAACCTCTCAAAGGTGTGGCAAAAGCCAAAAAGGGAAGCTTGGTTGAGTGTTGGCAAGAGTTGTAATGGCCATAGGAAGTAATTATTTGGGGACAGCAATATTGGATAATATATTTTCCTGAGAATATGTACTCTTTATTAATCCTATTGAATGCAATGATCAAGAATCATCACTGAGTTAAATTATCAAAGAAAAAAAGTAGTTCAGGAGTTTCCTATTTGAGAATTTGGTCCTCTACTTTTATGAATTTGAAAATATTTCCATTTCTCCTGATTTGGATGATGGGCAAATGCATCTTCCCATTTTCAAAGAGAGTCACAAAATATTGGATGTTTAAATTGCAGCATATCCTTAAATAAAGATATTTTTAGCTTTATATCATTCTGGTATCTTGTTTTTCTAGTATGGAGGAATGTGACGTCCTCTGTACCAGGCTGGCAATTATGGCACAGGGAAAGTTTGTGTGCCTGGGCACTCCTCAATACCTGAAGAACAAGTTTGGCAACATTTATAGTCTGAAGGTCAAATTCAACACTGATACAATTGAGAATATAATAGAAGATTTTAAGACATTTATTGTCAATGTCTTCCCAGGTAAATTAGATTGGGCTAACTTGGTTAAATATGATGTTAAATATGATGTGTTAAATCATATTTGTTGTTTTCACCATCCATGTTATGTATGTGAATCTGTTTTTGAGAGGCATATTTCTATAAACTTTTACCTAGTTATGGTAAGTAGTTTCACAAAAACCAGTACTCACCAATCTTTTACATCAGCTTTTCAGGCAGTTGTAGATTTGGGATACCTATATGACCTATTATCTCACGTTGTAAAATTCAAGGTTTGAGCAAACAGTAAATCCTTACTTAACATCATAGATAAGTTCATAGGAAATGCAGTTTTAAGCTAAACAATGTATAATGAAACCAGTTTTACCCTAAGCTAATTAATATAACAAGAGCCAAGTTCCTATGACATATTTCTAGCCACAGAAACATCATCAAACTTCTAAAGATCAAAACACTTCTAATAGTAAACATTGAAATAAATGTAAGCTAAATGTACATTTAAGAAAGATTAATAAAAACAAATTAATTATTTACCTAACTTTGGGTAGATCAGTGTCAGCAGTCTTAGTAGTGGTGGGTTAAATCTAGCAATAAACATTGTAAGAATCACCTTCTACTACCACATAGTTCAAAAACAATCATAAATATGGTTGCCTCACTGAGCTCTTTTATATGCATAGTCATGCATTTGTGAAATTATCATATACTTTACTAATTATTATATCACAGTAATCTTATTTGTTCATTCAGATATTTTCAGGGTCTTGGTGGCTGGAACCTATGCTAGTAGCTCAAGGCCCAAGGCAGAAACCCATCCTACACAGATTACCATTCCTGTATAGGGTTCACTCACACACACACTCCCCATGTTCACTCATCCTGGGACAATGAAGACATGCTGATTAACATAATGTGCATATCTTTGGGAGACATGAATAAAACAGAGTATCTAAGAAAACTCAAGCAGATCTAGAGAGAATATGCAATTTCCACGCAGCCCGTGGCTTTGGCTAGGAGACAGCTTGCAGACAGCAGCCTTCTCACAGGGGTTTTCTTCTGTGTGGCTACTACATTCCTGGTGTCTCTTCTTTTTTGCATAAGGAAACTAGTCACAGTGGATCAAGGCTACATCTTTATGATCTGATTTAAACTTCATTACCTCAGTCATATTGGAGGTTAGAACTTCAATATATAAATTGGAGGGTGGGAAGTAAAAAAAAAATCAGTCCATAAAATAATCCATGCAAAGTCTTATAGGTTTCTTTTTCTTGTACTAAACACTTAACTCTGGTCTTCTGCTGTCTCATCCAGGTTAGGGTTTTGAAATGCAAACAAGAACCACTGAACTTCTCTCTCTCCCTTCAAGAGTAGTTCCATGCTAAATTCAATAAGCACATCTTTGCCTGCATGGAGCCGTACAAAAGAAAAAAAACTCTTTCTGTCCCTCATCTCTCTGCCCTAAATGTACAGCGTGCGAATGACAAGGCTTTTAATAATTCTGGTTTTATGTCTTAGTTTCCACTATGGTAGGCTGTGCAAAATATCACAGAAGTTCCTGCTGTGTTTAGGCTAGTGAGTTACAATTTTATTTTCTAGGCAATGGAAAGTAGTATAATTGATTACACAGTAAGAATGGAGCTCAGAAAATAAGTAAGAAATAGATGATCAAGAAAATACAGAGAATTGAATATGTGGGAAAGATAATCAGCTCAGCATTGGTTACAGTAATTATGATGTGCCTATGATGCATCCAGATAGATATATCCATTAAAAAGTTGCATGTTTGCTTATACATTCATTTGGTAAATGTGTTTGAGTACTTATTGTGTCAGAGGTCAATCTAATGTGGTGACTAAATTAACACAAAAAGAAGCTGCAACTTTAAGTCCTAGCAACTTGCTCTACCCAAAGGAGGGACGCTAAACAACCAACTTGTCCTCAAAGATGTGGATGCAAGTGCTTTCATGGGAATGTGGGGTTGAGACACATTCTTCACTGTAAAGATAGGTGTTGCTCAGTCCTTAATTCCATTGTTCTTGAGGCAAACTATTCAAATATCATAGAATTAAAAAAAAAAACTAACATAGAATCCATATATAAATACTAATTTTTGATTAAGTCATAAATACATAAATCATGTATACATTAATGCATTTATGGGGTACAATGGTACAATGTGCTGATTTTATATAAAATTTGGATTGCTTACATCTACTGGTTAACATAGCTTTCACCTCACTTCATTGTTGTGTTAAGACATTTATACTGTACACTTAATAGATTTGACTTGTACCCTTACAATATGCACCATAGGTGTGATCCTAATATTCACCTCCCTCCATCTATCCTCCCCCTCCTTTCCCCTCCCCCTCCTCTTCTCTCCTTCATCCTTGGCTATAGTTGTGTTTTATCTTTCATATGAAACTGTGGGTGATTATAAATGGGTTTCATAATAGTACTGAGTACATCAGGTACTTTTTCTTCTATTCTTGAGATACTTTACTAAGAAGAATATGTTCCAGCTCCATCCATGTAAACATAAAAGAGGTAAAGCCTCCATCTTCTTTAAGACTGCATAATATTTCATGGTATACATATACCACAATTTGTTTATCCATTCATTGGTCAATGGGCTCTTGGGCTTCTTCCATGACTTGGCAATTGTGAATTGAGCTGCAGTAAACAATCTGGTGCAAATATCTAAAGAAGAAATAAATATCACCATCAAAGGGACATCTGAATATATACTTCTGATGAGTTTATCACAGGGATCAGAGAATATTTAGGGTAAATGGTTCTACAACATCTCAAGAAAATTTAAGCGGCCATATAGTCTTTTTGTAAAAAATCACAAGATGATTCCATTTCTGTAATATAAGAGATTATATCTCTAAAAAAGCACTCTTGATGAAACAAAACTACAAGCAAAAATATTTTCAGTGCAATAATTGGTTCAGAAACAAAAGTGAGAAAATTCTTTAATAACCACAAAAAGGAAAGATTGAGAGAGAAAGAAAAAGTAAAAGAAACAGTAACCTAACATATGAGAGTGAGCAGTAAGAAAATGAAAATTGTGGAAATAAATTTACATTGTCAGTTTGGGGATCAGAGATGAAGCTTTAGGCTCTCTCCAGGGTTGGAGAATTCACTCTGAGACCTCCACACAAAAGCAGAACCTCAGAATGACTGAAGTGGTGGTCAGTAGCATCCTCTAACTCCAAATAGAAGCAAGCACAGGTTCTATCTAGAAGAAAGCATCCCTAATTTAGCATGACAGTGGAGAGAAAACCACAGGAAATAGATGTCTGAAAGTACTAAAGGAGGATGTACACTGACAGCCATGTTATTTAATAGATCCCAGGAAGATGTGGAGAAAGGAACTCTACAACTACAAAGCTAAGGAAATTATTTTGTCCCATCTCACCTCTTATGTAGAAAACTTCTTCCAAAACTGTAAGACAATTCATCTCACTTACACATGAACAAATGAAAATGTTTTAATTGAACTCCATAGAAAAAATAAGTGAAAGAGGAAAACAAAAAAACCTAACAGACAATGAAAGCATACCAGATGTATAATGCTGTAAAACAGATAAAGCTGTTATGTTTCAATATGAGCTTAACAAATCACAAATGGGATAGATGCTAAAGGAAAAACCTTCATTGCAAGGGCTAAGAAATTAGATGACTAGACAACAGAGGACTATGCAAAGACAGATGACTGTATTGGAGAGAATTTTTTAAATTTTATTTCAGAAATAACTTACATATTGAGAAAATGGAAAGGAGAATGATAGAAAACCATCAAACAGAAATACAGGTTAATACTTGAGAGAAAGTGGTGGAGTTGGAACTTACCCTGTTGTCTCAAGTGTGACAGGAGCTTCAAAGCTGAAGTCAGGGGGTGATAGAAAGAGCAACTTGGGAGTTTACAGGAAGGATTTCACCTCCTCATCAGAAAGAGCTTCTAGATTGGGAGAGCCAGCTCCGGTTGCTGCAGGCATGCACACAGAGACTGAATAACTTCTCAGGGAAGCTGAAAAAGATTTTCTGCATGCACTCAGAAAATGAGATAACCCTGACTGGCTTGAACCTATGAGTTAGTGACTGGAGGCCACCTCAGTCTGGACCCGGCAGAGGAGCTGGGAGCTGTGCTGTGCCTCACAAGTCCACAGGCACGAGAACTTAAAGAGCAAGAGGAAGTGAAAGGAAAAGTAGGGCAAGGAAACAGATAAAAGAAATCACTCATGAGGAAGAATCAGCAGAAAACTCCAGGCAACATGAAGAACCAGTCCAGAACAACCCCGCCAAGGGACCATGAGGTAGCTACTGCAGAGGATTCCACCTATACAGAAATGTTAGGAATGACAGAAAGGGAATTTAGAATACACATGTTGAAAACAATGAAAGAAATGATGGAAACAATGAAGGAAACTGCTAATAAAGTGGAAAATAACCAAAACGAAATTCAAAAACAGAATCAAATAAGAGATGAACGATATGAAGAATATAAAAAGGATATAGCAGAGCTGAAGGAAATGAAATAGTCAATCAGGGAACTTAAAGATGCAATAGAAAGTATCAGCAACAGGTTAGACCATGCAGAAGAAAGAATTTCAGAGGTAGAAGACAAAGTTTGTGAGATAACTCAGATAGTAAAAGAGGCAGAAAAGAAGAGAGAGAAAGCAGAACATTCCCTGTCAGAATTATGGGACTTTATGAAGCGTTCCAACATACGAGTTATAGGAATCCCAGATGGGGAAGAAGAATGGCCCAGAGCAATGGAAGCCATACTAGAGAATATTATAAAAGAAAATTTCCCAAATATCACCAAAGATTCTGACACACTGCTTTCAGAGGGCTATCGGATCCCAGGTCACCTCAACTCTAACCAAGCTTCTCCAAGACACATTGTGATGAACCTGTCTAAAGTCAAGACAAAACAAAAGATTCTGCAAGCTGCCAGGAGTAAGCGCCAGTCGACCTACAGGGGCAAATCCATCAGAGTGACCGCAGACTTCTCTAATGAAACTTTCCAAGCAAGAAGACAATGGCCATCTACTTTCAATCTACTTAAACAGAACAATTTCCAGCCCAGAATTCTGTACCCTGCTAAGCTAAGCTTCAAAATTGACAGAGAAATCAAATCATTTAGGGATATACAAACATTGAGGAAATTCGCCACAACGAGACCAGCTCTACAGGAAATACTTCAACCTGTTCCGCACACTGACCACCACAATGGATCAGCAGCAAAGTAAGAACTCAGAAATTAAAGGACAGAACTTAACCTCCACACTGATGCAAAAGATAAAACTAAGCAATGGACTCTCACAAAATAAGACGAATAGAATACTACCACACTTATCAATTATCTCAATAAATGTTAATGGCGTGAATTCCCCACTGAAGAGACATAGATTGGCTGACTGGATTAAAAAACACAAGCCATCCATTTGCTGTCTGCAAGAAACACACCTGGCTTCAAAAGACAAATTAAAACTCCAAGTCAAGGGTTGGAAGACAATTTTTCAGGCAAATGGCATTCAGAAGAAAAGAGGAGTTGCAATCTTATTTTCAGATACATGTGGATTTAAAGCAACTAAAGTCAAAAAAGACAAAGATGGTCACTTTATATTGGTCAAGGGAAAAATATAACAAGAAGACATTTCAATTCTAAATATCTATGCACCCAATTTAAATGCTCCCAGATTCTTGAAACAGACCTTACTCAGTCTGAGCAATATGATATCTGATAATACCATAATAACAGGGGACCTTAACACTCCTCTTACAGAGCTGGACAGATCCTCTAAACAGAAACTAAACAAGGATATAAGAGATTTAAATGAGACCCTAGAACAACTGTGCTTGATAGACGCATATAGAACACTCCATCCCAAAGATAAAGAATATACATTCTTCTCATCACCCCATGGAACATTCTCCAAAATTGATCATATCCTGGGACACAAAACAAATATCAACGAATCAAAAGAATTGAAATTTTACCTTGTATCTTCTCAGGCCATAAGGCACTAAAGGTGGAACTCAACTCTAACAAAAATGCTCGACCCCACCCAAAGGCATGGAAATTAAACAATCTTCTGTTGAATAACAGATGGGTGCAGGAAGAAATAAAACAGGAAATCATTAACTTCCTTGAGCATAACAACAATGAAGACACAAGCTACCAAAACCTGTGGGATACTGCAAAAGCAGTTTTGAGAGGAAAATTCATCGCTTTAGATGCCTACATTCGAAAAACAGAAAGAGAGCACATCAACAATCTCACAAGAGATCTTATGGAATTGGAAAAAGAAGAACAATCTAAGCCTAAACTCAGTAGAAGAAAAGAGATATCCAAAATCAAATCAGAGATCAATGAAATTGAAAACAAAAGAATCATTCAGAAAATTAATGAAACAAGGAGTTGGTTTTTTGAAAAAATAAATAAAATAGATAAACCATTGGCCAGACTAACGAGGAATAGAAAAGTAAAATCTCTAGTAACCTCAATCAGAAATGATAAAGGGGAAATAACAACTGATCCCACAGAGATACAAGAGATCATCTCTGAATACTACCAGAAACTCTATGCCCAGAAATTTGACAATGTGAAAGAAATGGATCAATATTTGGAATCACACCCTCTCCCTAGACTCAGCCAGGAAGAAATAGAGCTCCTGAAAAGACCAATTTCAAGCACTGAGATCAAAGAAACAATAAAAAATCTTCCAACCAAAAAATGCCCTGGTCCAGATGGCTTCACTCCAGAATTCTTTCAAACCTTCAAGGAAGAGCTTATTCCTGTACTGCAGAAATTATTCCAAAAAACTGAGGAAGAAGGAATCTTCCCCAACACATTCTATGAAGCAAACATCACCCTGATACCAAAACCAGGAAAAGACCCAAACAAAAAGGAGAATTTCAGACCAATCTCACTCATGAATACAGATGCAAAAATTCTCAACAAAATCCTAGCCAATAGATTACAGCTTATCATCAAAAAAGTCATTCATCATGATCAAGTAGGTTTCATCCCAGGGATGGAAGGCTGGTTTAACATACACAAGTCCATAAACGTTATCCACCATATTAACAGAGGCAAAAATAAAGATCACGTGATCCTCTCAATAGATGCAGAAAAAGCAGTTGATAAAATCCAGCATCCTTTTCTAATTAGAACACTGAAGAGTATAGGCATAGGTGGCACATTTCTAAAACTGATTGAAGCTATCTATGACAAACCCACAGCCAATATTTTACTGAATGGAGTAAAACTCATAGCTTTTCCTCTTAGAACTGGAACTAGACAAGGTTGTCCTCTGTCACTTTTACTATTCAACATATTGCTGGAAGTGCTAGCCAATACAATTAGGCAAGACAAGGAAATAAAGGTAATCCAAATGGGAGCAGAGGAGGTCAAACTCTCCCTCTTTGCTGACGACATGATCTTATACTTAGAGAACCCCAAAGACTCAACCACAAGACTCCTAGAAGTCATCAAAAAATACAGTAATGTTTCAGGATATAAAATCAATGTCCACAAGTCAGTAGCCTTTGTATACACCAATAACAGTCAAGATGAGAAACTAATTAAGGACACAACTCCCTTCACCATAGTTTCAAAGAAAATGAAATACCTAGGAGTATACCTAACGAAGGAGGTGAAGGACCTCTATAAAGAAAACTATGAAATCCTCAGAAAGGAAATAGCAGAGGATATTAACAAATGGAAGAACATACCATGCTCATGGATGGGAAGAATCAACATTGTTAAAATGTCTATACTTCCCAAAGCAATCTACCTATTCAATGCCATTCCTATCAAAATACTAACATCGTACTTTCAAGATTTGGAAAAAATGATTCTGCATTTTGTATGGAACCGGAAAAAAACCCGTATAGCTAAGGCAGTTCTCTGTAACAAAAATAAAGCTGGGGGCATCAGCATACCAGATTTTAGTCTGTACTACAAAGCCATAATGCTCAAGACAGCTTGGTACTGGCACAAAAACAGAGACATAGACACTTGGAATCGAATTGAAAACCAAGAAATGAAACTAACATTTTACAACCACCTAATCTTTGATAAACCAAACAAGCACATACCTTGGGGGAAAGACTCCCTATTCAATAAATGGTGTTGGGAGAACTGGATGTCTACATGTAAAAGACTGAAACTGGACCCACACCTTTCCGCACTCACAAAAATTGATTCAGGATGGATAAAGGACTTAAATTTAAGGCATGAAACAATAAAAATCCTCAAAGAAAGCATAGGAAAAACACTGGAAGATATTGGCCTGGGGAAAGACTTCATGAAGAAGACTGCCATGGCAATTGCAACAACAACAAAAATAAACAAATGGGACTTCATTAAACTGAAAAGCTTCTGTACAGCTAAGGAGACAATAACCAAAGCAAAGAGACAACCTACACAATGGGAAAGGATATTTGCATATTTTCAATCAGACAAAAGCTTGATAACTAGGATCTATAGAGAACTCAAATTAATCCACATGAAAAAAGCCAACAATCCCTTATATCAATGGGCAAGAGACATGAATAGAACTTTCTCTAAAGATGACAGACGAATGGCTAACAAACATATGAAAAAATGTTCATCATCTCTATATATTAGAGAAATGCAAATCAAAACAACCCTGAGATATCATCTAACCCCAGTGAGAATGGCCCACATCACAAAATCTCCAAACTGCAGATGCTGGCATGGATGTGGAGAGAGGGGAACACTTTTACACTGCTGGTGGGACTGCAAACTAGTACAACCTTTCTGGAAGGAAGTATGGAGAAACCTCAAAGCACTCAAGCTAGACCTCCCATTTGATCCTGCAATCCCATTACTGGGCATCTACCCAGAAGGAAAGAAATCCTTTTATCATAAGGACACTTGTACTAGACTGTTTATTGCAGCTCAATTTACAATCGCCAAAATGTGGAAACAGCCTAAATGCCCACCAACCCAGGAATGGATTAACAAGCTGTGGTATATGTATACCATGGAATACTATTCAGCCATTAAAAAAAATGGAGACTTTACATCCTTCGTATTAACCTGGATGGATGTGGAAGACATTATTCTTAGTAAAGCATCACAAGAATGGAGAAGTATGAATCCTATGTACTCAATTTTGATATGAGGACAATTAATGACAATTATGGTTATGGGGGGGAAAGCAGAAATAGGGACGGAGGGAGGGGGTGGGGCCTTGGTGTGTGTCACACTTTATGGGGGCAAGACATGATTGCAAGAGGGACTTTACCTAACAATTGCAATCAGTGTAACCTGGCTTATTGTACCCTCAATGAATCCCCAACAATAAAAAAAAAAAAAATACTTGAGAGAAAGTTTTGGAGAAGAAAGGCAATAACAATCCAAAACAACTATGAAAGCAGTTCACAAAGAAGTAAAGTAACGCCATTGAATAGAACAAATATTAAAAGCTATCATTCAAAAAATTCCTGAATTAAAAGAAGTCTATTTACTACAATGGCAATGAGTACGCCAGAAAAAAATTGACCCCTAATCATTAACACCAATGAATATTCTAATATAATGATTTCACTATAATAATAAAGTGGTGGCAAGAACAGTTAAATATGTAGACAAAAAGACAAATTAATAATGGAAAGAAAATAAGATTGAGTGTAGACTTTGTAACAGGAAAATTTTGTCCTAGGAGACAATGTGATATACTTAAGATACTCAATGAAAGAAAAATGCCAGCAAGATTTTTACCTCTAGTCAAAATAACCTTCAAGGTTAAAAGTTACAAAAAGTCATGAAAACATAAGAACTCAGGAGATATTGTTCTCATTAGCCCTTCCTAAAGAATATATAAGTGAAAAAAATCAACTAAGAAAGGATTGCCAAAGATTTTACAATTGTACTAATGATAAGCATGAATATATGTACCTCTAGAACTAGAGCTAAATAAAATATCAAATAATTGATGTATGGGCTAAATAAAATTATATATTATAATTGATATATGTTTTTGAAATGTATAAAACTTTTCTATATCACAAATATAACAATAAATAGAACTACAAAGCAGAGATATATGTATTTATACTTTTGCATGTATATATATATTTTTCACATATATTTGATTATAAAACAGTTTAGGGGAACTTCTATAGAGTATGTTAGTACTATCAATTAGAGAGAAGGTTTAACTCTCTAACTAAATGTTTTTTCAAGTGGCTAACAAGCAAATTCCCACTCCATGCTGTATATATAAGAAATACTGCTAAAGCAAACTGAACTAAAGAAGCTAAATATAAAGAGATGGTCTTGATACACTTATGGTGGCCCAATACTCAGCCTTTAGTGCTAAAGAAAAATGAGAAATCTTCTAATTAGCTTACATGGTGTCCAGCAGTCTGCCTCATATAAGCAAATGCTCTTGTCCCGTGTCTTCCTTCAGATGCCTGTCTCTTCCCTCAGATGTCTGTCTCTTTCCAGATAATGGGTTAGTTGTTTGTATAATGTTTGTCTAATAAGAGAACTGATGGATTCAATAAAAGCTGGACAAATTTGCAATATGTCCTTCCATTTCTTATTGTAAGGTTAGGAGTGACACTCTTTCCAGTCCTCTGTATCTCCAAAGGAAAGCTGAAGTTGGCATAACTAATTTCTTAAAAAAGCAAAGGCCCCCAAATTCTACTTCTAGATATGTTCTTAATATACCAGGATAATTTCTAATTGGTTGAATACACTTGGGCAGGAGATAGGTAAAATAATATTTAAATCAGTGATATTCACAACAGTCAAACATTAGAAACAAGCCATACAGTAGACAGATGGACAATAGATTATGGAATGTTCACATATTAGATTACTGTAAAAAAGGAAAACAATGAATTATAACTATATGCAACATGAAGGAAATTAAATGTATACACATAATATTGAGTAAAATAAGCAGAAAGAAAAGAACACACACTGGATGGCTCTAGAGTTTCCTGTTCGAAAATAGGAAAATGTAAATCACAATTTTAGAGGTACATATGTAGACAAAAATGTAATAAAAAGGAAATTATCACAATAACAATGAAGGCATTGGATACTTTTTATAGGATTCAGAGATTGGCAAGTGACACATGGGAAAGCACAGGCAATTATTACTTGACCTGGATAGGGGTGGTTTTATGTGTTTGCTTTAAAGAAGTCATTGAGCTGTATGTTTAAAACACCTTAGAATCAAAGATATTTATGTGATTATGAAGATAATACATGCTTTCACTTATAAGAAAAATAGAAAACTATTACAAACATGTATTTTTCCAAACATTTTTAATCTCAGTTAATTTAATTTGCAATAATATACAAATATGCAATAAAAAGTAGGAATACATGCATTCATTCTAAATTAGGAATGAATACCATCCTCTTTCCTCTCACTCCACCAGTAGCGTGGAGTGTAAAAGAGAGTAAGACTTGATTTATACATGATTTCCTCCTTCACATGCATAACCATGAGAATAGTGGGGAGATCTTGTCCTGTTCTCTCCATGAAACACAATATATAAGCATACACAGAGCCAGGAGGAAAATAGGCCCAGTTCATATTCTTGCACTATATGTTTAAAGTCTTATAGCAACCAGGGAAAATTTAGAAATCTTACACTTTTATTCACATTGAGCCCATGAGCTGACATTTTATTGGACCTAAAAGCCTGCCCTCAATAATTGCTATGAATACCATATAAGAAGATTATTTCATGAGAATTAAGTCTGATGAAAGCATTAACCACATCATGTATACCAAGGAGAATGAGTTATGGGGTCACATCTTCTTTTGTATTATCTCCAAATACGGTTTCACTGTATATAATTAAATAAATGTAACAATATTTTGGAAATTTCAAATGAAGTCTGAAAATTGTTCACCTGTCCATATTTTCTTTCTTAGGTAGTGTCTTAAAGCACAAGAATCAAGGGATTCTTAACTACTACATTCCCAGCAAGGACAATGGCTGGGGAAAGGTGATAGAAGCCATGCCCTTCTAATATACATGTTAAGCAAGCATTAACAATGGGAGGAGTATTTGGGATTCCGGCCTGGCATTGTGACAGGAGCAGCACCTTTAGGTTACTTTTCAGACACTCCAAAAGTTCCATTGCTTTAATTTCCTCCCCTAAACTCCATTATCAGTTCATGTTCATTAAGAGAATGGAAACTGCCTCCTCTGGGTTTCTCAATTATCTGTTTCTTTTGCTTTTTCAACTCCCCCCATCCATGCCTATTGACCTCTAACATAAACGTGACAGAAATTGGGGGAGGTGGATGAGAGGCTTACCTGGGTTGGAGGCTGATAGGGAGATTGCAATAACTGCATTTTTGTTATTATTGTTAAAGGTGTTTGGCATTTTGGAGAAAGCTAAAGAGCAATTTGGTTTAGAAGACTACACTGTCAGTCAGATAACACTGGAACAAGTCTTCCTGAGCTTTGCTAACCAAGATAAAACGGCAAGAGATTATGAAAGATAGAAGTCATGAAATTCATCTGCAACTAATGACACTATATTTTTCATAGACTATAGCTAGATGCATAGAGGGATGTTGATGTGTGTGTATGTCTTGCTGTAAATATACTTGTGTAATAAAGATTTCCCCAAAGGAGAAAGTTTGTTCCCTTCTTTGCATATTCAGATTGGTTAGTATATCCAGCATGCTAAAATCTAAAGACATTTGGTGAAATCTGTATTTTCTCTTCTAAAGATCTGAAAAAATAGCAAGGTAGAGACAAAGACCTATTTTTGAGGATTCTGAATGTTTGAACAGAAACATCCAAAATGATAGTACTGTCATATGGGATAGCCCAAGGAACAAGACCTTCAAGTTTTAGAAGCTAAATTGTAGATGAGAGGAGTATAAACCTAGCAAATAAGTTTTCCCATGAATACACATACTTACACACAGACACCAATTTTATACCAAAATGTCTAAAATCAGTATCAAGATTTAAAGGGTAAATTGGATTATTATTTCCTAAACTGAAACTAATATTCTACCTGAGAGAATCTTTTAAAGTTCAAGAACTGAAAGCAAAAAAAAGTCCCTATCCCTCATCCCTCCTCTTCATCTCCCAAAAAGAAATGAAAAAATATATTTAGTCTGCTACTAACCACTCTTTGTGCGGTGCATCATTTAATCCCACTATAACTCTATAATGTAGGTAGGTGCTGCTGTTATTTTCATTGTCCAAGGCAGGTTCAGAGAGGTTAAGACATTTGACTAAGGTCACTCAGCACATTAGTAGCTCTATCAGTCAGTACTCTCATCAGGAGGCAGAAACACAAAGCAATTTGAACAGGAAAATTTTAAATAATTTAAATTTTAAGTAATTTAAATAATTTTGTATCAACACAAGGGATTATTCACAAAAAGGTAAAGAGAATTCTAAAGAATAACCCAATTTACATCTTAAGGAAAATATCCAAGCAAGAAACCATCTTGGAAGAAGGCTGCTCTCGGAAAAGTTCAAGTTGATCAGCCCTGGGGCAGAGCTGTGGCATAGCTGCTGAGCAAGTGAGAAGTATCCCTTAAGGATTGAGCCTGTGTAGGCTTGGCAACAGGGAGAAGCCGTTGGATCTGGTAAGCAGGAATCACTTATGTGGAATTGTTGGCAGGTTGGCACTGAGAAGCGGACTGGGGCACCTAATATTTTCCTCTAATACTGCTGGCAGCAGCAAAGTATTCATAGTAGCCTGAAAAATCAAAGTGAAAGAGAAGCCCCTTGCCCTGCGGTGTCCGTCTAGTGCCCTCTCCTGGCAAAGTTTAACCTCATGTCAGTTCATGACCAGCGCTGATGCTGAGAGGCAATAAAGTCATACTTTGCACAGCAAGGGACAGTGAACTTGCCCTCTTGCTAGAATCAGAACCTGTAATTCCAGCCATTCAACTACACTCGACATGGATATTGGGGTGGCGTCGACCAAGAGAGGGGCAATCATTATAGGATTGGGGTACGTGAGAAATGTATGGAAGTGGAGTTAACTGAGTGAGTGTGGCCGTGAGGCCGGCGAGCTCAGATGAAGTTGTTGGGGGGTGTTCCACGCCCGGAGCGGTCCAGGGCAAGAAGAAGTACACGCTGTTTGGTGGGGACGGCGTGGGGCGGGGGGCGGGGGGCTGGGCAGAGGCGGTGCAGGATGTGAAAAGAGACGCGAGGACAGCGCACATTGCGCTAGGTTTGCCCCAGGATGGAAGCCCTTGAATGATCATGTGTCTCTGAAAGTTCTCTGCTAAACCCCAATAGACCCTGTGGCATGGAGGCCAGTGACACTTCTTCAACTAACTGGGATCAAAGTCTGGACCCACTGAGGGTGACCATGACATGGTGCCCGTGAAAGAAGCATCCTGAAGGGCACCTAGATGGGGCTCTTTCTGCACGGTCAGGCACAAGTCAGGGCCTGTGGGATGAGGTGGATGAGGCCTCTCAGATGAGATCACCAGCAAAAGGTCGCCTGCGTTGAGGGGGAAGGAGGTAAAAGGTTGCGAGTGCTGCCTAGCCCGGGAGGTAGGAGCTCTGGGGATGTGGGGGCAGGGAAGTAGGGCTCTGGCACCCTTGCTGGGTTGTGGGGACTGAGACAGCCCCCCTGCTTCTCCCACGTGCACCGCGGACTTCAGAGTTCAAGCCTCCTACTGGGCCTCGCGAGACTGTGGCCACAAACTTGCCCCAGCGGCCGCTTAGAGGAGGGCGGTTGGGGAGTGCGTTGAGAGGCAGCGCAGCATGTGGCTGGACTTGTGTCCCTAAGCGGTTGAAGTGGTGACGGTTGCGAGGCCTGATCGGTGAGTGTCCTGGCCCTCTCTGGCCTTCCCCAACAAGCCCACAGACAGAGCACCAGAGACCTCCTCATACTCCAAAACATAAACAACCAGAATAAATCAAATAGAAACACGCTTAGGAATTTTATTTTGGCTGTGCAGTGATCGAAAGCCATGGCTTTGGAGACAAATGTTTTGGTTCTAGTCTGGACTAGTCCAGTATTTATTTGCTATGACCCATCAGAAATTGCTTGATTTCTCTAAGCCTCAATAGAAGGATACTATTTGTATACATCTCAGAGGGTGGTTATGATAGTTACATTGCTGAAACATGCAACGTTCCCCTTAATGGTGGAAGGGGATGTGGAAGTTAAAGTGCTGCAGATAGTTGAATTTGGCTTGAATTTTCCTCTGCTAAGGCGAAAATTGAGCCAGAAAAGTTACACAACCAAGGATTACTTTAGCAAACCTATAGCCGTTGGGAAAGAGAACAGAATTCATTAAGAAGTAAACTCAACTGAAAAAAAGTCAAGGAGGGTTTTTAAAGACTGGGATGAGGTCCTGGGAACACACTGGAAGACCTTGGAGCAGGATGATTAAGGAAGCACCATGACTTATTTCCTGAGTTTACATCTTTTTTTCTGTGTTTAGGCCTTCTGTGTTTGCTAGTTGGGTCTCACGGACGTTAGGCTTCTATCCTCCCATAAAGACTCAAAGACGGGGATGGGGGTGGGGGTATCTTGGATGCCTCTATTTCAGAGAGAAGTTTCCTGGTCTTTGAGAAAGATGTTCATGGTTTGTAAACGTGGGAAGAGGCTTTTAAAAAGAGTGACATATATTTCAAAGAGACAATTTTTTTTTTTAAGTTGAATTTTCTAAATAAAATGCCCTAAGAGAGGTGGAGCCTAGAGTCATGAAGAAGTCTATCTAAAGTTGAGTCACGTTGAGGGGAGTTTTAAGGCTGTCTTGGTCACATCCTCTTGTGCAATGTGGACAGAAAACTTAAGAGAAACCTGTATCTTAGCAATTTGGTGCCTTTTAGAAAAGGAGCTGAAGTTAAATAGTATAAGTCCCATTTTAATAATTCAGGACTATAAGCAATGTAATTGCTTAATTTTTAGTAACTGTATTTAACTGTTCCTTTGAGACCACACAGTTCCAGCAGCTTGCTTAAAAATACCCAAGCACTTTAAGTGCATGCCCCTTACAACCCTTCGGTCCCCCATCAAGAGTTACATCCAAGTAATTGGGGGTAGGGGTGGGAGAGCACTTAGTATTTAGGGCCAGAATGTTGAGGATGCAATGGTCCTTGGCCAGGCTCCTTTAGAATCAGATCTGATCTGCCATTTTTTTCTTCTCTATACATATACTAATATATTTTTCCCCAAATGTGTTTATATCATTCATGCATACATTTTGCAATTTACTTTTCCATGTTAACAATATAGTCCCAGGACAGTACATCCTATCCCCTTTTTTGTAACATATGAATAGAATTTTATTGAGGGAATTACCGTAATTTATGTAATCATTCTGTTTCCTTTGTGTCTTTCTGCTTCCAGTGTTGTAGTGACCATCTTTCTGTATCAATCTTTGTTTTACTGTGGTTTTGCTTTATAATCTCTGTTTCCATGTTTGTTTTATCTCTAAGACTTCGGTGTGCTGCATAAACTTCTTTCTTAATAAGATAGCAGACATGTATTGTCTTTTACCAACTACAGGGGTAAGCCTCTTTCCTGATGTGAAGCAACCCCCTTCCAGTGAAAAATCCTTTAAGAATAGCATAATTGAAAAATTAGAAGGCTGTGTGAATTATAAGTTGATTTTGTCCCATTACCATGTCAACAAAACACTTTCCCTGCCTTTTTGATGAGATTATTCTTGTAATAATTGTGGTAAACTCAAGACTGCATCCTTTATATAAAGCTCTGCACAATGCACTAAGCTCCATATTGTTTGAGACATAAAGGAGAGCAAGATATCATTCTCACCACAGTATAGTTTAAGGTCTGGCCTCACATTCATAAAGCAAAAGGTTGATTACAATAGTCCATATCCAGTTTATAGGAACTGTAATGATTTTTAAAGTGTTTTCCTGTTGAAGTACAATTTACATAAAATAAAGTGGTTAGATTTTGAGTGATAGTTTGAACAGTTTTAAAGGGTATTATAGAATATTTCTATAACACCAGAAAATTCCCTCTTGCCCTTTCCCTATCAATCACACAGTCATTGATAAGATTTTGCCTGTGTCCTCTTATGAATGGCATCATGCTGAATATACTTTTTGTGGCTTTTTTTCCCTTGTACCCCTTTGTGGAAATCCTCCCACCTCTAGTCCCTGATAATGACTGATCTATTTTCCATCCCTGTAGTCCCGTAGTTTTGTGTGAATTCTTCACGTGTTCTAGATACAAGTTCTCTATCAGATACACATATTGTGAATATTTTCTTTCTTTCTCTGGATTACCTTTCTGTTTTCTTAGCAAGTGTCTTTTGGGGAGTAAAAGATTTTTATTTTAATGAAGTCCAATTTACCAATTTTTTGTTTATGGCACATACTTTTGGTGTCCTAAGTAAGAAATCTCTGTCTACCTGAAGATTACAAAGATTTTCTCTTATGTTTCTTCATGTCAGTCCTTCTGTTTTGTTTTAATAATTTTATAATTTTAGCTTTTTCATTTAGGTCTGTGACCCATTTTGAGTTAATTTATTGTGCTTAGCATGACTTAAGTTTGGTGCTCTTTTTTTTTCTCCCTTGTAAGGATGTCTGATTGTTCCAGTATTATTTTTTGAGTACTTTCTTTTCTGGTGAAAAAGAATTGACCATATTTTGTGTGGGTCTATTTCAGGATCTTTATTCTATTTCTTTAATCTGCACATCTTCCCTCAGTGAATACTACATAAGGTTAATGTTGCATGACTGGAGACGTGAAAGAACAGGAACTTTGCCGTGGGTATAAACTCCCTCCTGCAATTATTAAGGGTAAACAAGAAACAGACTACACAGTATGGGATGGCGTGTAATGAAGTTCTTTATTCAGGGATTTGATTTTATACACTTCTGGTCACGTACACACTTAATCTATCATCTGTTAGTTTCACCATTACCTCATTTTATCTACCTGAAATTAACTTGTAAGGAAATATCTGGTTACCACATCAACACAATCACTTATGCAGTAAACATCCTCTTCTAGACACTGACTAATCTCTTGGGCAGGTATCTAAATAAAGATCACAAAGAAGAAAGCAGCCACAGGGGAACAAATTTAATGGAAGAGTACCTTCAAGCGTTCACTCAGTTTATTCAGCATGAAGTAAAGACTGTGTCTCTCCTCAGGGCAGAGCACCTATAGACCTCTGACAATATGTTTTTAACATACATCAACCCTCTGGCCCATATCTCTGAGGAACAGGGTGCACAGCTTTAGAGAATTGGCTTCTGGAATTTTAACTCCAGGCAAGCTAACTCTGCACGTGTCCCAGGGGGGCCCATGTCCCTTAAGCCTCTGAAAGAATAGCAAGCTGTTTTAAACTCACACTGAGTTCACTTTGTGTGCTTGATGTAGGATATGTTTATTTCTAAATATTATCCTACAGTTAATTACTCTAACTTTGTATAGTTAACACCAAACTTAAGTCATGCCACATTAGAAATAAGTTGGTATTAAACCTCCATCTTTGTATCCTAAAACTACTTTTGCCTTTTCTAGGACTTACAATTTCTACACAGTTGCTTATTATAATTTTGGTTGGGATTATACTTTTTTTCTCAAAGCCTCATCAAAAATATGTTCTAAAGTTTTTGAAATTTTGTCAGTTTAAAATTAGTAAATTAGTAATGACTTCTTAGTTTAAGTTGCCATTACTCTTATTACGTGTCAATGTCAGAATCTATATTTTCCTCCTCCTCTTCCCTTCTCCCTGTTATTACGACTCAACTTGAGAATCGTTTTTTTCTTCTTTCTCCTCCCTCTCCTCCTCCCCTTTCTTCCTCCTCTTCCTTCATTTGAGATGTGTTGCCTTAGGCTAGAGTTCCATAGTTTATACCTCACAGCAACCTCAAACTCCAGGCCTCAAGTGATCCTCTTGCCTCAGCCTCCTGAGTAGCTGGGACTGCAGGTGCCAATCACAATGCCCAGCTACTTTTTTTTTTTAGTAAATATAGGGTTTCTCTCTCACTCAGGCTGGTATTGAACTCCTGATATCAAGCAATCCACCTGCCTCAGCCTGCCAGTGTGCTAGGATTAAAGGTGTGAGCCACCATGCCTGGCCTGAGAATTTTTTCTTATGTTTAGGGCTATTTTTTTTTTTTTTGAACTGCTGTTGTGGAGATTTTAATACCCCTTTGATGGTACTGAACAGATCATCCAAGCAGAAACTAAATAAGGAAGTAATGGACTTAAACATCACCATAGAACAAATGGACATAATAGACACATACAGAACATTTCATCATAACAAAACTGAATACACATTCTTCTCATCAGCCCACAGATTATTCTTAAAAATTGATCACAAGTTAGGACACAAATCTAACCTCAAAAAATTCAAAGAATAGAAATTATTCCTTGTATCTTCTCGGAATATCATAGAAGAAAAGCTGAACTTAAAAGCAACAGAAATCTTCATACCACAATAAAGTCATGGAAACTAAACAATCTTATGCTGAATGACAGCTGGGTTAAGATGAGATTAAGAAAGAAATCATTAGATTTCTTGAACAAAATGATACTGAAGCCACAGCTTTCAAAACCTATGGGATACTGCAAAGATAGTACAAAGAGGGAAATTTATAGCATTAGATGCTTTCATCAAGAAAACAGAAAGAGAGCAAGTCAACAACTTAATGGGCCATCACAAGCTACTGGAAAAGGAAGAACAATCCAATGCCAAAGCCAGAAAAGAAACAACCAAATTTAGAGAAGAATTAAATAAATTCAAGAACACAAGAATTATTCAGAAGATGACCAAACAAAAAGTTAGTTCTTTGAAAAGAGTAATAAAATTGATAAACCTTAGCCAGAATAACCAGAAACAGAAAAGTAAGAGCTCTAATAACTTTGATTAGAAGTGTAAGGGGGGAGGGGAATAATAGATATCACAAATACAAAAGATCCTCAACGATTACTACAAAAAACTCTATGCTCATAAATTTGAAAATGTAGAGGAAATGGACCAATACTTAGAATCACACTACCTTTCTAAACTCAACCAGAAAGAATTAGAAATTTTGAATAAACCTATATCAAGCACCAAAATTACACCAACTATACAAAATCTTTCAAAAAAGAAAAGTCCTGGAACAGATAGTTTCACAACAGAATTCTATCAAATCTTCAAAAAGAACTAGTACCTATATTGCAAAATCTATTGCAAAGCATAGAGAAGGAAGGAATCCTCCCCCAACACATTGTACAAAGCAAAATTACCCTAATTCCAAAATCAAGAAAGGACCCATTTGAAAAGGAAAACTATAGGCCAATATCACTAATGAATATTGACACAAAAATTTAGCAAACAGAGTACAGTGACACACTAAAAAGTTTGTCATTCTCTCAATTGATGTGGAAAAGGCTTTTGACAAATTACAAAATCCTTTTTGACAAGAAAACTTAAGGAAATAGGCTTAGGTGGGACATTTCCTAAACTGATAGAGGCCATCCACAATAAACCCATAGCCAATATCATATTGAATGGAGTTAAATCATTTACTCAGAACTGGAGCTAGACAAGGATGCCCACCGTTGCCCTGTTATTCAACATTAGTGCTGGAAGTCCTAGTCATTGCAATCAGGAAAGAGAAGATCAAGGGTATTCAAATAGGAAGAGAGGAAATCAAACTCTCACTCTTTGCAGATGACAGGATCTTATTTGCAGATGACAGGATCTTATACCTGGAAAGCCCCAGGGGCTCAACTACAAAGCTCTTAGAAGTGGTCAATAAATATAGTAATGTCTTAGAATACAAAATCAATGTCCACAAATCAGGAGCCTTTATATATGCCAATAACAGTCAGCTTAGGATAAAATCAAAGACATAATGCCTTTTACAGTAGCTCCAAAGAAGATGAAATACCTGGGAATATACATAACAAAGGATGTGAAGGATCTTTATAAAGACAACTCTGAAACTTTGAGGGAAAAACATAGCAGAAGATGTTAACAAACGGAAGAACATACCATGCTTGTGTCTGGGAAGAATCAACATTTTAAAAATGTCCATACTAACTAAAGCAATCTACAGATTTAATGCAATCCTCATCAAAGCACTAATGTCACACTTTGAAAAACTTTAGAAAATAGTACTTTGTTTCGCATTGAACTAGAAAAAAAAATCCCTGAATATACAATACAATTTTAAGAAAGAAAAACAAATCTAGGCATCACATTATTAGACTTCACATCATACTATAAGCCTACAATGATCAAAACAGCATGATACTGGGACAAAAATAGATATATAAATCTATAGAATAGAATAGAGAATCTAGAGATAAACCTAGCTACATATTGCCACCTGATCTTTGATAAACCAAACAAAAGCATGTACTGGAGAACAGAATCCCTATTTAACACATGATACCAAGGGAACTTGTTAGCCACATGTAGAAGATTGAAATTGGACCCGCACCTCTCCCCATTGACAAAAATTGACTCTCACTGAATAAAAGATTTAAATTTAAGACAAAAATCAATAAAAATTCTAGAAGAGTAGGGAAAATGCTTGATAAAATTGGTCTGGGAAAAGATTTTATGAAGAAGGACCCTCCTTGACAATTGAAGCAACATGAAAAATAAATAATTGGGACACAATCTAATTAAAAATAACTGCATTGCTAAGGGCACCACAACTAAACCTTCAGAATGGGTGCCTTCAGAATGGGAGAAAATATTTGCATGCTACAAATCAGACAAAGGGCTGATAACTAGAATCTGTGAGAACTCAAATTAATAAGAAAAAAGCAAACAACCTCATAAGTGAGCAAGAGTTGAACAAAAACTACTCAGAAGATGACAGATAAATGGCCAATAAACACATGAAAAATGCTCATCATCCCTAATCATCAGAGAAATGCAAATCAAAATCATTCTGAGATATTACCCAACTCCAGTGAGATTAGCAGACATCACAAAGTCCCAACACTTCAGATGCTGGCATGGATGTAGAGAGAAGAGGATACTTTTCACTGCTAGTGGTATTGCAAACCAATACAATCCCTATGAAAAGAAGTATGGAGAATTCTCAAGAAACTAAAAATCAGCCTTCCATTTGATCCTGCAATACCATTACTAGGTATCTATCCAGAAGAACAAAAACTATTTGTCCATAAGGACATTTGCATCAGAATGTTTATTGGAGCTCAATTCACAATTGCCAAGATGTGGAAGCAACCCAAGTGCTCATCAACCCCTAAATGAGTTAACAAACTGTGGTATGTGTATACCATGGCGCACTATTCAGCCATAAGAAAACATGGAGACTTTACATCTTTTTACATCTTTTTGTGTTACCTGAATGGAGTTGAAATACATTTTTCTTAGTAAAATGTCTTGAGAGTGAAGAAAAAAGTATCCAATGGATGCAATACTAATATGAAACCAATATATAAACTACATGCCCACAAGAAAGAAAAAAACACAAATATAGTCTAGCAAGGGGAAAGGGAGAGGTGGAAGAAGGGAGGGTGAGAGTAGAAAAGGGAGGGCAATTGGTAGGATCTCACCTAATGTACACAATGTGAAGGTGTTCAGCACATCCCCTGGGTGAAGGGCTCAGCTACAATTTGAACTTTACCTTCGAATTGAAAACAATGTAACCTAGACATTTGTATCTTCATATTAGTTCAAAAAAAAATTTTTAATGGAGAAAACAAAGAACAAGGAAAGTTTTTCTATGTGTTCAAATCTATTTCTGAATCTTATATAAGAGCTTTAAGGTTTTTCTCATATAAATTTTGCATATTTCTCATTAAATCTATTCCCAATTTTTTTTTGCTAGTATAAATGGCACATTTCCCTGCCTTTATATCCTCTAACTGGTTATTATTTATATGAAATATGTTTTTTAAAAAGTTACATTGTAACTTTTGAATAAAAGTTATTGTATCAAATTGTATAAAAGTTATTGATTTTTAAGTTAATTTTATGTCTTCTATCTTCTTGAATTTTTTTTTTTTTTGTCTTTGTTAGTTTGAACACTTGTGCTCCTGGGCTAAACATTTATATAAATCTGTAAACCAATAGTTTTACCGTTGTCTTCTCTTATCTAATTCCATTGGCTGACACCTCTAATTGACGTCAAACTGTAATGGATGGAGAGGCCTAAAATGAGGCGTATACATTTTATTGTTAAGGGATATTCATTACTATGAGATATTTAGTGATTTTTAACTAGGAAAAGAAGTTACAGTCTGTCAGAGTCTTGAATACACAGAAATGTGATTGTTTGGCCATGTGGAAGTTCTAATTTTAATATGAGGAGCAACTTCCATATTTTTTTCCCATAGTAAGATCACTTTTTTGAATTTCTACCAACAGCGTATAAGGGGTCCAATTTCTACAAACCTGGCCAATACTAGTTATCTTTTGGTTTTTTAATAGTAGTCATCCTAACAACTCTGAGGTAACATTTCGTGTTTTTTTTTTTAATTTGAATTTTCCTGATTTTTCAGATTGAGAATATGTTCAAATACCTGTTGATGACTTTTATGTCTTCTTTGGAGAAGCATCTGTTCAGTTTCTTTAGCTGTATTTTAATTGGGTTATTTGTTTTATTGCAATTGAGTTTTAGGAGTTCCTTATATATTTTAAATATTAACCCTTTATAATATGTATGGTTTTACAAATATTTTCTTTCATCCTATAGGTTATCTCTTCACTTGACTATTTCCTTTGCTGTACAAAAGCTTTTTGTAATCCCACTTTGGATGTAATCCCAATTGCCTGTTTTTGCCTTTGATGGCTACGCAAAAAATTATTGCCCTGACGAAAGTTACATAGTCTTTCCCCATGTTTACTTCTGGTAGTTTTACATTTTCAGGTCTTATTTTAAGTGGTTAATCATTTTGAGGTGATGTTGTCTATGGTTTGAGATTAGTGTCTAATTTCATTTTCCTGCACGTGGATAGCCAGATTTCCAAATACTATTTATTGAAGAGATTCTTTTTCTCTTGCATGTTCTTGGCACCTTTGTCAAAAATAATTGACAATAAATTCATAGGTTTATTCCTGGGCTATCTGTTCTCTTCCATTGTTCTATGTGGCTGTTTATATGCCAGTACCATTCTATTTTGGTTACTATAGATTTGTAATATATTTTGAAGTCAAGAGGTATGATGTCTCCTGTCTTATTCATTTTCCTCAAAATCACTTTAGCTATTAGGACTTTTATTCTATTTCTACTAAAAGTGCCATTGGGATTTTGATAGGTGTTGTATTAAATCTATAGATTGCTTTGAACATATGAATTTTATTTTATTTTATTTATTTATTTTTTTTTTTTTTTGCAGTTTTTGGCCGGGGCTGGGTTTGAACCTGCCACCTCCAGCATATGGGGCTGGCGCCCTACTCCTTTGAGCCACAGGCACTGCCTAATGTATGAATCTTTTAATAATGATTTAAATTTACCATATTTAAATGTACCATATTTAATTTCCATACATTAAAATGTACCATATTTAATTTCTTTCATCAATGTGCTATACCTTTCTGTGTACAGATCTTTCACCTCCTTGGTTAAATTTATTTATGAGTATTTTTGTAGTTATTGTAAATAAAATTGTCTTCCTGATTTCTTTTCACATAGTTCATTGTTTTTTTGCAGTTTTTGGCCAGGGTTGGGTTTGAACCCGCCACCTCTGGTATATGGGGCTGGCGCCCTACTCCTTTGAAGTTCATAGTTAATGTGTAGAAACTGCTGATTTTTGTATGTGGATTTTATCACTCAACTTTATTAAATTTGTTTATTAGTTCTAATAGTTTTTTCATGGATATGTTAGGGTTTTCTCTACATTATATAATGCCATATTATCTGCAAACAAGAACAGTTGAACTTTGTCCTTTCCCATTTAGATGCCTTTTCTTTCTTTCTTTTGCCTAATTGCTCTGGTTGGGGTGACGAGTATTGTGTTGAATAGAAGGGGTAAAAAATGGGACATCCTTGTCTCTTTCCTGATCTTGGAGGAAAAACTTTTAGTGTTTAACTACTGAGTATGATGTTAGCCATGGGCTTTCCATATATGTTCTTTATTGTCTAAGCCTAATTTATTGAGCGCTTTTGTCATGGTAGGACTTTGAACTTTATCAAAGTCCTGTATCTATTGAGATAATCATAATGGTTTTTGTCCTTCATTCTGTTAATGTGATGTATAACGTTTATTATTTGCATATGTTAAATCATCCTTGGATCCAAAGAATAAATGCTATTTGATTATGGTGAATGATCCTTTCAACATGCATTATGCATAATCAAATGTGTTGAGTTTGATTTGTTAGTATTTTGTTTAGGATTTTTGTGTTTATGTTCATCAGGAATATTGGCCTTATATTTTGTGTCTATGTTTATCAGAAATTTTCACTTTTTGTAGTCTGCTTGTCTGGCTTTGATATTAAGGTAACATTGGCCTCCTAAAATGTGTTTGATGTATATCTTTCTCAATTTTTAGAAGAATTTGGAAAAGATTGGTATTATCTCTTGGGTAAATGTCTTGTAGCCCTTAAGCCATTCTTCCCTGGCCTTTTCTTTAATACGAAGACTTTTTTTTTATAACTGATTAAGTATTGTTGTTGTTGCTTGTTTGTGTTCTTGTTATTGGTCTGTTCAGGTTTTGTATTTCTTTGTATTTCAGTAGGTTACATTTTCCTAGGAATTTGTTTCTTCTAGATTATCAAATTTGTTGGAATGTAATTTTTCATCATAGTCACTTTTAATCCTGTGTATTTCTGTAAAGTTATAATGTCTTTTTTCTTTTTTTTTAATTTCAGGTTAATGTGAGGGTAAAAACAACTAGGTTACATTATTTGCATTTGTTAGAGTCCCTCTTGTAGTTATGTCCCACACCCAAAGTTGTGCCATATACTCTTACGTTGTGCCCACTAAGTAGGAGCATACCAAACTTCCCCTCCATCCTATACCCCTTCTTTTATTCCCTCTCCCCCAAATTTGAATTTAATTCAGTTTTCTATGGGAATGTATTATATCATCTATTGACTACATATAAGTACTGAGTACACTGGATAGTTAATTTTCTATTCTTGTGACACTTTACTAAGAAGAATATGTTTCAACTCCATCGAGGTTAATACAAAAGATGTAAGTAAAGTCTCTAACTTTTTTATGGCTGAACAGTATTCATGGTAAACATATTCCACAGTTTGTTAATCCATTCCTGGTTTAATGGGAATTTAGGTTATTTCTACATCTTGGTGGTTATAAATTAATGTGCAATGAACTCATGGTCTAGGGTGTTCTTCTGGCTTTGGCCTTTGGAAAGACAGTATTGGTAGGTCACCACTGTGACATACTGCAGACTTTTTTCCTGTATTTGGCAGACTTAGAGTCTTTTTTTGCCCACACTGGTATGGACTTCCTCATTTCTAGGGACACCCCCAGCATGGTGACCCAAAGTCCTGGGGTTGAAGGTGTCACTCAAATCACCCTTCAAAACACCACCATTTTTCCTGTCTCTATCTTTATGGCCTTGTTTTCTCCTTTCATTTTCTCCATGTTTCTTTCTTCACCCTTTTCTTTCCCTTCTCCCATCTCACTCTTTACCCTTCTGTTCCTTTCTCCTTATACCCTTCTCTTCCTTCTACCTTCTACCAAAGGTCTCTTCAATGCCAAAACTGATAGACAAGGAATTTTAAAATGAAGGAGCAAGTGAGAGGAAAAAGTAGGGGAAGGAAGTGAACACAAAGAAAACAAACATAAGTAGGAACCAACAGAAAATTTCTGGCAACATGAAAAACCAGAACAGAGCAAACACCACCACCACCAACACCACCCCTGCCCCCAAGCAATCATGAGGTAGCTACCACAGAGGATTCCACTTATAAGGAAATAATGTAAATGACAGAAAGGGAATTTAACATATGTATGGAAAAAATAATGAAGAGAATTTATTGATGAGAAAGTGGAAAATAATCTAAAGGAAATCCCACCATCCCCCCCCAAAAAAACCCAAAATACATGAAAGATATGTATAATATATAAAGAATCCATCAGGGAACTTAAAGATGAAGCAGAAATAATAACACATCAGACCATGGAGAAGAAAGAATCTCAGAGATAGAGAATAAAACTTTTGAGCTAACTCAGGCAGTTAAAGAGGCAGAAAACAAGAGAGAGCCAGCAGAGTGTTTACTCAGAGAACTATGGGATTTCACAGTATTCAAACATATGAATTATAGGTATCCCTGAAGGAGGAGAAGAATGTCCCAAAGGAATGGAAGCCCTACTGAAGGTATGATGTTAGTTATTGTAATGGGGATTGCATTGAATCTATAGATTGCTTTGGGTAGTGTAGATATTTAACAATGTTGATTCTTTCCAGCTATGACTTGGTATGTTCTTACATTTGTTAATATCTTCTACTGTTTCTGTTTTTAGGGGTTCGTAGTTTCCTTTATAGAGATCCTTCACCTCTTTTCTTAGGTATATTCCTCGGTATTTCATTTTCTTTGAAGCTACTGAGAAGGGAATTGTGTCCTTGGTTAGCTTATCTTGGCTGTTATTGGCTTATACAAAGGCTACTGATTTGTGGACATTGATTTCATATCCTGAGACATTACTGTATTTTTTGATGACTTCCAGGAGTCTTGTGGTTTAGTCTTTGAGGTTCTCTAAGTATAAAATCATACCATCAGCAAAGAGGGAGAGTTTCACTTCCTCTGTCCCCATTTTGATGCTCTTTATTACCTTCTCTTGCCTGATTGTATTGGCTAGAACTTCCAGCACTATGTTGAATAGTAGTGGTGATAGAGGACAACCTTCTCTTGTTCTAGTTCTGAGTGGAAAAGCTTTCAGTTTTACTCCTTTCATTATAATATTAGTGGTGGGTTTGTCATAGATGGCTTTGATCAGTTTAAGAAATGTGCCATCAATGCCTATATTCTTCAGAGTTCTAATTAGAAAAGGATGCTGGATTTTATTGAATGCTTTTTTTGCATCTATTGAGAGGATCATATGGTCTTTGTCTTTGCTTCTGTTGATATGGTGACTTGCATATTTATGGAAGTTATGTTATGTTAAACATATGCGTATGTTAAACTAGCCTTGAAGCCCTGGGATGAAATCTACTTGATCATGATGTATGACATTTTTAATGAAAAGCTATAATCTGTTGGCTAGGATTTTGCTGAGAATTTTTGCATCTATATTCATTAGTAAAATTGGTCTGAAGTTCTCCTTTTCAGTTGGGTCTTTTCCCAGTTTTGGTATCAGGGCAATGTTTGCTTCATATAATGTATTGGGGAAGATTCATTCCTTCTTAATTTTTTGGAATAATTTTTACAGTATGGGTATAAGCTCTTCTTTGAAGGTTTGATGGAATTTTGGTGTGAAGCCATCTGGACCAGGGCATTTTTTTGTTGGGAAATTTTTTTATTGTTTCTTTGATCTCAGTGCTTGAATTTGGTCTGTTCAGGAGAATTATTTCTTTTTGATAAAGTCTAAGGAGAGGATGTGATTCCAAATATTGATCCATTTTCTCTGCATTGTCAAATTTCTGGGCATAGAGGTAATCTAAGAAAAATTTTCATCTTCATGCAAAGGGATGAAATTAGACAACCTTATGCTGACTGATAGTTGAGTCAAAGAAGACACAAAGGAGGAAATTCATAACAACAATGAAGACACAGCTACCAAAACCTGTGAGATACTACAAAAGCAATCCTAAGAGGGAAATTTATCACATTAGATGCCTACATCTGAAAAACAGAAAGACAACACATCAGCAACATAATGAATCATCTTAAAGAAATGGAAAAGGAAAAGCAATAGAATTCCAAGCCTAGCAGAAGAAATAACCAAAATTAAGTCAGAAATAAATGAAATTGAAAACAAAAGAATCATTCAGAAAATTAAGGAAACAGAAAGTTGGTTCTTCAAAAAGATAATTAAGACTGATAAATCATTGGCCAGATTAACAAGAAACAGAAAAGTAAAATAGGGGGAGGAGACAAGATGGCTGACTGAAGCCAGCTTTCCACAGAGGCTCCCGTTCAGAAGGAGAGTTAAAGGACAAAAATTCAGCAAGTAACCTGGTGGATTTGAGCTGCATTAAGAGAGAAGGTTGTAGAATGCACGTCAACCCTGCTGAGGCGAGCTGCAACCACAAGGACAAACAAAAGGTACAAAATCCATCACCAAGCAGATGGAAGTCCTCTCCCCCATGAGAACAGCTCAGAGTGCCCCACAAACAACCGGGCAGAGTTCAAAGGTCCTCCCACTACATTCCATGGGAGAGACCTTCTAAAAACTGGACCTACCTCCCCTACTGGGGTGCCACGGCGTCCTCCTGCTAGGCATAAAACTGTATAAACTGTATATGGTCTCTACCTGGAATTCTGAGCTCCCAGTGCTCTCCTTCGCTCACACTGGGGTCTGGAGGCCAGTCCCGGTTGGTCAGCGGAGAGGGGACTGCACCAGAGTGGCGGTTCCCTGAGGCACAGTGCAACAGCCGTCTTTTGGTGATAATACGGCCAGGCATAAAACTGTGTAAAGCTGTGTGTGTTCTCTGCCCGCAACCCCAGGCTTCCAGCACTCCCCACGCTCCCCTCTGCTCTCGCTCCAAGGTTTGGAGGTCTGTCCCCCAGGGGTCCAGACTCCTGGGTGATTGCTCGAGGGGTGTAGGCAGTGCTGGGCTGCAGCCTGTCGGTGCAGACTCTGGGGTATGAAGCACAGAGAGGACGATTGGCCGGAGGGGAGCTACACCGGAGCAACGGTTGCCTGAGCCATAGGGCAGCAGCCCTCTTTTGCTAGCAATACGGCTCACTACAGAATATTCTGAAACCACACCCCCTGTCTACCTGGGCAACCAGAGACTCTGAGTTTGCCTGAGGCAACATAAACTTGCAAATCAGGGAAACTCTCAGGGCGGGGCTGACCCAGAGGTCCACTTTACTAAACCTAAGACACACCTGGCCCTCAGCCTATAGACAATACAAGAGCAAACACAAACTGATTTGGAACTCAATTCAGCTTCTCTTCTGCAGGGGAAATGCAGAGTTGTTCTGTTCTGTTCTGTCAGTAACATTAATCAGGGGTGAGACTGGACCTGAGTGAAAACCCCTCAACCTTCATCTAGTGCCCGAGGTTGTCAGGCCTTACCTCCTCCTGCTGGAGAGAGGCAGAGCGCAGCGGCCTGGCAGACTTCCTTGTGATTCAGGCAGGTACAAACTCCTGGAGTACCGATTCACTACAGGCAACTGGGTCAGCCAACTGCAGGGCTATTAGTGACTGGGTGTGAAGTGGTGCAAGGTGGGGAAGGAGGCAGCAACCTTCCCAGATTGATTTATAGGCTGGGTGGATTCTCCTGCCTCCACGCAGCACTGGAGCAAGCCACACCAGAGTAGTCACCAGACCCCTGTGATCCAGTTCCCAGAGAACTCTTAAACTCTCTCACCCGAGACAGGTGCAGACTGAGACAATTGATTTGGACATTTTTGAACGGAACCAAACACCTGAGGACAAATCAGGTGGTGCCCCAGGTGCATGGTGGTAGGAAGGCTCGATTTTTCTTTTCCAATTGTTTGCCGGTGGGGGGCGGGGTGACTTAATTGCTGATATTTCTCCACAGCTGAGACTTCAATCCAAAGTATCTGTTTCACTAGGATAGAACAGAAACCAGCTGAAAACAAGGCAGAACCATTTAGCCCCACCACACCAGACAGGGCCCCAGTCTCTCAGGACACAACACTGTACAGGCCCTCGACAAAGCCCCAGGGGAAAAAATCAGAGGGAGTAAAACAACCATGGGGCGGAATCAGCGGAAAAACTCTGGTAACATGAATAACCAGAATAGATCAACCCCCCCAAGGAAAGATATGGCAGATGCAATTGAAGATCCCATTCATAAACAACTGGCCGAGATGTCAGAAATCAAATTCAGAATTTGGATTGCAGACAAGATTAACAAAGTGGAATTAGGAATTCGAGGAGAAATTCAAAAGTTGTCTCAAGAATTTAACGAATTTAAAGACAAAACCACCAAAGACTTAGACACACTGAAGCAAGAATTTGCAGCCCTCAAAGATATGAAAAATACAGTAGAATCCCTCAGTAACAGACTAGAGCAAGCAGAAGAAAGGATTTCTGACATCGAAGATAAAGCCTTTGAACGCTCCCAAACTCTCAAAGAGGAAGAGAAATGGAGAGCAAAAACGGATCACTCACTCAGAGAGCTCTGGGATAATTCGAAGAAGGTGAATATCCGAATCATAGGAGTTCCACAAAAAGATGAAGTGGCCTCGCTGGGCACAGAGGCCCTTCTGCATGAAATTATGAAAGAGAATTTTCCAGACATGCCTAGAGATTCTGAAATTCAGATAGCGGACAGCTTCAGAACCCCAGCATGACTCAACCCCAATAAGACATCCCCAAGGCATATCATAATTAACTTCACTAAAGTTAATATGAATGAGAAAATCCTCAAAGCTGCCAGGAGAAAGAAAACCATTACCTTCAAAAGGAAGAATATTAGAACGACTGCAGATCTCTCTGCTGAAACTTTTCAAGCCAGAAGAGGGTGGTCACCGACTTTTAATCTCCTAAAGCAAAATAACTTTCAACCCCTGATCTTGTATCCAGCTAAACTGAGTTTCATTTTTGATGGAGAAATTAAATACTTTAATGACATTCATATGTTGAAGAAATTTGCCATAACAAAACCAGCTCTTCAGGATATTCTCAGACCTATCCCCCAGAATGACCAACCCAATCCTATACCACAAAAGTAAACTCACTCAGAAACTTCGGATCAAACTCCAATTTCCACACTGGTGAAAGGATTAAAAATGGCCACTGGACTTTTGAAAAACTCGATACCCAAAACTTCACCAGACTTATCAATATTCTCCATTAATGTGAATGGTTTAAACTGTCCTCTAAAGAGGTATAGGTTAGCCGATTGGATACAAAAACTCAGGCCAGATATCTGTTGCATACAAGAGTCATATCTTAACCTAAAAGACAAATACAGACTCAGGGTGAAACGATGGTCGTCCATATTTCAGGCAAATGGTAATCAGAAAAAAGCAGGTGTTGCAATTTTATTTGCAGATGCTGTAGGCTTTAAACCAACAAAAGTAAGGAAGGAAAGAACGGTCACTTCATATTTGTTAAGGGTAATACTCACTATGATGAGATCTCAATTATTAATATCTATGCACCCAACCAGAATGCACCTCAATTTATAAGAGAAACTCTAACAGACATGAGCAACTTGATTTCCTCCAGCTCCATAATCCTCGGAGATTTCAACACTCCCTTGGCAGTGTTGGATCGATCCTCCAACAAGAAGCTGAGCAAAGAAATCTTAGATTTCAACCTAACCATCCAACATTTGGATTTAGCAGACATCTACAGAATATTTCATCCCAACAAAACTGAATACGCATACTTCTCATCAGCCCATGGAACTTACTCCAAAATCGATCACATCTTAGGTCACAAGTCTAACCTCAGTAAATTTAAAGGAATAGAAATTATTCCATGCATCTTCTCGGGCCAGCATGGAATAACTCTTGAGCTGAGTAACAACAGGAATCTGCATACTCATACAAAAACATGGAAGTTAAATAACCTTATGCTGAATGATAGCTGGGTCAGAGATGAGATTAAGTAAGAAATCGCCAATTTTTTGGAACAAAACAACAATGAAGACACGAACTATCAGAACCTCTGGGACACCGCAAAGGCAGTTCTAAGAGGGAAATTTATAGCACTGCAAGCCTTCCTCAAGAGAATGGAAAGAGAGGAAGTTAACAACTTAATGGGACATCTCAAGGAACTGAAATGGAAGAATATTCCAACCCCAAACCCAGTAGAAGAAAAGAAATAACCAAAATTAGAGCAGAATTAAATGAAATTGTAAACAAAAGAATAATACAACAGATCAATAAATCAAAAAGCTGGTTTTTCGAAAAGGTCAATAAAATAGATAAACCTCTGGCCAACCTAATCAGGAAAAAAAGAGTAAAATCTCTAATCTCATCAATCAGACAAAACAAAGACGAAATAACAACAGACTCCTCAGAAATCCAAAAAATCCTTAATGAATATTACAAGAAACTTTATTCTCAGAAATATGAAAATCTGAAGGAAATTGACCATTACTTGGAAGCACGTTACCTTCCAAGACTTAGCCAGAATCAAGTGGAAATGTTGAACAGGCCCATATCAAGTTCAGAAATAGAATCAACCATACAAAACCTCCCTAAAAAGAAAAGCCAGGGACCAGATGGTTTCACGTCTGAATTCTACCAAACCTTTAAAGAGGAATTAGTACCTATATTACTTAACCTGTTCCAAAAGGTAGAAAAAGAAGGAAGACTACCCAACGCGTTCTATGAAGCAAACATCACCCTGATCCCCAAACCAGGAAAAGACCCAACAAGAAAAGAAAATTATAGACCGATATCACTAATGAACATAGATGCAAAAATATTCAACAAGATCCTAACAAACAGAATCCAGCAACACATCAAACAAATTATACATCATGACCAAGTCGGTTTTATCCCAGGATCTCAAGGCTGGTTCAATATACGTAAATCTATAAGTGTAATCCAGCACATAAACAAATTAAAAAACAAAGACCATATGATTCTCTCAATCGATGCAGAAAAAGCTTTTCATAATATCCAGCATCCCTTCATGATCAGAACACTTAAGAAAATCGGTATAGAAGGGACATTTCTTAAACTGATAGAGACCATCTACAGCAAACCCACAGCCAATATCATATTGAATAGAGTTAAATTGGAATCATTTCCACTCAGGATCAGGAACCAGACAAGGCTGCCCAGTGTCTCCATTGCTTTTTAACATTTAATGGAAGTTTTAGCCACTGCAATTAGGGAAGAAAAGGCTATCAAGGGTATCCATATAGGGTCAGAAGAGATCAAACTTTCGCTCTTTGCAGATGATATGATAGTATATCTGGAAAACACTAGGGACTCTACTACAAAACTCTTAGAAGTGATCAAGGAATACAGCAGCGTCTCAGGATACAAAATCAACATTCATAAATCGGTAGCCTTTATATATACCAACAACAGTCAAGTTAAAAAAACAGTTAAGGACTCTGTCCCATTCACAGTAGTGCCAAAGAAGATGAAATATTTGGAAATTTATCTAACGTAGGACGTGAAAGATCTCTAGAAAGAGAACTATGAAACTCTAAGAAAAGAAATAGCTGAAAATATTAACAAATGGAAAAACATACCATGCTCATGGCTGGGAAGAATCAACATAGTTAAAATGTCTATACTACCCAAAGCAATATATAATTTCAATGCAATCCCTATTAAAGCTCCACTGTCATACTTTAAAGACCTGGAAAAAACAATACTTCATTTTATATGGAATCAGAAAAAACCTCGAATAGCCAAGACATTACTCAGAAATAAAAACAAAGCAGGAGGAATTATGCTACCAGAACTCAGACTATACTACAAATCAATAGTGATCAAAACAGCATGGTATTGGCACAAAAACAGAGAGGTAGATGTCTGGAATAGAATAGAGAATCAAGAGATGAATCCAGCTACTTACGTTATTTAATCTTTGACAAGCCAATTAAAAACATTCAGTGGGGAAAAGATTCCCTATTTAACAAATGGTGCTGGGTGAACTGGCTGGCAACCTGTAAAAGACTGAAAGTGGACCCACACCTTTCACCATTAACTAAGATAGACTCTCACTGGATCAAAGATTTAAACTTAAGACATGAAACTATAAAAATACTAGAGGAGAGTGCAGGGAAAACCCTTGAAGAAATCGGGATGGGCGAGTATTTTATGAGGAGGACCCCCCGGGCAATTGAAGCAGCTTCAAAAATACACTACTGGGACTTGATCAAACTAAAAGGCTTCTGCACAGCCAAGAACACAGTAAGTAAAGCAAGCAAACAGCCCTCAGAATGGGAGAAGATATTTGCAGGTTATGTCTCCGACAAAGGTTTAATAACCAGAATCCACAGAGAACTCAAACGCATTAGCAAGAATAGAACAAGGGATCCTATCACAGTCTGGGCAAGGGATTTGAAGAGAAACTTCTCTGAAGAAGACAGGCGTGCAGCCTTCAGACATATGAAAAAATGCTCATCATCTTTAATCATCAGAGAAATGCAAATCAAAACTACTTTGAGATACCATCTAACTCCAGTGAGACTAGCCTATATCACAAAATCCCAAGACCTGAGATGTTGGCACGGATGTGGAGAAAAGGGAACACTTTTGCACTGCTGGTGGGAATGCAAATTAATACATTCCTTTTGGAAAGAGATATGGAGAACACTTAGAGATCTAAAAATAGATCTGCCATTCAATCCTGTAATTCCTCTACTGGGCATATACCCAGAAGACCAAAAATCACTTCATAACAAAGATATTTGTACCAGAATGTTTATTGCAGCTCAATTCATAATTGCTAAGTCATGGAAGAAGCCCAGGTGCCCATCGATCCACGAATGGATTAATAAATTGTGGTATATGTACACCATGGAATATTATGCAGCCTTAAAGAAAGATGGAGACTTTACCTCTTTCATGTTTACATGGATGGAGCTGGAATATATTCTTCTTAGTAAAGTATCTCAAGAATGGAAGAGAAAGTATCCAATGTACTCAGCCCTACTATGAGACTAATTTAGGGTTTTCACATGAAAGCTATAACCCAGTTACAACCTAAGAATAGGGGGAAGGGGGAAAGGGAGGGGAGGTAGGGGGGAGGTGGGTAGAGTAAAGGGGATTGGTGGGATTACACCAGCGGTACATCTTACAAGGGTATATGTGAAACTTGGTAAACGGTCTGTGAAGCTAGTGAATGATGCCCCATGATCATATCAATGTACACAGCTATGATTCAATAAAAAAAAAGAAAAGAAAAGTAAAATCTTTAATAACCTCAATCAGAAATGAAAAAGAGGAGATAACAACTGATATCACAGAGATACAAGAGATTATCTCTGACTACTATAAGAAACTCCATGCCTAAAAATTTGACAATGTGGAGGAAATAAACAAATACCTGGAATCATACCATCTCCTTAGACTTAACCAGGAGGTAATAAATCTCTTGAATGGAACAATATCAAGCACTGAAATTGAAGAAACAATAAAAAAGTTTCCAACAAAAACCTTTCCTAGATCAGATGACTTCACACCGGAATTCTATCAAGCCTTCAAAGAAGTTTTTGTACCTATACTGCAGAATCTATTCCAAAACTTTGACAAGGAAGGAAACTTCCCCAGCACATTCTGTAAAGCAAACATCATCCTGATGCCCAAACCAGGAAAGGACCCAACTAAAAAGAAGATCTTTTTCTTTCTGATTTTATTTGTATTCTCTTTTTTATTAGTTGCTCTAGCTAAAGGTTTGTTGATTTTATCTTTTCAACAAGTTTTGTTAATTTTTTATGTTGTCTCTCTAGTCTTTATTTTGTGTATTTCTGTTCTAATCTCTATTTTATCCTTCACTTCTGCTAACTTTGTTTTTAGTTCGTATTTTTATAGTTCCTTGAGGTATAGTGTTAGCCTATTTATTTGAGACCTCCTTTTTTGATGTAGGTGTTTATTTTCTATAAACTTCCCTCTTTGAACCACTTTTTTAAAGGGGTGATAGTTTATTGGGGAAGTGCCTGGTCAAGAATCATCAACGCAGTGCTGCACCCCCTCCCTGCCCCCTCAGGTCAGTCCAGTATTAGCCCCTGGGCTGAGCGGTCCAAGGAGGACCCAAGGGGTCACAGCTATAGCTGTGGGAGGAGGTGGAGCAAGCTGCTCCATGGGGCCCGTTCCCAGCCCAGCCCAGTAGTGGGGGGCAGAGGAAACCATGGTGAGGCCCTTAGATGTCTGAGATTGAGCTGAGAGGCTCCTGGAGCACACAGCGTTGCTGCCAGAGAATTGCCTTCTCCTCCTCCTGCAGGGATAGACCACACACACACGGGTCACCCAGAACAGGACACTATCACTGCACACATGCGAGCCAGCACCCATCCCACAAGGTCTAGGGTACAGCCCCTCCTGCTGCACTCATGGACCCAAATGGGCCATACCCACTCACCATCTCAGACGCAGTGCTGGGGCTCAGGGGAGCTCTCTTCCTGTCTGGAGAAGCCCGTTCTTGCCTCTTCCTCTTGCTCTGTCAGGCAATCTGACTCCTCCCCATCAGTTGCCGTCAGAGACGTAGCTTGTGTGGGGCTTGATCAGTGACACAATCTCTGCCAAGTTGGTGAAGGCGGAATTTGGAAATGTCTGCATGGTGGCTCTCATTAAGGTCCACAGACTGCTGATCTGTGCGCATTTTCTCACTGACATCTCCCCCGGCTCCAACCTCCAAACACAGCATTCCCATACTGGTAGCCCACATCGTAGATCTGGACCAACTTCCTTAAGTCCATGATCTTGAAGCAGTCAATAGGCGAGCACAGGAATTCGCAGTAGGAGCTGGATTTGACAACCTCCAGCTGCTGCACACAGGACACATAGGCCAGACGGGACTGGATCTCTGCCATGTCTGAAACTTTTGCTTTGTTGGCCCAGGGGTTTAGCTACTTCCACAGATGCCACCAGCTGGTCAAGCTGTATCCGTAGGTGCTATGGTCTGTCTCATCCTGGCTCCCCACACCAATGCCAAGGACTGTTTTGGTACCCATGCTACAGGTAAAGTCCACTGGCAGGTTGTTGATGTAGCCACTGGTCCATAAGAAGGTGCCCATCCTTTAGGTCACTGAGTGGGGACAGATAGCCCGAGAGCATCATGCTGGCATGCACATACTGCCACAGGTAGCCAGCCATCTGTGTGGACCCCCATGGCAAGGCTGTGATGTCTGTGGTCACATTGAAATATGGCAGCCACAGGTCCTCAATCTGCTTTTCCTGGAAGACACCGTGGATTCTGTGGTGAAAGGCTGAGCCAGTGAACATGGAGGTGACAGGATATGTGAGATCCAACACAGGCTCCACCACCGAAGTCATACTGTTGGCCCACTCCCGGCCCACTTCTTTGTGCAGCAGGCACTGCACTCTTCCTCATACAGGGCCCTGATGAAGGAGCTGATGTATGTGCCGCCCACCAGGTCCACTGGGACCCCTGCCTCCTCTAATACTTTCAGGTACCCAGATATGTGAGCAGCCTCTGGCTCCTCCCCCACCCAGTCCCAGGGTGATAGTGTTTCCAGTAAGCACCTGCGCCAAGCGGGATAAGTTGCTGTGTGGTTCCGCATGCCTGGAGAACACCTACTTGTACAGCTCCAGGAGGATGAGCACCGCATAGTGCTCTTTGAACCACTTTTGCTTTATCTTTTTTCATTTGTGTCAACATAATTTTTAATTTCCCTTTTTATGTCTACATTTACTCATTGATTGTTTAAAAGCATGTTGCTTAATTTACATGAACTTGATGTATTTTCTGTAATTCCACTTGTTATTAATTACTAGTATGATACCATGGTGGTTGGAAAATATACTTGTATTGATTTCAGTCTTTTTAAATGTATTAACACTTGTTTTGTGGTCTAATGTATGAACGCTCCTGGAGAATGTTTGGTGTGTTCTTGAGTCAGCCCTCCATATCTACAGATTCCACATGCACAGGTTTAACAAACTGCAAGTCCAAAATATTCTTTAAAAATCAATGAAAGTAACCATACAACACTAAAAATAATACAAATAAAAACAATACAGGCTGGACCAACCAGGCTGGTCCAACTGGTAGGCTGCAGCACTTATTTATATCATGTGTGCATTTTTAGGTATTATGTGCATAAGTAATCTAGAGATAATGTAAAGTATATAGGAGGATACATGTAGATCATTTGCAAAAACATACCATTTGATATGAGGAACTTGAGCATCCATGGATATTTTTATCCCTGTGGGTTCCTGAAACTAGGCCACTTGGGCTTACCTATAGATTTTATCTGCTAGTGCCAGCCTGAAGGCTGAGTATATAGTTGCTGGCCTGGATCCTGGGGTCCTCAGAGATAAGAAGGGCTGGCCTAGGATCTGGATATACAGGTCCTGACACTGAGAAGGCTTATTGCCTGTGTCTTCAGGTACTTTGCTGGTTTGTGAGCCCAGAAGTGCCATCCTGGTGCTGGGGGATAGTTTGGAGGCCAGGGACTCTGGGGCTGGTCTGACCCTTGTGTGGCCCTGGATGCTGGTACCAGGGGGAATGGCATTCAGCACTGGAGTTGACCCAAAGGCCAGGGCTACTTGGGCCTTTTTGGCGACAGAGTACTCCAGGCATATGCAGAACATGGAACTATAGGATCTGGCCAGGTGCTGGAGTTGGCCCGGAGCCTCTGTCACCTGCTTTTTTTCTTAATGTTAGTTTTTGATGGGCAGAAATTTTAGATTTTGATAAAGCCCTTTTTATGGTTTTTGCCTTAGCATCTACTTTAAGAAATCTTTGCCTACCCTGAGATCACAAAGATATTCTCAAGTATTAATAGAGGTTTTCTGGCAGCTTTTATATTTATATTATGTTGTATTTAGGAAAATTGCTTTTAGGAATAGATGACTCTGGCCTTTTGTTAGTTTTCTCCAGAGTGACCTAATTTGTATGCTAGGCATCATTATGTATTTGTAGTCTGGAAGCACCTTCATCTTGTATCAAGCATTGAAAATATTGAAGGTAGGCTGCAGTCCCTATGAAGGCCAGTCTCCTTTTGATTCAGCCTTAGAAAGTCAAATCCTAATCTAATGCTTCTCATTGTTGGCCCTGAATTCCAACACTTTTCCTCACATCCCCAAGAATTTAAGTCAAGTAGGTATTCAAGGTCACATAAGGCAGTGATAGAACCAGGATTTCAACCTAGGCAGTCTGGCTTCAGCTCCTAGGTTATTAATAATAACCTTCCATATCATCCATACCATGGAGTATAGTCTTTATTTTGTTTCCCATTATACACCTCCACCTAACATGATACGTGGTAGGTGTTCAAAATATTCATTAAATGCAAGAGTGAATCTTGTCCTAGTCCATTTAGCTATAACAAAATGTCATAGATTCTAAAAACAGGAGAAATTTATTTCTCACAATTCTGGAGGTTGAAAAATCCAAAACTGAGGTGCCAGGAGATTCAGCGTCTGACAAGGGCCCCTTTCTTGCTTCATAGATGACCCATATTTTCCTCATGTCCTCACATGGTAGAAGGGATAAAGAATCTCTCTGGGGCCTCTTTTATAAGGATACCAAACCCATTCTAATCACTTAAGTCCCTACTGCTATGTTCCATTAACTTGGGTGTTAGAATTTTATGTATGAATTTGGGGGAACATAAACATTCAATCTATTTCAAATTTGTTCCCCTTAGCAATGTTATTAGTGGTAGTTACTTCCAAACTGATTGGGTTTATGGTTGTGATGTGATTTTATATACTGTTTTGTTGCCTTGCTGATGGTAGTCATTTATTTGTTTGTGTTGTTTCTTAGTTATTTGGGTTTTTTTTGTTTGTTTATTCATTTATTTGTTTGTTTGTTTTGAGACAGAATCTCATTCCATCACCCTGGGTAGAGTGCTGTGGCATCATAGCTCACAGCAACCTCAGACTCTTGGACTCAAGAGATCCTCTTGCCTCAGCCCCCCCCTCCCCAAGTACCTGGGACTACAGGCACCCACCACAATGCCTGGCTGGTTTTTCTGGGGTTTTTCTGTTTGTTTGTTTTTTGTTTTTTAGTAGAGATGGGGGTCTCACTCTTGCTCAGTGTGGTCTCTAACTCCTGAGCTCAAGTGATCCACCCGCCTAGGCTTCCCAGAGTGCTAGGATTACAGGCATGAGCCACCATACTGTGGTGCCACAGTACTCTACCCAGAGACACCACGCTATGATGCCGCAGGATTCTACCCAGGGTGATGGAATGAGAGGTGGGAATTGTGAAAGCTACTGACAAAATTGTATCAAATTGTAACTTTATTTTGCAACTGATATTTAATTCATATTAGAAGCACCACAGGTGTTGAGTAAATTAAAAATGTGGAATAAATAGCTTCTCAGATATTTTAAATGTTCATTCTTTTTATAGTCATATTTAAAATTTGGTGAGAAAATTAAGGAATTTAAATTTAAGTAATTTATTTGTCTAAAATGTACTTGTTATTAGATAATCTTTATTTTCTTCTTTAAAAAGTCTTCACTCCTTACATAGAATTGAATTTCCAACCTTTCTAGAAGAATGGACTCATCAGAGTTCAGAAAATTTATTACTCTTCTCTGGAAGAATTTTACTTTAAAGGTAAGTTAAACTATCAGGATTGTTATAATATCTCAGAGGTCACAAGGGGAAAATTCTGAAAGCCCAATCTACATTTTAATTTATACTGTTTTACTTTTTTCTCAATTCCAGGGGTGGGGTTATCTTTTCAAAATATAGAGTTCTTACAGAATGAAATAATAGAGGAATATTACCCATGAAGGAGAAAAAAGACAGTCCAGGAAACTGCTGCTATTATAGCGTGAAGCTGTGCTTTTTGGCAATCTATGTATTCTTTTATGAAGTATCTGTTAATTAATATAAAAGAATTTAGTTAATTAAATAAAAGTTAATGACTTCTTAGAGCAATTAACATAATCTTTTATTCTTCTTCTAGAAGCGGCGGTGTATTGCTTTAGTTGTGGAAATGGTCCTAACATTTATGTTTGGTGCTATGCTTTTGGGAACACGCCACTTTACTGTTCTAAAGAAGTTTGGACCTTACAGTTTTCCCCCTCTGTCTGTGGATGACGTGCCTTTATTTATCAGAGATCCCACCATGTTTCCTTATCCTTGGGAATTGGCTTATGTGCCTTCCAAAAGTATTGTGGTACGGGATATTATTGAAAATGTGAAAATGAATTTAAACACCAATATGAAAGGTTAGAAACTAATGTTTTCTGAAAGAATATACAGTATTATTAAACTGATTTAATGAAGACATACTTAGAAATTTATTAACTTATTACCTCCCAAGTAAAACATTGTAGGATAACGTCATAGGTATTAATGTCCTAAGTGTAATATTATGGACTTCGAGAACTTGAGAACTAAATTTATATAAAAGATTTTCTCAGTAAAGCCTAGGACAAATAGTAATATTTTAAAAATAGATGACCAGTAGTTTGTGATACTACATCTTCCTTGTATCTAGTTGCTCTTCTTAAACCTTGGTAAGCATAACTTCATGAGTAACAGGAAGGCACAGGATAAGCATGAGCCTTTACTCTGCGTGGATTCTCAGTGGTCACTTCTTTAAAACATGTTTTATGAGTATATTAAAATGTTGCACAAGTCACTAAGTCATATATGAATGCTTTAAAGAAGATTCAATCTGCATAGAATCATTTTAAAATTTCCCAATCCCTCTCTTACCTTCACACTCTTAGATCAATTTCTCTCCTCTTTCTCCCAGAAAGAGAAAGGTGGGCATCTCCTTAAGGTCTTTATCCCTTTACACACACACACAGGCACACATTCTCCCTCACTCTTATTCAGTCAGATATTTTTTTCAGTCTTTTTTTGTCTCTCGAAGAATTTGAGAGTCCTTGAGAGTAAATGCTATCTCAAAATATTTCTAATTTTGAAATAAACACTGGAGCAGAAGTATGCAAATTTCCCCTTAAAATAGGCAACACAAATATTCCAACAAATTCATAGTCAGCTATGAGCTACTTTGAGTTACTCAGAATTTTTTCTAATTTTCACTCTGATTTCTTCTTTGATGCGTAGAATTTTAGAATTTTTAAAAATGTGTTGCTTAACCTCAAAACATTTGGAGGTTTCTTCTTAACTTTCTATTGTTGGTTTCTATTTTAATTTCCTTTAATCAGAGAGTATACACTATGACATCAGTTCTTTGAAATTCTGAGTAGTATATGATATACTTTGATAAATGTTTCATGCACATTTGTAAAGACTATGCATTCTATAGGCTTTCCTTGTAATGTCCTATAAATACCACTTAGGTCAAGTCAGCTAATTATCATGCTTTTCAAATCTTCTGTATTTTTTTCTTTTCTGTATGCTTTTTATATCAGTTATTGAGGGAACTATTAAATTCCCAATTAAGTGTTAGATTAAGTAGGTTATATGTTAAAAATTTTATAATTTTTAAAACATATATTTAAGATATTAAAATTTCTATCTTGAATCTGGCTGATTTTTCTTCTTGCTTATATATTTTAAAACTGTTATGTCTTGTGATGTTGAATTATTTTAAAAATAATATTTATTACTTTTGAAATTTCCATTTATCTCTGGTTTACTAGATTTCAGGTCTCTGGTATAATGTTCCTTTTTTAATATATTAATTAATCATATTAAAGTCTTTGCCAGAAAATTCTGGTATCTGGAGCATTTGTATATCTTTTTCTTTTAGGTCATTGAATCCTGTTTTATAACATATCATGAATAATTTCATTAAATGCAAGATATTACGAATGAAAAATTGTGGGTATTGAGGATACTTTTTTAGCCAAAGAGGGCTAGTTTTTCTTCTGGTTGGTTATTAGAGAATTGGTAGGTCACCTTGTTCCCACTGAAGGCTGGTTTTAGCCTCATTAAGGAATGCTCTATTTTAGTTTTTTTTGCTACTGGGGCATAACAATTGTCCTAGTGCATGGGAATGCAGGGAGATGCAGCTGAAGATCTGGAGTGTTTCAGAAAACCCCTTTACCTTTGTGTAGCTTGAACTCCATTCTCTCTCTCTCCCTAGCACTGCTTCGCTGCTGAAATCTCCGCTCAGCCTTTTAACCTGCCAGCTGCTATCTACCTGCCTGTGCTCACTTGGAAGAACAGAAGCTAATGCTTAGGCTTTTGCCCCTCTATCTGGGCAGACATTGCTAGCAAAGACCGCTGATACTAAAAGATGAATGAATACCCAGTGAAAATATTTTAGACATCTGGGGAGGGCAAGCATGATGAAGGATAAAAGAAAATGGAACCTCCCATACCAGGAGAAACAGAACTAAAATAACTACAGAGGGTTGAGGAGAGGAACTGCTCAACATACAGTGTTTCAGTTCTGCCTCATTATCCCAGGCTTACGCATTTACTTTCATATGCCTGGCAATGGTTGGAAGAATAATTATATCCAGTCTAGGCTTTAGGGAAATGGTACTAAGGTGTGTGTGTGTGTGTGTGTGTGTGTGTGTGTGTGTGTGTGTTTAGTGCTCTATTTGTTGGAGCTAAACAAATTAAATATATTTTGGTATGAAAAATGTTGGAAGTTATATTCTTTTAGGGTTGGGTTTTTGTTTTTTTCCTTTTTCCAAGTCCCAAAGATTGAAGGTGGGAAAGGCAAATGAATTGACGAATTTAAAGAGTTATGGAAGTGATAGACCCTGAACTTAAGAGATAAGACTGATTTTTAGATGTCAAGTAACTGGAGTGTGAAATGGATCTTGGTTGAAGACCTCTGTAGCCATACATCATAAAACCAGTGTGTGTGCTCCCATCTTTATACATTAATATCTCTCTACAGCTCTATCTCTAGGACAAACCAGAATAAACAGCTTACTCCCACATTTGTAAAATGAAAATAACAGTAATATCTAATTTGTAGGGTAGTTATGATGATGAAATGAATTATTATGTGTGAAGTATTTAGACCTGCGTTCAGCACATACTAAGTATTTGGTAAATGTTAGCTTTTATTATTACAATACACATAGTAACCACAGTTTTCTGCTCTGCTATTGTGCTCCTCTGTGGAGCATCACGATAAACCCAGCCTACCAGAAAATATTTAGAAGAGCTATAGCATCTGGCAGTACTCCAACATACCTTCTGTTTCCCAAAGAATAAACACAAAATAGTAATTAAAAAGCAGCAGAGATTGGGGAGCACGATGGTGGCCAAGTAACAGCTTCTTTGCAACTGGGCGTGGTGAGATCGGGGAGAGAAGACTCCAGGCACTTCTTTCTTGTGGGCTCTGCCCAGAAACATCCCTTTGCAGATGCAGGGAGACAGCAAGAGACTTCTGGACCTCAGCAGGAAAGGACAAAGCAGTGGAGAAGTGGCAAGTGGTTGCGTTCATTTGGTCTGAGGCTGTGGTGGCTGCTGTGGCAGTACCTACAACAGCAGCAAGAATGCAGACTGGGAAGGCCTTCCCTGTGGGTTATTTGTATTTTTTTTTACTTGGGCACTGGGTTGATTACCTTGGGAGAACTTGGGTGAGAGTGCAGGTGCTTTTAAGGGTCCAGGACTGAGCCACTGGGTTCAAATGAAGCTATCATTGTTTGGCAGTGGGCTACACGCAGCCATCATGGGAAAGCTGGCCTGCAGGCTCTGCCCTTGGGGTCACAGAGTGAGGCCTGGGCTGGGACACCCTGGGCAAATGATCTATTGACTGTGGACAGTGCCAAAGGCCAGGACTGAGATAGAGGGGAAGAGTATCACTTGTAGTGTTTGGCAGTAGAAGAGCTGCATTGCAGCCTTGGCCCTTGGTGGCATAGAGTGAGGCTGATTTTGGTACACCTGATAAGTGGGCAGCCACTTTAGGAGAGATCCCAGCAACATGTGCTTTCCTAGGAAAGCTCTGCTTAGCCAAGGTTAATGGTTTAAGGTGTCTTTTAAGTGGGCAGAGGAGAGATTCAGGATCTCGAACCTACAGGGTTTGAGGGCAAAGAAGTCAGCCAAGGCCTCCAGTCTGTATCAGCATCTCATACCCCAGAAGATCACCTGTTGCCCAGACAATATTCAGCAAGATATGCAGACTGCTTTGGTTTTGGATTTTTTCCCTTTTTTTTAATTTCACCTTCCCCCCCCACTCCCTCAGATTTTTCATTTTTTTTCTTTTTTCATTGTTCTAGTGTAAATATAATTTTCCATTGTTGCCTTCTTAAACAATAAGAACTTGATTCTTGCTAGTGTTTCTGCACCTGTTATTTGGTTTGTACCAAATTTTATCCTGTAAGGTTTTCTGGTTTTTTAAGTTTGGTTTGATTTATGGTATTTTTGTTTTTCCTCTTTACCTGGTGGAGATGGGGTACCATGTCCGCTCAGGCTGGCAAAAAGATGCTGACCTCAAGGGAACCTCCCAACCCAGCAATCCCAGAGGTTGGAGTTTTGAGGTGTGGGTCAAAGTACCCTACTGCACATCTTACTTACTCCTGTCTCCTTCTTTCTGTGCCACTCTTCTGTTTGTCAATATTCCATTTTACTCACCCTCCCTTTCCTTTCTCTTTTTTCCTTTTTAAAATCTTTTTTCCCTCTTGTTCTTCAGTCTTCTCATCCTTCTAGTCTTGTACCAAAAGGATTTGTCAAAACTTTAGGTCAGAGGCTTTGTAACTTAAAAAGCTAGAGGAAGTGAAAGGAAAATTAAGGAAAGGAAACAGATTAAAAAAAAAAAAAACTCATGATGAAGAAACAGCAGAAAAATCCTGGCAACATGAAAAAACAGTCCAGCGCAATACCCCATGGTACAATGAGTTAGTTACTGCAGAAGATTCCACTTATAAAGAAATGATTCCACTTATAAAGAAATGTTAGGGGTGGCACCTGTGGCTCAGTGAGTAGGGCACCGGCCCCATATATCAAGGGTGGCAGGTTCAAACCCAGCCCCAGCTGAACTGCAACCCAAAAACAGCCAGGTGTTGTGGTGGGCGCCTGTAGTCCCAGCTGCTCAGGAGGCTGAGGCAGAAGAATCACAGAAGACCAAGAGCTGGAGGTTGCTGTGAGTCCTGTGACATCACGGCACTCTACCGAGTGCGGTAAAGTGAGACTCTGTCTCTACAAAAAAAAAAAAAAAATCAAAAATGACAGAAGGGGAATTTAAAATACAGATGATGGAAACAATGAAGGAAATTGCTGAGTAAGTGGAAAATTACCAAAAGGAAATCCAAAAACAAAATCAAATAACAGATGAATGGTATGAAGAATATAGAAAGGATATAGCAGAACGAAAGGAATTGAAGCAGTCATTTTGGAACTTAAAGATGCAGTAGAAAGTATCAATAACAGATAGATCATGCAGAAGAAAGAATCTCAGAGGTAGAGGACAAATCTCTTGAGACAACTCAAAGTTAATAGGTAGGAAAAATAGAGAGAAAGCATAACGTTCACTGACAGAATTATGGGACTTCATGAAACATTCAAACATACAAGATATAGGTATCCCAGAAGGGGAAGAAGAATGCCTTAGAGGAATGGAAGCCATACTAGAAAATATTATAAATGAAAATTTCTCCAATATGACCAAAGATTCTGACACACTCCTTTCAGAGAGATATTGAACCCCAGGTTGCCTCAATTCAAATAGAGCTTCTCCAAGACACATTGTGATAAACCTGTCCAAAGTCAAGACAAAAGAAAAGATTCTGCAAGCTGCCAGGGGGTAAGCACCAATTGACCCACAGAGGCAAATCCATCAGGGTGACTGCAAATTTCTCTAATGAAACTTTTCAAACCAGAAGGCAATGGTCATCTAACATTAATCTATTTAAACAAAACCATTTCCAGCCCAGAATTCTATATTCTGCTAAGCTAAGCTTTAAAAGTGACAGAGAAATCAAATCTTTTACTGATATGCAAACATTGAAGAAATTTGCCACAACAAGACCAGCTCTACAGGGAATACTTCAACCTGTTCTACACACTGACTATCACAGTGGACCACCAACAAAGTAAGCACTCAGAAATTAAAGGACAGAACCTAGCTTCCACAAGGATGCAAAAGATAAACCTAACCAAAGGACTTTCACAAAATGAGATGAATAGAATGCTACCACACTTATCAATTATCTCAATAAATGTTAATGCCTTGAATTCCCCACTGAAGAGGCATAGACTGGCTGACTAGATAAAAAAACACAAGCCATACATTTACTGTCTGCAGGAAACACACCTAACCTCAAAAGACAAATTAAAACTCAGAGTTAAGGGTTGGAAGATAATTTTCCAGGCAAATGGAATTCAGAAGAAAAGAGGGGTTGCAATCTTATTTTCAGATACAAGTGGATTTTAAACAACTAAAGTCAAAAAGACAAAGATGGACACTTCATATTGGTCAAGGGAAAAATAAAACAGGAAGACATTTCCATTATAAATATTAAATGCTCCCAGATTCTTGAAACAGACCTTACTTAGTCTGAGCAATACGATATCCTATAATACCATAATAACAGGGGACATTAACACTCCTCTCACGGAGCTGCACAGATCCCCTAAACAGAAATTAAACAAAGAAATAAGGGACTTAAATGAGACCCCAGAACAACTGTGTTTGATAGAAATATATAGAACACTCCATCCCAAAGCTAAAGAATATAATTCTTCTCATCGGCCCATGGAACATTCTCCAAAATTGATCATATCCTAGGACACAAAACCAACCTCAACAGAATCAAAAGAATTGAAATTTCACCTTGTATCCTCTCAGACCACAAGGCATTAAAAATGGAACTCAACTCCAACAAAAAGTTCAACCCCACACAAAGGCATGGAAATTAAACAACCTTATGCTGAATGAGATTTGGGTGCAGGAAGAAATACAAGAGGAAATCATTAACTGCCTTGAGCATAACAACAATAAAGACCCAAGCTACCAAAAAATGTGGAATACAGCAAAAGCAGTCCAGAGAGGAAAATTTATCATTTTAGATGCCTACAACCAAAAAAATAGAAAGAGAACACGTCAACAAACTCACAAGCCATCTTATGGAATTGGAAACAGAAGAAAAATATAAGCCTAAACTCAGCAAAAGAAAAGAAATATCCAAAATTAAATCAGAGATTAATGAAATTGAAAACAAAAGAATCATTTAGAAAATTAATGAAACAAGGAGTGTTTTGTTGTTGTTGTTGTTGTTTAGACACAGTCTCACTATGTCACATTCAGTAGAGTGCTGTAGCATCACAGCTCACAGCAACTGCAAACTATTGGGCTTAAGAAATTATCTTGCCTCAGCCTCTCAAGTAGCTGGGAATACAGGCAGCCACCACAACGCCTGGTTATTTTTTGTTGCAGTTGTCATTGCTGTTTAGCTGGCCCAGGCGAGGTTCAAACCTGCCAGCCTTGGTGTATGTGGCCGATGCCGTAACCACTGTGCTACAGGTGCTATATCAAGGAGTTGTTTTTTTACAAAAATAAATAAAATAGATAAGCCTTTGGCCAGACTAACTGGAAATAGAAAAGTAAAATATCTAGTAACCTCAAACAGAAATGATAATGGGGAAATTACAACTGATGCCACAGAGATACAAGAGATGATCTCTGAATACTACCAGAAACTCTATGCCCAGAAATTTGACAATGTGAAGGAAATGGATCAATATTTGGAATCACGCCATCTCCCTAGACTTAGCCAGGAAGAAACAGATCTCCTGGTCCGACCAATTTCAAGCAGTGAGATCAAAGCAACAATAAAAAAATCTGCCAACAAAAAAATGCCTGGGCTGGATGGCTTCACACCAGAATTCTATCAAACCTTCAAAGAAGAGCTTATTCCCATACTGTAGAAGCTATTCCCAAAAATTGAGGGAAAGGAATCTTCCCCAATACAGTCTATGAAGCAAACATCACCCTGATACTAAAACCAGGAAAAGACCCAAATAAAAAGGAGAACTTCAGACTAATTTCACTAATGAATATAGATGCAAAAATTCTCAACTAAATCCTAGCCCATAGATTACAGCTTCTCATCAAAAAGTCATACATCATGATCAAGTAGGTTTCATCTAGGAATGCAAGGTTGGTTTAACATATGCATATCCATAACGTTATTCACTGTATCAACAGAAGCAAAAAAAAGACCATCTGATCCTCTCAATAGATACAGAAAAATCATTTGATAAAATCGAGCATCCTTTTCTAATTGGAACACTGAAGAGTATAGGCATAAGTGGCACATTACTTAAACTGATTGAAGCCATCTATGAAAAATGCATAGCTAATATTTTACTGAATGAAGTAAGACTGAAAGCTTTTCCACTTAGAACTGGAACTGGATAAGGTTGTCCTCTATTGTCACGCTACTCAAAATAGTGCTGGAAGAGGAACCAATACAATCAGGCAAGAGAAGGAAATAAAGGACATCCAAATGGGAGCAGAGGAAGTCAAACTATCCATCTTTGCTGATAATATGGTCTTATGCTTAGAGAGCCCCAAACACTCAACCACAAGACTCCTGGAAGTCATCAAAAAATATAGTAATGTTTCAGGATATAAAATCAATGTCCACAAGTCAGTAGCCTTTGTATATACCAATGATAGCCAAAATGAGAGGCTAACTAAGGACACAACCCCCTTCACCATAACTTCAAAGAAAATGATATACCTAGGAATATACCTAAAAAAAGAGGTGAAGGACCTCTATAAAGAAAATTATGAACACTCAGTCATAGAAGAAGCCCAAGTGCCCATCAACACATGAATGGATTAATAAACTGCAGTATATGTATACCATGGAATACTATGCAGCCTTTAAAAAGATGGAGATTTTACCTCCTTTATGTTTACATGGATGGATCTGGTAAAGTATCTCAAAAACTGAAGAAAAAGTATTCAATGTACTCAGTACTTTTATGAAACCAAGGTCCCATATGTACAGAAAAGATACTATCTAGTATTGGGTCTACTTCTTTTGAGTTGAATATTGTGTTTTTGTTCTGTTCTTTTTTATAGACCTTTTTTTTTTTTTTGTAAAAAAAATGGAAATGGAGCCAAGTGGCTAAGGGAACTGTGTGATAGTCTTTATGAGATTCAGAAAAAGTGATACCTCAGAACTACTTCAACAACAGTGACAACAACAAGGCTTCTGATGGAAGCTTTTGAGAACCAGATGGTCCCCTTTTTGGAGGAAGAGTTGTCCTAATCAAGGCATTTAAATCTCAGTAATAAAACTGCATGAAATTTCATCCCCCTCACCTGCCACCATAGGTTGTTGGAACCGTTGGTATCCTGTTTGTATCAAACAGATGTTTAAGAAAACTTTAGTGTATACAAATCCACATACAACTGTTTTAAATGACCAAGTGTTCTTCCCTAGGACAGTCTTTTAACATTTTAATTAGTTTAAATCTAATTTAGGCCAAATTCTTTAATTGATCACCTCAAATATTCAAATACAATCACCTCAAATACCAAGATCTTAAAGGTGGTATAATCTCTTAATTTATAAATATGTTTGATAATATAGATTCTCATGGTATAGGAATTTAAACAAATTTTAAGGACCATTGTTTTATTTACCTTTAAGATAGAAATTTCAAAACATTGTTTGAAGCATCATTAAGTATATATTTTTTAATATGTATTGGCTTCCTTCAGTACGTATTTATTATAACAAATGTTATTTTAAACTTGTGGTAAAGTTTTTAAAACTTTTTTCATGTACTCAAAGTTTCCATTAGTTTGTTAATGCTGTTGTTTCAGCAACATTGTTTAGAAATTTAATAATATTTTAATAACTTTATATTCATGTAAAGTGGTTTACCATCTTACATATAGGAAGAGCTATCAATACATTTTGCATCTCTGTGGCAAACTCACAGATTTGTCTCTTTTTACAGTTCTAGGATTTTCCACGGAAGGAGATTTTGAAGATTATGTTAAGAAAGAGAATAACTCTCAAAAAGTTCTGGCTGCTATTGTTTTTGACCACAACTTCAAAAATAGCAATGATCCTCTGCCACTTAAGGTAAGAAAGTTTATGGACAAAGCTCATACCTGAACTCATAATTTCAAGACCTTTAATGAAATGTTTGGATCACCATTCCATTTTTTAAGGTGAGAGACTATAACTTTTCCAACATTATACTGCTTGTAAATGCAAGAGCAAGCATTGGAATGTGCATTTATTATAGCCTTATGAGGGAAGAATTGTATTCAGCACCTAAAAGGCCTTGTTCATAAAATGGAATCATAGGAAACATTTGCAGCTGCAGATAATACCTTTGCCTTGTATTTGGTATGTACTTGTCTGTAGCCCTGCAGACAGTGAAGAAAATGCACATTTCCCAGACCAAAGTGCTCCATGTCATAAAGCAGTTGCATCTTCTCAGGCAAAGAACAAAGCACAAAAATTTCCTCTTTATTTTGAGTGAATCTCACAATTTCTCTTCTAATCATACATTTAGAAAATAACTCCAAGATTTTGGCAGCATGAATCAAAATTACAACATCTGCAGACACTGAGGAAGATTCTGATAACAGCCCCCAAGAAAGACAAGAAAGGACCTGGCTTTGTATTTGGTGTCTCTGTTGAAAGGGAAATAACCAAAATACAAAATAGATATGCACACAGCCAAAATTCTTCACTTAGGTTATAGATGATTGTCAATGGAACAAAAAAGTAAGGAAGATCACCAGTTTATAACTAGGGTTATAGTCATCTTTCTGTTCCATCACTCCCTCACTTCCTCCCAGGTGCCAACTTCAGATTGACTTATTGTAGGCTATTGATCTAGGCTCAACAGTGTGTGTTGATCCTGGCCAAAACATTTTTGATGCAATGTCAAATTTTGCCTCTTCTGCCTTGTACAGTTTCCTTCACAATGCCACCTCCCTTGGCTTGCTCTCACTTACCATTTGTTATTGCTGCTACAACTCTGTCAACATTATCTCTTCTGACCACACACATGCCGTTCCTCCTTTATTCTCCCAGGAATACCTTAACAACATCTCTGTCACTGAATTTATTCAAGAACGTAAATATACATGTTTTTCTCAACTAGCATTTTAGCTCCTTGAGGCATAGGACCTGCCTCTTTGAGTATGTCATGAGTCTCTTCTAAAGCTTTTGTCTTGGTAACTGAATCTATGACTGCTCACCAAGACCTATGGCACCTGCCTTCTCCTCCTCTTACTGATATCTCTAGTCCAACCCTTCTGGTTTTTGGCAGTTCTTGCTCCATTTGTTGTCTCGTAATATTACTTAGGCTCAGTATGATGTAACTTGAAGTTTATGTTGTTCTCCAAAATTAGTATTGTCTTCTCATTTAATAATTATGTATGCAACACTACACATTTACATTTTATCACATTCTTCCTCTGTTCCCCTATAGGATTCTTCCCTATGTTATAATCACTTTTAAGAGAGGAAGAGATTTTCCTCCCAGAACACCATGCTTGGATGACATAAAGCAAAGAGAAATATTTTGGTATATTTCAGTTTAGCATGCAGCCTGACTTCCAGGGAAACATTCAAAATAACGTGAAAGTTGCCAGTGCATTTGCTTACTATAAACTCACAGACTATGTCCAAGTGTTATTGGCACTTCAATATAAAATTTCACAAAGTTAAGGAGAACAAATTTAAAGGAAGCAAGGTTAAGTTTAGGTGTGGTCACAGCATATGATGTGCCTTTATGATATATTTGCTCTCATTTCCTAATGTTCAGGATCTACTCCAGCACTCATCAATCAGTCTACCATAAAATCACATATTACCAGTTGTACATTAACTTCTTTTTGTTTTTCATTCTTGTTTGTTTGCTTATTTGTTTGGTTCATAGACAGTGTTTATTTCTTATTACTCCTTTTAGGTAAAATATTACCTGCGTTTTAGCAATTTTCCGAAGGGGAAACTCTCCCAGAATGAAGAGATTTTGAGAAAAAGAGACTGGTTCACAAGTTTTCTCTTTCCACCTCTCCCTACAGTGGGACCCAGAAACTTTGAAGCTAATGGGGGGAGTCCTGGTGAGCAGATCTTTAACCATACTTATCTTTATATCCCAGTTGTATGGTAAGAACCATCACATATTTATAATTATATTTCTTCATCCTTTTAATCAAAGCTGCTTATTTTTGACTTACTATGTTGGTGATTTTTTAATGTGTCCAAAATCCCATACAAAAAATTCCTATACATTATGTTTTCATTATCTCTTATCCCTTTCTGATCTTTACCATTGTATGTCTTTAAATTTTTTTTTTTTTTTTTTTTTGAGACAGACAAGCTGTCATCCTGGGTAAAATGTGGTGGCATCACAGCTTACAGCAACCTGAAACTTCTAGGCTTAAGCGATTCTCTTGCCTCAGCCTCCCAAGTAGCTGGGACTACAGACGCCTACCACAATACCTGGATATTTTTTTTTTTTTTTTTTTTGTAGAGACAGAGTCTCACTTTACTGCCCTCGGTAGAGTGCCATGGCGTCACACGACTCACAGCAACCTCCAGCTCTTGGGCTTACGTGATTCTCTTGCCTCAGCCTCCGAGCAGCTGGGACTACAGGTGCCCGCCACAACACCCGGCTATTTTTTTTTTGTTGTTGTTGCAGTTTGGCCGGGGCTGGGTTTGAACCCGCCACCCTCGGTATATGGGGCCGGCGCCCTACTCACTGAGCCACAGGCACCGCCCAATGCCTGGATATTTTTTTTTGTTGCAGTTGCCATTGTTGTTTTAGCTGGCCTGGGCTGGGTTCAAACCCACTACCCTTGGTGTATGTGGCCAGCATCCTGCCTACTGAGGTATGGGTGCCGCCCTCTTTATATGTTCATGTAGATTTACTTACGAAATTTTGAAACTAATGACTTAATGAACATGTTTACAGATACTGACACAGCCTGGTTTAATAATAACTATTATTATTATGTTGGGTTGATGAATAATCTTTAATATAATTAGAGAACTTTAACATTTATTATGGAAATTACCATCTAAAAGTATTTAGTTTGAAGTGTGAAGCTTTGCTTTTACCAACAACTTTACAAATTTATCTTAAGAAAATTATTCAGTGGAAGAAACAAGCAATTGACCAGTTTAGCATAGTTCTTAAAAATTTGAAATAATCTACATCTTAAGTGTGGCAAATGATAAAATATTAAATTAAATATAATTTGACAGACATTGTTGGTCATTGAAATAATCATCATTAGATCTTAGGTAAAAAGCAAAATTTGGGACTATATTATCAAAATCTAGCTATAAAAACTGCATATTCATTAGCATAAAACTGGGACAGATATCCAAAAATGAAAATGCTGTCTATGTTAAGGGATTAAGATTGTGTTGTGTGTTTTCTTTGAAGAATATTTTGATCATTTTTTAAGTCATAAAATTTGAAAGGAAATCTTACGCTTTTTCTAAATTATATTACCACATTATGAGCTTAGTTGGGCTATTACTTGATAAGTGTTAGTTTGTTGAAAAACATAGAAAGCTGGACAAGGCTAAAATTTGTCAAATACATATGTAGAAACCCAAATCCACCACTAGAGTAAAGATTGCCAACCTAGGGAACATCTCTGGTAGTGGTAGCCAAACTGAGAATATGCTCCTAGGTAGAAACCCCTAAAAAATTGATTTTATGCATATATAAGGATATTAATGGCTGTGTTGTTTGCACAAGTTGGAGGCAATTGTAACTCCTTAGTTAGGGCAACTAATTTGAAAAACTGCATTAGACATATACATAGCAGCAGCATCATAAAAATAGAACTAGGTGAATACCATGTATAACAAAATTTCATGTACCTACATGAGAATATATGCAAACAAAATACCAAAACACATTTTAGAATAAACAGAACTAGGTGAATAAAGCGTGTAACACAATTTCATGTACCTACATAAAAACATATGCAAACAAAATACCAGCATATTTTTTAGAATAATACATAAAAATGTAAGGACACTCATAAAACACAGAATGATTGCTGATGGGAAAGATGAGAAGGCAAGGGAAATAGGAAAGCAAAAGAATAAATCAATAAAATGGGTTAAGGGGCATGAACAAATAAGTTATGAGCCAAGGAATATCATTAACTCTGTCCTCTGTATTTGAAGCTAAAAATGTGTGTGTATACAAACACTTAAATGTGAACATAATATTTTAAAAGTAACTTAATAAATGAATTTATTAAAGTACAAGCCAAATTTGTATTGATTGAATTACCTACTTGTTACCATAAACTCTTATTTTTTATTTGATATACTTTCATTTCCTTTTTTTCAGGTTAATATGAGGGTGCAAAGAAATAGGGAACAATGGGGCGGTAACTGTGACTCAAAGGAGTAGGGTGCCGGCCCCATATGTCAGAGGTGGTGGGTTCAAACCCATCCCTGGCCAAAAACTGCAAAAAAGAAAAGGAAAGAAATAGGTAACAATGTTTGCATTTGTTAGAGTCTCTCTAACAATTGTGTACAGCCCCCACGAGGTGAGCCATACACCCTAACATTGTGCCCATTAAGTGGGAGCACACCGATCTCCCTCCTTCTATCATCTCCCCTTTCCCGCTCCCCCATCTGAATTGAGGTTTTCTCTTGTGTGGGCATGTATTAGATTGCCTACTTTCTGTCTTCATACATTGGAATCAGTACATTGGATCTTGCTTTTACAAAAAATTCATTTGTGACACTTTACTAAGAAGAATGTGTTTCAACTCTATCCAGGTTAATACAAAAGATGTAAGGTCTCCATCTTTTTTATGGCTGAATAGTATTTCATGGCATACATATACCACATGTATACAATACCATTCCTGGATTGATGGGCATTTAGGTTGTTTCCGCATCTTGGTGATTAGTGATTAAAAATTAGCGGCAATCAACAATCTAGTGAAAATGTCCTTATGATAAAATGTTTTTCCTTCTGGGTAGATGCTTAGTAATGGGATTGCAGGATCGAATGGAAGGTCTATTATGATTCTTTGAGGATTCCCCATACTTCTTTCCAAAGAGGCTGTATTATTTGCAGTTCCACCAACATTATAAAAGTGTTTTCTTGTCTAAACATCCACACCAGCATCTGCAGCTTTGAGATCTTAGGATTTAGGCTGTTCTCACTGGGGTTAGGTAACATCTCAGGGTGGATTTGATTTGTATTTATCTAATGATTAGGGATGATGAGCAATTTTTCATTTGTTTGTTAGCCATTCATCTTTATTCTTCAAAGAAGTTTCTGTTCACATCTCTTGCCCAGTGATAGGCGGGATTGTTTGCTTTTTTGTTGTTGATGTGGATCAATTTCATTCCCTGTAGATTCTAATTGTCAGTCCTTTGTTATAACATGTAAATATTTTTTTCTATTCCTAAGGTTGTCTCTTTGCTTTAATTGTTCTACCCTTAACTGTGTAGAAGCTTTTCAGCTTAATTACGTCCCACTTGTTTATTTTTGTTGTTGTTGCAATTGCCACTGAAGTCTGGTTCATAAAATCTTTCCCAGGCCAATATCTTCAAGAGATTTTCCCACACTTTTAATATTTTTATCATTTCATGTCTTAAATTTAAATATTTTATCTATCTTGAGTCAATTTTTATAAGTGATGAAAGGTGCAGGTCCAATTTCAGTCTTTTACATGTGGTTACGCAGTTCTCTCAGCACCGTTTGTTGAATAGGGATTCTTTTCTGCACTGTTTGCTTTTGTTTGGTTTATGGAAGACCAGACAGCAATAAGAGAATGGTTTTATCTCTTGGTTTTCTATTCTATTCCATCTATGTCTCTATTTTTGTACCAATATCTTGCTGTATTGATCATTGTGGTAGAGGATGTCTCCAGCTTTGTTTTTATTACTAAGAATGGCTTTGGCTAAACGGGGTTATTTCTAATTTCATACAAGAAGAAGAAGAAGAAGTATTTTTTCCAGTTCTTCAAAATATGCTGTTGGCAATTTAATGAGAATTGCATTAAACGTGTAGATTGTTTGGGGTAGTATAGACATTTTAACAATGTTGATTCTTCCCAGTCAAGAGCATGGTATGTTCTCCCACTTGTCAATATCGTCTGCTATTTCTTTGCTTTTTTTATAGGGTTGGTTTTTTTTTTTTTTTTTTTTTTTTTTGCAGTTTTTGGCTGGGGCCGGGTTTGAACCCACCACCTCTGGTATATGGGGCTGGCACCCTACTCCTTTGAGCCATAGGTGCAGCCCTGCTATTTATTTTCTTATGGCTTCCTAATTCTCTTTCTAGAAAGCCTTCACCTTTTTTGTTAGGTATATTCCTAGGTATTTCCTTTTCTTTGAAGCTACTACAAAGGGAATTATGGCCTTTATTTCTTGTCAAGTTGTCTATTATTGGCATACACAAAGGCTAATGATTTGTAGACATTGGTTTTATACCCTGAGATGTTACCATACTTCTTGATCACTTCCAGGATTCTTCTGTTGAGTCTCTGGGGTTTTCTAAGATCATATCTTTGGCAAAGAGCAAGAGTTTGACATCCTCTGCCTCCCTTTGTATGCCCTTTATATCATTTTCTTGCCTGATTGCATCAGCTAGAACTTCCAGAACTATGTAAGCTAGTAGTGGTTCCTACTAGTGGTTCCTTGTCTGGTTCCAATTCTAAGTGGAAAAGCTTTCAGTTCACTCAGTATTACATTGACTGTGGGTTTGTCATACGTTGCTTCGATCAGGTTAAGAAATGTTTCATCTATGCCTATATTCTTAAGTGTTCTTGTTAGAAAAGAATGCTATATTTTGTCAAATGCTTTCTCTGCATTTATTGAGAGGATTACATGGTCATTGTTTTTGCTTCTATTGATATGATGAATTACATTTGTAGATTTCTCTATGCTAAACCAATCTTTCATCCCTAGAATAAAGCCTACTTGATCATACTGTATAATTTTTTTAATGTGTAGCTATAATCTATTTGCTAAGATTTTATTGAGGATTTTTGCTTCAATATTATATTCATTAGTGGAATTGGTATGTAGTTCTCCTTTTTAGGTGAGTACTTCCCTTGTTTTGGTATCAGGTGATGTTTGCTTCATAGAACATGTTGGAGCCTTCCTTCTAAAGGTTTGCAGTATGGGTACCAGCTCTTCTGTAAAGGTTTGATAGAATACTGGTGTGAAGCAATCTGGTCCAGGGATTATTTTATTGTTGGAAACTTTTTTATTGTTTCTTCAATTTCAGCGCTTGATATGGTCTGTTCAAGAGATCTGTTTCCTTCCGGTTGAGTCTAGGGAGCTGGTGGGATTCCAGGTATTGGTCCGTTTCCTCTACATTGTCAAATACCTGGGCATAGAGTTTCTTGTAGTAGTCAGAGATAATTTCTTGAATCACTGGGGTATTTGTTATTTCCCTTTCTTCATTTCTGACTGAGGTTAAACAGAGATCTTACTTTTTAGCTTTTGGTGAATCTGGCCAATGGTTTGTCAATTTTTTTTTTTTTTTTTTGTAGAGACAAAGTCCTAATGAGTAATGATATTGAACATCTTTTCTTTTTCTTTTTTCTTTTAGAGACAGAGTTTCACTTTGTCACCCTGGGTAGAGTGCTGTGGCGTCACAGCTCACAGCAACCTCAAACTCTCGGGCTTAGGCCATTCTCTTCCCTCAGCTTCCCGAGTAGCTGGGACTACAGGTGCCCGCCACAGAGTAGCTGGGACTACAGGTGCCCGCCACAATGCCCGGCTATTTTTTTGTTGCAGTTTGGCTGGGGCCGGGTCTTGAACCCGCCACCCTCGGCATATGGGGCCGGCACCCTACCCACTGAGCCACAGGTGCCACCTTGGTTTGTCAATTTTAATTATCTTTTGAAGAACCAACTTTTTGTCTCATTGATTTTATAAATGATTCTTTTGTTTTCAATTTCATTTATTTCTGATTTAATTTTGGTTATTTTCTCTTACTAGGTTTTGGATTTCCACTTATTTAAGATGATTTTGTGGCTCAGTGAGTAGGGCACCAGCCCCATATACCGAAGGTGGCAGGTTTAAACCCAGCCCCGGCTGAACTGCAACCAAAAAATAGCCGGGCGTTGTGGCGGGCACCTGTGGTCCCAGCTGCTCGGGAGGCTGAGGCAGTAGAATCGCAAAAGCCCAAAGCTGGAGGTTGCTGTGAGTCCTGTGACGTCATGGCACTCTACCAAGTGGTAAAGTGAGACTCTGTCTGTACAATAAATAAATAAACAAATAAAAAAATAAGATGATTCATTAGGTAGTTGAAGTACTCCCTTTCTCTTTTTCAGATGTAAGTGTCTAATGCAATAAATTTCCTTCTTATGACTGTTTTTGCAGTATCCCACAGGTTTTAATAGCTCATATATTCATTATTGTTATGTTTGACAAATTAAAAATTTTCCTCCTTTATTTCTTCCTTGACCCAACTGCCATTCAGCATAAGGTTGTTTAATTGCCATGCCTTTGTGTGGGGATGAAAAGTTTTGTTGGAGTTGAGTTCCACCTTTATTGCCTGTTGGTCTGAGAAGATACAAGGTATAATTTCCATTCTTTGAATTTTGTTGAAATTTGAATTGTGCCCAAGGATATGATCAATTTTAGAGAATGTTTCATGGGCTGATGAGAAGAATGTATATTTCTTAGTTTTGGGATAGTGTATTTTGCATATGTCTATTAAGCACAGTTGTTCTAGGGTTTCATTTAAGTCCCTTGTTTCTTTGTTTAGCTTTTGTTTAGAAGATCTGTGCAGTTCTAAAAGAAGTATTTTAAGTCTCCAGCTATTATGATGTTAAGGATATCATATTGCTCATACCAATTAAGGTTTGTTTCATGAATCTGGGAACATTTAAGTTGGGTGCATAAATATTAAATATTTAGAATTGAAATGTCCTCTTGTTCTATTGTTCCCTTCACCAATACAAAGTGATCATCTTTGTTTTCCATAACTTCAGTTGCTTTAAATCCACATGTATCTGAAAATAATATTGTGACCCCTCCTTTGTCCTAATTTCCATTTGCCTAAAATATTATTTCTCAAACCTTCACCCTGAATCTTGATTTGTCTTTTAATGTAATTGTGTTTCCAGGAGACAGCATATAAATGGCTTGTGTTTTTCTTATTCAGTCAGCCAGCCTGTGCCTCTTCAGTGGGGGGATTTCAAGCCATTAAAATTTATTGAGAGAATTGATGAGTGTGGTGGAGCACTCTGTATATTATTTTTGGAGCACTCTGTATCTTAGTTTTATCCTTTCCACCATTGTGGAAAGTAGATTTTGTCCTTTAGTTTGTGGGTATTTACTGTGCTGGTGGTCTATTGTGATGGACAGTGTGGAGAATAGGTCTGAGTATTTCCTGTAGAGCTGGTCTTATTGTGGCCAATTTCCTCAATGTTTGCATATCAGTAAAATATTTGATTTCTCCATGGACTTTGAAGCTTAGTTTAACAGGAAACAGAGTGGTGGGTTGAAATTGTTTTGTATAATAAGGTTAAAGGTAGATGACTATTCTCTTCTGACTTGGAAAGTTTCAGTTGAAAAGTCCACCGACACCCTTTTGGTTGGCCTATGTAGGTCAATTGGCCCTTACTCCTGGCTTCTTGCAGAATTTTATCTTTTATCTTGATTTTGAATAGGTCCATTATAATATCTCTTAGAAGTGCTCTATTTGTGTTGATATGACCCAGAGTTAGTTATCCCCTCTAAAAAGAGTGTTTCAGAATCTTTAGTGAATCTTCAGAAATTTTCATTTATGATAACCTTCAGCAAGGCTTCCATTCCTTTGGGACATTCTTCTTCTCCTTCAGGGATACCTATAACTTATAGGTTTGAATACTATGAAATCCTATAATTCTCTGAGTGAAAACTCTGCTGGCTCTGTCTTGTTTTCTGTCTCTTTTACTGCCTGGGTTAGCTCAAGAGCTTTATCCTCTACGTCTGAGAGTCTTTCCTCTCCACAGTTTAATTTGTTATTGATTCTTTCTACTGCATCTTTAAGTTCCCTGATGGACTCCTTCAAGTTCCACCATATTCTTTCTATATTCTTCATATCTTTCATCCATTTATTTAGGGTTTTTTAATTTCCTTTTGATTATTTTCCTTTTTTTCATCAATTCCCTTTATTGTTTTTGCCATCCATATTTTAAGTTCCCTTTCTGTCATTTCCATTATTTCTCTATATGTAGAATCCTCTGTGACAGCTACTTAATGATCTCTTGTGGGGGGTTGATCTGTTATGGGTTTTCATTGTTTTACCAACCATATTTTAAATTGCAATTCTGTTTATTCCATAATTTCTTTATAGGTGGAATCCTCTGTTGTAGCTACCTCTTGATCTCTTGAGGAAGGATGGTTGATCTATTCTGGTTTCTCATGTTGCCAGAATTTTTCTGTTGGTTCCTCCTCATAAGTGTTTTCTTCTTGTTCATTTCCTTCTCCTATTTTTCCTTTCACTTCCTTTTTCTGTTTCGAATACTTTGTCTCTGTGCTTAAGTGTCAAGGTGTCCTTTTTGGTATAGGGCCAAAGGAAGAATGGAGTAAAGAACAATAATGGAGAAAAAAGAGAAATAGAGAGAAAATTAAGGCAACTGGCTCAGCACCTGGCTCAGTTAGGGTGCCAGCCATATGCACTGGGGCTAGTGGGTTCGAACTTGGCCTGGGCCTGCCAAACAACAATTGCAACAACAACAACAAATATAGTCAGTCATTGTGGCAGGCACCTGTAGTCCCAGCTACTTGGGAGGCTGTGGCAAGAGAATTGCTTAAGCCCAAAGAGTTTGAGGTTGATGTGAGCTGTGACACCATAGCACTCTACCAAGGGTGACATAGTGAGACTTTGTCTCAAAAAAAAAAAAAAAATGCCGGGGAGAGGCTAAAAGGAAAAAATTGAAATAGAGAGAAGAACAGAAAGAAGAGAGAGATAGGAGTATTAGTGGTGTTCAGCAGGGTGTTTTGCCCCACAACCACAATTCTAGGCCTCTGGGTTGTCAAGCTCAGTGGGTCCTTTGAGGTTGGGAGTTCCTTACCAGGCTGACCTGACACAAGACCCCACTTCTGCCAATTATAAAAAAAAAAAAATCAGTAGTATGTCACTGTGGCAACCTACCAATACCACACTTCCAAAGGCCAAACCTTGAAGGCCTCCCTAGACCAGTGTTCAAGGTCTCCTTGAACTAGGTCAATGATGTGTGGTGCAATAGACCCAAGGTTTGATATCCTTCTAAGAAGATTGTTTCAGAATCTTTAGTGAATCTTGGGAAATTTTCATTTATGATAACCTTCAGTAGGTCTTCCATTCCTTTGGGACATTCTCAGAATGAAGCTTTCTCTCAAAAATGGATACAGAATATAATAGAATAAAACAGATCAGAAAAAAGAAAATAATAATAATGAAAATATATAAAGAAAATTGAAAACAAAATTATATAAGATTAAAAAGGAATATTCTGTTTTTTGTTTGAGAAATTTATGTGGGAACATAAGGAAAATAAAAAATCTCTACAAAAAGAGTGAGGAAAGGGCAGAAATGGAAAGGATGAAAGAATAAAAGGGGCAGAAAAGCCATAGCAAAAATGGAACCTTTACTGGTAAAAACAGTAAAATTAAGAAATTAAATTACAGCAAAAAAAAAAAAAAAAGAAAGAAAGAAACTAAAGTAAAAAAACAAAAACTAAGAAAAACAAATTGAAAAAAGAAAAGAAATATATCTATATGTTGTAGTATATTGCCTGGAAACCAAGTGGTGCCCTGGTGTTAGGAAACACTAATCACACTACTGGTTCTGCTGTATGAGATGTGTGTGTGTTTTGGGGGGGGTCTGAAGCTACTCTCTGGTTGCCAAGGATACCTGGTCTTGTCTTCCTGATTTATTTGTGCTCAATCCCAACAGGATTGAGCTGAAGTCTACTAAGACTACTTAAGAGACACCCTCAATCTTTTCAAATAATGCCCTGTTGACCACAATTTGGCTTTCCTGAAGGAGTGGGGTCCACCCAACTCCCCATAAGGGTGGCTGCCCAACACAGCAGGCATGCCCAGAACTAGCCTAGTGCTAGGATACTGTGGGCTGTTCCTTCCAGGTAGCATTCCCACAATGGTATTGCCCTGCTAGCAACCAAACAATGAGAGCTCTACATGCCAGGTGGCTCAATCCTAGCCATTGGACACTTTTGAAGTTCACTCCCTCATTTAAGCTCTCCCAAGGTAGCTCTAGTGAGTACCCAAGTCCAAAAAAATAAAATAAAATCTGCAGGACATGACTTCCCTGTCTCTAGCCTCCCACTGGGGGGCAGGTCGGCCCTGCTGGCATCCAAGTACTTGCCTTCTGTGTCAGTCTTCCCCACTGCTTCTGACATCTTTGTTGGCTGCTACGGTCCCCTGGTATTTCTCTGTGCCCCCAAAGTGATGTTTCTGGGCAAGACACCCTAGCAAGAGGTGACTGAAATCCTCTCTCTCTTGTCTCACCATGAGTGGCTGCTAAAGAGATGTCTCTAGTCTGACATCTTCCTCCTAAATTTCAGTAGTAAAGATTTTTGGTGTTAGAAAATAGAAGGATGTGGGGATGTGGCAGCAATAAGGAAAATAACTGAATAAATGAAAATCATTCTATGATGCTATTTAAGAATTTTTGATGCAAGCAAGCTTTGTTGAACTGAATTCCAGAGATGAAAAACTCTTCATAGGTGAGCATAGAGCTTCTATGTTGCCCTTACCTGGGAGCAAGTTTTTGATCTGGGTGTAAGTGGGTCAGTTATACATAACTACAGTTTGTGCAGATAGGGGGAAAGTATTCATGCATTTAACAATCATAGGGATTGGTGAGATGTATTAGAATCTGAATAGCTCAATTTTTTTTAAAAATGCATGTTTCAGTTTATGTGTTTTCTCTCTACTAATTCTGAAAGTTTTGCTGAGTAGCCAGCAGTGGGAGTTAGCTAGAAAGCATGGAAAAATCCATGCAGTCTTATAGGTCTTGTATGTTGTTGTCCTCAGAACTAGCTGCTCAGAGACTCAGAGATAAGCACGGCACACAGAATGATTATTATGAGAGGGAGACCAAGGCTTAGCTCAGGCCATTGGTAACTTCCCACATTTATTGGGTGTTTTTATACATAGCACTAGTCAAAAGAAAAGAAAAGGTATAAAAATAGAAAAAGGAACATATAATGGTGAAATATAAAGACTGCTAAGAAATTCTTTGTTCAGCACACATGCTGCTAGACACATACATAGTTAGTTCTAAATCGGGAACCTTTTGCTCAACACTGAAGGCTTAACCACAATGGCTTCTAGCTGTCTTGTTCTTGATTGATTAGTTCCCTAAAACTTAAGAAAGAATAGTTTGCTAAAAGGAGAATAGAGCAGAGCACTCCTTCCCGTAACCTCCACAGGTGCCTAGCCCCCAGCTGCAACCGTGCAAAGTCCTCTGGTAACTTTCCTTTCTGTGAACATCTAACCGATTGTTCTTACTAGCCTGGGCATATCCACAAAGAAAGAAGTTTTTCCATCTTAGGGCAATGTTCCTCGGGGAGCACATGAGGCCATGTCACTTGCTTTGGTTGGGGGGCCAGTACCTCTCCATTGTACTGTGGGAACCTAATAGAATCCCAAGATGAACCAAAACGCTCCAAAACTGCAGCCCAGTCCTGTCCTACTTTAGAGCCTGAGAAAATATTAGTTTTGCTGCAGTAGATGGTGAATTGCACAGAGCAAAGAAGAGAGAGATCCTGTTGTCACTTGAAAGCAGAGATGAGCTTGCTTTAATTAAAGCTGAAGTTTTGGTTTAGCTCAACTAAACTCTATGGAATTTGAATGATTAGTTCTCCACTGTACCTTTATGCTGGAAGTTAGCATCTTTAAGAAAAGAAAATAAAAAATTATTCTTTATCATCCACTGTTTTTTTATCATAATGTCTGGCATAAAATCCAAAGTTATATAATATACAATGAAGGATGAAAATGTTACCCAATATCAAAAATAAAACAGAGCCTATACAAATAGTTGGGTAGATATTGGAATTAGCAGATCAGGACTTTAATATTAAAGAAATGCTTAGTCTAAAACAGGTCTAGAAGTAAAGAAAAAAAGGAAACAATAACAGATGAAACATAGAGAAACAAACAATATTCTGGTAGGATATACATAACCATAGGAAAGTCATGTTTACCTCTAAACATAAAGAAAAAGTTTACTTGCATATTAAACCATGTCCGTTGCAACAAAAATTGTGACGCATAGAAAAAGGCAAGGAAAAACATCACCTGAAAATACAAAGCAATCATTAGAATCAGACTCAGATATCAGAATTTGAAGCCATGGGGAAATTTAAAATAACTTTTATTAACATGTTAAAATTTAATGGAGAAGGTAGATAACATGCAAGATAAAATGGCTTATTTCAGTAGAGAGATAGAAACTACAAAAATTAAAAGGAAATGCTAAAATTAAAAAACACAGTGACAAAGATGAACAATGTGTAATATGGCTCATCAGTACACTCAAAATGGCCAAGGATAAACCAGTGAACTGAAAGATAGATCAAACAAAGAACAACTTGTTAAGAATATTGAAAAAATATTGAATAGTTGAAGACTTCCAATTCTTGGGAGATAGTATAGGCTTACTTTTTTCTTTTCCTCTCACTAAATACAATTGAAAACACTGAATATTATTATATTACATTGTATATTACATATTATATTATATCTTATTATACAATCATAAGAAAACTCTGAGAAGTAAAGAAACTATATCAACTGGGGTCCTCTGGACCCAAAAAATATTATGGTGAAAGTTTCTCCTAGAAGGAAAAGAAAGAGAATAGTGCAGAAAGTTTTTTTGCTGTTGTTTTTTGGGGGATTTTTTTTGCAGTTTTTGGCCGGGGCTGGGTTTGAAACCACCACCTCCAGCATATGGGGCAGGCGCCCTACTCCTTTGAGCCACAGGTGCAGAAAGTTTCCGCCCAGTGCAGAAAGTTTTTAAGGAAATAATGGCTGATAATTTTCTAAAGTTAGAAAGAGACAACAAACCACGGATCTAGAAAATCCTGGAGAACATCAAGCATTATAAAACAGGAAAAAGGAAAAAAACAAGAACTACCTGCTTAACCATATCATATTAAAACTTCCTAAAATCAGTGATATGGAGAAAACTTTGAAGGCAGCTGTGTTGAACCAGTGTAAGACACCTTCCTACAGGGGAACAAGAGAAGAATCACATCTCTTGTGAGAAGCCATTTAAGCAAATAGATAATGGGTTAATGTTTAGTGTTGAGAAAAAAACTCTGTTGACCAGCAATTTGTTGACCCAATGAGAATACCCTTCCAAAATGAAAGAGAAATAAAGAATTTTTTCCAAACACAATAAATAAAACAAAAAAACTCCAGAATTTAATGTCAGTACACCTATTCTTACAAAAAAAGTAAAGTTCTTCATTAAAGGATTATAATGTAGGAAAGAATATTTGTTGAACAAATAAATTAAGAGCATGACAAATGCAATGAATTCAGGTTCAATACAATCTCTTATTTTAGTTGCTCCAAAAGATAACTGTGAAGCAATAATGATGTTTAATGTGATTACAGTGCATATAAAATTTAAATGTATAACAATGGCACAAAGGATGGTAGGGAAGAATTTGGAATATATTGCTATTAAATCTGTCCATTCATGAGTTAATATAGTAATCTTAAGATTTCTATCTTTAGAAAGACATATTTGCAAGGCTGGCATCTGGGAATTTGGCACAAAACACATTCCCTAACTGAAAAGGGTGTCTCACTGTGACTAAACTTATTTGCCCAAACAGTGTGGTTTATGGTGAACATCTGATTTTTTTCAATTCTTCAATTTGGGTATAAGTTAGGCAGAGAGTACATATGCAACCACCCCTTTAGTAAAACCCTTGAGTCATGAGTGGTCTTCCCTGAGCAGAAACATTACATACGTGACACTTCAGATCATTCATTCTTAGTGCGCTCGTGGGAGACAACATATACATAGACTTCAGCATACTCCACTTGTCTCTGCTTCCCTTTGTGGTCCTATTGTGCATTATTTTGCTCCAATAGACCTTAGTCTTTAGTATGTCATATTCTGAATCCCATAAGCACTAACAAATCCCTGAAAATGTGGGTGGACCTGGAGACCTCCAGAACAAGGTGCCATATATGTGAAGTGGTATATTAGTTAAAGATGGACTGAGAAATTATTTTAAAATATATATTTTAAATCCTATGAGAGTCTCTGAGAAAGTTTTGTAAAAAGAAGTATTACAAATAGCTTAAGAAAAAAATTCTCCACCTCTTCAAAGGAAACATAAAGCATTTTGTCTTATATAAATATTAAACAAAGACCTCTCTCTGGAGAAGACAGAAAAATGGCCAAAAAGTATATGAAAAGGTACTCAATCTCACTAAGCATAAGGAAAATAAATATTGCAATCACTGTGAGATATCACACATAGGATCGCTATCATAAAGCCAAGAGACAAGAAATGTTGGTAGGGGGCAGCACCTGTGGCTCAGTGACTAGGGTGCCAGCCCCATATACCGTGGGTGGCCGGTTCCAACCCGTCCCCGGCCAAACTGCAACAAAAAATAGCTGGGCGTTGTGGTGGGCACCTGTAGTCCCAGCTACTTTGGAGGCTGAGGCAAGCGAATCGCCTAAGCCCAGGAGTTGGAGGTTGCTGTGAGCTGTGTGACGCCAGGGCACTCTACAGAGGGCAATAAATCGAGACTCTGTCTCTACAAAAACAAAAACAAACAAACAAACAAAAAAAAACAAAGAAGAAGAAAAGAAATGTTGGTAGGGTGTGGAGAAAAAGGAACCTTACTATGCAGTATTGGTGGGAATGTACTACATTGGTACACTCATTGTGGAAAGTTTGGAGGCTCATAAAAGAAATTGAAGGTAGACCAAGGGCCAAGGAAGGGCGATGGAGGGGGGAGGTTTTGGTGGAGGGAGGGTAATGGGTGGGGCCACATCTATGGTGCATCTTAGAATGGGTACAGGCGAAACTTACTAAATGCAGAATACAAATGCCTATATACAGTAACTAAGAAAATGCCATGAAGGCCACGTTGAACAGTTTGATGAGAATATTTCAGATTGCATATGAAACCCGCACATTGTACCCCTTGATTGCACTAATGTACACAGCTATGATTTAACAATAAAAAAAATAAATAAAAACAAAAAAAAAGTTCTAGCATCATATAGAGAAAATATGTTCATTCAATGGGTAAGGAAAGAATGAGAGAAGGGTTGTAATTCTAGGATTAATAAAAAAAAAAATACAACAAATTGGGCCCCCAAATCAGGACAAGCATCCTAATGGCCCAGCTCCATCCCCTTGTTAGCCCTGGGCCTCCTTTTGTCCCCCAAATCTATCACAGCCACCCACCAGCACCCCTGAGATCCCAGGCCACAGTCCTTGGCCTCCCATCCTGAGCAGACCCCAAGAAAGACCAGACTGTCCCTCTGGTAGCTCTAGGTAACATTGTGGCCCCTGGAAGGCTGGGCCCCAAAGTTCCCATGGCCCCTCATGTTGAGCCTCATCCTGGGATGCAGGGTGTATCGTACCCCTTGATTGCACTAATGTACACAGCTATGACTTAACAATAAAATAAATAAATTGAAAAAAAAAAAGAAATTAAAGGTAGAACTGCCATATGACCCAGGAATTCCTCTGATGGATGTATGAGGTCTGACAACCAAGTTCACAAACTCATATTCTTCTTAGTAAAGTATCTCAAGAATGGAAGAAGAAAATATCCAATATATTCAATACTATTATGAAACCAATATATAATCACGTACACTTTCATATGAACAATAAAACACAATTGTAGTCCAGAAACAGGGAGGGAAGAGCACAGAGAATGGAGGGGAGGGGGGAGATAGGGAGGAGGGCGTGTATTTGATGGGACCATTCCTAATGTGCACAATGCACCGGTACATGTCAAAAGTATTAAGAGTAGAGTATAAATGTCTTAACATGACAAAGAAGTAAGTGAGGTGAAGGTTGTGTTAACCAGTTTGAGGTAAGTATTCCAAATTATATATAAAATCAGCACATTGTACCCCATAAATGCATTAATGTACACAGTTATGATTCAATAAAAAATAAAAGAAAATGGACTACATACCTCATTTCTGATCATCACTCCAGTTTCCTTCTAAATACTCCCCTTGGGAAACTATTCACTATTTCCAGTGCCTAGTTCACCCTCTAAAGCAATTTTTGAACTCATTTTCTGGAATGGCTATAATTTCCTGAATATTATCAAAGTGTCTTCCTTTCAATATTTATTTTTGGCTAAAGAAAAAAGTCATTGCAGGCCAAATCCGGTGAGTAGGGACAGCATTCCCATGCACTTATTTTTTACTTGCTAAAAACTCCCTCATAGATAGTGAGTGTGAACTGGTACATTGTGTGATACAAGAGCCATGAGTTGGTGAAAAGTTCTGATTATTTTCATTTAACTTTTTTTTTTTTTTTGAGACAGTCTCACTTTTTTGCTCTCAATGGAGTGCCATAGTGTCACAGCTCACAGTAACCTCACACTCTTGGGCTTATGCGATTCTCTTGCCTTAGCCTCCCAAGTAGCTGGGACTACAGGTGCCCACCAAACACCTGGCTATTTTTTTAGTTGTCATTGTCATTGTTGTTTGGCAGGCCCGGGATGGATTCGAACCCACCAGCTCCAGTGTATGTGGCTAGCACCCTAGCCGATGAGCTATAGGTACTGAGCCTATTTTCATTTAACTTTTTCAAGCATCCTTTTCAGCACTTCCAGATAGTATACTTGATGAATTGTTTGTCCAATTAGTACAATTTAATAATGAACAATCCCCCTGAAATAAAAAAAAAGATTAGCAACATTGTTTTGACTTCTTTTGGATTGATGCAACAATTTTGGTCATGGAGAATTAGCTGACTTCCACTGCACACTTTGATGCTTTGTTTTAGGGTGGTATCAGTACACCCCTGTTTAATCATTAGTGATAATATGTCCCCCCAAATCGACTTGCTTCTACAAAAGGTCTTGGCAAACTTGAATTCTCCTTTGCTTTTGTTCATCGCTGAACTGCTTCAGGACCATTTTTGCACACACTTTTCTTATCCCAAGATCTTCAGTTATGATTTTTCTGTTTCTCTATCAATGTTTACTTGGTCTACTATGCTTCTCACAGTCAGCTGACAATATTGACCCATATTTCAACAAATTTTTGCAATGTTTTTATCAATTCTCATTACTGGCCACCCTGACCTCTCTTCATCAGTGACACTTTCTTTCTTTTCAGAAAAAATGTTTAATCCATTTGTACACTGCTGTATGGCATTATCCCCATAAACTTGGACTAGCATTCCCAATTCACTTCCACTCTTGCCAAGATTAATAAGAAATTTAATGTTCGTTCTAGTCTGTTGCTCTTATTCAAACGTGGATATTCTTGCAAAAGCACACAAAAAAATGCAAATGGCAATAATGAATGCCACTCAGCTTGACACCACCACACATTGACCCAAGCATAGCTGTGAGACATTGATATACTAAGGTTATAAAACCTTGTATGGTGCTGCCAACATAAGCACATGATGGCAAGTTTGCAAACTTAATTGTCAGATCTCGGAAATACACATATACTGTGTGTGTGTTTACATATGTATATACCCAAAGATGAAATCTCTAGTTCATGAAGATATCTACACTTCCATGTTCATTGCAACAACTGGATTTACAATAGCCAAGATACGGAAATAACTTAAAGGCCAAACAATGAAAGAACAAAGTAAATGTAGACTATATATACAATGGAATATTTTTTCTGCCTTTAAAAAGGAAATACCACCATTTCCCACAACATGAAAATTTCACATTTAGCTAAGTGAAATAAACCATACACAAAAGAAAAACAGTTTATGTCCTCACTTATATGTGGAATGTATTTCTAAAGGAGCTCAAATAAACAGTGATGGAGAATGAAGCAGTGGTTAGTTACCATGAGTGGAAAGAGAATGTGTAGATGTAGGTCAAAGGATACAAAAAGCTGATTTGAAGGATGAAAAGGTCTAGAGATCTAATGTATAACAAGATCTAAAGTTAATTAAATCTTATTGCATTGTTTTAGGGATTTTTAAAGTAGATTTTAGCTTCTCTTGTGACAAAAAAAGTAACTGTGAAGATCGATATATTAATATGCCTCACTATAGTAACTATTATATAATCTATATTATCTAAGTTTCCATGTATCTATATATATCCCATAATACCATATTATAAGCCTCAAATATAAACAATAAACCTATTTTAAAATAAAAATGGAATTATAAAAACACCCAAAGCCCAGTAAATACAGATATGCATAATATACAAGTATGTACATGTATGTGTATATATGCATATGTTTATTATATGTTTTTCAGTGTATGATTAGCACATAATATTACATATGTGTATAATAGTGTGTGTACATGTGTGAAATACACCCGAAAGGAGAATTTTCATTAGTCCATGACAATAGGGCCCAGCATTATCACTTTTAGGCATTTGCTTAAGTGGGCTGAAGATGTATGTTCACATAAAAACCTGCACATGAATGTTTACAGTAGATCAATTCATCATCACCATAAGCAGAAGCAATTAAAATGCCCTTCAGTGTGCTACTGGGTAAACAAACTGGTTCATCCATATAGTATAATACTACTACTCGGTGATGAAATAAACTAAGTTAATGATTTACTAAACAGCAAGTATGAAACTTAAATGAAATTTGCCAAGTGAAAGAAACCACACTTACATAGCTACTTACATATGCTTCATTCATACGACATTTTGGAAAAGTCACAACTCTTAAGGACTGAAAATAATTCAGTGGTTAAGAGAGATGGAGGAGTAGAAAAGGTTGATTACAAAGGGATAATATAGAGGAATTGTAGGATGATGGGACTGTCCTACATGATACTGGAGTGGTATAAATAATTTTGAACATTTAAAATTTCTATGGGGAAAACTACACTGTTTAAAAAAAATTGCCAGGATATCTAAGAATCCCAGGATCTACTGTAGACCAGGATGAATGAATCCATAGAACTTTTGTTGAAGGAGATAGGAGCAAAAGACATGACTTGTTAGGAAACTGTTTGAAATGGATACTCTAAAGCTAAAGACAAGATAAATATGCATAAATTCTTCTGTCTGGTTGGTAAAATTTTGTAACAAGGGTACTTTCTTATGGGGATAGTTTAGGGTTCAGGTTTCTCAGTATTAGAAAAATTACATGGGAGCCAACCTGAAAGATCTCCTATTGTCCAAAACTAGAAGATTCCAATCATCAAAATAAGTGAAGAAAAAAACCAATGTTTTATTTCCTCTGAACTAAAAACAATAGTAATAATTTTTACTCAAAGAATAGAAAAAATTTTAGTTTTCTATATTTATATAAATAATTATATAAGTAAGTGGATGGGCAGGCATAAATATTCCTTAGAGGAAATTTCCAAGTAGGACACTCCCTTCCCCTTGAGTATGGGCTGTACTTAATCACATGTCTCCAAAGAATAGACTATATTCTTAATCCAGACAGCACCTTAGCCCAGTGATGATGGTTAATATGACTATTGATGTCATGTTGATATCAAATATCCTCTGATATAATTAGATGAAGAGGGCACTTCACCTTTATGGTATCCTTACCCCAACTCATAGCCTCAGTCTCTTAGTGAGAAAACATCACAATAACACCAAACTGTGGAACATTCTCAAAAATGCCTGACGAATATCCTTTAAGAACTCTCACAGTTACGAAAAACTAAGGAAAGAATGAGAAAATTTCACAGATCTGAGGAGACTTTGAAGACATGCCAAGCAAATGCAAAGCAATATCTTGAATGGGATCCTGGAACAAAAAACAGACAAACAAACAATAGACCCTGTGGAAAAACCAGTGAAATCTAAATAAAGTTTGTATGCATTACAAATTGTATTTCACCAATGTTAATTTTTTAGTTTTGACAAATGTACAATGAGTGATGTGAGATGTAATATGGGGAAAGCATGATATAGGGTATATAACAATATTTCTCAGGGTTTTTGTTAATGACCTTATAAAGAGTCCTCTTAGACAATTTTCTTCCCTATTTGCTCCTCCCATTAAATTTTAATACCACAGATATACTCTAGATTTGTGTGTGTACTCTGGTCCTCTTAGGCTGATACTAACTCTGTTGAGAATACATGGTGTACAGGAATGTTCTGCACTGCCTTTCCAATTTTTATACAAAGACAATTCTTTTTTCAAAATTAAAAGCATATTTAAAAAAAAACTTTTCTACTCAAGTACCAAAACCCACAAATTTCCTCAATCTAGTAAAGCATATCTATGAAAAAAATTATAGATTACTGATGAAATTGAACATTTTCCTCCTAATTTTAAGAATAAGGAAAAGATGTTTCCTCTCATCAATTCCATTCAGCAGATTCTTGGAAGTTCTAGTCTGTATCAGAAAAAGAAAGGAAGGAGTCAAATGAAATTATCTGCTGCAAATGACAGAATTATGTATACAGATAAGTCCAAAAAAACTACCAAACACCTACTGCAACTAATGTGCTAATTTAGCAAAATCACGAGATATAAGTACAGAATATAAAAATAAATTCTAAACCTACACCAACATTGACAAAACATTTCTGAAGAAAAAATTTAAAATATCTGAACAAATGATAAGACATCTTAATTTTGTTGATTGGATAATTCAAAATTGTTAGGATGTAAATTCTCTCTGAATTGATGTATAGAGTCAATGCATTCACAGTCAAAATCCCAGCAGACTTTCTTAAAGAAATTAACAAGCTTATTTTAAAATTTTTATGAAAATATAAAGGATCTGGATTAGGAAAAATAATCATAAGAAAGAACAATGGCAGAGAACATATTCCGCCTGATTAAAGCTACAGAAATTAAGACATTGTCATACATGTAGAGGTGTAAGGATGAACAAACAGACCAACAGAAAGAACAGGAAAATGGGCTGATACTGTATTTGGTCACTGTATTTTCTTGGAGGTGCCAATATAATTCACTAGGAAAAGGAAATATTCTTAAATTGTGCTAGAAAAACTTGATATTTATTTGGAAAGAATGAATCTTGATCACACCCTACACAAAATTAAGATTATCATAAAGCTAAAATGATAAACCTTCTATAGCAAAATGTATGGGAATATCCTTGGAGTAGGCAATGACTTGTTAGGATAAAAATCAACTTACTATAAAAGGAAAATTGATGAATTGGACTTTATTAAAATTTCCCATATGAAATAAAAAAGCAAGATTCAAATCTGACACAAGATTCCAATTCATAATACATGTATATAAAGGACTTATATAAATTAATAGAAATATTTCTTTTTAAATGCCATAGGACTGCTAAATTTCTATAAAAGTGTTTATGTACTTGCTCTTCATACCAGTAAGAAATTGCATGTTGTCACAGGTCAAATGGCAATACTTTATTTAGCAATGTCTTCCAGTCATTCAGTTGTACCACTTCTTGTGTGTGCTTCGTTTCATCTTTCAAATGTCCAGGGTCTAGAATAAAAGTCTTTGTCTATATAATAATTAATTCAATTTTCATTTATGTCAGTTAATTGAAATTTAGAAAGCAGCTATGTAATTCCATGCAGTATTTCAATTCTAGGCAGTTGGGCATTATGATCCCTAAAGGAAGTATTTACTATACATTTATGTGATGAAACCATGTTAGCTTCCTGAAATTTCAACTATGGGAAGAGCTTCGTTACAACAATTAGCTTTGCTATCTTTGACAAGCTTTAATTGCCTTTTTCTTTGTTCAGCTCAGCTGTTTTTTTGTCTGTTGTACTTAGCAATCTTTGTTTTCTCATTTAGGGTACATCAGTGAAGGATTCCTGGTTGTGCAACATGCCTTAGATAAAGCCATCATGCTCTATCATAGCAGCACTGAAGCACAAAAGATGTTTAATGATACCAGCATTTTTGTTCAACGATTTCCATACCCATCATATCCTCATGATTATTTCTTTTTATTTGCTGGCATTTTCATTCCTATAGTAATTGTATGTATCTTCTCTTTGAATCATCTTATCCTCATTCAATCCGTTGTGTGGGAAAAGGAAAACCGATTGAAGGTAACTCCACTTGTAGAAAATAGAACATTTTGTGGGGGAGGGGCAAATTTATGTAGAGATTTGAATTATTTCTTCACACTCAACACTGTTTGATTTTTATGTCTTAGCAGCAGCGAACACTAAGTACTTAGATCTGTTAGCAATATTCCATAATTTTTATTAGAATTATTAGTATGGTTTTTAGTTTTAGTTCTAGGTAATGTTTTCACAATAGTTTTACAGGTAGCATTTAAATGCCAAAAACCTAAAACCTTGCCAGAATAAAGAAATAATTCATTGGGCTATTGGAATTATTAATATATCTAGATGAATTTCAATACCATTTCAAGATTCTATGATTTTCTTTTTTTTTTTTTTATTGTTGGGGATTCCTTGAGGGTACAATAAACGAGGTTACACTGATTGCATCTATGAGTTTCTAATTGTTTTTTTTTTTTTTTACCAGTTTCTGATCTGTGACTTTATTTTTTTTTAAATGACCACTGATAGTCTTCTCCAGTATTATATTATGGTCCAGAGCAGGTTGTGATAAGCCAGCCAGAAACTTTGTAGTTCAAAATCTAATCATCACCCATTTAACCAATTATTCATTCAATGGTTATTTATTTATTATGTACTTTGTTGCAGGGACTCTGACAAGTCATAGGTTTGAATCCTGGCTCTATTATTTACTAACTGTATAACATGGCATATCACTTTTATACTTTATTTTCTCAGATGTAAATTGCGATTATAATACCTAGCTAGCAGGGCTGTCAAAATAAGTGAGATATTATATGAAAAATTATCACTCTTAAATTTACCCAGGCCTGCTTATGTGAGTCGTATGCGAGGACATGCCTGTAGAGTGCTTAGTATAGTGCCTGACCAATAACAACTGCTCAATAACTGTGATCTGTAGCTATTATATCTTGGTCTCTCCATCTCACTTATTTCCTGTATGTAATCATGAATCATATCATTTTCTTCCTTTCCTTTATTACTGGCAACACCACTTTACAGGTCAGATTCACATTATTTCTTCCACCTATCTCTTCCCATCTCTCTACCTACTATTTCACTTCCTAATCTGCCTGGCATATTGTTGCCTTGGTAATTATCCTGTAATGCAGATGGCTATACATGCATTTTATGAATGTATTTATCCTATTGCCTGCTGAATAAAAAATTTAATTAAGCATATAAATTTTCAAACATTTGGCACCTAGTTACTTCCCATTATGATGATGATGTTGTTGTTTACTCCAGTTAATCCCATTCCTTCCATCCAAAATGAATGGCTTAATTTGAAGCTTTTTTTGTATTTGTTTACTCTGTAATGCCTTTCTCTTTTCTGACTGATGAACACACACTAATTTCCTTGGCTTACCTTTCATAGCTGCCATCTTCTTGTTGACGTTTCTCTTTAATTCTTAACTATAATTAAGTACTTTTACCTTTGTGTCACCTAGAGCATGCTGTACAAGCCATTCATATGGCTAATAATATTTATTTTTTTATTTTATAACATACATACACACAGAAAAGTGCAAAATCCTAAGAGTGTAGTTGGATGGATTTATCTCAAAGAAAACAGGTTATTGGTTCCATATGAATATTATAAATATATTGGAATTTTGCTAGTGAGTGAATGTATAGATTATTTTGATAATATAAATATTTTAACAATATTAATTCTTCTAATCCATCAATACAGATAGTTTTACATTCCTGTGTCTTGTTCTTTTTTACGTATTTAGTTTTATATTAATAGGGTACAAATGATTAGGTTGCATTATTTGCATTTGTTACTTAAAGTTCAAGCTCCTCACCCAGGGGGTTGTGTTGTATACCCTCCTGCAGGGGGACAGCCCCCACACAACCCAGATATCCCTGATGCTTGATGGAGACAAGAGAATGAAAGAAATAAAGACAAAGGAGACAAAGTAAGATTTTAAAAGAGGGGCTTAGGGGGCCATCGCTACCAAATTGTGAGAAACAGGGAAGGCCCCATGTTCTAAGTTAACTGAGTATTTATTTATTCCATATATAGTCTTCAAATCAGCAAATGAATAATCATAGGGGAAAGCAAAAAACTACACTATATAGCATCCTTTACAGTATTTACCACATTGACTTAGCCACTGTTTAACCACTTCAACTAAGTTGTTCTTAAATTACTTAAGCTCTGTTATTTATAAAGTAAAGAATTGGGATGCAGTTAATGAAACAGAACAAAGCTTAGAAGCAGGATGCAAGAGCAGACAGCACGTTTGACCATGCTCACAGTTTCCACAGGAGACAATTAAGTCTTCAGGTCCCTGAAGGGCAGGTAGGCTGATGACATACCCATAGCAGGAATGGGAGAGAAAGAAACTATTTTTCGTATCTAGTCCTGAGAGATTGTTTCTCTTATTAAGGAGCCAGCTGCCCATGCTGTTCCCAGCACATCTAGCAACCGCTAGGTTAGCCCTCAGAGACCTTTGTACAGGCTCTGTGGTGGAAGGGTCAGGCCTCCCTAAGACATTTTTTTTGACATTTTACTTAGGAGGCTGTTCTTTAAATTCACTCAGGTAAATACAAAATATGTAAAGTCATCTTCTTCTTTCATGGGTGAATAGTATTCCATTGTATACATATACCATAGTTTATTTATCCATTCATAAATTGATTGACAATTTTTTTTTCACATCTTGGTGATTGTGATTTCTTTTCCTGTTCTCCAAGGCCTGTGCTGTCGTGTTCAACAGACTTTTGGGGCTTCCAATACATATTGTGATCTCCCTGCACACTTGTTCCCTGAGATAGCTACATCTTCTATCTGCCTTTTATCCCTTGCCTCACAATCTTTATTCCCTAATTGTTAAAATATTCCATAAATTGCAATCTAAATAAATACTTCACGAGGATAGCTTCCTCTGCCTCTACTCCTCAGCAAGTTCTCCCACATTTTCACCCACATCCTTCCACTGTGCCCTTTTCCTCCTCTCCCCTCCTCCCTACTTGAATTTAATTGTATGTTTTTTTTCTTATGTGAGCACATAGTTGTTTATCTATTGGTCTCATATTAATATTTTTATTGTTTTTGTTTTTGAGTTTCATTGTGTCACCCTCAGTAGAGTGCTGTAGCATCATAGCTCACAGCAACCTCAAACTCTTGAGCTTAAGTGATTCTCTTGCCTCAGCCTCAAAAGTAGCTGGGATTACAGGAGCCCACCACAATGCTTGGCTATTTTTTGGTTGCAGTTGTAATTGTTGTTTAGCAGGCCTGGGCTGGGCTCCAACCCGCCAGCCTATGTATGTGGCCAACGTCCTACTCACTGAGCTATGGGTGACAAGCCTTGCTTTTTCATTTTTGTGATGCTTTACTAACAAGAATGTTCTTCAACTTCATGCAGGTAAATACGAAAGATATAAAGTTTTCATCTTTTTATGGCTGAATAGTATTCCATGGTATCCATGTACCACAGTTTATTAATCTATTCATGTGTTGAAGAGCACTTGGGTTAATTTTATGTCTTAGCAGTTGTGAATTTAGCTGTCATTAACATTCAAGTGCAAATCTCAACTAACTATACTACAAATAAATATAAAGAAAAAATCCAATTTATAATAGCGAAAATAATTAAATTACATTGAAAAAATGCTGAAGAATACATTTTGCCAAGGAAGTTAAAATACTGTATATTAAAAAGTATAAACCCTTAATAAAATAAATTGAAAAGGATACATATGTCTTATCAACCTTAAAAAAATTTTTTTATTAAATCATAGCTGTGTACATTAATGCAATTAAGGTTTGCAATGTGTGGGTTTTATATACAATTTGAAATATTTTCATCAAACTGGTTAACATAGCCTTCATGGCATTTTCTTAGTTATTGTGTTAAGACATTTATATTCTACACCTAGTAAATTTCACACGTACTCTTGTAAGATGCACCATAGGTGTAGTCCCACCAATTACCCTCCCTCCACCTATCCTTCCCCCTCACCTCCCCTTCCTCTCCCCTTTCCCCATATTCTTGGGCTATAATTGGGTTATAGCTTTCATATGAAAGCTATAAATTGGTTTCATGGTAGAGCTGAGGACATTGGATACTTTTTCTTCCATGCTTGAGATACTTTGCTAAGAAGAATATGTTCCAGCTCCATCCATATAAGCAGGAAAGAGGTAAAGTCTCCATCTTTCTTTAAGCCTGCATAATATTCCATGGTGTACATATGCATTGATGTATTCATGGGTCAATGGGCACTTGGGCTTCTTCCATGACTTAACAATTATGAATTGGGCTGCAATAAACATTCTGGTACATATATCTTTGTTATAATGTGATTTTTGGTCTTCTGGATATATACTTAGTAGAGGAATTGCCGAATCGAATGGCAGGTCTATTTTTTGATAGCGTTCGCCAAAAATCTTTCAAAAGGAATATATTAGTTTGCATTCCCACCAGCAGTGCAGAAGTGTTCCCTTTTCTCCACATCCATGCCAACATCTCTGGTTTGGGGATTTTGTGATGTGGGCTAATCTTACTGGAGTTAGATGATATCTCAAAGTAGTTTTGATTTGCGTTTTGATTTGATGATTAAGGATTTGATGATTAAGGATGATGAGCATTTTTTCATATGTCCGTAGGCCATGCACCTGTCTTCCTCAGAGAAGGTTCTCTTCAAGTCCCTTGCCCACCCTGAAATGGGATCACTTGGTCTTTTCTTGCTAATACTTTTGAGTTCTTTGTGGATTCTGGTTATTAAACCTTTGTCGGAGACATAACCTGCAAATATCTTCTCCCATTCTGAGGGCTGTCCACTTGCTTTACTTACTGTGTTCTTTGCTGTGCAGAAGCTTTTTAGTTTGATCAGGTCCCAGTAATGTATTTTTAGTGTTGCTTCAACTGCCCGGGGGGTCGGGGGGTGCTACTCATAAAGTATTCACCCAGGCCAATTTCTTCAAGAGTTTTCCTTGCACTTTCTTCTAGTATTTTTACAGTTTCATGTCTTAAGTTTAAATCTTTAATCCAGTGAGAGTCTATCTTAGTTAATGGTAAAAGGTGTGGGTCCAGTTTCAGTCTTCTATAGGTTGTCAGCCAGTTCACCCAGCACCACTTGTTAAATAGGGTATCTTTTCCCCCACTGAATGTTTTTAATATCTTATCAAAGATCAAATAACGGTAAGTAGCTGGATTCATCTCTTGGTTCTCTATTCTGTTTCATACATCTAACTCTCTCTTTTTGTGCCAGTACCATGTAGTTTTGATCACTATCGATTTATAGTATAGTCTGAGGTCTAGTAATGCGATTTCTCCTGCTTTGTTTTTATTTCTGAGTAAAGTCTTGGCTATTGGAGGTTTTTTCTTTACCTTTTTTTAAATTTTATTTATTAAGTCATTTGTACATAGATTATGAATACATTTATGCCATTATGGGATTCAATGTGTTGATTATTTATACAAATTGGAGTGCTTACATCCTAATTAACATAGCCTTCACCTCATTTACCCAATTACAGGGTTAAGACATTTGTGTTCTACACCTGATAGATCCAACTTGTACTTGCAATATGCTCCATAGGTGTGATCCCCCTATTAACCCTCCGTCTATCGATCCATCCCCCTCCCTTTCCCTCCCTGACTCCTTCCCTCTTTCATCCTAGGCTATAGTTGTGATTAATCTTTCATATGAAAGTGTGAGTGATTATAAATTTGTTTCTTAGTAGTATTGAGTACCTTGGATTTTTTTCCATTCCTGAGATACTTTACTAAGAAGAATATTTTCCAGCTCCATCCATGTAAACATTAAAGAGGTAAAGTCTCCATTTTTTTAATGATGCATAGTATTCCTTGGTATACATATACCATAATTTATTAATTCATTCATGGGTCAGTGGGCACTTGGACTTCTTCCATGACTTGGCAAGTATGAATTGAGCTGCAATGAACAATCTGGTGCAAATATTTTTTTTGCCAAATGATTTTTGGTCTTTTGGATATACACCTCGTAGAGGAATTGCAGGATCAAATGGCAGGTCTACATTTAGATCCCTGAGTGTTCTCCAAACTTCCTTCCAAAATGAACAGACTAGCTTGCATTCCCACCAGCAGTGCAGAAGTGTTCCCTTTTCTCCAACATCTGTAGTTTTGGGATTTTGTAATGTAGGCTACTCTTACTGGAGTTAGATGGTATCTCAGAGTGGTTTGGGTTTGCATTTCTCTAATGATTAAATATGCTGAGCATTTTTCATGTGTCTGTAGACCATGCATCTGTCTTCTTCAGAGAAGCTTCTGTTCATGTCTCTTGCCCAGAATGAAATGGGATCACTTGTTTTTTTCTTATTAATAAGGTTGAGTTCTCTGTGGATTCTGGTTATTAGACCTTTTTCAGAAATATAACTTGCCAAAATCCTCTCCCATTCTGAGGGCTGTCTATTTGCTTTACCTAGTGTGTTCTTAGCAGTACAGAAGCTTTTTCATTTGATCAGATTACAGTAATGTATTTTTGATGTTGCTTCAATGCCCAGGGTGTCCTCCTCATAAAGTATTCTCCCAGCCCAATTTTTTCAAGTGCTTCCCCCTGCATGCTCTCCAAGAATTTTTATAGTTTCATTTCTTAAGTTTAAGTCCCCTAACAAGTGAGAGCCAATTTTTGTTAGAGGAGAAAGGTGTGGGTCCAGTTTCAGTCTTCTACAAGTTGCCAGCCAATTGTTTTCCCCAATTTATATTGTTGATAGGCTTACTAAAGATCAAATGACATTAAGTGGGTTCACCTCTTGGTCTTCAATTCTGTTCCATACATCTACCTCTCTATTTTTGTGCCAGTACCATGCTGTTTTGATCACTATCAATTAATAGGATAGTCTAAAATCTGGAAGTGTGATTTCTCCCAATTTATTATTCCTGAGTTATGGCTATTTGAGGTTTTTTCTGTTTCCATATAAAGGGAGTACTAATTTTTCCAGGGCTTTAAAGTATGACAGAAGTGCTTTAGTAGGGATCTCATTAAATCTGTACATTGGTTTAGGTAGTATAGACATTTTAACAATGTCGATTCTTCCCAGCCATGAGCATGGTATATTTTTCCATTTGTTAACATCTTCTGCTATTTCTTTTCTCAGAGTTTCATAGTTCTCTTTATAAAGATCTTTTGTGTCCTTAGTTAGATACACTTACAGATATTTCATCTTCTTTGGCACTATTGAAAAGGGAATAGAGTGCTTGGATGTTTTTCCCCCTTGACTGTTGTTGGTATATACAAAGGCTACAGATTTGTGAGTGTTAATTTTGTATCCTGAGACATCACTATATTCCTTGATCACTTCTAGGAGTTTTGTAGTTGAGTCTCTGGGATTTTCCAGATATACAATCATATAATCTGTGAAGAATGACAGTTTCATCTCCTCTGGTCCTATTTGAATCCCTTGATTGCCTTCTCTTGCCTGATTCTGATGGCTAAGACTTCCATTACAATGTTGAAAAGCAGTGGAGACAATGGGCATCCTTGCCTGATTCCTGATCTGAGTGGAAATGATTTCAATTTAACTCCATTCAATACGATATTGGCTGTGGGTTTGCTGTAGATGGCCTCTATCAGTTTAAGAAATGTTCCTTCTATCCCTGTTTTCTTCAGCATTCTGATCAACAAAGGATGCTGGATGTTATCAAAAGCTTTTTCTGCATAAATTGAGAGAATCATATGGTCATTGGTTTTTAATTTGTTTATGCAATGTATTATATTTATGGATTTACATATATTGAACCATCCTTGGGACCCTGGGATGAAAACCACCTGGTCGTGATGTATAATTTGATTGATGTATTGCTGGATTCTGTTTGCTAGGATCTTATTGAATATTTTTGCATCAGTATTCTTTAGAGATATTGGTCTATAATTTTCTTTTCTTGTTGAGTCTTTTCCTGGTTTGGGAAATCAGGGTGATATTTGTTTCATAGACTATATTGGGAAGTATTCCTTCTTTTTCAATATTTTGAAAAAGGTTAAGTAATATAGGTGCTAGTTCCTCTTTAAAGGTTTGGTAGAATTCTGATGTGAAGCCATCTGGTCCAGGGCTTTTCTTTTTTGGGAGATTTCTTATAGTTGATGCTACTTCAGAACTTCTTTATAGGCCTGTTGAACATTTTCCACTTCTTTCTGGCTTAGTCTAGGAAGATGGCATGTTTCCAAGTATTGATCTATTTCCTTCAGATTTTCATACTTCTGAGAATAGAGTTTTATGTAATATTCATTAACGATTTCTTGAATTTCTGAAGAATCGATTGTTATTTGACCTTTATCATTTCTGATTGATGAAATTAGGGATTTTACTCTTTTGCTTCTGGTTAGGTTAGCCAAAGGTTTATCTATTTTATTGACCTTTTCAAAAAAAAACTTTTGATTAATTGATCTGTTTTATGATTCTTTTGTTTTCAGTTGCATTTAATTCTTCTTAAATTTTGGTTATTTCTTTTCTTCTGTTGGGTTTGAGATTGGAATGTTCTTCCTTTTCCAGTTGTGGGAGATGTCTCATTAAGTTGTTGATTTCCTCTCTTTCTGTTCTCTTGAAATAGGCTTGCAGAGCTATAAATTTCTCTCTTAGGACTGCCTTTATGGTGTCCCAGAGGTTCTGATAATTCATTTCTTCATTGTCATTTTGTTCCCAAAATTTGGTAATTTCCTTCTTAATCTCATCTATGATCAAGCTATAATTATATTTATGCAAATGCAATATGGTGTCATCAGTTTTATAACAGCTAAAATTGAAAGATGAGGTATTCAGTGTGGATTTGCCACATCATTCTAAAGTGTGTTGGCTATTGCAGGAACAGATGTTAGCCAAAGTTTTGTCTCTGTGAGAACATATAATTAAATTGTATGAAGAACAGAATAAGCAATGCAAATTATTGAAAGAAGGTTTGTGTAGGAATGCATTATTTCTGTGTAATAGCATGTTAAATCAAAATGACTTGAATATTTCTTTGCAAGATAAAACTAAGGTAAACAACTTTTTGTTGTTGATTATTTTGCATTTTTTAGTGCCTTTACCATTTATTTCTGCTCTGATATTTATTATCTCTTTCCTTCCACTAATTTTGGGTTTGTTTTTATTTTAATTTTCTATTTCCTTGGGGTTCATTATTAGATTAGTTTATTTGAAGTCTTTCTACTTTTTTGATAAAATGTTTATCCCTGTAAACTTCTCTTATCATGCTGCTTTTGAGTTCTTTCTCTTTTTCATTTTTGTGTTTGCTCTACTAGAGAGCTTTATATTTTCATGTATTTTTATGATAGTAAATATCATCTTTTCACTTCCAGGTCTAAGATTACATCAAACATTTCTCATAGGGCTTATTTAGTGGTGATGGATTCTCTCAGGTTTGGCTTGTTTTGAAAAAACTTTATTTTTCATTTGGGAAGGATACCTTTTCTGGACAGCATATCATTGGCTCAGAGGTGTTGTGTGTGGTATGTGGTTTTTTTAAGCACTTTGAATGTATTAACCCATTCTCTCTGGCCTGTAATGTTTCTTATGAGAAATCCACTGCTTGTGTCATAGAGGTTCCCTTACATGTCACTAGACAATTTTTTTTTAATAACAATACCAAAGTTTAAGATAAGGACTAGAAACAAAAACATCATAAAGAATGAATGAAGATAAATACATTCGGAAAAGAAATCAGATGATTGCTGCAATGAAATATTGAGCAATAATAATAATAATGCAAAAAAGTAACATTCACATTGTCAAATAAGAGTATGTCTATTATAGAATGCTTTGACTGTGAGGTTCAGTATGGAGTCATCAATTAACTTCTTATTATTTTTTTCAAAGTCTCAAAAAATAGACAACTAATATTTACAAATAAAAATAAAAGAAAATTTAAAACAACAGATCATGCCTATTCTTACAGACAATAGAAAAAGAAGAAACACTTCAAAATCACTCTGGATACACCTGATATTAAAATTGGAAAAATATATTATTATAAAGGGGAAATTACAAACATATTTCACTTATAAATGAGGATGCAATATCCTAAACAACATATTCACAAGTTAAATTAAAAATTAATGTTTATGTACTTTGTTCAAAATTAAATCCAATTTATGTGAGAATTAGTCACTATATTCTTTTCTTTTTTTTTTCTGTTCCTTTCCCTGAACCACTCCCTCCTTCTCTGCTTTCCCCTTCCCCCATGCTTCACCATGTCATTAATTGTCATTAGACAATTAGAACACTGAGGAGTATAGGCACAGGTGGCACATTTCTTAAACTGATCAAACCCATCTATGACAAACCCATAGCTAATATTTTACTGACTGGAAAAAAACTGAAAGCTTTTCCTCTTAGAACTGGAACCAAACAAGGTTGTCCTCTGTCACCAATACTAGTCAACATAGTGCTGGAATTTCTAGCCAATACAATTAGACAAGACAAGAAAATAAAGGGCATTCAAATGGAAACAGAGGAGGTCAAACTCTCCCTCTCTGCTGATGATATGATCTTATACTTAGAGAACCCTAAAGACTCAACCACAAGATTGTTGGAAGTCATCAAAAAAATACAGTGATGTGTCAGGTTATAAAATCAATGTCCACAACTCAGTTGCCTTTGTATACTCCAACCACAGCCAAGATGAGAGGTTAATTAAGGACACAACTCCCTTCATCATAGCCCAAAAGAAAATGAAATACTTAGGAATATACCTAACAAAAGAGGTAAAGGACCTCTATAAAGAAAATTATGAAACCCTAAGAAAGGAAATAGCAGAGGACTTTAATAAATGAAAGAACACACCACGCTCAAGGCTGGAAAGAATCAACATTGTTAAAATGTCTATACTTCCCAGAGCAATCTACTGATTCAATGCCATCCCTATTAAAATACCAACATCTTATTTTCAAGACTTGGAAAAAATGATTCTACATTTTGTATGGAACCAGAAAAAAACCCATATAGCTAAGGCAGTTCTTAGTAAATAAAAACAAAGCTGGGGCATCACCATACCAGATTTTAGGCTGTACTAAAAAGCCATGGTGGTCAAGATAGCATGGTACTGGCACAAAAATGGAGACAGCCATTTAGAATTGAATAGAAAACCAAGAAATGAAACCAACAACTTACAACTACCTAATCTTCGATAAACCAAGCAAGAATGTCCACTGGGGAAAAGACTTCCTATTCAATAAATGGTGCTGGGAGAATTGGATATCCACATGTAAATGACTGAAACTGGACCCGCACCTTTCTCCACACACAAAAATTGATTCAAGATGGATAAAAGACTTAAATTTGAAGCATGAAATGATAAAAATCGTCAAAAATGGGATTTAATTAAACTGAAAAGCTTTTGTACAGCCAAGGAGACAACAACCAAAGCAAATAGACAACCTACGCAATGGGAAATCATATTTGCATATTTTGAATCAGACAAAAGCTTAATAACTAGGATCTATACAAAACTTAAATTAATCCACAAGGAAAAAACCAACAATCCCGTATATCAATGGGGAAGAGAGATGAACAGAACCTTCTCTAATGAAGACAGATGAATGGCTAGTAAACACATGAAGAAATGCTCATGATCCCTAATTATTAGAGAAATGCAAATTAAAACAACGCTGAGATATCATCTAACCCCAGTGACAATGGCCTATATCACAAAATCTCAAAACTGCAGATGTGGTGCAGATATGGAGAGAAAGGAACACTCTTATACTGCTGATGGGACTGCAAACTAATACAACCTTTTTGGAAGGAAGTATGGAGAAACCTCAAAGAACTCAACCTAGACCTCCCGTTTGATCCTGCAATCCCATTACTGGGCACTTATCCAGAAGGAAAAAAAATTTTATTATAAAGACACTTGTACTAGTCTGTTTATCGCAGCTCAATTTACAATCACTAAAATGCCCTTCAACCCAGCAATGAATTGGCAAGCTGTGGTATATGTATACCATTGAATACTATTCAGCCATTTTTAAAAATGGAGATTGTGCAGCATTTGTACTAACCTGGATGGAGGTGAAACACATTATTCTTAGTGAAGCATCACAGGAATGGAGAAGTATGAATCCTATGTATTCAACTTTGATATGAGGACAATTAATGACAACTAATGACAATTTTCTCTTGCTCTTTTTAGGATACTCTTTGTCTTTGACTTTCGAAAATAAGACTATATTATGCCATAGAAAAGAACTTTTGTGGATCTCTGAGCTTTCTCTGTCAGGATGTCTAAATGTCTTCTTCAACTTGGCAATTTTTAATTTACAATTTCATTAAATAGATTTTCTATGCCTTTGGGATTCTCTTCACCTTCAGTAACATTCAAATTTGAGTATGTGGTTGCTTTATTTTGTTCTATGAGTCATATACACTTTTTTCAATGATTTATATTCTGCTTTCTTTTGTGTGTGTGTGTGTGTGTGTGTGTGTGTGTGTGTGTCTGATGGTGTTATTTCAAAAGACCTGGCTTCAAGTTCTGAATTTCTTCCTTTTGCTTGATTTAAGGTTTTTTACAAAGGTCATGAATACATTTTTATTTCATTCACTGAATTACTCAGTTCCAGAAATTATTTGTTCTTTTAGGTAAATTTCTCATAGCCCGGGTTGTTTTTCTAATTTCTTTGTATTTTTTTAAAGCTTTATTAAGGTATAAGAAATATTTTCAAAATTCATCATTTAATGTATACAACTTGATGAGTTTGGATAGATACATACCACCATGATATTATTACCACAACCAAGATATTAAATATATCCAGCAGTACTACCTCCAAAAGTTTCCTTGAGTTCTTTTTTATGTGTGTATATCTTTGTATTTTTAATTTGTGTTCTCTTATAGCACATTTATATTTTTATAGTATCATTATTTTTAATTCTTTTTCCTGCATGTTATGTTTATTCATTGAAATATGTTACCATAGAAATATTATATTTTTTGAAGATATCACATTTCGCTGCTCTTTCATATTTCTTATGTCCTTATGTTGATATTTGTGCATTTGGTTTAACAGTCACTTCTTCCAATTTTTCGTTAGGAGATTTTTTTATTGTTTTTTCAATCTCAGTTCTTGAAATTTGTCTGTTCAAGATATCTATTTCTTCTTGGTTAAGTCTAGGGAGAGGATGAGGTTCTGAGTATTGATCCATTTCCTCCACATTGTCAAATTTCTTCACATAGAGTTTCTTGTGGTACTCAGAGATAATCTCATGTATCTCTGTGGCGTCTGTTGTTATTTCCCCTTAATAAATTATGATTGAGTTTAGAAGAGATTTTACTTTACTGTTTCTAGTTAATCTGGCCAAAGGTTTATTGATTTTATTTATTTTTTTGTAAAACCAACTTTTTGTATCCAGAAATTCTTTATCTAGGCCAATATCATGCAGAGTTTTTCCTATATTTTCTTCTAGAATTTCTGTAGATTTCTGCCTTAGGTTTAAATCTTTTAACACCATTTATTGAATGAGAATTCTTTTCCCCACTGTATGCTTTTGTTTTCTTTGTCAATATCTTCTTAATCTCATCTCTGACCCAGGTATTCAGCATAAGGTTATTCAACTTCCATGTTTTTGTATGAGTATGTAGATTCCTGTTATTACTGAGTTCAACTTTTATTCCATGGTGGTCCGAGAAGATGCAAGGAATAATTTCTATTCCTTTAAATTTACTGAGGTTAGACTTGTGACCTAAGATGTGATCAATTTTGGAGTGTGTCCCGTGGGCTGATGAGAAGTATGTGTATTCAGTTTTTTTGGGATGAAATGTTCTGTAGATGTCTGCTAAATCCAAATGTTGGATGCTTAGGTTTAAATCTAAGGTTTCTTTGCTCAGCTTCTTGTTGGAGGATCGATCCAACACTGCCAAAGGAGTGTTGAAATCTCCAACCATTATGGAGCTGGAGGAAATCAAGCTGCTCATGTCTGTTAGAGTTTCTCTTATAAATTGAGGTGCATTCTGGTTGGGTGCATAGATATTAATAATTGATATCTCATCATATTGAGTATTACCTTTAACAAATATGAAGTGACCATTCTCATCCTTCCTTACTTTTGTTGGTTTAAAGCCTATTGTATCTGCAAATAAAATTGCAACCCCTGCCTTTTTCTGAATATCATTTGCCTGAAAAATGGATCACCATCCTTTCACCCTGAGTCTATATTTATCTTTTAAGGTAAGATGTGACTCTTGTATGCAGCAAATATCTGGCCTGAGTTTTTGTATCCACTCAGCTAACATGTGCCTCTTCAGAGGACAGTTTAAGCCATTCACATTAATGAAGAATATTGATAAGTCTGGTAAAATTTTGGATATCGAGTTTTTTGAAAGTCCAGTAAACATTTTTAATCCTTTTGTCACTGTGGAAGTTGAAGTTTGATCGAAGGTTTCTGAGTGAGTTTACTTTTGTGGTAGAGGATTGGGCTGGTCATTATGGAGGATAGGTCTGAGAATATCGTGAAGAGCTGGTTTGGTTATGGTAAATTTCTTCAACATATGAATGTCATTAAAGTATTTAATTTCTCCATCATAAATGAAACTCAGTTTAGCTGGATACAGGATCTGGGGTTGAAAGTTATTTTGTTTTGGGAGATTAAAAGTTGATGACCACCCTCTTCTGGCTTGAAAAGTTTCAGCAGAGAGGTCTGCAGTCATTCTAATTTTCTTCTCTTTGTAGGTAATGGATTTCTTACATTTGGCAACTTTCAGAATTTTCTCCTTCATATTAACTTTAGTGAAGTTAATTATGATATGCCAGGGGGATGTCTTATTCGGATTGAGTCATGCTGGGGTTCTGAAACTGTCTGCTATCTGAATTTCAGAATATCTTGGCATGTCTGGAAAATTCTCTTTCATAATTTCATGGCCTCTGTGCCTTGCAAGGCCACTTCATCATTTTCAGGGATTCCAATGAGATGGATATTAGCCTTCTTCGAATTATCCCAGAACTCTCTGAGAGAATGATTCAGTTTTGCTCTCCATTTCTCTTCCTCTTTGAAAGTTTGGGAGCGTTCAAAAGCTTTGTCTTCAATGTCAGAAATCCTTTCTTCTGCTTGCTCCACTCTGTTACTGGGGGATTCTACTGTATTTTTCAGATCTTTGAGGGCTGAAAATTCTTGCTTCAGTGGATCAAACTCTTTGGTGGTTTTGTCTTTAAATTCGTTAAATTCTTCAGACAACTTTTGAATTTCTCTTCGAATTTCTAATTCTGACTTTTGAATTGCTCCTCAAATTTCTAATTCCAAATTTTTCTCCATTCTATTAATCTTGTTTTCAATCCAAATTCTGAATTCGATTTCTGACATCTCGGCCAGCTGTTTATGAATGGGATCTTCTCTTATATCTGCCATATCTTTCTTGGGGGGGTTGATCTATTCTGGTTATTCATGTTCCCAGTGTTTTTCCACTGATTACACCCCATGATTGTTTTACCCTATTTGATTTTTCCCCTGGAGCTTTGTCAAGGACCCGTACAGCACTGTGGCCTGAAAAACTCGGACCTGTTTTGTGTGGTGGGACTAAGTGATTCTGTGTTGTTTTCAGCTGGTCTCTGTTTGACCCTAGTGAAACAGTTACTCTGGGTTGAAGTCTCAGCTGTGGAGAAATACCAGCAATTAAGTTACTCCACCCCCCACAGGCAACAATTGGAAAAGGAAAATCAAACCTTCCGACAACCGCACACCCAGGGCACCACCATTTGAATAGTCCTCGGGCTATTGGCTCAGTTCAAAAGGTCCAAATCAATTGTCTCAGTCAGCACCTGTCTCAGGTGGGACAGTTTAATAGGTCTCTGGCAACTGGATCGCAGGGGTCTGGTGACGACTCAGATATGGCTTGCTCCGGTGCTCCGTGGAGTCAGGAGGACCCACCAGCAAATAGATCAGTCTGGGAAGGTTGATGCCTCCTTCCCCACCTTGCACCTCTGTCATACCCAGTCACTGATAGCCCCGCAGTTGGCTGTGACCCAGTTGCCTGTAGTAAACAGATACCCCAGGGGTTTGCACCTGCCTGAATCACAAGGAAATCTATTTATGCTCAGCCAGGCTGCTGTGCTCTGCCTCTATCTAGCAGCAGGAGGTGAGGCCTGACAACCTTGGGTGCTTGATGGAAGCTGGGGGTGTTCACTCAGTTCCAGCCCTGCCCCTGGTTGATGTTACTGACAGAACTGAACAGAACAACTTTGTGGGAATTGTCCCTGCTAAATTCCCCTGCAGAAGAGAAGCTGTTTTGAGTTCCCAGAGCCTGTGCTTCAGGCCCTGTCTTTGCTCCTGCAGGTTTGTATTCGGTTAGCTGTCAGTTCTAGCCAACTGTCTTCTTTTGTCTATAGGCTGACGATCCCCTGAGGGCTGGGTGCATCTTAGGCTCAGTAAAGCGGTCCTCTGGGTCAGCCCCGTTCTGGGAACTTCCTGGCTCTGCGTGTGCGTTTCTAGTCCCCACACTCCACCCAGGCCTGTACCGCCTCAGGCAAATCCTTTACTCACGGGGCCTGTGTTTCTGTCCCAGATCTGTTCCATGGTGGTTGCCACCTGAGTAGATGCCTGTCCTCCTCTGGTTGCCCAGGGAGAGAGGGGGTGTGTCTTCAGAATATCTGGGAGTGAGCCCTATTATTGCCTAAAGACAGCTGCTGCTCTGCACCTTGGGGCACCACCACTCTGGTGTGGTTCCCTCTCAGCCAACCGTCCTCTCCTCACTCTCGTGCCCCAGAGTCAGCACTGACCAGCTGCAGTTTAGGCCCTATCCACACCCAAGAATCTGGACTCCTTGGGGACAGACCTCCATACCTCAGCGTGACAGTGGAGAAAAGTGCTGGGAGCTCAGAGTTGCACATAAAGAATATATACAGTTTTATACAGTTTTATGCCTGGCAGGAAAACACTGTGGCACCATAGTAGGGCAGGTAGGTCCAGTTTTTAGAGGGTCTCTCTTGTGGAGTGTAGTGGGAGGACCTTTGAACTCTGCTCATTTATTTATGGGGCACTCCAAACCATTCTTATGGGTGAGGGGACTTTTGTCCACTTGGTGATGGATTTTGTACCTTTTGTTTGTATCCTTGTGGTTACAGCTGGCCTCAGCTGGGTTGATGTGTGTTCTTCAACCTTCTCTAGGTGCAGCTCTAATCCACCAGGTTACTTGCGAAATTTCTGTCCTTTAACTCTCCTTCTGGATGGGAGCCTCGGTGGAAACTGGCTTCAGTCAGCCATCTTGTACCAAAGCCGTTTTTCTGACTTCTTAAGGATAATAGAGCTCTTTTTTAAATATCTGAAAAAATGTGATGTTGGTATTTTTTTTTTATTAAATCATAACTGTATACAATGATATGATTATGGGGCATCATACACTCACTCCATAAACCATTTGACACATTTTTATCACAGTGGTTAACATAGCCTATCCGGCGTTATCTCAGTTACTGTGCCAAAACATTTACATTCTACATTTACCAAGTTTTGCAAATACCCCTGTAAGATGCACCACAGGTGTGATCCCACCGATTCCCCTCCCTCTACCCCACCCCCCTTTTCCCACTTCCCCCTATTGTTAAGTTGTAGCTGGGTTATAGCTTTCATGTGAGAGTCCCAAATTAGTTTCATAGTAGGGCTGTGTACATTGGGTATTTTTTCTTCCATTCTTGGGATACTTTACTAAGAAGAATATGTTCCAGCTCCATCCATGTAAACATGAAAGAGGTAAAGTCTCCATCTTTCTTTAAGGCTACATAGTATTCCATAGTATACATATACCACAATTTATTAATCCATTCGTGGATCGATGGGCACTTGGGCTTTTTCCATGACTTAGCTATTATGAATTGGGCTGCAATAAACATTCTGGTACAAATATCTTTGTTATGTTGTGATTTTTGGTCTTCTGGGTATATGCCCAGCAGAGGAATTACAGGATTGAATGGCAGATCTATTTTTAGGTCTCTGAGTGTTCTCCATATATCTTTCCAAAAGGAATGTATTAATTTGCATTCCCACCAGCAGTGCAGAAGTGTTCCCTTTTCTCCTCATCCACGCCAACATCTCTGGTCTTGAGATTTTGTGATATAGGCTAGTCTCACTGGAGTTAGATGATATCTCAAAGTAGTTTCGATTTGCATTTCTCTGATGATTAAAGATGATGAGCATTTTTTCATATGTCTGAAGGCCGTGCGCCTGTCTTCTTCAGAGAAGTTTCTCTTCAAATCCCTTGCCCAGCCTGCGATGGGATCCCTTGTTTTTTTCTTGCTGATGCGTTTGAGTTCTCTGTGGATTCTGGTTATTAAACCTTTGTCAGAGTTATACCCTGCAAATATCTTCTCCCATTCTGAGGGCTGTCTGCTTGCTCTGCTTACTGTGTTCTTAGCTGTGCAGAAGCTTTTTAGTTTGATCAAGTCCCAGTAGTGTATTTTTGAAGCTGCTTCAATTGCCCGGGGGGTTCTCCTCATGAAATACTCACCCAGACCAATTTCTTCAAGGGTTTTCCCTGCATTCTCCTCTAGTATTTTTATAGCTTCATGTCTTAAGTTTAAATCTTTAATCCAATGAGAGTCTATCTTAGTTAATGATGAAAGGTGTGGGTCCAATTTCGGTCTTCTGCAGGTTGCCAGCCAGTTCACCCAGCACCATTTGTTAAATAGGGAATCTTTTCCCCACTGAATGTTTTTAATTGGCTTGTCAAAAATCAAATAGTGGTAAGTAGCTGGATTCATCTCTTGGTTCTCTATTCTGTTCCAGATATCTACTTCTCTGTTTTTGTGCCAATACCATGCTGTTTTGATCACTATCGATTTGTAGTAAAGTCTGAGGTCTGGTAGTGTGATTCCTCCTGTTTTGTTTTTATTTCTGAGTAATGTCTTGGCTATTTGAGGTTTTTTCTGATTCCATATAAAACGAAGTAATGTTTTTTCAAGATCTTTAAAATATGACAGTGGAGCTTTAATAGGGAGTGCGTTGAAATTATATATTGCTTTGGGTAGTATGGACATTTTGATAATGTTGATTCTTCCTAGCCATGAGCATGGTATGTTTTTCCATTTGTTAACATTTTCAGCTATTTCTTTTCTTAGAGTTTCATAGTTCTCTTTATAGAGATCTTTCACGTCTTTTGTTAGGTAAATTCCCAAATATTTCATCTTCTTTGGCACTACTGTGAATGGGATAGAGTCCTTAACTGCTTTTTCAATTTGACTGTTGTTGGTGTATATAAAGGCTACCGATTTATGAATGTTGATTTTGTAACCTGAGACGCTGCTGTATTGCTTGATCACTTCTAGGAGTTTTGTAGTAGAGTCCTTAGTGTTTTCCAGATACACAATCATATCATCTGCGAAGAGCGAGACTTTGATCTCTTCTGACCGTATATGGATACCCTTGATCACCTTTTCTTCCCTAATTGCGGTGGCTAAAACTTCCATTACAATGTTGAAAAGCAATGGAGACAATGGGCAGCCTTGTCTGGTTCCTGATCTGAGTGGAAATGATTCCAATTTAACTCCATTCAATATGATATTGGCTGTGGGTTTGCTGTAGATAGCCTCTATCAGTTTAAGAAAAGTCCCTTCTAGACCAATTTTCTTGAGTGTTCTGATCATGAAGGGATGCTGGATATTATCGAAAGCTTTTTCTGCATCAATTGAGAGAATCATATGTTCTTTGTTTTTTAATTTGTTTATGTGCTGAATTACATTTATAGATTTACATATATTGAACCAGCCTTGAGACCCTGGGATAAAACCAACTTGGTCATGATGTATAATTTGTTTGATGTGTTGCTGGATTCTGTTTGTTAGGATCTTGTTGAATATTTTTGCATCTATATTCATTAGTGATATTGGTCTATAATTTTCTTTTCTTGTTGGGTCTTTTCCTGGTTTGGGGATCAGGGTGATGTTTGCTTCATAGAACGTGTTGGGTAGTCTTCCTTCTTTTTCTACATTTTGGAACAGGTTGAGTAATATAGGTACTAATTCCTCTTTAAAGGTTTGGTAGAATTCTGACGTGAAACCATCTGGTCCGGGGCTTTTCTTTTTAGGGAGGTTTTGTATAGTTGATGCTATTTCTGAACTTGATATGGGTCTGTTCAACATTTCCACTTGATTCTGGTTAAGTCTTGGAAGGTGGTGTGCTTCCAAGTATCGGTCTATTTCCTTCAGATTTTCATATTTCTGAGAATAAAGTTTCTTGTAATATTCCTTAAGGATTTTTTGGATTTCTGATGAGTCTGTGGTTATTTCGTCTTTGTTGTTTCTGATTGATGATATTAGAGATTTTACTCTTTTTTTCCTGATTAGGTTGGCCAGAGGTTTATCTATTTTATTGACCTTTTCAAAAAACCAGCTTTTTGATTTATTGATCTGTTGTATTATTCTTTTGTTTTCAATTTCATTTAATTCTGCTCTAATTTTGGTTATTTCTTTTCTTCTACTGGGTTTGGGGTTGGAATGTTCTTCCTTTTCCAGTTGCGTGAGATGTCCCATTAAGTTGTTAACTTCCTCTCTTTCCGTTCTCTTGAGGAAGGCTTGCAGTGCTATAAATTTCCCTCTTAGAACTGCCTTTGCAGTGCCCCAGAGGTTCTGATAGTTTGTGTCTTCATTGTCGTTTTGTTCCAAAAAATTGGTGATTTCTTTCTTAATCTCATCTCTGACCCAGCTATCATTCAGCATAAGGTTATTTAACTTCCATGTTTTTGTATGGGTATGCAGATTCCTGTTGTTACTCAATTCAAGTTTTATTCCATGATGGTCGGAGAAGATGCATGGAATAATTCCTATTCCTTTAAATTTACTGAGGTTAGACTTGTGACCTAAAATGTGATCAATTTTGGAGTAAGTTCCGTGGGCTGATGAGAAGTATGTGTATTCAGTTTTGTTGGGATGAAATGTTCTGTAGATGTCTACTAAATCTAAATATTGGATGGTTAGGTTTAAATCTAAGATTTCTTTGCTCAGCTTCTTTCTGGAGGATCAATCCAACACTGCCAAGGGAGTGTTGAAATCTCCAACGATTATGGAGCTGGAGAAAATCAAGTTACTCATGTCTGTTAGAGTTTCTCTTATAAATTGAGGTGCATTCTGGTTGGGTGCATAGATATTAATAATTGAGATCTCATCATATTGAGTATTACCCTTAACAAATATGAAGTGACAATTCTTGTCCTGGCCCCAGTTGGAAAAGGAGAATCAAACCTTCCTACAATCGCACACCCAGGGCACCGCCTGAAAAGTCCTCAGTCTATTAGCCCAGTTCAAAAGGTCCGAATCAACTGTCTCAATCGGCACTTGTCTCGGGTGGAAGGGTTCAAGAGGTCTCTGGGAACTGGATCACAGGGGCCTGGTGACTCCTCTGACACGGCTCACCCCAGTGCAGCATGGGGTCAGGAGGAGCCACCCAGCAAACAGAGCAGTCTAGGAAGGTTGACGTCTCCTTCCCCACTTTGCCCCTCCGTCAGACCCAGTCACTGGTATCTCTGCAGATGGCTAACCCAGTTGCCTGCAGTGAACAGACACTCCAGGGGTTTGCACCTGCCTGAATCGTGAGGAAGTCTGCCAGGCCCCCGCAGACTGCCGCTATCTAGCAGGAGGAGATGGGGCCTGACATCTTTGAGTGTTTGATGCAGGTGATGGGAAGGAGGTGTTCACTCAGGCTTAGCCCCGTCCCTGATGGATGCTGCTAACAGAACAGAACAGACAACTTTGTGAGGTTCTGTCTCTGTTCCTGTCGTCGCCTACAGAAGACGGGCTGTTTTGAGTTCAAACGTCTTTGCTGCTGGAGAATTGCGTCTGAACACCTCTCTGGGTCGGCCCCGCCCTGGAAGCTTCCCGGGTTTGTGAGCCGTGTCACCGGTGGCCTCCTCTGGTTGCCCAGGGAGACAGGGGGTGTGGCCTCAGAATATCCAGAAGTGAGCGTTCTGCCGTTAAAGAAAAAACGGCTGTTGATCTACCTCCAGGGAACTGCTGCTCTGGTGTGGGCACTCAGGCGACCCTTTTCTCCTCTGTCCCGCGCCCCAGAGTCAGCACTGAGTGGCCGCAGTTTGTGCTGGGTCCACACCCCTTAAGAGATCCCCCAAGAATCAGAACTCTTGGGGATGGGCCCCCAGACCCCGATTGGGAGGAGGGGGGAAGCTAGAGTTTCATTCAGTTTTACGCAATACTACGGTCCTGGGAGGGCTCCTGCACTGCACCGCAGGGAAGTGCTGCCAAGGCTTGATTTCCCCTCAGCAGAGTGCCCTCTCCTCGCTCACGTATCCCAGAGTCAGTGCTGACCTGACGCAGCTCAGGCACTGTGCACTCCCCTCGAGAAATCACCCAAGGAGCCGAACTCCTGGGGGATAGGCCCTCAGACCCCGAGTGAGAGTAGGGGTTCTCAGCTCTCAGCGGGGAGGCCAGAGTCTGATTCAGTCTTGGGTCCCCTATGCCCGGGGAGGGTTGCTGCACTGCACCGCAGGGAAGTGCCGCGAGTCGTGACTCCCCCTCAGCCCGGTGCCCTCTCCTCACTTGCGCGCCTCAGAGTCAATGCTGACCAGTCGCAACTCGGGGACTGTCCACTCCCCTTGAGAAATCACCCAAGGATCCGAAGTCGTGGGGGACAGGCCTCCAGACCTCAGTGGGCGGGAGGGGAGCGCCGGGGATTCAGGGTTGCCGGCAAAGGATTCCCAAAGTTTTATTCAGCCCTATGTCCGGCAGGAGAACGCCACGGCACCCCAGTAGGGGAGGTAGGTCCAGTTTTTAGAAGGTCTCTCCCGTGGAGCGTAGTGAGAAGGCCTTTAATTTCTGCCCACTTGTTTAATTGTGGGGCTCTTGAGCCAGTCTCATGGGGGAGGGGGACTCCCGTCTGCTTGGTGGTGGATTTTGTACCTTTTGTTTGCGTCCTTGTGATCACAACTTGCCTCAGCGGTTTTGATGTGCGTTCTGCAGCCTTCTCTCTTGGTGAGGCTCAAGTCCACCAGGATACTTACTAAATTCCTGTCCCTTAACTCTCCTTCTGGACGGGAGCCTTTGTTGAAAGCTGGCTTCAGTCCACCATCTTGTCTCCCCTCTGATGTTGGTATTTTATTGAGGATTTCATTGAATCTGTTAAACACCACTTGAGTAGTATAAATATTTTAACAATGTTGATTCTTCTGAGTCATGAGCATGGTAAGTTCTTTTATCTATTAATATCCTCTGCATTTCTTTTCTCCGTGTTTCATAGTTGTCTTTTAGACATCCTTCACATGCTTTTTCAAATACATTCCAATGTATTTCATTTCCTTTAATGCTACTGTGAAGCTAATTGTATCCTTGATTTGATTCTCAGCCTGACTTGTTGGTGTATATGAAGGCTACTGATTCGTGTACATCGATTTTCTCTCCCAAGACATTGTTGTATTTATTTTTCAATTATGGGTGCCTCTTGGTTTATTCATTAGGGTTTTCTAGGTATAAGATCTTATCATCAGCACAGAGCAATATTTTGACCTCTTTGGTCCCTATTTGGGTACTCTCAATTGCCTTTTCTTGTCAGATTGCTTTGGCTGGGACTTCCAGCACTATGTTGAATGGTAGTAGTGATAGTAGACATCCTTATCTGGTTCTGGTTCTATGTAGGAATGGTTTTAGTTTTTCCCATTCACCATATTAAGTGTTCCAGTCCAGAAACACAGTGTCTCATACTCTCAACCACCTTCTTTTTTTTTTATTATTATTATTAGTTTTCATACACCAAGCCACTATACCATCATCCTAATCCCTTTAAGGTCGGTTACATACATATAACTAGAGAAAGCTTCTATATGACTGCTGACATTAGGCAAAGTATTTTTAACTTGCCCTGCAATGCCTTTCCCACTTAAATAATAACAAAGACTTTTACTGAACTCTTCCTTGCTCCCTCTCCCCTTCCTCTCTCTGAACGACCCCAAAGCCACCCCTGCCCCAAAATGTGGCAATTATCTTAGGCTGCATTATACCTAAGTAATAATAAAAACTACATTTTAAAACCTCAGGACATCTTTTAATTTTATTTATGCCTTACTTTGTTTTGTTCAGCAATATTTTTTAGTTTTTAGTGTGCAACTCTTTTGTGTCCATTGTTAAGTTTATTCTTAAGTGTTGTATACACTTCTATGCTATTTAGATATGATTTAAACAATTTTTTTGGATTGTCCATTGTTAGTGGTTATGAATACAAGTAATTTTTTTGTCCTGATTTTGAATTCTGTAACTTTGCTGAGTTTGGATTTTTTGTATACAAACTTAACTAAGATCATATCATCTACCAAGATCATTTTACTTCTTCCTTTCCCATCTGATGCCTTTTATTTTTCTTTTCCTAATTCCTCTGTGTAGAACTTATCAGTCTAGCCATTGTAAAAGGTAGTATCTTTGTATTTTCCCTGATCTTAATGAAAGATATGATATTAGCTATCATTTTTCATATATGGCCTTTATTATATTGAGAAAATTTCTTTTTGATTTCTAGTATATTGAAAATACTGAGTGCTTTATCATTTACATTTTTTGAATGTTTTTCTGCATCAGTTGAGATGATCACTTGGTTTCATTACTTTATTTTCTTCATGTGGTATGTTATGTTAACTGATTTTTATGTTGAACCTTCCCTGAATTTCATAAATAATTTCTACTTGGTCATGGTATATAATACTTTTAGGTGTAAGCCACACAGCTAATGGCATTTTTTTATTTTTTTTTTTTTTTTGAGACAGAGTCTCTTTATGTAGCCCATGGTACAGTGATGTGGTGTCACAGTTCACAGCAACCTTAAAGTCTTGGCCTTAAGCAATTCTTTTGACTATAGGCTCCTGCCACAATGCCCAGCTACTGGTATATAATACTTTTCATGCTTGTATACTTCTGAATTTAGTTTGCTAGTATTCTATTGAGGAATGTTTTTATCAATATTTATTAGGGATATTGGTGTGTGGTTTATTTTTTTCTGACTTTCCTATCAGGTTATTGCTAGCCCCATAAAATGAATTAGGAAGTGTCACCTCCACATCTATTTCTTGGAAGAGTTTGAGAAAGTTTATTGTTTTTTATTCTTTAACTATTTGGTAGAATGCATCAATCTGGTGCAAGACTATTCTTTGTTGAGTGATTTTTAGTTATTGACTTCACCTCCTTATTACTTACAAGTCTGTTCAGATTTATACATTTTGAGGGTTTAAGTTATTGATTTTATCTCCTTAGTAGTTATGTCTGTTCAGATTTATAGTTTTTAGATTTTCAGTTATTGTTTTTATCTCCTTACTAGTTATGAATCTCTTCAGATTTTCTATTTCTTTATGATTCAATCTTGTTAAGTTGTATATTTCTATAAATTTGGTAATTTTTATCTATATTATCCAACACTGTGGCATACAATTTTTCATTGCACTCTCTTATGATTCTATTTTTGTAAAATCGGAAATAATGCTTACTGTCATATCTTAGTAATTTGAATGTTTCCTAAATTTTTCTCAATAAATCTCACTAAAAGTTTGCCAATTTAGTTGATTTTTTCAAAGAATTAAATTTTGACTTTGATGATTTTCTTTACTGTTTACCTTTTCTCTATTTTTATTTATCTTTAATTATTTATCTCTAATCTTTATCAGTTCCTTTCTTCTGTTAACTTGAATTTAATTTATTCTTATTTTCTAAGTCTTTAAAGAGTAAAGTTGGGGTATTTATTTGAGCTCTTTCTTCTTTTTTTAATTTAGTCATGTACAGCTCTACATTTCTCTCTGAATACTACTTTCACTGCCTCTCATAAGTTTTGGTAGATTTTGTTTTCACTTGCCTCAAGGTATTTTCCCCTCTTTTCTTCTGATTTTGTCATTGACCTATTATTTGTTTAAGAGTGCATTGTTTAATTTCTACATGCTTATGCATTTTCCAATTTTCCTTTTGCTATTGTTTTCCACTTTCATCCCATTGTGACCAGAAAAGAATACTTTGTATGATTTAACTCTTTAAATGTAATAAAACATATTTTTGTGACTTAACACAGTTTACTCTGGAGTAAACTCTTAACACAGTTTACTTTGAGAAAAATCTATTCTGTTTTTTTGGGGTGGCATGTTCTACATATGTCAGGTCCTCTTGTCCCCATTTATTTTCTTACTCATCCTTTTTTCTAGTTCTTCTGTCCATTATTAAAAATTGTGTATTGTAGTCTCCAATTAAAATTGTAGAATTATTTCTACAATAGTTCTGTTAAATTTTGCTTTATATACTTTGGATCTATACTCTGTGTATACATGTAGCTGCTCCATCTCTGTTTTGGTTACTATTTGCATTAAATATCTTTTCCCATATTTTTATTTTAACCTATTTTTGTCATTAGATATGAAGTAGAACTTCACAATTCTCTGAAATACCTCAGTGATGTTTACTGAATACTATTTCTGAAGATTGGTGAATATACATTATTTTTAAGTACACTGGACAATTAAGGTTCTTGAAATAATATAAAGTATATTCTCTATCACAAAGGAATTAAATTACAGATTCAAAAATAGTAATACATCTACAGGAAATCACAAATATTTGGGAATTAAACTAAGATGGACCAAATGTTGAGCCATAAAACAAGTCTCAATAAACATAAAATGATAAACATAATATGAAGTATATTTTTCTGGTAACAATGTAATGAAAATTAGAACTCAGTAACAATATGATGTATATGAAAATCTCAGTTCAATGATAAACAACAATTTACAAATAATCTATGGGTCACAGAAAATTACAAGAATTTAAAAATACTTCAACCTGAATGATAGTGAAATATAGTTCATCAACATTGGTGGTATCAAAAAAGAATAGGAACACTGGAAAAGAGGTCATTTTATCAAAAACTCATCAGCACTCAAATGTTTATTTCAGTTTGAATTGAACAGCACAATTCAAAATTGCAAAGATGTGTAATCAACCCCAGTGTCCATCAATTCATGAGTGGATTAACAAAACGTGATTTATGTATACTATGGAATACTACTCAGCCATGAAGAAAGCTGAATTAAGGCCTTTTGCAACCATTTGGATGAACTGAAGATCATTATCCCAGGATAAACAAATAACACATATACTCACTATTGAATTGGAGCTAACCAATAAGCACACGTGTCACAGAGGGAAGTAAAACTCAGTGGAAATCAAGCAGGAGGGAGGCGGTATGAGGGAGTGGGCAAAAACCTACCTAATGGTTTCAATGAACACTATCTGGGTTATGGACACACTTGCAACCTTGACTCAAGCATAACAAAATCAATGCATATAACACAAAATTTGTATGCCATGAGATTTTGAAATACAAAAATAATTTCACCTTAGTTCAGAATGTTATTTCAGAATGCTGTGGGATCACAGTGGTGTTATTTCATATTTTCTGAGTGATATTTGCTATAACACATTAATAATTTGGTAGAAGTACTTGACTGTATACAATTTTGAGGTATGAGTGCTAGGAGTTTGAGGGTAGTACAATTATTTCTTCCCCATTTTCAATAAAGAACAGTTTAGATAAATAAATAATAAATTAGCATCTAAAAACTGATACCACTTGTTTCAATCTTTTTGTTGGTTTTATACACTATATTTTTAGCTAAATCCTTTTGATGTTGTTTTGTTAAAACTTGAAATACTGTGTATGTCTATAAACAACCACTTCTAAAGAAAATGTATAATTCCTAAAGATTATTGATAAAAGTCTTAAGTTTTTCCTTTCCCCCTTTTTATCCTAGTTTTAGTGTTTGCTTGTAATCTTCATAATTGAATTAAAATATTTATGTTTCCTTAATACTCAAGTAATAAGACATTAAAATAAAGGAAATATTAATATAAGTGGTTTATAGCTTTATTTAAGTGTTTTTCATATCTTAACAACATAAGGTGCATTACTGGGGAAATGATCTTTGGGCTTTTGAGAATCACAATACTACCACTCACTAGCTGGATAATTTTCGGTAAGTTACTTGACTTTCTGAGCCTTGGTTATCGCCTCTATAAATTAGAGATGATAATATTTACTATTTAACATACTTTGATTTTACACATTAAATTAGATAACATTTGTGCATGCATTTTGAAAACTGTACAGCATCTTATGGCTATATGGTTTTACATAATATTTCATTTGTATTATTCTCCCACAGGAGTATCAGCTTATGATAGGACTCAGTAATTGGATGCTCTGGGCTGCCTACTTCTTCACATTCCTATTATTGTATTCTATTACCATCATTTTTATGTGCATAATTTTCTTTATCAAGGCAAGTGTCTATTTGACTACAGCATTGTTGCAGCTAACTTTGAGAGGGAAAATAAAAAAAATCATGTGGGCCTAAAGGATCTCAGGTTACTAGGGAATGAAAATGTGGCTTTTGTTGACTCTGGTGTGGAAACTCAGAGGCTGCTTATGTTTAATAAAAATAAACCTTAAACCTAGATGAGTGAGCCTTCTATAAGAAATAAATTGTTAATTCTCCTTCTCACTGAACAGTGTCACTAGTTAAACTAATACTATTAAAATATTTAATGATGTTTCATTTTTCCTTTTTTTGTTTTGGTGTGATACCACTTAGAGTATAACTAAACTGGCTTCCAAATTGTTTTGCTAGATTAAACCTGTACCAGTCATCCAACACAGTGACCCAACTCTGATCTTCATTTTTTTATTGTTTTATGCCATCTCCACAATATGCTTCAGTTTTATGATTACAACATTATTCAATAAAGGTGAGTTTAATATTTCTCCTGTGAAATATTCTCAGTGACTAAACATAGAGTATATTTGCAAGCTTTTAAACTTTAGTTGCCAACTCATCTATAGCTCCTGTGTACATGCTGACCGAAAAGATAAATATCATATGCATGTGAAATGACTTGCAAGTGCTTGAGGAGAGCAGTGAAAATTAATTGCACAGTATACAGGTAATAAAAAGGCCACAGACCAAAATAGAATCATATTTATCTATTCTTTCTAACCTTTAGCTGCTATCTCATGTATTTGTCTTACCCTTCTACCATGAAGAGTTGAGATACAGATACCTTCTGTATATTCTATTGAAGTAGACTAATGTCTACTAATATCTGATTATACATAAAAGATTGTTATATGTGAAAAGGAAGAAAACAAAACCACTTCAATGAAAGAAAGGGTCCTTGCACTTAATTAATAGATTCTTACTGTATTATTGTGCCTGCTCTATAGAGCCGACTCATAAAGCTGACCATGGGGACATAAATATACACATACACTATTAGGCGCACACACAAAAAAAGATTTGAGAGGTATATTAGGGTTCTTCAAAGAGACAGAAACAGCAGGATATTTATTATAGGGGATAAAAGATTTATTATAAGAAATTATTTCACACCATCATGTACACCAAGAAGTCCCATGAATTATAGAGAGCACACTGGGAACCCAAACAAGCCAGTGATATTATTCCAGTCTGAATCAGAAGGCCTGAGAACCAGAGGAGCTGATGTTGTAGATGCTAGTTAAAAAGGCAGAAAGCCAAGGCAGTAAAGTAGTCAGGAAGAAAAGGGGGAGAATTCCCCCTTTGCTCCAACTTTTTGTTCTTTTCAGGCCCTCAATAGATTTGATGGTGCCCACCCATGTTGGAGAGGGCAGTCTACTTCAATGAGTCCACTGATTGAAATGCTTATCTTATTTAGAAACATCATCACAGACATACCAGAAATATTGTTTAACTGCACAACCCATCACTTAGTCAAACTGACACAGAAAATTAAACCATCATAAGAAGACACGCAGAGAGCAATGCAATTAATGGACCATAGGTTATACATTTAAAAAAAGATATAGGTTACAACATTCCAGGTTGAGATAGTCCTGAAAATTCTTCCAGTAGAGATAAGTTTAGAAAATATTTTATAACATTGAAAGATGGGAATTAGTAGGAAGTCGTGTCAGTGTATGCAGGTATTCATTCATCATTTAAATGTTTAGATTGGCATGGTGTCTAATATAAAAAGACAAAAATTGTTTTCTTTAAATTTGAGGACCCACATGCAAAATGGTTTTATGAATTTAGAGTCCCACAGGAAGAAGATAAGAACTTCTCTTGCTCCATATCCTTGCCAATATTTTGCATTATCTAACTTTAATTTAAATTAAAGATATGAAATGCTATATCATAATAATTTAAATCCCATTCATATGTATTTTGTCCATAAAATCTGTTAATATATTCTGTTCTTTTATTGATAATGTCTTTTCTAACATTTTTTAATTAAAGTCTATTTTTTCCAACATTAGTAAAGCCACCCACCTCTCTTTTTGTTATTTTCATGAAGTATCTCTTCCTACCTTTAACTTTCATCCAATTTGCATATTAGGGTTTTTTTTAATCCATTTTTCCAGCTTCACCTTTTAATGGAGATAATTAAGAATTTTATCTTTCCTTTTTGGTATTTCTTCTGTATATGCCATATCTTTTTTCCTTCATATTCTCTATTGCTCAGTCCCATCTCATTTCTTTTTCTGTACATTTCCTAATTATTTTCTTAGTAATGTGGACATTACAATTAATGCCTTAATTTGATTTGAATTAATACCAATTTACCATCAATAATATACAAAAACTTTTCTTCTGTCATGCTCAGTCCCTCTTTATGTTGGTATTTTCACAAACTATGTCTTTGTATTTGTCCATTAGCATATATTGATAATTGGCTTATTCATTTGTCTTTTGAATTATGTAAAAATAAAAAGAAGTTACAGAACAAAAAATATCACAATATAAGGGCTTTTGTATTTACCTATATAGTTAACTTCACTCGAGCTCTTTATTTTTTTCATATGACTTTCGGTTATTGTCTAATGTACTTTCATTCACCTGGAAGAACTACCTTGTAGGGAAAGACTATTTGCAAACTTCCTCTGCTTTTGTTATTCTAAGAATTTCTTAATTCCTTCTTCCCAATTTTTTTAAAGACTTGATTTTTTTTTGGAGCAGATTAGGTTCACAGCAAAATTAAGGTAAGGGTACAGAGATGTCCCATATAACTCTTGCCCCAAGCAATCATAGCCTTTCCCATTAGCAGCATCCTCCCAAATTGTAACATTTGTTATAATGAGTGACCCTTCATTAACACATAATCACCCAATCCCTGGCAAACTGATCTATGTATTGTCTCCATAGTTTTGCCTTTTCTAGATCATATGGATGAAATCATAGAAGTCCATAGCCTTTTCATTGGCTTCTTTCACTTAGTAATACACATATGCATATGCTTTTAAAATTCCTCCATGTCTTTTCATGGTGTTGTAGCTCATTTCTTTTCATGTGCTAATATTTTATTTTCTTGATGCACCAGTTTATTAATCTATTTACCTGCTGAAGGAGATCTTTACTGCTGCCAAGTTTTGGAAATTATGAATAAGGCTGCTATCAACATTGATGTGCAGGTTTTTAATTTCAAATATTAAGGGGATACAAATATTTTTGTTACATATATCCCTGTATAATGCTTACATCAAGGCTTTTAGTGTGCCTGTCACCAAAAGAGTGTTTATTAAACCAGATAGGCAAGATTTTTCCACTTAATCCTTTCCCATCCTGCTTCTTCTTGGTTTCCAGTAATATTCACATCTTTTTGTGCCTGTGCGGGCCCGCTGATTAAGCTCTCAGTAATTAGTCAGTATATATGGTGTTCATTTTTCCATTCCTCAGATATTTCATTTAGGACAATGGCTCCATCTAAGTTGCTGCAATTGACATTATTTCATTACTTTCTATGCCTAAAGTGGGACTCACTCTCTCTCTCTCTCTCTCTCTCTCTCTCTCTATATATATATATATATATATATATATATATCACATTTTCCTTATCCATTCATGAGTTTATAAGCAACCACTTAGGTTGATCTTTGCAATTGTGGATTTTGCTGCAATAAACACTTTGGTATATAGGTGTCTTTTTATACTTCTTTTCTTTTGGGTAGATACCCAATAATAGAATTTCTGGATCAAATGGTAGGTCTACTTTTGTTCTTTAAGGGTCCACCATAATGTTTTTCATAGATGTTATACTAATTTGCAGTCTCATCTCCAGTACATAAGCATTTGTTTCTCTTTGCATCTATGCCAGCATATATTATTTTTGACTTTTTAATAATATCCATTCTGACAAGGATAAGGTGGTATCTCATTGTAGTTTTAATTTATATCTCCCTGATGATTAATGATGTAGAGAATATCTTCATGTGTTCATTGGGCTTTCATCTATATTCTTTTGAAAAACTTCTGTTCATATCTTTTGCCCACTTTTTAATGGATTTGCTTGTATTTCTATGACTAATTTTTTTCTAGTTAGATTCTGGATGGCAAAATTTTATCAGATGTATAGTTTGTGAATATTGTCTATTTACTATGTTGATTATTTCCTTTGCTGTGCTCAAGCCTTTAAACTTCTTTAAGTTCAGCATGTTACTGAAAAGGAGTGGTGAGAGACTGAGACTTATTCTTGATTTTGGTGAGAATGTTTTGAATTTCTTCCCATTAAATATGATTGATGTTAACAGTTAATATTGAGAGTACAAAGAATGAGGTTACACTTATTGCATTTGTTAGGTAAAGTCACACTTATAATTGTGTCCCTTCCCCAAGAGGTGTGTCACACCCTGTGACCCCCCCAAACTCCTTGAGCCTTCCCTCTCTCTGCACCCCCTTCCTCCACCCCCACCATGTAGTAAGTCATCAATTTCCTCATATCAGAATTGAGTACATAGGATTTGTGCTTATCCCTTCTTGTGATGTCTTATTAAGAATAATGTGTTCCATTTCCATTCAGTTTAATACAAAAGATGTAAAATCTCCATCTTGTTTAATAGCATACATATACCATGGTGTACATATACCATAGCTTGTTAATCCATTCCTGGGTTGGTGGGCATTAGGCTGTTTCCACGTTTTGGTGGTTATAAATTGAGCTGTGATGAAAAGTCCATAAACGTTATGCACCATATTAACAGAGGCAAAAATAAAGATCACATGATCCTCTCAATAGATGCAGAAAAAGCAGTTGATAAAATCCAGCATCCTTTTCTAATTAGAACACTGAAGAGTATAGGCATAGGTGGCACATTTCTAAAACTGATTGAAGCTATCTATGACAAACCCACAGCCAATATTTTACTGAATGGAGTAAAACTCAAAGCTTTTCCTCTTAGAACTGGAACCAGACAAGGTTGTCCTCTGTCACCTTTACTATTCAACATAGTGCTGGAAGTTCTAGCCAATACAATTAGGCAAGACAAGGAAATAAAGGGAATCCAAATGGGAGCAGAGGAGGTCAAACTCTCCCTCTTTGCTGACGACATGATCTTATACTTAGAGAACCCCAAAGACTCAACCACAAGACTCCTAGAAGTCATCAAAAAATACAGTAATGTTTCAGGATATAAAATCAATGTCCACAAGTCAGTAGCCTTTGTATACACCAATAACAGTCAAGATGAGAAGCTAATTAAGGACACAACTCCCTTCACCATAGTTTCAAAGAAAATGAAATACCTAGGCATATACCTAACGAAGGAGGTGAAGGACCTCTATAAAGAAAACTATGAAATCCTCAGAAAGGAAATAGCAGAGGATATTAACAAATGGAAGAACATACCATGCTCATGGATGGGAAGAATCAACATTGTTAAAATGTCTATACTTCCCAAAGCAATCTACCTATTCAATGCCATTCCTATCAAAGTACCTACATCGTACTTTCAAGATTTGGAAAAAATGATTCTGCATTTTGTATGGAACCGGAAAAAACCCCGTATAGCTAAGGCAGTTCTTAGTAACAAAAATAAAGCTGGGGGCATCAGCATACCAGATTTTAGTCTGTACTACAAAGCCATAGTGCTCAAGACAGCATGGTACTGGCACAAAAACAGAGACATAGACACTTGGAATCGAATTGAACACCAAGAAATGAAACTAACATCTTACAACCACCTAATCTTCGATAAACCAAACAAGAACTTACCTTGGGGGAAAGACTCCCTATTCAATAAATGGTGTTGGGAGAAATGGATGTCTACATGTAAAAGACTGAAACTGGACCCACACATTTCCCCACTCACAAAAATTGATTCAGGATGGATAAAGGACTTAAATTTAAGGCATGAAACAATAAAAATCCTCCAAGAAAGCATAGGAAAAACACTGGAAGATATTGGCCTGGGGGAAGACTTCATGAAGAAGACTGCCATGGCAATTGCAACAACAACAAAAATAAACAAATGGGACTTCATTAAACTGAAAAGCTTCTGTACAGCTAAGGAGACAATAACCAAAGCAAGGAGACAACCCACACAATGGGAAAGGATATTTGCATATTTTCAATCAGACAAAAGCTTGATAACCAGGATCTATAGAGAACTCAAATTAATCCACATGAAAAAAGCCAACAATCCCTTATATCAATGGGCAAGAGACATGAATAGAACTTTCTCTAAAGACGACAGACGAATGGCTAACAAACACATGAAAAAATGTTCATCATCTCTATATATTAGAGAAATGCAAATCAAAACAACCCTGAGATATCATCTAACCCCAGTGAGAATGGCCCACATCACAAAATCTCAAAACTGCAGATGCTGGCGTGGATGTGGAGAGAAGGGAACACTTTTACACTGCTGGTGGGACTGCAAACTAGTACAACCCTTCTGGAAGGAAGTATGGAGAAACCTCAAAGCACTCAAGCTAGACCTCCCATTTGATCCTGCAATCCCATTACTGGGCATCTACCCAGAAGGAAAGAAATCCTTTTATCATAAGGACACTTGTACTAGACTGTTTATTGCAGCTCAATTTACAATCACCGAAATGTGGAAACAGTCTAAATGCCCACCAACCCAGGAATGGATTAACAAGCTGTGGTATATGTATACCATGGAATACTATTCAGCCATTAAAAAAAATGGAGACTTTACATCTTTCGTATTAACCTGGATGGAAGTGGAAGACATTATTCTTAGTAAAACATCACAAGAATGGAGAAGCATGAATCCTATGTACTCAATCTTGATATGAGGACAATTAATGACAATTAAGGTTATGGGGGGGGAAGCAGAAAGAGGGATGGAGGGAGGGGTTTGGGGCCTTAGTGTGTGTCACACTTTATGGGGGCAAGACATGATTGCAAGAGGGACTTTACCTAACAATTGTAATCAGTGTAACTGGCTTATTGTACCCTCAATGAATCCCCAACAATAAAAAAATAAATAAATAAATAAAAGAATATAAAGTTTCTAAAAAAAAAAGAAATATCTCTCAAATACTCAAGTCTAAATAAAAAAAAAAAAAAGAAAGAAAAGTCTAGTGCAAATGTCCTTATGATAAAAGAACTTTTTTTCCTTCTGTGTAGATACCCAGTAATGGGTTTGCAAGATCAAATAGGAGGTCTAATTTGAGTTCTTTGAGGATCAGTCTGTTTAAGAGATCTATGTCTTCTTGATTAAGTCTAGGGAGAGGGTGTGATTCCAGGTATTGATTTATTTCCTCCACATTGTCAAATTTCTTCACATAGAAGTTTCTTGTAGTACTCATTGATGATCTCTCATATCTCTGTGTCATCTGTTGCTATTTCCTTTCAATCGGTTCTGATTGAGGTTATTAGAGATTTTACTTTTCTTCTTTTTTTATTGTTGGAGATTCATTGAGGGCATAAAGAACCAGGTTATATTGATTGCATTTGTTAGGTAAAATCCCTCTTAGAATTGTGCTCCACTCCCAAAAGGAGTGTCACAAACCGTGACCTCTCACCTCACTCCTTCTTCCCTCTCTCTGCTCCTCTTCCCTTTCATCTCTCACAGTGTAATAGGTCATTATTGTCCTCATATCAGAATTCAGTATATGGGATTCTTGCTTCTCCATTCTTGTGATGCTTTACTAAGAATAATGTGTTCCACTTCCATCCAGGTTCATAGAAAAGATGTAAGGTCTCCATCTTTTTTAATGGTATAGTATTCCATGGTATACATATACCACAGCATGTTAATCCATTCCTGGTTTGGTGGGCATTTAGGCTATTTCCACCTTTTGGTGATTGTAAATTGAGTTGCGATAAACAGTCTAGTACAAATGTCCTTATAATAAAAGGATTTTTTTCCTTCTAGGTAGATGCCCAGTAATGAGATTGCAGGATCAAATTGGAGATCTAGTTTGAGTACTTTTAGGGTTCTATTTTAAATAGAATAGGGTTCTATTTTAAATTCCCTTTCTATCAAGTCCATTAATTCTTTATAGATGGAATCTTCTGCAGTAGCTGCCTCATGGTCCTTTGGGGGAGTTCCTCTGTTTTGGTTTCTCACGTTGCCCAAGTCTTTCTGTTGGTTCTTCCTCACTGTGTTCTTTCCTCTTGTTCACCTCGTCCTCATTTTTCCTTCTCACTGCCTCCTTTGTTTCAAACTGAAGTCCTTGCTATTATTGACAGTATGTTGCAATATGTCTCCAGGACACTAGCAGGCAATGTGGTTTTTTTAGGAGACAGCATATCCAGCAACCTTTATGATCTTTAATCCAAACTTGATTGCCTTTGGAGATCACCTGATTGATTTAGCATTTAGACCCCACCGGGTTGGAATCTTAGAGCTCAGAATCCTTCAGGGGCCAGTCTCATACTGCCCCCCAAGTCTAGTTCCCATGGGTTCTGAGAGTTCCTCAGCCTTTCCCAAGAGTGGAGTTCTGAATAAAGCAGAATTAAGACAACTGTGCTTTAGACCTCTACTAAGACCTTCTCACAACCTTCCCACATTGGCAGCCCCCCTGGCTGCTGAGACCTTCTCAGTATGGCTGCCTTGCCAGTCACTAAATCTATGGCTAATCCAACTGGAATTCAAATCTGGTTGCCGTATACTGTTCAAGTCTGCCCACTCTTTCAAGCTTTCCACTCAATGTGCATCTTCTCCCAACTGCTGAAAACTCCAGAAAGACCTTCTCCCATCCCAGACCTCTGTGAGGCAGGGGAGGGGGAACAGCTTATCCCAGCTCGTTGCAATCATTTACCTAATTCATCTAATTTCCACTACTCAGGATCATATGCTGTAGCCAGCTCACCACCTCCTTGCTATGCTCCCAGAGCTATAATTTAGGGTAAGATCCCTGTGCCAGGTAATGCTGGGTTCTCTCTTTTTCCCCAGTCATTGTAGAAGAGCTCAGCTGAATGATTACTTTGGATCTGCCATCTTGATCCATTCTCTTGTTTTTCTTTTCTTGTGAATGACCCATACTCTTTTATTTCCATGCTTCATAATTTTTTATTGAAATCTGCAATATTTTAACATTACAATGTGGTAACTCTGGAGATCAGAAGCATATTTTTGGAATTCTTTTTTTTTTTTTTTTTTTTTGTAGAGACAGTCTCACTGTACCACCCTCGGGTAGAGTGCTGTGGCGTCACACAGCTCACAGCAACCTCCAACTCCTGGGCTTAGGCGATTCTCCTGCCTCAGCCTCCTGAGTAGCTAGGACTACAGGCGCCCGCCACAACGCCCGGCTATTTTTTTGTTGCAGTTTGGCCGGGGCTGGGTTTGAACCGGCCACCCTCAGCATATGGGGCCAGCGCCCTACTCATTGAGCCACAGGCGCCGCCCCTATTTTTGGAATTCTTAATACTCTGAACCACATCTGGCTTTTTGATAACAACTTGGTCTTTCTGTTTATCAGCTATCCTTCTTTTCCCTCAGTATCATGACAGAAATTGAATCTCACAATGTTTAGAAAAACAAATATAGGTTATCTTCTAATTATTCCAGACATTATATTTGCATTTATAATTTCTTATACTGAGTAATAAGTAAATATATATTTTCCATTAAATTCTGTAATATTCATAGTTACTGCATGTAGGATGATAAAGTCCAGAAAAATTGTTTTCTTAAATGTTTCATTTCAGCCTTTTGCTTATTTAAAAAAAATACTGAGCACTATGTTCCAAGTATTTTATTATGTGTTGGAAGAAATAATGACGAATAACTCAGACAAGTTTTTATTTCTCATAGAGCTTATTTTATAATAAAACAAGTATTTGTACTTTAAGTTTTTAAAGATTACTTACAATAACCTTCTAATATTTTTCTTATTTGTAGTTAGTTTTGCTGTTGCTTTGGGAGAGTTGATCTTTTTTGCCAGCTACTTTCTCGCTATTGGCCTCACCTTTCACACTGCACAGATGGGCCTCATCCGGAAGCTAGCTGCCTGTCTTAGCTCGAATTTTGCAATGGTCCTGGGAGTTTCACTTCTAGTTGATGCAGAAATACAGGGTGAGTATTTACTTTGTAATTTTTTTCCTATGTTCTAGTAAATATATCTGTGCTATCTTATTTAATGCTCAGTTTTAATATTGATAAATATTGCTAACCAAACCTTCAAAAAATTATACTACTTTATACCACCACCTATGACACATAAATGCTTCCATTACCTCTCCAGATATTTATTGCAAATCTGGTAGCTCCTCTTCCCACTCCTTTTGGAGTTGACACCTGCTGTCTTTCTAGTGATAGGGGAGGAAGAGACACAATCTGCTTTTAGTAACTTCCTTTCTCCATTAGTATGGTCTCTATGCAAAAATTTTTCTAGTCTTCTGTCCAATAAAAAAACATCCATTCAACTTTTCAAAGATTATACTTTTCCAAAATTGGATATTTGAATTTTGAACATAAGAAAGAGAAGAATTTGAATATTTGAACATAAGAAAGAGAAGATAAAAGGGAGCCACTATAAGCCTCATTTCCCTAATTTTTTTTTTACATTTTCTTTTTGTTTCATTCATTTCTAATCATTTGCTTGTTTGAGCTATAGCAGAGAGCACTTTACGTGATTACTTACTCACATGTTCTATGGGAACACCCAGGTTCTAAGGGTGTAAGAAAGTAGATGACTCCAATAGGAATCTAAACAATGTCAACATATTATTTTCTTCACTATTTAATTATTATGTAAATGAATAACTCTGTTTTAGTCACAATTGGCACCCACTTAAATGTCTTCTGCTATATCTAGAAATTGGACTTAAATGGAGTAACATCTTCTCATCAACTAAATTGGACGACTTTTTTTTTGTCTATATACTGGGAATGTTGTTATTTGATGCTCTCTTATATGGCCTGGTGGCCTGGTATATAGAAGCTGTCTTTCCAGGAAGCTATGGTATGCCCAAACCATGGAACTTTTTTTTGCTGGTGAGTTCTAATACTTGTGTTGTGGATAAGAGGTCACAGTCATTATGAAGTTTGTAGTATCTATAAAAGTTCTTATGTGTTAATTTTGCACTGTCTATAATAGAATCAATAGATTAACTGAAAGAACCATTCTTATTTGCACTCTAGCCATACTAATTTGCTAGCCTTTTACTTTTCTATTTTTTTAATTATTAAATCATAGCTATGTACATTAATGCAATCGTGGGGTACAATGTGCTAATTTTATATACAATTTGAAATAGTTTCATCTAACTGGTTAACATAGCCTTCACAGCATTTTCTTAGTTACTGTGTTAAGACATTTATATTCTACATTTAGTAAATTTCACAAGTACCCTTGTAAGATGCATTATAGTTGTTGTCCCACTGATTGCTAGCCTTTTTCTAATACTTTCTAAGCCTTCCAATATATGTAAATATAAATAAAGCAAATAATGGCCTGAAACTTTACAAATTTTGAGTAATCCATCTCTTTATAAGAAAGTATTTCATAAATGAACTTTTTCATAAAGAAATTAATATATGATGAGTCTTTGGGTGCTACTAGATGAGATTTAGTTGTGTCTGAGTACATACCACCTGCTTTATTCTCTTGGTTAGCCTAGATTTCTTAGAGTCAGAAAAATAGAAAAATTGGGAGCATGTATATTTTGCCCTCTCTTCTCAGTATTTTCCATTGATAGTGGTTCTATGCTGATTGGTATGACCACATTTCTGGGTGATTTCCTTTAGTGTCTCTTGAACAGTTATGATTTTAATAGAATAGTCTGCATTTATACCCTGACTATTCAATTTATAGCCAACTAGCTCCAGAATTAAATCCCAATTTTTTTATGCAATCCATCTCAACACAAAATCTCACAAGCTGAAGTATTTTTAATACTTTATTTTTCAATACCACTGTGGTGATTGCATTTATATTTTCTGCCTAGCGCTCTTACTGGTTTGGGGACCCACTGGAGAAAAGACCTAAAATACACCAGTTTTATGATGCAATCTTACATGAGTATTTTGAAGCTGAACCTACTGATTTGGTACCAGGTATCCAGATCCAAAATTTGTGCAAGGTATTGTTTTACTTTGATGGTACTTAAGTTTATAATTCATTGTAAGTGTTTGTTTCTGAAATTACTGAGATAAATATCAGCTGCTTTTAAAAGGATAATAGCCATCATGTTTACTTCCTTTGAAAATTATGAAAATGAAATTTATACAATACATAATAAAAAGTTATATCTTTCTCTTTCCTCCAGAACAGAAGCAGATTCAGATTATTGTACAGGGGAGTGCAACTTGCACATATGTCCATAGGGACATACACAGATTTTGCAAAGACTTTATTTGCTTACCTGTGGTGTTGGATATCATGAAAAGTATACAGATCTTTTGTTTGTTTGTTTTAAATTATCAGCTTTCCTTTAGTGTTTGTGTGTTTATGGTGAGGCCCAAGACAACTCTTATTCTTCCAATGTGCATCAGTAAAGAAAAAAGGTTGACACCCTGCATGATATCTTCTACAAATATTCTCATTCTAAAAAGTAGAATCTAGTGAAGCTTTATGATCTGAACAAGTGAACATTAATTCTGTTAACAAATGCTTTGTCTGAGAATGTTCAGAAGAATGTTAACTTCTGTTAACAAATGTTTCTTCTGAGAATGCTCAAAAGACCTTAGGACCTTCCATGTCCTATTCATTCATTTATTTATCTGTTTGTAATTTCCTCTGCTTAGTGTTTATAAAAGGGAACACTTCTCCATCTCAAATTTATCTGGATCATTTCCGGCATTCCTTTATCTCTCAAAGGTCTAATTAAAGCTTTATGTGAGTTCCTAACTACAGATTAGAGAAATCCAAATCTCTCCCTTCAAATTCAGCTAATGTGGGGAACATTTATACCTTTATAGTTTTCTCTGCTGCCCAGTATGCTACATGCTCACTTCATTTTGGTTACATAAACCCAGATGAAAAACTCAGTCCTTTCCCCAGGATACTCAGGAAATCCATTCCTATCAAACATTTTTGTGAATATAAGTAACCTATAACATAGGTTGAGGCAGATAGTGTTTGTTCAATGAAAACATGGGCTATGACCTTTGTCTTCACTCTATTTTCCCTTGTATCTTGCCATTTCTTTGTGCATTTCATAACATAGCTTCCTCTAGTGTGCAGAGCACTTTACCGCTCCTCATACATCACCCAGACTTGCATATATAGGATCATGAGAATGCTCAGAAGAACCTAGGACCTTCCATGTCCTATTCATTCATTTATTATTCATTAAATTTTGGCATTGGGATATATAGCAGTGAAAAAATGAGTTAAGGTCCATGCCTTCAATGAACTTACATTCTACTATGAATAAAAATGGTTAGTAACTAAACAATGTAATTATAGTAAACAGTAAATTCTATTAGGAAAATAAATATGATGGTGATATATTAATTAGGGAACAGAATAGGGAAGATAAACATTAAATAGAGTGTCTGATGAAGTCTTTCTGAAAATGTGGCCATTATGAATTCTGACCTCCCTCTCCAATAGTAACCTCAGCTGAACAAGGGTGCCTCATCACAAATTAGGCTTATTTCCCTGAACAGCCTAGATTTAGTGACTGCTCAAGGTGGGAGTATTAAGACCTAGCTTTTTCCTCCAGTCAGGGAAGCTCTAAAATTAAGAGTGTGAAAGCTGCCGTCCGTGGGCCACATAATGTTTTTGTGAAGACGTGTTTTGGTTATCTATGGTGTCAGGTAACTGAAAAGTATGCATGAACCTTTTTTTTTGCTCATCAGTTTTCATTAGTGTTTGCATATTTAATATGCATCCCAAAACAACTCTTATGCTTCCAATTTGCTACAGAAAAGAAAAAAGATTGGATATCCCTGCATCTAAATAGTCTCCAAACTATGAACCTCTTTGTGAGGTTGACCCTGTTGTTACTGCAGGTAGGATAGCCCAGCTATTCTCTCTCACAAATCTGCATCCTCTCCTCCTTCACACAGATATTAGTGCCATGACATTCCTGCATGCTAATTTCTATCTTATGTAAGCTTCCTGAATGCCTGATTTCATCTTACAGTTTATTTCCCGAGAACCTAATTAGTGATTATTGATACCCAGAATTGGCAGAGAAAGCAGAATATGATACTTAGACTCTGGTTTAAGCATCAGCAATGCAATGTTCACCAGTGGTGAATCAGACTGGTGTAGCAAGGGAAAGAAATGCACTATTTGGTGACATTCATCAAGCATTTGAAAAAAAAATGGAGGAATTAGTAATTACAAGGGTCATAGTGGCTCGGCGCCTAAAGCTCAGCAGCTAGGGTGCCGGCCACATACACCTGGCTGGCAGGTTTGAACCCAGCCCAGGCCTGCCCAAATAACAATGACAACTACAACAAAAAACAAAATAGCCAGGCATTGTGGTGGGTGCCTGTGGTCCCAGCTACTTGGGAGGTTGAGGCAAGAGAATTGCTTAAGCCCAAGAGTTAGAAGTTGCTGTGAGCTGTGACACCACGACACTATATGGAGGGTGATATTGTGAGACTCTGTTTCAAAAAATAAATAAATAAATAAATAAATAAATAAATAAATAAAATAAGGATCATGGAATTGGACAGCTGTTGTTGGGGGAAAATGATACACTGGAGACAATGAAAGCTATTATGATTGACCATCAAAGGCTAACTATAAAATCTACTGAGCCTCACCGGAAGCATGTAAAGGGAGTCTCATCTTGATCACTTAAGAGCAGAAAAAGCTGAGAACTAAGGCCCACACTTAGTCATAAGAATAAGAGAGTTCTAGAGAATGTTAAATTTCTAATCTACACAGGTTTGTTATGACAGGATTGGGGCCTTTTTTCTAGATTAATATGAAGGTGTAAATAATTAGGTTACAATGTTTGCATCTGTTAAAGTCCCCGTTATAGTTGTGTCCTGCACCCAGGAATGTAGCAAATACCATTACATTGTGCCAGTTAAGTGGGAGCATACTGATCTCTCTCCTTCCTCTCCTCTCCCCTCTCTTTCCTCCCCTCTCCCACCAACTTGAATTGAATTGATTTTTTCTCTCATGTGAGCATCTCTTAGTTCATCTGCCAGCTTCATATTAGTATTGAGTAAATTGGATGCTTGCTTTTCCATTCTTTTTTTATTATTAAGTCATATATACATAGATCATGAATACATTTATGCCTTTGTGGGATTCAATGTGTTGATTATTTGTACAAATTGGAGTGCTTACATCCTACTAATTAGCATAGCTTTTACATCATTTACTTAATCACAGTGTTAAGACATTTGTGTTCAATACTTGATAGATTTGACTTGTACCCTTGCAATATGCTCCATAGTTGTGGTCCCACCATTAACCCTCCCTCTATCAAACCACCCCCTCCCTTTCCATCTCCCTCCCCTTCCCTCCTTCATTCTGGGCTATAGTTGTGATTTATCTCTCATAATCTTTAATCATCAGAGAAATGCAAACCAAAACCACTTTGAGATATTATCTAACTCCAGTAACAGTATCCCACATCACAAAATCTCAACTACAGATGTTGGCGTGGATGGGAGAAAAGGGTACATTTCTGCCCTGCTGGTGGGAATGCAAGCTAGTACATTCCTTTTGCAAAGAAGTTTGGAGAACACTCAGGGATCTAAATGTAGACCTGCCATTTGGTCCTGCAATTCCTCTACTAGGTGTATATCCAAAAGACAAAAAATCACTTGGCAACAAAGATATTTGCACCAGATTGTCCATTGCAGCTCAATTCATAATTGCCAAGCCTTGGAAGAAGCCCAAGTGCCCATTGACCCATGAATGGATTAATAAATTGCTTTTCTATTCTTCTGATATCTTACTAAGAATATGTTTCAACTCCATCCAGGTTAATACAAAAGATGTAAAGTCTCCATCTTTTTATGTTTGAATAGTATTTCATGGTATACATATACCACAATTCGTTAATCCATTCCTGTGTTGGGCATTTAGGTTGTTTTCACATCTTGGCACCTTTACCTCTTACAAAAATTAACTCAAGATGGATAAGAGATTTAAATCTAAGACACAAAATGATAAAAATATTAGAGGAAAGCATGGGAAAAAATATATCAATGTCAGCCTGGGGAAAGATTTTATGAAGAAGACTTAAGTGGCAATCACAACAACAAAAAATAAATAAACAAATGGGATTTAATTAAAGTGAAAAGCTTCTGTATAGCTATGAAGACAACAACCAAAGCAAATAGATAACCTTCAGAATGGGAAAAGATATTTTCATGTTACCAATCTGCCAAAGGATTGATAACTAGAACCTACATAGAACTCAATCAACCAAAAAAAAAGAGAGAGAGAGAAAATAATACCATCTATTACTGGGCAAGAGACATGAACAGAACTTTCTCTGAAGAAGACAGACAAATGGCTAAAAAACACAAGAAATAGTGCTCATCAACCCTAATCATCAGAGAAATGAAAATACAAACCACCCTGGGATACCACCCAACCCCAATGAGAATAGCCCATATCACAAAGTCCCAAAGCTGCAGATGCTGGGGCAGATATGGAGGGAAGGGAACACTTTTTAAACTGTTGGTGTGACTGCAAACTGATACAACCTCTTTTGAAAAGAAGTATGGCGAATCCTCAAAGAACTCAAAATAGACCTCCCATTTGATCCTGCTATTCCATTACTAGGTATCTACTCAGAAGAAAAAAAAAATTATTTTGTCATAAGGACATTTGCGCAAAATTTGTTTATTGTAGTTCAACTTACAATCACTAAGATAAGGATTGAAATCTTGATTGGGAAGGAATGGCACTAAGATACAGGATAGAAACTTTAGGACTCAAAAATCTCAAATCCCATTTGAAATTACCCACTTATTCCTATTAGAAAGTAGTATTTCTTGAACCCTAAACTAACTACAGGTATGGATGAGGCTGCTATGCTGTAACTTCTTGAGAATATCTTTTGGAGTGAAATTCCTCTAAAACTGAAGACCCGTGAATCAAAAACCATGAAATCTCCCATCTTAAACTCTCCCCCACAAATTTAAGTCAAAGTAGTGAGAAGAACACAGGTTAACCACGACACATACTCCCATTCAGAAAAGGAAAAGGAAGATGCACACAGAAGTCAACAGAAATTCTGAAATCCACCAGTTGTCACGTTGACAGTTCCTTGATTAGGACTGAAGAACAGAGAATTATTCTCCAAGACTCTAGTTTGGCTCCACCTCTGAGCTCTTAGCTCTGCCTTTTGAATCATCCTTCCTTTGCTATGAAACACGTCCCATGTCTGCAGCTGAGTTGTCTTTGCTTTTAGACTGCTTTCTACCTTAGAAGTTCGGCTGTCTAAAGGCCTCTTTTCATTCTGTCCTGCCTGTCCATTTAAGTATAATCTGGTGGCACTTCTCCCAGTACAACTTTGTATAAAAAATTTGGCTCATTTCAGCCACCAAAGCCATACCACAAATATATTTGAGAAAAATCTTTATTTTGGCTTCTGCTGAGGATCCTGACTCTAAGAAATAATGTTCATGGTTGTTAGAGTCTCTGTTGTTTGACTAAAAAGTTTTTTCAGGCTGTTTCTAAGGTCTTACAAAAAAGACTATTACTCATGATTTTTCCTTTGATTTTAGACCATATTTTTCTAATACTGATCTGTGTTTGATCTGTGATTAGAAGCCACTTCTTATTTTCAACATTATCTGTCATGTAAAGAAGTTAGTAATTCTCAAAACCAGTATCTGGTTTGTTTATTTTAATAATACTTTCTTCAGCTTCACTCTTTCCTCTCAACATTTACTACATTTTACTCTATGGCAACAAGAAAAAGCCAAGAAGTTCCTTCACCAATCTTAGATCCATTTTGCTTAACTCAATCAAGTAGTTTATTAGAGACATTTTCTATTTTCCACATTACTGCAAGTGATAATGTTGATAAATGTTTGGCCATTGTATAACATAGATCTTCTTTCATCCAGTTTTCAATAACAGTTCCTCACTTCTCTTTAAGCCTTCCATGGAAGACACCTCCAAGACCACTGATATTCTACTAACAGTCTATTATAGGTGCTTTAGGCTTTTACCAATGTCCTTCCCAAGGTTCTTCCAGCTTCCACTCAATTCCCAGTTTCACTCCTATTATTAAGTTTGTCTATTTTACAGTCTTTCTCCCATCAACTCAAAGTGCTAAATAAGCATTATTTTTTAGGCATTGTACTTCAGCAGAAATTTAACTAGTGACAGGTTAACAAGTTTTGAAAAGGAAAATACAGGAAATTATACCTTGTCTCTTCTCACACCACAAGACTATACAGGTGGAACCCAAATCCAATAAAAACATTCATCCTCGGGTGGCGCCTGTGGCTCAAGGATTAGGGTGCCAGTCCCATATGCCGGAGGTGGCGGGTTCAAACCCAGCCCCGGCCAAAAAAAGAAAAAACATTCATCCTCATACAAAGGCATGGAAATTAAAAAACCTTATGCTGAAAGATAGCTGGGTTCAGGAAGAGATAAAAGAGGAAATAGTTAGATTCCTCAAACATAACAACAATGAAGGGAGAGGGAAGGAAGAATGGGGTGGAGGGTCACAGTGTTTGGCACACCTCTTGTTGGGGGCAAAGCATTTATAAGAGGGACTTTGTCTGACAATTGCAATTAGTATAACCTGAATCTTTGTGCCCTCACTGAATCCCCTACAATAACAACAAAAGAAAATCAAAATAACAAAAAAAAACAAAATACAATTTTTTTTTCAGTTACACAGATATTTGCCTTTATTCACCATCAGTTTTTATTGGAAGTAAAATATGCCTTAATTTTGAATGGCATGGGATCAAATCCAAAATCTTCCATTTCAGTGTTGTGTTTCTTAAACTGTTTTCACCTCATTTTTATTAAAAATTTAATCAAAATCTTCTTACTAGGTTGTATACTACCCCTGTCTGCTCCAGGCAAGTAAATATTCATATATCATCTCTCCTTAAAGGTATCTTTTCTTAAATTTCAGGCTAGTTGATTGTCTGCAAACCTTACATATCTGATGGGCTCAAGAAAATCACAATTTTGTAGATTATTCAGCTTCTACTGGTTGCTAGAGTGGAAATGATACTCTTTCCAGCTTTTTACATCTTAATTAGAAGCAATGTTAGTCTACACATAAGAAACTTAAAATTGTTCTCCATGTGTAGATTTTCAGTTGGAAGTTCTCTAAATTAGTACAAAGACATTGACTGAAGAAGATTGTGCATTATAAGCTTCAAGATGATAATTGAAAAAAATCAGGAATGAATGAGTTTTCCCAGGGAATGTTTTGTATCTATAGTGAAATTCTATCTATCTAGTTATTTATTTATTTATTTCAGAATAAGAGTACACACATTTTGGTTACATAGTTTGCTTTGTACATTTTAAGTCACAATTATAAGTGTGCTCTTCACCCAGAAAGTGTGTGATATATCAGTATGATGTTTGGACACCATTCTCCCAAGTGAAGAATTGCAAGAATACTGTGAAAATCTAAAACTCATGTCTTCAGATATCTCTTTTTTCCTATTCAACATTTTCTTCTTGATTATGTTCCTAACAAGATTCATACTATATTTTTCTTCAAGAGATAGTTGATACAGATGCTTATTCTTGCAACATGATTGTGATAAAGTTAATATTTGTGGGATTTTCCCTACAGGTCTTCCGGGTGAACAGGGAGAACAAAACAGCTATAAAGGACTTGTCTTTGAATTTATATGAGGGGCAGATCACTGTTCTTCTAGGACATAATGGGGCAGGAAAATCCACTACTCTATCCATTCTCTCAGGTATTTCACTCTATTCAGAGGTTATTCTCTCATGGAAACGCTAGATAAAGCAATCAAACTTTTGTATTGTATTTGTATATCATCTTGGTATTTACAGTTTAGTGACTTGATTTCAGTGATATGCAGTTTAACAATCCACTTTATTTTTAAGTTTGCAAATAATTATCATGAAATTTAAAGTTAGTATTCCTTTTGAGGCGGAAAAAAATGAACATTGTATAATAATTTTAAAATCCACAAAGAAGACATAACAATTCTTAATAGTCAAAGGATAGCATCAAAATACTCAAAGTAAAAACTCATAGAATTGAAAAAAAAAGACACATTTGCAATTATATTTGTAGATTTTGATAGCACTCTCCCAGCAATTGATGTCACCAGTACTCAATAATCAATGAAGAGGGCCAGGCTCAGTGGCTCACGCCTGTGATCCCAACACTTGGGAGTCCAAAGAGGATGGCTTGCCTGAGCTCACAGATTTGAGACCATCCTGAGCCAGAGCGAGACCTCATCTCTAAAAATAGCTGGGTGTTGTGGCAGGCACCTGTCATCCTATTTATTTGAAAAGCTGAGGCAAGAGAATCACTTACGCCCAAGAGTTTGAGGTTGCTGTGAGCTGTGATGCAATGGCATTCTACTGGGGGCTACAAAGCAAGACTCTGTCTCAAAAAAAAAAAAAAATCAACGAAGATCTTGAAGAACTCAACATTAACCAATGTAATCCAAGTGACATTTACAAAAGACTCTACTCAACAAAGAATACATATTCTTTTAGCCCACCCATGAACTGTCACCAAAATATGTTATACTATACATTGGGCTATCCCCAGAGGAAGGGGAGAGAGCCAAGAAATTGAAGTTTTTCAGACAAAAAGTAAATAATACCATACCAAAACTCAGATTGGTTAAAAAAAAAAAAAACACCAGAAATGGTAAAATTGATGAAAATATAAGAAATATTATGTATGATATGTCTTTTTGCATCTGTTTATTTTCAACCTATTTGTATCTTTACCTATTTACCTCATGTAGACAGCACAGAATTGGGTCGCATTTTCTCTATTCAGTCTTATAATCTCTGATTTTTGTGTGGATTGATTAAAACATTCACATTTAATATTATTATTGATATAGTTGGGTTTATGTCTGACATTTTAACTTTTTATTTTCTATGACTCATGTCTCTTTTTGTTCCCTTATTTCTCCTTTCTTTCTTTTTCATTAAGTGTAACATTTTAATTCCTTTAATAGTTTTTTCACCTGTGTTTTGAGTTATTTCCAGAATAGTTTTTTGGCGTTTAAGACACCTTCACTCATCAGAATCTACATTTCAGATTTATACTAACTTAATTCCAATGAAACATTTAATCTGCCCCACATACACACACACAAATTTAGAGTGCCAGAAGGAAAGAAAAAAAGAAAAAATACCAGGAAAAACTCAGAGATTTTTTCCAGAAAAAGAAGTAATCCCTAAAAATGAGAGCTCCAAAGATATCTCCAAAAGAACTGAATTTATTTAAAGACAGCATGGGTAAGTTCAAAACTAAATACACTTTTAAAGAAATAATCTCCTACTAATTCAGATCAGCAAGGTAAATCATAGACTTGTTAGTTAACATAGAACTACAGAAGAATACAGGTCAGAGGAGCCCTCCTCAGCCAGAACAAACTTCAAAGATTTGCTTTAGAAACTATCCCTGATGAATTTAACTGAATCAAACTACTGAGTAATTTATGCCCTGTGAAATTGTTGAAAATTATAGAATTATCAGTTTGTAACAAGTGGACCATACTTCTGGGTGTAATATCACATAAGGCAGAAGCCTTAAAAGAGGAAAGAGAAAGAAATAGAAAGAGCAATGGTAAAAATGCTGTCATTCCAACTTGACTGTGCATATGCAAAAGGTGGCGTCCTTTGAGCAGTGACACCAAAGATTTCACACTGCAGGGGTAATAGAGTTCTCTAAACAGTCTACCCAAGTTACAAAACAAGTAAATGAGCAAATAACAATGAAACAGCTTCTATTGAAGATCAAGGTGAATAAATACTCAAAGTTACTATAAAGAATTGCTAAACTACATTATAAAATAACCAGTTTTAACAAAAGTTATAAAACATTAACAAAAAAAGAGAGTGTGGCCCAAATACTGGGGAAAAAATCAGGCACATTTTAAAAGGACATCAAAGTAACCTTTATAAAAATGTTCTGAGAACTAAAGGAATGCACAATTAAGTAGTAAAGAAAGGTATGAAGACAATATCTTATGAAATATAAAATGTTAACAAAAAGATAACACAAAAAAAGAACCAAATGGAAATTCTGGAGTAGGTACAATACCCAGGGTAAATTAATTCCGTAGTTGGTATAAACTGGAAGAAGGAGTCAGTGAACTTGAAGATGGATTGATAGAGCTTAGCACCTTAATAATAGGGAGAAAAAGAATGAAGTAAAATTAAGACAGCTTTAGAACAATGTGGGATGCCTTTAAGTGCCTCAATGTACATATAATATGAGTACCAGAAAAACAGGAAAAGAAGAAATAAGCATAAAGCATATTCTAAGAAATAATGGTTGCAAACTTTCCAAATTTACTGAAAACATTAATCTACACAGCCAAGAAGCTCTCAACAAATTACAAATAGGATAAATGTAAGGAGCTCTACATCCAGACTCACTATAGTAAAAATTCTGAAAAATGAAGAGAACATCTTGAAAACAAGAGAAAAATAACTCATCACATAAAATGGATTCTTGATAAATCTAAGAGCTAACTTATTGTCAGACACAGTGTAGGACATGTATCAATGGGTTGACATATATAAAGTACTGAAAGAAAAGACTTTCAGTGGCCAGATGCAGTAGCTTGCATGTGTAATCCCAATACTTTCAGAGGCTGAGGCAGGAGGATCACTTCAGTCTGGGCAACATAGCAAAATCCTGTCTCTTAAAAAAAAAATGTTTTAATTAGCCAGGGAAGGCGGTCCATGCCTCTAGTCCCAGCAACTGGGGAAGCTGAGACAGGATTATTTGAGCACAGGAGATTGAGGATGAAGTGAGCTATGATCATGCCACTGCACTTCAGCCCAGGTGACAAAGCAAGAACCCCAACTCAAAAAATAATAACAATGATGATTTTAAAAAAAGTGTCAACCAAGAGCCTCACTTCTCTATTTCAAAAATAAACATGAAATAAAAACATTCCCATTGGGCACCAGCCCCATATGACAGAGGTGGCGGGTTCGGACGGAACCTGGCCAAAAACAAAACAACAACAACAACAAAAAAACATTCCCATTCTCTCTGCATCCACACCAGCAACTGTTGCATTGGGACTTTGTGATGTGAAGCATTCTCACTGGAGTTAGCTAATTTTTCAGTGTGGTTTTGATTTGCATTTCCCTTATGATTAGAGCATTTTTTAATGTGTTCATTGGCCATTAGTCTATTTTCATTGGGAAAGTTTCTCTTCATGTCTCTTGCCCAATTCTTAATGGGGTTGTTTGATCTTTCCTTGTTGGCTTGCTTGAGTTCTTTGTAAATTCACATTATCAGTCCTTTATCATATGTGTAGCACATATTATCTCAAGGAACTGAAAAATATCTTCTTTCATTTTGTATATCTGTTTACCTTGTTGATTGTGTCCTTGGCTGTGTGGAAACATTTTAACTTGATCAGGTCCCATTTATTTTATTTATTTATTTATTTATTTATTTATTTATTTATTTATTTATTTATTTATTTGAGACAGGGTTTCACTATATTGCCCACAGTAGCGTTTTGTGGCATCACAGCTCACAGCAACCTCAAGCTCTTGGGCTAAAGCAATTTTCTTGCCTTAGCCTCCCAAGTAGCTGGGACTACAGGTGGCCCCACAATGCCCAGCTATGTTGTTGTTGTTGTTGTTGTTTTGTTCTTGTTGTTTGAACCCGTCAGCCCTGGTGTAGGTGGCCAGGCACCCTAACCACTGAGCTATGAGTGCCAAGCCATTTATTTATTTTTGTTATTGCTGTGATTGCCACCAGGGTCTTCTTCATAAATTCTTTCACTATACCAACATCTATAAGAGTTTTTACAACACTTTCTTCTAGAATTCTTACAGATTCTCACCTTAGATTTAAAGCTTGAGTTAATTTTTGTGGATGGTGAAAAGTGAAGATCTTGTTTCAATCTTCTGCATGTGGCTTTCCAATTTTCCCAGCACCATTTATTGAATAACTATTATTTTCCCCAGTGTATGATTTTGTGTGCTTTGTCAAATATCAAAGGAAATAAGAGGATGGTTTCTTACGTGGCTTCTCAGTTTTGATCCATATATCTATGTCTCTATTTTTATGGCAATACCATGCTCTTTTGGTGACTCCTGACTTGTAGTAGCCGGAAGTCTGGTAATGTGACACCTCCAAATTTATTCTTATTATATAAAATTTCATTGGCTATTCAGGTTTTATACTGATTCCACATGAAGGATAGAACAATTTTTTTCAAGATATAAAAAATATGCTTTGCTATTTTAATGGAAATTGCATTAAATCTGTATATCACTTTGAGTAGTACAGACATAACAATGTTGATTCTGCCAATCCATGAGCATGGTATATTCTTCCATCAGTTTAAGTCTTCTGGGATATCTTTTCTCAGTGTTTCATAGTTCTATCAATAAAGATCTTTCACCTCCTTTGTTAAATATCTTCCAAGGTATTTTGTTTTCTCTGATGCTACAGTGAAGGGTATTGTGCCTTTGATTTGATTCTCAGCTTGACTATTGTTGGCGTATATGAAAGCTATTGATTTGTGTACATTGATTTTGTAATCCGAAACACTGCTATATTTATTTACCAATTCAGGTATCTCTTGGCTGAGTCTGTGGGATTTTCAAGGTATACAATTCATATCATCAGTGAAAAACAATGCTTGGATCTCTTCTTTCCCCATATGAATATCCTTGATATCCTTCTCTTGTCTCATTGCTGTAGCTAGGACTTCCAGAACTATGTTGAATAGTAGTGGAAATAGTGGGCATATTTACCTGGTTCCAGTTGTAAGCATAAATGCTTTCACTTTTTCTCCATTTAATGTGATTTTGCCTGTGGGTTTCTCATGCATGGGTTCTGTTATTTTGAGAAATGTCCCATCTGTGCCAATTTTATCGAGTATTCTTATCAAAAAAGGGTGTTGAATTTTGTCAAATGCTTTTTCTGCATCTATTGAGAGGATTATATGGTCTTTGTTTTTGCTTCTTTTTATGTGGTGAAGTACATTTATAGATTTGTCCCTCAAGAACAAATGAAAAGAACCAATAATGGTAAAAAAGTAAATAAACTCTATGAATATATACTTTCCTTGTATTTCTCAGCTTCTTTAATAAATATAAAATTAATTAAGAATGTTATAACAATGTATTTGGGAGTTAGTAATATATTGTTATATATAGTTAGTTATATATATAGATAGAATATATATATATAACAATAGAGCATGGAGAGAATAGAGTCATATAATATAGTTCTTTGAATTGTTAGTATAAATCTGAAATGTAGAATCTGCTAAGTTAAGATTTTGGTACATGGTAAGCCCTAGAGTAAACACTAAGGAAATAACTCAGAAAAATGTAATGAAAAAATTAGCAAAGAAATTAAAATGTTATAGTAGGAAATATTCACTTAATGAAAAAGAAAGCAGTAAAGGACATATAAGGGAACAAAGAAAGGCATGAGACAAAAAAACAAAAAATATCCAATATAAACCCAACTATATCAATAATAATATTGTAATGTATTGGATGGAATGGATTAAATAATCTGTGCAAAAATCATAGATTATCAGGCTGGATAAGACCAAACTCTGTGCTGTCTACAGAAGACACACTGTATATACAAAGATACAAACAGGTTGAAAGTAAACGATAGAAGAAGATATATCATGAAAACAACTGCAAGAAAGCTGAGTGAGTATAGAAATATCAACTAAAATAGACTTTAAAGTGAAAAATCTTATTAAAGATAAGGGAGGATATGTTATAATAATAAAAGAGCCAACTTATCAGTTTAATATAAACACGTTTATTATAAACATATGTACCTAGCAACAGAGATTTAAAATTTGTGAAGCAAATACTGATAGAATTTATGCCTAAAATAGATAAATTCAAAAATTATAATTGGAATTTAATTTCTAATTATAATCCGTAATTTCCAATTATAATCCAGCTTTCGATAGGGACTAGAAATAATAAGCAGAATATCAAGTAAATAGAAGATTTAAACAAACTACACTGTGAAGAGACTTAACAGACACTCATAGACCACTTCTCCCAATAACAACAAAATGTTTACTCAACTACACACAGAATATTCTGCAGGATAGACCATACAGTAGGCCATAAAACAAGGCTCAATTAATTTAAAAGATTGAAATCACACAAAATATAGTATCTAATCATAAAATTAGAAATTTTACAAAGAAATTTGGAATTCACAAATTTGTGAAAATTGAACAACAAACCCTTAAATAACAATGGATAAAGAAGAAATCACAAAGGAAATTAAGAAACACTTTGAAATAAATGAAAATGAATACACAACATATCAAAACTTACAAGATGCAGTGATTAGAGGGAAGTTTATAGTTGTAAATGCCTACATTAAAAAGAAAATTTTCAGGGGTATCACCTGTGGAGCTAAGAAGTAGGTCACCAGCCCCATATACCAGAGGTGGCAGGTTCAAACCTGGCCCCAGCCAAAAACTGCAAAAAAAAAAAAAAGAAAGAAAGAAAATTTTCAAACTATGTGACCTACCTTGAGAAACTTTAAAAAATGTAAACCCAAGGCAATTAGAAGGAAAAAAATAAAAATTGGAATGGAAATTAATGAAATAGAGAATATTAAAAACATTAGAGAAAATTAATGAAGCCTAAAATCAGTTATTTGAATGAATAATAAAATTGGTGAAGCTTTAGCTAGACTGGCCAACAGAAAAGAGAAGATTTAAATTATTAACATCATGAAAGGAAGGCCTATGATAGCAGCAAGGAGTCACAGGCGTTAATGGTCAAACAGTCTCATTTTAAGTCAATAAAAATTGGCATAATTTATTAAAAATAAAAACTCTAAAATATATGTGAAAATAAATGGAAGTGAAGGACAACAAGGGCAATTTGGGACATATGGGTACTGTTGTAATCATATACATCTCTGAACACATTTATCCTGTTAGTAGTGTTTGTATAAAATAGGAATAATTAGTTATTCCTATTTACCAAGTTTAAAATGATATTTTCTCTATTAAACATAACCAATTATCATAGCTAAGGATAGATGATTTGTAAGTATTTTTAAATTGTTCTGAGTCACTGTGTATCTCCTCCAACCAGAATTTAAATTCTTCAAGCATAGCAGTTTTATTATCTGGATATTCAGGTTTTAAAATGTTCTACCACAGCATATAGCAGTGCAAAGTTTACAATATAATTTGTAGATGTCAAATGGCCAGTGACATTGCTGGAATATTCCAATACAACACTAGTTTGTATTTTATTACTCAAGTAATTTGCACTCACTCATAATCATTGAAAATTAAAACATAGAGTTAAACAAACAGAAAAATATAAAATAAATTATTTCTAATTTTTTTCCTCAAAAATAATCCGTATTTTGTAGAATTGTGATCTGTGTGAGATACTGCTAATGGTAAGGCCTAATCCATATGTAAATTTCAAACTTGCAGGGCTATTGAACAATTTGTTGTCATGTTCTCTCTCAGAAGTCAAGTTTCTGTTCTGTCTTTTACTTGATTTTAGGTCTCTACCCTCCCACCAGTGGAAAGGTCTATATTAATGGATACAACATCTCAAGGCAGATGGTCCAGATTAGAAAATCCTTGGGTTTGTGCCCCCAGCATGACCTGTTGTTTAATTACATGACAGTATCAGAGCACCTGTATTTCTATGGTGTGGTGAGCCAAAGATATTTTCCTTTTTCCACTATATCCATGTTCTTCAAGTAGATTGCTATCAATATCCTTATCCTTTTAAAGATCACATTTTTATTTTCATTAATTCATATTTAAAAATAAAGAGTAGCAAAGGAAATAAGCTACTACATGGGGAAGTGTACAAAAAAGGGCTATTATACACCAATGTTAAGGTAGAAGCAATCCAATAAAAGTTCTTTGTTATACTTACAAAATTTTTTCATTTTGGTTCAGGGTTTCCTACTTTTTTCCCATCTCCTTTACCCCAAAAATGGAAAAATAAAGAGAAAAATTTGGTAATGTAAAAAAAAAGAACTGCTGTGAAATATTTCTAGGACTAAAATAGGAAGCAACATGTGAGCTCTGTCTCTTCTTTTCAGATAAAAGGAATACATCCAAAGACAATTCCTATGGAAATCAACAACATGCTGACTGCTTTCAAACTGCTAGAAAAATGTAATGCATTATCAAAGTCACTGAGTGGAGGAATGAAGCGCAAACTCTCCGTCATTATAGCACTTATAGGAGGCTCCAAGGTAAAATCAGTAAACAAAGGAAAGGAAGGAAGGGATGGAAGAAAAATATGGATTCGCTTGCACAGTGCAGCTAGTTGAAAAGAATCAGCTAACACAAATTTGAGAGCTTCTTTGGATGTAACAGTCGAAAAGGAATCTCCTAAATGAAAATCAAATGGGATTCACATTATCAACCTTGTTGATATAACATGGCCACTAGTTTGGAATTATTACAGCATTCCTAATTGAGTTTTTATTTAAACTTATTTTAGCTTAGTTGAACAAGTGAAAACTTGTAAGACAAGAGGGACATTAGGACATAGTATTTAACCATTTTCATAGAATTATTCTTCTCGTTTTTAGGTAGTAATACTTGATGAGCCAACGTCCGGCATGGACCCAGCCTCAAGGAGGGTCACCTGGGATCTCCTTCAGCAATATAAAAAGGATCGTACTATCTTACTGACCACCCACCATATGGATGAAGCTGACATCCTTGGTGACCGCATAGCCATCATGGTCAGGGGATCCCTGCGGTGCTGTGGTTCTTCAGTTTTCCTGAAAAAATTATATGGTCTGTCTCCTTTTGCTTATTCTTTTTTTTTTTTCTTTTTCTTTTTTTTTTTTTTTTTTGTAGAGACAGAGTCTCACTTTATGGCCCTCGTAGAGTGCCGTGGCCTCACACAGCTCACAGCAACCTCCAACTCCTGGGCTTAAGCGATTCTCTTGCCTCAGCCTCCCAAGTAGCTGGGACTACAGGCGCCCGCCACAACGCCCGGCTATTTTTTGGTTGCAGTTTGGCTGGGGCCGGGTTTGAACCTGCCACCCTCAGTATATGGGGCCGGCGCCCTACCGACTGAGCCACAGGCGCCGCCCTCCTTTTGCTTATTCTTAGGATAATGATTTCTTAATAATATTCTTCTAATGTAAATGTTATTGTTTTCTGTTAACCTACAGAAAAATTCAGTGATTCCCTCTTTTATATTAATTAGGAGTCAACTATGAGACCTTTGAAATAATACTCATATTTTCTTGAAAATTCAAAGTTATTTTGCACTTAAATGTTCAATTATCCAAAATTCATGTTCCTTTCTTTCATATGACTTCTATTTAAATTTAAATGTGTTTTAATGTATCAGTGCCTTCAAAATAATGACAGAGAGAGAAAAGTGGATAGATGATGGATGAGCAGACTGGTGGATTAAAGATTATAGGGGAAGTATAGGAAACTGGATATCTCTGCTTCTATTTTTTGTTCAACCAGAATTAAATTGCTTTTATAAGAGCAGAATAATTTATTGCAATCCAAAGAATGTTTCTGAACATTAGAATATCAAATATGAAAAAAAAAAGAATATCAAATATGTTCTAATAGCTTCCTTACATTTGTTAGGTCATTTTTTTTTTTTTTAATTTCAGGTTAACGTGAGAATACAATCAAGTCACAATATTTGAATTTGTTAGGGAGAGTACCTCTTGTAGTTGTGTGTGAGATACAAAGATGTGCCATGCATGCCTACATTGTGCCCAGTCAGTGGGAGCACCCCAAATCCCTCCACCTCATCCCACCCTCCCCCAACTTGAATGGAAATGAGTTTTTCTCCTGTATGTACATGAATTAGATTGCCTACTGGCTTCATATTAGTATTGAGTACATTGGATATTTGCTTTTCCATTCTTATAATACTTTTAATGAGAAGAATGTGTTTCCACTCCATCTGGGTTAATACAAAAGGTGTGAAGTCACTGTCTTTTATGGCTAAATAATATTCCATGGTATACATATACCACAGTTTGTTAATCCATTCCTGAGTTGATGGGCATTTAGGTTGTTTCCACATTTGGGCAGTTGTAAATTGAGCTGCAATAATGAATCCAGTGTATATGTCCTTATGATAAAATGATTATTTTTCTTTTGAGTAGATGCCTAGTAGTGAGATCATGGGGTCAAAGAGGAGATCTAATTTGACCCCAAATTAGAGCTACGATTTTTCATACTTCTTTCCAAAGAGGCTGTATTAGTTTGCAGTCCCAACAACAGTGTAAAAGCATCCCCCACTCTCCACATCCACGCCAGAATTTGAAACTTTGGGACTTTGTGATGTGGGCTAATCTTACTGGAGTTAGATGGTATCTCAGGGTGCTTTTGATTTGCATTTCTCTTATGATTAGGTACAATGAGCATTTTTTCATGTTTGTTAGCCATTTGTCTGTCTTCCTCAGAGAAGATTCTGTTCGTGTCTCTTGTCCTGTAGTAAATGGGATTGTTAGCTCCTTTTCTGTTGATTAATTTGAGCTCTGTATAGATCCTAGTTATCAAGCCTTTGTCAGATTTGCAATATGCAAATATATTTTCCCATTCTGAAGGTTGTCTATTTGCTTTGATTGTTGTATCCTTAGCTGCACAGAAGCTTTTCACTTTAATTAAGTCTCACTTGTTTATTTTAGTTGTTGTTGCAGTTGCCACAGAGGTCTTCATAAAATCTTTCCCCAGGCCAACATTTTTAAGACTTTTTCATACACTTTCTTCGAGGATCTTTATCATTTCATGCCTTAGATTTAAATCTAAATCTTTTATCCATCTTGAATCAATTTTTGTAAGTGGTTAAAGGTGTGGGTCCTGTTGAGTTTTTTACATGTAGTTATCTTGTTCTCCAAGTACCCTTCATTGAATAGGGATTCTTTTCCCCAGTATATGCTCTTATTTGGCTTATCAAATATCTGATGGCTATAGGAGATTAGTTTCATTTCCTGGTTTTTCTATTCAGTTCCAAATGTCACTATCTCTATTTTTGTGCCAATAGCATGCTGGTTTGATCATTGTGGACTTGCAATACAGCCTAAAGTCTGGTATAGTGATGCCTCCAGCTTTGGTTTGTTTTTTCATTTTGTTTGTTTGATAATTTTTTTTAATTAAATCATAACTTTATACATTGATATGATCATGGGGCATCATACACTCGCTTCATAGACCATTTGACACATTTTTATCACAGTGGTTAACATAGCTTTTCCGGCGTTATCTCAGTTACTGTGCCAAAACCTTTACATTCTACATCTACCAAGTTTCGCAAATACCCCTGTAAGATGCACCACAGGTGTGATCCCACCGATCCCCCTCCCTCTACCCACCCCCCCTTTCCCACTTCCCCCTATTGTTAAGTTGTAACTGGGTTATAGCTTTCATGTGAGAGCCCCAAATTAGTTTCATAACTGTGTACATTGATGCATTTCTGGTGTTCAAGGTACTGATTTGCTTACATTGAACTGATTAACACAACCATCACATTATACTTTTGTCTTAATGGTTTTGAAAGGTATCATTGCATCATGCATATTAGGTGAGGTCCCCCCAAATACCCTTCCTCTTTCTGTCTCCTCCCCTCTCTCTTCTCTTCCCTTCTACTTTCTGGACTACACTATGTTTTGCCATTTGTATGCATGTAGAGGTGATTATATATTGATTTCATAGTAGTATTGAGTACATTGAACTTTTTTCTACATTCTTGAGTTACTTTACTAAGAAGAATATGCTCCAGCTCCATCCAGGTAATCAGAAAAGATGTGAATTCTCAATCTTTATTATTGCTGCATAGCATTCTATGGTGTACATATACCACAATTTGTTAATCCATTCCTGGGTCAATGGGCACTAGGGCTGTTTCCATGTCTTGGCTATTATGAATTGGATTGCAATAAACATTCTGGTGTAAGTATCTTTGTTGTGAAATGATTTTTTATCATCTTGGTAAATATCTAATAGAGGAATTATAGGATCAAATGGTAGGTCTACTTTTAGTTCCTTGAGTATTCTCCAAATTTCTTTCCAAGAAAAGTCATATTAGCTTGCATTCCCACCAGCAGTGTAGAAGTGTTCCCTTCTCTCTGCATTCATGCCAACATCTGTAGTTTGGGGATTTTGTTATGTGGGCTACTCTTACTGGAGTTGGATGATATCTCAAAGTGGTTTTGATTTGCATTTCTCTGATGGCTAAAGATGGTGAGCATTTTTTTCACGTGTTTGTAGGCCATGCACCTATCTTCCTCAGATAAGTTTCTGTTCAAGTCTCTTGCCCACATACAAATGGGGTTATTTGTTCTTTTCTTATTGATTAGTTTGAGTTCTCTGTGAATTGTAGTTATCAGACCTTTGTTGGAAGCATAACCTGCAAAAATGTTCTCCCATTCTGAAGGTTGTCTGTTTGCTTTATTTACTGTGCTCTTGGCTGTGCAAAATCTTTTTAATTTAATCAGATCCTGGTAATGTATTTTTGGTGTTGCTTCAACTGGCTGGGGGGTCCTCCTCATAAAATATTCTTCCAGGCCAATTTCTTCAAGTGTTTTCCCTGCCCTCTCTTCTAGTATTTTTATAGGTTAATATCTTAAGTTTAAATCTTTTATCCAGTGAGAATCAATTTTTGTTAGTGGCAAAAGGTGGGAGTCCAGTTTCAGTCTTCTACAGGTCACCAGCCAGTTCACCTAGCACCATTTTTTAAATAGTCTTTCACCCATGGAATGTTTTTGATAGGCTTATCAAAGATCAGATAACAATAAGTAGCTGGGTTCATCTCTTGGTTCTCCATTCTGTTCCATAAATCTACTTCCCTGTTATTGTGCCAGTACCATGATGTTTTGATCACTGTAGATTTATAGTATAGCGTGAAGTCTTGTAATGTGATACCTCCTGATTTGTTTTTATTTCTGAGTAATATTTTGGCTATTTCAGATTTTTTTTTTATTCCATACAAAAATGAAGCACTATTTTTCCAGGTCTTTAAAGTATGACAGTGGTATTCTAATGGGGATTGCTTTAAATCTATAGATTGCTTTGGTTAGTATGGACATTTTAACAATGTTGATTCTACACAGCCATGAGCATGGTATTTTTTTTCATTTGTTAACATCTTCAGCTATTTCATTTTCTTATAGTTTCATAATTGTCTGTATAGAGATCTTTCGCATCCTTTGTTAGGTACATTCTCAGATATTTCCCATCTTCTTTAGCACTACTGCAGAAGAAATAGAATCCTTGCTTGACTATTGTTGATATATATAAAAGCTACTGATTTATAAGATTTGTTTTGTATCCTGAGATGCTGCTGTATTCCTTGATCACTTCTAAGAGTTTTGTAGTTGAGTCCCCAGGATTTTTCAGGTATATGATTATGTCATCTATGAAGAGTGAGTATTTGATCTCCTCTGACCCTATTTCAATACCCTTGGTCACCTTCTCTTGCCTGATTGTGATGTCTAAGACTTTCATTACTATGTTGAATAGCAGTGGAGGCAATGGGCATCCTTGTCTAGTTCCTGATCTGAGTGAAAATGTTTTCAATTTTACTCCATTCAATATGATACTGCCTGTAGGTTTTCTGTAGATGGCCTCTATCAGTTTAATGAGTGTCCCTTCTATGCCCATTTTCTTGAGTGTTCTGATCATGAAAGGATACTGGATATTCTCAAAAGCTTTTTCTGCATCAATTGAGAGAATCATATGGTCTTTGTTTTTTTATTTTATTTATGTGATGTATTATATTTATAGATTTGTGTATGTTGAACCAACCCCGTAAATATGGAGTAAAACCAACTTGATATGGTGTATAATTTTTTTGATGTGTTATTGAATTCTGTTTGCTAAGATCTTATTGAATATTTTTGCATTGATATTCATTAATGATATTGGTCTATAATTTTTGTTCTTTGTTGGATCCTTTCCTGGTTTGGTGGATCAGGGTTATATTTGCTTTATAGTATGTCTTGGGAAGTATTCCTTCTTTTTCTATGCTTTAGAAAATGTTGTATAATACAGGTACTAGTTCCTCTTTAAAGGTTTGATAGAATGTGTATGGGAAGCCATCTGGTCCTGGACTTTTCTTTTTTGGGAGATTTCATATTATTGATGTTATTTCTGTCATTGATATGGGTCTAGTCAAGATTTCTAATTCATGAAGGCTTCCAATGCTATAAATTTCCCTCTTAGGACTGCCTTTACAGTATCCCACAGGTTTTGATAATTTGTGTCTTCATTATCATTTTGTTCCAAACATTTGGTGATTTTCTTCTTAATCTTGTCTTTTACGTAGCTATCATTCAGGCTAAGATTATTTAGTTTCCATGAATTTGTTTGAGTATGAAGATTCCTCTTGCTATTGAGTTCAACTTTTATTCCATGGTGGTCTGAGATACAAGGAATAATTTATACTATTTTAAATTTGCTGAGGTTAGACTTGTGTCCTAAGCTATGATCAATTTTGGAGGATGATTCATGGGCTGATGAGAAGAAAGTATATTCAGTTTTATTAGGATGAAATGTTCTGTAGAGGTCTGTTAAGTCCTTTTGTTCTGGAGTCAGGTTTAAGTCTAATATTTCTTTGTTTAGTTTCTTCTTGGAGGATCTATCCAAAACTGTTAAAGGGGGTTTAAAATCTCCAACTATTTAAGTGCAGGAAGATATAAATTGTTCATATCCATTAGGGTTTGCTTTATAAATTGAGGAGCATTCTGGTAGGGTGCATAAATGTTAATTATCGAAATCTCTAGACAAATATGTAATGACCATCCTTATCTTTCTTTATTTTGTTAGTTTAAAGCCAATTGTATCTGCAAATAAAATTGCAACCCCTCCTTTTTTCTGATTTCCACTTGCCTGTATTATAGATGTCCATTCCTTCACCCTGAGTCTATTTTTATCCTTTAACGTAAGATGAGATACTTGTATGTAGCAGATATCTGGTCTGAGTTTATGTAACCAGTCAGACAACCTGTGCCTCTTTAGAGAACAATTTAAACCATTCACATTAATGGAGAGAATTTATAAGCCTGTTAGGGTTTGGGGTGTCATGTTTTTCAAATATCTAGTGGACATTTGTAATCCTTTCACCACTATGGAAGTTGGGTTCTGTTTATAAATTTCTGAGTGAGTTTACTTTGGTAATCTACCATTGTGCTGGTCATTGTGGAGAATGGTTCTGAGAATATCCTGGAAAGCTGGTTTAGTTATGGAAAATTTCTTCAACATGTGTATGTCATTAAGGTGTTTGACTTCTCTATCACTAAAGAAACTTAGTTTAGCTGGATACAGGATCCTGGGATGGAAGTTGTTTTTTTAAGAAGATTGAAGGTCAATGACCATCCTCTTCTGTCTTGAAAGATTTCAGCTGAGAGATCTGCAGTCATTCTGATATTTCTCCCTTTGTAGGTAATGCTTTTCTTACATCTGGCTGCTTGCAGAATTTTCTCCTTCATCCTATCTTTAGCAAAGTTAATCACAATGTGTCTAGGACATGCTTTATTTGGATTGAGTCTTGCAGGGGTTCTGAAACTGTCTACTATCTGAATTTCTGTATCTATTGCAATGCTTGGGAAATTCTCATCCATAATCTCTTGAATTAGAGCATCTGTACCTTTAGAACCATCCTCTTCAGGAAATTCCATAAGATAAATGTTCGATCTTTTGTAGTGATCCCACAACTCTCTTAGGGAATGATCAGTTTTTTCTGTCATTTGTCTGCCTCTTTGAGCTTTTGGGAATGTTCAAAACTTTGTCTTCAATTTCAGAAATCCTTTCTTCTGCCTGGGCAACTCTATTAATGTGGGATTCTACTGTATTTTGGAGGTCCTCTAGTAACTTTTTCATTTCCTTGCACTCTGCTATCTTTTGTCTCATTACATACATATCTTTGCTGACTTTGTCTTTGAATTCATTGATTGAATTCATTGAAGCAAATTTAGAACTATTCTTTGGATTTCAATTTCTAACTTTTCTGCATTCTATTCATCTTATTTGCCATCCATATTCTAAATTCTATTTCTGACATTTCAGCTATTTGTCAATGCATGGCACCTTCAGTTGTATCTCCTTTGTCATTCCCTGGGGGTGGGGGTGATCTACTCTGTTTATTCATGTTGACAGAGTTCTTTCATTGGCTCTGCCCCATCTCTATTTTCCACCATTTGGTTTCCTTTTTTTATACTTTCTTTTTTTTTTTTTATTAAATCATAGCTGTGTACATTGATATAATCATGGGGCATCATTCACTAGCTTCACAGACCATTTACCAAGTTTCACATATACCCTTGTAAGATGCACCACTGGTGTAATCCCACCAATCCCCTACCCTCTGCCCACCTCCCCCATTCCTCCCCTCCCTTTCCCCCTTCCCCCTATTCTTAGGTTGTAACTGGGTTATAGCTTTCATGTGAAAACCCTAAATTAGTTTCATAGTAGGGCTGAGTACATTGGGTACCTTTTCTTCCATTCTTTTTTTTTTTTCTCATTTAACATGCATTTATTATATCATTTGTTCTTATACTAATATTTAATCATATATTATTACCTATATGATATTTTCACCTAATGAAACTCTCACTTCAAAATGACCTAAATGGATTTGTTCACATTTTTTTTTATTAAATCATAACTGTATACATTGATATGATCATGGGGCATCCTACACCCGCTTCATAGACTATTTGACACATTTTCATCACAATGGTTAACATAGCCTTCCTGGCATTATCTCAGTTACTGTGCCAAAACATTTACATTCTACATTTACCAAGTTTCGCAAATACCCCTGTAAGATGCACCACAGGTGTGATCCCACCTCCCCCTATTGTTAGGTTGTAACTGGGTTATAGCTTTCATGTGAGAGCCCCAAATTAGTTTCCTAGTAGGGCTGAGTACATTGGATACTTTTTCTTCCATTCTTGAGATACTTTACTAAGAAGAATATGTTCCAGCTCTATCCATGTAAACATGAAAGAGGTAAAGTCTCCATCTTTCTTTAAGGCTGCATAATATTCCATGGTGTACATATACCACAATTTATTAATCCATTCGTGGATCGATGGGCCCTTGGGTTTCTTCCATGACTTAGCAATTATGAATTGGGCTGCAATAAACATTCTGGTACAAATATCTTGTTATGATGTGATTTTTGGTCTTCTGGGTATATGCCCAGTAGAGGAATTACAGGATTGAATGGCAGATCTATTTTTAGATCTCTAAGTGTTCTCCATATCTCTTTCCAAAAGGAATGTATTAATTTGCATTCCCAGCAGCAGTGCAAAAGTGTTCACTTTTCTCCACATCCGCACCAACATCTCTGGTCTTGAAATTTTGTGATATAGGCTAGTCTCACTGGAGTTAGATGATATCTCAAAGTAGTTTTGATTTGCATTTCTCTGATGATTAAAGATGATGAGCATTTTTTCATATGTCTGAAGGCCGCGCACCTGTCTTCTTCAGAGAAGTTTCTCTTCAAATCCCTTGCCCAGCCTGTGATGGGATCCCTTGTTCTATTTTCCTAATGCATTTGAGTTCTCTGTGGATTCTGGTTATTAAACCTTTGTCGGAGACATAACTTGCAAATATCTTCTCCCATTCTGAGGGCTGTTTGCTTGCTTTACTTACTGTGTTCTTGGCTGTGCAGAAGCTTTTTAGTTTGATCAAGTCCCAGTAGTGTATTTTTGAAGCTGCTTCAATTGCCCGGGGGGTCCTCCTCATAAAATACTCGCCCAGACCGATTTCTTCAAGGATTTCCCTGCACTCTCCTCTAGTATTTTTATAGTTTCATGTCTTAAGTTTAAGTCTTTGATACAGTGAGAGTCTATCTTAGTTAATGGTGAAAGGTGTGGGTCCAGTTTCAGTCTTCTACAGGTTGCCAGACAGTTCACCCAGAACCATTTGTTAAATAGGGAATCTTTTCCCCACTGAATGTTTTTAATTCCCTTGTCAAAGATTAAATAACGGTAAGTAGCTGGATTCATCTCTTGGTTCTCTATTCTGTTCCAGACATCTAATTCTCTGTTTTTGTGCCATTACCATGCTGTTTTGATCACTATTGATTTGTAGTATATTCTGAGGTCTGGTAGCGTAATTCCTCCTGCTTTCTTTTTATTTCTGAGATTACTTGGCTATTCAAGGTTTTTTCTGATTCCATATAAAACGAAGTATTGTTTTTTCAAGATCTTTAAAGTATGACAGTGGAGCTTTAATAGGGATTGCATTGAAATTATATATTGCTTTAGATAGTATGGACAGTTTAACAATGTTGATTCTTCCCAACCATCAGCATGGTATGTTTTTCCATTTGTTAATATTTTCAGCTATTTCTTTTCTTAGAGTTTCATAGTTCTCTTTATAGAGATCTTTCACATCCTTTGTTAGATAAATTCCCAAATATTTCATCTTCTTTGGCACTACTGTGAATGGGATAGAGTCCTTAATTGTTTTTTCAACCTGACTATCATTCGTATATATAAAGGTTACCAATTTATGAATGTTGATTATGTAACTTGAGACGCTACGTATTCCTTGATCACTTCTACGAGTATTGTAGTAGAGACCCTAGTGTTTTCCAGATATACAATCATATCATCTGCAAAGAGCAAAAGTTTGATCTCTTCTAACCATATATGGATACACTTGATCGCCTTTTCTTCCCTAATTGCGGTGGCTAAAACTGCCATTGCAATGTTAGAAAGCAATGGAGACAATGGCCAGCCTTGTCTGGTTCCTTATCTGGGTGGAAATGATTCCAATTTACTCCATTCAATATGATATTGGCTGTGGGTTTGCTATAGATGGTCTCTATCAGTTTAAGAAATGTCCCTTCTATACCGATTTCTTAAGTGTTCTGATCATGAAGGGATGCTGGATATTATCAAAAGCTTTTTCTGCATCAATTGAGAGAATCATATGGTCTTTGTTTTTTAACTTCTTTATGTGCTGAATTACATTTATAGATTTACGTATATTGAACCAGCCTTGAGACCCTGGGATAAAACCGACTTGGTCATGATGTATAATTTGTTTGATGTGTTGCTGGATTCTGTTTGTTAGGATCTTGTTGAATATTTTTGCATCTACATTCATTAGTGATATTGGTCTATAATTTTCTTTTCTTGTTGGGTCTTTTCCTGGTTTAGGGATCAGGGTGATGTTTGCTTCATAGAACGTGTTAGGCAGTCTTCCTTCTTTTTCTACATTTTGGAACACGTTGACTAATATAGGTACTAATTCCTCTTTAAAGTTTGGTAGAATTCTGACGTGAAACCATCTGGTCCTGGGCTTTTCATTTTAGGGAGGTTTTGTATGGTTGATGCTATTTCCGAACTTGATATGGGCCTGTTCAACATTTCCACTTGATTCTGGTTAAGTCTTGGAAGGTGACGTGCTTCCAAGTATTGGTCAATTTCCTTCAGATTTTCATATTTCTCAGAATAGTTTCTTGTAATATTCATTAAGGATTTTTTGGATTTCTGAGAAGTATGTAGTTATTTCATCTTTGTTGTTTCTGATTGATGAGATTAGAGATTTTACTCTTTTTTTCCTGATTAGTTGGCCAAAGTTTTATCTATTTTATTGACCATTTCGAAAAACCAGATTTTTGATTTATTGATCTGTTGTATTATTCTTTTGTTTTCAATTTCATTTAATTCTGCTCTAATTTTGGTTATTTCTTTTCTTCTACTGGGTTTGGGGTTGGAATGTTCTTCCTTTTCCAGTTGCTTGAGATGTCCCATTAAGTTGTTAACTTCCTCTCTTTCCGTTCTCTTGAGGAAGGCTTGCAGTGGTGCTATAAATTTCCCTCTTAGAACTGCCTTTGCAGTGTCCCGAGGTTCTGATAGTTCATGTCTTCATTGTTGTTTTGTTCCAAAAAATTGGCGATTTCTTTCATAATCTCATCTCTGACCCAGCTATCATTCAGCATAAGGTAATTTAACTTCCATGTTTTTGTATGAGTATGTAGATTCCTGTTGTTACTCAGCTCATGTTTTATTCCATGGTGGTCCGAGAAGATGCATGGAATAATTTCTATTCCTTTAAATTTACTGAGGTTAGACTTGTGACCTAAGATGTGATCGATTTTGGAGTAAGTTCCATGGGCTGATGAGAAGTACGTGTATTCAGTTTTGTTGGGATGAAATGTTCTGTAGATGTCTGCTAAATCCAAATGTTGGATGCTTAGGTTTAAATCTAAGATTTGTTTGCTCAGCTTCTTGTTGGAGGATCAATCCAACACTGCCAAAGGAGTGTTGAAATCTCCGACGATTATGGAGCTAGAGGAAATCAAGTTGCTCATCTCTGTTAGAGTTTCTCTTATAAATTGAGGTGCATTCTGGTTGGGTGCATAGATATTAATAATTGAGATCTCATCATAGTGAGTATTACCCTTAACAAATATGAAGTTACCATTCTTGTCCTTCCTTACTTTTGTTGGCTTAAAGCCTATTGTATCTGCAAATAAAATTGCAATACCTGCTTTTTTCTGATTATCATTTGCCTGAAATATGGATGACCATCCTTTCACCCTGAGTCTGTATTTGTCTTTTAAGATGTGACTCTTGTATGCAACAAATATCTGCCCTGAGTTTTTGTATCCAGTCAGCCAACCTATGCCTCTTTAGAGGACAGTTTAAGCCATTCACATTAATGGAGAATATTGATAAGTCTGGTGAAGTTTTGGGTATCGAGTTTTTCAAAAGTCCAGTGGGCATTTTCAACCTTTCACCAGTGTGGAAATTGGAGTTTTAGCTGAAGTTGCTGTGTGAGTTTACTTTTGTGGTATAGGATTGGTTTGGTCATTATGGAGGATAGGTCTGAGAATATCCTGAAGAGCTGGTTTTGTTATGGCAAATTTCTTCAACATATGAATGTCATTAAAGTATTTAATTTCTCCGTCATAAATGAAACTCAGTTTAGCTGGATACAAGATCCAGTGTTGAAAGTTATTTTGCTTTACGAGATTAAAAGTGGTGACCACCCTCTTCTGGCTTGAAAAGTTCCATCAGAGAGATCTGCAGTCATTCTAATATTCTTCCCTTTGAAGGTAATGGTTTTCTTTCTCCTGGCAGCTTTGAGTATTTTCTCCTTCATATTAACTCTAGTGAAGTTAATTATGATATGCCTGGGGGATGTCTTATTGGGGTTGAGTCATGCTGGGGTTCTGAAGCTGTCCGCTATCTGAATTTCAGAATCTCTAGGCATGTCTGGAAAATTCTCTTTCATAATTTCATGCAGAAGGGCCTCTGTGCCCAGCGAGGCCACTTCATCTGTTTCTGGAACTCCAATGATTCGGATATTCCACTTCTTCGAATTATCCCAGAGCTCTCAGAGAGAATGATCCATTTTTGCTCTCCATTTCTCTTCCTCTTTGAAAGTTTGGGAGCGTTCAAAGGCTTTATTCGATGTCAGAAATCCTTTCTTCTGCTTGCTCCATTCTGTTACTGAGGGATTCTACTGTATTTTTCATATCTTTGAGGGCTGCAAATTCTTGCTTCAGTGTGTCTAAGTATTTGGTGGTTTTGTCTTTAAATTCATTAAATTCTTGAGACAACTTTTGAATTTCTCCTCGAATTCCTAATTCCACTTTGTTAATCTTGTCTGCAATCCAAATTCTGAATTCAATTTCTGACATCTCAGCCAGTTGTTTATGAATAGGATCTTCAATTACATCTGCCGTATCTTTCCTTGGGGGGTGGTGATCTAGTGTGGTTATTCATGTTGCCAGAGTTTTTCCACTGATTCCGCCCCATGGTTGCTTTACTCCCTTTGATTTTTCCCCCTGGGGCTTTGTCGAGGGCCTGTACAGTGTTGTGGCCTGAGTTATTGGGGCCCTGTCCGGTGTGGTGGGGCTAAGTGGTTCTGTCTTGTTTTCAGCTGGTTTCTGTTCCACCCTAGTGAAACAGATAATCTGGATTGAAGTCTCAGCCTTGGAGAAATATCAGCAATTAAGTCACCCCACTCCCCACCGGCAAACAATTGGAAAAGAAATATCAAAACTTCCTACCACCGTGCACCCTGATTTGTCTTCAGGCGATTGGTTCAGTTCAAAAAGTCCAAATCAATTGTCTTAGTCTGCACCTGTCTCGGGTGAGAGAGTTTAAGAGGTCTCTGGGAACTGGATCACAGGGGTCTGATGACTACTCTGGTGTGGCTTGCTTCAGTGCCGTGTGGAGTCAGGAGGAGCCACCCAGCCAATAGATCAGTCTGGGAAGGTTGCTGCCTCCTTCCCCACCTTACACCACTGTCACATCCAGTCACTGATAGCCCTGCAGTTGGCTGACCCAGTTGCCTGTAGTGAATCGGTACTCCAGGAGTTTGCACCTGCCTGAATCACAAGGAAGTCTGCCAGGCTGCTGCGCTCTGCCTCTCCCCAGCAGGAGGAGGTGAGGCCTGACAACCTCAGGCGCTTGGGGTTCGGGGGTTTTCACTCAGGTCCAGTCTCGCCCCTGATTAATGTTACTGACAGAACAGAACCGAACAATTCTGCGGTTCCCCTGCAGAAGAGAAGCTGAATTGAGTTCCAAATCAGCTTGTCTTTGCTCTTGTATTGTCTATAGGCTGACGATCCCCTGAGGGCCAGGTGCATCTTAGGTTTAGTAAAGCGGACCTCTGGGTCAGCCCCACCCTGGGAGTTTCCCCGGTTTGCAAGTTGGAGTTGCCTCAGGCAAACTCAGAATCTCTGGTTGCCCAGGGAGACAGGGGGTGTGGCTTCAGAATATTCGGTAGGGAGCTGTATTGCTAGCAAAAGAGGGCTGCTGTTTTATGGCTCAGGCAACTGCTGCTCTGGTGTAGCTCCCTTCCAGCCAGCCGTCCTCTCCCATACCCCAGAGTCTGCACCGACTGGCTGCAGCCCAGCACTGTCCACACCCCTTGAGCAATCACCCAAGAGTCTGGACCCCTGGGGGACAGGCCTACAGACCTTGGAGAGCAGAGGGGAGCACGAGGAGTACTGGGAACCTGGGGCTGCGGGCAGAGAACACACAGCTTTACACAGTTTTATGCCTGGCCGTATTGTCACCAAAAGACAGCTGTCGCACTGTGCCTCAGGGAACCGCCACTGTGGTGCGGTCTCCTCTCTGCCAATCGGGACTGGCCTCCAGACCTCAGTGTGAGTGAAGGGGAGCCCTAGGAGCTCAGAATTCCAGGTAGAGACTATATACAGTTTATACAGTTTTATGCCTGGCAGGAGGACGCCGTGGCACCCTAGGAGGGGTGGTAGGTCCAGTTTTTAGAGGGTCTTTCCCATGGAGTGTGGTTGTTTGTGGGGCACTCTGAGCCATTCTCATGGGGGAGGGGACTCCCATTTGCTTGGTGATGGATTTTGTACCTTTTGTTTGTACCCTTGTGGTCGCAGCTCACCTCAGCGTGGTTGACGTGCGTTCTTCAACCTTCTCTCTTAGTGCAGCTCAAATCCACCAGGTTACTTGCTGAATTTTTGTCCTTTAACTCTCCTACTGGACGGGAGCCTCTGTGGAAAGCTGGCTTCAGTCAGCCATCTTGTCTCCTCCCTACTTTCCACCATTTGGTTATTGGAACTGGTAGTGTGAGACTGAACTGGGGTTTCCAGATAGTAGAATTATTCAGCCCTTTCCCATAGCACTAGGGTTTGTAATTGTGGTTTATCCCCTACAACCTTACAAAGGCCCCTTTCTGAGTTTTGGCTAGAGACCTTGAGGACCTACTTTGTGAGATAGTGCAAGCTGGCTCTGTTTTAAAATCAGCCAACTTCTACCTTATCCTAGGAAGCCATGGTATTAGGTTTAAATCTTAGCTGTGCTGAGATACAGACTGCCACAGTACCCTTCCCCCACCCTTTAGTTATTTTCCACTACAGAACTTCAAAAATCATCCTCAGATTGTCCCCAGGTGGACAGCCCCAGACATGATTTCCAATCAAATTGTCTCACACAGTACAAATCCTGTTCAACAGAGAGGAATGCAACAGTCTCCAACAGCTCAGGGGCTAGTACTTCAGCTCACCATGTGAGGGGGGAAGGGTGGACTTGGAGTTTGGAGTTGCGGGAGAGAATATTTGTTCAATTTTATGCCAGGCGGGGTGGTGTCTAAGTGGGACAAGTGGGACCTCCCTGGAGAAAGACACCCAGTGTTTAGCATCTCTCTCCAGTGAGGTAAAATGAGAGGTCTTTTGTTCCCTGCTTGCTAGCAAAAACCCATGGGGCGGGCCTCCTGCTTGGGGGAAGGGTCTCCCATCCTCTTGTTGATAGGCTTTGTATGTGTAATTTTTTTAATTCTTTATTAAATCATTACTGTGTACATTAATGCATTTATGGGGTAAAATATGCTGATTTAATATACAATGTGAAATGCTTACATCTAACTGATTAACATAACTATGTCCTTGCTTTTGTGTTTTGGCAAAAACATTCATACTCTATTCTTAATAGTATAGAAATGTGTCTTTGCATTATGCACCTTAGGTTGGATTCCCACACAAAACCTCCCTCTAGCCTCCTCACCTCCCCTTCCCTCTCTTTCCTCTTCCCTTCTTTTTTCTGGACTACAGTTATGTTTTAACATTCCTATGAATGTGTAGGTGATAATAGACTGATTTCATAGTAGTATTGACTATGTTGGATACTTTTTCTTCCCATTCTTGAAATACTTTACTAAGAAGAATATGTTCCAGTTCCATGAAGGTAAACATTCTTGAATGCTCTCCCTTGGAGTTACAGCTTCTGAACTTCTTTCTGGGCTCATCTCCCCACCTTTGGCATCATAGCATCCAATTATGACCTGTTTTTCTCCCTCGGCTGAGGGTTGCTACTAATCAGCCACCTTTCCAGAATTACTCTTAATAATTCAGTTTTGATGGATGATAATATATCACAAACCTCTTTCCATATGTATTCTCAGTGATATTAATTTAAAACGATCAGGAAATGCACCTGGCCCAGAACCTGGTTCAGGATTTACAGTCTAAATGCATCACGTTTAGCCACCAGCTTTTATTGTTTTATTCTTTGTTTCTCAAGGTCACATTGCTTCTCGTTCCATTTGACACAGTGCATCTCACAGTCAAAAATGTAAAAGACTGTAGTAGTCTTCCATAGTTAATTACAAAAGGCTCTTCTGGGAAGGGAGAAGGTAGGGTCCGCAGTTTTGTTTTATTTCTAAGAAATGCCTAGGCTATGAGGGTCATTATTTATAATTTCTTATCCATCAGTCTTCTTTGACTTCCTAAACAAAATTTTAACACCTCATCTCCAGTATTTCTTAATTCTTTTTTTTTTGGGGGGGGGATTCATTGAGGGTACAATAAGCCAGGTTAAACTGATTGCAATTGTTAGGCAAAGTCCCTCTTGCAATCATGTCTTGCCCACATAAAGTGTGACAGACACCAAGGCCCCACCCACCTCCCTCTTTCCCTCTTTCTGTTTCCCCCCCAATAACCATAATTGTCATTAATTGTCCTCATATCAAAATTGAGTACATAGGATTCATGCTTCTCCATTCTTGTGATGCTTTACTAAGAATAATGTCTTCCACGTCCATCCAGGTTAATACGAAGGATGTAAAGTCTCCATTTTTTTAATGGCTGAATAGTATTCCATGGTATACATATACCACAGCTTGATAATCCATTCCTGGGTTGGTGGGCATTTAGGCTGTTTCCACATTTTGGCGATTGTAAATTGAGCTGCAATAAACAGTCTAGTACAAGTGTCCTTATGATAAAAGGATTTCTTTCCTTCTGGGTAGATGCCCAGTAATGGGATTGCAGGATCAAATGGAAGGACTAGCTTGAGTGCTTTGAGGTTTCTCCATACTTCCTTCCAGAAAGGTTGTACTAGTTTGCAGTCCCACCAGCAGTGTAAAAGTGTTCCCTTCTCTCCACATCCATGCCAGCATCTGCAGTTTTGAGATTTTGTGATGTGGGCCGTTCTCACTGCGGTTAGATGATATCTCAGGGTTGTTTTGATTTGCATTTCTCTAATATATAGAGATGATGAACACTTTTTCATGTGTTTGTTAGCCATTCGTCTGTCGTCTTTAGAGAAAGTTCTATTCATGTCTCTTGCCCATTGATATAAGGGATTGTTGGCTTTTTTCATGTGGATTAATTTGAGTTCTCTATAGATCCTAGTTATCAAGCTTTTGTCTGATTGAAAATATGCAAATATCCTTTCCCATTGTGTGGGTTGTCTCTTTGCCTTGGTTATTATCTCCTTAGCTGTACAGAAGCTTTTCAGTTTAATGAAGTCCCATTTGTTTATTTTTGTTGTTGTTGCAATTGCCATGGCAGTCTTCTTCATGAAGTCTTTCCCCAGGCCAATATCTTCCAGTGTTTTTCCTATGCTTTCTTTGAGGATTTTTATTGTTTCATGCCTTAAGTTTAAGTCCTTTATCCATCTTGAATCAATTTTTGTGAGTGGGGAAATGTGTGGGTCCAGTTTCAGTCTTTTACATGTAGACATCCATTTCTCCCAACACCATTTATTGAATAGGGAGTCTTTCCCCCAAGGTATGTTCTTGTTTGGTTTATCAAAGATTAGGTGGTTGTAAAATGCTAGTTTCATTTCTTGGTTTTCAATTCGATTCCAAGTGTCTATGTCTCTGTTTTTGTGCCAGTACCATGCTGTCTTGAGCACTATGGCTTTGTAGTACAGACTAAAATCTGGTATGCTGATGCCCCCAGCTTTATTTTTGTTACAGAGAACTGCCTTAGCTATACGGGCTTTTTTCCGGTTCCATACAAAACGCAGAATCATTTTTTCCAAATCTTGAAAGTACGATGTTGGTATTTTGATAGGAATGGCATTGAATAGGTAGATTGCTTTGGGAAGTATAGACATTTTAACAATGTTGATTCTTCCCATCCATGAGCATGGTATGTTCTTCCATTTGTCAATATCCTCTGCTGTTTCCTTTCTGAGGATTTCATAGTTTTCTTTGTAGAGGTCCTTCACCTCCTTCGTTAGGTATACTCCTAGGTATTTCATTTTCTTTGAAACTATGGTGAAGGGAGTTGTGTCCTTAACTAGCTTCTCGTCTTGACTGTTATTGGTGTACACAAAGGCTACTGACTTGTGGACATTGATTTTATATCCTGAAACATTACTGTATTTTTTGATGACTTCTAGGAGTCTTGTGGTTGAGTCTTTGGGATTCTCTAAGTATAAGATCATGTCCTCAGCAAAGAGGGAGAGTTTGACCTCCTCAGCTCCCATTTGGATTCCCTTTATTTCCTTGTCTTGCCTAATTGTATTGGCTAGAACTTCCAGCACTACGTTGAATAGTAAAGGTGACAGAGGACAACCTTGTCTGGTTCCAGTTCTAAGAGGAAAAGCTTTCAGTTTTACTCCATTCAGTAAAATATTGGCTGTGGGTTTGTCATAGATAGTTTCAATCAGTTTTAGAAATGTGCCACCTATGCCTATACTCTTCAGTGTTCGAACTAGGGAAGGATTCTGGATTTTATCAAATGCTTTTTCTGCATCTATTGAGAGGATCATGTGATCTTTATTTTTGCCTCTGTTAATATGGTGGATAACGTTTATAGACTTGCATATGTTAAACCAGCCTTGCATCCCTGTGATGAAGCCTACTTGATCATGATGAATGACTTTTTTGATGATAAACTGTAATCTATTGGCTAGGATTTTGTTGAGAATTTTTGCGTCTATATTCATGAGTGAGATTGGTCTGAAATTCTCCTTTTTGGTTGGGTCTTTTCCTGGTTTTGGTATCAGGGTGATGTTTGCTTCATAGAATGTGTTGGGGAAGATTCCTTCTTCCTCAATTTTTTGGAATAATTTCTGCAGTACAGGAATAAGCTCTTCCTTGAAGGTTTGATAGAATTCTGGAGTGAAGCCATCTGGACCAGGGCATTTTTTGGTTGGAAGATTTTTTATTGTTTCTTTGATCTCAGTGCTTGAAATTGGTCTGTTCAGGAGCTCTATTTCTTCCTGGCTGAGTTTAGGGAGAGGGTGTGATTCCAAATATTGATCCATTTCTTTCACATTGTCAAATTTCTGGGCATAGAGTTTCTGGTAGTATTCAGAGATGATCTCTTGTATCTCTGTGGGATCAGTTGTTATTTCCCCTTTATCATTTCTGATTGAGGTTACTAGAGATTTTACTTTTCTATTCCTTGTTAGTCTGGCCAATGGTTTATCTATTTTATTTATTTTTTCAAAAAACCAACTCCTTGTTTCATTAATTTTCTGAATGATTCTTTTGTTTTCAATTTCATTGATCTCTGATTTGATTTTGGATATTTCTTTTCTTCTATTGAGTTTAGGCTTAGATTGTTCTTCTTTTTCCAATTCCATAAGATCTCTTGTGAGATTGTTGATGTGCTCTCTTTCTGTTTTTCGAATGTAGGCATCTAAAGCGATGAATTTTCCTCTCAAAACTGCTTTTGCAGTATCCCAGAGGTTTTGGTAGCTTGTGTCTTCATTGTTGTTATGCTCAAGGAAGTTAATGATTTCCCATTTTATTTCTTCCTGCACCCATCTGTTATTCAACATAAGATTGTTTAATTTCCATGCCTTTGTGTGGGGTTGAGCATTTTTGTTAGAGTTGAGTTCCACCTTTAGTGCCTTATGCTCTGAGAAGATACAAGGTAAAATTTCAATTCTTTTGATTCTGTTGATATTTGTTTTGTGTCCCAGGATATGACCAATTTTGGAGAATGTTCCATGGGGTGATGAGAAGAATGTATACACTTTATCTTTGGGATGGAGTGTTCTATATGCATCTATCAAGCACAGTTGTTCTAGGGTCTCATTTAAATCTCTTATATCCTTGTTTAATTTCTGTTTAGAGGATCTGTCCAGCTCTGTAAGAGGACTGTTAAGGTCCCCTGTTACTATGGTATTATCAGATATCATATTGCTCAGACTGAGTAAGGTCTGTTTCAAGAATCTGGGAGCATTTAAATTTGGTGCATACATATTTAGAATTGAAATGTCTTCTTGTTGTATTTTTCCCTTGACCAATATAAAGTGACCATCTTTGTCTTTTTTGACTTTAATTGCTTTAAATCCACATGTATCTGAAAATAAGATTGCAACTCCTCTTTTCTTCTGAATTCCATTTGCCTGAAAAATAGTCTTCCAACCCTTGACTCGGAGCTTTAATTTGTCTTTTGAAGCCAGGTTTGTTTCTTGCAGACAGCAAATGGATGGCTTGTGTTTTTTAATCCAGTCAGCCAATCTATGTCTCTTCAGTGGGGAATTCAAGCCATTAACATTTATTGAGATAATTGATAAGTGTGGTAGTATTCTATTCGTCTTATTTTGTGACAGTCCATTGCTTAGTTTTATCTTTTGCATCAGTGTGGAGGTTAGGTTCTATCCTTTAATTTCTGAGTTCTTACTTTGCTGCTGATCCATTGTGGTGGTCAGTGTGCAGAACAGGTTGAAGTATTTCCTGTAGAGCTGGTCTTGTTGTGGCAAATTTCCTCAATGTTTGTATATCCATAAATGATTTGATTTCTCCATCAATTTTGAAGCTTAGCTTAGCAGGGTACAGAATTCTGGGCTGAAAATTTTTCTTTTTAAATAGATTAAAGGTAGATGACCATTGTCTTCTTGCTTGGAAAGTTTCATTAGAGAAGTCTGCGGTCACTCTGATGGATTTGCCCCTGTAGGTCAACTGGCGCTTACTCCTGGCAGCTTGCAGAATCTTTTCTTTTGTCTTGACTTTGGACAGGTTCATCACAATGTGTCTTGGAGAAGCTTGGTTAGAGTTGAGGCGACCTGGGGTCCGATAGCCCTCTGAAAGCGGTGTGTCAGAATCTTTGGTGATGTTTGGGAAATTTTCTTTTATAACATTCTCTAGTATGGCTTCCATTCCTCTGGGGCGTTCTTCTTCCCCTTCTCGAATTCCTATAACTCATATGTTGGAACGCTTCATAAAGTCCCATAATTCTGACAGGGAACGTTCTGCTTTCTCTCTCTTCTTTTCTGCCTCTTTTACTATCTGAGTTATCTCAAAAACTTTGTCTTCTACCTCTGAAATTCTTTCTTCTGCATGGTCTAACCTGTTGCTGATACTTTCCATTGCATCTTTAAGTTCCCTAATTGACTGTTTCAGTTCCTTCAGCTCTGCTATATTCTTTTTATATTCTTCATATCGTTCATCTCTTATTTGATTCTGTTTTTGAATTTCGTTTTGGTTATTTTCCACTTTATTAGCAGTTTCCTTCATTGTTTCCATCATTTCTTTCATTGTTTTCAACATGTGTATTCTAAATTCCCTTTCTGTCATTCCTAACATTTCTTTATATGTGGAATCCTCTGCAGTAGCTACCTAATGGTCCCTTGGCCGGGTTGTTCTGGACTGGTTCTTCATGTTGCCTGGAGTTTTCTTCTGATTCTTCCTCATGAGTGATTTCTTTTATCTGTTTCCTTGCCCTAATTTTCCTTTCACTTCCTCTTGCTCTTTGAGTTCTCGTGCCTGTGGACTAAGGGTTACAGTACCAGAAGGGTGAGAAGGATGAAGAGCAAAAAAGGGATGAAAGAAAGGAGGACCGAGTGATTAGAAAAAAAAAGAAAAATAGAGAAAGGAGAGGGGGTGGGTAAAAGAAATATTGACAAAAAGAAGAGAGGCACAGAAAGAGGGAGACGGAGCAATATAGGTGTACAGTAGGGTACTTTGATACAGCCTTAAAAAAAAAAAACACCTTCTGGGGGTGCTTAGTTGGGTGGTTCCCTTGAGGTCAGCAGCTCTTTGCTAACCTGATCAGACCCAGTACCCCACCTCCACCAAGTAGAGAGGAAAGACAAAAATGCTATAAATCAAACCAAAACAAGCAAACAGAAAACTTTACAGGATAAAATTGGGTGGAAAACCAAATAATAGCAGTAGAAACCCTAACAAAAATGAAGTTCTAATTATTGAAATAGGCAGCAATGGGAAATTATAATTAAACTAGAAAAATTGAGAAAGATAAAGGATCTGTATGGAAAAGGTTGAACTTAAAAAACAAAACAACAATCTACAACATCAAAATAAACAAAAAAAAAAAACCAAACCAAAAAAAAAAAAAAAAAAACACAACCAAAAACAAAGCAGTATGTATATGTTATTGAATATTGTCTGGGCAACATGTGGTCTTCTCGGATATGAGATGTTAATCACAGTTCTGATACAACTGGAGGCTGCTAGTTTCTCAAACCCCAGCAGGTAGACACCCTAAATCTCTCTTCAGCCCACTTAAAAGGCTCTTTGAACTTGTTCACTTGCTGAGCAGAAGCTCTCCCAGGGAAGTGCTTGTCTCTGGAATCACTGCTGAAGTGGCTATCCACTTACCCTGTGTGCCAAAACTGGTCTCCCTCTGCCCCTGAGGGTTAGGGCTGCAAGGCGGCTCAGACCCCGCCCTTAGGCTACTTGGTCACTGGGTTACCAAGCTCCCAGCCAATTCTATCTCTGTGACCCTGAGGGCGGAGCTTGTCGGGGCAGATCGCTGACGATGGCTGCCGCCTGTGACCCAGAGCCAAACACTATTAGCTCCGTCTGGCTCAGCGGCTCAGACTGGGGCCCTAGACAAAGGCCAAATTTCTCCGCACTCCCGCTCAGGCTCTCCCCAAGGCAGTTCAGCTGAGTGCCAAGTCCAAAGACACCAAAACAGTTCACAGGTAAGGCCTTTCTGGTTTGCAGTCTCGCTGCTACTGAACTTACAGTTGCAGGCGGGTTTAGACGGATTGAACACACGCGACCACTTGCCGGTTTTCCACTGTTTTAGTCCTCCTCTTGGGGTCCAGAAGTCTCTCGCTGACTCCCTGTATCCTCTCAGGGGTGATGATAGGCAGATCCACCAGCCAGAGATGCCTGGAGTCCTATCTCCCCAGACTCACGGTGCCCAGATGCAAGGAAGCTGTTACTCGGCTGCCATCTTGCTCAACCCCCCCTATTTCTTATTTCTTTTCATGTTTTTTTCATTAAACACTAATCTAATAAAATGTATAATTTACTTCCACTTTATTAATTATCCATCACTTCTCTCTAGAAGAAATGCTTGTATCAAGGAAGAATTTTTATTAATTTAAGTATAACTTATGTAGAGTAAAGTAGGTATATATTACATGTTCAATTCCGTGAGTTTTTGCAATTTTATATACTCATTTGACTGCAAGGAAAACAAGATGCTAAATAGTTTCATGACTTTTAAAAGTTTTTTCTTTTGTTTTATATGCTAACATTCATAAGATTGAGTCAATGTAGTCAGGAGTTGAGTTGGGTTTGAGTTTTATTGCTATTATATTTACCATAACAAAATCCAAGTTCAACACCAGTTTCAAATTCTTCTTGCAATACCTTGTGCTTAGCATGTGGGATAATTTGTCAAAGGCTTTTTCTTAATGTTCCTGTCACACCTTCAGCTTTAGTCATTTTCTGTGAGGCTGCTCATACAAGTTTCTCCTCATTTGCTCTTTTGCCTCACCAAGTGGTACCTAGCTGTTAATATTTACTTGGTGTTTGCTAGCCTAGGGTTGTTGATTGTGAGTAGCATTCTCTGATGTCGTAGTTCAACCTCAATCTTAGGTAGATTCTACATCCCTTGGACTTGGGTGGTTTTGATTTGCATTTCTCTGATGATTAAGGAGGATGAGCATTTTTTCATGTGTCTGTAGGCTATGCACCTGTCACTTCAAGTCCCTTGCCCACCCTGAGATAGGCTCACTTGTTCTTTTCTTGCTAATACATTTGAGTTCTGTGTGGATTCTGGTTATTAAACCTTTGTCAGGGACATAACCTGCAAATACCTTCTCCCTTGCTTTACTTACTGTGTTCTTTTTAGTTTGATCAGGTCCAGTAGTATATTTTTGATGCTGCTTCAATTGCCCAGGGGGTCCTCTTCATAAAATATTCACCCAGGATGATTTCTTCAAGAGTTTTCCCTGCACTTTCTTCTAGTATTTTTATAGTTTCATGTCTTAAGTTTAAATCTTTAATCCAGTGAGAGTCTATCTTAGTTAATGGTGAAAGGTGTGGCTCCAGTTTCAGTCTTCTACAGGTCGCCAGCCAGTTCACCCAGCACCATTTGTTAAATAAGGAATCTTTACCCCACTGAATGTTTTTAATTGGCTTATTGAAGGTCAAACAACAGTAAGTAGCTGAGTTCATCTCTTGGTTCTCTATTTTGTTCCATACGTCTACCTCTCTGTTTTTGTGCCAGTACCATGCTGTTTTGATCACTATCCATTTACATTTAGTCTAAGGTACGCAGTGTGATTCCCCCTGCTTTGTTTTTATTTCTGAATGATGTCTTGGCTATTTGAGGTTTTTGCTGATTCCATATAAAATGAAATATTATTTTTCAAGATCCTTAAAGTATGACAGTGGTGCTTTGATAGGGATTGCATTAAAATTGTATATTGCATTGGGTAGTATGGACATTTTAACAAAATTTAACAATTTTGATTCTTCCCAACCTTGAGCATGGTATGTTTTTTCATTTGTTAACATCTTCAGCTATTTCTTTTCTTAGAGTTTCATAGTTCTCCTTATAGAGATCTTTCACGTCCTTCGTTAGATAAACTCCCAAATATTTCATCTTCTTTGGCACTACTGTGAACAGAATAGAGTCCTTGACTGTTTTTTCAGCTAGACTATTGTTGGTATGCACAAAGGCTACCAATGAATTTTGATTTTGTAACCTGAGATGCTGCTGTATTCCTTGATTACTTCTGAGAGTTTTGTAGTAGAATCCCTGGTGTTTTCCAGATACACAATCATATCATCTGCAAAGAGCGAAAGTTTGATCTCCTCTGACCCTATGTGGATACACTTGATTGCCTTTCTTGCCTAAGTTTGATCTCCTCTGACCCTATATGAATACACTTGATTGCTTTTCTTAGCCAGTCTTGCAATGGCTAAGACTTGCATTACAATGTTAAATAGCAGTGGAGACAATGGGCAACTTTGGTTCCTGATCTGAGTGGAAATGATTTCAATTTAACTCTATTCAATATGTATCACCATAGATGGCCTCTGTCAGTTTAAGAAATGTCCATTGTATACCAATTTTCTTAAGTGTTCTGATCGTGAAAGGATGCTGGATGTTATCAAAAGCTTTTTCTGCATCATTGAGAGAATTGTATGGTCTTTGTTTTTTATTTTGTTTATCTGATGAATTATATTTAAAGATTTACATATATTGAACCAGCCTTGAAAGTCTGGGATAAAAACCACTTGGTCATGGTGTATAATTTGTTTGATGTGCTGCTGGATTGTGTTTGCTAGGATCTCATTGAATATTTTTGCATCGATATTCATTAGAGATATTGGTCTATAATTTTATTTGCTTGTTGGGTCTTTTCCTGGTTTGGGGATCAAGGTGATGTTTCCTTCATAGAACATGTTGGGTAGTATTTCTTCTTTTTCTATATTTTGGAAAAGGTTAAGCAATATAGGTACTATTTTGTCTTTAAATGTTTGGTAGAATTCTGATGTGAAGCCATCTGGTCCTGGGCTTTTCTTTTTAGAGAGATTTTGAATAGTTGATGCTATTTCAGAATTTGATATAGGCCTGTTCAAATTTTCCACTTCATTCTGGCTAAGCCTAGGAAGGTGGTGTGCTTCCAAGTATTGGTCAATTTCCTTCAGATTTTCGTATTTCTGAGAACAGAGTTTCTTGTAATATTCATTAAGGATTCTTTGAATTTCTGAAGAGTCTGTTATTATTTCTTCTTTACCATTTGTGATTGATGAAATTAGAGATTTTCCTCTTTTATTCCTGGTTAGGTTCGCCAAAGGTTTATCTATTTTATTGACCTTTTCAAAAAACCAACTTTTTATTTATTAATATGTTGTATAATCTTTTTGTTTTCAATTTTAATTCTGCTATAATTTTGGTTATTTCTTTTCTTCTGCTGGGTTTGGGATTAGAATGTTCTTCCTTTTCCTGTTGCTTGAGATGCCCCCATTAAATTGTTAACTTCCTCTCTTTCCAGTCTCTTGAGAAAGCCTTGCAATTCTATAAATTTCCCTCTTTGGACTGCCTTTGCAGTATCCCCAAAGGTTCTGGTTATTCGTATCTTCGTTATAGGTTTGTTCCAAAAATTTGGTAATTTCTTCTTAATCTCATCTAAGATCCAGCATAAGGTTATTTAGTTTCCATGTTTTTGTATGAGTACACAGATTCTTGTTGTTACTGAGTTCAACTTTTATTCCATGAATGGTCCGAGAAGATGCAAGGAATAATTTCTACTCTTAAATTTGCTGAGGTTAGACATGTGACCTAAGATGTGGTCAATTTTGGAGGATGTTCCATGGGCTAATGAGAAGAATGTGTATTCAGTTTTGTTAGGATGAAGTGTTCTGTAGATGTTTGTTAAATCCAATTATTGAACGTTTAAGTCTAAAATTTCTTTGCTTAGTTTCTTATTGGAGGATCTATTCAACATGGCAAAAGGGTGTTAAAATCTCTAACTATTATGGTGCTGGAGGAAATAAAATTGCTTAAGTCCATTAGAGTCTCTCTTATAAATTGAGGCACATTCTGGTTGGGTGCATAAATGTTAATAATTAAAATCTCATCATGCTGAATGTTTCCCTTAACAAATATGAAGTGACTATCCTTATCTTTCCTTTTGTTGGTTTAAAGGCTATTGTATCTGCAAATAAAATCACAACACCTGCTTTTTTCTGATTTCCATTTGCCTGAATTATAGATGGCCATCCCTTCACCCTGAGTTTATATTTATCTTTTAAGGTAAGATGAGATTCCTCGATTCAGCAGATATCTGGCTTGAGTTTTTGTATCTAGTCAGCCAACCTGTGCCTCTTTAGAGGACATTAAGCCATTCACATTAATTAAGAGTATTGATAAGCCTGGTAGTATTTTAGGTATTGAGTTTTTCAAAAGTGCAGTAGACACTATCACCACTGTGGAAGTTGGAATTTGATCAAAAGTTTTTTAGTGAGTTTACTTATGTGGTAGAGGATTGTGCTGGTTATTATACAGGATATGTCTGAGAATGTCCTGGAGAGATTGTTTAGCTATAGTAAATTTCTTCAACATGTGTATGTCATTGAAGTATTTGACTTCTCCATCACAAAAGAAACTCAGGAGGGGAGACAAGATGGCGGACTGAAGCCAGCTTTCAACAAAGGCTCCCGTCCAGAAGGAGAGTTAAGGGACAGGAATTTAGTAAGTATCCTGGTGGACTTGAGCCTCACCAAGAGAGAAGGCTGAAGAACGCACATCAACACCGCTGAGGCAAGTTGTGATCACAAGGACGCAAACAAAAGGTACAAAATCCACCACCAAGTGGACGGGAGTCCCCCTCCCCCATGAGACCGGCTCTGTAGCCCCACAATTGAACAAGTGGGCAGAAATTAAAGCCCCTCCCACTACACTCCACGGGAGAGACCTTCTAAAAACTGGACCTACCTCCCCTACTGGGGTGCCGTGACGTTCTCCTGCCGGACATAGGGCTGAATAAAACTTTGGGAATCCTTTGCCGGCAACCCTGAATCCCCGGCGCTCCCCTCCCGCCCACTGAGGTCTGGAGGCCTGTCCCCCAGGACTTCGGATCCTTGGGTGATTTCTCAAGGGGAGTGGACAGTCCCCGAGTTGCGACTGGTCAGCATTGACTCTGAGGCGCGCCGAGTGAGGAGAGGGCACCGGGCTGAGGGGGAGTCACGCCTCGCAGCACTTCCCTGCGGTGCAGTGCAGCAACCCTCCCCGGGCATAGGGGACCCAAGACTGAATCAGACTCTGGCCTCCCCGCTGAGAGCTGAGAACCCCTACTCTCACTCGGGGTCTGAGGGCCTATCCCCCAGGAGTTCGGCTCCTTGGGTGATTTCTCGAGGGGAGTGCACAGTGCCTGAGCTGCGTCAGGTCAGCGCTGACTCTGGGACACGTGAGCGAGGAGAGGGCACTCCGCTGAGGGGAAATCAAGCCTTGGCGGCACTTCCCTGCAGTGCAGTGCAGGAGCCCTCCCCGGGCACAAGACTGAATAAGACTCTGGCCTCCCCGCTGAGAGCTGAGAGCCCCTACTCTCACTCGGGGTCTGAGGGCCTATCCCTCCGGAGTTCGGCTCCTTGGGTGATTTCTCGAGGGGAGTGCACAGTTTCTGAGCTGCGTCAGGTCAGCGCTGACTCTGGGATACATGAGCGAGGAGAGGGCACTCTGCTGAGGGAAAATCAAGCCTTGGCGGCACTTCCCTGCGGTGCAGTGCAGGAGCCCTCCCCGGACCGTAGTATTGCGTGAAACTGAATGAAACTCTAGCTTCCCCCCGCCCCACTCCCAATCCGGGTCTGGGGGCCCATCCCCCAAGAGTTCTGATTCTTGGGGGATCTCTTAAGGGGTGTGGACCCAGCACAAACTGCGGCCGCTCAGTGCTGACTCTGGGGCGCGGGACAGAGGAGAAAAGGGTTGCCTGAGTGCCCACACCAGAGCAGCAGTTCCCTGGAGGTAGATCAACAGCCGTTTTTTCTTTAACGGCAGAACGCTCACTTCTGGATATTCTGAGGCCACACCCCCTGTCTCCCTGGGCAACCAGAGGAGGCCACAGGTGACACAGCTCACAAACCCAGAAGCCTCCAGGGCGGGGCTGACCCAGAGAGGTGTTCAGACGCAATTCTCCAGCAGCAAAGACGTTTGAACTCAAAACAGCCCGTCTCCTGTAGGCGACGACAGGAACAGAGACAGAACCTCACAAAGTTGTCTGTTCTGTTCTGTTCTGTTAGCAGCATCCATCAGGGACGGGGCTAAGCCTGAGTGAACACCTCCTTCCCATCACCTGCATCAAACACTCAAATATGTCAGGCCCCATCTCCTCCTGCTAGATAGCGGCAGTCTGCGGGGGCCTGGCAGACTTCCTCGCGATTCAGGCAGGTGCAAACCCCTGGAGTGTCTGTTCACTGCAGGCAACTGGGTTAGCCATCTGCAGAGATACCAGTGACTGGGTCCGACGGAGGGGCAAAGTGGGGAAGGAGACGTCGACCTTCCCAGACTGCTCTGTTTGCGGGGTGGCTCCTCCTGACTCCACGCTGCACTGGGGTGAGCTGTCTCAGAGGAGTCACCAGGCCCCTGTGATCCAGTTCCCAGAGACCTCTTGAACCCTTCCACCTGAGACAAGTGCCGATTGAGACAGTTGATTCGGACCTTTTGAACTGGGCTAATAGACTGAGGACTTTTCAGGTGGTGCCCTGGGTGTGCGATTGTAGGAAGGTTTGATTCTCCTTTTCCAACTGGGGCCAGAGGTGGGCAGGCGGGGTGACTTAATTGCTGATTTTTCCACACAGCTGAGACTTCAAGCCAGAGTAGAAGCTGCAATAGGATCGAACAGAAACCAGCTGAAAACAAGACAGAACCACTTTGCTCCACCACACCAGACAGGGCCCCAGTTTCTCAGGCCACAACACTGTACGGGCCCTCGATAAAACCCCAGGGGAAAAACCAAAGGGAGTAAACCATGGGGCGGAATCAGCGGAAAAACTCTGGTAACATGAATAACCAGAATAGATCAACCCCCCCAAGAAAAGATACGGCAGATGTGATTGAAGATCCCATTCATAAACAACTGGCTGAGATGTCAGAAGTCGAATTCAGAATTTGGTTTGCAGACAAGATTAATAAAATGGAATTAGGAATTCGAGGAGAAATTCAAAAACTGTCTCAAGAATTTAATGAATTTAAAGACAAAACCACCAAAGACTTAGACACACTGAAACAAGAACTTACAGCCCTCAAAGATATGAAAAATACAGTAGAATCCCTCAGTAACAGAATGGAGCAAGCAGAAGAAAGGATTTCTGACATTGAAGACAAAGTCTTCGAACACTCCCAATCTCTCAAAGAGGAAGAGAAATGGAGAGCAAAAACGGATCACTCACTCAGAGAGCTCTCAGATAATTCGAAAAAAAATAACATAAGGGTTATAGGAATTTCGGAGGCTGATGACGTGGCAGCCAAGGGCACAGAGGCCCTTCTACATGAAATTATGAAAGAAAATTTTCCAGACATGCCTAGAGAATCTGAAATTCAGATAGCAGACAGCTTCAGAACCCCAGCACGATTCAACCCCAAAAAGCCATCTCCCAGACATATCATAATTAGCTTCACTAAAGTTAACATGAAAGAGAAGATTCTCAAAGCAGCCCGGCGAAAGAAAACTATAACGTACAAAGGTAAGAATATTAGAATAACTGCAGATCTCTCTGCTGAAACTTTTCAAGCAAGAAGAGGCTGGTCATCAACTTTTAATCTCCTAAAGCAAAAAAACTTTCAACCCAGGATCTTGTATCCAGCTAAACTGAGTTTCATCTATGATGGAGAAATTAAATACTTCAATGACATTCATATGTTGAAAAAATTTGCCATAAGTAAACCAGCTCTTCAGGATGTTCTCAGACCTATCCTCCACAATGACCAACCCAATCCTATACCACAAAAGTAAACTCACTCAGAAACTTCGGATCAAACTCCAACTTCCACACTGGCGAAAGGATTAAAAATGTCCACTGGACCTTTGAAAAACTCGATACCCAAAATTCCACCAGACTTATCCTTACTCTCCATCAATGTGAATGGCTTAAACTGTCCTCTAAAGAGGCATAGGTTAGCTGACTGGATACAAAAACTTAAGCCAGATATTTGTTGCATACAAGAGTCACATCTCAACTTAAAAGACAAATACAGACTCAGGGTGAAAGGATGGTCATCCATATTTCAGGCAAATGGTAATCAGAAAAAAGCAGGTGTTGCAATTTTATTTGCAGACACAGTAGGCTTTAAACCATCAAAAGTAAGGAAGGACAAGAATGGTCACTTCATATTTGTTAAGGGTAATACTCAATATGACGAGATCTCAATTATTAATATCTATGCACCCAACCAGAATGCACCTCAATTTATAAGAGAAACTCTAACAGACATGAGTAACTTGATTTCCTCCAGCTCCATAATCGTTGGAGATTTCAACACTCCCTTGGCAGTGTTGGATCGATCCTCCAGAAAGAAGCTGAGCAAAGAAATCTTAGATTTAAACCTAACCATCCAGTATTTAGATTTAGCAGACATCTACAGAACATTTCATCCCAACAAAACTGAATACACATACTTCTCATCAGCCCACGGAACTTACTCCAAAATTGATCACATTTTAGGTCACAAGTCTAACCTCAGTCAATTTAAAGGAATAGAAATTATTCCATGCATCTTCTCGGACCATCATGGAATAAAACTTGAATTGAGTAACAACAGGAATCTGCATACCCATACAAAAACATGGAAGTTAAATAACCTTATGCTGAATAATAGCTGGGTCAGAGATGAGATTAAGAAAGAAATCACCAATTTTTTGGAACAAAATGACAATGAAGACACAAGCTATCAGAACCTCTGGGACACTGCAAAGGCAGTTCTAAGAGGGAAATTTATAGCACTGCAAGCCTTCCTCAAGAGAACGGAAAGAGAGGAAGTTAACAACTTAATGGGACATCTCACACAACTGGAAAAGGAAGAACATTCCAACCCCAAACCCAGTAGAAGAAAAGAAATAACCAAAATTAGAGCAGAATTAAATGAAATTGAAAACAAAAGAATAATACAACAGATCAATAAATCAAAAAGCTGTTTTTTTGAAAAGGTCAATAAAATAGATAAACCTCTGGCCAACCTAATCAGGAAAAAAAGAGTAAAATCTCTAATATCATCAATCAGAAACAACAAAGACGAAATAACCACAGACTCATCAGAAATCCAAAAAATCCTTAAGGAATATTACAAGAAACTTTATTCTCAGAAATATGAAAATCTGAAGGAAATAGACCGATACTTGGAAGCACGCCACCTTCCAAGACTTAACCAGAATCAAGTGGAAATGTTGAACAGACCCATATCAAGTTCAGAAATAGCATCAACTATACAAAACCTCCCTAAAAAGAAAAGCCCGGGACCAGATGGTTTCACGTCAGAATTCTACCAAACCTTTAAAGAGGAATTAGTACCTATATTACTCAACCTGTTTCAAAATGTAGAAAAAGAAGGAAGACTACCCAACACGTTCTATGAAGCAAATATCACCCTGATCCCCAAACCAGGAAAAGACCCAACAAGAAAAGAAAATTATAGACCAATATCACTAATGAATATAGATGCAAAAATATTCAACAAGATCCTAACAAACAGAATCCAGCAACACATCAAACAAATTATACATCATGACCAAGTCGGTTTTATCCCAGGGTCTCAAGGCTGGTTCAATATATGTAAATCTATAAATGTAATTCAGCACATAAACAAATTAAAAAACAAAGACCATATGATTCTCTCAATTGATGCAGAAAAAGCTTTTGATAATATCCAGCATCCCTTCATGATCAGAACACTCAAGAAAATTGGTCTAGAAGGGACTTTTCTTAAACTGATAGAGGCTATCTACAGCAAACTCACAGCCAATATCATATTGAATGGAGTTAAATTGGAATCATTTCCACTCAGATCAGGAACCAGACAAGGCTGCCCATTGTCTCCATTGCTTTTCAACATTGTAATGGAAGTTTTAGCCACCGCAATTAGGGAAGAAAAGGTGATCAAGGGTATCCATATAGGGTCAGAAGAGATCAAACTCTCGCTCTTCGCAGATGATATGATTGTGTATCTGGAAAACACTAGGGACTCTACTACAAAACTCCTAGAAGTGATCAAGGAATACAGCAGCGTCTCAGGTTACAAAATCAACATTCATAAATCGGTAGCCTTTATATACACCAACAACAGTCAAATTGAAAAAGCAGTTAAGGACTCTATCCCATTCACAGTAGTGCCAAAGAAGATGAAATATTTGGGAATTTACCTAACAAAAGACGTGAAAGATCTCTATAAAGAGAACTATGAAACTCTAAGAAAAGAAATAGCCGAAAATGTTAACAAATGGAAAAACATACCATGCTCATGGCTAGGAAGAATCAACATTATCAAAATGTCCATACTACCCAAAGCAATATATACTTTCAACGCACTCCCTATTAAAGCTCCACTGTCATATTTTAAAGATCTTGAAAAAACATTACTTCGTTTTATATGGAATCAGAAAAAACCTCGAATAGCCAAGACATTACTCAGAAATAAAAACAAAACAGGAGGAATCACACTACCAGACCTCAGACTTTACTACAAATCGATAGTGATCAAAACAGCATGGTATTGGCACAAAAACAGAGAAGTAGATATCTGGAATAGAATAGAGAACCAAGAGATGAATCCAGCTACTTACCGCTATTTGATTTTTGACAAGCCAATTAAAAACATTCAGTGGGGAAAAGATTCCCTATTTAACAAATGGTGCTGGGTGAACTGGCTGGCAACCTGCAGAAGACTGAAATTGGACCCACACCTTTCACCATTAACTAAGATAGACTCTCATTGGATTAAAGATTTAAACTTAAGACATGAAACTATAAAAATACTAGAGGAGAATGCAGGGAAAACCCTTGAAGAAATTGGTCTGGGTGAGTATTTCATGAGGAGAACCCCCCGGGCAATTGAAGCAGCTTCAAAAATACACTACTGGGACTTGATCAAACTAAAAAGCTTCTGCACAGCTAAGAACACAGTAAGCAGAGCAAGCAGACAGCCCTCAGAATGGGAGAAGATATTTGCAGGGTATAACTCTGAGAAAGGTTTAATAACCAGAATCCACAGAGAACTCAAACGCATCAGCAAGAAAAAAACAAGGGATCCCATCGCAGGCTGGGCAAGGGATTTGAAGAGAAACTTCTCTGAAGAAGACAGGCGTACGGCCTTCAGACATATGAAAAAATGCTCATCATCTTTAATCATCAGAGAAATGCAAATCAAAACTACTTTGAGATATCATCTAACTCCAATGAGACTAGCCTATATCACAAAATCTCAAGACCAGAGATGTTGGCGTGGATGCGGAGAAAAGGGAACACTTCTGCACTGCTGGTGGGAATGCAAATTAATACATTCCTTTTGGAGGGATATATGGAGAACACTCAGAGATCTAAAAATAGATCTGCCATTCAATCCTGTAATTCCTCTGCTGGGCATATACCCAGAAGACCAAAAATCACAACATAACAAAGATATTTGTACCAGAATGTTTATTGCAGCCCAATTCATAATAGCTAAGTCATGGAAAAAGCCCAAGTGCCCATCGATCCACGAATGGATTAATAAATTGTGGTATATGTATACCATGGAATACTATGCAGCCTTAAAGAAAGATGGAGACTTTACCTCTTTCATGTTTACATGGATGGAGCTGGAACATATTCTTCTTAGTAAAGTATCCCAAGAATGGAAGAAAAAATACCCAATGTACACAGCCCTACTATGAAACTAATTTGGGACTCTCACATGAAAGCTATAACCCAGCTACAACTTAACAATAGGGGGAAGTGGGAAAGGGGGGGGTGGGTAGAGGGAGGGGAATCGGTGGGATCACACCTGTGGTGCATATTACAGGGGTATTTGCGAAACTTGGTAAATGTAGAATATAAATGTTTTGGCACAGTAACTGAGATAACGCCGGAAAGGCTATGTTAACCACTGTGATAAAAATGTGTCAAATGGTTTATGAAGTAAGTGTATGATGCCCCATAATCATATCATTGTATACACTTATGATTTAATAAAAAAATTAAAAAAAAAAAAAAAAGAAACTCAGTTTAGCTGGATACAGGATTCTGAGTTGAAGTAATTTTGTTTTAGGAGGTTAAAGGTCGATGACCACTCTCTTCCAGCTTGAAAGATTTTAGCAGAGAGATCTGCTAATATTCTTCCCCTTTTAGGTTATGGTTTTCTTAAGTCTGGCTGCTTTCAGAATTTTCTCCTTCATGTTATCTTTAGTGAAGTTAATTATGATTTGCCTGGGGGATATCTTATTTGGGTTGAGTCGTGCTGGGGTTCTGAAACTATCTGCTATCTGAATTTCTGAATCTCTTGGCATGTCTGGGAAGTTCTCCATTATCATCAAGTAGAGCATCTGGGCCTTTCAAAGCAACCTTGTCACCTTCAAGAATTCCTATAAGGTGAATATTGGTTTTCTTTGAATTATCCCAGAGCTCTCTGATAGAATGATCCAGTTTTGCTCTCCACTTCTCTTCCTCTTCGAGCTTTTGGGAGCATTCAAAAGCTTTTTCTTCAATGTCAGAAATCCTTTCTTCTGCCTGTTCCATTCTGTTACTGAGGGATTCTACTGTATTTCTGAGATCTTTAAGGGCTGCAAGTTCTTCCCTCAATGTGTCAAAATCTTTGGTGATTTTGTCTTTGACTTCATTGAATTCTTGAGACAACTTTTGAAATCCTCCTTGAATTTCTAATTCCAACTTTACTTCCATTCTGTTAATCTTATTTGTAATACAAATTCTGAATTTGATTTCTGACATCTCAGCCATTTGTTTATGAATGGGATCTTCTATTGTGTCCACCTTGTAGTTCCCTGGGGGAGTTGATCTACTCTGATTATTCATGTTGCTTTAGTTTTTCTGCTGATTCTGTGACATGATTATTTTTCACCATTTGGCTAGATTAGCAGATAAGGTGAAAGTGGTTTGGGAGCTTCTTAAACACAATATAATTGTTCTTTGAATCTCTTTCCATCAGTTGTTCTCCCCTAGAGGCAATTTCTTTTCAATTTTATCATTGTATATCAGTTTACCTGTTCTTGAGTGTCACATGAATGAATAATACACCACATTTTTGTTTCTGGTTTCTTTATTTGGCATGATATATTTATGATTCTATATTGTTGCACATGTGAATATTACACATATTCTAATCTTCATGGATTTTTATGTTGATTTTCAAATATTATAACAAATGTGCAATAAACCTGCTTGTAAAAAATCTCTCTTGAATAAAAGTTTGTCTTGGATAAAAATACTTAATGGTGGAGTTTTTGTACTTAACAGTAGAATACTTGGTCAAAGACTGTGTTCTTGTTCTATTAAAAGGTTCTTCAAAGTGCTTGTAATATTTTATATAACTCAGCATATTTGAGAATTTTACTTGCTGCATATCTATACCAAAATTTTGGTTGGTCTATTGGACTTTAGTAATTCTAGTGGATTTGAGACAGCATCTCTGTGTTTTTAATTTGTATTTCACTGAAGGATAATATATTTGGTAAATCTTCATATCTAATCTGACTATCTGTGTAAATTCTTTTGTGAAGTGTCTGTCTAAGTCTTTTACCCACTATTAGAAGTTGATTGTCTTCTTTGTTGTTAATTTGTAGTTCTTTCACACTTTCTTGATGTGAGTCTTTCTTCAGATGTATCTATTATGGATACTTCTCCAAATGAATTGCTTGCCTATTCATTTTAATGGTATCTTTTTAGGAGTGTACATTTTTAATTATAAAACCCCAATTTACAGTAGGTTTTAATTATAAAACCCCAATGAAAAGTAGGTCTACTTTTAGTTCTTTGAGTATTTTCCAAACTTCCTTCCAAAAAGGCCATATTAGCTTGCATTCCTCATGGAAACAGTCCAAGTGCCCACCAACTCATGAATGGATTAACAACTTGTGGTATATGTATACCATGGAATACTATGCAACCATAAAAAGATGGAGACTTCACATCTTTTATGTTTACCAGGATGGATCTGGAAAATCTTCTCAGGAATGTATCTCTATAATGGCGGGGGAGTGTCCAATGTACTCAATACTACTATGAAATCAAAATAGAATCTCCTACACATTTATATGAATGGTAAAACATAACTATACTTCAGATAGGAGAGAAGAAGAGGGACTGGGTAGGGGAGGGGAAAGGGTATTTGGTGAAATGTCACCTAATGTGCATAATGCAATGGTACATTTCAAAACTATTAAGAATATAGTATAGATGTCTTACCACAACAAATAAGTAAGCAAGGTGATGGCTATGTTAATCAGTTGTAAGCATTCCACAATTTATATCAAATCAGTACATTGTACCCCATAAATGCATCAATGAACAGTCATTATTTAATAAAATAAAAAATAAAAACCCCAATTTATTGATTTTTTAAGCTTTTTGTTTGTTTCCTCTTTTTTCTTGGATTTGAATTATTTTTGAGTTAAATTTCTTGGTATTATTCCACATGTCACTAATGCCTATAATAAATTTTTGAAGGATATTTTTCTTCCAGTGGTTCACTTTAGATGCCTCCTATTGCTTAGTTTTCAAATTCATCAGTTATATTTTCTGCAGCATCTAAACTACTATTATTTTTTTATTATTAAATCATAGCTGTGTACATCAATGCAATCATGGGGCACCATGCACTGGTTTTATATACAGTTTGAAATATTTTCATCAAACTGGTTAACATAGCCTTCCTGGCATTTTCTTAGTTATTGTGTTAAGACATTTACATTCTACATTTAGTAAGTTCACATGTATCCTTGTAAGATGCACTTTAGGTGTGATCCCACCCATTACCTTCCCTCCACCGATCTTCCTCACTCCCCTCCTCGCTTCCCTCCCCTACCCTTTCCCCATATTCTTAGGTTATAATTGGGTTATAGTTTTCATATGAAAGCTATAAATTAGTTTCATAGTAGGGCTGAGTACATTAGATACTTTTTCTTCCATTCTTGAGATTCTTTGCTAAGAAGAGTATGTTCTAGCTCCATCCATGTAAACATGAAAAAGATGAAGTCTCCATCTTTCTTTAAGGCTGCATAATATTCCATGGTGTACATATACCACAATTTATTAATCCATTCATGGGTCGATGGACACTTGGGCTTCTTCCACGATTTAGCAATTATGAATTGGGCTGCAATAAACATTTTTGTACAAATATTTTTGTTATAGTGTGATTTTTGGTCTTCTGGACATATGCCTAGTAGAGGAATTGTAGGATCAAATGGCAGGTCTATTTTTAGATCTCTAAGTTTTTTCCAGACATCTTTCCAAAGGAACATATTAGTTTGCATTCCCACCAACTACTGTTATTCTATCCAGTGAAATTTTTATTTCAAATATTGATACATGTACACATTTACATTTCTGTTTGCAGTTGTGACTGCCATTTCTTGGTCTATTGACTTTTTTAATTATTATAGATCACATTTTCTGCTTCTAGCATATCTAGTATCTTTTGATTGATTGCTGTAAATTGTGAACTTTGCATTGTTGAATAACTGAATTTGGAGGGGGTAGGGTATCTTTCTTTGAAGAGTTTTAGTCTCTTTCCTGGGTGGCAATTGAATTTTTTGGAGGTCGGTTTAATAATCTCTTTGAAACCTGCTTTTAACACTTGCTAGAGTATGTCAACATTACCCTTCACACAGTGATAGTTCAGCTCTGTCATTAAAGTATGAACCCTCTGGAGTCTTCACTAAATTTCCTGAGTTATCATCAGTGATTCTTCACTCTAGCTTAATTGTATGAACTCTAGTCTTATGTGAGCAACTGGAAGGAAAAAAAGCCCAATCTCATGTAGTTCCATTCCACGCTTGTACAACCTTGCACACAGTGAAGACTAAAGACCCCATGGAGATTTCTATAGTTATTTCACTGAAGGGAATCGCCACTCCAATAATTTCTGTATCTTTTATCTGAGTAATCCTCACCACATTCTGATCTCCATTTTGTCAACACAGTGGAGACTATTAGGATCTGTTTGCAGTCTCCTTTCCTATATCTCCATTCAGAGATTGACTCCTAACAAAACGTTGGGTTAATCATGCAGCTCATCTTACATGTTTTCCTGACAGAGGGATAATTGTCCTTGGTTACATATTGTCCAATGTCTGAAAACTGTTTACTTTGTATTTTTTCTTTTTCTTTTTCTTTTTCTTCATTATTAAATCATAGCTGTGTACATTAATGCAATCATGGGGCATCATACACTGGTTTTATAGACCATTTGACATATTTTCATAACACTGGTTAACATAGCCTTCCTGGCATTTTCTTAGTTATTGTGTTAAGACATTTATATTCTACATTTACTAAGTTTCACATGTATCCTTGTAAGATGCACCGCAGGTGTAATTCCACCAATCACCCTCCCTCTGCCCATCCTCCACCCTTCCTTCCCTCTTCCCCTTCCCCACATTCTTATATTATAACTGGGTTATAGCTTTCATATGAAAGCCATAAATTAGTTTCATAGTAGGGCTGAGTACATTGGATACCTTTTCTTCCATTCTTGAGATACTTTGCTAAGAAGAATATGTTCCAGCTCCATCCATGTAAACATGAAAGAGGTAAAGTCTCCATCTTTTTTAAGGCTGCATAATATTGCATGGTGTACATATACCACACTTTGTTAATCCATTAGTGGATCAATGGGCACTTGGGCTTTTTCTATGACTTAGCAATTATGAATTGGGATGCAATAAACATTCTGGTACAAATATCGTTGTTATAATGTGATTTTTGGTCTTCTAGGTATATACCTAGTAGAGAAATTATAGGATTGAGTGGAAGATCTATTTTTAGATCTCTGAGTGTTCTCCAAACAGCTTTCCAAAAGGAATGTATTAATTTGCATTCCCACCAGCAGTGTAGAAGTGTTCCCTTTTCCCCACATCCACGCCAACATCTCTGGTCTTGGGATTTTGTGATATGAGCTAACCTTACTAGAGTTAGATGATATCTCAAACTAGTTTTGATTTGCATTTCTCTGATGATTAAGGATGATGAGCATTTTTTCATATGTCTGTAGGCCATGTGCCTGTCTACTTCAGAGAAGTTTCTCTTAAAGTCCCTTGCCCAGCCTGAGATGGGATCTCTTGCTCTTTTCTTGCTAATACGTTTGAGTTCTCTGTGAATCCTGGATATGAAACCTTTATTGGACACATAACCTGCAAATATCTTCTCCCATTCTGAGGGCTGTCTGCTTGCTTTACTTACTATGTTCTTGGCTGTGCAGAAACTTTTTAGTTTGAAGAGGTCCCAGTAGTGTATTTTTGAAGCTGCTTCAATTGCCTGAAGGGGGTCCTCCTCAGAAAATATTCACCCAGATGGATTTCTTCAAGAGTTTTCCCTGCACTCTTTTCTAGTATTTTTATAGTTTCATGTCTTAAGTTTAAATCTTTAATCTAGTAAGAGTCTATCTTAGTTAATGGTGACAGGTGTGGGTTCCGTTTCAATCTTCTACAGGTTGTCAGCCAGTTCACCCAGCACCATTTGTTAAATAGGGAGTCTGTTCCCAACTGAATGTTTTTAATTGGCTTGTCAAAGATCAAATAACGGTAAGTAGCTGGGTTCATCTCTTGGTTCTGTATTCTGTTCCATACATCTACCTCTCTGTTTTTGTGCCAGTACCAAGCTGTTTTGAGCACTATGGATTTATAGTATAGTCTGAGGTCTGGTAGCATGATTCCTCCTGCTTTGTTTTTATTTCTGAGTAATGTCTTGTCTATTCGAGGTATTTTCTGATTCCATATAAAACAAAGTACTATTTTTTCAAGACCTTTAAAGTATGACAGTGGAGCTTTAATAGGGATTGCATTAAAATTGTATATTGCTTTCGGTAGTGTGGACATTTTAACCATGTTGATTTTTCCCAACCATGAGCATGATATGTTTTTCCATTTGTTAACATTTTCAGCTGTTACTTTTCTTAGATTTTCATAGTTCTCTTTATAGAGATCTTTCTAGTCCTTTGATAAATAAACTCCCAAATATTTCATCTTCTTTGGCACTACAGTGAATGGAATAGAGTCCTTAACTGTTTTTTCAGCTTGACTATTGTTGGTATATATAAAGGCTACCAATTTATAAATGTTGATTTGTAACCTGAGACGCTGCTGTATTCCTTGATCACTTCTGAGAGTTTTGTAGTAGAATCCCTGGTGTTTTCCAGATATACAATCATACCATCTGTGTAGAGCAAAAGTTTGATCTCTTCTGACCCTATATGGATACACTCAATCACCTTTTCTTCCCTATAGCGATGGCTAAAACTCATTACAATGCGAAAGAGCAGTGGAGACAATGGGCAACCTTGCCTGGTTCCTGATCTGAGTGGAAATTATTTCAATTTAACTCCATTCAATATGATATGGGCTGTGGGTTTGCTGTACATGACCTCTATCAGTTTAAGAAATGTCCCTTCTATACCAATTTCCTTAAGTGTTATGATCATGAAGGGATGCTGGATGTTATCAAAAGCTTTTTCTGCATCAATTGAGAACATCATATGGTCTTTGTTTTTTAATTTGTTTATGTGCTGAATTATACTTATAGATTTACGTATTGAACCAGCCTTGAGACCCTAGGATAAAACTGACTTTGTCATGATGTATAATTTGTTTGATGTGCTGCTGGATTCTGTTTATTAGGATCTTGTTGAATATTTTTGCATCAATATTCATTAGTGATATTGGTCTATAGTTTTTTTTTCTTGTTGAGTCTTTTCCTGGAAGGTGATGTTTGCTTCATAGAACGTGTTCAGTAGTATTCCTTCTTTTTCTATATTTTGGAACAAGTTGAGTAATATAGGTACTAGTTCCTTTTTAAAGGTTTGGTAGAATTCTGACGTGAAGCCATCTGGTCCCACACTTTTCTTTTTAGGGAGGTTTTGTATGGTTGATGCTATTTCAGAACTTGATATAGGCCTGTTCAACATTTCCACTTGATTCGGGCTAAGTCTTGGAAGGTGATGTGCTTCCACGTATTGGCAAATTTCCTTCAGATTTTCATATTTCTGAAAATAAATTTTTTGTAATATTCATTAAGGATTTTTTGAATTTCTGATGAGTCTGTTGTTATTTGGCCTTTGTCATTTCTGATTGATGGAATTAGAGATTTTACTTTTTTTTTCCTGGTTAGGTTAGCCAAAGGTTTATCTATTTTATTGACCTTTCATAAAAACAACTGTTTGATTTATTGATCTGTTGTATAATCCTTTGGTTTCAATTTCATTTAATTCTGCTCTAATTTTGGTTATTTCTTTTCTTCTACTGGGTTTGGCATTGGAATGTTCTTCCTTTTCCAGTTGCTTGAGATGTCCCATTAAGTTGTTAACTTACTCTCTTTCTGTTCCCTTGAGGAAGGCTTGCAGTGATATCAATTTCCCTCTTAGGACTGCCTTTGTAGTATCACAGAGATTCTGATAATTCGTGTTTTCATTGTCATTTTTTTCCAGAAATTTGGCATTTTCCTTCTTAATCTCATCTCTGACCGAGCTATCATTCAGCATAAGGTTATTTAACTTCCATGTTTTTGTATGAGTATGCAGATTCCTTTTGTTACTGAGTTCGACTTTTATTCCATGGTGGTCCGAAAAGATGCAAGGAATAATTTCTATTCCTTTAAATTTACAGAGGTTAGACTTGTGTCCTAACATGTGATTGATTCTGGAATATGTTCCATGGGCTGATGAGAAGAATGTGTATTCAGTTTGCTTGGAATGAAATGTTCTGTAGATTTCGGTTAAATCCAAATGTTGGATAATTAGATTTAAATCTAAAATTTCTTTGCTGAGCTTCTTATTGGAGGATCTATCCAACACCGCCAAAGAAGTGTTGAAATCTCTGAGTATTATGGAGCAGGAGGAAATCAAGTTGTTCATGTCTGTTAGAGTTTCTCTTATAAATTGAGCTGCATTCTGATTGGGTGCAAAATATTAATAATTGAAATCTCATCATATTGAGTATTACCCTTAACAAATATGAAGTGACCATTCTTATCCTTCCTTACTTTTGTTGGTTGAAAGCCTATTGTATCTGCAAATAGAATTGCAACACCTGCTTTTTTCTGATTTCCATTTGCCTGAAATATGGACGACCATTCTTTCACCCTGAGTCTGTATTTATCTTTTAAGGTAAGATGAGATTATTGTATGAAGCAGATATCTGGCCTGAGTTTTTGTATCCAGTCAGCCAATCTGTGCCTCTTTAGAGAACAGTTTAAGCCATTCACATTAATGGAGAATATCGATAAGCCTGGTAAAATTTGAGGAATCGAGTTTTTCAAAAGTCCAGTGGACATTTTTAATCCTTTCACCACTTGTGGAAGTTGCAGTATGATCAAAAGTTTCTGAGTGAGTTTGCTTTTTTGGTAGAGGATTGTGCTAGTCATTATGGAGGATAGGTCTGAGAATATCCTGAAGAGCTGGTTTGGTTATGGCAAATTTCTTCAACATGTGAATGTCATTAAAGTTGTTAATTTCTCCATCATAAATGAAACTCAGTTTAGCTTGATACAGGATCCCGGGTTGAATGTTATTTTGTTTTAGGAGATTAAAAGTCAATGACCACCCACTTCTGGCTTAAAAAGTTTCAGCAGAGAAATCTGCAGTCATTCCAATATTCTTCCCTTTGTAGGTTATGGTTTTCTTAAGTCTGGCTGCTTTCAGAATTTTCTCCTTCATATTAACTTTAGTGAAGTTAATTATGATGTGTCTGGGGGATGTCTTATTCAGATTAAGTCATGATGGGGTTCTGAAACTGTCTGCTAGCTGAATTTCAGAATCTCTTGGCATGTCTGAAAAATTCTTTTTCACAATTTTATGGAGAAGAGTCTCTATGTCTTGCAAAGCCAATTCATCGCTTTCAGGGATTCCAATGAAGCAGATATTACCATTCTTCAAATTATCCCAGAGCTCTCTGAGATAATGATCTGTTTTTGCTCTCCATTTCTCTTCCTCTTTTAGAGTTTGGGAGCATTCAAAGGCTTTGTCTTCAATGTCAGAACTCCTTTCTTCACTCTGTTACTCAGGGATTCAACTGTATTTTTCAGATCTTTGAGGGCTGCAAATTCTTGCTTAAATGTGTCAAAATCTTTGGTGGTTTTGTCTTTAAATTTGTTGAATTCTTGAAACAACTTTTGAATTGCTCCTTGAATTTCTAATTCCAACTTTTCCTCCATTCTATTAATCTTGTTTGCAATCCAAATTCTGAATTTAATTTCTGACATCTCAGCCATCTGTTTATGAATGGGATCTTCAGTTACATCTGCCATATCTTTCCTTGGGTGGGGGTGGGGGGGTTGATCTACTCTGGTTATTCATGTTATCAGAGTTTTTCTGCTGATTCCACCCCATGTTTATTTTACACCATTTGACTAGATGAGTTAATAAAGAAACTTGGGTTCGGGGCTCCAGGAGTAGTGATTAACCAGCCCTTTTCCCCAAAGCTGCGACTGGTGTCTGTACCTTTTTCCCTGGAGCTTTGCCAAGGACCCGTACAGTGCTACAGCCTGAGAAACTGGGGACCTGCTTGGTGTGGTGGGACTAAGTGGCTCTGTCTTGTTTTCAGCTGTTGTCTGTCTGACCCTAGTAAAACATTTACTCTGGGTTGAAGTCTCAGCTGTGGAGAAATACCAGCAATTAACTCACCCCACACCCCATGGGCAACAATTGGAAAAGGAAAATCAAACCTTCCTACAACCACATACCCAGGGTACCACTTGGATAGTCCTCGGGCCATTGGCTCAGTTCAAAATGTCCAAATCAATTGTCTCAGTCAGCACCTGTCTCATGTTGCAGAGTTTAAAAGGTCTCTGGCAACTAGACTGCAGGGGTCTGCTGACAACTCAAATATGACTTTCTCCAGTGCTCCATGAGGTCAGGAGGACTCACCCCACAAACAGATTAGTCTGGGAGGGTTGATGCCTCTTTTCCACCTTGTACCTCTGTCACACCCAGTCACTGATAACCCTGCAGGTCTGTGACCCAGTTGCCTCCAGTGAGCAGATACTCCCGGGGTTTGCACCTGCCTAAATCATAAGGAGATCTATGTCTCCTCAGCCAGGCCACTGTTCTCTGCCACCATCCGGCAGGGAGAGGTGAAGCCTGACAACCTCAGGTGCTTAATGGAGGCTGGGGCTGTTCACTCAGTTCCAACCCTGCCCCTAATTGATGTTAGTGACAGAACAGAACAACTCTGCACAATTTGTTCTGTCCCGGCTAAATTCCCCTGTAGAAGGGAAGCTGTTTTGAATTCACAGAACCTGTGCTTCAGGCCCTGTCTGTGCTGCTGTCCAGTCTCAGTTGTAGTTTGTATTTGCAGCCTGGTTACCTGTCAGTTCCAGCCTCTGCTTGCCCTCCTTTGTCTAGGCTGATGATCTCCTGAGGGCCCGGTGCGTCTTAGGCTCAATAAAGTGGTCCTCTGGGTCAGCCCCACCCTGGGAGTCTGCCAGCTCTGCACATGCATTTTCTAGTCCCCACACTCCACCCATGCCGATACAGCCTCAGGCAAGCCCTTTACTCATGGGGCCTGTGTTTCCATCCCAAATCTGTTCTGCCAGTGGTTCCACCTGAGAAGATGTCCGGCCTCCTCTGGTGACCCAGAGAGACGGGGGTGTGACTCTGGAATATCCAGGGGTGAGCCCTATTGTTGCCAAAAACACCTGCTGCTCTGTGCCTCAGGGCACCGCAGCTCCTGCGTGGTTCCCTCTCAGTGGACCGTCCTCTCCTCACTCCTGTGCCACAGAATCAGCACTGACCAGCAGCAGTCCATGCCCTGTCCACACCTATTGAGAAAATACCCAAGAATCTGGACTCCTGGGGCATAGGCTTCCAGACTTCAGACCTCTGTGTGAGAGTGGAGGGGAGTGCCGGGCACTCATAATTGCAGGTAGAGAATATATATAGTTTTATGCCTGGCAGGAGAGTGCCATGGCACCCTGGTAGGGGAAGTAGGTCCAGAGAGACTGTTTAGACAGTCTCTCCCATGGAATACAATGATAGGACTTTTGAACTCTGTTTATTTGTTAATGGGGTATTCCAAGCCATTCTCATGGGGGAGGGGACTCCCATCCACTTGATGATGGATTTTGTACCTTTTTTTTGTATCCTTGGGGTTGCAGCTCACCTCAGCAGGGTTGATGTGCGTTCTTCAACCTTCTCTCTGGCACAGTTCTAATCTGCCAGGTTACTTGCTAAATTTCTGTCCTTTAATTCTCCCTTCTGGATGGGAGCCTCTGTGAAAGCTGGCTTCAGTCAGCCATCTTGTCTCTGCCCCTTGGTTTGTATTTTTTCTAATGTTTTTACTTGTTTATGTGAGAGTTGAGGTTATGTCCTATTAACACCACCAGGACCAGGAATTAAACTCACCTTTACTTATTATAGGTATTTCCAATGGATTTGTAATTTTTGTTTGCCAGATTATTTAAGGATATTAAAGATGTCATTTTATAATAACAGGATCTGGTTGCTCTTGTTTCCACTGAGAAATCATTTCATTTTTATCATTAACCTCCTATGTGTTTATATGTCTTTTTCTTTCATTGTTTTTAAGACTTCTTTAGTTTTTATCTTTAGAAATTTATATATGCCATATTTGGGTATAATTTTCTTTTTGTTTAACATGCATGAGATTTTATAAGGTTTGGGGTTCATGGGTTGATTTTTTAAATACATTTTTAATGAAACAATTATCTGACATTATCTCTTCAGATATTTCCTCCTCTTCTGGTACTTGTTACTCATGTTAAACATTTTACTATTTTCACATACATCTTGGATTCTTCTCTTAAATTGTGCTTCCTTTTTGTGTCTCAGTTTTTATCATTTTTAATGATCTATTTTCATTTTTATTGCTTCTTTTTTGTCTTCTGTCTAGTCTGCTTTTAAAATCTTTGAATGAATTCTTCATTTGTTATATATTTTTCTAGTTTTTCTATTTGTTTCTTTTTCTATAGTTTCATTAATCTGTAGAAATTGTGCATCTATTTATACCATGTTTTTCTTCATTTCTGTTAGATTATTTAATATAGTTATCAAGGTTATTTTAAGGTCTTCATCTCATAATTTCTACACCTGGGCCAGTCTCTATGTTGGCATATTTTTCCATCATATTTAGGGTTATACTTTTTTGTTTCTTTGCATGTTTTGTAATTTTTATCATATCACTGATGTGAATAAAATGATACTTCAGTGTTTTCACAACATCCTGGAGTGCCCTTGGGGTATTTTTTTTCTCTGCTACCCTAGAGGACCCCTACATTCAGAAAGTCAGTAAAGTAAGTACCTGGAGACACAAGGTACTTTAGGAGTTTTCTTCACTTCTCTGAGGGAAGGAATTTTTATCTGATTTTTTTACTGTCTGGAATATAATAGGTACCCAATAATGAATATTAATGTCATTCTCTTACATTTCAGTATTAATAGGATGAGAAGCCAGATGACAGAGACTTTCATACTATCTTCACTTATCTTGTCATATAATCCAGATCATATCAGTCCCTAAGAAAAATAATGAAACTATAAAGAAATATTTATTAGATTCTCAAATGATTTGTGACATGCCCAATCTTCTTCTCACTCACCAAGCCAGGGAAACTCTAATACAGTCTCACAAGAGTATGGGAAATGCAAAATTGTTTTATTTGTTTCTCTAAATGGTTTTTCTCAGGTGTGGGATACCACATAGTTATGGTGAAGGAACCTAACTGTAATGTTGAAGAAATCTCAAAATTGATTCAATATTATACACCATCAGCTACTTTGGAGAACAATGTTGGAACTGAATTATCATTTATTCTACCCAAAGAGTATGCACACAGGTATGGATACTGAGAGCTAAATGGGTGATTTCTAGATAGCAAGAAATCATTGTTACTTTCCCTAGTTAATTCAGGCTTGGCAAGGAGAGTTATTTGGCAAGCAAAGTCCTGTTATAGCTGTCACTTGCACTAAAGTTAGAAATATCTCCTAATGACTGTAGCTTCCTGAGGCTAATTGGTGGTAACTGCCAGTATATTGTTGTAAAAGTAAAAATTACTCCTGGTGAATAGAGTGAAGGGAAATATTAAGATATTGAGAGGAAAAAAGTAAGATGGCTTGGATGTTGGCTCTTGGAGTCACGATGACAAGAAGCCAGGGGAAATAGGTAGTTTGAATTATTTGAATTAAAGAATTATTCCTCAAAGAGAGTTGAAAAGATAACTTTTCCTAAGAAAACTATCCTAAAACAAAAAACAAATAAACAAACAAAAATGAGATGGAAACAAAGTATATTTATCAGCGAGCTCTTTGTTTGATATTTTTATCTTATTGCCATATACAAGTACTTGCTTTGGTATTCCCAGGATCAAACCAGCTGTCATGTTCATAAAGAATATGAAGGTTATTAATTTCTCCTTTTCCAGGAAAAAGAGCAATGTGTCATAAAGAAGAAAGAGAAGGAAAAGGAAGTGCACTATTTGAGTTTTGTTTATTTTGTAAATTGGAAAGTTATTAAGAAGCAGCAGCATGAGAGTGAAATTAAACCAAGACCTTAGTTATAAACAGGAATGAAAGAATAAATATAATAAATAATGGGAGATAACATTCTATGTATTTTTCCCAAAAATACAAAGTAGTTGATTCATTCATAAATAAATGGAAATCTTCATACATAAACTTGGTACCATAGCCCAAGGTGATAGCAATGATCCACCTGGAGCTACAGACTCTATCTGAAAGAGATACACAGATAAAGTCCTTACATAAATTTATCACCCTATCTGCTTGTTCTGACATGTACACAAATAAAATTTTCAGGCAAGATGAGTAACATCATGTACTTATGTTAAGGTTATGTCTAAAACAAGAAATGGAAGGATTTAGAAGCAGATGATGTTTTATCATAGCTTCTTACTAATCATTTGGACTGAAGAAGAAAATAGGAAGAAGTTCCAAGAGGTGAACAACTAATTGTAGACTTCTGGACAATAAATCTAGATATGGAATGGTAGACTCATTACAGAATAAAATGAAAAATATGAATTTGGGGAAAAATATGTTTGCTCAGAATTCAGTTTTCTCTAACAAGGAGAGTGTTAAACTGATAAATGGGTGGAAGAAAATTATAAGAAAAGTAAATACCTACAAATCTATTTATTTTAGAATATAACATGAAACATGAAATTATGGTTTAATTATTTTATTCCTTTCCAGCTAAAATTTTGATAGCTAACAGTAATTGAGCACTTACTTTTTCCCAGACATTGCTCTAATTTGTCTGAATAAATAATATGAAAGAAAACAAGTGATGTTTAATCACATATACCTGTATTCCAATTTATTGAATATATCCTACAAGGGAAGTGATTTTGAAATTTTAAAGCATTGTTATAATTTGTTGTAAAACCATATGAGACTTGTTAGAATGAAAGTTAAGTTGGCAGTAGAATAATATGCAGCACTCTATATGTACCTATGTTGATATATATCTTATATCAGAATGGTGCTACATATCAGGGAATATTTATATGCTTAAAATTCTTGAACTAGGAGGTAGAAATGTATAGGAAAACCAGTGAATGACAATAGAAGGAGAAAGAAACAAGTTATATATTGTGGAACTTGTGAAACCCCTACAAGCTAATAGGAGGTATTCCTGATACAAAGTTTAAGCAAGATTACACAGTAAAGGGAATAATTCAAGTATAGACAAAAGACTTGTCTTATTTACCTCAAAGTAAGTCTCCTGACATTTTCCTGACTTCTTTTGACAATAATCATACTTCGTAGAAAGATGGAGTAAATGAGAAATAAACTATTACCATAAATCTAATTCTGCTAGTCAAGAAAATGGTGGTTGAAGGGGAAAAAACAGATGTCAGATACCTTTGGAGAATTTACCATACCATGATAGACTCATGGCATCAAAGAAGGAAGGAACTTGGTATTTCAGACACATAACAAAATTTTAAGGCATATAGAAAAGCAAGATTCCACGACATGACCTTTTGAAAGGAAAGATTACTCAAGAGTATTTGGAAGCTTCAAAAAGGAAATTCTGACTATAAGATCTCAAGTGTAAAGAAAATAGAACAATACCTAAAATCCATTAAATAAGAGAGACTTATACATAATAGCATCAGACAGTTACCACCTCCAATGTGTTTTTCAATGAAGTTTTTAAAGTAGTAACATCATTCTTTTTTTTTTTATATGAGTTTGGTGTGTCTTGAGCAAGGTTGGCTCCTTAGCAAAGTTGGAAAGCTATATGTGGGTCATAAAAATATATGTCGTAGAGCAAAAATGGAGCTAGCACTACATATTTGATATCAGGGCCAGCAGGTTAATTAGGAAAAAATAGAAAGGAAATTAAATATGAACATGATAGATCCAGATGAAATCTTATGGAATGAGTTCTGCTTTGGAAGTGCCTCTTTTCAAGTGACTTGATTTCTTCTTCTAGTTTTGCATCCACTTTTATTAAAGGTCTGGGATTTTGTGGTTGGGATATAGCAAAAGAAAAAGAAAAATCTAAAATTATATCTTGACCAAGAACATCAAGGGAAAGAAGCTTCAATGCTGTCATCAAACAAGCAGAATTCCTCAACTCTTACTTGGATTCCATCTTTTTGTTCAAAGAAAATTGAAAATTGTCTTTTAATTTGAAAGAACAAACAAAAAAAAAGGAGAGATTTTCAGGGTGATGCTCATGGCTGCAAATAAGTTCCAGATTCCAAGCTATGATGAAGTACATATGAGCCTCTCAAATCACTATAAAATAATTGTAGAAGAATAAATTTTAAAGTGAAATAACATTATCACAAATAAGGAGAATATATAAAATGTGCTTATTTTACCTTTTTACAAGTGATATGATGATTTGTAAGTTTAGAAAGACTAAATCAAATAGTAACAAGTGACATGCATTGAAATCAAACATAGGCCCATTTATCTCCAAAACCTATGCTTTTCCATCTGTATCATAATGTTAGAAAACTGGAGGCAGGCCAGTCTCATTTTAATTTTAAACTCCACACATTGGAACCAATAATCCCAAGGTTGATTATCAGGGATGGGAGAAATACTAGAAAGAGAGCTTGGAAATCACTGAATCAGGCAGAATCATGTCTCAGTCTTAGAATTTCCTCTTGAAATTATGTATGATTACAAGTTAGTGCTGGACAAATAAGTACATTTTTATAAAGGTGGGAGAAAAAGAATGGACTATAGGAAAGGTACTGCATTTTTGGAAGAATAGAATCATAGTGAGAAATCATAATGAAATGCCAACCCTGAAAATAAATATACTGCAAAAATAGAAAACTTTTGAAATTTTCCTTTAAGGTTTCAATCAAATCAAAGTAAACACTGAATCTAGATCAAGCAGGTCTGAAGAGGAAAAATGAGACAAAAAGATAAAATTCCTGATTGGCTACAAGAAAAACTGATCATGTAATTACAGCAGAAAATAGTAGGATTGATTAAAGAGAAGACTATGTCAAAAACCTCTACCAGAAATATGAGCAAAATTATAAAGAATAAGAAGAGAGCATTACATTACCACTATACATGCACCAAAATGTCAAAAACTAAAAAGACAGACTATAGTGTGTGAACAAAGAAATTGTATCTAATTGCTCATAAAGTTTAAAATGGTAAAACTGCTTTGTAAAATATCTGGTCATTTCCCCTAAGCCAAATATGTTTTTATCCTATGCTCCTATTATTTTACTTCTAGTATATATCTAGAAGACACAGGTTTCATCAAAAGACACATAAAAGGACTCAGCACCCATAGCACAGTGGTATGGCGCTGGCCACATGCACCGAGAATGGCAGGTTTGAACCCAGCCTGGGCCAGCTAAACGACAACTACAACAACAAAAAAAAATAACCAGGCGTTGCGGTGGGCGCCTGTAGTCCCAGCCACCTGGGAGGCTGAGGCAAAAGAATTGCTTAAGCCCAAGGTTTTGAGGTTGCTATAAGCTGTGACACCATGGTACTCTACCAAGGGCAACTTAGTGAGATTCTGTCTTAAAAAAATAAAAATAAAAAAAGACATATAAAAGAATATTCACATTCACAGCCACTTTACTCATAATAGCTCTAAAAACAAAAGCAACCAAAATGTCCATTGGTAGGAATATGAATGATTATTACTCAGCAATATAAAAGAATGAACTAGTGGTATACACAACATGAAGAAATCTCACAGGCGGTATGTTGGGCAAAAAAGTACAGACTGTCAGGTGTCTTTTATATGAAGTTTAAGAAAAGGTAAAGCTAATCTTTACTTATAGAATCCTAAAAAACATATATTGTATGTGTGTATGTGCATGGTGAGGAGATTGTTGACTAGGAAGGAGCATGCTGAAATCTCCTTGTGAGACGCTGGAAATGTTCTTTATCTTATTTGGATGTTACCCGCATCCATTCATATGTAAAAATTCATTTGTAATTAGTGATCTTTTTTTCTTTTCTTTTCTTTTCTTTTTTTTTTTTTTTTTGAGACAGAGCCTCACTCTATCATCCTGGGCAGAGTGCCATGGAGTCATCATAGTTCACAGCAACTTCAAACTCCTGGGTTCAAGTGATCCTCCTACCTCAGCTTCCCCAGTAGCTGAGAATACAGGTGGACATCACAATCCTGGCTAATTCTCTATTTTTTTGTAGACACAGGGAAGGTCCCACTCTTTCTCAGGCTGGTCATTAGATATTTTATTTTATTTATTTTCTAAGATATAATACATATAAAGTACATTAATTACAGCACTGTGGGAGGCCAAGGTGGGTGGATTGCTTGAGCTCTGGAATTGAGACCAGCCTGAGCAAGAGCAAGACCCCGTCTCTACCAAAAAAAAAGAAAGAAAGAAAAACTAGCCAGGCATAGTAGGGCATGACTATAACCCCAGTTACTCAGGAGGCTGAGGCAACAGGATTGCTTCAGGCCAAAAGTTTGAGGCTACTATGAGCTATGATGAACCTGTGATGATGCCTGCCTTTCACCCAAGTGACTGAGCAAGACTTTGTAATGAAAACATATCTAATTATCAAAAAAATGCAGGTAATTAATGGAGGGAAGTACATCAAATGTTAACAGGAATACATTTCCTTAGAGTGGTCAGTGTTTTTTCTTTTAATATTTTTCTCTAAACCCCCCCAAAGATAATATATATTATCTACATAATATTTATATTTATTGAATATATATGGTACATATAACAAAATGAAACCTACATAATTAGAAAAAAATAGATCTATTGCAGATATATAAATATGTGTTAAAACTTATAGGATTTCTTCATTTGCAAAATGACTGTGAGAAATCTCCATTTTTATTAGATCTTATTCTATTGAATATGTGTACCATTATTCATTAAACTGTTGATGGATATTTAGTTTATTACTACTTTGTGCTATGTTCATGCATTTGAAAGCAGTACAAATACTATGCAGCCTTAAAGAAAGATGGAGACTTTACCTCTTTCATGTTTACATGGATGGAGCTGGAACATATTCTTCTTAGTAAAGTATCCCAAGAATGGAAGAAAAAATACCCAATGTACACAGCCCTACTATGAAACTAATTTGGGACTCTCACATGAAAGCTATAACCCAGCTACAACTTAACAATAGGGGGAAGTGGGAAGGGGGGGTGGGTAGAGGGAGGGGAATCGGTGGGATCACACCTGTGGTGCATATTACAGGGGTATTTGCGAAACTTGGTAAATGTAGAATGTAAATGTTTTGGCACAGTAACTGAGATAACGCCAGAAAGGCTATGTTAACCACTGTGATAAAAATGTGTCAAATGGTTTATGAAGTGAGTGTATGATGCCCCATAATCATATCATTGTATACAGTTATGATTTAATAAAAATAAAAATAAAAAAAAATAAATAGAAAAAAAAGAAAGCAGTACAAAGTTTGATTCTAATTTTGTGCCATATTATGTAAAGCCATTAGAAACAAAAATAAATAATTATGACAAAATATTAACATAATAACGTTGATTACCTATGAGATAGTATTGTGATAATTCTTGTTTTCTATATATATACTGTAGAACCTCTGCGAGTTGACCACTGGAGGACTGTAACAAATTGGTCAACATATGGAGGTGGCCAACATAAGGAACTTCCATTGAGTATACGTGGTGCATGTCCAGTCGACTTACAGAGGTGGCTAATATAGGGAGGTGGTCAACTATGGAGGTTCTACTGTACTTATTTTCTGAAGTTTGTATTATGCACATACATAAATTTAATGACTAAAAGTGTAGAAGAAAGAAAAAGAAGATATAGCTGAAGATATAGGTAAACCCTAATGAAAAGCCATGCTTTGAGAATGAAGAAACATAAGAGGAAATGAACATAAAACACATCAAAGGCTGTCAGGTGGATTATACCTGTCCTATGTAACTCAAAGTGTAAGATTAGAACTACTGTACAAAGCTAGATAGAAATTAAGCTTGAATGTGGAGGATGTTTTGATACATTTTCTAAAAGAGGCAATTTTTAGTTCCCTTAACACTAAGAGTGTGTAAATATAGATTCAACTGAAGTTCACTGGGAAAGTAAAAGAGATAATTTGAAAACTAGAGGCTTCTGACACAAAATAATCTTTCGAACACTATAAGATATTCCCAGGAAAACTGTTCTTTAAAAGTCTTGATGTCTCCACATTATATAGGGCTCTATAGATTTTTCTATATATTTAATTACATGTTTCTTGCTAAGTTTTCAAGTTTTACTGCACTTACTCTATTTTCTGTTTTTAGGTATCTTTTTTTTCCTATTGTGATTTTCTTTTCTTGATTTTCTGAGTAATAAGAACCGTAGCTAAGTGTATGTGTGGTAAGTCAATTCATGTCAACTAGCTAGAGCAATTAACATATGGAGTCTATTGAAAGTTGTGTCAGAGGACCCACAGTACATGTATCCAAGACCTAAGCAGAGCAGATTCACCTGTATTTTCTTTTTTTTTACTTTTAGTTAGGAGAGTAATATGTGTGCATTGTACACAATTCAGAAAATAAACTGCTATAATGATTTATTAGTTTCTTTCTATTTGTCCCACCTTTCTGATTTGTAGAGGTATAAAATTATAATAAGCACTGATATGAAGAATGATCTACATTTTCTTCAGTGCTGAAGGGAAATAAATTTAGCATAATTAGATATAAATAGGAAACCCATCTAGTTTAGTGATAGCTTTTTCTCTTCCTCTTCTACTTCTAGATTTGAAGGTCTGTTTACTTCTCTGGAAGAAGGACAAAAAACTTTGGGCATTGCTAGTTTTGGTGCTTCTGTCACTACCATGGAAGAAGTCTTCCTTAGGTAAGTAACAACATACAGAGAAAAGAAAAACCCTGGAGTGGAAGGACCATTTGACCGTGTTGCCTCCAAATGTTGCCTTGCAGTGAGCAAACCATGAAAACTTCTGAGTTGGGGGTTGCAACTCACATTCTTCAAACAAGACATATTGGGATAAAGTTAAAATAAAATGCTTTGAATTTCTTTTTTAATATAGGGTCAGCCACATGGAAGTTTCAGACAAAAAAATCCAAGCTGCGCAGCCTCCTTCCCAGAGGAGCAAATTCTCCACTGGGAACCAGAATAGAAATGTGTCAAGAAACACTGCGAGTTCAGATTCTTCCATTCTAAATGAAAGCCCAACTATTAAGTTTAATACTGGGGTGAGCATCTTTACTAAGAAATGTCATGTATATTTGGTTGGAGTATAAAAGGTACATTTTGTCTATGTAAAGATAGGAAGTAGTCTGTACCTAATTAATTTTCTAATGTAGAAGTGATGAGTTCTAGATAAAGATATAAGCTGTTTTCTTTCATCATGATTATTCCTTAGTTCTTTTTTTCTGTTTTAGAATTTACATTTTTCCTGATTAGAAACCCCAAAATTGGTTTATTGAAGCTAAATTAAAGATTCTGATAAACCTAATTTTTGGCAATTAAAGTATGTACAATTTTTTTTTTAAGTTTCTCAGTAGGAATTATTACTGCATAAGGCATCATTCCCTATTCAGTATGATTTTCCGGGAAGTCTCTTTGAGTTGCCAAATATTTCTTTCATTCTTCTTCTGCTTATCCATTTCTTCTATGAATCACCCTGGCTTTCTTGGCTGGAGTCTGAGGAAAATCATTCTGTTGAGACTTTGTGTGTTATAATCTAAAGCCAAACCTTAAACATTTTATGTAATATCTTGTACATGTAGCAGAGGTCAGCAAACCATGTGAATATTGAAAGTTTATGGACCATCTAATCTGTCATAATCATTCAATTTTGTCATTGTAGCACAACAACATAGCAATACAGAAATAAGTGGGCACATCTGTGTTCCAATAAAACTTTGTTTACAAAGGCAGGCCATTGTTTGTTGACCCCTCCCTGCCTTATACAAAGAAAAAATTGATCACATTATTGTGTACTACCATACTATGCTTAGGTTCTATGCCAAGTATTTATTTATCTGTATAAACTATGTGCTTAATGAATGTGAATGACCTGCTTATGTCAATGAGTATTGTAATGTTATGTTTCTCTCCTCTTTCTTTAGTGTTCTCTCTACAACCAGCAGTTCCGTGCCATGTTCCTAAAGAGGGTGATGTTCAATTGGCGCAACTGGAATCTGGTTTTGCTACAGATATTGGGACTTTTAGGTTCTTTTGCCTTTCTCTTGACAGCTAACAATATTTTTAATGTTGATGATGCCAGGGAAATGGATTTGGGTCAATATGGTCAAACCGTTGTGCCTTTTTCTGTTTCTGGGGATCCTCGTTTGACTATGTTTCTCTTGCATAACTTTGAGAGTATTCTAAAGCCTGAAAATCAAAGACTTAAGGAAGTACAAGGTAAGGCTCATCAGGGAAAGAAAGACTGTAATAGAGATGATTAGTGTATGTTACTTCTAAAGAATGATCTTAACTATAGTATTTTGCTATGTGCTCCATTCTTTTCCTGCTAGCTAATAATATCAGAGTGGTCATTAAATTAGAGTCAAGGAATACACTCTTTAAAATAACTAGTCTCAATTATTACTCTAAGCATTTTGACCATAGGTTGTTTACAAGGCAATTATTGTTCTTTTCAAGTAAAAAAAATAAAATAAAATGCCAAAATACATTTTACTAAGAAATTAGGATGAAATTGTTAAAAAGTGCTGGCCAGAATGTCATGTATCACATACGTGGGATGGTGGTCCCATGTCCTGAAAGCCATTCTATAATCTGCTAGCCTGGTTGTATCTAAAACAAGAGTATTAAAGTCTTTTTTTTTTTTTTTTTTATTGTTAGGGAATCATTGAAGGTACAAAGAGCCAGGTTACACTGTTCACATTTGCTGGCTAAAGTTCCTCAGATAATAGTGTCCCATCCCCAAGAAGATATTGAAGTTTTAATGGGCTAGCTCCTAAGAATACATTTATTTTTTAAGATATTAAGATAGTAAAATCAATAGTTTACATTTACTGAGCATTTTTAAAAAGACCTGCTAAACACTATCCGCCTGTCATTTAATCTGAGTAATCACCCTATTTGGTGGGTAATGCCCTCAATTAAATGAGGAGCACTTAAATATTTTAGGAATTTGAGTAATTTGTCCCAAATCAGACAATTAGTAAACACAGAGACTTGAATTTAATCTGTTCTTCCTTGCATCTAAAAACTCACCACTCATGGCACCATATTACCTCTCTGACCACAGAGTCTGTTCTCTTTCAAGTATAATCATTTCCTCCCAGATACTGGATTTTTTTCTTCTAACTTCCTCATAATGAATCATGTTCTTAAGGTTAGCAAACAGCCTGCAGGTTTAGGAAACCTGATATTTTTTTCTCTCTCTCTCCTTTAGGTTTTGTTATGAGGGGTGAAAATACATTTGGAAGTGTTGATTTTTCTTATCAACATAATCTTGATTTAACAACCTATAGTAAATTGGCTGATCATATTTATTTGTCCCGATTTATCTTCCTTGCATGAATATTAGATTAGCATTTGTTAACCAAGGACACACAGTAAAGAGAGAGGATAAAAGAAGTGTCCTGATTATAAAATGATATTTTTGTGTTGCAATCTACTGTTTACAAATTTATGAAATATAAAATGATTAACTGAATATGCTTCATTGTAACATAACTAAAATTACAATGGAATAATACAGAAGCCCCATCACTGATAATCTATTTTCAATAAAATGTTATCTTTCTGTTAATTAGCTAAAAATTATCTAAGCATAGAAAAATATTCTTTAGGCTCAGGCAGTCCAACTTTGCTTTAAGAAACTTGCATTTTAAATTTAAATTTTTCTTTAATTATCCTAGCCACAGAATCTTTTATAATTGCATTCTACTAATTTTCTATTTGATTTTATTGGAATTATCTATTCCAATCTCTATGCCTTTTTTTAACCTTATTTTTTAAGGTAAAGAAAAGGGGAAAAAATCATTCTTCTAGGTAACTTCTCATCTTTAATGTTTTTCTTATGTACTATATACATTAGTGCTGAGGAAATCACTGTTAATTTTCGAGCAAAGTGATGAAATAAGTGGATATGAGTTTTAGAAATGTATTCTAGCTCAATAACTGATAAAATACCATCTTCTTTCCCAGACAGAACTAAATATTTTCTCTTCTGTCATAATTTAGGTCTATACCTCTTTGGGGGAATTTATCACATTTTTCATCTGTCTCTCAAAGTACATTGTGGGGCGGCAAAGACTTCCTTTATATGTCTAGTATAAGCATAAATTAGATATAACATCACCAAATTGAGTTGAATATGGGGAAAAAAATTGAAAAGAGGCAAAACTAGAGTCAAAAACGTCAGGTGCACTGATGTTTGTGATAGTCTAAGCAAAAGAAGATAAGAGCCTAAATAAATAATAGGGCTAAAGGAAAAATGATAGGTTCAAATGACTTATCTGAAGTGGACTAAATAGATTTGTTTCTCTATTATAATTTTAAAAAACATATTCTCTTTCGATGTGGAGGAGAGTAAGAATCAGCAACACCATTTTATTTTGAATTAAATTTTTAGTAGCTGTGAAAAATAATATTCAGGGGGGCGCCTGTGGCTCAAAGGAGTAGGGCACCAGCCCCATATAATGGAGGTGGTAGGTTCAAACCCGGGCCAGGCCAAAAACTGAAAAAAAAAAAAAAAATCCCCACCCCCCCCAAAAAAAAGAAAGAAAAATAATATTGAGAGATCATAAGTAACAATGGTGACATTTTGCGGAACTCTATTACAGTATTACAAATCGTATACTGACATCCATAATTAAGATACAAAACACTTCCATCTGTTTGTGTCCCCCAAAATCATATGTTAAAACCCTAACTCTCAATGTAATGGTAGTTAAAGGTAGGAGCTTTGGGAGGTAACTGGGCTTAGATAAGGTCATGAGGTTGGGATGCCATGATGGGACTAAGGTCCTTATAGGAAGAGGAAGAGACAGGAGCTTACGTGTTATCTCTCCACTATGAGAGAACAGAGGGAAAAGACAGCCTTCTGCAAGCCAGAAACAGAGCCCTCATTGGGAAACTGAATTGGCCAGTACTCTGGTCTTGAACTTCCCAGCTTCTAGAACTGTGAGAAAATAAATATCAGATGTTCAAACAACAAACAAACATAGCAAAACACTTCTATCACTTCTGTTGCCCTTGTTATCACACCTATTTCCTGGCTACTCCCCACTTAGCACCTGGCAGCTACGAAGTCTGTTTTCCATTCCCACAGTTTGATCATTCCATGAATGATATAAAAATGGAATCACATAGTACTAGCCTTTTGGGATTGACATTTTCACTCAGAGTAATTTTCAGGTGGTTGTGTGGATCTGTAGTTTATTCCTTTTCATTCCTAAGTACTATTACATCACATGAACATACATCAATGTGTTTAATCACTCATCCATTGAAGGACATCTGAGTTTTTCCTGATTTTTGTGTATTATGAATAAAGCAGCCATGAAAATTTGTGTACATGTTTTTGTGTGAGCATAAGACTTCATGTCTCTGAGATAATCCAAGGAATATAATTGCTTTCTCATGTGGTAGTTACATGTTTAGTTCATAAAGAAACTACCTAATTGCTCTTCAGAGTGGCTGTGCTATTTTACATTAACCCCAGCAAGGTATGAGTGATCTAGTTTTTCTGTATCTTCCCAAGCACTTGGGTGTTGTCACTATTTTTATTTTAGCCATTCTGAGAAGTGAGTAGTGATGTCTCATTATGGTTTTAATTTACCTTTCCCTGATTTGTATTTCCACATCTTTTCATGTGCTAATTTGCCATCTGAATATCATCTGCAGTGAAATGTGTATTCATCTTTTTTACCCATTTTCTAATTGAGTTTTTTTGAGATTTTTACTATCAAGTTTTAAGAGTTCTTTATTTTCTCTCTACTGTGACTGTTTTTCATTACCTAAATCGTTTTCGGGGGGAATTTTTTTTTTCATTTTGATGAAGTCTAATGTATTATTTTTCTTTTATGGATTATGCTTTTAATGTCAAGTCTAAGAACTCTACCTGCCCCTATATCTTGAATATTTTTCTACTAAAAGATTAGTAGTTTTCTAAAACTTTTATAGCTTTATATTTTATATTTAAGTTTATTATACATTTTGAATTAATTTTAGTATAACATGTGATGTCGGTTTTTGCCTATGGATGTCCAATTGCTCCAGCAGCATTTGCTATATTTATTGAATGATTATATACAGTTAATTATTTTGTACCTTTCAAAAAGGAGTTAGGCAAGTATGGATCTATTTTGAGATTCTCTATTTCATTAATCTGTGTATCTTTTTCTTCACCAATGTCATATGTAATAGCTGGTAGAGTAACAAAATTTGGAATTTTGTTAGAAGTTGGATCAAATATATATATTAATTTGAGGATAATTGACATCTTTTCTATGTTGAGTCTTTCAATCCATGAGCACACTATCCCCCATCATTTATTTAGGATCTCTTTGATTTCTTTCAATGCTATGTAGTGTTCAGCATAAAAGTCCTATATATTTTTTGTTAAATTTATACTTCTATATTCATTTTATATTAAATGAAAATGGTATTGTGCTTTTAGTTTTCATGTAAACATGCTTATTCTTGTATATAAAATGCAATTTGTATCCTTATACATTTATCTCGTATCCTATAACCGTGATGAACTCATTTATTCCAGAAATTTTTCTTCTTGGTTCCTTGTAGTTTTCTATGTAGGCAATCATGTCATCTACAAATAAAATCAGTTTTATTTCTTTCTTTGTGATTCCTATGCCTTTTATTCCCTATTTATCTTTTATTACACTAGATACAGTTTCTATCACTATATTGAATCAGAGATTTGAGAGTAGACATTATTCTTTATTCCCATTTTTAGAAAGAAAATATATATGGTCTTTCTCTAATAAGTATAATGTTAACTTTAAGGATTTTTAGCTGCTCTATATAAACTCAAGGAACCTGTAGTTCTGTTTTTCTCAGAGTTTTTATTGTAAGTAGATGTTGAATTTTCTGAGGAGCTTTATCCACAGATTGGTATGATTTTGTGAGTTTTCTTTGTTAGCCTATCATTATGATAGGTGATATTGTAGATAGCCAAATGTCAAATTAGTATTGTATCCTTGGAATAGATTCCACTTGGCCATGGTGAATAACTCTTTTCATATATTTCTAAATTCTATTTATTAATATTTTATTAAGGAGTTTTACATCTCTGTCAACGAATGATATTGATCTGTAGTTTTGCTTTGTTGTAGTATCTTCATATAGTTTTTCTATCAGGTAATACTAGCTTATAAAATGAAATGAGAAATGTTCTTTTGTTTCCTAGACTTTATTGTATATAATTAGTGCTTATTCCTCTTTAAATATTTGATAGCATTCTCCAGTGAAAACATCTTGACCTGAAGATTTTTTTGAGAGATTTTTAAGTTAAGAATTACTTTTCTTAATATTAAACTTATAGTTATTCAAATGATCTATTTCATATTGGGTGAGTTGTTTTGTGTGCTTTGAAGAAGTGGTCCATTTTATCTTAGTTGTAACATTTATGTATTGTATAGTCAGAGTTCTTCAGAGAAACAGTAACACTCAACTACAAAGAAAAAAATATAATTGTCTTACCTCAACAAATAATTAAGTGAGGTTTTGGATGTGTTATTTAGTTCGATGTAAGCATTTCACATTGTATATCAAATCAGTACACTGCACCCCATAAATGCATCAATGTACACAGTTATAATTTAATAAAAAAAAAAAACAGAAACACTAAGATATATACACCCAAAAGAGATTTACATATGCAGATTCACTATGGGAATTGCTTCATATGATTATGGAGACTGTGAAGTCCTACAATATGCTGTCTGCAAGCTGAAGACCCAGGAAAGCTAGTAATTTGGTTTGATTCCAAAGGCATAAGTCCAGAGTCCAAAAGCCTGAGAACCAGGATTGGTGGTGTCTAAGGGCAGGAGCAAATGGATGACCCATTTTATTTCAAGAAGAGAAAATTTGTCCTTCCTTCATCTTTTTGTTTCATTTGTGTCTTCAATGAATTGGATGATGCTCCCTCACACTGATGAGAGTGAATGTTATATACTCATCTACTGATTCAAATGTTAATCTCTTCTTTTAACACCCTCACAGACACACATCCAAATAACATTTTACTAGCTCTCAAGGTATCCCTTAACTCAGTCTAGTTGACAAATACAATTAACCATCATGTGTGAAGCTTTTCATAACATTCCTGTATTTTCCTTTTGATATCTGCAGGATGAGTAGTGATTTTTCCTGTTTTATTCCTAATATTTGCAATTAGTGTCTTCTCTCTTATTTTCCATCCTCTTTTTCTCTGTGCTTTTTGACTGAACATTCTAATCACTTCCCTTCCAGTTCCCTAAACCGAAACCCTTCATTTCTGTTCAACCTGCTATGAGTTATATATTAAATTCTTCATTGTAATTTATGTGTTTTTTAATTCTAACATCAATATTTTAGTGTTTCTAAGGACTCCAGTTCACTGTTAAGTTCTCTATCTTTAATACCTAGCTCAGCTGTGGATGTTTCTACTTTTGTTGCTTTCTCTTGGTTCTGTTTCTTGGTATGCTTGATAATTCTTTAATTCAGTGCCAGATATTGCATATGAAAATTATAATATTCTCACTTTATGGGGACAAGGCATGATTGCAAGAGGGACTTTACCTAACAATTGCAATCAGTGTAACCTGGCTTATTGTACCCTCAATGAATCCCCAACAATAAAAAAAAAAAGAAAATTATAATATTCTGCATGAGGTTATCTTCTTCAGAGGAGGTTTAAATTCTAATAGGCAGCAAGCTTAAAGAAAAATGTAAATCCAAACATAGATTGAAGTAATTTGAGGCTGAGTTGAAATTTTTCTGAGAATTGTTCTATTAAGCTGGACACAATGGTGTAGACCTATAGTCCTAGCCACTTAGGATGCTGAAGCTGGAGGATTTCTTGGGCCCAGGAATTTGAGACTGTAGTGTACCATGATAGCACCTGTGAATAGCCACTGCACTCTAGCTGAGACAACATAGAAAGATCCCATCTCAGTAAAAAGAATAGGTCTATTTCTTACTATCACTGTATTTCTTCTTGGATATAGCCTTCACTGGAACCAGAGAATCTACCAAGGTAACTCAAAGAAAGGGCATTTATAAATCTCTCAAGGCCTCAAAGAAAAACAAGTGTACAGAATGTTGGACTCATCTCCATGCATTTCCATTCTAGAAAGGTCTTGGTCCCAAATTTTGTTTGCTTTCCTAAGTCTCTAATACTCCCAATGAGATGATTTTTAAATATTTTTAACCAGCATTTCTGATTTCCAGAGGAATATTTTGTCTGCTAAAACATAAACAATCAAAGCTATATGTGGAAATATGTATAAATCACTTTAAGATAAATAAATTGACAGAGTCTATGTTTTCTCAATAAAGTACGAGTTTAGGGTATAGACTATGAAATGAGACAGCTTGAAATTTAATGATGGAATAAAGTTTGGGGAGGAGAAAAGCAAATGTTTGAAATAACCATTATGGGAAAATTGAAAGGAATGAGAAGTAAATTCATTAATTTATTGTTCTTGGTATATATTATAGGTGATCTGTACTGTGAATACAACTGAACAATATTATTTTTTCATCCTAGGTGACTTACTGAGTTACTTGAGGAAAAGTAAAGATTGTGTTCATTTATGTATTATTGCACTTTCCATTGAGGTGAAGGCAAATGAAACAATATTAACTGTTCTATTCAACAATGAAGCATTCCATTCACCATCTGTGGCCCTGACATTGTTAGACAACATGCTTTTCAGGGCACTTTCTGGCAGTGAGGCTTCCTTAACGGTCTCCAATAAACCTCAGCCACGCCCTGATAAAAAACACAGTACAGACGGGTATGTTATTATTTTGATCAGAATTGAGTTTTACATAGATCACATTTATATGATAAAAATAGATATTGATAGAAATCTATATTTTTATGTTGATTTTCTGATATATCTTCTTTTGTTTCTTCTACTATAGGATTGCAAATGGACAAGATGTGGCTATAAGTTTACAGTTTGGCATTGCTCTTTTGATCAGTGGATTTTCTCTCCTGACAGTGACTGAAAGAACCAGTAAAGCAAAGCACATCCAGTTTGTGAGCGGGGTCTCTGTCTTTGTGTACTGGCTTTCTGCTCTACTGTGGGATTTCATCATCTTCTTCATTTCCTGCTGCTTAATAATGGTAAGTGTTAGTTTAAATTTCTTGGGTTTTATTTTAATTTTATACCCCATAGAAAATTTCTGTTAGGTTTATGAAAACATTCATAAAGCTATGGCAGTAAACTGTCTCTGCTCATTATCATAGAAAACGCATTGCAAAATTCTCATGATAGAAACTTTCTCTCCCATATCCTTAATCATAATAAAATAATTTCTTTGCAATAGCACAAAAGTCTCTCATGGACTAGTTTGTCATTTTTTTCATTAACTTATGGTGACCACCCCCAAAACTGAGACATATTCTTACATGTAATGTCTCATACTACCCAGTCTTATCCAGTTATATCCTCTAGTACATCCAGACGTGTAGTAGTGCCTCCCCCATAAAGAAAAGTCAGAATAGTAAGATTCTTACATTTTGAACAGATCATGTAGGAGAGAATTCTAATATTCACCAGAGAAGCAATGGGAAATACAGAAAGAATATGTATGAAGAGGGTTCTGGGCAACTTGCTGGAAGATTTTGGGGTCCCATCTTAAGTCTTCTTAAACAGTATACCTGCCAGCCAAGAATGTTGTATCCTGAAAAACCAGGCTTCATAAATGAAGGAGAAATGAAATCTTTCCCTGACAAGAAAATGTTAAGGGGAAATTTGTCACCATCCTGCTCTATAAGAAATGCTCAAATGCTGAAAATAAAATGGTCAAAACTCACCATTATAAAAATGCTCAAAAATAAAATCTCACAGCTCTTATAAATCAGTAACACAAAGGAGACTACAAAGCAACTGGGTAACAGTGAACATGTTGACCTGATGGTACTGCATTTATCAATATTAACATTGCATGTAAATGGTCTAAATGCCCCACATAAAAGATACAGATTGATGGAATGTATTTAAAAATCACAACCCAAATACCTGCCGTCTCTGAGAAACTCACTTAACTTGTAAAGAAACATAAAGAGTTGAAGTAAAGGGGTAGATAAAAATATTCCATGCAAATGGAAACCAAAAATAGGAAGAGTAGCTATTCTTATGTCATAAAAACCAAACACTAAATCAAGAACAGTGAAAAGGACAAAGGCAGTCATTATATAATGATAAAGGAATAATTCTGAAAGAAAATATAACAATCTTATAGACATATGTACCTAACACAGGAGGCACATATACTATATTGTCCCGTATGTGGTGTGATTATAAACTAGTACAACAGTAAATTAATATTGTTATCTATGGAAAACAGTATGGAGATTTTTCAAAGAGCTAAGATTGAATCTACCATTTGAACAAGCAATCTCCCAACTGGGGGTCTACTCAAAGGAAAAGAAGGCATTTCCTATAAAGGACACCTGCATCTGTATGTTCATCACAGTGCAATTTACAATTAGAAAGACATGTAACCAAGCTAAGTGACCACCAACAGATGAGTGTATAAAGAAAATACTACTTAGCCATCAAAAAGAAGGAAATAATGTCTTTTGTGGCAACTTGGATGAAACTGGATACCATTATTCTAATATAAATAGTCCCAGAAGAAAAACCCAAATACCACTTGTTCTTGCTTTCAAGTAGTAACTACACAATGGATATTCATGGTCACACAGAGTGACTTAAAGGATACTGGAGACTCAGAAGGGCGAGAGTGGAAGAGAAATATGGGATGAAAAATTACCTATTAGGTACAGTATTCAGAATCTACAGTATTCAAGTGATAATATACATGTATTAAAAGCCTAGACTTCTCCACTATGCAATTCAGCCTATTACATAAAAACCATGTTAGCCCCTAAATCTATTTAAATGTTAAAAATAAAAACACATTTAAAATTTGTATAGGAAAAAATGGTTATATAGCATAATTGCTATGGTTTTTATGTTTGTCCTCTCTAAAACTCATGTTGAAATTTAATTGCCATTCTAATGGTATTAAGGTAGGACCTTTAAGAGGTAATTAGGCAATGAAAGCTCTACCCTCATGGGGAGGATTAGCGCTATTATACAAGAGCACATTTAGCCTGCTCTTGCCTTCTCTTGCCCTTCTGTTTATTCCATGGGATAAGGCAGCTGGAAAGCCCTCACTATATGCCAGCCCCTCTATCTTGAACTTTCCTGCCTTTAGAATTATGAGCCAATGATTTTCTGTTTATTATGAATTATCCAGTCTCAGGCATTATGCTATAACAGTAAAAATGGACTAAGACAAGGCTTAGGATACTTAGAATAAGAAGACATTTCAAAAAATGAAAATCAACACTTCTATTGTACATAGTACCAGAAGTCCTGCCCGATACAATTATGCAAATAATAGTAATAATACTAGAAAGAAAATATGGCCAACTAGAAGCAGCCATCATACTTACCACTCCCAAGTATATTGGGCAAAGGTCCAGGAAACTGCCTCAATTTGAACTGCTCTCAACAGGAATAGCAGCGTGAAAATATAGAGGTAATGTAGGATCCTCAGAGTGAAAATAAAAAAGCAAGAGGAAACTTCTAGGAAGCAAGTGATGGGGAATGACATTTAACAAGACTGGGATCTGTTTGGGGAACAGTGGAGTACTGGAGCACCACACTCACTCTGCCAGTACTGGGTGAACTAAGTCTCAATCTGCTGCTGGGTCTCATCAAGATCCATCTAAAATCTGTGCAGAACTATAACAGGAAAAGCAGGGATTTAGTCACAGGTAAAGCCAGCCTGAGCTCTTGGGTGAGCCACACTAGTCCTCCACTGGAGTGGCAGTGGAGAGAGGTTTGGAACAACTGGTGGTTGCCATTAAACATATGTGGTAACTTGACATCAAGTGTTTCCTCATAGAGCAGTGGTTCTCAACCTTCCTAATGCCATGACTCTTTAATACATTTCCTGTGGGTTGCGATAGGAGCACAGAGCACAAGAGGAGCTGAACATAGGAACAAACAAAGTAGACCCTGAGCTGTGAGGCAGTGGACTGTGGCTTCACTATTGGCAGGTCCTAGTAGGGCTCTGACAAGCCCCATTTCTGGAGGCCTCTGAGGGTGTAACTGCCAGCCAGAGCTAGCAAACTCCTGACCTTGAGGCCTCCCAAGCAAGTCAGCAGAAGAGTGAAATGACACTTTGCTTCTAGCAGGTCCAGGAAGGGGTATGGTAATTTTGCATCCCAAGACCTCTGAAACTAACAGACTTCATGTCTTAACAGTCCTAAATGTCACCAAGTAGGCCAGCAGAGCAGCAAACCGCTGCTTTTCTCTGGAAGTTCTGGGAAGGGGTATGGTAAATTTTGCATTCCCAGGGCCTCTAACACTGACCCACCTATTTTGCTTATGACAGGTCCAAGAAAGGGTGTGGTGAACTCTGCATCCCTAGTACCTCAAGGATCTGGCAACCAAACAGTCTTAAAATCTGCTGAGCAGTAGGTGGAACAAGGAGCTGCTACTTCAGTTTGGCAAGTCCTCAAAAGGGAATGGAGAGCTATGCATTCTGGGAAAGCCTGTGCACAGAGAAGCCCACCTGATAGGGCATCCAAATGGCCCTAGAGCCTGATGAATGATACTTAAGCTGGCAGACCAGTGTGCCATTTGCTGGGCCCACACTCCACACTCAAGTTTCTTACTGCCTCCTGCTAGCTGGCTAATGAAACCCAACCAGAATATTTCTTAATTTAAATTTAGGCACACCCTAAAATTTCAGCTTAGAGTTTAAAACAAAAAATAGAAAACACAAATGGAAAGGAATCAGGAAAAAAACAAAACTCTGGCAACATAAAAAGTCAGAGGAGCTAAACAGGGGACTTAATTAAACTGAATAGCTTTTGTACATCTATAACAACCAAAGCAAATAGACAGTCATCAAAATTGGAAAAGATAATTGCATATTATGAATCAGACAAAAGATGGATAACTAGGATCTACAGAGAACACAAACTAAGCAACATAAAAAAAGACAACAATCCCTCATATTAATAGGCAAAAGGGGGGAATAGAACCTTCTCTAAAGAAGGCAGATGAATGACTAACAAATACATGAAAAAATGCTCATCATCCCTAATTATTAGAGAAATGCAAATCAAAACCACCCTGATATATCATCTAACCCCAGTGAGAAGGGCCCTTGTCACAAAATCTCAAAGCAGCAGATACTGGCCAATGTGGAGAAAAGGGAACAGTTTTACATTGCTGGTGGGACTGTAAACTAATACAACCTTTTGAAAGGAAGTATGGAGAATCCTCAAAGAACTCAAACTAGACCACCTCCCACTTGATCCTACAATCCCATAACTGAGCATTTACCCAGGAAAAAAAAATCCTGTTACCATAAGGACACTTGCTCTAGACTGTTTATTGTAGCTCAATTTACAATCACCAAAATGTGGAAACAGCCTAAATGCCCACCAATCCAGGAATGGATTAACAAGCTGTAATATATGTATACCATGGAATATTACTCAGCCTAAAAAAGATGGAGACTATACATATTTTGTACTAACTTGGATGGAGGTGGAACACATTTTTCTTAGTAAAGCATCACAAGAATGGAGAAGCAAGAATCCAATGTACTCAGTTTTGATGTGAGGACAATTGATGACCTAGTACATGGTGGGGGTTGAGAGAATGGGAGAACAGCAAGAGGGAAGGAGGAAGGGAAATGGGGAGTCATGATGTTTGGCACACATCTTGGGGGAGGAACACATTTATAAGAGGGATTTTGCTTGACAAATGCAATTAGTGTAACCTGGATCTTTATACCTTCAATGAATCCCCAACAATAAAAAATAAAAAAATTGACTGAGCATAGGTTATTCTATGGACATTAAAGGATTATAAAACTTCAAACACAAGAGACTCCTAGGTCACCCCAAATTTTATTTAATTACCTTATTCTATTTATTATGTTTAAATAAGTTTATTAATTTTACAGTATACTTAAATACAATTCAAAGACCATTGGTACAAAAGGCAAAGAAAAAATAAATAAAACAATCATGGCAATAGATGTTGGATTCAACCATTATCTACTAATCTTCTCTGTTGTTTTTGCTACCACCACCAAAAATATCAGTCATAAGTGTAATGACTATTCTTAGCTCAGCAGGACCACCAAGAAATAAATAGTAAGATTAAGCTTCTATATAATTATGTAATTTCCCAAAGGGACAAACCCACCATTTGTGCAAAAACCATAATTACTAATTAATGAGATATAGATTTTCAGAAATGTATTCCCTTTAAATGCTATAGGTTCCTACTACCACCAATGATTGTAATTTAGGACTCTCTTATTTTTTTATTCCACTATCTAATTGTAATTTGTCTAATTTTTAATTTGAATTACAAAATATAAGAAGGAGGTCCCAGAATGGTTTGAATGTATGCAAAGGAAATTGAGGAGCAGAAGTGGACCAATTTAAAGGTTAATAGGAGTGTTGGGTAAAGCAGGTAGTCAGAGAAAATATCATTATAGAAATAGTATCTCATTACAGAAATAGTGTCTCTTTAGAGAAATAACCTACTGAAACCTCACAGGATTATCAGGGCAACTTCTCCAAGTACAAAAAGTAATAATGAAAGGAAGCATAGTGGTTCTGCTCACTGGAATGTCCTCTAGTAAAGGAGATGTATAACTTAGGCTAAAGTTTGAAAAAAAGAAGAGTCAGATTGACATTGACTTAATGGAAACTTCCATGCTAAATAAAGACAAGACTTGCTGTTTCCTTCTCTAAATGTTCTGACTTGATTTTTCTTTTTGCACTTGCCCTTTACCTTTATCTGTGTACCTTCTGTGTTTCAGGGAGTGTTAAAATATTTCAAATTTGATATTTATGTCATGGATTACCACATTCTGGAAACCATGGTTATCTTCATACTATATGGCTGGGCTGCTATTCCCTTTGTGTACCTGATGAGCTTCCTGTTTTCGAAAAGTACTTCTGCCTACATCATACTTATGCTACTAAACTACTTTTCAGGCACTATTGGTTTCTTCATAGGCATTGCATTAGAAAACAGTAAGTATAAGGACTTGAGAAAATTTCCCCTTCTCCTGAAGGCAGCAGTAAATGAACAAAGAGTAATTGACTTATAAATATCTAAGAGCTTTTGTAGACAATTAATTTTTAGGTATTAGAGGAAAATCTGTACTTGATGTAAGTTAATAAAGTCATTTGGAGTATCTGTGATATTCGAGACATTGTGTCAGACCTAGGATCTTCATATTAAAATGATGGGACAGACCTTAAAAATCCTTTGACATAAATTCTCTTTATCCCTACCTCCTGTGATTCTATCACATGACTTAAGGAATAAGTTTGCACCTGATTTCAGAAATTTTAGGAGTGTTTATCCTGAGACTCATTTGCCAGAGGGAGAGAGAATGAAGAAGGAGCTTTCTTCTTAGAAGGGATGGCCTTAGATAAAGTTAGGAAATTATATTTCAGATATACTGTATTACACTTTAAAGTGTTACCTCTTGAAACTGTGGCACTGTAGAGTGAGGTGCAGAGAGAGGAAAGAGCCTAGAGCAATCTTGAGCTCTTTGGGAGATACTATGAAGGTTTTGTGAGATGGCTTTTCCTCATCAATTCAGTGAAAAAGCTCAAGAACCTGAGCCTTGTAACAATACTTTACAGAAAGAGGAAAAACTCTATATTCACCTAACATGTGTATAACTAGGTCAGTTTTCCTTCTTGCCAGTCCTTGTTTGTGCAGAATTCTAAATTTTGTATCTTCATTTTTCTTATCTGATAACATTTGAGTATATGAAACAACCTCCATAATTGACCACTTCTCTACATTGGCAATATTAATTTACCCTCTATAACTTAACCAGTTGAGTCCACTCTACAACAAGTAGTAGAAAGTGTGGGGTTTGCCCCTTAGTTATGTTATTTTTACTACTTTAGTATGAGTTCTTTTTGTATGATTTATTAATACTGCATGTTGTGTTAGGCCTAATGTCCTAGTGTTTATCACGTATTGCAGGAGATTTTTGCAACATGAAGGACTAGAATGAATTGTAGGTACATCCTACAATTACTGAAAAATTTTGCAGTTAATCAAAACATGATGGCCCAAAGGAAAGTACTCAAAGCGCTAACATTTAAGTAAGAGGTTGATATTCTATATTTTTCAGGAAATTGGCTGCCAAAGAAAGACAGTAAAACATTTTGGTATTAGCAAGACCACAGTTAGCAACATCCAAAGATGTAAACATGAATACTTGGAGAGATGTAGTAAGGAAAAGGAGGGAAACTTCTCTCAGCGAGGTCAATGGAGCCACATTAAACTGGTTCAAACAAATGACAGCAGTTAATGCCTGAATCTCTGGATTGATGATCCAAGAAGTAGCTAAAAATTTAACATATTAATCCAGGGTGGCAAATTTTCAAGCATCACGTGCTAGGGTCAAGAAATTCAACCTGCAATAGGAGATCTTCTAGAAAGTCTTCTGTGGTAAATCCAGTAAAGTTGCAGTAAAAGATGTGAAATAATTCATCAAGAAGTTTCTAGAATTTTCCAGAGACTTCAAAGAGATAACATCTTTAATGCTGATGAATGCAGACTCTTTTTCAAAGTGATGCCTGACAGGAGCCTCGTCTTAAAGGGTGATAAATGTAAGAGCAGAAAACATTCCAAAGAACATTTCATAGTTCTGCTTTGTGGAAGCTCAACCAGAAACTAAAGCCCTTGTTGATTTGTAAATCAGCAAAGTAACATGAATTCAAGAATCTAAAGCCTGAAGTCCTCCCCATCACTTAGAGATTAAACAACAAATTTGCTTGAATGACTGGTGCCCTATTTGAGGAGTAGGTAAGGAGTCTCAACTGAGAAATGAAAAAGAAAAGCCAGTCTATTCTGATGAATTATTTCACATATGCCCTGGCCACCATCAAGTGAATTATCCCACAGACACTGAAATTTCTGCCTCCAAACACTACCTCAGAAATCCAACCTCTGAGGATCAAAGCTTAATCAAAACATCTAAAATGCACTACCCAGACCAGCTCCTTCTGTGGGTCATTTCTAAAACAAAAACTTGCAGTCCCCCTGTGGGAGCAACTTTATCTGCTGTATCATTTAATCTTCTGGGTACTGCCCTCTGAATCAGTTTTTCTTGGAATAAAGTTCAGCCAGAAATGATACAGAAGTGTTTCAAGAAAGTTAGATTTGTCACAACCCAAGAGCACGATGCTTTGGCCCCGTCAGACAGTCCATCTCCAAGGCAGTATGCAAAGGAGTAGATTTTGAAGGTTTTGTTGCAATGGATAGTGAGGTGGCAGCCTGTAATGACCCTGACCTAGAAACAATTTTCTAAGCAATATTCCCAAAGCATAGCCAGCATAAAATAGAATGAAGCAGCTAATAAAGTAAAAAAAGCAATTGCGGATGACACAGAAGTATGGAGAAGCCTCAAAGACTAAAAGTAGACCTTCCATTTGATCCTGGAATCCCATTAGTAGGTATCCACCCAAAAGAAAAAATGTCATTTTTCTATAAGGACATATACACTTGAATGTTTAGAGCAGCCCAATTTACATTTGCAAAGGTGTGGAAACCACCAAAGTGCCCTTCAACACATGAATGGATTAACAAACTGATTATATATATATATATATATTTTATATATATATAATCACATATATATGTGTGTGTATAATATATATATACATATATATGTATATAATGGAATATTATTCAGCCATAAAAAAAACACAGAAATTTTCTATCCATTGGTACAACTTGGATGGATCTGGAGAACACACTCCTATGTAAAGTATCACAAGAATGGAAAAATAAGCATCCATGTACTCAATACTAATTTAAAGCTTGTAGATTAACAGCAATGTACTTACATGACAGAAAAACTCAATTAAATTCAGAAGGAAGGAGGTGGAGGGGGTCTGAGGTTTCCTACCCAGTGGGAACAATGTGCGATGTATGGCACACTTCCTGAGTGGACAACTACAACTTGGACTTTACCTTACAAATGTAAACAATGTAACCTAATCGTATGTACCGTCATATTAATCTGAAATTAAAAAAAAAAATTGCAGAGACTCCAAAAGAAAAGAATGTAAGGCATCTGATAATGCAGTTGAAGTCATTTGCTGTGGAAAACTTCCAGGTATGCTGAGTGCTCAAAGTTGAGAGTGCTTTCTCCAAGAAACAAACCAAGATTGACTCTTTTTTCCAGAAAGAATGATTAAACCATGAGAAAACAGTAAATTTTGTATGATATTCTATTATATTACTGTGTTTTGATTATATATGATTTTATATGATATACTGTACTAAAAGCTATACAAGAAAATAAAGTACATGTATGTATTAGTACAGTAATTCCTTACTTGACCACCTTTGTGTGTTATCAGTTTGTTATAGTCCCAGAGGTGGTCAACTTACAGAGGTTCTACTGTATATTTACTAAATTGACTATTGTTACAAAGAAAAAAAAATTTTTTTTTTGTGGTTTTTGGCCAAGGCTAGGTTTGAACCCACCACCTCCAGCATATGGGACTGGCGCCCTATCCCTTTGAGCCAGAGGCACCGCCTACAAGAAAATTTTTAAAGGAAAGACTATTGTCACTCCTTTGTTGAATCACCTCATAAACATGAATTTGAACTGGGTCATGTACTTCTCTCCCTATTGTTACAGAGCTCCACAGCCACAGGCTTTCTGCTTTATTCGCTTAGCCCTTCACCTGCCATAAAAGAATTCCTGTATTAATTAAAGATTGACTTACATACTCCTTTGTACACTTATTCAAGGATGAATATCATATGTGAGCAAGACTTAAGCCTCTACATAGCAATCTAAATTACTTGTAAAAGCTGTGGATGAATACTCACTCTCACAAAAAATCCTAAAATTATGAAAAAAAGTCTACAAATTTTTTATATCTCTCCAAGGGGAAATATTGTGCTACATGAGGAAGACTCACCTAAAAGCATACAAATTTGTGGTACCTGACTTGTAATGAAATTTTAAACAATTAGTTAAGTGACTGGAGAGGAATAGTTGTGGTACATTGAGAATAAGAAGAGATTACTGTTTTAGAAAATTCTATTTTGAAAGGAAAATGTTGCAAAGAACATAAAGGCAAGGACAAAAAAAGTTAAGTGAGTAAATTTGACAACTAGAAAGTCCAGGGAGATTCAGCAGCATAACACTGTGAATGATACTTTGCCAAAAATGATCGACAGAGATGAAAGTATTGAATTGTCAGAGTCCAACAATCAAGTGAAAGCAGGTGTTTTTAGACCTAAAACATTTGTTTTTTAAAGAAAAAATGAATTTTCAAAGTTATGGAAAATATTAAGGTACACTACAATTTTTCAAGAAATTCATTTGGGTTTGACTTTGCAAATACACGGATATAATTGCAAATTTTTATTATCTTTTTATAGTTTATATATTGAATATTGTATTTATTTTCCTTTTTAGTTTGACATAAAATTGGATTATTTACTGTGAACAAGATGTTTTAAATCACATATACATTGTGAAATGAATAAACCTAACTACTTAGCATATATTCCTGATATCAGATAGTTATCATTTTTGTGGTGAGAACACTTAACAAACACTCTCAGCATTTTCAAGACTACAATATAACATCATTAGCTATAGTCACCATGTTGTGCAATAGAGTTCTTGAACTCTTCATCCTATCTAACTGTAATGTTGTATCCTTTGCCCAACAACTTACCATACTTAGAAACCCCCAAGACCTAATCATAAGACTCTTGGAAGTGACCAAGAAATACAGCAATGTGTCAGGGTATAAAATCAATATCCCCAAATTTAGCCTTTGTATACGACAATCACAGTCAAGTTTAGAAGCAAATCAAGGATTGAATACCCTTCATAGTAGCTTCAAAAAAATGAAATACCTGAAAATATACCTGACAAAGAAGGTGAAGGATCTTTACGAAAAGAATTATAAAACCCTAAGAAAAGAAATAGCAAAACATAATAAAAATTGAAAGAATATACAATGCCCTTGCTGGGAAGAATCAACATTGTTAAAATGTCTATTCTATTCAAAGAAATCTTCAGATTTAATGCAATCTCCATTAAAATACCAACATCATACTTTGAAGAACTGGAAAAAATGCTTCTTCACTTTTTATGGAACCAGAAAAACAAATCACATTTAGCCAAGGCAATTCTTAGTAATAAAAACAAAGCTCGAGGCATCACTCTACAAGACTTCAGGTTATATTATAAGCCCACAGTGATCAAAACAGCATGGTATTGGCACAAAAATAGAGACAGAGACATATGATACCAAATGGAAAACCTAGAGATGACACCAGCCTCTTATCACCATCTGATCTTCAATAAACCAAACAAAAGCATACACTAGAGAAAAGAATCCCTATTTAATAAATTGTACTGGGAAAACTGAATAATCACATGTAAAAGACTGAAACTCGACCTGCACCTTTCACTACTTACAAAAATTAACTCACAATGGATAAAAGATTTAAATCTAAGACATGAAACAATAAAAATCCTAAAAGAAAACATGGGAGAAACTCTTGATGATACAAGCCTGAGGCAGGATTTTATGAAGAAAACTTCACTGGCAATCACAACAAAAATAAATGAGGCTTAATTAAACTAAAAAGCTTCTGCACAGCTAAGAACACAACAACCTTCAGAATGGGAAAAGATATTTGCATGTTACAAATCTGACAAAGGGTTGGTGGCTAGGATCTACAAAGAATTCAAATTAATCAACAAAAAAAGAGTGAACAATCCTATCTATCACTTGGCAAGAGACATGAACAGAACCTTCCCTGAAAAGGACAAATAGCTAACAAATAAAGAATTGCTCATTGTTTTTAATCATTAGAGAAATGCAAATCCAAGCTACTCTGAGATATCACATAACCCCAGTGGGAATAGCTCACATCACAAAGTCCCAAAGTTGCAGATGCTGGTGTGGATATAGAGAGAGGGGAACAATTTTTACACTGTTGGTGGGACTGCAAACTAAAACAGCTTCTATAGAAAGAAATATAGAGAATCCTCAAATAACTAAGTAGATCTTCCATTTGATTCCATTACTAGGCATCTACCCAGAAGTAAAAAAATCATTTTATCATAAGGACATTTGCGTTAGATTGTTTATTGCAGCTCAAGTCACAGTTGCCAAGATGTGGAAACAATCCAAGTGCCAATCAACCTGTGAATCAGTTAATAAACTGTGATGTATAGATACTACTGAACCATAAAAAAAATGGAGATTTTACATCTTTTGTGTTTACCTGTATGGAATTGAAGCACATTCTTCTTAGTAAATTATCACAAGAATGGAAAAGCAAGTATCCAGTGTAATCAATACTAATATTAAACCAGTAGATGAACTAATTTACACCTACACAAGAGAAAAACTGAATTTAATTCAAGTTTAAGGCAGGGGAGAGGATGGAGGAAAAAGGGAGGAGGAAGAGGGATTGGTGTGCTCCCAAGTAATGGGCACAAAGTAATAAGAGTATATATAGTATACCTCCTGGGTTTGGGACACAACTACAACAGGGACCTTACCTAACAAATGCAAACATTGTAACCTAATCATCAATATCCTCATATTAATCTGAAATTTAAAAAATAAAACTAAAAACCACTATTGAAATAAAAAATAGAATCTTGAGAAATGAAAAGATTTAATAATTTGAATTAAGAACTCAATAGACAGAAGTATCAGGGTATTATAATACACAGTTGCAGTGAGAGCTAGTGGATTGGAGATGAATACGAAATATATTCCATGTTTCCCATGGGATAAAATTATGAAAAATATGAAAGAAATGTTAAAATCCATGGAGTATAGAGTAAGAAATTCCAATATATGGCCAAATAAAATTCAGAGGGAAATAATAGAAGATAATTGTTAAAAAATACATTATCTGAGAATTTCCAGAATGACAATACTCATGATTTTTGTTTTAATTCTTCACCTGGAAACATCATTGTGAAACTTCAGAACATCAAAGCCAAGAAAAGGTCTTTGAATGGGAGGCTAAAGTAGGTGGATTGCTTGAACTCAGGAGCTTGAGACCAGGCTGAGCAAGAGCAAGACCCCGTCTCTACCAAAAATAGAAAAAAATTAATCGGGCATCATGGACGGTGCCTATAGTTCCAGCTACTCTGGAGGCTGAGGAAAGAGGATCTCGTGAGCCCAAGTGTTGCTGTGAACTATGACACCACAGCATTCTACCCAGGGCAACCGAGTGAGACTCTGTCTCAAAAAAAAAAAAAGGTCTTTGAGACATGTAAGGAGAAAACTTAAGTAGACATGTATAAATACCTAACATGACCAATGAAGGAATATTTTTAAAGTGTAACTTCCAAAACAGAATAGATGAGCTGAACAATGCATAAGAAAGAATTAAATGGTAAATTACATTCAAAATATTGAGAAGGGAGAAAAATGAAATATAAAATAAGAATAAATAACAAAATAACCTGATGATAATAATTAACCAAAATATAACATTAGTAAAGTTAAGTGGCAACAAAACATCCTGGCAATCAAATGACAAGTTTTCCATTCTGGATTCTCCTTGCTTCCAAATTCTAGATTCGTTCTGTACAGAAGGCACGGTTAAAAAATAAAGATTCTCACAAAGCATATATAACATGCACAAATACAAAAGAAATACATTCCCTGTTTGATTTCCACTGAGTTCTACTTCCCTCTGTGCACATGTCTTCTCATCAGTTAGTGAGGTATTACCACATGGTGTTAGTTTTTCCATTCTTTAGATACTTCCCTGGAGAATAATCATCTCCAGTTCCATTTAAATTGTGTGGGCATTTCTTTTAGCTCTAAGTATTTCATAAGGTATTTTTGTTTAGACTTTTCTTTTATCCTCTTCTCAACTATCCAAACTCATTGTCAATATTTTACAATGAAAATTTATAAATTAAGCATGTTCATATCACCAGAAATTTACTCTTTCATTTTTATTCATATGCCATTTATTTTGGGCAGAGATGTTAATTAACCTATCAGCTTGGGTTTTTTTTTTTAATATTTCAGATTTTTCCCTATCTTTTCTCTACAGTTGAATACCAGCCTCTACCTCCAACTTCACTTTTCTCCCTTAGTTGGTCAATTAGTATTGGAAATGTGAAAAAGTAGCCAGTAGTGTTTCCCAGCGCATATCAGATACCAGAAAGTCTTCTCATATGGACCCTACTTCATCAAAAAGATTTTTCAGAATTCTACAATTATCAACACATACTGTATCACCATCTATAAACTGGAACAAATTAATTGGGAAGTAATTAGTTATTCAAAGATAATCATCTAGTTTTTAATTCCCTGAGCTTGATTTGATCATCACTAGGGGATTTGTTGTGCTGGCAATGCTTGAATTCCTATAGAGTAACCTAATCTTATCGTTCTTCTAGAAATTCAAACTAGCATGTCAGATTTCACCAGAAACTTCCTGCGTAATTCCTTACTACTCTTTCCCAATTACAACCTGGCGAGGTGCATTGGTGGCTATACTACTATCTACCAGGAGAAGATATTGTGCACCAGCCAAAAGAATCCTCCTCTCTTGTTAAACTGTAGTAAAGAAAGTGAGTATCTTACTAATTATCTAGGAAATTAGTCTCATGTTCAGGCCATGAAATTTGTAGGAAAGCTACCCTTATTTCAAAGGAGAGAGGTCAGGACACATGTTCTGTACGTTCAGTCATTTTACAACAATAGGAAAGCCTTTTAAAATGTAATTAAACCTCAAAAGAAAATCTAAGGTAAGTTTAAAGTAAATGTCAGATAAAGATCATAATAATATATAATCATCATCATCAATCATCTACTAACTTTACAGTGGTTATTTTAAATCTTCACAACAACCTCAAGATATCTGTTCTTATATTTATTTGAAGAAATTGACTATCCACCTTGTGTCACACAGCTTTTATGGGATAGAATTTGAATTCAAAGCTTAAGTTCTCCCACTGCATAATTCATTCCCTCTGTAGGAAAGAACCTCCAGGATAATTTACATTGCCGCCTTCATTTTTATTTAATACTGTTTAGCGATTATTAGTTTACAGGTATTACACCTATATTGTCAGTTTTATTTCTGTATATCTTTTGATGCCATTATAGCTAGAATAACTTTTTAAAATGTAGTTTAAAAAGTCATTTAATAAGTTTTTATTGTTGTATATAGAAAAATACAGTTGAAAGAGTTTTCTTGTGTATTGAACTTGCTAAATCATTTTATTAATTTTAATAATTTAGACAGATTAATTTTTATTTTAATGAATATATTCAAAAGTATAGCTAACAGAACATTTCTTTTCCAATTTATATACACTTATATCTTGTTCTTTGACACATTGCTTTGTCAAAGACACGTTGTGATGTATTAAGTTTTTTCTATATTGTGGTTAAGTTCACTAATATTTATTAAGGATTCTTATATCTATGTCTATGAAAATTATTAATTTAAAATTATTGGAGTTTTTTGGAACATACCAGCTTTTAGCATAAAAATAAACAATTGAAGTAAGAAATATGTTTTCTCTCTTATATTTACTCAAAGATTTTGTGTAGGATTGGTATTATTCTTAAATGGTTGCTGAATTCACTTGTGAAGTTAATTTTGAATGGAGGTTGTCCTTTGGAAAGATTTTAGTTATTGATCGTATTTTCTTAATAAAAGTAGGATTTGGGAGGGTATCTTAATAATTTGAGTAAGGAGATGGTTGAGTTTTTACAAGATCTTTTCAGTCCACATAAATTTTCAAATTTATAATGTTCATAATGCCTTATGGTATTTTTATAATCTATCAGATTTATGGGTAATGTCTTCATTTTCATTATAGTATTTCCCTTTTTTATTGTGTCTTTATCAATCTTACCAGATGGATATCAATTTTACTAGTCCTTTTAAATAACAAGCTTTCAGCTTTGGTTGTTCTATTACATATTTATTTTTCTAATTTATTAATTTATGTTCTTTATTATTTTCTTCTATATTCCACATTTTGGGGAATTAATTTTCTAACATATGGGCTCTTAGATTATTTATTGCCAGCCTGCCTTCTTTTAATAACTGGAGTGTGTCTCACTGCGATCAGGGTGATTAGTATTTTTCCTGCTTAGATTCCCTAAACACTTAACATGTCTCACTTTTGGAAAATACTCATTCATGAAAACACAAAACTTCCGAGAAAAAAGGACAATGTTGCAGAAAGGATTTTTTCTTTGGATATTTGATGTATAGAAAGAAGAAAACAAATAGCATAAGTTAAGGGTACTGCAGAGCCAATAGGCTATCAAGAAATCAGAAAACTATATCCAGACCACCATCACCACCACCATCCCTAGACTCCACAGCAAAAAGATGTTTACATATTACATGTAAAGAAAGTGTATTTCACTCTGCCAATAGAAATAGCTTTCAGAAATTAGCAACCAAATAATCATCCCAAACCCCTCACCGCCATTCTACAGAGTTACTGTTTTTGGTGGTCTATCACAACAATTCACAGCAGAAAAAGTAACCAGCATTCACACAAACCTAGTATTACAGGAAAACAAAAATAAGAATAAAAGCAATACATATGATGAAAGAACCTTTAAAAAAAAACCACAAAGACAACTTACTTACAAATATACATGTGGTGGGGGTGAGGTGTGAAAGCAAATGTGGCAAAATGTTAATAGTGTCGATACTAGGTGGAAGGAACTAGTGTTCATTGTTCTATCATTTCGATTTTACTTTGGGAGTTTTATAAATAATAACATAAGGAGAAAATAGGTTCTACATTTTATGTAGAAGAAGTTCAGAAGACTACATAAAGTTCAGATTTAAAAAGTAAGCAAAGTATTGCAAATATGCATATAATGACCCACTTGTATAAATAAAACAAGAACCCAGAATACAATTCATCATACCTCTGGAGGATGGAAAAGTGAAAGAGCATATAAGCATTTAAAAATTATTTGTAAACTTTAATTTGGGGACTAGGTTTATAGATGCCTAGTCCCCATAAGCATTATTATGCTATTATGCTTAAAATGTACATATATGTAGCATATAATATTTCATATGAATCAAGCATTATAAAAATATAATTCTAAAGTATGAGAAATGGAAAAGATGAAATAATATTAGATATGATGGTCTACCCAGAAATCTCAAAGAATCCCTGCTCTAATTATTAAATTTTATAATAATTTAGTACACCTGCTGAATTAAAAATAAATATAAACAAAATTCAATTGCATTTTTATATTTCAATTACAAACATGCAAAATATGATTCCTATAAAAGAGACAGTTTAATGATGAAATCTGGAATAATTTGGGCTACAAAATTAAGTATAAGCCAAAATATTAAAGATAATAACTATGAATTGTTTGATAGAAATATCAAAGGAATTCTTATATTATTTATCTTCAAGTATATTTATTTTAATTTGATATTTATAATTTCCAGCATGTGAAGGGGGGCAAAAGGAAGACTTTATAGCAGAGAAAGCTAATAAAGACTACCTCAGGAGGGGCAAGATGGTCAGCTGACTAGAAGCAGCTTTCACTAGAGGCTCCTGTCCAGAAGGAGAGAAGTTGGACTAAAGCGGACTTGGAGAACCCAAAGGTAGGGAGTTAAGCACAAGGAGAAGAAAGTAAAATATACTTCATCCCCACTGAGACAAGCTGCCAGGCCAAGAAAGAGGAAGAAAGATAACAGATCAGATACCAAAGGACTAGTTGGAAGGCACCCATTGCCAAGAAGATAGGAGACCCCTCCCCCAAATAGGCTTTCCATGAGCAAGCAAGGAATAAAGACCTCTCACCTTACCCCACAGGAGAGACCTATGAAGTCCCAGTCCTTCTACACCCAGGAATTTCCATCTGTAAACTCAATCCCCATCCTGCTTGCCACAAAAGTGAAGAAATATTGGCTCCACAATCCTTACCACACAGCCCACCCTTCCCCCATCTGGTTTCCTACTGGACAACCCCTACTGTTTGGTGAATTCTCTGAGAGGCAGATGCATTATGTAGGCTTCTGAGATGCAGCATGAAAACAGTGTCACTGCAGCAGTTACAACTTTGGTATGGAGAGGTGTGATCTCTTGATTCCCTTTCCCACTAGAAGAGACCCTTCCCCAGCCCCTTGGGAACTCTCAGTCAGAACTGCCTCAGATTCTTGATCTCCTGCCATCTCATGACCATCTGAATTTGTTTGACTCACACAGCTTGAGCAAATTTAACTGAACTGTCAGTCAGAAGTATTGTGGATTCTTGTTCTCCAGCCACTTCTGTCTGGGGTGCAGGTTTAACACTTATTTGACTTTGTTTGAGTAGTGGTGGTGGTGGGTTAGAGTAGCAAGGGATGGATTCAGCAGGTCTGTCTATGGATTCACCTCCTCTAGCAATCACTGGGGTGGTAGGGTGAGGCTGAAAATGTTCATATCTTTGTCCAGCAGAGATGTCAGTGAAATACGGCAAATCTTTAGGACTGGGTAGAGAGCAGGCTGACACCAACTGAACCAGGTTGTGCTGTCTCACCAAGCTGGCCCTCAGAGACCATGGCTGCAGCCCTGAAAGGGAGCTTCATGAGGCTGTACAGGAAAGGCCACAAGCACAAGCTCCAGCTCATTGTGGAAGGGCCATTTAGCTTCAGTTCCTGGGACCTTCTGATCCACTCTCACCCCACCACTTTTAATTGCCAAATAGGTTGGTACAGTGTTTCCTAAGGGTCCTCAATTAGACTATCTCTCAATAACTATTCAAGGCAATCTATCATTTCAACTAAAAAGTATCATTAATATATATATTTTTTTAAAGCTGAAAACACTCATAAGGAGGAGCCAGCTGAAGAATTCTGTCAACATCAAAAATCAGAGCAGATCAACTCCTTCAAGGGATTATAAGGGAGATACAACAGAAAATAGAGAAATGGCTGAAATGTCAGAAATTGAATTCAGAACATAGATGGCAAATAAGATGAAAGGCATTGAGTAGAAGAGGAAAATAGACATTTTTTAAAAGTCAAAAGTTGTCTTAAGAAATTAATGAATTCAAAGTTGAAGTCACCAAGATGTGGACATAATGAGAAAAGATACAGCAGAGCTTAAGGAACTGAAAAAGGCATTCAACATGTTTCAAAAGACGATAGAGACCCTCAGTAATAGAGTAAAACATGGCAAAGAAAGAATTTCAGAAATTGAAGACAAGACATTTGAACTCTAGAACAAAAACAGAATATTCCCTGAGAGAGTTATGCAATCATTCCAAAACATCAAACATCTGAATTACAGGGATTCCTGAAGGAAAAGAAGATGGTCCTAAAAGCACTGATCTCTACTCCAAGACACAGTGGAGAATTTCCCAAGCATTGCAAGAGATACAAAAATTCAGATAGTAGATAGTTTCATAAACCCGGCACAACTCAATCCAAACAAACTATCTCCTAGACACATTGCAATTATCTTTGTCAAAGTTAATATGAAAGAGAAAATCTTGTAAGCAGCCAGGCATAAGAAAAGTTTTATCTACAAAGGGAAAGATAGGAAGATGACCACAAACCTTTCAGCTAAAATTTTCAAGCCACAAGTGGATGACCATAAGCCTTTAACCTTCTTAAACCAAATAATTTTCAGCCTATATCCTGCTAAACTGAGTTTCATTTGTGATGAAGAAATCAAATATTTTACTGACATGCAAATGTTGAGGAAATTTGCCATAACTAGAGCAGCTCTCCAAGAAGCAATCAGACCCATTCTTCATAATGACCAGCACAACAGCATACAACCAAAATAAACACAGAGAGAAATTAAAGAACAAAACCTAGTTTCTACAATGGCAAAAGGGATAAAACTAAGCTCTGGACCTCTGAAAAACAGAATGACCAAAATTCCACCCTATCAATTCCCTCAATAAATGTGAATGACTTGAATTCCCGATTAACAAGGCCCGGGTTGACTGAATGGATACAAAAGCTCAGGCCCAATATCTATTGTGTCCAAGAAACACACCTAACCTCAAAGGATAAAACACTCAGTGAAGGAATGGGAAATAATAATTCAGGCAAATTGAAATGAGAAAAAAAGAAGGGGTTGTGCTCTTATTTGCAGATGCCATTGGATTTAAACCAACAAAAATATATAAAGACAAGGATGGACATGAACTACTTAAAAGGGAAACACACAGAATGAAGAGATTTTAATAATTAACATTTATATGCCATATGTTAATGCTTCTTGATTTATAAAATAAATCCTAAATGATATGAACAATATGATATCTTCCCACACATAAATTTGGACATGTAAACACCCATTGGACAGTACTAGACAGATCCTCCAAGTGGAAACTAAGCAAAGAAATAGAGGACTTAAACACAAAGCTAGAGAAAATGGACTTAACAGACATACACAGCATTTCACACTAACAAAACTGAACATACATTATTCTCATCAGCCCATGGATCATCCTCCAAAATTGATCATATCATAGGACAAAAGTCTAACCTCAACAAATTAAAAGGAATAGAAGTTAATCCTTATCTTCTCTGAGCATAATAGAATAAGAGTTGAACTTAACATCAACAGAAGTCTTCGTACTCAAAAACAGTCACGGAAATATGAACAACAGCTGAGTCAAAGATGAGATTAAGAAGGAAATCATTAGACTCCTTGAATAAAATGATAATTAAACCATAAACTATCAAAACCTGTGAGATACCAAAAAGGCAGTCCTAAGAGGCAAATTTATAGCATTAGATGCCTTCAAGAAAACAGAGAGACAGTCAACAACTTAATGGGCCATCTCAAGGAACTGTAAAAGGAAGAGCAATCCAACCCCAAACCCAGCAGAAAAAAGAAATGACCAAAATTAGAGCAGAATTAAAGGAAATTAAAAACAAAGAATCATTTGGAAGATCAGCAAAACAAAAAAAATGGCCCTTTGAAAAGATAATAAAATCAGTAATCACTTTATCAGGCTAGATCAGAAACAGAAAAGTAAGATCACCAATAACTTCAATCAGAAATGATAAAGAGGAAATAACAATAGATGCCACAGAAATACAAAAGATCCTCAATGACTACTAATAAAAACTCTATGCTCAGAAATTTGAATATGTAGAGGAAATGGACCAATACCTGGAATCACACCACCTTCCTAAACTCAACCAGAAAGAATTAGAAATTTTGAATAGACCTGTATTAAGCACTGAAAATAAACTAACTACACAAAATCTTTCCCAAAAAAGTCTTGGAGCATATGTTTTCACACCAGAATTTTACAAAACCTTCAAAGAGTAACTAGGACATATATTGCATTGTCTATTCCAAAACATAGAGAAGAAATGTATCCTCCCCAACATGTTCTTCAAAGCAAATATAGCCCTGATTTAAAAACCAGGAAAGGACACAACGACAACAAGAAAAACTATAGGCAAATATCATTATAAATATTGATGCAAACATATTCAATAAAATGTTACCAACAAAAATACAGTGATACATTTAAAAAGTTACATATCACAAGTAGGTTATATCCCAGGGTTGCAAGGTGGGTTCAATATATATAAATCCATAAGTGTGGACAAGATGGCTGACTGAAGCCAGCTTTCCACAGAGGCTCCCATCCAGAAGAGTTAAAGGACAGAAATTTAGCAAGTAACCGGGTGGATTTGAGCTGCACAAAGAGAGAAGGTTGAAGAATGCACATGAACCCTGTTGAGGTGAGCTGTGACCCCAATGATACAAACAAAAGGTACAAAATCCATCACCAAGCAGACGGGCATCCCCTCCCCCATTAGAATGGCTCAGAGTGCCCCACAAACAAACGAGCAGAGTTCAAAGATCCTCCCACTACACTCCACGGGAGAGACCCTCTAAAAACTGGACCTACCTACCTTACTAGGGTGCCACAGCATTCTCCTGCCAGGCATAAAACTGTATAAAATGGTATATATTCTCTACATGCAACTCTGAGCTCCCAGCACTCCCCTCCCCTCTCTCTCTGAGGTCTGGAGGCCTGTCCCACAGGAGTCCAGATTCTTGGATGATATTTTGAGGGGTGTGGACAGGGCCGAAACTGTAGCTGGTCAGTGCTGACCCTGTGGCAAGGGAGTGAGGAGAGGATCATCAGCTGAGAGGGAACCACAGCGGAGCGGCGGTGCCCTGAGGTGCAGAGAAGCAGCTGTCTTTTAGCAATAATAGGGCTCACTCCCGGATATTCTGAAGCCACAACCCCTGTCTCCCTGGGCAACCAGAGGAGGCCAGGCATCTACTCAGGTGGCAACCACCACAGAACAGATCTGGGACGGAAACACAGGCCCCGTGAGTGAAGGGTTTGCCTGACGCAGTACTGGCCTGGGTGGAACGCTGGGACTAGAAATGCACAGGCAGAGCTGGGAAGTTCCCAGGGTGGGGCGGACCCAGAGGACCACTTCACTGAGCCTAAGATGCACCTGGCCCTAAGGGAATCATCAGCCTATAGACAAAGGAAGACAGGAGGCTAAAACTGACAGGAAACCGAATGCAAACCTGCAGGAGCGAAGACAGGGCCTGAGGCGCAGGCTCTGGGAACTCAAAACAGCTTCTCTTCCGCAGGGGAATTTAGCAGAAACAGAAACAAATTCCCGCAAAGTTGTTCTGTTCTGTTCTGTCAGTAACATGAAACAGGGGCAGGGCTGGAACTGAGTGAACACCCCCAGCCTCCATCAAGCACCCGAGGTTGTCAGGCGTCACCTCCCCCACTAGATAGAGGCAGAGCGCAGCAGCCTGGCTGAGCAGAAATAGATTTCCTTCTGTTTCAGGGAGGTGCAAACCTCTGGAGTATCTATTCACTACAGGCAACGGGGTCAAAGCCCTGCAGGACTATCAGTGATTGGGTGTGACAGAAGTGCAAGGTGGGGAAGGAGGCATCAACCTTCCAAGACTGATCTATTTGCTGGGTGGGTCCTCTGGACCTCACAGAGCACTGGAGCAAGTCATATGCTGAATGATAGCTGGGTCAGAGATGAGATTGAGAAGGAAATTGCCAAATTTTTGAAACAAAACAACAATGAAGACACGACTATCAGAACCATGGGGATACCGCAAAGGCAGTCCTAAGAGAAAAATTTATAGCACTGCAAGCCTTCCTCAAGAGAACAGAAAGAGAGGAAGTTAACAACTTAATGGGACATCTCAAGCAACTAGAAAAGGAAGAACATCCCAACTGCAAACCCAGTAGAAGAAAAGGAATAACCAAAATTAGACCAGAATTAAATGAAATTGAAAACAAAAGAATTATACAACAAATCAATAAATCAAAAAGTTGGTTTTTTGAAAAGGTCAATAAAGTAGGTAAAACTTTGGCTAACCTAAACAGGAAAAAAAAAGAGTAAAATCTCTAATCTCATCAATCAGAAACGACAAAGACGAAATAACAACGGACTCCTCAGAAATTAAAAAAATCCTTAATGAATATTACCAGAAACTTTATTGTCAGAAATATGAAAATCTGAAGGAAATTGATCAATACTGAGAAGCACATCGCTTTCCAAGACTTAGCAAGAATCAAGTGGAAATGTTGAATAGGCCAATCAAGTTCTGAAATAGGATCAACGATACAAAACCTCCCTAAAAAGAAAAGCCCGGAATCTGATGGCTTCACGTGAGAATTCTATCAAAGCTTTCAAGAGGAATTACTACCTATATTACTTAACTTGTTCCAAAATGTAGAAAAAGAAGGAAGACTACCTAATACATTCTATGAAGCAAACATCACCCTGATCCCCAAACCAGGAAAAGACACAACAAGAAAAGAAAATTATAGACCGATATCACTAATGAATATAGATGCAAAAATATTCAACAAGATCCTAACAAACAGAATCCAGCAACACATCAAACAAATTATACATCATGACCAAGTTGGTTTTATCCCAGGGTCTCAAGGCTGGTTCAATATACGTAAATCTGTAAGTATAATTCACCACATAAACAAATTAAAAAACAAAGACCACATGATTCTAACAATTAATGCAGAAAAGGCTTTTGATAATATGCAGCATCCCTTCATGATCAGAACACTTAAAAAAATGGGTATAGAAGGGACATGTCATAAACTGATAGAGGCCATCTACAGCAAAGCCACAGCCAATATCATATTGAATGGAGTTAAATTGGAATCATTTCCTCTCAGATCAGGAACCAGACATGGCTGCCCATTGTCTCCAGTGCTCTTTAACATTGTAATGGAAGTTTTAGCCACCACAATTAGGGAAGAAAAGGCAATCAAGGGTATCCATATAGGGTCATAAGAGATCAAAATTTCACTCTTTGCAGATGATATGATTGTATTCTGGAAAACACCAGGGATTCTACTACAAAACTCTTAGAAGTGATCAAGGAATACAGGAGCATCTCAGGTTACAAAATCAACATTCATGAATCGGTAGCCTTTATATATACCTACAATAGTCAAGCTGAAAAAACAGTTAAGGACTCTATTCCATTCACAGTAGTGCCAAAGAAGATGAAATATTTGGGAGTTTATCTAACAAATGACATGAATCATCTCTATAAAGATAACTATGAAACTCTAAGAAAAGAAGTAGCTGAAAATGTTAACAAATGGAAAAACATACCATGCTCATGGCTGGGAAGAATCAACATTGTTAAAATGTCCATACTACCCAAAGCAATATAAAATTTTAATGCAATCCCTATTAAAGCTCCACTGTCATTCTTTAAAAATCTTGAAAAAATAATACTTTGTTTTATATGGAATCAGAAAAAAACTTGAATAGCCAAGAAATTACTCAGAAATAAAAACAAAGCAGGAGGAATCACGCTACCAGAACTCAGACTATCCTATAAATCGATAGTGATCAAAACAGCGTGGTACTGGCACAAAAGCAGAGAAGTAGATGTCTGGAACAGAATAGAGAACCAAGAGATGAATCCAGCTACTTACCATTATTTGATCTTTGACAAGCCAATTAAAAACATTCAGTGGGGAAAAGATTCCCTATTTAACAAATGGTGCTGGGTGAACTGGCTGGAAACCTTTACAAGACTGAAACTGGACCCAAACCTTTCACCATTGACTAATATAGACTCTCACTGGATTAAAGATTTAAACTTAAGACATGAAATTATAAAAATACTAGAAGAGAATGCAGGGAAAACCCTTGAAGAAATCAGTCTGGGTGAGTATTTTATGAAGAGAACCCCCCGGGCAATTAAAGCAGCTTCAAAAATATACTACTAGTACCTGATCAAATTAAAAAGCTTCTGCACACCCAGGAACACAGTAAGTAAAGCAAGCAAACAGCCATCAGAATGGGAGAAGATATTTGCAGGTTATGTCTCCGACAAAGGTTTAATAACCAGAATCCACAGAGAACTCAAACATATAAGCAAGGAAAGAACAAGTGATCCCATCTCAGGCTGGGCAAGGGACTTGAAGAGAAACTTCTCTGAAGAAGACAGGTGCACGGCCTACAGACATATGAAAAAATGCTCATCATCTTTAATCATCAGAAAGATGCAAATCAAAACTACTTTGAGATATCATCTAACTCTAGTGAGACTAGCCTATACCACAAAATCCCAAGACCAGAGATGTTGGCATGGATGTGGAGAAAAGGGAACACTTTTGCACTGCTGGTGGAATTGAAAATTAATACATTCCTTTTGGAAAGATATATGGAGAACACTTAGAGATCTAAAAATAGATCTGCCATTCAATCCTGTAATTCCTCTACTGGTCATATACCCAGAAGACCAAAAATCAAATCGTAATAAAGATATTTGTACCAGAATGTATATTGCAGCCCTATTCATAATTGCTAAGTCATGGAAAAAGCCCAAGTGCCCATCAATCCACGAATGGATTAATAAATTGTGGTATATGTACACCATGGAATATTATGAAGCCTTGAAGAAAGATGGAGACTTTACCTCTTTCATGTTTACATGGATGGAGCTAGAACATATTCTTCTTAGCAAAGTATCTCAAGAATGCAAGAAAAGTATCCAATGTACTCAGCCCTACTATGAAACTAATTTATGGCTTTCACGTGAAAGCTATAACCCAGTTATAACCTAAGAATAGGGCAAGGGGGGAAAGGGAGGGTAGGGAGGAGGGAGATGGGCAGAGGGAGGGTGATTGGTGGGATTACACCTGTGGTGCATCTTACAAGGGTATATGTGAAACTTAGTAAATGTAGAATGTAAATGTCTTAACATAATAACTAAGAAAGTGCCAGGAAGGCTATGTTAATCAGTGTGATGAAAATGTGTCAGACGGTCTATAAAACCAGTGTATGGTGCCCCATGATTGCATTAATGTACACAGCTATGATTTAATAAAAAAAAAAATCCGCTATAAAGTCCTCCCCAAAATAAAAAAAGGATAAATAAATCCATAAGTGTAATTTATCACATAAATAAAATCAAAAACAAAGATTATATCATTCTCTCAATTGATGCAGGATACCCAGCATCCTTTTGAGGATACCCAGCATCCTTTCTTGACAAGAAAATTTAACAAAATAGGCTAAAGTAGGACATTTTTTTAACTGATAGAGGCCACCTACAATAAAACCACAGCCAATATCATATTTAATGAAGTAAAACTGAAGACATTTCCACTCAGAACTGGAACTAGACAAGGATGCCCACTGTCACCACTGGTATTCAACATAGTGCTGGCCATTGCAATCAGACAAGAGAAGGAGATCAAGGATATGCAAAAGGGAACAGAGGAGGTCAAAATCTCTTCGTGGATGACATGATCTTATATGTGGAAAACCCAAAGAACTCAACTACAAAATTCTTAGAAGTGATCGAGGAATATAGCAGCATCTCAGGATACAAGATGCCCACAAAACAGTATCCTTCATATATGCCAGCAGTGTAGTTCAGAATAAAATCAAAGAGACAATACTTTTTACAGGAACACCACAGAGTTCTATTCAGCCATAAGAAAAGATGGAGAATTTACATCCTTTATATTTATCTGGATAGAGTTAAAACACATTCTTCTTATTAAAGTATCTCAAGAATGGAAAAAAAAAACTACTTGATCATGGTGTATGACTTTTTTCATGAGAAGCCATAATCTATTGACTCGGATTTTGTTGAGAATTTTTGCATTTATATTCATTAGTGAAATTGATCTGAAATTCTCCTTTTTAGTTGGATCTTTTCCTGGCTTTGGTAACAGGGTGATGTTTGCTTTGTAGAATATGTTGAGGAAGATACCTTCCTCCTCAATTGTTTGTAATAATTTGTGCAGTATGGGAATAAACTCTTCTTTAAAGGTTTGATAGAATTCTGGTGTGAAGCCATCTGGAACAGGACATTTTTTCATTGGGAGATTTTTTATTGTTTCTTTGATCTCAGTGCTTGAAGTTGGTCTGTTCAGGAGATCTGTTTCTTCCTGGCTATGTCTAGGGAGAGGGTGTGATTCCAAACACTGATCCATTTCCTTCACATTGTCAAATTTCTGGGCATAGAGTTTCTTGGAATATTCAGAGAAAATCTCTTGTATCTCTGTAACATCTGTTGTTAATTTCCCCTTTATAATTTCTAACTGAGGTTACTAGAGATTTTACTTTTCTATTTCTAGATAGTCTGGCCAAAGGTTTATATATTTTATTTATTTTGTTCAAAAAACAAACTTTTTGTTTAATTAATTTTATCAATGATTCTTTTGTTTTCAATTTCATTAATCTCTGATTTAATTTTAAATATTTCCTTTCTTCTACTGGGTTTAGGCTTAGATTGTTATTCTTTTTCCAATTCCATAAAACAATTTGTGAATTTGTTGATGTGTTCTCTTTCTGTTTTACAGATGTAGGCATCTAAAATGATAAATTTTCCTCTCAAGACAGCTTAGGCTATATCCCACAGGTTTGGGTAGCTTCTGTCCTCATTGTTGTTATGCTTAAGGAAGTTAATGATTTCCTCTCTTATCTCTTTCTGCCGCCAAATGTTATCCAGCATAAAGTTGTTTAATTTCCATGCCTCTTGTGGGGTTGTGAATACTTTTGATTCTGTTAAGGTTTATTTTATGTCCTAGGATATGATCAGTTTTGGAGAATGTTCCACGGGCTGATGAGAACAAGGCATATTATTTAGCTTTGAGAAAGAGTGTTCCATATAAGTCTGTAAAGCACAGCTCTAGTGTCACATTTAAGTCTCTTATATCTTTGTTTAGTTTCTGTTTAGAGGAGATGTCCAGTTTTGTAAAGGGAGTGTTAAAGTCCCCTGCTATTATGGTGTTATGGGATATCATATTGCTCAGACTAATTAAGGTTGGTTTCAGAAATCCGGGAGCATTTAAGTTGGTTGCAAAAATATTTAAAATTTAAATGTCTTCTTCTATTGTTTCTTTGACCAATATGAAGTGTCCAATATTGTCTTTTTCACTGTAATTACTTTAAATCCACTTGTATCTGAAAATAAGATTGCAGTCCCTCTTTTCTCCTGAATTCTGTTTGCCTGAGAAATTGTCTTCCATCCCTTAACCCTGAGGTTTAATTTGTCCTTTGAGGCTAAGTGTCCTGCAGACAGAAAATGGATGGCTTGTGTTTTTTTATCCAATCAGCCAGTCTATGTATCTTCAGTGGGGAATTCAAGCCATTCACATTTATTGGGAGAATTGATAAGTGTGGTGGCCTTCTATTCATCTTATTTTGTGAAATTCCTTTGCTTAGTTTTATCTTTTGCATCACTGTGGAAGCTAGGTTTTGTCCTTTAGTTTCTGAGTGCTTACTTTGCTGACAGTCCGTTGTGATGGTTACTGTGTAGAACATGTTGAAGTACTTCCTGTAAAGCTGGTCTTGTTGTGGCAAACTTTCTCAATGTTTGCCTATCAATAAAAGGTTTGATTTGTCCATCAGTTTTAAAGCTTAGTTTAATAGGATATAGAATTCTGAGCTGTAAGTTGTTTTGTCTAAGTCTAATTAGATGTAGATGACCATTGTCTTCTGGCTTGAAAAGTTTCATTGGCGAAGTCTGCAGTCACCCTGATAGGTTTGCCCAAGTAGGTCAATTGGGCTTACTCCTTGCAGCTTGTAGAATCTTTTCTTTTGTCTTGACTTTGGGCAGGTTGACCACAATGTGTCTTGGACAAGCTTGATTTGACGTGAGATGACCTGGAGTCCAATATCCCTCTGAAAGGAGTATGCTAGATTCTTTGGTGATAGTCAGGAAGTTTTCATTTATAATTTTCTCAAGTATGGCTTCCACTCCTCTGTGGCATCCTTCTTCCCCTTCTGGAATAGCTATAACTATATGTTTGTACACTTCATGAAGTCCCATAATTCTGTCAGTCAGCATTCTGCTTTCTGTCTCTTTTTCTCTCACTTTCTCAGCAATATCCTTCATTGTTTTTGTCATCTGTATTTTAAATTTCCCTTCATCTTTTCTAACATTTCTTTATAGATGGAATCCTCTGCAATTGCTGCAATCCTCTGCAATACTCCACGCCATGTTCTCTTGGTGGAGGGGTTGCTCTCGTCTGGCTTTACATGTTGCCAGGATTTTTCTGCTGTGTCTTCCTCATGAGTGCTTTCCTTTGTTTATTTCCTTGCCATCTTTCACTTCCTTTTGCTCTTTAAGTTGTTGTGTTGATGTGTCCTTTTAGTACAGGACTAAAAGGATCAGAAGATTGAAGAGCAAGAACAAAAAAAGGATTTAAAAAGAGAGAGACTGAGAAAGAGAATAAGGAGGGTGAATAAAAGTAAAGATTGCAAAAAAAAGACAGGCAACAAAAAGAGGGAGACAGATGTAATAGAGGTGTATACAAGGGTACTTTGACCCTCACCTTAAAAGCCTGAATTTCCGGGGGTGCTAGGTTGGGTGGTTCCCTTGAGGTCTGGAGCTCTTTGCCAGCCTCAGGAGACACATTACTCCATCGCTACCAAATAGGGAGGAAAAACAAAAATGCTGTAAATCAAACCAAACTAAACAAACAAAAGACCTTATTGCTTTTCACCAAAAGTCACACACCATGATCAAGTAGGTTTCATTCCCGGGATGCAAGGCTGGATTAACATACAAAAGTCTATAAACATAATCCACCATATCAACAGAAGCAAAAACAAAGACCATATGATCCTCTCAATAGATGCATAAATAGCATTTAATAAAATCCAGCATCCTTTTCTAAATAGAACACTGAAGAGTATAGTTATAGGTGGCACATTTCTTAAACCGATCAAAGCCATCTATGACAAACCCACAGCTAACATTTTACTGAATGGAGTAAAACTGAAAGCCTTTCCACTCAGAACTGGAACAAGAAAAAGTTGTCCTCTATTGCCACTACTATTCAACATAGTGCTGAAGTCCTAGCCAATACAATCAGTCAAGAGAAGGAAATAAAGGACATCCAAATGGGATCAGAGGAGGTCAAACTCTCCATCTTTGCTGACGATATGATCTTATACTTAGAGAACTCCAAAGACTCAACCACAAAATCCCTGGAGGTGATAAAAAAAAAAACACAGTAATGTCTCAGGATATAAAATAATCAATGTCTATAAATCACTAGCCTTTATATATGCCAATAACAGGCAAGAGAAGAAGTTAATCAAGCACAAAATCCTCTTCACAGTAGCTTCAAATAAAATGAAATACCTAGGAAAATGCCTAACAAAAGAGGTTAAGGACTTTTACAAAGAAAATTATGAAACTGTAAGAAAGGAAATAGCAGAGGATATTAAAAAACGGAAGAACATACTATGCTCATGGCTGGGAATAATCAACATTGTTAAAATGTCTATGCATCCCAAAGCAATCTACAGATTCAGTGTAATCCCTATTAAAATACCAACATCATACTTTCAGGACTTGGAAAAAATAATTCTTCATTTTGTATGTAACCAGAAAACGCCCTGTATAGCTAAGGCAGTTCTTAGCAATAAAAACAAAGCTCGGGGCATCAGCCTATCAGACTTTAAGCTGTACTACAAGGCCATAGTGATCAAAACAACATGGTATTGGCACAAACATAAAGACATAGACATAGGAAATGAATAGAAAACCATGATATGAAACTAATATCTTATAGCCACCTAATCTTTGATAAACCAAACAAGAACATACACTGGGGAAAGAATCTCTATTCAACAAATGATGCTGGGAGAACTGGATATCCACATGTAAAAGACTGAAACTGGACCCACACCTTTCTCCACTCACAAAAATTGGTTCAAGATGGATAAAATATCTAAATTTAAGGCACAAAATGATAAAAATCCTCAAGGAAAGCATAATAAAAACACTTGAAGATATTGGCCTGGAGAAAGTCTTTATGAAGAAGACTTCTGTGGCAATTGCAACAACAACAAAAATAAACAAATTAGACTTAATTAGACTGAAAACCTCTGTACAGCCAAGGAGATAACAACCAAAGCTAATAGACAACCTACACACTGGGAAAGAATATTTGCATATTTTGAATCAGACAAAAGATTGATAACTAGGATCTACAAAGAACTCAAATTAATCAATATGAAAAAACCAACAACCCCCTATATCAATGGGCAAAAGAGATGAATAAAACCTTCTCTAAAGAAGAAAGACAAACAGCTAATAAACATATGAAAAAATGCTCACTGTCTCTAATTATTAGAGAAAGCAAATCAAAATCACTCTGAGATATCATCTAAACCCAGCAAGAATGGCCCACATCACAAAAATCTCAAAACTGCAGATGCTAGTGTGGATGTGGAGAGAAGGGAACACTTTTACACTGCTGGTGGGACTGAAAACTAATACAACCTTTTTGGAAGGAAGTATGGAGAACCCTCAAAGAACTCAAACTATATCTCCCATTTTATCCTTCAATCTCATTACTGGGCATCTACCCAGAAGGAAAAAAATCCTTTTATCATAAGGACACTTGCACTAGACTGTTCATCACAGCTCAAATTACAATCACCAAAATGTGGAAACAATCTAAATGACTACCAACCCAGGAATGGATTAACAGGCTGTTTTATATGTATACTATGGAATACTATACTATTCAGCCATTAAAAAACATAGAGACTTTACATCTTTTGTATTACCCTGGATGAAAATGGAACACATTATTCTTAGTAAAGTATCACAAGAATGAAGAAGCAAGAATCCTATGTACTCAATTCTAATATGAAAACAATTAATGACCTAGTGCATGGGGGGTGTGGGGAGAGTAGACAGAAGGAAGGAGGGAGTGGCCTGGGGGTCATGGTGTGTGACACCCCCAGCTGAGATGTTAGCCTAATTTTGCAACTCCATGGAATTAGATAGAGGCTGGCTGTCTGCAAGTCAGAGCCAGTTAGCTCTATTACACCAATTTGGTCCTCAGAGTCTCTAGCTACAGGTGAAAGGGAACTTTGTAAGGCTGTAAGGAAAAAGCCAAAATCACTAATCCCAGATCTTTGGTAAAGGGCTAGTTAACTACAATTCCTGGAAACACAAATTCAATCACCCAAACTATGGAAAATAAGCATGGGGCAAAACCAGAAGAAGAACTCAGGCAACATGAATAATCAGAGCAAATCAACTCCCCCAAGGAATGACAAAGGGGATACATCAGAAGATGCCATTCATAAACAAATGGCCAAAATGTGAGAAATAGAATTCAGAATATGAATGGCAAATAAGATGAATAAATTGGAAGAAAAGATGGATACTGAAATCCAAAAAGTTGTGCAAAGTTGTCTCAAGGTGTAAATGAATTCAAAGACAAATTTACCAAGGATATGAACATAATGAGAAAGGAGATAGCAGAGATCAAAGAAATGAAAAAAGTATTTGAGGAGCTCCAAAATAATGCAGAATCCCTCAGTAATAGAGTGGAGCGGTCAGAAGAAAAGATTTCTGAAATTGAAGACAAAGTGTCTGAATGTGCCCAAACACTCAAAAAGGTAGACAGATGGAGAGCAAAAACTAATCATTCCCTGAGAGAGTTGAGGGACCACTCCAAAAAATCAAACATTCCTCTTATAGGAATACCTGAAGGAGAAGAGGACGGTCCTAAAATCACAGATGCTCTACTCCAAGAGATTATGGAAGAGAATTTCCAAAGCTTTGCAAGTGATATTGAAATTCAGATAGCAGATAGTTTCAGTACTCAATCCAAATAAAGCATCTCCAAGACACATTGTAATTAACTTCCCCAAAGTTAAGACAAAGGAGAAAATTTTGCACGCAGCCAGCCATAAGAAATCAAATACTTTACTGACATAAACATGTTGAAGAAATTCGCCATAACTAAACCAGCTCTCCAGGATATTCTCAGTCCCATGCTCCATAATAATCAGCAGAATGGTCCATGGCCAAAGTAAATTCGCCCAGAAACTTTTGAACAAAACCTAACCTCCACAGTAAGGAAAGGTCTAAAAATATACACTAAACATTTGAAAAACTTTGCACACAAAACACTATCATGCTTATCAATATCTCAATTAATGTGAATGGCTTAAATTGTCCTCTAAAGAGGCATAGGTTGGCTGATTGGAATCATAAACTCAGACCAGGTATCTGCTGAATACAAGAGTCTCACCTTAACTTAAAAGATAAAAATAGACTAAAGGTGAAGGGATGGACATCCATAACTCAGGCAAATGGAAATTGGAAAAAAGCAGGTGTTGCAATTTTATTCACAGATACAACAGGCTTTAAACCAACAAAAGTAAGAAAATATAAAGATGGTCACTTCACATTTGTCAAGAGAAACACTCAACATGAAGAAATTTCAATTATTAACATTTATGCACCCTACCAGAATGCTCCTCAATTTATAAAGGGAACTCTAACAGACATGAACAATTTGATATCTTCCTGCACTATAATAGTTGGAAATTTTGACACCCCTTTGACAGTTTTGAATAGATCCTCCAAGAAAAACCTAAACAAAGAAATATTGGACTCAAACTTGACCCTACAACAAATGGACTTAACAAACAACTACAGAACATTTTATCCAAATAAAATTGAATACACATTCTTCTCATCAGCCCATGGATTATCCTCCAAAATTACTCATAGCTTAGGACACAAGTATAACCTCAGCATATTTGAAAGAATAGAAATTATTTCTCGTATCTTCTTAGACCATCACAGTATAAAAGTTGACCTCAATAGCAACAGGAATCTTCATACTCAAAGACATGGAAACTAAATAACCTTATGCTGAATGATAGCTGGGTCAAGGATGAGATTAAAAAGGAATTCACCAAATTTGGGGGACAAAATGACACAAATTATCAAAACCTGTGGGATACTGCAAAGGCATTCCTAAGAGGGAAATTTATAGCATTAGAAGCTTTCCTCAAGAAAACAGAAAGGAAGCCAGCAACTTAATGGAACATCAGAAACAACTGGAAGAGGAATAACATTCCAACCCCAATCCTAGCAGAAGAAAGGAAATAACCAAAATTAAGGCAGAATTAAATGAAATTGAAAACAAAAGAAGCATTCAGAAAATCAACAAAATAAAAAGTTGGTTTCTGAAAATAGCAATAAAATTGATAAACCTTTGGCTAATTTAACTGGAAACAGAAAAATAAAATCCCTAATATCATGAATCAGAAATGATAAAGGAGAAATAACAATAGACACCTCAGAAATCAAAAAAATCCTCAATGGTAACTATAAAAAAATCTATTATCAGAAATATAAAAATCTGGTGGAACTGGACCAATACCTGAAAGCATGCCACCTTCCTAGACTTAGCCAGAAAGAATTAGAAATGCTGAATAGACCTATAGCAAGCACTGAAATAGCATCAGCAATATGAAATCTCCCAAAAAAAGACAAGTCCAGGACCAGAGGGCTTCACATCAGAATTCTACCAAACCTTCAGAGAGAAACTAGTACCTATATTACATAACCTTTTCCAAACATAGTAAAAGAAGGAATACTCCCCAACACATTCTATGAAGCATATATAACCCTGATCCCCAAGCCAGGAAAAGACCCAAGAAAAAAAGAAAACTATGGACCAATATTATTATGAATACTGATGCAAAATTATTCAATAACATCCTAGCAAATAGAATTCAATAGTACATCAAAACAATTATGCAACATGATCAATTCGGTTTTATCCCCGGGTTACAAGGCTGATTCAACATACGTAAATCCATAAATATAACACATCACATAAGTAAAATAAAAAACAAAGACTACATGGTTCTCTCAATTGATGCAGAAAAAGCTTTTGATAATATCCAGCACCCTTTCATGATCAGAACTCTCAAGAAAATAGGCTTAGAAGGGTCATTTCTGAAACTGATAGAGGCCATATACAGCAAACCCACAGCCAATATCATACTGAATGGAGTAAAATTGAAAAGATTTTCACTCAGATCTGAAACTAGGCAAGGATGTCCATTGTCTCCACTGCTATTTAACATAGTAATGGAAGTTCTAGCCATGCCAACTAGGCAAGAGAAGGTAATCAAGGGTATTCAAATGGGGTCAGAGGAGATCAAACTCTCAATCTTTGTGGATAATATGATTTTATACCTAGAAAACCTGACTCAACTACAAAACTCTTAGAGGTGATCAAGGAATACAGCAGCATCTCAGGATACAAGATCAATACTTATAAATCAGTAGCTTTTGTACATGCCAACAATAGTCAAGCTGAAAACACAGTCAAGAACTCTATTCTTTTTACAATAGAGCCAAAGGATTTAACAAAGGATGCTAAAGATCTCTTTAAAAAGAATTATGGAACTCTGAGAGAAGAAATAACTGAAGATGTTAGCAAATGGAAGAACATACCATGCTCATGGCTGGGAAGAATCAACATTGTTAAAATGTCCATACTACCCAAACCAATATACAGATTTAATGCAATCCCTATTAAGGCACCATCATCATACTTTAAAGAGCTTGAAAAAAATAGTGTTTCATTTTATATGTAATCAGAGAAAAATTCAAATAGCAAATACACTACTCAAATAAAAACAGATCAGGAGGTATCACATTACCAGACTTCAGGCTATACTATAAATCTATAGTGATCAAAACAGCCTGGTACTGGCACAAAAATAGAGAGGTACATATATGGAACAGAACAGAGAACCAAGAGATGAACCAAAGTACTTATAGTCATTGGATCTTTGACAAACCTATCAAAAACATAAATTGGGGAAAATATTCCCTATTTAACAAATGGTACTGGGTGAACTGGCTTCAGACCTATAGAAGAATGAAGCTGGACCCCCATCTCTCACCATTAACAAATATTGATCCTCACTGGATAAAAGATATCAACTTAAGACATGAAACTACAGAAATATTAGAAGATAGCGCAGGAAAACTGCTTGAACAAATTGGCCTGGGTAAAGTTTTTATGAGGAATAACCCACACACACACCTAGGGCAATTGAAGCAACACCAAAGTTACATGACTGGGATCTGATTGAACTAAAAAGCTTCTGCACAGCCAAGAGCATAGTAAAAAAAACCAGGCAGAATGGGAAAAGATATGTGTAGGTTATGCTTCTGATAAAGATCTGATAACTAGAATCCACAGAGAGCTCAAATTAATCATTAAGAAAAAACAAATAAGCCCATTTATATGTGGGCAAGAGACTTGAACAGAAACTTCTCTGAAGAAGACAGGTGCATGGCTTACAAACACATGAAAAAATGCCCACCATCTTTAATCATCAGAGAAATGCAAATCAAAACCGCTTTGAGATATCCTCTAACTCCAGTAAGATTAGCCCATATAACACAATCCCAAAACTACAGATGTTGGCGTGGATATGGAGAGAAGAGAACATTTCTACACTGCTGGTGGGAAGGCAAGTTAATGCATTCTTTTTGGAAAGAAGTTTAGAGAATACTCGAGAACTAAAAGTTTCTCAAACAGACCTACCATTTGATCCTGCAATCCTCTACTAGGTATTTACCCAGATGATCAAAAATCAGTTTACAACAAAGACATTTGCAGAATGTTTATTGCAGCCCAATTCATAATTGCCAAGTCATGGAAACAATCCAGGTACCCATCCACCCATGAATGGATTAACAAATTGTGGTACATATACACCACGGAATACTTTGTAGCCATAAAAAAAAGATAGAGACTTCACATCCTTTATGTTTACCTGGATGGAGCTGGAACATATTCTCCTTAGTAAAGAATCTCAAGAAAGGGAAAAAATGTATTCAATGTATTCAATATTACCATGAAATCAGTATATAATCACCTGCACATTCATAGGAATGGTAAAACACAACTATAGTCCAGAAAGGAGGGAAGAGGAAAGAGAGTGGAGGGGAGTAGGGAGACTGGGAGGCACGAGGGTATTCAGGAGGATTCAACCTAATGCGCATAAAGCAATGATATGTTTCTAAACTATTAAGAATAGAGTATGAATGTTTTTACCACAACAAATAAGTAAGCAAGGAGACCACTATCAGTTAGATGTAAGTATTCTGGAAACATTGTATATCAAATCAGCACATTGTACCCCATCAATGCATTAATGTACACATTTATGATTTAATAAATAATTTTAAAAAGAAAACAATATATAAACAATTACATGCCCACATGAACAATAAAACACAAATGTAGTCTAGCAAGGGTAAGGGGAGAAGAGGGAGCAGGGAGGGGCAGTGGCAGGGTGATATGCTGGAGGAAGGAGGGTAATTGGTAGGATTTCACCTAACGTGCACAGTGAGAGGGTGTTCAGCATGCCCCCTGGGTAAAGGGCTCTACTACAACTTGAATGTTACTTTGGAAGTGAGAACAATGTAATCTAAAAATTTGTACACTCACATTAATTTGGATTTTTCCTCATTAATTTGTAATAAAAAATAAATAATAAAATTGAGAGATAATGAGAAAAAAGACTACTTCAGTCAGATGACTAGGGTTAATTCAACAGCATTAATTCACATTGATAGATACTGTACACTTTTTAGATGTGATAAAATGGCATTTTAACTCTTTGGTCTTCCTCCTTAAAACCCATAACCCCAGTATAATCATTGAAAAAAATAGATACAAATTGAGGATATACCAATTTGAATTCCATAAAATACATGATCAGTACTCCTCAAAAATGTTAATGACATTAAAAATAAGAAAAATCTATGAAACTATCACAGCCAAGAAAACCCACGGAGACATGACTACAAAAAAGTAATGTGGTATCTGGATTGGATCATAGAAGAGAAATGGGATATTACATTTTTTAAAAACTAGGAAATCTGAATAAATTAGCTATTTTGGCTAATAATAATGTATTGACATATGTTCATTAATTGTAACATGTACTATTTTATGACTGTTATTAATAACAAGTGACATTGAGTACACAGTTATGGAACTCCCTTGTATTCTTGCAGTTTTTCTGTAAACTATTCTAAAATTTTTTAAAAGGGGTAAAATTTGTGATTTTCTTACAATGAAATTCTGTACTTTTGAGAAGAGAGTTCAAAAATTGTCAGCTAAAGGTCAGTTTTACTCTGTATCACAAGAGTATATGTACCATTAAAACTTTCTTTTAATTATAGATTTCACAACTGAAAGGATGTGGGGTATATTTTTCATGGTATGCAATAATTATTACATGAGATTTGACAATTAAGTTTGTGAATTTATCCTAGAAAAAGTGGATATCAATTGCTGAATATCAATGTGGACACCTTTGAAGCACGCCCCTTGGGAAGCTATGCACTGACACCAGTGCCTCGTCCACCTTTCAAAGCAATTTTGAGCTCCTTTCCTGGAATGAAAGGAGCTCCATTACAGTTTTTGTCAGCTTTCCTTTGATGTCCTAAATGTCATTAAAATGTCTTCCTTTCAATATATCCTTTATCTTCAGGGAAAGAAAAGTCATGGGGGGGGCCAGATCAGGTGAGTGGGAAGGGTGTTTCAATAAAATTATTTGTTAACTGGTTAAAAACTCCCTCTCAGTGCTGTGTAAGCTGGTGCATTGTTTGATGCAAGAGCCACACCTTTCTCATGCAAAGATTGTCAGCTAAGATTTTCCTGTTTCTCTATTGATGTTTACTTGGTCTGCTATGCTTCTTGAAGTCAACCAATGATTTTGACACATAACTTGATGAATTTTTGGCCAGCCTGACCTGTTTTAATCAATGATGTTTTCTCTCCCCTCAGAAAAACTTTTTAATTCATTTTTACACTGCTGCTTTCTTCATGGCATTATCCTCATAAATTGCATTAACCTTGTCTCTAATATCATTTCCAATCTTGCCAAGTCTAACAAGAAATTTACAAATGTTTATTTGTTGCTCTAGTTTAAGCTCCAAGATTCTTGTAATAACACAGAAAACATGCAACTACAATAATGAACACCACTTAGCAAGACACCACCACCCACCCACAATTGTGAGATGCTGATATACCAACGTTATGAAACCTTACTGAGTTTTTTGTACAGTGCTGCCAATATAAGCACACAGTGGCAAATTCATGAACTTAATTGCCAGACATCAGACATATAAATAAATATATTAATATTCATATGCTTATTTGATTAATGCTTATTTGATTACTATTCATTATCATTATTCAAAGGTTATTTTTGTAGCAGGATAATCATACCCTATAAATACTGTGTCTCAATTTAGCTTAATATTTCTTCTTGTTTTCTGAGCTCTTGTTCACGGTGTTGATGTTGTGCAGTAAGAATAACTCTTTTGATTTTTTTTTTTTTTTGCCATTCTCAGACACTGAGAAGAATATATATTCTTTAGAAAATAATATGATTGGAAAGTATTTGATTATTATGAGTATCATGGGCTTTCTTTGCCTCTTCTTGATTTTCCTTGGAGAGACAGCCTTGTGGAGACTAAGAGCATTTCTCAATAGATACATTTACTTTGGTATCTACAGGCAAATCAAGAAGGTGAGTACTTAAGCATAAATAAGAACAATTCTGAGAGAATAAAAATAAGACCTTAAAAGCGCATATATACATAACTACCTTAGTTACTGGACAAAAGAAAAACCTATGTCTAGACGAATGCATTTTCTTAAATGAACTTTATTGAGGTACAATTACCTACAATAAACTTCATTGATTTCAAAGAACCAAATTCAATTCAAAGAACCAAATTTTGACTTCATGAGTTTTCTCTACCTTTGACTATCTTCTATTTGCATGATGTTTTTGCCTTTATTTTTAAAGTTTTATTCATTCTACTTACTTTTTACTTATTTTTCTCTTTAAGTTTCTTAGTTTCTTTCTTAGACTGAACATGACTTAAAGGTTTTCTTCTTTTCCAATGTAAACATTTAAAGTTAAACATTTCCTTTAAGCACTATGATAGCTATACCCTAAAAAATTTATTTTTAACCAACAAATAAAAATCATATAGTTACAGTGTACAACATGATGTTTTGATATATATACATTTGTGTTTGTGTCTATATGTATGTGTGTGTGCATATATATGTATATATATGTGTGTGTGCACACATGTATATGTGTTTGTGTCTATATGTATGTGTGTGTTCATATATATGTATATATATGTGTGTGTGCACACACACAGTAGAAAGGCTACATCAAGTTTATTAACATATTTGTTACCTAATATCCCTATCTTTCATGTGTATGGTGAGAATGTTTCAAATCTACTATCTTGGGGGGGGTCTTAGAAATTTTCTTTCTTTTTCTAATTTTTTTTTTTTTTTTGAGACAGAGTCTCATTATGTCACCCTCAGTAGAGTGCTTGGCATCACAGCTCACAGCAACCTCAAACTCTTGGGCTTAAGTGATTCTCTTGCCTCAGCCTCCCAAGTAGCTGGGGCTACGGGTGCCTGCCACAATGCCTGGCTATGTTATTGTTGTTTTTATTTTTGTTGTTGTTGTTATTGTTGTTCAGCAGGCCCAGGCAGGGTTCAAACCCACCAAGCTTGGGGTATGTGACCAGCACCCTAACCACTGAGCTATGGGCACCGAGCCTCTAATTTCATTTTGAAATGGTAAATAATTCTAGATATTTTTAGGATACAATGTGATGTTTTCATATATGTTTACATTGTGTAATGATTAAATCAAATTAATTAATGCAGCCACCACATGGCTCAAGCTCCTGGGATCAAGTTACTGTCAACTAAATTTTCTGTTTTGTTTTGTTTTGCTTTGCTTTGTTTTGTTTTAGTTAGGGGGTCTCACTATGCTGCTCAGACTGGTCTCAAACTCTTGGCCTCAAGAGATCCTCCCATCTTGTCCTTACAATGTGCTGGGATAATAAGAATGGGCCACTGACCCAACGCTTTTTGTGATGAAAAAAATTTTGAATCTTTTTTAGTAATTTTGAAATATACATTGGATTATTATTTACTATAGTCACCATTCTGTGTGATAAACTTGAAAGGCTGCTCCTCATTTCTATCTGTAACTATACTTTTGATCAACATTTCCCCCCTTTCCACAGCCTCTGGTAAACCCAATTCTACTCTCTACTTCCTTGAGTTCAATTTTTATATGTTCCATATGTAAGTAAGATCCTGTGGTGTTTGTGTATGACTAGCTTATTTTACTTAACATAATGTCCTCTAGTTACATCCATGTTGGTGCAAATGGCAGGATTTCCTTCTTTTATAAGGCTGAATAGTTTTCCATTGTGTAGATATATCAGAATTTCTAAAGCCATTCATCTGATGATGGACATTTAGGTTGCTTTCATATCTTAGCTATGTAAACAATGGTGCAATGAACATGAGAGTGCAGGTCTCTCTTTGGCATCCGGATATGTGTTTCTTTGGATATATACTCAGAAGTAGAATTGTTTGGGCCTACAGTCTTTCTACTTTTAGTTTTCTGAGAAAGTTCTATAGTGTTTTTCATAATGGCTGTATTAATTTATATTACCAGTAGCAAGACAGGTCAACAGAAGAAGTGATAGCTTGAAAAAATTACCATAAGGAGTTGTCTCTCCATCCCATTGATGGAACAAATAATCAAAGAAAAAGGAAATATATCAACATTTTCATTTTTCTCTTTTCTTTAAACAGTTACCTTAGATTGTCTTAAGACTATTGACCGTTCTTGATACTGGATTTTTTATCCTAGACTTTGTTCAGTGCTGTATATGATTTCTGAATTTGTATAAGTTGGTCTCTTAGATCACCTACAGAGTGGGACCAATAGTTCTATATTCCAACTTCCATGTTTCTTTCTAGCCAATTCCTGTAATAGCCCATGTTTCCTGTCAATCCTCCCTGTTATAGGAATCCATTCATTCCTATATCCTCCCTATTATAGAATTTATAGGAATAGTCCATCTTGCCTTGTCAATCCTTCCTGTTATATATTGCTTTTGACTTTTTCATTTGCTAATCTATTGTTGTAAATATACTGCCACAAGTTTTACATTGACATGTGTACATAACTATAAACCTTCCATCTAAAATGTATTCAACAAGAAGTAACTCAGACTATGTCACCCCTCCTTGCATAGATAGTGAAATATAAAATTGAGAGAGAACATGTAACAGAGGAAATGGCCTTGAAAAACCATGAAAATGTTTTCTATTTCTTTAAAACTCTTTGAAAACTGAGACCCGTATCTCTGCCTCTGGCAGTGGTCTTTGGGAAGGGGAAAGGAAATGTCTTTTGTTCTGTGCACTACAGAAGATGGGCCTGGAGGCTGGCCTGGCTAGCAGAGGTATGGAGGCCGCCCAGGTGGGTAGATGTCATGGTTTTGTTTTTGGTTTACTCTGAAATGGGACAGTAAGAATCATTAACTATAGTTGAATGACAGTAGTCCCTCCATTTTAAAAGGTCAGGATTTCTACTGATGTGGAGGAAAAATCAGTATTTTGAAAGAGTCTTTTATTTTCCCTCTTTTGTCAGCAAAGTAATAAATGTCCCATCCTTTTTCTCAGGAAAAAAAAAATATATTACTACTACCAGTGCACAAGAGTTCTTTTTTTCAACATCCTCATCAACACTTTTTTACCTTTTACGTTTTTAATAAAGGCTGTTTTAACAGATGGGAGATGATGTTCTATTCTCGTTTAAATTTGTATTTCCCTGATGATTAGTGATAATGAGCATATATCTATTGATTATTTGTATGTATCATATTGAGAAATCCCTATTTAGATCCTTTGCCCACATTTTTAATGCGTTATTAATTTTCTTGCAATTGAGTTGAATTTCTGATACAATATTTTGGTTATGAGTACATGAGTCTAAGACCTATGATTTCCAAGTGTCTTGGCACAGTAACTGAGAGAATGCCAGGAAGGCTATGTTAACCAGTGTGATGAAAGTGTGTCAAACGGTCTGTGAAGCTAGTGAATGATGCCCCATAATCATATCAATGTACACAGCTATGATTTAATAAAAATAAATAAATTAATTAATTAAATTAAAACAAAAAACCTATGATTTCCAAATATTCCCTCCCAGTCCATAGGCTGTTATTCTCTCTATTAATTGTTTTCTTTACTGTACAGGAGCTTTCTGGTTTTATGAAATCACTTTTGTTTATTTTTCTAATGAAATTTAATAGCAATAATTGTTCTCAAATGTATTAATAATTGTATGTTTTTATTTAATCATAGCTGGGTACATTAATGCAATCAAGGGGTACAATGTGCTGGTTTTATATACAATTTGAAATATTTTCATTGAACTGGTTAACATAGCCTTCATGGCATTTTCTTAGTTATTGTGTTCAGACATTTATATTCTGCATTTAGTAACTTTCATCTGTACCCTTCTAAGATGCACCATAGGTGTGGTCCCACCAATTATTCTCCCTTCACCCAACCTCCCCCATTCCCTTCTCTCCCTTGCCCCTTTCCCCATATTCTTGTGCTGTAATTGGGTTATAGCTTTCATATGGAAGCTATAAATTAGTTTCATAGTAGGGCTGAGTACATTGGATACTTTTTCTTCCATTCTTGAGATCCTTTGCTAAGTAGAATACTGTATTATTACATGTTTTAATTCAGTCACCAATGATACAACTTTCTTCATTTTTGAAACTAAGATGCATGAGGTAACAGTTCACTGTAGTTTTACATTGTATTTATCTGATGATAGTGATATTGAACATCTCTTCATAAACCTCTTAGCCATGTGTATGTCTTCTTTTGAGACATGTCTAGTCAGGTCTTTGGCCTATTTTCTAATCAGGTATTTGTTTTCTTAACTATTGAAAACAGTTCAATAGTTCCTTATATATTTCAATATTTTTTAGTTCCTTATCAGGTATATTGGTTGTAAATATGTTCTGTCATTCCATAGCCTGTCTGCTCTATTAAGTATTCTCTTCACCGTGCCAATGTTTTTTAGTTACTTTCGGTCCCATTTCCTATTTTTACTTTTGTTTCTTGTGTTATGGGGGTCATATACAAAAAATCTTCACCAGGGTCAATGTATAGAACATCTTTCTCTCTAGGAGTTTTATGGTTGCAGGATGTAAGTTAAATCTTTAAACCATTTTGAGTTGATTTTTCTAAATGGGATGAGATAAGGGTCAATTTCATTCTTCTGCATGTAGATAATTAATTTTCACTGCAACATTTATTAAAGAAACTGTCCTTTATCCATTATGTGTTTATTTCCACTGAAGATTAATTGATCAAATGCATGAATTTATTTCTTGTCTCTCTATTCTCTTCTCTTTGTCTATATGTCTGGTTTTGTGCCAATACCACGCTGCTTTGATTTATATTAATTTATAGTAGATTTTGAGAACAGACAGTTTGATACCTGGAGCTTTGTTCTTTTTTGCTCAATAGATCTGTGACTATTTGGGTTTTCTTTGTTTTGTTTTTGGTTCCAGATGAATAAGAATTTTTTTCTGTTTTTGGGAAAAGGGCATTGGAATTTTGATGGAATTGTACTAAATCTATGGATTACTTTGGGTAGTATGGACATTTTAATATGATTACTTCTTCCATTCCATGAACATGGAATATCTTTTAATTTCCTTTTGTCTTTTACAAAATATTTCCTCATTTTTTAAACAGTTTTAAGTGTGCAGATCTTTTAGCTCTTTTGTTCAATTTATTTCTAAGTATTTTTATGCTATATGAATGGCATCATTTCTTGATTTCTTTTTTGGATAAGTAGCTATTGGTGAATAAAAATCCTACTAATCTTGAATGTTTATTTTGTATTCTCTAACTTTACTGAATTCATTTATTAGTTCTAATAGATTTTTGGTGGGGTCTTTTGGGTTTTCTATGTGTAAGATCATGTCATCTGCAAACATGGGCAATTTAAGTTCTTCCAATTTGGATTCTTTTTATTTCTTTGTCTTGCCTAATTGCTCTGATTAGGACTTTCAGTACTATGCTGATTAGAGAATAAGATAAGAAACTTTCAGTTAGGACTTTCAGTACTATGCTAATTAGAGAACAGGATAAAAAACTTATCTTGTTTCTGATTTTAGAGAAAAAACTTTAAACTCTTCACCATTAAGTACAATGTTGAATGTATACTTGTTATATATAACCCTTATTGTGTTGAAGTACATTTGCTCTATACCTAATTCGCTAAAAGACTTTTTGTCATGAAAAGATATTGCCTTAGAAAATGCCATGAAGGCTATGTTAACCAGTTTGATGAAAATATTTCAAATTATATATAAAACCAGCACATTGTACCCCATGTTTGCATTAATGTACACAGCTATGATTTAATAAAAAAAAATGTTGAATTTTGTCAAATTTTTTTGTGCATTTATCAAGATGATCATATGCTTTTTTTTCTTCATTGTATTCATGTGGGTATGGTGTTTCATGTTTATACATTTGTCTATGTTAAAACATCCTGAATCCTTGGGAAAAATCTCACTTGACTATGGTGAATGATCCTTTGGGGGTGCCATTAAATTCAAGTTGCTAGTATTCTGTTGAGAATTTTTGCAACTGTATTTTGTATGTTGTGTTTCTATTTTTGTTTGTCTAAAGATATTATTCACTTTCCCTTTTAATTTCTTCTTTGACACACTGGTTATTTAGAAACATATTTTTTAATTTCTATGTATTTGTTGTTGATAGCTAGTCTGATACCATTGCATTCAAAAAAGATACTTGGAATTATTTCAATCTTTTGTATGTGTTAACATTTGTTTTGATGCCTAACATACATGTATTAACTCTCCTGGATAATGTTCTGCATACACTAGAAAAGAATGTATATTCTGCTGGTGCAGGGTAGAATATACTGTATATGTGTAAAGTCCATTTGGTCTAAAGTGCAGTTTAAGTGCAATGCTTCCATACTGATTTACTATATGGATGATCTGTACATTGCTGAAACTATAGTATCACAGTCTATCTCTTCAAATCTATTAACATTTTTTCTTTATGTATTTAGAGGCTCTGAACAACAACCCTTCTATATTGATATAATGACGTTTTTCTTATTTTACAGGGTTACTAAAAATAAATTTAAGGGGTATAAGTGCAGTTTTGTTATTGGATATATTGCATATTGGTGAAGTCTGGGCTCTTACATTAATCATCACCCAATAACATGCATTATACATATTCAGTAATTTTTCATTCCTCACCACCCTCCCACCCATCCAAATCTCTAGGGTCTATTTGCCTACCCTTTATATTCATGTATACACATTATTTTTTTTACATTGGATTAATATGGGAGTACATACTATACTATTAGGTCACATCATTTGCATTTGTAAGGTAGAGTCCAAGTTGCAGTTGAGTCCTTCACCCAGGAAGTATGCCACACACCCATACATTGTACCAGTTAGGTGGGAACTTACTGAACCCCATCCCTCCTCTCCATTTCTTGAATTTAATTGTGTTTTTCTTTCATGTTGTCCAGCAGGTTTTAATCCACTAGTTTCACCGGGTATTAAGAGAATTGCTTAAGCCCAAGAGCTTGAGGTTGCTGTGAGCTATGTAATGCCAGGGCACTCTACCAAGGGTAACATAGTGAGACTCTGTTTTAAAAAAAAAAATTTCATTTTTGTCCCAGGAAGGCTCTTCATAGCTGTCTTTTTCCCTGTTTCTCTCTGACAAACTAGCTGGTCTATAGTTTAATGTGTTTATCAGTCATTTTAATTGCTTTCCACCAAAACTTCCATTGATTTTTATAGGATCCTTAGGGTTTAATTTTCCTATATTTTTTTAAATAAAGTTAGTTACATCAGGTAAAGCAGAGGAGTTCTCTGTTTTACAGGCTAACTCTCACCCTGTGAAAAATCTCTTAAGCTGACACAGTGTTATGCTTCTCTGCTCCAGGAGCTTGGCATTCAGTGGAAAACAGTATTCTTTGGTCTTATTGACTTTCCACTCCCAGCATGAAACCTCTGCCTTATGGCTGATCAAGGGCCTAGGCTCCAGTTTTGGAACCATACCATACCTACAGCTTATGAGTAGGTGCTGGATGGAAGAAAGGAGATCCAGAATCTCAACTACACATAGCCATAACTTAGCTTCTGCAAAAGGTTTCTGTGGGATGAGGTGAAAAATACTGATATTCTGCTCCTCTCAAAAGGATATTTTACCTCTTGATTATAAACTTGGGGAAGAGGGAGCCTTCTATTTATGGCTGAACCTGCCTGTGGTAAAGTCCTTTACTTTGGGCTAGGATGAAGGAGAAAGCAAGGGGTTGTGATTCAAGCAGAATTTCACTGTTCCTTACAAGTTTAATAGGTTTTCTTGAATAAATGTTTTTTCATTTATTATATGCCCTTAGGATGTGCTATTGTTTGACTGGGTCTCCAAAATTTCATGTGTTGGAAAGTGAATTACCAATGTAGCAGTATTGAAAGGTATTGAAATTACTTTAAGAAGTAATTGGATCATGAGGGCAGAGTCACTGGATTAATCATTCATAAATTAATGGATTAATAGGTTATCATGGTAGTGGAACTGGTGACTTTATAAGAACTGAGAGACCTCATCAAGCATATTAGCACACTTAGTCCTCTCACCATGTGATGTTCTTTCAAGACTCAATAGAAAGTCCTCACCAGGAAGAAGTCCCTCACCAGATACCTGGACATGTTCTTGGACTTCCCAGCCTACACAATTATAAAAAACAAATTATTTTTCTTCACAAATTATCCAATTTCAGGTAATCAACAGAAAATAGCCTAACACAGGATCATTTCTAAAGACTTTGAGTGATTATATTTTTAAATAATTTTTACCAGGTCCGCTGGGGCATGAGTTCACAGATCTCTCACACTGCAATTCTGGAAATCTCAAAATTTTTCTATATGAAGCATTATTGACATTTTCTCTTTCCTTCCTAAAAGAAATGAAGAATTCTTCTATTAGTCTTTCTGTATTTTGAACATACTGCAAATGTAACAAATCACATTTGGCTGATCTCAGTATGGCCTCATTTGTGAGGTGTTTGATTCTGGTAAATGTGTGTGTGTATGTGTGTGTTTTAGTGTTTTTTAGAAAACAAAAATTTATGTGTTCTGCAATTATTGAACGGAAATGTCTTGAAAACTATGCCATATTTTTATTCTGTTATCTTGGTATGTGTTCTCTAAAACTACTTGATCTATAGTAAACGTGACTGAAAACATTCATACTGTACCATTTATCTTGAAAATACAAATCATAGAGTCCAATGAATTTCTTAGGAAAAGTCCATATAAGTCTTGCTACTTTTCAACTTGCATTCCCTTTTAATCTTGGCAAAATTTATTTTTAAAGCTTTTTTCATCTCTTGAGTAACTTTCTTCTTAAGTATGCAGGTGATAAAATAATTTATCTGAATGCTTTAAATTATATCTTTCAAAGCTTTAACTACATGCTATACCATGTTAATTTACATCCTTTCTGCTACATGGTTACCTTTTCCCTCTCCTCTGATCCCTACCCTTACTTCATTTTTTTAATTGAATCATAGCTCTGTACAATAATGCATTTATGGGGTACAATGTGCTGGTTTCATGTACAATTTGAAATACTTACAAAAAACTGGTTAATATTGCCTTCACCCCCACTTTCTCGATTATTGTGTTAAGATGTTTATACTCTACACTTAGTAGATTTGACACGTACCCTTGTAAAATGCACCGTAGGTGTGGTCCCACCAATTACCTCCCTTCACTCATTTTCCCCCCTCCTTTCCCCACCCCCTCCTCTTTCCCCTTCATCTTGGGCTGTAGTTAGGTTACAGCTTTCATATGGAAGTGTGGGTGATTATATATTGGTTTCATAGAAGAGCTGAATACATCGAATACTTTTTCTTCCATTCTTGGGATACTTTACTAAGAAGAATATGTTCCAGCTCCATTCATGTAAACGTAAAAGTGGTAAAGTCTCCATCTTTTTTAAGGCTGCATAATATTCCATGGTGTCCATATACCACAATTTATTGATCCATTCGTGGGTCAATGTACCCTTACTCCCTTGATGAACTATTCATTATTCAAAACTTTTCAAGTTGTATATGAGAATGAGAGCTCAGGTGATATTTAGGAAATCTAAAGATATGACTCAACACAAACCTTCTGTTTGGGCATCCTTAATGTTAGCTCCCCAGTTTAGCTTTCATGAAACCACTCAGTCTAAAACAGATGCCTAATGGGCATGTGCCTCTATGATTCTTGTCTTAAAAATATAGGATATAGTGTCCAAGGAATTATCTGGGAAATCTGAAGATGAAGATATACAAAATGAAAGAAAGAGAGTCCTGGAGCAACCTCAGGAGTTGCTGAATTCCACAGTGATTATTAAGGAACTAATTAAGGTAATGTCATTCAATGGCCAACATATGCTAGTTTCACTCCTACTTAAGAGTACGCCATTGGTGTCAAGGGCTCACTGTGGTTCTTCCAGTTCTATGTGTATTCTTTCAGTTGAAAAAGAAGAGATCCTGTAGAACTGAGGTAGTGATTCATAGGGGTCTGACATATTGGCGTTATTTTACCTATGAATATCCTTTACTTAATTATGTTTCCTGGAATTTTTTTTAGATCTATTTTACTTGTCCAATCATTCTGGCTGTAAAAAATATCTCCCTTGCAGTCCAAACTGGGGAGTGCTTTGGATTGCTTGGATTCAATGGAGCTGGAAAAACGACTACATTCCAAATTTTGACTGGGGAGGACAGTACTACTTCTGGGGATGTGTTCATTGATGGCTTTAGCATCACCAAAAATATTCTAAAGGTAAGATGCTATTACAGTCTATGAAGTGAGAATCATAATGACTCAGGGATTCAAGTAATAGGCAGATGTTTAAGGATAATATATAGGAATCAAGGAAGGTCTTGGTGTTGATGCAATCAGTGAATTTTTGAAAGAGAAATAGATTTTTGAAGAAACAGGGAAGCAGTAAGAGTAGAATCTAAAACAAGAGTGATTTGTGTGTGTGTGTTTATTGACACTGTCAGAGTAAAAGGCAAGTTCTTCCAACAGTACATCTAACTGATGCCATACAAGATACTGTAACAGTATAAGGATAGCAAGGCTAGGCAGAAAGAGAAGATTACCTGCAATTCAGTTATAACTGAGGACTTGGTACATCTCATGGAGAATTATGAAGCAAGATGTCCTTTCAGAATAGTCCTAAATCAAAGCAAGGTCATCAGCCTTTGTATCTCTGCATTATCCAGTCATTGGCTCACATGCCACCTGGAAGAAAGGATATAAAACTTGGGAAGCAAATAAATGTGGAGAGAATTGCAAGAAGAAAAGATGTTAAACTTACTAAATGTAGAATATAAATGTCTGAACATAGTAACTAAGAAAATGCCATGAAGGCTATGTTAACAGTTCAATTAAAATATTTCAAACTGTATATAAAACCAGCATATTGTACCTCATGATTGCGTTATTGTACACAGCTATGATTTAATAAAAAAAAAAAAAGAAGAAAAAGAAGAAGAGATGGTCAAAGAAGTCAAATGTCAAGAAATTTCAGGCAAGGTAAAGCCTGAATGGTATACATCCAATTTAGTAAATACATTTTCATTGATGAGGTTGGCAAAAATAATAGCATTAGGATTAGGTGGGTGGATGCAATGGCAACCTGAATAGTGTAATTCTTTCTTTTTCACTGCATATGGGCCACTATCACTATGGACCAGGAAAATGGGCTTGGGAGAGCCTGTATGCTGTAGGAAAAACAATAGTCTAGTAACCAGAAGTTAAGCTAAGAATATGGACTATACTTTGAAAAAAAATTGTTGTGAGGCGAAGAGAAGAATTAGAATTCAACCTTATGTTATAGAAAAAGACAACATATTTCATATGTTAAATAACTTGAGCACATTTATACTAGAGAGGATAAGTTGAAGAAATAGAGGAAGGAAATAATACATGATGGCAGGAGGTGGTTTGTTTCCACCAGGTATTCCTCACAGAGAAAGTGATATGTGGGTCTCCCCTAAATACTTTATCTGTACCACTTATCAAATCCCCTTCAGGGACATAAGGGTGGTATAAAACCATCCAGTTCCCTGACTATAAGAAATGGGCCAAAGAGCAAAGCTGAATTGGGAAACAAAGAGATAATCCATATAAAAATGTCAATTATGAACTGGGCTGCGATACCCATTCTTGTGCATATATCTTTATTGTAAAATGATTTTTGGTCATATTCTTTTCAGTAAAGAATCTCGAGAATGGAAGAAAAAGTGTGCAATGTACTCAATAATATTATGAAACCAATACATAATCACCCACACTTTCATACAAATGATAAAACACAACTATAGCCCAGAATGAAGGAGAGAAGAGGAGGGCAAAGAGAGGGGAGGGGTTTTCCAGGTGGAGGGAGGATAATTGGTGGGACCTCACCTATTGTGCATATTGCAAGGGTACATGTCAAATTTATTAAGAGTAGAGTATAAATGTCTTAACACAGCAATTAAATTAATGAGGTGAAGACTATGTTAACCCATTTGATGTAAGCACTCCAAATTGCATATAAAATCAGCACATTGTACCCCATAAATGAAGTAATGTACATAGCTATGATTTAATTAAAAAGTAAAAAAAAAAATCCATATAAAAAATGTCAAATTTAAAAAGAGACCAGAATATAAGCAAAATATGAGCCTTTTGCAATGACCGATCCTGAGTTCAGTAAAATCTAAGGGAACTCTTTCATGTCTCAGAGAATCTCTCCAAGTTTGGTATTCTAAAACTTTTTACGTGACAGATGGTGATATTTTTATTTACTTGGACATTTTGAAACTATCTTTAACCATTATCTTTTTATTATAATAAAAATTCACTGTATGAAAGTATCATTTTAAACTTTCTGAGTATACAATTCAATGGTGTTAAGTACATTCACATTCTTGTACTTCCATCACCACTAACTCCAGAACTGTTGCATTAACCCAAATTGAAAATCTGTACCCAGTAAACAGTAACTCTACATCTCTCCTTTTACCCCCTATAACTTACTGTTCTACTTTCTGCCTCTGTGAATACTAGGTATCTCATATAAGTAGAATTATATATGATTTGTGCTTTTATATCTAATATACTTTATCTGGCATAATTACTTCAAGACATACCAATGTACTAGAATTTCATTGTATGAGTATACAACATTTTGTTTATCCACTTATTCATTGATAAATATTTGGGTGGTTTGCTCCTTTTCACTACTGCATATAATACTGCTGTGAACATTTGTATACAATTACCTGTTTAAGCCCCTGCTTTCAATTATTTGGGGTATATATATCTAAAAGAAGATCTATGGTCATTTTAAAAGGAAATTAAAAGGAAATTCCATAGTGTATTCCACAGAAGCTGCATCATTTTATATTCATTTTATATTTATTTTATAAAATGATGATATCATTTTATCATCATAAGAGTTTCAATCTCTCTAGACCATCACTAACACTCCTTAATTTTTGCTTTGTCTTTTGTAATTAATAGCCATCTTAATGTGTGTGAGGTAGTAGCCCATTGTGGTTTCATTCCTTATTTGTTTTTGAGATAGCATCTTGCTCTGTTGCCTGGTCTAAAGTGTAATGACCTCGTATCTCACTGCAACCTTTCACATCTGGGCTCAAGCAATCCTCCTTCATCAGCCTCCTGAGTAGTCCCAGCTACGTGCCACCATACCCAGCTAATTTTTCTGTTTTTTGCAGAGAAAGATTCTCATCACTGTTTCTCAGGCTGGTTTTGTAGTCCTGACCTCAAGAGACCCTCCTGGTTTGACCTTCCAAAACTCTAGCATTACAGACATGAACCACTGCACTGGACACCATCATGGTTGTGACTTGCATTCCCCTATTTGTAATGTTGGGCATTTTTCCTGTGTTTATTGGCCATTTGTATATCATCTTTTGGAGAAATGCCTGTTCAAGTCATTTGCACAATTTTAAATTGGGTTTTTTGTTGTTAAGTTGAAAGTTTTTTTATATATTCTGCATATAAATCTCTTATTACATAATATACATGATTTGTAAATACATATTTTCTCCTATTCTGTGAGTTGCCTTTTCCAGTGTCTTTTGGTATATAAAAATTTTAATTTTATAATCCAATTTATCTAATTTTTTGTTGCCTGTAATTTTGATGTCATATTTATTCACGGAAATCATTGCCAAACTCAATGTCATGGCCACATTAGTAAGTCTCAGTTCAGTGACCAAACTAGTTCAAATCTACACTTATCAATCAACTTTGTTCTTGATATTTGATAGCTTTTCCCACTAAGAGACATGCTGAGCACAAATATGGATATTGTCAGATCCAATTTTAAATATAGGAGTGTCACTATTTGTTTAAATGTGGAAGTAGCAAAGGTTGTGTGACTTTATCAATTTTTAATAGTCCAGAATCAATGGAACCTTGACTTATATTCACAAGTCATATAGCTGGGTTCCATGTTTTTTGTTTCTTGTTGTTGGTTTTTTAACATAAGCCTTTATATCTTGTAGGGTCCCCTAGTTCCCCCCGTTTTCTATATTTGTCCTGACTGAGAAAACACAGGGTGTCTTACTACTCTGTGAGCAGGCTTGGACGTAAGATGGCTTGGACATAAGATGGCACCTGGAAAGTGCCAAGGAATGTCCTAAAACACTAATGTTTAAGTTGTTGACCCAAACTGAAGGATCAAACATGTCCTGACATGTAGAAATTATCCCTGACTCTCAGCTAAATTCTCAAACCTCTATACTCAAACTCCATAAGCCTACCCCCACCTTATGCTTATATACCTATATAAAACAGCATCTTTTTCTTGCTCTGTATCATGAGGACATCACAGCCTGCGTATATAAATTCTTCTAATGAATGCTAGTTTAGACAGTTCTTTAGTGCATCTTTCTTTAGAATCCAAATCAGCTCCACTTCAAATTGACTTGCGACAGTCATTTGTAGAATTCTGACCAATAAATTTGGGGCAATTCTGACCATCTCTTCAGTAGGACAGACTATAACTATATATTTCCCACACTAATCACTGCACTCATTGGGTCCCATAAGTTTTAGTATATTATATTTTATTTTCCCTCATCTTTAAGCATTTTCTAAATTCACCATGATTCCTTTTTTTTGATACATTGGTTGTTAAATTGGTTTAGCTAATTTATACAAATTTGTAACTCTTCCTGACTTTTTCCTATTAATGTTTTCAAAATTCATCCACTCGTGGTTGGAGATGATTGTACATATATCTTTTAAAATCTATTTAAATTTTGTTTGCAGTCTCAAATATGGTCTTTCCTGGAAAATGTTCTATGTGTACCTGAAAGGAATGTATAATTCTGTTGTTGAGTAGAGTGTTCTACATGTGTCTGTTATGCAGTTTATTGTGTTGTTTATGTCCTCTGTTTCCTTATTGATTATTGAGAATGGAGGAGTAAAGTCTCTAGTTATTATTATAGACTTGTTTCTCTCTTCAATTTTTGCTTCATATATTGTGATTATCTGCTATTAGCTATCTGAATGTTTATAATTGTTACATCTTCTTCCTGTGTTGAATCTTTTATTAAAGTGATATCTTTTGAATCTTGTCATATTTCTTCATTTTAAACCATTTTATCTGATATTAGTGTAGCCACCCACACTCCCTTTCAATTACTAAATGCATGGAATATCTTTCATTTTCAATCTATTTGTGTCATTGGACCTGAAGTGAGGCATATAGCTGGATCATTATTTTTAAATCTATCTTCCAATCTCTGTCCTTTTACTAGAGATTTTAAGTCATTTACATTTAAAATAATTACTCATAAGGAAGAACATCTATAATTTTTGCCATTTTTTAATATACCTGATAGGTTTTATCTCTTATATTTCCTGCATTGATATCTTCCTTTGTATTTAGTTGATTTTTTTATAATAAAATGTTTCAATTCATTTCTCATTTCCTTTTCTTTGTTGCTAAAGGAAGATTAAAGTTATAACACTCTAATTTGAATCTATACCACCTAAACTTCAGCAACGTAAAAAATAAACTTTTGCTTTACACCCACATCATCTCTTTTCATTGCTGATGTCACAAAATTACCTCTTTATACACTGTGTGCACAAAACCTAAATAAATAATTATTTTAAATGCAGTGGTTTCTTAAATTATGTAGAAAACAAAGTATGGACTTACAACCCATAGGCTGAATGTAATAATTTCAAAAAATTTGTCAGTCTCTTAAACCATGTAAAAAATAAAAAGTGGTATTGCAAACTCTTGTCACAGTATTATCAGCCTTGATAGTTGCCATGTATTCAACCATCATTTGGATTTTTACTTCTTCGTATGGTATCAAGTTCCTGGCTAATGTCTATTTTTATCACCTTGCAGGATTCCCTTGAGCTTTTCTTTTTAATAGCAGTTCTAAGGGTCTAGAGTCAACAAACTATTAACTTTTATTTATCTGGGAATCTTGTTAGTAATTTCTTCCTCACTCTTACAATAGTTTTGCTGGATATAGGATTCTTATTTGACAGTTTTCTTCTTTTTGTACTTTGAATATATTGATCTACTACCCATAGCCTCCAAAGTTTCTGACGAGAAATCTTCTGATTATCTCACTGAGGAGCCTTTTTTATGTGATTAGAGGATCAGCTTGAGATGTTAAAATAAGTTCTTCTTGGAGCTTTTCTAACATACTCCATTCCTTGGACATTTGTGGTAGTTTCTAATTTTCTTTATAAATGCAGTTGTTTTTAATGTCCTATCTTTATAGTGTGGATCCCAAATGAGAGAAAATGGAAAATGCAGGGGAATTTGGAAAGGGAACTAGTTCTTTAAATCCCCTGGAAGTCACTTCAGAGGGGGAGAGGCTTACACTGTACCAAGAGTTTAAGATCATGAATAGTCAATCACTGTAAATGATTTAGTAATTCAATGTAATGTAAATTGATAGCTTTTTCTCTAACTTGCAAGGTATGTGTAACTGAATGCAAATCAACAGAATGGTTTAACTAATTGCTACAGTAATACTCTTTGAAGCCTCAAGTTGGGGGGTCAAAAAGGGGGTTTGGAAAAGGCTCTGCTTCTGGTTCAGTCTTACTATAGAACTAGACGTACATGTGCAAAATACATCTGTGGTGAGCTTGTCCCTGGGAATTCCTGATTAATGAGGGAAATTTCTCATATTCTAATACTCCTCAAAATTGAGCAAGATCTAAAATTTTATTTTAGCTTCTTTATCCCCAAGATCATTAAAACTGAATTAGGAACTCTATTATCCCAATGTCCTACAATAGATTCAACAGTTGTAATTTTGTAGCCTTTAGGAAAATAAATATTGGTAGAACTTTTAAAAGCTTTTGGTCTTTCATCTCATCCATGGATATACAGTGAAATAAAAGACTTGTGTTTTTACTTAAGACAGTTCTTGTAATTAGGTAAGGTCAAGAATTGGCTATTGCCCTCAATTCGATGCCTTGTTGGAATACATGACTGCTTGGGAAATAATGATCATGTATGCCAGATTGTGGGGACTCTCTGAGCACCAGATTAAGCCATACGTGAAAAAATGTTTGCATTCACTGGAACTGGAGCCTTATGCTGACAAGCTTATTAGCACCTACAGGTGAGTCATTATGCTGTTCTTTTTTGTAAATGCTGCTAATGTTGAAGTGCTTCCCTGTGTTCCTGGTTTTTCAAATAAATGTCCACATCTTCTTGTAAGTCATTATGCTCCCAATTACATAATACTAAAACCATTTACTGTTCTGCTAGGTTTTAGTTGTCATTAATAAGACATAAATGTATTAATAATTCCAAATCTTTTCCTTATAGAGATGAACCTCAAAATCTTAGTTATATTTAAACTGTTGCCTCTGAACCTCAAAATAAAAGTCTTCTTCCTATTGTCCCCATGAGTCTTTATCTCAAAAATAAGGAGAAATGTAGTCTCTTGGAATTAAGATGGGATTTATGTGTCTGGGAATCTATGACAACCTAAAATCATGTAAATAAATGCTGTTGATAATGTTGTCAAAATCAGTAACATAAATGTCATTACTTGACATCTCTATTTAAAATGAATTGGAATATACCCTTTACTTTGGACTGCTAATTTATAAAGTCATATCTAACCAGCATTAAGGATTTCCATGTTTAGCATTTTCTGGGACTCTCAGCATTTGAGATATTTGTGCTCGCTCCTTCCTATCAGTAAATAACTGACATATAGAGCCTCCTCTTTGCCTACTTACTCTCTCCTTCTTTGACCATATAGTGGAGGAAACAAACGTAAGCTCAGTACTGTTATTGCCATAATGGGAAGGCCCTCAGTCATCTTCCTGGATGAGCCATCAACTGGCATGGACCCAGTAGCCCGACGCCTGCTCTGGAACAAAGTGACACAGACACGTGAAAGTGGAAAGACCATCATTATAACTTCCCACAGGTGTGGCTTATTTGGAAGCTCGGTTAAGTGTTGGAAGCAATTTTAGTGGCTGTAAGAGCTAATTATTTGGGTGCAGGACTATTGGATAGTGAATTTGCTTCAGTACGTGAGCTCCTTACTAGGTGTTAGGATTCATGCTAATCCTAATGAATGAAATGGACAGGAATCCTTATTTAATTAAAAAAAATTAAGACTGAGCAGACGATAAAACTTCAGGAGACATTTTTTGTGAAGATTGTTCACTCTATTATTAAATATCTGAAAATTCCCTCTTTTCAACTACAAACTTCATGATTGGCAAATGGAACTTGTGATTGAAAATAGGATCACAAAATCCTGGCTCTGATTAAACTACATAGTGTTCTCCAAAGGAGGAATTTTTAGCCTTACAATAATATGCTTTATTTTCTTTTTTTGCAAGTATGGAGGAATGTGATGCCCTCTGTACCAATCTAGCTATCATGGTGAAGGGAAAGTTCATGTGCTTGGGAAGCCCTCAGCATCTCAAGAGCAAGTTCGGCAATATTTACATCCTGAAGGCCAAAGCCAAGACTAAGGATAAGTTAGAGGATTTTAAAATGTTCATCACAATGACATTTCCAGGTGAATTAATTTGTGCTCACTTTTTTTGAAATGTGTTAAATTATATTTCTTGTTCTCCCCATCCACATGATGAATACTCATCTCAGTATTGGTTATAGGGATTATGATGTGTCTATGGCACATGCAATTGGATATGTCCATTAAAAATTGACATATTTGCTTATGCATTCATTTGGCAGATATTTTTGAGTACTTATTGTATCACCTCTGTTTGATGTGGTACCCAAGCACCATAACCAGAAACCCTACAAAACCTCATTTATATGAACTATCCTGGTAACTTGTTCTGTCCAAAGGAAGGACACTAAACACAGACCTATCCTCAAGCGTAAGACATAAGCACTTTAATGGGAATGTGGATTTGAGACATATTCTCAGTGATAAAGTGGTTATTGCCCAATCCTTCCTTCCATTATACTTGAGCAAATAGCTATTCAAATATGACATTAGCTGTGGGTCTGTCATATGTGGCTTTAATAATTTTGAGGTACATTCCTTCTACACCTAGTTTGTTGAGGTTGTTTAACATAAAAACATCAATAGATGCTTTCTCTTCATCTATTGAAATGATCCTAAGGTCTGTGTTTTGTCTCTTTTTATGTGGTGATACATACTTATTAATCTACATGTGATGAATCATCCTTGCACTCCTGGGATGAAACTCATTGAGTCCTAGTGAATTACTTTTTGACATGCTATCAAATTCAGTTCACTAGTATTTTATTGATGATTTTTGCAATATTCATAAGGAATATTGGTCTATAGCTTTTCTTTTTTGTTGTTTCCTTTCCTTGTAATCTGTTGTTTCAAGGTCAGTAACATTTTTTTCTTATCAAGGTGATACTGATTTTGTAGAATAAGGTAAGGAGAATTCCCTATTTTTTTTTTTTTTATTTTGAGACACAGTCTCACTATGTCACCCTGGGTAGAGTGCTGTGGTGTCACAGCTCACAGCTCACCCTCAAACTCTTGGGTTGATATTATGGAATAATTTCTACAGTATGGGTACCAGCTCTTTCTTGTATGTCTGGTGGAATTTTTTGCTATGAATTCATCTGGTCCAGGCCTTTTATTTGTTGGAAGATTTTTTTATTACTGCTTCAAGCTTTCTGCTCATTTATGATCTTTTCAGGAGTTCTATTTCTTCCTGACTAAGTCTTAGGAGGTTGTGTGTTTTTAGGAATGTGTCCATTTCCTCTACCTTTTCTAATTTATGTGCATAGAGATTTTCATAGTATTCATAGATGATATTTTGTATTGCTATGTATCAATACAAAATGATACATTTTCTTTTCTTATTGAGCTTATTTGGATCCTTTCTCTTCTATTTCTGGGTATTCTCATAAGAGGTCTGTTGATTTTGGCCATCTTTCCTAAGAACCAACTTTTCATTTACTGTCCTTTTGTATTATTTTTTGTTTCCCATTTAATTTAGTTCTGCTTTGACTTTTGTTATTTGTTTTCTTTTGTTCTATTTGGGTTTGGTTTGCTTTTCATTTTCTAATTCCTAAGATACATCATTAAGTTTTTCATTTGTGATCTTTCTGTCTTTTAGGCTATGAATTTTCCCCTTAGTACTGCTCTTGCCAAATCCCATAGATGCTGACAGCTTGTATCCCCTTTGTTGCACAATTCAAGGAATCATTTGCTTTCCATATAATTTTTTTATCAACCCAGTAGAAATAGGGACATACACCAATGGAACAGAAAAGAAAATTCAGGTATGCAAACTCTGACAATTAAGTTCAGAAACTTGCCACTGTGTACTTAACATTGGCAACACTGTACAAATAACTCAGTAAAATCTCATAACCTTGGTATATCAGTGTCTCACAACTGTATTCATGTCAATTGTGGCAGTGTCTTACTGACAGGTATTCGTTATTGTTGTCACATAATTTTGTGTACCATCACCAGAATATTGGAAGTTGAATTAGAGCAATGAACAAACATTAAATTTCTTGTTAATCTTGGCAAAAGTGGAAGTGAAATGAGGGACATTTTAGTCCAAGTTTATGAGAATAATGGCATGAAGAAAACGGCAGTGGGCTCGGCCTCATAGCTCAGTGGTTAGGGCACCCACCACATACACTGAGGCAGGCGAGTTCGGATCTGGGCCTGCTAAACAACAATGACAGCGACAACAACAACAATAAAAAATAGCCAGGCATTGTGGTCGGCACCTGTAGTCCCAGCTACTTGGGAGGATGAAGCAAAAGAATTGCTTAAACCCAAGAGTTTGAGGTTGCTGTGAGCTATGACGCCATGGCACTCTACCAAGGTTGACATAGTGAGACTCTGTCTCAAAAAAAAGAAAAGGAAAGGAAATGAAAGAAAAGGGCAGGGTAAAAATGTATTAAATATTTTCATGAGAGGAGAGAAAGTGTCACTAAAGAAGAGTGGTTAGGGAAGCCAGTAATAAGGAGAACGGATGAAAACCTTGTACAAATTCATTGAACTGTGTGTGAAAATCATTGGCTGACTGTGAAAAGCATAGCAGACCAAGTAAAACAGATCGATAGAAAAACAGAGAAATCTTAACTGAAAATTTTGATGTGAGAAGAAGATAGGCATGCGGCCTTCAGACATATGAAAAAATGCTCATCATCTTTAATCATCAGAGAAATGCAAATCAAAACTACTTTGAGATACCATCTAACTCCAGTGAGACTAGCCTATATCACAAAATCCCAAGACCAGAGATGTTGGTGCAGATGTGGAGAAAAGTAGGGTTGAAGTTTGCCATGACCTTTTGGAGAGGGAAGATGATATTTTGGACTATGTTATCAAGGGTGATGAAAAATAAACATACCAAAACAACCCTGAGACAACGCATAAAAGTACACAATGGAAGACAACCAATATTCTCCATGACCAAAAAAGTTCCATCATCAAAATCAAGAGACAAAATGATGTTGTTAACCTTTTTTGATATCAGAGGGACTGTTTATTAAGAATTTGTACCAACTGGAAAATTAACCAAGTTTTCTATTTGAAAGTGTTACAAAGGCTACATGATAAAGTTAGATGAAAACAACCTAAACCTTTCCCCAACAACTCATGGCTCTTATATCAAAACAATATACCAGTTCACACAGCACTGTCTATGAGGGAATTTTTAGCCAGTAAAAAAAAAAACCGTATTGAGACACTCTCCCTACTCATCAGATTTGGCACCCAATGACTTTTTTCTTTACCCAAAGATAAAGGAAATATTTAAAGGAAGACATTTTCATGACATTCAGGATATCAAGGGTAATACAATGATAGCTCCAATAGTCATCCCAAAAAGATTTCCAAAATTGCTTTGAAGGGTAAGGTAAGATACCCTTCATATACTAGGCACTGATATTGGTGCATAGGTTCCCGATTATGGTACTTTGCAGGTGACCATAATGATACTCAGCAATTGTCAGGTAAAACCATCTCTACATAATTGTATTAACACAATAACTAAGAAAATGCCAGGAAGGCTATGTTAACCAGTGTGGTGAAATGTGTCAAACTGTTTATAAAACCAGTGTATGATGCCCCATGATTGCATTGATGTACACAGCTATGATTTAATATTAATGAAAAAACCATCTCGACCTACAACCAACTGATCTTTGACAATAGATAACAACTGGATTAAAGAAGCCTTATTCAATAAATGATGCTGGGAAAATTGGATAGCCACATACAGAAGTATGAAACAGGATTCCTGTCTCTCACCACTTACAAAAATTGACTCAAGATGGACCAAAGAGATAAATAAATGTAAGCCACAAAACCATAAAAATTCTAGAAGAAAATGTAGGAAAAACTGTTCTCAATATCAGATTAGATAAAAAGAATAAAGGACAAAAGATCTAGTAAACAATCATAAAACAAATAATAAATTGATAGTGGAAATGTCTTACCTATCATTAACTACCTGGAATGTAATTATATTCTTTGATTAAAAGTCATAAACTAGACACAACAAAAAGAAAACTATAGGACAATATTGCTGATGAACATAGATAAAACTGCTCAGCAAAATATTAGCAAACAGAATTCAACAACACATTAAAAAGATTACTCACCATGAACCAGTGACATTCATCCCAGCAAATGTGAGGAAGGTTCAACATACATGTATCAATCCATGTGATACATCATATCAACAGAACGAAGGACAAAAACCACATGATCATTTCAATTGATAATGAAAAAAGCATTTGATAAAATTTAATGTTCCCTCATGATAAAAACTCTCAAAAAGAAACTGAGTAAGTATCATCCTGAATGGGAAAATACTGAAAGCCTTTCCTCAAGATCTGGAACAAGACAAGGATACCAACTTTTACCACTATTATTCAACATACAGGTAGAATTTCTAGCTAAAACAATTAGAAAAGAGAAAGAAATAAAGGACATTTAAATTGTAAAGGAAGAGTCAAAGTATCCTTGTTTGCAAATTATATGTGCTTGTATCTGGAGAAACCTAAAGACTCCACAAAAAAAAAACTTTTCTAACTGATAAAGAAATTCAATAAAGTTGTACAATATAAAATCAATATACAAAAATCAGTTGCATTTCTATATGCCAACAGAAAACAATCTGAAAAAGAAGCTAGGAAATCAATCCTATTTACAACATCACAAATAAAAATTTGCCTACAAATGAATTACCCAAAGAAATGAAGGATGTCAAAAATGAAAAAATAGAAAACATTGATGAAAGAAATTGAAGAAGACACAAAAAAATGGATGGATATTCCATGTTTTTGGATTGGCAGAATCAATATTATTAAACTATCCATACTTCCCAAAGCAACCTAAAGATTAAGTGAAATCTCTATCAAAATACCAATAAAAACCTCCAAAGAAATCAAAAAGTTAATCCTACAATTTATGTGGAACCACAAATAACCCAGAATAGTCAGTCATCCTGAACAAAAAGAACAAAACTGGAAGAATAAGATTACCTGACTTCAAATTATACTACAGGGCCATAGTAAGCAAAACTGTACAGTACTGCCATAAAAACAATTACATAGACCAATGGAAGAGAATAGAGAACACAGAAATAAATCCACAAATATCTAAGTGACTTTATCTTCAATAAAGACATCAAGAACATACAGTGGAGAAAGGATTGTCTTTTCAATAAATGGTGCTGAGAAAGCTAGATATCCATTTGCAGAAGAATGAAACTAGATAATTATCTCTCACCATACACATATACTAAAATCAAATAAAAATGAATTAAAGACTTAAATTTAAAACCTGAACCTGTGAAACTACTAAAAGAAAACATTGGAGTAATACTTTAGGACATTGGTCTGGGCAAGGACTTCTTGAGCAATATTCCCACGGCACAGGCAACCAAAACAAAACAAAGGTATCATATCAAGCCAAAAAGCTTCTGCACAGCAAAAGGAACAAGCAACAAAGGGAAGAGAGAACCCAAATAATGGGAGAAATTATTTGCATACTACATATGTGACAAGAGACTAATATTAGTTATAGTCTCTAATAAGAGAGAGACTTTTAGTCTCTTGTCATATGTATATATGTCAATAGAACATACAAGGAGTTCTAACAACTCAATAAGAAAAAATCAAATTATTTGATTAAAAAGTTGGCAAAGTATCTGAAAAGACGCTCAAAAAAGACATACATGTACATATATGTACTATTCTCCCTTAAAAAATAAATCCTGTCACTTTTTACAATGTGGATGAACCTGGAGGACATTAAGTTAAATGAAATAAGCCAAGAACAGAGAAAGAAATGCCACAGGATCTCACTTATATGTGGAATCTAAAAAAGTTCAGTTCCTACAGAAGTGGAAAGTAGAATACTTGAGTAGTTACTAGGGTTGGAGCTGGGGGGGGTGGGTGGGGGGTTGGAGTTGGAAGTTGTTGGTAAAAGGATACAAAATTTCAGTTAGCAGGAATAAATTCAGATGATCTATTGTATAATATGGTGACTATAGTTAATAATAATGTATTTTGTTCTTGAAAACTTCTACTCTTTTAGAGTAGATTTTAAGTTTTCTCAACACAGAAAAATGGTAAGTATGTGAGGTAATACATATGTCAATTACCTTAATTTAGCCATTCCACAATGTTTGCATATTTCAACACAACAATCTTTACACAATAAATATACACAATTTTGATCTGTGAAATTAAAAAAAACCTCTTCAATAGCAAGAAAAAAAAAAGCAATACCCATAATAACAATTCAAGTATTGGTTACTTTTATGGGAGTATAGAGGCTGAGAAGCTGCACTGAGAATGAATGAGTTACCATTACTTGACCTGGATGGGATGGTTTCATCATGGATTGTTTAGAATGATTCATTAAGCTTTTTGCTTAAAGTATTTCACAATAAGGAGCTTTGCATGATCATGGAGACAATATGTGCCTATGATTAATATTAAGAAAATCCACAAACCATTACAAACATATATTTTTTCCTTGAAAACATTTTAAATCCAAGTTGATTCCATTTGCACAAATATGTAAATAGGTACTGATAAGCTGTTTGTTCTGAATTAAGGCTGGATACCACCCTTATCACTCTATCAGTAGATTTTTACCTATGTAAGAAACAAGAGCACATGGTCTGACTTTGGTGATTATTTCACATGGCAGAGAGATTACATAATCACTGGAATAGTGAGGAGATCTTGTCTTATTCTCTCCACAAAACACACTGTACAAGCATAAACACATCCAGGAGGAAAACCCTTCCAGTTCATGTTCTTAGCACAAGGTTTAGAAATAAAGTCTTATAGTAACAGTGGAATTTTAGAAGGCTCAGGATTTTTACGCTGGACACATGAGCTGACATTTTTATTGTACCTAAAAGCCTTCCCTTAATAATTGCTATGAAAGCCACATAATAAGATTATTTCATAAGGATTAAATCTGTTGTTGAAAGAATTAGCTATGTCATGTATGCCAAAAAGAGTGGGTTATTGGGTCACATCCCCTTTTTTATTAACCCATTAATGCCAGAGGTTGAAATTTTGAATTTTTTTCATGACTTTTTGACAAGCTCCCAGCATGCTGGTATCTGCAGCAGTGGCTAACTCTGCATGCCACATGATAACATGTACCCTCAGGAGGAACACATGTGTGAAAAATCAGACTCAGTGATGACCTTGAGCAGTAGTATATAAATAACTCCCATGTCACTACCATTCCAGTAATGGAACATGAGGCATAAGTGGGTAAACACCATCTCTTCACACTTCCACTGTATATAATTAAGTAAATGTAGCAATATTTTGGAAATTTAAAATGAAATTTATAAGATTATTCACCTGTCCTATTTTCCTTTCTTAGATAGTGTCTTAAAGCATGAGAATCAAGGGATTCTTAACTACTACATTCCCAGAAAGGACAATGGCTGGGGACAGGTGATGGTAAAACCCATGCCCTTCTAACATTACAGTGTTAAAAAAGCATTAACGATGGATAGTATTTGGGATTCTGGCATGTTGAATAGAATCCAGGCATTGAGAGAGGAGCAGAACCTTTAGGTTACTTTTTAGATAACCCTACAGTTTAATTGCTTTAATTTACGTTCCTAAATCCCATTATCAGTCTATGTCCATTAAGAGAATGGGGACTGCCTCCTCTGGGTTTCTCAATTATCTATTTATTTTACTTTCTCACCTCCCCTCTTCTGTTCCTTTGTTCACCAACATAAACATGACAAGAATTGGGGAAGATGTAGGAGAGGTTTGTCTGGGTTGGCAGCTGAAGGGGAGATTGTGATGGTAACTGCATTTTTGTTGTTGTTGTTGTTAAAGGTGTTTGGCATTTTGGAGAAAGCTAAAGAGCAATTTGATTTAGAAGATTATTCTATCAGTCAGGTAACACTGGAGCAAGTCTTCCTGAGCTTTGCTGACGCAGATAACAGCAGAAGATAATGAAAAACAAGTGCCATGAAATTCAGCTGCAACCAGTGACCCTTTATGTCTTTCATAGACTATGATTGATGCCTAGAGGGATGTTCCTGTGTGTGTATATATCAGTATAAATATATTTATGCAATAAAAATGTTCCCAAAGAGAAAGTTTGTCCCCTTCTTTGCAGATTTAGATGAGTAGAAAAGGTATTCAGCATGTGCAAATATAAGGACATTTGAAGAAATACCTGTTTTCTTTCCTAGAGCTATGAAAAGAGGAGCAATTATTGGGATAGGAACAGGGGTATGTTGATGAGTATTCTGAATGTTTGAATAGAAACATCCAGAAATAATGGCACTGTCAGAGGGAACAGCCCAAAGAACAATAGCTTTATGTTTTAGTAGTTATTATGGATAACAAGAAATAAGGCATGGAACAAATCAGCATGTGGATATGTACACATGTGCATGTGTACACAACCACATGGATGTGCATGCACATATACAAATAAACACATACATACATAAATATATGCATAGATATGTACATACATGTATATACATGCACATATACATACATAAATATGTAGATACACACACACCAGTATCATTCCCCAAAATGTCTAATTTAAATCAATATAAATATTTGAGGAGTGAATTAAGTTAATATTTTCAGAATCCAAAATAAAGTTCTTATGATTCAATTGCACAATAACTTTGGCAGTCCATGACCAGAAAGAAAAATGTCTTTAAAGATAGTAGGTTTTCCCTTCCTGCTTCACCTGTAATAAAGAAGGAAATAAGAATAAATGGAATGAAGATTAGGGAGACATATTTTCTTCTGATTCCTATCCAGCCAGATGGAGTTCCCCAGTATGCAATAGGAGAGCTATAATCATCTCTCCAGGATTCATTGGAAGATAAGCAGACAATGAAAACATTCCTCGTGGAACTGACAGATGGAAAGAGTTCATGAAGCTGCCCTATTGTGGGGTGTTTTATTAATGTCTTCAAATAATTAGTTGGACATTGTAAATTATAAAGGATATCTTTCATAAATATATCTCACAATCCTATTCTTTTTAGATAAGAAGGGTATTTTAATTTGTTTCTGCGAAGGATATAAGAATATGAACAGTCTCCAATTAAATTAATAGCTTTTTCTCTGGCTACCTGGGCTATGTATGCCTGAATGTACATCAATAGAGTAGTTAAACTTATTGCTACAGCAATGCTCATTGCAGTCTCCAGTTTGATAGGCTGGGGAAAAATTTGCTTCTAATTCAACCTTATAATGGAACAAAACATGCATATGTCTGTGCAAGTTGAACAACACAAAAGTTTCCATAATTATTATGCTCCCTGGAGCTCCTAATTAATGATGAAAATATCTTGTATTATAATACTCCTCCAAATTGAATGGGCTCTAAAATTTTATTTCTAACTCCTTTATACCCAAGATCTTTAAAACTGAATTAGGGAAACTATTATCCCAATACTCTATAATAGCCATAATTTTGTAGCCCTTTAAGAAAAAGATGTATCTGTAAGATTCTTAAAAGCATAGCCTGGAGACCTGTTGGTCTTCCATCTCATCCATGGATATACAGTAGTGTGGTATTATGATGGGTATATTGGTTTTTATCATGGTTCCTGAGTCATAAATCCCATACTCCTTATTATAATATTGGAGTGCTTTAGGCCTCAAGAGCAGGCCTGAGGAGAAAGAATCTCTTTCTCTGACCTTCTTCTGTTCTCCCTTCACCTGTCCAAGGCAAGAATCCAATCTGATTGTAGATTTCATTCTAGAGAGAGTCTTGTGCCATGCCCTGTAGGAGGCCAGGAAGAACCTGAAGAGAAAGGTCTTTCTGGGCTTAGATCATGCACTTTTTTGTACAATCACATTTGTACACAGTTGTCAATCATGCCAAAGTAACAGAGCCTCTGTAAAAACCCAGGAAGACTAGGTTCAGAGACCATCTTGATAGCTGAACACCTGGAGAGTGGTAAACCCAGGGAGTGCGTGGAAATGTTGTGCCTGCACTCACCTTACACAGCTGTTCATCTGTATCCTCTGTAATATCTTTTATAACAAACTGATACGTAGGACACCTGAAGCAAGATGGCAGCCAAGGAACAGCTTCTCAGCTTCTCAAGTAATATTAGTGAGAGAAGATTCCAGGCACCTCTGGCTTGTGGGTTTGGCCCAGAAAAACCCCTTTGGGGATGTAGGGAGGCAGCAAAAGACTTCTGGACCCCAGGAGGAGGACAAAAGCAATGGAGAAGTGGCAAGTGGCTGCACTGGGTCTGAGGCTGTGGCGGCTGCCAGGGCACTAGCTACAGCAACAAGATTGCAGACAGGTTCGATCCTATAATTCCTTTACTAGGTTTATACCCAGAAGACCAAAAATCACAATATAACAAAGACATCTGTACCAGAATGTTTATTGCAGCCCAATTCATAATTGCTAAGTCATGGAAGAAGCCCAAGTGCCCATTGACCCACAAATGGACTAGCAAATTGTGGTACATATATACCATGGAATATTATGCAGCCTTAAAGAAAGATGGAGACTTTACCTCTTTCATGTTTACATGGATGGAGCTGGAACATATTCTTCTTAGCAAAGTATCTCAGGAATGGAAGAAAAAGTATCCAAAGTACTCAGCTCTACTATGAAGCTAAATTAACTATAGCACCAACTATAGCACAAGACTATGGGGAAAGGGCCAAGGAAGGGGAAGGGAGGTGGGAGGTTATGGTGGAGGGAGGTTATGGTGGAGGGAGGGTAATGGATGGGGCCACACCTACGGTGCATCTTAGAATGGGTACAGGCAAAACTTACTAAATGCAGAATGCAAATGCTTACATACAGTAACTAAAAAAATGCCATGAAGGCTACGTTGAACAGTTTGATGAGAATATATCAGATTGTATATGAAACCAGCACATTGTACCCCTTGATTGCACTAATGTACAGAGCTATGATTTAACAATAAAAATAAATAAATTAAAAAAAAAAAAAAAAAGATTGCAGACAGGGAAAATCTTCCCTGTGGGTTGTTCTCTTTTGTTGGACTTGAGCACTTAATTGAGCTATCTTGGGAGACCTTGGGCGAGTGTGCAAGTGATTTTGAGAGGTCTCCAGAGGCCAGGATTGAGCCGCTGGGCCAGAAAAGAGTTTTCATTGTTTGGTTCCAGGCCATGTGTAGCCATTGTAGGATTCTTTGGGCTCCACCCTCAGGGTCCCAGAGCAAGGCCCATGCTGGGAGACCTTACGCTAATGATCAAGAGACTGAACGACACCCAGAAGCCAGGCCTGAGATACTAGTGAAGAATGGGGATTTCATTCTTGGCAGTAGGAGAGCTGCCTTGCAGCCTCAGCCCTCATGGGCATAGAGTGAGGCCAGTTTGGCAGGCCTGATAAATGGGCAGCCACATCAGGAGAGATCTCAGCAACACATGCTTTCCTGGAAAAGCCTCTGCTTAGCCAAGGGTCATAGTTTAAAGTGTCTTTTAAGTGGGCTGAGGAGAGAATCAGGATCTCAACCCCATGGGGTTAGAGAGCAAAAGTAGCACAAAGAGGCTTCCAGTCTCCATCCTATACAGCTGTATTACCATTGTAATTACCATCTCATACCCCTGAAGATCACCTGTTGCTCAGGCATTATTCAGCAAGATATATATATATATAAAATTAAAAAGGCAACGATGAAAATGATATGCACTAGAGAAATGAAGAAAAAAGATAAAGCTAAGGGGGAAAACTTTGAAATAAAAAAAAGAAAACTAAAGCAAAAATAGAGCAATATCTATTGCTCTGTTTTCTTTTATTTATTACAAAGTTTTCCCCTAAATTTTTATTTTTCTTTTTTCTTCATTTATTTAGTGTATATAATTTTCACTGTTGCCTTTTTAATAATAAGAGCTTCACTTTTCCTAGTTTTCTGCCCCTATTTGTTTGTTTGTTTGTTTGTTTTTCCCAATTTTATCCTCTAAGGTTTTTTATTTGTTTCTTTTGGATTGAGTCATGGTATTTTTGTTTTTCCTCTCAATTTGGTAGAGATGGGGTACTGTGTCTCCTGAGGCTAGTAAAGAGCTCCACACAACCCAGCACCCCAAGAGGTTCGGGCTTTTAAGGTGAGGGTCAAAGTACCCTAATATACACCCCTATTACTCCTGTCTCCCTCTTTTCTTTTCTTATCTTTTTTGCAATCTTCCCCTTTATTCACCCCTCCTTTTTTTCCTCTCTCTCTCTTTTTTAATCTTTTTGCCCTTCTTGCTCTTCAATCTTCTCATCCTTTTAGTCCTGTACTAAAAGGACACATCAACATCTTCAGTCAGAGGCACAGCAACTTAAACAGCAAGAGGAAGTGAAAGAAAAATTGAGGCAAGGAAATAAACAAAGGAAAACTCTCATGAGGAAGACACAGCAGAAAAATCCTGGCAACATGAAAAGCCAGACCAGAGCAACCACCCCACCAAGAGAACATGAGGCAGCTGCTGCAGAGGATTCCACCTATAAAGAAATGTTAGAAAAGACAGAAGGGAAATTTAAAATATAGATGACAAAAACAATGAAGGAAATTGCTGAGAAAGTACAAAAGGAAATCCAAGAACAGAATGAAGTAAAACATGAACAATATGAAGAATATAGAAAAGATATAGCAGAGCTAAAGAAATTGATGAAGTCAATTAGGGAACTTAGAGATGCAGTAGAAAGTATCAGTAACAGATTGGACCATGTAAAAGAAAGAATCTCAGAAATAGTGGATAAAGCTCTTAAGCTAGCTCAGATACTTAAAGAGTGAGAGAAAAAGAGACAGAAAGCAGAATGCTGACTAACAGAATTATGGGACTTCATGAAGTGTACAAACATGTAAGTTATAGCTATCCCAGAAGGGGAGGAAGGATGCCCCAGAGGAATGGAAGCCATACTAGAGAAAATTATAAATGAAAACTTCCCAACTATCACCAAAGATTCTGACACACTCCTTTCAGAGGGATATTGGACCCCAGGTCGTCTCAAGTCAAATTGAGCTTGTCCAAGACACATTGTGATCAACCTGTCTAAAGTCAAGACAAAAGAAAAGATTCTACAAGCTGCAAGGAGTAAGTGCCAATTGACCAACTTGGGCAAACCTATCAGGGTGACTGCAGACTTCTCCAATGAAACTTTCAAGCCAGAAGACAATGGTCATCTACATTTAATCTACTTAAACAAAACAGTTTACAACCCAGAATTCTATATCCTACTAAACTAAGCTTTAAAACTGATGGAAAAATCAAACCTTTTATTGATAGGCAAACATTGAGAAAGTTTGCCACAACAAGACCAGCTCTACAGGAAGTACTTCAACCTGTTCTACACACTAACCATCACAACGGACTGTCAGCAAAGTAAGCACTCAGAAACTAAGGACAAAACCTAGCTTCCACATGATGCAAAAGATAAAACTAAGCAATGCACTTTCACAAAATAACATGAATAGAATACCACCACACTTATCAATTCTCCAATGAACGTGAATGGCTTGAATTCCCCACTGAAGAGGCATAGACTGGCTGATTGGATGAAAAAAAACACAAACCATCCATTTTCTGTCTGCAGGAAACACACTTAGCCTCAGAGGACAAATAAAAACTCAAAAGTTAAGGGATGGAAGATAATTTTTCAAGCAAACAGAATTCAGAAGAAAAGAGGGGTTGCACTCTTATTTTCAGATACAAGTAAATTTAAACCAACTACAGTATGAGGACAATTAAGGACATGGTGGGGGTGGGGGAAGAGGAGAGAAGAGAGAGAAGAAGAAGAGAGGGGTGGGAAAAGGAAGAAGAGAGAGAGGGAAGGAGGGAAGGGGTGGGTCCTTGGTGTGTGCCACACCTTTTGGGGGCAAGACACGATTGCAAGAGGAACTTTACCTAACAAATGCAATCAGTGTAACCTGGCTTATTGTACACTCAATGAATCCCCCACAATTAAAAAAAAAAAAGCTGTGCTATATATATATATACCTTATATATCTCTTAGGTCAAGATATATATATATATATATCTCATAGAATATTATTCAGTCATTAAAAAAGATGGAGACCTGGGAGGCGGAGCAAGATGGCAGCCGAGTAACAGCTTCCTTGCATCTGGGCACCGTGAGTCTGGGGATATAGGACTCCAGGCATCTCTGGCTGGTGGGATCTGCCTATCATCACCCCTGAGAGGATACAGGGAGTCAGCGAGAGACTTCTGGACCCCAAGAGGAGGACTAAAACAGTGGAAAACCGGCAAGTGGTCGCGTGTGTTCAATCCATCTAAACCCGCCTGCAACTGTAAGTTCAGTAGCAGCGAGACTGCAAACCAGAAAGGCCTTACCTGTGAACTGTTTTGGTGTCTTTGGACTTGGCACTCAGCTGAACTGCCTTGGGGAGAGCCTGAGTGGGAGTGCGGAGAACTTTGGCCTTTGTCTAGGGCCCCAGTCTGAGCCGCTGAGCCAGATGGAGCTAATAGTGTTTGGCTCCGGGTCACAGGCAGACATTGTGAGTGATCTGCCCCAGCAAGCTCCGCCCTCAGGGTCGCAGAGCTGGAATTGGGTGGGAGCTGGTAACCCAGCAACCAAGTACCCTAAGGGCAGGGTCTGAGCCGCCTTGCAGCCCTAACCCTCGGGGGCAGAGGGAGACCAGTTTTGACACACAGGGTAAGTGGATAGCCACTTCAGCAGTGATTCCAGCGACAAGCACTTCCCTGAGAAACCTTCTGCTCAGTAAGTGAACAAGTTCAAAGTGCCTTTTAAGTGGGCTGAGGAGAGATTTCGGGTGTCTACCTGCTGGGGTTTGAGAAACTAGCAGCCTCCAGTCATATCAGAACTGTGATTAACATCTCATACCCCAGAAGACCACGTGTTGCCCAGACAATATTCAATAACATATACATACTGCTTTGTTTTTGGTTGTGTTTTTTTTTTTTTTTTTTTGGTTTGGTTGTTTTTTTGTTTATTTTGATGTTCTGGATTGTTGCTTTGTTTTTTAAGTTCAACCTTTTCCATACAGATCCTTTTTCTTTCTCAATTTTTCTAGTTTAATTATAATTTCCCATTGCTGCCTATTTCAATAATTAGAACTTCATTTTTGTTAGTGTTTCTACTGCTATTATTTGGTTTTTCCAGCCAATTTTATCCCGTAAAGTTTTCTGTTTGCTTGTTTTGGTTTGATTTATAGCATTTTTGTCTTTCCTCTCTACTTGGTGGAGGTGGGGTACTGTGTCTGATCAGGTTAGCAAAGAGCTGCTGACCTCAAGGGAACCACCCAACTGGGCACCCCCAGAAGGTGAGTTTTTTTTAAGGTTGTATCAAAGTACCCTACTGTACACCTATATTGCTCTGTCTCCCTCTTTCTGTGCCTCTCTTCTTTTTGTCAATATTCCTTTTACCCACCTCCTCTCCTTTCTGTATTTTTCTTTTTTTTTCCTTATCACTCGGTCCTCCTTTCTTTCATCCCATTTTTGCTCTTCAACCTTCTCACCCTTCTGGTCCTGTAACCCTTAGTCCACAGGCACGAGAACTTAAAGAGCAAGAGGAAGTGAAAGGAAAATTAGGGCAAGGAAGCAGATAAAAGAAATCACTCATGAGGAAGAATCAGCAGAAAACTCCAGGCAACATGAAGAACCAGTCCAGAACAACCCTGCCAAGGGACCTTGAGGTAGCTACTGCAGAGGATTCGACCTATACAGAAATGTTAGGAATGACAGAAAGGGAATTTAGAATACACATGTTGAAAACAATGAAAGAAATGATGGAAACAATGAAGGAAACTGCTAATAAAGTGGAAAATAACCAAAAGGAAATTCAAAAACAGAATCAAGTCAGAGATGAACGATATGAAGAATATAAAAAGGATATAGCAGAGCTGAAGGAAATGAAACAGTCAATCAGGGAACTTAAAGATGCAATGGAAAGTATCAGCAACAGGTTAGACCATGCAGAAGAAAGAATTTCAGAGGTAGAAGACAAAGTTTTTCAGATAACTCTGATAGTAAAAGAGGCAGAAAAGAAGAGAGAGAAAGCAGAACATTCACTGTCAGAATTATGGGACTTTATGAAGCGTTCCAACATACGAGTTATAGGAATTCCAGAAGGGGAAGAAGAATGCCCCAGAGGAATGGAAGCCATACTAGAGAATATTATAAAAGAAAATTTCCCAAATATCACCAAAGATTCTGACACACTGCTTTCAGAGGGATATCGGACCCCAGGTCGCCTCAACTCTAACAGAGTTTCTCCAAGACATATTCTGATGAACCTGTCCAAAGTCAAGACAAAAGAAAAGATTCTGCAAGCTGCCAGGAGTAAGCGCCAATTGACCTACAGGGGCAGATCCATCAGATTGACCGCAGACTTCTCTAATGAAACTTTTCAAGCAAGAAGACAATGGTCATCTACCTTTAATCTACTTAAACAGAACAATTTCCAGCCCAGAATTCTGTACCCTGCTAAGCTAAGCTTCAAAATTGACGGAGAAATCAAATCATTTACGGATATACAAACATTGAGGAAATTCGCCACAACAAGACCAGCTCTACAGGAAATACTTCAACCTGTTCAGCACACTGACCACCACAATGGATCAGCACCAAAGTAAGAACTCAGATATTAAAGGACAGAACCAAACCTCCACACCGATGCTAAAGATAAAACTAAGCAATGGACTCTCACAAAATAAGACGAATACAATACTACAACACTTATCAATTATCTCAATAAGTGTTAATGGCTTGAATTCCCCACTGAAGAGACATAGATTGGTTGACTGGATTAAAAAACACAAGCCATCCATTTGCTGTCTGCAAGAAACACACCTGGCTTCAAAAGACAAATTAAAGCTCCGAGTCAAGGGTTGGAAGACAATTTTTCAGGCAAATGGAATTCAGAAGAAAAGAGGAGTTGCAATCTTATTTTCAGATACATGTGGATTTAAAGCAACTAAAGTCAAAAAAGACAAAGATGGTCACTTTATATTGGTCAAGGGAAAAACACAACGAGAAGACATTTCAATTCTAAATATTTATGCACCCAATTTAAATGCTCCCAGATTCTTGAAACAGACCTTACTCAGTCTGAGCAATATGATATCTGACAATACCATCATGACAGGGGACCTTAACACTCCTCTTACAGAGCTGGACAGATCCTCTAAACAGAAATTAAACAAGGATATAAGAGACTTAAATGAGACCCTAGAACAACTGTGCTTGATAGACGCATATAGAACACTCCATCCCAAAGATAAAGAATATACATTCTTCTCGTCACCCCATGGAACATTCTCCAAAATTGATCATATCATGGGACACAAAACAAATATCAACAGAATCAAAAGAATTGAAATTTTACCTTGTGTCTTCTCAGACCATAAGGCACTAAAGGTGGAACTCAACTCTAACAAAAATGCTCGAACCCACCCAAAGGCATAGAAACTAAACAATCTTCTGTTGAATAACAGATGGGTGAAGGAAGAAATAAAACAGGAAATCATTAACTTCCTTGAGCATAACAACAATGAAGACACAAGCTACCAAAACCTGTGGGATACTGCAAAAGCAGTTTTGAGAGGAAAATTCATTGCTTTAGACGCCTACATTCGAAAAACAGAAAGAGAGCACATCAACAATCTCACAAGAGATCTTATGGAATTGGATAAAGAAGAACAATCTAAGCCTAAACTCAGTAGAAGAAAAGAAATATCCAAAATCAAATCAGAGATCAATGAAATTGAAAACAAAAGAATCATTCAGAAAATTAATGAAAGAAGGAGTTGGTTTTTTGAAAAAATAAATAAAATAGATAAACCATTGGCCAGACTAACGAGGAATAGAAAAGTAAAATCTCTAGTAACCTCAATCAGAAATGATAAAGGGGAAATAACAACTGATCCCACAGAGATACAAGAGATCATCTCTGAATACTACCAGAAACTCTATGCCCAGAAATTTGACAATGTGAAAGAAATGGAGCAATATTTGGAATCACACCCTCTCCCTAGATTCAGCCAGGAAGAAATAGAGCTCCTGAACAGACCAATTTCAAGCACTGAGATGAAAGAAACAATAAAAAAGCTTCCAACCAAAAAATGCCCTGGTCCAGATGGCTTCACTCCAGAATTCTATCAAACCTTCAAGGAAGAGCTTATTCCTGTACTGCAGAAATTATTCCAAAAAATTGAGGAAGAAGGAATCTTCCCCAACACATTCTATGAGGGAAACATCACCCTGATACCAAAATCAGGAAAAGACCCAAACAAAAAGGAGAATTTCAGACCAATCTCACTCATAAACATAGACGCAAAAATTCTCAACAATATCCTAGCCAATAGATTACAGCTTATCATCAAAAAAGTCATTCATCATGATCAAGTAGGCTTCATCCCAGGGTTGCAAGGCTGGTTTAACATACGCAAGTCCATAAACGTTATCCACCATATTAACAGAGGCAAAAATAAAGATCACATCATCCTCTCAATAGATGCAGAAAAAGCATTTGATAAAATCCAGCATCCTTTTCTAATTAGAACACTGAAGAGTATAGCCATAGGTGGCACATTTCTAAAACTGATTGAAGCTATCTATGACAAACCCACAGCCAATATTTTACTGAATGGAGTAAAACTGAAAGCTTTTCCTCTTAGAACTAGAACCAGACAAGGTTGTCCTCTGTCACCTTTACTATTCAACGTAGTGCTGGAAGTTCTAGCCAATACAATTAGGCAAGACAAGGTAATAAAGGGAATCCAAATGGGAGCAGAAGAGGTCAAACTCTCCCTCTTTGCTGACGACATGATCTTATACTTAGAGAACCCCAAAGACTTAACCACAAGACTCCCGGAAGTCATCAAAAAATACAGTAAGGTTTCAGGATATAAAATCAATGTCCACAAGTCAGTAGACTTTGTGTACACCAATAACAGTCAAGATGAGAAGCTAATTAAGGACACAACTCCCTTCACCATAGTTTCAAAGAAAATGAAATACCTAGGAGTATACCTAACGAAGGAGGTGAAGGACCTCTATAAAGAAAACTATGAAATCCTCAGAAAGGAAATAGCAGAGGATATTAACAAATGGAAGAACATACCATGCTCATGGATGGGAAGAATCAACATTGTTAAAATGTCTATACTTCCCAAAGCAATCTACCTATTCAATGCCATTCCTATCAAAATACCAACATCATACTTTCAAGATTTGGAAAAAATGATTCTGCGTTTTGTATGGAACCGGAAAAAACCCCGTACAGCTAAGGCAGTTCTCTGTAACAAAAATAAAGCTGGGGGCATCAGCATACCAGATTTTAGTCTGTACTACAAAGCCATAGTGCTCAAGACAGCATGGTACTGGCACAAAAACAGAGACATAGACACTTGGAATCGAATTGACAACCAAGAAATGAAACTAGCATTTTACAACCACCTAATCTTTGATAAACCAAACAAGAACATACCTTGGGGGAAATACTCCCTATTCAATAAATGGTGTTGGGAGAAATGGATGTCTACATGTAAAAGACTGAAACTGGACCCACACCTTTCCCCACTCACAAAAATTGATTCAAGATGGATAAAGGACTTAAACTTAAGGCATGAAACAATAAAAATCCTCCAAGAAAGCATAGGAAAAACACTGGAAGATATTGGCCTGGGGAAAGACTTCATGAAGAAGACTGCCATGGCAATTGCAACAACAACAAAAATAAACAAATGGGACTTCATGAAACTGAAAAGCTTCTGTACAGCTAAGGAGACAACAACCAAAGCAAAGAGACAACCTACACAATGGGAAAGGATATTTGCATATTTTCAATCAGACAGAAGCTTGATAACTAGGATCTATAGAGAACTCAAATTAATCCACATGAAAAAAGCCAACAATCCCTTATATCAATGGGCAAGAGACATGAATAGAACTTTCTCGAAAGACAACAGACGAATGGCTAACAAACACATGAAAAAATGTTCATCATCTCTATATATTAGAGAAATGCAAATCAAAACAACCCTGAGATATCATCTAACCCCAGTGAGAATGGCCCACATCACAAAATCTCAAAACTGCAGATGCTGGCGTGGATGTGGAGTGAAGGGAACACTTTTATACTGCTGGTGGGACTGCAAACTAGTACAACCTTTCTGGAAGGAAGTATGGAGAAACCTCAAAGCACTCAAGCTAGACCTCCCATTTGATCCTGCAATCCCATTACTGGGCATCTACCCAGAAGGAAAGAAATCCTTTTATCATATGGACACTTGTACTAGACTGTTTATTGCAGCTCAATTTACAATCGCCAAAATGTGGAAACAGCCTAAATGCCCACCAACCCAGGAATAGATTAACAAGCTGTGGTATATGTATACCATGGAATACTATTCAGCCATTAAAAAAAATGGAAACTTTACATCCTTCGTATTAACCAGGATGGACGTGGAAGACATTATTCTTAGTAAAGCATCACAAGAATGGAGAAGCATGAATCCTATGTACTCAATTTTGATATGAGGACAATTAATCACAATTATGGTTATGGGGGGGTGAAACAGAAGGAGGGAAGGAGGGAGGTCGGTGGGGCCTTGGTGTGTGTCACACTTTATGGGGGCAAGACATGATTGCAAGAGGGACTTTACCTAACAATTGCAATCAGTGTAACCTGGCTTATTGTACCCTCAATGAATCCCCAACAATAAAAAAAAAAAAAAATGGAGACCTTACATCTAGATGGCAATGGAACACGTTATTCTTAGTGAAGGATCACAAGAATAGAGAAGCAAGAGACCTATGTACTCAGTTCTAATATGAGGACAATTAGTGACCTAGCACACAGTTCAGGGGGTAGTGATAGTAGGGAGAAGGAAGGAGGGAGGGGCCTGAGGGTCACAGTGTGTGACATACCTTTTGGGGGTATAACACAATTATAAGAGTGACTTTACCTAACAAATACAATCAATGTAACTTGGTTCAAAAAACTAAAAAAAAATAAAAAAGGATAGGTTACTGACCCTATAACGTATTATATCAAAGGACCTCTCCCATTTTAAGGAATTTACCAGGGACCCTGAGAGGACTAGAAGAAACAAAATTTACTAACTTACTAACCAACTAATGTCACTAGGAAAAATAACAAAAAAAGATTTTGGAATGGGTGAATTATTGATATCTGTTAATATATCACACACACACACACACACACACACATCCATCACCACTCTCCAAGTAACCAGGTGTGGATTAAAGATTGAAGCCTGAGCCTGCTGAAACCATGATGAAAAGGCCCTTATTTGGTGGTCCTGTCCACACCAGCAACAGTGAAGGTGAATGGCATTCCTGCCTGGATACATCAATCAAGTATGAAACCAGCCAGGGATGGGGAGTGGATGGTCCAAAGACACCCAGAGTATCCCTACCATCTTACCCTGAAAAAACAAACTATAGCCCTGCCCCAGTCACATACCAAGAGCTTACTTTTCTACTCACCCCAGAAGCTTGAGGATAAGCAGCAGCAGTGTGGGACTGATTACTGATTCTTTATTTTGGACTTTTTCACCTTCCTTCTTTAATCTTAGGTGTAAGACATGATGAAGGTAGTGAAAAATGTATACAAAAGGTAGCCCAAATTAGACAAACTGTCAAAATTGTGTTATTGGTTCACTTTTATTGTGAATGTACAGGAAAGCCTGAACATACTTGCTTATAACAATACCCATTATCAGATATGTGTAATCCCTAGTGCGACAGCTGTTTGCTACAATCCTTCTGAACCACCGAGCAAATTGAATTTACTATGTGGTATACTGATATCCCTAGAAAGACAATAACCTGAGTTATAACAGAAGAAATACCTAAACAAGTAAAAAAAAATCATTAACAATTTTGCAATATATACACACGTGTTTTTTTATATTTTCAATAATAATTATAAATTTTCCATGTTTCCAATATTGCTATGTATTTCTGAAGAATTATTTCTATGTATTTCATATTTTGTGTTGTCATGTTAACTTTAACTCTCTAATTGTTAATGGTATACAATAGGATATATATGGGCGGTGCCTGTAGCTCAAGGAGTAGGGCACCAGTCCCATATGCCAGAGGTGGCGGGTTCATACCCAGCCCCGGCCAAAAACCACACACACACAAAAAAAAGGCAACTGTAAAACAGTACGTAGAACAATAGGATATATATTTGTATATTAAACTTAAAAAAACTATGTTACCTAATTTGAGCTGTACTACAATAAATTATTGCTTTTTTAATTAAATAAAACAAATTAGTATATAAACAAGTATTTCCTTGAGGTCTGTGAGCTGCTCTTGCAAATTAATCAAATCCAAAGAAGGAGAAGATCTTGGGAACCCCAACTTGAAGCTCTAGCAGGGGTCCTCAAACTTTTTAAACAGGGGGCCAGTTCACTGTCCCTGAGACCATTGGAGGGCCGGACTATAGTTTAAAAGAAAAACTATGAACAAATTCCTATGGACACTGCACATATCTTATTTTGAAGTAAAAAAACAAAACGGGAACAAATACAATCACACCGCCTCATGTGGCCCGCGGGCTGTAGTTTGAGGACCCCTGCAGAGGCCCAGACTTGTGACTGGTATCTGTCTGTGATGGGGCATCTTGATGACAGGGCCCCATCCTCTGGGATTTCACACTGTCTCTAGGTAGATAGTGTTGGAATTGAGTTAGAAGATACTCTGCTGGTGTCTGATGTTTAATGTATAGGGAAAAAACCCAAATTTAGTCACAAAAGTCTTGTTCTGTCTAGATTGTTGTAAAGCTTAGGAGAAAGTATGGTTTGTGGAGTATTTCCCAAAGCAAGCAAGATAGATGATTTGGGCCTTTACTTAGGTCAATTAGGGCTTTACTTAGGTCAATTCTGGTAATTAGGTAAGGTCAAGAACTGTCTATTCTTCTCAGTGTGATGCCTTGCTAGAATGTATGACTTCTCAGGAAATGTATGCCAAATTATTGGGACTCTCTGAGCATAATATTAATCCATATGTAAAAAAAAATGTTTGAACTCACTGGAACTGGAGCCTCATGCTGACAAGCTCATCAGTACCTATAGGTGAATCATTATGCTGCTGCTCCCTTTTGTAAACCTTGTTAATGTTGAAGTGCTTCCCTGTGGTTCTGATTTTTGAAATAAATGTCCACATGTATCCTAAGTCCCTCTGCCCATAAGTACCTAACTATAAAACTATTTAATGTTTTGGTGGGTTTCAGGTGCCAATATAAAGCAAATCAATGTAGTTCTATATCTTCCCTTTACAGAGATGAAACTCAACATCCTATTCTATTTGAACTGCAGCCTCTGAACCTCAAAAGAGAGCATCTTATTCATGCTAATGTAATGTTCTTTATCTCCCAAATAAGGAATAAGGTAAGTGTTTGGAATTTTGATGGTGTTTATGTCCCTGGAAAACCATTACACCCTAAAAACAAGTGATAATGCTGCCAAAATTACTTAAAAGCCACTCCTTTACATCTCAAAATGAATTGATACACTTGGTCTTGCTACTTGTCAATATAAGATCTAATCAGCACCGAGGATCCCCTTGTTTAGTGTTTGCTGAGATGCTCCACTTTTGAGATATTTGTGCTGTGTAGTTAGTAAAAGAGACACAATTTGTTATGCCTCTGTTTGATGATTAAGATAATCATCAACTTCCCAACCTTGCCACCATGTGCTTACATTGGCAGCACTGTACAAACAACTCAGTAAGGTTTCATGACCTTGGTATATCAGTGTCTCACACCTCTACTCATGTCAATGTGTGATAGTGTCTTTCTCAGTGTCATTCATTATTGCTTTTGCATGTTTTTGTGTGACATCACAATAATCTTGAAGCTTGAATTAGAGCAACAAACAAACATTCATAAATTTCTTGTTAAACTTGGCAAGAGTGAAAGTGAAATCAGGAACAATGTTTATCCAAGTTTACAAGGATAATGCCATGAAGAAACAGCAGTGTACAAATGGATTAAACTTTTTTCTGAGGGGAGAGAAAGCATCACTGATGAACAGAAGTCTGGCAGAACTGACAATATCATTGCAAAAATTCATCAAATTGTGTGTCAAAATTGCTGACTAACTGTGAGAAGCATAGCAGACTTCAGAAAATGGGCTGTAAGATGGCAAGGCCCCCACATCCTGGAGAATGAACTGCTTCTCCTCCATTCCCAAAACAGCCATGTTCCTTTCTTCATGCTCCCTCTGCCAGAAGTCACGTAGCTCTTTCTTTGTCCAGTTGACTATACAGAGACCCTGTGATCTTTGCCTGCCTACTTCTTGTAATATGTTAATGAAGTTGAGTAGAAACTACTAAGTCACATAGTGCTTCCTTTGTTTTGTCAACTATGCTGAGACCCTCATGATCTTGTCTTTCTTACTGCTTGTCATATGTTAATGAAGTTGGGTAGAAACCATTAACAAGAGGATTTGTCTTTATTGAAGTCATTTATATTTTCCAATTGTACTGTAAGACCAAAATTATGTCTTTTGTATATGCTATTTCCCCATATTGTCTATGCTACTTCCCCCTGGACAACCCTGTACAGACACTATAAAATAAAGCTGATTTTGTGTTTTGGTGCTGGCTGCAGCCATCAGCTCAGTCAGTCCTCCTGATCCCATCCTTTGTCTCTGTGTCTTCTCTTGTGCTGTATTTTCCTAATTCCCCACCAATTCCACTGGGTTCACTCCCCTTCCCTGCCCTGGTTCATGACAGCAGACCAAGTAAACATCAATAGAGAAACAGGAAAATCCCAATTGACAATCTTCGCATGCGAAAGGTGTTGCTCTTGCATCACAGCAATGTACCAGGGTACTGAGAGGGAGTTTTTAACCAGTTAACAAATATCCGTATTGGAGGCCAGGTGCAGGTAATCCTAGCACTCTGGGAGGCTGAGGCAGATGGATTGATTGAGCTCAGGAGCTCAAAACCAGCCTGAGCAAAAGTCAGACCTCCCCCCCCCCATCTCTACTAAAAATAAAAAATTTAGCCAGGAATTGTGGTACACACCTGTAGTTCCAGTTACCTGGGATGCGAAGGCAAGAGAACAGCTTGAGCCTAGGAGTTTGAGGTTGCTGTAAGCTATGACTCCACAACACTCTAGGCTAGGGCAACAGAGTGAGACTCTGTCTCAAAAAATAATAATAATAATAACTACATTGGAATACCCCCCTCCTCACCTGATATGGCCCCTGATGACTTTTTTCTTTACCAGAAGATAAAGGAAATATAGAAAGGAAGACATTTGGATGACATTTAGGACATCAAGGGTAATCTGACAATAGCTCTGATGGTCATTCAGAGCTCATAAGAAGAGTTCCAATATTGCTTTGAAGGGTGGACTGGGCTCTGGTATGAGTGCGCAGCTTCCCAAAGGGAGTACTGTGAAGGTGATCATAGTGAAATCTAGCAATAAGGTATGTAGCACTTTTTCTATAGTAAATTCACACTTAATTGTCAGATCTTTGTAGAAGGGGCAGAAATGAATAGAATCTGGCTGTAAAAGGCTATAGTATTCTACCATCAGTGACAGAGATCCTTACTGAAATTAGGATACCAAAATAAAACTATCCATTTATATAGCATAACTCCAGACTCTTTCATTAAAAGGAGAGAAGCAAACTTAGTGGCTTTATTTGCATTTCCTAAGTATCTCTTAGCTTATGTATCAGCAAAAGACAATATCTTTTTCTAGCAGGGAGAAATTAATGTGGATATATAACAGAAAATCTATTGATTTAATTCAAGTTAAATTCAAGAGACACTGAAAAACTAAAATTTCTTACTAGTTGATGCCCACAACAATTAATAGAGCCCCCGATTATTTGTGAAAGCTTCTTATCATAACCAGGGACAAGAAGTTCATATACATAAAATCTCACACTAGGTCTATTTAACTCAGTTCTTTTATTGGGTACCTCACCCAAACTTTCTTTTTTTTTTAAACTTTGAATTTATTTTTTATTTTATTTTATTTTATTTTTATTGCTGCGGATTCATTGAGGGTACAATAAGCCAGGTTACACTGATTGCAATTGTTAGGCAAAGTCCCTCTTGCAATCATGTCTTGCCCCCATAAAGTGTGACACACACCAAGACCCCACCCCCCTCCCTCCATCCCTCTTTCTCCTTTTCCTCCCCCCATAACCTTAATTGTCATTAATTGTCCTCATATCAAAATTGAGTACATAGGATTCATGCTTCTCCATTCTTGTGATGCTTTACTAAGAATAATGTCTTCCACTTCCATCCAGGTTAATACGAAGGATGTAAAGTCTCCATTTTTTTTAATAGCTGAATAGTATTCCATGGTATACATATACCACAGCTTGTTAATCCATTCCTGGGTTGGTGGGCATTTAGGCTGTTTCCATATTTTGGCGATTGTAAATTGAGCTGCAATAAACAGTCTAGTACAAGTATCCTTATGATAAAAGGATTTTTTTCCTTCTGGGTAGATGCCCAGTAATGGGATTGCAGGATCAAATGGGAGGTCTAGCTTGAGTGCTTTGAGGTTTCTCCATACTTCCTTCCAGAAAGGTTGTATTAGTTTGCAGTCCCACCAGCAGTGTAAAAGTGTTCCCTTCTCTCCACATCCACGCCAGCATCTGCAGTTTTGAGATTTTGAGATGTGGGCCATTCTCACTGGGGTTAGATGATATCTCAGGGTTGTTTTTATTTGCATTTCTCTACTATATAGAGATGATGAACATTTTTTCAGGTGTTTGTAAGCCATTCGTCTGTCATCTTTAGAGAAAGTTCTATTCATGTCTCTTGCCCATTGATATATGGGATTGTTGGCTTTTTTCATGTGGATTAATTTGAGTTCTCTATAGATCCTAATTATCAAGCTTCTGTCTGATTGAAAATATGCAAATATCCTTTCCCATTGTGTAGGTTGTCTCTTTGCTTTGGTTGTTGTCTCCTTAGCTGTACAGAAGCTTTTCAGTTTCATGAAGTCCCATTTGTTTATTTTTGTTGTTGTTGCAATTGCCATGGCAGTCTTCTTCATGAAGTCTTTCCCCAGGCCAATATCTTCCAGTGTTTTTCCTATGCTTTCTTGGAGGATTTTTATTGTTTCATGCCTTAAGTTTAAGTCCTTTATCCATCTTGAATCAATTTTTGTGAGTGGGGAAAGGTGTGGGTCCAGTTTCAGTCTTTTACATGTAGACATCCATTTCTCCCAACACCATTTATTGAATAGGGAGTATTTCCCCCAAGGTATGTTCTTGTTTGGTTTATCAAAGATTAGGTGGTTGTAAAATGCTAGTTTCATTTCTTGGTTTTCAATTCGATTCCAAGTGTCTATGTCTCTATTTTTGTGCCAGTACCATGGTGTCTTGACCACTATGCCTTTGTAGTACAGACTAAAATCTGGTATGCTGATGCCCCCAGCTTTATTTTTATTACTCAGAACGGCTTTAGCTATACGGGTTTTTTTCCGGTTCCATACAAAATGCAGAATCATTTTCTCCAAATCTTGAAAGTACGATGTTGGTATTTTGATAGGAATAGCACTGAATAGGTAGATTGCTTTGGGGCGTATAGACATTTTAACAATGTTGATTCTTCCCATCCATGAGCATGGTATGTTCTTCCATTTGTTAATGTCCTCTGCTATTTCTTTTCTGAGGATTTCATAATTTACTTTATAGAGGTCCTTCACCTCCTTCGTTAGGTATATTCCTAGGTATTTCATTTTCTTTGAAACTATGGTGAAGGGAGTTGTGTCCTTTATTAGCTTCTCATCTTGACTGTTATTGGCGTATACAAAGGCTACTGACTTGTGGACATTGATTTTATATCCTGAAACATTAGTGTATTTTTTGATGACTTCTAGGAGTCTTGTGGTTGAGTCTTTGGGGTTCTCTAAGTATAAGATCATGTCATCAGCAAAGAGGGAGAGTTTGACCTCCTCTGCCCCCATTTGGATTCCCTTTATTTCCTTGTCTTGCCTAATTGTTTTGGCTTGAACTTCCAGCACTATGTTGAATAGTAAAGGTGACAGAGGACAACCTTGTCTGGTTCTAGTTCTAAGAGGAAAAGCTTTCAGTTTTACTCCATTCAGTAAAATATTGGCTGTGGGTTTGTCATAGTTAGCTTCAATCAGTTTTAGAAATGTGCCACCTATGCCTATACTCTTCAGTGTTCTAATTAGAAAAGGATGCTGGATTTTATCAAATGCTTTTTCTGCGTCTATTGAGAGGAACATATGATCTTTATTTTTGCCTCTGTTAATATGGTGGATAACATTTATGGACTTGTGTATGTTAAACCAGCCTTGCATCCCTGGGATGAAGCCTACTTGATCATGATGAATGACTTTTTTGGCAATAAGCTGTAATCTATTGGCTAGGATTTTGTTGAGAATTTTTGCATCTATATTCATGAGTGAGATTGGTCTGAAATTCTCCTTTTTGGTTTGGTCTTTTCCTGGTTTTGGTATCAGGGTGATGTTTGCTTCATAGAATGTGTTGGGGAAGATTCCTTCTTCCTCAATTTTTTGGAATGATTTCTGCAGTACAGGAATAAGCTCTTCCTTGAAGGTTTGATAGAATTCTGGTGTGAAGCCATCTGGACCAGGGCATTTTTTGGTTGGAAGATTTTTTTATTGTTTCTTTAATCTCAGTGCTTGAAATTGGTCTGTTCAGGACTCTATTTCTTCCTGGCTAAGTCTAGGGAGAGGGTGTGATTCCAAATATTGATCCATTTCCTTCACATTGTCAAATTTCTGGGCGTAGAGTTTCTGGTAGTATTCAGAGATGATCTCTTGTATCTCTGTGGGATCAGTTGTTATTTCCCCTTTATCATTTCTGATTGAGGTTACCAGAGATTTTACTTTTCTATTTCTCGTTAGTCTGGCCAATGGTTTATCTATTTTATTTACTTTTTAAAAAAACCAACTCCTTGATTCATTAATTTTCTGAATGACTCTTTTGTTTTCAATTTCATTGATCTCTGATTTGATTTTGGATATTTCTCTTCTTCTACTGAGTTTAGGCTCAGATTGTTTTTCTTTTTCCAATTCCATAAGATGGCTTGTGAGATTGGTGATGTGCTCTCTTTCTATTTTTCGAATGTAGGGATCTAAAGCGATAAATTTTCCTCTCAAAACTGCTTTTGCACAGGTTTTGGTAGCTTCTGTCTTCATTGTTGTTATGCTCAGGGAAGTTGATGATTTCCTGTTTTATTTCTTCCTGCACCCATCTGTTATTCAACAGAAGATTGTTTAATTTCCATGCCTTTGTGTGGGGTCGAGCATTTTTGTTAGAGTTGAGTTCCACCTTTAATGCCTTATGGTCTGAGAAGATACAAAGTAAAATTTCAATTCTTTTGATTCTGTTGATATTTGTTTTGTGTCCCATGATATGATCAATTTTGGAGAATGTTCCATGGGGTGACGAGAAGAATGTATATTCTTTATCTTTGGGATGGAGTGTTCTATATGCATCTATCAAGCACAGTTGTTCTAGGGTCTCATTTCAATCTCTTATATCTTTGTTTAATTTCTGTTTAGAGGATCTGTCCAGCTCTGTAAGAGGAGTGTTAAAGTCCCCTGTTATGATGGTATTATCAGATATCATATTGCTCAGACTGAGTAAGGTCTGTTTCAAGAATCTGGGAGCATTTAAATTGGGTGCATAAATATTTAGAATTGAAATGTCTTCTTATTGTATTTTTCCCTTGAGCAATATAAAGTGACCATCTTTGTCTTTTTTGACTTTAGTTGCTTTAAATCCACATGTATCTGAAAATAAGATTGCAACTCCTCTTTTCTTCTGAATTCCATTTGCCTGAAAAATTGTCTTCCAACCCTTGACTTGGAGTTTTAATTTGTCTTTTGAAGCCAGGTGTGTTTCTTGCAGACAGCAAATGGATGGCTTGTGTTTTTTAATCCAGTCATCCAATCTATGTCTCTTCAGTGGGGAATTCAAGCCATTAACATTTATTGAGATAATTGATAAGTGTGGTAGTATTCTATTCATCTTATTTTGTAAGAGTCCATTGCTTAGTTTTGTCTTTTGCATCAGTGTGGAGGTTACGTTCTGTCCTTTAATATCTGAGTTCTTACTTTGCTGCTGCTCCATTGTGATGGTCAGTGTGCAGAACAGGTTGAAGTATTTCCTGTAGAGCTGGTCTTGTTGTGGCGAATTTCCTCAATGTTTGTATATCCGTAAATGATTTGATTTCTCCATCAATTTTTAAGCTTAGCTTAGCAGGGTACAGAATTCTGGGCTGGAAATTGTTCTGTTTAAGTAGATTAAAGGTAGATGACCATTTTCTTCTTGCTTGGAAAGTTTCATTAGAGAAGTCTGCGGTCACTCTGATGGATTTGCCCCTGTAAGTCAACTGGTGCTTACTCCTGGCATCTTGTGGAATCTTTTCTTTTGTCTTGACTTTGGACAGGTTCATTACAATGTGTCTTGGAGAAGCTCGGTTAGAGTTGAGGCAACCTGGGGTCCGATATCCCTCTGAAAGCAGTGTGTCAGAATCTTTGATGATATTTGGGAAATTTTCTTTTATAATATTCTCTAGTATGGCTTCCATTCCTCTGGGGCATTCTTCTTCCCCTTCTGGGATTCCTATAACTCGTATGTTGGAATGCTTCATAAAGTCCCATAATTATGACAGTGAGCGTTCTGCTTTCTCTCTCTTCTTTTCTGCCTCTTTTACTATCTGAGTTATCTCAAGAACTTCGTCTTCTACCTCTGAAATTCTTTCTTCTGCATGGTCTAACCTGTTGCTGATACTTTCCATTGCATCTTTAAGTTCCCTAATTGACTGTTTCAGTTCCTTCAGCTCTGCTATATTCTTTCCATATTCTTAATATCATTCATCTCTTATTTGATTCTGTTTTTGGATTTCCTTTTGGTTATTTTCCACTTTATTAGCAGTTTCCTTTATTGTTTCCATCATTTCTTTCATTGTTTTCATCATGTGTTTTCTAAATTCCCTTTCTGTCATTCCTAACATTTCTTTATAGGTAGAATCCTCTGAAGTAGCTATCTCATGGTACCTTGGCAGGGTTGTTCTGGACTGGTTCTTCATGTTGCCTGGAGTTTTCTGCTGATTCTTCCTCATGAGTGATTTCTTTTATCTGTTTCCTTGCCCTAATTTTCCTTTCACTTCCTCTTGCTCTTTAAGTTCTGGTGCCTGTGGACTAAGGTTTCGATGAGTCCTTTTGATACAGGACCAGAAGGATGAGAAGGTTGAAGAGCAAGAAAGGGATGGAAGAAAGGAGGAATGAGCAAAAAGAAAAAAAAAATAGAGAAAGGAGAGGGGGTGGGTAAAAGGAATATTGACAAAAAGAAGAGAGGCACAGAAAGAGGGAGACAGAGCAATATAGGTGTACAGTAGGGTACTTTGACACAATCTTAAAAAAAAACCCACCTTCTGGGGGTGCCCAGTTGGGTGGTTCCCTTGAGGTCAGCAGCTCTTTGCTAACCTGATCAGACACAATACCCCACCTCCACCAAGTAAAGAGGAAAGACAAAAATGCTATAAATCAAACCAAAACAAGCAAACAGAAAATCTTACAGAATAAAATTGGGTGAAAAACCAAATAATAGCAGTAGAAACACTAGCAAAAATGAAGTTCTAGTTATTGAAAAAGGCAGCAATGGGAAATTATAATTACACTAGAAAAATTGAGAAAGAAAGAAAAATCTGTAGGGAAAAGGTTGAAATTAAAAAACAAAACAACATCAAAATAAACAGAAAAACAACCAAACCAAAAAAAAAAAAAAAAAAACACAACCAAAAACAAAGCAGTATGTATATGTTGTTGAATATTGTCTGGGCAACACGTGGTCTTCTGGGTATGAGCGTTAATCACAGTGCTGATACGACTGGAGGCTGCAGATTTCTCCAACCCCAGCAGGTAGACACCCTAAATCTCTCTTCAGCACTCTTAAAAGGCACTTTGAACTTGTAAACTCACTGAGTAGAAGCTTTCCCAGGAAAGTGCTTGTCGCTGTAATCACTGCTGAAGTGGCTATCCACTTACCCAGTGTGCCAAAACTGGTCTCACTCTGCCCCTGAGGGTTAGGGCTGTAAGGCGGCTCAGACCCCACCTTTAGGCTACTCGGTCGCTGGGTTACCAGCTCCCACCCAATTTTTGCTCTGCGACCCTGAGGGTGGAGCTTGCCAAGGCAGATCACTCACAATGGCTCCCTGTAGCCCACAGCCAAACACTATTAGCTCTGTCTGGCTCAGTGGCTCAGACTGGGGCCCTAGACAATGGCCAAAGTTCTCTGCACTCCCGCTCAGGCTTTCCCCAAGGCAGTTCAACCGAGTGCCAAGTCCAAAGACACCAAAACAGTTCACAGGTAAGGCCTTTCCAGTTTGCAGTCTCGCTGCTACTGTACTTACTTACAGTTGCTGGCGGGTTTACCACTTGCCAGTTTTCCACTGTTTTAGTCCTCCTCTTGGGGTCCAGAAGTCTCTTGCTGACTCCCTGTTTCCTCACAAGGATGACTATAGGCAGATACCACCAGCCAGAGATGCCTGGAGTCCTATCTCCCCAGACTCACGGTGCCCAGATGCAAGGAAGCTGTTACTCAGCCACCATCTTGCTCCAAAACCCCTCACCCCAACTTTCAACAAAAAATTACAAGCAAAAAGACAGAGACACACAAAAACGTCAGAAAAAAATGCTCAGAAATGGCAGCAATTTTAGAATTATCAGTCCAAGAATTTAAAATAACTGTGATTAATATGCTAAAGTCTCTAATGGAGAAGTGAACAACATGTAAGAACAGATCTGTAATATAAGCAGAAAGATTGAAAATGTAATATTCTTAATGGATTTGTAAGTACTTATGGATGTAATTGCATGTGTTTTTTTTTTTTTTTCTTTTGTGGTATAAGAATACATATCCTTATGTTAAAGTGCTTTTGTATTCTTAGTAATCCCATTCTGTTCTGGGCAAAATAGTTGGGATTCAGTGCTTTTGTAGATTATTTTCTCATTATTTCATTTATGGCATACATTTAAGGGTTTGAGCTGGTTCTCTTAGGTCTTTTTCATGTTCTGCTCTGTGCTGCTGACATGGGGACTCTGTAAATTTCCTTTTCCAGATATCCTCACCAGCTCACTTTTTGTTAGACTGTTTTCATGGGAAGCACTGGAAGGAGACAGGAAAGTGTAAAGAAAAATAAGAAACATCCTCCCTGTTTCCAGCAGAGCAAATCCTCAGAGCACCAGACCCACAGGGCCCTTGCATTCTGTAAACCACTCATCTCTGACAGCTGCTTTCTACAGTTTATATCTCTAATTACCTCAGCTCTTTTACCCCTTCCCAAATGTTGTGTAAATAATTCCCTATGTTAATGTCTTCTATTTGAAATAACTAGTACAGTTTCTCTTTTCCTGACTGGGCAAAGTCTGAACCCTGCAGTGAGCCAGCTTGGACTTGAATCAAGCTTTGCCATTTTTACTAGCTGTGAGATCTTGGACAATTGATTCAACCCCTCTCTGATCCTCAGTTTCTTCAAATAAAAAAAAATGATGAGGTAATATTTGAACACAGCTTTTTGTTTCCATGATTGATGAATGTTACCATCACTTAACAATAAAATTTACCATTAATAACATGTTAGTGGACACTTGGGTTGATTCCACGTCTCAGTAATTGTGAATTGAGCTGCAATAAACAATCTATGCAACGGTTCTTATGATAAAATGATTCTTCTGGGTAGATACCTAATAATAGGATTGAAGGATCAAAGGAAGATATACTTTTAGCTCTTTGAGGATTCTCCATACTTCTTTCCAAAGAGGCTGTATTAGTTTACAATCCACCAGCAGTGTAAGGGTTCGTTTCTTTCCACATCCACACCAGCATCTACAGCTTTGGGATTTTGTGATGTGGGCTAATCTTACTGGGGTAGGTAATATCTCAGGGTGGTTTTGATTTGTATTTCTATGATGGTTAGGGATGATGAGCACTTTTTCATGAATTGTTGACCATTCATCTGTCTTCAAGTCTCTTGCCCATTTATAAATGTGATCATTTGCTCTTTTCTTGTTGATTAGTTTTTCTCTGTAGATTCTAGTTATTAGTCCCTTGTCAGATTGGTAGCAAGCAATGTACTCAATACTAATATGAAACCAATAGATAAAAAACTACATGCCAACAGGAGAGAAAAATTGGGGTTAAGGAGGAGGAGGGAAAGGAGAGGAGGGTGATTGGTAACCTCTCACTTAAAGTGCACAATGTAGGAGTATACCACACACCCCCTCCACACACCCCCTGGATACGTGGCTCAACTACAATTTGAACTTTACCTAAGAAATACAAACAATGTAACCTAATCATTTGACATTTTAAAAAATTCAAAAGAAATGTGTCAATGTTGCCATTAATAAGCATTTCAATAAACTAACCATGACAGGCATTAAATCAATATGTCAGTAACCTGTAGCAAAGGCCACAAGTAACACAGCCGTAGCTAAAGTTGAGTTTATCGACTTCTGACAGCATGTGAGACTACATCATGAGGAACTATGAGGCATGTTAGTAATAAAGTATTAGAAAGTACTTAGAGAATATGGGTCCATGTTAGGGAAACATAGAGTGGGGATTTTGCTCCGAATCGCATGCTATCAGGGAGCAAGAGGAATTCTATTATTGGGTATTGTAATTTATCTCCAAAGTGGAACAAAACAAGGGTAAGGCTATAGTTGGTAAAAGAGTGGCACATATTCCTATTTAGCCAGAAAGAGAGCTGTGTAGGACAATGTTTCTCATTCTTGTCAGGCTCAAACATAGTTACAGATGTTGTTTTGGTGCTGTCTTGCTTTATCATGGTCAGAGTGGCTTTTTGTGATTCTATTAATAATTAAAATTATTAATAACAATACTCATTATTAATAATTCTTATTCAACAGGAAATACAAATCCAGGCCTACCTGTGAATCCAGGCCAGCTCCTAGCAATGCCATGGCTGTCAAGGGCTGATTTTGTCTTTTTCAGTAATGATAAGTTCCTGGGCCTTATGGAACTTCCTGTGGGCTTATGTTCTGGAACAAGCCTGTAGATTGGCAGGCCCTGTGCATGTGCCCCTTGACAGTTCCACCTTTCCCCCCCAGAATAAACCATCAGGAGACAATTATTCAACATCCTTCGCTGCCAGCGAAACATAGAGTGGGAATTTTGCTCTGAATCGCATGCTGTTGAGACCATTTAGGGAAGCCCTTGAGAGATGAGGATTGTCAAGTGTCTAAAGGGTCAAGAGGTTAAAAACCTGGGTAGCATTGGAAAGAGTGCCCAGGTGGGCCTCTTTCAGAGATGTGAGGCGAGGGCAGGATGTAAAGGATGAGGTGGATGGTGGTGGGGTAGGAGACGTCCCTGCTCTCCAGTGGGGCAACAGGGTGGTGGGGAGGTCCCCTGCCATGCGCTGGGGGGTGGAGGGGGAGAGGTAATAGTGAGGGAAACAGGTGTGAGCTCTGGAAATGCCGGAAAGCAGGCTGTACAATCTAGACACTAGGCTCGGGGAGGACACGCGGGGTAGTGTCTGAGGCGGCTGCGCGGAGGGCGGTTGGGTAGGGCGTTGGGAAGAGGCGCTGCTAGGGATGGACGTGCGCCCCTGAGCAGCAGAGGCGGTGGCGGTTGACCGGCCTGAGTGGTGAGTGTTCCAGCCCTCTGGCCCTTCTTCCTCCTGCCCAGATTCCCTTGCTCTGACCGCTGCTATCGGGTGCCCCGGGAGGCCTGCCCACTGCTGCAGTTGGAGCGTAGAGCCCCAAAGTGCTCTCCTCTCCCAGGAAATGCACAGCAGAAGAGACAGGCGGTGTGAAACCCTCCACAACCCCGCTACACTCCCCTCAAAACACAAAACAAAACTAACCACGGGAGACTTTGAGTTGAATTATACTTTAATTTTCATTAAAGCTTAGTGATTAAAAGCTTAGTGGGTTATGAAGTGCAGTCAACCTTAGTTCTATGAAACAGGTCAGGCACAGGCAGGCGTATACCACATGTTCTTACGTTGGGAGCTGAAATAGTTGAACTCAGGGAGGTAGAGGGTAGGTAGAATGATGGTTATCAGAGGCCAGAAAGGATATTGGGAGAAGGAGGATGAAGAAAGGTTGGTTAAGGGGTGCAAACGTAGTTAGGTAGAAGAAGTTCCATAGCCCAGTAGGGTAAATATCGTTAACAGCAATATATTGTATATTTCAAAACAGCTAAAAGAGAATGTTTGCAATGTCCCAAAACACACAAGACAAATGTTTTTTTTCTTTTTCTTTTTTTTTATTAAATCATAGCTGTGTACATCAATATGATCATGGGGCACCATACACTTGGTTCATAGACCATTTGACTCATTTTCATCACATTAGTTGACATAGCCCTCCTGGCAATTTCCTTAGTTACTTTGCTAAGACATTTACATTCCACATTTACCAAGCCTCACAAATACCCTTGTAAGATGCACCACAGGTGTGATCCTTTCAATGCCCCTCCCTCTACCCATCTCCCCCCTCCCTCCCCACCCTTTTGAGGTGGTGGATATCCTCAATAGAATCCAGATTTGGTTATTACACATTGTTTTTATTTATCAAATTAAAACATTCCATTTTAGTCCTGCCATTTACTGGCTGTAGGATTTAACCTCTCCAAATCTCATCTCTAATGTGGGAATAGTTACTATTCCCATATCAAAAGGGTTTAATGTTAAATGAGATTAAACTTAACAGGACAAAATGCTTACTTAGTGGCCAGCCTTCCAAAAACAGTGTGTTAAAGAAGGAGGTAGTTACAACTGTGAAAAGGCAAAAGTCTCTGAACTTTAAGGAATTTAATTAGCCTGGGTTAGTTTGGGTCAGTTTTAAAAAGGAAGCCAACAAAGAAAAGAAAGAAACCTCCATTTTAGTAGGAAAGTAAAAGTTATGATTATTCCCATAACTTGCTACTTTTCAGTAAAGGGGCTGGGGTAAAATTCTAGAGAGTATAAATCTCACCTTCATAATTGTGAGAAATGTAGCATGCTTTCATTTTCAGAAACTGCTTAATTTCTAGTGGGAGAATGTGGTTAGTTTGCCTAAAAGATTTCAGTGTTGCTCATAAGAAAGTAAAAATGAACATGTCATTCTAGTCAAGATTCGTCTTAAGTTGGGTCTTCAGAAATGCCTCAAGCAAAGTATACTAGATACTATAGATATAAAGCTGAACAACACTGCTATACCCACCCTAGGATACTTAACATTCTGGAAGAAATTCATTCTCTCTTATAATGTAGCCACTAACCACTAAATGAAGAGAAAATGAGAGGACTCAGTCACTGAGTTATAGTCCCTTCTGTCCATGTTTTGTAGTTCTCTTTATAGAGGACTTTCACCTCCTTGATTAAGTATATTCCAAGGTATTTTTATAATTTTGGCAGCTGTTATAAATGAGATTAAGTTCCTGATTCCATTCCATTCTTGGTTGCTGTCAGTATATAGAAATGCTACTGATTTGTGTATGTTGATTTTGTCATTTGAGACTTTCCTGTACTCCTTTATCAATTCTAGAAGCCTTAGGTGGAGTCTTTAAAGTTTTCTAAATATAAGATCATACTGTTGGTTAACAGGGATAGGTTAACTTCCTCTTACTATATTCAGTAGAAGTGATGGCAGTGGCATCCTTGTCTTGTGCCACTTCTTAGGAGGATACTTTCCCATTTTCCCCAATCAGTACAAAGCTGGCTGTAGGCTTGTCATATATGGATTTTATTATTTTGAGGTATGTTTGGTATGTTCCTTCTATGCTTCATTTGTCAAGTGTTTTTAACATGAAGGGTGCTGGATTTTCTCTTATGGTTTTTCTGCATCAATTGAGATGATTATATGGGTTTTGTTTTTAATTTTGTTTATGTGGTGAGTCACATTTACTGATTTGCATATGTTTAACATCCTTACATCCCTGAAATGAAACCCTCTTGTTCATAGTTAATTATCCTTTTGATGTGCTGTTGAATTTGGTTTGCTAGTATTATGTTGAAGACTTTTGCATCTGTGCTCATGAGGGATGTTGGTTCATAGTATTTTTTGTTTTTGTTTTTGTTTTTGTCTGTTGTTGTCCTCTCCTTGCTTTGGTATCAGGGTGATAATGGTTTCATAGGCTGAGTTAGGGAGAATTTCCTCCTTCTTGATGTTATGGAACAGGTTAAGTAGGATTGGTACTAGTTCTTCGTAGGTCTAGTAGAATTCAGCTATGAATCCATTTGGTCCTGGACCTTTTTTTTGTTGTTGGGAGATTTTTTATTACTGATTCAATCTCACTAATCATCATTGCTCTGTTCAGGATTTCTATTTCTTCCCAGTTCAAGCTTGGGAGGTGGTGTGTTTCACAGATTTATCTAGATTTCCTCTAGATTTTCTGCTTTGTGTCCCCAGCAATGTTCATAGCAGTCTCAGATGATCTGTAGTTTTTCTGTGGTATCACATGTAATGTCTCCATTTTTATTGTTTTTTGAGTTTGAATCCTCTTTCTTCTTGATTATTAGCTGTCTGTCCATTTTGTTTCAAAGAACCACTTTATTTCATTGATCCTTTGTATTATTACCATGTTGATACCCAGTTGCTTTGTATTCTCCCTTGCATTACTGTGTTATAAGAGCTGTGAGATTTTACTTTTGAGTATTTTGCACTAGTGAGACTCAAGCATTCTTTTTCCTTATTTCAAAATATTAACAGGCCACAAATGTCTTAGGTTACATGGATCATTTTTGTAATGCTTGAGGCCCTGTAGTCGTGTGCCTTCACCAAAATAGTGTTCATAGTACCTATTAAGTTGTTTATTCCTGCTTCACTTCTCCACCCTTTTCCTGGTTGATTTCCACTGATTTCTGTTTCCCACTGTACACATGTGTGCTCACTGGTTAGTTTCAATTTAGTAGTGAATACATGTGGTATTTGTTTTTCCATTCTTGAGATACTTCACTTAGAAGAATATTCTCCAGTTCTATTCATTCTTGCAAAATATACTAGTTTTTGTCTGAGTGATACTCCATGGTATACTTAGACCACACTTATTAATCCATTCATGTATTCATAAGCATTTGGATTAATTCCATATCTTGGCAATTGTGGATTGTGCTGCAATAAACATTCAAACACAAGTGTCTTTTTAATCAAAAGTCATCTTTTCCTTTGGGTAAATACTGAGTAGTGGGATTACTGGATTGAGTGGTAGGTTGACTCCACATTTAGTTCTCTGAAGAATCGCATACTATTTCCTACAGGGGTTGTACTAATTTTCAGTCTTACCAACAATGTATAAGGCTTTCTTTCTCTCTGAATTCATACCATCATCTATTATTTTTGGACATTTTAATAAAAGCCTTTCTAATTGTGATAAGGTGATATCTAACTGTGGTTTTACTTTGCATTCCCCTGTATTGGTTAGTGATTATGAGCATTTTTATATATGTTTATTGGCCATTTGTCTGTCTTCTTTTGAGAAGCTTCTGTTCATGTCTTTTTCCCACTTTTTAATGGGATTGTTTTTATTTATTTATTTACTTACTTATTTATTGTTGGGGAATCATTGAGGGTACAATGATCCAGGTTACACTACTTGTATTTCCTGGGTAAAGTCCCTCTATTAATAGTGTCCCACCCCCAAGAGGTATGTCATGCACCGTGTCTCCACACACCCCTCCCACCTTCCCCATATACTCTCTCCTCTCCCTATATACTAACCTCAATTGTCCTCATATCAGAATTGAGTACATTGGATTCTTGCTTCTCCATTCTTGTGATGCTTTACTAAAAGAATGTATTTTGACTCCGTCCACATTAATACAAAAGAAGTAAAGTCACCATCCTTTTTAGTGGCTGTATAGTGTTCTGTGGCATACATATACTGTAGCTTGTTAATCCATTTGTGGATTGATGGGCCTTTAGGTCGTTTCCACAATTTGGCAATTGTAAATTGAGCTGCAATAAACAGTCTAGTGCAAATGTCTTTATGATAAAAGGATTTTTTTTCTTCTGGGTAGATGCCCAGTAATGAGATTGTAGGATCAAATGGGAGGTCTAGTTTGAGTTCTTTGAGGATTCTCCATACTTCCTTCCAAAAGGTTGTATTAGTTTGCAGTCCCACCAGCAATGTAAAAGTGTTCCCTTCTCTCCACATCCATACCAGCATCTGCAGATTTGAGACTTTGTGATGTGTCCCATTCTCACTGGGAATAGGTGATATCTTAGTGTGGTTTTTATTTGCATTTCTCTAACAATTAGGGATGATGAGCATTTTTTCATATGCTTGTTAGCCATTCATCTGTCTTCTTTAGAGAAGAGTCTATTGATCTCATTTGCCCATTAGATATAAGGGATTGTTGGCTTTTTGTTTTTGTTGTTGATTAATTTGAGTTCTCTGTAGATTCTAGTTATCAAGCTTTTGTCTAATTCATAATATGCAAATATTTTTCCCATTATGGTAGATGTCTATTAGCTTTGATTGTTATCTCCTTTGCTGTACAGCAGCTTTTCAGTTTAGTTAAGTCCCATTTGTTTATTTTTGTTGTTGTTGAAATTGCCACTGGAGTTTTCTTCATAAAGTCTTTCCCCAGGCCGATCGTTTCAAGTGTTTTCCCCACACTTTCTTCAAGAATTTTTATTAATTCATGCCTTAAACTTAATTCTTTTATCCATCTTGAATCAATTTTAGTGAGTGGAGAAAGGTTCTACTCCAGTTTCAGTCTTTCATATGTGGTTATCCAGTTCTCTCCACACCATTTATTGAATAGAGATTCTTTACCCCAGTGAATGTTCTTCTTCGGTTTATCAAAGATCAGGTGGCTATAAGATTTTAGTTTCATCTCCTGATTTTCTATTCAATTCCAGACGTCTGTATTTCTATTTTTGTGCCAATACCATGCTGTTTTGATCACTATGGCCTTGTAGCACAGCTTGAAATCTGGTCTTTTTGTTACTAAGAATTGCCTTAGCTGCAGAAGGTTTTTTCTGGTTCCATACAAACTGATAAATTATTTTTTTCCAACTCTTGAAAGTATAATATTTTTTTCCAACTCTTGAAAGTTGGTATTTTAATGGGGATTGCATTTACTCTGTAGATTTCTTTGGCAAGTGTACACTTTTTTTTTTTTTGAGACAGAGTCTCACTATGTCACCCTCAGTAGAGTGCCATGGCGTCACAGCTCACAGCAACCTCATCAAACTCTTGGGCTTAAGTGATTCTCTTGTCTCAGCCTCCCAAGCAGCTGGGACTACAGGCACCTGCCACAAGACCTGGCTATTTTTTTTTTTTTTTTTTTGCATTTGTCATTGTTTTAGCTGGCCCTGGGCTGGATTCAAACATGCCAGCCTCATTGTATATGGCCAGCACCCTACCCACTGAGCTATAGGTGCCACCGAGAAGTATAGACATTTTGACAATGCTGATTTTTCCCAGCCATGAGCATGGTATGTTCTTTTATTTGTTAATATCTTCTGCTATTTATTTTCTTAGGGTTTCATAATTTTCATTGTAGAGGTTCTGCACATCTTTTGTTAGGTATATTCCTAGGTATTTCATCTTCTTTGAAGTTACTGTGAAGAGAATTGTGTCCTTGATTAACTTCTCATCTTGGCTGTTATCGGCATATACAAAGGTTACTGATTTGTGGACATGGATTTATATCCTGAGACATTACTGTATTTTTTGATGACATCCAGGAGTCTTGTGGGTGAATCTTTGAGGTTCACTAAGTATAAGATCACTACATCAGCAAAGAGGAAGAATTTGACATCCTCTGCTCCCATTTCGATAACCTTTATTTCATTCTCTTGCCTACTTGTATTGGCTAGAAATTCCAGCACTATGTTGAATAGAAGTGGTGATAGAGGACAACCTTGTCTGGTTCCAGTTCTAAGAGGAAAAGCTTTCAGTTTTACTCCATTCAGTAAAATATTAGCTGTGGGTTTGTCATAGATAGCTTCAATCCATTTAAGAAATGTGCCACCTATGCCTATACTCTTCAGTGTTCTAATTAGAAAAGGATGCTGGATTTTATCTAATGCTTTTTCTGCATCTATTGAGAAGATCATATGGTCTTTGTTTTTGCTTCTGATGATATGGTGGATTATGTTTATGGACTTGCATGTGTTAAACCAGCCTTGCATCCCTGGGATGAAACCTACTTGATCATGACATACAACTTTTTAATGGTTAGGATTTTATTGAAATTTTTTGAATCTATATTCATTAGAGAAATTAGTCTGTTTCTCCTTTTTAATTGGATCTCTTCCTGGTTTTGGCGTCAGGGTGATGTTTGCTTCAAGGAATGTGTTGGGGAAGATTCCTTCCTCCTCAATTTTTTGGAATAATTTCTGCACTATGGGTATAAGCTCTTCTTTGAAAATTTGATAGAATTCTGATATGAAGCCATCTGGACCAGGATAGTTTTTTGTTGGGAGATATTTTATTGTTTCTTTGATCTCAGTACTTGAAATTGGTCTGTGAAAGAGATCTATTTCTTATTGATTAAGTCTAAGGAGAGAGTGTGATTCCAAATATTGATCCATTTCCTCCACATTGTCAAATTTTTGAGCATAGAATTTCTTGTAGTATTCAGAGGTAATCTCTTGTATCTCTGTGGCATCTGTTGTTATTTCCCCTTTATTTCTGATTGAGGTTACTAGAGATTTTACTTTTCTGTTTCTAGTTAGTCTGGCCAAAGGTTTATCAATTTTATTTGCTTTTTCAAAAAACCAACTTTTGTTATGTTAACTTTCTGAATTTTTTTTTTGTCTGTTTTCTATTTCATTAATCTCTGATTTAATTTTGGCTATTTCTTTTCTTCTACTGGATTTGGGGTTATATTGTTCTTCTTTTTCCAGTTCCATAAGATGGTTTGTGAGGGTGCTGATGCTCTCACTCTCTGTTTTTTGAAGATAGGCATCTAGCACAACAAATTTTCCTCTGTGGGCTGCTTTTGCTGTATCCCACAGGTTTTGGTAACTTGTGTCTTCATTGTTGTTATGTTTGAGGAAATTAACAATTTCATCTTTTATCACTTCCTGAACCCAACTATCATTCAGCATAAAGTTGTTTAGTTTCCAAGACTTTGTGCAGGGATCAACATTTTGATGGGGGTATGGGAAGATGAACATTTTTGTTCAAGTTGAGCTTCACCTTTATGGCCTGTGGTCTAAGAACAGACATGGTGTAATTTCTATTCCTTTAATTTGAGGGAAGTTTTATTTGTACTGTAGAATGTAATCTATTTTGGAGTATGTGCCACCATGAGCTGATGAGAAAAAAATATATTCTTTTGCTTTGGGATGATGTGTTCTGTATATGTCTGTTAGTCCTATTTGTTCTAGTGTCATGTTTAAGGTTGTTTGTTTTATTCTTGCTGATTTGCTTGAGTTCTTTGTAAATTCTAGATATTAGCCCTTTATCAGATGTGTAGCTTGTGAACATTTTCTCTAATTTCCTTAGCTGATACAGAACCTTTTTAGTTTAATCAAATCCCATTTATTAATTTTTGTTGTTGCCATGATTGCCTTTGGGGTTTTAGTTATACATTCTTTGCCTCGGCCAATACCTAGAAGTGTTTTTCCTGTTTTCTTCTAGAATTCTTATGGTTTCATGCCTTATTTCTAAGTCTTTTATCCAATTTAAATTAGTTTTTATGAGTGTGAGTGATAGGGTTCCTGTATTATTCTTTAAATGGCAATTTTTTTTTTTGGCAGTTTTGGCAAGGGCCGGGCTTGAACCTGCCACCCCCGGTACATGGGGCCAGTGCCCTACTCCTTGAGCTACAGGCGCCACCCTCCTGTATTATTCTTCTACATGTGGCTGTCCAATTTTCCCAGCACCATTTATCGAATAGGGCTTCTTTTCCCCAGTGTACATTGTTGACTGCTTTATCAAAGATCAGTGGGTTGGAGGTAGGTAGCTTATATCTGAGTTCACTGTTCTGTTTCGTAGATCTATAACTCTGTCTCTATTTTTGTACCACTACCATGCTGTTTGGTTACTATAGCCTTATAGTATAGTATGAAGTGTAGTAATGTGATGAGTCCAGTTTTTTTTTTTTCTTAAGATTGCTTTGACTATTTAGGTTCTTTTCTGGTTCCAAACAAAGAGTAGAATTATTTTTTCTAGATCTGTAAGGTATGATTTTGGCAATTTTATAGGGATTGCATTGAGTTTGTAAATTACTTTGGGTAGTATGGACATTTTAAAAATGCTGGTTCTACCTATTCACAAGCATGATATGTTTTTCCATTTGTTTGTATCCTCTGAAGTTTCTTTGCTCAGTTTCGTAGTTCTCCTTGTAGGGGTCTTTCACCTCCTTAGTTAAATATATTCCTAGGTACTTTATTTTCTTTGTAGTTATTGTAAATGGTATTGAATCTTTTATTTGCTTCTCAACTTGACTGTTATTCATATATGGAAATGTCACTGATTTATGTACATTAATTTTGTATTCTGAGAGTTTGCTGAATTTATCAATTCCAGGAGACTTGGTGAAATCTTTGGAATTCTCTAGATATAAGATCATATCATCAATGAGGAACAATACTTTGACCTCCTCTTTCCTGATTTGGATACCCTTTATATTTCCTCTTGCCTGATATAAATGGTGACATAGGCCATCCTTGTCCTGTTCCTGTTCTTAGTGGGAAGGCATTCTCATCTTTTTTCCCATTCAGTATTACATTGGCTGTGAGTTTTTCATATATGACTTTTATAATTCTGATATATGTTACTATTATGCCTAGTTATTTGTGGGTTTTTATCTTGAAAAGGTGCTGGATTTTGTTGAATGCTTTTTCTTTTTCAATTGAGTTTATCATATAGTCTTCATTTTTTGTTTTGTTTATGTGTTGTTTAAATTTATTGATTTATATATGTTCAATCATCCTTGCATTTCTGGGATGAAGGCCAGTTTACCCTGCTTGATTATTTTTTGATGTGCTGTTGAACTTGGTTTGTAGTATTTTATTGGGGATTTTTGCATCTTGTGTTCATAAGGGATATTGGTCTGTAGTAGTGTTTGTTGTTGTGTCCTTTCCTGGCTTTGGTATCAAGGTGATACTGGCTTTGTAGAATGAGTTGAAAAGGATTCTCTCCTTCTCAATATTATGAAATACTTTGTTTTGTGGGTGGGGTGTTTTGTGTAGGTTTGATAGAATTCAGATCCATTTGGCCCGAGGTTTTTTTTGTTGGAAGGTTTTTGTTACTGTTTCAATCTGACTGTTCATTATTGGTCTGTTCAGGAGTTCTGTTTATTCCTGGTTCAGTCTTCAGTTTATTCCTGTGTCATTCTATAGAGATTTCTGAAATATTCATGGATGATGTTTTGTATCAGTTGTAATCTCACCGTTTTTATTTCTGATTAACCTTCTTTGTGCTTTTTCTTCTGTTCTTTGTTAATCTAACAAAAGATTTGTTAATGTTATTCATCTTTTCAAAGAACCAACTTTTTGTTTCATTAATCCTTTGTGATTTTTTTGGTTTCCAGTTCACTTAGTTCTGATCTGATCTTTGTTATTTCTTTTTTCTGTTGGCTTTGTGTTCAGTTTTTTTGTTTGTTTCCTTTTCTGTTTCCTTGAGGTGTGATGTTAGATTGTAAATCTGCAACCTTCCTATCTTTTTTGATTTAGGCATTGAAGCCTGCTAATTTTACCATGAAAAATACTTTGCTGTGTACCATAGATTTTGATAGTTTGTTTTCCCTTTGTTGTTTAGTTCAAGGAGTGTTTTGATTTCCATTTCCATCTTAATTTAATTCTTGACCCAGTGATCATTCAGCAGCAGGTTGAACTTTCCATGACTTTGGATATGCTTGAGTGGTTTTTTTGTGTGCATGACTGATTTCTAGTTTTATTCTGGGAAGGTACATTGTATAATTTTGAGTTTTTTTTAAATTTGTTGAGACATGCTTTGAGGTGTAAGATATGATCAATCTTGGAGAATGTCCCATGTGCTGCTGAGAAAAATGTGTATTCCATAGTTTGAGGGTAGAATGTTCTGTAAAAGTCTATTAGTTCCAATTGATGTAGAGTTTGGTTTAAGTCTATTGTGTTTTCTTAAAATTTATTTTCTGCTTTGATGATCTGTTGAGCTTGACAACGTTGAGGTCCCTGGAAAATACAAGGGTACTATTTATTTCTTTGCTTAGCTCTAGTAAAATTTTCTTTATGTGTCTTGGGACTCCTGTTTTGTGCACAACATGTATATATTTAGGGTTGTTACATCTTATTGAATTGCTCCCTTTCTTTATCTTTGTTGGTTTTAATCAGTTTAATATGAGTATGACTGTACACCTCTCTTTTGATTTCCTTTTGTGTGAATTATTTTCTTATTTCCTTTCATGTTGAGTTGTGTGTGTCCTTTCAATTTAGATATGTTTTCTGAAGATAGCAGAGAATTGGGTTCTGTTTTTAAATTCACTCAGACACCCTATGTCTTTTACGAGGAACATTCAGTATATTAACATTAATTGACAGCACTGGTATGTGAGATGTTGGTCTGTTGATCCTGTACGGTAGTCCCTTATTGTTTTGTTTTACCTCTCCTTCTATTGTTTCATCAAAGTGTGAGTTTGAGGCTTTTTTTAGGTGAATTTATAGTGGAAGGAATCTTTCATTCTGATTTGTGTGTAATGCTATTCTGAGTATTTTTGCAGAGCAAAGCTGTTCATGAAAATTTCCCTCAGTGTTTGCTTGTCTGGAAAAGACTTAATTTCACTGTCTATTATGAAATTACATTTTGCAAGAGATAAAATTCTAGGCTGGCAGTTCTTTTTAACTCCATATCATATGGACTGAGAAAGAGGTGAGAATGCCTTCCCACTAAGACCTGAAACAGGACAAGGGTGCCCAATGTCACCACTTATATTCAACACAGTGCTGGAAGTTCTGGCCAGTGCAATCAGGCAAGAGGAAAAATAAAGGGTATCTGAATCAGGAAAGAGAAGGTCAAACTATCACTCTTCACTAATGATATGATCTTGTATGTACTAAATCACAAAGATTCCACCAGGAGTCTCCTGGAATTGATCAATTCAGCCTCCCTAGTTCAGGTGTTAGCAGTCATAGTGAAGGGTGGGGTGATCTTTTCTGTGAAAAAAGAATACTCAGGCAGGAGAAAAGGGAATACACTGTGGTCTGGTTACAAGTGAGGAGATTAGTAAGAGTAGGCAGCTGTAGGATGCGTATCATTCACACCTCCCTCTTTTCTCAGTCACAGTGGTCTTTGTCCTTCAAGGGTACAAAAGCACCTCATTTCCCAGCTTGCACCTTGACCCAACTACCTCAGAGGTGCACCATGTGAAAGACTACCAGACTGGCTATGGACTGTGGCTGAAATATTCTAGCGGGAACATACGGTTTTGCCAGAGACTTTTCTCCAGTGTGGGTAAGCTGCTCTGAGAAGTGATAGGCTACTGAGGGAGAGGACTGCTGGCACCTTACTCTCTCAGGAAGTGGCTTTTTAGAAGGAAAGGAGTGTACTCCAAGCTTCATGGAATCCTGAATATGAAAGGTTCTCCGTCAAAAGCAAGGCATCCACTCCCAGGTGGCTTAATCTACCCCTGTGGAACCCATACTGGTCCCAAGCAAAAATAGCCACAGCTATTTCAGCAGTAGTGAGCAGGGAAGGAGAGAAAGAAGAGAAGGCCCTAAATAGAGGGCAGCTGGTGCCTTGGTCCTCTTCTTCTTAAGGGGCTCTCTGGAATGCACTCTCCTCTCAGCTGAAAGTGGCTCATATGGAATACCCAAGCTCTGAGAGACCTACAGTTCCTTAGCACTCACTGGTCTTGCAAGTCTACCATGGTCCGTGTGGGTGCTAGGGCACATGGGCTATAGATTCAGCAATGTAGAGACCCAGTGCCTGAGATTCCAAGATTGATCCCTCACCTGCAGAAAGCATTGACTCTCCATGAAGGGGAGGAAATGAGCTCATTCATTGTATGGAACCCAGGTGCAGTGAGCAGAATACTCCCCTGCCAGCCTGGAACTGGCTGAACTCAGTTCACTTGAACCAAGAGGTCATGGTTGGGATCAGAGGTGGGTACATCTGCAGCACTGGGTGATTGAAGAAGGGGGCTTCCTTTCTTCATGTCCCTTCTGGTCTGCCCAGCTTTAAACTCCCAAAATGGTGCATTAGGCCTGTGAGCAGAGAGGGAGAGACTTCTTTCAAGCAAACTGTGTGGGCAAGATGCTGGGAGGAGTTCAATCTTAGATGTACATAGGAGGCTCCTTGTTGGGTTCCCTTGTTGGTTCCCTTCTCAGCTGGGTGAGACTGCATCAGCCCAAACTCAGCCTGAGGGAAGGCACCATCCAGAGTCAAACTCACAAAATTGATGCCTTGGAGTGGAACCATGAAAGGCTGGGGCCCCATCCAGGCAGGCAGCGTGCACAAATACCTATGGAAATGCTGTCTCCACATATCTCAGTCATACTCTCAGCTCACAACAGGGCAGTGCAAACCTTCCTAAGGGTGCACTGGGAGCACTGGGCTCTTCCTCAGAGCTGTACAGTGGCAGCAGGTGCAACCACAGTTCCTCAGTATCTAATTTCTCAGAATGGCACTTGGCTCAAGTTGTTTTAGGCTCAGATGCCTGTGAGATTTTGGATAAGTTGTTTTTGTTTTTGAGACAGAGTCTTACTCTGTCACCCTATGTAGAGTGCTATGGCATCATGGCTCACAGCAACCTCATACTGTTGGGTGTGAGCAATCCTCTTGCCTAAGCTTCCCAAGTAGCTGAGACTACAGGTGCCTGCCACAGTTCCTAGCTAAATTTTCTATTTTTAGCAGAGGTGGGGTGTATACTCAGGCTGTTCTCCAACTCCCAAAGTCAAGCAATCCACCCTCCTCCACCTCCCAGAGTGCTAGGATTACAAGCATGAGCTACCACACCTGGTCCATAAGTTCCCTTTCTGAAATAATGTCTCTGTGCAATCTCCAAGCAGTTCCCTATGTTAGGCTGGAGACCTGTATGGAACAGGAGGTTGTCAAGTATCCAAGATCAAAAAAGTTCTTCTAGGGCTGTGGAGCCATGGGGGCTTCTCTCATGCTTCTCTGCATCCAGAAGCTTCTCTTGGCTGCCTGTCAGCCCCCAGCTGGTCAAGTTACCCTGAACCCTCTGTTTTTGTTTCCCATCACTGGGAAATGCTGGTGAATCCTAGCATTCTCTTCTAAATGATCTGTTCAAAATGTGAGAATGTGCTTACTTCTTTGGTTTCTTTCCATGGAAGAGGCACCTTCTTTTCATTTCTTTAGTTGGTAATTTGTGCCTTCTCTCACACATGTATCACTCTTCGTTAGGATTTATCATCTTTTCAAAGATCAACTTTTACCATTGTCAGTTTTTAATATTGTATTTTATATTCCATGATTTTGTTATGAAAACTTTCAAACATATGAAAGAGTTGTAGAGTGAACAGCCATATTTCTGGACCTAGTTTTTAAAAAGATTCTAATACATTATATTTTCTTTATCATATGTCAGTTGATCTCTGTCCCTTTATACATCCAGCAATCTAGCCTATTTTTTATGCATTTTAAAATAAATTGCAAACATGAGGACATTTCACCCCAAACACTATAGAATGCTTATCATCAGCTACAGTTTACATTACACTTCAGTTTTTTTAATTTATGCTCTTTATTATTGCCTTCCTTTGACTTTTGCTACTTTAAATTTAATTTTTTTCTAACTTTTTAACATGAATACTTAATTCATTTATTTTCAGCTTCTTCCATTTTTCTTTTTTTTTTTTCTTTTTTTTTTATTGTTGGGGATTCATTGAGGGTACAATAAGCCAGTTACACTGATTGCAATTGCTAGGTAAAGTCCCTCTTGCAATCATGTCCTGCCCCCATAAAGTGTGACACACACTAAGGCCCCACCCCACTCCCTCCCTCTCTCTTTCTGCTTCCCCCCCCCATAACCTTAATTGTCATTAATTGTCCTCATATCAAGATTGAGTACATAGAATTCATGCTTCTCCATTCTTGTGATGCTTTACTAAGAATAATGTCTTCCACGTCCATCCAGGTTAATACGAAGGATGTAAAGTCTCCATTTTTTTTAATGGCTGAATAGTATTCCATGGTATACATATACCACAGCTTGTTAATCCATTCCTGGGTTGGTGGGCATTTAGGCTGTTTCCACATTTTGGCGATTGTGAATTGAGCTGCAATAAACAGTCTAGTACAAGTGTCCTTATGATAAAAGGATTTTTTTCCTTCTGGGTAGATGCCCAGTAATGGGATTGCAGGATCGAATGGGAGGTCTAGGTTGAGTGCTTTGAGGTTTCTCCATACTTCCTTCCAGAAAGGTTGTACTAGTTTGCAGTCCCACCAGCAGTGTAAAAGTGTTCCCTTCTCTCCACATCCACGCCAGCATCTGCAGTTTTGAGATTTTGTGATGTGGGCCATTCTCTCTGGGGTTAGATGATATCTCAGGGATGTTTTGATTTGCATATCTCTAATATATAGAGATGATGAACATTTTTTCATGTGTTTGTTAGCCATTCGTCTGTCGTCTTTAGAGAAAGTTCTATTCATGTCTCTTGCCCATTGATATAAGGGATTGTTGGCTTTTTTCATGTGGATTAATTTGAGTTCTCTATAGATCCTAGTTATCAAGCTTTTGTCTGATTGAAAATATGCAAATATCCTTTCCCATTGTGTGGGTTGTCTCTTTGCTTTGGTTATCGTCACCTTAGCTGTACAGAAGCTTTTCAGTTTAATGAAGTCCCATTTGTTTATTTTTGTTGTTGTTGCAATTGCCATGGCAGTCTTCTTCATGAAGTCTCTTCCATTTTTCTTAATTACAATTAGCATTATAAATATTACTGGAAAAACACTGGAGCTATAGTGTTTTATTGTTATGTAGCTTGCAATAATTTATAATGTTCATTGTGATTTCTTCTTTGATCTGTAGGTTATATGTGGTGTTTCTTAATAGCTGTACATAATTATTTTTTTCCAATTTTTTTATTGATTCCTATTTTAGTAGCCTATAAACAGAGAACATAATTTCTGCAATTTCAGTTCTTTGAAAATATGATATTAGCTAGTGTAGCATTTTTAGTAAAAGTTTTGTTTGTTCTTGAAAAAAAGTATACATACTATAGTTTTTTTAGATAATATATGACCAGTAATGAAACTTTGCCAATTATGGTACTCAAACTTACCTGATTTTTCTGCTATATCGTTACATTGAATGTTAAATTCTCCCTTTGTGTTACTGTACTTTCTCTATTTCTACTTGCATATCTGCCAATACTTTATCTGATTTGAGGCCATAAAATGATCTTTATGTTTATATTTTAAGCATCCCATAAAAAACATATATTGGATTCTCAGGATTTTTTAAATGCTTTTTAGTAGTGTTTTTTATATTGGAGTATTTAGATCATTTTCATTCTATATAATTTCTTACCTGTTGCATTTGGATTTAAATTCACTATCTTACTGTGTATTTCCAATTTTTCCAAGGTCTACATTGCTTTTACTTTCCTATGTAGACTTTAATTTGACTAATTAAGTAATTCTGATTATTTCCTTTGCTTCTGTTAATTTAGTATTTTACACTCTTTTGCTGTTATTTTAGTGGTTCCCCTGATTACAATATGCATTTTGTTTTATCAAACTTTGGGATTAATTGAAACTTTTATAGTTCTCAAAAATAATGTAAAATCCTGGGGGTAGGCGCACAGCTAAATGATGGACCAGAAGGATCGTTCAGCTGAGCTCTCCTAGAATGACTAAGGAAAAAAGAGAGAACCCAGCCTTACCTGATGGAGGGACCTTACCTAGAGTCATAGATCAGGGAGCACAGCAAGGAGGTGGTGACCCGGATACAGCATATGATCTGGAGTGGTGGAAATTGGATGAATTAAGCAAGTGATTGCAACTGGCTTGGATCTCGTAGTCCACTTATGGAGGTCTACGATGGAAGGAAGCTTTTGCAAAGTTTTCAGTTGTTGGGGGAAGATGCGCATTGAGTGGAAAGCTTGGAAGAGTGGGCAGACTCAAGCAGTATACAGCAACCAGATTTGAATGCCTGTTAGAGTGGATTTGCCATAGCTTTGTTAGCTGGCAAGGCAGCCATACTAGGATCTCACTGACCAGGGGGCTGCAATTTGGGGAAGGTCATGAGGTCTCAGCAGGGGCTCAAAGTATGGCCATCTTAATCCCACCTACTAGGATCAGATCTCCACTCTTGGGACAGACTGAGGCACTCCCGCACCCCATGGGAATTGCAGTCAGGGACCACTGTGGGACAGGTCCCTGAAGGATTCTTGTGAGCTTCAAGATCCCAACATGGAGGGTATGAATGCTGAGGAAACAAGCAGATGATCACAGAAGTCAACTAAATTTGGAATAAAGATCATAGAGTTTGCTGGCTGTGCTGTCTCCTAAAAAACCAAAGTGCCACTTGGTGTCTTGAAACATATCACAACATATCATCCTCAAGCACAAAGAATTCTGTTTATTTGGCCATGAGGAAGAGTTTGGCTTTGCTCAGGCTGAGGCCCAATCAAGACCTAAGCTCTGAGACGAGGCAATTTGAAGAAAATGAGTGAGAAGGAGGACAGGAGGTGAACAAGAAGAAAGAGTACATGAGCAAGAACCAACAGAAAAATTTGGGGAACATGAAAAACCAAAACACAGGAATTCCCCTAAGGGACCATGAGGCAGCTACTGCAGAAGACTCCACCTACAAAGAATTAATGGACTTGACAGAAAGTGAATTTAAAATATGAATGATAAAGACAATAAAAGGAATGGATGAGAAAATGTAAAGACAAACCAAAAGTCAGATGAGACATAAGTAGAATATAGAAAGGATATGGCAAAGCTTAAGGAAATGAAGGAGACAATCAGGGAATGTAAAGATGCCATATAAAGTATCAAAAATTGTTAGACCATGGAGAAGAAAGAACCTCAGAGCTAGAGGATAAAGTTTTCTAATTAACCCAGGTAGTTAATGAGGCAAAAAAGAAAAGAGAGAGAGAAACAAGACCAGGCACTTAGAGAACTAGGAGATACCATAAAGCATTCAAGCATATGCATAATAGGGATCACTGAAAGGGAAGAAGATTATCCCAAAGGAATGGAAGCCTATTGGAGATTATCATAAATTAAAACTTCCCAAGTTGTACTAAAGGCCCCGACACAGTCCTTTCAGATGGGTATCAAACCCTGGGTCATCTCAACTCAGAGCCTCTCCAAGACACATTGTAATGAACCTGTTCAAGTCAAGATGAAAGAAAAAGTTCTGCAAGCAGCCAGGAGTAAGCACCAAGAGACCTACAGAGGCAGACCCATTAATATGACAGCAGACATTTCAACTGAAACCTTCCAAGCCAGAATAGCAGAGTAATCCACCTTCAACATTCATAAACAAAACAATTTTCAGCCCAAAATTTGGTATCCTGCTAAACTAGGATTCAAAATTCATGAAGATGGCTTAGTGCCCATAGCTCAGTGGTTAGGGCACCAGCCACATACACTAAGGCTGGCAGGTTCGAACCCAGCTCAGGCCTGCTAAACAACAATGACAACTGCAACAACAACAAAAAATAGCCTGACATTGTGGTGGGTGCCTGTAGTCCCAGCTACTTGGAAGGCCAAGCCAAGAGAATCAGTTAGGCCTAAGAGTTTGAGGTTGCTAGGAGCTGTGACACCATGGCACTCTACCAAGGGGTGACATAAGGAGACTCTGTCTCAAAAAAAAGGAAAAGATATTTGATGGAGAAATAAAATCTTTTGTGGATATATAAGCACTGAAGAAATTCACCACAACAAGACCAGCTCCACAGAAAATACTTAGACCTATTCTCAAAGGTCAAAACTTAGCTTCCACAATGGCATAAAGGATAAAAATACACAATAGACTCTCACAAAATAAGATGAATAGAACTCCAGCACATTTATTACTTCTCTCAATAAATGTCAATGGACTAAATCCCCTGCTGAAGAGGCACAGGTTACTGATTACATAAAAAAAAAAAAAAAACAGGCCATCCATATGCCGTCTCCAGTAGACACACCTAGCCTTGAAGGACAAATCAAGACTCAGGATAAAGGAATGGAAAATAGTATTTCAAGCAAATGGAAGTCAGAAGAAAAGAGGATTGCAATCTTATTTTCAGATACAAGCAGATTTAAAACAACTAAAGTTAAGAAAGAAAAAGATGGCCACTTTATACTAGTGAAAGGAACCACACAACAAGAAGACATCTCAATTTTAAATATTTATATACCCAACTTAAATGTTCCCAGATTTATGAAACAACCCTGATGGATCTGAGCAATACAATAACCCATAACACCATAATAGTTGGGGACTTTAACACTCCTCTGACAGAACTGGACAGATCTGCTAAACAGAAACTAAACAAAAATACAAAGTACTTATGTGACCCTAGAACAAATTGAAATAATAGACATATACAGAACACATTATTCCAAAGCTAAGGAATATAAATTTTTCTCATTGCCCCATGGTACATACTCTAAAATTGACCACATCCTAGGATATAAATCCATCCTCAGCATAATTAAAAGAATAGAAATTATACCATGTATCTTTTCAGACCACAAGGCAAGGTGGGACTCAACTCCAGTAAAAATGTTCATCCCCACACAAAGATTTGAAATTAAACAACCTTATGCTGAATGATGGTTGGGTTCAGGAATAGATAGAAGAGGAAACATTAAATTCCTTCAACATAACAATAAAGACACAAGTTACCAAACCTGTGGGATACAACAAAAGCAGTCTTAAGAGGGAAATTTATCACATTAGACACCCATATAAAAAAAAAAAAACAGAAAGAGATCACATCAACAAACTCATGAACCATCTTATGGAATTGGAAAAAGAAAAACAATCTAATCCCAAACCCAGCAGAAGAAAAGAAATAGCCAAAATTAAATCAGAGATTAATGAAATTGAAAACAAAAGATTCATTCAGAAAATTAATGAAACAAAAAGTTGGTTTAAAAAGAAATAAATAAAATTGATAAACCTTTGGCCAGATTAGCTAGAAAAGAAAAGTAAAATCTATAATAACCTCAATTGGAAACATAAAGGGGAAATAACATGCCATAGAGACACAAGCAATCATCTTTGAGTACTACAAGAAACCATGTAAAGAAATTTAACAATGTGGAGTAAATAGATCAATACCTGGAGTCACACGCTCTACCTAGACTTAATGAACAAGAAATAGATCTCTTGAATAGACCAATTTCAAGAACTGAGATTGAAGAAATGATAAAAAATCTCCCTCCAAAAAAATGCCCTGTTCCAGATGGCTATCAGAATTCTATCAAACTTTCAAAGGTTTGTATAAGCTCAAAGAAGAGCTTATACCCATACTGCAGAAATTATTCCAAAAAATTGAGAAAGAAGAAATCTTCCCCAACACTATCTACAAAGCAAACATCACCCTGATACCAAAACCAGGAAAAGATCCAACTAGAAGGAGAATTTCAGACCAATCTCCCTAATAAATGTAGATGTAAAAATTGTCAATAAAATCCTAGGCAATAGATTACAGCTACACATTAAAAAAGTCATTTACAGCTACACATTTAAAAAATCATTTATCACAATCAAGTAGGTTTCATCCTAGGGATGCAGGGCTGGTTTAACATTTGCAAGTCCTGGGGCCGCGCCTGTGGCTCAGTCGGTAAGGCGCCAGCCCCATATACCGGGGGTGACGGGTTCAAACCTGGCCCCGGCCAAACTGCAACCAAAAAATAGCCGGGCATTGTGGCGGGCACCTGTAGTCCCAGCTACTCGGGAGGCTGAGGCAAGAGAATCGCTTAAGCCCAGGAGTTGGAGGTTGCTGTGAGCTGTGTGACACCACGGCACTCTACCGAGGGCCATAAAGTGAGACTCTGTCTCTACAAAAATAAAAAAATTAAAAAAAAACATTTGCAAGTCCATAAACTTAATTCATCATATCATCAGAAGCAAAAACAAAGACCATGTGATCTTTTCAATACATGCAGAACAAGTATTCCATTTAATTCAGCATCCATTTTTAATTAGAAAACTTAAGAATATAGGTATAGGTGGAACATTTCTTAATCTGATTGAAGCCATCTACAACAAACCCACAGCCAGTATTATATGGAATAGAGTAAAACTGAAAGCTTTTCCACTTAGAACTGGAACCGGACAAGGTTGTCCTCTATCCTCACTACTATTCAGCATAGTGCTGGAAGTTCTAGCCAGTACAATAAGGCAAGAGAAGGAAATAAAGGACATCCAAATGGGGGGCAGAGGAGGTCAAACTCTCTCTTTTTGCTGACAATATGATCTTATACTTAGAGAACCCCAAAGACTCAACCACAAGACTCCTGGAAATCATCAAAAAATACAGTAATGTCTCAGGATATAAATCCATGTCCACAAATCAATAGCCTTTGTATATGCCAATAACAGCCAAGATGAGAAGTTAATCAAGGACACAATCCCCTTCACAGTAACTTCAAGAAAATTAAATACCTAGGCATATACATTACAAAACATGTGAAGGAACTCTACAACGATAATTATGAAACCCTAAGAAAATAAATAGCAGAAAATATTAACAAATAAAAGAACATACCATGCTCATGGCTGGAAAGAATCAACTTTGTGAAAATGTCTATATTACCCAAAACAATATACAGATTCAATGCAATTCCCATTAAAATACCATCATCATATTTTCAAGATTTGGAAAAAATAATTCTTTGTTTTGTGTGGAACCAGAAGAAATCACATATAGCCAAGCCAATTCTTAGAAATAAAAATAAAACTGAGGGTATCACCCTACTAGACATTTGGCGATACTGCAAGGCCATAGTGACCAAAACAGTATGGTATTGGCACAAAAATAAAGACATTGACATTTGAAACCAAATAGAAAGCCATGACATAAAACTAATGTTTTACAGCCACCTAATTTTTGACAAACCAAACAAGAACATACACTAGAGGAGAGAATCCCAATTGAATAAATGGTACTGGAAGAACTGGATATCCACATGTAAAAGACTGAAACTGGACCCACACCTCTTACCACTTACAAAAATTGATTCAAAATTGACAAAAGATTTAAATCTAAGGCATGAAACAATAAAAATCCTTGAAGAAATTGTGGGGAAAATTTTTGAAGATAATGGCCTGAGGAAAGCTTTTATGAAGAAGACTTCTGTGGCAATTGCAGCAACAACAAAAATAAACAAATAGGACTTAATTAAACTGAAAAGCTTCTGCGCAGCTAAGGAAACAACAACCAAAGCAAACAGACAACCTACACAATGGGAAAAGATATTTGCCTATTATGAATCAGACAAAAGCTTGATAACTAGGATCTATAAAAACTCAAGTTAATCAACAGAAAAGGAGCTAACAATCCCATATGTCACTGGGCAACATGCATGAATAGAACCTTCTGTAAAGAAGACAGATGAATGGCTAACACATGAAAACAATGCTCATCGTCCCTAATCATAGGAGGAATTGCAAATCAAAACTACCCTGGTATCACCTAACCCCAGTGAGAATGGCCCACATTACAAAATCTCCACACTGCCCATACTGGTGTGGATATGGAGAGAAGGGAACATTTTTACACCGTTGGTGTTACTGCAAACTAATACAACCTTTTTGGAAGTATTGAGATTCCTCAAAGAACTCAAATTAGATATCCCTTTGGATCCTGCAATCTCATTACTAGGTATCTACCAAGAAGAAAAAAAAATTCTTTTACCATAAAGACACTTGCACTAGACTGTTTATTGCAGCTTTATTTACAATCCCCAAAATGCAGAAACAGCCTAAATGCCCACCAACCCAGGAATGGATTAACAAACTGTGGTATATGTATATCATGGAATACTATTCAGCCACTAAAAAAAGATGAAGACTTGGGTGGTGCCTGTTGCTCAGTGGGTAGGACACCGGCCCCATATACCAAGGTGGGTGGGTTCAAACCTGGCCCTGGCCAAACTGCAACAAAAGAAAAAAAATAGCCGGGCGTTGTGGTGGGTGCCTGTAGTCCCAGCTACTCTGGAGGCTGAGGCAAGAGAATCGCCCAAGCCCAGGAGTTGAAGGTTGCTGTGAACTGTGTGATGCCACAGCACTCTACCAAGGGCAATAGAGGGAGACTCTGTCCCTTAAAAAAAAAAAGGATGGAGACTTTACATTTTTTGCATTAACCTGGAAAGAGGTGGAACACATTCTTCTTAGTAAAGCATAACAGGAATGGAGAAGCAAGAATCCAAAGTACTGAATTGTAATATGAAGGCAGTAGATGAGCTAATACAAGGGCGGGGGAGGGAAATGAGAATGTAGGTAGAAGGGAGCAGGGAGGGGATGGGGGTCACAGTGTATGGCATACATCTTAGAGGTAGAAAAAAATCATAAGAGGAACTTTATCTAACAAATGCAATCAGTGTAACCTAATTCTTTGTACCTCTGGTGAATTACAAACAATAAACAAAAAAGGTTAGTCCTTAGAAAATAGGCTTCATATAATATCTTCCAAAAGTCAGCCAGGAAGATTTAGACATCTTGCATAGACCAATATCAAGTACTGAAATAGCATTAACCATTCAACATCTCCCAGAAAAGAAAAGCCCTGGACCAGATAGTTTCACACCGGAATTCTTTCAAACCTTCAGAGAGGAACTAGTTCCTATAATGCATAAACTTTTCCAAAACAGAGAAAGAAGGAATCCTCCCCAACACATTCTATAAAGCAAATATCACCCTGATCTCCAAACCAGGAAAGGACCCAATAAAAAAAGAAAACTATAGACCAATATGATTGATGACTATCAATGCAAAAATATTCAACAAGATATTAGCAAACAAAATACAACACCACATTAAAAAGGTTATACACCATGATCAAGTGGGTTTTATCCCAGAGATACAAGGTTGGTTCAACATATGCAAATCTATAAATATAATACTCCATGTAAACAGAATTAAAAACAAAGACCATATGATTCTTTCAATTGATGCAGAAAAGGCTTCTGACAATATCCAGCTTCCTTTCATGATAGAAACACTCAAGAAAATAGGCTTAGAAGGAACACTCCTTAAACATCTACAGCAAACCCACAGTGAATATCATAATGAATGGAGTAAAACTGAAAGCATTCCCACTCAAATCTGGAACCAGACAAGGATGCCCATTGTCTCCACTGCTATTTAACATAATGTTGGAAGTCCTCACCATCACAATCAGGCAAAAGAAGGTGATCAAAAGAATCCAAATGGGGGAGAGGAGATCAAACTCTCCCTCTTCACAGATGACATGATCTTATACCTGGAAAACCTCAGGGACTCAACTACAAAGCTCTTATAAGTTTTCAAGGGGCTTTGTGCCTGTAGTTCAGCAGCTAAGGTGCCAGGCACATACACCAGAGCTGGTGGGTTCAAACCCAGCCTGAGCCTGCCAAACAACGACAACTTACAACCAAAAACTAGCAGGAAGTTGTGTTGGGTACCTGTAGTCCCAGCTACTTGGGAGGCTGAGGCAGGAGAATCGCTTAAGCCAAAGAGTGAAGTTGCTGTGAGCTGTGACACCACAGCAGTCTACCGAGGGCATCATACTGACACTCTATCACAGAAAAAAAAGTGATCAAGGAATATAGCAGCATTTCAGGTTATAAAATCAATACCCACAAATCAGTAGCCTTCATATACACCAAGAATTTTCAAACCGAGAACAAAATCAAAAACTATTCTTTTTAAAATAGCACTAAAGAAGATAAAATACCTTGGAATATATCTAACAAAAGAATGAAAGATCTCTATAAACTGTGAGAAAGAAAATAGCAGAAGATGTCAACAAATGGAAGAACATACCATGCTCATGGTTGGGAAGAATCAACATTATTAAAATGTTCATGCCACCCAAAGCACTCTGTAGATTTAATGCAATCCCCATCAAAGCAATAATGTCATACTTTAAAGATCTTGGAAAAAAATAGTAATTCAAGGAGCAGAGAGGGGCCGCAGTGATGGCGGCTGCGTGACGACTCCCCACTGCTCCCCTCCATGTACCCCGGCGCCGCTGCTCTCCTTCCTCAGGCTGCAGCTTATCCCGGGGTCTACGGAAGTAATGGAAGGACCTCTCAACCTGGCTCATCAACAGAGCAGACGGGCAGACCATTTATTAGCTACAGGAAAATAAGAAGAAGCTATTTCTTGTCACAAAAAGTCTGAGACTCATTTGTCACTGGAATTGCAAAGGGATAGCCACATGAAACAGCTCCTTCTTATCCACGAGCGGTGGAAAAGGGCAAAGCATGAGGAAAGATTGAAAGCTCATCAGAACGCAGACAAGGATGTGTCTCCCCATCTTCAGACATCTCACAAACCCTCTGCTAAGGACACAGACGGCCAGAGTCCCCTTCTTTCTCAGAAGTACAGCCCTTCCTCAGAGAGACACCTGCCTGAAATTCACGGTATCTTTGATAGGGATCCAGACACACTTCTGTTTTTACTTAAGCAAAAGAGTGAGCCAACAAAGCCATGTATAGGAAGCAAAGCCCCAAAAGATGATAAAAACAATTATAGAGGAGCAGGCAACAAAAATTGCAGATTTGAAGAGACATGTGGAATTCCCTGTGGCTGAGAATGAAAGGTTAAGGAAAGAAAATAAACAACTAAGGGCTGAAAAGGCCAGACTTCTAAAAGGTCCAATAGAAAAGGAGCTTGAAGTACCCTGTTTCCCCAAAAATAAGACATCCTCCGAAAATAAGACCTACTTCCAGGAAAGATAAGACGTCCCTTGAAAATAAGACCTAGCGCATCTTTGGGAGCACACCTTAAAATAAGACACTGTCTTATTTTCGGGGAAACAGGGTAGATGCCGATTTTGTAGAAAAGTCAGAGTTATGGAGCTTGCCACCACCTTCAGAAACCGCTGCAGCCTCTTCAACCTGGCAGAAGTTTGCAGCAAATATTGGCAAAGCCAAGGACATTCCAATACCTAATCTTCCTCCCTTGGATTTTCCATCTACAGAACTTCTCCTCATGGATCTCTCTGAGGATGCTTTGAAAGGACTCATGAATAATTAAAACGGAAGGGCATAGATGAGGTGAGAAGAGGAAATGATACAATACAGTTAATTCGGCGGAAAAAAGGCGGGGGGAACCACATATAAGGGTAATCCCAGAAATGCTTCATCATCTGGCATACTGTGGGAGAGGAGGCATTGCCAGGACTTGGAAACAGTCACTGTGAAATATGTTGCAAACCTGATTCACTGACTTGAGCTAATGATTCCAACTCAGCAGACACTAAATCTTGGAGGCTCACTTTCTCCAGATAAAAACCAAATGGCTACCTGGAATAATTTTTTCAAGCAACAACTATTTTTCTTATCTTCAGGGTTAAAATATGTAAAAGTATGTTATGTGTAATTAATCTATAATGCTATAAATGATAATGCAAAACCTGAATAGTACGGTGGCCTGGTGGGCTGCCTTATATTTGCAACATGCTTCTTTTCATGCATTGACTGTATGCATTTTGTCATGCACATTTTGTTTGTTTAAATAAGGTGTGTAAGATACACACTTTTCTAAATGAAACTACATGTGCCACACTTTGCACCACTCATGACATAATGATAACCTCAAGACTATTAGGAAAAATATTTAAATTTCCATTTTATGGATAAAAGAACCAAATTATTAGTTATGCTTTTTTAAACAAATTACCAGTTTGCATAATTAATCAGGGTGCATTTTAAGTTCTAACTTTGTGTATTGTATAATGCATCAGTTGAAAATACCAAGGAAGGGCGGCGCCTGTGGCTCAAGGAGTAGGGTGCCGGTCCCATATGCCGGAGGTGGCGGGTTCAAACCCAGCCCCGGCCAAAAAAAATCACAAAAAAAAAAAAAAAGAAAATACCAAGGAAATGTCCTTTGTTTTTGATGATGCATAAGTGGAAGTAATGCTAGTTGGCAGGATATGATTGTAAGAAATCAGTAAAATAATTGTGTTTTAAAAAAATAGTAATTCAATTCATATGGAACCAGAAAAAAAAAATCAAATGGCAAATACAGTTCTTAGAAATAAAAACAAATCTGGATGCATCATGTTGCCAGACTTAAGGTTATATTATAAGGCTATAGTGATCAAAACAGCATGGTACTGGCACAAAAATAATGACATAGATCCATGGAATGATATAGAGAATCTAGAGATGAACCCAGCCACATATTATCATTTAATCTTTTATAAGTGTAACAAAAACATGCAATAGAAAAAGAAATCCTTATTTAACAAATGGTGTTGGGAAAATTGATTATTCACATGCAGAAGACTGGACCTGGACTTGCATCTCTCACCACTGACAAAAATTAATTCTCGCTGGGTAAAAAATTTAAATTTAAGACATGAAACAATAAAAATTCTAGAAGAGAGTGTAGGGAAAACACTTGAAGATACTGGCCTGAGAAAAAACTTTATGAGGAAGACCCCCCCTAGCAATTGCATCAACACCAAAAATAAATAACTGGGACTTGATCAAGCTAAAAAGCTTTCGCACAGCTAAGAGTACAAAAAGCAGAGCAAACAGACAGCCCTCAGAATGGTAGAAGATTTTTGCATGTTATCAATCTGACTAGGACCTGATAACTGGAATCTACAGAGAACTCAAATTAAACAGTAAGAAAAGTGCAAACAATTCTCTTTATAAGTAGACAAAGGATCAAAACAGAAACTTCTCTGAGGATGACAGATGAATAGCCAACAAACACATGAAAGAAATGCTCATCATTTTTAATCATCAGAGAAATGCAAATCAAAACCACTCTAAGATATCACCCCTGCAAGATTAGCCCACATCACAAAGTCTCAAAACAGCAGATGCTGGCATGGGTGCAGAGAAAAAGGAACACTTCTACACTGCTGGTGGAATTGCAAACTAATACAGCCCTTTTGGAGAGAAGTATAGAGAATTCTCATAGATCTAAATGTAGACCTTCCATTTGACCCCGCAATCCCATTACTAGGTACCCAGAAGAACAAAAATTATTTTACCACAACGACATGTGCACTTGAATGTTTATTGCAGCTCAATTCATAATTGCCAAGTTGTAGAAGGAACCTAAGTGCCCATCAACCCATGAATGGATCAACAAACTGTAGGATATCTATACCATGGAATTTTCAGCCATTAAAAAAGATGGAGACTTCACATCTTTTACACTTACCTGTATGGAATTGAAACACATTCTTCTTAGTAAAGTATCACAAGAATGGAAACATAAATGTCCAATATACTCTGTACTAATATGAAATCAATATATAAACAATTACATGTTCCTAAGATCAATAAAACACTATTATAGTCCAGTTGGGGGAAGAGGGAAGCACGAGGTGGGAGGACATATGGCAGTAGGAAGGAGGGCAAAAGGTGGGATCTCACCAATGTGCACATTGTGAGGGTATATAACACATCCTCTGGGTGAGGGCCTCTTCTACAAATAGAATTTTACCCTGAAAGTGAGAACAATGTAACCTAAATATTGTACCTTCATATTAATTTGAATAAAGTTATTTATAAAAGAAAGAAAATAGGGCCATGCCCGTGGCTCAATGAGTAGGGCACTGGCCCCTTATGACGGAGGTGGCGGGTTCAAACCCAGCCCTGGCCAGAAAAAGAAAGAAAATAGGCTTTATTTAACCCCGTCCTGACTTATATGTTAATATTGTCATGTATTGTAATTTCATACCTAATTTAATCCCTTTAACATTAATATTGTTTTATACAATGAAGAGTCATTAGGTACATACCTTTCTTGTTGCTCTTCATTTCTTTTGGCAACTCTTACTTTCCTTGTACACATCTTCACCCTTTGGAGTTTAGGGTTTTTAAATTCTGGTTTCCACTGAAAAATTCTCAATTTTTGTCTTTGATTTTTGTCATGTCACTTTAATTCTTGCAAAATATACTTTGCATGATCTAAAATTCCAGATTGGTAATTACTTTCTTCCAAAACTTTTAATTTATCATTCCAATCTCTTCTGATTTCCACTTTTTTCAAACAAGTCAATGTAATTATTGCCTTTATGAAAATGATCTTTCAATTTTCTCTTATTGCTTTTAAAGTTTTTCCTTGTTTTTGGAGGGAGTGTTTTCAGCAGTTTCACTCCCATTTACTTAAGTCAGCAGTTTCATTACCATTTACTTAAGTATAAATGTGTTTTTTATTTATCTTACTTGGGATTTATAGGGCTTCTTGAGTCTGTGATTTAATGTCTTCCATCAGTTATGTGATATATTGTCAGGTACTGTAATTTCACACCTAATTTAATGTCTTTAAACATTAATATTGTTTTATACAGTAAAGAATCATTAGATGTATACCCTTTTTGTTTTTCTTCATTTCTTTTGGCATCTCTTACTTCCATATGCTTACTTTCTTTGTACACATCCTAATCCTTTGTCACTTGGGGTTTTTGAATTCTAGTTTCAGCTATTTCTTCTTTATTTGTTACTTCCACTTCCTTTATTCTCTACTCCTATTGACAATCCTGTTATTTGTTAAATTTTATGACAGTCTCCATGTCACTAAACTCTATTTATCTTTCCTTTTATCTTTATATGATTCAATTTGAGCAATTTCTTCTGAAAAGTTTTCCAGGCCATTGATTTTCTCGTCGTCTGTGTTGATTTTGGCAACTTTTCTGCTATTACAATGAACTTTTCTGCTATTACAATGAATCTTCTATTACATCCTTCATTGAGATTAAATGCAATTATGACATTTTTTCTGTTTTCATTTGGCTTTTAATTCCATTTGTCTTTTTTTCACATTTGCCATGCCATTGTCATAGTTTTAGTCATTATCTTAAATTCTCAATCCTGTCTTTTTTCTCTTTGAACATGATACTTATAATTATTTGAACATTTCTTAGCTGATAATTTTAACAAGAAGAACCTTTTAAAGTGCTTCCATTATTTGTTTCTTCGGTTTCTCATTCATATAATTTCATTTTCTTGTGTCTGTGTTTACTTTTGTGCTATGTGCCAGGTTGTATTTGAAAAATTGTTTTTAGAAATAATTTGAACTAAAATACTTAAAACACTTTCTAATTCCTCCAGAGTTTTTTTTTTTTTTTTACTTGTTTGCTTTACCAGGTATGATAGTACAATCTCAGAGATTAAGATTATTTGGAGTCCCTGCAATGGGTCATATACTTTGAGTTTACCTTAACTCCTAGCAACCAAAACAAGAGAATCTTTCTAGCACATCCTCAAATCAGGTATGTGGATTTTAACTTTGGTCACTATATTACATGAGGCTGTCAAAAGTGCTACTTGGTCTCCCAGTCTGTCACCTCCCTCTTCTCTTGCCAGTGCTCAAGAGAAGATGACTTTTCAAATTTTAGGAGTCACTCCTTTAAATTTCAAATTTCTAGATGTACTCAGGAGTAACTTATTCTCCCCTTTCTGGAGGTGGATATATCTTACTGTATTTTCTTATCTCCTAGATCTTTCATGTCTGTCTTTACATTCTAATATTATATATTATGTTTCCCTTCTTTTCCTTGATGAATTTCACCACAGGTTTAGCTATTTTACTGCTGTTTTTTAAAAAAAGAATGTTTTGGCTTGGTGCCTATAGCTAAGCGGCTAGAGTGCCAACCACATACACGGGAGCTGGCAGGTTCGAATCCAGCCCAGGCTTGCCAAACAACAATGACAACTACAACCAAAACATAGCCAGGCATTGTGGTGGGCACTTGTAGTCCCAGCTACTTGGGAGGCTGAGGCCAGAGAATCACTTAAGCCCAAGAGTTTGAAGTTGCTGTGAGCTGTGATGCCACAGCACTCTACCCGGAGCAACAGCTTGAGACTCTGTCTAAAAAAAAAAAAAAAAAGACTCTTTTTACTATATACTTTGGTAATTTATATTTGATTAATTTATGCATTTAGATTTTTCTTTCTCCAACTTCAGTTGGGTTAATACTATTATTCCTTTTCTAACTCCTTAATTTGAATCCTAAGGTTGTTTATTTAAACATCTTTTGCTTTTTCATGTAAGTATTTAAAAGTATACACTGCCTTCTAAGTATAATATTAGCTGTGTTCCATAAATATTTAGATCTAGTATTTTTATTATCAGTTGGTTCTAAGTATATTAAATTCCCAATTATTTTTCTTTTGACACATTAATTAGAAGTATTCCTTTTAAATTGCTAAACCTACAAGAATCTTTAACTTACCTTTTTATGAACTTCTTCTCTAATGAAATTGTATTTATAGGACAATTATATTCTGTACAATATGAATATTTGAAATTTATTGGGATGTTGTTCTTGTGGTGAGAATATGATCAATTTTTATGAACATTTTACATGTATTTGAGCAAAAATTCCTAATTGTCAGATATAGGATTCTGTATCTGCCTCTTAGTTCAATGTGTTCATTATATTTAAATCTTCCATAGTTTTTCTGATGTCTTTGTTTATTTGACCTACGAGTAATTTTGAAAAATCGGTTTAAATTTTTCACTATGGTGGTTGATGGGTCTGTTTATTTCTGTACTTACATTTATTTATATTAAATTACTTCATATATTTTAGACTATGTTTCCAGTATATCCAAGTGTAGCATTGATGTTAGGTGAATGTAATTGCTAAGATTTCCTGGTGACTTACAATGTTTCATTATAAGGTAATTTTCATTTTAAAGACCATTTTGGGAGGAGACAAGATGGCTGACTGAAGCCAGCATTCCACAGAGGCTCCCATTCAGAAGGAGAGTTAAAGGACAAAAATTCAGCAAGTAACCTGGTGGATTTGAGCTGCACTAAGAGAGAAGGTTGTAGAACGCACGTCAACCCCGCTGAGGCGAGCTGCGACCACAAGGATACAAACAAAAGGTACAAAATCCATCACCAAGCGGACAGGAGTCCCCTCCCCCATGAGAACGGCTCAGAGTGCCCCACAAACAACCGGGCAGAGTTCAAAGGTCCTCCCACTACACTCCACGGGAGAGACCTTCTAAAAACTGGACCTACCTCCCCTACTGGGGTGCCATGGCGTCCTCCTGCCAGACATAAAACTGTATAAACTGTATATGGTCTCTACCTGGAATTCTGAGCTCCCAGCACTCTCCTTCACTCACACTGGGGTCTGGAGGCCAGTCGCGGTCTGTCAGCGGAGAGGGGACTGCACCAGAGTGGCAGTTCCCTGAGGCACAGTGCGACAGCCGTCTTTTGGTGATAATACGGCCAGGCATAAAACTGTGTAGAGCTGTGTGTGTTCTCTGCCTGCAGCCCCAGGCTTCTAGCGCTCCCCGCGCTCCCCTCTGCTCTCGCTCCAAGGTCTGGAGGCCTGTCCCCCAGGGGTCTGGACTCTTGGGCGATTGCTCAAGGGGTGTGGACAGTGCTGGGCTGCAGCCTGTCGGTGCAGACTCTGGGGTATGGAGCAGAGAGAGGACGATTGGCCGGAGGGGAGCTACACCTAGCGACGGTTGCCTGAGCCATGGGGCAGCAGCCCTCCTTTGCTAGCAATAGGGCTCACTACAGAATATTCTGAAGCCACACCCCCTGTCTCCCTGGGCAACCAGAGACTCTGAGTTTGCCTTAGGCAACATAAACTTGCAAACCAGGGAAACTCCCAGGACGGGGCTGACCCAGAGGTCCGCTTTACTAAACCTAAGACGCACCTGGCCCTCAGGGGATCGTCAGCCTATAGACAATACAAGAGCAAAGACAAGCTGATTTGGAACTCAATTCAGCTTCTCTTCTGCAGGGGAAACGCAGAGTCGTTCTGTTCTGTTCTGTCAGTAACATTAATCAGGGGCGAGACTGGACCTGAGTGAAAAAAAACCCTTAACCTTCATCTAGCACCCGAGGTTGTCAGGCCTCACCTCCTCCTGCTGGAGAGAGGCAGAGCGCAGCGGCCTGGCAGACTTCCTTGTGATTCAGGCAGGTACAAACTCCTAGAGTACCGATTCACTACAGGCAACTGGGTCAGCCAACTGCAGGGCTATCAGTGACTGGGTGTGAAGTGGTGCAAGGTGGGGAAGGAGGCAGCAACCTTCCCAGACTGATTTATTGCCTGGGTGTCTTCTCCTGACTCCAAACAGCACTGGAGCAAGCCACACCAGAGTAGTCACAAGACCCCTGTGATCCAGTTTCCAGAGACCTCTTAAACTCTCTCACCAAGACAGGTGCAGACTGAGACAATTGATTTGGACATTTTTGAACTGAACCAATCACCTGAGGACAAATCAGGTGGTGCCCTAGGTGCACGGTGGTAGGAAGGTTTGATTTTTCTTCTCCAATTGTTTCCCGGTGCGGGGGCGGGGTGACTTAACTGCTGATATTTCTCCACAGCTGAGACTTCAATCCAAAGTATCTGTTTCACTAGGGTGGAACAGAAACCAGCTGAAAACAAGGCAGAACCACTTAGCCCCCCCACACCAGACAGGGCCCCAGTTTCTCAGGCCACAGCACTGTACGGGCCCTCGACAAAGCCCCAGGGGAAAAAATCAGAGGGAGTAAAACAACCATGCGGTGGAATCAGTGGAAAACTCTGGTAACATGAATAATCAGAATAGATCAATCCCCCCCCCCAAGGAAAGATATGGCAGATGCAATTGAAGATCCCATTCATAAACAACTGGCTGAGATGTCAGAAATCGAATTCAGAATTTGGATTGCAGACAAGATTAACGAAGTGGAATTAGGAATTCAAGGAGAAATTCAAAAGTTGTCTCAAGAATTTAATGAATTTAAAGACAAAACCACCAAAGACTTAGACACACTGAAGCAAGAATTTGCAGCCCTCAAAGATATGAAAAATACAGTAGAATCCCTCAGTAACAGAATGGAGCAAGCAAAAGAAAGGCTTTCTGACATCGAAGATAAAGCCTTTGAACGCTCCCAAACTCTCAAAGAGGAAGAGAAATGGAGAGCAAAAACGGATCACTCACTCAGAGAGCTCTGGGATAATTTGAAGAAGGCGAATATCCGAATCATAGGAGTTCCAGAAACAGATGAAGTGGCCTCGCTGGGCACAGAGGCCCTTCTGCATGAAATTATGAAAGAGAATTTTCCAGACATGCCTAGAGATTCTGAAATTCAGATAGCGGACAGCTTCAGAACCCCAGCACGACTCAACCCCAATAAGACATCCCCAAGGCATATCATAATTAACTTCACTAAAGTTAATATGAAGGAGAAAATCCTCAAAGCTGCCAGGAGAAAGAAAACCATTACCTTCAAAAGCAAGAATATTAGAATGACTGCAGAACTCTCTGCTGAAACTTTTCAAGCCAGAAGAGGGTGGTCACCAACTTTTAATCTCCTAAAGCAAAATAACTTTCAACCCCGGATCTTGTATCCAGCTAAACTGAGTTTCATTTATGATGGAGAAATTAAATACTTTAATGACATTCATATGTTGAAGAAATTTGCCATAACCGAACCAGCTCTTCAGGATATTCTCAGACCTATCCCCCAGAATGACCAACCCAATCCTATACCACAAAAGTAAACTCACTCAGAAACTTCGAATCAAACTCCAATTTCCACACTGGCAAAAGGATTAAAAATGCCCACTGGACTTTTGAAAAACTCAATACCCAAAACTTCAGCAGACTTATCAATATTCTCCATTAATGTGAATGGCTTAAACTGTCCTCTAAAGAGGCATAGGTTAGCTGATTGGATACAAAAACTCAGGCCAGATATCTGTTGCATAAAAGGGTCACATCTTAACCTGCAAGACAAATACAGACTCAGGGTGAAAGGATGGTCGTCCATATTTCAGACAAATGGTAATCAGAAAAAAGCAGGTGTTGCAATTTTATTTGCAGATACAATAGGCTTTAAACCAACAAAATTAAGGAAGGACAAGAGCGGTCACTTCATATTTGTTAAGGGTAATACTCACTATGATGAGATCTCAATTATTAATATCTATGCACCCAACCAGAATGCACCTCAATTTATAAGAGAAACTCTAACAGACATGAGCAACTTGATTTCCTCCAGCTCCATAATTCTCGGAGATTTCAACACTCCTTTGGCAGTGTTGGATCGATCCTCCAACAAGAAGCTGAGCAAAGAAATCTTAGATTTAAACCTAACCATCCAACATTTGGATTTAGCAGACATCTACAGAACATTTCATCCCAACAAAACTGAATACACATACTTCTCATCAGCCCATGGAACTTACGCCAAAATCGATCACATCTTAGGTCACAAGTCTAACCTCAGTAAATTTAAAGGAATAGAAATTATTCCATGCATCTTCTCAGATCACCATGGAATAAAACTTGAGCTGAGTAACAACAGGAATCTGCATACTCATACAAAAACATGGAAGTTAAATAACCTTATGCTGAATGATAGCTGGGTCAGAGATGAGATTACGAAAGAAATCGCCAATTTTTTGGAACAAAACAACAATGAAGACACGAACTATCAGAACCTCTGGGACACCACAAAGGCAGTTCTAAGAGGGAAATTTATAGCACTGAAAGCCTTCCTCAAGAGAATGGGAAGAGAGGAAGTTAACTTAATGGGACATCTCAAGCAACTGGAAAAGGAAGAATATTCCAACCCCAAACCCAGTAGAAGAAAAGAAATAACCAAAATTAGAGCAGAATTAAATGAAATTGAAAACAAAAGAATAATACAACAGATCAATAAATCAAAAAGCTGGTTTTTCGAAAAGGTCAATAAAATAGATAAACCTTTGGCCAACCTAATCAGGAAAAAAAGAGTAAAATCTCTAATCTCATCAATCAGAAACAACAAAGATGAAATAACAACAGACTCCTCAGAAATCAAAAAAATCCTTAATGAATATTACAAGAAACTTTATTCTCAGAAATATGAAAATCTGAAGGAAATTGACCAATACTTGGAAGCATGTCACCTTCCAAGACTTAGCCAGAATCAAGTGGAAATGTTGAACAGGCCCATATCAAGTTCGGAAATAGCATCAACCATACAAAACCTCACTAAAAAGAAAAGCCCGGGACCAGATGGTTTCACGTCTGAATTCTACCAAACCTTTAAAGAGGAATTAGTACCTATATTACTCAACCTGTTCCAAAAGGTAGAAAAAGAAGGAAGACTACCCAACACGTTCTATGAAGCAAACATCACCCTGATCCCCAAACCAGGAAAAGACCCAACAAGAAAAGAAAATTATAGACCGATATCACTAATGAATATAGATGCAAAAATATTCAACAAGATCCTAACAAACAGAATCCAGCAACACATCAAACAAATTATACATGGTGACCAAGTTGGTTTTAACCGAGGATCTCAAGGCTGGTTCAATATATGTAAATCTATAAATGTAATCCAGCACATAAACAAATTAAAAAACAAAGACCATATGATTCTCTCAATCGATGCAGAAAAAGCTTTTGATAATATCCAGCATCCCTTCATGATCAGAACACTTAAGAAAATCGGTATGGAAGGGACATTTCTTAAACTGATAGAGACCATCTACAGCAAACCCACAGCCAATATCATATTGAATGGAGTTAAATAGAAATCATTTCCACTGAGATCAGGAACCAGACAAGGCTGCCCATTGTCTCCATTGCTTTTTAACATTGTAATAGAAGTTTTAGCCACTGCAATTAGGGAAGAAAAGGCGATCAAGGGTATCCATATAGGGTCACAAGAGATCAAACTTTCGCTCTTTGCGGATAATATGATAGTATATCTGGAAAACACTAGGGACTCTACTACCAAACTCTTAGAAGTGATCAAGGAATACAGCAGCATCTCAGGTTACAAAATCAACATTCATAAATAGGTAGCCTTTATATACACCAACAACAGTCAAGTTGAAAAAACAGTTAAGGACTCTATCCCATTCACAGTAGTGCCAAAGAAGATGAAATATTTGGGAATTTATCTAACAAAGGACGTGAAAGATCTCTAGAAAGAGAACTATGAAACTCTAAGAAAAGAAATAGCTGAAAATATTAACAAATGGAAAAATATACCATGCTCATGGCTGGGAAGAATCAACATAGTTAAAATGTCTGCACTACCCAAAGCAATATATAATTTCAATGCAATCCATATTAGAGCTCCACTGTCATACTTTAAAGATCTGGAAAAACCAATACTTCGTTTTATATGGAATCAGAAAAAACCTCAAATAGCCAAGACATTACTCAGAAATAAAAACAAAGCAGGAGGAATTATGCTACCAGACCTCAGACTATACTACAAATCAATAGTGATCAAAACAGCATGGTATTGGCACAAAAACAGAGAGGTAGATGTCTGGGATAGAATAGAGAATCAAGAGACGAATCCAGCTACTTACCGTTATTTAATATTTGACAAGCCAGTGAATGATGCCCCATGATCATATCAATGTACACAGCTGTAATTTAATAAAAAAAAAATAAAAAGACCATTTTGTATAAAATTATTATAGCCATCCCAAGATTCCTTTTGTTAGTATTAGCCTGGTATATCTTAATTATTTTATATTTAATATATCCTTCTTCTTATATTTATATATGTCTTCTTATAAACTGGCAGGTTTTATCCATTTACATTTATTGTGCTTACTGATCTATTTGAAGATTTTTTTAATGGAAAATCACTTTTTATTTTTCTTTTTGCTTTTTTTATTGTTAGATCATAACTGTCTACATTACTGCATTTATGGGATACAATGTGCTGATTTTATGTACAATTTGGAATGATATGTTAACCAGTTTGATATAAATATTTGAAGTGTTTTATCCCCTTAATTTTCATATTCTAATTTTAATGCTTTTCTATGATGTATATTTTGTGCTTTTTATGTCTTATCTTACTGTTTTAGTTGTTTTTTTCCTTTTTTGTTGTGGAAAAAGAATAAACTTTACAAATAAAATAGTGAGGCAGGTTGATATTTATGTGGAAAAGATAAAATTTTAACTTCTTTATCAAAAAGTCATCTACATTTCATAGTAGGTACATTTTTATTAAGCTGAACACAAAAATGTTAAATTTAGGGGGGAAAGTAGTTAATTGGACTACATTAAAATTGAGAGTTTGTTTATCAAAATATACCTTAAAGAGGGTAAAAAGACAAGTCTCAGAGTTGGAGAAGACATTTACCATATATAGGAAACAATCTACACCTAGAATGTGTGAAGAATTCCTTTATTGAACAATAAGAAAAAATTTTACCTTCTCAGTATTCCAGATGAAAATTTGCAAAAGACTTAGGACATCCTAATACTTGCATATCCCCCCACCAAAGGAGGATATGCAAACACGTTCAGCCTGACTTTCACCAAGGAAATGCAAATTAAAATTATTATGAAACTGGCAGCACCTGTGGCTCAAAGGAGTAGCATGCAGGCCCCATATGCTGGAAGTGGTGGATTCAAACCCAGCCCTGGCCAAAAATTGCAAAAAAAATTACTACCTATCAGAGGGACTAAAGGGGGAAAGACTAGCAATAATAAATACTGGCAAGGATGTGGAGCAACTGGAACCCCTATGCATTGCTGAAGGGAGGTAAATTACCATAACTACTTTGAAATCTACATAGCAATATTTACTCACTCTGAAGATATTTACATCCTATGTCTTAGTGATTCTACTTCAAGAGAAATGCATTTATATATTCACCAAATGTTTATAGCTATACCACTTGTAATAGTCTAAACCTGGAAACAAGCCAGATGTCCATCTTTAAAGGACTGGACAAATATATTATCATAATATATTCAAAGAAAGGAATTTTACACAATGGTGAGAATGAATGCACTGCACCACTGTAAATACATATGACAACACACATGTATTTTATAAACATAAGATTGAATGAATGGGGGCCGTGCCTGTGGCTCAGTGAGTAGGGCGCCAGCCCCATATGCGGAGGGTGGCGGGTTCAAACCCAGCCCCAGCCAAACTGCAACAACAACAACAAAAAAAAAAAAAAATAGCTGGGCGTTGTGGCGGGCGCCTGTAGTCCCAGCTGCTTGGGAGGCTGAGGCAAGAGAATCACGTAAGCCCAAGAGTTAGAGGTTGCTGTGAGCCGTATGATGCCACGGCACTCTACCCGAGGGTGGTACAGTGAGACTCTGTCTCTACAAAAAAAAAAAAAAAGATTGAATGAATGAGGGCAGTAAAAATTCATATGATTTAACTTATATAATGTTAAAACTAGCAAACTGCTTTATTGCATTTGAAGTCAGCACAGTAGTTACCTATGGGAAAGTACTAACTAGAGCAGGTACGAGGGGGCTTCTGAGGTACTAGCGATTACCTTTTTCTGGATTTGAATGCTTGCTATATAGGCGTGTTCACACCCTGTGAAATTCATTGAGCTATCCACTTATGATTATGCACTTCTTTGTGTATGCTATACTTTATACAAATTTTACATTAAAATTATTTACTTCTGTAATTTTAATGGATATTGCCGAATTGCTTTTACGTATGAGTTATATTAATTTAAACCAACCAGCAATTTATGAGAATATTTCTTTCCTTATGGCCTCACCATTAGAATATGTTGTTTAACTTCTGGATTTTTCCAGTCCTAATTGATGAATGAGCTAACTCTTTGCAGATACAATCTTATGAGATGTGAGATTTAGCATCTTTTCTTTTTTTAAAAGAACCATTTTTATCATTTACTGTGATATTGGTTTAACTCCTTTGCCATTTTGGAGATGGGGGGGTCTTGTTTTCTTTGTGGGGGTTAGTATGAGGGTACATACAAATTAGGTTACATTATTTGTGTTTGTAAATTCAGTCCGAAGTCCAAGTTGTAGTTGAGTGTAGTTGTAGTTGAGTCCTTCACACAGAAAGTGTACCATATACCTCTACATTGTAACAGGTAGGTGGGAACTTACTGAGTCCCCTTCTGTCCTGCCCCTTCTTGAATTTAATTGTGATTTTCTTTCATGTGGGCTGGTAGTTGTTGATCTACTAATTTCAGATTAGTACTGAGTACATAGGATGCTTGCTTTTCCATTCTTAAGATGCTTTATCTAGGAGAATGTTCTCCAAATCCATCCAGGTAAATACAAAAGATACAAAGTCCCCATCTTTTTATGTCTGAACAGTACTCCATGGTACACACATACCATGGTTTATTGCTATATTTAAGGGTTGACAGGCACTTGGGTTGTTTCCACATCTTGGCAATTGTTAATTGAGCTGCTATAAACATTCACCTTATGGTAAAATGATTTTTTTTCCTTTGGGGTAAATACTTAGAAATAGGATTACAAGATCAAATGGGAGGTCTAGTTTTAGTTCTTGTTAACATCCTTTATATATTAAGTAAATTTGCTGATAAAAATTTTTAGTATTTTTCCAAGTTTGCTATTCTTCTGTTGACTTTGCTTAATTTTTTAACAAGCAAGCATTTTGATTTTATGTATTCATATTTATCAATAATTTCTTTCTTAGCAGTTGCATTTTGCATCATATTGAGAAAAGCCTTCATCAAGAAAACAGAGAAAACACATACATACAAACCCCTTAAATTTCTAATAATCGTATAATTTGTGGTAATGTTAGGATTGTTATTCCAAGAATGCTTTGTATGTAACATGGAATAAAATAAATTTAATAGTCTTGTGATGTTGTAGTTCTGTCATTCTTGTTCTTGGCACCAAGATTCTCAGTATGGGAAAAGGGGATAGAAGTATAAGCTAAAGAGGTTGAATAAACACTCTGTAGTCCTGAATTTGAAGTGGAATTAGTATGAATTCATAAAGTATTATAGCTTTGTTCACTCAAAATATCCATATTGTGATTTTGAAATATTATTTCTCAATAAAGGACACCAGGATTGTTGGAGAAATGGCTGACTACATGTCAAGTCAGGAAATATACAAGATGAGCATGAACATCTTGTCATAACTGATGGCAGAAAAACTATCAAACTGTATTAGCACTGTGTCAAAAGGACATAGAAAACAACTGGCCAAAAATGGGACAAGTTGAACAATAATAACAGTATAATAGGTCAAAACAAAAAAGACATGTTTAAATTCATGAGTCAGGTGACACTTAAGAACTCTACTTGCTTACCTTGAAAAATGATAAATGAAGGTAATATATTTTTTCTTGGTCTTTCTTATGTGAGCTATACTATTGGGTTTGCAAATATTAGATAAGCCAAATTTTTCTTCACAGATATATTTTAGCAAATGATAGAAAAGGGAATGATGGAATATTATCTCTTTATTTTTTCAATTAATTTTTTCTTTATTTCAGGTTGATTTAAGTGTATAAACAACTAGGTTAAATGTTTGTATTTGTTAAGTAGAGTCCCTCTGTGATTGTGTCCTGCATCCAGGAGGTGTGACTTATACCCTTACATTGTGCCCATTAAGTGGAAGCATACCAATTCCCCTACCTCATCCCCTCTCTCCCTTTCCTCATTTATTCTCCTCCCAGCTTAAACTGAATTGAGTTTTTTTTTCTTCTGTAAGCACGTATTAGATCATCTACTGGCTTCATATTAGTATTGAGTACATTGGATATTTGCTTTTCCATTCTTGTGATACTTTACTAAGAAGAATGTTTCAACTCCATACAGGTTAATACAAAAGATGTAAAGTCTCCATCTCTTTATGACTAAATAGTATTCCATGGTGTGGAATACTGTTAATCCATTCCTGAGCTGATGGGCATTTAGGTTGTTTCCACATCTTGGTGATTGTAAATTGAGCTGTGATAAACAATCTAGTATAAATGTCCTTATGCTGTCTTTTTCTTCTGAGTAAATGCCTAGTAATAGGATTGCAGGATTCAAGGGGAGGTTTAATTTGAGTTCTTTGAGGATTCACCATAATTCTTTCCGAAAGGCTAAATTAGTTTGCAATCCTACCAACAGTGTAAAAGTGTTGCCCTTTCTCTACATCCATGTCAGTATCTGCAGTGTTGTGAATTCTGCTATTCTCACCAGAGTTAGGTGATATCTCAGGGTTGTTTTGAATTACATTTCTCTGATGATTAGGGACAATAAGCATATATTCATATGTTTCCTAACCATTTGTCTGTCTTCCTCAGAGAAGGTCTGTTCATGTCTCTCGCCAATGATAGATGGAATTGTTTGCTCTTTTTTATTGATTGATTTGAGTTCTCTGTGCATCTAGTTATCAAGCCTTTGTCACATTCATAATATGCAAATCTTTTCCCATTCTGAAGGCTATTTGCTTTGATTGCTGTGTCTTTAGCTGTGCCAAAGCTTTCCAGTTTGAGTTCCATTTGTTTATTTTATGTATTGCACAATTGCCACAGAAGTCTTCTTCATAAAATCTTTCCCCAGACCAACATCTTTAAGTGTTTTTCCCACACTTTCTTCTAGGATTTTTATCATTTCATGCCTTAGATGTAAATCTTTTATCCATCTTGAATCAATTTTTGTTAAGTGGTGAAAGGTGGTGGTCCACTTTCAGTCTTTTACATGTGGTTATCCAGTCTCCCAGTACCATTCTTTGAATAGGGATTCTTTTCACCAGTGTATGCTTTTGTTTGGTGTAGTAAAGATCAAATGGCAAACAGAGACTGGTTTCATCTCTTGGTTTTCTATTCAGTTCCACACGTCTATTTTTGTGCTGATACCAAGCATGCTGTTTTGATCAATGTAGACTTGTAATATAACCTGAAGTCTGGAAGAGTGATGCCTCCAGCTTTGTTTTTATTACTAAGAATTGCCTTCACTAAATGGCATTTTTTCTGGTTCCATATGAAATGAAAAACTATTTTTTCAAGTTCTTCAAAGTATGAAGTTGGTATTTTAATGGGGATTGCATTGAATCTGTAGATTGCTTTGGGTACCACAGACATTTTAACAATGTTGATTTTTCCCAGCCAAGAGCATGGTATCTTCTGTTAGGTAATATCTTCTGCTATTTCTTTTTTTAGGGCTTCATAATTCTCTTTGTAGAGTTTCTTTACCCTTTTTTAGGTATATTCTATATATTTCATTTTCTTTGAAGTTACTGTGAAGGGAATTATGTCCTTGATTTGCTTCTCAACTCAGCTATTATTGGCATATACAAAGGCTACTGATTTGTGGACATTGATTTTATACCCTGTGACATTACAGATTAAAGGTCACTTCCAGGAGACTTATGGCTGAGTCTCTGGGGTTTTCTAAGTATAAGATCATATCATAGGCAAAGAGAGAAGTTGACTTTCTCTGACCCCACTTGGATGCCCTTTATATTCTTCTCTTGCCTGATTGCATTGGCTAGAACTTCCAGCACTGTGTTAAATAGTAGTGGCAATAGAGGATATCCTTGTCTGGTTCTAGTTCTAATTGGAACAGCTTTCAGTTTTACTCCATTCAGTATCACATTAGCTGTGGGTTTGTTGTAGATGGCTTCAATATGTTTAAGAAATGTGCCACCTATGCCATATTCTTAAGTGTTCTTGTTAGAAAAGGATGTTGAATTTTGTCAGGTTCTCTTTTTGCATCTATTGAGAGGATCATAGGGCCTTTGTTTTTGCTTCTTTTGATACGCTGAATTACATTTATGGATTTGCATATGTTAAGCCAACCTCATGTCCCTGAGATGAAACCTACTTCATCATGATGTATAACTTTTTTAATGTCTAGTTAAGATTTTTGCATCAATATTCATTAATGAAATTGATCTGTAGTTTTCCTTTTTACACAGGCCCTTCCTGGTTTTGGTACCAGGGTGATGTTTGCTTCATAGAATATATAGGGGAAGGTTCCTTTCTTCTCATTGTTTTGGAATAGGTTCTGCAGTTCTGATAGAACTCTGGTGTGAAGCCATCTGGTCCAGGGCTTTTTTTTTTTCTGTTGGAAGATTTTTAATTGCTTCTTCAATCTCAGTGCTGGATATTGGTCTGTTCAAGAAATCTATTTCTTTCTGATTAAGTATGGAAAGATGGCATGATTTCAGGTATTGGTCCATTTCCACCACATTGTAAAATTTCTGCGCATAGAGTTTCTTGTAGTTCTCAGAGATAACCTCTTATATCTCTGTGGTATTTGTTGGAATTTCTCCTTTTTCGTTTCTGATTAAGGTTATTAGAGATTTTACTTTTCTGTTTCTAGTTAATCTGGCCAAAAGTTTGTCAATTTTGTTGATAAAATTTTCAAAGAACCAACTTTTTATTTCATTAATTTTCTGAATGATTCTTTTGTTTTCACTTCTATTTATTTATGATTTAATTTTGGTCATTTCTTTTCTTCTGCTAGGTTTGGGATCAAATTATTTTTCCTTTTCTGTTTTCTTGATACATTTCATTGGATTTTTGATGTGTTCTCTTTCAGTTTTTCAGATATAGGTATCTAATGCAATAAATTTCCCTCTTTGAAATGCTTTATGCACCATCCTAGAAGTTTTGGTAGCCTGTGGCTTCATTGCTGTTATGTTCGAGGAATTTGATAATTTCCTCCTTTATCCCTTCCTTGACCCAGCTGTCATTCATCATGAGGTTGATTTGCTTCCAAGCCTTTGTGTGGGAATGAAAATTTTTGTTGGAGTTGAGTTCTACCTTTATTGTCTTATGGTATGAAAAGATATAAAGTATAATTTCAATTCTTCTAACTTTGTTGAGGTTTGATGTGTTTTCTAGAATATGATCTGTTCTGGAGTAAGTTGCATTGGCTGACAAGAAAAACTTATGTTTGAAAAAACTTAGCTTTGAGTTAGTGTGTTCTGTCTATGTCTGCTAAGCCCAATTATTCTAGAATCCCACAGTGATATAGATGATTTTTTGAGATGATCACTGGGTCAACGATGGGCAAGAGAGTAGAGTATATATTACAATATGAGAAATAAGATCAATCATAGATAATAAATCTGATGGCCTCTGAAAATAGGTCTCTGTCTACAATTATGCATAGATACCTACATATGTATTCCATATATGGAATGTGGTTATCCATGCTGTTGTTGGGGATCTGCATTTACACAAGTGGGGGAAGTCTCTGCATTCATTCAGGGCCAGATGATTGAATGAGTGGATTGGGTGGAGCTTGCTGGCTTGGCCCTTCAGTTGGGTGTGACCAGCTGGCTTAGTCAAGACTACTATCTGGGCCTGCAGTCAGATGAGATGCCTGGCAAAGCTCCATGCTCAGGTGAAGTAATGGGTTGGGCTTTGCAGTCAGATGGGGATTGGTGGCTTGGCTCTGTGGTCAGGTGAGGCCACTGGTGGGGACTAAAGATCCAGCCATAGAGATACCTCACAACCTCTTTTGGATTCCTAGGTGTCCTTGAGTGATATAGCTATTCTAATTCCCCCAAATATTTTTCATAAAGCAAGACAAAAATAGTGCCCAAAAATTCTAGGGAAACTAGCCATCATCTTCAATCTCTTTTTCCACCATTGGTGAAATCACAGCCCAATGATCTCTTTCTTGGCATTGCACTGTACCATTTGGGGATGGTACATGGATAACATGAAACTTTTTTTGTTCCCTTTTTAACATGACTTTCCTCGTGTTTATTGCCCTACTAAGATGTTGTCAGCTCTCCTACAAGTTCCAGAACCCTCATAAAAGCATTTTCTACAATAAATAGTTGATCAGTGTTATCAGTGTTTCTGCTGTGTGGAACAGAGATGGAGACCTCCTTTTCTACCATCTTGCTGATGTTACTTCCCTGGCCATTATTTCTTCAAAATATTTTTTCTCTAAGGCTCTGTTATTTTTCTGCTCCTCACACTGGATTATTTTACTTGACCTACTTTCAAGTTCACTGATTCTTTGTTCTGCCTATTGAAATCTTCCATTAGGCCCCTCCAGTGAAATTTTTATTTTGGTTTTATGATTTTCAGCTCCATGATTTCTATTTGATTTCTCTTTATAATTGATATCTTTTGAACTCTTGAGGGGGCAGAGCAAGATGATGGACTAAAAGGATCTCTCTGCTGGCCTCTCCCAGCACGGCAGGGGGAAAAGAAAGAACTCAACCATATTTGGAATGGGAAAACTACCTGGAGCCATCTCTCTGAAAGCATAGCAAGGTGGTGGTGGACTACAGGAGATAGCAGGAGGTCTAGAGCTGTGGAGAATTGACTCAGTAGGTGAGTACCTAGAAACACTGGCTGGGGGGCTGGCTGGCCCCATGACAGAGGTAAGAGGACAGGAGGGAGCCATTTTGCAATTTTTGCATTTCATAGAAAGGTGCACATTGAATGGAAACCTTGGAAGAGTGGGCAGATTCAAACAGTGTATAGCAACAGGGTTTGAATGCCAAGTAGAGTGGATTTACCATCAGGTTGTCTGCTGGTGGGGCTGCCATTGTGGGAACGTTGCAGCTGCTAGCTGGGCTGCCATTGTGGGAAAGTCATGTAGGTAGATCTGTCCACAGAGGCCTAACGCACAGATGACTGTGACACACCTGCTGAGATTGGACTTCCACTCTTGGGACGAGCTGAGTGGCTCCTGCAGCCCCCAGGAATGGTTGTCCGGTGGCATTGTGAGACTTACCTCCTAAAGATTCTAGAGAGCTTTAAAACCCCAATCCAGTGGGGGTTGAATGATGAGGAAACAATCAGCCATTCACTGAGGGCAGCTAAGTTAGGAAGACAGGACCTGTTCTCCTGGAAAATAAGAGAGTGGTTTGTAGTATGTGTTCTCCATCTCCTAAAACCACAGAATCTACTGTCCCAGCAATATATTACAATAAGGATATATATCTTTAAAGTAGTTGCTCCCTTCCACAATATATATGCATATATACATATATTTTTTAAGTATTTTTTTCTTTTATTTATTGCTGAGGTTGTTGTTGTTGGCGATTTGAGCTTGTTTTGCTTTTGCTAATTTGTTTGATTGGTTCTATTCTTAATTTCCATTTGGTTATGGTACTTCAGCCTCATTTATTCTATTTTACCTCTCTCCTTCTTTCTCTCTTTCAATAGAGACTTTTCTCATCTTTCCTACATAAATCACTCATGCAACAGGTAAGATGTCCCTCCCCCTTTTTGTCTTCTTTCTTTTTTCCTCTTCTTTCTCTCTCCTTTATTTGATATTTTGTATTTTCCATTTTCCTTATCTATTCTTATTTCTTTTCTGTTTTTTTTTTTTTTTTCTTTTCTCTAAGTGCTGGCGTGTCAAGGCATTGGTCTGGCTGGGAGCTCATTGCAGTGGTCTGGCTCAAGGAGGTCAGGATATCATAGTTAGGGAGTCCTTCTACCTTTGACTTTGGGAAGACAGTATTGGCAACTCCACACTGCTGAACTTTTTGTTTTCTATTTTTTTTTTATTTCTTGTTCTTGTTTTTTTTTCTTTCCTTTCTCTTCCTATATTTTGAAAAGGTAACATCTCAGTTTGCTCATCCAGCCCCCCCCAAATAAGGAGCTCCTTATTTCAAGGTACCTGCCCAGCCCAGACCCCCCAAATCCTTGAGTTATTGGTTGTGGCATTAGCACCATGTTGAATAATACCATTTCTCCTGTCACTCTCTTTCTTTTTTTCTGTTCTTTTCTCCTGTTCTCCAATTCTTTTCTTTCATCCCCCTTCCTTTTGTTCTTTACCCTTTCTTTTTTCTTCTTTCTTTCTTTTCTTCTTCTTTCTCCCTTCTTATTCTTTAAACTTCTCTTCTTTTGGCCTTACACCAAGAGGCCACCTCAACACCTAAGCTCTGAGATAAGGTTATTTAGAGTGAAGAGGCAGTAAGAAGGAAAAAGTAGGACCAGGAGAGGAACAAGAATAAAATACACATGAGGAGAAATCAACAGAAAAATTCTGGTAAACTGAAGCACCAAAACAGAGTAATTCCCCCCAAGAGACCATGAGGCAGCTACTTCACAGGACTCCAACTATAAATAATTAATGGAATTGACAGAAAGGGAATTTAAAATATGGATGATAGAGTCAATAAAGGAAATTTATGAGAAAGTTGAAAAACAGAACTAAAAAAGGGATGACGGACATGAAGGATATAGAAAGGATTTTTAAAAATCAAGAAATAGGAAAAAAATCGGTGAGGTGTGGTTTCATTTCAAGCAGTAAACAAACAGGATATGATTTTTCCTATCCCAGTATTCATTAAAATAGTTCTTAAAAATAATAAATAATCATTACCACCATAAAAACAAATTATGAAAATCAAATCACTAGAAAAAAAAATTTTATGTACTCAGTATAATATCCCTTTCTCAATGCTGATGAATAAACATATTTATCCATTGTTAACTAGTGACTATAAGATGGTAAGCACAACAGAAAAATAGACCCCTTCCAAGTCCTAATGATGATAAATGTAAGGAGTATGTTAAGACTCGATTCTCTGTGAGCAGATCTTTTGGAATAGCTATATGAGAAGATCAGTGTATATAGCAAATCAGCTATTTAACAGTTGAAACTTTAAAAACACAATCATTAAAAACCTCTGATAGGCTCAGCACCTACAGCTCAGCAGCTAGGGTACCAGCCACATACACCAGAGCTGGTAGATTCAAACCCAGCCCAGGCCTACCAAACAATAATGATAACTACAACAACAACAACAACAACAACAACAACAAAAATAGCCAGGCATTCTGGTGAATGCCTATAGTCCCAGCTACTTGGAGGCTGAGACAAGAGAAATGATTAAAAACAAAAGTTTGTCTGTGGCTCAAAGGAGTAGGGTGCTGGCCCCATATGCCAGAGGTGGCAGGTTCAAACCCAGCCCAGGCCAAAAATAGCAAAAAAAAAAAGTTTGAGGTTGCTGTGAGCTGTGATGCCACAGCACTCTATGGAGGGCAACATAGTGAGACTCTATCTAAATTTAAAAAAAAAAACTCTAATAATTGATTTAGAGTCATACAGAATATGAAGAAATATTTGTTCAAGAAAATCTAAATCATGGCAATAACATCAAGAGTCAGTCACATCTGAGCCATGACCTACTCCTATCATGCCCCCCACCTCCTGCTTCAGATCACTTAGAAATGCAATCAAGAAGTTGAGGCTTTCTCCCCCCTCCAAGGTACCAATCTAGGGCTATGATTTCATTGTATGAGGGGAAGGATGCTGGTATCTCTTACTCCCTGTAGTTTTATGATGAAGAAGCTCTATTCTAGTAAAATGGAAATGAGAGGTCTGATGATTCTTTGCCCTATCCAGCCCCGATTAATAGGGAAGAAGCTCTACCCCAGGTAATATAGGCTGACAATACCAGGTCTGATCACCCATGCACAGAGTTGCTGATAGGGTAGAGGATACATGCCAGGAGGGGAGAGCCAAAAAAACAACCCCAGGAGCTTCGAGGTCCTCATGCCTACTCAAAGAATGGGTGTGGTTACTCTGGAAGAAGTATGTTGCCGTCTCCACTTCCAGCTCTTGTGTAGTGGCACTCAGGTTCTGTCTAAGAATAAAGGCAGGGTATAAGGATGAAGAGCTTCACAGCTCCACCTAAAGGGGTAGATTTTATCTGGAATAGGAACATATAGAACTTCACATCTAAGGGTGTTGTTAAAAAACTATGGAGATCTTCACAGGGAGAAGTTAAGAGAGGGCTGATGTCTCTATGACAGTAGTATCAATAGTGAATAGCAAAAGAAACAACAAAAAGATTAACACAGTGAACCAAGGAGAGTGATAGCCAAAAAGAATCCTCCTGGGATTACATACACTCTCGGGAGTCCAGAAAGCTACATAAACTAGGGAACAATCAGAATAAGACATGGTGCAAACTTGACATCATTACCAAGCCACAGATAGAGCCATCAAAGGCAAAAGGAAGACTTCTTAATGGCTGAAGGAGCTTAAGCACAATTGCCAATCAAATACTGCCTGAACAATGAGCTACACTGACCCATGAGGGACACACCAAAGAAGCCAGGCTTTAAAAAGTTATATACATCCCTGTTGGTCTGGAAAACTGAATGAATGCCTCAAGACTGTGGCCTTTCAGGAGCAATCAGAGAGAGATTCTTGAAGGTATTATCCCTGATTAAATATAGAACCAAAAAAAAAGTAAACTCCTTGAGCTGTGATAGCAGACTCCAAGGAGTTTATGATGCTATCCATCATAAGGGACAAAATTCTAATTTACTAACTTAGTTTACACACAACTTTTGGCTAATAAGTAACCGTTCAGGGTAACCCTTCAGAATCCACACTAAAGATAAGCACAAGTGTTATGGGCTGAATTCAACAAAATTCCTATGTTGAAGCCCTAATGCCAGTATATCAAGGTATGGCTATATTGGTAATAAGGCCTTAAAGGAGTTCATTAAGTAAAAAGAGTATATTGGATTGGTATCTTATTAAGAACAGATAATAGGAGCATATTTGCACAGAAGAAAGATGTGTGAAGACACAGTAAGAAACATTCATATATAAACCAAGTAGGGAGGACTTAGGAGAAACTAACCTTGTTGACACCTTGATTTTGGACGTCTAAACTCCAGAACTCTGAGAAAAATTAAATTCTGTTGTTGAATCTATCCAGTCTGTGCTCTTTTGTTATGGTGGCCCTAGAAAACTAATATATGCAGGTATTGTACTTGGAAAATACTTTAAATTAACTCCTTAAATGTATTTGAAGAGCTAAAGGAGACAGAATGATGATGACTTAACAAATAAAGAATACAGTAGATGTGTAAGTTGACCATCCAAGGGACTGTAACAAATTGCTCAACACATAGAAGTGGTCAAAATAAGGAACTAGGCCTATAGTACTGATATGTACAAGCGTGAATGTCCAACTTAAGGAGGTGGTGAGTGTAGGGATGTGATCAACTAGGGGTGTTCTAAATTCAATAATATTACTGAATTTTGATAAGGATATAAATTTGGGGGGTGGCCCCTGTGGCTCAAAGGGGTAGAGCACTGGCCCCATGTGGGGAGTTCAAATTCAGCCCCAGCCAAAAACTGCAAAAAAAAAAAAAATATATATATATAAATTTTATTTTAATTGAAAAGTAAATTTATTTCAGGTTAATATAAGGATACAATCAGGACAAAATGTTTGATTTTGTAAGATAAAGTGTCTCTTGTGGTTATGTCCCACACACAAAAGGTGTGACAAACACCCTCACACCATACCCATTCAATGAGAGCACCCCATTTCCTCCCCTTGTTACCCTTCCACCCAACTTGAATTGAAATGAGTTTTTCTCCTATATGTGAATGCATCAGATCATCTACTGGTTTCATGTTAGTATTGAGTACGTTGGATAATTGCTTTTCCATTCTTGTAATACTTTACTAAGAAGAATGTGTTTCAACTTCATCCAGGATATTACAAAAGTTGTAAAGTCACCATCATTTTTACGGCCGAATAGTATTCCATGGTGTGCATGTAACACAATTTGTTAATCCATTCCTGAGTTGATGGGCATTTAGGTTCTTTGTACATCTTGGCAATTATAAATTGAGCTGTGATAAACAATCTAGCGCAAGTGTCCATCAACACTCTGCCTTCTTCCCTCAAAAATGCCAGTGAATGGGTATTGGTTTATGTACCTTCTAACATTGACGTGATAAAATGATTTCTTTTTCTTCTGGGTAGATGCCTAGTAGTGAGATTTAGGGGTCAAATGGGATATTTCTTGATGTTTTAGACATACTAGAACTTCATGATATATTAAGAAAACTAATAGAAAAATAGGAATAATATGATTTTTTATTATAAATATATAATCTTTCTTACTATCAATTTTTTGGGTTGATAAATGAGAAAAGTAGGAGAAAGAAATAACCCTATTATTTGATGTTCACATTATTAAGTAACTTAATATTAAAAAAAAAATCTTTCCTCAATCCATAGAGGTGACCATACATGCTTTGTAGAAGAATGGATGTGTTGACATACAACCAATTTGCAGTACTCCTCTGGAAAAATTTTACCTTAAAGGTAGGTGAAGGTATCTATGGAGAACATCTGTAAGTACCCGCTTGTGTACATGCACTTCTGAAAAATCAATCCCAGAGTGTGGGTAACTTTTCTAAAACTGTAAAACTGAGAGAATCAATGGTATACAATGAACTGTAAGAAAGTGGGAGGCAGAGAAGGTACGATATGAGAAAGTCCAAGCAATACTGGCTCTTCAACAGTGAAACTGGCAGGCTTAATACAATAGAACTATCCATTTGCACTGAATGTGTACTCTGAAGTTAATTAACACCTTTCTGTTCTTCTAGAGGAGAAATGTCATTAATTTAACATTGGAAGTCCTTGCAACATTGGTATTTGCAATACTGCTTTTAATATTCCGTGCATTTACTGATATAAAGACTGTTGGACCTTATACTTTCACTTCTCAATCCATCAACACTCTGCCTTCTTCCCTCAAAAATGCCAGTGAATGGGTATTGGTTTATGTACCTTCTAACATTGACGTGGTAAAAGAAATCACTGAGAATGTGAAGAGGATTCTAAACACCAATATAAAAGGTTGGTTAGACATTAAATTTTTCTGTAGAACATTGTTTGTAAAGGAGCTAAAACAATGTTGAAAAAGAATAATGTTGGTGGACTCACTCCACAATTTTAGTACTTACAATATAACTGTAGTAGTTAAGATAGTTTGATAATGGTAGAGGGCCTGACATACAGATCAGTGAAAAAGAATTAGAGAACTCAGAAACAGACCCATGCGAATGTGCCAAAACAATTCTTTATAATGGTTCGAAGGAATTAATAAAAGGATAACGTTTTCAGCAAATGATGCTGGAATTACAGGATACCAAAACAATGAAAGTTCATACTTTCAAAAAAATAACTAAAAATGGATCATAGATTAAATGTAAACTGATAAAAAATATTTAGGAAAGAGGGTGGCGCCTGTGGCTCAAAGGAGTAGGGCGCTGGCCCCATATGCCTGAGGTGGTGGGTTCAAACCCAGACCTGGCCAAAAACTGCAAAAAAAAGAAATTTTTTTAGGAAAGAATATAGGAGAAAATCATTATAACTTAGCTTACTTGAAGAGTCCTTAGACATGACAGCCAAATCATAATTCATAAATGAAAATAAAATAAATTGGACTTGTGCTATATAATACTATTATTGGCAGATACTGGATTAAAATATTCATACCCAATTTTCGCTGTCTATTTACATTAATATTTTATCACTTTATTGTGATGCCTAACCCTTCCTGTATATAGGTCCCTTTACATTTCCCCCCTTATGTTATAGTTTTTATATCCACATAATTGAAAACTTCACCAGAAAATATTTTAATTTGCATATGTATTTTAAAGATGCTAAGAAAAGTACTCATCCAGTTAGTTACAATGGTTTTCCTTTTCATTGATTCAGGTTCCACATTTTCTTCTTCCAGTATCCTTTTTATTTTTTCTTGAAGAACTTCCTTTAACAATTTTTCAGAGCTGATCTACTAGCAATTTAGAATTCTCTTCATTTGCCTTCATCTGAGACTATGTTTATTTCAACTTCATTCCTGAAAGATATTGTCACTGGGTAGAGAATTCTGGGTTGACAGTATTTTCTTTCAACATCTAAAAAATAATTCCTGTTTTCTTCTGTCCTCTTTGGTTTCTGAAAAGAAATATACAGTTATGTGAATTCTTATTTCCCTATTAATTAATATGTCCTTTTCCCCTGGCTGCTTTTAACATTTTTTTCACTCGTTAGTTTTCAAAGTTTGAATATGATGCATCTGAGTGTGGATTTCTTTTGGTTATTTCTTTTTTGGTTTCAAGAAGCTTTTGAATTTGTAAATTTCTATCTTTCACCAAATTTAGAACTCTTCAGCAATTATTCCTCAAAATTATTTTCCAACATTGTCTTCTTTTCTCCTCTCCCAAAACTATGACACAAATGCTAGACATTTTATATTGTTACACAGGTCCTTCAGGTGGTGTTCACCTTTTTTCCAGTCTTTTCTCACTCTCCTGGTCAGATTGGGTAATTTCTGTTAATCTATCTTCCAGTTCACTTACCTTCTTCTGTTATCTCCATACTGTTATTGTGCCATGAAATGAGTTTTGCTTTCTTTTTAATGCACAATTTGATGTGCTCTCCACTCTTGATTTATCTTTATTTTCTTTTGAAACATATAATTTATATATTCAGCAATTTACAGTGTACAAATTCAATGGTGTTTAGGATATTCAGAGTTGTGCAGACACTACCATAATTAATTTTATAGCATTTTCATCATCCCCAAAAGAAAACCCATTCCCTTTAGCTGAGACTCCCCAATCTCCCTTCTCTACTAGCTTTTGTAAAAACATTGACTTACTTTTTGTCTCAATGGGTTTTCCTATTATAGACTATTTCATATAAATGAAATCAATATGTAGTTTTTATGACTGGCTTATTTCACTTACCATGTTTTCATGGTTCATCCATGTTGCAGCATGTATCAGTACTTTATTTCTTTTCTTTGCCAAATAATACTCCATTGTATAGAATATTACATTTATTTGGTATGTATATCCATTATCAGTTGATGGATGTTTGGGTTATTTCCACCTTTTGGCTATTATAAATAATACATATACTACTCTGAACATTTGCAAGTGTTGTATGGATTTATGTTTTTATGTTTTAATTTCTCTTGGGTATATACCTAGGAATGGAGTAAATAGGTCATATGCTCATTCTGTGTTTAACTTTTTGAGGGACTGCTAGACTATTATCCTAAGTGACTATACCTCTTGAATCCCTTCAGCATTGTTTGAAGGTTACAATTTCTCTGCATCTTCACCAATTGTTATCATCTGTCTTTTTTATAATTGCCATATCAGTGGTATTTCATTGTGATTTCAATTTGCATTTCCTTGATCACTAGTGATTTACCTTTATATATGTTTATAATAATTCTCATTTTAGATTACAGTAAATTTTATAAAACATTTAACATTGTTTTGTACCTCAAATATCCATTTGATGCTAATATTTAAGAAACAGTGTTTTGAAATTTACAATATTTGGATAGGCTTTTGTCCATGTAAAGTAATATCCTACCTCTCAAATAAAAGGGATTATTAGATGTTTTTATTTAAATGTACATAATTTTTTCTCTCTGTAATTTGAGGCTTTCCTTCAGAAACTGAGTTTGAGAATTACATTCTGTATGACTATGGGTCTCGAAAAGTGCTGGCTGCCATTATTTTTGATTATGACTTCCAAAACTGCAATGACCCCCTGCCACTTCAGGTAAGAAAACTTTAGATTTTTCAAATAAAGTTTCTTATAATTGTACTTCCAGTTACTATAATTTTAATGAATTAATATTCTTAATCCTATCTTATAAGTGAAGAAGCTAATTTCCCCAAGATCATACTCCTAGAGTACAATAGAGCAAGAATATAAATTCAGATGTGAGTAGTTGCAGTACCTGTACTCTTAACCAGTATCTTATGCTGATGGGGAAGATCTGTATCTTCTACACACAGGCCTGAAACTGTGTGAAACTTTGACTACTCAAAGCAGTACTTCTAGTCCTACAGAGGATGATAAAACAAGCTTCAACAGATACCTCTTTAATAATAGGCAACCAGCATGAAAAATCCTCTTCTTCTGAATGAAAGACAGATCTAAGGCTCAGCCACATTGATTCACAGTTAGGACATTAGGACTGAGAAAGAATCTGATTATAGCCCATGAGAAGGAAAGAAGAGGACTGTGCTTTGAACTTTGTGTCTCCCTAGTAGATTTTATAGGCATCCTATCCTTATATGACAGAAATAAATGGCCAATCTATAATATCTAGAGTCAAATCCTGTGTTTAGGACACGGATTCTTGTCAGTAGAAGGGATGCTTAAGGAAAACCACTAGTAGTATAATGTGCCTTCTTGTTTACTCCATTTTTCCATGATTCCTTTATTCTCCAACTTCCTTCCATTTACTAACCCAAAATTATCCATATGCTATATTGATTTGAGTATATACGTGTGTTCAACAATATAAAGTAGCTCAAAGTGTCTTCAGCACCATTTTAAGCTTCATTTTCACTACTCATAGACTGTGTTTACGCTCCAAATATTTGACAATATTTGGAGAATAAACATAGTTCCCCAGATTATTTTCCCAGGTATTTGATCTATTTTGATTATTTTATGAACAAACTTTTGCAATCTCTGTTGTTGACTTTGTGGGATTTTGTTTGTTTGTTTTAGGGGAAACAGAGTCTTGCTCTATCACCCTGAGTTAAGTGCCAGGCATCATAGCTCACAGCAACCTCAATTTCCTGGGCTCAAGCGATCCTCTCGCTTCAGCCTCCTGAATAGCTGGGACTACAGGCACCTGCCACAATACCTGGCTAGTTTTTCTATTTCTAGTAGAGATGGGGTCTTGCTCTTGCACAGGCTGGTCTCAAACTTCTAAGTGCAAGCAGTCTGCCTGTCTTAGCCTCCTAGAGTGCTCAGATTATAGGCATGAGCCACCAGGCATGACCAACTTTGTGTTTAACTTATACTTGATATCTACTACTTTTTCTCTATCATAGCTGACTTTCTTGGCAAGATTTTTGATGGTTTCCCATTGCCTCAGGCTCATTCCAGAGTGCTTTGCATATGGTTCTTAGTACCTGAATCCATCTCCAGTCACAATTTTGTGACACCTTACATACTTCAGGCTCTAGTCATACTTAACTTGTAAAAGTTCTCTGCATGTGCCATTTTATCTTTGGCTTTGGGCCTTTGGTCACACCATTTTCTCTCATGTAGGACTGTACCTTGCAAGCTCCCATTCAACTCCCATATCCATCCCTTCCTTTTCTGTACTTTCATAATAATCTGTACATATTACTGCTAGTCAAAATCTGTATGAGAGCATGGATACTACTTCAGGTATTTCAAGAGAGGGACTTTAATACAAGGAAAATTTTAAACATTCACATTCCAGATTCTAGTCAGTCTTGACCATTCAGGGTATCCAACCTTTTGACTTCTCTGCACCTCACTGGAGCAAGAATTGTCTTTGGCCACACATTAAGTGCACAAACACTAATTTAAACTGATGAACAATAACAAGACAAGGTCCATGAATAATTTTCATGACAACCGTCGCCACAGATAAAATAGTCCTCATATAATTTGCACGTATCCTATGGGCCATGGGTTGTACACCCCTACTAGAGGGTCTAGATTGCTTTCCTAGTGAGGTAAACCACCTTTCTTGAGTACTTAGTTGTCAGGTCATGGTTATCACAACACATATTCACTGCAACCTATAGAAAAGCAAGCACCAAGAGATACCCTAATGAAATCCCTATTATATACATACCCAGCACTTGTTTTCATTCATAACAACAACCCTAGTTCTTCATGTTAATTTCTCCCTCTCATATAGTAACTCCTTTCCTTTTGGTGCATTAGCATAAGTAGCCCAATATGACTAGGTGGTAATCATATAAGTCTCAATGGAAATTTTACTGTTTTCCCTATTGGAAATGTTTCTCTTGTCCCAGGAAATAAAGCCTTGAATCCAGTAGACCTTCGGGTTGTAGAAATGGAAAATGCAAATACCAATTATAAGTATCTATTTGAAGAGAGTGATGGTAAGAAGGGTCAATTTTACTTCGTGGCTTTGGCTCCCATCCCCTTATATTGTAGCTATTAGGGACATGGAGCCATTTTTCAGTTGTTAACTACATAGACCACATCCTATAGAATAGTGCCTCAGATTAAAAGGACATTGTCCCCAAGTGGCTGCCTTGACTAAAATTTAATAGGCCATTTCATTTCCTTCTCTCAGGCCTGCTGGGAATGTGGTAAGAACAGAAGATGTGTCAATGGGTAAGGTGGCAGTCACTGTACCTTCTTCAGTGTAAAACAAGCCCCTTGCCTGAGACATGTTGTGTGTCTATACCCCTACTGTATATCCACTTCTTATTCTTCTTTATAATACCCTAAAGCTAGAGAGAGCACACATGTCCTTCAAAGGGTGGGTGGTTAAACAAACCATGGAAAACAACTCAGCAATAAAAAATGAATAATCGGTACATACAACTATTTAAAATAATCACCAGGGAATTATGCTGAGTGAAAAAAACAACCTGAAGATTGATACTGTGTAATTCCATTTATATAATAGTTTTTAAATGACAGTTTTAGAAATGCAGAACATCTTCTTCATTGTGAGGGGATAGGTATTGGGAAAAACAATGCAATGAAACTGTTTGTTATCTTTGACTGTGGTGATGGATCCACAAACCTACATGTGTGATAAAACTGTACAGAACTTAATACACACTAACACATACACACAGGCAGAGTAAAAATAAAAATGGTGAACTCTGAGTAAGACTGATGAATTATATTAATGTCATTATCCTGGCTGTGATACTATGCTATAGTTTTATAAAATGTTATTTGAGGAAAGGGGTCAAAACTTATATAGGATCTGTTTATTATTTCTTCCAATTTCTTGTTGTTTACAATTAACTTAATAAAAAGTTTAATTTTTAAGAAATATAACTTAAGAAAATAACTTGTCAAGTCTATACTTTCAGGGAACATTTCTGAAGTTTGTTACCAGAGAATTTTTTTAAAGATTTAGAGCACTATTCTTTGTTTTTTTTTTTTTCTCTTTTTCTTTTTTTTTTATTAAATCATAGCTGTGTACATTGATATGATCATGGGGCATCTAGAGCACTATTCTTTGAACATGGAAACCACGAGCAGGAGGCACAGTGTTCCCCCTTGAGTATGAAGCCAGCTCTTCTTATTGCTTCCCTGCAACTTCCAGTGGCCATTGATGATCCTTCTTTTCTTCCTTTTGAAGAGTGAGAGTGAGAGGATGTTTGGATTACTTAAAAAAAATGAATTATCAAACAAATGGGTCTTAATTAAACTGAAAAGCTTCTGTACAGCTAAGGAGACAACAACCAAAGCAAATAGACAAACTGAGTAATGTTTTGACTATTTGAGGTGTTGTCTGATTCCATATAAAACGAAATATTATTTTTTCAAGATCTTTAAAGAATGACAGTGGAGCTTTAATAAGGATTGCATTAAAATTGTATATTGCTTTGGGTAGTATGGACATTTTAAAAATGTTGATTCTTCCCAGCCATGAGCATGGTATGTTTTTCCATCTGTTAACATCTTCAGCTATTTCTTTTCTTAAGGTTTCATAGTTCTCTTTGTATAGATGTTTCACATCCTTTGTTAGGTATACTCCCAAATATTTCATCTTCTTTGGCACTACTGTGAAAGGAATAGAGTCCTTGACTGTTTTTTTCGGCTTGGTTATTGTTGGTATATATAAAGACTACAGATTTACAGGTGTTGATTTTGTAGCCTGAGACATTGCTGTATTCCTTAATCACTTCTAAAAGTTTTGTAGTAGAATCCCTAGTGTTTTCCAGATATACGATCATATCATCTGCGAAGAGTGAAAGTTTGATCTCTTCTGACCCTATGTGGATACCCTGGATCGCCTTTTCTTCCCTAATTGCAATGGCTAAAACTTCCATTACAATGTTAAAGAGCAATGGAGACAATGGGCAACCTTGCCTGGTTCCTTATCTAAGTGGAAATGATTTCAATTTAACTCCATTCAATACGATATTGACCATGGGTTTGCTGTAGATGGCCTCTATTAGTTTAAGAAATGTCCCTTCTATACCAATTTTCTGAAGTGTTCTGATCATGAAGGGATGCTGGATATTATCAAAAGCTTTTACAGGAAACTGCATACCCATAGAAGAACATGGAAGCTAAACAACCTTATGCTGAAGGATAGATGGGTTATAGATGAGATTAAGAAGGAAATCACCAAATTTTTGGAACAAAACAACAATCAAGACACGAATTACCAGAACCCCTGGGATACTGCAAAGGCAGTCCTAAGAGGGAAATTTATAGCACTGCAAGCCTTCCTCAAGAAAACAGAAAGAGAGCAAGTTAATAACTTAATGGGACATCTCAAGCAACTGGAGAAGGAAGAACACTCCAACCCCAAACCCGGCAGAAGAAAAGAAATAACCAAAATCAGAGCAGAACTAAATGAAATTGAAAACAAAAGAATTATATAACAGATCAATAAATCAAAAAGTTGGTTTTTTGAAAAGATCAATAAAATAGACAAACCTTTGGCTAACCTAACCAGGAAAAAAAGAGTAAAATCTCTAATTTCATCAATCAGAAATGGTAAAGATGAAATAACAACAGACCCCTCAGAAATTCAAAAAATCCTTAATGAATACTACAAGAAACTCTACTCTCAGAAATATGAAAATCTGAAAGAAATAGACCAATACCTGGAAGTACGCCACCTACCAAGACTTAGCCAGAACGAAGTGGAAATGTTGAACAGGCCTATATCAAGTTCTGAAATAGCAACTATACAAAATCTCCCTAAAAAGAAAAGCCCAGGACCAGATGGCTTTATGTCAGAATTCTACCAAACCTTTAAAGAAGAACTAGTACCTATACTACTAAACCTCTTCCAAAATATAGAAAAAGAAGGAATATTACCCAACACATTCTATGAAGCAAACATCACCTTGATCCCAAAACCAGGGAAAGACCCAATAAGAAAAGAAAATTATAGGCCAATATCACTAATGAATATTGACGCTAAAATACTCAATAAGATCCTAACAAACAGAATCCAACAACACATCAAAAAAATTATACACCATGACCAAGTGGGATTTATCCCAGCGTCTCAAGGCTGATTCAATATACATAAATCTATAAATGTAATTCAACACATAAACAAACTAAAACATAAGGACCATATGATTCTTTCAATTGATGCATTGTCTGCATTTTGAATGGAATACAAAAGTGGATATGATTAGACATATGTTGTACTTCAGAATCATTGTCATTTCCAGGTATTCAGAATTACTTTGGAATAGGACAAGTGTCATCCTTTGGGTCACATGGTTTTCTATCTGAACCATATAAGGTTTATTTCATTTCTAATATTTGCTTTTCGGTTTGTTTGGTTTTAAACATAGCTTGTTTCCTGTTGCTACTTCTAGGTAAAATATCATCTGCGTTTTGTTAGGGTTCAGAAGTGGTCAGATGGATTCGGCTGGGAAACAGCCTCTCTCTTTCCTAATCATCCCTCTAAGGGACCCAGGAACCCGCAACATCAAGATGGAGGACGTCCTGGTAAGCAGATCCCTAAGCATACATATTTTATTAACATAATGACATACTAGGGTACACTCCATGCACATATAGTTGTGTTAATCTTGGGGGGTGGAGTTCTTTTGTAAGTACAGTTTTTTTTATTTAGAACACAGTTATTCCCATTTGTTTTACTTTTATTTTTTAATCATTTTATTTTAAAATATTAAGAGGGTACAAATGTTTTGTTTATACAGCTAGCTTTAATAATGCTTTAGTCAAGGCTATACATGCCCATAACTGTATGTGATTGGTAGGTTTTTAACCATCTTCTCCTCCCCTCTCCACACTTCTGGATTTCCAAAAATTTTTTACTTCCTTCTATTCCCATGTGTGCCCATTGAATAGTTCCAAATTATTAGAGTACATATGGTGTTGATTTTCCATTCTTCAGATACTTTACTTAGGATAATGGTCCCCAAATTTCTGCAAGAGACATTAATTTATTCCTTTTAATGGATGAGTAGTACTACAGAGGGGGTTTGTGTGGGTATATGGGAATGCACTTGTGTATCACCTTTTGTTAATCCACTCATGAATTGCTGGGCACTTGGATTGATTTTGTATCTTTGCAGTTGAATTGTGCTGTGGTAAACATTTGAGTGCAGATATCTTTTTGATAAAATGACTTCTTTACTTTTAGGTAGATACTTGATGGTAGGGTTGGTGTATCAAATGGTAGAGTCTGCTTTTAGTTCTTTGAGAAATCTCCATGCTCTTTTCCATAGAGGATGTACTCATTTTCAGTCCCCCAAACAATATATAAGTGTTCCTTTCTCTCTACATCAATACCAGCATCTCTTTTTTTATCTTTTTTTTTTTTGGACTTTTTAATAAAAGCCATTCTACAGGGGTAAAATGATATCTCATTGTGGTTTCTTTTTTAGATTCAGATCTATTTTTAAAATTTTTTTAAGTTTTAATTAAAATCATAACTTTATACATTTATGGGGTACAATGTGATGATTTGATATACAATGTGGAATGCTTAAATCAAACTGATTAACATAGCCATCACCTCACTTACTTATTTTTTTCATTGTGATTTTAATATGCATTTCTTTGATGATTAGTGAGGTCTACCGCACTTTTATATTTTTTTTATTTACTTATTTATTTATTTTTTATTAAGTCATAGCTGTGTACATTAATGCAATCATGGGGCACCATACACTGGTTTTATATACCATTTGACATATTTTCATCACACTGGTTAACATAGCCTTCCTAGCATTTTCTTAGTTATAGTGTTAAGACATTTATAGTCCACATTTAGTAAGTTTCACATGTACCCTTGTAAGATGCACTATAGGTGTGATCCCACCAATCACCTTCCATCCATCCTCCCCCCTCCCCTCCCCTCCCTCTCTCCCTTCCCCATATTCTTAGGTTATAACTGGGTTATAGCTTTCATATGAAAGCCATAAGTTAGTTTCATAGTAGGGCTGAGTACATTGGATACTTTTTCTTCCATTCTTGAGATACTTTACTAAGAAGAATATGTTCCAGCTCCATCCATGTAAACATGAAAGAGGTAAAGTCTCCATCTTTCTTTAAGGCTGCATAATATTCCATGGTGTACATATACCACAATTTATTAATCCATTCATGGATCAATGGGCACTTGGGCTTTTTCTACTTTTATATTTCTTTGATGATTAGTGAGGTAGAGCATTTTTAATATATGTTTATTGGTCATTTTTCTGTCTTCTTTTGAAAAATAGCTGTTCATGTCTTTTGCCTACTTTTTAGTGGTGTTTTTTCTTGCTGATTTGTTTGAGTTCTTTGTAGATTCTGGATATTAGTCCATTATTGATTGTATAGTTTATGAATGTTGTCTTCTATTTTTGTAGATTGTCTATGTGTTCTGTTGATTATTTCCTTTGCTGTGCAGAAGTTTTAGATTTAATCAAGTCTCTTCATTTTTGTTGTGGCTATAATTGCCTTGGGGGTCTTAATCATAAATTCTTTGCCTAAACCATTATCTAGAGGAGTTTCTCCTACATTTTCATCTAGAATGCTTATGGATTCATGCATTATATTTAAGTCTTTCATCCACCTTGAATGAATTTTTGTAACTAGTGAGGAATGAGAGTACTGTTTCATTCTTCTACATGGGGCTATTCAGTTTTGCCAGCATTTATTAAATAGGGCTTTTTTCCCCAATGTAGGTTGTTTCCTGCTTTGTTGAAGAAGATAATAGATGATTTTTATATCTGGGTTCTCTGCTCTATTTCATTGTAATGTGTCTCTATTTTTGTACCAATACCATGCTGTTTTAGTTACTATCGTCTTACAGTATAATTTGAAGTTTTATCATGTGGTGCCCCAGTTTGTGTTTTTTCCATAAGATTAGTGTGGCTATTTGGTCTCTTTTCTGGCTCCAAATGAAGCATAGAATTATTGTTTCTAGATCTTTGAAATACAATATTGGGATTTTTATGGGGACTGTAGATCACATTGAGCAATATGGACATTTTAACAATGTTGATTCTACCTATCCCTATCTTAATATTTTATTTTCTTGTAGCTATGGTGAATGTAGCAGTTATAGCTATTGAGTCTTTGACTCTCAGCTTGACCATTATTGGTATATAGAAATGCTACTAATTTATGGAAATTGATTTTATAACCTGAGACTACAGAATTTATTTCTGGTGGAATCTTTGGGATTTTCTAGATACAAGATAATATTATCAGTGAAAAAATAATAATTGGAGCACCTCTTTCCTGATTTGGATACTCTTTATTTCTTTCTCTTGCCTGATTACTGTGGCCAGGAGTTCCAGTACTATGCTGAATAGAAGTGGTGACAGTGGGCACCCTTGTCTTGTTCTAGTTCTTAGAGGGAATGCTTTCAACTTCTCCCTATTCAGTATGATGTTGGCTGTGGGTTTGTGATATATGGCTTTTGCATGGTGTAGTTTTGAGATATATTCCTTTTTTTTTTTTTTTTTTTTGTAGAGACAGAGTTTCACTATACCGCTCTCAGTAGAGTGCCGTCCTTCTATGCCTAGTTTGTTGATGGTTTTTATCATGAAAAGATGCTATATTTTGCCACGTGATCTTTCTGCATCTATTGCCCTGATAGTGTGGTCTTTGTTTTTGCTGCTGTTTATGTGGTAAATCACAAGTTTTAATTTACATACACTGAATCATCTTGCATCCCTGAGATGAAGCCCACTTGGTGATGCTAGATTTTTTTTATGTGCCATTGCATTCAGTTTGGCAGTATTTTATTGAGGATTTTTACATCTGTATTCATAAAGTATATTGTTCTGTAGTGTTTTTGTTATTGTGCCCTTTCCTGGCTTTGGTATAAAAGTGATATTGGCCTCTTAGAACGAGTTGGGGAGGATCCCCTTCATCTTGATTTTGTGGAATAATTTCTGCAGTATGGGCATTGGCTTTTCTTTGTTGGTCTGGCAGAATTTTGCTGTGAATTCGTTTTGTCTGAGCTTTTCGATGTTGTTGGAATTTTTTTTATTACTGCTTTGATCCTGCTCCTCAACGTTGGTCACTTCAGGAGTTCTATTTCTTCGCAAGTTTGGATGTTGGTGTATTTCCAAGAATTTGTCCATTTTCTCTCTGTTTTCCAGTTTATGTGCTTAGACATTTTTCAAAGTATTCACACATGATATTTTGTATTTCTATGGTTCAGTGGTAATATCCCCTTTTTCATTTTTGATGGAGCTTATTTGGGTCCTTTCTCTTCTATTCCTGGCTAATCTAGCAAGATATCTATCAATTTTGTTTATCTTTTCAAAGAATCAATTCTCTGTTTTGTTGATCCTGTGCATTGTTATTTTGTTTCCATTTCATTTAGTTCTGCTCTGACCTTCGTTACCTGTTTTATTCTGCTGGCTTTAGATTTGGTTTTTCTTCATTTTCTACTTCCTTCATATGTGTCAATAGGGTGTTAATTTGTGATCTTTCCGTTTGATAGAGGCATTTAAGGCTATGAATTTTCCCCTTACAATTTTCCCATATATTTTGATAGCTTATGTCCCCTTTGTCATTCAGTTTGAGGAAACATTCAATTTCCATTTTAATTTTATTCTTGACCAAATAATCATTCAGCAGCAGGTTGTTTAATTTCCATGACTTTGTGTAGAATTGAGTATTTCTGTTGGAGTTGATTTCTTGTTTTATTACACTGCTGTCTGAAAGAATACCTGGTATTATTCTGAGTTTTTTTAATTTGTTGAGTTTTTTTTTGTGTGTGTGGTCTAAGATATAATTAATCTTGGAGAATGTCTCTTGTGATGATGAAAAATATATATATTAAGTTGGGGGGGTAGAATATTCTGTTGGGCCCATTTGCTCAAGTGCCATTTAAGTTCAGTGTTTGTTTATTTATTTGCTCCTTTAATGACTTGTCCAGCTCTTTCAGCAGGGTGTTGAAGTCCCAGAAATTATGATGCTGCTGTTTATCTCTGTGATTAGATCTAGTAGAATTCCCGGTACGAATCTTGGAGCTCCTGATACAGATGCATATATTTTTTCCAATGTTATGTTTTTTTGTTCAGTTTCTACTTTTATTATTATATAACGACTGTCTTTGTCTTTCTTTAACATTGTTGATTTAAAGTCAATTTGCTATGATAGGAGAATGGCTACACCTGCTGTCTTTTGGTTTCTGTTTGCATGGAATTTTTTTTCATCCCTTCACCTTGAGTCTGTGTGAGTCCCTGTGGCTTAGAGTATTTCCTGGAAGCAGCAGATACTGGATTGTATTTTTCATTTATTCAGCCAGCCTATGTCTGTTGAGAGGGAAATTCAGATCAATAATGTTGAGTAAAAGAATTGATATGTGGGATGCTGTTCTATTCGTCTTGTCAGGTAGTATCTTATTGCTTTGCTTTGCCCTCTGGTTTTATTATAGTTTTACATGAGCTGTGAGCTTTAGCTTTTGGGTGATTTTACACCAATATTTATCTATTGTGCTAATCCATGTATAATGCAGTTCTCTGTATTTCCTGCAAGGCAAGCCTAGTCATGACAAATTGCCTCTATGTTTATTAGCCTAGAAAAATATTTCTTGTTCAGATGTGAATCTCAGTTTTACAGTAAACAAAATTCTAGGCTGGCAGTTGTTTTGTTTATAAGACAGAGATGGGGCCCAAATCCCTTCTGACTTCTAAGATCTCTGCTAAGAAGTCTGGAGTTAGCCTGATGAGTTTTCCTTTGTAAATTACTTGCTGTTTTCACCTCACAGCTCACAGGAGGTCCTTTTTGTGTTAGGCAGACTGATGACTATAGGCATTGGTGATTTCCTCTGTGCAATGAGTCTTCAAGGAGTTGAGCTTCTCATACCTGGATATCTCAATCTCTAGCAAGCCAAGGTGGGTGGATAGCTTGAGCTCAGGAGTTCTAGACCAACCTGAGCAAGAGCAACATCCCATCTCTGCTAAAGATAGAAAAACTAGCCAGGCATAGTGCTACATGTCTGCAGTCCCAGCTACTAGGGATGCTGAGGCAAGAGGATTGCTCAAGCCCAAGAGTTTGAGGTTGCTATGAGCTATGATGCCACAGAACTCTACCCAGGGAAATAGAGTAAGACTCTGACTCAAAAAATAATAATTCATTCATTCATTCATTCATTAAATAAATAAATACACACATATATACATACATATATCTTTAGCAAGATCAAGGACATTTTTCTCAATAATTCCCTCAAGGAGGCTTGTGCTTTTTCTTATTTACTCTCAGGGATGTGTATGATTCTTGTATTTGGCCATTTTATGTAATCTTGTATTTCTTATGGGCTTTATTTATTCCTTTTGATTGTTCTTTTTTCTTTTTTTTTTCTTTTTTGGACTCATTTGGTTAATTCCAAAGAATTGTCTTCAAGCTCTAAAATTCTTTCTTCTGCCATGTGTAATCTGTCCTTAAAGCTTTCCACTGTGTTTTGTATTTCCTTAAATGAAATTTTGATTGCCAGAAGTTCTGTTTGTTTTTTTTTAATATGTCTATTTCTTAAGAAATTTTTCACTCATTTCCCAGAATATTTTTCTGCTTTCTCTGAGTTGGTTTTCCATTTTCTCTTGAATCTCTTTGAACTTCCTTACAATCCATATTTGGAGTTCATTATCTATCATTTCAGTATTTTCAATTAGTTGTGATCCATTACTAGAGACTTGGTGTACCCCATTGGGAGTTTCCATTCACTCTGATTTCCATGCTTTGGGAGGTCTTTTGCTGATTACTTCTCATCTGGAGAAGCTGTTACTTCTTGTTTGGGGATTTTCTTTTGTTTATATGGGGCCTTTTTTTTCTCTCTCACTCTTCAGGTTGTGTTAGTAGCATATGTTGGATAACGTCTTTGGCTTTACTTGTGGGTACTTTGATGAAGGTTTGGGTTCTGGATAGATACCCTGGTTATAGACACCCTTAGTGTGGTGTTTTTCTTAATTGCCAGTGTTTATGGGCTGTAGCTGTGGTTTATTATGTTTGTGGGCAGAGTCCCTCTTATTGATGATAAAAGATGAAGATCTTTGAAATCTTTTCTCAGCTGCTCAGTCCAGTCCCTATAGAGCCAAGACTCATGGCTGGCTGCAAAAAAAAAAAAAGGAAAAAGAAAAAAAATTTTAATGAAATCTTTTCTTTCCCCAGCCCTGTTGTCTTCTTAACGGGGTAAATTATATTTGGATTCCCAGTTTTAGCTCTGCTGCTGTAGGTGGTGCATTTGGGTAAGAGCCAGTATATCTGCAGTCCCCAATCCCTGGACTGCAGACTGGTATTGGTCCATAACCTGGTATTGGGAAGAGGGCCACACAGTAGGAGGTGAGTGGCAGGTAAGCAAGTGAAGCTTCATCAGTATTTATGGCTGCTCCCCATCTATCACATTATTGCCTGAGCTCTGCCTCCTATCAGATCAGTGGTGGTATTAGATTCCCATAGGAATGTGAACCCTGCTGTAAACTGCACATGCAAGGAACTAGATTTGTATGCTCTTTACAAGTCTCCAATACTTAATGATCTGAGCTTCTTGGGAAGAACAAAGGCACACAATGGATGGAGAAGTAGTATGGTACCTGCCATGTCAGGTCAGATCTGTGATGATGGGAAGCAACCCCAAGGGGGCCGGCAGCCTAGTGTTTTGTCCTCAAGAAGTTCCTAGTTCACTTGAGGCAGCAACTCTGGGGGATATAAAGGCTTTCCAGCATCTTGGGAGCCTGCTGACTTCCAGAGTTGTGATGGAAGGAGAAACAAAACCCTGATCTACCAGTTCTTCCAGGCTCAAAACTCTGAGGGGTTGATCTCTGCCAGTACCTTGCTCCTTCTTGTTCTTCTCTGCAAGTTCTTCACCCTGGAATCTCTGGTAGGTTCTGACACTTGTCCCTTACAATTACAATGGATCTAACTTTTTTTGTATCTAAAAGTTTTTCTTCATTCATGATCTGGTATCTAGTATCTCTAGTCAGCCCCCATCTTCCTTCCTCTCTTATATACTTTGTGATAAATTTTAATTAAATTTTCATTCTATTAAACCTAAGTTTTTGTAAACTTACCATATAAATATATATCATGCTTTATCTTCTTTCATTTCTTATATCAGTTTTCAACTCCCATACTAGTGCCCTGATCCTATGACCAGAGGGGGGGAGCCCTTCTCAGGCAAGGTGATGTGGCAGAAATCTATGGGGAATGAATATAGTTTGCTTGAGGCTCAATCTCTCAGCAACTGGCTGCAGGGTGAGCACATTCCAGATAGGTGTTAGAAAGCCTTGTTTCCCTGCCTCCTCCCCATTAAAGTGAGGCTGAAGTTACTCAGCCTAATTCAGCCTGAGGGCAGTGTGCAGCCCAGTATCAAATTCATAGAATGGAACCTTGGACCTGAGCCTAAAAAGGCTAGGACCACACTAAGGTAAGCAGCATGGGCAAGAATCTGTGGAAAACATTGTCTCCTCTTGTCTTAGTATCAATAGCTACCCACAGAGAGTGAGGGGGACCTTTCCTGAGGTTCATGGAGTGCCTGGACTCCTCTACCCCTTCTCATAGCCACATAGTGGCTACAGGTGTACCTGCATTTCCCTAGTACCTAGGCACTCAGAATTGCCAGGAACCAGCCTAGACAAGGTATTAGGAAAACCCAGGAGTAGACCGATACAGGATAGAAAAAAGAGACACAGAAAATAATGGGATCAAGAGGACCTTTCCTCAATAGGACAAGGCAACCTCAGCTTTATTGCACAGTTTTATATACAGTAGCTTAAATGCATGATTTTGTCATAATTGCATAACTTGATTAAAAGAAGCCTACATTTTAATGGAAGTTTTAGCTATCACAATTAGGGAAGAAAAGGTGATCAAGGGTATCCATATAGGGTCCAAAGAGATCAAACTTTCACTCTTTGCAGATGATATGATTGTATATCTGGAAAACACCAGGAATTCTACTACAAAACTCTTAGAAGTGATCAAGGAGTACAGCAGCATCTCAGGTTACAAAATCAACATTCATAAATTGGTAGCCTTTATATATACCAACAGTAGTCAAGCTGAAAAAACAGTTAAGGACTCTATTCCATCCACAGTAGTGCCAAAGAAGATAAAATATTTGGCATTTTATCTAACAAAGGATGTGAAAGATCTCTATAAAGAGAACTATGGAACTCTAAGAAAAGAAATAGCTGAAAATGTTAACAAATGGAAAAACATACCATGCTCACAGCTTGGAAGAATCAACATTGTTAAAATGTCCATACTACCCAAAGCAATATACAATTTTAATGTAATCCCTATTAAAGCTCCACTGTCATACTTTAAAGATCTTAAAAAAATAATACTTCATTTTATATTGAATCAGAAAAAAACTCGAATAGACAAAACATTACTCAGAAATAACAAAGCAGGAGGAATTATGCTACCAGACCTCAGACTATACTATAAATCGATAGTGATCAAAACAGCATGGTACTGGCACAAAAACAGAGAAGTAGATGTCTGGAACAGAATAGAAAACCAAGAGATGAATCCAGCTACTTACCATTATTTGATCTTTGACAAGCCAATTAAAAACATTCAGTGGGGAAAAGATTTCCTATTTAACAAATGGTGCTAGGTGAACTGGCTGGCAACCTGTAGAAGACTGAAATGGGACCCACACCTGTCACCATTAACTAAGATAGACTCTCACTAGATTAAAGATTTAAACTTAAGACATGAAACTATAAAAATACTAGAGGAGAGTGCAGGGAAAACCCTTGAAGAAATCGGTCTGGGTGAGTATTTTATGAGGAGGAACCCCCAGGCAATTGAAGCAGCTTCAAAAACACACTACTGGGACCTGATCAAACTAAAAAGCTTCTGCACAGCCAGGAACACAGTAAGTAAAGCAAGCAAACAGCCTCAGAATGGGAGAAGATATTTGTAGGTTATGTCTCCGACAAAGATTTAATCATCAGAATCCACATAGAACTCAAACATATAAGCAAGAAAAGAACAAGTGATCCCATCGCAGGCTGGGCAAGGGACTTGAAGAGAAACTTCTCTGAAGAAGACAGGCACACAGCCTACAGACATATGAAAAAATGCTCATCATTTTTAATCATCAGAGAAATGCAAATCAAAACTACTTTGAGATATCATCTAACTCCAGTAAGATTAGCCTATATCACAAAATCCCAAGACCAGAGATGTTGGTGTGGATGTGGAGAAAAGGGAACACTTCTGCACTGCTGGTGGGAATGCAAATTAATACATTCCTTTTGGAAAGATGTTTGGAGAACACTTAGAGATCTAAAAATAGACCTGCCATTCAATCCTATAATTCCTGTACTAGGTATATACCCAGAAGACCAAAAATCACATTATAACAAAAATATTTGTACCGGAATATTTATCACAGCCCAATTCATAATTGCTAAGTCATGGAAAAAGCCCAAGTGCCCATCGATCCACGAATGGATTAATAAATTGTGGTATATGTACACCATGGAATATTATGCAGCCTTAAAGAAAGATGGAGACTTTACCTCTTTCATGTTTACATGGATGGAGCTGGAACATATTCTTCTTAGTAAAGTATCTCAAGAATAGAAGAAAAATTATCCAATGTACTCAGCCCTACTATGAAACTAATTTATGGCTTTCACATGAAAGCTATAACCCAGTTATAACCTAAGAATATGGGGAAGGGAGAGAAGGAGGGTAGGGAGGGGGGAGGTGGCCGGAGAGAGAGTGATTGGTGGGATTACACCTGCGGTGCATCTTACAAGGGTACATGTGAAATTTAGTAAATGTAGAATAAAATGTCTTAACACAATAACTAAGAAAATGCTAGGAAGGCTATGTTAACCAGTGTGATGAAAATGTGTCAAACAGTCTATAAAACCAGCATATGGTGCCCCATGATCACATTAATGTACACAGCTATGATTTAATAATAATAAAAAAAAGAAGCCTACAAGCATAATAGCATTCTCAGCAGTCTGAGATGACCAAAAGGGCATGTCTCCATTCTAATCTGGTTCAAGAACCACCCATAACAGGAAACAGCTGGGGCCAGGTTGCATTCATTCAGTCTTTGACTCAGATGCAGTTCCTCAAAACTGGGGGACCTTGCCTTGGGTTGGCTCTCAACACAGAATGGTGCCTGGCTTGAGGTGGTTGAGGCACAGATGCCTGTGGGATTCTGCATGGATTCCCTTTCTGGAGCAACCAGTTCCCTAGGGTAAGCCTGAGACCTGTGTGGGCTGGGAGCCTCTCTTGTAGCCAAGATTGTAAAAGCTAATCTCAGAGTATAGAACCTTGGGGGTTTCTCCCTTGCTATTTCTCCATGTCCAAGTGTTTCTTCTAGCTCATAGCCAGTCCTCAGCTAGGCAAGTTGCCCTGAACTCTCCTCTTTGCCAATTTCTAATGCTTCCCATCACTTCCTTGGTGTTATCTTTTAGACAATCTATTTGGAATGTAGGAATCCATTCTTGTTCCTCCTTGTACAGAAGGCACATACTATCTGTGTCTAGTCAGCCAGCTTGATCCTACTACTCAGCAATATATTTTTATATTTGTATTAGCGGTCTGCTAAATTATTTTTAAACATTGCTAAGTATGTGCTAAAAGCACATACTTTCATTTGTTGGCATTGTTTGCCTATTCATGTCAATACATAATTTCATTGATTTAGTATAACATTTTTTAAATTATAATGGAACCTTTTACGCATACTAAATGCACATACTTTCATTTGTTGGCATTGCTTGCCTATTCATCTCAATACATAATTCTATTGATTTGGTATAACATTTTTTAAATTGTAATGGAACCTTTTAATTCATGTTTTTATTTTTTATTATCTTATACAAAAAGCTCTGAATGTGTCATTTGTGTTTACCAATTACCCCAAAATTCTGTCTCTAGTGAATGTTTAATAGAAGAGAAATATATACATTCTGACATTACCATCACAAATTAGAAGCAACATAACTAACAGGAGAAGAGATAAACCTAATAGACAACATTTAAAAATAATCTTCATGAGGTTCATAGAGAAAGAAAGCATTTAAGCTGAATCTACAAGAACTTGTATAAATTAACTAGATGGAATTGGGACAAAAGGGATTATTCCAGGTAAAAGGAGTAAAATCAAATATGGACACGGCAGGATGTCACATTCAGGGAAAGGCATAGCCTTTTGTTTATTTGCTATTTCTTATAGCTAGAATAGAAAGTATATGTGGGAGGCTATTGGAGATGAATCTAAAAGGTAAGTAGATCATTAAAGGTCTATTTAATAACTTCATTGCAAAGTGAAAAAGAATGGAATTTCTCCTAGAAGATAAGAGATTCAGAGGCAGAGCAATATTTAGTATGAATAGGAGGTATGATATATATGGTAGTGGATTCATCTGTATAAGTGATAGCACTCATAGTTTAACTTTGGATTTTGTTTTTATCTGAACACAATATATTAGAACAAAGACTCTGTATTTCACAATTTATACAATAATTTCTAAAATGGAGCAAAATGTTTTAAATAATGACTTTTTTCCCTCAGGCATTGAGATGTGACTTTGTCAGTTGCACTTTTGGACTCAGGTGTAGTATTATTTGAGCATAGGCAACATACCCTTAGATTCTCTTAATTGACACTAATTTGGGGGGAGAAAGAAGAAGTGAAGAACTTAGTGCTAAGTAAGGAAGAGTAAGAGAAAGAAGACAAGTGCACAAAGTCTAAGAAGAAATGGCCAGGAAGTGAGTGAAAAAATTAAGATACCTATTACATGAATCCAGAAAGGAATGGAGGCCAGGTGTGGTGTACCACACCTGTAATCCTAGCACTCTGGGGTCCAAGGCAGGTAGATTGCTTGAGTTCAAGAGTTTGATACCAGCCTAAACAAAAGCAAGACCCCCATCTCTACTAAAAATAGAAAGAAAAACAGCCAGGGGTAGTGGTGCACGCTGCAGTCCCAGCTACTCAGGAGACTGATGCAAGAGGATTGCTCAAGCCCAAGAGTTTGAGGTTGCAATGAGCTATGATGACACCACAGGACTCTACCCAAGGTGAAAGAATAAGACTCTGTCTCCAAAAAAAATTGTTTTTAATGAGTAGAAACCATGTCTAATATTTTAAGTTATATCACCATAAAATAGCCTTTTTAAGTATTTGAAAACTTAAAAACAACCACAAGTCCATTAACAGAGCACATTCAAATAATGTAACAGTTTATTTAAACATATATAATTATTCAAGAGTTCTATGTATAGTCTAGATTTTACTTGTTTCTACTGTCAAAAATATCTTTTTCCAATTTCTTATTTTTTTCTTGCTGCCCTTATTGAACAGAAATCTTTAATTTGAAGAAAATCATAATTTTTTGCAATGTAGTCTCTGCTTCTGGAGTTTCATTTTTTTCTTTTTGACCATGAAGATGAAATTTATTTATTTTATGAGACCTGAAACAAGAACATCATTTGCAGGTCAAACAAGTGATACTAGTTCCTTTTTTTTTTTTTTAGTTTCCAAATCTTCCATCTGTTCAGTGTTTATTTAAATCTACATTTTTTTAAAAATAGAAATTGCTAGCCGGGCGTTGTGGTGGGCGCCTGTAGTCCCAGCTACTCGGGAGGCTGAGGCAAGAGAATCGCTTAAGCCCAGGAGTTGGAGGTTGCTGTGAGCTGTGTGAGGCCACGGCACTCTACCGAGGGCCATAAAGTGAGACTCTGTCTCTACAAAAAAAAAAAAAATAGAAATTGCTTTATCAAGCCTACCACTTTAACTAATGTTTTAATTTTGGGAAGATATGAATCTGATTTACCTGTAAAAGTATTCCTTACTTTTATGTCAAGACTATGTTTGTCTCTCAGGGTAATTATGTTACCTTGTTATGTTACTGTTACCTTGATAGAACAGTCAGTTTAGGTTCTGTAGTTGACAAGCATGACTTACTTGGATTGCTGCCCTTTTTTGTGTGTCTGAGTTGTTTCTTAGTCTGTTTTACTTGAAAATATTTGTTTTATCATGCAGGATATATCAAAGAAGGGTTCCTGGCTGTACAGCATGCCTTAGATAAGGCCATCATGCTGTATCATGAAAGCAGTGCAGGAAAAAAACTGTTTGATGATATTAGCATCTTTATACAGAGATTTCCACATCAGGCTTATTCTGCTGATGAATTGATTTGGATCTCTAGTTTTTTCATGCCTTTGATATTCATACTCACATTCTCTCCAATGATACTTTCCATTGTGCGAACTATTGTGTGGGAAAAGGAACAAAGATTGAAGGTAATACCACTCACTTTCTGATAAAGTTTCTATAAAGATTTTTTTAGGCCTATGGAGATCTTTTGTACGTAGAGTCAGATTCTTTCTACATATTCAGCCCTGAGGGGTAGTTGTTACATTGTAAAAGCAGTAAATCCAAATATTGAACAGGAAATGTATCAATGCCACTGATTAATTTTCCAAGTTGGCAGAGCTACAGAGATCAAGGGGGCAGAGCAAAGGAAAACCCAAACTAAAGGAGGGAGACCAAAGAGATCACTAAAGGAGTTTGAAGTCTCTGGTACCAAGAACAGCAAAGAATGTCAAACAGAACCCGGCTCCTGCCTAAATTAACATAATCTTCACAGTAAAGGCCTATTTATGTCAGTATCCTCTGTTGCCCTAAACAACATGTCTGAATTTCAAAAAAAAATTTCAAGCAAAATCAGAAAACAAGGGGAAAAACACAATCCGAAGAGGCAAATCAGCCATTAGAATCAGACTCAATTAAGACACAGATTTTGGAAATATCAGACAGGAAATTTAAAGTACCGATGATTAATTTTTTTTAATTGTTTCAGGTTAATCAAGGGTACAAAGAATTAGATTATAATGTTTACATTTGTTAAGTAAAGTCCCTCTTATAATTGTGTCCTGCCCCCCTGAAGTGTGCCATCCACCCTAAGATTGTGCCCATTAATTGGAACACCCCCATATGATTAATATTTTAAAAGCTATGAAGGTAAAGGTAGATGTGTCCAGAATCCTCAAGACCATAATTGTTTTCTGAGAAGGACTTATGGGGCTCTGCATATAGTTATACTCACAGCTATGATTTACTACAGTGGTGCAGATAGAATACATAGCTAAATAATAAGGAGAAAAGACACACGCAAAGCCTAGAGGAATCCACATATTAATTTCCTCATGTAACTCATGAGGTGCACTCTTGCCCCAGCAATGAAAATCCAGTTGCATATTTGTGATGTTCCTGTCCAGAGAAGTCCATCAGAGACTTGGTACCTGAGGTTTTGACTGGAAGTTGATCACATAGGGTGCCTACCATATAGCAAAATTCCAGTAGTAGAAAGTAGATACACAGCTTAAATGATATGGTTTATACAAAAAGTTTAGGCCAGGGGTGTCAAACCTGCAGCCCATGGGCCACATGCAGATTATTTGAGGCCTGTTTTGCTTATCTGTGGTATTAGATATCACAAAAAGTAGGCACAGACCTTTTCCTTTACTTATCAGCTTTTATTAGCATTTGTGTATTTAATATATGGCCCAAGAAATTCTTCTTCCAATGGGTGGCAGAAATTAAGAAAAAATCGGGCACTCCTGGTTAGGCAAACTCAGTCACCTTTATCTAATAGCAAAAATGTCATATCAGTGTAGGAAACAGTTTCCTAGCCAAGTTCCCATATGCAAAGGTTGGCTCTTGACAAACATGCCTTTCTAAGAAGAGCAATTTCAGGTCTTCTGTGCTAGTGTTTTTGCACAGTAGATAACATGCAAGATCAGATAGGTAATGCTAGGAGAGAGATCAAAACTGTGGAAAAGAGTAAAGATGGAATTTGTAGAAATAAAAAACACATTAACAGAAAAGAAAAGTGCCTTTGGCAGATAATGAAAGAATCAGATAATTGAATATAAGATACTTGAAATTACACAAACTAAAATGAAAAGAGAAAACAAAATATCTAAAAGGTGTAAGACAATGTCAAATGGTATAGTATGGGCATAAGTGAAATCCCCAAAGGAGATGAGACGATAGAGCAAAGGAGATATTTATAAAGAAATAATTGCAGAGAACAAAAATTAAGGATACATGTTTAGTTAAATCACAAATCAAAAAAAACTCATAGAACACAACGCAGACTAAGTACAACAGCACACACACATACCCTGAAGCATATTATATTCAAATATATTACCAAAGACAAAGGTAAAATCTTGATGGCAACAGGAGTGCAGAAGACACATTTCTCTAATGTTCCTGGAAGCAAAATATAATACAAAACATACTCATCTCAATGCTTTAAAATTTAATTTGAAATGTTTTCCATTTTGATCCACTATCAAGCGCATTATTGAAAAAAAGAAAAGATTTCTGAACTCAGGATAAGTATATAGTAATATGTACTTACCATATACTTGCACAATAGATATTCTGCCCCCACTGCATAATTTTGGACACCATACTTAACTTTCTGACACTTGATTTTTGTCACTCATAATATAGAGACGATATTGGCCAGTTATACAGGATTTTACGTGGAAAATGAATTAGAAAAAAATATATGTGAAAGCACTGTGAATTGCAGATGTATGTAATAATTTGGTTTGTGCTTACTTTCCTACCAGGAATACCAGCTTCTAATTGGACTCAAAAGCTGGATGATCTGGGCTGCCTATTTCTTCACATTCTTCCCTTTATATGTCATTATTATTGTTTTGATATGCGTGTTACTCTTTGCTGAGGCAAGTATCTAGTTTTTCGCTGTCCAATAGAAATATAAGGAGTCACATATGTAATATTGAATTTTTAGTAGGCTCTAGAAATTTTAAAAAGTAAAAAGAAACAAGCTACTTGGGAGGCTGAGGCAAGAGAATCGCTTAAGCCCATGAGTTGGAGGTTGCTGTGAGCTGTGTGAGGCCACGGCACTCTACCGAGGGCCATAAAGTGAGACTCTGTCTCTACAAAAAAAAAAAAAAAGTAAAGAAACAGGTGAAATTATTTTGACAATATATTTCATTTAACCCAATATATACAATATATATGTTTTGTATTTATAACGCATCTCAATTCAGACACTAAATTTTCTTTAGAAATATTTGATCTGTATTTGATACTGCTTTAACTTTTTATTTAAATTCAAAAAATTTAAAATAAAACTAAAAATGTAATTCTTCATTATACTAGCTGTAGTTCAAGTGCTTAATTTGTCATTAATTTAGTTACTGTCTGCAGAATTAAACAGCTTAGCTCTAGTTGATTATAGCCTGCTGCAGCTGTCCTTTATTAGGGTAAACGTTGTCATAGGTTGAGCTGATTGGTCTTAGCTTGCCAGAATGATTTGTAATTTTTACTTACTCCACTGTAGAAACTCATATGCTGCTGATTCTCTCAGCAAGTCTTAAACTCTTCTATAAGAAATGAGTTATAACTTAACAATAGGGGGAAGTGGGAAAGGGGGGGGTGGGTAGAGGGAGGGGAATCGGTGGGATCACACCTGTGGTGTATATTACAGGGGTTATTTGTGAAACTTGGTAAATGTAGAATGTAAATGTTTTGGCACAGTAACTGAGATAATGCCGGAAAGGCTATGTTAACCACTGTGATAAAAATGTGTCAAATGGTTTATGAAGTGAGTGTATGATGCCCCATAATCATATCATTGTATACAGTTATGATTTAATAAAAAAATTAAAAAAAAACAAAAGAAAGAAATGAGTTATGTAGTTGTAATCATTTACCTTCTCATTGAATTTCAGTCACTAAGCAGTGTGATCTGTTTCCTTAGGGCTATAATTTATTCCTTCTTCTCTGTGTTTATGTGACAGACAATACTTATTGTGTACTTTACCTGATGCCACAAATGTTTTATTACAGGTTTTTAATGAGCCAATCTTCCGCTACAGTGACTTTAGTTTTATCTTTTTCTTCCTTGTGTGTTATGCCATTGCTTCAATATTATTTGGCTTTATGATTAGTACCATCTTCAGTAAAGGTGAGTCTAAGACATCTGTACCAAAATTTCTATTTTAATTTGCTAACATAGAATTATATTTGAAGCTTTTTCTAGCCAACTAATTTTGGCTTACATTCTGGCCAGAAGATAATTGCTCATGAAATGGTATGACAAGAGGTGGAGAGAATACTGAAAATGAATATGGCCCTATTGTTATGTGTGTGTGTGAGTGTGTATAAAGGAGGATACAAAATAACATTGTGACAAGTTGGAACTTAGGATAAACTAAACAGTGCTTTGTGCAGAGGTTGGTTTTAAGTCACTTCTGAAAGCAAATCAAGCGACGGAAGAATTCATCCATTCACTTACTCAGCAAGTCCTTTGCACACTTATCATGTGGTAACACTGTGTCATATACATAAAGGCAAATTAATATTGGTTTCTTATAATAAATCACACAAGAATATTATGTGTGCCCAAATAATCCCATATTGGGTCTAATCAGACATTTTGTAGAAATAAATCTCTTTTTAAATTTCAATAGAGTTGAGGAGAAAAGTGGAATTTTGTCACATGGATGCATTGATTAGTGGTGAATTCCAAGCTTTCAGTGTAGCCAACACCTGTACTCAATAGGATACATTGTACTCACCAGGTAATTTTTTATCCCTCACTCCCTCCCCACTCTCTCCATTTTGAGTCTCTCATGTCTGTTATTACATTTTGTGTGAACACAGGTACCTAGAACTTACCTCCCAGTTATAATAAGAATATGTGGCATTTGTTTTTCCATTCCTGGGTCTTTTCACTTAGAATAGTGGCCGCCATTTCCATCTAAGTTGCATAGTATAGGTAGGTATATATACATTTTCTTTACCCACTAATTAGTTAAAGGACACTAGGGTGGATTCCATATCTTTGCAATTGTGAATTGTGCTGTAATAAACATAATAGTGCAGAGGGGTTATATATAATAACTTGTTTTTTCTTGGGTAAATCCCCAGTAATGAGATTGTGAGATCAAATAGTAGACTTAGTTTAAGAAATTCCCATACTTTTTTCCTAGAGATTCTACTAACTTACATTATTATGAACAGTATACCAGTATTCCCTTCACCCTTTTTCTTTCTTTTTTTTTTTTTATTAAATTATAGCTGTGTATATTAATGCAATCATGGGGCACCATGTGCTGGTTTTATATACAATTTGAAATATTTTCATAATACTAATGTACACAGCTATGATTTAATAAAAATAAATAAATAAATGAAATATTTTCATCAAACTGGCTAATATTGCCTTCCTGGTATTTTCTTAGTTATTGTGTTAAGACATTTGTAGTCTACATTTAGTAAGTTTCACATGTATGTTTGTAAGATGCACCGTAGGTGTGGTCCCACCGATTACCCTCCCTCCACCCATCCTCCCCTATCCCCTCCCCTCTCTTTCCCCTTTCCCCATATTTTTAGGTTATAACTGGGTTATACCTTTCATATGAAAGCTATAAATTAGTTTCATAGTAGGATTGAGTACATTGGATACTTTTTCTTCCATTCTTGAGATCCTTTGCTAAGAATAATATGTTCCAGCTCTATCCATGTAAACATGAAAGAGGTAAAGTCCCCATCTTTCTTTAAGGCTGCATAATATTCCATGGTGTACATATACCAACTTTTTGATTTATTGATCTGTTGTATAATCCTTTGGTTTTCAATTTCATTTAATTCTGCTCTGATTTTGGTTATTTCTTTTCTTCTGCTGGGTTTGGGGTTGGAATGTTCTTCCTTTTCCAGTTGCTCAAGATGTTCCATTAAGTTGTTAAATTGTTCTCTTTCCATTCTCTTGAGGAAGGCTTGCAGTGCTATAAATTTCCCTCTCAGGACTGCCTTTGCAGTATCCCAGAGGTTCTCATAATTTGTCTCTTCATTATTGTTTTCTTCCAAAATTTTGGTAATTTCCTTCTTAATCTCATCTATGACCCAGCTATCATTCAGCTTAAGGTTATTTAACTTCCATGCTTTTGTATGAGTATGCAGATTCTTGTTGCTACTGAGTTCAACTTTCATTCCATGGTGGTCCAAGAAGATACAAGGAATAATTTCTATTCCTTTAAATTTACTGAGGGTAAACTTATAATCTAAGATGTGATCAATTTTGGAGTATGTTCCGTGGACTGATGAGAAGAATTTGTATTCAGTTTTGTTGGAATGAAATGTTCTGTATATATCTCTTAGATCCAAATGTTGAATGGTTAAGTTTAAATCTAAAATTTCTTTGCTCAGCTTCTTATGGAGAATCTATCCAACACTGTGAAAGGAGTGTTAAAATCTCCAACTATTATGGAGCTGGAGGAAATCAAGTTGCTCATGTCTGTTAGAGTTTTTCTTATAAATTGAGGTGCATTCTGGTTGGGTGCATAAATATTAATAATTCAAATCTCATCATATTGAGTATTACCCTTAACAAATATGAAGTGACCATCCTTAACCTTCCTTATTTTTTGTTGGTTTAAACCTATTGTATCTGCAAATAGAATTGCAACACCTGCTTTTTTCTGATTTCCATTTGCCTGAAATATAAATAACCATGCCTTCACTCTGAGTCTATATTTATCTTTTAAGGTGAGATAAGATTCTTCTATGCAGCAGATAACTGGCCTGAGTTTTTATATTCAGTCAGCCAACCTGTGCCTCTTTAGAGGACAATTTAAGCCCTTCACATTAATTAAGAATATTGATAAGCCTGGTAGAATTTTGGGTATTGAGTTTTTCGAAAGTCCAGTAGACATTTTTAATCCTTTTGCCTCTGTGAAAGTTGGAGTTTGATCAAACGTTTCTGAGTGAGTTTACTTTTGTAGTGGCAGATTGTGCTGGTCATTATGGAGGATAGGTCTGAGAATATCCTGGATAGTTGGTTTAGTTATGGCAAATTTCTTCAACATATGAATGTCATTAAAGTATTTAATTTCTCCATCATAAATGAAACTCAGTTTAGCTGGATACAGGATCCTGGTTTGAAAGTTATTATGTAGGAGATTAAAAGTCAATGACCACCCTCTTCTAGATTGAAAGGTTTCAGCAGAGAGATCTGCAGTCATTCTAATATTCTTCTCATTGTAGGTTATGGTTTTTTCTTACATCTGGCTGCTTTCAGAATTTTCTTCTTCATATTAACTTTAGTGAAGTTAATTATGATGTACCTGGGGGATGTCTTATTCGGGTTGAGTCATGTTGGGGTTCTGAAACTGTCTGCTATCTGAATTTCAGAATCTCTTGGCATGTCTGGAAAGTTCTCTTTTATAATTTCAAGCCTCTGTGCCTTGTGAAGCCACTTCTTCACCTTCAGGGATTCTTATGAGGTGAATATTAGTTTCTTTTGAATTATCCCAGAACTCTCTGAGAGAATGATGCATTTTTGCTCTCCATTTCTCTTCCTCTTTGAGAGTTTGGGAGCATTCAAAAGCTTTGTCTTCAATGTCAGAAATCCTTTCTTCTGCTTGCTCCATTCTGTTACTGAGGGATTCTACTGTATTTTTCAGATCTTTGAGGACTGCAAACTCTTGTTTCAATGTGTCAAAATCTTTGGTGATTTTGTCTTTGAACTCGTTGAATTCTTGAGACAACTTTTGAAAGGGTCCTTGAATTTCTAATTCCAACTTTTCCTCTATTCTATTAATCTTGTTTGCAATCCAAATTCTAAATTCAATTTCTGACATCTCAGCCATCCATTTATGAATGGGATCTTAATTGTGTCCACCATATCCTTCCTTGGGGGATTAATCTACTCTGGTTATTCATATTACTAGAATTTTGCACCTGATTCCACCCCATGATTATTTTACACCATTTGACTAGATAAGCATATAAAGAGAAGTTGGGCTGGGGGGCTCCAGGAGTAGTGATTAATTAGCCCTTTGCCCAAAAGCTGGGACTGGTGTCTGTACCTTTTCCCCTAGAGCTTTGCCAAAGACCCATACAGTTCTATGGCCTGAGAAACTGGGGACCTGCTTGGTGTGATGGTGCTAAGAGGCTCTGGCTTATTTTCAGCCAGTCTCTGTCCTACTCTAGTGAATCAATTACTCTGGGTTGAAGTCTCAGCTGTGGAGAAATACCAGCAATTAAGTCACCCTGTCCCCAACAGGCAACAATTGGAAAAGGAAAATCAAACCTTTCCACAGCCACACACCCAGGGTACCACTTGGATAGCCCTTGGGTGATTGGCCCAGTTCAAGAGGTCCAAATCAATTGTCTCAGTCAGCACCTTTCTCAGGTGGGAGAGTTCAGAAGGTCTCCAGCAACTAGATAGCAGGGCTCTGCTGGCAGCTCCAGTATGACTCACTCTGGTGCTCCATGAGGTCAGAAGGACCCACCCAACAAATAAATTAGTTGGGGAAGGTTGATGCCTCCTTCCTCACCTTGTACCTCTGTCACTCCCAGTCACTGGTAACCCCGCAGGGCTGTGACCCAGTTCCCTCCAATGAGCAGATGCTCTAGGGGTTTGTGCCCGCCTGAGTCACAGGGAGATCTATGTCTTCTCAGCCAGGCCGCTGCTCTCTGCCACTATCCAGCAGGGGGAGATGATGCCTGACAACCTTGGGTGCTTAATGGAGTCTGGGGAAGTTCACTCAGTTCCAGTCCCGCCCCTGATTGATGTTGCTGACAGAACAGAACAACTTTGCAGAATTTGTTTTTGTCCCAGCTATATTCCCCTGCAGATCAGATGCTGTTTGAGTTCACAGAAACTGCAACACAGCCCCAGTCTGTGCCACTGCCCGGTCTCAGCTGCAGTTTATGTTGGGGTGTCCCAGTTATATCTCACACTCAGCTGTCAGTTTCATCCTCTGCCTGCCCGCCCTTGTCTCAGCTATGATCCCCTGAGGTCCAGGTGCATCTTAGGCTCAGTAAAGGAGTCCTTTGGGTCAGCCCTGCCCTGGGAGTCTGCCATCTCTGCACACATGTATTCTAGTCCACACTCTGCCCAGGCCGGTACCACCTCAGGCATACCATACCCTTTACTCACACCTGCATTTCTATCCCAGATGTGTTCCTCCAGTGGCTGCCACCAGAGAAGATGCCTAGCCTCCTCTGGTTGCCCAGAGAGACAGGGGGTGTTAATTTGGAATATCTCCAGGGGTGTGAGCCCTATTGTTCCCACAGCTGCAGCTGTTGCTCTGTGCCTCAGGGCACCAACACTCCTGTATGGTTCCCTCTCAGTTGACTGTCTTCTCCCTACTCCCATGCTGCAGAATCAGCACTGACAAGCAGCAGTCCATGCCCTGTCCACACCTCTCGAGAAAATACCCAAAAATCTGGACTCCATGGGGGACAGGCTTCTAAAGCTCAGGATGAGAGTGGGGGGGAATGCTGGGGGTTCAGAATTGCAGGTAGAGAATATATACAGTTTTATACAGTTTTATGCCTAGCAGGAGAGTGCCATGGCAACCTATTAGGGAAAGGTGGTCCGGTTTTTAGAGGGTCTGTCCTGTGGGATAAACTGGGAGGATATTTGAACTCTGCTCACTTGTTTGTAGAGTGTGCTACGAGCCATTCTCATAGGAGAGGGGACTCTCATCCACTTGGCAATGGATTTTTACCTTTTGTTTGTATCCTTGGGGTCACAAATCACCTCAGCAGGCTTGATGTGTGTTCTTCAACCTTGTCTCTTGGCTCAGCTCCAATCCACCAGGTTACTTGCTAAACTTCTGTCCTTTAACTCTCCTTCTGGATGGAGCCTCTGTGGAAAGCTGAGTCCAGTCAGCCTTCTTGCCTCTGCCCCTCCCCTTTGCCCTTTTTCATCTGCACCACAAATTCGTTGGTTTTTGACTTTTTAATAATGGCCGTTCCAATAGGAGTAAGTCAATATCTCACTGTAGTTTTAATTTGCATTTCCCTAATGGTTAATTAGGTTAAGAATTTTTTTATATGTTTTATGGCCATTCGTATATTGTCTTTCAAAAAATCTCTGTGTTCACTTTTTAACAGATTTATTTTTTTCTTGTTGACTTGCCTGTGTTATTTATAGATTCTAGATATTAATCTTTTGTCAGTTTGTGAATATTTTATCCTGTAGGGGTGCAGGTCCCCACTATCTTTGCTGGGATCTGCACTGAGAACAGTAGATGCAAGAAAAACTTAGACTCAGTTATCTCAGGTGAAATAACCAATGGAAGCCTATGAGAGCTATACACTGTAGCTAGTAGCATCTAGGAACTGCAGCTAGCAAGTGCAGCCTCAATCCATTCACCCAAGGTCTCTTTATTCAGTCAAAAATCATAAGTCATGTTGACAACATAAAGCATAAAGCTAATTTTAGTTATTCAAAGTAAGGTGCCCCAAGCATTTGTTCCCAATAAAAAGAGGGGGAAACTACAGAGGGGAAATCAAGTAAACACATCATGTGATTATTACAATTAGGGGGTAAACTTTTACTTTCCTAACTCACGTCAGTGATTTTTATCTTATACCTGAGCAGGACTCAGGCGATAGTTATCTTAGCTAAGCATTCTGTTCTCAGCCTCAAGATATCTATCAGGCCATCTGCAGCACCTAAAAGGTTAGAATCCTGGACTCTGGTCAGACAAGATCTCTGGAATGCTATCCCTGAGTCACCGGGGACCAAATACTGTGCTCTAAGTAACTTGGACTCTGGTCAGACAAGTTCTCCAGGAATTCCTGGCCTACTGAATAGGGTGTTCTTTCCCCAGTGTTCATTTTTATATGCTTTGTCAAAGATCATTTGTTTGTAGATATATGGCTTTATTTCTGGGTTTTCTATTCTATTCCATTGATCTCTGTGTCTACTTACATACTACTATTTTGGTTCCTACAGCCTTGTAGTAAAATTTGAAGACAGTTAATGTGATGCTTCCAATTTTCTTCTTTTTTGCTTAGGATTGCTTTGGGTGTCTTTTGGTTGTATATGAATTTTAGGATTGCTTTATTCTAGTTCTGTGAAAGTTGTTGGTATTTTTATAGGAATTACATTGACTCTCTAGGTTGCTTTTGGACAGTATGGTCATTTTAATGACATTAGTTCTCCCAAACCATGAGCATGGGATATTTCTCCATTTGTTTGTGACATCTGTGATTTCTTTCATCAGTGATTTGTAATTTTCCTTGTTGAGATTTTTCACTACTTAGTTAAGTATATTCTTAGGTATTTAATTTTTTTGCAGCTATTGTGAATAGGATTGAGTTCTTGATTAGTTTCTCAGCTAGGTAATTATTGGTGTATTGAAATGATACTGATTTGTGTATGCTGATTTTGTAACCTGAGACTTTACAGAATTCATTTATCAAAAGTAGGAGTCTTTGGAGGAAGCATTATTGTTTTCAAGTATAAGATCATATCATGAGAAAACAAGTAATTTTACTTCCACCTTTCCACTTTGAATGCCCTTTATTTCTTTCTTTTGGCTAATTGCTTTGACTAAGACTTTAGATACTGCATTGAATAAAAATAATGAAAGTGGATGTCCTTGTCTTGATCTTAGAGTTTCAACTTTCCCCCGTTCAGTACAATTTTCATTATAGGTTCTTCATATATGTCTTTTATTACTTTGAGGTATGTTCCTTCTATGCCTGGTTCGTTAAGCGTTATTATCATTAAGGGGTACTACATTTTATTGAATGCTTTTTCTGCATCTGTTGAAATTATCACATGGCTATTGCTTTTAATTCCATTTATGTGGTGAATCCCATTTATTGCCTTGCATATATTGAACCAACCTTGCATCCCTAGGATAAAACCCACTTGATTGTGATGAATTATCCTTTTGATATTCTGTTGAATTGAGTTTGCTAGTATTTTGTTGAGGATTTATTTGTTTGTGTTCCTTGGAGATATTGTTCTGTAATTTTCTTTTTGTGTTGTATACTTTCCTGGCTTTAGAATCATGGTGGTACCAGCTGTATAGAATGAATTAGAGAGGATTCCCTCCTTTTCAGTCTTTTGGAACAGTTTCAGTAGGATTGGTACTAGTTCTTCTTTGCATGTCTGGTAGAATCTGGCTATGAATGTTTCTGGCCCTAAGCTTTTGTTTTGTTGGGAGTATTTTATTACTAGTTCAATCTCACTACTCATTATTGGTCTGCTCAAGATTTCCGTTTCTTCCTGATTGAAACTTTGGGAGGTTTTATGTTTCTAGAAATTTACTCATTTCCTCTAGATTTTCTGGCCTTTGATTATAGAGATATTTGTACTAGTCTCAGGTGATCTTTTATATATCTTTGGTATTATTTGTAATGTCTTTTTTTATCCCCAATTGAACTTACATGAATCATCTTTTCTTGGTTAATCTAGCTAGAGGTCTGTCAGTTTTGTTTATCTGTTCAAAAAACCAACTTTTTGTTTTATTGGTTCTTTGTATCTTTTCGGCTTTAATTTCATATAGCACTGCTCTGATCTTTGTTATTTCTTTACTTCTGTTGGCTTTGTTTGTTCTTGTTCTTCTAGCTCCTAGAGATGTGACATTATGTTGTAATTTGTGATTTTTTTTTGTCTTTCTGATGTATTTAGTACTATAAATTTCCCTTTCAACACTGCATTTTCTATATCCCAGAAGTTTTTCCAAGTATATCACTATTATCTTTCATTTTGAAAAAATGTTTTATTTCTATCTTGGTTTCATCATTGACCCAAACATCATTCACTTGTTTTGTGGCCTAACATATGGTCTATTTTCAGGAATGTTCCATGTGCTAATGAGAAGAAAATATATTCCATAATTTAGGGGTAGGATGTTCCATAAATATATTTTAGGTCCATTTTTTCTAGAATTTCATTAAAATTCAGTGTTGATTTTCCTCCTCTGGAATGTCTGGTGTTATCTGTGGAACATTGAAGTCTCCACCATTGTTTTATTCCCATCTATCTCTTTTCTTAGGTATAGTAGTATTTGTTTTGTGAATCTGGGGGCTCTGGTGCCAGATGCATAAATATTTAGTTTTGTTATATCTTCCTATTGAATTTATTTCTTTATCATTATATAATAACCTTCTTTGTCTTTTTTTTTTCTTTCTGTTTTTGATTGAAAGTCTGTTTTCTCTCATGTAAATATAGCTACTTCTTGCTTTTGGTTTCTGTTTGTGTGAAATAATTTTTTTCCACCCCTTTACCTTGGTTCTGTAAAAATCTTTACCAGTTAAATGAGTCTCTTAAAGGCAGCAGTTATTTAGCTTTTGGTTTTTTATTCATTCTGCCAATCCTTGTCTTTTAGGTAGGGCATTTAGGCCATTTACATTCAAAGTTAATATTGATATGTGAGATATTGTTTCCGTTATCATGTTCATTATTACCTGGTTGCTTTGTATTCTTAATGGTTTTTAAGTCCTGTGAATTTTATACTTTTTTTGTCTTGGAAAGTCATTGTTGCTCCATCATTTCTGAAATTAGTTTTTCAGGATATATAATTCTTGTCTGACAGTTTTTCTCTTTAAGACTAAACGTAGGACCCTAATCCAATCTGGATGGAAGATTTCTGCTGAGAAATTTGCTGTTAATCTGATAATAGGTTTTCCTTTATAAGTGATTTGATGCATTTTTTCCACTGTTTGGAGCATTATTTTCTTTTCATTGACTTATCCAATGACTATGTACTTTCATGAAGTCCTTCTTGCAGTGATTCTTCCAGGAGTTCATTTAGCATCTTACACCTGGATGTCTATATCTTTAGCAAAACCAGGGAAGTTTTCCTCAATTATTCTCTCAAATAGATTTTCTAAACTTCTTGGTGTTTTTTTCTCCCTCGGGAATATCTATGATTCGTAGGTTTGAATGTTTTACATAATCCTGTATTTCTTGAAGATTTTGTTAATTTCTTTATTTTAATTTCAGATTACGACAAAGGTATATAAAATTAGGTTATATTGTTTGTATTTATTATGTAAAATCCAAGTTGTAGTTGATCCTATGAGCATTTCTTTTAATTCTGCTTTATTTTTGTCTGACTGGGTTAATTTGAAAGTTTTGTCTTTGAGCTCTGAAATTCTTTCTCTTGCCTTGTCTAGTCTATTATTAAAACTTTCCGCTGTATCTTTTAATTCCCTAAGTGAATCTTTCATTTCCTGAAGTTGTGATTGCTCTTTTTAAAGTATTTATTTCTTTATAAATATTTTTATTTTTAACCTTAATTTCTTAAAAAAATTTATATTGGTTTTCAGCTCTCTCTTGGACCTTATAGAGCTTCTTTATAATCAGTATTTTGAATTCTTTGTCTAATATTTGAAAAAAATTATTTTGGTTTCATTTCATTACTGTAGAGTTAATGTAATCCTTTGGAGTTTTTATAAAACTTGGTTCTTTCTTAATACCAGACAACTTTCTCTGGGTTCTTGTAATCTAAATAGACTATTACTTATCATTATTTTTTAATTTATTTTCAATTGGACTGCAGTTTTTTCCTCATTGAGGAGGTGATAATAATGTGTATATTTTATGATAGGCTGGTTTTGGCTGTGGGTGCTTTCAGTGGGAAAGACTCTGTATGAGTTCCTTGGTTATCTATAATCTTTGCATGGTGACTTGCAAAGTGGTGATGCAAATCTTGGCATGGTGACTTGCTTATAGTGATGTAGTTGGCCTGAGAGCAGATTTACTACCTCTTACATATCCAAAATGGCAGAGGTTTCGTGATGTTTATTTTATTCCTCAGTGTTGTACACTTTTCTTAGTACATTTTTGACTAGATTGAGCTGTTCAGCCTGTAGGCCAGTAGATGGGGCATCCATGGGTAAGAAGCAGCTACAGCAGCAACAGATGGTATACATGTGAGATGCTGATGGTGAGCAAAAGCCCCAGCCCTGATGGAGGAGGTAGGAGTAGGTCCCAGTGAAATTCACTGAGTCATCCACAGGAGAAGGGGAAGAAGCCCCTCTTTTCCACAGCTGGTAGGAGTATAATCTACCTCCTTGTCATACCCCTGTCCCACTGCTCATGATAGTCAAATCTGACAAATACCACTATTCATCTGCAGGAACGCTTCTATTGCATATAGAGAGGAGGATGATCCACTTGCCCTGTAAACATGAGCCTGAAGAGCCCACCTCCCATAAGGTCACTCCAAAGTGCCCCAGAAAGGCCATTTACAAGTGCTCCCATGGGAGAAGCTCCAGCTCTGTCTGCAGCAGTAGGCAAGGGTGGGAAAAAGTCCCCTCCTACATATCCCTTCACAAGCACTGGGGCTGCCCAATTGCTGGGATGGAGCCATAGCTCTCTCCACCCCGTGGAGCCCAACAAAGAGTCTGTGCCTCTGCTGAAAGGGTCTCAGCCAATCCCTGCCCACAGTGGGAAGTTCTGGGACATAGAAAAGCCTACACTCTGACTTCCTTTGTCCCATAGGGTTCTTTCTCAATGTGGTGCACTTCCCCTTCCCTCTATAAGCAACAATCCCTGAGGACTAGACCACTGGGACGCCTGCTGCTCCTTTGAGTTTAGCTGTGGGGCTGCCACAATCCAAGTGGATGCTGAGGAATATCTTGCAAGGGAGCCAGTGATGTTGAGACACAGGGTTGAAAGTCCTTGGGAAGTTCAGAGTCTCACGATAGGTGTACTCTCAGTGTGCTGCCCACCACCCCAGCTTGAGTCCAAGGGGAAAGTAAGGGACCCTGTAGGAGCAGTGTAATGCCCTTATGAAGTTCCCAAATCACAGCCCAGTGCAGTACTTGGGCTTGTGCAGGAAAATAAGTCCTCCTTAAGTTCAGATACTAGTAGTCTGCTGCAAGGATTGGGGAAGTCAAAAATATACCCATCTACCCTTTCCACAGATTACTAAGTCCCTTGGGGTTCTATCTCTGCCAGCTTTTTGGGGGAGTGGAAGGGTGGGTTTCAAAGATTCATCATTAAACACTCCAATAGGCTCCAGCACTCTCCCCTTAATGCTTTACTTGAGCTAAGATTACCTGTAATTTTGGTTCTTCCTTCTTAGGAGAACTAGTCACTAATGTCTCTAGTCAGCCATCTCAGGAAAAATAGAATTAGTTCTCTACTAGCCATTTTTAAATTATGTCCCAAAAGATTAAGGAATATATTTTTTTTTTAGTTCTCAAATGCTAAATATTATTCCCTAACACTTTCTTCTATGCTGAAACAAGAGAATATCATCCATCCCTAGAAATTAATTTTAGGGAAAAATTGAAGTTTTACAGAAGATATTTTTAAATATTATTAGCAATTTAATTTTTAATATATTGCCATAGTTATTGTTAGCTGAATGGTTTTCACAATTGACAACTGGTATTCATAGTAATGCAGAAAAGAATTAACATCACAGACCTGGGACTCCTATCCTCAGAAAAGCCTGATTGATAGGCTTGTCTTAGACTGGCATCTGACTACTTAACTTTTAGGGGCATTCCCACCATTTCCTAAATGATAAGAGTGACTCCCTGTAACTAAACTGTGCAAACAATATAGTTTTCATAGAACCCATGCTTTCCTCCTGAGAGTGTTGAATCTTGGTATGTGTCAGACAGAAAATACTTATGTGACCACTCCTTAATAAAAACATTGGTCACGAGAGGAGGAGACAAGATGGCTGACTGAAGCCAGCTTTCCACAGAGGCTCCCGTCCAGAAGGAGAGTTAAAGGACAAAAATTCAAGTAACCTGGTGGATTTGAGCTGCACTAAGAGAGAAGGTTGTAGAATGCACGTCAACCCCACTGAGGTGAGCTGCAACCACAAGGATACAAACAAAAGGTACAAAATCCAACACCAAGTGGACGGGAGTGCCCTCCCCCATGAGAACGGCTCAGAGGGCCCCACAAACAACCAGGCAGAGTTCAAAGGTCCTCCCACGACACTCCACTGGAGAGACCCTCTAAAAACTGAACCTACCTCCCCTACTAGGGTGCCACAGCATCCTCCTGCCAGGCATAAAACTGTATCAGAGTGCCCCACAAACAACCGGGCAGAGTTCAAAGGTCCTCCCACTACACTCCACGGGAGAGACCCTCTGAAAACTGGACCTACCTCCCCTACTAGGGTGCCACGGCATCCTCCTGCCAGGCATAAAACTGTATAAACTGTATATAGCCTCTACCTGGAATTATGAGCTCCCAGCACTCCCCTTCGCTCACACTGGGGTCTGGAGGTCAGTCCCGGTCGGTCGGCAGAGAGGGGACTGCACCAGAGTGGCAGTTCCCTGAGGCACAGTGTGACAGCCGTCTTTTGGTGACAATACAGCCAGGCATAAAACTGTGTAAAGCTGTGTGTGTTCTCTGCCCACAACCGCAGGCTCCCAGTGCTCCCCGCACTCCCCTCTGCTCTCGCTCCAAGGTCTGGAAGCCTGTCCCCCAGGGGTCCAGACTCTTCGGTGATTGCTCCAGGGGTGTAGACAGTGCTGGGCTGCAGCCAATGGGTGCAGACTCTGGGGTACGGGAGCAGAGAGAGGACGATTGGCCAGAGGGGAGCCACACCGGAGCAGCGGTTGCCTGAGCCATAAAGCAGTGGCCCTCTTTTGCTAGCAATATGGCTCACTACTGAATATTCTGAAGCCACACCCCCTGTCTCCCTGGGCAACCAGAGACTCTGAGTTTCCCTGAGGCAACATAAACTTGCAAACCGGGGAAACTCCCAGGGCCGGGCTGACCCAGAGGTCCGCTTTACTAAACCTAAGACACACCTGGCACTCAGGGGATCATCAGCCTATGGACAATACAGGAGCAAAGACAAGCTGATTTGGAACTCAATTCAGCTTCTCTTCTGCAGGGGAACTGCAGAGTTGTTCTGTTCTGTTCTGTCAGTAACATTAATCAGGGGCGAGACTGGACCTGAGTGAAAACCCCTCAACCTTCATCAAGCACCTGAGGTTGTCAGGCCTCACCTCCTCCTGCTGGAGAGAGGCAGAGCACAGCGGCCTGGCAGACTTCCTTGTGATTCAGGCAGGTAAAAACTCCTGGAATACCGATTCACTACAGGCAACTGGGTCAACCAACTGCAGGGCTATCAGTGACTGGGTGTAAAGTGGTGCAAGGTGGGGAAGGAGGCAGCAAACTTCCCAGACTGATTTATTGGCTGGGTGGCTTCTCCTGACTCCACGCAGCACTGGAGCAAGCCACACCAAAGTAGTCACCAGACCCCTGTGATCCAGTTCCCAGAGACCGCTTAAACTCTCTCACCTGAGACAGGTGCAGACTGAGACAATTGATTTGGACCTTTTTGAACTGAACCAATCACCTGAGGACAAATCAGGTGGTGCCCTGGGTGCATGGTGGTAGGAAGGTTTGATTTTTCTTTTCCAATTGTTTGCCAGTGGGGGGTGGGGTGACTTAATTGCTGATATTTCTCCACAGCTGAGACTTCAATCCAAAGTATCTGTTTCACTAGGGTGGAACAGAAACCAGCTGAAAACAATACAGAGCAACTTAGCCCCACCACACCAGACAGGGCCCCAGTTTCTCAAGCCACAACACTGTACAGGCCCTCGACAAAGACCCAGGGGAAAAAATCAGAGGGAGTAAAACAACCATGGGGCGGAATCAGCGGAAAAACTCTGGTAACATGAATAACCAGAATAGATCAACCCCCTCATGGAAAGATATGGCAGATGCAATTGAAGATCCCATTCATAAACAACTGGCTGAGATGTCAGAAATCGAATTCAGAATTTGGATTGCAGACAAGATTAACAAAGTGGAATTAGGAATTCGAGGAGAAATTCAAAAGTTGTCTCAAGAATTTAATGAATTTAAAGACAAAACCACCAAAGACTTAGATACACTGAAGCAAGAATTTGCAGCCCTCAAAGATATGAAAAATACAGTAGAATCCCTCAGCAACAGAATGGAACAAGCAGAAGAATGGATTTCTGACATTGAAGATAAAGCCTTTGAACGCTCCCAAACTCTCAAAAAGGAAGAGAAATGGAGAGCAAAAACGGATCATTCTCTCAGAGACCTCTGGGATAATTCGAAGAAGGCGAATATCTGAATCATAGGAGTTCCAGAAACAGATGAAGTGGCCTCGCTGGGCACAGAGGCCCTTCTGCATGAAATTATGAAAGAGAATTTTCCAGACATGCCTAGAGATTCTGAAATTCAGATAGCGGACAGCTTCAGAACCCCAGCACGACTCAACCCCAATAAGACATCCCCCAGACATATCATAATTAACTTCACTAAAGTTAATATGAAGGAGAAAAGCCTCAAAGCTGCCAGGAGAAAGAAAACCATTACCTTCAAAGGGAAGAATATTAGAATGACTGCAGATCTCTCTGCTGAAACTTTTCAAGCCAGAAGAGGGTGGTCACCGACTTTTAATCTCCTAAAGCAAAATAACTTCCAACCCCGGATCTTGTATCCAGCTAAACTGAGTTTCATTTATGATGGAGAAATTAAATACTTTAATAACATTCATATGTTGAAGAAATTTGCCATAACCAAACCAGCTCTTCAGGATATTCTCAGACCTATCCTCCATAATGACCAAACCAATCCTAAACACAAAAGTAAACTCACTCAGAAACTTCGGATCAAACTCCAATTTCCACACTGGTGAAACGATTAAAAATGCCCACTGGACTTTTGAAAAACTCAATACCCAAAACTTCACCAGACTTATCAATATTCTCCATTAATGTGAATGGCTTAAACTGTCCTCTAAAGAGGCATAGGTTAGCTGATTGGATACGAAAACTCTGGCCAGATATTTGTTGCATACAAGAGTCACATCTTAACTTAAAAGACAAGTACAGACTCAGGGTGAAAGGATGGTCATCCATATTTCAGGCAAATGGTAATCAGAAAAAAGCAGGTGTTGCAATTTTATTTGCAGATACAATAGGCTTTAAACCAACAAAAGTAAGGAAGGACAAGAATGGTCACTTCATATTTGTTAGGTAATACTCAATATGATGAGATCTCAATTATTAATATCTATGCACCCAACCAGAATGCACCTCAATTTATAAGAGAAACTCTAACAGACATGAGTAACTTGATTTCCTCCAGCTCCATAATCCTCAGAGATTTCAACACTCCTTTGGCAGTGTTGGATCGATCCTCCAACAGGAAGCTGAGCAAAGAAATCTTAGATTTAAACCTAACCATCCAACATTAGGATTTAGCAGACATCTACAGAACATTTCATCCCAACAAAACTGAATACACATACTTCTCATCAGCCCATGGAACTTACTCCAAAATCGATCACATCTTAGGTCACAAGTCTAACCTCAGTAAATTTAAAGGAATAGAAATTATTCCATGCATCTTCTCGGACCACCACAGAATAAAACTTGAGATGAGTTACAACAGGAATCTGCATACTAATACAAAACATGGAAGTTAAATAACCTTATGCTGAATGATATCTGGGTCAGAGATGAGATTAAGAAAGAAATCGCCAATTTTTTGGAACAAAACAACAATGAAGACCTGAACTATCAGAACCTCCGGGACACTACAAAGGCAGTTCTAAGAGGGAAATTTATAGCACTGCAAGCCTTCCTCAAGAGAACGGAAAGAGAGGAAGTTAACAACTTAATGGGACATCTCAAGCAACTGGAAAAGGAAGAACATTCCAACCCGAAACACAGTAGAAGAAAACAAATAACCAAAATTAGAGCAGAATTAAATGAAATTGAAAACAAAAGAATAATACAACAGATCAATAAATAAAAAATCTGGTTTTTCGAAAAGTTCAATAAAATAGATAAACCTTTGGCCAACCTAATCAGGAAAAAAAGAGTAAAATCTCTAATCTCATCAATCAGAAACAACAAAGATGAAATAACAATAGACTCCTCAGAAATCCAAAAAATCCTTAATGAATATTACAAGAAACCTTATTCTCAGAAATATGAAAATCTGAAGGAAATTGACCAATACTTGGAAGCACGTCACCTTCCAAGACTTAGCCAGAATCAAGTGCAAATGTTGAACAGGCCCATATCAAGTTCGGAAATAGCATCAACCATACAAAACCTCCCTAAAAAGAAAAGCCTGGGACCAGATGGTTTCATGTCAGAATTCTACCAAACCTTTAAAGAGGAATTATTACCTATATTACTCAACCTGTTCCAAAAGTTAGAAAAAGAAGGAAGACTACTTAACACATTCTATGAAGCAAACATCACCCTGATCCCCAAACCAGGAGAAGACCCAACAAGAAAAGAAAATTATAGACCAATATCACTAATGAATATAGATGCAAAAATATTCAACAAGATCCTAACAAACAGAATCCAGCAACACATCAAACAAATTATACATCATAACCAGGTCAGTTTTATCCCAGGATCTCAAGGCTGGTTCAATATATGTAAATCTATAAATGTAATCCAGCACATAAACAAATTAAAAAACAAAGACCATATGATTCTCTCAATCGATGCAGAAAAAGCTTTTGATAATATCCAGCATCCCTTCATGATCAGAACACTTAAGAAAAACGGTATGGAAGGGACATTTCTTAAACTGATAGAGACCATCTACACCAAACCCACAGCCAATATCATATTGAATGGAGTTAAATTGGAATCATTTCCACTCAGATCAGGAACCAGACAAGGCTGCCCATTGTCTCCATTGCTTTTTAACATTGTAATAGAAGTTTTAGCCACTGCAATTAGGGAAGAAAAGACGATCAAGGGTATCCATATAGGGTCAGAAGAGATCAAACTTTCGCTCTTTGCAGATGATATGATAGTATATCTGGAAAACACTAGGGACTCTACTACAAAACTTTTAGAAGTGATCAAGGAATACAGCAGCGTCTCAGGTTACAAAATCAACATTCATAAATCGGTAGCCTTTATATATACCAACAATGGTCAAGTTGAAAAAACAGTTAAGGACTCTATCCCATTCACAGTAGTGCCTAAGAAGATGAAATATTTGGGAATTTATCTAACAAAGGATGTGAAAGATCTCTATAAAAAGAACTATGAAACTCTAAGAAAAGAAATAGCTGAAAATATTAACAAATGGAAAAACATACCATGCTCATGGCTGGGAAGAATCAACATTGTTAAAATGTCTATACTACCCAAAGCAATATATAATTTCAATGCAATCCCTATTAAAGCTCCACTGTCATACTTTAAAGATCTGGAAAAAACAATACTTCGTTTTATATGGAATCAGAAAAAACCTCGAATAGCCAAGACATTCCTCAGAAATAAAAACAAAGCAGGAGGAATTACGCTACCAGACCTCAGACTATACTATAAATCAATAGGGATCAAAACAGCATGGTATTGGCACAAAAACAGAGAATTAGATGTCTGGAACAGAATAGAGAACCAAGAGATGAATCCAGCTACTTACCATTATTTAATCTTTGACAAGCCAATTAAAAACATTCAGTGGGGAAAAGATTCCCTATTTAACAAATGGTGCTGGGTGAACTATCTGGCAACCTGTAGAAGACTGAAAGTGGACCCACACTTTTCACCATTAACTAAGATAGACTCTCACTGGATCAAAGATTTAAACTTAAGACATGGAACTATAAAAACACTAGAGGAGAGTGCAGGGAAAACCCTTGAAGAAATCGGTCTGGGTGAGTATTTTATGAGGAGGACCCCCTGGGCAATTGAAGCAGCTTCAAAAATACACTACTGGGACTTGATCAACCTAAAAAGCTTCTGCACAGCCAAGAACACAGTAAGTAAAGCAAGCAAACAGCCCTCAGACTGGGAGAAGATATTTGCAGGTTATGTCTCCGACAAAGGTTTAATAACCAGAATCCACAGAGAACTCAAACGCATTAGCAAGAATAGAGCAAGGGATCCCATCACAGGCTGAGCAAGGGATTTGAAGAGAAACTTCTCTGAAGAAAACAGGCGCGTGGCCTTCAGACATATGAAAAAATGCTCATCGTCTTTAATCATCAGAGAAATGCAAATCAAAACTACTTTGAGATACCATCTAACTCCAGTGAGACTAGCCTATATCACAAAATCCCAAGACCAGAGATGTTGGCGCAGATGTGAAGAAAAGGGAACACTTTTGCACTGCTGGTGGGAATGCAAATTAATACATTCCTTTTGGAAAGAGATATGGAGAACACTTAGAGATCTAAAAATAGATCTGCCATTCAATCCTGTAATCCCTCTACTGGGCATATACCCAGAAGACCAAAAAGCACATCATAACAAAGATATTTGTACCAGAATGTTTATTGCAGCTCAATTCATAATTGCTAAGTCATGGAAGAAGCCCAAGTGCCCATCGATCCACGAATGGATTAATAAATTGTGGTACATGTACACCATGGAATATTATGCAGCCTTCAAGAAAGATGGAGACTTTACCTCTTTCATGTTTACATGGATGGAGCTGGAACATATTCTTCTTAGTAAAGTATCTCAAGGATGGAAGAAAAAGTACCCAATGTACTCAGCCCTACTATGGAACTAATTTAGGGTTTTCACATGAAAGCTATAACCCAGTTACAACCTAAGAATAGGGGGAAGGGGGAAAGGGAGGGGAGGGAGGGGGGAGGTGGGTAGAAGGAAGGGGACTGGTGGGATTACACCAGCAGTGCATCTTACAAGGGTATATGTGAAACTTGGTAAACGGTATGTGAAGCTAGTGAATGATGCCCCATGATCATATCAATGTACACAGCTATGATTTAATAAAAAATAAATAAATAAATAAATAAATAAAACTAAAAAAAAAACATTGGTCACTGGGTCTCTAATGGGCACTGGGTCAACAACACTTTATCCACATTATTATAATTCATTCATGGAAGAACTGAGTGCAACCCATGTGATTCCACTGGGAGAGAACTCTTGGAAGTTTGTACTTGGTTTCCTTTGGGCTTTGCCACAATGCACCAAACTTTCCCTTTGATTATTTTGCTTTGTATCCTTTTGTTGTACTAAATCATAACTATGAGTATGACTGCATGCTGAGTCCTGTGAGTTTCCTTGCTTTCCTATCAATGTGAGCTTGGTATTGAGGACCTTGATGCAATAATTAGTACCAAAAAACTGTATATAGTCAGCATATAGTCACACTCAGCATATAGTCATACTCACAGAAAAAAAAAGTAATATGTCGAGCTGAAAGAGAAGGTGATATGTTGAAGAACAAGATGACACTACCAGATAAACAGGAGTCAGTGTATTTATGAAAATTTATAAAAGAGACTATTTCTGGTTGAATGATGCACTAAATACTCAGAATGACTCTCAAACTAAAACATTCAATAAATTTTTTTAGAACTTATTTTTAAATATATAGTTTGCATGGTTCTCTGAAAAGATGGAGTAGCCACATTCTTCCCAGGTCTGCCCCCTTTAAATAAAAAATCCTAGATATAATACAGCCAACAAGCGTAAGATATCTCTCTCTGAAAAGTGTAAGGAAGGTGGGCTACGTAGAGACCTTGGAATTTGAGGGATGATGGCTTCAGTTCCCTGGATTTTCTTATTGTTTTCTATATATCTTTTTTAAAAGCACTGCAGAAGCCTCCAGCAGGGACCAGTAATAGGTACAAACAAAGCTCCAAGAAAAGCCTGTTCTCCCAAGCCAAATGACTTGTAAAAGGATCACCTAATAACAGAAAAGCACTTTTACAGTACTTTCCCTACTCCAGCTAAACGCCAAGGGGAACAACCACCCTATCCCCATCTCTCTGGCTGAAGTAGGTTAAACAAGAAGTTAATCCTCCATTCCAGTTCCCTACCATCAATAAGACTGAACAATGGCAAGGTGGTACCAGCCAGTTTCAGTAAGCTCCCTGGAGTCAGGGGTGCCCAGTAAGGGACAGAACTTCCACATTTGGCCTAGTCAGCCCTCCTCTACACTCCCACTCTGTACCATCAGCAAAGCCCATTGAAGAAGTAAGTATACCCCCATTTAGAGACAACAAGGTAGTGTGAGTCAGTGACCTACTTTTGCCAGGAAGAGTTCAGCAGAGCCAAGAAGAGGGCTGAACTTCTACTCCATCCATCTGCAGTGGGACAGTGTGAGTTAGTTCCCCACATCTGCCAGAGAGGCTTCAGCAGGGAAAATGAACATATGTAACTATCTGCCCTTTGTGCTACATCTCCACAGAGGGACTCCTTGATTCAGAAAAAATGATTAAATAGAATTGGAGTCTCATTACACCCAAAATGTTCAGGATACAACAGAAAATCCCTTATCATATCAAGAACCAGGAAAACCACAAGAAGGATGATGGCAACACTGAGATTAGGAGATACTATAATTACCTAATAAAGAATTAAGCAACTATCTTAAAAATGTGTTATCACCCTAAATAGCAAGGGCCTACATTTCGGGGATTATTTCATGAGGCTTGAGTAACTGAAGGGTGATGGTTTAAATAAGACAGTCATTCTAATGTTTGTTTGTTTTTTTAATTTGACCTGCTTATTAATTAGCTCTGTTTTGAAATATACTTTTACATTTCTGCTTTTCTGAAAGGTAAGCTAAAACTTCCTTTTGTTTGTTTGATTGTTGCTTTATGTGGGAAGGGGCCCAACGGACATGAAAACCTTGCTTTAAGTAAGATCATTTTATTCATTCACTTTCTATGCACCTTATTTTGCTGCGTGAAACTTTTTCATGTTGAAAAATTAACGAGTGATCCTGAAATGAGGCCAAATTCCAACCTAAATATCAGCAGAAAGAAATGCCACCTTTTAATAAAAATTTTGCTTGTGAATTTAAAAAAAAAAGAAAAAAATGTGTTATCAAGCAATTATGAATTCTCTTAACACAAATGAAGGATAGAAATCTCAGCAAAGGAATGGAAGTTACAAAAAAAAGAACCAAACGTAAATTATAGAACTAAAAAACACAAAGATTTTTTTTAACTCAATGAAATGAAAATAAAGGAATAGAATAAGTAAAAATAATAGCAAAGCAATGGAATTTATATAATTTGAATAAAAATAGAAAATACACTGTGAAAATGAATTGTCTCAACAGCCTAGGGCAATAACAAAATATTTAATATTCAAACCGCTAGAATCTCAGAAGACTAGAACAATGTGAGACAAAAAAAGTGTCCCAAGAAACAATGGCTGAAATTTTATCAAATCTGGTGAAAGACCTACGCCTACTGTCTCAGAAAGTTTTGTAAATTATGACAGAATAAATTCAATGGAATTCATACCAAGACACATTATAATTAAACTTCTGAAAACTAAAGACAAAACCTACAGAGCAGCCAGAGAGAAACTATGCATTGCATACAGGAACATGCAAGTTCATATAGCTGCAAATTTCTCATTTCAAACCAAAAGGAAGTAGCATGTTTTTCAAGTTCTGAAGAAAATAACTGCTATGAATTCTATGAATTCTATATCTATCAAAACCATCCTTCAGGAATACATGAGAAATACACACACTGTCAAGAGAAAGAAAACTAAGAGACTGTTGATTGCAACAAAGAATTGATAAAGGAAGTTTTCTAAACAGAAAGGAAATGATAACAGAAGTCTTGGAACCTTACAAAGGATAGACATAGTAGACTACTTTCATGAGTTTCTTAAGTCACATTTGATAGATGAAGCGGTGCTCAGTGTATGTAAAGGAAAAATATTCAAGACAATTATAGAATGGGTTGGGTAAAGTGACCTAAATGGAAGTAAGGTCCCTGTAACTCACTTGAAGTAGATACTAGAAGATTGTGATATGTTGAATAAACTGTATATTGCATCCTGTAATTTCTAGAGCAGTCACTAAAAAAACTATATAAAGTATAAGATGGAAACCTAAAAAATTTTCAAGAAAAGGTGTCAAATAAATAAGATCTTCTAGAAACTAAACAAAGAGGAGTAAAATAGCTATTGCTTTGTGTTTAGTCTTCATATCTACTATCTGGTAGTTTGAATCCTCAAGTTTTGACGTCTTCAAAATTGCATTGTTATTCTTGATACTTTGTATTCCCATATAAATTTTAGAATCATCTTGTCAACTTCCAAAACAAAAGTGCTAAGTTTTGAATGGGCATATATGGAATAAGCAGTTCATTTGGTAATTGAAGGCTTTACTATATAGAATCTTCCCATTCAGGAAATTTAGTATTCCCTCCTTTGAGGGTTAGAGTTGAGGTGACCTGGGGTCCGATAGCCCTCTGAAAGCAGTGTGTCAGAATCTTTGGTGATGTTTGGGAAATTTTCTTTTATAATATTCTCTAGTATGGCTTCCATTCCTCTGGGGCATTCTTCTTCCCCTTCTGGAATTCCTATAACTCGTATGTTGGAACGCTTCATAAAGTCCCATAATTCTGACAGTGAACGTTCTGCTTTCTCTCTCTTCTTTTCTGCCTCTTTTACTATCTGAGTTATCTCAAGAACTTTGTCTTCTACCTCTGAAATTCTTTCTTCTGCATGGTCTAACCTGTTGCTGATACTTTCCATTGCATCTTTAAGTTCCCTGATTGACTGTTTCATTTCCTTCAGCTCTGCTATATCCTTTTTATATTCTTCATATCGTTCATCTCTTATTTGATTCTGTTTTTGAATTTCCTTTTGGTTATTTTCCACTTTATTAACAGTTTCCTTCATTGTTTCCATCATTTCCTTCATTGTTTTCAACATGTGTATTCTAAATTCCCTTTCTGTCATTCCTAACATTTCTGTATAGGTGGAATCCTCTGCAGTAGCTACCTCATGGTCCCTTGGCGGGGTAGTTCTGGACTGGTTCTTCATGTTGCCTGGAGTTTTCTGCTGATTCTTCCTCATGGGTGATTTCTTTTATCTGTTTACTTGCCCTAATTTTCCTTTCAATTCCTCTTGCTCTTTAAGTTCTTGTGCCTGTGGACTAAGGGTTACAGGACCAGAAGGGTGAGAAGGTTTAAGAGCAAAAAAGCGATGAAAGAAATGAGGACCGAGTGATAAGAAAAAAAAAAAAAAATGAAAAAAAAGAAAAACAGAGAAAGGAGAGTGGTTGGGTGAAAGGAATATTGACAAAAAGAAGAGAGGCACAGAAAGAGGGAGACAGAGCAATATAGGTGTACAGTAGGGTACTTTGATACAACCTTAAAAAAAAAAACACCTTCTGGGGGTGCCAAGTGGGGTGGTTCACTTGAGGTCAGCAGCTCTTTGCTAACCTGATCAGACACAGTACCCCACCTCCACCAAGTAGAGAGGAAAGACAAAAATGCTATAAATCAAACCAAAACAAGCAAACAGAAAGCTTTACGGGATAAAATTGGCTGGAAAAACCAAATAATAGTGGTAGAAACACTAACAAAAATGAAGTTCTGATTATTGAAATAGGCAGCAATGGGAAATTATAATTAAACTAGAAAAATTGAGAAAGAAAAAGGATCTGTATGGAAAAGGTTGAACTTAAAAAACAAAACAACAATCTAGAACGTCAAAATAAACAAAAAAAAAACCAAACCAGAAAAAAAACCAAACAAACAAACAAAAAAAAACACACACGCAACCAAAAACAAAGCAGTATGTATATGGAATTGAATATTGTCTGGGCAACACGTGGTCTTCTGGGGTATGAGATGTTAATCACAGTTCTGATACGACTGGAGGCTGCTAGTTTCTCGAACCCCAGCAGGTAGACGCCCTAAATCTCTCTTCAGCCCACTTAAAAGGCACTTTGAACTTGTTCACTTACTGAGCAGAAGCTTTCTCGGGGAAGTGCTTGTTGCTGGAATCACTGCTGAAGTGGCTATCCACTTACCCTGTGTGTCAAAACTGGTCTCCCTCTGCCCCCGAGGGTTAGGGCTGCAAGGCGGCTCAGACCCCGCCCTTAGGCTACTTGGTCGCTGGGTTACCAGCTCCCACCCAATTCCAGCTCTGCGACCCTGAGGGCGGAGCTTGCCAGGGCAGATCGCTCACAATGTCTGCCTGTGACCCAGAGCCAAACTCTATTAGCTCTGTCTGGCTCAGCGGCTCAGACTGGGGCCCTAGACAAAGGCCAGAGTTCTCCGCACTCCCGCTCAGGCTCTCCCCAAGGCAGTTCAGCTGAGTGCCAAGTCCAAAGACACCAAAACAGTTCACAGGTAAGGCCTTTCTGGTTTGCAGTCTCGCTGCTACTGAACTTACAGTTGCGGGCGGGTTTAGGCGGATTGAACACACGCGACCACTTGCCGGTTTTCCACTGTTTTAGTCCTCCTCTTGGGGTCCAGAAGTCTCTCGCTGACTCCCTGTATCCTCTCAGGGGTGATGATAGGCAGATCCCACCAGCCAGAGATGCCTGGAGTCCTATATCCCCAGACTCACGGTGCCCAGATGCAAGGAAGCTGTTACTCGGCTGCCATCTTCGACACAGAGTCTCATTCTGTTCTTATTCTCCTTTTGAGTCTCATTTCTTGTTCATCTTTCTCTGTCACTCTCTCTCGCTCTGTTACTCTCTTCAGATTGAATAATTTCTATTTGATTTATCTTCAAGTTTACTGACTCTTCCCTACTTGGCAATCTGCTCATTCAATGAATTCTTCATTTCAGTTATTATATATTCCATCCTTAGAATTTAAAATTTCCATTTTGTTCTTTTTATAGTTTCTTTTTTTGTTCTAGGCTATCCTGTTTACTCATGAAATTTTAAAATAACTCAGGTTATTTTAAAAATTGTTTGAGCATTCATAATACTTTGAAATTCTTTACCTGTTAACGTTAGCATTTCTGTTTTCTAGGATTCATTTACGTCTATTAACTGTGAATTTTCTTTAGTTGTGGCTCATATTCACCAGATTATTTGTATTTCTGATAATTTTATTGTATACCAGGCATTTTTGATGGTACATTATGGAGGTTCTAAAAAGTATTGCTAGGATCAATATTTATAGCCAGTTCAATTTTACTGAATGATCACTTGGAATGTGTGAAGGCTTGATTTCACACTTTCTTATGGCAGCTCTTTGGAAAACGTTATTTCTCAAAACCTTCTAACTTTGGGGGGCTCACCTTCCAAAGTACTCATATCCATGCTTGAAAAGAAATCTTCAAGATCTGTAAACTATAGCCCTTTGCTTTTGTAAATAAGACTGTTGAAACACAGCTATACTCACTCATTTACGTATTGTATGTAGCTGCTTTTTGTACTATAGTAACAGAGTTGAATAGTCATGACAGAGACTGTATGGCCTACAAAGCCTAAAATATTTACTAATTGTCCCTTTTTCGAAAATGGTTGGTTACCCCTGGTCTAAAGCATGGTCTTATCTCTTAAGGTTTCATCTTGTTTCTCAACTAGACGCTCAGGATGTTTAGGAAGTATTAAGAAGCTCTTGCAATGTGGCTTAATGTTCTGTGATGGTGCTCAATCTCCATTGTCAGTTCTGCTCTCAGTCTTACAGAGTCACTCTCCAGTAAGTCTCAAGTGGTCTCGGTTTGCTCATGTGTGGCTCTAACTGGAGCCATGGAGTCACAGGAATCCTGGGATATCTCCTCTTCACAGCTTCTTTCTTTCCCCTTCCCCACATACTCCAGTGTTAATCTTCCTTGAACTCTGATTTCCGCCTCTTTACCAGAGTGAGACTGTTGTGTTTTTGGACTTGGTACATTATGATGGGAAACTGTTCCCAGGAAGAGACTTGAGACAATCATGATATTCACTTCCATGTGAGTTTCTCTTCTTTCAAGGATTTTTGCCTTTAATTACCTACTATATTGTTCAATATCTGCCTCATATATTTTGTGCAGTTCTACAGTTGCTTATGATGGGATGACTAGTTCAGTATCAGGTACTTTGTCATAAGTCTTCATTCTAGAGTCATTTTTATATACAGGGTTTCTGTGTCAACTGAAGTTCATTTTGGTAATTTATGTTATTTCCTATAATGGTATGCATTTCTTGGATGTTTGAGGGGCGTTTGTTTTGCAAAGACCTTTGTCATTTCCTTTTTTTTTTTTTTTGAGACAGAGCCTCAAGCTGTTACCCTGGGTTCAGTGCTGTGGCATCATAGCTCACAGCAACCTCCAACTCCTGGGCTCAAGCAATTCTCCTGCCTTCACCTCCCAAGTAGCTGGGACTACAGGCATCCTCCACAACACCCAGCTATTTTTTGGTTGCGGCTGTCATTGTTGTTTGGTGGGCTTGGGCTGGATTCAAACCTGCCAGCTCAAGTGTATGTGCCTGGCGCCTTAGCCACTTGAGCCACAGGCGCCGAGCCTATCTTTGTCATTTCTTATTTATTTATGTTTTTCCCTCTTTAAAATTAAAACTATCTATTTTGTTGATATTTTCCAAAGGACAAGATTTCTGGATGTTTTTAGACAACAACTATGGCCCTCAAGAAATTTAGTGTCAATTTTATTTTTTATTTTTTATGTTGGTATTTTTGCTGTATTACTGAAACATTTTTTAATCTTTAGACTCAGTCATTTGCGAGGCTAAGTCTGAATGTTGGCTATTCTTTTTTTTTTTTTTTTTTTTTTTTTTGCAGTTTCTGGCTGGGGCTGGGTTTGAGCCTGCCACCTCCGGCATATGGGGCCGGCGCCCTACGGCCTTGAGCCACAAGTGCCACCCGAATGTTAGTTATTCTGAGTCACTTTCCCAGGTAACTAGCATGATCCTTTATTAAATATGTTAGAATCGTCTTTAACTTTTTTTCTGGAATACTTTTTTCTTGAATACTTTCAAATATTCATTGCTTTGTTTTTCTTCTTTAGGAACTAAGGTGTTTGTCCAGTAGTGATTGTTCATTTTCCTTTTTGCTATTCCATATGTGGAGTTTCTTTTATCTGCCTTTTGAATATGTCATTTAGAATTAAATATTTTTTTAAAGAAAACTTACATTGAAAAAATTTTGAATTTCCAGAAGAGTAAAAATAGTACAGGAAGTTTCCTTCATGCTAATGCTCCTTATGTTAACATTTTATATAAGCATAGTATAATTTTCAAACATGGAAATGCATATTGGTGCAATTGTTTTAACTGCAAACCATGTTTGAATACCACTAGTTTTTTAGTAGGAAAAAAACTAGTTTTTTTAGTTTTCCTAGTAAAAAACTAGTGGTATTCAGAATTTGCTGAATGCAGCAATTTGCTGATGCAGAATTCAATCCAGGATCCTAAATTTAGTTGTTAATTGAAATCTCTTCTAATCAGCAACATTTCTTAAATATTTCCTTTATCTTTTATGATCTTGACATGTTTAAAAAGTACTGATCAGTTATTTTGTAGAATGTTTCTCAATTTGGATTTGTTTGAATTTTTTCTCATTATTAGAATGAGTTTTGCATTTTTGATAAAACTACCACAGCAGTGACGTTGTGTCCTTCTCACTGCATAATATCAGAGTTAATAATGTCAGTATATTTAGAACTAGTGATGTTAAATTTTGTCAGCTGATTGAGGAACAGTTAGCAGGTTATCTTTCCTGAAAAGTTAGTATTTCCCTTTGTAGTTAATAAATATTTAAATATCTGTATGAAATAATTTGTCAACAGAGAATTTTTTAACTAAATCATAGCTGTGTACATTAATGTAATCATGGGGTACCATATGCTGGTTTTATATACAATTTGAAATATCTTCATCACACTGGTTAACATAGCCTTCCTGCATTTTCTTAGTTATTGTGTTAAGACATTTATATTCTACATTTAGTAAGTTTCACATGTACCCTTGTAAGATGCACCGATTTTTATGATTTCTATCTTTTTAAATCTATTGAGATTTGGTTTGTCACCTAACGTGGTCTATCCAGAGGAATGTTCATGTGCATTTAAGAAAAATATATATCCTCACCAGCGGTGCATCTTACAAGGGTATATGTGAAACTTGGTAAACTGTGAAGCTAGTGAATGATGCCCCATGATTATATCAATGTACACAGGTATGATTTAATAAAAAAATAAAGAAAGAAAGAAAAATATGTATCCTGTTGGTGGGTGGAGTGTTCTGTATATGTCTGTTAGATCTAGTTTATTGTGTTGTTGTATATTTCATTAGCTATTGTATTGTGTGTTATAGCAATTATTGAAAATGGTATATTATATTAAAATCTCTAATTATTATTTTAGAACTATTTTTTCCATCAATTTGGTAAATTTTTGCTTCATATTTTTTGATTGAAGATATGTAAATGTTTATAATTGTTACAAAGTCTATTTTCTCTGATAGTAGTATGGCTACCCCCACTCTTGGTTAATGTTTGCATGGATTATCTTTTCCATTCTTTTACTTTCAATCTATTTGTGCCTTTGGATCTAGAGAGCATATAGTTAGATAATTTTTTAATCCATTTTGTCAGTATTTGTCTTTTGTTGGCAAATTCAGTCCATTTTTATTTAAAGTAATTATGTATGATGAAGGACTCCTTCTATTTTGCTATTTATTTCTTGAAAGAGAGAGCCTTTCACTGTTTCTTTCAGGAAGCTAACTGTCAGTCTGTTGTTCCAGTGTTCTCTAGTTTAAGAATTTGGAGTTTTCTTGGCTTGGTGCTCATAGCTCTATGGTTAGAGTGTCAGCCCCATACATGGGGCTGGTGGGTTGAAACCTGGCCGGGCCTCCTAAACAACAATGACAACTGTAACAAAAAAATAGTCAGGTGTTGTGGCAGGGACCTGTAGTCCCAACTACTTGGGAGGCTGAGGCAAGAGAATCACTTAAGCCCAAGAGTTGGAGGTTGCTGTGAGCTGTGACACCAGGGCACTGTACCGAGGGTGACATAGTGAGACTCTGTCTCCAAAAAAAAAAAAGAATTTGGAGTTTTCAGATGACTAAAGGCTGAAAGCACCTTAAGCACCTATAATAATATCACCACACATGTAAGGATAAACTTTCCAGGAAATCTTCTTCACATTCATAAATTTATTCAGCACGTATTTATTGAGCCAATACTATATGCTATCTAGACACTGAAGATACATGAGTAAAAAGAAAAGATAAATTCTCTCCACTCATAGAGCTTACGTTCTAGTGCTTTGTTGTAGAATAAAAAATTATTTGTAATCCATTATTTTGAAGATTACCTTAAACTAAATTTATAATCCCCTTCTTATTTGCAGCTCACGTGGCTGCTTCTGCTGGAAACCTCCTATTTTTTGCCAGTTTCTTTCCATTTAACTTTATTGCTGAGAACTATGGAGCAATAATCCTCAGGAACAAAGTGGCTGCCTGTCTCAGCTCAAATATTGCATTGGCACTAGGGATTAATCTTCTGCTCAAGTTGGAAATAAAACGTGAGTGTTTGCTTTGCAAATTTTGACTTGCTAAACCTAGAAAGGTATAGTGAGGTCGTGTGAGTGGGACAGTAGATTATACAGTAAGAAAATCTTATATTTATTTACCTCCAAATAAATAAATAATAGTATCATTATTGTTTATTTAAATAGAAATAATTGAGTGGACTGTAAAAAAATCAGAAGCGTGCAAAGTTACAAGTTCCCCATCTCTTCATAATAAACTCCCATTTATACTCTCAAATAAAATCATTTAAAATATTCTATTCTACAACTTGCTTTATTCACTAAATAATATATCTTGGACCTCTTCCCATGTAGATATATACTTCATTTTTTACAAAGTTGTTTAATATTCCACTATAAATAGGTATTATATTTAATTAGCTAGTTCTCCATCAGTGCATGTTTAGATGGTTTCCAACTTTTTGCCATTATCCACAATAGTATACATTGTGGATATTTGTTCATATATTCATATAATTCTGAAAAAATTAATTCCTAGATACAAAAATTCTATCTCATAAGGTACTCCTAGATTAGTTTTTATTTATATTATAGTAATCGTCAAAGAGAGTATATCAATTTATTCTCCTACCAATGGTACATTCCATATCTCTTCAAATAACACATTGCTGTGACATAGTCCTCCCATATCCATTCACTAGCATCCTTAGTGAATGCCTGGTATCTAAGACTACACTATGTTTTTTCCTATTTATACATACCCCTGATAAAGTTTAATTTATAAATTAGGCATAGTAAGTAATTTAAAATAATAATAAAACAGAATAATTATAATACACTATATTAAAAGTTATGTGCGTATCAATCTAGGGAGGTGTTCAAGTATGGAAGTTCTATTGTATATGATTTATTTATAGATACTTGAATAATTCTTACTTTATACATGAAGCATTAAAAATTCATGTTGATTTATATGTGGGACTTTCATTCACTTAATCTGGAACAGGATATACATTATCAGTTTTCTTTTTCTTTTTCTCTTTTTTTTTTTTTGAGACAGTCTCACTATGTCACCCTGGGTAGAGTGCCATGGAGTCACACCTCACAGCAACCTCAAACTCTTGGGCTTAAGGGATTCTCTTTCCTCAACCTTCGGAGTAGCTGGGACTACAGGTGCCTGCCACAACACCCAGCTATTTTTTTGGTTGCAGCTGTCATTTTTGCTTAGCAGGCCCAGGCTGGGCTCGAACCCGCCAGCCTAGTTATGTGGCTGATGCCCTACTCACTGAGCCATAGGCACCAAGCCACATTGTCACTTTTGTAATTAAATTTTTTAATCAGGTTTGTTTCTTTAACATTAGTAATTATTTCTTTCTAAATTATTTATTTACTTTTCCTTTCAGAAACTCCTCTTATGTTTAGGATGTGAGAATTTTTCATGAGATGGGAGATTTCCTGAAATCTGTTTTCTACCTTCTTTTTTTTTTCCTGCTAATTTGCTGTTAACTGCCTTTAAAAATGGTTTTCATTTTGATAGTCTTTTTTTTACACTAAATAAGTTTTTCTCAAATGATTACCTTTTCTTTTAGCTTTATAAAAAACACAATCCTTGTAAGTGTCCTTCTGAAGGTGCTGATCTATAGAGAAGAGAGAGCTAAGGTTGGAGGGCAGAGAAGTTTCATTTCGTGTCTTGCCTTTTTGAATTAGGGGCTTACTGAAATCCCAAATGCTTTTCCAGTTGTGTTGCCATCTAGAGATAAAGGATATAGAAGAGGAAAAGATTGCTTGTTTTCTTTTGGTGATTTCCTTTTTCCCTTTCCATCAGTACTATACCTAAGCAAAACGATTTTTTTCTCTTCTGCTCACTAGTCAGCATCCATCCTAATGATACTGAATATTCTCCATTGTGTATATTGTTATAGTTATTTCAATGAGAATTTAGCATGAGAGGAGGAAAAGGATAGCGTCTAATAGGTCTGATTTTTTTCCTGACTCCTTTGTTATTGCTTATTTTTGTTTTAGTCATTTATTTTGTCTCAATAATTCCCACTTATTTTTGAAGGCTTTGGAGGGAGGATGGAAAAATTTAGTGGTATTACATATTTCATCATGGTAAGGTTACAATAGACATATAATTCATAATTCACAGGAGCAAAATATAGAGTATCAGTCTTTTGTCTTCACTATTTCAATCACAGAGATTTCATCTGTGGTAAATATCCCCTCTTTTATTTCAGAGACTGGTATGAAATGGAAAAACTTTTGGACACCAGCCAGCCTTGAGGATAACCTCGTCTTTGGCTATCTGATTGGAATGCTTTTACTTGATGCTTTCTTGTATGGCCTAGCTACCTGGTATATAGACAATGTCTTTCCAGGACCATATGGTGTGCCCCAACCATGGTACTTTTTTCTTATGGTGAGTTTTCATGCTGCTGTTATTGCAAAAGGCCATAGTCCTTATCAACCTATTTCATAGTACTTATGATCAAATCAAAAGGTCAGGTGCAGAATTTGTTTATACTGAAACATTTCAGCATATGTTTATACTGATACCACTTCTTCATATCCTTGAAAGCCTTCTGTACTTGCAGATGTACAACATCTGTGGATAAGTCACTGAAATCCCTACATTAAAAATTGTCAGTACTATTAATATACCCTCTGTAGTCTACAGCCAAATGGTAAATAGAAGAGTAGATTGGAGGATAAAGAAACCTAAAAGGTTTCAAAAGGAGTTTAGATTAGATTAATATGTGACAGTTTCTTAGATCCTAGTGAGTAGAGGATTAAGTGAGCTTTGGGGATTTTTTTCCTATATCTGAGTTTTCACCACTTTTTTTTTATTAAATCATAACTGTGTACATTAATGCATTTATGGGATACAATGTGCTGGTTGTATATACAATTCGAAATACTTTCATCCAACTGGTTAACATAGCCTTCACCACACTTTTTTAATTTGGAATAGGAGAGTATCTGTCTCTCGCCCTCCACATTTCACAATTACTGGATAATATATGGTACAAAGAAGATATTATGAGCAAATGTGATAAAAGGTATTAGCCATGACCTCAGTTTTGAGTAATTTTATTTTGTCCCTACTTCTTTTTCTTTTTTGCAATTTTTGGCCAGGGCTGGGTTTGAACCCACCACCTCCGGCATATGGGGCCAGCGCCTTACAACTTTGAGCCACAGGTACCACCCATGTCCCTACTTCTCGAACATCTGCAGGTTAACAGTTTTTGCTTCTAAATGCTAGAGATTCAAACCTTGTTTAATTTTGCTTCAAAATATAATCCCTGAGAGTATAGTATAGCTTTCTGCATCTCATAAGTAAACCAAGCCAAAGGGGTTTCAAGTTCTTAGCCTATTTCTTTATCACATTTAAATTTTTTAATGGGGAGGAAATTCACATAACATAAGGTTAACTATTTTAAAGTGAACAAAGTCAGTGATATTTAGTACATTCACCGTGTACATTCACAATGTGCGATATTCATCTCTATCTAGTTGGCAAAATATTTTCACCATCCAGAAATAAATCCCTGATCCATGAAGGAAGTCACAGTCCACTTTTCCCTGTTCCATGACACTTACATGATTTCTTTTACTGTGGATTTACCTATCTTGATATTTCATAAAATACAGTCATATAATGACCATCTGTGTTTACTTCTTTTACTTAGCATAATGTTTTTGAGGTTTATCCATGTTGTGGCATGCATCAGTATTTACTTCATTCCTTTTTATTTCGATATTTCCTCTGTGTGTATACTTATATATTTATGTATATATATGTATACATACATAGCAATTCCTTTATCTTTTCTTTTTTTTTTTTTTTTTTTTTTTTTTTGTAGAGACAGAGTCTTACTTCATGGCCCTCGGTAGAGTGCCGTGGCGTCACACAGCTCACAGCAACCTCCAACTCCTGGGCTTAAGCGATTCTCTTGCCTCAGCCTCCCAAGTAGCTGGGACTACAGGCGCCCGCCACAACGCCCAGCTATTTTTTGGTTGCAGTATCAGCCGGGGCTGGGTTTGAACCCGCCACCCTCGGTATATGGGGCCGGCGCCTTAGGACTGAGCCACAGGCGCCGCCCTCCTTTATCTTTTCAATCATTGGTAGTGCTGCTATGAATATTTATATAGAAGTATTTGTTTGAATACCTATTTTCAATTCTTTTGAGTATATAGCTAGAAAAAGAACTGCTAGTTCATATAAGTCTATGTTTAATGTTTTGAAGAACTATCAAACAGTGGTCCACAGTGGCTGTATTATGTTAAACTCCTACAAGAAATTAGAATGCCCACGGTTATAAGTGCTCCACGTTTTTGCCAATGTTTGTTGTTTTCCTTTTTTCTTTTGTTTTAACCATTCTCATTGGTATTAAGTGATATTTCATTGTGGTTTTTATTTGCATTTCCTGATGACTGGTCAGGTTAAGACCATTTCATGGGCTTGTTGGCCTTTTGCTTATCTTATTTAGGGAAATGTCTATTCAAAACCTTTTGTGCCTGTTTTTTAAGTGAGTTGTTAGGATTTTTCTATAGCCTGGATACTTACTAGATATGTAATTTGCAAATATTCTCTCCCATTCTATGGGCAGTCTTTTCACTCTTTTGATAGTGTCTTTTGAAGCACAAAACTTTTAATTTTGGTGAAATCTAATTTGTCTGTTTTCTTTTGTTGCTTGTGCATATATGAGAAACTATCATCAAAGTCGCGGTCATCAAGATTTATCCCTTTTTATCTTCTAAAAGTTCAATAGCTTTAGCTGCTCTTGTTTTTAGATCATTAATCCATTTTAAGTTAATTCTTGTATATGGTGTGAGGTAGGGGTCTGACTTCACTTTCTCACATGTAGATGTCCTGTGTGTGGGCACTAATCTTTAAGAGACTGCTCTGTCCTCCAGTGAATGGTCTTTGACACCATTAATGAAAATCAAAGGACATGTATAGGTTTCTTTCTTTATACTCCATTTTATTATACTAGCCTAATGTCTATCTTTTTGCCAGTATAACATTATTTTGCTTACTATGCCTATGAAGTAAGTTTGGAAATTTGAAAGGATAAGTCATCCAACTTTGTTCTTTTTCAAGGTTGTTTTGGCTGTTAAGGGGCCCTTAAAGTTCCATATGAGTTTTAATATCATCTTTTCAATTTCTGCATAAATACCATTACAATTTTGTTAGGGATTGTATTGAATCTGTTGATTGTCTTAGGTAGTATTGCCATATTAAGTATTCCAATTTATGAATTTTCTATTTATTTAGGTCTTCTTTAAATTCTTTCAGGAAGATTTTATAGTTTTCAGTGTACAAATCTTCCACCTCCTTAGTTAACTTTATTCTTATTTATTTTATTGTTTTGAATATTATTGCAAATGGAATTTTTAATTTTCTTTTTGGATTATTCATTTTTGATGTATGGAAATTCACTGATTTTTGCATGCTAATTGTGTACCCCACCTCTTTACTGAATTTATTAGCTGCAGTAGTGTGTGGCAGGGGTGGAAATAGATTCTTTGGGATTTTCTATATGTGGGATCATATCATCTTTAAATAGTTTTACCACTTCCTTTCCAATTTGAGTACCTTGTATTTCTTTTTCTTGTCTCATTTCTCTGCAGAAAACTTCTAGTATAATGGTGAATAGCAGGGCTGAAAACTAGCGACCTGTTTCTGATTCTAGGGAGAAAACTTTCAATCTTTCATCATTGAATATGATATTGACTTTGGGGGAATTCCTCATAATGGCCCTTTATCATTTTAAACAAGCTTTCTTTCATTCCTAATTTTCTGAGTGTTTTATCATGAATCACTTTTGTCAAGGACTTTATTTGCCTCAAAGGAAATGATCATGCAGCTTTTTTCCCCTTTATTTATTAATATGGTATACATAATTTTTGTATATTAAACCATCTTTGTATTTCTAGGACAAAATACCACTTTCTCATGGTATATAATCCTTTTAATATTCTACTGGATTTAGTTTACTAGTATTTCATTGAAAAGATTTTAACATCTATATTCATAAGGAATCTTACAAATACCTTTTTGTAATGTCTTTCCTTATGATGTTTTGCATGGCTTTGGTATCAGGGTAATGCTGATCTAATAGAGCGAGTTAGAAAGTTTTCTTTCATAGTTTTGGAAGTTGAAGAAGTAGTCTTTGTTATTTCTTATTTAAATATTTGTTATAGCTCACCAGTAAAGCCATCTGGTTTTGTACTTTTCTTTGTAAGGATGTTTTGATTACTAGTTCAATTACATGTTATAAATCTGTTCAGATAGAGTGCTTCATTTCTTAATGCTTATTTTGGTGCTTTCTTTATAGTGCTCATACTGGTTTGGGAAACCAAGAATTAGAGAGGAAAAAGAAGATATCAAGAACAATAGCAGCATTCAAAGCAACTATTTTGAGGAAGAACCTACTAGTTTGGTGGCAGGTATCCAGATCAAACACTTGCACAAGGTATTGTTTCAAAGGTCTCTTTCCTGCAGGAAAGCCATATAATATAATGACTATTCCAAGAAAACAAATGTGATGCCTAATCAATATAGTTCTACTTTAAGAGACAGAGCTTGGGGTGGCGCCTGTAGCTCAGTAGGTAGGGTGTCAGCCACATACACCCAGGCTGGAGGGTTCGAACCTGGTCAGGGCCAGCTAAACAACAATGACAACTGCAACCACAACAACAAAAATAGCGGGGCATTGTGGCGGGTACCTGTAGTCCCAGCTACTTGGGAGGCTGAGGCAAGAGAATCAGGTGAGCCCAGGAGTTTGAGGTTGCTGCGAGCTGTGACACCACGTCATTCTACCAAGAGTGACATAGTGAGACTCTGTCTCAAAAAAAAAAAAGAGAGAGAGAGAGAGATAGAACTTCTCTGTCAGTATATATAATTTTTATGTATACATACACATATATATCTTTATAAATATTGTCTTATTAATATTTGTTCCATATACTATGCATTACTTTGAATTTCCTCTGGCTGGACAGCAATGATATTTGACTTAGTAATAATAATGTGTGAAGAAAATAAACTGGATAAAATTGTAGCATTTGGCTGTGGATGAGAAGCATAACACTACTGGTCTGAAGATGAACTTTTTCAGCTTTTCTATATCTACAGAAGTTATTATTTCATCTTCATTTCTGAAAACTATTTTTGCTGGTGTGCAATTTTAGGTTACAGATATTGCATTATACACATGCATTGTTTCTGATTAAAAATCTGGTGTAATTCTTATCCTTTTTTCTTATATATCTTTTTTTCTGACATCTTTTAAGACTTTTTTATCATTGGTTATATGAAATTTGATTATAATTTTCCTTAAGGGTTTTCTTTTTGTTTTTGTTTTGTTTTGTTTTGTTTTGTTTTTGTCCTTTGAGTCTGTTGAAGCTATACTTTTATCATTTTCATCAAATTTGGAAAATACTTATCCATAATTTGTTCAATTATTTTTTGTGTCTCACACCACTTCAAGGACTCCAGCTGCATCTTTATCATTCCATTAGAAGTTGTATTACAGCTGATGTTGCTTTGGTTTTTTTTGGTCACTTTCTGGATTTTGTTTTCTCTTGTTTCTGTTGTTTATGTATGCAAATTAACTACATTTTATTTAGCAATGTATAATCTGTCGTCAATCTTGTGCACAGTATTTTCATTTTAGAAATTAAAGTTTTATCTCAAAGTTTTTTAAAATATCTCTTAACTTTTTTGAAAATATGGCAAATACTTATAAGAATCAGTTTAATGTGTTTGTTCATTCTAGCATGTGCTTCAGTTGTAGGTTGATTTCAGTAGATTGATCTCCTTATTATGGGTCACATTTTCATGTTTCTTTGTCTTGCGAAGTTTTTTAAAATATCTCTTAACTTTTTTGAAAATATGGCAAATACTTATAAGAATCAGTTTAATGTGTTTGTTCATTCTAGCATTGGCTTCAGTTGTAGGTTGATTTCAGTAGATTGATTTCCTTATTATGGGTCACATTTTCATGTTTCTTTGTCTTGTGCCTAGTAATTTTATTAGATGTCAAGTCCTGACACTTTACTCTTTTTGGTAATGGACATTTTGTATTCCATTAAATATTTTTAATCTTTGTTTTTAGAAGCAGCTAGATTACTTAGGAATAGCTTGATTCTTCATATCTGTTTTGCTTAACCTACAGTTAATTATTCTCCATTATTGAGGCAAGACCCATTCTTTTATTTTTTTTTTTGAAGCCTGAGACATTCTACTTTTTATTTTTTTTTTTTAATTTTTTTATTAAATCATAACTGTATACAATGATATGATTATGGGGCATCATACACTCACTTCATAAACCATTTGACACATTTTTATCCCAGTGGTTAACATAGCCTTTCCGGCGTTATCTCAGTTACTGTGCCAAAACATTTATATTCTACATTTACCAAGTTTCGCAAATACCCCTGTAATATGCACCACAGGTGTGATCCCACCGATTCCCCTCCCTCTACCCACCCCCCCTTTCCCACTTCCCCCTATTGTTAAGTTGTAGCTGGGTTATAGCTTTCATGTGAGAGTCCCAAATTAGTTTCATAGTAGGGCTGTGTACATTGGGTATTTTTTCTTCCATTCTTGGGATACTTTACTAAGAAGAATATGTTCCAGCTCCATCCATGTAAACATGAAAGAGGTAAAGTCTCCATCTTTCTTTAAGGCTGCATAGTATTCCATGGTATACATATACCACAATTTATTAATCCATTCGTGGATCGATGTGCACTTCGGCTTTTTCCATGACTTAGCAATTATGAATTGGGCTGCAATAAACATTCTGGTACAAATATCTTTGTTATGTTGTGATTTTTGGTCTTCTGGGTATATGCCCAGTAGAGGAATTACAGGATTGAATGGCAGATCTATTTTTAGATCTCTGAGTGTTCTCCATATATCTTTCCAAAAGGAATGTATTAATTTGCATTCCCACCAGCAGTGCAGAAGTGTTCCCTTTTCTCCGCATCCACGCCAACATCTCTGGTCTTGAGATTTTGTGATATAGGCTAGTCTCATTGGAGTTAGATGATATCTCAAAGTAGTTTTGATTTGCATTTCTCTGATGATTAAAGATGATGAGCATTTTTTCATATGTCTGAAGGCCGTGCGCCTGTCTTCTTCAGAGAAGTTTCTCTTCAAATCCCTTGCCCAGCCTGCGATGGGATCCCTTGTTTTTTTCTTGCTGATGCGTTTGAGTTCTCTGTGGATTCTGGTTATTAAACCTTTGTCAGAGTTATACCCTGCAAATATCTTCTCCCATTCTGAGGGCTGTCTGCTTGCTCTGCTTACTGTGTTCTTAGCTGTGCAGAAGCTTTTTAGTTTGATCAAGTCCCAGTAGTGTATTTTTGAAGCTGCTTCAATTGCCCAGGGGGTTCTCCTCATGAAATACTCACCCAGACCAATTTCTTCAAGGGTTTTCCCTGCATTCTCCTCTAGTATTTTTATAGTTTCATGTCTTAAGTTTAAATCTTTAATCCAATGAGAGTCTATCTTAGTTAATGGTGAAAGGTGTGGGTCCAATTTCAGTCTTCTGCAGGTTGCCAGCCAGTTCACCCAGCACCATTTGTTAAATAGGGAATCTTTTCCCCACTGAATGTTTTTAATTGGCTTGTCAAAAATCAAATAGCGGTAAGTAGCTGGATTCATCTCTTGGTTCTCTATTCTATTCCAGATATCTACTTCTCTGTTTTTGTGCCAATACCATGCTGTTTTGATCACTATCGATTTGTAGTAAAGTCTGAGGTCTGGTAGTGTGATTCCTCCTGTTTTGTTTTTATTTCTGAGTAATGTCTTGGCTATTTGAGGTTTTTTCTGATTCCATATAAAACGAAGTAATGTTTTTTCAAGATCTTTAAAATATGACAGTGGAGCTTTAATAGGGAGTGCGTTGAAATTATATATTGCTTTGGGTAGTATGGACATTTTGATAATGTTGATTCTTCCTAGCCATGAGCATGGTATGTTTTTCCATTTGTTAACATTTTCAGCTATTTCTTTTCTTAGAGTTTCATAGTTCTCTTTATAGAGATCTTTCACGTCTTTTGTTAGGTAAATTCCCAAATATTTCATCTTCTTTGGCACTACTGTGAATGGGATAGAGTCCTTAACTGCTTTTTCAATTTGACTGTTGTTGGTGTATATAAAGGCTACCGATTTATGAATGTTGATTTTGTAACCTGAGACGCTGCTGTATTCCTTGATCACTTCTAGGAGTTTTGTAGTAGAGTCCCTAGTGTTTTCCAGATACACAATCATATCATCTGTGAAGAGCTAGAGTTTGATCTCTTCTGACCCTATATGGATACCCTTGATCGCCTTTTCTTCCCTAATTGCGGTGGCTAAAACTTCCATTACAATGTTGAAAAGCAATGGAGACAATGGGCAGCCTTGTCTGGTTCCTGATCTGAGTGGAAATGATTCCAATTTAACTCCATTCAATATGATATTGGCTGTGGGTTTGCTGTAGATAGCCTCTATCAGTTTAAGAAAAGTCCCTTCTAGACCAATTTTCTTGAGTGTTTTGATCATGAAGGGATGCTGGATATTATCAAAAGCTTTTTCTGCATCAATTGAAAGAATCATATGGTCTTTGTTTTTTAATTTGTTTATGTGCTGAATTACATTTATAGATTTACGTATATTGAACCAGCCTTGAGACCCTGGGATAAAACCAACTTGGTCATGATGTATAATTTGTTTGATGTGTTGCTGGATTCTGTTTGTTAGGATCTTGTTGAATATTTTTGCATCTATATTCATTAGTGATATTGGTCTATAATTTTCTTTTCTTGTTGGGTCTTTTCCTGGTTTGGGGATCAGGGTGATATTTGCTTCATAGAACGTGTTGGGTAGTCTTCCTTCTTTTTCTACATTTTGGAACAGGTTGAGTAATATAGGTACTAATTCCTCTTTAAAGGTTTGGTAGAATTCTGACGTGAAACCATCTGGTCCCGGGCTTTTCTTTTTAGGGAGGTTTTGTATAGTTGATGCTATTTCTGAACTTGATATGGGTCTGTTCAACATTTCCACTTGATTCTGGTTAAGTCTTGGAAGGTGGCGTGCTTCCAAGTATCGGTCTATTTCCTTCAGATTTTCATATTTCTGAGAATAAAGTTTCTTGTAATATTCATTAAGGATTTTTTGGATTTCTGATGAGTCTGTGGTTATTTTGTCTTTGTTGTTTCTGATTGATGATATTAGAGATTTTACTCTTTTTTTCCTGATTAGGTTGGCCAGAGGTTTATCTATTTTATTGACCTTTTCAAAAAACCAGCTTTTTGATTTATTGATCTGTTGTATTATTCTTTTGTTTTCAATTTCATTTAATTCTGCTCTAATTTTGGTTATTTCTTTTCTTCTACTGGGTTTGGGGTTGGAATGTTCTTCCTTTTCCAGTTGCGTGAGATGTCCCATTAAGTTGTTAACTTCCTCTCTTTCCGTTCTCTTGAGGAAGGCTTGCAGTGCTATAAATTTCCCTCTTAGAACTGCCTTTGCAGTGTCCCAGAGGTTCTGATAGCTTGTGTCTTCATTGTCATTTTGTTCCAAAAAATTGGTGATTTCTTTCTTAATCTCATCTCTGACCCAGCTATCATTCAGCATAAGGTTATTTAACTTCCATGTTTTTGTATGGGTATGCAGATTCCTGTTGTTACTCAATTCAAGTTTTATTCCATGATGGTCCGAGAAGATGCATGGAATAATTTCTATTCCTTTAAATTTACTGAGGTTAGACTTGTGACCTAAAATGTGATCAATTTTGGAGTAAGTTCCGTGGGCTGATGAGAAGTATGTGTATTCAGTTTTGTTGGGATGAAATGTTCTGTAGATGTCTGCTAAATCTAAATATTGGATGGTTAGGTTTAAATCTAAGATTTCTTTGCTCAGCTTCTTTCTGGAGGATCGATCCAACACTGCCAAGGGAGTGTTGAAATCTCCAACGATTATGGAGCTGGAGGAAATCAAGTTACTCATGTCTGTTAGAGTTTCTCTTATAAATTGAGGTGCATTCTGGTTGGGTGCATAGATATTAATAATTGAGATTTCGTCATATTGAGTATTATCCTTAACAAATATGAAGTGACCATTCTTGTCCTTCCTTACTTTTGATGGTTTAAAGCCTACTGTATCTGCAAATAAAATTGCAACACCTGCTTTTTTCTGATTACCATTTGCCTGAAATATGGATGACCATCCTTTCACCCTGAGTCTGTATTTGTCTTTTAAGTTGAGATGTGACTCTTGTATGCAACAAATATCTGGCTTGAGTTTTTGTATCCAGTCAGCTAACCTATGCCTCTTTAGAGGACAGTTTAAGCCATTCACATTGATGGAGAGTAAGGATAAGTCTGGTGGAATTTTGGGTATCGAGTTTTTCAAAGGTCCAGTGGACATTTTTAATCCTTTCGCCAGTGTGGAAGTTGGAGTTTGATCCGAAGTTTCTGAGTGAGTTTACTTTTGTGGTATAGGATTGGGTTGGTCATTGTGGAGGATAGGTCTGAGAACATCCTGAAGAGCTGGTTTACTTATGGCAAATTTTTTCAACATATGAATGTCATTGAAGTATTTAATTTCTCCATCATAGATGAAACTCAGTTTAGCTGGATACAAGATCCTGGGTTGAAAGTTTTTTTGCTTTAGGAGATTAAAAGTTGATGACCAGCCTCTTCTTGCTTGAAAAGTTTCAGCAGAGAGATCTGCAGTTATTCTAATATTCTTACCTTTGTACGTTATAGTTTTCTTTCGCCGGGCTGCTTTGAGAATCTTCTCTTTCATGTTAACTTTAGTGAAGCTAATTATGATATGTCTGGGAGATGGCTTATTGGGGTTGAATCGTGCTGGGGTTCTGAAGCTGTCTGCTATCTGAATTTCAGATTCTCTAGGCATGTCTGGAAAATTTTCTTTCATAATTTCATGTAGAAGGGCCTCTGTGCCCTTGGCTGCCACGTCATCAGTCTCCGAAATTCCTATAACCCTTATGTTATTTTTTTCGAATTATCTGAGAGCTCTCTGAGTGAGTGATCCGTTTTTGCTCTCCATTTCTCTTCCTCTTTGAGAGATTGGGAGCGTTCGAAGACTTTATCTTCAATGTCAGAAATCCTTTCTTCTGCTTGCTCCATTCTGTTACTGAGGGATTCTACTGTATTTTTCATATCTTTGAGGGCTGTAAGTTCTTGTTTCAGTGTGTCTAAGTCTTTGGTGGTTTTGTCTTTAAATTCGTTAAATTCTTGAGACAGTTTTTGAATTTCTCCTCGAATTCCTAATTCCATTTTATTAATCTTGTCTGCAAACCAAATTCTGAATTCGACTTCTGACATCTCAGCCAGTTGTTTATGAATGGGATCTTCAATCACATCTGCCGTATCTTTTCTTGGGGGGGTTGATCTATTCTGGTTATTCATGTTACCAGAGTTTTTCCGCTGATTCCGCCCCATGGTTTACTCCCTTTGGTTTTTCCCCTGGGGTTTTATCGAGGGCCCGTACAGTGTTGTGGCCTGAGAAACTGGGGCCCTGTCTGGTGTGGTGGAGCAAAGTGGTTCTGTCTTGTTTTCAGCTGGTTTCTGTTCGATCCTATTGCAACTTCTACTCTGGCTTGAAGTCTCAGCTGTGTGGAAAAATCAGCAATTAAGTCACCCCGCCTGCCCACCTCTGGCCCCAGTTGGAAAAGGAGAATCAAACCTTCCTACAATCGCACACCCAGGGCACCACCTGAAAAGTCCTCAGTCTATTAGCCCAGTTCAAAAGGTCCGAATCAACTGTCTCAATCGGCACTTGTCTCAGGTGGAAGGGTTCAAGAGGTCTCTGGGAACTGGATCACAGGGGCCTGGTGACTCCTCTGAGACAGCTCACCCCAGTGCAGCGTGGAGTCAGGAGGAGCCACCCCGCAAACAGAGCAGTCTGGGAAGGTTGACGTCTCCTTCCCCACTTTGCCCCTCCGTCGGACCCAGTCACTGGTATCTCTGCAGATGGCTAACCCAGTTGCCTGCAGTGAACAGACACTCCAGGGGTTTGCACCTGCCTGAATCGCGAGGAAGTCTGCCAGGCCCCCGCAGACTGCCGCTATCTAGCAGGAGGAGATGGGGCCTGACATCTTTGAGTGTTTGATGCAGGTGATGGGAAGGAGGTGTTCACTCAGGCTTAGCCCCGTCCCTGATGGATGCTGCTAACAGAACAGAACAGAACAGACAACTTTGTGAGGTTCTGTCTCTGTTCCTGTCGTCGCCTACAGGAGACGGGCTGTTTTGAGTTCAAACGTCTTTGCTGCTGGAGAATTGCGTCTGAACACCTCTCTGGGTCGGCCCCGCCCTGGAGGCTTCTGGGTTTGTGAGCCGTGTCACCGGTGACCTCCTCTGGTTGCCCAGGGAGACAGGGGGTGTGGCCTCAGAATATCCAGAAGTGAGCGTTCTGCCGTTAAAGAAAAAACGGCTGTTGATCTACCTCCAGGGAACTGCTGCTCTGGCGTGGGCACTCAGGCGACCCTTTTCTCCTCTGTCCCGCGCCCCAGAGTCAGCACTGAGCGGCCGCAGTTTGTGCTGGGTCCACACCCCTTAAGAGATCCCCCAAGAATCAGAACTCTTGGGGGATGGGCCCCCAGACCCGGATTGGGAGTGGGGCGGGGGGAAGCTAGAGTTTCATTCAGTTTCACGCAATACTACGGTCCAGGGAGGGCTCCTGCACTGCACCGCAGGGAAGTGCCGCCAAGGCTTGATTTCCCCTCAGCGGAGTGCCCTCTCCTCGCTCACGTGTCCCAGAGTCAGCGCTGACCTGACGCAGCTCAGGCACTGTGCACTCCCCTCGAGAAATCACCCAAGGAGCCGAACTCCTGGGGGATAGGCCCTCAGACCCCGAGTGAGAGTAGGGGTTCTCAGCTCTCAGCGGGGAGGCCAGAGTCTGATTCAGTCTTGGGCCCCCTATGCCCGGGGAGGGTTGGTGCACTGCACCGCAGGGAAGTGCCGCGAGGCGTGACTCCCCCTCAGCCCGGTGCCCTCTCCTCACTCGGCGCGCCTCAGAGTCAATGCTGACCAGTCGCAACTCGGGGACTGTCCACTCCCCTTGAGAAATCACCCAAGGATCCGAAGTCGTGGGGGACAGGCCTCCAGACCTCAGTGGGCGGGAGGGGAGCGCCGGGGATTCAGGGTTGCCGGCAAAGGATTCCCAAAGTTTTATTCAGCCCTATGTCCGGCAGGAGAACGCCACGGCACCCCAGTAGGGGAGGTAGGTCCAGTTTTTAGAAGGTCTCTCCCGTGGAGTGTAGTGGGAGGGGCTTTAATTTCTGCCCGCTTGTTCAATTGTGGGGCTCCAGAGCCGGTCTCATGGGGGAGGGGGACTCCCGTCCGCTTGGTGGTGGATTTTGTACCTTTTGTTTGCGTCCTTGTGATCACAACTTGCCTCAGCGGTGTTGATGTGCGTTCTTCAGCCTTCTCTCTTGGTGAGGCTCAAGTCCACCAGGATACTTACTAAATTCCTGTCCCTTAACTCTCCTTCTGGACGGGAGCCTTTGTTGAAAGCTGGCTTCAGTCCGCCATCTTGTCTCCCCCTCCGACATTCTACTTTTTAAAGCTTCCCATGAGATTCTAGTGAAGCCCACTGATAATACCTAAAAAGGATATTAAAACTTCCAGCCAAGACCCATTCTTTTAATCTACCCCATGCTCTCTTTTTTTTTTCCTTTTTTTTAATTATTAAATCATATCTGTGTACATTAATGCAATCATGGGGTACAACGTGCTGTTTTATATACAATTTGAAATATTTTTATCTAACTGGTTAACATAGCCTTCACAGTATTTTCTTAGTTATTGTGTTAAGACATTTATATTCTACATTTAGTAAATTTCACACATACGCTTGTAAGATGCACTGTAGGTGTGGTCCCACCAATTACCCTCCTCTCCCCTCCCTCAATGCTCTCTTAACATTGAAGATTTTTAGTCTGATGAGTGGGAACAAGCATGGTCCCTGGCCCTATGTGAGTACCAGAGACTGTAACCCTAATCCTTAAGTGCTTCTTTCTCCAACCTTAAGTAGTTTCCTCACAAACATATATTGATCAATTTTTATTTGACTATTTTAGAGGTATCCATTCTAGATCTCCAGAGTTCTCTCTGTATATAGCTATCTCCTCTTCAATATTCTGTCCTGTGAATTCTGTTTCCTTTGGCCTCACTGGACTCTCAGCTCCAACATCATTTTCTGAAGAAACTATCTTTGCCTCTTTATATATTCTTGATACTCTTGTCTAACATCAATTAACTGTATATGTATGTATGGATTTATTTCTGCCTTCTCTATTCTATTCCATTGGACTAAAGGTCTGCTTTTATGCTAGGAACACACTGTTTTTGGTGTGTTTTCTTTTGGTTTTAAGACTATTTTTTCTATTTCCGTAAAAAAATATCATTGGGATTTTGAAAGAGATTGCATTGAATGTGTAAAATGCTTTGGGTAGTATAACTATTTTAATAATATTCATCCTTCCAACCAGTGAACTCTGGATGTTTTCCCATGTATTTGTATTATTTGCTTTAATTTATTTCATCAGTGTTTTCTCACTGATATATGACTTTCACTTTCTTAGATTTATTCTTAAGTATTTAATGCTTTTTGGTGCTATTATAAATAGAACTGTTTTCTTTTTACATATATATTTTTTTAATTGTTGAGGATTCATTGACAGTAAAAGAAACCAGGTTATACTGATTGCATTTGTTAGGTAAAGTCCCTCTTACAATCGTGTCTTGCCCCCAAAAGGTATGGCACACACCAAGGCCCCACCCCACTCCCTCCTTCCCTCTCTCTGCTCTTCCTTTCCCCACCCTCCCTTCTTCTTTCTCTCTCTGCTCTCCCCTTCTCCCACCCCCACCATGTCCTTAATTGTCCGCATATCAAAATTGAGTGCATAAGATTCATGCTTCTCCATCCTTGTGATGCTTTACTAAGAATAATGTCTTCCACTTCTATCCAGGTTAATACAAAGGATGTAAAGTCTCCATTTTTTTAATAGCCGAATAGTATTCCATGGTGTACATATACCACAGCTTGTTAATCCATTTCTGAGTTGGTGAGCATTTAGGCTGTTTCCACATTTTGGTGATTGTAAATTGAGCTGCAATAAACAGTCTAGTGCAAGTGTCCTTATGATAAAAGGATTTTTTTCCTTCTGGGTAGAAGCCCTGTAATGGGATTGCAGGATCAAATGGGAGGTCTAGCTTGAGTTCTTCAAGGTTTCTCCATACATCCTTCCAAAAAGGTTGTATTAGTTTGCACTCCACCAGCAGTGTAAAAGTGTTCCCTTCTCTCCACATCCATGCCAGCATCTGAAGTTTTAAGATTTTGTGATGTGGGCCATTCTCACTGGGGTTAGCTGGTATCTCATAATTAGGGATGATGAGCATTTTTTCATGTTTGTTAGCCATTAGTCTGTCTTCTTTAGAGAAGGTTCTATTCATGTCTCTTGCCCATTGATATATGGGATTGTTGGCTTTTTTCATGCGGATTAATTTGAGTTCTCTATAGATCCTAGTTATCAAGCTTTTGTCTGATTCAAAATATGCAAATATCCTTTGCAATTGTGTAGGTTGTCTCTTTGCTTTGGTTGTTGTCTCCTTAGTTGTACAGAAGCTTTTCAGTTTAATTAAGTCCCATTTGTTTATTTTCTTTGATGCAATTGCCCTGGCAGTCTAGTCCTCTTTACGAAGTCTTTCCCCAGGCCAATATCTTCCAGTGTTTTTCCTATGCTTTCTTTGAGGATTTTTGTTGTTTCATGCCTTAAGTTTAAGTCCTTTATCCATCTTGAATCAATTTTTGTGAGTGGAGAAAGGTGTGGGTCCAGTTTCAGTCTTTTACATGTGGATATCCAGTTCTCCCAGTATCATTTATTGAATAGGGAGTCTTTCCCCAAGTGTATTTTCTTGTTTCATTTATTGAAGATTTGGTGGTTGTAAGATGTTAGTTTCATTTCCTGGTTTTCTATTCAATTCCAAATGTCTATGTCTCTATTTTTGTACCAGTATCATGCTGTCTTGACCAGTATGGCTTTGTAGTACAGCCTAAAACCTGATATGGTTATGCCCTCGGCTTTATTTTTATTACTAAGAACTGCCTTAGCTATAAGGGGGATTTTCTGGTTCCATACAAAACACAGAATCATTTTTTCCAAATCTTGAAAGTACAATGTTGGTATTTTAATAAGAATGGAATTAAATAGGTAGATTGCTTTGGGAAGTATAGACATTTTAACAGTGTTGATTCTTCCCAGCCATGAGCATTGTATGTTCTTCCATTTGTTAATATCCTCTGCTATTTCCTTTCTTAGGATTTCATAATTTTCTTTTTAGAGGTCCTTCACCTCCTTTTTTATGTATATTCCTCAGTATTTCATTTTCTTTGAAGCTATGGTGAAAGGAGTTGTGTCCTTAATTAGCCTCTCATCTTGACTGTTATTGGCGTATGCAAAGACAACTGATTTGTGGACATTGATTTTTATATCCTGAGACATTACTGTATTTTTTGATGACTTCCGGGAGTCTTGTGGTTGAGTCTTTGGGGTTCTCTAAGTATGAGATCATGTCATCAGCAAGGAGGGAGAGTTTGACCTCTCTGCTCCCATTTGGATTCCCTTTATTTCCTTGTCTTCCCTAATTATATTGGCTAGAACTTCTGGCACTATGTTGAAAAGTAATGGTGAGAGAGGACAACCTTGTCTGATTTCAGTTCTAAGAGGAAAAGCTTTCAGTTTCACTCCATTCAATAAAATATTAGCTTTGGGATTGTCATAGATAGTTTCAATCAGTTTCAGAAATGTGCCACATATGCCTATACTCTTCAGTGTTCTAATTAGAAAAGGATGCTGGAGTTTATCAAATGCTTTTTCTGCATCTATAGAGAGGATCATATGGTCTTTATTTTTGCTTCTGTTAATATGGTGGATAACGTTTATGGACTTGTGTATATTAAACCAGTCTTGCATCCCTGGGATGAAACCTACTTGATCATGATGTATGACTTTTTTGATGATAAGCTGTTATCTATTGGCTAGGATTTTGTTGAGAATTTTTGCATCTATCTTCATGAGTGAAATTGGTCTGAAATTCTCCTTTTTGGTTGGATCTTTCCCTGGTTTTGGTATCAGGGTGATGTTTGCTTCATAGTATATGTTGGGGAAGATTCCTTCTTCCTCAATTTTTTGGAATAATTTCTGTAGTACAGGAATAAGCTCTTCCTTGAAGGTTTGATAAAATTCTGGAGTGAAGCCATCTGGACCAGGGCATTTTTTGGTTGGAAGATTTTTTTATTGTTTCTTTATTCTCAGTGATCCAACCTTAAAAACCCCCATCCTCTGGATGTGCCAGGTTGGGTAGGTCCCTTGAGGTTAGCAACTCTTTGCTAGCCTATTCAGACATAGTACTCCACCTTCATCAAGTATAGAGGAAAAACAAAAATGCTATAAATCAACCAAAACAAGCAAACAGAAAACTTTACAGGACAAAATTAGGGGAAAACCCAAATAATACAGGTAGAAACACTAGCAAAAATGAAGTTCTAATTGTTTAAAAAGGCAACAATGGGAAATTATATTCAAACTAGAAAACTGAAGAAAGAAAAGAAAACAAAAAAAAAACAAGTGATCCCATCTCAGGCTGGGCAAGGGACTTGAAGAGAAACTTCTCTGAAGAAGACAGGTGCATGGCTTACAGACATATGAAAAAATGCTCATCATCCTTAATCATCAGAGAAATGCAAATCAAAACTATTTTGAGATATCATCTAATTCCAGTAAGATTAGCCCATATCACAAAATCCCAAAACCAGAGATGTTGGTGTGGATGTGGAGAAAAGGGAACACTTCTACACTGCTGGTGGGAATGCAAATTAATACATTCCTTTTGGAAATATGTTTGGAGAATGCTTAGAGATCTAAAAATAAACCTGCCATTTAATCCTATAATTCCTGTACTAGGTATATACACAGAAGACCAAAAATCACATTATAACAAAGATATTTGTACCAGAATGTTTATTGCAGCCCAATTCATAATTGCTAAGTCATGGGAAAAGCCCAAGTACCCATCGATCCATGAATGGATTAATAAATTGTAGTATACGTACACCATGGAATATTATGCAGTCTTAAAGAAAGATGGAGACTTTACCTCTTTCATGTTTACATGGATGGAGCTGGAACATAGTCTTCTTAGTAAAGTATCTCAAGAATAGAAGAAAAAGTATCCAATGTACTCAGCCCTACTATGAAACTAAATTATGGCTTTCATATAAAAGCTATAACTCAGTTATAACCTAAAAATATGGGGAAGGGAGAGAGGGAGGGGAAGGGAGGGGGGAGGATAGGTGGAGGGAGGTGATTGGTGGGATCACACCTATGGTGCATCTTACAAGGGTACATGTGAATCTTAGTAAATGTAGAATATAAATGTCTTAACACAATAACTAAGAAAATGCCAGGAAGGCTATGTTAACCAGTGTGATGAAAATATGTCAAATGGTATATAAAACCAGTGTATGGTGCCCCATGATTACATTAATGTACACAGCTATGATTTAATAATAAAAAAAAATTTAAAAGAAAAGAAAAATCCATAGGGAAAATGTTGAAATTAAAAAACAACAACAACGACACCCCCAAGGAAAAAAAAAAAAGAAAGAAAAACCCCAAATCAAAGCAAAAAAAAAAAATATATATATATATATATATATATACTGCAGTATATATCTTGCTGAATATTGTCTGGGCAATAGGTTATCTTCTGGGGTATGAGATGTCAATCACAATGTTGATACACCTGTACAAGATTGAGACTGGAGGCCTCTGCTGATTTCTCAAACCCCACATGGTGGAGAGCCTAAAGTGGACAGCCTAAATCTCTGTTCAGCCCACATAAAAGGCACTTTAAACTGCTTAACTTAGCTAAGCAGAAGCTTTCCCAGCAAGGTGCTTCTCACTGGGATCATTCCTGAAGTGGCTATCCACTTAACCAGTGTGTCAAACCCAGTCTTACTTATGCACCTGAGGGCTAAGGCTACAAGGTGTCTCAGTCCCCGCCTTTAGGCTGCTCAGTCGCTAGATTACTAGCTCCTGCCTGATCCTTGCTCTGCCCTGAGGGCGGAGCTTCCAGGGCAGTTTTCCCACAATGGCTCTGCGCAGCCCACAGCTGAACACTATTAGCTCCATCTGCCTCCACAGCTCAGTCTGGGCCCCTAGAGAAGGCTTAAAAGTCTTCCACACTCTTGCCCAAGTTCTCCAAGGTAGTTCAACTGAGTACCAAGTCCAAAAAAACCAAAGCACCTCATAGGTAAGGCCTTTCCAGGTTGCAATCTCACTGCTGCTGTACTTACAGCTGCCGGGGGATTAAACCTAATGAACACATGCAACCACTTGCCAGTTTTCCACTGCTTTTGTCCTCCTCCTGGGATCCAGAAGTCTCTCACTGACTCCCTGTGTCCTCAAAGAGATGTTTGTGGGCATATCCCACCAGCTAGAAATGCCTGGAGTCTTGTCTCCCCAGACTCACCATGCCCAGTTGCAAGGAAACTGTTACTCAGCCGCCATCTTGCTAAAACATCCAATAGAACTGTTGTCTTATTTTCCTTTCCAGATTGTTTGTTGTTACTATATGGAAACCCAGCCAATTCTTATATGTTGTTTTTGTACTAAATGTATTAGTTCAAACATTTTTTTCTGTGGAGTCTTAGGGCTTCCTACATATAAAACCTTGTCATCTGCAAACTGACAATTTTGCTTCTTTCCTTTGCTTTGGATGCTTTTATTTATTTTTCTTGTCAAATTGATCTGGCTAGGACTTTCAGTACTATGTTCAATAGAAGTGGCAAAAGTGAACATCCTTGACTTATTCTAAATCTTAGAGGGAAAGCTTTCAGTTTTTCACTATTGAGTATAATACCAGCTATTCATTATGAATATTTATAATGTCATAATATTTATGAATATTTATGAAAATCCTATGACATTCTAGGCTTTTCATAGATGGTCTTTATTGTGTTACATTCCCTCTTAACAAATCATGATAGGGTTTTAAGTTTTGTCACGTTTTTTCTGTCTGTTGAGATGATCATGTGACTTTTGTCCTTCATTCTATTAATGTAGTATATCACAGTGATTGGCTTGCATTAACATTCAACATAACTATCTTTGCATACCAGGGATAAATTCCACTTGGTCATAGTGTATGACTCTCTTAATGTGATGTTGTATTTTATTTCCTTTTATTTTGTTCATGATTATTGAATTCATTTTCATCAGGGATATTAAAAAGTAGCTTTCTCTACTTGTGGTATCTTTATTTTTGGTGTCAGAATAATGCTGTCCTCATAAAATGAGTTGGAAGAATTTCTTCTTTTTCTATTTTTTAAAAGGCTTTGGAAAGGATTAGTATTAATTTTTCTTTTAATTTTTTGGTAGAAGCCAAACACAGTGGCTCATGCCTGTAATCCTAGCACTCTGGGAGGCCAAGGTGGCTGGATTGCTTGAGCTAAAGAGTTCAAGACCCGCCTGAGCTGGAGAGACCTCATCTCTACAAATGTAGAAAAAGTAGCTGGACATTGTGGTGGGTTCCTGAATTCTTGGATACTTGGGAGAATGAGATAAGAGGATCGCTGAGCCCAAGACTTTGAGGTTGCTTTCTGGTATGAAACCTTGGCACTCTACCCAGGGTGACAGAGTGAGCCTCTGTCTCAAAAATAAATAAATAAGAAAGCTGAGCAAAATGTCAGACTAGAGACATCTCCTTACCAACCACTCACCACGAGACAGGGAAAAGAGGACTCCAGCCATCTCTGGCTAAGGTGTCCTGCGCAGAAACTTCACTCCAGGGCATAGTGAAACAGCAGGGGACTGTAGGAGCCAACAAGAAGGTTAAGAGCAGTGGAAGACTGGCACAGAAGGCGAATGCCTAGGTGCAGGCAGAGGCCAGTCGGCTGGCTCTCAGGAGGAGAGTTAGAGACAGTGAAGGCCTGTCCTGTGGGGGATTTTTTGGACTTGAGTGCTCTCCGGAGCTGCCTTAGAAGGACTCAAGCAAGCAAGTGAAAAGATTGAACCACCAAGTGTGGTGAACATTTCATCAGCTGAGCCACTAGCAGAGCACCACCATTATGGAAGACCACCTGGGAGGAATAGCCCACCAGGTCCTATGCATGCCCAGCTCTGGAATACCTGCTGAACCTGGGGCAGCCATACTTGGGTGAATTGAATGGTTCCTGCTCCCCAAGAAAAGCCACTTTATGTCCAAGGGGCACTGTATAGAAGGTTAAGGCATGTCTCCTAAGTAGTCTGGCAAGAGCTTCAAGCTCCCAACCCTGTGGGGATTGATTGCTAGTAAAGTGACCAAGCCACAATTGAGGGGAAATAAATGAGGAAGACAGAACCAGGTCTTCTCAGCAACTGGATAGTGGTTTATGGCTCCACCTTATGCAACAGAATCAGAATGCATGTTTTATGTCTCCTAATCCCACTCATCTCCTGGTATCCAGGCAATATATTGCCTTATATACCTTTTTTCTCTTTTTTCCTGTCTTTTTAGAGCACCAACTGGTATCTAGGCAATATATTGCCTTTTTTTTTTTTCAATTTTATTCTGTAGTTTTTTATTTGTTTTGCTTTTCTGTATTTTTATTTTTTCATTTTTACTTTCTTCAATAGTATGGACTCCGTTTTTCTTATGATTTCTCTGCCCTTTTTATTCTTTCTTTCTTTTCTATTCCTCTCCTTTTTTCTCTTTGGTAGAGATTTTTCTACTTTTGTCATCTTTCCCACGTAAATTTCTCAATCAACAAGTAAGATATCCCCCCCTTTGTTTTACATCTTAATTTTATTTTTAATTTCTGAATCTATTCTTATTTTTTTTCTTTTTTCTGTTCCATTTTATTCTATTTCATTCTGTGTTCTATTTATGGGACAGAGCCTCACTCTGAGGCCTGCACTGGGGTGCCACAGCTTTGGTCTGTTTTAGGGTGTCCTTCTGGCTTTGGCTTTTGGAAAGGCAGTATTGGTTGGTCCCCATTATGGCATACTGCTGATTCTTTCTATTTGGTGGAAGTGAGGTCTTGCTTTGCTCAGGCTGGCAAGGAACTCCTGACTTCGAGGGATTCACCCAGCCCGGCCCCCCAGAGTCCTGGAATTGCACTTATGAGTCAAAGCACCCTGCTGAACACCACTATTACTCTTGTCTCTTTTTCTGTCCTTCTTCTCTCCTTTTTTTTTTATTTTGTCCTTTCATCCTGCCTCTTATTTTTTCTTTCTTTACCTTTTTCTTTTCTCTCTTCTTGCTGTTTACTCTTATCTTCCTTTTGGCCAGCCCTATACCAAAAGGACACTTCAATACCTAAGCACAGAGACAAGGTAATTTAAAGTGAAGGAGAAAGTGAGAGGAAAAAGTAGGGGAAGGAAGTGAACAAGAAGAAAACACATGTGATGAAGAACCAACAGAAAAATTCTGGCTACCTCAGAGGATACCACCTATAAAGAAATAATGGAAATTACAAAAAGGGCATTTGAAATATTGATGGCAGAAGAGGCAGAGCAAAATGGTGGACTAGAAATATCTCCTTACTAGCCACTCTCAGCAACACAGGGGAAAGAAAGCCCCATCCACCTCTGCCTTGGAGAATCTACCCAGAGAGATCACTCTGGGTGCAGAGTGAAGTGATAGTAGACTATAGGAGCCAACAAGGAGGTCTGGAGCTGAGGAAAACCAGGACAAAAGACAAGGACTTGTGAATAGGCAGAGGCTGGCCAGCCAGCCTACCCACAAAGGACTGGGAACAGGAAAGGGCTGTCTTGCAGGTTTTTGATTTTGGGCTAAACTACTCACAGGTGCTGACTTGGAAGATTTAAATGAGTGAGTGGACTCAAACAATATCCAGAAGCCAGGATTACATAGCAGGTGGGGTGGATCTCCCATTAGCTTGTCTTCTAACTAGGCACTGCCATTGTAGGAAAGCCATTTGGGAGAAATGGTCCACAGGGTTCTAGTACACAACTGGCTCTGGTGTGCCTGCTGAGCTCAGGCATCCACCCTTGGGTGAGCTGAATAGCCTCTGCATGCTGAAGAAGGCCACTTTGTTGTCAGGGGGCACTGTGTGAGGAACTGATGAGAGCTTAAGGACCCCAATCCTGTAGGGACTGAAGGCCGATGAAGCAACCGGGCCCTGATTGAGGTTAACTAAGTCAGAAAGACTCCTCAATGACTAGAGCTGCTTCTGGCCCAAATTTTCCCAGCAAAATCAGTGTGTGTTCTTGGTCCCATAACGTGACAGTGCTGCCTGGTATCCATGCTATACACACACACACACACACACATATATATAATTGTATATATATGTGTATACACACACACACATACATATATATATTCACACATATATACATACACATATATATATATTCGTTCATTTTTAAGCCCCTTCTGAACTTTTTTCCTTAGATTTTTTTCTTCTTTTTCTTTATTATTGTGGTAGTTATGTTTTTTATTTGTTTTTTTGTTTGTTTGTTTGTTTTTTGGTTGGTTGGCTGTTTTTGTTTTGTTTTGTTTTGTTTTGTTCTTTTGCAGTTTCTGGCCAGGGCTGGGTTTGAACCTACCACCTCTGGCATATGGGGCTGGCGCCCCACTCCTTTGAGCCACAGGTGCCAGCCTGTATTTTTATTTTTTCCAGTTTTACTTTCTTCAATCGCAAGGGCTCCTCCATTTTTTGTTATGGTTTTCCAGCCCTTTTTATTCTCTCTTTTTTATTTCTCTCCTCTTTTCTCTCTTTTGGTAGAGACTTTTCTACTTTTCTCATATTTCCCACATAAACTTCTTATATAATGCTAAGATACACCTTTTTTTCTTTATATTAGATAATTGTATTTTTATTATTTTTCTTTTCTTTGAGTGCTAGGGGTGGCATGGCATTGGTCTGGTTCAAGGACATCACGAGCTCATGGTCTAGGGTGTCCACCTTTGAAAAGATAGTATTTGTAGGTCCCCACAGTTGATTTTTCTTTGTATGTCTGTATTTGGTGGAGGTGGAGTGTAGCTTTTGTCCAGGCTGGTAAAGAGCTCCTGACTTCGAGGGACTCACCCAGCCTGGCTACCTAGAGTCCTAGAGTTGTGAGTGTGGCCCTAGCCCCCCCCCCAGAACACCACCATTTCTTTTGTCATTCTCATTCTCTCTTTTTGTCCTTCTCTCCTTTTCTTCAATTCTTTTCTTTAATCCTCCTTCAATTTTTTTCTTTTTCTCTTCTTTCTCCCTTCTCACTCTTTACCTTTCTCTTCCTTTTGGCCTTATACCAACAGGCCACTTCAGCAACTAAGCTCTGACATGAGCTAATTTAGAGTGAAGGAGGTAGTGAGAAGGAAAAAGTATAGAAAGAAAGTGAACAAGAAGAAATCACACATAAAGAAAAACCAACAGAAAAATTCTGGCAACATGAAAAATCAAAACAGAGCAAACCCCCCACCCCACCACCAAGGCATGATGAGGTGGCTACCACAGAGGATTCTACCTATAAAGAATTAATGGAAACATTATTCTTTTTTTTTTTTTTGAGGACTTTTTTTTTTTTTTTTTTTATTGTTGGGGATTCATTGAGGGTACAATAAGCCAGGTTACACTGATTGCAATTGTTAGGTAAAGTCCCTCTTGTAATCATGTCTTGCCCCCATAAAGTGTGACACACACCAAGGCCCCACCCACCTCCCTCCGTCCCTCTTTCTGCTTCCCCCCCATAACCTTAATTGTCATTAATTGTCCTCATATCAAAATTGAGTACATAGGATTCATGCTTCTCCATTCTTGTGATGCTTTACTAAGAATAATGTCTTCCACTTCCATCCAGGTTAATACGAAGGATGTAAAGTCTCATGTATGGAACTGGAAAAAACCCCATATAGCTAAGGCAGTTCTTTGTAACAAAAATAAAGCTGGGGGCATCAGCATACCATATTTTAGTCTGTACTACAAAGCCATAGTGCTCAAGACAGCATGGTACTGGCACAAAAACAGAGACATAAACACTTGGAATCGAATTGAAAACCAAGAAATGAAACTAACATCTTACAACCACCTAATCTTCGATAAACCAAACAAGAACATACCTTGGGGGAAAGACTCCCTATTCAATAAATGGTGTTGGGAGAACTGGATATCTACATGTAAAAGACTGAAACTGGACCCACACCTTTCCCCACTCACAAAAATTGATTCAAGATGGATAAAGGACTTAAATTTAAGGCAAAAACAATAAAAATCCTCCAAGAAAGCATAGGAAAAACACTGGAAGATATTGGCCTGGGGAAAGACTTCATGAAGAAGACTGCCATGGCAATTGCAACAACAACAAAAATAAACAAATGGGACTTCATTGAACTGAAAAGCTTCTGTACAGCTAAGAAGACAATAACCAAAGCAAAGAGACAACCTACACAATGGGAAAGGATATTTGCATATTTTCAATCAGACAAAAGCTTGATAACTAGGATCTATAGAGAACTCAAATTAATCCACATGGACACATTATTCTTAGTAAAGCATCACAAGAATGGAGAAGCATGAATCCTATGTACTCAATTTTGATATGAGGACCTAGTGTATGGTAGGGGGTGGAGGAAGGGGAGAGCAGAGAAAGAGAGGAGTGAGGGGAATGTGAGAAAAAAGAGCAGAGAGAAGGAAGGAGGAAGGGGTGGGAGAAGGAAGAGCAGAGAGAGGGAAGGAGGGGGGGGTTCAGTGTGTGACACACCTTTTGGGGGCAAGACATAATTATAAGAGGGACTTTACCTAACAAATGCAATCAGTGTTACCTAGTTTCCTGTACCCTCAATGAATCCCAAACAATTAAAAAGAAAATTTTTTAAAAACAACAAAAATAATTAATGGAAATGACAGAAAGGGAATTTAAAATATAGGTGGCAAAGGCAATAAAGAGAATTGATGAGAAAGTGGAAACAGAAACAAAAAACTGATGAAAGCTATCAAAAAAATGATGAAAGATAACAAAATATAGTGAAATTTAAGGAATTGAAGGAGTTGATGAAAAAAATGTGAAGCTGCAATAGAAAATCTCAATAAAAGATTAGACCATAGGGAAGAAAGAATCTCAGAGGACAAAGCTCTTGAGCTAACTTGGGTTTAGTTAAAGAGCAGAAAAGAAGAGACAGATTAAAGATTTAAACTTAAGACATGAAACTATAAAAATACTAGAAGAGAGTGCAGGGAAAACTCTTGAAGAAATTGGTCTGGGCAAATATTTTATTAAGAGGACCCCCTGGGCAATTGAAGCAGCCTCAAAAATACACTACTGGCACCTGATCAAACTAAAAAGCTTCTGCACAGCCAAGAACACAGTAAGTAAAGCAAGCAGACAGCCCTCAGAATGGGAGAAGATATTTGCAGGTTATGTCTCCAACAAAGGTTTGATAACCAGAATCCACAGAGAACTCAAATGTATAAGCAAGAAAACAACAAGTGATCCCATTACAGGCTGGGCAAGGGACTTAAAGAGAAACTTCTATGAAGAAGACAGGTGCACAGCCTACAGACATATGAAAAAATGCTCATCATCCTAAATCATCAGAGAAATGCAAATCAAAACTACTTTGAGATATCATCTAACTCCAGTAAGATTAGCCCATATCACAAAATCCCAAGACCAGAGATGTTGGCGTGGATGTGGAGAAAAGGGAACACTTCTACACTGCTGGTGGGAATGCAAATTAATACATCCCTTTTGGAAATATGTTTGGAGAACACTTAGAGATCTAAAAATAGACCTGCCATTCAATCCTATAATTCCTCTACTAGGTATATACCTAGAAGACCAAAAATCACATTATAACAAAGATATTTGTACCAGAATGTTTATTGCAGCCCAATTCATAGTTGCTAAGTCATGGAAAAAGCCCAAGTGCCCATCAATCCACAAATGGATTAATAAATTGTAGTATACGTACACCATGGAATATTATGCAGCCTTAAAGAAAGATGGAGACTTTACCTCTTTCATGTTTACATGGATGGAGCTGGAACATATTCTTCTTAGTAAAGTATCTCAAGAATAGAAGAAAAAGTATCCAATGTACTCAGCCCTACTATGAAACTAAATTATGGCTTTCATATGAAAGCTATAACACAGTTATAACCTAAGAATATGGGGAAGGGAGAAAAGGAGGGGAGGGGAAGGGAGGGGAGAGGGTGGGCAGAGGGAGGATGATTGGTGGGATCACACCTATGGTGCATCTTACAAGGATACATGTGAAACTTAGTAAATGTAGAATATAAATGTCTTAACACAATAACTAAGAAAGTGCCAGGAAGGCTATGTTAACCATTGTCATGAAAATATGTCAAATGGTCTATAAAACCAGTGTATGGTGCCCCATGATCACATTAATGTACACAGCTATGATTTAATAATAAAAAAAGAAAAGAAGAGAAGAGACATAAAGCACAGTGTTTGCTCAGAGAATTATGGGACTTCACAAAGCATTCAAGCATACAAATTATAGATAATCCTTGAAGGGGAAAAAGAACATGCCAAAGGAAGGGAGACCCTACTGAAGGATATTATTAATTAAAATTTCCTGAGTTTTACTAAAGATTCTGAAACACTCCCTATAGAGGGATAGCAAACCCTGGGTCATTTCAACACAAAGTATCTTCAAAACAAATTGTAATCAATCTGTCCAAGGTAAAGATGAAGGAGAAAAATCTACAAGCAGCCAGGAGTAAGCAACAATTGACCTACAGGGGCAGATCCATCAGGGTGACAGCGTACTTTTCAAATGAAACTTTCCAAGCCAGAAGAGAATGGTCATCTATCTTTAGCCTTCTTAAACAAAATAATTTTCAGCCCAGAATTCTGTATTCTGGTAAACTAAGCTTAAAATAGATTCATAATTCAAACATTTTACTGATATGCAAACATTGAGGAAATTCAACACAAGACCAGCTGTACAGAAAATACTTAGACCTATTCTACACACTAAGCATCATGATGGACCACCACCAAATTAAACACCCAGAAACTACCTAGCTTTCACAATGGTGCAAAGGATAAGACTAAGCAATGGACTTTCACAAAATAAGAAAGTGTTTCTACCACACTTATCAATTCTCTCAGTAAATATCAATAGCTTGAATTGCCCACTTAAAAGGCACAGGCTGGCTGATTGGATAAAAAAGCCATCCATCTATGTCTACAGGAAACACACCTGTAAACTTGAAGGACAAATCAAGACTCAGGGTAAATGGATGGAAAACAGTATTTCAGGCAAATGGAAATCAGAGAAAAGGAGGGGTCACAATCTTATTGTCAGATACAAGTGGATTTAAAGCAACTAAAGTTAAGGAAGACAAAGATGGTTATGACATACTGGTCAAGGGAACAGTACAACAAGAGGACATTTTTGTTCTAAATATTTGTGCACCCAACTAAAGTGCTCCCAGATTTATGAAACAGACCTTGATTGCTCTGAGCAATGTGATATCCCATAGCACCATAATAGCAAGGGATTTAAATACCCCTGTGGCAGAAATGGACAGATCCTATAATCAGAAATAAACAAAGATACAAGGGACTTAAATGTGACTCTACAACAAATAGGCTTAATACACATATATACAGAACACACCATCCCAAAGTTAGGAAATATACGTTCTTCTCATCAGCCTATGAAACATTCTCCATAAAAGATTACATCCTAGGATACCAATCAAACATCAACAAAGTTAAAAGAATTGAAATTATACTTCATATCTTCTTAGATCACAAGGCAATAAATGTGGAACTCAACTCCAACAAAAACTGTCATCCCCATGCAAAGGCATGGAAATTAAACAACCTTATGCTGGATGACAGGAGGATCAAGGAAGAGATAAAGGAGGAAATCATTAACTTCCTTGAACATAAAAACAATGACTACACAAGCTACCACAACCCATGGGGCAGTAAAAAAGCAGTCCTAAAAAGGAAATTTATTGGAATAGGTGCCCACATCTCAGAAATGGAAAGAAAGCATATCAACAACCGAATGAGTCATCTTAAAGAAATGGAAAAGGCAAGACATAATTGCAAGACGGACTTTACCTAACAAATGCAATCAGTGTAACCTGGCTTATTGTACCCTCAGTGAATTCCCAACAATAAAAAAATAAAATAAAATAAAAAATGTAAATAGGGAATAGTCATAAGAGAAAAAAAAAGAAATGGAAAAGGAAGAGTAATTGAATTTCAAACCTAGCAGAAGAAAAGAAATAATCAAAATTCAGTAAGAAATAAATTAAATTGAAAACAAAAGAATCATTCAAAAAATAATAATTAATAAAAGGAAAAACAATGAAATAAAAAGTTAGTTCTTGAAACAGATAAATAAAATCAATAAACTTTTGGCCAGATTAGTAACAGAAAAGTAAAATCTCTAATAACCTCAATGAGAAACAAGTAAGTGGCAATAACAACAGATATTACAGAGATATAAGAGATTAGCTCTGACTACTACAAGAAACTCTATGTTGCTCATGCCTATAATCCCAGCACTCTGAGAGGCCAAGGCAGGTGGATTGCCTGAGCTCATGAGTTCGAGACCAGCCTGAGCAAAAAGCAAGACCCTGTCTCTACTAAAAATAGAAAAACTGAAGCCAGAGGATCACTGGAGCCCAAGAGGTGGAGGTTGCTGTGAGCTATAATGCCAGAGCACTCTACCCAGGGCAAAAGCTTGAGACTCAAAAAAGAAAAACAAAAGAAAAGAAAAAAAAAGAAATTCTATGCCCAGAAATTTGAAAATGTGGAGGAAATAGACCAATACCTTGATTCAAACTACCTCCCTAGACTTAACTATGAAGAAATAGAGCTCTTGAACAGACCAATATCAAGCACTGAGATCAAAGGAACAATAAAAAATCTTCCAGCAGCCACCTTGGACTAGGCCTCAGAAGATGAAAGGGCAGGTTTGAGTCCCAGGTGATGTCAACCACCAGACTAGCCTCAAGACACTTAGGTGAAGGTGGTAAAGACCCTCAAGTTGCTCCTGGAATGTGGGGAGGGGCCTTCAAAGCACATGAAGCCAAAATGGAATGCTCAGGGCAAAGGAGGACAGGAGCATCCAGCCTCCTCTGTTGGCTGTAGTGACCCCTTCAGAAAGAGTCTTTCTGAGTCCGAAAGAGCCACTGGACAATAAAGGGCCATAGGAGGAAGAACAGCATAAGACCCAAGAGCCTGAGGGGCCAAGACGAGCACTGGGGTATGGTCTCTGCTGCCAAGAGGAAAGGAGGCAGAGGCCAGCTCAGGCCTTAGCACCACCCTCTTTAGGAACCTGCTCCCACTTGGGGGAGATTGCCTCACCATGACTGTAGAGACCCTGCCCCCAAGTCAGCACCACTAGGAGGGAAGAGGCTCCCAGTGTGACAGGCTGAACTTCAGTTCCCTCCCACATCTTCCCCTGCCAAGGGAAATCCAAGGTGATGGAAGAAGAGGCTTGCAAGCTGTCTCTTAAGGGCCACTAAGCAGTGACCCTGTTGGTATGACCTAAAGACCCTATATTAGAAAAGACATGCCACATATTTCAAATGAAAAACCTCAAAATTTAGTTTCTAAGGATGATTCTCTACTAAAAGGTGCTAGGGCTCCATGCAGAACTGGCTGATTCCCCATGTCTTGGCAGGAGAGGTAGGAGTGGTTAGACAACTTCTACCAGAAAGCGAGGTCACTTTTAAATATTAATGCTGTCACATTACAAGAACTTGGGACCTAGCTGGGCTCGGGTAATCCTGGCGCTCTGGGAGGCCAAGGTGGGTGGATTGCCTGAACTCAGAAGTTTGACACTGGCCTGAGCAAGAGCGAGACCTCATTTCTAAAACTAGCCAGGCATTGTGGCAGGCACCTGTAGTCTCAGCTATTTGGGAGGCTAAGGCAAGAGGATCACTTGAGCCCAAGAGTTTGAGGTTGCTGTGAGCTATGACATCATGGCCCTCTACCTAGGGCAACCAAGTGAGATTCTGTCCCCACCCCCACCCCCAAAAAATAAGAACATAGGAACTATAAGAACATAGAACTCAGCTTGAAAGGTCCTCACTGACCCTTTCAGTCTGAGCATCAAAAAGAATGATGACTGCAGTTAATTAGAATATTAAATTGCTAAAATCCTTGAGTCCATACTGATACTTAAATAATTAAAACTGGAAATTTGTCACCATTGAGGTGGCATTTAAATCAATTCCTTACTTTAAATATAGATCATTAAAGAGAAAGAATTAAGGCCAGATAATGGTGGCTCATACCTGTAATCCTAGCAATCTGGAAGGCTGGGGCAGGAGGACCCCTTGAACTCAGGAGTTCCAGACCAATCTGAGCAAAAGCAAGACCCCTGTCTGTACTAAAAATAGGTATTATTGTGGGTTCCTGTAGTCCCAGCTACTAGGGAGGTTGAGGCAGGAGGATCAATTGAACCCAAGATTGTCTCAAAAAATAAAAGAAAGAAAAAAGAGAGAAAGAATTAAGCATTTACCCTCTATATGCACTGTATTTCAGGGAAGAGAAACCCATGCTGGTCAGGGAAATGCTACAGAAAAAAAGATAGCTAATAGATATTAATGCAATAATAGAATTTAAAAGTCAACCTTTTTGTAATCATTAAATTGTTGATTTAGGCAAGGATCATCAATTGTCAAAAACTGTGTGGCAAACTACCATGGGGACTCTATCTAACAAATGCAAACATTGTAACCTAATTATTTGTACCCTCACATTGTTCCAAAATAAAAATAAAAAATAAAATATCATCTGACAAAAAAATAGCTCTGGATCAGATGATGGCTTCACACCAGAATTCTATCAAGCTTTCAAAGAAGATTTCATACCAATACCACAGAACCTATTCCAAAATGTTGAGATGAAAAGAACCTTTCCCAACACATTCTATGACGCAAACAGCACCCTAAAACCAAAACCAGGAAAGGGCACCCAACTAAAAAGGAGAACTACAAGCCAATTTCACTAATGAATATAGATGCAAATAAATTTAGCAATAGATTACAGCTACACATTAGAAAACAATACATCATGATCAAGTAGGCTTCATCTCAGGAATGCAAGGTTGGTTTCACACGTTCAAATACATAATTGTAATTCATATCAATAAAAGCAAAAACAAATACCATATGATCCTCTCAATGCAGAAAACAACACTTAACAAAATTCAAATCCTTTTCTAACAACACTTAAGAAAATAGGCATAGATGGCACATTTCTAAAACTGATTGAAGCTATCCACAACAAACCCACAGCCATATCATACTGAATAGAGTAATACTGAAAGCTTTTCCACTTAGAACTGCAACCAAACAAGGTTGTTAAGTATGGCCACTACTATTCAGCATGGTCCTGGAAGTTCTAGCCAATGCAATCAGGCAAGAAAAGGGTATAAGGGGCATCCAAAAGGGGGCAAAGGAGGTCAGACTCTCGCTTTTTGCTGCTGATATGATCTTATACTTAAAAAACCCCAGAAACTCAACCACAAGACTCCTGGAAGTGATCCAGAAATAGAGTAATATCTCAGTATATAAAATCAATGTCCACATATTATTAGTATCCTTTGTTTACACCAATAACAGCCAGGATGAGAGGCTAATTAAGGACACAATTCCTTTCACAGTACCTTCAAAGAAAATGAAATACCTAGGAATATATCTAACAAAAGAGGTGTATTCTACAAAAAGAAAAATGAAACCCTAAGAAAAGAAATAGCAGAAGACATTAACAAATGGAACGACATATCGTGCTCTTGGCTGAGAAGAATCAACATTGTTAAAATGTCTATTTTACCCAAAGCAATCTACATATTCAATGTAATGCCCTTGAAAATACCAACATCATACTTCAAAGAACTAGAAAAAAATAGTTCTTCATTTTGTATGGAATCGGAAAAAAAACCATATAGCCAAAGCAATTCTTAGTAATAGAAACAAAGCTGAAGACATTATCGTACCAGACTTCAGGTTATATGACAAGTCCACAGTTATCAAAGCAGCATCATATTGGCACAAAGGTAGATATATAGACATAAGGAACTGAATAGAAAACCAAGAGATGAAACCAGTCTCTCATCATCATCTGATCTTCAATAAACTGAAGAAAACCGTAAGCTGGGGAAAGGAATCCCTCTTCAATAAATGGTGCTGGGGCAACTGGATAACCACTTTTCACCACTTACAAAAATAAGACTCAAGATGGGGCTTGGCATCTGTGGCTCAAGCAGCTAAGGCACCAGCCACATACACTTGAGCTGGTGGATTCGAATCCAACCTGGGCCCGCCAAACAACAATGATGGCTGCAACCAGAAAATAGCCAGGCCTTGTGGCGGGCGCCTATAGTACCAACTCCTTGGGAGGCAGAGGCAGGAGAATTGCTTGAGTCCGGGAGTTGGAGGTTGCTGTGAGCTATGATGCTTGTGGTTGAGTTTCTGGGGTTTTTTAAGTATAAGATCATATCAGCAGCAAAAAGTGAGAGTCTGACCTCCTTTGCTTTTTTTGAGGCTCTGTCTCAAAAAAAAGACTCAAGATGGATAAAATATTTAAATCTAAGACATGAAATGACAAAAATCCTAGAAAAAAGTGTGGGAAAAACTATTAAGGATGTTGGACTGGGGAAAGATTTTATGAGGAAGACTTCAGTGGCAATTGCAACAACAATAAAAATAAACAAATGGGACTTAATTGAAGTGAAAAGCTTCTGCACATCTAAGGACACAACAATTAAAGCAAATAGACAACCTTCAGAATGGGAAAATATATTTGCACGTTACAAATGTTACAAAGGGTTGATAACTAGAATCTACGAAGAACTCAAATTAATCAACAACAAACATGCAAACAATCCCATCTATCACTTGGCAAGAGACATGAACCAAACCTTCTCTAAAGAAGACAGATGAATGGCTAACAAACATGAAATAGTGCTCATCATCTCTGATCATCAGAAAAATGCAAATCAAAACCACTCTGAGATATCACCTAATCGTAGTAAATTTAGCCCACAACACACAGTCCTAAAGTTGCAAATGCTGGCATAGATGTGGAGATAAGAGAACATTTTTACACTGTTAGTGTGATGGCAAATTAATACAGCTTCTTTGGAAAGAAGCATGGAGACTCTTCAAAGAACTCAAAATAGCTCTCCTATTTGATCCCAGAATTCCACTACTAGGCATCTACCCAGAAGAAAAAATCATTTTATTATAAGGACATTTGCACTAGATTGTTCATCACAGCTCAATTTATAATCACAAAAATGTGGAAACAACTTTAATGCCCATTGTATATGTATACTGTGGTATATGTATACTATGAAATACTTACTATTCAGGCATAAAAAGATGGAGACTTTGCATAGTTTGTATTAATGTGGATGGAGTTGAAACACATTCTTCTTAGTAAAGTATCACAAGAATGAAAAATACTCAGTACTAATATGAAGCCATTAGAGGATCTAATTATGCCCACAGAAGAGAAATACTGAATTCAGTTCAAGTTGGGGAGGGGACATGAGAGGGGGAAATAGGGGAGAAGGAGAAAGGATTGATGTGATCCCTCTTAATGGGCACAATGTAAGGGTATGTGGCATACCTTCTAGGGCAGGGCACAGCTACAACCAGAACTCTCCCTGACAAATGCAAACATTATAACCTAATTGTTTGTACCCACACATTAATCTGAAAATTTTTAGGAAGGTCAATAAGTAATAATAATAATAAATAAATAAATTTTTGGCAGAATTCAGCTGTGAAGCCATCTAGTCCTGGGCTTTTCCTTGTTGAGAGATTTTTAAATGAGTTAATCTCCTTACTTGTTAGTCTGTTTAGGCTTTCTGTTTCTTTCATTCAGTCTTTTTTTTTTTTTTTATTGTTGGGGATTCATTGAGGGTACAATAAGCCAGGTTACACTGATTGCATTTGTTAGGTAAAGTCCTCCTTGCAATCATGTCTTGCCTCCAGAAGGTGTGGCACACACCAAGGCCCCATCCCTTTCCCTCCCTATGTTTCTAGGAATTAATCCATTTATTCTAATGTTCAAGTTACGTCATGTAATCAATAATAATAGTCTCCTGTGATGTTGTTTATTTCTGTGGCATTAGTTGTTATATTTCCTCCATCATGCCAATTTCTGAATTTGTTTATTTGAATCTTTTTTTCTTGGTTAGTCTAGCGAAGAGTTAGTCAATTTTGTTTATTTTTACATCAACTCTTAGTTTTTTCTATTTGTCCATTTTTTTATTTTATTCTGCTCACATCTGTTCCCTTCTCCTAACTTTGAGCTCAATTTATTTATCTTTACTAGTTCCTTAAGATGTAGAATTAGGTTGTGCATTTGGAATCTTTCTACCTTTTTGATGTGGTATTTCTTGCTAGAAACATCCCTCTTATTTGCTTTTGCTGTACCAGATAGGTTTTGATATGTTCTTTTCATTTAATTTGTCTTAAGAAATTTTATAATTTCGGGCGGTGCCTGTGGCTCAGCGAGTAGGGCACCGGCCCCATATGCCGAGGGTGGCGGGTTCAAACCCAGACCCGGCCAAACTACAACAAAAAAATAGCTGGGTGCTGTGGCGGGCGCCTGTAGTCCCAGCTGTTTTGGGAGGCTGAGGCAAGAGAATCGCCTAAGCCCAGGAGTTGGAGGTTGCTGTGAGCTGTGTGATGCCATGGCACTCTACCGAGGGCCATAAAGTGAGACTCTGTCTCTACAAAAAAAAAAAAAGGAGGGCGGCGCCTGTGGCTCAGTCGGTAAGGCGCCAGCCCCATATACCGAGGGTGGCAGGTTCAAACCCGGCCCGGCCAAACTGCAACCAAAAAATAGCCGGGCATTGTGGCGGGCGCCTGTAGTCCCAGCTACTTGGGAGGCTGAGGCAAGAGAATCGCTTAAGCCCAGGAGTTGGAGGTTGCTGTGAGCTGTGTGAGGCCACGGTACTCTACTGAGGGCCATAAAGTGAGACTCTGTCTCTACAAAGGAAAAAAAAAAAAAAAGAAATTTTATAATTTCTCTATTTTTTTTTTTTTTTACCAGAGGTGGTTCAAAGTGGTTGTTTAATTTCCATGCATTCATAAGACTTATCAATTTCCTTTGATATTGAATTCTAATTCTATTCCATTGTGGTATAAAAGATAATTGGAATTATTTCAGTCTTCCTGAATTTGTTAATACTTGTTTTGTGTCTTCGCATGCCCTAGGGAATGTTCCATATGCACTTGAGAATATGCCTATTTGGTCTACAGTGTTGTTCTAGTTTGTTGTTTCTTTATTGGCTTTCCATCTTTCTGATCTATCAATTATTAAAAGTGGGGCATTAAAATCTCCTGATATTATTGTATTGCTATCTATTTCTTTCTTCAGATCAGTCACATACATAGGTTCTTTGATAGTGGGTGAATATACATAATTGTTATACGTTTGTGGTTGGCTTGAGCTTTTTATCATTGTAAAATGTCCTTCCTGGGTGGTGCCTGTGGCTCAAAGGAGTAGGGTGCCGGCCCCACATACCAGAGGTCATGGGTTCAAACCCAGCGCTGGCCAGAAACTGCAAAAAAAAAAAAAATCCTTATCTCTTATGACAGTTTTGACTTAAAGCCTATTTTGTCAAAGTATATTCACCACCGCTCTCTTTTGGTTACCATTTGCATGGAATATTTTTCTATCCCTTCACTTTCTGCCTTTGTGTATCCTGTGGTTGGGTGGTATTTTTTTTTTTTTTTATTGTTGGGGATTCATTGAGGGTACAATAAGCCAGGTTACACTGATTGCAATTATTAGGTAAAGTCCCTCTTGCAATCATGTCTTGCCCCCATAAAGTGTGACACACACCAAGGCCCCACCCACCTCCCTCCTTCCCTCTTTCTGTTTCCCCCCCCATAACCATAATTGTCATTAATTGTCCTCATATCAAAATTGAGTACATAGGATTCGTGCTTCTCCATTCTTGTGATGCTTTACTAAGAATAATGTCTTCCACGTCCATCCAGGTTAATACGAAGGATGTAAAGTCTCCATTTTTTTTAATGGCTGAAGAGTATTCCATGGTATACATATACCACAGCTTGTTAATCCATTCCTGGGTTGGTGGGCATTTAGGCTGTTTCCACATTTTGGCGATTGTAAATTGAGCTGCAATAAACAGTCTAGTACAAGTGTCCTTATGATAAAAGGATTTCTTTCCTTCTGGGTAGATGCCCAGTAATGGGATTGCAGGATCAAATGGGAGGTCTAGCTTGAGTGCTTTGAGGTTTCTCCATACTTCCTTCTCAATCAGCCTATCTTTACCTTTAATTGGTGAGTTAAATTCATTTACATTTAAAATAATTATTGGTAAGTAAGAACTTACTATTAACATCTTGTTATTCTTTCTGTTGTATAATTCTCTTATTCTAGTTTTCTTCTCTTGCTGTTTTTCTTTGTAGTTTAGTGATTTTTTAATAGTGGTGTGCTTGGATTATTTTTGTCTTTTGTGAATATTCTATGTTTTTCTGTGTGTTCACTGTGAGGCTTTCATTGAAACTTTATAGCAATCTGATTTAAGCTGATACAAATAATTTCAATTGTATACAAAAGCTCTACACTTTTACTCCCACTATGCACATTTTATGTTTGATGTAGAATTTATCTCTTTTGTTGCATGTCCATTAATAAGTTTCTGTGGTTTTAGTTATTCTTAATACATTAGTCTTTTTTTTCTTTTTTTTTTTAATTTCAACTTCCTTGTTCATTCTTCTTTGTTTGAAGTACTGTTTTTTATCTTCCTCTGGCGGGTTCTTGATGTTAGTAGAGACGGGGTCTTACTCTGGCTCACATGCTGTTACATAGAGGTCACGAACCTCTGAGCTCAGGCAATCCACCCACCTCGGCCTCCCACAGCGCTGGGACTACAGGCATGAGCCACCACGCCCGGCCAATACATTAGTCTTTTAACTTTTATGTTCAGATTAAAATTGATTTGTGTGCCATCACTACAATAATTTTGCTATTCTGTGTTTTTCTAGCTGGGAGGACCACCTAGAGGAAATCTAAAGCTGGGTGGAGCCGTTAAGTTGTGTCTGTGGTCTAATAGGGCCACTGTCTGGGTTCCACAGTCAGGTGGGGCCACTGACAGGGGCCACAAAGTTACCACAAAAATCAGTGATGTTAGTTCCTGAGAGCCCCCACTCTTTCCTTTGTTCTTAGCTATCCTGGTGGTCTAGCTAGGACTATTAACCCCCATCTCTTGATAAAGTTGAGTAAGGCAACAATTACTATTTTAAGCTTTTTATACATAGAATATAAAGAGGTTTCTGTTTTCCTCATCCAAAGTAGACAAATACACCAAATGATTGTTCTTCTGCATTTCTTTTTAACAACACACAACTTAATGCACCTAAAGATATGAATTTGATGATACATTTTTGTTTCTTTAGACAATGTAAATGTTTTATTTCATAAGTGATAGTGATATAAAGTTATTCTTTCTTATATCTCACAGGAATTTAGAAACAAAACATTAGTAGCCGATTTATCTTTGAATGTGTATGAGGGGCAAATCACTATTCTCCTGGGACATAATGGGGCAGGAAAGACAACAACTTTGTCTATTCTCACAGGTATGTATTTAGCTCTAACCAAAGCAAAGATCAGGTTCTTTCTAAGATGGGAAACCAATCACTGAGTTTTTATTGTGAATATGTTGTCATTTCAGTGATACCGAAAATTATAATTGTTATTAAAATTTCAGGTATTTACCACCAAGATTTTCTAGATGATTTAATAAATTTATTCATTTATTCAATCAAAATATTTACATTCATATATTTGTATAGGAATTGACAATGCAATAGTGATTATAAGGTCATTACACTTAATTTTATACTGTGGTGGCTATATAAGAAATTTGGAACTTACAACATAGCTTAAGAAGAGAGATGTTACATACAGAGTGCTAGTTAGCCAATAAAATTATACTAATCAAATTGGGATGAGGAAGAGGGAAGGGACATCAAATATGAAGAGAAAAGGAGTAATTAAGGGCTATGAAGGAAGAAAAAATAATATTGTAGAGATAAGCAAAGACTAAGAGGCTTGAAATCAGAGAACAACTGTATAACTACATCAAAGAAGAAATAAAAAATAATGGCAAATGATGAAACTGGATGAATAATGAAAAGAAGAAATAAAGTAATTTGGTGAAAGCTTACTGTGAAATTTATAATTTATGTTGAAAGCAATAGAAAGCTGTGGAAGTGTCTTTTATGCATTTTCCAGAAATGAAAAATGGCTAAGCAATAGCAGGGATCTGTGAAAAGTAAAGATAGTGAAACCAGTGTTGAATTTGAGGTCAGTGCAAGTCCTAGAACCTGGGACAAGGCCGAGCCTAGGAATTGAATTAATGCAGCCTCTCCTTTGAGGCAAAGAGTGATGTCAAAATTAAGGCAGGAGCAGTAAACACTACCATATTCTCAGCTATTTTTGTATTTGAACTAACTCTAAATTTCAGTTAAAATTCTTCTTAAAATAATTACTACTTTAACATGACAAGGTTATGGTTTAAATTATTATTACTTTCACAATAATATATGCATAATATATGTAGTTGACATATTTTACATAAGTTATCTTGCATCACAGTTCATGCTTTACATGTTATCACAGAACACACATTATTAACTTTCTCATCTGCCTGTCTTCATATCCTTTTCCTCATGGGGAATGCTTGAATCAACTCTCAACCTATTCATACACCAAGATCTAGCCCGAAAGCAAACCTCTGGAGCAAAATGGCAGAATAGGGAACTTTAAGCTTCAGTTTATACACAGAAAAACTGATAAATAAGCAAAACATGTTAGAACCACTTTGTCAACACTCTAGAAAGTAAACAAAGACTTACAACAAGCATGCAGTGCATAATAAATAAAACAGTAACTTAAAAATGGTAGGAGGTAAGTGTGATGTCAGCAAGATAGTAAAAAAGGAAGCTCCAGGTCCTCATTCCCCAACAGAGACCCTATTCAGCAACAATATTTGGACGAAAATATCTTCATGAGAACTTTAGAAATGCGTTGGGAAGCTGTAGCACCCAAGTAAGTCCATAGCCAGGAGTCTGTACTGAAAGGTATAAGAAGTGCATGGCATTTTTCTTACCATAGCCACTTACTCTACATGGCATAGAGCAATCAGGAGTAAATCTCCCAATTCAGACTTATTCTTTGGGACATAAAGAAAAGACAAAAATTTGTAACCAATATTCTGGCTTGTCTGAAAGCTTCCCAAGGAACTGATTTATTACTTGGAGCTCTGATAGGAGTAGTAGTGTCATTATAATGCTATATTGTCAGAGTCTGCAAAAAACAAAGGCAATCCTGTAGCCCTGTAGAACATCAGGGAGTTTGCAGTTCTGCCAGCAGATGCTGGTGTAGCAAGAGAGGATAGGCCAGAGAATACAATAAGAAATGAAGCCAAAAGCTATAAGCCTGTTAGGGACATTAAGATAGTTAAAAATAGCAATATAAATTATAATAAAAATAAACACACAACTCTAGAGAATGCATGCCCCTAGAAAATGTTTGAAATGTCTCAGAAAGTGTACCCAGGCTGTTTGGTGAAAGACTTTCCCTGTATGAAATAGTACATAAACACTGAGAAGAGGAAGCTGTCTTTGAAATACTCAAATCTTAATAAAATATCACAAGACATACAAAGAATCATGGCCCAGTCAAAGGAACAAAACAAATCCCTAGAAACTGACCAGGACAAAATTGCCTGAAAATAACTTAAAGTTCCTAGAGATGTTCAATGATTCAAAAAGAGAACACACACAATTAAGCAAAATGAATAAAATTATTCATAAACAAAATTAGAATACCAGGAAAGAGGTTGAAACTCTGAAAATGAGAAACATAATAAATAAATTTAATAATTTACTAGAGGGTTTGACAACAGATTTGATTAGGCAGAAAAAAATTAGTGATAATTTAAAATATTTGGTTCAAAAGATCAAAAATTAAAAACAATGAAGAAACAAATATAAACAGATAAGTTAAAGATATTAATGATGAAAACTGTAAAACACTAATGCAAAAATTGATAGGAGCAAAAATGAAAAATATCCCATGTTCATAGTCTGGAACAATTGACATTTTTTAAATGTTCACATGACACAAATCAATCCATAGGTTCCATGCAATCTGTATCAACATGTTAATGACATTCTTCACAGAAATAGAAAAAAAAATCCTAAAATTCGTCTGAAACATCAAGTGCACCAAATAGCCAAAGCAATCCTGAGCAAAAAGAACAAAGCTGTCACAGGATTGGTACCTATGACAAAAAAAAAAAGAAGAAGAAGAAAAAGGCTGGAGCCATCACACTATGTTTTGAAATCAGGTGTCATGCCTGACTATATTTGAAGGTATGACACCTGACTTCAAAATGTACTACCAAGATATAGTAACCAAAGCATAATTGTGCTGAACATGTAGACCAATGAAACGGAATAGGGAATCCATAAACAAATCCACATATTTATAAACAACTTGTTTTCAACCAAGTCACCAATAACATACATTGGAGAAAGGATAGTCTCTTCAATAAGTGATACTGATAAAACTGAATCTTAGTATGCAAAAGAATGAAACTAGACTCCTGTAATTCACCATATACGAAATCAAATCAAAATGAATTAAAGATTTAAATATAAGGCATGAACCTACTAAAAGAATTTATTGAGCAAATACTTCAGGATACTGATCTGGGCAAAGATATTTTTTAGCAAGACCTCAATAGCACAGGCAACTAAAACAAAAATAGCTAAAAAGAATTACATCAAATCAAAAAGCTTCTGCACAGCAAAGGAAATGATCAACAGAGTAAAGAGAAGACAGCCAAAGGAATGGAAGGAAAATTTGCAAACTTATCTATTCAACAGAGGATTAATAACCAAAATACATAAGGAATGAAAAAAACTCAATAACTAATAAATAAATAATCTAATTTTAAAAATGGGCAAATAATATAGATGTTTTTCAAAAGAAGATAACAAATTGCCAAAACATACAGGAGAAAATGCTCAACATCACTAATCATCAGAGAAATGCAAATAAAGTACACAATGAGAAATTATATTATCCTAGTTATAATGGCATTGTTAAAAAGATAAAAGATAACAGATGCTGGTGAGGATGTGGAAAAAGGAGTATGCTATTATGTTCTTGGTGGAAATGTAAATTATTAGAGCCACTACAGAAAAAAAGTATCAAGGGTCCTCAAAAAAAAAAAAAAACAGATCTACCATATTGTCTGGCCATCCCATTCTTGTATCAAAAATGAAGTCAGCATCTCAAAGAGATATCTGTATTCCCATGTTTATTGTAACACTATTCACAGTAACAAAGATATGGAATCATCCTACGTGCCTATCGACTGATGAATGAATGACCAAGATGTATGTGGACACAATGAAATATTATTCATCCATATGGAAACTAAATACTGTCATTCACAGCAACATGGTTGGACCTTATGAGACATTATGTTAAATGAAATAAGCCAGGCACAGAAAGACAAATATCACATGTTCTTATGCATATGTGGGAACTAGAAATGTAGAGAGTAGAATGATGGTTATCAGAGGCTGGGCAGGGTGGAAAAGGTTGAAGAGTTATTGGTTAATGGGTACAAAAATATAGTTAGGAGGAATAAGTACTAGTGTTTAATAGCATAGTAGGAGATTACAGTTTATAATATATTTCAAAATAGCTGGAAGATCTGGAATATTTCTTACACAAAAAAGATATATTTTTAAGTAGTAGATATTCTCATTACTCTTATTTGATCATTACACATTGTATGCTTGTATCAGAATATCACATGTACCCCATAGATGTATACTTATTATGTATCAATAAAAAAAAATGAAAAAGAAGATGATTTGAGACAACATGAACGGGAGAGTATGGAGATGTGTAGGGACATTTTTGTAAGCTACTAAAGTTGAGATGACATCATTTTAAACTAAATTGTAATAAATATAATATGTCAAATGTAATCCTTGTGGTAACCACGGACATATAAAAATACACACAGAGGATATGAAAAGGGAATCAAAATGGCTTACCAAGAAAAAAAATCAACTAACAAAAAATTAAGACAGTAAAAAAGTGACAGGGAATAAACAGTAAGTAAACAGCAAAATGATTAAAATAATTCCCTCTTTATCATTAATTACTTTAAATGTAAATAGACAAACTAGTACAAAGGCAGATACTGTAATAATGAATATTTTAAAAATTACCAAACTATTTGTTGCCTGCAAGATACGAATGGATTAAAAGTGTTTTTTTATTCACTTATTCTGTGTTGAGCCAGGAAGAAGGTCTCTGGTAACTATCTACCCAAAGTACCATCTCTATTCTCCCTGGCCCCCAGATGGCTGTAGGATGCACCATGAGACATTTAAAACAGAAGCAGTTCTTTGTACAACCCTTGGAAAAGATGCATGATCAAACTCCTTCCATTCCCAGGGAAAAGTTGAGAGTATTTTTCATTCACTCACTCTGCTTTTAGATGGAGAAAGGAGCTATGTTGACTGCCAGCCAACTATTGTCTTTTGCTCTGGGTAGCAAAAGTTTATCCATTTCCCTTTCAACATTTTTGAAATATCCCCTTCAGCTATCTACTTCCTCACCTTGAGAAGTTCCAAATTAGGTGAAACAATGGAAAGACTTTTACACAGTCCTTCAGCAATTTTCAGTCTGGTCTAAACAAACTAACACAGTTTATTTAAAGCAAGGTCTGCTATGCTTCTTCCAGAACCAGGAACCCTCACCTGCAACACAGAGTGCTGTCTTCAAGACAGAGACCAAGGCAGGGAGGGATGTGGGATGCAGGTAAGTAAAAATGCCATAAAATACATTCACCCCTGTCAGTGGAAGAGAACCAAAACTCTGTGCATTTATTTGAAGAGGTTTTATTCTGAGCTGAATATGTGCAGCCATGGCCCAGAGCGCCACACCCAAGAAGCCTTGAGTAAGTGGTCTCCTGCTGGTTGGATTACAGTTTGGTTTTATACATTTCAAGGAGGACAGGAATTCCATGTAAAGTCATAAATCAATACATTCAGGTGCGCATTTGTTTGGCCCCAAATGGCAGGACATCTCAAAGTGGGGAATTACAGGTTATAGACAGGATTAAAAATTCTTTGATTTGAAAATAGTTCAAGAAGTGGGGTTTGAGAATGTGTTACAATAAGGAAGTCTATTAATCAGAGACAAGCCACGGGACTCAACTGATCTATTAAATTGAAGACCTGCAGGTATGGTTTAAGCTTTCTCTTGCATAGCCTTAGGCCTATTATTGTACAAAGTCCATCACCAAGAAGGGAAGGGGGCATGAGGAGGCATGTCTGGTCTCCATTCTCTTGGCCAGCAATTCTGCCTTATGGTAATTCTGGGGTCCTCTTGGCCAAGAGTACATCCATTCAGTCAGCTAGAAGGCTTAAGATTTTATTTCAATTCACACACTCTTCCAGTCACATTTTCTTGATTAACTGTTTGCTTGGTTGCTATAAATCTTTGATTTTTTTCTAGAGTTCTGACACAGTTTTTGCCTTTTTGCTGTTGTTATTCTTTCTGTGGAAGAGCAGGTGCTTGGATTTCCTTGATCTGCCATAATTGCCCTTATTTAAAAATTTTTCAAATGCAAGAATTTGTATAGTGCTGTGTGAAAGAAAGAACCTAATGTAAACAAAAGTCTATATTCGCCACACCTTTTAAAGTCTCTTCTATTTTTGTAAATAGAAATAAACATTTGTTTATGACTATATGACAGTTTGGGTTCATCTGTGTTAGAATATAATTTCCTATTAAAATTTCTTTATGTTGATATGTTCTATATACTTATTTTCAGTGGCTATATGGCACTAGTTAGTATTCATTTTAATATCCATGTGGTTATACTAATCTTTTTTAATTTAAAAATATGAAAGAGGTACAAATGTTTTACATTACCAGTGTTGCTTTTGTAATGCTTCGGTCCCAGTTATAGGTGTGGATCACCCAAAGAGTGTTCATTGCATGCACTAGGCAGGTTTCTACTCTGGTCTTCCTGTCTCCTTCCCTGAAGTTGATTTCCACTGAATTTTACTTCCCTTTGTACACACATATGCTCATCAGTATGTTTCAATTTAATAAACATAGTGAAAATATGCGGTGTTTGTTTTTACATTCTTGAGACACTTAGGCAAACTGTCTCCAGTTCCATCCTGATTGTTGCAAAACATATTAATTCATCTTTTATGGCTGAGTAATACTCCTTTTATGACTGATAGTATATTTTATTAATCCACTCATTAATTGAGTTGATTCCACTTGAGTTGATTCCACATCTATGCAATTGTGAATTGTGCTGCAATAAACATTCATATGCAGGTGTCTTTATAATAAAATGACTTCTTTTCCTTTGGGTAAACACCCAGTAGAGTTTTGCTACATTAAATGGTAGGTGGACTTTTAGTTCTTTGAGGAATCTCCATACCATTTTCCAAGAGGTTGTATTAATTTGCAGTTCCACCAACAATGTATAAGCATTTCTTTCTCTCTCTCTCTGCTTTCACACCTACATCTATTGTTTTTTTTTGTTGTTGTTGTTTGTTTTTGTTTGTTTTGTTTTTGTTTTGCAGCTTTTAGCCAGAGCTGGGTTTGAACCTGCAACCTCCAGTATATGGGACCAGCGCCCTACTCCTTTGAGCCACAGGCGTCACCCACACCTACATCTATTGCATCTATTGTTTTAGGACTTTTCAATAAATAAAGCCATTCTAACTGGGATAATATGATATCTCATGGTCGTTTTAATTTGTATTTTCCTGATGATTAGTGTTGGTGAGCATTTTTTTCATATGTTGATGGCTCTGTCTTCCTTTGAAAACATTCTGTTCATGTCTTTTGCCAATTCTTAATGGTTTTTTTTTTTTCTCCTTGATGTTTGCTTGAGTTCTTTGTAAATTCTGGTGATAGCCCTTTATCACATGTACAGTTTACAAATATTTCCTCCCATTCCTTAGGTTATCTATTAGCTCTGTTGATTTTATTTTCTTATTTTCAGTTGTAAGAGAACCCCTCAACCAGGGGGTGTGCTATACATACTGGCTTTGTGCATATTAGGTGATATCCCACCAAATGCCCTCCCTCCTTCTGCCAATCATCTTCCCCCTTCCATTCCTCCCTTCCCCACTTCCCCACTCCTTTATTAAACTATATTTGTGTTTTATTGTTCACGTAAGCATATATTGTTTATATATTGGTTTCATATTAGTATTGAGTACATTGGATATTTATTTTTCCATTATTGAGACACTTTATTAAGAAGAATGTATTTTAGTTCCATCCAGGTAAACATAAAAGATATAAAGTCCCCATCTTTTTATGGCTGAATAGCATTCCACGGTATACATATACCACAGTTTGTTGATCCCTTAAATGAATTTTCCATTGCCATACATTCTATTCGATTTTTCTCTAACATGTTGCTCTCCATAATGAATTCTTCATTCATTTACTGAATTGTTTTTCTGGTGTCATTTTCTCTTGTATTTCATTGAGATTCCTTACAATCCATATTTAGATTTCTTTATCTGTCATTTTTGTATTTTCTTTTTTTATTAAGTCATATATACATAGATCATGAATACATTTATGCCTCTGTGTAATTCAATGAGTTGATTATTTGCACAAATTACAGCACTTACATCCTACTAATTAACATATCTTTCTCTCATTTACTTAATCACAGTGTTAAGACATTTGTGTTCAATACTTGATAGATTTGATTTGTACCATTGCAATATTTTGATTTTCGTTGTTGTCCACTGCTAGAGAGCTGGTGTTCCCTTCGGTGGGGGTATCCTTTCACTGTGGTAACTAATATCTCCAGAGTCTTTTGCTGATTTCTCTTATCTGGGGCAGCTGTCACTTCTTATTTTTGCCTTTTCTTTTGTTTCGATCAGGCTTACCCCCCTCACTCATAAAGGAAAATCTTGTATCATCTGTTGAATAAGAATTTTTGGTTTTGTTTGTGGATGCTTTGATTATAATCTAGATTCTGGATGGATGCCTTTAGTTATAGATATCCTTAGTGTGGTGGTTTTCACAGTTGCTATTTTTTTAGAGGCTGTAGCAGGGGTGAGCTATGTATGGGCAAATTCTTTATGTCTCTTTTAAAGGGGAGGATGGAGATCCTTTTAAACCTTTCTCTTTTTCCAGCTCTGGATTTGGTTTTTGTTTTTTGTTGTTGTTTTTTTCTGAGACAGAGCCTCAAGCTGTTGCCCTGGGTAGAGTGCTATGGCATCACAGCTCACAGTAACCTCCAACTCCTGGGCTTAAGCAATTCTCTTGCCTCAGCCTCCCAAGTAGCTGGGACTACAGGTACTCACCACAACGCCTGGCTATTTTTTGGTTGTAGTTGTCATTGTTTGGCAGGCCTGGGCTGGATTCAAACCCGCCAGTTCCAGTGTATGTGGCTGGCGCCTTAGCCGCTGGAGCTCCAACCCAGCTCTGGGGTCTTATTAACAAGTGTGAATTGTATTTTCATGCCCAGTTTAATTTCTGAGATATAGACAGCACTTATAGACAAGGATCAACCACACCCTATGTGATTGAGTCAGTATATGTTGTAAGGGGCTGAACAAATTGAACTCCCTGACAGTAGGTGATACTTGCCAGTACACCAGAACAAACAAGCTGAAATTTTATTCTGGGTACTGTGACTGGCTCTAGCCCCATGGGAATGTCCCAGGCTGTGGGTGGAGATCTGGAACTTCTGGGTGACTCCTTATTCTCTGCCATTACAGAGTCTGGTGGGGGAGTGAGGCTGGGCAGGGATGGCTTGAATGAGCTTACCCTCAAGCTTTACAAAAGCTGAGGTAACCGTTGCAGCAGGGGTCAAAGATCCACTCCCAGGATTCTGGGAAAGCCTCAGGGAGGGACTAAGCTGGCCACAACCAGTCAGAAAGCCTGCTTATAGAGGCGGGTCATCTGAAATTCACAATCAGGCTGTTTTGGACTGGATTTGCTCTTCTTCCTCCTCCTCAACTCTAGTCTCCCTCTAGAATCTGCCAGCAAGCAGGAGTTCAAACTAGCTGAGTTCCCTTAGAATGGTGCTAGAGCTTGGGAGCTTTACTGTCTAGGATCCCACCCTGGGTTGACATTGCAGCCCTCTCATAGAGGGAGGTTTGCTCTGTGAGTACACCACAGCTGAGACCCACACTACACTCTCCTCCCAGTCTTCCCACATGGACTGTGCTGAGATTAGTTCACAAATCTCCCTTCCATGTCCCTAAGCAACACAAAGGAGACCTGAGGTTATGGGATCTATCCTACAAGCCTGTCACTGAGTCTCTAAAGATCTATTCCTTAATCATTACAGGGAGAAGGGTCCTCATCCTGAGTTGCCTATAGGGTGCTCAAGCAGGTTTGATGTTCCTCTGCTATACCTTGCTCTGAGGGAGCAGCTAGGCAAGCAGCACCATGGAGGCCCAGTGAGCAGGCTGATCACTGTCCACACACCTCTTAGTCTTCCACAGGTCTTTAATATGAAAAGTTTGAGCCTCTCTCTCTGTGGAAGCCCAGCGTGGTATATGCACCAACAGAGAGAGCGGCAGCTCCTGAGAGCCCTGGCTCAAGTTTCTCTTTTAGCAGTAGCCAGTGAGGAAGGGGAAGTGGAGGAAAAGAGTCTATATGGAGAAAAGCTAATACTATAGTCATGTCTATCCCTTTCTCTGAAAGTCAGCCTGCCTAGAATGTCCAGGCTCTGAGGTCACACAAATCCCCTGGAGCCCACTAGCTCTTTGTGGCTCCTGTAGTCTTGGCCAGAGTGTGGAAATGTCTGTGTAGGAAAAAGCAGTATGAAACTGGGGGCTGAAGTCCTCTAAGGGGGAAAAAGGTGCACAGTGGGTGGAGGATCAGCACTTGCTCTTTCATCTGGAGTCTGTGGTGACAGGAAGCACCCCATTGGGGGCTGACAGGCTGGTGTTTTGTATTCAGGAAGACCTCCCAATGTTCTAGTAGCATTAGCTTTGGGGCTTGTGAGGAGTTCAGAGGCCAGAATACTGCTAGAGATGTTAGGAAAAGAGAAACAAACCACTCCACTTACCCTTTTTACTGGACACCAGTCCTCTCAGGGGTTGTCTTCTGCCTATATCTTGTTCCTCTTGGTCTGCTCCACAGTTTCTTCCTATCGAATCTCTCATAGGTTGTGGCACTTTTCTTGGAATTACACCCAATCTATGTTTGTTTTGTTTTTTCTTCTTTTTTCATGTAGAACTTTTCCTTCTTTCTGAGATGATCTGGCAGTTGATGTCTATGTCAACCATCTTGTGTCTTCCCTCTCCTTTTCTTTATCTGAAACTTCTTTCCCTCCCAGATGGTCCAGTAAGCAATGTCTCTAGTCAACCATCTTTTTACCTTATAATTATAATAGTCTTCTATATTAGTGTGCCGTGCTTAACTTAGTCATTTTCTTGTTAATCATTTTTCTTTTATCAAATTAAATAGTCTTATATGGGCATCTTTGAATACATTTTTCTACTATGAATAATATTTTTAAATATACTTTTTTGAAAACTTTTATAAGAGGGATTTTGCCTGATAAATGCTATTAGTGTAACCTGGTTCTTTGTACTCTCAGTGAATCCCCAACAATATAAATAAATAAATAACTTTTTAAGAATATTTATTTTTAAGTAGGATAAATGACCATTAGATTTAAGTGGTTTTATAGTTTCTTTTTCACATTATTTATAATATGTGAAAAAGCATATTTCCTGATAAAATCTGGACTTGTTACCACTAACAATACACAAATATTATATACTTTATATACTATTAGTGTTTGAATATCTTGAGGACAAAGAAACATACTCCAAATCTTTGTTTTTTGTAGTGCCTACACAGTAACTAATCTGGTTCACAAATACGTTAACTAGCTTATTGCAGTTGGTCTATAGCAATATGTTGGTCTGATATGTTGTTCCATAGCAAATTATTTAAATGTTTTTGTTCCCAATAGACACCATACACATTTTACAAGGTATATATAAGTGAAAAAGAAAAGAGAAAGTTTCAGATGGCACCTGTGGTTCAAAGGAGTAAAGCGCCGGCCCCATATGCCGGAGGTGACGGGTTCAAACCCAGCCCTAGCCAAAAAAATAAATAAATAAAATAAAAATAAATTTAAAAGAAAAGAGAAAGTTTAAAGATAACTAATTCCACCACCTTAATAGAACTACTGATATTTTTCTCTGTAGGAAGTAGTCTTTTGCCTTGTAGGAAGTAGTCACAAGCTGGCTATGAATTAGAGATACTAATTTGCAATATGTTATTATGTTTTCTTACCAAAGCTTAGTGTCTCTTTTATCTTTTGCTTATTCTAGGTTGTTATCCTGCTACCACAGGAAAGGCCCATATCAGTGGATATGACATTTCAAAGGACACAAGTGAGATTCGAAAAATCTTGGGCTACTGCCCACAGTATGACTTATTGTTTGACAACTTGACACTATCAGAACACCTTTTTTTCTACTCTGTGGTGAGTCATAAATATGTTTTATAAAATTATACAGTAAATTTGACCTTTTTTAATATACAGTTCTATGAATTTTAACACATTTAACCAACACCAAAATCAGCATACAGATCAGTTTCATCATTCCAAAATGCTCCTTACTGCTATTCCTTGGTTGTTATCCATCTTCTCCCTGCCCTGAAAATTACCTGTCTGTCTTTCATTTCTGTAAGTTTTGTCTATTTCAGAATGTCATATAGGAATCATATACTATGTAATGTTTTTAGATTGGTTTCTTTCACTGAGCAAATGACTTTGAAATTCATTCATGCTGCTGCATGTGTGGGTAGCTTGTCCCTTTTACTTGCTGAGTAGTATTTTATGTTTGGATGTACCACAGTACAGGAATTTAAGGACACTTGAGTTGTTTCTAGTTTCTGGTGATTATAAACAAACCTGCTCTGAACTTCTTGTGCAGTTTTTTTTTTTTATGTCAAACATAAGGTTTTATTGCTCTCAGAATAAAACTACTGGATCATGTGGTAAGTATTTATTTAATTTCATAAGAAACTGACAAACTGTTTTCTAGAGTAACTATTCCAATTAAGAATGCCAGTTAACTCTTGGTGATGATGGCGGACAGGACGGACGTGTAGCCCACCTCTCCCAAGTCATTAGGTGAGAGGAAGTGGGGTCTGGACCTTTTCCCCGCATGGATTATTGGTGTGGACAGACAGCTGGAGATGCGCAGCCAATTGGCAGATTGCTGTATATGAGGTATAATTTAAAACCACGGACTCTGTTGTAGAGATTTTCCCTGCTCGGCATGCTGGCCAGCTGGCCCCTCCCTCATGGATGATAGCAGTTTGCAATTCCTGGCAAAACCCAACTGATGAAAATTTATTCCTGAGCAGAGTTTGGCACCCGAAAGAGGAGCCACTCAGAATCACAAGGCACTAAGCAACCCAATGGAAAATTGAAAGGAAGGGATCCCGCCCGGGAAACAGACATTTTGAATTGTCTGAAATGGCAGGCACCTTCCCCCAGAACAACAGAAGTGATTAAATAGACTGGACCATTCCTGGTGGGGAATATTGGTGTGGGCTGGCAGTACAGGCTGTGCGGTGAACTGGCGGGTGGCTGGACTCAAAACTCCAGAGCCACAAAAACTGAGTATAAGGTTTCCGTGTGCTGCAGCCGCGGTGGCAGGGGGACTGGCAGCACCCGCGGGATGGGCAGCAGCCTTGGGAGCTGCCCACAGCTGCAGTAGCTGGCACAGGACCCTCCCCCACAGCCGATTCCAGTTGCCAGTTTGCAGGAGAATGCAGGAGCATAGTGGAAAGATTTGTGAAGCATGGACTCCTGCACTGAGTTGGGAGGTTGGATAGGAGTGCTGTCTGGAACAGAGCAGCTAAGGTTGCACAACAATTAGGTAAAAAAAACTTATACAGAAACTCCAAAATGGTGATCGGCCAGGTAGGGTGGTTACCGTGTTAACAGTATAAACTGTGAATCAGGTATAAGCCTAGGAACCACTCACAGCACCACCTGGTGTCCAGACAGCATATTGTATTATAAATATATTCCTACAAAAGTTGATCCCTATGTCATATATATAGATGTATATTTCTACATATATACAAGAATAATGTTATTGTGGTTGGTGCCTTTTTTTCTCATCATTTTCTTGGAGTAACTATCGTCAATTTTTATTACTTTTTTAGATTTTTTTATTTTTATTTTCTCTATTTTTAATTTTTTCTTTCTTCTTTTTTAACTTTTTTATGAACACCACTTTTTTTCTCCCTTCTATCTTCCTCTTCTTTCCTTCCTATAGTTTCTCAGAGTGATAACATCATATTTCTAGAGGGTTTTTTGTTTGTTTGTTCGTTTTGTTTGTATGTTTTTTAACCTTTTTTCTCAATTATTTTATGATTATCATTATTTTTATTGTAGTTGGGGTTTTTTTGCTTTTGTTGTTGTTGCCTGTATATCTGTATGTTTCTGATTATTTGTGCATCTGTGGGCTCATGTGTCTGGTAGTCTTTTTATCTGTTTATTTGCTCATTTGGTCTCAATGAGTTTGGTGTTTCAACCTGCAATTCTGAGCTCCCAGCACTCCCCTCCACTCTCACTCTGAGGTCTGGAGGCTGGTCCCCCAGGAGTCCAGATTCTTGGGTGATTTCTCCAGGCATGTGGACAGGGCCTGGAATGCAGGTGGTCAGTGCTGATTCTATGGCATGGGAGTGAGGACACGACAGTCGGCTGGAGAGGGAACCACACCGGAGTGGCAGTGCCTTGAGGTGCAGAGCACCAGCTGTTTTTAGCAACAATATGGTCCACCCCCAGATATTCTGAAGCCACAAGCCCTGTCTCCCTGGGCAACCAGATAAGGCTGGGCATCTTCTCAGAAGGCAACCACCATGGAACAGATCTATGACTGAAACACAGGCCTCGTGAGTAAAGGGTCTGCCTGTGGCAGGGTCGGCCTGGGTGGAGCGTGGGGACTACAAGATGCATGCGCAGAGCCGGGAAATTCCCAGGGTGGGGCTGACCCAGAGGATGACTTTACTGAGCCTAAGACACACCCAGCCCTCAGGGGATCATCAGCCTATAGACAAAGGAAGGCAAGAGGCTAGAGCCGATTGTGCTACAAATACAAACCTGCAAGACTAAATACAGGGCCTGAGGCACAGGTTCTGGGAACTCAAAACAGCTTCTCTTCTGCAGAGGAATATAGCAGGGACAGAAACAAATTCCCACAAAGTTGTTCTGTTCTGTCAGTAACATTGATCAGGGGCGGGGCTGGAACTGAGTGAACATCCCCCAGTCTCCATCAAGCGCCCAAAGTTGACAGGCTTCACCACCCCCTGCTGGACAGAGGTAGAGAGCAGTGGCCCGGCTGAGCAGATACAGATGTCCTTGCGATTCAGGCAGATGTAAAGCCCTGAAGAATCTGCTCACGGAAGGCAACTGAGTCACAGCCCTGCAGGGCTATCAGTGACTGGGTGTGACAAAGGTGCAAGGTGGGGAGGAGGCATAAACATTCCCAGACTACTCTATTTGCTGGGTGGGTCCTCCAGACTTCACAGAGCACCAGAGCAAGTCATATTTGAGTTGTCACCAAACCCCTGCGATCCAATTCCTAGAGACCTTTGAAACTTTCACACCTGAGACAGGTGCTGCCTGAGAAAATTGATTTGGGCCTTTTGAACTGAGTCAATCACCTGAGGACTATTCAAGTGGTGCCCTGGGTGGGTGGTTGTAGGAAGGTTTGATTTTCCAATTATTGCCTGTGAGGAGTGGTGTGACTTAATTGATGGTATTTCTCCACAGCTGAGACTTCAACCCAGAGTAACTGTTTCACTAGGGTCAAACAGAGACCAGCAGAAAAAAAGATAGAACCACTTGGCCCCACCACACCAAACAGGTCCCCAGTTTCTCAGGCCATAGAACTCTACGGGTCATCAAAAAAGCTCCAGGGGAAAAATCAAATGATGTAAAAGAATCATGGGGCAGAATCAGCGGAAAAACTCTGGTAACATGAATAACCACAATAGAACAACCCCCCCAAGGAAAGATATGGCCGATGTAACTGAAGATCCCATTCATAAACAGCTGGCTGAGATGTCAGAAATCAAATTCAGAATTTGGTTTGCAAACAAGATTAATAGAATGGAGGAAATTTTGGAATTAGAAATTCGAAGAGCAATTCAAAACTCAGAATTAGAAAATCAAGGAGAAATTCAAAAGTTGTCTCAAGAATTTAATGAATTTAAAGACAAAACCACCAAACATTTTGACACACTGAAGCAAGAATTTTCTTTTCCTGGTTTGGGGATCAGGGTGATGTTTACTTCATGGAATGTGTTGGGTAGTATTCCTTCTTTTTCTATATTTTGGAAAACATTCAGTAATATAGGTACTCATTCTTCTTTAAAGGCTTAGTAGAATTCTGAGGTGAAGCCATTTGGTCCCGGGCTTTTCTTTTTAGGGAGATTTTGTATGGTTGATGCTATTTCAGAACTTGATATAGGCCTATTCAACATTTCCACTTGATTCTGGCTAAGTCTTGGGAGGTGATGTGCTTCCAAGTATTGGTCAATTTCCTTCAGATTTTCATATTTCTGAGAATAAAAATTCTTGTAATATTCATTAAGGATTTTTTTAATTTATGAGGAGTCTATAGTTATTTCATCTTGTCATATCTGATTGGTGACATTAGAGATTTTACTCTTTTTTCCTGGTTTGGTTAGCCAAAGATTTATCTATTTTATTGACCTTTTCAAAAAAACACCTTTTTGATTTATTGATCTGTAGTGTAATTCTTTTGTTTTCAATTTCATTTAATTCTGCTCTAATTTTGGTTATTTCTTTTCTTCTACTGGGTTTGGGGTTGGAATGTTCTTCCTTTTCCAGTTGCTTGAGGTGTCCCATTAAGTTGTTAACTTCCTCTCTTTCCATTCTCTTGAGGAAGGCTTTCAGTACTATAAATTTCCCTCTTAGGACTGCCATTGCAGTATCCCAGAGGTTCTGATAATCCGTGTCTACATTGTCATTTTTTTCCAAAAATTTGGCAATTTCCTTCTTAATCTCATCTATGACCCAGTTATCATTCAGCATAAGGTTATTTAACTTCCATGTTTTTGTTTGAGTATGCAGATTCCTGTAGTTACTGAGTTCAACTTTTATTCCTTGGTGGTCCGAGAAGATGCAAGGAATAATTTCTATTCCTTTAAATTTACTAAGGTTAGACTTGTGACCTATGACGTGATTGATTTTAGAGTATGTACCGTGGGCTGATAAGAAGTATGTGTATTCAGTTTTGTTGGGATGAAATCTTCTGTAGATGTCTGCTAAATCCAAATGTTGGATGGTTAGGTTTAAATCTAAAATTTCTTTGCTCAGCTTCTTATTGGAGGATCTATCCAACACTGCCAAAGGAGTGTTAAAATCTCCGACTATTATGGAGCTGGAGGAAATCAACTTGTTCATGTCTGTTAGAGTTTCTCTTATAAATTGAGGTGCATTTTTGTTGGGTGCATAAATATTAATAATTGAAATCTCATAATATTGAGTATTACCCTTAACAAATATGAAGTGACCATTCTGATCCTTCCTTACTTTTGTTTGTTGAAAGCCTATTGTATCTACAAATTGAATTGCAACACCTGCTTTTTTCTGGCTACCATTTGCCTGAAATATAGATGACCATCCTTTCACCCTGAGTCTATATTTATCTTTTAAGGTAAGATGTGACTCTTGTATGCAGCAAATATCTGGCCTGAGTTTTTGTATCCAGTCAGCCAACCTATGCCTCTTTAGAGGACAGTTTAAGCCATTCACATTAATAGAGAATAGAGATAAGTCTGGTAAAATTTGGGGTATTGAGTTTTTCAAAAATCCCATGGACATTTTTAATCTTTTCGCCCCTGTGGAAGTTGAAGTTTGATCAAAAGTTTCTGAGTGAGTTTACTTTTGTGGTAGAGGATTGTGCGGGTCATTATGGAGGATAGGTCTGAGAATATCCTGGAATTGGTTTGGTTATGGCAAATTTCTTCAGCATGTGAATGTCATTAATGTATTTAATTTCTCCATCATAAATGAAACACAGTTTAGCTGGGTACAGGATCTGGGGTTGAAAGTTATTTTGTTTTAGGATATTAAAAGTCAATGACCACCCTCTTCTGGCTTGAAAAGTTTCAGCAGAGAGATCTGCAGTCATTCTAATATTCTTCCCTTTGTAAAGATTATGGTTTTCTTATGTCTGGCTTCTTTCAGAATTATCTCGGTCATATTAACTTTAGCGAAGTTAATTATGATGTGCCTGGGGGATGTCTTATTCAGGTTCAGTCATGCTGGCGTTCTGAAACTGTCTGTTATCTTAATTTCAGAATCTCTTGTCATGTCTGGAGAATTCTCTTTCATAATTTCATGCAGAAGGGCCTCTGTGCCTTGCGAAGCCACTTCATTGCTTTCGGGGATTCCAATGAGGCTAATATTAGCCTTCTTAGAATTATCCCAGAGCTCTCTGAGAGAATGATCCGTTTTTGCTCTCCATTTCTCTTCCTCTTTGAGAGTTTGGGAGCGTTCAAACACTTTGTCTTCAATGTCAGAGATTCTTTCTTCTGCTTACTCTACTCTGTTACTGAGGGATTCTACTGTATTTTTCAGATCTTTGAGAGCTGCAAATTCTTGCCTCAATGTGTCAAAATATTCGGTGATTTTGTCTTTAAATTCGTTGAATTCTTGAGACAACTTAAATTGCTCCTTGAATTTCTAATTCCAACTTTTCCTCCATTCTAGTAATCTTGTTTGCAATCCAAATTCTGAATTCGATTTCTGTCATCTTGGCCATCTGTTTATGAATGGGATCTTCAGTTACATCTGCCATATCTTTCCTTGGGGGTGTGATCTACGCTGGTTGTTCATGTTACCAGAGTTTTTTAACTGATTCTTCCCCATGATTATTTTCCACTGTTTGACTAGATGAGTGGATAAAGAAAAGTTGGGTTCAGGGCTTCAAGAGTAGTGATTAACCAGCCCTTTGCCTAAAAGCTGGGACAGGTGTCTATGCCTTTTCCCCTGAAGTTTTGCTGAGGACCCATAGAGTGCTATGGCCTGAGAAACTGGGGACCTGCTTGGCATGGTGGGGCTAAGTGGCTCTGTCTTGTTCTCAGCTGGTCTGTGTCAGACCCTAATGAATCAGTTACTCTGGGTTGAAGTCTCAGCTTTGGAGAAATACCAGCAATTAAGTCACACACACCCCCAAAAAAAGGGCAACAATTGAAAAAGGAAAATCAAACCTTCCTACAACCACACACCCAGGGTACCACTTGGATAGTCCTCAGGCGATTGGGCCAGTTCGAGGAGTCAAATCAATTTTCTCAGTTAGCACCTTTCTCATGTGGGAGAGTTTAAAAGGTCTCTGGCAACTAGATCACAAGGGTCTGCTGACAACTCAAATATGACTTGCTCCAGTACTCTGTGAGGTCAGGAGGACTCACCCAGCAAATAGATTAGTCTGGGAAGGTTGATGTCTCCTTCCCCACCTTGCACCTCTGTCACACCCAGTCACTGATAACCCCACAGGGCTGTGACCTAGTTGCCTCCAAGGAGCAGATACTCCAGCAGTTTGCACCTACCTGAATCACAGGGAGATCTATGTCTCCTCAGCCAGGCTGCTGCTCTCTGCCACTATCCAGCAGGAGGAGGTGAGGCCTGACAACCTCAGGTCCATAATGGAGGCTGGGGCTGTTCACTCAGTTCCAGCCCTGCCCCTGATTGATGCTACTGACAGAAAAGGACAACTTTGCAGAATTTGTTTCTGTCCCGGCTAAATTCCCCTGCAGAAGAGAACCTGTTTTGAGTTCACAGAACCTGCGCCTCAGGCCCTGTCTATGCTGTTCCCGGTCTCAGCTGTAGTTTGTATTCCAGCCTCTGCCTTCCCTCCTTTGTCTGGGCTAATGATCCCCTGAGGGCCAGGTGCATCCCAGGCTCAGTAAAGTGGTCCTCTGGGTCAGCCCCACCCTGGGAATCTGCTGGCTCTGCGTGTGCGTTTTCTAGTCACAGCACTCCACCCAGGCCAGTACCACCTCAGGCAAACTCTTTACTCACAGAGCCTGCTTTTCTGTCCCAGATCTGTTCTGCCAGTGGCTGCCACCCAAGAAAATACCCAGCCTCCTCTGGTTGCCCAGAGAGACAGGGGGTGTGACTCCAGAATATCCAGGGGTGAGCCCTATTGTTGCCAAAAATGGCTGCTGCTCTGTGCCTCGGGGCACCGCCATTCCTGTGTAGTTCCCTCTCAGCCAACCATCCTCCCCTCACTCCCATGCCACAGAATCAGGACTGACCAGCAGCAGTCCATGCCCTGTCCATACCTCTCGAGAAAATACCCAAGAATCTGGACTCCTAGGGGACAGGCTTCCAGACCTCAGAGTGAGAATGGAGGGGAGTGCTGGGAGCTCAGAATTGCAGGTTGAGAATATATACAGTTTTATATACTTTTATGCCTGGCAGAAGAGCACCATGGCACCCTAGTAGGGGAAGTAGGTCCAGTTTTTAGAGGGTCTCTCCCGTGGGATATAATGGAAGGACTTTTGAACTCTGCTCATTTGTTTATGGGGTACTCTGAGCCATTCTTATGGGGGAGGGGATTCCCCTCCACTTGGCGATGGATTTTGTACCTTTTGTTTGTATCCTTGGGTTCACAGCTTGCCTTAGCAGAGTTGATGTGCATTCTTCAACCTTCTCTTTTGGTGCAGCTCTAATATGCCAGGTTACTTGCTAAATTTCTGCCCTTTACCTCTCCTTCTGGACAGGAGCCTCTGTGGCAAGCCGGCTTCAGTCAGCCATCTTGCCTCCACCCCCTCTCCCTTTGAATTTTGGACTTTGCAGGCTTCCCATTCTTATTTATTCTTGCCACCATGCCACCACAGGACTTCTAAGAGCTGAAGCACAAGAGAACACTGAATAAAAGGGGATCCCCTGCCCCCCACACTCCTCAAGCCAGAACTGGAAGGATAGTCCTTAATCTCATTCTATTTAGACTACATAACTTACTTCCAGGCTTTGGATTGCTTTGAGTTCAAGCTAGGGGGGAAATGGGGAACTCACCATTGATTCAGTAATATTTTGAATTCTGGTGTTCTTCCTGATCCAACCACCAGTACGTACTTTTCATAGCTCTCCAGGATTAATAGCTAAGTCCAATGGGAGATATGTGTAAAGAGGGGTGTATGTTTATTCCATTTTACCTGGAAGCTAGGAGTTTTTCTTTTTCTCCTTCTGTTGATGAGTTTCAGATACCTTTATAAATTAAGAAAGAAAAGATTTCAGGAATTTTGCTCTACATATAAAGGGAGGCAGGGGAAAGAAAACATTATTTTCTTACTGCTGTAAGATAAAAACATATAAACTGTTTGCATATAATTGCAAGAAACTTCATATATCTAATAAGCTATATAAGAAAAATTCTAATCTAAAAACTTTTGGAGGATAAAGTTGGATGCACCATGTAAATTCTGGCTTTTCTTTCTAGATTAAAGGAATATCTCAAAAGATACATCCCATGGAAATTGAATATCTGCTGACTGTTTTTGACCTGATAGAGAAACGTGATACATTTTCACAGTCACTGAGTGCAGGAACGAAGCGCAAACTCTCCATCATTATAGCACTTCTAGGGGGCTCCAAGGTATTAAAAAAGAAAGAGAAAAATAAAGGGAGATAAAATGGAGAAAGAGGTGTATGAATACACAGAGTTAGAGATGAGGAAGGGACAAAATATGGGTCCCTAATGGTTGTCTAGAATACTGGCTGGCAAAAAATTAAGAATTGATATGAATCTAAAAGGAATATTGCCAATGATTATCAGAAGGGATTTGCATTACTGGCCCAACTATTACAATATGGTTTGGGAATTATTATTTCTAGACTTTTGTCTCTATTTTAGTCTGGATTCTGTATCTTAGCTTGAATTCATCCCCTCAAATAGTAGTTCCACAAGTAACATAGCATCAATTATCAATGGTCATATAATTATTCTTCTGGCTTTTAGGTAGTGATACTTGATGAGCCATCATCCTGTATGGACCCAGTCTCAAGGAGGGTCACCTGGGACCTCCTTCAGCGATATAAACACAATCGTACCATCTTGATGACCACCCACTACATGGATGAAGCTGACATCTTGGGTGACCGCATTGCCATCATGGTCAAGGGAAACCTGCAGTGCTGTGGCTCTTCGGTCTTCCTGAAACAAATATTCGGTCTCTCTCCCTTTGATCATCTATATACCCAAAACCTCAGTCTCCCCAAAACCCCATGCTATTAGTTAGGTCTTAACTATAATAATTCATTTTTAAGAATGCAATGTTGCTATTACCAGTATATACTTATCACGTGTTCTCCACCGCATACCTTCAGACTCAGGAAATACTTTTATTGACCTACAAAGGCCATGTTTATTTGTCCCATTGTGTACCTACCAACAGTTTTCTTTGTCCCTGGAATGCAGCTGTGCCTCCAAATAGATTATTTGATTGAGTAATTGATTGATTGATGAGGAGAGAAGCAAGATATCTCTGGTCCAAATTTGTCATTTGTCAAACCAGTGTAATGAGGTAACTCTGAAATGTGATGATTGGCAATAAGGATGTGGAGCAGAATGAGAGAATTGTATACATGGAATCAAACAGTCCTTGACTTGGATAAGTACATAGCTTAGATAGAATATAAAAATGGTATATTAAATAGTGAATTATTAAGGGCTAACATATAATAATAGTAATAGGATTTCAAAATTAGAAGATATAAATTTGAGTGATAGTAATGAAAGATAAATTGCTTTAGTCATTAATTTATTCCATATTTGAGTTTTGTTTTGTTTGTTTGTTTGTTTTGAGATAGAGTATCACTTTGTTGCCCTGGGTAGAGTGCTGTGGCATCATAGCTCACAGCAACCTCAAACTCTTGGGCTTAAGCAATTCTCTTGCCTCAGCCTCCCAAGAAGCTGGGACTACAGGCGCCTGCCACAATGCCTGGCTATTTTTTTGTTTTAATTGTCATTGTTATTTAGCAGGCCCAGGCCACTTTCAAACCCACCAGCCCCAATGGTGGCCAGCACCCTAACCACTGAGCTATGGATGCCAAGCCCATATTTCAGTTTATTGAACTCTCAATTGATTATCTCCTCTGTACTATCCACTTTCTCTATCTCATGTAAAATTCAAAACAACTTTATTTTATAGAATACAAAGCTGGGAATCAGATATACCAAAAACTTCTCTGAAGTCATATTTAAACATCCATTTTGAGTTTCTACAGTTGTTTTTTAGGGGTTCTATATCCAAAATTGGGTTTATGCTATCTGAATTGACTATGTCTGGATTAGGAGCCATATGATTTTTTTTTTTTTTTTTTTTTGTAGAGACAGAGTCTCACTTTATGGCCCTCAGTAGAGTGCCGTGGCATCACACAACTCACAGCAACCTCTAACTCCTGGGCTTAAGCGATTCTCTTGCCTCAGCCTCCCGAGTAGCTGGGACTACAGGCGCCCGCCACAATGCCCAGCTATTTTTTTGTTGCAGTTCAGCCGGGGCCGGGCTTGAACCCGCCACCCTCGGTATATGGGGCCGGCACCTTACCAACTGAGCCACAGGCGCCGCCTGCCATATGATTTAAATAGCTGTACTTTCAAAGGAATCATTTATAATAATTTTAAATAGCATATAGTAATTTAATTAATTCTTGGTAAAATAATCCAGAATATTTAACTAGATATTTTAAAAGGTAGAATACTTCAGGTCATTCAAACAGATGCCGAATTTTAAGTCTCTTTAAACTGCATTTCCTACATTTTAACCAAAAGCCTAGGATTTATGTTTACTTCTTTGATGGCATAGAAAACTCCATTTTGGTATCAGTATCCAGCTCTCACTAACTACGTTGTGTCTCTGCAAAGGGAGGCTTTTTCTAATGATCAGAGTCTTGAAAGGGTAAGACAATTGGGAAGTTTATTGTGTCATGATTCCAGAGAAATGAAAAACAATTTAGATATCAGTTTGTAAGCAAACCAAAAGCAGTTTTGGTTCCCCATAAGTAGTAAATAATGGACAGATCACTTTATTCTCTGATGTCAGGTACCTCATTTGTAAAGTAAAACAATAGTGTCTTCCTTAGTATAAGCCAGGTAAATAGACCAGCAAACACAGACCTATGCCTAAGACCTATTTTTTCACTTTTTTTAAATATTAATAAGAAACATAAGTGCAAATACAATGACTATTTGGAGTGCATATATATATATTGTTCGTTTTTCTTGAGACAGAGTCTCACTATGTCACCCTCAATAAAGTGCCTTGGCATCACAGCTCACAGCAACCTCAACCTCTTGGTCTTAAGTGATTCTTTTGCCTCAGTCTCCCAAGTAGCTGGGATTACAGGCCACAACACCCGCCAGCTATTTTTTTGTTGCAGTTATCATGGCTGTTTAGCAGGGCCGGTCCAGGTTCGAAACCGCCAGCCTTGGTGTATGTGGCCAGTGCCCTAACCACTGAGCTACAGGCACCGAGCCTGGAGTGCATATATTTAAAAGCAGTGTTTCCCTCCAATGCTGGAAAAGAATTTCTCTATACATCCAAATCTCTAAGTATAATGATTCTATGACTTCTTTAAGAACTTTAATCAAGAATCATCTCATTTAGGCTTTCCCTGGATCTCTAAAATTTAACAACCTTTCTTATCTCTCTTCTATGCTTTATTTTTTCTAACATACTGTTTTAATTTATTATTTTTTGATTATTATCTATCTCCTTTGACTAGAAAGTAAGCTGTCATGGGTGGCACCTGTGGCTCAGTGAGTAGGGCGCCAGCCCCATATACGGAGGGTGGTGGGTTCGAACCTGGCCCAGCCAAACTGCAACAACAACAACAAAAAAGAATAGCTAGGCGTTGTGGTGGGTGCCTGTAGTCCCAGCTACTCGGAAGGCTGAGGCAAGAGAATTGCCTAAGCCCAAGAGCTGGAGGTTGCTGTGAGCTGTGATGCCACAGCACTCTACCAAGGGCGACAAAGTAAAACTGTCTCTAAAAAAAGAGAGAAAGTAAGTTGTCATGACGGTATATATTTTCATCTGCTTTATTCAGAATATCTTCAGAGCATAGATTAGTCCCTAATGCATGGTGGACAACCAGTAATAATAGCTAAATGAATATGTATCAAGATTTCTGTCCCAGGCATGGTAGCTTACTCTTGTAATCCTAGCTCTATGGGAGGCTAAGACACTTGAGCCCAAGAGTTTTGAGCCAACCTGAGCAAGAACAAGACCACATCTCTACTAAAAATAGAAAAATTAGCTGGGCATCGTGGCAAGCACTTGTACTCCCAGCTACTCAAGGGGTTGATGCAGGAGGATCAATTTAGCCCAGGAGTTTGACGTTGCAGGGAGCTATGATGATGCCATTACACTTTAGTCTGGGTGACATGTTAAGACCTGTCTCAAAAAAAAAAAAAAACTTCTATTTCAAATATAAGTAGCCAGATACAGGGGCTTGTCATCATGAATCTGCTGTATCTGGTTATGTATACTAAATCATTATTGTTCATTAAGAAAATTACTGAAATTATAGAGGAAGCCTAAATGGAGCATCTTTGAAAGCTTTAGGTGTTTCTTAGGAGGCTCTTTGGTATCATAACCAAATGTTTTATCACGTACCACATCTTCTTCCTTGTGGACCTAAGTAACCTGAACCACAGAAAGCCATATTGATCTTACAAGGATATTATAAGTACTTCTTTATTTGATCATCTAAATGGTTTCTCTTAGGTGCTGGATATCACATAGTCATGGAAAGGGAACGAAATTGTGATGTTGAAAAAATATCTGCAATAATTCATTCTCATGTTCCAGATGCCACCTTGCAGAAGGATATTGAAACTAGATTATCATTTATCTTACCCAAAGAGTATACACAAAGGTATGGATTCAAGAGCTCTAGATGGATGATTTGGGGGTGAACAGAAATCATTTTTAGCCTCTCAAATTTGGCAACCTTAGTGAGAAGATTTTTCTAACAAACTATGTCTCCCGTTAAAGTTGTCATTTGCCAACTAGAATTGGGAAGCTCATACCTAAAGATTTCTTTTACTGAGCAGAGAATTGCCTTATTATTTAAGTTCATTCAAGGCTCATTTAATGTTTTTCTTTTTGTTTATTTGTCTGGAGGGAGGAGATTTTAAACTTGGTAGCTATTAATATGGGATACTAATTAAGATGTGCATAGTATACACATTTTCTGCATATTGGGTAGGATCCAGGGAAATATTAAGATGATGAAAGTAACAGCTTGAATGGCAGCTCTTGGAGCAGAAGTGACAAGGACACAGAGAAAACTGGGAGTTTGGACTTGGCAGAAACAGGGATAATTCTACCAGGGATTCTTTAGGGAGTGTGTCATTTTGTCTTTTTGCCCGAAGTTGTTACTCTCTAGATATCTCACAGATGTAAGATGTCTACCATATACAAGAAGAGATGAGAAGTGTGTGGGATATTGCTCTACATTTCCATCTGATGTAAAGTGCCTGGGTAGAATGAAGCAAATATTATACAAGGATCCAGGCCACCAGGATTCTAATAAGAGATAAGATATGAAAATAAATAGTTGTGGTTTGGAGCCCATAGCTCAGTGGTTAGGGGGCCAGCCACATGTACTGGAGCTGATGGGTTCTAACCCCGTCCAAGCCTACTAAAAACAAACAAATAGCCAGGGGCACTGTGGCAGGGGGCTGTAGTCCCAGATACTTGGGAGGCTGAGGCAAGAGAATTGCTTGAGCCCAAGAGTTTGAGGTTGTTGTGAGATGTGATGGTACTCTACCGAGGGTGACATGATGAGACTCTGTCTCAATAAATAAATAAATAAATAAACAAACAAACAGTTGTATCATAGAGGAATAAAAAGAAGAAATGCTCCATAGGAGTTATATTCATTCAGAGTAAATCTGAACCCTTTTGAGAACCATTCAACAGAATTGAGATTGCTGAAGTGAAGCTCAATCCTCATCATGAAGTAAAAGAATATGATACTAAGAGAGTAAGAGAAATGAAAGAAGCTACAACCGAAAATTCATGATATGAAGACTCATTCAGCAGTTAGAGGACATGTTTTGTTGGATACTTTGCAGAGTTTAATAATCATAAATCTGGAAGTGCAGAGTGATACTGAAAGAAACATGTAGACAGAGAACTAATCATAGCATCTGCCAGTCTCATATCATCTGTATACCAATTACATTATCAAAAGAGACTGGGAGTAATGAATGTATTGGTACTATTCAGCCTAAAGTGAGAAATGCAAGGATTTGGAAGGAAGTAATATTTTCATCATGTCGTGCTACTAATACTTGGGACATGAAAGAGAAGAAGAGGACAAAGGTCTGAAATATGAATAACTAATCACACAGATTGATGTAAACACTCTCGGTGTGGTTTATGGGCCCCATACCATGGATCTGGCACAGCATAAAATGCAAATCATGAATCTGGGAAAGATATGTTTGCTGAGAATAAAGTTTTCTTGAACAGGATAATTTTAAAGTTACTGTTTAAAGACAGAGAGAGAAAAAAACATCCAGAATAAAATATCTATAACCCATTTAGTTTATAGGATAGTTAATAGTAGGAAAAGAATAAAACACATATTTCTTGATTATTTCCAAGACTTCAATAGCTAAAATTAATCGTTCATTTGCTTTGTGTCAGACATGACCCCTAATAACATTACATATGTGTATTTACATGAGGAAGAAACTTAAAAACAGTATTGATAATCTCACGTACCCATATTCTAATCCATAGAATGTGGCTAGCAAAAGTAAATTTGAGACTTCTAAACAAGGTTGTAATCTTGTTTCCATTTTTGTCATTGCCTCCTATAATTTGAGAGCTCATTTATATTTGATGTAGAAACTGTATGTGAATAAAGTAACTCTTATGAAGCAGCTATAGTCCCTGACATATTAGAAAAATAAATTGATTATTTATCAGGAGAACAAAAAACTTATACCAAAGATCAAGTGATATTGGGAAGGTATTTACTAAGGTAAATCCCTCTTCTTTCCATTTCTTTCATGATAAGCGTTATAGTAAAGAAGAATCTACAAAACATTTTTCTCAATGATAACCATAACTTTTTATGGAGCAAAACAATATTGAAAATCTAGCAAAAACAAACAAATTCAAAAATGGTTTCCCCAAAGAAGATATACAAATGGCAAATAAACATAGATTCTCACTATCACCAGTCATTAGGGAAATGCAAGTCAAAATCACAAAAAATGGCAAGTATTGATGAGGATATGGAGAAATTGGAACCCTTGTCCATTGCTAGTGGAATATGCATCTGCTATGGAAAACAGTATGCACATTTCTTAAAAAATTAAATAGAATTACCATATGATCCAGCAATTCCACTTTCAGGTAGATACTCAAAAGAAGTGAAGGCAAGTACTTGAACGGGTTGTCTGTACACTAGTATTCACAGGAGCATTATTCACCATAGCCAAAATGTAGAAACAACTTAAATGTTGATGGATAAATGGATAAGCAGCATGTGGTATATCCATGCAAGGAATATATTCAGCCTTTAATGGAATGAAATTCTGATACAACGTACATGCTATGGATGAATAGAAATAATTACACAAAAAGGCCGAACACAAAAGGATAAATATTGCATCTATTTACATATATTGACATACATAGAATACACAAACTCATAAAGACTGAAAGCAGAGGTAATGTTGAGGTAGGAGGAAGAACTTTCAATGGGTATAGAATTTTAGTTTGGGACAGTGAAAAAATTCTAGATATGAATAGTGGTGATGGTTGTACAACATTGTGAATTGCTTAATGGTACTTGAATTGTATACCTGAAACATTTTTAAATGGTACATTTAGTTAGGTACATTTTGCCACATTAAAAAATTATTTTAAACAATAGGAAAGAATATAATGCAGAATAAAATTAATAGTAAATTGAATAGAAGTGTAAGTGCCCATATTTTTTAAAAATCTCATTTACTGGAAAATGAAATGAACTTTAAAAACAAAAATTTGTCTACATTAATGCTAGTTCTTTCTTTTCCTCTTCATCCTTTCCTTCCACTAGGTTTGAAGCTCTGTTTGATGATCTGGGAAGGAGGCAGAAAGAGTTGGGCATTGCCAACTTTGGTGCTTCAATCACTACCATGGATGAAGTCTTTTTTAAGTAATTATGACCTTAAAAATTTTTCATGTCTAAAATCCTACATCAGTTTGAGAGCAAAGCCCACTCTATTCGCAGTTAGAGTGATCAAAGTGCTATTGAATTCTGACATGTGTTACTATTTCATGCTGATATGTTTTCATATATTCAACTGAGAAATAAGTAAAGATTTTGAGTTTAGGCTCTGATGCAAAAGCTTGAGTCTTTTTTGTAGTAGAAGGTTTAGAGTTAGCCAAGGGGGGGTGAGGGGGGAAATTAACATCTATGTCACCATAGGAAAAGTTCTATTCTAATTTTGAGTAAATACTAGGAATGACTTTAAAATTTTCTTTCACCTAACCACCTAATTAAAATTTCTGTTTAATTTGTACATAGTTTGGTTTTTGCACTGTTTAAAAGTTCACAGTGCTAGTGCCCAGGGTATTTAGGCTGTCGTTCAGCAAGGTTAGTTGGTGAGCTGTCAAAAGGATTCACAAAATGTTTCTTTTGTTTGTATATTTGGTTTTTGTTTTTTGGTTTTTTGATAAGGTTATGATAGAGCTGGGTTTAGACTTTGTTCTCTCAGGCTCAGGGATTTAATATTATCAGTGTCACAAAGTTGACTTGAGGCAATTTATTCACCCAAATTAAGTTCACTAAAGACTGATGTTTATAAATTAGAAGATAACTTCATTAATTTGCAACAAGTATAATTTATGATAAGAAATGGCCTCTTAGTCATCCAATCAAATGTTCTCATCTCTCGCTCTAGACAAGCTTCGTAGGGAGCTCAATTATAATGAGAAAGTTACTTTATGAGAACTAGGAAGAAACTCTCTAAAGGCCGAGACATGTTTGTTTGGGTCACTGGTTATACTTGGGACTTCAAGCAGTGCCTGTCTCATACTAAATTAATGAATGAATATAATTGAAAGCCATTATCTCCACAGTAGAGACCCTGCTGGCAGTTGAGCATTTACAAATTAAAACCTGACATTCTTTCCCTTAGGGGTTATTGGCAATGTTTGCCTCAGAGTTTCGTTTTTCTACTTTCTCCTTAATGACTACACTTTTTTTTAATTTTGTTTGTAGATTCTACCAAATTTTAGTAAAGAAGCACTTTCTCTCTTTAATGTGACTGTTAATCTCTGTGCTAATCAATCACCTTATTTGTGTTTTAAGACACAGAGGAGACTCTTTTCCCTTAGAGGAACATCTCTAACATCTTGAATACTTAAACTACATGGTAATAAAATAGATTATACAGTATAATTAAACCAGGGGTCCTCAAACTGCAGCCCACGGGCCACATGAGGCAGTGTGATTGTATTTGTTCCCATTTTGTTTTTTTACTTCAAAATAAGATATGTGCAGTGTGCATAGGAATTTGTTCATAGTTTGTTGGCTTTTTTTAACTATAGTCCAGCCCTCCAATGGTCTGAGGGACAGTGAATTGGCCCCCCGTTTAAAAGTTTGAATTAAACTATCAAAAGCTAATAGAAAGAGAAGAGGCAGCAATGTCAAATAGACCTGGGCTCATGTGCTATGTTGATAGAAGCCATACCATACTCTGCAAAACAATTTAAAGAGGTTTATTCTGGACCAAATTTGAGGATCATGACCTGGAGCCACACCCAAGAAGCCTTGAGCAAGTGGACTTGCTGTGGTGGGGTTACAGTTTGGTTTTATACATTTCAAGGAGACAGGAATTATAGGCAAAATCATAAATCAATATATGGAAGGCATACATTGGTTTAGCCCAAAAATGTGGAACATCTCAAAGCAGGAGCTTACAGGTTACAGGTGGGTTTAAAGATTCTTTAGCTAACTGACAATTGGTTGGGATAGTTAGACTTTGTCTGATAGACTGAGAGTCAGTGGAAAAAAAGATGCTGGAGTTAAGATAAAGGGTCTATTAAAGTACAAGACACATGCCTAGACTCAAGTAGTTTGCTATGTACACTGAGGGCCTGAAGGTATATTTTCCTTAGGCCTATTAACAAGTCACAAGGGACATCTCTAAGAAGGCAAGGGGGCATGATGAGGCATGACTGATCTCCTTTCTCATGGCTAGCAACTCAGTTTTAGGGTATCTCCTTGACAGAGAGTGGCTTCTGGGGTAAGGGGAGCCTTAAGATTTTATTTTGGTTCACAGCTGATATTACATTTTAGCTGTGGCTTCAGATAAATTACATAACCTCTCTAAGTTTCAGCTAACCTCTCTAAAAAGAGCTAGTGCAAGGATGTGAGATAATTTGTTTGAAAGGCATTGTATGCTGTGTAGCTCCTTGTATGCATGCATGTGCTTAGTGAATGGTGGTTATAATTAGGATATTGATTCATGAGGTAGACTATGGAGCAGTTTAAGTGCTTACTATTTGCAAAGTACTATCCTAAGTATTGAATTTAAAGACATTTAAAGTATTAAATCCTTACAGTGAGTTATTATTATCACTACTTTTTCAGTGAGAAAACTAAACCCAGACACAATTTCCATAGCAACAAAGCTACTAAGTTGTCAGTGAAGAGAAACAGGAGAATGAAATTGGTTAGGCTGAAGTAGGAGTGGTTTAAAATTAAAGACTATATGACCCCCACCCCCATCACCTTGATTATGCATCCACCTGTGCCTAGATTTTTGAGGGTTTTTACCGTGGAAGGGGGATGGATTTTTATTGAATGCTTTTTCTCCATCTATTAAGATGATTATATAATGTTAGTTTTTGTTTCTGTTTTCTGTGAATCATCTTTACTGATTTACATATGTTGAACCATCCCTGCATCCCTGGAATAAAACCCACTTTGGTCAGAGTGAATTATCTTTTTATAGTGCTATTGAATTTTGTTTTCTCATATTTTGTTGAGGATTTTTGCATCTGTGTTCATAAGGGATATTTATCTGTAGTTTTCTGTTTTTGTGATGTCCTTTCCCGGCTTTGCAGAATGAGTTAGGAAGGATTCCTTCCTTCTTTATGTTATGGAATCATATCTGTGGAATAGGTACCAGTTCTTTATTATAAGCATGGTAGGATTCATTTGCGAATTCATCTGGTCTATGAGTTGTTTGGGGGAGAATATTTATTACTCCTTCAATCTCACAACTTGCTATTGGTCTCTTTGGGAGTTATATTTCTTCTTGATTCCAACTTGAGAGGTTGTGTTTCTCTATGAAGTTTACGTTTCCTCTATGTTTTCTAAGTTCTGTATGTAGAGGTTTTCATAGTGTTCACGGATAATATTTTGTATTTCTGTGGTCACATAATTCCTTTGAGACCCACTGCCCTCCTGTGGCCTCCACAGTAATTGGAAGTAATTGGGAAAAGTTGTCTAAGGCTATATAACAATGAAAATGAAGGGCTGATGCTCCCATCAGAGGACAAAGGCAAATGATTGCTAGAGAATCAGATGGTGCCCACTGCCTCAGCTTGGGTCTGTGATGAGGTGGAATGGCACCAACAGGGCTAGCAGCCTGGTACTTTGTTCTCAAGTAATTCCCTGTTCACTGTTTGAAGCAGCTTGGGGACTGTGAAAGTAGAGAAATCCTGAAGGAGCTCAGGTGCCTATTGTCTGACAGAGGTATGAGGGGAGGAGAATCAGAATCCATACCTACCCTTTTCATGGGGCTACAAGTTTCTCAAGATTTGACATCTACCAAAATCTTGCTCCTTGCTCTGCTCCACTTTTTTTTCCATGGAATCTCCATTAAATTCTGGTACTTTTCCCTCAGAATTACACCTGAGCTATGTTTTATTTCATCTGAAATTTTTCCTTCTTGAGATGTTCTGGTATACAATGACTCTAGTCAACCATCTTGTCCCACCCCCTCTAAAAGCCTAATGCATTTTTAATAGTGATTAGCTTATCTGGGAGAAGACACAATGTATAATATGTAATTTTGTGAAACAACTTTGAAAAGAGGCAGATACAGAGATATTAAAGGACTCAAGGAGAGATGGCAGAGGCAAGATGGCCGACTGGAGCCAGCTTTCCACAGAGGCTCCCGTCCAGAATGAGAGTTAAAGGACAGAAGTTTAGCAAGTAAGCTGATGGTTTGGAGCTGAGCCAAGAGAGAAGATTGAAGAATGCACATCAACCCTGCTGAGGTGAGCTGTGACCCCAAGGATACAAACAAAAGATACAAAATCCATCGCCAAGCAAATGGGAGTCCCCTCTCCCATGAGAATGGCTCGCAGTATACTTTATACAAACAAGCAAGCAGAGTTCAAACGTCCTCCCATTTATCCCACAGGAGAGACCCTCTAAAAATTTGACCTCCATCCCCTACTAGGGTGCCATGGCACTCTCCTGCCAGGCATAAAACTGTATATATTCTCTACCTGCAATTCTGAACTCCCAGCACTCCCCTCCACTCTCACCCTGAGGTCTGGAAGCCTATTCCCCATGGAATACAGATTCTTGGGTATTTTCTTGAGAGGTATGGACAGGACTTGGGCTGTTGCAGGTCTGTGCTGATTCTGTGACACAGGGATAAGGAGAAAACGGTGGACTGAAGGAACCATATGGGAAAGGGAGAGGTGGTGTCCCCTGGCACAGAGCAGCAGTGGCAGCAGCAGGAACAATATGGCTCACACCCTTGGGGATATTTTAGAAAGACACTCCCTATCTCTCTGGGCAACCAGAGAAATCCGGGCATCTTCTCCGATGGCAGACACTGACGGAATAGATCTGGAATGGTAACACAGGCCCTGTGAGCAAAGGGTATGCCTAAGGTGGTACCAACCTGGGCAGAGTGCAGTGGGACAGAGAATTAAAGATGTGTGCACAAAGATGGCATACTCCCAGGGTGGAGCTGAGCCAGAGGACTGATTTGTTGAGCACATACAGATGGCATAATCCCAGGGTGGGGCTGCACCAGGACTGCTTTAGTAAGCCTAAGAAATACCCGGCCCTCAGGGGATCATAGCTGAGACAAAGGCAGGCAGACAGAGGCTGAAACTGTGAGATGAGTGTGAGTTCTAAGCACACCTGCCACAACACAGACTGCAGGGGAGATAGAAATACCAGCTCCGGGCAGTGGCAGAGACAGGGGCTGAGTCACAGTTTCTGTGAACTCAAACAGTGCCTGCTCTGCAGGGGAATATACTCAGGACAGAATCACAAATTCTGCACAAATATAACTGTCAGCAACATCAATCAGGGGTGGGGCTGGAAGTGAGTGAACCGCTCCAGTTTCCATTAACCCAAAGTTGTCAGGCCTCATCTTCCCCTGCTGGATGGTGGCAGAGTGCAGGGACCTGGCCAAGGAGATATAACATCTCTCTGTGACTCAGGCAGGCTTAAAACCCTGGAGGTCTGCTCATTGATGGACCTGGGTCATAGCCCTGTGGGGTTACCAATGACTGGGTGTGACAGAGGTTCAAGGTGGGGAAGGAGGCGTCAACCTTCCCAGACTAATTCATTTGCTGGTGGGGGGGTCCTTCTGACTCCATGGAGCATGAGAACGAGTCACTCGAACTGCCAGACCCCTGCTATTTTGTTGCTAGACACTTTTTGAACTCCCTCACTTGAGACTGGGCACTAACTGGGACAAGTGATTTGGATCTCTCAGACTGGACCAATCACCCAAGGACTATCCAAAGTGATACCCTGGTAGTGTGGTTGTGGGAAGGTTTGATTTTCCTTTTCCAGTTGTTGCCCATGGGGGATGGGGTGACTTAATTGCTGGTATTTCTCCACAGCTAAAACTTCAACCCAGAGTAATTAATTCACTAGGGTAGGACAGAGACCAGCTGAAAACAAGACAGAGCCACTTATCCCCACCGCGCCAAGTAAGTCTCCAGTGTCTCAGGCCATAGCACAGAACAGGTCTTTTGCAAAGCTCTAAGGGAAAAGGTACAGACACCAGTCCCAACTCTTGGGCAAAAGACTGGTTAATCACTACTCCAGGAGCCCCCCAACCCAACTTCACCTTATCTGAACATCTAGTCAAATGATGTCAAATAATCATGGGTTGGAATCAGCAGAAAAACTCTGGTAACATTAATAACTAGAGTAGATCAACTCCCCCAAGGAACAATATGGTAGACACAACTGAAGATCCCATTCATAGACAAATGGCCGAGATGTCAAAAATTGAATTCAGAGTTTGGATTGCAAATAAGATTAATAGAATGGAGGTAAAATTGGAATTACAAATTCAAGGAGCATTTCAAAATCAACAAAGATTTTGACACATTGAGACAAGATCTGAGAAATACAGTAGAATCCCTCAGTAACAGAATGGAGTAGGCAGAAGAAAGGATTTCTGACATTGAAGACAAAGCTTTTGAATGCTCTAAAATGATCAAAGAGGAAGAAAAGTGGAGAGCATAAATGATCATTCTCTCAGAGAGCTCTAGGATTATTCAAATAAAACTAATATTTGCCTTATAGGGATTCCTGAAGGTGACAAAGTTGCTTCACAAAGCACAGAGGCCCTACTTCATGAGATTATGAAGGAGAACTTTTCAGACATACCAAGAGATTCTGAAATCCAGATAGCAGACAGTTTCAGAATCCCAGCATGACTCAACCAGAATAAGACAACCTGGAGACACATTGTAATTAACTTCACTGAAGTTAATATGAAGGAGAAAATTCTGAAAGCAGCCAGACATAAGAAAACTATCACCTACAAGGGAAGAATATTAGAATGACAGCAGAACTCTCTGCCAAAAGCTTTCAAGCCAGAAGAGGGTGGTCATCGACTTAATCTCCAAAAAAATAATTTTCAACCCAGGATCCTGTATCCAGCGAAACTGAGTTTCATTTATGATGGAGAAATTAAATGACTTTAATGACATTCACATGTTGAAGAAATTTGCCATAACTAAACCAGCTCTCCAGGATATTCTCAGACCTATCCTCCATAATGACCAGCACAATCCTCTATCACAAAAGTAAACTCACTCAGAAACTTTTGATCAAATTCCAACTTCCACAGTGGTGAAAGGATTAAAAATGTCCACTAGACTTTTAAAGAACTCAATACCCAAAATTCTACCAGGCTTATCAATATTCTCAATTAATGTGAATGGCTTAAATTGTCCTCTAAAGAGGCATAGGTTGGCTGACTGGATATAAAAACTCAGGCCAGATATCTGCTGCATACAAGAATCTCATCTTACCTTAAAAGATAAATGTAGACTCAAGGTGAGGGGATGGTCACCTATATTCCAGGCAAATAGAAATCAGAAAAAAGCAAGTGTTGCAATTTTATTTTCAGATATAATAGGCTTTCAACCAACAAAAGTAAGGAAAGATAAGGATGGTCCCTTCATATATGTTAAGGGTAACACTCAATATGATGATATTTCAATTTTTAACATTTGTGTACCCAACCAGAATGCACCTCAATTTATAAGAGAGACTCTAACAGACATGAGCAACATGATTTCCTCCAGCTCCGTAATAGTTGGAGATTTTAACACTCCTTTGGCAGTGCTGGACAGATCCTCCAATAAGAAGCTGAGCAGGCGTGTACACAGTCATAGCACAGGGGCAACGCAAGTTCCAGGCTCACAAACCGGCAAAGAGTAAGAATGCAGCGGCGGCTTCTGACCGGAACCAGGGCCCGAGGAAAGGCAGTCATGTTATCGCTCCCAAGAAGGTGCGCATCATGCAGCAGCAGAAGCTCAAAAAGAACTTGGAAATTGGGATCCAGAAGAAGATTGAACATGATGTGATGAAAGCCAGCAGCAGCCTGCCCAAGAAGCTGACCATATTGAAGGCCCCAGCCAAGAAGAAGGGGCCAGCTGCCTCCACTAAAACCTGAAGGTACCAGCCCCAGCAGAGGTCAACACTGCAGTCCCGCCTCCATGCTCCAACTTTGCAGGTAACCCTGCAGCTGTACCATGGGGAAGAGTACCCTGCCCCCAGCACTAGGCTGTACCTAGATCTTTGTAGGGGCCTGGCCCCTGACCAGGTGATCAGTAAATCCCAGGTTTCCAAGAACCTAGTGATAACCATAAACATGGTTACCACCTTCCTTAGTCCCATTGCCCCAATCCTGTCTCTTTCCTGGTTTAACCCTGAGCAATAAACCTGGTTTTATTCCTCAAAAAAAAAAAAAAAAAAAAGAAGCTGAGCAAAGAAATTTTAGATTTAAACTTAACCATTCAACATTTAGATTTAGCAGACATCTACAGAACATTTCATCCTAACAAAACATACACATTCTTCTCATCAGCCCATGAAACATACTCCAAAATCGATCACATCTTAGGTCACAAGTCTAACCTCGGCAAATTTAAAAGAATAGAAATTATTCCTTGCATCTTCTCGGACCACCATGGGATAAAAGTTGAACTCAGTAACAACAGGAATCTGCATACTCATACAAAAACGTGGAAGTTAAATAACCTTTTGCTGAATGATAGCTGGGTCATAGATGAGATTAACAAGGAAATTATAAAATTTTTGAAACAAAACAATAATGAAGACACAAATAATCAGAACCTCTGGGATACCACAGAGGCAGTCCTATCAGGGAAATTTATAGCACTGCAAGCCTTCCTCAAGAGAACGGAAAGCGAAGAAGTTGACAACTTAATTGGACATCTCAAGCAACTGGAAAAGGAAGAACATTCCAACCCCAAACCCAGTAGAAGAAAAGAAATAACCAAAATTAGAGCAGAATTAAATGAAATTGAAAACAAAAGAATTGTACTACAGATCAATCAATCAAAACGTTGGTTTTTTGAAAAGGTCAATAAAATAGGTAAACCTTTGGTGACCCTAACCAGGAAAAAAAGGGTAATATCTCTAATTTCATTAATCAGAAATAGTAATGATGAAATAACAGACACCTCAGAAATTAAAAAAATCCTTGATGAATATTATAAGAAACTTTATTCTCAGAAATATGAAAATCTGAAGGAAATTGACCAATACTTGGAAGCATGCCACCTTCCTAGACTTAGCCAGAATCAAGTGGAAATGTTGAACAGGCCTATATCAAGTTCTGAAATAGCATCAACTATACAAAATCACCCTAAAAAGAAAAGCCCAGGACCAAATGGCTTCACGTAAGAATTCTACCAAACCTTTAGAGAGGAACTAGTACCTATATTACTCAACCTTTTCCAAAATATAGAAAAAGAAGGAATACTACCCAACACATTCTATGAAGCAAACATCACCTTGATCCACAAACCAGGAAAAGACCCAACAAGAAAAGAAAATTATAGACCAATATCACTAATGAATATTGATGCAAAAATATTCAACAAGATTCTAACAGTATCCAGCAGCACATCAAACAAATTATACACCATGACCAAGAGGGTTTTATCCCAGGGTCTCAAGGCTGGTTCAATATACATAAATCTATAAATATAATTCATCACACAAGCAAATTAAAAAACAAAGACCATACAATTCTCTCAATTGATGCAGAAAAAGCTTTTGATGATATCCAGCATCCTTTCATGATCAGGACACTTAAGAAAATTGGTATAGAGCGGATATTTCTTAAACTGATAGAGGCCATCTACAGCAAACCCACAGCCAATATTGCTTTGAATGGAATTAAATTGAAATCATTTCCGCTCAGATCAGGAACCAGGCAAGGTTGCCCATTGTCTCCACTGCTTTTGTTTTTTTTAATTAACTGATAATTTACTCAATGAAAAACAGGAAATGGTGCTGATGAGACAGTCTTCCCGATTTTACATTGTTTTTATTGCATATGGGTTTGTGTTTTTTCAGTTAAAAGTGATAATGTTAGTACCCGTTGAAAGGTGTGAGGATTTGGCTGTAGTGGGGTGGTTTGGGTCTCTGGTGCCTGAGCACCATTCCTTCTATATTGGCTTGTGTCATATCTTCTGCAGGACCCTGGGCTTTCTCATTGAACCTCTGGTCTGGGAAATGTGGGAATGTGGGTGGATGTCCAGAGCTGTCTTAGCCAGCTGTTTGAGGGTAATAATGAATGAGAATATGCAGTGGAGCAGAGACCCCTCTGCCCAACGGAGCAGGCCACAGAGACGGGAAGGAGAAGCACCTAAGTTAAATGGAATCTGTGCAAAAGCTCCCGTGCTGCTGTGCAGGACACTGTATGTTGAGGACACAGAAAGAAGTTCCCACTCACTCTCATTCAAAAACAGCTTTTTGGCATGCTTTATGTCTTCTCTGCTCCTCAGGAAGGCCAGGTTTATATCTTCCACTGTGTGCATAACGCTATTGAAGGTGAGGCTGCTATTCTGGATGTCAAATGGAAAAGCATATGTCTCTAAAATAAACCACATACAGAGACCACCTGAATGGGCTTAGAATTCTTAATGGTCCCAGATGAGTTCACATAAACATAAGGAAGGTCGGGGGATCTTCCAGCATCTACAAACTCAATAATGATGATATCAGGGGCCCAGATGGCATTTAGAGGTAGGGAGATCTCTCTAATCTCATCAAACAGGCTGGAGTTCCAGGACAGAAACTCATCATTCCAAACCTCATGGTACCATATACTTGTCTTTAACATTTGATTCTCTGCATCCACGTCCAATACAGCATGGACAAATATATCCAGGTAGACAGTGGTGATCTCGGTCCAGTTGTGAACTGGTCTCACTTCCTTGTGATTTATTTTTTTTGTGTGTGTGGATTCAAAATCATATAATGATCTACGTGTTTAATTATAAAATATATGGTTATGAATAAATACATCAACAATAAACAACATATTCTGTATAAACTATAAGTTTCCTCATTATGATTGCGGTACTTTTTTTTTTAATTTTCACATATACATGTGTTCATTAGGCTTCCACTTTTTGCCTTCACAAAATTAAAAAGGCTTAAAATTTAACAACAATAATAATGTTTAAGATAGGGACCAGAAACAAAACCTCGCAAAGAATGAATGAAGACAAATACATTCAGAAAAGAAATCAGACAATTGCTGCAACAAAGTATTAAGCAATAATAATAATAGTAATGCAAAGAAAGTAACATTCACATTGCATTGTCAAATAAGAGTATGTCTATTATAGAATGCTTTGACTCTGAGGTTCAATATGGAGTCATCAATTAACTAATTATTATTATTATTTTTTCCCAAAGTATCAAAGAATAGACAACTAATATTTATAAATAAAAATAAAAGATAATTTCAAAAAAAAGATCTTGCCAAATCTTATAGACAATAGAAAAAGAAGAAATAGTTCAAAATTATTCTACTTAATCTGGATACACCTGATATTAAAATTGAAAAAAATATATTATTTTAAAGCGTAAATTACAAACATAATTCACCTATAAATGAAGATGCAGTATCCTGTATCCTAAACAACATATTAACAAGTTGAAGTAAAAATTAATGTTTAAGTAATGTACTTTAGTCAAAATCAAATCCAATGTGTGAGAATTAGTCACTATTTTCTTTCTTCTTTTTTTTCTTCTTTTTTCTCTTTTCTTTTTCTTCTTCTTATTTTTTCTTTTTTCTTTTCTTTTTTCTTTCTGTTCTTCTTTTTTCTTTTTTTCTTTTCCTTTTCTTTTTCTTTTTTTCTCTTTCTTCTTCTTTTTTCTTTTTTTTTCTTTTCCTTACCCTCACCCCGTTCTCCATTGCTTTTTAACATTGTAATGGAAGTCTTAGCCATTGCAATTAGGGAAGAAAAGCCAATCAAGGGTATCAATATAGGGTCAGAAGAGATCAAACTTTCACTCTTCACAGATGATATGATTGTATATCTGGAAAACACCAGGGATTCTACTACAAAACTCTTAAAACTGATCAAGGAATACAACAGCGTCTCAGGTTACAAAATCAACATTCATAAATCTGTAGCCTTTATATATACCAACAATAGCCAAACTGAAAAAACAGACCCTATTCCGTTCACAGTAGTGCCAAAGAAGATGAAATATTTGAGAGTTTACCTAACAAAGGATGTGAAAGATCTCTATAAAGAGAACTATGAAACTCTAAGAAAAGAAATAGCTGAAGATATTAACAAATGGAAAAATATATCATGCTCATGGCTGGGAAGAATCAACATTGTTAAAATGTCCATACTACCCAAAGCAATATACAATTTTAATGCAATCCCTATTAAAACTCCACTGTCATGCTTTAATGATCTCAAAAAAATAATACTTCATTTTATATGAAATCAGAAAAAGCCTTGAATAGCCAAGACATTACTCAGAAATAAAAACAAAGCAGGAGGAATCATGCTACCAGACCTCAGACTATACTGTAAATTGATAGTGATCAAAACAGCATGGTACTGGCACAAAAACAGAAAGGTAGATATATGTAATTGAATAGAGAACCAAGAGATGAACCCAGCTATTTACCATTATTTGATCTTTGACAAGCCAATTAAAAACATTCAGTGGGGAAAAGACTCCCTATTTAACAAATGGTGCTGGGTGAACTGGCTGGCGACCTGTAGGAGACTGAAACTAGACCCACACCTTTCACCATTAACTAAGATAGACTGTCACTGGATTAAAGACTTAAACATAAGACATGAAACTATAAAAATACTAGAAGAGAGTGCAGGGAAAACTGAAAGAAATCAGCCTGGGTGAACATTTTATGAGGAGGACCCCCCCGGGGAACTGAAGCAACTTCAAAAATACACTACTGGAACCTGATAAAACTAAAAAGCTTCGCACAGCCAAGAACACAGTAAGTAAAGCAAGCAAACAGCCCTCAGAATGGGAGAAGATATTTGCAGGTTATGTCTCCGACAAAGGTTTAATAACCAGAATCCACAGAGAACTCAAACATATTAGCAAAAAAAGAACAAGTGATCCCATCTTAGGGTGTGAAAGGGACTTGAAGAGAAACTTCTCTGAAGAAGACAGGCACACGGCCTACAGACATATGAAAAAATGCTCATCATCCTTAATCATCATAGAAATGCAAATCAAAACTACTTTGAGATATCATCTAACTCCAGTAAGATTAGCCCACATCACAAAATTCCAAAACCAGAGATGTTGGCTTGGATGTGAAGAAAAGGGAACACCTCTACATTGCTGTTGGGAATGCAAACTAATACGTTCCTTTTGGAAGGATGTTTGGAGAATACTTGGAGGTCTAAAAATAGACCTGCCATTCGATCCTACAATTCCTCTATTAGGTATATATTCAGAAGACCAATAATAACATATAACAAAGGTATATGTACCAGAATGTTTATTGCAGCCCAACTCATAATTGCTAAGTCGTGGAAGAAGCCCAAGTTCCCATCAACCCACAAATGGACCAATAAATTGTGGTATACGTACACCCTGGAATATTATGCAGCCTTAAAGAAAGATCGAGACTTTACCTCTTTTATGTTTACATGGATGGAGCTGGAACATATTCTTCTTAGCAAAGTGTCTCAAGAATGGAAGAAAAAGTATCCAATGTACTCAGTCTTACCATGAAACCAACTTATAGCTTTCTTATGAAAGCTATAACCCAATTATAGCCCAAGAAGAAGGGGAAACGGGAGAGGGAGGAGAAGGGAGGGTGAGGATGGGTGGAGGGAGAGTAATTGGTTGGACCACACCTATGGTGCATCTTACTAAGTGTAGAATATAAATGTTTTAACACAATAACTAAGAAAATGCCGTGAAGGCTGTTAGCCAGTTTGATGAAAACAGTTCAAATTGTATATAAAACCAACACATTGTACCCCATGGTTGCATTAATGTACACAGCTATAATTTAATTTTAAAAAATAATAAATAAAGAACTTGAGGCTCAGCACCCATAGCTCAGTGGTTAGGGCACTGGCCACATGCACTGGGGTTGGTGGGTTCAAACCCAGCCAGAGCCTACAATAATGACAACAATAAGAAAAAAAAAAAAACAGCCAGATGTTGTGGCAGGCACCTGTAGTCCCAGCTTCTAAGAGGCTGAGGCAAGAGAATCGCTTAAGCCCAAGAGTTTGAGGTTGCTGTGAGCTGTGATGCAACAGCACTCTACTGAAGGTGACATACCGAGACTCTGTTTCAAAAAACAAAGAAAGAAAGAGAGAGAGAGAGAGAGAGAAAAAATACAAGACTTGAGTTTTTGTACATGATTGATGTTAAACTGCTGTAAGTTCAAATTTAGAGTATAACATTAGGATGCTAAATATAGTCCCAATGGTAATCACAAAGAAAGTCGCAATAGAATATTTACAGAAGGAAATAATAAAGCAATTTAAACATTTCACTGCAAAAAATCAACTAAACATAAAAGAAAGCAGTAATGCAGTAAAATGAAGGACAGAAAAGCTATAAGGGAAATAGCAAAATGACCATTAAAAGTTCTTCATTATTACTTTAAATACAAAAGAATTAAGGTCTCAAATCAAAAGACAGAGATTGGCAGAATATATTTTTTAAAAAATACATGATCCAGCTATATGCTGTGTAGTAGAGACCCAAATAGATTGAAAGTGGAAGGGTAGAAAAAGATATTCCATGCAAATAGTAACAAAACAGAACAGGAATATCTATACTAATCACAAAAAAATAGACTTCAAATGAAAACAAGATACAAGAGACAAATAACAACATTACATATCAGAATAATATAAAATAGTGTTGGTATTTTAATGGATCTGTATATCACCTTGGTTAGTACAGACATTTTAACACTGTTGATTCTAGTAATCAATGAGCATGATGTATTTTTTCATATGTTTACATCCTCTGGTATTTCCTTCTTCATTGTTTTATAGTTCTCCCTGTAGAGGTTCATCTCCTTAGTTAAATATATTCCTAGGTATTTTATTTTCTTTGCTGCTATTGAGAAGGGTATTAAGTCTTTGGTTTGATTCTCAGCTTGACTGACTGTTGGTATATATGAATGCTATTGATTTGCATACATTGATTTTTGTAAGCAGAGACTCTGTTGATTTATTTAACACTTCCAGGAGTCTCTTGGCAGAATCTTTGGGGTTTCTAGCTTTTAAGATCATATCATCAGCAAAGGTTATAGTTCAACCTCTTCTTTCCCCTTTGGATACCCTTGATTTCCTTCTCTTATCTGATTGCTCTGACTAAGACTTTCAGCTCTGGGTTGAATAGACATGGTCACAGTGGTCAAGCCTGTCTGGTGCCATGTATAAGCCAGAATGCTTTCAGTTTTTCCCCATTCCAGGTGATATTGGCTGTGGATTTGTCATACATGGCTTTTGTATTTTGATATAAGTTCTATCTATCCTATTTCATTAGCATTCTTATCATAAAAGAATGATGAATTTTGTCAAATGCTTTTTCTGCCTATGTTGAGAGGCTCATCTCGTCTTTGTTTTTACTTCTATGTTATGTGGTGAATTAGATTTACAAATTTGTGTATGTTGAACCATCCCTGCGTCTCTGAGATAAAGTCCACTTGGCCATCGTGAATTATTGTTTTGATGTGCAGCTAAATTCGGTTTACTAGGATTTTATTGACAATTTTTGCATCTATATTTGTAAGTGACATTGGTTGTTGAATTTTTGTTGTTGTTGAGTCCTTTCCTGGCTTCAGTATCAAGGTTATATTGGCTTCAGACAATGTGTTGGAGAGGATTCCATCCTTCTCAATGTTGTGAAATAATTTCTGCAGTATAGGTACCAGTCCTTCTTTGTAGCTCTGGTAAAATTCAGGAGTGAAACTGTCTGTTCCAGGACATCTATCCTTGGAAAATTTTTTATTGCTGCTTCAATTATAGTACTTAATATTGGTCTGTTCAGGAATTCCATTTCTTCCTGATTGAGCCTAGGAAGACTATGTGTTTCTACGAATCTTTTCATTTCCTCCATGTTATGCTTATGTGCATTGAGATTTTTATAGTATTCAGAAGTGATATGAGATGATATTTCCTTTTTTTTTTAATTTCAGATTAATATGGGAGCACATATGATTAGGTTACATAGTTTGCTTTTGTAAGATTAAAGTGTGAGTTGTAGTTGTGTCCTGCACTCAGAAAGTGTATAATATATCCCTACAGTGTACCGACTGTGTAGGAATTTACCCAACCCCTCCCCCCCCACCCTCCTATTTGGATTTCACTGCATTTTTCTCTCGTGTGAGCATGCAGTTGTTAATCTGTTATGTTCATTGTAGTACTGAGTACATGTGATGCTTGTTTTTCCATTTGTGTGATACTTCACTTAGGAGAATGTTCTCCAATTCCATCCAGGTTGTTACAAAAGATGCAAAATCTCCATTTTATGGCTGTGTAATATTCCATGGGACGGGTGTGTGTGTGGTGTGTGTGTGTGTGTGTGTGTGTGTGTGTGTATCACAATGAATCCATTCATGTGTTGAATGGCACTTGGATTGTTTCCACATCTTTGTGATTGTTAATTGTGCTGCTATAAACATTTATGTGCAAATGTGATAAAATATCTTTTTTTCTTTTGGGGAAATACCTAGCAATATGTTTGCAGGATCAAATGCAGTCCCACCAACAGTGGTATTAGTGTTCCTTTCTTTCTACACCCATGCCTGTGTCTGCTGCTTTAAGCTTATGATGTAGGCTATTTTTACTGAGCTTGGGTGATATCTCAAAGTGATTTTGATTTGCATTTCTCTCATGATTCAGGACGATGAGCATTTTTTTATGTGTTTCTTGGTCATTAGTCTGTCCTCATAAGTTTCTGTTCACGTCTCTTAACTAGTTATTAATGGGGTTGTTTGATCTTTTCTTGTTGATTTGCTTGAATACTTTGTAGATTCTTGTTATTAGCCCTTTGTTGGATGTGTAGCATCCAAATAATCTTTCCCAATCTGTACGTTGTCTTTTTGTTGATTATGTCCTTAGACCTGTGCAAAAAAAATATTTGACTTGATCAGGTCCCATTTATTTATTTTTGTTGTTGCTGCAATTATCTTTGGAGTCTTTGTCATAAATTCTTTCCCTAGGCTGGTACTGCAACAAAAAAAATCTGGGCATTTTGGCGGGCGCCTGTAGTCCCAGCTGCTTGGGAGGCTGAGGCAAGAGAATCGCGTAAGCCCAAGAGTTAAGAGTTTGAGGTTGCTGTGAGCCATGTGACATCATGGCACGCTACCCGAGGGCGGTACAGTGAGACTCTGTCTCTACAAAAAAAAAAAAAGAGTTTTCCCCACATTAAGAAGTTTTTTTAGAGTTTTTATAGTTCTGTGCCTTAAGTCGAAATCTTTTACCCATCGTGAATTGATTTTTGTCAGTGGTGAGAGGTGCGGGTCCTGTTTCAGTCTTTTCCATGTGACTAACCAATTTTGCCAGGACCATTTGTTGAATAGGAATTCTTTTTCTGCCAGTGTACGCTTTTGTTTGCTTTATCAAAGACTAGATGGCAATATGAGGCCAGTTTCAGAGGTGATATTTTCTATTTCAAAAGTTTCGGTTAGACCATTGCATCAGAACAGAGAACCCATATACAAAGCCATACTCACACTGCCATCTGATATTTGAACAAAGCAGACAGAAATAAGCACTGGAGGAAGGAATTCAATAAATGGTGCTGGGAAAACTGTATAGCCAGATGTAAAAGACTGAAACAGGATCCACACCTCTCACTAGTGGATTCAACCTGGAGGGCAGGGGCAGAAGAGCCAAGCAGGGAGCACATATGTAAAGTCAGGCAGGCTGAGATGATCTCTGATAGTGAAGGGACTGGGGAGCTCTCCATGCTCCACTCAGGGCCTGACAAAGCTGACATTCAGAGCTTCTCAGGTCAGGGCCTGCTGTTTCCCGTGTGATAGCCTCTGAGCTGGGACTTGGGTCGAGCCAGAAGCAAAACCTCTGGGAAGGCCTCTGAACCAGAAGCCGGACTATGTAGATGGAAGACCAACCTGACCTGGAGTGTGGGGTCAAGCCCACACTATAGGCAAGCTATAGGCTGCTTTTGGGGCATAGGGGTCCCACAGATGCCTTGTCAGGTGTACAGAAGTCATAACTGTCCACACCCCTCCCAGACCCACTGGAAGCAGTTGCCTAAGTCCTCTCAGGCACCCTCCCATTGCAACCTGGCATGGGAGCCTCTGAGCCAGGACTGAGGTGGAGCTGGAAGCAAAGCCTCTGAGCAGAGCTCTTGACTTATTTATATTTTCCAATGTTTTTTAATGAAAAAACTATTACCAATGAATAAAATATGAAGGATATAAATTTGCAAAAATGATAATACATTCAGTAATCTTTTTTTTTTTTTGAGACAGAGTCTCACTTCGTCGATGTCAGTAGAGTGCCGTGACATCACACAACGCACAGCAACCTCCAATTCTTGGGCTTAGGTGATTCTCTTGCCTCAGCCTCCCAAGTAGCTGGGACTACAGGTGCCCACCACAACACCCGGCTATTTTTTGTTGCAGTTTGGTCAGGGCCAGGTTCGAACCCACCACCCTCAGTATATGGGGCCAGTACCCTACTCACTGAGCCACAGGCACTGCCCTATATTCCGTAATCTTTTAAAGCACAATATATTCTTTTTGTATCAAATAAACATGCCTCAGAGACATTTTAAAGTAGGTTTTTGAATTTGTATCTGATACATGGTTTTTAAAGGGTACCTAACTAATTGACGTACTCATTACTTGTGAAGTTCAGAGTTTATTAATGTTGTATTCTATACAAATATTAAAATGAAGGTATTGAAAATACTGTGCTGATTCTGTGGTTATAAAAATACCTTTTAGGCTGGGCATGGTGGCTCATGCCTGTAATCCTAGCACTCTGGAAGGCCAAAGCAGAAGGATCTCTTGGGGTCAGGAGTCCAGATCAGCATGTGCAAAGTAAGACCCCATCTCTATTGAAAATAGAAAAAATAAACCAGTTTATTTTTGGTACCTGCCTGTAATCCTAGCTATTCAGGTATGGTGGTGCATGCTCAGGAGTTCAGTATTCAGTAGGCTGAGACAGGAGGATCACTTGAGCCCAGGATTTTGAGGTTGATGTGAGATAGGCTATGGCCATGGCACTCTAGCCCAGGTGACAGAAAAAGACTCTGTCTCAAAATAAATAAATAAATAAATAAACCTCTTAAAATCATGTATTTCCTGCCAGTGTTCTATGATTTCTACTGGTATAATCTTTCCTGTCATTCAATGTAGTGTGATAACTTTTTTCTTCCATTATGCTACTTATTATTTTCTTCCTTAAATAATAATTACTTGTGTATCTCTCCTATTCTCCCCCAAGTATCCACATCCAAAGAAGCTTCAGACTTAGGCAATAATGGAAAATATAAGGGCTTCAAATAACAAAACTTACTCTTCAATGTCCCCATCATTTCATGAAATAGACAGCATTTTAACTGCCCAAGTAGAGATAATATCTTTGATTAAATATAACTTTAGTAAGTTCATCTTAATGATATACAACATGTTGTAGTTGGTTCTTTTTTTCATATTGCCTCAGAATGATGAAAACCTTAGCATCAAATGGTAGTAGTCCTCTGACCGGTTATTACGAAACACTGTTCTGCTGACTCTATACAGTGTTTCTGCCGGTCAGTGAGAAAGAGCAAAGAATCTTCCAAATTTGGAACTGTGTTTGACAGTCCTCAAATAAAATAGATTGAGAATATTGTTAAAATGAAATGCTTTGTGCTTTTTTCGTGTATGTGTGTAGAGTCAGTAAGCTTTCAGATTTCCATAGAAGTTCTCAGGCTATCCAGTCCCCTTCCTTCATGGACCAAAACCTAGGAGAAGACAAGAAGCAGAAGATTAATATGCTCATAAATTACGAGAAACCATCTTATTCCAGTTTGAAGGAACTTTCTACCATTAAATTCAATACTGGGGTAAGCATATTCACTAAGCATATAAACATTGTATGTTTCATTTGGGTAGATGTTCATGTTCAATATCTGAACATAAAAGATGTTTGGAGGTTAGCCATAGAAGACTCAGCAATATATGGACCAGTCTGTATTAGAATCCCACTAATTTTCTGGTGTAGGAAAAATGGGTTGTAGATAAAGGTCACACTACTACTGTCATCGTTGTTACTTTTTAGAGTGACTTTGAAAACCTTTTAACCCAAGAGTTATTACTATTTTATTCAAAAGGACAAAATTAAGGAAAATTTCTCATTATGAGCCAAAGTATGTGTACTAAAACCAGCCAAAAGATAATAGCTTTATAGAGGTGTTTCTCTTATATAATGGATAAAATAGAAAGATTATGGTGTAATAGTAAATAGAAGAGGCAAACAATTTTGATTTCTGATCAGAAACACTACAACACATTAGTAAAGAAAATCATTTTGTTGAAAATTTTAGTGTAGTTAGATCAGATCTTAATCCTTTCATTTAATATCTTATGCAAATAAGGGATCTTGTTTTCTTGGGTTCAATTCAAAGCATGCATTTCTATTATATGCACGTATGTTCTAACATAAAATTTTGAAGCATTTATATTAATGGATATCAACACGAATGTCCTACTTGAGACTTGGACAGTTATGGTACAAAATACTATAATGTTGTAATGTACATTACACAATGTAATCTATGTTTTTCTCTTCTTTTTAGTTTCCACTTTACTTCCAGCAATTTCGTTCCATGTTTATGAAAAGGGCATTATTTAGTTGGCGCAACTGGAAGTTGACATTGCTTCAAATAATAGTAATTTTGATTATTACTACATATGTCCGAAAAATTCTGAATGCATTAAATGATTATGAGCCTGCCAGGGAAATGGAATTGAGCCATTACGGCCAAACCATTGTGCCTTATTCAGTTTCAGGGAATTCAGATTTGGTTCTGACTCTCATAAAGAACCTTAAGATTTTTTTAAAATCTAAGAATCAAGAACTGCAGGAAATACAAGGTAAGATTGATAGAGGAGGGGAAAAGGTTTGTCTGTGTTTGTGTCACTTACAAACCAGGGACTTAACTGTAGTATTGAGCTGCCCATTTCTTACTATTACCCATTACCGGTATCATAAAGGCAGCTGAGTCAAAGGTGAAAAAGAATGTATACTTCCAGAAAACTTGATGCAAAAGTTAATAAATAATGGAGATATTTTGGCTGTAGATCTTCTTTCAGCTAAATGTATCACCTTTCAGAAATGAAAAAAGAACCAAAATACTATAATGTTGTAAAACTTACCATAGAATATTTATTCTGACCAGAATACAAATATATCTCTCTAAGTTCTCACAGAGTGGAATATTGGCTCCAAGCTCAGAAAGCTATTTTTTATTATATTGGCTACTCTAAAAACAAATAGCTAAAAACTTACTAGACTGACTCTTTGGAACTAATTTTTTAGAAGTAGTATAAATAAATACTTAATTTTTTCAATGTTTACCTTTAGTAACCACACTAAATACATTATCTACATTATTGTCTATGCGTTAATGCTAAAAACAACCCTTTATGTAGCTTTTTAGGTGTCTATTCCTGTGTAACAAATGACCCCCAATACCTAGAAGATGGAACATTTTAAATTTTTGTAAGGTAGAATTAACTCCTTCTCCCATAAAGATCAAGAAAAATGGTTACCAAACAATTTTTTTTAATTGAGCATTTTAGAACACTGGAGGTTGAGCAAAAGTACAGAACAAACTAAAAAGTTTCTAGTCAAGAAAAACTATTGACTCTCTCTATTAGAATAGAGTCCATGGCATTTAACTTGGTATTATTCCTATCAGCCTCCCTCCCAGCTCAGTGATATGTAGCCATGAAAAGCCGATAGCAGAAAAAAGTAAACTCTCTGGAGCTCAGTTTAAAGTTTCACATATATCTTTTTTCAGGGTTTCATAGTTCTCTTTGTAGAGATCTTTCATGTTCTTTGGCACTGCTGTAAAAGGAATAGAGTCCTTGACTGATTTTTAAGCTTGACTATTATTGGTATATATATAAAAGCTACTGATTTGTGAGTATTAATTTTGTATCCTGAGACACTGCTGTATCCCTTGATCACTTCAAAGAGTTTTGTAGTTGAGTCCCTGGGGGTTTCCAGGTATAAAAATCATATCATCTGCAAAGAGTGTAAGTTTGAACTCCTCTGACCCTATTTGGTTACCCTCAATTAGACAAGACATTATTCAGAAATAAAAGCAAATCAGGAGGAATCATGCTACCAGACTTCAGACTATACTATAAATCTATAGTGATCAAAACAGCATGGTACTGGCACAAAAACAGAGAGGTAGATGTATGGAACAGTATTGAGAACCAAGAGATGAACCCAACTACTTATTGTCATTTGATCTTTGATAAGTCAATTAAAACATTCAGTGGGGAAAAGACTCCCTATTTAACAAATAGTGCTGGGTGAACTAGCTGGCGACCTGTAGAATACTGAAATTGGACCTCCACCTTTCACCATTAACAAAAATTGTCTCTCACTGGATAAAAAAACTTAAACCTAAGACATCAAACTATAAAGATACTTGAAGAGGAAAAAAGATGGCGGCCGGGCACAGTGAGAGTGGTGAGAGAAGACTCCAGGCGTCTCTGGCCAGTGGGTTTTTCCCAGAGGCTTCCCTTTGGTGGCACAGGAAGCTGGTAAGAGACTTCTGGACCTCACAAGGAGGACAGAAGCAGTGGAAAACTGGCAAGTGGTAGGTGTTTTTGTTCGGTTGGAGGGTGCCTGTAGCTGTGCCCATAGCAACAGCAAAACTGCAAGCAGGAAAAGCCTTACCTATGGGTTGTTTTGGTTTTCTTGGACTTGGGCACTCGATTGAACTGCCTTGGGAGATCTTGGGTCGGTGTGTGCAGAAGACTTTGGGCATTCTCTGGGGCCCCAGTCTGAGCTGCTGAGCCAGAAAGGAGCTGATATCGTTCAGCTGAGGGCTGCCCACACAGCTGCTGTGGGAGAGCTGTCCCTGTGTGTTGCAGCACTTCAATCAGCCAGGAGACCTTGGGCGAGCATCTAGTGACTGAGCTGCCCAAAAGTGGGTACTGAGATGCTGGGGAAGTGCAGAGATCCAAGTGTGGCAGATTAACAGCCTTGGCCCTCAGGGTCTGGACTTGGCGCACTGGATAAGCAGGCAGCCACACCAGGAGAGATCCCAGGGTTAAGTGCTTTCCTTGGAAAGCTTCTGCTTGGCCAAGGTTCATAGTTTGGAGTGTCTTTAAAGTGGGCTGAGGAGACTTTTGGGCTCCCAAGCCTGCGGGGTCTGAGAGATCAGCAGAGGCCTCCACTCTCCATCTCGTACAGCTGTATCAACATTGTGATTAATATCTTATGCCTCAGAAGATCACCTGTTGCCCGCACAATATTCAACGAGATATATATACTGTTTGATTCTTTGGTTTGGGGGGTTTAGGGTTGGGGGGATTGTTTTTTGTTTCTTAATTTCAACATTTTTCCTTGACATTTTTCTTGGGGTTTTTTTCTGTTTTTCTTTTTTTTTTTTCACTATTCTAGCTTAAATACAATCTTTCATTTTTGCCTTCTTTAACAATTAGAATTTCATTTTTGCCAGTGTTTCTGCCCCTATTATTTGGTTTTCACACACACACACACCCAATATTATCCCATAAGGGTTCTTGTTTGTTTGTTTTGATTTGATTTATAGTATTTTTGGCTTTCCTCTCTACCTGGTGGGGGTGGGGGGGTACTGTGACTGATCTGGCTGGCAAAGAGCTGTTGACCTCAAGGGAATCAGCCAACCCAGAACTCTCAGAGGTTGGGGGGTCTTCAAGATTGGGTCATAGTACCCTACAATACACCTATATTATTCCTGTTTCTTTCTTTTGGTGCCTTTCTTCTTTTTGTCAATATTTCCTTTCACTCACCCCCTCTTCTTTCTCTTTGTTCTTTCTTTTTTAAATCTTTTTTTCCTTCTTGCTCTTCAATTTTCTCATCCTTCTGGTCCTGTACCAAAAGAACTCATTAACACTTTAAAGAGCAAGAAGAAATGAAAGGAGAATTAGGGTAAGAAAACAGATACAAGAAAGCACTCATGAAGAAGAATCAGCAGAAAAATCCTGGTAACATGAAATACCAGTCCTGAGTAAACCCTCCTAGGGGTTGCAAGGTAGCTACAAGAGGACTCCTCATATAAAGAAATGTTAGAAATAACAGAAGGGAAATTTAAAATACGGATGATGAAAACAATGAAGGAAATTGCTGAGAAAGTGGAAAACAATCAAAAAACAAAGAAGGAAATTGCTGAGAAAGTGTAAAATAACCAAAAGGAAATCCAAAAACAGAATCAAATAAGAGATGAACAATATGAAGAATAGAGAAAGGATATAACAGAGCTGAAGGAACCGAAGCAGTCAATTAGGGAACTTAGGATACATTAGGATACATTAGACAGTATCAACAACAGATTAGATCATGCAGAACAAAGAATCTCAGAGGTAGGGGATAAAGCTCTTGAGATAACTCAGATAGTTAAAGAGGCAGAAAAGAAGAGAGAAAAAGCATAATGTTCACTGACAGAATTATGGGACTATATGAAGCATTCAAACATACTAGCTATAGGTATCCCAGAAGGGGAAGAAGAATGCCCCAGAGGAATTGAAGCCATTCTAGAGAATATTATAAATGAAAATTTCCCAAATATCACCAAAGATTCTGACATGCTCCTTTCAGAGGGATATTGGTCCCCTGGTCACCTCAATTCAAATAGAGTTTCTCCAAGGCACACTGTGATGAATCTATCTAAAATCAAGACAAAAGTAAAGATTTTGCAAGCTGCCAGGAGTAAGCACCAACTGACCTACAGAGGCAAATCCATCAGGGTGACTGCAGACTTCTCTAATGAAACTTTTCAAGCCAGAGGACAATGGTCATCTGTCTTTAATCTACTTATACAGAACAACTTCCAGCCCAGAATTCTATATCCCGCTAAGTTAAGCTTCAAAATTGATGGAGAAATCAAATCTTTTATTGATATGCAAACATTGAGGAAATTTGCCACAACAAGACCAGCCTTACAGGAAATATTTCAACCTGTTCTATACACTTACCATCACAATGGACCTTCAGCAAAGTAAATACCCAGAAATTAAAGGACAGAACCTAGGTTCCACAATTATGCAAAAGAAAAAACTAAGCAATGGACTTTCACAAAATAAGACGAATAGAATGCTACCACACTAATCAATTATCTCAATAAATGCCAATGGCTTGAATTTCCCACTGAAGAGGCATAGATTGGCTGATTGGATTAAAAAACACTAGCCATCTATTTGCTGTCTGGAGGAAACACACCTCATGTCAAAAGACAAATTAAAACTTGGAGTTAAAGGTTAGAAGTCAATTTTTCAGGCAAACGGAATTCAGAAGAAAAGAGGGGTTACAATCTGGTTTTCAGATACATGTGGATTTCAAGCAACTAAAGTCAAAAAAGACAATGATGGTCACTTCATATTTGTCAAGGGAAAAATACAACAAGAAGACATTTCAATTCTAAATATTTACGCACCCAATTTAAATGCACCCAGATTCTTGAAGCAGACTTTGCTTAGTTTGAGCGATATGATATCCTATAACATCATAATAACAGGGGACTTCAACACCCCTCTCCCAGAGCTGGACAGATCCTCTAAACAGAAATTAAACAAAGATGTTAGAGATTTAAATGAGACCCTAGAACATCTGTGCTTGATAGACGTATATAGAATACTCCATCCCAAAGATAAAGAATATACATTCTTCTCATCGTCCCATGGAACTTTCTCCAAAATTGATCATATCCCAGGACATAAAACAAACCTCAACAGAATAAAAAAAAACTGAAATTCTACCTTGCAGCTTGTTAGGCCACAAGGCACTAAAAGTGGAACTCAACTCCAACAAAAATTTTCAACCTCACACAAAGGCATGGAAGTTAAACAACCTTATGCTGAATGACAGTTGAGTGCAGGAAGAAATAAAAAAGGAAATCATTAACTTCCTTGAATGTAACAACAATGAAGACACAAGTTACCAAAACCTATGGGATACAGCAAAAGCAGTCCTGAGAGGAAAATTTATGTCTTTAAAAGCCTATAATTGAAAAACACAAAGAGAGCACATCAACAAACTCACAAGCCATCTGATGGGATTGGAAAAAGAAGAACAATCTAAGCCTAAACCCAGCAGAAGAAAAGAAATATCCAAAATTAAATCAGAGATTAATGAAATTGAAAACTAAAGAATAATTCAGAAAATTAATGAAACAAGGAGTTGGTTTTTTGAAAAATTAAATAAAATAGATAAACTTTTGGCTAGACTAACTAGAAATAAAAAAGTAAAATCTCTAGTAACCTTAATCAAAAATGACTGAGGGATTGATCCCTATGAATCAAATAGTGACTAATTCTCACATTAATTGGATTTAATTTTGACCAAAATACATTATTTAAACATTAATTTTTAATTCAACTTGTTAATGTTATTTAGGATATTGCATCCTCATTTATATGTGACTTATGTTTGTAATTTTCCCTTTATAACAATATATTTTCTTCAATTTTTTTTTTTTTTTTAATTTGGCTGGGGCTGGGTTTGAACCCACCACCTCTGGCATATGGGACCGACGCCCTACCCGCTGAGCCACAGGCACCGCCCTCTTCAATTTTAATATCAGGTGACCAGATCAAGTAGAATAATTTTGAAGTATTTCTTCTTTTTCTATTGTCTATAAGATTTGGCATGATCTGTTTTTTGAAATTATCCATTACTTTTATCGATAAATATTAGTTGTCTATTTTTTGAGACTTAAAAAAATAAGAAGTTAACTGATGACTCCATACTGAACCACAGAATCAAAGCATTCTATAATAGACATACTCTTATTTGACAATGTGAATGTTACTTTCTTTGCATTATTATTACTATTATTGCTTAATATTTTGATGTAGCAATTGTCTAATTCCTTTTCTGAATGGATTTATGTTCATTCATTCTTTACAAGGTTTTTGTTTCTAGTCCTTATTTTAAACATTGTTATTGTTATTAAAATTTAAGCCTTTTTAATTTTGTGAAGGCAAAAAAATGGAAACCTAATAAACACATGTATATGTAAAAATAAAAAAATAAAATAAAGATACTTGAAGAGAGTGCAAAGGAAACTCTTGAAGAAATGGGCCTGGGAGAATACTTTATGAGGAGGACCCCTCAGGCAATTGAGGCAACACCAACAACACATTACCAGGATCTGATCAAATTAAAAAGCTTCTGCACAGCCAAGAACACAGTAAGTAAAGCAAGCAGACAGCCCTAAGAATGGGAGAAGAAATTTGCAGGTTATGTCTCTGACCAAGGTTTGATAACCAGAATCCACAGAGAACTCAAATGTATTAACAAAAAAAGAACAAGTGATCCCATTTCATTGTGGGCAAGAGATTTGAATAGAAACTTATCTGAAGAAGACAGGTGCATGACCTACAGACACATGAAAAATGCTCATTATCATTAATCGTCAGAGAAATGCAAATCAAAATCACTTTGAGATATCAGCTAACTCCAGTAAAAGTAGCCCACATAACAAAACCCCAAAACTATAAAGGTTGGATTTGGAGAAAAGGGAACACTTCTGCACTGCTGGTGGGAATGCAAACTAATAGTTACTTTTAGAAAGAAGTTTGGGGCGGTGCCTGTGGCTCAGTCGGTAAGGCGCCAGCCCCATATACCGAGGGTGGCGGGTTCAAACCCGTCCCTGGCCAAACTGCAACCAAAAAATAGCCAGGCGTTGTGGCGGGTGCCTGTAGTCCCAGCTACTCGGGAGGCTGAGGCAAGAGAATCGCTTAAGCCCAGGAGTTGGAGGTTGCTGTGAGCTGTGTGAGGCCACGGCACTCTACCAAGGGCCCTAAAGTGAGACTCTGTCTCTACAAAAAAAAAGAAAGAAGTTTGGAGATCACTTAGGGATCTAAAAATAGACCTGCCATTCAGTCCTTGAATTCCTCCACTAGGTATATATCCAGAAGACCAAAAATCACTTTATAACACAGATATTTGCACCAGAATGTTTATTGCAGCCAAATTCATAATTGCTAAGTCATGGAAGAAGCCCAAATGCCCATCAACCCACAAATGGATTAATAAATTGTGGTATATGTACACCATGGAATATTATGCAGCCTTAAAAAAGATGGAGACTACCTCTTTTATGTTTACAAGGACGGAGCTGGAACATATTCTTATTAGTAAAGTATCTCAAGAATGGAAGAAAAAGTATCCAATGTACTCAGCTCTACTATGAAACCAATATATAATCACCCACACTTCCATATGAAAGCTATAACCCAACTTCAGCCCAAGATGAAGGGGAAAGAGGAGGGGAAAGGGAGGGGAGGGAGAGTAATTTGTGGGACCACACCTATGATGCATTGTACAAGGGTACATGTCAAATATACTAAGTGTAGAGTATAAATGTCTTAACACAATGATTAAGAAAGTACAGTGAAGGCTATTTTAACCAGTTTGTTGTAAGTATTTCAAATTTTATATAAAATTAGCACATTGTACCCCATAAATGCATTAATGTACACAGCTATGATTTAATAAAAAATAATAATAAAATTTTAAAAAGAATGACTTACCCAAACGTTTATAAAAGGAAAATACTGAAAAAAATAAATAAATACAGTTTTACATATAAGCACTGTTACCTACCCTGTTTCCCTGAAAATAAGACATCCTCCAAAAATAAGACCTACTTACAGGAAAGATAAGACGTCCCCTGAAAATAAGACCTAGCGCATCTTTGGGAGCACACGTTAAAATAAGACACTATCTTATTTTGGGGGAAACAGGGTAGCCACTACCTGAAAAACGCCATTCCTAAGACATTATTACTACTAAATTTGAATCAGAGCTCAATTCTGAAAGGTCCTGTCTCCAAGGCATTACAAAAAATGGTAACAATCTTCTGGTAACCCCACCACAGCTAGTTTAACCTGTTACACCAATGGAGCCAAACAAGAGCCTGGCAACAAATTAAAAAGAAGTACCTGGAAAGCTAGATTACCACAGTGAACTTTGAAAAGTTCTGATATTTCTTGGGATCTGGAAGGTACAGAATGGTAGTAGGCATGACCACAAATTACCTAGGAAAGGAAAAGACTTCAGTCACTCACCTCTGGTTTATGTTGAGACCTATACAAGCAGGAAGTGAAAGTGGAAGCTGACTTGTATAAACTCCCTAAAGTTTGAAGGTGTGCCTTCATATAGATCCACGTGGCAAAGGATGGAAGACTTAACTGCCTCAAAGCATTTAAGGAAAACATTTTGCTGATTACTAAAATATATAGACCTAGGGCTGACCTCTAAAAGCCAGGCATAGAATTAAAAGCCATAATCAGATAAATCAGTGTGTGCACACTGTAGAAAGTGCATAATATACAGAATCAGTTCATGTAAATCACTAAACAAATGAGCAACAACAATTTAATAAAAGGACAAAAATAATAGTAATAACAAACTTGGAGGGCAGGGGAGTTTGAATACCAGAGTTGTTAAAATATTTATCATAAATGTTCAGATGTCAACAACAAAAAAGAGAGAAATTAAGGAGTTTTGAGATGAATTATATCTCCACCACCACCTCAAATTCATATGTTGAAGTACTAATTCCCAGTATCTCAGAATGTGACTGTATTTGAAGATAAAGTATTTTAAAAGTCAATTAAGTTAAAAATGAGGTCATTGGGTGGGCCCTAATCCAATGAGATTGATGTTCTTATAAGAAGAAATTAAGACATAGATATACATACAGACAGGGAAGACCACATGAAGATATCAGGGAATTATAAATGAAATTTACAGCTGACTTTTTACCAGAAACCATAGAGGTGAGTAGACAATGGTATAACACCAAAGAGCTAAAAGATAAATTTATCAACCAATAAGGAAAAAAAAGGCATTCCCAGATAAACAAAAACAGAATTCATCACCAGCAGACCTACCTACTCATAACAATACTAAAGGAATTTTTTGAGTCTGCAATAAAGGACACTAGTTATTAACTGATCCATGTGAAGAAGTTAGACCCCTGGCAAGGATAATCATAGAGATAAATAAAAAAGTAAGGATATACTTTAACTCTTTTCTTCTCCTAACTGAAAAAGATTACAATATAAAATAACTACAAATTTGTATTCATGGGGTGATGCCATATAGGATTATAATGTGTAACAAAACAGCATAAAAGAAGAGGGAAGGAAGGGAGCTACGTTGCAGCAAAGTTTTAGTGAACTTTTGGAAATAATTTGGTATTTATCTTAACTAAATTTTTTAAGTTAGGATTTATATTGTCCAGGATTTCCAACCATTTTTTTCCTGCATCACACATTGGAAGAATAAGAGTTGTCTAGGCCCACACATTAAATACACAGACATTAACATAAACTTATTAGCAAAAACGGCCCATGAATACTTTTTTGTAATATCCAACACCACAGATAAGCAAAGTCCTTACAAAATCAGCAAGTAGCCCATGGGCTGTACTTTGGACACCCCTACAGCAACCACTGAGAAAATAACTTTTAAAAATAAAATCAGGGGGCAGAGACAAGATGGCTGACTGAAGCCAGCTTTCCACAGAGGCTTCCATCCAGAAGGAGAGTTAAAGGACAGAAATTTAGCAAGTAACCTGGTGGATTAGAGTTGCACAAAGAGAGAAGGTTGAAGAATGCACATCAACCCCGCTGAGTCCAGCTGCAACCCCAAGGATACAAACAAAAGGTACAAAATGCATCACCAAGTGGACAGGAGTCCCCTCCCTCATGAGAATGGCTCGGAGTGCCCCACAAACAAATGACCAGAGTTCAAAGTTCCTCCCACTACATTCCACAGGAGAGACCCTCTAAAAGCTGGACCTACCTCCCCTACTAGAGTGCCATGGCATTCTCCTGCCAGACATAAAACTGTATATATTCTCTACCTGCAATTCTGAGCTCATAGCACTCCCCTCCACTCTCACTCTGAGATCTGGAGGCCTGTCCTGAGGAGTCCAGATTCTTGGGTGATTTCTTGAAGGGTGTGGACAGGGCCTAGACTGCAGCTGGTCAGTGCTGATTCTGTGGCACGGGAGTGAAGAGAGGACAGTTGGCTGAGAGGGACCCATACCAGAGCGGCAGTGCTATAAGGTGCAGAACAGCAGGCATTTTTGGCAAAAACAGGGCTTACTCCCAGATATTCCGAAGCCACACCCCCTGTCTCCCTGGGCAACCAGAGGAGGCCAGGCATCTTCTCAGGTGGCAAACACCATGGAACAGATCTGGGATGAAAATGCAGGCCCCGTGAGTAAAGGGTTTCCCTGAGGTGGTACCAGCCAGGGTGGAGCGCGAGGACTAGAAAACACATGCAAAGAGCCGAGAAATTCCCAGGGCGAGGCTGACTTAGAGGATCGCTTTACTGAGCCTAAGATGCACCTGGCCCTTGGGATCATCAGCCTATAAACAAAGGAAGGCAGGAAGCTAGAACTGACAGCTAACCAAATACAAACCTGCAAGAGCAAAGACAGGGCCTGAGGCGCAGTCTCTGGGAACTCAAAACAGCTTCTCTTCTGCAGGGAAATTTAAGGGTCAAAAACAAATTCCTGCAAAGTTGTTCTGTTCTATTCTGTTCTGTCAGTAACATCAATCAGGGGCGGGGCTGGAAATGAGTGAACATCCCCCAGCCTCCATCAAGCACCCAAGTTTGTCAGGCCTCACCTCCCCCTGCTGGATAGCGGCAGAGTGCAGTGGCCTGGCTGAGCAGACATAGATTTCCTTGTGATTCAGGCAGGTGAAAACCCCTGGAGTATCTGTTCACAACAGGCAACTGAGTCACAGACCTGCAGGGCTATCAATGACTGGGTGTGACAGAGGTGCAAGGTGGGGAAGGAGGCATCAACCTTATCAGACTAATCTATTTGCTGGGTGGGTCCTCCTGACTTCACAGAGCACCGGAGCAAGTCATATCTGAGTTGTCACCAAACCCCTGCAATCCAGTTGCCAGAGACCTTTTAAACCATCCCATCTGAGACAGGTGCTGACTGAGACAATTGATTTGAACCTGTTGAACTGACCCAATCACCCAAGGACTATACAAGTGTTGCCCTGGGTGTGTGGTTGTCGTAAGGTTTGATTTTCCTTTTCCAATTGTTGCCTGTGGGGGGCGGGGTGACTCAATTGCGGGTATTTCTCCACAGCTGAGACTCCAACCCAGAGTAACTGTTTCACTAGGGTCGAACAGAGACCAGCTGAAAACAAGACAGAACCACTTAGCCCCACCACACCAAACAGGTCCCCAGGTTCTCAGGCCATAACACTGTACAGGTCCTCGACAAAGCTCCAGAGGAAAAATCAAATGGTGTAAAATAATCAGGGGGCGGAATCAGTGGAAAAACTCTGGTAACATGAATAACCACAATAGATCAACCCCCCAAGGAAAGATATAGCAGATGTAACTGAAGATCCCATTCATAAACAGATGGCCAAGATGACAGAAATCGAATTCAGAATTTGGGCTGCAAACAAGATTAATAGAATGGAGGAAAATTAGAAATTAGAGGAGCAATTCAAAAGTTGGCTCAAGAATTTAACGACAAAACCACCAAAGATTTTGACACACTAAAGCAAGAATTTGCAGCCCTCAAAGATCTGAAAAATACAGTAGAATCCCTCAGTAACAGAGTGGAGCAAGCAGAAAACAGAATTTCTGACATTGAAGACAAAGCCTTTGAATGCTCCCAAACTCTCAAAGAGGAAGAGAAATGGAGAACAAAAACTGATCATTCTCTCAGAGAGCTCTGGGATAATTCAAAGAAGGCTAATATCCGCCTCATTGGAATCCCTGAAAGTGATGAAGTAGCCTCGCAAGGCACAGAGGCCCTTCTCCATGAAAATATGAAAGAGAATTTTCCAGACATGACTAGAGATTCTGAAATTCAGATAGCAGACAGTTTCAGAATCCCAGCACAACTCAATCCAAATAAGACATCCACAGGCATATCATAATTAACTTCACTAAAGTTAATATGAACGAGACAATTCTGAAAGCAGCCAGACTTAAGAAATCAATTACCTACAAAGGAAAGAATATTAGAATGACAGCAGAACTCTCTGCTGAAACTTTTCAAGCCAGAAGAGGGTGGTCATCGACTTTAAATCTCCTAAAGCAAAATAACTTTCAACCCCAGATCCTGTATCCAGCTAAACTGAGTTTCATTTATGATGGAGAAATTGAATACTTTAATGACATTCACATGTTGAAGAAATTTGCCATAACCAAACCAGCTCTTCAGGATATTCTCAGACCTATCCTCCATAATGACCAGCACAATCCTCTACCACAAAAGTAAACTCACTCAGAAACTTTTGATCAAACTCCAACTTCCACAGGGGGAAAGGATTAAAAATATCCACGGGATTTTTGAAAAACTCAATACCAAAAATTTTACCAGACTTATCAATATTCTCCATTAATGTGAACACCTTAAACTGTCCTCTAAAGAGGCACAGATTAGCTGACTGGATACAAAAACTCAGGCCAGATATTTGCTACATACAAGAGTCACATCTTACCTTAAAGATAAATATACACTGAGGGTGAAAGTATGGTCATCCATATATCAAGCAAATGGTAATCAGAAAAAAACAGGTGTTGCAATTCTATTTGCAGACATAATAGGCTTTTTTTGTTGTTGTTGTTGTTTTTTTTGGCCGGGGCTAGGTTTGAACCCGCCACCTCTGGCATATGGGACCAGTGCCCTACTCCTTGAGCCACAGGCGCTGCCCCACAGTAGGCTTTAAAGCAACAAAAGTAAGAAAGGATAAGAATGGTCACTTCATATTACTTAAGGGTAATACTCAATATGATGAGATTTCAATTATTAATATTTATGCACCCAACCAGAATGAACCTCAATTTATAAGAGAAACTCTAACAGACATGAGCAACTTGATTTCCTCCAGCTCCATAATAGTCAGAGATTTCAACACTCCTTTGGCAGTGTTGGATAGATCCTCCAATAAGAAGCTGAGCAAAGAAATTTTAGACTTAAACCTAACCATCCAACATTTGGATTTAGCAGACATCTACAGAACATTTCATCCCAACAAAACAGAATACACATACTTCTTATCAGCCCACAGTACATACTCCAAAATTGATCACATCTTAGGTCACAAGTCTAACCTCAGCAAATTTAAAGGAATAGAAATTATTCCTTGCATCTTCTTGGACCACCATGGAATAAAACTTGAGCTCAGTAACAATAGGAATCTGCATACTCATACAAAAACATGGAAGTTAAATAACCTTATGCTGAATGATAGCTGGGTCAGAGATGAGATTAAGAAGGAAATTACCTAATTTTTGGAACAAAACAACAATGAAGCATGAATTATCAGAACCTCTGGTATACCACAAAGGCAGTCCCAAGAGGAAAATTTATAGCACTGCAAGCCTTAAGAGAATGGAAAGAGAGGAAGTTAACAACTTAATGGGACATCTCAAGCAACTGGAAAATGAAGAACATTCCAACCCCAAACCCAGTAGAAGAAAAGAAATAACCAAAATTAGAGCAGAATTACATGAAATTGAAAACAAAAGAATTGTACTACAGATCAATCAATCAAAACGTTGGTTTTTTGAAAAGGTTAATAAAATAGATAAACCTTTGGCTAAACTAAACAGGAAAAAAAGAGTAAAATCTCTAATTTCATCAATCAGAAATGACAAAGACAAAATAACAACAGACTCCTCAGAAATTAAAAAAAAAAGATTAATTAATATTACAAGAAAATTTATTCTCAGAAATATGAAAATCTGAAGGAAATTGACCAATACTTGGAAGCACGACACCTTCCAAGACTTAGCCAGAATCAAGTGGAAATGTTGAACAGGCCAATATCAAGTTCTGAAATAGCATCAACCATACAAAAATCTCCCTAAAAAGAAAAGACTGGGACCAGAAGTCTTCACATCAGAATTCAACCAAACCTTTAAAGAGGAACTAGTACCTATGTTACTCAACCTGTTCCAAAAAGTAGAAAAAGAAGGAGGACTACCCAACACGTTCTATGAAGTAAACATCACCCTGATCCCCAAACCAGGATAAGACCCAACAAGAAAATTATAGACCAATATCACTAATAAATATAGATGAAAAAATATTCAACAAGATCCTAACAAACAGAATCCAGCAACATATCAAACAAATTATACATCATGACCAAGTCGGTTTTATCCCAGGGTATCAAGGCTGGTTCAATATACGTAAATCTATAAGTATAATTCAGCACATAAACAAATTAAAAAACAAAGACCTTATGATTCTCTCAATGGATACAGAAAAAGCTTTTGATAATATGCAGCATCACTTCATGATCAGAACACTTAAGAAAATTGATATAGAAGGGACATTTCTTAAACTGATAGAGGCCATCTACAGCAAACCCACATCCAATATCATATTGAATGGAATTAAATTGAAATCATTTTCACTCAGATCAGGATCCAGATAAGGATGCCCGTTGTCTCCACTGCTCTTTAACATTGTAATGGAAGTTTTAGCCATCGCAATTAGGGAAGAAAAGGCGATCAAGGGTATCCATATAGGGTCAGAAGAGATCAAAATTTCGCTCTTCGCAGATGATATGGTTGTATATCTGGAAAACACCAGGAATTCTACTACAAAACTCTTAGAAGTGATCAAGGAATACAACAGCGTATCAGGTTACAAAATCAACATTCATTAATCAGTAGCCTTTATATATACCAACAATGGTCAAGCTGAACATACAGTTAAGGGCTCTATTCCATTCACAGTAGTGCCAAAGAAGATGAAATATTTGGGAGTTTATCTAACAAAGGACATGAAAGATCTCTATAAAGAGAACTATGAAACTCTAAGAAAAGAAATAGCTGATAATGTTAACAAATGGAAAAACATATCATGCTCATGACTAGGAAAAATCAACATTGTTTAAATTTCCATACTACCCAAAGCAATATACAATTTTAATGCAATCCCTATTAAAACTGCACTGTCTTACTTTAAAGATCTTGAAAAACTAATACTTCGTTTTATATGGAATCAGAAAAAACCTCGAATAGCCAAGACATTACTCAGAAATAAATACAAAGCAGGAAGAATCATGCTACCAGACCTCAGACTATACTATAAATCGATAGTGATCAAAACAGCATGGTACTGGCACAAAGACAGAGAAGTAGATGTCTGGAACACAATAGAGAACCAAGAGATGAATCCAGCTACTTACCGTTATTTGATCTTTGACAAGCCAATTAAAAACTTTCAGTGGGGAAAAGATTCCCTATTTAACAAATGGTGCTGGGTGAACTGGCTGGCAACCTGTAGAAGACTGAAACTGGACTTATACCTGTCACCATTAACCAAGATAGACCCTCACTGGATTAAAGATTTAAACTTAAGACATGAAACTATAAAAATACTAGAAGGGAGTGCAGGGAAACTCCTTGAAGCAATCAGTCTGGGTGAGTATTTTATGAGGAGGACCCCTGGGCAATTGAAGCAGCTTCAAAAATACACTACGGGGACCTGATCAAACTAAAAAGCTTCTGCACAGCCAAGAACACAGTAAGTAAAGCAAGGAGACAGCCCTCAGAATGGGAGAAGATATTTGCAGATTATGTCTCCCACAAAGGTTTCATAACCAGAATCCACAGAGAACTCAAACGTATAAGCAAGAAAAGAACAAGTGATCCCATCGCAGGCTGGGCAAGGGACTTGAAGAGAAACTTCTCTGAAGAAGACAGGCGCATGGCCTATAGACATATGAAAAAATGCTCATCATCCTTAATCATCAGAGAAATGCAAATCAAAACTACTTTGAGATATGATATCATCTAATTCCAGTAAGATTAGCCCATATCACAAAATCCCAAAACCAGAGATGTTGGCATGAATGTGGAGAAAAGGGAACACTTCTACACTGCTGGTGGGAATGCAAATTAATACATTCCTTTTGGAAAGATTTTTGGAGAATACTTAGAGATCTAAAAATAGATCTGCCATTCAATCCTATAATTCCTTTACTGGGTATATACCCGGAAGACCAAAAATCACATTATAACAAAGATATTTGTACCAGAATGTTTATTGCAGCCCAATTCATAATTGCTAATTCATGGCCCAAGTGTCCATCGATCCACGAATGGATTAATAAATTGTGGTATATATACACCATGGAATATTATGCAGCCTTAAAGAAAGATGGAGACTTTTCCTCTTTCATGTTTACATGGATGGAGCTGGAACATATTCTTCTTAGTAAAGTATCTCAAGAATAGAAGAAAAAGTATGCAATGTACTCAGCCCTACTATGAAACTAATTTATGGCTTTCACATGAAAGCTATAACCCAGTTATAACCTAAGAATATGGGGAAGCGGGAAAGGGAAGTGAAAGGGGGGGCACTCAACCGGCAGAGATCTCATAGACCACCAAGGCTTGTACGAAAGGTCTTTATTGGTGAAGGGGGGGATATTGCAGGACAACACCCAGGAGGAGTGAGGAAAGAAAGAGAGAGAGGAAAGTGGGGGAGAGACAGAGCCTGAGAGAGACAGAGCGAGAGGGGAGAGAGAGAGAGAGCACACATGTGAGAGAGAGTTATATAAGTTGGGTTAGGGGAAGTCTTAGAATGGTGATGGGAGGGTAGAATAGCGAATAAGGAGTTACTGCCCTGGCCAGAAGAGGCGTTAGGGGCAGGGCATTGTTGATCTTGGTCTGTAGAAAGTAGGAGGGCCTTTTCTGGGGCAATTACCTAACAGGAGGGGAGGGTGGGGGAAGGGGGGCGGAGGGAGGGTGATTGGTGGGATTACACCTACGGTACATCTTACGAGAGTATATGTGAAACTTAGTAAATGTAGAATGTAAATGTCTTAACACGATAACTAAGAAAATGCCAGGAAGGCTATGTTAACCAGTGTGATGAAAATGTGTCAAACAGTCTATAAAACCAGTGTATGGTGCCCCATGATCGCATTAATGTACACTGCTATGATTTAATAATAAAAAAATGAAAATGTGTCAGACGGTCTATAAAACCAATGTTTGGTGCCCCATGATCACATTAATGTACACAGCTATGATTTAATAATAAAAAAAAACTAATAAATAAATAAAATAAAGTCAAACAACAACAAAAAAGGTTAATGGTACAATATGACATATGTATAACACAAAATGCAGTAGTCAAAAAACAGAAGAACACAAAGGGCATAGTACATATAGAAACAATAGCAAAACAGTAGATATAAATCCCAGCATATCAATAATTACATTAAATATAGAGTAAACAATCTGATCAAAAGAAAGGTTTTCAGACTGGATTTTTTTTTTTGGTTTTTGGCCGGGGCTGGGTTTGAACCCGCCACCTCTGGCATATGGGACCGGCGCCCTACTCCTTGAGCCACAGGCGCCACCCTTCAGACTGGATTTAAAAAACAAAATCCTACTCTGATGGAATTGACACATTCCTAGGGGAAAGAAAGCACAAATTCCCAAAACTTACAATGGTATCAAAAATAATTAAAAATCAGGAAAAAATTTAGGAAAAGAAGTGTAAAACTTGTTCACTAAAAATCACAAAATATTGTGAAGAGAAATTTTAGATACTTGGAGAGACATTCTATAAGTATGAATATCGTTAGGACAGCAATTCTTACAAAATTGATCTGTAGATTCAATACAATCCCTATCAAAATTCCAGCAGGCATTTTTGGAGAAATTGACAAACTGATCCTAAAGTTTATATGGAAATGCAAATGACCTAAGATGAACAAACTATGCTTGTGTTAGACAAGAAACGAGCAAAATTCTTAGTTTCACTGTGTTTTTCAGATTGTAGACTATGTAGCAAGATTACTGTAGGGATTAGCGATAGAATTCTTGAAGAGAAACGTAAATATTTGAAAGACGCATTGTAGGAAGTTGAAAGGGGAAATAGTAACTGGCGAGAAAGGAAAAGAACTTGATCCCTCCTCTCCATCATAAGCAGTAGGTGATATATTACATATTAACTCATTGACCTACTTCTTTCTTTATTCTAGGTAGTGTAACAGATTACATATTGGAAAGTAGAAAGTGTCATGACTTCTGCATTATTGCACTTTCCATTAAGGTTGAAAAAGACGAAACAGTAATTACTATATTGTTCAATAATGAGGCATACCATTCAGCTGCAACATCTCTGGCGGTGTTAGACAACATTCTTTTCATGTCACTTTCTGGTCCCAGTGCTTCCATTACAGTCTCCAACAAGCCTCAACCTCTCCCTGTTTATGGTTCTAACATAGTGTATGTATGATTTTCCTTTTATTAGAATTGAGCCTTAAGATAGCCCCTTGCTATTTAGCCATATATATTTGAAAATAGTTACTGAAATCGATATTTTCAACTTTTATTTCATCTTCTGTAGAACTACACATGGATTAGAAGTAGCATTAAGTTTGGCATTTACCCTGGCTTTTGTGGTTGGTGGCTTTTGTCTCCAGACAGCAATTGAAAGAATCAGTAAGGCAAAACACATCCAGTTTGTGAGTGGGGTCTATTTACTTGTTTACTGGCTCTCTGCTTTGTTGTACGATCTTACCTACTTCTTCATTTTCTGCTGCTTACTACTGGTAAGTGTTAGCTGAAATTTCACAAAGATTCATTTTCCTTATGTTGCACATGAGAAATTCCTATTCAACTAATTATTTGTTCTGTTACATTAGTGTGTCTATAAGGCACCATTTAATTGTGGTAGTTTTATACTACATTTAATTATTTTTATGGATTGACAGTTTTCAACTTCCTCATTAATCTGCAGAATATCCTGTTTATCTTGATATTTTGTTTGTTTATATATAAATATAAGAATCAGCTTATCACTTGCTCTTAGCCAAAAGGTCGAGAAGCGAGAAGAATCAGCTTATCTAATTTCAAAAAAAAATCCTGTAACGATTTTCATTTAGGTTAATAAATCTGGAAAAATTTACCTTTTTATCATGTTAAGTCATAAGCCCTATCTAACAACAGGATATGTCATTTTATTTATCCAAGTAGAGATTTAAATTTTGTTTGAAATAGGTTTTAATTTGGGACATTTCTAAACTGTATAAGCCTTGCAACAAAGGTACTTCTAGGTATCCACAATTTCTTTCTGATTGTATTTATTCTTTTAATTTCAGTCTTCCTAGTTAGAGTAGAAAGAACCAACTACAGTTTACACCTATTGGGGTCTTTCGCCTATGACTGCTCATTTTCTTTATGTACCTGCTTTAAACACTATGGTTTGAATGTAATCTATTTCCAATAAATTCATAGGCTTCTAGTAGAGACTATTCTTATTTTAACTCCTGCTTTCATTTATTAGTCATCTTGCTAAATAATTACATCATTGCTCAAAAGAGAGAATTTTGCTATCTCTGAATAAACTGTAATTACCAACCAATTACAAATTTTTGGGAAATTATCTTCTTTAATAGTTCTAGAAGCTCCCTTCTCACTAGTCTTGCCCACTCTAAATTTGTGCTTCCTGGTTTGATTCTCAAATGAAATACAGAATAATCAGACAAGGAAGGAGGAGAGTCAGGAGACAGTCTAAAAGTGGGAAGTGATGCATCAGCCATAAGGAAAATCTTTAAAGAAATAGTCTACTCCCTAGGTTACCTTTTTTCCTAGAGAATTCAAAGTTGGGCTTAATACAGACATAATTACTTTGACTTCAATCATGGGAGAAAAATTAAAAAATAAAACAGTTCAAAGAGAAAATATAGAAAAGGAAAAGAAACATTGGGACATTGCTTATAACAATGTCCTCTGCTGAGGAAAAAGTGGCTCACTTCAGGCTCATGAGCTAAGGGTTTTGTTTTGTTTTGTTTTTTTAAGGGGGATAAAATAATTTAAGTAGCAAATAATCTCATGCTGCAATTAAAGCTGTGCTTGATATTTTGAAGTGTTCTGGCTTAATTTCTTCTTGTACGGTGTCCTTTACCTTACTTTTACCTCTATACTCTGTGCCCTAGGGAGTATTCTTTTATTGTGGAGTGGATGCATTTGTTGTGGATTACCACTTTCTGGACACGATATTGATCTTTATGGTGTATGGATGGTGCACTGTTCCTTTCACCTATATTGGAAGCTTCCTGTTTTCTAGTAGTACTGCTGCCTACATCAAGCTCACTCTCTTTAACTACTTTACAACTGTCTTCAGTATTATCGTTCAATCCATAACAACATACTATGGTAAGGACCGCACCCAACTTTCCATTTCTCCAGGAAATCGATTAAATAAATGAAGATGAAAGAGCATGAGAATAAAAACATTAATTGCTAAACAATTTCCAGGACTCTGAAAACCTATGCTTTGAGCAATCAGCAAATAGTTATTAAGTGGGTATGCAAAAGATAGAGGTAAAGGGAGAGAGGAAAAGGGGAATAGTGGGTGAGGAAGAAGAAACAGATCCACACCTAGTAGGATGAGGACATATCCTAGAAAAACATTGTTAACCAAATCTCCTCTTGAACTCTATGATTGACAAATAGATGCTACAAGCTACCAAAACGAACAACTTTAGCAACTAATAACTAGTGTTTCCTCAAGAATCATCTGCTAGACTGGTAATTCTCTGAGCTTGATCTAATCATTTGGGGGAAGTTTGTCGTTTGAGGAAGATTCATCACTTATAATTGAAGCTAATCCATCATCTTTTAAATCACAGAGAAGGAGTTTCTTTTTTCCACCGGAACTTTCTTTGAACATTTATTAATGATACTTCCCAATTACAACTTTATAATGAGTGTCAGCATATTCTTTGAGGACTTTCAGTTGAAAAAACTCTGTGGCAAACAATTTCGGACCATCTACCTAAACTGCAGTAAACCATGTGAGTATCTGAGGCTCCCCAGTTCCCTAAAAACAAACTATTTCATTCCAGCCTTGCACATTTAAACTCAAATTGTGGAAGATAAATAAAACCAGTCCTCCCTCCACTTGAGGCGGTCAGCCTTGCTATTTTGCGTGTATATCTTTACCAGAATTATATTCACAGACCAGGGGGGAAAAAAAGCCTCAAAATAAAATCCAAGATAAATTTCATGTAAGTCACCACCAGATTTAAATTAGTTACTACTAGTCAGGTACCTATTGTGTACAAATAGCTTTATGTACATTATGTTGAATCCTCATAGCACCTCTATAAATTAGCTACTACTATCTTTACTTTATAAATAAGGAACCTTGAACTCCTAGCTTAAATGAAAGTTCAGGCCAAGAGTGGTGGCTTACGCCTATAATTCTAGCACTCTAGGAGGCTGAGGTGAGAGGATCACTTGAGCTCAGGAGTTTGATACCAACATGAACACAAATAAGACTTCATCTCTACTAAAAATAAGAAAAATTAGCCAAGCAATATGGTGGGTGCCTGTACAGTCCAAGCTATTTGGGAGGCAGAGGCATGAGAATTGCTTGAACCCAGGAGTTTGAGGTTGCTATGAGCTAGGCTAAGGCCATGGCAGTCTAGCCTGGGCAATAGACTGAGACGCTGTCTCAAAAAACAAAAAAGATTTAAGTCCTTTATTCATCTTGAATCAATTTTTGTGAGTAGAGAAAGGTGTGGGTCCAGTTTCAGTCTTTTACATGTGGATATCCAACTCTCCCAACACCCCATTTATTCAATAGGGAGTCTTTCCCCCAAGGTATGTTCTTGTTTGGTTTAAGATGTTAGTTTCATTTCCTGGTTTTCTATTTGATTCCAAATGTCTATGTCTCTATTGTTGTGCCAGTACCAGGGGGTCTTAACCACTCTGGCTTTGCAATACAGCCTAAAATCTGGTATGCTGATGCCCCAGCTTTATTTTTATTAGTAAGAACTGCCTTAGCCATACGGGGTTTTTTCTGGTTCCATACAAAACACAGAATCATCTTTTCCAAATCTTGAAAGTATGGTGTTGGTATTTTAATAGGAATGGCATTGAATAGGTAGATTGCTTTGGGAAGTATAGACATTTTAACAATGTTGATTCTTCCCAGCCATGAAAGAATGGCATTTTCTTCCATTTGTTAATATCCTCTGCTATTTCCTTTCTGAGGATTTAATAATTTTCTTTATAGAGGTCCTTCACCTCCTTCATTAGGTATATTCCTAGGTATTTCATTTCCTTTGAAACTATGGTGAAGGGAGTTGTGTCCTTACTTAACCTCTCATCTTGACTTTTATTGGTGTATACAAAGGCTACTGACTTGTGGACACTGATTTTATATCCTGAGACATTAGTGTATTTTTTTAATGACTTCTCAGGAATCTTGTGGTTGAGTCTTTGGGATTCTCTAAGTATAAGATCATATCATCAGCAAAGAGGGAGAGTTTGACCTCCTCTGCTCCCATTTGGATTCCCTTTATTTCCTTGTCTTGCCTAATTGTATTGGCTAGAACTTCCAATAGTAAAGGTGACAGGGGACAACCTTGTCTGATTTCAGTTCTAAGAGGAAAAGCTTTCAGTTTTACTCCATTCAGTAAAATATTAGCTGTGAGTTTGTCATAGATAGCTTCGATGAGTCTCAGAAATGTGCCACCTATGCCTATACTCTTCAGTGTTCTAATTAGAAAAAGATGCTAGATTTTATTAAATGCTTTTTTCTGCATCTATTGAGAGGATCATATGGTCTTTATTTTTGCTTCTGTTAATACGGTGAATAACGTTTATGGACTTGCATATGTTAAACCAGCCTTGCATCCCTGGGATGAAACCTACTTGATCATGACGTATGACTTTTTTTTCTTTTTGTAGAGATAGAGTCTCACTTTATGGCCCTCGGTAGAGTGCCATGGCATCACACAGCTCACAGCAACCTCCAACTCCTGGGCTTAAGCAATTCTCTTGCCTCAGCCTCTCTAGTAGCTGGGACTACAGGCGCTCGCCACAACGCCCAGCCACCCTCGGTATATGGGGCTGGTGCCTTACCGACTGAGCCACAGGCGCCACCCGACGACGTATGACTTTTTTGATGATAAGCTGTAATCTATTGGCTAGGATTTTCTTGAGAATTTTTGCATCTCTATTTATTAGTGAAATTGGTCTGAAATTCTCCTTTTTAGTTGGATCTTTTCCTGGTTTTGGTATCAGGGTGATGTTTGCTTCGTAGAACGTGTTGGGGAAGATTCCTTCCTCCTCAATTTTTTGGAATAATTTCTACAGTACAGGAATAAGCTCTTCTTACTAGAGATTTTACTTTTCTATTTCTAGTTAGTCTGGCCAAAGGTTTGTCTATTTTATTTATTTTTTCAAAAAAAAGATTAAGTTTAAAATAAAGATGAAATTACAATGAGGGAAAATAAAGGCATGCTACTAATTTTTCATACTTCAGGCTGATTTTATATTTTAGCTTTATCTAAAATTGAGAAAGAAGGAGCACATTGACTGTGTGTATACATGTGTGTGTCTAACTCTGATTTTTCTTGGAACCACATTATTTATGTAGAGAGCAAAATGTAATAATATTTTACTAAATAATGTTGAAATATAATTAGTAAGTTAAATGGATATTTTCATATAGCCCATGAATAACAAAAAAATCATGTTTTACCTTGCATATTTGAGCATAAGTTTCTCTCATTTAAAAAAACAACTGTGAGTCATTATTTATATATCATAGTCACTAATTTTAATTAATTTTATTTATCATTTTTAGTAAATTTGTTTTCTGCAATAATTACCATAGGCCAGTGTTAGAATATTTCCATTACATGCAAAAGATCTATCTGCCTGTTTACAGTTAACTTATTACCACCCCCAAGCCAGGCATCTACTAATATATCTACTGCCTCTATGGATTTTATATTTCTAGACATCTCATATAAGTAAAATCATTTTGTATATGGATTTTTTAATTTACAGTAATGTTTTTGAGATGCATCTGAATTGTAGCATATCTCAGTGTTTGGTCTTTTTGATTACTGAATTGCATCCCACTTTAGATAGATACTACATTTTATCTACCTATTCTTCATTTTATAAACACTTTTTTGAACAAAAGGTGTTAATGGCATCTTATTGGTGTCCCTTCAAGTATAAAGGTTGTGAATATTGGTGGATTTCAGTTTTTCAAATTTGTTTATTGTATGGATAGTGTTTTTTTGTCTCATATCTGAAAACTCTACTTAACCGAAAATCGTGAAGATTTTTTCTTTATGTTTAATGAAGTGTCTTCTAGTTTACTTTTTTACCTCTACATTTGCAACACTATTTGTCCTAGTACAATTTATTGAAAAGAGTATCATTGAACTACCTTTGCACATTTGTTAAAAAATGAATTGACCATAAGTATAAGAGTTTATTTCTGGAGTATAAATTCTGTTCCTTTGGTTGATATTTGTATCTTATGCCAGTACCACACTGTTTGATTACTTTAGCATTGTTGTAAGTTTTGAAATTGGAAAATATAAGTCCTCCATCTATGTCTTTTTGTAAAATTGTTTTGGCTATTCTGGATCTCTTGAATTTCCCTGTAAATTTTAGCATCAGCTTGTAATTTACTGAAAACAAAAAAGCCTATAGAATCTGGATAGGAAAAACAAAAAATAAAAAAGAATCTGGATAGAAATTGTATTAATACTATTGATCAATCTGGGAAGATAGACCATCTAGGAAATGTTATCATAAAATCCATGAATATGTAATGTCTCTCCATTTATTTAGACATTCTTTAATTTCCATCAATGATGTCTTATGGTTTCAGTATTGAAGTCTTGCATTTTTTTTGTTAAATATATTTCTAAAGTGTTTTGCTGCTATTATGAATGGAATTATTTTCTTAATTTTTTTTTCTACTGTTCCTTGCTAACATGGAAATATAAATACCTTTTTGTATATTGGTCTTATTTTCTATGAACACATTCAACTAATTTCTTAGTTCTAGCCGGTTTTTTGAACCCCTTAAGATTGTCTACATACTGGATGGACTATGCTGTTTTTGAGTACAGTTTTACTTCTTCCTTTCAAAATCAAAATTTATTTTATTTCTCTTTTATTTCATTTTGCTGGCTAGAACTTCCAGCACAATATTGAATACCAGTGGTGAGAACAGACATCCTTGCCTAATCCTAAACTTCATCTGGAATGAAAAAGGAGCCTGAATAGCCAAAGCAATCTTAAGCAAGAAGAACAACTAAGGAGGTATCACATTACCCTACTTCAAATTATACTACAAAGCCATAGTAAACCAAAGCAGCATGGTACTAGTATGAAAGTACAGACTTAGACTAATTGAACAGAATGGATAACTCAGAAATAAAACCATCTACTTACAAGCAACTGGTCTTCTACAAAGCAAACAATAACACACACTGGAGAAAGGAAGCCTTGTTCAATACGTGATCCTAGAAAAACTGGATACCCAAATACAGAAGAATGAAACAGCACCTCTATTTCTTGCCATATACAAAAGTTAATTCATGATAGATAAAATAATTATGTGACACCATAACAAATCTAGAAGAAAACATGGGGAAAACTCTTCTAGACATTGGCCTAGACAAAGAATAGATATATATAGTCCTCAAAGGCAATATTGCAACAACAAAAATAAATAAATGGGACATGATTAAATTGAAATATTTGTGCACAGAAAAGGAAATAATCAACAGAGTAAATAGCCTCCAGAGTGGAAGAAAATATTGGCAAATTATACATCTGATAAAGGGCTAATATCCCAAACCTACAAAGAAAAAACTCAAATCAGCAAGAAGAAAACAAACAACACCATTAAGAAGTGGGTAAAAGACGTAAGTGTAAGTTTTTCAAAAGATAGACAAATGGCCAAAAAACACAAAAAAGTGCTCCACTTTGCTAATTGCACACACACCAAGGAGTACTAAGCCATAAAAAGGAATGAAGTAATGTCTCCTGCAGCAATTTAGATGGAATTGGAGACCATTATCCTAAGTGAAGTATCTAAGGAATGAAAAAACAAACCCACATGTACTCAATGATAATGAAGAGCTAATCAGTGGTCACACAGGGGAACAACGAGATGCAAAGGTCTTCGAAAATCAAGAAGAGAGCCAAGGGGAGAGTAGGAGAGGTTGCCGCCACAGCACTCTATTGAGGGCACATACTGACACTCTGTCTCAAAAAAAAAAAAAAAAAAAAAAAACCTACCTGTTTTCACTGAACAATCAATGAACACTATTCAACTATCAATGAACACTATTCAAGTGATAGACACACTAAAAACCCCAATCAAAGCATCCTACAAGATATCCATGTAACAAAAACGTTATCCCCCTCTTAATATTTGGAATTTTAAAAATGAAGGAGAAACTAAGACTTCCCAGATAAACAAAAGTTGATAGTTTTATGCTAGGAGATCTATCTTACAAAAAGTTCAATGAATTTCATTTAGCTGAAATAAAATGCCCTTGGACAGTAAATTTAAACTTTATGAGGAAATAAATTGTTAAAGATAGCTACATAGCAAATATAAATGCCATTATTATTGCATTTTTTATAATTCCTTTTTTCATGATATCATTTAAAAGAAAATGCACATAATAAGTCTATGAGTTTTGAGTATACGTGCATAAAATTATAATTTGTGAAGATAACCTAAAGAATAAGATGTGAAGCTGTACTAAAGCAGAGATTTTGCATATTTCTGAAAGTAAGTTGGTATTAATTTAAACTAGTTTTTGAAAACAAATTTAAGACATCAAATGTCATTTCCATGGTAAGCATTTATAAAAATATACACTGAGAGAGAATGAGAAAGGAATTAAAATGATATGCAATAAAAAATCAGTTAACACAAAAATAGGCTGTAATGGAGAGTCTAAGGAACAAAAAATATATGACATAGAAAACAAAAGGCAAAATGGCAGAAATAAGTCTTTATCAGTAAATACTTCACATAAGATGAATTAAACTCTCCAAAAAGCATACATTGGCAGAATTTAATTTTGGAAATGATGCAAATATATACTGTTTTCAGGAGACTCACATTTAATCCAACAATACTCAAATAGTTTGAAATACGAAGAATAAAAAGACATCCATTTCAATAGTAACCAAAAGAGAGCTGGGTTTGGATATGCTATTATAATATCAGACAAAACAGATGTTAAATAAAAAATTTTTACAAAAGACAACAAAGAGACATTACATGTTGATAAAGTGTAAGAAGTTATAAATATTTAAGTCTGTTTGAACTTAATAGGAAAGCACCAAAATATATGAAGGAAAAATAGAATTGAAGGGAGAAATTAGTTCTATGACAATCGTTGGAGACCTCAATACATGGCTTTCAATAACAGAACAAGTAGATAGAAGGCCAATCAGGAAACAAAGGAAAAGAATAACACTCTAAACCAAACGGGCAAATAATTAAATAAATAAATAAACCAACTAGACCTTACAGATACTCACTCAACAGCAACAGAATGTCATATTTTGCCATGTACAATGTGCTCCCAAGTACAATGTGAACCTACATTTTTGGCCCAAACTTTAAGGAAACATTTTTTCATTTTAATTTTTAATTCCAAAATTTATTTTTGTATATTTTGGTACTTGCTTTTTGTATTATAAGGGAATTTTTTAAATATCAGTTAGGTTGATAGCTTTTGCCTAAAATGTATGAAGAGAAATATGTCACTCTTTGTTGATGCAAAATGTGAGTTCTCCATTTTACATATGGATATTGTTATTGCCTTCTAGAGTTATACTTTGAATACATAAGCATAAATAAAATATTGATAATTTAAAACATTTATGTAGTTATAGAATTAGTACTTCCCATGTGTAACATGCATCCTTATTTTCTCTCAGATATTTGGGCAAAAAGAAGTACATTATACCCCGCAAAATACAGCACATATTTTTCTCAAATATACATGGAACATTCTCCAGGATAGACAATTACATGGGCCACCAAAAAAAAAAAAAAAAAAAAAATCAACAAATTTTAAAGTATTAAATTCATACAGTCTATCTTCTCTGACAATAGAAAGAAATTAGCAAATGAAGAAAAATTTTAAATATGTAAATGTATGGACATTAACACATGCTTAAACAATCAGTGAGTCAAAGAAAGAACCAAAAGGGAATGCAGAAAATAGAGAGAAAAAAATAACAAAATTAATGGATGCAGTTAAAGAGTCCTAAAAGGGGAATTTATTGCTATAAATACATAAATTTAAAAAGAAAAAAAAATCTGAAAGAATAACCTAACTCCACACTGTAAAAAGAAAAAAATTCTCAAAGAATAACCTAACTTCACACTTGAACTAGTAAAAGGAAGGAAAAAACAAAGATTAGAGCTAAAATAAGCCAGGTAAAGAATTGAAAAAGAAAAAATTAAATTAATGAAACCAAAAGAAAAGATCGATAACATTGACAAAATCAAAAAAAAAAAAATTTGACAAAATCAGAGCTAAATTGTCTAAGAAAGGAGAAAGCATAAATTACTAACAACAGAATGAAAGTGGGAACCTTATGGAAATAAAAAGAATTATAACAGAATACTCTGAATAGGTGGGGCATGATGGCTCGTGCCTGTAATCCTAGCACTCTGGGAGGCCGAGGTGGGTGAATTGCCTGAGCACAGGAGTTTTAGACCAGCCTGAGCAAGAGTAAAAGCCCATCTCTAAAAACAGCTGGGTGCTGTGGTGGGCACCGATAGTCCCAGCTACTTGGGAGGCTGAGGCAAGAGAATTGCTTAAGCTCAGGAGTTTGAGGTTGCTGTGAGCTATGATGCCATAGATCTACCAAGGGTGACAAATGAATCTCTGCCTCAAAAAAAAAGAAAAAAACTCTGAATAATTATAAGCCAACAAATTAGACAATGACAATAAAATGAATACAGTTCTAGAAACATACAATCACCATAACTGACTGAAATGCAAATAGAATATTTTAATAGACAACTAAAAAATATTGAATCAGTAATCAAAGACTCTCAAAAAAGGAAAGGTATTAGGATCAACAGCTTCACTAGAAAATTCTACCATGTATTAAAGAATAATTAGTTCAAATTCTTTCCAATTTTTTCCATACAACAGAAAAGGAGGAAAGATATCTTAAATCAGTTGATAAGACCTTCATTACTCTGATAGCAAAGCCAGTTAAGAAAAGACTATAAAAGAAACCTCTAGACTAGTATCCATTATTAGTATAGATATGGAAATCTTTAACAAAATACTAGCAAATTGAATCCAGTGGCACATTAAAGAATTGTATTATACATCATGACAAAGTAGAATTTATCCCATGAATGCAAACGCAGTTTCACATATGAAAATAAATCATTGTCGTACACCACATTAATAGAATAAAGGCATAACACACAAATATGTTTATGGGTGCAGGAAAATTCTGTAGTAAAATCAACACTGTTTCATGCTAAAAACACTTAAGTTTGAAACAAAAGGTAAAATCAACTGAACTCAGTAGTTCATGCCTATAATCCTAGCACTTTGGGAGACCAAGCTGGAAGAATCACTTGAGACTAGGCATTTAAAACCAGCTTGAACAATACGACAAAACCCTGTCTCTTCCCCTCATATTAATTTGAAATAAAAAATAATTTTAAAAAATAGAAAAATTGGCCAGCTACTCAGGAAGTTGAAGCAAGAGGATCTCTTATGCATAGGAGTTTGAGATTACAGTGAGCTACAATGCCACTGCCCTCTAGGCCAAGCAACAGAGCAAGACCCTTGTCAAAAAAAAAAAAAAAATTGATCATTGTAATTAATTTATAAGAATTAATGTGAAATTATGGATTTGTGAAAAGCCACAGCTAATAACATACTCAATGAGTGAAAGACTGAAAGCATTCCCACTAATTTTAGGAACACAATAATAATGCCTACTTTTACCACTCCTTTATCATATTATAATGGAAGTTCTAAGCAGAGAAATTAGGCAAGAAAAAGAAATAAAAGGTATCCAATTTGGAAAGAAAGAAAAACCTCTATTTGCAAATGACATGACCTAATATATAGAAAAGTCCAAAGAATATACACAAAAAATATCTTTGAGCTAATGAAGGAATTCAGTGAAGTTGCAGGATATCAGATCAACACACAATAAACTGTTGTTATCTCTACACTAGTAATAAATGATCCAAAAAGAAAATAAAGCAATATACCAAATCATCGAAAATTAAAAATTTAGGAATAAATTTATTGAAAAAGGCAAAGATTACACTGAAACCTACAAAACATACTGAAAGAAATTAAAGAAGACAAATAAATGGAAAGGCAGCCCATGTTCATGGATTGGGAAACTTAATGTTATTAGATGCAGTGCTGCTCAAAGCAACCTACAGATTAAGTGCAATCTCTATCAAAACCAAAATGGCCTTTTTTGCAAAAATGGAAAAGCAGATCCTAAAGTACATATTAGCCAAAATAATATTTTTAAAAAAATAGAAGATTCACACTTCCTAATTTCACAACTTACTGCAAAGCTACCGTAACCAAAACAGTGTGGTAATGGCATAAGGATAAATGTATAGATTAATGGAATAGAATTGACGTTCCAGACATAAAACCATGGTCAATTAATTTTCAGCAAGAGTGCCAACACCATTCTATACAGAAAAGAATTGTCTCTTCAACAAGTAGTGCTGGAAAAACTGAATATCCACACACAAAAGAATCATCTTTGACCTTTAGCTCACACTAGACACAAAATTTAACTCAAAAGGAAACAAAGATCTAAAGATGTGAATTAAAACTATCTAAGTCTTCTAAGAAAATATAGGGATGACTCATGACCTAGGATATGGCAATGGTTTATTAAATATGACACTGAAAGCACATAAAAGAAATAGAAAAATATCCCTCACCAAAATTAAAAACTGTTATACTGTCGTAGCTCAGTGAGTAGAGCACTGGCCACATACAGCAAGGCTGGTGGGTTCAAATCGGGGCAGGGCCAGATAAAACAATGACAACTGCAACAACAAAAATAGCCAGGCATTGTGGAGGGTGCTACTTGGGAGGCTGAGGCAAGACAATCGCTTAAGTCCAAGAGTTTGAGGTTGCTATGAGCTGTAACCCATGGCACTCTACCGAGGACGACATAGTAAGACTCTGCCTCAAAAAAAAAAAAAAAAAAAATTGTTTCATCACAAAGGACACTATCAAAAAAGTGACAGAGGCTCGACACCTGTAGCTCAAAGGCTAGGGTGCCAGCCACATACACCAGTGCTGGTGGGTTTGAACCCAGCCCGGGCCTGCCAAACAACAATGACAACTACAACAAAAAAAATAGCCAGCCATTGTGGTGGGCACCTGTAGTCCCAGCTACTTGGGAGGCTGAAGCAAGAGAATCACTTAAGCCCAAGAGTTGGAGGTTGCTGTGAGCTGTGACAGCACAGCACTCTACTGAGGGCAACATAGTGAGACTCTGTCTCAAAAAATACAAAAGTGAAAGAGTTATGCATGGTAACATACAATAATCCAAATATTCAGGAAGCTGAAGCAGGAGGATCACCTGAGCCCAGGAGTTTGAGGCTACAGTGAGCTTTGATTGGTGCCACTACATTTCCACGTGGGCAACAGAGCAAGACCTTATCTGAAAAAGAAAAAAAAAATGTGAAAGGATAACCCACAGATAAGAGAAAATATTTGCAAATCATATCTTTAATAAGTGTCTAGCATCTAGAATGTACAAAGAATACTTACAACTCAACAACGAAAAGACAACCCAGTTTTAAAACAGGCTAAGAACTTCAATAAACATGTCTCCAAGGAAGACATACAAATGGTTTTTTTGAAATGCAACTCAAAATCACAAAGAGTTATCAATTAGCCTCATGTAGATAGCTATAAGCAAAATCAGAAATACCAATGGTTGATGAGGACATGGAAAAATTGGTACTTTTATACATTTGGCGAGAGGGATTTAAAATGTTGCCAATACTGTGGGAAACAGTTTGGAAGTTCCTCAAAAAGTTAAATTTAGAATTCCAAAAAATAAATAAATAAATGATTATTTCTTAAAACTAAAAAAAAAAAAGAATTCCAATATCACTCAGCATTTCCACTCCTGACTAATTTGTCTGAAAGAATTGAAAGGAAGTGTTCAAATAGATACTTGTAAACAACTTTTCATGGTAGCATTTTTCATAATAGCCAAAAAGTGGAAGCAATTTAAGTGTCCACAGATGAATGGATAAATTAGATGTATATTCATGAAGTATAATATTATTCAGCAATAAAAATAAATGAAATACTGATACATGGTACAATGTGGATAGCTTTGAAAACATCATGCCAGACACTGACGGCCACATATTGTGTGATTCCATTTATATAAAATGTCCCCAGTAGGCAAATCCATAAAAACAGAAAGTAGATTAGTGATTGCCAGGTGGAAAGAGACAATGGTGACTGCTTAATGAGTATTGGGTTTTCTTTTGAAGGGATGAAAATATTCTAGTGGGTATGTGTGCACAACATTGTGAATGTCACTAAGCGGTACACTTTTAAAAAGGCAAATTTTATGTTTTATACATTATAATGAAACATACATAAATTTCATTTCTGTATACAGGATAAATTAGTCAAAAATACAGTTCTTATAAAAAGAAAGTGAATGTATTATCTTCACATCTCAGAGATGCTTCCTTTTCTCATATACAGAATTCAGCTGTTGGTATTAGTTAATTTTCTCTGTAGCAAAATCAAAAACTATCAGCTTAGTTTCTATAGCCCATTTACATTTTAGACAATCTATTGTTTTCTTCCTTATAAGTATTACTTCTTCCTGTTTGTGGAACAAAAAATATTTTCCCTTTAAAAGTCCTTAAGGACATCTAACCCCAGTGAGAATGGCCCACATCACAAAATCTCAAAACTGCAGATGCTGGCGTGGATGTGGAGAGAAGGGAACACTTTTACACTGCTGGTGGGACTGCAAACTAGTACAACCTTTCTGGAAGGAAGTATGGAGAAACCTCAAAGCACTCAAGCTAGACCTCCCATTTGATCCTGCAATCCCATTACTGGGCATCTACCCAGAAGGAAAAAAATCCTTTTATCATAAGGACACTTGTACTAGACTGTTTATTGCAGCTCAATTTACAATCGCCAAAATGTGGAAACAGCCTAAATGCCCACCAACCCAGGAATGGATTAACAAGCTGTGGTATATGTATACCATGGAATACCATTCAGCCATTAAAAAAAATGGAGACTTTACATCCTTCGTATTAACCTGGATGGAAGTGGAAGACATTATTCTTAGTAAAGCATCACAAGAATGGAGAAGCATGAATCCTATGTACTCAATTTTGATATGAGGACAATTAATGACAATTAAGGTTATGGGGGGGAAGCAGAAAGAGGGACGGAGGGAGGGGGGTAGGGCCTTGGTGTGTGTCACACTTTATGGGGGCAAGACATGATTGCAAGAGGGACTTTACCTAACAATTGCAATCAGTGTAACCTGACTTATTGTACCCTCAATGAATCCCCAACAATTAAGAAAAAAAAAAGTCCTTAAGGATATTCTTCATGGTTTATAATAATGGCTGGATATATCATAAATACTTGTATTTTGTATGCTTTATTTAATTGCTAAGCATTGTGTTCACAGAGGCTCAGCCTTTGAAATTCATTGAATATGTAGTAAAATTATCTCCTACCAAAAATGATTATAAATTAAAGGGAAAATCACCTAAAAACTTTTATGATAACCATAAATAACCACAAATGTCAGGCAAGATCAAATAAGATATTGAGACAATTACTTATTTTCTATATTCTATCTTATAATTTGTTTTTGATTGTTTATTTCTTAATATTTGGCATCATCTTACACTTTGTATTAATTTTTAAGTAAAACTATCTCTCTTATCATTTTCAGTTATCCAGAACAATATCTATAGTTTTGGAGAACGTGGGATTGCAAAGTTTTTGATTGCATTGGCTACCATGGGTTTATTTTTTCTCCTCTTACTTTTGTGTCTGGAGTCTACATGCTGGAGCCTGAAAAATTTTGTCTTTCACAACATTATTTATAATTTCTATAAGAAATGCATAAAGTGGAAGGTGAGTGACTAACATAGTCTTTAGATACAACTCAAAAAAAGCTCAACATTAGACCAGAATGTATAAATTTACACCTAACTTGATAAAGAAAATATCATTCATTTATATCTAGACCTAGCTGGGACTCATCTGAATCATAATTTTCTTATCTTAGTCTGAGTTTCAAGGTCATAAACTTTAGAATCCTCTGACTGCAAGAAAGTAATCCATTTAAGTACAGTGGATTAACTATGATAGAAAACACCATCTTTGATAAGTATTTGTTGTAATTATGGAATTGACTTCTTTAAAACTGTATAGGATTATTGGCCCTCATGGCCTCTCCTTTCCTGCAGTGGGAGAGCAAAGAAAACTAAATACTAGAATGAGAGCCTCGTTTTCATGTTAAATGAGCTCTAAGAAAGTCCAGCTCTCAAGGCAGGTCTGCTATTCCAAGATTACAGCTCTTGTTGGAAAAGATTGGAACCCTGAAAGATGAGATGAAGATATTCAAGTTGATGACCCAAATATCGAAAATCCCTAGATTGTCCTAAACCCTCTGAGTCTCAGAGTGCCTCATTCCTCTCTGTTAAGAAATTTAGCACTCCCTCCTCAGATGGAGAAAATACAAAGGCCTCCCTTACAAAACAGCATGTGCCTATTCCCAACTGTTAATTACTCTCAGTAATTAGTAGACACAGTAAGGATCACATAAGGAAGGATATAAACTGTAAAACACCATCTTCCAACTATATCTAGTTGATATTCACAGAACATACAACTTAAAAGTAATAGTGCACATGAAACATCCACCAAAGAGAGACCATTCACAATTGTAAAAGAACTGAAATAATATACAGTATATTTTCTGGTGATAATGAAATTAAACTACAAATCAACAACAGAAACATAGCTGTAAAATCTCTAAATATTGGGATATTAACACACTTTTCTATAACCTATTTGTCAAAGAAGAAGTTGTATAGGAAATTAGAAAATATTTTGAACTGGAATGAAAATGAAAACACAACATTTCAAACTTTGTATGGTGTACCAAAGCAGTGTTTTGATGGGGAATTACAACCCTAAATGTTTATATTAGAAATTAAGAGTGAGGGCAGTACCTATGGCTCAGTAAGTAGGGCGCTGGCCCCATATACTGAGGGTGGCAGATTCAAACCCGGCCCCAGCCAACCTGCAACAAAAAATAGCCAGGCATTGTGGCGGGCGCCTGTAGTCCCAGCTACTTGGGAAGCTGAGGCAAGAGAATCACCTAAGGCCAAGAGTTGGAGGTTGCTGTGTGATGCCATGGAGAGCGACAAAGTGAGATTCTGTCTCTACAAAAAACAAAAAAGAAGAAGAAATTAAGAGTGAGGGGGAAATGGGCAGGGGCAAAACCCCACCTCATGGATACAAAGAGTGTATGGGCAAGTTTCAAGTGATGGGCATTTTAATAGCCCTGAGTTAAGCCTTGTATCAAAAACATTTGTACCTCCTTAATATTTTGAAATTTAAAATTATTATCAAGTCAATAATTGAAACTTCTACTCCAAATAAATTAGGAAAAGAAGAGCTAAATACATTCAGAGCAAGCATAAATAAATATATATATATATAAATAAGAGAAGAAATGATGGAAGATTCAAACAAAAAATCAATAGAGGAATGTTATTGTATGCAACCAAAACCTAATTGTTTGGAAAATGATTAGAATTGATAAACATCTAGCCAGGGTAAATATGAAATAAAGAGAGAAGACATGTTAATACCTAATATCAAGACAAATCAGATATTACTACAGATCTCACAGATACTAAAAGCCATTCTATGATCATAATTTGACACTTTTGATGAAATAGAACAATTCCTAGAAAGACAAAACTATGAAAACTCAAGTAGAAATAAAGACTGGAGAGACCTATTTCAATTAAAGAAATTTAATGCATAATTTAAAACCTTTCACAAAAGAAAACTGTAAGCCTGTGTAATTTCACTGGTGAATTCTGCCAAACGTTTAAAGAAAAAAAATAGCATCAGATATATGCACTCTCTTTCAGAAAGTAGGGGAGAAGGAAGAATTCCCCAACTTATTTTATAGAGCCATCATTACCTTGATATCAAAACTAGAGGGGAAAAAAAACTATGAGAAATCAATATCCGTAATGAACACAGATATAAAAGTCCTCAACAAAAGTTCCATGGATAGAATTTAAGAATATATAAAATGAATAATATACCTTGAACAAATGAGGTTTATTCCACAAATGTAAGAGTGGTTTAATCTTTGAAAATAAATCAGTGTAACTCACAATCTTATGGTCTCTTGAACATGTTTTCATAGTAACAAATCACACCAGACAATAATTAATAGTTAACAATGGGGCCTCTTTTTTCCATGAAGTGTCCATATTATTGGCAAGAACATTTTGGTTACTCATAGCTGTAAAAACTTGTTCCTGATAATAGTTTCCAAAACGAATCATATCAGTACAGGAATTTGGTAGGAAGGCTCTTAGAAATTAAGATTATACCCTCAGTTTAAACCAGATATCTAAAGACTATCCACCTCTGTGATCCTTGTCTTGAAAATATAGGCCCTAGTGTCAAACAAGGTAATCCAGGAATATGAGGATGAAGATATAGAAAATGAAAGGAAGAAAGTTCTGGAATTGTTTCAAACATTAGAGAATACCCCAGTGCTGCTTAAAGAACTTATAAAGGTAAAGTTGTTTAGTTACTAGTATTGCCCTGAGCTTTAACTCACCTTTCTTGCCAAGAATTTATTGGTGATACTCTAATACAGTGGTATTCTCTGTAAGATCTATCCACATTCTGGTTTTAAAAAAACCTGAAGGCTAAAAGAGGGAAAGGTCTGGTCCAACTGTTGACCGATAGCAATTCATAGGGGCTGAGGTTGTGATTGTGGTTGATCTATAATCAATACTTCAGTACATTGTGGGATTTTTTTTTAATTTTCTCAGGTTTATTTTAAGTGTCCAGTTGTAAAAGCTGTAAGAAACATCTCCCTTGTAGTCAATAATTCAGAGTGCTTTGGGTTACTTGGATTAAATGGAGCCGGAAAAACCACTACATTGAAAATGTTGGCTGGAGAGGAGACCACCACCTCTGGAGTTGTGTTAATTAACGGCATCAGCGTCACTGAAAATATCAGAAAGGTATTTTTCATCCTAGTCACTGAGTTGATGCTTTGAGGAAGGAGGTAACCAGGCAAGTAGATGAGGGACAAGGAAGAAAAGCTGAGGGAATTGAGGTATAAATATTCTTTTCTCAAAAATAACAGACTCCAGGAAGAGTAATACACATGATGGCATACTGTATTTGGGAAATGGCAAGCATTCTTTATGGATGAACCAAAGAATGAGTATCTGTATGTGAGTCAAACAAAAACAAGAAGAGCAGTAATTGCATTAACATGCTGTGACATAATTAGGGATTAATATAAAGCAGCCATTAGAAAAATCAGTTATAGAAGATAGTAAGAAAATGGAATTGATAGGATTTAGTTTTCATTTGGATGTAGGTTATAAAAAAAAATAAAAAGAGCCCAAGATATTGCCCACATTATCTACCTTGAGCTAGTGAATGAGTGAAAGTTCCATGGTAAGTACAGGAGATGAGTGTATTTAGAAGAGCATATTTTGAGCTTAAGGTGTCTGTTGCGTATCCAAACAGGAGAACAGCCAATAGACAGTTGGAATCCATGATAGTGAATTGATATAGAGATATAAATTTGAGATATATCAAAGTACACATAAAATTTGTGTGAAAACAGATGAAATAATGGACGAGGAGTATATATAAGAAGAAGAAAGACATGGGCTGAATCCTGAGGATTATTGACATTTCTAAGATATGGACAGGAAGAATAATGAGAGAGAGAATTTAAAAACGTTGATGAGTTATTTAAGAGGAAAATGTAGGTAAAGTTTATCAAGCCAAGTGAGCAATAATTCTCTTTTTTTTTTTTTTGTAGAGACAGAGTCTCACTGTACCGCCCTCGGGTAGAGTGCCGTGGCGTCACACGGCTCACAGCAACCTCTAACTCTTGGGCTTACGCGATTCTCTTGCCTCAGCCTCCAGAGCAGCTGGGACTACAGGCGCCCGCCACAACGCCCGGCTAGAGCAATAATTCTCAAGAAGTAATCCTAGCATTCTGGGAGGCCAAGGCGGGTGGATTGCTTGAGCTCAAGAGTTCAAGACCAGTCTGAGCAAGAGCAAGACCCCATCTCTACTAAAACTAGAAAAACTAACCAGGTGTTGTGGTGGGTGTCTGTAGTACCAGCTACTTAGGAGACTGAGGTAAGAGGATCTCTTAAGCCCAAGAGTTTGAGGTTTGCTATGAGCAATGACCCCATGGCACTCTACTCAGGGCAACAAAGTGAAACTTTCTCTCAAAAAAAAAAAAAAAAAAAGGAAATGAAATAGAGATCTCATGCATTAAAAAGCATTCACTAGATTTCACTGAAGCCTGGACTGTGGGGTGAAAAATAGATGAGGAAATAATGAGCATGCACTTCCTTTGAAGGAAGACAGGTATGAAACAAAGGAGGGATAAAATTATACCTGGAGTTTAAGTAGATGACAAGGATAGGCTTGTAATTTTCAGCAACTAGAGCATATTTGCATAGTGGAAAACGCAGTAAGCATGCAAAAAATATTAAATTATAGCAACAGGAGATATCTGAAAAAAGAATGCATTCATTCACATGGAACTTAAATAAAAACAATATTAAAAGGCATTCAAGTAAGGCATCTCATTTCTCTTCTACCTAACTTTGCCTCATTTCTTCTTATGCCCACACAAAAAGTATATTTATCACTCTATAGTTTTTTTATGCATATACAATCAAATATAAAGATCTATTTTCCATTTTATTATACAAAAGCTAGTATACTATATACAATCTTTTTTACCTTACCAAATTGCTTTATATGTGGTTATATGAATTTGCACTACCCTTAGTAATGTTTGAGAGTGTGTGTTTCTCTATACTGTTGACAAAAGACTATGCAATCTGTTGGATTTTTTGGATTTTTACTAGTCTGGTAGGTTTTTAAAATATATTTTATTTTTTATTTCACATATGTATATATTTGTGAGGTACATAATGGTGTTTTGATATATAATGTATAGTGATCAGATCAAGGTAATAAGCATATCCATCATATCAAATATTTATAACTTCTTTCTGTTGGTAACATTCGATATCCTCCTTCTAGCTATTTGAAACTACAGTAGAAGTTGACCACCCAAGAGACTCTTAACAAACTGGTCAACATACAGAGGTGGTCAGCATAAGGAGCTAGGCCTATTATACTGGTATGTTCACATGCTATATGTTTGGTCTATGAAAATTAGGTCAACTTAAGATAGTTAATGTAGAAAAATGGTCAACTATGGAGGTTCTACTGTATGTATTATTAACTATAGACATCCTAAAGTGGTATGGAATGTAGTCTTCCTATCTGGTTGTAATCTTGTAATCTTTAAATCTCCCTTCTCCCCTTCCCAGCCTCTGCTATTGTCTATTCTATGAGATCGAAATTTTTTTAGCTTCCATGTGAATGAGGACATGGAGTGTTTAACTTCGTTTGTTTTACTATAGTTTTGTTCTTCCTGTAAATGAAGTTACATAATTTTGTTAGATGATTAAAATTTATTTACATTTCCTTTCTTGTGAATAGTCTATTCCTACCCTTTATACATTTTTTAATTGTTGACATTTTTCTTTATTAATTCCTTAAAATTCTTCATATATGATTAACTTCTATAATACGAGTTACAAATATATTTTGTATTTGCCTCTTCTTTTCACTCATATTGTTTTTGCCCTGAAGATTCATTTACATAGATAAATATATCAATCTTCTCTTTTATGGCCACTTCATTCCAAGTCATAGCTACTGTGAAACTCACTAAACAGAGGTCACTGGAAACATTCCTATAGTGAAACGAAGTTAGGTTGATTTAGTTTGCTGCAGCACAGGAAGACGCATACCAGAGGGGAGTCTGGGAAAGAGAACAGGGACTTTTTATAGGATGTGGGCTTGTTCTAATCATTAGAAAGAAGTGAAGATTTGGGAAATTTGTTGATTATTGTGATTTTTAACCAGGAGGCAGACAGGTCACTGGAAAAATTCGCTGTTTTCTTGTTGCTATTGTTTGTTTGTTTTTGAGACATTGTAGTTCACAACAACCTCGAACTCCTGGGCTCAAGTGATCCTCTTCCCTCAGCCTCTAGAGTAGCAAGAACTATAGGCATATAGGCACCTGCCACAACACCTGGATAGTTTTTCTCTTTTTAGTAGAGGTGGGGTCTTGCTCTTGCTCAGGCTGGTCTCAAACTCCTGAGTTCAAGCAATCCACCAGTCTCAGCCTCCCAGAATGTTAGGATTATAGGCGTGAGCCACCAAACTTGGCCCTATCACTGAAAAAATAAAAGCAGCAGTCACTCAGGTCAGTCAGAAGAGAGGGCTGTCATTTTTTGTGATTGCAGAATGTCCTTTGTTTCAGCCATAGTCATAAAGAGGCCATATCTATCTTATTTCATTACAATCACTGAGTTGCCTTGCCTAATTATTATTGATAATCTGTGGCAATTATTTACGTTCTGCCTTGTATAATATGTTTCTGAGATAGATTCCTTGTTAGATAAATCATGTTAAGAAATTAGCTACTTATTTTCAATGGTTATAAATTTTGTCAAGTTTTTTCACTGTCTATGGAGAAGATTGTATATACATGCAGAAGCATGATAAAATGCTCAATATCACTAATCATCAGGAAAATGCAAATTAAAACTACAATAAGATGTCACCTCATTTCAAATACTGACCCATAATTTAAAAAGAAAAAAATAATCACTTCATACCTGTTAGACTGGTTATTATCAAAAAGGCAAAAGATAGGCTTGGGGCCCATCATTCAGTGAGTAGGGCGCTGGCCACATACATGGAGGCTGGCAGGTTTGAGCCTTGCCTGGGCCTGCTAATCAACAATGACAACTGCAACCAAAAAATACCAGGTGTTTTGGCGGGTGCGGGTGTCGGTAGTCCCAGCTACTCAGGAGGCTGAGGCAAGAGAATCACCTGAACCCAAGAGTTTGAGGTTGCTGTGAGCTGTGATGTCACAGCACTCTACTGAGGGCGAGGTAGTGAGACTCTGTCTCAAAAAATAATAATAATAACATAAGCTAGAAAACTTCAGGTTTTCAATTTCTTCCATGTGATGTGTTTGCTCAGTGGAATAGTTGGCGTGGGTCTAATGCTTATGATTACCCTCTTGATTCAGCTTAGGTCAAGAATTGGCTATTGTCCTCAGTCTGACTCTCTGATGACTCACATGACAGGACGGGAATTACTGAGCATGTATGCTAGGCTATGGGGGGTCCCTGAGCCAAGTATTCACGACTATGTGGAAGCTTTTTTGCATTTAGTATACCTGAAAACCCATGCTGATGAGTATGTCTACACATACGGGTAAGGCATTATGCTGCTGTAATTATTAAGCTACCTACTTATGTTTCTACTGTTTGGAATGAATGCCTGCAAACTCAACCCAAAACCCCGTCACACAGAGACAATTACTGTGAGATAAGCTAATGTCTTGTCAAGGTTCAGATATCTGGAATGGGGCAGATCCCACTTATGTGATGTTAACCTCTTGCAGAAATAGGCCATAGCATTTGCATTTCAAAAATAAAAGTACCTTCATCCCTATCTTCCTATGGCTTTTGTCTCCCCAAAACAAAAATACTTCTTGAATAATGATGCAGAAAAAAATGACCAAAAACAAAGACAATTACAGTGAAAATGAGTTGTTGTATACACTTGGACTTAAGTCTGCTACTTTGTTAGTCATATCAAGTCAGTATTCTGGTTGGATGAGCTAGTTTTGTTTCATGTATTAATGACATGTATATTCTTAGCTTTTTCTTCTGTCTCTTTTATGACCAAAAAGTGGAAAGCGTAAACGTAGACTGAATACAGCTATTGCTCTAATGGGAAACTCTTCAGTTGTCTTCTTGGATGAGCCATCAGCTGGCATGGACCCAGTCGCCCGGCACCTACTCTGGGACGCAGTTTCATGGATATGTAAAACTGGTAAAGTTATCATCATAACTTCCCACAGGTATGACCCAGTGAGAAGCTTGATTGGAAGTTATAAGGGATTACAGTGGGTATAGAATGGAATTATTTAGAGCCAGGAATAGGGGTCAGGGAATTTATCTAAGTATATGACTACAGAGGAGGAACTATAGGTAAAGGCTTAAACTTCTAAAGGAATTAGCCAACAATCCTCAGTTCTGGAATCAAAAAGTAAGAGAAGATAGGAAGTAAAGAAGCTGTTCCTTTTTTTTTTTTTTTGAGACAGTTTCACTTTGTTGCCCTTGGTAAAGTGCTATGGCATCATAGCTCACAGCAACCTCAAACTCTTGGGCTCAAGAGATTTTCTTGCCTCAGCCTCCCCAATAGCTGGGACTGCAGGTGCCCACCACAACACCCAGCTATTTTTAGAGGCAGTCTCGTTCTTGCTCAAGATGGTCTCAAACCTGTGAGCTCAGACAATCCACCCACCTCAGCCTCGCAGAGTGCTAGGATTACAGGCGAGAGCCACTACACCTAACCCAGGGAGCTGTTCCTATTGAGGATTTAGGCATCACCTACTTTGAATTTTAAAACAGCCTCTTTTCAAATATGACCTCAGTGGTAATCATCTGTAATAAAGGCTTTCAATTCCAAGCCTTATAATTCTGGCTGTGTTGGAAAGGCAGAATTTACACTCTGAAAGGAAGTCTCTCAGCTCTATCTCCTTTGTCCTTTTAGCATGGACGAATGTGAGGCCTTCTGCACTAGGCTAGCCATCATGGTGAAGGGGAAGTTCATGTGTCTAGGCAGCCCTCAGGAACTCAAGAACAAGTTCGGTAACATATACACTCTGGCTGCAAAGATTAAGATTAATACAGAGGAAAATAAAATAGAAGAATTCAAAGAATTCATCAAAGCTGCTTTCCCAGGTACTATATGTAGGCTTATTTGTGGCAACTGTGTTAAGTACTATTTGTTGTTCTGACAAATCCTCAATTTTTGTGGCAACTGTGTTAAGTACTATATGTTGTACTGCAAATCCTCAATTTTTTCAGTGAGGTACTAAGTGCTTTTTGAATAATTGAATAATTTTTCTATGAACTTATCCCTGATTATGCAAAGAAGCTTTCACAAAATAGCCTTGGCTCTTACCAATCTCTTGTGGAAGTCAACTAGCAAGATAAAATTGTTCACGTGTTCTCATCTAGAAAGAGATAAATTATGGAGGGTAAGTCTCTTTTTTATCCTTGATCATTCAGGTTTCCTTCTTTTAGAGGATGTATTCCCTGCCTTTTCCTGATTCCTGAATTAGACAATGCTTATAAAATACATATTAAAAACAGTAAACTTCCTATTCTCTTTTCAAGGAAATAATCTGGATGTGTAACAATAAAAATCAGTCATTTTGCTAAATGCCCCTCTGTGCACAATGTATGCTAGCAATAGCACAGTCATTTAAGCAAGCAATTATTTCTTTCTCTTCCCTGTACTTTATTCTAATATTAAACAGAGATACATAAAACTTTTTAACAATTTTGGCTTGATTGGTGTCCACCTTGTATGATCATCTTGTCAATAATGTGGTGGTCAGTGTCAAGGCTCAAGATGAAAACCACGGAGGCTATAGCAATGGTGAAGCAATAAGTGGTATTGGCCTATACTAAAGAAGTGACTGCAAAAATGGAAACAAGAAAACGGAGATCATAGATAGATAGAGGATAGATAGATAGATAAAAATGGGCAATGCAAGAGGAGAAACCACTATGTGGGAAAGATAATTCAGTATTATAATGGTTATAAAGTACCTATGAGATATTCAGATTAATATAGCCATTTGTTGAATATTCATTTAATAATATTTATGATATTTATGGAGCACTTACTGTATGCCTAAATTAATTATGTAAAGAATCATATATATTATGAGCAAATCTAATATCCTACTCAACCTAAAAGGGATGGTGGACACCAGAAAAACTGAGAACAGACTGGTCCTGAAGTAGGTGAATACAATAGCCTGGTTATGAAAGTATGGTCTCATACAGTATGTCTAAATATAAGGTTGCCAATTGACCACCCTTTCCTATCTTATCCTTAAGCAAATTAACTGTTTCAAATACAGTTTTCCCCATTTAAAGATTGCAGAAAAGAAAGGAAACAGCATGTGACCTATATGCAAAGATTATCCAGAAAAATAGGAAAGAAAAATATAACACATAAAAGGTAACTTCAGTTTAAGATTAGGAGCTGGAAAAAAATGTTAAATAACTACTTCTCTCACCTGTAATCCTAGCACTCTGGAAGGCCGAGGCGGGTGGCTTACTTTGAGCTCATGAGTTGGAAACTACCCTGAGCAAGAGCGAGACCCCGTCTCTGAAAAATAGCCAGGCATTGTTGTGGCTACTTGGGAAGCTGAAGCAAGAGGATAGCTTGAGCCCAAGTTTCAGGTTTCTGTACAGAATGAAACCCACTGCACTCTACCAGGGGCAAGAAAGTGAGACTCTGTCTTAAATAAGTAAATAAACAAATACTTCTCCCTAAAAACAAAGAATTTCAGTGAAAATACATTATTTTTTCAAGACCACAAAGAAAAGAGTTCCATTTTCTACAGCATGGCAAGTTGTATTCTCAGAAAGATGAGCCATTTTACAAATTCTGTAAGCTTTCATGTTTAAAAACTCTCAGAACTAGGAATAGAGGAAAAATTACTCAACATAATAAAGGGCATTTATGAAAACCCACATCTGACATAATTCACAATGGAGAAAGACTGAAAGCTTTCTCCATTAAGATCAGGGACAAGGGGAGAGCAGAGAGAGAAAGAAGGAGGGAGGTGTGGGGAAAGGAAGAACAGAGAGAGAGGAGGCGGGAGTGGGGTGGGGCCTTGGTGTGCCCCACACCTTTGGGGGGCAAGACACGATTGTAAGAGGGACTTTACCTAATAAATGCAATCAGTGTAACCTGGTTTCTTGTACCCTCAATGAATCCCCCACAATAAAAATAATAATAATAATAATTACCAAATAAAATAAAGTGAATGGGAAGCTAAAAAAAAAAAAAGATCAGGAACAAGAATACCTGCTTTCACAGATGCTATAACCTGAGACTTTGTTGAATTTATTTATGAATTTCACAAGTCTTCGATGGAGTCTTCAGGGTTTTCTAGATACAAGATCGTATCATCAGCAAGCAAGGATACTTTGATCTCTTCCCTGATCTTTTTTTCTTTCTATTTCCTGATTGCTTTTGCTAGGTTTTCAAATACATGTTAATTAGAAGAGGTGCCAATGAGCACCCTTGTTTTGCTCCAGTTCTTAGGGGGGAGGTTTTCAACTTTTCTCCATTCAGTATGATGTTGACTGCTTTGTCATACATGGCTTTTATAATTTTAAGGTATGTTCTTTCTATGCCTGGTTTGTGGAGGGTTTTTATCATGAAAAGGTGCTGGATTTTATCAAATGTTTTTTCTCCATCTATTAAGATGATCATATTTGTTTTTGTTTCTGTTTATGTGGTTAATCATGTTTATTGATTTGCATATTTTAACAATCTTTGCATCCCTGGGATGAAACCCTCTTCATCCTAATAAATTATCTTTATATTGTGCTGTTGAATTCGGTTTTCTAGTCTTTTGTTGAGGATTTTTGCATCTATGTTCATAAAAGAAATTGGTATGTAGTTTAACTTTTTGTTGTGTCTTTTTCTGGTTTTCATATTAGGGTAACACTGGCTTCATAGAATGAAATAGGCTTCATAGAATGATAAGATCGCCTCCTCTTGATATAGAATAGTTTCTATAAGGTAGGTACCGCCTCTTCTTTGTGGGGTCTGATAGAATTTGCCTATGAATACATCTGGTCCAGGGCTGTATTTTGTTGGGAGATTTTTTTTTTTTTTTTTGCTACTGCTTCAATCTCATTGCTCATTATTGATCTGTCAGTATTTCTGTTTCTTCCCGATTCAGGTTTGGGAGGTTATGTATTTACAGGGAATTGTCCTTTTCTTCTAGATTTTCTAGCTTGTTTGCATAGAGGTTTTCATAATTTTCACAGATGATATTTTGTATTTCTGCAGTATCAATAGTAACATCTCTTTTTTCATTTCTGGTTGAGCTTATTTGAGTTCTATCTCTTCTGTTTCTTGCAACTCTAGCTAGTGACCTATTCATTTTGTTTATCTTTTCAAAGAACCAACTTTTTGTTTTATTAATAATTTGGTGGGGTTTTGTTTGGTTGGTTTTGGTGTTTGTTTAGGGGGGAGGTTGTTTGTTTGTTTGTTTTGGTTTCCATTTTATTTAGCTCTTCTCTGAGCTTTATTATTTCTTTCTTTTGCTGGCTTTGGGTTTGGTTTCCCCTTCTTTTTCTAATTCCTTGACATGTGACATTAACTTATTAATTAGTGATCTTTGTCTTTTTGAGGTAGGCACTTAAGGTCCTATGGACTTTTCCCTTAGGACTGCTTTTACCATATCCCATAGGTTTTGAAAGCTATGTCTCCTTTGTCATTCAGTTCGAGCACTCTTGATTTTCATCTTACTTTCATCATTGACCCAAGGGTCCTTCAGTAGCAGGTTGTTTAATTTCCATGACTATGTGTAGATTTGAATGTTTCTCTTGAAATTTATTTGTACTTTATTCCACTGTGGTCTAAGAAGATATATGGTATGATTCTATTTTTTTTTATTTGCTAAGATTTGTTTTGTGTGTCCTAAAATATGATCAGTGTTGGAAAATGTCCTCATGCTGATGAAAAATATGTATATTCAGTGATTTGGGAGTAGAACGTTCTGAAAATGTCTTTAGGTCCATTTGTTCCAGAGTTCTATTTAAATCCATTGTTTACTTATTTATTTTCTGCTTCAATAATCTGTCTAGTTCTTTCAGTGGAGTATTGAAGTTCCCAGCCATAAAGATAGTACTGTTTAGCAAATTTGGTGAATTAGTGGAAGACAGTGTCTCAGGCTGAAAGGGGAAGTCTCCATATTTTTAATGGCTGAATAGTATTCCATGGTATACATATATCACAGCTTGTTAATCCATTCCTGAGTTGGTGGTCATTTAGGTTCTTTCCACATTTTGGTGATTAAAAATTGAACTGCAGGCTTGGCGCCTGTAGCTCAAGTGGCTAAGGCACCAGCCACATACACCTGAGCTGGTGGGTTTGAATCCAGCCTGGGGCCTGCCAAACAATAATGACAACTGTGACCAAAAAATAGCTGGGCATTGTGGCAGGCACCTGTAGTTCCCAGCTACTTGGGAGGCGGAGGCAGGAGAATCACTTGAGCCCAGGAGTTAGAGGTTGCTTCGAGCTGTGATGCCACGGCACTCTATCTGGGATGACAGCTTGAGGCTCTGTCTCAAAAAAAAAAAAAGAAATTGAACTGCAGGGGGAGGAGTAAGATGGCGGACAAGTAACAGCTTCCTTGCAACTGGGCACAGTGACACTGGAGTGAGAAGATGCTAGGCATCTCTGGCTAGTGGGATCTGTCTAGAAACATCCCTTTGGGGACACAGGGAGTCAGCAAGAGACTTCTGGACCCCATGAGAAGGACAAAAGCAGTGGAGAACTGGCAAGTGATTGCATGTATCCATTCATCTGATCCTGCCAGCAGCTGTAAGTACAGCAGCCAGTGAGATTGCAAACTGGAAAGGCCTTACTTGTGAGCTGTTTTTTGTTTGTTTGTTTGTTTGTTTTGTTTTGTTTTGTTTTTGGACTTAGCACTCAGTTCAATTACCTTGGGAGAACTTGGGCAAGAGTGCAGAGGACTTTAAGCATTGTCTAGGGCCCCAGACTGCCCTGCTGAGCCAGATGAAGCTAATAGTGTTCAGCTGTGGGCCAAGCACAGCCACTGTGGGAGAACTGCCCTGGCAAGCTCCACCCTCAGGGTTGCAGAGTGAGGATCCAGCAGGAGACCTTTGGCAAGTAAACTAGTGACTGAACAGTCTAAAAGTGGGGACTGAACCACCTTACAGCCTTGGCTCTCAGGGGCATAGAGTGAGACTGGTTTTGGCACACTGGGTAGCAGACAGCCACTTCAGGAGTGATCCCAGTGACAAGTGCTTTCCTGGGAAAGCTTCTGCTTAGCCAAGGTTAACAGTTTAAAGTGACTTTTAAGTTGTCATTTTTAAATCTCTCTATGGAGATTTAGGCTCTCCACCCTCTGGGGTTTGAGAAATCAGCACAGGCCTCCAGTCTCCAACTTGTATAGCTGTATCAGCATTATGATTAACATCCCATACCCCCAGAAGATCACCTGTTGCCCAGAAAACATTCAGCAAGATATATATACTGCTTTGTTTTCGGGGGGGGGGGTTAATTTCAACATTTTTCCCTCTAGAGTTTTCTTTTTTTTTCTTTCTTTTCTTTCTTCATTTTTCTAGTTTAAATATAATTTCCCATCGTTGCCTTCTTTAACAATTAGAACTTCATTTTTGCTAGTGTTTCTACCCCAGTTGTTTGGTTTTTTCCCCCAATTTTAACCCATAAAGTTTTCTGTTTGCTTGTTTTTGTCTGATTTATAGCATTTTTGTCTTTCCTCTCTACTTGGTGGAGGTGGGGTACTCTGTCTGAACAGGCTGGCAAAGAGCTGCTGACCTCAATGGCACCACCCAACCCAGCATCCCCAGAGATTGGGGGTTATTAAGTTTGAGTCAAAACACCTTACTGTACAGCTATATTGCTCCTGTCCCCCTCTTTCTGTGCTTCACTTCTTTTTGTCAATATTCCCTTTTACCCACCCCCTCTCCTTTCTCTTTTTTCTTTTCTTTTTTTTTTTTTTTTTTTGTTTTTTCCTTTTTTCCCTTCTTGCTCTTCAATCTTCTCATCCTTCTGGGCATGTACCAAAAGGATTCATCAAAACCCTAGTCCAGAGGCATGGTAACTAAAGAGCAAGAGGAAGTGAAAGGAAAATTAGGGCAAAGAAACAGGTAAAAGAAAACACTCATCAGGAAGAATCAGCAGAAAATCCTGGCAACATGAAAAACCAGTCCAGAGCAACCCCCATAAGGGACCATGAGGTAGCTACTGCAGAGGATTCCACCTATAAAGAAATGTTAGAAATGACAGAAATGGAATTTAGAATACAGATGATGAAACAATGAGGGAAACTTCTGATAAAGTGGAAAATAACCGAAAGGAAATCCAAACACAGAATCAAATAAGAGACGAACGATATGAAGAATATAGAAAGGATATAGCAGAGCTGAAGGAACTGAAGCAATTAGGGAACTTAAAGATGCAATAGAAAGTATCAACAACAAGCTGGGCGTTGTGGCGGGTGCCTGTAGTCCCAGCTACTTGGGAGGCCGAGGCAAGAGAATCGCTTAAGCCCAAGAGTTGGAGGTTGCTGTGAGCTGTGTGATGCCATGGCACTCTACTGAGGGCCATAAAGTGAGACTCTGTCTCTACAAAAAAAAATAAAAAGAAAAAAGAAAGTATCAACAACAGATTAGACCATGCAGAAGAAATAATTTCAGAGGTAGAGGACAAATCTGTTGTGATAACTCAGATAGTTAAAGAGGCAGGAAAGAAGAGAGAGAAAGAACATTCACTGACAGAATTATGGGACTTCATAAAGCATTCAAACATACGAGTTATAGGTATCCGAGAAGGGGAAGAAGAATGCCCCAGGGGAATGGAAGCCATATTAGAGAATATTATAAATGAAAATTTCCCAAATATCACCAAAGATTCTGACACACTCCTTTCAGAAGGATATCGGACCCCAGGTCACCTCAACTCTAACCGAGCTTATTAAGACACATTGTGATGAACCTGTCCAAAGTCAAGACAAAAGATTTTTCAAGCTGCCAGGAGTAAGTGCCAGTTGACCTACAGGGGCAAATCCATCTGGGTGACTGCAGACTTCTTTAATGAAACTTTTCAAGCCAGAAGACAATGGTCATCTACCTTTAATCTACTTACACAAAACAATTTCCAGCCCAGAATTTTATATCCTGCTAAGTTAAGCTTTAAAATTGACAAAGAAATCAAATCATTTACTGATATACGAATATTGAGGAAATTCGCCACAACAAGACCAGCTCTACAGAAAATATTTCAACCTGTGCTACACACTGACCATCACAATGGATCAAGAGCAAAGTAAGAACTCAGCGATTAAAGGACAGAACCTAACTTCCACACTGATGCAAAAGATAAAACTAAGCAATGGACTCTCACAAAATAAAATACACTACTACACTTAACAATTATCTCAATAAATGTTAATGGCTTGAATTCCCCACTGAAGAGGCATAGATTGGCTGACTGGATTAAAAAACACAAGCCATCCGTTTGCTGTCTGCAGGAAACACACCTCACATCAAAAGACAAATTAAAACTCAGAGTTAAAGGTTGGAAGTCAATTTTTTAGGCAAACGGAATTCAGAAGAAAAGTGGGGTTGCAATCTTATTTTCAGATACATATGGATTTAAAGCAACTAAAGTCAAAAAAGACAAAGATGGTCACTTTATATCAGTCAAGGGAAAAATACAACAAGAAGACATTTCAATTCTAAATATTTATGCACCCAACTTAAATGCTCCCAGATTCTTGAAACAGACCTTACTCAGTCTGAGCAATATGATATCCTATAACACATAATAACAGGGGACTTTAGCAGTCCTCTTACAGAGCTGGACAGATCCTCTAAACAGAAATTAAACTAAGAAATAAGGAACTTAAATGAGACCCTAGAACAACTGTGCTTGATAGATCCATATAGAACACTCCATCCCAAAGCTAAAGAATATACACTCTTCTCATGGGCCCATGGAACACTCTCCAAAATTGATCATATCCTAGGACACAAAACAAACCTCAAAAGAATCAACAGAACTGAAATTTTACCTTGTATCTTCTCAGACCACAAGGAACTAAAGATGGAACTCAACTCCAACAAAAACATTCAACAGAGATGAAGAGGAGGCGGAGGCAGTGACGGAAGAGGCAGAAGTGGGGGTAGGGATCCTGGAAACTTGAGCAGGGATGGTAGGTGGTTTGGACACCCTGGGCCAGTTGTTTCCAGAAAGGGTTTGACTGGAGGAACCTCTGGAGCAGCTGTTGGCTGGCTCCTCTGACTAATGGCATTTGAGATACATGGGCCAGTGGCAGTGAGGGCATCTGATCCAGAGGGAGCCACTCTAGAGGCCAGGCTACCAGCACCATGGGCCAGTGTGTTACAAGTGCAAGAATCCCTCATCAAACCTGTGGCAAGTCAGGTGGGGATATCCTCATCAATGGGACCAAGAAGGCGGAGGCTACCACTGAAGCCTGCCAGCTACCAACATCCTCGGGAGGTGCTGGGAGGGAGTCTTAAGTCCAATGCTGAGGAGTCTTTCTTACAGAGATTGGAAGAACTTAGGCGCTACAAGGATGAGTGGGAGAATACAATTTGGGGGGAAGGCATGGAGCGCTTTTGCAATGACTTGTGTGTCAACTCCACAGAATTTAGAGTGCTGCTCATAGCTTGAAAGTTCCAGGCTGCAACCATGTGCAAATTCACCAGGAAGGAGTTTTTGATGGCTGCAAAGCAATAAGTGCAGCCAGCATTGAAGGAATCTGTGCACGGTTCCCTAGCCTCTTAACAGAAGCCAAACAAGAGGATAAATTCAAGAATCTCTACCAGTTTACATTTCAGTTTGGCCTGGACTCTGAAGAAGGACAGTGGTCACTGCATCGGGAAATAGCCATTGCCCTGTGGAAAGTAGTCTTTACCCAGAACAATCCTCCAGTTTTGGACCAATGGCTAAAATTCCTAACAGAGAATCCCTCGGAAGTAAAAAATAGGAAAGTATATCTTAGTTGTTATTTGACAAATTTATGTGGGAAAGATAAGAAAAGTAGAAAGATCTTTAAAAAGAGAGAGAGAAAAGGAGAAAGGGAAAGGAAAGAAAGAATAACAGAGGTAGGAAAACTGTAGCAAAAATGAGCCCTTGTTATTGAAGAAAGTAAATATGGAAAAAATAAAAATACTATCAAATAACACAAAACAAGCAAAAATAATCTTGAGGGATAAAACTAGGGGGGAAAGAATAACAGGAGCAGGATAACTAACAAAATGGTGCCCTAGCTACTGAAGAAGGAAAAAATGAAAAATTGTAATTACAAAAAAAAAAGAAAGAAATCTAGGGGGAAATTTTTGAAAAAATAATTTTTAAAAAGGAACAAATACACACACACACACATATAGATATATATTACTTAGACAACAAGTGTTTTTCTGAGGCATGAGATGCTAATCACAACACTGATACAGCTGTATAAGATGGGGGCGAGAAGCCTCTATCTTGCCAAGGAGACCAAGTCCCATCTTCCTGATTTCTTTGCCCTCAATCTCCACAGGGTTGGGAGCCTGAAGCTCTCATCAAGCGGCTTAATAGACACACGTCAACCTTTCCAAACTGTATTCCTTGGCCACACAGTTGCTTTACCAGGAAAGCATGTGTCATTCAAGTCTCCCTATGGGCGGTTGCCCAACTTAGCAGGTGCACCAGAACAGGCCTTGCACTGGGACCTTGCGGGCTGATCCTGCAAGGCAGCTCTCCCACAATGCCTGCATCCAGACAGCAGCCAAACAACAAGCTCTCTACTGGGCCTGGTGGTCAGTCCCAGCCCCTGGGTACGCTTCAAGATCACTTGCTCATTTGTCCAAGCTCTCCCAAGGTAACTCCACCAAGGGCCCAGGTCCAAAAAAAAAAAGCCTGCAAGCAGGCCCTCTCTGTCCAAAAACTGCCAAACCTGCCAGCCTCTGCCAACATACAAGAACTTGCCCTTTATGTGATTCTCCACTGCTCCCAACATCCTCATCAGCTCTTAGAGTCTCCTGCTGCTTCCCTGTGTTCCCAATGTAATGTTTCTGAGCAGGGCCCACCAGTCAGGGATAGGTGGAGTCCCTTCTCCACAATTTCACCACTCTGTAGCTGCAAAGGAGCTGTCTCTAGTCACCATTTTTCTCTGCCCCTCTCCCTACCTTTTGAAATTTTTATAAACTAAGAAATAAGACCATATTTCACAAGGAAGTAAATCTATCGAAATATTTAGGTCACATGTACTAAAGATTACAGCCTTTGGGATTGTGTCAACATTTGTATTAACTGCGTATATTTTCACTTCCTTTGGTGTGGATAATTGGAATGGGAAATACTTGGTAATATTTTAAAACTCTATGAAATACTGGGCCCCTCTCATGTTACTCACCTGTGAAAATCTTTCCTTTTTTAGGTAGCATCTTAAACCAGGAGTATCAAGGGATTATTAGCTACTACATTCCCAGCCAGGAAATTTGCTGGGGAAAGGTGATTGCTTTAATCATACCTTTGTAACATCATATATTAATAGAGGACTTCTAGGAAGTTTTGGAATTCAAGCATGTGGAATAAGAACTGGACATTGGCAGATGGGCAGTAACGTTAAGTTACTTTCCAAAGACCTTTGTAATTTAGTTGATTGAGACTTCTGACCCTAAATTCTATTGGTATTTCATGCTCATCAAGAAAATGGGGATGGAGAACTGCCTCCTCTCCTCTATTTTTCAATCATTTTTTCCTTCTATTTTCTAACTTCTCCCTTTTGTATCTTTTTGTCACTAAGCATAAATTTGGCAGGAGTTGGGGTTAGTAGAATAAGGAAAAAATTCATCTGGAAATATACCAATGGTAGTAAATTCACCATTTTTTTTTTTCTGTTAAAGGTGTTTAATGTTTTGGAGGAAGCTAAAGTGCTGTTCAATTTAGAAGACTATTCCATCCATCAGATATCACTGGAACAAATCTTCCTGACCTTTGCTAATATAGATAAAAAGGAAAACATACAATGAGTAAATAAAGCTGTTATGTGAGATTCAACCAGTGACCCTTCTGTCCTTCTTAGATTGTTGGCTTTAAGTGGAGGCATAGAGGCATATTTCTTTCTTTTTTAAAATCCTCAAAAATTGATAATATCTAGAAACTAAAAGTGAATAGTCTCAAGAAAGAAAGCTTGGATTATGAGTAACTATTTTTTAATAGAAATACTGATCAAAATTACCCCACCTCCACCTTCCAAAAATGAACCTCATGAGTTTTAACTACCTTTAATGAATCCCTCTTATTCACAAATATTTCAGTTTTCAGACTTATTTTATAAGAGCATATAATGTTGATACTATAAAGGAAATAAATTTCTTCCTTGTCCTGTCAGGGTTGCCGGCTGGCCTTAACAAGTAAACAATGAACATAAGACAGATTAACAAAAAGAAAGCATACAAACTTTATTTAGTAATGTTTACACATACATGAGAGCCCTCACAAGCAAAATGAAGATCCATGAACCAATTAGAGCCAAATACATATATAAGGTTGGACAAAGAGTAGTAAATTTTGAAGATTTTAATTTTATTTTTAAGAGACAAGATCTCTGTCACCTATGATGGTGTGCAGAAGTGAGATCATAGATTACTGGCCTCAAACTCCTTAGCCCATCTCAGCATCTGTAGTAGCTAAGACTACAGGCATGAGCCACTGCGCCCACCTAAAGTAGTAAATTGTGAGAACATGACAAGACAAAGGAATTGGGGGGGGGGGATTATAGCAGTTAATTGTGAAAAAATGATTAGGAAACAGTTTAACAAAATTACACAAATTTTTCTCAGCTTAGATTCCCATCTCTGGTGATAAAAATGTCATTCAGCTGTTAAACTGTGAAAATATAAGTGTCAGCAACATCAATCGGGGCGGGGCTGGAACTGAGTGAACCGCCCCACCTTCCATTAAGCATGTGAGGTTGTCAGGCCTCAGCTTGATGATAGAGAGTGGCGGCCTGCCCGAGGAGACATAGATCTCCCTGTGACTCAGGAAGGCGCAAACCCCTGGAGCATCTGCTCATTAGAAGGAACTGGGTTACAGCCCTGCGGGGTTACCAGTGACTGGTGTGACAGAGGTGCAAAGTGGGGAAAATTCATTTGCTGGGTGGGTCCTTCTAACACCATGGAGCACCGGAGTGAGTCATATGGAAGTTGCCAGCAGACTCCTGCTATCTAGTTGCCAGAGACCTTTTGAACTCTCCCACCTGAGACCAGTGCTGACTGGGACAATTGATTTGCACTTCTTGAACTGGGCCAATAACCCAGGACTATCCAAAGTGGTACCCTAGGTGTGTGATTATGGGAAGGTTTGATTTTCCTTTTCTAGTTATTGCCCATGGGGGCCAGGGTGACTTAATTGCTGGTATTACTCCACAGCTGAGACTTTAATCCAGAGTAACTAATTCACTAGGGTAGGACAGAGACCAGCTGAAAACAAGACAGAGCCACTTAGCCCGCACCACACCAAGCAGGTCCCCAGTGTCTCAGGCCATAGCACTGTACAGGTCCCTTGCAAAGCTCTAGGGGAAAAGGTACAGACACCAGTCCCAGCTCTAGGGCAAAGGTCTCCCAGAGCCCCCAACCCAATTTCACCTTATCTGCTCATATAGCCAAATGGTGTAAAATAATCATGGGGCAGAATCAGCAGAAAAACTCCAGTAACATGAATAACCAGAGTAGATCAACACCCCCCACCCCCACCCCAAGAAACCATATGGTGGACACAACTGAAGATCCCATTCATAAACAGATGGCTGAGATGTCAGAAATCCAATTCAGAATTTGCATTGCAAATAAGATTAATAGAATGGAGGTAAAGTTGGAATGAGAAATTCAAGGAGCATTTCAAAAGTTCTCTCAAAATTCAATGAATTCAAAGACAAAATCACCAAAGATTTTGACACATTGAGATGAGAATTTGCAGCCCTCAAAGATCTGAGAAATACAATAGAATCCCTCAGTAGCAGAATGGAGTGGGGAAAAGAAAGGATTTCTGACACTGAAGACAAAGCTTTTGAACACTCCCAAATGCTCAATCCTCCACCACAAACTCACTCAGAAACTTTTGATCAAATTCCAACTTCCACAGTGGCAAGAGTATTAAAAATGTCCATTGGACCTTCAAAAAATTCTACTAGGCTTATCAATATTTACAATTAATGTGAATGGCTTAAATTGCCCTCAAAGAGACACAGGTTGGCTGACTGGATACAAAAACTCGGGCCAGATATCTGCTCCATACAAGAATCTCATCTTACCTTAAAAGATAAATATAGTCTCAGGGTGAAGGGATGGTCATCTATATTTATTTCAGGCAAATGGAAATCAGAAAAAAGCAGGTGTTACAATTTCATTTGCAGATACAATAGGCTTTAAATCAACAAAAGTAATAAAAGATAAGGATAGTTACTTCATATTTGTTAAAGGCAACACTCAACATAATGAGATTTCAATTGTTAACATTTATGCACCCAACCAGAATGCGCCTCAATTTATAAGAGAGACTCTAACAGACATGAGCAACTTGATTTCCTCCAGCATCATAATAGTCAGAAATTTTAACACTCCTTTCACAGTGTTGGATAGATTCTCCAGTAAGAAGCTAAGCAAAGAAATTTTAAACTTAAACTTAATGATTCAACAATTGGATTTATAGACAGCTACAGGACATTTCATCCTAACAAAAATGAATACACATTCTTCTCATCAGCCCATGGAACATCCTCCAAAATTGTCCACATTTTAGGTCACAAGTCTAACCTCAGCAAATTTAAAAGAATAGAAATTATTCTTTGCATCTTCTCAGATCACCATGGAATAAAAGTCGAACTCAGTAACAGGAATCTGCATACTCATACAAAAACATGAAGTTAAATAACCTTATGCTGAATGATAGCTGGGTCATAGATGAGATTAAGAAGGAAAGGGCCAAATTTTTGGAACAAAATGACAATGAAGACACGAATTATCAGAACCTCTCCGATACTGCAAAGATAGTCCTAAGAGGGAAATTTATAGCACTGTAAGCCTTCCTCAATAGAACAGAAAGACAAGAAGTTAAAAATTTAATGGGACATATCAAGCAACTGGAAAAGGAAGAACATTCCAACCCTAAACCCAGCAGAAGAAAAGAAATAACCAAAATTAGAGCAGAATTAAATGAAATTGAAAACAGATCAATAAATCAAAAAGTTGGTTTTTGAAAAGGTCAATAAAATAGATAAACCTTTGGCTAACCAAACCAGGAAAAAAAGAGTAAAATCTCTAATTTCATCAATCAGAAATGATAAAGACAAAATAAAAACTGACTCCTCAGAAATTAAAAAAATCCTTAATATTACAAGAAATTCTATTCTCAGAAATACAAAAATCTAAAGGAAATAGACCAATACTTCTAAGCATGCCACCTTCCTAGACTTAGCCAGAATGAAGTGAAAATGCTGAACACACCTATATCAAGTTCTTAAATAGCATCAACTATACAAAATCTCCCTAAAAAGAAAAGCCTGGGACCAGATGGCTTCACATCAGAATTCTACCAAACCTTTAAAGAGGAACTAGTACCTATATTACTCAACCTTTTCCAAAATATAGAAAAAGAAGGAATACTACCCAACACATTCTATGAAGCAAACATCACCTTGATCCACAAACCAGGAAAAGACCCAACAAGAAAAGAAAATTATAGACCAATATCACTAATGAATATTGATACAAAAATATTCAACAAGATCCTAGCAAACAGAATACAAAACACATCAAACAAATTATACACCATGACCAAGTGGGTTTTATCCTAGGGTCTCAAGGACATTTCAATATACATAAATCTATAAATATAATTCATCACATAAACAAATTAAAAAACAAAGACCATATGAGTCTCTCAATTGATGCAGAAAAAGCTTTCAATGATATCCAGCAACCTTTCATGATCAGAACACTTAAGAAAACTGGTATAGAAGGGACATTTTTTAAACTGATAGAGGTCATCTACAGCAAACCCACAGCCAATATCGTATTGAATGGAGTTAAATTGAAATAATTTCCACTCAGATCAGGAGACAGGCAAGGTTGTCCATTGTCTCCACTGCTTTTTAACCTTGTTATGGAAGTCTTAGCCATCACAATTAGGTGAGAAAAGGTGATCAAGGGTATCCATATAGGATCAGAAGAGATTAAACTTCCACTCTTCGCAGAAGATACGATTGTACATCTGGAAAACCAGGGATTCTACAACAAAACTCTTAAAAGTGATCAAGGAATACAGCAGCATCTCAGGTTACAAAATCAACACTCATAAATCTGTAGCCTTTAGACACACTCATAAATCTGTAGACAATAGTCATGCTGAAAAAACAGTCAAGAACTCTATTCCATTCACAGTAGTGCCAAAGAAGATGAAATATTTGGGAGTTTATCTAACAAAGGACGTGAAAGAGCTCTATAAAGAGAACTATGAAACTCTGAGAAAAGAAATAGCTGAAGATGTTAACAAATGGAAAAACATACCATGCTCATGGCTGGGAAGAATCAACATTGTTAAAATGTCCATACTACCCAAAGCAATATACAATTTTAATGCAATCCCTATTAAAGCTCCACTGTCATATTTTAAAGATCTTGAAAAAATAATACTTCATTTTATATGGAATCAGAAAAAACCTCGAATAGCCAAGACATTACTCAGAAATAAAAACAAAGCAGGAGGAATCATGCTACTGGACCTCAGACTATACTATAAATTGATAATAATCAAAACAGCATGGTACTGGCACAAAAACAGAGGTAGATGTATGGAACAAAATAGAGAACCAAGAGATGAACCCAGCTACTTACCGTTATTTGATCTTTGAAAAGCCAATTAAAAACATTCAGTGGGGAAAAGATTCCCTATTTAACAAATGGTGGGTGGTAGATGTATGGAACAAAATAGAGAACCAAGAGATGAACCCAGCTACTTACCGTTATTTGATCTTTGAAAAGCCAATTAAAAACATTCAGTGGGGAAAAGATTCCCTATTTAACAAATGGTGCTGGGTTAACTGGCTGACAACCCAGAAGACTGAAACTGGACCCACACCTTTCACCATTACCTAAGATAGACTCTCACTGGATTAAAGATTTAAACTTAAGATATGAAACTATAAAAATACTAGAAGAGAGCGCAGGGAAAACTCTTGAAGAAATCAGTCTGGATGAGTATTTTATAAGGAGGACCCCCCCCGGGCAATTGAAGCAGCTTCAAAAATACACTACTGGGACCTGATCAAACTAAAAAGCTTCTGCACAGTCAAGAACACAGTAAGTAAAGCAAGCAGACAGCCCTCAGAATGGGAGAAGATAATTGCAGGTTATGTCTCTGACAAAGGTTTCATAACCAGAATCCATGGAGAACTCAAACGTATAAGCAAGAAAAGAACAAGTGATCCCATCGCAGGCTGGGCAAGGGACTTGAAGAGAAACTTCTCTGAAGAAGACAGGCGCATGGCCTACAAACATATGAAAAAATACTCATCATCCTTAATCATCAGAGATATGCAAATCAAAACTAGTTTGAGATATCATCTAACTCCAGTAAGATTAGCCCATATCACAAAATCCCAAGACCAGACATGTTGGCATGGATGTGGAGAAAAGGGAACACTTCTATACTGCTGGTGGGAATGCAAATTAATAGATTCCTTTTGGAAAGATGTTTGGAGAACACTTAGAGATCTAAAAATAGATCTGCCATTCAATCCTATAATTCCTCTACTGGCTATATACCCAGAAAACCAAAAATCACATTATAACAAAGATATTTGTACCAGAATATTTATTTCAGCCCAATTCATAATTGCTAAGTCATGGAAAAAGCCCAAGTGCCCATCGATCCACAAATGGATTAATAAATTGTGGTATATGTACACCATGGAATATTATGCAGCCTTCAAGAAAGATGGAGACTTTACCTTTTTCATGTTTACATGGATGGAGCTGGAACATATTCTTCTTAGTAAAGTATCTCAAGAATGGAAGAAAAAGTATCCAATGTACTCACCCCTACTATGAAACTAATTTATGGCTTTCACATGAAAGCTACAACCCAGTTATAACCTAAGAATAGAGGGAAAGGGGAGAGGGAGAGGAAGGGAGGGGGAGGACAGGCAGCAGGAGGGTGATTGGTTTGATTACACCTGCAGTGCATCTTACAAGGGTACATGTGAAACTTAGTATATGTAAAATATAAATGTCTTAACACAATAACTAAGAAAATGCCAGAAAGGCTATGCTAACTAGTGTGATGAAAATGTGTCAAACTGTCTACAAAACCAGTGTATGGTGCCCCATTATCACATTAATGTACACAGCTATGATTTAATAATAAAAAAAATTAAATTAAAAATTAAATTAAAAAAAAGAATGGAAGAAAAAGTATCCAATGTACTCACGCTTACTATGAAACTAATTTATGGCTTGCATATGAAAACTATAACCCAGTTATAACCTAAGAATATGAGGAAGGGGGGACGTGAGGGGAGGGGGTGGAGGATGAGCGGAGGGAGTGTGATTGGTGGGATTACACCTACAGTGCATCTTACAAGGGTCCATATGAAACTTAGTAAATGTAGAATATAAATGTCTTAACACAATAACTAAGAAAATGCCAGGCAGGTTATGTTAACCAATGTGATGAAAATATATCAAATGGTCTATAAAACCAGTGTATGATGCCCCATGATCGATTAATGTACACAGCTATGATTTAATAATACAAAATAAATAAAAATTAAAAATAAAAAAGCCTTAGTGAACACATGATTAACACAGTTTTTCTTCCTTTATACCCTAAATTTACCAATGTCAAGAATTCTTTGCAGAAATAGCTCTCCCGACTTGAATCTTAAAATAGCCTTGTACTACACTCATATCTCCCCAGGTTAGTTACCAGCTGGGTAGATGGCGATGAACCATCTGTTGGTGCTCATGTGTTAGGGAGCTGTCTGAGAAAGATAAAGAGACACTTTGAGAGGGATAGGGAACAGGCCAGGCACAGTGGCTCACATCTGTAATCCTAACATGCTGGGAGGCCAAGGTAGGTGGATTGCATGAGCTCAAGAGTTTGAAACTAGCGGAGTCAGAGCAAGGCCCTGTCTCTAAAAATAGTCAGATGTTATGGCAACACCGGTAGTCCCAGATACTTGGGAGGCTGAGGCAAGAGAATCGCTTGAGCCCGAGAGTTTGAAGTGAGGTTTCTGTGACCTATGGTGCCACAGCACCCTACCAAGGGTGACAAAGTGAGACTCTGTCTCAAAAAAAAAAAAGAACAGCCTAACTTGTCTTAAAATTTTTTAGATTTTATGGGTATTATGAAGACTCACTGAACATCAAAAGAACTAGAGCACAGATATCTTCTAGACTTGGCTCCAAATGTTCATTCTGAATAAAATATTAATCCTGAAGTTCCTTTATTATTTTTGCAATTTTAGGACACAAATGATGTCACGTGGATTCTGCCCTTCATATCTGACATCAACCAAAGAAGTGCATATCAAACTTACCTAAGTACCCGGATTATCAGAAGGAATTACAATTTTCTTTTTTTTGAGACCGAGTCTCACTATGTCACCCTCAATAGAGTACTGTAGCATCACTGCTCACAGCAACCTCAAACTCCTGGGCTTAAGCGATTCTCTTGCCTCAGCCTCCCAAGTAGCTGAGACTACAGGCACCTGCCACAAGGCCTGGCTATTATTTTGTAGTAGTTGTCATTGTTGTTTTAGCAGGCCCAAGCTGGGTTCAAACTGCCAACCCCCATGTATGTGGCCAGTGGCCTAACCACTGAGTGACAAGCACCGAGCTTGCAATTTTTTTTTAGACAGAGTCTCAATTTGTCACCCTCAGTAGAGTGCCATGGCGTCACAGTTCCCAGCAACCTCAAACCCTTGGGCTCAGGGCATTCTTGTCTTAGTCTCCCAAGTAGTTGGGACTAAAGGCAAACACCACAATGCCCAGCTCTTTTTTTTATTTATTTTTTTATTTTAGAGTCACAGGTCTCACACTTGCTCAGGCTGGTCTCAGGCAATCCACCCGCCTCGGCCTCCCAGAGTGCAAGGATTACAGGCATGAGCCACCGCAACCGGCAGGAATTGCAATTTAACCAGCCAGCTTACACCCTCCACTGTATAAGGGCGTCCTTCCATAGTATAGCAAACCGAGCAGATGAGATGAAGAGGCTACGCACAATGATGTCTTTTCTCCTAAGAGGAGAAAACACACCAGCCATGGTGGTAGCTTCATAATAGTTTTCCCATCGAGCAAAAGAAAAATATAGCAGTCAAGCAGAAAAAGGGTCCAACTGAAGAGCTGTGGTTTTTGGCTCGGCACCTGTAGCTCAGGGGCTAGGGCACCAGCCACACACACCAGAGCTGACAGATTTGAATCCAGCCTGGGCCTGCCAAAAAACAATGACAACTACAACCAAAAAATATCTGGGCATTGTGGCGGGCACCTGTAGTTCCAGCTACCTGGGAGGCTAAGGTAGGAGAATTGCTTAAGCCCAAGAGTTTGAGGTTGCTGTGAGCTGTGACGCCACAGCACTCTACCCAGGGTGATATGGTGAGACTCTGTCTCAAGAAAAAAAACAAAAGAGCTGTGGTTTTCTGGACTATATTAACACAGGAGCCTTTTGTAAGTCTCACTTAATGGCAAGAAGTCTGCTATTTCTACAAGTCCCTGCTGTCTCTTGTTAAGTGAGATGTGAGATCAATAGTTGCTCTGCAATTCTTTGCCCATTTAAAAGTCTTTATTTTTTTCAAATGGTGTGTTTGTGTGTCCTACATACGAAGAAAAAAATGAAAGAGTTTCTAAAACAAAAGCTGTGTTTGTTTTAATCAGATAGGAAATGCACCAACTGAAGAGCAAATGGGGAAATAAACACTAATTGACTTCAGTTCTTGACCATGTTAAGTAAGGTGTCAAAAGTAACTGTGGACAGAGTGTGGTCCATATCTATAATCCCAGCACTTTGGGAGGCTGGGGCAGGAGGATCATTTGAGTCCAGAAGTTTGACACCAGCCTGGACAACAAAGTGAGATCCATCTCTACAAAAAATTAGCCAGGTGTGATGGCACATGACTATAGTCCTAGCAACTTGGGAGGCTGAGACAGGAGGATCACTGAAGCCCAGGAGTTTGAGGCTGCAGTCACCTATGATTATGCCTATGTGCCAGCCTGTACAAATAAAAAATAAATGAAAACTATGCTCCTTCACATATGATTGACACGATCTTAAACAGTAAACGAATCATACTTCTCTCCATCAAGGAGCTTAAAATCAAAGATAGGAAAAGTGTTGATTATGGTTGAAACCGTTTAACAGTTAGATGGGAGTTCATTATACTAACTTGTTGATGTCTGAAAAGACTAATAATTTTTTTCTTAAATCTAAGTAAGGGAGATAAAGTATAAACTCAAGGCAATACAAGGCACTACAGCTCACAGAAGGGAGAAAAAACTCCAGGCTTACGTGGCTAACGAAGATTTCATTAGAGATAATATTAATATTTGACTGGATGGGATTCTGAGAGGAATGAGAAAGGAAATGCCAACATCAAAATTATGTATTAGGTGGACTCATGATTAATGCCTCTGGCCCTAACAAGAGGGGGCAAGGTAATAAACTGGAACCACCTTCCTCTGGTCTTTTTTGCCCCCCACCATAGCCTCTTTCCCTTTTACATTCTCCCACTACAGCTCAGGGCAGGGAGTTGGGCTCCAGAGTCAAACTGGAACCCACATTAACAAAATTAACAATTAGAGCTTTCCAGCAATGCACTCATTTGGTCTTCTATCTGTACTCTGTATCTGCTTGTTTTCTCTCCCAGGGTTTTCAGTGCCTCCAGTGCAAAAAGCCATTTCAAGGACTCTATTTTCTTCTTCAATAAAATGCTAGAGTTATGGCAGAAATCTCCGCATGAGTAGCAGTCGTGTAGTTGCGTAGGCTATGGCATGTGAAAGTGGTGGATCTGTTCAGGAGATGGCACTCCTACTTTGTAGTTTAAAGCTTAATAGAAATTTTTGCAATGTTGCAGAACACTGGATAGACTCGGGATTTATGATTTATGTAACTGATGTCATGAATTACTATGTTCCAAATCCTACCACATTTCGAACCTAATTCCCCCCCTTTCTAATATTTTGGTCACAGTTATATTTTAAAGTGTGGAAGGGGATATTCTAAGCAGGGTCGTGGGGGGGAAGGATCCGTTTGCATTCAAGCGTGGCGAGTTGAATGACCCTCCCACCTGACTTGAACTCTTTGATGGTGAGGTTCCAATGAATGGACTCTCAAGGATGCCGCTAATTTGAGGGTGGTAATTAAAAAGTACTGGAGACAGAGCTCTGTATGTCATGTTAATGAATTTGAACTTAATCATGAAAAATGTGGGTAAGTCATGAAAATTTTTAAGCGGGCAGTTAACTTGATCAGAGCAGTGATTCCCAAATCTCACTTTCATGATTTTTGCTACATCTCCATATTACCAATAGTTATTTAACGTTTTTAAAGCACCTTTTATAAATGTATTTTATGAGAAACGAACTACTACCGTTGCTTGTCATAATCAAACAGATAAAATTTTAAAATAAAGTGTTTATTCAGTACCAATTTAAAACCTCATGTACAACTAGGGGTACGTCTGTCGCACAAGGGGAAACTCTACTGCAGGATAACAATTGGGGGTAGGGGACAGGAAGACAAAGAAATTGGGTTGACGCCCAGGTTCTTGACTGAGCCTTAAATGATAGAGGGTCAGAGTCAGGTGTATGCGCAGCGCAATTCAGACACAAGCCGAAGAGGACGTTAAGTTTGCCTATTACTAACAACGCTTACACCACCAGCACTTCTGAAACTTTAACGTGCTTACTAATCGCCTCAGGGTCCTATAAAAACACGCAGAAAGGCAGACAGCCAAGAACCTCCAAAAGCCACCTGATTCCTAGGAACCGGATCCAGGACCTACAGCGAAAACGTCAGCCGAAAACACTTGTGGAATCCGGAGAAAGGAACTGTTTCCTGAGCGGAAGAATCCAAAGTGGTGGGGGGAGCTATGATGGCTCTTGTGAAAGTAGTTAGAAAATGATTACAGAACAGATATTCGGGCTAATAAAATAACCTAAAAAGAATTAACCTGAATTGTCTTGTGTATATTTGCTTAGGAAATTATGCGTCTTCCTATTCTGCATCTTAGATGAATTGGACTGGTCCAACCTACCCCAGAGAGCAGTAGAGCGCGATCGGTATAGAGAGAGTCTTCCGGAAGGGGGCGTGCTCGCGGGGAAAGCTGGGAAACTCTCGTCCTCCGCCACCATCTTGCTTTCCTTTAATACGGTGGTGACCGCGGGTCGGAGCAATCTGTAACCATGAAGCTGCTAACCAGAGCCGGATCCTTTTCGGTGAGCGGAACTGCGGGCTTGGGGAAGAGCTGGGAGCAGTGTGTCATCAAGGTGATAAAAGCCGGAGGGACCTGGTTTGGCGTCCCGGGCCTCGGGCTTCGATCGCCCTTCAGCTGAACCCTGCCGGCAAAGTGAGCTGCAGACTGGGTCGGGCAGTAGAGGGTCAGCCGGTGCCGTAAGCAGGAGAGACCTAACGCCGGAAAACATAAAAGGAGGGAGGAGGAATTGAGAACAGAGTTGACACGCCTTGAAGACACTTCTGAAGGTCACTCCTGCACTTAACGTTCCGGAGTAGACTGAAATCCAGGGAGAGTGGAAGGGCGGCGTAGACCTAGCTCCCCACCTTTACCTTAGATGCGGCCTCTGCTCCTTGGTTTATCACAGAGCATCAGTGTCTCCAATGAATAAAAGTATAGGAAATGTGTTAATGCAGATATAAAGCTTATCACAGTGCCTGGAACGTCATTGTTAAATTATTACTGTTTCCTGGAAGTATAAGGTTTGCTTTTCTTGTCTTTTGTTAGAGTGTTCCTCCAAGATAGCCTGTCCTCTAAAGCTGCTTAATGCCCAAATTAAACGTAGCTTACTTTAAGAAAACTCTTTAAGCGTCAGTGTCACTATGGAGCAGTGATTATCTAGAGGAGATGTGGAGAACATTTTTAAATTTCAGCGAAGGAGGATATGCGCCCCAACCCCAGGAACCGTTAGCAATATCTTAGACCAGAGACATTTTTGGTTTTAACAGCTTTTGCAGAGGGTGTCACTGCCATTGGGGGAGGGGGTTAGGGGGATGTTGCTGAACAACCTACAGTGCACAAAAACAGCTACGTACAACAAAGAACTTTTTAGCCCAAAGTGCCTGTGGTTGAGGTAACCCTGCTGGAGGGAAATTGTCCAGACCTAGGAATGGGAATTTCCCTTTGTTTTGTTTAAGTAGCTGTAGCGTGGATTATATAAATCTAGGCTGTAATTGTGTCACCTTCACTTGCTTATACAAACCAATGATTGACAGCCCTTTGAGGGCAGCACAGACTAGCAGAAGGCCTCAAAATTTCCTCCATTCCATTTTCCAATAGAAAAAAAATAGCTCACAGATAACAATTGAAGGAGGCCAGATTAAACAAATTGCAGTAAACTTGTAAGCAATTATTTCTAATTTATTTTAAGTGTGAGTAAACATTAAAACAAAATAATTGAGTAATTGGCTCAGCACCTATAGCTCAGTGGCTAGGGCACCAGCCACATACACCTCGGCTGGGGGGTTGGAGCCCAGCCTGGGCCTGCTGAAACAACAATGACAACTACAAAAAAAAATAAAAAATAAAGAAAATAATCTGTCGTTGTGGTGAGTGCCTGCAGTCCCAGCTACTTGGGAGGCTGAGGCAAGAGAATTGCTTAAGCCCAAGAGTTTGAGGTTGCTGTGAGCTGTGATGCCCCAGCACTCTACCAAGGGTAATATAGTGAGACTCTATTTCAAAAAAAATAATTATTATTATTTAGTAATTGTATAGCAATTACTAGGATAATTGTTCGCTGACTTAAATGGGAGGGATAGATTATGATACAACCAAGTGTCAATGTTGAGACACATTTATGTGGAAAGCACCTAAGTATCAGTTGGTGGTGGAACTATGGATTATTTATATTCGAACTGCTATGCCAATTTATCATAAAATGCACTTTTTGTCTGAAATCACAAGTAGGGATAACTATACCATACCCAGCAAACTAAATTGATGATGATAAAGCAAAGCCAATTGTAATTCATAATTAACAAGTAATACTGAGAGCAAATGCTAACCAGCAGCCAACTTAGCACAGCACTGATGCTGAATGTACAACAAACAGCTTTCTGGACAGTGCAGAGCAGGGGCATTGCAGCCTCTAATGGGAGTCCTTGGGAAACTCCAGCAACTTTGGATCTGGGAGTTTTATTTCCTCCTAGATCATCTCCTCTAGTAACCTCCTGAACCTTAATCATAGTCAGAATGACTTTTATAGCTTGTATATCAGTTGCCAAAAAAGAACTGAAATGAGTGCGTTTTGGATCCATTATCTGGCATTTAAGAAGATCTTTTTACCCTACGAGTATCCCTGTACTGAGAATCTGCTATGGATGAAGCTGTTGTTAATCTCAAGATATAAAATTTTTTATTTAGTCAAAGAAGGTTAAAGACCTTGGTTGTGTGCTCTTAGTATAGCACACAAGAAGAGAGTGAGGACACAGTGGAAAATACTGGGGTATAGAAGAAGTTGGTATACTTTGTCCTTTTTAAAGGTTGTTAAAGTGATTAAGGAGATGAAATCATTTCAGTTGGGAAATAGACAAAGGGTGAGGCTCATGGGGCAAATATGGGAAGCAGTAGGACTAAAACCTACTGTAAGGCAGTCTGACACTTTCAAAAACTAAAAGCATTAGAGCTAAAAAAAGAACCACTTGAACTTTAATAAAATAGTTTTAAAAGAAATTTCAATGATTCTTTACATAGTAAACATAATGAACATAGGTACTTCAGTATTGTCTATAAATCAAATAAATTTTAAGAAAGACTTGGGTTGATTCGTAGGTTATAAATTCATTTTAAATTATACAGCTAAGTCCTCCCTGGAAGTGGTTATTTGCCTTTTTTACCCCTGAACACCTATTGCTTGTGTACACTAATATGCAATGCTTTATATAAAGCACTGTTCTTGTGAGAAGTGTATAACCTATTTTTTTGTGTGTTTAGAGATTTTATTCCCTCAAAGTTGCCCCCAAAGTTAAAGCCACAGCTGCCCCTGCAGGAGCACCTCCACATCCTCAGGACCTTGAGGTTAGTCCCACTGAATTGCTCGCTAAAACCTATACACGCCTTACTCTTCTTAGTCATATAAAGACATTAATTTTATCTCTGTTTGAAATACAGTTCACCAAATTACCGAATGGTTTAGTGATTGCTTCCTTGGAAAACTATGCTCCCGTATCAAAGATTGGTTTGTTCATTAAAGCAGGCAGTAGACATGAGGACTCTAACAATTTAGGAACTTCTCATTTGCTGCGTCTTGCATCCACCTTGGTAAGTATCTTTACTACTTCAGTGTTTGGAAATATTGTTATATGTTGGTCCTAGGAATAAGAACAATTAAAAGCGGTGGCGCCTGTGGCTCAGTGAGTAGGGCACCAGCCCCATATACCGAGGGTAGCGGGTTCAAACCCGGCCTCAGCCAAACTGCGACCAAAAAATAGCCAGGCGTTTGGTGGGCGCCTGTAGTCCCAGCTGCTCGGGAGGCTAAGACAAGAGAATCGCGTAAGCCCAAAAGGTGGAGGTTGCTGTGAGCCATGTGATGTCATGGCACTCTACCAAGGGCGGTAAAGTGAGACTCTGTCTCTACAAAAAAAAAAAAAAAGAAAAACTAAAAGCAATGTCTCTATATTCGTTTCCTTGAGCTGCCATACCAAATCACCATAATCCAGATGGCTTAAACAAAAAAAAGTTTATCCTCTCATAGTTCTAGAGGGTAGAGGTCAAAGTCAAGGTATCACAGGGCCTTGTCTCTTAAGGTCTGTAGAGAAGCAACTTCTTTGCCTATTCCTAGCTTTCGTTGGTTACCTGCAATCCTTCATGTTCCCTGGCTTGCAGCTGCATCACTCCAGTTTCTACCTTTGTTGTCACATGGCTCACCTGTCTGTGTCCAAATTTTCCTCTTATAAGGTCACCAGTCATATTGGATGTGGGGGCCAGGCAAAGACCTTATTTCCCACTAAAGTCACATTCACAGGTTCTGGCTAGGCTTAAATGGAGTTGGAGGAACACTATGATTCTGTCATGTAAAATGAGAAACCACAAGATATTTACCACAGAAAAGCATTATTATTTAAGTTAGTGACTTTCTGAATGTTGGTATTAGAGCATATGAAATCAGTTTTTAAAAACATTTAAGGAGACAGTGCCTGTGGCTCAAAGGAGTAGGGCGCAGGCCCCATATGCTGGAGGTGGCGAGTTCAAACCCAGCCCCAGCCAAAAACTGCCAGAAAAAAATTATTTTTTTTTTAAGGCTGGTAAAATGGCTCACGCCTATAATCCTAATACTCTGGGAGGCCAAGGCAGGTGGATTGCTTTAGCTCATAAGTTCGAGGCCAGCCTGAGCAAAAATGAGACACCGTCTCTACTAAAATAGGAAAACTGAGGCAAGAGGGTTACTTGAACCCAAGAGTTGGAGGTTGCTGTGAGCTATGACACCACGGCACTCTACGCAGGGCAATAGCTTGAGATTCTGTCTCAAAACAAAATTTAAGCACCAAAAATTGAAGGAAAATTGTTATTTCTTTTCATATGCAAGTCTTTCAGAATAGGCTAGAATCCAGTAAGCTTGTGTTTGACAGTGAAATTTTTACATACATGTGCTTTTTATAAAAATCTATACTTTTTTTGTTGAGCTTTGTTTTATAATTCTTAACTACAAAGGATCTGCTGTTAAGTAAAGTTCCTTTTGAATTACATAACAGGTTTTGATATAATGTGATGTTTGGCAAACTGGACATTGTAAAACTACTAAGAAAATCATTCTTTCTTTTTTAAGACTACAAAAGGAGCTTCGTCTTTCAAGATAACTCGTGGAATTGAAGCAGCTGGTGGTAAATTAAGGTTTGTTAAATAAGTAATGGGAAATAAGTCATGAAAATGCTAGAAAATATTCAATTATAAGGGAACTTTTCTCTGTTATTACGATGGATGAGGATTTCTTAGAGCACAGGCTAGGCACAGTGACTGACAGCTGTAATCCCAGCACTTTTGGGGTGGCCAAGTTAGGAGGATTACTTGATACCAAGAGTTTGAGACCAACTTGGGCAATATAGCGAGACTCGATTTCTACAAACAGTTGTTTAAAAATTAGCTAAGTGTAGTGGCTTATGCCTATTGTCTCACCTACTCAGGAGACTAAGGTAGGAAGATCGCTTGAGCCCAGTATTTGAGGTTACAGTGAGCTATGGTGACGCTACTGCACTCTAGCCTGGCAATAGAGCAAGACCTTGTCTCAAAAAAGCCCCAACCAGAGCCCTAGCAGAGAAAATAGACGAATGAATTTGACCATTTCAAAATGTAAAACATTTTTTTTTTTTTTTGTAGAGACAGAGTCTCACTGTACCGCCCTCGGGTAGAGTGCCGTGGCGTCACACGGCTCACAGCAACCTCTTAACTCTTGGGCTTACGCGATTCTCTTGCCTCAGCCTCCCGAGCAGCTGGGACTACAGGCGCCCGCCACAACGCCCGGCTATTTTTTGGTTGCAGTTTGGCCGGGGCTGGGTTTGAACCCGCCACCCTCGGCATATGGGGCTGGCGCCCTACTCACTGAGCCACAGGCGCCGCCCAAAATGTAAAACATTTTTATACTTTAAAGTAAAAATTTAAGTAACCGTCTAGGAGCAGATAATTTGCAGTGTACAGGCATCCTCAAAGATACTACATGTTCAGTTACAGACCATAGCAACGAAGTAAAATTTGCAATAAAAGGAGTCACATTAATTTTTGGGGTCCCTTCCAGTGCATGTAAAAAACACATTGTAGTCCAGGGGTCCTCAAACTACAGCCCACCCTTATGCAGCCCGCCGAGGACATTTATCCGGCCTGCCATGTTTTTGCCACTGCTGTCTGTCTGCTTAGCAGCAGACTGTTCCCGGGCCCGCAGTGCACATGTGTGGAATGTGCACCGCACTCTCCGACTCCCCTCCTTCTCTCTGTCTCTCAACTCCTCCTCTCAGTCTCGGGACTAACTGATGCACACTTGCCTCACTTGTTACGATTAGCAGTGGCAAATAGGGAACCGGACATTGACCATCTCAGCCAAAAGCAGGCCCGTAGTTCCCATTGAAATACTGATATGTTTGTTGATTTAACTTTACTTGTTCTTCATTTTAAATATTGTATTTGTTCCTGTTTTGTTTTTTTACTTCAAAATAAGATATGTGCAGTGTGCATAGAAATTTGTTCATAGTTGTTTTTTTTTAAACTACAGTCCGGCCCTCCAGCCGTCTGAGGGACAGTGAACTGGCCCTCTGTTCTAAACGTTTAAGGACCCCTGTTGTAGTCTGTTAAGTGTACAATAGCATCATGTCTTTTTTTTTTTTCTTTTTTGAGAGTCTCACTCTGTTGCCTAGACTAGGGTGCAGTGGTGTCGTCATACCTCACTGCAACCTCAGACTCCTGGATTCAAGTGATCCTCCTGGCTCAGCCTCACAAGTATCTGGGACTACAGACTCACTCTGCAAAGCCTAGCTAATTTTTCTATTTTTTTTTCTAAAGACAGGATCTTGCTATGTTGCTTCGGCTGCATACCTTAATTTAGAAATACTTTATTGCTTAAAAAAATTGTAACAGTCATCTAAGCATTCAAGTGAGTCAAAATACTTTTGTGGTTGGAGGGTCTTTCCTCAATGCTATTGATGGATCAGAGCAATGACTGCTGAAGTTTGGATTGGCCATGGCAGTTTCTCAAATAAGGCAATAATGAAATTTGCTGTGTTGATTAGCCTAGTTCACAAGATTTCTTTCTATAGGTTGAGATGCTATTTTTTAGCATATTACCTATAGTAAAACTTCTTTCAGAATTGGGAGTCAGTCCTCCCATACTTTGCCACCTCTTTTTCAACTAAGTTCTAAACATTCTAAATCCTTTCTTGTCATTTCAACAACATTCAACATTTCAACAGACTCTTGACCAGGAATAGATTCCATCTCAAGAAACCACTTCTTTGCTCATGCATAAGAAGCAGCTCCTTATCTCGTCAAGTTTTATCCTGAGAATGTAGCACTTCAGTCACATCTTCAGGCTTTACTTCTAATTCTAGTTTTCTTGCTATCTCCACCACCTCTGCCATTACATTTTCCACTGAAGGCTTTGTTTTGTTTCTGTTTTTTGTTTTTTTTGTTTTTTTTTAATAGAAACAGAGTCTTGCTCTTGCCCAGACTAGAGTGCCATGTGTCAGCCTAGCTCACTATAACCTCAAGCTCCTGACCTTAAGGGATCCTCCTGATTCAGTCTCCAGAGTAGCTAAGACTCAAGGCGTAAGCTACCACATCTGGCTGATTTTTTAAATTTTTTGTAGAGACAGTATCTCAATATTTTGCACAAGCAGAATAGATTTAGCATAATTTTAATGGCCCTAGGATTTTCAGAAGGTTAAATGAGCATTAGCTTTATTTTTTTATTTATTTATATTTTTTTGAGACAGTCTCACTTTGTCGCTCTTAGGTTTAAGCGAGTCTCTTGCACAGCCTCCCAAGTAGCTGGGACTACAGGCACCTGCCACAACACTCAGCTTTTTTGTGTTGCAGTTGCCAGTGCTATTTTAGCTGGCCGGGGCCGGGCTCGAGCCCACCACCCTTGGTATATGGGACCGGCGCCCTACCCACTGAGCCACAGGCACCACCCAGTATTAGCTTAAAGTCACCAGCTGCATTAGTCCATAACAAGAGAGTCATCATGTCCTTTTTTTTTTTTTTTTTTTTTTTTTTTATTGTTTGGGATTCATTGAGGGTACAATAAGCCAGTTACATCATGTCCTTTTAACCCAGGCTTTGACTTCTCTCTAGCTATAAAGTCTTAGATTACATCTTTCAACATAAGGCTGTTGCATTTACACTTAAAATCTATTGTTTAGTGGCGCTACCTTTATCAGTGATCATAGCTAGATCTTATGGATAACTTGCTTTATCTTCTACATCAGCACTTGCTGCTTCACCTTTCACTTTTATATTAAGGAGACAGGCACTTCTCTCCTTAAGCTTCATGAACTGGGCCAGGCAGGGTACCTCACCCTTATATCCCAGCACTCTGAGAGGCCGAGGTAGGCAGATCGCCTGAGCTCACAAGTCTGAGACCTGCCTGATCCAGAACAAGACCCTGTCTACTAAAAATATTCAGGCGTTGTGATGGGCACTTACAATCCAGCTACTCTGCAGGCTGAGACAAGAGAATCACTTGAGCCCAAGAGTCTGAGGTTGCTATGAGCTGTGACACCATGGTACTCTATAGGGGCAACAGGGTGAGACTCTGTGTCAAAAAAAAAAAAAAAACTCATGTACTAACACTTTCTAACTTCAGACTTTTCTTCTGCAGCTTCCTCACCTCTCAGCCTTCATAGATGTGAAGAGAGAGCCTTACTTGAGATTAGGCTTCAACTTAATGGAATGTGGTAGCTGGTTTGATCTTCCATCCAGACCTCTAAAATTTTCATCACATGCACAATAAGGTTATTTCATTCTCTAGCACAGCAGTTCACAACCTGTGAGTTGCAAACTGTATTAAAGGGCCACGGCATTAGGAAGGTTGAGAACCACTGTTCTAGCAGAAGGTGGAAGAGGTGGGGAAAAGTGTTTCACTTTCTTAATATTTGAGTATTCATTGGAGTGGTACTTTTAATTTCTAAAAGCTTTTTCTTCTTTTTTTTTTTTTTTTTTTGAGAAAGAGTCTCACCATGTCACCCTTGGTAGAATGCCATGGCATCACAGCTCACAGCAATCTCAAACTCTTGGGCTTAAGTGATTCTCTTGCCTCAGCCTCCCAATTAGCTAGTACTATAGGCGCCCACCACAACTCCTGGCTATTTTTTGGTTGCAGTTGTCGTCGTTTAGCTGGCCCAGACCGGGTTCGAACCCGCTAGCCTGGATGTATGTGGCTGGCGCCATAACCACTGTGCTACAGGCGCCAAGCCTCTAAAAGCTTTTTCATTGTATTCATAACTTGGGTAATTGCTTGGTATGAAGTTCTGGCTTTTAGGCTTTCCCAGCTTTCAGCATACCTTTCACACTATGTTTATAATCACTTCTAGCTTTTGATTTTAAAGTGAAAGATCTGTGACTTCTCCTTTCACTTGAATACTTAGAACCATTGTAGGGTTATTACTTAGCCTAATTTCAATATTGTTGTCTCTCAGGGAATAGGGAGGCCCAGGGAGAGGAGGAACAGCTGGGTGGTGGAGCAGTTGGAACACACACATTTATTGATTACCTTGGATGTCTTTATGTGGACATGGTTCATGGAGCCCCAAAACCGTTACAATAGTATCAAAGATATTTTTCATAGATCAATCACCACAACAGATGTAATGATCATGAAAATTTTGAAATACTGTGAGAATTATCAAAATGTTACAAAGAGGCTCGGCACCCATAACTCAGTGAGTAGGGCACCAGCCACATACCCCAAAGCTGGTGGGTTCAAGCCCGGCCCGGGCCTGCTAAACAACAATGACAACTGCAACCAAAAAATAGGCAGGCACCTGTAGTCCCAGCTACTTGGAAGGCTGAGGCAAGAGAATTGCTTAAGCCCAAGAGTTTCTGGTTGCTGTGAGCTGTGATGCCACGGCCCTGTACCAAGGGCGACATAATAAGACTCTATCTCAAAAAACAAAAAGGGTCGGCGCCTGTGGCTCAAGCAGCTAAGGCGCCAGCCATATACATCTGAGCTGACGGGTTCAAATCCAGCCCAGCTGGCCAAACAACAATGACCGCTGCAAAAAAAATAGCCGGGTATTGTGGCGGGTGCCTGTAGTCCCAGCTACTGGGGAGGCAAAGGCAGGAGAATCACTTAAGCCCAGGAGTTGGAGGTTGCTGTGAGCTGTGATGCCACGATATTCTACCCAGGGTGACAGCCTGAGGCTCTGTCTCAAAAAAAAACTTACAGAGATACAAAGTGAGCACATGCTATTGTAAAAATGACATCAATAGACTTGCTTGACACCAGATTGATAGCCACAAACCTTCAATTTGTAAAAAATATAGTATTTTTGAAGCATAATAAAGTGAAGCACAGTACAAAGAGGTAGGCCTGTATATAACATATAAAGGATTACTATTTGAAAAAAGAAAGTACTACAAATTAGGGGAAAAAACAACTGGAGAAAATGAATGGACAATAAGAACAGGCCGTTCCCAGAAGAGGAAGCCAGAAACACTAGTCTTTTCTTATAATCAATAGTGTAATACCATTTCACACCCATCAGATTTTTTTGTATATCATGTAATGGCAGTGGTAAGGATGATAAAGAATCTCTTATTCTGCTGGTAGGAGTAAAATTTGGTATAACCACTTAGAAACAGTGAATAGTAATATCGAAAAACCTAACAGTTTTTAATCCACACAAAGATATACTTTATAAAGACTGAAACTATATAAATGTCCATCGTTAGGGAAATGGGTAAATTATGGTATCTAAATCTATGTATTGACATAGCAGAACTTAACGAAATATTGTGCAAAAAAGCAAGTTTCAAGATTTCCTTAAAGTATAATACATTATAATTTTTTAAGTAAAATAATACTGTATGATACCTATAATTATGGTTGTTTCTAGAGTTGGAAAGAATAGGGAATTGGCCTGAGAAGGGTACAAAGGGATCTTCAACTTTATTTGCCATTTTTTTGACAATGGTAAAATATACTATGTAACTTAAAATTTACCATTTTTAAGTATGTAGTTAAGGGGCATTTAGCAATATCACCACTATTCCTCTCCAGAACTTTTTTACTTGCCACCTGAAATTCTCTACCCATTGAACAATGACTCCCCATTCTCCCTTTCCCCTCAGCCTCTGACAGCCTGCAAGCCTCCTTTCTGTCTTCTGTCTCTCTGAATTTGACTACTGAAGGTGCTTCATACAAGTGGAATCTTACAGTATTTGTCTTTTTGTGACAGGCTTATTTCACTTAGCATAATGTACTCACGGTGCATCTGTGTTGTAACATGATAGGATTTCATTCGTTTTTAAGGTTGAATTATTTATTTGCTACTTTAAAAAATATTTTTAAATTTTAGGGGCGGCGCCTGTGGCTCAAGGAGTGGGGCGCCGGTCCCATATGCCGGAGGTGGTGGGTTCAAACCCAGCCCTGGCCAAAAACCAAAAAAAAAAAATATTTTTAAATTTTAATTGATTAGTATGTGGGGATTTGTTATATTATTTGCACTGTTTTATACTTTTAAAATTTTCTCTCCAGGGCAGCGCCTGTGGCTCAGTGAGTAGGGCGCCGGCCCCATATGCCAACGGTGGCGGGTTTGGACCCAGCCCCAGCCAAACTGCAACAGAAAAATAGCCAGGCGTTGTGGCGGGCGCCTGTAGTCCCAGCTGCTCGGGAGGCTGAGGCAAGAGAATCGCGTAAGCCCAAGAGTTAGAGGTTGCTGTGAGCCGTGTGATGCCACGGCACTCTACCCAAGGGCGGTACAGTGAGACTCTGTTTCTACCAAAAAAAAAAAAAAAAAAATTTCTCTCCAAAGGAATTGGTTGAATTAATAAGAGCTTATTCTGATTGAGATAATTCATTATGATTTATTTCAGTGTGACTGCCACAAGGGAGAACATGGCTTACACTGTGGAATGCCTGAGGGGTGATGTGTAAGTAGGACATCTGCTTTTAAAGAACTACTATGTTACTCAGTTCTGATCTTTGTAATGTGTCCTTATGACCTCTGCCTTTTATTTTAGATTATAATACACAAACTATGCATACAAACATTGTTCTTACCCAAGGCTTAAACTTTAATATTGACAGCATTACAGTTATGTGGAATCTTGAATATTAGTTTTAAATCTTTGACACGTAATTCTTATCCTGATGTCTTTCTTCCATAGTGATATTCTAATGGAGTTCCTGCTCAATGTCACCACAGCACCAGAATTTCGTCGTTGGGAAGTAGCCGACCTTCAGTCTCAACTAAGGGTTGACAAAGCAATGGCTTTTCAGAATCCACAGGCTCGTAAGCACATTACTGAATACATTCGGTTGTTTCTAAGATACTGTGTTTTTGAGCATATGCGTTTGTAGAAGAAAAAGTTACTGTTGAAATTTTTTACTACTTAGGTTTGAAAATATCTTTTTCAAAGATTTGTTCAATTATTTAAATATTCTTTTCTTTTTAAACATTTACTTTTTGCTTATTTTTCATGTTTGATGGTAAATAAATTGGCTATAGAATCCTAGATACTTTAACTATTTCCCTCCTGTTGCTTTTTAGCAATTATTTTGCTTACAACAAATCCAACAGCAGTATATTGTTGCTGCCTCTGCTGTTGTTAATTGTTATATATTACTATTACTGTTCAGACAACTTCCCTTTATTGGGTCATTCCAAAGTAAGCAAGTGAATTTTTTTTAAATTACAGCTTTTTTATTCATATCTTACATTTATGTATTGTTTAATTAAGTACACTGCCAAAACAATTTTTTAAATAAGCACTGCTGACTCTTTGGAAGTCTTACAACTTCTGGTGGACCAGGAATAGGTGACCAGCAACATGAAACAGGCTTCCTTCAGAGTGCAGGTCTGGCAAGTATCTGAAACATAGTGAGAACTCGGTTCATGCTGATAACTTTGTGTCACAGATGAGTGTGATCTTTGTTACTCAGGAGTTCTACCAAAGAATGGCAAAATTGTAGAAAAATGTCTTACATGTCCGTAGTGGCTTCTTCCCCCACTGGGAGCAGTGAGGCTCCAGCCTTCATCTGGTCTCCCTGAACAGTTACTGTATAGTTTCCTGGCTGCTGTCTCTCCCTCAAAGTTTATACCTTCAGTCCATCTCCTCCCGCATTACCAATACAGTGATCTTTCTGATGTGAAAATCCTTTAAAAGTCTCCTTATCGTCAAAGGATAAAGTCTGAACTCTTCACCTTATTGCATATATGGCCTTTAATGATCTGATCCCAACCCACTTCTCTTGTTTCTTACTCTACTCTCTTCCCCTCCCTGCTGTGATTCCCCTTTGAATCAAACTGCTGCTGTGCTTTATGGTTTTTGTTTCATCTCTCTCCTCTGCCTGAAATGCTCTTCCCAAATCATTCATATTGCACTTTTATTACTCCATTCCAGTTCCTACTGCCTTTCTCTTGTACCCCTGCTGTACTTTTTGACATATGACTGACATTGTACCATAAAACTTTATTTCACAAGTTTTCCTCTTAATGCTTTGAGAGCAAGCATTTATTGTTTTATTGTATATTATTACTCGTCTCTGTATTTATAGCACTTAGCACAGTGCCTGCCATAAAGAGGTTGCCCAGATAATGAGCAAATCAAAGAAACATACCTCAAGCAAAGACTGAAGCTGGAAAGCAAAGCAGGGATAGCACCTGTAGGAGCACCTGAAACAAGAATAAGTTCAGTTTGGCAGCATTTTACTCTTGAAAGTAATATGGCCTAAGACTGATAGTTTCATATTGTCACTTATTCTGACCTCTCCCTTATTGCCTGGAAAGGAAACCTGAGAAATAAGCAAAATTCAGATTAAATGACTTGTCCAAAGACACATGGCAAATTGGTGGCAGAACCATAACTAGATTAGGGCTTCCCAAAACCAGTCCATTATACTTTCCAGGCGATACCAGGTAGATTAAAGTTAGAGAAAGGGTTTAGCAGATTTGTGGACTTGGGCATGTAGGAGCTACTGCCATATAATCTCATTTTTCTTAGCTCATTCTGACTAGAAGAATTTTTAAAGTTGCTATTGGTTAAGTCACAATAAATTTCAAGTCCTTTTAATTCTCGAATACCGAAAGATAACTAAATTTGTATAGGCTTATAGCTTTCTAGGTTTAAAAATGTTCTTATCTTTACTTAGTAAATTACATACCAGTAACTGTTTCTTTGCTTATCATACAGAAGTCATTGAAAATTTGCATGCTGCGGCTTACCGGAATGCCTTGGCTAATTCTTTGTATTGTCCTGACTATAGGATTGGAAAAGTGACATCAGAAGAGGTACCAATAAAATACATTTATTTAATTTTAAAACATGCTTGTTTTCACATTAAATTGAATATCTACCATAGGTTTGTTTGCTAATTTTTCTTTTTATCTTCAAATTTTTAGAAATTCAGCTTGCTTGCTTTTTTATCATTTTTTTCTTTTTATTATCCTCCAATCTAATTTCTTAGCTTATTAACAAAGACGTTTTTATGACAAAAGTGACATGATCATTACAGAAAAATCTGAAAATAAATGTTTAAATATCGTAATAAAGCCTTTAACTTTTAAAACTCTTTAATCCTTCTGAATACATAGATATGACTGAGCCTGCTTCCTTATCAGCCCCCTAGCTATTCACCTTTTCTAGCACACCAGACTCCCATGCTGGCACTATAGATTTGTCATATGTCACAGCCATATGTGTGTCTTAGAACTTTGTTTCCAAAACTGGAAGCACAGATTGTTAAATCTGCAAGTGTAGATATGTGCATATAATTTGAATTTCCTTCTCCTACCACCCTCCCCTCAAAATAAATTTATCAAAAGATTTTTAAGAGAAAAATTTGGAATTATCAACCCTTTAAAGTAAATTTCACTTAGAAATTTTATTCTCGTTTCGTTTCTGGTTACCTGCTATAGAAAATTAAGCTTATGTCCCTTGTTCTTTTCACCTATCAATCAGTAATTTAATGCCTGCCATTTGTGTAGCACTTTTTTTTTTTAGTAGAGACAGAGTCTCACTGTACCGCCCTCAGGTAGAGTGCTGTGGCGTCACATGGCTCACAGCAACCTCTAACTCTTGGGCTTACGCGATTCTCCTGCCTCAGCCTCCCAAGCAGCTGGGACTGTGGCGCCTGCCACAGTGCCCGGCTATTTTTTTGTTGCAGTTTGGCCGGGGCTGGGTTTGAACCCGCCACCCTTGGCATATGGGGCCAGCGCCCTACTCACTGAGCCACAGGTGCCGCCCTGTGTAGCACTTTTATTCAAAAATTCTAACTCATACCATCCAATTTGAATAGGAAATAATTTTCATAAGTCTAGCCTCTAGGGAGTTTTGAAATTTTTCAGAAATCAATTTCACCTTTGTAAAGATGTATAATCTTTATCAGAATCTGTTTGGGAGGCAGGATGTCTTCGAGGTAGCTGAAAGAGTGTACATAGGAGAACATTTATCTATTAGGATGTCTGTTGTAACACTTTTATAATTGTAAAAAATTAGAAACTAGTATCTGGTACTAATCAGGATTAGTTAATTTATTAAATACATATCAATATTGTCAAGTAAAGGCAATTTATAAATTAGAAAAATAAACAAAAAGGTATGTATGTATTATAAACACATATAAAGATGTTAACTAAAATAAAATAGGGCCGGACGTGGTGGCTCACACCTGTAATCCTAGCACTCTAGGAGGCCAAGGCAGGTGGAGTGCCTCAGCTCACAGGTTTGAGACCAGCCTGAGCAAGAACGTTACCCCATCTCTAAAAATGGCCAGGCATTGTAGCAGGTGCCTGTAGTCTCAGCTACTCTGGAGGCTGAAGCAAGAGGATCGCTTGATCCCAAGAGTTTGAGGTTGCTGTGAGCTACAACACCGTGGCATTCTACCAAAGGTGACAAAATGACCTTCTGACTCAAAAAAAAAAAAAACACGCATTTAAGTTTCTCTAGGCTAATAGAAATTCTAAAGAAATTGGTGCTAGAATACTTTGCACAATGGCAGCATCAGTAGAAAGACATTAATAGAGAAAGAAGAATGTGACCTTGCAAGTCACATTCAAGTTGACTCTATAAATGCAAACACCATTCATTTTAGGGCACAGTTTGATAAGTTGATGAAAAGTTTGGTTTCACTGTTTTAGTACAAGAAAGATTCTCAACTTTATCACCTTCCTTCCCAAAGGAGCCTCTCCAGCCATTTTTTTCTAAACTTCTCCAGTGAACTTTTTTTTGTGGGGGGGAGACAGAGTCTCACTTTGTCGCCCTCAGTAAAGTACTATGGCATTGTAGCTCACAGCAACCTCAAACTCTTGGGCTGTAGTCATTCTCTTGCCTCAATAGCTGGGACTATAGGTGCCCATCACAATGCCCGGTTATTTTTAGAGACTGTGTCTTGCTCTGGCTCAGACTGGTCTCAAACCTGTGAGCTCAGGCAATCTGCCTGCCATGGCCTCCCCAAGTGCTGGGATTATAGCTGTGAGCTACTGTACCTGGCTTCAAATGAACTTTTTTTTTTTTTTTTTTTTTGGTTTTTGGCCAGGGCTGGGTTTGAACTCCCCACCTCCGGCATATGGGACCGGCGCCCTACTCCTTGAGCCACAGGCGCCACCCCCCAAATGAACTTTTAATGCCACAGGTGCACTGTATGTCTGTTTACATACTGTGTGTGGTTTTTTTTTTTTTCTTTTTTTTTTGTAGAGACAGAGTCTCACTGTACCGCCCTCGGGTAGAGCGCCGTGGCATCACACGGCTCACAGCAACCTCTAACTCTTGGGCTTACGCGATTCTCTTGCCTCAGCCTCCCAAGCAGCTGGGACTACAGGCGCCCGCCACAACGCCCGGCTATTTTTTTGTTGCAGTTTAGCCGGGGCTGGGTTTGAACCCGCCACCCTCGGCATATGGGACCGGCGCCCCACTCACTGAGCCACAGGCACCGCCCCTGTGTGTGTTTCTTACCCCCAAGAATCAATTTTTGCCCATCTAGAGGTGATACCATTTCTTTTGAAAGTATGTGTTTTAGCCCTGCTTTTGTATATTAAGCCCAGGGTAATAGTATAAACCAGTGATTTCTACATCTCACTAATCCTCACATCACTGGTGGTTGATTGGATGGATAGGTAGTTGTTTGCTTTAAAGTAAAGATTCTAAGATTTCATGTTGAAATTGACTATACCAGTATGTAGGGTGAGTCCTAGGAAGTAGGGAATAGTGACAGTTTCTATGTTTTAAGCTTTCTACGTACTTCAGTGATATCTGGGTTGGAAACCCCAATATAGACAATGGTTCCATGGTAAGATAAGCTTTGTTGCTGCACAAGAGAAGTAAACTTAACAGAATTCTGTTGCCGGGCGGCGCCTGTGGCTCAGCGGGTAGGGCGCCGGTCCCATATGCCGGAGGTGGCGGGTTCAAACCCAGCCCCGGCCAAATAAAAAAAAAAAAAAAAAAAAAAAAAAAAAAAAAGAATTCTGTTGCCTATTACAGAACGTTAATAGCGCCTTACTACTTACCTGTATAAAGACAAAAGAAAATGATGTTCTCCTTAAATCACATCATAAAAATCATAAACTTAGTCCCATTTTTTTCAAGTTCAAGTCAGTGTGTTCTCTAATTTCTTTTTTAATAAGATGTGATTCACATAACTCACAATCCACCTCTTTAATTAAAGTGTACAATTCAGTGGTTTTTATTGTGTTCACAGGGTTGTACAACCATGACCACAGTCAAATTCTAGTTCTTTTAAGCAATGGTTTCTATAGTACAATTCCTGTGTAATTTTTGACACAGTCCCATAGTTCATTGTAGCAGTTTTTAAGCTGAGTATTTATTTTCTGCCAAACTGCACTTTTTATGTTTTTGTAGTTTTTTATATTTATATCATATAACCTAATATGTGTTCTTAATTTCCTCAGTTACATTACTATGTTCAGAATCATTTTACAAGTGCAAGAATGGCTTTGGTTGGACTTGGTAAGTTGGGTATTGCCTGCATGTCAGTTTGCTTCCTTAACATCAGCCCCTTAAACTGTAATTACGTAAACATAGGTTTGAACAAAATAGTTTTTTATTTATGTCAGGCAGTATATGATAGTATTTTAATTGCTAGTCATTTGGGGGGTTTTTTCGTTTGTCTGTTTTTGAGACAGTGTCTTACTATATCTCCTTCAGTAGAGTGCTGTGGCGCCACAGCTCTCAGAGCAACCTCAAAAAACTCTTGGGCTTACGCGATTCTCTTGCCTCAGCCTCCCAAGTAGCTGGGACTTCTGGTCCCCGCCACACACCTAGCTATTTTGTTGTTGTTGCAGTTGTCGTTGATGTTTAGCATCAACGTGTGCCGGGTTGAGACCTGCCTGCCTCAGTGTGTGTGGCCGTCACCCTAGCCACTGAGCTACAAGCGCCGAGCCTGTTTTGTTTTTTGAGACAGGGTCTCACTCTGTTGCCCCAGATTACCCAGATTAGAATGCCATGGCATCAGCATAGCTTACAGCAACCTCACACTCCTGGATTCTAGTGATCGTCCTGCTTCAGCTTCCTGAGTAGCTGGGACTCCAGGCACTGGTTGCAACACTTGACTAATTTTTCTGTTTTTAGTAAAGATGGGGTCCTGCTTTTGCGCAGGCTAGTCTTAAAATCTTAAATTCAAGGGATTCTCCCACCTTAGACTCCTGGATTACAGGCATAGGCCTCCACTCCTGGCCACTAGTCATTTGCTTTGATAAGCAGAATCCAGAATTTAAATTTGTAAACTGTTAATATTTGCTTTAAGTTCTTCACCATATTTACAAAACCTGTGACAAGGTGTATTCTTGATCTTAAGCAGTACAGCTTAAAAGGAAAATAGGCAAAGGGCATGAATAGACAATTCATGGGAGAAATATATGTGTGTATAAGGTTACTACAAAAGTTATGAAATACACAAAAATGTAAAATCTGTGTGGACAGAAACAAATGAAGCCCTCCCATTAACACTGATAAGCTGAGCGAGTTCAGAAAGGACAATGTCAGCTGTTTCTTGGAAGTGTCTCAAAACTTTCATAGTGACCCAAGTATATGTATTCAATTTTCTTTGTTTTTTACATTATTTTAAAAGATAGTCTGGCTCACTAATAATACAAAAATTTCAATCCATGAGATTGACAAAAATTTTGACACTGCCCCAAATTAAGAAGGGTTTAAAGAAACAGGTCCTCTCAAAATTTTTTGGTGGGAGTATAAAGTAGTACAACATTTTTAGAGGTCCATTTGGATATATCTGTTAAAATTCAAAATGTTTATACTCCCAGACCCAGCAATTTTAGTTTATAGAATTTGTTCTACAGAAACACTTTTATCAAGTTTGCAAAATAGTTTGCACAGAGAATTTTGTTTGCAGTATTTTTTGTTTGTTTTGTAAATAACAGCTTTTTGATTCAAGCAGCAGAGACAGAAAAAGAAAGAAAACAACAACAAAAAATACCAAAAAGGAAAGTAACAGCTTGAGGTATAATTTACATGCCATAAAATTCATCCATTCGAAGTATACAGTTCTGTGTTTTTTAATGTATTCAGAGAGTTGTACTGCTATTACTACTATCTAATTTCATAGCATTTTCATCATCCCCAAAGACAACCCATAGCCATTATCAATCAGTCCTCATTCTCACCGGCCCCTTGCTTCCAGCATCCACTAATGTACTTTCTGTCTGTATGGATTTGACTGTTCTGGACTTTTCATATAAATGGAGTCATGCAATATGTGGCCTTTGGAACTGGCTTCTTTTACTTAGCATAGTATTTTCAAGGTGCAAGGCCCATCCATTATCACAGCATGTATTATTATTTCATTTCCTTTTGTGGCTGAGAAATATTCTATACTACATTCTGTTTGTGTCCATTCATTGACATTTGTATAAACATTCATGTGTAAGTTTTTCTCAGAATACCAGTTTTCAGGTTTTTTGGTTTATATACCTAGGAGTAAAGGTGCTAGGACATAATGGTAACTGTCTGTTTAACCATTTGAGGAACTGCCAGACTGTTTTCCAAAGTAGTTTTGCCATTTTACATTTCCACCAGCAATGCCCAAAGGTTTCAGTTTCTTCACATCCTTACCAGCAATTATCAATCTTTCTAATTGGCATCTTGGAGGGTATAACATGGTCACTGTTTTTTTTATTTGTATTTCCCTAATGACAAAATGGCATTGAACGTGTTTTCATGTGCTTTTAGGGCATTTGTATAACTTCTTTGGAGTAATGTCTATTCAAGTCCTTAGCCCATTTTTCAATTGTTTTATTTGGTGTTGAGTTGTATGGGTTCTCTATATATTTTGGATACCAAGCTCTTCTCAGATGTACAACCTGCAAATATTTTTCTTCCATTTCATGGGTTGTCTTTGCACCCTCTTAATTGTGTCTTTTGATACACAATGCAATGTTCTTTTAATAGTCAAGTATTAAAAACATGCTAATGTCCATGAAGAAGGGATTGATTAAACAAATGAATGAGACTCAGTAGAATGGGACTCTATAACCATTAAGTATTTGATGAAAATTATAAAAGACAATTTAAGTTGGCTCCTGTGGCTCAAGGAGTAGGGCACCGGTCCCATATGCCGGAGGTGGAGGGTTCAAACCCCGCCCCGGCCAAAAACCACAAAAAAAAAAAAAAAAGACAGAAACAGTGCCTATAGAATGATACCATTTTAAAAATAAAAAGAGGTCAGGCACAGTGGCTCATGCTTTAATCATAGCACTCTGGGAGGCCAAGGTGGGAGAATTACTGGAGGTCAAGAGTTCCAAACCAGCCTGAGCAAGAGTGAGACTTTATCTCTACAAAAAAAATAGAAAAATTAGCCAGGTGAGATGATGTATGTCCCAGCTACTTGGGAGGCTAAGGCAGGAGAATCACTTGACCCCAGGAATGGGAGGTTGCAGTGGTGAGCTATGATCACATCACTGCACTCTATGCCAGGGAACTGAGTGAGACCCTGTCTCTGAAAAATAAATAAGTGAATAAAAACAAAGAAGATGAGGATAATATTAACTGCACAGAAAAAAATTCTACGTTAATAGTAAATAGTATGCAATAAATAGTAAACTGTAAGGGGATGTCTCGGGGAGAATAGCATTATGGTGGAAAGACTTGTATTCTTTACTGTTCATTTCTGTAATGTTTGAATTTTATAATCATGCATTTTTAAATCAAGGGGGAAAAGCAGATATTTTACAATGGTGTTTTAGAAATTCTGGTTCTAGCTTTTTGTTTCTTTTGAAACAGGCGTGAGTCATCCTGTTCTTAAGCAAATTGCTGAACAGTTTCTCAACATGAGGGGAGGGCTTGGTTTAACTGGTGCTAAGGCCAGATACCGCGGAGGTAAGTATTATTTTTTTCTGTTAGGTTTGATTCAACAGAAAGAAGTCCCACCACACACACCAGAATAGCATATTGGGGTATAATAGGTGGTTATTTACTACCAAACAGTCTTAGTTACAATCGGATGGCTTGGGAGTTATACAGTAAGCATACGTTTGACTTTGTGTATGTGTTAGGTAGGATGGTATGGGAAAGCAGAAGGCCACAGAAAAGCTTAGTCTTGGGCGGCACCTGTGGCTCAAGGAGTAGGGTGCTGGTCTCATATGCTGGAGGTGGCGGGTTCAAACCCACCCCCGGCCAAAAACCACAAAAAAAAAAAGAAAAAAGAAAAGCTTAGTCTTACTGAGTTAATACTGTGGCGTAGGAAATACTGAAGAATGAAACCAGGAGTAAGCCATTTTCTTCTTCAACCTGTTCCTACATAACCCCAGGTGAAATTCGAGAACAAAATGGAAACAGTCTTGTCCACACTGCTCTTGTAGCAGAAAGTGCTGCCACAGGAAGTGCAGAAGCAAATGCATTTAGTCTTCTTCAGCATGTGCTTGGTGCTGGACCACATGTCAAGAGGGGCAGCAATGCTACCAGCCTTCTATACCAGGCTGTTGCCAAGGGAGTTCACCAGCCATTTGATGTGAGTCTAAGGAGTTGATATCTCTCCTTTTGTTTTCAAAGCCTCAGTATTTGTAATAAATTCTGATAATTTGCTCTTAAACGTTATTCTGTTCTTAAAATTTAAGGCCAACACACAGAAAACTTTTGTACAATTAAAGTGATATCCAGGCTTGATTTTAGTACCTTAGTGAGTCTATCAAAAACTTAATGTCAGGGCCAGGCACGGTGGCTCACATCAGTAATACCAGCACTTGGGAGGCCAACTCAGATGGATTGCCTGAGCTAACAAGTTGGAGACCAGCCTGAGCCAGAGCGAGACCTCATCTGTAAAAAGCCAGGCGTTGTGGCAGGTGTCTGTAATCCTACTTACTTGGGAAGCTGAGGCAAGAGAATCGCTTAAGCCCAGCAAGTTGAGGTTGCTGTGAGGTATGATGCCACGGCACTGTACCAAGAATGACAAAGTAAGACTGTCTCCAAAAAAAAAAATTACTGTCTTTTCAGTTATTCTAATGTAGAAAAAAGAATCGATTGCTTAGAAATAAAAGAAATTCATACTTTAATTCCCATTGTAATACAGCTTTAGATAATAATTTCCTTGTATTCTGGGCGGCACCTGTGGCTCAGTGAATAGGGCACCAGCCTATATACCAGGTTCAAACCTGGCCCCAGCCAAACTGTAACAAAAAAATAGCTGGGCCTTGGGCGGGTGCCTGTAGTCCCAGCTACTCAGGAGGCTGAGGCAAGAGAATTGCCTAAGCCCAAGAGCTGGAGGTTGCTGTGAGCTGTAAAGCCATGGCACTCTACTGAGGGCAACAAAATGAGACTGTCTCTAAAAAATAAAAAATAAAAAAATAAATTTCCTTGTATTCTAACTAAGTCTTTTTTCCATCCCTTTCTGTTCCTGTGGCTACTTCTTCAATTTCACTGCTCTTTATGTTTCCAACCAAGTGGACAAGATATATACCAAGAAATGTTTACAGACCTGTTGCATTAACTTGAGATTAAATTTAAAAAGAAAAATAATGGCACTTAATCATAACAAAAAGTTGATATTACTTTAGAAGACACCTTTTTATGACAGTGAGGAAGGTTCTAATGCTTTCAAAATGATGATATTCAAATCAGCAAAATGTAAACTGTCAGCCAAAAAAGCATCATATAGTAAGTGAGCATTGTTTGCCCAATGTAGTATTTTACATGACCTCAACAGTATGCTTTATTTTTTTTTTAATTGAGACAGACTCTCATTATGTCACCCTTGGTAGAGTGCTGTGGCATCATAGTTCACAGCAACCTCAAACTCTTGGGCTCAAGCAATTCTCTTGCCTAAGCCTCCCTAATAGCTGGGACTACAGGCGCCCACCACAACGCCCAGCAGTTTTTGTTTGTTTGTTTGTTTGTTTAGCAGGCCTGGGCTGGCTTCAAACCCACTACCAGAGCATGTGGCTGGCACCCTAACCACTGAGGTATGGGTGTCCAGCCAACAGTATACTTTTAAAAGGCAACAAATTTACTAAATTCTAGGATGAGTGTTGTTCATAATTTCAGCTATAGGACATGGCAAATGTAGGTTTATGCTTTAGTTAAGTTTTTGGCCATTTGACACTCAACAGTGAAAATTAAAATCAACTTTATTCTGTTTTGTTTTTTTTTTAATACGTGCATATGTATTGTCTTATTTTTACATATACATGTATTTATTAGGTTTCCATTTTTTGGCCTTCACAAAATTAAAAAGGCTTAAAATTTAGTAACAGTAACAATGTTTCAGATAAGAAACAAACATTTTTTTCAGAAACAAAAACCTCCATAAAGAACGAAGGAACATAATAAATACAATCAGAAAAGGAATCAGATAATTGCTATTTACTACTTAAGAGGTAGTTCTTATTTTTTTTTTTAAACAGAGGAATCTTTTTTTAACCATGTAATTTCCCAACTACAATGCACAACACAGAAGTTTGACTTTTACAGGAATTTTATGAAGGCTTTTGGCTCTGAAACCCTTTGAATCTTCTGTACAGAATCTTAGGGTTCCCTAGATGACTGTTTTAAAGCAATTAGTCCTAATTGCTTTTCTTTCTTTCTGGATTCATTGTTAACTCTGTTTTCTTTTTTTGCATGCTTTACTTTTTTTTTGAAACAGAGTCTCAAGCTGTTGCCCTGGGTAGAGAGCTGTGGCCTCACAGCTCACAGCAACCTCAAACTCTTGGGCTTAAGCGATCCTCTTGCCTCAGCCTCCCAAGTAGTTGGGACTGCAGGCGCCTGCCACAATGCCCGGCTATTTTTTGGTTGTAGTTGTCATTGTTTGGCCAGCCTGGGCTGGAGTCAAACCTCCCAGCTCCAGAGTATGTGGCTGGCACCCTAGCCACTTGAACTATAGGCTTTACTTTTCATCATTGAATGCTGCTGATGATTTTGTGTGGCTGGAATTTAATCCTAATCCAATGAAATAATGTAATAGAAATTCCTAGTTGAGAAATTTAGAATATGAAAATGGGATAGCCTCAGAAGTAAACTTCAAGCAATTTAAATGCATTTCTTCTTAGGTTTTATATTGACTGAACCAATGGTTCTCACATTAGACTTCTGGAACACGTGGTTTTATAGCAGCCTCCCTGACTGCATTTACATGGATCTAAGTCAGTATATCTATTGAAGGAATACCAAAGTCCATATTTTTAATAACAACTTAAGTGATTTTTATGTAAATGGTCCACATAAACACTGCAACACACTGTAGTAGGCAATCAGGTTCACCATCTATATAATAATGTTTGTAAATGAATGTTTTCATTATCAAAGGTTAATCATTAAAAGAAGGTTAGAAAATACCTGGCAAAATGAAAGTGAGCAGTCATTTTAGAAAGATTGAAATGAAAAGAACAAAACTGTTATAGTTCTGAAGGAGGTAACCTTTATACAGAACTGTTTAAATGAAATATGAATTAATCTATTTCACTTACACTGACTAAGAAGGTATTAAGTTTTGGTTTAGGTAACCTTAGGAAAGTTATATCCTGTTCTCCTGGGTGGAATATCATATAATGACATTTCCCTGTATTTCAGGTTTCTGCTTTTAATGCTAGTTACTCAGATTCTGGACTTTTCGGGATTTACACTATCTCACAGGCTGCAGCTGCTGGAGATGTAAGTTGCAAACCAACCAACTCTCACAAGCAAGTTTTTTTCCCAACAATTAACATATCTTTAGTTGAAATATGGAATGTTTGAATGCCATGATTTATCAGAACTCTGTATAGTAAGTATATCACTGAAGTGTATCTGCTATGGGGAAGCTTCCAAGAAAGAAGAAAGTGCCTCCTTGGTATTTTGGTTCTATTTGGATAAATGGCATTGAGTTGGCTCTGAGACATCTAAATTGAGAACTCAGGAGAGGTCAAGACCAAGATGTATATTTGCAAGTCCTTAATAAAGAGATTGTGCTAAAGTTATAATGCGTGAAAGATTGTAGGAGAAGAAAACTGAAGCCTGAATTCTGGGAAACACCATTTAAGGAGCAAATGACTGACGCAGATGACCAGAAAACAGAAAAAGAATAGAAACTGCATGTGGGTCAGGAATACAGTCAGTGTCCAGGTTATGAATGAGATAGTAGGTTTGTTGTTCTTTTTGAGGGGAGTAGAGGGAGACAGAGTCTTACTTTGTCGCCCTCGGTAGAGTGCCGTGGTGTCTTAGCTCATAGCAATCTCAAATTCTTGGGCTCAAGTGATTCTTTTGCCTCAGCCTCCCAAGTAGTTGGAACTACAGGCACCCACCACAACACCCAGCTATTTTTAGAGACAAGGTCTCAGTGTGGCTCAGGCTGGTCTTAAACCTGTGAGTTCAGACAGTCCACATGCCTTGGCCTTCCATAGTGCTAGGATTACAGGCGTGAGTCACCATGCCTGGTAGTAGGTTTGTTTTTGTATGTAAGTTGGAACCGGTAGATTTACCTATTACCTGTAATAGCCTCCATTTGTAAGTGCATGTTGTACATTAATTGGGTATTTGTAACTCGAAGACTTATTTTTAATAGCCTCCATAGGCATAAGTTGTATATAAGTCAAATAAGTTTGTTCTTAAGTTGAATTTGTGTGTAAGTTGGAACAGGTACATTTACCTATTACCTGTAATAGCCTTCATTCATAAGTGCAAGTCACATGTTAGTTGGGGGTTTGTAACTCAGGGACTTGTTTTAAGTCTCTATTCATAGGTGTGGGTTGTATGTAAGTCAAATGTTTGTAACTTGGGGACTGCCTTTATAAGAAAATAGCAAAGGAATAAGGAGTTCCAGCAAGAATGACTGAAGGGACAGACAGTTCATAGATTTAGGATAGGTAGAGAAATAAAGCAAGAGGGCCTGAGAGATTGAAAGAAAGTGGGCGGATCAAGGAGTGAGAGATGTTGATGAAGTGGAACAATAAGGATAGCATTAGAGACTGACGTTACGGCTCTTGGAATTGAGGGTTCAGAGGTAAGGCAAGTAAGTCAAGGTCATGTCCAGGCCTAGAGTGTAGCTATGGACATGAACAGGTAAAATGAAGGGGAAACCAAGATTATAGAATTTAAATGATGGGGGAACAATAAGTAACAGACCCAGAATGGTACCAGGGTTGGGATGGAGAAAATTGTGGGTCAGGTTTATAAATGTATTTATTCAAGGCTGGGCACAGTGACTCACGCCTGTAATTCTAGCACTCTGGGAGGCCAAGGTGAGTGGATTGCTTGAGCTCAGGAGTTCATGACCAGCCTGAGCAACAGCAAGACCCCATCTATACTAAAAAATAGAAAAACTGAGCCAAGAGGATTGCTTGAGCCCAAGAGTTGGAGATTGCTGTGCTATGGTGATGTCATGGCACTCTTCCCAGGGCAACAGCTTGAGACTTTGTCTAAAAATAAAAAAATTATTTATTCAGCAAATACTTATCCAGTGCCCAATCATTGAAACTTGATTTCTTCTTGACTCTGGTATTGCAGATGTGGCCAAGCTTTGCAAATTGACAGAATATGGATTACTCCTTCCTTAGTAAATAGTAAGAGATAGCAGTATTAATTGCATGATGCTGTGCAAGTCTGGGAAAATTTTAGAGATGCTTATTCTTTATAGGTGATTAGAGATCCACGTGTTTGCTCTCCCTAAAAGAAGAACCATCCTATTCAGCCATCCTCTGCCATCTGCCACTTTACTTTTGTATAACTTACGCTTGGAAACTGTAAGTTATACAAACAGCTGCTTTGTGAAACATAGGAAGAATAAGGAACATACAGTGACCACAGAATATCAAAGCGATACTCCTGTGTCTCTGGAACTAACCATCTAGTGTTTTGCCTTAGTAAAGGAGCACTTGATTATTCAGGAGACTGGCACTGACCAAAGATGACCAACTTTTACTTATTTATCCTAGGTTATCAAGGCTGCCTATAACCAGATAAAATCAATTGCTCAAGGAAGCCTTTCCAATGCAGATGTCCAAGCTGCCAGGTAAGTTTCATTATTAATATGTATTTCATAATTTAGTTATTTGAAAGTTGTATTTTTTCTAATTATAACAATATTGTAATGTATGCTTATGAGGATTGAGAAGTACAGAAAAGTATTAAAAGGGAAAGGGGAATATAGCCATATCCTACCACCTACAGATATAATTGATAACATTTTGCTTATTTTCTTGACCATGAATTTTTAAACATAATTGTTAATAATGAATATACAGATGCTTCAATTCACAATGGGATTACATCCCAACAGACTCATCATAAGTCAAAAATATACTGAGCAGCGCCCGTACCTCAGTGGGTAGGGCGCCAGCCATGTACACTGAGGCTGGTGGGTTCGGACCCAGCCCGGGCCAGCTAAAACAACAATGACAACTGCAACAAAAAAAATAGCTGGGCATTGTGGCAGGTACCTATAGTCCCAGCTACTTAGGAGGGTAAGGCAAGAGAATCCCTTAAGCCCAAGAGTTTGAGGTTGCTGTGAGCTGTGACACCATGACACTCTACCCTGGGCGACGGCTTGAGACTGTCTCAAAAAAAAATCTAAGTAGAAAGTACATATAATATCTCAGTAAAACCACTGTAAAGGCCAGGCGTGGTGGCTCACGCCTGTAGTCCCAGCGCTGTGGGAGGCCGAGGCGGGTGGATTACCTGAGCTCAGAGGTTCAAAACCCATATGAGCAGCAGTTAGCCAGAGTAAGACCCCGTCTCTACAAACAACATCAAAAACAGCCAGCACTGCAGGAGAAAGAAGAAAATCAACAAAAAAGGAGTACTTAGAACAAAGAAGAATGAACAAGCACACTGAAATTAAAAATAAAAAAAAAATAAATTTAAAAAAAACACTGTAAAGTCAAAAAAAAAATCATAAAATGAGTCATCTTTTTTTTGTGTGTGTGGTTTTTGGCCAGGGCTGGGTTTGAACCCACCACCTCCGGCATATAGGACCGGCACCCTACTCCTTGAGCCACAGGCGCCGCCCAAAATGAGTCATCTTTGAAGTCCAGTGCTCCTTGACTCATACTGTGGGGTTGTGTCCCAATAACCCCATTTGTTAAATTGAAAGATTATAAGTCGGGAACTGACTGTATACTTTTATATATAGAAATTTGAAAATTACAAATGAAAAGACAAAAATGATCTGATTTCGTACCAATTATTCCTCTTTTTTAAACATAATGTTTCCTTTTATTCAGATTACTAAAACTTGTCTAAATAGTATTTATTGGCGTGTCAAATTTATACATTTCCTGCATTTGGAAAGTATAAACTATACAGGATATCTTTGGGCTTAAAAGAGTTTTGGTGCTTGCAGCTCATATACTAAAACTAGAACAACACAAAAAAGATTAGCATGGCCCCTATATAAGAATAATACAAATTCATGAAGAATTCTATATAAATAAGAAAAATATTGTGTATTTAATATCATAGTACTTTCTTGGTGTAGATTCCCAAATGAATCAAAAGTCACATATGAAAAGGTTATACCAGTTTACAATCACACTGCTAGTATATGAGAATGCCTATTCCACAATAACCATTCTTTTTTCCTTCCTTTAGGCCAGTGGTTCTCAACCTTCCTAATGCCTCTTATGGTTGTGGTGACTCCCAACCATAAAATTATTTTCATTGCTACTTCATAACTGTAATTTTGCTACTGTTATGAATCATAATATAAATATCTGATATACAGGATATATTTTCATTGTTACAAAGGGGTTGTGACCCACAGGTTGAGAACCGCTGCTTTAGGCTGATTTATACCCCCCAAAAAATCTTTTTACCTGATTTTCTTTTGGGGATTTTGTTTTTTTTGTTTTTTGTTTTTTTTTGTAGAGACAGAGTCTCACTTTATCGCTCTCGGTAGAGTGCCATGGCATCACACAGCTCACAGCAACCTCCAACTCCTGGGCTGAAGCGAATTCTCGGGCATTTTGTTTTGTTTTGTTTTGTTTCTTTTTGAGATAGAATCTTACTCAATTGCCCCAGGCTAGAGTGCCATGTCATCAGCCTAATTCACAGCTACTTTAAACTCCTGGGTTCAGGTGATCCTCCTGCTTCAGCCTCCCAAGTAGTAGGACTATGAGCCACCACCACAATGCCCAGATAACTTTATCTCAAAAAAAAAAAAGTCTCACTTTCTCACTCTCAGTAGAGTGCTATGATGTCATAGCTCACAGGAATCTCAAACTCTTGGGCTCAAACAATTCTCTTGCCTCAGCCTCCCAAGTAGCTGGGACTACAGGTGCCCATCACTATACCCGGCTATTTAAAAATAGATGAGGTCTCACTCTGGCTCAGGCAGTCCACCTGCCTTGGCCTCCTAGAGTGCTAGGATTACAGGCATGAGCCACTGTGCCCAGCTGACTTTTCTATTTTTAGTATAGAGGGTCTCACTCTTGCTCAGGTTGGTGTCAAACTCCTGAGCTCAAGGGATCCTCCTGCCCCGGCCTCCCAGAGTGCTAGGATTATAGGCATGAGCCACTGCACCTGGCCTTCTATTCTTTTTATAAGACAAACTAAAATACTTGCCTGCTATTTGGTGATTTTTAAATTCCCACTATCCAAGTTAGAAGTGCTAACAACAAAACCCCTAATTCATTAGTAGTTTTGGAAATTTCTCTAATTAAAAGAGACTTTGGACAAAGTCGGAAATCATCCTGCATTTTCATTCAGCACTTGAAGATATTTAGGTTTGACTCCATCTACTTAGCACAATTCAAAATGTGGATCCTGCAACTCAGATAGCCTTTGTGATCATTTGGTATTGCCCTTAGGGTAAGTAAGACAGGGTGAATTGCAACCCAGGATGGAATAAATTTTTAGTCAGTTCTGTTCCCATTAATTGTTAGTTTTGTTAGTATTGTTAATTTTGTTGTACTGAACACTATAAAATTGCATCTATTGTGTTATTGCAACACAATTTATTAAATATTGTATACATGGTACCGAGGATTGAGAGAATGCAGTTCTGCTTGCTTGTACCAGAAACAAGAAATGATGAGAAGAAATTGAAACACTAGATTTACTTAAGAAAAATCTTAAGTTTCAAATCTAATTTAGGAAAATTTATTTTCTTAATAAGTGTAACAGTTCTTATAAGGTAGGGCAATATGTAGAAAATGAAATTTTGGTTACTAATGTCAAGATGTGTTTGTTTTCTGCCATATTGATGGAGTTGATACTTTTTCTCGTAAGATTCTTAGTCTTACTATATAGTGAAAGAGGAAAAAAAATCAAAAAGCAGTCTGTTGAATGTCATTGGTGAAGAGACAAACTAGTAACCACTTGGTAAAGTTTATTGCAGGTAAAATCCATTTTTAATTAAGTTCACGATGTGGTAAAATTGCTACATTAAGTGGTAATTTTGTTTAAATGGAAATCTTGCAATGTAGAATGCCAAGAGATGATAGTTTATTTGGGGTTTAAATAACCAAAGTGATTTTATCAAACACCATGTTTATAAGGAATAACAGTTTCTTTCTGAGAGAATTATGAATTTGGTTTTGTTTTATTTCAAATTGATGTTTTTGTACCCATATTTAAGCTACTAGGGCTTAACAAGACTTGTGCTGTCCTTCCCCACCATTCCCTGCCCTCACTGAGAAAAATCCCAGCATGGAAATAGTGTTTGGGGGTTGGGGGCGGACAGTGTGTGTATGTGTGTGTTCTGCTAAGTGACAGTACCTTAAGAACCCATGTAGGTGTTTTTCGTTAATAGAAATGCCTGAAATTATCACAAAAGCATCAGAAGCCAGGAATTAATTCGCTAATCAAAACTTCACATTATAGGCTGGGCATGGTGGGTCACGCCTGTAATTCTAGAACTCTGAGAAGCTGAGGTGGGCGGATTGCCTGAGCTCAGGAATTTGACGCCAGCCTGAGCAAGAGGGAGACCTCCATTTCTTAAAAAAATAGCTGAGCATTGTGGTGGGCATCTATAGTCCCAGCTACTCGGGAGGCTGAGACAAGAGGATCACTACAGCCCAAGAATTTGAGGTTGCTGTGAGTTATGATGCCACAGCACTATACCCAGGGTGACTGAGACTCTGTCTCAAAAAACCCCCAAAACCTCTAATTAAAAATATGTTGGGCAAGGTGGATCATGCCTATAATCCTAGCACTTTGGGAGGAGTATCATTTGAGCCCAGGAGTTCAAGACCAGCCTGGATAATGTAGCAACACCCTGGCTCTATAAACAGTTTTTTTAAGATTAGGCCACATGTAGTCCTAGCTACTCTGGAGGGTAATGCAAAAAGATTGCTTGAGCCCAGGAATTCAGGCTGCAGTGAGCTAAGATCATGCCACAGCATTCCAGCCTATGCAACAGAGTGAGACCCTGTCTCTAAAAAAGCAGTCTGTTGAGGTTTTTTGTTTGTTTGTTTGTTTGTTTTTTGAGACATAGTCTCACTTTGTCACCCTCAGTAGAGTGCCATGGTATCATAGATCGCAGCAATCTCAAACTCTTTGAGCTCAAGCAAGTCTCTTGCCTCAACCTCCCAAGTAGCTGGAACTACAGGCTCCTGTCACAATACCCAGCTATTTTTTTTTTTTTTTTTTTTGAGACAGCATCTTGCTCTTGTTCAAGTTGGTCTTGAACTCGTGAGCTCAGGCAATCCATCCACCTTAGCCTCCCAGAGTGTCGGGAATACAGGCGTGAGCCACCATGCCCACCTGTTGAGGTTTTAGTATCATTTTATATTGACAATTTTCCAAATGCTAATATAAGTAATAAAATAGTCAATTAAGTGAAGAAATAGGATGGAGGACTTTAGCACTTCAAGCTTGTTAGTTCGCCTGTTCACCAAAAACATGTTGAAGAACGTACTTTAAAAATGTCTTGTTTCACTGCCCAAGATTGACTACTTTGCCCTTGGAGGAAACCAACAGGCTCTAGAAGAGGCAGCAATGGCTGACCTATAGATATCACAGAAATAAACCAACAGCAGAAGTATTCAGACATCCCTGAAATCTGCCAAAGCACAAAAGGCAAATATATGTGTATGAAATGATAGTTGAAGAAAATAAACTTAAAAATCTTAAAACAGCAAGCATCAAAAGGAGACACTTTTTCTCTAAGAGAACCCAATTCAGACAAAAAAAAAAAAAAGCAAAAGCAAAAAGGTCAAGACTTTATAACATTGTTACCTCAGCTGTTGACTATTTAGAATTGTTATGGCGAAACCATCTCCAGTCTTGACACCCAGGTTTGACATAGGAGTCTTTAAGACCCGTGGCCTGTGGCCTCTAGGAGCCAGAGTAAATTTACAATACATTTAGTTCCCAGCTTACCATGGTTCAAATTAATATCTTTTCAACTTTACAGTTGTGTGAAACTGTCATAATTATGACGTGTTGTCATGCCTCATAACAACAAAGATATATTCTGAGAAGTGCATCAGAACCCAAACCTAGATGGTATAGCCTTCTACAGTCCTAGGCTATGTGGTATAGCCTATTGCTCCTAGGCAAATCTGTATAGCATGTTACTGTTACTTTATAGCTGAAGGCAAGTATGATATATTGGTAAGTATTTATGTATCTAAACATAGAAGAAGTACAGTAAAAATAATAGTATAAAAGGTATTTCAAATGGTACACCTATATAGGGGCTTCCCATAAATGGAGCTTGCAGGATTGGAAGTTGCTCTGAGTAAGTTAGTGGTGGATGAATGTGAAGATCTGGGACATTATTGTACACTGGTGTGGATTAGAAACATTGTACATTTGAATTACACTAAATTTATTTTTAAAAAATAACAGTTGGCCTATGATGTTACATTGTCACCAGGCAATAGGAATTTTTCAGTTGCATTATAATCCTGTGGGCTCGCTGTTGTATATATCGTCCATTATTGACCAAATTGTCATTCTGTAGCACATGACTGTACTTTGAATTTTGGTCTTTTTCTAGGCCAACAATACATGTGATATTCAACATTTTATTGTAAAATAGGCTTCATGTTAGATGGTTTTGCCCAACTATAGGCTAATGTAAGTATCCTGAGTACATTTAAGGTAGACCAGGCCAAACTGATGTTCAGGGGTTAGGTATATTAAATGCATTTTTGCTTAAAGTATTTTCACTTTACCATGGGTCTATAAGGACATAACCCCACCATAAGTTGAGGAGCATCTGTATGTCAGTGAATGGCAGTTTTCTCACTGACAGCAAAGAGATCTTCCTCACTGGCCAGGTATGGTGGTGGCTTATGCCTGTAATCCTAACACTATGGAAGACTGAGGTGAGTGGATTGCTTAGCTCAGGAGTTCAAGACAAGCCTGAGCAAGAGCGAGACCCCCATCTCTACTATATATTATACATAAAAAAATAAAAAATAGAGCTCTTCCTCACTGTGTCAGGGGGCAGCAGAAAGAACATGGTATTTCTAGCCAGTGACTTGGAGAGGATCCATATTGTACAACTTGGGAAACATTAAGAAGTTCTAGCTGTCTTGCCCAAATGTACAGCAGCATACAGACCTACAGATGAGAAGCCGAACTTGATGGGCTAGGCCTTCACTGGGCACTTCTGGAACCCTGTAGAGCTTTCTTCCCTTCAGGTTGTTACATTCCAGAGCAAGGAACGGGGTTATTCTTGCGGAATTCGGGAAGGGGGAAGACATGCTATTCTCATCAGTTAAATAAAGTTTTTTTGTCATCCCACACACACAGACCGAAAAACAATTGTCTGGCTCTATAAAACTGACTCCTGTCCTTTATTGAACAGAAACAAGTTGAAAGCTGGATACCTAATGTCTGTGGAGTCTTCTGAGGGTTTCCTGGATGAAGTTGGATCCCAGGCGCTAGTTGCTGGTTCTTATGTACCACCATCCACAGTTCTTCAGGAGATTGATTCAGTGGCTTATGATGATGTCATAAATGTAAGCAAATGACAACTTAGGATTTTAGCATCAGAGAACCTTAATGATCCAATTGCAGAAAGAATCCATAAGTGTCCTGGGGCTGTGTATGTTACTCTTGTGTTTGGTTCCTGTCTACCTAGTTTAGAGGCAGGAGAGCGCCTCACCATCAGTTCTTTCTTAAAAAATCAAGAGTGTTTGGGGTTTGTATCTTCCTCATTCAAATAAATTAGCATTAGGTTAAGGCATTTTAAATTCTTTGAGGTCAAGAAGAGTTGGATATTGGCAGTTTCAAAGGATTCTAAGCTAATTATTAAAATTTGCCATTTTTCCTCTTCACCCTCAAGGTATAAACTCTGTCCTACCATATACTTCACCATCCAACACCTCAAGATTTTCTTTACTTTTTTCAGCCCAAGGCATTCTCCTACCCTTGCTGCTTTCTTTTTTTTTGTTGTTGTTGTTTATTTGTTTGTTTTTCGCATGTATATTATTGTTCCTTACAAGATTGAGTTGTTTTGAGGGCAAGGACTATGTCTTACACTTCTTGTTCCCTGCTTTGCCTACCAAGCATATAAACTACAGAATCAACTCTTAAGTCAGTGGATTTTCCCAGTCCTTTCTACATTAAAAATACCAATTCACCTTCCATCACAGAAGTCTCAACCATCTTCTCACCAGTAGGTCTTCCTGTGTACGGACAATAGGGATAGAAAAAACAAGTATTTCAAGATCACAACCCTGACTGGGTTTTCATTGGTCCCTAAATTCATTATTACAATACTATTCCAGTCACTACCTCTCTTTTTTTTTTTTTTTTTTTTTTTTGAGATAGAGCCTTAAGCTATCATCCTGGGTAGAGTGCTGTGGCATCATAGCTCACAGCAACCTCCAACTCCTGGGCTTAAGCCATTCTCTTGCCTCAGCCTCCTAAGAAGCTGGGACTACAGGCACTGGCACAATGCCCGGCTATCTTTGGGTTGCAGCTGTCATTGTTTGGCGGGCCCAGGGATGGATTCAAACCCACCAGCTCAGGTGTATGTGGCTGGCGCCTTAGCCGCTTGAGCCACAGGCACCGAGCCTACCTCTCATGTTATATACCATCATTATGGAAGTCCCATCCAGCTGCCTCCAACACCATGTGTTCTCTATTTTATAAAATGTTGGCCTGAGATAACGTGGAGGCTGCTGGTCTAACAAGACCTGACTCATGGTATTACACTAAACCTAAACAACTAGGCTTTGAACTTGATATAGTGGCACAAAGAATACTAGGCTGTAAAGTTTGGCTATTAAGTTAATAGTCAGTGTATTTTTATTGATCCAGATAGTTTGGCTTTGTAATACAGAAATGGGAAAGTACAGCCCTGCTGCCCTATTTGGCAATGTCAGTGTATTTTCTTCATTCCCCTTTTAACACTGCCGCCCACTTATCTAGAGCACTGCCCTGGCTTAGTTATATATATGGTGGAACCTTCAGAAGAGCAACAGAGTTTTCCCTCTGCATTGTCACATATTGAAGTAAAGTATCAGCCATCTCATACTTAATTTTCACAAGAGACTGTTACAGAATTGCTTGTTTAAAATGTCCTATCCGTAAACTCTTGAAATGACGAAATAAGTTCCTCAACTTGACCACATTTATTGTTATTTCTGTTAACTTTGCCTGTTTGTCTTGTTTAAAGGCTGCAAAGAAGTTTGTTTCTGGCCGGAAGTCAATGGCAGCAAGTGGAAATTTGGGACATACACCTTTTGTTGATGAGTTGTAATACTGAAGCACATATTACAGGAGAGAGCTGAAAGCCTACTATATTTACCTTTTTTTCCAATAAGGTAAAATACTTTAAAGTATAAATTATTTCCAGCTGGCCGAAAGTCAATAAAGCATTCTGCTTAAATGTTGCCTTGCATTTTCCCTAATCATTTAATCAAATATTTATTATATAATATAGATGTTATAAAAGATACAGGAATCTAATTGAGTACAAAAGCATCAGAAACTATTAAATTAAGGTCAAGTGGCTATCAGGATAAATAGTTCCAGATAATTATTGGTGGCTTTTTAAGATAAAAGCAAGTTTAAACTGGGCACAGTGGTTGATGCCTGTAATTCCAGCACTCTGGGAGGCTGAGGCAGGTGGATCACCTGAGCTCACAGGTTCCAGATCAGCCTGAGGAAAAGTGAGACCCCCATCTCTAAAAATAGACAGGCGTTGTGGCAGTTGCCTGTAGTCCAAGCTACTCCAGAGGCCAAGGCAAGAGAATGGCTTGAGCCCAAGTGTTTGAGGTTGCTGTGAGCTATAAGGCCACATCACTCTACCAAGGACAGCAAAATGAGACTCTGTCTCATTAAAAAAAAAAAAAAAAGGCAAGTTCAAAATCTGTCATTTGGGATACAATGTTAAATAGTCTGGTTTTTACCTGCTTTTGCCTTCTTTGTAATAGAATTATTTGTGGAAAACAAACTTCCTATCATATCCCATATTCCCATTCCTTCATTTTATATGTCTGATTTATCTTCATTGGCAGAATTTTATTTTTCTCTCATCTCCTGTCTCTCCCTTATCTGTTTCTATCCTGTCTTTTTCAATTAATTAACTCTCAATACAACATTCAAAGTAAAAGTAGGGCTGAAAGGGGGGAGGAAACATTTGAACAGCTAGCCACAGAATGTATCCCTTTTATTTAAGTAGGGCACTTGAAGTTGAGGAGCAGGGTAGTGTTGATTAGATCTCAAGACATAAAGAAAGTGCCTCAACATTAGAGTATAAAGGAATAAGAAAAAGAAAAAAGAGAAAAACTAAATATCTAAAGAATAAAATGTGATATTTACCTTAAGTGAAGTTCTCTGCTACGTTCAGACATTGTGATACTAGGTTCTGCTACTGCATTTCTAAAAGATGAGAAATTCTTCACAGAAAAGACAATCTTCGGTGATCTGAATGGTGTTGCTATCTTGAGAATAAGACTTGTGAGGCCTACAAGACTCCAGGGAATTCTAATCACTTTAAAGGTCTGTGAAGGCTTTACAGTGTATGTATTCCTATAAGTATAGCAAGCTTACATATAGTAATGAACAAAAATTGTGTGATTTCAAGATAAGTGCTTGTATGATCACAGATCAAACCACTGCCTAACCAATCTTTGATACTGGTTGAGCTTTGCCCTTTTCACCTTGGGCATAGTCTTCCAGCCAGAAGGCATCTGAGATAGAGGAAGCCGAGGAGGAGGAGCTTACGTTGCCACGCTTTGCCATTGTCCAGTATGGAGAAGGAGCTCTCACTTCTGTCTTTTGATCTCTGTGAATTGTCACATCAGAGTTAATGTCTTTTCCTACACTAATAGTACGGTTCTTCTTTTTATATCTGTGCCAGTCACTGGAGATGGATATTGGTCTCCCTGCAGGGAGATGCCCAGTTGACCGTGGATATCTATAATATTTAAGTCTTTTATCTAAAACTACATCTTCATTATCATCACTGCTTGTAAGAGCTTCATCTTTTTCCTTCCCAGTTTTTGTTGGTGTGCTGAAATGAAACAAAGAGTGAATGAAGGATTCTTAATGCCTGAACATTTATGATCACCAAACAAGAGGTCTACTTTGACTAATAAAATATAAGACCCAAGTTAGCTTTAGCATACCTTTTTGTGTTCTTGAAGTCTTTGTATTTTTAAAAAGTACTTTTAATTTTTTTTTCCATTTCTAAAGAGAAATCAAATTCTCCCCTAAATTATTCCACACTACTTTAAAAAGCTTTGCATAGGCTTATGCCAAATTACTGACCAGACTAAGACTACTGCCAAACTACCAAATATAGGAGGCAATAATGGGTGGGTTGATTTCACTGCAGCTAGAGTGACAGGTTCAACCTGACCACCTCCTCCTGAGAACTCTGTTCTCATGGGTCACATAATAATAACAGAGAAAATTACTAATTTTCAGAGGAGTCAAGAAAGAGGGCCTCAGGGATGTTCAACATGCTAGCCATTCATAAGTCTTTCATTCTTTTATTCTCCTAATGCTGCTACACACAGCATCATTCTTTGCCTTTCTTTTAGGTTTACAGGTGTGAATTTGAAGAGCACCTTTATACTCACATGCCTCTTGTTATTCACTATTCCAGCTCTTTTTCTTTTCTAGAAAAGCATTAGAGGCTTTTTTATTACTTCCCCAACTATTGGCTTTCTCAGTTGTAGAAAGTTAGGTGATGCTTGCCTGCCAGTAACTACAGACCTCTGAACTTTGCTAATGCCTGCAGTACCTGTGCTTGCTATTACTGTCCAGAACAAATGTGACCTGCTTGCCCTCATCCCAGCGCTATTGCCCAGTAGAACCCAAAACAGATCTTTGTGATTACAAGCCTCTAGTACATTCTCATTCCCTGACCTGTCAGAATTGTGTTACCACTAATACTCTTAGCAGTCTGCGTGTTTTATTTGCTTCCAAGAATTTGAACAGCTTTCCCTAAAGTTTGTCTCTTCTAAGCCAGGGATGATGACTCATACCTGTAATCCTAGCACTCTGCGAGGCAGAAGCAAGTAGATTGCTTGAGCTCAAGAGTTCGAGACCAGCCTGAGCAAGAGCGAGACCCCATCTCTACCAAAAACAGAAAAATGACCCGGGCATTGTGGGTGCCTGTAGTTCCATCTACTTGGGAGGCTGAAGCAAGAGGATCTCTTTAGCCTAAGAGTTTGAGGTTGCTGTGAGCTATAATGTCAGAGCACTCTACCTAGGGCTACAGAGACTCTGTCTAAAAAAAAATGAAAGGAAGAAAAGTACCTAGGGACTTGACTAAAGACTAGAATAAATAATGCTCTGTATTAAATTACTTTTCAGCTCCCACAGAATTTTAAGAACCCAGAAGAGTAGTCACTCAGAACAAGGAGGATAAACAGGCATTAACGGGGGCCAGTAACTTTTTTTTTTTTTTTTTGAGACAGTCTCACTTTGTCACCCCCAGTAGAGTGCTCTGGTGTCATAGCTCACAGCAACCTCTAATTCAGTGGTTCTCAACCTTCATAATGCAGTGGCCTTTTAATACAGTTCCTGTGGGTCGCGACCCATAGGTTGATGAGAACCTTTGCTCTAACTCTTAGACTTAAGCGATTATCTTGCCTCCGACTCCCATGTAACTGGGAATACAGGTGCCCGCCACAACACCTGGCTGTTTTTAAAGACAGGTTCTCAACTCTTAGGCTTGTCTTAAACCCGTGAGCTCAGGGCAGTCCACCCACTTCAGCTTCCCAGAGTGCCACGATTACAGGTGTGAACCACTGTGCCTGGCCTTAAAGCCTGAACTCCTAACCATTTGATTATAGAATAACTATGTTCTAAGCATTTTCATTAGGAGTTTGAGATTCAGAATATTAAAAACTAAGGATGGCAAACTGAACATTTAAAAAGCAAAAAGAAGGCTCAACACCCATACCTCAGTGTTCAGGGTGCTGGCCACATGCCTGCCACAATGCCCAGCTATTTTTTTGTTGCAGTTCGGCTGGGGCCGGGTCTGAACCCGCCACCCTTGGTATATGGGACCGGCCCCCTACCCACTAAGCCACAGATGCTGCCTTTTTTTTTTTTTTTTTTTTTAGAAAGAGTCTCTGTTGCCCTCTTGGGCTAAAGAGATCCTCTTGCCTAAGCCTCCCAAGTGGCTGGGACTATAGGCACCCGCCACAGTACTGGGCTAGTTTTTTATTTTTAGTAGAGATGGGTATCACTTTTGCTCAGGCTGGTCTTGAACTCCTGAGCTCAAGCAGTCCACCTGCCTCTGCCTCCCAGATTACTAGGCTACAAGCATGTGTCATTGCACCCAGTCCCTTGATATTTCTTTGAGTGCATCTCAGTAAGCAAAGGTGCACAGCTACAACAGTAGTGCTCAGAAATTTTGACAGAAGGGCCATACGTGGTGACTCATACCTGTAATCCCAGCACTTGGGAGGCTGAAGGGGTGGATTGCCTGAGCTCACAGGTTCAAGACCAGCCTGAGCAAGAGTGAGATCCTGTCTAAAAAACAGCCAGGCATTGGCTTGGCAGCCATAGCTCAGTGAGTAAGGCGCCAGCCACATACACTGAGGCTGGTGGGTTTGAGCCCAGCCTGGGCCAGCTAAACAGTAATGACAACTGCAACCAAAAAATAGCCAGCATTGTGGCGGGCGCCTGTAGTCCCAGCTACTCAGGAGGCTCAAGGCTAGAGAATTGCTTAAACCCAACAGTTTGTGCCGCACCTGTGGCTCAGTGGGTAGGGCGCCAGCCCCATATACCAAGGGTGGCGGGTTCAAACCCGGCCTCGGCCAGCTAAAACAGCAGTGGCGGGCGGCGCCTGTGGCTCAAGGAGTAGGGCGCCGGTCCCATATGCCGGAGGTGGTGGGTTCAAACCCAGCCCTGGCCAAAAAAGAAAAAAAAAAATAAATAAAAAAAAAAAATAAAACAGCAGTGGCTACTGTAACAAAAAATAGCCAGGCGGGCGGCGCCTGTGGCTCAGTGAGTAGGGCGCCGGCCCCATATGCCGACGGTGGCGGGGTCAAACCCAGCCCCAGCCAAATTGCAACAAAAAATAGCCGGGCATTGTGGCGGGCGCCTGTAGTCCCAGCTGCTCGGGAGGCTGAGGCAACAGAATCGCGTAAGCCCAGGAGTTGGAGGTTGCTGTGAGCCGTGTGACGCCACGGCACTCTACCCGAGGGTGGTACAGTGAGACTCTGTCTCTACAAAAAAAAAAAGAAAAAAAAAAAAAAATAGCCAGGCATTGGGGCGAGCACCTATAGTCTCAGCTACTCAGGAGGCTGAGGCAAGAGAATCGCTTAAGCCCAAGAGTTGGCGGTTACTGTGAGCTGTGACACTACAGCACTCTACGGAGAGCAACAAAGTGAGACTCCGTCTCGAAAAAAAAAAAGAAATCCTGACAGAATTATTAAGAACCATTCTTGCATCAGAGCACTGAATTTGTCACTGTAAGAAAGAGTCTCAAATTCTATATTTCCTTAGGTTCTACAGAACACTTCCACATATAACTGATCCTCAGAAGAGTCCTTGTTATTCCAGTATTATATATAAAGAAATAACCTCTCAGATAAATAGTTGGTTTGTCTGAGATCCAAAGCTGCATTTCAATTCATTTTTCTTTTTGAGACAGTGTCTTGCCGTGTTGCCCTAGCTGGAGTGTAGTGGTGTCAGCCTAGCTCACAGTGACCTCAGACTCCTGGGCTCAGCCTCACAAGTAGTTGGGACTACAGGCACCCATCACCCTACCTGGCTGACCAAGGAAGGAGGAGGATCCTTGAGCCCAGTAGTTTAAGGTTATGATGAGCTGTGATGGCACCACTGCCCTCCAACCTGTCTGAGACAGCAAGACCCTGTCTCTAAAAAAAAAAGTACATGTTTGGAGATAATACAACTTGAAAGTGATTAGTGTATGGATAGCATATAGATACCATAGGCATCAAGGAGATTAAGAGAAGAGACCTGAGGAGTAAACTTTGAGGAACCCCAAAGTGTGGTAAAAAGAGATCAAGAGGAAGTGACTAGAGGTAGCAAGAGCATCGGGGAAGTGGCACCACAGAAGTCTGGGAAGGTGGTATTTCAAGAAGACTGGGGGTGGGGAGTTGTGAAGTATCTAATGCTCTTCAGAAGCCAAGTAAAACAAGACTCAAGAGTCCCCTGGGGTCAGCAGTGTGAAGGCTTGTGAATGGCCATGGAAAAGGCTGTTGATGGAGGGGTGAAAACAAAGCCCAGATTGAGCTGGGCTGAGGAATGTCTGGGGAACGCTGAATTGAGCTAGGCTGAGGAATGTCTGGGGAACACTGACGTGACCTGAGGAAATGGAGATGCCTAATACAGCTCAATACTTTCAACAAGCTGGGAGGGAGGTGAAGGACAGGGCAGTGTCTGGATCCAGGGGACAAGGAGACAGGATGGAGTTAAGGGAGGGTTTGCTAAGATTGAGAGAGGCTTTTAAAGGTATAAATGTTACTGGGAAAGACCCAGAAAGAAAAAAGTTAAATACACAAAAAAGAGAAAACAGTATTCACAACTAACATTTTAAGGGCTTAGGAAGGGGGCAAAATGCAAGTAAGTGTGGGGATTTGTTTGTTCTAATGCCAAGTTGCGTTAGTTGCACTACCACATATTAGGTACTATAGATTGTCCTTTCCAAAAAACAATAAATTATTTTGGCAGTGTCCCCAACCCCTCCCACCATGCTCCTTACTATTGGATAATTCTCACATTAAACCGGGACCCTGCGCCACATAAACACTGGGGTTATGTATTATAACAAAGAATTCCTAAAATGAACTACTTACTGTGATACTGGGAATTTGGTCTCAGGGATTAAATCATGTATTTCTTGCCATTCTTGGGGTATGTCAATAAAATCTCGGTAAACCTTGATTTGTAGCACTGTTCCTATGGTGATTTGATGCAAAAGCTTTAAAAATTCTCGAAGAGTATATCCTAACACATTGGCATGACCAACGCTAATCAGAACATCACCTGAAGAGGGGGAAAAAAGTTGTCAGTAGAACTAAGATAATAGCTTAAAAAGGCCATATCGACCTTTGGCTTTACTGTGATGTATTTTATGGGTTCATGTTGTTGGTTAATTTTGAATCAAAACCAAGCATCAGCCCTTATTGAATAAAGATGTTTATCTCCATAACATGAGTGCCCTTTGCATAATGAAGAATCCATGCAAGATGTTTCTTAATAGCAATATGATGGTAGACATTATATCATGTTTTTGAGACATTTCCAAAATTCTTGGTGTGAGAGGCTAAAACCACTTATAATCTGAACCATCTTTTAGGTTTCTAAAAATCTATTGATTTCAAATCAAATGAGTGGCTACTACTAGGGAAGAAAACCCACTTACACTAAGTGAGAAATAAATGACCCGCTTTCTATTATACCTGGGTGGCAATTTCCAGTGCCTGCCACCATTAATAGGTCATATTAAACATAAAGCCTTTCATTTTATTAACAATTTTCTGCCCAAATCAAGTATTAGTTGAGCAAATAGTTCTATATGTAGCATTGAGCAATTAGGCATGCTTTGATTAGGCTTAAGATATGTAAGCAGTTAGTATGTGGGTTCACATAAATTTGATAGATAGGTCCTCTAGGGCAGTGGTTCTTGACCTTCCTAGTACCTCAAACCTTCAATATACTTCCTGTGGGTCTTGACCCACTGGTTGGGAACTGCTGGTCTAGGGCAATTCAGGACAAGGAGGAATGCATGATGATTAACCATGGAGCTTCTGAGGCCTCAGCAAGGGGAAGGAGGACTACTTCTTGGCAACAAATCCCCAGATTTCCAAATTGAAGGAAACTTAAAAGAGCAATTATTCACTTGCACCAACTTCCTTACATCCCTACCCCCAGCAGCCAAAGCATGGACCAGTGAACTAGACCCAGCCACCGGGCACTCCCACCTAGGTCATTGAACCTGGAGTAGGAAATGCAGAGGAGTGACAGGAGAATCACCATGGTTTCCAGGGGTAATTATACGTGACCCTTTGTTGTCTCACCATTTTCCATGCCTGGTTCTCCAGGCTTTTTGGCGATTTTGTCACACACAATACCCTAAATGCAGTGCCTTAACAGAACTGTTTTCTGTTGCTTGTAGTGAAGAATCTTGATTGCTAGAAAGGCATTCACAGGCGGCGCCTGTGGCTCAGTCAGTAGGGCGCCGGCCCCATATACCGAGGGTGGCGGGTTCAAACCCAGCCCCGGCCAAAACTGCAACCAAAAAAAATAGCCGGGCGTTGTGGCAGGCGCCTGTAGTCCCAGCTACTCGGGAGGCTGAGGCAAGAGAATCGCTTAAGCCCAGGAGTTGGAGGTTGCTGTGAGCTGTGTGAGGCCATGGCACTCTACCGAGGGCCAGAAAGTGAGACTCTGTCTCTACAAAAAAAAAAAAAAAAAAAAAGAAAGGCATTCACCTAGACTTGAGGAATACAAAGAATTTACTTTCTCAGGACAGCCTCACATTGGGCAAAATCTTAGTCTTCAGGGCTTAGTACTGATATCCTGCCAAATGGTAAAATGGGAACTTTATAGGTGACATTGGATGATATGACCTGATGACCTTCCAAAGGATGTTTATCTTTCTGTGATTGGGAAGCTAAGGACCCTCCATCATTTGAAGATAGCTAAAGCCCAGCCTCGGAGGGAAAAAGGGTCAAGAAGAAGCACCTTCTCTGATGGAACACCCACCAGGCTTAAACCAAGAATTGTACTGCTCTAAGAAGCTTCCAAGGGGCCAGGCATGGTGGCACACGCTTGTATTCCAGCACTCCGGGAGACTGAGGCAGGAGGACTGCTTGAGCTCAAGAGTTTGAGACCAGCCTGAGCAACAGCGAGACCTTGTCTCTACTAAAAATAGAAAAACTAGCCAGGTAGTGTGGTGGGCATCTGTTAGTCCCAGCTACTCAGAAGGCTGTAGCAAGAGCATTGCTCAAGCCCAAAAGTTTGAAGTTGTTGTGAGCTATGATGGCACAGCACTCTACCAAAGGTGACAAATTAAGACTGTCTCAAAAAAAAGAAATAATAAAATAAAATAAAAATAGAAAAAGTAGTGGCGGCGCCTGTGGCTCAAGGAGTAGGGCACCAGCCCCATATGCCGAGGCTGGTGCGTTCAAACCCAGCCCTGGCCAGAAAAAAAAAAAAAAAAATAGAAAAAGTAGCTGATCGGGCGGCGCCTGTGGCTCAGTTGGTGGGGCGCCGGCCACATATACCGAGGGTGACGGGTTCAAGCCCGGCCCCGGCCAAACTGCAACCAAAAAATAGCCGGGCATTGTGGCGGGTGCCTGTAATCCCAGCTACTTGAGAGGCTGAGGCAAGAGAATCGCTTAAACCCAGGAGTTGGAGGTTGCTGTGAGCTGTCTGAGGCCACAGCACTCTACTGAGGGCCATAAAGTGAGACTCTATCTCTACAAAAAAAAAAAAGAAAGAAAAAGTAGCTGATCGTTGTGGTGGGCTCCTGTAGTCTCAGTTACTCAGGAGTCTGCAGCAAGAGGATTGCTTAAGCCCGAGTTTGAGGTTGTTATGAGCTGGACACCATAGCACTCTAACCAGGGTGACAGAGTGAGACTGTCACAAAAAAAAAAAACTTCCAAGGATGTCAAGGCAAATTTTCATAGTTCCAAATCCTATCAGAAACAAAAGTTCCTAGAATTCAAGAAAATGAATACTTAAAAGGGTGGGGGAAAACCCTTCTACTTTAGTCTTAAAAAGTAGCTGGGGGTAAAAAATCAACCAAGTATCTGAAGCGAACTTCAGAATGAAACAAGGCTACCTGCAGATTGTACAGCATGAAACAGCTGCTCATCCTACGGAGGTTAATTACAACGGCAAAAAATAACCCTAGCTGGATGAGCTTACTTGCCTTCTGTTTAAAAGGAATGTTTATAGCTGAAAGCTATGGCTTGGCATTCAGCTTAATTATGTTGTAATAGGGTGACTTTTATCAAGAGGGCAGAAAATAAACAGCTTAATTCCCTGACCATTTTGGCTATAACCCAAACGTGTCAGTGTATGAATGTGATTACTCTGGCAATAGATATTAACATTGCCCTTCATAGAGAAACACCAACCTCATTACACATTTTTTTCTACTTTAACAGGCTGTAGGAATGACATTATATAAACTTTGTCTTGATCACATATATTAAATCAACTTTACAGCAGCCAAGCCACTGCTGAATAATAGATTTTATTTATTTTTCTTCCTCTCTCCCAATTAGGTTGTAAGATCCATGCTGGCAGGGCCCATATCTGTCTGGCTTGCACCCTTCTAGATAATGCTGATTAAATGCATGCAGCCTGGTAAGGACAATAGCCAGTACTTGACCGCTATTTACTGTCAAAGCCACATTCATTTCTTTTCTTTCTTTTTTTTTTTTTTTTTGGTGTGTGTGTGTGTGTGTGTGTGGTTTTTGGTTAGGGCTAGTTTTGAACCCACCACCCCTGGCATATGGGACCAGCGCCCTACCCCTTTGAGCCTCAGGCGCCGCTCATCCACATTCATTTCTTAAGACTTTTGGGCTATTAGAATCTGTTAAAGCTACCCTTGTGAAAAGGAATTTAAAGTTTAGCAAGAATAAACTAATACTAAACTAAATTAGAAAATCAAGATGAGGGGCAGCGCCTGTGGCTCAAGGACTAGGGCGCCGGTCCCATATGCTGGAGGTGGTGGGTTCAAACCCAGCCCCGGCCAAAACAAAAAAAAAGAAAATCAAGATGAAAACCTAGAAGGGAAACACCAAAGGAGAGAAATTCGAAGCACATGGATGATAAATAATGGGGCTGAGAAGCAATGGAGTCAAAGAAATAGCAAGTTTTTAATGATTATCACCTCCCAAAATCTCCGAATCACTGTCGAAAATGTCTGAATTACAGAGACCTTGAAGAGAATTGGTGGACTTGTCACAAATAGATTTGGGGCTCTGGACTTCCTTTATATTAAAATCTTTTTTCGGCTCGGCGCCTTTGGCTCAAGCAGCTAAGGCGCCAGCCACATATGCTTGAGCTGGCAGGTTCGAATCCAGCCCCAGCCTGCCAATCAACAATGATGGCTGCAACCAAAAAATAGCTGGGCGTTGTGGCAGGCACCTGTACTCCCAGCTACTTGGGAGGCAGAGGCAGGAGAATCGCTTGAGCCCAAGAGTTGGAGGTTGCTGTGAGCTGTGATACCACAGCGCTCTACCCAGGGAGACAGCTTGAGGCTCTGTCTCAAAAAAATATATATATTTTTTTTCTAGTTATTAAGACTATTGGCTAGAGAGGTATGGGCTTTCTAAGCAGAACAGGTTTCAAATTCTAGCTCTGACCACAGACTTAACTGTGACAAGTTACCTCATCTATATTTTATTATCTGTATTTCTGGAGTGTTGCAAACATTAAATTAGGTAATAGATGTGAAAACACCTTACACAATGCCTGGGACAAATACTCACTTGTTATTCATTTATTAAGCACAGACATAATAAACGTACCAATACTATAGGTAAGCCCTGGATTTTTCGTCTTTTCGTGTCAGGGTCTCCTTTCTCACCTGGGCTAAAGTACAGTGGTGTCATCATAGCTCACCATGAACTCAAACTCCCAGGCCAAAGTGATCCTCCTGCCTCAGTCTCCCAAGTAGCTGAGACTATAGGTACACTCCACCACTCCTGGCTAATTTTTTCTATTTTCGTAGAGATGGGGGTCTCACTTTTGCTCAAACTTGCTCAAACTACAGGTCTCAGAACCCATGACCTGAAGCAATCCTCCCACTTCAGCTTCCCAAAGTGCTAGGATTACAGTTGTGAGTCACCATGTCTGGGCTTAAAAGATGAATTTAAGACTGCCTCTGGTCTCAAAGAGCCCACTAACTGGGCTCCATCATGATATTCTATGTAACAGGCATAAAAGCATTCTCCTTAAGCACCCCAGAGCGTGAACCTGGATCATCCACAAACATCACTTGACCCTAGAGAAGCTGAGAAGCAGCAGCAGAAAAGCCCATGGAACCTGTCTTGACGTTCTTTTGGTCTGTGAATTCCAGAACTCTCCCTGTGGTGATTCGTTTGCCAGCACCAAGTAGTAACAAGTTGAAGAAACACTTTGAATTTTAAGGTAAGGTTAACCGTTTTATAAAAACATGATTTACCTACTCTCTTCTTTAATCCATTGCTTCCAACCCTAGCTGCAAATTAGAATCACATAAGGAGCTTTTAAAATGTAAACTGCCCTATCCCAACCCCAGAACAATTGAATCAGAACCTGTGGGAAGATGGGGCCCAGTTGTCGTAGTTTCAAAAGCTCCCCAGCAAACCCGTGCAACAGTCCACTGGGGTTCTTACCACTGAGAGGTATAGGAATAGAATCCTGCCAGAGTCCGAAGGAGAGGAGGTCAGTCCAGGGATTAAGGATAGGCTTTATTGTGCGGCGCCTGTGGCTCAGTGAGCAGGCCACCAGCCCCATGTACTGAGGGTGGCGGGTTCAAACCCAGCCCCGGCCAAACTGCAACAACAAAAAAAAAGTAGCTGGGCATTGTGGTGGGCGCCTGTAGTCCCAGCTACTCGGGAGGCTGAGGCAGGAGAATCGCCTAAGCCCAGGAGTTGGAGATTGCTGTGAGCTGTGTGACGCCACGGCACTCTACCGAGGGCAATAAAGTGAAACTCTGTCGCTACAAAAAAAAAAAAAAAAAAGGATAGGCTTTATTTTAAAGAAGCAGAATGGAGTCTGGCTAGAAGATAGCTCAGCTCACACAGTTTCAAGAGATTTTATGAGTGTAGTTGGAATGTGGGAGGGGGTCATAAGAGGTGAGGGAAGCCTATCTTTTCTGTAAAGGGAAAGATGCTGTGTCTGAGACTGATTTTAGAATTACCACCTTCCACAAAAGGTGTTAATCTTGCACAAAGGCCTTATCTCTAGTGCCACCCAGGACCAGGGTAGGAGATCCTGATGCTTCCCAGGAACACTAGCCCTAAAGCATTTTAGGAGGGTGGGTAGGGGACTGCTGTGACTATGCCATTTGGTCTCTGACCTGCTTTCTATCATGAGCTGTCCTCCCAGGATGGCTATACTCTTGTCAGAGTCATGAGGATGTATAGGAGTATGGGAAGGGGGTTGCTGTAATCAAGCAATTTGGCCTGCTTTCTTTCTCTACCTATCTCCCAAATAGCTGTACTTTTGTCAGAGTCCTGAGGATTTCTTCCCCACAATCACAATCATCTTTTATTAAGAAAAAAGAAAAAATTCCAGGTGCGGTGGCTCACGCCTGTAATCCTAATACTCTAGGAGGCCAGATTGCTTGAGCTCAGGAGTTCCACACCAGCCTAAGCAAGAATGAGACCCTGTCTCTACTAACAAAAAATAGAAAAACTGAGGCAAGGGGATCTCTTAATCATAAGGCCGAGTGCAGGGACACAGAAATAAGTGCACAAGTCCAACCCAGAAAGGAATGAGTGCATCAGTCCCTACCCGCAAACCCTTATATTCCCACCCCATCTTAACCCACATGCTGACTTCTTTTTTGAATTCAGCCCACTCACACTCAAGTAAATAAAGGCCACATTGCCTACACAGAACCTGGACTGCGTTTTCTTTTGTTCATGTCTCAGAATAACTTCTCACTTAAACCCAAGAGTTTGGGTTTGCTGTGAGCTGTGATGATGCCACGGCACTCTACACAGTAAGACAGACTGAGACTCTGTCTCAAAAAAAAAAGCAAAAAAAGACAATAGTATAGAGAATCTCTAATAATAGCCTAAGAGAAATTACCACAAATATTTCTATAGCTTTTTAAACTTTAGTTTTAAAAGCACTTTCGTAAATATTATTTCATCAAATCCTAGCAACATCTGACAAAGATAGGATTGTCCCAAATCGTAGTTGAGATGACTAAGACCTGAAAGGTTAAGTGACTTTGCCCAAGGTCATAGAACTAGAAAGTGGCAGAGTATAGGTTTGAATTCAGGGCAGCTAACATAAAATGGTTTTTGTTTCTTACCACTTCACCATCCCATTAGGCCTTACACACTAAAAACACAGCACTAGGCCCAGGCCAGGAACTGGAAGAATACATTTTGAACTGGATGGAAAATTCACTCACAAAGAAAAGCAGGGTGGTGACAGAGAAATCCCAGTCCTCAGTGTGACCGTGCGCTAGATACTAAATATGTGATTCCTTGTCTGTAAGATGGTTTAATGCAGAGGTTATGAGAGTGAAATGAGATCATGTATCTAAATGTCAGTAATAAAAGAAAAAAATCTATATGCACAGACAGCATAAGCTCTGTACTAACTATGCCTGTATTTGTATCCCATTCACAAGATGCAAGTGAACCTGGACGTGGAACTCAATCTCCATAAGCTTCAGTTTGCTCATCAGTAAAAGTGAGCTGATAATAACAATTATTACAGGATTTAAGTGAATTAAGACAACCAATAGTGACAGTTATGTAAGTGATAACAATTGGCTGGCCCACAGGTTCTCAGCCAATGTCACCATGTCCTTATGGTTACACTGAAACCTCATGACTCCAGTCTCCCTGAAGGCAGGTGAGAAGGAGGGAGGGAGATGCGTGGTTGGGAGGCCTGGGGAGACCAAATCACCTGGCTGGAGTTTCCCGTCCTGAGCTGCAGCCCCTCTCTTAATGAGGTGAGTGATCTGGAGGTAGGGCCCATGCTGAATGAGGATCAAGCCTATTCCCAGGCTGCTCACAGTGAGTTTGGTCTGCAGAGTTTTGCTCAAGTTGTGTACAGATGACTTGACCTTGCGGCTGACACGTCTGTCTGATATAAAGAGGAGAACTTGTTTCAGTCCTTCACCAAGAGAGCAGCATGGCAATATTCAATGGGGTTCTGAAGCCAATCCCTGTGACAATTATTTAACCTCCCCATTTCTCAGTTTCCTTGTCAGTAAAATGAGGATAATAAGTGTCCACATTGAAGAGCTGTTCTGGGAGTTAAGTAGAACCATTAAAGGGATATTGCACAGAGATATCATAAGTGCTTCATAAATAATAGTTGTTACTATTGATTTGTTGCTATTCACTTAACAAATATTTATTGATGCAGGCAGTGTGCTAGAGTTTATTGCAGTGAGCCAAACAGATGTGTTTCTTGCCCTCAGTGATCTTACAGCATAGTGGAGGAGACCTATGAAGTCATAATTACGTTGCTGAACTCATCCCAGAAAAAGTGCTACCGTAGGCTGGGTGCAGTTGCTCATTCCTGTCACTCTGGGAGGCTGAGCAGGTGGATTGCTTGAGTTTAGGAGTTTGAGACCAGCCTGAGCAAGAGCAACGAACACCCCATGTCTACTAAGAAAAACTAGCTGGGCATAGTGGCACACACTTACAGTCCCAGCTACTTGGGAGACTGAGGCAAGAGGATCGCTCAAGCACAAGAGTTTGAGGTTGCTGTGAGCTATGTATTGCACTTTACCAAGAGCAATACAGTGAGATTGTCTCAAAAAAAAGGAAGAAAGAAACAGAAAAAAGAAAAGAAATAAAAGAAAAACATGGGGAAAGTGCTACATACCTCATTGCTGACTATCACTATGGACAACTTCAAAGTACTCCCCTTGGGAAGCTATATGCTGATCTCAGCACTCAGTCCACCCTTCAAAGCAATTTTGGAACTCTTTTTCTGGAATGACCATCAGAGCTGTCATTGTACAAGGCCTGACAATTAAGTTCTTGAACTTGCCACTGTGCGCTTATGTTGGTAGCACAATAACCTTGGTGTCTCACAGCTGTGTTTGTGTTGATGTGTGGCAGTGTCTTGCTAAATGGCATTCATCAGTGCTGTTGTGGGTCTTTGCATGCTCATGATATCATATACTAGGAAGCTCAGTTCCAAAAGTCACCAAGGTTAAGTAAAAGAAGCCAGACTCAAAAGCCTCCTTACTGTATGAATCCATTCTCAAAACATTCTCCATATAAAAGGCAAAACTATAAAAACAGATGTGTGTGAGTGTGAGCGTGTGTGTGTGGGTGTGTGTGTGTAGAACTGAGGTGGGGGAAATGTTGGCTGTGAAGGGGCAGTGGCAAGGTAATTCAGAGAGTGGTGAAACTGTCCCTTATCTTGATTGTGGTGGTCCTTCAACGTGGGTATACGCTTGTCAGACTCGTATTGCTGTGCTTTAAAAGGGTGTGTGGGGGTCTTACTGTATGGAAATTATACCTTAATAAAAGGGCAATAGCGAGAGATCATCTCCCAGACCAACAGTGTGATGGTGCCATTTTACAGAGGAGGAAAAGTGAGGAAGGCTTTATCCCCAGGACACCACCCACCTCCCAGTTACCTTTTTTGGATTTGCGGGTGGCCCTCTTCATAGCCCCTGGAGGGCGGGAGCCTCCGGAGGGCCCCCCAGGAGCCGAGGCTCGAATTGGTCCAACTACCAACAGTTTGGAACCCTGGAGGCTCCGAAGCCAGAGGGAACAAGCAGCAATGAGGGAGTCGTGAGCTGCGCGCCTCGGGACGGGCACCAGGGGGCGCTGCGCTGCCGCTGCCCAGAGCCGGGCAACAGCGAGGTCGCCGCAGGGCCTCAGAGGATCCTGGGAACCCCGGGATGGGGTTTGCACTTCAGTGTAGTGTGTGAAAACATGGGCGAGGAACAGAACTTCCGCGGAGACGGGCACAGTGCCCGACTCACAGTGGCTTCTTCATTCATTCATTCCTTCTTGATGAATCATTGAAATGGGGAGGAGGAGAAAGAGAAAAGCCTTCTGAAAGACGTGAGGTGGTGGGTCTGCAGAGGAAAGATCACAGCCGGAAGATCATAGGAGATCGTGGAATACCTAGAAGACCGGGAGAATCCCCTGCCGTGCTCTTTAATAATGCTATTTTTAAATATTGTTACATCAATAGTTCCAGCTGCTTGGGAACTGCACTTTTTTCATGAATGTTTTGAATGAAAAAAGGCTCAAGGGTGGCCTGAAAAAAATGAGTCATTATTAGGAGAGGCACTATTAATGCTTCCTTCTTTTCTCCAAAGTAATCTTTCCTCCCACACACATTCACTCATACAACAATTATTTACAGGAAAATTCTCTGTGGTTTGTGCTGATGCCATTGACAGGGAAATAGACAAGACAAATAAGGGCTCCATTCTTTTAGAACTTATATTTAAAAAACAGATGAAGTGGATGATTTTAGGAAAATATAAATTATCAAAATTAAATTCTAGAAGAAAGAGAAAATATTGAGAGGCTAAGCACCTGGGAGGGCAGTGCTGCCTTCAAAAAGTAGAAACCAACTATAACCTCGATTTAAAATATACGAAAGCATACTATGTAGCCATAATGTGTGTACCCCCATAATATTCTGAAATACATAAACAAGTAGAAACAAAGCATTATTAGTTGTCAGGTGCTGTGCAAAGATTTCCGTGGTGAACCTGGGTAGGTCCCAGCTTATTCTTCTGTTTCTGTGGCTCTGTTCAGACAATGAAACAGAGCAGATTGCTCACTGGATAAATTCTGTGTCACAGAGGCTAATACAAAGGGCTACTCTCAACTTCAAGGAGTCTCCTGCCAGTGGTTTCTTGTGACAGATCACCTGTTCCCTCTTCCAAACAGTCCAGCAAGGATCTACCCAGATGCTAACCTAATTCTATCACAAACACATTCCTTTCTCCCATCCTCCTATCAGTAGGGGAAGGGGAATAAAGCCCATCAACATTGAAGGTTCTATGATAGAAGCATATCAGTGCCTGGCATGCGGAGAGTCCCTCCATTCCAGGCTGAAAAGCTTCTTTAAAGCAGATGCCAAGGTCATGCTGATTGGTAGAACTGCAGGATATAAACCATCATGAGTGTTGTGTTATGCTTCCCAGAACCCCTTCAGAGCTGAATGACCTACATCTCCCACCCACAACCCTTTCCCTTGCTGCTGGCTGAAAAGAGCCCCTTGCCCAAGGTCACATCTTCCCTGGGCGGCTAGCATCCAATGACTGGTCCATGCAGAGTCATTCCAGCTTCAGAGTTCCCCACAGGGGAACTGAATCCCTGTCATGGATGTACTTTGGCCTAACTTTGCCCTCTGCCCTATCCTGCTTTCTTCCCCTAATAAACTCCCTGTAGTTCAGATTCTGCTTCCTAGAAAACCCAACCCGTGACAGCTAGTGTCAATGATTTGAAAGAGCAGATGCTAAGATGGGATTCTGGAGCTAGATCACCCAATGCCCAGGTAATAACAAGAACCCCATCCCTGATAGAGGAAGAGCAAAGTAACCTTGGGCAGAGGCTGAATATTTTCAGTAGTAAATGGGATGCTATACCAGGGGAAGGAAGGAAGCAAGAGAAATCACCAGGAAGGAAGCTGGCTACAAATATATGCAGGGGCAGGGATGAATGTTTGGCACCCTTGTGATCCATTTGGTGTCTCTTATTATTTCCTTGCCCCATTTTTACAGTAAGTTGACAAATACAACTTCTTAGGCTATCTCACAGCATGGCAACCAGAGGCTCAAACTTTTCAGGGATGCAGGGCTGAGCCATTCCACTACATAAGCCACCTAGGCCATCAGAGGTGCTGGCAGAGGGTGAGAGGAATCTAGAATTTATAGGAGTAGAGAGAAAAAATGAGCATGTTGGTTATGCCTCAAGATGAGATGCTGCAGCAGCTGGCGCTGTGGTTTGTCTAACTAACCTTCCTCAGTAAGTTTCACACAGGGAAAATATGCCCCCCAGCTTCCTGAAAGTGTCACTCTCAGAACTTAAAAGGTGCAAATGATCTGCACAACACCATAGGGGCATGCTATAAACGCTGCACTGTGTTCCCTAGGTTCTTCTTTGGGACTGAAGAACTATTCCCCAGTTACTAGAGTGTTGTAGGTTGGCAGATCTCAGCCCTCTTGAGGAACTGCCTTTGGCTGAAAAGAGCTGCCTTTCCCAAGGTCATGCCTCATTCCTGAGGTAGGTAGCATCCAACTACTGGCCAGTATACGGATATAAAGACTTGGCCCCTTGGGCGGCGCCTGTGGCTCAGCGGGTAGGGCGCCGGTCCCATATGCCAGAGGTGGCAGGTTCAAACCCAGCCCCGGCCAAATTAAAAAAAAAAAAAAAGACTTGGCCCCTTTACCCTAACTTAGAGCAACCCAGAGTGGTCATGCCAGTTTCAGAGTTTCCCGTGAGGTCTGCCAAAGCCTTCTGTGACTGTACCCCAGCCTGACTTCTCCCTCTGCCCAATTCTGCTTCCTTCCCTTCCACCACAGTAGTTGATCCCGAGAGGCTCTCTAATAAATTTCCTGCACACTAATCAATAGTCTCTTGTCTTAGAGTCAGCTCAAAGGGAACTGATCTGTGATACAAACTAGATTTAAGCCCTGGCCACAAATGGCTAACCTTTGAATTTAGCTCTTTCGTCTTCTGTAACCCCAGCAACCCCAGGTACACACGTGATGAATCCACCACACTCTTCGCCCATGTGGTAAACTTAACCCCCAGGGAGGTAGTGTGTTCTTTATCCTGTCAGGCCAAAGACACTCCTTAAAAAGATGAACGATCATACAGTCCTTTCCACAGCCTTCCCTGAGGTCCGATCTGGATTTTTCTCTTCTACCACAGCCTACCATCCATCACAATAAAGCATACCATGTTCACGGTCCTTTAACAGCTGCTGTATGGCTATTTATGACTTTAGGCTGCCAGCATGGTTCCTTCCTGGGACCCTTCTATGTCCTTCTGAGTCCCCAAGGACTTTATGCCATAAGGAGCCTTGTGGCTCATCTCTGGAAAGTCCCAGCTGCTATGCTTAGGGATGGGTGAGAGGATGGGATGTTTCTATTACTGAGACAGAGTGACTCTAGGAGTTTGTTAGGTCACATGCCGGAAAGAGGCCCAGAAAAGTCACATGACTTTCCCAAGGTCAAGTCAGTAGCAGGGCAGGTACTAGAACATTATTCTGTGTTCTTTTTGCTCTAGCACACCACCTCTCCCAAATCCTGAGGATTTGCTTATACTGAAATCTATACTGAGATATACAGGAAAAGGAATTATCTGAGACTGGGAACTCTGAAACACCAAGTAAGTTGGAAGGCAAGAATAAGACGTGGAGCTAAAAACAAGGATTAATGAACCTGGTTCTTTGTAACCTCAGTGAATCCCCAACAATAAAAAAAAGGGGGGGGAGGTGGGAATCTGCAAATAGTGTATTTGGCTCCTGCCAACCTCACCCCTATCCTGGTTGGTAGGAAGGGATGGGATAGGTGATTACTATGTGTAGTGACGTGCAGCCATTAATCTAATAAAATTGTTTTAAATTCCTTTAACTCAAAACTTTAATCTCAGATCCAGAACCATCTGTGGAGGAACAGGCACAGGAAGGTCTGGGAAGAATTGTCTGGGGAAAAGGAATTTATGTGTGTATTTTTATCTTTTTTTTTTTTTTTTGTAGAGACAGAGTCTCACTTTACTGCCCTCGGTAGAGTGCCGTGGCGTCACACGGCTCACAGCAACCTCCAACTCCTGGGCTTAAGCGATTCTCTTGCCTCAGCCTCCCGAGCAGCTGGGACTACAGGCGCCTGCCACAATGCCAGGCTATATGTGTGTATTTTTAAAACACAAGAATCAAATCACCATCATTCCACTGAGGTAGAGTTAGAATAGGTGCAAACTATCCTAACATTTGACCTTAGGATTCTCATCAGTTGGCCAATAGTGAACATCAGTGGATATTATTGGGGAATTTAGCCCCGTGTAGTTAGGGTTTCTTCTATAAGTGAACAATGGAAACAGCAGACAAGAAGCCAAGAATATTACTTCATTAAATTTCTCTAGTGCTTATTTAAAAAAGAAAGTGAAGTCCTCTTGCAGTAATGTGATATGCGTTCTACCTGGATCCTTATTATCTTGTGTCAGTTTCTGTGACAGAGGAAAAAGAAATTGTATAATTAGAAAAAGAATCTGCCCCTCAAGAGATCAATGTTTGGAAAGAAAAGTCCATAGATTAGCAATCAAATCCTCCTTCCCCAATCTGTGTAATGACATTGATACTCTCTGCTCATTTCTGCAAGGCTGCTGGATTTGGTGGAATTTGAAACTTGCTGAATTTTGTGGACATGTAGGCATTCCAAAAATAGAGACAGATGTCACTTTTCTAGGTCTTTCTAGAGATGACCTATGTGGCATTTAAGGGAAAAGTGTCTAATCTCCGTTTGCTTCATGGAATACTATCTGGAAAAGAGAGAAAACGAAGAAAAATTGCAGATGGATAGGTCATCAGTATTGCTAACAAATTATGCAAATGCCTTATATATGTTGTTTCCTCTTTATCAATCCAATCTAAGATTCTCCTCACACTTCAACTCATTAAACAGAATCACTAATTATCTGGTTGCTCAGGCCAGAAACTTAGGAATCATTTCTGACTTCTCTTTCAACTACTCCCTCTATCAGCGAGTCCTTCCCTCTATCTACAAAACATCCAATCTGTCAATTTTTCTCTGTCTTCACTTCTCTCAGTCTAGCCAAAGCTACAGCTCTTTCCCCTGGACTAGTTGGCCTCTTAACTAGTGAACCTGCTTTCATTTTCACCCCTCTCCCTTACAAGCTACACTATCAATCTTTACAGATTAAGTAAGATAAGATCATGGGGCTCTCCTGCTGAAAACCCTTCAGTGCCTGCCTACTGCTGTTGAAAAAAAAGCCAAACTTTTTGTCATGTCTCCCAAAGCCCCACTCTTGGCCTCTGTCCATGTCTTCTCATACTACTCTCCTGCCCCACAGGCCACTGTATGGTTCCTTGAACAGGCCAATCTCTTCCCAACCCCTGCTCCCCAATGATCTTTGCCCCCGCTGTTTGTCTGTTAGGTCTTGCAACCAGATCTTCAAAGGGCAGGTCATTAAGATAGAGGAGGTCCCAGCAGTGTTGTATCTTTCCCACCATAACTATCACCACCCTCATCACGCCGACCCCCATTTAATTAATGGATCAGCGCTTGAAATTATCTTTAAAGTTTTTAATGTATTTCTGTCACTTCCCCACCTGAATGTATGCTTCACTGAGCAGGGACCTTGTCTCTGTGAGCTCCGGGAGTCCCAGCACCTATAGTGCCTGACGCAGAGCTATTTCCTACTGGGGCAATGCTCAAAGCTGCCGGCCACGGAACAGACAATGATAACGCAAGGTGACTGGGGCCACGCGAGCCTGGAGCCACTCAGCGGGACTTGGGGCCAGTCTCCTGCTGGAAGACAGATGGTTTCCGCTCTCCCTCATTCCTGTCTCGCTTTCGAAAGGCTAAGAGAGGGGTAGTTAAGTTTGTGTCCAAACAATCGTCAACAACCACGACAATATTATTATTACTGAGAAGAAAGTCAGAGACGGCGTAGGCTGCTGGAAGAGCCCAGGGGCTGGGGCTGGGAGCGGAGCCAGACGGTCGGATCCGGGTCCAGGACAGCGAGGCGGGCTTGGGATCCAGCCCCGAGGTCCATGCCGCGCGCGAGCAGCTGAAACAAGAAGACTAGAGCCGGGCCCAGCCAGCAGACAGCTGGGGCCGCCTCGCCTGCGCCGCGGCTTCGCTTCCGGGTGAGGGGCGGGCGGCCCGAGCAGTTCCGGGGCGAGTGGCGGTTCCGGCTGTGCGGGCCGCGCCGCGGCTGCTGGTCCGGGCGCGCGGAGGGCGCGAGCAGCGCGCGAGGGCTGAGGGGGCGCGAGGCGGCGGCGCGGGGACTCCGGGCCCCCGCGGCGGCCCATGGGGCGGGAGGCGTGAGGCCGCGGCCTGCCCGGGGCTCGGGGGGTGGGGGGAGCGGGGCAAGGAGATGGATAAACTGACCATCATCTCAGGATGTCTCTTTCTGGCCGCCGATATCTTCGCCATCGCCAGCATCGCCAACCCGGACTGGATCAACACCGGGGAGTCAGCGGGTGAGCGGTGGGCGCGCGGGGCGGGGCGGGGATTGGCTGAGGGTGAAGGGAGGGAGGTGAGCCTCTGGCGAGGAGAAACCGAGGCTGGAGGAGGGGGTCCTTCGGCGGGGGCTGGCCTGAGGAGAAAGGGGGCGGAGAGGAAACCCGGGACAGGGAGACCAGCAGCCAACGAGGAGACCGGCCCCGGGGCTGAGGGGGAAAGGGGTTGGAAGAGGAAGTGGCTGGTCGCTAGCGGGACCCCCAGGCAGAGGGGACGGGCGCCCCAGGCAGAGTGAAAAGTAGCCAAGGAGACGTGGGCTGGGCTGGTGGGTTCCAGACGGGAGACAGAGGGACAGCCCCTGACTTGAGGGACAGCGGAGGAACCAGCTACGATCTGTATTTAAAAAAAAAAAAAAAAAGTAAAGGTAGGAAACGGAAGGAAACTGAGGTTCCTGTGAGGGAATAGCAATCCGGCGGAGAGGCTGGGGCTGGGAGTGAGGCAGCCTGTAGGGCAGTGCCAGAACCACCCAGAGAGCTGGTGGGCGAGGAGAGGCTGAGAGGGGTCAGGTCCGACTCCAGACCCCCCCAACCTCAGAGTAAGCTGCGCCGGGTGAGAGGTGCCGAGCTGCTAGTGCTGACCCCCTGAGGCAGGGTTAAGAGTTGATGCTGGGAGAGCTGGTAAGTTTGGCCTAGGGGACGAGGGGGGTGGAGGTGTCAGATCCGAGCTCCCCCACCCCCCCACCTCCGCCCCTGCCCATTCCCTGCCTGCTAGGCAGTGTTTGAGACGCTGTGGCTTCGAATTTTCCCCTTGAAGTGTATGTGGTTATAATTTTGCTTTATTTTAGGCCCGGGAGCTATAATAATAATAATAATAATAAACCTCATTTTATGAAGCATCTTTCATTCCAGTGCATCGCAAAAACGCGGTAGAGATCTTAATAGTAGTTACAAAATTAAATAACACAGAGTTGCAGGCAGCCCAGCAGTGGCAGTGCCTGCTGTAACACACTGGGCGGTAGGCAGGAGAGATAAGGTGGTGCCCTCAGGACAGAAGCTGGCATCCTTCTGAAGGGTATTCCAGATTACTGTGCTTGCAAGATTTTTCTCTGCTTGAGCCACTTCTCTCCCCTCTCCCTCGTCCTCTCAGACCTGTGAGACCAAACCTTTAATTAATGTAAACAGCTGTCAGGAGAGCTGCTCTGAATTAAGAAATGGCCTTTTTTTTTTTTTTTTTTTTGACAGCTTGTTCAGTGCAGGTGAAAGGACTGGGAATGTCAAACTTCCTCAGAGAAAATTTTGTTACAAAAATGTATCACTATGCAGTCAAAACTTCTTAAGTATTTCTTATGGTTCTGTATTTATCCTGCAATATTTTTAGCTCTAAAAAAAAACGGTAGCTGAGACATTTGTTGCTTCCTTCTCCCTCCCTTCTCCTCCCCAATCTAGACCTAGTAACACAAAATCATGCTGTCAGATTTACTGGTTATTAAAATAACACTCTAAAGAATTCTGCTACTTTTCTCACCTATGGAGTTTTAGCAGAGCTCTTAATGTAAAACATGTAAGATAGTATCAGGATGGCTCAGAATTTGGTGATCCTATATATATAACTATGTAGTTATAACATCCAGTTCATGACCTGTAGTTTTATCCTATTTATATGTATAGTGATTCCCTTTATGAGACTTTATTTGGGACTTTAGGTACTTAAGGGCAAAGGTATTTCACAGTTCTAGCAGAAAGACCCTTTTTGCAAAGAAGTTTTAGGTGGAATCCTAATAGACTAAGTAAGTATACATGATAAAGATGGAATAGTGGGGAGAGGAAATTGTTATATAAGAGAAAAAAAGATTAGTAGCATAGCATTCATAAGGAGATGGAAAAGGGCAAGCTTCTCTTATTCCTGGTATTTAAAAGAATGCAAGGATAGGATGAGTGCAGCTTCTTCCAATTTGGAGGCAAAGTCATAGACTATGAGTTGCCACAGAGATGAGAAAGACAGAAGTCTAAGGTTTAAGGAGGCAAAAAAAGTTTGGGAAAAGTAAGTAGTTGCACAGGAAGTATGCCAACCAGTGGTATAATAGCTCTGAAGCCTCATTGAAGCTGGTGGTCGTGAGCATATACTGTGATAACTATATCTGCCCTGTTGACCTTCCTTAGTAGGTCAGCTACTTTGGTACTGGTGTAGCTGAAGTAGGTGAATTTTCCATATGTTTCTGAAAATCAGGAACCATCAGAAATAGTATGAATGCCAGTAGAAGGCTCTATTCAGGGTTGAGGTTTGCCCAATGCATGGCAACATAATGACAGAGCAGCCAAAGTGTTTAGGGTATTGGCTCAAGTATTGTAATGATGGCTCTCCAGATATCTGTGGGATAAAGTGAAAGTGAATCAATGAAGGAGTGAATGGATTGGTCAGTTGAATAACAGATGGAATACAGTCAGTGAAATAATAGGCCAGATAAAGCTGAAGACCAGTCAAAATGAGAGTGATTGGTACAGCAAAGTGGAATGGCAGGGGATTATGGGCCTAAGAGCCAGGGTGTAAAAGTGAGGCTGTGTAGCTGAAGAGGGATGGAAGGAATGTTGTTTTTCTTAACAGTTTCCTTTGTTGTCATAGAATAACCTTTATTTAGTTAAATGTTCTGTGCTTAAAAAGAGAAATAATAGGAGATAGTAGGAAGAGGGGGAATTTTTCAAAATCCTATCTAACTCATATTTTTTACCTTGACTATGTCAAGCAATTAAACCTCTGAAAACTTGGGATGAAAAGGATAATTTTTTCTTTTGTTCTTATCATGCTCTTGTTTTGTGGTAAGATGCATCTGAACTTTGCCTGGTCTTTGCTTCCGCTTGTATGGTCACTGTACAGTTTTACTTGCTCAGACACATGTAGTCTTGAATTTAAAAAATAAAAACAGTGTAGAATTACACCTACCAAATCAATGGAACATTTATAAGAAGTTCATCTAAGATCCAAGAGGTGACAGGACTAGTTTTATTGCAAGGTCTAAAAGTGATTTAGCCTGGCAGTTTAAAGTTAATGTGTTAGTTCCCTTTGGTATATTGCATTTGGTCTATAAAAGTTTTGATTATGATGTTTTTATTACATTTTTTTAATGGATAAAATATAGTTTGGAAGGAGAACTTGTGGAGCTGTAGGGTTCTGAAGAATATAGTTGGAAAAACACTAAAGGGAAAGTTTCAAGATTCAAATGCAAACTTTTTTTTTTTTTTCTTTGAAGCAGAATCTCACTTTGTGGCCCTTGGTTGAGTACAGTGGGGTCATCATAGTTCACTGCAATTTCCAACTCCTGGGTTCAAGCAATCCTCTTGTGTTAGCTTCCCAAGTAGCTGGAATTATAGGCACACAGTGTCTCACCCAGCTCATTTTCTAATTTTTGTAGAGATGGAGTCTCATTCTTGCTCAGGCTGGTCTGGAACTCCTGAGTTCAAGTCATCTTCCTCCCTGCACTTCCCAGAGTATTAGGATTAGCAGGGGTGGCACCTGTGGCTCAAGGAGTAGGGTGCCGGTCCCATATGCTGGAGGTGGCGGGTTCAAACCCAGCCCCAGCCCCGGCCAAAAACCACAAAAAAAAAAAAAAAAAAAGGATTAGCAGAAGTGCCAGGCTTTCAAATGCAAACTTGATCACTTACTAGCTCTGTGACTTTAGGTCAAGTTCCTTAGCCTCTCTGCACTCTTTCCTCTTATATGAAAATGAAATAGTAATAGTACCCATTCGTTGCATTTATTTATTTATTTTTTTTTTTTTTTTTGTAGAGACAGAGTCTCACTTTATGGCCCTCGGTAGAGTGCCATGGCCTCACACAGCTCACAGCAACCTCCAACTCCTGGACTTAAGCGATTCTCTTGCCTCAGCCTCCCCAGTAGCTGGGACTACAGGCGCCCGCCACAACGCCCGGCTATTTTTTGGTTGCAGTTTGGCCGGGGCCGGGTTTGAACCCGCCACCCTCAGTATATGGGGCCGGCGCCTTACCAACTGAGCCACAGGCGCCGCCCCATTCATTGCATTTAGAATATAGCAGGTACTCAGTAAAAGTAAGATGTTATTGTTATATTGTTGTGCTAGTTTTTTTGTTTTTTGTTTTTTTGTGAGACAGAGCCTCAAGCTGTCACCCTGGGTAGAGTGCCATGGCATCACAGCTCACAGAAACCTCCAACTCCTGGGCTCAAGCGATTCTCCTGCCTCTACCTCCCAAGTAGGTGGGATTACAGGTGCCTGCCACAACGCCTGGCTATTTTTTTGGTTGCAGCTATCGTGGTTGTTTGGCTGGCCCGGACTGGATTCAAACCCGCCAGCTCAGGTGTATGTGGCTGGTGCCTTAGCCACTTGAGCCACAGGCTTGGAGCCTGTTATGCTAGTTTGTAAGAACAAACGCCCATAGCTCAGTGTTTATGGCACCAGCCACATACTCCGGGGCTGGTGGGTTCAATGTGGGCCCGGGCTTGCTAAACAAACAAACAAAAAAATAGCTGGGTGTTGTGGTGGGCACCTGTAGTCCCAGCTACTAGGCTGATGCAAGAGAATCACTTGAGCCCAAGAGTTTGAGGTTGCTGTGAGCTGTGATGCCATGGCACTGTACCAAGGATGACAAAGTGAGACTCTATTAAAGAAAAAAAAAAACAAGTGTCAGCATCCCAGTTTTGAAATTAAAGCCCAGAATTTGTGAGAAATGACACAGTTGGCTTAGGACAGGTTAAATAAATGTCTTCCCCCTTGGATTTGGACTTTTTCTCATCTTCCAATATTTTATCTCCATAATCTCTGTCTTTCTCAGCCTCTACTTGAACTACCACAGAAAGAAATGAAAGAACAACAAAAAACTGGAATAGAATAACTTTCCAAAATTCCTTTGATAAACTATATCACTATTAGTCCTCTATTTGGACTGGCAGAATTTTTAGTTTGTTTTTATTATATTGATCCAAATACAGAGAAAACATATTCTTTTTATTATGTTCAGTAACTTCATGCACTTGTTCTAATGGCTAATGGAGTATGCACAACTTGTGAAGATATGATGAAACAAATAGATTTTATATGCATGCGGAAAGTACATTGGGGAAGCACTCTAATAAGGATCCTTAGCAGTTTCTGTTAGTGTAATCAATAATAGTAAATGCTATAGATGAATATAATGGCAAAATTATATAATTCTCTTATACTGAGGTCAGATTTCTGCTGGTTACTGGAACTCAACATGAATAGCAGTATCTTTCATTTTCTATAGTGCCTTATAATTTTTGAAGCACTTAGATATCCATTATTTAATCTGATTTCTTAGGCTTTTTATATTTGGCTGATATAAAATAGTCATTTCCGCATTTTTTCCCATGTGTCAATGCTTTGCATATGAGATTTGTTTCAGTGTTGCAGAGACTTCCTTTAAGAAAACTCTGCATTGATGTACTACCTATATTCAAGGCATTTTTTTTTTGCGGTTTTTGGCTGGGGCTGGGTTTGAACCCGCCACCTCCGGCATATGGGGCCAGTGCCCTACCCCTTTGAGCCACAGGCACTGCCCTCAAGGCATATTTTTAAATTTATCTTATGTGAGATTCAAATTCTTTAGTGACTAGGATTTTTGTCCAGGAAAAGGAGATTGGGGTTTCAGTCTTAAAGTCTCTATTTTTTTTTTTTTTTTTTTTTTTGAGACAGAGTCTCACTCATTTGTCCAGCGTAGAGTACTATGGCATCATAACTCACAGCAACATCAAACTCCTGGGCTCAAACAATTCTCCTGCCTCAGCCTTCTGAATAGCTGGGACTACAGCTGCCTGCCACAACCCCTGGCTAGTTTTTTTGTTGTTTGGGGTTTTTTTTCCCTCTATGTTTAGTAGACATAGGGTCTTGATCTCGCTCAAGCTCTTAAGTTCAAGCAATCCACCTGCCTTGGCCTCCCAGAGTGGTCTTAAAGTCTCTTAACCTCACTGTCATTCCTTTCTCACTCCTAAGAAACAAACTTTGTGGGGGAAAAAAAATTTAGTGTTAGTTAATTTTAACAAGATCAACAGTTAAGCAAAGCTGCTTTTTGATAAATGTAAATTATGTACAGAAGCTTTTATTGACATATCATCCCAAGGATCAAGCAAGGATTTCAGTGACCATTTAGGATTACACTATTCTAATTATCTTAATAGATTTGCCTGTATGTGTATTTTTTTGTTGTTGAGTGAAGTATCACCATCATAGCTCATTGCATCCTTAAATTCTTAGGCTCAAGCAGTGCTCCAAGCCTTAGTCTCCCAAGTAGCTAGGACTATAAGCATGTACCATCATGGCTAATTTTTCTGTTTTTTGAAGAGATGGTTCTCACTGTTGCCCAGGCTGGTTTTGAACTCCTGGCTTTGGCCTGCCAGAGTGCTAGGATTCTAGGTGTGAGACACCGCACCTGGCCAACTTGTGTTCTTTATGAAGATTTCCATATGTTTCCCAAAAGTTTCTTACAAGTGCATGAAGGAATTTCTCCCTATGTCCAGTCAAAATTTCTCTACAGTGGTTATTACATTCACATTCTAGTCTGTCCTAACTTAAGGTTAGTGAATTCTTTCTTGAAAATATTTTCATTCATGTTGTCTTTAAAATTGTTGAGATGGGTTATTTGTAGTTAGGGGTCTCAAAAACTAATACCCTCTTCTTTGCTTGTATTCTGAACTAGGTAAGGGGGGGAAATAAAGTATTTGGGGGTTAAAATATTGTTTTATTAATAAAGAGGATATTGGAGAATATCATTTATATTTGTGGACAGTTTCCTATTCCGAATTGAACAAGCTTAACTATTCATTTCCAGACATAATTGGGAGACCTGCTCCTATAAGACTTTGGCAGGATGAAACAAAGGAAATAAGTGCTCCCAAAGGCAAACACCACTTGTGCCCAATTTTTTCTCCTAAACTTCAAGTCAAATGAAGTCCCTTTTCCTAATCTGGGAAGGACTGAGTGAAGAAGCACAACTAAGCTAAGACTATTATGCTGATAGGATTCTTTCCTTTCCCAGTTGTCCCCATCCCTCATATGGAAAACTCAGGAATAGAGAGAAAACCTTACTATTTAAAATGCAGGAAATATCTGAGAGTTTGAAGGAAGAGCTTTCCTTTTCAAGTCTAAAGATTGACAGACACTTGGAAAACTGAAAGACTTGGGGTGGAGGTGTCATCTCCTAGTCTTCTGCCTACTGTTATACCACAGGAAATCCTGGTAAACCTTAGATAATGGGTTGTGGTGTTTGACATCTGTCTCATAAGGGTTTAAGAGCTACAGGCAGATCCTAGCCTACAGATTGGGATCCCTGGTTTGTAACATTAAAAATATCATTTGTATAGTCCCAGCTACTGGAGAGGCTGAGACAAGTGGATCGCTTGAGGAGTTTGAGGTTGCTGTGAGCTATGATGCCATGGCACTCTACCCAGGAGACAAAGTGAGACTCTGTCTCCAAAAAAAAATTGTCATTTGGGCGGCGCCTGTGGCTCAGCGGGTAGGGCGCCGGTCCCATATGCCGGAGGTGGCGGGTTCAAACCCAGCCCCGGCCAAAAAAAAAAAAAAAAAAATTGTCATTTATACAAGGTACCCAAGCAGACCTATTTACTAAATATTAGAAAATTATTTTTTAAATTGTTTGTTTGTTTGGTTTTTGTTGTTGTTTTTTGTAGAGACAGAGTCTCACTTTATGGCCCTCGGTAGAGTGCCGTGGCGTCACACGGCTCACAGCAACCTCCAACTCCTGGGCTTAAGCGATTCTCTTGCCTCAGCCTCCCGAGTAGCTGGGACTACCGGCGCCCGCCACAACGCCTGGCTATTTTTTTGTTGCAGTTCAGCTGGGGCCGGGTTTGAACCCGCCACCCTCGGTATATGGGGCCGGCGCCTTACCAACTGAGCCACAGGCGCCGCCCTTTAAATTCTTTTTTAATACTAGAAGATTATTAAGTAATAGCTCTTTTCTTTGAACTGTGACAACTTGAATGATCACAAAGATGCTTTGGCATGGAGGAGCCCTGTAACATGAGTTGATATACAAACCTATCTAGAATTTGTTTTTGTTTTTGTTTTTTTGGTTTTTTTTCTTTGTAGAGACAGAGTCTCACTTTATGGCCCTCGGTAGAGTGCCATGGCATCACACAGCTCACAGCAACCTCCAACTCCTGGGCTTAAGCGATTTTCTTGCCTCAGCCTTCCAAGTAGCTGGGACTACAGGCACCCGCCACAACGCCCAGCTATTTTTTGGTTGCAGTTCAGCCGGGCCGCCACCCTCGGTATATGGGGCCGGTGCCTTACCAACTGAGCCACAGGCGCCGCCCTAGAATTTGTTTTGTTAATGACTTTGGACATGCCTTATAAAGAAAGAGAGTTTGGTTACTTCAGGGCATAGATTTTGAGATTAATGTTCTCCTTTAATTAAAAAAAATCATTAATACAATTTCTTTATTGGCCTTTTGAGTTTTATTTCCAGTAAATATCTTTTAAGTAGCTTTATTAAGTTATAATTCACATGATTTATAATTATAAAGTTCATCAATGTAAAGCATATAATTCAGTTTTAGTGCCACCATCACCACAATCAGTTTTACCACTACTCCAAAAAGAAACCACATACCTTTTAGCCATCACCCCCAACCTCCTATCCCTAGGCAACCCCTAGTCTACTTTCTGTAGATTTTCCTATTCTGGACATTTTATATCATGAGAATCTATGTGGTCATTTATAACTGGCTTCTTTCATTTAATGTGTTCAAAGTTTATCCACATTATAGCATATATTTCTTTCTTTTTTAATTTATAATAAAAAGAAATTTACTTTTTTTTTTTTTTTTGTAGAGACAGAGTCTCACTGTACCCCCCTCGGGTAGAGTGCCGTGGCGTCACACGGCTCACAGCAACCTCTAACTCTTGGGCTTACGCGATTCTCTTGCCTCAGCCTCCCGAGCAGCTGGGACTACAGGCGAAGAAATTTACTTTTTTACTCCAGAAAGATCTGGAGGCTGGAAAGTCCAATGTCAAGGTGCCTACATTTGGCAAGGCCTCCTTGCTATGTTATCCCATAATGGAACGCTAAAGGGCAAGACAGAGGAGGAGGAGGAAGAAAGAGAAAGAAAAGAGGGAGAGAGTATAGCATGTATTTCTTTTCTTTCTTTTTTTTTTGTAGAGACAGAGTCTCACTGTACTGCCCTCAGGTAGAGTGCCATGGCGTCATACGGCTCACAGCAACTTCTAACTCTTGGGCTTACACGATTCTCTTGCCTCAGCCTCCTGAGCAGCTGGGACTACAGGCGCCCACCACAATGCCCGGCTATTTTATTTTTTTTTGCAGTTTGGCCAGGGCTGGGTTTGAACCCGCCACCCTCGGCATATGGGCCTGGCGCCCTACTCACTGAGCCACAGGCGCCGCCCTTTCTTTTTTTTTTTTTTTTAAGTGACAAGAGTCTTACTGTGTTGCCTAGGCTGGACTCAAACTTCTAGCTTCAGGCAATCCTCCTACCTTAGCCTCTTGAGTAGCAGGCTACACATGTACACCACCAAGACAGGCTTTGTTTTTCTTTTTATTACCAAATATTCCATTATGTGGACAGACCACATTTTATTTATCCATTCAGCAGTTGGTGGACATTTGGACCATTCAGTTTCTTCTACTTCCAAGAATAAAATTTAATAATGGTAAAGTGGTACAAAGACTTTTTAAATTTGTTTTTTTGTTGTTGTTGTTTTTGAGACAGAGTTTCACTCTGTTGCCCTCGGTAGAGTGCTGTGGCATCACAGCTCACAGCAACCTCAAACTCTTGGGCTTAAGCAATTCTCTTGCCTCAGCCTCCCAAATAGTTGGACTACAAGCACCCATCACCCCTGGCTATTTTTAGAGATGGGGTCTTGCTGTGGCTTAGGCTGGTCTCGAATTTGTAAGCTCAGGCAATCCACCGGCCTGGGCCTCAATTTGGTTTTTTGTTTGTTTGTTTTTCAGCTTATTCATTTACTAATTTATAATGAAGAGGTTCAGATATTACTTTTCCAGAGCCTAGAATTCCCAGGCTTCCTATCCAGGTGATCTTTCCGATGACAGTGTGTTTAGTAAAGGAAGCTGGCTTAGAAGGCTCTTTGGTGAACACAAAATCAGAACAGAGGCACAGAATAGTACAGGGCAAGTCTACCTAGAGGAACACTGCCTCTGCATAAGAGGGAAGCTCTTTCTTGTCATCTGATCACTCTAATTCCTCACACACTGGGCCTGTCTTTCATATACAGTGTGGCAAACATGCTGACTTTGGTTTCTCTGGACTCCCAAGTTTTAGTCCAGATTCTTCCCCCATTTCACTGACACGTATTTTTCTTTGTGGTAATTTAATTAGTCAAGTTTTTTTAATTTTATTTATTTATTATTATTTTTTTTTGAGACAAGAGTCTTCACTTTGTCACCCTTGGTAGAATGCCATGGCATTCCAGTTCACAGCAACCTCAAACTTTTGTTTTTTTTTTTTTTTTTCTCCCCCCCCCCAAACTTTTGAACTTAAGTGATCTTCTTGCCTCAGCCTCCCAGGTAGCTGGAACTATAGGCGCTCACCGCAATGAGCGCTATTTTTTTAGAGACAAGGTCTTGCTCTGGCTTAGGCTAGTCTTGAACTCCAGAGCTCAGGCAGCCCACCCACCTCGGCCTTCCAAAGTGCTAGGATTACAGGCATGAGCCACCACACCCAGCCTAATTAGTCAAGTTCTCACCATGCAAGAAACTGTACAATCACGATCTTTAAGAATTTAGAACACCAGGGGCGGCGCCTGTGGCTCAGTGAGTAGGGTGCCAGCCCCATATGCCGCCGGTGGCGGGTTCAAACCCAGCCCCGGCCAAACTGCAACAAAAAAATAGCCGAGCGTTGTGGTGGGCGCCTGTAGTCCCAGCTGCTCGGGAGGCTGAGGCAAGAGAATCGCGTAAGCCCAAGAGTTAGAGGTTGCTGTGAGCCGTGTGACGCCACGGCACTCTACCCAAGGGCGGTACAGTGAGACTGTCTCTACAAAAAAAAAAAAAAAAAAGAATTTAGAACACCAAATAAGAAAGATCAATTCGGGCTCAGCGCCCATAGCACAGTGGTTACAGTGCCAGCCACACACATCAAGGCTGGTGGGTTCAAACCTGGCCCGGGCCAGCTAAACAAAAATGACAGCTGCCGGGCGTTGTGGCAGGCAGCTGTAATCCAGCTACTTGTGAGGCTAAGGTAAGAGAATCACTTAACCAGTGGTTCTCAACCTTCCTAATGCTGGGAACCTTTAATATAGTTCCTGTGGGTCACAACCTACAGGTTGAGAACTTCTGGCTTAAGCCCAAGAGTTTGAGGTTTCTATGAGTTGTGACGTCATGATACTCTTCCCAGGGTGACATAATGAGACACTGTCTCAAAAAAAAGAAAAAAGAAAAAAAGTAAGATCAATTCTAGGAACCTATATTGGAAATGTTTCAAAGAATAAAGTTAATTAAGTTGCTGTAGGGTCAATTCTTGAAAATAAGTGCAAAGACAACAGTTGAAGAAATTTCAACTCTTCAAAGGGTAGGCCAGATTTTGTAGTACTGATTAGATGTTTCTCCTCAGACTACAGAGAGGTGGCAGGATGCTTCGAATCTCACACAAAGAAGCAGGGGGTAGTCTACCCTTCTTCTTGGCCTGAATTTTAGCTCTCAGTCTTATCTGATCCATTTGTACAGGAATATACAGCCTTCAAAGAAAAGTTAAAGTACCACCCCACCCACCATCTTAAGAAAGAACCGCTAAAGGTTGGTAATCCTTTCAGATTCCAGAAGCATGAAGATCTACTGCCTAACATGGCTGTCACCTTGGCATTTGCATCTCATTCCTTTCATTGCTGTTGTCTTTACAGGAAAATGCTTATTTGGCACAATTTGTGCAATTTAAATATGCAGTTGATGGTACTTCTTTTGGAAAAGAGCGCTTTCCCCGTAGAGTTGTTATGGTTAACAAGCCTTGGTCAAGTCTGGCAAAATGAAATGTTCTTTATTCTGAAATTCCTCAGTTGTGTCACATCCTTTATCTTGCCTTGTTAAAATGGAAGGAATTGCTCCCTATGTGTGTATCCCATTCTACCACAATCTATCCCATTATCAGAATTGGGATAGATTGTGCCTTTCTACTCGATTTGGACAATGAAATGAGTTTCATTTTTGTTCATGGCCTTCATAAATCTTTTTCACTTGCTGTTTTTCATGCCCCAGTTCCATGCTGTTGTGTTGGGATTTCCCAGTCTGACATATTTTTTTTATGTGATGTTAACAGTATTGTTTATTTCAGCATACAATTAATAAGAACTTTCAATGAAAATTCAAAAACCAGTCTTTTTACAGTAGTCATAGAACATTCTTAAAGCTTGAAATCATTTATGACAATGTGAATTTCACAGTGTAGGCCAGATTTTCCAGTATGAGATTAGATTTCCTGGACAAACAAGCATTAGTACTTCCTTGACAATCTTAGTTCCCAAAGTCATCTCTTTTTGCCTCTACCAACAGAAATAATCAGGATGAAGGGTATAAGATAGGTCTAAAGGATTTGAAGAAGAGGAATTTAGGACTAAGAATATAAGCAGGTGGCATAAATAAATAGAAATCATTAAAAGAAGGAAATTCAGAAAAAGAAATTATGGAGTGATGACTTCTGATGTATTCTTTAGACTGGCCATAATTGAATCCTTCCATATGGCTGTCAGAGTCTCTTTTAGAACTGGCATACTAATAGTCATATATGTCAGTCCTCCATTCTTCAGTTAAGTGTGACTGAAAACAATGTCATTGTAATCTCTTTTCTGGTAAATACTGGGTTTGTATTGGAATTGCAGTATGTAGTTTTGTGGAATTTGGAGTCAGACATGCCTAGATTTGATTCTCAGATTCTCTTTTTATTAGATTTATGATTTGGGGCATTTAACTTGATTTCTAAGCTACAAAATGGAGATATATTCACCTCAAAGGATAGTTGTGAGGAAAAATGGTATATAAAGGATTAGCATGTTGTCTGATTCATAGTAAATGCTTAAATGTTAGTCATAATTATTATTTATTATGTTAAAGATCAAAACATTTGAATTTTTTAGTGATCCCCTTTTCTATTACCAGCCTTATTTATTTACTTATACACTGCCTTGTTCCAAAAAGAGATTTAAGGCAACATGGTGTGTCTGTATTTGAATATTCCTGCAACCCAGCTGGGTCCAATCTGGGAAGAGAGATAGCTTAGTCAGTTGTAGTGGTAATATAAACTTAATGGGACACATGTAAGTACCAAAACCAGAGTGTATCGAGTTCATGTCTTTCTGGAACAGCCTGAAGAGATTTTCTAAGTGAAAGACAGCCTAGCATAGTGGGAAGGGCACATAGGTTTTAGTGCCAACCAACATGTAGTCAAGTCCATGTCACTATTTACTAGCGACATAATTGATCTTAAACAAGTTGCTTTGAGGGTTTGTTAATTAATAAAAATTTTATCACTCAGACCCGAGTAAGACCTCTTTTAGCACTTCAATAGTTAGGCAGTTTCAGACCCCAATTTTTTGTTCTATAGGTTAGAATATTAACCACAGTGGATTGTGAAAATCATGAAAAGTTTTTACAGGAATATACATAATAGCTGATAGTCTATAATGTTGGGGTATCAAATTAATATGTCTCACTTCAAAGTCGGAAAATAAGTTTGAAACATTAGATAGCTGTTTTTTTATAGAAACCCAACAAATAGTATAACTGAATATTTTAGTTTATAGAATCAATTTTTTTCTAGTTACCTTTAGCTTTTATAATGCAACTATGGGTTTGTTTTTCCATATCCCATTTCAATGCATACTTATGTAGTGGGCCATCTTGCTTAATCTTACAGGAGAAATTATGTAGACATGTAATGAAGTGCTGCTGTTTATGGAATTGGTGTTGTTGCAATATAAGAGCTTATTGGAATAGCCTGAATGCTCCACTATATATTTATATAATGACCTTATTTGCTATTTCTTATAAGTAAACCCAGGAGATGAGGTTATACAGTGACAACAGTGGCATTATATAAGTATAAATTTCATATTTACAGCTTTATCTGTTACATTTCATGTAAACATGACATTCATATACTTTTGCTTATCGGAATGTTTTATTTTCAAGTTCTGCACATTTTGTTCCATATGCTTTCTAATTCCTTTTTTTTTTTCTTGAGACAGAGCCTCAAGCTGTTCCTCTGGGTAGAGTGCTGTGGCATCACAGCTCACAGCAACCTCCAGCTCCTGGGCTTAAGTGATTTTCCTGCCTCCACTGCCCAAGTAGCTGGGACTACAGGCACCCACCACAATGCCCTGCTATTTTTTGGTTGCAGCCATCGTTGTTTGGCAGGCCTGGGCTGGATTTGAACCCGCCAGCTCAGGTGTATGTGGCTAACAGCTTAGCTGCTTGAGCCACAGGCACCGAGCCACTTTCTGATTCCTTACCCAACTAAGTAGCTAGCTACTAAAAAGTTTAATAGGGCTGGGCACAGTGACTCACACCTATAATGCTAGCACTCTGGGAGGCTGAGAAGGGTGGATTGCTTTAGCTCATGAGTTCAAGACCAGCCTGAGCAAAAGCAAGAACCCATCTCTACTAAAAATAGAAAACCGAGGCAAGAGGATCACTTGGGGCCTCAACCCAGGGCAACAGCTTGAGATGTTATCTAAAAAAATAATAAATAAATATAAAAAGTTTAATAGTTACACAACTGTTGGTAACAACAGATTGGAAATAGTGGTTACTTCATCCTTTATCCACTATAGTTTAATGAAAAAGGAATGTTTGGGAAAGCAATTGTAGAAACACTAAAAGGGTTAGTTAAGAGCCATGAGGATACTTAAAGATCTTTGAATATCAAAGTACCTAAAAATAAGTACCTGGATCAAAATCACTTTCTAATAATACACCTTTACTATTTAATTTATTTTTATATTCTGTATATGTCAACTTAACTGTGTATTCTCTTGTAAACTGTAAATAGCAAACGAATCCTCCCTATCAGTGATACTTACATATATTTGTATGTGCCAAGCAACATGTAGTTTGGTTATGTGAAGTTTCAGTGTATGACTCCAATTCAGTTTTAAAACAAGCTGACGTTTCTTTGAATTGCTGCTTTTTTTTTTAATTAGGAAAAAGCTATACTTTTTTTTGTATCTCGTGATAACTAGTTTTGCTATAAATAAAATGTCACATTTGGCATTTTGACACTTGCCATTGTATATATTCAGTAAAAAGGCAGCTGTTGACTTTTAATATAGATCCATTCAAGTAGGGACCATATATTACTATAGTTAGAGATAAAGCAGGAGTAAAGAAAAATGCAGTTGGGTGGGTCAAGTAAGAAAAGGGAAAAACAAAATTTCACTGGTCTCCCCATTTGCAATATATGTACATTAAGTTGTTTACCTGGAAAATTATTTGGTCTACTTTTAACTACAATATTAGAGATTCTTTTCAAAAATAGTTTAGATCAGTTCTGCTACTAGTTCACTAATTTCCAAAGGAAAAATCCCTAAGGCCTCTTAGCCTATCAAAAATGTGACCATTTCATTTATAAAATACCATTAGTTTAATAAAATAAATCTTTAATTTACTATGAATATTCCCTAAATCTTCCCAATAAGTATTTGCTGTTCCACTGGACTTGATTCTAGCCTGTCTCACAACAAATGCTATTGAAGTATGTATGGTTTGTAAGTTACCTCTACTGAATTTTCAGAGGGATATTTAAACATCAAAAGAAACATTTTATCCTTGAGGTACATATATTCTGGGAAGATAAATTAAAATTATATACATATGACCAGGTAGTCATAGAAGAGGTGGAATTTGAGCTTAATACATGATAGATTTATAATGAGGACTTAAATAATGAGGAAAACTTGGGCATACTTGTCCTTGAAAATGGAATAGCATGAGTAAAGGTACAGAGAAGGCAGGGAAATTTCCATTCTAGTTCTTATTTCTATACATTGCTGCTAAACTTACCTTTCTAAAGGACAAATATTGTTCTAAAGTAACAATAGTAAATACTCATATAACATTTACTTAGTGACATTCTTTTCTAGGCATTTTTTTTTTTTTTTTATTGTTGGGGATTCATTGAGGGTACAATAAGCCAGGTTACACTGATTGCAATTGTTAGGTAAAGTCCCTCTTGCAATCATGTCTTGCCCCCATAAAGTGTGACACACACCAAGGCCCCACCCCCCTCCCTCTGTCCCTCTTTCTGCTTCCCCCCCATAACCTTAATTGTCATTAATTGTCCTCATATCAAAATTGAGTACATAGGATTCAAGCTTCTCCATTTTTGTGATGCTTTACTAAGAATAATGTCTTCCACTTCCATCCAGGTTAATACGAAGGATGTAAAGTCTCCATTTTTTTTAATAGCTGAATAGTATTCCATGGTATACATATACCACAGCTTGTTAATCCATTCCTGGGTTGGTGGGCATTTAGGCTGTTTCCACATTTTGGCGATTGTAAATTGAGCTGCAATAAACAGTCTAGTACAAGTGTCCTTATGATAAAAGGACTTTTTTCCTTCTGGGTAGATGCCCAGTAATGGGATTGCAGGATCAAATGGGAGGTCTAGCTTGAGTGCTTTGAGGTTTCTCCATACTTCCTTCCAGAAAGGTTGTATTAGTTTGCAGTCCCACCAGCAGTGTAAAAGTGTTCCCTTCTCTCCACATCCACGCCAGCATCTGCAGTTTTGAGATGTTGTGATGTGGGCCATTCTCACTGGGGTTAGATGATATCTCAGGGTTGTTTTGATTTGCATTTCTCTACTATATAGAGATGATGAACATTTTTTCATGTGTTTGTTAGCCATTCGTCTGTCATCTTTAGAGAAGGTTCTATTCATGTCTCTTGCCCATTGATATATGGGATTGTTGGCTTTTTTCATGTGGATTAATTTGAGTTCTCTATAGATCCTAGTTATCAAGCTTTTCTCTGATTGAAAACGTGCAAATATCCTTTCCCATTGTGTAGGTTGTCTCTTTGCTTTGGTTATTGTCTCCTTAGCTGTACAGAAGCTTTTCAGTTTAATGAAGTCCCATTTGTTTATTTTTGTTGTTGTTGCAATTGCCATGGCAGTCTTCTTCATGAAGTCTTTCCCCAGGCCAATATCTTCCAGTGTTTTTCCTATGCTTTCTTGGAGGATTTTTATTGTTTCATGCCTTAAATTTAAGTCCTTTATCCATCTTGAATCAATTTTTGTGAGTGGGGAAAGGTGTGGGTCCAGTTTCAGTCTTCTACATGTGGATATCCAGTTCTCCCAACACCATTTATTGAATAGGGAGTCTTTCCCCCAGAGTATGTTCTTGTTTGGTTTATCGAAGATTAGGTGGTTGTAAGATGTTAGTTTCATTTCTTGGTTTTCAATTCGATTCCAAGTGTCTATGTCTCTGTTTTTGTGCCAGTACCATGCTGTCTTGACCACTATGGCTTTGTAGTACAGACTAAAATCTGGTATGCTGATGTCCCCAGCTTTATTTTTGTTACTAAGAACTGCCTTAGCTATACAGGGTTTTTTTCTGGTTCCATACAAAATGCAGAATCATTTTTTCCAAATCTTGAAAGTACGATGTTGGTATTTTGATAGGAATGGCATTGAATAGGTAGATTGCTTTGGGAAGTATAGACATTTTAACAATGTTGATTCTTCCCATCCATGAGCATGTTATGTTCTTCCATTTGTTAATATCCTCTGCTATTTCCTTTCTGAGGATTTCATAGTTTTCTTTATACAGGTCCTTCACCTCCTTCGTTAGGTATATTCCTAGGTATTTCATTTTCTTTGAAACTATGGTGAAGGGGGTTGTGTCCTTAATTAGCTTCTCATCTTGACTGTTATTGGTGTATACAAAGGACATTGATTTTATATCCTGAAACATTACTGTATTTTTTGATGACTTCTAGGAGTCTTGTGGTTGAGTCTTTGGGGTTCTCTAAGTATAAGATCATGTTGTCAGCAAAGAGGGAGAATTTGACCTCCTCTGCTCCCATTTGGATTCCCTTGATTTCCTTGTCTTGCCTAATTATATTGGCTAGAACTTCCAGCACTGTGTTGAATAGTAAAGGTGACAGAGGACAACCTTGTCTTGTTCCAGTTCTAAGAGGAAAAGCTTTCAGTTTTACTCCATTCAGTAAAATATTGGCTGTGGGTTTGTCATAGATAGCTTCAATCAGTTTTAGAAATGTGCCACCTATGCCTATACTCTTCAGTGTTCTAATTAGAAAAGGATGCTGGATTTTATCAAATGCTTTTTCTGCGTCTATTGAGAGGATCATGTGATCTTTATTTTTGCCTCTGTTAATATGGTGGATAACGTTTATGGACTTGCATATATTAAACCAGCCTTGCATCCCTGGGATGAAGCCTACTTGATCATGATGAATGACTTTTTTGAAGATAAGCTGTAATCTATTGGCTAGGATTTTGTTGAGAATTTTTGCATCTATATTCATGAGTGAGATTGGTCTGAAATTCTCCTTTTTGTTTGGGTCTTTTCCTGGTTTTGGTATCAGGGTGATGTTTGCTTCATAGAATGTGTTGGGGAAGATTCCTTCTTCCTCAATTTTTTGGAATAATTTCTGCAGTACAGGAATAAGCTCTTCCTTGAAGGTTTGATAGAATTCTGGAGTGAAGCCATCTGGACCAGGGCATTTTTTGGTTGGAAGATTTTTTATTGTTTCTTTGATCTCAGTGCTTGAAATTGGTCTGTTCAGGAGCTCTATTTCTTCCTGGCTGAGTCTAGGGAGAGGGTGTTTTTCTAGGTATTTGACATATGTTAATTTAATGCCTACAATATCCCATATAAGTGCTGTGGTTAGCCCCACAGAGTTAAAGAGAAGTTAAGTAACTTGCCCAAGGTCACCCAGCTGATCCTGGCTCTTAACCACTGTGTGTGCTTGTACCAGAAACCATTAGTGACTTTTCATCTTCCAGAAAAAGAGGCACTCAAAGATTTTTGCAGGGTGGCTCCAACTTACCTTTCCAACCTTATAGTCATTCTGTCTTTTTCTTTGCATGGATCTACATTCTAGCCTCTCTGTATTACTTTCTATTTCCTAAATTTGTATTCTCTCTAAGTCTTTGCTTGTTTTGTTTATTCTCAACCTGAAATGCCCTCTCACTTATCCTAGTTTCTGTTTTATCAGTACCCTATCCATCTTCTAACCATATTTTCTTTCTTGTGTGTGTGTTGAGAGAGAGAGGCATTCAGACAAAGTCTCGCTGTTACCCAAGATAGAGTGCCCTTGCATCAGCCTAGCTCACAACAACCTCAAACTCCTGAGGGTTCAAGAGATCTTCCTTTCTCAACCTACGGAGTAGCTAGGGCTGCAGGCACCAGCCACAATGCCCAGCTAATTTTTCTATTTTTAGTAAAGATGGGGTTTTGCTCTTGCTTAGGCTGGTCTCTTGCTCAGGCTGGTCTCAAACTCCTGAGCTCAAGAGATCCTCCTGCCTCGACCTCCCAGACTGCTAGGATTACAGGCATAAGCCACCATGCCCAGGCCTTCTAAGCATATTTTCCATATTTTTGCCATTTTTATGAACACCTTTTTTGATCCCTTGCCTAAAGTGATTTTTCCCCTTAGTAACACCTTGCACATTTCATAGTAGAATATCTGTATCATAGTAATTTGTGTAGTAGCATTTTCTAATATAATTTTTTTCTATAATAGATTTTTTAAGTTCCTTGAGAACAGGAGATATGATTTATTGATCTTTGCACCTTAGGTAGCATTTAGTCTAAGCTTGCACGTGGTGGGGGAAAAAAGTGATGTTATGATTGACACTGAGATTTTGAACTTGGCCAAGGGAATAGAATTTGGAATTTTGAGAGTGACGTGATTGTAAAAACAAGGAGTTTGGTTTAGTTCTGTTTGAGGTGAAAGCATGATGTTCAAGTGAAAGGGAATAGAGCTCAGGAGACAGAAATATATGCCATTCTCAGTCTTCATATCTCATTTTCACAAGTATGATACATTGTCATATATACCAAATTATTGTTCAGTAGCTCCATATCCTCTGAATTTGTCTTAATTTTTTTGAATTTGGAAAATGAGAGCCAACTACTATATAGCCATTCCCAACTTTAATATTATAAGATGAGAGTTAATTTGTAGGTTGGTCAGTTGATTCTTTGGATCATTACCAAAATTAGGTTTCTAGTCTAGCACATAAAACTATGTTGTAGCTGAAATATTTACTTCCACAACAACAAGAGAAAAGAAAGTAATATGGTTGCTTTACTAATAGCATTTTTTTTTAAAGATTTAAAGGAATGAGAAGGTAGGTTATTTCTGATCTGTTGTTTGACTTCAAAGCTTGTAGTATAAGCGGCAGAATGTGGGGTGTCCAAACTTCATGCTGATGTTGTTTTTGTTTTGAGACAGTGAGTCTCACTTTGTCACCCTGAGTGGAGTGCTGTGGCGTCACGGCTCACAGCAACCTCAAACTCTTGAGCTTTAAGCAATTTTCTTGCCTCAGCCTCCCAAGTAGCTGGGGCTACAGGTGACCGCCACAGCGCCCAGCTATTGTTTTGGTTGTAGTTGTCATTGTTGTTTGGCAGGCCCAGGCTGGGTTTGAACCTGCCTGCTCCAGTGTATGTAGCTGGCACCCAAGCTGCTGAGCTGCAGGTGCCGAGCCTGCATGCTGATTTTGTGAGGACTGTTTTTGCTTATCTGTGGTGTCACATATCACAAAAAGTATGCATGGACTTTTTATTGCTAATCAACTTTTGTTAGTTTTTGTATATTTAATGTATGACCTAAGACAACTCTTATTCTTTCAATGTGCAACCGAGAAAAAAAAAAAGATTGGACACCCCTGGCTTATATTGTTCCTCCAGTGTGATAATAGGTGCTTCACTGAGACTCTTAAATTTGTCAACAATATTTTGGGGTTTATTTGTTTGTTTTTACTTACAAATTGCTCTATCAACAAAAGAAAGGAATTTTTTTTTTTTTGGTTAGAGTCTTATTCTATCATCCTGAGTAGTGTGGTGGCCTTAAAACTCACATCAACCTCAAACCCTTGGGCTCAAGAGATCCTCTAGCCTCAGCCTCCCAAGTAGCTGGGATGCCACAATACCCAGCTAGTTTTTCTATTTTTAGTAGAGATGGAGAGTCTCACTCTTGTTCAAGCTGGTCTCAAATTCCTGAGCTCCAAGCAATCCACCTGCCTCAGCCTCCCAAAGTGCTAGGATTATAGGCGTGAGCCACCATGCTTATCTTAAGAAAGGAATTATATAGAATGTATGTTTTAAGAGATTTCCTGGAGTAAAGTAACCTGAGGTAGATTTAACTCAGTGGAAATGAGCCAGATATGTATGAGTGCATGTATGTGCCTGTGATATGTATAGTGCGTTACGGTGGGGGATGCGCCTGGGGGAGATGAGGAACTGATACTGCATTGAGGAAGCAAGGTAATACAGAAGAGGCTGGGTCCACTGTTTTTCCTTTGAGCCTCTGGGAGGGAACATTTTTTTTTTTTTTTTTTTTTTTTTTTGTAGAGACAGAGTCTCACTTTATGGCCCTCTGTAGAGTGCCGTGGCCTCACACAGCTCACAGCAACCTCCAACTCCTAGGCTTAAGCGATTCTCCTGCCTCAGCCTCCCGAGCAGCTGGGACTACAGGCGCCCGCCACAACCCCCGGCTATTTTTTGGTTGCAGTTTGGCCGGGGCTGGGTTTGAACCCGCCACCCTCGGTATATGGGGCCGGCGCCTTACGGACTGAGCCACAGGCGCCGCCCACTGGGAGGGAACATTAATGTGGGCTAAAATGATTGCTATTTGTTGAGGGGGCCCCTCTGACTGGATGGAGTGAGGAGAAAAACACATACCATTTTGGGTGTAATACAGTACAAATTGCATATTTTTAATTTGAAGACTACTTATACTGATCTGATTTCTAATTCTGGCTTTGCCGTATGTGTTTTCTTTATGCTTAAAAAATTATCTAATGCTTATTCTTTATTCTCCCCCAATTGAAAATAGTTCCTGTCCCCCCTTCATCTTCATGAATCCTATCTCTTAGTTTAAAATAAAAGTGAGTATATAAGATATGTTGAATTCTTAGGAAATTATTTTATTCAGAATGTTATAGTTTAAAGAGGATGGGGTTGAAATCAGAACTCAGTTCAAATTCTGGTTCTGCCATTTACCAGCTGTATGGCTTTGGGCCAGTTACTTGGCCTCATTGAGCTTTAGTTTTTTTTAAATCTGTAAATAGGGATAATACCTCTTGCCTTAAAGGATGGTTGTAAGAATTAAAGTTAATATACCTGAAATACCTACCACAATACAGGCACATATGGTAGCTGTTGGTATTGTTGTTAAGCAATTAAATGGATTAATCTCTTATCACATTTGATGCATAGAATATAAATATTGCAATTAATTTTTCTACCTTATAGTCAATGAAGCAATTGGCTGTTTTTAGATTAGGATATATCAGTTGTGTTATACTTGGCTATCCATACTTCTTCTTTTTAAAGAGGCAGGGTCTCACACTGTCACCTAAGCAGGAGTGCAATGACATTATCATAGCCTATTTTAGCCTCAAATTGCTGGGCTCAAGAAATCCTCCTCCCTCAGCCTCCTCCCAGCCTGACTAGCTGGGACTATAGGTGCTACCACGCTTGGCTAATTTTTTTTGTTTTTTGTAGAGACAAGGTCTTGCTGTGTTGTCTATGCTGGTCTCGAACTCCTGGACTCAAGGGATCCTCCCACCTTGGCCTCCTGAAGTGCTGGGATTACAAACATGAGCCATTATCCCTGGCCACATTATTTTTTCCATATGCACATAAGCATCCCCCTGATACTTGGATCTTCCACCTTAGTGCACTAGGAGAAAAGATCTTGTACCAGGTGGTGTATCCAAATGTTTATTTGCAAGTGCTTTTCTACATATCAAAGGTAATATGTATTTGGGGATTTTCCAGTATTGATGAAGCCCCTGTGTTAGCATTTTGTCAACCTTCTTATGCCATCTGATATTGGTGAATGGATTACAAATGTAATTTATGGTCCTAGGGTATATTTCCTCCAACTAGCTAAGTATGTAAACTGTTACCCTAACATCATTCATTGAACTTAGTAACTATTAATGGACTGAATGTTTGTGGTCTCTCCTTTCAAATTTATGTTCCAGTCCTAATCCCCCAAAGGGATGGCATAAAGTGGTAGCACCTTTGGGAGGTTATTAGAAAGAGGTCAATACCTCTTTCTGCCATGTAAGGATATAGAAAGAAATCATCAGTCTGCATCCTAGAAGAGGGCCCTCACCAGAATTCGACCATGCTCCCACTCTGATCTTGGACTTTCAGGCTCCGGAGCTATAAGAAATGAATTTTTATTGCTAATAAACCACCTGGTCATCTACGTTATTACAGCAGCCCAAATAGAATAAGATAGTAACCAAGTATAGATAAAGGGTTCTGAAAGTTAAGGATACTTGATAATCACAGGTAGCCTGTAAGATAATTTAGGATAAAGTTTATTAATTTTCTAATTATGAAACATAAAATATGAAACTCTAAGGATTGCCTAAGCTTAAGAGTTTAAAGTTGTGAACTATAATGATGCCACAGCACTTTACCCTGGGTGACCAAGTGAGACTCTCAAAAGCATGAAGTGTCCGATTTCCTTAAGTAATAAGCTTAACAGTTGATATCTCTGACATTTCACTTTGACTGTCTTTGGGGGTTTTTTGTTTATTGTGAAGGTACATCTTCCTTCATTCAAACACGTATTTTGGCTTGTGGTTATCTTGCAATTTTTTTTTTTTTTTTGGCCGGAGCTGGGTTTGAACCCGCTACCTCTGATATATCGGGCCGGCACCTTAATCCTTTGAGCCACAGGCGCTGCCCCCATGTTGCAATTTTTTTTTATAGCAACTTTTGCGAAACCATGGATTAGTCAAAAATTTGTGTTATTTTTGAATCATGGAACTAGTGCAATACTGGCAGCTCAAAATATCAACAAAGTGTTTGGGAAGGATGAACGTATCAATGGTTTGAGAAGTTCTGTTTTGGTGATTTTAATTTTGAAAATGAGCCAGAAGGGCGTCCTGAGACCCAGGTGAATAATGATGAGTTGAAAGCTATAGTGGAAGTGAATCACATTTCAGCAATAAGTTTTGATATTACTATTCCAACAGCATTAAACCATTTATAACAAATCAGCAAGGTAAAGAAGCTGGATAGAAGAGTTCTGTGTGAATTAAATGAACATTGGAATAGAAATTGTCTTGAAGCTTGCCTTTCTTTATTATCACGGCAAAAAGGTGAACAAACCATTTCTATACCATATTATTGTGTGTGATGAAAAATGGATTCTTTGTGACAATTGCAAGGATTCAGCACAATGGTTAGGTAAAGATGAAGTGCTGAAACACAGTCCAAACTGAATATTCATCAAAAAATTGCCAAATGCGTCTGTTTGATGGCCCAGCACTGGTATTGTTCACTGTAGCTTCATGAAACTTTGCTAATTGATGATAGTGGATGTCTACTGCAACCAAATGGATAACGTGATGAGGATACTTGTAATTAAGCAGCTGAGACTAGTCAATAGAGACAGGCCAATCCTCTTGCAAGACAATGCTATTGCACAAAGAATACTGCTCAAACTATCGAAGCTGGACTTGGAAACTCCCTGTCATCCATTGTATTCACCAGACCTTGTACCAACTGACTACTTCTTCCAGACTTTGGATCATTTCTTTCAAGGAAAAATACTCCATTCTCAACAAACTGGAAAATGCCTTTTGCGATTTCATCACCACTCATGTTCCACGCTTCTTCACTGTGGCATACCCAAGCTACCATTAAGGTGGCAAAACTGTCAATGCAGGGTGTCTTAAAAGTCACCATACATTGGGAAAATGGGAAATTATAGGTAAATGCACCTTTATTTACAAAATATTTGTTACAAAATATTCTCTATTTGTTGGCCACTTCTTTCTACACACATAAAGTCTTCTCTCTTACTCATGGAAAATACATCCCAACATATCTATTGTTATAATTTTTCCTATGTGTGGTGACTTGGGACACCCTATAATTTAGGTGCATGCTTTGATTAGTTGTACTGTTTCTTGTTTGAGGTATGTGTTTAATAAACTAAACCTTTGATTAAAAATCGGATATTTCAGGTTTAATGACTTAATATAAAAGCATATTAAAAGTGCTTTAGAGGCCAGGCCTCATACCTGTAATCCTAGCACCCTGTGAGGCTGAGGTGGGAGGTTCACTTGAGGCTGACCAGCCCAAACAAGAGCGAGATCCATAGCCAGACGTTGTGGTAGGAGCCTGTAGTCCCAGCTACTCAGGAGGCTGAGGCGAGAGAATCGCCTAAGCCCAAGAGCTGGATATGACGGCACTCTACAGAGGACGATAAAGTGAGACTGTCTCTAAAAAAACAAAAACAGGAGTGAAATCCTGGCTGGGTGACGTGGCTCACACCTGTAATCCTAGCACTCTGGGAGGCCCAAGGCAAGTGGATTGCTTGAGCTCATGAGTTCGAGACCAGCCTGAGTAAAAGCAAGACCCCATTTCTACTAAAAATAGAAAAACTGAGGCAAGAGGATTGCTTGAGCCCAAGAATTGGAGGTTGCTGTGAGCTATGATGTCACATACTCTACCCAGGGCAACAGCTTGAGACTCTTGTCTCAAAAAAAAAAAAAACCCCAAATAGAAAAATCAGCTGGAGTTTATGGTGATCTGGAAGTGGAAGCAGGAGGATTGCTTAAGCCCAGGAGTTTGAGGCTGTAGTGAGCTATTATAACACTACTATACTCTACACTAGGAAATAGACTGTGGTTAGGGTGCCAGCCACATACACTGAGGCTTGTGGGTTCAAACCCAGTCCGAGCCTGCTAAACAGCAATGACAACTGCAACAAAAAATTAGCCAGGCGTTGTGGTGGACACTTATAGTCCCAGCTACTTGAGGAAAGAGAATCACTTAAGCCCAAGAGTTGGAGGTTGCTGTGAGCTGTGATGCTACAGGACTCTATTGAGAGCGACATAGTGACACTCTTAACTCAGAAAAAAAAAGTGTTTAGGCTCGGTGCCTGTAGCTCAGGCGGCTAAGGCGCCAGCCACATACACCAGAGCTGGCTGATTCAAATCCAGCCTGGGCCTGCAAAACAACAACAACTACAACCAAAAAATAGCCAAGCGTTGAGGTGGGCGCTTATATTCCCAGCTACTTGGGAGGCTGAGGCAAGAGAATTGCTTAAGCCCAGGAGTTGGAGGTTGCTGTGAGCTGTGATGCTACAGCACTCTACCTAGGGCAACAGCTTGAGGCTCTGTCTCCAAAAAAATATATAAATCTTTTCAATAACCATAAACAAATATCTCAAAATTGATCATAAGTACTATGCAGTTTTCAACTGTAGATGTGTTAACCATACTGTAATATAGAGTCAAGTCCATAGATAACAGGCCAAAATTTACCTTATGTGAAGAATAGTATGATGTGGGAAGATTAGTCTTTACCTGAACTATATATAGTCAAAAAAATTAAATTAAAAATACAAACTAAAAAAAAAAACCACAAACTAAATTCTAATGTGGAATACAAATTGAAATCAGTGGGTCTAACTATATATCAAATTGATAATGTAGCTATCAAAGAAAATAAGAATTAACTCAAATAACTTTGAACTTAGAACTCTTCCTTTGCGCCCTTAATGGGATATAGCCTAAGGACAGAAAGAACTGCAAAGAAATGTTGGACTTAGTAGGTAGAAAACCCCCTACAACAGTTCTGCATAGCATATGTTGTCCCCATTTTGCTAAGGAAGAAGCAGGTTCTGTGAGGAGAATGTTTACCTGGCATTAAATGATACTGGATTCATTATCCCACACTGCTTTTTTTAATATTTCAGTTGAGTCCTGTGCTATCATTATCATCCTTGTTTGTTTAGTACCTCCCTTTTACTGACATCATCTGAAATTAGAACCACATTTTCAGTATCTTCCTAACCTCTTGAATCTTCTTTCTTTCAAAAATTTCATCCCATGCAATCATGCCAAGGTTTTTTGAAACATGCCTTCCTAAAGGGTATGTGAGTCTTTTCTTTACAAGACTGTAAGATGACCTGATGGCCTTTTTTCCTAATTCTCATTCCTTTAACTTTACCATTAAATATTTCCTGAATTTTAGCTACTGTCTAAGTCACAGTTACTTATGGATATAGTCTGTATTAATAACTAAGCCTGGAAGTTTTACATGAGAGAGCTGCATTTTTAAACACATTAATCTGTTTGTGATCTAGGCAGTCTTACAGTGATTTGGTGGTGAGACATATAGGGGGAGAATAATAAAGAATGAAATTGTTGGACCTGGATTTTTTTACATGAAATAGTAGAAACAATTTATAAACTATGATTTTTTTTTTTTTTTGAGACAGAGCCTCAAGCTGTCGCCCTGGGTAGAGTGCTGTGGCATCACAGCTCACAGCAACCTCCAACTCCTGGGCTCAAGCGAGTCTCCTGCCTCTGCTTCCCAAGTAGCTGGGACTACAGGCGCCCACCACAACACCCGGCTATTTTTTGGTTGCAGCCATTATTGTTGTTTGGTGGGCCCAGGCTGGATTTGAACCCGCCTGCTCAGGTGTATGTGGCTGACGCTTGAGCCACAGGCGCTAAGCCTAAACTATGATTTTTTTTAAATAATTCATTCATTAAAGACAGCAAATAAATATAGTGATGAAACTAGGACATAATAACTGGTTGCTAAATGAACTGTATGTCCTTTGAAAAATGGGTGATTAAAGAAGAAAATATGTAAATAACTTAGGTATGCAAGCTGCTATTTGACATTTTGCTGAGTAAAAATGATGGGAGAAATTAAACTCTTCAGGAATTTAGCTGATCTTGTTTAAAGTACTTTGTGTAGTAAACCTCCAAACATTTTTTTAAATTAACAGCATTTGAAGACTTTATTCTTCTTGAATTAGTTCAATCAAAATGGATTTCAATTTTTTTTTTTTTTAGACAGTCTCATTATGTTGCCCTCAATAGAGTGCTATGGCATCATAGCTCACAGCAACCTCCACTCTTGGGCTTAAGTGATTCTCTTGCCTCAGCCTACCAAGTAGCTGGGACTATAGGCACCTGACACAACGCCCAGATAGTTTTTGGTTGTAGTTGTCACTGTTGTTTGGCAGGCCCGGGCTGGATTTGAACCCTCTAGCTCTGGTGTATATAGCTGGCATCCTGGCTGCTAAGCTATGGGCGCTGAGCCTGTTTTCTTTTTCTTTTTCTTTTTTTTTTTTTACAGTCTCACTCTGTTGCCCTCAGTAGAGTGCAGTGGCATCACAGTTCACAGCAACCTCCAGCTCTTTGGCTTAGGCAATTATCTTGCCTCAGCCTCCCAAGTAGCTGGGACTACAGGCCCCCACCACAACACTCGGCTATTTTTTTTGCAGTTTGGCCGGGGCTGAATTCGAACCCGCCACCCTCCGTATATGGGGCTGGCTCCCTACTCACTGAGCCACAGGTGCCGCCCACCTGTTTTCTTTTTTAATTGAACTTTTACTAAGCCTTTTAGGAATCACAATGTACTCAATCATATTTCCTTTATTTTTCTTTTTCTAAAAGTTACTTTTACATGGTGGTAGAAATTACATATTTTATGTTCTCCTACATTTACACCCCACTTAGCTTTCGCTCACTCTATATACTTGAAGGAGTGCGTACCTTCAGAGCATTGTTTCCTTTACCATTTCTGTTATGTTCATATTTTAAAAGTCCTAAAAGGCAGTACATTTTTGACATTTTAAATACGTCCAATTTTGAAAGCATTCTTTATCTGGGCTGTTAGATACATGTGTGATTCATAAAATGAAATAAGGCTTCCTATAGTTATTTCTTGAGTTGGCATTTACAGTCTTCTGGCCTTGTCATGTGTCTCAGGAAAAAAATCCAGCAAACCTGACTGTCATACATATTATTGTAGATATTATGGTTTGAGGAAATTCTCTTTCCTTTTCTTCAGAACTCTTTTTCCTGTTTAAAGCTTTTAATTTAGCAGTCACTGACCTGGAACTTTTATTTATTTTATTTTTTTTTTTTTTGGCTGCAGTTGTGTTTTTTTTTTTTTTTTTTTTTTTGAGACAGAGCCTCAAGCTGTTGCCCTGGGTAGAGTACTATTGCATCACAGCTCACAGCAACCTCCAACTCCTGGGCTTAAACGATTCTCTCGCGTCAGCCTCCCAAGAAGCTGGGACTACAGGCGCCCACCACAATGCCCAAGTATTTTTTGGTTGTGGTTGTCATTGTTGTTTGGCAGGACCGGGCTGGATTCAAACCCACCAGCTCTAGTGTATGTGGCTGTTGCCTTAGCCGCTTGAGCTACAGGCACTGAGCCTGCAGTTGTAATTGTTTAGCTGGCCTGGGTCAGGTTCGAACCCGCCACCCTTGGTGTATGTGGCTGGCGCTACAACCACTGTGCTACACATGCTGAGCCTGACCTGGAACTTTAAATAAATGCTTGAATGTGCTGTTGCATTCTTCAGTGCTTTTAAGCAGTTATTTTGACCTCTTGTGAAAATTTCTAAATTTTCAGGTTTCTAAATAACTTCACACAAAAATTAATAGTAATCCGAAAGGACTGTTTTCTCAGATTCTTCCTACCCTAAATCTATGCTTCCCTACCCCACCCCCCAAATTCTGATAATTTCCTAGCAAAATTGTTTATGTAGCCCATTCTTAAGAACTCTATAAAGGATGTCACCATTTTATTATTTTAGACTTTAGATGGCATCTGCGCTATCTATTCTACCTTTACCCTGATTTAGAATCAATACAAATCCACTAAGCCCTATTGCTCTTTTGGGTCTGATTCTGCACACTTTCCTGTAGATAGATGTTCACTGGGATCCAGAGCCTATCATGGACCACTGCAAGAAAAGATTAAAACACAAAGTATTTGAAAATCAAAGGTATACAGGGTGTCCTGCATAGTTCAAGTGCAATTAAATTTTTTTATTGTTGTTGCACACGAATTTTATGGACACCCTGTTTTCCAAACATCAAATTAAACATGTCTGCATAAAGTTTAACTAGATACGACAGTAATCATTATTTTTCCACTTGAAAACTTGCTTAGAGTGTCTTTGTGCATATTTCTAGGCAGATTATACATTGGTGCTTTTCTCTATACAAATTAAATATTTGCAATAGAACTCTTTTTTTTTTAAGTATTCTTTTGAACCAAAAGATGATCACAAAAATGATTGATTTATGGTTAGTTTGTCACATTTTTTGAAGAGTATTTTTTTGCTTTCTGTAAGCCAAGATGCAATAAATAATAACCAGATTTAATGAGAGATACAATTAAACAGTTAATTGGAATTCAGTGAGAAGAATGCTAAAATTGTAGTAGGTGCTTACTAGATGTGCTTACTGTATGTGTAGTAGGTGTTAATAGATGTGCTGCTAACTCAGGCTAAAAGGTTAGAAATGGTACATGGAAGAATGATACCTAAGCATAGATGTAAACAACAAATAAGAACTGGCCAAAGAAGAAAAGGATGTAAGAATGTTCCAGGTCAAAGGAAAAGCAAGTTTAAATCCTCAGAGATTTAAAGAAAAAAAATTATATATAGGGGACCTGGAAGCTCCATGTGCCCGTAAGTAGTAGTGTTTGAAGGAAAGAATGGCATCATATGACACTGGGTGGGGAAATGTACTACATCTTGAAGAGCTTATTTTTCCAGTCTCTCTTTAAGAAAAAACATTGAGATATAATTCACATGAAATGTATAATTCACTGCATTTTAGTTTATTCAGAGTTGTGCCCCCATCAATCATGGTCAATTTTAGAACATTTTTATCACTTCATAAAGAAACCATATGCCTTTAGCTGTTAGTTCCTCAACTACCCCAGCAACTACCTACCAATTTGCTGTCTGTCTCTATGTAATTTACATATTCTGGGTATTTTATATAAACAAAATCATATAATATGTGGTCTTTTGTGACTGGCTTTTACTTAGCATAATAATTTCAAGATTCATTTATATTGTAGCAAGTGTCGGTATTTCATTTTTAGCACCAGATATTTTATTGTGTGGATATGCCACATTTTATTTATCCATTCATCAGTAAATGGACATTTGAGATGTTTCTACCTTTTGTGGCTGTTATGAATAATGCTATGAACATTCATGTACACACTTTTGTGTGGACATTTGTTTTCATCTTTCTTGCATATACAGAGTATCCATTAATTTTGTGTACTATTTACAATGTAAAACTATTTTAAACTGCACAGGAACTTTATCAACAACCCATGTACCTAACAGTGAAATTGCTGAGTCATATGGTAATTCTATGTTTAACTTTTTGAGGAACTGCCAGACTGTTTCCAAAGTGGTTGTACCATTTTACATCCCATTAACAGAATATGAGGGTTCTACTTTTTCCATATCCACACTAACACTTATTTGTGTTCTTTATTATAGCCATTTTATTTGGTATGAAGTAGTTTCTCTTTGTGGTTTTAATGTGCATTTCCTGATTACTAAGGATGTAGAGCATCTTTTCATGTGCTTATTGGCCATTTTCTGTATCTTTTGGAGAACTGTATATTCACATCTTCTACCCATTTTTAATTGGATTGTCTTCATTATCAAATTTTAAGAGTTCTTTATATGTTCTGAATACAAGTCATTGTGAGACATATGAGTAAATGAAATAAAACCCTTAACACATAGTTTAGTACATTATAAATGTTAAGAGTAGCTTTATTGTTATTTGTATGACCCAGTTATGTCACTTATTAACTGATGACCTTAGGCAAGTTTCTTTTCCTTTTTATTTATAAAAAGGATATTATAATATTGGGTAGAAATACTCAGTGAGGTATCTTCTGGGGGAAAAATGCCAAGCACTATTCCTGACACATCTAGTAAATGTTAGTTGAAGCAGAATCAATAGGGAAAATTTAGAAAACTAGGTATGGAATTTTGGCCTTTGTCATATAATTAGTAGGGTGCTTTTATTTTATTTTATTTATCTATTTATTTATTTATTTATTTTTTGTGTTTTTTTTGGCCTGGGCTGGGTTTGAACCCGCCACCTCCGGCATATGGGACCGGCGCCCTATTCCTTGAGCCACAGGCGCCACCTAAGGGTGCTTTTAAAAGTTCATGAACAGGGAGATAACATAAAATTGGTGTTTGGGGGTAGCACCTGTGGCTCAAAGGAGTAGGGCGCCGGCTCCATATGCTGGAATTGGTGGGTTCAAACCCAGCCCTGGCCAAAAACTGCAAAAAAAAAAAAAAAAAAAATGGTTTCTGGCAATATTATTAGCAGTGTGAAAGGATTTGTGATTCAGCTGTACATATCACCTCTTCAGAGAGATCTTTCATTAAACACCCAGAGAATCTAAGACAGTGCTCCCCTCCCTCATTAATGCCTTACTTTCTTTTTTTTTTTTTTTTTTTTTTTTTTTGCCTTCCTTCACTAGAACATAAGCTTCATGAGAAAAGGGTTGTTGTCTGTCTTTCTACTGAATCCTAACACCTAGAATAGGGCCTAGCACATGGGAAGACATTTAGTATATATGTTGAATGAATGAAATATGATAAGGAGGGGATTGGAAGGAGTTAAAAAATTATTAGGAAAATTTCAACATTAGGATATAAAGAGCTGGACTAGAATGATGGTAGTAGAAATGGAAAGAAGGAACAAATAAAAATTACAAAGAAAGATTTTTTTTTTTTTTTTTTGCAGTTTTAGCTGGGGCTGGGTTTGAACCCACCACCTCCGGTATATGGGGCTGGCACCCCACTCCTTTGAGCCACAAGTGCTGCCCGAAAGATAATTTTTGACAAGTTAGAGGAGATTATATGAGGCAAGCAATAGGAATTATTTCCATGATTTTCAAACTGGCTGACTGAAGCAGTGATGGTATCATTATTGCAAGTACCTGCCTTCATCTCCTTTTGTAACTTTTTATGTCTTGTCTGAGACTATTTTATTTTATTTGTTTTTATTTGTTTGTTTGTTTGTTTTGAGACAGTCTCTCTTTGTTGCTCTGGGCAGAGTGCCATGGCATTATAGCTCACAGTAACCTCAAAATCCTGGGCTCAAAAGACTCTCTTAGCTCAGCCTCCCAAGTACCTAGGATTATAGGCACCCGCCGCAACACCCAACTAGTTTTTCTGTTTTGTTTTATTTTTATTTATTTATTTATTTATTTATTTTTAGTAGAGATAGGGTCTCGCTCTTGCTTAGGCTGGTCTCCAACTCCTGAGCTCAGGCCATCCACCTGCCTGGCCTCTTAAGGTTTATTTTTTAAGCCCAACCTTCAAGAGGGAGCTGGGACAGGGGCACGGGTGGGTTATGCCCAAGACCTTAAACAATACCTCCATATACTGATGGGCAGTATGTATAGTCGAATGAATAAAAAATAGAGGCAATCAGAAGATTACATCTTTTTTTTTTTTTTTTTTTTTGAGACAGTTTTATTATGTCGCCCTCGGTAGAGTGCTCTGGCGTCACAGGTCACAGCAACCTCAAATTATTGGGCTTAAGTGATTCACTTGCCTCAGCCTCCCAAGTACCTGGGACTACAGGCACCCGCCACAAAGCCCGGCTATTTTTTGTTGCAGTTATCATTGTTGTTTAATTGGCCCAGGCTGGGTTGAACTCACGCACCAGCCTCGGTATATGTGGCTGGAGCCATAACCACTGTGCTTTGAGCACAGAAGGTTACATCTTAAATGCATTGTTTAATATTACTATAGCAGTTAAGGAAAGAATACAGGGCCTTGGAATTTACAACATTTAGGGAGGAAAGAACCAACTAAACAGAAGAGACAATCTCTGGGATAGGAGACAATCTAGGGATAGGAGAATTGTAAGAATTTCCTTTCAAGATCAATTAAGCAAAGACAGAGCTAGTTCCAGGAAGGAGAAGATAGCTACCAATGTTATATGCTTCAGAAAGTTGAAGAAAATTAGAATTAGAAAAGGGTGTGAAGAATGGGTAGACAATGAGGATAAATTTCACCCACAAAGCTAAAGAGAAAAGAGTGAATCTAAACTAGAGCCATTTGAGGGATGTGTAGCTTGCCTGGTTTTATTTTCTGTAAACACAGAAGCATATTTTGTAGAGAAAAATCCATAATCAAAGACAACTGTCAGATTTTAGTATACACAAGAATAACATGTATTTTGTTTAAAATAAATTTTGTTAGCACCACTTAGAGAAAATTTTATTCAGTAAATCTGGAGACCAAGACATTCTTAAAACAAATAACACTTCACCACCCTAGTCTCCAACCCACACCCAGGAGATTCTGACATAGTTAAACCCTATGACCATATACTAAGACTAACACTAGTTCAGGGAGTAATTGAAGTTAATAGAAATGGGCAGAAAGGGAATTAGATTAGATTTTTTAAAAAACCAAAATGTAGGGCGGCACCTGTGGCTCAGTCGGTGGGGTGCCGGCCCCATATACCGAGGGTGGCGGGTTCGCCCAGGCCCGGGCCCAGCCGAACTGCAACAAAAAAATAGCCGGGTGTTGTGGTGGGCGCCTGTAGTCCCAGCTACTCGAGAGGCTGAGGCAAGAGAATCGCTTAAGCCCAGGAGTTGGAGGTTGCTGTGAGCTGTGTGATGCCAGGGCACTCTACCGAGGGCCATAAAGTGAAACTCTGTCTCTACAAAAAAAAAAATAAAAACAAAGTGTAAGGGTTAAGCTTTGGGAAGGAGGAGTTCACTTTCATTTTATTTTATTTATTTAATATTTGAGACAGAGTCTCACTATGTCTCCCTAAACTCTTGGGGTTAAACAATTCTCTTGCCTCAGCCTCCTAAGTAGCTGGGACTACAGGCACCAGCTGCAACTCCTGGCTATTGTTGTTGTCATTGTTGTTAGCAAGCCCAGGCTGGGTTCGAACCCACCAGCCCAGGTGTATGTGGCTGGCACTCTAACCACTGAACTATGGGCGCCGAGCCTAGGAGTTCATCTTTAAAACAAACAGATAGAGATGGTACAAGAGAAATTTTGAGTGATGAACTGAGAGTTTCAGAGAGGTTTTCAGGTGGAGAGGAAGGCAAATGAGGTTGCTTCATTTGCATAACCTTGATTTTTTTTTCCCCCTTTAAGTGGGAAGAAAGGTTATCTACTCTGGCAGATAAAGAGAGAATTTGGAGAGTCTGAAAAGATTTGGAGCAGCTGCTGTGGGGGATGTAGCAGAGTCAGCAGGGGAGGAACATAAGCATCACTGAGCAGTGTTAGGGTTCTGTTATGTAGGTGGCATGAGTTTATAGTGGACCTCGTCAGCAGTATTTAATATTTTTCTAAGTGAGAAATAGTCCTGAAAACTTGTGTCTTCTGGTTGCATCATCTATAGTTTACTTAAACCTTTTCTGATGTTTTTAGCCTATGCCACTTCATAGAATAACAGACTTCATTATTTTTACTGTATAAAGTATCTAACAGTTACCTTTCTTTTTTTTGAGACAGAGTCATTTTGTCACCCCTGGTAGAGTGCTGTAGCATCGTAGCTCACAGCAACATCAGACTCTTAAGCTCAAGCGATTCTCTTGCCTCAGCCTCCCAAGTAGCTAGGATTACAAGTGCCCACCACAACACCCATCTATTTTTTTTAGAGACAGGGTCTCTCTCTAACTCAGGCTGGTCTCAAACTCGTGAGCTCAGGCAATCTGCCTGCCTCAGCCTCCCAGAGCACTGGAATTACAGGCATGAGCCACCTCACCTGGCCTAATATTTACCTTTCAACTCAAAAGATACTTTCTGTGATTTGCTATGACATATTTACATTCATTCTCTTCATACTCTGAGGGTTTACGGATTTTGATGACAAGTCAGATTGGTGTGTCTAAGGCCAGCACTTGTGAGGGTATTTTTTTTGACCTGGGCACCAGAAGTTACCACCCAGTGCTCCATTACTATAGTTGCTACCAAGTGAAGGCAATGCCTTAGGTTGGGGCAAAGCACGTAGGCATGGTGCCATTAATCCTACTCTCTTAATCTTTCAAGAAGTCTGTGAGAGGGGCGGTGCCTAGGGCTCAAAAGAGTAGGGCGCCGGCTCCATATTACCGGGGGTGGAGGGTTCAAACCCAGTCCCCGTCAAAAACTGCAAAAAAAAAAAGTCTGTGAGATAGATAATAGAATCCCTTTCTTTACAATGGGTAAACTGAGGCTCAGATGCCTGGATTGCCTAAAATTATAGAGCAAAGAAGCTAGAAGTCAAATCTACATTTATCTTATTCCACATCCTATACTCCTTTTTATGCTATGCTGCGTTGGGTAGAATACAGTCCAGGCACTTATTTTTTTTATACATAAGATAAAATAAACAATAGGGCTATTGATTAAATAATTTCTAATGGAAACAACTCAGTATAGATCAATAATTAAAGACATGCAGCATTAGAAATTTAATAAATGGACACTTTTTCATCTGTTTCTTTGATTTTCTGACTCCATGAGGCCTTTCAGGTTGCTAGCATGGCAAATAGAACTGCATATTTTTCATGAGGACAAATAGCAGTTATGAGTGGTAGGAATTTTAAAGTTTTCTGTTTTGTTTTTATTAAACTCTGAGGGTACCCAACATTTTAATCTTTTAGCCACAATAATATATTCTCATTTCTGGCATAACTATAATCTTACATATATAGGGATTCTTTTTCTTTTTCTTTTTTTTTTTGAGACAGTCTTACTACATCGCCCTGGGTAGAGTGCTGTGGTATCACAGCTCACAGCAACCTCCAGCTCTTGGGCTTAAGCTATTCTCTTGCCTCAGCTTCACAAGTAGCTGGCCTCAGGCACCTGCCACAATGCCCGGTTACTTTTTGGTTGTAGTTGTCATTGTTGTTTGGCAGGCCCGGGCTGGATTCGAACCTGCCAGCTCCAGTGCATGTGGCTGGTGCTCAGCCTCTGATGTACAGACCCTGAGCCAAGGGGATTATTTTTCTTAAATGTATATCTTCACATTGCTCACTTGGATGCTTATCTCTTCTCAGACCATTCACGTATTCTTATCTCATCTTTATATATTTTATCAATATATTTAATGAGCACCTCTCTTATTTTAGCCTTTTGGCTAGGTATCTCAGAGAAAGCCTAATATTTTCTGAAAATTGGAACTTACTACTTAAAAAAATTAAACAGAACCAACATACCTTCATGGTCACCACTATAGTATAGTTAATAATAACACCAATTCTAGAGACAAACTCTCTGGGTCCAACACCTTTGTGTACAATGTTATTCAACATCTATGTGCTTTGTTTCTTCATCTATAAAAGACAGAAATAATAATATCTGTCTTGGGAGAGGTAGAAATGAGAGGAGAAATGAACCAGTATATCTAAAGGACTTAGGATGTTAACTGGGAAATGGTAACATTGCATAAGGGTTAACTTATGTTGCTGCTGCTATTACTGTTATTACAAATTGTTCTGCCAAGAGGCTGTTCCATTTTTTCCCCACCCTTCCAAAAATTGTATAAAAGTATATTCAATTTTCCATCCCTTTTCCAGTACTGGATAGTATAAATCTTTTTAGCTTTTGCCAATTTGGTAGCTCTAAAAATGGCATTTCATCTTAATTTGCATTTCTTTATTATGAGGTACAACATATTTTATATTATTAGCCACTTAAATTTCATCTTCATTTATATACTTGAGGCTTTTTACTTTTTTCTTATTTATATTTGGTACCTATTATATTCCAGATATTAAATTGTTACATAGTTACAAATATTTTCTCCTAGTTTCACATTGTTTTTCAAATTTATTTTACAACATTGTTCATGATTTCTTTAGAGATAAAGATGTTCATAATTTTGTGGATTAATTTTTTCCCTTATGGATTCAGGCTTTTGTGTCTTGAAAGGACTTTCCTACTCCAAATTTATCGTTACCTTTTTTACATCTAGCTCTGTGAAGCATCTTGAATTTATCCTTGTCCATAATTTGAAATAAGTATCTGGTTTTATTTTTTTCCTAACTATGGCCAGTTGCCCCCTGTGTTCTTCATTATACCCCTTCTTTCCTCATATTTTAAAATACCATCTGTACCATATTCTAAATTTCTATGAATATTGGGTGGGAGAATGTTAACATTTCAATATGTTTTGCCAAATAGTTCTCATAAATACTTATAAAAAAATTTTGTTTCTACTGAAGAATGTTTTCCTGCACTCCCCAACCTGTTTTTTATTTGTTTGTCTGTTCCAGTTTGTGCCAAGTTAATAGTGAAAATACAGAAATGTTTTGGTCTACATTTCTTTGTCTGTTAAAGACTGAACTTTAAAAATAAATACATAATTTTGTTGTTCTGTTTGCCATTTAATATATGAATTGCTTGTTCAGATTCTTTGTCCAGTTTTCAATTTTGGTATTTGATTTCATAATGATTTGAAAAGATTCTTTATATGTAAAGGATATTACCGCTTCCTTCATTGGTATTGTATAGAAGTTATTGTTTACCTTTAAATTATAATTATGATTATTTTCTTTAATAGAGTTTGATTTTTGTATTTACCCAGGTACATGAAAAAGTCTTCTCAATTCCTAAGACAACACAGTCAACTAGAATATTTTCCTTATCACTTCAGGTTTCTTTTTTTAAGACAAGAGTTTTGTTTTGTCATCCTCGGTAGAGTGCTATGGCGTCATAGCTCACAGCAACCTCAAACTCTTAGACTCAAATTATTCTCATGCTTCAGCCTCCTAAGTAGCTGAGACTACAGACGCCTGCCACAATGCCCAGCTATTTTTGTGTGTGTGTGTGTGTGTGTGTGTGTGTGTGTGTGTGTGTGTGTGTGTGTGATTTTTTTTTTGGCCAGGGCTGGGTTTGAACCCGCCACCTCTGGCATATGGGACCGGCGCCCTACTCCTTGAGCCACAGGCGCCGCCCAATGCCCAGCTATTTTTTTTTTTTTTTTTGTAGAGACAGAGTCTCACTTTATGGCCCTCGGTAGAGTGCCGTGGCCTCACACAGCTCACAGCAACCTCCAACTCCTGGGCTTAAGCGATTCTCTTGCCTCAGCCTCCTGAGTAGCTGGGACTACAGGCGCCCTCCACAATGCCCGGTTATTTTTTTTTTGGTTGCAGTTTGGCCGGGGCCGGGTTTGAACCCGGCCCCTATATGGGGCTGGCGCCCTATGGACTGAGCCACAGGGGCCGCCCTGCCCAGCTATTTTTTTAGAGACAGGTCTCGCTCTTGCTCAGGCTGGTCTCGAACCTGTGAGCTCAGGCAATCCACCTGCCTCAGCCTCCCAGAGTGCTAGGATTACAGATGTGAGCCACCGCACCCAGCTATGACTTTATTTTTGTATTAATTCATCTACCATCTAATTTTATTGCATGGTATTGAGTAGGAATCTATCTTAATACTTTTATAAATGGTAAGCCAATTAAACAAAACAGTATACTGACTAATTCATTCTTTCTATTGATTTGTAATGCTACCTTACATATACTTGCCTTGTTGGAATGTTTGATTCTATATTGTTTACTGACGTAATATACTGTTTATCTATTCCCGCACTCTCTTCGTTACCACACTCTCTTCATTATTGTACCTATTATATTCTTTTTGTGGCTTGAGAGTTCACCTTGAAAAGTAAACCCACTAGTGGCAGCGCCTGTGGCTCAGTGAGTAGGGCGCCGGCCCCATATGCCGAGGGTGGCGGGTTCAAACCCAGCCCCGGCCAAACTGCAACAAAAAAAAAAAAAAAGAAAAGTAAACCCACTGAAGAATCATTTCTAAACACCAATTTGAATTTTGGAGGTTAAAATGCAAACCCCTCTTAAGAAAGAGTAAGTAAAATTGAATTTAATTGGATTCTGCTTGGGTGTCCGTGTCAACATTCTGCTTTATGGTCTTTAAATTGCATACTTTATTAGTTCCATTGAACATAGGTAATGGTTGCTCTTAAGCTATTTCATTTGCTCTTAAGCTAAAGCTGGAGCTAGAACTGTACAAAGGAATTATCAACACCACATTCTTTACTTAGTAATTTTAAATATTGAACACTAAAAGAAAATAGTTTCAATGGTTAAGAAACACTTTTCTGGTTAAATGTAATTGGATGTTACTCTTTAGGTCTGATCACTTCTGTGATTAGAAGGAAATATTGAAAGTGAACCTTATCTCTAGAGCAGAAATTCTCAACCAGGCATGATTTCGGCTGTCCCATCTCCCTGGGATTTTTGGCAAATTCTCAAGACATTTTTTTTCTTTTTTTTTTTTTTTGTTTCAAATTAATAAGAGGGTACATATGTTTAGGTTACATTGTTTTTAATTCAAAGGTAAAGTTCACGTTGTAGTTGAACCCTTCATCCAGGAGGGTATGCTAAACACCACATTATGCACATTAAGTGAGATCCAACCTATCACTCTTCTTCCTTCACACTCCTTTCTCCTCCTTCTTGCTAGACTATATTTGTGTTTTATCTTTCGTGTGAACTTGTAGTTGTTTATATATTGGTTTTATATTAGTATTGATTACACTGGAATTTTTTTTTTCTCTTCTTGAGATACTTTACTGAGAAGAATGTGTTTCAATTCCATCCAAGTAAACACAAAAGATTTAGTCTCCATCTTTTCTTATGACTGAATAGTAAATACTCCATGGTATACATATACCACAGTTTGTTAATCCATTCATGGTTGATAGGCATTTGGGTTGCTTCTACAACTTGGCAATTATGAATTGAGCTGCAGTAAACATTCTGGTGCAAGTGTCTTTGTGGTAAAATGATTTTTGTTCTCTTTTACCCCTCCCTACTGGGCCTGCAAGTTTGTATGGGGCCGCGGACGCGGGTCTCTATTCTGCAGGATGGGGTTTGTTAAAGTTGTCAAGAATAAGGCCTACTTTAAGAGATACCAAGTGAAATTTAGAAGACGACAAGAGGGTAAAACTGATTACTATGCTCGGAAACGCTTGGTGATACAGGATAAAAATAAGTACAACACACCCAAATACAGAATGATAGTTCGAGTGACTAACAGAGACATCATTTGTCAGATTGCTTATACCCGTATAGAAGGGGATATGATAGTCTGTGCAGCTTATGCATATAAACTACCAAAATACGGTGCGAAGGTTAGCCTGACAAATTATGCTGCAGCGTACTGTACTGGCCTACTGCTGGCCCGCAGGCTTCTCAATAGGTTTGGCATGGACAAGATCTATGAAGGCCAAGTGGAGGTGACTGGCGATGAATACAATGTGGAAAGCATCGATGGCCAGCCTGGTGCTTTTACATGCTATTTGGATGCAGGCCTTGCCAGGACTATCACTGGCAATAAAGTTTTTGGAGCCCTGAAGGGAGCTGTGGATGGAGGCTTGTCTATCCCGCACAGTACCAAACGATTCCCTGGTTATGATTCTGAAAGCAAGGAATTTAATGCTGAAGTACATCGGAAGCATATCATGGGACAGAATGTTGCGGATTATATGCGTTACCTAATGGAAGAAGATGAAGATGCTTTCAAAAAACAGTTCTCTCAATACATAAAGAATAACGTCACTCCAGACATGATAGAGGAGATGTATAAGAAAGCTCATGGTTATCAAGAGATAACCCAGTCTATGAGAAGAAGCCCAAGAGAGAAGTTAAAAAGAAGAGATGGAGCGGCGCCTGTGGCTCAGTCGGTAAGGCGCCAGCCCCATATACTGAGGGTGGCGGGTTCAAACCCGGCCCCAGCCAAACTGCAACCAAAAATAGCCGGGCGTTGTGGCGGGTGCCTGTAGTCCCAGCTACTCAGGAGGCTGAGGCAAGAGAATCGCTTAAGCCCAGGAGTTGGAGGTTGCTGTGAGCTGTGTGAGGCCACTGCACTCTACTGAGTGCTATAAAGTGAGACTCTGTGTCTACAAAAAAAAAAAAAAGAAGAAGAGATGGCTGTAGTCCCAGCTGCTCGGGAGGCTGAGGCAAGAGAATCGCGTAAGCCCTAGAGCTGGAGGTTGCTGTGAGCCGTGTGATGCCACGGCACTCTACCGAGGGCAGTAAAGTGAGACTCTGTCTCTACAAAAAAAAAAAAAAAGAAGAGATGGAACCGTCCCAAAATGTCCCTTGCCCAGAAGAAAGATCGGGTAGCTCAAAAGAAGGCAAGCTTCCTTAGAACTCAGGAGCGAGCAGCTGAAAGCTAAACCAGACACCAATTTTATATATTTCCTGATTTAAAAGAATAAACTTATTCATAAAGCAAAAAAAAAAAAAAAAAAAAGAATGATTTTTGTTCTTCTGAGTAGATACTTAATAATGGAATTGTGGGATCAAATGGAAAGTTGACTTTTAGTTCTTTAAGAATTCTTTTGTATTGCTTTGCAATCCCACCAGCAGTGTAAAAGTGTTCCCTTTTGTGCACATCTACTCCAGTGTCTCCAGATGGGGGACGTCGGGATGTGGGCTAATTTCTTTGGAGTTAGGTGTTACCTCAGAGTGATTTTGATTTGTATTTTTCTAATGATTAGAGACCAGCATTTTTCTCATGTGTTTGTTGGCCGTTTGTCTGTCATCTTCAGAGACATTTCTGTTCAGATGTCTTCCAGCAACACCAAAAATAAATAAATGGGATTTGATCAAGACATTTTTGATCATCACAACTGTTGCTTTCTAGTATGTAGAGATCAGGGATGCTGCTTACCATCCTACAATGCCCAGGACAGCCCCAGCAACAAAGAATTATTTGATCTGAAATTTTAGTAGTGCTGAGGTTGAGAAATCCTACTATAGAGAAAACTCAAACCAAAAACTCATTTTCTTAGTGCAAGCCAGTCTGATAAGTGCTATGTTTAATAAATACACACAAGAAAACACAGGTAATTTAATATTGGAGTGGGAGGAGACCTTTCTAAAAGTATGTATGTTACAAAACCTAGAAGTAGCTGGGCGCCTGTAGCTCAAGCAGCTAAGGCGCCAGCCACATACACCTGGAGCTGGTGGGTTCGAATCCAGCATGAACCCACCAATAAACAACAATGACAACTACAACCAAAAAAGAGCTGGGCATTGTGGCGGGCACCTGTAATCCCAGCTACTTGGGAAGCTGAGGCAAAAGAATCACTTAAGCCCAAGAGTTGGAGGTTGCTGTGAGCTATGATGCCGTAACACTCTACCCAGGGTGACAACTTGAGACTCTGTCTCAAAAAAAAAAAACCTAGAAGCTATACAGGTATGATTGTTAAATTTAATTTTTCTACATAAAAAATAAAATTTCTACACACCAAAAGAAAAATCTACTGTAAACAAAAGAGAAATGACAAACTAAGATAAAATATCTATAGCTCAAATCACAGACAAATGGCAAATTTCTTTTTTTTTTTTTTTTATCTTGGCGTCATAGCTCACAGCAACCTGTAACTCTTGGGCTCAAGAGATTCTCTTGTCTCAGTTTTTCTAATTTTAGTAGAGAAGGAGTCTTGCTTTTTGCTCAAGCTGATCTCAAACCCGTGAGCTCAAGCAATCCACCCATCTCTGTGTGAGCCATCTCGCCCAGCCAGCAAATTTCTTTACTATTTAAAGAGCAACTGTATTTCAATAAGGAAAATGCCAACAACTCAATTAAAAAAGCGAGGGTTGCTCAGTGACTTGGGACATAGGAAAAAGAAAAGCAAAGAATATGCACAAATGGTTATAGTAAAGTTTCTACAAGTGACATTTAAAGTGTTTCAGCCTTTCTGGTAAGAGAAATACAAATTAAAACTAAAATAGGGTACTGTTTTTTACAAATCTTATTGGCAGAGATCAAAAAGTTTGGTAAATGTTATACTGGAGTGGGTATGGTAAAATAGGAATTAATTGCTGGTCAAGGGTAAATTGATACAATGTCCATGAAGAATAATTTGGCAATATCTACCAAAATTTTAAATGTACACATTCTTTTTTTTGCAGTTTTTGGCCGGGGCTGGGTTTGAACCCGCCACCTCTGGCATGTGGGGCTGGTGCCTTACTCCTTTGAGCCACAGGTGCCACCCTAAATGCACACATTCTTTAACCTAGAAATTTTATTTCCAAGAATTTATTCTACAGATACAGTGTTATGTGTAAAATGAATTTTGTAGCAGATATGTAAGGCTGTCTGTTACACTATTGTTTGAAATAACAAGACTGAAAATAATAAAAGGAAACACTAGATTGTTGCTGCAATAGAAAACTATAATGAAGTCATTAAAAGTGTGAGGCAGCCCTATATGTACTAATTTTATGTACCTTAAAAATATTATATATTATTAAATATATATTATATATTATTAAATATTATAATATATTATTAATTAAAACGGCACGGTGCAGATGGTATCAGGTGTTGGCAAAAATATAGAGCAACTAGAACACTTATGTATTTCTAGCAGAAAAGTGACTTGGTATAATGCCTTTGGATAACAATTTGGTATTATTTAGTGAATTTAATAATGTACATGTACCTTATATAACCTAGCAGTTTTACTTATTAGTAAAGGAATTCTTGCTCTTTTTTCTCAGGGGATAGAAATGCTCATAGTGCCATTTAGCAGTCATGTTCAACAAGAAAAGCAAGTTGCATAAAAATACATATAATAGGGCAGTGCCTTAGCTCAAGGAGTAGGGTGCCGGCCCCATTACTGTGGGTGGTGGGTTCAAACCTGATCCCAGCCAAAAAAAAAAGAAGAAAAAATACATATAATAAAATTCCATTTTATGAAATTCAGAAACAAGTTGTTTAGGGAAAAAACAGTAAAACTGCAAGCAAGGAAATTAATAAGCACAAAATCAAGGAGAATGATTACCTCAGGGAAGAGAGAAAAGGACTAGAGAGTGTCCTTTAGTGGGATTCAAAAACTAATATTTTTCTTAAACTGTCATGTGGGTGCATAGGTGTTCATTATATCATGGACTTTTTAAATTTTATAAATGTTCTTTATATTTACTAATTATTTAAATAGTATCTTTTGGAAAGCAACGTGTAGAATATTATGTATGCTACCCTGACTGTGTGGGTCATGTTAAAAATGAAGGATGCACACACGTTTGTGTATGTGCATGTATTATTCCTCCTGTAAAAATACACAAGAAACTGATGACAGAAGTGAATAGTTGTAAGCCAGTTATTGAAAAGATATTTATAATACCTATCTCTGTGGTCTACCCTGTACCCTTCTAAAGTTTTTGAACTTTTGTAGCAAATGTATATAGTATATACCCAAATTTTAGTTTAAAAAATAATGCATAGTAAAAAGGAAAGAAAATCATTAGATGTTTGTGAGACATTGCTGGAGAAATTCCAATGTCGTTTCTAACTTCAGTGATTTTGCAGGTTTTGCCAACTTTATATGAAATGAAAAGATGACATATCAACTGGGTTCTTAATCTCTCATTGCCAATTTTTCCTTGAAGGTTAAATTCCATAAAATATGTATTCATCACAGATAAATGATCTTCTACTCTTAGTTCTTAGCCAAAGCCTAACCAACTTTACTTCTCTTTATATTGCCTACTGAGGAATATCTGAAGTTTTGTTGTTGTTGTTGTTCAAATGTTTTTAACATCTTTTTAAGAAAAAAAGGTCCTTTCTTAATTCTCTTTACATCTGTACTCTGAGTAAACAGTATTTACACTCAGAGCAATGATGTGCAATCTGAAATGTATATGTACTTTACCAGAACATTTATTTAGGCTCTGTCTGTGACAGGAAACAAAAGTTAGCAGTTGTACCTGCTACCTTGAATATTTAGAAAGAGAATATGCTAATTGAACACCTTTTTCTCAAGACTGTTCACAAATATTAGGTCCTTAAATATGAAATGTACAATTTCAAATAAAAATATTTAATTTATTATATCTCAAACAAGAAGCATTACAGTTAATCAAAATATGTGCCTAAACTGTCAACACAGTTTTGCCATCTTAACCGTAGCTTGTTCATGCCAGCAGCAAAGAAGCCTGAAGCAACCCAAATCATGATGAAATCGCGAAAAGCATATTTTACAGCTTGTTGAGAATTGAATATTTTTCCTTGCAAAAGCCTTTCCTGTCCAAAGCCTGGGAGAAGTGGTAGTCAGTTGGTGTAGGGTCTGGTGAATATGATAGATGACAGAAAGTTTCCAAGTCCAGCCTCTGTAGTTAGTTTGAGAAGCACTCTGTATGAGCATTGTGTGTGCAACATATGATTGAGTGTTGTTTCATAAGTGGATTGACCTATCTCTGTTGATCAAGCATCCTCATTATTCCTCCCATTGGGTGCAGTATACTTCCAGTGTAATCATTTGACCAGGTTTTATGAAGCTGTAGCTGATAATACCAATGCAGGATCACTGGACACCATTAGCTTTTTGTGATGAATATTCAGTTTGGGGCTATGTTTTGGCACTTCATCTTTATCCCACCATTGTGCCAAATGCTTGGCGATTGTCAAAAAGTCTCATTTTTCATCACAGATAACAATACGATGTAGAAATTGTTCACTTTTACATCGTGACAGCAAAGAAAGTCGTTTCAAGCCAATTTCTATTCTTTTTTTGGTGGGGGGACAGAGTTTCACTATGTTCTCCTCGGTAGAGTGCTATGGCGTCACAGCTCACAGCAATCTCAAATTCTTGGGCTTAAGTGATTCTCTTGCCTCAGCCTCCTAAGTAGCTGGGACTACAGGAACCCAGCACAAAGCCCAGCTATTTTGTTGTTGTTACTGTTGTTATTGTTGTTGTCATTGCTGTTTAGCAGGCCCAGGCCAGGTTTGAACCCTCCAGCCTCTGTGCATGTGGCCAGCGCCATAACCACTGTGCTATGAGTGCCGAGCCCCAATCTCTATTCTGATGCTCACTTAATTCATGCAGAACCTATCTATCCAGTTTGTTTTCCTTAATGGTTCAATATTGGTGGAATAGTGATGTTAAACCTTGCTATTAATTCACACAGAGGTTGAGATGGATTTGCTTCCACCACAGCTTTTCAGCTCATCATTATCCACATTGGTGTCAGGTTGCTCACATGGCTCATTTTCAAGATTAAAATCACCAGAATGGAACTTTTCAAATCATCAACATACTATGTATTCATTAACCACATTCTTCTCAAACACTTTGCTGATATTTTGAGCTGTCTGCACTGCATTGGTTCTACAATAGAACTCATATTTGAAAATAACATGAATTTTTTACTCATCCATGATTTCACAAAAATTGCTCTAAAAATAAATTTGGAAGATAAGCACAAGCCAAATCATGCATTTGAAAGAATGAGCATGCACTTTCACAATAAAAGTAAAACAAGAAGTGTCAAAGTGAAATGTCATATACCAACTGTCAAACATAGTAGTACTTCAGGAAATCAAACATTTCATACTTGGAAGTAATTTTTTTTTTTGGCTCGGTGCCCATAGCTCAGTGATTAGGGTGCTGGCCACATACACAGGGGCTGGCAAGTTTGAACCCTGCCCCGGCCTGCTGAACAACAATGACAACAACCAAGAAAAAACAGCCCAGAGTTGTGACAGGCACCTGTAGTCCTAGCTGCTTGGAAGGCTGAAGCAAGAGAATCGCTTAAGCCGAAGAGTTTGAGGTTGCTGTGAGCTAGGACACCATGGCACTCTACTGAGGGGGACATAGTGAGACTGTGTCCCCAAAAATAAATAAATGAATGAATAATTTTTTCCCACATTTTCTTTTTAGGGGTGTAATGTGAGTCTTATTACTTAAAGCCATTACTTAATAATTTTATTAATAAATATTTTTATTTAATGTTTAAACATGTCAAGGATATTTATCAAAGATAAATGTTGTTCAATCTACCCTCTTTCATAAAGATAGGACTTTTTCCTTTACATTTATTATATCTGGTGTAAGTGATTAAAATTTTATAAATGTAACCTGTTATTTAGCTGACTCTTGAATTCTCTTACTAAAACAGCACTCCAGCCTCCTGAAAAGTCCTACATGTCTCTCTGTTTTGAGGGAGAACAACTCTTGCCAGCCTTTGTGTAACTTCGTACACAAAGAGATGGTTTCTCGCTCTTGCACAGGCTGGTGTTGAACTCGAGCTCAGGCAATCCACCTGCTACAGCCTCCCAAAGTGCTAGGATTATAGGTGTGAGCCACCACTCCCAGCCCCAACCTTCATTGTTTTACCTGTGACTTTCTGTTGTGATACTTAACCCTCTCTATCTTAACAGATACATTAACCCTCTCTCTCCACATATGTATTTGTCTTCTCTTTATTTTTCTAAATAATCTCTTTATTCAAATACTGAATAGACTTTGCAATTGAATAATGATCTGCTCAAAAGTAATACAATTGCTATTTTCTTTCTCTCTCTCTCTCTCTTTTTTTTTTTTTTTTTGTAGAGACAGTCTCATTTTATTGCCCTTGGTAGAGTGCTGGGGCATCACAGCTCACAGCAACCTCCAACTCTTGGGCTAAGGCAGTTCTCTTGCCTCAGCCTCCCAAGAAGCTGGGACTACAGGCGACAATTACTATTTTCTAAGCATTTGGGTTAGGCACTGAGTTTTGTCTAGATAAAAAATGAAGAACTACGGTGCATCTTACAAGGGTACATGTGAAACTTAGTAAATGTAGAATATAAATGTCTTAACACAATAACTAAGAAAATGCCAGGAAGGCTATGTTAACCAGTGTGATGAAAATGTGTCAAACAGTCTAAAACCAGTGTATGGTGCCCCATGATCGCATTAATGTACATAGCTATGATTTAATAAAAAAAAAGGAAAAAAATGAAGAACTATTCTTACTATACTTCTGTACTACAAATAGTTGAGATAATATTATGTGTAGCTGTCTTCTCAGGTGTAATAAGGAAGTTTGAATACTCGTCAGTAGTCTTCTTCTATGAGCCATTGGGCATAGACAGCTTTAGAAATAATGTTTACATGTATGGAACTTAAAAACATATTGTTAAGTGACTGAAAAGTCATTATACTATATAATTCCAACTATATGCCATTCTTTTGAAGGTCAAAACCATGGTGACAGGTAAAAAGAACAGCAGGGAATAGGGAAGCAGAGAGAGAGGTAAGGAATGAGTAAATAGATCACATGGGATTTTTAGGACAGTGAAACTATTCTGTATATGTGTGTAATAGTGTTATGGTAGATACACATCTTTGTACATTTGTCAAATACCATAGAGTGTACAATACAAAAAGTGAAGCTTAATGTAAACAATGTACTTTAGCTAATAAAGTATCAATATTGGCTAATCAGTTGTAACAAATGTACCTCACTATTGAAGATGTTAATAAGAGAAACTGGTGGACAGTGCAGTGGTATATGGAAAATATTTCACTTTCTGCCTGTTTTTATGTAAAGCTAAAACTGCTCTAAAAATAAAATCTGTGCCCAACAACGAAAAATAAATAAATAAAAATAAAGTAAAAAAAAATAGAAATAATGTTTATTGTTCTGGAGTCTTCTCTAATGTCATCTGTGATTGCCTAAAGTCAGTCTGGTTTAAGGTAGAGGGGTCTGCTTTTTTGTTATTAAGTAACCACAGAAGGCAGGATAAGAAATTGATAAATTGGGCTCTGTCAAAATTTAAAACATTTATTTATGAAGCTGAGGTGGGAGGATCACTTAAGCCCTAGAATTTGAGGCTGCAGTGAACTATGGTCCTGCCACTGTACTCCAGCCTAGGTGGCAGAATAAGACCCTGACTCTTAAAAAAAAAAGGTCTTTAAAAGACTTTGTTGGCTTGGCGCCTGTAGCTCAAGCAGCTAAGGCGCCAGTCACATACACCAGAGCTGGCGGATTCAAATGCAACCTGGGCCTGCCAAACAACAATGACAACTACAATCAAAAAATAGCTGAGCATTGTGGTGGGCGCCTGTAATCCCAGCTACTTGGGAGGCTGAGGCAAGAGAATTGCTTAAGCCCAAGAGTTGGAGGTTGCTGTGAGCAGTGATGCCATGGCACTCTACCCAGGACAACAGCTTGAGTCTCTGTCTCAAAAAGAAAAAAAAAAAATCCAAAAATAAAATAAAAGCCATTGTTAAGGGGCAGGTGTGGTGACTCATGTCTGTAATTCTAGCACTTTGGGAGGCTGAGTCTGGTGGGTTGCCTGAGCTCAGGCGTTTGAGACCAGCCTGAGCAAGAATGAGACCTCCCATCTATAAAAAAAATAGATGGATGTTGTAGCAGGTACTATAGTCCGGGCTACTTAAGAGGCTGAGGCAAGAGGATTGCTTGAGCCCAGGAGTTTGAGGTTGCTGTGAGCTATGATGGCATGGCACTCTTCTGAGCGTGACAAAGTGAAACTCTATTTCTAAAAAAAAAGAAAAGCCATTGTTAAGAAAATTTAGAGACAAAACTGTGGGGGAAATCTTTGTAAAACACATGTCTCACATGATGGACTTGCATTTAACATGTACAAAGAACTCTGAAATTCAATAAGACAACTTGAATATTTTTTTTTTTTTTTTGTAGAGACAGAGTCTCACTTTATGGCCCTTGGTAGAGTGCTGTGGCCTCACACAGCTCACAGCAACCTCCAACTCCTGGGCTTAAGCGATTCTCTTGCCTCAGCCTCCCGAGCAGCTGGGACTACAGGCGCCCGCCACAACGCCCGGCTATTTTTTGGTTGCAGTTTGGCCGGGCCGGGTTTGAACCCGCCACCCTCGGCATATGGGGCTGGCGCCTTACCGACTGAGCCACAGGCGCCACCCTGAATATTTTTTTTTTTTTTTTTTTTTTTTTTGTGGTTTTTGGCCAGGGCTGGGTTTGAACCCGCCACCTCCGGCATATGGGACCAGCGCCCTCCCCCTTTGAGCCACAGGCGCTGCCCTGAATATTTTTTTTTAATTGGCAAAAGATTTAAGTAGACCAACACAGGGCAAGGTGGCTACTGCTGTAATCCCAGCACTCAGGGAGGCCGAGGCAGGCAGATTGCTTGAGCTCAGGAGTTGGAGACCAGCCTGAACAAGAATAAGACTCCATTTCTACTTTAAAACAACAACAAAAAATCTAGGCATTGTGGCAGGTGCCTATAGTCCCAACTTCCTCAAACCTAGGATTTTGACCTTGAGCTATGATAGCCATGGCATTCTACCTAAGGTGACAGAGGGAGACTCTATCTCAAAAATTAAAAAAAAAAAAAAAAAGATTTAAGTAGATCAAGGATGGTGATCTTCCTGGCTCAGGTAACTCAGGAGGCTGAGGCAAGAAGATCCTTTTGTCTCAGCCTCCCAAGTAGCTGGGACTACATACAGGTGCCTGCCACAATGCCCAGCTAAAAACAAATCCTTTTAATGAAGGAGTTTTTTTCTATGAAGTTTGCATTCGATTAGGGGGCCATACTTGGTGATAGAAAACAGACCTATCTTAGGAGCTTAGCTTGAGGAAGAGGATAATACAGCTGGGGAGCTGTATTATGGTGATGCACATATTTTATATCAAGATTGAGATGGCTGCATACAATTGTCAGAAATCATAGAACTGTACATTTTTAAATGGTGAATTTTATTATATCTAAATTATACGTCAGTAAAGCTAATTTAAATAATTATGAAGGGTTATCAGGAAACTTTTAAGAAACGCTTTGTTTATAAAATGACACAGTAGACCTAAAGAAGTGAAGTTTTTTGTTCAAAATTACATGAATAGGCCAGGCGCAGTGGCTCACGCCTGCAATCCAACACTCTGGGAGGCTAAGGCATGTGGATTGCTTGAGCTCATGAGTTCAGGACCACCCTCAGCAAGTGTGAGACCCCATCTCTAAAAATAAGCAGGAGTTGTGGTAGACCCCTATAGTCCCAGCTATTTGAGAGGCTGAGGCAAGAGGATTGCTTGAGCCCAAGAGTTTAAGGTTGCTGTGAGCTATAATGCCATAGCACTCAACCCCAGGATGACTGAGCAAGACTCTGTCTAAAAAAAAAAAAAATTACATGAATAGTGTGCCTGTGGATAGAGTGCTTATCTCCAGATTCCTTGTCCCACAAGGTCACACAATTCTTGAAATATAGGAATCGTGTCTACTGTATATTCTTCATACATCCCACAGTATTATACAGATTATAGGCTCAGTGAGTATTTGCCAAATGAATGAAAGTTTGATGTAGCTCATGGTGCTTGCCACACTTGGACAGAAAAGTCAGACATCTCATGGCATGTTGCCAGGCTTCTCAATTTCATCAGAGACCTTCTGTAATGTATGGTTGGTTGCCCAGACCACTATCTCTTTGCTTAGGAGATCACAGCTATCGCTGAGGCAGGAGAATCGCTTAAGCCCAGGAGTTGGAGGTTGCCGTGAGCTGTGTGAGGCCACAGCACTCTACCAATGGCCATAAAGTGAGACTATGTCTCTACAAAAAAAAAAAAGGAGATCACAGCTATCACAAATTAATTAATGAGGGATTGATTTTTAAATATTTCTGCAAAAGCTTTGGTGGTATTTTCTTTTTCTTTTTCTTTTTTTTTTTTTGAGACAGAGCCTCAAACTGTTGCCCTGGGTAGAGGGCTATGGCATCACAGCTCACAGCAACCTCCGACTCCTGGGCTCAAGCGAGTCTCCTGTCTCCACCTCCCAAGTGGCTGGGACTACAGGCGCCCGCCACAATGCCTGGCTATTTTTTGGTTGCAGCCGTCATTGTTGTTTGACGGGCCCGGGCTGGATTCAGCTCAGGTGTATGTGGCTGGCGCCTTAGCCGCTTGAGCCACAGGCGCCGAGCCTTTGGTGGTATTTTCTAATGCTGAAAATTGAAAGAGTTATCATCTTACATTTTTAATCGGAAGCCAAAGTTAACTACATTGAGAACACAGAGCTCCTCTTAAAGATTAAATGAAAGAACAGCTGTCAGAATCATAACTTTTGTCTTTCTCCAAAGCTCTCCACTCTTAAATACATCCTCTTTGTAATTAAGGGACCATACTAATGGCACAGAATAAACACTTGTCTCAGTGTTAAACTTATTTTCCTCATACTTGTTAGGCTCTAAACTTTTATAATTCTAATTCACTTAAAAATAATTAGATCTATATAAATTGAACACAAATTATGATTTTTTTTCACTTAAGTCCAAGTCAGTATAGACCTCAAAGGTGCTATGAGAGAATAGTAAAGAGGAAGATGGAATCTTTTAGATTATTTTTCCCTTTTCCTTCCTTTCCCTCTCTCCTTCCTTTTTCTCTCTCTCTTCCTATCTCCCTTCCCTCCCCTCTCCTCCCCTCCCCTGACCTCCCCTCTCCTCCCCGCTCTTTCCTTTCTTTTTCCCTCCTTTAAGAGATAGGGTTTCACTCTGTTGCCCAGGTTGGCCTTGAACTCCTGAGCACAAATGATTACGCATCCCTCCTCCGAAGTAGCTGGGACTGTAGACACATTACCACTATGCTAACCATGCGGCTCAATGTTTGTTTCCTTAGCTTAAAGTAAAAGTGCATCTATTGAAATAGCAATATATCATTAATAATATGTGACATTTATCAGATTCTTACTCTGTGTCAGACATTTGTCCTAAGTGCTTTATATAACATTCTCTCTCTAAATCCACATAATTCTATGAGGCCATTCTTCATTTACAGAGGAAACTGAGGTACACGGAGATTAATTAACTGGCCCATAATCTCACTGCCAGTAAGGGGAGGGCCTGGATTTGAGTGTTCATACAGAACTTCAGCTCTAAGTGCTGATACACTCCCTCTGTTAAAACAACAGATGTGTGACTGAAGAGTTTAGAATTTGATTTAGTATCAGAAAATTCCTGAACTTATGTAAATTGTTCAGGGAGTACAGTCTATTAGAGAAATGATTTAAAGTTGTTTAGTATTGGGATATGAACTCGGTGAAAAAGAACAGCTATTTTGACAGACCTGGAGATCATAAAATGGAATTTTTGCGATACCCTCAGGGAATTTATTTATTGTGACTAATTCTAAACATCTCATCTGATTCTCAGATTCCTTTCTGAGAAGGTGGTAGCATTTTCTGGACTGTGCAAATAAGAGTAAGACAAATACAAGTCCTTATTTTGATGTCTGAGAGTAGTTGAGTTTCCTTGGAGATAGGTTAAGAGCCTGAAGTTGTGGATGCAGGGAATCCTCTTGTTCTTGAAACAAAGAAATTAGAATGTTTCTTTACGGAGAATGAGCCCAAAGTGGGGTACTCCTTGAACATTTATGAGAGGAATGGCTAGTGTGGGAGGGCATTAGTTTTATGGTGAACATTTTCGTAGTGTGTAATATAAGTGCAGTTAGTACATTTTACTTAAATGTAATGTTTCAGTGATTTACAGAATCATAGGACAAATTCTAGTAGCATGTTGTATTTATCAATAAAGCAAATTTTAAAATAGAGATTCACTGCTGGTTTGTATTTAATGTTTTTATGAGATTAGACCCATGGTTGGTTTAGGGAGCAAGAGCTGAGAGAATAAGCTATAATGAGAGGGCAATGCTGGGTATGATTTAATCGTCTGTAAAATGAGATATGGCTTCTATACTGCAGTCCTGCTTACAAACAGCTGGTAATACTTTTCTTTTAAATAGGGATAGAGGCTCCACGCCTGTGGCTCAAGCAGCTAAGGCGCCAGCCACATACACCTGAGCTAGCGGGTTCAAATCCAGCCCAGGCCCGCCAAACAGCAATGATGGCTGCAACCAAAAAATAGCTGGGCATTGTGGTGGGCGCCTGAAGTCCCAGCTACTTGGGAGGTGGAGGCAGGAGAATCACTTGAGCCCAGGAGTTGGAGGTTGCTGTAAGCTGTGATGTCACGGCACTCTACCCAGGGTGACAGCTTGAGGCTCTGTCTCAAAATAAATAAATAAATAAATAAGGATAGAGGGAGCAGCCAATAGGATGTAAGAGAAAATTAAATTTAAAGGTTAATGATCCTTTTTTTCACTTGTTATACATATAATAAAATGTTTTGTGATTTCATTATATTAGTAAAGCACTCTCAGTTCCAAGGTTCCCAGCATTGCTATTCCTACAACATCCTTCCCCTGAATTTTATTTCAGCAAATGTGAACTTGCCTTGTGTGTAGTCTTTAGCCTGAATGATGTACTAAAGCAATTAAACAGGGAAGTAATTCCTGAGCACTTTTTATGACTAATAGCCTTAGCAGAAATTGAAGAATGTGAATTTCTTGAATAAACTACTGTATTAAATTAGTATGTCTTCTGTCCTGTGTACATTTTTTTTTTAATGAAAATAGTATCTAATTTCCTGTCCTGAAAACATTTAATGAAAACAGTATCTAATTTCCTGTCCTGAAAACATGTAATTGGTTTTTGTGTGTTTGTTTTTAAACATGTAATTGTTATTTAGGGCTTATCGTTCCAGTTGATTTCCAGGTATTATTTCATTGTCTTATTTAATTATTTAATTATTACGATCTAAATTATGGGTGGTATTATTTTTCTGCTTAAGCAAGCTTATAACGATTAAATGACTTGCCCAAGTTAGTGGCAAAACTGAGATTGAAATTGTGACCTACTGAGTTTAACTTCTGAAATGTCAAAGTAAGGACCCCCAAAAATGTGCTCCTCCATAAAAGCAACAAGAACACTGGCAAAAAATATCAAATCAACTTTTTCAGAATGCTGGAAATTAACTAAAGCTTGCAACAATTCAAGGAACATTTATTCAAGAAAATTGCCTGAATTTTGGTAAGAATAGCAAAGTTTATGGCAGTTTAAAATCCATCCCCCTACCCCTGGCAGCCTGGAAAGCTAGTAACCTCACAACTCTGTTAATACTGAAAAACAGCACACTAACAATCAATTGAGAGGGCTGAGGTTTGGTACTGTGGTACATCTTAAAGCTTTACGCCCAGAAAATTGTTACTATTTGAGCTGTCTGGCAGCTCTCTGAAAAAAAATTTTCATTTTCAGGGCTTATTTTGACCATATTGAGAGATTGCTCTGTTCTATCCCCAGGATATTTTTAAAAACAGCAATTGTTTAAAAACTGCAGGGAACAAAAGGCTGATTAAAAAAAAAAAACATAAAAGAAAACCTAGGGAAGGGAATATCCATAGGAGTCTTTGAAAAGCTTCAACATATTTCTTGGAATGTAGAAGACCACACATGTTCTGGGCTGTCCAGGTGCCCAGAGAAAGAACTGTGAAAATCTTTTTTTTTTTTTTTTGTCATAGCTTACAGCAACCTCAAACTCTTGGACAGAAGCAATCCTCTTGTCTCAGTTATTCATTTTTAGTAGAGATGAGATCTCACTCTTGCTTGGGTTGGTCTGAAACTCCTAAGCTCAAGCGTTCCACCCACCTCGGCCTCTTAGAGCACTACTCTACTACCTAGAGCCGGCTAACTATGAAGTTCTTAATCTTTCACTTCTAGGTGATTTTAGAGCTCTCTGCAATCAGGAAGTGGGAGCCAAGGCAGAGTTGTAAAGTGCCTGCTGGAGCATTGATGATATTTGTCAATACACACAGAAATCCCCTCAGCAAAGGCTGAGCAGCTTATTGATTCAAGACCTTTAATGAAATCATGTTCCAACCATTAGCTGACTACTAAAATAATTTAACAGAAACTTCCAAGGCCACACACAGCAAAGGATACAGACTTTACAGAACTATTTTAGGAAAGTTAATGAACAGTACCTAGGCTTAGCAAGCCTGTGGCTCAAGGGTCTAAGGTGCCAGCCACATACACCTGAACTGGCGGGTTCTAATCCAGCCCGGGCCCACCAAACAACAATGACGGCTGCAACCAAAAAATAGTCGGGCGTTGTGGCAGGCACCTGTAGTCCCAGCTACTTGGGAGGTGGAGGCAGGAGAATCGCTTGAGCCCAGGAGTTGGAGGTTGCTGTGAGCCGTGATGGCACGGTACTCTACCCAGGGTGACAGCTTGAGGTTCTGTCTCATAAATAAATAAATAATAAAAATTAAAAAAAAATAAACAGTACCTATACAAATCCTGGGAAAGAGAGGAATCTGATTTCCATAGTTAAAACAGGGAAGCATGGCTGTACACAGGAAAAATAAGAGCAGTAAATAGAAAATGTCCCTGAACAAGTCCAGACATTAGACTTAATAGAGAAAGAGCTGAAATGAGCTATTATAAATATGTTATAAAAAATAAAGGAGCCTGGCTTGGCGCCTGTAGCTCAGTGAGGGCTCTGGCCACATGCACTAAGGCTGGTAGATTCAAACCTGGCCTGGGCCTGCTAAACAACAATGACAACTACAAACAAAAAATAGCTGGGCATTGTGGTGGGCGCATGTAGTCCCAACTACTTGGGAGGCTGAGGCAAGAGAATTGCTTAAACCCAAGAGTTGGAGGTTGCTGTGAGCTGTGACACCACGGCACTGTACCAAGGGTGACATAGTGAGACTCTGTCTCAAAAAAAAAGGAGCCATGTGTGAAGAATTAAAGGGAAAACAGCTGGGCACAGTGGCTCATGAGGCAGGTGGATTGCTTGAGCTAACGAATTTGAGACCAGCCTGATCAAGTGCAAGACCCTGTCTCTAAAAAAAGAAAAAATAGGCTATGGTGGGTGCCTGTAGTCCCAGCTACTCAGGAGGCTGAAGCAGGGGAATCACTTGAGCCCAAGAGTTTGAGGTTGCTATGAGCTGTGATATCACTGCACTCTCCTGAGGGCAAGAAAGTGAGACTCTCTCTCAAAAAATAATAATAAATAAAATAAAGTCACCATTTAAAAAAAAAAAGAAAGGGCAGCGCCTATGGCTCAGTGAGTAGGGAGCCAGCCCCATATCCTGAGGGCGATGGGTTCAAACCCGGCCCCAGCCAAAATGCAACAACAAAAAAAAACAATAGGCGTTGTGGTGGACGCCTGTAGTCCCAGCTACTTGGGAGGCTGAGGCAAGAGAATCACCTAAGCCTAAGAGCTGGAGGTTTCTGTGAGCTGTGATGCAACAGCACTCTCCTGAGGGTGACAAAGTTGAGACTCTGTCTCTAAATAAATAAATAAGAAAGAAAGAAAATATATATATAAAACAGTATTTCACCACATAGAGAACATTAATAAAGAGATAGAAATTATTTTTTAAATAGAAATTCAGATGTTGAAAGTTTAATAACTGAAATGGAAAGAATCAGCAAGCTTGAAGACACATCAATTGAGGTTACCGTATCTGAGGAATAAAAACCAATAATAATGAAAAATGAAGAGAGCTAAGAGACATGTGGGACATTATCAAGTATACCACCTGATGGGAGTTCCAGAAAGAGAAGAGAGAAAGAAGCAGAAAGAATATTTCAAGAAATAATGGCCTGAAACTCCCCAAATTTGATTAAAAAAAAAAAACTTTTATTTGCACATTGAAGAATCTCAACAAACTCCAGGTAGGATAGATTCAAAGTAATAAACACCTAAACACATCATTGTCAAACAGTTGAAAGCCAGAGACAAAAAGAGATCTTAATAGCAGCAGGAAAACAACAGATACTATTAAGAACTGACTTATCATCAAAAACCATGAGGCTGAGATGACATGCTTAAAGATGCTATAAGAAAGACTGTCAACCAAGAATTCTACATCCAGCAAAACTGTCCTTCAAAAATGAAGGAGAAATTTAGGCATTCCAAAATCAACAAAAACTGAGAAAATTGAGTGGGCCTATTCTATAAGAAATACTAAAGAAGGTTGGGTCTGGTGACTCACACCTGTAATCCTAGCATTCTGTGAGGCTAAGGCAGATGGATTGCTTAAGCTTAGGAGTTCAAGACCAACCTGAGCAAGAGTGAGACCTCATCTTTACTAAAAATAGGAAAATTAGCCAGACATCAGAGCATGCACCTATAGTCCCATCTACTGAGGAGGCTGAGGCAGGAGGCTCACTTGAACCCAGGAGTTTGAGGTTGCAGTGAGCTACAATGACACCATAGCACTCTATTGTCTTCAGATAACTGTTAGAGGACATTAATAATTTGAATCCATACAAAGAAATAGCACCAATAAAGGTAACTGGATAGGTAAATATAAAAGTCAGTATAATACTTTTTATTTGTAACTCTTTTCTTATAAATAAAATCAATTAAAAAACTGCATTGATGGGTTTATAATGTATGAAGCTATAATTTGCATGAGAATCCTACAAAGGCAAGGGAGAATAGAGCTATACTGGAGCAACATTTTTAGTATACTTCTGACTTTACATTGGTGTTGATGTAAACTAGATTGCTGGATTTCTTTTGATATGAAATTCACCATATTAAACTGTACACTTTTTAAGCCCAGCACAGAAGCTTACACATGTGATTCTAGCACTTTGAGAGGCCAAGGGAAGAGCATCACTGGAAGCCAGGAATTCTAGAATAGCCTGAGCAACATAGTGAGACCCTATCTCTACAAAAAAATTAAGAAGTTAGCTGGGCATAATGGTGCACACCTGTAGTGCCAGCTACTTGGGAGGCGGAGGCAGGAGGATCCTTTGAGCCCAGGAGTTTGACGTTGCAGTGACCTATGATCACACCACTGCACTCTAGACAATAATAGAAGGGACCCTGTATCCCAAAAATAAAGAAAATAAAGTATATAATTTAGTAACTTTTAAGATGACCTAATACATGGCGGGGGATAGGGGAATGAGAGAGTGGGGAGAGGTAAGGGGATAGTGGTGTATGGCACACCTCTTAGGGGTAGGTCACAAATATAAGAGGGACTTTACCTAACAAATGCAATCAATGTAACCTAATTCTTTGTACCCTCAGTGAATCCAAACAATAAAAAATAAATAATTTCATGGCTTTTAGTATATTAACAGTATTGTGCAATTATCACCAGTATCTAATTCCAAAATATTTATGTCTCCCCACGCCCCACCCCCACCCCCGAGAAAGAACTACATACTTCTTAATTCCTCCTTCCCTGTCTCCAGCAACCACTAATCTACTTTCTACCTTTTTGGACTTGCCTATTTTGGACGTTTCATGTAAATGGAGTCATACAACATATGGTATGTGGTGTCTGACTTTCTTTCACTAAGCATTGTGTTTTTAAGGTTTATCTGTGTTGTAACATGTCTTAGCACTTTGTTTTTTTAATTGCTAAAAAATAATCTATTGTATACCTCATTTTGATTTTGTTTTTCCATTCATCAATTAATGAACATTTCGGTTATTTCTACTTTTGGTGATCATGAATAATGCTGCTATAAATATTTGTGTACAAATTTTTTTTTTTTTGTAGAGACAGAGTCTCACTTTCTGGCCCTTGGTAGAGTGCCATGGCATCACACAGCTCACAGCAACCTCCAACTCCTGGGCTTAAGCAATTCTCTTGCCTCAGCCTCCTGAGTAGCCGGGACTACAGGCTTCCGCCACAACGCCCAGCTATTTTTTGGTTGCAGTTCGGCCGAGGCCGGGTTTGAACCTGCCACCCTCGGTATATGGGGCCGGCGCCTTACCGACTGAGCCACAGGCGCCGCCCTTGTGTACAAATTTTTGTGTAAAGATGATATATTTTTTTGAACACTGATTGTGCTGCCATGTAATTCAGTTCCTACACTAATCACCTGAAGTTAGTATAGTCCTCACAAGGACACAGTCCTTCCAAAAACTGCCCCCAATTCAGCTGCTGCAACAAATTCTGAGAATCCCTACTCTATCTGACTGTAAATTCAGGGGATCCCATGACCCCCTTCGGTTCAGTACACTGTTTTGATAGGAGCTGTGGAAGCTCCTAGTACAAGCCCTCAACCCAGAATAGGGGTGTGAGTTTGTCAAGGAAGATGTTCCAGGAGTAACTTCTAAACTGCATCTGGAATTTTGAGTTGTAAGTAATAGGCAGGAAAAGAAGTTTGTAAGAGTATTTAGGCAAAGAGAACAGCATATGCGAAGGCCTGGTGTGTATGTATATGGATGTATGTGTGTATATGTGATATATAGAGAGAAAGATATATAAGATTTAAGAATTTAAGCATCATGGCTTGGCGCCTGTAGCACAGTGGTTACAGCGCCAGGCACATACACCAAAGTTGGTGGGTTCAAACCCAGCCCAGGCCAGCTAAAACAACAATAACAGCTGCAACAAAAAAATAGTTAGGCATTGTGCCGGGTGCCTGTAGTCCCAGCTACTTGGGAGGCTGAGGCAAGAGAATCGCTTAAGCCCAAAAGTTTGAGGTTGCTATGAGTTGTGACACCACGGCACTCTACCAAGGGCAATATACTGGAACTCTGTTTCAAAATAAATAAATAAATAAATAAATAAAATAATAATTTAAGCATCAAGTATGAAAAGTAATTAAAAATCATATTGAAGAAAAATTAGAAGCAGCATCATCGAGACTTTTGTAAGCCATTTTAAAGAGTTTGGACTTAGAGCAGAACATGTAGAAGCAGCAGCAGATTCAAGAAAGATTGCTACGAACAAATTTTAATGAATGGCACAGAAAAAGTGTGTATGAAAAAAAGTAGAGAAGGCAAAACTAAGGAGGCAGGAAGAAAACCAGTAGAATATGGAGGGAGTCACAAAACTAAAGGAAATGTGTTTGAAGAAGCTATATCAAATGCTGCTAAAATGTTAAGACAAAGACTAAGGAGCATCCGTTAGAGTTGGCAATATGGAGAAGTGAGTTTGGCAGCAGCTATTTCAAAGATATGGTTGGGGCAAAAGCCAAGCTGCATTAGGTTAAAGAGACTCAGAGAAGTGGAGGCAAGAAATCTTGAAAGGGCTGGGGACAGAGGGAGGTTAGGCAGAGCAAGGCAGAAACAGAAAGCTTGACACCACTGGAGGATGACTTGCCATAGTGGGATAGTTTTGTTTTATGTAGCGGAAACTTAAGCACATTAACAAACTTTGGAGATCTAGAGAGGATAGATGAAAGAAGAGAGAAAATCAGTGGGGCAATATCCTACAGAAAGTGAGAGGATCAGTAGGATGAAGAGTGAATGTATATGGATAACTTCATATAAGTTTCACAGTTGGCAGTTGAGATACAGTCTGATGGCCTCTTTTTTCTGAAAAATAGTATAGATTGGTACCTACTGAATGCAAGAAAGGTCTGATATTTAACCCCTTGACTGCAGAACACTCAGAAACAAAACATCCTTCACACCAAATGAACATCTTGTTTGAACACCTATAGGAGTTGTTTGACTCCAGAGGTTAAAGAGACTTAGAATAGCCACAGCAAAAAAATGGAGAAATGGGGCAGCACCCGTGGCTCAAAGGAATAGGGCACACCCCATATGCTGGAGGTGGCAGGTTCAAACCCAGCCCTGGCCAAAAACTGCAAAAAAAAGAATGGAGAAGTGCAGAATTGAGGACCTAATTAGTTTCTGGACAGATGTGATGGCCCTGAGGTTGAAATGTAGAACTTTATAGTGGCACCCCACTGCTCTGAAATAATATTTTCTTCATCAGCATTCATCAGCCTGGAGATAAGTGCAGAAGGGAGAAATTTTTATTCAATCAGGGCTATGGTTTTGCCAGGTAGATGCAGTGAAAAGATAAAATTTAGGTGGTAATATGATGGATCAAGGACTCAGTGCTGGATAGGGAAAAAAATGATGATAGGAAAGTGAGAGATGAGAAGGTCTGGGGTCAGTGACTTGAAATGCCAGAGAGGTGTAAAGATGGGTGAGGATAATAGGAGAAAATGCTGTTACTCAAGGGGACGTGAGACATGAGTACTTAACCTCAACTTATTTTCTTGAGGTTTTCAGACACTACCCATGTGTGATCCATTAAGGTTCTTTGTTTTACTGTTTACTCTTTTTGGTCAGTTCACTACTTACATGCACCTACATCCTAACTTAGAACCCCAAAATCATGGCAGATAAAAATCATCATTACTAGTTATGCTTCTGTAGGAAAAAAAATAAGTATGTAAAGTTTTTAAGTTACCTATATGCTATTCTTTTCTGTGCTTGTGCATCTACTCATTTAAAGCTGTGGTCCCCAACCCAGCCCATGGGCAAGTAGCAGTCTGTGGCATGTTAGGAACTGGACCACACAGCAGGAGGTGAGCAGCAGAGCAAGTGAAGCTTCATCTTTATTTTCAGCTGCTCCCCTTCATCTGTATTTTTCAGCTGCTCACCTTCATCTATATTTTCAGCCACTCCCCTTCATTTGTGTTTTCAGCCACTCCCCATCATTTGCATCACAACCTGAGTTTCACCTCCTGTCAGATCCCCGCCACCTACCCAGATCTGTGGAAAATTTGTCTTCCATGAAACCAGTGCCTGGTGCCAAAAGGGGTGGGGACCACTGATTGAAAGGATGAGCTTCCGGAGTGTGACTTAACCGGGGAAGTGTGTACGAGGGGATTCCTAATTCCCTCCTCTCCTCATCTGCCCTTCAGTTCTCCTAAATTTCTTCAGCCAGCCTATTGCTAAAACACAAAACTCTGTAATTTTAGTTCAATTGGAATACTGTCCCTTGCTTAAATACAAATGCTCTTGGGAGGGGCAATATGTTAAGCCTTTATCAGTCACTAAGATAGACGGCTGTGGTAAAGTGTTTGGTCTCTGTAACCAATGAGATAGCTTGTCAAGCACAGATTTTTATATCCCCATGAAGAAAGCAGAGCTAGAGATCTACATCAGCCACAGGGATTAGCCAGGCCAGGTCACAACACCTAAAACTGACATGAGAGCCCTGAGGGGAAGAGAACATTGTGAATTGGAGGAAAACATGAAGGGGACATAGGAGAAAGCAATAGCAAAGTTTACCTTCACCATTTTTTCCCAGGTCTAACCCTGCATGGGAAAACCTTCTCTCTGGTAGCTGTGTGCTTCTCTGCTTTACTACTCCTGTGTTAAAGATTTTCTGTGACACTGCTTTCACATGTAGTGATGATATGCCTTATAGTCATCCTCCTCGTGGCAATAGACCTGCTCAGACTGGCTGTGTTAAATTTTTTCAGCAGTGTCTGGATCTATAGGTGATTGTGTCAAAAACTTCTTTAGTTAAGTTACTCCTACTAGATGGGGTAAAACTCATTATGACTTTTACTTTTATATATTATGATGCACAGGTGAGACACTGAGAGGCCTATGGGATCTATAGTTTCTAGTTTGGTGTCCTTTTTCCTATTGTGTGTCTTTTATTTGGCTGGGTTGGTTACCTCGGAAACAGCCACAGGGTGGAGATGGATTGGCTGTTTGGGGAATGGAATTACAGGCCCCTTCAAGAGGCAAAGACCTGTTAAAAAACAAAAATCAGTGAATGGCTGAGCTTGTGTTTAATAAGTGTGCTGTAGGAAACCACACTGAGTAAGCCGACTCTGCAGGAGAACCTATTTAATGCAGTGTGATTTTAAATTTAGCTTGTTTTAAATTCTTTTAAGCTCACCAAATGCCTATTAATTTCACTGCTAGTTTGGGGTTTCCAGTGAAGTAGAAGATGCAGTTCTCGCCCTGAAAAGCTCATGTCCCATTTGGGATAAAAAGAAGCTACCTAAAAATGAAATACATGATTGTGTAATATAGGCTAAATTTGTTAAGGGGATTTAAAGGTAGTAAAAGATCTTGACTATCAATGTGAGTGATGGATTTGAATCTACAGGCAGAAGATAATTCATCAAAGTAAAATATGAAATTTAAAGATCTGTTGAAAGTTTGGCAACAAACAGTACCTGAATTTATAACATTTAATAGTAGCAGCGCAGTTATCCTTGTGCAGATTTCTCCAATTAGCTTATGGGAAATATGTGATCGTGATATAAATTTTGTTGATTTCAGTCTTACACAAAAGAATGAATTTTAACAATAGCATTGACCAATCACTATTTACACTATCTCTTGTCCAATATATTTAAGGAAAGTCTTTCCCCGAATATGTGACAAAGTATTAGCTTTAGAATCTCTTAACTGCAGAGGCTGGGCATGGTGGTTCACACCTGTAATCCTAGCACTCTGGGAGGCTGAGACACGTGGATCAGTTGAGCTCAAGAGTTCAAGACCAGCCTGAGCAAGAGTGAGACGCCATCTCTACTAAAAAAATAGATAAATTAGCTGAGCATTATAGCAGGTAACTGTAGTCCCACCCACTCGGAACTGAGGCAGGAGAATCACTTGAGCCCAGGAGTTTGAGGTTGTTGTGAGCTATGATAAGACTCTCTAACTGCTTCAACAATGTAGAGCACATGGAATACTCAATAAAATATTGTGTGTTGATTTTCTTATATATAAAGTATTCCTTCTGGTTGTCAGCAGTAGCTTTTGTTTCTTCTAGAATAGAGCTGCTTAAAATTTGGTCTTGATTTGCCTTGATTTGCTCTGATACATAATTTTATAAATACAGGAGCAGTGGCCGAGCATGGTGGCTCACTCCTGTAGTCCCAGCACTTTGGGGAGCCAAAGTGGGAGGATGGCTGAGGCCTGGAGTTTGAGACCAGCCTGGGCAACAGAGACCTTTGCCTCTATAAAAAGTAAAAAACAAATACAGGAATATAGCTCTTCTTTTAAAACTGAACATCTGTCAGGTCATTTCCAGTTGGCTTATAGAAAGTATTGCTATAATTTCCATTTTCTTGTTTTGTTTTTATGGTATGGTATGCTACACAGGAGAGTAGGGAAAAAGCAATCCAACCCATAAAGTTTAACAATCTATAGGCATAGAAGGTAAAAGTTAAATTTCATCCCTAATGTGAAAGGAGGATAAGAGAGGCAACATAATGATACTCAGAAATACACTAGAATCCCCATAGTTGACCATCTCTTTACGTTGACCACCTCTTTAAGTTGACCTAAATTTTGTAGACCAGACATGCGCCACATGTATGTATCAGCACAGTAAACCTACTTACTTATGTTGACCGCCTCTGTATGTTGAACAGTTCGTGACAGTCCCTTGGGTGGTGAACTTACAGAGATGCTACTGTATTATTATTATTATTTTTTTTTTGAGACAGTCTCACTATGTCTCCCCCCAGTAGAGTGCGGTGGTATCACAGCTCACAGCAACCTCAAACTCTGGGGCTCAAGTAATCCTCTTGCCTCAGCCTCCAAGTAGCTGGGACTACAGGCACCCACCACAGCACCTGGCTATGTTTTTGTTGTTGTCGTCATTGTTATTTAGCAGGCCTAGGCCAGGTTCAAACCCGCAAGTCCCACTGTATGTGAAAGGCGCCCTAACAAGTGAGCTATGGTCGCCAAGCCAGTGGTACTGTATTTTGAAGGAGAGATATTTTAGTTATGATTTACTGAATCTACAATTTGTAATATTTACCAACAAAAAATTCTCAAGTGTAAATCCAAGTTTACTAAATATGTAGAATAACCAATGAAACTTTCTTTGTATGTTAAGTTGTGAGGAAAGTTGCTGCTATAATAAGAATCTGTAATACTGTATTTTGTCAGAGGATCTTTCATTGCCTGTAGTTCTTTCTTACAGCAGTGACAGCTTTTATAAATATGGAATAGCGACTATAAGAGAGTAATTTGTTTAGCAGTCTTTTGCTGAACGATCTGAAGTAGTTTCCTGTTAGGAGTCCTTGGGCACTGCTGTGAATGCTTTCTTTATTTCCGAAATTACAATAAAATGTTTTATCATAATAAGACACTCCCTTCTCCACAATTTTTCTATTCAAGGACTTTTTAATGTTTTAATTTAAGAACAGTTAAGCAACTCCTTGGTGCCATTTCACCCCTAAGCTGCTACAAAACTTTAAAGGAATCAGTGTCAAAAAATTTTTACTGATTTCTGTTTGGCCTAAGAAGTCTCTCAGCTCAGAGGAAGTATAGCATGTGACTTTATTTGGAAGATTGGTCACTTTCTGTTTCCTATCTGCATTGGTCCTACCTCTGAAAACCCCATAATTACAATGCTGTTTGCTTTTATGCATGGATCACCAGATGGGCCTAATTATTAGGTAATTTGGAAGGAAAAAAATATAGCTTGTTTATTTATTTTCTTTTGCTTCTCTATTTAGTCAGAGTTAGCATTAGAGGGGGGAGTCTATTTATGGTCAGATAGAGTTAGCATTAGAGGGGGGAAAAAGATTCCAACTCAGGTTTGAGAGCAGAACTGACTTGTTGTTTCATTTCCTTTCAACATGTTGCTTCATTTCTAAAGATGTATCTTTGGCAAAAGGCAATTAAGTTTGAGGAAACCACCCACCCCCACCCTCACCCCCCACCCCCGCCAACTCTCTCCCCAACATCCCCGCCTACCCATTCCCTCCCTTGCTCAAATGAATCCATACACAGATCCTGCCCTGATGTGTCTTCTTCCACCATCAAAGCTTCCTAAAATGCCTCTGGGAATTTTGTTGACTGTTCTCATAGAAGGTGTTTGTTCATGGCAAATGCTATTATTTTGAGGTCATTTATTTTTTTATTTTTGATTTGTAGTATATTTGAAAAAATAACACAGACCCCCAAAAAATCTACTATATTTTCTTTTTTTTTTTTTTTTTTTTTGGCTGGGGCTGGGCTTGAACCCGCCACCTCCGGCATATGGGACCGGCGCCCTACCCGTTGAGCCACAGGCGCCGCCCAATCTACTATATTTTCGATGGCTCCTGAAATTTCTGTTCTTGTATTTTTGCTGTTTCCCCATTTACAGTTGCTCTTGTAAGAGAAAACAAGTAGTTTTTATCAGAAGCAACATTTTAATCATTCTTAGTGGGGAAGAAGAGAAATAATTACTCTTTTCTTTTTCTAATCTAAGTTTTCATAAGTTAATTCTCCCAAAATTTGATAAAAGAGGTATCCTTGGTTTGATAGAATACATTTATGGAAAAATAGTGCTTAACACTTCACAAAAATCACTTTTATATTATTCAAATGGGGGACACTTTAAAAATTACTTTCGTAACCCTCAATGAATCCCCAACAATAAAAAAAAAAATTACTTTCATAATTTGTTTTTGTGCTTTTCTATTGAAGCATGCCAGTAATAGTTGGGCACTGTGAACACTGTACAAAAATGGTGAGCTTACCAAATGGAGGGGGGGTCCTACTAGTTTTTTCTCCTCAGCCAAAATAAAGTAAATGTACAATGAGTCTTCAATTTGGAAGTAGAAAAGAAATCCAATTCTTTCCACTAGTGTCCAGGTTCAGCAAGGGCAGGAACCTCTTTTTTTTTTTTTTTTTAAGAAACAGAGTCTTACTTTGTCACCCTCAGTAGAGTGCTGTGGCATCACAGCTCGTAGCAACCTCCAGCTCTTGAGCTTTGGTGATTCTCTTGTCTCAGCCTCCCTAGTAGCTAGTACTATAGGCACCTGGCTATGTTGTTTTTTTTTTTTTGCAGTTTGGCCAGGGCTGGGTTCAAACCCACCATCCTCAGTATATGGGGCCGGTGCCCTACTCACTGAGCCACAGATGCTGCCCAAGAACCTCATTTTGGTCGCTATTATTGCCCTGGAGGCTAGAATGAGGCCTGACTAAAGTACTCAGAAAAACACTTGTTTAATGAATTGCCTTTTGTGGCTTTTGTGAGATTGGGTTTTTTATTAAGTTCACTTTATACGTTAAGCCAAGTATCACTAGATTATGAACTTCAGGAGAATGTTGAAGAGTAGGATTTAATCCTAGGGGAATTAAGTGCTAGAATGATCCACTAAGAGACAAATAGGATTAAGGACTAAAGGGGTGGTTATAGGGAATATTCCTGGGTTTCTCAACCCCATTAAAGTTTTCCCATCTTTTGCATCTCCCCAGGAGCACTCACTGTTGGCCTTGTGAGACAGTGTCAAACAATCCATGGACGAGACCGGACATGCATCCCTCCCCGGCTTCCCCCAGAATGGGTCACCACACTGTTTTTTATCATCATGGGAATCATTTCATTGACTGTTACATGTGGTTTGCTGGTGGCTTCCCACTGGCGAAGAGAAGCTACAAAATATGCTCGATGGATAGCATTCACTGGAAGTAAGTAACCTGCTCTTACTAAGTTTATCTAGAAGGCACACACACTAGTATTTTTATGAAGATAATCAAGAACCAGTAATAAGGACTCCATAATCATCAAAGAACACCACTGGCATATGGCTATAGACTCTACACAGTCCCATTAGTTCTTCAAAACTCTTACTACAAGACCAGGACATCCACAATTTAATTGCTTTGTATGAAATGCTATTTTAATGAATTTGATTTTTGTTCATATTTTGAAATAAGCATTCCAGGTTTGTGACTCAGACGTACCACTAGCCTGAGTCTTTCCCTCTACTTAAAGGTTTTGATATCTGCTATCAAAATAAAGAGAAATCTAGAAAAAGATGCATAAAAAATATCAATTAGATGAAGGTAGGGAAATAATTTTTAATATTGATTTTGAGTTTCTGCTGTATATTGTTGTGCAACCTTAAAAAAATCAATCAATACATTTACATATTTAATAATTATCAACACTTATTACTCTATTGAGCTATGCCCAAGGGTGTGATGTGATAAATTGATATATTACGCATTCTCTTGTACTTTGCAAAATTGTTTTAATTTCAGAACACCTTACAGAATTACCTCAAGTTAAAAGAAAAAAATGCACTAAGAAAAGATATTTCTATAATTCTGCTTTCTACTTCTTTTTCTCTAATCAGTTTTATACCCTAGGGGACATTTGATAATATCTGAAAACTTTTTTTTCTCTTTCTTCCCCCCTTTCCCTCCTCTCTCCTCCCCACGCCTTCCCTCCCGTCTGCGAGCTTGCGTGCTCTTTCTCTCTTTCTCTCTCCTTCTTTCGTTCTCTCATTCTGTCTGTCCACCCCAGTCTAGAGTACAGTAGTGTGATAATAGCTCACTGCAACCTCACACTCCTGGGCTCAAGCAATTCTGCCTCAGCCTCCTGAGTAGCTGGGACTATAGGCCCATACCATCACACCTGGCTGATTTTTCTGTTTTTTTGTAGAGACAGGATCTCGCTCTTGCTCAGGCTGGTCTTAAGCAGTCCTTCTGCCTCAGCCTCCCAGAATGCTGGGATTATAGGCATGGGCCACTGCACCCTACCTGAAAACATTTTTGATAGTCACAATTAGGGGGATGCTACTGGTTACTAGTGCATAGAGGCCAGGGCTGCTACTAAACATCCTAAAAATTCACAGTATAGCCCCTTGCAACAAAGAACCATCTGGTAAAAAGTGGCAATAGTGCACTGTTAAAAAACCTTGCTGTAAAGAAACAGTATATTAACATATACACAAAATACTATATAAGACTTAATTTTTAATTCAGTACATTAAAATGATTTCAGGTTTATATGTTTTTAAAAAATGAGTATGATAAAAAAAATGAGTATGATAACCCAGCTCACTAACCCAGTATGGGTGGAGTAAGGGATAACCCTATATATCCTAAAATTCAAACTCAGTTTATCCTTAAAGGCTGTAGGATACTAGTATTCCTTCATGAGTCTCTAGTTTCTCCCTGTCTCTCTGTGAAGCTTTTCTTTAATAATGTGTATGTTTCTGGCTCTGTTTATTTTTGCCTCTATATTACCCTTAATTTTTAAATTTAGATCAAGTTACCTTTGAGAGAAAAACAAAAAGTGTCTCCATCCTTGTTACACAGTGTGGAAAAAGTTGATGATCTTTTACTGCCAAACAGGCCTTCAGAGACAGTTCTTTTCTGGAGAGTAGGGTCCAGAAGCAATTGCAGAGACAGTGCTGCTAAATTTAAGCATATTGATGAGGAATTTAAAGAGAATCTGATTCTTAAATTCTTTCTTACAGATTCAGTCACTTTAGCCAGATAGAATTCACTCTTCAAGGAGCAAAATAATATCAAAGAAGGATTTAGTTTCTAGATTTAGTTGAAATTTGAGAACGCATATGCTCTTAATACCAAGAATCTAAAACATAACTAAGTAGAATGACTAAAAGAAAGCATTAAGATGCTCAAATGATAAGCAGGCTCTAATTTAGAACTAAAAAAATAAAAATAAAAAAAAAAAGATGCTCAAATGAACTATTGGTTCTTATGACCCAATAAAAGGAAAGAACTAGGATTATCTTTGTTTTTCATTCCTTTTCAATAGAGAATATTTTTATTATTGCCCCCAAATGTAATGTATTTTTCCTTTATTTTTAGTTAAATAATTTAACTTTTTGAAATAATATGTGCATATGATATATAAGTAAAAGCCTATAAAAGGGTAACCAAGTAAAAAGGCTCATGCATGATTGTGTCACCTGCTCAGGTTAACCTCTTTCTTGGAGGCAAACATTATTAGGAGTTTCTGGAGTTGCCTTCTAGAGGTGTTCTATGCATAGAAACATATGTATGTGTGTGTGTTCTATAAATACTTATATAAAAATATTTTTGCTATATGGTTTGTTAACTTAATATATCTTGGAGTTAATTTCATTTAAGTAAACACAGAGCTACCTTACTCTTCTTAGCTTCCTTAATATATTATTTTTGTACCGGAGCTATTCTGGTTGGGTGGCAGTTCTTAGAGGAATTGGGCTCCCCCTACTGTTTCCATTCAGGCCTTGAAAATGTACTTTATTGTATACCTGGGTTATTACAAAAGTTTTGAGATAACGCAAAAATCAAAAAACACAAAATCCGCATAGACAGAAACAAATGAGATCCTCCTAGCAACACCAGTAAGCCAAGCAGGTTGAAACTTGCACGGGTGTACCAGAAAGGACCTCATCAGCTGTTTCTTGGAAGTGAAATAATGGACCATAACACAGTTTCTCTCAAAACTTTCATAGTGACATACATACATTTTCCTATTCCAGTTATGAAAACTTTCGTAATAATGTGAAGGTAACATTTTCTGATGGCTGTGCACAGTGAGGAAGTATGTCCCAGAGGAGAGTCTTCCATGATGGGACTTGCCTATGGGAGCAGGAGAAACAAAAATGAGTCATCTTCAAGTCTGATCCTTCTTTTTTCCTGTGCCACTTTTGATTTACAACTTTGTCTGTCAATATGCCTGATACCTGACTCTCACCACCAGGAAATCTGTGCCATGGAAGATATAAAATTATGGCATTACAAACTTATGTAGAACCCAGAATTTAATCTTCCATTGTTGGTAGATATTATCAGCATTAATAATATTTTAAGATCTAAAATAATTTCATACTCCATAGTATCTTAAAGGAAAAATTCATCTACCTACATTAAATTTGCTTCCCAGAAAGTATAAAGAACTTAATTCCTTAGATTTAAAACCTAGGTTAGGCTGGGCAAGGTAACTCATGCCTGTAATCCTAGCACTCTGGGAGGCCAGGTGGGTGGATCACTTGAGCTCAAGAGTTTGAGACCAGCCTGAGCAAGAGCAAAACCTCATCTCTAAAAAATAGCCTCGTGTTGTAGTAGGCACCTATAGTCCCAGCTACTTGGGAGGCTGAAGCAAGAGGATGACTTGAGCCCAAGAGTTAGAAGTTGCTGTGAGCTCTGATGCTACAACACTCTACCAGGGGCAAGAAAGTGAGACTCAGTCTCAAAAAAACAAACAAAAGGCAGCACCTGTAGCTCAGTGGGTAGGGCGCTGGCCACATATGCCAAGGCTAGTGGGTTCAAACCCGGCCCAGGCCAGCTAAAACAACAATGACAACTGCAACAAAAAAATAGCTGTAGTCCCAGCTACTTGGGAGGCTGAGACAAGAAAATTGCTTGAGCCCAAGAGTTTGAGGTTGCTATGAGCTGTGACGCCACAGCACTCAACCCAGGGTTGAGATTATGTTGAGATTGAGATTATGTTTCCAAAAAAAAAGAAAAAACCTAAGGTAGGTTGAAGAGGACTTCATTGCTCCCTTAAAATTTGATTAAGCTTTTTCTAACCAATTTGTAAAATATGTAACTCTTAAAAATATTATATTCTAACTATACTCACTAAAAGCTTACTTCATTATGAAAGATAGGTTTTTATTTTACAGTGGAAAATAGGAAATAATAGGAGTAAAGTTGGCACATCAGTTAACAAAATGTACAAATTTAATATCTGCACATCTTTAAAGCACTCGTATTGTAAATTATTTGTTTCTTGAGATTAGTCAATATTAAGAGAAAAATTCTGGGCCAGGCGCAGTGGCTCACACCTGTAATCCTAGCCCTCTGGGAGCCAAGGTGCGTATATTGCCTGAGCTCACAGGTTCGAGACCTGTCTAAGCCTGTGCAAGACCCCCTTCTCTAAAAATAGCCAGACATTGTCTCTGGTGCCTGTAGTCCCAGCTACTGGGAACACTGAGGCAAGAGAATCACTTGAGCTAAGAGTTTGAGGTTACTGTGAGCTGTGACACCACAGCACTTTACCAAGGGGGACAAGTGACACTGTATCTCAAAAACCAAACAAACAAAGACTCTCATATTAGATTTTGTTAATCAACAACAACAACAAAAAGTAAAAATAAGGGGCCAGGCATGGTGGCTAACACCTGTAATCCTAGCATTCTGGGAGGCCAAGGCAAGTGGATCACCTGAGCTCACAGTTTCAAGACCACCTGAGCCAGTGATCCCCCTGTCTCTAAAAACAGTGGGGCGTTGTGACAGCACCTGTAGCCCCAGCTACTCGGGAGACTGAGGCAAGAAAATCTCTTGAGTGCTGTGAGCTGTGATGGCACAGCACTCTACCAGGGGTGACAAAGTGAGATTCTGTCTCAAAAAAAAAAAAGTAAAGATAAGTGTCATTTGATATATTTATCCAGGGCTCTATATCAGTATTCCTGAGCATAGGTTTAACTTGGAAGAGGTTTCTCATTCAGTGAGAAACATTTCTGCACTGTAAGGTGAGGACAGTTCATAAAGGAAAGGTTCAACTCTTCTTGTATAGTGCCTAGTTATCTGTCTTCACCTTACAGTGCAGAAATGTTTCTGCCTCCAAAGAAATTTAAAGGATTATGAACATTTGGCTAATATGCTTTCAAAAACCAAAAATATTTTCTTAAAAAAGCTACCCTATCTGTAGGTAATTTTTATTCATTAAAAAGAACATTTCTTTGGTAGCATGGGGAGCACACCGCAAAAACATTGGTCTGTGGAATTACTTTTTTTTTTTCTTTTTTTTGAGACAGAGTCTTACTCTGTCACCCTGGGTAGAATACCATGGCATCATATCTCACAGCAACCTCTAACTCCTGGGTTTGAGTACTCCTCTTGGCTCAGCTTCCTGAGTAGCTGGGACTACAGGCATATGCCACAATGCCTGGCTACTTTTTCTGTTTTTAGTAGAGACGGGATCTCACTCTTGCTCAGGCTGGTCTTGAACTCCTGAGCTCAAGCCATCCTCCTGCCTCAGACTCCTAGAGTGCTAGGATTATAGGCATGAGCCATTGCCTGTGAAATTACTTTTAACCAGACACTCGGTTATCTCTGTTTTTCTTTTTTTTTTTTTTTTGAGAGAGAGAGAGAGACAAAGCCTCAAGCTGTTGCCCTGGGTAGAGTGCTGTGGCATCACAGCTCACAGCAACCTCCAACTCCTGGGCTCAAGCGACTCTCCTGCCTCCACCTCCCAAGTAGCTGGGACTACAGGCACCTGCCACAATTTTTTGGTTGCAGCCGTCATTGTTGTTTGCGGGCCAGGCTGGAGTCGAACCCGCCAGCTCAGGTGTATGTGGCTGGCACCTTAGCCACTTGAGCCACAGGCGCCGAGCCTTCTCTTTCTTTTTAGAAACATTTGAACAAATGATATATTTCATTGCGTATATATACAAAACTCAAAGAAGGTTTCCTATTCTTCCCCACTTTAACCTCTCAGTGTATTCAGAAACCTGACAGATTTTTTTTAATATTCTCCATGATAACCACTCTGACAATTTACCAATCATCCTAAAGATTTGAGGTTCTTTCTTCTAGCTGATTTTCAATCAAAGTAAGATAAATGGTATTTATTTGTCTGTACCTTGTCTCCAATTCCTTCTAACTAATATGGAGAGGAATAAAGAAGTGGCGGAATAATAACTATAATGATAATAGTATGCAACACTTATTCACCACTTAACTGTTAACTGTCACTGTGTCAGAGACTTGATCTTACTTTACTTATCCTTCCAGTATTTCCCCATTTTCTGAAGGGAAACAGGCCTAAGATTACACAGCTAGTAAGTAGTAGAGCCAAAAGTTAGCCCCTGTCTGACTCTGGCCATTGCACTAATTACTATTCTAAATGATTAGGAATAGTATATGTGAGAACTTAGTACATTTGGAAAAGATATTTCTTAATCCTGATATTCAAAATTGGTCCTAAAATTTTTATAAAAGGCTAACTTGGCTTTTACTGTATTTAATGTTGGACGATAAGGATATTATGTGACCTATAATATAAGCAAATCTTTTGACAAGTAGTCCATATTTTAACAGGTTTGACCATGGTATCTATCCACAGCCCTTCTTATAAACTTGCATTGTGGCAAATTTTCATTGTTTTTTAATCACCAAACCATGTTACTAATGTTGTGTTTTGGTTTGTTTTACAGTGATCCTTTTCTGTATGGCTGCCCTAATATTTCCAATAGGATTTTACATCAATGAAGTCGGAGGTCAACCTTATAAATTACCCAACAACACAGTAGTTGGGTCATCATATGTACTTTTTGTCTTATCAATTTTCTTTACAATAGTAGGACTTCTATTTGCTGGCAAAGTTTGTTTACCAGGCTGACGAATATTTAAATTGCTTGACTCTCTTATTATTTTTTATTTTATTTTATTTTTTTATTTTTGGAGGGTGAGGAGGATAAAGGCAAGGTATCTGAGCAGTCTTCTCATAGGAAGATGCTTAGATGAAACTGATGCTGAAAAGGAAAAAAAAATTGCTTTGATTTGTTCTCACTATGCACTTTGGATTTTAAAAAAAAAAAAGGTGAGCCTTTTCCATAACCAAATATAGACAATATTGACTAAATCTCCTGAGCATATTCAGGCAGTCAGGTCTGCACTGTGATAGCAACCTAGTGAAGGAGAATGCTTTATACTGAAAAGCATGTGGCCCTTTGTGACTCTGTTGTTCCATTTTTAATGTCACTCTAATGATTCATTTGAGAGGAAAAATAAGTCTAAGTATTTATGAATCATGGTGGACCAGAGGGATGCAAGAGAAGTTCATGTGGGGCTGGCCTCACCTCCTAAGAAATTAAGTGTTCACAACTTCCTTGTAACGGTGTGAGCCTTTGGCACCAGAATGGATTGCCGTTGGATTATTGCACCAAGAAGCCAATAGATCAAAACTTGTTTGCTAAAATGTATGTAAAAATTCTGAAATTCCCTATTCTCTGTGTATAAAAAACAAAAAAAGAAACACTAAGAGACATGTTTGGGGTGGGTGGGTGGGGGAAATCTTCCTTATATTTATATAAATATATATAATATATATATTTTGCTGATGCAGTATACAGTGTGTATATATGTGTGTGTGTGTGTATGTGTGTGTAAATTTATATATGCACACATGCAAACAGTTCCTGGAAGAGAATTCTGAATGCTTTGCTAGCAAAACACTGTGGTGTGCAAACCTAGAACTCAATAGAAAAAAAGCCATTTATCTGAAGGCTGCATAGTGGAGAGAGTCTTCAGTTTACCTCATTCTTTGTAGCAGCCCTTGATTTTAACAGGTTTTTGTAATAGGCACAAATAATCCCATACCTTTCTAGGTGCAATTTTAAGTTAAGCTAAAAAGTCTTTGTAGGATTAATTTATTTGTATATGATAGGAGAAGGTAAGATTATGTCAAACCTTATAATTGGGGAATCTGACACTATTTAAATTATTGGCAACTATCGTCTATTGTACAAAGACTCCTTTTCTACTGGCTTGGTCTGTTACATTAATAATGCATTTTATATGTTCAAACACACAACTTTGCATAAATACAAATTCACTAGTAGGCGGCACCTGTGGCTCAGTGAGTAGGGCGCCGGCCCCATATGCCGAGGGTGGCGGGTTCAGACCCAGCCCCGGCCAAACTGCAACAGAAAAATAGCCGGGCGTTGTGGCTCGCGCCTGTAGTCCCAGCTGCTCGGGAGGCTGAGGCAAGAGAATCGCGTAAGCCCAAGAGTTAGAGGTTGCTGTGAGCCGTGTGATGCCGCGGCACTCTACCTGAGGGCAGTACAGGGAGACTCTGTCTCTACAAAAAAAAAAAAAAGAAATTCACTGGTAAATCTGGCTATTTACAACACTAATTTCACTCTGCCATAAAAATTAAATTTGTTTTTCATCCGTAAGCATTACTGACATATCTTTACCAAAAACCTGAGCAATACAATATTTTTTTTACATGCTATATGCCTCTGTTTGCTAACATTTTGGAGTTATTTTAAAGGGCTGTACTAAACCCACAGCTTTAAGTTTTTTCCTAAAATAAGCATTGCAGCTAACCCTTGAACTCACAATTTTAAAAATATGGTATTTCTCTTCTCCATATTTCCATGCCTTCGCATCAGTGCTTAATTGTTTTTCCTGGCAAACACTATAGATGATCTCCTGTTTGAAATGTGGGACAGGAGTGTGTTTCATGGCAGTGGAGCTGAGTTTTTCCTCTTTATAGTGAAATAGTGACCCAAATGTCCCTGTCAGTAGAGTTAGAGGCTTCACACAAGCAGAAATAAATGCACTGTTTTTTAAAAGCTAGATTGTAAATTGTAAAATGATTACTTCAGAGATGGGGCTACCTCTGCAAATATTCAAAGTATAAAATGGAGGAGCTTGATGTGTTTCACACTGGCTTGTTTGACATTCTTATATCTTACTGTTAATTCAGTAGTATTTTATTGTGAAAGAAAACCCAGTGTTTCAGCTCTCTCAACAGTCAGGGGAAGAGGTGGACCACCACTGTGGTACATTCCTTGAGTATTCTGTGGGAATGTCATACTTTTCCTTCCCAGGGTAAAAGAAACCAGTAGGAAATCCTAAAGGAGACTATTTTTCCCCAAGTATTATGATGCGTAGGTGATTCTAAGAATACCACTGGACATGTTCTATGGACATTTGGGATTGCGGTTCCCATTGTGATTTGATTGGTCCTCAGATGGATCACTTTGAAGGAAGGCTTTGGTTGTCACAATTATACCACTGAGATAAAGTGTTAGCAAAGTATGTTCAAATTAATTTATAATATGACCAAGAGCTTTTCTCTTCCAAAAGATGGATTGTATTGTAAATAGTTTCTCAAAATATTTTTAACTGGATCATGAGCATGGGGAGAGAAAGTTTCTCAGCTGCTAAGAATTTCCCCACTGTTTACTTCTTTCACTTACAGTGGTATTACGTTTAAGGTTACAAAACTTAAGGTTTTATTTGTATCTATTACCCAAACAATTAAATTGTCTTTAATGTCATCTTTATACTGGGGGCCAGTACATTAAAGAGCTGCACTGGGGAAAACTTCCTCCAGCCAGTCGGCACTCTAACCCAGGATTAAAACCCATCAAATAGTATGTGAAGTCAAGTCTTTGTACGCTTCCAGACCAAACATTTGAAATGGACTCATTCATATAAATTTCTATAAATCCTGTAAGTGAAAAGATAGACAACTGTCAGCAGTTGCTTTTTAAAAGGTCACTATAATAAGTACTATTATAGTACAGTATTAATTTATAGCAGGAAATCATATCTTATAAACTGTATATAAAACACTGTTATGGTGCAATCATTTGTCAAACTTCTGTCTGTTACATTGTTTTTAGAGTGTGTGCATTCTTCTCATACCTAAGAATATCACTGTAAAATCTGCTGAATACTATTTTTAAGTTTTATTTGCACAAGACTGAATTAGTTTCAAATTTTTGGAAGCTCCTATTGAACATACCTAAATATCTGTAAACATAAAAAATCTTTAATTCATTAAAAGCAAACATTTTAGTATGATTCTTTCCAAAGGTAATCCATGTTCTATGTTGTTAATGTATGTATGTAATTTTTCTGACTCTTCCAACTCTTATAAACATATTTTCTGTTTCATTTGTTTTGTTTTGAAGGATGGCTTTTTCTTTTTAATGTTCTAGATGACCAAAACACTTTATTGGTTTTTACCCTTTTGCTAAAGCTTTGATATCCCCTGTGATGTTCTCTAAATTCACTGTTTAATCTATTAGGTGAAATAATAAATAGTGTTTGATGACAAACAATCTGTTGATTTAGAGAAAAAGCCCTGAAAAAGTATTAGAAACTAACTTTGGACACACCATTAGCTATAATTTTGCATCATGAACTTCATGAGAAGAACATGTTGCATTTATTTTGTCCTTATTAAAAGACTACTAGCCACAAGTTACTCTGGTTGTAGTAACTGTTTTATCAACCCACTTGATCTTCTTTAAAAAATTAAATTTACATCCAGAATTCAAAATAGTAAACTGTCTTTAGAAAATTTTTGAAGGATAAAAATATGTGAAGGAAAAAAGTGACCTTTGTAGGTAAGATTCCCTACTTAGGACTTTTAGTTGTATCACCCCTCCAGAGATTTTGAAGTTTGTGATCAAGGTCTGTATATTATCCCAAACTTTATTAAGAATTGTTTTCTAATTGGTTATAACATTTTTCAATTAATAATTTCAAAACAAATTGTTAATACAACTGTATAAAATGAACATAATTTTCTTCACTTGTATTTTTGTTATTGAGCAAGTTTATCAAAATAAATTGTCTACTAAAGAAACTAAAAAGGCTTCTATTACTTTGAAATAAGCTTCACTTTAAAAAGTGATTTCTTATAGAGGTTTCACACATTCACACAGTGACACTTCCATGTCTCTTGGATTGGTTTTATTGTTAGCATTTGGGGGAAGGGGTAGTCCTCCCTTATCGTCTTCCATTCCCACTCCTAGCCTACCCCTAGGGAAGAGATTCCATTAAAATTCCAGGACATGGATTGGGCCATGTTTACCAATAAGAAGACTCACTCAGAAATAGGTCACATATATGTGGCTCTCTTTCTCATGTTTCCATGAGAAACCGAGCCAAAGCCCCCAAGGCCAACCATCTTTCCCTTCTTTCTTCCTTGCATGTAAACCTAAGTTCATATTTGCTTCAGTCCTCTGTTTCTACTTTACTGCAGGCCCCCAAATCTTAACTTTTAAGATGTTAAAATGTGAGCAATACAGCAGCCCTTGGCCTTTAGACTATTCCACCTGCCCCTTTACAGCTTGACTATAGCTCTTCTGGGGGTGTCAGTGTTAGTCCAGCCTAATAATAACTAATAAAAAATAGTCACCCTTTGATGCTGTTGCTTCTTTGTATGGTTTTTTGGGGAGTTGGAGAATTAAAATATGGTAGGATTTGGGTGTTCCTGGGTTCTAGGACTTAAGAGCATCTTCCTGGTCTGCCTGAGACTGAGAGTTTTCCCAGGACATGGGACTTTTAGTGCTATTACTGAGAAAGTTTCAGGCACACTAGAAGGAGTTAGTCCCCATCTAAATCTTATCCTGATTTATAACATAGGTTAGAGATATTTGAAGGGTTATTTTTTATAAATTATCACTAAATAGGTCAGTTGGAAATTGTAAATGGTAGACATATACTAAACTTCCAAGAGTGGGTGATAACATTTTTTCCTTCTCTTTGGTAATACCTTAGGAAAAGGTAAGAGAGAGACTTTAAAAAACAATAACATGGGTTCAAAACTACCTTTTTGACTTAGTCTTCTATTAGCTCTCTTTTAGCCACTATAAGAAGATTATAGGAAAAATACCAAGACTAGATGACTGTGGGTTCCTTTTTTGCAAAGTCAACTCTTCTGGGTCACAGTTACCCAGCAACAAAAATAAAGGTAGTTATTTATAAATGATATTAAAGATAGCAACCATAATGTATTATCTGGGGGGAGGGTCTTTTCCCAGGATAAGAAAACACTGTGGGATGGTATTTTGAAGCACATTCAAAGTTTTTACAAATCATTCCTGATTTCAGAGATAAACTAAGACGACCCAAGATTAAATTTCAGGAACAGATTTTCATGAGACTCACAAAATTTTAGAGCTGGGTGAAATGAAAAGAGTATTTCCTGTGTTTTCATTTTTCAGATGAATGGTCTCTGAAAGGATAATTCACTATCCCAAAGTCACACAACTAGCTCTCATCAGAACACTCAACATAGGAAGCAATGTCTTTGACAAACAGGCCTTGGACCTAGGACAGATGTTGTTGTTTTTTTTTTGTTTTGAGACAGAGCCTCAAGCTGTCGCCCTGGGTAGAGTGCCATGGCATCACAGCTCACACAACCTCCAATTCCTGGGCTTAAGTGAGTCTCCTGCCTCCGCCTCCCAAGTAGCTGGGACTACAGGTGCCCGCCACAACACCCAGCTATTTTTTTATTGCAGCCATCGTTGTTTGGCGGGCCCTGGGCTGGATTCGAACCTGCCAGCTCAGGTGTATATGATTGGCACCTTAGCCGCTGAGCCACAGGCGCTGAGCCTAGTTCGTATTTTGTAGCCATTGAACCAGTCTTCCTGTAACTGATCCCATTTACTTCATTCAAATCAATTCTGCCAAAATAGTTTTACCACAAAAGAAAGCATATAATTCCCTTATTCACATTTCTGTTATTCTCACTGCCTATGAAATGAAGGCCAAACACCTTTAGCATGGCTCTGAAAACCGTTCATGATCTAGCTTCTGACTATCTTTTCAGTCTTACTTCCCACCACTCTCTCTCTTCACCTTTTACTGGCAACCAGCCTATCCTCCATTCTCTCACCATGCCTACTCCCAGCCTTTGTTGTGTCTTTACTACCTCCTCCTGATTTTTTCCTAGTGCCTCCCATATTTGAAATGTAGCTAATCTTTTGTGCTTTATATCTCTGCTTATACCTCTGTAAGAGAACTTACTAGAGAAGAGTAGACTGCCTGGATTCAAATCTCAAATTTCATAGTTCTGTATGACCCATAGTAAATCTGTGAACCTTGTATTTTTCATCTGTAGAAGAGGGCCAATAATAGTACCTACCTTATAGGGTTATTGTTGATGTAAACGAGATAAAGTATCTAGCTCAGAGTAGCATTCAAATGTTAGTTGCTGCTATTATCATTATTAAATGCTTCTCTATAACTAGATTATAAACTTTTGAACGTAAGGAATATAGCTTTTTCGTATTGTATTCCTTAGAGACCTGGCACAATGCTTTTACACATTGAATTGAATTACCAAAATTAAATCTGGGGCTAGGTTAAAAAAGAAAATTATGAAACCATTTATCATGGAGATTTGAAAGACCCAGTCATGTATCTACCAGAATTAAGCCAGTAGAATTGTTCCTGAAGGCAGAGGCTTACCTAAATCATCCTTTATAAGTATGGTTACTTTCTTGGTAAGTATTTGACTATATAATATGCCAGTTTCATTGACCTCCTTAGGATTTCCCTGTGGACCCAAGATCCTTTACTACTGAACTCAACAGTGCTCTAACATTGATGCTTACACAAGGAGGACCAGGATGATGCAAGCACAGTGTTGATCCTGAGAGAATTCCCTGGAGGTTGCTTCAAGCTTGTGGGTTCTCTGCTATCTTGAAGCCATACATTTGGTATGTTTTGCAAAGACTTGGCCTTGCCAAGATAGTTTTAATTATTTCTACTAACAGGAATGTACTCAAGAATTTGCTGTCATTTTAGATGTGGTTATCCCTAATTAGCTGTTTTATGGCACTTTAGGATAAATATTGCCAATGTATTTGGTTGCTATCAAATCAATCCCCATTCATTATCTGTCAGGGCAAATCAGTGAAATAAATACTGTGTTCTTACTCTGGCAGTCTTTCTCATGTTGTTTAAATATTTTAATATTAGTTGTTGAAGAAAATTCAGTTATTTTCTTAAATAAAAAAATGAAAACTCTCATTGTTTTACATTGCTTTGTTCTCTATGGCAAATGCAAAATCAGCTGAAGAACTAAAGAAAATAATTTCCCTGATCCATAATAAATTATTTTAGGGTGCGGCGGTGCCTGTGGCTCAGTGAGCAGGGCACCGGCGGGTTCAAACCTAGCCCCGGCAAACTGCAACAAAAAAATAGCCGGGCGTTGTGGCGGGTGCCTGTAGTCCCAGCTACTCGGGAGGCTGAGGCAGGAGAATCGCCTAAGCCCAGGAGTTGGAGGTTGCTGTGAGCTGTGTGACACCACGGGACTCTACCAAGGGCAATAAAGTGAAACTCTGTCTCTACAAAAAAAAAAAAAAAAAAATGTGAGACTCAGTCTCTACCAAAAAAAAAAAAATTATTTTAGGGTGAAAAAAAATTCATCCACAAAGAAAGCTTTTGGCCACCTCATGCCCTACATATTTTACCAATGTAGTTAAGGAATAGTAAACAGACTCATTTGTTGCAATGCCACCCTCATACACACCACTCTAGTGCTTTACCTCATTTCTGCTTTCAAGGTCATCGATACCATTTTCTTTCCTTAAGTGCTATTATGGAGAAGGAAGTTATGACTCTAAACTGGGACAAAAGAATTTTCTTTTTACAATAACATATATCTGTAAAAATTTTAAACACAACAAAATAAGAATATAGAAAATGTAAAGTTCTCTTCTCCATAATCCACTTTCCAGATATAACCATTGTTAACAGTTTATTGTGTGACGGCTCGGTGTCTGTAGCTCAAGCGGCTAAGGTGCCAGCCACATACACCTGAGCTGGCAGGTTCAAATCCAGCCCAGGCCTACCAAACAGCAATGAAACTACAACCAAAAAGTAGCCAGATGTTGTGGTGGGCACCTGTAGTCCCAGCTACTTGGGAGGCTGAGGCAGGAGAATCACTTGAGCCTAGGAGTTGAAGGTTGCTGTGAGCTGTGATGACACAGCACTCTACCCAGGGTGACAGCTTGAGACTCTGTCTCAAAAAAATAAAAAAGAAAAGAAAACAGTTTATTGGGTTTCCTATCAGACATTTCAATGTTTTTCAGTTTTACAAAAATAAGATCATATATTTGCCACTACTTTTCAATTTAATTTGTGATGGAAATCTTTCTGTGTCAGTAAATATAGAGCTTCCTTATTTTAATGGCTGCATAGTATTCCATTTGATACCATGTCAAATATATATACTGAGGATACTAAAAAATGTATACACATTTTAAGAAAGGAAAAATTGTATTAAATTTGTAATACTAAAGTCACATTTGAGTTATGCAATTACAGGAAGTATTCAGCATGACTTGTATTCATCTTTTGTTGTTGGTCTGTATTGAAAATTATAATTTCAATAGTTTTTTTCCTTTCTTCAAATGTATATGCATTTTCTACCAGTCTCTGAGTTTATCTTCCCATTTTGATGTACATTTAGAGTGCTTCCAGATTTTTGCCATTAGAGACAAAAACTTCCCAAATATCATGATAACCTGGCATTCAAATTGAAGTATATCAACTATTAAAGCAATTTTTCTTCTTCTTTTTTTTTCTTTTCTATTTTTAGTAGAGGCAGGGGTCCCACTCTTGCTCAGGCTCTTCTTGAACTCCTGAGCTCAGGCGATCTACTTGTCTTGGTCTCTCAGAGTGCTAGGATTATAGGTGTGAGCCACCTCACCTGACCACAATTTATTTTTTCAAAAGTACTGTGGTTAAATGGCATTCAGTATGTTTAGAGAAAGAAACCAACATTAAATTCATGGCCATATGCTTTTCCGATAAATCATCTTAATCCTCTCCCTGTGAAATAAGAAGTCTATTTTATAGATCAGAAAACTAAGGATCAAAGGGATGAACAACTGACTCAAGGTCCTATAACTAGTCATTGGTGAGTCCGGGTTTCAGACCTTGGCTCCTTCACTACAGATCTAGGACTCCTTCTCCTGTCCCACCTTGCCAGTTTGGCTAGTCTAAAGGAAATAAAAATAGCTTGTCCCAGATGCATGATTCCTTGGCTCAAACATGAGCAGCTAAATCTATGGTTTGCTTCTTCTGGATGTGGAATGCAAACAACCATAAAAGGTAATCTCTAGGAACAACTTGGGACTATTACTTACTTTGTTGAAAAGAAAAAGATATATGTAAGAAAAGCCTCCTACTTAAGTTGTTTGTGTCTAATCTTCCGTCATTCCCTCCTCATTGTCAAGCTTTCTCCTTAAAATGCTAACTTTCTTGATAAGTGAAGCTAGGAGAGGGCACCTATTGATTTTATTTGGGCCCTTTTAGGATTTCAGTACCCAGGGAAATTTTCTCAAACAGGCTACACCCCACTACATTCCCACAGCACTTAGAAATAAATCAACTAAATCCCTTCTGCCATATTGGTGGGAAATTTATTTGTTATTAGGATACCCTAGATTGTGCAAAGGTCCATGGCTCAAACATTAGGAAGGCCTCTCCAGGGAATTGTCATCTGTTGAAGACATCAACTGTACCATGCTAGATAGTGCAGTAGTTTTTCTGTGTCCATCTCATGCTTAGAACATGATAAACTTTGATGAGCTAGGAACTCCTGTGCCTGTGCACTCTCCCTGAGTGCAGCAAGACCCATTTTCTCTTAGGTCTTACCATCTAAATAAAGCATTGCCACCAAACACTAAGCATCTCCATTCCCTCTGATTTTCAGATATCTGGTTTTGAGGTGTTTTTTTTTTATTTCTTTATCTCTGGAAGAATATTCTCTTTCCTTTGGCTTCCCACAGAAGCATGTTGCCTAATACTTGAGTCCCATTCTTTGGTTAAAAAGAAAAAATAGGCAGGGCATGGTGGTAGCTCATGCCTGTAATCCTCGCACTCTTGGAGGCCGGATTACTTGAGCTCCATAGACCAGCCTGAACAAGAGCAATCCCATCTCAACTAAAATTCTAAAAAACTACCCAGGTGTTGTAGTGGGTTCCTTTAGTCTCAGCAACATAGGAGGCTGAGGCAAGAGGACTACTTGAGCCCAAGAGTTTGAGGTTGCTATGAGCTATGTGACACCACAGCAGTCTATCCAGGGTGACAGAGTGAGACTCTGTCTCAAAAAAAAAAGAGCCTTTTTTTTTTTTTTGAGAGTTTCAAGCTGTCGCCCTGGGTAGAGTGCTGTGGCATTTTAGTGTTGTACCCATCGCGGCTTGTAAAAAAAACTTGGACCCCACTTCAGGTATGAATCAGATGGTGATTTATTACACCTGCGCAGGGGACCGCTACCTTCAAGAAGTAGGCGGCCCCCAAGTGAGGAGCAGGCTGATTTTTTATACTCTTTTTGTGTTGCGTGGCAAGCAAGCAAATGCAGAAGCAGAACGTGGCAGTTAGCTCAGGTTGGGGTTACAGTGTGGTGGTTGGTTCAGGAGGTTACAGCATGGCGGTTGGCACAGGGGCAGCTTGGGAAACTCAGTTTGGTAGCTTGGGAAACTCAGCTTGAGTAAGTTTTCCACCATTGTTTAGCCATTGCTAGGGGGTTAAGGGAACTCAGAGAACTTCCTTATTCTATTCTGAGACCTGTTCTTGGGCTTTGCCCTGGGTGTGAGGGTAGAGACGCTAGGGGACTAAGGCTGAGACAGACTCAGGTCTTTTGGGAGGCTGTTGGTCTATTACATTAGCTCACAGCAACCTCCAACTCAGGCTCAAGTGATCCACTTGCCCTAGTTTTTCCATGTTTAGTAGAGACGGGGGTATGACTTTTGTTCAGGCTGGTCTCGAACTTGTGAGCTCAAGCAATCCACCCACTTCAGCCTCCCAGAGGGCTAGGATTACAGCAAGGCCTTACACTGCAAGGCTCTTTTTTCTATTGGAAGAAAAAAGCTGGACACAGAAGCCAAGCTTGGCCAATTAAGTGCTTGGTTCATAAATGAGTGTGGCATATGACCAGCTTGGGACTTTTCTGGAACTGCTGAGGAAGAGGTGTTCTCCTAGCCCTAGGGTTCCTAAGTTGTAGGGGGATAAGATTGGTACTGCTGGGGGAAGGGAGGGGGGAGGTTTTGATGGAAGGAGGGTAATGGGTGGGGCCACATCTACGGTGCATCTTAATGTACACAGCTATGATTTAACAATAAAAATTAAAAAAAAAAAAAAAAAGATTGATACTGCTGGCAGCCACCCATGAAGAGACTAAGAATCAAGCTATCACAGAAGAAAGGAAGATGAGAACTGGAGACAGAGTTCTGTTAACATCATTTTAGCCTTTGGATCAAGCTATGCCTGAAGCCATAACTATCCCTGGATTCTTTTCGTTATTTGAGCAAATAAATCCCTTTTTTCGGCTTGGCACCTGTAGCACAGTGGTTATGGCGTCGGCCACAAACACCCAGGCTGGCACATTCAAACCCAGCCTGGTTCAGCTAAACAACAATGACAATTGCAACAAAAAAATAGCCAGGCATTGTGGCTGGCGCCTGTAGTCTCAGCTACTTGGGAGGCTGAGGCAAGAGAATTGCTTGAGCCCGAGTTTGAGGTTGTTGTAAGCTGTGACACCACGGCACTCTACCAAGGACAACATAGTGAGACTCTGTCTCAAAAATAAGTAAATAAATAGAGAAATCCAACAATAACAAAAAAATTCCTTTTTTCCTCAATCTAGTTTAAGTTGGGTTTCTGCCTCTTTTTATTGAAAAAATCTTGACACTCCCACTTTCCTCTTGACGTTAAACACATTCCTCACTTTCCCTGTTTTGGCATGTCACTTTAATCTTGTAGTTAACTTAGGCTTTTACAAAAGACAGAAAAAAATGTTGACTTCAGGATGCTTCTTATCAACCCAACAATAAGCAGTTGCTACTGGTTTGAAATGGAGGAAGCAAAGCAAAACACAAATTAATATCTAAAAAACATATCTCACCATACTCCAGGTTAGAGCTCCTAAATAAAAGACCAGAGGTGAGTTGTTGACCCTTATCAGTTTCCAAGAACCTAAAGTAAGAGAAATTCCTGTCATGCTCTGATGTTTTACACAGGGCCAGTCCTGATCTACATCCTGAGAGGAGCTAAGAAAGATGGTTACCCACACAGCTTTCCTCTGGACTGGCCAAAAGCCTGAAAGTCTTACTCTGCTTTATCCATCTGTCACAAATATATTTAGAATGTGTCTGTCATTTAAAGTCAAGCAGAAGAAAGAAGAAACAGAGGGTATGCAGTGTTGGATTTTATTTCTTATGCCATGTTGAAAACCTACATATCCAGGGGAAAAAGAGTTGTGAGGGTGGTAGACTACCTGTCTGGGGCTCCCATGTCCCCCAAAATGGTGTCTCAAAGCTAGCCAGCCCCTTCCACCCAGACTTTACCTGAAGGTGGGCGCAAGAGCCCTCACCTCTTGTTCACAGACTAGCCATTGGTGACTCACATCCTCTTGTGACTTACAACTCTCTGATCTTCCTCCTTTTCCACTTTGTTGGTGTTGGCCAAATGACAAATGCCTTTACATGCTGCTGGTAAAATGGATTAACATGGTGCTGCCCTCAGGCCAGGACTGTTCTACCCAGAGTAACTGGTGGTTGATAAGCAGTTCCTATTTTGAGGAGTTGAGCTATTTCTGACCTGTCCTGCTAGGGTCAACATCTGAAGTTTCTCTACTGTAGAATGACGACCAAAAGTAGCACATGTTCTAACTTATAAAACTATAGGTTCAGAAAAATAGTGAAGGTGATTTAGGCACTTTCAAGCTAGTTGACATTGGGAACACCACTTTGTCTCTCTTGTCTTCTCCAAAAGAAGGGTTGGAGAGGTCCCCAAGGACTTAGTTACATCATAATCACCTGGGGCCACTGTTAAAAATGAATGTTTCCACACTTAAGCACAGTTCTGAATTAATCTCCTGAGTGGGAATGTTTGCTCAGCAAACAACCCAGGTGATTCTAATGGGCACCTGGGTTAGGAACCACTTGTGGGAGGTGGTCTCTTCTGAGGCTAAGACCCCCTGAGCTTGCTGCACTAGACAGGTTTGGGTGGGCCGGACAGGGTGGGGTTTTAGAGGGCTGTCAGACCTCTCCTAGGGAATCTGAAGTGCAAAAGATGCTTATCACCTTCACTATACATAACAGGTTCTCTGGTATTTTTCCTCAGTTCTTGCCACCGGAAGGCTGCAGACACCAGGGCTCTACTGGTCTAAACCATGGTTCTCTGCTGATTGAGAGGTTCTGAAAATAGAAAAGACCTCTGAATACTGCTTCCAGGTTTTCGTGAGGGTGGAGAAAAGCTGAGTGACCTGGGAGAGGTGGTTATCAACAACAAAGTGGTAACTTCTTCCTGGGATGAGGAAGGTTTGCCCTTTCCCTACCCCAAGCTTCAGTGGTGCAGTCTGTTACCTTGGAGACAAACTAACACTTCCCGCAGGACAAGCTTCACTGTTGAGTTGCTTGGAGAAAACTAGAAGTGAGAACTGGGAGAAGCAAGGGTGTGGGGTGGCGAGGCCCTTTTCCCACAGATGGAGAAATAAATGAAGAAATATGAGCAAGGGTGAGTGCCACTAGGGTTCACAGGGGTGGCAAGAGAGAGGGCAGGGGAGGCCCAGACGCTAAGCTCTGAGAAGAAGCTCTGAGGGAGCCTGGAGTCTAAAGCATCTGCTCTCTACATATTACAAGCATTGTAATAGGAGCTGGGGGTACCACAGCAGACTTGGAAGTAGTGGAGCTGATGGGGAGACAGAGGGGGCAGCAACATGGGTACTAACATGCAAGGGACTGGCTTTCTCCCTGAGGGTGTGGGGACACTGAATGGGGTTCAAGAAAGACTTCTGAGTTTTCTTGTCAGACTAAAGAGGTAAAACCTGAGTAAGAGGGGGGGTGTGAAAAAGTAAGGTGGTGGGGCGGCGCCTGTGGCTCAACGTGTAGGGCGCCGGTCCCATATGCCGGAGGTGGCGGGTTCAAGCCCAGCCCCGGCCAAAAAAAAAAAAAAAAGAAAAAGAAAAAGTAAGGTGGTGTAAAGTGGGAGTTGCCAGGGAACAGAAAAGGTGAGACTTGGAGTGGAAAGAATGAGAAGGCTTGATCCACCTCGATAATTCTACGCCACTGCAGAGTCACAGCAGGATTTTCTGACCAGGTAGAAATAAGAACGAATTGTCATACCGGAAAAATTCTGGCAGCACAGATTGGAATGGAGTGGATGGGGTCAAGAATAGAGGTAATTTTGTAGTTAAAAGTATAAATCCTGGCTCGGCGCCTGTGGCTCAAGCAGCTAAGGCCCTAGCCACATACATCTGAGCTGCGGGGTTCGAATCCAGCCTGGGCCCACCAAACAACAATGACAGCTGCAACCAAAAAATAGCTGGCTGTTGTGGCGGGCGCCTGTAGTCCTAGATACTTGGGAGGCAGAGGCAGGAGAATCGCTTGAGCCCAGGAGTTGGAGGTTACTGTGAGTTGTGATGCCACGGCACTCTACCCAGGGCAACAGCTTGAGGCTCTGTCTCAAAAAAAAAAAAGTATAAACCCTGGGGATGGCCTTATTCTGGATGAATATTTAAGAGAATCCTAGATCTAACTGTTAACAAATGAGAAAATTAGCTGAAAGTTTTCTTTTATCCAGTAATTAAGGCTCCCTCTTTCCTTTTGACTAAAGGGCTGTCTGCCATGGACTGGTTTGCTGTTCTTCCCTCCTCTAACTACTAACCCCACGGTGACGTGGCCCACCTTTGCCCAAACTCTGGACCTGCCCGTAGTGCATTTATTTCAACAAATGTTTGAGTAGCTACTATGTTGTAGGCACTGTTTTATGCAAAAGTGTTCTAGCAGTGACCATTACTAAGTCCCTGCCCTCATAGATCTTCTAGTGTGTTTCTGTGTCCCCCTCAACAGTAAATAAGTAAATATATAAAACATCAGATGGTGACACGTGTTGTGGATCAAAAGGAGGCAAGGTGGAAGGGGTACTAATTGACTCATGCTATTCAAAGAAGCCCTCTCTAACAAAGTTTCATCTGAACCAAGGCTAAAGGGTAAGGACGGTGCCCTGTCCTCTCTCTCCAGGACCAGCTCTCTCTAACACTCTTTAAATGTTCCTGAAACAAATGATGGCTTCCGTGTCATATGCTGAAGTGCTTGAAGATGCAGCACACTTTTCATGGTATTGTACATTTTTATAGTATTTTGTATTTTACAAAGCACTTTTACATTCTCAATTCCATTTGATCCTCTTGACCATGAAGTTCAAGTAGGCAAAGAAGTTAGTTTTATCCCCATTCTATTCTGCAGATGATGAAACCAAAGACCCAGAGCTTTTTCTAGCATAGCACATTGTTTTGTAAGTTTTATGCAAGCCAACCCCTCCTTTATCTGCCCACACAGGTTACCCCAGAATCCAGTCCTGCAGGCCTCCGAATTCATTAAGACCTGTTAATCACTCACTGAAAAGAGAGAACCAAGGCACTACGGGGTGTCCAGTGTTCATGTGGCATTTCTACTTCAATAATCCCTGCTTTAGAGTCTCCCATGAAAGCTAACGAAGAAAAGCCAGTTTTGTTTTTTTTTAAGACATTACCACACTATACTGCTGCTTCCCAGAAGACAAAACATTCTCTGAATAAAAGATTAAAAACCTGAACAAGAAAAGCAAGTTGCTAAACCATTATTAGGCTATTTAATTTAATGATTTCACAAGCACACATACCCTAGTATTTAAGCTACAACTTTATTCAGAGTTTCTTACTTGTTATGTATTTTTGTTTTGTTTGTTTTTTAGAGTCTCACTCTCTTGCCTCAGACTAAGGAGCCAGGGTATCAGCCTAGTTTACAGCAACCTCAAACTCTTGGCTCAAGTGATCCTCCTGCCTCAGCCTCCTAAGTAGCTAGAATGACAGGCATCTGTGCCAATGCCCTGCTATGTTCTCTATTTTTTTTTTTTTTTTAAAGTAGAGACAAGGTCTTGCTCCTCCTCAGGCTGGTCTCTAACTCTTGAGCTCAAGAAATCTGCTTGCCTCAGCCTCCCAGAGTGTCCATCCTTACTTGTGTCTTATACTGGTATTTTTTTGGTTGCAAGTAACAGAAACCTAAATGAGCTAGCTTAAGCAAAAAGGTAGGGAACTATAAGGAATGGGGTATCTCATGGAACACAAAGGCAGAAAGTGAAGTCAGTTCTCACTGGGATGAATATTTAGAAATTCAAGAATCAAGGTGCTTTTTCAACCTCCTTTCTCTTCACTTCCCCTCCTCAAAATATGTGTTGAGTGCCTGCCAATCTCTGTGCTCATGTAATTTATGGTGAAATGGGAGACACACACATTTTTTAAAATCACACTATGAATGTCTCATTCCAAATTAACATAAGTGCTCTAAAGAAAGGAGCACAGTTCTGTGAAAGTCTATATAAAACAAAAAAACCTGAAATAAAATGGGATGCTGGAGATGATTTCGTGGGTGAAGTGACATTTGAGCTGAAATGTCAAGGATAAGTATGGGGGGAGAAAGAGAGACAAATGTTTCACAGCAAAGACAGCAGCACATAGAAATGCCCTGTGGTCAAGAGAATGATATAACATTTCAGGATCTGAAAAAGGGAGGCTTTGTGGAACACAGGAGGGGAGAGCAAGGGTGTCGTGGGAGCTCTAGAGAGGTAAGTGGGCAGTAGCCAGACCTTGTAGAGCCTCAGATGCCATCAGAAGGATCTTGGTCTTCACCCTAGAAATAAAGAGAAGACTGATTTTAAGCAGGAGGGAGAAGAACAGGGTGCAACATTGCATTTGTGTTTTGAAAAGATCACTCTGGCTTCATGAGAACACATTGGATAGAAAGACTGATGGGTTGTAGAGAAGCCAGTTGGAGTCTACACTGGTCATCTATGGCAGACATGACAGTGGCCTGGGCTACAGATACGTCAGCAGAGACAGATGAGTAGAGTGATTGAAGGGAAGTAAAATTAATGACATTAGGTGATGGATTAGATATGGGGAGTAAATCTGGAGTCGAAGTTTGATGACAACTGGGAGTCATCAAAGGATAGATGTTAGTTGAGGCCATGAATTAGGGGTGAGATCTGCTAGGAAGAGTGGAGAAAGTGAGAAGAATGTGTACTATTTAGCCTCACAGAATACCAACTTACAATGCTCATGAAGAGGGAGGATGAGCCTTCCAAGGAGACAGAGGAGGAGCAAGCAGAGAGAGAGGAGGAAGCTGGGAGAGAGTAGCCACCTCCTTTTTATCCTTCAAGAAAATCTAAGCTCCTGGCTTGGCACCCATAGCACAGTGGTTATGGCGCCAGCCACATGCTCCTACGCTGGCAGGTTTGAGCCCGGCCCAGGCCAGCTAAACAACTGCAACCAAAAAATAGCCAGGCAAGAGAATCACTTAAACCCAAGAGTTTGAGTTTGCTGAGAGCTATGACACCGTGGTACTCTCTCTACTGAGGGTGACAGTGAGACTCTGTCTCGAAAAAAAAAAAAAAGAAAGAAAGAAAAAAGCAAATCTAAGCTCCTATGACCCCTCCCTATCCCCCTTATTTACCTATGCAAAGTAGATTCCTTTCCTGACTGCTTTCTATCATGTGCACTTCCTTCACAGCATTTTCTACAATTTGTAATTACTTCATTTAATTTTTTTAATATCAGATTCTACCCTAAACAATGTAAGCCCTATAAGGATAATGACAATTTCTATCTTAGTGGTTCTCAATTTTACACCCCTAACCCCAGGAGATATTCAGCAATGCCTAAAGACATTTCTGCTTGTCACACTGGGGCAGGGTGGGGAGGGATGCTGCTGGCATCTAATAGGTAGAGGCCAGGGATGCTGTTTAGCATTCTGCAATGCACAAGGCAGCCCCCACAACACAGAATCATCTGGTCCAAGAGTCAAAGGTGCCCAGGTTGAGAAAGCCTATTGTCTTTTTCACATATCCTCAGCACCAAGCACAATGTCTGATATCTAGTAGGTGTCCAGTAAATATTTATTGAATGAATTAATGAAAGAAGAATTGATTTGAACATAAACACGCCCCAAAACTCTTGTCTGGATGCAGCATTTCATCTTTTTTTCTGGGATTGTCTTCCTCCTTAGAAACGTTACGTGTTTGGTGTTTTTGTAATGGCTACACAAACTAGTCATGTCTTCCATGCTCAAGATAATACATCCCTGGAAAATCGTTGGTAAGCAAATTTTTTTCAAATGAAAACAGCAGCAACATTTTGCTCTCGGGAGATAAGGGGGAAATCATCTGCCTTGAAGTGAGACTGAGTAAATGGTCATTGCATCATTTTTTAATCTACCTGAGGGTTTTAGTTATCTAATTACCAGAACAATATAATAAAATATCTCATGAATCTGAAGTCCACATTTTATAGGGTTCTGCAGGAACCCTTCTCAGTTACAGCATAGAAAAATGTTTCTGGAAGCCCTTTAGGGGAAAGAGAGGAAGAACGTGGAGCCAGTGTCCTGACTGGGGCATTGATCATACCACTTTATGTTTTGTAGCATGAGGAGAAACACTGACAGAAATCCCAAGAAGCAACTGAACCAGAAGGATATGAATGGACTTGGTCAAAATTCAGACAATGGATTACTGGTTACACATGTTAACCAAACACAGGACCTACTGGTAAAAACCATAGTGCTTTAACTGGGTAGTGATGCTTAAAAATCATAGCCAGGGAATACAGAATGTCTTCAACTCTGGGTACATTTTCCTCACATAGGACTCTAAGACTGAGAAAAAGATCAATCAAATATTCACCTGTAATCTCCTGCCTTTAGAAATGACTGAAGAATCTCTATGCCATTTATAGAAATTTTATAGCCTATTCGGCCACATCACTAAATAATCAGGAGCATGTGAAGACTCTGATTATGATATCGAAGCCTGAAGTCAAGGCATTTAATTTTAATATTCTCCTTCCTGAGATTTGTTTTTCTTTGGGATTTTCTAAAATCTAGGCCTAGAAATCCATTTTAGGATGTGCTATTGGAGCAAAAGGGTTACAACAGGAGAATTAGCCTCAGGAACAACAGTTCTCAATCTGTAGGTTTAGGCTGACTCTCAATGTGTCAGTGAGCTGCCTTCCCAAGAGAGCAAGTGGATTGTCTAGAACTCAGACTTCATCAGTTGTCAAGCACAAGGTGAGCACACAACCAGCTACCTAATCTACCCTAGAGTTTAAATATGGCACCTTTGAAATGATAATCAGTCAAAAACAATACAGTTTTGTTGTTATTATTGTTGTTGAGACAGAGTCTCACTTTGTTGCCCTCAGTGGAGTACTGTGGTGTCATAGCTCATAGCAATCTCAAACTCTTGGGCTCAAGCAATTCTCTTGCCTCAGCCTCCCTAGTAGCTGAGACTACAGGTGCCCGCCACGACACCGGCTGTTTTTTTTTGTTGTTGTTGTTGTTGTTGTTTAGCAGGCTGGGTTCAAACCCACCAGCCCCAGAGCATGTGGCCAGCGCCCTAACCATTGGGCTACAGGTGGGCCAGCAATACAGTTATAATGCTGGCAATTTAACAATCAGAAAAATACTCAGGTTTTACTTTTCTCAAGTTTTGTCACTTACAGGAAAGCAAGTTTAATTAAAGGGAAATGAGAAAAGGTCGATAGAGTCTTGAGATTCTGAAGAAATCTCTCAAGGACTTCAGATGATGATGACATGGGTCTTTATTTCATCTAATTTTATACCACAATGTGTGACTTTACAGGTGTATAAAGGACCATCTCACATTTAGCAGCCACAGCTGGGGCCCCCTTGCCTCACAAATGAAAACCCATGGGAAAGAGGGAAAGTCTCCAACCGACATGAAAATCATACCATTCTCTGTGCAAAGGGGCTACTTTAATACATAATCAGCATGGCCTGCGACACACTCTATAAGGTGTTTATTAGTGGATTTTCAAGGACCAGTAATACAAAACCCATGTCCTAAATCGTGATAGATCATTTCAAATTCAAGGAAGATGGAAGTTAGATAAATAATAAAATCTATCACGCTCTGTGTTACCAACCAGGGAGGGAGCTAGTTGAGTCCTAAAAAATGAGAAGAGTGACATCTAGTGTTCATGTGATGTGGAGTGGCATTTCCCTGAGTATGTAACAAGGGACTATGGATTTTAAGACGTGCTGTTCAAGGGCAGAACATTCATTAGCACAGAATACATAATGAGAAAGTAATCCCATCAGTCTGTTCTCTTTGAATCCTTCATGGAGAAAGTCACAGTTTGGTGCTAGTTTAGAGAGCAATCTAGTCTCATGGTTAAGAAAAGTGACTTGGGTTTTCATCCCAGCTGCACTACTTACTAGCTGGACGACTCTGAGCTAATTGCTTAAATTCTCTGTGCCTCAGTTTTCTTGTTGGCAAAATGGGGTTATAAGGATGGATCCTGTGCCTTGTAGAGCTTAATCTACAGAAAGTGATTTGAGAGTTATAAGTGCTATGTAAGTGTTTGCTGTAATTAGGAGTGTGTTTTTCACACTTACTTAAAACTTGCTAATTTTCTATTGAAATAGAGGGTGGAGAAGGCCTCAGGCACAGAACCTAAGGCATGAAATAGTATCTAGCTGGAATATAATAGTAGCATTTTACATTCATTGTATTTGTTTTATGGTGACCTTCTATTTATGACCAAACATGAGGGGGAAAGAAGGGTCATTCTTTATGTAGAAACATTCAAGACCATGTTCTATACCACAGCTTTAGGTGTGACAAGGCTAGTAAGGGGAGAACCCCAGTGCCCTGTACTCCTTTCTTCTGTCTTGCTCTTTCTCCATCCTATTTTCTTTCCTGTTCCTCCTCCATGTCCTCTGTCCTATCCAACATAGCTCATTCAGCTACAGCAGTTTTCAACCCATGTTCATCCCCTCACCTGTGAAAATGACAGACACAACCCTAAACAAAACCCACTTAGGGCTCAAGCAGGTACCCAGGAGACATCTTTGAATCCAGACTTGGGTTCATTAGATTAAACAGTGGTTGGGCCCATTTCATAGCCATGGAGTTGTCTCTCACAGTAGGATAAAGCTGATTTCCCCTTATTATTATTGAACCAAACTTGGGTCCACTAACCTGATGCAGCAAAGCCAAACACTGAGAGTGAAATTTGTGGTGAGAAGTAGAAAGGCATTTATCACAGGGCACCAGGTAAGAACAGGCAGCTAATCCTTAAGACCTAAACTCCCGGGTGGCGCCTGTGGCTCAAGGAGTAGGGCACCAGTCCCATATGCCGGAGGTGGCAGGTTCATACCCAGCCCCAGCCAAAAACCACAAAAAAAAAAAAAAAGACCTAAACTCCCCAGTGGCTCACAAGTAAGGGTTTTTAAAAGCAGGGGTACATTTCAGGAAAGTTAAAGTTATAGGCAAAACTATAAATAAATTCATGGGGCCAGATGCAGTGGCTTATGCCCATAGACCCAGCACTTTGGGAGGCCTAGGCAAGAGGATTTCTTGAGCCCAGGAGTTCAAGACCAGCCTGGGCAACTCAGCAATACCCTGTCTCTACAAAAAAAAAAAAAAAAAAAATGTTAAGTTATCTAGGCATGGTGGCACATACTTGTACTCCAAGCTATGCAGGAAGGTGAGGCAGAAGGATTACTTGAGCCCAAGAATTTGACAGAGTGGGGCCTTGTCTCTTAACAAAAAAAAAAATTTTTAATGGAGGTTATACATTTGTTTGTCAAAAAAAGGAAAAAGGGCAGGATATCTTGAAGCAGACGCTTATAGGTCATAGGTGAATTCAGAGATTCTTTGATCAGCAATTGGTTGAGGAAGGAGGGCTTTGTCTAAAAACTTGGGGTCAGCAGAAAGGAAGGTTAAGGTTTGGCCTTAACATAAGTTGGTTCAGATAAGGAAACCTGTTAATCATCATTGTGTGCCAGAGTCATGTCGCAAGAGCAAGCCATAACAAAGTTTAGTAAGTTTAGTAAGACTGATGGTCCATACGCATGACTCTCTCTAGGCCCCTCAGGAAGAAATTTAGAACAAAGAATGGTGGTCAGAGATCAGTCCCCACTTCCCTCTCATCTGAGTCCATATAACAGTAGTTGGCGGTTTCCATCTGGTAGAAATCTGGTTTTCTGAAAAATGACTCAAGAACATATGTTAAGATGTTATCTTTTAGTTTCTATGGGGAACCAAAACAGCTTGTGACTCAACTTGCTTGGGAGACTATTGTTGTTTGAGTTATTACTATCCTCTTGCTTGTTGAGTTGCTCATTTACTTTTTAAGGCTAGCTAAGTGCCTGGAATTTCCCTTGAAGGGACTCAAGATTTTTTCTTTACTTCCTGCTGACTATGGTGGCTCAGGCCTGTAAGCCTAGCACTCTGAGAGGCTGAGGCCAAGGTGGGGTGGATTACTTGAGCTCAGGAGATCCAGGCTAGCCAGAGGAAGAGCGAGACCCCATCTTTCCTAAAAATAGAAAAACTAGCCAGGTATTGTAGGAGGCACCTGTAGTCCCAGCTACTTGGGAGGCTGAGACAAGAGGCTTTCGAGCTCAAGAGCATGAGGTTGCTGTGAGCTATGATGCCACAGTACTATACCCAGGGTGACTGAGTGAGACTCTGTCTAAAAAACAAAACAAAACAACAACAACAACAACAACAAAGATTTTTCTTGTTTTTCATGCTTGGTAGGGAGACCAAAAGACCCCTACAAGGTGTCCCAGCTCTATCTCGTTATGATGCCCTTGCACACCCTAAGAGAGTCAAGGCCAACTGGGGCAACATCTGAAACCCATCTATTCCACATGAACAGCAGCTGTACTGGAAATTCTGGCAGAATTTCTGCCTGATCCAGAAATTCTTATTCTCTTCTTATGTCATGCTACCCCATATTCACTATAATCCAGCCACATCCCTTTCAATACTCCCACCCTTCCCTCTATGCCCCTGTCCACACACCTGCCTGGAACATGTTCCCTATAGAGGCACAGGGCTGGGTTCTCATCCTTCAGGTCTCAGCTCACATAGGCCTTCTCTGACTCTCCTCATCTCTCCACACTAGTAATTTATTATCACACTTCCCTGCTTTTTGTTTGTTTGTTCTTTTTTGGTTTGAGACAGATTTTGTTTTGTTTTGTTTTGTCTTTTCACCTTGTTCTATTTTCTTTTCTTTTTTTTTTTTTTTTTTGAGACAGAGTCTCACTTTGTCACCCCCAGTAGAGTGTGCCGTGGTGTCACAGCTCACAACAACCTCAAACTCTCGGGCTTAAGTGATTCTCTTGCCTCAGCCTCCCAAGTAGCTGGGACTACAGGCACCTGCCACAACACACAGCTATTTTTTTGGTTGTAGTTGTCATTGTTTGGCAGGCTCAAGCTGGATTCAAACCTGCCAGCTCCTGTGTATATGGCTGGCATCCTAGCCGCTGAGCTACAGGCACCGAGTCCTGTTCTATTTTCTTAATAGAACTGTTCCTTTCAGAAATTGTTATATATGTTGATTTCATTTCCTATTCACTATCCATCTATCCACACTAGAATATAAGCTCCAAGAAGGAAAGAACATAGAGTAGCCTAGCACCAGAAACAGTACCTAGTTAATAGCCAAGGGTTCAGAAATACCTGCTGGAAACAGAAGAAATGCCAAACTCCAGGAGAGGTGAACAAGGCAAAGCAGATTCCGAGCTTCCAATCAGGCTTCCAGAGTGCTCCACTTCTGGCTTCCAGTAAACATCGCCGGTGTTGAATACTTGCCATGAACAATGTGAGCTCTACCACTAAGCCCACATCCTGAGCTTAGAACCATGTAGGTGACACAGATGTCACTTGGTACAAGCAAAAGAATATAGTTCATTTCACAGCCAGACTCCTGTGATGGCTGGGAAATTCTTTCTCTATAATGTCCACCTAATGCTCCCAGTTCTGACCTCTAGAATGGACAGAATATATTCATTCCCTCTTCCACCAGTTAGTCAACAAACATTTGTTGAGGACCCCTTAGAGAGACTTAGCTTGACAAAAGGCAGAACTCACGTACTCAAAAAGATTCAGAGAACACTAGTATAGAAATAACAGAACACCTAAATGAGAACAAACAATTTATTCAGAGCTTGTTCTTGCAAGGGAGTCAGCCACTGTCCCTTGTGTTTGACAGAGCCACAGAGGCATGCAAGGGAGTGGGAAAGTTGTGTCATGAAAAAAATACAAAGCTTCAGGCACACCCTGGTTGGAAGTCATTGGCACATGGAGACTGCAGGCAGGTTCATTAGAAGTGGGGCATCTGATGTGATTGAATTGGGCATATTCAGCTTCCACCAGTTAGTTCTGAATTGGAAGTAGGAACAGAACATAGAGAAGCTGGCAGTCATTTATGCTGGCCATTCTGGGCCAATTGCTGCAGCAGTTGTGGGTCAGAGCTCTGTTATTATGTTGTCTGGCCATTGTATGTTTGTATATTCAGTTTTACCAGGCAGGAATGGTAAGTGATCCTTGAATTGTCTAGCCACATCTTGGGGATGAGGTGAGAGGTCAAGAATGGTGAGGGGAGACTGGCCCGGACCACAGGCCTACGCATTCACCTGTTCCCTCAGCAAGGCAAGCTGTTAGACTGCTTTAAGACAGATCAATCAGTTCTGTTTGCCTCTGGCTTTTGTCTTATAGAGGCTGCTGACGATTGAAACCCCATCTTCAGCATGGGAGGACTCTGAAGATTGGCTTTCAACTCACAGTTTAAAGTTTGAGAAACTCACCTTGGCTGACCTGATAAGTCAGGGCACAGTGGTACCGTAAGTCCCAAGCCATTCCCCTTGCTGCCCCCACCTTTAGCCTGCAGTGACACATTCAGCCCACTGGGCCTCAGCAACCCCCTCTTACATTAGGCTCTGCTTCTTCAGGGAGGAGGGCACCAATGTCGTACAGCAAATGCATTTCTCCACCCAGATCATCCACCACTTTGAATCAAAGCTTTTGGAGTAAGTATGTTTATCAAAGTCCTCCTAACATCCCTCCCCGTCAGCTCAAGAACGATCTCATTTCAGCAGCCTGAAAGTAACTCTGTTGGGACAGCAATCTCTATAAAGACCTTGGACAGGTCTCTTTCCACTTCTAACCCCAGTTTCCTCTTTTCTCAAATAAAAAGGTTAGATCAGGCTCGGTGCCTGTGGCTCAAGCAGCTAAGGCGCCAGCCACATATACCTGAGCTGGCGGGTTCGAATCCAGCCCGGCCCGCCAAACAAAAATGATGGCTGCAACCAAAAAAAAAAAAAAAAAATAGCTGGGCATTGTGGCAGGTGCCTGTAGTCCCAGCTACTTGGAAGGCAGAGAATTGCTTGAGCCCAGGAGTTGGAGGTTGCTTTGAGCTGTGACGCTACACCACTCTACCCAGAGCAACAGCTTGAGGGTCTGTCTAAAAAAAAAAAGGTTGGATCAAGGTGGAGCATGGTGTGTCATGCCTATAATCCTAGATCTGTGAGACGCGAAGGTAGGTGAATTGCTTGAGCTCACAAGTTTGAGACCAGCCTAAGCAAAAGCAAGACCTCATCTCTACTAAAAATAGAAAAACTGAGGCAAGAGGATCACTTGAGCCCAATTTGGAGGTTGCTGTGAGTGAGCTATGATGCCACGGCACTCTATCCAGGGTAATAGCTTGAGACTGTCTCAAAAAAAAAAAAAAAAAAGGTTCTATCAGATCAGTGTCTACAGCCTTTAGAAATCCGTGGCCCCTTTGGATGAATACCTAACACCCAGCTTCATCTGATGTTTGATGGTTAAGAATGACTGCTTCCAATGTCAAATTGGTAATTGGTTGGGTTCATTCCTTTGTATGTCAAAATATGCATGCACTCCTAAAACCGATTTTAGTAGCACACGTATACATGCAAATATGTACACACATACACACCAACACATCTATTGATTGATAAACAGGATAGTTCTTAAAATGTCATCCTAGCTATAATCTATGATTCATGATTACTATCATGATCTATGATTCTTGAAAAGTTGTAATAATAATACCTCGCACTTAATAATATGTCAGAAATTCCGCTAAGGGCTGGATGCATTGGTTTTTTAAATCCTTATAACAACTCAAAACATTGCATTACTCTCAAGCCCATTAACCCAAAGTCAATTGCTAAATGGCCATTCACAGAATGACTCATTTGCCAAATTTGTCAAAACCTTTTAACTATAAATTTTATAGTAATTCTTATTAGGTTGGAAAATTAAACAGGTCTTAAAGAATTCTGTAATATTTTGGTTGATTAGTTTTAATTGCAAATCCAGCATTTTAGGGAAGTCTATTTAGCTAATTGGTCATTTGGCAAATTGATTTTTCAGGGAACTGGCTTTCAGTAAATTGACTTTTGGCAAATTGACATGGACAGAGTCCTATTATTATCTTCGTGTTGGAGATGCTGAAACTGGGGTTCAGAGAGGTTACCACCCCCACCACCCAAGCCACACCACTAATAAACGACAGAGTGGATCTTGAACACAAGCATATCTCAGCATAAAATTATTCTTAGTTCTGTTTGTACTCACGTATCTTTTCTGACTCTACCCACCACCCACTGCCTCATGATTTCTTATCCACAGGCCTTCCTTCCCCTTCTTTAGGCCCCCAAATCCCACCTGTCCTCGGCGAAGGCCCTTCAATGAAATTCAAGTGACTGAGTCCTTATTTTACATACCTGGTAGGTGTTGGTCTCCAACCAGTCATTAGAATGGTTTGCAATAAGGGAAGGTCAGAAAGTTCCCCTGGCTACTTTACAGAACTTAACTTTTTGTTGTTGTTGTTAATTAATCCGGCAAGAAACTGCTGCTAAACTGCACGTTGTGTCCTTATGGTTAGTCTGCAGGAGACCAGGAAGAGTTTGATCTGAGTAGACACAGATTTGAGCAAGCACAAGGGCAGGGTTTTCTTCCACCTTCCTCAGGAGAACACGCTTCCCCATCCTCCAGACCCACCCCACATGGCAACTCACCTCTGGTTCTGCCAAATACTGGTTATTTATAATGTGCACTGCATCACCAACAGAGCAGCATCTATACATTCAACCCCTTTCAAGATTCCCTGGGTGTTTTACCTGGTGCCTTGGCAATCTAATGTCTTCAGTTTTGTCTTTGCCTTATATTCCCCAAGACCATAGACACATTAAAATAAACAAACAAAAAAACAAAAACCATTCCTACCTTCCTTCTATGTGTGGATGTTGCTCAGTGATGAAGCTGACCTTGGGTGATGAGTCTTTTTGTTTTTTGAGACAGAGCCTCAAGCTGTCACCCTGAGTAGAGAGCTGTGGCATCACAGCTCACAGCAACCTCCAAGTCCTAGGCTTAAGCAATTCTCTTGCCTCAGCCTCCCAAGTACCTGGGACTATAGGTGCCCGCCACAACGCCTGGTTATTTATTTATTTTTTTTTTTAGTTGTAGTTGTCATTGTTGTTTGGCAGGCCTGGGCTGGATTCGAACCCGCCAGCTCTGGTGTATGTGGCTGGCGCCTTAGCCACTTGAACTACAGACGCTGAGCCTTGGGTGATGAGTCTTTCTGGTGTTTTGACAGAGCTATTGAACAATATCAACAGAGAATTCAGTGGCTCACAGAAAACAGCAAGAAGGTAATAGACATCGATTTTCTTCTTTGCTCTGCTTGCAGTCCTTCTGGTACTTGGTAGAATTTTTTCAGTTACAAATCATAAGCCTTCAACTTAAATTATGCAAATCAGCTTAAGGTAAAAAAGAAATTTCTTAACCTGCATAAATGTAAAACCCAGACACAGCTGCATCCAGGTGCTCAAATAATGGCATCTCTTTGTTCCTGGGATCTGCTTTCCTCTGGGTTGGTTTTATTCTTGGATCTACATGGGAAGATGTTACCAACAGCTCTGAGTTTACGTGTCACCAGCTAGACAACTCAAGTCAAAAGGGACCTCATCTCCCATTCTCTGTACATTCTCTCACTTCCTGAGATTGACTCCCATGTAGTAATTTATATCCATCACCACAGCCAAGGGAATGAAATATACTAACTGTCTGGGCCAGGAATTACTGCTTACTCCTGGGAGAAAGCAGGGGGTGGGGGAAGTGGGCGTGATTGGCTAAGTCCCCCCCAAAACCTCACGGACTAAGAAAAGGAGACAAGTGTTTGCACATGGAAAGCCAGAGTGTCATTACCCAGAGCAGGGTGTGGAGGGATGGGGGCACGCGGATCCTGGGCAGGTGAGAACCAGACCATTGACCCTTAGACCTGTAACAAGATTTATAATGTTAAGGCTGATTATCTGGATATAACTTTTTTATTTTAAATTGATTAAATGTTTTCCTCAGACCCCAAGGGTAGAAGAATGATAAGTGTAATGATAAGATGATAAGTGTATCATCCTTCGCTTCATGTTCTTATTTGTTTTAGCTTAATTTCCTCCAACTGATACTTTTCTGGCTTCCCATTTGCGTACACTCTTAGGCACACATCCTCAACTCTTTTTTTTTTTTTTTTTTTTTAGAGACAGAGTCTCACTTTATTGCCCTCGGTAGAGTGATGTAGCATCACAGCTCACAGCAACCTCTAACTCCTGGGCTTAGGCGATTCTCTTGCCTCAGCCTCCTGAGTAGCTGGGACTACAGGCACCCGTCACAACACCCAGCTATTTTTTGTTGCAGTTTGGCCAGGGCTGAGTTCGAACCTGCCACCCTCAGTATATGGGGCTGGTGCCCTACCCACTGAGCCACAGGTACCACCCTCAACTCTTGTTTTAAACAAGGGTTCAGGCAGATGCTGAAATTTGTGCTCCCCAACTTCCACCCTCACCCAGGTCTAGTAGGTGACAACATAGTGCTAAGGCTGCCTGTCCCCTGTCCCTGCCAATTCCAGACCTCCTTCATGGGTTTGGACTAGTCAGCCAATGCATGTCTCCAGTTCTGGTGCACCCCCTCTGGTTGCCCATGGTAACAGGCTGAGAAGACCTGCGGGTGGAATCCTCACTTGCTCCAAACACATACATTCAGGGAATGTTGCTAATCACCTACCCACTTCCATCCCCGATCACGCCTGTCCTGGCTCCTTCAGCACAGTGGGCAGGGATCAACAGGCCTTTCTCTCCCCTCCCCCTTTCCGATGGCGCTATAGAGAAACCAGAAAAGGGCCCACACTGGATCCCAGGGAAATAATTACCTGTAAAGCAACTCACAAAGCTGCTGGATGCTGAGGCAGCTTGGGGTAATGGATAGACTGTGACTGGTCCCCATTCCCCTCTGCTCTGTCAGGAATGCCAAGGGCAAGCGGCCTCACTTCTCTGGGTCTGTACCTGTGGAGGACAAGCCCAAGGATTATAAACCAGTGGGACATAGGAGAATCTGGCCCACAGCCATTTATTTCTGAGCCTCATAGTTTTAAATATTTTTCAGTTTCATGGCCAAGATTTTAAAATCTTGGTTTTTTGTGTTTTGTTTTTTTTTTAATTCTTTAAAGGTGAAAATCTCTGGTATCCCTGAGCTCCGACTCCCTCTTATGTACCTGTTTCGTTATTTCTATGGAATAAATGTCTACACTTTCAATGGCTAGGTTTATGGAATCCACATTTTCACAATTACAAAAGCGCCAAACCTCTAATGGCAGCTGTTTTCAATTTTAAAAGGAAAAGAACTGGCTCTAAATTTTAACTTTCAGCCTGAGCAAGAGTGAGACCCTGGGCTTGGCGCCTGTGGCTCAAGCAGCTAAAGGCTCCAGCCACATACACCTGAGCTGATGGGTTCGAATCTAGCCCAGGCTGCCAAACAACAATGACGGCTGCAACGAAAAAAACAGCTGGGCATTGTGGTGGGCGCCTGTAGTCCCAGCTACTTGGGAGGCAGAGGCAGGAGACTTGCTTGGGCCCAGAAGTTAGAGGTTGCTGTGAGCTGTGATGCCACAGCACTCTACCCAGGGTGACAGCTTGAGGCCCTGTCCCAAAAAAATAAGTGAGACCCTGTCTCTACTAAATAATAATAATACATAGAAAAATTAGCCAGGCATAATGTTGTAATCAAAGTTCAAGAAAATTGAGGATTTGGGCTTTGGCCATTGGGCTTGGCAAGAGGGAGGTCATTAGTCACTTTGATGAATATGGCTTCAGAGGAGTGGGGACATAAGAGCCTAATTTGAGTGAGTCACAGAGAAATGGGAGTGAAGATGTGTGGCTAAAATGGAAAGTAGAAAAATAAAGCAGCAGCAGGAGACAGAGGTGGGTTCCTGAGACGTTTCTTTCTTTTTTAATAGGGGCCCTATGATAGTCCATACTTATGGTGATGGAGATTATACAACAGGCAGGGAAAAATCTGATGATCCAGGGGAAGGGAAGGTTACAGGAGATAAAAGAGGATCCAGGGGCGGCACCTGTGGCTCAAAGGAGTAGGGTGCCAGCGCCATATACCCAAGGCGGGTGGGTTCAAACCCACCCTGGCCAACAACTGCAAAAACTGCAAAAAAAAAAAAAGAGGATCCAGTGATGCAAGTGAAAGAGTCAGCCTCAGGGTGTTGCTGATTGCCTAAGATGTGTTATAACTGGGAAAAGTGAAGTGTGTGGGCATAGAGGCGGGTAGGGTGGTAGATTCTGCATGGAAAATTTTTTTTTAATTCTCCCCAGTTTCTGTTTTCTTAGTGAAATTGGAGGCAAAATCATTTGATGGGAGAGTGAGGAAAGGGAATGTTGGAGATGTGAGATGTAAAATACTCATCTCTGAGAGCAGAAGAGCGAATTGAACAGGAAAATGAGGTATCCAATAAAGTAGGATTTTAAGGTAAGAGGTGCCAGAGGGAATCAAGTTCATGTGAATGGAAGTTTCAGTTCACAATGCAGCTGTAAGAGGAGGAATGCTTATGTGCAGAATCAAACAGCATCGACATGTACACAGATGGTCCCTGACTTAGGATGGTTCAACTTAAGATTTTTCAACTGTAGGACATGTTTGTCAGGGTATCAAATGGGTTTTTGACTTAAAATATTTTCAACCTGCTGTGGGTTTATCAGGACATAACCCAGTCATAAGTGGAAGAGCATCTGTAAAGTGATAGCTGTTAAAAAAATAACCGGAAAGTCACAGAAATACCACTGCAGTTAGTGATCTTAACACATCTGCCTTTGATTGGTAGGGAGGGCAAAAAATAAGTAAGGGTATATAGGAATAAGATAAACTGATGTAATTAGCTATCAAACTTGGTATCTTCAAATAACGGGTACTTCCTTTATAGTGTCCAGATTTTCTAAAATAAATATGTCTCACTTTATAAAATTGGACAGTGGGGCGGCCCCTGTAGCTCAGTGGGTAAAGCACCAACCCCGTATACTGAGGGTGGCGGGTTCGAACCCGACCCCAGCTAAAACAGCAGTGGCATCTGCAATAAAAATAGCCAGGCATTATGGTGGGCACCTGTAGTCCCAGCTACTCGGGAGGCTGAGGCAAGAGAATTGCCTAAGCCCAAGAGCTGGAGGTTGCTGTGAGCTGTGACAGCACAGCACTCTACTGAGGGTGACAAATGAGACTCTGTCTCAAAAAAAAAAAAAAGTGAACAGTGATTATTGAGGAAAAAATTACAAAGGAACAGACTGCTTCAAAGTAGGAGCATGAGGCCAGGACACTGGGTTTCGCTTTTTCCCCTACAAATGGGGATCCCATCAGCTTCTTGTTGCAACAGGCTTAGGTGAAATACGGCGTTGTGCTGGTTGTTCCCAAATGCCCTCCTTGGTTTTAGGCATTTGGCCTCATCAAGGGGACCAGAGTTGGCATCCTCATTGATGTATCAGCAGTCAGCAGTGGCCCTCAGAAAGAGGAGTTCCAGAACGACTTCATGGTAAGTCTGTGGCACAGAAAAGCAGTGGATCCACCCCATCCTTCCTTTCCTTAGCCTGCTAACCTGCAAAACAGGGTGTTTTGTAAAGAACAGTTCACACTTAATTAGTGCTTCTGTTTAAAGAAATGTGTTGAGTTCTTAGAAAACCAACCACAGAGTCCTTTTCTGTGACAGTGTGAACTTCTAGTATTCTCACCTTAGCTGTACCTCCCAACCAGATAATTTCCCTCAAGAGCCCACCATTCCCTGGAGGGAGGCTGACTTTGGCACAGTGGAGCAGAAGCAAAGGGCTTCTGGCCTTTTCTGGATGGAACAGCTGTTCTGGTTTCTTCAGAGTTCAGGTTCCTATTGGATACTCATCAACTACAGCTCTAGAGCATTGACCAAGCTGACATCAAGCTCATTGCTCCATCCCTGACTCACTTGCCTTGGAGAGAAACCACTGCCCCTGACCTCTGTCCTCCCTCCCTGAGTGCCACAGTTAAGCACCAAGGATCTTGACTAGTCCCTCTCAGCCATAGCACATGCTGAGAAGAGCAGCCAAGATGCTCATCCCCTCACACAGGAGGCCCAGCGGGCAGGAAGCTGATGTCAGTTCAGGGCCTCTAAGCTGAGCCTCAAGCAGCCCTATTTCAGCACAGCTCATAACCCAGCCCATAACCCAGTTCTAGGGGCCAGCAAGGCTCTAGAACTGAAGCCAGGCTCCACGTGCCTCTGGCTTTGTGATGGAGCTAGTGATGTCCTTTGTCCAACAGAGCCTCATTGATGAGCAGCTGAGCCACAAGGAGAAGCTGTTTGTCCTGTCCTTTGGCATCACAACCCAGTCCCTCTGGCCGGACCCAGTGGAAGTCAACACCTCCACGTGAGTGGCTACCCAGCCTCCACTGGGGTATATCAGTGTTGTAATTAAATAATTAAGGTGAAAACCCCAAGACCTCAAGAGCAAAGTGAGTACAAAGAGACAATTTACCTAAACAGAAACACAGTGGCCAACAACTTTTGGAAAGATGTTCACCCTCCTGAGCAGTCTACAAAAGGAAAACTAAGACACACAGAAGACATCATTTTTAGCCAGCAAACTAGCAAAAATCGTTTCATTATTGTGAAAATAACACACATACTTAAAAAAAAAAAATCCCAGGGCCAGGGGCAGTGGCTCATGCCTGTAATCCTAGCACTCTGGGAGGCCAACATGGGTGGATTGCTTGAGCTCAGGAGTTTAAGAGCAGCCTGAGCAAGAGTGAGACCCCCATCACTAAAAAAAAGAAAAATAGCTGGGTGTTGTGGTAGGCACCTATAGTCCCAGCCACTTGGGAGGTTGAGGCAAGAAGATCACATGAGCCCAAGAGTTTGAGGTTGCTGTGAGCGATGATGCCATGGCACTCTACCAAGGGTGACAAAGTAAGACTCTGTCTCAAGAAAAAACAAAAAACCAACAGTATAAAAGAATAAGTAATAGGGTGGCACCTATAGCCCAGTGGGTAGGGCACTGGCCCCATATACTGAGGGTATCCGGGTTTGAACCCAGCCCCGGCCAAACTGCAATAAACAATAGCCGGGCGTTGTGGCGGGCACCTGTGGTCCCAGCTGCTCAGGAGGCTGAGGCAAGAGAATCACCTAAGCCCAGGAGTTGGAGGTTGCTGTGAACTGTGACACCACAGCACTCTACCGAGGACGATAAAGTGAGACTCTGTATCTAAAAAAAAAAAAAAGAAAGAATAAGTAGTAACAAACAAGTCTCCCTGTCACTCCAGACCTCTTTTCATCTCCAGTAGCAGTTTTTTGTATACTGCCACAGGCAGTCTTTGCACACACATTCATCCACCTGTTTACTCTCTTATTAAACAACTGGAAGTTCTTAACATGGGTCTGCACCCTGGCTTTTCACCTAACCTTAAATATCCTCCTATGGTAGTGCATATAGTGTAAAGTTGTATTTGTTTTAAGGTTTAATCATTTGTTTTATTGTTTAAGCATTTGTTTCAGTGGCTACATTGTATTCCACAGCATAAATGTCCTTTATTTGAGGGGTTCTATTATAGTGTGGGGGGGTTTTGCGGGATGGAAGAAACATGTTTAAGAATTTCTACTTCCTGGGCGGCACCTGTAGCTCAGTGAGTAGGGCGCCGGCCCCATATGCCGAGGGTGGCGGGTTCAAACCCAGCCCCGGCCAAACGGCAACAAAAAAATAGCCAGGCGTTGTGGCGGGCGCCTGTAGTCCCAGCTGCTCGGGAGGCTGAGGCAAGAGAATCGCGTAAGCCCAAGAGTTAGAGGTTGCTGTGAGCCGTGTGACGCCACGGCACTCTACCTGAGGGCAGTACAGTGAGACTCTGTCTCTACAAAAAAAAAAAAAAAAAAAAGAATTTCTACTTCCTTATGCCAGTAAGTAAAATTTCTTTCAGCAAAGGGGATACCCTTGATCACTTACCATGTGTCAGGTTCCGTGTCAGACACTTCACATGTATGATTATATTTAATATTTATAGCCACCCCATGGAATAGGCTCATTCTTTTCACTTTGCAGATGATGAAACTCCCGTTAGGGAAAATGCCCAAAGTGGCAGAGCCAGGATTGGATTCCAGATCCCAGGAAGAACCACATGCTTAGATTCCTGGGAGGGAGGCTTCAGCCCAATACTAGATGTAAAGCAGCCACTTCTAGGTAGAGAAATGCCTCGTTTCTGGCCTCTCCGGCTTTGAATCCGAGCTCTGACAGTACCTGGTGATCTTGACTAGTCCTTTCACTCTCATTTGCAGAACAAATGAGTGGTAGGATTGCTTGAGCTCAGGAGTTCGAGACCAGCCTGAGCAAGAGCAAGACTTCATTTCTACTAAAAATAGGAAAAAATAGGCAGGTATTGTGGCAGGCACCAGTACTGCCAGCTACTCAGGAGGCTGAGACAAGAGGATCACTTGAACCCAGGAATTTGAAGTTGCTGTGAGCTATAATGATGCCACAGCACTTTAGCCCAGATGACAGAGTGAGACTGTCTCAAAAAAAAAAAAAAAAGAATTCCATCCTGAAATCTATTGGCTAGAGAAGGCTGGGACTTGTTCTCTCTGTTTAGAAAGGAGATTTATGATAAGAAAAGACAGACTTAACAACACTAAGCTGCAACTTTCTTTTTGAAATAGAAAGAGCAGAACTCTTTCACTAGTGCCATGAGATCTATTAACCAAAAAACTACCAGGTTAAGTCCTTTCCCATGTTACAGTGGTATGTGTCCCCACCCACGTGGGCCATGGCCACACAGCCATGGTGCCCTCTCTGAGAGTCCTCTTAGGGTTGGGGGATTACCTCTGGCCTTATGCTGAGGCCTGGCTTCCAGGAGAGTTGGGTGTGCTGTGAGGGGAGGAAAGACCTTAGCCCCAGAACCTCACATAGCAGTTGCTTAACTCTGAGCCTCAATGTCCTCATCTACAAAGTGGAATAAAACTACCACCTCAACATGTTCTTGTTAGGCTTAAATGAGCTAATATTTGTCCTGGGCCTAGCACCCAATAAGAGCAAATTGTCATCTCCCCCTCTCCCAGACTCCAGGAACTCGAGTTCTGGGTAAAGTCATTGCAATCTGATGGAGGCAGCAATTTGTTGCAAGCCCTGAAGAAAATCTTCATTCTAAAGGAGCTGAATTCCCTGGTGGCCATAATGGGACGCTGGTAGGTCTCCTTTCCTAAGCAGGGTGTCAAAAAACCCAACCACTGTTTGAGAAATAGATGTTCCTGGAGTGTGATTCTTTCCACGTGCTTGAGAGAAGGATGGTGTTCACAGGCTGCCCACCCACAGGTAGGGCAGGGTGGCCAAGGCTGGCCAGGCCTGTGTCCCCAAGCCAGCCCTGCATCCCACATAGGTGACTGGGGACACAGGCGGTCAGTTAAGAATGGGTAGAGGGCCGGGCGCGGTGGCTCACGCCTGTAATCCCAGCACTGTGGGAGGCTGAGGAGGGAGAATCGCTTGAGCTCAGGAGTTCGAGACTCGCCTGAGCGACAGTGAGACCCCGACTCGTGAAAAAAATGGAAAAACCCAGCCGGGCGCCGCGGCGAGCGCCTGTAATCCCAGCGGCTTCCAGAGGCTGAGGCAGCGGGGTGCCCGCAGCCCGAGTCTGAGGTTGTGGTGAGCTACCACGCCCACTGCACTCTGCTCAGGGGCATAGGGTGGGACCCTGTCTCAACAAAAAACAAAAAAAAGTGAAGAAATAAAAAATAAGCAACGAAATAAAATAAAAAAGCCAAAAAATAAAAAAATAAAAAAATAAGAATGGGTAGAGGTTCCCTGGGAACTACATTTTGCTCTGGAATGTTCTCAGAATGATTTGACCTGGGGGCCCCCATTTGTCTTCTGTCTTCTCCCCAGCCCAGATCAGCCTTCTGAAATGCTGTGTGACTACATCCAGCAGGCTAGCTTGGGAAGGGAACTCATCACCCACATCATCACCTACAAATGCAGTGATCAGTTACCCCCTGTAAGTACCTGAGATCCTCCCAAGATTCCCTGGAATTGACAGCAGTGAGCTGGGACGGCCTGTAAGACTCACTGCCTGGACAGACCCTCCCCACCCCATCCCCACCCAGCCATGGACCAGCACAGGCCTTCCCTTGGGCTTAGTTCTCCCTTTGGTAAAATGGGAAGCATTGTATAGTTAGGAGGTTCAGTCAAAGAGGCAGCTTGTTAGAGTGCTGGCGTTTCCCTCGGGGGGCTGACCCTGCCACCGTGCCCACAGGCTGTCCTGAAGAACCTTGCAGATGCCATCGGGGGCTACTATCACTGCTACAGCCCAGGGGCACAGGTAAGCCCTTCTGCCAGCACACTGCCCTCCTTCTCCACCTGCTTGTCTCCAGCTATGCCAGGGCATCTGGGCCAGGCCCATATTATGTACTTGTTTCCTTCTTCCCCTACCCAATTCATATTCAATAGGTTCATTCAATGGGTAAAGTCAGGTTAAAATGAATATATGGGAAGAGCTAGGACAATCTGAAGTCACAAGAGATCCTTTGGTCAGCATTTGCAATGAATTGATGACATGCCTGGGAACCTAGAGGCCTTTTAAAGCCCGACTGGCAGAATCCTCAGTCACTGTCCTGTTGCCTTTAATAGAGGCCCCAGCCTACCTCTGCTCCCACCAAAGCCCTGAGTCTGAAACAACTGCCTCAATTCTCTCTCCTACATAGACCCCTCCTACCATAAGTGACCCACCGCAGGGCAGAACAAGCAATTGATTCTATACCAGTCCATCCCTTAGGGTCCTTGTCCCTGTGAATAACTACATCCCAAGGTGTTAACAATTAGCAAACAATTACACAATGGAGATAGCAATTAGCAAACTTAGGTGCAGATCCATTTGGCAGATTCAGAATCCAATCATCTGATCAGTTAATGGGTTGTGGCCTGCCTAACCATAAGTGAGTGTGTCTCACAAGTGTATTCAAGCATCACAAAGTCTAACATTTCCTGCTAGGAAACTAACACCCCATCAGCACCGCATTTTGACAATTCATTTGCCCAGACTCTATTTATAGGTGACTCAGACCACAGAGGCTAGAAGGTAAAGTAAATAAATGAAACCAACTGAGATAAGAAATATTTTACCTTAAAACCTGGGGTCCTCTTGGCTTATTTATTGTTTCCCACTCTAGATGGAGAGATGTCCTTCTTTAATATAAGCAAAGCAAACAGTGCAAAGATGACAAAAATTACAAGTGATTTTCTGATGGGGAGCAACAGAGAGTGGTGGAGACTGCAGCAAACTGTATCTCACACAGACCTATCTAAAAGGTGGCCTCTTCAGCCCCAGCAGACAGTTGCTCTGTAGGAACGTGCTTCTAGAATTCCAGGTCTTCTGATTTTTCAAGAAGAGGCAAATCTCTAGATTATCTGTGTGTGTGATTTCCTTACATTAAAAAAAATAATAACAAAACAGGTGGCATCTGTGGCTTAGTGGGTAGAGTGCTTGCCCCATATACTGAAGTGGTGGGTTTGAACTTGGCCCCAGCCAAACTGCAACAAAAAAATAGCTGGGCATTGTGACAGGCACCTGTAGTCCCAGCTACTCAGGAGGCTGAGGCAAGAGAATCACCTAAGCCCAGGAGTTGGAGGTTGCTGTGAGCTGTGACGCCATGGTACTCTAGCGAGGGCGATAAAGTAAGACTCTCTAAAAAAAAATAAAATAAAATAACAGAACATAAAATTAACCTCTTTAAAGAGAACGATGTAGTGGTTTTTTGAATATATTCACAGTATTGTGTAAACACTACCTCTATCTCATTCTAAAGCATTTCCCTGACCCCTAAAGAAGCCCTGTACCCACTGAGCAGTAGCTTTCCATCTCCCTCCCCCAGGTCCTGGCAATCACAATCTGCTTTCTGTTTCTATGAATTTACCTATTCTGGGCATTTCATACAAATGGAATCATACACCTTTTGTGTCGTCTTCCTTCCATTAGCATAATTTTTAACAGTCCCAAAGGCTATGCATTCATTCATTTCTAAATGCTATATAATTTCATTTTCAGGACAATTAAATATGTATTTGCATTAATGAATATATACTGTCGTGTGATGTGTACAAGCCAGAGAAACTGCGGAGGTTTGTAGACAAAGGACTTGATTCTGAAGTCAGATCAAATACACCTCTTGAAAGACACTCATGGTTTTCTAAATCTTTTATAAATTTGCTATTTGCTATTAATTAGGATATTAATGAGGTATTTTTCTTGTTTTTCTTTTTTCTTTTATTTTTTTTCTTTGTTGCCCTTGGTAGAGTGCCCATGGTGTCATAGCTCTCAGCAACCTCAAACCCTTGGGCTCAAGCGATCCTCTTGCCTCAGCCTCCTAAGTAGCTGGGACTACAGGTGCCCACCACAACGCCCGGCTATTTTTTTTTTTTTTAGAGTCGGGGTCTTGCTCTTGCTCAGGCTGGTTTCAAACGTGTAAGTTCAAGCAATCCACCTGCCTCAGCCTCCCAGAGTGCTAGGATTACAGGTGTGAGCCACCATGCCAGGCCTTTTTTCTTGTTTCTTTTTTAAATTTCAGATTAATATAAGGGCACATACTATTCAGTTACATTGTTTGCCTTTGTTAGAAAAAGTCTGAGTTATAGTTGAGTCCTTCACCCAGGAGGTGTGCTGTCTACCCCTATATTGTATTGGGTGGGAACTCACTGAGCCCTCTCTCCCTTTTTGAGTTTGTTTTCCTCTCATGTGGGCCTGTAGTTCTTCATCTGCTAGTTTCAAGTTAATATTGAGCACATAGGATGTTTGTTTTTTCATTCTTGAGATACTTTACTAAGGAGAATGTTCTTCAGCTCCGCCCAGGTTAATACAAAAGATGTAAACTCTCCATCTTTTCTTACGGATAAATAGTATTCTACGGTATACATATACCACAGTTTTTAAATCCATTCTTACTTTGATAGGCACTTGGGTTGTTTCTGTATTTTTGTGATTATGAATTGAGCTATAACAAACATTCGAGAGCAAAGGTCCTTTTGGTATAATGACTTTTTGTTTTCTTCTGGGTAGATAGTAATGGGATTGCAGGATCAAACAGAAGGTCTACTTTTATCTCTTTGGGGATTCTGCATGCTTCTTTCCAAAAAGGCTGTATTAGTTTGCAATCCCACCAACAGTGTTTAAGCGTTCCCTTCTCTCTGCAACCCCACCAGCAGCTACAGCTTTGGGACTTTGTGATGTGGGCTATTCTCATTGGGGTAAGGTGATATCTCAAAGTGGTTTTGATCAATGTTTTCAAAGGTCATCTATGCTGTAGCATATATCAAAACTTCATTCTTCTTTATGGTGGAATAATATTCTACTGTCTGTATGTACCACATTTTGTGTATTCATTTACCTATTGATGAACATTTGGGTTGTTTCCACCTTTTGGCTATTGTGAATAGTGCTGCTATCCCTGCTTTCAGTTATTTTGGGTAGGTAACTAAAGTAGAATTGCTGGCTCAGAGGGTAATTCTGTGTTTAATTTTTTGAGGATGTTCCATACACTCTCCATAGCAGCTATATCATTTTACCTTCCCACCAGGGTTCCAGTTTCCCACACCCTTGCCAGCACATTATTTTTCTATTTTTTAAAATGAGCATTATGCTTACCCATCAAGGGAGATACCATGATCATAAAATTATCATTATTATTATAGCATCCTAGTGGGTGTAAAGTATTTCTTTATACTTTTAAAGTTAGAAAACCCTTCAGTTGTTCAAAAGCAATGCAGACCAAACAAATGGAACAAAATGCGTTTGTAGGCTCTGCCTGACACACATCTGGTTTAAACAAACACTCTGCCACTCAGCTTTGGGTGTTCACTTGATGGCTTACCCTTTCCTGCTACGGCTGCTGCTGGTAGCCAGGTGATTTCTGCATGGCTGACTTCTCCCACCATCCTCAGCTCTTTGGCAGCCAGGACGTGGATGAGCTCCTGGCAGAAATCCAGAAGGCCCAGAGCCTCCTCGGCCATATCCAAGCCCTGTATCACAGCTCCAGCAACCCCTACGAGGAGCTGACCTGCATGATGAAAGAGGTAGGTAGTATGAGCTTCGAGCACCTATCCTGGCCTTCTCCCAGAGGCACTCAGCCGGCCTCACTCCCTCGCCCTTTCTCGCCCTCCCTGTGTCTCCCGGAGGCACAGGTGCCTGGGCCCTCACTTTCTGACAGTGAAGCAGAGCAAGGCCCACCCTCATTTGTACCCCATAGCTCTGTCTGGGCTGAGTTGGGTGGGTCTACCGTGGTGCCACAAGAACCCTGGTAGATTTTGCAACTGAAAAATTTCCTTCAGAGAAGGACCTTCGGGCTCTTGCCACCTCCTCCATTCTGCCACTGTCCTTGCAAAATAATGAAAACCTCAACCACACAAAATAGTCTGTCCTAAAGAAAGTCATTTCCACTCCAAGCACCTCATTTCAGGCAAACATCTCTATTTCTTTCTTTTCTTTTCTTTTCTTTTCTTTTTTGGAGACAAGGCCCAACACCATCAACCAGACTAGAATCAGTGGCATGATCAAAGCTCACTGTATTCTCAAACTCCTGGCTTCAAGTGGTCCTCCTACCTGAGCTTCCTGAGTAGCTGGGACCAAGGGCACACACCACCATGCAGCTAATTCTTAAATCTTTTGTAGAGATGGGGTCTTACTAGCCAGGCTGGTCTCAAAATTCCGGCCTCAAGTGGTCCTCCTACCTCAGCTTCCTGAGTAGCTGGGACCAAGGGCACACACCACCATGCAGCTAATTCTTAAATCTTTTGTAGAGATGGGGTCTTACTAGCCAGGCTGGTCTCAAAATTCCGGCCTCAAGTGATCCTCCCTCCTCAGTCTCCCAAAGTGCTGGGATTATTGGTGTGAGCCACCACACCTGGCTGAGTTGGTTCATTTAACACTAGCAGAATAACTCAGCCAGCATAACTCAGCTTAGCTTATATGCCTCCCTAAAAGCTAATGCTGTTTATACCACACAGAAAACTTTGCTTTATATAGAAAAAAACTGAGAGTAAACTTAAATAGCTTCATTGAATGAAGGTATGGATGTGAAGTACCAAGCATTTTGACCTGGCTGGATGTAGTGAAAGCAGCATAGCACTGAGAGAATAGGACCTTAAATTTTAATTTCAACTCTTTTGCAGATTATCTATAAATAATAATTGTTAGTAGTACTGTAATTACAGATTTCATTTACTGCATGTTCATTATAAAGAAGGCACAATATTTAATTCTTTAAATCCATTTATTTTATCTTCACAACTATCTGAGGTTAGTGTATTATTACTTTTTGCAGAGTAGAAAACTGAAGTTAAGCAGTTATATAACTTTCCCAGGATCACAGAGATAGAAATAGATTGAATTTGGATTCAACCCAGGTTTGCTGCCAAAACTTTGCCAGGAGTTTCCCAAAATGAAGTGATTGTACTACTTGTCGTTTCCCAGATGATTTTAGACGGTACATAGATTATCTTTTTTGATATTATCTATTTAAAGCTAGCTCATTGTGGTTATAATAGAGCTTTCTAAAATTAAGTACGAAAGGGAGTGAATTTTAAAAATTAAATAAAATTGGGCCAGCATGGTAGCTCATGCCTGTCATCCCAACACTTTGGGAAGCTGAAGTGGGAGGATCATTTGAGATCAGTTCAAGACCCACCTAGGCAATATAGCGAGACACCCCCACTCTGAATCTCTATAAAACAAAAATGATATATGGGCATGGTTGCCGCACCCCCGGCATCAAGCCGTGGTGAGGTGGCGCTGTCCGCATTATAAAATGCGTGAGTAGGTGGTATGTGCTCCCCGGAGCGAAACCCCCAGCACCCCTGGTTTGCGACAGCAGCGCATAAGTTGCCTAGCATGCCTTTGTTTGAACGTAATGACTCACGAGGTGCGGCATAAAAGCCTAAGAAACCTTTGCTCTGAAACCTGTTTGTCGAGTTGAATGCCTGCTTGTTTTGTGAAACTAAGAATAAACATAATGACTTACTGATCCACAATTAAACACAGCAAGAATGGCTGTGCCGAACTCAGTGGCTCCAAGAGAGCCTGCACAACAGCACGTCCCTACCATAAATGTCAGTGACTTGAGACAATGCAGGCACGGCAAACAAGATGTTTCAACATAACATACACTATCACCGCCTGCAGAAAAACGTTTTACTTCACTAATTTTAATATGTAACACAAATCAATAGAGTAGTTTAATGTTTAACAAACAATTAACTATGAATCAAAATATAGTTACTAATAAGAGTAAAAATACATAGAAAATATATATAGAAGTAGTCAAGCATTATACATAAAAGAATATGTTCAGCTGTTTTTAAAAGAGATCATAAGAAACTGAGAACAATTACAGAACTAAGAGAAGTCACAAACCTTGACATTCCTAGATAAGGGGAAGTAACCAGGTGTTACTGATAAAACCACCTCCCTAGAGCAAAAACCTTGAAAACATGTAATGCATGATAAACCACATATGCAGACACAAAGATAATTTACAAGCATAAGCAAAATAACGATTACATTGTTTGAACCTTGGAAAGAAAATGTATAAATACCAACTTCTGAACTCAATAAAATTTACAGCTGCATGCTTCACCAAGTGCTGTGTGCAGTTTGTCATTTCATCCTGCGTCGACCTTTTCAACCAACCTGTACCGTTCACCCTGAGCACCCTCGGACTGAGGCCCATCGACCGGCGGTCCGTGACACATGGTGGTGTATACCCATAGTCCCAGCTACTCGGAAAGCTGAGGTGAGAGGATCGCTTGAGCCCAGGAGTTCAAGGTTGCAGTGAGCTGTAATTATATCACTGCACTCTAGCTTGGGCAACAAAGCAAGACTCAGTCTCAAAAAAAAAAAAAAAAAAAAAAAGATTAGATTAATAACTAAAAAGCTTTAACACTATGTGATTAATTTTTTAAATATTAATAATACATTGGTACTCAGATTTAGCAAAATTCATGAAGGTGGAGCTCAAATGTCTGAAGTTTAGGACTTGCTGTTCTTAGTTTTGCTTATACACTAGCTATCTAATTTAACCTCTCAGAACCTCCGTTTTTCACTTTGCAAATGTGGGCTAGGGGCAGCTGGACCACATGAGATCTCCGTAAATGAGTTGGTATAGGAGTTATTTTTTAGTTCACTGAAGCCTAGTGTTTTAAGCCCATGGAGGGATGATCTGTCCTCTTGGTGCGTATGGTGCTGGTCTTAATGGATGGGGAAGGAGCAAGGAAGATGGGCAAGTGAAAGAAGCAAGGGAACATCTCCTCCTTCCCCTGGAAATTCCAGAAATTCCCAGAGAAGGGGATGGAGACAATGAGAGAGAAAGGCAGAACTGCCTTTAATCTACCAGGTAATGTTTTAAGACAATCCACTTGGGGAGACTGGCGGGTAGCAGAGGTTGAGGACTTTCCAGCTGTAAAATACCGTTATGTAATGAGGGTTTTCTAACTTATTGTAGATTTCTGCAGAGATTGCAAAAGGGGCACTTATGGGTCTCTTGCCTAAACCCCCAAAGCATGAAGCTCCTCTCACAATTGAATTTCCAAACTTGGACAAGACTTCTGCAGAATGGCTGAAGGTCAATGGTCTGAAAGGTAAACCCCTAAAGAGGGCAGAATCTGGGTAACGGGTGACGACTAAAAGGTTAAAGCCTTTGGTGCTCTCTGGGAAGTGCCTTAACCCCCCTTCATCCCCACTATTTATTTTTCAGCCAAGAAATTAAGCCTTTACCAGGTTCTGGCCCCTAATGCATTCTCTCCTGTGGAGGAATTTGTGCCTATTCTCCAGAAAACCGTCTCATCAACTATCCACGAGGTAATTCAAATTCAGTTCAGAGTTCTTGCCAGTCCTCTGCAGGGGAGCTTTTTTGTGGCTTTTCCTGTTTTCCTGAAAATTCTTGGCAACAAAAGTCCACAAGTGGGTCTGGAGGAGGGCGGGCCTGGGAGTTGGATGCAAGCCTTTCCCCCAGGACTCAGGCATACTCATCAAATCTACTGTCACTGCTGTTTCTCAAAGATCTGAAATGAAAACTTGGGAGATAGGGAAAAGGAAGTATATAGACACCACAGTCACCTCCTTTGTGAAGGTTTCCTTCCTCCCCACTCAGGACAGATTTGTTCCCTTATGTCCTCACTGTTCCTTATGCAGACTTACCCTTGCTCCGATAATGTGCTAATGCATGTATTGGTTACAAGTCTAAATCTCTATCAGTCACCTACAGCTTTGGTCCCTGAATAAAGAAAAAAAATAAATCTCTATCAAGTATGAAGTATCTAAAGAAAATACTGTCTTCTCCAGCTCCCTATTAACAAAAAATGATTGTTTGTTTTTTATTTTTTGTCTTTGAAATCTTTTAAAAATATGGAACACTTCACAAATTTGCATGTCATCCTTGAGCAGGAGCCATGCTAATCTTCTCCGTATTGTTCCAATTTTGGTGTATGTGCTACCAAAGCGAGCACAACCCAATAATTATTTTAAGTCAGCAGTCAATGAATGGCTCAGTGCGTGGGTAGTTGGAAGGATGGAGAGGAGGAAAAGAATGATGAACAGGTGTATGGATGAAAATGTGAATGGATGGATGGAAATGTAAGCAGATGGAAGGGTGGGAGGGAAAAAATGCAAGGATGAGTGACATAATGGAATACTGGGCATGCAGAAGGATGACAGTAAAAATTAAAGTAAGGATGGAAGAATGGAGTAGTGAAAGGATAGAGAAACGGAAGGAAGAAATAAGAAATGAAGAGAAGGTGGCGCCTGTGGCTCAGTGAGTAGGGCACCGGCCCCATATACTGAGGGTGGTGGGTTCAAACCCAGCCCCGGCTGAACTGCAATTCAAAAAATAGCCGGGCGTTGTGGCGGGCGCCTGTAGTCCCAGCTGCTCGGGAGGCTGAGGCAGGAGAATCGCGGAAGCTCAAGAGCTGGAGGTTGCTGTGAGTCCTGTGACATCATGGCACTCTACCGAAGGCAGTAAAGTGAGACTCTGCCTCTACAAAAATAAATAAATAAATAAAAAGAAATGAAGAGAAAAATAATGTGGAAATGGAAGACTGAAAGGAAAGAAAGAGGAGTGAGGGATGTGTAGTTCTGGCTGTGGGTAGGTGGATAGATGACGAGGTAGATAGCAGGATATGAGTTGGTGGAGGGTGAAAGAATGGGATGAACAAATTGAATTTTCAAAGTGTCTGTGAAGGCCCCTCTGGGTTCCCAAATCTAAGAAATCATGACAGTATGTTTTAAGGTCTCCTCCTCTGTTCTCTACCACCAAAGCCCTCCAACTGTATTGTAATGACTCTGATGTTCAGAATTGCCTCCCAGGACAGCAGCCTGGCTGCTGCCAGGCAAGGCTCAAGCAGGGCCCTCTGTTTGCCAGCTCCAGACAGGCAATGACCTGGCTGTGGTAGTGGAGGTGGTGAGACAATGTATGTGGGGAGATGGGCAGTGAGTAGAGGCAAATAATCTGGCCCTGGCTATGTTCAGAGCCCATTTTCCTCTTGTGCATCTGATATGGAGAGCCCTGTGCCCAAATTAAACTGAGAATCCTTTCTCACACATGCTTCTGGTCTCCCACTGCCTGTCCTGCCCTTGTCTGAGCACAGAAGGCAATGGTACAATTTGAATGGCATGACGGGACAGTGAAGAATATTCACGTGGACCCGCCCTTCCTCTATGAGTACCAGGTCAGTGATGGGTCCAATCAGTCAGAACCTGTTTCTTTCTGAGGTAAGTAAAGGGGAATGGGAGGAAAGTGTAAGGAGAGACCTGGAATTTTCTCTACCTGCCTCCCCAAGCAGGGACCTTGATGCCACAAAGTCTCTAGTCCTCTGGGACAAGATCTACCTTCTCTCCATTTGACACAATGAAATACTTTGACTGTCCTTCCTGGTCTTTGGCAGATTTGTTCATGAGTTAGTAGACGGGCCACACTGCCTGGCTACCCAAGGACTTAACATGCCATTCCCAGAAGCCAGCTGGGGTACACCCACTTCCTCCAGACCCTTCAGGCCTACCTATTGCCCAGGCCCTTACCGTGGCCCATACTTTTGCAGAAACAGCTCAGCAGAGCTATGAGGATGTACGAGTGGCGGATCGAGTGGCTCTCTCTGGCCAGCCGAAGAATCTGGGGCACTGTCTGTGAAAAAAGGTACCTTTCCCCACACAGTGCTCTTGTTCATCATTTACCCAACTCCTCAGTTCCCTGGTGGTAGCATCAGAAGCCGTCACTCAGATTAGGGTTGAGAAATCTCTCAGCAGGGCGGCACCTGTGGCTTAGTCGGTAAGGCGCCGGCCCCATATACCGAGGGTGGCGGGTTCAAACCCGGCCCTGGCTGAACTGCAACCAAAAAATAGCCGGGCGTTGTGGCAGGCGTCTGTAGTCCCAGCTACTCGGGAGGCTGAGGCAAGAGAATCACTGAAGCCCAGGAGTTGGAGGTTGCTGTGAGCTGTGTGATGCCATGGCACTCTACCGAGGGCCATAAAGTGAGACTCTGTCTCTACAAAAAAAAAAAGAAAGAAAGAAATCTCTCAGCATAACTCTTGGAGGGAGAAAAATCCTCACCACCATCATGAACATTGGTTAACAGGATCTTTGTGTCACTCAAGATTCTTGCAGTTAAAAAGCAACAGGAACTAAATGCAAATTGGCTTAAACAAGGCAAAGTCTGATTAAGGTTACTGAAAATTCTAGAATAGATTTGATGTCTGTCTTCAGGCCTGGCAGCATTCAGTGATTTGTTCATGTCAGGTGGCAAGATAGCAGCTTCCAAACTTAACTTTCTTTCTGCCTGCTCAGCACTCCCAGGGCTTTGGGCCATGAGCCACTCGCTCTGGCCAGGGAGGTGTGATGATCTAATTATTTAGGTTCAAACGCCTACCCTAGAAGCTTGGGGTGGGGTCACCATCACTCAACTCAAATGGGTTGATGGAGGCAGAGGTGTTTCTTTACCAAATTAAAAATCGGGATACTGTTGCCAGATGAGGTAATGGATGCTGAATAGGGAGAAACAATAGGTATCCATTACAGCTGTTATAATCACTCTTTACTTCATTTGATGTGTTACTATTGACAAAATATTATACTTTGTAATATTATACATCTATTATGTAATTTAATTCTCAAAGCAACCTTATGAAAGTCTAATTACAAATAGTTCATAGTTAAATACATCACAGATCAGAGAGGTTTTGAGATTTGCCTAAAGCCACACAGCAGTAGGAAGTGGAATTTGAACCAAGGTCTCCTGACTTTAAAGCCAGTGGATTTTCTTTTGCTGTCCTCAGCTGTCTCAAAATGAGAATGGGGGAGGAGGTGGGAACATAAGATTTGTGGTAGTAAAAGGAGAGGAAAACCAAATGAAGCTAAAGATCTTAAAACAGGAGAGAATAAACAAAAAGATAAAAACATTTCCCAAGAGGCCCAGATATGTGTAGTTCCTTATCTTACTTGCTCCCCTGGCTTCTGTTTTCCTACAAAGACCCCCCTAACCTAGAAAAATATTCTATGCTAGTTCTTGAAAACAAAGAATTTACGGAGATTATTTTATGAAGCCCCTGCCCCTTAAAACATCTCCTGAGACTTTATTCCATTATAGAACCTCTTGGAAGAGAAGGTTCCATGACTCCCTTAGTCTACCGTTGTAACCCCATCTCGGTTGCCCTCAAACTGTGGAGCATATTTTGGCCAGCTATGAGTTTGGCAAGCAGAATCCCCCTGGAAAAAACTTTAAATAGTAAAATGGAACAAAATAAACATTATCTGAGAGATTCAATGCTCCTCGTAAAGCTTGTGTTTCTTTGTAGGGTGGTTATACTGCTCGATATCTCTGTGACCAATTCCATGTACATTATTCATATCCAGCACTCCCTGCGGCTGCTGCTGGAGGAGCAACTGTCCAACAAGGACTGCTTCAACCTCATCGCGTATGTTTCTCAAGAGTTTCTGGTAGCAAGGGCGGGTCGGTGTGTTTGGATCCCAGCGATGGGCTGAAGCTTTGGGACATAGCTGTATGACAGATACTGATATTACAGGCACCCACCATCCTAGGATGGTCACTGGTTTATCTGATTTGGATGATCTTCTTTAGGGCATTGAATAATTAAATGGTTGCAGGACTGTCCCACTGGGGCAAAGGTGGTAAGTGGCCCCAAAACACATGGCTTGATCTGTCAGGATAAAGTAACTCAGCCCGTTGCCCCATTTGGCTTTCAAAGTTTTGAACACAAAAGAGAAAAGGCAGGGCCCCAGCTATATCTTCATCTTAGCCCTCTGCTTGGTTCTAGCAAGCCACACTATTTCAAACATTTAGGCTTTTAATTCTAAGTTTAAATAAAAACTTTGTGTCTAAGTTTGAGTTTTATATATGTATAAATAGCAGATAATTTTTAAAATCAATATATAGTTTTAAAATTATTATATATAATTATATTAGTTTTTTCTTTCTTTTCTTTTCTTTTTTTTTTTTTTTTTTTTTTGAGACAGAGTCTCACTTCGTTGCCCTCAGTAAAGTGCTGTGGCATCACAGCTCACAGCAACCTCCAGCTCTTAGGCTTAGGCAATTCTCTTGCCTCAGCCTCCTGAGTAGCTGGGATTACAGGTGGCCGCCACAACATCCAGCTATTTTTTGTTAATGTTGTTGTTACAGTTTGGCCAGAGCTGGGTTTGAACCCGCCACGCTCGGTATATGGGGCTCACGCCCTACTCACTGAGCCACAGGCACACCTTTTTTTTTTTTTTGAGTCTTATTCTGTCCCCCAGGCTAGAGTGCAGAGGCATCATCATAGTTTACTGCAATCTCAAGCTTCTAGGCTCAAGCAGTCCTCCTGCCTCAGCTTCCCAAGTGGCTGGGACTTGTACCACCATGCTTAATTTTTCTATTTTGTTTTTGTAGAGACACGGCTCTCACTCTTACTCAGGCTGGTCTCAAACTGCTGACTTCAGCTGATGCTCCTACCTTAGCCTCCCAAAGTGGTAGGATTATGGGCATGAGCCACCGTACCAGGCTGTATTTTTTAAATTTATAAACTAAAAATTATATATCATTTTAACTAATTAGGGAAGACACTAAGAAGTATACATTTTTAGACAACCTTACACCAAATAGGGAGTATTCTAAATCTATTATGTCAGCAGTTAATATTAGTCTATACCAGACCTTAATCTTACTCTAACAAATTCTACCAAAAAAAGGCTTAGAGAAATGTTTTAGACAATAGTTCATTTATCTATACATTCAACAAAGTGTATGTATATATTTATTTTAGAAACAGGGTCTTGCTCTGTCACCCAGGCTGCAGTGCAGTGGGACACTCATAGCTCACTGCAATCCCGAACTCCTGGCCTAAAGAAATCCTCCCACCTCGGCCTCCAAAAGTGCTAAGATTACAGGCAGGAGCCATCATACCCAGCTTCAACAAGCTTTATTGAAAACCTGCCAATGACTGCCATGTGCCAGTCATTCCACTGAGGATGTGGAAACAAACACACACAATGCCTGTTCATGAGGAAATTACGGCCTGGTTGTAGGAGACAGGCATGTCAATAAATAAATGCTATTAAGAATTTTCTTTTCTGGGCGACGCCTGTGGCTCAGTCGGTAAGGCGCCGGCCCCATATACCAAGGATGGCGGGTTCAAACCTGGCCCCGGCCAAACTGCAACCAAAAAATAGCCGGGCGTTGTGACAGGCGCCTGTAGTCCCAGCTACTCGGGAGGCTGAGGCAAGAGAATCGCTTAAGCCCAGGAGTTGGAGGTTGCTGTGAGCTGTGCGAGGCCACGGCACTCTACCGAGGGCCATAAAGTGAGACTCTGTCTCTACAAAAAAAAAAAAAGAATTTTCTTTTCTTTCTTTTTTTTTTTTTTTTAAGACAGAGTCTCCCTATGTCGCCTTTACAGCTCACGGCAACCTCAACTCTTGGGCTTAACCAGTGGCTCTCAACTTTCCTAATGTCGTGATCCTTTAATACAGTTCCTGTGGGTCATGACTCACAGGTTGAGAACCACCGGCTTAAGCGATTCTCTTGCCTTAGCAAGAGAATCTGGGGTTAGGTGATATCTCAGGGTAGTTTTGATTTGCATTTCTCTGCTGATTAGGGCTTAAGACCCCGAGTTTGAAGTTGCTGTGAGTTGTGACACCACAGCACTCTACCAAGGGTGACATAGTGAGACTGTCTCAAAAAAAAAGAAAGAAAGAAAGAAAAAAGAATGAAGGAGATTGATTTGAGTGTGTATAGCAAAATGTCCGCAGTAAGTCCAAAGGACTGGAAGCAAACAGGTTATAAATAGTGCATATTATGTAGTTCTATTTCTTTTTTTTTTTTCCCTGAGATAGAGTCATACTCTGTTCCTCCAGGCTAAGGTACCCTGGAGTTAGGGTAGCTCACAGCAATCTCAAACTCCTGGGCTCAAGTGATCCTCCTGGCGCAGCCTCCTGAGTAGCTGGGACTACAGGCACCAACCACAACACCTGGCTAATTTTTCTCTTTTTAGTAGAGATGGGGGTCTTGCTCTTGTTCAGGCTGGTCTTGAACTCCTGAGCTCAAGGGATCCTCCTGCCTCAGCCTCCCAGAGTGCTAGAATTATAAGTGTGAAGCTCTGTGCCTGGGCTATAATTCCATTTCTATAAAATATATATTTACCTATAAATTTTAACTCCAAAGGACCATAGAACCATAAAGGAAACAGAAATTGGAGAAAGGAGCAATAAAATTGGAGGAATTTCCATATTCTGTACACTGCTGGAATTTTTGTCCAACTTGAAGAGAAGATTTAAAATCTGACTATAATAGAGATATTTCCTCTGGGAAGTCAGTGTTAATATTTGCTAGGGCGCCTCAGTGGGGAGGCTTAACTACAGAGGGCAAAGGAGATGAAGAGGGGCTGGTACACTATTTTTCCAGGGAGTACGTCCATATAGGGAAAAGAGGAAGGAGAGAGAAGTTGCTCAAAGAGTACCTTCCAGGGGAAGGAGGGAATTTTTAAGTATGGGGAGGCTTAAACATGCAGAAAAGCAACCGGGGAGAAAGAAGCGAAGGAAAGCTGGGTATGTGTGTATGTGAGGGGGTAACTGTGGGGTATTCTCAGAAGAGAGTATCAGTGGTGAGGTCTGGAGTTCCCATGGAGGAATTACTCTTGGATTAGAGACGGGACCGCTTTTCCTTGATAAAGGGGATAAATCCTCTTCTCAAAGGTCTTACATTCTGTCTTATATAGTTGGGCGTGGTGGCTCGCACCTGTAATCCTAGTACTCTGGGAGGCCGAGATTGGTGGATTGCCTCAGATCAGGAGTTCAAGACCAGCCTGAGCAAGAGTGAGACTCTTTCTCTAAAAAATAGCCAGGTGTTGTGGAAGGCACCTGTAGTCCCAGCCTCCAGGGAGGCAGAGACAAGAGAATTGCTTTAAGCTCAAGAGTTTGAGGTTGCTGTGAGTTATTATACCTCAGCACTCTACCAAGGGTGAAAAAGTGAGACTCTGTCTCAAAACAAAAAATTCTGTCTTATAAGGAAAATTAGGTGATGTACATTTTTTAAAAAAGGAATTATAGTGTGAATGGAGAGGTAACATGCTATTAAATATGAGGGGAGGTTAGAAGGGAGACACAGGTGGAGCTCAACGCATGTGCTGGGACATGTCATGACCAGCAAGGAAGGTTCATGGCTGGCCCAATAACATTTTAGGGAAGTCATCAGAATTTTGCACCCCTAAAGCCTGCAGAATCCACAGAGCTGGGCTGCAGCCTGCACAAGGCCCCTGCCTTAAACAAGCCCTCTTTGCTTCTTCAAAGGTTCGGAAGCACAGTCAAAAGCTGGAGGCCTGAGATGGTTCCTGTAAGCCACGACAATTTACAGAGTGCCTGGCGGTAGGTGACGGGTGGAGATACTGCTGCCGTGTCCAAAGGCAGCCTGGAGGGTGTTGTGTTCTCCATTCCCCTCTCCAGCACCAACCAGCTTTCTAGCATCCCTGTCCTCACACAGCCATGGGCAGATATTGGAAAACAGCTGCCATCTGCCCACTGCTCCCCTTCTGGCTCATGGGGTCCTCCAGGACACCTGTCCTTGCCTCCCCAGGTGGGCCCTGAGCCTACAGTGTTGGGGCAGCAGGAACATCCTGGGAGCCCTGCGGAAGGCTGTGGAAGTGGACTTCAAGGACAAAGACAAGCACCAATCGCAGGGCATCTACCTCTTCACAGGGGGCATCCCTGACCAGGACATGGTGGGTAGACCATATCCTGGGTGTCTGTTATCATTTGTGACCAGTCCATCTTCCCTTGGCAGGGACACCAATAGTTTGTCAAGCATGGTTTTCTATACCAGCTCTACCCAAACTTTAAAGTACAGACAAGCATCTGGGGATAATTGTGAAAATGTAGACCCTGGTCCGGTAGGTCTGGGGTGGGGCCTGAGAATCTGCATTTCTAATAGGCTCTCAGGGGGTGCTTTCAGGTCCAGCTCCCCCGCCACACCCCATCAAGCTGTTTATGTCCTCTTGGTGCCAAAGTGCAAGCAACTATAGACCCTCAGAAAATACGATTAGGCTGGACCCAGAAACTTCATGGCCCTCAGCTGTGAGCCCCTGGCCTTCTCTCCCCGCACAGCCCACACTCAGCTCCTACGTGGCCGAGGTCTGTGGGGGCTGCGACCTCCGGCTGAATGTATGTCTCTTCTACGTGGGTGAGCCACCGATGGACACCATGCCCCCAGCCTGCTATGCCAGCCGCACTGACACAGCTGCTGCCTACAGGGAGGTCACCCGGGCTGCTGGTGGTCGCTTCCACTGGTTTGGAGAAACAGGTGTGTGAGTGGCCCCTTTGCCCTTCTCTTTCCAGATAGTTGTCTTAGCACCAGCAGAGCTCCCTTATACCAGGGAGGCATTCCAGAGAAGTGAAAATTACATTTAAATGTAAAATTACTGGCTCGGCACCCATAGCTCAGTGAGTAGGGCGCCGGCCACATACACCAAAGCTGGCGGGTTCGAGCCTAGATTGGGCCTGCTAAACAACAATGACAACTGCAACCAAAAAACTAGCTCAGCGTTGTAGTGGGTGCTTGTAGTCCCTGCTACTCCGGAGGCTGAGGTAAGAGAATCACTTAAGCCCAAGAGTTTGAGGTTGCTGTGAGCTGTGAGCTGTGACACTCTGGCACTCTACTGCACTCTACTGAGGGTGACATAGTGAGACTCTGTCTCAAAAAAAAGTAAAATTACTGTCCTAGAGATGGACAGTCAAAATGGTTGTTCAACAATGTGAATATACTTAATGCCATTGAACTGAATATTTTAAAATGATTAAAATGGTAAATTTTATATCATATATATGTTGCCATATTTTTTTAAAATTTAAATAAAGTAAAACTTTGAAAGTATGTTATGGTAGGTACAGTGGCTCATGCCTGTAATCCTAGCATTCTGGGAGGCCGAGGGAGGAGGATCCCTTGTGCTTAGGAGTTTGAGACCAGCCTGAGCAAGAGCAAAATCCTGTGTCTAATAAAAATAGAAAAACTAGCTGGGCATTGTGGTAGGTACCTGTAGTCCCAGCTACTCTAGAGACTGATGCAGTGGGGGATCATTTGAGCTCAGGAGTTTGAGGTCAGGGATGCCCCCTGTGAAGAGGTAGATGCCCTGTGATTGGTTGCTTGAGGTTGCTGTGAGTTAAGTTGATGCCAGAGCACTCTAGCCTGGGGCAACAGAGTGAGAGTCTGTCTCAAAAAGCAAACAAACAAACAGCCTGAGGAAGAGTGAGACCCCATCTCTACAAAAAATACAAAAATTAGCTGGGTATGAGCCTGTTTTCCTAGCTACTCAGGAGGCTGAGGCAGGAGGATTGGCTGAGCCCAAGAATTTGAGCTCAGCCATGAGCTATAATCTCACCACTGCATCTAGCCAGGGTGACAGAGTATGACCCTGTCTCAAAAAAAAAAAAAGGTATTTTAGAATGTCAGAACTAGAAGGTACCCTGAAGATCCCTTAGATTAATGTTTCCCAAAGGGTAGTATGTTCACAACAGGTGGCTGGCAAGATAGCTGTCAATGGTAGATGAAGCAACATTTTTTTATTATGACAGTTATATGCTTATTTTATCATTCCTAGAAAAATACTGGCAGTGGCATCAATCTGCTTTAAATACACAGTCATGCATCACACAATGATATTTTAGTCAATGATGGACTGAATATACATACAATAGTCCTTTAAGATTATAATATCATATTTTTACTGTACCTTTTCTATGTTTAGATTCGCTTCACTACACAACTAGTTAGCATTGTGTTACAATGACCTACAGTATTCAGCACGGTAACAGGCTGTGCTGTTTTGCCGGGAGCACTAGGCTATACCATACAGCTTCAGTACATAGTACGCTAGGCGCTAGGCCTTCTAAGTTTGTGTAAGTGTGCTCCATGATGTTCACACAATGAAATCACTAACGATGCATTTCTCAGACCACGTCTCCATCATTAATCAGGGCATGATTTTGCTTGTAAGTAAACACGAAGTGAGTGGATTAAAATACACATTTGAAATAAATAAAGGTTTAAAGGGTATACAGACAAGACATAAACCATAACAGTGATATGGGAGTGATTGGGAACCTGCATCCTTAACACTACATTTGGCCTTCTAGGTCGTTAAGTGTGGCCTTTTGCCCAATAAAAGGCTTACAGAACAAGCCTTTTATTACAAAGGGGTGCAGCAGAGAAAAATGAAGCTTTTTTTGCTTCCTTTGGTGCTTAAAAAGGAACAATCTTGAAATCAGAAGGTTCCCCACCCTGTCTAGTGCATTCCAGCCTCTCTGATTGATAAATGGAGTAATTCCCAGGGATGCAATGTGCCTGTGGTTGAACTCTGGGCCCTGTTTCCCAGCTCTTTCTTTCCTCAAAAGTGCTGGATGTGTACATTTAAATTATTGGTAATTGTCACTAATAATAGCACAGAACAGCTATTACGGGCCAGACACAGTTCTAAGCATTTCACAGATACAGGTTGGATATTCCTTACCCTACTTGCTTGGGACCAGAAGTGTTTTAGATTGCTGATTTTTTCAGATTTTGGAATACTTAACAGGTTGAGCGTCCCAAATCTGAAAATCTAAAATATAAAATGCTCTAGCAAGCATTTCCTTTGAAGCATCGTGTTGGTGCTCAGAAAGTTTCAGATTTTGGAGCATTTCAGATTTTAGATTTTCGAGTTTGGGGTGTCAACCTGTATTATGATTTGTTCCTCACAATAACCCTCTGATGTAGGTGATTATTATCCCCATTTGACTGATAGAGAAGCTGGGACACAGAGCTCAAAAGAACACAGATAGTTAAGTGTTGGAAATGGGAGTTGAATCCAGGCAGCCCAGCCTTACAGTCTGTCTTTAGCCATTATACTCCAGCCCCTCTCAAATGAGACATCAGTGTTCTCTGCAGACATTACCTACTATAAAAATTCCAAACTAGGTCCTTTTATTCACTTGAGTGGCAAGACCTTTGCACCTGACCTGCTTTACTTGTGGCCCTGTGTTGCAAGGCCAGCCTCACTGTAGGTGACCACACCATACCTGCCCATCCCCTTCACCACTGGATAAGGGGGCAAGCCAGCTCAGTCCCTTAAGGCCCCACCCTGTCCCTCGAGCTCCAGTCACCTCCAAAGGTGCATCCAGATGTGGACAGTTGCCAGGATCCACACTCCCTTCCCATGCTTACAATATGCTTTGCTTCCAGGCATTTATGAGAGTGATGACATCAATGCCATCATGTCTGAGATGGAGAAGGCTTTCAACTACTCCCAAAAGGTATGCCTTGGGCACGGACCAAAGGACAACCCTGGCTCCTGTATTCATTTCCTGTGGTTGCTTAAAGTAGACATTTTTTCTCTCATATTTCTGGAGGCTAGAAGTCTAGAATCAAGGTATCAGCAGGGCCATACTACCTCTGAAGGGCCTAGGGAGAATCCTTCCTTCTGGTGGTGGCTGGTGTTTGTTTGTTTGTTTTGGTGGGGGGGGTGTTTGTTTTGTTAAATGGCACTGGATGCTCATTTAAAATGGCAAGGAAGACTTTATTTAAGACTATTGCAATAGGGGAGAGACATTGAACTCAACTCTGATAATAGCAAAGGTAAATGAGGATTGATAGCCAATGAGCAGAGTCAGTGGATGGAAAATTACTAAGAGGAACTTGATTAGCTATCATAGGTAGGGGATTCATGCTACAGGCTGGCCAAGGATTTAGGTATCAAGGTGGGAGATGAAGAATTTGGTCAGATATCAAGGGTAAGGAGGGGCTCACTAAACTGACTTAGCTTAGGATTCTTTGCTAAGTATCTACAATCGGGTTCAACAGGTCAAGGTCTTTTTGAAAAGGAGGCACAGCGGCGGTGCCTGTGGCTCAGTGAGTAGGGCGCTGGCCCCATATGCTGAGGGTGGCGGGTTCAAACCCAGCCCCGGCCAAACTGCAACAAAAAAATAGCCGGACATTGTGGCGGGCGCCTGTAGTCCCAACTACTCAGGAGGCTGAGGCAGGAAAATCACGTAAGCCCAAAAGTTAGAGGTTGCTGTGAGCCGTGTGACACCACGTCACTCTACCCGAGGGCGGTACACTGAGACTCTGTCTCTACAAAAAAAAAAGACTCCCTCCTTGACCAAATTTATAGGCTTCTTCAAACCTCCTTTTCTTTTTTTTTGGTAGAGACAGAGTCTCACTGTACCGCCCTCCGGTAGAAGTGCCGTGGTGTCACACGGCTCACAGCAACCTCAAACTCTTGGGCTTATGCAATTCTCTTGCCTCAGCCTCCCGAGCAGCTGGAACTACAGGCGCCCACCACAACGCCCGGCTATTTTTTTATTTTTTTATTGCAGTTCGGCCCGGGCTGGGTTTGAACCCGCCACCCTCGGCATATGGGGCTGGCGCTCTACTCACTGAGCCACAGGCGCCGCCCCAAGGAGGGAGTCTTTGTCATCAACAATGCTTGAATGTTCCTTGGTTTGTGGCAGAATAATTCCTGTCTGTGCCTTTGTCTTCACATGATTATCTTCCTTCTGTGTGTGTCTGTATCTCTTCTCTTACAAGGAAACTAGTCATATCATAGTAAGGGCTCATTTTACTCCAATATGTCCTCATCTTAATTTACATCTTAATTATACCTGCAAAGATCCTATTTCCAAGTAAGGTCACATTTATGGGTCCTAGGGCTTCAGATTTTAGCCTATCTTTTGAACAGACACAACTCATCCCATCTCAACTTTGCTCTTTGTGGCCTGATCCACTGCCACCCAAGGCTTCAGGTCAATCATGAGTGTTTCCTATAAGTCATTGATGGCATATAGTGAAGGTCTAGATACTGTACCATCTGGCCTCCTTTGAGTTCCTTGAACACATCAAGCTCATTCCTAAACTCCGGGTCTTCACATCCTCTGTTTCCTCTGCCTACCATCCCCCACCCCAGATCTTCTGTGGCTTGCTGCTTATTATTCAAGATGATGGGGGTTAGGTCCAAACAAGCTTTATTTGTCAGAAGGCCAGCGATTCTGGAGAACAGAGAGAGTAGTCTCTCAATTCTATTCTGCCTCAGTTATAATTCTAATAACTTTTATAATGAAATACAAGGATACCGACCTGAAAATTTTAACTTTATCTGATAGGAAATAATACGTTAGTCTCCAGTCTAACAATGTAAAATGTATAAACAACAGAAAGGCGATTTTCATTTTTAAAACTTTTATAAGGGAATAATAAGAGAAAATACCCTGTCATTAAAGTAACCTTTACTCTCCAACATCATAACATCTATCATCTATGTGTGACTACCTCCTCAGAGTCTCCTGAGATAAACATCCTCCCAGTCATGGAGAAATCTTAACTACATAATTCTGGGAGCTGAGCAGACTGGGTCAGCTGTACTGCTTCAGCTCAGCTTCTCAGACTCCATCTTGCAGACCACTTTTCTGGCTTCACTAACATGTCACTTCCTCAAAGAGGGAGCTGAGCAGTACAAGTTGTAGTTAGAGAGGTAGGAAGGAGTTGGATCATGTTAGAAGCAATGAGAATGGGAGTAAGGGAACAGACATGAGAACACTTACGAAAGAATTGACCAAACTTGTAACTGACTGCGTAGAGTGAGGAAAAAGAAGAAATCCAGAGTAATGACCATGTTCCTTATGGGAGGACCCGGCAGGCAGTGGTGCCATAGGTCCCAGGTGTGGAGAAGAGTCCCAAACAGGAGAAGAGCCCATGGGGAGTTCAGGGCAGGTGGGCTTGGGACAAAGGTGAGTTTGTGGGGCTTTGAAATACTAAGTGAAAGTATCCTACAATAGATAGGATGCAGATAGAGATTTAGGGCAGTTTAAACCATGGTGGTAGACAGTATGTTGGGGCCATGGCCCAGGCAAGGGAGGCGTCATGAAGGACTCTTCTCTGATTCACCATTTGCAGAGGGACTCGCCTCCTTGACTGGACTGTGGCAAGGCCACATGTCCATGTTCTTTTCCTCTGTGGCCATTGGATGGGCAGATTTATGGCTCCCCTGGCCCTACCTGAGCTGTCTTCCTGACACCAGGGCCCTTTGATGCTATTTATTTATTTATTTATTTGAGACAGAGTCTTACTATGTTGCCCTCGGTAGAGTGCCATGGCATCACAGCTCACAGTGACCTCAAACTCTTGGGCTTAAGTGATTCTCTTGCTTCAGCCTCCCAAGTAGCTGGGATATAGGCACCCACCACATCACCCGGCTATTTTTTTTTTGTTGTTGTTGTTGGTTGTTGTTGCAGTTGTTTTGCTGGCCCAGGCTGGGTTTGAACCCGCCACCCTCAGTGTATGTGGCTGGTGCCTTAACCACTGTGTTACGGGCACTAAGCCCATTTGATGCTTTTTAAAATCTCTCTTTTCAGGTGCATGTCAATCCCATTCCCTGGTCTTAACAACTCATTTATAAGGTGTTAATGGGCAGTAATGGCTTAATCCACCCTTTCTTAGGATGCTTCTTTGCTTTTGAGTAACACCATCCAGAGCTTTCCCTTAGAATAATTACTGGAGGAGGACCTTGCAGGCAATTGAGAAATTTGTAGGCGAAAGGAACCCAGTATTACGACACCATTATTGCACCCACATCTGGAGTCTGCCATGGCATACAGTGAGCTGACCAGCACACATGCAGGCTACAGTGTCTTACAACAGCAGGAGTGCTGGCTTTGAACCAGCCCCACCTGGGTTTGAATTAAAGCCTCTTTACATGCTAGTAGTATTACCTTGGACAAGAACCTTAAGCTCACAGACCTTTGGTTTCCTCATCTGTAAAATGGGAGTAAGGGGCTCAGCGCCCATAGCACAGTGATTATGGCACCAGCCACTTACACCCGGGGTGGTGGGTTCGAACCCAGCCTGAGCCAGCTAAACAACAATGACAACTGCAACAAAAAATAGCCAGGCGTGGACGGCACCTGTGGCTCAAAGGAGTAGGGCACCGGCCCCATATGCTGGAGGTGGCAGGTTCAAACCCGGCCCTGGCCAAAAACTGCAAAAAAAAAAAAAAATAAATAATAATAATAATAATAAATAGCCAGGTGTTGTGGCAGGTGCCTACAGTCCCAGCTACTTGGGAGGCTAAGGCAGGAGAATTGCTTGAGCCCAGGAGTTTAAGGTTGCTGTGAGCTATGACACCATATCACTATACTGAGGGCAACAGAGTGAGATTCTGTCTCAAAAAGAAAAAAAAAAATGGGGGTAAGGTAGCACCACCTCTACCAGCCAAGCTGGAATGTTCTTATTGGCATGATATTAACTAGCCCTGTGCCTGGTGTTTCCCAAGACCTCCACACCTGGGGTTTACAGTTAGTAGGACTGATCCACAGCATTGTCACCCCAGATGGTGTTCTAGGGACAACAAGAAAAGCCTAGGAGTGCCATGGGTTCCAATAGACCCAGGCACTCCTGCCATGTAGGTATGTGCGTGTCTGTCCATCTGTCTACTGTGGCGAGGGTGCTGCTAACCCTCTAATCCCATTGCAGTGTGCCTTACTAGTGGCCTCCCTGAAGAACCAATCAGGAAGAAAACAGGGAAGTGCAGCCCTCCAGAAAGAAAAGCCAAGGATGCTCCTGCAGAGAAGCCAGCCCAAGAAACTCTGTTCTACCAAGCCCGCGACCCCCTCGGTGGCCAGAATGGTTTGACTCCCCTCCCAAATAACACACAAAGTGTTTGGTTTCCACTTTGGCTCCTGGTCGTTCCTGGGTCTTAAGATGTCTGGGCCAGGCCCCCAAGCCCAGGGCCAGTGGGGATAGGACTATTTTCTGTGGTGAGTGTCCCCTAGATGCCCTTCACCTAGCCCCCAGGAGGAGAAACTCCCCTAAGGGACCTGCTTTTCTGCTCTGGGAGCTCCTATGGATGTCCCTCCTCGCATTTGGCTCTACCTGCCTATCCTAGCATCATTCCCAACCTAATACCAAGGACTGTGGAATTGACAGCCACTGTCATATCTGTTACCTCATCATAGACAGTCTCTCAGGGAAAAGGAATTAAGGTCTCTAATAGATTCTTGCTGCTGCTGTCCAGGGCTTAGTGGGGGCCTGACTGGAACCTGAGAGTGACCTTTGCCTACTGGGGCTTGGCCCCATCCAGGGCCTGGCAAATCTGTCCTGCATGCAATACCCATCTCACCTCAGTGGTCAGTGAGGCCTCCAGAGGAAGGACATGGGCACAGCTGTGCTTGTGGGTTGAAGGGGCACTGAAACCTGCGAGCTCCTCAGCATTTCACTGTATGATAGGCCCTTGTGAACACAACACATTTTCAAAATGAGGAAACCTATCCCAGCCAGGATGTAGCTTATCCCTAGCCAAAGGGCTGCATTTCCAGGTGATCCTGTGCATACCAGCACTGCCCCCATTCAAAGAACTCCATATTTGGGGAGCCACCCCATGCCCATCACCCTCTCTTGCCTTCTCAATCTCAGGGTCTGACTCTTATGCTGAGCTGACCCATTATGAGGAGGCTTAGGCTATTCCAGGCAGGGCCTCTCATGGGCCCTCCTGTTACCAGGCTGGGGGTTCTGAGCATGCCAGTTCTGGGTCTCTTATTATGGCAGCTCACCCAGAGATCTCCTTAGCCAGTGCAGGATCCTGTGTGCCTTTGACTGTTACCATATTCCAGTTATGCCCAGAAATAAAGGAACCTCTCCCTCAAAACTGAGGTGCCCAACAGGGCACAGAAGTTACCTGAATTGTTGGACATGATGGAAGCCCTGACATGCCAAACCAGTAGGAAGAGGGTCAGACAGCTGGTGCAGGAAGTTCTGGCAACCCCCACAGCTCTCCTAGTTCTCTCTTACTCTCTCTCATGCTATGCACACCCATATACACGTTCATGCACATGTGTGTACACTTTTCACCTCAAAACCCAGAGTCCCCTCTGAACCTGCTGCAAGATGGGCCACACATGTCTGAGGAGTCCTCTCCCTTAGGCTCCTCCCTACATAAGTTCTTAATTGACAAAGTGAGGTTGGGATGAGTGGGGTACTGCCTGCCACAGAGAGCAGGGCTCTGATGACAAAGATGGCCTGTTTTCTAGAACATTAAAGATGACTCCAACAGAGAGAAGAGTCCCCCCTCAAAGGCTCTGAAATGGCATCTACTTGGTGGCAAAGCGGGCACTTCACCAGGTAAGGCATAGTCATAGTCAGGCAGGGTGAAGGGGTGGCATGGGCACAGCTGAGGCACGGAAGCATAGTTACAGCATTGAGAACTATCCATGATTGTGTGCCAGCCTATCTATAAGACTATGCCATGTAAAGCCTATAACAATCAGTCCTGTGTAGCAGAGCTCAATCAGCTTCCCTTCTCACTAATAAAGGCTTGGGGAGGTGCCATATGGATAATGTTGTCACAGGCCATCAAACTTTTTTTTTTTTTTTTTTTTTTTTTGCAGTTTTGGCTGGGGCCAGGTTCGAACCCACCACCCCCAGTATATGGGGCCGGCACCCTACTCCTTGAGCCACAGGCGCTGCCCTACGATTTTTTTTTTTTTTTTTTTTTAGACAGAGTCTCACTTAGTCACCCTTGGTAGAGTGCTGTGGCTTCTTATCCCACAGCAACCTCAAACTCTTGGGTTCAAGTGATCGCCTTGCTTTAGCCTCCCAAGTAGCTGGGACTACAGGCTCCTGCCACAATGCCTGGCTATTTTTAGAGATGGGGTCTTGCTCTGGCTCAGGCTGGCCTCAAACCTATGAACTCAAGCAATCCACCTGCCACAACCTAATCCCACCTGCTGGGATTATAGGCATGAGCCACTATAATTTTTATGAAAGTACTCAGCTATAGGCCCAGGTGGGAGGATAACTTGAAATCAGGAGCTGGGCAATGTATCAAGACCCCATCTCTACTAAAAATAGAAAAATTTGCTAGATGTGGTGGCATGTGCCTGTAGTTCTAGCTACTTGGGAGGCTGAGGCAAGAGGATTAATTAAGCCAAGAGTTTGAGGCTGCCGTGAGCTATGATGATACCACTAAACTCTAGCCTCAGTGACAAGGCTAGACTCTGTCAGAAAGAGTAGAGAAGGAAAAAGGAGGAAGGAAGGAAGGAAGGAAATGAGGGAGGGAAAGTAGGACCTAACACCATATATCCTATTTCTAATGTCAAAGATATGACAGAGTGGCTCAGAGCTGAGTTCTGCAGTCAGCAAGACTGGGGTGGGATTGAAGGATCAATGCTCTGGTTCTGACCATCTCTGAGTTCTGCTTCCCTCATCTGCAATGTGGGAGGTGGGGGGAATGAAACAGGATGGAGTAGCCAAGACTTAGCACCATACCTGGTAAACATCTGGCCTTGGTACATGGAAGCTTTGGCTCTGGCTGATCAGGCCAGAGGACCTAGGATGGGGGAAAGGGTTGCCTCAAACCCGTCTTGGAGCCCCAACTTCCTAGCTGAAGTTGAGAAGTCTCTAAGCCAGGCTGGGCAGCTTAATCACAGAAACTAACTGGGCTGCTCCAGCCAACAAGCCCAACGTCCTCTAGCTGCAGCCCAGCCAGTGAAAGACGTAACAGAAGAGAGAAAGAAGACCAAGTTCCGGGAAGCAGAGACAGCTCTATCGCTGTTCTACACAGACACAGGGAACAAAGTGGGTAAGCTGGAGGCCATGCAAGTGCTCTTTTTCCTGTGGGAACTGTTTAGGAGCAGCGTGCCCCTGGGATTGGAACCCCTCCTGCTGTCCCAGGACACGGGCAGCAGGGCCTCGGCAGCAAGGCTGTCCTCACACAGCTCAGTTCTCCCAGCCCAAGGAAATGGACACACGCAGTCTTGGAGCTAGCCAGAGAATGAGGAAAGTCAATTTTGAAGATGAAACCTCTGTGATCCTGGGAACTCTGACTATATCCACCAGGGACAGTTTCCTTAGTTTGAGGCAGATTGGGAAGAGGGTGGAGATAACTCCCCAAAGCCAGCCTGACTGACTGCTGGTAAAGGACAGAGATCCCTGAAACAATTCAAGGCTAGGTAGCAGTTTCAAAGCACCTAACAGCCTCCCTTTTTACCTCTCAGCAAGTGGGCCCTAAGGAATTTTACATCTGACTTGATTGACAGAGAAATTGATGTGTGGAATGGAGTAGCTAGGGAGGGGAGAAAGGGGCACTAGATCTTGGTCTGTTTGCAGTGGCTGCAAAGGAATACCTGAGTCTGGGTAATTTTTTAAAGAAAAGAGATTTATTTGGCTTACAATTGTGCTGGCTAAAAGACTGGCATCTGGTGAAAGCCTTGGGCTGCTTCTACTCATAGTGGAAGACAGGGGAGCTGGTGTGTACAGAGATCACATGGTGAGAGAGGAAGCAAGAAAAGGAGTGGGCAGGTGCCAGGCTCTTTTTAACAACTAGCTGTCCTGGAAACTAATAGAACACACTCACTCCCACACCTACAACCACGAAGCAAGGCATTAATCTATTCATGAGGGATCTGCCCCACAACTTAACCAAACACCTCCAACTAGGCCCCACCTCTAACACTGGAGATCAAATTCCAACATGAGGTTTTGGAGGGTTAAACATCCGAACTATAGCAGTGACCTCAGTCTGTTTCTCCTAGGATCAGTGTACAAGAAGTACCCTCAAGGAGGGGCCTTGAGAAGGACTAGTTCTTCCATTGAGTTGCCCAGAAAGGATACAGCCTGCTCAAGCCAAGAGGTACTAAGCAGTCAGTACTGGCACATGTCCCTTAAGCAATACAGTAATTCCTTTCACCAACCATTACTCCCAGGAAGGTGGGTATGCTTGGAAATGAGGACAAACCTGAAAAGAATGCTTACTGTGGCAGATGGGGTAAGATTTAATGGACCTAAATTCAAAATCTGGGTCTGATGCTTCCTAACTGCATCAGGGCAAGCTGCTTCCTAGGGCAAGTCACTTAGCTACCCTCAATGTCTTTGTTTCTAAAATGAAGACAATTGTATCTACTAATGAGACTGAGGTAAAGATTAAAGTGTATTTTGTGTTAAGTGCTTAGTGGTATTAGATCTTCCTGGTTGCAAGCAACAGAAATCTCCCTTCTTGTTCCTATAGAGATCGAGTATCTGTCTTCCTATAACTACTTAAGGAAAGCTTGAGCCTGGCTCTGATTGTGCCAATCCTGGATGCCATGCTCTGATTTCTCTGAACCTGCTTAGCTCAGCCTCCCAAGTAGCTAGGACAACCATGCCCAGCTAGTTCTTTAAATTTTTATAGAGATTGGATCTCACTGTTGTCCAGGCTGGTCTTGAACTTCTGGCCAAATATTTTAATAAATAATCCAGGCCAGGTATTGTGGCTCACACCTATAATCCCAGCACTTTGGGAGGCTGAGATGGGAAGGTCACTTGAGCCCAGGAGCTTGAGGCTGTAGTGAACTATGATGACGCCTGCACAGCAGCCTAAGCCGCAGAGAAAGACACTACCTTGGGGGGAAAAAAAGTCAGTCATTCAATTAAGCCTGAATTACTTAAGATAACAGTTATTTCCTTTGTTCCAAAGTGGGTAGCAAATTATGGGCTAAGGAAACTGAAGCTAGAAATCTCCAGGTGCCTCGGCCCCATCTGTGCTCATCAAAAGTCAGCATCTCCCAAGTACTGCAGTGTCTTCCCCAGCATAGAAATCAATGTAAGTCACAGTCGTCGTCCTTCTCCCCCAACTCCTGCCTCTTCTCAGCCACAAGTGGCAAAGAGCAGTGCACTTTCAGAATCCTGTTAGAGGAAAAGCCAACCCCCTAGAGGCCTGAGATCATATTCCAGGATTAGATTGGTTCCTGGAGGGAGAATTAGAAACAATTGCTGAGCATATACGGCAGTGGCTTTGCATTCACCCCTAAGAAGGCTGTACCAGTCTGTACCGGTACTAGGATGGCAGCAAATGGGTAATATGGTAGGAAGTGAGGTGGTTCTCCTCTCTACTCTCCAATTTGGGGGTAATTTCTTTTTATAATTTTTTAGAGACAGAGTCTCACTTTATCACCCTCAGTAGAGTACGGTGACATCACAGCTCACAGCAACTCCAACTCCTGGGCTTAGGCAATTGTCTTGCCTCAGCCTCCCGAGTAGCTGGGACTACAGGCACCCGCCACAATGCCCGGCTATTTTTTGTTGTTGTTGTTGCAGTTTGGCCAGGACCAGGTTTGAACCCACCACCCTTGGTATATGGGGCCAGCGCCCTATCCTCTGAGCCACAGGTGCTGCCCTGGGGGTAATATTTTTTTCATTGTTTTGACACTGGAACAAGTGATTTTAGTACAAAATGAAAATCTAATCATTTGTGTCTTTGCCTTTTTCACACTGTGTTATCAAGATTAGGGGAAACTAAAAATAGCCATGAAGGCCAGGCACAGTGACTTACGCCTGTAATCCCAGCACTTGGTAGGCTGAAGCGGGTGGATTGTGTGAGCTAACAGGTTCCAGACTAGCCTGAGCCAGAGCAAGACCCTGTCTCTAAAAATAGCTGGGTGTTGTGGTGGGCACCTGTAGTCACAGTTACTTGGGAAGCTGAGGCAAGGGGATCACTTGAACCCAAGAGTTTGATGTTGCTGTGAGCTATAATGCCACAGCATTCTATCAAGGGTGACAAAGTGAAACTCTGTTTCCAATAAATAAATAAATTGCCATGAAATTTAAAATGATCCACTAAAAGAACTTATGGTCATTCTTGCATGCTGCTCCCTCTCCATCTGAAGTCATCTTTTGGTTTGAAGTTTATGGACTTCTCACCCCACCACTCAGGCTCCCTACTTTACAGTTTTGGGGGGTTTTTTGCAGTTTTTGGCCAGGGCCGGGTTTGAACCCACCACCTCCAGTATATGGGGCCGGTGCCCTACTCATGCTATGTTTTCATATTACTACAGTGACTGCCTTTGCCACAAAACCATCCTCATGCCTCTATTCCTTTGCAAAACCATAAATCTACTCGTTCAATAAAAGAAAAAAAGGCTTTTAAATAAACAAAAACATGTGCTTAACAGATGTTTTGGGAATTGTGAGCCACATGGAATAAACAGTCTTAAGACGTGATGGGGATATGGGGAGACAGCTGGTGGGGTGTATTTGCCTTCATTTGCCTCACTCCAGGGGGTGGTGAGACACATTCAGTGGACGCCCAGGGACATGGAGGTGTACATCACATGCATGGAGAAGGTGATGAGGTGCTATGTGCAGAGGCTGCAGTGGCTGCTGTCTGGTGAGCCTGCCCACTGTCCTGGAGGGTGGCAGGGCAGGAGGAAGTAGAAGGTCCACCCCAGGGGCCCAGGGACAGGCCAGGCCCTTGTGGACTGTCAGGTCAGGGGATTAAGCCAGGAACATCATCTGGGTACAATATGGCTACTGGGTTCAGAGGTCAGCAGGGGCTGAATGACAGGGCGAAAGGTCCAAAGGGCCCCTCAGAGGATGCATGCCTGGCAAGGCCTCTCGGCAAGGCCACATCCATACCTTGTCTTTTTGCATGTGACAAGGTTCTCACCTTTGAGAAGCTTCGCTTAGCACTGACCTGGCCTCACAAAACCAGCCCATGGCAGTAGAGACAGGAAGGTCCTGACAGAGAAGAAGCCTCCTTTCTTCTTTACAAAGAGCACTGAGGCCTTCTGGGAGAGGCAAAGGGATAGTGCTGGGTGAGGAGAGCCAGAGTCAAAGCCGGGGACATAGAAACAGTCTGAAGCATCAAATCCAAGAGGCTGGGCAGACATCTAGATCCAAATAAGAGGGATTTGGAAGCTTTAGGGCCTGGAAGTTTCCTGGGGCAATAGAAAGTAGGCAAGAGGGAGTCATAAAAGATCCTGCAGGTGTCCTTGTGTGCGCCACACAGGACCTGTGCAAATGCATTAGGTCCAATCCTCTGCAGTAGGGCCTGGTATAAACAGTCCATGGGTACTGAAGTGATGACAGTAGAGTCCAAAGTCTCCGGCAGGGGCTGCATGTGCAGTCGCAGGTCAGAGGGCAAAGTGGGTCTGAGCCTCTCCCCATTCCCAGGTCACACTCAGCCCTGGAAAGGGTGTGAAGACCAGAGATCTGGCTACTTCTATCATAGTAGGGGTCCCATGCCTCGCATACAGGGGCATACCTGAACACTATCTAGTACTCCAGAACTTACCCCAGGGATGCTTCATCCATTCATTCGTTCCTTATTCAGTGAGGGTGTTGTTCTTCTGCTAGGTGCTGGGAAAAGGGTGGAAGGAAAACCCAACATGGCCCCTGAGCTTGTGGAGCATACTGTCTCCCAAGAGTCATGAACTGTGACAAGTGCAGGAAGAAGGGGGCATGGTGCTGGAAAGCCTAGACAAGAAGGTCAGAGAAGGCTTCCCCAAGGAGGTGATGTTTGAGTTGAGATCTAAAGAATAAAGAGATTTTCACTAGGCAACAGGCAGGGCAGGTGTGGGCTGAAGTGTCCTTGAGCAAGGAGGGAGATGCTGAGTCCCAAGACTGATGGGGGCCAGCATGGCTGAGAGTGAGGGAGAGTGAAGCCATTCTGAAAAGACAAGGCCATGAAACAGATTTTGCTATTGATTAGGAACAGTGGGAAACACTAACTACTTTAAAGAAGGGGAGAGTGATCAAGGTAGCATCTGCACTAAACCCTTGGATTGCTGCTTGGAAAATAAGTTGTTGAAGGCACAGAGTGGAATCAGGGTGACCAAATCTTGCCCAGGTAAAAGACTAAGAGAGCTGAGAAAGGGCATCAATGACGGAGTTACATGAAGTAGGCAGAATCAGAGAGATTTGGGAGATAAAAATGAAATGGATTTGGTGGCTTGCAATGTTTCCACTGTCTGATTCCGAAGGTGGACCCCAGACCATTTGTGATGAGAGGTCCCCTAGCCGACTGACCAGCTAGCTAGACATGCCCATGGAGCCCCTCTACTTCAGGAAGCCTCCCCTCTTATTCTCCTTTTGGCACAAGCACTGCCAGAGAACAGCCCAGGTGAGTCCCAGAGGCTCCCTGGTGGCAGGTCCAGCCAACTCAATCCACCTTTTCCTGGAGAGCTGCTGATCCATTTTGCAGCAGTTTGTCAGGGTTTTTCTACTGTTTCTAGAACATTGAACACACCTCCCTCTGCTTGTCTGGCTTTACCCTGTCTTAGCTCTGTTTAGGGCCAGGCCAGCAGCTGCCCGACTGAAGTGTGGGTCAGAGCAGTAGGTACTGATTTTGCCTCTCCAAGCCCATGTGATCCTGCCAAGTACCCATCCCTCTGGGTTTCCCTGGGGCTGAGCCCAAGTCCTTTAACAGCTTGTCCAGCTTCATCCCTTGCCCCTCTCTATATGAGTTTCTCCAGTCCCAGCTTGTTGCTTCCCCACATGGGCTTTTCTCTGCCCCCCAACATGCCATGCTCTCGTCCCCATCCTTAGGGCCTTTCCCTCTGTCTGGCTGCCTTGGCTGACTGCTGCTCATCCTCCCTTGGCTTCCCAATCCTCCCCATATTCATCTAACTTCACTTCTCCTCATTTACTTCCATAACACTCCTTTGTCCTAACCGTGGGCAGACCTGTAATTATTTAACATCTATCTTCCTTGCCAGACAGTAAGCTTCATGAGGCCAGGGACCCTTTCTTGTTCACCATAGTACTTTGCATGGTGCTAGGCACATAGCAAATGCTCAGTTAACCTCTGAGGACCAGTTGGTTCCATGCTCTCTCACATCTTTTCCAGCCCCAAACAACTTTGTAACACTATTTAGTCCAATCCCTTAATTTTGCTTTTTTGTTTTGTTTTGTTTTTTTTATTAAATCATAGCTGTGTGCATTGATATAATCATGGGCATCACCAATCCCTTAATTTTGGGGGTGAAGAAATTCAAGCGCAGGGAGGTTATAATCACTTGTGCAAATCATCACAGGCAAAGCCAGAGGTCCAAACAATTAGCTGGCTCTGCCCTTGGACAGTTGACCTTGCCACAACACCTCAAAGGCCATCTCCCAGTGGGGTGATGTCTGCTCGGCTATAAGGCAGGCAACAGGTGTTTTGAGATTTTGTCTACATAAGACAGATGCGGTGAGGAAGACCACCCAGCAGGAGGACCCTTCACTGCATCATGCCTCTGCCCCCTCCTGTTTTGGAGCAGGGAGCCGCCAGCTGTTTGGCGCCATCCTGGAGAGCAAAGTGTGCATCCTACTGGACATGTCAGGGTCCATGGGCCCCTATCTGCAGCAGGTGAAGATAGGACTGATTCTGCTCATCTGGGAACAGCTGCGGAAGCAGTGCGACAGGTAGGAGGCTGGGACAGGGCTCCAGAAGACCCAAGGGGAGCTCCTGGGGGTTCCCTGGCTGAACCCCTTCTCACCTCTCAGTTCCATTGGGCCTGGAGGTCTCTAAAATGCTCTTCCAAGTAGCTTATTTGAGCAGGGAAGAATATTGTATTCTGCTCTACAGCAGAAAGAGAACAATTTTTAGAAATCCGTCTCAGGCCCAGGAATAATCTCAAGCCAACAATGGAGCCACCACATGGCCTAAATCATAGCTTTCAGCTGAATTTGATTACAGGCAATCCCCAAGTTACAAATATCCATTTTATGTATCACTTGCACTTACAAATGGAAACTATTATAGGTAATAGGTAAATGTAACTGTTCAAACTTACAAATTCAACTTAAGAGCAAACCTACAGAATTTATCTCATTCATAACCTAGGGACTGACTATATTTTACTTATTTATTTAATTAATTTTTGTGCACTTGTTTTTTAAGTAGGGGTAATTGTTTTTCTTCTCTATCCAGAAGGAAGGACCCTGAGAGGATAGCAGGGTTCTCTGGTCCCAGGTTGGGACTGATTCTTGTCTTAATACGAATAAACATTTATTGAGCACTTTCTGTGTGCCAAATGCTTTATGTGCATGATTTCATCAATCTTCATAGCATATCAGATTTTTCCATTATTATCCCTGATTTTTTCAGTAAAAGGAAGCTAGGGGTTAGAGAGGTTAAATAATTTGCCCAAGATCCCATAAGCAGACAGTAGCTAAACTAGCATTTTTATTTTATTTTATTTTTATTTTTTTTGCAGTGTTTGGCCGGGGCTGGGCTTGAACCCGCCACCTCCGGCATATGAGGCCGGCATCCTACTCCTTTGAACCATAGGCGCCTTCCTTTATTTTTTATTTTATTTATTTATTTATTTATTTATTGGAGACAGAGTCTCAAGCTGTCACCCTAGGTAGAATGTCGTGGTATCACAGCTCACAGCAACCTCAAACTCATGGGCTTAAGCAATTCTCTCACCTCAGCCTCCCAAGTAGCTGAAACTACAGGCGCCCGCCACAATGCCCAACTATTTTTGTTGTTGTTGTTGCAATTGTCATTGTTGTTTAGCCTGGCCAGGCCAGGTTCGAACCTGCCAGCCTCAGTGTATGTGGCTGGTGCCCATAACCACTGTACTACAGGCGCTGAGCCCTAAGCTAGCATTTAAATCCATTTCTGTCTTCACTGAGTTTTGCACAGTGTGCTTCTCTAATCCTCAAGCAGCCCACAGCCTTCTCCCTAAGGGGCCACAAGGCTCGTAGTAGGGGTTTTCAATGACAGGTGCCAATAGTCCTGATGAAGGTAACTTCCCCTGAATTCAGTCTAGACCGGCCTGCTCTAACCAATCTCCTCCCTTTCTCTGCCCCTTGCCTCTTCTTTCCTCCTCCCTAGATTTAACCTGCTCAGCTTTGCAGAGGGCCTTCAGCCTTGGCGGGACACTCTCGTGGAGACCACAGATGCAGCGTGTCATGAGGCTATGCAATGGGTGACCCACCTGAATGCTCAGGGGAGCACCTCAATCTTGCAAGCATTGTTGGCAAGTTCCACCACTGAGCCTGACCCCGAAGCAAAGCAAATACTATCACTCCCTACACAGATATCACATGATGTTTAGGATTTACAAAGTGTGACTTCATATCGTCTTCCCAACAACCCAGTAAGGAAGGGATTCTGGTTGTTCTCACTTTATAGATGAAGAGAGAGCTCAGAGAGGTTAAGTGACTTGCTTGAGGTTAACTAGCTAGGAAGTGGGCCATGTTTTTCCTCCTAAACCTCAGCAGCTTCCCTGGTCTGTCTTAGGCTGAAGGGGGTGTCTCTCAGTCTTGCTGGACAACAGATCAGTGACATCCCTTGGGGACAGCAGGCACCACCTTTAGGCAATTGGTTTTTGTCCTTGTGGGTGAGCCCTTCCCCCCATGCCTGACAATGTGACAACCTTCCTGTCCCCTTTCAGAAAGCTTTTAGCTTTCATGACCTGGAAGGAATATACCTCCTGACTGATGGGAAGCCAGACACAAGCTGCAGCCTTGTTCTAAGTGAAGTCCAAAGACTCAGGGAAAAGAGAGATGTGAAAGTGCACACCATTTCCTTGAACTGCTCAGACAGGTGGGTAATAAGGAATCAGTTCTCAGTTGTATTCTCTTCCCATAGAGTCTCAGCTCCTCAACTAACTGAGGGACTCACTCACTCACTGGTCTCTCCTGGGCCCTAGTCCCGTAAGTCGGAGTCTTGTAAGTAGGAAAAGCATTGTTTCCTAGCGGGCCCAGGCAGGCAGGGTGAAAGCCCTTCTCCCTCCTCACTTTCCCCACCAAAGGGCTGCTTGTCTGACTTTCTCTAGCCTGGAAACACATTTGTACCAGTTCACACAGTCACATCATATCCTCCCTCCTGATCTTTCTTGGGAACACATTTCTGAATATTTAGGGGGAAAAGCTAGAGGGGAGAACATAACAGATTAACATGTCATCATTATAGTTATTTTTACAGATGAAGACACAGAAGAACATTTTGGTCAGGTGTGGTGGCTCACGCCTGTAATCCTAGCACTCTGGGAGGCTGAGGCTGGTGGATTACTTGAGCTCAGGAGTTCGAGACCAGCCTATGCAAGATTGAGACACTGTACTAAAAATATCCAGGCACTGTAGTGGGTGCCTGTAGTTCCAGTTACTTGGGAGGCTGAGGCAAGAGGAACTCTTGAGCTCAAGAGTTGAGGTTGCTGTAAGCTATGACACCACAGGCGTCTACACAGGGTACAGAGTGAGCCTGTCTCAAAAAAAAAAAAAAAAGAAGAAAAAGAACATGTTTAGACCATAGTGGCTCGGCTCCTTCAGAAAAAAATAATTATATTAGCAAAATGGGTTACATATGTGTGTATTTTATCTCTCTATCTAAACCATGAGCACTGTAAAGGTCACACTGGGTTCCTTATAAGCCTAACACATAGTAAGCACCAGATAGACATCCGGCGAAGGGACAGGGCTGAGTGTGCTGGCCAGGTGCTTTGAGGGAGTCTGGGCAACATGACAACACAGAATCTCCTCCCCTCAAGCAGCAGCAGAATGTGCTGTCTGAGGAAGGGTACTTCGTGATGCAGTGTTCTTTCCATGGCACAAGCAAAGGCCCACTGCTGGGCCATTTGTCTTAAGCCCCGCAAACTTAAATTCCCCATGGGACTGGGGGCTCATGGGAAACTTGCTTGGTAGCCACCCCACACAGCCTTCTGTTCCTTCCCCAGAGCTGAGGTTGAGTTCCTAAAGAAGCTAGCTTACCTCACCGGGGGCCGCTATCACTGCCCTGTAGGTGAGGACATGCTTGTCACCATTCGCGGCCTGCTGACCAAAGGCTTCATCGAGGAAAAGGTAGGTTGTAGATCTACAAGGTCTGTTGACTGCCTTTTTAGTCCTTCTGAATAAAAAGATCTCTGTTTCTCTTGTGAGACAAAGTAGGGACTAAAAATGTGGGATTTCCTTCCTGCAGGAAACAGGAAAATCCTCAAGGCAGGGAAACAGGCAGTACCCGTTGAGCACTTATGTTGCTTGATATAGATTATCTCTTTTTTGTTGTTGTTTGGTTTGTTTGTTTGTTTTGGTTTTTGGCCAGGGCTAGGTTTGAACCCACCACCTCCGGCATATGGGACTGGGGCCCTACTCCTTGAGCCACAGGCGCCGCCAGTTTTTTTTTTTTTTTTTTTTGTAGAGACAGAGTCTCACTTTATGGCCCTTGGTAGAGTGCCATGGCATCACACAGCTCACAGCAACCTCCAACTCCTGGGCTTAAGCGATTCTCTTGCCTCAGCCTCCCGAGTAGCTGGGACTACAGGCACCCACCACAACACCCGGCTATTTTTTTTTTTTTTAATTTCAGCTTCCTTGTTCATTCTTCTTTGTTTGAAGTACTCTTTTTTGTTGTTCATTTTCTTCCTCCTCTGGTGATGTTTTTGATGTTAGTAGACATGGGGTCTTACTCTGGTTCACTGCTGTTCATACTGGTCTCGAACCTCTGAGCTCAGGCAATCCACCCGCCTCGGCCTCCCACAGTGCTGGGACTACAGGCATGAGCCACCACGCCTGGCCGTTGTTTTTTCCGAGACAGAATCTCAAGCTATCACCCTGGGTAGAGTGCCATGGTGTCATAGCTCATAGCAGCCTCCATTTCTTGGGCTCAAGTGATCCTCTTGCCTCAGTTTTTCTATTTTTAGTAGAGAGGGGTCTTGGTTTTGCTCAGATTGGTCTTGAACTTGTGAGCTCAAGCAATCCACCCACCACAGCCTCCCAAAATGCTAGGATTATAGGTGTGAGCCACCATGCCCGGCTGATATAGATTATCTCTTTTAATTATTGTACCCATTTAACAGACGCACAAATAGGCTCAGGGAGGTTTTTAGGAATTCACCTAACATCAGAGGAGCTGGTAAATCCCAAGACACCCATGATCTTAACCTCTATGCTTTCATTCCTGTGTATTTCATTTATTCCCATTCAATTCATTAAAACACAAATGTTCCAATTTTCTGTTAAGTAACAGAAGTCTAGTGAGTCATCGGTTATCTATTAACTAATAAATCTATAAAGTCACAGGTTCTGATGATCCTCTTTTGATTTGATAGAAAAATTTTGCACACATTTGTACCTTTTAGGAATGTAGGGTTGTCAGTGATAACATTTCCAGGGCTCCAGGGCAACAATTATGAAGTTAAGACAATTGACCAGAATTCCAGATTTCTTTTTGGATATTAAAGGCTACTTTCACACAACAGGCCATCATTTCTGAAGTCTGGGTGACTTTACATGACTTCTTTGTTCAAGTAGCTCTTGTAGGGACAAATATTCCAAATTATACAGGGAGCAGAACAAGTTGGTAAAAATAATAAATCGTCACCCGAGAGTCCTTATGATAATATCGTGAAAGTTCTCAGTTTGGTACCTTATCGAGTCAGGTTCCTTGAGTAGTTTTTGCTTGCAGAATGGAATTGCTGCTGCTACTTACTGCCAGGGAAAAGGGACAGCGTCATCTCTTGAAACTTAATTGTGAGATGTGTGTTTTTAGAGGAAGGCTTTTCAATTTTATTAGTTAGCACACACACAAAAAGCATGCCTGTGAATCTTTGTTTTACTAGAAGAAACTGATAAAGGGCTAAAGAGATTTTACCAAATAGCAGAGAGATAAGGAGAATATACCATTTCAGTTCCCTGGCCTGAAGAAGTGCCAATTTCACTCAGCTTCAGAGACCAGCTTGCTTGGCCACAGCCCCATCCCTATGCTACCTCTCAGACATCTTATTTCAAACTGTAGCACTGGCAGAATGACTGCCTCGCATTATAGGAAGTGAGTGTCCCATCCCTGGAGACATACAAGCTGAGGCCCACAAGATTTCCTGCATCAGGCAGCAAGCTGAATTTAATTATATCTAAAATTCTTCTTCTGAGATTTTGGATTTTCGTGTTCCATCCAATTATTTAATAAATTGAACTTCACACTCATTTCTCCTTTCAAAGGATCCCACATTGCCACCATTTGAAGGAGATGATTTAAAGACACTGGCTAGGGAGATCACCAAGGCCCGAAGCTTCCTCTGGCAGGCCCAATTCTTCAGGTATGCCCTTCAAGCAGCCCCTCCCACCTACCACAAGGCTGTGGCCCACCCAGACTCTGGGCCCCATCAAAAAAGGCCTTCTAGTCACGACACCCCTGCTCCAAGTGCTCTGCCATGCCTCTTCCCAGCAGCCCAAAAGTCTGGGCTCCAGGGAGTCCATCTTTCTTCATCTCCTGCCCACCAGATCCCAGATCCAGAAGAAAAACAATGTGAAACCAAAGGTTGCTGTTACTTAGAGAAGTATTCTCAGGTAAGGAGAGGGGGTAAACGCTGCACCTGCTGAATGCCCAAGGCCCAGGCAGCATGCTTTATTTTGTGGACAGTAGTAACTAGGGGCGGGGCATGGGGCAGAAATAATGACCTTTCTAAGCAGAAAGGCCATCCTACAGAGGACCACCTGTTGAAAACACAGCTTTCACCTTCAGGGTGGGATGTCACAGAAAGCAGTGGCCCACAGGTAGTCCACAGAAAACGTGGTTCCAGGCACCAGGATTTCCTGGAAGTGGAGAAAGGAAAGTCTCAGTTCTTCGGGTGCGGGGTCATCCCTGCATCTCTCCTAACTCTGCTGCCCTGTGCCCCAACACACCTATACTCCAGCCACAAGATGTCACTCTCTGGGAAGCCCTACACCAAGCCTCCTTTCTGGAACATGCTTCCTACTACCCTCTGTTTGGTGACTCCTGCTTGTCCACCAAGGCACAGCTCAAATGATATCACTTTTTTACTGTGAAGATGTCTCTGGGATTCATCTAGAGAGAGGGACCTTCAGGCGGAGCTGGGTGCCTCTAGCCTTCCTCTTGTGGCATCATGACCAGCCGTACCCCTTTACTGCACTTAATGCTCACATTGTGACTCTTTGCTAACTTATCCAACTCTTCTCCTTGACTGTGAGCTCTCTCAGGATGAGACTGGTGTCCTAATCATCTGTAGGTCCACGGAACCTGCCACCGGGCAGGCACATAATACACAGTGAGCATCCAGCTGAGCTGTGGGAGCTCAGCTCTGGAAAACAGTCAAATGAGGTTGGTTCTACCCCAGCCCTCGGTGTGCTTCCACCACCCTGGCCCACGGGGACCAAGGCAGACTCACCATCAGCCCATCCTCTCCATGCCACCCCCCACACCTGCTCAACCAAAGTGAACTGAAGGCTGTTCTGGAACCCAGTCCAGAGCAAATGTTCTGCTTAAGTGTGTGAAAATCAGGCTGGGTCTTCTGGGCCCAGCCCCTCTGTATACATATGAAATGAATGTGTCACATATTGTGTCATTTTCTAAAATTAAAAAATTGCTTTATTTCATTAAAAGGCTCAAAATGACTTAAACTGTTTGAAGTGACCATTGGGGATGTGTGTATGTGTGTATGGAAATTTTTGATGAGATAAAGCTTTATTAAAAGACTCATATCCCAGCTCGGCACCCGTAGCTCAGTGAGTAGGGCACCAGCCACATACACCAAAGGTGGTGGGTTCAAGCCCAGTCCGGGCCTGCTAAACAACAATGACAACTGCAACAACAACAAAAAATAGCCAGGCATTGTGGCGGGTGCCTGTAGACTCAGCTACTCGGGAGGCTGAGGCAAAAGAATTGCTTAAGCCCAGGAGTTAGAGGTTGCTGTGAGCTGTGATGCCAACAGCACTCTAGTGAGGGCGACATAGTAAGACTCTGTCTCAAAAAAAAAGAAAAAAAAAAAGACTCATATCCAGGATATATAAAGGACTTCAATAAGTAAAAAACAGGCTTGGTGCCCATAGCACAATGGTTATGGCACCAGCCACGTAGACCAAAGGTGGTGGGTTTGAACCCGGCCCGGGCCAGCTAAACAACGACAACTGCAACAACAGAAAAAAATAGCTGAGTGTTATGGTGGGTGCCTGTAGTTCCAGCTACTTGGGAAGCTAAGGCAAGAGAATCGCTTAAACCCAGAAGTTTAAGCCCAACACTCTACCAAGGGTGACATAGTGAGACTCTGTCTCAAAGTAAAAAACAAACATATCAATTTCGTTTTAAATGGAAAGAGGACTCAAACAAGCACAAACAGACAACAGATACATGAAAAAGTGCCCAACCACCTTACCTATCAGGGAAATGCAAATTAAGGCTCGGTACCTGGGGCTCAAGTGGCTAAGGTGCCAGCCACATACACCTGAGCTGGCGGGTTCGAATCCAGCCCCAACTGCCAAACAACAATGACGGCTGCAACAAAAAAAAATAGCTGGGCATTATGGTGGGCACCTATAGTCCCAGCTACTTGGAAGGTGGAGGCAGGAGACTTGCTTGAGCCCAGGAGTTGGAGGTTGCTGTGAGCTGTGATGCCATAGCACTCTACCCAGGGCGATAGCTTGAGGCTCTGTCTCAAAAAAAAAAAAAAAAAAAAACATACGAGAATGTTTATTGCAGTTTTATTCCTAAGAGCCCATTACTGGAAACTACCCAATGTCATCAATGGTAAAATGGGCCAATGAGGCTCGGCGCCTGTAGCACAGTGGTTACAAGCATTGGCTACATACATCGAGGCTGGCGAGTTTGAACCCAGCCCAGGCCAGCTAAACAACAATGGCAACTGAAACAACAACAACAACAAAAAAAAAAATAGGCGTGTGCTGGGTGCCTGTAGTCCCAGCTACTGGGAGGCTGAGGCAAGAGAATTGCTTAAGCCCAAGAGTTGGAGGTTGCTGTGAGCTGTGACGGTACAGCACTCTGCTGAGGGCAGCATAGTAAGACTCTATCTCAAAAAAAAAAAAAAAAAGGTGGGTGGGGCTTGGCGCCTGTGGCTCAAGCAGCTAAGGTGCCAGCCACATACACCTGACCTAGCAGGTTCAGATCCAGCCCAGCCCGCCAAACAACAATGATGGCCACAACTAAAAAATAGCTGGGAGTTGTGGCGGGTGCCTATAGTTCCAGCTACTTGGGAGGCGGAGGCAGGAGACTCACTTGAGCCCAGGAGTTGGAGATGGCTGTGAGCTGTGACGCCATAGCACTCTACCGAGGGCAACATAGTGAGACTCTGTCTCAAAAATAAAAAAAAGAAGAATAGGCAAATGAATTGTGATACATTTGTACAGTGGAATACTACCCATTAATTTCAAACAAATGAATTACAGCTATATTCAACAAGATGTATTAATCTCATAAACAACATCGGGCAAAAGAAAGCATACACAAAAGAGTACATACTATATAATGCCATTTACATGAAGTTCGAGATCAGGCTAAACTAATTATTGTAAATTAGAATAATGGTTACCCCAGTCAGGGGATGCCCACAAAAGAGGATAGCTGAGGTGCTAGAAATATTGTGTGTCTTGATCTAGGTGATAGTTTCATTGGGGTAAAAATTCATCAAGTTGTTTAAAAATAGTTACTAAGACTTGACAAGCCCAGCTCTGGGCCAGGCTCCGTGCTGGCCCACAGTCCCCACCATGGTGAATCTCAGTCTGGTTCATCTTGGACAGCTGCCATTGTGGGTCACTTCTATAAACAGAGAAAATGGCCTGCAGTGGTCGTATTAATTTTCTGGGCTGTCATAACAAAGTACCATAAACTTGAGTGACTGGAACAACAGAAATTTATTGTCTCACAGTTCTGGGGGCTTATTAGTCTGAGATTAAGGTCCCAGCAGGGCCACATGATGAAAAAGAAACATGACAAAAAAGTGGAAAGTCAAGATTTAATCCAGGCTTCTCTCCTCACTTCTAGTAGCTCCTTGGCTGGTGGCAAATCTACCTATGTACCTATCTGTGTCCAAATCCCCTCCCTTTTATAAGAACATTAGTCATACTGGAGTGGAGGCCCAGCCTACTCCATTATGACCTTAACCAATCGAGTCTGCAATGATTTTATTTCCAGAGTTAGGTTTAGGTGCTAAGGGGTGAGATGTCCACATATGAATTTTGCAAGGGACATAGTTCAACCTATTGCAGCTGTGTTGTAAGCTATACTTCTCCTACAGTTCTCTAGCCCCGCTGGTGAAAGAGAAAGTGGCTTCTGGTGAATAGAAGGACAGATCAGAGACATGGCTCATAAAGTGGTGAAGTGCAGGACTAGGTTTGAATCTCAGCTTCTCACATAATGATAACAGCTAACCATTGGCTAAGCACTGATCAAGCAGGCGCCACACTCAGCATTTTACATATACCATGTTATCCATAAGCCTCGCAACATCACAACAGTGAAGCACACACCATCTCCAGTTTATGGATGAGGAAACTGAGCCTTGTAGCTTCCCAAAGAAACATGACCCAAAAAGTGGCAAAGTCAAGATTTAATCCCTGGGCTGGCTGGACACATGCCTGTGTCCCCAGCACTTTGGGAGTCCAAGGTAGGAGAATCACTTGAGGCCAGGAATTAAAAACCAGCCTGTGCAACATAGTGAAACTCTCATGTCTAAAACAAAATCAAACAAAATAGAAAACAGGGCTGACCCTATAGCCTTTTTGCTATAGGGGTACTCTGAGTCCCATTTCTGAACCTGTTTTCCTGGGTCTAAAATTGCACTAGAACAGAGTTGTTAGGGTTAAACAAGATACCTGACCATTTGGCACATGGTGTGTTCAGGCTAAGATTTTGTTTTTCTCTTCTCTGCACCTGTGCCCACAACAGGGTGTCATGTGAGTGGAGCCTTTCCAGTCACCTCAGTGCCTGTAGATCCATTATAGCAGCTGTGTGAGCTGTTGGGCAGGTGCCTGCCCCTCTGCTGCTGCCACTTGAATGCTTTTTCCTGGGATAGTGTGATTCATCTGGGTTTCCAGAGCAGGGGAACGGCCAGTAGTGAAGAAGTGCCCATTAAATGTGGAATGATGGGGTTGGTGAATGGATCAACATAGAGATGGGTGGAGGAGGAAGGCAAGAAAGGAAGGGTAAGTAGATGGTTGAAAGAAAGACATATGGAATGAACTGGATGAATGGAAGATTGGATAGATAGGCAGAAGGATGGATGTGGAGAGATGAAAGGGTGGAATCGTGGCTTGATGAACAGACGGACTAATAAATGGGTGACGTTTGAATGACAGATGGAGAGGATGGAACGATGGGCAGATGGATGAATGGACAAAGATTAGTAAACAATGAGTGGGAGGACAGACGAATGGACAAATGGAAGATTAAGCGGGATGATGGATAAACCAAAGAGCAGAAGGAGAAAGCAAGGCAGGTTGAGCAAAAAGGAACGTGCAGGAGAAAGAATGGGGTGGGTAGGGAAAGCATCACTACTGTGGTTTTAGGATGGTGTACGGGCAAGAAAGAGCCCAGCACGCAGGGCTTTTGCGTCCTTTCTTCACCAGAAGCTCGGCGCTTTACGCCCCATTCCTCCCTACTGTCGGGTGAGAGAGCCTGCGGGAGCTCCAGCGCCCGGAGTAGACCCGGGCTGAGGAAAAAGTGCGCAGCTAGATTCGGGCGGCGGCAGCCCCCGGCCTCACCCCGATAAGCCCCGCCCATGCTCGCTCAAACCCCGCCCCTCCCCGTCCCACCCCCAGGAGGCGGTGGCCCTGCGGAGCGCGGCTAGACTAGGAGACCCACACAGCTCCGGGAGCTCGCATCCCCGCGGGAGCCCAGGCCAGGTGAGTGCAGCCCGGGCGCGGGCTGGGGACGCGAGTGTGGGCGGGAGAGGAAGAGCGAGGGGATTATAGTGGGTGGAGACCTACCCGCCAGCTGTCCACCGCGCGGGAGTCGCACTCTCTCCTCCGACGCACCTGGGAGTCGTCCGCGACTGGATCCCGCGTCGACCTGGATTTGGGCCGAAGCCATTTCCAGTGACTCCTTCTAAGGTCCCCAAAGTTGTGTGAGCCTGTGCTTGCACCTCCCGCTGATGGGAGGCGTGGCCTCTGCTTCCCTAGCCGGCCCGCAGAATGAAATGCGGCGTTTCTGGGGCCCGCCGGCCATTGGAGTAGTGGCACTGCCGGATCCCGAACAGGCCCGAGAGGTTTTTTGCATCCAGCAGCCATTTACTGATGGCCTGCTTTGTGCCTGGCACTGTCGTAGGTGAACAAAACCCTCATGGAGCATGAGAACTAGGTTTGCAAAACTCTTGGGCATTGTACAGGTGGAGGAGCAGCCAGGGTTATCTGGGTCCTTCTCAGAGCTGCGCACACTGAGGTGCAGTGAGGTTTTAAGGATCTTGCGCAAGGGCATACCCCAGGAAGGGGTACCCTGAGGCCAGCTCCCAGCCCTAGCCACAAAAGTCATCCCCTTGGGAAAGAAAGACAGTGCTGGTCCCACAGACCTTTTCCCAGAGAGAGTTCTCTGGGTCTGGCTAGAAGAGAGCTCCACTCTGGGTGGCATTCTCTTCCTCCCCTGGAGGAATTAGGTCTATCCTCTATGATGACTCTGATTTGACCCTCCACTAAACCCGTAAATGTTAGTGCTTATGTAGGACATGACTGTATCCCTCACCCAGACTTTGGTCAGGAAAAATTTAAAATTTAAATTCAGCCCCAATTGCTGTCAGAATCCCTGCCCTATGATCACAGCCAGCAACAGCCATGGGACTTATCAGTTTATCAGTCACTCAACAAACACCTGTTCTGACATGCAGCCAGTATGTGCCATACAGGGCTGAGACACATCGCTCTGCATTGGTAGGGCCTGGTGCATAGCAGGCCCCTAGAACACACTTGCTGTTATGACGATGACAATAACCGGCCACTGTTCCAGCCACATGCATCCTTATGTAGAGTGGGAGGTCCGGGGGGTGGTGGTGACAGTGACAGCCTGGCTCACTTTAAGTCTACAGTGAGGATGACAAGATCTTCAGTGCTGTCACTCTAGGCCCATAGACCTGACCCTGAAGCTTGTAGGGAGCTTGAACACACCCTGTGGTGTCAGCCACCTGCACTACTGAGGGACCTGGGAGAACCAGGTGACAGGGCAGGGACACCTGTGTGGATCCTATGTGGGTTTTTCTCCCACCCCCACCCTCCTCCTCCTCATCTTCTCTCCCTCTTCTGGGACTTCCCCATCTTCTCAGTCAGAAAGCAGTCACCTCCCAGTCTGGTGAGATTCCCTTTGGTATAATGTGCTCTGTCTTCCTCTGGTACTACATGAGAACTGGGGTTTTAAGGTAGAAAAGTCTTACTCATGCAGTGTGACTTTGGGCCTCAGTTTACCCCAGCTATAAAATCCAAGGCTTGGCTGCCTTGTCTCTAACTCTGTACAAGAGGCAAAGCCACCCTGGAGGTTCTTGAGATTCTGAAAGGTACAGGTTCACTGGGAATTCAAAGGATCCCTAATTTCCACCTGGAGTTCCTCTCAGTCCTAGGGGTCTGATAATCTACATGACTTGAGAAAACTCTAATAAACATTCTTTATTCTGTTTTTCCCTACAGGTGAAGAGGGTTTCTGGGTCCACATGGCTTCCTAGAGGATGAAGCCCAACCCCACAGGCTCCTCCCCAGAGGCCTGCAAAGCTGCAGGCCAGGGCGAGAAGAGCTGTCCTGTCTGCCAGGCCTGTGGAAGCGTCTCAGGCCCAGGGTCTGGTGTAGGGTTGGGGTCTGGGCCTGGACCAGGGCCTGGTGCTATTCCAGGGTCTGGACTAGGGCCTCATGCTATTCCAGGACGTGGATCAGGGCCTGGTATTGTTTCGCTGGGGCCTGGGTCAGGACCTGGTGATGTTCCAGGACATAGATCAGGGCCTAGTGCTGTTCTGGAGCCCAGGCTGGGACCTCGTGCTGTTTTAGGGCCTGGACCAGGGCCTAATGTTCCAGGACGAGGGGAAGGATCTGGTGCTGTTCCGGAGCCTGGGACAGGACCTGGCACTGTTCCGGGTCCTGGACCAGGTCTGGGTCCTGGGCCAGGACCTGGGTCACTACCTGGGGCAGAGTCAGTGCCATGGCTTAGACGGGGATCTGGAACTGGTCTCAAAGGCAGTGAGTCAATGACAGCCCCAACACCAGCACTACAGCAGAAGACTCAAGCTGGACCTGCAGAGGCCCCTCAGCAGAAGGTTCTGGTGACTGGAGGAGGAGGCTACCTGGGCTTCAGCCTGGGTTCCAGCCTGGCCAGGCGTGGCACACCCGTCATTCTGCTCGACCTCCGCAGACCCCAGTGGGCACTGCCCACAGGGACTGAGTTCATCCAGGTGCCCTGGCCGGGAACCGGTGGTAGTTGTTAGGGACAGTGTCTGACTTGAAAGTAATGATATGCAGTATAAGAGCACAGGCTCTGGGGCCAGACCATGAGCTCTAACTCTAGCTGCAATATTTCCCAACTGGGTAGCTGTGGTTCACATCTCTTAGCCTCACTAACCTCATCCACAGACAGTAATAATATCTGCTTCACAAGGTCTCACAGGGAGTTGGCAGGGTGGTGCACATAAAACACTCCACACAGCCCCTGTGACCTAGAGTGCATGATAGGTCAGCTGGTGGTGCTGCTGTTGCCCTGCAGAATCGTCTAATACATCCTGCCCCACCAGCCTTTCCTGCAGAGGCCTGGCCTGGGCTGGGGGAGCAAATCAGGGACCAGGGAAGGTGCAGAGTTGTTAACTCTGTTGGCCTTGGACTTGACACCGTGCCCCCATCTTTTTCTTCTCTGTTTCAGGCTGATGTCCGAGATGAAACAGCCCTGTACCGTGCCTTTGAAGGGGTGGACTGTGTCTTCCACGTGGCCTCCTATGGAATGTCTGGTGCTGAGAAGGTGAGCCCCTCACATACAATGCTCAGAGTTGGGCAGAGTGGGGTTCATGTGCTGGCTATGCCCACCATGCCCCCCACCTCTGTATCACTCTTCACCTCCACCTGGAAGGATTTGGGCTCCTCCCAGCCTCTATCCTGCATCCATGAGACCAAATACAAGTTCTGCCACTTTCTAGCCGTGTGACCTAGGGCAAGTTAACTTAACTTCTCTGAGCCTCTCTTTCCTCATCTAGAATGCGAGAACATTCCTACTACTTGTATCACAACCTCTTCAGAAAGCAATGTGATAGTAGCTATCAAAACATACACTTTGACTCAGAAAGGGCACTTATTTGTGTATTTGCAGCATTGTTTTTAATAACAAAACACCAAAAGTAACCTAAATGCCCATCATTTGGGGACTGTTTAAATGTATTGTGTTGTACCCACACAATGAAATGAAATTCTCTGTAGCCATTCAAAACAGTGAGGTGACTCACCATGTGCTGATAATAGAACCATTTCCAAGGTGCAAATCAATATTCATATCCTTGTGTTTGTGTAAAACAAAAAGTTAGGGTAGATGTTTGTTTCTATACCCACACCTGTATATGTCCTGATATTATCTCTAGATTATCTCTAGAAACACACAGAACTGTTAACAGTAGTTGCCTCTGGGGAAGGAAAAGGAAGACTTTGAATCAGAAGTGGGAAGGAGGGTGGGGCCTTGGTGTGTGCCACACCTTCTGGGGGCAAGACATGATTGCAAGAGGGACTTTACCTAACAAATGCAATCAGTGTAACCTGGCTTATTGTACCCTCAATGAATCCCCAACAATAAAAAAAAAAGTGGGAAGGAAATTTCCTTTTCACTGTCTACCCTTTTTACTGTTTGAATTATTTTTAATCCTGTGATTATATTATCTATTAAACAAAAAACACTGCAAGAAAATTAAATATAGCTTAAAAATAAGAAGAGAACTCACCTCTTGGTGTTATAAGGATTAAACGAGATCAGAGATCAGGAAGCTGTCACCCTGTTCCTAGTTCACAGAGGCCTCTCCATGGCCCAGTCATTTTGGGTTTTCACAGCCCCCTCACTAGGGCACAGCCAGCATCACCATGTCCATCTCATATCATGGACAGGGAAACTGAGGCTTTGAGCACAGAAAAATAATCCAGCTGGTCTGAGTTCCTCTTCTGTGCCAAGCACTGTACCAGGTCCTTCCAAGGATCTTATTTAATCCTGTGACCACCCAGAGGCTCAGCCCTCAGTGACAGATGAGGGAACTGAGGGCCAGATAGGGGACAGAGCCTTCACTGACCACCCAGGGAGATGATGGCACAGCTGGGCACACTCACTGCCTGTGGCCTCTCAGGACCCCTGCCTCTGAGCTGGACACTCTGCTACCCTGGCCCTGCCTAATTCTAAGCCCAGCCCTCCAGCCTCAGCGATGAAGCACGACTTTACCACTTCCGTCTTGTCTTTTAGCTACAAAAAGAGCAAATTGAGTCTATAAATGTCGGAGGCACCAAACTAGTGATCAATGGTAGGCGCTTAGAGCCACGTGTGAACTGTTGTGTGCTTCCTCCTTCTCTCCCCTCTCCTGCTGCAGGCCCAGCTCCTGGGGACAGGGTTGGGGGACAGAGGTGGGACCCTCCTGACTACTCCTGCAGAGGGCCCTGCATAGGGTGTGACAGTAAGGCCTCAATGTGTCTGGGAACACAGGGTGCAGAGTGGGCACTCAGGGTTTAGGGGCTGGGAAGAAGAAAAGTTACCAAAGCAGCAAAATAGAAGGCCTATGCCTGGGCTCTCTGGGTATGTCCTGTCTTGTTCTGCACCCCATTTTTCTCTCTGGTTCTAGAGTGTCTTTTTTCTATGTCCTTCTCGAGTGAGACCTTCTTCTGACCTGTCCCTAGTGAGGTAGAGCAGAGGCTAAAGCCTCACTAAGAAAGAATAAGGAGCAGGCCCGGTGGTCAGGGCCTCAGTAAGCAGGAATTTGTCCTACAGCCCAAGTTAAGGGCAGGAGGCCCTTCTCTCCCAAGCAGCTCTGGATTTGGGTAGGGTCCAGGGGCCATGATGTGTGAAGATGGGGTAGAGATCTGTGGGTTCACCCAAGAGGTCCCTGTGGGCACCTCACCAGCCAACTCCCTTCTCACACTCAGCCCCATGTGTGTCTTTTTGCATGTGTGTGTGTGTTTGTGTGTGTGTTACTATTTGCACCTGTCTCTGCAGTCTGTGTTCGCCGGCGGGTTCCAAGGCTCATCTACACCAGCACTGTCAATGTTGTATTCAGTGGGAAGCCCATAGAGCAGGGCGATGAGGACTCTGTGCCATATTTCCCGTTGGACAAGGTACTTGGCTTCCAGGAGAGGTGGGTGGGGCCAATGGGCCTGGACCCACAGCCCAAAGGGCAGGGATGGATGAAGTCAGAGTCTACTTCACAACTTTGTGTGAGTCCCAAGAGGAAGGGGACCCTCTCAAACCTGGGTGGCACAAGCCTGCTCCTGTTTCAGCTAGCCATGCCCACGGGGGTTTTGAAATCAGACAAGCCTGCCTTGAGTTCTCACCTGGCCACTTTCTACCCATGTTACCCTAAGCACGTCACTGAGGTCTCTGAGCTACTGTTTCTTCATTGGGACATATCACTATTGCCTTGGGGTTGTGAATAGCAGGAGATGAGATGATGCATAAGCAGTAAAGGGTGACATAAGTCATTCACCCAGTGCACATCCAGCCTTGGTGTCACAGGCAGGCATTTGGGGCTGGCAGGAGCCTCCCCGAGTCAAGGAGCCCTGGTCCTTGTTGCTCTCTGAGCCTAGTGCTCCTGTGAGCCTGCGAGGAGACATACCCTCCTCCCACCCACAGGGAGAGGAGGGGCAGTAGGGCAGGCCCAGGGCTTCCATATCCCAGTGGGAATCCCCAGAGTCTAGTCCCTGTGTGGTCTGAGGGCAAGTGCAGCCCTGAGGACCAGGTCAGGTGAGTGTTGCCAGCAGTATTACTGACTCCTGTCTGGTGGCTCTGTTCTGCTTGTCCTCTGGCAGCACATGGACCACTACTCCCGAACCAAAGCCATTGCTGACCAGTTGACCCTCTTGGCCAATGGGACACCTCTCCCAGGCAAGTATCATTTGGTTCTGTTCACCCAAATGCACCTGAACTGCTGCTGGCCCCATGGTATTTGTGTGATTCCAGCATTTGGCTGACGTGTGTCAGACCCCGCCTTACTGCCTTCCAGAGGACCAGTCCAGGGCTGTGGCCATTCAGCATTCAGCAGGTTCTGAGCACCTGTCATGTACCAGTGCCCTGCCAGGGATACACACTGAAAAAGACCCAGTGACTGACCTCATGTCGCCCACAGTCTCTGTGCTAGGCTAACCCTCTAGGCTAGCTAACTCTCTAGGCTAACCCAAGTCTAGCTGTCTCTGTGGTGCACAGGAGTGAATGCAGATTTAGGGGTCCTCTTTAGATAAAAGAGTACAAAGTTATGAATATGGATGAGATATAATGGTTTGAAAGGGCTGTGTAAGGGCTCTTCAATAACTTTCCAGAAAAATCTCCCAGCTGCCTTATAATAAGGCAATATGTTGCCTCTTCTGGTTATAGGGAATAATAGAATACGGACAGTCCATATTTATTGAGTGCTTACTATGATACATGCCAGGCCCTATTTTGCATGCTAATTTTATGTGCAAAATTATCATGAACTCTTCACAGTATCTCTATTAGGTAAGAAACTTAGGCATCTCTTGTTTTCCAAACTTAAGAGCCAAATCTATTTAGATAAATTCCTTGCTATCCAGGGCGGCGCCTGTGGCTCAGTCCGTAGGGCGCCGGCCCCATATACCGAGGGTGGTGGGTTCAAACCCAGCCTCGGCCAAACTGCAACCAAAAAATAGCCGGGCGTTGTGGTGGGCACCTGTAGTCCCAGCTACTTGGGAGGCTGAGGCAAGAGAATCGCTTAAGCCCAGGAGTTGGAGGTTGCTGTAAGCTGTGTGAGGCCATGGCACTCTACCGAGGGCCATAAAGTGAGACTCTGTCTCTACAAAAAAAAAAAAAAATTCCTTGCTATCCAAATTAATACTATTTGTTTTCTGAAATTCAGAAACTAAAAAAAATCAGATAACTTGGTTTCCCTTCACTATCAAAATCATCTAAACTTGAGAGCCAGGTGGATTTGGGAAGCAAAGGATGCTTAAAATTAGAATCCCTGACTTACAGGGAGAAAAATAATACTGATGAACTGACTTAGCTCAAGATCACACAGCTGTTAGATGGTAGAGGTAGAGCTGTTAGGTGTTAGGATTTGAACTCTATGAGAGCACCCAAGGTCTAACCACTGTGCCACTCTACAGTCCCAGCTGAGCAGGTGCTTGAGTGTGGGATCTTTTCCCTAAAATCTTCCCCAGTTTCTCATCACTTTAGGCTAATCAGGCCTGGTCCCCTGATACCAGTGGGAATGTCCAGCTGAGTTTTCTCAGGGTTTGAGCCTGGATAGTTGAATTCTCTTCTCTAACTGGGGCCTTCCCCAGCTGGACCAGCAGCCTGTGTGCTAGACACCTAATCCTCTGACCAAGAATTATTTATGTGAGCACCCCCACTTTCCATAGTTGGGAGAGTCATGGATACCCTGGGCCCAACCCCTCTGTGAAGTGGCTGCCCAGTGCCCCACCTGCTAATGTCAGCTGCAATCTGACCATCCCTCACTGTGCCCAGGTGACCCAGAGTTTAAAATTAGGTGCAGGCTGAAAACTTCACCAGATACCTGCTTTCCAGGAGTCCAGCCATGATCACCCTGGTGATTGCCACTCCTTACTACCCCAGCTGGTCCCAGAGACTGTCCTAATTCAGGGATTCTAATTTGAAGCATCCGTCACTTCCTAGAAGGGCCCTGGTCCAGGCAGGGAAATGATGTCATTTTCTTTTTTACAAGGACTCTGTTGGTTGCTGGAGGTAGGAAAGGGGCTGTAGAGAGACTTGTTTGCTCAGTGCTTTTCACATTACAAATCAAGATTTATTAGTGAGAAGAAATCAGCTTAGGGAGGTGGGCGCGGTGGCTCACACTTGTGATCCCAGCATTTGGGATGCTGAGGCGAATGGATTGTCTGAGCTCACAGGTTGGAGACCAACCTGAGCAAGAGCAAGACCCTGTCTCTAAAAATAGCTGGGCTCTGTGGCAGGCACCTGTAGTCTGAGCTGCTTGGGCAGCTGAGGCAAGAGAATCGCTTTAGTCCAAGAGTTTAAGGTCGCTGTGAGCTAAGACACCACAGCACTCTACCAAGAGTGACCAAGTGAGACTCCATCTCAAAAAAGAAAGAAAAGAAATCAGCTTTTTAGGGCAATTTTGACTAACATTTTTATTTGGAATAAACAGAAAACACTGCTGCATCACATATAATAGGGACAGTTATGGTTATGTGAGACTTTATATTGATTACAGAATTGTACATATGTTCTGAGTCTTTTTTTTTCTTTTGAAACAGAGTCTCACTATGTCACTCTCAGTAGAGTGCTGTGGCATCACAACTCACAACAACCTTAAACACTTGCGTTAAGCGATTCTCTTGCCTCAGCCTCCCAAGTAGCTGGGACTACAGGCACCCACCACAACACCTAGTTATTTTTTTGTTGTTGTCATTGTTGTTTGGCAGGCCCAGGCCAGGTTCCAACCTGGCAGCTCTGGTGTATGTGGCTGACGCCCTAGCCGCTGAGCTACAGGTGCCGAGCCTGTTCTGGGTTATTTATATGATGTTAATTTCTTACTGTGGATCTTAGGCTGAAAAGTTTGAAGGCCACTGAGTTGAATTATGTTGGCTGGGAGGATGAAGGGATGCCCTTTGCATTAACCCAGTCAGGTGTCCTCTGCAGAGGGAGGCACTCTGGTTATCCAGCTGAGAGGGCACCTCATCTTCCCTGATTCCAGTGGCTGGACAGAGGTCAGCAGGCCACAGCAATAACTGAGAGTGATTGCATCTTGGGAACCTCCCAGTTTTTAATGTTCTCAAAGCAAAGAAAATGACAAACGTTTGAGGTGATAGATACGCTAATTACCCTGATTTGGTCATTACACATTATATACATGTATACATGTATCACTCTATATCCCATAAATAAGTACAACTTTTACATGGCAACTAAAAATAATAAAAGAAAAAAGTCTTAAATGAATTATGGGAATAAACTGGAAATTTTGTCAGCATTCTTAAGACTTAAAAGAGACAGCCCCTCAGTCTGGACTCTTAGACATCCACGGGAGACATGTGCACCCCCTTCCACCCTTGAAGAGAATTGGGAAGCCCTGGACCAGGCTCTGTTGTGGTCTGGGCAGCTCTGTGGGACAGAGTAGTGAGAGGGGAGCAGACTCGCAGGCTGTGTGTGATGGCTGTAGTCTCTTCCTTCCAACCTTCATTGTTGGGAAAGTGTAACTAACAGCTGCCACCACTTCTGAGGCATTCATTTTCCAGGTGAGAAAACCAAGAAAGCTGAAAAACAGGGTTTATTGTTAGTCTTTCCCCATGATTAGTGGAAAAGGCTTGGGCTTCCAGACCTCATCTCAGGTCCCCCATGCTAAACTGTGTGGCTGGAAGCAAATCATATCCCTTCTCTGAGCCTTTGTTTGTTCATCTGTAAAACAGGCTAATAACAGCTCCCCCCTCACAGGGTTGCCTTGAGGGGGAAAAAACAATCCCAGCTTCCCAGAGTGTCAGGAACATAGTAGGACCTCTCTGACAGTCCTTATCTATTAAGTATCTATAGATAGTTCTTACCTATTAGATTAAGACGTCTCCTGGTCCTTATCTAACTGAGGATTAGTAAAGGGAAAGCCCAAGCTATGGTGTGAGGGAGTGTGGATCTGGGTGCATCTGTATAATGGGCACAGTGGGACTTTTGGGGAGTGGAAGGAGATCACAGTAATGTACTTGGGTCTTACCTCTGCTATTGGCCTGTGGGTACTGTGAAGACGGACCGTTTCTTGGTCATTCTTAGATTCTTAGCAGTAGGGTGGGGGCAGGGGGCGAGTGGGGCTCTGAATAGCGTTGAATGATTGACTGACTGAAAGGAACAACTAACTGAATTCAGAGACCCCAGAGCTGGTCTCCTCTAACCTGTCTGGGTAAGGAATGGGAGATGTGGGCAGCCTGTCTCTCCCTCTTCTGGCTGAGCTGCTCTTGCCCTTGCCCAGGCTCCTGACTGCCCTCCTCTGTGTCCTAGGAGGAGGCACTCTTCGGACATGTGTGCTCCGGCCCCCAGGGATCTATGGCCCTGAAGAGCAGAGGCACCTGCCCCGTGTGGCGGTATGTCGCCCCACCCTCCCAGAACACAGGCACTGCGTCAGTCTCAAAGCAGAACATCCTGCGCTTGGGGCCCTCAGTTCTGGGAGATGCCCCTTCCAGGAACAGAGCTCTCAGTATGTGCCAGCCAGGCCCAGGTAGAGGAGACATGGAACTGTGACCTGAAAGAGACAGAAGGGAGCCTGTTGCCACCACTCGCATGTGGGGACCCTGCAGGCTGGATGGTTCACTCATGCTGGCAGCACAAGAGTCATACAGAAAACCTTGCGCTAGAGAAACCAGTGCCAGGAGTCTAGTGCTCTAGGCTCTGTCCTCAGATTTCTCATGGTTGGTCAGAGAAACAGGGCAACAGATGCCACAGTCACAGCCTCGGTGAGGTAAGTGCTGTGTAGAAGGGAAATAAAGAAGATGGGCCTGGAAGGAGAGCTTCCAGGTGGACTTCCTGGAGGTGGAGAAGCCTGTGCTGTGTGGAAAGAGAAGGAATCAAGGAAACTGGGTTGTAGAGAGAAGGTAGGACAAACAGAGGAGGCAGTGTGGTCACAAACCTGGAAGTGAGAAAGATTGTGATCATTTTAGGAAGCAGAGCTGATCTGGGAGTGCGTGGTCCTGGGGGCCATAGAGAGTGATTAGGGAGTAGAACTCCGGTCTGCAGTGTCAAAACACTCTTTTGTTGGAGCTGCCTTTTTTGTTTGTTTGTTTGTTTAATTAACTGGATTCTCAAAGGATGTGGCATCAACCCAGTGACTCTCTCCTTTATTTATTTATTTATTGTTTCAACAAATACTTACTATGTGCCTGGCACTGTTCTAGGTTTAGGGACAGATCAGTGAACACAACAGATACTTCCTAACTTTCTGGGGCCTGTCTTCTCACATGGGACTAGATAATAAATAGTAACCATGTTAAGTTATAAGGTGTGTTCAAAGGTGCCACACACCATGGAGAAGAGGGAAAAGTAGAGTCGGGTGAGGGTATTGGGCTTGCTGCACAGTCAGGGGAGGTGACATTTGAGCATCTCCTGGACAGAAGTGATAGAGTGCATCACGCAGGTGTTTCCAGGGGCAACAGCTCGCTCAAAGCCCTGAGATGGGAACCTGCTCACATTCAGGAGAGGCATGCAGTCAGGAGGAGGTAATGTTGCAGAGTAGCTGAGGCCAGGTCAGGAGAGGTCTGTAGGCCGGTGTCAGGACTATAGCTGCCAGCGTGGCAGGATGGGTGCCCTGGTAGGCTCTGAGCCAGGAGGAGGCATGACCTTACTTAGCATTTAAAAGGAAGCCCCTGGGCCAGACATAGTGGCTAGTGCCTATAATCCCAGCATTTTAGGGAGCTGAGGCAGGAGGATCACTTGAGGCCAGGAATTTGAGGCCAACCTGGGCAACATAGCAAGACTCCATCTCTATAAAAAATTCATGCCCAGTAATGGTCTGAAAAAAATAATTTTTTTAAAGGATACTCCTGGCTGTGCAGAGAATAGGCCCCAGGGCTGAGAGTGAGAGAGGGAGACCAGTTAAGAAGCTACTGTGGGGTCTAAGAGCAGGATGAAGGTAGCAGTCAGGGTGGTAAGGAGTGGACAGATTCTGGACATTTTTGTTTGTTTTTTTAGAGACAGAGTCTCTTTATCACCCTGGGTAGAGTGCCGTGGCGTCACAGCTCACAGCAACCTCCAACTCCTGGGCTTAAGCGATTCTCTTGCCTCAGCCTCCCAAGTAGCTGGGACTACAGGGGCCCGCCAGAACTCCTGGCTATTTTTTTGCTACAGTTTGGCCAGGGCCGGGTTCAAACCTGCCACTCTCGGTATATGGGGCCGGCGCTGTACCCACTGAGCCACAGGTGCCGCCCAATTCTGGACATATTTTAATAGTTGAGCCACCTAGATTAGCAGGTAGGTTGGATGCAGGATGTGAGAGAAACGAAGGTTGAAGGCAGCTCCAGGGTGTTGACCCGAGTAGTAGAATGAACTCAGCAGTGAGCTGGGAAGGAGGGAGGAATGGATGCTCCCTGGTAAATTGAGTTGTCTATTAGACACCAGGTGTTGATGTCAGGAAGGCAGCCAGGGACCCATGAGTCTGGGGCTGGGGGTCCTGGCCTGGAGCTAGAAGTCTGGGAGCCATCAGCCAATAGATGGACCGTGAAGTCACTCCAGGCTTGACCAAGACTATGTTGATCACCTTTTCCCCTCCACCAGAGCCACATCAAGAGGAGGCTGTTCATGTTCCGATTTGGGGACCGCAGGACACGGATGAACTGGGTTCACGTGAGCAATCTGGTGCAGGCACACATGCTGGCAGCTGAGGCCCTCACTGTGGCCAAGGGCTATGTGGCTGTGAGTCTCTTGAGATGCACCTCTTACCCCAGGGCTGCAGCAGTCAGTGGGTCCATCCCCATCCCAAGAACATCACTGGCCCACTCAAGATTTCCCCCAAGTGGAAGCTGTCTGGCAGGGCCGGTGGCCAAGGGAAGCTTGGGGGAGGGGTCCTTTATAGAGCATCTTTAGTTCTGCACAGAGACTCTGTGAGGTAGGTGTTAGTGATCCCAGAATAATAGTCACCAAATGCTAAGCAAATGTCCCGTTTATCTTCACAACAGCCCAAAAGGGAGATTCCCTAATTGTCCTCTGTTTCTCAGATAAAGGAATGGAAGTACCGGGAAGTTAGCAATATGTTGAGATCACACAGCTAGTTAGTGTAGTGGCCCCAGGATTCACAGGGAATGGCCCAGCTCTGTCCCCAGGCTGCTCAGGAGGACCAGGGCTTGATCCACTGCCTGGAGCCACCTGAGGGGTGGAGCAGGACCGGTGAGCAGGTGCCTGACTGACCCCTCCTGTGTGTCCCCTTCAGAGTGGGCAGGCGTACTACATCAATGACGGGGAAAGCGTCAACCTCTTTGAGTGGATGGCCCCGCTGGTAGGTGCCCCACCCACCCGCTGTCACCCTGAATGGGAATTCTAGAATCCCGGTGTTCTCTTCCTGTCATCCTTTCCAACTTCCAAAAATTAAGTTTTCACAATGAAAATCAGCTCCAGCTACATTGGAACTAGGTGATGGAGCTGGAGCTGCCCATTGGGGAACCACATGACCCCCTACTTTGCCACCACTCCCTTCCAGTCTCTTCCCAACTTGTGCTGGTGTCCAGCCCTGAGGACTGTTTGCTGTGACCCACCACACTATGTGTCAGGCTCCCAGGAGGTTCATGAAAGGAAGGTGGACCCAGGGAGGTGTTTGGCCCTGGGGAGTTCTGCACTACAGCCCCTCCCAGAAAACCCCCTCCTCTCTGAGCAGTCAGCCATCTTTACCTTCACCTTCTGGGAGCCAGGCCTGCCTGAAAGGGGCAGACCTGAAAGCCCCAGCTGGAGCACATGTCCTCACTGCTCAGCTAAAAGCCCCAGCTGGAGCACATGTCCTCATTGCTCAGCTCAGAGCTGCTCTATAGGCCAATGATTTTTTCTTTTTTTTTTTTTTTTTTTTTTTTTGAGACAGAGTCTCACTATGTTGCCCTGGGCAGAGTGGTGTGGTGTTACATCTCACAGCAACCTCAAACTCTTGGGCTTAAGCGATTCTCTTGCCTCACCCTCCCAAGTAACTGGGACTACAGGCGCCTGCCACAATGCCCAGCCATTTTTTTGTTGCAGTTGTCACTGTTGGTTAGCTGGCCCGAGCTGTGGTGTATGTGGCCGGCGAATCCACCAGCCTGGGTGTATGTGGCTGGCGCCATAACCACTGTGCTACAGGCAACGAGCCTAGGCCAGTGATTTTCTACAGTGTGCCATGAGAGGATCTTAGGTATGCCACAAAAATTTTTAAAGATCATTAATTTACTTTCAAATGAAATTCAAAGTACAGTAAGTATATTCTTTTTTCACTCTTTTTTTTTTTCTTTGATCAACATAATATAAGTGTGCCATGGAAGTTTAATTGTAGGTTCAAGTGTGCTATGAGATAAAAATGGTTGAAAAACACTGCTCTAAACTGTGGCCCAGACCCAACCTGACTCAAGCCCACCAGGTGTTGTCTTTTCTTTTTTTTTTTTTTATTTTTGAGACAGAATCTCACTATGTCACCCTTGGTAAAGTGCTGTGGCATCACAGCTCACAGCAAACTCCACCTCTTGGGCTTAACCGATTCTCTTGCCTCAGCCTCCCAGATTGCTGGGACTACAGATGTCCATCACAACACCCAGCTATTTTTAGAGACGGGGTCTTGCTCTTGCTCAGGCTGGTCTCAAACCCGTGAGCTCAGGTAATCCACCCACCTCGGCCTCCTGGAGTGCTAGGATTACAGGCATGAGCCACTGCACCCGGCAAGGTGTTGCCTTTACCTCTCAGCTCTTGCAACCACAGAGGTTTGGTTTTGTTTAAATAACAGCCTTATTGAAACATAATTCACATACGTTACAGTTCACTTGCTTAAAGCATACAATTCAGTGGGTTGTCAGTATAGTCACAGAGTTGCACAGCTGTCACCATAATTGATTTTAGAACATTGCATCCTCAAAAAAAAACAAAACAAACAAAAACCTGCAGCTTTTACTAATTCCTGCCCTTTACCCCAACACCCTCCTCATCCCCAGCAACACTAATCTACTTCTTTCTCAGCTTTGCCTCTTCTGGACATTTCCTATCAGTGGAATCAGACAATACAAGGCATTTTGTTCAGTTTCTTTCACTTAGTTTTCAAAGTTCATCCACGCTGTAGCATGTATCATATCAGTACTCTATTCCTTTTTATTGCCCAAGCAATGCCGTATTCTATTCTATGGATATACCACATTTTGTTTTATCCATTCATCAGTTGATAGAAATCTGGGTTTTCCCATTTTGTGGCTATTATGAATAGGGCTGCCATGAACACTCATGTACCTGTCTGTGAACATGTGTTTTCCTTTCTCTAGATATGTAATAGGAGTGGAATTGCAGGGCTATATAGTAACTCTGGGTTTAACCTTTTGAGAAACTGCCAGTTTCTAAAGTTTTCTAAAGTGGCTGCATTATTTCACTTGTTATCACCAGTGTCAGGGGGTTTCAAAACATTTCTCCACATCCTGCTTCCCCTTATAACTGTCTGTCTTTTTGACCTGGAGAGTTTTTATATAAGTGAAGAGCTCGGTTTATCCTGTGCTGGCCCATCTCTGCATGCATCTGCTACCACCCTCCACTCACATGCTGAGGTGTTGTGTTTTTTTTTTTTTTTTTTTTTTGGAGACAGTCTTACTATGTCGCCCTTGGTAGAGTGTTATGGTGTCACAACTCCCAGCAACCTCCAACTCTTGGACTTAAGTGATTCTCTTGCCTCAGCCTCCCAAGTAGCCGGGACTATAGGTGCTTGCCACATGCCTGGCTATATTTTTTGTTGCAGTTGTCATTGTTTGAATCCCTGGGCTTGATTCAAACCCACCAGCCTGGGTGTATGTGGCCAGCGCCCTACCCACTGAGCTACGGGCACTGCCTGTTGCATTGTTCTTGAATAGCACAAAAGTTAATTCTTGAAAAATCAGATTCTACATAAGTGCCTTGGAGTGTCGCTAGGTATAGGCAGATGTTAAGTATAACTTAATAATGTGAATGAGCCCAAGTTCAATTCCTACTTGAGTTGTCTGGGCTAAGGTATGGATTTCATTTCAAGACCAGCACAGGCCTGGGCCTAGCCGTAGGTCTGCCCCCTTGAGGCAGGAGGTATCTCTGTTGGTCCTGGGCTAGAAGGAGCCTATGGCTTTTTACAGCAGCCCTTGAATGACCTGTTGTCATCTCAGGGCATGTTTCCTTGCAGTTTGAGAAGCTGGGGTACAGCCAGCCCTGGATCCAGGTGCCTACTTCCTGTGTTTACCTGGCAGGTAAGGAAAGGAGCATGTGTATTAAAGCACTCCCTGTGCCAAGTGTCACCCAGGATAGGGACTAGGATGAGGTCTATGAGGCACAAAGGGCACAAAATTTCAAGAGGCCGTGCAGGTGTCCCAGCCTGATCCTGAATTTGCAAGGTCCCAGGAGAAAGTGTCTCCTTAAATCTCATGCCTTAGCCACGTCATTCCCTCCTCCCTGTCCCAACCCTATCCCACTTGCAAGGCAGTATGATTGGACCCCTTTTAAAGGGGTGACTGAGGAATGGCCAACTCCCCGTGGCCTTGCTGGAAGGCACCATACCTCAAGAGAAGTCCTGGTCACCCTAAGGTCACCCTGAAGTTAAGGCTGCTTTTGGATATGTGGAGGCTCCATTTTGACACTAGATTCTCCTCTAGGCCCTGAAGGCCAGTCTCTGACCTCTTCTCCCACCCTCAGTACTCTGCTGCTGGCCTCCTCCCACTGGAGTGCAGAGCAGGCATCAGGCATGACATGACCATTCTGTAGCAACAGGTGCACCTCAATGACAAATTGTTGTGTTTCTGGAACTCTTTCGCTAGATCTTCTACATTTTAAATGCATTGAGATGCTTGCCATCAAAAGCAGGGGCTTGCAAACATGTGCTCCCAGTCCTGGATGATGGCACTTGTGAAAGGTTGTATATGCTTCTCTGTTCTCAGTGTGCTCACTGCAACTCAGAGCTTCTCAGCCCAGGCTGCACACTAGAATTAATTGGGAACTTTTTTTTTTTTTTTTTTTTGTAGAGACAAGAGTCTCACTTTATGGCCCTCGGTAGAGAGCCGTGGCCTCACACAGCTCACAGCAACCTCCAACTCCTGGACTTAAGCGATTCTCTTGCCTCAGCCTCCCGAGTAGCTGGGACTACAGGCGCCCGCCACAACGCCCGGCTATTTTTTGGTTGCAATTTGGCTGGGGCCGGGTTCGAACCCGCCACCCTCGGTATATGGGGCCGACGCCTTACTGACTGAGCCACAGGCGCCGCCCTAATTGGGAACTTTTCAAATGGAGAAATGCCTCCATCAGGATCCCCGAGAAATGCGGGGAGTGTATGGGAGGGAAGCATCAATATTTTCTTTTTTTTTTTTTTGTAGAGACAGAGTCTCACTTTATGGCCCTCGGTAGAGTGCTGTGGCCTCATACAGCTCACAGCAACCTCCAACTCCTGGGCTTAAGCGATTCTCCTGCCTCAGCCTCCCAAGCAGCTGGGACTACAGGCGCCCGCCACAACGCCCGGCTATTTTTTGGTTGCAGTTTGGCCGGGGCTGGGTTTGAACCCACCACCCTCGGTATATGGGGCTGGCGCCTTACTGACTGAGCCACAGGCGCCACCCCATCAATATTTTCTAAAGTGGTCCAGTGTGCAGCCCAGGTAGAGAACTGTTGCTCCAACCTCTTCTCTTACTCAACAGAGAACACTGGAATAGAAGTGAAAGAAATTTTTATAATAACTTTGAATCTGCTCAGACTTATTTAAAAACTTGTCCTTTACTATTAATAACAAGTTACTTATTCACAGCTAAGCAACGCACTCCAGCCTGAGGTGCTGATTTAATCCATTGGCTTTTGCAAAGTGACCCCTAGAAGAGCAAATAAATGCCCCAATTGATTTGTCCCCGAGGGTTTCCCTGCTTCCCTGCATTTTGCTGAAGTGAAGCCCCTGGTCACAGCCCCTCCTTCTCGCAGCCGCAGTGATGGAGCATCTGCATCTGGCCCTGAGACCCATCTGCAGTGTCCCTCCGCTGCTCACCCGGAGTGAGGTAAGTGGGCCATTGCCACAAGAAACCCCACACTCTACCATGCTGCCCCTTCTTTACCCCTCCCCCACCCACTCCCACTACTCCTTACCCCTTTGACACCATGATTAGGTGCTTGTCTGAGGTCTCAGAACTTTCCATGTGGGCCCAAAGCTGGTGCAACTTCCATTATAATCACCCTAATCTCTGGGCTTTTGCTGAGGCTGTGCCCTCTTGGTCTGAAATGTGACAGTGCTGAGCCCATCTCTCATCCCTGTTATTTCATTCATAAGCAGCTTATCTTTCCAGCCAGACTGGAGGCTGTCAAAGGCGAGTTCATGACATTCACGTTTTTGAATGCCATCAATACCACTAACTCTCAACACACATACACACAGAGCCTGCTGGTCCTAAGCTTAGGTCATGCTTACTGAATAAGTACATGTTAAGTGCCTACTGTATACAGAACACTATTCTCATAATAATAATGATGCACGTATTTGCTTAGTTAAAAGAGAAGACTTTTGAATTGCAGATTGTAAATAGTAAGACAACAGGTGGCATTTGTTTTTATTTCAAAATTGTTCCAGTGCACTGACCCATTTGATGTTCTCTGACACCCTGCTGAGTTAGGATGGGATGAAAGATTATGATCTCCATTTCATGATGAGAAACTGAGGATTAGAGAAGTTAGTGATTTGCCCAAGGTCACACCATATTGGAATGGGCTTCAGACTCCAAGTCCAGTCCTCTCTAACCCAGGGAATGGCAGGGAGAGGGAGGGTTGTAGAATTGTAGAATGGGCCCCCAGGAAGCAGTTACCTATGGTTTCTCCTTTGAGCCACCAAGACTATTAGAGAAGAGAGAATAATGACAATAGTGACTATCTATTGATATGTCAGGTACTGTGCTTTATGTCCGTTAACCTTCATTACTACTCTCAGTTGTAGATTCTATTATCATCTCCCTTTTCAGAGGAGGAAATTAGATAGTGAAATAACCTGCCTGTGATCACTCACTTAAGTGGTAGAGCTGGGATTCAAACCTAGACCTAAATGATTTCTAGCTTAACCACTAGCTTGTAAAATGCATCAGGAATCACATCCCTATGAAATAGCTGCCCAGGTGCTGCTAAGCTGTGGTCAGGGACTTGGCTCCCCTCAGTCTTGTCTAAATTCTGGGTTTCCTTGTTCAGCTCAGGAGCAAAGAACCTTTAGCTGCGGAAGTTTCTCCGCTATGGCTCAGGCATCCTCTGCTGGTCAGTCTGACACATCAGCCAGCCCTCTAGTTTTGACTCTATTATTATATAGCCTGTCATTCATTTAACCTTTTTTGAGCACCTACTGTGTACCAGCTACTGTGCAGAGCAGCAGAGACAAAAAGACTAAGTCCTGAGATGTAACAGTCCAAATGGGAAGACATCTCTTTCACCAGGCAACTCAAAACATTGTAATAAGAGCTATACTAGGGAAATTTCAAGGAACTTTGGAGCACACAGAAGGGGCACTTACGTCAACTCTGAAGTCAGGGAGGCTTCCCAAAGGAGGTGACAGCCTGAGATCTGAGAACCCTGTGCCCAGGGACCCTGTTTATCTTATCTTGGGCCCTAACTTATCTCGGCTGGAGTAAACCTACAGGTACCCTCCTCAAAGCCCTGCATTTACTGGCTGAGGCAAACAAGACAAACTAGCTTCTCTCCTTACTCCCGCAAGCATCCATGACCAGGGGTTGGTCCTCAAGGACTGTTTCAGTGCCTTGGCAGAATCAAGCCACTGGTTTACTCATCCCCAGGGTCTGCCTGAGGAACAAGAGAAGAAAGGAGGGTACAGGCTCCAGCATAACAGGGAAGAAATTTAAGCTAGACTCTGGCTCCCCTGTGTGATCCTGGGCAAGCCACTCAACTCTGACCTTCATCCAAATATGCAAGGAGGGGATTGTCCTAGTACCACCTCAGAAGAGTAAGTAAGGTATAGAAAGGATTTAACCCTGGACCAAATGCAGAGTGTGTGCAATTGATAGCTGTCATTATTACCGGTGGACCCCAGGCCATCTGGCAACTCTGCATATGGCAAACCCAGCCCAGACCCTGGGGAGTAATCAGCTCGGCAAAAATGAATTCCTCTCTTAGGGAAGCTTAATTACCGAGTGTTAAGGCTGTGCCTGAGGCCGCCTGACCACAGTTGGTCTGGGGCTGAGGGCAGAAAGCCAAGCCAGTTTCCTGGAGACATTTTTCTGGTGGGTGTTGGTCTTCTCCAGTGGATAACCAAGAATTTACCACCGGCCTCCTAGCAGGCCGGAAAGAGAAGTGCAGAGGTGGGACCTTTGTTTCCTGGAGACGGAGGTGTCAATTGAGTGCGAGTTCAACTGAAAGGGGGAGGCATCCTGGAGGACACACGCTCCATGAAAATGGACACGGAAGACAGAAGGGAAATCCTCCCTGATAAGGGCATCAAGGAGTTTCACTTCGCTGTGCGATGGAGGGAGTACTTACCTTTTGTTTTTGTTTTTTAATGTAGAGACAGATTCTCATTTTATCGCCATCGGTAGAGTGCCGTGGCGTCACACAGCTCACAGCAACCTCTAACTCCTGGGCTTAGGCCATTCTCTTGCCTCAGCCTCCCGGGTAGCTGGGACCACAGGCGCCCACCACAACGTCCGGCTACTTTTTTGTTGCAGTTTGGCCGGGGTCGGGTTCAAACCCACCACCCTCGGTATATGGGGCCAACGCCCTACCCACTGAGCAACAGGCGCCACCCTCTGCCTTCTTTCCCCTTTGGGGAACACCCACATGCAGGAGCGCCCCTCCCGCTAGCCCCGCCTCTCCCCGCAGGTGCTCAACGTGGCAGTGACTCACACCTTCCAGATCGCGAAGGCCCGCGCTCAGCTGGGCTACGCGCCGGCCAAGTTCAGCTTCGCCGAGGCCGTGGAGCGGTACGTGCAGTCCACCGCCCGGCGGCCCCGCGGCTCTACGACGCGGGCGCTCCTGCGGCTGCTGTTTGGGCTGCTGCTCCTTGGCCTGCTCGCCCTGGCCCTGTACTTCCTGGTTCTGCAACCTCTGCAGGCCACCGTTGACCGCCTCTGACCGTGGGGAGGGCCCGCTTCACCCTCACCCCGCCCCCGGGTCCCGCCTCTGAGTCTGGTCACGCCTTCCCCGGCGTGGAGAGCGGGGCCGAAGACCAACTTAGACCTATCTCCGCCTCTGCGTCCTGGCCCTTCCCGGGTTCCTTCTGGCTTGGCTCGGTTAGTGACAAAGCCTTATCCTCAGAGCCCGCTCTGCCTTCCAGACCTGCCCAATCCCGCCACGGCCCAGATTCGCCCCCTGCTCTGCTCCACTTTCTTCTAGCCCCACCTTTGTCCTTGGGTCCACCCCTTGGTTTCTTATTTCGGAATTGGCCTGACCCCTCTGGTCGGATCCTACCCTTCTCGCTTGTAAGTCGTTCCTGTCTCCGCCCGCTCCCTCTCTGGCTCCACTCCTCCCTGGCCCCGCCTCCTCGGTGGGTTCTGCCTGGGGCTGGGCTGCCGAGTGTCAGTGGACTGGCGCTGGCTGGATTCGCGTTTGTAGTTTGCGCTTTCTGCTGCCGCTTCTAGGGAAAGTGTAGCCTCCTCACTGTCCGAGCTTCTCTGGGCTTGTCCTGAGATCGTGTCGGAATCTTAGATTAGAACCATTCTAATAACATTGTATTTGATTCGCCCTGACCCACAAGTTCCTGGGTTCGCTCATTCATACAGATATCCCTGTGTGTTGATAGACAGGGCTTGGAGGGATATCCGAGACCCAGGCTTCTGCTCAGCCCAATTTGGCCTTTGGGGTTTTGGCCTACGACTCTGGGGATGACAGCATAGTAAACACAGGCTTCAGTACCAGAGAGAGCATCATAAAAGAAAAAACCTTTTTAAAGAATTGGATGTCTTGAGGAAATACCAATATAGTATAATCGGGAAAAATAAAGCTAAGTTGGTTGTATTTTATGATTTAGTATTGTTTCTACTAATGAAGGGTAGTAGTGATCACCATAATCTTTAAAGTTTAATCCAGGCCAGTTCTCCAGGCAAACTGGCCGTCCTTATCACCTTGGTAGCAGCTGTTAATACCAAGATATCAGTGTGTAAACACATCCATGTATATATTATAATATACACACATGGAACTGGCTGAGCAAACTGTGTATCCTGGCAGAGAAGAAAACCATCGCAAGCCTGTGGTGGAGGGGAATGAATGCGCTAATCAGAACCAGCATGACCATCACAGGTGTGTCCCAATCTGCTGGACAGAAAGGACGTTTGTGAAGGAGCTAAAAAGTGTTAAGTTCCTCACTGATACGTGTGTATAAAATTTTTTTTTTTTTTTGGCCGGGGCTGGGTTTGAACCTGCCACCTCTGGCATATGGGACTGGCGCCCTACTCCTTGAGCCACAGGCACCACTCTGTGTGTATAGAATTTTTTGAAGAATAATAACCCTTTATGTCTGTCCAATGCTTGGAAATCCAAAAGGGCTTTTATCTCTATGATCTTATTTAATTCTTAGGCCATCCTGTCAATAGGGTTTATTATTCCCATTTTATAGATGAAGAGACTAGGAATTTGTCTAACTTCAAAGAGCAGAGGAAGGTGGGAGTTACTGCTCTGAAGCTGGAGGAATTTGGAGGCACTGCCCAAGGTCCCCTGGCCTCAACATGACAAACAGTTTTACTCTCCACACCCTGGCCATGCCAGGTTTGGGGGTTGAGTTCTGGGATCTACTTTCAGATCCACACACCTTGGGCCTTTTGTGGCTGGCAGTCCTTAGGTTCCCTTTCTTTCTTCTTCTTCTTCTTTTTTTTTTTTTTGAGACAGAATCTCACTATGTGGCCCTAGAGTGCCTGGCATCACAGCTCACAGCAACCTCCAACTCTTGGGCTTAAGCAATTATCTTGTCTCAGCCTCCCAAGTAGCTAGGACTACAGGCGCCTGCCACAACAGGCGGCTATTTTTTTTGTTGGAGTTGTCATTGTTGTTTAGCTGGCCCAGGGCAGGTTTGAACCTGCCACTCTCAGTGTACGTGGCCGGAGCCATAACCACTGTGCTACTGGCACTAAGCGGGTTCCCTTTCTTCACAGTAACATATTTGTATTTAAACTCACCTGCATCCTCTCTGCCTTTCCTTTCTCTAACAATCCTGAGAAATCTGGTCTTAGGTTAGAGCAGGAAAATCAGATTCACACCATTCACATTATCTTCTAGATTTTTTGTCTACTGCCAAACCAAAGTTTTTGAAACCCCAAAGCCAAGAGTCAAATTTTTGTTCTCTGGATTTCTCCAAGTCATCTCTTACCTGAGGCTCTGAACCCTGGACACAGTGTCCACAGAGTCACTATGTTGGGAAAGCTTTCTTCCTTTCAAGTGTCTGTACCCAGGGGGAAAGGAGGTAGTCCTTCCACCCAACAGGCAAACTGAATCACAGTATTCAGAAGGATTTTAGAAGCTGTCCAGAAAATCAGCCTCCATGAGGCTCTGAGAAGGCAAGTAGAAAAAAGTCCGAGCTTACTTGGAGATACTATGGAGAAGCATCATGAATGCAGAAAACAGCTATCACAATGGACAACCCAAGATGACATAGTCGATTAGGAAGGACCATCAGAACAAACTCATAAACTTTCCATTGTGTGTATTGAAGCTGTTCCCAATTGTAGACCCAATGTCTGGCATCTAAAACATCCTCAGTCCTCTCTCATCTTAGAAACATCATCCCTTGACTCCCCATTTTTGCTCCCACCACTGCTCCCATTGCTTCTCTCTCCTCAAAATCAGAATTTATGATGGTTTGTCCATAATTATGTTTCCATTTTTTCTCTTCAACCCATTCCAAAATGGCTTGAATCAAGTCTTCACTGACCTGTCTATAAAGCATAAACACAATGGATATTTGTCAGTCTTCATCTTTCCAAGCCTCTTAGCACCATTCAACTTGGTTGGCTCCTTCCTTTTTGTGGAAACACCTTTCTTGATCTTGGTGAAACCACACCTGCTTTGCATATTTGTCTCTGGCCAGTCCTTCCCTGTCTCCCTCACTGGCTCCTCTTCCACTGCCCTCCCTTTAGAATGATGTACCTCAGGAGTCTGTGTTGGCCTCTTTTCTCCCTGTCTGGGCTCTCTCTGAGTGAATTTATCCCTATCCTTTTCTGTGGCCTAAGTCTCCATTGCCTTCCAAATCCACGTATTTGCTCAGAGTGTTCTCTTCACCTGCACACCTCTATGGTCAAACTTCTACTCAAGCCCATGTCCGACAAGCATCTCTAGCTCAGTGAGGATCAAACTGAACTCCTTGTCTTCCCCACAAAACTGCTTGGGTCCTCCATCCTGTGCTCCCTCCCAGGGAGAGGAGGTAAACTTCAAGCCACATAATGACCCAAACCCAGGGCGTCACTGTTGACACTGTCCTCTTCTTCACTGTATCCTCATTAGTGAGTTCTGTCAGTCCCTTTCTGTCCTCCACAGACCACCACTATACACACCACTGTCCTTTCTCTTAGACAACTGTAGTAGACTTTAAACAGGACTTCCTGTCCTTGCTGCCAGAGGGAACTTTCTAAATCCCATATTGGAACGTGACACTCACCAGCTTAAAGCCCTTCAGTAGTTTCCCACTACCCTCAGGATCAAGTTCAAAGCCTTTCCCTGCTATTCAGGGCCCTCTTTGCCTATCTCTTCAGCCCCATCTCTTCTTACCAATGTCTACTTTCACTCTCTGTCCAGCCACCCCTAATTGCCTTCACAGCATCTGGGACTCACCAGGTTTTCAGTCCCTTCTTGGATTTCTTTCTTCTTGGAAATCCTCTCTGCAACTTCACTCGCCAGTCTCTTAATTTCAGGAACCAGCTAAATTTCACTTCTCCTGGATCAGGTTGGCATGCTGCACAAGTGTAATTAGTTAAATTACAATGTCTATAAATTATACGGGTTTGAAAACGTCTAACTTGTGCACTACTGTAGACTCAGGACAGACTGGGTACCTGGCACATAATAGGCCCTTAGTAAATAGTTGTTAAATGGAGAAGTAAGGATTCCCCTAAGCCAAGCCTGAAGACCAAGTAGCAGGTGAATCAAGGAAGCAGAGATCCTCAGAGGTGTCTCAGTCTGTTACTCCCAAGTGAATGCTGACCTCTGCTGCCCCAGCCCCTCCACAGCATTACCTGATACCTCTTAGACCTCTTCTACCAACAGAGGTTATGAGGTCAGCCAAAGCCCTCCGAAGCCGGGCGAAAGAGACCCTTCCTAACTCAGGTCATGATTACAATCACTCCCACCTAACCTTTTCCTTAGGCTATAAAGAGGCCCATCTCGTTGCCTCAGGCCTGGAAGCGTTAAAGTCTCAGGCAGCCTGTGGGGAACTTTTGCAGGTAAACCAGACGCTTTCCCCTGGAACTAGGGAGCGGATTTTTTTGTTTTGTTTTGCTTTGAGAGGGTTGGATTGGTGGGTGAGAGGTTTGAGTACTGAACTACACAGTGAGAGAGCCTAAGATGCAAAGTTTCTTCAATTTCTCCTCTCTTCCTCCTTCCATTAAATGTCAAGAAAGAAGAAAACGGGAACAGGGAGTGGGAAACAATGACATAAAAATGTTGAAAGACTTGGAAAACGAGACCACCTCGGTATGGCAGCGGTGGGATTCGAACCCACGCCATCGAAATGACTGGAGCCTAAATCCAGCGCCTTAGACCACTCGGCCACGCTACCTCCCGCTCGGAAGCGTTTCCTCTCAGCTATATTAGGTTGATGACGTGGCGGCTCGCCCTTTGAGAGCCCGCCCCCATAGATTTGCGTGTGCTCAATATGGCACCAGCTGTTTCCACGCCTGTCACTGTACATCAAGCCCTTAAGAGCTTCGGAGCCAAAGTTCTCTAGTGATCGACAGCAATAAATACAATAGAAAAGCACCATTAAAAAGGAGTTAATTGTACAACGTTAACATTCACTCTTCACTTGTGTGTTTGGATTTTTGCGGGGTTTTTTTCCCCATGGGCGTGATGCTGTCTATAGCCACCTGAGGGCGCTGCCTCCCTGCCGCTTCCTCCGGGTGGTCTGGGGTCCCGCGAGGTACCCCAGTTGCCCTGTACCCATCTGAGTCCCGGTTCTGAGGACTCTTCTACTCCCACGTAAAGCCGCCTCTGCAACGATGGGTAGCCTCATGGTCTGGCCCTCCTTCCCCTTGAGATACAGGAATCACAGGTCCAGAGGAAAATCATTGAACATTGTGACAGATCTTTTGCACGCGTGAGCTCCCTCAATCTCCAGCTTACACAGGATGAAACACCGCAGCTAAGCAACTGTGCAAGCGCCCCAAACCCAGCCCTCATCCCCACCCTTCCCCTTATTCTTTGCAGACTATTTCAGTGCTTTTTAGAAAAAATTCAGTAAATACAGTGTGCAGCATAGCAAACTTCTATTTCCTTCCATTCGGAATTAATTATTAATATTTTGCATATTTGCTTCAAATCTTTTAAAATAAAAAATAAAATGAACACTGTAGAGATAATTCAACTCTCCTTTGCTATCCCAAGTTCTGTTCTCCTCCCTTCTTCCTAAGGAGTTTCACATCTTTTCAGTCCGCATTTTCCTAATTTTGCATTCACAAGGTAATTCGTTTCCTTGAATGTTTAAGGAGTATAGCTAACAAAAATCCAGGGTTGTAAAGACAGTCAGGTAAGTAAGCGTGGTAGGCTGAATAAAGACCCCCCACCCCACCCAAAGACATCCACATCCAAATCCTCAGAATTTGTAAATATGTTACCTTATGTGGCAAAAGAGAATTTGTGCACATGATGTATTAAGGATCTTCAGATGAGGAGAGTTTCCTGGACCATCCAGGTGGATTCCAGTGTAATCAGAAGGGTCCTTGTAAGAAAGAGGGAGGATTTAGAGGAGATACAATTAAGGAACAAGTCAGTCTGAGAAATACAGACACTAGCCAAGAAATTTCAGCAGTCCCTAGAAGCTGGAAAAGGTAAAGAAACAGATGCTCCGTTAGGGCCTCCAAAAAGGAATACAAGGTGTCTGACACCTTGATTTTAGGATTTCTGACCTCCAGAATAGTAACACTATAAATTTGTGTTGTTTTAAGCCACTAAATCCATGATAATTTGTTACAGCAGCAATGGGAAACTCAGTGGGTACATCCATGGGCTTGGGAATCACACAGCCTGAGGTCAAAGTAGCTGTGTGACCTTGGGAAAGTTATTTCTCGGGGCCGCGCCTGTGACTCAGTCGGTAAGGCGCTGGCCCCATATACCGAGGGTGACGGGTTCAAACCTGGCCCCATATACCGAGGGTGACAGGTTCAAACCTGGCCCCTGCCAAACTGCAACAAAAAAATAGCCGGGCGTTGTGGCAGGTACCTGTAGTCCCAGCTGCTTGGGAGGCTGAGGCAAGAGAATCGCTTAAGCCCAGGAGTTGGAGGTTGCTGTGAGCTGTGTGAGGCCACGGCACTCTACCGAGGGCCATAAAGTGAGACTCTGTCTCTACAAAAAAAAAGAAAGTTACTTCTCTCTGGGTCCTAGTTGCTTATCCCTGTGGTGGAGTGATAACTATAGTACCCATCTCACTGGATTTGCTGTGAGAATTAAATTTGTATGCATTAAATTTTGTGTGCATCCACCAGCCATGGCCATTCCTGGGCACATGCTACCTACTAGGCTAAATTTGATGGAAGAAAAGACCCTGGAGACCAAACCTGTATCCAGAGAAGAGATGGCCCAGGAAAAGAAGCTCTTCAAGTCTCCACAGAGTTGCTAGACCCAGGAAGGAAACTACTCTCAGTCTCCATGGAGCTTCTGATCAAGGGAACATACGTAGAAAACACATCACAGCACATCCACAATCAATCAACAGTTATCAAGTACCTGCCTCCTGGAAAATGAGTGCCAAAAGGCTGCTCTTGGCAGAGCATGAACTCCAAGTTCAAGGAAGGCACATCTATCTACCTCGTGCCTTGAGAAAATATTTCTTGAGCACCTACAATGTACCAGTATCAGCCACTGTTCTGGTCACATCACAGAATAAAGAAGACACAGGTTAAACATGGTAACGTACCAAGCATTTAGATCATCTCTGGCACTTTATGAGGGGAGGTAATGGTGGTGACTCCAGAGACCTAAATTCTCCACTGAGTATCTCAAGGCACTCACCACAAGAGTGCTTATAGGGTCACTGGTCAGTTGGTGGTATTTCACATACACCTCCCACACACACTGCTGCAAGTTGGTATTTATAAGTCTCTCCCAGGGTGATACTGGGCCTTGATAGGAGGTCAACTCCAGGAGGTCAGGAAGTGGTATCTTAGTCACCTACTGGTATACCCTTGTTACCTAGAACAGTGTTAACATTAAGAATTTTCCTTGGGAAAAATGGTTTTGCACTCCTGCCACATGAACTCTGAGCTAGAGGCAAATGCTTCTGGCTAGAGCTGCCAACGTAAGAGCTCACAGAACTTTTGTCTGGATGTGGCCAGACTGTGACCTGCTCATGTAGATGCTCATCTCCTGCACCCCCTAGAGGAAAGCAGAGTTCTCTTTAGGAAATTCCCCCACAATTATTCAAAGCATTCTCTACTAGTTGAAACATTTGCTAGCAGCACTGTTCACCCTATCCCACCCCACCCCCGCCCAAATCTCTTTCTCTTCTGATAACTTCAGGCAAGTCAACATTTATTTTGTACCTACCAGACCTAATAAAGCAAAAAACAAGTCTTGGGGTAGTAGAGAGAGCTGTTTTTGGAGCTGCTTAGAGACCTGTGCCAGAGCTGCTTCTCTAACAGAACAAAAATCCAGTGAAGGTAAGGCCCACAGTTCATCTGCTCCACCCAGCATTTCTCCAGGGGGCCAGGCTCCCTGCTGGCCTCCCAGTCCTGCTGACAAGGCATCTCTGGTGATTTATGCCTTTAAGGGTGAGGCTGCAAGGGCAGCTCATATGCAAAGCCCAGCCACAGCCAGGCAAGGCAAGGGTGGGGAGGCCACAGAAACCAGAGCAATTAGGATCTGTTTAGTTCTCTTTTTGTGTTTGTATGTGTGTGTGTGTGTGTGTGTGTGTGTTTTGATGTAACACTTAAAAATAATTTACAGCCGGCTCAGCACCTGTAGCTCAGCAGCTAGGGTGCTAGACACATACACGAGGCTGGCGGGTTTGAACCCGACCTGGGCCTGCTAAACAACAATGACAACAACAACAATGACAAAATAGCCAGGCATTGTGGTGGATGCCTGTAGTCCCAGCTACTTGGGAGGCTGAGGCAAGAGAATCACTTAAGCCCAAGAATTTGAGGTTGCTGTGAGCTGTGATGCTATGGCACTCTACCAAGGGTGACATAGTGAGACTCTGTCTCAAAAAGATAAATAAATAAATAAAAATAACTTACAGAAGTAATACATGTTTCTTGTTGAAACTTAAGCAAAGAAAGAAAAGCATAAATCAGAAAATAAAATCACATTTCATTTCTCTACCTAAATTTTGTCTGTGTTTTGGTAAAGGAAGCTGTTTGTCTTTTTAAATTTGAAATGTAATGTATGCTCATTGTAATTCTTTTTGTTTGTTTGTTTGTTTTTGCAGTTTTTGGCCGGGGCTGGGTTTGAACCCACCATCTCCGGCATATGAGGCCGGCACCCTACACCTTTGAGCCACAGGCACCACCCATCCATTGTAATTTTTTTTTTGTTTTGAGACAGTCTCATTCCCTTGCCCCAGGCTAGAGTGCTATGGTGTTATAGCTCACAGCAACCTCAAACTCCTAGTTCAAGTGATCCTCTTGCCTCAACCTCTTAAGTAGCTGGGACTACAGGCACTAGCCACAGTTCCAGGCTAATCTATTTTTTTAGTAGAGACAGCGATCTCACTCTTGTTCAGGCCAGTCTATAACTCCTGAGTTCAATCCACCCACCTTGGCCTCCTAGAGTGCTAGGATTACAAGTGCAAGCCACAATGCTTGGCCTGTAAATTTTTTAAAATGTCGAATCTAGCTGGGTGCAGTGTAATTCTAGAACTCTGGGAGGTGAAGGTGTGTGGATTGCCTTAGCTCAGGAGTTCAAGACCAGCCTAAGCCCCAGCGAGATCTCGTCTAGAAAAATAGCTGGTTGTAGTCACAGCTACTAGGAAGGCTGAGGCAAAGGAATCGCCTAAGCCCAGGAGTTGGAGGCTGCTGTGAGCTGTGTGGCACCACGGCACTCTACTGTGGGCAATAAAGTGAAACTCTACAAAAAAAAAAAAATATATATATATAATATATTTACAATATATATTTTATATATATTTACAATATTTATAAATAAATAGATAGATAGATATAGAAAAACTAGCTGGCTATGGTGGTGCATGCCTATAGTCCCAGCTACTGAAGAAGTTGAGGCAGAATTACTTGATCCCAGAAGCTTGGGGTTGCAGTGAGCTGTGGTGAAGCCACTACACTCTAGGCTTGGCAACAAAATGAGACCTTGTTTCAAAAAAATTAAATTGCAGGTATAAAGTTAAAAGGGAAAATTCTATCCCTTACCATGGTCTTCCGTTTCCATCCAAATCCCACAGCTCAAAAGTAACCACTGAAAAATAGTTTGCCATGCAACCTTCCAGATCTTTTTTTGTTTGTTTGAGTCAGAGTCTCACTATATTGCCCTTGGTAGAGTGCTGTGGCATCACAGCTTACAGCAATCTCCAACTCTTGGACTTAAGAGATTCTCTTGCCTTGGCCTCTCAAGTAGCTGGGACCACAGGCCCCCACCACAATGCCCAGCTGTTCGTTGGTTGCAGTTGTCCTTGTTGTTTAGCAGGCACGGTCCAGGATCGAACTCACCAGTTTCTGTGTATGTGGCCAGCACCCTACTCACTGAGCTATGGGTGAGGCTAACCTTCCACATCTTTTCCTGCGGAAATACTAGGCAGACAGACCTTGAGATTCAAACATGCCCCACCCTCATCCTGGGATTGGCCCTGGACAGGGCAAGGGTGGAATATACCATCTAAAAGACATAAGAGGGGTGATCTCATAGCTTCTGCAAGGTTTTCTGTGGGTCTCCTGGGTTCCCTCCCCTCCCCTCCCCTCCCCCTTCCCTTCCCTTTCTTTTCTTTTTTTTTTTTTTTTGCTACAGACTCTTACTCAGTTGCCCCCGGTCAGAGTGTCCTGGCCTCAGCCTAGTTCACAGCAACCTCAGACTCTTAGGCTCAAGTGATCCCCCTGCCTCAGCCTTCCAAGTAGCTGGGACTATAGGCACTCCCACAACACCCAGCTATTTTTTTTTCTATTTTTAGTAGAGATGGGTCTCACTCTTGCTCAAGCTAAACTTTGGCCTCCCAGAGTATGTGCTGGGCATTTCTCATGCACAGTAAGCCCAGGACTTTCTATGCCAAGAAGGTGAACTATGGAGGACTGTCAGGCTGCTGCTTAAAAACATACAGCCCAGGGTGGCGCCTGTGTATCATTGAGTAGGGCGCTGGCCCATATACCGAGGGTAGCCGGTTCAAACCCGGCCCTGGCCAAACTGCAACAAAAAATAACTGGGTGTTGCGGAGGGCGCCTGTAGTCCTAGCTACGTGGGAGGCTGAGACAAGAGAATGGCCTAAGCCCAAGAGCTGGAGGTTACTGTGAGCTATGATGCTATAGCACTCTACCAAGGGCGACAATGTGAGATTCTGTTTCTAAAAAAACAAACAAACAAACAAAAAACATACAGCCCAGCTGGCATGGTGGCTCAGCCTGTTCCTAGCACTTTAGGAGGCAAAGGCTGGTGGATCACCTGAGCTCAGAAGTTCAGATCAGCCTGAGCAAGAGTGAGATCCTGTCTCTAAACAAACAAACAAACAAAAAACTAGCCAGGCATTGTAGTGTGTGTCTGTAGTCCAGCTACTTGGAAGGATGAAGCAAGAGGATCGCTTGAACATGGGAGTATGAGGTTGCTGTGAGCTATGACAACATGACACTCTACCAGGGCAACAGAGTGAGACTCTGTCTCAAAGAAAAACCAAACCATATCCAAAAACTAAAAATCATACAGCCCAAGCCCACTGTGGACAGGAAATCTGCCCAGTTAACATTTTAGAAACTAGATCCCTCCTATGATTCCTGTGGCCAGTGCAGTTCTCCAACACCCCCGTACTCCCAGCCCCAGCCAATGGAAGGAATGAACTCTCCTCTTTGCAGTTGGAAAGAGTCTGTGATAGCAGGTGCACTGTTTCCTGTGATCTCTTCTGCTGCTGCTCTGTGATGAGGTAGAGACACCATGAACTTTATTACAATATAATTCATATATTGTACAATTTACCCATTGAAAATATATAATTCAGTGGCTTTTAGTATATTTACAGAGTGGTACAACCACCACCACTACAATCAATTTTACACTTTCATCACCCCAAGGAAGAAACTCTATTCCTCTTAGTAGTTACTCTTTTTCCAGCCTCTGGCAACCACTAACCTACTTCTATCTTTACAAATTGTCCTAATCATTTATATAAATGAAATCATATGTTTTTTGTGTCTCATTTCTTTCATGTAGCTTTCTTTCTTTTTTTTTGTAGCATGTTTTCAAAGTTCATCCATGATGGAGCATGTATCTGTACTTCATTCCTTTTTATCACCAAATAATATTCCCTTGTATGGATATACCACATTTTCATTATCCATTTGTTAGCTGATGGCCATTTGGTTTGTTTCATCTTTTGACTATTGTAAATAATGCTACAATAAACATGTGTTTTCAAGTTTTTGTTTTTTTGTTTTTTGAGACAAAGGTTCAAGCTATCACCCTGGGTAGAGTGCCATGGCATCCCAGCTCATAGCAACCTCCAACTCCTGGGCTTAAGTGATTCTCTTGCCTCAGCCTCCCGAGTAGCTGGGACTACAGGCACCTGCCACAATGCCCGGATATTTTTTGGTTGCAGTTTGGCCAGGGCCGGGTTTGAACCCGCCACCCTCGGTATATGGGGCTGGCGCCTTACTGACTGAGCCACAGGCGCCGCTCTATGTTTAGCTTTTTGAAGAACTGCCAAATTGCTCTCCATTTACCATTCCTTTCAGCAATGTATGAGAGTTCCAGTTTCTCTATGTGCTTCCTAACATTTGGTATTATCTGAGTTTTCATTTATGGCCATTCTAGTGGGTGAGGTTTTGATTTGTACTTTCTAAGTGGTTAATACTACTCAGCATCTTTTCATATCTTTATTTGACATTTGGATATTTTCTTTGGAGAAATATCTATTTTTGTTTGTTTGTTATTTTTTTAGCAGGCCCGGGCCGGGTTCAAACCCACCAGCCCTGGTCCATGTGGCTGGTGCCCTAACCACTGAGCTACAGGCGCCCAGTCAGAAATATCTATTTTTAATAGAGTTATTTATCTTTTTATGATTGAGTTGTAAGAGTTCTTTATATATTCTAGCTGCAAATCTCTCAGATATATGATTTGCAAATATTTTCTCCCATTCTCTGAGTTGTCTTTTCGTTTTCTTTCTTTTTTATTTTTGAGACAGAGTCTCCAGTTGTCACCATGGGTAGAGTGCCGTGGCATCATAGCTCAGAGCAACCTCCAGCTCTTGGGCTCAAGTGATCCTCTTACCTCAGTTTTTTTTTTTCTATTTTTAGTAGTGACGGGATCTTACTTTTGCTCAGGCTGGTCTCGAACTTGTGAGCTCAAGCAATCCTCTTGCCTTGGCCTTCCAGAGTGCTAGGATTACAGGCTTGAGCCACTGCAGCCGGCCATGTCTTTTCACTTTCTTGATGGGTTGAGTTCCTGTGGGTCGACTCTCACAGAGGTGAGGATTTTGCTCCTCAAAACTTGAAGAGATCTGGGTGGTGCCTGTGGCTCAAGGAGTAGGGCACCGGCCCCATATGCTGGAGGTGGCGGGTTCAAACCTGTCCCTGGCCAAAAAACCTGCAAATAAATAAATAAATAAAGCATGAGATTAAAAAAAAAAACTTGAAGAGATCTTTGTCCATGTTAGAGGAGAGGCAGATTTGGGAAGGGGAGCACACCTTGGAATTGGAGTGCCAACTAAGGGTCCCCTGAGAAGGGTTAACTGTTATTCCTGTTGGATACAGTAATTTTGAGGTATAGTTCAACTTTTTTCCTCCATATTTAATTCCCTTTTGTTACCCCAAACTCTTCAATAAAGGCTGAACAACATTGTATGATGGTGAAGGAGGCAATTAAGAAGACCAAGCAGGGTGGTACCTGTGGCTCAAAGGGGTAGGACGCCGACCCCATATGCCAGAGGTGGTGGGTTCAAACTCAGGCCCAGCCAAAAAAACTGCAAAAAAAAAAAAAAAAAAGAAGACCAAGCAAAATCTCAGTGTGATGCAAGCTGAATCTCCTTGTTGTAGCTGCTGAAGACACCTGTTTTCTTAAAGTTACTGGAAATGACGCCTATTCCTCCTTCGGAGATGAACTCAAATGTCATTCCTTCAGAGAATTTTCCTGACCCACCAAGTTCACCTTTAAAATCTCTCATTACTCCTACACTTTCACTCATAGCAGCCTTGCAGTTTATAATGGTTTGAAACAATGACTATTTGAGTAATTTTATTATTTATTTATGTATTTTTTTTTTTTTTTGAGACAGAGTCTCACTTTGTCACCCCTGGTAGAGTGCCGTGGTGTCACAGGTTACTGCAACCTCAGACTTCTGGGCTGAAGCAATTCTCTTGCCTCAGCCTCTCGAGTAGCTGGGATTACAGGCACCTGCCACAAGGCCTGGCTATTTTTTTTTTTTTTGTAGAGACAGAGTCTCACTGTACCGCCCTCGGGTAGAGTGCCGTGGTGTCACACGGCTCACAGCAACCTCTAACTCTTGGGCTTACGCGATTCTCTTGCCTCAGCCTCCTGAGCAGCTGGGACTACAGGCGCCCGCCACAACGCCCGGCTATTTTTTTGTTGCAGTTTGGCCCGGGCCGGGTTTGAACCCGCCACCCTCGGCATATGGGGCCGGCGCCCTACTCGCGGAGCCACAGGCGCTACCAAGGCCTGGCTATTTTTAGAGCTGGGTCTCGCTTTAGCTCAGGCTGGTCTCGAACTTGTGAGCTCAGGTGATCTACCCACTTCATCCTCCCAGAGTGCTAGGATTACAGGCGTGAGCCACAGCACCTGGCCCTTTGAGTAATTTTAGTTTCTCTTTTCCTATCTCACTAGACAGTTCCCCAAAGGTAGCTTCCCCAATTCCTAGTATGGTATTTGGTACACAGTTGGAGCTTAATGAATATTTGCCATAAGAATGAACACTCAGGTTGGGCGCCTACGGCTCAAGTGGCTAAGGCGCCAGCCACATACACCTGAGCTGGCAGGTTCAAATCCAGCCCAGGCCCACCAAACAACGACGGCTGCAACCAAAAAAAAAAAAAAAATAGCAAAAAAATACCCTGGTGTTGTGGCAGGCTCCTGTAGTCCCAGCTACTTGGGAGGCTAAGGCAGGAGACTCGCTTGAGCCCAGGAGTTGGAGGTTGCTATGAGCTGTGATGCTGCAGCACTCTACCCAGGGCGACAGCTTGAGGCTCTGTCTCCAAAAAAAAAAAAAAAAAGAATGAACACTCAGAAATGCTAAGCTTATCTACCATCTGTTTAACAATTTCCTGGAGAGATTCTCTTTGTGGTTACTGTGAAAGACCCAGAGTGGTACCTCATTGGTCTGATTGGTTCAAATGATCATGTAACCTATCAGTGGAGCTAAAGGGATAGAATATGCTGATTGGCCAGGGCAGTCGTGAGTTCACTTTTTTTTATTTTTTAATCGCACTTGGTAGAGTGCCATGGCATCACATAGCTCACAGCAACTTCCAACTCCTGGGCTTAGGCAATTCTTTTGCCTCAGCCTCCCCAGCAGCTGGGACCACAGGCACCCGCCACAACACCTGACCATCTTCTTGTCGCAATTTGGCTGGGGCCGCGTTGGAACCGCCACTAGGGTCCTGCGCCCCACCCACCAAGCCACAGACACCACCTGTGTGTTCACTTTTGGAGGCTGGGGAGTAGAGAGGGCTGTTTTCCTGAATTGAGAATAGACTGAGCTGATTCCCTGAAGACAAGTCAAGATTCAAGCAAAGAAAGGGCATTTCTGCTGGGCAGATAAAATTACAAAGACTCCAAAATTAGATATTTGTCTAAAGCCACAGAGCTTTAAGTAGTAGAGGTCTTTGGTGGTGGTGGTTGTTTATTATTCTTATTTTTTTTATTTTTGAGACAGAGTCTTACTCTGTCGCCCTGGGTAGAGTGCCATGGCTTCATCTCAGCTCACAACAACCTCAATCTCTTCAGCTCAATTAATCCACTTGCCTCAACCTCCTGAGTAGCTGGGACTATAGGTGCCTGCCACAATGCCTGGCTAATTTTTTGCATTTTTAGTAGGGATGATGTCTGGCTCTTGCTCAGGCTGGTCTTGAGTTCTTTTTTTTTTTTTTTGAGACAGAGTCTCACTTTCTCACCCTTGGTAGAGTGCTGTGAGGTCATAGCTCACAGCAACCTCAAACTCCTGGGCTTCAGTAATTCTCTTGCCTCAGCCTCCCAAGTAGCTGGGACTACAGGCAACTGTCACAATGCCTGGCTATTTTTAGAGACAAGTTGTCTTCTGGCTCAGGCTGACTGGTCTCCAACTCCTGAGCTCAGGCAATCCACCCACCTTGGCCTCCCAAGTGCTGGGATTACAGGTATGAGATACCATGCCCGACCTTTAGTAGGGTTCTTGCTCTTGCTCAGGTTGGTCTAGAATTCCTGAGCTCAAGCAACCCACCTGCCTTAGCCTCTCAGAGTGCTAGGATTACAGGGCCTGGCCTTTTCCTTTATTTTTTAACAATCTTGCTTTGGGCTTGGACAGACTAATTTATTTTCTTATTTTATTTAATTTTTTTTGCAGTTTTTGGCCGGGGCTCGGGCTTGAACCCACCGCCTCTGGCATATGGGGCTAGTGCCCCACTCCTTTGAGCGACAGGCGCCGCCCTGGACAGACTAATTTAACCTCTTTGATCTCCTCTTCCTGCTTGACTTCCCTGGGGTCAGAATTTCAGGTACAATTTTGTCTTTTGCCAAAAGCTATTTTTCTCTTTTGGGGGTTGTAAATGCAGGGGGGAAAAGGTGTGTGTGTTACTCTGAAAGCCTAAACTTTGAAATCAGAAGTCTGGATTTAGTGCTGACTCTGTCCTTTTTTGGCTGGGTCACCTTGGTCAAGCTATTTTTTTTTTTTTTTGTGGTTTTGGGACGGGGCTTGAACCCGCCACCTCTGGCATATAGGACCGGCGCCCTACTCCTTGAACCACAGGTGCTGCCCTTTGGTCAAGCTATTATCTCAGTTTTATGATCTGTAAAACAGGACTAATGTTACCTACTTACCTCATAGAGTTGGTGTGAAGAAGGAATAACATAAATCTTTCAATAAATGTCACTGTCACCATTTTCATATCTAAAATGGAATTTTGTGAAATTTCTAAACTTTCATTAGAATGGCCAGGTGTTGTGGCGGGGGCCTGTAGTCCCAGCTACCCGGAGGCTGAGGCAAGAGAATCTCCTGAGCCCAGGAGTTGGAGGTTGCTGTGAGCTATGATGTCACAGTACTCTACCCAGGGTGATAAAGTGAGACTCTGTCTCAAAATAAAATAAAATTTCATTAGAAATGTATCTGAAAGGGTATAATAGCAAACTGTATGCAGTAGTTAGTTTTATTTCCTTTTCTTCTTTATACCTTTCCATATTAACCAATTTCTCCACTCATTCCACAGGTATGTATTAAACACCTACTATGTGCCAGGCCCTGTGTCAGGAATAGTTAAGAATAAAGCGATGTACAAAACAGGTAAGGTTAGCCAGGTTGTGGCTGGCACCTGTAGTCCCAGCTACCTGGGAGGGCTGAGACAAGAGAATCGCTTGAGCCCAAGGGTTTGAGGTTTCTGTGTGCTGCGACGCCACAGCACTCTACCCAGGGCGACACAGTGAGACTCTGTCTCAAAACAACAACAACAAAATAAATAAAAGGGTAAGGAATGATGAGGGGGATGTTAACATAAAAAAATTCACAAGTAATTGTAATTGTCATAAGTGCCTCCGTTTTTGGAAAGTAGTAATTGGGAAACACCAAAGCATTTGCAACAAAAATGTTTTAAGATTATTTATAGAGATTTATACAAACAAGCGATGGGATCAAATTACTAGTGATTTTGGAAAGGACAGGAGCTATATGAGTGGCTGAGAAAGGATGGGGGAAGCGCTGAGGTAGGGAGAGGACTGGCGGTCCTTTCCGGAATGGCCCTTTCGTGGCTGGGTGTTAGGCCCACCCTAAGCACTGTGTGTTCAGAAGGCCCAGGGGCCGCAGCTTAGCGCCAGTCATTGTTCCCGGGGCTCAGAGCCAGCTCCAGAGCCGGGAACTCGGAGCGACAGTTGCCGGAGAGGTGGCGGCGGAAAGGGTGGGGGAAAGCGGCCACGTGAGCGCCACGCCGTGCGCCAGCCCGCAGCTGCTCCGCCCTAGTCGGCTGCAGCTGCCCAGCCCAGCCCCAGCCTCGGTTACAGCCTCAGCTCGGCTCCTGCCCTGATCCAACGCTCACTGGCCCGGTACTGCAGCTGCCTCTGCCCGGCTCGCTGTAGTCTGCACTCGCGTTCCTGGCAAGCCCCCACTCAGCGTTTCAAGGTCGTCCCAGCTGCTCCGAGCGCCCCTGGTGCCCTGGGAACGATCTATCCACTCCGTGCGGCTCCCGCTGCGTTTCCGGAGCGCCGGCCTGTGCGCCCGCTCGCTGCTCCCCGGTACTGTCGGGGGGCCCGCCCGCCTGCACCCTGGAGCGCCGGACCGCGAGCCTCTGCCAAATCCTCTGGATTCTCGCTGCTGTGGGCAGCGGCTGCAGCGCCTGTCCGCCCGAGGGAGGTAGGTGTGGCTGGCGCGCTTCGGGAGGGGGCCCGGATCCGGCGCTGCAGGCCTGCCTGCCCGGGTGCCTGGGGCGCAGTGGGTCTGGGTTGGGAAGTGGGGCCCGAGGTGGAAAGGAAGAAGGGTGGGGGGAAGGGGAGCGCTTCTTTGGCTGTTAACTCTCCGGGGCTCAGTGTTTGCTTCTGTAAAATGGGGGAACCGTGCAGATTAATGGCGATGTAGATGGGGAAAACTACTGGTAAACGATGGGCTGCGTTCTGGCTGTGAGAGACGGTTCTGGGGGCTTCTCCGGGGGCCCGCAGAAGGTGGGCGCACTCCTGCCTTCCTGTCTTCTATAGGTCCCTAGGCCGCATTCGGTCCCCTGAATGAGAGGTCTGGGTCAGCCCGAAGTCCCGGAGCCTCGGGTACTGTGTAGACGAACTCTTGCAGCATTGCTGGCTGCAAGAGTTAGGTTGTTGGCACGCTCCACTGACGTGTGAGCCAAGGGGACTGGCATTAACTGGGAAGCAGCGCAGGGGCGGGGCCCTCCTGGCGAAGATCAGCCTGCGCCCCACAGGCAGTATTTCCGAACCACCCAGCAGCGCCCGCGCCTCGAGTGGGACCGATGGACTTCCTGGGAGTATGGGGGACGCCCCTGGGAGTCCAACCTCCCAGTCTTTGGGGGTTGCCTCGGAGCAACTCAGCCAGGCAAGCAGGATCAAATACCTATGGGCAGGAAAAAGCGGTGCTGGAGTACCGAGTTCAAATTCTGGCTTAGTTTCAGGCAGTATGACCTTGAACAAGTTTCTTAACCTCTCTGGCCCTCAGTTTCCTCATCAGTAAAATGGGTACAATATTAGCATTGACCTCTTAATGTTTTTGGAAGGATTAGATTAGTAAATATGTCAGGTTCTTAGAACAGTATCTGGCCCATAGTGAGTGTGGTACTAGGAAGCATCTGATGGCAAAGAGCCCTGGACAGGCTTCTGGGAATTAAATAACATAATCTAACCCCTTGATTTTACAGAGGAGGAAACCGAGGTTCCCAGAAGCTCCCTGAGTGGGAGCCAGTCACATAAACAGACCCTAATAAGCAAAGTGAACTAAGAGCGGGAATATAGAGCAAGCTGATATTAATAATGCCCATAACATGTGTGGTGGGGAGGAGGGTTATCGAAGAAGGCTTCCTGCAGGAGCTCATGTTTGAGCTGAGCTAGAAAAGATGCCAGTGGAAGGAGGTGGGGTTTAGAGGAGGTGTGTGCGGGTGTCTTCCTTCTCTGTGTGGCCTCTACAGCTCCTGACATTCTTTCCTTCAGTTATTCAAAAGGTACAGTAGGCTGGGCGCCTGTGGCTCCATCGGCTAAGGTGCCAGCCACGTACACCTGAACTAGCAGGTTCTAATCCAGCCCGGGCCACCAAACAACAATGACAGCTGCAACCAAAAAATAACCGGGCGTTGTGGCGGGCACCTGTAGTCCCAGCTACTTGGGAAGTGGAGGCAGGAGAATCTCTTGAGCCCAGGAGTTTAAGGTTGCTGTGAGCTGTGATGCTATGGCACTCTACCCAGGGCAACAGCTTGAGGCTCTGTCCCAAACAAACAAACAAACAAACAAACAAAAAAAAGGTACAGTAAAGCCTCTTGATTACATGAATTCCAGTGTGACATGGTTGGAGTTGGCATCCATCCTTCTCTCAGGCCCCTTCTCAAAGTAGCAGGGGTGAGCTGCTTACCTTTTGCACGAGATGATGGAGGCACAAGCCAGGGCCTGATAATCACTTGGGATGGTCTCAGTTTACATATGATCACTGGTGTATATTCTAAGATTTATGATGTTTTTCTCATGTGATTTTTTGGACAGAACAGTGCTTTTTGACTGATTAAGGATATATCACTGATTTGATTTTAAAGCATTTTAATGTGTTACATGGCAGAGGCAGCTATGGATCGCCAACATCATGTTCTCTTCTTCCCAGGGTGTTCCTTGGATGAATTTTCCCAGGCTCTCAAACCATTTGGTGGGGTCACATGACTGAATTTTGGCCAATGGGATGTGAGCAGAGATGACTTGTGCCCCTCTCAAACCTAGACCCTAAAAACCTCCCACTGTTTCCTAATTTACTGGACAAGTAGAGAAGACAAGCTGGAAGGAGTCTGACTTCCTGAATGACTGTGACACAGACCCCCTCCTTTATTCCTCCTCTGGTGGTCCTTGGCTGTTTGTTGAAAGGAATGGGGTTCCAGGCGGCGCCTGTGGCTCAGTAGGTTGGGTGGCGCCCCCATATACCAAGGGTGGCGGGTTCAAACCCAGGCCCGGCCAAACTGCAACAAAAAAATAGCCGGGCGTTATGGCGGGCGCCTGTAGTCCCAGCTACTCAGGAGGCTGAGGCAGGAGAATCGCCTAAGCCCAGGAGTTGGAGGTTGCTGTGAGCTGTGTGATGCCACGGCACTCTACTTTGGGTGATAAAGTGAGACTCTGTCTCCGCAAAAAAAAAAAAAAAAAGAAAGGAATGGGGTTCCAATATGCTCTATGAATGGTTTGTGGGTTTGACTTGTTGGGTGTGCCTTTCCATTGGGGTGATCTGGCCAGGCTGTCCCACTAGGGAAAGGTGCCTCTACGCTTCTTGTCTTGCACTTGTGAAATTCCCCAAGGAACTCTTACCTGGTCTTTGGCAGTGTTGGCATCTGGTTGCCAGGACTCCAACAGCTGTGTAGAAAAAGCTGGGGTAAACAGTGAAAACTTGGATATGTTCAAGTGCATTCTCTAAGATTTTCTATTTCTGTTCCAATTCTTCCACTTGAAGCAGAAAAATTGAATGATCAGGAATATAGTCAAAGTGACAGCATTTAGCTGAAATGATTAAAAATTCAAAGTTTTTGTGTTGAGGGAGACTGGTTCTGTTAACCAAGAAGCTGCAGACTGTTAGCCTGGTGAACTGAGAGTACTCCTAGAAGAAAGTGGTTAGTGTGACAACTAATGTCTACACCTGGGATGAAAGTGGCTTGGGACTTAAAGTACTGTTGGATCAAATTCTTACAGCCAGGGCTGATGAGCACAGCAACAAGGCTTCAAATAAAGGAAGGAGTGAATCATCAATATGCAGATGATAAATCAGAAGATGACGGTTCCTAACTCTCCAAGTCCTAGGGCTGTGGAAATCCCAGAGAAGCATTTGCAAATGGCTAGAGAGTCAGAGGGCGGATGATGTTCCATTCTCCATCTGTGACACTGTCTAGACCTTACCAGGACTAGCAAGTCACAGGAGTGCCTGAAAAACAGGTGGCTGAACTGCAGAGAATTTCTCATTGGTTCTCAAGCTTCAGGGCATATCACCATCTCCTGGAGTGTTTGTTTAAACTGGGTTGCTGGGCCCACTTCCAGAGTTTAATTTAGCAGGTGTGGGGTGCGGCTTGACAATTTGCAGTTCCAAAAAGTTTCCAGGTGAGGCTGCTTTGCAGCCTGCGACCAGAATTTTAGGAAAACTGGTTAAAGAAGCCATAAATGCACTGAAAGCCCTGGGTTCAGCCTGCGTCATCTTTCAACTCAAATTCTCCACTTTCTAGCCATGTGATTTGGGGTAAGTTATTTAACCTCTTTGTTCCTCAGTTTTCCCATCTGTAGAATGAAATTAATGGTGCCTACCTCCACGGGTTCAAGAGAGGCTTCCTGGAGGAAGTGACATGTTTTTGCTATTTCTTTCTTTCTTTTTTTTTTTTTGAGACAGAATCTCACTCTTTTACCCTGGATAGAGTGCTGTGGCATCATAGGTCACAGCAACCTCAAACTCTTCAGTTCAAGTGATTTCTTTGCTTCAGCCTCCTGAATAGCTAGGACTATAGGCACCTGCCAAAATGCCTGGCTAGATTTTTTATTTTTAGTAGAGATGGGGTCTCACTTCTGCACAGCCTAGTATTAAACTCCTGAGCTTAAGCAATCCACCTGCCTCAGACTCCCAATATTTTTTCTTTTAAAAAATTTTTGTTGTTGTTTTGTTTTGTTTTTAGAAACAGAGTTTCACTTTATCGCCCTTGGTAGAGTGCTGTGGCATCACAGCTAACAGCAACATCCAACTCCTGGGCTTATGTGATTCTCTTGCCTCAGCCTCCTGAGTAGCTGGAACTACAGGCACCCGCCAGAATGCCCAGCTATTTTTTTTATTGCAGTTTGGCCTGGGCCGGGTTCGAACCCGCACCCTTGGTATATGGGGCCAGCACCCTACCCACTGAACCACAGGCACCACCCTATTTTTCTTTGTTTAAAGATAGGGTCCTGGCTGAGCGCCTGTAACTCACTGGTTAGGGTGCTGGCCACATGCTCTAGGGCTGGTGGGTTCAAAGCCAGCCTGGGCCTGCTAAACAACAACAGCAAAAAAAAATAGCTAGGTGTTGTGGCAGGTGCCACTAGTCCCAGCTACTTGGGAGGCTAAGGCAAGAGAATCGCTTGAGCCCAAGAGTTTGAGGTTGCTGTGAGCTATCACACTATGGTACTCTACAGAGGACAACAAAGTAAGACTCTGTCTCAATTAAAAAAAAAAAAATAGAGTCCTGCTACCTTGCCCAGCCTGATCTCAAACTCTCAAACTTCTGGGCGCAAGTGATCCTCCTGCCTCAGGCTCCTGAGCAGTTGGAATTATAGGAGCACACCACTGTGACCTGCTAAGGTGATATCTAAGCTGAGACCTAAGGAATAAGCAGATGTATTGGCCAGGGAATGAGTAGGGAGGGCAGGCTGGGGCATGTGCCAGATAGAAGGCATGACCTGTTCCTTGGGTTCTCTGGGGAGCTCAGAGGAGTTACATAGCAAGTCCTTTGTAAGTGATACCTACAAGCTATCAGTTTATTTGGGCAGAGGAGTAGAATGGAGGCCCACAAGGGTGTAGAAAATAGGCTGCTGGGATGGGCCTAGAAGTGGTGTAAGTTGTTTCTGACCACATTTCATTGGCCCAAATATAGTCATAGGGCCCTGCCTAGATGCAGGAGATGCTGGGAAATGTAGTTCCAGCCAGGCAGGTGAGCATGAATTCCTGGTGGAAAGCCAACTGTCTATGGTACAGTGGCTTTTTCTGGCCCCTCACCATATCTCTCATCTCTTTTCCACCTAACTCAGCTCTACTCCATGCCACTCTATTGGATGCCTGAATTTTACAGGTACATAAGTTGAGGCACAGAGAGGTTAAGTAATTTACCCAATATTGCTCAGCTGGTAGTGCCAGGGCAAAAGTTTTGTTTGCCAGATTCTGCTCTTGGTGCTTTTCAGGTCTTCCATGATCCAGGCTTTCCCACTCAGGGTCTTAGTCATGTCATCAGGCTAACTAACCTCTCGTAATTACTACACAGTCATCCTTCTGCTCCTCTATGTCCGAAGTGCCCATTATATCAGCAGGATAGTGCCAGCTTTTCCCCAGTTACTCGTCCATTCATGCAACATGCACTTATGCATTTATGGTGTTTACCAGACATTGTGCTCTGGGCTGGGGAGCTGGAGAGAAATAAGACAGGATCTCTTTTGTTCAAGACGTTCACATGGTCTGGCCACTGAGAGGGTTCTGTAAACACAGAGCTTATGCGAGAAGTGAGACATGCTGTATCTTTGGTCGGACCTGCCAGGAGTACAGAGTGTACTAGGGACATAAGAAGGGTGCCCAGCAGATGACTAAACACTAAAATTCAAGCTCTTTTGTGCATTTTGCTAATCGAAGGTGCAACTACAATATTTTTTGCTTCATATTCTAAAATGCATTTTTCTAAAACAATAAAATAGTGCTTGCACAATGACAGTCTTATTTGAACAGGCATGCTGTACTGCAGTGATATTTTTATGTGCCATTAACAGAGCGAATGTTGACTTATCAGTTTGATCTCTGTGGCAGGTTGCTGTTCTCATCAGTAAGTAAGCTAATTCCCCAGTCTCTTTATGGTATTCATGGAGATTTGTTTTTAAAGGGATGGGGGGAGAAGTTTGGGGAGGGCTCCTTGAGATCCCACCAGAATCATTCTAGAGCTGGGTTTCTCAGCCCCAACACTGTTGACAGTTTGGTCAAATAATTCTTCATTGTAGGAGGCCTTCCTGTGCCTTATACGATGTTTGGCATTGTGCCTGTGCTCTACCCACTAGTTACTAGTTACACCCTCAGAGTTGTAACAACCAAATGTCTCCAGACATTGCCAAGTGTCAACTCGGGGGAGCATATCAACCCAGGTTGAAAGGCATTGTTCAAGCCTGTATTTATTTCCTATTGCTGCTCTAACAAATTATCATAATTACATTGTGGCTTAAAACAGCAAATTTTATTACCATACAATTCCTGGGAGTCAGAAGTTTCTTTCTTTCTTATTTATTTATTTTGAGACTCATGTCCCCCTCGGTAGAGTGCTGTGGCATCACAGCTGTGGCATCACAGCTCACAGCAATCTCAAACTCTTGTCATTGTTGTTTAGCTGGCCCTGGCTGGGTTTGAACCTGCCAGCCTCAGTGTATGTGGCCAGCACCATAACCATTGTGCTATGGGTACCAAGCCTCTTTCTTTCTTTATTATTTTTTTTCCTTTTTGAGACAGAGTCTTGCCTTGTCACCCTGGCTAGAGTGTAGTAGCATCATCATAGCTCATTGCAAACTCTAACTCCTGGGCTCAAGCAACGTTGCTGCCTCAGCCTCCCGAGTGAGTGGCTGGGACTACAGGTACCTGCCACCACACCCAGTTAATTTTCTGTATTTTTAGTAGAGATGATGTCTCCCTCTTGCTGAGGCTGATCTTGAACTCCTGGCTTCAAGCAATCCTCCCGCTTTGGCCTCTTAGAGTATTTGGATTGGAGGTGTGAGCCACCGGGCCAGGCCCAGAAGTTCTAAAATCAAGATATCTGCAGGCTTGTGCTTCTTTGGGAGGCCCCAGGGGAAAATCTACTTCCTTGCCTTTTCCAGCTTCTAGAGGCCAACTGTGTTCCTGGGCTCAATACTCTTTCCTCAATGTTCAAAACTAGAAGCAGCTTCACATCTTCAAGTCTTTCTCTTTGTCTAAGTTCACATCTCTTCCTCTAACTCTGATCCTCCTGTCTCCTCCTTATAAGGACCCTGTGATTATACTGGGCTCACAGGATAATCCAGCTCTGTCTCTCTGTCTCAAGATCCTTAACGTAATCACATCTATGAAGTCCCTTTTGTCATGTAAGTTAACATATTCATAGGGCGGCGCCTGTGGCTCAAGGAGTAGGGTGCTGGCCCCATATGCTGGAGGTTGGCGGGTTCAAACCCAGCCCTGGCCAAAAACTGCAACAAAAAGAAAAAAAAGTTAACATATTCATAGATTCCAGGAATTAGGATATAGACATCATTTAAAAAATTTTTTTTAAAACAGCATCTCTGCTGGGCATGGTGGCTCATGCCTATAATTGTAGCACTCTGGGAAGCCAAAGTGGTTGGATCCCCTGAGCTCCAGAGTTCAAGACCAGCCTGAGCACGACCTAGACACCATCTCCACTACAAGTACAAAAAATTAGCTGGCGTGGCAGGCACCTGTAGTCCTATCCTAGTTACTCAGGAGGCTGAGGCAGGAGGATTACGTGATCCCAGTTGTCTGAGGTTTCCGTGAGCTAGGCTGAGGTCGTAGCACTCTAGCCTGGGCAATAGAGTGACACTCTGTACTTTTTCAGGGGCGGGGGACAGAATCTCACTATGTCACCCTTGGTAGAGTGCTGTGGTGTCACAGCTCACAGCAACTTCCAACTCTTGGGTTTAAGTGATTCTCTTGCCTCAGCCTCCTAAGTAGTTGGGACTACAGGCGGCCGCCACAACGCCCGGCTATTTTTGTTGTTGTTGTTTTAGCTGCCCCGGGCCGGCACCCTACCCACTGAGCCACAGGCACCGCCCCCCAGACACTCTGTGTTTTATTAATATTATTATTAATTAATTTATTTATTTTTTCCATGTGCCAGTGATTGGGCTGTGGAGGCTGCTGAGGAGAAACAGCCCCCATGCATAAATCACAGGATTGCTATGGCCCATTGTATCTACTGGATAGCTGTGCCTGCACAACAGCATCCAGCAACCACAGGGCCCAGACACTCTGTATTATTTTATTTTATTTTATTTTTTCGTAGAGACAGAGTTTCACTTTATGGCCCTTGGTAGAGTGCCGTGGCCTCACACAGCTCACAGCAACCTCCAACTCCTGGGCTTAAGCGATTCTCTTGCCTCAGCCTCCCGAGTAGCTGGGACTACGGGCGCCCGCCACAACGCCCGGCTATTTTTTGGTTGCAGTTCAGCTGGGCCGGATTTGAACCCGCCACTCTCGGTATATGGGGCCGGCGCCTTACCGACTGAGCCACAGGCGCTGCCCGACACTCTGTATTATTAAAGAAAAAAGACAGGGTCTTGCTCCGTCACCTGTGCTAGAGCAGCTATGGCATGATCATAGCTCATTGCAAACTCCTGGGCTCAAGTGATCCTTCTGTTCTCACCTCCCAAGTAGCTGAGACTATAAGTGTACACCCACACCCAGCTAATTTTTCTGTATAGTATATATACATCTATACACACACACGCATTATATATATACATATACAGATTGGCCTCTGGGTATAAGGAAGTGTTGCAGTTCAGCCGGGGTCGGGTTTGAACCTGCCACCCTCGGTGTATATGGGGCTCGTGCCTTACCAACTGAGCCACAGGCGCCGCCCTATAAGGAAGTGTTTATGTAGGGTTGGGGAGGAGGGAAGTGACTTAGGGGATGGAGGAGTAGGGTATGGTCAGGGCATAATTAGCAGCTAGTGCTTTTGAGCACCAGTTCTATGCCAGGTGCCATCTACCTGATCTCACTGAATCCTCAAAACCATCCCTGAGGAAGGTAGTTTTAGCTGCCCCCAGTTTTATAAAGGAGGAAACTACCCAGGGAAAGCTTTCTGAAGGAGGTCAGAATGTGAGCTGGATCTCAAGGAGAACCAAGGGATTTTCCAGCAAGTAGGAAAGGCATCCCAGGCAGAGAGACCCCTGGGCGCAGAGAGGTGAGGAGAACTTGGACTTACAGAGTGACTGATTCCTTGGGCATGGAAAGTTGGGGGAGGGTGAGATGGCAGGGATGGACGTCAATAAATCAGACCTTTCATTCTGACATGAAGTGTTCTTTTTCTCTCAATAGTCTAAATAAATGTTTATTCATGAGCACTTACTGCATGCTGGGAGTACAGACATTTTTACTAAGACACTGATGTGAGCTCATAGCTTGATGCTTGACTTTGTCACTTCTTTTTTTTTTTGTGATTTTTGGCCGGGGCTGGGTTTGAACCCGCCACCTCCGGCATATGGGACCGGCACCCTACTCCTTGAGCCACAGGTGCCACCCGACTTTGTCACTTCTAATGCTGCATCCCTGGTAAATAAAACGCAGAACCGAAAGGTCATTAGTAACACTGAGCTTGTGCTTAGCGGAGGCAGTCACTAAATGGGATGCAGGCTTGAGGAAGTCAAGCCCACCCCACAGAGTCTACTGTTCAGGGAAGGGTCCCATGTCCAAATGACAGAGCTGGGATTCAAACCTTTCCTATATACTGGGCTTTGGTTTTTGTTTCTTGTTTGAAGGAAAGTGAAGACTCAAGCTGGGGATATCCCAGGAAGAAGCCAGATGCAGCCCAGAGCAGCCCAGAAAGCTCACTTTCCCCACCTAGGGTGGCCTTTTTGAAGGTAGGCAGTCACTTCTCCTGGGCCCAGCAGCTCCTGTTACTGTCAAGTGAAAGAGTCCATGGCAGGTGGTTAGTGTGGCAGGTGGCATGCCGTAAGCCTTTCACATGTGTTATTTGTCTTATTTCAGTAAAAGTTATGCCTATTTAAGGTCCATAAGAGCAAATCTCTCTTGTTCTCTTGTTTTCTTTCTTTTTTCTTTTTTTAGACAGAGTCTCACTATGTCGCCCTTGGTAGAGTGCTGTGGTGTCACAGCTCACAGCAACCTCAGACTCTTGGGCTTAAGTGATTCTCTTGCCTCAGCCTCCCAAGTAGCTGGGACTACAGGCGGCCGCCACAACGTCCGGCTATAAAGTTATCTTGTTTTCTTATCACAAAGCTGTATCGTCCCTTTCTGTCATGGTGAGATGAATTCACATTGAACTGTGAGAAACACTTAGCTTTTTCTAGTTGGTGGAATAAGACAGAATTCTTGGCATGGTGTCTAAAGGAACCAGGAGAAGACCTATCAGTGTGGGGTGGGGAAGGGAAGTGATAAGGGGAAGCAAAGTTAAAGTCTCATTTATCACACCTGGAAATCAGAAGCTAGACCCAAAGAAATAGTAGAGAAAACATGTTATTCAGAAATAGGGAGATATCTACCAGAGATAACCCTGAGGAGAGTTCGAAGTAATTGCCTCTAGGGCTCAGAAGTAGGTAGGGTTGCCCTTATACGCTTGCAAAGGTTGTTCACTAGAGCTGAGCAGTACCCAAACTTTGTGGTCACATATGGTGGCTCTAGTAAGAAAGGGCTGCTATTTTTAGCCATGTGCTAAAAATATTTGAAATATTTTTTAAATAATAGAAGTATTTTAAATATATATATAAAATAATAGACAGTGGTTCAAGTCCTGACTGGGTTTCAGATTTGTTATATTGCAGGTGTCAGAAAACCTATCTGTAACCAGCTAAATGATCTTTCCTATTCCCCCAAAGGGTAGAGTTGATTGTGTTGTATAATTTAGAAGTCCAAGGAGGGCTGAGTAGTTTGGTTTTAGGTAGGTTTGGATACTGGGTCCCAAACGATGTCATCACAGTTCGTTTTTCTCTTTATCTCTGGTTCTGCTTTCCACTAAACATCAGCTTTGTTCTGTGGTGGCCTCATCTCTGGTCTTAGATTCATATCTAGCAGGAAAAGGACATAGGACTTCTTCCAGCTGCACAAGCAAAAGCTTCAGACTTGTCTGCTGTGGGCTCCAGTGGCTGGGCTTCAGTCACAAGACCACCTCTGAGCCAATCACTGTGGCAGGGCGCCCCAATGCTGTGGTTAGTTTAGGCTTGGGTCACATGATACATCCCAGCCACGTGACCTGAGGGTGAGGGAGAGACAGATGCCCACACAGATGCAGGTCCGTAACAGGAGGTGGCTGATAAGTGACCCAAGTCCCTTGTGGTTGCAGTCGAGTATTTGCAGGTTCTGCCGTGCTAGGCATATGCTGGCTCGGGGTGGGCCACCTTGGTCCTTGAGGGCCAGGGCGAGCCCCGAGGAGAACCAGCAGCTACTGTGGTTTGACTGGCAGACCATGGCCTGGGCATTGCAAGCATAATTTCCTGCCACTTCCTCCTCCTGTGACAGCCACAGCAGCTGTTTATAGCAAGACTCAGTGAGGATAGTGGTTCCCCAGGTCAGAGCCTAAAATCGTTTGTTCCCTGAAGACCCCTGAGGGAGCTTGGCTGTAACCCCTAGCCAAACGTCCAGGTCCCTACCCTGGCTAAGACCTAAGCAAACCTCAACTCCGTTTATTTATGATAATAAAAATGATTGTTATATGCAAATTGTCCATAGGGTTGACCAAAAAATGATAGTTATAATGGTTGTTGAGTTAATGGGGTGGGCACAATTATGCGCCTACTTTATAAGTGAGAAAATTGAAGCTCAAGAAGTGAAATTGCAAAATTGCACAGCTTGTTAGTGAGAGAGCTGGGGCTTGAACTCTGGTGTTTCTGACTCAGATTTCAGCCAGCTGTCTTTCCATAGAAATAGGACCTGCAAGGGGAAGATGTGGATACCTGAGCAAGGGCAGAAGAAAGCTTCTACGCTCAGCAATCTTTTTTTTTTTTTCCTTTGAGACAGAGGCTCACTCTGTTGCCCCAGGCTAGAGTGCCATGGAGTCATAGCTCACAGCAACCTCAAACTCCTGGGCTGAAGCAATCCTTTTGCCCTAGCCTTAGAGTAGCTGGGATTACAGGCATGCACCATCATGCCTGGCTAGTTTTTTTTTTTTTAATACAGAGTCTTACCCTGTCACCCTGGATAGAGTGGTGTGTTGTCATAGCTCACAACAGCCTCAAACTCCTAGGCTCAATTGATCCTCTTGTCTCAGCCTCCTGAGTAGCCTGGACTACAGGTGCCCATCAAAAGGCTTGGATAGGGACGGCGCCTGTGGCTCAAAGGAGTAGGGTGCCAGCCCCATATGCCAGAGGTGGTGAGTTCGAACCCAGCCCTGGCCAAAAACTGCAGAAAAAAAAAAAAAAGGCTTGGATAGTTTTTCCATTTTTTTTTTTTTTTTGTAGAGACAGAGTCTCACTGTACCGCCCTCCGGTAGAGTGCCAGGGCGTCACACGGCTCACAGCAACCTCTAACTCTTGGGCTTACGCGATTCTCTTGCCTCAGCCTCCTGAGCAGCTGGGACTACAGGCGCCCACCACAACGCCAGGCTATTTTTTTTTGTTGTTGTTGCAGTTTGGCCGGGGCTGGGTTTGAACCCGCCACCCTCGGCATATGGGGCCAGCGCCCTACTCACTGAGCCACAGGCGCCGCCCTGGTTTTTCCATTTTTAGTAGAGATGGTCTCACTCTTGCTTAGGCTGGTCTCCGACTCCTGAGCTCAAGGGATCTACCTGCCTCAGCCTCCCAGAGTGCTAGAATTACAGGCATGAGCAGCTCTTCAGGCACCGGCCCAGCATCTCTAGAGAATCTTCATGTGTTGGGAACTGAGGTCCTGATGTTAGGCTCTCTGCTCATAGAAGCAGGCTCCTTTTGGGGGCTGATGAAGTCCAGGTTAGATGGAGATTCCTAGAAGACAGGGTCCCTTGGCTGCTGGTATGGAGCTGACTTAGGGGCTGAGGAGAGTTCTTGCTTCCCTGGGGGATCCACTTGCCCCTCTAACAGACGCCCAGTGCCCAGCCCTCATGTAGGAGCATCTTCCAATGTATGACTCTGGGTTGAGGCCACAGTTTTCTCAGGCTGACCTTGCCTGGGAATCACCTTGTCATACAGAATGGGATGTGTGTGTGTGTGAGAGAGAGAGAGAGACATTGCCATAGTATCAGCCTAGCTCACAGTAACCTCAGACTCCTGGGTTCAATCAATCCTCCTGCCTCAGCCACCCAGGTAGCTGGGACTACAGGCACCCACCACAACCCTAAGTTTTTATTTTCGGTAGAGGTAGATCTCACTCTTGCTCAATGTGAGAAGAGCTCCTGAGCTCAGGCAGTCCTCCCACCTTGGCCCCCAGAATACTATGATTATAGGCATGACCCTCAGCACCTGGCCTTTTTTGTTTGTTTTGTTTTGTTTTGTTTTTTTAGAGACAGAGTCTCACTTTGTCACCCTCAGTAGAGTGTCATGGCATCACAGCTCACAGCAACCTCTAACTCTTGGGCTTAGGTGATTCTCTTGCCTTGCCTCCAGAGTAGCGGGGACTACAGTCACCTGCCACAATGCCCAGCTATTTTTTTTTGTTGTTGCAGTTTGGCCGGGGCAGGTTCGAACCCGGCACTTTTGGTATACGGGGCTGGCACCGTACTCCCTGAGCCACAGGCGCTGCCCTGTTTTGTTTTTTTGAGATAGGGTCTTGCTCTCTCACCAAGGTTGGAATGCAGTGAGTGGTAGGATCATAGCTAACTATAACCTGGAACTCCTGGGCTTGAGTGATAACTCCTATCTCAGCCTCCTCATAGGACTACAGATATGCACTACCACACCCTGCAAATTTTTCTATTTTTTGAGATATGGGGTCTTGGTATGTTGCCCACACTGATCTCAAACCCCTGGCCTCAAATTCCTGCCGCAGCCTCCCAAAGTGCTAGGATTACAGGTGTGAGCCACCACGTTAAGCCTAGGATATGGCTTTTTATAATATGGGAGATAAGGGGTTAATAGACCTGATAAGATTAGCCAGTAGTAAGGATAAAATAAAATTACAATGGGCGGTGCCTGTGGCTCAAGGAGTAGGGCCCCGGTCCCATATGCGGAGGTGGCGGGTTCAAACCCAGCCCCCGCCAAAAAAAAATAAAATAAAATAAAATTACAATAGATTATACAAGTTCGTGGAGATTGTGAGTTCAGAACTGTTGCACTGTTCCATGATGTAAAAGAGCCATGCTCTACTTGTGTCACGGCTCTGCCGACAGCATAGTAGTCTGATGTAATTGCTTGAGCTCCAGCAATCACACCTGCATTCCAGCTAGCAGGAAGGAGGGAGAGCAGGCAGGCACGCTCCCATTCCTTTAAGAACCCTCCCCTTAAGTTGCACACACCCCTGAACCTCATCACATGGTCTCACCTAACTGCCAAGAAGTCTGGGACATGTAGACCTTATTCATGTGCTTAGCCAAAAACCAGTGGTTCTGTTATTAAAGAAGAAAGAGTGAACCGGTTTTGGGGAACAGTTAGTAGGCACTGCCACAGCTGCCTTAAGAGCAAATTTTTTTTTTTTTTTGGCCAGGGCTGGGTTTGAACCCGCAACCTCCGGCATATGGGGCTGGCACCCTACCCTTTGAGCCACAGGCACCGCCCCAAGAGCAAATTTTTGACAACTTAAAAGCCATATAAAACAGATTACAGTCTCTCGGTTCTGGAATGCATAACAAGTGCCTGCTGTTTATAAGGCACTGTGCCAGGAGGGTCACAGCTGCTTGTGTGCAGCTGCTTTGTTTCCCAGGGCTGAGGAGAGCTTCAGGTCTGTGGTGGGACGTGGCCAAGGGCTGTGGTTCTGATTCTAATTCCTCTGTGATCTAGCTGTGGAACCCCATTAAGGCCACATTCCCACTCAGCTTCCCCCACTATAAAATGGTGAAGTTGGTGAGACAAATTAATTTGGCAAGGTTCCTAACAGCAGAGCCAGGGTGTGGACTCCCAGCCCCTCAGCTGCCAAGGAGGGTCTCGCTTTGTTGCCTGGTTATGAGGGCAGTGGGATAATCATAGTTCACTGCAGCCTCAAACTCTTGGGCTCAAGTGACCCTCCTGCCTCAGCCTCCCGAGCAGCTGAGGGTATAGGTATGAACCACAGCACCCGTAAGATTTTTCCTTTTTTTGTAGAGTCAGAGTCTCATGATGTTGCTCAGATTAGTCTTAAACTTCTGGCCTCAAGCAGTCTTCCTGCCCCAGCATTTGAAAGTGCTAGAATTGCAGGCATGAGCCATCACATCTGGATGGAATCTGAGCTTTTAACCACAGGGCTACACTGCCTGGAAGTCTGTAGGCTGAGGCTGTGGTTCTGTCCCTTTCTCTGGCAACATTCTGGCCTCCCCAAAGGCCACTGACTTGGCTAGACTTGCTGGCACTTCCAGCCACCACACCGTCCTGGTTAGCAGGGATTCTGGCCAAGAACTGAGCAGAGCAGCTGAGAGTGGGGAGAAGCAGGGCTGGGGCCCAGGGAAGATTTAGGTAACAAGCAGGATCCAGTGGTTCTAGCATTGATCCAGGCCTGTGACTGTGTCTTACCCAGAGGATAAGAGACAAACTTGGCAGCGGACACATTTTCAAACTCTCAGTGCAGAAATCAGTGTATGGGTGTTGTATAAAGGATAATAATAAACAAAAAACCCCAAAAGACGTAAGAATAGAAAATAGCAAGAGTTTTGCATTGTATAAAGTAAGGCTAAGTAGAGTTTCCTGAAAAAAATTTTTTTTGTTTTTTAGCAGGTTTTGGCCAGGGATGGGTTTGAACCTGCTACCTCCAGCATATGGGGCCGGTGCCCTACTCTGTTGAGCCACAGGTGCCACCCGAGTTTCCTGAAATTTTCATGTCCATTATATATGTGTGTACTGGGTTAAGACATAAATATATTTTCTTAGTCAGGCGTTGTGGCGGGCGCCTATAGTCCCAGCTACTTGGAAGGCGGAGGCAAGAAAATTGCTTAAGCCCAAGAGTTTGAGGTTGCTGTGAGCTGTCAAGCCACAACACTCTACCAAAGGCAACATGATGAGATTCTGTCTCAAAAAAAAAAAAAAAAGACATATATTTCTGCTTTGATAGTTGCCAAAAAAGTGCTAAAGCCTAAGATCTAGGAGACAGTGTGCCTGATGGAACATCGGTTGAGAATAATTGGAATTACTGGCTTGATCTAAATATATATATACATTTTTTTTTTTTTGAGACAAAGTCTCAAGCTGTCACCCTGGGTACAGTGTGTGGCATCACAGCTCATAGCAACCTCAAACTCTTGGGCTTGAGCAATTCTCTTGCTTCAGCCTCCCAAGAAGCTGGGACTACAGCTCCCTGCCACAACGCCTGGCTATTTTTTGTTGTTGTTGCAGTTATCATTGTTGTTTTAGCTGGCCTGCGCTGGGTTCGAACCAGCCACCCTCAGTGTATGTGAGGCACTGCCCGCTCTAACAATATTTTTTACTAATTAATTTATTGTTTATTTATTTGAGATAGTTTCACTTTGTTGCCTTTGGTAGAGTGCTGTGGTGTTATAGCTCACAGCAACCTCAAACTCTTGGGCTCAAGTGATCCTTTTGACTCAGTTTTTCATTTTTAGTAGAGATGGGGAAGGTCTCATTCTTGCTCTGGCTGGTCTCGAGCTCATGAGCTCAAGCGATGCACCCTCCTTGGCCACCCAGAGCGCTAGGATTACAGGCGTTAAGCCATGATGCCCAGCCTACTAATTAACTTATTATTTTGTGTTGAGAACATTCCCACTTTGTAAAAAGTTTAAATAGAAGTGTACAAAATCTTATATCACATTTTGTTTATCCATTTGCTGATTGATGGATGATTGGGTTGTTTTTCCTTTGGCTATTATGAATAATGCTGCTACGAGCATTTGTGTACAAGTATTCATGTGGGGATATGTTTTTGTTTCTCATGAGTAAATATGAGGAGTGGAATTGCTGGATCATATGGTAACTCCTTGTTTAGCTTTTTGAGAAATTGCTAGGCTGTTTTCTACTGTTTTTACTTTTAAACATTACTGGGGTCTAAGCATCCTACAACTTTGACAATGCATTCTTTCACAATTTCTAATCACTGAATGGCTTCCCTATTTCTCAAGTGTGCAAGCTACTTTATAAGTTGCTTCAAAGGCATTATTTCCAGGTCTTATTTCTGCTTGAAAGAATTGTCTTTGCTTTTGCTTTTCATCTCTTCATTTCTGCAATACAATCTTTTGCACCTCTCCCTCTAATTTAAAACATTTGTGGTACTGATGAGCATTGAATTTCTTTAATGTTGATAATGCAATATCACAAAACAAGCAAATCATCTCATCTTTAGCAGAAATAAGATAATACTGCAATTCCCAATCCTCATTAAAAAATCTGTTTTCAAAAAAAAAAAAGAAATGTTTTCTTCATTGTTCTCTTGTTCTTTGAAACGACAGGCTATTAAGCAGGCAGAATTATAAAATACTCTCAAGCTGTGCAGCTATTTGCAAATTCCACTTCAAACAGAAGCATCATGCACTGGTTTGTCAAAAGCTGATAACAAACTGGTGTTCTTGACCTAAAACCTCTCCAAGCAGCCTCCTGTGGTGGTGGTGGCACTAGTCGTGCAGCCAGAGTTAGAATCAAATCATGAGCAGCCATCAGTTTAGCTCCTCTGGCTTACTAATGTTTTTTTCTTATTATAATTTTTTTTTTTTTTTTTTGAGACAGAGTCTCAAGCTATCGCCCTGCATAGAGTGATATGGCATCACAGCTCACAGCAACCTCAAACTCTTGGGCTCAAGTGATTCTCTTGCCTCAGTCTCCCAAGTAGCTGAGACTACAGGAGCCCACCACAACACCTGGCTATTATTTATTTTAGCAGGCCCGGGCCCGGGTTCCAACTCTCAGGCCTTGGTGCATGTGGCCAGCGCCCTACCCACTGAGCTATAGGAGCTGCCTGGCTTACTAATGTTCTAATTGTGTGTGTTAATTTGGAAGGATAATTTCATTACAACTTATTTTATTCTTTGGTATTTTAAATATGTTATTTAAAAAATAATATAAAAGATGAACAAAAATGGATTAATAAAATAAAAGGATTTGTTGTGTAAAATTTAGATTCAGTCAGAAGGCTATGCTTAAGGGCCTAGAAGGCCACCTGGGGCCTTAAGTGTTGGGGAGTGACTGGATAAGTGTATGGGTGTTCTTTGACTCGGAGAGTCAGGGTAGATTTCTGTAGACAAGTGAGTTGGAATCTAAATTACAAGAAAGAACATATTGTAGGAAGGTTCTTTCAGGCATAAGGAACAACAAGTACAAAGGCCCTGAGGTGGGAATGAATTTGATGTGTTTGCAGAATAGAAACCCTGTATGCTGGGAGAGCAGCAAAGGCCACAGGAGAAGCAGGCGGGAGGCCAGATGAACGCAGCCCTCATAGCTGTAACAAGGTGTTTGGATTTTATTATAAATATGAAGGGAAGTGTTGGGGAGGTGTTAAGCAGAGGAGAGACTTGATCTAATTCTTGTTCTAAAAGGAGCACTCTGGTTGCTTAAGAAGCAGTTCTTTTCCCTACCATGTTCCAACATTTCCAAGCACTGAGTTCTTAGAAGTAGAATTACTGGGTCGTTGGGTTTGGATATTTAAAATGTACCTGGATGGCGCCGGTCCCATATGCCGGAGGTGGTGGGTTCAAACCCAGCCCCGGCCAAAAAAAAAAAAACTTTGCTAAAATATACCTGGATGCTGCCAACTACCTCTCCAAAAGATAGTTCTAGGTTTTACTGAGTGCCAGCTCTTGCTGTGGCCAGTGGCATTCGGGGTGAGGTGCCCAGGGAGCTCTCACCATCTGGACCACAGCACTCATTCTCTGGCTTTTGTTTCCCTTGCAGGACCTTTGCCACTGCATTTGCCCTGTAACTCTGGCTGTACTATATACCCGTTGGGTAGAACGGGCACCCCAGGAACATGGCAGACGAAGACCTCATCTTCCGCCTGGAAGGCGTTGATGGCGGCCAGTCCTCCCGGGCTGGCCATGTTGGTGATTCTGACATGGACAGCGATGATGACGAGGGTTACTTCATCTGCCCCATCACTGACGACCCCAGGTCAAACCAGAATGTCAATTCCAAGGTTAATAACTACAATAGCAACCTAACAAAAACTGAGCAGTATGGCTCTAGTGGGTCTCCAGCAAGCTCCTTCCACTTCAAGGTGAGTGAACCAAGCACTTGTTTCAACTGCCACAAGTGACAGTCTGTCACTGGTTGGGGTCTTCCTTGTGTTTCCAAACCCTGGCCATTGCTCTGAATTCTACATCTGAGAATCTATTAAGGTGGGAGGATTTTGTTGGTTTGAAGCAAGTTTTACTACCTTAGAGCAGTGTTTCTTTTTTTTTTTTTTTTGGCCGGGGCTGGGTTTGAACCCACCACCTCCAGCATATGGGACCGGCGCCCTACTCCTTGAGCCACAGGCACCGCCCAGAGCAGTGTTTCTTAAATAGCTTCTGTGTTGTGAAAACCTTTTAGTATGTTTTATCCAACTTTTTCGTTTGTTTGTTTGAGATAGAGTCTCACTATGTCACCCTTGGTGGAGTGCCGGGGCGTCACAGCTCACAGTAACCTCAAACTCTCAGGCTTAATCAATTCTCTTGCCTCAGCCTCCCAAGTACCTGGGACTACAGGGACAGCCACAACGCTTGGCTATTTTTTGTTGTAGCTGCCATTGTTATTTAGTAGGCCTGGGCCAGGTTCGAACTCGCCACCCTTGGTGTATGTGGCTGGTACCCATACCACTGTGCTACAGGCGCTGAGCCAATTAATGATTTTTTTTTTTTTTTTTTGTAGAGACAGAGTCTCACTTTATGGCCCTCTGTAGAGTGCCGTGGCATCACACAGCTCACAGCAACCTCCAACTCCTGGGCTGAAGCGATTCTCTTGCCTCAGCCTCCCGAGTAGCTGGGACTACAGGCGCCCGCCACAACACCCGGCTATTTTTTGGTTGCAGTTCAGCTGGGGCCGGGTTTGAACCCGCCACCCTCGGTATGTGGGGCCGGCGCCTTACTGGCTGAGCCACAGGCGCCGCCCCCAATTAATGATTTTTAAAACCTTTACATGTATTAACCACCTTTTCCCAAATTTGTGTACTGGTGAAAATTCACTAGAAGGTTTCCATGTATCTTTTACCTTTGTTCCATTTTATGTCAAATATTTTGATATCACCCCTGCATGCGTGTGTAGGTGGGTACAGGGAGATGGTACAAATGGTGCTTCTGCATGTTGGTTGTGATCACAAAAGCCACTGTTTTGGATTGGATATCCTTCTCTCGACTGAGGAAAGTGTACTTATTTTGACTTATTTTGTTGGGGACTTGTGTTCATACCATGGCAAAGCTGGTATTAAGGAGGGAGGAGAAATGAACATTACTGAACTTTGCATAATAACTGGTAGAGAAAAAAATGCTATCCTCTTATTTTTATTTTATTTAGTCTTCACAAATGGTAAGTATCTGTTAGTACTATAAGATAAATTCCAAGGCTGAATGTGGTGGCTCATGCCTGTAATCCTAACACTCTGGGAAGCTAAGGTGAGTGGATTGTTTGAGCTCAGAAGCTGGAGACCAGACTGAGCAAGACCAAGACCCCATCACTACTAAAAGTAGAAAAATTGGGCAGGGCCTGTGGCTTAGTTGGTAGGGTGCCGGCCCCATATAACGAGGGTGGTGGGTTCAAACCCGGCTGCAACCAAACTGCAACAAAAAAATAGCTGGGCGTTGTGGCAGGCGCCTGTAGTCCCAGCTACTTGGGAGGCTGAGGCAAGCCTAGGCCCAGGAGTTGGAGGTTGCTGTGAGCTGTGACGCCATAGCACTCTACTGAGGGCGACAAAGTGAGAATCTGTCTCTACAAAAAAAAAGAATAATAATAATAAATAAAATAAAATAAAAGTAGAAAAATTCCATGATGTGCATATACTACAATTTGTTAATCCATTTATGAGTTGATGAGCATTTGGATTGCTCTGTGAAATATTATTCAGCCATAAAAAAGATGGAGATTTTAATCTTTTATGTTTACCTGGATGGAGTTGGAACACTTTTTTTTAGTAAAATATCTCAAAAATAGTAAAAAAAAAAAAGAAAATATCTAATGTACTCAGTTCTAACATGAAACCAATATATAAACACTTACACATTTATATGAATGATAAAACACAAATAACTAGCAAGGAGGAGGGTGAGGAGGGAAGAGAAGGGGAGAGGAGGATGGGAGGGATGTGGGAGGGCATTTGGTAGGATCTCACCTAATGTCCAGAATTCAACATTGTAGTTCTCCTACAACTTGAAATTTACCTTGGAATATGAGAACAAAAAACCTAAAAGTTTTTTCTCTCATATTGAAATAAACAAAACAAAATGAAAAAAAGTAGAAAAATTAGCCGGGGTTAGTGGCACACGCCTGTAGTCCCAGCTACTACAGAGGCTGAGGCCCAAGAGTTTGAGGTTGCTGTGAGTTATAACGCCACAGCACTCTACCCAGGGCGACAGAGTGAGACTCTGTCTCAAAAAAATAAATAAATAAAAATAAAACACATAAATAAAAAGATAAATGCCTATCATCACTTTTGGATTTGAAATTAAAACCATCCTTCTCTACTTCTCTAACTTCTGAATTAATTTTTTTTTTTTTTGAGACAGAGTTTCACTATGTCACCCTTGGCAGAGTGCTGTGGCATCATAGCTCACAGCAACCTCAAACTCTTGGGCTTAAGCTAGTCTCTTGCCTCAGCCTCCCAAGTAGCTGGGACTACGGGCGCCCATCAAAACGCCTGACTATTTTTGTTTCAATTGTCATTTCTGGTTAGCTGGCCTGGGCTGGGTTCGATCCCGCCAACTATGGTGTATGTGGCTGGCGCTGTAACCACTGTGCTACAGGCATCCAGCCTGAATTAATTTGTTTTTAGGAAACTATTAATTTTAATTCTTGGAGACAGTTGGGTCATTTTTTCCTTTCAGGGCCAGAGTTCCTGTTGAAGTCACTCTGGGGCAGGCAGCTCTAGAAATAGCCCTGTGGGTCTCCTCTGGGGTTGGGGGCCCTGAAGAGGTAGGCTTCACTTACCACATTTCCTGTCCTGAAGTAGCTTTGAAATGTACATCCGGGCCAGGGAGGGCAGCTCAAGTGTCACTGTCTATATAAATATAGATCATAAAAACAAAAATGTTAGCAATTTTTTATATGTCACTAAGTAAAAGGCAAAAAGACAGTATAATATGATCCCCTTTTTTTTAATGTACATACTTTTATCATTATTTATGTAGCAAAAACTATTTGAAGGAGGAATTTTTTTTTTATTGTTTGGGATTCATTGAGGGTGCAAAGAATTAGGTTATACTGATTGCATTTGCTAGATAAAATCCCTCTTATAATTGTGCACCACCCCTAAGAGCTATTCCGTACACTATGCCCCCCTCATCCCCTTCCTACCTCCCCCCTTCCCCACCCATCCCCCCTTGTATTAGCTCATCTACTGCCTTCGTATTAGAATTGAGTACACTGGATTCTTGCTTCTCCATTCTTGTGATGCTTTACTAAGAAGAATGTGTTCCACCTCCAGCCAGGTTAATACAAAAGATGTCAAGTCTCCATCTTTTTTAGTAGCTGAATAGTATTCCATGGTATACATATACGACAGCTTGTTAACGCATTCCTGGATTGGGGTCATTTAGGCCATTTCCACATTTTAGCAATTATAAATTGAGCTGTGATAAACAGTCTAGTGCAAATGTCCTGATGATGAAAGGATTTTTTTCTTCTGGGTAGATGCCTAGTAATGGGATTGCAGGATCAACTGGGAGGTCTAATTTGAGTGCTTTTGAGGTTTCTCCATACTTCCTTCCAAAAAGGTTGTATTAGTTTGCAGTCCCACCAGCAGTGTAAAAGTGTTCCCTTCTCTCCACATCCACGCCAGCATCTGCAGCTTTGAGACTTTGTGATGTGGACCATTCTCACTGGGGTTAGGTGGTATCTCAGGGTGGTTTCGATTTCTCTGATGGTTAGGGATAATGAGCATTTTTTCGTGGGTTTGTTAGCCATTCATCTGTCTTCTTTAGAGAAGGTTCTATTCATGTATCTTGCCCAGTGCTATATGGGATTGTTGGGTCTTTTTTGTTGATTAATTGGAGTTCTCTATAGATCCTAGTTATCAAGTTTTTGTCCAATTCATAATATGCAAATACCTTTTTTTTGTACTTTTTTTTATTTTTTATTTTTTTGCAGTTTTTGGCCGGGGCTGGGTTTGAACCCACCACCTCTGGCATATGGGGCTGGCGCCCTACCCTTTTGAGCCACAGGCGCCGCCCCGTATGGAAATATATTATTCCATTCTGAATGTTGTCTGTTTGCTTTGATTGTTTCCTTAGCTGTACAGATTGAAGGAGGAATTTAATGGTGATTTTCTCTGGGGAGGGTGTGGAGGGTGCTATTAGAGGCACTTTGATTATCTATATTATATAGGGGTAAACATTTAAAATTTTTTAAGCTAGGGCGGCGCCTGTGGCTCAGTGAGTAGGGCACCGGCCCCATATGCCGAGGGTGGCAGGTTCAAACCCAGCCCCGGCCAAACTGCAACAACAAAAAAAAAATAGCTGGGTGTTGTGGCGGGCGCCTGTAGTCCCAGCTGCTCGGGAGACTGAGGCAAGAGAATCGCGTAAGCCTAAGAGTTAGAGGTTGCTGTGAGCCGTGTGACGCCACGGCTCTCTACCCGAGGGTGGTACAGTGAGACTCTGTCTCTACAAAAAAAAAAATAATAATAAATAAAATTAAATTAAAAAAAAATTTTTTTTAAAGCTACATATAGGTGCATTAGTTGAGTGCATACATGGAAAAAAAGAAGTGTGGGCTCGGTGCTTATTCTCAGTGGTTAGGGCTCTGGCCACATACACCAGGGCTGGAGTGTTCGAACCCAGCCCCGGCCTGCTAAACAACAATGACAATGGCAACAACAAACAAAAATAGCCAGGCATTATGGTGGGCGCCTGCAGTCCCAGCCACTTGGGAGGCTGAGGCAAGAGAATTGCTTAAGCCCAAGAGTTTGAGGTGGCTGTGAGCTATGACACCATGTGAGACTCTGTCTCCAAAAAAAAAAAGGGTGGAAAAAAAGAAGTTTTTAAGAGTAGGATGGAAAATGCAAAATAACCAAGCAATGTTCCCTCCCCAAAACAAATTGATAAATAGCTCCCTCCCTCCTCAAAACACAACCTCTTTCAGCTGATGTCTAATCTGTTATAGCGGCACTCTACTGAGGGTGACCATAGTGAGACTCTGTCTCAAAAAATAAATAAATAAATAAATAAATAAAATAAGTCTGTTAAAATTACAGTCCTGGCTCCTTTAGGACCCATATTTGAGACAACCTTTCCTGATTCTTTACTCTGCATTCCCTGAGGCACTTAGCAGATTTTTTTTTTTTTTGTAGAGACAGAGTCTCACTTTACCGCCGGTAGAGTGCCATGGCGTCACACGGCTCACAGCAACCTGCAGCTCTTGGGCTTACATGATTCTCTTGCCTCAGCCTCCCGAGTAGCTGGGACTCACTTAGCAGATTTTTATGAGCATGTGTCATTCTCCAGTGTCAGTCTGGAGTCAGGGCCTGACTGCAAGGCTCAGTCTGTGTCTGATGGCACCTCCCTTCCCTTGGCTTGTGCGTGGTGGGCACTTGGCAAAGTGTTTGACTATATATGGGCAGGATTTAGCTCTTTATTTCCCCGCATTTTGAGCTCTGTTGGGTTACTGTTGCCAGGGGTGATTTCAGATAGAGAATTTGGCTCAGTGTTCCAAACCTCATTCCCAGCAGCACTCCACAAAGCTAAGTGTTTTTTTTTTGTTTTGTTTTGTTTTTTTTTATTTACTGGCAACCTGGCTGTTGAACCAAAATGGCCCCCTGGACTTCCTCCAGGGAACATGCCTGGCAGGTTCTGGGTGTGGATGTAAAAGGTCAGGCTCTGTCACAGCCAACGCCCAGCCTTTGCACAAGTTCCCCTGAAATGAGGCCAAAGCAGTCAAGGGTCTGGCCTTCCAGAAGAATATCGGGCAGCCAAACAAAGGATGTTTATAGAGTTTATCACAATGTGGGAAAGTGCCTCTGCTCCAGAATTAAATTTAAAAAGAGTATAGATCCTGGGTGCCTGTGCTCAGTGGTTAGGACGCTGGACACATGCACCACATGCACATGCTAAACAAACAAACAACAAAAAAAATAGCCTAAACTAGCTGAGCTACTGGGAGGCTGAGGCAAGAGAATTTGCTTGAGCCCAAAAGTTTGAGGTTGCTGTAAGCTATGACATAACAGCACTCTACAGAGGGTGACAAATTTAAAAAAAAATTTTAAAAAGAGTATAGAGTATAAAAAAGAAAAAGAGTATAAAGTATGCTTTTAGCTCTGTGAAGCCTGTATGTGAGCCAGAGCCTGGGAGGAAGCTCGTCAACATGCCATCAGGGGTTGTCTTGGGATAGATCAGAGTGACTATTCCTTTTCTCCTTCTCTGTCATTTCTCCATTTTTTTTTTTTTAGAGACAGAGTCTTACTTTGTCACCCTCAGTAGAGTGCCATGGCATCACAGCTCACAGCAACCCCAGCTCTTGGACTTAGCCTATCCTTTTGCCTCAACCTCCTGAGTAGCTGGGACTACAGGCGCCTGCCACAACGCCCGGCTATTTTTTGGTTGCAGTTTGGCTGGGGCAGGGTTTGAACCTGCCACCCTCCATACGTGGGGCTGGCGCCCTACTCACAAGCCACAGGTGCCTCCCCATTTCTCCATTTCCTAGAATAAGCATATATGGCATATATATTTTTAATTTTTTAATAAGGAGAGAAATTCTATTTTTATTTATCTATTTATTTTAGAGACAGGGTCTTGGCTGGGTGTGGTGGCTCACGCCTCTAATCCTAGCACTCTGGGAGACCAAGGAGGGTGGATAGCTTGAGTTCACGGGTTTGAGACCAGCCCGAGCAAAAAAAGCCACCCCTGTTTCTACTAAAATTAGAAAAACTGAGGCAAGAGGATCACTTGAGCCTGATTTGGAGGTTGCTATGAACTATGACACCACAGCACTCTACCCAGGGCAACAACTTGAGACCATGTCTCAAAAAAAAAAAAAAAAAAAAAAGACAGGGTCTTGTTCTGTCACCCTCGCTAGAGTGCGGTGGCATCATTGCTCACTACAACCTCAAACTCCTGGGCTCAAGTGAGCCTCGTCTCTCAGCCTTCTGAGTACCTAAGACTAAAAGCAGGTGTCACCACACCCAGCTAATTAAAAAAAATTTTTTTGTAGAGATAGGATTTTGCTCTGTTGTCCATGATGAACTCTTGAACTCTTGACCTCAAGCCATCCTCCCAAAGGAGGCATAAGCCACTGTTGTGCCTGTCCAAGACGTTTTATTTTCTTTTTTTTTTTGTAGAGACAGGGTCTCACTTTATGGCCCTCGGTAGAGTACCGTGGCCTCACACAGCTCACAGCAACCTCCAACTCCTGGGCTTAAGCGATTCTCTTGCCTCAGCCTCCCGACAAGACGTTTTATTTTCTAAAAATTGTTTTTCTAGTCTGGGAATATCTTAACTATCATTCTGTATCAGTGGATATAGATCACCCCCTTTTAAAAAGTATGCATTGTATTTCCTATTGTATACTTTATCTCAAGAAAGGACATTTGAGTTGTTTCTTTCTTTTCCTATTATTTAGTGCTATATTAAATATCTTCATATGTATATCAAAGTAAACTTTTATTTTTTATTTATTTATTTATTTAATTTTATTTTTTTGCTCTTCAACTTGTGTATTTATTTATTTATTATTATTTTTTTATTGTTGGGGATTCATTGAGGGTACAATAAGCCAGGTTACACTGATTGCAATTGTTAGGTAAAGTCCCTCTTGCAATCATGTCTTGCCCCCATAAAATCAAAGTAAACTTTTAAAATACACATATATTATTAATTCCAGCTACTTGAGAGGCTGAGGTGGGAGGATGAATAGAGCCCATAAGTTCGAGATCAGCCTAGGCAACAAAGTGAGACCCTGTTTCCAAAAATATCCTCCCCCCCCTTTAAAACCACATACCACATATTTTATAATATGTAACTAACAAATGCCCAAGATAAAATGAATTCAAATCACATAAGTATTAAACAGTGACAGCAAGAAGCAGGTTCCCACCTCTGAGCCCTGTTTCTCTGGGCAATGTCCTTGGAGAATGTTCTTCCAGTATATAAGCGTATGTATGCATGTGACTCGCCTCTTTTTCTTTTTCACAGAAAGGTCACAAACCTGTTCTGAGCCCTTGTGGCCGGCTTCTGCATTGGCCCACTGCACTGCCATGAGCTAGAACTTGCGTAACACACACTATAGCCTGGTTGGGTCTTATCAACTCAACTCTGCACAGCAATCATGTGACGATGGGCATTTTGCCTATAGTAAACCCAAGCTCGGAGAGACCATAAGTCACCTGCTCAGGTAAATAGAGGGGCCATGTTTGAACACAGGCGATTTTGTTCCAGAGTTGATGCTCTTAATCACTGCAGTATGTTGTCTCTCTTATTTTGTTGGGTTTTTTTTTGCGGGGAGGGGTGGGGGTTGTTGTTAGTTTGTTTTGAGACTCTCACTCTGTTGCCCTGGGCAGAGTGACTTGGCATCACAGCTCACAGCAACCTCAAACTCCTGGGCTCAAGTGATCCTTTTGCCTCAGCCTTTGGAATAGCTGGAATTACAGGCACCTGCCACAATGCCTAGCTAATTTTTCTAGTTTTAATAAAGATGGGGGCTTTGCTCTGGTCAGGCTGATCTCGAACTCTCAAGCTCAGGTGATCCACTTTCCTTGGCCTCCCCGGTGTGAGCCACTGGCCTGTTCATAGTTTTTCATGACTTAATATCATTTCATTGTTGGAAACATCATAATAAATTTATCCATTCCCTCATTGAAGGGTATGCAATATAGGTTGTTCCAGTCTTATCCTGACACAAATAGCATTTCCTTGTGCGTGTGTCTTTGTACCCATGCAGGGGTGTGACTGCCTGAGGACTCCCCAGAGGTGGACTAGCTGGGCCAAAACATTTCTGTGTTTAAACTTGGCCGGGCAATTGCTTTTCAAAGAGGTTACACTGGGCGGAGCCTGTGGCTCTGAGTATGGCGCCAGCCCCATATACCGAGGGTGGCAGGTTCAAACCCAGCTCCGGCCGAGCCGCAACAAAAAAATAGCCGGGCACTGTGCCAGGTGCCTGTAGTCCCAGCTACTTTGGAGGCTGAGGCAAGAGAATTGCCTAAGCCCAAGAGCTGGAGGTTGCTGTGAGCTGTGATGCCACTGTATTCTACCAAGGATGGCAAAGTTTTTTTTTTAAAAAACAAACAAACAAAGAGGTTACACCAACTGATGTGCCCCCACAATGTGTGGACTCACCTGCTTCTCTGTCCTTGTTGGCCAACTTTGATTACACTCTTGCTTGTAACCCACCAAGGGTGTTTCTGATAGAGGCAAATAACAGCAGTCACTCCAGAATGAGTCAAAGAAGCCAGTGTCTGATGACTCACTGCCTTGGGTCTCGGATGCACTGAACACACTCAGAAGAGATTAGTATTTTTTTGTGCTCTAGGAATGCAGTATCAGAAAGTGTCTAGAATACAGTATCAAAATGATTAGGCAGACTGGGTCAAAAAAGCTTTAGACTTCCAGCAAGATAAGAGCCTGCTGGGCAGATGCTGTCATGGGGCAAGAAGCCACCCAATAACCTGGTGTCTGGACCACATGAGGAGGCTAAGGAGGCTTGAGCCCATCTGTAGAGAATCTTCTTTCTAAAGGAATGTGCATGTGCTAAAATCCTTTGTGGAAATTTGCTGGGGGAGTATTTATTAACAGGGCTTCCCTCTTCTTTTATTTCAAAAAAATTTCAAGCACATATATTAAAATTTAATTCCCATACCATGCAATTTACCTATTTTAAATGTATAATCTAATAGCTTTCAGTATATTTATAAAATTATGCTTCCATCACCACAACCAAGTTTTTTTACTTATTTATTTATTTGTTTATTTATTTTTGTAGAGACAGAGTCTCACTTTATGGCCCTCGGTAGAGTGCCGTGGCATCACACAGCTCACAGCAACCTCCAACTCCTGGGCTTAAGCGATTCTCTTGCCTCAGCCTCCCGAGTAGCTGGGACTACAGGCGCCCGCCACAACGCCCGGCTAATTACTTATTTATTTTTGAGTTGGAGTCTCACATGATGCCCATTCTGAACTCAAACTCCTGGGCTCAAGTGATACTCCTACCTCAGCCTCCTCAGTAGTCAGGGATGAGCCATTGAGCTGTACAACTTATTTTATTTTATTATTATTATGATTATGATTATTATTATTAGACAAGAGTCTCACTCCGGTGCCCTGACTAGAATGCTATGGCTTTATAGCTCACAGCAACCTCAACTTCTTGGGCTCAAGTGATCCTCTTGCTTCAGTTTTTTCTATTTTTAGTAGAGATGGGGTCTCACTATTGCTCAGGCTGGCCTCAGCCTCCCAAGTTCAAGCTATCCACTTGCTTTGGCTTCCTGGAGTGCTAGAATTACAGGCATGAGCCACTGTGCCCTCTACAACCAATTTTAGAACATTTTCATTACCCCTGAAAGAAACGCTACGTCCTTTAGCCATCCGCCACTAATATATACATCCCCTCCAACTCCAGACAACCACCAGTCTACTTTTCTCTCTATCTGGAACGTTTCATATGAACAGAATCATACTATGTACAATATGTAGCCTTTTGCGTCCGGCTTCTTTCACTTAGCATAACATTTTCAAGGTTCATCCACATTGTGGCATGTATTAGTACTTTAGTCCTTTTGGTTTTTTTTGAGACATAGTCTCACTATGTCACCCTCAGTAGAATGCCAAGTGCTGTGGTGTCACAGCTCACAGAAACCTCAAACTCTTGGGCTTAAGCGATTCTCTTGCCTCAGCTTCCCAAGTAGCTGGGACTACAGGCGCCCACCACAATGCCTGGCTATTTTTTGGTTGCAGTTGTCTTGTTTAGCTGGCCCAGGCCAGGTTCGAACCCACCAACTTCGGTGTATGTGGCTGGCACCATAACCACTGTGCTACGGGTGCCAAGCCATATTTTAGTCCTTTTTATTGCTGAATAATACTTGAGTATATAGATTAGACCAGCTTTTAAAAATCTATTCATGATGGACATTTGGGCTGTTTCCACCTTTGGGCTATTCTGAATAATGCTGCTATTATGTGCATATTTGTTTTCATTTCTTTTGGGTAGATATTCAAGGAATGGAAATGCTGGATAGTATGATAACACAACGTTTAGTCTCTCTTTCTTATAAAAGAACAAGCAACTGGATTTGACAGGCTTGGGTTTGAGTCCTGGGTCTGTGGTTTCCTGTATCCTGCCTATCAGGGGTGATAAGTTGCAACTACTTTTTACAACACAAAGAGATTTCTTTTTTTTTTTTTTTGCAGTTTTTGGCCGGGGGCTGGGCTCGAACCTGCCACCTCTGGCACATGGGGCCAGCGCCCCACTCCTTTGAGCCACAGGCGCTGCCCCAGAAAGAGATTTCTTTAAGATTTTTCGTTTCTTTTACCAATTGTTTTATTGATCTTAGAGATATTCCATGTTCCTTGCAGAAAACATTTAAAGTGTAGTATCCTTGCTATTAAGGCTTTACTGTGTGTATTTCAGACTTCTCCGTATTTCAATATAAATACAGTTACAAGTAAATAAATATGGAATTTTTATTACCGTTGTAGGATGATGCTTTATATGCTCTTCAGTAACCAGTTTTTAATAGATCATTATATTTTTCAACATCTTTAAATGTGGATCTAGTCCAAAATTTTTTTAGTCGCTTGTCATTGCCACTAAAATGTTTCTTTAGGCATTGCTCTTATGAGATACTTAGGGAGTTTCCAAATTTTTTGCTATGATATTCAATGCCAGGTTCCATTAATAATTGTACCAAACCTCTAAGGGCCTGTAGCGCAGAGTTGGGCAGCCTCATAGCCCCGTTGGCTTTTTCCTATCCTGGCGCCTGGCTCTGTTTCTCCACTTATTCCTGCTTCTTTAATTTGTCCTTGGATTTGGTTCAAGAACTTTACTGTCCTCTAGGAGGGGAGATAAGTCAGGCTGTCTCAGAGGTATGTTTTAAAGTCTACAGAATTGATGACAGAAAATCAAACATTTTGTATAACCTCCACTTTATGAACAGAGCAGTTGATGTTTCAGGGATGCCTCAGTGAGTCACTGGAGGTGCGGAGGCCTTGATTGCTATGGTAGCGCTAATAATAATAAGTATAATAATAACATAAAATGGCAACAACAGCAGTATCATCCTTTGTGCCAAAGAAGTTGCAAACATATTACCTGCATATCTGGCCTCACTCCTGGCGTATTCCAGGAAATATATTATTACTATTATTCAACTTTTATTTATTTTTATTTTGTTCCCTCTGGCTTTGAAGAAGCTATGCTTCATATTCTCTAGCCAGACTTATATTTTTCTTCCTGTTCTATGTAAGATTAATTAGCCCATTCAACAGCTGAGTTCTAGAATCTTTAGAATTAGAAAATATTAGAGCTAGCTTGACCTTAAGAATCATCTCAGTGATTTTTTTTGTTGTTGTTTATTAACTTTGATTTATACATGCAACACCTAAATGCATTTCATTGAAAAAAAATGCAAGCCAGGCACAGTGGTTCACACCTGTAATCTTAGCACTCTGGGAGGCTGAGGCGGGTGGATAGCTTGAGCTCACGAGTTCAAGACCAGCTTGAACAAAAAGCAAGACCCTATGCAACCAAAAAATAGCCGGGCGTTGTGGCGGGTGCCTGTAGTCCCAGCTACTTGGGAGGCTGAGGCAAGAGAATCGCTTAAGCCCAGGAGTTGGAGGTTGCTGTGAGCTGTGTGAGGCCACGGCACTCTACCGAGGGCCATAAAGTGAGACTCCGTCTCTACAAAAAAACAAACAAACAAACAAAAAAAAAAAATAGAAAAATTGAGGCAAGAGGATTGCTTGAGCCCAAGAGCTGTGAGTGATGATGCCATAGCACTGTACCCAGGGTAACAGCTTGAGATTCTTTCTCAAAAAAAAAGAAAAATAAAAAAGAAAGAAAGAAAAGAAAAAAACTGCAGTGGGGTTAAAACTGAAGTCACTCTGATCAACTTCTTATCCCCTCTATTCTCAGAGATAACCCTTATATTTGGTGTAGATACTTTCTCAGACCTCTTTTTATGTATTTACATGTTAAGTATACATTTGCATATATATTTAGACCCACCCTTAGAAAATCCATGGGGTTTCTACACCAGTAAACCGTGTCATAGTGTTTCTATTATTCTGCAACTTACTTTTTTCTTCCCAAATAAGTCTGAGAAATCGTCCATGTGGGCAGCTTGTTCTTTTTGAGTATGGCAAGTGCAGGTTATCATTCCACTGTAGGCAGCCAGGTTATTTGCACTGCTGGACAATTATAACATTATAGCACTGACAGACCTGGGTCAGTTTACCTGGGCACACCCCGGGTAGGTGATAGGAATGGCTGGGTCACAAGTCAGTGCAGAACAAGGTACGTAGCCCCTGCTAGATCACTCTCAAAGGTGGCAGTACCTGCTTTCATTTCCCTAGAGATGTCTGGACTATCCACTTCCCATTAGCATCTTTTTCCTGACCCCCTGTTCCTGGGGAGAGTGTATCTACCCTGGGTGCCAGGGCTATGGAAAATGTTGACCACTAGTTGCCAAAACCTTCTTCATCCTCATTTATAAACCAAGAGATGGAAGTTCCTACAGTTTGTGGTGGGCTGGAAGCAAGGTTAAGGTCCTCAATTGTCAGTATAAGATTTTTTTTTTTTTTTTTTTTTGTGGAGACAGTTTCATTTTATTGCCCTCGGTAGAGTGCCGTGGCATCACACAGCTCACAGCAACCTCCAACTCCTGGGCTTAGGCGATTCTCGTGCCTCAGCCTCCCAAGCAGCTGGGACTACAGGCGCCTGCCACAACGCCCGGCTATTTTTTTTTGTTGTTGCAGTTTGGCCGAGGCTGGGTTTGAACCGGCCACCCTCAGCATATGGGGCCGGCGCCCTGCTCACTGAGCCACAGGCGCCGCCTGTCAGTATAAGATTTTTTATATTGTGCTTGAAAAACAAAAGTCAGTTGCATCAAACCCACCTGTTGCCAATAAGGTATGGTGTGAATCTTTTCTGGGTTTGGGAAAAAAGGTAATTTTGACTCTGTGAAATACTATGCTGTCTAATTCTGAAATGCTTTGTTCCTCGGTCGGTTTCGTGGCTGGTGCCATGGCATCCAGCCAGGAGGTAATTTCTGTTGTTAATTCTCATTGAATGGTGGGAAGTGGCAGAGTCATTGAGAGAGGTGCAGTCTGAGAGCAAGGACCTGTATAGACACGGTCAGAAGGGCGGCCTGCTGACTTCTCAGAGAGCTGCCTACTCACTGACAAGTGAAGGTCAGAGGCTGTCCCTGCCGCTCTCAGCAGTTAGAATGTGAGAGGACCCTGCAGCACTTTAAAGAACGGGATCAAAATTTAGAAAATGTTTTAGATGTACATGTCTGCTCTGGGGTTATTTATAACAAGCAGAAATAAGGGACAAGCTCTAAGTTTAACAATGGAGGTCAACAGGTCAATTGATAATGACACTAAACTTACATGGTAGAATTTTTACACACTGTTAAAGCAGGGTGCAACTAACTTGTTAATTTTACAGTTGCTCAATATAATGTTTGTGTTAAAAAAAAATTAAGTGACTTGTTTCCTGCTTCTTGGAGTATACTCACTCAGGAGAACCTTTTTTGGAGAACTTGGTAATTTCTAGATTTTAAATGTGATCCAGCAATTTGCATTTCCAAAAAATATGTCCTACCAGAGATCTTGCACTTGTGCACAAAGTTTTGGCTATAAGAGAATGATCACTTCAGCAATGTTTGTAGTAGGAAGTGCTGGAGGGAATCAAAATATCCATGAACTTGAGGTTAGACAAATACCTTATTAAGGTACATTTATACAATCATATATTTGGCAGCCGTGGGAAAGAAATGAGGTCACCTAGCCAGTCTGTACATATGACGTGGAACAATGTCCAAGATCTTGCACTGAGAGGAGGAAAATACGATGGAGAACAGAACACACAGGGTGGGCGCATTGTGTAAACTAAGGCATATGAAAAACTTGCATAATGTCTATATTAACCATTAGCCGTGGTTTTCAGAGGAAGCAGATTAGGAAGGACTTCCATTTTCCAGTCCAGAATTTGATAGTGTGTGTGGTGTTACATGAAGCGGACCGTTACATGAATCAGGAAAACAAATCGATCACTAACTAAAGTACGAAGAACCATTGACCCATTCTCCTGAAAGGATAGAAATTCTATTTATTTACAGTGTGATTCCAATTATATTTAAAAAATGCACCTAAGAGTTCTGGTTAAGGACTAATCTGAGGCATTGACTGTTGCTCTACTGGATGGCTTAGGGTGCATTGGATTTTTCTTTGTCTCCTGTCTTTTTCAAGTTTTTTCATTAAGCCTAAATTAGCTTCCAAATTGGGAGAAAAGAATTATGGACTTTGTTTTTTGGACTTGAAAGCCCCAGTGAGAGGGCCTGGACTGTGCGTGTCTGGGAAGCTCTAGTTCCTTGGCTGAGCCGCTTCTATTTTGAGCAGGATTCCAGCAAGGGAGCCTGGGCCTGGGATATAGGTGAAGTACAGCTCTATTTCAATTGAGTTGCTGAGAAGCTGAACTCCTGCAAAGGCTGTCTGGGGTGGCTGAGGGATGCCAGTGGCGGTGTGGCGAGGCCTGGAATACTGTCCCTGTTTTTTATTTATTTATTTTATTTTTTAATTTTTAAAGTATTTATTTATTTATTTATTTTATTTTATTTTTGTAGAGACAGAGTCTCATCCTGTGGCCCTCGGTAGAGTGCCGTGGCCTCACACAGCTCACAGCAACCTCCAACTCCTGGGCTTAAGCGATTCCCTTGCCTCAGCCTCCCGAGTAGCTGGGACTACAGGCGCCCGCCACAACGCCCGGCTATTTTTTGGTTGCATGCAGTCTGGCCGGGGCTGGGCTTGAACCCGCCACTCTCGGTATATGGGGCCGGCGCCATACGGACTGAGCCACAGGCGCCGCCCTAATTTTTAAAGTATTTAAAATTGGCTTGGCGCCTGTAGCTCAGCGGCTACAGTGCCAGCCACATACACTGGAGCTGGTAGGTTTGAATCCAGCCCTGGCCTGCCAAACAACAATGACAACTCCAACCAAAAAATAGCTGGGCGTTCTGACGGGCGCCTGTAGTCCCAGCTACCTGGGAGGCTGAGGCAGGAGAATAGCTTAAGCACAAGAGTTTGAGTTTGCTGTGAGCTGTGATGTCACAGCACTCTACCAAGGGTGACATAGACTGTGTCTCAATAAATAAATAAATAAATAAATAAATAAGGGCCGGGTGTGGTGGCTCACACCTGTAATCCCAGCACTTGGGAGGCCAAGGTGGGTGGATTGCCTGAGCTCACAGGTTCAAGACCAGCTTGAGTCAGAGCAAGACCTCATCTCTAAAAATAGCCGGGTGTTGTGGCGGGTGCCTGTAGTCTCAGCTACTTGGGAGGCTGAGGCGTGAGAATCACTTAAGCCCAAGAGGTTGAGGTTGCTGTGAGCTGTGATGCTGTGGCACTCTACTGAGGGCTACAAAGCAAGACTCTGTCTCAAAAAAATAAATAAATAAGGCTTGGGTTCGAATCCAGCCCAGGCCTGCCAAATAACAATGACAACTACAACCAAAAAGTAGCCAGGTGTTGTGGCGGGTGCCTGTAGTCCCAGCTACTCGGGAGGCTGAGGCAAGAGAATCTCTTAAGCCCAAGAGTTTGAGGTTGCTATGAGCTGTGATGCCACCGCACTCTACTGAGGGCAACAAAGTGAGACTCTGTCTCAAAAAAATAAATAAAATATTTAAATTATTTATTGTTATTATTTTTAATTTTTTGAGACAGAGTCTGACTCTGGATAGGGTGCTGTGGCATCATAACTCATAGCAACCTCAAACTCTTGGGCTCACGACGTTCTCTTGCCTCAACCTCCCAAGTAGCTGGGACTACAGGCACCACCACAATCCCCAGCTAGTTTTAGAGATGGGATCTCACTCTTGCACAGGCTGGTCTCAAACTCCTAAGCTCAAGCAATCCAAAGCCTCGCCTCACAGAGTGCTAAGACTACAGGCATGAGCCACTGCACCTGGCCCTTTATTTATTTATTTTAGAGTTGGGGTCTTGCTATGTTTCCCAGATTAGACTCAAACTGCTGGGCTTATAAAATGGGCTTTTAAAAGCAAAGATGGAATGCCAGGCATGGTGGCTCTTGACTAATCCTAGCACTCTGGGAGGCCAAGGCAGGTGGATTGCCTGAGCTCACAGGTTCGAGACCAGCCTGAGCCAGAGCGAGACCTCATCTCTAAAAATAGCTGGGTGTTGTGGCAGGCACCTGTAGTCCCACGTACTTGGGAGGCCAAGGCAAGAGAATTGCTTGAGCCCAAGAGTCTAAGGTTGCAGCCAGCTATGATGCCACGGCACTATACTGAGGGTGATAAAGTGAGACTGTCTCAAAAAAAAAGAAAAAGCAAAGATGGAGCCAGGCATAGTGGGGTCACACCTGTAATCCTAGCACTTTGGAAGGCCAAGGCCAGCTGATCCCTTGAGCTCAGGAGTTGGAGACCAGCCTGAGCAAGAGTGAGACCATCTCTACTAAAAGTAGAAAAATTAGCCTGTAGTCCCAGCCACTAAGGAGGCTGAAGCAAGAGGATTGCTTGTGCCCAAGAGTTTGAGGTGGTTATGAGCTATGATGCCACGGCATTCTACCCAGAGCAGCAGAATGAGATTCTGTCTAAAAAAAAGAAAAAAGGGATTGTTCCATAATACTGTTTAGCAGTTTGTTCTCTTTTCATAATGTGTTGTGGACATCTTTCCCAATTAATACCCAAAAAGTTCTAGTTCTCAATAGGTCTTGAAAGTTTGGGGGGGTAATTTTAGCCATCACAATGATGGGGGCACTGCTGTACAAGGGAGGGGGGCCAGGGATGCTGGCAGCCCTGAGACAGGCAGGGCAGTTCTGCATGACGGATTTTCCTGCATCTCAGAGGACCTTAGAATATAGCACAGGAATCCATTCATAATTGTCTGAGTCCAGAGCTTAATGCTGTGTTCCAGGTAAGGCAACATATTTTTGGCATGGTTCTGATATACTCTGAGCTGAGGAACATTATGTTTGCTATTTGTAGATTTTGTGTAGGGCAATAAAATGAGGTGTTTTGCAATAATTTATTATAAAAAGGGGGCACTGTGTCTGACATGGTCAAGAATCCTCACTCTGCCACAAATGCAGCCTTTTGGAAGGGCTGCTTAACCTTTTAAATGGATGTCATTATAATGTGTTTAACCAGTCCCCACCAGTGAACCTTTGGGATGAATTCAGTTCTGCACAATCACAATGAGACTTCTTATAAATGCATGCTTGCACACTCGTATTCATTTTTCTGTAAGATCAATCCCTGTATGTAAAATTGGGTCTACATCTACCAGGCCAAAATTAAGGAATATATCTTTTTTTCCACGTGACTATATTGCCAGATTGCCTTTTAGAAAAGGTTCATACTCAATTATAATAGGTGAGGATATTCATTTCCCCACTTCCTGACCAGTACTCACTAAAACATTTGTCAGTCTGAGTGGGGGAATGCTATCTTATTTTCATTCTCAACTTTTTGATTTCACATGAGATGGTGTGAAGTTAAGATGCATCAGTTCCACTCACAGGAAGATTGTGCCCACGAGAGCAAATAGGGTCTTTAGGACGTATGTGATTGTGTTCCTGAAAGAATACTATGTGGGAGTCTCTCTTACGGGTGATGTCTGTCTCCCAGAAGAAACAGCAGGGTGGGAGGAGGCTGGGTTATGCTGTTCCTGAGGCCCCTGGTCTGGGCCTAATGCTGCCATTTGCCTTCTGCAGGAAGCCTGGAAACATGCCATTGAGAAGGCCAAGCACATGCCCGACCCCTGGGCTGAGTTCCACCTTGAAGACATTGCCACAGAGTGTGCTACTCGGCACAGGTCAGCATCTCATCTAGGGACCTCAAGGAGTCCTGGGGATGGTGGTGGGTGGGTCCTGCTTTTGCTCACAATCAGGCCAAAGTACCCTTGGGAACCTGGAGAAGGGAACGCTAATACCAACAGCCACTATTGGAGGACTATATGGGGAAGGCTTCATTCATTGTCTCACTGAAGCCTTCTCTGGCTCCTCGAAGGTGCCTATTAAATAGTCTGGGCTGAGCTATGTTGCAGCAACAAATACCCCGTATTTCTCACGTATATGAAGTTGAGTGAGAGGTGATCAGCTCTTCAGGGCAGCTGGAGATCCAGGTTACTTCCACTTCGTGGGTCTCTCATCACAATATGTGACCCTACCATCACTACCAAAAGGGAGCCTGGAGTGTGGAGATAGCACGCCAGCTGTTCAATGCCTTGGCCAGGAAATGGTGTCACTGTTGCATGTCCATTGGTAAGATCTAGTTACACAGTCTCGCCTAGCGGCAGGGGGGCTGTGAAGGGTACGCTGCCCTCTCCACCCCTCTGCAATATGTTTTTGATCCCACCCTTTGAGAAGATGGCTTCAGAGTCCCTCTCCACGGCTGGAGGCCCCCTCTTAGGAGAATTTATGGTCTGTACCTGGCAGCTGAGGTCAGCATCATGGGTAGGATGTGTGCTTGGTTCCTTTCCACCAATGAGAGCACAGTAGATCTCAGACAAGGCCAAACTATGTTTATTTCCTAATCAAAGTGCCTAACTTTACATGCCCTGGCTGGCAGTGGTAAGAGGCCAAGTGTATCAGCTAGAATCTCCTGGGAGTTGTTTTTTTTGTTTTTTTTTTTTTGTTGAGGCAAGAGTCTCATTGTCTCAATCTGTCACCATGGGTATAGTGCTGTGGTGTCAGCTCATAGCAACCTCAAACTCCTGGGTTTAAGCCATCCTCTTGCCTCAGCCTCCTGAGTAGCTGAGACTATAGGTGCCTGCCACAACACTTGGCTAGTTTTTTTGTTTTTAGTAGAAATGGTGTCTCGTTCTTCTTGGCTGGTCTTGAACTCCTGAGCTGAGGTGATCCACTTGCCTCAGCCTCCCAGAGTGCTAGGATTATAGGCATGAGCCACCATGCACGGCTTCCTGACATTTTTAAATTGGAAGTTTTCTTCTCCATCTCTGAGTTTATAAGAACCTTGGTGTAAGACAGATTTCCTATTCAGGGCAGCTAAGAGCAAGGTTCTGGTTCAAACCAATTTGCATTTAAATCCTGGCTTTTGGGTAGGTTACTTCACTTCTCTGGGCTATAGAGCGTCCCCATATGGAAAATAAGCACAATAATTATAGCAATTGCATTGGTCTCCCGAGAAGGTTGAATGAAGCAATCCCTTCAAGCACCCAGGGTAGAGTGAGTGCTCAGTGAACTTTGAGTAGCTCTTAGCTCTGTGATGTTAGAGGTTGTGAGTGACAAATAAGACTCTTCCAATGTCATATTATTACTCCCTACCCCAGATTCCAGGTGCCTCTGAGATTGTGGTCTCTTGGAGATGAGAGACCTTTATTTCCTTCACTTTAGTCTGCCTTAATCTCTGCATAGTAATAACAATAATAATTTTTGCTATTATTTATTAAGCACAGTACAGTTGACCCTTGATCAATACGGAGGTCAGGGGTACTGACCTCTCATGCAATCAAAAATCTGTCTCTAGCTTTTGATTTCCCCAAAATTTAACCAATAGTTTACTGTGGGCCATAACATACATACAATTGGAACATGCAGGAATGTACCAATTACATACAGTTGATTACAATATAAATCAACTAGTATCTACATATATTTTATGTATTTGTGACATACCTAGCCTTAAGGTTCATCTGTCAGTTGTTTTTTTTTTTTTTGTAGAGACAGAGTCTCACTTTATGGCCCTCGGGTAAAGTGTCATGGCATCACACAGCTCACAGCAACCTCCAACTCCTGGGCTTAAGCGATTCTCTTGCCTCAGCCTCCCGAATAGCTGGGACTACAGGCGCCCGCCACAATGCCCGGCTATTTTTTGGTTGCAGTTCAGCTGGGGCCGGGTTTGAACCCGCCACCCTCGGTATATGGGGCCGGCGCCTTACCAACTGAGCCACAGGTGCCGCCCTGTCAGTTTTTTTAAGTTGTTGTAAATCTCAAAAAAAAATTTTCTAATACATTTATTGGAAAAAAATCTGTTTATAAGGTGAATCACATTCATCAAACCCATGTTGCCTGAGGGACAGATGTTCTTTCTTTTTTTTTTTTCTTGAGACAGAGCCTCAAGCTGTCGCCCTGGATAGAGTGCTGTGGCATCACAGCTCACAGCAACCTCCAACTCCTGGGCTCAAGCGATTCTCCTGCCTCCGCCTCCCCAGTAGCTGGGACCACAGGCGCCTGCCACAACGGCGGCTATTTTTTTTTTTTTTTGGTTGCAGCTGTCATTGTTGTTTGGCAGGCCCCGGCTGGATTCAGACCCGCTAGCTCAGATGTATGTGGCTGGCACCTTAGCTGCTTGAGCCACAGGCGCCGAGCCCCAAGGGACAGATGTTCTTACACAGGCTGGTGCCAGCAAGTTTGCAACTCTGAGATCCTCTCTTCCCTCTTCCCTGCAAAGCCTCTGCTTGTTTTTCAGGCTCTGGGAAACCTGTTCTCACCGAGGCTGGGAGTGTTCTGGAGTCTGCCCTGGCTGAGGGGTGAGCCAGGGGAGGCCTCCAAGTAGAGCTAAGAACACCTCAGCTGGGAGAGGGAGGTTTTAGACTTTAGGGATTGCTTGAGATGAGATTTATACTAAGCAAACCTGTTTGAGGTACAGCCAGGCCCAGAGGCTGATTTGCTCTGGGAAAGAAGACATGAAAATGTTCTGGAACTTTCTTCAGCTCTCTCTTTGCCTTGGGCATGCACCTATCTGTGGAGGAAAAAAACTCAGTTGCTTTTACCACATGCTCATGACACAGAATGCTTCTGTGACCCCAAAACCTGTGGAGATTTCTCCCCACTAGCAAACAAAGCAATTAGCTCTGCAGCAGATGCCAGCTGGGCATCCTCTAACTCAGTTCACTTCTGACACCATCTACCTGGAAGTAGTGTCTCATCCCATGAGCCTGCCCCATGTCCAGTGCCAGTCTCAAGCTCCAGGTTGTTCTGTCTGTGTTTGTGACTAATCAGCTGTAAATCGGGGTTCCCATAGTCCCCTCCCTGGGTTCAGTTAATATGCTGAAGTGGCTCACAGAACTCAGAGAAACACTCACTTAGGTTTACTGGTTGGTTTTTATTTTATTTTATATTTTATTTTTTGAGACAGAGTTTCTCTATGTTAAACTCGGTAGAGTGCTGAGTGCCGTGGCATCACAACTCACAGCTACCTCAAACTCTTGGGCTTAAGTGATTCTCTTGCCTCAAGAGCTGGGACTACAGGCACTCCCAAGCAGCTGGGACTACAGGCACGCACCACAACACCCGAGTATTTTTTGTTGCAGTTGTCATTGTTGTTTAGCTGGCCTGGGCCGGGTTTGAACCCACCAGCCTCGGTGTATGTGGCTGGCACCTTAATCACTGTGCTACAGGTACCAAGTCAGGTTTACTGGTTTTTTACAAGAGATACAGATGCATGGGGTGAGGCATGTGGGAAAGGGCACAGAGATTCTGTGTCCTCTCCAGGCATGCCACCTTCCAAATGCTACCCTGTGTTCGGCTACCTGGAAGCGCTCTGAGCCCAGTCCTTTATGGATGCTTCATTGTGTAGATGTGATTGACTAAACTATTGGCTATTGGTGATCAATTCAACCTCAGCCCCTTTCCCACCCTGGGGCTTGAGGATGGGGCTGAAAGTCCAGCCCTCTAATCCTTGCATAGGTCTTTCTGGTGACCAGTCCCCTTCCTGAAGCTACCCAGGGCTTATAGCCATCAGTCATCTCATTAGCATATACACAAAGACCCCACTGTGAAGATTCTCAGGATTTTAGGAGTTGCATGCTAAAAAACAGGATCCAAGACCAAATATGTATTTTATAACATCACAACCCTGTATTGGGGCTTAGAAAATGATACCCAGGCTCAGTGCCTGTGGCTCAGCAGCTAGAGCGCCAGCCACATACATCGAAGGTGGTGGGTTCGAATCCAGCCCGGGCCTGCCAAACAGTGACAACACCAACCAAAAAATAGCCGGGTGTTGTGGCAGGCACCTATAGTCCCAGCTACTTGGGAGGCTGAGGCAAGAGAATCGCCTAAGCCCGAGAGTTGGAGGTTACTGTGAGCTGTGATTCCACGGCACTCTACCGAGGGTGACAAAGTAAGACTATCTCAAAAAAAAAAAAAAAAGAGAGAAAAACGATATCCAAAGTGAAGACTTCAGAAGCAGCATCAGAAGCAAAGGCTTCTCCCACCTTCCTGTTTCTCAGCCTTCATTCTCCTCCAAGGCAGGCATAGAAACTAGAATCCCTCTTCCCCAAGGTAGATCATAGAAACCTGAACCCTGTTTCCCCAAAGCCAGCCACAAAATCTAAAAATATTACTGTAGCCTTCCCCTACTTTTCTGTGTAATAGCTGGCCTTAAGGCAATTAAGATGCAGAGGGTTCCCACTCCATTCCCTGGAGGAAGAAATGCTGAAACAGGGAAGCCAAGAAGAGTCTGGACAGACAGGCCTTGCTGGGTTTCCCCACTCAGTCTGTTACCATCAGGTCATGCCCTTTTTGTCTAATCCAGTGGTTATCAACCTTCCTAATGCCTCAACCCTTTCATACAGTTCCTGTGGGTCGCGACCCACAGGTTGAGAACTGCTGGTCTAATCACTTGTCTCCATGGCTGTTCCTCCGCCACTGAACCTAGGCATAAAATCAAATAGCTTCCCCTGTATCTTTGGGTCTTTGTTCTCAAGACTCCCACGTGATATAAAACTATGGTCAAATAGATTGGTCATGCTTTTGTCTTGGGTTAACCTGTCTCATCTGTGACCCTTGTGATGGCAGGAAAAGGATCATTACCTGCCTGCCCTTATACCAGCAGCCCCTTTCCTGGCTGGAGTCAACTCCCCCACCTCTGCCTGCCCGGGGCAGTTGTTTCTTCTTGGGAAATGTTCCCAGCTTCCTGGATTGAAGATTGAGGGCACAGCCATCTCCTTCTCTGGGACATCCATTTGTTACACAGATCAACTGTAATCCCAATGTTTATTTATTCAACCATTTATCCAACATGGTTTTATTTATTAAGCATTCACACACATACTAGGCACTGGATGAGCAAGACAGATGGAGGTCTGCTTTGGTGGAGTTACAGTCCAGTGGGGGAGTGCAGTGCAGAACAAGCCAGCAAACAGCACTGTAGTGAGTGCTGGGGAGACAGGGATGGGAGGGGGAGGGGGAACACGATGTTTGAGGAGAGGGAAGATGGCCAGTGTAGGGTTGTCCACAACCCAATCCAGGAACTGGGCTGTGCCTGTGGCCCATGGTGAAGATTGGGCTGGATCCAGAAAGGTCCCTTGCCTTTACCCACTGGGGGACAGACAGGATCAGATTATGGATGCTGTGCTCTAGGAGGGTTCTGGTTTCTGCAGGTACAATGCTGTCACTGGGGAATGGCTACAAGATGACGTTCTGATCAAGATGGCGTCTCAGGTGAGCTGAGCTCTGAGCCCTGTGAGGAGGGCGAAAGAGATGAGTGAGGACTTCCTCCAGCCGAATTCAGTCTGTGCATCTTCCCTCCACAACCTACTTTATTTAAACTCTGGATATTCTTCATGTTATTGTTTATTAGATTTTTTGTAACAGCTTTAGTGAGGTACAACCAACATACCATACAGTTAACCTATTTAAAGTGTACAAGTTCAATATTTATTTATTTTTATATTTTTTGAGACGGTCTCAAGCTGTTGCCCTGGGTAGAGTGCCGTGGCCACAACTCACAGCAACCTCAAACTCTTGGGCTTAAGTGATTCTCTTGCCTCAGCCTCCCAAGTAGCTGGGACTACAGGCGCCCGCCACAATGCCTGGCTTTTTTTTTGTTGCAGTTATCGTTGTTTTCAGCTGGCTCAGGCCCATTTTGAACCCGCCAGCCTTGGTGTTTGTGGCTGGCACCCTACCCACTGAACTACGGGTGCCACCATCAGTGTTTAGTAGATTCACAGAGTTGTATGGCCATCACCACATTCAATTCCAGAACATTCTCCCTCTCCTCAGATGAAATCCCATGCCTATTAGCCGTCACTCCCCATTCCCTCCTCTTCCCCTGACCCTGGCAACCACTGTTCTGCTTTCTGTCTCTATAGATTTGCCTATTCTGGATATTTCATATACCAAGATACCACACATCAAAAAGAGTATCTCTTGAAAAATCAATTCACCATAAATGTATATATCAATTTTTTTTTTTAAATCGTGGGTCACCAGCTATTATTGAGTTGTTAAATAAATTCAGCAGCTTGCCACCAACCTTTGGGGGAAAAAAAGAGAAAGAAAAAGACTAGAAAATAGCGTCTTGGTGCATAGGGAGGGTAAGAGTTATTTTGTGAAACTTTTTTAGTGTAACATACACACAGAAAAGTGTACAGCTTGATGAGTTTTCACAAAGTGAATACCAGCACCCAGGTCAATAAACAGAACATAACCAGTAGCACCCCTCAGTGTCTACTCCCCTGCCTCCTAGGGTAAGCACCACTCTGAATTCTAACACCCTGATTAGTTTTGCTCGGGTGTATACTTCCTCTAAGTTTAGAGGAGCCTGGAGCCACATGGCAGCTGAGTTCTCGTGAGCATGGCTTCTGCTGCACGGTATTTTGTGTTCAGTCTCAGTGCTGGATAGTATTTCCTTGAATGAATAGAGCTGTTGATTTCTCCAGAGTATTGTTGATGGACGCTTAGGTTGTTTTCCACTTTTTTCTGTTACAGATAGGGCTGCACTGTCCCTCCCCCATGGGTTCCTCCTCTCAGCTGGGGTGGAGGGTTGGGGTGGTCCTTGTCATCCCAAATGCCTCTGGGCTGGAAGGCTTTTTGGGCTTTGGTGCTCAGGTGCAGGAGGGGAGGGCGCTGGGATTTCTCAGGCTCCCAATTGGAGGGTGACATCTCCTGGCTCAGGGCTGCTTCTAGGTGGGGCATGGGGGGCTGATAACTCTCCATGTGGTATCTTTCAGCCCTTCGGCAGAGGAGCCATGAGGGAGTGCTTCAGGACGTAAGTGACTCAGGCTGGTGCTCAAGTCCCTTGCCCAGACTCCCAGAGGCCCCTAAGAGCTGGGGCACTGGGTCATTTTTGGCCAAGGAACAGAGACAGTGACCTCTGCCCTCTTGTGTCCTGAGTTTTTCTCCTTCTGGTCCCCCTCGGCCTGGCTATTGGGGTGGCTCAAGAAGAACAGGGAGTATCCTACCCATCTCTGCTCTTAGAGGTCAAAGCACACAGAATAGGAGACCATTAACAATGACCCTTATCCCCCACTTCCCAGCTCTTTGAAAGACACAAAGGGGCAGGAAGGTCTGTCCACCAGCCAGACAGGGTGTCACTGTCCTGAGGACCCAGACCTGTGACCCCAGAGTGCCCAGGCAGGCCCCTTGCTGCCTCCCCCCTTCCCAGGAAGAAGCTGTCCAACTTCCTGCATGCCCAGCAGTGGAAGGGAGCCTCCAACTACGTTGCAAAGCGCTACATCGAGCCCGTGGGCAGGGATGTGTACTTTGAGGATGTGCGTCTACAGATGGAGGCCAAACTCTGGGGGGAGGAATATAATCGGCACAAGCCCCCCAAGCAGGTATGTACCCCCTACCTGCCTGCTCCCCATGGCAGGGCAGCTGGGCACAATGTCTGGGGAGGAGGGTAGGGCTGGTCACAGGGTAAACAGTGGCTAATAACAGCCACCAGTTTTTAGAACATGATGGACCAAGTACTCTATATGCAGAGAATACTATTCACAGACATGGAATTCTGAGATTAGAATATTTTTATCCTCATTTATATGTGGGTATTAAGATTTTAGTTTGTAAATGACAGAAACCCACTCAAATTGGCTTACTCTGAAAAGGGAATTCACTGCCTCATGTAACTGGAAAATAGAGCCAGCCACAGGCATGGCTGAATCTAGAACTAAACTGAAGTTGTCAGAAATCCTCCCTCTTCAGACAGGGTGTTATTTTGTGTTGGTGTCACTCTTGGGCAGCCTTTCCCCTTGCAGTGGCACATTGGCCCCCAGCAGTGACGGGCTTGTGTTGTCTTCTCAACAACCTTGTTATTGGTAGAATGATGGCACCTATTTTCCCAGAAGTTCTGATAAATGTCTTAGAACCAGGTTTCATTGACTTTGATAAGGTCAGGTGGCTATCACTGAGGGGAGAGACAGATTGGGCAGGCCTGAGCCTTGTGCCCATTATAGCCAGGAATATGAGTATTCCACCCAGACCACCTAGGCTGAGATTAGGGAAGGGGTGGCTCCCAAGAAAAAATGGAAGAAAGAGAAAACAGATTATCACATCTGCTCTCCAAGGAACCCAGGACTTGGAGAGGTTAAATAACTTGCCACCAGGCAGAGATGGACCCAGGGCTAATCCAGGCTTTTCCATCCCACTGCCAGCTTGGCTCCTTCACTGGAGCTCTTAGGGTGCTGGAGGACTATGGTCACGTCCAAATTCCTGTTGCCTGTGGGCATTTAGGAAAAGTTGCACCAAGCCTCTGCCCTGCCAAAATTCACTGTCTGCTAGATGCAAGGTCCCCTGGGTGCCTCAGGAGAGCCACACTTCTTAGGCAATCAGCAGAATTTATGGAGCACCTCCTGTTTCCTGGGCCCATGATTTAAGCCCACTTGGGTTGTGCACAAAAGTCATAGTCCCCACTCTGGAGGCTGTGACTTCCTTAGCTATTCACTATGCTCCAGCCCAGCCACCGTGAGTGTGTCCCTGTCTCAGACCTTTGCCCTGGCCATGTCTCCAGTCTACATCACTTGTCTCCATGATGCTTGCCTGGCTGGCTCTCCTCATGATTCAGGTTTTAGCTAGGCCGGCTCAGAGCACCCTAAGCGGAGCAGCCCCTCCACCTAGTTGCCTCTGCCATAGCATTCTGGTTTGTTTGTTTTTCTTTTCTTTTTTCTTTCTTTTTTTTTTTTTTTTGAGAAAGAGTCTCACTATGTCACCCTTGGTAGAGTGCCGTGGCGTCACAGCTCACAGCAACCTCATGCTTCTGGGCTTACGCAATTCTCTTGCCTCAGCCTCCCAAGTATCTGGAACTACAGGCACCCACCACAATGCCCTGCTATTTTTTGTTGCAGTTGTCATTGTACAGCTGGCCTGAGCCAGGTTCGAACCCACCACCCTTGATGCATGTGGCTGGTGCCGTAACCACTGTGCTATGGGCGCCAAGCCTGATTTTCTTTTCTTTGGAAAAGTTAGTGCTGAGAGAGCTTTATACATTTCATCCATATATTAGTTGCTTCTGTCCCTGAGGGCAGAGGTTTAACTGTTCTCTGCTGTCTCCCAGGATCTAGGTGTCCTGTAAGTAATGATGGTTAAATGAAGGAAGGGAGAGGGATGTGGTTATTCAAGGAGGTCCTGGCTGTCCACGTGGAGCCCTCTGGCTGAGCAGGTACCCCTGCGGCAGGTTTTCTGGTAGGGAATAGAGCCAGCTTGTAGGGTGCAACCCTCTGAGAATTACCCCACTCCTTCCCTTCAGGCTGATTCTCAGAACTGAGCTGGCATTTGGGGGAAAGTCTCAGCTCTCAGTTCAGGGTCCCTTTGGCTTCTGCAGCTATTGTCTGGTTGCTTGGTGATTCACCGTCCTGGGAAACCCAGCGCTGGCTCCTTCCTTCGTGTGGGTGACACTGAGGGGTTGGGTGCTGTAATGAGACCTTATATAACAGGGTAGGAGATCTATATTAGAGTCACAGGTCTTTCCTACCCCACTTTACAGACCGTACACAGTATTTATACATTTTCATATGTGTACAAAATTAAACTTATACTTTGTTAAAAAAAAAAAAAAGCAGCAAAAAATGTCAGGGTTTCGCATAATTCCCCAGTGTAGGAGAGAACCACTGTTTATGGGTTGGTATACTTGTATATTACCCTAAAATTGTGTCTACTGATTATAATAACAAAAGCAAAGGTTGCCTGTCTCCTTTGTGCTTGATAAATGTAATGCACTTGCTAAGTCTGAAATCGCCATTCCTCAAATGAGTAAACTGAGACACAAGAGAGGTGTAATAATTACCCAAATTCACAGAATTTGTGTAAGACACAGGCTAAGTTGCCACAGATATGTGCTGACAGGAAAGAGTTTCTTTCTTGCTCTTGTAAAGGTCCAGTTGATGGGTGCCTCAGGGTGGGCTGGCACCTTGCTTTCTTGAAGCCATCCAGCGACCTGGTTCCTTCTGTCTTATTGCTCTGCCATGCCCTGGGACCACGTGGTCACTCTGGCTCACAGAAGAATCCACCTTACAATGCAGGCTGGAGTGCTGTCATTGCAGCTGCTCCCTTCCCATTGGCCAGGTGTGGTCACATGGCCACACCTACCTGCAAGGGAAGCTCAGCAATGTCCATCATTCTAGCTGACAGCTATATATTCTGTTAAAATTCAGGGATAGGTGAATTTTCATTCTAAAATTCCTTTTCATTCTAAAAGGGAAAGGGGAGGATGGATTCTGGGGACAAAGTGATAAGTGATGGAGCTGGGATCTGTGCCCAGGTGGCTGACTGCTTCAGCCCCTCCCTGGCCTTTCCACCTCCCACCAGGTGGACATCATGCAGATGTGCATTATCGAGCTGAAGGACAGGCCGGACAAACCCCTCTTCCACCTGGAGCACTACATTGAGGGCAAGTACATCAAGTACAACTCCAACTCAGGCTTTGTTCGTGATGAGAACATCCGCTTGACGCCGCAGGTGAGGCTCCAGACTCACCCTGCCTGCACCTCCACCCTCTGCCCACCCCAGCCCTTTGGGGTGGGCAGAGTTCAGCCTCTTGAGAGGAGAGTCCTTATGCATATGGGGTCTCACACCCCCAGAGGACCCTCAAAGCCCCTTGGAGTATTCTGTAGGAGACTCTGTACTGGTATGCCCATTGTCCCATGTTGGCTTCTGTTAGCTGTCAGCAGGCCTCAGGTAGTCACTGCTCAGCCACCCTAAGGTCCCTGTTAATCGAACAGGCCACCTTCCTTTGTCTTTTCCTTTATACACTTCCTTGTGGAGAAGGTCCCCCAACGTGGGCTGAGCTGGGGCATTTCAGCCCAGGCCTAGAGGCTCACCAGTGTCAGCACAGCCCACAGCCTGGTCTCTTGCAACCACCTTTTTATTCTGTCCTCCACAGGCCTTCAGCCACTTCACATTTGAACGTTCTGGCCATCAGCTGATAGTAGTAGACATCCAGGGAGTGGGCGACCTTTACACTGACCCACAGATCCACACCGAAACAGGCACTGACTTTGGAGACGGCAACCTAGGTAGGTGAGGAAAGCCAACCTGTTTCCATGGATACCAAGCTGCTCACTGAAATCTCCCAGCTCCTTGTCCACCTGAGGAAACTGGCTAAGATGGTGTCTTCCCTAAGGTCATTGAGATGGGAGGCTGGGATGTCTGATTTCTCTAAGCTCAGCATATTTTATACTTGCTCCAGCCACATTTATGGGGCTGGCACTACCTCTCCCCTGCCACAAAGCAAAGCACCCCAGACACCCCCGCTCTGTCCACAGGTGTCCGAGGAATGGCACTCTTCTTCCACTCCCATGCCTGTAACCGGATTTGCACAAGCATGGGGCTTGCTCCCTTCGACCTCTCGCCACGGGAGAGAGACACAGTGAATCAGAACACCAAGCTGCTGGTGGGTCCTCAGCATGAACCTGCTTGGCTGGCAGGCCCTTCTGTTACCTAGACAGCAAACCCTGCCTCCTTATGTGGTGACAGAAAGGCCTGGCCATGCTTAATTAAAGAAGACCAGGGCAGGAAGGATCTGTCCCATCTATACCCCAACCCGTCTCCCCCAACTCAGTACACAAAGCCCTCCCGAGTGTCCCTATAGCACAGTGGCTGTCATCTGCTTGAGTTAGGTCTGCTTTTGACAAGAGTGAGGGGAAAGTCACATAGAGACAGTGAAAAGGTATGTGCGTGGTGTGGGTGTGTGTGTGGGTGTATTGACAGGTGACTGGACTTAGGCTCTCTGGGCACCTCGGTGTGTCCAAGATAGGCTCCCTTCCCGCCATCTTGCCACATAGATCAGATACAAATGAATGGTGGCAAAGATGAGCTTGGGATTCTAAACACAGAGTAGGATACATTCTCCAGTTTAGAGCTGTAAAGTGTGGTCAACCCTTTAGGGGATGGCAAATGCTTTAAGCTCCTGTTCTAGATGCCCTCTTGGAGGTCTTAGGGTTAATCTCTACTGACTTCTTATAAATTTTCTATTAGCTATGGCTGTAAGGGTTTAGAGTTAGGAGGAACAACAGGAAGAGCCCTTCATTCCCTAGAAGGTGCCTGCGTGACATGAGTATCCCTGTTAATGTCCCCAGCAATCAGCCAAGACCATCTTGAGGGGGACAGAGGAAAAGTGTGGAAGTCCCCGAGTAAGGACCCTCTCTGGCAGCCGGCCCCCTCTGCTCCTTCGCCTTTCAGAAAACTCTGGAGATGAGAACATGAGCGACGTGACCTTTGACTCTCTCCCTTCCTCCCCGTCTTCAGCCACACCACACAGCCAGAAGCTGGACCAGCTCCGTGAGTGATGGCTTGGTCCTTGGTGATTGTGGTTAAAAGAGATAGATAATAGGTAGGGAAGAGCTAAACTGGCTTCCATTTAGGTTAGAAAAATCAGACATGCTAATTATAAGATTCATGGCCCTGATGGTTTTACAGGTGAGTTCTGTGAATGAACTCCCAGGACATAGGTCATCTAAATGCCATAAAAACAACTTCTGTTGTAGAAAACAAGGTAACATTTTTCGGTGTGTTTATGGAACTAGCAAAACGCTTTTTAACAAGATTTGACAAAACACCAAAAAAGAAAACTGTATCCCAACAATACACATCCACACACACACACACATAACACAAACATCCTAAATAAGGCATTAACAACTGAACACTAGGGCGGCACCTGTGGCTCAGTGAGTAGGGCGCCGGCCCCATATGCTGAGGGTGGCGGGTTCAAGCCCAGCCCCGGCCAAACTGCAACAAAAAAATAGCTGGGCGTTGTGGCGGGCGCCTGTAGTCCCAGCTGCTCGGGAGGCTGAGGCAGGAGAATCGCGTAAGCCCAAGAGTTAGAGGTTGCTGTGAGCCGTGTAACGCCATGGCACTCTACCCGAGGGCAGTACAGTGAGACTCTGTCTCTACAAAAAAAAAAAAAAAAAACAACTGAACACTAGCAGTATCTTGAAGGAATAGTCTGTTGAATAGGGTTTCACAGGAATCTGAGGATGGGCCAACATTAGGAAATCTATTAATGCGACATTAATAAGTCAGAGGGGGAAAGCAGAATCATTATTTCTGAAGTTGTAGTGATAGTTTGTTGAGGGATGAGGCTTTTCAGGAAAGAGAATAGTCAAAGCCAACTTTAGGACTTGGGTCTAAAGAACTGAAAGGACAGTGTGGTCATTTATTCAGAGAAAGTCTGTAGGGAAGGAGGCTCAGAGCAGGAAAGGAAGATTTCAGTGTTGAAATATTTTTTTTTTTTTTTTTTGTAGAGACAGAGTCTCACTGTACCGCCCTCGGGTAGAGTGCCATGGCGTCACACGGCTCACAGCAACCTCTAACTCTTGGGCTTACGCGATTCTCTTGGCTCAGCCTCCCGAGCAGCCCGCCACAACGCCCGGCTATTTTTTTTTTGTTGTTGTTGCAGTTTGGCCATGGCTGGGTTTGAACCCGCCACCCTCGGCATATGAGGCCGGCGCCCTACTCACTGAGCCACAGATGCCGCCCTCAGTGTTGAAATATTAAAAGAGCCTTTTAGCTGTCTGCACTGGGAGGTGTTTGGGATGGATAGTCTGGAGTAGGGGTCAACAGATTTTCCTTTAAAAAGCCAGAGAGTAAACATTTTAAGTTTTGCAGGTCATTCAATCACTGTATTTCTGCATTTCCAGTAGGAAGGTAGCCATAGAAAACAATATGCAGCTTATTGTACCCTCAATGAATCCCCAACAATTAAAAAAAATAAATTAACCAAATAAAAAAATAGAAAAATATAAAATTCAAAAAAAAAGAAAGAAAGAAAACAATATGCAAATGAATGGGTGTGGCTATGTTCCAGTAAGACTATTTGTGGACACTGAATTTTTTTTTTTTTTTTTGAGGCAGTCTCACTTTGGTACCCTGGGTAGAGTCCCAAGGTGTCACAACTCACAGCAACCTCTAACTCTTGAGCTTAAGTGATTCTCTTGTCTCAGCCTCCCAAGTAGCTGGGTATAAGCATCCTCCACAACACCTGGCTATTTTTTGGTTATGGTTGTCGTTGTTTGGTAGGCATGGGCTGGATTCAAACCCACCAGCTCCGGTGTATGTGGCTGGCACCCTAGCCACTGAACTACAGGTGCCAAGCTGTGAACACTGAAATTTAAATTTCATATAATTTTCACATCACAAAATATTCTTCTTGGCCAGGCATGGTGGCTAACACCTGTAATCCCAGCACTCTGGGAGGCCCAGGTGGGCAGATTACCTGAGCTCAGAGGTTCAAGACCAGCCTGAGCTAGAGTGAGAGAAACCCTGTCTCTAAAAGTAGATGAATATTATGGCAGATGCCTGTAGTCCCAGTTCCTTGGGAGGCTGAGGCAAGAGACTCTCTTGAGCCCAAGAGTTTGAGGTTGCTGTGAGCTGTGACAACATGGCACTCTACCAGGGGTGACAAAGTGAGACTCTGTCTCAAAAAACAAAAACAAGAGTTTGCTGTGAGCTGTGTGAGACCACGGCACTCTACCGAGGGCCATAAAGTGAGACTCTGTCTCTACAAAAAAAAAAAAAAATTCTTCTTTTGATTTTTGTCAACCATTAAAAAATGAAAAATAAGGCGCCGCCTGTGGCTCAGTCAGTAGGGCGCTAGCCCCATGTACCGAGGGTGGTGGGTTCAAACCCGGCCCCGGCCAAATGGTAACAAAAAATAGCCAGGCGTTGTGGTGGGCACCTGTAGTCCCAGCTACTTGGGAGGCTGAGGCAGGGGAATTGCCTAAGCCCAAGAGCTGAAGGTTGCTGTGAGCTGTGACACCCCACACTCTACCCAGGCTGATACAGTGAGACTCTGTCTCAAAATTAAAAAAAAAAAAAGAAAAAAAGAAAAATCATTTTTGAAATTTGCATAAAAATAGGTAGCCAGACAGATTTGGCTCTGGAATGCTCAGGGCAGGAGATAGAGATGGGGAGCCACCAGGAGATGGTTGGCTTTGAAGCTATCTGAGGCCATCTTCTTGGACCTGAAATGTAAATAGGGCTTTTCTTACTTCAAAACTGCCATTTACTAGGAGCCAACTGTGGGCCAGGTGCATGTGCTGATAAATGTATTCCAAGTGTAATGGCATTTCTTATGACAGTCCTGGGGAGGCTTGGAGGTGAAGCTGCTTGCTCAGGATCATTCACCTTGCAAGTAGCAGACTTACAGCAAGTTCTTGAGGAAGAACTATAGCCCCCTGGTGCTGACAACATTCTTCTCCCTTTTTTTGCCTTTCTTTAAAATTAAAAAAATAATAATAATAAAAACTTGGTGTTAGGTGTGGTCTGCTTTGGGCTGTAGTTTGGTCTTGTGCATATTCCAGTGGTAAACACGTTATCTCTGTCTCTCCCTGCCCAGATTGGCCAGTGTTCAGTGATCTTGATAACATGGCACACAGAGACCATGACCATCTGGACAACCACCGGGTGAGCATGGAGGGAGAGGGGTTGCAGGCTCTAGTACCCTTGTGGTGGGAGGGTTAGACTTTCTCCCAGTGGGGATTGAGGGTGAATCTTCGATTTCAGAGGTGGGCAGCTGAGCCCAGGTCTGCCCCAGGAAGGCAGGGGTGGAGACAGCAGGAGGATGCAGATGAACTCCAGCGTCCTTCCAAGACACAGCTTTCCTCGTGGAAGAGCTGGGTCCATTGCAGTTCCCGGAGATGGTTAGGGAAGAGGGGTTCCATCAGTGGCAATGCGACCGGCTGGTAAATGCCAGGTTCAGCTCCAAGTTTGGTTTAGCCATGTGTGTGGACAATTATCTCATTGGTGCCCTATACTGGTCTCAGATCTGTAATTGTAATCAGTGAGCCATGATGGATAAACAGAATGTTTCCTGTAGCTTCAGGTTGACTCAGTGGTAAGAAACTGCAGACATCATATCTGCCTTCATATAAACATATATTATGGTGTCAAATTAAAATTTCTTACAAATTCTGTAAATAAACAGGCTTTACAGAAATATCACACTTGCATAGGCCACAGGCACAATTGAAGCTGTGCTCTCAAATTGTTCCAAAGGTTCAAGTTCACTATTGGCTGCTTTTCAGAGTTCTTTTTTTTTTTCTTTTTTTTTTTTTGTAGAGACAGAGTCTCACTTTATGGCCCTTGGTAGAGTGCTGTGGCATCACACAGCTCACAGCAACCTCCAACTCCTGGGCTTAAGCGATTCTCTTGCCTCAGCCTCCCAAGTAGCTGGGACTACAGGTGCCCGCCACAACGCCCGGCTATTTTTTGGTTGCAGTTTGGCCGGGGCCAGGTTTGAACCTGCCACCCTCAGTATATGGGGCCGGCGCCTTACCGACTGAGCCACAGGTGCCGCCCCTTTTCAGAGTTCTTGAGTGGAAGAAAAAAATAATCATAGCTGATACGTCTGGAATTGTCACTATGAGCTTGGTAGATGGTCTCATTTCATCCTCATTATAAGATATTTATTTTTTATTTCTTCTAGAATAGGTTTTGTTCTAGAATTAGAATAAATGTTAGGATTTTAGAATAGGTAACAAATACACCCTCAGGTGTTAAAAGGAAAAGGCATGAAGGATTAGTATGGTGACTGGTTTCCCCTGCACCCTGTCCTCTGCTGCTGCTGCTTGTCCCCAGTGTTAGCAGCTGCTCCGGCAGTTCTCTCATTATCTCTGGTTTAGAAAAGAGGAAACTGAGGCACAAGAGAGCTAAGTTGCTTGCTCATGGTCACCCAGGGAAGGTGTTCATGTCATTTCTCAGATGAGGAAACTGAGGCTTAGAGAGGTTGGCTATCTTGTCAGGATTTCAGAGCTAGGGGGTAGCACATGGACTGCCACACTAGAAAAAAATTTTTTTTCCCTTGGGGCCATGGTGTTTTGTTAGGTCAAGATAGGTCAAGAGGATGGTGCTCGTACGCAACTCAGTGGGTAGGGTGCTGGCCATATACACCGAGGCTGGTAGGTTGGAACCCAGCCCAGGCCAGCTAAAACAATGACAACTGCAATAACAACAACAACTACAAATAGCCAGGCATTGTGGCAGGCGCTTGTAGTCCCAGCTACTTGGGAGGCTGAGGCAAGAGAATTGCTGAAGGCAGTGGTTCTCAACCTTCCTAATGCTGCGGCCCTTTAATACAGTTCCTGCTGGCTTAAGCCCAAGAATTTGAGGTTTCTGTGAGCTGTGACACCATGGCACTCTACCCAAGGTGACAGCTTGAGACTCTTGTCTCAAAAAACAAAAAAAAGGTCAAAAGACATGAGTTATTTATGCTTCGTGGTACCCTGACCTCAAAACTAGTCTCTTTGTCTTATAGCTTGGGAGTGACCCTGGAGGGTAGGACAAGGTGCCAAAGTTGTAGAACTCCTAGGTAGGGCTTGTGATCCATTTTCAAAAACAGCCTTTCACAGCCTCGTGCAGTGGCGTGCACCTGTTGTCCCAGCTACTCAGGAGGCTGAGTCAGGAGGGTCACCTGAGCCCCACCCCCAAAAAACAGCCTTTGTCTTAGCAAACGAACACTTTAATTTTGTTATACATAAATTATACCTCAATTAAAAAAGCTGAAATTAGCCAGGCATGTTGGCTCATGCCTGTAATCCCAGCACTCTGCGAGGCTGACACGGGCAGATCACCTGAGCTCACAAGTTGGAAACCAGCCTGAGCTAGAGCGAGACTCTGCCTCTAAAAATAGCTGGGCATTGTGGAGGGTACCTGTAGTCCCAGGTACTCAGGAGGCTGCGGAGGCAGAGGCAAGATAATCAGTTGGGCCCAAGAGTCTAAGGTTGCTGTGAGCTATGAAGCCATAGCACTCGAGGATGACAAAGTGAGACTCTGTCTAAAAAAAAAGCTGAAATGTTTTTTAAAACACCCATCAGCCTTTTAGTCCACAGAAGACAAAGTCTCTAGAATTGTTTATAGAGACAAAGGCAGGACCCTTTGAGGATAGCATAGCTCCTTGGACTAGAGTGGATCCCTGGCCAGACCAGAGACCTAGGATTTCGTTGTATGCGTTTGGATGGCTCCTGGCTATCTACGAGAATGATCCAGGTTTTATGTTTATGCTGGTGACACCAAGTTGCTTTAAAAGATATATGCAGGGCAGTGCCTGTGGCTCAGTGAGTAGGGTACCGGCCCCATATACCAAGGGTGGCGGGTTCAAACCCAGCCCCGGCCAAACTGCAACAAAAAAATAGCCGGCGTTGTGGCGGGCGCCTGTAGTCCCAGCTGCTCGGGAGGCTGAGGCAAGAGAATCGCGTAAGCCCAAGAGTTAGAGGTTGCTGTGAGCCGTAGTGACGCCACTCTGTCTCTACAAAAAAAATAAATAAATAAAAGATATATGCAGGGGTCCTCAAACTACGTCCCGCGGGCCACATGCGGCAGTGTGATTGTATTTGCTCCCGTTTTGTTTTTTACTTCAAAATAAGATATGTGCAGTGTGCATAGGAATTTGTTCATAGTTTTTTTTTTAAAGTATAGTCCAGCCCTCCAGTGGTCTGAGGGAACTGGCCCCCTGTTTTAAAAGTTTGAAGACCCCTGTTAAGTAACATAGGGTGGTGCCTGTGGCTCAAAGGAGTAGGGCGCTGGCCCCATGTTCCAGAGATGGCGTGTTCAAGCCCAGCTCCGGCCAAAAACTGCAAAAAAAAAATATATATATATGTATATATGTATGTGTGTGTGTGTATATATATATATATATATATATTTAAGTAACATACAATGAAATCGAGAAGCTCGAATTCACAAAAGTGGGTTTTTTTTTGAGACAGAGCCTCAAGCTGTTGCCCTGGGTAGAGTGCTGTGGCATCATGGCTCACAGCAACCTCCACCTCCTGGGCTCAAGCGATTCTCCTGCCTCAGCCTCCCAAGTAGCTGGGACTACAGGCGCCTGCCACAATGCCTGCCTATTATTTTTCTTTTTTTTGCTGCAGCTGTCATTGTTGCTCAGTGAGCCTGGGCTGGATTCGAACCCACTAGTTCAGGTGTATGTGGCTGGCGCCTTAGCTGCTTGAGCCACAGTTGCTGAGCCCACAAGAGTGGTTTTATCTTGAATAAAAAGAGAATGGTATGAGAAGGAACCTACGGAGGTCCAAATTTTAGTTCCTTTTAAAAATAAAAAATCTCAAATAACTAAGGCATAGTGTTATGAGTTGACAGAGTTGGGTGGTAGGTGCATTAGAGTTCGTTTTAGAATCTTTGAGGCTTATGTGTCTGAAATGCTTCTTACTAGAACAGTGCCTCGAGGCATGGGATCCTGGCAGTCTCTGGGGAGGGCTGCAGTAACAAATGGGGCAGGTAATGTGTAGGAAGTAATGGAACTCAGGGTTGGTAGGCACATGACTGATGCTTTAGAGATTCCAAATTATACCAGACTCCCTTTCAGACTAGAACGCAGATCTGGAATATAGGAGATACGCCCAGGTGACTTGTGCCGTTTTAGTTGAGGGCTTTCTAGTAGTAAATATTGTTCCCAAGGCTGTATTTTTGTCCATGGGTCATAGACCTGAAACCAGCCTTTGTTTTTCTACCTGAGAAGTAGGTGAGTCACCCTGAGTAAAGCATTTACTGAGATTCACATTTTCAGAGCGCAACACCTTGTTTCATCCCCGTAGCCAGCCCTTTGATGTAGGTGCTATAATGCGTCCCCATTGCTGAGGACACTGAAGTTCAGAGAGGGTAACCAACTGTCCAAAGCTTGGAGCTGGGAAGTACCAGAGCTAGAATTCCAGCCCAGGCAGTCTGGCTCCAGAGCCCAAGGTCTTCACCGTCACTTTTTACTGCTCCCTTGTCACCCAACCAGTAAGGGGCAAGTAGGAAGAGGATGCTAAGTGAGGGGATGGACAAAGGAGCGAAAGCCAATGATTAGAATGTTCAGATGTCCCCACCAGGTACTCGGAGGACCACTGGGACCCTAAGGCTGACTTCTCTCCACAGGACTCTGAGACTAGTGGGGACAGTGGATACCCCAGTGAGAAGCGGGGTGAGCTGGATGACCCCGAGCTCCGAGAACATGTAAGGAACCCACAAGAGATGAGATCAGAGTCCCGCCTCCTTTATACTCCAGGGGGATAAAAACTTCCTTCCTGAAGGGGGAATATGAGTGAGTCCTGAGAAGACAAGAAAAAATTAAATTAATAAACAAGATTGCTTCAGATAAAGATAAATGCAAGGGAAAAGATAAAACAGGATCATGTAGATCAGTCAGGGGGCAAATGAGGAAGCTTAGATAGAAGGTTGAAAATGGCCGACAAATCTTATAGTGCAGCAGGAAAAGAGAGGATGCCGGGTAACAGGCTGGACCAGCACCGGCAGGGGTGAAGAGGGCCTGGCCTCGAGGCACGGGGTCAGTTTCTTCAGGCCCCCTACCCACAGCATCCTAGGAGTGTCAGCCATTTAAAGCTGTACTTACTATGTGCCCAAATTGAGCCTGCACCGCAGGGCAGTCTTGCTTGGAGGTGTCTGGTCTCAGCTTTATGATTATGAATATAAAACATGCAGTAAGAGCTTTGTCTAAATGAAGGACTTGGCACCATTTTCCCAGTGGCTTTGTAGTGGGATCTGGTTCCACCTGTCCACAAAGGGAGAGGGACCACGAGGCTGTGGCTGCCCCAGCACACCGTTCCTGCCTGTGATCCAGCATCCACTCTGTTGGACAGACCTGGGAGGGTGGAGCTGGTTGTTAGGAGGAGGTTCTTGGGATGAAGACCTGCTGCCCTTTGCCTCACTGTCATCTCTGCCTCCATTCAGGGCCACTCAAACAGCAGTCGGCGGTATGAATCTGATGAAGACAGCCTGGGCAGCTTTGGAAGGGTAATGCGCCTCGCGGCATCCTGGGCATCCCTAGCTGCCCACCTCCTCCGGGCTCTGTTGCTGTTTCTCCTTCTTCGTGTTGCTGCTGCCTGCCGGTCTGCCTACATGTCCTAAAGGAAAATTTTGCAAAGGAACACATCCCCTGGGCAAATACTTTTTGAGCCTGTGCTCTGAACAGGATGCCGGGGGATTTGTGGGGTGGATTAGGGCGGGTAAAGACATCACAACAGCTATGGCCCACATTGTAAAGTGCCTGCCTGCTTGCCTTAGAGGCACCTTGCAGCATTAAATCAGTTTACTTCTTACAACCCACCCATATGTTATTAATCCCCATACTATGGATGAGAGAACTAGGGTCTCATGCTCCTATGTCCAACAAGAATCTTAGGTAATGGTCATCATTGGGCCAGTCTGGGAGAGACCTGCCCACTGTTCTAGCTGATTCCCTGACATGCTTTGAACCTCTCACCTCCAAGCCTTTGCTAAGGGGAATCTCACTCCCCTGCAAGGTCCTTCCTCCTCCTCTGGTCATTACTCCTCGAATCCTACCTGCTCTCCAAGCCTGGATCCTGGTGGCTTCCCCTCCTAGAGTCTCCACTGCCCACCCTGCAGGCTTGATTCTTGTTCCTCCCAGAACACTGATTATTGGTAACACAGGATTTTTTTTTCTGTGGGGTTGAGGTCTCCTCTGCTCTGTGTGGACCAGAGTTGCTCAACTGTGGCACTTTTGGCCTTCTGAGCTGGTCATTCTTTGCTCTGGGGGCCGCCCTGTGCATTGTAGCACACATACGGGCACCCATACAGCTGCCTGGTTTTATCCTATGAGAACCTCTGGACAGGGTGTCTTTGGCTGAGAGAAATGATGCGTTTTCTAAACCCATTCTCTGAATCTCCCTGTGGATGCTGTCCATAGCATTATGGTGATTTTGCAAAGGAAAGCAAAGTGGATTAGCTGGAGGGTCTGAAAACAGACTCTTCTGGTGCCCTATATGGGGAGCTAGCAAACTTCCTTTCCAAGAGTTGCTAGATTGATAAATGAGAGGGAAATGTTTCCTTGTTTGGCTAGCTCTGAGTCCTGTTTCTGGTGGAATTTGAACTATTAAAATTGGAAATGTAGGCTTGGTGACTGTGGCTCAAGTGGCTAAATCACCAGCCACATACACCTTAGCTAGTGGGTTTGAATCCAGCCTGGGCCCACAAACAACAATGACAGCTGCGGGCAGCACCTGTGGTTCAGTTGGTAAGGCGCCCGCCCCATATACTGAGGGTGACGGGTTTAAACCCAGCCCCAGCCAAACTGCAACCAAAAAATAGCTGGGTGTTGTGGTGGGCGCCTGTAGTCCCAGCTACTTGGGAGGCCGAGGCAAGAGAATCGCTTAAGCCCAGGAGTTGGAGGTTGCTGTGAGCTGTGTGAGGCCACGGCACTCTACCGAGGGCAATAAAGTGAGACTCTGTCTCTACAAAAAAAAAAATAAAAATAAATAATGACAGCTGCAACCAAAAAATAGCTGGGTGTTCTGACGGGTGCCTATAATTCCAGCTACCTGGGAGGCGGGCAGGAGAATCGCTTGAGCCCAGGAGTTGGAGGTTGCTGTGAGCTCTGATGCCATGGCACTCTACCCAGGGCTACAGCTTAAGGCTCTGTCTCAAAAAAAAAAAAAATTGGAGATGTAGGCTCAGTGCCTGTGGCTCAGTGGTTAGGGTGCCAGCCACGTACACCAAGGCTGGTGGCTTCAAACCCGGCCTAGACCTGCTAAACAATGATAACTGCAACAACAACATAAAAATAGCCAGGCATTTGGTGGGGCCTATAGTCCCAGCTACTTGGGAGGCTGAGGCAAGAGAATTGTGAGACACCACGGCACTCTACCGAGAGCAATATAATGAGACTCTATCTAAAAAAAAAAAAAAAAAATTGGAGATGTATTTGTCCAATAAAATTTTGATACCATGAGGTTCACTCTCTACCCCTCTTGGCAGCCAGGCTCCTGTGTAGTGGGGGCTGCCGACAGGTGTAATGACGGGCCCATCCCAGTCCCACACTTCTCTGGCTGGTTCTCTCCTTTTAGGTTTGTGTGGAGAAGTGGCATCTCCTCAACTGCTCTCGCCTCCACCTGCCAAGGGCTTCAGCTGTGGCTTTGGAAGTACAAAGGCTTAATGCTCTGGACCTTGAAAAGAAAATTGGGAAGTCAATTCTGGGGAAGGTATTGGTGATGCCCATTTCCAGAGTCCTCTCTGCGCTAACCCAGAGGTCCCTGGCTCACACCTCTCCTCTACTAATGCTTCCTCCCCAGGCTGGCTGGGTGGCCCTGGGGTGCAGCTCCTGCCTCTTAGACTGCAGGGCCAACACCAAAGTCTGTGCGACAGGTTCATCTGGCCATGACACGCTACCATGAGAGCAGGCGCTTCTGCGAGAAGGATGAGGAGTGGGACCGTGAGTCAGCAGTCTTCCATCTGGAGCACGCAGCTGACCTGGGCGAGCTGGAGGCCATCGTGGGCCTGGGGCTCATGTACTCACAGCTGCCCCACCACATCCTGGCCGACGTCTCCATGGAGGTGAGGGGGGAGGGGAGAGTCTGGTTACCCCACCACTTGCCTGCTTCCCTTCCAGGAGATCATTCATTCATCTGCCTCCTGTGCTGGAGGTTTATGCATGGCACAGAAATGTTCTGGCCACTGGTCTCAGGGCAAGCCCTTCAAAGTTAGTTGAAACTGGCCAGGTAGGGTGGCTCATACTTGTAATTCCAGCAATTTGGGGGAGCTGAGAGCAGGAGCATTGCTTGAAGCCAGAAGTTTGAGACCATTATGGGCAACATAGCCAGACCTCATTTCTATACAAAATTAAAAAATTAGCCAGGCACGGTGGTGCACACCTGTATTCCAGCTACTCTGAAGGCTGAGGCAAGAGGATCACTTGAGCCTGGGAGTTTAAGGTTTCAGTGCACCACTGCACTTTAGCCTCGGCAACAGAGCAAAACCCTACCTCTTAAAAAACACAAAGTTGAAACTGGTAGAATTGATCTGTCTTTGGAGAGTGAGTAGAAAGTGACAGTCACATTTCCAGGTAATGGGTGATGGTGTGATGGGAGAAGCAGAAGACACTGTTGAAGACACATGAGGAAGGGGTCAGTGCAGGCTTTCTGTGCATCAGTTCCTGGTTCCAGAGCACAGCCTGGTACTCAGTAGGTGCTCATAAATGATGGGTGAAGGGATATCTGTGTTAGACCTAAAGGCCCAGTGGCAGTGAGCCAGGTATGATGGGGGTGTGAGGAGTTCAGGTAGAGGGAATAGCGTGTGCTGGGGCTGGAGGTGGAAACAAGGTGGTGAGTCAGAGGCCAGGAGGCAGATCAGTTCAGCTGGGGCAGGGGCAGGGGCAGGAATTGACACAGGAGAGTGGGCCAGGCCCAGATCTAAAGCAGCAGGATGTACACAGGTAGGGAAATCATATAGGGGGTCAGTTCCTTCTTCCTTCTCTGCTCCCAGGGCACAGGGACAACTGGGTGAGTGAATGGGATTTGGTAAGACCCAGGGAAAATGATCTTTTCCTAGAAGTTAAGAGGCCCTGGAGGGAAATGTGATCCCAGTATATCTACTCCCATCCTCCCCATCATGTGGGCCAAGGCTGTGGATGGACATGTGGTGGCAGGCATGTGTAGCTGTTCAAGACGCTAAGGTGGGAAGATGGCCTGAGCCCAGAAGTTCGAGGTTGCTGTGAGCTGTGATGGGGCCACTGCAGTCCAGCCTAGGCGACAGAGAGGAAACCTGTCTCAAAAAGCAAACAAACAAAAAAGGGCAGTGCCTGTGGCTCAAAGGAGTAGGGTGCCAGCCCCATATGCTGGAGGTGGTGGGTTCAAACCCAGCCCCAGCCAAAAGCTCAAAAAAAAAAAAAGAAACCAAACTCTCCTTCCTTTCCCCCACCTTCTCATTTTCTGAATGACATAACCATTATGATTACTCATATACTCATGTAATTTCAGAGTATATTAGTTTCCTAAGACTACCTTTTTTTTTTTTTTTTGAGACAGAGTCTCAAGCTGTCGCCCTGGGTAGAGTGTCATGGCATCAAAGTTCACAGCAACCTCAAACTCTTGGGCTTAAGCGATTCTCTTGCATCAGCCTCCCAAGTAGCTGGGACTACAGGTGCCTGCCACAATGCCTGGCTATTTTTTTGTTGCAGTTGTCATTGTTGTTTAGCTGTCCCAGGCTGGTTCGAACCCGCCAGCCTTGGTGTATGTAGCTGGCGCCCTACTTAGTGAGCTACAGGCGCCGCCCTCCTAAGACTACTTTAACAAATTAGCACAAACTGGGTGTGGCTTATAACAACAGAAATGTTTCTTCCAGAGTTCTGGAGGTTAGAAGTCTAAAATCCAGGGCGGCACCTGTGGCTCAGTGAGTAGGGCGCCGGCCCCATATGCCGAGGGTGGTGGGTTCAAACTCAGCCCCGGCCAAACTGCAACAAAAAAATAGCCGGGTGCTGTGGAGGGTGCCTGTAGTCCCAGCTACTCAGGAGGCTGAGGCAAGAGAATCGCTTAAGCCCAGGAGCTGGAGGTTGCTGTGAGCTGTGTGAGGCCACGGCACTCTACCGAGGGCCATAAAGTGAGACTTTGTCTCTACAAAAAAAAAAGTCTAAAATCCAGGTGTCGGCAGGGCCATGTCTGAGGGCTTGGGGTGAGGGGTCCTTCCTTGTTTCTTGTAGCTGCTGGGGGTTACCGAGGGCTTGGGATGTGGGGTCCTTCCTTGTTTCTTGTAGCTGCTGGGGGTTGCCAGCAGTCTTCCTTGGATTGGATCATTCCAGTTTCTGTCTTGGTTTCCACGTGGCCTTCTCCCTGTGTGTCTCTGTCACTTCTGCTCTTGTAAAGGTATTAGTTATGTGGGATTTAGGGCCCACCTAAAATCTAGCATGACTTCATCTTAATGAAGCCAATTTCATCTTCCCAGGCCCTGTTTTCAGGTCAGATCACATTCTGAGGTTGTGGGTGGATACAAATAACTGGAGAGAAACTGTTCAGCCCAGTACACATTTTTCTACATGCAAATATGAAATGGATTCTTATTTTCACCCTCCATTTTTTCCTCCAAAGTTGACAGGCATACTACAGTGCTCCTGGACTTTGCTTTTTTTAACTTGACAGTGTCTTGGGGACATTTTTCCTCAGCGGTATAGAGATGTTTCCTGTTTCTTTTTGATAGCTATGTAATGTTCCATTATATGGGTAGGACATCCTTTATTTAACTTGTGCCCTATTGATGGGCACTTGGGTTGGTTCCATTCTTTTGATATCACAAACAATTGCTACAGTAACTAGCCTTGTACATATTAGGTTGAACCTTGTAAAACTGCTATTTTTATAGGTCACAGACGGTAGAATATTGGTAGTTTCCTATGGTTCAGTTCAATGTATCATTTGGAATTTGGGCAAGGGATAATCCAGAGGTGTTTTTATTTCTTGTTTAAGGTCAGTGGTTCTCAACCTTTCTAATGCCACAGCCCTTTATACAGTTCCTGTAGGTCACGACCCACAGGTTGAGAACCGCTGCTATTTTAGATGATGACGAGGAGCCTTGGTTGGTAGAGGAGAACTTTCATTTGTCTTTTTATGCTCCTTGAGGGCAGAACTGAGTACTTCTCATTCACTGTTAAATGGTAAACATTTAACAGTCAGCTTTCAGGGGTGAGGAGGGAATGTGCACATATATGTGTATGTAAATATATTATAAATTTTGCTGAAATAAAGAATATATAGATAGGTCAGATGTGGTGGCTCATGCCTACAATCCTAGCACTTTAGGAGGCTGAGACAGGAGTATCACTTGAGGCCAGGAGTTCGAGACCAGCCTGAGCTACAGTGAGACCCATCTCTAAAAATAGCCAGGCGTTGTAGTGGGTGCCTGTAGTCCCAGCTACCTGGGAGGCTAAGGCAAGAGAATTGCTTAAGCCCAAGAGTTTGAGGTTGCTATGAGCTATGATGCCACAGTACTCTACTGAGGGTGACATAGTGAGACTCTGTCTCAAAAGAAAAAATTAAAAAAAAGAAGTAGAACTTTTTTGCCACTGATGTGAGCAACTTCTTAATTCAGATCCAGTTTTAAGTGCTGGAAGAATATTTCTTTTTTTTCTTTCAGATTAATATAAGGGTACTTATGATTAAGTAACCTTGTTTGTGTTTATTAGGTAAAGTCCCAGTTGTTGTTCAGCCCTTCACCCGAGAGGTGTGCCATATACCCCTACATTGTGCTGTTAGGTGAGAGCACACCAGTCCCCTCCTAGGTAGAATACTTCTTGATTTCCTGTGCTACTCATAATAGAATGGCCACAGACATGACCCACTTTTAAGTTTAACCTGCAGATTAATGTTTTCCATCCTTTCATAAGTTTAGATAACTGAAAAACCAATATATAAAACCTTGTTTTGCGGCATTATCTGTTTTCTGTGGGGTAAGTGCTCCTACAATGGCTAATTTCATGTTATCAGGATGATATCACTGAAAGAGCTGGAAAGAATGGACGGTAATGCATCATTGTACAGTGTTTCCATCATACACATGCGGTAACTACTAATTCTCAACCAGAAGTTCTTTCTTTTTTAAGAGACAGAGTCTCACGTTACTGCCCTCAGTGGAGTGCCATGGCATCACAGCTCACAGCAACCTCCAACTCCTGGGCTTAGGCGATTCTCTTGCCTCAGCCTCCTGGTTAGCTGGGACCACAGGCGCCTGCCACAACGCCCGGCTATTTTTTGGTTGCAGTTTGGCCATGGCCGGGTTCGAACCCGCCACCCTCGGCATATGGGGCAGGCCCCCTACCCACTGAGCCCCAGGTACCACCCAAGCTCTGCAGACATTTAATTGTCATAACTAATGAGGTGCTACTGGCATCTGGTGGGTAGAGAGTGGGGATTTTGTTAAACATCATGTAAAACTCAGGACAGCCCCCCTACAATGAAGGATTTATCTGGTTCAAAATGTCTATAATGCCAAGATTGAGAAACCCTGCAACAGATAGAAATAACTTCAAGAATATGGACTATAGTAAGACATAGTAAAGATAATTAGGAAGTGATGAGTTTTGAATATTTATTTCCTTGGTTTTTAATATAATAATTCATCTCATTGAAAATTTATGTGATTTAGGGCTGGGTATGGTGGCTCACGCCTGTAATCCCATCACTCTGGGAGGCCAAGGTGGGGGGATTGCTTGAGCTCACAGGTTCGAGACCAGCCTGAGCCAAAGCAAGACCTCACCTTTAAAAATAGCCAGGTGTTGTTGCAGGCACCTCTACTTCCAGCTACTCGGGAAGCTGAGGGCAAGAGAATTGCTTGAGCCCAAGAGTTGGAGGTTGCTATGAGCTATGATAAAACAGTACTCTACAGAGAGTGACAAAGTGAGACTCTGTCTCAAAAAAAAAAAATTTATTTGATTTAATTTGTAACAATGGCTGTGTTTTACAGCTGGCTTGCCAGATTCCTAAAAATTTACGTCTGTTACGAACCTGGCTTGAACCACAAGCTGGTTCCAGCACGCTGCTTTATTTATCCTGTTCTAGCATCACCTCAGAGCCGGGGACAGAGGACACTCAGAAGTGTCTGAGGACAGAATGAAGGAATGCTGGGGCCTAGGAGGGGTGCTGGGGGCCAGGACCAAGAGTGAACCCATCTTTCTTGAGACTATCTAACTCTTCTTGAAATCCCAGGCTATTTACACCAGCTGCATCCCAGAAACTTTATAAAGGGATTAAGAAGCAAGTTCAGCTTCCTCATCTGTAGGTGTCCCCAGGGCCTTTCTCTAGGGGACAGACTCTGGCAGCTTCCCCTAGTGGGAATTGGGTTGTGTAGAGTGGTATGGTCAGATGAGGCAGACAGGAAGGACATGAGCTGTGTTTGGGCCAAACTATGGCTTAGCAAGGAACGTGATCACCACGTGCCCTGAGAGGCCACTGTGCACTCTAGAAGCCCTTCTCCCACCTCTTCCAGCATCCTCACTCTTATGGCCTTTTTCTGTTGTCTTGCTAAGACATTCATTTATTCAAGTGCTATATTTTGAGCATCTCATATATTCTGGCCACTGCCTTAGGTTCTTCTTTACAGCAGTGGGAAAGATAGACAAGGTCCTTGCTTTCACAGAGCAATTTTTTCAGATGGGTTAGGATGTAATACAGGTAATAATTAACAAATAAAAATATTTCCGGCTTGGTGCCTGTGGCTCAAGTGGCTAAGGCACCAGCCACATACACCTGATTTGGCAGGTTCGAATCCATTGTGGGCCCGCCAAACAATGATGGCTGCCACCAAAAAATAGCCAGGCATTGTGGCAGGCACCTGTAATCCCAGCTACTTGGGAGGCGGAGGCAGGAGAATCGCTTGAGCCCAGGAGTTGGAGGTTGCTGTGAGCTGTGATGCCACAGCATTCTACCCAGGGTGTCAGCTAGGCTCTGTCTCAAAAAAAAAATTTTTTTTTTCCAATAGAATTAAAAGTAGATAACCTCTAGTGAGCATTTCTTGTGCCAAGCATTGTTCTAAAGTGCCAGGGAAGAGAGAGAAGATATGACAAGGAAAGTAATCAAGGGTGGCCGGGTACGGCAGCTCACACCTATAATCCTAGCACACTGGGAGGCTGAGGTGGGTGGATCACCTGAACTCAGGATTTTGAGACCAGCTCTGAACATGAGCAGGACCCCTTCTCTAAAAATAGCCAGGCTGGGCGGCGCCTGTGGCTCAGTGAGCAGGGCGCCGGCCCCATATACCGAGGGTGGCGGGTTCAAACCCAGCCCCGGCCAAACTGCAACAAAAACAAAAAAAAAAAATAGCCGGGCGTTGTGGTGGGCGCCTGTAGTCCCAGCTACCTGGGAGGCTGAGGCAGGAGAATTGCCTAAGCCCAGGAATTGGAGGTTGCTGTGAGCTGTGTGACGCCATGGCACTCTACCGAGGGCAATAAAGTGAAACTCTGTCTCTACAAAAAAAAAAAAAAAAAAATAGCCAGGCTTTGTGGCAGGCACCTGTAGACCCAGCTACTTGGGAGGCAAGAGGATCACTTGAGCTCAAGAGTTTTAGGTTGCTGTGAGCTATTATGCGACTGCATTCTACCCAGGGTGACAAAGTGAGACTCTGTCTAAAAAAAAAAAAAGAGTGACGGGCTAGGCCTCTTGTATTAGGATACCAGCTCTGGCTGCAAGGGACCCTGGAAAATGTAGTCATGCAGTCATTAGCTGTGCCCAGCAAAAACATGGCAGAGAAGAAAGAGAGTGGGTATGGGAGCAAATGGTAGTCACTGCCATATTTCCAAAAGCTTGAAGATTGAGAAGAGCATCATAGGCTAATATGAAAGTTTTAGATTTGTCTCTGAGTGAGATAAGAAGCTATGGACCAGCTCTGAGGGAGCAAAGTGAACTTGACTTAGGTTTTAAAAGTATCTCTCTGGCTAGTTGTGGTGGCTCATGCCAGCAATCCCAGTACTTTGGGAGGTCAAGACAGGAGGATCGTTTGAGACCGGCCTGGGCAATGTAGTGACACCTGTTTCTACTTAAAAAAAAGAAAAAAAAAAATTAGCCAGGCACACACCTATAGTCCCAGCTACTTGAGAGGCTGACATGGAAAGATTGATTGAATCCAGGCTACAAAGAGCTATGCCTGCACCACAGCATTCCAGCCTGTGTGACAGAAAATAAAATGAAGTAAAGGTATCTCTCTAGCTGCTGTGGGATGGGCTGTAGGTCAGGAGAATGGAAGCAAGAACTCTCCTACACTGCTGGTGGGGAAGTGCAAAGGTTCAACCACTGTGGAAGACAAGTGGGCAGCTCTTCAAAAGGCTACACACAGAGATACATGTGACCCAGCAATTCCATTTGTAGCTATATACCGAAAAGAATAAAAACTTACATTCACACTCAGACTTGTACATGAATGTTATAGCAGCATTACGCATAATAACCAAAAGCTGGAAACAACCCAAATATCCAGCAGTGGATGAATGGATAAACAAAAGGTGAGATATCCATACAAAGGACTCGTTTGATCATAACAAGAAATGTAGTACTATAGAGGCAACCAGGCTAGGAGCCAAAGAGCTGCAGCCTTGGGATCTCCAGGACCTCCACTGGAAGTGTCCAAGTCAAGGTGACTTTTAAAGAAGTACGGATTAGGGGTGTGACTTCACTCCCAGATCCTGTTAAAGACCCAATTGGGCTCGGCTCCCATAAGGAGAAGCTTTGGCCCCAGAAAACACATTATCTGGAAGTCTACAGACAACTACACCCTGATATTGAGGATCAGATTGTGTATTGAAGATTTCTAAGAACTCCCAAGAAGTACATAAAGCATCATTTCAGCTCAGATGCCTACCAAGGAGTGACCCCCGGCAACCATGGCCAAAAGTCTGTATGCAGAGGCAACCTGCTTAGTTTGTCTGGATTTGTTCAAAAATCCCATCTCCTTGTGGGCACATCTTCTGTTTGGATTGCATCCAAACTTGGGCATCAGAAAGGGTGGGTTTGAAAATGAACTGCCCCATGTGCCGAAGATTGATAGACGAACCTCCCAAGTTAGAATGGCAGATGAGAAGGCTGACCTTTCTCCTCAAGCAGCATGGGGCCCTCCTGCAGCATACGCTGCATGTAAGCAGTGAGCTCCAGCGGTTCCAGGAAGATATGAACCTGGATGTGGCCACCAACAGCTCCCTTCTTGCCATCTCTGAGGACCTAAGGAGCGTCCAGCATGCAAAGAGCCAGCAGGACATGCTGGAAGATCCCAGGAGATTCACCCACCTGCCCTGTGTCCTGGGTGCACTCAGCTTCTCCACTGGCCGACATTACTGGGAGGTGGATGTGGGAGAGGTGAAGGAGTGGTCTCTGGGTGTCTGCAAGGAGTGGGTTGACAGAAAGCAGAGCAATTTATCCTCTGAGCATGACTTCTGGATCATCAGCATAAAGGCAGGAGCAATCTGTGTCAACTTCATCCCAGAAAGTAGGATTCCTGCAAGCCCTGGACTTGAGTGTGTGGGAATTTTCCTGGATGTTGAGATGGAAGAAATCCAGTTTTTCAGTGTTGGAAATGATGCCCTCATTTATATATACAGTCCTGTCTCCTTGCTGGGGCCTTTTCGTCCATTTTTCCTTCTTGAGCTGCCAGGAGAAGATGACAGTGTTGTCCTGAGAATCTGCCCATGAGAATTTGAGCCCTTCCTAAAAGCTTTTTAAAGAAGTCAAAGAGATCTTTGGCCTGAAAAAGGTCAGAATGATTGAGGAACAGACAATATGCTACAGTGCAAAGATTTGTTCAATATTGTCAAGTGCATTTTTTAGCCTCTGTAACAACAATGATACAGATTTGTTTGTGGTAATATTTTAGGCTTGTAGGTAAATAACTATGAGATATTTGTGAATGTTATGAAGCACAAGAAGGCTCGGTTTTCTAGGCTGTAAATTGGGATAATTGTATCTCTCAGTCAAATAGCTGTCATGATTAGAGACATCTCTGTAGTAACATTTTTTTTTTTTTTTTTTTTTGAGACAGAGCCTCAAGCTGTTGCCCTGAGTAGAGTGCTGTGGCATCACAGCTCACAGTAACCTCCAACTCCTGGGGCTGAAGTGATTCTCATGCCTCCGCCTCCCAAGTAGCTGGGACTACAGGCACCCACCACAACTCCTGGCCATCATTGTTGTTTGGCAGGCCCGGGCTGGATTCAAACCCACCAGCTCAGGTGTATGTGGCTGGCACCTTAGCCGCTTGAGCCACAGGCGCCAAGCCTGTAGTAACATTTTTAGCAAATAATGAATTGAGAATAGTAGGTTGTGAGTTAAATAGATACTAGATTTTGTGGATAGAAACTGTCTTTTTTATCTTATGCCTTTTTTTGTGAAATTTCTGATGATAGTCATCTGTGGACAAAAATCAGATAGAACCAATGTGAGATGCTTTGAGAAGGCATCAAATTTCAGAGAAGAGAGAAATAAGTACTGGGGAAAACTAAGTTTCTCATTTTTATTTTCTCTGAAACACATTTTCTTAAGAGACAAAGAACTTTGACCAAGGCATATTGTGAGTGGTGATTCATATTGTAATGGGTATTATGCTTTGCCTATTTCAACAATTGACCTGTTGTGTAGTTGTCAGTATATGAGGGTATATAAAAGGCATGAAGATGCCAATAGGTTTTAATGAGATAATGTCAAGTTTATAAAATCACAAAAGATTGAAAAAGTTCTGTAATCAATTATATAAAGGACGAAATGACTGTGCCAAAGACTGGATCCCTGAAGATCTGCCCAGCAAATCCAGGTTCACTTCAAAACCCAGTGCATTTTCTGAGATGAAAAGCCATCTCTCAGCCAGCCCAAACCTCAGACCAGTGTTGCTGATTTTTGATCTATAAGAATTATCAACCATGTTAACTCATTAATGTGTATTCATCATAAGTTTCTTTTTAAGGTTGTTTTTGGATTTATTATTAGTAGAGTTTGCATTTTCTTGCAAATAAATTTATAAAATGTCAAAAAAAAAAAAGAAAAGAAAAGAAATGAAGTACTGATTGTGCTACAATATAGATGGAAGAATCAGGCTAAGCAAAAGAAACCACTCACAAAGGATCACGTATGATTCCATTTATAGGAAATTTCCAGAACAGGCAATTCACAGAGGCAGGAAATAGGCTAGTCATTGCCTAGGTCTGGGGCAGAATGGGGAGTTTGATAGTGAAAGGGTATGGAATTTCTTTGTGGATTGATAAAAGCATTCTGAAGTTGACTGTGGTGGCTGCACAATTCTGTGAATATACTAAAAACAACTGACATATACTTCTACAGCAGCCCAGCCCAGAGCTCTCAAAATAATTCAAGAAATAGGGAGGAGATTGATTAGTGAGATCTTGGCAGCCACCTCTAATGCAAGCCTCGTTTGCTTCTCTCCCTCTTTGGTTTGTATTGACAGGACACGGAACAGAATAAAACAAAAGGATTTGATTACTTACTAAAGGCAGCTGAAGCTGGTGACAGACAGTCCATGATCCTCGTGGCACGAGCTTTTGACATTGGGCAAAACCTCAGCCCAGACAGGTACTGGGGCTGTTGATCAGGTAGAGCTGGTGGGCCCCAGGGCTGTGGGTGGACGCGCTCCTCCAGTGTCAGGACAGACCTCGATTCCACACTCGATTTCCCATTACCAATCCAGCATGGTGAGCAAGTTATTTTCCCCCTGTTGTGGGAGGGTTGAATGAGATGTTGCTTGTGACCCTCACAGTGTCTGGCATATAAAGTATGTGATACATGGCAGCTGTTCTAGCCAGTAAATGCAAGCTTTTGCCTAAGAAAAATCCAGAATGGTATGTGGCATCAAGGTCAGAGTGGTTTTCCTGTAAGGTTAGGATTATGAGTAATTTTAATTGGCTTTTCCTACTTTAATTTGTATTTGTATTTTTTTTTTTTTTTTACTTCCAAGAGGGGAGGGAAAGAGGCAAGCTCCACAGTGAGTTTTCCTGAATGGCTTTGGGATCCCGAAGGCTGTGGCTCTGTAGGTGTCAACCCTTTTCATTTATCCTTCAGGCTGAGATGTCAGGACTGGTTTTCTGTGTTTTTCAGGTCCTTGGTTTGTCCAGTAGGAGGTCCTAGAAGTGTATGGGCAAAGATTGCTTAGGGGAATTGAACTTGTCATTGGACCCTTTGCTCACCCTCTGTGGCTCCCATTGGAACTTAGCTACCCCCACTCCATCCTTAGGAGCCTCCCATGGCTTTCTAGAAAGGAGTGGGGTGAGCACCTTTATTGTCTAAACCTCCAGGGTTGGAGCAGTGTGGCAGTTCCCTCCTGTCTGTTGCTAAGGTCACAACTCCCTTGGTTTTTATTTATTTATTTATTTGAAGACATTCTCACTCACTCACCCCAGGTTTGAGTGCCATGGCATCAACCTCAAACTCTTGGGCTCAAGCCATCCTCTTGTCTCACCCTCCCAAGTAGCTGGGACTACAGGTGTGCACCGACAGCACGGGTAGTTTTTCTTTTTTGAGATAGAGTCTGTCACCGTGGGTAGAGTGCCGTGGTGTCATAGTTCACTGCAACCTCAAATTCTTGGGTTCAAGTGATCCTCTTGCCTCAGCCTCTCGAGTAGCTGGGACTACAGGCACCTGCCACAGTGCCTGGCTATTTTTTCTATTTTTAGTAGGGTCAGGGTCTTAACTCTTGCTCAGGCTGGTCTTGAACTCCTAAGCTCAAGGGATCCCCTACCTCAGCCTCCCAGAGTGCTAGGATTATAGGCGTGAGCCACTGCACTCTGCCCGATTTCCATTTCTTTTTGTTGTTGTTGTTGTTGCAGTTTGGCCGGGGCCAGGTTCGAACCTGCCACCTCAGTATATGGGGCCAGTGCCCTACTCACTGAGCCACAGGTACCGCCCTGATTTCCATTTCTTTCTTTCTTTTTTTTTTTTTTATAACTTAGGTGAGGTGTTTATTTATTTATTTATTTATTTATTGCAGTTTTTGGCTGGGGCTGGTTTTGAACCTGCCACCTCTGGCATATGGGGCCAGTGCCCTACTCTTTTGAGCCACAGGAGCTGCCCTGATTTCCATTTTTTAATAAGATAAAATGGAGTCACGGTTATCTCCTGAACACCATCCCAGCCAGCCACCAGTTTACATTTATTCATTCAGCAGGTAGTTGAGCCTGTGCTGTTTGTCAGGCCCTGAAATTCAGCAGTAAACAAAGCAGATCAACGTCCCTGGCTTCTTGGGGCTCATGTGCTAGTCAGGGGAGATCATGTTAAACAAGTGAACAAGGAGAATTGAAGATTGCAATAATTGTTGTAAGAAACTGGGTATTTGGGGGTGAAAGTGTCTGAAGAGGTGCTCTGTGGGCTGAGAGTAGAGGGGTGAGGAGAGTCGTAGTTTGTCTTGTCCTGCTATAAAACAGTATCTGAGACTAGGTAATTTATCATAAATGGGAATTTATTAGCTCCCGTTTCTGGAGGCTGGGAAGTCCAAAATCAAGACTCTGGCATCTGGTGAGGGCCTTCTTGCTGTGTCATCATGTGGCAGGAGGTGAGAGGGGTGAGAAGGAGGGAAAGAGAGAGAAGCCCTAGGGAGTCAAGGTCACCCTTTGATAATGGACTCACTCTCCCCAGAGCAGCATGAGCCCTCACAGCCCAATCAGCTCTCAAAGGTCCCACCCACCTCCTAATACAGTCATTGGCAATCAAATTTCAACATGAGGTTTGGAAGGAGCACACATTCAAGCAATAGCAAGGAGCCAGGTGTGAACAAAGTTAGGAGAACAGTGTTCCAAAGTGAGGGATTAGCAGTTGGAAAGGCCAAGGAGCAGGCAGGAGCTGATGTGTCTGGGGAATAGGAGGCAGCCTTACAGCCTGGCACAGAGGGTGGTTAATAGGACAGGGTCAGATAGACCTCAGAGGAGGTGGTTGCTACTGGGGAAAGCAACCAGTCATTAGCTGTTGCTTATGGAATGTTTCATGAGAACCATAGACCTTATCTGAGTCTCTCTCTTTGCACTCACCTGGTACACCATAAATAGTTACTCATATGGGTTACACCCATAGAAAAAGAGCCCACGCCCTATTTGCCCTATATTCTGTGTTGTATGGTTTGGCTGGAACCTGTGTATTTCCTTGATGTGCACCAGTGGGAGAGGGATGAGGTAAAGGGGCAGAGCTGGAATGGAAGGTATCAGCTATTCCAGGGTAAGCTCTATGTTGCGCCTCAGGAAAGCCAGAGCTGGCCAGCACAAGCAGGGCATAAAAGGGGGCTGGATGATTGCTGTTACCTCAGATGGCCCCGGAGGCCTCTGCTAAGGCTGTCCTATTCTCCCCTTCTCTACCTCTCTACCTGAGTGAGACAGCAGCTTAGCTAGGACACTGCTGATACTAGTTCATAGGTGCTTTTGTGCAAACTAGAAAAATGGCTCTGTTCCTCCAGGGACCCTACTCCCTTCCATCGGTTGGGTGATTGTTGTGATATATTGATTTTGTTAAGGAAAGCTACTTGACTGCTCTCTTAATAAATCGATCAATCTACAATGTGAAGGTGCCCTTTCAATGCAATGGCCTTGATTAGGGTGAGTGGTGAGGCATAGGTGGTAGGATCCAGAATTGCCCCTCCTGCACGGCCCTCCCCCTTGGTAACCTTCCTTTCTCTTATCTCCTGGCAAGGTCCCAAGACTGGGTGGAGGCCCTGCACTGGTACAATGCTGCCCTGGAGAGGACCGACTGCGATGAGGGTGGTGAGTACGATGGGATGCAAGACGAACCCCGGTACATGCTGCTGGCTAGGGAGGCCGAGATGCTGTTCATGGGTGGCTGCGGTCTGGAGAAGGACCCACAGAGATCAGGTAAGTCCTGGCAGACCTGTCCCTGGAGTCAGTGTCTTTCCTAGAAGGGGGCTTTATGAAACTAGTATGAAAGTGAAGATTTTTATTTTAATGGTTATATATTGGGCGGTGCCTGTGGCTCACTGGGTAGGGCACTGGCCCTATATACTGAGGGTGGTGGGTTTGAACCCAGCCCTGGCCAAACTGCAATAAAAAAATAGCCGACCATTGTGGCAGGTACCTGTAGTCCCAGCTACTAGGGAGGCTAAGGCAAGAGTATCGCCTAAGCCCAGGAGTTGGAGGGAGGTTGCTGAACTGTGATGCCACGTACCGAGGGCAATAAAGTGAGACTCTGTCTCTAAAAATTAGCATATTGTAGGTTATTTTGCAATTTTAAAAATTGAGTTGAGATTTTCTTTTCTTTCTTTCTTTCTTTCTTTTTTTTTTTAAAGGCAGAGTCTCACTCTGTCTCCTGTAGTTGTCATTGTTGTTTGGCAGGCCTGGACTGGATTCAAACCCACCAGCTCCCGTGTATGTGGCTGGCACCCTACCTGCTTGAGCTATAGGTGCCAAGCCTACTTATTTATTTTTTAATTAATCAATTAATTAATTTTCTTGAGACAGAGTCTCACTTTGCTGCCCTCAGTAGAGTGTGGGCCATAGCTCACAGCAACTTCAAACTCTTAGGCTCAAGCCATTCTCTTGCCTCAGCCTCCCAAGTAGCTGGGACTATAAGGCACCTGCCACAATGCTCCTGCTATTATTTTTTTTGTTAAGAGAGGAGGTCTCAGTCTGGCTCAGGCTGGTCTCCAACTGGTGAGCTCAGGCAATCCACCTGAGCTCGGCCTCCCAGAGTGCTAGGATTACAGGCATGAGCCACCACAGCCGGCCTTGAAAGTTTTTTTAAAGTTGTATTAAAAAATTAGCAAAAAGCCTGGGTGCCTGTAGCTCAGCAGCTAGGGTGCCAGCCACATACACCCGAGCTGGCCTGTTGGAACCCAGCCCAGGCCTGCCAAACAACAATGACAGCTACAACCAAAAACTAGCTGGGTGTTGTGGTGGGCGCCTGTATTCCCAAGCTACTTGGGAGGCTGAGAAAAGAGAATGGCTTGAGCCTAAGAGTTTGAGGTTGCTGTGAGCTGTGACACCATACTCTACTGAAGGTGACAAAGTGAGACTCTGTCTCAAATAAATAAATAGCAAACAATAATGCAAATCTATAATCTCGTATTTAAAGTTTCTAAATCTATAAAGCTCTGAGAACCAATAGTAGTTTTGTAACTTTTACATAAGTTCACTTGATAGCAAAATCTGTCCTGAGCTGGCATGAAGCTGTTTATAATCTCTTTGGTCCCCAATTAGTTGTACAGAAGTCTTTATCCTGATTCTCATTGGCTTAAATTGAATCAGCTGCTCACCCCTAAACCAATCACTGTAATTGTTGACATGACTTCCTGTGATTGGCCATGCTTAAGACTGGCCCAATCCCTGCGGCCTGGAGGAGAATGAGGAGAGTGTTTTGATTGGTCAGACCTTAGCCTACCACCTACAATGCCTGGAGGTAGAGGGCAAAAGGGGTGGTTTGGATTCCAAAGGTAGCCCCAGGGTGTGCTCCTGGGAGGGGTGGGGGATACTGGGCTGGCACGAAGAACAGATGGATCACCTCTTTGTGCCTCACTTTGCTGTCTTCCAGGGGACTTGTACACCCAGGCGGCAGAAGCAGCCATGGAAGCCATGAAGGGCCGGCTAGCCAACTTGTACTACCAGAAGGCAGAAGAGGCTTGGGCTCAGATGGAGGAATGACCTACAGGAGGATCCCTGTCAGCTAGTCCCAAGCCAACAGGCTAGGAGGACACACACACAAAGATTTATTTACTTTGGAGAAGGAAAGCATTTCTCGTGTGTTGTAAATCAACTTTTGTATTTCATTTTTTAATTCTTCCAAATGTCTTGGCTACTAGCAGAGACATTATAGCTGTCCCCTGGGGCAGTAGTTTGGGGGGAGTGAGGATGAAAAAAGCAGCCTAATGAACCAACATATCTTTTCTAGATTCTATTTTTATTTCCTTCTTTTGTCATGAAATGTAAGAAAGTGCTCTTTGCCTTGGATGGACAATATTAGGGCTCTGCTTTTCAGGCTGGACTGAAATCTCAGGCCCACAGAGCCCTGTGTTTTGTAAATCAGGAAGGGGAATCTAGAGGGGCGCAGTAACTTTCTGGGGGATGCATATTGTTATAACTTAGTGTAAAGTCTTCTTCCTCGAGGCATTTGGAAGTGTGCATGGCATTTTTCAGTGGATGTGAAATTGTACAATACCCAGACCCCCTACTGCTTCAGGGATGGGCTCACCTACTGGCTATTTTCTAACCCTTTAATTCAACTTCCTCCCACATGCTACTGATTTTCTGGCCTATAGCCAAATGCTGTTTTTTAAGCATGCTTTCTACAGTGGGCTTTACAAAACAGTTTTGATTTTTGTACGCGCACATTTACTACCTCTAACTCCTATATCAGCTAGTGTGGAAGAGGGTGCACCTCAAAGCTTTTACATGTAAGGACAGTGGCTTGGAATATTGGAACCCTTCCTCCCAAGCTGACATGTACTGTGCATCTCAGTGGCAGCATCCACAACGTGACTAAAGTGTTCCTTGTCCAGTATTCCTCAACATTTTCTTAGCATCCAATGTTATGTAGAATCTGTTCCCCAATCCCTGTTTGGGGGATTTTCTGCTTGAAGCTGTGTTGATTTTTTTTGGTAATTTGCAGCAGGATGCTTTCAGCAGCAGCCCACTGAGATTTAATCTAAGATGTCTGAGAATGAAAGGGCAAGAACTATAAACACTCATTAATTCAAGTAGTTCCCTAGGGCCAGGCTATGGTTATCTTTATTTAACAAGCTTTTCCTTTAAATGGAGTTTTGATTTCATGTGAGGGTGATTTCATTTGGTGTTTCAAAATAGCAAACAGAATGCTTTAATCAACTCCAAATACTAAAGCAGCCTCTCTTTCTTTCTTTAAAAATCAAAACATAGAAAAGCAGAGTATGACATATAAACCTTTTTTTTTTTTTTTTGAGACAGGGTGTCACTATGTTGCCCAGCCTAGAGACCAGTGGCATGATCATAGCTCATCGCAGCCTCAAATTCCTGGGCTTAAGTGATTCTCCTGCCTTCCGCTTTCTGAGTAGCTCACACCACCATACCTGGCTAATTTTTAAAATTTTTGTAGAGACCAGATTTCTCTAGGTTGCCCAGACTGGTCTCAACCTCCTGGCCTCAAGCGATCCTTCTGCCTCAGCTTCCCAAAATGCTGGGATTACAGGCATAAGCCACTGCTTCCGGTCAGCTATTCTTATTTGTTTATTAAAACAGGTTTTCCAGCACTTTAGTGTTGAGTGCTGTGGAGTCATGAACCTGTGCAGGGATTAGGTTCCAAAGTCTAGAGTGTACCATTAAAGGAACAATCAAGTGGCATCTAAATTACCCTTCAGATTGCTTAGACCAACCATAAGTGACAGTGTCCCTGGTTTTTTTATATGGATTCATCATGACCAGATTTCCTTAGAAGTTGAAATTGATCAGCCCTTTGTTATCTGTACCAGATCAGTAGTTTGTAAAGGTATCTGAATGTGTCCGTGTTAAACCAGTGCATTATAGTTAAATTGCGTATAAATGTAAGAAGCTACTTTATTGTGACTTATTTCTTCAAAGTAGTCAAACCTCATATTATTCATGCTTTTTGTTAATTCATCCAGCCTCCTCTCTGAGATATTGTTATGCAAATAACTTGTATTCCCAACTAATTTCTTAGTTATATGTCATCTCTTCTTTAGTAGGAATTGGCAAACATTTTTGTAAAGGACTAGATAGGTTTTACAGGCCAAAGGCCTCTGTTGGAACTATTCAACCTGGCTGTGCAGTGTAAATCAGCCATGGACAATATGTGAACAAATGAGTGTGGCTGGTGTTCCAGTTAAACTTTATTTGCAAAAACAGTTGGCTTCCCTGGGCTGTAGTTTGTCAGCCCTGCTCTAACTATTGACTGAGGGCTACTTTATTAAGGCCTGGGGGCTGGAGCTATCTCAACTTTCTGGCCTTCAGTGCTCCAAAAAACAGTGCTTTGACACAGAGTAGTTACTCAACAAATGTATGAACAAATGGAAAGTCAGTCCTAGTCACTGCACTTACTTTTTGAGGCTATAGTTCCTCCAAGCAATGAATGATTATTTGTCTGCACTGGCTTGAACCCTCAGCCCCATCATCCCATTCCCCACCCACCCAGCTACCCACATGACCTTAATGTGTCAGTAGTTGGTCTCCTCCTCTGGGAGGCTGTGGTGGGCTGAATGTGGAGTTAAGCAAATACTTCTTTAAGGATCCTTGAGAATAAAAAAGTACTTTGTAAGATACTGTATCATTCTAAGCCAGCAGATGAACTTAACTCCACTTTCAAAACCTTGTTTTGTGGGCAGCGCCTACTCAAAGGAGTAGGGTGCTGGCCCCATATGCCAGAGGTGGCAGGTTCAAACCCAGCCCTGGCCAAAAACTACAAAAACAAACAAACAAAATACTTGTTTTGTGCCTTCTAAAGTTGTCTAGGCCATCATCATTTTCCAAAAATTCTGAGCATGCCCCCCACACACAAAAGCACATCCAGGATATTCCAGCCCAGCTGGGACAACATCAGAAACTATCTTCAAGTGCAAGAAGTCCAGGAGATTAGCAAAGCAGATATGTAATTATCATCTGGTACTTTCATTTAACTAACAGAAACCAGGGTTATTCCAGGCAGATTATTTCATAGTTGACACTGGTAGGTAGGGAATAAGCTAAAGCTAGTGTTTGAGAGCTGCTGTTACTTAGAGGCTCCTGGGAATGTAATTTAAAGTTAAACCAGAGTTTAATGACCCTTTTAGTTTTGCTATAGGGAACAGAAAAAGAACATAAACAAAGAAATAAATAAATGCCAGGCTGTCCAGATATAAGTAAGAAGAGAAAAAACAACCAAACCCCAGTGCTTCTGAATATTCCTGTTCTCCCCCTCACCTGAGGCACTGTGGGAATGTATCAGATGCAATCTTGATGCACAAAACCAGGGAAACTACTGTTGTTGCTGTTGTAGTGATTTTATTTCTTTTAATCCCAGCACATTTACCTGCAGTACAAGACATGTTTTACAAATCAACTAATGTTTACACAGAATATACAGCTTATTGGGGGGAAGGAGACAAAATATGCATATTCTCTGCTTGGATTTTTGCCTCTGTGTTTCTAGTCTCTGAGGTAACCATTGGACCTACTCCAGGTGATAATCAGTGGGACCCAGAGAAGTGGCCTGTTACAGATTTATTTTGGCATATGTACTGAGTTCTATTTTGACTTTCCAAATAAAGTGGTTTCTTTCTTTCCTGTCTCCAGTGTCTCCTGGTAAGAAATGAAGTAAAGTCTCTGGCTGGAGGGTGAGGTGACCCAGAGGGCTCATACCCCATTTGAAAGGGGCAGCCAAAATTCAACTATTGATTGTTGCTGTGGGAAGTGTGGGCCAATGTTACTCCAGTTTTGTTTTGTTTTTTTAGAGACAGAGTCTCACATTATCCCCTTGGTAGAATGCCATGGCGTCACAGCTCATAGCAACCTCCACCTGTTGGACTTAGGTGATTCTCATGCCTCAGCCTCCTGAATAGCTGGGGCTACAGGCACCTGCCACAACGCCCAGCTATTTTTTGTTGCAGTTGTCATTGTTTAGCAGGCCTGGACCATGTTCGAACCTGCCAGCCCCTAGCCGCTGAGCTACAGGCGCCAAGCCCAATGTTGCTCCATTTTCCAATTTTTCAAGAGCTGTAGAAAATTGTTTTTTTTGTTTGTTTTGTTTTTTAGAGACAGAGTCTCACTTTGTCACCCTCAGTAGAGTGCCGTGGTGTCACAGCAACCTGCAGCTCTTGGGCTTAGGTGATACTCTTGCCTCAGCCTCCCGAGAAGCTAGGACTACAGGCACCCACCACAACAAAATTTTTTTTGTTGCGGTTTGGCCGGGGACGGGTTTGAACCCTCCACCCTCGGTATATGGGACAAGTGCCCTAGTCACTGAGCCACAGGCGCCGCCCCCCAAATTGGTTTTTTTAAATGCAAGGTCTTCTAATTTTTAACATTTATAATAAATTCTAATAATTTTTAAAGGCTTTCCAGATTTGGCCCTATGCTGTCAATTTGCTTCAGATAAAGTATGTGAACCTTCCATTTTTTGATTTGTTTGCCTGTAAAAGATAAAGAGTAATCTTAACCATTACAGTGTTGATACCTGTGTCAGAGAAGACAGGACATGTGAAAGTACTGATACAAAGCTTAAGAAATTCTTAATTAATTGAGGGTGGCGCCTGTGGCTCAGTTGGTAAGGCGCCGGCCCCATATACTGAGGGTGGCGGGTTCAAACCTGGCCCCGGCTAAACGGCAACCAAAAAATAGCTGGGCATTGTGGCAGGCGTCTGTAGTCCCAGCTACTCGGGAGGCTGAGGCAAGAGAATCGCTTAAGCCCAGGAGTTGGAGGTTGCTGTGAGCTGTGTGATGCCACGGCACTCTACCGAGGGCCATAAAGTGAGACTCTGTCTCTACAAAAAAAAAAGAAATTCTTGATTACAAGTATGACCCTTTGCTTTCAAGATAATAGTTTTGTAATTTTAAGACATTGAACATTAGCATAACTATGCACATGTGCACAGTAGATTGAACACATATATTTAGCTCCACTTCCTCCCAGATCCCCAGTACAATAAAGGAAGGGGATTTTTTTCATGGTGTAAGCCCAGGAGGATGAAAAGAGAGAGGAGTTGACAGCAATAAAGTTTTGGATACTGGAAAACAGATGGACATCAACTGAGTTAATGGACCCAAGAAGCCTGGATCCTAAGTCAGCAGTAGGGAAACCTGAGAAACAACCCAACTTTCATTGTCAAAGAACCCCAATAAGGCTGAGGAATGGTAGAAGGAACTTCAGGAAGAGGCAATGAAATGGGTCTAAAAATGGAGGGTGACTTGACAGCTAAAGCATCAGACTGCTACACCTTGTCTTTAGACTAATTGTAGCCAATCCGCTGCCTCTCTGTTCCCCTGCAGAAGCCTGGGATGCCAGGCACATTGGAGGGATAAGTGGAAGTTTCTACATTGAATGTAGAGGCCCTGCCAGCCTTTCCCCTCTGGGCTTTCAGCCCTGGCAGCCTGATTTGGACCCTCCTGGCACAAGGCAGACAATGGGAGAAATCCCTAGGGGATCCGACTAGCTTGAGAGAAAAGACTTAAAGGTACTGACCTTTAATGAAATAGGGCTCAGCCACTAGGCCCACCCATTGCCACAGGACTTCCCAGACAACTTATGTAGAGCTCCATTGGTAAACTTGAGCAGACAAATCACCATGCAAAGAAAAGCATTTAGTATGAAAAACATTAAAACAGGCTGGGGCAATGGCTCGCACCTGTAATCCTAATACTTTGGGAGGCTGAGGTGGATGGATCGCTTGAGCTCAGGAATTTGAGACCACCCTGAGCAAAAGTGATACCTTCATTTCTACTAAAAATTGAAAAATTAGCCAGGTGTTGTGGTGGGTGCCTGTAGTCCCAGCTACTCGGGAGGCTGAGGCAGGAGGATTGCTTGAGCCCAGGAGTTTCAGTTTGCTGTGAGCTAGGCTGACACCATGGCACTATAACTTGGGCAACAGAGTGGGACTCTGTTTCAAATAAAACAGACATTAAAACAAACCAACAGGGGCGGCGCCTGTGGCTCAGTGAGTGGGGCGCCGGCCCCATATGCCGAGGGTGGCGGGTTCAAACCCAGCCCCGGCCAAACTATAACAAAAAAATAGCCGGGCGTTGTGGCTGGCACCTGTAGTCCCAGCTGCTCGGGAGGCTGAGGCAAGAGAATCGCGTAAGCCCAAGAGTTAGAGGTTGCTGTGAGCCATGTGACGCCACGGCACTCTACCGAGGGCGGTACAATGAGACTCTGTCTCTACAAAAAAAATAAAAATAAAAAAAAAACCAACAGAAGAAAGTACCTAACTGGAAACAATATGCAGGCAGAAGAAAACTTAAAAAACAAAAAATAACAACAACAAAATGCTGTCATGAATATCCTTGATAAAATATTGCTTCTGTGGGGCAGCACCTATAGCTCAGGGAGTAGGGCGCCAGCCACATACACCAAGGCTGGTGGATTCAAACCCAGCCCGGGCCTGCTAAAACAACAATAATAACTGCAACAAAAAATAGCTGGGCGTTGTGGTGGGCACCTGTAGTCCCAGCTACTTGGGAGGCTGAGACAAAGGAATCGCTTAAGCCCAAGCATTTGAGGTTACTGTGAGCTGTGACTTCACAGAACTCTACCCACTCTACCTGACAGCTTGAGACTGTTTCAAAAAATATATATATATATTGCTTCTATGAAAAGACAACTAGATGCAATTCTAAAATTCACACAACAAAAGAGGTCTTGGGAAAACTAAAACTGGAGACCTCAGATAGCTGATAAAAGGAAAAAACAATTCAGGGCTGAGTTTTACTTCTTTATATTTATTTATTTTATTTATTTTTGAGACAGAGTCTCAAGCTGTTGCCCTGAGTGTGCTGTGGTATCACAGCTCACAGCAATCTCAAACTCTTGGGCTTAAGAGATTCTCTTGCTACAGCCTCCCAAGTAACTGGGACTACAGGCACCCACCACAAAGCCCGGCTATTTTTTTGTTGCAGTTGTTTTAGCTAGCCTGGACCGGGTTTGAACCCGGCGGCTCTGGTGTATATGGCTGGCGCCCTACCCACTGAGGTATGGGTGCCGCCCACTTCTTTATATTTAATATTGGCAAAATTGGGGCGGCGCCTGTGGCTCAAGGAGTAGGGTGCCGGTCCCATATGCCGGAGGTGGCGGGTTCAAACCCAGCCCCAGCCAAAAAAAAAAAAAAAAAATTGGTAAAATTTATTCCAGTGTGCAAATCATTTAGCAGTAAGCAAATACTTTTACTGTAATACAATGAGGGGTCCTAAAGGGTTTGGTTTCTTTCTTTCTACCTTAACATACCTACCAGTCTTTTAGATCACCAAAAGGAACTCATGTCCATTAGGACTGGTTTATTTTTTTATAAGCCATTTGAAGTGTCTACTTGTCTTCCTTTGTTTATAAGTATATTTCTTTCTTGCTTCATATATGTTTCTAGTTTTCCCAATTAGAAACTAAATTAATTCCAAAGAATTAGAGCTCTTAACTATAAAGCAGTATTTATTGGAAAATAGAAGTATAATAGTTATGATTAAACAAACAATCCTCATTTTAAAAAATAGGTTAAGGAGCCTAACTTAGACACCTGAGAAGGAGAAAATAGAAAGAAAATAGTTTAAAAAAATTTTTTTCTCATAACTGAAGGAGATGTATTTCCAGAACAACAGGGCCCACCAAGTACTCAGCACGTTGGATAAAATTAGACCTACAATCAGATTCATCTTCATGAAGTTTCAGAACATTGAGGACAAAGAGAAAGCCAGAGGAAAAGAATGAACATCATACAAAGAATTGGAAGTCAGAATGGCATCAGACTTTTCATCAGCAGCTGGAAGATGGTGCCTTCTAAACTGTGGGGAAAATGGTTTTCAACTGAGAACCCTATGCCCAAACTATTAATCAAGTACAGCTGTAAAATGAAGACATGTTCAGACACATAAATTCTCAAAGAAGTAATCTCTTACATACCTTCTCTCCAGAAGCAACAGGAGGATGCTCTCCATCAAAAAGGTAGGCCTAGGGGACTAAGGAGAAATGCAGGGATCCACCAAGAGCATTAGGTGAAGTCCCAGACTTGTGTGAACCCACAGCACAGCCACCCTCGCCAAGAGAAAGGCCTTCAGAAAGCTGAAGTGTAATGGGCGTGGTGGAGCCACCTGTAATCCCAGCCACTTGAGGGGCTGAAGTGGGAGGCTCCCTAGAGCCCAGGAGTTCAGAGTCTAGCTGGGGCAACATAGCAAGATCCCATTTCTAAAATTGTAAAAGTGGCTCAGTGCCTGTAGCTCAAGTGGCTAGGGCACCAGTCACATATACCAGAGCTGGCAGGTTTGAATCCAGCCCGGGCCTGCCAAACAACAATGACAACTACAACCAAAAACAAACAAAGAAACAAAATAGCCAGGCTTTGTGGCAAGCACCTGTAGTCCCAGCTACTTCGGAGGCTGAGGCAAGAGAATCTCTTAAGCCCAAGAGTTTGAGGTTGCTGTGAGCTGTGATGCCACAGCACTCTGCCCAGGGCGACATAGTGAAACTCTGTCTCAAACAAACAAATAAAAAATAAGTAAAAGTGGAAAGAAAAGGTGAAATGATAAAATGTCCCATGTGTCTATATTGCAAGGATGGACAGTTTGAAGCTGAGTTAAAGATGAATTCATAGAAACAAGGTAAATTTTTAAAACGGCAATTGTTAACTATAGAGCAAACAATACTTTTCCAGGAAAGAAAAGATAATCATAGTTGAGTGCATGGCCAAGTTGAGTGGTGGAGGGGGAAGAGGACACATTCCAGTTTGCCAGGGAGATTACCAGGTCACGCCTGTGTACTGTTCTCTCTCCAAGGAAGCATTTGTTCCAGACAAAAGGGTGACTTGCCGAGGTAATGGTTCTTCAATGGACTCTTCTGCAAGAGTAAGATTCATTTTTGGAAAGCCTGGGTGATTGTGTGGGTTTCTTAGTTGCAGGGAACGAAAATCAATACTGGCTGAGTTTAGCAAGAAGCAATTTTTTGGAAGGAAGTAGCTTACAGAATGGAAGGTAAAACGGAGTTTAGAACGGAAGGTATCAGAGCATGAAGTGGAGATGTAGGCAGCAGAATAGCTCTGCTATTTGAGCTAAATGATTAGTATTTGGTGTCCAGATTTGCCATCCCAGGAGAAAACATCTGATTAGCCTAAGCTGTCTTGTGCCCACCTCCTTAGTGTTAATTGACAGTTCCTCCAAAACCACAGAGGAGTGTTTCCTCTAAAAGAAAATCCGTGTTGGAACCAGACTTAATGGGGGAATGGATATTAAAAAGATAAGAACACAGATTTCCACCCAGAGAAGGTGTTCTCACTGGGGAGGAAGAGATGGGCCTAAAGATTAGAGAGAAGTGTTAAAGAAAACTTTTCAGATGGTTTTGTTACAAGCATACTTCGAAATTTTATTATAGTCATGCCACAAGTATAAAAATGGTGGGAGTTTAATTCAGGGATGTGTACTTGGTAGGGGCATTTTCAAAAAATTTATCTTTATTACAGTATCACCTATGTAAATTGCACATTCTTAAGCATACAGCTAGATGAATTTTTACTTATGTACACATCCATGTATTAACAACCCAATTGAAGATATAGAACATTTCCAGCACTGCAGAAAGCTCCGTCAGGTCCCCTCCAGGCAACACACACCATTCCATCCAAACAAGAGTGACTACTCCCTGACCTCTATCTTCGTAGATACAGTTTATAGGAGAAGAGAATGATCAGATAACCCTTGTTAGGCAAGATAGAAAAGAATGATTCATGAAAGCTCACCACACTCTTCACTGACAAATGACAGTTAACTGGGTGGGTAGAAAACTAGTTTCCCAATACAAATCTCAATGCCATTCAGTTTTATAGAAAAATGCATAAGCATTTTATCAGGAATGCTAATTTATTGTCAGAAGGAGGTTCATGAGGAAACATTTGGTCTTAGAGCAGGTTCGAGAGCATTTTCCTTTAAGGAGGAGAAGGGAGTGAAGAATCTAAGGGATCCAGACCTGAGCCCCGACCCTCCTTCCCACTTCCCACAACCTGGGGTTTAGGGTATGGAGACAGACACTCTCCACCCACAGCCTGTACATTGGGAGTGGGAGGCAAGTGGCAATGTTTGATCTGTAGTACTTGATCTGAGTTCTGATGCAACATTGTGCAACTCCTGCTTGATAATTTCACATCTGATTGTCACAGGACTATTGTGGGCTGCACAGGACTACTATGGGACAATAAAAGATTCCCAAAAGGCAGCCTTGGGCTGTGCCTTCCAGGATCAGTATGCAGGCTTTGTTATATAAGCATCCTGGTCAATATGTGTTGGTAGGGACAGACTTTAATTGCTCCAGAATGTTCTGGCAGAAATATCTCTGGTTTCATCTGAGCCCTTGCCATGATAAGGGGAAGAGGAGGTTATTGGTTGTAATTGACAGCTACTAGTTAGCACTAACTTTAGCAGAAAAGTAGAATTTATTGCAATGATATAGAGACGTGTCCAAGAATGGGCATCCCCCTGGGCCTTGGGAAGGGTGTTAAGCTGGGAGCCAGAAAACCATCAGGATTTATGTATGACTCTGCTTTTCTTTACTCATTCTCTCTTTTTCTATGCATTGGCTTTCTCCGCCTCCCCAGGTCATCTTACAGAATAAGGCCATCCAAATCCCCCTTTCTCCCAAGTTCCAGACAGTCTCTGAGACTAATTCCAATACAACACAGTTAAATTAAAAAATCGATAACTCGGGGCGGCGCCTGTGGCTCAGTGAGTGGGGCGCCGGCCCCATATGCCGAGGGTGGCGGGTTCAAGCCCAGCCCCTGCCAAACTGCAACAAAAAAATGGCCGGGCGTTGTGGCGGGCGCCTGTAGTCCCAGCTGCTTGGGAGGCTGAGGCAAGAGAATCGCGTAAGCCCAAGAGTTGGAGGTTGCTGTGAGCCGTGTGACGCCACGGCACTCTACCCGAGGGCGGTACAGTGAGACTCTGTCTCTACAAAAAAAAAAAAAAAAAAAAATCGATAACTCGGGTGGCGCCTGTGGCTCAGTCGGTAAGGCGCCGGCCCCATATACCGAGGGTGGCGGGTTCAAACCCGGCCCCGGCTGAATTGCAACCAAAAAAATAGCCGGGCGTTGTGGTGGGCGCCTGTAGTCCCAGCTACTCGGGAAACTGAGACAAGAGAATCACTTAAGCCCAGGAGTTGGAGGTTGCTGTGAGCTGTGTGGGGCCACGGCACTCTACCGAGGGCCATAAAGTGAGACTCTGTCTCTACAAAAAAAAAAAAAAATCGATAACTCACTGTGTCTCAGTTCAAATTCTCGAGAAAGAATCTGAATCTTATGTCCACCATAGAACCCACTTGCCAGGGCTGTGCAGTAGAAGCACATAGCACAAAAGTGGCTGCCAGGGACTGGGTCTCTGGGCTGCTCAGACAATTCCTAGAAGGATGGGACTGGGTAGAGATGCCAGTAATTATCCTTCACTCTGGGAATATTTCCTTTTGGAAAACCCAGTACACAACTCAAACAAATCAAATCTGTCCTGGTACTAAAATACCATGATTAGATCAATGTTCCCATTGATATCAAGGGCTATTCCTCATTTAGCTTTGAACTCCCCACAATGCCTGGTCTGTGTCCTCCATAGATGGCTGCTTCTGTATTTAAAAAAATTCCTGTGAAAGCAACAAACTCTTCTAGCAATGAAATCTTTGCATATCATTACTTATATTGAAGGTGGATGGAGGAAAAAAAATGGACTAAAAAGGGATTGAAGATAGGGAGAGACATGGTATGTCCAAATGTTAGGGGTGTGTACCAACTGGATATTAACCATAAACTTGAATCTTATTCCAGAAATGTTTAATACAAATGAACTCAAAACCAGGATTCTATTTACAAAAGCATGATTTATGTGGCTTGCTAGAGACATGTCCAGAGTATCACCAGCATTAGTGGAGTTGCTGATTACTTCTCCTGGCGAGTTGACTCAGCAGCTTGTGTTGAGCTGAACTAATGGAGAAAGAAAGATGTGCAAATGGTAGAGGGAAAGAGAAATGGCAGAGAATGATAAAGGGAACAAAACCTCAGATATGAGAGACAGTTGAGATTTTTTACACCAAAAAATATGAAAAATCAAGTGAAATGCTTTGTTTCTCAGAAAACTATAGCTCACTAAATTTGACTCAGGAAAAAGTAGAAAACCTAAGAAGAAATAGAAAAAAAAGTCATTAAAGTCATATAATTTGGTAATATTTAATAAAATGGAAAATGTACAGATGGTTTAGCAATTCCATTTTTTTTTTTTTTGAGATAGAGTCTCACTAAGCTGCCCTGGGTAGAGTACCGTGGCGTCACAGCTCACAGCAACCTCCAACCCTTGGGTTTAAGGAATTCTCTTGCCTCAGCCTCCCTAGTAGCTGGGACTACAGGTGCCCACCACAATGCCAAGCTATTTTTTGTTGTTGTTGTTGCAGTTGTCATTGTTCACCTGGCCCGGGGTCAGGTTCAAACCCACTAGCCTCAGTGTATGTGGCTGGTGCTGTAACCACTGTGCTACAGGTGCCGAGCCAGCAATTCCACTTTTGATTTGTACTCTAGAGAAATATTCATAGACATGCATAAGGAATCATGTACAAGGATATTTTCTGATATATGTGTATAATGACAAAAATTCAGAAACAAATGTTCTTAGCTTGGAAAGAATTAGATGTATAGACATTGTAATAGACCTCAGAAACATAATGTTGGAGTGAGAATAGAAGATTTAGAATAATATTGGTACCATGTGGTAACATTTACATAAAAGGAAAATAAACAGAAAATCATACTATATACTATTCATAGATATATGTAGAAGTATAAGAAATTACTGGAAGGATTGACATCAAATTCATGATAGTAGCAATAAGCAGGCTTTACTTTTATTTGCAATACTCTAATAATTTTTATTTGTAATAGTGGAATATATATATATTTTTTTTTTTGTGAGACAGAGTCTCACTATGTCGCCCTTGGTAAAGTGCTGTGGTGTCACAGCTCACAGCAACTTCAAACTCCTTGGTTTCACTGATTCTCTTGCCTTAGCCTTCCAAGTACTGGGACTACAGGCACCCACCACAATACCTGGCTATTTTTTGTTGCAGCTGTCATTGTTGGTTAGTTGGCCCCGGCTGGGTTTGAACCTGTCAACTTCGGTATATGTGGCTGGAGCCATAACCACTGTACTACCTGCACCCAGACAATAGTGGAATATATTTTAAGATGAATTTTTAGAAGTAAAACATATTCTTATCATGTCCTGTATAATTTTTAATAAAAACAAATAAATAAGAAAAGAACTGGAAGCAAAAAGTCCACAATATTAGCAATAATTAATTCCAGATCATGGGACTGTGGATGATTATTTTTTCTTTGTACTTTTCTTGTATTTTAAAATACCTATTAATAAATACAACATGAATAGATATTACAATATATATAATCTGGTGGGGGGAAAATAGCCAATTGCAGATCTATACTAATAGTAAGAAAATATTTCTGTTAAAACCAATACACAATAAACAAATACACAATATACAAAATTATTTTCTGTGGATATATATCTCTATCTGAATCTATCCATACAAATTCACAGCAAAAGATCTGGAAGGAAATACACTGTTTTAGTCCGTTTTCTGTTGTTTATAACGGAATACCTGAAACTGGATCATTTATAAAAAAAAAATAATTTATTTTTTACAGTTATGGAGGTCCAAGGTCAAGGGGGTGCTTTTGGTGAGAGGTTTCTTAGTGTGGGGGGACCCTCTGCAGAGTCCCCAGATAGAGCTGGGTACCTTATGGTGAGGGGGCTGAGCGTGCTAATACAAGCTCAGATTTCTCTGCTCTTGCAAAGTGTCCAGTTTCACTCACAGGACAACCCATGAATCCATTAATCTACTAATCCATGAATGGAGTAAATCCATTCAAGAGCCTTCCTGATCTCCAATCACCACTTACAGGCCACACCTTTCAATAAAGCCACACTAGGAATTGAGTTTCCAACACATAAAATTTGGGGGGCACATGTAAACCACAGCATACACTAAGGTGATAATAATGATTACCTCTGAGGAGGGGACTAGGATGGGAGTCAAAGGTCAAAGAGCATTTATTTGTATCTAAAAAGTTTAATATTTGGAGATAATTCACGTGTTATTTGTGTAAATAAAAACTTAAACACATAATGTGTCACAGAAAACTGCCCAGGCCAGCTCCCCTGATTTGGCAGTCAGAGTCCAAGGCGCCGCGTTACTGCCCAGGTCAACCTGTCCTGTAAGACACCTAATTCGTGTCGTGTTAAGGATTAACATGCAGGTTAACCAGGAGTGTCTCTGGGTTAACCACTCGATTCTGAGTATAGATTCTTAAACTGCTTTTCACTTTTCCAAGAAGCTTGGGTATAAATATTGTATTTCAAACACACGGCATATTCTAAATAAGTCTATTGGCATCAAATGAAAGCATATATTCAACGAAGAAACGCCGACAAAAACACAAACCAATTTAAAAAAAGAAAAAAAACCGTAAAACGCCATTAAGTAGTTTTCTAGAAAGAGTTCCACGCGTCAGGGTAGCGTGGCCGAGCGGTCTAAGGCGCTGGATTAAGGCTCCAGTCTCTTCGGGGGCGTGGGTTCGAATCCCACCGCTGCCAAGGTTTTCCGTTTTGTCCCTTCAACGTTCACGCCGAGCTGTTTTGTGCGGTCATCAGCGCCCCCTGCCGCAGAGCGGGGATCACGTCCTTGCATGAATGGCGCAGCCGAGAGGCGGGGCTGCGCGCGCCGGGGCGGGGCATTGTGGGTAAAAGGAAGCGCTAAGGTAGGCCCCGCTCCCCCCACGTGTCCGCCGGAGTTTCTCTACGAGCAACATGGCCGCCGCCTGAGAGGAGAGCCGGGCCATTGCCACCTCTGCAGCCCGCGGTAGCTGGGCAGTTGCTGCCGCCCACGTGCGGCCCCAGCGGAGAGGTGAGTCCGGGTATGCAGCCCCGAGGCTCAGGCTACCGCCGGACCGCACTCACGAGGTGGGCTTCAGCTAAAGGCTTCAAAGTAGGCCGGGGAGGCCCACGCCGCGCCGTGCGGAGAGGCTGGCGGCCTCCCGGGACTCGGATGCTTACTACTGGCAGCTCGCCCTAGTAAACCCGGGCCGCCCGCGGACTCTGACCTGCATATTCGGCATAGGAGTCAGAGGCCTCGGTCGAGGCTGGGCGCGGTGACTCAGGGTCCAGCCGTTCTGCCGCGCCCGGACTGGGCCGGCCTCCTACGGGAGAAACACCTGTCCGGGGGGCAGCCCGTGTCCCGCCTGCGTGGCGGCGACTGTGTTGTGGGCGTGAGAAGGGGGCCTGACCACCACTAGGGAGGCGAAACCCATTGGATAGTGTGGCTCGGGTCTGGCGGCCCGCCCCATGGGCAGGGGTGGGTACCTAAGTCTACCGTGCCCTTTCTTCGCAGCGGAATTGGGTTACTCTGCGGGGCGAGGCCAGGAATTCTTTATTCATTTTATTCAGGCAAAACTACTCTGTGTGCTGGAGATGTGGGTCTGACTATTGGGTCAAAGGAGATGTCAGTAAACTAACAAGGTCGTTCTGTTTGTTTAGGTTTAGGCTCATTGGGCTTGGGGGTGGAAGGAAGAAATCTCAGCAATTGGCACTTTGTCATCTGTGAAATGGGAATGATAGATACTCCTACCTCATAGGGTTGTGGTGAGGGCTCAATATGATAAGATGAGCGACGCTCCTGCTCGCAGTGCTTGATTTGTGGCTAAGTCTCTTACCTTCTTGAAAGAAAAACATGTTGCCAGGTTTCCCATAGGTTACATATATTACCTTACTCCTCCTCCCCCGGCAGTCCTCTGGGGTCTGATACATTATTCTCGTGTTAGGGATGAAAATAGGAAAGGTTAGGAGACCAAGCGTAGGTACCTCAGGGTGGAGCCCCATATGGTAAGCAGTAGTGGTGGGACTTGAACCTGTGTAGTTCTGCTTGGCAGTCCAGATGCTTACCCACTAAACCATACTGCCTTTTCTGAAGGAGGTGTGCAGTGTAGTGGTTAAGGCTCTTTAACATCAGCTAAACCTAGGTTTCTGTACTGATTCCACCTTCGTTTACCTCTCTGAACCTCAATTTCCTCATTTCTAAATAAATCTTGATTTATAGGACTAATGAGAAAATTAAATGTAAATTAGTCTTTGTACTACATTGAGTGTCTAATTCAATGCCAGGCACTATTGTTGCTGTTGGAAGAATGGGACTAGATTAAAAAAAAGAAGAGAGAGATCCCTCTTATTATCTAATTAGTATAATTATTATTTCCATTTTCTGGTTAAGGAAACTGAAGAACTGAGAGGCCTTCATGGAACTTACATCCTACCACAGAAGACAGACAATACCTAAGCAGGTAGACCAGGTAGTTTCAGATTATGATAAAAACCAACAAGGGAAGAAAACAAGGAGATGTGGTAGGGCCTGGAAAGGGGGAGGCTCTTTAAGATAGAGTGGTCAGGAACCATTCTCCTCTTGGGGGGCAAGGAGGTGCTATCTAATGAAAAGGAGCCAAGCTTGAAAAGTCCTGGGGAAATAGATAATGTGCAATGGCCCCGAGGCAGCTGGAGCTTGGCCTGTTGGAAGGCCAGCAAGTGGCCACCCAGCCAAGTGGGTGGTGAGGGGAAGGCAGGGGCAGATCATGAGGCCCTTGGGGGGCCATGGAAAGAATTTGAACTTTATTTTATGTGACAGTTGAAGGATTTTAAACAAGGAAATGATGTCATTTACTTTTTTACAAGGACTCGTTGCTGGAGGTAGGAAAGGGGCTGTAAAGAGACTTGTTGGCTCAGTGCTTTTCACAGTACAAATCAAGATTTATTAGGGAGATTATAACCAACATTTTTATTTGGAATGAACAGAAAAATGCTGCTGCATCATATATAGTAGGGACAATTACAGTTAGGTAAAACCTTTTTTTGGTTATGTAATTATACATATTTCTGGGTCATGTATATGAAAAAAAATTTTTTTTAAATTAATTTCTTACTGTGAGTCTTAGGCTGAAAAGTTTGAAGGCCACTGAGTTGAATTATGTTGGTTGGGAGGATGAAGAGAGGGATGCCCTTTGCATTAACCCAGTCAGGTGTCCTCTCCAGAGGGAGGCACTCTAGCTCTCCAGTTGAGAGGGCACCTCATCTTCCCTGATCCCAGTGGCTGGACAGAGGCCAGTAGGCCACAAGAATAACTGGGAGTGCTTGCATCTTGAGAACCTTCCAGGCAACACCCTCTTAATGCATGTGATCCCTTCCCTTGAACACCTGGAAGTCCCTCTTAGTTGTCCACAGAGGCAGCTGCAGAGAAAGTAAGTACTTGACATGTGTCTGTGGCACTTGGCAGCCTGGGCAAGTAGGGTGGGGGCTTGGCCTCTTCCTCCACACTGCCCTGTGTCTTTATAGTATCAGGCACTTAAAACTTGATTTTTGGCTTCTGATTTATATCCAGTTCACCACCTCCTATACTTTAATGAGAGCCTGTTTCTTTGCAGTCTCTCTGTGTACACCCTCCAGATCTTCCTTTGCTCAAAATCCTTACATAGTTCCCTATTAAATAGCATTCCTGTGCTTCATTTATTCAGGCAACAAACACTCATGAAGTTCCTGCTTGGTGGGTGGGTGGGATACCACAAATGACAAAATAGATGAAAATCTGCCTTCACATAGCTTATGGCTTACTAGCAGTGGGGGTGCAGACAGATTCAGAGCTGTAAACTGTCACATGGTGGAATGTGCCATGGAGAAAACCAAAGCAGAGGAGGGAGTTGGTAGTGGGGGGGGGTGGAGTTTACAATTTTGAGTTGGACTGGGAAGGTCTTAGAGATATGGTGACATTTTAGCAAAAACCTGAAAAAAGGTGAAAGAGGAACCCACAAGGTTATTGGGGGCAAAGCAGCCACAGAGACGCAGAGAGGAGATGGGGGAAAAGGGTAGGGGAGGAGGCCTGTGGGAGATGAGGTCTGAGAGATCAAGAAGCAGGGGTTGTTCAGGGCCTACATCAGGCAATAAAGAATTTGGCTTTTATTCTGCGTGAGAGGGGAAGGAAGGGTTTTTTTTGTTGTTTGTTTTTTAATTGCAGTTTTTGGCCAGGGCTGGGTTTGAACCCGCCACCTCTGGCATATGGGGCCGGCGCCCTACTCCTTGAGCCACAGGTGCTGCCTTGGAAGGAAGGGTTTTATGTGGAATGACATGTCTAATTGGCTGTAGGGACAGGCAGAGATTACAGGGGATAGGTTGGAAGCAGGGAGACCAGGAGGTGGCTACTGTGAGCGGGCAGTAGATCCGGCAAGTGATCAGGAGCTGGCTAGGCTGGGGTGGTGGTGGTGGTTGGGGGGCAGATTCTGGCTGTACTTTAAGGATAGAACTAATAGGATTTGCTGATGTGGGATGAAAGGAAGAGCAGGGATCATGCCAGCACTTTGGCCTGAGCAATCTCAAGTTCAGAATGTGTACCTGTAATAACTGAGATGGCTTCAGGGGGTGGGTGGGAGGGGGCTTACATGACATGGAATCCCACGGTGAAGGCAATATGCCCTTTTAGGTGGTTCAGGTGTTAAGCAGATAAGATAAAAATCGGCTGGTCTTATCCAAAAGCTGGCAACTGCTTAGGTATGTGGGTTCCCAGGTGACTTCCTAATTGATACTTCCTCTTTGGGTTTAGGAAGCGTCCTCCCAGCTGAATTACTCATCCCTTTACCTGGAGACCCATAGCCTTTCCTCCAGGTACTGGGGAGGTGCTTCCAGGAATTCTTCTCCCATCTGTTGTCACCCTTGTACAAATCCTTCTGTCCTTGAGGGCACAGCCCACACGACACCCCCCCCCCCGCCCCCCAGCAGGAAGACCCTGGCTTATTCTGAGCTCCCTCACCTACACCTGTCACCTGAAGTCAGAGGGCCTGGATTTGAAGTCTAGTCTTTCCTCTTGCTTGCTGTGTGACTTTGGCTAAAGACATGTAAAGTGTCTCCAAGTTTCATTTTGTCTCTTCATTATAAAATGGGGATACTCCAGCCACCTCACAGGGTTGTGTTGAATGCTTGAGAGAGAAGTATGTGAAGAGGGTCATTTTTAGACCAGAAACACAGAAAGAAGAGTCATCTCACTGGGGATTAAACAGCTTGAAAATCAAATATCAGAGACAGCCTTTGGATATCATTCTTCCTGTTTGGTGTCTGGCTATTTAAAGCATCCCTGTGGCCCTCAGTTCCCCTGCTTTAATCATGGCTATAGCCTAGCCAGCCTCTGTCCTCCTGCCTGGTGGCAAAATCCTTTTTTTTTTTTTTTTTCTTTTGGAGACAGAGCCTCAAGCTATCGCCCTGGGTAGAGTGCTGTGGCATCACAGCTCATAGCAACGTCCAACTCCTGGGCTCAAGCGATTCTCCTGCTTCCGCCTCCCAAATAGCTGGGACTACAGGTGCCTGCCACAACGCGCGTGGCTATTTTTTTGGTTGTAGCCATCATTGTTGTTTAGTGGGCCCAGGCTGGATTTGAACCCACCAGCTCAGGTGTATGTGGCTGGTGCCTTAGCTGCTTGAGCCAGGCGCTCAGCTGGCAAATTCTTTTTGAGTGGTGAAGAATTCCTTAAAAGCAGTTGTTTATTTTCCCCTGTTGACACATGTCCATGGGTCTACTTGTTTACTCTCATTACTGGGTTGTTTTTCTCTTTTTCTTTATTTTTTTGGCTGATGGGGTAGATAGTTGGCAGTCCACTGTTTACTTCATGGTAGATGTAAAAAGGTCGGTTTGGACTCAGAGCCCGTAGCTCAGTGAGTAGGGCACCAGCCACATACAGCGAGGTTGGCAGGTTCAAATCTGGCCCAGGTCTGCTAAACATTAATGACAACTGCAACCAAAAAAATAGCCGGCGTTGTGGCAGGCACCTGTAGTCCCAGCTACTGGGGGGCTGAGGCAAGAGAATCCCTTAAACCCAAGAATTTGAGGTTGCTGTGAGCTGTGCTGCCACGGCACTCTACCGAGGGTGACATAGTGAGACTGTCTTGGGGAAAAAAAAAAAAAAGTCGGTTTGTCTCAGGCTTCCTCCTTACCAGTGTAGGGTCTTTTGCAGAAAAGTTACCCCAGAAATGCTCTGTCGTGTGACTGATTATTCAGGTCTCTTGTTCTCCTTTGCAGATCAAGAACTACGCAGCTGGCTCTCCCCTAGTATGGCCAATGAAGAGGATGACCCAGTCGTACAGGAGGTGACTCCGCTGTCTACCCACTGCCGTGTAGGGCTGCGGAACTGGGTTCCTTCTATGCATCCTCAGGCCACTTTGGGACCTTTTGGTGTCCTGGGGACCTCTAATCCTTGTTGTTCTCTGTCTGGATCCCTTATCCCTCCCCCCCCCCCATACCTGTATGGCTGACACCCCCCATTACTTAGGTCTCTGATCCAGCATCACCTGTCAGAGGCTTCCCTGTTACCCTCACTCCTGCAGTAACACTCCCTGTTACCTTTCCTCCTACACAGCCCCCTGCATCTCTCCCTTGCTCTTACCTTGGCTGTACCTCCTGCTGGCCGTAGCGCTTGCTAGCCCTAAGATACCAGTCCGTTTGCTTTCTATTCAGTTTACCACTATGTCTGCAAAGCTGAGCACATTGCCTGGCACGTAATCCATACTCAGTGACTATTGCTTGAATGAATGAGTAGGCTATGCAGCTCCCCCTCCTTCCCAGGCTTACCCAGATTCAGGCATTCTACAGTTGCTTGCTGGATTCACTGTGTGCCAGGGACTGTGACACAGCAGCGAGCAGGGCAATGTCCTTGTCCCCCTGGAGACTTATAGGTCATAGGTGACACTGACCAGGAAGGAGTCTCAGGGTGTGATGGGGAGGGGAAGGCAGTTCCAGAGGTGGCATAAAAAGAGGCAGTTGTTTATGCTTCAGAATCCTTTCAACCCAGGACTTAGGTCATTTGAAGTCAAAAGGCAAAAAGTAACTGCCTTTCCCTTCAGCCTCCCTATATGTAGAGCCTAACCTCCAGTGGGAGGCGCAAGGCAAGGAGAAGGTTTCTGGGGATGAGTAGAGGTGCTTTGGAGCTGTTGCTGAGCTTTTGGATTTGGGTTTTTAAATCCATCGAAGCCATGATTATGCTGTGATAGCAGGAGTTATAATAGGGTTTGTTTGTGATGGTCTAGGGGAGCCCAAGGGACTCCGGGACAGAGGCAGCACCCCCTGCAGCCCGGGGCCTGGAATGCTCCCTGTTCATTTGGTGACTCAGCCGAGTCACTAAGATGGGGGCACAGTGAAGGCTGGTGAGGCACATGGCAAGAACGCTCTAGGTGGAGGGAAGACTGTGTGCAAAGTGCCACATGATTCATAGGAAAAGCCAGGAAGCAAGAAAAGAAACTGCTGTGTGGTGGGGGAGGGGTAGTTAGTGCCAAGAAGAAAGAAAATGGGGCCAGGCAGTCCAGAAGAGCCTTGCAGACCACTTGATTGAGGATAGAGGGGCCGGCACAGAGAGGCAGCTCATGTGCAGTGTGAGCCCTCACCTGCCCAGCCGCTCAGAAAAGCACTTATCCTGATCAGGCTATATGGACGAGGATGTGTTCTTAGGGGTTTTAGCCAAGTGGGTACAGGCCAGGCAACTCTTGTCTTGGTTCCCTAGGAGCTGCTGGGAGGGATTCCTGGGTACGTGCAGTTTGAAAACTTGGTTTCTCTTCCCCAAAACCACCTCTCTGACCCCCTAGTCCTTGTTTGAAGTATGAGGGGCATGCATACCCAGGGCAGGTGGGTACCGTGCTCAGCCTGCTAATTAAATCTTCCCTTGTTCCCAGATCGATGTGTACTTGGCCAAGAGTCTGGCAGAGAAGCTCTATTTGTTTCAGGTAATTATGGGACTTGAAGGTAAAGGGGAAAAGCAAGTGTTGGTGGGTGGGGAGAAGCTGGGTAAGAAATGATGGGAAACCTCAGCCTTGGGAGTTCTAGTGTGTTCTAGTATGATGTGTGATAAGATGGTTGTCTTAGCTTTTGTGGGTGTGTTAATGTTAGTTTCTCATTTCAAAGATGAGAACACCAGAGGCAATGCAGGAGAGGCAGAACTGTGCAGTGGTTAGAGCTTGGGCTGTGGGGTCAGACTGTCTGGACTGAGAGATCCAAGTCCATGAAGACTTAGCTTTGAGCCCTTGGGCAAGTTTCTTAATCATTCTGTGCCTAAGTTTTGTTATTTGCACAGTGGTGATAGTAATGATGCCTCCCTCATAGGGTCCCTTGAGGATGGAATATGTCTACATTAAAGTGCTTAGAACTTCTTGGCGTGTAGTTAGCACCAACTTTAAGGTGGAGAACATGAGTCCTCAGTCCTGCCAGCTGTCGGTGTGCCCAGGTTATCATCCCATTTCCCAGCCTTTGCTGCTAGTACACTAGATTATCACAGTTGCTAACGTATTGAGCGTTGACTGAATACAGGCATTATTTAAAATACTTTACTAAAGTTAACTCATTTGATCCCATGATAACCTTGTGGTGGTTAATCATTATGTGTGTGTGTGTGTGTGTATATGTTTTTTTTAAGACAGTCTGTTTTTATTTTTTTTCTTTGAGACAGAATCTCACTATGTTGCCCTCGGTAGAGTGCTGTGGTGTCATAGCTTACAGCAACCTCAAACTCTTGGGCTTAAGCGATTCTCTTGCCTCAGCCTCCCAAGTAGCTGGGATTACAGGCACCCGCCACAATACCCCACTAGCTTTTAGAGATGAGTCTTGCTTTTGCTCAGGCTAGTCTCAAACCCCTGAGCTCAAGTGATCTATATGCCTTGGCCTCCCAGAGTGCTAGGATTATAGGGGTGAGCCACTGCACCCGGCCTTAATCATTATATTTTTGTAACAATTGCATTGAGATACAAATCACATATCATATTATTTCCCCATGTAAGTGTACATGAAGTAGATTGCAGTCTATTTAAGGGTTTGTGCAACTAACATCACATCTATTTTAGGACATTTTTGTGCCCCCAAGAGAAACCTCAAACCTATTAGCATTCAATACTCATGTGCTCCATACCTCATTCCCACCTCTAGCCCAGGTGACCTTTCACCTTTCTGTCTGTGGATTGCCCATTCTGGACATTTGTGTAGTTAGAATCATGCTATATGATTCTTTTTTGCAGCTGCCTCCTTTCACTTAGCCTGACATTTTCAGGATTTACCCATGTTGTAGTACGTAGTATTTCCTTTTTTGTTTGTGGATAATACTCTAAAGTATGGATGTACCACAGTTTGCATATCCATTCATCAGCTGATGGGTATTTGGGTTGTTTCCACCTTTTGGCTATTAAATAATTAATGCCACTGTGAACATTTCACAAACAAGGTTTTTTTTTTTTTTTTTTTTTGAGACAGAGTCTCACTTTGCAACAGAGTGCTGTGGCGTCATAGGTCTCAGCAACCTCTAATTCTTGGGTTCAAGTAATTCTCTTGCCTCAGCCTCCCAAGTAGGACTATGGGTGCCCGCCACGATGCCCAGTTATTTTTAGAGGCAGGGTCTTGCTCTGGCTCATGCTGATCTCAAACCTGTGAGTTCAGGCAATCCACCTGCCTCAGCCTCCCAGAGTGCTGGGATTACAGGCATGAGCCACTGGGCCACACCCAAGGTTGTTTATTTTTTATTTTTATTTTTAAGGAAATTGGGTCTTATTCTCTTGCCCAGGCTAGAAAGCAGTGGCAAGATCATAGCTCACTATGTCCTCAAACTCTGGGGCTCAAGTGATCCTCTTGCTGCAACCTTCTGAGTAGCTAGGACTACAGGTGTGTGCCAGCATGCCTGGTTAATTTTTTTTTTTTTTGAGACAGTTTCATTATGTCACCTTTGGTAGAGTGCTGTGGCATCACAGCTCATAGCAACCTCAAACTTTAAGCAATTCTCTTGCCTCAGCTTCCCAAGTAGCTGGAGCTACAGGCACCCGCCACAACACCCGGCTATTTTTTTGTTGTTGTTTTTGCAGTTGTTTAGCTGGCCCGGGCCAGGTTCGAACCCACCACCCTTGGTGTATGTGGCTGGCACGGTAACCACTGTGCCATAGGTGCCCAGCCTGCCTGGTTAATTTTTAAATTTTTTTTGTAGAGATGGGTCTTGCTATGATGCCCAGGCTGGGCTTAAATTCCTGGGTTCAAACAGTCTTCCTGCCTTGGCCTCCCAAAGTGTTGGCATTATACATGTGAGCCACCACAGCAGGCCCACACACAAGTTTTTGTGTGGACATAAGTTCTCATTTCTCTTGGGTGTATACCTATGAGTGGAATTGCTAGAGCATATGGTAGCTTCATGTTCGGCCTTTTGAGGTGCTGCTGGCTATTTTGCATCGCTTTACATTCTCATGAAAGGTTAAGTATTTTTGTCTCCATGTTGCACATGAGAAAGTGAGGCAGGCCCTAACTTGCACAAGGGTCTCCCTTTACAGCCTTGGGTGTGGGGGCCTGTCCTTGGCTGACTCATAGTGATGGTGGTACTGATGGTGACCCCTGAGTGTATCCACAGTGTGCTAGACTCTATGTGAGCCTCAGCTTCCTTTGCACCTACATACAACACAGTGGCCCTGAGAGGTGAGGGGCTTGCTCAGACACACAGCAAGTGCCAAAATGAGGGCCAGAAACCAGGCCTGTCTGATTCTAGAACCTGTGCTCCACAGCTTTGCAGCTCTAGGGCAGGTGATCTCAGAACTACTATTTAAGTGAGCTTTTAAGAAGTGACTGTTTCCTTAGGTTAGAACATAACTGATCTGAAATGGTCCCCAGAAGTAGAGCCTGTTTTCTGCACTGCCATGCCTCTACCAGGTTCATTCCAGAGGCTGTCCTGCAACCAGGCAGTGATGGGCAGAACTGAGGATGTATCTACCACCCAAAGCATGCTGCGGGAGAGAAAGGAAGGGAAGGCATCCTGTGTGTTCAGAGTGAAGAAACAGGTTTCAGAGCAGAGTGTTATAGCCTGAGCCATTTACAGAAATAACTTTACACGAGAGCATGAGTGGCTCCTGAGAGGGCTGTGCCGAGCTCCCTTTACTCTGCAACCTTTTGTTCACATAACTATGAAAGGAGAGAGAATGGGAGTTCCCATGTCCGTCTTCCAGCGTTGATGGTGAGCAGCACTTGTCTGGTCTTGCTTTCCCTCTTGCTTTCTTTTGGTCTCATTTTGCTCAGCCTTACTGGTGTTTAGGCCGTAGACCCTCACTCTTTACTCCCACAGCTGTGCTCTGTGAGTTACTGGAGCCGCAGGGCACCTATTTGAGTTTCTGGTGCTTAGGCATATCCCTCAGGAGTCAAAGACATCCTAAAATTGCCCTGTGGAAGGAGACCAGTGAGGGGCCTGTGGTATGGTCTGTCGGGCCTGGGTCCCTAGCCTCTGTACAGGGTGGAATCAGAGGCCCTGGTGCCCAGCCTATGGGCATTGTGTCCTGATGGCTCCCTTTCCCTCCCCAGTACCCTGTACGTCCAGCCTCAATGACCTATGATGACATCCCACATCTCTCAGCCAAGATCAAGCCCAAGCAGCAGAAGGTGGGGTTTCTCTCTGACAGCATCGTGTATGTTGGCGGGTGGGGGCTGCTAGAGGCAAGGTTATGAAGCCTCTGGGAAGCCTAGAGAAAGAGCAAATGGAGAATTAGGAGAACCAGCAGCTCATGAGGCCTTGAAGAGGTGAGGAAAGGAAGAATTTACAGAAAGAACAGGTAGGCAGCTGCATAGAGGCCAGGGTCGAATGAGGTTCAGGGTGATCTGAAGAGTGGGGTTGTGGATAAATTCAGGTTTCTGGAATGAGGTGGGCCTTATAGGAGGATGGTCTAGTGCAGGGGTCCTCAAACTACAGCCCACGGGCCACATGCGGCAGTGTGATTATATTTGTTCCCGTTTTGTTTTTTTACTTCAAAATAAGATATGTGCAGTGTGCATAGGAATTTGTTCACAGTTTTTTTTTTTTTAATTTAAAAATTTATTTTTTTATTTTTTTTTATTTTTAATTTCAGTGTGCTTGTTCATTCTTTGTTCTAAGTACTCCTTTTTTGTTGATTTTCTTCTTTCTCCTGCGGTGCTGGCTGTTTTTGATGTTGTTGGTAGAGACGGGGTCTTACTCTGGCTGACTGCTGCTCATATGGGTTTTGAACCTCTGAGCTCAGGCAATCCACCCGTCTCGGCCTCCCACAGCGCTGGGACTACAGGCATGAGCCACCACGCCCGGTCCGGCCCTCCAGTGGTCTGAGGGACAGTGAACTGGTCCCCTGTTTAAAAAGTTTGAGGACCCCTGGTCTAGTGCTTAGATGGGGTGGAGTACCAGGGGGCAAGGACAATTAGTGGTACACTGCCCCTGGTGGATGGGGCAGCTGTTAGTCTAGCCCCTTGCAGCTGCATGGAAGTGCTGTTCCAAGATTGTCAGTTCTGCTGACATTTCAAGAGAAGTTGGAAATAAGCGTTTTTATCAGAAATATTTTGATCTTTGGGAATAGAGTAGGGAACAAACAAGATTGCATGGACATTTCTGTTGGAACCTCAAGTATGGCTGGAAGCCAAGGGTTACTTGTGGAAGGACATGATTAGTCTTGCTTCTGGGCAGAGACCATCTTAGGAGGTGGCCAGAGTCGGGCCATGTGTGACCGTGGGGAGCTGTGCCTTGGGGGTCCTCATAGCTTGGCGGGGGTGCCTTATGCCTCCAGGTAGAGCTTGAAATGGCCATCGACACCCTGAATCCCAACTATTGTCGCAGCAAAGGGGAGCAGATTGCACTGAATGTGGATGGGGCCTGTGCCGATGAGACTAGCACGTACTCCTCGTGAGTCCCTGACCTCCCCTATGCTCACTTAGGATCCCTCCTGCTCTATTACTGGGCTCCACACCAGTGTCCCAGCTTTTGGGGGGCTGAGCTTGTCCTAGGCTGTTCCCTGGAGCTCCCATATACCCCTTGTTTCTTGGTCCACAAACAGTACTGTGGATTTTCTTATACCCTGGCTCCCCTCCTGACGTAGACACAGGCTGCCCTGTGGCCTTGGTCTCTGGCTGTCACATTTCAGGAGGTGTCTCGGTGGCATGGGCTGTGCCAGCCAGCCCTGGCTCTGGAATTTTCTTCCCCTAACGTCGGTTCTGCCTGTGCTCCCAGGAAGCTGATGGACAAGCAGACCTTCTGCTCTTCCCAGACTACCAGTAACACATCCCGGTACGCGGCTGCGCTCTACAGGCAAGGTACCCGGGGCTGGGCATTGTTGGGGACGATAGGATGGGGATAGGGGCAGAGAGACCCTGGGTCCAGCTCCCACCTCCTTTAAATGCTAGACACATGTGGGGTCCAGGCATGTGTGGAAATGACAGAAGTTATAGATTGTCAGGGGACTGGAAGTGGCCACTTCTGGGGACTTTTGGCTGGGCACTGCCCAACCCAGTAGGGGTGGGGCTTTAAAACCATGATATCTTTCTGGGACACAGAAACATAACACACAGCACAACATACTTTCAGGAGAGAATTTTGTTTTTAAACACAAGCTCCTTATGACCCAGCAATTCCATTCCTAGGCATCCTCTATCCAAGAAAAATTAAAACACGTATCCACACAAACATTTGTATACGGATGTTCATAATAGCATTTAGAAAAGCAATAACAACCCAAATGTCCATCAATGGATTCATGGTTAAACAAAATGTGGCACGTCTATGCAATGAAATATTTGGCCAGATAAAGGAATGAAGCACTGATACATCATACCATGTGGATAAGCCTTGAAAACTTTGTTAAGCTACAAGTCACAGGATTCCATTTACAGTGATGTCCTGCATGATGACATTTCAGTTGATGATGGACTGCATGTACAACAGTGATCCCACATGGTTACAATGCTGCTGAAAAATTCTTTTTTTTTTTTTTTTTTTTTTTTTTTTGAGATGAAGTCTTATTATGTCACCCTCGATAGAGTACCATTGCATCACAGCTCATAGCAACCTCCAACTCTTAGGCTTAAGTCAGAGGTTCTCAATCTGTGGGTCAGGACCCCTCTGAGGTCGAACAATCCTTTCACAGGGGTCACCTAAATACATCCTGTATATTAGATATTTACATTACAATTCATAACAGTAGTAAAATTACAGTCATGAAGTAGCAACGAAAATAATTTTATGGTTGGGGGTCACCACAACATGAGGAACTGTATTAAAAAAGGATTGTGGCATTAGGAAGGTTGAGAACCACTGGCTTAAGTGATCCTCTTGCCTCAGCCTCCCAAGTAGCTGGGACTACAGGTGCCCACCACAATGCCTGGCTATTTTTTTTGCAGTTGTCATTGTAGTTTTAGCTGGTCCGGGCTGTGTTTGGATCAGCCAGCCTCGGTGTATGTGGCTGGAGCCGTAACCACTGTGCTACGGGCACCAATCCAGTGTAAAAGGTAATTAAAAAAAAAAAAGTTTTTAGGTTTGGCGCCCATAGTACAGTGGTTTTTACACAGGCTCTCAGGCCTGCTAAACGACGATGACAACAATAACAACAACAACAAAATAGTCAGGCGTTGTGGCCAGTGCATGTAGTCTAGTCCCAGCTACTTAGGAGGCTGAGGCAAGAGGATCGCTTAAGCCTAAGAGTTTGAGGTTGCTGTGAGCTGTGATGCCACAGTACTCTACTGAGGGTGACATAGTGAGACTCTGTCTCAAAAAAAAAAAAAAAGCTTTTTTTTTTGCAGTTTTTTGGCCAGGGCTGGGTTTGAACCCACTACCTCTGGCATATGGGGCCGGTGCCCTATTCCTTTGAGCCACAGGCACCGCCCCCCAAAAAATTTTTTAAATAGGAAAAGCTTATAGAATAGGATATAAAGAAAGAACATTTTTGCATAGCTATTTTGTTTTTGTTTGAAGCTAAGTGTTATCACAAGAATCTAAAATTTTTAAAAATTAAAAACTTTATAAAGTAAAAAAAAATCATAGTAAGCTTAGGCCTACTATAGTAAACTAAGGCAATTTATTATTGAACAAAGAAGACCACTTGTTATAAATTTAATGTATCCTAAGTATAAGTGTTTATAAAGTCTGCAGTAGTAGACAGTGATGTTCTAGTTCCTCACATTCACTTACCACGCAGAACAACTTCCAGTCCTGTGAGATCCATTCATGGTTAGCGCCTTATACTTTTTTTTTATCTTTTATACCATAATTTTACCAGACCTTTTCAACATTTAGATACATAGATACACACATACTATAGTTATCTACAGTATTTTTGTTTGTTTGTTTGTTCGTTTTTTTGTAGAGACAGAGTCTCACTGTGCCACCCTTGGGTAGAGTGCCGTGGCGTCACACGGCTCACAGCAACCTCTAACTCTTGGGCTTACGCGATTCTCTTGCCTCAGCCTCCCGAGCAGCTGGGACTACAGGCGCCCACCACAACGCCCGGCTATTTTTTTGTTGCAGTTTGGCCGGGGCTGGGTTTGAACCCGCCACCCTCGGCATATGGGGCTGGCGCCCTACTCACTGAGCCACAGGCGCCGCCTCTTGTTTGTTTGTTTTTGAGACAAGAGTCTCACTCATTCACCCTGGGATTGAGGACTGTGGTGTCATAGCTCATAGTAACCTCAAACTCTTGGGCTCAAGCAGTCTTCTGTCTCAGCCTCCCAGGTAGCTAGGACTTCAGGCGCTCACCACAATACCCCAAAGACAGGGTCTCACTCTTGGTCTCAAACTCCTCAGCTCAGGTGATCCACCCACCTCGGCCTTCCAGAGTACTAGGATTACAGGAGTAAGCCACTATGCCCGGCCTGCTTACAGTATTTAGCACAGGAACATGCTGTGCTGGTTTGTAGCCTAGCAGCCATAGACTACACCATTCCATTAGCCTAGGTGTGTAGAGGGCTAGACCATCTAGGTTTGTGTAAGTACATTCAGTGAATTTCTCATGATGACAGAATTGCCTAAAGACTCATTTCTTAGAACATACCTGTGTTACAAAGTGATGCATAATTATATATGAAATGTCTAGAATAGGCACATCCATAGAGACAGAAGTAGAGTAATGGTTACCAGGGGAGGAGTAGGGCAGAGATGACCTTTTCTTTTTGGGGGGATGAAAAAGTTCTAAAACTGATGTGGTGGTAAGGTATGGTGGCCCATGCCTGTTATCCTAGCACTCTGAGAGGCTGAGGTAGGTGGATTACCTGAGCTCAGGAGTTCAGGACCAGCCTGAGCAAGAGTGAGATCCCATCTCTACTAAACATAGAAAAACTAGCTGGATATTGTGGCAGGAGCCTCTGGTCCTCAGCTACACAGGAGGCTGAGGCAGGAGGAATTCTTGAACCCAGGAGTTTGAGGTTGCTGTGAGCTATGATGATGCTATGGCATTGATCACGGAGTGACAGAGTAAGACTCTGCCTCAAAAAAAAACAAACAAAAACCCCCCAAACATATAAATAAATAAATAAAATAAAATTGGTTGCGCAACTCTGAATATATTAAAATGCACTGAATTATATGTTTCTAATGAGCGAGTTGCATATGTCATATCACAAAGCTGGCAAAAAGTACAAAGTGCTTATGTATTTAGTTTCTAAAACAATAAATATATTATTTGAGGTTCGGTGCCCATAGCATAGTGGTTGCAGTGCTGGCCACATACACTAAGGCAGGCGGGTTTGAACCCTGCCTGAGCCAGCTGGGTAACGATGACAACTGCAACAACAAAAAGAAAAATAGCCAGGTATTGTGGTGGGCACCTGTAATCCCAGCTACTTGGGAGGTTGAGGCAAGAGAATTGCTGAAGGCCAAGAGTTTGAGGTTGCTGTGAGCTGTGACACTATGGCACTCTACCCAGGGCGACATAGTGAGACTCTCCAAAAAAAAAAAAAAATTATATATACATATATTAATTTGAACACAGGAACCAGAATAGAATCAAAAGTAGTTATGTCAGTAACTGGTCTTCTGTTTTGACGTAGTATCTCAAAAGTGTAATCTTTAAAGCTGCATCCCTTGCAGCCAAGACTGTAAGGAAAAGTCAGAATCTTTAGAGACCATGTAGACAGTCCACTCACCTGAGGCAGGGCTGCTTCTCTAGCTGCATTGGCAGTAGCAGACTCCTTAATAAGATGGGTGGGGTTTTGACAGGAAGAGGTGGAAGATAAGAAGAGGAAGTGCAGGTGGAGAGGCAGGGGGTGGTAAAGATAGTCTGGCAGAGGACTGGAAGGGAAAGAGCAAGGCATGTTTGGCAAGGATATGCCAGTGTTGGCAAGCAGGTGGGGAAGTGGCCCCGAGGGAAGTGGCTTTGAGCAGAAGAGTCCAGGCTGATGTCTGGCTTGGGTACCTGCTGTGTCCAGCAGAACCAGGGGAAGTTGGGATGGGGCCACAGCCTGGTGGTCCCAGGGCTGTAGATGGAGGACTGGGGCAGGGGTAGGGGGAAGAGAGTGATTTGGCAGTGTCTGGGCCTTCATGGGACTTGGTGACCCCCTTGAACTAAGCTTGGTGGGTCATTGATCTTTAGTTTCTAGAGTCAGGTCCAAGCCTTTCTTCCTCCTCCAGGGGAGCTTCACCTGACACCTTTGCACGGCATCCTGCAGCTACGGCCCAGCTTCTCCTACCTCGATAAGGCAGATGCCAAGCACCGTGAGAGGGAGGTGGCCAATGAGGGTGAGCCCTGCATCATAGCCCTGCTGTCTGCCTACATCTTGGTGGGGTGGCTTGGTTATGGTAAAGTATTGGAGGGATGGGATTTTAGGGTGCTTAGCAGCATCTCTGGTGTCTACTCACTACATGCCCTTAGAACCCACCCTCACAGTTGTGACAACCAAAAATATCCTCATACATTGCCAAATGTCCCCTGGAGGGCAAAACTACCCCCAGTCGAGAACCACTGACTTATGCAACTGCCTCTTTCTGTAGGAAGATACACAGGTACCCTGCCTGAGGCCTCCTTGGTGGGTGAGTTTGAGACAGGGAGTTGGGGATCCACTAGAGACTGCAAGCGGTGGTTCTTTCTGTTGCAGCTGGGGATTCTTCGCAGGACGAGGCGGAAGATGATGTTAAGCAGATCACGGTGAGCTCTGGCCCTGGAAGAGGAGAGGGTGCGGTGTCAGTAGCAGCAGGACACTTTTATTTATTTATTTATTTTTATTGTTGGGGATTCATTGAGGGTACAATAAGCCAGGTTATACTGATTGCAATTGTTAGGTAAAGTCCCTCAGCAGGACACTTTTGTAGCTCAGCTTCCCAGAGATACAGGCACCAGGAGAGTCTGTCCGGAAAGGGGCTAGAGCACATAACAGTGTCCATCCTTTTTGAGCCTTCTTGCTGGACCATCTGGAAGGAACAGCCTGAGTTGTCACAGCTGTACACAAGACAAAAGCCCTGGCTGTGTGTGATGTGTGGCTCTTGGTGCCTGTTGCAGCCACCCAGAATAGGAAGCCAGGGCCAGGGAACCCTACGTGATCTGCAGACACAGTATGTGCCTGGGAACCGTGTTGTAACAGAGCCAAAGTCCCGTGTCAATTATTAAGATTCTGTCCTTTCCATGGTGCACAGATGAACAGTTTCCATTTTAGTAGTTATTCCTGAACTTTAAAAATTATTTGAAGAATATTAACTTTCCATTTATGGTTTACAAGATTTTCTCTATTAAGCATATTTAGATCGAAATGAGTAGTGTTTAACAACTGGTGCCTAGATGATAAGGCAAGTAGTGCAGGGGCATGACTAGAACTGTGATGAGTGCTCGTGTGGCCCCGAGGCCTGGGGAGTGCCTGCACTGCTGATGTGGGCATGGAGTTCATAGCAGCTTCCATGTGTGTTGCCTTTTGGCTTTGGCACCCTCAGATTCTATAATCCAGTTAAAGCAGGCAAAAGCAAGGAAAAACTGCTCCCTGGCTTAGGTAGGCAATTCACAGAGAGGGACGTGGTTGGAATTGAAAAATAAAAAATGGTGTGTGTGTGTGTGTGTGTGTGCGTGTATGTACACACACATATACAAAAATACATATGTTTTTTCTGCTGAGACAGTGCCTTGATCTGTTACCTAGGCTAGCATGCAGTGGAGTGATCATAGCTCACTGCAACCTAGAATTCCCGGGCTCAAGCCATCCTCCTGCCTCACACCTAGCTAATATTTTTATTTTATGTAGAGACAAGAGTCTCACTGTATTGCCTAGGTCAGTGGTTCTCAACCTTCTTAATGCCGCAGCCCTTTAATACAGTTCCTGAGGGTTGCGACCCACAGGTTGAGAACCGCTGGCCTAGGTGATCTTGAACTCCTGGCCTCAAGCAATCCTCTTGCCTCAGCTTCCCAAAGTGCTGGAATTGCAGGCATTGGTTACTGCACCCAGCCTATGGAACTGAATTTAAATGATCCTTTTCAGGAAAAGAAGAGAGAGTGGAAAACCTCAATGTGCAGTTCTCTGGTTTCCTGGCAGTACCTGAGATAGCAGCCCAAAGAAGGGTCAAGGCCTGAGGGTATGACTCTCCCCTCTCATCCTGCCCCAGGTACGGTTTTCCCGGCCGGAGTCGGAGCAGGCTCGTCAACGCCGAGTGCAGTCCTATGAGTTTCTGCAGAAGAAGCATGCTGAGGAGCCCTGGGTCCATCTGCACTACTACGGCCTCAAGGTGAGCTGGGCCTGATGGTGTGCTGGGGAAAAACCCCATTGCCCAGAAGTATTAGGGTGTGGACGCCTGTTCTCATCTCATGTCAGATTCCTTTGTAGCCACTCAGTAATAGTACAGAGAGAGGACTAAGTGTCATGAGCAGTCTGTTCTTCACTTTAGCCATACCACTGAGCCAGCATGTGCCCAGAGAGGCAAGACTACCCTTCTCCTGGTTGGGGTTTTGGCCCCTTGAAATCCCCTTGAGTGTGGGCATTTTGCTGGGCTTGTTGTGGGGCTAGTATTTGGTTACATTTTCATGCACTATTGGCCTAGACCACAGGCCACACACTACCTGATGCTGGAGGATCAGCCATCTGTCAGATGCCCTAAAGTTGTCATACTTGGTTTTCATCTTGTACATTGATTTTCGAACCTAATCCTTGAAACTTGTGTATTGAGTGAGGGAAGCAATTGAATATTAACTCCCATAGACACCATGGCCTAGGGCTCCTTGGTGTTTTTTTTTTTTTGGGGGGGGGGGTGGGGGGGTTGGTGTTTTCTTCCCCTGGAAGAAATCAGCAACTTCTGATTTCTCTGGGACTTTTCTGGAAGAGATTTGTGTTGGCAGGGTCAGGCTTCCAGACACTCTACTGTTTCCTGCTGTGTAACCTTGGGCAAGTTACCTAACCTCTCTTTCCTTATCTATAAAATGAGAGGAATAATAATAGTACCTACCTTGCCGAGTTATTTTAAGGATGAGATATATATAGTCATTGGAACAGAGTGTGGCACTTCCTAGGTACACATCGATGAATGGGAGTTGCTCTTTTAATCATTGCTGGTAGTGTTCCTGCATTATAGACTGGCACTGAGGCGCTGGTGCTGGGATGGGCAGGTCATAAAGCCTGGAAGATAGGTAGTTGCGACCAGATCAGAGGCTGGGGTGCTGTGCTCAGGAGGTTGGACATGGTCCTGTGGCTGGCCTTGGCACTCAGCAGTGGATGGCAAGAGTGAAAGGTGGAGGAGGCCTTGGGGATGGCCGAGGCTCTTGCCCACACCCTTCTTACCCCACAACAGGACAGCCGCTCTGAGCATGAGCGCCAGTACCTGCTGTGCCCGGGCTCAAGTGGTGTGGAGAACACGGAGCTCATCAAGTCACCCAGGTGGGCTGGGCTGGGCCAGGAGCCCCAGGAGAGGGTCCCTCGAGGATAGGTCCTTCCTTGGGACTGTGGGCCTTTCTCTAGCATGGGGGAGGTACAGGGACCCCATTGTCCTCTGGAAAGGGCCTGAAGGAGTACTCATCTTGTGATCTCGGGGCTTCTGAGGCCTCAGTCTGTGACCTTCCCCAGACCCTCATCAGGTGCTGCTGCTGAGGAGGCTCAGCCTCTGTGCAGCCCTGGGCCTCTGACCTTTGCCCTCTCCTTGCAGTGAGTACCTCATGATGCTGATGCCACCCAGCCAGGAGGAAGAAAAGTGAGTAAGTTGGGCTGGACTCCCCTTCCTCCCCTGGGCCGGCCTCCTCTAACCTATCACCTTCTCTTTCAATAGAGATAAGCCCGTGGCCCCCAGCAATGTCCTGTCCATGGCCCAGCTACGCACTCTGCCTCTGGCTGATCAGATCAAGATTCTGATGAAGAATGGTGGGTAGCCACCCTCTGGCCTCTGGGGGTCCCCAGCCCTGCTGATGCCTAGGGAAATGGAATCTGTGGGATAGTCTGAGGACCAAGGGTGAGGCCAGAGGCCCCTATGCCCAGAGTCTGCCCCACTTTGTAGGTCTGTCACTGGAAATATAGCATAACACAACAAAGCAGTGCAGTGGGCTCCCGTTAGGGGGTTCCCATCCTGCCTTCACCATTGCCTGCTATGAACTTAGGCATAGCATTAAGGCAGGTTACTAACCTTTCTGAATTTTAGTTTATTAATATATAAAAAGAGACTAATGATTGTTCCTAGGGACTGATGTGAAGAATCAGAGATGAGGCTTCTAACGAGTTTAGTGTGTATATAAACGTGAATTAGGATCATTTTTTTTTTTTTTTTTTTTTTTTGAGATAGTGTCTTACTGTGTTGCCACTTCATAGTTCTGAACCATCCCTGGGCCTGAGTAGTGATGGACTCTTCCCTCTTGAGGCTCAGTATTCCTCATAGGATCGTCAAAAGGATTCAGCGAGGCGCATAGTGCCTGGCACATAGTGAGCAGCCAGTGAATGTCAGCCATCCCTCTTACAGATATTGTTATACTTTGTGGCGTAGCTGGGAGGGCCAGGCCACCTTCCTTTGCCTGATGACTCACTCTTGTGTCCTCCTCAGTGAAGGTCATGCCTTTTGCCAACTTGATGAGCCTCCTGGGCCCATCTGTGGACTCTGTGGCTGTTCTGCGCGGCATCCAGAAGGTGGCGATGTTAGTTCAAGGAAACTGGGTGGTGAAGAGGTATGTTCTTGTAGTCTGAATGGGGGCACTTGGTCCATTTCAATTTAATGTGGTTTCTGATGTTTTGGGTTAAATCTACAGTACTTTCTGTTTGTTCTGCCTGCTGTGTTTCCATATTTTTCCTACTATCTTGAAAGTTATTCTCTCTTGGCTCATAAATTGGTTATTCTACAGTGTTTAGCTAGCTTCCATGCTAATCCTAGCTTAATATTAATTGCCACTTTTTATCCTTTTCCAAGAGAGTTCAAAAATCTTAGAATATATTTTTCCTCCTTCCAAGTCAGTGGTTCTCAACCTTCCTAATACTAGGCATCCTCAAACTTTTTAAACAGGGGGCCAATTCACTTACCCTCAGACCATTGGAGGGCCGGACTATAGTTTAAAAAAAAAAATTATGAACAAATTCCTCTGCACACTGCACATATCTTATTTTGAAGTAAAAAAACAAAATGGCAACAAATACAATCACATCGCCTCATGTGGCCCACGGGCTGCAGTTTGAGGACCCCTTCTAATACCGTGACCCTTTAATACGGGTCATGTTGTGGTGACCCCCTACCATAAAATTATTTTCGTTGCTGCTTCACAACTGTAATTTTGCTACTGTTATGAATCGTAATGTAAATATCTGATATGCAGGATGGTCTTAGGCAACCCCTGTGAAAGGGCCGTTCAACCCTCAAAGGGGTTGTGACCCACAGGTTGAGAACCGCTGTTCTAAGTCATATGTTGCTGTATTTGTATACAATTGTATTTGTATACAATATTTCTTTTTTTGAGACAGAGTCTCACTTTGTCACCCTTGGTAGAGTGACATGGCGTCACAGCTCACAGCAACCTCAGACTCGTGGGAGTGATCCTCTTGCCTCAGCCTCCCCAGTAGCTGGGACTATAAGTACCCACTACAATGCCTGGCTATTTTTAGAGACAGAGTCTTGCTCTTGTTCAGGCTGGTCTTGAACCTGTGAGCTCAGGCAGTCTACCTGCCTCTACCTCCTACAGTGCTGGGATTATAGGCATGAGCCACCACGCCCAGCCAATAGTATTTTAAACCCCACAAGACATTGCTGTATCCAGTCAGTCAATATTCTTTCAATCTACTCACATGCTTACCTTTTTAATTCATTTGTCATTCCTTTCTGTATCTCTGAATTTCTAGCTGGGATAATTTCCTTCTGACTAATAATACTATAGTATTTCTTTTAACGCAAGTCTGCTAGTGATGAATTTTCCTTGGTTTTTGTTTATCTGGGAGTGTCTATTTCACCTTTTTGTTTGTTTGTTTGAGACAGTCTCACTATGTTGTCCTTGGTAGAGTGCCGTGGCATCACAGTTCACAGTGTCCTCAAACTCTTGGGCTTAAATGATTCTCTTGCCTCAGCCTCCCAAGTAGCTGGGACTACAGGCACCTGCCACAATGCCCAGCTATTTTTGGCTGCAGTTGTTATTGTTGTTTAGCTTGCCTAGACTGGGTTCAAGCCGCCAGCCTTGGTGCATGTAGCTGACGCTGTAACCACTGTGCTACAAGCACCAAGCCTCACCTTTGTTCTTGAAGGATATTATTATCGAGGTTAGAACTCTAGGTTGGTGGCTATTTTTCTTTCCACACTGGTATAATTTCACTGTATTCTGACTTCATTTCTGTTGACAAGTACACTGTCAGTTTAATTCTTACTCTTTGGAAACTCACTCTTTGTTTCCCTTTGGCTGCTCTTAAGAATTTCTCTTTGTGACTCTACCCAGGACGACAGCTTGAGGCTCTTCTTAAAAAAAAAAAAAAAAAAATTCTCTTTGTGGCTCAAGCAGCTAAGGCACCAGCCACATACACCTGAGTTGGCAGGTTCGAATCGGGCCCCGCCAAACAACAATGACAGCTGCAACCAAAAAATTAGCTGGATGTTGTGGTGGGCACCTGTAGTTCCAGCTACTTGGGAGGCGGAGGCAGAAGACTTACTTGAGCCCCAGGAGTTGGAGGTTGCTGTGAGCTATGATGCCACAGCACTCTACCCAGGACAACAGGTTGAGGCTCTGTCTACAAAAAAAAAGAATTTCTTTGTTTCGGTTTTTCACAGTTTCATTATGATGTCTTTTAGTGTGAATTTCTTTTTCTTTTTTTTTTTTTTTTGTAGAGACAGTCTCACTTTATGGCCCTTGGTAGAGTGCCGTGGCCTCACACAGCTCATAGCAACCTCCAACTCCTGGGCTTAAGTGATTCTCTTGCCTCAGCCTCCCGAGTAGCTGGGACTACAGGTGCCCGCCACAACGCCCGGCTATTTTTTTTTGGTTGCAGTTTGGCCGGAGCCGGGTTTGAACCCTCCACCCTCGGTATATGGGGCCGGTACCCTACCAACTGAGCCACAGGCGCTGCCTGTGAATTTCTTCTTCAGTGTCGCACTGGAGTTCCTAGGCCTTAAATGTGTGACTATGCCTGCTGGTGGTAGTTCTGCTCCTGTGATTTCTTGCTAGATAATTTTCGAGGGAGTAGAGACTGTTTGTACTTTCTCTTGTATCTCTAGTTCCCCATATAATGCCCGGCACACAGTAAATACTGTGTGTCTCCATTTTCTGTATCTTGAATTATGTTAATTTTAAATGATGTTATATAAAATACATTATTAAGATATTTTTTTTTTGAGACAGAGCCTCACTATGTCACCCTCGGTAGAGTGCCACAGCATCACAGCTCACAGCAACCTCAAACTCTTGGGCTTAAGCGATTCTCTTGCCTCAGCCTCCCAAGTAGCTGGGACCACAGGCACCCGCCACAATGCCTGACTATTTTTTTGTTTTAATTGTTCAGCAGGTGAGGGCCAGGTTTGACCCTCCCAGCCCCCGTGTATGTGGCCAACCCTAACCCTAACCCTAACAGACCTGCCCCACAGAGCTTAGGTGCCAAGCCTAAGACTCATTTTTTAAGTAGCGTAGTGTAGTGTAAACTGAACAATATGACAAAATGAATTGCTCCAAATTTTTAAAAAAGTAATTCTTTGGAAAAAGCTTAGCATTTCAGCTGGTTGGCCAAATAAATCACAGAGTGTATTCATATACTGCCACATGGTGGCACTCATTCACTGGTAAATATGACTGTCAGTACCTTGCAGCTGTTTCCTGTTTTACACCAGTTTTTCTTTTTTTTTTTTTTTTTTTCTTTTTTTAAATTTTTTTTGTAGTTTTTGGTCAGGGCTGGGTTTGAACCCGCCACCTCCGGCATATGGGGCCGGCACCCTACTCCTTTGAGGCACAGGTGCCGCCCTACACCAGATTTTCAATACAGAAGCCTTTTGCAATAGCAGGTCACTTGTTAAATGGGACCAGGTCCTGTATGTGTTTATTCCATGAATAAATGAAAGCCTGGAGAGGCCTTCCCATCACTCATCTGAGGATACTGGCCCAGAGAGACAAAGAGACATGCCAGAAGGCAGCAAGGCAGCTACCAGCTGGGTTTAGAGCTGAGCTCCATGACTCCACTCTGGTCTCTGTGCCTAGCATTGCATGTGCCACCCTTATAGTTATGACCTAGCCCAGGACTTGAAGGTAGGGCCTCTAGGGCCTTGGCTGTTCTGCTAGTCCCACTCTGATCTGCCATGCTAGGCTTTGGCCTGTGAGTGATGGTCCTTCCATATGCCCTCAGCCTTTAGGTCGGGGAGGAGATAACATAAAATTCATGTCTTCATTCAGAAATATGTCTTGACTGCTTGTTCTGTGCTGTGCACAGAGCTCTCATTCAGACACTGTTCCTGTCCTAAAGACACTGTGTGTGGGGGGATTAGGGTAGGGGCCACTGCAGTTGAGCACACTGACTGTAGACCACAGCATGGACCAGATTTATTCAGTCAGCACACACTTAATGGATACCTTCTCTGTGGGGCAGCTGAGAGCACCACAAGCACAGACCTGCCCCACAGAGCTCAACCTTGAAGGCTGAGGTGCCAGGTAGGAATCAGCAAGGGAGAGGGGAGGGCCTTGACATGGAGGGAACTGGTCAGTGAGAGTCCAGGTGGCCTGTGTGGCATTTGATGTTGCTGGGTCTATGGCTGGAGTTGGGTGAGGATTACCCTGTGGAGACTTGGGTGCCTTAGCACCCACCCTGCTCACTCAGCCCTGAGCTTTTCCTGAAGTCCTCCAAGCCATGAGTACTGGTCCTTTGTTCTTGAGCCTAATGTGCCACTTGTGTTCCAGGACCTGACCAGACTCCAGCCCAGTGCCAATCCTGTTACCTCAGCTCACACACCCACTTGTTCCTTTCAGCAGGTGGAGAGGCCTTGTTGATTGCTTTATCACCTTCTCTTGGTGTCACTTCACAGATGAGACTTCATGGCTTCCAAAAAGTCCTGGGCTGTACCCTTGTCTGTCTCTGAGACCCTAACCTCTCACTGAATGTGTAGGGGGCTGAGCCAGTGTGTGGATGGTGGGTTGAGAAGGGTTAAGAAGAACTCTTAGGTGCATGGGGAGGGCCCGCTTCTTTCCACAGGGAACTCAGGCCTATACTGTCTGTGCTGGAAAGAGGCAGGACCTAAGCTATGCTTCAGCTTAGAGCCTGGACGGCAGGCACTGAGAGGGCTCCTTAGCCTGACCTGCTATCCCTACCTTTGTTGGCAGTGACATCCTGTATCCCAAGGACTCATCTAGCCCTCACAGTGGTGTGCCTGCTGAGGTGCTCTGCAGGGGCCGGGACTTTGTTGTAAGTACGGGGCTGAGGTGGGGTCCCTCTGGGGTCACTGGGTGGAGACTGGGGGTGTTGGAAGAGAACGGGGGGGTGGGACAGGGTTTCCATTCAGAGGACCTTGGCACAGTGGTTGGCAGCAGTGTTCCAGCTGAGGCAGGTGTGTCTGAGAAGGCCGTGCTACAGGTGGCCCAGGACTCTTGTCTTTCCCCTCCTTTTCTTAGAGTCCTGGGGTCTAAGGCTCAGACTTTTGAGTTCTCGTAGCTGGTGGGTTGCAGAAGGGCTGTATTCTGATCAAGGCTTTAGTGGTGTTTTAAAAATAATGCCTTGGTTGGCAATTTTCACAAATCAAAATCTTGATACAAATCATATTTTTGGTTGTTGTGGATAACGGGACAGTGGCACTGTGGGAGCCACATTCCCACATGGCACTGAGCTTGGATGGGGCTGATGGGCCCTAGTTTACTGCAATCCCAGGCGCCTCTGCCTCCTACAACAAGCTGTTTTCCCTTTCAGATGTGGAAGTTTACACAGAGCCGCTGGGTGGTCAGGAAAGAGGTGGCAATGGTGACCAAAGTAAGTGTGTCCTTATGGTCTGAGGCAGGCCTGCTGCCAGAGGGGAAGAGGGCTCTGCCTCATCTTGGCTGTCCTCTTCCCTCCCCCTCAGCTCTGCACCGAGGACGTGAAGGACTTTCTGGAGCACATGGCTATAGTGAGAATCAACAAAGGCTGGGAGTTCATACTGCCTTATGATGGCGAGTTCATCAAGAAGCATCCAGATGTGGTGCAGCGGCAGCACATGTTATGGACAGGCATCCAGGCCAAGTAAGGGCCTGCTGAGCAGGACAAGAGGCAGCCTTACTTCTCAGGGGAGCAGTGGGGATGGGGAGTCTGGCTGGCAAGGGTCAGTTGGGGCCTGCACCATGCAACTCCTCCATGCAGACAGACATTGCTAGCTGGTCCCAGAGTCCTTTGAACACAATGCTGAGCCTAGCTGCTCCCTGCTCATCAGGACTACTGTATTCTGGAGGTTGGTGGGGTTAGGGAGAGATCAGGTGTAAAGGAGGGAGGGAAGCACTCAGGAGTAGGAGACTGGTGGAGGGCAGCTGGTTGTGGAGCCCACAGGGAAAGAAGGACCCAGTGGGGCTGGCCACACTAGATATTCAGGGAATGCATGTGCTAGGGATTGGGGCATGTTTCTATCATGAGGCAGATGACAGGAGACATGGTTTGAAGTTGAGAGAGTTTACTCTTCTTTTCAGATTGGAGAAAGTTTATAATCTTCTAAAGGAATCCATGCCAAAGAAGCCAGATGGACAGTCAGGTGTGTGAGGGGCTTTGGACACTATCCCAGAAGGGCTGCTGTTCCAGGGCAGGGCTCAGGCTGGACCAGGGGACATATGGTTCTCACTGTTCACTGCCATTTTGGGGGCCTCCTCCCCTTCCCTGCTGCCCACTGTCCAGCAGCAGGGCCTTAGGGGTTCCAGCCCTGAGACCTAGCTCTATTGGGTGAACAGAAGGTAGGGGCACAGGAGCAGCAGCTGGTGGGAAGGTGAAATAGCCTATCGCTTGACTTGGGGACATGGGAATTTGATCATTTCCTTAGTTTTCTTTTTTCTTCGTTATTGGGATAACTAAATTCCCTGAGTAAAGCGGGATGAAAGGGGTGGGCCACTTTGTTCCATCTCTGCCAAACCCTGCTGGGCCTTTATTTATGGGGGATCCTGTGCCCTTCTGAGCAGTGCGGCCTCCCTTCTCACAGGGCCTGCCCGGCTGGTCTCTGGAGACCAGCGGGTCCAAGTAGCCAAAACCAAGGCCCAGCAGAACCACATATTGCTGGAGCGGGAGCTAGAGCGGCAGAAGGAACAGATCCGGGCATCCTCCGTTCTGTCTGGAGTGCGGATCAAGGAGGAACCTATGAGTGAGGAGGGGGAGGAAGAGGAAGAGCAGGAAGCAGAGGAGGAGGAGCCCATGGACACATCACCCAGTGGTGGCTGCAATAGCTGGCTGGCCAATGGGCTGCCTGCCCGGCGGGCAGCAGGCATGGACAGCTTCAATGGGCACCCACCCCCTGGCTGTGCCAGCAGCCCCGTGGCTCGGGAACTGAGAGCTTTTGTGGAGGCCACCTTTCATAGACAGTTTGTGCTCACCCTGAGTGAACTCAAGCGCCTCTTCAACCTGCACTTGGCCAGCCTGCCCCCTGGCCACACCCTCTTCAGTGGCATCTCAGACCGCATGCTTCAGGACACTGTGCTGGCCGCTGGTTGCAAGCAGATACTGGTGCCTGTAAGTAGAGCCTGCATTTGCTAGGACAGGCAGACAAAATGAAGCCACCATCAGCCCCATAGGAGGGTACCCAGGCAGGCAGAACCTTTCCTGGCAGAAAGGAGCTGTGGGAAGTCTGCTCACTTTAGGAGGGGCCTGTGGAAGCCAGGTGTTGGCAAGCTGCATGGGACACAGAGGGCCATTCTTAGTGTGAATCTTTGTTCTTATGTGGTGACCGTGTATAACGTGGGGCACATTAGCCTCTCTGAGACTCTATGCCCTCATCTGAAGTAGGTTAATGTTGGTTTTTGTATCATAAGACTTTGGTAAGGGCTAAATAAGATGTCTGAGGGCCCTAACCTACTGATGGGAATATGGCAGGGTTCTTCTTGGTTTCCAGCCCCCAGCCTTGATGGCATTGTTAGGGATGATTCCATTTCTCTTACCATTTGATCCTTTTCATAGTCTGCCGATGAAGAAACTGAGGTTCTAAGAAGTGAAATGAACTTGTTCAAAGGTCACACCTGGGAAATGGCAGAGCTGGAATTTGAACCTCAGTGTAGTGGCTCCATTTCTTGAATCTGTTCTGCTTAACTTAGATGAGCTGAGCGCTTCCCGGGTGTCCTCAGCTTGTGCCTCGATCCTGCTCTGGCGGCACACCACTTTTGGTGCCAGGGGTCTTGGGCTATTTTTCTGTCCTGGGAGGGGCCATGATGTGGAAGAGGGAGGAGTGGAAGGTGTTAGAGCCTGTTTCCCTCCCCTTAGGATGAGCCAGCAAGGCTCTGCCCAGACCTGGGCTGAGGTGGGGCTGTGGCTGTCTCTGACGTTTTCCGTGCCAAGATCAGAAGCACCTGCAGCTTTGAGTGATGTCCTGAGGCCCAGGCCCATCCCTGTGTATGTAAAGAACAGAAACTAGATAAAAGGCCCTATGGATCATAGGCTGGCTGGGCTTAGGGTCAGCCCTGCTGGTTGGGAACCTCCTTGGTGAGGTCCCCTATAGTAGCTACTGGGATCTGGGGTCCTGCCTACCTTTCTCTATGAGCTGTGCCAGATAAGAGAGGGTGCCTACCTGGTGTTAGTGAGGTCATCCTAGGTCACTAGAGTGGACAGAGGTAGACAGTGTGATGTGGCCCCTCTGAAACCCCACTCCTTCCCCAGGACCTGCTCTCGCTATGCTTCTTCCTCTTGTTAGGGTCAGAGGCTGTAGGACATCCCATTGGCCCTATCTGGAGCTCTCTTCTGGGGACTGTATCAGAGTTGTATCCGATGGCTGTCACCTCACATCTGTCAAGGCTTCTGTTTTTTTTTTGAGACAGAGCCTCAAGCTGTCACCCTGGGTAGAGTGCTATGCATCACAACTCACAGCAACCTCCCAACTCATGTGCTCAAGCAATTGTCCTGCCTCCACCTCCCAAGTAGCTGGGATTACAGGCGCCTGCCACAACACCCAGCTATTTATTTATTTTTTTGGTTGCAGCTGCCATTGTTGTTTGGCAGGCCCGGCCTAGATTCGAACCCGCCATCTCAGGTGTATGTGGCTGGCGCCTTAGCCACTTGAGCCACAGGCACCGAGCCATCAAGGCTCCTGTTTTTTATACAGGGGAACTAAGGCCTAGAGCGAGCAAGTCACAAGACCATAACTCCTGGCTGTGTTACTTACTGTGACTGTACAGTGAATAAGCCTCTCCGAGCCTACTTTTCCTTATGAAGGGTAGGGGTTTGATACCTTCTACTTCTCCCATTTCTCCTGATTAAGTGAGATTGTTGTATTTAAAATTCTTCTTAGTGCTTTACATGGTAGTAACCATCATTGTTACTTGTGTTATGGAACCAGGATAGGAACCCACTGTTCTAGGTGCCTCCTCCTTTTTATCCCCATTCTCTATAGATACCCAGGCCTGTGCCACCCTTTTCCTGGTTCCCCTTTGGACAAAGTGGCATGGATTACCTAGGAGTTGGGCTGTGTCTCATGTTGACACAGTCCTTGTGGGAAGCCACTGAAAGGAACCCCTAGGGGTACCCCTAAGGAATTATGGATAAGGGGGCACTTCAAAAACAAGAAGGTTGACATGTTAGGGTGTGAGGACATTGAATGTTAAAGCAAAGAGCTGAGTTTGTGCCAGGCTAATGGGGAAAATAGAAGAACTCGGTTTCTCTAACTATACCAAACACAGCTGAGGGCTTGCTTTTTTTTTTTTTTTTTTTTTTGTAGAGACAGAGTCTTTTTCTATCACCCTCGGTAGAGTGCCGTGGTGTCACACAGCTCACAGCAACCTCCAACTCCTAGGCTTAGGCGATTGTCTTGCCTCAGCCTCCCGAGTAGCTGGTACTACAGGCACCTGTCACAATGCCCGGCTATTTTTTTGTTGTTGCAGTTTGGCCGGGGCCAGCTTTGAACCTGCCACCCTCAGTATATGGGGCCGGTGCCCTACACATTGAGCCACAGGTGCCACCCACAGCTGAGGACTTTAAGTTGGGCAGTTCACTAGGCATGTCACACTCCTCGTCCCAGAGCGCTGGGGATATTGGCTGCCTCCTTGTGGTGAGGAAACAGACACAGATTTTGCTGCTGCCTATGGCCCTTATAGCTAGTGGTAGGAATGGAACCTGTGTTCTTAGAACTGGGCTGGTGTAGGTTGGGAGGGGTGAAGCAGGCAGGTAGACCCATGTGGTAAAGACAAATGACCAGCTCATGCCTGGGCCGTGCTCAGTTTCCCCCACAGACTGCTGCTTCGCCGGATGAGCAGAAAGTGTTTGCCCTCTGGGAGTCTGGAGACATGAGTGATCAGGTGAGATGATATTTGCTGCTGTTGTCCCCTGACTGGGGTGGGGATTCCGGGAAGGCTGATGCTTTGGGAGAGATATGTATCCAAAGTACACTCATACATACATTTTAGATTTTCCAGTGACTCCTGATTTTAAATATTGTCCCTGTCTTTGTATGCTTGACACAATAGGCTGAATGTGCTAATAGTCTGAGCCTAAGCGAGTGGTTCCAAAATGCCAGTCTGGGCTGGTTCTGTCAGAATCCTTTAAAAAACAGATGCTTCACTTTGTACAGAATCTGTTGGGGGGAGAAAATGTCTATTTATATGCATATATATACACACACACACACACACAAACACATATACATACACACATATATACATACGTATATATTTATACACATGCAATTCAGTTCCCTTCAATAGGTATGGGGTAGTGTCCTAGGTCATTTTGACACCAGCTGGGCTTTCGGACCTTTGATGCACCCCATTTCTCAGGTAGCCTCTGATAGCAGGAGTCAAAAGGAGTCCTTATCAGATCTCAGGTCCCAGGTTTTTAGGTTGGCAAAATCGGTCATTTTGCCTCTTGTCACAACTTGGCAGGGAGGATTATAGGTGTCCAGTGAATGACTAGTAGTGCTCTTTGTTTAGTTCAGTGTCATGGACCCTAAGCTCCAGAGGGTTTCCTTAAATCATGAACTCGCCTAAACTTTAAAGATCAAGATTGGAGTGTTTTTTTGTTTTTTTTGAGACAGTGTCTCATTATGTCGCCCTCGATAGAGTGCTGTGGCGTCACAGCTCACAGCAACCTCAAACTCTTGGGCTTAAGCAATTCTTTTGCCTCAGCCTCCCAAATAGCTGGGACTACAGGTGCCTGCCATACCACCTGGCTATTTTTGGTTGCAGTTGTCATTGTTGTTTAGCAGGACCAGGCCAGGCTCAAACCCACCAGCTTTGTTGTATGTGGCCTGCGCCCTACTCACTGAGCTATGGGTGCTGAGCTGTGTTTTTTTTTTTTTTTTTTTGAGAGTCTCACTTTGTTGCCCTCCGTAGAGTTCTATGGCATCATAGCTCACAGCAACCTCTCAAACTCTTGGGCTTAAGCAATCTTCTTGCCTCAGTTTTTCATTTTTAGTAGAGATGGGGTCTCAGCTCTTGCCCGGGTTGGTCGCGAATTCCTGAGCTCAAACAATCCACCTGCCTCGGCCTCCCAGAGTGCTAGGATTACAGGTGTGAGCCCCCAGGACTCCATGCAGTTTAGATGTGGCTTCTTCCTCTGCCTGCTAAATCTGTTATGAACTCCTGTTTTATCATCCTCGATGTCTCTTCACCAGCTCTTTTTTTTTTGTAGAGACAGAGTCTCACTTTACTGCCCTCGGTAGAGTGCCGTGGCGTCACACGGCTCACAGCAACCTCCAGCTCTTGGGCTTATGTGATTCTCTTGCCTCAGCCTCCCGAGCAGCTGGGACTACAGGCGCCCACCACAACGCCCGGCTATTTTTTTGTTGTTGCAGTTCGGCCGGGGCTGGGTTTGAACCCACCACCCTCGGTATATGGGGCCGGTGCCCTACTCACTGAGCCACAGGCGCTGCCCATTCACCAGCTCTTTTTGTGCATACTTTCATTTTTATACATCAGTTGGACAAATTTTACTCATCTTTAAAGAGATGGGGTCGCACTTTGTCACCCAGGCTAGAGGGTAGCAGTGCGGTCATAGCTCACCACAGCCTGGCAATCCTTCTGTGGACAAAAGATTTTTATTAGCCTGCAGTGTGGGGTTAGGTCCATGGCTTTTGGTATCTTATTTAGGGATGTTTCTCTTCCAGATTACTGTTTTCCATAATAACATGTTTTTGCTACTAAAGCATCGACAGGTTTTGCTTGAAATTTTTTCTAAAAATTACCGGGTACGCCGAAACATGATCCAGTCTCGGTTAACTCAAGAATGTGGAGAAGATCTGAGTAAACAGGAAGTGGATAAAGTGCTAAAGGTACATCTGTTTTGTACATGACTATACCCAAAGGCTTTGGGCTTAGGAGTGAGAGTGTCCATGACTAGCTAATCCCTTTGTTTTAAGAAGGGGGCTGACAGTGTGTAGTAAGAATTCAAGCTTGGTATCTTTCTTTTCCCCTCTGTAATAAACCCAGCTTCTTTCTCAGTCTTGTCTTTAGCAACTGATAATGATTGGCATTGGTGTGGGGGCATATGTGAATACTAACCTGTTGGAACACTAGTCTTCATGGGTCACAGGCATAGGTCAGAGTCCTGATCCTACTCCCCTTTGGGTTTTGGACTGCCCTTGCCACATACTATAACATTTAACCTAAAAGTACTTAAGTGTATAACTTACAATGCTTTGCTTTTTTTTTTTGAGACAGAGTCTTACTTTATGTCGCTAGAGTAGTAGTGACAGAGTAGAGTCCCATGGCGTCACAGCTCACAGCCACCTTAAACTGTTGGGCTCAAGTGATTCTCTTGCCTTGGCCTCCCGAGTAGCTGGGACCACAGGCGCCCGTCACAATGCCCGGCTTTTTGTTGTAGTTGTTGTTTGGCATGCCCTGGCCAGGTTCGAACCCGCTCCAGCGTATGTGGCCGGCACCCAGCCAGTGCTTTGCTTTTCTTACTGCACAGATGTAAATACCACATTTGTAGAAACATTGGAACACAGAAGGCTGCTAAGATCTTACTATCTTAAACATACAATGATATGGTTATTAAGCATCTTTGCTCTGACCAACTTATCAATAGTATTTGTGTCTTGTGTTTATAAAGCACATTAATTTTATAGTCCCTCATTCTTAAAATATACATGAAGATAAGGCTGAGGCAAGAGAATCGCTTAAGCCCAAGAGTTGAAGGTTGCTGTGAGCTGTGACGCCATGGCACTCTACCCGGGGCGACACGGTGAGACTCCATCTCAAAAAAAAAAAGGGGGGGGAGTAACTGGTAGTTATGACACTAGTATTGTTAGGTAGTTCTTGATTTTCTATTTGTATTTTACTAATACATTTTTTACTAAAACAATACTATTTTTACTGATCAAATTAAGTATTGATATTTTAGACAGAATGTAATGGCTAGTTTAACTTTTCTCTCCATAGGACTGCTGTGTAAGCTATGGTGGCATGTGGTATCTTAAAGGGACAGTACAGTCTTGACAGTAGTGGCAAACCACTAACCCAAGGAATCCAAGCCCAAGGAAGAAGGACAGAGCTGGAAGTAGAGTCTCTACTTGCTTCAGAAGACGCGGAGCGAGAACTGACTTGACCATCTCATGGCCTATGGCGCTGCATGGTCCAGTGGATGGAAGAGACCATACTCAGCCAGTGGCAGGGTCAGTTTAAGTTAGATCACTCCCAAGAGAGACCAGCTGGGACCTTCTTTGCAGTACATTTTAAAAATGCTGATGTACTTTGTTTATTTGGTTTCATTCTCATAATAAAGTGAGTGTGTACTGACACAGGCAGGATGACAAAAATCATGGTTTAATATTTTCCATTTAAACTTAATGCCAACAAGGTCTAAGTTATGTTTACAAGATATGGAACCTCAAGGTTTTTAATATTTAAAATACCTAGAAGACAATATTTAGTCTTAGATTATCTGATTATCTATCTGCTAAGACCTCTGCCAATTTCATTAAACAAACCAATTGAATTGTTTTACTGTTGGGTTTCTGTAGCCACTTTACCTTTTGCAACAACCTACTTTGTGTAGCTGTCTGAACTGTTTACATGAACCATAGCAAAAAAAAAATTAGAATCAAATCCATCTATTCTTAATGTTTGCATAAATAAAGATGCAAGAAAACCAGGTAAGTATGGAACAATGTGTAAGTGAGGTTATCATTTTGATGTAAAAATTTCTATTTTGTGTATTTTTAAAATAAATACTAACACTAAAACGGTTTCCTGGTGTTGCTGTCATTTCAGAAGATAGTGTTTTCTGTGCTCGCACCTAGCAGGAAGGGAGAGAAACTTAGAGCAGTATTGTCCAATAGAAACTTGAGAGTCGCATCTAGAAAGTTTTTAGCGGCCACATTAAAATAGTAAAAAAAGAAGTTTTAGTATTTATTTAGCCCAAAATATCTAAAACATATTAAAAGTAGTATAAAAAAGTAAAATATTAGTAAGTATTCAAAATCTGGCATTTTATACAACACAATTTGGACTAGCTACAATTTAAGTGCTCACTTGCCCTGTGGCTAGTGGCAACTGCATTAGATAGCATGTCCTAAAAGAAGATGGAAAAAAATAAGACTAGAATGGGTTGGGTGAGATGTAAATTTTGATACCTAATTAAGGCTTTTGCCATCATCTCTCTTGTACACTATTGCCACTGAAGATTTAAATGATGGTCTATGCTGCTTCTCTACTGCCACCAAAACAAGGCGTTGGTCAGGAACATACTTGGTAAATAAGTATTTGGTGACACAGGTTATCAGATTGATTATATGTTATATATATAATTGTTAACATGCATAAACCTGAAAAATCACCCAGATTTGGAACATGTCTCAGCTATTACATACTAATGTCTCTCTCCCTTTGAAAGAGAAAACCTTCATGTAGCCTGGCACAGAGTATTAGCATTGCCATGTAGCAGAACTTCATGGGCCTCAGTGGGAGAAGTTGGAGTCTTATTAAACAAAAAGGAATCAGTTAAACACTGAATTTTTTTTTTTTTTTTTTTTTTTTTTGAGACAGTTTTACTATGTCGCCCTTGGTAGAGTGTGTGGCTTTATGGCTCACAGCAACCTCAAACTCTTGAGTTTAAGCGATTGTCTTACCTCAGCCTCCCAAGTAGCTGGGACTACAGGTGCATGCCACAACACCTGGCTATTTTTTGGTTGTAGTTGTCATTGTTTGGTAGGCCCAGGCTGGATTTGAACCCGCCAGCTCCGGTGTATGTGGCTGGCGCCCCAACTGCTGAGCTACAGGCACCGAGCCTAAACACTGAATTCTAATAGCAGGGAAAACAATGTAGGCCGAAATAACTGTTAAACAAATTGAGGGGGAACTTGGAATACTCACAAGATGATGGAAGAGGACTTTCCAGGGCTTGTCCTCCTGTAGATATATGCATTTGAACAAGTATCCATGCACAAAAATACCTTCAAAAGAGCTAAGGACACACAAGAAATGGAAGCCCCTGGGTGTGGCACAGAAGGTGCATTGAAGAAGGTAGGAAAAACTGCCTTGTTACTCGCATCAGCCCTTCCCTGTCCAAGGTACCACACTGGGGAGAGATACCCTCTGTATTGAGAGAGGAGGAAGAAGTATCAGATACCAAAACAGTGCCAACCCAAGTTAAACAGCCCCAGGCTTCAGACTCACTCCACAATCCAATCTAGCCCAGACCAGGTTGGCCTACCCAAGTTTCAGGCTCTAGGGCTGCTCTAGCCCTAGGTCAGCACCCCTAGCCTTAGGCTGTATGCATACCCAAATGCCAGGCCTGCTCCATACTGCAGACTCAGTGCTGGGCTGGTCCCCATAGACCCAGGATACAAGACTGCCTTGGGGGAATCTAGGTTTCAGGCAGGCCAGGCCTCGTGGACCTAGTCTCAAGTCCAGTACCTGCACATTTAGCTTCCAGGTTTCCCCCTGCAGACCTAGCCTCCAGACTGTTTATATGGCTCCAGGCCAGCACCATGATCTCAGGCTCTAGAATGACCAATGGACCCAAGCTCCAACACCTGCCTTAGGACCAAACTAGCCATAGGCTCTAGGACTATTCCAGCAGACTCAAGGTCCATGTCTGCCCCAGTAGATCCCAATGCCAGTAGGTCCTACCAGGTTGAGGCTCCAGGACAGTTCCTGTGACGTAGGTACACTCCCATAGATTCAGGCTACAGGCTGTGGATGGACCTCAGCTTCAGGTCAGCCCCTGAACCCAGGCTCCCGTCACACCCCCCAGACCCAATCCACTGGTCCATTCCAGTGAATCTAGGTTCCAGGATTACCTGAGTGCTGATCAGCCTGAGTTCAGCAGCAATCCCAAGGACTCTTCTGTTTAAAATGGGACAAAAAAATCACTATCAAATCCTTCTAGTGATACCTGTTGGAAGAAAAACCTAGCTGACAGTTGTAACATCAAAATGGTTTACACTTAAGAGGCACTAGATCCATTTGTTCATTTTCATATGTAGCTTTATTGGACTTAGAAAAATACATACGGTTGGGCGGCCCCTGTGGTTCAGTGAGCAGGACGCCGGCCCCATATACCGAGGGTGGCGGGTTCAAACCCAGCCCCGGCCAAACTGCAACAAAAAAATAGCCGGGCGTTGTGGCAGGCGCCTGTAGTCCCAGCTACTCGGGAGGCTGAGGCAAGAGAATCGCCTAAGCCCAGGAGTTGGAGGTTGCTGTGAGCTGTGTGACGCCACGGCACTCTACCGAGGGCAATAAAGTGAAACTCTGTCTCTACAAAAAAAAAAAAAAAGAAAAGAAAAATACATACGGTAATCAGAACCATAGTTCTTAAATAGTTTTAAATTAAAAGTATGCAAGTGAGAGTATATTTCCACAGTCAGAACATCAATACTACTTAATATAGTAGTAGACAGCAATTTCTGCAGCAAGTCAAAAACATTTACAGGAATGGTAAGAAATGAGCAAGAGCAGCTTGTGCCTGGCAAGTTAGCCAGCTCAGACATGTAGGAGAGGAAGGGGTTTGAATTTGAGAAAGGGATTAAAGATTTACATATTTACCTATCCTAAAAGCTACAGATTTGAGTAAAAATATTTGAATGTGGGGATGGAGACAGACCCTCTAAGGTATATGCTAACAAGCTAACTTTGATCAAACCAAAGATTGCCAGTTCAATTTATTCAGCTGGATTTAGATATATTGGATTATCTGTCAGTCACAGTTCAAATGGTAGCAAATAGTTACAACAAAACTCAAGAGCTTGGAGTATTTGCTAATGACATTTTGGATTAGACCCCTGCTTTCTCCTGAACATTCTTCTTAATGAATTCACAGTATCCAGTAGTGTTTGCAAAAGAGATTTTACTTTGGCAGCCCTCTGACAGTATATAGTTTTGAGAAGCTGTGTTTAAGGATCAGGTTTGTTCCACTTCTGCCCTCTCCCCCCATACTTAGAACTAACTCCAGGCCTACTTCTTTAGAAGTATAGATCTTCCTTCCACTGGTTCTTTGCCAGGAATTGCAGTTTAATCAGTACAACAGCCAGAGGCCAGTCTGTCATGGGATTTCCTGGGGACCATACAGACATCAGTAGCCACCTCCAATCCTTACTGCATGCCTTTGCTAAACACCCAAAGCAATGAGGCAGATGTCATGAGCAACATCAGGCTTTAGAGTCGAGAAACACTTGTATGAATGGGAAAGAGAGATGATAGGAAATAGGCAAATGACAGCAGAGCTAGAGGTTCATTTAGGAATGAGAGGAGAGTGATCGGTATTTTGTTCTCTGTTCATCTATTTCCTGCTTAGTTTTCTTGATGCAACTGAAGATCTCCTTGAAGAGCGCTTTGTATTCTGGAGGTGGTGTGGTGGTGGGGGAACCAATGGGTTCTGGGGTGATAGAGGCCAGTTCCCAGCCATCAGTGATGGGCTCCAGCTGGGCATTGCCTCCAGTCAGGTCCTTGGTTGGCACCCTGGAGGTCTGCACAGCCTTGTGGGACAGAGAGTCCTGCTCCTGCTGGCACTTCTTCAGTAGCTCCTCATACTTTACCTTCAAGGCACTATACTGAGTGTCCACTTCATGCAGAAGGGAGATACCCCTCTGCTTCACAGCCTTGGCCCTCCTGATGCAGGTCTCCTCATGGCCTTTCACGATGTCGCCCCCAGCCAGGCTGCTTAGGATTGTCTCACTGCTACTGCGCTTGAGAGGCTTTCTCTGTGCTTCCGGAATAGTCAGGAACATCTCTTCCAACAGGCTCTGGTTGGGCTCTTTGAAAGGAACAAAGAGAGAGTCTGGCACCAGCTTTTCAACCCCATTCGCAAATGGGTGCTCTGACTGCAACATCTGCCGTATCTCTGCCACCTCAGCCTCCAGCTCCAGTGCCCGGGCACGGTAGGCGTCCGTGGCCCCCAGCTGCTGCTCCAGTTCACTGTTCTCCTTCAGCACCAGCCTGTATTCCTCCTCCATAGTCACCCGCTTCTGCCGCTCTAAACTCAGCTGGGCCTGCAGCATTGTCACTGTTTTTTTCAAGTGCTCATTTTCTTCTTCATCAGGGCTTCTCTGACTTTGCAAGGATGTGATCTTCTCCGCAAACACATGATCATACACAAAGTGTCTATGGGAAAGAATGTTGAAATAATATAGGTCACCTGACAACGAAATGAGGAAGACTATTGATTCTTTTCAACTAAATATTTCAGAGGAGCTGTGAGAGTGACTGGTTTTTTTTAGCTACTTGAGAGGAGTAGCTAAGATGAGGTTGGTAAATAAACACATGAAAGCAAACTTAATTTTTGTGACTAATCTTTTTTTTAACATTAAAAGTACAATACAACATCTATTTCCTTACAGCTACTTTACAGAAAGAGAATGGTCCTCAACCTTCAACTGCAGACCAGAATCACTATGTAGCCTTAAAAAATACCTATGTATGGGCGGTGCCTGTGGCTCAAAGAAGTAGGGCGCCGGCCCCATATGCCAGAGATGGTGGGTTCAAACCCAGCCCCGGCCAAAAACTGCCAAAAAAAAAAAAAAGAAAAAACTCCAAAAACAAAAAACAGCAACAACAAAAACCTATGTCTAGGTCCAATCCTATAGATTTCAACCTCACTGGTTTGCTACCTGGATTTGGGGATTTTTCTCCAAGTGATTCATAACACACAGCCAAGATTGAGAACCAATGCAGTAGCAATTTTTAACCAAGGATGCACATCCCGGGCAGCTTTTTACACACATCTAGAAATTTATTTGTGCCTGAGGAAATGCGTTGGTATTTTGTTTTTTTTTAAACAGTTTTTTGACCGGAGCCAGGTTTGAACCCGCCACCTCTAGTATATGGGGCCGGCGCCCTACTCCTTGAGCCACAGGCGCCACCCAGTATTTGTGTTGTTTGTTTGTTTTTTGAGAGAGTCTCGCTTTGTCGCCCCTGGTAGAATTTCATGGTGTTGCAGCTCACAGCAACCTCAGACTCTTGGTCTCAAGTAATTCTCTTGCTTTAGCCTACCAAGTAGCTGAGACTACAGGTGCTGGGCAAAATGCCTGGCTACTTTTAGAGACAGGGTCTCCTTCTAGCTCAGGCTGGTCTCAAACTCGTGAGTTCAGGTGATCCACCCACCTCAGCCTCCCAGAGTGCTGGGATTACAGGCATGAGCCACCAGTATTCGTGTTTTGAAAAACACCACAGGTGATCTGATGGACAGCTGAGGCTGAGAACAACAAAATGGATCAGCTGGTCTCTCCTGTTAAGTCATAGGCAACCTGTAACTGTGTGTTTTCTTTTTTCTTTTTTTGGAGTCTCACTATGTCACCCTCAGAGTGCTGTGGCGTCACAGCTCACAGCAACCTCTAACTCTTGGGCTTAAGCAATTCTCTTGCCTCAGCCTCCCAAGTAGCTGGGACTACAGGCACCCGCCACAATGTCCAGCTATTTTTATTGTTGTTGTTGCAGTTGTCATTGTTGTTCAGCTGGCCTGGGCTGGGTTTGACCCCGTGAGCCTCAGTGTATGTGGCTGGCGCCGTGATCACTGTGCTACGGGCACCAAGCCCGTATTTATGTTTTCTTTGCTTGCCTGCCTCTCCATTAGACTGAAGGTTCATGAAGGCAAGAGTCTTCATTGATGAGCCTTGACCATCATTTCTTAACACTGGCAGAGTTTGCTATATGGTAAGTGTTCAATAAATAGTTCTTACATATTCAAACTCATAAAGGCATTTCTTTAGGTTAAAAAAACTAGTGCTTTCCTGGATTTTTGTTTTACTGAAGTTTCCATTTTTCCCCCTCACACTAAGGTAAAATAACCCCCAAACCTGTAATCTATAGGAAGTAATTCATCTTAATTTAAACTACGATTTAACACATTAAAAATCACTGAAATAAATGCTCTGAAGACTTTTGAAAAGAATTTTTCACAGAATAACTAATACCCAAGAACTCTATAATTTGCATGTTTAAGTTAAGTGGTTTTGTTCAAATCACCGGTAGTTTAATAGCTAAGGGTTGTTTCTTTTTTTTTTTTTGTAGAGACAGAGTTTCACTTTATGGCCCTTGGTAGAGTGCCGTGGCCTCACACAGCTCACAGCAACCTCCAACTCCTGGGCTTAAGCGATTCTCTTGCCTCAGCCTCCCGAGTAGCTGGGACTACAGGCGCCCGCCACAACGCCCGGCTATTTTTTGGTTGCAGTTTGGCGGGGCCGGGTTTGAACCTGCCACCCTCAGTATATGGGGCCGGCGCCTTACCGACTGAGCCACAGGCACCGCCCTAAGGGTTGTTTCTTAAAATGGTAGTTTTAATTTACTGGAATCCAGAATGTGTCAATGACATGAGACAGTCCCTGCTTGTAAATCCACAGAAAGGCAGACTCTTACTGGCGGAGGTCATACAGCTCTTTAAGACAGGAGAAACTAGGTGCTGATTTCTTCTGGTCACACTTCCCCAGGCTCCTTTTCCCTTGGCTAGATGACTTCAGTTCCTCCACTTGGCTCTGGAGGTGGTCAATGTTGGTTTGCAGGCATTCAATTGTTTCAGTCAAGCTGTGAAGAATAGACAGAAGCCAATTGCTGCTTGTCATGTTAGATTAAGGACAAAAGAGGTGAGATGAGATTAAGTGCAAGCCACTCAAACTGGGCTTTCTTAATTGGAAAGGACTTCTGGTTAATCTCCACTCTCAAAAAGAATTAAGTTAAACTTTACCCCATGTTGACCCAAACTCACAGCAGCCACATTCTATTAATAGTTTATAATAAATAACTCCCCCTGGGGCTTCCTCCATAAATTCTAGAAAATTTACCTCAGAATCTTTTGCTGTGAGGCTTTGCTGTCAGCAACTAGCTTTTGATTTGTTTCTTCCAGTTCTCTTGCTGTGACATCTAATTGCTCATAAACCTTTGCATGCTGTTCATTCATTTGCCGCAGAAGATCCACCTGCTTGGTCAGATACTGTAAGAGAAGATGATTGGGACAGGGTGACAGAAACAGATGATGAGACACCTGCAATGTTCCAACACCAATTCTCTGATTCTCCAACACAAACTAGTGTGAGGATAGAGGCTAGCATAACGCTTGCAGCTCTGGGCTCACGAGCCTCCCAGCAAGTCCATTTGTTCACCAATCCAGAAGCTCCCTGAGCCCCATTTCAGAGTTTCATGAATGCTTTATTACACATGCATTATTGGTGAACATATCTAGCTTCAGTCCCTCTCCACTCTCCAAGATTGGGGGATGGGATCAATAATTCCAATGCTCCAACCACATGGTTAGCTCCTCTGGGGACAAAGTCCCCATCCTATCAAGAAATTCCAAGGGTTAAAAAAAAAAAAAAAAAAAGAAATTCCAAGGGTTTAGGAGCTCTATGCCAGGAACCAGAGACAATGACCAAATAATTTTTATTAAACCATAATACCACAGGCTTATTTTATGAAAAGGACTTTAAATCCCAATGCCTCTCTCAATAGGAAACATGCACAGGCTATCCTTTAATGCTTAGTTCCCCTAATTCTTGCCAATATCTCTGTGTATCATGAGGCTGGTCTAATTTTACAAAACACATAACATACATAAAACTAACATTCAACGAAAAATCTAGTGAGACATGATAATTCCTCTAGAGAAAAAAAAGGATGGAACAAAAAAAGCATGACCAAACTTTAAACAAAAATACAGGTTTAACAGAAATAAAGCTTAAAGAAGATGACATCAGGTGATTTTCACTTAGCATACAATTGTTTTCTGAGTGTGGCATTCTAGATATAAAGTAGTGAAAAGTACATTGATTTAACCAGAAAGAAATATTTTAGCTTACTATTCTTCACAGATCGCTATTTTCTTAGTTCTATGAGAATGTTACATCACTATTATCCTCTTTATTTGTAACAAATTTTACTCTAGTAAATTAGATTATTTACTAGAGTATATAATACTGGTTTGTAAATAGCCAAGGATAAAGAGGAATAATCACAATTTTTGTTTTTTTTTTTTTTGAGACAGAGCTTTAAACTGTCGCCCTCGGTAGAGTGCCATAGCATCACAGCTCACAGCAACCTCCAACTCCTGGGCTCAAGTGATTCTCCTGCCTCCGCCTCCCAAGTAGCTGGGACTATAGGCTTCTGCCACAACGCCCGGCTATTTTTTGGTTGTAGCTGTCATTGTTGTTTGGCGGGCCCAGGCTTGTTAGCCGCTTAAGCCACAGGCGCCGAGCCAATAATCACAATCTTTTTATTTTTTTAAATTTTTTTTTTTTTTTGGCCGGGGCTGGGCTTGAACCCGCCACCTCCGGCATATGGGACCGGCGTCCTACACGTTGAGCCACAGGCGCCGCCCAGAGCAGTTTTTTTTTTTTTTTGTGGTTTTTGGCCGGGGCTGGGTTTGAACCGGCCACCTCCGGCATATGGGACCAGCGCCCTACTCCTTGAGCCACAGGGGCCGCCCTTAAATTTTTTTAATAATCACAATCTTAATGCTGCAGTGTCGTCAACTTGATCCCCCCACTCAACTCTACCCAAAGATGCTAAAACAGAGGTATTCCAAATGAATTATTCATATTTCCATGGACATGATCAGAAAGAGGAAAAAAGAGGTTTGAGGTATTACTGATGATGAAGTGATAATAGACTGAGGACTTGACTTTGAAAGCATTCTTCTTATTTTTTTGAGACAGAGTCTCACTATGTCACCCTCAGTGAAGTGCCATACTGTCACAGCTCATAGCAACTTCAATCTCTCGGGCTTAAGGGATTCTTTTGCCTCAGCCTCCCAAGTAGCACCCACCACAATGCCCAGCTATTTTTTGTTGTTGTCATTGTTGTTTAGCAGGCCCAGGTGGTGTTCAAACCCGCCAGCCCTGGTATATGTGGCTGGTGCTGTAACCATTGATCTATGGGTATTAAGCCAGAAAATACTCTTCTTGAGGTTTCTTATGACTATACAAGTATTTGCAAGGCCAAATGACAAATTTTTCAAAGAATGAGCTACATGATATTCAAAGGCCTCTTATGTAAAGAATTAAAACATAACTCAGCAGCAATGTGTTAAGTGAACATTTAATGTCTTTACCTTCAACTTTCTTATCTGAAACTCCTGGGGCCAAAAGTGTTTTGGAAAATTCCTTGAATTTTAGAAAGACAACATGGCACTTGTAGCTTACATATACCTTATACTTTGTAATATCAACTGTGAGGTTTGGGCATCACAGTAATCAAGCATTAATATGCCTACATCAAAAGTATGAACAAAGATTATAAACAGCCTCACATCAATTCAAGTCAGAATTTGCTTCCAAATGCAAATTCTGCAAACTTAAAAAAATCTTGGCTTACAGAGCTTTCGGGGTTAGGAATTGATAAGTGATTGTTAGTATCTACTGTATAGAAGTGACAGGATTAAATGAGGTAAGTGAGCACACAGCAGGGACCTGTAAAAGCCTGTTTATTTTTCACTGCCTCAATCCTGCCCAGCTTCTCTTGGTCCCTTGAAAATCAATCACTAATGTTCATGGGCAAAGTTTTTTCAACTACAGAAGTAGGCCCTTAATCCCGCTCTCTGGCTAGCAATACTAGTACCTGTCATTGATGGGAATGTGCAATTTCTCAGGAATATCACAGTGGCAATAAGGTTTAGAATCACAGGAATATATATATATCTTAGCTGCAGAATTTGTGCATGCTATTTTATAAAGTACAGGCTTCAAGTATTCTTCTGGACTGATTCAGAACAACCTTAAAAAAGGTTAATGCATAAACCAGACACCTAAATAATTTACAATAGGAGCTATTCCTGCCCTAGTGACTGCAATATTCACACCCTCTACATAGGACACATCTGCCCCACAAAGGGCATGTATAAGGCCAATACATGAATGGACATCTTTCTGTGGTTGGCACAACATCAAAGAATCCGATGGGAGGCAGTGGTACAGTAGCTAAGAGGGGCTTTGGAGTCAGAATTTGAAGTCCTGCTTTACATTTATAACTGGGTGACCTTTAGCAAGTAATTTAATTTTTCTAAAGTGAGTGAGGTTTCCTTATCAATTACCTTATAAGGCTACAAAGATTAATGTATGCATGGGAGAGACTAGGACATGTCACTTCAAAATATGCTTTTTTGGCACAAAGACAAAAGGTATCCTGCCGTCTCCCTCTCTGTCAGAGAGAACAAAGGTTAACCACTGATGACACTTCAGGCCCTTATGGGCCAGAAGATAGCACGAAAGGAATCCACATTAAGAAGCTTTGCTAGTTTCCTTTACCTACCATTTATTTGCCTTCCCGTAAGCTGCTGCCCCTAGACACACTTTTCCTTCGTCTTGTTACTTCCCTAAAAATTTACCATTCTTTGTTGAAAATGCTTTACAAACTGGAAATCATATTGTTTTGAAAATTATTTATTCACTGGGTATCTCTCATGTGTATATATGAAATATACATGTCAATAAACTTCTGTTTCTCTCTGGTTAATCTGCCTTTTGTTACAGGGGTCTGTTCTAATTAAGAACTCATGAGAGTTGAAAAAACTTCTTTTTCTTCCCCTATATATGCAGATTATTAATATATATAAAGCTAATATATGTAAAGAGTACAGCATGGTATCTGGCATATAAAATTGCTCCATAGGAAGTAGCTATTGTCATCTTTTATCTGTAATTTTCACAACCTTACATGTGCTAAAATTCACTAGGAAGGTTTATTAACGTATAGGAACCTGGGTTCCTTTCCCTCCACAATGCTAACTCGGTGAAACAGGGGTAGAACCAAGATTCTGCATTTTTAGCAAATAACCTAGTGCTATTAGTGTGAGTAGTTCATGGATCACATTTAGTAGAGAAATGTTGATCTTGGACATGCAGAATCCCAGAAGTCCCCTCCTCTGACCCTATGTCTCTCTCTTGGGTCTATGAAACAAGCATTCACTGGGATAAATGATCACTCTTAAACTTAATGCTACATTTTCCCTTCTTAGGACTTAGCTTATGCAGTTATTTACTAAGATTAGGTTAGTGAATTTTAACTGTATCACAGCATTCTTTGCCATGTTATATTTTGACGGGGGGTGGTTGAGACAGTGCCTCATTCTTTCTCCCAGGCTAGAGTGCAGTGGTGTCATCATAGCTCACAGCAACCTCAAATTCTTGGGTTCAAGGGATTCTCCTGCCTTAGCCTACTGAGTGGCTGGGACTACAGGTACCTCCCATCACACCCAACTAATTTTTCTGGGATTTTTTAGAGATGGGGTCTTGCTCTTGTTCAGGCTGGTCTCAAACTCCCGACTTCAAGTGTTCCTCCTACCTCAACCTCCCAAAGTGCTACAGGTGTGAGCCACCATGCCTGACTATTTTGATGCTCTTACAATCATTAATTCTTTGAAATTACAAACTAATTACTTTAACCTTCAGTCCTCCTTGCTAACTTCTCAATCCGCGCAAATACTAACTTTCTACACGTGGCTAATTTCCTCTGCCACATTTTAAAACTTTCTATTGTGGGTAATCATCCAGTTTCAACAATTATTAACACAAAGCCAACCTTACTTCTCTATTCTCATCAGCAATCACTTCAAAGCAAATCCAAGTAATCTTAATTCAAGTATACATCTTTCTTCTTCTAAGAGATAAGACTTTTTCATTTTAACATAACCACAATTCCTTATAGAAAAAACCTCCAATAATTCCTTAACATCTACTACGTTTTAGCATTATTATTTTCCCAATTGTTTCTTAAATGATTTTTCTACCTTCATTTGTTATTGATTTTTTTCTTACTTCACAGCCAAATTTTAGAGTTGTCCCAGACTAAGTCCAGCTCCTCCCTCCTTTAGGGTCTTTTTTTCCTACTATTTCCTATGCCCAAAGATGCAATTCTCCTGGCTGGCTCCATCTAATCCAGTAATTCATTTTGCTATCCTTTTATTGGAGACAGGGCCTTGCTCTGTTGCCTAGGGTATAGTGCAGTAGCATGCTTGAAGCTCACTGCAACCTCAAACTCCTGAATCCAAGCAATCCTCCTGCCTCAAGTCTCTCAAGGATCTGGAACCACAGGCATACACTAGCATGCCTGGCTAATTCTTCTTCTTCTTTTTTTTTTTTTTTTTGTAGAGAAAGGGCCTTCTATGCTACTCAGCCTGGTCTTGAACTTCTGGCTTCAAGTGATCCTCCCACCTCAGCTTCTAAAAGTGCTAGGATTACAGGAATAAGCTGCTGTGCTGGACTCATTTTTGCTTACTTCTAATTGAAATTATGAATGGAGGTATTAAATAAAATTCATAGAAAGCCATTGGTTTGGATTGAGCTCCAGTACTAGGCCCAACAAATTAAACCAAAATGGAGTCACTCACGGTGAAGTTCCATGTCACTAAACTGAAACTAAGTTGTTTACTTGACCTGAGAATTTGGGCTGACAGATAATAACCAAATGCCAGTTTTAGCCAGCATGATAAGAAAATCCCCTCTACTTTAACCTTTATATATATATATATATATATATATATATATAGTTTGTTTGTTTGTTTTGCAGTTTTTAGCCAGGGCTGGGTTTGAATCCGCCACGTCTGGCATATGGGGGGGTGCCCTACTCCTTTGAGCCACAGGTACCACCCACTTTTATATATTTATTTTATTTTATTTTTGCAGCTGTTGGCCGGGGCTGAGTTTGAACCCACCACCTCTGGTATATAGGGCTGGCGCCCTACTCCTTTGAGCCACAGGCGCCGCCCTGCTTTAACCTTTATAGGGAAATTAACTTTGGAACAACCAATGTTCTATTGACTATTTCTGCTTTCTTCAGCCCTTTTCTGTCTATAAAACCAATCTCCTCTGCTTGGCTCATTTGAGTATTCTTTTTTTTTTTTTTGCAGTTTTTGGCCGGGGCTGGGTTTGAACCTGCTACCTCCGGCATATGGGGCTGGCACCCTACTCCTTTGAGCCACAGGCGCTGCCTTTCTTTCTTTCTTTTTTTGAGACAGAGTTTCACTTTGTCACACCCCCCCTTTTTTTTTTTTTGAGACAGAGTTTCACTTTGAGTACTATAGCATCATAGCTCACAGCAACATCAAACTCTTGGGCTCAAGTGATTCTCTTGCCTCGGCCTCCTGAATAGCTGCTATAGGCGCCAGCCACAATGCCCTGCTGGGCTCAACTGAATATTCATTCTATTTTATTCTACTTTACAGAATAAGGTATTCCCCAATTCTAGAATTGAAAATAAAAGCCAATTGAGATCCTTACACTAAATTTATTAGTTTTTGCTTCATTTTGGTTTTTAGAGACAAGGTTTACTCTGTCACCCAGGCTAAAAAGCAGTGGCATGATCTTAGCTCACTGTAGCCTCAAACTCCTGGGCTCAAGCCATCATTCTGCCTCAGCCTCCTAAGTAGCTGGAACTACAGGTCCATGCCACCATGGCCCAGGTATGTAATTTTATCTTTTGACAGAGACAATAAATCACCCGTAGTACTAGAAGTAAACTGACTTCATTGCCAACAAATATCACACTACGAATATGAAATAAGAAAATAGCACATTATAGCAGTTACAGAAATCTTGATTTATTGCTTATATTCATCTATTTGAAATTACAGTCGTTTCTGGATCTTGGCATTTAATGTGTTAATAGCTACATTACTATATTACAGATGTATTTTTTTCAATATTTGGTAGGTATTTCAATGTAACAGATTTCCATTATAATAATTCAAATTCAGGCTAGAGCACAATGGAATGATCTCATCCTCTTGAGCTCAAGCGATCCTTCTGCCTCAGCCTCCCAAATGAAGACTACAGGCAAATACTTCCATACCGGGACAATTTTTTAATTTTTTTGATGAGACAGGGTCTGATTATGCTGTCCAAGCTGGTCTCGAACTCCTCTGTTCTCAAACAATCCTTCCACTTCAGCCTCCCAAACTGCTGAGATTACAGGTGTGAGCCACCATGCCCAGCCTTCTATGTATTTTAAGAGGATCATCATAGCTCTCCATTGGACAGCCAAAGGGATCCAGCCAAAGGGATCCATGGCAAAAAAAAAGATTACAAATTCTGGTCATCCTTCAGACCTCATTTCAAATAACCTTTCAGGGAGCCTTTTCTTTTTTCCTTTTTTTTTTATTAGTGTAGTTTTTTTTTTTTTTTTTTTGCTCATATGCCATGAAAAGACCAGAAAAGTAACATGAATTGCTTTTATAAAACACTTCTAATATTGCTAAGAAGCAGGCCCATTAATAGACAAATAGAAAAGAACATGCCAACATTATTGTCTATTTGTAGAATAATAAATAGGCAATTACTTTAACATACTCATATCAGCATTGAGTTTTGGAAAACAGCTGCTTTGTGGTAAATGGTCCAAGAATGCATTTCAAAACACCTAGTTTAAAGCAACACTCTTTCCAAGGTACCCCGGTAATTTCTCTTAAAATGTAACACAGTAAAAATCAACTAAATTGTTTGTTATTGTCATCCTCTTTCTAAGAAGGGAAGGCTCTTGTATATCTAGTCCATTTCTTATACACAGTAGGAACTAGAAAATCTTTGGCTAACTGGCAATTTCTAGATCTTTATTCACAACAGCTTATTGTGCTCAGCCTCAGAACTCAGACTGCCAAATGAGATTTAATTGAAAGGTTTTGAGAAGGGTTTTCGTAACAGTGCTCTTGAGAAAAGAGCCTTCTCTCTCCCTTCTCTGTATTTATTCCCGTGGCACCAATACCCCCCACTAATCTGAAGGGAAGACATTTACAATTCCTACCAGCTACTATATGGATCCCAAGTTATTGCTCCCTTTTAAAGGTATAAGGTTCAAATTATGGTTGTGGCCAAGATATAGAGAACAAGTCAATATGTAAACAAAGTATAAAGAGGTCAAATTTTTTTTGTAGTTTTTGGCAGGGGCTGGGTTTGAACCTGCCACCTCTGGCATATGGGGTCGGCGCCCTACTCCTTTGAGCCACAGGTGTCACCCCAAAGAGGTCATTTTTTTAAACAAAAGAAAGTTCCTCTTGTTTAATATACAAAAACCTGTGATAGAAAACACAGTGAAACCATTTAAGAACTTGTGATATTTTGGCCTTAGAATACCTGGCTTTAAGGATGATCTAAACAATGGCAGAGAGCCTATTTTCAAATGGTAAGAGTTGGGCGGCGCCTGTGGCTCAGTCGGTAGGGCACCAGCCCCATATACCGAGGGTGGTGGGTTCAAACCCGGCCCCGGCCAAACTGCAACCAAAAAATAGCTGGGCATTGTGGCGGGCGCCTGTAGTCCCAGCTACTCGGGAGGCTGAGGCAAGAGAATCGCTTAAGCCCAGGAGTTGGAGGTTACTGTGAGCTGGGTGAGGCCACGGCACTCTACCGAGGGCCATAAAGTGAGACTCTGTCTCTACAAAAAGCAAAACAAAACAAAAAAAAAACAAATGGTAAGAGTTTAATCTTATTATATTAAATCAAAACTAATCAGAAAAACCATTCACTTCTCTAAGAATTGGTTACAGGATTCCTATGAAGAAGTCTGATTAAATTGATCAGGAACTTAAAAGAAAAATTATTACATCTCTAAGCAAGTGCTAACATAAGGCAAGACATATATCTCTGTGTAGTCAGATACTGTGCATTAAGGCTTGGTCTCTAAAACTTCTAGTGTTTTTCTTTTTCTTTTTTTCCCTGAATCTAGAAGGAAAGTGGTTGGCTAATTTCCTACCATTCATCTCAAGGTATAGGTATGATTCTGATGGTTCTCTGGTTTTCTCTTTGATACACAGCCTCAAACGAATCTGACTGCTATATTAAACAGCAGAAAGAGAAGGGAAACATAGGGTGACAGAAATGTGGGCAAAAATGTCAATTTATAGCAAAAGTATCTAAGTTGAAATGTCTAGGAATATATACGTAGAATGTCACCTCAACTGTGAGTACAAGGTTCAGGTTTTACACAAAAACTATAAACAGGCCACCCAGAAACTGAAGCAAATCTTTAGAAAACAAAGGCTAGCAGATCATATTAACACCTATTTCCAACTGGAATGCAGGAAAAGACATACAACCCAATCTAAAAACACATAAGAAATTAAATGGAAATTTGGCTGTTAAGCAGTGTTGGGATTATCCTCAAATTAAGGATTATAGCCTAAATCCTCTGAATTTAGTTCATCAAAATGAACTTCCACAGTAGTGAAGAAATATTTCCTATTACCTTTGAAAAAATCTTTCTCCTGATTAAAGTAATATATTTCTGCTGCAGGAAATTTAGAGGAGGAAAAAAGCATGATTATGAAAAAAAGACCTATAATCCCACTATTAAATGCTTAGATTGTTTTTAAGATCTACTTTCCAGTAATCCAAGAGGATTTTTTTCCAGAATTAAGATTTTTTTCATGACTGTAGTTAACAATAATTTATTGTATATTTCAAAATAACTAGGAAAGAAGATTAGGAATGTTTCCACCATAGAGAAATGGTAAATGTTTGAGGGTGATAGATATCCCAGTTACCCAGATTTGATCATTATACATTGTCATGCGTGCATCAAAATTTCACATCACTTTTATGCACATAAATACATACAATGGTTATGTATCCATAAAATTTTAAAGATTCTTTCATTATTAAAATTTTTAAAACATGGGTATACATCCATAATCTCATCTCTTCAGAACAGCCCTGTACCAAAGTAGTACAAGCACTCATCACCATTCTCTAGAGGAGCAAACAGGATTTGAGGGGTAATTTACATGCCTAAATTCTCTAGCTATTTGCAAATAAAATTGAGGGCTTAAACTGGAATCTCCTAACACAAAGGTAAGAGTGCTTTTTACCTTCTTTAAAAATCTCCAGAGAGGGAAACACATAGTTTAGGAATTCCTGGGAGAGCTTTGTGAAGTGCTTATGCTCTTTTAGAAACTGATTTTAACAAGTATTTACCAATTACCTACTATTTGCAGAAGACCACAAACACAGGAATAATCTTCAAGTTGCAACAGGAAATGAGAGGAAAGTAGAATAAAACAAATCAAGAAATAAGTATAATACATTATAGAGTACTGAGAAATGTAGTAAGAGCAGCAAAAATGTTTTAAAACTTCCAGAAGGCACAGACTCTGGAAAGAAAAGATGCCTTGAGCAGTCGGCACAACTGGGGGGATAGTGCAAGTGTCTAAGCACAGGCGTAACAAACACACAAGGCTGCAGGCTGATTACATGATCGTAGGAAAGTGTAAGTGAATCCAATTGTGTCTGATGGTGTCAGATCTCATTACTCTCCGCACCTTTTCTCCCCTTCTCCTTTCCCTCATCAAGGAGAGGAAAAACTTACTCCAGAGTGACTCTTAAAAAATTAGGAGTTCAAATTAGCACTGATAAGAAGTAAGGCTACAGGCTTCTCTGAAGCCAACAGAAGCATTACTTTCAATAGCTTATTTAATCTTTTTTTAACCTTAAAAACAATGTTTACCAAAAATATTGATTAATATTTATGAGGAGTATTTGAAACCCACTAACATTCTTTGAAAGAACACCTGTGGTTCTACTTGCAAAATACCCTTTGGTAGTGTCCTAGTTGTCTGTTTTCATAATAAGTCAGAGTTAAATTTCTCTGGGTGGTAAGAGTTGATTTTTTGATTTTCAACTCTTTATATTTTTCTAAATTAAAAAAGTGATTATGTATTACTTTCCTAGTCAGGAAAACTCCCCAATAAGTGCTGTAAAGAGTTAGTTTAAAACTTTTACAAGTGATTGACAACTGCAACAAAAAAATAGTCGGCGTTGTGGCGGGCACCTGTAGTCCCAGCTACTTGGGAGGCTGAGGCAAGAGAATAGCTTGAGCCCAAAGAGTTTGAGATTGCTGTGAGCCGTGATGCCACTGCACTCTACCCAGGGTGACAGCTTGAGACTGTCTCCAAAAACATAAATAAATAAATTAAATAAAAAAGACAGGGTCTCCCTGTGCTACCCAGGTTGGTCTTTTTTTTTTTTCTTTTGAGACAGAGTCTCAAGCTGTCACCCTGGGTAGAGTGCTACAATGTCACAGCTCACAGCAACCTCAAACTCTTGGGCTTAAGCAATTCTCTTGCCTGAGCCTCAGAAGTAGCTGGGACTACAGGCACCAGCCACAACACCCAGCTATTTTGTTGTTGTTGTTGCAGTTGTCATTGTTGTTTTTAGCAGGCCCAGGCTGGGTTCCAACCCGCCAACCCTAGTGTATGTGGCCAGCACCCTAGCCACTGAGCTAAGGGCACCACCCCAGGTTGGTCTTGAACTCCTTGACTCAAGCAATCCTTCTACCTTACCCTCCAAAGTAGCTGGGATTACAGGTACATGCCACTATGCCCAGGTCCTAAAAGTTACAATTTGTATAAGCATGATTGGGTCTAAGGCAAGGACTATTTAATTCTACTTGTTTGAATTCCCAGCACCTGTTTCAGTAAATAATCAGAGCTTAGGAAGTACTGATTATGATAAACTGCTTCACTGGTCTAGGGTCTTTTACATTTTTCTATGCGTAGACATGAGTCTTTGGTCTACTATATCAATCTGAGGGGCAAGGATTTCTAATTTTTTTTTTTTTTTTTGAGATAGAGTCTCACTTTTTTGCCCAGGTAGAGTGCCCTAGTGTCATAGCTCACAGCAACCTCAAACTTTTAGGCTCAAATGATCGTCTTGCCTCAGCCTCCCAAATAGCTGGGATTACAGGCGCCTGCTATAATGCCTGTCTATTTTTTAGAGATGGGGTCTTGGTCTTTCTCTTGCTCAGGCTGGTGGATCCCTGAGCTCAAGCGATCCACCCATTTTGGCCTCCCAGAGTGGTAGGATTAAAGGCATAAGCAACCACGCCCAGTCAAAATTTCTAATTTAAAATGCAAAGCTTTTTTGTGGGAGGGGGATTGGGCATGGAGATAGGTGTTCTGGAGGGATGGACAACCAGTTAATATCCACAATTATCTTCTTTATAGTTAAGTGGTCTACACATAACTGGACTATTTGAGTGGGACAATGAATAAAAGAGCAGTATCTTCCATTTTAAAGTCTTTGGCATTTTTCATTTTAGTTTGTTACACTAGGCAAAAAGTAATATTTTAAGGAAAAATATCCACCAAAAATATAAATAAATCAAGCTTGTAGAGGGAGAAATAAACATGTATTTTATAATTAATTCTTTGAATGGTGCAAAAAAGTTTAAACACATTATCAAATCAGGTATTATGTATTTTAACTTTTTATCTAAACCCAAGTTTAGGATGGCATTTGGTAATGGGAGGAAAAGAGAAACCATCAAGGAAGGTATAGAGAAGAAACTTCAACATGTGGGAGTTTTCTATCCTAAGCTGGGTAGTGGGTACTTGGGTGTTCATTGTATTATTCTTTTATACTTTTCTGTATATCTTAAATACTACATATTTAAAAAAAAAAAAGACTTATGGCCAGGTGTGGTGGCTCATGCCTATAACCCTAGCACTTCGGGAGGCCAAGGCAGGAGTATTACTTGAAGTCAGGAGATGAAAAAAAAAAAAAACTCCAGAAAAACTCAATGTGATACAGCTTCATTTTGCTTCATGTAATGGCAAATACTGGGCCATTTACTTCTACTACACTCCACCAGGGTGAAGAAAGCAATCTCGTTCATCATAGTAGACTTAAAATGTTGGGAAAGCAGAAACCAACCTCCCCATTTCACTGATGGTTCTTGTTCTCAAAGTCTGTTAGAAATTAAATGCTGCTTCTAACTGCAAGTGTTACTTTAGCAGTATATGACTAGTGTTAACAACAGCAACATGTCACGTCTCAAAATCTAACTCTCCTATTGATTACCTCAATTTCCTGTAACTGCTCCTGATTGGTTGTATACATCTGCTGAAGAGATTCCTCCAATTCTGTATTCCGATCCAGTAATGTCTTTCCAAGCTCAGCAGCAAGTTGGAGATCTAGCACAACAAATGAATCTTAGAATAACAAATGATTTCACTTCAATATTTTATATAACCCAGTCCCTCAAATAAATCCCAATATACATGAATAATTTAAGTCAGATGCCAGTGGAAGGTAGAATGGCACAGAAGAAAACCCGAGTTCTTCATAAAATTCAGTTACACTGGGGCCTTCTAAAGCAGGTATCCTCTTAGGAACTCATAGGATATAAAAAATAGTAATCTTCCTTATGGAGATGTAGTCATTAGTTCAGGAATGGTCATTCAGCATGTTGACTTCTTAAATCATAACTATTTGCTAATGGAATGAACATACACATATCCTGACAGTCTACTTTTTCTGATGGACTCTTAGGCCAAAGTACAGACAAATATTTTAATAATTTCTAAAGTTTCCATGAAGGTGGCTGCTGAGAATACAGCTGACAAAGCAAAGTTTATTGTTACATATCCTGGATTCCTAAGGGTACTAAAATGACTAAACTCACAGAAGAAAAATATATCAGCATCAAGAACATTGCCCCAGGTCTTTTTTCTACATCTCTCATGTCCTTTCGCAAGATGAACAAACCAGAAAAGCAAAGCAGCAATGTGGTTTCTGAGGTAATTACATGTCAGCAGCTCATATTTCCACTTAGCACAGAACCATATTTTGTTTTAAACCTCATTTTCAACTTTCTCTTCGTAGGCATATACACACATAAGATAGGATCTGTTTATATTGTCCTCAATCCAAGAAATGAAAATTTAGTAACAATACAAAAAAGGACACTAGTTGTAACATAGGTATTGAAATCGCACAGTAAATTCTGTACTCTGACCAGGAAGGTCTAAGGTCCAGTTCTGACTACCATTTACCAGAACACTTTCAATATGGTGACTTTAAAAGTCCCCACACTTAGTATGCTTGGTTAGAGAGATGACTGTCCTGTTACTATAAGACTGAAAGTCAAATGAAATAATACACAAACTAAGCCACAATCCACAGGTAAAGTATTACTAGCATTGAATGAGTGTTTTTGTTGCTAGGGACTATGCTAAGCTTTGGCTATAGAATAGTGAATGAAATGGACAAAGTTTCCAGATTGAGGAAGGCAGGCAGCAAGTGAGTAAATTTATAAACTGTGATAAACACCATTCACTCACACATGTACACATTCAATAAAATCAGACACCATTCTATGTACTGGAATGGTGCCTAGGAACCATAAAGAACTTAGATAAGAAAAATTCCTGCCTTCACAGAGCTTATATTTGTGAGACACTATTAAAATTTTGAGACTGTTATGGTCCGTTATTTCACTTCCAAGAAACACAGTCAACAGTGTCCTTTCTGATTTACCCATGCAAGTTTCAACATGGGAGGGTTTCATTTCTTTCCATCCTCATAGATTTTATGTTTCTTGATTTTTATGTATGTGGAAACTTTCATAATGACCCACGTATTCTATAGGGACAGATACTATGACGGAGTGAGACCTTGTCTATTAAAAAAAGCAATAAATATGGAAGAGAAAAAATAAAGCAAGGGAGAGGTATAAGGCAAGTGTGGATGTAGGAGGTTGAAATTTAAGAACATGTGACAAGGGCACCCTTAGCATCAAGATGTGAAGGAACTAAGTGACCCATGTAGATCTTACCTAGGGAAATAGCATTCCAGACAGAAACAAAGCAAGTGCAAAGACCCCAGGAGGACGCATGACTGGAGATGTGTGTGTGTGTGTTGGGGGGATAGTGAAGGGAGTGGGGGCAAGAGTCAAATCAGAGGGATGCCAAGGTTGGCCAACTTGCTCAGGGCCTAAGGAGGTCAAGAGTTTGCTTTTACCCTGAAAGAGAGGGCACCCAGTACACTAGGCTTTAACAGGATTACTCTGACTACTTATGTAAACAGACTGAATGAAACAAAGGTAGAAGCAGAGTGACAAACTTAACTACAATCATCTGGGTGAGAGATGATGGTGGCTTGGAATAGGGTAGCAGATGAATTAGAGGAGAAAGAATTCTGACATGTTTTTAATGTAAAGGATTTGTTGATCACTTTGATACAAAGTATAAGAGAGAAAAGGGGGAAAAACCCTGGATTTGGTGATAATGAACAAAGGGCCCAATTTAGAAAGGGTGGTCACCAGGAAGTTCTAAGGCAACAGTTTAGCTAGACCATGAAGAATAAGGAACTCACTGTGTAAGGGCCAGGAAAGAATCCGGAATATTCTCTACAAATTTACAAGCAGCCAGAATGACAGAAGCATGGGGAGCGAGTGGGAGACATGAAGTGGGAGAAGCAGGTAGGGATCAGACCATATAGGATTTTATAGGCCACAGCAGAGAAATCTAGAATCTTATTCTTTCTAGATACAATGGAAAGCAATTTTAGTTAATAATAAAAATATTTATTATGAAACAGGGAACCTCACTACGTATGATTTTTAAACTTAATTTTTACAGACTGACAAATTTTAATGTCTATTGACAGTAAAACAATCTAGAGTAAGTGGCAACAACTTTTGTTACCTGGTAACCTCCGTTCAAAGTGCATAATTAGTATTTTACTAGATTAGTAGAAACAAAGCAGCAAACCTTATTACACACCACTGCAGATCATTTAAAAGCATTTATACTTATTTTAAAGCTAACACGTTCACTGTATAGATAAGTGCTAAAATACATTTTCTCCAGTGACCTTCTCTCCACCTTGTCTGTTTTTTCCTTGTCTCTTATGGTCTTGTCTGATGTGATTTTGAGATTAACAATACCTATCACTAGCATAACATTAAGAATTTAGTTAACAAGTCTATGAAAAAACATCGTGTGTTCACAAAACACAGAACCTTTACAAAGAGCTCAAAGCATCCAGAAGACATTAGTCTTTATATCTTTGCAGGATATTTAGCCCAGTTTTTCAGATGAGGACAACCTGAAGCACAATGCTGTACACTAACTGGTTCAAATCTACAAGGTGAGTCACAGATAAGACAGAAACTACTAGGTCAACAGGTTCTAACTCTTAATTTCATCACTATTCTTTATTATCTTCATCTGCACAGTATTAACGCTAATGAAAGGGGTATCCACATATTTCTTTGTTTGAGGGAGAGAATACAAATTTTTCCCTAGTTGCAATTACTTAATCTTTTCTACCTATTTTCATAGATGCAATAAGAAACTAACATTCAACTGTTTGGGTTTTTATTGTCACCTCTGCCAGTGAAAGCACATACAACCACTGGCAAGTTCATGTCTTGTTTTCGCCAAATGAAAAAGGAATCATGTATGGCTAAAGATGTGCCAGAAAAAAATTATTTTGTACTCACAGGGTGTATAATGTGTATACAGAGACCCACACAGAAGCCAACACAATGTATTAAAGATAAAGCATAAAAATATTACCTAGATATGACTTAAGTCTCTCTTTCTTAAGGCATAAGGTAGTAATTCCTGACTGAGAAGGATGAGACTCACCAACGTTCTTTTTTTTTTTTTTGGCCGGGGCTGGGTTTGAACCCACCACCTCCGGCATATGGGACCGGCGCCCTACTCCTTGAGCCACAGGCGCCACCCTTCACCAACGTTCTTAACTAGCAAGCAAAGCCTGAGCCAAAACCTCTCCCAGAATCAACAGTGACTTGAGACCATCATCAACCACTCTCATTCGGTAATGAAACTACCTACACTACTTCACAGCAGCCAGGAACGTCTCTCTCGCTCCTACACAAAGAGATGCTGAGCTTAGCACTCTCTAGTAAATAGCAACCAACCAAATAAGAATTTGAGACTTGTCCTTATCTGTCCTTATTTCCAATTAAACAAGGTCCCAATCTGGCTCAGTAACCTGAAGTCTCAGTCTCCTAAATATTTCATAGAATGTTTAGGATACAATTTTAGCAAGTCAAGTCTCAAATAGAAGAAAGTTTCTGTGAAGTCACACTGTAAAATAGGATATTACTTCATCTGTTAGCTTAAAGACACTGGACTTTTTTTGGTCTTAAAAAAAATTTGTTTCCTGTTTTATAGCATCTGGCTTCCATAACCAAAAAGAGCCAAAGGCTGGCAGTAAGCCCAAGAAGGTTTTCTAAATAATTAGTGAAGGTAATAGGAGAATATTGAATGTTCTTTATATTTTTAATTAAGGCACAAAGAAGAGGAAATAATATACTTTTGAAGCCTTGCACACCTGTTCATCTCTACAAGGATAATAATAAGGGTTTTTCATTAAGAGCTTGTCTTTTCTAAATCCTATTGAACTGGCCTGTCTCAGACAGCCGCTAAAAATACCATAGATTTCCTACAGGCTTGAAAATTGCAACATATCAATATCTTCATATGTTTAATTCTTCCACTAATGAATCTTTACAGGTAATAATATTCTATACATATACATATATATATATTTTGAGACAGAGCCTCAAGCTGTCCCCCTGGGTAAAGTGCTGTGGTGTTATAGTTCACAGCAACTTCCAACTCCTGGGCTCAAGCGATTCTCCTGCCTCCACCTCTCAAGTAGCTGGGACTACAGGCGCCCGCCACAACCAACGCCCGGCTATTTTTTGTTGCAGCCATCATTGTTGTTTGGTGGGACTGGGCTGGATTCAAACCCGCCAGCTCAGGTGTATGCGGCTGGTGCCTTAGCCGCTTAAGCCACAGGCGCCAAGCCAATAATATTCTATTTTTAATGTAACTTTTAACTTTAAACAGATACTGGGCAGCGCCTGTGGCTCAAGGAGTAGGGTGCTGGCCCCATGTACCGGAGGTGGCAGGTTCAAACCCGGCCCTAGCCCCGCAAAAAAAAAAAAACAAACAAAGAACCCCCAGATATTCACTCAGCTCTACTCCTTAAGCAAAAAATAGGCAGTAGGAGCTGAGCGACCTTTTTAAAAGGATCTCCTTCCAGAATTTACAAACCATTAAATCCCACTGCTACATGTATTCTATTTTTCCTATTTTACTTCAGTTAAAAAAACAAAACAAAACACAAGGACTTCGTATTCCCATGTTATTATAACTGCAGTCTAGCAGTAATTCAGTAACATCAAGGCTGAAAGCTTTTCCTATTACAAAGTCAAAAGTGTCATTTGGTGACGCTTCTGTTTAAGTCCTGTTGCCAACGTTACTATGATTGGGAAAGCAAAAATCCTGAATATAAACATCAAGAAAAATGATGGTACCAGTTTTAATAGTGCTCTAACCAGTGATTCAGCAAATTAGCTCCATCAAGGAAGATATAATCATCTTGAAAAGAAATGTTAGGACTCTTTAAACTAAGGGTTCTTTGCAGACCTGAATCCTTCTTCTAAGTTTGTACAGCTCACCAAAGGACAATTATAATAGCAGCTGGCCTGAAAGAAAATCCAGTCTCTGAAGTCTTTCCACCTTGTTCACAGGGGCACATTTCAAAGCAAGCCCCATCATTACCTGCACTGAAGGCTCCTGCTGTCCCAGAAAAGATCTTACCCACAGAGATTATTGTCAGTTTTTCTACCATGCCAACCCAGCCCTCTGACAAAGACAGTCTCTTCATCAAAGTGTTTTGTGAAAGCAAAGGGTTTTTCTCCTCCTGCTTACACGCAGCTTTACATGTTTCTAACAAGGTATGAATAGTAGACCAGAGTCTACTAAGGTTAGAATTTTCCAGCAATTTTAATTTTAAAAAGAATGCCCTAGCTAACCTTGACACAAAGATTCAATCTATTTTAATAATGGCTTCCACTGGCAAAGGAAAACTTTTTGTAGTTGTAAGATTTTGAGAACACGATCTTCGAAGTTGTTTTCAACAGCTCTCCTCAACCTTTGCTCTGTAAGTTAATAGCGAGGATGTTTAAAAACGAACAGATGTCTATACATGATAAAATCCCACTGGACTTGCTTAAGCAATCTGTTTAACAGGATGGACCTGCTCCCAAACCAAACATCTGCTAAGGGCCTACAGTGTGTCAGGCACTGTAATGGGCACATACCATGAGGTAGCATTTCCAGGCTTCTCTAATGAACATATTCCTATCAACTCCACGAGAAGAGGAAACCTGCCTATCCTATCATGTGGATAGGCACTGTGGCTCCAGTACCCAGAATACTGACTTAGAGCAGATAGTAAATTCTTGAGAAATGAACATGTTTTAAAATTTGTTAGACATTTAATAGTTCTTTAACATAATTTAGCAAAATTGTCAGAAAGATACCCTTTTATTTACATGGTAGCCTTTGTTCTTTTCCAGGCTATATTCACAATTGTTAGAATTTCGAATATTCTATTCCTATTTCACAGTTGGTTATAACAGAGTTATGTCAAAGTCCACTGCAGTAATGGATGTAAAAGCTCTTTGAAGATCACAAATTTGAAATGCACATTGACAGTAAAGAGGTTCAGACCTGATTTTTTTTTTTTTTTTGAGACAGTGTCAAGCTGTTGCCTTGGGTAAGAGTGCAGTGACGTCATAGCTCACAGCAACCACAAACTCCTGGGCTCAAGCGATCCTCTTGCCTCATTTTTTTAATTTTTAGTAGAGACAGGTTCTTGCTTTTGCTCAGGCTGGTCTCAAACTCGTGAGCTCAAGCAATCCACCTGCCTCGGCCTCCCAGAGTGCTAGGATTATAAGCGTGAGCCACCGCACCTGACCCAGACCTGTTTTTTTAATATTTGTTAATCCTCAACATATGACAACTTCATTGTCATCAGAGGTTAAAGAGAATTCCATGTGCAACCCAGATGACCTCCATTTGCTTCTCAGTAGATTGAAATGTTACAACTGGTTGTTCCTTGGTGCAGTGTGGACTAAGGGTCCCCACAGAAGAGAGCCATGAAAACAGTAATCCCGTGTGAGTACTTCAGTTCAACAGATATATACATTTTTGAGACAGAGTCTTAAGCTGTTGCCCTGGGTAGAATACCATGGCATTATCATTGTTCATAGCAACCTCCAACTCTAGGACTCAAGCAATCCTCTTGCCTCAGTTTTTCTACCCCGTTTCCCTGAAAATAAGACATCTTCCAAAAATAAGACCTACTTACAGGAAAGATAAGACATCCCCTGAAAATAAGACCTAGCGCATCTTTGGGAGCAAACCTTAATATACGACACTGTCTTATTTTCGGGGAAACAGGGTATTTTTAGTACAGACGGAGTCTCGCTATTTCTCAGGCTGGTCTTTAACTCGTGAGCTCAAGCAATAAACCTGTCTCGGCCTCCCAGAGTGCTAGGATTACAGGTGTGAGCCACCGTGCCCAGCTCAATTCAATAAATATTCAAGTCAAGCCTTTAATATGTTCTAAGTTTTATGCTACATGCTGGTAATACAAACAAAGGGCTTGCTCTCTGTCCGTAAAGAGTTCTACCTCTTGGAGGTGCCTGTGGCTCAAAGGAGTAAGTGCCAGCCCCATATGCCAGAGGTGATGGGTTCAAACCCAGCCCCGGCCAAAAACTGCAAAAAAAAAAAAAAAAAAAAAAAAAAAAAGTTATACCTCTTAAATAGAGGAAAGAAAAATACTTAGCTTTGATTATACAAATTGCTTAAATCTTAGGGAAATGTTGCAATTGCAACAGTGGTTGCTTAATAAATCCTGGAGAAAGTATCAAACTAGGCCATCAATCCTTATGGGGAAATCCAAAAACAGGTCTTTTAATACTTCAATGCAGCCGCTAAATAGCTTGCACCATACAAATGTTAATGGTGAACTACCTTTAAGAAGTCACCTTCTTCCCCAAACAAGTGCTTGTTTTATTTTCCTTTTCTACATTTGAGTCATTCAACTTATTCTTTTTTTCCTCAAGCTCAATGTTTAGCATGAACAAGAATCACAATCATTTAATGTTCAACTAAAAAAGAGATGTTAATTTTCATTACAAGTTTAGAGATAAAAGAATTGACTTGCACAAAATTGCAGAAACTGAAGATATCTGGAAAAATTACTGAGCATTATTCAGTGTTCGGTATGGTAGTTTTCGAAAAGGTCTGCTCTAGAGTTTGACGTGGAACCCTAGCTCACCCGACAGTATCCACTTCTACCTCTATAGTTATTGGATTAAATGCGCAACTGTGTGAAGGGCCTACCAAGTTATAAAAGTGTTGCCCAGTTGCACTCCAAACCGAGGGCTGCACTATGGCACTTTACCATTATCCTCTGGAGACATCATCAGCAAGAAACCCAAAGCAGGCCTGTTTTTTATTTATTTATTTATTTTTATTGTTGGGGATTCATTGAGGGTACAATAAGCCAGGTTACACTGATTGCAATTGTTAGGTAAAGTCCCTCTTGCAATCATGCCTTGCCCCCATAAAGTGTGACACACACCAAGGCCCCACCCCCAGCAGGCCTGTTTTTAAAGGAAAGTTAAAGTGGTAGAGGTGCAAGCACCCTCATATCAGTTCATCTGGCATCTAGTGAACTAACGCCCCCCCAGCCCCCACCCCCAAAAAAGCTGTGAACTGGGATGGTAAGGAAGAGATAGGCTTTGGGCAGTGACGACTACTCCTCCCGCTCTGTAGGTTCAAAAACACTTGCTCCCCCACCTAGTTTTGGGCAAGCGGCTTTATCGGTTTAGCCTCTGCTTTCCTCTTCTGGGAAATGGGATAATAAAAGTTACTCTTGTCAGGGGTCTCTGAGACCCTCGAACTGTCCAGTCGGCCAACTCTCTCATATACACTTATGGTGCGGATCGAATTGGAGCAGGTATGCAAGGCGCTTGGTACGGTTCCTGCCACATAGCAAAACCACTACCACCTGCAGCAGCTCACCCTCGGCGCTGGCCATTAAAGGCGCTGTTATGACTCGCCGAGAGACAGCGGGTCAGCTAAGCTGAGCGGCGGCTTTCTCGGCCCTGCCACTTACAGCGGGGCATGCCGATTCGCCCTCTCTGCCTCGGCAGAATGCGCTGAGGATTAAATCAGTTAATCCACAGAAGGCGCTTAAAACGGTCCCAGCCGCGCAGTTAGCACTCAACGTGCGTTAGGGATTATTCCCCGCGCTGCGCATTAGCAGGGCCGCGGGCCCCGCTCACCGGTTTCCTGCGGGCAGGAGGGGCTGGCAGTCCAGCCCCGCCGCCAGGTGAGCCCGACACCTTCCCTGCACCTGCCTGGGAAGAAGCCTCGAGCAAAAGCAACTTTTTTCACTTTCGCACCAGAGGCCTCCTCGGCCGGGCTGCCCGCCTCCCCAGAGAGCGACCTCGCCCTCACCTTGCTGGAGGTCCTGGTGGTCGTACCACGGCTCGTCCTCCTTCATCTCAAACTCTTCCACTAGGTTTTCCGCCAGCATCTCGGCCGGGTCTTCCGGGGGCAGCGGCCCCCGCCGCCGCCTTCCCGCCTCAGCCGCTGCCCCAGGCTCTCCCCCGACCCCTCCGCCCTCAGCCAGAGCCGCCCTGGGGCGGGACGCGCCGCCGCCCAGGCTCCGCCGCGCCGCCTCAGAACAGCACCCGCCGGCCGCCGCGGGAAGCGCGGCCTCCCGACGGCTTGCCGACGGGCCTCGCGCAGCCCAACGGCCTAAACGACCGGTGCCCCGGTAAGCGCCCTAAGCCGGCTCCCAACACAGCAGCCGGGCCCAACGTGGCACTTAGGCAGCACCCTCCCCGATCCGGACTGCGATTCAAACCCCCGGCGGCATCTCGACCAATCGCGAGCGGGCCGCCAGACGAGCGGCAGCCACCTTGTCCAATCGCATCTCTTCTAAGGTCCGCGGCTCGCAGGCAAGCAGCCAATGGAGGTTCCGGAAGAAACAAAGAAGGAGGGGAAAAAACGAAGGGGTGCGGCCGAAGGCCCCGCCCCCTCGCCCGGCTAGGGAATCTTCCAGGAGTGCGTCTGGGGTTCCGGGGTGTGGAGGCGGCGGTGGCTAGTGTGGTGGGTGTCTGTCCAGGCTTTCAGACTGTGGACAGTCACTGCGCGAGCCGGAGGGGCGAGGACTCCTCCAATTAGCAGTAGGCAGTTGTCTTGGGGAGTGCCTGGTGCCGGCGGGAGGCGCGAAGGGTGTCGGAAGCCCGAGGTCGGCTGTCCGGTTGGCTCTTCTCGCATCTTGACTCTCAGATTTGCTCTCGGCGGTGCTGGGAGACTCAGGGCGGATCTGGAGTCTAGGTCTGAGAAAACGCCCCCTGAGTCTTAGCTCCTTTCCTCTTGACAGCTGAGCAATCCGAGCCGCTGGGAATTGTGCTCACGCCCCCTAAAACGGTGGGCGTCAGACCCTTTTGAGAATCTGGGGTGGGGCGGGGCTCAGGAAGCTGACTGCTTCGGGGAAAAATGTGCAAGCTATTCTGGATAAGTTAAACATCTGAGAACATGACGTAGCGCCTGGAGAGGGGAAGCTGCAGCCCTGGCACCTGATGGCCGGCAGGGCAGGGCGCGCCGTCCTCCACAGACAGACAGTACAGTAAATAAGCGCCGTTTAAGCTTCTAGCGCCTTCCTGCAGACAAAGCACGGAAACTCTTAAATAGGGCGACGAACCTGAAGGTCAATGTTCTCAACTTTGACGTAAAGGTAAAAGGCACAGCTGAGAGGAGAAGATAACGTGCCAAGGTCTGTCCAAGGCTGATACAACAAAATAAAGAGGTTTAAGTATATTATTGAAAGAATTTCTGGAACATATGGTAATAAATTACAGAAATTCAGAGAGAGAAGGGGAGTAATATTTAGCCTTGATCTATCTTAGTAGTGAGTCGACAGATAATATACCTTAAATTGATAATTCAATAAATCAATTCCACACCTGTGGAAAGAGCTGCCAGAATTAAATAGGGGAAGTGGTTAACAGTTATCCTGAGGGGAGGGGTGAGTTGGGGCTGTGGACTTGGCTTTTTATTATAAATCCTTCTGTGATCTTATTTTTAAGCCACTTTAACACATTACTGTGATTAAAAAATAAGGGAAATTTTAGGGAAGGCGTTATAGATTCTCAAACTACTTTTGTCTCTCTAAAGACTTGGGTAATTTAGAAGAGGGAAAAAACCTCACATAATTCTTGTGGGTAGTAATGGTAATCTCACAAATCCTTTTCTTCTGAATCCAAGTATGCTAAGGCAAAATGTTACTGATCTACTTTTTATCGCTAGGTTAAAAAGAAGAAATCTAGGTCTCCTATAAATCCTCCACAGCACTAGTTATTAATATTGAGGTAGACATATTAGTCCAGAGTCAAAATAAAATCATTTAAAACCAACTATCTTAATCACTACAAATAGAGCCCTTTGGAAAGAGAGAAAATTGGGCTTAGGGTTTGCTAATGGTGATTTGTGAAAGCTGAAGGGCTAGAATCATGTCCTTGACCATACCACTTATCTGGAAGTTTGAAAATGCTGGCTGTTTGCTCCATGGCAAACAGAAGCTCATTTTAGTTCCAAATAGGAAAAGTGTATTAGAATGTTCTTACTATAGAAAGAGAGAGGGGAAGGAAAGAAAGAAAAAAAGGAAAGAAAGATTGATCTGGAGAATTAAAGTTATTGATAGTTAAAATATCAGCAAAACAAAACACCCCACAAGTTAGTGGGGTGTGTTAGTGGGTTCTTCTTAAGGACACTAAGGAAGTTCTTTTGTCTGGAAAAATTATGAACAAAAATTGCAATGAAAAGGGGGTGTTTTCAGAACTAAATTTGTAGGGTTCTCCATTATTCTTTTAGTCTATTTAATCATAGCTAAAAAGCAATCATAAGTAGCCTCTTTAGCAATATCAATATTTGATTTAGTAGTAGGTTAGTAAATACCTACGTTGACTCTAAAAGGAGGATTGCAGTGTTTGTTTAATAATTCACTGCTATTTTATGCACTCGCCCAGCCTAATGATTACGTTATTTTGCTATTTCTAAAGTCTTCAGCAGAAAACATTTTTTTTTTTTATTCAATCATAGCTGGGTACATTAATGCAATTATGGGGTACCATGCACTGTGCAGAAAACATTTTGAGGTAAAGAAGATAAAGCTTCAGAGATTCTTTTCCTTTTGTTGGAAAGACCTAATGCACTTGTTCTTTTGTGTTTTGTTGCTATGGTAAAAGCATGAAGGAGAGTTTTAGATACTAGTGGTAGTTTTAAAAAAATTTTAAGTGGTGATTTTCAGTATGATACTTACAAAAAAGTATTTACTATGATGAAAGTAATCTAAAGCAAAATATCGATGGGTCCTTTTGCAGAAGGAAGTAAGGAAGATTTTTACTTTGTCCTCAATATATAAAAACAAAAGAGTTCAGACTATAGGTTTTCATAATGCTCTTAAAACCTTATATTAAGTGTAGACAGGCTGAGTACTAAACTCATTCATATTCTTTGAAAAATTTTTGAATTCAACTTGGGGAGCTTATGACCCTTTGCAGAATTCTGAGTATAAATATCTGCCTTCTGACTTAATGATAAGTTTAGAAAGGTGTGGCACACTTCTTGTTTTAGGATCCTGAAATAAAACTAAGGAAAAAAAATGCCTAGATTTTGGTAGGTTAAATTTGTATCTTGGCATTGGCTCTAGTGTCGCCCTTGTTTTTGACTCTCTTAATAACAAAGTGACCTCTAGCCTTAGTCTTTGGTCTCACTTAAGCCAAAAGAAACTCCCTAGAGTGAAGTTTTTTGTTTTTGAGACAGTCTTACTATGTTGTCCTTGGTGGAGTGTCATGGCGTCACAGCTCACAGCAACCTCAAACTCTTGGGCTGAAGTGATTCTCTTACCTTAGCCTCCCAAGTAGCTGGGACTACAGGCACCCGCCACAACACCCGGCTATTTTTTTGTTGCAGTTGTTTAGCTGGCTCAGACCAGGTTCGAAACCACCACCCTCGGTGTGTATGTGGTCGGGGCCGCAACCACCCACAGCGAAGTTTTTACTAGTAGTTCCTAGCTTTTTCAAATCTGAGAGTTACCTTTTAAAGACAAAAATGTTGGCTGACCTCCATGGAATAGTACTTGTGCTGTTCAAGTGCATAATGATGAAAAAATCAGATTTGCATATTATTGCGGCAGAATCTAAAAACATTTTGACATATGTAGGCAAAAATATGCTTTTATTTTTAAGACAATGCTTGCTGTACGTATTAGTTACATAACCCTTTTTGGTGATTTTAGGGCCCTACCAGAAGATTATATTATATTAAATAATCTGATAATTTGAGCCAAATGCCTACTTCCCCCTCTGACTTACCCTCTCTTTCCGTAAGAAGAAATTTGGCAGTATACACCGAAATGTCTGTTTATTTCTGTTCCTGAATCCCCATAGTTAAAGCAGAGGCCCAAGAATCATCCAAGGAAACATCCCTCAAGTTATTGAAATATTTGTGTTTTCTGATTAAGAATGTGGAGACGTGGTCAAATATTCAGTAAGCCAGGGATAAAACAGAAATACCATTGTGTTCTCTTAAAACTATAATCAAGATTTAAAGGAGGATAACTCTATGCCTACGTCTTGCTTGGTTAGCCTTTTTCTGTTTTCTAGTTGTGTAAATCAAAAGGTAAAACAATAGGTTAGCTTTAGGAGGGCCTGTGCATCAGAGCAAGGATCAGAATGTGTTATTTCTATACCCATTTTACATATGTCCTTTGAGTCAAAGCTACATTACCTATCAGAAGAAGATCATGAATCTTTAAATGCAAGCTTATACTACTGAATGGACAAGTTTATAATAAGATGAAGGGCTCGCTTCTGTATCTTCTCTCTGACTTTAGCAAAAGGCTGTCACTTCCTTGTTTTTCTATGGCACCCTCCCAAGTAGGGAGGATAAGAATGCTACAAACATATTTCCCTGGCCACTACTTAAGCATGTCCAAACTTTTGGGTAAATCCCACTTTGTAAGTTAGAAGATACAATAAAAATATAAGTGGATTTGCACTCCATGCAAATTAAGGTTCCTGGCAATATCTCAAAAATTACTGAGTGAGGCTGGGTGGGGCGGCTCACACCTGTAATCCCAGCACTTGGGAGGCTGAAGCAGGTGGATTGCCTGAGCTCACAGGTTCAAGACCAGTCTAAGCAAGAGTGAGATCCCCATCTCTAAAAAAATAGCTGGGCATTGTGGCAGGTGCCTGTAATCCCAGCTACTTGGGAGGTGTAGGCAAGAGGATCACTTGAATCCAAGAGTTTGAGGTTGCTGTGAGCTAAGACAGCACAGCACTCTACTGAAGGTGACCAAGTAAGACTCTGTTTCAAAAAAAAAAAAAAATACTGAATGGATCTAGTCACAGCTAGTAGTTTTGGACTCTTAATAAACTATAATTAACTAATGTCCCCCAGAATTTTGCCACCCATTACTAATTGTATGCTAACAGCGAATTTAACCTTATTTATTTATTTTTTTTCTAAACAAAGGAAAGAAGAGTTCCTCTGCTTGGAAAATGACACTTTTAAATATCAAACCCATTGCTTGGGCATACTCTATGATAACATTAGGGACTGAAATGCTAAATTCTGTCTTCAGTTTCTACTATGTAAAACTTTTTCTACATCTGTACAAGATTTCAGAAATGGCCTTTTATCAAGCCCAGGTAAGATGGAATGTTTACTAGCTTTTCACGTAGGACAGATCTTCTCCTTCTTCATATCTGTGTGTAATTGTAATTTGCCAAAGAGCTGATTCTTCCAAGATAGTTGTCAAGAAAGGTTACTCATGTCAAAGTTTCTCTATTTGGGGGCCATTTGAGATGTTTAAAAGATTGCCACTTAAGGGTGGTGCCTGTGGCTCAAAGGAGTAGGGTGCCAGCCCCATATGCAGGAGGTGGTGGGTTCAAACCCAGCCCTGGCCAAAAACTGGGGAAAAAAAAAAAAAAAAGATTGCCACTTAAAAGATAAAGGTTTTAGAGTTTAAAGTGTAAGCTTTGGTTATCTGGAAAGTTAACTATGTGCAACAATCAGTATTATTACTAAGATATTTATTGTCTTGAAAATGCCCATTATGTTTACAAATTGTTATAGTAACTTGTGACCAATTAGGTCAGGTTGGATAGAGCTCATGGTTTTAAAACCCTTATATTTAATGTTAGCCATTTATTACTGCCAATAACATACTTATTAGATCTGTTTTGAGTTGATAAACATTGATATTTTAACTTTTCCTATGAAATTATGTAAAACGATGCCGTTGTGTAAACAGGCTGTCTCTCTGCAAAGACATGGCCCTGTGTACCATTGTTAAGAGGCAGATATTCTAGCATAACAATTGAAAGCACAGACTCTGCCATAAGTGTATACTGGTTAGTAGTCTGCAATATGAAAGCACAGACTCTGGAGTCATAGGCCTTGCTTCAGACTCTGGTTGTATTGTTTATCAGCTAGCAAGTTGCTCTCTGGCTCTGTTTTCTCATCTGTAAAGTCAGGAGTGATAATAGTTATTTACGATAATACCTGTCTTGTAGGATTGTTTTTAATATTTGATAAAATAAGCTGGGCGTTGTGGCAGGTACCTGTAGTCCCAGCTACTCGGAAGGCTGAGGCAAAAGATCTCCTGAACCCACGAGTTTGAGGTTGCTGTGAGCTATGATGCCAGGGCACTCTACCAGGGGCAAAAAAGTGATACTCTGTCTCTTAAAAAAAGGACAAGATAAAATAATGCATGGAAAGCACTTATACAATGTCCAAACACAGTATGAATGCACACTGGCTTTTGAGTAGAATTACCTGTTATTAGTATTTCAGGTACTTCAGAAAACAATGAGCTTTTTTACTCATTAGCATTGGTTACTTCACATAAGCGAAAAAAAAATTCAGGGGTCATTTTTATTTTGTAATTCTGTGTGTTTTTTCTCCCTAGATAATTTTAATGATCTGGAATATTCTTGATGACCTGACTGCGTATTTTCATGACAACTCTAAGGCTGAATGCTGTTCAAATCGTCATGCTTCTATCTTGTATGGTGCCCCTTTATATGCAATGTCCTTCCTGCTTCCTTGGTTCCCTTGGAAATACTATCAAGAAGGTGACTGGCTTAGTGAACTTCACCTGGTGGTATCATTGTGTGCTTTTGATAGCACACTTACCTGAGTTCAGCAAGCCCAGTGTACATTGTTTGCAGAGATTTTCACTAGACATGAAAGTAGGCTTCAGCTTATTAAAATTAACCAAGTGGCATCACTGGTAGCATCCACCAGTATCCTTTTCTGTGGCCTCATCTCTAAAAACATGGAAATTTTGCCCCATTTTCAGGCTGTTGCTATTGTCATTGCCTTTCTTGCTGCTGTCAGCCTTTACACTGGCATGTACCATATGCGACATTTTGAACTTAAAAGAAGCCCTGAGGAAAACCTCTTGGAGAGTAAAGACGATCTTGCATGGACCTCTATCATGTTGTCTGTAAGACAAATCTTGTCCCAAAAAAACTTTTACCTCTTTTTGATAATGAATTTCTTCCAAGTCTTTCATTTAACCTTCCTCAACAACTTCATGATGATCTTTGTGGATGATCTCATTTCCAGGGATGTGCTTTCTTCTTCCCTGGGGAGCATCATGTATGGGGCAGGTTTTATTTGCCCACGGGTATGTGATAATTCTTCATGTATTTTCTTGCAGGGATTAGAGATTTAACTCTTACCTGGGAGAGGAAATTAGAAAATTTATTTGATTGATGGTTGGAAAAAATGACACACGTGTTTTAAGAGACCCAAATACACAGAGGTCCAGATACTATATAAAATTCAGCAGAAACATAATGGAAAAAAACAGATGAAAGAAAAAAGAAAAGAGAACCTAATGAAAGCCAAGCAACCTGATATGTTAAACATTTCTACTTTCGGATCTTGTTCCCTTGAGTTTTTTCATTTAAACCTCAGCAGAGCTGTGGAACAAAATAAATGGCTTCCTATAACCATGTAGTTTTGCTTTGTTCAGGTATTTAAGATTTCGGTTACTGTTATATAGATCAAAGAAAGTTACTTGATCAAGAATTCTATTTTTTTTTTTTTTGAGAAAAGAGTCTTACTTTGCTGCCCTCAGTAGAGTGCTGTGGCGTCACAGCTCACAGCAACCTTCAACCCCTAGGCTTTAGGCAATTCTCTTACCTCAGCCTCCCGAGTAGCTGTGACTACAGGCGTCCACCACAACGCCCAGCTATTTTTGGTTGCAGTTTGGCTGGGGCCATTTCGAATCCACCACCTCTGTATATGGGGCTGGCGCCTACCCACTGAGCCACAGGCGCCACCCTTGATCAAGAATTCTTAGAGCCAGGTTTCAAAACACTTGGCAAAAAGCTGGAGTCCTGGAATTCCAGAGCATTATTAAAATTCCATGGTCATGACCATTACTGTAGAGGGCATGTCCTTTAAAAAAATATATTGGCCCACTGTTTATTATATAATTTGGAGAGCTGGCATATTTTCCTACTTAACCTAAACATACCCCCTAAAAATATGACTTGAGTAGGGCATAGTAGCACACACCTGGAGTCCCAGCTATTCAAGAGGCTGAGGCAAGAGGCTTATTAGAGTTCAGGACTTTGAGTCTAGTCTGGGCAACATAGTAGGACCCTGTCTCTAAAAAAAATAAAAATAAAAATGTGACTTACCTAGCCTATAATATAGATTTCTCCCATTTTCATAATTAAATGATAAGTAAAACATAGTACCTCTACATTTATTCTTGGTGGAATAAATTATTCAATATAGACTAGTTTTTACTATTTACCAACTTCCAAAAATATTTAAAATATTCAAAAATATTTAAACCACTTAAACTAGAAATGGTTCTAAAATGTTTTAAGTGTTGCCAGTTTCTTAAGCAAAATATGTAGGATAGAATTTGTCTTTCTATAAATCTATCTTAGGGTCTCTATGGTTACTGTATATACCATAATAAAAACTCAGAAGTTATTGAGTGCTTACCATGCTATGGACTATTGCCAAGGGCATTGCACACATTGTCTTGTGTAATCCTCATAACAACCTGTTGTGGGAGAGATTCTTATCCTTATAGATGAAGAAAGGGAGGTGCAGAGGCATTTGCCTTTAGAACCATGTTTAAGATTCTCTCTCTAAAATGTACTGTATTTACATCATTTATTTAGCAGAGTATATCAAATGAAATTTCAGTTTGGTTTATCAATATAGTCCCAGCTGTGTGCATGATAAAACAATGCTTCCCTTTCAGAGCCATTTGAGGTTCATCAAGCCATTTGCTCCTAGGTTCAACCCCCAGAATGGGAAGCTGTGCGTGTTTCTGTCTCTGCTTTTTATTTGCTGTCAGATATTAGGCTCTATATACAGGCAGTCCCCAGGTTATGAATGAGATAGGTTCTGTAGGTTTGTTCTTACATTGAATTTGTTTGTAAGTTGGAACAGGTTCATTTACCTATTACCTATAATAGCCTCCATTTGCAAGTGTGAGTCATTTGTCAGTCATATGTTTGTAACTTGGGGATTTACTGTAATACCCTCTGTTCATTAAGTGTGAGTTTTATGTAAGGTGGATGTTTGCATCTCAGAGACTGCCTGTACCTTCTTACTTTAAATTGCAGGGGTCCTCAAACTTTTTAAACAGGGGGCCAGTTCACTGTCCCTCAGACTGTTGGAGGCCCGGACTACAGTTAAAAAAAAAACAAAACTATGAACAAATTCCTATGCACACTGCACATATCTTATTTTGAAGTAAAAAAACAAAACAGGAACAAATACAATCACACCACTGCATGTGGCTTGCAGGCCGTAATTTGAGGACCCCTGCTTTAAATTGTCAGTGTACAGTACTTGCCTATAGTTTCTCCTCCTCACCAAATAAAGCTTGTTAAACTCTTATGTAAAAAAGAGTAGGTAGATTTTTAAAAATAGCTTTGTTGGCTCGGTGCCCATAACACAGTGATTACAGCACTGGCCACATGCACCAGGGCTGGCAGGTTCAAACCCAGCCTGGGCCAGCTAAGCAACAATGACAACTGCAACAAAAAAATAGCCACTTAAGCCCAAGAGTTTGAGGTTGCTGTGAGCTGTGACACCATGGAATTCTACCCAGGGCAACATAGACTCTGTCTCAAAAAAAATAAATAAATAAATAGCTTTGTTGAGATATGATACATACACCATACAATTCAATCATTTAAAGTATACAATCCAGTGTATTTTAATATATTCACAGGGTCATGCAACCAGCATCATTATCCATTTTAGAACATTTTCATTATCCCCACAAAAAATCAGTCCCCACTCCATTCTCCATTCAGCCCCTGGTAACCACTTAATCTATTTTCTGTTTCTATGGATTTACTTACGCTGGACTTTCATACAAATGGAATCAGATAATATATGGTCTTTTGTGACTGGCTTCTTTCACCTAGCATGTTTTTTTTAGCATATGCAGTTTGATTTACATTTGGCACCTTTTTAAAGTTTATCCGTGTTGTAGCAAGTATGAGTACTTCATTTCATTTGATGACCTAATAAGGTTCCATTGAATGGTTCTACCACATTTTGTTTATCTGTTCATCAGTTGATGGATGTTTGGGTTGTCTCCACTTTTTGGCTATAAATGACTAATGATATTATGAACATTAATGTACAAGTTTTTGCACAGACATATATTTTCTTTTCATTTTCATTGTACATCTGTGAGTAGAATAGCTGTGTCATATGGCGACTCTGTGCTTCACAATTTGAGATACAGGTACCAAAACAGCAGCACCATTTCACATCCCTACCAATAGTGTAGGGTGGTTCCAGTTTTTCCAAATCTACACCAACATTTATTATCTGTCTTTTTGATTATAGCCATCCTAGCATATGTGAATGACATCTCCTTGTGGTTAGATTTGCATTTCCCTGTTAGTTTATAATGTTGATCATGCTTTTACATGCTATTGACCATTTGTGTATGTTCTTTGGAGAAATGTCCATTCAGCTTATTTGCCCAGTTTTTTTTAATTGCAGCGGTTTCTCTTTTCATCATTCAATTGTAATAATTATTCATATATTTTTGATTCAACCTATTATCAGCTCTATTGTTTGCAACATTGTTCTCTTATTTTATGGGTTGTCTTTTTACTTTCTTGATGAAATTGGGAACTGTGAGTACTCCTATATTGTTCTTCTTTGTAAAGATTACTTTGGCTATTCTCTTGAAAATCCATATAAATTTTAAAATCAGCTTGTCCATTTCTACAAAGAAGTCAGTGGGGATACTAATAGACATTGCATTAAATCTCAGATCTGTTGGGTAATATTGCCATCTTAATGATAAATCTCATGATCCATGAACATAGGATATTTTTTCCATCTACTTATATTTTCAAAAATTTCTTTTAACAATGTTTTGTAGTTAACCCCTTCTTTTGTTAAAAATTTATTCCTAAGTATTTAGATAGACATTCAGTGAAGACCTGATGGGCTTTGCCGAGTAAAGTACCTAAGCTTTACTAAATACATACATGCAGTGATCTTATTTTGGTGGTTTACAAAGATATCTTTTGTTTCTTTTCAGTTTTAAGCCACATTCTGAGCAGAGATCACCAGATAGTCATATTCTGATGAAGAAGCTGCTATGTTTCTGAACGAATCATAACTTCCTTTTTAAAAAAGTTTTATTGCAAAAATAATATTGATTATTGCAAAATTCCATATACTACTACATCACTTCTAATCAAAACTACTACTTACTTCTTATCCTCTTTGTATTTCACTTACTGAGGTTTTAAAATGTAACTATATGTAATTAATTACTCAACCTCTTAGTGCCTCAGTTTCCTCATCTATAAAACAAGAACCAAAATATTATCTACCAAATGGAGTTATTATGAAGATTAAATGAATTGAAACATCCAAAGTAGGCTGGGCACTCTGGGAAGCAGAGGCCGGTGGATTGCCTGAGATCACAGGTTCAAGACAAGCCTGAGCCAGAGTGAGACCTTGGCTCTAAAAATAGCCGGGCATTGTGGTAGCCGCCTGTAGTCCCAGCGACAAGGGAGATTGAGGCAACAGAATTACTTGAGCCCAAGAGTTTGAGGTTGCTGTGAGCTATAATGCCACAGCACCCTACCGAGGGCAACAAAGTGAGACCCTTAAAAAAAATGCAAAGTACTTAAAGCATTTCCTGGCACCAAATAAATACTCTAGAAATGTTAGATCTTATTACATACAACCAATTCAATACAGCAAATGTTTATTAGACTTTCACTGCAAGCATAGCATTGCCTTTGTCTTTCTGTTTTGATTTAGGCTCCTTTGGTGTTGGTTTGCCAACACTTACGTTGGGGACTCTGTTGAATGGGGAGTCCAAGTCCTCAGTTTTAATGTTGAGGCTTTATTTTAGTAAAAGAGAAAGCAATCTTTTCCTTTGTTTCATGATTTTGTAATGCTATTCATCATTGGCTTCTGTCTTATTATATATTGAGGGAGGAATAATAGCTTACAATTATCAGTACCCTATGTGTTGAGGATGGTGCTAGATAAGTAAAAGAAAGAGGTAGGGAGAGAAAGAGAGTTAATAGGTGGGGGAAATACTTCTTAGGTAAAGTAATTTGTCTGTGAACACATAGTTGATAAAAGTGGCAAAGCTTGAATTCAAACGTAGGGAGTAGAGACATTCGATTTCAAAATCTTGCCCTTTCCACTCTGCTTCACATTTCTTATATTATTAACTTCTTTTATTTTATATATTTATGTATTAGAGATCGAGAAGAAGCAGCTTCATTTCAATATGTAGAAATGTGTTACTTTATAATATTATATTTCAGAATACAATTATACTTGCTAGAATGTTTTATCTATGTTTATTTATGTATTTATTTATTTTAGAGATAGGATCTACTTCTGTCACCCAGGCTGGAATGCAGTGGCCCAATCATAGCTTACTGCAGCCCTGAACTCTTAAATTCAAGCAGTTCTCCCACTTCAGTTTCCCAAGAAACTGAGACTATAGGTGCATGTCACCACTCAGATAATTTTTGAAAAAAAGAATTTTTTTTCCCATTTTTATTTTTTTATTGTTGAGGGTACAATAAGCCAGGTTACACTGATTGCATTTGTTAGGTAAAGTCCCTCTGGCAATCCTGTCTTGCCCCCAGAGGGTGTGGCACACACCAAGGCCCCACCCCCTCCCTCCTTCCCTCTCTCTGCTCTTCCTTTCCCCATCCCTCCCTCCTTCTTTCTCTCTCTGCTCTCCCTTTCCCCCACCCCCCCATAACCTTAATTGTCATTACTTGTCCTCATATCAAAATTGAGTACATAGGATTCATGCTTCTCCATTCTTGTGATGCTTTACTAAGAATAATGTCTTCCACTTCCATCCAGGTTAATACGAAGGATGTAAAGTCTCCATTTTTTTAAATAGCTGAATAGTATTCCATGGTATACATATACCATAGCTTGTTAATCCATTCCTGGGTTGGTGGGCATTTAGGCTGTTTCCACATTTTGGCGATTGTAAATTGAGCTGCAATAAACAGTCTAGTACAAGTGTCCTTATGATAAAAGGACTTTTTTCCTTCTGGGTAGATGCCCAGTAATGGGATTGCAGGATCAAACGGGAGGTCTAGCTTGAGTGCTTTATCCATACTTCCTTTCAGAAAGGTTGTACTAGTTTGCAGTCCCACCAGCAGTGTAAAAGTGTTCCCTTCTCTCCACATCCACGCCAGCATCTGCAGTTTTGAGATTTTGTGATGTGGGCCATTCTCACTGGGGTTAGATGGTATCTCAGCGTGGTTTTGATTTGCATTTCTCTAATAGATAGGGATGATGAACATTTTTTCATATGTTTGTTAGCCATTCATCTGTCTTCTTCAGAGAAGGTTCTATTCATGTCTCTTGCCCATTGATATATGGGATTGTTGCTTTTTTCATGTGAATTAATTTGAGTTCCCTATAGATCCTAGTTATCAAGCTTTTGTCTGATTGAAAATATGCAAATATCCTTTCCCATTGTGTAGGTTGTCTCTTTGGTTGTTGTCTCCTTGGCTGTACAGAAGCTTTTTAGTTTAATGAAGTCCCATTTGTTTATTTTTGTTGTTGTTGCGATTGCCATGGCAGTCTTCTTCATGAAGTCTTTCCCCAGGCCAATATCTTCCAGTGTTTTTCCTATGCTTTCTTTGAGGATTTTTATTGTTTCATGCCTTAAATTTAAGTTCTTTATCCATCTTGAATCAATTTTTGTGAGTGGGGAAAGGTATGGGTCCAGTTTCAGTCTTTTACATGTGGATATCCAGTTCTCCCAACACCATTTATTGAATAGGGAGTCTTTCCCCCAAGGTATGTTCTTGTTTGGTTTATCGAAGATTAGGTGGTTATAAGATGTTAGTTTCATTTCTTGGTTTTCTATTCGATTCCAAGTGTCTATGTCTCTATTTTTGTGCCAGTACCATGCTTGACCACTATGGCTTTGTAGTACATAATAAAATCTGGTATGCTGATGCCCCCAGCTTTATTTTTATTACTAAGAACTGCCTTAGCTATACAGGTTTTTTTCTGGTTCCATACAAAACGCAGAATCATATTTTCCAAATCTTGAAAGTACGATGTTGGTATTTTGATAGGAATGGCATTGAATAGGTCGATTGCTTTGGAAAGTATAGACATTTTAACAATGTTGATTCTGCCCATCCATGAGCATGGTGTGTTCTTACATTTGTTAAAATCCTCTGCTATTTCCTTTCTGAGGATTTCATAATTTTCTTTATAGAGGTCCTTCACCTCCTTCGTTAGGTATATTCCTAGGTATTTTATTTTCTTTGAAACTATGGTGAAGGGAGTTATGTCCTTAATTAGCTTCTCATCTTGACTGTTATTGGTGTATACAAAGGCTATTGACTTGTGGACATTGATTTTATATCCTGAGACATTACTCTATTTTTTTGATGACTTCTAGGAGTCTTGTGGTTGAGTCTTTGGGGTTCTCTAAGTATAAGATCATGTCATCAGCAAAGAGGGAGAGTTTGACCTCCTCTGCTCCCATTTGGATTCCCTTTATTTCCTTGTCTTGCCTAATTGTATTGGCTAGAACTTCCAGCACTATGTTGAATAGTAAAGGTGACAGAGGACAACCTTGTCTGGTTCCAGTTCTAAGAGGAAAAGCTTTCAGTTTTACTCCATTTAGTAAAATATTAGCTGTGGGTTTGTCATAGATAGCTTCAATCAGTTTTAGAAATATGCCAGCTATGCCTATACTCTTCAGTGTTCTAATTAGAAAAGGATGCTGGATTTTTTTTTCATTTTTCAGTTTTATTTATTTATTTTATTGAATCATAGCTGTGTACATTGATATGATCATGGGGCATCATTCACTAGCTTCACAGACCATTTGACACACTTTCATCACACTGGTTAACATAGCCTTCCTGGCATTTTCTCAGTTACTGTGCCAAGACACTTACATTCCACATTTACCAAGTTTCACATACACCCTTGTAAGATGCACCGCTGGTGTAATCCCACCAATCCCCTTCCCTCTACCTACTTTCCCTCTCCCTCCCCTCCCTTTCTCCCTTCCCCCTATTCTTAGGTTGTAACTGGGTTATAGCTTTCATGTGAGGGTGCTGGATTTTATCGAATGCTTTTTCTGCATCTATTGAGAGGATCATATGATCTTTATTTTTGCCTCTGTTAATATGGTGGATAACGTTTATGGACTTGCATATGTTAAACCAGCCTTGCATCCCTGGGACGAAACCTACTTGATCATGATGTATGACTTTTTTGATGATAAGCTGTAATCTATTGGCTAGGATTTTGTTGAGAATTTTTACATCTATATTCATGAGTGAGATTGGTCTGGTCTGAAATTCTCCTTTTTGGTTGGGTCTCTTCCTGGTTTTGGTATCAGGGTGATGTTTGCTTCATAGAATGTGTTGGGGAAGATTCCTTCTTTCTCGATTTTTTGGAATAATTTCTGCAATACAGGAATAAGCTCTTCCTTGAAGGTTTGATAGAATTCTGGTGTGAAGCCATATGGACCAGGGCAGTTTTTGGTTGGAAGATTTTTTTTTTTTTTTTTTTTTGCAGTTTTTGTCCAGGGCTGGGTTTGAACCCGCCACCTCCAGCGTATTGGGCCGGCACCCTACCACTTTGAGCCACTGGCGCCGCCCAGGTTGGAAGATTTTTTATTGTTTCTTTAATCTCAGTGCTTGAAATTGGTCTGTTCAGGAGCTCTATTTCTTTCTTGCTAAGTCTAGGGAGAAAGTGTGATTCCAAATATTGATCCATTTCCTTCACATTGTCAAATTTCTGGGCATAGAGTTTCTGGTAGTATTCAGAGATGATCTCTTATATCTCTGTAGGATCAGTTGTTATTTCCCCTTTATCATTTCTGATTGAGGTTACTAGAGATTTTACTAGTCTATTTCTTGTTAGTCTGACCAATGGTTTACCTAATTTATTTTTTCAAAAAACCAACTCCTTGTTTCATTAATTTTCTGAATGATTTTTTTGTTTTCAATTTCATTGATCTCTGATTTGATTTTGGATATTTCTTTTCTTCTACTGACATTAGGTTTAGATTGTTCTTCTTTTTCCAACTCCATAAGATGGCTTGTGAGTTTGTTGATGCGCTCTCTTTCTGTTTTTTGAATGTAGGCATCTAAAGCGATAAATTTTCCTCTCAAAACCACTTTTGCAGTATCCCACAGGTTTTGGTAGCTTGTGTCTTCATTGTTGTTATGCTCAAGGAAGTTAATGATTTCCTGTTTTATTTCTTCCTGCACCCATCTGTTATTCAACAGAAGATTGTTTAATTTCCATGTCTTTGTGTGGGGTCAAACGTTTTTGTTAGAGTTGAGTTCCACCCTTACTGCCTTATGGTCTGAGAAGATACAAGGTAAAATTTCAATTCTTTTGATTCTGTTGATATTTGTTTTGTGTCCCAGGATATGATCAATTTTGGAGAATGTTCCATGGGGTGATGAGAAGAATGTGTATTCTTTATCTTTGGGATGGAGTTTTCTATATGCGTCTATCAAGTACAGTTGTTCTAGGGTCTCATTTAAATCTCTTATATCTTTGTTTAATTTCTGTTTAGAGCATCTGTCCAGCTCTGTAAGAGGAGTGTTAAAGTCCCCTGTTATGATGGTATTATCGGATATCGTATCAGACTGAGTAAGGTCTGTTTCAAGAATCTGGGAGCATTTAAATTGGGTGCATAATATTTAGAATTGAAACGTCTTCCTGTTGTATTTTTCCCTTGACCAATATAAAGTGACCATCTTTGTCTTTTTTGACTTTAGTGGCTTTAAATCCACATGTATCTGAAAATAATATTGCAAGTCCTCTTTTCTTCTGAATTCCATTTGCCTAAAAAATTGTCTTCCAACCCTTGACTTGGAGCTTTAATTTGTCTTTTGAAGCCAGGTGTGTTTCTTGCAGACAGCAAATAGATGGCTTGTGTTTTTTAATCCAGTCAGCCAATCTATGTCTCTTCAGTGGGGAATTCAAGCCATTAACATTTATTAAGATAATTGATAAGTGTGGTAGTGTTCTATTCATCTTATTTTGTGAGAGTCCATTGCTTAGTTTTATCTTTTGCCTCAGTGTGGAGGTTAGGTTCTGTCCTTTAATTTCTGAGTTTTTACTTTGCTGCTGATCCATGGTCATTGTGTAGAACAGGGTGAAGTATTTCCTGTAGAGCTGGTCTTGTTGTGGTGAATTTCCTCAATGTTTGTATATCCATAAATGATTGATTTCTCCATCAATTTTAAAGCTTAGCTTAGCAGGGTACAAAATTCTGAACTGGAAATTGTTCTGTTTAAGTAGATTAAAGGTAGATGACCATTGTCTTCTTGCTTGGAATGTTTCATTAGAAAAGTCTGCAGTCACTCTGATGGATTTGCCCCTGTAGGTCAACTGGTGCTTACTTCTGGCAGCTTGCAGAATCTTTTCTTTTGTCTTGACTTTGGACAGGTTCATCACAATGTGTCTTGGAGAAGCTGGGTTAGAGTTGAGGCAACCTGGGGTCCGATAGCCCTCTGAAAGTAGTGTGTCAGAATCTTTGGTGATATTTGGGAAATTTTCTTTTATAATATTCTCTAGTATGGCTTCAATTCCTCTGGGGTATTCTTCTTCCCCTTCTGGGATTCCTATAACTGGTATGTTGGAATGGTTCATAAGGTCCCATAATTCTGACGGTGAACATTCTGCTTTCTTTCTCTTCTTTTCTGCCTCTTTTACTATCTGAGTTATCTCAAGAACTTTGTCTTCTACCTCTGAAATTCTTTCTTCTGCATGGTCTAACCTGTTGCTGATACTTTCCATTGCATCTTTAAGTTCCCTAATTGACTGCTTCAGTTCCTTTAGCTCTGCTATGTCCTTTCTATGTTCTTCATATTGTTCATCTCTTATTTGATTCTGTTTTTGGATTTCCTTTTGGTTATTTTCCACTTTATTAGCAGTTTCCTTCATTGTTTCCATCATTTCCTTCATTGTTTTCATCATGTGCATTCTAAATTCCCTTTCTGTCATTCCTAACATTTCTTTATAGGTGGAATCCTCTTCAGTAGCTACCTCATGGTCCCTTGGAGGGGTTGTTCTGAACTGGTTCTTCATGTTGCCTGGAGTTTTCTGCTGATTCTTCCTCATGAGTGATTTCTTTTATCTGTTTCCTTGCCCTAATTTTCCTTTCACTGCCTCTTGCTCTTTAAGTTCCCGTGCCTGTGGACAGTTTTCCACTATTTTTGTCCTCCTCTTGGGGTCCAGAAGTCTCTCGCTGACTCCCTGTATCCTCAAAGGGATGATTATAGGCAGATCCCACCAGCCAAAGATGCCTGGAGTCTTATCTTCCCAGACTCACAGTGCCCAGATTGAAAAAAAAAATTTTTATAGTGACAAGGTATCTTACTATGTTACCTACACTGGTCTTGAACTCCTGTCCTCAAAGTGCTGGGATTACAGGCATGAGCCACCATGCTTGGCCTTGCTGGGGTTTTTGCATATTTTCTCTTATAGAACTCTAAGAAACCATATCAATCACTGAATCATTGTTTTTACTGCTCAGAAAATGAGCTCTTGCTCCTTGAAAGTAGAGAAGCTGGCCAAGTGGCTCAGTGAGTGGGATGCTGGCCCCATATGCCGAGGGTGGCGGCTTCAAACCCGGCCCCGGCCGAACTGCAACAACAACAACAAAAAAATCAGTCAGAGGCAAAAAACCCATATGTTTATTAAAGAATATTTGTATTCTCCTTATATAATTAAAAATTCTCTTCTTATTGTAATGTACTCATGTTTTGTCAATGAAAACTTTTCAGAGCTAAACAATGTGCTTTTTTCTTTAAAACACCTATAATCTGGCTTGGCACCCGTACCTCAGCAGCTAGGGTGCCAGCCACATACACCAGGGCTGGCAGTTCAAACCCTGCCAGGCCTGCCAAACAACAGTGACAACTGCAACTACAACAACAAAAATAGCCTGGCATTGTGGTAGGCGCCTGTAGTTCCAGCTACTTGGGAAGCTGAGGCAAAAGAATTGCTTAAGCCTAAAAGTTTGAGGTTGCTGTGAGCTGTAATGCCAGGACACACTGGTAAAAGGTATATTTCAGACATATTACAGTAGGATAGTGAGTTGTTTATTTATTTATTCAACAAATATTTGGTTCGCCAATTGTATGGTAGGTGAATTCTGAGCTTTAACCCCAAATTTTGGGGGTTAAACTTCAGGGGTTAAATTTGGATTTATTTTTTAGATTTGAGTTGAACCTTTCACATTACCATAAAGCAATTCTGTTTGTTTTTAACTGATAGATTCTTTCATACGGTCAGTTTTAGTAAAATCTCTTTGTGTCAGTGTGAAAATGAAAAGTTAGGAAACCATTTCCTGGTTTCTTCATTTGTTTTATAGTAAATAATTGCTATTTCTTTGTTACTTATGGAATGTTACTACCCATAGTGAATTTTTTTATATATGTGAATAATAGCATCTCTAATCAAAGTAATAGTTGTGTGTTTTAATTGATACTGTAATTCAGAAGCAAATTTATTTATAAATAATTTATAATAATTATAAATTATTTATAATGAGAACGTTTATTTTGTCATCAACAAGAGTAAGCAAGCATAAAGCACGGGGTTCCATCTTCACACACTGCGATTCTGTTTTCATTTCAGTGCCTGGTACTAATACTTACCAGTCAGTCCTGGCTGAAGAAGTTTGGTTACTATAGGGTTATCTTAATCTCTTTTTACCTAGAAGGAACAGCTTCCATTGTCATGTTACTTCTGGGAGGGCCATACTATTACTGTTTGGCTGTTTATCTCACTATTATCATGTAAGTAAATACCAGGTCCAATCTTAGAACACCGTGAATTCCATTCACCCATCAAGGGGTGAAACATCTTTGCGCTGAACTGAGTCTAACGTGTTTCTAGGCAGAGTCAATGCACCGTTTTGCCAGCTGTGTGAATGATACCAGCTTGTTTTTTTTTTAAAGGAGTTAAGTTCATTTTTTTAACCTATTAAGGTGCAATGTTTAGTAAATCCTGCTGCCAAGTATAAGAGATGCTGAGCTTCTGTTTCTCCTACCACCCTTCTTCCTATTTCTGCAACCTCTCCTCCTCCTCCTTTACAAGCACCCACACCTCCCTTCCCACAGGCATCTCAGATTCAGCATATCCTAATCAAGGATCTTGCCTCTCTTAAATCTCTTAAATCTGCTCTTTCGCCATTGTTTCCCATCTTGTGAAATGCCTCTACCATCTCTCTGGTTGCCCAGGGCAGGGACTGAGAAGTTGTCTTTGCCTTCTTTGTCTTCTTTGACACTACTAATTATTAGCAATTTTATCTCCCTAATGTGTCCTGAATTCATGCCTTCTCTGTTCTGTTGCCATCCCTGCAGCTCTGGTCCTCACATCTCTTACGTGGATCTACGTGGCCTCCTCTGTGGTCCCCTTGTGTCTGCTCTGCAGTCCTTCCAACCCCTTCTCCCATATTGCTTCTAGAAGAACATGTCATTCCTTTGCTTAACAATTTTAAGTGGCTTCTCATTGCTTTTGGGATATAGGCAAAATGATGTTCTTTGTTATGTAGGCCCTCTTTATCTCTTCATCTTCATTTTTTGTTACTCCCCCTCCACTTACACTGCACTTTCTGCCATCCAGAAGTACTTTGTAGCTCCTGGTTCAAACACCTGTGTCTAGCAGATGCAGTTCCCAGCTTGGCCCTATTTCCTTCTTGGCTCTCTCCTAGTGTTTCTCAGGCTGCAGCTCAGGTATGTGCTTCAGTGGGAGGCTTTCCTCATCTCAATTAGCTGCCCCTCCTACATGACCTAGTGCCCTGAGTTTATCTCCACTGCAGGGCTTGTGCCTCTGCCTGTGACTGTCAGTGGTCCCCACGGGACTGAGTTTATCATGACTAAGTCTCTTATCACTATGACCCATTACCTACTGCAGGTCTTATAAATAGTCAAGTTCTTGCAAATAGTCCTTAGAAAATGTGTTTTCAGCGGATGAATTAATAAATTCTATTTCAGGTCCCTGCTGGAACAATTTAAGAAAACTTTCATGAAGGTTTGTTTATTTTGAAGTAGTAGAGGATGTAGTAATTAACCTAAAAGATTGAATCTCAATAAATAACTATTTTATAAGTCTGTAAGAGTGGCTTTGGCTACATAATATTTAAATGAAATTTTTTTTTAAGTTCTCTACTTTATTGCCCCCTTGTTTTTTCATTCTACAGAATTTTTGTATGTATGTACAAACATTAAAGTACAAAAAGAAATTTAAAACCCACCAATTGGGCAACAACATGCAAGACGTGAGTCAATAGTTTTTTTCACTTCTTGTATCTTTCTTTATTTTTCTTTTTCAATTCTTTTTTTTCTTTTTGTTTTCACCATACACTGGTTAAATGACATTTTATAGTAATTTTTAGAATGAAGAATTGTCTTCGCTTTTTTATTTACTTAAATCATCCCCCTGATTTTTATTCTCTTATCATTAATTAAAATGCTATATGCCCCTTTCCAGTTCTTAAATTATGCTATCCTGGACATCAAGAGAAAGATTTCTGATGGCATGTTCTATTCTTCAGAGTTTAGTCATAATTTAAATGAGCAGGTATTCATTTAGGCATAAGAAAAAAGCATAAAATTCATTTTTAAAAATCCCAAATGAACATAATTATTTCATTTTAAAAGAGAATTATATTCATAGATATGTAACATTTAAGGAGACAGAAATATAGGCCTAATATGTCTTTTTTTTGTAGTATATTATTTCCTTTTTCTTCTTGAAAACCAAATGTCAACATGTCAACAACTTTCATTTGATTTTTTTAAAAGCTTTGTCTCCCAATTGCAAAATATATATATATATGTTTAATATTTTTTTCCTAGGGTGATTGTGATTTTTTTCCTTGTTTAACCTGCCACTAGCTGACATTTACCAAAGTTCAATCAGCAGTAAGTATATTTATTCAAATATTAGCTACAAACATATTATATGTAGGCTGGACCCATATCTCATCAGAAAAGAGATAGCACAACTCTTCTTTCCTTTCCTGGCTTGTCTTTTTTTTTTCCCTCCTTAGTTCCAAGGTTGTTATCATTGGTTGAAATATAAGACTTTGGTGAATGCATTTGATTTATTTTATATGAAATGATAATTTTAAAAATTATATGGCAGGATTCTTACCAGGAATACATTAAAGTAATAAAAATTTGGGCAGAAAAATTGAGGCATGAATCCCAGTTCTACCATTTACCAGCTGTGTGACTGTAGACAAGTTAATTTGTTTTCCCATCTCTAAAACAGGAGTGGTGATTGTCATGGGGTTTAAATGAAATAATAAGAACACATACTACAGTACAGGACACAAATGGCTCTCATTTAACGAGCAGTTAAGAGCCTAGCTATGTCTTCTTTTTAGATATTAGTTTCTCCATTTAAGAGTTAGGTTCTTTTGGTCCTATAACCCCTAAAAACTAAGGGGCCAATATTTTATAATACTATACTATTATTGTCTGCTTAGGACCAAGGACTTCATAGACAAAAGGTCCTTGATACATATGTACATATACACATATACATACACACATGTAATTTGTGTGTGGTATAGAATCATGCTATTTTTGTCTGTTCCAGGTCATCTCTTCCATCCATGGTTTTTGGCATCAATGCTTTGTTTACCAAACCTGCTCAGTCTTTGGCTCCCATCATGATACTCTGGAGGCTAAACCAGTATGGATATGGAAACTCAAATAGCAGGTAAAGTAAAAAAGCCCTTTGAAATGATGTAAAAGAAATATGAAAGCAAACTCAGCCTTTTACATTAATCACTAAGCAATTATCTTGGACTTTGGATATTATTGGTCATTAACTCATATATCTTGAGTAAGCCATAATAAAAAGTATTAATGTTAAGTGGGAGTATCTTTAAGTACATTCTTTAAATTATTTGCATACTACATATGTCTATTTAATTCCCACTAAGCTACATTTTGATTATTTTATCTAAGTCATTCATTCATTTATTATTTAATTTCACAAATGCTTTTGAGGGCCTGCTATTATCTGCTAGGTACAAAGGTACTGGAATACAAGATGAATAAGAGCCTCTAAGAGGCCTTACAGATTATAAAAAACTGTGGCGAAAGCCGTACCAGAAGTATAATGGGCACTATAGTAATTCAGGGAAGAGATTCCTATCTCTGTCTATCTGGGGTCAGGGAGCACGTCTCAGAAGAGGGGGTTCTTGAGCTGAGTTTTGGATGCTGAGTTGGATTTTTCTCCTGAACATGGAAGAATGTCATTCCAAGTAAGATAACAGCCTGGTAAGAGCTGGAAGCATGAATGAACTCTCATTACGCTATTTGTGTATTGATTTGACAAATATTATTGACAGCCTGCCAAGTAAGTGCTAGGCTGTGTGATGTGGCACTGCTGTGTGAGGTACAGCAGTGAACAAAATAACAGAAATCTCTGCTCTCAAAGAGCTTATATTCTAGTGGGAGGGAGGCAGATGAGAAATCAAATAAGTAAAATACATAGTATGTTGGGAGTGGTGTTATTTCTCTGGTAGAAAAAAAAAATAAAGCAAGAAAGAAAATAGGATAGGGGGAAGCTGCATGTAAAACAGGGTGATGGAGAAGGCCTCACTGAGAAGGTAGACATTTGCTTAAGACCTAAAGGAAAATGGGAGGGAACCATGGAGGCTCTCTGGGGGAAGGGTGTTCCAGCCAGAAGGCACAGCAGGTGCAAAGGCACCGAGGTGCAGGCATTCTAGGTATGGCAAGGAGGCCACTGTGGCTGGAGCAGGGTAAGCAGAAGGGAGGGAGGGGAGATCGTGCAGGGCCTTGCAGCCCTCTTTATTACTTTGATTTCACTGTAAGAGTAATGGCGATGGTGAAGTAGGATGGATTGTTTGACTGGTTCAGCAGACTTTACTTCTTAGAGCAGTTTTAGGTTCACAACGAAGTTGAACAGAAAGCACACAGAGTTCCCATATGCCCCCCTCTCCCACACATGCACAGCCCCCACCATTATTAACCTCCCCCATCTGAGTGGGATACTGTTACAACTGATGTATCCTCACTGACACATCATCATCACCCAGAGTCCATAGTTCACATTAGGGTTTACTCTTGGTGTTATACATTCTGTGGGTTTGGAAAAATGTATGATACATACTTACCATTATAGTATCATAAGGAATAGTTTCATTGCCAGAAATGTCATCTGTGCTCTACCTATTCACCCCTCTCTCCTCACTAACATCTGGCAACCACTGATCTTTCTTTTACTGTCTCCATAGTTTTGCCTTTTCCAGAATGTCTTATAGTTGGAATCATGTATGGCATTTTCAGATTGGCTTCTTTCACTTCATAATACATATTTGTGTTTCCTTTTTCTTTTTTTTTTTTTTTTTGAGACAAAGTCTCACTTTGTCACCCTCAATAGAGTGTTGTGGTGTCACAGCTCACAGCAACCTCAAACTCTTGGGCTTAAGAGATTCTCTTGCCTCAGCCTCCCAAGTAGCTGGGACTACAGGCGCCTGCCACAATGCCCGGCTATTTTTTTGTTGCAGTTTGTCCAGGGCTGGGTTCGAACCTGCCACCCTCGGTATATGGGGCTGGCGCCCTATGACTGAGCCACAGGCGCCACCCGTTTTCTTTTTTATGGCTCCATAGCTCATTACCTTTGGTGCAGAAACAATATTCCATCGTCTGGATATACTACTGTTTATTTATATATTAGTCTACTGGAGGGCATCTTGGTTGCTTCCACGTTGGGGCAGTTATGAATAAATCTGCTGTAAATATCCATGTGCAGGTTTTTGTATGGACATACGTTTTCATTTCACTTAGGTAAATGCCAAGGGGTGTGATGGCTACATCATATGGTAAGGATATGGTAGTTTTGTAAGAAACTGCCAAACTGTCTTCCAAAGTGGCTGTACCATGTTGCACTCCTGCTATCAATGAATGAGAGTTCCTTTTGCTCCATACCAAGCCAGCATTTGGTATTATCAGTGCTTTATATTTTAATCATTATAATAGGTCTGTAGTGGTATCTCATTGTTTTAAATTTGCAATTCCCTAACAGCATATGATGTTTTCACATGGTTATTTGCTATCTTTATACCTTCTTTGGTTAGGTATATGTTTAGGTCTTTTGATGATTTTTAAATCAGGTTGTTCATTTTATTATTATTGAATTTTTAGAGTTCTTATTTTTGATAATAGCGCCCCCCCCCCCTTTTTAGCTATTTATTTAGCAGGCTCAGGCCAGGTTTGAGTCTGCTACATGGAGCTAGTGCTCTAACCACTGAGCTACAGGCGCCCCTCTGATATTTCTTTTGCAAATATTTTCTCCCAGTCTGGAGCTTATCTTCTCATTCTCTTGACAATGCCATTCTTAGAGCAGAAGTTTTAAATTTTAAGTTTAGCTTATCCATTCTTTCTTTCATGGATCATGTCTTTGTTATTATATCTAAAAAACCATCACCATACCCAAGATCAACTAGATTCTCTCCTATCTTATTTTCCAGGAGTTTTTATTGTTTGTTGTTTGTTTGTTTTAAGAAACAGAATCTTGCTATCCCAGGCTGGTGTGTAGGAGCTATATTCATAGGTGCAGTCATAACTCACTGCAGCCTCAAATTCATGGGCTCAAGGCTCTTCCTGTCTTAGCCTCCCGAGTAGCTGAGACTATAGCCCATTCCATCATGCTGGGCTGTGGTCCACTTTCAGTTCATTTTGTGAAGGGTATAAAGTTTAGATCTAGATTCATTGTTTTACACGTGGATGCCTACTATTCCAGCATCATTTCTTGAAAACACTACCTTTTTTCCATTGTATTGCCTTTGTCCCCCTTTGTCAAATATCAGTTGATTATATGTATATTCCTCCTCCCTCCCTTCTGCTTACTCTGCTCCAGAGCATGTGGGCTTATTCTGAGCAGTCTCTTCTGGTCTGTGTTCTATTTGTCTGTTTTCACCAGTACCCCACTTCCTGATTACTGTACCTTTACAGTAAGTCTTGATGATAGGTGGTCAGTCTTCTGACTTTGTTTTTCTCCTTCAATATTGTCTTGGCTGTTCTGAGTCTTTCGTCTCTCTGTAGAAACTTTTTTTTTTATTGTTAAATCATAGCTGTGTACATTAGTGCAATCAAGGGGTACAATGTGCTGGTTTCATATACAATCTGAAATATTCTCATCAAACTGTTCAACGTAGCCTTTATGGCATTTTCTTAGTTATTGTATGTAGACATTTGTATTCTGCCTTTAGTAAGTTTCGCCTGTACCCATTCTAAGATGCACCGTAGGTGTGGCCCCACCCTTTGACCTCCCTCCACAAAAACCTCCCCCCCTCCCTTCCCCTTCCTTGGCCCTTTCCTCAACCATAGAAACTTTTGAATCGGTTTGTCAATATCCATAAAATAATTTGCTGGGATTTTGACTGAATTGAACTAAGTTTATAGATCAAAGAAGAACTGACATATTACAATATTGAGATTTCCTATACACACACAGATTATGTCTCTAGTTAGTTATTTGATTTCCTTTTTAATTTTTATTTATTTTTTTCTTGTAGAGACAGTCTCACGTTATTGCCCTCAGTAGAGTGCCGTGGTATCACAGCTCACAGCAACCTCCAACTCCTGGGCTTAGGTGATTCTCTTGCCTCAGCCTCCCGAGTAGCTGGGACCAGCTAGTTTTTTGCTGTTGCAATTTGGCCGGGGATGGGTTTGAACCCGCCACCCTCGTTATATGGGACCAGCGCCCTACCTACTGAGCCACAGGCGCTCCTGGGCTCAAGCGATTCTCCTGCCTCTGCCTCTCAAGTAGCTGGGATTACAGGCGCCCGCCACAATGCCTGGCTATTTTTTGGTTGCAGCTGTCATTGTTGTTTGGCGAGTCTGGGCTGGATTCGAACCCACCAGCTCAGGTGTACGTAGCTGGCGCCTTAGCCTCTTGAGCCACAGGCGCCGAGCCCTATTTGATTTCTTTACTCACAGTTTATACTTCTCTCCATATGGATCTTGTACATATGTTGTTAGACTTATATACCTGAATATTTTATTTTGGGGAGTGTTACTTGTTTATTGCTGGCATAAAGGAAAGAAATTGACTTTCGAGTATTAATCTTATATTTTGCAAACTTGCTATAATTGGTTATTAGTCCCACTGAGGAAGGTTTTTTTGTTGTCGATTCTTTTAGATTTTCTACATAGCTGAGAAGTTTGTTTTTTAAAAGTTTTTCTTCTTTTTCCTCCATTGTTTTATTATTAACATTTTCAAATATTCAAAATAGGTGAAAAAGTTATACAGCTATGTAGTTTGAATTATTTACATGGTACTATATTTGTTTTATCACATATTCAATGTAGCTTCCTCTATTTATCAATCAGACTATCTTGCTTTTCTCACAACTTTTTATTATAAAAATTTTCAACACAAAAACGAATTAAAAGAAAAGCACAGAGAAAATCCATATACTGACTCCTTAGAGTCAATAGTTGCTGATATTTTGCCATTTTTGCTTTATCTGTATCACCGTGTATGTATATTGTGTTCTCTGAGCCATTTTAAGGTAAATGACAGATATAGTGTATGTCATCCCTGATTATTTACCGTACATCTGCTAGAAATAAAAGCATCTTGACTGGAGAGTTTTGAGCAGAGTAATGACTGGATTTGGCTTACTTGCTTTTTTTTTAGACAGAGTCTTGCTCTGTCACCCAGGCTAGAGCACCACGTCCTCAGCTTAGCTCACAGCAACCTTAAGCCACTGGGCTCAAGTGATCCTTCTGCCTCAGCCTCCCAAGTAGCTGGGACTACAGGTGCCTGCCACAATGCCTGGTTATATATTTTTTCTCTATTTTTAGTAGAGATGGGATCTCACTTTTGCTCCAGGCTGGTCTGGAACTCCTGATCTCAAGCAATCCACCCTCCTTGGCCTCCCAGAGTGCTAGGATACAGGCATGAGCCACCATATCTGGCCTTTAGCTTACTTTTTAACAGCCTCCCCTTGGCTATGTATAAAGCATAGAAGCAGGTCTGGGGGCTGTCACAGGGAACCTCCAGATTAGGGGCATGAATGTCACACGTGATGTGAGCTAGAGGGAGTGAAGGGAGTAAAATTTAAAGGTAATCGGGGTTCTACCCTGGATTTGGAAGGTGTATAGGATTTGGGTCTCACAAACATGATGACTTTCTGACTTTTGTTATATGTACTATTTGTACTCTATGTACTATTTCTGCTCAATATTTTCTTTAAATTTATTTTAGATCCAGGTATAGTGGTTTGTCCTGTAGTCCAGAGATAGTTGGGAGGCTGAGGTTTGAGGAACCCAGGAATTGGAGGCTGCAGTGAGCTATGATCATGCCACTGTACTCCAGCCTGGGTGACAGAGCAAGACCCAAAACAAAACAGACAAAATCAGTAAATAAATAAATTTATTTTAAATTATGACCTTAAAAGAGTTTAACTTTCATAAGCAAAATGATTCACAAAATCATTCACTTGGTGGATTTTAATTTTTCTAACATAATTAAAAAGAACTGGTATGTATCATCTGAAAATCATCGTGTATATTACCAGGGGATTCAGTTGCTGTACTTTGGGAGGGACCACTACAGGTAAAGGGAAGTCACTGAAGATTTTTAGGCAGGAGAAAAAAAATAAACTGAATTTTGTTTTAGAAAAATCTAGTAATGGTATAAAAGAAGAATTAAAAGGGTGTGTGTGTGTGTGTGTGAAAAGTGAACATGTAGTTACTAATTCTACTAGAAGGTAGACAAGAGACAGGGAATCGTAGCACAGAGTGGTAGGTACTATGATAAGAGATATATGTGAAATATGTTGGTGGCTAAAATATAGTCATGTTCACAGGGGAAAAATTGCTTCAGCCAGGTTTCAGGGGAGGCATGATTATTGTAGATGGAGGTCAGAGTACCTGGGGGAAATGACCAGCTCATGCAAAGCAGAGGTATATGAAAAGATCCAGCACTCATCCAACAAATATTTACCAAACATCTACTGTGTACCAGATCCTGTACTAAACCCAAAGAACAAAGAGACAGGGCAGCACCTGTGGCTCAGTGGGTAGGGCACTGGCCCCATATACCAAGGGTGACAGGTTTAAACCCGGCCCTAGCCAACTGCAACAAAAATTAGCTGGGCATTGTGGTGGGTGCCTGTAGTCCCAGCTACTTGGGTGGCGGAAGCAAGAGAATTGCCTAAGCCCAAGAACTGGAGGTTGCTGTGAGCTGTGATGCCATGGCACTCTACCGAGGGCAATAAAGTGAGACTCAGTCTGTACAAAAAGATGAACAAAGAGACAAAAGATGCAGTCCCCGCTGAGTAAGTTCCCAGTCAGTTATAGTAAAAATCCTAATGCTGGGTGTTCAGTGCTATTACAGAAATCCATGTGGACTGTTGAGGGTGTGCACACTGGCCGAGCATATCATCCAGACTAAGTAGCAAAAAAATGATTTTACTGATGAATTTAGAAAATTCATAGTTGCAAAAGGAGTCTGTGCAAGAACAGAGTCATGAGATCATAGGACATGGAGGAATGGCAGATGTTTAAGTAGTAGGGTTTGAGGACCATAGACTTGATCCTAAAAGGAATGGAGAATTATGATTATTAAACTAAGAAATAATATCATATTTGCCTTTTCAAAGATTACCCTGTAGTGTGGAAAATGGTTTGAGGGTTATTAGCCAGATTGCAGGGAAAGAGCAGTTTGAAGGCTGATGAAGAGATTATAAAGTGAAGAATGCTGGTGTGTCCTGAGCTAATGTAGTGTGACCTGGAAGGCAAAAGGAGGTAGACAAGGAAGGGGTGAAGGAGTGAGAATCAACAGAACTTGGTTAGGAGGCACGCCTCCCAGTTGGGTGATTGTCGTTAAGAAATGAGTATCTGAAGGACGTGAATATAGACTGTTCTGGACCACATTTCTTCTGTACAATTTGAAGGAAGTCTTTCTCTGTCTTAGCTTCTTCATCTACTACATGACTGTTTTCCACATGTACCAGGGATGTTGCTTGAAGTCCAAGTAGCACTACAAGTCTCAAGCAGTCTTGTAGTAGAGAACTATGGTAGCTAAGAGGGGACAGGAACTGAATCTGGGGTAGAAAAGACCCAAAGCCCTGTATTTCTTATGAATAGCTTATTCACTGATGGATGTGAATGCAACGGAGGAAGGACAGATGTGTTAACTTGACCCTCTGAATTTTCTTTGTGTGTGTAACAAATAACAACACCCTATGGTTGTCAACCTTACTGCACATTAAAATTACTTGGGAGCTTGAGAAGCCCTGATGCCTAGGTCACACCCTAAACTAGTTAAATCAGAATCTCTGAGGAGTGAGTTCCAGGCATCTGAATTTTTTTTTTTTTGCCTCAGTTTTTTATTTTTATTTTTTCTTTATTTAATTTTTTGGAGGCAGGGTCTCACTATGTTACCCTTGGTAGAGTGCTGTGGCGTCACAGCTCACAGCAACCTCAAGCTCTTGGGCTTAAGTGATTCTCTTATCTCAGCCTCTCAAATAGCTGGGACTACAGGTGCCCGCCACAACGCCTGGCTGTTTTGGGGTTGGAATTGTCATTGTTGTTTGGCAGGCCCAGGCTAGATTCGAACCCACCAGCTCCAGTGTATGTGGCTGGCGTCCTTGCTGCTGAGCTTTAGGTGCTGAGCCTCAATTTTTCATTTTTAGTAGAGACAGGGTCTCATTTTTGCTCAGATTGGTCTTGAACTTGTGATCTCAAGCGATCCACCCACCTTGGCCTCCCAGAGTGCTAGGATTACAGGCATGACCCTCTGCGCCTATGCCTGTTTTTGCTAATTTTTCTGTTTTCAGTAGAGATGAGGTCTCACTCTTGCTCAGGCTCATCTTTTTTTCTTGTCTTTTTCTTTCTTTTCTTTTTTTTTATTGTTGGGGATTCATTGATGGTACAAGAAACCAGGTTACATTGATTGCATTTGTTAGGTGTCTTGCCAAAAGGTGCGGCACATACCAAGAACCCACCCCCCTCCCTCCTTCCCTCTCTCTGCTCTTCCTTTCCTTACCCCTCTCTCCTTTTTTCTCTCTCTGCTCTCCACTTCCCCAACCCCCACCATATTCTTAATTGTCATTAATTGTCCTCATATCAAAATTGAGTACATAAGATTCATGCTTCTCCATTCTTGTGATGCTTTACTAAGAATAATGTGTGATTGCAGTACACTGAGCTCCACAGAGACAGCGCCGGGGCAAGTGAGAGTCGGACGGGCACTGGGCGACTCTGTGCCTCGCTGAGGAAAAATAACTAAACGTGGGCACAGGAGATCCGAAGAAGCCGAGAGGCAAAATGTCATCCTATGCATTCTTTGTGCAAACTTGTTGGGAGGAGCACAAGAAGAAGCATCCAGACGCTTCAGTCAACTTCCCAGAGTTTTCTAAGAAGTGCTCAGAGAGGGGGAAGACCATGTCTGCTAAAGAGAAAGGAAGATCTGAAGATACGGCAGAGGCGGACAAGGCCCGTTATGAAAGAGAAATGAAAACCTATATCCCTCCTAAAGGGGAAACAAAAAGAAGGTCAAGGATCCCAATGCACCCAAGAGGCCTCCTTCGGCCTTTCTCTTGTTCTGTTCTGAGTATCGCCCAAAAATCAAAGGAGAACATCCCGGCCTATCCATTGGTGATGTTGCAGAGAAGCTGGGGGAGATGTGGAATAACACTGCTGCGGAGGACAAGCAGCCTGATGAAAAGGAGGCTGCAAAGCTGAAGGAAAAATATGAAAAGGATATTGCTGCAGACCGAGCTAAAGGAAAGCCTGATGCAGTGAAAAAGGGAGTCGTCAAGGCTGAAAAAAGCAAGAAAAAGAAGGAAGAGGAGGAAGAGGAGGAAGATGAAGAGGATGAAGAGGAGGAAGATGAAGAAGATGATGATGAAGATGGTAATGAATAAGTTGGTTCTAGCGCAGTTTTTTTTTTCTTGTCTATAAAGCATTTAACCCCCCTGTACACAACTCACTCCTTTTAAAGAAAAAAATTGAAATGTAAGGCTGTGTAAGATTTGTTTTTAAACTGTACAGTGTCTTTTTTGGTATAGTTAACACACTACCGAATGTGTCTTTAGAAAGCCTTCTCCTGGTGGTATTTTCAATAGCCACTAACCTTGCCTGGTACAGTCTGGGGGTTGTAAATTGGCGTGGAAATTTAAAGCAGGTTCTTGTTGGTGCACAGCACAAATTAGTTATATATGGGGATGGTAGTTTTTTCATCTTCAGTTGTTTCTGATGCAGCTTATATGAAATAATTGTTGTTCTGTTAACTGAATACCACTGTCATTGCAAAAAAAAGTTGCAGCTGTTTTGTTGACATTCTGAATGCTTCTAAGTAAATATAAATTTTTTTATTAGTAAAAAAAAGAAAAAGAATAATGTGTTCCACTTCCAGCCAGGTTAATACAAAGGCTGTAAAGTCTCCATTTTTTTTTAATGGCTGAATAGTATTCCATGGTATACATATACCATAGCTTGTTAATCCATTCCTGGGTTGGTGGGCATTTAGGCTGTTTCCACATTTTTGCAATTGTAAATTGAGCTGCATTTTTTTTCCTTCTGGGTAGATGCCCAGTAATGGGATTGCAGGATTAAATAGGAGGTCTAGCTTGAGTTCTTTGAGGGTTCTCCATAAGGTTGTATTAGTTTTCAGTCCCACCAGCAGTGTAAAAGTGTTCCCTTCTCTCCACATCCACGCCAGCATCCGCAGTTTTGAGATTTTGTGATGTGGGGCCAGGCATCAGAATTTTTTAAAGCTCTCTAGCTTATTCCATTGTGTAGCCAATGTGGGCAATCTAGAGATTTACTTCCTTGGAAACAGAAGCTCTCGAGACCAATTCTTGTTGGCTCAGCCATAAACACGTTGGCAGTCAGACAGACACGTTGGCAAACTAGTCTCATGATGCTCTAAGCATTTTTAGAGGTATAAACTCATACAGCACACTCAAGTATTGTTTATCTTTCTGTGATAATTTAACATTTGGTGTCTGGTGGCCTCACATAGCTAATGCTAATTGGAAAGTGTCTGACTGAAGTCCAGAGTCTTACACTTCGCAGAATATGGTTTGATAATCAGAAAGCACTGTGAGATTCACCAGTGCAAAGAATTTAGCAAAAATGTTTGTTTAAATAAATGTCATACGTGTAAGTTTTCTAATGCCCGATTACTATTTTATGGTTACAGTATGCAAAACTGTATAGCACTGGGCATTATTCTTCTTCCTGCCATTTTCAAAAGATGGTCTTTGATCCCTTGAGAAAGTTTAAAAAATGTTGGTTCTGCACAACAGATTACTTTACTACATTTAATAGAACCATTTGTTTGTTGGTGACCCAGGGATATACTCTCTAGCAAACAGCCAGTAAATATAATGATTGTATTAGTTTTCAGTCCCACCAAATTTGTTGTTAGTGGAGATCTATAACTGGGGTAGTTGGACAAGAAAGCTACATGTAATCTCTTCTAATTATTTGGAATAAAGTACTTCATTTGGTAAAGGTAGAAAGGGGTTATCTTATTATTTTATAAATGCAACTCCTATTAAAAAATTGCAACACAGTCCCACATTTTGCACAAAGAATAAACAATGACAATGAAAATCTAGTACATTGGCTCTCGGCACCTGTAGCTCAAGCAGGTAAGGTGCCAGCCACATACGCCAGAGCTGGCAGGTTCGAAAGCAGCCTGGGCCTGCCAAACAACGACAACTACAACCAAAAAATAGCCAGGCATTGTGGCGGGTGCCTCTAGTCCCAGCTACTTGGGAGGCTGAAGCAAGAGAATCGCTTAAGCCTAGGAGTTGGAGGTTGCTGTGAGCTGTGATGCCACGGCACTCTACCCAGGGTGACAGTTTGAGGCTCTGTCTCAAAAAAAAAAAAAAAAAAAGAAAAAGGAAAGAAAGAAAGAAAGAAAGAAAATCTAGTATATTATAGCAAAAGGGCTACTCCTTCTATTTGACTGATGAAGCATGCTTGCATACTTTTTTCAGCAAATGTTTATGGAGTACTTACTAGGTGTTAACACTGGGCTGTGAGCTGGGATACAAAGAGTTGTAAGACTTTCTGGTCTTAGGAGCTCACATGGTATTAGTAAATTAGGCAGATGGGCAATTCCAGTGCAATGAGTTAAGTCCAGGGTTGAGATAAAGACCATGTGCAGAAGAGCACAAGCTTGGCAATCGGCTACTGGTTACTGGATGCAGCACACTGCATCAATTCCATGTCATAGCACTGTCCTATCCTCCTGGCCAAATTCCTGTTGCTTAATAGGAGATTCTGGAATAGAAAGGTACATTTTTCACTAACAGTAGGAATATGCCAATTTATTAGTTGAATTACACTGTCATCTGGGATGTGTTGAAGGAAATTGTTTTTTTGTTTTGTTTTTGTGTTGTGTTGTTTGTTTTTTTCTGAGGTAGGGTCTTGCTCAGTTACCCAGGCTAGTAGAGTGCAATGGTGTCATCATAGCTCATTGCAACCTCAAACTCTTAGCTCAAGCTATCTTCCAAGTTGCAGGAAATCTAAATGAAATCCACTATTTTAAAAATAGGCTTTTAGATCCTTTTGTGGTTCATAAGTGTGATGATTGGGTTTTCACACTCATGTATGAGATATGCCTCCCTCGAACCCTGTTATAGCATCGGCACATTACATGTCTGACATGAGAAGAAAAGAAAAAATAGCTTTCTATGATCAATCTGCTTTATATACAAGAATATATAAAGCTTCTGCACAGCTAAGGGTACAACAACTAAAGCAAACAGACGGCCTTCAGAATGGGAGAAGATATTTGCATGCTATGACTCTGACAAGAATATTTGTTAAAGTTTTATATGCAGCATCCCTTTTGCTTGTCTGGAAAGTCTCACAATAAACACTTCCAAAATTATACTTGCAAACAAAATTTAGAAAGTGACTCTTCTCTTAATGATATAGCAAACAATATTGTTTTAGACCCCAGCAAAGAAGATCCAAGATGAATTGTTTCAGGATGACAAATTTATAAATGAAGAATAATGCCAAGGTTTGGTCTTTTAAGTTCAATGAAAATATTCTTGATGTTTAATTACATGAAGCTAATTATTACATGCAATCAATTTTAAAACTGCTTTTTGAAAACAAGTGCTTTTTCTTTTTTTTTTTTTTTGGCCGGGGCTGGGTTTGAACCCACCACCTCCGGTATATGGGGCCAGTGCCCTATTCCTTGAGCCACAGGAGCAGCCAACAAGTGCTTTTTCTATTTCCTAAAGCAACAGCCTGAAAGTTCTCAGGCAAGAACCATCTCCTTCATGTGTAATGACTTCTTTTTTCCTATCAAAACTAAATGCGTGGTTTTATGTTCTGTTAAAGATTAGGTTACCCAAGAAGAAATAACTAGTCTTATGTGTTATACTTGGTGCTGGTAGATTTTTCTGTTTCAAAGTATTAATTTTATATCATACTATTGATCCTGCTGTAGCTCTGAAATGCTTATTGTAAATTTCTTCACTAATGTTTTAAGTATGTTTTACATATGAGGCCATCAAAGCATAGAACCTGGAAAAGGAAAAGAATAACTCCTTCTCTGAGGAACTCAAACAGCTTACTACACGGTTACTAGAAGAGCAGAAATAGCTAGCAATTACAACATTCTGTGTAGTCTAAGTCTCCAGTTTTGTACTTAGGTGAAACACAACTCCCCCCTTGCTTAGCACTGTGTATTTGGGAAGATTGGGTTAAAAACATATGCGACATATTACAACTTACAAGGAACAAAAATGTAAGCATATACATTTGTTAGGGTTGCTAGAATGAATTTCAGTATAATCAGTTAGTCTTTGACAAGGTTCTTTAAGTCTTGTTGCTAACTGTAATGAACATGAGCCCTGGTAGCTTTCTAAATGATTAAGAACTTTTTGTTTTTAGAGACAGTCTCACTTTGTCACCCTTGTTGAGTACTGTGCCATTACAGTTCACAGCAACCTCTAGCTCTTGGGCTTAGGTGATTCTCTTGTGTCAGCCTCCCAATATAGCTGGGACTACAGACACCCAGCTATGATTAAGAAAATTTGGCCATCCACGCTGCATTGGCCATGATTAAGGGCTTTTGGAATGGAGCTGTCTATGGAGCCAAAATCCGGGCCCCTCATGCACTGGTCATGACCTTTCTCTTCCAGACTGGCAGCCTCTGGGAGAAGCTTCGGGCCATCCTGCAGGCCATGTACACCCACTCCCGGAACGTGGCCTGCTTTGTGTTTACCTACAAGGGTCTCTGTGCCCTGCAGTCCCATGTGCAGGGCAAGAACTACCAATTTCACTCCTTCCTGGCTGCTTTCATGGGGAGCATCCTGGTGTTTGGGGACAACAACAACATCAACAGCCAGATCTACATGTACCTGTCATCACGTGTCCCGTTTGGCCTGTGCCGCTTAGGTGTGGAGAAGGGCTACTTAAAAAAAAAAAGAAAGGGTGGCGCCTGTGGCTCAAGGAGTAGGGCGCCGGTCCCACATGCCAGAGGTGGCAGGTTCAAACCCAGCCCCGGCCAAAAAAAAAAAAAAAAAAAAAAGAAAAGAAAAAAAAATTTGGCCTAAAAGATTATTACTGAAGCTAACTCGGTTCACTGAGTATGTCAGAAATAGGGCTGACGTAATGTGAAATTTTGACGTAATGTGAAATTTTGTAACGTAAAATTTACGTAATGTAAAATTTGACGTAATGTGAAATTTTGTGGAGGGAATTCTATGCAGTATCTCATAGGACCACAAGAATATATGTTCTCAGTTTTACAGAGGAATTATGAAAGATGATGTTGTTTAACTTCACCAATAGCAGATAGAAGTTAACTATTTTCCCCATAGTTCACTTCCCAGTTTCTTCTGTAAATAAGGTTTAATATTTCATTGCAAAGGGCCCACTTGAGAACAAGATTATGTTGAAAGGAAAAGATAATCAAGTTTAGGTGTTTCTTTTCCTTTTCATTTCTTTTTTTTTTATTGTTGCAGTTTGGCCGGGGTTGGGTTTGAACTCACCACCCTCAGTATATGGGGACAGCACCCTACTCACTGAGCCACAGGCACCATCCCCTTCATTTCTTTATTATTTTTTTAAATTGTAGTAAGACACACATAAAATAAGCCATTTAAAAATGTATGGTTGAATGGCATTAACTACATTCACATTATTACACAACCATCATCACTATTCACCTCCAGAATTTTTTCATCTTACAAAACTGAAATGTTAACCATTAAACGCTAACTCCCCATTCACTCTTCCCCTTCATCCCAGCCACCATCATTCTACTTTCTGTCTCTGTGAATTTGACTACCTTAGGTGCCTCATATAAGTGAAATAATAGGATATTTGTCTTTTTGTGACTGGCTTACTTCACTTAGGATAGTATCTTCAAGGTTCATCCATTGTACAGCATATGTCACAGTTTCTTTCCTAGATAAGGTTGAATAATATTTGTATACCTATGCTCATAGGTATACAAATACATATGAGCATTATTTGTATAACATATGTATACCTTTACAATAATATATGTATACCTATACAACAATGAGATTATTTGTATAATGTATGTATACCTATACAATAATAATACATAGCAGCATTATTCACAATATCCAAAAGATGAAAGCAACCCAAGTATCCATTAATGGATGGATGAATGGATAAATGCAACATATTATACCACGTATACATACAATGGAAATTTAAGAGGGATTTTTTGAGAAGTACTATATTGATAATTTTTCCCATTTAGTCTTTAGGGATGGAAATATTAATATCCTCCAAAGAAAAATAGGTGCATAGGGAGTTAAATCTTTACATAGTAGAATCTTTGCAGTTGACCACCCAAGGGACTATAACAAACTGGTCAATATATGGAGGTGGTCAACATAAGGAACAAGGCCTGCTGTGCTGATATGTACATGTGGTGCATGTCAGGTCTATGGAAATTAGGTCAACTTAAGGATGTGATCATGTAGGGAGGCAGTCAATATGTTTTAATCTCCTAAAACAGGTGTCCTCAAACTTTTTAAACAGGGGGCCAATTCACTGTCCCTCAGACTGTTGGAGGGCTGGACTATAGTTAAAAAAAAACAAAACAAAAAAACTATGAACAAATTCCTATGCACACTGCACATATCTATTTTTAATTTTTTATTTTTTTTATTATTGTTGGGGATTCATTGAGGGTACAATAAGCCAGTTACACTGATTACAATTGTTAGGTAAAGTCCCTCTTGCAATCATGTCTTGCCCCCATAAAGTGTGACACACACCAAGGCCCCACCCCCCTCCCACCATCCCTCTTTCTGCTTCACCCCCCCATAACCTTAATTGTCATTAATTGTCCTCATATCAAGATTGAGTACATAGGATTCATGATTCTCCATTCTTGTGATGCTTTACTAAGAATAATGTCTTCCACTTCCATCCAGGTTAATACGAAGGATGTAAAGTCTCCATTTTTTTTAATGGCTGAATAGTATTCCACGGTATACATATACCACAGCTTGTTAATCCATTCCTGGGTTGGTGGGCATTTAGGCTCTTTCCACATTTTGGCAATTGTAAATTGAGCTGCAATAAACAGTCTAGTACAAGTGTCCTTATGATAAAAGGATTTTTTTCCTTCTGGGTAGATGCCCAGTAATGGGATTGCAGGATCGAATGGGAGGTCTAGGTTGAGTGCTTTGAGGTTTCTCCATACTTCCTTCCAGAAGGGTTGTACTAGTTTGCAGTCCCACCAGCAGTGTGAAAGTGTTCCCTTCTCTCCACATCCACGCCAGCATCTGCAGTTTTGAGATTTTGTGATGTGGGCCATTCTCACTGGGGTTAGATGATATCTCAGGGATGTTTTGATTTGCATTTCTCTAATATATAGAGATGATGAACATTTTTTCATGTGTTTGTTAGCCATTCGTCTGTCGTCTTTAGAGAAAGTTCTATTCATGTCTCTTGCCCATTGATATAAGGGATTGTTGGCTTTTTTCATGTGGATTAATTTGAGTTCTCTATAGAGCCTGGTTATCAAGCTTTTGTCTGATTGAAAATATGCAAATATCCTTTCCCATTGTGTGGGTTGTCTCTTTGCTTTGGTTATTGTCTCCTTAGCTGTACAGAAGCTTTTCAGTTTAATGAAGTCCCATTTGTTTATTTTTGTTGTTGTTGCAATTGCCATGGCAGTCTTCTTCATGAAGTCTTCCCCCAAGCCAATATCTTCCAGTGTTTTTCCTATGCTTTCTTTGAGGATTTTTATTGTTTCATGCCTTAAATTTAAGTCCTTTATCCATCTTGAGTCAATTTTTGTGAGTGGGGAAAGGTGTGGGTCCAGTTTCAGTCTTTTACATGTAGACATCCAGTTCTCCCAACACCATTTATTGAATAGGGAGTCTTTCCCCCAAGGTAAGTTCTTGTTTGGTTTATCGAAGATTAGGTGGTTGTAAGATGTTAGTTTCATTTCTTGGTGTTCAATTCGATTCCAAGTGTCTATGTCTCTGTTTTTGTGCCAATACCATGCTGTCTTGAGCACTATGGCTTTGTAGTACAGACTAAAATCTGCTATGCTGATGCCCCCAGTTTTATTTTTATTACTAAGAACTGCCTTAGCTATACGGGTATTTTTCCGGTTCCATACAAAACGCAGAATCATTTTTTCCAAATATTGAAAGTACGATGTTGGTATTTTGATAGGAATGGCATTGAATAGGTAGATTGCTTTGGGAAGTATAGACATTTTAACAATGTTGATTCTTCCCGTCCATGAGCATGGTATGTTCTTCCATTTGTTAATATCTTCTGCTATTTCCTTTCTGAGGATTTCATAGTTTTCTTTATAGATGTTCTTCACGTCCTTCGTTAGGTATATTCTTAGATATTTCATTTTCTTTGAAACTATGGTGAAGGGAGTGGTGTCCTTAATTAGCTTCTCATCTTGACTGTTATTGGTGTATACAAAGGCTACTGACTTGTGGACATTGATTTTATATCCTGAAACGTTACTGTATTTTTTGATGACTTCTAGGAGTCTTGTGGTTGAGTCTTTGGGATTCTCTAAGTATAAGATCATGTCGTCAGCAAAGAGGGAGAGTTTGACCTCCTCTGCTCCCATTTGGATTCCCTTTATTTCCTTATCTCGCCTAATTGTATTGGCTAGAACTTCCAGCACTACGTTGAATAGTAAAGGTGACAGAGGACAACCTTGTCTGGTTCCAGTTCTAAGAGGAAAAGCTTTCAGTTTTACTCCATTCAGTAAAATATTAGCTGCGGGTTTGTCATAGATAGCTTCTATCAGTTTTAGAAAAGTGCCACCTATGCCTATACTCTTCAGTGTTCTAATTAGAAAAGGATGCTGGATTTTATCAAATGCTTTTTCTGCATCTATTGAGAGGATCGTGTGATCTTTATTTTTGCCTCTGTTAATATGGTGGATAACATTTATGGACTTGCGTATGTTAAACCAGCCTTGCATCCCTGGGATGAAGCCTACTTGATCATGATGAATGACTTTTTTGATGATAAGCTGTAATCTATTGGCTAGGATTTTGTTGAGAATTTTTGCATTTATATTCATGAGTGAGATTGGTCTGAAATTTTCCTTTTTGTTTGGGTCTTTTCCTGGTTTTGGTATCAGGGTGATGTTTGCTTCATAGAATGAGGGGAAGATTCCTTCTTCCTCAATTTTTTGGAATAATTTCTGCAGTACAGGAATAAGCTCTTCCTTGAAGGTTTGATAGAATTCTGGAGTGAAGCCATCTGGAACAGGGCAGTTTTTGGTTGGAAGATTTTTTATTGTTTCTTTGATCTCAGTGCTTGAAATTGGTCTGTTCAGGAGCTCTATTTCTTCCTGGCTAAGTCTAGGGAGAGGGTGTGATTCCAAATATTGATCCATTTCCTTCACATTGTCAAATTTATGGGCATAGAGTTTCCGGTAGTATTCAGAGATGATCTCTTGTATCTCTGTGGGATCAGTTGTTATTTCCCCTTTATCGTTTCTGATTGAGGTTACTAGAGATTTTACTTTTCTATTTCTAGTTAGTCTGGCCAATGGTTTATCTATTTTATTTATTTTTTCAAAAAACCAACTCCTTGTTTCATTAATTTTCTGAATGATTCTTTTGTTTTCAATTTCATTGATCTCTGATTTGATTTTGGATATTTCTTTTCTTCTACTGAGTTTAGGCTTAGATTGTTCTTCTTTTTCCAATTCCATAAGATCTCTTGTGAGATTGTTGATGTGCTCTGTTTCTGTTTTTCGAATGTAGGCATCTAAAGCGATGAATTTTCCTCTCAAAACTGCTTTTGCAGTATCCCAGAGGTTTTGGTAGCTTGTGTCTTCATTGTTGTTATGCTCAAGGAAGTTAATGATTTCCTGTTTTATTTCTTCCTGCACCCATCTGTTATTCAACAGAAGATTGTTTAATTTCCATGCCTTTGGGTGGGGTCGAGCATTTTTGTTAGAGTTGAGTTCCACCCTTAGTGCCTTATGGTCTGAAAAGATACAAGGTAAAATTTCAATTCTTTTGATTCTGTTGATATTTGTTTTGTGTCCCAGGATATGATCAATTTTGGAGAATGTTCCATGGGGTGATGAGAAGAATGTATATTCTTTATCTTTGGGATGGAGTGTTCTATATGCGTCTATCAAACACAGTTGTTCTAGGGTCTCATTTAAATCTCTTATATCTTTGTTTATTTTCTGTTTAGAGGATATGTCCAGCTCTGTAAGAGGAGTGTTAAAGTCCCCTGTTATGATGGTATTATCAGATATCATATTGCTCAGACTGAGTAAGGTCTGTTTCAAGAATCTGGGAGCATTTAAATTGGGTGCATAAATATTTAGAATTGAAATGTCTTCTTGTTGTATTTTTCCCTTGATTAATATAAAGTGACCATCTTTGTCTTTTTTGACTTTAGTTGCTTTAAATCCACATGTATCTGAAAATAAGATTGCAACTCCTCTTTTCTTCTGAATGCCATTTGCCTGAAAAATTGTCTTCCAACCCTTGACTCCGAGCTTTAATTTGTCTTTTGAAGCCAGGTGTGTTTCTTGCAGACAGAAAATGGATGGCTTGTGTTTTTTAATCCAGTCAACCAATCTATGTCTCTTCAGTGGGGAATTCAAGCCATTAACATTTATTAAGATAATTGATAAGTGTGGTAGTATTCTATTCACCTTATTTGCTGAGAGTCTATTGCTTAGTTTTATCTTTTGCATCAGTGTGGAGGTTAGGTTCTGTCCTTTAATTTCTGAGTTCTTACTTTGCTGCTGATCCATTGTGGTGGTCAGTGTGCAGAACAGGTTGAAGTATTTTCTGTAGAGCCAGTCTTGTTGTGGCGAATTTCCTCAATGTTTGTATATCCGTAAATGATTTGATTTCTCCGTCAATTTTGAAGCTTAGCTTAGCAGGGTACAGAATTCTGGGCTGGAAATTGTTCTGTTTAAGTAGATTAAAGGTAGATGACCATTGTCTTCTTGCTTGGAAAGTTTCATTAGAGAAGGCTGCGGTCACTCTGATGGATCTGCCCCTGTAGGTCAACTGGCGCTTACTCCTGGCAGCTTGCAGAATCTTTTCTTTTGTTTTGACTTTGGACAGGTTCATCACAATGTGTCTTGGAGAAGCTCGGTTAGAGTTGAGGAGACCTGGGGTCCGATATCCCTCTGAAAGCAGTGTGTCAGAATCTTTGGTGATATTTGGGAAATTTTCTTTTATAATATTCTCTAGTATGGCTTCCATTCCTCTGGGGCATTCTTCTTCCCCTTCTGGAATTCCTATAACTCGTACGTTGGAACGCTTCATAAAGTCCCGTAATTCTGACAGTGAACGTTCTGTTTTCTCTCTCTTCTTTTCTGCCTCTTTTACTATCTGAGTTATCTCAAGAACTTTGTCTTCTACCTCTGAAATTCTTTCTTCTGCATGGTCTAACCTGTTGCTGATACTTTCCATTGCATCTTTAAGTTCCCTAATTGACTGTTTCAGTTCCTTCAGCTCTGCTATATCCTTTTTATATTCTTCATATCGTTCATCTCTTATTTGATTCTGTTTTTGGATTTCCTTTTGGTTATTTTCCACTTTATTAGCAGTTTCCTTCATTGTTTCCATCATTTCTTTCATTGTTTTCAATATGTGTATTCTAAATTCCCTTTCTGTCATTCCTAACATTTCTTTATAGGTGGAATCATCTGCAGTAGCTACCTCATGGTCCCTTGGCGGGGTTGTTCTGGACTGGTTCTTCATGTTGCCTGGAGTTTTCTGCTGATTCTTCCTCATGAGTGATTTCTTTTATCTGTTTCCTTGCCCTAATTTTCCTTTCACTGCCTCTTGCTCTTTAAGTTCTCGTGTATGTGGACTAAGGGTTACAGGACCAGAAGGGTGAGAAGGTTGAAGAGCAAAAAAGGGATGAAAGAAAGGAGGAGCAAGTGATAAGAAAAACAAAGAAAAATAGAGAAAGGAGATGGGGTGGGTAAAAGGAATATTGACAAAAATAGGAGAGGCACAGAAAGAGGGGGACAGAACAATATAGGTGTACAGTAGGGTACTTTGACACAACCTTAAAAAAACCCCACCTTCTGGGTGTGCCCAGTTGGGTAGTTCCCTTGAGGTCAGCAGCTCTTTGCTAACCTGATCAGACACAGTACCTTACCTCCACCAAGTAGAGAGGAAAGACAAAAATGCTATAAATCAAACCAAAACAAGCAAACAGAAAACTTTACGGGATAAAATTGGGTGGAAAACCAAATAATAGCGGTAGAAACACTAGCAAAAATGAAGTTCTAATTATTGAAAAAGGCAGCAATGGGAAATTATAATTAAACTAGAAAAATTGAGAACGAAAAAGGATCTGTATGGAAAAGGTTGATCTTAAAAAACAAAACAACATGAACAACATCAAAATAAACAAAAAAACAACCAAACCAAAAAAAAAAAACCCAACAACACACAACCAAAAACAATGCAGTGTGTATATGTTATTGAATATTGTCTGGGCAACACATGGTCTTCTGGGGTATGAGATGTTAATCACAGTTCTGATACGACTGAAGGCTGCTAGTTTCTCAAACCCCAGCAGGTAGACACCCTAAATCTCTCTTCAGCGCACTTGAAAGGCACTTTGAACTTGTTCACTTGCTGAGCAGAAGCTTTCCCAGGAAAGTGCTTGTCGCTGGAATCACTGCTGAAGTGGCTATCCACTTACCCAGTGTGCCAAAACTGGTCTCCCTCTGCCTCTGAGGGTTAGGGCTGCAAGGCGGCTCAGACCCTGCCCTTAGGCTACTTGGTCGCTGGGTTACCAGCTCCCACCCAATTCTACTTCTGCGACCCTGAGGGCGGAGCTTGCCGGGGCAGATCGCTCACAATGGCTCCCTGTGACCCACAGCCAAACACTATTAGCTCCGTCTGGCTCAGAGGCTCAGACTGGGGCTCTAGAAAATGGCCAAAGTTCTCCGCACTCCCGCTCAGGCTCTCTCCAAGGCAGTTCAACTGAGTGCCAAGTCCAAAGACACCAATACAGTTCACAGGTAAGGACTTTCTGGTTTGCAGTCTTGCTGCTACTGAATTTACAGTTGCGGGCGGGTTTAGACGGATTGAACACACGTGACCACTTGCCGGTTTTCCACTGTTTTAGTCTTCCTCTTGGGGTCCAGAAGTCTCTCGCTGACTCCCTGTATCCTCGCAGGGGTGATGATAGGTAGATCCCACCAGCCAGAGATGCCTGGAGTCCTATCTCCCCAGACTCATGGTGCCCAGATACAAGGAAGCTGTTACTCGGCTGCCATCTTGCTCTGCCTCCCCCACTGAATGTTTTTAATTGGCTTGTCAAAGATCAAATAACGGTAAGTAGCTGGATTCATCTCTTGGTTCTATATTCTGTTCCAGACATCTACTTCTCTGCTTTTGTGCCAGTACCATGCTGTTTTGATCACTATCGATTTATAGTACAGTCTCAGGTCTGGTAGCTTGATTCCTCCTGCTTTGTTTTTATTGCTGAGTAATTTTTTGGCTATTCAAGTTTTTTTCTGATTCCATATAAAACGAAGTATTATTTTTTCAAGATCTTTAAAATATGACAATGGAGCTTTAATAGGAATTGCATTAAAATTGTATATTGCTTTGGGTAGTATAGACATTTTAACAATGTTGATTCTTCCCAGCCATGAACATGGTATGTTTTTCCATCTGTTGACATCTTCAGCTATTTCTTTTCTTAAGGTTTCATAGTTCTCTTTGTATAGATCTTTCACATCCTTTGTTTGGTATACTCCCAAATATTTCATCTTCTTTGGCACTACTGTGAAAGGAATAGAGTCCTTGACTGTGTTTTCGGCTTGGTTATTGTTGGTATATATAAAGGCTACAGATTTATAGGTGTTGATTTTGTAGCCTGAGACATTACTGTATTCCTTGATCACCTCTAAAAGTTTTGTAGTGGAATCCCCAGGTGTTTTCCAGATATATTATCATGTCATCTGCAGAGAGTGAAAGTTTGATCTCTTCTGACCCTATGTGGATACCCTTGATCGCCTTTTCTTCCCTAATTGCAATGGCTAAAAATTCCATTACAATGTTAAAGAGTAATGGAGACAATGGGCAACCTTGCCTCTTCCTGATCTAAGTGGAAATGATTTCAGTTTAACTCCATTCAATATAATATTGGCTGTGGGTTTGCTGTAGATGGCCTCTATTAGTTTAAGAAATGTCCCTTCTATACCAATTTTCTTAAGTGTTCTGATCATGAAGGGATGCTGGATATTATCAAAAGCTTTTTCTGCATCAATTGAGAGAATCATATGGTCCTTATTTTTTAGTTTGTTTATGTGTTGAATTACATTTATAGATTTACATATGTTCAACCAGCCTTGAGACCCTGGGATAAATCCCACTTGGTCGTGGTGTATAAATTTTTTGACGTGTTGTTTGATTCTGTTTGTTAGGATCTTATTGAGTATTTTTGCATCAATATTCATTAGTGACATTGGTCTATAATTTTCTTTTCTTGTTGGGTCTTTCCCTGGTTTGGGGATCAAGGTGATGTTTGCTTCATAGAATGTGCTGGGTAATATTCCTTCTTTTTCTATATTTTGGAAGAGGTTTAGTAGTACAGGTACTAGTTCTTCTTTAAAGGTTTGGTAGAATTCTGACGTAAAGCCATCTGGTCCTGGGCTTTTCATTTTAGGGAGATTTTGTACAGTTGATGTTATTTCAGAACTTGATATAGGCCTGTTCAACATTTCCACTTCGTTCTGGCTAAGTCTTGGTAGGTGGCGTACTTCCAGGTATTAGTCTATTTCTTTCAGATTTTTGTATTTCTGAGAGTAGAGTTTCTTGTAGTATTCGTTAAGGACTTCTTGAATTTCAGAGGGGTCTGTTGTTATTTCATTGTTACCATTTCTGATTGATGAAATTAGAGATTTTACTCTTTTTTTCCTGGTTAGGTTGGCCAAAGGTTTATCTATTTTATTGATCTTTTCAAAAAACCATCTTTTGGATTTATTGATCTGTTGTATAATTCTTTTGTTTTCAATTTCATTTAGCTCTGCTCTGATTTTGGTTATTTCTTTTCTTCTGCTGGGTTTGGGGTTGGAGTGTTCTTCCTTCTCCAGTTGCTTGAGATGTCCCATTAAGTTATTAACTTCCTCTCTTTCCATTTTCTTGAGGAAGGCTTGCAGTGCTGTAAATTTCCCTCTTAGGACTGCGTTTGCAGTATCCCAGAGGTTCTGGTAATCTGTGTCTTGATTGTTGTTTTGTTCCAAAAATTTGGTGATTTTCTTCTTAATCTCATCTATAACCCATCTATCCCTCAGCATAAGGTTGTTTAGCTTCCATGTTCTTGTATGGGTATGCAGGTTCCTGTTGTTATTGAATTCAACTTTTATTCCATGATGGTCTGAGAAGATGCAAGGAATAATTTCTATTTTTTTAAATTTGCTGAGGTTAGATTTGTGGCTTAGGATGTGGTCAATTTTGGAGTATGTTCCGTGGGCTGATGAGAAGAATGTGTATTCAGTTTTGTTGGGATGAAATGTTCTGTAGATGTCTGTTACGTCCAGATGTTGAAGGGTTGAGTTTAAATCTGAAATTTCTTTGCTTAGCTTCTTTTTGGAGGATCTATCCAGCACTGCTAAAGGGGTGTTAAAATCTCCAACTACTATGGAAGTGGAGGAAATTGAGTTGCTCATGTCTGTTAGAGTTTCTATTATAAATTGAGGTGCATTGTGGTTGGGTGCATAAATATTAATAATTGAGATCTCATCATATTGAGTATTACCTTTAACAAATATGAAGTGTCCATCCTTATCCTTAATTATTTTGGTTGGTTTAAAGCCTATTGCGTCTGCGAACAGGATTGCAATGCCTGCTTTTTCCTGCTTTCCATTTGCCTGGAATATAGATGACCATCCCTTCACCTTGAGTCTATATTTGTCTTTTAATGTTAGGTGCAATTCTTGTATGCAGCAGGTATCTGGCTTGAGTTTTTTTATACAGTCTGCCAACCTGTGTCTCTTTAGAGGACAGTTTAAACCATTCACATTAATTGAGAATATTGATAAGCCTTTCGAGAGTCCAGTGGACGTTTTTAATCCTTTTGCAACTGTGGAAGTTGGAATTTGATCAAAATTTTCTGGGTGAGTTTACTTTTGTGGTGGAGGATTATGCTGGTCTTTGTGGATGATAGGTCTGAGAATATCCTGGAGAGCTGGTTTACTTATTGCAAATTTCTTCAACATGTGAAACATTGAAGTATTTAATTTCTCCATCATAAATGAAATTCAGTTTAGCTGGATACAGGATCCCGGGTTGAAAGTTATTTTGTTTTAGGAGATTAAAAGTCGATGACCATCCTCTTCTAGCTTGACAGTTTTCAGCAGAGAGATCTGCAGTTATTCTAATATTTTTCCCCTTGTAGGTAATGGTTTTCTTTCATCTGGCAGCTTTCAGAATTTTCTCCTTCATATTAACTTTAGTGAAATTGATTATGTGTCTGGGGGGTGTCTTATTCGGGTTGAGACGTGCTGGAGTTCTGAAACTGTCTGCTATCTGAATTTCAGAATCTCTTGGCATGGCTGGAAAGTTCTCCTTCATAATCTCATGGAGAAGAGACTCTGTGCCTTGTGTAGCCACTTCATCGCTTTCGGGGATCCCTATAAGACGAATATTGGTTTTCTTCGAATTATCCCAGAGCTCTCTGAGAGAGTGATCTGTTTTTGCCCTCCATTTCTCATCCTCTTTGAGAGTTTGGGAGCATTCAAAAACTTTGTCTTCAATGTCAGAAATCCTTTCTTCTGCTTGGTCCATTCTGTTACTGAGGGATTCTACTGTGTTTCTCAGATCTTTGAGGGATGCAACTTCTTGTCTCAATGTGTCAAAATCTTTGGTCATTTGGTCTTTGAATTTGTTGAATTCTTGAGATATCTTTTGGGTTACTGCTTGGAGTTCTAATTCAATCTTATTTGGTATCCAGATTCTGAGTTCGATTTCTGACATCTCAGCTATTTGTTTGTGCATGGGATCTTGTGCTGTGTGTGCCCCATTGATCCTTGGGGGAGTTGATCTACTCTGATTATTCATATTGCCAGAGTTTTTCTGTTGATTTCGCCTCATGATTGTTTTTCACCGTTGCCTCTGGCTGTCCTCAGAGTTGGGGAGGTGTCTCTCCAAGATTAGATCCCAGCGGGATCACTCTATTGTTGCTTGATCTTTGTAGGGAGTGACCCTGTGTATTTCCTCTGGGGCTGCTCCAGCTAGGGAGTTCTGGTTGTGGAAGCCGCTCTGGCGTGTGACACAGCAGGATCCAGCAACAGGGCGGGAGGTGGTGCACATGGTTCTGGGATTGCCTGGTACCCAGTGACTTTGGCACAGAGATCCCAAAGCTCCAGCAGTCTCTGGCCAGGAGAAGGGCTCTGCGTAGAGGCAGGGAGGGCTCCAGAGGGCACGCAGCTACCAGTATCCCTGGCCAGATGAGCGGACCAGTGTGGAGGCTGGGAGGACACAGGAGGGAGGACGCAGGGTTGCACGGCTCCTGCAGTTCCTGGTCAGGGCATGCAGAGGCCCGGTTGGTGTGGGGTCATGGCACAGATCTTGTGGAGGTCCAGGCAGCACCAAGCCCAGGAATTTGAGGTTGCTATGGGCTGTGACACCACGGCACTCTACCCAGGGCAACAGCCCGAGCCTCCAGTGTGCCCAAACCGTTTCACTCTACCCCTAAGGGTTAAGACTGTAAGGCAGGTCAGTCCCCGCCTTTAGGCTGCTGAGTTGATATGTTACTAGGTCCCACCCGCTCCTTGCTCTGGGACCCAGAGGGCGGAGCTTGCTGGGGCAGTTCTCACACAATGGCTCCCTGCAGCCCAGCTCAGTGGCTCTGTCTGGGGCCCCAGACAATGCCCAAAGTTCTCTGCACTCCTGCCTCAGCTCTCCTCAAGGCAGTTCAACTGAGTGCCAAGTCCAAAAACACCGAAACAGTTCACAGGTAAGGCCTTTCCGGTTTGCAGTCTCACTGCTGCTTGTACTCACGGTTGCCGGTGTAATTAGGTCAATCGAACACAGCAACCACTTGCCAGTTTCCCACTGCTTTTGTCCTCCTCTTGTGGTCCAGAAGTCCCTTGCTGACTCCCTGTATCTTCAAAGGGATGATTATAGGCAGATATCATCAGCCAGAGATGTCTGGAGTCTTATCTCCCCAGACTCACCATGCCCAGTTGCAGGGAAGCTGTTACTCGGTCGCCATCTTTAATCCAATCCTGGATAAAAGATTTAAACTTAAGACATGAAACTATAAAAATACTTGAAGAAAGTGCAGGGAAAACTCTTGAAGGAATCGGCCTGGGTGAATATTTTATGAGGAGGACTCCCCAGGCAATTGAAGCAGTATCAAAAATACATTACTGGGACCTGATCAAACTTAAAAGCTTCTGCACAGCCAAGAACATAGTAAGTAAAGCAAGCAGACAGCCCTCAGAATGGGAGAAAATAGTTGCAGGTTATAACTCCGATAAACGTTTAGTAACCAGAATCCACAGAGAACTCAACGTATTAGCAAGAAAAGAACACATGATCCCATCTCAGGGTGGGCAAGGGACTTGAAGAGAAACTTCTATGAAGAAGACAGACGCACAATCTACAAACACATGAAAAAAAGTTCATCATCCTTAATCATCAGAGAAATGCAAATCAAAACTACTTTGAGATATCACCTAACACCAGAAAGAGTAGCCCACATAACAAAATCCCAAAACCAGAGATGTTGGCGTGGATGTGGAGGAAAGGGCACAGTTCTACAGTGATCGTGGGAATGCACACTAATATGTTCCTTCTGGAAGGACATTTGGAGAATACTTAGAGACCTAAAAATAGACCTGCCATTCGATCCTATAATTCCTTTACTAGGTTTATACCCAGAAGACCAAAAATCACAATATAACAAAGACATCTGTACCAGAATGTTTATTGCAGCCCAATTCATAATTGCTAGGTCATGGAAGAAGCCCAAGTGCCCATCGACCCACGAATGGACTAGCAAATTGTAGTACATGTCTGTGGAATATTATGCAGCCTTAAAGAAAGGTGGAGACTTTACCTCTTTCATGTTTACATGGATGGAGCTGGAACATATTCTTCTTAGCAAAGTATCTCAGGAATGGAAGAAAAAGTATCCAATGTACTCAGCCCTACTATGAAGCTAATTTATAGCTTTCACATGAAGGCTATAACCCAACTATAGCACAAGAATATGGGGAAAGGGCCAAGGAAGGGGAAGGGAGGGAGGAGGTTAGAGTGGAGGGAGGGTAATGGGTGGGGCCACACCTACAGTGCATCTTAGAATGGGTACAGGCGAAACTTACTAAATGCAGAATACAAATGTCTACATACAATAACTAAGAAAATGCCATGAAGGCTATGTTGAACAGTTTGATGAGAATATTTCAGATTGTATATGAAACCAGCACATTGTACCCCTTGATTGCACTAATGTACACAACTATCATTTAACAATAAAAAAATAAAATAAAAATTTAAAAAAAATTTAAAAAAAAGTTAAAATTTCAGTAATAACAACATAAGCCTGAAAGTGTTGGATCTTAAACTAGAACATGGTAGTTATCAATTTGCCTTATTTATTTAAATGTTCCTTCCCCTGGCTGCCCTTGAACTTCTAGCCTAAGGTTTTCTCTCTGCAGGGGTGTCAGGGTGCTCACACAAGCCTTTGCCTCTGCAGATTATCACAGGTGTTCCCCATGCCCCTCTCACCATGGAAAAAAGAGAAAAAAGAAATTATGTCTGAGACATAGAAAATCTCCCAGAGAGAACCCTTGGCAGGTGGAATCCAATTTCTTGATATTTCTGAAACTGAAATCTGTTATAAGTACAGAGCACTGAAGGATAATGGGCTCCTGCTGGTAACCAAACACTCAGACAAAAAGCACTGAGGAGCCGCAGCCAAGCAGAAACCAGCCTTTTCATGACACACTGGGTTTCTGAGCACATATTGTAATAATTCTGTGACTAGCTGCTCATGGCCATGGCTCTGTGGGTGCCCCCTCCCTCTCCTGTTCAAAGGTCTTGACCAGACCACTTCCTTTCTTTTTTGTGTTTGAGCTACGTGCGATTTATGTCACTTCAAAATGGAACCTAGGTTTCTGTTGCCTTTTTGGCATCTTGGGCCCATTGTTGGTCCGGTTCTTCCGTCTAGTCTTTCTTGTGGTTCCAGTCAGTGAATAGTCATTGTCAGTGAGAGAAGCGTCATGCTTGCAAGCACCTGCAACATCCAATTCAAAGTACAATACAACCTTGTCCTGTTGTTCGCAAAAACCTGTGCTCAGCTGTTTCAAACCTCACGTGTTTTTATTGGTAGTGGTCAATTAGAAATCACTGATTACTTTCCCTAGAGTGGTCAGAAGCAGCAAATTTATGGTAATTTGGGCACAAGTGCCGATTGGAAAGGTACATTATTCAAACCACCGCTGCAAGTGATGGAAATCAAAGCTGGCTAGCTCAAATAAAAAAAGGAACATATCAGCTCAGGCAACTGAAAAGTCAGGCAGAGCTAAATCTCAAATGATGTCATGAACTTGTTTCTCTGACTTTCCTCTGCGTTACCGTAGGTACAAGCTTTTACGACGTGGCAGCAAGATAACTCCAAGTTTACATGGGCCTTACAGCCCAAGATTGTAAGGAAACATGAACTTTTGTTCCAATAGCACAGACAAAGTCCCCAGGTAGACTGTGAAAGGTACTGCATGAGTCACGTACCTGTTGCTGAGGCAGCAGTTGTACCCTGAGGTGTGGAGTCCTCTGACCAGGTCTGGACAGGGGCTTACCCTTGGTGATGGGAGTGGAGCAGTTGGGCTCCACCAAGTCTCAGCAACAGAAGCAGGCTTACTAAGGAAGAGGGGAGAGTATTTTCTTTTAAAGGAAGAAATGCACAGAAGACAAAAACATCATATACACCTGGAAATGAGGTTTTCCATAGATAATTTGTGTGGATCAGAAGGATAATCACATTCTGACAGCACCATCCATGCCTCTGCTAGTTCCAGAGGCTGTGGTCAGTATGTGACAGATGGTCCAGCCTGTGACCTTGGCCTCTGTGGTTATCTCAAAGCTGGAAAGGTAGCAGCAGGAGAGTGGAGAGTGGGTAGGTAATAATCATTTCTTTGAATGAGTAGGGCTCAAGGTAAAGGATGATCTTGAGGAGTAGCAGCTGGGAAGCAAATAAAGTCTAGTGCAGAGCACTGAAGACATTCTCAGCTACAGTTTTTAGGGGAGGAGGTAGTGGTAGTTGGAGGTTTTGCATGTGGTTCCAGGCAGAGGCTTTCTAGTTAATAAAGCCTATGCAGACTTCAGAAGTCAGCCCAAACATCATTTATTCTGGGAAACCTTCCCTGGACTCCACTTGCCAAGAGTCGCCCAGACCTTGTGACGATGAGCTCTCATCTAATCCTTGAGCTTTTCCATCATAATGGTTTTTGTAGTCATCTTATGTAATCATGTGTAAATCAAATCTATTTATGATTATTTGATTGAGGTCTGTTTCCTGCATTGGGAGGTCAGCTCTATGCATGTGAACTCTATTGATTTTGCCTTCCACTGATATCCAGTATTTAGCCCAGTGCCTCACACATTAATAATCTCACAGTACCTATTTTTTAGATGAATGAATGATACTTAGGTTCTGGTAATAGTGATGGGTTTTAGCATGGAAAAATAACAAACTGCCTCCTCTTCTCATACAGTTTGACTTTTTCACGTCTTTCTTCAATTGGCTGAATTAATGAGGTGCTGTTTTAGATAATTCAGGTAACCAAAAAGAAGCTGCAGACCAGATAATCAGCCACTATCAGGATGTTAAACCTGTGGCCTGTGGGCTGCATGCTAATTATTTGAGGGTTAGGTCTTGCTTATCTGTGGTGTCAGATATTGCAAAAAATATACGTGGACTTTTTTTTTGCTCATAAGTTTTCATTAGTGTTTGTGTTTTTAATGTATGGCCCAAGACAACTCTTTTTCTTCCAATGTGCAGCAGAGAAGAAAAATGGTTGCACACCCCTGCATTAGGAGCCCTCTTCTATTGTGTATGATTTAAATGAAAAATATCATCTATCAGGAATGTAATTGAGAACCATAGAAGTTCTTTTTTTTTTTTTCTTTTGGCCGGGGCTGGGTTTCAACCCGCCACCTCCGGCATATGGGACTGGCGCCCTACTCCTTGAGCCACAGGCACCACCCTTGAGAACCATAGAAGTTCTTCACAGAAAATCAGACCATGTCACATTTGAATATTATAATTAACCTGGTTTCCTTTTATAACCATAACCTCTAACCATGTTGAATGACATTGTTTAAAACCTATGAAAAGGAATTTTCTTTTTTAACTGATCAGGTGAATTATTATTATTATTTTTTTGAGACAGAGCCTCAAGCTGTCACTCTGGGTAGAGTGCTGTGGCATCACAGCTCATAGCAGCCTCCAGCTCCTGGGCTCAAGTGATTGTCTTGCCTCTGCTTCCCAAGCAGCTGGGACTACAGGCGCCCGCCACAATACCCGGCCATTTTTTGATTGCAGCCTCATTGTTGTTTGGCGGGCCCGGGCTGGATTCAAACCTACCAGCTCAGATGTATGTGGCTGGCGCCTTAGCTGCTTGAGCTACAGGCGCCGAGCCTGATCAGGTGAATTTAAGATTCACCAAGATCAAGACTCGAGTATTATGAGTTGTAGAGATTACGGAATTATTCAATTGTCTGAAAGAAAATCAAAATTATTTGATAAAATTTCTTTTAATTTTTAAATGTTCATAGATAAAACTTTTCTGAAATGCTTTATCAAATGGCTTTGAATTAATAAAAGCCATTGTAAAGATTAACTATGTTTTATATCTTTTTTCCCTCCCCAGTACCCTTTCAGATCTTCATGATGTTATGTTTGGTTTGATTTGCCTGATCCCACTGGGCATTTCGATAATTCAGATTCTGGTGTGGAATCCATTCTCAATCAGAAACAAGACCAACTATACCGAGACTCTGTGAGGTCAACATCAGCTGTTATGGGATTCAAACAAAACTTTAGGTGTTTGCCTGTTCTTCTAGGGTTGACAGAGTATTAGAAAACAAACTTGTTCTTTATAACCTTTAATTTATTTAGAAAACAAATTTTAAAAAATTCCAGCAAGTTTAGGGTTTTTTGACTCTCTAATTACAAAGTTCAATGTGTATTAAGGCTCGTCTATTGACTGTTTCTAAGAGGTCTCATGCCCTAGGTAAGACATAACCTGTAACTCTTTACCAATTGCCATAAGAGTTGCTTTGGGTCTCTCAGAGCCCACTTGTTTGTACATGACACTTTATTTTATTTTTTGTGAGGGATATACATTTTATTGGAAACCTTAAGTACTCTTCAAATAGAACTTAATGTCTTCAAATCAAGGCTCTTATGCATCCTACACAGAACACTGAACCTTTTGGATTAGATCAGGGAGAGGGACAGCACAGAGGATGAGTACTTACTTTGCCAAAAGGAGTCCTCATGACAAATGCTCTTCAGCCAGCTTATTAGCTTTTGCCACTGGTTCTTTAATGAGTCTCCTTATATAGAAGTCCTGTTCTGGAAGAGGATCATGTTCACCTGCCCAAATCTTCCATAATCCCTTGTTGGGTTACACTTCCTCCAGGGGTACCAGCTTCCCCATATGACCTGTGAAGACACCAGCCACCTAGAATGGCTGCGAGAAGAAGTGCTATATTTCCATGTACAGGACACAACCAACTGTCTTCCTCAGAAAGTTTATTGATACCCATGATGACAATGATGTGTTAGAGGGATTTGTAGTCCTGCAGGATCTTTCATACCTCATAGGCAGCATCATAACGCTCATTGCCATTGATGTTGGGATCCATGATGCAAGAGGTAAAGTCCAGAGGAGCCACAGTTGAACAAGTGCACGATGGTAGCATCCAAATGGGCAAAGTAGTGACAGGGCAGGGTCAGTGAAATCATTTGTGGGCATAAAGATAGCCTGTGTAGGAGTGACAGAGTAGTGATTCTTTCTTGCATAGCACCTAGGTTAAACTAATAGCCCTCAGCAAAAGAGATTCTGCCCAGTAAGGCAGATATCTCTAAGCCAGCCTGAGCAAAGGGAAAGATGGTGTCAATAAATAGCAATACAGGCTCAGCGCCCATAGCACAGTGGTTCCAGCAACAGCCACATACACTGAGGGTGGTGGGTTTGAACTCAGCCTGGGCCAACTAAACAACAATGACAACCTCAACAAAAAACAGCTGGGAATTGTGGTGGGCACCTGTAGTCCCAGCTACTTGGGAGGCTGAGGCAAGAGATTGCTTAAACTCATTGCTGTGAGCTGTGACACCACGGCACTCTACCCAGGGCAATGTAGTGAGATTCTATCTCAGATAGATAGATAGATAGATAGATAGATAGATAGCAGTACATCTTCACCTTCTTGGTCCCTATTCAGTCACAGTCCAATCTGTGGTAGCTGGGTGTGAGCACGAGGTGGTTCATTCATTTGATTGTACACCAGTCCTACCTTGGGTAGCATCTTTTAAGTTGATAACACCACACTCGATCATTTCATGGTATAAGTCATTGCCTTTGTGTGTCTTCTCACCAAATCAGCAAACATAGAGTACCCACCATATACTTTGGTGACATTGTTGATTAACTCCCATGATTGGTACAGTGTTACCATCTATAGTACCACCAAAAAGCCAAATTTTGCCAAAATTTGAAGATGGTTATATTCACCTACCAAAATCTGCTATAATCCTTTGATGGTCTCCTTCAGGGGTATCAGCTTCCCCATAGGACCTGTGAAGACACTGGCAACCTGTAATGACCAAGAAAAATGCTATGTTTTCCATTTACAGCACACAGCCAACTTGTCTTCCTCAAAAAGTTGATTCAATTTTGCCACCCATGGCATATGGAGCCAGCAGATCTACAATCTTGAATGCCCACCAGGATGTCCTGCTCGACATTCATCTTTATGAACTCAGGAGCATCAGCATGAATGGGAGAAAATTGTTTGGTTTTGATAGGATCTCTCTCATTAACAGATTCTTCCAGTGATGTTCATGATTCTGCTCAAAGTCTAATAGTCAATAGAGATTTTGATTGGTACGCCAGCATTCAGGACTTTTTGTCATCTAACCAAGCCTCTGTTTCATCCATACCAATGGTCCTTACTGTGCTCTTACCCAAATGATGGGTCACCTCCAAACCCAGCCTGGTCTCTCTGCATTGTACTTGCAGAGTATTTAAGATGGGTGGTAGTCCCTCATCAAACTTGACGTCCTCCATTGGACTAGTGACACTATTATGCGCCCAGTGGCAGTTTCTGTGCTGCAGAGTCGTGGGCAAGTCGGACCACTGCCAGGATGGCCCAGAGAGAGCTAAGCTTGAGGTAGCACTGCTGAAAGGCTGAGTCCCCTTAAGGCCCTGGAGGCCAAGGCAGCAGCCACACAACCCGCAAGACTCAGAGTCTGGGTAGAGACTTCCTCTTATGTTTTTAAACCTCATATTGCTTCTTTGCCCAATTTTATTAGTGAGATGATCTTTATTCTTTTCTTTTTCTCATTAATCTTAAATCACCATTATCTGTAGATTGCTTGTGATTAATAGTGGAGAAGGTCAGGATACTCTGCTTTTAATGCATTTAAAAATACATTTTAATTTAATATATTTTAATATGCTATTATAAGCACCATGGTATTAGCATAAAAACAGACATGTCAACCAATGGAATAGGATAGAAAGCCCAGAAATAAACCCATGCTTATATGATCAAAATGCCAAGAACAAAGATGCCAGGAAGACACAATTGGACAAGGACAGTCCTTTCAATAAATGGTGTCAGGAAAACTGGATATTCACATGCAGAAGAATGAAACTGGTTTCTTATCTCACCCCATATACAAAATCAATTCAAAATTGATTAAAAACAAATGTAAGACCTGACACTGTAAAACTGAAAATATAGGGGGAAATCTCCATGACATTGGTCTAGGCCAGTGTTTTTCAACCTTCTTTATCTCACCACACACTTGAACCTGTAGTTAAACTTTCATGGCACACTTAAATTATGTTGCTCTAAAAAAAAAAAAAAGTTACAAAAATACACTTACTGTGCTTTGAACTTCTTTTGAAAATAATTTAATTAATAATCTTTAAATTTTTTCAAGGCACACCTAAGATTCTCTCATGCCATGGCACACTGGTTGAAAATCACTAGTTTGGGCAATGATTTCTTAGATGGTATCCAAAATCACAAATGGGGTTACATCAAACTAAAAAGCTTCTACCCAGCAAAGGAAACAATTAATAGGGTGAAGCGTCAACCCCTGGATTGAGAGAAAATATTTTTAAACCATACATCAGATAAGGGGCTATTATCTAAAACATATAAGAAACTTAAACATCTCAATAGCAAGAAAACAAATAACCAATTAAATAATGGGCAAGGAACCTGAACAGACATTTCTCAAAAGAAGACATATGAATGGCCAACAGATATATTTAAAATTGCTCAGAAGCTTTAATCACCAGAGAAATGCAAATTAAAACCACAATAAGATATCACTTCATGGTTAGAACAGTTATTACTAAAAAGAGAAAAGATAATGTTGGTGAGAATGTAGAGAAAAAGGAACTCTGGTATACCGTTAGTGGCAATGTAAATTAGTACAGCCATTTTAGAAAACAGTATGGAGATTCCTCAAAAAACTAAAAATAGGGCTACCATATGATCCAACAACCCCATTTCTGGGTCTATATCCAAAGGAAATGAAACCAATATATTGAAGAGCTATCTGCACTCTCATGTGTATTTCAGCATTGTTCACAATAGACAAGATATGGGAGCCACCTAAGTGTCTATCTATGGTGGAATGGATAAAAAAAATTGTCCAGCTTTCAGCCAGGAGAGAGACATATGAGCAGGGCTAACACTACCCTGTAGATGGCACAGGCAGTCCTCCTGTAGTCACCTGCTCTGTGAGGGGTCCCCCCTCCTCTCCTGGGAGCCCCTCCCTCCCTACAACATCAAGGGCTGCGGCCGAGATGGCCATGTGTGTGTGGCCAGCAGGGCAGGAGCTTCTGAGGCCCCTTGGCCCCTGGGTACACAAGTGGGTCCCTGGGGCCTGCGTGTGGGGCTCCCGGTCTCCTCTGTGCAGCTGGGCCTTAGGCATTGGCCCTCACACTGCCAGGTCATGAGCTGCCTTGCCAGCCCTGCCACTGCCTCCTCCCCTTATTTTGGCACTCAGCAGAGGCCATTCCAGCTTACTCCCACTGGATCCTGGATCTTCCCAGACTGGAACCCCCACATGCCTAGCAGGCCCACGTGGGAGGGTGCAGTGGTCCCAGGAGGTCTACTAGGCTCTCCTGCTCCCAAGTGGTACCACCTATGTATAATGTGCATCCTTATTTTTTCCTCAAAAACTTGGGCAAAAAAAATGCACATTATACACAGCAAAATATGGCACAAAGGAATGCTATACAACCTTGAAAAAGAAGGAAATTCTTTCATTTGTGACAATCTGGATAAACCTGGAGGACATTATGCTAAGTGAAATAAACCATGCATGGAAGTATAAACACTGCATGATCTCACATGAGGAATCCAAACAAGATGATCCCATGGTAACAGAGAGTAGAATGCTTGTTACCAGAGACTGGGGGTGGGAGGGATAAGAAAGGAAGTTGTTGGGCTGAGGATATAAAGTTTCAGATGGACACAAGGAATAAATTTTAGTGATCTATTGCATTGCATGTTGACCATAGTTGATAATAATGTATCATATATTTCAAAATTGCTAAAAGAACAGATTTTAAATGTCCTCACCATAAAAAAATGATAAGGAAGGAAAGTGATGGACATGTTAATTAAGTTGATTTAACCTTCCTGCAATTCTTGTGTACATAAAAATATCACATTGTACCCTGTAAATATATACAGTTCTTATTTGTCAATTAAAAAAATAGGTTAGTAGAAAATAGACAAGGTCAGATTTGGGAAATTCAGGGACCAGGGTAAGAGAATTCAAATAACTGAGGTTTATCCAGCTGTTTCTCAGTCAAGGTGCTTTTTGGTTGTTAAGAAATAGGAATTCAATTTGAATTATCTTTTTTTTTTTTTTGCAGTTTTTGGCCGGGGCTGGGCATATGGGGCTGGCACCCTACCCCTTTGAGCCACAGGCACCGCCTTATTTCTTTTCTTTCTTTCTTTTTTTTTTTTTTTTTGAGACAGCGTCTCACCCTCACCCTGAGTAGTGTGCCCTGGTGTTATAGCTCACAGTAACCTCAAACTTCTGGGCTCAAGAGATCCTCTTGTCTCAGCCTCTCATGTTGTTGGGACTACAGGTCCTCGCAACGATACCTGGCTAGTTTTTCTGCTCGCAGTAGAGACAAAGTCTCCCTGTTGCTCAGGCTGGTCTCAGAGTTCTTGAGGCTCCACCTGCGTTGGCTTCCCAGTGTGCTAGATTACAGGCCAATTTCAATTATCTCAAGAGTTTTTTTTTTGAAGGATATAATAGGCAAACTCAGAGGCATCCAGGTGTGGGAAATTATAGAGTTGAGCCATAAGTGGGGAAGGCAGGGACTCAGATAGCTCTGTTTGTCTCTGCCATCTCTGTTTCACTGTTTTTTTTTTTCTCTCTCTCTCTCATTTAGTCACCACCTCATCTGACTCAGATTCTGTGTCCTTGTTCAGATTTTCTTAGCCAAGAGTGGTAATCAGCTCAGCAGGAGACACTTGACACATTGGTGTGCAAGAAATATTTATAAGTGACTCTTTGAAAACAATTTGTGCATATTTATACATATGTGATATAATAACATTCTATATGTATAATTTAAATCATGCTAATGAAAAGGATGTCTAGAACATGGTTTACAAATAATAAAATAACCATATGCTTGATTGTAAATGCCATACACCTGTAATTTCAATGTGATTTGTTCTTTCTTAGAAATTCCACTACTGGTTTTTATAATTCACAACAATAGAAATGAAATCAAGACTGTGAATAAATACTTGATTACTATTCAGTTCAACAAGTCACTCATGTCATTGACCATGGAATATAGTTCCAACCTAAATCTTGTCTTGGGCCAGGTATGGTGGCTCATGCCTGTAATCCTAGCATTTTGGGAGGCCAAGGCAGTAGGATCACGTAAGCTCAGGAGTTTGAGACCAGCCTGAACAAAAATGAGACCCCATCTATGCCAAAAATAGAAAAATTATCCAGGTGTTATGGCAAGCACCTGTAATCCCAGCAACCAGCTACTTGGGAGGCTGAGGCAGGGGGATTGCTTGAGTCCAGGAGTTTGAGGTTGTAGTGAGCTATGGTGACACTGTTGCACTCTGGCCCAAGTAACAGAGTGAGATTTTGTCCTCACCCCAAAAAAAGTTGTAAAAAGAAAATGTTGTTTTCTATCTTTGTTTATGTTAACAAGTAGGACAAAAGTGAAACAAAAAAGACCCACTTCCGAACTTCATTTGGTCACCAATGTTGTGAACAACTTCTTTGTTGAATTGAATGATAGGTTTTAAATATTGGGGAAAAGATCTCAATTTTTTGTGTGCTTTTCACAGTGTGATGGCTATAAATATACAGTTTTGAGTTTTGACTTTACCCTGTATTATTACCATTTTTCTTATTAGTGTCTTAATTCTAGACTAGAGGCTGGCAAACTATAGCTGGTGAGCCCAAGCTAACCTGTGGCCTGTTTTTGTTCAGCCTCAGATCTAATAACCAAAGAAACAGAGCCAGCATGTGGCTCCCATAAAGCTTAAAATATTATCTGGCTCCTTACAGAAAAAGTCTGCTGATCCCTTATCTAGAAAATCAGCAAAAGCAAACAATAATTTATACTGATTTCCATGGTATAGATACTTAAATTACACCCAATTTCAAGCTCTCCGTGTGATACCAGTAAACACAGATTTGGGAAGAAATGAACAGTAGCCTATCATAGCATAAATAATAGTAAAATGGGATAAAATAATCAGGAAGTAATGAGTTTTGAGTTTTTATCACCTTTGTTTGTTTGTTTTTTGTAGAGACAGAGTTTCACTACCGCCCTCGGTAGAGTGCCATGACGTCACAGGCTCGGTAGAGTGCCATGACGTCACAGGACTCACAGCAACCTCCAGCTCTTGGGCTTACTCCATTCTCCTGCCTCAGCCTCCCAAGCAGCTGGGACTACAGGCGCCCACCACAACGCCCGGCTATTTTTTTGTTGCAGTTTGGCCGGGGCTGGGTTTGAACCCACCACCCTCAGTATATGGGGCCAGCGCCCCACTCACTGAGCCACAGGCGCTGCCCATCACCTTTGTTTTTAAGATCATTTATTAATTGTAAAATTATGTATATTAAGTTCTAATAGTGGCTTGTGTTCAAAACCCAGCTTGAGAAATTTTTCAAAAGTCAGCAACTGGCTCCCACCAGCAGGTATGAGCAGGCTCCAGCATACCACTGGATGTGCATCACAGGGTTCTCACGGGCTGCTGCTGCTCGTCTGTGGGTGAGCCTGTTCATAAAGAAGAAAGTGTGGGTGGGGTAGAGCTGATCTATATTCTGAGTTCTCTGATCCAAGCCAGAATGTTGTAGTAAGAGAGTACACAATGATGTATTTTCCAAATTTGTTTTCATTTTGTTTACCCTGAAGTCAGCAAAGTTCTTTTAGGGCCTAGAGTTGGGAAAAGCTAAGGACAGAAGGAAGGATAGACATAATGACTACATTCTCTTCCAGAAAGGCTTACTAATCATAAACTCACATTCAATTCTACAAGGAGAGCGAGCTTAAGGTTGTGAAGCAGTTTGAATTTGTGTACGACAGGTGGTAGATTTAAATTCAATCACAGCAATAATGAAATGACATACACAAATGGTCTCAGCTAGCCAATGAATCTGCTAGGCTGAAAGTGTTTCTGCAGAAATTTTTAAGAAGTTTGCAATTGGGGGGTGGCGTCTGTGGCTCAGGGAGTAGGGCGCCGGCCCCATATACCAAGGCTGGCAGGTTCAAACCCAGCCCCAGCCAAACTGCAACAAAAAGTAGCCAGGCATTGTGGTGGGCACCTGTCCCAACTACTTGGAAGGCTGAGGCAAGAGAATTGCCTGAGCCCAGGAGTTGGAGGTTGCTGTGAGCTGTGACGTTACGGCATTCTACCGAGGGCGATAAAGTGAGACTCTGTCTCTTAAAAAAAAAAAAAAGAAGTTGGCAATTGGAAAGCCACCTTATTAGCCTTAAGGACACTGAAGTCTTTCAAGTTTCCTGGAAATGGCTATAAAATTTTTAAAAATTGGCTTGGCGCCTGTAGCTCAGTGGCTAGGGTGCCAGCCACGTACACGGGAGCTCACTGGAGCTAGCAGGTTTGAACCCAGCCCAGGCCTGCTAAACAACAATGACAAGGTTGCTGTAAGCTGTGACGCCATGGGACTCTGCCGAGGGTGACAAAGTGAGACTCTGTCTCTTAATAAATAAATAAATAAATAAATACAATTACCTCACTACAAAATAATCTCATGACATTTAAATACTTTTTATTAAAGTACATATTTCTTCTGCTAAGGATCTCTTCTCTGTCTCTTCCTTTATGAGTCATGTTGAAAACTCTTAATTACAATGAGATTCTGAATCGATATAACTGGCATAACCCAGGAAACTGCATTTCCACCATCACACAGCCAAGTCTAATGATAGGGATCCGAAGACTGTTCTAATAAACACTAGGAGGCAGTAGAGTGTCGTGGTGAAAAATGTGGGTTCTATAGTCAGACTACCTAATTTACAATCTTGTCTCAATCACTTATTTATTCACTGTGCAATCGAAGCTTTCTATATCTTGGATTCTTCTTCTGTAAAAAGGTGGGTGCTGATAGTATTGACCTCATCAGTTTGTTATGAAGATTCAAAAAAATAACATATGGAAGATCCTTAGCACAATATCTGGCACCTAGAATGTGCTGTCCTTGTTCTGAGTGACAGGTGGAACTCTTGCAGTGCTGTAGCAAGAGGCTCTCTTTCATGAAGAGTAAGCTGTGGCTCAGATCTAGAATCTCATGGGATAGAAACATACCTATTTCCATGTTTGTTTCTAGAGTTCTTTTCTTCCCAGGTGCTTCACAGTAGACTGGGCAAACCTCACACAATCAAACAGAGCAGGTGGGGGGTGTGTATGTGTGTGTGTGTGAGAGAGAGAGAGACAGAGACAGAGACAGAGAGGTGAATATACAGGAGTAAGAAAGGCAAAGATTTTCATTTGCAGTCATAAGAAGCTGACAATCTGTCAAGTACATAACTCTCAAAAGAAAAGATCATCTCCACTTATAAACTTGGTCACAGGTATGAGCTATTTGTAGTAAATGATTTCCTGTTTTATGGAAGGTATTGGAACTCTGAATTTGTGAGACCTCTTTTTAAATTGTGTGTGAAAACAGAAAATTATACCACTTCTTTTGTATACTGTACATACATAAAAATACACATATTTATATTGGAATTTGGAAAAAATCCACAGAATTCATTATTTACTGAAGAAAGGAAGCAACTGAAGGTCCATGCCTTTGTATGTGACGGTGTTTATTAAAAATCATTTTACAGACCGGATAGTTGGGTTTATTCAATTTCCCAAGGTGATATGGAAAGTGTAAGAAAAATGACTAGAATATGGGCTTCCTGCCACTTAATGTAAATGCTCACCTTGTTTTTGATGATAAAGGTAGGGCTGGATAAATTGTCATGGAAGGTGATAGATGAATGCGTAAACAAAATGTGGTGTATACACACTGTGGAATATTATTCAGCCTTAGAAAGGAAGGAAATTCTAGCATATGCTACCAACCAGATGAGCCAAGAATACATTATGCTAAGTGAAATAAGCTAGTCAGAAAGTCAGAAAGAGACAAATATTGCCTGTTTTCACTTATAGGAGGGATCTATAGTAGTTAAATTCATAGAGACAAAGAGTAGAAGGGTGGTTCCAGAGTCTGGAGGAAAGGGGAAAATGAGGAGTTATTTAATGGGTACAGAGATTAGGTTTGGGGAGATGAAAAGCTGTGAAGGTGAGGGCTGCACGATAATGTCAATATACTTAATATCACAAAACTGTACACTTACAAACATGGTTAAAATGGTAAATGTTACGTTTTGCATATTTTACCACAATAAAAAAAATGACCAGAAAAAATTGGCATGGAGTGTGGGGACTGGGAGTGTGTGGTGGGGCAAAATAGAATTTGAAAGAAAACCACCATCATACTTGAAGAATCTGGGAAGCTGTCATTGCCATCTTTTGGACTTTTTAGGCAAGGGAGGTCTGATACCTTTTGGGTTTAGAGAGGCTGATCATGTTCAGTTAGTTCCCACAAGGAGTGTGATAGAAGTAAATTGGTCACAGGTTTTGCAGATCCAGAAACTTGCTATGTTGATACGCTGAAAATAGCTTCGTCTGTCACAGGCAGATGAAGCATTGACCCAACTTCTGGACCAGTGCAAAAAATAAAAAAATCCAACACTTGTTTACTAATTGATACTGAGAAACTTCCTTTGTAAAGGGTGTGATAAACACAGAATGAGGAATGTTGTGATTCAGGATGATGTTAATGGGTGATGTCATGGAGCCTTTATGAAATGGATGTGCCCATCTGCATGTGTACACCTGCTGCATGGAGCAAAGCTGGCCTGACTGCCTGTCTCCTGGGATGCTGATGGAATCCACTGCCCACATTGGCCTGCATTTCCATTTCTTATTGTCTTCATAGCTGATCCAGCTCCTCCAATAAGCTTTTCTTTCTTTCTTACTTCATTCCTTCTTTCTCTCCCTCCTTCTCCCTCCCTCTCTCCTTCCCTTCCTTCCTTCCATCCTTCTTTTTTTTCTCTGTGCCCTGAGTAGAGTGCTCTGTTATCATAGCTCACAGCAACCTCAAATTCTTTTTTTTTTTTTGAGACAGAGCCTCAAGCTGTCGCCCTGGGTAGAGTCCTGTAGCATCACTGCTCACAGCAACCTCCAACTCCTGGGCTCAAGTGATTCTCTTGCCTCTGCCTCCCAAGTATCTGGGACTACAGACACCTGCCACAACGCCCGGCTATTTTTTGGTTGCAGCCATCATTGTTTGGTGAGCCCGAGCTGGATTCGAACCTGCCAGCTCAGGGGTATGTGGCTGGCACCTTAGCTGCTTGAGCTGTAGGCGCCGAGCCAACCTCAAATTCTTGGGCTCAAGCAACCCTCTTGCCTCAGGCTCCTGAGTAGCTGGAACTACAGGCGCCCACCACAACACCTAGCTATTTTTAGAAATGGGATCTCACCCTTGCTCAGGCTGGTCTCAAACTTCTGAGCTCAGGCTATCCACCTGACTCAGCCTCCCAGAATGCTGGGATTACAGGCATGAGCCACTGTTCTCAGCATGAACTGCTAATTCTATAAATATGTTAACTACCTTCTTCCAGTCAGTTTGTAGTCAAGACTTTGTTTGGGGGCTGCTTTTCAAAAAGGTGACTTTATGTCTCTTTGCATTAATCTATTTTTTTTTTTTTTTGAGACAGAGTCTCACTTTGTTGCCCTCAGAAGAGTGCCATGATGTCACAGCTCACAGCAACCTCGAACTCTTGGGCTTAAGTGATTCTTTTGCTTCAGCCTCCAAGTAGCTGGGACTATAGGTGCCTGCCACAACCCCCGGCTATTTTTAGAGATGATGTATCGCCCTTGATCAGGCTGGTCTCAAACCTGTGATCTCAGGCAATTCACCTGCCTCGGCCACCCAGAGTGCTAGGATTACAGGTGTAATCTGTTATTTTTAAGAGTACATTGCCCACATGGTCTTGAACTCTTGGTCTCAAGTGACTCTCTGTTCCCTGCTCCTGAGTAGCTGGGACTGCAGGTGTGCACCACTGCTCCCTGCTTAAACATATTATACATATGCTTTTAAAATGTATGATTCTCAGCAATTTTATGTCTCTATTTCCAGAGTTTTTTCAGGGTAATTTTATAATTGACTCTGCTTACCATTTAACATGTCAAAAAGACCTCAATTAATATTTTTTTTTTGAAGCAGTCTTTAAATATATATCAAAAATATAATGTATTCTTGACATTTGTGTACAAATTCATGTAAGTTCTAAATAGGGTAAAAGAGCTAACAAACATTAGATATCCTCAAATATGATCTGTCAAGATGAAAATACACCCATATGTGTTTGCTATTTAAGTATAATAATGAAGAAATTCCAGCACATGAATCAAACAGGATATTGCAGATTCTAAACATTCCAATGTACTATCAAACTGTATGCAGATAACTTAGAATTTTTCCTAAAGGTTTCATTCATTGAATAATCATGAGAACATTGTAGGTGTGGTAAAATTATTTGTAAATATGCTTCCTTATAAAAGAAAAAGGTGCATATAATAACCTAAAACAATTTGTTTAAATTGTAAGATATCTGAAAAGCAGCAAATATGGCTCCAATGTCATTTACTGTTTTCATTTAGAACAGATTTTTCCTGGAGGGACAACAGCCTCTACTATCTTCATATATAAAAACTATCCTTGGGCGGCGCCTGTGGCTCAGTCGGTAAGACGCCGGCCCCATATACCGAGGGTGGCGGGTTCAAACCCCGCTGAACTGCAACTAAAAACTATCCTTTATCATGGTTCCTGAGCAAAGCCGGCTTCCCTGGGCCCCTGGTCCGGTGTGAGAGGGGGCAAGCAGAATTTGAAGGAGGAAAATTCTTCTGGTGGGGAAAGCTGCTAACCTCTAATACCAGCCCCTTTCACATCTCAAACTTTTCAAGAGGCTTGAGCATAGAAAGTTAGAAACAATGTTTCTATTATAGAATAATTTAATAGCTGTGTTCAATATTGATTTTGTCAATTTTAGGCAACTATATGGAACAAAGACTGCTTGGTAAGGGGAAACTATAATGAGAGATGAAAACTGTAGGGGGGTGAGTCTCACAATGCTGTGGTTTTGGTTATCTAATAGCCAAATGCCTGTCCTCTGATTGAATGAATTGTGTATGCAATAAATTTGAGGAAGATCCTAGGCTAGGTTGTAAAACAAGCTCAGATTAGCTGTGGCTATTAAAAAAATCAATCAAGGTTTTCACCAGAGAAGGGAGATAGTTTTGTCAGATTTTCAGGTTGGTTAATTGCTCAAGTATCCCCTTTCATAAAAGTATCCTTCCTCATTTTCTGACCAGTTTCTGGTCTTCTTTCATGCCAACAGAGATGTGGTTGGTTATTCTGTGGTATGTTATGCAAACTCTTTAAGATCACTTCTGTTTGCGCACGCACATACACACACATTTGGTGTATTATATCTAGATTTTAAGTTTTAAAAGCTTTTTCATCATACAGTGCAATTGTTTCATTTTAAAATGTATTTCATATAAACCATAAATTTAAATATTTTATACTCACAAATGAGGAAGACTTTAGAGTTTCAGAACACAATGGCGTGAAGTTACAAGGAGAGGAAGCAGTTATTTGGAAGAACAAACCCACATACATAGGGAGACAGCAATTAAGAGGCCTAGGTTAGAGTTGTTTGGAAGTATATTTAAAATTAGATGAAAGATATTTGGACCTTTGAAAATGCCCTAGAAACTGAATGAAAACAACTGCTTTCTTTTATCAGAGCTCTGAGTCATAGACCTGCTATTAGAAGGACCTTATTTAGTTGAAATACATATTTCAAAAAATGCATGCTTTTGTTAAAGTAGCTTAAGCTATTATCCATGCAGATTTCTTTTAAGGATCCCAGAAGCAGTTCCAATTGTGGACAACCTAAGTAAAGGTGAAAATTTTATAGGTAAAGTAGCTAGGACTACAGGCACCTGCCACAGCACACAGCTATTTTTAGAAATGAGGTCTCACCCTTGCTCAGGCTGGTCTCGAACCTGTGATCTCACCAAGTCACAGGGGGGTGTTAAATCAAAATAGTAAATTTCCTTAAGATGCTACATATGACTTTTGTTTGATACCAGTTGTACTATCATCAGACTGAATGTATTTATGATCCATCAAGTTCAAGTTACTTGGACAAGCTACTTCACTGGCCATCTATTTTAAACTTAGTTTCATACAACACAAATTCCATTTTAAAATCATGAAGAATGTTGTGCCTTGAAAAAAGACAACTTGTGTGGTACAAAAATATTTATTAAAATAACTAATTCACATAATTCTGTTTGAGAAACTGATTAGGCTGGTTGGGGAATCTGGGATTTAGCTAAGTAGCATTAGATGGAAGGACTCTTCTTAATAGAATTTGTGTTGTATGAGACTAAGTTTAAAATAGATGGCCAGCGAAGTATCTTGTCCAAGGAGAGCTCAGTTTACTTCAGCCTTATGGTTCAATAATAACAACCGTAGCTACTACCTGAGGGCTGGCTATGTAGAGGGCATTGTGCTGTCAGCTACCCAGACATGACCTCATTTCTTTTTCTTCAAAACTCTAAGTGTGTGAGGGACACCATAATTCCTTGCATGCCAGAATGCTGTGAGGGGGACTCCATTACTGTGCTGACAGTCATTCTGGAACGTGGGCAACTTGTAAACTTTTAAGCTTACCAAAGTGACGTCAAAGGGACACATTCCTCAGGGCAGCTTTCCTTGAACAGTCTCTGCCCCTCTCCTAGCCCCAATGAAGTCAGCCCTTTCTAAGTTCTCCTAATAATATACAATTCCTTTCTAGCACTCTGCAGTTTGTAATTATATATTCATTGCATGATTACTGGTTGGGTCTGCTTCCCTACTAGATGGTAAGCTCTATGAAGGTGTTTATTTTGCTTTTATTCAACTAAGTCCAATGCCTGGTATATTGTATACACTCAATAAATGTTTATTGAATAGGCAAAAGTGATATTACTTTGTCTTTCTGGTGCTATTCCTGATGTAAACTGAAACAGGTATGAGATTGATGTGGGAGGGAGGCTGTGGGAATTCAGAAGTTTCTTTAAGCAGGTGAAAGGCCATAGCTAGTACAGAGGTAGATAGTAGATTATCAAATATGAAATGTCTAATTCAAATAAAAAGTTGAGTTTATTAAACAAACAAAAAGTCAATGAGGGTACATGTCTAAACTATTGCCAACAGTTCTGCCATATTAATGGTAGCTTGTGTATCCCAGCAATAGTGAAGCCCGGAGAGCGGGTAGTGATGTAATCATGAAAGGAGTTTTCCACAGCTTGTTGAGAATCAAGTATTTTTCCTTGCAAGAAGTGGTCCAAAGCCTGGAAGAAGTGGTAGTCAGTAGGGCAATGTCTGGTGAATATGGTGAATGACAGAGAGTTTCCAAATCCAGCTTCTGTAGCTTCAGCAGCAGAGTTTATGCATGATGTCATTGAGTGTTGACTTGCAAGAGGATTGGCCTGTCTCTATGGATTAATCCTTGCTGTTAATCGCAAGCATCCTCATCATGTTCTCCAACACGATTATAGCTGGTTGCAGTAGACATCAGCTATAATCGACTGACCAGGTTTCATGAAGCTGTAGTGGATAATACCAGTGCTGGATCACCAGACACCATTAGCTTTTATTTTTGGTTTTGGACTATGTTTTGGTGCTTTATATTTATCCAATCATTGTGCTGAATGCTCGTGATTGTCAAAAATAATCCATTTTCCATCACAAATTACAATAATACAGTGCAGAAATGATTTGCTTTTATGTTGTAACAACAAAGAAAGGCAAGCTTGAAAGGATTTCTCTTCTGATGCTCATTTAATTGTTGCAGAACCCAACTATCCAACTTGTTTATCTTGCTGATTTGTTTCCAATGGTCCAACATTGTCCGTGTAGTAACATCGAACCTTGCTGCTAATTCACACATAGGTTGAGATGAATTCTCTTCACTACAGCTTTTGGCTCATAATTGTCCACCTTGGCAATCTCAGGTCACCTACGTGGCTCACTGTCAAGATTAAAATCACCAGAGCAGAATTTTTCAAATCATCAACATGCTGTACGTTAATTAGCCACATCCTTTCCAACCACTTTGTTGATATTTTGAGCTGTCTGCACAGCATTGCTTCCAACTGCATAAGTGTCAAACTCATATTAAAAAATAACATGAATTTTTATAGCCAGGCATTGTGGCGGACGCCTGTAGTCCCAGCTGCTCGGGAGGCTGAGGCAAGAGAATCGCTTAAGCCCAGGAGTTGGAGGTTGCTGTGAGCTGTGTGAGGCCACGGCACTCTACAGAGGGCCATAAAGTGAGACTCTGTCTCTACAAAAAAAAAATAAATAAATAAAAAAAAAAATAACATGAATTTTTGACTTACACATGGTTTCACGAAAAAGTGCTCTAAAAAATTATGAAAGCTAATCACAAGCCAAAATATACATTTGAAAGAATGAGGATGTGCCTCCATAATAAAAATAAAACAAGAATGATCAAAATGGAATGTCAGAGATATCAACTGTCAAACTTAGTATTTAAGGAAATCGGACATTTCACATTTAATAACCTAATAGTTAAGCCACCTGAGAAGAATTTTCTACATCACAGGAGAAAAGACTTTCTTGTTAAAAAGACAGGCATCCTTAAAAGTAGATGACTTGAGTTTGCCGCCTGATTTTGTGTTCTTAGGTTTAAATGTTTTATAGTTGTTTTATATTCCTTTCCTTTCTTAGTTAGTTTGAAGTATCGTGAAGGGGTCCCAGGATAGACCCCTTATTAAGAGAAGCTATCAAAATGGGTTTTGAGAGAATATTTTACGGAGTGTAGCTTTGCAGAGAGCAAAGTCACATTAGACAGAACATCCTTATTTGATAACGTTGGCCAATGTTTCACAGTTTATGAAGTTTCCAGCTCATCGATTCTCACAGCTGTCTTGTGAAGTAAAGAATCAAGGCTTTCAGTTTATAGGTGAGGGAAGGGTGGCCCAGAAGAGGTGGATGTATGCAAGTTTCTTGAGTGTTTGCTAGGTGCTCAGGCACTACACTAAGCCCTTTATATTTAGAGCACATAATATTATCCTCACTGCATCCTCATGAGTTAGGTCACCATAATTATTATTTTAATTTTACAGATGAGGAAACTGGGGCTTGGAGAGGTCAAGTAATTTGCCTCAAATTGCATAATCAAGAAGCATAAATCCAGACTTAAAACCCAGGTAGTCTGTCTCAAAAGCGCAGATGATAAACTTCTATGCTGTTAAGTAGCACTGGGAGTTCTCCAGTGAAATACACTGTTATTTTTATTTGCTACTACAGGTCTTCTGACTCCTGGTTCAATTCAGGCTACCATTTATTTATTTATTTATTTTAATTTAATGGGTCATGCATTAAGAAGGCTACTGTTTTTTTAACCTGTTAGCAGTTTCACCCTGATTTAGAATTTATCACTTGGAGGTCACAGTGATGTCATTGCATATGATTGAAATGATGTCAACTAAATTCAGACAAAAATCCCCTATATTAATTTTAAAAAATTATTGAGGCTTGGTGCCTGTAGCTCAGTGGTTAAGGTGCTGGCCACATACTCCGGGGCTGGCAGGTTTCCAACCCAGCCGGGGCGTACTAAACAACAATGATGACTAAAACCAAAAAATAGTTGGGTGTTGTGGCGGGCGCCTATAGTCCCAGCTACTTGGGAGGCTGAGGTTGCTGTGAGCTGTGATGCTACGGCACTCTACCGAGGGCGACATAGTGAGACTCTGTCTCAAAAAAAAAAATTATTCAAACTTTTTAGATGTGCTTATCAGTTAATAACCACAGTACACATTCTATTGAATATATTGGAAAAAACGTGCATCTTTTGCTGAAAGTGTACAAAACATTATTAAGAAGTATAAAAAAATCTTTCCATGAAACATGTGATTATATGAGTTCTTTTTAGACCATTATCTCTTCAGGGAGCTAAGAATGATCAACAGTGACCAGAATGTTTTGTGTCCTCAATAGATCTAAGTCTCTTGCCCCATGGGTTCTTTTAACATTATACTTTGTAATTGAAAAAAGAATATGAGGTAGTGCCTGTGGCTCAAGGAATAGGGCACTGGCCCCATATATTGGAGGCAGCAGGTTTAAACCCGGACCTGGCCAAAAAAAAAAAGAGAGAGAACATGAAAATGCCATACTATATAACTTAGAAAAACAACAAAAAGCCCTTGCCTAGAGATCCTAGATAGGAAAGTGATTCAATCAAAAATTGGGGCCTATGTGCACAGAGCTGTGATCCAAGTTAGAGTACTTGAAGTCAATGAGCAGAGAGCTTTAGGCAGAGGGTCATTTATGTGTCTTTTGTACATAACTGATGGCATTTCAAAGCCACATTAGAAAGAATATTAGTTCATCTTTGGCTTTTTATGTGTGCCTCTTCCCCTCTCCATTATGGATAATTGAGGTTTTAATATACAGTAGTGACATTCTAGTAGATGAAGGAAGGGGGCAGTCCCTAAGGGCAATCTGAACTTCTGCTTAGTATATTTACTCTTGCTGTTTTCCTTCCTCCTCATTCGTAATTCAGGAGGCTCTCTGAGAAGAGAGAGACAGCAAAGCTTCTTAGATGGATCGAAGGACCATGAGCTGGGATACCAGGTTCTATGAAAAGGTCTGCTATTAAATTTGCTCTGCTACCTTTTGGCAAATCATTTGATCATGTTGTGCTTTAGTTTCTTCCTGCGCTTGCTAAATGTACATAGCATGTATTTGAGTATTTTATGATTGTTATGAAGTATTTTAAATGTAAGAGTGATTTATTGTTTCAGGCCAGCTGCTCAGGTACAAAGTAAAATCTGTTCCTTTGAGATGTTAGGGTTCATGGCAGTCAACTAACCCCAAATCTTTCTGACTGCAGCAGCCATCTACTTGCTTCTTGTCCATCTGACACACTTTGCAGTCTCTGAGTACAGCTTGGTGTGCTTTCAGGGCATACCTTTCTGTCTCCTTTGTCTTCAGAAATGAAAGATGCCATTTTATGCACTCCTGATGCTTTTGCCCCCACTTCGAAAAGATGAAGGCTTGCTTTGGGGACATCGATTCCAAGAAGACAGGCAGGAGAGGTGATAAAATAAACAAACGTTATTTGGACTTGCTATTATAGTTCCTTTTTGATGGTTTGGGCCAGCACCACTAGAGGCTTGAACTAAATTTAGTAGAGCACAGAATGTTTGGGGTTTTGGCAGGAAGCAGCAGTCAGGAATCATACTAAAAAGAGAGTACACAAAGTACATCTCCCCCACTGTGCCCCACCTTTTTTTTGTTTTTGGTTACAGCCTGTCACTTAGGCAAGACATTCCTGTTAGCCAAAGGTGCCAAGCCGAAATTCTCAGAAGCTAATGTGTTGATGGGTAAAGAATGATTTTGTTCCCCATATATAGATCACTACCCTACTGATTCTTAACATGTGAAATCCCCAAAGTGCAATATGGCATTAACCAAAAAGTTTATTTCTTTTGAATTGAACTAAAATAAAATGCATTTACATTATTTCTGGCACAGACAAATTAAAAGCATTTCCCAAGCAAACCTAGCAGAGTATTATATTATTAAAATTAGAGGCCCCATGAAATATGTTCTTAGTTGTTTGAGTTGCAGCAGGAAGAACTGCAGACACAGGAACACAGCGCAACCCTTCAGTTTTGAAACGCTTCTAGGTCTCTTCGTGCTATAAATGATCAAAGAAACATCCGAGTAAATAACCACTCCGGGAGCTGAGTTCACATTAGGAGTGTTGGGTTCCAACTTCCGTCTGTTAGTTCAAGGAAACGAGGCAGGCAGGGATTCTAATTTGGGTCTTCATTCTTGGGCAGGGTCATCAATACATCAAAACACTACTTTTGCGTGCCCCAGCTGCAGTAGCTTCCACTAAAGGCAGAGCTGTCACTCATGCCTTCTAGAAACACGTAGCTAGCAACTTGTCACGCCTGAGGAACAGGACAGGCAGGTAGTGGCGGTGGAAAAAGAAGAGGGAGGGATTGGTGGCATCCTTTCTCCCTAGATTCTTCCCGCAGAGCCGGGTGGAAGCCCTTGGGGTGGGGTTCTGGCTGGTCGGCTATAAACCCCAACTGGAAAGTACGTAGCTGAGCTAGTAACAAGAACTGACAGCCTTCGTCTCTGGGAAGGACTTGGGTCAGGATGTACAGAGGGGATGAGACTCTTCCTCTTCACTCCCGGGGCAATACGCACAATCAGGTGAAGGTCTCCATGGGGACTGGGATGACAGTCGAGAGGTAGAGATTAAGATGAGAAAGAACAGAGGTCCTTCGGGCACCACCTTAGAGAGGCAGGGAGGCTCCAGTTACCACGTTAGGAAGTGATCTCCACCGTCCTAAAAAAATTACAACCACCTCGGCCATTGCGAGAGGCCGAAGCCAACTCGGGAGGCGGGAACGCGCGGCGAGCAAATGCGCGCTCCCTTTGTCCAGCCTTCCGGCCACCCCGCTCATTGGACGCAGGGCGCGCGCCCGGAGAGAACGCGCTTCAGCCACTCCTGCGTGTTCCGGGTGGAAACCGGCGCTGGCGGTCTGGCGTTCCGCAGGCGGAAGGGAAGGGGGAGGTGGCAAGGCAGTGCGCCGGCTGCTCCTCCCCATCCCCCGCCTCGGCCCTGGAGGGGCTGGATGGGCAAGTTGGGCGCAATGGCTCGAGCCACGGAGGCGGCGGCGGCGGCCGGAGGCGGCGGCGCCTCCTCCTCCTCGCCCCGGCGCCGGCGGTGATCGGAGCGAGCGGCCGCGGCCCCCGATGAGACTGCTGGCGAGCTGGCTGTGCCTGAGCCTGGCGTCCGTGTGGCTGGCGCGGAGGATGTGGACGCTGCGGAGCCCGCTCACCCGCTCCCTGTACGTGAACATGACGAGCGGCCCCGGCGGGCCGGTGGCGGCCGCGGGCGGCAGGAAGGAGAACCACCAGGTACCGGCCGGGGCCGGGGCGGGGGCGTGGCGGCCGGGCCTTCCCGCGCTCGGCCTGCTATTGTGCGGGGCGGCAGTACCCGCGCCCCACGGCTCTGGCCCTTCAAAGTTTTTCTCGTGTCTTGCCCGCTGGGCATCTGCTCCACGATCCCCGGGCCTCCCGCTCCACTCTCGCGGCGTCTTTTGTTCGGCGGCGCAGGCGGAGGACAGCCTTCCCTTCCCCCTCCCCGGGCCCGAGCGTGGGCGCCCTGGAGACCCGCATTGTTCCCGGGTCCCAGGCGGTGGTTGCGGACGCTGGGTCCTCTCGGCGTCAGCGCCCGGCGGCGGGACCGGAGGAACTTTGGGGCTGGCGCGTGGCCAGGGGCACCCACCTGGCAGCTGGGCCTGATATAGAAAAGACCCAAGCAAACCCATCACCGGCTACAACCTTTCTAACACCTAAGAACAAAACGAAAAGCCAGTCCCCTTTTTTGTCTAGTTGAATCCCTGAACTTACAAAGGATCATAAAGAAATTTAACCGTGCCTCGTGAACCATTTCATTCTCTGGGGTTATTCGGGTGACATTTTCCGTAAGCACTTAAAAAATGTGTTTGACAGGTCCTCGCTCCCATCCTACCGAACCTTCTGCCTAAGAGAGGTCTCCTTTAAACTTCGATTTAGTTAGCTTACTGGAAAGATTGTGATGAGGAAAGATTGTGATGCAAGCTTTTACGGGAAGGGTTTTTGAAACAACCCGGGAGGAGCGAATTCTTTTAAGAGTTGTAGTGTGGATCGTGAGCAATGTGATGTGACCGATTAGGTGGTCTTTCATTAGCTCAGCTTTGTGCCAGTTAAAGAGGCACGTACAGCTTGGCTGTAGAATTGAGGGAGATATTTCACATTTGACCATAATGTAGTTTGCAGTTAACAAACATTACATTCATTGAAAAGAGGCTTTTGAACTCTGCGAGAGTGTTGACTTGTAATAGCGTTTATAGTACATTTTGCCTTTACAGAGAGCAGTAACTAATTGTTCCCCATATCATCTTGTGTCTCATAATTTTCATATATTTCTCATTTTCCTATGTTACTGATTATACTAGGTGTTCAGAGAATTTACCCAGGCTGATTTCATGTGTTTTAATGAGGGTAAAGAATTATGTAAGAAGATGAAGGAATTTATAAAGAAAAGAGTTTTTATGTAGGAAATATTTATATTGGCCTGTTTTTTCCCCCTGTGTTTAAAGGACTGCTAAATTTATTTTTTGAAAACCTCCAGCGCTTGCATTTTGTTAGGTGAACTGTCCTTTCTGCCATCCATAATAATATTGTTGGAAGTGTACATAAACTTTGTATGCAGTCTTAAATTGTAAAACCACATATATTTCTATGGATTAATTTTACTAGTTCATTCTTACAGCAACAACTCCAAAGTGTTGTACTGTTGATTGTACACTTATCGGAATTCACATATCTATATGGACCATGGATAATAGTGTAGTAAAACAATGAGTTAAAAATGCTGTTTTAAACAAGCAGTACATAGAAATATGGTCCTGGATAGGAAAAACAAAAGAGATTAACAAGAGAGATTAATTCATTGCAGTGGAATTATGGTTGAGTCTTTAGTTGTTGGTGTTTATGGTAAGGCTGTGATTACCTCTATTGCAGCAACTCCATATATTTTCATTGCTTATGAAGGAATTGCACTTATTTTAAAAATTGAAAAATGACTTAAACTGTGATTTTTATGGAGCCTCTCCCTATAGAGGATACTTTTTAATTGTGTACCTTTTTAAAGCTAAATCTGTCAGGTTCTAATGAAAACTAATATAGGCTCAGATATCTCATTTACCTCATTAAGCTTGCTGATATACTCAAGGATGTGTGCATGTGTGTTAACCAGTAGTGCTAACAATTTGGCAGATAATTTCTCCAGAATGAAGACTTAACATGGGGTTTTCTGAATATTTAGGGAGGGATTTTTTTTTAAAGAGTAATGATATTATTTTGCAGTGAATACATTAGTATTATGAAAATATCCATGAATAAATGTTAAGATGAATAAAATAAATGTGTGATAAACCACCCTGAGACTGCCCTTTCTGAGTTGATCTGTCAGCCCTTTATGTTCTCGGATCCTGGGTTTGCCTTATAACTTCATTGCTTCTAAAGTAACTAATGGTTTCCCTCCTTCAAGTTAATGTTTCACACAAGATGTTTCTGGTGTGCCATTTGGTTGTGTGATTTCCATAGCCAGCCACATCTGGTTCTTTAGGAGTGTTGCTTGAAAGTAGGGTAATGGCTTTGATTGAACCATGCTCAGCACAGTTTTTCCTTCTGGTAATTTTATTAAGGAATTATGATGGAGGATTCTATGGTTAAAAGAGAGATCTTGGGCAATGTTTATTCATTAAAAATTGCTCTTTAGTTAGTATGGCCTGGAGATGCAAGACTTCTGGGCTAAAGGCACTCTAAAATTGTAGCAGCAGTGCCATTTTAATAACTTGATTCAGTGTGCTAGCTTCAAAACTCAGATTTCATTTCACTTTGGGCAAGCAAGAGAATCAGGGCTTCACTTAGAGCCGGGGCATGGCCTGCAGGCCAAATTGGTCTCACTGACTTTTTATACAGCCTGTGAAATAAGAATAGCTTTACATTTTTAAATGGTTACTCTGAACAAAATCAAAATAATATTGTATAGCACATGAAAATTTCATATACAAAATTCAAATTTTAGCGTTCAGAGCTAGTGCTTCCAGGCTACAATAGCTGAGTTGAGTAATTGCAAGCCTAAAATATTTATTTTCCGTTCCTTTACAGAAAAGAAAAAGGTTTTCCAAGAGAAAATTCCTGGCTTCCTTAATCAGAAGCTCATTTTTAATCACAGGTGGCAGGGTGGTTAGATAACCTCCTTGGGTAAAGTAGAGCCAGGTGGCAAGAAACTAGGAGATGTAGCTTTGCAGTATTGGCAGACTCAGAATTTAAAAACAAGAAAAAATATTTTGAATCTAGTCTTTTTGATGCCTTGCCCCCCCTAGTGCTTCAAGTTAATGCAATTACTATGGAGCTATTGAAAGTTGAAAGTACCTGTAGGCCCCATTAACTAGGTTCTTGGTTAACAGTCATTCAACAGCATCTCAATTGGTAGAGTGAAAAAATTGTTATAGAACTCACTGGAACCAAACCACCATAATTTCTTCAGGCGATATACTGCAAGGTGTTTTGAAAGCACAGATAACATCCAATGTCCAGAGTTATTAAGGTGTAACATAAAATTGCAAGTATCTATATACCTGTGGCTTACTTTTTCACCTTCTTATACTATAAATTCAGAACTGTGCTGTGCCTCAAGCAATGATGACTTGAAGATAGTATTGAAATCATTTTTGCCCCTGCATTCCATGAAAAAAAATACTTGTATATCACAGAGTCAAACGTCGTACTAAAGGACAGATTCAGTTTCCTGTCCAAGGCTGACCAAAGTCAGGCATGAGTTAACAATGCTTCAAAGGATATTCAGCCAGCTAGCCAGATGACACTGACAGATTGGTGTCCTCCTCTGAACTGCCTTCAAGAGTTTGGAGGCCTTTGCAGCCGAATACCAAAGAGGTTTCTTTCTTTCCTTCCTTATATGTAACCTGTGTTGAAATACCAATAAGTGTTTGCTTCAGTTTCACAAAACACTAGGATGTCTTTCTTTCTTTCTTTTTTTTTTTTTTTTTTTGAGACAAAGTCTCACTCTGTCACCCTGGGTAGAGTAAGGTAGAGTGCAGTGTGTCATCATACCTCACTGCATCCCCAAATTCCAGGGCTCAAGTGATCCTCCCACCTCAGCTTCCCAAGTAATTGGGACTACAGGTACATGCTACCTTCCTCAGCCAATTTTTTCTATTTTTGATAGAAAACAGGGTCTCACTCTTGGTCAGACTGGTCTTGGAACTTCTGAATTCAAGCTGTCCTCCTACCTCAGCCTCCAGAGTGCAGGATTACTGATGTGAGCCTAGGGTCCGTTTCTTTTGCTGGTCTTTGTGTTCTCTTTTGAAGGTGCCCTAGAAGATCCTACTAACTTCTAATAAAAAGGCTCTGTTGTTTAGACCCTCTGAAGCATTGTTGAAATTTCAGGATTATAAAATACTAACAATGAGTGAGTTTGAATTTACTTATTAAATCAAAGCTGAATCAACTTAAATAAGTGTATGTCATTCCCCCCACACCCCCATGAATGTGAGGATGGCTGTCACTGTACACATTTAAATCTCACATAAAGAGGTTTGGGTTGGGTTTGTATTGTTTGTAGAAAAATGGTGAATGATTTGAATGTTTACTTCTGTGCTGTGCTTAGATGTAAGAAGGTGTCATTGCCTGGACTGATTGGTTTGCATTGCAAAATCTTGGAATGGGATTTTTGAATCTTAGCTGTCAAAGTTAAGTGTTAGCAGGACTGGTCTGACCACTACCCTTTGTTCATGGACCCTGAGCAGTGGAACTTTTCTGATTGTTTTTGATAGTACTAAATGTCTCAGGTCTTTATCCATTTCTTTTGAGAATGGCTAGGTGCCTAGATTACATTGTGGTTTTTAGGCATTCCCTGGATGCTTAAGTGTGTCAGGCACTTTAGATACATTGTCCCCTGTGATCCTCATAACATCTCTCTAAGGTAGGTGGTGCTACCCCCGGTTTATAGATAGGAGGTCGAGGCTAAGAGAGAAGAAACTTTTTAAGAGCACCGAGCTCATGGATGGTAAAGTTAGGTTTGAACCCAGCTTTGCCTGTTTTCAAGGCCGGTGCTTATTCTACTGCCTCATGATGCCCGTTCTGGTCAGCCTTGTATTGTCTAAGGAAAGGTGAAAATGGCCTTGCCTTCTTCATAGGAAACTGTCCCTACTCTGGTGGGCCTCTGTGTAGATGTGAAAGTTAGTAGCTTTGTGTATGGTACCAGTAGAAGATTTTGCAGTTTGTGAGTGAGATGAGAATGGGACAACTGCTTGAAGTTCTGCCTTTTTCTCTATTTTGTGCATGCTTTTTGTAAACTTTAAAGTTGAAAAAAAAATTCTTACCTGCAGCATCTTTTTTGACACCAGCCACTTCTCAGATTTTCCATCGCTGACTGTCCAACAATTCAATTCTATTCTGACACTGACTCCCTGGAGTTAGGATCAGACTCCACAGGGTTAAGGGCTCAGTCTCACAAGACTGCCCTCGCTTCAGAGGCCATCTGCAAGTGCCAGGTCTCCAGGTTACCAGTGTTTTTGTCTAACTTGGCTGCAAATTAAGGGTTCCCACAACAAACACCCCCCCCCTTGTTAAATTGCTAGAATTATTCACAGAATTTAGAAGACACTTTACTCTGTTTATTGGTTTATTATGAAGTGGATAGAACCTGGGAACCGCCAAGTGGAAGAGATGCATAGGGCAAGGTATGGGAGCGGAGAGCATGGTGTAGCGCTTCCATGTTCTCTCTGGTGAGCTACCCTCCTAGGATATTAATGTATTTAGCAACCTAGAAGCTCCCAGAACCCTGTACTTTGGTTTAGAGGGTTTTATGGAGGTTTCGTTTTGTCGGCATGATAGATGAAATTACTGGCATGGTTCCCACCCTGAACCCGGCTAGGTGTAGCCATCTCGTTAGCATATATAAGATACTCTTGTTACCCTGAGAGTCCCTACGGGTTTAGGAACTCTATCTGGAACCTATAAAGACCAAACATTATACCATGATATCTTTTATAAAATCAGTAATTTTTTAAAATAACTTTATGATCCTATTAGTGTGTTGAAATCTTTTGTATTATATTTGACTACTTGCTAAACTCCAAAAAATAATTTCAGTAAAACTTTTTATCTATATCCCTTGGTCTGATAAGCAAATATAATTGTATAGGAAAATTTCATTCCTAATTTGAAGGAGTGATTCATCAGCCAAGGTTTTATAAATATTAGGAGATATTCGTGGGCTTAATGAGGAAATTTTTAAGACAATATGACCTAATACTTCATTACTTTGAATTGCTAATACTGTCAAACACACATGCAGAACTCCTGTGGACCACTTGATTGGCTGTTTATTATTTGATTAATAGTATCTCTATATATAGTCTTGTAAGTAGGGAGAATATTGCTTTTTACTGTAATTTTTAGATGTTGTGTTTGGTTATCACATCAGCAGATGACAGAATGGAATAATTCTGCTTTGATTAGAGTTTGTTATTTAAGACATTTCCTTGGTTATTTAACTGAATAAAATTTGAGCGAGTTTTAAAGGCAGATGTTGATAAGATGCTTTTTCAGACACTGTGGTTTCCAGCTGAGGAGTCTGGCCTCACAGTAGAGCTGCCACATAGTTCTTTCAATGTGAAAATTTAACAAGCTTAGTACTTTGTTCTTGCCTGTGCACCTTTGTCTCTGTAGTCTTTGAGGAGCACATGTTCAAAGAACTCATCTGCTTGAAAGTGCATAGGAGCCTAGAAACAGGCCACCCAGTCCTGTGAGCTCAGTATAACTTTTCATTTAAGCTGGGTTGTCTGGAGAGAGGTAACTCCAGGGCGCCTTCCTCTTGGACTACAGGGAATCCTGCACTATATTTCTCTGTAGTTAACATTTTGCCTTAAGGACAAAGTGACAGCTCATTTAAGGCCCTGAAGGGCCTGGCCAACATCATGTTAGTCCCATTACTTGTTTCTGATTTTATTTTCCCCTCTGGAATGTAAGTTCCCTGAGGCCAGTGAGTCCCTCTTTTAGTTTACTTAGCTAAAGTTATGCTGGGACAGTTGAGAAACACTACTGGAGAGTCAGAACAATGAACTTTTTTTGTAGGTAAGTCCATATAGGTGTTCTCAAACAGGGGACATATGGCAATACCTGGGACATTTTGGGTTGTCACTTGAGTAATCTATGGACCTCTGATGGGTAAAGGCTAGGGATTCCAATAAACGGTGCCCCTATAGAAAAGGATTATCTGACCCCAAATGTCAGTAGTGCTAAGATTGAGAAACCCTGGTTCACAGGAATTTAGTTACTATCTAGGCCAGATTATTTTTTCTCTAAATATATTTAGTAAAGTTTAATTGGTAAAATAGTCTTGCTGTCTCTTCTCAAGCAGACACACTGGGTAGAGTTAAAAAGAGAAGTCTTTTTGAAAGAAACTCTTATAAAACAACGTGAGTGTGAATCGGCTAGAGCTGTTAGGGACCCCAGGCTTCCCATTTGTTCAGAAGTTGCAAGGTGGTAAAGTACCTGGGCAGGCGTGAGGCAGGTGGTGGGCACTTAGTGTCTTCCTCCATTGCTTGCTTGTGGTAATGCAGTTTTGGGTGGGTGGGTAGCTTTAACCACTGTTTGCAGAATTGGGTTAAAACAAGGCGTTGCAGAAACCTTGGCGTTTGAGAAATTGACAGAAACCCAGTGACAGCTATCTCTGTGGTTATCTTTATGTTTCTTCCAAGACTTCGTTAGAAACTCCAACTTCTGTCAGTTTATATTGCCTGTGATTCTTAACAGTAATTCATTTGATGAACTTTATTGTTCATTTTTTATCTGTGCCAGGCACTGAAGTCATTAATTATTTTAAAAATTAGAGATGGAGTATTGCAATATTGCCCAGGCTGGACTTGAACTCCTGGGCTTGAGTTCTACCTCAGACTCCTTCTGCCTCAGACTCCTGAGTAGCTGGAATTACACGTATTTTCCATTGTGCCCAGCTGAAGTCATTAATTGTCCCTACTTTTACAAATCTCTCAGTCTACCTGGCAATGTAGACATTAAACGTGCATTTGTGTGCAGCTGTTCAATTCAGAGGTCATAACTGTTCCTAAGAAGATGAATGGGATGTATGAGAGGGTATTAGAAGAGCGGGTGAAACCTAGACTGGAAGTTCAAGGAAAATTTACCTAGGAAATACTTAGACTGAGGTTGAATTAGGTGAAGAGGGAGAGGGTTGGGTGGTGATTAATGTAGGGGCCAGAGCAAATACTGTGTGAGACAACCAAGGGAAAGGAGCCTTCCAGAAAAAGAAAGAAGAGTGGAGTACCATGATACAGGGAGGGACCAGGAGTCATGGGTTGGTAGGGAATAATGCCAGTTGAGGCTGTGGAGATAGAAAGGACAAAAGTAGTGTATGTAGGTCAGGTGTGGTGGCACACGCCTGAAATCCTAGCACTCTGGAAGGCCGAGCTCAAACTCTTCTTAAGTTCAGGAGTTCGAGACCAGCCTGAGCAAGAGGGAGGCCCCATCTCTAAAAATAGCCAGGCGTTGTGATGGGTGCCCATAGTCCCAGCTGCTTGTGAGGCTGAGGCAAGAGAATCACTTGAGCCCAAGAGTTTGAGGTTGCTGTAAGCTATGACACCATGGCCCTCTACCAAGGGCAACAAAGTGAGACTGTGTCTCAAAAAAAAAAAAAGTTGTGTATATATAGGACCTTGTAAGCCATTTTGAGCATTTTGGATGTTCTCTTAAGACTCCTATGAAGCAAGATAGTGACACACTCAGATCTGCATTTAAAAATTTGCATTTTAAAAGAGGTTTGCTGAGTCATTTATGTTTTCAAACCAGTTTTAATTTCTGGAAGATGAAACTGCCACCTTCCTTTAGATATATTTATGTGTATCTGTGTATATATATATTTTTTGAAAAACTTTTTTATTGAGATAAAATTTACCTACCATAAAATTTGAACTTTTAGAGAATACAATTATGTGACTCAGAATTGTGCAGCTATCATCACTATCCAACTTTGGGATGTTTTATTACCTCCAAAAGAAACCCTATGGCAGTCACTCCCCATATTCCCTCCTCCTAGCCCATGGCAACACAGTCTACTTTCTGTTTTTGGATTTGAATATTCTAGACATTTCATATAAATAGAATTATGTAATCTATGGCCTTTTGTGGCTGGCTTATGTCACTTAGCTTAATGTTGTCAAGGTTTATCCATGTTGGAACATGAATCAGTACTTCATTCTTTTCTATAGTAGAATGTACTGTTCTCTTGTATGGATCTACCACATCTTGTTTATCCATTTAATGGACATTTGAGATGTTTCCACTGTTTGGAAATTATGAATAATTCTGATATGGAATTGACATTTGTGTTTTACAGATGACAAGGAAGGACATATATTTCAACCTTTAAAGAAAAGAGCTTTGCTCCTTTTTGTTCTGTAGCACATTCTGCTCAATAAGCAGTTTCTTTTCTGAAAGACTTGTGTGTTAGTGAAGATTCAATCCCATGAATTAATGCCGACAAATTAAGAGAAATGTTAGTTAAAAAAAAAAAGAAGAGAGGGAAATGCTATTAAAAATATGAGTTTCCTTCCCTCTTGGCACTGGGAAGCAGTGTTTGTAAGTTAATGGTACCAGTTCTTGCTTAGTTTTGGAAGTCAGAGTTCATTGTTCTAGCTGTCCATTGACAAGTAGATGCCAAGGAATTATTAGCTCCTCTGTTTTCATTTGAGCAACTTCTTGTTCACATTAGTAGAAGGTACCTGATTGCCTGTTATCAAGGTGATGGCTTTACTCTTGATCAGTCATTTCAGAGAGTAAAAAGTAAAGTCAGAGTGGCCTCAGTATGACAGAGTTCAGAATGTGTACCAGAAGGTCACAAGTATAATAATAGAAAATGGTTTATGACCTGCACTGGAGCATAACCTCAGGCACAGTATTAAGAATTAGTAAATGATTAAGCAAGAACATTTTCAGTCTTAAGGGAAAGAGTGTAGGCAGTGAATGGAAGAAGCCTCATAGCTTGTCACATAGGGTAGCAAAATAAAAATAGCCCTTCATGTAAGCTATGTATATAACAGCAGTTTTGATAGCAGTGGTTAAATGGAAAATTAGCACCAATCAGTCAATAACTGGAAAAGTTTATTTTATCCAGTTTAGGGTATAGGATTTGTAAAATGATTAATTTTTAAAATTCGATGTGCCTGTTGCTTTTTTGTGTTGGCCTATAATTGGTTCCTTTTATTGTTAGTGTCAGGGATCTTACCTAAGATTTCATTGAACATTTAGCAAGCGTAGGATGACTGTAAAATTGGTCCATCAGTTGTGCAAGCACTTACAGGATGCTTACTGCTGATAAATGGCCATATTTGTCAGAGGGAAGCAAGTTAGTCTTGACCAATAGACTCCTTATTGGGAAAAATTGGTTGTTTCATAGCAGACAATAGATTAACAGTAACTGATGTTGTTTAATTGTAATATCCTACCAGGATAGATAGAGAACCAGTGACATGTCTAAGCCTACAAATGAGTGAATAGGCTTAGAGATTAAGCAGTTTGTCCAAGTTCACATGGAATGGTGGAGCCAGGACTTGATTGTGGGGCTGACTCTGAAGCTTTTGTGCAGTCTGCTTCCCCACATCTCTGGTATGCTATCTCTTATGTGAAAACGGAAAACATTTATTATGGATAAATTTCATCTACAGATTGAGTTCTTGAATTTTGTTCTAAAAAGTGCATTCTGCTTAGAACCTATTCTTTGAAATCTAGTTCTTAGCATATTATTACTTTGTCTTCTTATTGAGTGCTGTATGACCTTAAGTAACTTCTTAATCATTCTCGAGTTTACTTTGCCTGGCTGTGAGACCTGTTTGTAAAGCACAGCTCAAGATTTCTAAAGGTCTCTTCTGTGTAGTCTATAAGAAGAAAGGCAACTTAATCTGGTTACTGGAGTGTTAAATTCTGTTGCTTACTCTGCTATTGATTTGTTTTGTGGTTTTGAGTTAAGTCATTGGATTATACAGCTGATCTCTTTTCTGAAGAAACAAGGTTAATGCTAGCTATTTGTTTTCTAATGTTGAATTCTGTGAAGGAGAGGCCAACAGAGCTTTTCTAGATCTCAGGGGTAGAATGACTGAAGCACTGGGGCAGGAGTCAGAATATGTGGGTCACTATGAAAGTTTTGAGACAGACTATATTATGGTCCATGATTTCACTTCCAAGAAACACAGTTGACAGCATCCCTTCAGATTCAAGGCAAGTTTCAGCTTGCTCAGTGTTGCTGGGAGAGCTTCATTTATTTCTGTTGGTGCAATTTTATGTTTCTTGATTTTTGCGTATTTCAAAACTTTTGTAATGACCCATATACCTGTGCTTAAAGTCTGATTCTGCAGCCTACCAAGCTGAATGACTCAAAAGCCTCTTCACCCATCCCTCACTTTCTCTACCTACCTTGAGGGCTAAGATAAACGAGAAGTCATGACTGAAGAAGTATTTTATAGGTCATGTGAATATAAGACGTACTGATTATTTTCAAAGTAGCATGAGATTATAATATTTGGAAATTTGATTTGATTTAGTCCTCTGTTTTTTGTTTTTGGATTTCTTAGGTGACATTTCAGTTGTGTGTTTCAGTTGTATGTTTTAATTTTTGTTCTCCCCCCCCCCCTTGTTTTTTAGTGGTATGTGTGCAACAGAGAGAAATTGTGCGAATCACTACAGGCTGTCTTTGTTCAGAGTTACCTTGATCAAGGAACACAGATCTTCTTAAACAACAGCATTGAGAAATCGGGCTGGCTATTTATCCAATTATATCATTCTTTTGTGTCATCTGTTTTTAGCCTGTTTATGTCTAGAACATCTATCAATGGGTAAGTGAATCTTGGACTTTTTTTCTTTATCCTTAAGTTTTAATAAGGAAAAATGCAAAAGAAAAATTATCTTGTTCAACATATTGGCCACCACAGCTACAACACTTCTAGTAGTCAGAATCCTTGGCAGTTGAGCCAGTAGTCCAGCTTTCTTCAAATTTAAAGAAATTTAAATTCATTGTTATAGAACCTCATTAGTTTATTATTTTCATGGTGGGTGTTACTTAGGGCAGTGCTTCTCAGCTTTAAGATACGTAGGATCATCTGGGGATCCTGCTAAAATGCAAATTACAAGTTAGTAGGTCTGAGGCTGGGCATGAGAATCTGCATTTTTAACAAGCTCTCATGTACTGTCAGTGATGCTGCTGGATATTGCTGGTTCTAGACCACAGAGTGGCAGAACACTTGGAACCAAGCCCTTAAACTGAACAGTAAGATCTTTACCTCAAACACTTTCCAGGAATAAGTGGTGTAGGGAGCCAGTTAATTAGCCCAACAATAGGTGCTTACTTGTTTTGAGTGAAATGTGCCACATCTTTTTTTAATTTTTTTTATTTGTTGAGACAGGGTTCTTACTCTCTTACCTGGGCTAGAGTGCAGTGGCATCATCATAGCTCACTTCAAACTCAAATTCCCAGACTCAGGCGATCCTCCTGCCTTAGCCTCCCATGTAGCTGGGATTATTGGCATGTGCTGCCCTGCCCGACTAAGTTTTCTGTTTTGGGGGAGATAAGGTATCACTTTGTTGCTCAGGCTGATCTTGACCTCAAGTGATCCTCCTGCCTCAGCCTCCCAGAGTGCTAGGATTACAGGCCTGAGCCACAATGCCCAGCCTCTGTCTGTTCTTAAATAATGTCTAGGCTTACCAGAATTTGTAAACTCATTGGGGGAATTCTCTGTCCCCAGAATAGTTCCTTCATATAAATCCCCAGAAAAAGCTTTAGGAGTATTTTAATCCTTTCTTGGCCAAAATTTCAAGCAGCCTCAAGACTCTAGAATCCAGAAAGCCAAAGAGAAAAGCAACAGGGCTCAATGCTTTAAAAGTCTTATTGGGCCCACTTTTCTTTTCCATTGAGGTTTGGAGCCAGTTTCTACTGAATATCTGGATCCTCAGTCTGTCATCTGGTCCTTAAATATGTTTTCAAGCACTGCAAGCCATTTCTCAAGATTTCTTTCTTGATTTTCTTCATTGTTTATATGAAATTGCCATACGTTAGCTTCAGCAAACAGTTGTTATTTTTATATTGGGTGTTGAAGTTTGTAAAACTTGGTCTGACATTTTGTTCCTAAAATTGATTGTACTGAATTTCTGTTCTGTACCATTTATTCTTCTTTTGGAAATCAGATGAGTCACTGTAGCAAAGATTCTTATCCTTTTTGGGGTCCTGTACTTCTGAATCCTTTCTTCATAAAGTACTTAGATTCAACATTTTGCATATAATTTGGGGGAGGGTTTAAACTGTGAATCACCTCCCCTTTCCTGTATGGAAATTTTAACCTGACTGTGGTTAAAATTCCCTGCTCTGGAATTTCATAGTTGGATCAAAGAGACAATGCAATTAATAAACCCCTTTTGGTGTCCATTACCTATAATGCTTCTGTTTTCTTCTTTTAACACTGTTCTCCTCAATCCTTCTTGCTCTCTGTATCCTGTTTTCAGCTAAACACTTAATTCTGAGCTCATCGGTACTTTCTAGCCATGGCAATGGTAGATTATTACCACAGGTGGCTGTCTCTTGCAGGAAGAATTACTATGGTACCCTCTTGAATTAATTTATGATATTTATCAGAAGAGGAAAAGAGGCCAAGTAGGGAGACACTTGATAACTGTTTTCAGAGTTTATTATATAAGGAAGAATCATACCTCCTCTATAGTCTAGAGAGAACTTAGATTCTGGCCCGAGAACCTAGGATGATCATTAAACACTAAAGTTAAAGACAAAATAGATAACCATCTCTCCCCTCAATATGTGTTTACTGGAAACCTTGTATTGTGCTAGGTCAGTATCTTAGTGTTTTAGGTGGGACAATTCTTCATTATGTGAGATTGCCCCAGGCATTATAGGAAGTCTAACTTTTCTGGCCTTGCCTACTAAATGACAAAGCACCCCCAAGTCTTTATGACTAAATGAATGATGATCTACTCTGAATATTTTCTAAAGAGCAAAATTTTTCCTGCCTGCTAAACACTTGGCTCAATTGATTTAGATTTATTTTTTTGATAGTGTCAACCTTTTTATGGAGTCCTTGTTGCTAATGTTCTTTGCAAATAGGACAATGCTTCCTTCCTCTCTCTAGTGCCTTCAAATGTAGAATAGTCATGTGACCCATGTGAGCACTAACCTCAGATGACCTCCAGCTCTAGAATTTTATGATTATCATGTCAAAATTTCTCACATCCCAGTGAAATGGCTTGGGAAGCATGCTGTTTATGGCTGGGAAAGTTTAAGCAAAGTAACAATTTGTGAATGACTTTTGGTCCTGTGGCAAGTCATTAGCATTAGCATTTGAAACCTGCCTCCTTCAGTCTTGCTGCCTATGGTCTCTTTCTGCTCTGACTCTGGTTTCCGTGTGAAATTTTGTATAGCTCTCTCAGTAAGTTCTGTCCCTTTTCTCAGATTTGCTTGTGTTTCCATGATAAGATGTGAACAATTGAGAATTAAAAATAACTTATCTTTTGTGAGAGATGATTCCCTTTAGTAAGCAGTTGTAGTAGGTAGCATCATGGGTAGTAGTGTCTGGCATTTCCCTCCTTCCCATTCTCCAATTTTTTAGCCTTTCTTTGGGGCAGAAGATTTACTGTAAGTGAATTATTAAATTTGGTTAAACTTTCTTGTGTCCTTAATGGGAAAAGGGAGGGGGGATCTATTACATGAACTCCATTTTTTTTAAAGAGGGACAGAGTCTCACTTTGTTGCCCTCCGTAGAGTACTGTGCTGTCACAGCTCACAGCAACCTCCAACTCCCAGGCTTAACCAATTCTCTTGCCTCAGCCTCCCGAGTAGCTGGGACTATAGGCACCTGCCACAACGCCCAGCTATTTTTTTATTGCAGTTTTGGCTGGGGCCAGGTTCGAACCCGCCACCCTGGGTATATGGGGCTGGCACCCTACTCAATTGAGCCACAGGCACCTCCATGAACTCCATTGTTTTTATTTTTTTCTTGAAACTAGTCTCAATGCAGCACTGCTTTTCATGCATCTTTCTAGTCACTGTATAGCAGATACTTGCACCTATGATCATTTCTAGAAAGCAGCAGTTCAGTACAGATTTCCCTGCCCTTTCCTAGACCAGTGGTTTTCAAACAGATGTTCAGGGTCTGAGGAAGAAGTATCTGAGGAGCTACTTCAGGCTGCAGAGAAAAGGCCTAGAAGTGGGCTGACAGCAGCTCCAGGGTTCTTTACTTCATTCCAGCAGTAGCAGCTATCTTGTCATTTTATATTGTCTGTGAGTTCTGCTTCATTTAAAGAAAGGGAAGCTTGTCCATGTCGTAGACAAAACTTGGATTTGAGATCTAGAAAACAGGTCCTAAAGAGGGAGTGCATTTTACTTCCCAAGGTGATGCTTCCAAGAGACTTGGTTTGACCTGTAGCTGCTTTTGTGAGAGTTCTCCCTCTCAGTCTCTTTTTTTCAGAGGCATTACTATGGTTTTGATTGTTTTTAGGACCTTTAGAAATAATAGGACCCAGCCAAGAGTAAAACACAGACACAAGTACGAATCTCCTTCTTTAGTGCCAATTAACTGATGTCACAGGGGCCACTATTTTAGATAGTGTCTCTTACGAATCTGTTAAGCTATTTTTCTCTGACCTGTTTAGTTCCATATTTGAAATGGCCTTTTTCCCTATTCAGTTTCTTTGCCTAGTATTATTGCCTAGTACCATGGTCTAAGTCTCTTAGCTTGTTATCTTTTCAAACTGATAAACATCTTTTCTGTTACTACTTCCACTTTTCTTCCTATTTTCCACTTCCTTACTTTTATATTTTCTTATTTCGTCTTCCTTTCACGCTCATTCTTCCCATTTCCATATTCTATTCCCCTCTTTCCCCCATGCCTTTTGTGGTATTATTTGCATGTCCAAGTACAAATGATGACATCTGGAGGTATTTTCTTATTTTATTAGGCTTGCTTTTTAATCATATGAGTCATAAGAAAGATAATACGTATTTTAATCACGTAATACAATTTTAAAAGTTCAAATGGTTGGTTGAGTCACTACAGTCACTTTGTGTGTATATGGGGGATGCTCAATTTGCATAGACTCTTTCATTTTTGTTCTTTTTTTTTTTTTTTTTTTTTTTTTTCAGGTTGTTAGGAAGAGGCTCAATGTTTGTGTTTTCACCAGATCAATTTCAGAGACTGCTTAAAATTAATCCGGACTGGAAAACCCATAGACTTCTTGATTTAGGTGCTGGAGATGGCGAAGTCACAAAAATCATGAGCCCTCATTTTGAAGAAATCTATGCCACTGAGCTTTCTGAAACTATGATATGGCAGCTTCAGAAAAAGAAATACAGGTATAAATTTTAGACATGGTTTGGGATATTTTTCTTGGTTTTACATGTATTTCCTCTTGAAAGTGTATTATTTAAAGGCTATGAATCAGAAACAGTTTTCCATGATTATGAATTAAAAATATTTTTTTTCCCACACACAATTAAGTAGAAATTTAGAAAGGGATAATCTTCCCATGGCAGAGGAATTGGCACTATAGGGAGGAAAGTGGCTGGTGAGAGAAGGCTTGGAAAAGACAGTTCAGATGTAGGGACTTGCTTCCTAATCAGAATCTGGCATTCTCAAATTTTATTTTATTTTTTTTTAATTGTGGTTAAAATATACATAACACAAAATTTACCGTTTTAACCATTTTAAGTGTATGCTTCAATGGTTTTAAGTACATTCACATTATTGTGCAACCATTATTACCACCATCTATCTCCAGAGCTAGAATCTCTGTACCAATTAAACAATAACTCCCCATTCTTTCCTTCTTCCAGCCAGTGACAACCACCATTCTACTTTCTCTCTGAATTTGACTACTTTAGGGACCGCATCTGAGAGAAATCATACATTTTCTCTTTGTGACTGGTTTATTTCACTTAGCATAATGTCTTCAAGGATCATCCTTATTGTACTATGTGTCAGAATTTAAGGCTGAATAATATGCCATTGTTTACATATACCACGTTCTGTTTGGCCATTCATCTGTCATGGATATGTGGGTTGCTTCTACCCTTTGTGGTAGAAGGATTGTCACAATTGTACATGATGCTTCTATAACATGAGTAAACATAATCTATTTGAGTCCCTGCCTTCACTTTTGTATACCCACAAGTGGAATTGCTGCAGCATAAGTTAAGTCTATGTTTAATTTTTTGAGCCATTGCCATACTTTTCCATTGCACCTACACCCTTTTACTTCCTACCAGCAACGTGCAAGACTTCTTATTTTTCCATATTCTTGAAAACACTTCATATTTTTTGTTTTATTTGTTTTTTCCTAATAGCCATCATAATAATGGTTGCAGAGTGTTAACTCTTAGTTTTAAGATCATTAGGTGTTTGGGAGACTTAGGAAGAAGGGTATTCTTTATTCAGTGTGGATTCTGTTGATGGGAAGATATCTGTGTATTGGTGGAGCTGGAGTCAGTCTCCTTCTCTAGGATTTTTTGATAAGCCTGGCTTAGCCTTATAAAAGGGAAAGGAATTACAGAATCACTCACTTTCCTATCCGCGTTTCTGCTTTTACAGACTAACCTTAGAGACAGCGCATTGGCATAGCTTTTGGAGCAGGATTAGATTGAGCATTTACAAAATGTGGAAATTTTTAGCTTACAAAAGGGAAGGGGAGATGGCAGGGAAGATTACTGTAAATAGATATTTGATAGGATTTTATGTGGAAGGAAAGTAGTAGTTTAGTCTCTGGTATACTCTGGCACAGCTAGGCCCTAGAAGTTGATTATAGGTTAGGGGGATCATCCTTCCTAATAAGCTTGAACCATCTCAGTCCTCATCACTGTCACTGTTTAAATTACTATTAGAGATGTTATAGGAGACTTACATAAATGTTAAGTTTGAACTAAGTGATTTGTAAGGTCCCTTTAGCCTTAACAGTCTGTCACAGATTAAATCCTGGTCTGTGTAGTGGTAATTGAAATACATTCCTCAACTAGAAATTAATTCACTCTTTCAAAAATGTAATGTTTTGACTTTTGTTAAAACAATGGCTTATGCCATGCTGAATTCCTGATTTCCCTTTCTTTCTATGTTAAGAAGAAATCACTATTTTGTAACACAATGGCATGTATTTGAGCAAAACAAAACAAAATAAAATCAGTGTTTTGAAATGTGTTTGGAGAGGAAATGTATAGGAAGCCTATCTTCACATGATTGACGCCCCCCCCCTTCCCTTGCTTTGATTCTAAATGCCTAAATAAATAGAATTTTCAGTGAAACTTCAGATGTTTGAATTATAATAATAGATCATCTAGAGTTTATATGGATCTAACCTAGTAAATGTATCCACCACATAAAAAATACTTTTATTTTTCCCCTAATATATAGCCAATATGCCAAAATCTTCAGTTTGGCCTACATGGACAATTCTTTTTGGCTGGGGCTGGGTTTGAACCCACCACCTCCCGCTTATGGGGGCTGGCACCTTACTCCTTTGAGCCACAGGCTCCACCCTAGATGGACAATTCTTACTGGTTGGCACTTCTTCCATAGTATTACTGGTATGAAGTAAAAACATATTCACAAAAGTGGCCAATTTTGTGATCATTGGTGCAATTTGAGGTTTTAATGAGGAAGTGTAGTATTTTATCTAAGGTTAGAGTTCTCTCAACCCATGATGGCAAGGCAGACTTTCAGCTTAACTTCACATTATTTTGCTTATTTGTGAGATATAGCTATTATATTTTTTATTTCTATTCAATATCTGGGCCTAAGAAAAACAGGTGTTTTGGCTGGGTGGGATGGCTCACACCTTATAATCCCAGCAATTTGGTAGGCCAAGGCAGACGGATCACCTGAGGCCAAGAGTTCAAGACCAGGCTGAGCAACATAGTGAGATCCTATTTCTACAACACATAGGAAAATTAGCCAGGTGTGGTGGGATGCATCGGTAAGCCCAGCTTCTCTGGAAGCTGAGGCAAGAGGATCACTTGAACGCTGGGTTGGAGATTGCAGTGAGCTGTGAGTGTGCCACTGTACTCAGTCTAGCCTAGATCACAGGGTGAGGCCCTGTCTCAGAGAAAAAGCAAAAACCAAAACAAATAGGGTTTATGGTTCTGGATGGTATTTTTGAAATAGATCAATAAACAGAAAATGGTCAGATATTTCCTCTGTATTCCCAAGATGTCATTGTTCATGCCAGAGAATCCTAATGAGAAAACTCTAAAATTTAAGGATATGGCTTTGATTTTTAAAGCAAAATAACAACTTTTATTGGTGTTTTTATATTTTAAGACTTATCAAAATACTGATTGCCTTATCATTCTCTAAGGGAAAATAAGTAAAACCTCCTGGAAGGAAAACAATTACTTAACTAATTTTCTTGAAAATAATAACCCCCTGAACACATACCCTGCTGCTTCTAGGGTTAGAAATACTGTTTTAGAAAAGCTCTAGATATGGGAAAGAATTATACAACTAACTCTTAATTGTACACAATTATGGAATACTAGTCAGCCATAAAAAAGATGGAGTTTTTTTTTTTTTTTTTTTAAGAAAGGAATTTATTTCTCACAGTTCTAGAGGCTAGAAAATTCAATACCAAGGTCCTGGGTGTAGTGAAAGCCTGCTTGCTGCTTCGTCCCTTGGCAAAAATGCAGTCAAAAAGATAGAGATTTTGTATCTTTCATAATAACCTGGAAGGATTCAGAGAACATTTTCCTAATATCAAAAGAATGGCAAATCAAACATCCTGTGTTCTCAATACTAAGTTGAAGCTAGTAGATTAACAGCTACAGACCCACATGAGAGAAAAACTCAAATTCAAGAAGAGAGGAGGTGGGGTTCAATAAGATCACACCTAATAGGTGCAATGTACGGGTGTATGGCACACTTCCAGGTTGAAGGATACAAGTATAACTTGGACTTCACCTTACATATGCAAGCAGTGTAACCTAATTGTATGTACTTTCATAGCAATCTGAAATAAAAAATAAAAAGGAAGCTGCATAGTGATGGGATATTGAAATTAATTCTGCTCAGATAGTTCATGTGCTGCTAATCAAAAGGGAATTATATATAGATGTTTTATGCCAGAGAAGAAAACTTTTTTCTTTTTTAGAGAAAGGGTCTTGCTCTGTTGCCCAGGCTGGCTTGCTGCAGCCTTGAACACCTCGGCTCAAGTGAGCCCCCTGCATCAGCTGAGGATCAGCTAGGTGTGAGCCACTGTGCCCAGTCGAGAACAAATATTTTTAATATAAATTTGAAAGATGATTAACTTCTAATCAATGTGTGTAAGTTTAGGATTTCTTAAAATGAAAATATTGTTAAGAATGCTATTATGAAAAAAAAAAGAATGCTATTATGTTAATATCTTCTTTTTTTTATTAAAGAGGATTGGAGACTGAAGTACAAATTGTCATTCACTCTTAACTACTAGGATAGAAGGAATTATTCAAAGAATGTCAGATCTTTCTCACCTTATATGAAGAGTGCAGGTTCATTGACTTGAATAACATGCCACAATTCCAAGTTAGAATTTCCTTTTTTTCTTTCTTTTTTTTTATGAGACAAAGTCTCACTACGTGGCCCTCAGTAGAGTGCTGTGGCGTCCCAGCTCAAAGCAACTTCAAACTCTTGGGCTTAAGCGATTCTCTTGCTTCAGCCTCCCAAGTAGCTGGGACTACAGGCACCCGCCACAATGCCTGACTATTTTTTGTTGCAATTGTCATTGTTGTTTAGCAGGCCCAGGCCAAGCTCGAACCTGCCACCTTCAGTGTATGTGGCCGGCACCCTACTCAGCGCTGAGCCCCAAGTTAGAATTTCTACTCTCCTTGTGATTTATTTGCCTTGTGAACTTGGACAAGTCACTTTTTAAATTTTCTCATAAAATAATAAAATTCTAATAACTTGTTAGGATTCCTGAGCTCATATGCAGTTTGAGTGAGGCTAATAAATTTGTCTTTTCCTCAATGGAACTGAATTTACAAATGAAATCGCAAAATAGAAATAAAGATGATGTTGTGCTTCTTATAGGTACAGGCTTAACTGTCCCAGCATTTAATTGATAATTTTCTGTTATGAGCATGTAGGTGTTTTAGTCTTTGAAAATTAGCTACCTGGGAACTGCTTATTTGAAACTATTTCTTTCTTTTTGTTTTTTTTTGAGACAGAGTCTCACTTTATCACCCTTGGTAGAGTGCCGTGGCGTCATAGCTCAAAGCAACCTCCAACTCCTGGGCTTAGGCAGTTCTCTTGCCTCAGCCTCCTGAGTAGCTGGGACTACAGGTGCCCGCCACAATGCCCAGCTATTTTTTGTTGCAGTTTGGCCAGGGCCAGGTTTGAACCTGCCACCCTTGGTATATGGGACCGCAGCCTTACCCACTGAGCCACAGGCCCTGCCCTATTTGAAACTATTTCTGAGGTGGAATTTAATGAGATTTTTTTAGATTAGAACATGCTGACAATGTTTGGCTTCTACTTCATTGTAGATAGAACTAATACATATATTTTTTAATCAAGAATAAAGTATTTTGCCAGTCTTGGTGGCTCATGCCTGTAATCCCAGCACTTGGGAGGCTGAAGCGAGACCAGCCTGAGCCATAGTGAGACCTCGTCTCTAAGAATAGCCAGGTGGTGTGCTGGGTGCCTGTAGTCCCAGTTACTTGGAGGCTGAGGCAAGAGGATCCATCACTTAAGCCCAGGAGTTTGAGGTTGCTGTAAGCTGTGATGTCATAGCACTCTACGTGGCAAAGTGAGACTCTGTCCTCCCCTCCCCAAAAAAGAATAAACTGTTTTTGCATTTTATTTATTTATTTATTTTATTTTATTTTTTGAGACAGAGTCTCACTAATGTTGCCCTTGGTAGACTGCCATGGCATCACAGCTCAGGGCAATCTCCAACTCTTGGGCTTAAGAGATTCTCTTGCCTCAGCCTCCCAAGTAGCTGGGACTTCAGGCGCCTGCCACAACGCCCGGCTATTTTTTGGTTGTAGTTGTCATTGTTATTTAGCTGGCCTGGGTTAGGTTCAAACCGCCAGTCCTGGTGTATGTAGCCAGCACCCTAACCATTGAGCCACAGGCACTGAGCCCATTTAATGATTTTAAGTTGGCTGCTTACCTAAGGCATTAATAAACAAATAGTTCTTTTTAATTCTTCATTTCACTGTTTAAAATGGGAATTGATGAAAGTTTTTTCCTGAAAGTAGAACCTTCTCAGTGTTTTGAAACACTTCTTTGAAGGAACTAAATTTAGTTTTTCTTTCTTTTTTTTTACAGTTTTTTTTTGGCCAGGGCTGGGTTTGAACCCACCACCTCCGGCATATGGGGCCGGCGCCCTACTCCTTTGAGCCACAGGCGCCACACCTAAATTCGGTTTTTAAAATTATCATTGCAGTTGACTTCTGTTTAACAAGTGATTTTGAAGCCCTAATGCCCTACTTATTTCAAATGATATTTAGTGCAATAAAACACCTATAACAGAGGAATCTGATCAGTCCCTTAAATTTTTTAGACTGTTGTTTGAAGGAGGTTTTTGTTTTATAAAAATGTACATAAAAAAAGATACAGTTGAATGGTTTGTGTTCTTTTTATTCTGCTACTCACAAATGTGATAAAATATCATTATGCTAAGGAGTTTTCAAAACAACTCTTAGACTTTTAGATTTTTTTTTTTGAGTTAGAGTCTCACCATGTCTCCCTTGGTAGAGTGCTGTGACATCACAGCTCATAGCAACCTCAAACTCTTTGGCTTAAGCAGATCTCTTGCCTCAGCCTCCCAAGTAGCTGGGACTACAGGCTTCTGCCACAACACCTGACTATTTTTTGTTGCAGTTGTCATTGTTGCTTAGCTGGCCCGGTCTTGGTTCAAACCTGCCAGCCTCAGTGTATGTGGCTGGCGCCGTAACCACTGTGCTATGGGCGCCGAGCCACTTTCAGAATTTTCTAAGATAGCTCTACTGTGTCTGTTCAGCATTAATAAAGATTTATTTACCAAAGATCCTTTTTTGTATTTCCTTTTTTCACCGTATCTGTCATAACTTGTCTCGCCTACAGTCTTCTGATTGGTATAACCAGGAAGGAGTAAATGATTTGTAGAATTGCCTTCATGAGATGGCTAACACACTCTTGATATAAATACTGTCCCTTTCTGAATATAAAAACATTATAGAGGACTAAACACGTTTTTGTGTGTGTGTATATATGAAAGAGAAAGAGCGAGGATTGAAAATAGTATTTTAACCATGATTTTTACTTAGTTTTATGCCTTATGCTGTATTTTTTTCTGTATAGTTATTCAGATATGAAAATTACAGAGTATATTCCTAATAACCATTGGGAACAGAGATGTGCTCAAAGGGCCATAGGTTATACATGGAAATTATATTATTCCTAGCCATTAACAATAGGAGGGACCTTTGGAATAGAAAACATGAATATATAATGTATTTTATTTATAATTAAATTCCAATGACTGTTGAAAAGCACGTCTCTTCCGTGAGGGCTATTTTAACTAGTTTGATGAAAATACTTCGAATTGTATATAAAATCAGCACATTGTACCCCATGATTGCATTAATGTACACAGCTATGATTTAATAATAATTATAAAAAAAGCAGGACTCTGTTGTTCACTCACTGATGTTTAAGATTTTGATGTCTTAGTTTTTTTTTTTTTTTTTTTTTTTCCATTTTTTGGCCGGTGCTGGGTTTGAACCTGCCACCTCCGGCATATGGGGCCAGTGCCCTACTCCTTTGAGCCACAGGCGCTGCCCTCGATGTCTTAGTTTTATAATGATTTTTTATCACTTTGTGCCTTTATACTTATTAAACATAAGATCTTGTAAAGGAAATTGTATATGTTTTGAGATTTGGAAATACGTTAAATGCTAAATTAAAAGAACCATGGTTGCTATTTTTCTCTTGTCTGGCCATTTATTGCAAATGTAAATTGTAAGGGAAAATTTTGAATTTATTTTGATTTAGAAGACAAAGTTAGAGCTTTATTGGCATCTTGATTATTTTTAAAAATGTCTTAAAGGGAAATTATACTAATCCAGTTATTTCTGATTTTTCCAGAGTACTCGGTATAAATGAATGGCAGAATACAGGGTTCCAATATGATGTCATCAGCTGCTTGAATCTGCTGGACCGCTGTGATCAGCCCCTGACTTTGTTAAAAGATATCAGAAGTGTTTTGGAGCCAACTAGAGGCAGGGTCATCCTTGCCTTGGTTCTACCCTTCCATCCCTATGTAGAAAACGGTAAGTGTGGTCAGGCCATGTCTTACCAGGGATAGGTATTTATTGGTTTGTATAATTTTATGCTGTGCACAATTAAACATTGTCCAGTGTTTCTTAGAATAGTTTGGAATTTCAAATAATACAATTAATCCATGTAAAATATCACTTGGTTAATGTTCATCGTAAGGTGGATTTAAAGATCTCTAATACTCTCTTTGCAGTGGCAATAATTAATATTCAACTGAGATTCATTCAGTTTCAAAGATTGAAAGCCTAAAGTGTGTTTTTATCGCTGCTTTTAAGTGGAGCTTGAATCATTTATATCTTAGTTTATAAATTGAATTAAGCAATAACTGATGCCTTTTAATCTACTCATACAGTTGCTAAATGTCACCGTTGTTTAGTTTTACATTTTTCTTCTTTTGTCCCAGACTGTGAAAATAATAAACACTGTTATCATTCTCTTTTGAAGAGCATTTGTGTTGCAGCATGTATCAATTTCTTTGTGTAACATTTGATTTTTTTGATGGCATAGTTTTGCTCTTCAGCAGTATTGAATGAAGAAATATATTTGAAGAAATGGGTTGATTTTACATCATTTCATATTTACTGTGACTGCTGGCAGTTACGGTGACAGTGTCACATAATTCATAGTTTTAGCTTATGTGGTTTGTATTTTAGGTCATCTTCAAAGTTATGACTTTAAGTTTCTTGCATTCTTGTAAGTTAATGTATATTAATATAAAAACTATTATGTAAGTAATACATGTTACTACTTAAAAATCTTTAGGTTTTTTTGGGTGGCGTGTGTGGTTAAGTGGGTGGGGTGCTGGCCCCAGCCCCCGCCAAACCACAACAAAAAAAGCCGAGCATTGTGGTGGGAGCCCCGGCTACTTGGGAGGCTGAGGCAAGAGAATCGCCTAAGCCCAGTAGTTGGAGGTTGCTGTGAGCTGAGACGCGACAGCACTCTACCCAGGGCGATAAAATGAGACTATCTCTACAAAAAAAAAAAAAAAATCTTTAGTTTTTGTACTCTGCTACCTAGTTTGACCTTGGCTTCAAAAACTTAAAAGCTCACAGACATTTTAAAGAAATCCATTACTATTTTGCAAGTGTTAAAGTTATCAAATAACAAGGAAAATCTCTGTCTTAAGGAATAATGCTCATGTTTCTTATAACCACAGAGTTCTGTGTGGATGTGTATTACCACTGCTTTCTCCTTAGTTTCTTCTTGTCCTTGTCTGCCCCTTTGCCCCCTTGTCCCCAGGCCCTAGTTCCTTCAGATTCAATGCTTGTTTTAACATTTACCAAATGGTTTCAGATTTGTGTTGATGGTGGGGAAAATGGGGAATTCTTTTTTTTTTTTTTTTTTTGTAGAGACAGAGTCTACTTTATGGCCGTCGGTAGAGTGCCGTGGCCTCACACAGCTCACAGCAACCTCCAACTCCTGGGCTTAAGCGATTCTCTTGCCTCAGCCTCCCCAGTAGCTGGGACTACAGGCACCCGCCACAATGCCCGGCTATTTTTTGGTTGCAGTTTGGCTGGGGTCGGGTTTGAACCCGCCACCCTCGGTATATGGGGCCGGCGGCTTACCGACTGAGCCACAGGCGCCGCCCAGAAAATGGGGAATTCTTGAGACAGGGAAGGGAGTGGAAGAGAACAGATGCAACAGACGTCTCCACTCCCATCTTAAATCGCCATTTTTGCATTCTTGCTGTTGAATGGTTTGCCATGGTAAAGAAGCAGAGAGAGGGAGGGAGGGGGGCGGGGATTTGGTACGTGCCACACCTTCTGGGGGCAAGACATGATGGCAAGAGGGACTTTACCTAACAAATGCAATCAGTGTAACCTGACTTATTGTACCCTCAATGAATCCCCAACAATAAAAAAAAAGCTAAAAAAAAAAAAAAGAAATCTGCTTTAAGTATCTGTCTATAAATCATGTGTATGTTGCACAGTTTTGAAAAAATCTGAGTAAATGTCTTTGGTAATTCAGCAACCTGACTTTATTCCCTGGGTAATTAAGCCTCAGCTTCATCTTCCTGCATTGCACTCACTAGTCATCAGGTTGTAAGGTCCTGGCTTCCTGTGTCCTGTAGGGCAGTCCCATGATAGAACTTTAATGCTACTTCCTGGCATAGCAGGAGGTGGAAGAGCAGGGGGAAGAAACATCAGTCTAACCCTGGCTTTTATTTCCTTGTGTTTCTGACACTAAAAATTGAAAGGAAGTCAAACTAGGCAAGAGGGCATTCTCCACCAAGAATTGGAAACAAGCTCCTTGATTGTGGATGCAGAGAGCTGCCTGTTGAGTCTAAGGATTCTGGCATATGACACATTGCAAACCTGAGACAAGAAGCCTTGTTGCTATGGGTGACCTTTAGTGACCTATAAATTTTGCAGACTGCTCCACGGTACTCTATTACTGCTTCCTTTTTCTAAGTCTCTAATTAGATCCTCATGATTTCCACGTGAAACTGTATGAAGACTGGGAGGTGGAAAATGGTTTTGCTGTGGGAATTCATGAATACTGGACTTTTTAAAGGATAGCCGAGTATGCTTTGCATACTTGGTTTAATTTATTTTTTAACAAAAGCAGTTGTAGGTGAAATGATTACTTGTGTAATTTTTTTTTTTTTGGTAAATGTCTTGAAATCAAAACACTGCAATTTTGTAACTTTGGTTAATTTGGGGGAAAACAAAATGCAAAAGTACATCTTTCTAATACATCAGTACAGTTTATTTGGTTTACTGACCCCACTTTTGGTTAGGGGTTGTTAAATCTAGTGAGAATCTAGTGAGCTAGTTTCTCCAAATATAAGTATGTACGTACATTAAAAAATTATTTATACAACCCTTTGGCAACTTTCTCACTTTTTCCTGGAGTCATTTGTCTGGTTATAGTAGACATGTTTAGTCCTAAAGCTCTCATCAGTCTAGGTATTGAGAATTGTTTTAGGTGCCCCCCTCAAAAAGGAAAAATGTATAACCACGGAAAGGAAAACTGTATTGTAAAATTCAAATTTTAATTATGTTTAATTTTTCAAAATTGTGACTTTCATTAAAAGGTAATTCAGACTGGGCGTGGTGGCTCATGCCTTTAATCCTAGTGCTGTGGGAGGCCGAGGGGGGTGGATTGCCCTGAGCTTAGAGGTTCAAGACCAGCCTGAGGCAGAGTGAGACCCCATCTCTACCAAAAAAAGCTGGGCGTTGTGGTGGGCACCTGTAGTCTCAGCTACTCGGGACGCTGAGGCAAGAGAATCACAAAAGGAAGAAAAGAAAAAAACAACAACAACAACAAAACTTCAAATTAAGATGAGTGAAAGCCAGTTGAAAGCAAAATTGAAAAAAAAAAAAGTAATTCAGGTTAAAAATAGCTTAAGCAGGTCAAGAGAGGGTGTACAATGAAGAGTTTCTCATCTACTCCAGTCGACAATATTGTTCATGTATCTTAAATATTCTTCAAAAGATAGTTACACAAATATAAGTATGTACATTAAAAATTACACAAATAAGGCGGCGCCTATGGCTCAAAGGAGTAGGGTGCCGGCCCCATATACTGGAGGTAGAGGGTTCAAATGCAGCCCACACCAAAAAAAACTGCAAAAAAAAAAAAATTACACAAATAGAAACCCATAATAAATACTTTCATTGCCTTTTCCCACTTAAATGTATCTAAGAAAGTATTTCTTAGCAGTATGTGCTATGTGGTTCATTGGGTGTTAGCAGTAGTATGTTGGAGCTGATTGGGACTGACTCATGAGATCTGACTTTTATATTGCTAGGAATTAAGTGAATTGGTTGTTAAATGTGGCTAATATTAAAACTGACCATGGTGTGAGTATTTATACAATGGAAATTGGCAAACACTAAAAATGGCCTCCTCCTCCTCAGAACTGGTTTTTAACTTCAAGGTGGGTTTACTTGAGGAGACCAAATTTATGTACTTGTAGATACTGCAGTTGGCAGACTCTTTTGCCTTATTTCCAACTTTAATGAAAATATTGCTACTTTAAATATTATGTCAGCTTTTAACTTGAGATTGCTGTTGTTTGGCTTGTGATAGTAATGTCTTTTATATCCTGTTTTTATTAAGAACTTTAAAGATCAGGAATTAATACTGAATTTTGTCACCCGAGTTACCAACATCTATGGAGATGGTCATGTTGTTTTTCCTTCCTTGACTTACTAAATTAATAGCTTTTTTTTTTGTAGAGACAGAGTCTCACTTTATGGCCCTCGGTAGAGTGCTGTGGCCTCACACAGCTCACAGCAACCTCCAACTCCTGGGCTTAAGCGATTCTTTTGCCTCAGCCTCCCGAGTAGCTGGGACTACAGGCGCCGGCCACAACGCCCGGCTATTTTTTGGTTGCAGTTTGGCCGGGGCCCCACCCTTGGTATATGGGGCTGGCGCCTTACCGACTGAGCCACGGCGCCGCCCAATAGCTCTTTTCTAATATATTTGTCCACCCTTGCATTTCTGGCCTTAAACCTGATAGCTTTTTTTTTTTTTTTTCTCTCCAAAGACAGAGGGTCTCACTCTGTTGCCCATGCTGGAGTGCAGTGTAGAGTAATCATTAGCTCATTGCAACTTTGAATTCCTGGGCTAACGCAACCTCCTGAGTATCTGGGACTATAGTTGTTCACCACCTTGCCTGGCTCATTTTTAAAATTTGTCATAGAGATACAGGGTTTGGTATGCTATTGCTGGGGTGAAGTGATCCTCTTACCTTCCAAAGTTTTAGGATTATAGTTGTGAGCCAATGGGCCTGGCCAATAGTTTTTTTTCTTTCTTTTTTTTTTTGTAGAGACAGAGTTTCACTTTATGGCCCTCGGTAGAGTGCCATGGCATCACACAGCTCACAGCAACCTCCAACTCCTGGGCTTAAGCGATTCTCTTGCCTCAGCCTCCCGAGTAGCTGGGATTACAGGCGCCCGCCACAGCGCCCGGCTTTTTTTTGGTTGCAGTTCAGCCGGGGCTGTGTTTAAACCTGCCACCCTCGGTATATGGGGCCGGCGCCTTACCGACTGAGCCACAGGTGCCGCCCAGTTTTTTTTTCTTTTTTAAATGGATCACTAGATTCTACTCATAAAAATAGAAGCATTAGGCTTGGCGCCAGTAGCACAGTGGTTACGGTGCTGGCCACATGCACCGAGGCTGGCGGGTTTGAATCCAGCCCAGGCCAGCTAAAACAACAATGACAACTGCGACAGAAAATAGCCAGGTGTTGTGACGGGCGCCTATAGTCCCAGCTACTTGGGAGGCTGAGGCAAGAGAATAGCTTGGGCCTGGGAGTTTGAGGTTGCTGTGAGCTGTGATGCCACAGCACTCTACCAAGGGCAACATAGTGAGACTCTGTTAATTCATTTATGTATTTATATATATGGAGGGTAGTGTTTGTTATGTTTTGGTATCAATGTTTTGCTGACTTGTAAAAAATAATATGGGACATTATACTGTATGTTCAATGTTCTGCTGACTTGTATACATTGATACATGATACTGTATGTATAATTGAACACTGATACATTATACTGTATGTATCAATATTCTGCTGAACTGTGAAAAATAATATGGGACATTATACTGTATGTTCTGTTCTTTGAAAGTTTGGTAGAATTCTCCTGTGAAACTTTGTAGACCTGTGCTTTTTGCGGGGTTGTAGCCCTTTGGCAACTTGCTGACTTTCTCCGGGGTCTTGGTCTGGTTAAATTAAATGTGTTTAGTCATAAAGCTATCATCAGTCTGCATAGAAATAACCAAGACTCTGGCAGAACTGTTTTGTGGAAAGAACTTGGGTTTAGGGGCCTGACCCCACATTTGAAATAGGGATTCCTTAATGAACCTCTCATTAATCTTAGTTTTCATCTGCCAAAAAAAAGAAAAAAAAAGGCTAATACCTACCTTGATGCTTATTGTAAGAATTAAATAATGTAATGCATAAGACAGTGCCCAACCATGTCTTTCTCATTGGTATTTAATAAATGTTAGATTTATTTCATTCTATCCTATTCTATTACTTTGTTATTTGTGGCTTTATTGATCACGCTGTTCACCATTTTTCAGGTTGAAATAATTGTTAGGACTGGACTTGGTGGTTCATGCCTGTAATCCTAGCAGTTTGGGAGGCCAAGGCAAAGATTTGCTTGAGCTCAGGAATTCAAGAGCAGCCTAAGCAAGAGTGAAACCCTGTCTCTACTTAAAAAAAGTAGAAAAAATTAGCTAAGCGTCATGGTGGGTGACTAGTCCTCCTAGCTTACTCAGAAGGCTGAGGCAGGAGGGTTGCTTTAACCCAGGAGTTTGAGGTTGCTGTGAACTAGGTTGATGACATGGCACTCTAGCCTGGGCAACAGAGTGAGACTGTCAAAAGAAAAAAAAGAAATAATGTCATTACCTTTTAGATCTCTCTGAAACTCTTACCAAAAACTTCAGAATTTGAAGTTTTCATTCTACATTTTAACTTTATCTCAACGTCTGTTCATTCTCCATTGGTTTATGTGATTTGACTCCACGGAGACTTAACTATCTGCTAGAATTTCAAACTCTCTTAAGACTTATATAGTGTGAAAAAGAAATTACTTACCTTGAAAATCCCATTAGCATCTTTTGGCATGTAGTTTAGTGCTTATGTCTAGAGAGTGTGTAGAAACTCTGTTTCCCTCTCAAATTTGTGTAATGGACTGCGTGTTTATGTCCTCCCATTCATATGTTGAACATGCCATTGTGATGGCGTTGAGTTTTGAGGCCTTTGTTTTTTTGTTTTTTGAGGCAGTCTCACTGTGTTGTCCTTAGTAGAGCACCCTGGCGTCACAGCTCACAGCAACCTTCAACTTTTGCCTCAGCCTCCCAAGTAGCTGGGACTACAGGCACCGGCCACAACGCAAAGCTATTTTTTGGTTGTAGTTGCCATTGTTGTTTGGCAGGCTCAGGCTGGCTTCGAACCTGCCAGCTCTGGTGTATGTGGTTAATGCCCTAGCCTCTGAGCTACAGGTGCTGAGCCAAGTGATGAGGCTTCTGGGAGGTAATTAAGATTAGACGAGGTCATGAGGATGGGGCCGTCATGAGTGGGATTAATACCCTTATGAGAGTTCCAAGAGAACTTGCTTCTCCTGCTTTCTGCCATGTTGGCAGTCTACTGCTGAGAAGAGGTTTCTGACCAGAACCAACCATTCTGGTACTCTGATCTCAGACTTCCAGCCTCCATAACTGTGAGAAAAAAGTTTCTGTTTGTAAGCCACTTAGTCTATGGTAATGTGTTATAGCAACCTGAACTAAAACAAGTTGTTTCAGTATTATTCTCTTTCATTATCATGGGAAACTCAAATTCAAACAGAAAGCTATAGCTTAATCCTTTCCAGTGAATATTCTTTGGGATGCTCAGATAGAAAAATAAATACTGTTAAGGATTCAATGAATGGTCTTTGTGGAAAGGGGGATGGTTGATGGCTAGGGAGTGAGATGTACTTACACATCTCAGTTGAAATGCTAAAAGATTCTTTCTCTGTAGGAACATTGTTCACTTGCATTTTTATGTGAACACATTTGAGAGCCTACGATGTAGTACTAGGCAGTGGAAATACAAAGATAATGAAAATAAATGAGAATTGTACTTCAGCTCTTTATATACTATTCACAAGATATTATAAAAAATAGATGTAAACAGATAATGTTGGGATTGTGTGATAGTAAATATGACACAGTGCTATAGGATTAGACAAGGAGAGATCTGTTAACTGTTGAGGGAGTTAGAGAAGGTTTTATCTTGCGGGTAACATTTGAGCTTTGTAATCTGAAGCATTTTACTAGGCAGAGGGGAACAGCATATGCAAAAGCATGAAGGTGTGAACAAGATCTGAGGTTAGGATAGGGCATGTTTGACACAGGATAAGGTGCAAAAGAGGACTTTGTGTGATAGTATGACACTTAATAAATATTGTTGGCTCAATGGATAAATAAGAGAATAAATATTATATATATCAGGTGCTCTTAATAAATGACCTAACAGAATAGAACCCCTTTCTTTTGGAAAGTGGATTCCTTAAAAATCAATCTTTGAAATACATTTCTTGCTTATATTTGGAGAAGGCATATTCTGAATCAAATACTAGTTTATCTTAGAGATTTTTATCTCTTAGTTAACTACAGAAAGAACAGTGTATTTTCAGCCCTGGAATTAAGTACCAAAATGTAATGACTCCCAGAAATGGAAAGTAAATGATCTAATTCTACCTACTTCTTTCTATTCATCTAGATGAAATTAGTGCTTACTGAGGTGTTTTTTTTTTTTTTTTTGCTATCTAGTTTATTTCACCTGAAGTATTAGCATGTCTATTTATTTTACTGTTTATGCCACTGTTTAATTTCTGTTTTTGTTTATAAGGTATAGGCATACTCATCCATCCATACATAGCATATACTATACATAACACACATACACAACATACACACGTGCACACACACTAATACACACAAATAAAATGAGGCCACATGCTTCCTCTTCTCCTCTTTCCATTTTTCTGGGGCATAAGCGCTCAGAAGGTTTGGCATCACTGATTTAAGCCATCAATGCAAAACTATTTCAAAGGGATCTTAAAATATTTAAAAATTCTGTTTAGGTTTTAAAAAGAACATGTCTCATTTAATACTAGTTTTAAAGAAACATTTTAATGAAATATTTAATGAAATAAACATAACAGGTTATAATTCATGTGTAATAATAAATACACCCTTGTGCTTTAGATTTTTCACATCAAAGTTGCCTTCAAAGAACAATCCATATCATGTTTTCTTAGTGAAGTGGTAATGAATTCTACAAATACCTTTGCTGTACCCAGCACCCTCATCTGATAATTTCCTCTTCAATTTGTTAAAAATCAGTATTGCAAATGTACTTGTAAAGCCCATGCGAGCTGCATGCGCTGGTTATTTGGCACAACACTGACATCTAGAGTCAGTTGTGGCTTATTTCTGAGGTTTTCTCTAACCTGCTTTGATTGCCTGTATTTGGGCTTTACTATTCTTAACTCTAGTCTGTATTCCCACTTTTTGCTGGTAACATGATGTGATTTACTTTGCATACTCTGTTAGGCAAGTGTGCACTGTACCATTGCCCATTGCACTATACCATTATAGTATCAGAGGAAATAACTTTCTCACTAAGTACTTTTCAAAATGAATTTCTCTACTTAATTAACTCTTATTGTATCATCATTTCTACAACTCAGAAAGACAGTTCTTCCCCTCAATATTGAGGCATGTGGTTTAAATCAGGGTAGCAGTCATCACACACTTTATATCTTGACCGAAATAAACTTACAGTACATGTTACAAAAGTTTTTGAAAACGTTAGCTTAAAATTTTCTTGGTGAATTAGGAAGAGATTTTTCAGTTGTATTTTGTTGGCTGTAGTAACTTTGTAGTTACTATAGTTATGGTTTCCTTATTCTCTGGCATCCTTCTTTGCAGATGTTGTCTTTTCCATTTACCTTTGATTGTTTTTTTAAGACTTGATTAGTGTATGTCTGTTAAGTGCTACCGCAGCTTCTGGAGTTGGATTTTCAGTGATGTAAAATAAAATGCTTCTATGGTCTTTCATAGTTGAAAAGTGCCCTTCTGTTTTCATAAGTGTTGTCTTTCTCCTGCAATGGTAAACAGCAAGCCATGTTTAAGGCTGTGTAACAAGTGATGTCATCCTCCAAGCAACATAGAAGCCTAATGACTAGCTTGCATTCTGGATCTTAAGTATCCTTACAGTAATCTTTTTTTTTTTTTTTTTGTAGAGACAGAGTCTCACTGTACCGCCCTCGGGTAGAGTGCTGTGGCATTACACGGCTCACAGCAACCTCTAACTCTTGGGCTTACGCGATTCTCTTGCCTCAGCCTCCCGAGCAACTGGGACTACAGGCGCCCGCCACAACGCCCAGCTATTTTTTTGTTGCAGTTTGGCCGGGGCTGGGTTTGAACCCGCCACCCTCGGCATATGGGGCCGGCGCCCTACTCACTGAGCCACAGGCGCCTCCCATCCTTACAGTAATCTTAAAGGTCAGGTTACTGTCTTCCTTATGTATTTAGAGTAGGATGTTGGAACTGAAATATAATTTTCTTATTCAGATGCCATTGTCAAAATCCTGGCTGGGAGCTCTGAAATTCTTACTTCCAGGTCTGCCTTTAAGTCACTTACTTTCGCCTCTGTTGAAAAAAAATCCCAGCCTCGATAAGAGTAAAATATGCACAGGCATTTATAATTATTCAGTGTGGCATTCTAGGTAATTAGACAATGCATCATATTTATCTATTTGTATATACGCTAAAGGATGAAATGAATATTTGGGATGATATTCTCTCCTTGGCAAAAATCCTTTTAAAAAGTTAGATTAAAAAATGTATCTTATTAGCCGGGCATTGTGGTGGGTGTCTGCCGTCCTCGCTACTTGGGAGGCTGAGGCAAGAGAATTGCTTAAGCCCAAAAGTTTGAATTTGAAGTTGCAGTGAGCAGTGATGCCACGGAACTCCACCGAGGGCGACATAGTAAGACTCTGTCTCAAAAAAAAGTGTGTGTGATGTATCTTATATCAGTTAAAAAAAAAAGTGTTTGTATGTGTATCTTATATCAGTTTTTTTAAAAAGTGTGTGTGATATATGCGTATACATATATACATATGTGTGTGTATATATGTGTGTCTGTATGTATATATGTGTGTGTGTATATATACACACACATATATGCATATAATATCAGTTTCCAGTTGTATTTGCCATTTGGCTGCTATTTAAGAGAAAAATATCTTTACTAGTATATAAATTCACATTGTTTTGTATTATGTTTTATTTTAAATCTCAGCTATCTGATCATGCATCATCAAAATGAAGTACTTGCCCTACTAGTTCTAAAATAGCATCTTGTTTGAAAACCCTGTTTCAATAATGCTTTAAAGAAACAATGTTATAAATAATGCATTCTTCCTGTCGCTCTAACGCCAATGACTGAAGAAATACTTGTTTTTTATCTTATTAGCTGCATCTTTTCTAATGTGAATTTATTTTTGCTTTATCACTAACAAGTAATTTTTCTTCATAATTTGAAGAAGATATTGATCCACAAGTGTTTCCAATATCTACTTAGTGCCTGTTAACACTGCATGTGAGATACTGTACATCTTAACCCATTTTTTAAAAGCACCCTTGTCTGTTTTGAAAACATTGAGTTCTCAAAAGGTTTTCTGTGTTTCTGAAGGTTTCCATGTCACTAAGGTACCAGGCAGGGGCTATTTAATACTGTATCAGATGTTCTTTGTTATGTATTTATCAAAACAGGTTCTGTATAAAAATTTATTTTATGCAAAAGTCCTCTTGTAGACTCTAAAAGCAAACATGGTTATTGATAGCTCATTGGCAGCTTACTTTCTTTCAGACATGCTTTATATCTGTGTTTGGTTTTTAACATACAGTATTTTACACTTACAGGTTGTTGGCTTGTTTCCACGTATCTTTTATGGTATAGTTCTTGAGCAATTTCCTGAAAAATACGCCGAGCACTCTTCTTCTGTCAATACGAATGAGAAAAAAAATGTTTTTCTTTGAGGACTATTAGCAATGATTGTTGCATCAGAGCTTTTTCTTTCTTAGAAACTACTCCCCCTCATCTAGACCCTATTCCTACAGTTAACTATTTTGTATTTTGAGTACATTAAATTGAATTTATGGTTGCAAACCGTCAAATTTAAAGCACAGTTTACCACTTGAGATTATATTATCTTTGAGTCTTACAGTAATTGGAAAGAAACATTAGCTTTTATGATTGAAAGTTAACCATGGTATTCTTTGTTACTTAAAATATTTTAGATTTCAAATGGTTATAGCCAGCCACAATTTAAAAACATATTTTGCAAGTGTTAGTCTGTACCTTTTGGGAATCTTCCTTTGTTTCTTTGTTTCTTAGAGTATTAGATTTTGACTGCTAAGAAGGAAAGAAAGGTATATAAAACATCTTATGCACTCACAATTGTGTCAGATAATCTCATACCATATTAAGATTAACTTAATATTTAAATGATACACAATAAGAGATCATTTTTATCATTTCTGAGATGCTTTTATTCCATTAAAGAAACTAATTGAACGAGTCAAACTGTTAGTTGCAGGATTTATAGTATTCGTACCATTAACATGTACTTACCCTGTCTTATAACATATGCTCAGCCAAAGGATGTTCTTTTTCACTAACTTTAGGCCTTCTTGCATATTTTAAGGCAGCTTCTAGTCACTTTATTAACCCCTTTTTGTTCTTAAAGACTGTTCTTAGGGCTTCATATATAACAATAATATTCACCCCAACTCTGGCCTCTCACTCCAGCAGCAGAAAGATAGCATGGGAGATGGTTCCTTCTTTAAAGCCCATGTATTACTAGGCTTTAAAGAGAAAACCCCGTAAATTGTGCACTCTGGTTAATCATTTCAGTGATGAGAATTTATACCTTCTTTTACAGCCCTATCCTGCAGGTGATGTTCTCTGCAGATGCAAAGGAAGATGTTAATTAGGTGAGCTATTTCTGAGGCTCATAACTTGTGGAGAGACAGAAACTGTTTTCCTTATGGTAACATTGAAGGTTATGGGGACATTCAGTGCAAGAAAATGTAACTTACTTTGTAGAGGACTATGAAGATGACACATATACCAATAATGTAGATAGAGAGCAGTGACAGGAGAGCTGTCAGGAAACTCTGTACTTCTTTACTGAGAACCTTAATTTCTTAATTACAAAAACAAAAAGAAACGGTCACCATTGAAGCATATTCTTGCATATACACATATATAATGTAACTGATACTGCATGTTAGAGGTGAAACATGAACTTACTCTGCTTGCCTATTCATATAAAGATTTGTTCAGGGTTTCTTCATTCAAAAGACACTTAAGTATTTGATACCTGAGTTCATCAGTTCTTTTAATATATTATACCAAAAATGTTACTCATTTTTTAAAATAAAAAGTTTACAAGTTTAATTAACTGTTTGTCATAATGCTAAGAGTCACTTTTTATGTAAAACATTACTTGAAGTTAGATGAACATTTCAAGACAGTTTGTTCAAGGGCATTTAAAATTTCTTTTGGTAGAATAGTGACCAAGTGCCATCAAGGGTCCGCTTATGTAGTTAAGACATTTCCACGTGTTGGTTAATGCTGACATTGATAGCCTTGGAACTGGTTAGTGTGCATAGCTGTGTAGTGCAGTCTCTAAGTGAACCCGAGAAGGCCATCTGCTGAGAATCATAGTGCTCACCACTTGCTTAAAAGATAGGCATTGTTATTGTTACATGTGCTCTTCCTTCTCTATAGTAAAGTTCTGGAAGTAGAATTATTAAATTCATTTTTACATTCTGAATTTCTCTCCTTGCAGAAAGTGTCCTGTGCTCTAGGTAGAAATTAAGTGACATTCCACGTCTTCAAGTACCTGATTATTTGAGATACAAAATACAATAATGTTTGTAATTATTACCCGAATAACTTACACTTCCCAAGTAAATATCCCATAGATGCTTATCCTGTGAACTCAGTGTGTATAACATACATTTTTATTTGTGAAACTAATGAATTGCACTGAAAGAAAAAGTTTCAGTGCTAAATTAGGAGCTCTATAGAAAAGGCAGGAAGTTTCGTTTTCTGTCTTCACACAACCTCATTTCTGTTTATAAAAGGCTTGTGATTGTAAAGAGCTTCCTCTCTCTACAAGCCATTTGTCCTTTTGATTAACATTTTTTTATAGAAGGCTAATGCAGTGAGAGAGGTGGGGAACCTGTGGCCTAAAGGTCACATGTGACCCTCCAGATCCCCAAGTATGGACTGTTGAGTGAATCAAAACTTCATAAAACAAATCTTTTTATTAAAAGGATTTGCTCTGTAAAATTTAGATTCTGTCACAAGGTTGCATTCAAGGATCCAGAGGACCACACATGGCTCCAAGGCTGCAGGTTCTCCACACCCTGAGAATAAATTAAAGTTAAATGACATTCGAATAGCCGAAGCCCATAAGGATATCCCTGGTAGCTAAAAGCAGCACTTACAATACTGGACAATTTCAGACCCTCAGAGTCCTATTATAAAACTGAAGGGCTGGTGATTTTCAACTTGTTTTAATGATCTTAGTGCTCTTAGTTTTTAAGGAAAGAGATCCAAAAAAGGCAAGGAGTTACTGCTCTTGTCTTTCTTCGTCCAGAATTATGTGAAACCTTTTCTCTGAAATTTCTTAATCCCCGATTACTCAAGGGAATGAGTTGGTGACATTATGGATAGGATTCAGCTAGGTTTGATGTCCTCACTTGGGTGGGGAATTGTCCTGGGGTTTAGCACATCTCAGAATGCCAGAGCCATCGCTTCCAGTTCTTTGATGTCCAGGCAGAATGGGAAGGTTCAGGATCCTCCAGTGGCTTCTCTGCAAATTTATGCTAATTCTCCATAAGACATATTTTCTCTGGTCCCAAACATATTCATCATTTATGTTTCTCTAGTGCTTTGTTCTAGGTGGTGCATACCAGATCAGGTTCTGAGAAAGCTAGGTTGTGCATCACAAATTTCCCTTGGTATGGTACACCAAATCATTGTAATGTACAGAAGGATGAATGTGTCGGCCCTCACTAGGGCCCTCACTAGTAGTGTCTGGATGAGAGAGAGAGAATATAGCACCTGCACACCACTGACTCTGTGGATGTTGAGAAATGGGGTTGGAGTAGTTCTTTTAATCCAAATCTCATGACAACTGGTGCTCAGATCATGCCCTCACTTAGTGGAGCATGAAGTTAGCAAATTTATCTCATGATTTCTGCATGTAAATAAGTGCTATAATAATGATTTTTAAAGGTCTGAGCAAAATGCAATGATGCATTGAAATAAAGCTGAATGGACTGACCTCTTATTACCAGTGTGGTCCCTCCTCCGGTTTGCTTAGCTCTCGGTCCTGGTGCACGAGCAAATGCTATTCCGCAGATGTAAATTGCACTGTCATTTGAAGTCACTCTGTTTACAGTGAGGGAAACTTGGTTTTCTGCCAACATTTCCCTTATTGTGAATTTGTCTGCTTCACTTCTGCATCCATTCAAGCACAGGCTCTCAGGCTGGTGAGCTCCGTAGCGAAACCACAGGCTTGTTGGATGTGCTGAAGGGCATCCAGTTGCAGAGAAGGTACACTCTATGGTGACAGTCTTTTGAGTGTAGTCCACTTCTAGGTAATGTGGCTGTGTGACAGAGACAGTACAGGCACCCACAGCACCTGCGGGAGGAAGCAGATGGTGGTTTAGTGGAGTCAACTTCTCATTTCACTTTGCCTGTGCTTGTGTTTTACTTAAGTTTTGGGGCTAGGAAACCCAGGCGTTTTTTGTTTGTTTGTTTTGTTCTTATCTTACTCCCAACACACATTAGACGACCTAAATGGATGCCAGTGGTCCTCACTTGTACTAACTCCTTATGTTTCTGGCATTCTGGCATTTACCTGCTGGTTTGTGTGATGTCTGGTTACCCGAGGACAGTCCCAGAGAGGTTCCAGTGAAATCAGTGTCATGAGCAGAGGTATCGGGCATCAGAAGTTTGGGGTTCAGGTGTACATCCTTGCTACTTACAAGCTTTCCTTTGATCTTGTGCAGATCACATGATCTCCCAGCCCTCGTCCTCATCTGTACCCCTCTCCTCACAGGATTGTTTTCAGTGTGGTGACCTGTATCAAAGTTTCTCATACAACTGTTGCTGCCACTGATTGAGCACATGAGCAGTAGTGATGTTTTGGCTTTGTGGAGGTTGGGATTGCTAGGAATTGATGGCAGTTCACAATCGCTTCTTTGTGAGCCTGTTGTCCCTTTGGGAAACATGATAAAAGGCAAGATGTACACCTGTGGAAATTCAGCACTGGCTTACTCTACCATGTCTTTGGTTACTAAGCAGAGGCCAAATGAGCTAGCCATGCTATGGCTAGGCAGATTTTATTTCCTGGCACGTGTACACTGCTCTGTGGGTCCTTGTAGCATTTACCTTATTTGATTACCAATATTCTGATAAAGAACGTAGACTTGAATTTAGATCCTGTCTTAATCTCAAGCCATCTTTCAGATAAAGTTTGTTGTTTTTTTTTTTTTTTCAGATAAAGTTTTAAAAAGGGAGGCTAAGGAGCTGGGCACAATGGCATGTGCCTGATGAGAGGCTAAGATGGGAGGATTACTTGAGGCCAGCCTGAGTAACACAGCAGAACCCCATGTCTATAAAAGAAATACTTAAAAAACAAAACAAAACAACTTTCCTTTAAGAACTAGCAGCACAGGGTAAAATAAATATTTGCAACTTTGGAGTTTCATATGTCTACTTATTTCCAACTTCCGTGAAATTAGTCTGTGTGTGAGAGAAAATCAGTTATAATGGTTTCCTATGGAAGCAGGGACCTGTGAGGAAACTGCTGGTTCCTCCCCCTCCCAATTAAGCAACATATTAGCCAAAAAGAGAAGTTTGGATAATGTGTCACACTACAGCTGCTCCTGTGAAAATTTTCTCTTTAAGAATTCTTATGTTTTTTTTTGGTGGCACCTGTGGCTCAGTGAGTAGGGCGCTGGCCCCATATACTGAGGGTGGCGGGTTCGATCCTGGCCCCGGCCAAACTGCAACAAAAAGTAGCCAGGCGTTGTGGTGGGCATCTGTAGTCCCAGCTACTTGGGAGGCTCAGGCAAGAGAATTGCCTAAGCCCAGGAGTTGGAGGTTGCTGTGAGCTGTGATGCCACAATACTCTACCGAGGGCGATAAAGTGAGACTGTCTCTCAAAAAAAAAGGGAGAGAATTCTTATATATTTTTTTAAAGGGATGGAGTGTTGCTATGTTGCCCAGTCTGGTCTTGAACTCTAAGGTGTGTGTGTGTGTTTAATACAGTATCCACTGAACAGTTTGAAAGTTTATCTCCTCAGTAGAGGGAATAAAATATTCTATTTACTATTTTTAAAAACCACATTAGAGAATTAGTAGAGAATTAATTTTGACACTTAAAGCTTTTTATTATAGAAAAGTCCTAACATGGGTGGCACCTGTGGCTCAAAGGAGTGGGGCGCCGGCCCCATATGCCAGAGGTGGTGGGTTCAAACCCAGCTCCGGCCAAAAACTGCAAAAAAAAAAAGAAAAGTCCTAACATGTGTAGAAGCAGTCAGTGCACCAGCACGGTGAACCCCTGCTGTCAGGGTTTCAGCCCAATCTTGTTTCCCCCCTCTCTCCCCATCTACTCCCTCCCTCTCATATTACTTTAGAACAAATCCTTGCCATTGTATCTGCGTGTCTCTCAGACTATATTTTTAAAAGATTAGGATTCTTCTTTAACATTAATTAAACATTTTATAAAACTAACATACTTATTAGAAAAAAATAGAATATTATTTTAAGTGAAAGCAAGAAGAAAGCCGTAATTCTTTCATCCAAAATAACCACTGTTAACATTTTGGTGTGCTTCTTTATAGATGAGAAAAAATTACTTTTGTAAGCGTTTTACTCTCTTTCCTGCTCTGTGATCCAAATCTGAGGTTATTATAACTATGATGTAGGAGACACTTTCTCTTTCATAGAGACAAAAATGAGTATAGGCAGGATTTTTAAAATAGATACAGTATAGAATGATTATTCTCTATAGAAGGAGTCAGGTTATTTTTTTTTTATGGCAGTTATTTTTAATTACCAAAAGTTAGCTTTTCAGAAACATTGTTGCTGGAAAATACTCAGCAAATACTGCTTATTGCTTACTATGTGCAGAGTGAGTTTGCCTGTATGGCAATGAAATTTTCAATGACTGGCATACTTGGTTTTAAGAACCCTTTGTTTGACAAGGTGCTCTCTAAAGCAGCATAATAACAAAAAGAATTTTCAAGGTTAGTAAGAAACTTTTCAGCTATTCTCTTATCCCCTATTTCTCTGGGGAAAAAGGAAACTTATCACCTTAAACAATTTTTATAATGTTACACATTTAAAAATTATTCTATAAAAGTTTAAAATACAAATGCATTAGATGAGAAGTAGCAGTTGATTTAAATAAAATGGGGGAGGAGAAAGAAAAGAACTTTACCGACATAAAGCAGAATCAGATGGACTTGTAGGCGGAGAGCGATGTTGCCTCTTTTCACAGTCCTCATTTCTATCTGTGTGTTGAGGGAGGTTGGGGTATGTATTTTAAAGGAGAGTTGGCTTTCTTTTTTTCTTCCTCCTTTCTCTTTTCGGAAAGGAAGAACTGAAGAGAGGAACCTCTTATTAAGGAACCATAATCAGGAACTTCTTTGAAATTGTGTAAAAATGGCTCGTAACACAGTTTAACCTTTTCACACTGAGATTTTAACCTGGAGCATATTTCTAAGTGTGCTTTTTTTTTTTTCATGGATTTTACAAATCTTCATGGATTTCATGGATTTTGAAAGAGATTTTGATTTGGATATAACATAGTCTCAGGGAAGGGGTATTGTTTGATAGAAAATTAGTACTTCAACTTTCCAGAGCAGTGCAGGGCAGCTAGTCTTGGGTCGTCCCTGCTGTGTGCCCAGGCCAGCAACTGCTGGGAAGGGAGAAGCAGCAGAAGGAAGTGGCTTTGTGTAGAGCAAGGGAAAAATTATCAAACAGCATATCCTAGTATAATAAAGAAATCCATCGTCTGCCATTAGCCAGTTGTGCCTAGTTTTGGATTTAGACACTTTCCTAATGTGCTGTAAACAGACAGTGGGCCCTCTGTCCACCAGGTCCCCTTCCCTTGTTCCTGGAGGTATTTTCAGTCAGGGTCATCTTTGTAAGCAGCAGGAACAGACTGAAGCTAACTTAAGCAAAAGGAAATTCATTGAAAGGATTTGGGGGGTGGCTTCCAGAATCACTGCGAAGACTGAGGAATCATGTGGGATTCACAGTCAGGAAAAATGCCCAAAATCATGCTGTAATATGGTTCTGGACAGCACGCTGCTTCTGCTGGTGCCATAAACTCTGCTGGCAGTTCCACTCAGCTGTTGCCCCAGCTGCTTGGTCTCACTGCCACTGCTCCACTCCCCAGAAAATGAGCCTCAAGCCTCTTGTCCCCATTGTTTTGGGTCATTAGTTCTTCCTTCCAGGTCTTAGGCAAGTGTGTCTGAGCTTAGATCATGTGCCAATGCCTCAGCTGCAGGGAGGGACTTTCCCAGATGCAGGAAGAAGGTTCAGTGCTTGCGTTCATACTGTTGGGACCTACTGATTATGTATTTTCTCTTTGATAGAACGTTATTCTCGATCTGAATTTAGTAATATTTTTAAAGGTATGTATAGTTTTTGCATCACCACAGCACCTAAAAGCACTCCAAATTTTAATGTACTATTATTTTTTTGTTTGTGACTATGGTCAGTGCTTGGTTTGTATGTGAATTTGAAGCCATACTTATCCTCCCCCTCCCACGTGTCTGATGCTCATAGTGACTGGTAGAGACTTTAATTGTCAATCAAAGAAATACCTGGTTGACCAATCTATTCTGGTGTTCTTTCTTTCTCTGGTCCTAGAGTTTAGTTTTTTGAAATTGTTCTGAAAAGGTAAGTATGGGTCAACTGTCCTTGAAAAATACATTGATGACCCGTTTTTATAAATTAAAAGCTTCATGAGCCAATTTTTTTTTTTTTGTAGAGACAGAGTTTCACTTTATGGCCCTCGGTAGAGTGCCGTGGCATCACACAGCTCACAGCAACCTCCAACTCCTGGGCTTAAGCGATTCTCTTGCCTCAGCCTCCCGAGTAGCTGGGACTACAGGCGCCCGCCACAACACCCGGCTATCATGAGCCAATTTTTATTTTCAACCTAATCAATCTAGGTTAATTTACTACACAAGTGATATTTTCTTACATTTGTCCAAGACTCTTTTTTTCAGATACTGTGTGTTACTATCTGCTCTGGTTTTCTATTATTGAACAACCAGTTTTCTGAACCCATTAACCATTGCAGCCCCCAGTTGGTCTAATGGAGAATATTTTCTAAGAACATCAGGGAAGATAACTGTATGGAGTTTGGATCCAGACAAACCTTGGGTTCTGTTTCTGCTCTGACAGTCATTCCTTGCAAGTCTGGGCAAGTTCTTTAGTCCTCTGAACCTGTACTTTAAACTGGGTGCCCACCTACTTGAAGAGGTACACGAAAGGTATAGAGGAGATGATTCTTTATGTGGGTCTGGAACTTACTGCGTCTTTGGCAAATATTGTTCCTTTCCTTTCCCTCTTTAAATAACTTGTTTGTTCAAGAATTTAACTTAATGTTTTTATTTGTTTTAGTAGGTGGCAAGTGGGAGAAACCATCAGAAATTTTGGAAATCAAAGGACAGAACTGGGAAGAACAAGTGAATAGTCTGTCTGAAGTTTTCAGAAAAGCTGGTTTTGTCATTGAAGCTTTCACCAGACTGCCATACCTGTGTGAAGGCGACATGTATAATGACTACTATGTTCTGGATGACGCTGTCTTTGTTCTCAAACCAGTATAAATATTGGAGGTCGAAGTCTTCAGAGTTCGTACCCTCCAGGATGCACCTTCCAGAAGAGGGTCTGTGTTAACAATTATGTGAAGGGAGGGCCTTTGGGGACTGTCATTCTAAATATCATGTAGGAATTTTAAAAGCCAAAATACTAATTATTTCTTTGTAGTGTCTAAAAGGAATGTTTTTAAAAAACAAAACCCAACTCTTTGCGGATTTTTACCAACTCTTTACTCAAGAGTCACACTCCAATGCAGGTCACACTTCAATTATGATGGAAGATATTTTTTATACTTAATTGCAGTAGGGACTCATTCCCAGAAAAAGCAATAGTCATGACTTCATGGAACCAGTAAATGGATTGTTTTTACTAAAATGAAGACTGGCAATAAAGCTGTCCATTCAGTTGCAAATATTGGTTACAAGGTATAGCCACTGATACTCTTTCATGTTTAGAAATTCTTTCTGTTATTATGCAAGAAAATGTTTTTAATCATGCTAATAAAATTTTTTGGAGATGACTTTGGCATCATGTTTGAGTTAATATAAGGTTCCCCTAGCCTTTTTGATTGCTTTGGCTTCAGGAGTACCCAAATAGTAGCATTATGTGAAAGATTCACATAACTGAATATATGATGAAGGAAGACTTCAGACTGGGGGGAAGGGAAGATCATTGCAAATTGCCGTGAATGCTGAGGCAGTCTAGACATCCCGAAAAAGAACAGCCTCATTCCGATGTACTTCAGCAACCTCCCCACTTCCCAATTAAAGTCACTTTGAAAATGCAGAACACTGGTTGACTTTGTGATAGCTCACATCCTGAACTTTTTCTGGACAATCTCAGGTTCTCAGAATTGAAACATTCAGTTGTGTCTAATGACAAAATGCAACCTAAAAATGTTTTAATTCAACTTTTTACTCTACACTTGTATACCTCTTTCCTAGAACTTCACTGTTCCTGAAATCCTTAGCTAAGTTTGTTTGCCAAGAATATGGTTTGATGAAGATCACATCAGACTCATGCATTCTAGAATCTGTGCATGCCTCCAAGCATACCTAAACCCAGAAATGTTGCAATAGAGAAACTCATTAGCAAGATCAATAATCATGGTGGATATTCCAAGGAGCAGAGCACTTAACCCAGAATCTAAAATCTTAGTAATGACAGAGATGCCAATATGAGATTGTGGTTATTAACAATATGTTATTCGTACAATTTTATTTCTTTTTCTCATCCAGGTGTTTCATTAAGTATTCTCATTTATATGCTCATAGAATTCATCAAATCAACACATTAACTGCAATACCTGGGTATAAAAGAGAATTAAAGCCTTGAGAAGAATTACTTTATTATTCATTAAGAACAGCATTCCCACATCCTCACACCAATATCTTCCACTGTTATTGTCTAGTCATAATAAGAGTTGGGTTATGTGATTTATGCAAAATTGTTATTGGTGTGTTCTAATGATTTTTTTCAGGAATTCAAATACTTAGCACCCTAGATCATAAAAATAGAAAGAGGAAATGAGTAAACTTAATGTAGTTCTTGTACAGTTGAGTTTTGCTTCTTTATAAACTGTCTGTCATAATCAGGGGTTGCTGTTTAGACTGTGGAACAGAATGATGGATGTTCAAAGAGGCAGATTGCCCCAAACTGTTAAACATAACTTTCAGGTTGAGGATAAATTTGATGGTCTTTTAAAAATATATATAACTCATTCTTTACCAAAACAAAACCAAGCCAAATCAGAAAGCACATACATTTATGCATCTTAAAGATAAAATAGTTTCTTAAGAAGATCTGAGGTTCTCTGAAGACCAGCTTATTTATCAAAAGCGCCGTTTTATGGTAAAAATTGAAACCAGCACATGCACTTAACATTTCTTATCTGGTCTTGAAAGTCTTGGTGGTGTGTCATCATTCCACTAGATGGCAGTGTTACTTAGTGTCAATGGCTTCCTCCCCTCCCCCCCAATGGAATCCTGTTTTTTTCCCCCGAAGTACAATAAATCTACCTTCTTGTCTGCACCATTCCTTGTGTAAGTGCTTCATATCAAGTTAAGGTTGTGCTAGAGAAATTTAGAAGAGCTCTGTTTGTGGTCAAAGCATGCTAACCAGGTGATCTTAAAGGTCAATGGAGAAAGGAAATGCAAGCTGCTCCCGTAATTCCAGGCACCTGCGTTATAAGCGTGTCGAGTGTTCAGGCCTCTGATCTCAGAGAAGGGGAGGGAAGAATGTACAATGCCCTTAGTCATATTTCTCCTTGTCCAGAGTAATTAAAAGCCATGTGGTATTTTAAGACCTGTCCTCAGTTTTTACATAGTTGACTTTTAACAGCAAAAAATCTTAGTTGGAAAGTAATGTAAAACATATTTGAAATTATCTTCTGAGTAAAGCTTTGTTTCCATCTGCTTATGAGTATTTAGGGACTTGTAATGAAGGAAGATGCCTTTATCAATTGCTTCCCAACTTACTTACTGATAGAGCTGTTTTAGGATCCTTTTTCTTTAACAATGATAGTACATTTATCACGAGCTTCCAGTAGCTACAGTGACCCACCAGATGCTTTAGTACCCCCAAATTACCTTATATTCAATGTCTCCATATTATATCTTGAAAACATGAAATCAGGGCAATCTGGCCTGAGTTGGATTGTCTAGGAGTTCACTGAGCACAAAGATGGGCTAATAATTAAAGCAATCAGGATGCTCATAAACTTACAACCAACTTATGAAAGATATAAAATAATGGATCACCAGAAGGAAATTCCCACTGTATTAAAAAATGCACCCAGAATCATTAAGTCTGTAGTATTAAATCCATAGTCTGGTTTTTTGTAAGTAGTGGATAATGAGACAATAGCTGGGTAACAGTGAACAGACTTGATTAAAAATAGGTTTCATGGCCAAGATTTCTATAAATCTAAAACTATCCCCAAATAAGTTTACTTTAAAAATAAACTGGTGGCCACGTGTGGTGGCTCATGCCCATAATCCCAGCACTTTGGGAGACCGAGGTGGGAGGATGTTTGCGGTAGGAGTTTGAGACCAACCTGGGTAACAGCAAGACCCCATACCTACAAAAAATAAATTAGTTGAGTGTAATGGTGCCCACCCCACATCCCAGCTACTTGAGAGGCTGAGGCAGGAAGATGGCTTGGGCCTGGGAGTTTATGGTTGCAGTGAGCTATCATCAACACCACTGCACTCCAGCCTTTGTGACAGAATGAGACCTTGTATCCAAAAAATACTATATGGGCATTCATAATTTTGTCAATTGCTTTTATCAGTTTTTCTAATATATTTGTGTTGTCTTTGTCTTCTATGTAGGAATTGATCCTAACTTTTTTTTAGTTGTAGCCTTTTTTTTCTTTTTGCTTTTCTTTTTCTTTCTTCCTTTTTTTTTTTTTGAGACAGAGTTTCACTCTGTCATACAGGTTGCAGTATAGTTGTACAGTCATCCAACCATTGCTCACTGCAGCCTTGAAATCCTGGGGTGAGGTGATCCTCTTGCCTGGAAATGAGCATGTGCCACCACACTTGGCTAATTTTTAAATTTTTTTGTCAAGACATGGTCTCACCAGGTTGCTAGGCTGGACTCACACTTCTGGCCTCAAGCAATCATCCTGCCTCAACCAACCTCCGACAGTTCTGAGATTATAGGCATTATGGCCAACAGTTTATTTTTAAAGTAAACTTATTTTGAGATAGTTTTAGATTTATAGTCATCTTGCAAAGATAGTGTTGAGAGTTCCTGTATACCCTTTAACTAGTTTTCTCTAATGTATTATGTAATCATGGTACATTTCTCAAATTAAAAAATTAAAATTGGTATATAATTATTAATTAAGCTCTAGGCTACTGGGAATTTTGCCAGGGATTTCTTTTTCTTTTTTTTTTGAGACGGAGCCTCAAGCTGTTGCCCTGGGTAGAGTACTGTGGATCACAGCTCACAGCAATCTCCAACTCCTGGGCTCAAGCGATTCTCCTGCCTCCACCTCCCAAGTAGCTGGGACTACAGGCGTCTGCTAGAACGCCTGGCTATTTTTTGGTTGCAGCCGTTGTTTGGCTAGGGCCCAGACTAGATTCAAACCCGCCAGCTCAGGTGTATGTGGCTGGCAACTTAGCCGCTTGAGCCACAGGCGCCAAGCCAACCAGGGTTTTTGTTGTTGTTGTTGTTTGTTTTATTTTTACTAATGATCTTTTTCTGTTCAGGGACCCAATTCAGGATACCACTTTCAATTTAGTTGCTTTTTAAAAAAATTAATTTTATTTTTATTGTTAGAGACAGGGTCTTGCTCTGTTGCCTAGGCTGTAGGTAAATGGCAAGATCATGGCTCACTGCAGCCTCAACCTTTTAAGTAGCTGAGCCTACAAGTGCACATTACCATACCTGGCTAATTCTTTAGAACTTCTTTGAAGAGATAGGGTCTCACTGTGTTGCCCAAGCTGGTCTTTAACTCCTAGGCTCAAGCAGTCCTGCCCTGGCCTCCCAAAGTACTGGGTTTATAGACGGGAGCCACTGTACCTGGTCCTACTTCTTTTATTTATTTATTTATTTTTTTGCAGTTTTTGGCCCGGGGCTGGGTTTGAACCCGCCACTTCTGGCTTATGGGGCTGGCGCCCTACTCCTTTGAGCCACAGGCACTGCCCCACCAGTTGTTTTTTAAGTTATTAGTGTTCAATGAAATAGAGTGCTATCATCTGTTGTTATTTTCTTCCAATTTTTTCATTGTAGTAAAACACAACATAAAATTAAGCATCTTAACCATTTTTATGTGCAGGGTCAGTGGTATTAAGTACATTCATGTTGTGCAGTCATTACCACAGTCCATCTCTAGTACTTTTTATCTTGTGAAACTGTATCCATTAACAGTAACTCTCCCTTCCCCTACCCCTATACCCTGGCAACCACTTTTCTACTTTCTGTCTCTGACTACTGTAGGTATCTCCCATAAGTGGAGTTGTACAGTATTTGCCTTTTTGTGAGTGGCTTATTTCTTCTTTTTTTTTTCAAATTAATATGAGGGAACACATTTTTAGGTTACATTGTTCTCACTTCCAAGGTAAAGGTTAAGTTGTAGGAGAGCCTGGACTGGCTTATTGCACTTTGCATAATCTATTGTATGGATACACCGTCTTTTGCTTATCTGTTCATCCATTGATGGATCCTTGGGTTGCTTCTACCTTTCAGCTGTCCTAAATAATGCTACTATGGACATAGGGGTACAAATTTGAGATCTTGCTTTTAGTACTTTTGGGTCTATACCCAGAAGATGAATTGCTGGATCACACAGTAATTCTGTTTTTAATTTTTTGAGAAACTACCATGTTGTTTTGCACAGTGACTGCACCATTTTACATTCCCATCAACAGGAGAATCCAATTTTTTGCCAATGTTTACTTCCAGGTTTTTTGTTTTGAGACTGAGTTTCAAGCTGTCACCCTTATTTTTGAGACAGAATCTTAGTATGTTGCCCCCTGTAGAGTGCTGTAGTGTCCCAGCTCACAGCAACCTCAAACTCTTGGGCTTAAGCAATTCTCTTGCCTCAGCCTCCCAAGTAGCTGGGACTACAGGCGCCCGCCACAACGCCTGGCTATCTTTTTGTTGCAGTTGTCGTTTAGCTGGCCCAGGCTGGGTTCAAACCCACCACCCTTGGTGTATGTGGCTGGCGCTGTAACCACTGTGCAACAGGTGCTGAGCCTCAGGTTGTTTTTAAGAGTAGCATCCTAATAGGTATAAATTGGTTTCTTATGGTTTTGATTTGATTTGCATTAGTTCATTATTGTTTTTTTGTTTTTGTTTTTCATACCAGTAGACTAGCTAGCAACATTATTGTTTTTGTAGTACAACTTAGATGGCATTTGGCTTCATTTATTAGTAAAATTGTGCTTTGTATCTTGCTATCTATAATAGTATCATGGAATTGGAATCAGTATTTGTTGATAATAAAATACTTATTTTTCACTGTGAAATTTTATATTTCTGCAGCATTGGGAGAACATTATTATATAACTAGAACTTGAGATTTCCCTTTGGATTTTAGAGTCAGTATGCCACATTCACACGAATTAAATAGGCTTTTGTTAACAAAGTCGCTTACATGTAAAATGAAAAGTATAGATGATGTTCCCCTCCACAAAAATCAACATGCAAAATTGGAATATCTTATATATTTGCATTTCTTTTTCTTTTCTTTTCTTTCCTTTTTTTTTTTTTTTTGAGACAGTCTCACTGTGTTGCCCTCATGGCATCACAGCTCACAGCAACCTCAAACTCTTGGGCTTAAGTGATTCTCTTGCCTCAGCCTCCCAAGTAGCTGGTACCACAGGCTCCACCGCAGCGCCTAGCTATTTTTTGTTGCAGTTGTCATTGTTGTTTAGTTGGCCCACGCTGTATGTGTTTGTCACCATAACCACTGTGCTACAGGCACCAAGCCTGCATTTCTTAAGTTCTAAAAAATAAAGAGCAGAAAGAATGCCCAAAAGCTGTTTTCTTATATCCTGTTTGGGATTTGACACAAATTATTAGTTTTAAATGGCCCTGAACCCTCAAAACTTTTTCAAATGGCTGCGCTGCCGTGACTGAGAATAGCACTAGATTTTAATGCCTTGTTATTATTATTTATAAGATGATTATAAAGCCTTACTGGTTTCTGCATTACAAGGAAACATATTTTCTACTTTTTCATCGTAGAAAATACAGGCAAAAAAGAAGAAAATAAAATTTACCTACCCCATAGCCCTCTGAATACCACTATTGACATTTTGGTTTATGCCCTTCCAGGCTTTTTTTCTATGCCTGTATGTATATACATATATTTGTAAGCTTTTAAACATTAACATGAAAAGACACTTTTATTTTTTCATGACGAATCATATGAGACTCATAGACATCTATTTTCTAAATCAAAAGCTGACAAGGAATGGAAGACATTTCCCATCATTTAGAGGTTGAACATAAGCTTTTTGTTTAAAAGATTAAACCAAGACCTTGGGGATAAAAGGATGTTTTTAAAGATGCTGCACACTAGTATTATATAAATTACTATCAGATGGGGGCAACAGAACACTACAGTTGGCCATCTCTGAAGAGAATGTTTTAATTTTTGCACTGAAAAACTAATGTCAGCATTAGGCATTTCAATAATTACTTAAAAGCTTACTATTGAGATGTTTCATTAAATGTGAAGGATTGCAAGGAATCCTTAGAGGCTACAATTATATTTTTATTAGGAAAGATGCAAAATAGTTATGCATAATCCCATCATGCAAACTTAGTAGTATAATGCATTACCTTCCAGATGTAATAAAAGTTCACACGCACATATTTTACTTAATAGTTGGCTTTTTTGTTTTGATATAAAATTATTTTCTTGTTCTGGCGGCGCCTGTGGCTCAGTGAGTAGGGCGCCGGCCCCATATGCCGAAGGTGGCGGGTTCGGACCCAGCCGCGGCCAAACTGCAACAAAAATAGCCAGGCGTTGTGGCGCGCGCCTGTAGTCCCAGCTGCTTGGGAGGCTGAGGCAAGAGAATCGCGTAAGCCCAAGAGTTAGAGGTTGCTGTGAGCCGTGTGACGCCATGGCACTCTACCTGAGGGCGGTACAGTGAGACTCTGTCTCTACAAAAAAAAAAAAAAAAAAAAAAAAAAAAATTATTTTCTTGTTCTAATTATATGGTCTTTGTTAATGACCATTTTAATGATCGCATAATCCCTAGAGTTGATGTACCAATGTTTATGTAACCATTTCCTTACTGGTGGACACTTAAGATGGGTCTTTTCCTACCACTCCGTGTGTGTATTCATCTATTGTAGGTCTTACTATTAAAACAATTTTTTTTATTATGGAAAATTCCAATCACATAAAAAAGAGGAAAGGTAATGAATGAACCCTCCCCACTCAGTTTCAGCAGTTGTCAACACATAGCCCATCTTGTTTCATCCATACCCCACAATTCCTAAATTCTCACTATTTCCAAGCAAACTCTAGGCATGGTATCATATCAGTTTTGTTATCCGCAAAAGATAAGGACTCTTGAGAAGAGCCGCATTACAATTATCACACCGTTGACAAACCTAACCATCATCCAGCCAGCACGCTGCTCTAATTGTCTTATTTCAACGGTTTGAATCTGCATCCAAATAAAGGCTCCACACTGCAATCTGCTGATAATGCCTTTAGAGCTCCAGATTCTCCCTGCCTCGCTGCTATCCCAAAGGGTGGCGAAGAGGGTGTTAGTTAGGGTCTAGACGTGAAGCTCCAGGCAGGGACTGCCATGCCCGCCTCTCCCAGTGCGCGCCCGGGCAGACCCAGCCTAGGTAGGGGCGCCCTGGGAGTGTCCCGGCCCCGCCCCGCCCCGCCCCGCCCCGCCGGGCTCAGTGCAGCCGAGCCGGTCACCGCAGGTGAGGCGCGCACCGAGGGCCAGGGAGGACGCGAGGGGCCGAGCGCTGGGCACGCGGGACTCCCCAAGGAGGGGGCACAGGTGTGCTTGCGGTGGGGGAGGGGGAGGGGAAGGAGGTGGAGGGTGGGCAAAGGCGGGCGTCCATGGTGGGGGTGGTGGTGACGAAACTTGGAGGAAAGGATCCCAAACCTACTTAGTAATATAATAACAGAGAAGGCAGCAACTTTGTGACGGTAGAGTATTAGCAACAGCAAAAACAATAGCATCAATACTAATAATAGCTACTACGCATTGAAAGCTTAGCTTTACATATTTTACGTATAAGGAAAAGTAATACCTCCCTCCCTCATAGCTGTTGTGAGAAAGAAATGGGAAAATGCAGATAAAGAAAATAGACAGAGGGTCGGCGCCTGTGGTTCAGTGGGTAGGGCGCCGGCCACATACACACAGGCTGGCGGTTCGAACCTGGCCTGGGCCTGCTAAACAACAATGACAAAAACAACAAAGAAATAGCCGGGTGTTGTGGTGGGCGCCTGTAGTTGCAGCTACTTGGAAGGCTGAGGCAAGAGAATCACTTAAGCTAGAGAGTTTGAGGGTGCTGTGAGCAGTGACACCACGGCATTCTACCCAGGGCAACACAGTGAGACTCTGTCCCCCCTCCTCCCCCCAAAAAAAGAAAGAAAAAGAAAAAGAAAATAGTACCGACTATGCTTTGGATAAATTTCTGAACTTAGAAAATGTTTAGTCTTTGATAGGGAGGTGCTGGTGCTACCCCCTACTGCACAGAGGAGAAGATGCAAGCCCAGAGAGGTCAGGGAATTTGCCCAATAGCAAACAGGTAGTAATGGGTGGTCCAGATGAAAGCTGGGGCTCCTATCCCTGGGGTGTCATCAGCCATCTGGAGTTTTAGGGTCAGGGCTGCTGCACAGGGAGGCTGGCTGACATAGCTAGAAAGTGCTAGAATCACCTAGAACTGGGTGTGCCAGCAAGTTCTGCCACTGTGTAGCTGCATGACCTTGGGCAGATCATTTGATTTAGAATATCTCCATCCCATCATATCCCCATCCATGACATGGGCGTAGTGATATTTGCCTTCAAGATTCTACAGGAATTAAGCAAGACGATGCATATTAGAGGGGCATATATTTAGTTCTTTCATTAAATATAGGTTTAATGAAATATAGGTAGGATTCTAGTAATTAAGGAGCCAAGCTGGCATCAGAGCCCCTATCTGCCATTTGCTCGCTGTGTGACCTTTCATGCCCACTGAGCTCATCTATAAGACTAAGTAAAGTAAAGCTCCAGGGCTGACTGAAAGAGGAAATGACAGGGAGGGCTTGGCATGTTGCCTAGCACATGGAAGATGAGTTTCTTCTTATCTTTTCCTTCCCTTCCTCAATGAATCCAAAGCTTTCCGTTTGCTCTCCTAAGGCTGAGAGAGGAGGAGGGGAATGCTGTGCCTAAAGACTTACCATTCGGGGCAGAGGTGGGGCAAGAGCTAGACCTCCTCACCTCCAGTACCCTCACCTCACCAAGTACCCATGCCCTTGACATCTGAAATCTTGTGAACTGGGCCATCCCCACACCAAGTGTTTGAAATTAAACACACATCTAGTTAAGTCTGGATAGTCTTCTACAAGCCAGACATATTTGCCTATTTTGCATTAATAGTCATAAAATGGCATTTTGTGTGTGTGTGTGTGTGTGTGAATAATCTTCCCATTAGTTCTGCAGGATCATGTGTGTGTCCTCGTGATACAGACCTTAAGTGGGGCTTCTCTGTAGACAGTGGAACTCCCTGTAATGCGAATTACTGGGCTGTGTCTGGGATGCTAGGAGGGGGAAGCTTCTAGCATCTTTTCAAGTTTCATAAGAGACAACCTGTCTCTGAACCCCAGCCTGACTGACTAGTCTTGGTTTGCCCAAAACTTTTCTGGACTTTAAAATGTAAAGTCCCGAGTTCTCAGGCAGCTGGGAAGTAACAAACTCTCACGGTTCAGATGTTTGTCCTGACTCTCTCAGCTTCTCAGGACGCTGTTTTCATTTCAAGTTTGTGGTTATTGTTTTCATTTAGCTTTCACCAAAGGAATCCTTGCCTGCCTGATTTCTACCCTTCTACAACAGGGGAGCCTTTTGGTGAGGCAGGGGTGGGGCCCATAGAGAAAGCGATCCACCCCCGAATCGCCATTACCCTGCCCAGTCCTTTTAGTGTTTTTGGCCAATCTGCTAAAAGAGAGTGACCCAAAGGGCTTTTAATTAAAACCAAATCCTGAACTGGTGATGGGCTGGAGTTTCCTTGGAACGGAGACATTATGTGCAGCAGAGAGAGGGGCATCTGTTTCGGTAACCGTACACTCTCCCTAGAGTTAATGGAGGGACCATAGCAATAAGCACAAGAAGCCTCATTGTCTGGGGAAATGGAGAATTGTGAATGAGGCCAATGCCCCAGGGCAGCTCCCCAAAGGGAAGGGAGAAAAAAGGGCCAAAGGTTCCCCAAAGCCAAAAAAGACCCAAACCCAGGAAGACTTTAATTATTAGAGTTGAGCATAGCAGCTCCCTGGTGGCGACAGTGGGCGAGAAGCATACACAAAGGGCTGTGGGATACAATTTGCTCAAAACCTGTTAGAATGCACGGGCTTGGGGTCTCGGAGATTTCAAAAGTTGCACTGTCCCTTTTTGCCCCCGGCAGTAAGATGAGCGTCATTGTTTTTAAAGCAAGTTGTAGAGGTAAATTTTCTGTGGAGGAAAAATGACCCATGTTCATAACAAATGAGACAATACCAGGGAGGTCTGTAGTAAAGAATGCTGGGATGCCTATAAAATAATTTCAGGAGACCATGGGCGGGCATTATGGGGTTCCCTTTCACAGGGAAATTTTCTATTATTATCGGAAGACGCTGGTATCAAGTAATTGGGGTACCAGCCATCGGGGAGTCTGGTGAAGCAAAGTGCAATTCTCAGTCCTCATCTGACTTGACCTTCCTGCAGCTTCTGACACTTCCCTTTCTCCACCTAACCTCAAGGACACCAACCCCACCTTCCCACTGCTCTCAGCTCCCTTTTAAGCTTCCTCCTTATCTACCTAACCTCTTTTGTTAAAAACACACTTATTTGTTTTGCTCTTCCTTTCTAAGCAATGTCATGTGGAAAATTTAAGTAGACATAAAAGAATATAGGGCGGCGCCTGTGGCTCAGTCGGTAAGGTGCCGGCCCCATATACCGAGGGTGGCGGGTTCAAACCCGGCCCCCGCCAAACTGCAACCAAAAAATAGCCGGGTGTTGTGGCAGGCCCCTGTAGTCCCAGCTGCTTGGGAGGCTGAGGCAAGAGAATCGCTTAAGCCCAGGAGTTGGAGGTTGCTGTGAGCCGTGTGAGGCCATGGCACTCTACCAAGGGCCATAAAGTGAGACGCTGTCTCTACAAAAGAAAAAAAAGAATATAATGAATCCCCTTCCCCTAGCATCTGGCTTCAACAATGGTCAGCCCAATCTTGCTTCATCTGTGGCCCCTTCCCACCTATCTCCCTCCTCCAGCATTATTTTGGAGGCAACCCCAAACATCCCCTCATTTCTCCCGTAGCTCTAATGGAGGGGCTGGCAAACTTTTCCTGTAAAGAAACAGGGAATAAATATTTTTGGCTTTCAAGATCTTCCAATCTCTGACCTTAAGTACTCAACTTTGCCATCAATACTACTTAAATGAACAGCATGGGTGTGTTCTAATAAAACTTTATTTATACACACTAAAATTACATTTCATCCATGAAAACTTCATGTGTCAAGAAATATGATTTTGATTTTTGAAACCCATTTAAACAATGTAAAAACCAGTTTTAGCTTATAAATTACACAAAATCGGGCAGCTGTTTGAAGTTGGCCTGTTGGTTGTAGTTTGCTGACCACCCCCACCTTTAAAAGATGAGGATTCCTTTAAAAATATAACCATGGTTCTAGTATCAAACTTAAAACTTAACAATAATTCTTTAAAATCTTCAGGTATTCCAGCAGGGCTCATATTTTCCCAGTTGTTTCATATTTTTTATTATGATGTGTTTGAATTTAAATAAAGTCTATACAAGTGATTCATGTATCTCTTAATAAGAATTTTTTTTAAAAGACTATACTTGTGCTTCCCCCCCACCTCTTTTTTCTCCCTCTTTCTCTCTGTAATATATTGGCTGAAGAAAGTAGGTTGGTTGTTTTGGAGAGTTTTCCACAGTCTTGATTTTGTGGGTTGTTTCTAGTGTACCCAACATCTTGACAATGAGGTTCCCTGGGTCTCAGCCTTTAAAACTTACGTGGTTTCTCCCTGTGTTTACTTTCTTGGTGATCTGATCCATTTTACAGATTTACATATATGCTGAACTTCTCTGCCTAATAGGTTTAGTGTGGACCTCTCTCCTAAACTGTAGACTCAAACATCAAACTACTTACTTGCTATGGCCGATCATCTATTAATATTTAATAGGCATTTCAAGGTTCAAGTGTCCAAGACTGAGGTCTAGGGATCCTTCCTCAAATTTGCAACTTTGTGGGTTTCCCGTTTCCCCTTCTATAGGCATAGGCCCAAATCTTGGAGGTAAGCTGTCTATGCCTTCTCTATTTCTTTTATTCTCTACATATAACATGTTGGCCCTACCTTCCAAATACCTCCAGAATCCAACCGCTTCTCACCACTCTCACTGCTGTCTGTGACTATGTCGCTGTCATCTCTTTCCTAGGTTGTTCTCCCTGCTATGGCCATTGCCTCTCTCCAGAATATTCTTGACAGACCACTCAGTGTGCTTGATCTAGTTAAAATAAAAACCAGAGCATACATTTCTAGGCTGATATCCTTTCAGTAGCTTCCTCCCCCTCCAAGTAGAAGTCATTACTTCTACTACAATGTCCTTCAAGGTCCTACTTGCTCTGGCCCTGACCTCTCCAACTACATCTCCTACTGCTCTCACCCCCTTCATGCAATTTATTGAAGAATATGCAAATTGTGCTCCTAACATCAAGGCTTTTGCATTATAATTTTTTCTTTCCGGAACTTTCCTTCCCCAGATCGCCACTTAATACCATCTTCTCAGGTCTCCCTAAGCACACGGTCTAGCATAGGACCTACTCCGTCACTGTCCTTCTCTTGCCCTATTTAATTTTCTCTCTAGCACACATCCTTGCCTGACATAATATACTTATTTGATTATTGATTTATTTTCTGCCTGGCTCACCCCAGTATATCAGCAGGGACTTAGTTTTGTAAATTGCTGTATCTCGAGAGCATAGAAATGCCTGGCACGTATTGGTGCTCAATAAACATTTGGCAAATGAATGCATGAAATAATTGCACAAGGATAAATATGTATTATAATTGTGCTTGGTGCTGTAAGAGAAGTATTGGCCTTTTTTCTGGCCAAGCTTCATTGAAGACTTGAGATTTACAATGAGTTGATGTTAGGCAGGCAAAGAGGGAAGGGGAAGCCTACTGGGTAGAGGAACATCTGTGAGAGGGTGTTGATTTGGGGAGGAGTGTCACACTAAGGGAATGGACAGACAGCCTGAGTAAGTGCCTTGGGGAGAGAGGGGCAAAAAGGAGGGTGATAAGGCCATTGAAAATGTTTTGGGCTTTATCCCAAGGGTGATGAAAGGAGGGTAGATTTAAATTTTGAACACAGCAATCCGGCTTCTTTGCTTATTTAATAAACCCATATATAGAGCCCTGTTCTAAAAGTGATTTCCTCGTATGACACCATGATGTGGGTACCATTATAAACCCCATTTTATAGATGAGCAAATTGAAGCACAAATAGGTTAAGCAACTTGTCTGCCTTCAGCTAGTAAATGGTGGCGATGGGATTTCAGATTCAAACCTGGTAGTCTGGCTCCACAGTCCATGCTTTTCCCTTTCTTGTTTGAGATTAATTTTTGTGAGGTATAATTTACACATGGTAAAATACATAGATTTAAAATATACCATTCAATGAGATTTGATAAATGTATGTATCTGATATGAAAATAGTTCAAGATGTGGAAATTTCCATCACCCCAAAGGTTCCCTCATGCCCTTTTGCAATAAATTCCTCCTATTATACCCTAGTAATGCCTCAGGCAACTCCTGATCTGTTTTCTGTCACTGTGGATTATTCTGTAAATCTAGAGTTTCATAGAAATGGATCATGCATTATGTACTTTTTTGTGACTGACTTGGTTTTTCTTTTTCTTTTCTTTTTTTTTTTTTTGAGACAGAGTCTCACTATGTCACCCTCGGTAGAGTGCTGTGGCGTCATAGCTCACAGCAACCTCAAACTCTTGGGCTTAAGCGATTCTCCTGCCTCAGCCTCCCTAGTAGTTGGGACTACAGGTGCCCGCCACAATGCCCAGCTATTTTTTTGTTGCAGTTGTTTAGCTGGCCCAGGCCAGGTTCAAACCCACCATCCCCAGTATATGTGGCCGGCGCTATAACCACTGTACTACGGGCGCCAAGCCAGTGACTGGCTTGTTTTGACCAACATGTTTCTGAGGTTCATTCATGTTATTGCATATATATGCGGTTTATCCCTTTTCTTACGCAAATGATGAATGTGTTTTAAAATGTATTTTTTATTTTATTTTTAATTAACATATAATAATTGCATATACTTATGGAGTACATACTGAGGTTTTGACACATACAGTGTATAGTGATCAGATCAGGGTAATAGCATAGCCATCATCTCAAACTTGGTCGTTTCTTTATGTTGGGGAGCATTCAATATCTTCCTTCTAGCTGCTTGGAACTATACAATCTTTAATTGTTGTTGTTGTTGCATTTGGGCCTGGGCGGGTTTGAACCTGCCACCCTCGGTATATGGGGCTGGCACCCTACCCACTGAGCCACAGGCGCCACCCCTTACAATCTTTAATTGTTAACTGTATTTATCCTACAGTGGTATAGAACACTGGAACTAACTTTTGTTCTTAAATTTTGAAAGCTCTATACATTCACAGGAAGTTACAAAAGTAATATCCCCGTGTACTCAGTTTCCCCCAATATTATAACAATAGTACAATATCAAATTCAGGAATTCATGGTACGATTCTCAGGGCTTATTCAGATTCATCAGTTTTACATGTACTTCCTTGTCGATATTTTTGTATAGTTTTCTTCAATTTCATCATGCGTGCAGATGCCTGTAACAACCACCCCCATCAACACCTGAACTGTCCCATGATCACAAGTGTTCTTCATGCTTCTCTTAATAGCCACATCTCCTTCTTCCCAGACACTAATCTGTTCTCCATTTCTATAATTTTATTTCAAGAATGTTAACCTTAACGTTTATAAATGTCATCAGCACATGTATATAGCCTTTTTTTTTTTTGGTAGAGTGCTGTGGTGTCACAGCTCACAGCAACCTCAAACTCTTGGGCTTAAGCGATTCTCTTGCCTCAGCCTCCCAAGTAGCTGGTACCACGTGCCCAGCTACTTTTTGTTGCAATTGTCGTTGTTTAGCAAGCCTGGGCCAGGTTTGAACTCGCCAGCCCCCATGTGTGTGTTTGGCGCCCTAACCACTGAACTACGGGCGCTTAGCCTATATAACCTTGGTTGATTGACTTTTTCAACTCAATGTAATTCCCTTTAGGTCCATTCATATTGTTACATCTATCAATTTTTTTGTTCCTTTTTATTGCGGAGTAGTGTTCTATGGCCTGGATATGCCACAGTTAGTTTAACTTCACCCAGTGAAGGACATTTGGATTGGTTCTAGTTTTATAGTTTCTTATAAAATTAAGTATTGACTTCACATACATCCCAGCAATTAAAATCTTAGGCATTTATCCCAGAAAAGTGAAAACTACTGTTCACATAAAGACCTGTAGGCAAAGGTTCATAATCCTGTGAACACTCCTCTTTGCTGGATCGAGGGGTCCGAAGATGGTGGTAAGATGAAAAATAGGCCATTTGCAGTCACCACGGAGAGAATGATGTGTCTTAGACTAGACTAGAGATTTAAATGGAACAAAGTTGATGGAATTCTAAAATTGTTTTCTCAAGGTTCAGGGGATCTGGGTTTACTTGTGTTTCTCTTTTGTCTTTTGAATGTCCTTAAATATATGTAAAAAACCAAACCTGAGCCAGTTTTATGCTTGACTTCACTGCAGGAGAATGTGTCAGGAATCAATGACATACTCCCTCTTCCTTTTTCTTTTTCTGAGCCATGGAGTGGCCAGTCAGAGAGTTCTAGATTCCAGTGCGGGTAAGTATTGCGGGAACCCTTCATGGTTTATGTTGGGTATGTTGTGGGTATATTGTGGAATAGGTCAATTTAGGTACTTGATGTCTTAAGATGTTTGAGTGAGTGTGTGTGTGTGTGTGTGTGTGTGTGTGGTCATTTTTAATGATTATTCTAAAAAAGTTTTTCAAATCAAGGCTCTTTCACATTGAACACAAATATAATTAGAACTCACTAAAAATTTCCTTTATGAGTGGCTTTCTTTGGGGGGGGGCTTTTTTTGCAATGCAAATTTGTATTTTTGAAGGTCACACAATTCAATTCTAGTTATATATTCAATGGTTTTCTTACAGATTTGCATCCGTTGTTGCAAAAAATGGCAGTGAGTATTCCATTTTCTTTTAATCAAAATTCCCTCTCCTGGAACTGCCAACTTTTGGAGGTGATACTTGATGTTATCTCTCTGCCTTTTAGGAAGAAATAATAGATGGAAGCTATCTGAATGGTAATGTGCCCCCTCTGTCTCCATTCGCTGCTTCTAAGAATTTCAAACAGAATGCGGCTGTGATCTCTGTGGAGTGATTTTTAAGTTGTCTTTTCATTTTATTCCATTGTAGCATTACTGGATCTCATACAGTTTCACAGGTAACCTGCCCTCCAAGAAAGAGGAAGGGATGGGATAGACTTTTAATAAAAATTTGTAACGGATATTGCTTAATTATAGAATCATACATGCTCATTACAAATGCCAACCAATGCAGAAGTTTTAAAAAAGTCAACGCCCTTGTTCCACAAACCTTTATTCCTTCTCTGCTCCAGCATAAGAGCCAAAAGCTATTGAGTGTCAGTACTATGCTAAGGGCTGGTTTATAGAAACACATTTGATCCTGACAAGTAGAAGGGTAGGTCTTCTTGTTATCCCATTGGACAGAATAGTGAAACTGAGGCCCAGGGAAGGAGCATCATGGCAGCTGTGGTCCACACAGCAGGATGAAAAGACCAGAGCTGGAATGGGGACCAGCAGCTTGGATCCAGCGCCCGCTCCCTTCACTGTCGGGCCATGTGCTGCACACGCCTGTGAGCCAGATAGTATTGTGGAAAGGCTGCTATTAACAAATAATTCTAACATGATGAATTCTATGAAGGAGAAGAGATGTGGGAACTTGGGACCCCCCCTGTCAGGGACAGTGAATTATGTTAAAGATTCCCAGTAACTACTTCTCTCTCAAAGATAATGCTGATTGATAGTTTTGGATATATTCTTTTAGGCTAAATATTTTACTTATTCATTAATTTCCATCCATCCATCCCTCTATTTATAACAAATGGGGGATTATAAAAGGCTGTTATAGTGAGGATCTACTATGTGTTGGAGACTGTCTTAAGCAATTTATGTGTGGCTAAATTTAATTTTCACCATTTTTGGCCATATTTCATAGAAAGGGAAATTGGAGCGCAAGAAAATTTATCAAATTGCCTCAGGCCACACAAGTAAGTGTTAGAGCCAGAGCCCACACTCTTAACCTTGCTATTCCAGCCTCTTGTGGCATACACGGTGCCGGCTTTTGAAACTTAAATATAGTCAGGACATCTTTCCAAAGCAAGTAGTTTGGATTGTAGTCAACCTAAGGGGATTATTATGGGAATTAGAATGTGGCGTATAGCTCAGAAATCGAGAATTGTCTTTGAGAGAATGGAATCCAGACAGATTCCTACAGTTGGAAACCCTGTGCCTGGTTAAGAAGTCTTCCACTTCTATGCACTCATTCCTAGCACCCCCTTTCTAAACTCCTGTCCCCTGGGCACTCTGCACAGAACCACTTGTAGGGGAACCTGTCATTGTGACCTCCTCCCCTCTGTCTTTGATTGAAGCTCCCATGTGTGGACCGCAGATCTGCCCCATAAAGTCCTGGCCTACCTGAATTCACGGAATGTTCCCTTCACCATCTCCAGCCTTCAGGTGTGTACCTGAGACTTATCCATATGTTCCCCTCTCATGTTCAGGGATTGCAAACTTAAGGGCTGGGTCACTTGGAGAAGTTGGCTGAGTGTAGAGAAATTCTTTACTTCTGCAAAGGAAAGTGTTTTGCCCAGTTTTTCTAGAAACACAATACAAACTCTTTGGACTTTCTTTTACTTTCCAACTTTTGATGGAGACAAGGAGTGTTAGGGCATAGGCTGAGATACTGTAACAAAGAGACCCCACATTACAGAAACCAAAGCAATTTATTGTATTGGTGGGAGATCAGAGATCTCAAATGAACCATATTTGTTCTCCAATCCAGGGGAGTGAGGAGAGGAAGTGAAGGGTAGGCGTCTCGTTTTCTGATAATGTGACTGGCAAGTCACACAATTTTGTCTGCTCGAATTCCATTGGCTCACATGCCTTAGTCACCTCGTATTGCAAAAGAGCTGTGTACACAGCTAACTTTGAGGAGTTCTGTTGATAAAACGAACAGAGAGACAGTGGATATTTGGGTATAATTATCGGTCTCTTAATCATGGGTCCAAGAAATATTTTTCTTCCTTTTAACTCTACTACAGAGAAAAGAACTGCACAAGCATGTTGATAGGTGACAAAGACTATTTGCCTTACGGGGTACTGGGGCAGGGTGTGGACTGTGGTAAACTGGACGGCACATGCTTCTTCAGCAGGACCATCAGCCTAGCGGGGCACATTGCGTCCAGATTGCGAATAGCACAGCACATTGAGGAAATACTCTTTCAGTATTCAAAAACTATTACCAGGCTTAGCAAAGAAGCCACTCAACATCACTAACTGAGGAATACAGTTCTGACAGATTGTGTTTCAATTTTTACTTACATTTTAACAAAACATGAAAATGCCAACCAACATTCACATCATGACTACACTCAGAGAGCTGATTGTCTACTGTTGGCCCCACATGGCATCTGCTTTCCTTCTCCTGTTCATCAGTTGTGACAACCTCAAGAAAAGTAACGCCTGCCTCTTTTCTGTCCAGTAGTAAGGCGTCCCCTGGGATGTATCTATTTTAGCCTGATTAGCAGATATATGACTTCTTTTCCTAGTGCACACCATATGAATTCAAATCTACTTTCTGCCATAGTTCTAAACAGTGAGGACTTAGTGGAGAACAAGACAGTCATGTTACTACTCACAGGGACCTTTTATTCTTGGGGGACAGACATTAAGTAAATCATTATTCCACTCATTCAGGATAAAGAGTAATAGATGGTACCACTGAGCACTTATTGTATGCTAGGCACTATTGAAAACACTTTACCCACTCACTTAATCCCTGTTCACAATCCTACATGGTAAGCCCTACTCTCATCCCATTTTTCAGATGGGAAGACTGAGGCCCGGAAGTAGTGTTGCTGATTTAGCGGATAAAAATACAGATGCTCAGTTAAGTTTGAATTTCAGATAAACAAGAAATAATTTTTTACTATAAGTGTGTCCCATGCAACACTTGGGACATAGTTATATTAATTAATATTATTTGTAACTTGTCCAAAGCCACAGAGCTAGTAAGGTGATGATTTGCTTTGGAGTTGTCTTGTTTTTCAAAGCTCCTCTGTTTAAGGGAGGTTTAGAAAATATTTCCCAGATAGCAGAGGAAATCTGTTTCAGAAGAGGCTGGTTGGTGGCTTTTGCTCCAGAGTTTGTTCATTTGTCCTGAATTTGCTCCTGTCTGATAGCTTAAGTTTGAGCAGCAGCGCCATCTAGGGGTGCTAAGCTTTCTGGGCAAAGGCCAGCTGCTCCAGAACTGAAGCAGCGGTCAGTTTCCGGGACCCGGCAGGCCACGGGATGGGGAAATCAAGTTGGCTGGGCCTGTGGAGTTATTTCAGAAAGCACATGCCCTGTGGTTGGCATAAAGGGGGTGTGTGCCTGGTGTTACCAAGTCTTTGAATTTTCCAAGAGAAGCTGGGAATCTGAATTTTGTGAGGAATGCCTTGACTTTTAAATATTGGCAGCTAATGAGAAAATTTGGAGCTGGCCAAGCCAAACACGTTTCCAGGCTGCTAGTTGTGATTTCTACAGTGAATTAGGTAGCCTGGCCAGGCTGCTTGCCGTGGTGCTGGCCACATGCTCCTGTCCTTCTGTCCTCACTGACTCTCCTAACACCCCACACCCAGGCAGCCATGGAAAATCACCTGCAGGAGCGTTTGCACCAGCCCCAGAAGCTGCTGGAGGACCTGAGGGAAACAGATGCTCAGCGATTCCACACTGCCATGAAATGCCTCTTAGAAGAAAAGAAAGGCCGCTTGGTGAGGCGTTTTTTGGCATCCTGGAGTAGGGTAGAGGAAGTCCAGGGCCAATTGGGATTGGTTAAAGGCATTCAAATGGAGTCTGACTCAGGCTTCCTCCCCATCTCTTACTCCCCAACCCCCTAGAGCTTTAGGATCTAGGCTTTCTCACTTTCTCCAGAGTTCAAATGAAGAGCCTTATAATTCATAGTCTTGTGGGTACTTAGAAATGAGGGGTACTGAGGATCTTCTAATAGTTTGGCTCGATAAACATTCATGAATGGTTACTATGCACCGGAGGATACAGATGAATGATTCCCCTTGCCTTCAAAGAGCTTATAGTCTGTAGGGGAAAAAAATAACAGAAACAGATAATTTTCACCAAATGAGACTATGATACAGGAGCATCAGAAAGCTAGACCTCTGAGCCCTGAAAAGCCCTTGGGATCCAGAAGGGCGAGGTGTACAGCGCTCTCTGTCTCTCTCTCTCCCTCTCTTAGGTAGGGTCTTACTCTGTTACCCAGACTGGAGTGAAGTGGCTAATCACTGCAGCCTTGAACTCCTGGGCTCAAGCCACCCTCCTATCTCAGCCTCCCAAGTAGCTGGGACTATAGGCACGTGCCACCATGCCCAGCTAATTTTTTTTTTTTTTAACTTTTTGCAGAGATGGAAGTCTCAGTATATTGCCCAAGGTGATCTCAAACTCTTGGCCTAAAGCAATCTTCCCACCTTGGCCTCCCACAGTGCTGGGATTATAGGCATGAGCCACTGTACCCAGTCTAGAGTTTTCTTTTTAGAGACAGTTTAGTATGGAACAGTTTCTCCCCAAAGGAGTTGAACTATTTAAACATTTTAATCATATACTTATTTTAATGTCTGTCATTAAAATATGATAACGCATATCAAACCAGTTTGGTAGGTATATAAAGTTTCCTTTTGAAATAAATTTTTAAAAAAGGCTCAGTTCAAAGAACAATATGAAGTAAATAATAGGAAAGGCGGTACAAAAATATGGCCAAAAAGGGGCTGTGGTTTAGGAAAATGATACTGCTTAATGTTTACTGAGGATTACTGTGTGTGAGTTATTATCTTAAGGTTACATTCAGCAAACTGTTTCTGCAAAGGGCCAGATAGTATTTTAGGCTTTGAAGGGCATACATTCTGTGTCTCAATTATTCAGCTCTGCCATCTGTGGGAAGGCAGCCACAGGTTATTACATGGGTCAAGATACACAAAAACTAAGAAAAGTGAAATCCTCCTGGACAGACACAAATGAAGCCTTATCAGCAGTACCTAGGAGGTGGTAACAGCAAGGTGAGTTGAAACTTGCATGGGTGAATCAGAAAGGATACTGGTAACTGGGTTTCTTGTAAGTGAAATAATGGACCATAACATAGTCTGTCTCAAAACTTTTGTAGAGGCCTATGTAGTTAATGAATGGGTACAGATGTGTCCCAAGAAAATTTTATTTATAACACAGGTGATAGGCCATATTTAGCCTGATGACCACTGTTCTAAGGGTTTAACATTCATGGACTCGTTGAACATGCTCCAGGACCTTTGGAAATGAAATTAATAAGGATCTTACCATTCTGGCTGGGTGTGGTGGCTCGCACTTTTAATCTTAGCACTCTGGGAGGCTGAGGCTCAGGCTGATCACCTGAGCTCGGAGAGTTCAAGACTGAGGAAGAGCGAGACCCCATCCCTGCTAAAAATAGAAAAATTAGCCGGGCATTGTGGCAGGTGTCTGGAGTCCCAGCTGCTTGGGAGGCTGAGGAAAGAGGATTGCTTAAGCCCAAGAGTTTGAGGTTGCTGTGAGCTATGATGCCATGACATTCTACCCAGGGTGACAGAGTGAGTTCTGTCTCAAAAACAAACAACTTATCATTCTAGTATTCATATGAGGAAACTGGGGCTTGGAGAGGTTTAGTAGGTAACCGCTGGTTACACAGCTCAGAAGTGGCAAATCTGAAGTTAAAACCTGGGCTTCTGAGTCCAACTCTGAGCCTTTTTGGCATCTGGTGAAATTCATAGGCTCCATCTCAGAATAATGTTTTAAAACCTATAAAACAAAATACCAAGGATTACAAAGGAAGCCAATTCTGTAATCAGACACATTTGGGGTACAGTAATTGATGTGCTTCTTTAACACAATCACAAGATTTAGCAGCAGGCCTAAGAACTTCCGTAATTTTGAGGAAGTCGTCGAGTGCAAATAAAAGGTCAAGATATCTGCAACAACCGGGATATGTCATGAAAGTATCCATGATTTTGGCTCGGCACCTGTGGCTCAAGCAGCTAAGGCACCAGCCACATACAACTGAGCTGGCGGGTTCGAATCCAGCCAGGGCCCGCCAAACAACAATGACGATTGCAACCAAAAAATAGCTGAGCATTGTGGTGGGTGCCTGTAATCCCAGCTACTTGGGAGGCGGAGGCAGGAGAATCACTTAAGCCCAGGAGTTGGAGGTTGCTGTGAGCTGTGATGCCACAGCACTCTACCCAGGACGACAGCTTGAGGCTCTGTCTCAAAAAAAAGAATGTGTCCGTGATTTCAAGCAATGACAAAGTCAAAGATCCTATACCGGGTGGCACCTGTGGCTCAAAGGGGTAGGGCGCCGGCCCCATATGCTGGAGGTGGCAGGTTCAAACTCAGCCCTGGCCAAAAACTGCAAAAAAAAAAAAAAAAAAAGTTGCTACCAAAGATCCTATACCACTGCCAAACCTCATTGCACACATCCATCCCTGAAGGAAATGTTAAATATATGTCAGCTCTATGCTAGTAAAAATGAGGATGCAATTTCCCCCCAATGTTTATAGATGCCCTAATTTTCCCCAGTCTTTTGCTTAAGAACACCTAAGTGCATACTGTCAACCACTACACTGTTTAGCCACTTACAGTGAATGGCTGAAGTTAGGAAACACTTGATAATGGTTAAAGTGTGGGTTTGTGCCCAGATACACTTGTTTCAGACCCCAACCCCTTGTATGTTTGGGCTAGTTACATATTCTGTTTTGTTTCCGTCACCTATGACGTTGAGCTTTAAAGAAGCATGTAACGTTTTGTTGAGTGTTGACCAGGCACCAGGCATTTTACAATCATCTCATTGAATTCTTATGCAAGCAAAAGAAGTGGGTACTGATTTTATCTCCATCTTATAGAGGAGAAAGCTGTAGCTTGGAAAAGATAAATCCTTTGCTCAAGGACACACAGGTAATAAGGGAGGCCCTGGGATTTGACCTAACCCTGGGACCCATGGGGCTTAACCTATAGGACTGTCCATGAGAATTACGTGAGAGGATGCTGGTTTCCTCCATGCTTGGCGCTGTTGCCTGATGTGTAGTCAGCGTTCAGTAAAGTGCTGCTGTTTTTGAAGGGTGTGTGGGGTGAAGGACAGAGACATCAGTCAGGTGGTGACTAAACCAGGTTAGCATTCCTGGGTTCTGTGGATCAAAGGATTACTTCCTTCTTTCCTTCCTTCATTTATTCTAATAGGCTATTTTTAGGTCTTCTGGGCCCCAGGCACTTCCACTGTGCACATGGTTTAGGCCCCAAGGACTTTTCTAGCTCACCCCTAGATAAGCACTGGAATCAATGCCTGGGCTCCATCCTAGACCAATTTAATCAAACTCTAGGTAGTAAAGCCAGAGATCTGTAATTTTTCAGAGTTCCCCATGTGATTCTGATGAGTGGCCAGCGTTGAGAACCATGAGCGTGGCAGTCAGGTACCTGAGCATTTTTTTTTTTTTTTTTGTAGAGACAGAGTCTCACTGTACCGCCCGAGGGTAGAGTGCCGTGGCGTCACACGGCTCACAGCAACCTCTACTCTTGGGCTTACGCGATTCTCTTGCCTCAGCCTCCCGAGGAGCTGGGACTACAGGCGCCCGCCACAACGCCCGGCTATTTTTTTGTTGCAGTTTGCCCGGGGCTGGGTTTGAACCCGCCACTCTCGGCACATGGGGCCGGCGCCCTACTCACTGAGCCACAGGCGCCGCCCCGGTACCTGAGCATTTTTGCTGCATCATAGAGTTTGGCTCAGGATCCTCTGAGAGCACATAGTGGAGGGAGATCTGACCTGAAGTAGGAAGTTGAAGAGGATCAGAGAGGACTTCCCCTGGGAGGTGGCCAGTGAACTCAGCCTTAAAGGGTAAGCTGGATATTGCCAGGAGAAGGAGCAGGGCAGGTGTGACAGGCATGATGTATCTGGAGAGTGGGAAGGCTCCAGAGTGAGTGCAGTGGGTGAAAAGCCTTGACTTTTTTGGGTAGGTGATGGAAAGTTCTAGAAGTTTTGACCTAGCAGTATGGTATTAATCAGTGATCCTGATTTTCTTCACTGCTGCATTGTGTGCTCAATCTCAGGACTTCCAAATGGAGAGGGAGCTCTGAAGGTGACCTTTGCTTCTCTCATTGCTTCAGGACCTGCAGGACACTGTCATTGACTTGGGAGAGATTCGGGAACAAGCCTTGCAGAGCCCTGGCGTGAACCGCAGCCTGTTTCTCATCACACTGGAGAGGTGTTTCCAGGTGTTGAACTCCCTGGAGTGTGTGGAGATTCTGGGCAGGTTGCTCAGGGGGTCCTCGGGCAGCTTTCTCCAGCCAGACATCACAGAGCGGCTCCCCCGGGACCTGCGTGAGGATGCCTTTAAGAACCTGTAAGTGCATCCTCTCACCCACCAACCTCACACACTGTCCATCAGGGGCTATGTGAGAGTTTGAGGATAGCTGTTAGTAGGAAGAAGACAGGTGGAGACAGGTTGCTATGTGCAAATTCTGGAGCCAGTGCTTAAAGTCTGTAAAGTTGAGAGATGGTTTGATTGAAATAGTGTCTCCCAAATTTCAGCAGCTCTGGTGCCATCCTGACAATTTTTGCCACACCTATGTGCCACCTGTACCCACTCTATATTATTTTCTTTGTGTTTTTCTCTGTCAGGATTCATTCTTTTTACCTAATAGTATTTATTTTGAAAGTAAATTTGATATCATGACTATAAATGGGAAACTAGTATCCTTTGTCTTAAGTAAAAATAAATTTAATGAAAAAATGTCACTGAATCCTAGATATGTTGCTTACCTAAGTGTCTTAGTTTGAATTTCCATAACAAAATTACCACAGACTGGGTGGCTTAAACAACAAACATTTGCTTCTCACAGTTCTGGAGGCTGGGAAGTTCAAGACCAAGATGCTGACAGGTTTGGTGTTGGATGAAAGCCTGCTTTTTGGTTATAGAAAGTGCTCTCGCAGGGTGGCACCTGTGGCTCAAGGAGCAGGGCGCCAGTCCCATATACTGGAAGTGGTGGGTTCAAACCCGGCCCCGGCCAAAAAAAAAAAAAAAAAAAAAGAAAGAAAGTGCCCTCACATAGTGGAAGGGGTGAGGACATTCTCTGGGTTCTCTTTTATAAGGGCTCTAATTCTATTCATGAGGGCTTAACCCTCATGACCTAATCACCTCTCACAACCCACTTCTTAACACCATCACCTTGGGGGGTAGGATTTCAACATGTGAATTTGGGGAGTCACATTCAGTCCAGAGTATGAAGGCTCTGCATCTTGGGCCTGTTCTCCTAATTAAAAAAGGAGCTGAGTGTATGTTAAAGACTCACTGGCAGTAAACTGAGATTTTCTCCTTGAGGGACAGCAGCAGGAGTGGCAGAGAACTGCAAAAAGAAGACTTTTCTCCCATTTGAATGCTCTGCCAGCTCATGCTTGTTATCACCCAGCCCTGTATGAAAAAATGCTTAGAGGGACACCAAATCAGAGAACGATATCTGGGACTTGAAGGCCATAGGTGTTCTTACTACCACCAATCTACTTCTTTTACTAATTACAGAGCTCTATATGGCCCCACAAAGCTTTTTCTAAATCTAAAGATGAATAAGAAGATGGAAAAAACCCAAAATGATGACCACATGCTCTATTCTTTTTTATTTTTTTGCAGCCAAAGGAATATAGGGAAAACGGACATTATACTGACCTTTTTATCTCCAGGATGTCTGCTTTTTTGGCTAAGACACCTGTCACATGAATCCCTTTTGCTCTGCATGCCATACACAATCCCTTTCAAATTCAGCATCTCCCCTCTCCTCCACTCACTCCAGTTGTATGTAGGTGGGCGTGGAGGTGGAGAAAACATCACCAAGAGAGGGAATTTGTTGTTTGTTCATTTGTTTTTTTTGAGTGCCATGGCCGCAGCCCAGCTCATAGCAACCTCAAACCTCTGGGCTCAAGCAATCTTCCTGCTTCAGCCTCCTGCGTAGCTGGGACTATAGGTGCCTGCCACAATGTCTGGCTAATTTTTCTATTTTTAGTAGAGATGGGCTCTCGCTCTTGCTCAGGCTGGTCTGAAACTCCTCAAGGGATCCTCCTGCCTTGGCCTCCCAGAGCATTAGGATTACAGGTGTGAGCCCAGCTGGGAGAGGGAGTTTGTTGATTATCGCTTATCTGATTGCAAGTGATAGAAAGTCCACTCAAACGGTCTCGAGCCAAAAAGGAAATTATTGGATCATGTTCTTGAATAATGTAGGTCTGGCTTCAGGCACAGCTGGATCCAAAGGCTCAAATTATGCCACCAGGAACATCCGTGTTTTTTTTCTCTCTCTGCTTTGCGCTCCTGTGGTTGGCCTCACTGTCAGTCAGGCTCTCTCTGCAGGTGGCCCTGGCAGATCCTGCCTACTTCCTCAGAGTACCGTGGACAGAGGAAACTTAATTTAGTCTCTCTTTCTAACAGTTCTGAGCAAAGCACTGGACCTGATTCCCACTGGTTCAGACTTGGGTTAGGTGCACATCCTAAACCAATCATGTGACCAAAGGCATTTAATATGCTGAATGGTTTAGATGTGGGCAGATCCCAACCCAAACAACTTAGACCAAGAGTGGGAGAAATGTGGTATTCTCGGGAAGAATTAAGGTACTGTTATAAGAAAAGGGGGGATGGCTGCTGGTCACTCAGAACCTGCAGATGTTCACTGAGAAACCCAACTTTATATAGGCTCTAAATAAGAGCTGGAGGGAAGTTTACACACCTTGTAGACAGAAAGACAACAGAACAATACAGACATAAGGTGGCCTGAGTCCAGATGCCCAGTTCTGGAGCAGAGTCTAGAACATGCCCCTGCTTCCACTGACCGTATGCTTATGGGCATCATCTGATTCAGCCTCTTCTGTCCTAGATAAAAAAACAAACAAACAAAAAAAGAAAAACCCTGAGAACTAGAGAGGAGATGGTGTCCCTGTGGTGACCCCATGGGATTTGCATTAATCTTTACCCAGGTCTCTTGAATCCTGATTTCGTCCTGTTCCATTTCTACCCTGCCATCCCTCTTCTCCCTGTGAGAATGATGCCATTAACCCCATCCTCATTTTTCACATGAGGACATCGAGGTACAGAGAGACTAAATAACTTGTCCTAGGTCAGTCTGTTAGGGAATGAGAGAGCTAGCATGTTTGCAGATAGGCAAGCTTTCCCTTTAATGATGTTTACCGTTTTTTATTTTTATTTTTTTTAAAAAGAATCATATCTTTCTCCTACCCTTGCTTTTCCACCAACTCTTGCTCTTAAAGTAAAATGAAAATTAAAGAAAAGAAAAAGAAAAATAGAGAAGACATTAAATTTGGCTTAAGGGAAATTTGCTCATTCACATTAAAAATGCCTGGGGGAGTGACAGGGATAAAATCTAAGCTTAGAAAAGGTCCGCGAATGGGCTGTTTGGTGATGTTCAGTAGTGGGGGGTGGAGGGTGAGGGAAAGTTTCCAGGAGAGTCACATTCAGCTGATTTGCTGGTTGAGCAGGAGGGGTGATCAGTGCAAACACTGTGAAAAGGTGAGTCCTATTTGGACCAAATAGGACCTCTGAGTAGGGCTAGAGGCGGTAACTTGGACCACAGGGAGTGACATGGGGGCAGGCAAATCAGATTGGAGTGGCTTAAAAAATGACCCAGGCATTTCATCTCCAGCAGGAGGTCTATAAACCAAAAGCCAGAGAATAACAGGCTTTGAAGGGGATAGGAGAAATCAGAAGCCTCCTACCCTGCTGTGGGAATGTACACGGAGTAGCCGCTTTGGAAATAGTCTGGCTGTTCCTCAAGAAGTTCAGCAGAGTTGTCATTTAATCCAGCAGTTCTGCCCTGGGTATATACCCAAGAGGCAAGAACACCTAATACGTGTCCACACAAACATGCACATGAATGTTTATAGGAGCATTATCTATAGATATTATACCAAAATATCTATCAACTGATGAGTGGCTAAACAAAATACAGTAGAACCTCTGTAAGTTGACCACCCCAGGGACAATAACAAATTGGTCAACATACAGAGCTGGCCAACATAAGGAGCTTTCACTGAATACACGTGGCGCATGTCTGGTCTATGTAAAGCAGGTCAACTTTAGGAGGTGGTCAATGTAGGGAGGGATCAAGTCTGGAGGGTCTACTGTATGTTATATTCGTATAACAGGGTCTTATTTGGCCACTATTAGGAATGAAGTAATGAACCCGGGGACACCATGCCAAGTGAGAGAGGCCAGGCGCAAGGCCTGCATATCATCTGATGTCATTTACACGAAATGTCCAGAACAAATCTATACAGACCGGAAATAAATTAGTGGTTTCTAGAGCTGGGGAAACTGGATGTTGAGAGGTGACAATAAGGGTATGAGGTTTCTTTTTGAGGTGCTTAAAATGTTCTAAATTAGTCGCAATAATGGTTGCACAACTCTGAGACTACAATGAAAACTATTGAATTGTACACTTTTTTATTTTTTGTGTTTACTTTTTTGAATTGTGCACTTTTAATGGCAAATTGGCATATGCATAAAGCTTTCCTCCCTTCCCTGCCACTAAAAGGACCAAGAGTGAGGAAATGGAGATAGTATGTGTAGAACACGGTATGAAAGGTATTTAGCTGAGAGGGGAAAGAAGAAAAATGGGAAAAATAGCTACATATGGAAAAGGAATGGAAAGTTTTTTTTTTGAGACAGAGTTTCACTATGTTGCCCTCAGCAGAGTGTCACAGCAACCTCAAACTCTTGGGCTCAGTGAGTCTCTTGCCTCAGCCTCCCAAGTAGCTGGGACTACAGGTGCCCGCCACAACACATGGCTATTTTTTGTTGCGGTTGTCATTGTTGTTTAGCTGGCCTGGGCTGGGTTCGAACCTGCCAGGTGTATGTGGCTGGCGCTGTAACCACTGTACTACAGGCGCTGACCCGGCAAGAGGTTTTCTTTTTTAACACAGGACAGCTTTGGGCACGTTTGCTATTTTGACTCTCATTGTTTGCTATTAATTGATGCTGTGTTTGTGGCATTTAGATCTGCGGTGTTCAAAGATCTCTACGACCAAACCTCAGCTCATTCCCAGAGAGCTCTCTACTCCTGGATGACTGGAATTTTGAGGACATCCTCCAATGCCACTGGTGAGCCTGTGCTTTGAGGTGGGGTCACTTCTGGGGGAGAAATACATTCTCAAAGAGATGCCTTGTCTCTGCAAACATGGGTTTGATTTCATTGTCTCTTATGATTTTCACTGCCCTCCCCACCTCCAAAAAGAATTTGATGTGCCTTATGGAATAAGACACAAACCCCACTTCATCAACACGCTCTTCCCATGTTGAAGTATCTGAAATAATGATGTCTCTGCATCTGACAATCAATGGTGTGTCCTAGTTTTTTAGTGGAGTGTAAATAATGATGGCATCTTAGATTAGATGAGAACCTTTAGAATAGGCAGTTATGAGTCCAACATCTGTGTACAAAAATCTGTATTAAAATAGCACAAGATAATTTTATTAGAAAGTCTAGGCAATAAAGCACAGAAATTTAACTCTGAACTTCCTGGCAACAAAGTCAGAAATAGGTCAGGCTTTGTTTATTTGCCATAAAGCCTACTTATGTCCTAGAGTAGTCGTATTTATAGAGACAGGGATTAGAATGGTGGTAGAGTTTTGATTTTGCAAGATGTAATAAGTTTCGGTTATGGATGGTGGTGGTGGTTGCAGTGTGGATGTTCTTATTACCCCTCAGGTACACACTTAAAAATGGTTAAGATGTCCGGTGGCTCATGCCTGTAATCCTAGAACTCTGGAAGGCTGAGGTGGGTGGATCCTCTGAGCTCAAAAGTTCAAGGCCAGCCTGAGCAAGAGTGAGACCCCGTCTATTTTCTAAAAATAGAAAAATTAGCCAGGCATTGTGGTGGGTACCTGTAGTTCTAGCTACTTGGGAGGCTGAGGCAGGAGGATGTCTTGGGCCCAGGAGTTTGAGGTTCCAGGGAGCTATTATGACACCACAGCACTCTACCCAGGGCAAAAGAGTGACACTCTGTCTCAAAAAAAAAAAAAAAAAAAGTTAATATGGTAAATTTTATGTTATATGTACATTACTATAATTTTAAAAAGAGAGAAAGAAAAGAATAACTATATAGATTAATAATGCAGACAATTTCTCAGATAGCTTCAACTTGTCAAATATTTAATGCCAGTAATGTAAATACTATAAACTTTTAAGCATTTCTTTTGAAAGCCACTATGTGTCAGTAGCTGAGGATGGAAATAAAATAAGACAAAATTTCTGCTCTCATGGCTCTATTGTTTTCTTTTTTTTTCTTTCCTTTTTTTGTTGTTGTTGTTGCAGTTTTTGGCTGGGGCTGGGCTTGAACCCGCTACCTCTGGTATATGGGGCCAGTGCCCTACTCCTTGAGCCATAGGCACTGTCCTTTATTATTTTCTTGTGGAGGGTTAGGTGGAAAAAACTTTTTTTTTTTTTTTTGTAGAGACAGAGTCTCACTTTATGGCCCTTGGTAGAGTGCCGTGGCATCATACAGCTCACAGTAACCTCCAGCTCCTGGGCTTAAGCGATTCTCTTGCCTCAGCCTCCCGAGCAGCTGGGACTACAGGCGCCCGCCACAACACCCAGCTATTTTTTTGTGGCAGTTTGGCTGGGGCTGGGTTTGAACCCGCCACCCTCGGCATATGGGGCCGGCGCCCTACTCACTGAGCCACAGGCGCCGCCCTGTGGAGAAAACTTTTAAACACATAAGTTAATTAAAAAGAAAGAAAGAGAGAGAGAGAATTTACATACTGGTAGCTACTATGAAGAAAATAAAAAGGCTAAATGCCATGGAAAGAGTTACTGCAGGTACTTTCTACCAGAAGGGACCTTTGGTAGGGACCTACCAAATTTTCTGTGAACTTAACTGTCTTTGTCTCAGCTATTCAGTTTTGATCTTGCAGCTTGAAAAAGGCCATAGACAATAGATGAATGGGAGTGGCTGTGTCCCAATAAAACTTTATCGATGGACACTGAAATTTGAAATTCATATAATTTTCACGTGTCATCAAATATTATTGTTCTTTTGAAATTCATTTCAACTGTTTAAAAATGTAAAACCATTTTTGGCTCACAGTTGTATAAAAACAGGTGGTAGGCTGGGTTTGGCCCGTGGGCTGGAGTGAGGAAGCAGGGAAGATTCTTGAGCAGTTGACATTTGAATTAAGACCAGAATGAGAAGATGAAATCAGTCATCTGATTGTGAGGTGCTGGAGGAAGGGCATTTCAGTGAGAGGGACCAGCAAATACAAAGGCCCTGAGGTGGATGAGCTTGGTGCGAGGAAGACAAAGAAAGCTAGTGGGGGGTGGTGCCCTCAGTGGTTAGGGCGCTGGCCACATACATCGAGGCTGGCAGGTTAGAACCCAGACCGGGTGAGGGAAAACAGCAATGACAACTGCAACAGCAACAAAAAGATAGCCAGGTGTTGTGGCTGGTGCCTGTAGTCCCAGCTTCTTGGGAGGCTGAGGCAAGAGAATTGCTTAAGCTCAAGAGTTTGAGGTTGCTGTGAGCTGTGATGCCACAGCACTTTACTGAGGGCGACATAGTGAGACTCTGTCTCAAAAAAAAAAAAAAACCTCGTGGGGTTGGAGTATAGGGAATGCCAATCAATCCTTTTCCTGGAATTAAGCTCTGAGATTTGGGTATAACGAACATTAAACAACATCATAATCGATGTCTTTGATGCGTAGCAGAATTCCCTCTGCCTGGTGCATAATTATGGCCTCTAGGAATATGAGTCTCACACTGTGTAACCATAAGAAAGTCACTCAACCTCTAGACTTCCTTGAGTCTTTATTACCAGAGTTTAATTAGGCACAGACTTTCCTTCTAAAATTCCTACATGGTATGTTTCATTATCAAACTACAGTGAATTAAAATTAATTCTATCTAGACCTTAATTTTTTTTTTTCATGAAGGTCCTTGAAGTAACTGGAAATGCTTTGGCTGTTAAAAATATCCCAGGCTTAGGGATCAGGATTCTTTAGAAATACAGTTCATGCTTAACAATTAAGACATGAACAACTCTGCTTGGTTCTCAGTGGATTTTGTGGTTCTACCTTAAAATCTTCTAGCCCTCTGGGGTCAGCCTTTCCTCCAGGAGTTAAGGCAACTGTCTGGAGTCCCCAGTTAAGACATCATAGGGAGTCTGCCTGTGATCATCCCAACATTTCTGATTCCTGGAATGGGGGTGGCACGGCACCCTGCATTTTCTTGAGAATCAGACCATGCACCAGCTGACTTCTCTATCTCTTTTGGGTGTCTGTCATTGCTTACCTCTTCTGCAACAGCATCACTGCACCTGTTACCCCCCTCTCTTATTTCCTCAAATGCCACCAATGCAATGGGATCGTGTATACATGCCTCTCACTAAAGAATCGGGAGGAAATGGCGGCTGGCTCCAGCCCAGTGAAAATGGCGGCTGGCTCCAGCCCAGTGAAACTTGAAGATGAATCCTGGATATGACTGTTATTGAAAGTTTCACTGACATCTCAATGATGGGGAATTTCAAAAGCCGGGATAGGCATCCTTTGGGGAATTTAGAGATGGGAGAAAGCACTTCTGGCTAAGGAAATGAGATTTTACGGGAGAGGAAAATTTGAGGTCAATTTTGGAGGTAGGATTTGGACATAGGAGGGTCGAGGAAAGGCTTTCTAGGTGCTCAGAAAGCCCAACATATGCCAAGATTGGAGAACATTTGAGTGGGGAAGTACAAGCAATTTGGTTTACTTCAAATACAGTACCATGGTGATAGTTCATAAGGGTGATAATCATTATTAGTGGTGGCAATAAAATAGAGTCAGATGGGCAGCGCCTGTGGCTCAAAGGAGTGGAGTGCTGGCCCCATATACCGGAGGTGGCAGGTTCAAACCTAGCTCCGGCCAAAAACTGCAAAAAAAAAAAAAGAGAGTCAAACACATTTCAAGTTGCTGGATTATTTAGTAACCAATGAAACTGTGGATTTAAGTGTTAAATAATCTGCATTTCTAGCAAGTTCCCAGGATGGTGCTGACGCTGCTGATTCTAGGTACCACTCTATTGATAACAAAGTCTCGAAGGTGGTGGGCATTGCTGATTACATCCTGTGTGTAGCGTGGTGCCTCACAGGTAGGCGCTCAATAAATGGTTGTTGAATGAATTAATGACTGCAAAAGGAGGTCTTGACATAAAAGATACTGTTGGTGGTCACATCACGAGTGTGAAGGCCTTTACTTACTCTTTTTTTTTTTTTTTTTGTAGATGACTCTGTTTCATGGGTCAGTGCAGAAAACTTATGGATTTTGGGCAGATACATGGTTCACCTGTCATTCGAAGAAATTACAAAAATTAGTCCTGTAGAAGTAAGTTGGAAAAGTGCATTTATATGTCCCCATTATTAATATACCTGGGGTAAGATGTCTTCTAAATCTCTAATATTCAGCCAGCCAGTCAAGGTGCCCTGGAAATTGTCCACCTGCCTCAGCCCAGTATATCTTGAACCTCTAAAGAAAACTCTTGGAACAAGGTCACAAGTCAGTCATAGGAAGAAGGTCAGTCATAGGAATGTGTTTTGAAGAGTTAAGAAAAGGAAATGAGTTGTGGGCAACTAGGATAGCTCTGAGGTGAACAAGCATAATATAAAGAGAACGTTGGTTGTGAACCAAAAATCATTTACTTTTTCGTACTCAAGAAAGGCCAAGGACAATAGTTACAATGTTTTCTGTCCTTGGAAGCTGAACCCAAAGCTTGGGTTAGCAAATGGCTACTTCTATTTATAGCTACTTCTATTGATAGCTACCTTAGCTTGAGCAATGGTGGGATTTTAACTCTAGAGTTTACAGTGAAGAAATGTTTAGGTTCTAAGGTTACATAACTCGCAGTCCACCGGTTTCTCTCTTTCTAATGATGTTGATCCAATGACACTAAATTCTCTTAGGCATCATGAGTCTGGACTGAAGTCTCCAAAAAATGCTGCAAGCACAGAGGCATTCATAGAGAGTTTGGGGCTTGCTTCCATTTTTTAAAAAATTGTATGCCTCCTGACTTTCTCCTGGTCAGTGAGAGAAGCATTTGCATCAAATAACTGGCTTGTTCAAGGACCAGTCGACCCAACAATGTCTGTATAAAACCAGAGGCGGAATGAGAGTCACTGCTTTTACCTAAAAGGCTGGGAGTATTTCAAATGTCTTCCAATTTTTATAACTCTTTCTTAGGAATAACCCCACAACCCCTTATTTTTCCAATGTTGAGTGATTTTTAGGAAGTAGATACAGGTTAAATTATTAGAAAGGTGGGACTGAGGGGAGATTTTTAAGACCAATTACCCATTTGCAACTTTTCATAATTGAAAAATGTAGAGAAGGGAGGAGAAGCTAAGATTAAGAGGGGAAGCTAAGAGTGATGCCTAAGAGGGAGTTTTATATAGATAAAGAGTCCAGTCCACAAGGGAGCAACAACCTTATGAACCCTTTAAATACAGAATGACAGTGATCAAAATATGGAATGCAAAATCTGTTAGAAATACAAGGAAAAATGGATATGAAGCCTATAGTAGGAGACTTCAACATGCTACCAATGGACATGTAAGCAAAAAAGGAAATGATAATACAGAGAATCTGTGTCAGGTGCAGTGACTCATGCCTATAGTCCTAGCACTCTGAGAGGCTCAAGTGGGAGGATGGGTCCCTTAAGCTCAGGACTTCAAGACCCCGTCTCTACTAAAAATAGAAAAATTAGCCAGATGATGTGGTGGGCACCTATAGTCTCAGCTACCAGGAGGCTGAGGCAGGAAGATCACTTGAGTTCAAGAATTTGAGGTTACTGTGAGCTAGGCTGAGGCCACGGCACTCTACTGAAGGTGACAGAGTAAAACTCTGTCTCAAGGAATATAGAGACTCCAAATAGTATATTTAATAACATTGAATATAGGGTGGCGCCTGTGGCTCAGTGAGCGGGGCGCCGGCCCCATATACCAAGGGTGGTGGGTTCATACCCAGCCCTGGCCAAACTGCAACAAAAAAAATAGCCAGGCGTTGTGGCAGGCACCTGTAGTCCCAGCTACTCAGGAGGCTGAGGCAAGAGAGTCACCTATACCCAGGAGTTGGAGGTTGCTGTGAGCTGTGATGTCATATCATTCTACCAAGGGTGATAAAGTGAGACTCTGTCTCAAAAAATAAAAAAACATAAAATTGAATATATCTATGCTAAACTTTGTATCTTAAAAAGAGAATACATACTCTTTTCCATCACCCAAAGGCCATTTATAAACTCACTCATCCATTAAAAATATTCAGATTTCTGCACAGCCAAGAACACAGTAAATAAAGCAAGCAAACAGCCCGCAGAATGGGAGAAGATATTTGCAGGTTATGTCTCCGACAAAGGTTTAATAACCAGAATCCGCGGAGAACTCAAACGCATTAGCAAGAATAGAACAAGGGATCCCATCGCAGGCTGGGCAAGGGATTTGAAGAGAAACTTCTCTGAAGAAGACAGGCGCACGGCCTTCAGACATATGAAAAAATGCTCATCATCTTTAATCATCAGAGAAATGAAAATCAAAACTACTTTGAGATACCATCTAACTCCAGTGAGTCTAGCCTATATCACAAAATCCCAAGACCAGAGATGTTGGCGCGGATGTGGAGAAAAGGGAACACTTTTGCACTGCTGGTGGGAATGCAAATTAATACATTCCTTTTGGAAAGAGATATGGAGAACACTTAGAGATCTAAAAATAGATCTCCCATTCAATCCTGTAATCCCTCTATTGGGCATATACCCAGAAGACCAAAAATCACATCATAACAAAGATATTTGTACCAGAATGTTTATTGCAGCTCAATTCGTAATTGCTAAGTCATGGAAGAAGCCCAAGTGCCCATCGACCCACGAATGGATTAATAAATTGTGGTATATGTACACCATGGAATGTTATGCAGCCTTAAAGAAAGATGGAGACTTTACCTCTTTCATGTTTACATGGATGGAGCTGGAACATATTCTTCTTAGTAAAGTATCTCAAGAATGGAAGAAAAAGTACCCAATGTACTCAGCACTACTATGAAACTAATTTAGGGTTTTCACATGAAAGCTATAACCCAGTTACAACCTAAGAATAGGGGGAAGGGGGAAAGGGAGGGGAGGGTGGGGGGAGTTGGGTAGAGGGAAGGGGATTGGTGGGATTACACCACCGGTGCATCTTACAAGGGTATATGTGAAACTTGGTAAACGGTCTGTGAAGCTAGTGAATGATGCCCCATGATTATATCAATGTACACAGCTATGATTTAATAAAAAAAAAATTCGGATTATTGGGCGGCACCTGTGGCTCAAATGAGTAGGGCGCTGGCCCCATATAACGGAGGTGGTGGGTTCAAACCCAGCCCCGGCCAAAAACTGGAAAAAAAAAATAATAAAATAAAATAAAATAAAATTCTGATTATTCCAAGTAGAGAATTTGTGGACCACATTCTCTGACCACAGTATAACAAATCTAGAAACAAAAGTCCAACTGCTTGGATCCTAAAAAATAATGTTTCCTAAATAACAGTTGGATTGAAGAGGAGAAACCAAAGCAGCAGTCACAGACCAGTAAGAAATCAGTGATGAGAACCAGGTGGTATATCCCAGTGACTAGGATGGAGTATAGGCCACCAGGGTAGGGCCACTGCAGGCCACTTCTACCCTCATTGATCTTCCCACCCTTGTCCCCTAGATAAGGCTATTTATCAGCTATGACAACGCCACCAAGCAGTTGGATACAGTGTATGACATCACACCTGAACTGGCCCAGGCGTTTCTGGAGAGGATCAGCTCCTCCAACTTCAGTAAGAGGAACACCTCTACCATCCACAGGCAAGTGACTCTTTCCCACAAGGCTACGAGTATAAGCATCAGATTTCCATGAGCAGCATGGGGGAAGGGACGTGGCTGATCCTTCTGAGAATATGGCCTCCTGTCTCTGTGCATCGTGAGGGGACGTGTTCCCCAAGGAGACCATTTCCCTCTCTTAAAGAGGTCGTGAAGGGGGTAAGGAGCTGTCTGACAGCTCCTGTGTGCCAGGCATTTTATACAACCCTATAAAGAGCTAATCCTGGCTCTGATAGTGGAAATGGAACATTTTAAATACACTGGGCTTGGTCCTATTCCCAGCGGAATGGATAATTTCTATTAGGTTGAGCCAAGTGTTGGAAATAAGTTGAGGGGTTCTCCATGTTTGAGAACTCCTTGTTACCAGACTCTTAGCTGGGGAACCTCTGAATGAGATAGATAAGCTTTAGAATTTAATGATTGTAACATGACCACCCACTCCTGAACTCCAGGGGTGTCAGGCAGGGTTGAAGGTCAGGAAGAAGGTGGTGAGCACTGTTCAATCCTCTTCTCTCCATCTCTCAGTGTCTTATGGCCGCACTTCTCTCATCGTCATAGTCCCTTAAAGTTTTTCTTTTTTGAGACAGAGCCTCAAGCTGTCGCCCTGGTTAGAGTGCCATGGCATCACAGATCACAGCAACCTCCAACTCCTGGGCTCAAGTGATTCTCCTGCCTCCGCCTTCCAAGTAGCTGGGACTACAGGCGCCTGCCACAACGCCCGGCTATTTTTTGGTTGCAGCCGTCATTGTTGTTTGGCAGGCCCCGGCTGGATTCGAACCTGCCAGCTCAGCTGTATGTGGCTGGCGCCTTAGCCGCTTGAGCCACAGGCGCTGAGCCATCCCTTAAAGTTTTTAAAATTGAGTCACTCTTAGAGAATGTACTCACTCATCTAAAAGTATTACACCTTCCCTCATCTCTAATAATTTTCACTCATTAGCATAGGTCCCAGTTTTCTATGGTTAGAATAAAATAAATAGACTCCTGGTTAAGAACATGGGGTCTGGAGCTGCACTTCTTGGGTTTAGTCTTGGCTCTGCTGCTTACAAGGTATGTGGTCTCCCATTTTTACATCATCTTTCTGTGCTTCTGTTTCCTCACCTGAAAAAATGAGAGATAAAAATCTGTCTGCCTCATTAAGGTCTTTGTGAAGATTAAGCACAGTGGACACATAGTGAATGCTCAAGAAATATTATTGTGGGCGGTGCCTGTGGCTCAAGAGTAGGGTGCTGGCCCCATATGCCGGAGGTGATGGGTTCAAACCCAGCCCCAGCCAAAAACTGCAAAAAAAAAAAAAAAAAAGGAATATTATTCCTTTTTCTTCTATAATTGATTTTTTAAATTGGCAAATAAAATGACATATATTTATGGCCTGCAACAGCATGTGTTGACATACGTATACATCGTGGAATGGCTAAATTAACAAGTTAATTATCCATTAGCAAGTTAACATATCTAATGTACTTTTTTTGTGTGTGTGGTGAGAGCACTTAAATCCACTCTCTTAGCAATTTTCAAGAATAACAAACATTGTCATTAACTATAGTCACCATGGAGTATAATAGATTTTCAGAACTTGCTCCTCTTTAACTGAAACTTTGTATCCTTTGACCAACATCTCTCCAACTCCCTTTCTGCCCCCAGCCCCTCTTAAGCTCCATTCTATTACCTGCTTCTGTGAGTTGAACTTTTTCAGATTCCTAATATAAGTGAGATCACGCAGCATGTCCTCCTTTGCCTGGTTTATTTCACTTATCCTCCAAGTTCATCCATGTTGTCACATAGAATAGGATTTCCTTCTTTTTCAAGGCTGAAGAGTATTTCATTGTGCATCTATACCATATTTTGAAAAATCACTTGTGGATGGATGTTTAGTTCGATTCTGTATCTTGGCTGTCACTTTCCCCAAGTCTTCCTTTCTCAGTTAAGCAGCTCTCTTGCTCTTAGACACATTTTCAAATCCTTTTCCTGGACCTGGCTTCCCTCCTATGGGTGTGTCTGAATATATCAATATCTTTCTGAGAAGGTGGAGTCAGGCCAGTTGTGGTCAACCAGGTGGTCCAGCCATACTAAGTTGAATACTCTTCATACTAACTAAGAGTATGCTTTTTCTCATTTAACTTCCACAGTCATCCTCATTCCTTCATGTGATGTGCTATCATGAACAAAGTAAACCTTGTTTTTATTAGAGGCTCAGAGAGGTAGGGCCACTGTACAGTAGTGCAGAGTGTGCACTGCACAATTGTGTGCAGCAACCTTGCAGAGAAGGTATGTAACTTGCTGGAGGTCAAACTTACAATTGGGCTTCAAACTCTATCCCATTAGCCACTAGATGTATCTCTCTTGGTCTAATTAACAGGGTTCATATTTCACCTTTGCTTCTACATTGTTCTTTTTTTCTCTTTTGAAATCTTTGTGTCATCTGGGTGGGTAGGTTGGAAGGCATCCTGGAAATAGACTTCTGCCCCAGAGAAAGTTCCCCCAAAGGTAGAGAAACCCCTTATCTCCATGTAGAAAATGCAGATTTTTCTGTGGCTAAGAACATCATTCTTTCCTTATGCCCTTTATCTGTCTCAGGAAGAAAGATGGCCTAGGTGAATAGATGTAGATTTAAGTAGACTTGCCTACTACTTGTCTTGGGCAAGTCACTTGATCTCTTTGAGCCTCAGTTTGCCCATCTGTGAAATGGGGCTAATGAGAGCATTGGCCTTATAGGGTTGTTGCGATGTGACAATCCAAGTAAATTCAGGACAAGACCTGATATATGGTAGGTGATGTGAACACGACTCTGTTGGTTTGGACTAGTGGGGAATGCAGTGTGCTTCCCAGCTCTGAGCCCTCCACCACAATGCCTTCTCTTTTCACACAGGCTGGGGCTGCTTGTTTGTTTCTACGATGACCTGGAGCTGCTGGATGCCGCAGTGGCTCAAGTCTTGCTTCACCAGATGATCAAGTGCAGTCAGCTGAGGGGCTTCCAGTCTGGTGTGCAGAAGGTGCAGCAGGGGAGCAAGGCCAGAGGCCTCGGCCTCAGTTTCACTAGCCAGAGAAATGGGGATAACACCCTTGCCCAGCCTTTGAGAGAAAATACATTGCGTTAATTAAGATCTAACTTCAGACACAGAAGATGGTGTCTCAAAAGCTGGGATGAACGTAACATGGGAAGAAAAGACAAAAATAACACAGAAAAAAAAAACCTTGGATAGATAAAAATTCAATCAGAGCAGCTGTCTCAAACTTACACATATCTATGGGTCACCTGGGGATCTAAAATGCAGATTCTACTTCAGGAGGTACAGAGTGGGACCCTGGAAGCTACACTTGTCACAGGCTGCCAGGTGGTGCTAAAGGGACTGCTCTGGAGAGCATGCTGGGCATACCCTGTGGTTCTCAAACCTGGCTCCACATTAGTGACAGCCCTGCCAGGCACCACCCCCAGAGATTCAGAAGTTACTGGTCAGGGCCGTGTGGAGAACCTACGGCCTTGGGCCACATGGACCCTCCCTCAGATCCTCAAGTGCAGCCCCTCAACTGAATCCAGGCTTCACAGAACAAGTCTTCTTCTTAAAAGGATTTGTCTTATAAAATTTGGATTTAGTCAAAAGTCTGCACTCATGGACCCAGAGGGCCAGCCACACGTTGCCCCAAGCCTGCAGGTTCCCTACCCCTGGGGCTGTGGCATGATTTTAAAGCTTCTCAGGTGATTCCAATGCAGCCAGGATTAAGAACACTGGATCAGCGGGTAGTTGTGAGTTCTTAGACCAGGTCTTGACAAGTCAGCAAACACAGACTGTTTCTCGTATTCCCCCCTCTCTGTCTCTCTCTTCCATTCAAGTGTCCATTCTGTCTCCCTTCTCTTCACTTCTTGTGATTCTTTTCAAATGTTTTTATTTGAAAAGAACATTTCATGAAGCCATCAATAATTGCACAGAAGTTTCCCATGCATAACCATAAGGTCCCCAATGACATTTGACATCATGGTCATCTGTCTTGGTCAATGCATATTGTTTTCAAGGAAAAGAATCTCTTCTAGGCGGCGCCTGTGGCTCAGTGAGTAGGACGCCGGCCCCATATGCCGAGGGTGGCGGGTTCAAACCCAGCCCCAGCCAAATTGCAAAAAAAAAAAAAAAAAAAAGAATCTCTTCTAAGCAAGCAAGCAAAAATAGGAAAATAAATGTATTTTAAGGCCACAGCGATAGCTGTGAGAGCCAAGAAGAAAGTCAGGTACAATTAGATATGAGTGAATCCTTTGCGGTCATCTAGCTCAGCACATCCCCGGCTGGAGGGTGCATCAGAATTGCTGTTAAAATACAGATTGCCAGGCCCCATGCAAAGTGATTCAGGAGGTTAGAAATGATTAGCATTTCTAAAAGTTCTCAGCTGATGTTGCTGCTGGTGGTTAAGGAACCATCACTCTAGTCCACCCCTTCCTTTTACAGCTGTGGAAACAGCCCTCAGAAAGGGGACTTGCTGAATTTAGAGAACCCAGGTGCTGTAACAGTGGTTTCCTCTGCTTCACCCTGCTGCCCCCTAGTGGCCATTTCCATATCGCCTGGAGTCGTTTTGTGCACCTATGAAATGAATATATTGTTTGTACAAATTCAGGTGTTAAAATACGAGCCATTCTCATTTTTTGGTACAGAAGTCGTTTTCCAGTAGGTAATTTTATCGTCTTCCTCACCAGAATCAATTGGGCAACACATCTGACTATAATGAGGAAGACATACTGTGATAAAATGGTTATTACAATAATCATAGAAAAGTGCCAACATGCAAGAAAAGATTTTAAGTGAAAAAATATAGGAAGGAAAAGCGTGCTCCTAATCATATTACAACTTTCTGCAAACTATATACTGCCTCTATATTTAAAAAGACCTAAGAAATCTTGGAAGCATACACACCCGATTGCTAATTACGGTTATTTTTATGAGATAGGATTTTCAGGAGAATTTTACTTTCCTGTACAGTTGAAAATTATTTTTACACAGATTCTAAGTTATCATGAAAAATCTCCTGGATATTCCATGAAGTAAAAACAGCCGTATGTACAGATATAGAGTTCAAAGTCACCAAAGGAATATAGCTGCTACAGGAAGGAGCATGGTGGAGTTGTAAGAGAACAAGATTTCCTTCTGCCATGCTTTAAGGTTGATTTAATAAGAAATTAATATTTAAATGAAACACAGGTGAATTTGTGGCATACGAAGACCAAGGCTGAGGAAGTGCCCTCCATGGGGTGACTCACTTTCTGGGCATAGCAGGAGTCCCTCACCTTCCTCATCTCTGGGCCTGGAGGATTTGGTGGGTCAGGGTCGGGGTGATGCCCATTCCTGATACCAGAGGATGCAGTCAGAGCCACCACTCTGCTTTCTGTCAATGTCCATTCCAGTTTTCTCTTCCTCCAGCTCAAAGCAGACCTCCTGGACATTGCCACAGAGAACCAGACCCTCAATGAGACCCTGGGCTCCTTGTCGGATGCGGTTGTGGGTTTGACCTACAGTCAGCTGGAATCCCTCTCCCCTGAGGCTGTGCATGGTGCCATCTCCACCCTCAACCAGGTCTCAGGTTGGGCCAAGAGCCAGGTCATCATCTTGTCTGCGAAATACTTGGCCCATGAGAAGGTCAGTTGGGGCTTTTAATTTTTATTTAGTAGCCTCATGCCCCAAGGGTGTATTAGTCTCCCCAGGCTGCCACTACAAAATGCAGTGGATGGGATGCCTCCAACAACAGACATTTGTTTCTCACAGTTCTGGAGGCTGGGCAGTCCAAGGTCAAGGTGCTGGCAAGGTAGGTTTCATTCTGGGGCCTCTTCTCTGGGCTTGCAGGCAGCTACTGCCTTGCTGTGTGCATGTGACCTCTGTGACACCAAGCTCTCTGGTGTCTCTTCCTACAAGGGCACTAATCCCACAAGATCAGGGCCCTACCTAACCCTAATTACCTCATGACCTCATCTAATCCTAGTTACCTCTGCAAGGCCTCACCTCCCAATGCCATCACACTTGGGCCTGGGCCTTTAACATATGAATTTTGGGGAATGCAAACATTCAGTTCTTGACAGCCTGTTGTACATACCCTGTAGGGACAACCAATTAGTAAGAAGACGGTGCTGGGGGAGACACTAGCTGGCTTCTAATCCTCGCTCTGCCATTTACTAACTGTGTAACACTGAGCAATTTGATTGACTTCACTTTGATTCAGTTTCCCTATTTGCAAAATGAGGTTAATGACAGTGATTACCCCATAGTGTTGCTGCAAAGATTATGTGAGTGGGTGCACATAGAGAAGCTGGGGTGTTACGTGACATAACAGAGGATGAGCTCTAGGAGTGTGAGCTGTCACCGAGTTGTTGATCAATGTGTGGGGCCCATCCCAGGTTTTTCTTGCTTATTGTTGAGCTGCAAGCATATCCCTCCCCTGGGATTAGGGGTGATGCTATTTTATTCCAGTCCTGGGCTGCAGAGAGGAAACTGTCAGGGAAGAAAGTCCTATTTGGAGGGGATCCTTAGTCCTGGAGTGGAAAATGGACCTTCTTTCTTGGGGAATTAGTCCCCCTGTGCTGGGTTCCATTCAAAGGACTTGAGTCCTAAACATTTGGTGCCCTGCTTTTTCAATTCAGATTCATGGACGCTTCCTAGGATGCAAACTGGCTCACTAGGATCAGATAGGGACTAATTCCAATAAAACAACAATAACAAGCATTTATTAAGCACTTGCCATACTCTGTTCTAATGTGAGGTACAGAACACATAAGGGAATTGCTAAGGCCACATGAAGGGGATGCAACTGGGATTGAGCGCAGGGTGTCTGGCTTCAGAGCTTGCTGAAGCCAGACTCACTGTCTCCAGAATGGCTGTTAGAGGGCTGCCCACTCATTCTCACTTTCTTTTTTTTTTTTTTTTTTGTAGAGACAGAGTCTCACTGTACCGCCCCCGGGTAGAGTGCCGTGGCATCACACGGCTCACAGCAACCTCTAACTCTTGGGCTTACGCGATTCTCTTGCCTCAGCCTCCCGAGCAGCTGGGACTACAGGCACCCGCCACAACGCCCGGCTATTTTTCTGTTGCAGTTTGGCCGGGGCTGGGTCTGAACCCGCCACCCTCGGCATATGGGGCCGGCGCCCTACTCACTGAGCTACAGGCGCCGCCCCATTCTCACTTTCTGACTCAAGTGCAAGGCTAGTCCATTCTTCTCTTCCCATCTAGCCTCATGGTGACTTTTTTGAAGCCTTTGGAGGCTGTCCCTGTTTCTAGATCTCAACTGGGGCCCCATGGGTCTACTTGACAGTTCTCAGTGAATTTGATTTCAGGGAGCTGAGGGAGAGTGTTTTATTCCCTTCCAGCCCTGGACAAAGTGGTTTGTCTCTTCTCTAATATCCAAATCTTCCTCCTGAGGGGTGAAAAAGGGAGGAAAAGCCTATGGCCCACCTAGAAAGGTGGTCGCTGTTCTGTTCCTGCCACATTTTACCAGGCGGAAATTTGGGCCCGGGATTGCCTGATGTTCAGATTAAAACAGCAACAACAAAACTCCCAAAACTTAAATCTGGATTTTTATGAGAGTTTTTCCCCACAAAATAATTTAACTTAAAAATTAAAAATAGGCCAGGTGTGGTGGCTCATGCTTGTAATTCTAACACTTTGGGAGGTGGCGGAAGGATTGCTTGAGTCCAGAATTCAAGACCAACCTGGGCAACATAGTGAGACCCTGTCTCTAAAAAAAAGAAAAAATAAGGATTAGTCAGGTGTGGTGGCACATGCCAACTACTTGAGAGTCAGAGGTGGGAGGATTGCTAGCCCAGCCGTTGGAGGTTATAGGTAACAATGACCATGCCCTTGCACTTTGTTGCGTGGGTGACAAAGACAGATCTGGTCTCTTAAAAGAAAAAGAGAAAAGGCTTGGTGCCCGTAGCACAGTGGTTGTGGGCCAGCCACATACATGGAGGCTGGTGGGTTCGAGCCCAGGCCAGGCCACCTAAACAACAATGACAACTGCAACAAAAAATGGCTGGGTGTTGTGGTGGGTACCTGTAGTCCCAGCTACTTGGGAGGCTGAGCCAGGAAAATTGCTTAAGCCCAAGTGTTTGAGGTTGCTGTGAGCTGTGATGCCACAGCACTCTACCAAGGGTGACATGAGACTCTGTCTCAAAAAAAGAAAAAAAAAAAAAGGAAAAGAAAAAAATTTTAAATGTTGTCCATTAGTCTTAAACACATAAAGCCCATTGCCAGGCTAGCCATGTCTTGGGGTGCCTGTTTTTGATATTTGTACTGTGGCCTTGGATGGTGGAGTCATCCCCCGAATGCTTCCTGTATTTTGATATTTGACTCCTTCCTGATGGAAGGAAGGGAGGTCTAGGAGACAACACCTGTCTCGCTCACTGTGGTGTCCCTCAGTGTCACCTGTAGCAGGCTCGCTGTCTGTCTGAGAGGTGAAAGGCCAGAGCAGAGCCTCACAGTGTGGCTGTCCCTCTCCCAGGTGCTGTCTTTCTACAACGTCAGCCAGATGGGTGCTCTGCTGGCTGGGGTCAGCACCCAGGCCTTCTGCAGCATGGACTGCAAAGACCTCCCCCAGGCCCTGAGAAGCACCATCTCTCAGCATGTGTCTGATTTGTCACCTGCCCAGCAGCAAGGCATCCTGAGCAAGGTGAGAGGAAGACGTCTTGATCTCAGGCACATGGCTCCCAGGGGATGTGGTGGGCGGGCTGTGACTTTGGGCCATGGATTCAGGGCCGGGTTATCTCAGCTATGGGTGTCTGGGTTTGTTCTGCCCTGCCAGTCTAATCTGGAAGACTTCTTAAATTAGGTTTCTTAATCTAATAAGATTTTAAAAGTTTTTCAGTGAACCCTGAAGCTCTTAGCATGCTCCTGAAAGCCCTTTCCATGATCCAAAGTCGTGCCTGTATTCCTTTCTCCCTCAGCAGGGAGTCTTTGGGCATCGTGCTCTATCAGGCCTGCTCTGTCTGATTGCAAACATCTGTTAAGAAATCAAACCTAAGGAGTTTGGCCTAAAGCACCATCACCTTGTCGGAAGCAGTAGCCTATAGGCTAAAGTAGAGAATGTGGGTTTTTGCATAAGACATTCTTTGGGCTTGAATCTCACTCACTGGCTTTCAACCAATTGCCCTTCAGGTCTCACTTTTCTCACCTACAAAATGGGAGAATGATTGTCTCTACTTCCTAGGGCTGTGGAGTGGATCTGATGGATTTTATTGCCCAAGAATCAGTGTCCGGCTCTTACACAAAGCTTGATGCACCTTTTACAAGGTTGTTGTTCTATTTCTTCTCACTTTTGGCAGATGATTGAAGCAGGAGATGCTGCCTCGGGCATTGTGGAGATACCAGGGGCTTTCTTTAAAGAAGTGTCTCTCTTTGACTTACGGAGGGAACCCGGATTCAATCCTGCAGTCCTGAAGGACAAGGAGCTTCGGAGGAGCCAGGTGTGCCCAGAAGGCTCACAGATTGGTCCTGTATTTCTGTCTGTCTTGTGGGAAATGGTCTGTTCTAAGGTTAATTTGGTAAAAGAAATTTATTTCTGTGGAATTAAACCTAGAAGGCAGAGCAGCATAGTGTTAAGAAGACTGGAGAGTGAATTCTGGCTCCCATTTTTAATTAACTTTGGAGAAGGCATTTCTCTTTATCTGGCCTCATTTTTCTCATGTGCAAAATGGGCATAACTTCTCATGAGGATATCTGCCATCTGGACAGTGTGCTAGAAATATTAGCTGTTATTATGTGTATTATTAAAAGCTGCCAGCATTGAGAATGGTGTTGTTGATGGATGCTCTGCCTTAGTTAGAACTGTCCTTGGCTTCCTTCTCGTTCAGTCAGCCTTCATTATATTCACTCAGCAAATGTTTCCCGAGCATCTTAGCAACCACGTGCCAGGTGCTTATCCCAGTGCTGAGAATGCAGAAGTGAGCATAACAAGCAACGGTCCCTGTCTGCTCTGGGGCTCTTGCTCAAGGTGTCTCCTGAGGTTGGAGGATGTTCCAGGGATCACTTGCTGTGAAGCACAATTGGGCTGAGACTTAGCAGAGAGGATGTAGCTGGCCGTGCCAAGATCTGGGCTTAGTGACGGTGGCAATCATTTTATTTTGGAAAAGACATCTTGCTACTGATGACTTCAAGATACTTTTTGCCCCATCAACCGAGCTGATGAAATTGCCATTTTTTGAGATGGGGAAGACACTAGAGCGTCCCAGAACTTGACCCTGTGCCCAGGAAAATCTCTGAGGCCACACACCATGTCCAGAACTTCCCTCCACTGCTTCTCCTTTCACCTGGGCTTTTCTGCTGCTTCCAGGGCCTCAGCTGCTATGTCTAACGCTAGCTCATAATTTATTCTGTTTGGGGAATTATGTTCAAAGTTTCAGAGTCTATAAAATAGACAAATGCAGTACTTGATTGCATCTGCAAGTTAGGGATTCTGTGAAGTTACGTTCCTTGAAACAAACGACTCCCTAGCCTACGATGCATTGTTCTTCTGGAGTGCTCATCTGGGAGGGCTGGAGGGGAGTGCATGCTGCCAGCCCACATACTTTACGGATGGTGTTTTCCAGGCCCTCCTGGCCCATTCATCCCTCCCTTCTGCTTCCCTTTCTGGGATGCCCAGTGTTCAGGAACTGGCAGGTGGGTGTTTAAATAGGGGTCACAGAGAGTCCTTAACCAGGCAGGAAGTAAATTCTATTCCTCCTGCCAACGCTTGGCTCCTCATTCTCCTCTTGGAGTATAGATAGTCACCTGGAGTGTGAGAGCCAAGGCTCTGGAATTACTCTGACACTGGTTCAAATCCCAGCTCTGCCACTTAGCTATTGTGTGGTCCCAGGTAAGTAACTTAGCCTGTTGAGCCTCCATGTCTCTATCTATAAAATGGGGTCACAGGGTGCCTTCCCTACAGGGCCTCCCCACACAGGGAGCGTCCATCAGCGCTGCCAATTATTCTCTTCCCTCAGGCCTTGTTCCTGTACGAGCTTCTGTTAAAGACCACCACGAGGCCGGAGGAGCTCCTGAGGTAGGAGAATGTGGACGGGGAGCCAAAGAGGAGGCCCTTCGGCGCCTTCTGTCAGAGGAACCTAATTTCCCAGGAGGGAGGGTGGACAGTCATGTCTGTAGCCTGCGGCAGATCAAATCTGCCTTCGCTTGCTCTTTCTTCTTTCCTTCTTGGCCCTGTCTTCTCCTGAGTGCTTTGTTTTGTTTTCTAGTGCTGGGCAGCTGGTCAAAGGTGTGACGTGCTCACACATTGATGCCATGAGTGCCGACTCTTTTCTGGCCCATTTCCGGTATTTTGAGAACAACCTCTTCCTGCTTTCACCATATCAGGTACCATTCGAGCGTTTTCCTGCTCCTAATTCTCTCTCCCCTACTGGGCCTGCGTTGGCTATAGCATCTAAAGATATTTACACCAGAATTATTGAGATGTAAGGATGCCTTGGTGCCAAACACTGAGCCAGGTTTTCTTCCGTTTCTTTTCATAAAGATCCAAATACCCATCTCTTTACAGTCAAAGTTTCAACAGATTGGTTCTCCCCTACTCAAATTTGAACCTTAAAATTTATTCATAAGGTGGACTGTTTTGCGTGTTCATAATTATGTTCTCCTGAGACTGAAGGTAATCCCTCCTCGAACATTCCTACCCTTTTCATTTTCTTTTTCATTTGAAACCTCATTTTCCAAAAGGTTCTGGAGTCTCTTTAGCCCTTTGAGGAAGCTAGAAGCAATAACTGATTTTGCACAGATCTGAGCTGGTAAAGACAGGCCTTGAAGCATTTGAACTTTGAGTGTGAACTGTTGGCGTATAGAGTCCTGAGTGGGTGAGCAAATGGATGTACGAGGCATCTCAGCTCTGGCCTTGTTGTGTCTGAGACGTGAATGAAAAGTTTCCAAAGAGTGGATTCTCCCCCTGAACACCAGGGAACATGATGCTTGATGGAGGAATATGCAAAGTTTTAGAAAGCATTTTCATTCACTTGGATTGTTTATTCTAGCAGTGGCTCTCAAACTTGAGCTTGCATCAGCCTTGCCTGGAAGGCTGCTGAAACGCAAATGGGGGCTCCAGTCCCAGAGTTTCCCACATAGTAGGTGAGGGGTGAGGCCTGAGGATTTTCATTTGCTGAAGATTGCAGCTCGCAGAGAGAACCTTTGAACTGTATTGAAAGTCCTGCCCAGGAGGGGACACCAATAGCTGAGGTACATGTTGGAGCAGTGAGAGTTGCCCCAACACAGGAACATAGGAGCTTCCAGTTCTCAGAACCTTCAAATACCTGTTAGACAATTTGCCTTTATTGTTTACATTTTTAATGAAAATACATTATTGTTATAAAAAATACAGAGAAAGTAAAATTTTCCCAGTATTTTTTCCCCTAGAATAATTGTTCTCAGCAGGGTACTATTTTGCTTTCTTGGGGAATTTTGGCCATGTCTAGAGATGCTTTTGGTTGTCATACTGGGGGGGCAGTGTGGGCATCTAGTGGGTAGAAGCCAGAGATTCTGCTTAACATCCTACAATGCACAAGACAGCCCCCATGCCAAAGAGTTATATGGTCTAAAATGTTCATACTGCAGAGACTGAGCAGCCCTGTTCCAGACGTAACTACAGGGAAACATTTGCTATTGAAGTTTGAATTTTTTTTTGGTATACATATAAATATATACCTATATATATATATATATATACACACACATATTTACATATGATATAAAAAAGACATATGAGCTCATACAATACACACTGTTCTGTTTAACTTATATATACAATATAACATATTTATATATATATATAATGGCATAGATATCATTTAATGTTAAGATATATAAATCTACCTTAATAGAACAAAGTAGGTGTTCCTACCTTAATGTTATATATATATATATATAAATCTACCTTAATAGAACAAAGTAGTTGCGTAGTATTCCATTGTATGGATATACCATAACATACTTAACCAATCCCCTACTGAGGGACATTAAAGTTGTATCTCACTTTCTTGCAGTTGTAGGAAAAATTGTGATGAGCATACTCATACATTAATTTTTGTTTTCATGTTGTTATTGTCTCAGTTTTCTTATCTATAAGCTGGGCACAATAGTGATACCTACATGATAGGGTACTCTATTGTGTAAGTGAGGTTAGGTAAGGACACAACTGCAACTTGGGTTTTAACCTTTTAAAAGCAAACTATGTAACCAAATTGTATGTACCCCCATAATAATCTGAAATTAAAAAAAAAAAAAAAAAAAGACAAGTACCTGGCATGTGGAAAGCACTATCTGCATTTGTTCTTATTGTTGGATTCAATTTCCAGAACTAGGACTGCTTAATCTTTCAGGTTAATTGTTTGGCATGGAAATACTGGGAAGTTTCCAGATCGTCTATGCCGCCTTTCCTCTTGGCTGTGCTCCCGTAAGTGAACATCAGCCCCCCTGCTCCCCTTACCCCCCACCCCACTTTCTGGCTCAGCCATCATATTGGTGGGAATCACCCAAGTCAAGGTGATTCTCTCCTCCTGAGTTTTCTTGAGGAGCCAGAAGCAGAGTGAGTGTGTCTTAGACAGTTAAGCCCTTAAGTTCTGAGCCTCACGTAGATATTTCAAACAGATTTTCTTGCTTTTTTGTTATTTGCAAACCAACTAAAGCCAAAGCAACCCAAGGCTGAGTCAGTGTCAGTGAAGCAGCTCCCATCTAGGCTATCCCCACAACTATGCCAGGTGATATCTTTTGTTATGTGCAGCCGTTTAGGCCTGTGGGGCATCCCTGCTTCTCAAACTTGATCTGGACACTGTTTCTGTCCTTTTCATGTTCTTAATTTCCATCTACCTTCTTTTGCTATTTCTGTCTTCACTCATTCAAAAAGATGTTTTTTGAATACTTGCTGTGTGCTAGTTATCAGAGATAGTTAAAATTTCTCACAATCGGGGGTTAGGAATAGACAAACCAATTATAAAATCAAGTTGATATTTGGTTGAAAGTGATGGAACCTAAACTCAACTTGGCTTAGGCAATAAAAGGAAATTTTTGGTTGAGGCATGAAAAGTACAGGGAGGCATTTCAGGCATGGCTCAAATGATGTCGTCTATTTCTTCTTCAAGCTTCAATGTTAGGCAGTTTCTTTCTTTGTGGCACCCTTGGCAAGTCCAAGGTTACATTTTCCCAGCTTTATATTCAGGGTAAAGAAAAAAACAAACCAAACTTCTCATTGTTCTCAATAAAAATCTTGTGTTTGACTCTTATGGACTTTACTTGGGCAAATTTGCTCTCCTTGAACTAAGCAGTGAAGTTGGGATGATGGGTAACTTTGGCTTAGGTCTGTATTGTACCTCTGGTGCTGGGAGAGAAATTGGTTCCACTCAAAATCACAAACACTTAGAGTGAGAGGGTTTTTCTAAGAAATCATGTGTCAAAAAGAATAATGGCCACAGGGCAGAGAGGAGGGGGAATCACCTTCAGACTAGAGAGTCAGAGGAGATGGAACCAACACTTAGAGAATGAATTGGGGATAGAAAGTTTCAGATGGATACCCCAGGCAGAAGCACAAGGTTGTCCAGCAGCAGGTGGAAGGGAAGCCAAGCACCCTGAGAACATGGGGTGTGGATCTACAGAGTGGGTGGGAGAGAGAAGGCCTGAGAAGTCAAGGACTCCAGATAATAGAGGGCATTTTGTGACTCCCTGAGATGTTTCACTTATATTCTGGGTACATCCTTTAGATTTATGTTTCAGAAAGATCATCACCACTGCCCATGTAGAGGATGGGATACAGAGGCCTGGCTGGAAGGAGAGAGGCAGTGGAAGATTATTTTAGTAGCCCAGATCTTGGCACGGCCAGCTACATCCTCTCGGCTAAGTCTCAGCCCAAATTGTGCTTCTTTTCAAGAGGCCATATCATGCTCTATTATAGAGGCATTTTGTTTTCTTTCTTACATTTCTTATTAGCTGAAATGACCTGTTTTATTCATTGGTCTCTGTGTTTATTCTTCCTATTAGAATCAAGCACTATGAGGCCGGGGACTACTGATTCATTCCTGTATTTGGTGCCTATGACTTTGCCTGACATATAGTAGATGCTATGTAGATATTTGCTAGAGGAGTGAATGAAGAAATAAACAAGACAAAGGCACAGAAATTGGAGAGACAAGAGCAGATTTGAGGAATACTAAGGAGATAGTAATGAAAGATTTTGGAATCAAGGAAAAAAGGATTCTGAGATAGCATACAGGAGGAAGAACATGTCTGAGGGAAGATGTTTAATCTCGCTTTGGAATAGTCAAGTCTATGAGGATGAATTGGCCACATGGATCCCATGCCATTTTTCTCAACTTTTATTTCATTATTGCCTTCCTAAGGAGAAAAATCTTAATTTCTTCCTAATGAGAAAAATTACATATTAAGGAAAAATATTTTGTTGAGTAGAGTCGAATTTTGGTGAGTCAGAAGTCATTGGCATAACTGAGATTTTCCACCCCGACTCAAACCTGTTTCCCCTCCTGAGGGTGACATTATTCTTGTTGAGAATACATGATCAAGAGCTTGGGGATAACAGAGTTGGGGAGTGCCATTTCTCTTTCTGCTCTCTTTTCCTTGTCTTTCTTCCTTACTTTCTATTTTATTCTCTTTTTTCTTTTCTTTTTCTTCATCTCCATTCAACCAATCGATCAGTCAACATGTTTATGGAGACCCCATTTTCTGATCAGTAATGCTGGGGCACAGAAGAGGAGCATGTTGGGAAGCTTGTTTCTGGCCCATAGAAAAGGAGCATGAGAGGAAATTTTTTTTCTATCCATAGAAGAGGAGCATGATGGGAAGCTTGTTTCTTACTCATAGAAGAGGAGCATGATGGGAAGTTTGTTTTCTGCCTATAGAAGAGGAGCATGATGGGTGGGAGGCTTGCAACCAATGTCCCTGGGAGAACAAATTTTTTTTTTTTATTGTTGGGGATTCATTGAGGGTACAATAAGCCAGGTTACACTGATTTCAATTGTTAGGTAAAGTCCCTCTTGCAATCACGTCTTGCCCCCATATTTAAAGAGCATCCCTGTGATGAGCTCTTGGGTATGTGGACCATGATTTCAGGGACAAATACAGAGCAGCCACTATTTTCTCCCTATTGTTCTCCCCATCTCTCTCCAGGGCCCACTACCTGGCTTCCTTCCCGGCCTCACAGTGTGTGCCCTTTCTGATAAGCCTGGGGAAGAGACAGCTGGACTACTTGGTTTTAGATTCCCACAAAAAGACATTAGTCCTCAGAAAAGTGCACCAGTGTCTGGTAAGGAAACCCCTCCTGATGTACCTTTCCCTCTGGGTGCCTGTGGCCATCCTGGGGACACACATCCTGGGGATCTGGCTGGGATCTTGAGCATGCCATAACGGCTGGAAGTCTGACTTGTGGGTCTCAGAGCTGGATCTGAAACTACTGGTTGGAACACTCTTGGCTATTGATACTGGAGACTCTCATTCTAGGGCCTGAAGGAGGGGAGGTCACTCTAGAGGACTGGAGAGAGCATAGTCTGGTTCTAGACATGCCTCTGCCAATGCCCGGTTATGTGGCTTTGATCAAGTCACTTCCCCACCCTGAACCTCAGTATCCTCATCTGCAAGGTGGGTACAGTAGCACAACCCTTGTAGAGTTATTGAGGGCATGGAATGAGGAATATACTATTTAATTCAAAAGCCCATGTAAATTCCAGCCTTGCCACTAGTTGGCAGTTTCTTTATCTTTAAAAAGTGAATAATAGTGTTTACTTCTTACAGCTACTTTGAAGATGAATGGACTGAGACCCGTAGACATTCAGGACAGTGGCTGGCACATAGTAAGCACATAGTACATGTCAGTTATTTTTGTCATTTTGGGAAAGAGCTTTGAAGGCCTTCCAGTGACATGCAAACTTTGAAGTGGTGCTTTTATTGCTATTTTACTAACATTAACATTATAATGGTTCTTGGACTGCAGAGTATCCTCAGAACAATGATAAGAACCACAGCAGCCCTCATTTACTGAGGGTCATGATGTGCCAAGTTGGGGTTTCCCTGACCTCTGAGGCCTGCATCCCTGGGGAATGATCAGGTCCTGCTCTATCTCTAGTAGTCTGGACAGGGTAGGTGAGTCAGATCCTAGAACTTTTAAGAAGTTTGAGGTTGGGCAGTGTTTTTAACCAATCATGACCTTGAGCTCTGCAGGATCTGCCCATCAGCTCTACTTGTTGGTTTCAGGATGTCTCCACTGCTGATGAATACACCGTGGACATCATGGGAAACCTGCTGTGTCACTTACCAGGGACCGTCTTTGACAACAGCATCTCCCCCAAGGCCTGGCCCACTGCCCTACATGGCCTCAGAGACTGCCCAGACCTCAGCCCTGACCAAAAGGCTGTGGTGAAACGCAAGCTCTTGGAACAGTATGGGTGAGGAGGGGCTGGGCGTGACCATGGTGGGGGGGATATGCTGGATGAAGGGGCACCCGACCTTGGGCCTCCTTCCCTCCAAACAGGGTTATCTAGCTTAGGATGTGATTAAACATGCTTATTCTAGAAATGTGACCTTCCTTCTTTTGGCATCAGATTCCCTGTGAAGTGGGGTCACCAGTAGCCGCCCTGCAAGTCTCACAGGGTTGTCACCATTATAACTTGGCATATGGAGGAAAAGAGTTTTGAAAAGATGGCACTTTGCACATCCAAGGTGGTGGCATTATTATTATTTTAAAGACTTTTTTTTTTTTTTTAGAATAGTTGTAGCTTCACAGCAAAATTGAGAGAATAGTGCAGAGATTTCCCATGTTCCCTTGTCCCATATATGCCTTTCTTCTTCATTGTCAACATCTGACACCAGAACTGTACATTTATTACAATTGAAGAATCTACTTTGGCATGATTGTCATTACCTTGTCTTTATTACCCAAAGTCCATAGTTTTCATTAGGGTTCAGTTTGGCATTGTATGTTCTATGGGTTCAGACACATACACCCAGATGGTGATATCACAGAGAGGAGTTTCACTGCCCTAAAAATCCCCCGCGCTCTGCCTCTTCATCCCTTCTTCACCTCTAACCCCTGGCAACCACAGATCGTTTTGCCTTTTCCAGAGTATCAGATAGCTGGAATCATACAGAGTGTAGCCTTTTCAGATAGCCTTTCACTTAGTAACTTGCGTTTAAGTGTTCTCCGTGTCTTTTCTTGCCTCAATGGTCCATTTATTTTTAGTGCTGAATAGTATTCCATTTTCTGTGTGTACCACAGTTTGTCTATTCACCTTCTGAAGGATATTTTTGTTGCTGCTAAGTTTTGATAATTATGGATAAAGCTGCTATAAACATTCATATGCAGGTTTTTGTGTAGACATATATTTTCAATTACTTTGGGTAAATACCGAAGCATGTGATCACTGGATTGTATGATGAAAGTGTGTTTACTTTTGTAAGAAACTGTCAAAATGTCTTCCAAAGTGGCTATATGATTTTGTGGTTCCACCAGCAACGAATGGGAGTTCCTCTTGCTCCACAATATCATTATTTTGGTTATGGAATAACAAAAATGTAAATAATAAAGGTACTGTAACTTATGAGGGATTGAGAGCTCCTGGGAGGGAAAAAAGAACCAACTGTTCTTTCCCGTGTGGAGTTCTCTGAGGTTAGATCAGATATATGAGTCAATATTTAGACAACAGTTTCTGAGTAACATTTGTGTCCCAGGCACAGAACTGGACTCAGGAGCCAGACTCCTTGGGCTAAAAATTTTCTTCTATCATTTACTGTCTGTGTGGCATGGGAAAATGACTTAATCTTTTTGAAGTTTAATTTTCACATCTGTAGAATAGGGATAGTAACCGTCCCTACTGGGCAATTGTAATGATTAAATGAGTTAATGCAGGGTGGCACCTGTGGTCAAGTGGATAGGGTGCCAGCCCCATATGCTGGAGGTGGCTGGTTCAAACCCAGCCCCAGAAAAAAAAAAAAAGAAAAAAGAAAAGGCAGGTAAATGAGTTAATGCAGGTAGAAGCCTGACAAGAGGGTCTGGCACATAGTGCTGAGTATGTGACAATGGTTTCACTACTAAGACTGAAGGTACAGTGGTTATTAAGGCAGGCACATGGTTCCTGCCCTCATGGAACTTTTAGTCTATGGGATTTTTTTTTCAAAGAAATAAGAGTGGGGGCTGTTTGACTAGGGGGGTTTGCCTTGGTCTTAGAGAGGGGCTCTCACTAGTAATTGGGAACACCTTTCATAGGGATGTCACCAAAGATAGTGTGGCGGAAGATATTTATAGTATGTATAAAAGTAACAGTGGATTCTGGGTCAGTGCTGTTATCCTGCCAAGTTCAAGAGAATTTTATTTTTCTTTGTGTAAGATAAGACTTGTGATTATTTAAAAGAAACAAATGTATAATCATTCTTCTATTGAGGAAGGAAGAAAAAAATGTGTTGTAAATGACAGAAATTCAATAAGAAATGGAATGTAATGGACAACTGCAGGGTGGATTTCAGGCATTGCTGGATCCAGGGTCTCAAATGATGTCATTAGGAATATGTTTCTCCTATCCCTAAGCTTTGTGTTCCTTTGTGTGGCTTTATTTTCTCCACTTGGTGACAAGAATGTCTTCAAACATTCTCTTTACTGTGAAAAATACTAGAAAAAATGACAGCTTCCATCAAAATTCCCAGGGATAAGTCTGATTGGTCAGCCTATGTCACATAATATTCTTGGTCAGGGAAGTGGGACCATGTTATTGACAGCCTCCTCAAGTACGAAGATGGTCTGTTTCTGAAAGAAAGGTGAAGGGGGAAAGGGCAACAGATATCCACCATAGCGTGGTTTTTCATTTTTCTGTTTATTTTCTCTTTTTAGATTCCCTCAGAACTGGACAGCTGAGACTATGAAGGATGTGGGACCCTTTCTAGTGCTTTTCTCAGGAGATGAATTAAGCTCTGTTGCCACAAAGGTACTTCTGTGTCCCATGTTAAGAAGGCTGGAGTTAAAAGGGGAGAGGAAGCATGGTCAGTTACACACCATTCAATTTTCAGCCAGACTGTGATTCTAGAACCACCTTCTTCACCACAAAGTGTTCAGATGTTTCCAGCTCCATTCCAGGATGTGCATGTTTTAGAGGGAATTTGAGGCAGCGCTAAATGAACCCTGGGCCTTTTGCATGGTGTTCTGGGAAGAGGGGTGCAGCCTGGGAGCTGTCCTTTAGCTTCCACTCTGCTATTTGTGTACATCTCACACATGTGGCCACTCTTACACCCACCGGTGCCCTGTGTACAAGCGCAAACATGCTTCACACAAAAGCTAGTCTTTCTTGTACGTCTCCTTTGGGCACAGAACTCTATTTGAAGTAACTCTCTAAGATTTAGACAGTCCTCTAAGCGAGACATGCAGGACAAGCACAAGTCATTTTTTTGCAGCATAAGAAAACCACCCAATCTCGCTGGCATATAACAATAAGGATCTATTTCTTGCTAACTGATCTGTGGGTCCCTGAGGCAGCCCTGCTCCATAAGGCCATCTCTGGTGCTAGGTTACCTGGCGCTGCTTCTCACTGTGAAGGCCTGAAATTCCAGAAAAAGGGAGTGGATAAGTACAATTTTCCTTATGGGCAAGGCAGGAAAATGTCAGGCTATCACTTTTGCCACACTCCAATGGCCAAAGCAAGTCACAGAATGAAGCCTCACAGGGAAGGGAAGTAGTATGCAAGGAAGTAGGCCAGTAATGTCGGCTTGACTCTCATTCTGAAGATGAGCATAGAACAAAGAACTACATAAACGGAGGTGCTTACTCTTTGGCCAAGTGCTCATAGCGGTATTCAGAGTTTGATGAATTCCCTGGGCTCATGGGCAGGTCTCCGAATAATATCCCAAGTCTTGACAAAGTGTGTAAGTTCTAGATGAGAAATTGAGAAATGGCACCTTCTCACGGGGAACCCCTCCACCCCCCCTGCCCCATTGCTGGTCTCTACCCAGAATCCAGAGGTAACCCTTCTTTACCTCCTTTTTGTGATAAATGTAAATCTAAACATTTTTAAAATGGCACCAAACCAAAAACGGGGTAGGTGCACTTGACGTTTTTTGTGACTGTTATCAGATTGCCCTGGTTAATGATGCCCTTTTTAACAGTCCCATGGACAGATGAGTGCACTTCTCTAACATCTTGGCCAGTATGAAATATTACCACTTTTAATTTATTTTTGACAATATGATGGGTGAAAAGTGATATATATTCATGTTATTTAGCATTTATTGCATTATTATTGAGTTTGAAATCCTTTTATGGGATGTTTTATAGAGATCATATTTATTGGACTAAGGATTAAATTTATATAAGAAGCTGCTTTAAAAAATTAAGGCAGTAAGGAGTGTTATAGTTTAAACTCTGATCTAGATCCGTATTTAATGTGCTTTAATTATTATTTGTTTCTATTCTATTCTTTTCTTTTTTTTTCAGACTAATGTGAGGGTACAATTAGGTTATAATGTTTGCATTTGTTAGGTAGAGTCCCTGTTGTAGTTGTGTCCCACTCCCAGGAGGAGTGTCATAGACCTTTACATTGTGCCCATTAAGTGGGAGCACACCTATCCGCTTTCCACCTTCCGTCTTCCCCTTCCCCTCATCTTGAATTGAATTGAGTTTTTCTCTTGTGTGGGCATGTATTAGATTGTCTCCTGGCTTCATATTAGTATTGAGTACATTGGATCCTTGCGTTTCCAGTCTTGTGATACTTTACTAAGAAGAATGTGTTTCAACTCCATCCAGGTTAATACAAAAGATGTAAAGTCTCCATTTATTTTTATGGCTGAATAGTATTCCATGGTACACATATACCACACTTTATTAATCCATTCCTGGGTTGATGGGCATTTAGGTTGCTTCCACATCTTGGTGATTGTAAAGTGTTTATTGAGGTGCAGTAAACAATCTAGTGCAAATGTCCTTATGATAAAATAATTTTTTTTCTTCTGGGTAGATGCCTAGTAATGGGATTGAGGGATCAAATGGAAGGTCTATTTTGAGTTCTTTGAGGATTTTCCATACTTTTTTCCTAAGAGGCTGTATTAGTTCATGGTCCCACCAACAGTGTAAAAGTGTTGATTTCTCCCTACATCCGTGCCAGCATCTTCAGCTTTGGGATTTTATGATGTGGGCCATTCTCACTGGGGTTAGGTAGTATCTCAGGGTGGTTTTGATTTGCATTTCTCTGATGATTAGGGATGATGAGCACTTTTTCATGTATGTTTGTTCTTCAGAGAAGGCTCTATTCATGTCTCTTGCCCACCGATAGATGGGATTGTTTGCTCTTTTTATTGTTGTTGTTGATTAATTTGAGTTTTCTGTAGATTCTAGTTTTCAACTCCTTGTCAGATTCATAACATGCAAATATCTTTTCCCATTCTTTTTCTCTTCTTTCATCTTTTCTAACCCACACAGTTTCCTGATATCCTTCAACAAACAGCTTCCAAGTTGGCTGGGACCCTGCCTCCTAAAGAATTCCTCTGGGCTGTCTTTGAATCTGTTCGGAACAGCAGCCATGAGAGTCCCAGTGCTGATTCCATTCCTGGTGAGTGTTTCTGGGGGTATCTAAACCAGAAACCTGAGCGCCAGGGTGATCGTATTTTAGGCTGAGTCTCTGAAATTAAGAGACCTCCTTGTCCAGTGGACTGGATGAAATGTTTGCAAAGCGATAGAATGGCAAAAATCCACAGGCAAAAGAATTACATCTTTGTAAAGTGAGTTAGAATCATGTCCCACATGCCTTACCCAGCCTACTAGGTGTAATGAGTGAATATTTGTAACAAAAATTTCAATAGGATTGGCTTAAAGGACCAGCATGGATTAGTGCTACACAATGCAGAGATTCAACTCCTAAGCCTGTCACTTAGTGGCTGCATGACTTTGGGTAAGCTCTTTAACCTCTCTTTGCCTCAGTTTTCATCCTCTGCAAAATGGTAATAATCCTCAGTGGATTATTATGAGGAATAATGGGTTTAAACCTGCAAATGTGTTGACAACAGTGCCTTGCACACGAGAAAGCCTCAGTAAGTGGCAGGTATTTTTTATTATCATTACTGTGTAAGCCCTAAGTGTGCACTTGTGGCAGGCATGAGAAGACAAAATTAATCAATATAATAATAGTTGACAGTGCTTGCTTTTTCATTCATCCAACGAATATTTATTGAGCACTGACTATGTGAACAAAACAGACAGAAAACCCTGCCCTCACAAAGCTTACTTTCAAATGGGGAGTATCCAGACAATAAATTCCACACACAAGTAAAATATATGCGAATAGTATGTTGTATGATAAAAGCCAAGAAGGAAAATAAAGCTAAGGAAGGAGGTAGGGAATGTTGGGAGTATTGGGAGGGAGATTGTCATGTGAAAAGAGAACCATTAAGAAGGGTGTCATAAATGGAGAGCAAGATGGCGGCTGAGTGACAGCTTTCATGCAACTGGGCACCGTGAGTCCAAGGAGATGAGACTCCAGGCATCTCTGGCTGGTGGTATCTGCCTATAATCATCCCTTTGAGGATACAGGGAGTCAGCGAGAGACTTCTGGGCTCCAAGAGGAGGACAAAAACAGTGTAAAACTGGCAAATGGTTATGTGCATTCGGTCGGTCTAATCCCGCGGTCAGCTGTAAGTACAGTAGCGGCGAGACTGCAAACCAGAAAGGCCTTACCTGTGAACTGTTTTGGTGTTTTTGGACTTGGCACTCAGTTGAATTGCCTTGGGGAGAGCTTGAGCAGGAGTGCAGAGAACTTTGGGTGTTGTCTAGGGTCCCAGACTGAGCCGCTGATCCCGACGGAGCTAATAGTGTTCGGCTCTGGGCCTCAGGGAGCCATTGTGAGAGAACTGCCCTGGAAGCTCTGCCCTCAGGGTCGCAGAGCAGGGATCAGGAGGGAGCTAGTAACTAGTGACTGAGCAGCCTAAAGGGGGGGACTGAGCCGCCTTACAGCCTTAACCCTCAGGGGCAGAGTGAGACCAGTTTTGGCATACTGGGTAAGTGAATAGCCACTTCAGCAGTGATCCCAGTGACAAGCACTTTCCTGGGAACGCTTCTGCTTAGCCACGTTTAAAAGTTTAAAGTGCCTTTTATGTGGAGAGAAGGGAACGCTTTTACACTGCTGGTGGGACTGCAAACTAGTACAACCTGTCTGGAAGGAAGTATGGAGAAACCTCAAAGCACTCAAGCTAGACCTCCCATTTGATCCTGCAATCCCATTACTGGGCATCTACCCAGAAGGAAAGAAATCCTTTTATCATAAGGACACTTGTACTAGACTGTTTATTGCAGCTCAATTTACAATCGCCAAAATGTGGAAACAGCCTAAATGCCCACCAACCCAGGAATGGATTAACAAGCTGTGGTATATGTATACCATGGAATACTATTCAGCCATTAAAAAAAATGGAGACTTTACATCCTTCGTATTAACCTGGATGGACGTGGAAGACATTATTCTTAGTAAAGCATCACAAGAATGGAGAAGCATGAATCCTATGTACTCAATTTTGATATGAGGACAATTAATGACAATTATGGTTATGGGGGGGGGAAACAGAAAGAGGGAAGGAGGGAGGTGGGTGGGGCCTTGGTGTGTGTCACACTTTATGGGGGCAAGACATGATTGCAAGAGGGACTTTACCTAACAATTGCAATCAGTGTAACCTGGCTTATTGTACCCTCAATGAATCCCCAGCAATAAAAAAAAAAAAAAAAAAAAAAGTTTAAAGTGCCTTTTAAGAGGGCTGAAGAGAGATTTAGGGTCTCCACCCTGTGGGGTTTGAGAAATCAACAGAGGCCTCTAGTCGTATCAGCATTGTGATTAACATCTCACACCCCAGAAGACCACCTGTTGCCCAGACAATATTCAACAAGATATATATACTGCTTTGTTTTTGGTTGTTTTGTTGCTGTTAGTTTGATTGTTTTTTATTTTGTCGTTGTTTTGTTTTGTTTTTTAATTTCAACCTTTTCTGTACAGATTTTTTCTTTTCTTTTTTTTTCTTTCCTTTATTTCTCCATTTTTCTAGTTTAAATACAATTTCCCATTGCTGCCTTTTTCAATAATTAGAATTTCATTTTTGCTAGTGTTTCTACCCCTATTTTTTGGTTTTTAACCCTATTTTATCCCGTAAAGTTTTCTGTTTGCTTGTTTTGGTTTGATTTATAGCATTTTTGTCTTTCCTCTCTACTTGGTGGAGGTTGGGTACTGGGTCCGATCAGGTTAGCAAAGAGCTGCTGACCTCAAGGGAAGCACCCAACTGGGCACCCGCAGAGGTTGTTTTTTTTTTAAGGTTGTGTCAAAGTACCCTACTGTACACCTATATTGCTTTGTCTCCCTCTTTCTGTGCCTTTCTTCTTTTTGTCAATATTCCCTTTTACCCACCCCCTCTCCTTTCTCTCTTTTCTTTCCTTTTTCTTTCTTTCTTTCTTTTTCTTTCTTTTATCCCTTTTTGCTCTTCAACCTTCTCATCCTTCTGGTCCTGTACCAAAAGGACTCATCGAAACCTTAGTCCATAGGCATGGGAACTTAAAGAACAAGAGGAAGTGAAAAGAAAATTATGGCAAGGATACAGATAAAAGAAATCACTCATGAGGAAGAATCAGCAGAAAACTCCAGGCAATATGAAGAACCAGTCCAGAGCAACCCCTCCAAGGGACCATGAGGTAGCTACTGCAGAGGATTCCACCTATAAAGAAATGTTAGGAATGACAGAAAGGGAATTTAGAATACACACATGATGAAAACAATGAAAGAAACTGCTAATAAAGTGAAAAATAACCAAAAGGAAATCCAAAAACAGAATCAAATAAGAGATGAATGATATGAAGAATATAGAAAGGATATAGGGGAGCTGAAGGAACTGAAGCACTCAATTAGGGAACTTAAAGATGCAATGGAAAGTATCAGCAACAGGTTAGACCATGCAGAAGAAAGAATTTCAGAGGTAGAGGACAAAGTTCTTGAGATAACTCAGATAGTTAAAGAGGCAGAAAAGAAGAGAGAGAAAGCAGAATGTTACTGTCAGAATTATGGGATTTTATGAAGAGTTCCAACATATGAGTTAAAGGAATCCCAGAAGGGGAAGAAGAATGCCCCAGAGGAATGGAAGCCATACTAGAGAATATTATAAAGGAAAATTTCCCAAATATCACCAAAGATTCTGACACACTGCTTTCAGAGGGATATTGGACGCCAGGTCGCCTCAATTCTAACCGAGATTCTCCAAGACACATTGTGATGAACGGGTCCAAAGTCAAGACCAAAGAAAAGATTCTGCAAGCTGCCAGGAATAAATACCAGTTGACCTACAGGGGCAAATCCATCAGAGTGACTGCAGCCTTCTCTAATGAAACTTTCCAAGCAAGAAGACAGTGGTTATCTACCTTTAATCTACTTAATCAGAACAATTTCCAGCCCAGAATTCTATACTCTGCTAAGCTAAGCTTTAAAATTGATGGAGAAATCAAATCATTTACGGACATACAAACATTGAGGAAACTCGCCACAACAAGACCAGCTCTACAGGAAATACTTCAACCTGTTCTACACACTGACCATCACAATGGATCAGCAGCAAAGTAAGAACTCAGCAATTAAAGGGCAGAACCTAACTTCCACACTGATGCAAAAGATAAAACTAAGCAATGGACTCTCACAAAATAAGATGAATAGAATACTACCACACTTATCAATTATCTCAATAAATGTTAATGGCTTGAATTCCCCATTGAAGAGACATAGTTTGGCTGACTAAAAAAAAAAAAAAAAAAACCACAACAACAAAAAACACAAACCCACAAGCCTGCAAGAAACACACCTGGCTTCAAAAGACAAATTAAAACTCCGAGTCAAGGATTGGAAGACAATTTTTCAGGCAAATGGAATTCAGAAGAAAAGAAGAGTTGCAATGTTATTTTCAGATACATGTGGATTTAAAGCAACTAAAGTCAAAAAAGACAAAGATGGTCACTTTATATTGGTCAAGGGAAAAATACAACAAGAAGACGTTTCAATTCTAAATATTTATGCACCCAACATAAATGCTCCCAGATTCTTGAAACAGACCTTACTCAGTCTGAGCAATATGATATCCGATAATACCATAATAACAGGGGACTTTAACACTCCTCTTACAGAGCTGGACAGATCCTCTAAACAGAAATTAAACAAGGATATAAGAGATTTAAATGAGACCCTAGAACAACTGTGCTTGATAGATGCATATAAAATACTCCATCTCAAAGATAAAGAATATACATTCTTCTCATCACCCCATGGAACATTCTCCAAAACTGATCATATCCTGGGACACAAAACAAATATCAACAGAATCAAAAGAATTGAAATTTTACCTTGTATCTTCTCAGACCATAAGTCACTAAGGGTGGAACTCAACTCTAACAAAAACGTTCGACCCCACACAAAGGCATGGAAATTAAACAACCTTCTGTTGAATAACAGATGGGTGCAGGAAGAAATAAAACAGGAAGTCATTAACTTCCTTGAGCATAACAACAATAAAGACACAAGCTACCAAAACCTGTGGGATACTGCAAAAGCAGTTTTGAGAGTAAAATTTATTGCTTTAGATGCCTACATTCGAAAAACAGAAAGACAGTGCATCAACAAACTCACAAGCCACCTTATGGAACTGGTAAAAGAAGAACAATCTAAGCCTAAACCCAGTAGAAGAAAAGAAATATCCAAAATCAAATCAGAGATCAATGAAATTGAAAACAAAAGAATCATTCAGAAAATTAATGAAACAAGGAGTTGGTTTTTTGAAAAAATAAATTAGGTAAACCATTGGTCAGACTAACGAGAAATAGACTAGTAAAATCTCTAGTAACATCAATCAGAAATGATAAAGGGGAAATAACAACTGATCCTACAGAGATATAAGAGATCATCTCTGAATACTACCAGAAACTGTATGCCCAGAAATTTGACAATGTGAAGGAAATGGATCAATATTTGGATTCACACCCTCTTCCTAGACTTAGCCAGGAAGAAATAGAGCTTCTGAACAGACCAATTTCAAGCACTGAGATTAAGGAAACAATAAAAAACCTTCCAACCAAAAAATGCCCTGGTCCAGATGGCTTCATACCAGAATTCTATCAAACTTTCAAGGAAGAGCTTATTTCTGTATTGCAGAAATTATTTCAAAAAATTGAGGAGGAAGGAATCTTCCCCAACACATTCTATGAAGCAAACATCACCCTGATACCAAAACTAGGAAAAGATCCAACCAAAAAGGAGAATTTCAGACCAATCTCACTCATGAATATAGATACAAAAATTCTCAACAAAATCCTAGCCAACAGATTACAGCTTATCATCAAAAAAGTCATTCATCATGATCAAGTAGGCTTCATTCTAGGGATGCAAGGCTGGTTTAATATACGCAAGTCCATAAACGTTATTCACCATATTAACAGAGGCAAAAATAAAGATCATATGATCCTCTCAAGAGATGCAGAAAAAGCATTCGATAAAATCCAGCATCCTTTTCTAATTAGAACACTGAAGAGTACAGGCATAGGTGGCACATTTCTAAAACTGATTGAAGCTATCTATGACAAACCCACAGCTAATATTTTACTAAATGGAATAAAACCGAAAGCTTTTCCCCTTAGAACTGGAACAAGACAAGGTTATCCTCTGTCACCTTTACTATTCAACATAGTGCTGGAAGTTCTAGCCAATACAATTAGGCAAGACAAGGAAATAAAGGGAATCCAAATGGGAGCAGAGGAGGTCAAACTCTCCGTCTTTGCTGACGACACGATCTTATGCTTAGAGAATCCCAAAGACTCAACCACAAGACTCCTAGAAGTCATCAATACAGTAATGTTTCAGGGTATAAAATCAATATCCACAAGTCAGTAGCCTTTGTATATGTCAATAATAGTCAAGATGAGAAGCTAATTAAGGACACAATTCCCTTCACCATAGTTTCAAAGAAAATGAAATACCTAGGAATATACCTAACGAAGGAGGTGAAGGACCTCTATAAAGAAAATTATGAAATCCTCAGAAAGGAAATAGCAGAGGATATTAACAAATGGAAGAACATACCATGCTCATGGATGGGAAGAATCAACATTGTTAACATGTCTATACTTCCCAAAGCAATCTACCTATTCAATGCCATTTCTATTAAAATACCAACATCGTACTTTCCAGATTTGGAAAAAATGATTCTGCGTTTTGTATGGAACCTGAAAAAAGCCCGTATAGCTAAGGCAGTTCTTAGTAATAAAAATAAAGCTGGGGGCATCACCATACCAGATTTTAGGCTATACTTCTGGCACAAAAATAGAGCATAGACACTTGGAATCGAATAGAAAACCAGGAAATGAAACTAACATCTTACAACCACCTAATCTTCGATAAACCAAATAAGAACATACCTTGGGGGAAAGACTCCCTAGTCAATAAATGGTGTTGGGAGAACTGGATATCCACATGTAAAAGACTGAAACTGGACCCACACCTTTCTCCACTCACAAAAATTGATTCAAGATGGATAAAGGACTTAAATTTAAGGCATGAAACAATAAAAGTCCTCAAAGAAAACATAGGAAAAACACTGAAAGATATTGGCCTGGGGAAAGACTTTATGAAGAAGACTGCCATGGCAATCGCAACAACAAAAATAAACAAATGGGACTTCATTAAACTGGAAAAGCTTCTGTACAGCTAAGGAGACAACAACCAAAGCAAAGAGACAACCTACACAATGGGAAAGGATATTTTCATATATATATATATTTTTTGTAGAGACAGAGTCTCACTGTACCACCCTCAAGTAGAGTGCCATGACGTCACACAGCTCACAGCAACCTCTATCTCTTGGGCTTATGCGATTCTCTTGCCTCAGCCTCCCGAGCAGCTGGGACTACAGGGGCCCACCACAACGCCTCTCTATATTTTCATATTTTGAATCAGACAAAAGCTTGATAACTAGGATCTATAGAGAACTCAAATTAATACACATGAAAAAAGGCAACAATCCCATATATCAATGGGCAAGAGACATGAATAGAGCCTTCTCTAAAGATGACAGATGAATGGCTAACAAACATACGAAAAAATGTTCATCATCCCTATCTATTAGAGAAACGCAAATCAAAACCACCCTGAGATACCATCTAACCCCAGCGAGAATGGCCCACATCACAAAATCTCAAAACTGCAGATGCTGGCGTGGATGTGGAGAGAAGGGAACACTTTTACACTGCTGGTTGAACTGCAAACTAGTACAACCTGTCTGGAAGGAAATATGGAGAAACCTCAAAGCACTCAAGCTAGACCTCCCATTTGATCCTGCAATCCCATTACTGGGCATCTACCCAGAAGGAAAAAAAATCATTTTATCATAAGGACACTTGTACTAGACTGTTTATTGCAGCTCAATTTACAATCGCCAAAATGTGGAAACAGCCTAAATGCCCACCAATCCAGGAATGGATTAACAAGCTGTGGTATATGTATACCATGGAATACTATTCAGCTATTTAAAAAAATGGAGACTTTACATCCTTCGTATTAACCTGGATGGAAGTAGAAGACGTTATTCTTAGTAAAGCATCACAAGAATGAAGAAGGATGAATCCTATGTACTCAATTTTGATATGAAGACAATTAATGACAATTAATGTCACAGTGGGGGTGGGGGAAGGGGAGAGCAGAGAGAGAAAGAAGGAGGGAGAGGGGTGGGGAAAGGAAGAGCAGAGAGAGGGAGGGAGGGATGGGGTGGGGTCTTAGTGTGTGCCACACCTTTTGGGGGCAAGACACGATGGCAAGAGGGACTTTACCTAACAAATGCAATCAGTGTAACCTAGGTTATTGTACCCTCAATGAATCCCCAACAATAAAAAAAAAAAAAAAAGAAGGGTGTCATGGAGAAAGTGACGTTTGAATGAAGACCCCAGGGAGTGTGGAGTGGGCTAGGTGAATACTTGGAATTAGAGTCTTCCGAGCTGAGAGAGAAGTAAGAAGAGGCTGGTGAGGCTGGAGACAGACAAGGCCAGTCATGTGGGGCCTGAGAAAGGAAACCTTGAGGATTTTGGGTTTTGCTCTGGGCAGAGACATCGTGAAGCATTGAGCAAAGAAGCATCATGATCAGAGTTGTGTCTACCTTGGGTGACCATCTCCACACAGTGTCCCATCCTCACCTCTGTCCTCTGAGGTGGGCACTATGATTTTTCCCATTTTTCTTAAATGAAGAAACTGGATTAGAGAGATTAAAGGACTTGGCCAAAGTCACAGAACTAGTGAATGGATTTGTACCCAAAGCTTGTGGGATTCACTACTCGCTCCCACAGCCCTGTAGGTCTAGTGGTCCAGTTGTCACATTGTGACCCTTCTGCTGTGTGCGTGTTGTATGCAATGGAAGACTTGCCATGATCAGGAGCTGTGTTCCCAGTGCAGAGCCAGAGTTTTCTTTGGCTGGTTTTGGGTATTCATTGTCAGTGTGCTTTTAATGATTAAGGAGTTAGCAGAAGTACTACTTGGTTTTACTTTGGTTAACTTTGTGTGTATATTTATTCATTCTACAGATACTTGCTGAACATTTACTATGTGCCAGGTTCCAGGCTAAGCCCTGAACATTCAGCAGTGATAAGACTAAGTCACTGCTGAACTATTTGAACGTTTTGTTCCTCACTGAGCCTGTTTTCATTGTAAAGTGGGATGAGGAGGGTGGGTCTAGTAGGGATGAAGTTTTAGTTCCCTCCAAGTGGGTTGTGGTTAAGATGTTTGAGAACTAGTTAGTACCCTTGATCTGGTCCAGTTTTCTCTACTGATTGGTGTTTAGTGAATTTCCATCGAAGATGACGCAGTGAGAAGGGATTGGCCACAGGGCTTGGGAAATGAGCTGGTCCTGGGTGGTGCCAGGAAGTGTGTCAGTGTTAATGATGGTCATCTGCTAAGACAAGAATTCCAGGATTGCTTTTTTTTTTGTAGAGACAGAGTCTCACTTTACTGCCCTCGGTAGAGTGCCGTGGCGTCACACGGCTCACAGCAACCTCCAGCTCTTGGGCTTATGTGATTCTCTTGCCTCAGCCTCCCCAGCAGCTGGGACTGCAGGTGCCCGCCACAACGCCTGGCTATTTTTTTGTTGTTGCAGTTTGGCCGGGTCTGGGTTTGAACCCACCACCCTTGGCATATGGGGCTGGCGCCCTACTCACTGAGCCACAGGCGCCACCCTCCAGGATTGCTCTTAATGAACCTTTGGGTTTTCTCCCATATTGGGCACATTGGGGGCCACCAAATGTCATGTTGGTGGATAACTGGTTTGACCAGATAAGGTTCAATTTACTCATAGGCCAAAATGGATGGGTTTCTCCTATTGCCAAGAAAAATGCAACAGGTTTATTTCTCTCCTGTAGTGGGAAGGCCACAACCCCCACTATTCTGCTGTGATTTTTATGGACAGGAAATTATTTTTACATTAGTTTACTTTTTTCAGGCAAATTTTCACTCTGTTGCCTGGGCTAGAGAACAGTGGCATGATCATAGCTCATTGCAAGCTCAAATCCAGGGATCAAACAACCCTCCTGCTTCAACCTCCCAAGTAGCTGGGACTATAGGTGTGCACCACCATACCTGCTAATTTTTCTATTTTATTTTAGGGGGATGATGGGGATCTTATACTTGCTCAGACTGGTCTTGAACTCCTGACCTCAAGCAATTCTATTACCTGGGCCTTCCAAAGTGCTAAGATTACAGCTGTGATCTTATTTTGATGGGAGGGCTCCTTCTTCATAATTTTGAACCCCCATACTGGATCACAAATTCAAATGCATGGGGGGTAAGCAGGTAACAGAAACAGTGACAATGACTAATATGTATTGAGTACTTACCGTATGCCTGGCACCGTTCTAAGTGCTTTATATATAACACATTTAGCCTTCACAACCATCCTAGGGGGTGATTTTATCCTCATTTTATAGGCAAAGAAACTGAGTACAGAGGGGCTAAATACATAGGATGCCAAAAATATATACATATTTTAAGAAAGGAAAAACTGTATTAAAAATATGATACTCGGTATATACCATCAGCATGTGTTATCTTGTATCTCTTGTAACTGCAGAAGTCAAACATGACTGGAGTATTACAATTTTAATACATTTTTTCCTTCTTAAAATGTGTATACGTCTTTTTGGCACTCTCTGTAGTTCTGAATTTGAATCTCAAGCCAGGGCTGTTTACCACCAGGTCATACTGGCCTCAAGGCATTTGTAGTCCATTTGTAATATTGCAAGGCTCCTACATTGTGTATGCGTATGTGCAAAAAGCTGGTATTTCCATGATTTTGTTACCAGGTAATTAGCAAGGAATGGCAGAAGTTGGATTTACCCTGGTCCCTGGTGTCTGCTTTTAACTTCTGTGCTACACTGCCTCTTGTGAACAAATCTGACTGGCAAAGACCATCATTCATTTCAATAAAGAAACAGATGAACATTTCCTGAAATTCTTTCTTCTGTTCCTTCCCTGCACCTCCCCTTTCTTTAGGTTGCCATGGAGTCCCGGCTCCTTCTTCAGATGACATCTTTAAGTTGTCTGAAGCCAACGTCTGGTGGGCCCCCGAGGACCTGCTCTGCATGGAGGAAGACACTTTCATCAGGAACGTGGAGCTGCTGGGGGCTGTCCAGGGTTTCAGCCAGCACCAGCGGATGGCCCTGAAGGAGAAGGCAATACAGGTATGGCCCACCTCAGGGAGGAAGCATTACATAGAGAGAGGAAAGCCCTCCCCCACCACCAAAAAGCAGAGCAGCAATTCCTCACTTTATCTTTTTTTTTGAGACAGAGTCTTAAGCTGTCGCCCTGGGTAGAGTGCCATGGCATCTCAAACTCTTGGACTTAAGCAATTCTCTTGCCTCAGCCTCCCGAGTAGCTGGAACCACAGGCGCCCGCCACAACGCCCGGCTATTTTTTGGTTGTAGTTGTCATTGTTGTTTGGCAGGCCTGGGCTAGATTCGAACCTGCCAGCTCCAGTGTATGTGGCTGGCGCCCTAGCCGCTGGGCTACAGGTGCCGAGCCTACATACTTTATCCTGTTGAAATTTTACTGCATCAGCTCAGTGTTGTAGTGATTTCTCCTCTGAGAAACAAGGAGATTACTAGTCCCTCTCTCTCAGAGCTGTGGCAGAGAACAGAACGAGGTGTGTCTTGGCATCTAGTGAGAGCTCAGTAAATCAGGTTCTGTGGATGTTCTGATGGCTCTGACCAAGATGGTTTGAGCTTTTCTTCCTTCACTTGGAGAGCTCCAAAGGCTGCTTGCAGTAGCTTTTCTTAGATTTGTTGCAAATTCATCTGAAAACATAGCAGAAAGGGGTAAAGAGAAGTGCTTTGCCATCATTAAAAAGGTCCCTTTGAGTGGCTTATTTTAACTGTTCAGATAGTTGTGGCGTATCTAGTTACCTTCATGGGGTTAAAAAATTAAATTTTTTAATATTATATTTATAGCTTTTTTTATATAAATAATTCAATTTTATTATAGAAGTTAGAAAGTTATAAAGAAAAACAGTCATCATATGCTTTGTTAGGTTATAGCAGATATTCTTTTTCAGTTTTTCTTATAAAAAAAACTTCCACTATTTTTTTTGAGACAGAGTCTCACTTTGTCACCCTCAGTAGAGTGCCATGGCATCACAGCTCACAGAAACCGCAAACTCTTGGGCTGGAGTGATTCTCTTGCTTCAGCCTCCCGAGTAGCTGGGACTCCAGGCGCCTACGACAGTGCCTGGCTATTTTTACAGATGTGGTCTTGGTGCTTGCCCCAGGCTAGTCTTGAACTCCTGAGCTCAAGCAATCCACCTGCCTTGGCCTCCCAGAGTGCTAGTATTACTGGTGTGAACCACCATGCCCAGCGCTCTCACTTAAAATCTAGACTTTTATTTTATTTTGAGACAGAGCCTCAAGATGTCACCCTGGGTAGAGTGCTGTGGCATCACAGCTCACAGAAACCTCCAACTCCTGGGCTCAAGCAATTCTCTTTAAAAAAAAAAAAATAGCCGGGCGTTGTGGCAGGCGCCTGTAGTCCCAGCTGCTCGGGAGGCTGAAGGAAGAGAATCGTGTAAGCCCAGGAGTTAGAGGTTGCTGTGAGCCGTGCGATGCCATGGCACTCTACCAAGGGCGGTACAGTGAGACTCTGTCTCTACAAAAAAAAAAAAAAAAAAAAATCTTTTGATACTGTTAGATAAATTGCCCCCTCAAAAACATGTACCAATTTATATTCTTTTTTTTTTTTTGTTTTTTTTTGTTTTTTTTGGCCGGGGCTGGGTTTGAACCCGCCACCTCCGGCATATGGGACCGGCGCCCTACCCCTTGAGCCACAGGCGCCGCCCCCAATTTATATTCTTAACCACAGCAAATGAGGCTTTCCTTTGCCTCATATCTTTCTAGCATCATAAATGATGATCATTTTACTCTAATGAACCAACTTGGTCTTTTATTATTTTCAATGTACATTTATTTTTTATTTTGAATTTTTATATATTTATTTATTTATTTTTTATTGTTGGGGATTCATTGAGGGTGCAATAAGCCAGGTTACATTGATTGCAATTGTTAGGCAAAGTCCCTCTTGCAATCATGTCTTGCCCCCATAAAGTGTGACACACAAAAAAGCCCCACCCCCCTCCCTCGAACCCTCTTTCTGCTTTTCCTCCCCCCATAACCTTAATTGTCATTAATTGTCCTCATATCAAAATTGAGTACATAGGATTCATGCTTCTCCATTCTTGTGATGCTTTACTAAGAATAATGTCTTTTTTTTTTAATTTTTTTTTATTAAATCATAACTGTATACATTGATATGATCATGGGGCATCATACACTCGCTTCATAAGCCATTTGACACATTTTTATCACAGTGGTTAATACGAAGGATGTAAAGTCTCCATTTTTTTTAATAGCTGAATAGTATTCCATGGTATACATATACCACAGCTTGTTAATCCATTCCTGGGTTGGTGGGCATTTAGGCTGTTTCCACATTTTGGCGATTGTAAATTGAGCTGCAATAAACAAGTGTCCTTATGATAAAAGGATTCTTTTTCCTTCTGGGTAGATGCCCAATAATGGGATTGCAGGATCAAATGGGAGGTCTAGCTTGAGTGCTTTGAGGTTTCTCCATACTTCCTTCCAGAAAGGTTATACTAGTTTGCAGTCCCACTAGCAGTGTAAAAGTGTTCCCTTCTCTGCACATCCATGCCAGCATCTGCAGTTTTGAGATTTTGTAATGGGGGCTATTCTCACTGGGGTTAGATGATATCTCAGGGTTGTTTTGATTTGCATTTCTCTACTATATAGAGATGATGAACATTTTTTCATGTGTTTGTTAGCCATTCGTCTGTCGTCTTTAGAGAAGGTTCTATTCATGTCTCTTGCCCATTGATATATGGGATTGTTACCTTTTTTCATGTGTATTAATTTGAATTCTCTATAGATCCTAGTTATCAAGCTTTTGTCTGATTGAAAATATGCAAATGTCCTTTCCCATTGTGTAGGTTGTCTGTTTGCTTTGGTTATTGTCTCCTTAGCTGTACAGAAGCTTTTCAGTTTAATGAAGTCCCATTTGTTTATTTTTGTTGTTGTTGCAATTGCCCTGGCAGTCTTCTTCATGAAGTCTTTCCCCAGGCCAATATCTTCCAGTGTTTTTCCTATGCTTTCTTTGAGGATTTTTATTGTTTCATGCCTTAAATTTAAGTCCTTTATCCATCTTGAATCAATTTTTGTGAGTGGGGAAAGGTATGGGTCCAGTTTCAGTCTTTTACATGTGGATATCCAGTTCTCCCAACACCATTTATTGACTAGGGAGTCTTTCCCCCAAGGTATGTTCTTGTTTGGTTTATCGAAGATTAGGTGGTTATAAGATGTTAGTTTCATTTCTTGGTTTTCTATTCGATTCCAAGTGTCTATGTCTCTATTTTTGTGCCAGTACCATGCTGTCTTGACCACTATGGCTTTGTAGTACAGACTAAAATCTGGTATGCTGATGCCCCCAGCTTTATTTTTATCTAAGAACTGCCTTAGCTATACAGGTTTTTTTCTGGTTCCATACAAAATGCAGAATCATTTTTTCCAAATCTGGAAAGTACGATGTTGGTATTTTGATAGGAATGGCATTGAATAGGTAGATTGCTTTGGGAAGTATAGACATTTTAACAATGTTGATTCTTCCCATCCATGAGCATGGTGTGTTCTTCCATTTGTTAAAATCCTCTGCTATTTCCTTTCTGAGGATTTCATAATTTTCTTTATAGAGGTCCTTCACCTCCTTCGTTAGGTATATGCCTAGGTATTTCATTTTCTTCGAAACTATGGTGAAGGGAGTTGTGTCCTTAATTAGCTTCTCATCTTGACTGTTATTGGCGTATACAAAGGCTACTGACTTGTGGACATTGATTTTATATCCTGAGACATTACTGTATTTTTTTGATGACTTCTTGGAGTCTTGTGGTTGAGTCTTTGGGATTCTCTAAGTATAAGATCGTGTCGTCAGTAAAGAGGTAGAGTTTAACCTCCTCTGCTCCCATTTGGATTCCCTTTATTTCCTTGTCTTGCCTAATTGTATTGGCTAGAACTTCCAGCACTATGTTGAATAGTAAAGGTGACAGAGGACAACCTTGTCTGGTTCCAGTTCTAAGAGGAAAAGCTTTCAGTTTTACTCCATTCAGTAAAATATTGGCTGTGGGTTTGTCATAGATAGCTTCAATCAGTTTTAGAAATGTGCCACCTATGCCTATACTCTTCAGTGTTCTAATTAGAAAAGGATGCTGGATTTTATCAAATGCTTTTTCTGCATCTATTGAGAGGATCATATGATCTTTATTTTTGCCTCTGTTAATATGGTGGATAACGTTTATGGGCTTGCGTATGTTAAACCAGCCTTGCATCCCTGGGATGAAGTCTACTTGATCATGATGAATGACTTTTTTGATGATAAGCTGTAATCTGTTGGCTAGGATTTTGTTGAGAATTTTTGCATCTATATTCATGAGTGAGATTGGACTGAAATTCTACTTTTTGGTTGGGTCTTTTCCTGGTTTTGGTATCAGGGTGATGTTTGCTTCATAGAATGTGTTGGGGAAGATTCCTTCTTCCTCAATTTTTTGGAATAATTTCTGCAGTACAGGAATAAGCTCTTCCTTGAAGGTTTGATAGAATTCTGGAGTGAAGCCATCTGGACCAGGGCATTTTTTGGTTGGAAGATTTTTTTATTGTTTCTTTGATCTCAGTGCTTGAAATTGGTCTGTTCAGGACTCTATTTCTTCCTGGCCAAATCTAGGGAGAGGGTGTGATTCCAAATATTGATCCATTTCCTTCACATTGTCAAATTTCTGGGCATAGAGTTTCTGGTAGTATTCAGAGATGATCTCTTGTATCTGTGTGGGATCAGTTGTTATTTCCCCTTTATCATTTCTGATTGAGGTTACTAGAGATTTTACTTTTCTATTTCTCGTTAGTCTGGCCAATGGTTTATCTATTTTATTTATTTTTTCAAAAACCAACTTCTGGTTTCATTAATTTTCTGAATGATTCTTTTGTTTTCAATTTCATTGATCTCTAATTTGATTTTGGAGATTTCTTTTCTTCTACTGAGTTTAGGCTTAGATTGTTCTTCTTTTTCCAAATCCAGAAGATGGCTTGTGAGATTGTTGATGCACTCTCTTTCTGTTTTTCGAATGTAGGCATCTAAAGTGATGAATTTTACTCTCAAAACTGCTTTTGCAGTATCCCACAGGTTTTGGTAGCTTGTGTCTTTATTGTTGTTATGCTCAAGGAAGTTAATTATTTCCTGTTTTATTTCTTACTGCACCCATTCAACAGGAGATTGTTTAATTTCCATGCCTTTGTGTGGAGTGGAGCGTTTTTGTTAGAGTTGAGTTCCACCTTTAGTGCCTTATGGTCTGAGAAGATACAAGGTAAAATTTCAATTCTTTTGATTCTGTTGATATTTGTTTTGTGTCCTAGGATATGATCAATTTTGGAGAATGTTCCATGGGGTGATGAGAAGAATGTATATTCTTCATCTTTGGGATGGAGTGTTCTATATGCGTCTATCAAGCACAGTTGTTCTAGGGTCTCATTTAAATATCTTATATCCTTGTTTAATTTGCGTTTAGAGGATCTGTCCAGCTCTGTAAGAGGAGTGTTAAGGTCCCCTGTTATTTTGGTATTATCAGATATCATATTGCTTAGACTGAGTAAGGTCTGTTTCAAGAATCTGGGAGCATTTAAATTGGGTGCATAAATATTTAGAATTGAAATGTCTTCTTGTTGTAGTTTTCCCTTGACCAATATAAAGTGACCATATTTGTCTTTTTTGACTTTAGTTGCTCTAAATCCACATGTATCTGAAAATAAGATTGCAACTCCTCTTTTCTTCTGAATGCCATTTGCCTGAAAAATTGTCTTCCAACCCTTGACTTGGAGCTTTAATTTGTCTTTTGAAGCCAGGTGTGTTTCTTGCAGACAGCAAATGGATGGCTTGTGTTTTTTAATCCAGTCAGCCAATCTATGTCACTTCAGTGGGGAATTCAAGCCATTAACATTTATTGAGATAATTGATAAGTGTGGTAGTATTCTATTCATCTTATTTTATGAGAGTCCATTGCTTAGTTTTATCTTTTGCATCAGTGTGGAGGTTAGGTTCTGTCCTTTAATTTCTGAGTTCTTACTTTGCTGCTGATCCATTGTGGTGGTCAGTGTGCAGAACAGGTTGAAGTATTTCCTGTAGAGCTGGTCTTGTTGTGGCGAATTTCCTCAATGTTTGTATATCCATAAATGATTTGATTTCTCCATCAATTTTTAAGCTTAGCTTAGAAGGGTACAGAATTCTGGGCTGGAAATTGTTCTGTTTAAGTAGATTAAAGGTAGATGACCATTGTCTTCTTGCTTGGAAAGTTTCATTAGTGAAGTCTGCGGTCACTCTGATGGATTTGCCCCTGTAGGTCAACTGGCGCTTACTCCTGGCAGCTTGCAGAATCTTTTCTTTTGTTTTGACTTTGGACAGGTTCATCACAATGTGTCTTGGAGAAGCTCGGTTAGAGTTGAGGCGACCTGGGGTCCGATATCCCTCTGAAAGCAGTGTGTCAGAATCTTTGGTGATATTTGGGAAATTTTCTTTTGTAATATTCTCTAGTATGGCTTCCATTCCTCTGGGGCATTCTTCTTCCCCTTCTGGAATTCCTATAACTCGTATGTTGGAACGCTTCATAAAGTCCCATAATTCTGACAGTGAACGTTCTGCTTTCTCTCTCTTCTTTTCTGCCTCTTTTACTATCTGAGTTATCTCAAAAACTTTGTTTTCTACCTCTGAAATTCTTTCTTCTGCATGGTCTAACCTGTTGCTGATACTTTCCATTGCATCTTTAAGTTCCCTAATTGACTGTTTCAGTTCCTTCAGCTCTGCTATATCCTTTTTATATTCTTCATATCGTTCATCTCTGATTTGATTCTGTTTTTGGATTTCCTTTTGGTTATTTTCCACTTTATTAGTAGTGTCCTTCATTGTTTCCATCATATCTTTCATTGTTTTCATCATGTGTATTCTAAATTCCCTTTCTGTCATTCCTAACATTTCTGTACAGGTGGAATCCTCTGCAGTAGCTACCTCATGGTCCCTTGGTGGGGTTGTTCTGGACTGGTTCTTCATGTTGCCTGGAGTTTTCTGCTGATTCTTCCTCATGAGTGATTTCTTTTATCTGTTTCCTTGCCCTAATTTTCCTTTCACTTCCTCTTGCTCTTTAAGTTATCGTGCCTGTGGACTAAGGGTTCGATGAGTCCTTTTGGTACAGGACCAGAAGGGTGAGAAGGTTGAAGAGATGAAAGAAAGGAGGACCGAGTGAAAAGAAAAAAAAAATAGAGAAAGGAGAGGGGATGGGTAAAAGGAATATTGACAAAAAGAGGAAAGGCACAGAAATAGGGAGACAGAGCAATATAGGTGTACAGTAGGGTACTTTGACACAACCTTAAAAAAAAAAAAACACCTTCTGGGTGTGCCCAGTTCGGTGGTTCCCTTGAGGCCAGCAGCTCTTTGTTAACCTGATCAGACACAGTAGTCCACCTCCACCAAGTAGAGAGGAAAGACAAAAATGCTATAAATCAAACCAAAACAAGCAAACAGAAAACTTTATGGGATAAAATTGGGTGAAAAACCAAATAATACCGGTAGAAACAGTAGCAAAAATGAAGTTCTAGTTATTAAAAAAGGCAGCAATGGGAAATTATAATTAAACTAGAAAAATTGAGAAAGAAAAAAGATCTGTATGGAAAAGGTTGAAATTAAAAAACAAAACAACATCAGCAACATCAAAATAAACAAAAAAACAACAACAAAAAAACACAAAAAAACAAAAAACGAAACACAACCCAAAACAAAGCAGTATGTATATGTTGTTGAATATTGTCTGGGCAACACGTGGTCTGCTGGGGTATGAGATGTTAATCACAGTTCTGATACAACTGGAAGCTGCTGATTTCTCAAACCTCAGCAGGTAGACACCCTAAATCTCTCTTCAGCCCACTTAAAAGGCACTTTGAACTTGTAAACTTGCTGAGCAGAAGACTTCCTAGGAAAGTGCTTGTCGCTGGAATCACTGCTGAAGTGGCTATCCACTTACCCAGTGTGCCAAAACCTGTCTCACTCTGCCCCTGAGGGTTAGGGCTGCAAGGCGACTCAGACCCCACCCTTAGGCTACTCGGTGCTGGGTTACCAGCTCCCACCCGATTCTAGCTCTGCGACCCTGAGGGCGGAGCTTGCCGGGGCAGATCTCTCACAATGGCTCCCTGTGGCCCATAGCCAAACACTATTAGCTCTGTCTGGCTCAGCGGCTCAGACTGGGGCCCTAGACAACGGCCAAAGTTCTCCGCATTCCCACTCAGGCTCTCCCCAAGGCAGCTCAACTGAGTGGCAAATCCAAAGACACCAAAACAGTTCACAGGTAAGGCCTTTCCGGTTTGCAGTCTCGCTGCTACTGCACTTACAGTTGTGGGCGGGTTTAGACCTATTGAACACACGCAACCACTTGCCGGTTTTCCACTGGTTTAGTCCTCCTCTTGAGGTCCAGAAGTCTCTCACTGACTCTCTGTATCCTCACAGGGGTGATGATAGGCAGATCCCACCAGCCAGAGATGCCTGGAGTCCTATCTCCCCAGACTCACAGTGTCCAGATGCAAGGAAGCTGTTACTCGGCCACCATCTTGCTCTCCTCCATATTTATTTATTTTTTTGAGACAGAGTCTTACTTTGTCACCCTTGGCAGAGTGCCATGGTGTCACAGCTCACAGCAACCTCAAACTCTTGGGTATAAGTGATTCTCTTCCTTCAGCCTCCCAAGTAGCTGTTTATTTATTTATTAACCAAGCAGCTATTTTTTGGTTGCAGTTGTTGTTGTTTAGCTGGCCCGGGCTGGGTTCAAACCTGCCAGCCTGGGTGTATGTGGTTGGTGCCATAACCACTGGGTTACAGGTGCCGAGCCTATTTTGAAGTTTTAATTAGACATTTTTTCTTCAACCTGTTTGAGGTGGATACATTTCTTTGATTATGACTGAGAATAAATTTTCCTCATTTACTTCTTTTGTGAATTACCTGTTGATGTCTTTTCTCTCTTTTTTTAAAAAATGTAATTCTTTTTTGATTTGTAAGAGGACTTTTCACATTAAGGAGATTCATTCTAAGACTTTTTCCCCCCTTTTTGTTTATTTTTTATTAAGGTCTAGTTGACAAATAAAAGTCGTCTCTATTATGGTGTTGGACATGATGTTTTGCTATACGCATACATTGTGGAATGGTTATATCAAGCTAAATAACATATCCATCACATACTTATCATTTTTTGTTGTGAGACTATTTAAGATCTATTCCCTTAGTAATTTTTGTTTTCATTTTTTTGAGACAGAGTCTCACTATGTCACCCTTGGTAGAGTGCTGTGGTGTCACAGCTCACAGAAACCTTCAACTCTTGGGTTTAAGCAATTCTGTTGCCTCAGCCTCCCAAGTAGCTGGGACTACAGGTGCCTGCCACAATGCCCGGCTATTTTTTGGTTGTAGTTGTCATTGTTTGGCAGGCCTGAGCTGGGTTTGAACCCTCCAGCTCTGGTGTACGTGGCTGGAGTCCTAGCTGCTGAGCTACAGGTGCCAAACTGATTCCCTTAGTAATTATAAAGTACATAATATACTATTATTAACGATAGTCACTATGCTGTGCAGTAGATCTCCCTATGTCTGTTTTAAAAGATTTCTCTGTCCATTCAGGCTGCTTTAACCAAAGATCTTAGACTGGGAAACTTATAAACAGAAATTTCTTATATTTCTAAGCACTGGGAGTTCTAAGACCAAGGTGCTGACAGGGTCAGTGTCTGGTGGAGATTTGATTCTCATAGACGGAGGATTCTCACTGTCCTCACATGGTGAAAGGGGGCTAGCTAGCTCACTGGGGTCTCTTTTATAAGGGCACTAATCCCATTCATGATGGCTCCACCCCCACAATCTAATCATCTCCCCTATCACATTGGGGATTAGGTTTCAATGTATCAATTTGGGAGAGACATGAACACTCAGAGCACAGTAAATATCACCACTAATCTCCAGTCTAATCTATTTTCTCTTTCACCAAGGTTTGGGACATGCCTTCTTACTGGAAAGAACACCATATTGTCTCTCTGGGACACATTGCCCTGGCTCTTAATGAGAGTGAGCTGGAGCAGCTGGACCTCAGCTCCATAGACACTGTGGCTTTCCTAAGTGAGCTGACAGAATGGACGCCAGGTCAGGTTGGTAGATGTTGTTGCATTTTTAAAACATTCCATTTCTCTCATAATTTTGCTTAGTGTTTTTTCTTTTTATCTTTGAACATATAGTATTTATATTAGCTACTTTCATATCCTTGCTGCTAATTTCATTGTCACTGTCATTTCTGAGTCTGTTTTTATTGACTAATTTTTTTGTTAGTTATGAGTCATATGGTCTTGCTTATTTGTATGTAAACCTAGGAAGTTTTTGGAAGTGATGGGCATTGTGAATTTTACGTTATTGATCATTTGATTTAGTTGTATTCCTCCAAAGAGTATTGGGCTTTGTTCTAGGATACATTTAAGTTACTTTCAAGTTAGTTTGATCCTTTTTATGCTTCCTTTTGAGTGTCATTAGAGCAATTCCAGGGTGGATTTTATTCTGTGGTTAATTTGCCCTCTTATGCTTCTGGAGATCATACATCCTAAAATGGAGCAGCAGGGTGTATTCCCTTGGGGAGGGGTGTTCTAGGGAGAATTTATTTCTTTGCTTTTTCTAGCTTTGAGAGGCTATCTGCATTGCTTAACTTGTGGCCCCATCCTCGTTTGAGGACTCTGCCTAATACTCCATGTATTAAAAGACCTCTCTATTCTGGCTGGTGGGAATGTAAACTGTTTGCATCTTGAATGAGCTTTGGGGATTGCTTAGCCTACTCTTTCCTGATGACTCTTTTCTTGCCTATGTGGAATTTCACTCTTTGCATGTGAAAATCAGCTCTCACTACTCAAGAGGACATCTTTTCAGATTTCTGGAACTCTGCACCATTTCCTCCTCTCTAGTACTTTGCCCCATGAATGGCAGAGGTGCCCTGGCCTCTGAACTCAGATCTCTATGTCCTCAACTCAAGTGGGTCATTGGGTTTGCTTCCTGATCCATGGCCTGGACACTGCCTTTGGGCAGTAAACGAGGGCAATTTTAGGGCTCACCTTGTTTGTTTTCCTTCTTTTTGGATTATGGTATGATATCTGGATGCAGTTGTTTCATATATTTTGTTCAGTTTTCTAGCTGTTGATGGTGGGACAATTCCTACATCAGTTAATCCTTCAATGGGATAAGGAAGGTCTCCCCAGAATTTTAATTTTTTCAATTGGGAGAGAATTTCAGGGTGTCTAATCTACTCAACTGCTGGAAAGGAAAGTCTTTGCTCCTCCCTGTTATCTTCTTTCCCAGGCAGCTCTCTTTCGGTGGTCATTTTCAGCACTAGGCTTGTATACTACCTAATTAGCTACCTGATGAAAATGTCCTTATTTATTATTAAAAATTTTTGAAAAAGTCCCAGCATTAACTCCAGTCACGCAGTTGCCTACTCCTGAACAATCCAGGGGGTGGAGTCCATCTCACCATGATCATGTGAGCTCAGAATGGGCAAGGTTACGTGGTAGGCTGATTAAGGACACCCAAAGAGGTCCATGCCTCAATCCCTGGAACCTGTGAATATGTTACCTTATATGGCAAAAGGGACTTTGCAGATGTGATTAATTTAAGGATCTTGAGATGGGGCGATTATTCTGGATTACTAGAGTGGGCCCAATGTAATCACCAGTGCCCTAAGAGAGGAGACAGGAGAGCCACAGACCTAGATGATGCTGTGATAATGGAAGCAAAGGGATGCAAAACAAAATTGGAAGGTGTTTTGCTGCAGGTTTTGAAGACTTAGGATAAAAAAGCAAAGAAATGAACTCCCAGAGGGCACACACCCTGCTGCTCTATTTTAGAATGTATAATCTCCAGAAGCGTAAGAGAATAAATTTGTATGTTTTAAGCCACTAATTTTTGTGTTAATTTGTTACAGCATCAGAAAGAAACTAGTATAGGATAATTCTCCATAGACAAAGTGTGGTGTTACTAGTAAATGCAGGAAAAATGAATGCCAATCCTGCAAAACCAACACACATCCTCTACTCTCATGAGCTTTTTGTAAGCAAGGTGGCCACGTCCTGTAACTGTCAATAGTGCCATTCAAACAGAGTACAGAGTGAATGGTGCCCCCAGGGTTGGGCAACATGGCGGTCCTGGACAGGAGGATTCGATAAGTTAATACACAGAAAACATTTTCAACAACGTCTGGTACATAGTAGTCAATAAAAATCAGCTGTTTTCACTGTTGTCATTATTGTCATCTTCATCATGGTCATCATCATCTTCATCAACAAAACACTCCCTCTCTCTAGGCCAGTTTCCTTATTTGCAAGATGAGAAGGTTAGACCCAACAATTTGAGGTTCCTTCCACTCTGATATTTTATAATCCTATGGTTCTGTGACTCTAAAACTGGTTTTGACTAGTTTGAAAAGTGCCATATCACACTTCTGCTGTTAAAATCATTCTATTTGCAGCCTGGGAGAAACAGAAAAATATATCTAACTTAGAAACTAGGGTATCTCTTTCCTTTGCACCAATTTTAATTCCCATGGATGGCAGTGAGATTTATCAATATGTTTGAAGAAGATATGAAAACCTAACATTTGCATATATCATTTGCAGTCAGTTCCTCAACTTTAGCTCCCAATCAAACCCTTAAATGCATGTTTCTAGATTAATAGTCAGACCTGATGGAACTACATTAACAGATAGTTCAGCTTAAAAACCAATGTGAGGGAAAAAACTATTATAGAAGCCAGAGGGATGAACGGAAAAGATTGAAATTCGTTTTTCAGCAGTTATTATTGCCTGAAAGTGTTGGTATTAATTGTCTTGGAATCATTACATATACTCTGGTCTAGTCATTCAAAGAACTATATTTTGACTTATCACCTTGTAGGCTGAGCTTGCATTTTTTGGGGTTTCATTGGCAAGGACAATTTACTACCACATCTTCAAAGTGATTTTATTTGAATTGTGTTTTTGCACTTTCATTTTAAAATGAGCATGCTTGATTGTTGGGGAGCACAAATTGCTATGAGTCACCTAGTGAAACCTGAATGTAAAAAATTCATAAGAAAAAAGTTAAAGGCTAACTTGAATGTCCATCTTTTCTCCATGGCCAAACATCTTCACTAGTTACGAGAATAGGCTGTGGAGTCAGCCTGCCTGGGTCTTGAGCCTAGAACCATTATTTTTTAGCTGCATGACCTTGGCCTCATTACTTAACCTCTCTTGCCTCAGTTTGCTCATCTGTGAAATAGGGATAATATTAATACTTACTATAGGGCTGTTGGGAGGATTAGATAGTATGTATAAAGTGGTCAAAATAGAGCCAGCATACAGTAAGCATTTGATAAATGTTAGCTATTATTACTTTGGGTGCACATGACAATTCAGTCAAAGACGTTTAAGTCTAAGCATGGTACATTTATTACTGAAATATCCCCCCACCCAGTAGTACCTATGAGCTTTGTAATCACAGACGGCAACTTCTGGAAGACACTGACCAGTCTGATTTGCAGAAACATGGGAAATCTCCCTGAAGCCAGGCAATCACATGAAGGCAGCATTTCAAAGGTGTATATCGCCTATGACTTCTAGAGGTCACTCACTCAGTTAGTTGTTCATTCATTCATTCATTTACCCAAAGGCACTTATTGAACTCCTACTGTGTGGCAGGCCTTATGTTAGGTGCTGGGAGGCACAATGGTGAACTACTTGGATATGGTCCCTGTCTTTGGGGAGTTTACTTGGTGATACAGACAAAAACTGAGCAAAGAAAACAATTTTTAAAAAGGTTGTGATAATTGTTGGAGAATATGGACAAGAGGCTCATAGGGATAGTGGGAGGAGGGCTGTTTGAGACAAGGGAATCCAAAGGGCGATCTTCCCTGAGGAGGTAGCATTTAAACAGACCTGAGGGACAGGAAGCAACAGCCACATGAAAAATGGAATCTGGGTGGCGCCTGTGGCTCAGTCGGTAGGGCGCGGGCCCCATGTGCCGAGGGTGGCGGGTTCAAACCCGGCCCCGGCCAAACTGCAACCAAAAAATATCTGGGCGTCGTGGCGGGCGCCTGTAGTCCCAGCTACTCGGGAGGCTGAGGCAAGAGAATCGCTTAAGCCCAGGAGTTGAAGGTTGCTGTGAGCTGTGTGAGGCCACGGCACTCTACCGAGGGCCATAAAGTGAGACTCTGTCTCTACAAAAAAAGAAAAATGGAATCTATTGCAACATTTCACAATCTGTCCCCACACTTTCTCTCAACACTATAATGATCCATATCATGTGATGGGAATGACTAATGTTAAACAGAGATGGGAAGATTGACTCTGTCTCAGTGACTTTCACTCTCATTCAGGAGATGTTTGTCCTAGGATGTCTCCTCCTTATATTTGCTTTGTAAACTCTTGTAAGCTTTGTATAGCTCATCTCCAAGAGATTGGCCTGGATGCTTCCTCAGGTCCAATACAGGTAGATCAAATGAATCAGAGCTTGTTTAGTTACGAGTGGAAGAAAACCCAACACAAACTGGCTTGACCAAGAAAAGAATTTATTGACTCGCATAACTAAAAAGTTCAGTGGTAGAGTGAAACATCCAGGAGCTTCAAAACTGTTCCTGGGACTGTCTTTCACTAGTTTTTAGGACTCTGCTTTTCTTTGGATTGGATTCATCAAGAAGCAGGGTCTCTCCTCCACGTGGTGAGTTCTGGAAGATCCTCACATATATCCTCCTAAGTTCAAGTCCCGCTTAAAGAAAGCACTACTTCTAATTGCTCCAGCTGAGGTTCTGATTGGCTCTGGCTGGATCACATGCTCAATCCAGAACCAATCACAGCATCCAGGCTAAAGAGATGACCCAGTGGCCAGGACTGGGCTATATCATCACTCCCAGAACTCAGGGAGCAGTTAGCTTTGCCTGAACTACATGAAGTAAGAGTGTGGGAGGGGTGGTTCTGCAGAGGAAGTAATGAACAACGAATAGCCACTATGACAGAATTGCAGAGACCCTACACATCAGTACCCTTAAATAAAACCTCATTTTGAAATGCTTTAGCACCCAGGCATTTTATGTGCTACTCTTTCTCTGTAATTAAAGAGCAAGGGGCAAATATATTTCTGTAGACCATAGAACAAAGGAAATTCATTCTGGCTGAAATGTCCTGAAGAAGGTGACATTTAAATCGACCCCCACAAATAAAAGGATGGCTAGATTCTAACAGTTGGAAATGCAGAAAGTCGTTTTAGAAGGACTGGCTTGTGCAAAGGCAGGGAGGCAGGATATAAGGTTTTGTTGGAAAGCTCTGAGAACAGAAGCTAGAAAATTTCAGATCCTGATGCAGAAGAAATTGAATGTTCAAATTGTCCGAAGGTCTTAAGAGTGACCTTCAGAAATAAGCAGTGGACCCAGAAACAGGACACAAGTGCTTTAAATATTGGTGAAGCGTATAAGAGATTAATTGCCTAAAGACACCTGCATAGATCAGGTAGTATACTCAGTTGAAGCATCTTAAACACATTATTAATCTAGATGTAGTGGCCAGGATGAATGGAGTGGGGGATTAGTCAGCAGTCTATGTCACCCGCTCAGGCTTTGGGGTCTTGATCATCCTCGGATAGCTCATCCTTTATCCTTTCTCACTGTTCATAGGCTAAATCCATTCTGCAAGGGTTCCTGGATGACTCAGGCTATCGTATCCAGGATCTGAAGGGCTTCCATTTAGTAGGCCTTGGTGCAACCCTGTGTACTATGAACACCACCGAAGTCCCACTTATAAAGATCTCAGAATTCAGGTAATCAAAATACTAATGTGCAAAATGACAAGTTATCCATCCATCCATCCAGATGTTCTCCACTTCTTGATGCTTTGAACATTTCTGGGCTAAAACAGAGAGTGGGATTAGTTGGATCCTCTCTTACTGCTGAATCTGCATTTTTTTTTTTTTTTTTTTTGCTGGAGAGTTCTCCAAGCTCACCTGTCCCTCTTTAACCAGGGTGGTAGTGGCTAGAATTGGGACCCTGCTCTGTAGCACCCATATCTTGGCTGAGTTTAAGAGGAAGGCAGAAGTCGTGTTTGGGGATCCCACCGAGTGGACCAGCTCCGTCTTGCAGGAGCTTGGGACCATTGCAGGTAAGTGGTACCTTGAGTATCTCTTTCTCTCTCTTTCCAAACTTACATCTGGGGATAAAAATAAAATAAAATAAGGTAATTCTTGGCCACGTGTAGCAAACATCGATGGAGTTAAGTAAAACCTCGATTTTATGATTTAAAGTTGCAGAAGGTGGGGCTCTGAATCTGTTTTTAAACAAGCATTCATGGTAATTCTTGTGTACACTAAAGGTTGAAAAATACTAGTTTAGAATGTGATTTAATTGGCCCCTAAATAAGTTTATACAGAATTTGAAAGTGTGTAAATCGAAGCTCCTTCTGGGCATACATTTCACTGTAGGTGGCCAATCAAGGCTAATGTGACCCACTTTTTTTTTTTTTCTGAGTTGATTAAGGAACTTGATTCCCCAGTGTAATTTTCAGAGACTTTTTTAAGGAATGATCCTTGCCCAGAACATGCAGATCTGTACATTATGCAGCACCATTAATAAAACAAGCACAGTTCCAATGGCTTGAATTAAACCCTCATGATTCCTTTTTCTCCCCAGCTGGATTAACTAAGGCAGAGCTCCGGATGCTTGACAAGGATTTGATGCCATATTTCCAGCCATCAGCAATAAAATGCCTTCCTGATGAGATATTCAAAGTAGGTGCTCAGTTCTTCAAGGAGAAATGGGAGGCTTGACCCTATTTCAAATCACACAGGGACAGGCCTTGGAATTTAAGGGATTGCAACACAGTCTCTGCTGACAGGGCCAGAGAAGACCTATGTGTCAACAATGAATGGATGGTAACAAGATAATTTTAGTTTTTCTAAAAATTTTTTTCCTTAAATTAAAAAAAATCATTTTAATTGTATTTATTTTAATGGTCATCATCGTAGCAAGTTGCTGCTGATATTCTACTTTTGGTGGTGTGACAGGTTTATAAACTCTATGCAAAACCTTTGCAGACAGATATATTTCAGATATATATTGCAGACAGAATAATTCAGATTTTAAAAAGATCACCCTGTGCTCATACTGTATGCAACTTAACACCCCCCACCATGGAACCAAATACATTAACATTTCTGCAAAGAAATTTCTGACAAGTCACACTAATTAGAATAAATAGACACTATAAATAAATAGCCTCACAGAAATTCAGGTCAAGTTTTGGTGATAAATAAGTTTGTCTTAAACTTTGAGGAAAATCTTCCATTTTTCAGTCTTCTTTTGGACTTCAGAATTGCAGATGAGGGGTTGTGAATGTGTATAACATTTCCTTTTATTATAAATTCAAGCAAAAATATTTTAGTTGATTGAAAAGTATTAAAAAACACAATAGGGCAGGTGATAAACTGCTATGAAAAAAATGGAAAGGGTGGAATTGGATGAAGTGAAGTAAGAAAAGAAGGGCAGTCAGTGAGAGATTCTTGCTTTCTGTTTGTGTACAAGCTGAGGAGCATGTTGTTGGGGGCAGTTTGTGCTGATGAGAAACGAGTTACCCTGGTGTTTTTGCTTGGTGGGCAATATGGGAACATATCCTGCCCACTACTTGTGGATAAGGCACACAAACCAGCCTAGAAAGCTCCCAAGAGGCCATATCCCTTACATCAAGACAGCCAACCTTGAACCACTTCAGTACTCTGAACAGCTCCCAGACAGAGCAGGTGCAGTAGCCCTAGAATGGCAGTCCTCAAGGTCATTGACCTGCTTCCCCCTTGAGGCACTCTGGGAGGGACAGGCAGCTTGGTCTTGCATGGCAGCATTTTGCTAAACACTTTCTTCTGGTCTTGTCTGGAAGTGCAGTTGTCTTTGCTTGACCACCTACTCTGTGATAGGCTCTTGGCTAGGCACACCAAGGGTACACACCAAGGGGTTATAACACACTGCCTTCAGGGGTCTGGATGGTAACAAAGAAGTGAGATGGGCTGAGCAGGGACCAAGGTGAGCTCCAGAGCACCCTGTCTAAAGGGGAACTGCTTCTCATCTCTAGCACTTTAATGCAGTGTGACCATGTGGGCCCAGTATTACTGAATCTTCCTATTTATTTATTTATTTTGTAGAAGAAGCCAGCAACCTTCATTTTTTTTTTTTTTGCAACCTTCATTTTTATGTGGAATCTCTTGATAATTAAATGTTGGCAGCTGATCTGAATTAATTTTTGGAAAACAGTGCAGTAAGCTTTGAGATTCAATCTGGCTGGCCTGTGGGTTACAAGTCATCAACACTGGAATAATAGATAATTCCTTCAATACAGACTCTGCGTTAATGGTAGATACAAAGCAGAAGAGTCCTATGCTGTGTGTGTGTGGGGAGGTAAGAAGGTAGGAGGTAATGCTGCACTTTGGAGGACAGGTCAGCTGGGTGGAGAGGAAGGAAGAGGCAGAAGGAAATACCAGAAAAGTGCTGCCTCCTAAGAACTGTCAATATTGATGCTCATTCTCCTGGAGGGGAGTGCCACTGAGGCTGGACAGGCCAGCGGGACCCAGAGCCTTGATCATGTTCAGGCATGTGAACTGTGTCTTGGAGTGGGGTACAGGGGAGGGCTCTAAACAGACAAATATGATTCCAGGGAAGCTTCTACCTGGACAGGAGAGAAGAGAAAGGGATAAGGGAGTACAAACACTTTCTCAGGGTCTTTGGGGCCATTAGAAAATAAGAAGGATGACTTTAAAGACCACTCTACAAAAGCAAAATCTTGCCATCTTATCTTATTGCAGTCCCGCTGGAACTAGTCACCAAGTCCTTTGAGCTGGAAGTGACTTCAGAAAATATCTTATTCACGTCCTTAAAGACATAGCACACAGGGCCCAATTTCCCACTACTGTCGCCCATGGCAGACATCATCAGTAGATTGCCACACTAACTCTACTGAGCTCTGACAGGATTCACCAGGTGGTGTTCAGGCAGTGGTGCAATGCAGTCTGTCCACACAGGAGATGAGAATTCTGTGTCAACTCAACATCTAGTCCAAAAGTCCAGAGAAGTTATGAAACTTGCTGGGGGTGACACAGCTGGCATGTAGCAGAGGTGGGGCTCAGATTTTCAGTTTTGGGGTTTTGGGCTTTAGGCCTGAAACCAGTGTTTCTTGAGGTGGAGGACTTGAGGTGTTTGGAAGGTACCTGGTATTGCATCAAACAACTTTAAGTTACACTGAGAAAATCACGACTACCCTGTCAACTTGAATACTTCTGATTACTTCAAGGAGAAAGGCTTAGTTTAGAGCAATAACACCTCTGTAACACTTTTTATCTTTCTCTTTGTCTCTCTCCCTCTCCCTCCTCCCCCTTCGCTTTCTCAAGGGGCCAGGGGTTCACATGTTGTTGGCCAACAAATCTAGCTAGTGTTCAACAATGTTGTTTTATTTCTTCTGGCTTCTATTTAATGCTTGCTTATGACAAATCCCGCTGGTTTTCCATTTTTGGAAATCTCCATTTAAAGTTGTCTATTTTTAAATGCATTTATTTTAGTAGCGAAAGAATGATGATCTAATTTTAAGGAAACATCTTAAAGAGGAGCACGCACGGCATATGGGGATGGCAACGTTGTGTGGACCCTGGGAGGATAACTGAGTTCGGGCAATACGGGCAGATGCCTCCCTGAGGGCTCTGTACTCTCTTCCTCCCCGCAGGAGCTGTCCGAGGAGCAGATCGCCTGCCTGGGTCCGGAGAACGCCGCAGCGGTGACCCACGCTCAGCGCCAGCGGCTCAGCCCAGCACAGCTGCAGAGCCTCCAGCGGGCGCTAGATGGCGCCAAGGCTCAGTTCTGGCAGGACGCGCCCATCGGTGCAGACCCCACTAGGACCCCCGCCTCGCGCTCTTCCCCAGGTGAGCTGAGCCGTCCTCCAGGTGTCCTGACCCCTACACCCTTCCCTGGCCCCCCTGCATAGGCGTGGGGCAGGAAGTTTCCTAAGATTCAGGGCGCGATCTCTGACAGTCCTTGGGGATTCTGCACTAAAACCCAAAGTCCCTACCAAGCTTCACATAAATGATTCTCAACTCTTGACTGCACTTTAAAGTCACCTGGGGAGCTTTAAAAAACTTCTAGTTTCTTGAGTATCACCCCAAATTAATTGAATCAGGATGTCTCAGGATTAAATCCATTTCATAGCTCCTTTGCATCCTCTCTCCTCACTATCCAGTATTAATTAATCCAACCGATGTATTTGGGCACCTATTTGTTTCAAATGTACAGTAGAGCCTGGGAGTACCAAGGTGAGAAAGACATGTAAGGCCCTCTTATAAATGAAGAAGATGATTTCAAATCTGGTAAGGCCAGGGCTGGAAATACGCAGGTGGAGGTGGTGGGGGCTAAGGGCTGAGTTAAGATAGGGGAGTAGGGCACTGTCCCCAGGGAGTGGCATTTGACTCTGAGGGTGTGGACTCCCTTTCCCTTTCTTTTTCTTCTTCTTTTTTTATTTTTTTCTTGAGACAGAGTCTCAAGCTGTCACCCTGGGTAGAGTGCCATGGCATCACAACTCACAGCAACCTCAAACTCTTGGGCTTAAGTGATTCTCTTGCCTCAGCCTCCCAAGTAGTTGGGACTACAGGCACTTGCCAGAACACCTGGCTAGTTTTTTGGTTATAGTTGTCATTGTTGTTGTTTAGCAGGCCCAGGCTGGATTTGAACCAGCCAGCTTCCGGTGTATGTGGCTGGCGCCCTAGCCACTGAGCTACAGGTGCAGAGCCCCCTGTCTCCTCCCTGCCTCTCCCCTTCCCCCCTCACCCTCCCTCTTTGTGACTCCTGTCCTCAGCACCACCTTTGGACACGCTCTGGGGAGATAGCTTCCAATCAGCCAGATTGGGCCCCTGGCCTTACTGAACTCTCAGTTTAGCCTGGGCCTGAGGGAAGACATACATACACACACAGGTGACCTTCAGGTGGTGTGCTGGATGCCAAGATAGGGGATGCACAGAAGGCTTGGGGCGGAGGGGAGAGAGGTCATGGAAACCTCCCCAAGTCAGTGACGTCTTGGCTGAGGCATCTGGATAGGATTAGAAGGGCTTAGCCATGTAGAGGGAATAGCATGTGCAAGTACCCAGAGAAGAAAGAGAATTTGGTGCTTAACTAAAACCTCCACTCCACTTTTCCCTGGCTTGAAGGTCTCCCTCCATCTTCTTCAGCTTTTCCTTGATGAGGGTGAATTGGAATATTCCCCATTTCTGTAGCCAGAAGTGGCCTGAGGTAGAACTTGCAAACAGAAGCCATGCCCTTTGATGTATTATTATTTTTTTTTAACAAATCTTTTCATTGAAATATAAATACACTTAAAATTATTATTATTATTTTTTTTTAGAAACAAGTTCTCACTCTTTCCAGGCTGGAGTGCAGTAGTGCAATCATAGCTCTTTGCAGCCTTGAACTCCTGGGCTCATGTGATCCTCCTGCCTCAGTCTCCCAAAGTGTTCAGATTATAAGTGTGAGCCACTGCACCCAGCCTAAAATTATTTTTAAGTGTATTTTATATGAATAGATAATATACACAATAGATAATATGCTGGGTTCAAAACATATAAAGTCTGAAAAGTTATGAGTGAAAACTTTTGTCCCCCGTCCCCTAGTTTCCTTTCCCAAAGGCAACCAATGTTACCAGCTCCTGTGTATTTGCCCAGATCTATTCTGTTCATACACAGCAAGTCAAATATAGATTATTTCCACACTTTTACAACAGCTTATTTATTATACACCTTGTTATACACCTTGCATTTTTCATCTAACAATATACCTTGGAGACAGTTCCATATCTGAACACAGAAGCTGTGTAATTGTTGGTCTTATGGCTATGCCATAACTATATGTAGCCAGATCTCTATAGATCAACACGCCAGTTATTTCTAACTTTTTGCTGTTACAAACAATGCTGCAGCCAAAGACCTTGTACACATATAATTTGCACTTGTTAGAGCCTGTCTGTAGGGTAAACTCTTCCAAGTGGGTTGCTGGGTCATAGGTATGTGCATTTGTAACTTTGATGAATGTTGTCAAATCCCTTGCAGAAAGGCAGGTCTGGTTTTCCCTTGAAACAGCAGTGTCAGAAAGTGATGAGGGCCCCTTAAAAAGATGTTCCCTGCATGTCCCGAGTCAGGTAAGATCCTAAATACCCTTTGTCTACTCACTCCGTAAGCCTGAGTGAGGGTTGCCATTGGGCTAACCCTTCCTATGGGTTAGACCCTTAATCTCATGTTTCCTAGTCTTGCTTACTTATCAGAATTACCTGGGAGTGATGCTTAAAATACAAATTCCTGGGCCTCCTTGCAGACTCCCCTGCTGAATCAGAATCTCCAGGGGGAAGATCCTGGAATTTGCATTTTTAACAAGCTGCTTGGATGATTACGATTAAGACAGATCTCATACATGCTGATTCACACAATTTTGTTTAATTATCATTCCCCCACCTCCCTTCTCCTTTGGAGTCATTATTGCCATTTAAAAGAAGAACGAATCAAGGTTTGCAGTTGAGTGGTCCTAGAGAGAAAGACTCAGGGAGTTGGGTGTGATGCGTCCACCCTCTGCAGGTACTGAGACCTCCTCTATGCTCTTGCCTTGTGTTTGCTTTCAGGAGCTCCCATCTCATGGGGCCTTGGACTTGGATGCCTCCTGCTGGTTCTAATGACCAAGCCTCTAATGTGCTGAGGGGCTGAGTGCATTGCCCTCTGGTCCTCCAAGCAACTGGCCAAGGCATGTGGAGACAGAGGGCATTTCAGACTGTGGAAGACACTTGCCTGGACCAAGAGCATCAACCGGGGCAGGGAACCCTGGGGCCCTGACATTTAAAAGGCCCTAAAGGAAAAACAATTATTAAAAAATGATCTTGCAAATCTTTAAGCCAGCCAGTCTCCTTAGCAAGGAGCCCTTCTTTGTTCCATTTCAGTTTTTGTTTCCCAGCTTAGAGACAGAAAACTTGCAGGGAAGGAAGGATGATTTCTGTTAACCACGTGAGGACCTTATTTTGTGCCCAGGAGTTCCACGAAGACCATACTGCCAAACAAGCCAAATTGACAGCAGAGTCCTTTTATTGAAGAGCCAGCTGGCGACTGCCTCAGTATCCCAACATGGGTTTCTGAGAGCAACCCCGAGTGCTTAAGGAGTCAGGTTTTTAAGGCTTGGTCTGCACCCTGGTTGGCACGCAGGCTGTCCAGGTGCATGGGGGTGGGGGTGGGGCAGCAAGTAAGCATTGTACAGAAGCAGAATTTTGCAGTTAGTTAGCCATACGTCATACATTCTTTGTTTTAATATTTTCCCATACGTTTTAGTTCCAGTACTTTTCCTCCTTTGTCTCAGTATTCTCTCCACCTGGCATTGTTTAAAAGTCAGTCTAGGGATAGTCAGTTCATTTCCCAGGAGTTAGTCAAGCAAGAAGTTAGTGAGCACTTTCCCATCTATCTTGGGAGTGAACCAGACTCACTCCATTTCATTGAGGGTTTGCAGCCCAGGAATTTGTCAGGTGTTAACTGGTATTTTTCTACTTCAGCCTAGACCTAACACTTACCTACAAGTTATCGCCTTCCCTTCCAAGAAAGGCGGGTGCAGGAAAAGGCATCATTTTAGCCACAGCCTGATCTGGTTTTTACTCTGGCTTAGTTTCATTTACTGGTGGCCACAGGTTGCATTGGACTTTTCCTTCTTCAATATTTAGCAGAGCTGAAATAAATGAATCCCTCAACAGAAGCCAATATTCCTGCCTGATTGCTGGGGCTAATTGATGTTTTGGTGGGCACTGCATTGCTTGGAAATTAAAACATTTAACATGGTTCAACGTTAAATCAATTTTAAAATACATTTTCCAGATGCTTTCCATTTCCTTGGGAGTCAGCTGAATGAATGGCTGTGGAGTTATCAGTTAAGCTTTCAAAATATCCCCTCCTCTTTTTTTTTCTGGTGGAGGTGGGGGCCTTGAGGGTTTAAGTTGCTCTGGGCTTTGGAAGATGGTTTTATACAAAAAAATAAAAATACCTTAGGTAAGTCAGGAGGTGATACTGGCACCTCCGAGCAAACTCCACCCACTAGCTAGATCCTTCGGGGGTGAAGTTACCTCTGCAAGTTGAAGTTACTTCTGCCAGGATACCCTTGGACTTAGGCTCAGGAAGTCAGGGATTAAAAAAGAGGACACTAGGTGTGTGTGTGTGTCACCTGCCAGGTGTTAAACCACCCTCTCAGAGATGCAGTCCAAACTGCTTGGCGCCGCATTCCTTGGGTGGTAAGTTAGGTTTCCTGGGTGCCTCATAGTTCCCCATCCCTGCAGCAGACACCTCATCTGGAGATGAGGAGAAAAGCCTGTGTGAGTTTCCAGAAATCTATGCTGTTCCCTAAGAGGAGGGTGGATTTCACAAGCAGCCTCAGTAGGCATTGTAGAGACTGGCGAGCATTTTCAGATGTCACGTGGTTATTACAGAACCTTCAGAGACTTCAGTGTGAAAGGTGTGGCCCTACAGGGGTAATTTAGGGTCTGATTTGGTTTTCTTTCATTCTGTCAGGAAGTGGCAGCGAATGTCACCCCTTATCTTGTTACAAACGACACCAGCCTCCAGTTTAGGTGGGCCAGCTCCTTGGAGAGGGATGCTGGGTGAGAATGTGTCTCTGCAGATTCCCATCAGAAAGGCCCGGATCCCACTCAGTTTTCCCAAGTTGGATTATCCTGGACAACTAAAGGCAAACACTAACAAAAACAACTTTCCTCTGAGTCAGATTTCACACCACCAACCCCATGAAGTTCTCGCATCTCACCTTCCCTTTTGATCATTTGTTTCCCATCTCTTTTCTGGATCATTCTGCTCACTACGAATAATAATGGTTCCCAGGATGAAGGGCCAACTCTGGGTCAGACTCCAGTAAGGACTTTAATTTTGTTGTTAGTGCATTTCATCTTGATCCTGACCCTGGCAGGTAAGTACTGCTAAGGGTTCTCATATTTCCAGATGAGCTTAAGGAACTCTTGTCTAAGCCTCCCAGATAGTAAGGATTTGAATCTTGACTTCTTTATCTCTGCACTGGCTGTCTCCTGGATGGGTATCCTTTAACTTCTCTTCTCTAATAAGTTAGATCAGAAAGAGATTCTGTAAATCCTTTCACCTCCTGCTCTGGCGGGAAGCCAGCTTGCCTCACAGCACGTATAATTGGTAAGCGCCTCAGGCAGGAAGACAAATCTGGCTTATGCCCTGAAGGACCCCCTAAGGTCCCAGGTTGAAATGCATGGTCCTTTGGACTCAGGAAAGCAGCAGGTCACGTGGGCAGGTGCTGGCTCCCGTTCACCTTTCAATGTCATCCCTACCCATGGACTCCCAGTTTCCATGTTCCACAGCTTTTGCCAGCTGGAGGCAGTGACCACCATCACTTGCAGGCAGGTTACAGGGTGCTGGCCTTGGGTCTGATTGGTCTGTACTTGTGCAACATCACCCCAGTTAGCTCTTTTGCAGACATTCAGGCCCACTCTGGACACCAAGCTTGGCTTGAAGGCAATTGGAATTCATCCTGCGACTTTGGCCTACTGGCCAATGGGACTTTGAATGAAGTTATTCTCTCTAGTTCTGCTACCCAGGGGTTCAGCCATAGCTTCTGGTGATGGGCTGTGCTGCCAAGAGAGGTGTGTGTGTGCATGTGTATGTTGTGTGTGTATGTTTATTTGGCTTTACTGGAGAAATTCTGTCATGGAAGAGAGTTGCAACACAGCAAACAACTTAATATTAAGTACAGTAGAACCTCCATAGTTGACCACTTCCCTATACTGCCCTATACTCCTTTTGTTCCCTTAAGTTGACCCAATTTTCACAGACCAGACCTACATCGCATGTATGTATCACTACAGTTGACCTCGTTCCTTATGTTGACCACCTCTGTATGTTGACCAGTTTGTTACAGTCCCTTCGGTGGTCAACTTACACAGGTTCCACTGTGTTAGGCATTTCTTTGTCCTTAAAAGTTCTTTGCCCACCCTTGCCTCTTGAGGGGCCTTTAAAACATCTATATTGCCTTCCCACCCCCATGAACAATACTTAAGGATTATGGAATTTCTAGGCCAAAAAACTGTCTCGTTGGGACATCTACAAAGTGTGTGTTTTGAATCGTGCATCCTCTCGACAAATCCGTCCAGGATGTCCAGCAATTCTTGGGATTCCTCAGCTACTGCAGGCTGTCCATTTTATGCTTCTTTGCCTTCACTATCTCTGACTATTTTATTAATATGAAATAGAAAGGCCGTGGGCTTGTCTGATCCACGGGGATGTCTGCAGCCCACAGTAGGTAAAGTATTTGCATTCCGCAGCCGCAACCTGGCGAATTCTCCCTGGCACTTGTTCAGCTCCATCCTGGCCTTTTATGAGCCAGACTAGTTAGGTGCTAATGAAATCTGGAGAGTCGCTGTGGTGGGGGCTGTCCTTTTTTCAGAAGAACTCTGGCCCTGGGGGATGCCTTGCTGTCTCTGAGACCCTGTGGCACATACCTAGGTGTGGTGGACAAGATGGCTTTTCCAACCACTGTGCCTTACTCCCTTTATTAGGGTTATACCCCCAAGCCTTTTGCCTTATGCCTTTGCAATGCATCTGAATGTGTACTCTCCCACCCTGCTCCCTGGGGATTTTGGTCATCACAATGTGAGCAGACACAATGCATTCCACCAGCAGAAGTTTTAACTGTGCTCACATGACTTGGCTTGACCTCTTAGTAATTTCTTCCCCATGTAAAGTGTCACGTGGAGCAGGGCTGAACTCAACCCACAGCTTGGAGCTAAGTCGAGCTCAGTAGAACTTTGATGAGCTCAGCCACACCCCACAGGAGCCACCTGAAGACTCGGAATCAAGAAATAAATATTTGTTATGGGGAGCTATTGAGATCTGGGGGTTGTTATCCTGCTTCCATGTTTCCTCCTTGCTCAAGCCTGGTCCCATTCCCTTGATAGCAAGATGATACCCTTTCTTTTATTTTTAATATTAAAAATTTTATTTTTATATATGTGTGAGTTTCTTTGAGACAGATTCTTGCTGTGTTGTCATAGCTGTCTCGCAGTGGCATCATCATACTTCACTGCAGCCTCAAACTCCTGAGCTCAAGCAATTCTCCTGCCTCAGCCTCCCAAGTAGCTGGGACTGCAGTTGTGAACCAACATGCCCAGCTAATTTTTCTATTTTTGGCAGATGCTGCTCAGGCTGGTCTTGAACTCTTAAGCTCAAGTAGTCCTCCCATCTCCGCCTCCCTGGAGTGCTAGGATTACAGGCAGGAGCCACTACATTTTCCTCTTGTTTCGCCCATTCCGTTATTTATTCTGCACACTATGCCTATTTGTCAAACTCTTCTGCCTCTAAAAAGTGCTATGTTACTTGATCCCTAATAATGACCTCTAACTTCTATCCTGCACCCACTAATTTGTAATATCAAAGACAAGGTGTCTGCTGGGCGCCTGTAGCACAGTGGTTACAGCACCAGCCACACACACTGAGGATGGCGGGTTTGAACCCCTCCTGGGCCAGCTAAACAGCAATGACATCTGCAACCAAAAATAGCTGGGCATTGTGGCGGGTGCCTGTACTACTTGGGACCCTGAGGCAAGAGAATTGCTTGAGCCTAAGAGTTGGAGGTTGCGGTGAGCTGTGATGCCATGGCACTCTACCGAGGGCAACATGGTGAGACTCTGCCTAAAAAAAAACAGGTGCTAGAGGAAATTTTGGTTTAGAGTTTATGCTCATAATGTGGTAACAACCCCAACCTACTTTGCATGCAGACTTTAGATCTCGTGACTTACTGAACTATTTCACCTGGAGCATTCCCTGCTCCAAAAATTATTCCCTTTAACTCCACAGCTTAGCCGCACTCTTTGGTGCAATCAAGGACACTTTACCTGGAGTCTTCCAGAAGGATTTTCAGGTCAAGTAATAGCATCTGGACTGGATGCATTGGCTCATCTTTAGGGAAGAACATTGCAGTTGGAGAAGCTGTCTGGGTCTTCCCCAGGGGTGTGGTCATCTGCTCTGCTCATGCTGGAAGCTGGAAGACCCTTTGAAGTGCCTTAGACCAACAAGTCCAGTCTTGAGCTACCCTCCCTCTGGGGCCCTGCCCATCTTCATCTACACCCTGCCATGCCAGTCCCACCAAGACCCCACTCCTCATTCTCGTTCTATGACCCTCTCTGGCATCTTGAGACAGGGAACCTGAGATGCTGGTGGGCAACCTGGCGGATGCTCACTGGCACCTTGTCCAGCTCCAGGACCTGTTACAATGGGCAGGGTCTGGGGATAGAGAGATGGATGTGACAGCTCCCAGCACGAGGCCCATGGGAGCATGAGTGCCACCTGAGTGTAACCTTCTGTGGGTGGGACCCTTACCTGTTGTGTTCACTGCCATGTCCCCCCTGCCTGACAGCCCCTATAGGTGTCACAATCGGTGTTCATTACATATTTGGGGAATGTATGAATGAACCCACTTCCCTCTTCACCCAAAACTGAACTCAGAAGGGCCTTCAATCAGGCAAGGATTGGGAAACTTTAGCTCTACTCCAGGAGAGGGGAGCATAGGATTTAACAAAAATGTATGGAGAATCTACGTTTATAAAGGCCCTGTGCTGGGTGCTACAGAAACAGCAGCACATGAAGCCCTGCTCTCATGGGGCTTATGCTCTGCTGGGGCCTGGGGAAGGCAGACCCCAAATGCATATCTGCATGTATCAGATGGTGATAAATACTAAGAAGCTGGAGAAAAACGGAAGGAAGAATTGAGATCTCTGGGGGGTGGAGGGTAAGGGTGGTGGAGAACAAGCTTTAACTACAAATCAGGTGGTCAACAAAGGCCTCGTTGAAAAGATGAGGATGAAGCAGAGACTTGAAGGAGGCAGAAGAATCCAGGCAGAGCATGTGCAAAGTCCCAGTGGCAGGACTGAAGAGTGGGGTGTTGCAGAACCAGCCAGTGGCCCACGTGGCTGAAACTAAGGAGTGGGAGTGTGGACAAGGTGGAGGTGAGGTTGCAGAGGTGACAGGGGCCAGAGCTGCTGGGCCTGTGGACAACGCTGGGCTTTGTTTTGTGACTCTGAATGAAATGAAAGTGGGAGGAAGCGGAACCCTTTGCAGCTCTCTTCCCGTGTCACTGAGGCAATTTAGGAAAACACCTGTGGCTTGGTTCTGTCTTATGTTCTCTGCGTATTGCCTGCTTTCCTGTGGTTTCCATCCTTCTTGAAAAGGGGTCCTTTGGTTGACAAAAGTTGTCTTTGCAGATTAGATCTGGCATGTATTTCCTGGTTCTTCCCTGTATCCTAGATATGAGGAGAGACTTTGTCCTTACCAATATGCTGCTAATTGCTGGCAACAGATCCCAAAGTAGGTGTATCCAGAGCTTTCTTGGCATATAATTGGCAAGAGTGGGCTTCGATCTGAGATTCAGACCCGGCTGGATCCAGGGTCTCTCACAGTGTCACCAGGATTCCGTCTCCTTCCCACTGTCTCTTGACTTCTGCGTTCTTCAGCACTGGCTTTTTATCTCCATTCATGGTGTTTCCGTCTGTTTTCTCTTGCTCATATTAGAAAACAGAACGTGTTCTGAGTAACTTATAAGAAATGAAGCTTATGTCTTGTAGTTCTGGAGGCTGGGGAGTCTTAGGTTGAGGGCATCTGGTGAGAGCCTTGTTGCTGGTGGGGACTCTCTACAGACTTCTGAGGTAAAACAGGGCATCACTTGGTGACAGGGCTGAGCAGGCTAATGTGCTGCCCTCTGGTCTGTCTTCCTCTTAAATCTTTCGGGTACACTCCCACGGTAGCCCATTAATTCATTAGCCCTTTAGCTCATTAATCTGAGAATGCGTTAATCCATTCATGAGGGCTCCAGCCTCAAGAGGGATCCAATCACCTCTTACAAGCCTCACCTCTCAATACTGCCACATTAGGGGTAAAGTTTCAATACAAGTTTGGGAGGAGACACTGAAACCTTAGCACATGGTGTCCATTATCACTTTAGGCTTATCGCCTAACTCGTCAGCAATATCAAGAAAGAAAGAGTGAGGTCGATCTCTCCTAGTCACTTCAGCAAAAGTCCCTGGATCAGAGCTGATTTGGCTTATTGAATGCAGGTACCCATTTCTGATCTGACCCCTGAGGCCCAGACGATGGATACACCAACTGACCAAGGCTGGATCAGATGACCCCAAATTGTACCCCAAATAACATTGACTAAACAGGAAAGGAATGATTTCAGAAGCGTTAAGTTGCAGAAACGTAGTAGGTGGAATTATGAGATGGCCCCGTGATCCCTGCTCGCTGGTGTGTACGCTCTGCTAATCTCTTCTCAGTGTTGGTGGAACTGGGGGATGTGATGCAATATTCCTCCCATGGCCAGGTTACTAACTACCCTGTTTCCCCAAAAATAAGACAGTGTCTTATTTTCAGGTGTGCACCCAAAGATGCGCTAGGTCTTATTTTCAGGGGACATCTTATCTTTCCTGTAAGTAGGTCTTATTTTAGGAGGATGTCTTATTTTCGGGGAAACAGGGTAGTTGACTTTGACTTAATCTAAAGGGAGAGCATCTGAGTGAGCCTGACCTAGTCAGGTGCATCTTTAAGAGAGACTAGGCCCTTCCTGAAGTCAGACATATTCAGTGTGAGAGCCATGGAGGATTTATGGGACAAGGACCTAGGGAAATATTTAGGAGGTAAGAGAGCCCTGCTGATAGCCAGCAAGAAGAAACCGAGGCTGAAAGCCTCAGTGATCTTGGAAGAGCTTTAGATGAGACTGCAGCCTCACCTGACACCTTGATTTCAGCCCAGTGAAACCCTCAGCAAAAAATCTGAGTGAGCTATGCTTGGACTTCTGACCTATAGAACTGTGTTTTTTTTTTTTTTTGTAGAGACAGAGTCTCACTTTATTGCCCTCGGTAGAGTGCCGTGGCCTCACACAGCTCACAGCAACCTCCAACTCCTGGGCTTAAGCGATTCTCTTGCCTCAGCCTCCCGAGTAGCTGAGACTACAGGCGCCCGCCACAACGCCCGGCTATTTTTTGGTTGCAGTTTGGCCGGGGCCGGGTTTGAACCCGCCACCCTTGGTATATGGGGCCGGCGCCTTACCGACTGAGCTACAGGCGCCGCCCGGAACTGTGTTGTTTTAACTGCTGCACTTCTTAATTTGTTACGAATACACAGAATGATGGGGGAAACGAACAATGGATAGGCAAAGGTATCTGATATATCTGGGGAGTGGAGAGACAGGCAGCAATATTTGCCTGAAATATACTAGCTGTGAAATGTAACCTTGGCCTGAAAAGTATGACTGTCTCTTAACTCCGACCTGGGAAGAAGTTTCCTTGGGGAGACATCCTGCTCTATTTCAGCCCTTCCTGCTAAGATCTTTTGCTTCTTGCAAGGAATGGGAGTCTGTTTGTGTTTATCTTTTGCATCTGTCATTTTTCAATGACTTAGCTTCAATTACTCCTTCCCTTCTGGGACTCTCCCTCCAGTGGATGAAGTGGAATTAACCCCACTTTCATTCCAGGGGTGAGCCTTGGTTCACTTAAGCCAATCAACACATCCCATTCCACAGGTCACAGTGATTGATCCAGGGATGAGCCAATGATAGTCAGGCCTTGGATTTGTATTCAACTACTACAGTAAAAGGAGAGACCTTTTCTTTTCCTGCTGAACAGGAACTGGCTGGCTGTCTTGAAATAGAGAGCAAAGTTGTATGAAAGAACAGAATTAAGAAATGGAGTGAGAAGAACGGAGTTAAGAAATGGAGTGAGAAAAACTGGGTCCTGGTACAAGTTTTTGGAGCTTGGCTCAAACCCAACCTGCAGGTCTTCCCTTGTTCAGTTACATGAACAAATTTAGGATGGAATTCTGATTGAGTTGGCTTTTTTTCTTGTTTATTTTCCTTAATTATGGAATGCCCACAAATTGTTTTTGATTGCAGGTGCAGTTGATCACGAAGTGCCCATGTTCTCTATAACCAGAACAGACAGGGCATGGGCATCTGAGCTTCAAGATCCTTAACAGCACCAATCTTCACCCTGAATTTGGCCCCAATGCAACTGAGTGCCTGGTGGGTTACAGAGACTCTGTTTTTGAAAACTTTCTTTACATGGATGACAACATAGCAAAACAGTGTGTGAGACTTTTGCCTTCAGCCCTGAGCTTGTTCTGGAGATGACTCTAATCTGAGGAGGGAAATTTGCTCCTCCCATTCCCCTGGGTATTTCCTTATTGGGAATTTGGCCTCAGGGGGCTGAGTCATACCCCACTGACTGGAGGTGCCCAAGTTTGGAAGCAGGTCTGCTTGTTCAACTGGGCGATGCTTCCTGTCCCCTGAGGGCAGCCAATATTATCTTCTGCTTTTATTCCTCCTAATTTAGCCTAAGTCAGGGCAAGAATTCTGGGCTGTAAGGGAGGGGGCTTTACTTCTCTTGCATTGTCTGAGTTTGCTCACGCAGCAACCTTCTCTTATTAACTCTGATTTTCTACATGGCATCCTGCTACACCTTGACATCTGCCTCATTGTCAAGGCCTCTCTGGGCTTCGTATGGATACAGGGGGCTTTGCTCCTTGTTGGTATATAGTCAGGAATTTAGCATCCATGACTATCCCTATGCTCAAGCACCTCACTGGTCTTGTCAGGTACTTAGCTATAGAAATGGGAGTGTGGAAGCTTGGAGATGACATGGAATGATGCTGAACCCTGGTACTAAGCTCTGTGTCATTATGAAAGTTTTGACATACACAAAAATCAAGGAATGTAAAATCTGCATGGATGGAAACAAATGAAGTTCTCCCAGCAACACCGATAAATGAAACTTGCACGGGTGAATCAGAAAGGACGCTGTCGACTGTTTCTTGGAAGTGAAATAATGGGCCATAACACAGACCATCTCAAAACTTTCATGGTGACCCATGTTTTGAGGTTTTCCGCCCCCCACTTCCCTCCTAGGCCTGCAACTCTTGCAGCATCTTTGCGGCAAGTCCAGAGGCCTCTGCAATGCCTGGCACTCCACTTCCCCACAGCACCTCTAATTTTAGGTGGTTGTAGCTTCTGGTGGCTCCAAAGCTTCTCTCGTCCTCTGGGGAATTCTGTCTTGGTAGATGCAGCAGAGCGGGTTGATTGGGAGGGGGGACTTTCATCCCCCCCAAGCACACTGTCAGAGACCACCTTTGCCCTTGCACTTTTCATTTTAAAAGCTATTTTGTGTTTCTCCACGCAGGTTTTGAATACCAGCTTCTGAGAGTGCGTGTGTTTGCTTATTCCCAGGAGAATTTATAGGACTTGTACACTTTTGAAAAGCTCTTGCCAAGCTTCTTGGGGTTTTGTTGATGTTTCGGGTAATTTCTGCTTGCACCTCCAAATCCACCCTCTACTCTGCTCTGCCCAGAGAGCCTGATTAGGCTACTTTGCTTCTAGTTTCCAGCTGGGATTGGCTAAGGGGACTGAGCAGGAGATAGGAGGTTGGAAGGGGAGGTAGGGGTATCTACCCCCAACACCCTTCCTGTTGGGCTGAGGGTTGGCAGTGGCCTGGTCCCTCTTGGAAGGCCACAGCTCCTGTTGGGCAGCTCTTTCTCACAGCTCCAGCACTCTTTCCACTGCCCTTTTGGGCCTGGTGGGTAAGGGGGCCCCTCACTGTTGGTAGTTCCAGAGTAATTTACTTCCCTTGTTTTCTCTGCCCAGACTTCTGTAAATAGTCTCTTTCCAAAACTGTCTTCAATTGCCCCATTTGAGTATATACCTATTCCCTCCTAGAAGCTGACTTGGTGCATTTCAATCATTAATATCGAGGATGTACCCCTAAAGGCTTCAAGGTAAATCCTGGAGAAGTTTCCCCGGTGTCCCTCTGATTCGAGGTGGTAGTCTGTCTCCTGAATGGCCTGACTCACGTTAGCTAATGCTGCCTATTTTATCTGATCAAACTTGTCACTGATGTCACGAAGATGCATGTCTCTTACTTCTCGCTTGGGATCACCTGAGCATTGCACCTATAGGTGACGACTCTGGATACAACTCTCAAATTAACCTGGGTATCAGTTGACTCCATCTAGCCAATGAGAATCCCCCTGACCCCTAGTTCCTCAGCCAAGGAAAGCCAAAACCTTAGCAGGGTTTTTGTGAATTACTGTCTCTGAGCTCCTCCTAATTGCGTGCACCTCATTGCCCTTGGTGCAAATCTTCTCATATAATCCATTCATACAAAAGCATAGTGGAGAATTGTAGTAGACAGCTTTTGAAGATGACCCCACATGATCCCTGTCTCCTGGTATCCGTGTCTTTGTGCAGCCCCTAATGCTGTACTCAGTGACTGGCTTTTGATGAGTAGAACAGAGCCAGTGGGATGGGACGTCCCTTTTGAGATTAAGTTATTAAAGTCTGGGACTTCCATCTTGCTGGCACACACTCTGCCTTGCCCTCTTGCTTGCTTGCTCTGCTAAATCAACCTGCCATGTTGGGATCTGCCCTGTGGAGAGGCCCACACGGCAAGAATCTGAGGGTGGCCTCCGATAACAGCTCGAGAAACCGAATCCTGCCAATAACCACATGAGCTTGGAAGTGGACCCAGCCATTGCCTGACACCTTGGTAGCAACATGTATGAAGAGACCCTGGGACAGAGGGTACACGCTGAAATCCCTAAGCCCCAGAAACTATGAGATAATAAATTGCATGCTAAATTTGGAGATAATTTGTTAGGCTGCAATAGATAGCTAATACAGCAGTGTAGATTTTGCCCATGATTCCAATGGGAAGACCAAAGTGGGATTTACATCGCACACTTCACAAAAAATTAACTACCCTGTTTCCCCGAAAATAAGACAGTGTCTTATTTTAAGGTGTGCTCCCAAAGATGTGCTAGGTCTTATTTTCAGGGGGCATCTTATCTTTCCTGTAAGTAGGTCTTATTTTCAGGGGATGTCTTATTTTTGGGGAAACAGGGTAACTAACCAATCCAGCAGGCCTTCTCTGCATCCTCAGCTCTATCAATGATCTTGCTTTCTTTCAATATTATTCTTCAATTTTGCCATGTCTGGCTTCGTTGGATTATTACTGGGTTTTCAATTCTTTCTCTCTTGATTTGGCAGAGAATTTTAGTTCTTTCTTTCTTTCTTTCTTTTTTTTATTAAATCATAGCTGTGTACATGAATTTTAGTTCTTTCTGACTTCTACTCCCAAGTTTGTTGACCAATTCCTCAAGGTATTCAGCAGGGAAAAAATCCTCCCTGTTAACACAAACCACATTTCTTGGGCAGCCGTGCAGTTATAGATATAGAAACTATCTGTTACATCAGTTTCTCAGATTCTTTTTGCATATCTTGCTAGTCAAGATCTTAAAAGCTATAGAAAAGTGCGTGCAAACAAAATTTTAATCTAACAGAGAAAATGCCCTTATGACATTGTTTAAATCAAGCTATCATGTCATATGTGAAGGAGAAGAACGCTCCACTGGAGAAAAGCTTTTTAAATCCTAATGCTTTTGAACATTTTAGCTGGTATGTTAGATAAGAAGGCTGCTATGGAAATATAGTTAGCAACATTGTTTGAAAATATAGGCTAGAAAAGAGCTCAAGAATATGTATCCATTGAACTTGATGAAATAATTTTAGAAGCTGAGGCTGTGAATTCTTTCCAGTAAAATTGGACAGCTCCCATTTTGCAGATTTTGATCTCGTTAGTTTATGCACGCAAACCCTGGGAGGGCTAAGACTTTATTAAATACCTGACATACTCAGCAAGAAAGATAAGTGCATATATTTATATCAGACCTTGAGGACTTGTAGGGCTTAACCTGCCTTGCAAGGTCCAGTGCAAGATAAGTGCATATATTTTTATCATGTGACCTAATAAGTCAGCAACAGTGCAGTTAAATGATTGTAGTAATGGTTTAAAAAAAAAAAAAGAAAACAAAAAAAAAGCAGGCAAACCTCAGAAACAGGGGTTGGATAAAAAGACGTCAGAATGTGGCCATTTCTGATCACTTCACCCAAGTGTGAGCCCTCATCAACTCTCAACTCTCTGGATTCCTGCAAGAACATCCTAGCTATTCCCTCTGACTCAGATCTGTCTCCTTAGGGGGTCTATTTTTAACACAGCACCCAGAATGATACTAAAAAAAAAAAAAGTCACAGCCTTAGTCACAATAACCAAAAGAAGGAAACAACTCAAATGTCCATCAACAGAATGGATAAACAACATGTAGCAGAGTCTATCCATATAATGGAATATTGTTTGGAAATAAAAGGGAATGAAGTACTAGTAGTCAAATTTATTGAGGCAGAAGGTAGAATGGCCCTTGCAAAGGCCTGGAAGGGGCAGGGAATGGGAGTTATTGTTTAATGAGTAGAGAGTTTCAGTTTGCAAAATGAAAAGAATTCTGGAGATGGACGGTGGTAATGGTTACACAAGAGTGCGAATGTACTTAATTCCACTGAATGGTTCACTTCAAAATGGTCAATATTGTTTAAAGAACAAAAATAATGAAGTTCTGATATATATGCCACAACATGGATGAACTTTGAAAACTTTACTCTACATGAAAGAATCCAGGTGCAAAATATGATCTATATTATTCCATTTATATGAAATGTTCGCTATAGGCAAATCTATGGAGATAGAAAGTGGTTGCCTGGGGCTGAGTGGATGGGGGGAAGTTGAGAAAATGGGAAGGGGGGAATGACTGCTAATGGGTACAGAGTTTTGGGGATGATGAAACTGTTCTAAAATAGATGGTGGTGGTGGTTTACTACCCCGAACATACTAAAAACCATTGAATTGTAAACTTTCAGTGGGTAGATTTTATGGTGTATAATTATATTTCAATTAAAATATTTGTATAAATATAAAATAATACTTTTTTTAGAAAAAAAGTCAGGTATGTAAGAAAAACTTGAATTTCTGGAAGTTGTTTTATCAGCCAGGCCCTATCCAGTCTTGAGTGGGCATAAACTCAGTTTGGCTACTGCACATTGAAGAGTAAACTATTCTCAACACCCAGTAACGTACCAGAGCCTTTCCAAAGAGAAATGGTGGTAGAGTCAAATGAGTATGTTATTTCAGGGCATATGGAAAAGACAGTCAGGTCATGACTCTGCTCAAAACCTTCCAGAGGTCTTCCATGTCACTCAGTCCAAACTATGTAGTTCTTCAACTGCCCTACAAGGTCCAGCACACTTGGTCTTCCATTGCTGATGTGTGTGAGCTCACCACTGCCTCCTCCAGCCACACAGCCTTCTTCCTGCACCTCCCACCCCTTAGACCTGCTCCCGCACTGGGGCTTCGCACTTGGTTGGCTGTTCTCTCTGCCTCCAAGGTGCGTCTACCAGATTCCCTCACGGCTTGCTCACTTATGCCTCTTTTCAGTCTTTGCTCAAGTGTCACTTCTTGGCCACTTCCCTGGTCACCCCACATAAAAGTGCATTCCTGACACATGTTCTGTTTTTCTTCCTTCCTTCATTTTTCTCTGTAGCACACCTGATATGATGTATATTTTACTTTATGGTTCGGTGTCTGTCTCCCTGTCCTCATCCCAGAATATAAGCTCTATGACACAGGGATTTCTGTCCATTTTGATCATTGCTGTATCCTCAGTACCTAGAACAGTGTTTGGTACTGAGTAGGTGTTCAATAAATATTTGTGGAATGAATGAATGAAAAGCTACCATGTGTTCAGGAAGTCATTCTGTGTTGCAAAGGAAAATAACAGCTATTAAAGAGATGCAAGTATCCTACAAATAGCGTAGGAAAAATGCTACACAAGTTGCCAAATTGCTTAAAATGTCTCTTTTCAATTAAATTAAATTAAATTAAACTCTTGAGGGGAACTTATACAAATAAGGGCAATCATTCCCTTATTTGTACAGTTTTCCCCTTATTTTTCACTCTACCTCTCAGGCAATTAATTGCCTGGAGAATTGCTAAACATCATTTAATAAGTGAGTCTTTGGGGCGGTGCCTGTGGCTTAAGGAGTAGGACGCCAGCCCCATATACCAGGGGTGGGGGGTTCAAGCCCGGCCCTGGCCAAAAACTGCAAAAGTAAAAAAATAAAGAAAAAGTGAGTCTTTGGTGTTCTTCTCCCAGGAATAGGATATATAGAGCTGCCCACATAAGAAGCACCCAAAGCCCAAGTGAACACCTGCAATTAAAAGTGGCTGAATGGCTGAACACACTAGGGCTTTTATTTGAAGCTGGTTTTCTCTGTTGATAGCATCCTGATGTCTATGTTATGTGTCTTGTGACCTTAGTAGCTGCTCATAAAACTCTGGAGCATAACAGTCTATCCCTTTCAGATTCTCCTACCATGTATTATAGTTTAAATCAAACCCATCACATATCTCCAACTTTGGTGAAAACCTGTCCAATCATTTTTATATGATACTGTAGAACAAATACATAATATTAAATGTATTGATACCAGGGTTCTTTGGTATTCATCTGGGCTCCAGACGACTCCGCGCTCATCAGCAATGCAACTTTTCTTCATCTCTGAAATTGTATCACACTTTACAAAGCTATCAGTATATGTTGAGTATTCCGGGAAAGATCTGTACTTTAATTTCTAGGTTAAAATAAGAATAAGAAAGAATGGGTCTTATGCTTGCAATATATGGAACTGGCAATCCAGAGTTTAAAATAAGGGTGAAAGCTGCGAGGCAATAGCAGGGAAGGGATGGATTTGTATGGGATTCTGGACAAAAGCCCGTTTCTACCCACAGATGGTATTTGGATCCTGTGGATCCTGACCTTGGGAGTCCAGGGCCACAACTGGCACCTATGATTGCTTTAATGAATTGTAAAGAGGCGCCACTTCTGCACAGATAAATTTTAAAAAGTGATTCCTCTGGAGCTGGTGGTGGATGAATATTAAAGGCATTGCTTTCTCTACACTGAGGCTCTTTGGACCAGGGCAAATGACTCATCCAGTGATCAGAGTGAGGACTGGATTTCTATCCGCATTCATCACCTTTGCCAGGAGCCTTTGTGCAATGCACACGCAGCCCAACCGTGCTTGGAGACCCTGAGGGTACCGGTTATTCTTCCTCATTACAAAACTCACCAACACGGACAGCCGAGAGAAGCATTTTAAAATTTAAATGAAATTGAGGTGAGTCGTGCATAATGTATAAGGAATGCCATCCTTGGTGAGAGAGATTGTATGGCACCTATAACATCTACTCAAATCACAGTCTAAAAGCTGTATTTGAGGTTTATTTAACTGACTACTTGGTTCCCTTCTTAGAGAAAGAATTAAATTGTTTAACTGATTGAGGGGCCTGAGTGACATTTCAGTAGAGTTTGAATGTACACATGTATATTCTAAGGATGATTTGGAAATTGACTCTTCTATATGTAAGAGGAGTCAACTTGGTTCGAAATCGTTTTTTTATTCTTATTTGGTTTATTGGTAACTGTGAGCTGATTTATCCCTAAAATAGTTCAAAGCCTTTTCTGTTTCAGCTCTGGGAATAATGTTTTTCTTCTTTTCAGAGATGTAATATTTCTACTAACAGTACAGAAAGATAACAAAGATAAGAACCTTCAGGGCTCTTTGAAGACAAAATGGAATTCTGAATTGGACATTCATTAGACTGAAGGGATAAATCTCTAAATCTGGGTTTTATGATTTTAGGCTTGTTTGTTTAATGGATTTCTTTGCTTAAACTTCAGGTGCCTGCATGATAATTTTGAGGAGCAGAGAGACAGACAAACGGTATTTGATTTATATGTCTTTTCAAAGGCATTTCAAAATTTATTTCAGGTTTGGTTAAGCTTATTTTTCACGCTCTTATTTGAAAAGCAGGAGTGATTGTTTTCTTCTCTCCTCACTTCAAAAAGAGGGAGTGTTTTTTTTCACTTATAAATTCTTTGACCTCAGAGGAAGAAGGGGAGAGGTTTGCTCGAAGGGTTAGCAGTGAAGGTGGGGGGATGGGGAGACACAGGAGCAGGAAGCCACATGGAAGCCTGGGTGGGTTAGGACTGCTGGCTTAACAGGGGGTTATTTCATCTAACTCTTGGTTAGTGTTTTGAGAATTAAGTAAGATAATGGATGTAAAGGGCTTAGACGTTTCCAGTCAATGTTAGCTACTATTGTTATTCTTAGTACTGCACACAAACTTAGTGGACAAATTTGAGGACATATATGCCCAAAGTTAAGGAGGAATAAATGTGTATTTGGCTCAGCAAATTTTTTAGGACTTAGGCTGAGGAAGGTAGAGAGAGCCCTGGGTTGGCTGGCTTGGTGGGAGACTCTTGCATTGTGGTATAGAGCACCCAGGATAGGGGACGAGCTTTTTTTTGAGACAGAGTCTCACTTTGTTGCCCTAGGTAGAGTGCTGAGGCGTCACAGCTCACAGCCTCCAGCTCTTGGGTTTAGGGGATTCTCTTGCCTCAGCCTCCCGAGTAGCTGGGACTACAGGCTATTTTTTGTTGCAGTTTGGCTGGGGCTGGGTTTGAACCCACCACCCTTGGTATATGGGGCCGGCACCCTACTCACTGAGTCACAGGCACTGCCAAGCTTTGTTGTAAGACCTGGGAATTGTCACTTCCACTCAGGCTTCTGGGATAATGGGCTGGAAACTCACACTCTGTCAATGGAGGTGTTTTTATAGTGTTATGTCTACTTGGTTTTTTCATATGACTTTTGTTTTGCTTTTGCAGCTTTGATGGCTTGTGAAGTACAGATGCCCTTAGGCTTGCTCTGAGGTTGCGTCTTAATAAACCCATCATCAGTTGAAAATATCTTAAGTCAAAAGCGGGTTTAATATACCTACTGTACTGAACATCATAGCTTAGCCTGGACTTAAACGCTTACCTTAGAACACTTACACTAGCCTATAGTTGGGTAAAATCATTTAAAACGAGGCCTATTTGAAAATAAAATGTTGAATATCTCATGAAATTTATTGAATACTATCCTGAAAGGGGAAAACAGAATGGTTATATGGATACTTGAAGTATGGTTTCTGCTGACCACGTAGGGTTTTTCACACACCATGGTAAAGATGAAAAATCTTAAGTCCAATCATTGGAATGTTAGTTGGGGACTGTATTTTGTTTCTCATCAAAGCACGTAGACTTACAGTTGCAGACTGTTTCAAATATGGATTACCATGATCATTTTTTTAGGTTGAATTTGATTTTTAAATGATAACCTCTTATTTTGGAATAGTTTAAGACTCATAAGAGTTACAAAAATAGTACAGAGATTTTCTTTACATCTGTCATCTTTCCCTCAATGATATTTTCATAACCCTGTGACATCGTCAAAATTGGGAAATTGATGTTGGCATAATACCATCCCAATTGATTTTCAAGCTTTATTTATTAATTCCTTAATTGATTTAACTGGGGAGTTACCCAGAAGCAGCTACTGCAAACCTTGGAATTTCTGGCTTGAGAAGTTGCAATTAGTCTCTGTGAAAATAGCCCCCAACCTGTATTTCAGAAGTTTTGATGACATATCCTTGTAAGGGGGCCAATGTGATTTGCCTCATCATAGCAACTCTTCCTTGAGAACCCTGCCTGTGGGAAATGAGAATAGATCATACTCAGAATAGGAAGGATATTTTATTTTTTTTTATTTTTTATTTTTTATTTTATTTTATTTTTTTTTATTGTTGGGGATTCATTGAGGGTACAATAAGCCAGGTTACACTGATTGCAATTGTTAGGTAAAGTCCCTCTTGCAATCATGTCTTGACCCCATAAAGTGTGACACACACCAAGGCCCCACCCCCCTCCCTCCTTCCCTCTTTCTGTCCCCCCACATAACCATAATTGTCATTAATTGTCCTCATATCAAAATTGAGTACATAGGATTCATGCTTCTCCATTCTTGTGATGCTTTACTAAGAATAATGTCTTCCACGTCCATCCAGGTTAATACGAAGGATGTGAAGTCTCCATTTTTTTTTAATGGCTGAATAGTATTCCATGGTATACATATACCACAGCTTGTTAATCCATTCCTGGGTTGGTGGGCATGTAGGCTGTTTCCACATTTTGGCGATTGTAAATTGAGCTGCAAGAAACAGTCTAGTACAAGTGTCCTTATGATAAAAGGATTTCTTTCCTTCTGGGTAGATGCCCAGTAATGGGATTGCAGGATCAAATGGGAGGTCTAGCTTGAGTGCTTTGAGGTTTCTCCATACTTCCTTCCAGAAAGGTTGTACTAGTTTGCAGTCCCACCAGCAGTGTAAAAGTGTTCCCTTCTCTCCACATCCAGGCCGGCATCTGCAGTTCTTTATTTGAGCATATACACTACCAAACACAAGGGGGACCCGTTAACCCCATTGAGACCACAGTACCCTAAAGGACCTGCTGGTAATAGAAGAGAACCTCGCAGAAGAAATTGCCTTGGACAAAAAAAGTCAATGTTGGGGAGACTTCTGGACTGAGAAGGAGTAACTTCTGTTTTGCACACAAGGAAAAGAGAGGAGATTTGGGTGGGGGGGGGTGAGTGGGTGGAAAAGACAGGACACAATCTAAGCCACTTAAAGAACAATGGTATTTATTACAAAGGGCAAAGTTGAGAGTAGGGGTCAAAAGAGTTGGGTAATGAGAAGAGTAGCATTTTTGAGCACAGACTATTGATGCTTTCTAGGCATTATCCCCTTTAACCAGCACAACAACATTTTCAACGGCTTTATTTGCTTACTTTTGGTAAGTGGTGATGTTCTTATTTCATAGATGAGGAAACTGGGGCTTAGAGCTACTACAGATGGTCAAAGAAGATTGTGTCTCAAAAGGGTGTGTGGTTAGCTGTACTCCTTGACACCATCTCTCTGGACTGCAATGCAAATGCCTTGCAGTTACAATAAAATCCCCAACTCTTAAGGTCCATCATGAGCCCACCCCAGCCAGCCCCTCTTTTGCACCATCCTCCATCACTGGATGCCACCATTTCTGTCCTTTTTGTTTCTCTACATCTTAGATTTCTTCTCCATGGTTTCCATCTATGTTGCTAAAGAAATAATTCATCTTGCCCTCATCACCTTGAACATCACTTTTCTAACTCTCCTATTAAAGTAAGCTGCACTCATTGAGGGTGGTATATTTTTCTTACAAATATATACCTCACAAATATTGGTATATTTTTCTTACAAATATATACCTTACAAATATATACCTCAGAAATATATATTTCTTACAAATATATACCTCACAATATATAATTACGTAATTGTTTGTATGACTATTTATTTAACATCTATATCTCCCTATGGGATCATAAGCTCCACTTGGACAAAGATCATATTTTTATCACTCTCTGTTGAGTTTCAAGGACTCTACGTAGTGCCTGATACGTAGACAGGTGTTTCATAAATATTTGCTGAATGAATGCATGAACAAACAAATGAATGAACTATGCTTAGGATTTTGACAATTCTGGTTTGGGGATTTTAGTATTGTCTTTCGTTTACTTTCTTAAATAGCCATAACTTTAAAGTTATACTCTTACCTAAGAGTTGAAGCAAAAACTTTGAAATTGGCAACAGAATGAATGGATGTCCACACAATCCAAAGTGACTTGGCATGGCCTTTGTGTTTGCCACAGTGAACTTGACCACAAAGATGCCGTGTGCACTGCCAACCACAACTAGCAATTTCCTCAACTGTGAGCAGTGGTTTCGATCTTAAAAGCAGAAGATATTCTTAGATGCTTATTTTTATCATTGGTTTTATTATAGACTTGCTAAAATGGGCCTGAACCATATGTCCCTCCATCGAGAAAAGTTTGAGTGCTGACGGCATGAAACAAAACACTTGCACAGATATTGAAAAGCCACTTGTTTGACTTTGGAAATCAAGCACTAGTATTTTTTGCAACTCAAAAGAAAAATCTTGGTTTGGAGCAGTACAACGAAAAGTGCAATCAGACAAACAGATGAAAAAAAATTGTTTGTCTCTTCGTTCAAGGTCAGTTTGGAATCACCATGAAAGGGACATGTAATAATAGAAAAGTTGGTGGAGCCCAGATCTGCAGAAAGCATTGAAATTATTTTTGGCCGAAAAGAGGCAGCCAAATTGAAAAAGGTGCTTTATTGAGTGACACCATCAAGTGGGTTCAAAAGACATACTTGAATGATTGGTGGAGAAAACAAGAGGTAGCCATTCCTTTACATTTTAATGAAAGGGGACATAGTGATAACTTGGCTGTTTTGCCATCTTTACAGTAACGCAGTTTATGGAGGCATGCTAATTTGCCAATGCTGAATGCAATAGCAGGCTGGTGAAAGAATTTTCAATAAGATATAATTTTCTTGCATTTCTTGATATTTGCCATTTGGTTTCAGAAGTTTCATGTGTCTGTGTTCCTAAAGTACTCTGACCCTGAGAGAGGATAAACTGAACCTGATATATGAGTTTCGTGCACCTTGATGGAGGCCGAATTTTCCCAAGTGGAAAGATCAATACAACAATGTCTTGCTAAAAATAGTCTTGCAGTGAATTTTTTATCTGTTTTTTCCTGATGGCAAGTAATTTATTCATTCATCAGAACAATTAAACAACAGCTTTAATGATGTTTTTCTTTTTTGAGGTGGGTGTAATTACATGCACGTGGTAAAAATTTAAGCAGCACCAAGGGTGTTTGGTGACAATGAAATCTCTCTTCCAACTGGAAACCATAGTATAGGGCTTTGAGACTCCTTTCAGAGAGAGTCCATCCTATCTGTGCGTATATGCATAGACATGTATTTTCTGTTTTATTAACACAGATGGTAACATACTATACTCTCTTTCTAAACATCAAGACGGAAATCTCATAACAAAATTCGCCATTTTATTTTATCTTGTTTTTCTTTTTTAATTGAGACAGAGTCTTGCTCTGTCACTCAGGCTGGAGTGCAATGGCATGATCATAGCTCAATACAGCCACGAAATCCTAGTCTCAGGCAATCCTTCCTCAGCCTCTCAAATAGCTAAGACTACAGATGTGCACTATCATGCCCAACTGATTAAAAATTTTGTTTTTCTTTGTGGTGGCACCTGTAGCTCAGTGGGTAGGGCGCCGGCCACATGCACTAGGGCTGGTAGGTTCGAACCCAGCCCGGGCCTGCTAAAACAAACAAACAAAAAAATAGCCAGACATTGTGGTGGGCGCCTGTACTACTTGGGAGGCTGAGGCAAGAGAATCGCTTGAGCCCAAGAGTTTGAGGTTGCTGTGAGCTGTGATGCCACAGCACTCTACCAAGGGTGACATAGTAAGACTCTGTCTCAATAAAAAAATTTGTTTTTTTTCTTTGTAGAGATGGAGTTTAAAATGTTGCCCAAGTTGGTTTTGAACTCCTGGCCTCAAGTGATCCTCCAGCCTCAGCCTCCCAAAGTACTGGGATAATCATTTTATAAAGTGTACAATTCTGTAGTATTTAGTACATTCACAGTGTTGTGCTATCGTTGCCTCTGACTAGTTCCAAAACATTGTGTTCTCTTTTTCTATTTGCTGTTCTTTTTCACTTAATAATGCATAATGGGGATTGTTCCATACTCATATACATAGATTCATATCTTCCGTCTTTGTCCTGTGGGTGAGCCTTGTGACACTTGGAGGTGAGCTGCCTAGATATTCCTTTATGATAAAGCTCACTGTCTGGTTTCAAGAAGTAGGGGGCTGAAAGTCTTCACCTGGCAGCTCTTTCAGGGTCTGCTTCAGCTGTTGAGTTGTGGTCACAGCTGGTGACTGAACTATTCTAACATGTTTGTGCTGCCTTCCAGAATGGTGGAGAGGTTGTTAGTTCTACATTGTGCTGTCACGGCTCCTCCTGCCCAATTCTCCCTTTTACTCAGAGAATCTGACAACACATACAGCACCTCATGAACCCAATCTTCTATTGATTGACAATGAGGTTGCTTCCAGTCTTTTGCTACTACAGGGAGTGCTGGATACATAGCTCTGCGTGCATGTCTTTGTACACATGCACAAGAGTATCTGGAGGATAAATTGCTAGAGGTTGCCCTGTGGGTCAATTTAAATTTTGCATTTAAAATTTTGATACACATTTTCTAACCACCCCTTTCAGCATCAGTTTACAGTCCCACCAATCAGGGAAGGGAGAATTGTTTTCTCACACCCTTGTCAACAGAGTGTGTTATCACATTTTAAAAAGTTCCCAATTTTATAGTGAAAAATACTATGCCATAGTAGTTTTAATTTGCTTTTCTGTTATGATGAGTGAGGTTGAATATATTTTCAACTGCTTAAAAATGATGGCAAGGGAATGTAAACATTATTTCACATTAAAACAAGCAGAGTGTATAAACATTTGCACTGGAATTTTAAAAATAAAATATAACGCTTTAAGGGAAATCCCCTACTTGTGCAGAGCTACATGTGCTAAATTCCAGACATCTTTTGCTACGAATTCTCTCTTCTGTGCTATTAAGAAATCTGTGATAGAAAAGTCTGAGGAATCCTGCATATTGGTGTGAGGGAGATTGTCTTAAAGTTCAGGAGAGCAGGTGTCTACCTGCATAAGGAATTTCGTAAGTATAGAATCTGTTAGGTTTAGACATTAATATGTCTTCATTTAAAATGTATAATGAGTTAAAATAATTTTTTGTGTGTCGTCAGGAGTTGGAAATTAGAATGTTTTAATTCATACCATTAGTTATACTGTCAGCCTCAGTGAAATATAGGTTATGCAAGAAATAATTACATTTCCTACTTTCTTGAGTGAGTCTTAGGAGGGACCGGGACAGTAAAGGATGAATTCCCATTTTTTTTTTTTTTTAAGAGACAGAGTCTCATTTTGTCGCCCTCAGTAGAGTGCCATGGCATCACAGCTCACAGTAACCTCCAGCTCTTGGGCTTAGGCGATTCTCTTGCCTCAGCCTCCTGAGTAGCTGGGACTACAGGTGCCCACCACAACGCCTGGCTATTTTTTTTGTTGTTGCAGTTTGGCTGGGGCCCACTGGTCAAAATACACCTTCTAAGCTGTATTTTGAATGAAACCACTTTGAGGGTGAAATACCAGTGGGGAATTTGTCCTACCTGATAGTAGGAGCAAGGTTCAAGGATATGGGGAATGGACACTGTAGAATTCTGAGCTCTGGTCATGGACCAAGACTGATGGAATCGATGGTCTGTATCTGTTCCTTTTGGCTGATGTTTTGAGACTTATTTTACTTCTCTAACTCCCCTAGGAGTAGGAGACTTGGTGAGATGTATTGGTTAGACTATAGGCTAAGCTGCTGTAACAAAGAACCCTTAAATGTAATAATTAAAGTTATTTCCCTCCCATGTTACAGTCCAGGTGGATCCAGGGTTGGTAGACAGCTTGGTTTCACGAACCCATCTTGAGTCTTGGGGCCCTTCTGTCTTAATTCTTGGCCATGTCCTGGAGTTTTGCCTTTATTCATGTGTATTTATTCAGCTTCAGCTGACTCATCAGCACTACATTCATTTCACCTTTCCAATTTATAGGAAAGGTGAAAGAGAGCAATTTCCCTTTTTAGGTGAATGTTGAAAATGCTGATATATCACTTGAATTCACATGGTGTGTGTGAGAATTTAGTCACAGGGGAAGCTGAGATGTGAGAATCCAGTCAGGTGGCCACATGCCCTGCTGAAACCCCATGGGGGAGTATAATAAAAGGAAGAAGAGGGGGCAGATGTTGAAGGTCAATTATCTATCTCTGCCACGTGGACTCAGAACCTGGCAGAATTATCATTCAGGAAAGGCAATAATTCTACATCTGTCTTCAGTCATATCTATTCCCAGCATCCTGAACTGGTACCAGGAGTGGACAAAATAGTGGGGGAAAGGAGGAAGCACCACTTTATTCTTTGATTCTTCAAGTAGGCCTCCTTTCTTTCCTGAAGAACCTGGCATCAAAGATACTCAGTTATGTAACTTGGAAGCCATTCAGTCATTCAACAGATAATTACTAGACCACCTACTGTGCTCCAGGCATTGTCTAAATGCTTGGTGCAGAGAGGTTCCCATGGAGCTGTCTGGAGAGTGGAACACGTAGATGTTAAACAAAGAACTCCACAGACAGATGTACAATGACAAAATAGGATAAGTGCCATGAAGGAAAGAGTAGAGGATTCTGTGGAAGAATGTGAAATATGGAATTAATTCATAGTAGACATTGGAAGAGGTCTTGGAGGAAGTAGTATTTAAGCTGAGACCTAACAAGATGGATGACAGAAGGGAAAGAGTTGTCTAGGTAGAATTTATTAGTCAGTTTGGGCTGTTATAACAAAATACCTTTGACTGGGTGGCTTATAAATAACATATGTTTATTTCTCACAGGTCTAGGGGCTGGAAAGTCCAAACTCAAGGCATCAACAAATTCATATCTTGTGAGGGCCTGCTTCCTAGATGGCTGATTTTTTCACTTTATCCTCATATTCAAGCTCTCTGGAGTCTCTTTCATAGGGCACTAATCCCATCCATGAGGGGTTCACCCTGATGCCTCACCCCACCTCACAAAGGCCCACGTCCTTATGTCTTCACCTTGGGGATTAGGATTTCAACACATGAATTTTAAGGCAACATAGACCACAATGTAGAGGGGTTAGAATAGCAAATGAAGGGTAAAAAAGTGAATTATGTGGCTGGAGTGAGAGGCAGGGAAAGGTCTTCTATATACTTGTAGGCCTATATGTATCAGATAGTTATTGCTGCATATCAAAGTCCCCTCAAAATGTAGTGGCTTAACATGACAGTCATTTATCAGTTCATGATTTTGCAGGTTGGAAATTTAGGCTAGACTCAGCTGGGAGGTTTTCGCATTCTGGGCTGAGCTCCCTTATGCACCTGCAGGTAGCTATGAGTCAGCAGGCGCTTCTGCTTTTGGGAGTGGGTTGGCTGTTGCCTAGAGCAGCTTGGCTCTCCTTGTGTGGTCTCTTATCTCCATCAGCCTTGCTTGGGCAGACTTGTTCACACAGGGACACGGTTCTAAGGGAAAATGGCTGCATGCAAGGCCTCTCTGGGAATTATGCTTGGAACTCAGCACTATGAAATTTCTGCCACTGTTTCTTGGCCAAAGCAAGTCACACAGAGAGCCTAGATTCTAGGGATGAGGAAATAGATTCCAACTCTTGATGAGAGGAGCTGCCAAATCACACTGTAAAGGGCAGGATCCAGGGAGGGGTGACTGATTAAATGGTACCAAGTTGAACATTTAAACAAAAATTTGAATGGGCATTTATTTATTACCATGCATATTATGGAAAAACATTTTTGCAGCCAAGTAAGGAATCTATGTGAGTAGAAGTCACAGGGGATTCTTAAGCAGGATCTAGCAATAAGTGGGCATGTGGCCAAAATCATGTGTATTTCACAGTGGTGGAAATGTCCAAGCGTTTATGTCTTACCTTGCTGTCCTTGTGAGCTCTGTGGATGCAAGGTCTGTGGTGTCTTTTCCCTGGGCTACCAACTCAACCCTCTTGGTTGGAAACAAGAATTGAAAGCTCCATATTTTCAGCACTTCCAGGTTTCCCATGAGGTGCTGCCGAGGGGGTTTTGCACAGACAGCTTAGCTTGTTTGGAGCTGCGAAGCTAATACCATCACCACAAGCTGAGCTGTGAAGAATCCCAGACTTGTCTAAATTATAATTTGTTTGTTGGTCCTTAAGGGGGGTCTGGAAAGCCTGTTCCAAATTCTCTCTCACAACACACAAGCATATTTACCCAAACTAGCATTTCCCTTCTGAGCATTTTTTAATGGCAGTATTTTGCCAAGTATTGCATGCTGAGTGTTAAGCTATTGTCTCTGAATTAATCCATCCATCTCGATTCTGCTCTGTGATGCTGAGACTGGGGCTCCATGAACCACCTTTCTCCTGTGCCAGCTGCGGACTCTGTCACTAGGGAAACTGGAAGGAAGGAGAAAGGGGAGAGGATGTTGTCCTGCTTATTTACTTAGTGTTCTGATCAGCAACACTCCAGCGACTGATTCTTTACTCTGGCAGGGGTAGTTGATTATAGAAGCAACTGTCCCAGTTTCCAGTTTCTTACACCAACTGTGTTCCTAGAACCAGACTCAGGAGCCCCCTCAGAGAGGCCAGCATTATCAGGGCACTGTCCTCTCTTCATAGGTCTGAGTCCCCAAGTGCCCAGGGGTTCTCCTTCCAACCTCTGGGTTGTAAGAACCCCATGTTCTTCTTTGTGCTTTGGACAGTTACTGTCTCTGTGTTAACGCAAATGTTCCCCTTTTACATTCTTAATCTCCACTACTGTTTAAAAAATTCTGATAAACTCATGCAGTTCCAATTTTCTTGCCCAAATCTTGCTATATATGGTATATAAGATTATTTTTAAATGGTACCAAGTTGAATATTTAAACAAAAATTTGAATGGGCATTTATTTAATATCAGTGCATATTATGGAAAAATATGACGATTATACCAAACTCATTGAAGATTATTGCTTATTATTTAAAAGAACATATAACTTAGTTCATTATTTATTTATTTTTTAAATATTAAGCATGATCTTCAATGAGTTTTTGGTGTATCAGAGCACAATATTATGCAAATAGAACAAGTGGGGGATGGTGGGTATGTAAATGAAATTTTATAAGCACTCAAGATATGTCCAATAAAAGAGTCCTTTTAGCATGAAAATCATCTTGATTCCAAAGAAGAATCTAGATATAGGGAAGATTAGAAAAGCCATGAAGTCTGATTTCCTATATTTCTTTACATTCCCAGGTCCATGTGTGATGTCACCAGGGTTCCATGGGTAGAAGCCAAACCTGGCATTTCCCCAGTACCTGAACTCCAGTCAACATCTGACTATTTGTTGGATTTGGAGGATGAGCTTTATATATGCAGATCAGCCAATAGTTGAGAGAGATGGCTGCCATTTTGAAAGTCATTCCCTTAGTTATGTAGACGAAGCTGTATGAAAGAAACCAGTGGAGTCAGTGGAGCTGAGGGTGAAGAGCCCTGTGTTCCACTATTGGTACATTGCTGATTCTGAGTTTCTTTTCTGGGGACAGTCTGAAGGTCAAATACCAGACCTGTGAAGGCTGTGTAGCAAGGCCAGTGGAGGGTGGGTGGAGGTGAGGGGGCGAAGTGGGGTGGGGCTTGGAGAGGCTGGAAGGGCTCCTCAAATGTTTTACGTGTAGCTGACAAGGCACAACCCGTAATTACATCCTGTTCTGAGAAATCTAATGCCATCTTTTCTTGCTTTAGTGTCAGGGCGTTGAGGTAGTTATTTTTGTTCCAAGCAACTCCAGATGGGAGAAAGTCAACCCACACAGCCTGGAGAGGATACTAATCCTTCAAATAAGAGACTTCACAAGAAGCTACAGAGCTGTCCAGGCCTAATGAGGTTACCCCAATGGAAACTGTGCACTTGAAATGTGACTTCTGGATTATGTGCAAATGAATAGAAAAGCAGCACAGGCCACTAAGAGGAGGCTGGCTTCCAGGAACTGTCTCTGGAAGCAGTTCAGCAGAGGCAAACTGGCCGATGGGTCCTGCCATGACTGACACTCACTGTCATGGGCTTTAATTTTACCTCACTTCTGAGAAAAAAGTTTACATAGGTGAGGAAAGGAAGGGGGTATGAAGGTGAAAAGGAAGGGGGTATGAAGAACAATTTCCCTTATACCTGAATGTGACAGCAAAAATTTTTGAATTTATACATTCAGTCCTTCACAGAGCCTTAATCTTTGGAGAGATTCTGATGTGCTCAAATTTTCTGGTTGAATGTTTTCCTTTAGGAATAGAGGTTGGGAGTTAAAGGCAAAAGCAATTCAGAACCACAATTTTTCTAAGATAGCTAATGGTCCCACTTGAAATGATCAATATGATATAGAAAAAAATGATACTTTGGTTTCCACACTGATTTTAATCTTTTTGAAATTTTTTCTACACAGTGTCTTAAAAAGGACCACATTTGCTATGTATTGATAGATCTTCTGGAATATCTCTTCATCAAAAGTTCTTTTAAAACATTATTTTCTTAATCACTAAAGTTTGCAAAGTGTAAGAATGAAAGAAATCAAGGCAACTTTCTTTTTCTTGATTTCTGAATTATTTTTGACTTGTTCCTTTTCACTGCACTGTATCTAAGCAGTTCCCAAGTCCCATACCCTGGGGCCAGTCATTCAACAGATATTTATTGAGCACTCAGTATGTGCAACCTTCTCCCTCAACTTGGGGATTTTTATCTTCTGAGTTTTCATTCAGTGCTTTTTACTGTGGGTCCTTAGCATCTTGTGACCTGAGATATCTGCCATTGGTACAGGAGGTGTTCTGACATCTTTGGCGTCAAACATATCACTTAGATTATTGCCTCTCCTGTGTCCAAGCATAGAAATGATCATTATCAGGTATACATATATCCATCCATTTAAATAAGGAAATAAATTTAATTTTCATGGGTGGGGCCTTGGTGTGTGTCACACTTTATGGGGGCAAGACATGATTGCAAGAGGGACTTTACCTAACAGTTGCAATCCGTGTAACCTGGCTTATTGTACCCTCAATGAATCCCCAACAATAAAAAAAAAAAAATATGACCGGGTGAACCTGTAATTTATGCCCAGTAATTATGATAAGAAGTTAGAATATAAAATTTAAAATGACACTTATAAGCATCTCCTTGAAGTAATAAATTATCAATATTTTTAAATTTGCAAACACTCTGCATTAAAAAAATGCATATGTTTTAATTTAAACTTTTAGACTGGTTTATCAAATATTAAAACAAAGAAATGTTACTATATTTAAGTCATTTATCTATTTGTTAATGCAATATGCATTTATTGATACCACGAAGTGGTGTTAGGTATTTTGCTTGGCATAGGAGAATAAAAATGAATTCAAATCTCTATAGTCACAATGCAAGTGTCAGCACCCTAGGAAGGGGCTTGTCAGGTGAAGGCAGACAGGAAGTTTGCGGCAGCAGGTGTGGTGTGCACAAGGGTTTGGAGAAATAAAAATGTGATAATTCTTGGAAACTACAAAAAAAAAAAATAAAGCTGGGGGCATCACCGTACCAGATTTTAGGCTGTTCTATAAAGCCATAGTGGTCAAGACAGCCTGGTACTGGCACAAAAATAGAGACATAGACACTTGGAATTGAATAGAAACCAGGAAATGAAACTAACATCTTACATCCACCTAATCTTCGATAAACCAAACAAGAACATACCTTGGGGGAAAGACTCCCTATTCAGTAAATGGTGTTGGGAGAACTGGATATCCACATGTAAAAGACTGAAACTGGACCCACACCATTCCCCACTCACAAAAAAATTGATTCAAGATGGATAAAGGACTTAAATTTAAGGCATGAAACAATAAAAATACTCAAAGAAGGCATAGGAAAAACACTGAAAGATATTGGCCTAAAAAAAGCAACAATCCCATATATCAATGGGCAAGAGACATGAATAGAACCTTCTCTAAAGAAGACAGACGAATGGCTACCAAACATATGAAAAAATGCTCTTCATCCCTATCTATTAGAGAAATGCAAATCAAAACCACCCTGAGATACCATCTAACCCCAGGGAGAATGGCCCACATCACATAATCTCAAAACTGCACATGCTGGCATGGATGTGGAGGGAAGGGAACACTTTTACACTGCTGGTGAGACTGGAAACTAGTACAACCTTTCTGGAAGGAAGTATGGAGAAACCTCAAAGCACTCAAGCTAGACCTCCCATTTGATCCTACAATCCCATTACTGGGCATCTACCCAGAAGGAAAAAAATCCTTTTATCTTTTTTATTTATTTATTTATTTATTTATTTTGTTTTTATTGCTGGGGATTCATTGAGGGTACAATAAGCCAGTTACACTGATTACAATTGTTAGGTAAAGTCCCTCTTGCAATCATGTCTTGCCCCATAAAGTGTGACACACACTAAGGCCCCACCCCCTCCCTCCATCCCTCTTTCTGCTTCCCCCCCATAACCTTGTCATTAATTGTCCTCATATCAAGATTGAGTACATAGGATTCATGCTTCTCCATTCTTGTGATGCTTTACTAAGAATAATGTCTTCCACTTCCATCCAGGTTAATACGAAGGATGTAAAGTCTCCATATTTTTTAATGGCTGAATAGTATTCCATGGTATACATATACCACAGCTTGTTAATCCATTCCTGGGTTGATGGGCATTTAGGCTGTTTCCACATTTTGGCGATTGTAAATTGAGCTGCAATAAACAGTCTAGTACAAGTGTCCTTATGATAAAAGGATTTTTTTCCTTCTGGGTAGATGCCCAGTAATGGGATTGCAGGATCGAATGGGAGGTCTAGGTTGAGTGCTTTGAGGTTTCTCCATACTTCCTTCCAGAAGGGTTGTACTAGTTTGCAGTCCCACCAGCAGTGTAAAAGTGTTCCCTTCTCTCCACATCCACGCCAGCATCTGCAGTTTTGAGATTTTGTGATGTGGGCCATTCTCACTGGGGTTAGATGATATCTCAGGGATGTTTTGATTTGCATTTCTCTAATATATAGACATGATGAACATTTTTTTTTTTTTTTGTAGAGACAGAGTCTCACTGTACCGCCCTCGGTAGAGTGCCATGGCGTCACATGGCTCACAGCAACCTCTAAACCTGGGCTTATGCGATTCTCTTGCCTCAGCCTCCCGAGCAGCTGGGACTACAGGCGCCCGCCACAACGCCCGGCTATTTTTTTCTTGCAGTTTGGCCGGGGCTGGGTTTGAACCCGCCACCCTCGGCATATGGGGCCAGCGCCCTACTCACTGAGCCACAGGCGCCGCCCAGCCACAGGCACCGCCCAATGATGAACATTTTTTCATGTGTTTGTTAGCCATTCGTCTGTCGTCTTTAGAGAAAGTTCTATTCATGTCTTTCGCCCATTGATATAAGGGATTGTTGGCTTTTTTCATGTGGATTAATTTGAGTTCTCTATAAATCCTAGTTATCAAGCTTTTGTCTGATTGAAAATATGCAAATATCCTTTCCCATTGTGTGGGTTGTCTCTTTGCTTTGGTTATTGTGTCCTTAGCTGTACAGAAGCTTTTCAGTTTAATGAAGTCCCATTTGTTTATTTTTGTTGTTGTTGCAATTGCCATGGCAGTCTTCTTCATCAAGTCTTCCCCCAGGCCAATATCTTCCAGTGTTTTTCCTATGCTTTCTTTGAAGATTTTTATTGTTTCATGCCTTAAATTTAAGTCCTTTATCCATCTTGAGTCAATTTTTGTGAGTGGGGAAAGGTGTGGGTCCAGTTTCAGTCTTTTACATGTAGACATCCAGTTCTCCCAACACCATTTATTGAATAGGGAGTCTTTCCCCCAAGGTAAGTTCTTGTTTGGTTTATCGAAGATTAGGTGGTTGTAAGATGTTAGTTTCATTTCTTGGTGTTCAATTCGATTCCAAGAGTCTATGTCTCTGTTTTTGTGCCAGTACCATGCTGTCTTGAGCACTATGGCTTTGTAGTACAGACTAAAATCTGGTATGCTGATGCCCCCAGCTTTATTTTTGTTACTAAGAACTGCCTTAGCTATACGGGGTTTTTTCCGGTTCCATACAAAACGCAGAATCATTTTTTCCAAATCTTGAAAGTACGATGTAGGTACTTTGATAGGAATGGCATTGAATAGGTAGATTGCTTTGGGAAGTATAGACATTTTAACAATGTTGATTCTTCCCATCCATGAACATGGTATGTTCTTCCATTTGTTAATGTCCTCTGCTATTTCCTTTCTGAGGAGTTCATAGTTTTCTTTATAGAGGTCCTTCACCTCCTTCGTTAGGTATATTCCTAGGTATTTCATTTTCTTTGAAACTATGGTGAAGGGAGTTGTGTCCTTAATTAGCTTCTCATCTTGACTGTTATTGGTGTATACAAAGGCTACTGACTTGTGGACATTGATTTTATATCCTGAAACATTACTGTATTTTTTGATGACTTCTTGGAGTCTTGTGGTTGAGTCTTTGGGGTTCTCTAAGTATAAGATCATGTCGTCAGCAAAGAGGGAGAGTTTGACCTCCTCTGCTCCCATTTGGATTCCCTTTATTTCTTGTCTTGCCTAATTGTATTGGCTAGAACTTCCAGCACTACGTTGAATAGTAAAGGTGACAGAGGACAACCTTGTCTGGTTCCAGTTCTAAGAGGAAAAGCTTTCAGTTTTACTCCATTCAGTAAAATATTGGCTGTGGGTTTGTCATAGATAGCTTCAATCAGTTTTAGAAATGTACCACCTATGCCTATACTCTTCAGTGTTCTAATTAGAAAAGGATGCTGGATTTTATCAAATGCTTTTTCTGCATCTATTGAGAGGATCATGTGATCTTTATTTTTGCCTCTGTTAATATGGTGGATAACGTTTATGGACTTGCGTATGTTAAACCAGCCTTGCATCCCTGGGATGAAGCCTACTTGATCATGATGAATGACTTTTTTGATGATAAGCTGTAATCTATTGGCTAGGATTTTGTTGAGAATTTTTCCATCTATATTCATGAGTGAGATTGGTCTGAAATTCTCCTTTTTGTTTGGGTCTTTTCCTGGTTTTGGTATCAGGGTGATGTTTGCTTCATAGAACGTGTTGGGGAAGATTCCTTCTTCCTCATTTTTTTGGAATAATTTCTGCAGTACAGGAATAAGCTCTTCCTTGAAGGTTTGATAGAATTCTGGTGTGAAGCCATCTGGACCAGGGCATTTTTTAGTTGGAAGCTTTTTTATTGTTTCTTTGATCTCAGTGCTTGAAATTGGTCTGTTCAGGAGGTCTATTTCTTCCTGGCTAAGTCTAGGGAGAGGGTGTGATTCCAAATATTGATCCATTTCCTTCACATTGTCAAATTTCTGGGCATAGAGTTTCTGGTAGTATTCAGAGATGATCTCTTGTATCTCTGTGGGATCAGTTGTTATTTCCCCTTTATCGTTTCTGATTGAGGTTACTAGAGATTTTACTTTTCTATTTCTCGTTAGTCTGGCCAATGGTTTATCTATTTTATTTATTTTTTCAAAAAACCAACTCCTTGTTTCATTAATTTTCTGAATGATTCTTTTGTTTTCAATTTCATTGATCTCTGATTTGATTTTGGATAGTTCTTTTCTTCTACTGAGTTTAGGCTTAGATTGTTCTTCTTTTTCCAATTCCATAAGATCTCTTGTGAGATTGTTGATGTGCTCTGTTTCTGTTTTTCCAATGTAGGCATCTAAAGCGATGAATTTTCCTCTCAAAACTGCTTTTGCAGTATCCCACAGGTTTTGGTAGCTTGTGTCTTCATTGTTGTTATGCTCAAGGAAGTTAATGATTTCCTGTTTTATTTCTTCCTGCACCCATCTGTTATTCAACAGAAGATTGTTTAATTTCCATGCCTTTGGGTGGGGTCGAGCATTTTTGTTAGAGTTGAGTTCCACCTTTAGTGCCTTATGGTCTGAAAAGATACAAGGTAAAATTTCAATTCTTTTGATTCTGTTGATATTTGTTTTGTGTCCCAGGATATGATCAATTTTGGAGATTGTTCCATGGGGTGATGAGAAGAATGTATATTCTTTGTCTTTGGAGTGGAGTGTTCTATATGCGTCTATCAAGCACAGTTGTTCTAGGGTCTCATTTAAATCTCTTATATCTTTGTTTAATTTCTGTTTAGAGGATCTGTCCAGCTCTGTAAGAGGAGTGTTAAGGTCCCCTGTTATGATGGTATTATCAGATATCATATTGCTCAGACTGAGTAAGGTCTGCTTCAAGAATCTGGGAGCATTTAAATTGGGTGCATAAATATTTAGAATTGAAATGTCTTCTTGTTGTAGTTTTCCCTTAACCAATATAAAGTGACCATCTTTGTCTTTTTTGACTTTAGTTTCTTTAAATCCACATGTTTCTGAAAATAAGATTGCAACTCCCCTTTTCTTCTGAATTCCATTTGCCTGAAAAATTGTCTTCCAACCCTTGACTCGGAGCTTTAATTTGTCTTTTGAAGCCAGGTGTGTTTCTTGCAGACAGCAAATGGATGGCTTGTGTTTTTTAATCCAGTCAGCCAATCTATGTCTCTTCAGTGGGGAATTCAAGCCATTAACATTTATGGAGATAATTGGTAAGTGTGGTAGTATTCTATTCGTCTTATTTGGTGAGAGTCCATTGCTTAGTTTTATCTTTTTCATCAGTGTGGAGGTTAGGTTCTGTCCTTTGATTTCTGAGTTCTTACTTTGCTGCTGATCCATTGTGGTGGTCAGTGTGCAGAACAGGTTGAAGTATTTCCTGTGGAGCCGGTCTTGTTGTGGCGAATTTCCTCAATGTTTGTATATCCGTAAATGATTTGATTTCTCCATCAATTTTGAAGCTTAGCTTAGCAGGGTACAGAATTCTGGGCTGGAAATTGTTCTGTTTAAGTAGATTAAAGGTAGATGACCATTGTCTTCTTCCTTGGAAAGTTTCATTAGAGAAGTCTGCGGTCACTCTGATGGATTTGCCCCTGTAGGTCAACTGGCGCTTACTCCTGGCAGCTTGCAGAATCTTTTCTTTTGTCTTGACTTTGGACAGGTTCATCACAATGTGTCTTGGAGAAGCTCGGTTAGAGTTGAGGTGACCTGGGGTCCGATATCCCTCTGAAAGCAGTGTGTCAGAATCTTTGGTGATGTTTGGAAATTTTCTTTTATAATATTCTCTAGTATGGCTTCCATTCCTCTGGGGCATTCTTCTTCCCCTTCTGGGATTCCTATAACTCGTATGTTGGAACGCTTCATAAAGTCCCATAATTCTGACAGTGAACGTTCTGCTTTCTCTCTCTTCTTTTCTGCCTCTTTTACTATCTGACTTATCTCAAAAACTTTGCCTTCTACCTCTGAAATTCTTTCTTCTGCATGGTCTAACCTGTTGCTGATACTTTCCATTGCATCTTTAAGTTCCCTGATTGACTGTTTCATTTCCTTCAGCTCTGCTATATCCTTTTTATATTCTTCATATCGTTCATCTCTGATTTGATTCTGTTTTTGGATTTCCTTTTGGTTATTTTCCACTTTATTAGCAGTTTCCTTTATTGTTTCCATCATTTCTTTCAGTGTTTTCAACATGTGTATTCTAAATTCCCTTTCTGTCATTCCTAACATTTCTGTATAGGTGGAATCCTCTGCAGTAGTTACCTCATGGTCCCTTGGCGGGGTTGTTCTGGACTGGTTCTTTATGTTGCCTGGAGTTTTCTGCTGATTCTTCCTCATGAGTGATTTCTTTTATCTGTTTCCTTGCCCTAATTTTCCTTTCACTTCCTCTTGGTCTTTACGTTCTTGTGCCTGTGGACTAAGGGTTACAGGACCAGAAGGGTGAGAAGGTTGAGGAGCAAGAAAGGGATGAAAGAAAGGAGGACCGAGTGATAAGAAAAAAAAGAAAGATAGAGAAAGGAGAGGGCATGGGGATAAGGAATATTGACAAAAAGAAGAGAGGTACAGAAAGAGGGAGACAGGGCAATATAGGTGTACAGTAGGGTACTTTGATACAACCTTAAAAAGCCCACCTTCTGGGGGTGCCCAGTTGGGTGGTTCCCTTGAGGTCAGCAGCTCTTTGCTAACCTGATGAGACACAGTACCCCACCTCCACCAAGTAGAGAGGAAAGACAAAAATGCTATAAATCAAACCAAAACAAGCAAACAGAAAACTTTACGGGGATACAATTGGGTGAAAAACCAAATGATAGGGGTAGAAACACTAGCAAAAATGAAGTTGTAGTTATTAAAAAAGGCAGCAATGGGAAATTATAATTAAACTAGAAAAATTGAGAAAGAAAAAGGGATCTGTATGGAAAAGATTGAAATTAAAAAACAAAAGAACATCAACAACGTCAAAATAAACAAACAAACAAAAAAAACCCAAACAAACAAAAAAAAAAGAAAAAAATACACAACCAAAAACAAAGCAGTTTGTATATGTTATTGAATATTGTCTGGGCACCACGTGGTCTTCTGGGGTATGAGATGTTAGTCACAGTTCTGATACGACTGGAGGCTGCTGATTTCTTAAACCCCAGCAGGTAGACACCTTAAATCTCTCTTCAGCCCACTTAAAAGGCACTTTGAACTTGTAAACTTGCTGAGCAGAAGCTTTCCCAGCTTTCTCGCTGGAATCACTGCTGAAGTGGCTATCCACTTACCCAGTGTGCCAAAACCGGTCTCACTCTTCCCCTGAGGGTTAGGGCTGCAAGGCGGCTCAGACCCCACCCTTAGGCTACTTGGTTGCTGGGTTACAAGCTCCCACCCGATTCTAGCTCTGCGACCCTGAGGGTGGAGCTTGCCGGGGCAGATCACTGGCAATGGTTCTGTGTGACCCACCGCCAAACACTATTAGCTCCGTCTGGCTCAGCGGCTCAGACTGGGGCCCTAGACAACGGCCAAAGTTCTCCGCACTCCCGCTCAGGCCTTCCCCAGGGCAGTTCAACTCAGTGCCAAGTCCAAGGACATCAAAACAGTTCACAGGTAAGGCCTTTCTGGTTTGCAGTCTTGCTGCTACTGAACTTACAGTTGTGGGCGGGTTTAGACAGATTGAACACACACGACCACTTGCCGGTTTTCCACTGTTTTAGTCCTCCTCTTGGGGTCCAGAAGTCTCTCGCTGACTCCCTGTATCCTCATAGGAGTGATGCTAGGCAGTTCCCACCAGCCAGAGATGCCTGGAGTCCTCAAAATCCTTTTATCTTAAGTACACTTGTACTAGACTATTTATTGCAGCTCAATTTACAATCGCCAAAATGTGGAAACAGCCTAAATGCCCACCAACACAGGAATGAATTAACAAGCTGTGGTATATGTATACCATGGAATACTATTCAGTCATTTAAAAAATGGAGACTTTACATCCTTCATATTAACCTGGATGGAAGTGAAAGATATTATTCTTCATAAAGCATCACAATAATGGAGAAGCATGAATCCTATGTACTCAATTTTGATATGAGGACAATTAATGACAATTAAGGTCACAGTGGTGGTTGGGGAAGGGGAGAGCAGAGAGAGAGAAGGAGGGAGGGGAGTGGGGTCCTGGTGTGTGCCACACCTTTTGAGGGCAAGACAGGATTGCAAGAGGGACTTTACCTAACAAATGCAATCAGTCAACCTGGCTTATTGTACCCTCAATGAATCCCCAACAATAAAAAAAAGAAAAAGAAAAAAGAAAAGAAAAGTTGTGTTCAACATTATAGCCCAGATTTACAAAAAAAAAATACTACTTATTCAAATCAAAAGATGTTTATTACAAACCTATTGTATTACACAATTAAATCTGACATGTACAATTTCAAATCAAAAGTGTATTTTATTATATCTCAAACAAGAAGTACAATCAATCAAAGTATGCACCTAAACTATCCACACAGTTTTGTCATCTCAAGTGTATCTTGTTTATGCCAGCAGCAGAGATGCTTGAAGAGCCAGTAGTGATGAAATTACAAAAGGTATTTTCCACAGCTTGTTGAGAATGGAATATTTTTCCTCACAAGAAGTGGTTGCAGGCCTGGAAGGACTGGTAGTCAGTTGATGGAAGGTGTAGTGAATACGATGGATGACAGAGTTTCCAAGTCCAGCCTCTATAGTTTGAGCAGATTGTTTGTGCAGCATGTGTTTGAGCATTACCTTACAAGAGGATTGGCCTGTCTCTACTGACCAATCTTGGCAGCTTAATCACAAGCATACTCATCATTTATCCTACGGGTTGCAGTAGACATCCCCTGTAATCAACTGACCAGGTTTCATGAAGCTGAAGTGGACTATACCAGTGCTAGATCATCAAACAGACACCATTAGCTTGTTTTAATGAGTATTCTGTTTTGGACTGTGTTTCAGCACTTAATCTCTCTCTGATTATTGTGATGAATGCTTTCAATTGTCAAAAGAATCAATTTTTTATCACACATAACAATATGGTGTAAAAATAGTTCACTTTTATGTCATGACAACAAAGAAAGGCAAAGTTGGAGATAATTTCTCTTCTGATGCTCATTTAATTAATGAGGCATGCATCTATCTAGCTTCTTTACCTTGCCAATTGTTTAAAATGGTCCAATAATGTTGAAATAGTAGCATAAAATGTTGTTGGGAACTCATGCATAAGTTGAGATCAATTCTCTTCTACTACAGCTTTCAGCTCATCATTATACATTTTGGTCTCAGGTTGCCCATGTGGTTCATTTTTATGATTAAAATAACCAGAATGGAACTTCTCAAACTGTGTGTTCTCAAACTTCTTGATATACTGTGTGTTCATTAGTCACATCCTTTCCAGATATTGTTGATATTTGGAGCTATTGTGCTGCACCGGTTCTCCACAGTGGAACTCATATTAGAAAATATGAAATTTTGTCTTATTCCATGGTCTTGCAAAAATTGCTCTAAAATTTTTTTGTAAGATAATCACAAGCCAAAATATGTGTTTGAAAGAATGAGGATGTACCTTCACAATAAAAATAAAACAATAAGTGTGAAAGTAGGATGTCCGAGATATCAACTGTCAAACTTAGTACTTCACAAAATCAGACATTTTATACTTAATAACCTAATCCATACAAAAGGTAATGATAAATTCTGTAGTGACACAGACTTCAGGTTCAAATATTATACCATTTACGGGGTACATCCTAATACTAAATTTTTGTAAGTCTTAATTTTATTTTTGAAATTAGATTATTAATCCCCATTTGTTAATTTCGAGATTTAAATCTCTTAGCACTGAACCCAGCAGAGGTAGTTACAAAATAAACATTAGCACCTGTGATAGGTAATACTTACTGCTCAGCTATGTCCAAAAATAAAATAACATGAAAGACTTTTTAGTAAGGATTTCATTAATGATTTGTGGAAAGTCTTCTAAATATATTGCTAGGTTAAATAAAGAACAAGTGAATGAAAAAACAAAAAATTTAATTTTCATTTATTAAGCACACAATGTGCCAGGTATGATTGTGTTTACCCTGCAAAGATGACACAGACTCTGCCACTCAAAATTGGATTTGGATATCAAGGCTGGTGATGCTACCTGTGCACCAAGAGGTAGGAAAATGTTTATCACTCATATGCTGAGACTTTCCCGGGACAGTAATAGACTCCCAAGCAGGTCCAAAAAGAGCTTCAGAGGATAGGGAAAGAAGACTCCCTTAGAATTTAGGAGGGCCAGAGGGTGGGAATGGGGTGAGGGTCTTATGTGATAGGTAGGGTTTGTGTAGCATGAACTTCCTGTTGGTGCCAAAAACATCAGGGTTTCTTATCAGCCTGCCCCTAAGTGGGGTGGAGGAGGAAGAGAGAACTTCTGATAGTTAATAGTTAAACATCAAAAATGGAGATCAACTGTCCCCCCCACCCCCATTTTTTTTTACTTTGGTAAAATACACATAACAAAGTCTATGGTCTTAACTATTTTTTTTTTTTTTTTTTTGTAGAGACAGAGTCTCACTTTATGGCCCTCGGTAGAGTGCCGTGGCATCACACAGCTCACAGCAACCTCCAACTCCTGGGCTTAAGCGATTCTCTTGCCTCAGCCTCCCGAGTAGCTGGGACTACAGGCGCCCGCCACAACGCCCGGCTATTAACTATTTTTTTGTTTGTCTTGTTTTTGTTTTTTGAGACAGGGTCTTGCTCTGTTGCCTGGGCTACAGTGCAGTGGCATCATCATAGCTCGCTGCAACCTCCACTCCTGGGCTTAGCTGATCCTCCTACCTCAGCCTCCTAAATAGCTACAGGCTCACACTACCATGCTCAGCCAATTAAAAAAATTTTTTTTTCCAGAGATGGGGGTCTCACTATTGCCCAGGCTGGTCTCAAACTCCTTGTCTCAAGTTATTCTCTTGCCTTGATCTCCCAAAATGCTATGATTATGGGGGTGAGCCACCATGCCTGGCCTACCTTAACTATTTTTAAGTGTACAATTCAGTGGTATTAAATATTCATAATGTCATGCAACCTCCACCACCATCCATCTCCATAACTCTTCGTCTTGCAAAACTGAAGCTCTGTACTAATTAGACAGTAATTCTCCCCTTCTCTCCTTTCCCAGCTCCTGGAAACCACTATTGTACCTTCTGTGTCTCTGATTTTGACTACTCTAGGTGCCTCCTATAAGTAGGACCATGCAATATTTGTCTTTTGCCATTGACTTCTTTCATTTAGCAAAATGTCCTCAAGTCTCATTCATGTTGTAATGTATCACAGAATTTCCTTCCTTGTAAAGGCTGAATAATATTCTATTTACGGATAGATGGCATTTTGCTTATTCATTCATCAACAGACACTTGGGTTGCTTCCACATTTTAGCTATTGTGGTTTATGCTGCTATGAACATGGGTGTACAGATAGCTCTTCAAGACGCTGCCTTTAATTTTTTTGGATTCTATACCCAGAAGTGGAATTGCTTTATTATCTGGTGGGTCTTTTATTAGAATTCATTTTTGATGTTTGGCTGATGACTAAAACATGCCATTTGAGTATGAACTAGATTAATTCAGCCATTGTGATTCTCTATGACGCTTGTACCCTGAAGCTGGTCGGGGAAATGAAAGTTTCATTGAATGACTTATATAGAAGCCCAGCATTATGTATGTTGAGAAGTGAAATGAATACTTGGTTATAAGAAGTGTCGCAGAAAGGCTTTGTACTGTGGTTTTGTGTGTACAGAGACATGAGTGAACTTGACTTATATTTTGGCTATTTGGGAGGCAAGAGATTCATGGAGTTCTTTACTACAAAGAGAAAAAGGTTGGGTAAGGAACTGTTGTTTCTACCATTGGCTAATCTAGATGGCCAGATCATTGGCAATGGTCCTATAGAAGTGAACAGATGAGTAGGCATCCTGTCCTAAAGTTAAGCCAACTGTGTTGACTCTTAAGCGAGTCCTTTTCTTTTTCAGGGATGTCCTGGTTGGGGATGAAGAGCAACAGCTTTCTAGCAAGCTCCATCATGTTATTAAGATCTTGCCTGCAAAGTTTGTGTGCAATGGCAGGGCTGTCGAGTGCCCTGGTAAAGGTATATTTGTCCCTTTGTTGGTGATGACAAAGTGCACCTGAGATCCTGTTAAACAGGGACAGAACAGAAAGGACTTAGCTAAATCTATGACTCCAAAGTGTTTACCAGCTACCAATTGAATGAAGTCAGTAATTTAAATAATATTGGTATCAGAATCTCAAAGGGTGGGACTGCGACATTAAGATCACAGCATCTATGGTGAGTTACCATTCATTTCTTTCAAGCTTAAGAATAGGCCGGTTGAATGGTTAAATGGAGAAGTAGTAGAGATAATCATCTCTTTTTCTACATAGATTGTATATAATGTGTTTTAATCTTAGATACTCAGTTTTGATTTATATTCAGTCTTATTAAATGCTCTAAACAGGATTGGGGAGGTCCGTGAAGCTACATTTTTGTTAAGCCAATTTCAAATGCCAAAGAGCTGATTTAACTTTGTAGCACTTTGGGTCCGAGCATCCAAGTCCACTATGAGACATTTTAGGACAATGGACATTTTGACTACGGGGAATCTACACAAGGCAATATTTCTGATGGTTAAGGAGAGGCATACCTATTTATCTTCTATTTTATGTTCACTATTCCCCTAAGACTAAAAGGAGAAACTTATTTAAATTTGGTGGTATCCCCAACTGTGACTATAGTTCGAACCCCCGTATTGATTAAGGCCATGAAAATTTGTTAACTGGTGCATCTCAGAAGATGTTAAAGTGAATCTACAAAGACCAACCCGTTCCCTTTTATCTTTTCATTGTGCAAATTCTTCTTTACACTTGGGTTACTAATTGAGCCAAATTGTGGATCTCTGTTTCAGTCTTTTTGTTTCCCCCTACATCCAAGTGTTGTTGTTATTATTATTGTTTTTTTTGGTGGTTACTAGATATAATTTGGGGAGAGGATCTTGTCTACCTTGTTCATATTTAGAATTTTTTTCCTCTAAAGAGCCTGAAATTAATATAGTCTGGGTGAGCAACCTTCTCACCCTTCTGGTCCTGTAACCCTTAGTCCACAGGCACAAGAACGTAAAGAGCAAGAGGAAGTGAAAGGAAAATTAGGGCAAGGAAACAGATAAAAGAAATCACTCATGAGGAAGAATCAGCAGAAAACTCCAGGCAACATGAAGAACCAGTCCAGAACAACCCCACCAAGGGACCATGAGGTAGCTACTGCAGAGGATTCCACTTATAAAGAAATGTTAGGAATGACAGAAAGGGAATTTAGAATACACATGTTGAAAACAATGAAAGAAATGATGGAAACAATGAAGGAAACTGCTAATAAAGTGGAAAATAACCAAAAGGAAATTTAAAAACAATCAAATAAGAGATGAACGATATGAAGAATATAAAAAGGATATAGCAGAGCTGAAGGAAATGAAACAGTCAATTAGGGAACTTAAAGATGCAATGGAAAGTATCAGCAACAGGTTAGACCATGCAGAAGAAAGAATTTCAGAGGTAGAAGACAAAGTTTTTGAGATAAGTCAGATAGTAAAAGAGGCAGAAAAGAAGAGAGAGAAAGCAGAACATTCACTGTCAGAATTATGGGACTTTATGAAGCGTTCCAACATACGAGTTATAGGAATCCCAGAAGGGGAAGAAGAATGCCCCAGAGGAATGGAAGCCATACTAGAGAATATTATAAAAGAAAATTTCCCAAACATCACCAAAGATTCTGACACACTGCTTTCAGAGGGATATCGGACCCCAGGTCACCTCAACTCTAACCGAGCTTCTCCAAGACACATTGTGATGAACCTGTCCAAAGTCAAGACAAAAGAAAAGATTCTGCAAGCTGCCAGGAGTAAGCGCCAGTTGACCTACAGGGGCAAATCCATCAGAGTGACCGCAGACTTCTCTAATGAAACTTTCCAAGGAAGAAGACAATGGTCATCTACCTTTAATCTACTTAAACAGAACAATTTCCAGCCCAGAATTCTGTACCCTGCTAAGCTAAGCTTCAAAATTGACGGAGAAATCAAATCATTTACGGATATACAAACATTGAGGAAATTCGCCACAACAAGACCAGCTCTACAGGAAATACTTCAACCTGTTCTGCACACTGACCACCACAATGGATCAGCAGCAAAGTAAGAACTCAGAAATTAAAGGACAGAACCTAACCTCCACACTGATGCAAAAGATAAAACTAAGCAATGGACTCTCACAAAATAAGATGAATAGAATACTACCACACTTATCAATTATCTCAATAAATGTTAATGGCTTGAATTCCCCACTGAGGAGACATAGATTGGTTGATTGGATTAAAAAACACAAGCCATCCATTTGCTGTCTGCAAGAAACACACCTGGCTACAAAAGACAAATTAAAGCTCCGAGTCAAGGGTTGGAAGACAATTTTTCAGGCAAATGGAATTCAGAAGAAAAGAGGAGTTGAAATCTTATTTTCAGATACATGTGGATTTAAAGCAACTAAAGTCAAAAAAGACAAAGATGGTCACTTTATATTGGTCAAGGGAAAACTACAACAAGAAGACATTTCAATTCTAAATAATTATGCACCCAATTTAAATGCTCCCAGATTCTTGAAGCAGACCTTACTCAGTCTGAGCAATATGATATCTGATAATACCATCATAACAGGGGACCTTAACACTCCTCTTACAGAGCTGGACAGATACTCTAAACAGAAATTAAAGAAGGATATAAGAGATTTAAATGAGACCCTAGAACAACTGTGCTTGATAGACGCATATAGAACACTCCACTCCAAAGACAAAGAATATACATTCTTCTCATCACCCCATGGAACAGTCTCCAAAATTGATCATATCCTGGGACACAAAACAAATATCAACAGAATCAAAAGAATTGAAATTTTACCTTGTATCTTTTCAGACCATAAGGCACTAAAGGTGGAACTCAACTCTAACAAAAATGCTCGACCCCACCCAAAGGCATGGAAATTAAACAATCTTCTGTTGAATAACAGATGGGTGCAGGAAGAAATAAAACAGGAAATCATTAACTTCCTTGAGCATAACAACAATGAAGACACAAGCTACCAAAACCTGTGGGATACTGCAAAAGCAGTTTTGAGAGGAAAATTCATCGCTTTAGATGCCTACATTGGAAAAACAGAAACAGAGCACATCAACAATCTCACAAGAGATCTTATGGAATTGGAAAAAGAAGAACAATCTAAGCCTAAACTCAGTAGAAGAAAAGAACTATCCAAAATCAAATCAGAGATCAATGAAATTGAAAACAAAAGAATCATTCAGAAAATTAATGAAACAAGGAGTTGGTTTTTTGAAAAAATAAATAAAATAGATAAACCATTGGCCAGACTAACTAGAAATAGAAAAGTAAAATCTCTAGTAACCTCAATCAGAAACGATAAAGGGGAAATAACAACTGATCCCACAGAGATACAAGAGATCATCTCTGAATACTACCAGAAACTCTATGCCCAGAAATTTGACAATGTGAAGGAAATGGATCAATATTTGGAATCACACCCTCTCCCTAGACTTAGCCAGGAAGAAATAGACCTCCTGAACAGACCAATTTCAAGCACTGAGATCAAAGAAACAATAAAAAAGCTTCCAACTAAAAAATGCCCTGGTCCAGATGGCTTCACACCAGAATTCTATCAAACCTTCAAGGAAGAGCTTATTCCTGTACTGCAGAAATTATTCCAAAAAAATGAGGAAGAAGGAATCTTCCCCAACACGTTCTATGAAGCAAACATCACCCTGATACCAAAACCAGGAAAAGACCCAAACAAAAAGGAGAATTTCAGACCAATCTCACTCATGAATATAGATGGAAAAATTCTCAACAAAATCCTAGCCAATAGATTACAGCTTATCATCAAAAAAGTCATTCATCATGATCAAGTAGGCTTCATCCCAGGGATGCAAGGCTGGTTTAACATACGCAAGTCCATAAACGTTATCCACCATATTAACAGAGGCAAAAATAAAGATCACATGATCCTCTCAATAGATGCAGAAAAAGCATTTGATAAAATCCAGCATCCTTTTCAAATTAGAACACTGAAGAGTATAGGCATAGGTGGCACATTTCTAAAATTGATTGAAGCTATCTATGACAAACTCACAGCCAATATTTTACTGAATGGAGTAAAACTGAAAGCTTTTCCTCTTAGAACTGGAACCAGACAAGGTTGTCCTCTGTCACCTTTACTATTCAACGTAGTGCTGGAAGTTCTAGCCAATACAATTAGGCAAGACAAGGAAATAAAGGGAATCCAAATGGGAGCAGAGGAGGTCGAACTCTCCCTCTTTGCTGACGACATGATCTTATACTTAGAGAACCCCAAAGACTCAACCACAAGACTCCTAGAAGTCATCAAAAAATACAGTAATGTTTCAGGATATAAAATCAATGTCCACAAGTCAGTAGCCTTTGTATACACCAATAACAGTCAAGATGAGAAGCTAATTAAGGACACAACTCCCTTCACCATAGTTTCAAAGAAAATGAAATACCTAGGAATATACCTAACGAAGGAGGTGAAGGACCTCTATAAAGAAAACTATGAACTCCTCAGAAAGGAAATAGCAGAGTATATTAACAAATGGAAGAACATACCATGCTCATGGATGGGAAGAATCAACATTGTTAAAATGTCTATACTTCCCAAAGCAATCTACCTATTCAATGCCATTCCTATCAAAGTACCTACATCGTACTTTCAAGATTTGGAAAAAATGATTCTGCGTTTTGTATGGAACCGGAAAAAACCCCGTATAGCTAAGGCAGTTCTTAGTAACAAAAATAAAGCTGGGGGCATCAGCATACCAGATTTCAGTCTGTACTACAAAGCCATAGTGCTCAAGACAGCATGGTACTGGCACAAAAACAGAGACATAGACACTTGGAATCGAATTGAACACCAAGAAATGAAACTAACATCTTACAACCACCTAATCTTTGATAAAGCAAACAAGAACTTACCTTGGGGAAAAGACTCCCTATTCAATAAATGGTGTTGGGAGAACTGGATGTCTACATGTAAAAGACTGAAACTGGACCCACACCTTTCCCCACTCACAAAAATTGATTCAAGATGGATAAAGGACTTAAACTTAAGGCATGAAACATAAAAATCCTCAAAGAAAGCATAGGAAAAACACTGGAAGATATTGGCCTGGGGGAAGACTTGATGAAGAAGACTGCCATGGCAATTGCAACAACAACAAAAATAAACAAATGGGACTTCATTAAACTGAAAAGCTTCTGTACAGCTAAGGACACAATAACCAAAGCAAAGAGACAACCCACACAATGGGAAAGGATATTTGCATATTTTCAATCAGACAAAAGCTTGATAACCAGGATCTATAGAGAACTCAAATTAATCCACATGAAAAAAGCCAACAATCCCTTATATCGATGGGCAAGAGACATGAATAGAACTTTCTCTAAAGACGACAGACGAATGGCTAACAAACACATGAAAAAATGTTCATCATGTCTATATATTAGAGAAATGCAAATCAAAACATCCCTGAGATATCATCTAACCCCAGTGAGAATGGCCCACATCACAAAATCTCAAAACTGCAGATGCTGGCGTGGATGTGGAGAGAAGGGAACACTTTTACACTGCTGGTGGGACTGCAAACTAGTACAACCTTTCTGGAAGGAAGTATGGAGAAACCTCAAAGCACTCAAGCTAGACCTCCCATTTGATCCTGCAATCCCATTACTGGGCATCTACCCAGAAGGAAAGAAATCCTTTTATCATAAGGACACTTGTACAAGACTGTTTATTGCAGCTCAATTTACAATCGCCAAAATGTGGAAACAACCTAAATGCCCACCAAGCCAGGAATGGATCAACAAGCTGTGGTATATGTATACCATGGAATACTATTGAGCCATTAAAAAAAATGGAGACTTTACATCCTTCGTATTAACCTGGATGGACGTCGAAGACATTATTCTTAGTAAAGCATCACAAGAATGGAGAAGCATGAATCCTCTGTACTCAATCTTGATATGAGGACAATTAATGACAATTAAGGTTATGGGGGAGAAGCAGAAAGAGGGAAGGAGGGAGGGGGGTGGAGCCTTAGTGTGTGTCACACTTTATGGGGGCAAGATATGATTGCAAGAGGGACTTTACCTAACAATTGCCATCAGTGTAACTGGCTTATTGTACCCTCAATGAATCCCCAACAATAAAAAAAAAAAAAAAAAAAAGAAAAGTAAAATCTCTAGTAACCTCAATCAGAAATGATAAAGGGGAAATAACAACTGATCCCACAGAGATACAAGAGATCATCTCTGAATACTACCAGAAACTCTATGCCCAGAAATTTGACAATGTGAAAGAAATGGATCAGTATTTGGAATCACACCCTCTCCCTAGACTCAGCCAGGAAGAAACAGAGCTCCTGAACAGACCAATTTCAAGCACTGAGATCAAAGAAACAATAAAAAATCTTCCAACCAAAAAATGCCCTGGTGCAGATGGCTTCACTCCAGAATTCTATCAAACCTTCAAGGAAGAGCTTATTCCTGTACTGCAGAAATTATTCCAAAAAATTGAGGAAGAAGGAATCTTCCCCAACACATTCTATGAAGCAAACATCACCCTGATACCAAAACCAGGAAAAGACCCAAACAAAAAGGAGAATTTCAGACCAATCTCACTCATGAATATAGATGGAAAAATTCTCAACAAAATCCTAGCCAATAGATTACAGCTTATCATCAAAAAAGTCATTCATCATGATCAAGTAGGCTTCATCCCAGGGATGCAAGGTTGGTTTAACATACGTAAGTCTATAAACGTTATCCACCATATTAAAAGAGGCAAAAATAAAGATCACATGATCCTCTCAATAGATGCAGAAAAAGCATTTGATAAAATCCAGCATCCTTTTCAAATTAGAACACTGAAGAGTATAGGCATAGGTGGCACATTTCTAAAACTGATTGAAGCTATCTATGACAAACCCACAGCCAATATTTTACTGAATGGAGTAAAACTGAAAGCTTTTCCTCTTAGAACTGGAACCAGACAAGGTTGTCCTCTGTCACCTTTACTATTCAACGTAGTGCTGGAAGTTCTAGCCAATACAATTAGGCAAGACAAGGAAATAAAGGGAATCCAAATGGGAGCAGAGGAGGTCGAACTCTCCCTCTTTGCTGACGACATGATCTTATACTTAGAGAACCCCAAATACTCAACCACAAGACTCCTAGAAGTCATCAAAAAATACAGTAATGTTTCAGGATATAAAATCAATGTCCACAAGTCAGTAGCCTTTGTGTACACCAATAAAAGTCAAGGTGAGATGCTAATTAAGGACACAACTCCCTTCACCATAGTTTCAAAGAAAATGAAATACCTAGGAATATACCTAATGAAGGAGGTGAAGGACCTCTATAAAGAAAACTGTGAAATCCTCAGAAAGGAAATAGCAGAGGACATTAACAAATGGAAGAACATACCATGCTCATGGATGGGAAGAATCAACATTGTTAAAATGTCTATACTTCCCAAAGCAATCTACCTATTCAATGCCATTCCTATCAAAATGCCAACATCGTACTTTCAAGATTTGGAGAAAATGATTCTGCGTTTTGTATGGAACTGGAAAAAACCCCGTATAGCTAAGGCAGTTCTCTGTAACAAAAATAAAACTGGGGGCATCAGCATACCAGATTTTAGTCTGTACTACAAAGCCATAGTGCTCAAGACAGCATGGTACTGGCACAAAAACAGAGACATAGACACTTGGAATCGAATTGAAAACCAAGAAATGAAACTAGCATTTTACAACCACCTAATCTTCGATAAACCAAACAAGAACATACCTTGGGGGAAAGACTCCCTGTTCAATAAATGGTGTTGGGAGAACTGGATGTCTACATGTAAAAGACTGAAACTGGACCCACACCTTTCCCCACTCACAAAAATTGATTCAAGATGGATAAAGGACTTAAATTTAAGGCATGAAACAATAAAAATCCTCCAAGAAAGCATAGGAAAAACACTGGTAGATATTGGCCTGGGGGAAGACTTCATGAAGAAGACTGCCATGGAAATTGCAACAACAACAAAAATAAACAAATGGGACTTCATTAAACTGAAAAGCTTCTGTACAGCTAAGGAGACAATAACCAAAGCAAAGAGACAACCTACACAATGGGAAAGGATATTTGCATATTTTCAATCAGACAAAAGCTTGATAACTAGGATCTATAGAGAACTCAAATTAATCCACATGAAAAAAGCCAACAATCCCATATATCAGTGGGCAAGAGACATGAATAGAACTTTCTCTAAGGACGACAGACGGATGGCTAACAAACACGTGAAAAAATGTTCATCATCTCTATATATTAGAGAAATGCAAATCAAAACAACCCTGAGATATCATCTAACCCCAGTGAGAATGGCCCACATCACAAAATCTCAAAACTTCAGATGCTGGCGTGGATGTGGAGAGAAGGGAACACTTTTACACTGCTGGTGGGACTGCAAACTAGTACAACCTTTCTGGAAGGAAGTATGGAGAAACCTCAAAGCACTCAAGCTAGACCTCCCATTTGATCCTGCAATCCCATTACTGGGCATCTACCCAGAAGGAAAGAAATCCTTTTATCATAAGGACACTTGTACTAGACTGTTTATTGCAGCTCAATTTACAATCGCCAAAATGTGGAAACAGCCTAAATGCCCACCAACCCAGGAATGGATTAACAAGCTGTGGTATATGTATACCATGGAATACTATTGAGCCATTAAAAAAAATGGAGACTTTACATCCTTCGTATTAACCTGGATGGACGTGGAAGACATTATTCTTAGTAAAGCATCACAAGAATGGAGAAGCATGAATCCTATGTACTCAATTTTGATATGAGGACAATTAATGACAATTAAGGTTATGGGGGGGGGAGGAAAACCAGAATGAGGGTTGGAGGGAGGGGGGTGGGGCCTTGGTGTGTGTCACACTTTATGGGGTCAAGACATGATTGCAAGGGGGATTTACCTAACAATTGCAATCAGTGTAACCTGGCTTATTGTACCCTCAATGAATCCCCAACCATAAAAAAAGAAAAAAAGAAAAAAAAATGGTAGGAAAAAAAAAATATAGTCTGGTTAGGTGCCTCCCCCATGAAAATGGCTGCTTTATGGGGTTTAAAGACCCAGAACGTAAGTTGTGTTTGAATTAACTTTTTGGCTATGCCACCAAGTTGTGAAGGGAATTTTCCCCTGTACCTCTGAGGATTGAGATTTTTGTTGTGAAAAAGACGTAGGGAACAGCAAAGCCATTTTTTAAGGTCCTAGTGAGTCATTTGCTTTTAGGAGTATGACCTCAGCATGTCCTTGCACATAAAAGGGACCACCTGACAACATGCATATTGCTTAGAGGAACAGTCTTTCCCCTGAGAACTCTGTAAAATGGAGACTCAAGTCTGGCTAAGACAGAGTAGGAGGTTCCCATAGAGACTAGCGGAGGGCATGGCTTATGCTAGACTTGAGACACATGGATAGGTCCATGTGTCACTTTAAGGAGGACTCCAATCCTATACTCCTGTTTCTTAATGCCAGTTACAGAAACATATGATTTAATTTGGTCAAGAATATACCAGAGGCTTGAAAAAACTCAGCAACGCAGAGCTCAAAGAGCAAGGTAACCTGCAAGCAGCAGCATGGCTGAAAAAGCACAAAAGCCAGCAGGCAGCACAGCCAGTTCACAAGTCAAAGTAAGAGAAGAACAAGCCCAAGAGTGGTGGTCATGCCCGGGCATACTGCCTACGGCTTCACTGTGGTCACTCTGGAAAAGTGGGATGGACCCCATTACCCCCAATTTGGTTTGTATGTCTCACATACACACCAAGAAGGTATGACGAGGTTTATCACCCACATAATGGGGTTTTCTGGGCTTGTTGGCTTTTTTTTAAATCAGTTTATTCAGATGTAGGCAGAAGAGGAATAGGAAAGGATGGGGCTTTAAAGCTGTCAGCCGCCAAATGTCAAAAATACAAGGCAGCCTGACTATTCATTATAGATTCATTATCTCCTTTCATTCTAAATTTACGTATGAAGAAATAGCCTTAGAAAGATGAAATAGGCCACTTAGCTACTAAAGAAGTAGGGGATTTGGGAGTCAAACCTTGACCCATGTAATCTACCAACCTACTCACCTGGCCACTTGCCTACATTTAGTGAAGTGTCTAAGCTATAGTTTGTACTTCACAGACAGCACAACCAGGATGGCAGTTGGCACAGAAGAGCTCTAACCACAAATAGGGGTTGGATAACATAGAGCACACAAACAGAGAAGGGTGAGCCAATTTGGGCTTGAATATATGTTGACCATAGGTCTCTGTCTCTTGGTCCCTTGCTAATTGTCCAGAACAGCTATGTAATCACAGTAGACTGTACAAGGATTAGGGAACTAGAGTCAGTGTTCATTTGGGGCAGGGGCGGGTGGGGGGCCTACTAACCTACTCACCTGACCACCTAGGGGTGCCTAGGGATGAACATCAAGGTTCTGTGAATCAGACACACACATACAGGGCTTTTCTTCCAATTTTCTTTCTGTTATATTGAAAGTCATCTTTGAAAAAACTTTGGTGTCCAAGTGTATATTTCAAAGTGTAAGTTTCACCTCAAACAACAGTACCATGGACTGTACACCTTGCTCACTGAGGTACGATTCGAAGTTTATGGTTTTCTTCTGTCAATGCCTATGTTAATTTCTCATTGATGGAAATTAAAGAGGGTCAACTTTACCATAATGCTTAAGGAAATCTGCCTTTGTTTACATCATACTTAGTTTAAGTTGGGATGTATAGAGAGAAAAAGCATGATGCAACTTAGGTGTCCTTAGGTTTCACTTTCCTCCTTGAATATAATAGGACATTAAAGCCACATGATTATGTTACTTGTCAATGAGTGTGTGAGACAAATAAAAAGAAGCAGCAATATCTGTCTCAGTATCCCAGTGCTGCTCCTTGCAGAATAGGTATATTTCCTCAGAAAAACCTTAGACTTGGAAAAGTATAGAACTCCACCAGAGCCTGCCTTCATCCCAGCCACCAAGTCATATCCTGGGACATATCCTGATTTTTTTCTCTCACCTTGCAAAATAGCAGAGTGTCTATACAGTAGGAGAGGACCAGTCTCCTAGCCTTGATCAAGCTGGGTCATGAACTTGGAGCAGAGACTTGGATAAAGCAGTGCCTCCATCAAATCACCTCACCTCTTCTGAAAGGTGAGCCTTTCTTCCTGATACTGTAAAGCAGGGGTTGCAGCGATTTCTCTTTTCTTCAGGCTGCAAACTGTGTGAGCCTGCTGACACCTCTCCGTGCAGAGGTACGGCTTTTCATCCGTCGTGTGCGTCATGACACCTTCAGAGGAAACATTTTCTCTTGGTCCTTTTGGAAGCATCAGTGACTGAAAAGCTAATTTTCTTCAGGCACAACTTTAACTGGGAAAAATGTCTGGGCGTGGACGGCAGCATCTGGCGTGCTTGACAACACATATGGCTTCCTTGCTTTGGTGGAGAATCTGTGCGCCTCATTACTTTCCACCTTGGCATGGAGACTTGGCTAAATCCCTGAAAGGAGTCTTGTCTGGTGTCCTAAAAGCTGGCCTTTTGAGGAGTTTTTGTCACAGAACCGATGCAGAGTATTATGTTCTTCTCCTTCACACACAAGTATGTTGCCTTTCCAGAAAACAAACCCTTAAGTTTTTGAATGAACAGCGGGAAGGATTTCCTTCTTTTATGACAGTATAAAAAGCTCCTTTGCAGAACAATATGGCAGGAAATTCTTTACTACTGAAAATATAAAGTGAATATTTTCATTCAAGGTCCTTCAGCTACCATTATGATTGGTGCAGAAAAACCGTGAGGTCTTTTAGTCAAGCAGTTATCCCGCATGGGGTCGACCCCTCAGATCTCACACAGCTGAAAGAAAGTGCTTTTGCAGACTGGGGTCAAAAGTGACAGAGCCTTACAAATATCTTGGTGTAGCCAATCTGAAGGCACCCAGAAACACTTGAGGGTTGCTCACACTCAGACCATCTTCAGATTTAAAGATGGATTCATAAACTGTTCCCTGCTTTATTAACTCAGGGATAAAAGAAAATAGGGGGCATGAATTTAATCTAAAAAATCATGGAGGATTTAGTGTTTTGATTTGCTATTTATATTACTGGCTGCACCATAATTTCAACTTTTCATTCACTCCAAGCATTTATAGTATTAGTATTAAAATGCAATTTTGAGGAGAATTAAAACAATTTGTTGTTGTTATTGTTGTTGCCTGGAAGACTCAGACCCAAATACTCTTGAATATGAGCTCAAAAAAAGTTTTTTTTTTTTTTTTGTAGAGACAGAGTCTCACTTTATGGCTCTCGGTAGAGTGCCGTGGCCTCACACAGCTCACAGCAACCTCCAATTCCTGGGCTTAAGCGATTCTCTTGCCTCAGCCTCCCGAGTAGCTGGGACTACAGGCGCCTGCCACAACGCCCGGCTATTTTTTTGTTGCAGTTTGGCCGGGCCTGGGTTTGCACCCGCCACCCTCGGCAGCCTGGGTTTGAACCTGCCACCCTCAGTATATGAGGCTGGCACCTTACCGACTGAGCCACAGGCGCTGCCCCCAAAAAAGGTTTTTTTTTTTTACAGTTTTGGTTGTATACCCTCTACTGCTCACCTGAATCTTATAATGAGAACAAGACTTTTTTTAAAAAATAAAAGAAATGCTTTTAACTTCCGTTAATATGCAGGATGTATATTTCCAAATGTAAGAAAAAATTAAATGCAAAAGTTTTTGTGTGCATCTTTCTGTGTGTTTTTCCGGGAAGAAGGGGCTTTGCTTTCTTCAGGTTTCCAAAGAAGACTGTGCTGCTTGTGAAGGGAAGAGCTGTGGCACCTGGGCAGGTTGGTGTCTCTGACCTCTGTTCCATCTGGTTCTAATTACCCCCAATCATTGGGTCAGGCCATTGACTTCTCAGTAGGCCTTTGCACCTCAGCCAACAACCCTTTAGAAAAGGCGCCTGTGGCTCAGTGAGTGGGGCGCCGGCCCCATATGCCGAGGGTGGCGGGTTTGGACCCAGCCCCGGCCAAACTGCAACAGAAAAATAGCCGGGCGTTGTGGCGCACGCCTGTAGTCCCAGCTGCTCGGGAGGCTGAGGCAAGAGAATCGTGTAAACCCAAGAGTTAGAGGTTGCTATGAGCCGTGTGACGCCACGGCACTCTACCCGAGGGCGGTACAATGAGACTCTGTCTCTACAAAAAAAAAAAAAAAAATAGAAAAGCCAGGAAGGTTAATCAGTCTGGTCCCTTAAATCAATCAGTACAGCATTGAAGTTACACATGAATCTCCCAAAGGTAAACAGATTTCTATTTAAATGTTATTGCTCTCATTAGCATCGGCGGTTTTCATTATAAATGTGCTGAGAAGTGCTCTGAAAATCATTAAAATTTTTTTTTGGTTTTCAGTGTCCTTTTCCCCTTATGCCTTTATTTACTCTGTCCCTTGTGGTGGCCGTGATTCTATTTCAGCCCTCCCTACTTTTCTCAATGGCTGTTTCCCTGAGTTTCTCTGACTCCTGACACTATAGGGCCTGTTCTTTCTCCTACTTTTCTCTGAGTATTCCTTGTTTGCCTTGTACTAATGATTACAGTCACCTGTTGATTTTATTGTTACTTTCCATCTATGGTAAGGCATACTGCTTTCCAATTACATTCGCTAGATAAAGTTTCCTATTTAGAAGTGCATTTAAATTAAAAAAATGAGTTTATTTTGAGCAGGGTTCAATAAACTTTTTCTGTAAAGGGCCAAATACGACATGTTTTCAGCAAAAAAATTGACATTAATTACCGCGGGCTGTGAGAGCAACCACAGAGTGACGCCAGACTTGTGAGAGAGAGAGTGTGTGTGTGTGTATGTGTGTGTGTGGATAAACAGGACCGAAGGATTTGTGTTGCTCCTGAAGAAACGTCCCTTTCCTGACTGCTCCAGATGATTCACCTGTACATTATTTTATGCTTTATGTTGGCCTTTGCCTGTGTTACGGATGAGGAAACTGAGGTTCAAAGAGGTTAGAGAAATGGTGATGGTCACAGAACATGGTAGGCGGAGGAAGTGGGATTTGAACCAGATTGTCTGACTCCAAAACCTACAGGATTCACCACAATACTATCTTTTACCCCAATTATTTTGGCTAAGGAACTAGTTTTTCCTCTCTGTAATTCAGTATAATGGAAACCAGCCTGGTCTTTGGAAAGTTTTCTACCGAGGCATAAGCACTTGCCACCCTCTCTATCATACCCCCCCTCCCCGCCAAGGTGGGAATGGGAGAATTTGGTCTCTTTTCTGCTTCACCTGAGAACCTGCTTGCCACCCTGAGGCTCTAGGTTTCTGTGCAGGTGGCAGGCAGCTTATCTGTTTGTCTCCTATTGCTTAAAATGACAAGAGATGTTTGCCTGTGTCTGGGACAAATCAACCACAGTAATAACAACAATAATAATATCCATTATGCTACACTTACATGTGAGTCACTAGATGTCGGACACGCCCCTTAGTGCTTTGTGTGTACTGCATGTGTGATTAACACCCTCTGACACTCTCTGAAGAGGTATATTCCTTTCCTAGGGCTACTGTAACAAGTTTCCATGAATGGTGTGACTTAAGGCAACTCAAATTTATTCTGTTACATTTCTGGAGGCTGAAAATCCAAAATTAAGGTGTTGGCAGGGCCATACTCCCTTCAAAAATTTAAGGGAAGAATAATTCTTCCTTGCCTCTTCTGGCTTCCAGTGGTTGCCAGCATTCCCTGGCTTCAAGCTTCGTCACTGCAGTCTGTGCTCTGGCGTTACACGGCCTCCTTCTCTCTGTGGGTCTCTAGGTCTCCAAATTTCTCCCTCCTCATAAGAACACTAGTCATTGAGTTTGGGGGCCTCCCTAATTCGGTACGACCTCTTTATAACTTGATGGCATCTTCAAAGATCCTATTTTCAAATAAGGCCACATTCATAGGTTCCAGAGGTTAGGGCTCTAACATCTTTTTTAGGGGTACTATAATTATTTCCATTTTTACAAATGGGAACCCTAAGAGACTGAGTGGTCTCTCTGAGGTCACACTGCTTTATTAGGGGAGTCAGGTTCAAGCTTAGGTATTCTGGGAGTGAGTCTGTGCTCTTAACCGCTGCGTTAGCAGCTGCTTTGCCTGAGTATCTGCCTGGCCCTCCCTCAGCACCTGGCGTTGACAACATGCCCTGGATGAGCTGAATGTGAATGTCTAAAGTGCATGTGGCTTTGTCAGTGGCGGCTCCCCTGAGAACAGGTGAGGGGCCTGGTGGGGCGTGGGGATTCTTACTCATCTGAAAAGGGATCAGGCTCTCAGTGAGGCTGGGTGGGCACATGACTGACTCTGGCTGCTACCTGCATAATTGATTTTCAGTGTTCACTTCAATAATGAACAATATTAAAGGAGGCTGGAGATGCAATGGAGATAGAAGCATTGTGGAAGAAACAAAGAGATTTTAATGTGTTGAGTCTCGGGTCCGGGGAAGATGAGGGACACGATAATCGTGTATTAAAACAGAAGAGATTACACACACAGCCCTCACACCATTCATCACTGCTCTCATCCACGGCTGGTGGCAGGACTCAGAGTCGGACAAGACTCCAGCCTTATCTCTGCAGTTTATTTACATCTCAAATCAGGTTGCACTGACAGGAGAGAAAGGAATTCCAGGAAAGAAATGTAACTACATGATATATTTCCTACAGAAAGTGCAAACACAATACAGACTGTCTGGTAAAATATATCATCCCAGCAACGATCTGACTGCCAAATGCTTGAGTCTGCATTTTCTTTTTCTTGCCGTGAGACCATTGCACACCCTCTGAGACCACCTGCTTCTGTCCTCTACCTTTCTGACTTCCTCACCTCCTCTTCTTCTCCCACCGCTTACGTGTTCATGTCCCCCAGGCTCTGCTTTCTGTATCACTTCATTCCCTCACCACATCCACCTGGACAACCTTATCTTCTTCGTGGCTCTAACTTCTGGCTGACTGTGTGCTGACGGCTTCCAAATTGTGCTATGGAATGCTTGTTTTTCCCCTTCTCATTTATTTAAAATCTTTTTGAATAGGTACTAAATTTTAATAAAATGAAAAAAGTTCAGATAGCATGGACAGTTAAAATTCTCTCTTCTTTGTTTGGCCGCTGCCTGGTTTCCATCTTCCTAGGAGATCGACTGTTGCTCTGAGTTTCTTATGACTCCTTTCAGAGGCTCCTCACACATAGACAAGAAATTGCAAATATAAATGGTAGTTTTTCTCATTTCCCTCAAATGTACGTATTCTGACTTGGCTTTCTTCACTTTAGATCTTTCTGACAGAATACAGAAAATACCTTCATTCTTTTTTTGCCTTTTAAAAAAATAATTATTTTGAGACAAGGTCTTGCTTTGTCACCCCGACTAGAGTGCAGTGGTGTGATCACAGCTCACTACAGCCTCAAACTCCCGGGCTCAGGTGATTCTTCTGCCTCAGCCTCCTGAGTAGCTGGATTACCATCATGCCTAGCTAATTTTTTATTTTTGTAGAGGTGGGATCTTGCTATGTTGTCCATATTGGCCTCAAACGCCTAGCCTCAAGTGATTCTTCTGGTACTGGTATTATTGGCATGAACCACCATGGTTGGCCTCTTCTTAAAATTTAAATGCACAGTGTTCTGTTGTCTGATGTCCCATAATTTATTTAACCAGTTTCCTACTAATGGACATGCGAGTTGTTTCTAGTTACTAGCTGTGATGGTTAATTTCATGTGTTAACTTGTCGGAGCCACAGGCTGCCTAGACATTTGGTTGAACATTATTTCTGGGTGTATCTGGATGAGATGAACATTCGAATTGGTAGGTTGTATAAAGCAGAAAATACAACCCTTTGAAGGCCTGGATAGAATAAAAGACTAAATAAGAAAGAATTCTTTTTCTCCTTTGGACTATCTTTGAGCTGGGACATTAGTCTTCTTTGGCCTTCAGACTTGGATTTGGATAGAAGTTATTCCATGAGCTCTCCTGGGTCTGGACTTCACAGCCTCCATAATTAGTTGGGTCAATTCCTTAAACACATACCTGTTTTATTTGGGGGTCCCTATAGAAAAGGCATCAAGGTGTGTATGTGTCCTGCTTGTTCTATTTCTCTGGAGAACACTAACACACTTGTATTACAATGTTGTAATGAGTAACTTTGTACAAATATAATTTCACACACAGGCATGTATATCCTTAGGATCAATTCCCCGAAGTGGAATTTTTAGGATAAAGGCTATGTACGTTTGTAATTGTGCTAGAATGCCAAATTGCTCTTCAGAGTGATTATATGAAACTAAGTCTTCACCAGCCATGTAGCAGTGTTCCTGTTTCTCCACAGCCCTTATCAACAAAATGTATTATCAAACATTTGGATTTTTTTTCCTGTTTGGTAGGTGAGAAATAGTATTCAGGTAGCCAATTTGCATTTCTTATGAATGAGGTTAAGCACTGTAGGAGACCGAGCACCAGGCTTATAGAAGCGGCCACCAGTTCTTCAGGAAGGCGGTGGGAACGAGACAATTTCCTTGCTGGCTTGGAGATGTTTTGCAGCCCAGAGATAAGCCCTCAAGCAACTGCAGGTGTTAATGAGATAAGATGGTCGCTTCCTTAGCAAGCAGGTGTTATACTTTGGACATTTGTGGCGCAACAGGTGGGAGTCGAGCCTGTGGGGAAAGAGCACGTAGTGATCATTAAGCTGTGGGCCCCCATACCTGTTGTATAATGCTTCAATAAAAGGCCACAACAGAGGTTATTCGGGGCTCTGCCTGCACCTATGGGCAGCTCACCTCTTGCAGGCTTGTCCCTTCAATCTGTGTGCTGGCTGTTTTTATTCACAACAGAGCACCTTTTGTATATTTGAGAGCCGCTATTTATCCTTTTCTGTGAACCAAATGATTGTGTTATTTGCCCATATTTCAATTTGGGTTTTTCTCTAGGGTCAAGCTCTGAATTTTAATGTCAGCACTCTACTCGGATATCCTAGATATGCTTCAAATTTCCATAGCCCCGAGGAGAACTCGCCATGGCCTCTCTCCCTGCCACATCCCAGGACTCGTACATTTTCCTATCTTGGGCAATGACATCCAGCCCAGAAATCTCAAAGCTATTTTAGGTTCTTCTTTCCTCATTTGGCCAAGCGACCCAGCTCCTTGACTGGGAGAGGTGAATCTAGATGTAAGTCTGTTTTGCAGCTGTAGATGAGATGTGACAGTGAAGAAGGAAGTATATGCTGAGCCACGGATGGAGGAGCCCTTGAACCTCAGACATCACCACTCCAAAGAGGCTGGCTCGCCTAAAGAGGATGGATGGATGGAATTCTGAAGAATATGCTCCAGCCTTATACCAATAAGAACTCCAAACAGGAAGAGCTAGTTCCAGGTACAGAAGTTTAGTCAGATGAGAGAGAGAGAAGCTTTAAGAAAGATTGTATCTTTCCCACCTTTAAATCCATGTGTTTCTCCCATCCTAGATTATGGAATGGGCCAGCCAGACAGCTGACTGAAATGCTGGCTTATAAAGGATACTAAAATATGTCTATGATGCTAAAAGGTACTGGGAACATAATGAGATGGATAACATTTTACCCATCATAACTCTCTGGGGGATTACTTATGCAGTTGGAAAGCCTCCAACTCTCAGATTTTGGGGACAGGGGACAGGAACATCTCCTTTCTTCACAAAAGGAGGCATGACCTTATTGTAAACACAGGCGACTGCTAATTTGCCTTGTAAAGGGCCTTCTTGATTTCAGGGCTTTGGTTTTGCTGACTGGGACACACAATCAGGTTAGAGCAGAACTGCTCGGGGTATGTAGGAGAGACCATACCCTGTCAGCATATACCCATCATCTCTCCCTTCCCCCATGGTGGGCTCAGCTTCTTCCTAAGTAACTGTTGAAAGAAAATACCAAGCCTACAGAAGTTTGACGGGCTCCACATTATCCCTAAAGCTTTGGCCCTGTGTCTCTTTCTTTGCTCTAAGGCAGGGGAAGCCTGCCTTGCGCTGGTCCAGTGGAACCAAAGAGGATCTAGACTTATGCCATAGTTTTTTTTTCTTCAATACACCTTTTTCTAGACTGTCTGACAGGAGAGGAGCTATCCAGAGAGAGAGAGAGAGTGGGTGGCAGAGGGTAAAGACTTCCTACAGCAGGATGAACTTGCACCTATAGGGAAATGAATGTTCCTGCCAGGGAGAAGGAGGAGTGTGTTAGGGGAGGAAGGTATAACCTCAGGCTGGGTTTCCTCGAGTCGGAGCTATCATGACTTGACTGATTTCTCCAGGATTCTGGGACAAGGAGCCTATGTGTATTGTTATTATAGGATACAAATCTTAGCCCACTGTTACGGACTAGACAGAGTCCCTCCTAAATTCCTACACTGAAGCCCTAACTCCTAGTATGACTGTATTCAGGTATAGAGTGTTTAGGGAGGTAGTTAAGGTTAAATGAGGTCATAAGGATGGGGCCCTCATCTGATAGGACTGGTGCCCTTAGTAGAAGAAAAGATGCTGGGGAGATACTTCTCCCATCCCCTTCTCTCTCTGTGAGGAAAGGCCATGTGAAGACAGCCAGAAGTCAGCTGTCTGCAAGCCAGGAAAAACCTGACCCTGGCACCTTGATCTTGGACTTCTAACCTCCAGAACTGTGAGAAATGTCTGCTCTTTAAGCTACCCAGTCTGTAGTATTTTCTTTAGAAGCCCAGCCAGACTGATATACCCACATTGCTGTTTCTAATTTATTTTAGTTATGTAAGTAAGAGATACTTTCATACTACTTGTAAAAAAAGAAATTAAACAAAGAAAGACTCTTTAATCAACACTTCTCATCCTGCTTCTCTAGACCAGGAGTAGGAAAACTACTGTAGGCCCAACCCAGTTTTGCCATCTGTTCGGAAATAAAGTTTTATTGAAATGCAGCTCACTCCTTTGTATCTTTGGCTGCACTCACACCGCAAGCACAGATAAAATTGCTGATTAGTCATGACAGGGACTGTAGGCCTGCAAAGCCTAAAATATTTACTATTTAGCTTTTTACAAAAGAGCTTTGGTGACCACTGCCCTAGACCATTTCCAGAAAGAAGCACTGTTGCCAATCTGAGGTGAATTCTTTCAGCTTCTACAGTTCTGTGTCGGTTGAGGTGTGTGTGTGTATGTTACTTTAATGATTTTTATATCTTTCTGGACCTTTTTTGTTTATTTATGTATTATGTAGTTGGCAAATAAAAATCGTATGTATTTGTAGTATACAATGTGATGTCTTGATATACATCTACTTTGTGGAATAAATCAAACTAATTAACATAACTAATTAACATAACTACCATCTCACATACTTTGTTGTGAGAACATTTAAAATCTACTTTTAGAAATTTTCAAGTATAAAATATGTTGTTATTAACTGTAGTCACCATGGTGTTCAATAGCTCTCCTGAACTCACTTCCTCCTACCTGAAACTTTGTGCCTTTTGACCTACGTCTTTCCACCCCCCACTCTCCCTCGACCCCCAACCCCTGGCAATCACCATTCTACACCTTTTTCTCATGCAAGAATAAATCTTGGAGATTTGTCCATTTAGTAGACACAGATCTACCTCAATGTTTGAACTGCTGCATAATATTCCAAAGTATAAAAAGATTGCAATTGCAATTTATTCCATGAATCTATTAAGGAATATTTTGGTTATTTCCAGTGTTTTTCCTCTGCAATAAAGATTGCTCCAGTGAATATCCTTATATACACTTTTTTTTTTAATATAGACAGAGTCTCACTTTATCGCCCTTGGTAGAGGGACATGGTGTCGTAGCTCACAGCAACCTCCAGCTCCTGGGCTTAGGCAATTCTTTTACCTCAGCCTCCTGAGAAGCTAGGACTACAGGCGCCTGCCACAACACCTGGCTATTTTTTTGTTGCAGTTTGGCCGGGGCCGTGTTTGAACCCGCCACCCTCAGTATATGGGGCTGGTGCCCTACCCACTGAGCCACAGGCACCACCCTTTATATACACTTCTTTATGCACAAGTGTTTGTGATTCTCTGTGGTTGATGCCAAGATTATAATTGCTGGGGCATGAGGCAGGTGCATTTTAAAATTGAGTTTTCCTTTGTGAACAGGCCATGTATTTACCTGATTCAAAAATCCAAAGTGGTATACGAGGTATACATTACAAAGTCTTTCCCTGACCTTTTTCCTAATCTACATTTTCCCGCCCGCTCTCCTATGGGTACTAGTTTCGTGGACATCCTTCCAGGGTTTCTTTATGAAAATAAGGCCAAGAAGCACCTGCATTTCTATTTTCTCTTCTTTCTTACACAAAAGGTAGCATACTACACACACGCACACACAACACGCGCACACACGCACTCATATATATATTCTTCATCTCTTCTTTTTCCCACCTGATAGTATATCTTGGAGGTATTCCTATAACTATAAATCTTCTTATATAGGTATACATAGAAAGAGTATTCAAGCTTTAGTACCTAATATTTAATTTGTGCCCTATTTCTTTACACCTATGCACCATAGTTTACTTGAGTAACTCCTTATAGAAGACCACTGTTCTCTTATCTTTTGCTGCTGCAAAGAAGACCATGCACATTGTAACATTTCAATAGACCTAGCCATGTTGCCTTTTAAAGGGGCCGTGCAGTTTTCATGGCTACCTGGGTGCATTTTAAAGGAGCCAAAACAGAGCAGAATCTTGCACCTTCTGGTTCAGCAAGATCAAACTGTTTATGCTGCCCAGAATGTCACAGGCTTTGTCACGTGTCCTTGCTGTTCTCTGTATTGAAACCTCCTTTTCTGCGTTCTGTCTAGCTACTACCTTCCTTTAAGTTTTTTTTTTTTTTTTAGACAGCCCTGCTGTCCTCAGTAGAGTCCCATAGTGTCACAGCTTACAGCAACCTCAAAGTCTTGGGCTTAAGCAATTCTCTTGCCTCAGCCTCCCAAATAGCTGGGAATACAGGTGCCCACCACAACGCCCAGCTATTATTTTTGTTGTAGTTGTCATTGTTGTTTGGCAAGCCTGGGCTGGGTTCAAATCCACCAGCTCTGGTGTATGTGGCCAGCGCTCTAGCCGCTGAGCCTACCTTCCTCTAAGTTTCACCTTGAAATTCAGTGACATCATCTCCAGCCCCCTTATGTGGACTTGATCGTCGATTTCTCCTGGGTATTATCATGGAAGCTTGCCCACCTCTCTAGCTTTGCTCTTGCTCACATTGATCATTTTATTTCTTTACTAGTCTTGTTCTGCTTCCTCCATTGTGGACTTCTTGAAGGAGAAGGCTATGTCTTTATTCATCTCTGTATTCCCAAAGCCCAAGACAATGCCTGTTTCAGAGTAGCTCCTCCATAATGTTGGCTGAATGAATAAATTAACAAATAAATGATGGCTAAAAAACAGAGACAAACCAACCAAATTGAATTTGGACAATGAATCCATGGGTGTGTTTATCCACTAGTTTCCCAATCATGCAGATGAGCTTATCTGCGTCTGCTGATGGAATTTCGACATAATTTGCATGCTGGAGGGGTGGCTGCCAATTCACAGAGGATTTGTCATTCATTATAGAACATAAGCTTGCATTGGAGTTTATGCAGCACAGCATCAGCCAATTAGAGGAGATTGTAGCTTTGGAAACAAACATCTGTTTGATGCTGGGTAAATAATATTTAGAGCCTGGTGTTTTATGCCTGTCTCTGTGATTAATTTGAATCCCATATAATTTTGCATTTGACCATGTGGGACTCACAGAGATCATTCCTATAACCCAAGTTACAGCTACAAAAGCCCTATCTGGCATTTCTCACTGTTGGCCTCATGTACCAGGAGATACTTGCTGGTTGGAGTGGCACCTGGGACTAGAGAGATCCAAGAGATGCAAGTCTATCCAGGGGTCACCGCCTTCCAGAAAGGATAGTAGGGAAGGGCACCTGTCTTCCAAAGCTGTCCTTTTGTAGAAAATTCCTGGAGGATTGGGAAAACGTGAGTGTCTTCTGTTGGCCTTTGCTAATTGGGTCTCCACTCTCCAGGGACAAGGAGGTTAAAAGAAATGTAATGAGCATAGCACCATTTCCAAAGCTTCTACCCTATGGCAGGTTCTTTCTCAGATGCTTTTCTTACATTGTTCCCATTTAAAACTTATATTACTGTGGTGTCGGTTTCATTCATTCCTATTTTGCAAATAACAAACCGAGTTATCCTGGGCGCCCAGCTGGCAGAGGCAGTTCTGGGAGTTAAAGCCAACCTGCTGAAGCTGCTGCTCTTCTCGGGGCATCACCGTCCCTCCCCTGAGGATGTGGCCAATGGCGTTCAATAGAGCCATCGGTTGTGACACAGCTCTGATTCTCTGCAGACAGTGCTGGGACGATTGGCTATGAATGCTGCCTCCTTTGCTTCCAAATGAAATAATCAAATGCATTGGCATTCTCGCCTGTGGGGTTCTTAAGAATATCATCCAAATGCTTACTGTGGAAAGACGAGAGACCCGGTGAAGAGCCAGTTGCTGGTGGGTTTGGGCATACGGCAAATGATTAGCCAAGCGGTCAAGAATGAAAGATATTTGCTAAGCTAATAATACTGCTTAGTTCCATAGCTACCATCAGAAGTAAATGAACTGCTAGACCCCTGGGTTTCAACAGAATCACCTATGGCGCTTTTAAAAATATGCATGTCTGGTCACCACCCACAGATACTCTGATTCCATGGGTATTTTAAACAAGCTTTCCATGCTATTCTGATGCACAGTCAGATTCTGGAATCTGTGATCTAGTCTATGGATTATTTGAGTCATCAGACCTTGAATAAGAATTGCTTTCTTTGGACACGTTTTTCCTTTATCATATCAAATCAATCTCTTTCTCTTTTTTACCCCTGCCTCTCCCATTTTCCCCTCCCTCTTTCTCTAGCAGTCAGAAATTCTTAAAAGCTTTTTGCCACTAAACCATCTGCTGGAAAAATCTCCCACTAGGCTTCAAATGCCAAACCTTTCCCAGTAGCAATTTTCTTTATTATTTTGGGGGAGAGAATGCATGACATTTCTTCCCTATGAAAGAACCTTAAAAATAAAAACGTTAATTATGGACCAGTAGCAGTGGCTTATATATTTTTTAAAAGAAATAGCTGTCTTAGACATGTGTTCTGGGAGTGAACTTCAGGCTTCCCTTACAGGTTTGAGTCCAGCCTCAAGGACAGGAGGTAAGGCTGATTATGGTGCCAGGATGCTCTGGCAGGGAGGAGTAACATATAGAAAAGAAACTATTTAGGCTTAAAGAATAGTTGGGGGTTTTGTTGGCTTCCCGAGGCCCGCAGGGTTTATGGAAGCAGACCCTGCAATAGTTTGAGCCCTGTTTGAAGGTTTATATTACATTCTTGTCACACTGTATAATCCCCTCCCAGTTGAAAACTTTCCCTTGTTAGTGTAAAAACCCAAATCCTGTAACAGGCAATGTAATGGGACTGTTATTGCAAGACTTAGAAAGAATTAATCTAAAAATGTTTCCCTTGTCTCCATTTGGAGATAGTTTTCCTTCTGTCTTTTTTTTTTTGTGGTTTTTGGCTGGGGCTGGGTTTGAACCCACCACCTCTAGCATATGGGACTGGCACCCTATCCCTTTGAGCCATAGGTCCCACCCTGGTTTTCCTTCTGTCTTATTAAATGATCTTCTAATCTAAGCCTTTGGAGTTCACTGTCTATGGCAGAAGGCTAGTGAATCACCAAAAATTCATGATCCCTTTCCTATGGCACAAAATTGCCACTGGGAGGAAACTTTGCATCCCAGGACCATAGTGCCCAGCTCCCCGGCACCAATGTGTGGTCATGCGATTAGTCCTTCCCAATGGAACATGAATAGAAGTGCTATGTGTTACTTTTGGATCCGTTTTTTTTTTTTTTTTTTAAGAAGTGGATGCTTTCTCCTTTTCTCTTTAGATCATTACAAAGCTCTTCCAGGGGAGGGGAGGAACCATAAGATAGAAAGAGCCTGGGTCCCTGAGTTACCACATGGAAGAAAGTTGCCTGCTGGTGAGGTAGATATACCCTCACTGTGTGAGAGTGAGCAAGAAATAAGCTCTGATTGTGATAAACCACTAGGATTGGGGGCTTTGTTTGTGACACTGGTGTGAATGCCCCTCATTAATCCCACACTGGCTGGTCATCCAGGCACCAGAAACCCTTATCTGACTTTGACCTCCTGACACAGGGATATCAACAAAAGCGATAATTTCTTCTGATGTTTGGCATGAAGCATAGGGGCTAGGTAAAGACTTTCTGTCCTATGATAAACATTCTAGGAGAAATGAAATGATGTTTGTTGCCAGACAACTGTATGAGTAGATAAAGATGTTAAGAATGAAAGAGATCTGTAAAAGCACGTCCCTGGGGACAGATAGGCAGACAAATGATGTTTGCCCTTTAAGATGGGTGATTATGGTGGTGCCTGTGGCTCAGTGGTTAGGGCACCAGTCCCATATACCAAGGGTGGTGGGTTCAAACCCAGCCCCGGCCAAACTTCAACAAAATATAGCTGGGCGTTGTGGCAGGTGCCTGTAGTCCCAGCTACTCAGGAGGCTGAGGCAAGAGAATCCCCTAAGTCAGGGAGTTGGAGGTTGCTGTGAGCTGTGTGATGCCACGGCACTCTACCGAGGGCGATTAAGTGAGACTCTGTCTCTACAAAAAAAAGAAAAAAAAGATGGGCGATTATTTCTTACCCCAGTTGTGTTTAAGCTTCCTGTAGCAGGCTTTGTGTCCTCCACAGCACTAACTGTGCAGAGAAAGTTGTGGCGGTAACAAGGGAAGAGGATCACTTTGCAAATAACGTGTATCAATAGCAATAAATATCCTTGAAAGTCTACCACAGACCAGGCAGCAGGCCAGGTACAGGGAGGATGAAAACAGCACACACACACACACACAAACCCTGCCAAATTGTACGTCTTCAGTGCTTACAAAGCAGTCAGGGTGACAGAACACGATGGTAAGAAATATTAAGGAACAGAGACTAAGTATAAAATAAGTGGTAAGGAGGGAGCTGACACAGGCCTTTAGCAAAGAGCTGCCACACGTGGGCATCAGACAGAGAGTCCTGGGTAGAAATCCCAATTTGGCAGCTTACATCTGGGTGAAATGCAAATGAGAATCATTTCTCAAATTTGGGTAAGCCTATAAGAGATGGTCTTTTATGTAAAATGTCATTTGACACGTGAGTCATGACCACAATGAAAATTGCAAACCAGTGTTCCAAAATTCTTCCGGCAGGGTAGTCATTATGTAATTCTGATCGAAGCCAACATGATGTTTAAAAGAAAAAAGGATATTAATTTTTTGTGTGTGGAACAATAGGTATTTGAAAAATTCACAATTCTCCCAGCCTGTGAACCAACCAATTGGAATGGACAGTGGTCTTGGGTTAAAGTGGGGAATCTGGAAGCTCCCTGCAGTCCTTGGTGTTCACTGTTTGACTGCTAGGTCATGGGTAGATTGCAGAGGGTTCTTGTGGTGCTTGGAAGAGTGACTTTTTCCAGCTACAACAGAAGTATTTCATTATATAATAATCTACGCTGCTGACCAGATATGTTGTATGTTGACCAAACATCAGCCCACTATAGATTCTGCTGTGGTCTGAATGTTTGTGTTTCCTCTCTGGAAATTCACACACACATACACACCCACACACATGCACACACATACATATATGTATGAGACAGGGTCTTGCTCTGTTGCCCAGGGCTAGAGTGTGGGGCATCAACATAGCTCACTGCAACCTCACCCTCCTGGGTACAAGTGATCCTCCTGCCTCAAGCCTGAGTAGCCGGGACTACAGCTGCCCACCACCACACCCAAATAATTTTTCCTTGCTTTTGTAGAGATGGGGTCTTGAACTCCTGGACTCAAGCAATTTTCCCTCTTCGGCCTCCCAAATACTAAGTGTGAGCCATTGCACCCTTGGCCTCCCAAAATACTAAGCGTGAGCCACTGCATCCATCCCCAATTTGATAGTATTAAGGAGGCAGGGCCTTTGGGAGGTGATTAGGTCATGAAGGCAGAAACCTCATGAATGGGAACAATGCCCACACAAAAGGCCCCGGGAAGCTGGCTTAGACTATGTCATGTGATGACACAGCTAGAGGGTGCTGTCTGGGAGGAAAAAAAAATCCTCACCTTACCGGGTAAAGAATCTATCAGCATCTTGATCTTGGACTTCCCAGCCTTCAAAACTGGGGGAAATAAAAATGCTTGTTTATAAACCACTGAGGTTCTGGTATTTTTGTTACAGTGGCCAGACTAAGACAGAATCATTATAAAAAGGAAAATAAAATGCTAGTGAGGAAGTAAAATCTCATTATGATCCCACCTCTCAGACATGACTACGGCTAACAGTTTAGGGTATATTTTTCCAGACTTTAAGAAAAGTTTTCTATGCAAACATAAACAAGATCCGACTCTGCATTCAGTACTGCAAGCTGTCCTTTCCTCCCCTCTCAGAAAAGCGTATGCTGTGAACATTATGCTATGTGAGCACATAAAGAATTACTTTATGCACTTACTTTTTCTTTTATCTTCTAATTAGAAGTTTGGGATTTAAATCAATACCATTATGGAAGTGTTTTTATGCACTATCAAGCCGCATCCTCGCACCGGGCTGCATGTTAAGTGTATATTGTTCTTTGGTGTTTCTGAAAGTACATCAAGAGTCCTGTCCTGAAGCTACTTTTCCTCCCAAGACCTTGCCTGGCCGTTTTCCTACTCTCTGTCACCCTATGTCCTGCAGGGCTCACACCAGTTGTGACTCCTGAGTGAGCTTTAGCCTTCAGAAGTATCCATTGTGCATCATTAATTTCTCAGGCCTCCTGTGCCCCTGGCGCCCTTCCTGCTTCCCTTGGATTAGTGTTCTTTCCTCTGTATTCTGTCAGATGCTGGCAGGGTCCTCACTGGTTTCCTGACCCTACTTCTTCTTGGGCTTATGGTGCCTTGCAAGAATCGAATGACAGGAGACTTTAAGTTCTAGATAGTGCTGTTTGGGTTCCAAACTGGAGGTAAGGACAGGGAAGGGGGGGAGGGACAGGCACAAAGTAGAGTCTGAAGAGGTCAGTGGAGGCAGGAAGGCACAGGACAGAAGGCAGGATGCACAGCAAGCTGTTTAAACCTGTCAGGAGAGCTGTCCTAAGTGCCGCCAGTGCTGAAACAGCCTTGGATGGACAATGTATCACTGCAGGGTTTTGCCAACAATGCCAGTGGCACGAACCAAGCAAGACTCATAGGATGGATGTTTTTCTTTTCGGGAAGTATCTTATTTATGTAAGAAGAGTCAGAAGAAATAAATGACCAGGGCAGTGCCTGTGGCTCAAAGGAGTAGGGTGCCGGCCCCATATACCAGAGGTGGAGGGTTCAAACCTGGCCCTGGCCAAAAAAAAAAGAAAGAAAAGAAAGAAATGATCAGTGTAGGACACTGGCTGAGTTTTCTTTCTGGACACATCCTCTTGAATGCTTTGCAATCATCTCAAATTCGGCATGTCTAGAAATGAATTGCAGCCTTACTTACCAACTCTGCTTCCCCCACCATCTTTCTCCATCTCAGAATGACATCCTTGTTCTTACAAGGTGGAATCAGCTTCTGTTCCACTGTCTCTTTCACTGGCCTTATGAAATCTCTCACCAAGTTTTGTTGCTTTTACCAAAATACATCTAGACACCAACCATTGTCTTCATTTCCACCAGCTTTAGCTGTCACCTTTTCCCTTACCTGGGCCGCTGGAGACTGTTATTCACGTCTTCCTTGTTTCCTTATGTCCTCCCATCTATCTCTACTCAGCCATCAGAATTATCTTTTAAAAATGCAAATCTAATCAGGCCATTCATTTGCTTAATGGCTTTTCCCTATCTGTGGTATAAAAAATGAACTCCTTACCATGACCCATTAGGTTTCAGACACCACAGATCTCATACCTTGGCTTTATACGACATTGCTCTCTTCCTTGTTTTAAGGTTCTTCCTTTTCTTCAAAACAGACATGCTCTCCCCTGACTCAGGGCCTGTTTTCATGCTATTCCTTCTCCCTAGGATGATTCACCAGGCTCTGCCATCACCCAGCTAACACTTGCTTCAAGAATCTCAAAGATCAGTATTACTTACTCCAGGAGATTCCACACTAATTTACATCTACTTCTTAGATGTTCCCGAAATACTCTGTACACCTTCCCAGTAGCCACTGAACTCATTCAAAGTTTGTTTTCTCTTTCATGTAGATTTTGTTTCTGAGGGCAGGTCTGGTATCTTTCTTGTTTACCGTCATATCATCCATAACCATGCCAGGCACAAAGCAGATGCTCAGTAAATATTTATTAAATAACCAGACGTCCAAGGATCCAGAGTAGGTGGGGCCTGGTCTGAACCCTAGAGCCCAGGTTCCTGACTATCCACAAGCCTGACATGACCTGAGAGGCAAGGGTTACAAGTTTGCGACAGCTGCGTATTGCAGAGAAAAGGCCCGCAGATGTTCTGATTGCTTCTAGGTGTTCCTGCTAGGCTGGTGGGCTGTGTTGTATGGGTCTGCCAGCCAAGGCCTGCCATGCCAGGAGACCTTGGGGGAAGGAGCAGATCTCAAACTACAGCAGATGGTAAGAGCTGTCTTTAGTCTTTAACATTTAAGGAAAAGAACTGGGAATAGACATTCGGCTCAGTAGCAGTTATGATGCATTTAAATAAGCCTTGCAAATCATTTACAGAATGCATATGCCTCCAAAATTCTTCATTGCTCATGGGTTTCTTAGGAGCTTCCTCTTGCCCCCCTTTGCACCCTTGATGTGTAGTAGAGTGTGTGACATGGGATGAGCCCGCAGAGTGGTGGGCCACATGCTGAAGCAAGGTATATTGGCAGTCTACTGGCCATGGATTACTGATGCTCTTGCCAAGGAGAATTACTCTGTCTACACGCAGAGACTGTGTCTTTTGCCTTTTCTGAATCCCTTCCCCACTCCATTCAGTTTCTTGTTCCCCTGAACAAGACAATACTGGGACAGGTGGACAGGTGCTACCTGCCCTGTCTTACTTAGTTCAGGATGACAAAAATACCATGGACTGTGTGGCTTAGATAACAGAAATTCGTATCTCACAGTTGTGGAGGCCGGGAAGTCCAAGATCAAAGTCTTAGACAGTTTGATTTGTGGAAGGGTCTTTTTTTCCTGGTTTATAGATAGGCAGACACCTTCTTGCTATATCCTCAAATGAGAGAGAGCTAGATAGATGTTGTCTCTCTCTCTTATAAAGGCAGAAATGCCACCATGAGGGCTCCACACTCATGACCCAAGTATCTTCCCAAAGCCCCATCTCCAAATGCCATCACATAGGGGATTAGAGTTTTAATATATGAATTTTGGGGTCCATAAAATGCCCTATTATATTTTCCTGGAGAACTATGTTTGCCGAACAAGAAAAGTAGGGCTTGGGTATTTCAGTTAGCTTCCACTTGAAAATGGTAAGAGGAATACCTGTTTCACTGGATTATCGTAAAGATTAAATTAAACCACATGTGTAGGATGCCCCAGACTGTGCCTAACCCATGGTCAGTAGTCAGAAAATTACAGATTTGAAGAGGCAGTGTGCCCTGGCGGCTATGTTCATGAGCCTTGCAGTCAGTCCTGGGCTTAATCTTGGCTCTGCCATTTACTAGCTCTGTGAGCCTGACAACTTACTTAACTTTTCTGAGACTTGATGTCCTCATGGGGAAAATATTGCTGAGCAACTGTGTAGCTCACAGAGTTGACAGAGGATTAAATGCAATGTGCATATAAAACACCTTGCCATATAGTAAGTGTTCAATGAAAGACATCATTATAATTGGACAGAGAGTGGTAAATGGAATACTGTGGCTGCCTGGAATTATCTCAGAAAATGTGGGATTTAGTGCAGATTTAGAGAGACTTCTTTTCCCTCCAGTTCAAACTAAAAATCTTGGAGTTGTCCTTGAATCTTCCATTTTCCTCACTCCTCACAACCAGGGCATCAGGTGTGCCTATGGCTGGTTAGAATCTAGCTGCTTCTTATCACCTCTGCTGCTCCCATCTTGTCTGAACCATGGGTATCTATCTGTCTCTCCTGGAAACTGCAGCAGCCTCCTAGCTGTTCTACCCGCCCTCCATCCTTGGTTCTATATAATCTTCTTTCAACAGAGTAGCCAGAAGGATCCTGGTGCAAACACAAGTCATTTACCTCTCTTTTCTGCTCAAAACCCTCTGATAATTCTCGTCTACCCCAGAGGAAAACCAAAGCTATTCCAATGACCTAGGGGGCCCCTGTGCTCTGATTCCTTCTGGGCTCCTCTCTCTCCCCACCTCCTACCACTTTTCCCCTCACTCAATCCATTTCAAGCACTTGCATTTATTTACTGTTTTGTGAATATACCAGGCACTTATCTACCTTGAGGACTTTTCACTGGCTGTTCCCTCTTCCTGGAATGCTCTTCTCCTAGACACTGGCATGGCTCATTCCCTCTCCTCCTTTAAGTCTCTGCTCCAATGTCATCTTCTGTATGACCCCCCTGTCTAAATATCCATGGACAACTCCTGCCCCATTTCCAATTTACCCATCTGCTGTGCTTTTTCTTAGCACTTATCACATCCAGTATAACATATGCTTTACTTATTTACTATGTGTTTTGATTATTGTCAGTCTCCCCTGCTAGAACATAAGCTCCCTAAAGACAGAGATCTTTGTTTTCTTCGTTTCTATTTCCCGTGCCTAGGACAAAACCTGGCCCATAATAAGCACTCGTTAAGTATTTATTAAAGGTGAGAATAAATCAAAGGGAAGGGACAACCTCAAAGATCTAGGAGGCCACTTATAAATAAGAAAAAGTCACCGTGTCTGGAATGCATTTAAACGTTAAAAACATTTTTTTCTTTCATTTTAAAAATGTGGTTTTATGTTTCAGATTACACTTAAATATAAAGATTCTAATGATGAGCAAAGTGACTTGGCCATCTTGGACCTTTATTTCTTCATGGCAACGGTGAGCAGAGTAGAGAAAGGGTTGCCTCCTCTAGACCAGGTGGACCCTCTCCAGTCTGCTGCGGTGACAACCCAGCCCACTCTCCTCTTAAAGGTGGGGAACCTGTGGTCTCAAGGCCATATGTGGTGCTTTGGATCCCCGAGTGTGACTCCTTGACTGAATCCAAACTTCACAGAACAAATCCCTGGGCTTGCTTCTTTCGATACACTTTGCTACTGGAGTGTTTGTGCTCCCATTTGTAGGGAAGGAGTTCCCTCCTGGGGGCCGAGTCTCCCGCTCAGCCGGGGCTCTCTGCTCATGTTTTTGGTAATTACATACTGGAGTGATCGACCACAAAAGATCAGTTCTCAATCATTCTTGAACACATAAAAATATCGTGAGTACATGAAATAAAAATGTTACGTGCTGGGAACATTGATCAGGAGGGCGATGTTTATGTAGCACTGTTAATTGGATTTCTACAGTGAGACATTCCGTGGGTTGGGGTTTATCTGATGAAATGTAGTCTGTGACGGCAACTCCTGGCAATGACTCAGGGTGGCTTCAAGGTCAGGGAACTGTGCAGCCTTCTGACCAACAGGCTGGGGAAGGTCTTTGGAAGCTCTTGTGGTCCAACCTTCTTATCAGTGAACTGTGTGAAGAACTCCATCTTTCAGATTTATCCACAAATTTAATGAATGCTGTGTTGGAGACAATGACCTATATCTGAACTTGCACAAAGCCCTGAAAAGACTTCTACGAATAGTGTTTTATCTCAAGTACTGCAGCATGCGGCATCCAACATTACCATTGATATCATCTATTGAGAACTCCTTCCCAGGTTCTTTATTAAGGTTTAATTAAATTTTATGTCTTATCAATTAGGATTAATCTACATTTAGTCTGAATTAGAAGGAGCCAATTATAAATAACACCACTTCTCACTTATTCTTGAATACAAAATGAAGGTTTTTAAACTTCCTTTGAAAAAAAAAAAACAACCCTCCCACCCCAAGAACCAAATGTGCACATGTAAAGAGTTTTATACCCAGGAGACCAAACATTCTATTAAAATAAAGTGAAAAGATGAAAATTCCGAAAGGAAGGTGTAGACAGAAATGGGGGTGATAAGGGAAGGGAGAGGTAACTTCTGTTATGATATGGGTAGTGGAAGCAAAGAGACTTTCAACTTTAAAGTTTTAACTTGGAGCAATGGCGGAGAATTTTCTACAGTTATTACGACATCTCTGTGTCGAGAAGAAGCCAGACCAGGATGGTGCCGGTGGCTCAGTGAGTAGGGCACCAGCCCCATATACTGAGGGTGGTAGGTTTGAACCTGGCCCCGGCCAAACTGCAACAAAAAAATAGCCGGGTGTTGTGGCGGGCAACTGTAGTCCCAAGTGACTTGGGAGGCGGAGGCGAAAGAATCGCTTAAGCCCAGGAGTTGGTGGTTTCTGTGAGTTGTGACGCCACAGCACTCTACCCCCAGGGTGACAGAGTGAGACTTTATCTCAAAAAAAAAAAAAAAAGCCAGACCAGTTTGTGTTCCATGGTTGTGTTTAGGGCTAACTAAATATTTTCAGTTTTCTTATTTCTGGGCACAAGTAGGATTGAACCCCTCTCTTCTTCCTACCTTGAAGTTGGTAGGGACATGGACATGGGACTTGTTGGTCAATGAACTGCAAAAAGCAGCAATCGTTGTCAGTTCCATGTGGCAGCTTGAAGAGCTGGAGTGAAGCTGGTCATGTTTTCTTCTTTCTGCTGTAGCAGATGCTGGAAACAGATAGAAGAAACCCCCATTAGCCTAAGATGAGCAGAGTCCTCCCATCAATTTGCACGGCCCTTGAGATGTGGAGGTTTCTTTTTTTTAATTAATTTTTTTTTTATTAAATCATAGCTGTGTACATTAATGCAATCATGGGGTACCATGCACTGGTTTTATATACAATTTGAAATATTTTCATCACACTGGTTAACATAGCCTTTCTGGCTTTTTCTTAGTTAATATGTTAAAACATTTATATTCTACAGTTAGTAAGTTTGAGATATGGAGGTTTTTTGTTGCGTCAGCAATAACATAGCTTATCCAGCCTGATAGAACCTCTTTCAGCTTTGGATTCTTCTCGGCTTTGGTACCTACCTTATTGGGTTATGTATGTGAGGGAAAATAATGAAATAATTCACAAAATGTGTTTCATTTAGTGTCTGGCATATAGCAAATACTGAAGAAATGTTAGTGCTCGCTGTTAGTGTTGTAGTCAAGCTGTCTATACACAGTGTCCCCAAAATCACTCAACAGTCACCTTACATAAGGGAAAATGAGAAATTGTAGCTAACTGTACCTTTAATTACAAAATATTCATTACAAAATTTTATAAAGAGATGGACAACACATAGAGAATATTTTGTAAATATTTTGTAAAATTTTATAATTAATTTTTATTTTATTTTAAAGCCCCAGGAAGATTTGATTTGGTAATGAATATTTTATAAATAAAGGTGCATTTATTTGATACAATTTTCCATTTTCCCCATGTATGGTGACTGCAGTGGAGACTTTGGGACACCTACTATTATGCCCAAATGACCCTATCTGGGATATTCTGATAGGATGGTCAAAGTTTATTTAAACTCTTAGCATTTCAGGGTCTTGCCTTCTCATCTAATTCGAACATGAGTTTCACATTTGGTGCTTCAATTCTTCTCTTTCTACTGAAGAGTTTACAAAGCCTTAGAATGCAGAGCCACATTTACTGTCTCCTTTCTTTTACAACATGATCTATCTAATAATCCCATTATATATAATTTAATAAAGGGCAAAAGTCAGCTTTATTAAGACAGCCCATTTAGGAAGGTGCTGTGTTTTCAAATGTGCATTTGGAGACCTAGCCTTCATAGGTCTTCTGGCACACAAGTGGATTCAAGGACTGCTTTTTCACAGATCCAGGGGTTGTAAGGGTAACTGTAGTTTGTAGCTTGAGGCTCTGTGGAAATTCTGGCATGGACCTCATTTAGGTGTGTCCAGCCAATGTTCAGTGTGTAAGTCAGTGTGTAAGGTTTGTAGAGACTCAAATTCTTTTTTTTTTTTCTTTTTTTTTTTTTATTGTTGGGGATTCATTGAGGGTACAATAAGCCAGTTACACTGATTGCAATTGTTAGGTAAAGTCCCTCTTGCAATCATGTCTTGCCCCCATAAAGTGTGACACACACTAAGGCCCCACCCCCCTCCCTCCATCCCTCTTTCTGCTTCCCCCCCCATAACCTTAATTGTCATTAATTGTCCTCATATCAAGACTGAGTACATAGGATTCATGCTTCTCCATTCTTGTGATGCTTTACTAAGAATAATGTCTTCCACTTCCATCCAGGTTAATACGAAGGATGTAAAGTCTCCATTTTTTTTAATGGCTGAATAGTATTCCATGGTATACATATACCACAGCTTGTTAATCCATTCCTGGGTTGGTGGGCATTTAGGCTGTTTCCACATTTTGGCGATTGTAAATTGAGCTGCAATAAACAGTCTAGTACAAGTGTCCTTATGATAAAAGGATTTCTTTCCTTCTGGGTAGATGCCCAGTAATGGGATTGCAGGATCAAATGGGAAGTCTAGCTTGAGTGCTTTGAGGTTTCTCCATACTTCCTTCCAGAAAGGTTGTACTAGTTTGCAGTCCCACCAGCAGTGTAAAAGTGTTCCCTTCTCTCCACATCCACGCCAGCATCTGCAGTTTTGAGATTTTGTGATGTGGGCCATTCTCACTGGGGTTAGATGATATCTCAGGGTTGTTTTGATTTGCATTTCTCTAATATATAGAGATGAACATTTTTTCATGTGTTTGTTAGCCATTCGTCTGTCGTCTTTAGAGAAAGTTCTATTCATGTCTCTTGCTCATTGATATAAGGGATTGTTGGCTTTTTTCATGTGGATTAATTTGAGTTCTCTATAGATCCTAGTTATCAAGCTTTTGTCTGATTGAAAATATGCAAATATCCTTTCCCATTGTGTAGGTTGTCTCTTTGCTTTGGTTATTGTGTCCTTAGCTGTACAGAAGCTTTTCAGTTTAATGAAGTCCCATTTGTTTATTTTTGTTGTTGTTGCAATTGCCATGGCAGTCTTCTTCATGAAGTCTTCCCCCAGGCCAATATCTTCCAGTGTTTTTCCTATGCTTTCTTTGAGACTCAAATTCTTTTAGTGACCAGTGTATCAGCTATCCACTGTGACCTTCTATAAGCTTGATGTGTTATTGTGCCAGAAGAGAGGTTGTCACATGGGGGGAAAGCTGGGGGACATCTGGGAACAAAGATGAGATCAGATCAAATATTACTTAGACCCAGAGTTTACAAAGTCCAGTTCTTTTGGATTCTAAGGTCTTGTTCCAGAATCAGGATGTGTTCTCAATACGTGCAAACTCACTAGAATCAGGGAGGTTTGGGTTGCAAGTGACAGAAACCCAGCACAACCCCCAAAGGAAATTTATTAGCTCTTATAACCAGGAAACACAATAGTTATGCTTCGGGTGTAGCTGGGTATATGCGTTTAAATGATGGCATTAGTTCTTTCACTTGTTTTTTCTGTATCGATTTTCTTTTTATCAAACTCTACCATGTAGTGGTAAGAATGGCACTGCACTGCTGGGCTCTCATTGCACTTATACCAGTGATCCCAGGACAAATAATGACCTCTGTTTTGATAGTTCCAGGAAAATAACTAGGGAGGACTCTAGGGCTAATCTTTGTAACCTACAAAGGACTTCTACAAACTTTAAAAGATTTTAAAAAATCAAGTAGAGAAATAGGCAAAAGATTGAAGTAGGTAATTTTCAGAAGAGGAAATACAGGTACCCAATAAGTAAATTAAATTATGCTCATTCTTATGGGAGGAAGGGAAAATGCATATAAAAATGATAACAGATCACTTTAGAAATTCATCAGTTTGTCCAAAATGGAAATGATTCATAATCGTGGCTTGTGATTTTATGGGGGAAATACGGATTCTCAGACTTCGCTGGTATAAGTAAAAATTGCTTTAAGCATTCAAAATGAAAAAATGTCTGGATGTAGTAACTAAAATTCAAAATATACTCACTCTATGACCCAGCTATTTCACTTTTAAAGGACCGAAAGAAAAGTACCTATTCCATAGAAAAATGATACTGCCAAAAATCTAGAAACAAAAAGAATGTCCAAAAGTAGGCAATAACTGAATAAATTATATTATTTTAAATATAGTATTGTTAAAAATCACATATATGGACAAACACTCTTTTGTTAAGTAAAAAAGCACATTTGTATAGCATGATTCCACTTTTGGAAAAAAAAAAAAGAAGAGAATCTTTCATGTGACTTCATGTATGAATGTTCGCATGAGCTCAGTAAAGACATGGAAAGATGCATACTGAGTAGGTGACATATGTTAATTTGAAAGGAAGGGGGCAGGTGACATAGATTACTGTAGTCTGAAAGGAAAATCCATTAAAGTATATGTAAAAGAGAACAAATTGTACCTGCCTCCTTAAACAATGGATGGGAACAGAGTGACATCCTAAATTTGGGATGGACATATGGAGATCTGCAAGTCTTGTGAACAGATCTAGTCTGTTTCCTGGCAAGTTGGTAAGAGTCTTGTTGGCCTGTTGTGCGGTGCTGTGCTCTGACCCTGAGAGGATGGGGTCATCACTGGCCTTGGGCGTGCTGGATCTTCCAACTGAAGTACAGCATCCTGGACACTTGGTGGGGGTGTGTATCTTACATGTCAGCAAATACGATGTACACTGTGCCTGCTCTTGGTAGTTCTCTCGGAGATAGGGGGAGAGGAGGTCAGGATGCTCTTTGCCAAAAGGCCTTGGCTGGGCATTTATTTGGTCAAGTCTTTTGATTTCATTTGGTTGTGCACTTGCAAGGTTGCTGTGATGAATGTATACAACCACATAATCTGTGGATGATGTGCAGAGGCATAATATTCAAACTGTGAAATGAGTTAAAGAACGGATGATGTTTGACTCTGAGTCTTTTCCTTTTTATTTTATTGTTATTATTTCAACTTTTGAGCTAGAATAAAGGAGTCGACATTGTTTTTCCTAATGACTAGGATTTATATTTGTGCCAGGATCAGTTAGCACATCCGCTGGGCAAATGTGTGTGGCATGTTGGGCGCTGTGCTGGGCACATCATCAGTGCTGCTCCTGCAGTCTATGCTTTTCACATTTGTACTGAACAGCTATTACTGTATGGAAATGGGCAAAAAGATCAATCTTCTAAGAGACTATGGAGTCGAAAGAGAAATAAACAAAATATGGCTGGCCATGGTGGCTCACGCCTATAATCCTAGCCTTCTGGAAGGCTGAGGTCTGAGGATTGCTTGAGCTCAGGAGTTCAAAACCAGCCTGAGCAAGAGTGAAATCCTGGCTCTACTAAAAATAGAAGAACTAGCTGGGCATTGTGGTGGGTACTGTCATCACAGTTACTTGGGAGGTTGAAGCAGGAGGATTGCTTGAGCCTACGGGTTTGAGATTGCTATGAGCTATGATGCCAGCCACTCTACACAGGGCAACAGAGTGAGACTCTGTCTCAATTAAATGAATAAATAAATAAATAAAATAAACAAAATACATAATCAAAGAGAATAATGAATATGTAAACATAAGACATACAAAATTACAGGATATAGTCAAAGCCCTTAAATTATTTTTATTCTTGGTATAAGAATAAATGAAGTTCTGTTTAAAATCAAGGAGTAAAAAAATTAGCAAAAAATTTTAAAGACGTCAAGAAGAAATAAATCCTTTAAAGAACGAAGCAGAAATTTATGGATTTGAAACAGAAAAACTCAAGATGTGATAAATGTATCCAAAAGGTGGCTCTTGGAAGAAAACTAATAAGACAGATAAACTTCTGGCAAATTGATTGAAGAGGGGAACAAATAAACCAAACAAAATTATAAATGATGAGGTGCTCTAAAAGGCATGTGAGAGAGTGAAAAACCGAGATATTACCATGTACAACTTTTTGTAAAGAAATAAAAAAAGTCTCAATGATGCAGATAATATATTTTTGTAAAATATGAATGATAAAAATTGATTTATGAAAAGTAATGCCTGAATAAAAAAGTAAATATGTAAAATAAAAAGCTAAAGTATTACCAAATGGTGGTTTTAAAATAGCCTCCTTGAACAGAGATTTTTCTAATGTGTTTTTTCTTCCAATTTTCCAGTAACAAATTTATTTCTATATTCAACTAACAGTTCCAGATTATAGAAAACTTTAAAAATTCATTTTATGAGGATTGTAAAACCTTGAAATTCAATCTTGAAGAATATAGAGGAGGGGGAAGTGAACAGAAGACCAAGGCACTAGATGAAAAACTGTAAATAAAATAATAGCAGGCAAAATTCAATAATACATTAATAGAATCATTCACCATGACCAGGTAGGATTTAGCCTAGGAATGCAAAGATTTTTGTTTTTTGGATCATTTTATTAAAAAAGAAATAAAATATGGCGGCGCCTGTGGCTCAGTGAGCAGGGTGCCAGCCCCATATGCCGAGGGTGGCGGGTTCAAACCCAGCCCCGGCCAAACTGCAACAAAAAAATAGCCGGGTGTTGTGGTGGGCACCTGTAGTCCCAGCTACTCGGGAGGCTGAGGCAGGAGAATCGCCTAACCCCAGGAGTTGGAAGTTGCTGTGAGCTGTGTGAGGCCACAGCACTCTACCAAGTGAGACTCTGTCTCTACAAAAAAAAAAAAAAAAAAGAAATAAAATAATCTTACAGATTCATAGAGTCACCCTTCTTGTACCCTTCATTCTCTCTTCCTGTTCGCCTTTCTCCTCCTATGACCTGCAAAACCCGGAGATAATGACTATTTCAGACTTGCCATTTATCCTTCGAATCTATGTTTTGTATCCCTACCATTTTTATAAGTATCCATAAATGTTTAGTTGTATGTTATTTTGTATGTTCTTAAAATTTCATAACTGGTTTTATTCTAAACATGTCCCTATGGAACTGGATTTTCTTCCCCCAGCATTCTGTTTTTGAGATGATCCATGTTGATACAAATAAGATCTAGCTCATTCACTGGATAAATGTATGATATTTTAAATATTTATTATTTTTTACACATAGATACATTGTTAAGGACTGAATGTTTGTGTCCTCCTCAAATTCATTTGTTGAAATCATAACCCCCAAAGTGATAGTATTGGGAGGTGGGGCCTTTGGGAAGTGATTGGATGGGAAGGATGGGGCTTCATGAACGGGATTAGCGCCCTTATAAAAGCAACCTTAGAGAGCTCCATACCCCTTTCCCCCATGTGAGGATACAACAAGAAAGTGGCTGTCTCCAATCCAGAACACAGCCCTCATCAGGTCCCTGATTTAGGACTTCCCAGCCTCCAGAACTACCCTGTTTCCCCGAAAATAAGTGTCTTATTTTAAGGTGTCTTATTTTAAGGTGTGCTCCCAAAGATGCGGTAGGTCTTATTTTCAGGGGATGTCTTATCTTTCCTGTAAGTAGGTCTTATTTTTGGAGGATGTCTTATTTTCGGGGAAACAGAGTATATGAAATGAATTTCTGTTGTTTATAAGATAACCAATGTATGTTTTGTTATAGCACCCCAAACTAGGACAAAAATTGATGTTGTTTTGCTTTTTTGGTGGCTATTATAAACAATGCTACAACAAACTTTGTGTACATCTCCCAACTTGCATGTGTGAGTGAGGTGTTAGCTGTTTATTGTTCTGTCAACAGGGTGGGAGAGTTTTGTCTTAGGCATCCTTGCTAACACTTGTGTGGGATAGGATTTTATTTTCATTTATTTTTATTTGTCTCCCCCTGATTACTAGTGAGGTGGAGATTTTTTCCAGTGTTTGCTGATCAGGAGTGTTGCCTTTTTCTGAATTATCTATTCATATTCTTTGTGTAATTTATACTAGATTTAAAAAATCCTTTTTCTATTGATTTTTAGGATTTTTTTATATATTCTGAATGCTGATTCAGAACCATTTAATAATGGGAAATCCATTAATATATTACATCACATAGAGAGATAAAAATATTCCATGATTAAGTCAAGAAATACCAAAAGGCATTCAATAGACCTGATATTCTTCCTAACAAAAAGCTCTTGAAAATTTGGAATAGAAGCATGAGAAAAGTATCTCTTTTATTGTTTTTTAATTAAATCATAAACACATAGATCATGTATGCATTAATGCATTTATGAGGTACCATGTGCTGATTTCATATAGAATTAGGAGCATTTACATCATACTGGTTAATATATACCTTGTCTCATTTACTTAATTACTGTGTTAAGACATTTATACTCTATAATTAGTAGATTCAACATGTACCCTTGTATTATGCACCATAGGTGTGATGCCACCATTCACCCTCCCTCGATCTGACCTCCCCTCTTCCCCCCAGAGCCCCCCTCCCCTCCTGTGCCCCCCTCCTTCGTTCTGGGCTGTAGTTGTGATCTATTCTTCATACTAAATTGTGAGTGATTGTAAGTTGGTTTCATAATAGTACTGAGTACACTGGATATTTTTTCTTCCATTCTTGAAATACTGTACTAAGTAGGATATGTTCCAGCTCCATCCATGTAAACATAAAAGAGGTAAAGTCTCTATCTTTTTTTGAGGCTGCATAATATTCCACGGTATACGTATACCACAATTTGTTAATCCATTCATGGGTCGAGGGGCACTTGGGCTTCTTCCGTGACTTGGCTATTATGAATTGAGCTACAGTGAACAATCTGGTGCAAATATCTTTGTTTTAAAGTGATTTTTTTGTCTTTTGGATATACACCTAGTAGAGGAATTACAGGATCAAACGGCAGGTCTACTTTTAGATCCCTGAGTATTCTCCACACTTCTTTCCAAAAGGGAAAAAGTATCTCTTAAACCAAAGTACACAGCAGACTTGCTGATGAAACATCAGATACATTCCCATTACAGACAAGGATGTTCGCTGCTAAATTGTGTTCCTTCAAAATTCTTATTCTAAACATCAAGTGTCTTCTAATATGACTGAAGATAGTATCCTTGAAGAGGTAATTAAGTTAAAATGAGGTCATTAGGGTGGGCCTTAATCCTAGATGACTGATGTCCGTCTAAAAAGAGGAAATCAGGACACAGACATGGACAGAGGGAAGACCACGTGAAGACCATTGATAAACCAAGGAGAGAGGCATCAAAAGAAACCAACCATGATGACACCTTGACCTTAAACTTCCAGCCTCTTAAACCTCCAGAACTGTGAGGACATAAATTCTTGTTGCATAAGCCTTCTAGTCTGTGGTGCTTTGTTAGACAGCTCTAGCAAACTAATGTACTCACCTTTACCATTATAAGTATGTTGTGACATTTTTTGACCAGTGACTCCATGCCATAACTGAGAAATAAGAGATACAACTACGAGGAAAACAGAGACTAATTTATCATTTATAAGTGATACGATTACATGATAAGAACCAAAGTGTCTCAATAGGACAGTTCAGGAAAGTAGTCAGATATGAGATAAACATCTGAAAATCAATAACAAACCAGAAAACTATGATTAAGGGTCTTATTTGCAATAGTCATAATAAAATAAAATAAGCAGACTGTTTGCAACGTGAAATGTATGTAAAGAAAACTATAAAACTTTACTGAGCAATACAGATGGTCTAAATAAATAAAGAGATGTTTCAACTGCCTCCATCGGAACCAAAAGAGTTTAGAGATTTAAATTCTCCCAAAACTAGCTGACAGACTTAACACATGGGATTTACATTATTTTAGTAGCTCAATAAAATAATTCTATAATTCAATTAAACAATTTGAGAAAGATGGAAATACTTGATAGAGTAACTGTCTACAGAGCTCTAACAATTAAAACAGGTGACATGGCTTAAAAACTCAGAACCAGGTAAATGAAACAGATGCCTCACCAGCAGCAACTTTACCAATGAGTAAAGGTGGTACCTGGAAGCTAAATGATGCAAAGATAATAGTTAAAAATCAAACAGCATGTGGAAGCTGGAGCAAAAGAGCAACATAGAGCAAGTAAGGCCAGAATAGGTTGTGTGCATAGTTGCTGGCCAATCATCAAAAGATGCAGACTCTCATCTTTTGCCTCTGTTCCTGTTAGCTTTGGGGCAGGGACGCAGGATGCTTAGTACCACCCTAGCCATCTAGCCATTCCACCTTATTGAGCTCCTATCTGCCTGTGCAGTTTCTTTAAGGTCCCTCCCCCGCCACCATGGAAAAGCTTCAGGTCCTAGAAATCAAGCTCTGGTGAGTGTTTCATAGAACCTGGACGGGTCAGTACTCTGGCTGGCCATACACAACATTCACCATTCTCAAGAAGTCATGTGTGGGGTGAATCCTCTGGTTCATTCACTGGTATCAGAGAGATCAGCCTTGTTGTGATCCAGGTTTCGCTTCCCTCTTCCTCTCAGCAACAGAGCAGGCTGAGAAGGAAAGGCTGGCGAGGGCATTTGCGGGCTAACTGTGGGAGTGGGTGGTCTCTGGGAAGTGGAAGGACGTCTCACTCAGCACTCTGGACCAGGGCTCTAACTTGTGAGTGGGGTGGATGGTATGGAAATGGCCTGAAAGAGTAGGAGGATGAGTTATGAGGAAACACTCCCAGTGCAATGTATGTTCTAGAACAGGAATTGGCAAACTTTTTTCTGTAAAAGGCCAGACAGTAAATATTTTAGGCTCTGTGGGCCATATGGTCTCTGTTGGCAACCACTCATCCCCTCAGCCTTGCCCTTGGAGTGTGAAATCAGCCGTAGGCAGTAGGTAAACAAGTGGGCATGTTTTATGTTCCAATGAAACTTTATTTACAAAAACAAGGGCAGGTGGGATATTGCCCGGAGGCCATAGTTGGCAGATCCTGGGTTTGGAACTTGGTTTTATAGGCAGACCCATCTCCAATGCTTCCTTGTGCAACATTGGCAAATATTTCTGGGAATTCCGTTTCCTTCTGTCTAAAGTGGAGGTGATGAGACGTCTGACTCAGAGTGTGGTACATAGTAAGTGCTCAAGAAATGTTAGCTGTTTATGCCAAGGTCAGGACTTAAAAAAAAAAAGAAATGTTAGCTGTTGTTACTTGGTTGTCATCGTTTATAATTATTATTTCTTGTCAGGAACAGAAGGCACCCAGGAAAGTCACCCTAGGACAAACACGATCCCCCTCCTGGCTTAAAAATAAAATCGGAACACTGATTCTACTTAACACTTCTGTCAGTAGGCATGAGTCTCTAACATTTCCAAAAGTCTGTAACATCTGTTGGCAGGTCTTTGGATAAACTTCACTTTAAATCTGAATTCCTAAAGGATTCAAGCTCATTTTTGTAACTTCAAATTAGAGCTTGAACCAGAGATTTTTATGGAACTCAGACAGGTCAGGACTTTCTGGTCATTTAAGGGAGTAAGTCATTGTCCCTGTAAATCACTTCTGACTTCTCAAGTGTTCACAGCACAGCAAGACCATCCTTCTACACTGTGGCTAAACTTCTTGCTCACCGGGCAGTCATTTGTTGCTGGACATTTAGGAAGGGACATACGTTTCCCTTTGCCCCTCTGTGCTCTGCCTGGACATCCCCAAGTCCCTGCTCTGGGACTGCCTGTGTGGTGACACTGTTTGTCACTGTCAAGAGTCAACATGTGGTCTCTGAAAAGCTGGCTTTTATTTGCTCTAAGGATGGCCGGCATTGAGATGTCCAAATTATTTTATTTGATTTTTTTCAGAGACAATAAATCAGTGTCTGACGTGTATCCTGCAGCCATCTCCTTACCTGTGTCCCCGCTGCCTTGATAGAGTCTGTGGAATCTTGCTGCTGGGTGGCTCACAGTTTCCTGACTGGCCTCAACATTTCTGCTTTCTTTGGATCTCAATCCACCCCCGCCCCCGCCAATCCCTTTCTTCTCACAGCAGCCAGAGTAACCTTGGAAAAAAATGCAGATCAGATTACATTAAAATGTTTTAATAGCATCTCATCCATCTTAGAAGAAAATCTATTTCTCAGAGTGGGTAGTTTAGGAAGCCCATGGCACCGCTCCCACCACTCCCACCACATTGCAGGCCCAGCAGGTACCAACCACACCAGCCACCTTCCTATTTCTCGAATCTACTAGGAACCCTCCTGCCTCAGGACTTTTTACATATCGACCCTCCTGGAGCAACATTTGTGTTAATCACTAGAGACTCAGTGATTAAAGTCACACAAATTTCTTGTCTTCCAGGTCTAAAGGTCAGAAGCCCCAAATGGGTCCTGCTGGGCTAAAATCAAGGTGCTTTTCTTCTGGATGCCCTAGGAGAGAATCCTTACCTTTTTCCAGAAGCAGAGGCAGCCGGTGTGCCTTGGCTCATGGCTGTACCCCTCCAATCTCTGCCTCCTTTCTCAACTCTTTGACCCTCCTGCATCCCTCTTTCCCTCATCCCTTGAGAATGCAATGGGACAACCCAAATAATGTCGGATACTCGCCCCACCTCGTGATCCTTAACTTAATTGGACCGGCATAGTCCCTTTGGCCGTATGAGGTTCCGGGGGTCAGTATGCAGGCATCTCTGGGGGGCTGACATACTGTTCACCACACTGCTCTCCGGGAGGTAGATGTTTCCTCTTTATTTCTGCGTCTTGATTAAAATGTTCTTCTCTAGAGAGGTCTCTGTGGCAACGCTATCTACCTAGGGCTCCCCTGGTTTTCTCTTCCACAATACTCTGTTACTTTTCTTTACAGCAATCCCCTATTGCGTAAGTCTTTTTAAGCTGGGCAGTCTGTCCCCTAAAGTTGAAGATGTCCTTGCTGCACAGACCTCAATAGTCTGCAGCTCAGCCACCTAAGATCCTTTACAAGAGTGGCCTCCTTCTCCTCCACCAGGTCCTACCCTATCCTGGCCCCAGATAACATCTTAAGAAGGAGCAGAATCATCTTGCCTTGTCCCCAAGCCAGTTTTACCACCTGGATGTCAGGGGCACAGACTCCTGACCCCTTCCCAGTAGACATGATCTTCCTGGCCAGTTAGAATTACTGACAGGACCTTGTCTTGCCTGAATCGGCAAACGGTCTTTCTGGTTGTAGAATGTGGAAGTACTGAAATTTATGATATTAATCACAGCTTAGTGAGAATCTTTTTCTTTCTTTCTTTTTTTTTTTTCTTGACACAGAATCTTACTCTGTAGCCCTGGGTAGAGTGCTTGGAGTCCTAGCTTCTGGCAGAAGACTCTGTGTTTTAGATTGGGCTCCCCAGCAGCAGACCCTGAAGTGAGGATTTGTGAACAAACAGTTTACTATAACGGGATCTCAGAAATACTGGTAAGGGAGTTGGGGAGTGGGGTGGGGGGAGGGAAAAAACCAGGAGAGTGTGGGATCAAGAAAGGTCCCTGGTGGATCACTATGGCTCAGTGGCCCGGGGGGATGGGGGGGAGTGTGTGTGTCTCATTGTACCCCATCAAAACAAGAGAACTGGCCTGATGATAAGCCTGCATCCACCACTTACTGTTTAAGGACTGCCCTCCAAGGGAAAAGGCAAATTCCCGGGACTTCGGTGTCTTGGCACACATAGGCAAAGTGAGAGCTGTCCTCTGCCAGGACACGGTGCCAGCTGAAGGAAAGCACTCCAGGAGCTGTGCGCAGAGTGTGGCAGAAGGACCTGAGTGCACGTGGGCAGAGCCCCAGGATCCCTGCTATGTTCTTTTGCTACAAGCGGATCCATTAGTTCATTTAACATGAATTTGTCCATTTTTGATTCTGTCTCAGGCTCTGGGGATAGGGGTGACAAAGACATGGTTTCAGCCCTCACAAAGTTTACCATCGAGGATGGGAGACAGACATGAAATTTTAGAAAGGCTACAAAAGGCAGAATTGGGATTGTGTTCACTGCTGTGGATGAGAGGGAGGAGACCTGGTCTGGCAGGTGGGTGGGTGTGAGGCTTCTCCAAACAAGTGATGCTGAGCCAAGAGCTGAAGGATGAGTAAGACCGAATGAGGCAGCAAAGGAAAGAAAGCACAATTCAAGCCCAGGAAGCAAGAGTTCTGAGGCAGGAATCAGTGGGAGGAGCTGAAACAAGGCTGGTGCTGCTGGGGTTCTCAGAGCAAGAGGAGAGTGGCAGGAGACAAGCCTGTGGCTTGCTGAGGGACGATTCTTACCTCCTTGGCTCCTGCTTTCTTTCAGATTCTGCTAAACGTCTTTCAGACCCAGATCTGTGGGCCCTTCTACAGTATGCTCCCCTGGAAGCAGAGGGAAAATGGGGACAAAGCAAAGATGTGAGGTGGGAGAGTCTATTTTCAACTGTTCATCTTTTCCCCACTGATGCTTATAGCTGAAATTAATACATAAATTTACAGCCACAAGTCAGTTGTGATAAATAATCCCAGAAGTGTTCCGATTATTTACATTTTTATGGAATCTTGCCTGAGCAAACCCAGAGAGCACACCAGGCACTTGAAGAATTATGTCTTGTTCAAAACCAATTTAATAGCAATGGAAAATAAAGCCATCTGTGGGAACTTGTAGAGCAGAGTAGTAATTCTCTGCCAGATGAGCAATATACAAAAAGCACCAAATCAACCCGAGCACACCAAGCACTTGCACAGTTCAAGGAAAAGTAACAACGGCAACTTCAGTGAAGCGTCTGAAGACGTCAGGCCTCAGAGTGTCTTTTGGTTACGCACCAGACAGATGAGGATTCTGGTCATGCAGCAAAGTGAGAGGAGTCTCTCATGGTCTTTCTCTATACCAAGGGGCTGACTGATAAGAAATGGTGCAAAAAGGAAGATCGTTTAGGGGAGGGGTCAAATGTACCTGTTTGGAGTTAAAGAGTTGGGAGTTCGCATCCAAGTTCTCCCACTTACCAGCTGTGTTGAGTTGGGCAGGTTATTCTTTTTTAGTCTTCCTTCCTTCCTTTTTTTTGAGACAGAGTTTCACTCTGTTACCCTGGGTAGAGTGCTGTGGCGTCATAGCTCACAGCAACCTCAAACTCTTGGGCTCAGGAAATCCCTTTGCCTCAGTCTCTGAAGTAGCTGGGACTACAGGCACCCACCAGAACACCTGGCCAGTTTCTCTGTTTTTGGTAGAGATGGGATCTTGCTCTTATTCAGGCTTGTCTGGAACTCCTGAGCTCAAGCAATTCTCCTGCCTCAGCCTCCCAGGGTGCATGAGCCAGCACGCCCAGCTGTTTTTTAGTTTTCTAATGTCTAAAAATGGATAACGCAGGTGAATGTTTTTCCTCTCCCTTTCCCCCCAGCTAATAGCATTCCAGTTTTCTCTTCTTTCTTTGTTTTTTCTCCCATGGTTTATCATTTATTTTTTAACAGCCTTATTGAGTTATAATTTACATACATTAAAATTCACCCATTTTAAATGTACAGTTCAATGAGTTTTAGCAAATTTCTATAATGGCACAATTATCTCCACAATCCAGTTTTAGAATACTTCCATCACTCCCCAAAGTTTTCTCGTTCCCATTTATAGTCAAGCCCAGCTCCAGCCTCCAGCTCCAGGCAACCAGCAATGTAGTTTCCATCTCTACAATTTCCCTTTTCTAGAAATTTCATGGAATCAAACAATATGTGGTTTTATGTGTCTGGCTTCTTCCACTTAGCATAATGCTTTTGAGATTGATTGATGTTGTTTCAAGTATGACTAGTTTGTTTCTTTTGATTGCTTTATGCATACACCACATTTTGTTTATCCGTTCACGAGTGTGTGAACTTGGATGAGTTTGAATTTGGATTGTCCACTTTTCTGGGCTGTTGTAAATGCTGCCACTATGAGTGATTGCACAGATGTCTTTGTGGTGATATATATTTGCATTTGTCTTGATAGGTACTCATTAGTAGAATTGCTGGATATATTGTAAAGAACCTACGAAACGGCCAAGTTGTTTTCTTGAAACTGCCAAGTTGTTTTCCACAGTGGCCGTTCCATTTTATATTTTCATCCTTAATATGTGAGGTTTGCAGTCACTCCCTATCCTTACTAACACTTGGTATTGCTAGTCTTTTTTATCTAACCATTCTAATCAGTATGTAGTGGCATCTCAGAATGGCTTAAATTTGTATTTCTGTAGTAGCTAAAGCTATTGAGAACCTTTTTATATGTTTATTATCCGTTGGTATATCTTTTTTGGTGCATTGTCTACTCACATCTTTTTTATATTTAAAAAAGTTGGACTGGGCCTGGTGGCTTACATCTGTAATCTCAGAACTTTGGGAGGCTGAGGTAGGAGGCTCTCTTGAGGCCAGGAGTTCAAGATCGGCCTGGACAACATAGCGAGACCTCACCTCTACAAAAAATGAACTGGGTGTAGTGGTACAACATATCAATAGTCCCAGCTATTTAGGAGGCTGAAGCAGGAGGATCGCTTGAGCACAGGAGTTACAGGCTGCAGTGAGTTATTATTGAGCCATTGCACTCGAGCTTGTGTGACAGAGTAAGACCCTATTTCTTAACCAAAAAAAGATTGGGGGCTGGGTGTGGTGGCTCACACCTCTAATCCTAGCACTCTGGGAGACTGAGGTCAGTGGATTGCCAGAACTCATGAGTTGGAGACCAGTCTGAGCCAGAGAGAGACCTTGTTTCTAAAAAAAAAAAAAAAAAAAAAAAAAAAATCACAGCCAGGCATTGTGGCAGGCCACTGTAGTCCCACCTACTTGGGAGGCTGAGGCAAGAGAATTGTTTAAGCCCAAGGGTTTGAGGTTGCTGTAAGCTGTGATGCTACAGCACTCTACCAAGGGTGACAAAGTGAGACTGTGTCTCAAGAAAAGAAATTGGGTTATTCATCTTCGTACTATTGAGTTGTAAGCGTTCACTATGCTTAGTACAAGTCCTTCATGTGTTTTGCAAATATTTTCTCCCTGTCTACAGCTTGTAGTTTCATTTTTCTTAGTGGTGTCTTTTAAAGAGCAAAACTTTTAAATTTTGATGAAGTCCAATTTGTCAATTTTTTCCCTTTTATTCGTTGTTCTTTGTTTGTGTGTAACTTCTAAGAAATGTTTCCCTAGCCCAAGGTCATAAGCATTTTCTCTTATATTTTCTTCTAGAAACTTTATAATTTTAGTTTTTATATTTAGGTTTCTGATCCATTTTGAGTTAATTTTTGTGTGTGGTGTGAGGTAAGGGTCTAAGTTTGTTTTTTAATGTAAGGATATCCAACTGTTCTAGCACTACTTACTGAAAGATTATCCTTTCCTCTTTGAATTTCCTTGGCCCCTTCTTGAAAGTAATTTGATCATTTATGCGTGTCTTTGCTTTTGGACTCTTGGTTTCCTTTGGAGAAACAACCTCTCTCCCATTTAATGCAGATTCATGGGATAGTAACTGGAGAATCAATCTGAGGGTACTCTGATTTGAGTCCTGAACAGAGAGAAAGGCAAACTGGCTGGTAATGGGTGGAGTTATATTTAGTTATAATAGTGGTTTCCTATCCAGACTTATTCCACAAAATGATCAATAATAAGCAGCTAACACCCAAATGGCTCTTACCAAGTGTCCCACATTGCTGTTAAACAATGTTTAAGTATATTAATCATTGAATACTTAAAACAAAACTATAAGACATATACTATTATTTTTTTTTCTTTTTTTTATTGTCGGGGATTCATTGAGGGTGCAATAAGCCAGGTTACACTGATTGCAATTGTTAGGTACAGTCCCTCTTGCAATTATGTCTTGCCCCCAGAAGGTGTGGCACACACCAAGGCCCCCTCCCCCTCCCTCCTTCCCTCGCTCTGCTTTTCCTCCCCTCCATGACCTTAATTGTCATTAATTGTCCTCATATCAAAATTGAGTACATAGAATTCATGCTTCTCCGTTCTTGTGATGCTTTACTAAGAATAATGTCTTCCACGTCCATCCAGGTTAATATGAAGGATGTAAAGTCTCCATTTTTTTAAATAGCTGAATAGTATTCCATGGTATACATATACCACAGCTTGTTAATCCATTCCTGGGTTGGTGGACATTTAGGCTGTTTCCACATTTTGGCGATTGTAAATTGAGCTGCAATAAACAGTCTAGTACAAGTGTCCTTATGATAAAAGGATTTTTTTCCTTCTGGGTAGATGCCCAGTAATGGGATTGCAGGATCAAATGGGAGGTCTAGATTGAGTGCTTTGGGGTTTCTCCATACTTCCTTCCAGAAAGGTTTGGAAGTCCAACCAGCAGTCCAACCAGCAGTGTAAAAGTGTTCCCTTCTCTCCACATCCACACCAGCATCTGTGGTTTTGAGATTTTGTGATGTGGGCCATTCTCACTGGGGTTAGATGGTATCTCAGGGTGATTTTGATCTGCATTTCTCTAATATACAGGGATGATGAACATTTTTTCGTATGTTTGTTAGCCATTCGTCTGTCTTCTTTAGAGAAGGTTCTAGTCATGTCTCTTGCCCATTGATATATGAGATTCTTGGCTTTTTTCATGTGAATTAATTTGAGTTCTCTATAGATCCTAGTTATCAAGCTTTTGTCTGATTGAAAATATGCAAATATCCTTTCCCATTGTGTAGGTTGTCTCTTTGCTTTGGTTGTTGTCTCCTTGGCTGTACAGAAGCTTTTCAGTTTAATGAAGTCCCATTTGTTTATTTTTGTTGTTGCAATTGCCATGGCAGTCTTCTTCATGAAGTCTTTCCCCAGGCCAATATCTTCCAGTGTTTTTCCTATGCTTTCTTTGAGGATTTTTATTGTTTCATGCCTTAAATTTAAGTCCTTTATCCATCTTGAATCAATTTTTGTGAGTGGGGAAAGGTGTGGGTCTAGTTTCAGTCTTTTACATGTGGATATCCAGTTCTCCCAACACCATTTATTGAATAGGGAATCTTTCCCCCAAGGTATGTTCTTGTTTGGTTTATCGAAGATTAGGTGGTTGTAAGATACTAGTTTCATTTCTTGGTTTTCTATTCGATTCCAAGTGTCTATGTCTCTGTTTTTGTGCCAGTACCATGCTGTTTTGACCACTATGGCTTTGTAGTACAGACTAAAATCTGCCCCAGCTTTATTTTTATTACTAAGAACTGCCTTAGCTATATGGGGTTTTTTCTGGTTCCATACAAAACGCAGAATCATTTTTTCCAAATCTTGAAAGTACGATGTTGGTATTTTGATAGGAATGGCATTGAATAGGTAGATTGCTTTGGGAAGTATAGACATTTTAACAATGTTGATTCTTCCCGTCCATGAGCATGGTATGTTCTTCCATTTGTTAATATCCTCTGCTATTTCCTTTCTGAGGATTTCATAGTTTTCTTTATAGAGGTCCTTCACCTCCTTCGTTAGGTATATTCCTAGGTATTTCATTTTCTTTCAAACTATGGTGAAGGGAGTTGTGTCCTTAGTTAGCTTCTCATCTTGACTGTTATTGGTGTATACAAAGGCTACCGACTTGTGGACATTGATTTTATATCCTGAAACATTACTGTATTTTTTGATGACGTCTAGGAGTCTTGTGGTTGAGTCTTTGGGATTCTCTAAGTATAAGATCAAGGATATATACTATTATTATCACCACTTCTCAGAGGGGAAAATTGAGGCTTGCAGAGCCAAAGTAACTTCTCTAGCCTTAAAGTTAGTAAGTAGGAGGGCCAGGACTTGAACCCAGACAGTATGGTTCCAGAGCCCAGGTGTGTAAACATTGGGCTATCCTGTCTTGGTTATGCTTCCTCTTTCCTAGCCTCCAGAGATCCCTTACTTCCTGCCTGATCCCAGCCTGGCTGTAGTATAGAGCCTACCACAGAGGGTTTGCTCCCCATTTCCTTCCAGGAAATCTCTTGTGGCTTAAGTTACCCATAGTTGGTTTCTGTTTCTTGCAACCAAAGTATTTTGATAAGGCTACTTTAATGGTGATGCATGTCAGTCACTAAGCATAAATAGACATTAGAGATGATAATGATGGTGATGGAGATGGTGATTGACAATATACAGCTCTCTGACTTATCACTCTAACCTTAGGAATCCAAATTCCAGGATGAAAAGAGAGAGGATGTCTTATTGCATCTGCGTTTGTGGGAGAGTGGCTTTATTAGTTATCTATTGTTGCACAACAAAATTTATCAGCTTAACACAACAAACATTTATCTCAGAGGGTCTGTGGGTCAGGAATCTCGGTTTAGTGTAGGTGAGTTCACTGGTTCAGGTTCTTCTCATGTGGTATCATCCGAAGGCTAGACTTTGACCACTCACTCATGTGGTGTTGGCAAGCCTCAGTCCCTTGTCACATGGGCTTCTCCACAGAATGCCACATGAGAGGGCAGCTAACCTTCTTCAGTGAGAACAAGAGGGAGTGCCCAAGATGTCACAGTCTTCTTATAACCTAATCTCAGAAGTGACATCACATCATTATGCCATCCTATTTGTTAGAAGTGAATTAGTAAGTCCAGCACACCCTCAAGGGCAGGGGTGGGTACACTTCTGAACTTACCCATGGAGAGCTAATCTGATTGGCCCAGCTTAAGTTACATGACCTGTCATTGGCTGGCAGAACCCCTCATTGACAATCCCACCCAACTGTTTTTACTGAAGGTAGAGGGAGGTTCCTAGAGTAAAAGTGGGTGCTACTACCTGAAGAAGGGGAGTTATTTAAAACATAAGAAGAAAGCTGGAAGTAGACTACCAGTAACCTAGAGAACAGGCCCAGGAAGCAAACCAGAAAAAGATGCTTTTGTTAATAGTTACTGGCAGACTCTGGGCTTCCCTGTGCAATGCTGCTGTGCTTAAAATCCTTCCCATGTGTGAAGTCAGGTTGTGATTTTAGGGATAAATATAGGAATTTTACAATAGTTAAAAAATAGAATTGCAGGCACGAGATATATTTCTGTTGATACAGAAACAGTGTGTTTTATGAAGAACATTATTTACTAAACTTTTTTTGAGTAGAGGACACGAGTCATATGTTCATTTCATTTAAAATTCAAAAGACATAAAAATGTATACATGTGATGGTCTCATTCCCAGGCCTATAAGTAAGCACTTATTAGCTTCTTGTATACCCTTCTGATTTAAAAATTCTTTTCTGTTATAAGTACAGAATATGTATGAGAATATGAAAGATTTGTCCTAGTTTCTAGAAGGTGTTGGGGACTCTGAAGAGGGCTGGGGGGGAGTTAGAGGTCTATTTTATCAGTCTAGTACCAGTTCTGGAAGTCTACCACAGACCCTAGATCTTTCATGGGGGGGCCTGGATCCCCCTGAGTCCTCAGCCCACAGATTTATTTCCCTGAGCCCTCTGGTTTACCAATTCTACTTCATTGGAATACTGCAGCTCTTTGGGACTAGGGAATCCAGCAGTTCATGTTAGTTTTCAGATTCCTTCCAGTCTTCTAGGGCAGAGGTCCACAAACTACAGCCAGAGGGCCTAATCTTGTTCACCCTTTTTTTAAAAAAAATAAAGTTTTATTGGAACACAGACACAACCATTTGTTTATATATGCCCTGTGGCTGCTTTTGTTATACAAAGGCAGAGTTCCATAATTGAGACAGAGACTATGCGGTGTTCAAAACCTAAAATATTTTTTATCTTGTCCTTTCATAGAAATTTGCCAACCCCTGATCTAGGAGCTGAAAAGGAAATGAGGACCTTGCCTGGGAAGTGCTTCTTAATAGTTAGAGAAATCCTTAATGGCCAAAAATGAGGAGGTCATCACCACAGAGAAGGAGCAACTCAGTCGAGAAGTCTGAGACTCATACTTGTTACCTCCTTTCTCTAATCCTATCCTTACCCCACATTCAATTCAGCACCAATGCCTGTTGATTTTTTCCCCCAATATTCTTCTATCTGCCCCATCTCTCTGTCTCCAGCAGCATCATTGCTTCATCTTTTGCCTGGAACACTGCAGTCACCTCCTCAGTCTCCTTCATCCTGCTTTCACTGTGAAGCTGTTGCCATTCATTCTTTACCAAGTAGCCAAGTAATCCCTGCAAAATACAAATCTAAAAATCCTGTGGTGGCTTCTCACCACTCTTCCAGTAGTGACTCAAAGTCGCAGCCTCTGCCTGCCACTCCAGAGCTCTCTTGTGCTGTGCTCACCAACACCTCCCTCTGCTGTCCCACCACACCAGCAGCGTGCGGCTCCCCTGAGAACAGGATTTTGCACCTACTATTTCCCCTGCCTCAGTGCTCCCCCAACCCCCCTGGTTTTCCAATGAACTCCTCATCCTTGGGGATACTTTGACCACCACTTCCTCGGCGACATCTCTCTTGACCTCTCTCACAAGGTAAATGCTGCTGCAGCCTGGTGTCCCCTCACCGCCCTTCAGCATCTTGGCTTGTTGCAGTTGTAAGTCTGTTTGTTGGTGGGGTTTGTTTTTGTTTTGTTTTGTTTTGTTAGCCTTCTCTATGAGAGCAGGAGCCCATCTCTGGCTTTGCTGACCATGGTGTCCCCAGGGCCTAGTATGGAGCTTGGCACATAGTAGAACCTCCATAAGTATTTATCAGGTTGATAGAGAATCTTTTTCTATTCTAGCCATCTCTAGGTTGTGGGAGAGATTTAGGCACCAGAGTCTGAACTTCATCCCTCGAGAACGGTGTGTAGCAGAGCCAGTTGGCAGAGCCAACCTATCCTGGTGTTGATTGAACACCACTGTGAGACAGCAGCTGCTGAATGCCTTCCAGTTGGTGTCTCCAGCTCCAGACAGGGTGTACATGACAGGCTTCTCTCCAGACTATGTCCCAGACATCAGTCGTGCCAAGAGGAATGGATGCTTGTTACATTTGTTTTCCCAGCTTCTCTGCTTCTGGTCTCCCCTAAACCCAGCCAGTGAGGATGCTAATGAGGAAAGGCAGACAGGTGTCTTTGTGCTTCTCCCCGTCCCTCCCCCACTAGATGTTAAGTATTCCATGGGATCCAGACACAGAATTTTATTTGTTTTTCTGGACCTAAGCTGCCCCCTGACATAACCGGTGATTGCTTTTTTAAAACCACGGAGGAAAACTAGGTTTTTTCATACACCGATAAGGTGTCAGGTGACAGAGAGATCAGCATCCCAACACATAAATCTGCAACTAATCCTTGGGAATCAATATTTTTCATTAAGAACCTGTGAGAGTTGAGCCATTATGAGGAAAATCTGTTTAGGTTGACACCTTGATGAAGTTATTCAGTTCAGGGGCTTAAGTCATTGAAAGGTAATAAAGAGCACAGAGCAATCTTGGGCCTGGTTAGGGGAGAAAACTATGGGAGTATTGAGCTTCAGTTCAGTGAAAAATGACCTCCTGATTTATTGGGGAATGATGGGGTGCTGGCCTCTTGGGCACCCTGGGCCAGACAACATCAACATGGTAGCCTCCCATTCTCATTGCCTCTCACTGCTCTGCAGTCACAGCTGTTTATAAGCTGTCTGGCAGTGAAAAACGAGTGGAAAAATATATTGGGGAGTTTGGGGTATTTCCAACATTCTCTAAGTGCCCACCCTCATGATTACTTTTTCATGTTTAGGACTTCCTCCTGTAGGTCATTTGGCATGGGGGAAGTGAGGTATTTTGAAGAATTAAACAATGAGATTGAATTTACTTGTGTAAAACCACCTCTATGACCCATTAAATCTGGAAGGACCTCATCTATTATTAGGGGGGGAAAACAGGTCTATATGGGACCAGTAAAACCAATAATTTGGGTACAGTCAGAATCCAGGGGATGGCATCAACTATTTCTGGTGGGTTCCATTTGTCCACAGAGAATTCCATTGGATGGGCTTTGGAAGTACATTTTCTTAGTCTTTTGTTTCCTTTCCCTCCATCCCTTCCTTCCCTCCTTTCCTTCTTTTCTTCCTTCTATCCTCCTTCTCTCCCTCCCTCTCTCCCTTCCTTCCTTTTCCTTGTCCAGGATCCTGGATCCATCTTTTTGTAGTTCCCTGTCTTTGAGCCAGATGAGACTCATTTCTGGTTTTGTCCTGGGAACCCCATGGAGAATTCTCACATTCTTTGGGGGGACCATTTACAGGACAAACATGTGTCTGTCTTATGACTATTGATCCTTTCTTGTGGCATAACTATGCACTTCTAAGTGCTGTCAGCCATGTTGCATGAAAATTTCCCTTTGGTACCTTCTTGTAAAGGCAACAAAGTGCAAGCATCAGAATGTTTTAGATTGGATGAAATACAACATTATTTCTGATTTAATGCAGCTGAAAGATGTCCTCTCCAGGATGAGGCTGAGGAAGTATGAAAGAGAGTAAGGGTACAGAGAACCTCCTTCTACTGAGAAGTCTCACCGGCTGCTGGATGGGGTGTGCATGAGGAGGAGAAAATGTGCCGAGGAGTCCACGTGAGGCACTGAACTAAAGCAGTAGGGCTAGTAATGAGAGGGAAGATTCAAAAAATAAGAAGTCAAGTGCATTGCATAGGTGTTACTGACAATTCAGGTTTGGGATCCATTCATGTGTTAGACTTTCAATGCCTCCTCTTCACCTAGGAAGAGTGGGAGGATGAAGAAGATACAAAGAAGAGTGATGGGAATATGGGAATTCACGTGAACATCAAGAACTCAGGCACCAGATCAGTGGGAGGCACAGTCAGAGAGAGAGAGAGAGAAGGAAAACCCAGAAGGAAGCAGAGTCACCACAGCCAAGTGTGGAGGAGGAAGGAGGGGTCCTTCAACGTGCAGCTGTCCTCAGAGGTGGTGTAAGATCACCTTTCAAAAGGTGATCGCCCAAGCAAATGAGGTGTCCTCTACAACCACAGTCAGAACCGTCCCAGGAGATGAAGGAGCTTTTCTCCCACTGTGTTCCAAGACCTTCAACCCCTTCACTAGAACAATGTGAATGGCACCCCCTGGATGTCGAGGACAGATGTGCATCTTCTGGGTGTAGCCTGCTTAAGGTGCTTGCTTGGCGGGGCCATGAAGAGGCTGTGAAGATGATGGTGAAGACAGTTGCTAGTGGCAGTGACCCTTGTGTTATTATAAGTTTGGAGAGATTTGCGCTATTGTTTTGGCACTGAGGGGAAGGTGGTGGTGAATAGGCATCTAATAACACTGAAAACAAGGAGGGCAGAAAGTAAATGAAGTGTCAGGATCTAGAGAAGAAAGGGAGGACCCTGCCTTGTGTCTGCTGGTTTCCAGCTCTTCAATGGGGGTGAGTCCTTGAGAACTGGGATTCTGTAAGAGCCAGCCTGGGTTGGGCTCAGCATATTTAAAAAACAATTTTCTTATTTTTACAGTATGGGTTGCTTACAAGTGCTGTCAGTCTAGCTCTTATTTCCTGGCCTGATAGTCTAATACCTCATTCATTCATCTATTCATTTATCCATTCGACTAACATTCACTGAACACCTGCTGCATTCCAGATACTGTGGTAGGTGTAGGTGGCCACAAAACTGAACACAACCTGAATCCTGGCCCCATGACACATAGAAGTTTGTGGGAGAGGCAGACAAGAAGACAGGAAATTATAGGGCCATGTGATAAGTGCTGACCCCTGGCTTAGTCTTGGAGGGAGAGGTTTCCTTGAAGAAGAGACATCTGAGACTAAAAAGGCCCAGGGAATTTAGCCAAACCAAGGGGTAGGAGGAAAAATACTCTGGGAGGAGAGCATTCTCGTGAAAATTGCCTCTGGTTGAGAATCAATGGACTAGAAAAATAAAGCAGGGATTCTGTCATAAGGGTTCTATGAACCACGCCAGGGGGTGTGAGCTTTACCCAGGAGACAAAGCAGCCCTTGATGGGTTTTAATCATGGTGTGGGGCAGAGGCTTCGTGATCAGATGTGTGACTTAGAAAGATCACCTTGTCTGCAGTGGTCCAGAGGCAGCAGTGATACTGGAGGCAGGAGAAGCATTGGAGAGGCTGCAGCTGCCATCCTGGTAAGAGGAAACAGGGGCGCGAACCAGCAAGGCAGTGGGATTAGGAAGAAATGAGTGGAGTTGGCCTCTCATTCTTGCTCTGATGTCCTAGTTAGACATTTTATTTAATTTTAATTTTTTTTTTGCAGTTTTTGGCTGGGGCTGCGTTTGAACCTGCCACCTATATGGGGCTGGCCATCTCTTGTATATGGGGCCGGCGCCCTACTCCTTTGAGCCACAGGCACCGCCCTCTAGTTGGGTTTACCAGTCTTAGCCTCTTTCTCCTTGCTATGCTGGCTCTAGATTGTCCCCAAGTTTAAGAAAGTGGCTTTCAAACTTTGACCTGGAATCACTGAGCTTGCTAATAACAAGTATGGCAGCCCACGCTCATTGAAGGCAGAAAGGGTCTGGTGTTGGCCTGCTCCCCAGCTTCCCCAGGTGATTCTGATACCCACCAGAATTTGATAGCCACTGACTTGGGGTGTCCATAGCTACAGGGAAGAGATAGTCTGTTGGGCTCAGTCTTACCTGACCCACAAATTCTGGGAGAAATATCCTTCTCTCAGGTCCAGTCTTTCCTTGGGTGCTTGGGAGCCATGCTAGAGATATTTGGTTCCTAGACCTCCCTCCTGTCCCATATCTGGGAGCAATGGGTAAGGTGCTGGCTGTAAAATTGAATCTTTGCCCTTTGCTGGCAGCTCCAACAACCCAGGAGACAGCTTAAAGCTAGAAAGATTGGCCATAGACACCCCTGAGGTAAATTTGCGGGTGATTCCAAGCCCAGCTTCCTGCCACAGGTGTGGTCATGGATATAAGTGCAGAAGAAGTGTCTGCAGGGGTCCTAAGCAGTAGTAATAACAAGAAACAACAACAGCAGTCAGAATAGCAGTAGTAATGACTGCCATCTGTGGGTGGCTTACAATATACTTGGCATTGTGCTCAGAGCATCATATGAATTATGTCATTAAATCTTCACACCAAACTAGGATATAATTACTAACTTTATCCACTTATTAGTGATTAAAAAAAATAGAGGTTAAGTAACTTGCCCAAGTAAGTAAAACACCTACTAAAATGGTGGGTTAGGAGTACAAGCACCTATTCATCATGCAGCCACTACAGCCTTCCCTACTCCAGGCCAACATCCATCCCCAAGGACCTGAGATGGAGAACTTGAGGATACTTATCTGGTTCCTGGGTATATCAGTTAGGATCATGTTTGTCTGTGAATCATGGAAACCCCACATAAAAGTAGTTTATGCTAGATAGAATTTTGTCTCCTCTAAAAAGGAAATCCATAGACATGTAGTTCAGAGCTGGTGGTAGGCTCTACCCTGATGCTCTGTCATTCTCAGCAGATGACCACTCCCTCCTGATTCAAAATGGCAGCTCTAATTCAGCCATCACATCTGCATTCCAGCCAGCAGAAGGGAGCAAGGGTCAAAGAAGGTGCCACCTTTCCCTAAAGTCACGTACAACCTTTTGCTTACATATTGTTAGCCAGAAATTGGTCACATAATGATATCCAGTAGCAAGAGAATCTGAGAAATGTACTCCCTCCACCATCCCTGGATAAAAGGTCATGTGCCCAGCTGAAAATGAAGGTTCTATTTTTAAGACGAGAAGAGAGTGGGATGGCTAGTGGTCTCTGGCACTGGAATACTTATGTCAAGTCTAGATAAGTTTTTTGGAGGGTGGCCATACAATTTGTCATCCTAAGTGGGACATTTTCAGGGAGCAAACGGAAGCACTAAAAATACTGAATAGGTATGCATCGATTTAGATCAGGCTTGGGATTGCCCCAGGAGAGACGGAATGTAAAATCAGCCTTATTGCAGCGATCTGCATCCTGCATTAGAAACAAGACTGGGTCAAGGTCTTTCTCATTATAAACCCACTGAAGCCCAGCTCCATCCAGGGAATGTGTACGTCCACCCTTTTGCTGACTCTCAGCAGACACATTTTGACTGAGGATTTCTCTAAATGCCAGCTTCAGGTAATGTCTTTGGCATAGGTATCTGTCCTCAAAGATGGACTGCTATTGGAGTCCATGGGTTGACTGCTATTTTATGTGGCAGCTGTTTAACTCATTCCTCACTTAATTTCCTCACAGGCCTATAAGGCAGGTACTATTATCATCTGCACTTTACAGTGTGTGTACCAAGGTTTGGAGACATTAGGAGACTTTCCTAAAGTCAGTCACCAAAAGAAATGGTAGAACTTGGATTTAAATTGGTGTGTGGTGAATATTGAGCACTGTCTATGGGTTTTCTATTCCTGGTTCCATGGATGCTGGGCTGCTTCATCATTTGGGCAACCAATTTGGACTTTCCAGTTGATGTTCTGTAGTTATTCAAACTTGGCTTCACATTTTCTTCTTCCACACTTAGCTCTGTGTGATCTTCCTTTCTGTTCATTGGTAGATCCATGACCTTGGGCCCATCAGGGACTTCATGCCAACTGGACCAACTCTGTGGTGTTCCCTGCAGTGGGGAGGGATTCCGACAAGACAGAAAGGACGGAAGACCCACATGCAGAGAAGTTTGCTAGTACAGTGGTGGAAGCTTTAAACTCTTTCTACTGTTGGCCACAATCTTCTAAGTGAAGGAGGATGTGAGATCTTAGAAACCGGCGTTGAAGATATGGAAGTGGGATGATGAAGTTATGGAAGTAACTGATGACTCCATACTGAACCTCAGAGTCAAAGCAATTTATGATAGACACACTCTTATCTGACAATGTGAATGTTACTTTTTTGCATTATTATTATTATTATTGCTCAATATTTTGTTGCAGCCATCGTCTGATTTCTTTTCTGAATGTATTTATCTTCGTTCGTTCTTTACGAGGTTTTTGTTTCTAGTCCTTATCTTAAACATTGTTATTGCTATTAAATTTTAAGCCTTTTTAATTTTGTGAAGGCAAAAAGTGGAAACCAAATAAACACATATATATGTATAGAGAAAATTAAAAATATATAAAAGATATGGAAGTGGGGACCTGACCAGGGATACTTGAAAGGGTGGCCTGGCTGGGTGAGAGCTCTGCAGAGGCTGGAGAGCTTGTGTGTAGAGTTGTACCTGTGCACAGTATGGTGTGATTTCCTCCACCAGGGCTCAGCCTCCCCTGGAATGGGGAAAGAGAAGAGATGGATGAGGGGAGCCTTGGCTTAGATCCCCTGGGTTATCCTGCCATATTTTAGGGTTGTTCACATGCATCCTTCCCAGACTAGTCTGTTGGGAACATTAGAATCCACAACTGATTGATTCCTGTATCCTCAAGGCCAGACACAGAGCTGGGCCCCCGTGAAGGTACTTTACAGACAGGCGTGTTTGATGACTGTTCCCTTCAGCTTTCACCACAGATGGTTTTATTTCTGTCCAGCGCATCTCAGCCTTTTAAATTCTGGGTACCCCTTTGATGATCCATCCTCCAAGTCCCTCCCCCGCCAATACTCACTTAAAAAAAATGTAGTTTTTTAAAACCATCTGTAGCCATTTATTATTTGGTCATTTAAAAATTAGTCTATAATTCAATAAAACAATAGATCACAAATGAAATGGCAATAGCATTAAAAAAGAAAGCAGCATTCAACTTCATTGAAAGTGGGGTTTGTATCAGCAGGTTGGGTGTTTTTGCAGGTAACCGTCCAAATTTCCTTAGGCGCTTGTGATCCACTGGAAATAGCTTGCAGGTGTCCGTCCCTCTTCCTGAAGATGGCAGCATGAAGTAGTGGTTAAGCCCAAGGACTCGGGAATCTGCTGAAATCGTATCCCCGCCACTGATTAACTGTGTGGCAAGTGATTTCATCTCAGTTTCCCCATCTATAAAATGGGGGGAGAATAATAAATACTTGTCTCACAGAATTGTTACAGGCCTTTTACAAACAGTCTCTAATATAGTTGGTACTTCCTAATTTTTTCCAGCCCCGAGTGGGGGTGGGAGGGTGCGGAGGAACCTTTGCTCTCTGCAGTGACTTAAATGCTGCGTGGCTTCTCCACAGACAGCAAGAAACTCCCAGCCATCCAACTCTTTGCGGGGAGAGCGGGGCATCGTTTTTCAGTTTTGCTCCCTGTGACTTTCAAAGCATTTCTGAGTGAAAACGAACGCTTGCCTGCGGCTCGCTGGTTCTGTGCGTATTGATTAGTGTCACAGGGGTGGGGCTGGGGGTACTGTTCTAGAAACATACATTTTTATTCCTCAAATAAATGCTCCCCCTCTCCCAGTCCTGCTAGGAAACTAATTGGGAGTTGATTCTGATGAATAAATGTGCCGCTGCCGCCTGAGGAATTGACCGCGCGGGCAGATGGCTGGGGCATGAGAAACGCTCCGCCGTGGCCTTCGAAGGGTCCCATCAATAATAGATCGGCCCCAGCCCTGGGAGAGGGAAGCATTTCTGCCGCAGGTATGAATTATGGATGCCGTTTAGGGTAATGCGGATCTATCTCAAAGGTTCCGCTCAGTTTATGTGCTAGTAAAAGCCGGCAATTTGCTTGTGTTCCAGCTATAATTTGTGCTACATTAAGGGACCCTCCTTTGCTTAATGGATGTGCGGTTGAACACAGGCGCAGTCGGGCCTAGAGGGCAAGGACTGAGCCTCGGAGCACAGCCAGGTGTGGTCCTCTGCAGCCTGTCGCAGGGTCCCAGGCCCTTTGCCGCGGACTAAGGTGGGTGCCTTAAACTCTTCCTTCTCCAGGGTCCTGGGAAGACACCTCACAGAACCCAAACCCTTCTGGGACTCATCAGTCAAAGGCAGTTGTCGATGCCTGCCCCCTGGAGAAGCACAAAGGAAAACCTATGGGCTGACAGTCTGCAGAAAGACACGGCGGGCTTGCAAGAGAAGCCTTCCCCTGGGTGGTGGAGAGCAGCATTCTGCACCCGGACCGTCTAGGTCTGAATTCTGGTTTTTCCATTTGCTTGCCCCGTGGCCTTCTGCAGATAGTCCAGCCCCTCTGTGTCTCAGTTTCCTCCTCCCTAAAATGGCAATAATAGTACCAACCAGTTAATGTTGAAATCAGAGCAAGCACAGGAAAGCCCACGGTTTAATTATCAGCAATTTTGTGAGCTGGTTGTTAAGTACAGGCCGTATTAAAAATTAAATTTTATAAGCTCGCTGTTAAAACCAAAGGTAATAAATACTCAGAACTCAGCAATTCCTAATTATTTGATTCCATTTTACTTTTATCTATGTTCTTGAGGCTGTTCGTGTCTGTTGGACTTGCATGGTGGCAGTGATACATGGGACATCTTCTCAGTGGTAGAGAACGTGGAATCTTCCCACCTCTGAGATTCATGATGTCACATTGATGCTGTTGGACATAACAGGAATATTTGCACCAGGGGCATTGGCAAATGCTACAAATCAGGACTTTGCCCTTGAGAGCTGGTTGTTAAACTTTTAAGAGCACACCCTGCTAGTACTGACCTAATAGCAAAGTTGTTTGGAGGATTGAATAGTTTATATGTTTATAAACTGCTTAGAACAGGGCCTTACACGTAGTAAGCACCATATAAAAAATTACTATTATTACTTTCAGAGATTTTTTACAAGTTTTTCGGCACAGATCAAATAGTCACTGTGTTTGAGCAAAGCCCTCTGAGAAACCATACCATGATCTTTGTTTCCCCCTAGATCCTGTGATCCAATAACCTGAAGAAAGATCTACTATCTCTCTTCTTAGGGCAAGGACAAAATAGAATTTGGGGAAAAAATTAAGTTTAAGTTTATGTGTTCTTCTTAGCTTTTCAAAGTACTTTAGTGTGGACAAACAGAAGAGCAGGCCGATTATAGTTAGGAATGGGATTCTGGCTCTATTACTAATTTGAGAAAATTATTTCATGTCTTCAAGCTTTTACTTCCTCAGTTGTTAAAAAAAAAGAAAAAGCAATAATAGCTGCTCCATGAGCTTAGGTGGTAAAGATAATGTTAGGGCCAATATAATCTCTGGAATGTAATTGCCTGAGTCCTTACCCTACATCTGGCATTTGCTGGCCCCCCAACCTTGGGAAAGATCTTTACTTTCTCTAAACCTAAGCTTCTTTATCTGTAACATTGGGGGTAATAAAAGTTCTGATTTTTCGTTGTTGGGAGGTGAAAGAGTAAGGTACTTAAGGAGTTTAGCATTTTACCTGCACACAGTAGGTGTTTAATAAGTGTTAACAGGGACCATAGCTACTACCAGGCAATGATGCCTCTTGTCACCCCTGACAACCTGGGCTGTTTAGGCTGATGTGGATGGCTGGCTGGGGAAGGCTTCCCTTTTCCTTCTCTCTTACATATATTTTCCTCCTAAAGCTATGCCTGTCCTCAGGGCTTGTGATCTTCCCACACTGTGGACAAGTTCTCTTGGTTAGAGTGTAACCAAGCAGTGCACTTCAGCTCAAACTTTGGGTAAACTCCTTAATCTCCATGAAACAAACCACCTGTAAAGCTATGGCGAAGATTAAATGGGATAATGTTGGTGCAGCAGGGCAATTCATTAGGAGTTAAACATGGTAGAATCTCCTGTTGAATGAATTGTGTCTTATTTTCTCACCTGGATGTTCATCAGAAAAGGATGACATGTTCTTTCTCTTCTCTTGCCCAGGAGGATAAATGGGTCTTCGTGTCCTTAACATGTGAGTTTGGACTCTTCAGAAAAGAAGAGCTTCCAGATGTTTTTCATTAAGCTTTTGGTTCCCGGGAGTTGAGAAAGGAAGAAAGAGTTCTGGCCCCCAAAGTGTTACCTGGGAGGTTGTTTCTGAAGGGCAATTAGGGCAGGGAGCTGGAGAATCCTGGGACAATATCCCTAAGGCCAGCGTCTGAGGAGTGGGTGGCCAGAGGGCTCCCCGGCCACTCCCCATCCCTAAGCAGCAAAGAGAACTGAGCACCATTAGATGGTCAGTGGGAAGCTGGCTGCTGAATGTGACTTGGGACTTTCCAGGATCATAGAAAGAAGACCATCTTGGAGAGTAGAGAGGGAGAGTCTAAGAAATGATTGATAACTTCTTGATAATCCTGTTCTCTTGGGATGGATTTGAAATGGTTTATTTTTGGTTTAGACAAAGAAACATGGTATCAGTTTCACTTTTCAATCTGAGAACAATTCACATTTGTGACTCATGTACTATGCTGTTGTTATCATAAAGGCTCTATAGGTTCCTTTCTCTCCTTGGTTTGTATTTTATTACGTATAATCACAAATCTGAGTCCCATAGCAGTTTAGAGGTTGAAACCACTAGGGTTCTCGAGCCAAGTAGAACCAAGTTCCAATCCTCACTCCACCATACAGCATACGTGGCAGTACAATCTTGGTTAAATTCTTTCATCTCTGTGAACCTCAGTTACACCAGCTATAGCAGAGGCATTAAAAAAGAGGTGATGCTTGCAAAAATGAAATGACCCTTCAAACACAATAAGTACTAAGTCAATAGTGAACAGCCTTTACATGTGTATTGTTGTATGTTCTATGAGTCAAATAGGGCAAAATAAATTCCATCAAAGGAAGAAATGAAGGCAAGGAGAGGCCAGATGTCTCTCTGAGTTCAGGGAAAGACTCATAAACCCAACATTTGGTTCTTTGCTATCTAAGCCAGGAGGGAAGGCATTGTTCCCAGTACCTCTCAGAGCCAGAATTCTACCAACCCGAATGTTCCGTGTTCCCAAAAGCTTTTCAGTGCTATAAATATAGCTGGAGCTTTCTGAGAAATTTGCTGGATCAGTACTTTTGCCTAAGCAGACGACTTTGGTTGGCTTTGGCTCCCTTTCCTCATCGCCATGTTCTATGAATCCATTGTTTCAGTTCACTCTGTGGTTTCTACTTGAGTCTTCCAGAACCACTTTAAGCTTCAAGAGGGAGGAGGGTAGGAGGCCAGCTTCTGGCAAAACACATACCTTAAAAAGACTCAGTCTAATTTAGCCAGAGTTGCCAATAGTGGGGCTATTGTTTATAAAATTTAAGTGGTACATTTACTTGTTTGGTTATTTTTAGAGCCATTATAACAGAATGATGTGGCAATTATGAAAAATGTGAAAGTCAGAGATTCCATACCTCTGTGTGTGTGTGATGGCAAGCAGTTTAGTAAAAACACAATTCTCTAAATCTCAAAGGATTTTGAAAACAATTAACAACTTATGGAATTGATAGCTTTTCAATTAATTAGTAAATCAATTAACCAGAACATGTTTATTGAGTGCCTTTTGTGCACTAGGGTGGGTCCCAGGACTGTAGTGAGGTAAGGAAAGGAAAAGCTCTGAACTAATAAATGTCCTTTCCCAGAGGGGAGACCAATCTAATGGCAATGCAATTAGTGATCAAGCATTTGGTCCGCAGGGCTGGCAGGAGTTGGGACGGACAATAAATGTGGTACAAATAGGGAGACAAATGAACCCCATGGTGATAAGAAAGGCTTGAAAAAATTCAGTAGGGAAACATCCTGTGTCTCAGGCCACAAGTAAGGGGAATGTAGCCTTATCCATTCAACCATCCATCCACCTACCCTTCTATGCCTCCAGTTAAAATGCTTTTTAAAAATCAGCCTTTTGAGACATAATTGGCATATAATAAACTCCACGTATTTAAAGTGTACCATTGGACAAGTTTTGACATATGTCTCCACCAGTGAAACCATAACCTTACTCAAGACAATGACTTATCCATCACCTTCAAAAGTTTCCTAGCAGCCCTTTTTAATTCTTCCCACCCACCTTTCAGACAACCTCTGATCTGCCTTCTGTCAGTACATATTAGTTTGCATTTCCTATAATTTTATAAAAATGGATTAATACAGCCTGTACTATTTTTTTGTCTTCACTCAGCTTAATTATTTTGAGCTTGACCCATGTTGTAGCATGTACCAGTATTTCATTCTTTCTTATTGCTGAGTCCCTTGTGTGGACACGTCACAATTAGTTTATTTCACCCGTTCATGGACATTTGGGTTATTTATAGTTTTTGGCTAGTAATATAACAATAGAGTTGCTATGAACACTCAACGTTCAAGTTTTTGCATGGACATACGATTTCATTTGTTCTTAAGTAAACATTATGTGTAAAATAGCTGGTTTGTGTGGTAGGTACATGTTTAACTTTTTAAGAAACTGCGAAACCATTTCCAAAGTGATTGTACCATTTTATATTCCCACCAGAAGTATATAAGAGTCCTCTTTTCTCCACATCCTTCTCAGCACTTTAAAATTTTAACCGTTCTGATAGGTATAGTGGTGACATGTGCTTTGAATTTACATTTCTCTAAAGATCAATAACTGAGTCTTTTTTCATGTGCTGACTTCCCATCTGTATATCTACTTGGGTGAAGTGTTTGTTCAAATATTTTGACCATTTAAAAAAATTGACTTGCTTGTTCTCTTATTAAGCTTTGGGAGTTCTTTATATATCTGGAATACAGGTTCTTTATCAGTTATATGATTTATGAAATATGTGATTCTCTCAATCTATAGCTTGTCTTATATTCTTTGAACAGTGTCTGTAGGGAACAGAAGTTTAAAAATTGGGGGATTTCCAATGTACCATGATTTTGATGGTGAATCTAAAAATCTTTGCTTAGATCAAGGTTGGAAAGACATTCTCTAATGTCCTAAATATTATATTACTTTAGGTTTTATATTTATATCTATCATATATTTTGAATTAATTTATATATATGATTTTAGGGACGGATAGAAGTTTATTTTTCTTTTTGCCTATGGGTCTCCAATTGTTCCAGTTTTTGAAGGAACTGTCATTTCTCCACTGAATTGCCTTTTCATTTTTGTTAAAAGTTGTCTATATACATATGAGTCTTATTTGTGGACTCTTTCTGTTCTGTTGATCTGTTTCTCTATCTTTATGCAATATTACACTGTCTTGATTTCAATATCCTTATGATAAGTCTTGGGATCACATAGTGTTAGTATTACAACTTAGTTCTCTCTCTTTCTTTTTATTTTTCCTCAAAGATATCTCAGCTATTCTAGGTCCTTTGTACTTCCTTATACATTTTATAATTAACTTGTCAATTGCTATAATAAAGCTTCCAAAGGATTTTTACTTAGATTTCATTAAATCTATAAATTAAGTTGGGAGAATTTACATCCCCTTAACAATATTGAGTCTTCATGAACTCATGATCATAGTACATCTCTTCATAATTATTTTGGTCTTAACTTCTCTTGGAAGTATTTTGTAATTTTCATTGTATAAACTTGTTCACATATTTTGTCAGATTTATCTCTAAATATTATAATATTTTTCATGTTATCTTGAATGGTATTTTTTATTAATGTCAACTTGTAATTGTTTGTTGCTATTGTATAGGCATCTAATTGATTTTTGCACATTGAGATGGTATCCTGCAAGCTTGCTAAACTCACTTATTGGTTCCAGTAGCTTTTTTGTTGATTCCATCAGATATTCTACATAGATGATCCTGTCATCTGTGAGTAAAGAGTTTTACTCTTTTTCCTATCTGAATGTCACTATTTTTTTCCCTTACACTATTGCTCCAGTTAGAGCCTTTAGTACAACATTGAATAGAAGCAGCGAGTGCAGACCCTCTTGTCTTGTTCCTTATCCTCAGAAGAAAGTGTTTACTCTTCCATCATAACGTTTACTGTAGGCTCTTTGTAGATATTCTTTATCAGGCTGAAGATGCTCTCCTCTGGTTCTATACTGATGAGAATTTTTATTAGAATTGAATATTGTTGAATTTTTACAAGTTAGTGTTTTATCCATTGAGATGATCATTTTTTTCTTTTATAGTTTGTTAACATGGTAAACTACTTGATGATTTTATTTATTTATTTTTTTTGAGACAGAGTCTCATGCTGTTACCCTTGGTAGAGTACTGTGGCATCACAGTTCACAGCAATCTCAAACTTTTGGGCTTAAGCAATTCTCTTGCCTCAGCTTCCCAAGTAGCTGGGACTACAGGCACCCACCACAATGCTCAGCTATTTTTTTGTTGCAGTTGTCATTGTTGTTTAGCTGGCCTTGGCCAGGTTCGAAACCACCACCCTCGGTGTACATGGCTGGCACTATAGCCACTGTGCTATGGGCGCTGAGTCTACTTGATGTATTTTTGAATGTTAAACCAACCTTGCATCTTTGGGATAGGCCCTACTGGTCATAATGTACTATCCTTTTAATTTTTATTTATTTACTTTTTGTATAAACTGAGAGGTGGGTCCTGAGAATTTATTTCTCTTTAGAATTAAAAGATTTATAGAATTAATCTTTATGACATTTCTCTTTCACTTAGGCCCACCATTTTATGTTCCAGAAGCTGAAATTAAAAGGTTGTTTGGTAAGTTATGGGCTTATGCTATAACTTTTTTTTTTTGCAGTTTTTGGCTGGGGCTGGATTTGAACCCGCCACCTCCAGCATATGGGGCTAGTGCCCTACTCCGTTGAGCCATAGGCACCACCCATAACTTTTATTTATTTATTTATTTATTTATTTTTATTAAATCATAGCTGTGCACATTAATGCAATTATGGGGTACAATGTGCTGGTTCTATATACATTTTGAAATACTTTCATCAAACTGGTTAACATAGCCTTCACCTTGTTTTCTTAGTTATTGTGTTAAGACATTTATATTCTACAATTAGTAGATTTAACATGTACCCTTGTAAAATGCACCATAGGTGTGGTCCCACCAATTGCCTTCGCCCTACCCATTCTCCCTCATCCCCTCCTTCTCTTCTTTCCCCTTCATCTTGGGTTGTAGTTGGGTTATAGCTTTCATATGGAAGTGTGAGTGTTTATAAATTGGTTTCATAGTAGGGCTGAGTACATTGGATACTTTTTCTTCCATTCTTGAGATACTTTGCTAAGAAGAATATGTTCCCGCTCCATTCATGTAAATATGAAAGAGGTAAAGTCTCCATCTTTCTTTAAGGCTGCATAATATTCCATGTTGTACATATACCACAATTTATTAATTCATTTATGGGTCGATGGGCACTTGGGCTTCTTCCATGACTTAGCAATTATGAATTGGGCTGCAATAAACATGCTGGTGCAAATATCTTTGTTATAAAGTGATTTTTGGTCTTCTGGATATATACCTATTAGAGGAATTGCAAGATCGAATGGCAGGTCTATTTTTAGATCCCTAAGTGATTTCCACACTTCTCCCAAAAGTATTAGTTTGCATTCATACCAGCAGTGCAGAAGTGTTCCCTTTTCTCCACATGTATGGTTATGGGATTTTGTGATGTGGGCTAATCTTACTGGAGTTAGATGATATCTCAAAGTGGTTTTGACTTGCATTTCTCTGATGATTAATTAAGGATGATGAGCATTTTTTCATGTGTCTGTAGGCCGTGCACCTATCTTTTTGAGAGAAGTTTCTCTTCAAGTCCCTTGCCCACACTGAGATGGGATCACTTGTTCTTTTCTTGCTAATATGTTTGAATTCTCTGTGAATTCTGGTTATTAAACCTTTATCAGAGACATAACCTGCAAATATCTTCTCCCATCCTGAGGGCTGTCTGCTTGCTTTATGTACTGTGTTCTTGGCTGTGCAGAAGCTTTTTAGTTTGATCAGATTCCAGTAATGTATTTTGGTGTTGCTTCAATTGCCTGGGGGTGGGGGATCCTCCTCATAAAATATTCTTGCAGGTCAATTTCTTCAAGTGTTTTCCCTGCACTTTATTCTAGTATTTTTATAGTTTCATGTCTTTTTTTTATTGTTAAATCATAGCTGTGTACATTAGTGCAATCAAGGGGTACAATGTGCTGGTTTCATATACAATCTGAAGTATTCTCATCAAACTGTTCAACATAGCCTTTATGGCTTTTTCTTAGTTATTGTATGTAGACATTTGTATTCTGCATTTAGTAAGTTTCACCTGTACCCATTCTAAGATGCACGGTAGGTGTAGCTCCACCCATTACCCTCCCTCCACCCCAACCTCCCCCCTCCCTTCCCCTCCCTTGGCCCTTTCCCCATATTCTTGTGCTATAGTTGGGTTATAGCCTTCATATAAAAGCTATAAATTAGCTTCATAGTAGGGCTGAGTACATTGGATTCTTTTTCTTCCATTCTTGAGATACTTTGCTAAGAAGAATATGTTCCAGCTCCATCCATGTAAACATGGAAGAGGTAAAGTCTCCATCTTTCTTTAAGGCTGCATAATATTCCATGGTATACATGTACCACAATTTGCTAGTCCATTCGTGGGTTGATGGGCACTTGGGCTTCTTGCATGATTTAGCAATTATGAATTGGGCTGCAATAAACATGCTGGTACAGATGTCTTTTTTATATTGTGATTTTTGGTCTTCTGGGTATATACCTAGTAAAGGAATTATAGGATTGAATGGTAGGTCTATTTTTAGGTCTCTAAGTATTCTCCAAACATCCTTCCAGAAGGAACGTATTAGTGTGCATTCCCACCAGCAGTGTAGAAGTGTCCCTTTTCTTCACACTCACGCCAACATCTCTAGTTTTGGGATTTTGTTATGTGGGCTACTCTTACTGGGGTTAGGTGATATCTTAAAGTAGTTTTGATTTGCATTTCTCTGATGATTAAGGATAATGAGCTTTTTTCACGTGTCTGTAGATCATGCATCTGTCTTTTTTAGAGAAGTTTCTCTTTAAGTCCTTTGCCCACCCTGGATGGGATCACGTGTTCTTTTCTTGCTAATATGTTTGAGTTCTCTGTGGATTCAGGTTTTTAAACCTTTATTGGAGGTATAACCTGCAAATATTTTCTCCCATTCTGAGGGCTGTCTGCTTGCTTTACTCACTATGTTCTTGGCTGTGCAGAAGCTTTTTAGTTTGATCAGGTCCCAGTAATGTATTTTTGATACTGCTTCAATTGGCTAGGGAGTCCTCCTCGTAAAATATTCACCCAGGCTGATTCCTTCAAGAGTTTTCCCTGTACTTTCTTCACGTATTTTTATAGTTTCTTGTCTTAAGTTTAAATCTTTAATCCAGTGAGAATCTATCTTAGTTAATGGTGAAAGGTGTGGGTCCAGTTTCAGTCTTCTACACATCACCAGCCAGTTCGCCCAGGACCATTTGTTAAATAGGGAATCTTTTCCCCACTGAATGTTTTTAATTGGCTTTTTGAAGATCAAATAAGGGTAAGTAGCTGGGTTCATCTCTTGGTTTTCTATTTTGTTCCAGACATCTACCTCTCTGTTTTTGTGCCAGTGCCATGCTGTTTTGATCACTATTGATTTATAGTATAATCTGAGATCTGGTGGCATGATTCCAACTGCTTTGTTTTTATTTCTGAGTAATGTCTTGGCTATTTGAGGTTATTTCTGATTCCATATAAAACAAAATATTATTTTTTTCAAGATCTTTAAATATGACAGTGGAGCTTTAATAGGAATTGCATTAAAATTATATATTGCTTTGGGTAGTATGGACATTTTAACAACGTTGATACTTCCCAGCCATGAACACAGTATGTCTTTCCATTTGTTAACATCTTCAGCTATTTCTTTTCTTAGAGTTTTGTGGTTCTCTTTATAGAGATCTTTCACGTCCTTTGTTAGATAAACTCCCAAATATTTCATCTTCTTTGGCACTACTGTGAACAGAATAGAGTCCTTAACTGTTTTTTTCAGCTTGACTATTGTTGGTATATATAAAGGCTACCGATTTATGAATGTTGATTTTGTAACCTAAGATACTGCTGTATTCCTTGATCACTTCTAAGAGTTTTGTAGTAGAATCCTTGGTGTTTTCCAGATATACAATCATATCATCTGCAAAGAGCAAAAGTTTGATCTCTTCTGACCCAATTTGGATACCTTTGATTGCCTTTTCTTCCCTAGTTGCAATGGCTAAAACTTCCATTACAATGTTAAAGAGCAGTGGAGACAATGGGCAACCTTGCCTGGTTCTTGATCTGAGTGGAAATGATTTCAATTTAACTTCATTCAATATGATATTGGCTGTGGGTTTGCTGTAGATGGCCTCTATCAGTTTAAGAAATGTCCCTTCTATACCTATTTTCTTAAGTGTTCTGATCATAAAAGGATGCTGGATATTGTCAAAAGGTTTTTCTGCATCAATTGAGCGAATCATATGGTCTTTGTTTTTTATTTTGTTTATGTGGTGTATTATATTTATAGATTTACGTATATTGAACCAGCCTTGAGATCCTGAGATAAAACCCACTTGATCGTGGTGTATAATTTATTTGATGTATTGCTGGATTCTGTTTGCTAGGATCTTATTGAATATTTTTGCATCTATATTCATTAAAATATTGGTCTATAATTTTCTTTTCTTGTCAGGTCTTTTCCTGGTTTGGGGATCAGGGTGATATTTGCTTCATAGAATGTGTTGGAAAGTATTCCTTCTTTTTCTGTGCTTTGGAAAATGTTATGTAACATTGGTACTAGCTCTTCTTTAAAGGTTTGGTAGAATTCCGATGTGAAGCTCTCTGGTCTTGGACTCTTCTTTTTTGGGAGATTTCATATGGTTGATGCTATTTCAGTACTTGATATAGGTCTGTTCAACATTTCTAATTCTTTCTGGGTAAGCCTAGGAAGGTAGCGTGCTTCCAAGTATTGGTCAATTTCTTTCAGATTTTTGTATTTCTGAGAACAGAGTTTTTTTGTAGTATTCATTAAGAAATTTTTTAGGGAGAGGTGGAGCGAGATGGCGGCCGAGTAGCAGCTTCCTTGCATCTGGACACCGTGAGTCTGGGGAGATAGGACTCTGGGCATCTCTGGCTGGTGGGATCTGCCTATCATCACTCCTATGAGGATACAGGGAGTCAGTGAGAGACTTCTGGACCCCAAGAGGAGGACTAAAACAGTGGAAAACCGGCAAGTGGTCACGTGTGTTCAATCCGTCTAAACCCGCCCACAACTGTAAGTTCAGTAGCAGCGAGACTGCAAACCAGAAAGGCCTTACCTGTGAACTGTTTTGATGTCCTTGGACTTGGCACTGAGTTGATCTGCCTTGGGGAAGGCCTGAGCGGGAGTGCGGAGAACTTTGGCCGTTGTCTAGGGCCCCAGTCTGAGCCGCTGAGCCAGACAGAGCTAATAGTGTTTGGCGGTGGGTCACACGGATCCATTGTCAGTGATCTGCCCCGGCAAGCTCCGCCCTCAGGGTGGCAGAGCTAGAAACGGGTGGGAGCTGGTAACCCAGCAACCAAGTAGCCTAAGGGTGGGGTTTGAGCCGCCTTGCAGCCCTAACCCTCAGGGGCAGAGTGAGACCGGTTTTGGCACACTGAGTAAGTGGATAGCCACTTCAGCAGTGATTCCAGCGAGAAAGCTGGGAAAGCTTCTGCTCAGCAAGTGAACAAGTTCAAAGTGCCTTTTAAGTGGGCTGAAGAGAGATTTAGGGTGTCTACCTGCTGGGGATTGAGAAATCAGCAGCCTCCAGTTGTATCAGAACTGTGATTAACATCTCATACCCCAGAAGACCACGTGTTGCCCAGACAACATTCAATAACATATACAAACTGCTTTGTTTTTGGTTGTGTATTTTTTTCTTCTTTTTTTTTTTTGTTTGGTTGGTTTTTTTTGTTTATTTTGACATTGTTGATGTTATTTTGTTTTTTAATTTCAATCTTTTCCATACAGATCCCTTTTTCTTCCTCAATTTTTCTAGTTTAATTATAATTTCCCATTGCTGCCTTTTTTAATAACTAGAACTTTATTTTTGCTAGTGTTTCTACCGCTATCATTTGGTTTTTCACCCAATTTTATCCCCGTAAAGTTTTCTGTTTGCTTGTTTTGGTTTGATTTATAGCATTTTTGTCTTTCCTCTCTACTTGGTGGAGGTGGGGTACTGTGTCTGATCAGGTTAGCAAAGAGCTGCTGACCTCAAGGGAACCACCCAACTGGGCACCCCCAGAAGGTGGGGTTTTTTAAGGTTGTGTCAAAGTACCCTACTGTACACCTATATTGCCCTGTCACCCTCTTTCTGTGCCTCTCTTCTTTTTGTCAATATTCCTTATACCCACCCCTTCTCCTTTCTCTATCTTTCTTTTTTTTCTTATCACTCAGTCCTCCTTTCTTTCATCCCTTTTTTGCTCTTCAACCTTCTCACCCTTCTGGTCCTGTAACCCTTAGTCCACAGGCACGAGAACTTAAAGAGCAAGGGGAAGTGAAAGGAAAATTAGGGCAAGGAAACAGATAAAAGAAATCACTCATGAGGAAGAATCAGCAGAAAACTCCAGGCAACATGAAGAACCAGTCTAGAACAACCCCACCAAGGGACCATGAGGTAGCTACTGCAGATGATTCCACCTGTAAAGAAATGTTAGGAATGACAGAAAGGGAATTTAGAATACACATGAAGAAAACAACGAAAGAAATGATGGAAACAATGAAGGAAATTGCTAATAAAGTGGAAAATAACCAAAAGGAAATCCAAAAACAGAATCAAATAAGAGATGAACGATATGAAGAATATAAAAAGGATATAGCAGACCTGAAGGAACTGAAACAGTCAAATAGGGAACTTAAAGATGCAATGGAAAGTATCAGCAACAGTTTAGATCATGCAGAAGAAAGAATTTCAGAGGTACAAGACAAAGTTCTTGAGATAACTCAGACAGTAAAAGAGGCAGAAAAGAAGAGAGAGAAAGCAGAACGTTCACTGTCAGAATTATGGGACTTTATGAAGCGTTCCAACATACGAGTTATAGGAATTCCAGAAGGAGAAGAAGAATGCCACAGAGGAATGGAAGCCATACTAGAGAATATTATAAAAGAAAATTTCCCAAACATCACCAAAGATTCTGACACACTGCTTTCAGAGGGCTATCAGAAACCAGGTCGCCTCAACTCTAACCGAGCTTCTCCAAGACACATTGTGATGAACCTGTCCAAAGTCAAGACAAAAGAAAAGATTCTGCAAGCTGCCAGGAGTAAGCGCCAGTTGACCTACAGAGGCAAATCCATCAGAGTGACCGCAGACTTCTCTAATGAAACTTTCCAAGCAAGAAGACAATGGTCATCTACCTTTAATCTACTTAAACAGAACAATTTTCAGCCCAGAATTCTGTACCCCACTAAGCTAAGCTTAAAAATTGACGGAGAAATCGAATCATTTACGGATATACAAACATTGAGGAAATTCGCCACAACAAGACCAGCTCTACAGGAAATACTTCAACCTGTTCTGCACACTGACCACCATAATGGATCAGCAGCAAAGTAAGAACTCAGAAATTAAAGGACAGAACCTAACCTCCACACTGATGCAAAAGATAAACCTAAGCAATGGACTCTCACAAAATAAGATGAATAGAATACTACCACACTTATCAATTATCTCAGTAAATGTTAATGGCTTGAATTCCCCACTGAAGAGACATAGATTGGCTGACTGGATTAAAGAACACAAGCCATCCATTTGCTGTCTGCAAGAAACACACCTGGCTTCAAAAGACAAATTAAAGCTCCGATTCAAGGGTTGGAAGACAATTTTTCAGGCAAATGGAATTCAGAAGAAAAGAGGAGTTGCAATCTTATTTTCAGATACATGTGGATTTAAAGCAACTAAAGTTAAAAAAGACAAAGATGGTCACTTTATATTGGTCAAGGGAAAAATACAACAAGAAGACATTTCAATTCTAAATATTTATGCACCCAATTTAAATGCTCCCAGATTCTTGAAGCAGACCTTACTCAGTCTGAGCAATATGATATCCGATAATACCATCATAACAGGGGACTTTAACACTCCTCTTACAGAGCTGGACAGATCCTCTAAACAGAAATTAAACAAAGATATAAGAGATTTAAATGAGACCCTAGAACAACTGTGCTTGATAGATGCATATAGAACACTCCACCCCAAAGATAAAGAATATACATTCTTCTCATCACCCCATGGAACATTCTCCAAAATTGATCATATCCTGGTACACAAAACAAATGTCAACAGAATCAACAGAATTGAAATTTTACCTTGTATCTTTTCAGACCATAAGGCACTAAAGGTGGAACTCAACTCTAACAAAAATGCTCAACCCCACCCAAAGGCATGGAAATTAAACAATCTTCTGTTGAATAACAGATGGGTGCAGGAAGAAATAAAACAGGAAATCATTAACTTCCTTGAGCATAACAACAATGAAGACACAAGCTACCAAAACCTGTGGGATACTGCAAAAGCAGTTTTGAGAGGAAAATTCATCGCTTTAGATGCCTACATTCGAAAAACAGAAAGAGAGCACATCAACAATCTCACAGGAGATCTTATGGAATTGGAAAAAGAACAATCTAAGCCTAAACTCAGTAGAAGAAAAGAAATATCCAAAATCAAATCAGAGATTAATGAAATTGAAAACAAAAGAATCATTCAGAAAATTAATGAAACAAGGAGTTGGTTTTTTGAAAAAATAAATAAAATAGATAAACCATTGGCCAGACTAACTAGAAATAGAAAAGTAAAATCTCTAGTAACCTCAATTAGAAACGATAAAGGGGAAATAACAACTGATCCCACAGAGATACAAGAGATCATCTCTGAATACTACCAGAAACTGTATGCCCAGAAATTTGACAATGTGAAGGAAATGGATCAATATTTGGAATCACACCCTCTCCCTAGACTTAGCCAGGAAGAAATAGAGCTCCTGAACAGACCAATTTCAAGCACTGAGATCAAAGAAACAATAAAAAAGCTTCCAACTAAAAAATGCCCTGGTCCAGATGGCTTCACTCCAGAATTCTATCAAACCTTCAAGGAAGAGCTTATTCCTGTACTGCAGAAATTATTCCAAAAAACTGAGGAAAAAGGAATCTTCCCCAACACATTCTATGAAGCAAACATCACCCTGATACCAAAACCAGGAAAAGACCCAAACAAAAAGGAGAATTTCAGACCAATCTCACTCATGAATATAGATGGAAAAATTCTCACCAAAATCCTAGCCAATAGATTACAGCTTATCATCAAAAAAGTCATTCATCATGATCAAGTAGGCTTCATCCCAGGGATGCAAGGCTGGTTTAACATACGCAAGTCCATAAACGTTATCCACCATATTAACAGAGGCAAAAATAAAGATCACATGATCCTCCCAATAGATGTAGAAAAAGCATTTGATAAAATCCAGCATCCTTTTCTAATTAGAACACTGAAGAGTATAGGCATAGGTGGCACATTTCTAAAACTGATTGAAGCTATCTATGACAAACCCACAGCCAATATTTTACTGAATGGAGTAAAACTGAAAGCTTTTACTCTTAGAACTGGAAGCAGACAAGGTTGTCCTCTGTCACCTTTACTATTCAACATAGTGCTGGAAGTTCTAGCCAATACAATTAGGCAAGACAAGGAAATAAAGGGAATCCAAATGGGAGCAGAGGAGGTCAAACGCTCCCTCTTTGCTGATGACATGATCTTATAGTTAGAGAACCCCAAAGACTCAACCACAAGACTCCTAGAAGTCATCAAAAAATACAGTAATGTTTCAGGATATAAAATCAATGTCCACAAGTCAGTAGCCTTTGTATACACCAATAACAGTCAAGATGAGAAGCTAATTAAGGACACAGCTCCCTTCACCATAGTTTCAAAGAAAATGAAATACCTAGGAATATACCTAACAAAGGAGGTGAAGGACCTCTATAAAGAAAATTATGAAATCCTCAGAAAGGATATAGCAGAGGATATTAACAAATGGAAGAACATACCATGCTCATGGATGGGAAGAATCAACATTGTTAAAATGTCTATACTTCCCAAAGCAATCTACCTATTCAATGCCATTCCTATCAAAGTACCTACATCGTACTTTCAAGATTTGGAAAAAATGATTCTGCATTTTGTGTGGAACTGGAAAAAAACCCGTATAGCTAAGGCAGTTCTTAGTAATAAAAATAAAGCTGGGGGCATCAGCATACCAGATTTTAGTCTGTACTACAAAGCCATAGTGGTCAAAACAGCGTGGTACTGGCACAAAAAGAGAGACATAGACACTTGGAATCGAATTGAAAACCAAGAAATGAAACTAACATCTTACAACCACCTAATCTTCGATAAACCAAACAAGAACTTACCTTGGGGGAAAGACTCCCTATTCAATAAATGGTGTTGGGAGAACTGGATGTCTACATGTAAAAGAGTGAAACTGGACCCACACCTTTCCCCACTCACAAAAATTGATTCAAGATGGATAATGGACTTAAATTTAAGGCATGAAACAATAAAAATCCTCAAAGAAAGCATAGGAAAAACACTGGAAGATATTGGCCTGGGGGAAGACTTCATGAAGAAGACTGCCATGGCAATTGCAACAACAACAAAAATAAACAAATGGGACTTCATTAAACTGAAAAGCTTCTGTACAGCTAAGGAGACAATAACGAAAGCAAAGAGACAACCTACACAATGGGAAAGGATATTTGCATATTTTCAATCAGACAAAAGCTTAATAACTAGGATCTATAGAGAACTCAAATTAATCCACATGAAAAAAGCCAACAATCCCATATATCAATGGGCAAGAGACATGAATAGAACTTTCTCTAAAGATGACAGACGAATGGCTAACAAACACATGAAAAAATGTTCATCATCTCTATATATTAGAGAAATGCAAATCAAAACAACCCTGAGATATCATCTAACCCCAGTGAGAATGGCCCACATCACAAAATCTCAAAACTGCAGATGCTGGCGTGGATGTGGAGAGAAAGGAACACTTTTACACTGCTGGTGGGACTGCAAACTAGTGCAACCTTTCTTGAAGGAAGTATGGAGAAACCTCAAAGCACTCAAGCTAGACCTCCCATTTGATCCTGCAATCCCATTACTGGGCATCTACCCAGAAGGAAAGAAATCCTTTTATCATAAGGACACTTGTACTAGACTGTTTATTGCAGCTCAATTTACAATCGCCAAAATGTGGAAACAGCCTAAATGCCCACCAACCCAGGAATGGATTAACAAGCTGTGGTATATGTATACCATGGAATACTATTCAGCCATTAAAAAAAAATGGAGACTTTACATCCTTCGTATTAACCTGGATGGAAGTGGAAGACATTATTCTTAGTAAAGCATCACAAGAATGGAGAAGCATGAATCTTATGTACTCAATTTTGATATGAGGACAATTAATGATAATTAAGGTTTATGGGGGGGGGAAGAAGAAAGAGGGATGGAAGGAGGGGGGTGTGGCCTTAGTGTGTGTCACACGTTATGGGGGCAGGACATGATTGCAAGAGGGACTTTACCTAACAATTGCAATGAGTGTAACTGGCTTATTGTACCCTCAATGAATGCCCAACAATAAAAAAAAAAAAAAGAGAAAAAAAAATTTTTTTTAGTTTCTGAGATATCTGTTGTTATTTTGCCGTTGTCATTTCTGATTGATGAAATTAGGGATTTTAATTTTCTATTTCTGGTTAGGCTAGCCAAGTGTTTATTTTGTTAAACTTTTCAAAAACCAACTTTTTGATTCATTGATATTTTGAATAGTTCTGTTGTCTTTGATTTCATTTAATTCATCTCTAAGTTTGGTTATTTCTTTTCTTCTTCTTTTCCAGTTGCTTGAGATGTCCCATTAAATTGTTGATGTCCTCTCTTTCCATTCTCTTAAGAAGGCTTGTGACACTATAAATTTCCCTCTTAGGACTGCCTTTGCAGTATCCCAGAGGTTCTGATAATTCCTATTTCCATTATCATTCTGCTCCCAAAATTTGATTATTTCCTTCTTGATCTCCTCTTTGACCCAGATATCTTTCAGCATAGGGTTATTTAGTTTCCATGTCTTTGTATGTGTATGTAGATTCCTGTTATTGGTGAGTTCAATTTTTATTCCACGATGATCTAAGAAAATATGAGGAATAATTTCTATTCTTTTAAATTTGCTAAGGTTAGCTTTGTGACCTAATATATGATCAATTTTGGAGGATGTCCCATGGGCTGATGAGAAGATCGTGTATTTAATCTTGTTAGGATGAAATGTTCTGTAGATGTCTATTAAATTCAATTGTTGTATGGTGAAGTTTCAGTCCAGAATTTCTTTGCTTAGTTTCTTCTTGGAGGGTCTATTCAACACTGCTAAAGGGGTGTTAAAATCTCCAACTATTATGGTGCTGGAAGATATCAAATTGTTCATGTCTGTTAGGGTCTTGCTTATAAATTGAGGAGCATTTTGGTTGGGTGCATAAATGTTAATAATTGATATCTCATCATGTTGAGTGTTTCCCTTAACAAATATGAAGTGACCATCCTTGTCTTTCCTTACTTTTGTTGGTTTAAAACCTAATGTATCTGCAAATAAAATTGCAACCCCTGCTTTTTTCTGTTTTCCATTTGCCTGGATTATAGTTGTCCATCCCTTCACCCTGAGTCTACATTTATCCTTTAAGATAAGATGAGATTCTTGTATATAGCAGATATGTGGCTGAATTTTTGTATCCAGTCAACCAACCTGTGCCTCTTTAGCGGACAATTTAAGCCATTCACATTAATTGAGAGTATTGATAAGCCTGGTAGTATATTGGGTGTCAAGTTTTTTAAAGACCAGTGGATATTTTTAATCCTTTCATCACTGTGGAAGTTGGGTTTTGATTAATAATTTCCGAGTGAGTTTACTTTGGTGGTAGAGCATTGTGGTGGTCATTATGGAGGATGGGTTTGAGAATATCTCGAAGAGCTTGGCTTAGCTATGACAAATTTCTTCAACATGTGAATGTCATTAAAGTATTTGACATCTCCATCATAAATGAAACTCAGTTTAGCTGAATACAGGATCCTGGACTGAAAGTTGTTTTGTTTCAGGAGATTGAAGGTTGATGACCATCCTCTTCTGACTTGAAAAGTTTCAGCAGAAAGATCTGCAGTCATTCTAATATTCTTCCCCTTGTAGGTTATGATTTTCTTACATCTGGCTGCTTGCAGGATTTTCTCCTTCATATTAACTTTGGTGAAGTTTATTACAATGTGTCTAGGGGATGCTTTATTTGGATTGAGTTGTGCTGGAGTTCTGAAACTGCCTGCTATCTGAATTTCAGTATCTCTTGCCATGTTTGGAAAGTTTTCCTCTAAAATCTCTTGGAGTAGAGCATCTGTGCCTTTCAGATCATTCTCATCACCTTCAGGAATTCCAATAAGGCAGATGTTTGCTTTTTTTGAAGTGGTCCCACAACTCTTTCAGGGAATGATCCATCTCTGCTCTTCATTTCTCTTCATCTTTGAGCATTTGTGAGTGTTTAAAAGCTTTGTTTTCAATGTCCGAGATCCTTTCTTCTGCCTGCTCCGTCCTATTACTGAGGGATTCAACTGTATTTCTCAGGTCTTTGAGGGATGCAACTTCATATCTCAATTTGTCAAAATCTTTGGTGATTTTATCTTTGAATTCATTGAATTCTTGAGCCAACTTTTGAATTACTCCTTGAACTTCTAATTCCAATTTTACTTCAGTTCTGTTGATTTTATTTGCTATCCAGATCTGAATTCAATTTCTGACATCTCAGCCATTTGTTTATGAATAGGATCTTCTGTTGCATCTCCTTTGTCATACCCTGGGGGAGTTGATCTATTCTGGTTATTCATGTTGCTTGAGTTCTTTCTGCTGATTCCACCCCATGGTATTTTTAACCATTTGTTTAGAGAGGCTAGTAAGGTGGGATGAAATTGAAGGCTCCTGGGGATGTCATTATTCAGCCCTTTACCAGAGTGCTGGGACTGATGACTGTGGCTTTTCCCCTACAGCTTTACCAAGGTCTCATTCAGTACTGTAGCCTGAGACTCTGAGAACTTGCTTGGTATGATGGGGCTAGGTGGGTCTGTCTTGTATTTAGCTAGACTCTGACCAATCCTAGTGGATTGGTGACTTTGGGTTGAAATCTCAGCTGTGGAGGAATACAAGCAATTAAGACAACCTTCCCCCCTCTGGCAATAACTGGAAGAGGAGAATAAGACCCTCCCTCTACAACACAACCAGGGTATAACCTTGGGTGAGTTCCCGGGTGATTGGCTCAGATCAAGAGTTCCAAACTGATTGTCCCGTCAGCACCAACACAGATAAAGTGGGAGAGTTCAAAAGGTCTCCAGCAACTGGACAGCAGGGGTCCACTGGCAGGTCATGTGTGACTTGCTCTTGTGGCCTGAGGAGTCAGAAAGGCCCACGGAGCAAAAGAATTATTCTAGGGGGGCTATGCCTCTTTTCCCACTTTGCATCACTGTCACCCCCAGTCACTGGTTACTCCCACAGGGCTGAAGCCCAGCTCTCTCTAGTACTCAAGTACACCAGGGATTTGCACCTAAGTCAAAGAGGAGACAATGCCTCCCTGACTGGGCAGCTCACTGTGCGACTTGCAGGTGGGACTAGTTCAGGCCTGATTCCCCCCAGTGATCATTGGAAACTAGGAGTGTTCCACCTGTGTCTGTACCCAGCTGGGGGATACAGTGGAGGAGTATGTCTCTCCCTCAGAGGCCACCCCTCTGCCTTGGCCACACTCCACTTCTAGAACGCTTGCAGGTCAGGTCAGCTTCCCCTGAGTTCCACAGGATTGAGGAGGTTTCTCTCCCAAATTTGACCCCAGTTGGGGGGGGGGCTCGTGGAGCCACCACCACTGTCAGGGGTGGTGCTGCCACTGTTGGGGGTGGAGCTGTGGTCTGAGATACTGCTGTGTGGGGTTGCAGGAGCCTGGCGGGGAGCTGGAGGGCATTGCCACCAGCAGCCAGGGCCTTAGGAGCCAGGTGGGGAGTCAGAGGGCAGAGCTGCTGACTGCAGGGTGAGAGTCCTAGGAGCCAGGAGGGGAGTCTGAGGGCAGAGCTGCTGACAACCAAACATGGGTCTTGGGAGCTGGGCGGGGAGTTGGAGGGTGGAGCTGCCTTCTGCCAGTGCTGGTTTCAGGAGCTGGGTGGGGAGCTGGAGGGAGGTGCTCTGCAGTGGCAGAAGTGGGTGGGGTGCCGGCAGCGCTGCAGGTGCAGGTGGTCAGTGGTGCAGGTCCCGTGATACGCTCTTTCAAAAATGGGGCAAGTCTCTCTCCCCTTGTGACTCCCCGCCTCTATTAAAGTTGTATTATCCTTTATATACGTTGTTGGATTTAATGTGCTAATATTTTGTTTAGCAGTTTTCATGTATAATAACAAAGAATACTGGTATTCAGTTTTCTTTTCTTATAACATCTCTGTCTGATTTTGGTAGTGGGATAATGTTGATCTTATAGAATCAAGTTACAAAGTATTCCTTCCTTTTCTATTTTCTGGAAGAATTTATATAGAATTGATATTTCTTCATTAGATTGTTGGTATAATTCATTACTGAAGCTATCTCTACATCCACTTTTTCTCCAGGAGGTATAGTTCTCTAGATTCTGGAGTCAGACTGTCTTGCTTCCAAAATCTACATATAAACTTGGGGAAGTCTTTCAATATCCATCTGCAAAACTGAGGAATAAAAACGCAATGGTGCCTATATCACAAGATTGTTGGGAGGATTAAACAAAATGATGTACATATTTAGTAAATTTTGCTTATTATTGTTACCATGGCCAATGTCTCCTGGAGAAGACTAAGTTGGAGAATAGGATAGAAAAGGGCCTAGAGGAAGGGCATGGAATGTTTTCTTTCCGGATGTGATCTCACCCAAGCCTTCTTCTCCCTTCTCCTTAAAGCAATTGGAAAGAAAAAATTTGTCCCACCCCTTAATCTATGACCAACTTAATCAACTTCCCCTAGGTTTGTTTTCTTTATCCCTAAAGAAGGAATATTAATAACAGCAAATATTTGTTGGCTACTTACTAAATGTTAGACACTGCCCTGAGTACTATACACAGATTCACCTAATTAATGGTAACAACATCTAATGAGGTGGGTACTATTATTATTCCCAATTTTACTGATGGGAACCTGAGGAAGAGAGAGGTTAGTAATGTGCTCAAAGTCACACCAGTAAGTAGCAGAAGTGGGATACGAACCCAGGAGGTCTGACTCCAAAGCCCACTTCCTTACCCCCTTCCCTATACTTAGCCTATAGTTTTTTATCATTGTGGTTTTCTTTGTTTGTTTGTTTGTTTTTGTGGTATGAGAATTAAACGAGATAACCTGGGGCACATGGAAGATGTTATTGCGTGTTATTTTCCTTTCCAAAAGTTCGATACAACCCTGGAAGGAATAACACACTGATTATTTTCTTTTATCTCAACTTCCATCCCCAAACCATCCCAAATCGAGGACTGACTTCAGTTGGAAGAGGCTCTGTTTCAGCAACAGAGAGGACAAGCTCCAATTCCAGCAGAACTCTGACTCTCAGAGGTAGATAGCAATGCCAAGGTCTCCTAATCCCTTGCTATTCAAAATCTGGTCATTGGAACAGCAGCACCAGTGTCATCTGGGAGCATGTTTGAAATGCACAACCTCAGGCTTCACTATAACCTACTGCATCACAATTTGTGTTTTAATAAGACCCCAGGTGATTTGTGTGCACATTAACGTATAAGAATCACTGCCCTAAATCAATACTTTTTCTGCTTGATCCTTCGAAATGGTTGCTTATTTGTTGAGGTGACAGGGGCTTGCTAACATATCTCCTTACAGATGCGATGTTTATATCAAAAGCACATTTATCTTCCCTGTGCAGAGGATGCAGAGTCACATGCCTTTAGTGGGCCAGATCGGAACTGGCAGGTGCGTGCTCTGTGTAAAAGGGACAGCTGCCACCTCACTCCGGCAAATTGCTGGAAGTGGGAAGGCAATCCTAGCATTCTGATCTTCTGGTATTTTGATAAAAGTTGGAAATATAGGTCTTCATCTGAAATCTCTTATTTGTTAAATGTTGACAACTAATTCAAACTAGTAAAACAAGTTTGAGAGCCAGGTAAGCATTGTTCAGGTAATATTCCCCAAGGAATGCCAATGAATGACCTCTGACCTAAGAATGACTTCAGAAGAGTGTAGCTGTTCAAATAAATCAAATATGTATTGTACATGACAGTCTTTCAAACATTCAGAGGTTTTGGCAAAGCACACAGGCTTTCCCTTGTTTGGTTCTCTTTAATGTCAGCCACACCCAACTATAAACATTTAGTTGCTGTTTCACTTTTTTTTTTTTGAGACAGAGTCTCCACTTTGTCACTCTTGGTAGCGTGCTATGGCATCACAGCTCACAGCAACCTCAAACTACTGGGCTTAAGCGATTCTCTTGCCTCAGCCTTCTGAGTAGCTGAGACTACAGGTGCCCACCACAATGCCCACAATGTCCGGCTATTTTTTTGGTTGCAGTTGTCATTGTTCTTTAGCAGGCCCGGGCCAGGCTCGAACCCACCAGTGTGGGTGTATGTGGCTGGCACCCTACTCACTGAGCTATGGGCGTCAAGCCTATTTCACTTTCTGTGCTTTGGCATGTATCTGTTCTCTCTGTTGTGACTATCCATTTCCTATCTCCCCCATTTAGCTAATTTTGATTCATCTTCAAGAAGCAGATCAAGTCTTATCATCCCTGTGAACATTTTCTGGTTCTCCTCAGTTAGAGTTGACCACAAGTTCAAAAATCATCTTCCCCTTCAATCCCCAGCCTGGACCATGTTCTGTTGGAATCACTTGTTTATATACTTATTTCTTCTATAAATGCCCAGACATCAGGGACTGAGCCTTTATTTAGTTCTATATTCCCAATATCTAGGAAGTGTCAGGCACAAAGTAGATTCTTGCACTAGTTAATTATTGTAGCACAAGAAGTTACCCTAAAACATTTGTTATTTCAGTTTCCGCAGGTTAGGAATTTGGGTGTGGCTTAGCTGGTGTCTTTGGCTCAAAATCTCTCACCAGGTTGCAGTCATAGTCCAGGCTGGGGCTGTAGTCTCATATGAAAGCTCATCTAGGGATGATTTGCTTTTAAACTCACTCCCACGGTTGCTGGCGGGATTCAGTTATTTGTGGGCCTTTGGAGCTGAGGTCATCAGTTCCTTGCTAACCGTTGGCCAAAGGACTTCCTCAGTTCTTTGTCACTTGGATCCCTGGGCAGCTCCCAGCATGGCAGCCAGTTTCCCTCAGAATGAGTGACTGAGGGGGCACTGGAGATGGGAGATGTGATCTCTTTGTAACCTAATACCAGAAGTGACATCTTATTTCCTCTAGGGCATTCTATTTGCTAAAACCAGCAGCTAAATACAGCCCCTGTGTAAGGGCAGGGAATTTCATGTGGGCATGACTCCCAGGAGGCAGGGATTTGGGGGCTCTCTCAGGGGCTGCTTGCTCTGATGCTCTACTTGCAGTATGTGCCATGGTTACTTGCTCAGCCTTGGGATTCAGATTGCCTAAGTTCAAGTCCCAGTCCTGCTACTTGCTCTGTGGAAGTTTACTTCCCCATAATGGGCGTCAAAGGCTTCCTGACACATCCGCTTGTTGTGGGGACAATGTTTAGCTCAGTGTCTGCCTGGCTCTAGGAAGGTTAGCTATACTCAATGTTGTTTTATGAAATAATTTTTGAATATACCATAGGTAAGAGATGAACCATAAAAGAAATAGAATAAAAATGTAAAAATCAAAGAAACATGGCTGGTGAGATGCCCAGGCCTCTGGATTTCTCCTCTGACTCAAGCTTCTCATTTCTAGACCCTTTTCTCTCTCCTTCTACAGATTAGCTTTACTTTCCCCTAGTTTGACTCCCACATCTGCCCCATCCTTCAAGTCTGGTGGGCTCTCCCTATTTTGCTCAGATCCTGTCTTTTTCCCCACACCAGATTATTTTAACTCTTGCCATTCTTCAAGCCAGAAGTCTTCTTACGACTCATTGGTCCTATTCCCCACCCAGGTGCTTGTGTTGGGAGTTGCCGGGAAGAGTGGCCTGAATGGGTAGGGTGGTGGGGGCTATTACAAGTTCATCTTCAGCTGGCTTCAACTGACCCCACACTGGTCATTTTTGTTAAAAGTTGTCGGGAAGTTGTACCTTTTTTTTTTTTTTAATTTTTTTTTATTGTTAAATCATAGCTGTGTACATTAGTGCAATCAAGGGGTACAATGTGCAGGTTTCATATACAATCTGAAATATTCTCATCAAACTGTTCGACATAACCTTCATGGCATTTTCTTAGTTACTGTAAGCAGACTTTCCTGCCTTTCTTCCTGCTGTCTGCCTTTTCTCAGCAGATGGACTCATTGTTGTTGTTTTTTTTTTGCAGTTTTTGGCCCGGGGCCAGTTTGAACCTTCCACCTCTGGTATATGGGGCCAGCGCCCTACCCCTTTGAGCCACAGATGCCGCACTTTTTTTTTTTTTTAATTGAAATAACAAGACTCCACATTTGTGGACCACTTACTGTGGGTCATTTTTTGCAAGTTTTGAGATATGCAAAAATTCAGAAATGTAAAATCTGGGCAGATGGAAACAAATGAAGCCTTCCCAGCAACACTGATAAACTGAGCAAGTTGAAACGTGCACAGGTGAATCAGAAAGGATGCTGTCAACTGTGTTTCCTGGAAATGAAATAATGGACTATCACACAGTCTGTCTCAAAATTTTCATAGTGACCTACATATGTTAGGTGTCTTTCTAAACCCCTTAAATGGATTATCTCCATTGTCATGTTAATGCCTCCGAAGGCATTGGTATTATCTTATGTTACCTATAAGGAAAGTTAACCTCAGAGATGGGGAATAATTGACAAAAGTCCAGCAGTGGAGCTAGGATTTGAATCCAAATTAGCCTGATCTCCAAGTTTAAGCTCTTATTCACTTTTGTAGAAGAGTAGTTGAGATTCTTTAGTCCACCTGCTACTCCCTGTCTCTGCTTACCCAGCAGCTTACCCCTGAGCTTGTTTCTCCCAAAGACCTGCTGACCACCTTACTGAGCACTCCTTCTTGGCCCTTTCATGGCATTCCAGGCCACTGGCCCTGACATGCTTTGTGGAGCTCCTCCCTGGTTCATGTGGCTCTCTGCCACTCCCTCAAGCTTCTTACTAACTTGCCATCCTCACTCCAGTACTTAAATGTCAGCATTTTCCAAGGTTCTGTCTTGGCCCTCCTTGTAGGCTATACATTCTCCTTGGTGGATCTCATGTCCTCCTGTAGCGCCAACAATCAGTGTTCCATGAATCTCTCTGTTAATTTCTTATTCCCTCCTTTTATTTGAAGCTTCTGATCTGTATTTCCCATCACTGGGAGGTACATCAAAATCAACTTGACTCAATGCAATGTTATTTTTCCTGAAACACTTCCTCTACCCCTGTTTCCTCCTAGTAAACTTACCTACCCAGTCTAAATTTAGTTAATAAATTCTGTTAATTTCCCCAGAAAAATACTAACATTTATTCCTCTGGAAAGACATCTGTCTCAGCTCACTTTTTCAATATGTATTGGCTGGACAATTGCAGTAATTTCCTAGGGATCTCTCTGCCTCAGTATCTCCACTGCTACCCATCTTGGATAGAAATAGATCTATTTATCTTATCTTCCAGCTTGAATTTTCCTCACTGTATATTTGATAAATACCAGATTTATTTCCATGACATTTTCATATTCCTCAAATCAACTTTTCTAAGTTTAATTATTAAAAGTAATATGTGGCAATTACTAACATAAAGACAAACTATTTTCATAGATTTACCTTACAACTATACAACATATGGAATTTCTATTTTAATTGGTTGATATGATGGATCAGAGTGATATTGTGACTTTTAGCCATTCTTTTGTTTGTAATATAGGTATATTATTATTTTGATGAACTGATGGATTTAATTTTCCAATAATTCAGTTAAAACTATGTATGTGTATTCATAAGTAAATTTGTATGTTGCATTATTTTTTGTTCTTTCTTTATCAGGCTTAAATAAAAAGGTGATTCTAATTTCAAAAGTAATAAAATCATACATGCATATGGGCCTCAATATGTACCACACACTGTTCTAAGCAGTTTTTATGTACAAACTCACTTAAACTTTACAACATGCTGTATAAAGTAGGTTTTACCCATCATTTAACAAAGAAGGGAGCTGAGAAAGGGAGAGAATGAATGAATAGAATGAATAACCCGGCCAAGGTCACACAGCTGGGACATAACATAGCCATGACTTTGGACATAGCAGAGTGGTTTTAGGACCTTTGTGCACAGTGATTTGCTAACCTCTTTGAAGTCATAGTCAACTCAGGGAGTTTTTTTTTTTTCTTTCTATAGTCTGAGATAGTTTAAATAATACAGAAATTACTGGGGTTTTCTTAAGGCTTGATCAACTTGGACATAAGTCAAGTATGGTGATTTAAAAAAACAGTAGCTCTTGACCGTTCCAGTCTTATATGTTATTGGTCTATTCAGGTTTTCTTCTTCTTTGGTTGATTTCTCAAGTTTTTCTTTTTTTTTTTTTTATTGTTGGGGATTCATTGAGGGTACAATAAGCCAGTTACACTGATTGCAATTGTTAGGTAAAGTCCCTCTTGCAATCATGTCTTGCCCCCATAAAGTGTGACACACACTAAGGCCCCACCCTCCTCCCTCCATCCCTCTTTCTGCTTCCCCCCCCATAACCTTAATTGTCATTAATTGTCCTCATATCAAAATTGAGTACATAGGATTCATGCTTCTCCATTTTTGTGATGCTTTACTAAGAATAATGTCTTCCACGTCCATCCAGGTTAATACGAAAGATGTAAAGTCTCCATTTTTTTTAATGGTTGAATAGTATTCCATGGTGTACATATACCACAGCTTGTTAATCCATTCCTGGGTTGGTGGGCATTTAGGCTGTTTCCACATTTTGGCAACGGTAAAGTGAGCTGCAATAAACAGTCTAGTACAAGTGTCCTTATGATAAAAGGATTTTTTTCCTTCTGGGTAGATGCCCAGTAATGGGATTGCAGGATCGAATGGGAGGTCTAGCTTGAGTGCTTTGAGGTTTCTCCATACTTCCTTCCAGAAAGGTTGTACTAGTTTGCAGTCCCACCAGCAGTGTAAAAGTGTTCCCTTCTCTCCACATCCACGCCAGCATCTGCAGTTTTGAGATTTTGTGATGTGGGCCATTCTCACTGGGGTTAGATGATATCTCAGGGTTGTTTTGATTTGCATTTCTCTACTAGATAGAGATGATGAACATTTTTTCATGTGTTTGTTAGCCATTCGTCTGTCGTCTTTAGAGAAAGTTCTATTCATGTCTCTTGCCCATTGATATAAGGGATTGTTGGCTTTTTTCATGTGGATTAATTTGAGTTCTCTATAGATCCTGGTTATCAAGCTTTTGTCTGACTGAAAATATGCAAATATCCTTTCCCATTGTGTAGGTTGTCTCTTTGCTTTGGTTATTGTCTCCTTAGCTGTACAGAAGCTTTTCAGTTTAATGAAGTCCCATTTGTTTATTTTTGTTGTTGTTGCAATTGCCATGGCAGTCTTCTTCATGAAGTCTTCCCCCAGGCCAATATCTTCCAGTGTTTTTCCTATGCTTTCTTGGAGGATTTTTATTGTTTCATGCCTTAAGTTTAAGTCCTTTATCCATCTTGAATCAATTTTTGTGAGTGGGGAAAGGTATGGGTCCAGTTTCAGTCTTTTACATGTAGACATCCAGTTCTCCCAACACCATTTATTGAATAGGGAGTCTTTCCCCCAAGGTAAGTTCTTGTATGGTTTATCAAAGATTAGGTGGTTGTAAGATGTTAGTTTCATTTCTTGGTTTTCAATTCGATTCCAAGTGTCTATGTCTCTGTTGTTGTGCCAGTACCATGCTGTCTTGACCACTATGGCTTTATAGTACAGACTAAAATCTGGTATGCTGATGCCCCCAGCTTTATTTTTGTTACTAAGAACTGCCTTAGCTATACGGGGTTTTTTCCGGTTCCATACAAAATGCAGAATCATTTTTTCCAAATCTTGAAAGTACGATGTAGGTACTTTGATAGGAATGGCATTGAATAGGTAGATTGCTTTGGGAAGTATAGACATTTTAACAATGTTAATTCTTCCCATCCATGAGCATGGTATGCTCTTCCATTTGTTAATATCCTCTGCTATTTCCTTTCTGAGGATTTCATAGTTTTCTTTATAGAGGTCCTTCACCTCCTTCGTTAGGTATATTCCTAGGTATTTCATTTTCTTTGAAACTATGGTGAAGGGAGTTGTGTCCTTAATTAGCTTCTCATCTTGACTGTTATTGGTGTATACAAAGGCTACTGACTTGTGGACATTGATTTTATATCCTGAAACATTACTGTATTTTTTAATGACTTCTAGGAGTCTTGTGGTTGAGTCTCTGGGGTTCTCTAAGTATAAGATCATGTCGTCAGCAAAGAGGGAGAGTTTGACCTCCTCTGCTCCCATTTGGATTCCCTTTATTTCCTTGTCTTGCCTAATTGTATTGGGTAGAACTTCCAGCACTATGTTGAATAGTAAAGGTGACAGAGGACAACCTTGTCTGGTTCCAGTTCTAAGAGGAAAAGCTTTCAGTTTTACTCCATTCAGTAAAATATTGGCTATGGGTTTGTCATAGATAGCTTCAATCAGTTTTAGAAATGTGCCACCTATGCCTATACTCTTCAGTGTTCTAATTAGAAAAGGATGCTGGATTTTATCAAATGCTTTTTCTGCATCTATTGAGAGGATCATATGATCTTTATTTTTGCCTCTGTTAATATGGTGGATAACGTTTATGGACTTGCGTATGTTAAACCAGCCTTGCATCCCTGGGATGAAGCCTACTTGATCATGATGAATGACTTTTTTGATGATAAGCTGTAATCTATTGGCTAGGATTTTGTTGAGAATTTTTCCATCTATATTCATGAGTGAGATTGGTCTGAAATTCTCCTTTTTGTTTGGGTCTTTTCCTGGTTTTGGTATCAGGGTGATGTTTGCTTCATAGAATGTGTTGGGGAAGATTCCTTCTTCCTCAGTTTTTTGGAATAATTTCTGCAGTACAGGAATAAGCTCTTCATTGAAGGTTTGATAGAATTCTGGAGTGAAGCCATCTGGACCAGGGCATTTTTTAGTTGGAAGCTTTTTTATTGTTTCTTTGATCTCAGTGCTTGAAATTGGTCTGTTCAGGAGGTCTATTTCTTCCTGGCTAAGTCTAGGGAGAGGGTGTGATTCCAAATATTGATCCATTTCCTTCACATTGTCAAATTTCTGGGCATAGAGTTTCTGGTAGTATTCAGAGATGATCTCTTGTATCTCTGTAGGATCAGTTGTTATTTCCCCTTTATCGTTTCTGATTGAGGTTATTAGAGATTTTACTTTTCTATTTCTCGTTAGTCTGGCCAATGGTTTATCTATTTTATTTATTTTTTCAAAAAACCAACTCCTTGTTTCATTAATTTTCTGAATGATTCTTTTGTTTTCAATTTCATTGATCTCTGATTTGATTTTGGATATTTCTTTTCTTCTACTGAGTTTAGGCTTAGATTGTTCTTCTTTTTCCAATTCCATAAGATCTCTTGTGAGATTGTTGATGTGCTCTCTTTCTGTTTTTCGAATGTAGGCATCTAAAGCGATGAATTTTCCTCTCAAAACTGCTTTTGCAGTATCCCACAGGTTTTGGTAGCTTGTGTCTTCATTGTTGCTATGCTCAAGGAAGTTAATGATTTCCTGTTTTATTTCTTCCTTCACCCATCTGTTATTCAACAGAAGATTGTTTAATTTCCATGCCTTTGGGTGGGGTTGAGCATTTTTGTTAGAGTTGAGTTCCACCTTTAGTGCCTTATGGTCTGAGAAGATACAAGGTAAAATTTCAATTCTTTTGATTCTGTTGATATTTGTTTTGTGTCCCAGGATATGATCAATTTTGGAGAATGTTCCATGGGGTGATGAGAAGAATGTATATTCTTTATCTTTGGGGTGGAGTGTTCTATATACGTCTATCAAGCATAATTGTTCTAGGGTCTCATTTAAATCTCTTACATCTTTGTTTAATTTCTGTTTAGAGGATCTGTCCAGCTCTGTTAGAGGTGTGTTAAAGTCCCCTGTTATGATGGTATTATCAGATATCATATTGCTCAAACTGAGTAAGGTCTGCTTCAAGAATCTGGGAGCATTTAAATTGGGTGCATAAATATTTAGAATTGAAATGTCTTCTTGTTGTATTTTTCCCTTGACCAATATAAAGTGACCATCTTTGTCTTTTTTGACTTTAGTTGCTTTAAATCCACATGTATCTGAAAATAAGATTGCAACTCCTCTTTTCTTCTGAATTCCATTTGCCTGAAAAATTGTCTTCCAACCCTTGACTCGGAGCTTTAATTTGTCTTTTGAAGCCAGGTGTGTTTCTTGCAGACAGCAAATGGATGGCTTGTGTTTTTTAATCCAGTCAGCCAATCTATGTCTCTTCAGTGGGGAATTCAAGCCATTAACATTTATTGAGATAATTGATAAGTGTGGTAGTATTCTATTCGTCTTATTTGGTGAGAGTCCATTGCTCAGTTTTATCTTTTGCATCAGTGTGGAGGTTAGGTTCTGTCCTTTGATTTTTGAGTTCTTACTTTGCTGCTGATCCATTGTGGTGGTCAGTGTGCAGACAGGTTGAAGTATTTCCTGTAGAGCTGGTCTTGTTGTGGCAAATTTCCTCAATGTTTGTATATCCATAAGTGATTTGATTTCTCCGTCAATTTTGAAGCTTAGCTTAGCAGGGTACAGAATTCTGGGCTGAAAATTGTTCTGTTTTAGTAGATTAAAGGTAGATGACCATTGTCTTCTTGCTTGGAAAGTTTCATTAGAGAAGTCTGCGGTCACTCTGATGGATTTGCCCCTGTAGGTCAACTGGCGCTTACTCCTGGCAGCTTGCAGAATCTTTTCTTTTGTCTTGACTTTGGACAGGTTCATCACAATGTGTCTTGGAGAAGCTCGGTTAGAATTGAGGCGACCCGGGGTCCGATATCCCTCTGAAAGCAGTGTGTCAGAATCTTTGGTGATGTTTGGGAAATTTTCTTTTATAATATTCTCTAGTATGGCTTCCATTCCTCTGGGGCATTCTTCTTCCCCTTCTGGAATTCCTATAACTCGTATGTTGGAACGCTTCATAAAGTCCCATAATTCTGACAGTGAGCGTTCTGCTTTCTCTCTATTCTTTTCTGCCTCTTTTACTGTCTGAGTTATCTCAAGAACTTTGTCTTCTACCTCTGAAATTCTTTCTTCTGCATGGTCTAACCTGTTGCTGATACTTTCCATTGCATATTTAAGTTCCCTAATTGACTGTTTCAGTTCCTTCAGGTCTGCTATATCCTTTTTATATTCTTCATATCGTTCATCTCTTATTTGATTCTGTTTTTGGATTTCATTTTGGTTATTTTCCACTTTATTGGCAGTTTCCTTCATTGTTTCCATCATTTCTTTCATTGTTTTCAACATGTGTATTCTAAATTCCCTTTCTGTCATTCCTAACATTTCTATACTGGTGGAATCATCTGCAGTAGCTACCTCATGGTCCCTTGGTGGGGTTGTTCTAGACTGGTTCTTCATGTTGCCTGGAGTTTTCTGCTGATTCTTCCTCATGAGTGATTTCTTTTATCTGTTTCCTTGCCCTAATTTTCCTTTCACTTCCTCTTGCTCTTTAAGTTCTTGTGCCTGTGGACTAAGGGTTACAGGACCAGAAGGGTGAGAAGGTTGAAGAGCAAAAAAAAAGGGGATGAAAGAAAGGAGGACCGAGTGATAAGAAAAAAAGAAAGATAGAGAAAGGAGGGGGTGGGTATAAGGAATATTGACAAAAAGAAGAGAGGCACATAAAGAGGGAGGCAGGGCAATATAGGTGTACAGTAGGGTACTTTGACACAACCTGAAAAAACCCCACCTTCTGGGGGTGCCCAGTTGCGTGGGTCCCTTGAGGTCAGCAGCTCTTTGCTAACCTGGTCAGACACAGTACCCCACCTCCACCAAGTAGAGAGGAAAGACAAAAATGCTGTAAATCAAACCAAAAGAAGCAAACAGAAAACTTTACAGGGATAAAATTGGGTGAAAAACCAAATTATATCGGTGGAAACACTAGCAAAAATGAAGTTGAAGTTATTAAAAAAGGCAGCAATGGGAAATTATAATTAAACTAGGAAAATTGAGAAAGAAAAAGGGATCTGTGTGGAAAAGATTGAAATTAAAAAAACAAAAGAACATCAGCAACGTCAAAATAAACAAACAAAAAAAACAACCAAACAAAAAAAAAAAAAAAAGAAAAAAATACACAACCAAAAACAAAGCAGTTTGTATATGTTATTGAATATTGTCTGGGCACCACGTGGTCTTCTGGGGTATGAGATGTTAGTCACAGTTCTGATACGACTGGAGGCTGCTGATTTCTCAAACTCCAGCAGGTAGACACCCTAAATCTCTCTTTAGCCTACTTAAAAGGCACTTTGAACTTGTAAACTTGCTGAGCAGAAGCTTTCCCAGCTTTCTCGCTGGAATCGCTGCTGAAGTGGCTATCCACTTACCCAGTGTGCCAAAACTGGTCTCACTCTGCCCCTGAGGGTTAGGGCTGCAAGGCGGCTCAGACCCCACCCTTAGGCTACTTGGTTGCTGGGTTACCAGCTCCCACCCGTTTCTAGCTCTGCCACCCTGAGGGCGGAGCTTGCCGGGGCAGATCACTGACAATGGATCCGTGTGACCCACCACCAAACACTATTAGCTCTGTCTGGCTCAGCGGCTCAGACTGGGGCCCTAGACAACAGCCAAAGTTCTCCGCACTCCCGCTCAGGCCTTCCCCAGGGCAGTTCAACTCAGTGCCAAGTCCAAGGACATCAAAACAGTTCACAGGTAAGGCCTTTCTGGTTTGCAGTCTCGCTGCTACTGAACTTACAGTTGTGGGCGGGTTTAAACGGATTGAACACACGCGACCACTTGCCAGTTTTCCACGGTTTTAGTCCTCCTCTTGGGGTCCAGAAGTCTCTCGCTTTCTCCCTGTATCCTCTCAGGGGTGATGATAGGCAGATCCCACCAGCCAGAGATGCCTGGAGTCCTATCTCCCCAGACTCATGGTGCCCAGATGCAAGGAAGCTCTTACTCGGCTGCCATCTTGCTCCGCCTCCTATCGATTTCTCAAGTTTTTATTTTGTTAGATAGTCTTCTCTTTCCTTTAGATGTTTAAATATTGTGCCATAAATTTGCATGGGTTTGAAGATAACGTTTCATTATCTTCCAGATGATATTTGCTACTAATGAGAAATATGAGGCTGATCAGAATGTTGTCTCCACCCCTATTTTTTGTCCTTTCCTGTATTAGTTTCACATTGATGCTACAGCAAATAACCACAAATTTAGTGACTTAAAGCAACATCAAGTCATTATCTGATAGTTGTCCAAAGGTCTGACATGGGTCTCACTGGGCTGAAATCTAAGTGTTAATAGGGCTGCATTCCTTCTGGGGACTTTAAGGAGGGTCCAGTTCTTTGGCGTGGCCAGAGGTGATGCATTTCCATCTCAGAAAATAGGGCTTTCTAGAAAGAAAGCCATATTCTCCTACTTAATCTCCATTAGCTTCTGCTGCCTAAAATGATGCAAACTTGGTCTGTTCTCCAGAGGCCATGCAGTTATTTGCTTAATCAACTACCCATAAGTCACATGATCTATTTCAAACAGCAGATAATTGCAAATAAAAGATTCCCCTATGTCATACTTTCTTGCTTATGATGAACATCAATCTCTTGAGCTCAGATTGAGTGAAAAGTAAAAATAAAAAAAATCCATAGCTATAGATTCATGTTAGCCTTTTAATAACCATTGTCTGAACACCAATAATGTACGTATAAACTCTTCCCAATGTGAAAAGAAGACAAATCTCTTTTGCTTCAAAATCCAATTTATTCCTAGTGGAATTTTTCTTTACCAAAGTCTAAAGTGCTTTTCTCTTTTAAGTATTTCTGACTTGGGAAACTGGTAGGCAGAGAAGCTTCTGGCAACAAGAACACAAAAAAACATTTCTTCACTCTTTGAGTTGTTGCTTCATTCATTTAAAATGATAACCACCATCATGAACCCTCATGGAGCATCCACTGTGTTCCACGTTCTGGGTTACAGAGATGATTGAGCCTGGGGTTCTCAACATGCCTGTAATTATTAATGACTTCTTCCACTTCTCTCTGGAGCTACATTGGCCTCTTCTGACTTCCTCCAAGGACCTAGATCCTTTCTGCCCAAGGCTTTTGCATGAGAGGTTCTTTTTGCCCAGAAAGTCTTTTCCTCTCTCTTATCATCCAGGCTTCTTCCTTAGGAAAGCCTCCACTGAACCGCTAGTTCCTGTGCTCTTTACTGCCTTGGCATCTTGTCTTCTCCTTCCCAGCAGGTAGCTCAAATGTAATGAAGAGTGTGGGTAATTGTAGTGAGATGAGGGAAGAGATGTCTCCTGGGAGGCTGGCTGGCTAGCTACTCAGGCACAGCCTTAGAAAGGATCAAGTCCTGGAATTCAGCTTTGAAAGGGCAGAACTCCTTCCTATCAGTGCAGAGATAGCTGGTCTGGTTCTCATAGACTATTAAATTTAAGGTAACCAAATTCTTAAGAGGACCTGATATTGTGCCTCCCCATCATACTTGAGAGGCGGGGAGGTAGCAAGGGTGCTAGTCCCATAATACCAAAGGAGGCTGTGACTACCTGCTCGTGATCCACCAAGCACTTGCAAAGGTGAGACAGAGCCTTGCTATTCTAATTATTTCATGTCCTAAGCCATGATTTCTTTTCTTTTTTCTGGTTTGGCTTTTTAATTTTTATTTTTACTTCTATTGAGGCATAATTGACAAATATAAATTGTATGTATTGAAGGTGTACGGTGGGATGAATTGATATACACACATTGTAAAATGATTACCATGATTAAATTAATCAACATGTTAAATTTTAAGAAAAGAATGTAGATAACCCTGGCCTTCTGTCTGTTCCATCCTGAGCCTATGTTCCATGTGAGCAAAGGCCATTCTGTAGTTTTTGCTACTCTATCCCCTGTGCTTAGCACTGGAGTACATGATTGGTGCTCAGTAAATACTTATCATGGAAGCAATGAGATCATGTTTCCTACCTTGGAATATTCAAAATTCTGTGGGTTTGCTACATAACCTCAGCAGCCATGGATACTTTATCAGCTTCTCTGTGCCTTGGTTTCCCCTTCTATGAAAGGAGGATAATACTCCTGGGCTTGGCACCGCCCAGACCTCCATAAGAGCTGTGCAGCAACCCCCGACCGTGACCCACACCCACCGGGCCTCTGCATTCCCTGACCAGGAACTGCGGGAGCCACGCAACCCTGTGTCCTCCCTCCTGTGTCCTCCCAGCTTCCACACTAGCCTGTTCATCTGGACAGGGACTCTGGTAGCTGCATGCCCTTTGGAGCCCTCCCTGCCTCTGCGCAGAGCTCTTCTCCTGGCCAGAGACTGCTGGAGCCTTGGGCTCTCTGTGCCAAAGTCACTGGGCACCTGGCACTCCCAGAACCGTGCGCACCACCCCCAGCCCTGTTGCTGGATCCAGGTGTGTTACAAACCGGAGCTGCTTCCACAACCAGAACTCCCTAGCTAGAGCAGCCCCAGAGGAACTACACAGGGTCACTCCCTACAAAGATCCAGCAACAATAGAGTGATCCCGCTGGGGTCTAATCTTAGAGAGACACCTCCCCAACTCTGAGGACAGCCAGAGGCAATGGTGAAAAACAATCATGAGGCGAAATCAACAGAAAAACTCTGGCAATATGAATAATCAGAGTAGATCAACTCCCCCAAGGATCAATGGGGCAGAAACAGCACAAGACCCCATGCACAAACAAATAGCTGAGATGTCAGAAATTGAATTCAGGATCTGGATAGCAAATAAGATCGAATTAGAATTCCAAAAGTTATCTCAAGAATTCAACGGATTCAAAGACCAAATGACCAAAGATTTTGACACATTGAGACAAGAAGTTGCATCCCTCAAAGATCTGAGAAACACAGTAGAATCCCTCAGTAACAGAATGGAGCAAGCAGAAGAAAGGATTTCTGACATTGAAGACAAAGCTTTTGAACGCTCCCAAACCCTCAAAGAAGAAGAGAAATGGAGAGCAAAAACAGACCACTCTCTCAGAGAGCTCTCGGATAATTTGAAGAAAACCAATATTTGTCTTATAGGGATCCCAGAAAGTGACAAAGTGGATTCACAAGGCACAGAGTCTCTTCTCCATGAGATTATGAAGGAGAACTTTCCAGACATGCCAAGAGATTCCGAAATTCAGATAGCAGACACTTTCAGAACTCCAGCACGATTCAACCCGAATAAGACATCCCCCAGACACATCATAATCAATTTCACTAAAGTTAATATGAAGGAGAAAATTCTGAAAGCTGCCAGACGAAAGAAAACCATTACCTACAAGGGGAAGAATATCAGAATAACTGCAGATCTCTCTGCTGAAACCTTTCAAGCTAGAAGAGGATGGTCATCGACTTTTAATCTCCTAAAACAAAATAACTTTCAACCCAGGATCCTGTACCCAGCTAAACTGAGCTTCATTTATGACGGAGAAATTAAATACTTCAATGACATTCACATGTTGAAGAAATTTGCCACAACTAAACCAGCTCTCCAGGACATTCTTAGACCTATCCTCCATAAAGACCAGCGTAATTCTCCACCACAAAAGTAAACCCACCCCAAAAATTTTTGATCAAATTCCAACTTCCACAGTCGCAAAAGGATTAAAAATGTCCACCGGTCCCTCGAAAGGCTTATCAATACTCTCAATTAATGTGAATGGTTTAAATTGTCCTTTAAAGAGGCATAGGTTGGCAGACTGGATACCAAAACTCAAGCCAGATATCTGCTGCATCCAAGAATCGAATCTTACATTAAAAGACAGATATAGACTCAAGGTGAAGGGATGGTCATCTATATTCCAGGCAAATGGAAAGCAGGAAAAAGCAGGCATTGCAATCCTGTTCGCAGACGCAATAGGCTTTAAACCAACCAAAATAATTAAGGATAAGGATGGACACTTCATATTTGTTAAAGGTAATACTCAATATGATGAGATCTCAATTATTAATATTTATGCACCCAACCACAACACACCTCAATTTATAAGAGAAACTCTAACAGACATGAGCAACTCGTTTTCCTCCAGTTCCATAGTAGTTGGAGATTTTAACACCACTTTAGTAGTCCAGGATAGATTCTTCAAAAGAAGCTAAGCAAAGAAATTTTAGATTTAAACTCAACCATTCAACATCTGGACTTAAAAGACATCTACAGAACATTTCATCCCAAAAAACTGAATACACATTCTTCTCATCAGCCCAGGGAACATACTCCAAAATCGACCACATCCTAGGCCACAAATCTAACCTCAGCAAATTTAAAAAAATAGAAATTATTCCTTGCATCTTTTCAGACCATGATGGAATAAAAGTTGAACTCAATAACAACAGGAACCTGCATACCCATACAAAAACATGGAAGCTAAACAACCTTATGCTGAAGGATATATGGGTTATAGACGAGATTAAGAAGGAAATCACCATATTTTTGGAATAAAACAACAATCAAGACACGAATTACCAGAACCTCTGGGATACTGCAAAGGCAGTCCTAAGAGGGAAATTTATAGCACTGAAAGCCTTCCTCAAGAAAACGGAAAGAGAGGAAGTCAATAACTTAATGGAACATCTCAAGCAACTGGAGAAAGAAGAACACTTCAACCCCAAACGCAGCAGAAGAAAAGAAATAACCAAAATCAGAGCAGAATTAAATGAAATTGAAAACAAAAGAATTATACAACAGATCAATAAATCCAAAAGCTGTTTTTTTGAAAAGATCAATAAAATAGATAAACCTTTGGCCAACCTAACCAGGAAAAAAAGAGTAAAATCTCTAATTTTATCAATCAGAAATGGTAATGATGAAATAACAACAGACCCCTCAGAAATTCAAAAAATCCTTAACAAATACTACAAGAAACTCTACTCTCAGAAATATGAAAATCTGAAAGAAATCGACCAATACCTGGAAGCATGCCACCTACCAAGACTTAGCCAGAACGAAGTGAAAATGTTGAACAGGCCTATATCAAGTTCTGAAATAGCATCAACTATACAAAATCTCCCTAAAAAGAAAAGCCCAGGACCAGATGGCTTTACGTCAGAATTCTACCAAACATTTAAAGAAGAACTAGTACCTATACTACTAAACCTCTTCCAAAATATAGAAAAAGAAGGAATATTACCCAACACATTCTACGAAGGAAACATCACCTTGATCCCCAAACCAGGGAAAGACCCAACAAGAAAAGAAAATTATAGACCAATATCACTAATGAATATAGATGCAAAAATACTCAATAAGATCCTAACAAACAGAATCCAACAACACATCAAAAAAATTATACACCATGACCAAGTCGGATTTATCCCAGGCTCTCAAGGCTGGTTCAATATACGTAAATCTATAAATGTAATTCAACACATAAACAAACTTAAAAATAAAGACCATATGATTCTTTCAATTGATGCAGAAAAAGCTTTTGATAATATCCAGCATCCCTTCATGATCAGAGCACTTAAGAAAATTGGTATAGAAGGGACATTTCTTAAACTAATAGAGGCCATCTACAGCAAACCCACAGCCAATATCGTATTGAATGGAGTTAAATTGAAATCATTTCCACTTAGGAAATGGAACCAGGCAAGGTTGCCCATTGTCTCCATTGCTCTTTAACATTGTAATGGAAGTTTTAGCCATTGCAATCAGGGAAGAAAAGGTCATCAAGGGTATCCACATAGGGTCAGAAGAGATCAAACTTTCACTCTTCACAGATGATATGATCGTATATCTGGAAAACACTAGGGATTCTACTAGAAAACTTTTAGAAGTGATCAAGGAATATAGCAATGTCTCAGGCTACAAAATCAACACCCATAAATCTGTAGCCTTTATATATACCAACAATAACCAAGCCCAACAAACAGTCAAGGACTCTATTCCTTTCACGGTAGTGCCAAAGAAGATGAAATATTTGGGAGTATACCTAACAAAGGACGTGAAAGATCTCTACAAAGAGAACTATGAAACTCTAAGAAAAGAAATAGCTGAAGATGTTAACAGATGGAAAAACATACCATGCTCATGGCTGGAAAGAATCAACATTGTTAAAATGTCCATACTGCCCAAAGCAATATATAATTTTAATGCAATTCCTATTAAAGCTCCATTGTCATACTTTAAAGATCTTGAAAAAAGAATACTTTGTTTTATATGGAATCAGAAAAAACCTCGAATAGCCAAAACATTACTCAGCAATAAAAACAAAGCAGGAGGAAGCATGCTACCAGACCTGAAACTGTACTATAAATCCATGGTGATCAAAACAGCATGGTACTGGCACAAAAGCAGAGAAGTAGATGTCTGGAACAGAATAGAGAACCAAGAGATGGATCCAGCTACTTACCGTTATCTGATCTTTGACAAGTCAATTAAAAACATTCAGTAGGGAAAAGATTCCCTATTTAACAAATGGTGCTGGGCGAACTGGCTGGTGATGTGTAGAAGACTGAAACTGGACCCACACCTTTCACCATTAACTAAGATAGACTCTCACTGGATAAAAGATTTAAACTTAACACATGAAACTATAAAAATACTTGAAGAAAGTTCAGGGAAAACTCTTGAAGGAATCGGCCTGGGTGAATATTTTATGAGGAGGACTCCCCAGGCAATTGAAGCAGTATCAAAAATACACTACTGGGACCTGATCAAACTAAAAAGCTTCTGCACAGCCAAGAACATAGTGAGTAAAGCAAGCAGACAGCCCTCAGAATGGGAGAAAATATTTGCAGGTTATACCTCTGATAAAGGTCTAATAACCAGAATCCACAGAGAACTCAAATTTATTAGGAAGAAAAGAAGATGTGACCCCATCTCAGGGTGGGCAAGGGACTTAAAGAGAAACTTCTCTAAAAAAGACCGACGCAAAATCTACAAACACATGAAAAAAAGCTCATCATCCTTAATCATCAGAAATGCAAATCAAAACTACTCTGAGATATCACCTAACCCCAGTAAGAGTAGCCCACATAACAAAATCCCAAAACCAGAAATGTTGGCGTGGATGTGGAGGAAAGGGCACACTTCTGCACTGCTGGTAGGAATGCCCACTAATACGTTCCTTCTGGAAGGATGTTTGGAGAATACTTAGCGATCTAAAAATAGACCTGCCATTTGATTGTATAATTCCTTTACTAGGTTTATACCCAGAAGACCAAAAGTCACAATATAACAAAGACATCTGTACCAGAATGTTTATTGCAGCCCAATTCATAATTGCTAAGTCATGGAAGAAGCCCAAGTGCCCATCGACCCACGAATAGACTAGCAAATTGTGGTACATGTATACCATGGAATACTATGCAGCCTTAAAGAAAGATGGAGACTTTACCTCTTCCATGTTTACATGGATGGAGCTGGAACATATTCTTCTTAGAAAAGTATCTCAGGAATGGAAGAAAAAGTATCCAATGTACTCAGCCCTACTATGAAGCTAAATTATAGCTTTCACATGAAGACTATAACCCAACTATAGCACAAGACTATGGGGAAAGGGCCAAGGGAGGGGAAGGGAGGGGGAGGTTTTGGTAGAGGGAGGGAAATGGGTGGGGCCACATCTATGGTGCATCTTAGAATGGGTACAGGCAATTGCACTAATGTACACAGCTATGATTTAACAATAAAAAAAAAGAAAGGAGGAAAATAATAGTACTGGTCATTATTGACCATAATAGTACTGGTCTAAGTTGTAAGAATTCAATGAAATAATCCATGTAAAGCTATTAGAAAGTGTCTCATGTGTAATAAATGGAATGCTTAAGAAATCTTAGCAATGATGATGATGTTGACAAATAGTGTTCGGTGGAAGTTTTGGGGAAGAAGCAATCTTAGGACTTCAGATTGTATCTAGAAGGATCCATAAACAAATAAGTGACATTGGAGGGGTAACCTTGCACAGAGGAGAGGACATTTGGGCTGAGTCATGAGTGTCATGGAAGAAAGAACCATGGGCAGATTGGGGGGGAGGAGCCTTCCAGGCAGAGAGAACAGGGGCACAATGGACTTAAGGAGGAATCAAGTGTGATTTGCTCAAGAAATGGCAAGGAGGCCTGTGTGGCCAGAGCAGAGAGTAAGGGGAGAGCAGTAGGTGAGGAGGTCAGACCACCCAGGGTTCTTCATCTGTAACATGGAGTTTGGATCTCATTTGGAGGTGCTGGAGAGTTTTAAGAAGGGAAATGACATGATCTGATTTTAAAGGGTCACTCTGACTGCTATATGGAGATTGCACTTAGAAACGGGATTGGAAATGAGAACAGCACATGGCAGGCAGAGAAGGGTATTTTGGATGGAGGAAATGGCACAGCCAAAAGCCCTGTTTTAGGGCACAGAGAAATTTCAGAGTGGCAAGAATCTAATGTGCTTGGAGGAAGGTGTGTCTGCAAATGTGACATGGTCCCAGGTTGCAATAGGCCTGAAGGACAGTCCAAGGGGTTTGTACTTTATCATGGAGAAAAGATAAAAGTCCTGGAAAGGCATTTAAGTGGGGGATTGATAGGGAGTATCACTTGCTCAGGGTCCAACCAGGAAAACATAAACCTTTCTAGATATTGCAAACGTAAGGAATTTAATAGAAGGATTAGCTGCACAGCTGAAAGAAGAGCTGAGAAACCAGCCAGGGCCGGGCAAGGCAGCTCGTACATTGTCAACAGCAGGAAGCTGGAGCTACTCTGGGGGGATGACGGGGAGAAGGTGGTGTTACCAGAATCCAGGAGCTGGGGCTACCCAGTGGGAACTAGATTCACTTTGGGGGCTGCCAGTGGGAACTAGATCCAGGGAAAGGGCTTCTAGGTGGAACTACTAGGAACCAAATGTACAGTGGGGGCGGTCCAGCAAAGCCAAAGTTGGGGCCTTTAGCAGGGGTCCTCAAACTTTTTAAACAGGGGGCCAGTTCACTGTCCCTCAGACCGCTCCAGGGCCAGTCTATAGTTTAAAAAAAAAACTATGTACAGGCTGCGCCTGTGGCTCTGTGAGCAGGGTGCCGGCCCCATATGCAGAGGGTGGCGGGTTCAAGCCCAGCCCTGGCCAAACTGCAACAAAAAAATAGCCGGGTGTTGTGGCGGGTGCCTGTAGTCCCGGCTGCTGGGGAGGCTGAGGCAGAAGAATCGCCTAGGCCCAGGAGTTGGAGGTTGCTGTGAGCTGTGTGATGCTACGGCACTCTACCGAGGGCAATGGAGTGAAACTCTGTCTCTACAAAAAAAGAACCCCCCCCAAAAAAAAAGCCACCCCCCAAAAAAAAGCCAAAAAAAAAAAATAAAACAAAACTATGAACAAATTCCTATGCACACTGCACATATCTTATTTTGAAGTAAAAAAACAAAACGGGAGCAAATACAATCACACCGCCCGCAGGCCGTAGTTTGAGGACCCCTGCCTAGAGAAATGTGGTAGCTGCCAGAGTCACTGCCTGAGGCCAAGAGTCTGGGGAAGAAAGGCCTCAACTTTTCCCTCTTTCACCGTGGCTCTCCCATCAGTGCCTGCCACTGGCCAAACCCGGTCAGAGGTCCACCAGTGGGAAGCCTGGGGAACGCAGAAGACTGCAGAAGCAGGAGAATGAGTCTGCGAGCAGGCAGAGTGTGACTGGCCGACAGGATGATGTCTAGGGAGGTGGCACTACAGCCTGTGTTGAGGAAGGGCTGGCTTGTGTCAGGGAGACCAGTAGGAAATCACAACGGGATTCTAAAAGATTTGTAATGAGAATCTGAACCCATGGAGAAAAGGGGTGGATTCAAAACACCTGCCTCAGTCTAGGTGCCTGCCGGAGTGTAGGGAGTGAGAGGGAGGAGGAAGTGGAAATTTTGGGTCCTTCATATTTGGGCAGTGGTGCAGAATCCAGGCTCAGAAGGGGAGGAGTGATAGTGGAGAATGTCATTTCTATGTTCTGAAGTTGAGTTTCCTACAGTTCGCTCATATGGAGGCCCTTGTGCCAGGTGTGGCCCTTTGTACTTTAGGTATAAAAACTAATTTAGTCCTTACAATGCCCTTTTGAGGTAGATAATATTGTTTCCCCATTTTACTGATGTGGAAACTGAGGCACAGAGCAGTGATTGTGTTTGCCTAAGCTCACCTAGCTTGTAAGGGCTCTGATTTAAACCCAGGCAGCCTGGCTCCTGCCTGCCTCTACCTCCTAGTGCTGTTGGAAGAATTAATTGAGATAATGTGGTATAAAGTCTGACAGGAAGTAATCACTTATTTGTATTTGAATATTATTATCAGAATATGTTAGCTTTTGTGGGAATTTTTGGCCCATCTAACTTGACATTAACAATAACATTAAGATAATTATTACATGAACCTTTAAGGTAACATTAACATTAACGTGACAATGAGAGAGGGAGATGGTGTAAGGGTGGAAAAAACAGAGTATTTGAAGTTTGATACACTTGAATTCAACTATGGTCACTCTCCTTGACATCTCAGCCTCTGTTTGTTTATTGGTGAAGTGACTACAGTAATACCTGGGTGTTGGCAGGATTAAGCAAGGGTAGTTATGCACAATGCCTAGCTTGGTACATGATGGTACATGATGCCCAGTAGGTGGGCAGTCATGCGACACCTCCTTTCCTGGGGAATCTTTGGGTCCAGAGGAACAAGGGGCATTTGGGGTCTAATCCTGACTCACTAGAGTCTTTAGGTGAGTCCTTTTCACTCTCAACCTTGGTTCCTCATCATCAACAGTGTTGAAATAGATCTCCAAAGCTCCAGCTACAAAATCCCAGTAAGTAGTCTGTGATTTCACATCCCAACTTTTCACGCTGTCAAAGGGAGTCATAACATCAACCTCAAAAGCAGGCTGAGTTCTAGAGGCCAGGCTGAGAACACATGATCTTTGGAGATGGTGGTTTGTCCTCTGAGGATTTGACTTCACCAGAGTGTTTGGAGTCTACTCAAGGCAAAGAAAGAGGTCTCGGGGGCAGGATTAGCATGAGATAATGTCCATCAATAGTTTTAAGCATCTTAGAGATGTCATGTTATTACTCTGTTAATTTGGACATAGGTGAAAAAATCAAATTGCTTTTAACTTCATTTTTTGCTTATCAAAAAAATATTATTATTACTTGAGATAGAGTTTCACTCTGTGGCCTGGATAGAGTACCATGGCATCACAGCTCACAGCAACCTCAAACTACTGGGCTCAAGCAATCCCCTTGTCTCAGCCTCCTGAGTAACTGGGACTACAGGATCCTGCTACAACATCTGGCTAGTTTTTCTATTTTTAGTAGAGACAGGGTCTCCCTCTTTATCAGCCTGGTCTCAAATTCCTGAACTCAAACAAGCCACCTGCCTTGGCCTCTCAGAGTGCTAGGATTACAGGTGTGAGCCACAATGCCCGGCCCTCCTAAAAGTTATTGATTACCTGTTATGTGCCATGCCTGCCAAAGCCACTGCAGAAACATCAGAGAACAGGAGTCCTCCTTGATCTCATATTCCAGCTGGGGCATCAGCGAACAACTATACAAATAAACACATAAGACAATTGAGCTTGGTGACAAATGTGCAGAAAATAGAATAGACAGTGACAGGGAAAATGTGCTGGAGAGAGTGATCAGGGAGGTCCTTTCAGGAAAGTAACATCTGAGGTAAGACCTGAAGAGAGAGGAGCGTACTGGTAGGGGAAGAGAGTTCCAGGCCGATGGGATAGCAAGTGCAAATGCCTCAGGGCAGAATAAGCAGCAAGCCAGTCTGATGAGAGGGGAGTGAGCAGGAGCCAGGTCCTTGTAAGCAGTGTCTTACAAGCAGAGTGTCGTTTTTATTCCAGGTGTATTGGTTGCCACTGGAAGGCATTAAGCATGGGAGAAACAGTCTAGGTTGAGACTTCATTTACATTTTAAGAGTGCTCAGAAATCTTTGGAAGCAATTTTCTCTGCTGACTTGGAAGAATTAATTAGTTAATATCTGCATGACACTTGAAAATCTTGGAGGAACAGAAACATATTATCATTTCCCCACTGAAGCTTTCTAAATGGAGGTCTGAGTACCTGGGACTCTCACCTAAAGGAGGCTGAATGAGAAATGGCGTGCAGCCCCCTGCTTAACAAAAACATTTTTTTCTCCTGCCCTGCAGGGAAATCTCACTTCCATTTTTATGGGGCCAAAGAGGGACTTGGAAACAGGGACGATTCTGACTCTGTAATTAATTTCAAAGACAGTCTTTTACTTTCACTACCTATAAAGAGATTAAAAAATAACTTTTGTTGAGGTAATATCTTTCTCTAGGGAGCTCACTCAACTCCACAGCACAGAGTTTGATCTCATCTAGCTGTAAAGCAGGCAGGAAACCCACTACCTTTTAATTCTTACTTTTAAAACGTGCATGGAATTATACCAGAGGTTTCCCAGCAACCTAGGGGAATCCAGCTGCCAGAAGCTCCACCCTTCACTCTATCCCAGATCCTGACCCTTGAGTTCATTTCCTTCCTTTTGAGAATTGGATTTTTGCTGGTTGCTGTTATCCAGCTAATCTCTCTTCCCTGCTTTTTCCTAACAACAGCCAATGTCAGTTATGCCCTTGCCCTAAGTCATGCACTCTCTATGCATCATTTCATTTAATTGAAAATGTATGGCGTTAGGTCATATTGATACCACCAATTTCACAGATGAGGAAACTGAGGCTCACAGGAGCCAAGCAACATCCTGAAGTCACATTGTTAAGAGGCAGGGCCGGGGCTCAGACTCAAGTAATGTGATGCCAGAGTGTACAAACCGAAACGTTACCATCTCCTGCCTCCTTTGAATTAAAATTCTAAGAATAACTTGGATGTCTTTGCGGATTCTACATTCAGGGCATACTCTTCATTATTTATTTATTTATGTTGTGGGCAGCAATGCCTTTTTTTTTTTCTTAATATGAAGTAGTGGGGGTGGGAGGTGGGTGGGTACCAAGTGGAGAGAAATGCCTTTTATGGATCATCTGCTAAACCTTGTGAAGTCGGAGCTGTGTCTCAGTGCCAGACAACTGTGCCTGCTGACTTAATGGCTCTGAAAGATGACAAGGCTTAAAAAAATCGACTGTCACTGCAGAACTTGGAACAGATTGAAATAGAGTGCTTGAGTCATCTGTTAAAGATGCCACTCTGAGCCCCTGTCATGCAATGCCCAGTTAGAGCCAGGAGCACATTAAGAAAATAACTTTTGATTCAATTCTAATGCCTAAGGTCCCTGTCCCGTGTGAGGGGACTGTGGGATGGACACTGCTGCTTGGCAAATACCCAATTTCCGGTGGCTACTTGTCAGCTGAAGGGCGCAGCTGATTTATAGCAATTAGTAAGTAGCGAAATTCCTGGGAGAGATGGTGACAGGAGCTGGGAGAGTCGCGCATGTATATACAGTATTGTCTGCAATGTCCCATGTCTACTCTGCTTCAAATAACCCCATTAGCCTTGCATGCTGCATCACCAAGTGGTTACATATGCATTCCCAGCGCGTGTAATCTGCACCCAGGGCTCTACCCACACTCAGCCTCCTGCCAGACTATCTCTAACCCAAACTTCACACCAGGCTTTGTTTGGAACTCACCTCCAATATTATGGAAATTAGTAAGATTGTGGGGTTTCAATTCAGGGAATCTCTAAATAGAAAGGCCACAGCATTCCAAATGTGCATAAACTGAAGAAAGCCTGGCGGAGACCAGTCAGGATGTTAGCAGAAGCCAGTATAGCCAGACAGTATATTTGGCTTCCTGACGAATTATTGCAAATTATTGCAAACTGCAACGTGCATTTTGTTTAGCAAGGTAGAGGAGGGGCTTTTGCAAGGCAGAGGTGGGTTTACAGATGGGACAGCAGGCAAGGCTGGAAGGTAAGAGTATTGATGTCGATGATGGAGAACCAACTGGCTTTCAATCTGGCTTTGTTAATTACCAGCTGTGTGACCTTGGACAAGGTGATTCCCCTCTCTGTGCCTCAGTTTCACCAACTTTAAAATACTGAGATTAACAATCGTATCTACCTTTGGGATTGTCATAAAGATTAGATCAGTCAGAAGTATAGGTGACTGGCATTGTGTTAGGGCTCAGTGAATTTTAGCTTAAAAAGAAAACCAATAAAAAGAGATCTGGGATCTTATTTTGCCGATGGAGAGAATCAGCACAAGCAGAGGCTGCTAGATGATATGGAATAGGAAATCCCATGAGCTCCTGGAGTCTGGGGGGGATTGGTGACCTTGTCTTACATTTAAGTATCATGACAGCCCCAATGGGTAGTATTGGTCAGAAGGAAAATCTATAACATTGGAAAAAGGAAATACCTTAGGGAAAATGGCATGTATGCAAAAAGTAATTTTGTAGGGTTTGATGATTTTGGCTATGCCACTTGAGGAATGCTTTGCATACTGTATGGGTAGAAATGGAAATAAACTAAGTTGGGTTCGAGAGGACAAGTCTTGATTAGAAAGATAGTTGAAGACTCACACGATATGAAGAGGAAGCTATAGAGGGTTTCTTTCTATTACCACATGAATGAGGTGAACCAGGAACACAGCTGAAGTTACGCCTTTAGAACAGAAGGTTCCAGGTCTTATTTATTTGGGTGGGCACCACTCCTGGATGTCTGGATTAGAAGGCGCCTGCTTCCCATTAATGATATACTGAGACATGCCACAAGCCAGTGAAAAAAATGTTAACTAGGGGTGGGAGAAAAAGCAGACTAGCCTGCTTCACCTGGAGAGAGAGTCTGGAGTGAAATTAGGGAGAGGTTTACCTAGAGATGCATAGTGGATATTCTGAGTTTATGTGTGGGAGACTGTCTTGGGCACAAGGCAGGACTATGCTTTCTCTGGAGTGATCAAAATCGATCTATGGAGACTAAAACTTAGTGAAACCACATCTCTACTTCTGTCTTGCTGGTCATCATCACTGCCCATTTGGAACACTCTTTAGGAAGCCCAGTGGATGTCAGCAGTCACGTTCCACAGGGGAAGTTCATTTTTGGCCCAGATCGCAATTGGGAAATGTCATATCCCACCCAAATCTGTGAACATTGGATCTGTGTAATAAAAGAGAAGTTGACTGGAGCCCTTCACCTACTGACTAGGAAGCGATGTCTTCTAGCTGTAACCTTGTCAAGTCATTTACAGACTAAGGGATAAATTAGGAAGTAGCATTGTATAAAACATCTTTTGGGTGGTTTTACTGATGTCAGGTTTTGAACCCAATGATATAGGAATACGGGGTAAATAAATAGAAAAAAAATACATATATGCACACATACATATATAAAAGTATATAGTTATATATTTTGATCAACATATATTTTAATCAAGTACATTTAATATTTTGGTGAGGCTTCTGGAATCCTATTGGAGAAAGGTAAAGCCGCTTACATTATCATCAATAGAGTCTTGATATTTAATCAGACCTTTAAGCCATGGCAATACACAATAATTTGTTCCAAATAGTAATAAGGCCTGAATTAAAAACAGTAAAGAAAACTTGGCTGGTACAACAAACAGAATCCAGACTGGGCATCGATAAAAACAATAGGTATTATAGTATTTGTTGAGTACCGTGCACTGAATGAGACTTTTACACGTATTAATCCTCATAACAGCCCAATGACATGGGTTTGTCCTCAGCGAATCAATGAGGGGAAGGGAGGCACAATAACTGAGAAGCGGCAGAGCCAGAATTAGAAATAAGCCTGGGGGCTGAGTGTGCCGGTTTAGCCTTTACTATTTCTTTTATAGAAACTAAAATCAAAACTGCAGGTGTAAATCATTCATACTTTGTTGTTTTTAGTTATTTCTCCATTTGGAGTGAAATGTATGTAGTTCTCATTCCTTGGTGGAAACTATATAATTCTAAATAAATCTTTTTGTGGTCTTCATAAAGTCTTGAGCTGAAAAATCCCTCCAGGTATAGTAATTGGAGGAAATCTTGGCAGGGTGGACTCTATTCTCCTATCACAGTGAAAGTCCTGCTGCCCAGGCCGTATGTCTAAACAGCCTACTGCATAGATACATCGGTCTATGTATACATTGGCCCATTGGATTAACATGTCCAAAGCTGGAATGCTATGTGCTCTGGGTCTTTTTCCACTGGTGGCACCATCATCCTTCTGGTCACCCAGGCTCAGAGCTTGGGATGCTTGATGTCGTCCCTGTCTTCCATCCTCCACACCTGTTACCAGTTGGCTATCAAGTCATCAGGGGCTGTTTATTAAATAGACCACAGACATGGCTTTGGTTCTATCTCTACTGCCCCCACCCAGGTTCAGGCCCTCTCAGATCTTTTTACAAAGACTGCAACAGCCATTTTCTAACTAGTGAAAATGGTGTTCCGTCATCTCATTTTCCATGTTTCCTTTCTTTTTCATTTTTTTTTGCAGTTTTTGGCTGGGGCTGGGTTTGAACCCACCACTTCCAGCATATGGGGCTAGTGCCCTACTCCGTTGAGCCACAAGCGCTGCCCTCCTTTCTTTTTCATTTTACTAATTTCCTCAGTAAACTGTTCTGATTTCTGTTACCTTTTGTAAAAACTCAGGCAGCAAGCATCTTGATTTTAATTTTATTAGGATTAATAGCTACCTTAAAGATCTTTAAAGAAAAATTTAAGTCTATATTAAACTATCAAAATTAATTTCAGAGCCACAATTTTAGAGTTCTTCTTTCTGTTGAAGATGAGAAATTTCCTTTGAAATTGTTCCTTAGTCTCTGTGGATTTAACTCCATTATTAATTAATTTATTTATTTGCAACAAGAGTCACATCTTACCTTAAAAGATAAATATAGGGGCGGCACCTATGGCTCAAAGGAGTAGGGCGCTGACCCCGTATGCTGAAGGTGGTGGGTTCAAACCCAGCCCTGGCCAAAAAATGCAAAAAAAAAAAAAAAAAAAAGATAACTATAGACTCAGGGTGAAAGGATGGTCATCCATATTTCAGGCAAATGGTAATCAGAAAAAAGCAGGTGTTGCAATTCTATTCACAGATACAATAGGCTTTAAACCAACAAAAGTAAGGAAGGATAAGAATGGTCACTTCATATTTGTTAAGGGTAATACTCAATATGATGAGATTTCAATTATTAATATCTATGCACCCAACCAGAATGCACTTCAATTTATAAGAGAAACTCTAACAGACATGAGCAACTTGATTTCCTCCAGCTCCATAATCGTCGGAGATTTCAACACTCCTTTGGCAGTGTTGGATTGATCCTCCAATAAGAAGCTGAGCAAAGAAATTTTAAATTTAAACCTAACCATCCAACATTTGGATTTAGCAGACATCTACAGAACATTTCATCCCAACAAAACTGAATACACATACTTCTCATCAGCCCACGGAACATACTCCAAAATCGATCACATCTTAGGTCACAAGTCTAACCTCAGTAAATTTAAAGGAATAGAAATTATTCCTTGCATCTTCTCAGACCACCATGGAATAAAAGTTGAACTCAGTAACAACAAGAATCTGCATACTCATACAAAAACATGGAAGTTAAATAACCTTATGCTGAATGATAGCTGGGTTATAGATGAGATTAAGAAGGAAATTGTCAAATTTTTGGAACAAAACGACAATGAATACATGAATTATTAGAACCTCTGGGATACCGTAAAGGCAGTCCTAAGAGGGAAATTTATAGCACTGCAAGCCTTCCTCAAGAGAACGGAAAGAGAGGAAGTTAACAACTTAATGGGACATCTTAAGCAACTGGAAAAGGAAGAACATTCCAATCCCAAACCCAGTAGAAGAAAAGAAATAACCAAAATTAGAGCAGAATTAAATGAAATTGAAAACAAAAGAATTATACAACAGATCAATAAATCAAAAAGTTGGTTTTTTGAAAAGGTCAATAAAATAGATAAAACTTTGGCTAACCTAACCTGGAAAAAAAGAGTAAAATCTCTAATCTCATCAATCAGAAACAACACAGACGAAATAACAACAGACTCCTCAAAAATCCAAAAAATCCTTAATGAATATTACAAGAAACTTTATTCTCAGAAATATAAAAATCTGAAGGAAATTGACCAAGACTTGGAAGCACATCACTTTCCAAGACTTAGCCAGAATCAAGTGGAAATGTTCAACAGGGCCATATCAAGTTCTGAAATAGCATCAACTGTACAAAATCTCCCTAAAAAGAAAAGCCCGAGACCAGATGGCTTCAAGTCAGAATTCTACCAAACCTTTAAAGAGGAATTAGTACCTATATTACTCAACCTGTTCCAAAAGGTAGAAAAAGAAGGAAGACTACACAACACGTACTATGAAGCAAACATCACCCTGATCTCCAAACCAGGAAAAGACCCAACAAGAAAAGAAAATTATAGACCAATATCACTAATGAATATAGATGCAAAATATTCAACAAGATCCTAACAAACAGAATACAGCAACACATCAAACAAATTATACATCATGACCAAGTCGGTTTTATCCCAGGGTCTCAAGGCTGGTTCAATATACGTAAATCTATAAGTATAATTCAGCACATAAACAAATTAAAAAACAAAGACCATATGATTCTCTCAATTGATGCAGAAAAAGCTTTTGATAATATCCAGCATCCTTCATGATCAGAACACTTAAGAAAATTGGTATAGAAGGGACATTTCTTAAACTGATAGAGGCCATCTACAGCAAACCCACAGCCAATATCGTATTGAATGGAGTTAAATTGAAATAATTTCCACTCAGATCGGGCACCAGACAAGGTTGCCCATTGTCTCCACTGCTCTTTAACAATTGTAATGGAAGTTTTAGCCACCACAATTAGGGAAGAAAAGGTCATCAAGGGTATCCATATAGGGTCAGAAGAGATCAAACTTTCGCTCTTTGCAGATGATATAATTGTATATCTGGAAAACACCAGGGATTCTACTACAAAACTCTTAGAAGTGATCAAGGAATACAGCAGTGTCTCAGGTTACAAAATCAACATTCATGAATCGGTAGCCTTTATATATACCAACAATAGTCAAGCTGAAAAAACAGTTAAGGACTCTATTCCATTCACAGTAGTGCCAAAGAAGATGAAATATTTGGGAGTTTATCTAACAAAGGATGTGAAAGATCTCTATAAAGAGAACTATGAAACTCTAAGAAAAGAAATAGCTGAAAATGTTAACAAATGAAAAAACATACCATCCTCATGGCTGGCAAGAATCAACATTGTTAAAATGTCCATTCTACCCAAAGCAATATATAATTTCAATGCAATCCCTATAAAAGCTCCACTGTCATACTTTAAAGATCTTAAAAACAATACTTCCTTTTATATGGAATCAGAAAAAACCTTGACAAGAAACTGTAAAAATACTAGAAGAGAGTGCAGGGAAAACCCTTGAAGAAATCGGTCTGGACAAGTATTTTATAAGGAGTACCCCCCAGGCAATTGAAGCAGCTTCAAAAATACACTACTGGGACCTGATCAAACTAAAAAGCTTCTGCACAGCCAAGAACACAGTAAGTAAAGCAAGCAAACAGCCCTCAGAATGGGAGAAGATATTTGCAGGTTATGTCTCCGACAAAGGTTTAATAACCAGAATCACAGAGAACTCAAACGTATTAGCAAGAAAAGAACAAGTGATCCCATCTCATGCTGGGCAAGGGACTTGAAGAGAAACTTCTCTGAAGAAGACAGGTGCACGGCCTACACACATATGAAAAAATGCTCATCCTCCTTAATTATCAGAGAAATGCAAATCAAAACTACTTTGAGATATCATCTAACTCCAGTAAGATTAGCCCATATCACAAAATCCCAAGACCAGAGATGTTGACGTGGATGTGGAGAAAAGGGAACACTTCTACACTGCTGGTGGGAATGCAAATTAATACATTCCTTTTGGAAAGATGTTTGGAGAACACTTAGAGATCTGAAAATAGGTCTGCCATTCAATCCTATAATTTCTCTACTAGGTATATACCCAGAAGACCAAAAATCACATTATAACAAAGATATTTGTACCAGAATGTTTATTGCAGCCCAATTCATAATTGCTAATTCATGGAAAAAGCCCAAGTTTCTATCGATCCACAAATGGATTAATAAATTGTGGTATATGTACACCATGGAATATTATGCAGCCTTAAAGAAAGATGGAGACTTTACCTCTTTCATGTTTACATGGATGGAGCTGGAACGTATTCTTCTTAGTAAAGTATCTCAAGAATGGAAGAAAAAGTATCCAATGTACTCAGCCTTACTATGAAACTAATTTATGGCTTTCATATGAAAGCTATAACCCAGTTATAACCTAAGAGTAGGGGGAAGGGGAGAGGGAGGGGAGGGAGGGGGGAGGTGGGCGGAGGGATGGTGATTGGTGGGATTACACCTGTGGTGCATCTTACAAGGGTATATATGAAACTTAGTAAATGTAGAATGTAAATGTCGTCACACAATAACTAAGAAAATGCCAGGAAGGCTATGTTAACCAGTGTGATGAAAATGTGTCAAACGGTCTACAAAACCAGTGTATGGTGCCCCATGATCACATTAATGTACACAGCTATGATTTAATAATAAAAAAACAAAACAAAAACAACAACAAAAATGTATTTATTTGCAGTTTTTGCCAGGGCCAGGTTTGAACCCACAACCTCTGGTATATGGGTCTGGCACCCTACTCCTTTGAGCCACAGGCACCGCCCTGTGGAGTTAAATAATAACTCCATTATTTTTTAATGGAGTGTATATATTATATATATAATATATATATTTTAAGACATTATATATAAATATACACACACACACACACATATATATATATACATATATATACACATACACTTTGGGGAGGATAATTAACCTTGTATCCAACCCCACTTCTGGTGGGTGAATACAGGGTGGACATAAAGCTTGTGTGTAATTTAAAATAGTTTAGCATAGTAAGTTGCATGCAAACTTTACGGACACCTTGTATGTTAGAGTTATTATTTCTATTCTATTTAACTGGCTTTGGTACTTGCTGATGTATTCTTGTTGACCACACAGTCTTTTTTTTTTTGCAGTTTTTGACCGGAGCTGGGTTTGAACCCGGCACCTCCGGCATACGGGGCTGGGGCCCTAGTCCTTTGAGCCAAAGGTGCCACCCACATGGTCTTGAATAATGGGAGACTTGTGTTTACCTTTGATTGCTATCTCATTTTTTCTTTCTAAGATCTTCAAGTACTTCATTCAGGATGGCTCTTTTCATGCTGAGAGAATCTTTTTGGTGACGCCTCCCTAAATGATTTCTCCTAACCTCGGCTGGATAGAGAAATCTTTGGTCATGACTCTTTAGTGCTTTGTAAATGATGCTTCGTTATTTCTTTCACCAGTTAGGAGGGTTGACCTCAAGGCTGAAGCCGACATGATATTTCCCCCTGAATTAATTCCTTTACCCCCAATATTTGTATGTGTGGCTCTTATTTGCCTAGACAAAAGTCCAGACTTCATCTTCAAACTATTGTTTGAAATTAGATGCCAAAGTTTTCTTTACCTGTTCAATAGTGTGTTTGCACCTTTTGAGGTTTCTGCTGTTTGTTTTTGGGTTTGTTCATGACTTTCATTGTTTCACCCTTTTTCTCTGCGTGGTGTGGGAGAGGAGAGTGAGTTTTCTCAAGCGTATCTTCTACTTCCCTGAGTCCATCTCCTGTGTACCTGATCTGCCTGTGTGCGGCGACCTCTAAAGTGGCTTCTAATTGTCTTTCATCTTTAGATCATCCTTCCTGACCTACAGTTAATTTCTCATTACGACTACTTGTTCCAGCTTCGTAGATTAAGAAGACTTATGGGATCTTGTCGAGATCACAGATCACATATTGAAAAGATGCTTTTCTCCTGCCCTGTACCCTCTTGCCTCCAACGCCTTTTCTTTCTCTCTCTCTTTTTTTTTTTTTTTTGTTTAGCAAAAAAATTAATTCCCTTGACTCCATAGAGAGGTTCCCTTCCTTTGAACTTTACAATATTTTTGTGTGCCTCATACACTCTGCTTCTCATATTTTCCCAGATCTTTATAAGGGACTTTGAGGTTCACACTTAAGGAGAAATAAAACCAAATGGCCCATTTTAGGGATCCTGGAGCTGGTGGGGGTGGGGAGGGCGGTGGTGAGAACCTTAAGGAGAATGGAAGGAACAGAGCTTCTGCCCTCTGGAGGCTTTGTCACGTACGCTAGAGACAAAACCCAGGGTCTCTCCACGACTCACCCAGGACCCAGAGATGCCGCATGTATAACACAGGGTGTAAAGGAAGGCAGAGGTTTTTCCCCCGCCCCAAATATAAAAAGATCTCACTACACATGGATCTGCAAAGGAAAGATTTTACTCCATTAATCAGTAGCTGAAAGTTGGTTTGGCCAAGAAACCCTGAGTTTGAGTTTTAAATTCTGCTCTCCCATCCATGCCTCAGCTAGGGAAGCTGCATTCTCAGCTTAGTCTTCAGCACTCTACTTATCCTCAATTAAAGAAACAACATTCAATTATATGGTGCTATGTGTAGGTGCTAGCGTTATGGTGGAATCTTTGCTCTCATGGGATTACAATGGATAGGGTTGTAGTCAGACGTTAATACAATGATCATTAAGAAATGCAATGTGTTTTTATTACAAATTTGAGAGCCTGTGATGAGAGACGGGCAGGATGGTTGAGATGCTTCCTGGAGGAAGTGGCATTTGAGCTGTGGTGGGCAGCCTGAGTAGGCATTAGTAGACACAGAAGGGCATGGCCGGTAGAGGGACCTGTGTGCCAAGGCTTTGCGGTGGGAGGAAGCTGGAACTATTTGAGGAGTCTGAATATATCCAGCCTATGTTTGGGGCACAGGTGGCAGTGGCACCAGATGCTGTGTCGTAGTTAAGGCCCAGGCTTCCTCTTGAGAGCAAGGAGAGGCCCTGGAAAGGCTTCTTGAAAGGGTGGAGCTGGAAGCAGGCGATGAGTCATTCAGATTCTGTCTTCTGAAGGTTAACTCTAGACAGAGAATGTCCTGGCTGGGGGAGCAGGTGGTGAGCCTGCTGAAAGGAGTAGTAGATTAAGGAAAATCCACCAGGACACGGAGTGAGCTGTGTCCTCTGTAGAAGGGAGTGGTGGCATTTTTTTCCTTTGTGAAAATCAGCTACTTACATGGGGTGACTTGTCCAAGTGCGTTTGGGGATGGGTTGGGAGAAATGGGTTACTTATGTGGGTTTGTTCAGCCGTCCTGTCTTCATAGGGCATGGGAGAATGACGTCTTCTGGTGGAATTCATGGAGTCGAGAATTTGGGGTTGGTTGCAGCCCAAGGAAGCCTGTCCTGCAGGAGCCCAGCCTCTCATCCTGCTCTTGCCTGAAGCCCCAAATCTTCTGACTCAGTGGACACTTGGGGGGCTGGTGTGGGTAGATGCTTTTAGCAGGGTCTTCTCAATACACCACCTGTCCCAAAAGGATCATAGTGTATCAGACTTAAAAGAAATCCTTTGATCTGATTTTGTCCACACCGCACTGGGCAGAAATTCCTTGAAGCTCATCTCAAGTGAGCTGTCACTTGCATCCGTCTGTACAACTAGTGAGTGGAAGAGCTGGAGAGCTGTGCTCACACATCGAGAAGAATAAACACAAAACTCAGATTTCTTGAAACATACCTCTACGCAGCCTTTCTTAAAAGGTAAAAATCAGTTTATGCTGTTTAAAACAATAAATGAGAAAGTCTGCTTTGTTCCTTCCTTGGGTATTGTTTGACTGCCTACATGCAGTCAAAAATGTAATAAACACGTGGGAAATTGCATGGAAATGCTGTAATTTTCTTTCTTGAGTTGGCACGTCCTTCTGTGAACTTGCTTATGAGTCTTCTTTTCCCTTTCATAACTATCTGCTCAGGTCACAAAGGGTTAATTTAAACTGGCCTGGTCCCCCTGCAGGGGAGCCCTGACTTTGAGATACAACTAATTACACTGGCTCTGGGAGATCTCAGAGCTCATTTCAAGGTAGATCAGAGATGACTTTTGAAAACGTATTCATCACTGGGTGGCTTTTGCAGAAGAGAGGGAGGGGCCCGTGGGCTTCCTCGGGACTAATTGGTTGTTTGTGTGCAATGAGAAAAATAGCTCTTGGAATCCATTCTGTTGCAGTTTTTTTATTTTCTATTCTATAGCCAAGACTTGTTACCACCAGAAAATTCAATAAATTAATAGACTCTGAAAAATCAATGAAATAATTAGTAGGTCATTTCTGGGTCCTTCATAAGCAAGGAATTTTTAAAAATTGAAGTTAATATGACTGACTGCAAGGGGCCAGGTGGGTGACAGTGAGGCCAGCCAGGGCAGGGAGGCAATAGTCAGAATAGTCAGGGGTGCCACTGAGGAGGATCAGAAAGCATATTTCCCATCAGCTAAAGTTGATTGTTGTTGCCACATGGGGATGTGGGCCCAGTGTTGTCTCATCGTCCAGTTTTTTCAAAAGAAGCTGAAAATCTGGATATTTATGTGAAATCATTTGGGAGCTAAATTCAAAATACCTATGCAGGTCAAATAAGACACGCATGTGATAGCCCATCCGAGTTTGCTGTGTTGAGTCTAGCACATTAACTGCCACGTGAGTAGTATTTAACATATACTAGTTTTGAGCTCAGGGCCTTGTGAAGCATATATAACTCACACACTCTTGACCTGTCATGATTTAATAAAGCTCTGTGGGCTCAAGGAAAAAGAAATTTTTTTTTTCTAGTGTGATTGTAAGTGTGCTAGATATAAATCTCAGGGATTTACATCTACTTGGGACCCTCTCAAAAAGAGGGAAGATTAAATATTGGCCCCTTCAAATATTGGGCTTTGTTTCTCTTTTCCTATTGAGAGAAGACTGATATTTTTAGAACTCTACTCCTAGAGGATATGGAAACATAATCCAAGTCCAACCTATTAACCCAGAATAGAATGACCACCAGGGAAACCACCCTGTGCATCATCAGAGGTGACAGTCAATTCTAGTCTATCACCTTCTCAGCTGACATAGCATTCAGTAGACACTGCCATGTAAGGTTGTGTAGGTTGTGTACTGTTCAACTGTAGAGGGTCTGATTTACACTGTCGACTATGTAAATGGCAATCCATGGGGCTTTGCCGTGAAATCACACAAGTCCTTTGAGAGACCAGCAGCCCCATATTCAAGAATGGACAATGATATACATGTTTGGATATGTGCTTAGTACAATTGAGGATATTCAGATTTAACTTTTACATTTGTGAGCTTCTTGAGAAGTAGGAATTTGTCTTGTTTATCCTTTTATGTCCATCAATTAATATAGTGTTTGGCACACAGTAGGCATAATAAAATTATTTTCTGCATAAAATGTCCAATAGGCAATTGAAAGTATGCTTTTGGAGATTGGGGAAAACCTTAGATTTGGAGGCAGAGGTTTATGAGACATCAGGGACTTCTTGAGGTTACTGGAATAATGGGAATAACAGGGGTTGCTGAGAAAGCATAGGAGGCACCTGGGATGATGGAGGAAGAGAGAGTGAATTCATGGAGATTGAGGAGGAAGGATTCAAGGTATGGAATCAGGAGAGCTGTTGTCATAAAGTGCAACGACTTACCATTGCATTCCCATCATCAGCGCATAAATATCTGGTAAATAAATCAATGAATGAAATAATGGGCAATGGGCAGTTGCAAGTGTCTCAGAGAAATCAAGAAGAGTGAAGACAGAAGTAAGGTCATTGGGTTGAAGAGAGGCAGTTACAGAGTTGTGGATGACTTTAGGAAGAGCAGTGGCAGTCTCGGTGGAGTGATGGGGACAGAAATATGTCTCAAATGGATAAAAAGAATTATCTTAGCTGTCACTTCCTCCAGGAAGCTGTCCATGACCGCTCTTATTCACCTCAAAACCCCTAATCAGTTGATGTTCCTCTACACCTTGCCATAATACCCTATATTCAATTCCTAATGAAATACTTACTACTCAGCATTACCTTTGCCTGTACTTCTCTGTGTGTTTAGACTATAACTTCATTACTTCTTCATCAACCTTCATGTAGCACAGTGGTTTAGGTAGGGGTATATAGTACTGTGGTCACGGAAATTTTTTGAATAACAGTAACAAAGGAAATGGAGAAAACTAACTGGCATGCCATATAATAAATGTAGGATTGAGAAATGAACAAACCTAATAGATGCATAGTGGAGGGGAAGATTAATTATTCCCGGGAGGAGCGCTGTTAGAGTTTCACAAGGAGATACCCAGAGAACCTTAAGTAGAATGAGGGAACAAAGTATATACATTTTTGACTTCTTAAAATGCTGCTTAAAACAAAGGGTTATTTTTTTCAACCCTTTCCAAGCCTGAGAACTAGGAAGAGCAGCATTCTCAGCAGTAAGAATTTGTGAGGTAAGTAAGAACAATGAGGGGTGTTTTGTATGTCTGGGATAAATAAAATAAAATGAGGGCAAAAGTCCAATGGGGCTTCCAGCTCCACATCGAAATATCTATCAAACATGGAAAAATATTCAAAATATCTTGCTAAATGAAAAGCAGGCTACAAAATGATATGTACCATGATTTTTTTCCCCCCAAGAAAATATATTTTTCTTCTTTCTCTTTCTAAAAAAGTGAATTTTTAAAAGAAATAAACACATGTATAGCAAATGAAAGATTGCAAGAGCATTCACTAAAATATTCACCTGGTCACAGGTGACATTTTTTGCTTTGTATATATTATTTATTCCTGAGGATTCTGTGTTAAGATTTGTTACTTGAGGAATAAAAGCCATAGCAAATATATTCAATATGCAGTCTTTGAAGAGCATTCTTAATAACATGGAAAATGATGATTCTATTTGTTAAGTGAAGAAAGTAGATTGAAAAATTTGTTCTGTGTGGAATGATGCCATGGTTATGGCAGTTTATGAGTTTGCACATCTGTGCACATGAAAAGACCTGGTTATCTCTAGTTGATGAGCCTAGGGGTGTTTTTATATTCTTCTTTTCTGCATTTTCTTTTATAACAAGGGTAATTAATGTAAGACCCTGAAAAATAAAGTAATGAGAAAGCACTGATTTGATCATATCACTCCTCTGCTTAAAATCCCTCAATAGCTCCCTATTGCTTCAGAATAAAGTCTAAACTTCTTGAGCGGCTTTACAAGGCCTTTGGTGACCTGGCTTTGCCTACCTCTGTGTCATCTCCTGTCCCTGCCCCCTTATCCCTGCACCACACTGGTTATCCACCCACTCTCCCCAGACATCCTGGGACTTCTGCACACAATGTTCTCTTCTGGGACATTCTTTCTCCTTCCCCCACTTGCCTCCCAAACTCCTACACAAAGTTGAAGTATCAGCTAAAATGTCACTTCCTTTCAACTCTCTCTGTTTCCGCAGTTAGTCATTCTTTATATGTTCTCACAGCACTTTGTACAACTTCTATTTAAGTACCCACGACACTGTTGTCATTTCTTGTTCAGCCATCCACCTTACCCATTAGATTGTGTCTTTGGCCTTTTGCTCGCTATGGCATTCCTAACCCGGTGCCTGCAGAAATCAGGGGTGCTCCATAAAGATTTTCAGAATGAATGAATGAATGCATAGCTTCAAGGGCAGCCCAGCAAGGGAGAGCTCAAGGTTCCCACTCATGGTCAGTCTGCAGGGATGGAATAGGTGATGACAGTTATAAAGGCTCCCAAGAGTCTAAAGTAGGATAGGAGAGGAGCTCTGGGAACCAACTTGAGCTGGGGAAAGAGGGAATAGGCTTAGCAGTAGAAAGGCAGGTCCCTGACAGGTGGTATTTTAGTTAGGCCTTGAACGAGGAGATCAAGAAATCACCCAGCAGAGGAACCCACACAGGCAAGGGCTATGGTCTGGAAAGTGCTCGTGATTCAGAGTGCTTTGGACATTCTGCAAAAACACGAGGCCTTCCGAGATTGGGTTTGTTTTGCACAGATATTTAACAGGTGGCTTAATAATTAGAAACAATGCCAGTTAGTTCTCTGTCATTGTTGCTGTGTAGAATCTATAAATTTAACACACACAGATATGCCATGATCTAGCATGAAAGAAAATCCCAAATATGCAAACACTTCATTTGATCTGAAATATTAAGCACTTACATTTAAAAAATGTTATAGGAAACAAGCTTATCAGTGGAGTTTACAGTCAGTGTCACTTGGGAACTGAAACATTTCTGTTTTGCTGAAGCTCTTTAAAAAATTTATAGAAAGATCAACGTTACGATGCCAATAAAGGGAATTAAAAAAAAATCTGAACAAATAAAGAAATGTTGAACACAGCAGAGTATAACAAGTCTTGTGCTGGAGAATTACCAGAATGGAAGAGCCTCTTAAATTTTTTTAAATAAGGCTTGGCGCATGGAGCTCGGTGGTTAGGGTGCTGGCCACATGCACCGGGGCTGGCGGGTTCAAACCTGGCCCGGGCCTGCTAAAAACAACAATGACAACTGCAGCAACAACAAAAAATAGCCGGCATTGTGGCGGGCGCCTGTAGTCCCAGCTACTTCAGGCGCCGAAGCAAGAGAATCACTTAAGCCCAAGAGCTGGAGGTTGCTGTGAGCTGTGACGCCATAGCACTCTACTGAGGGCAACATAGTGAGACTCTGTCTAAAAAAAATTTTTTTTTAAATGAAAATAATACCAGTTCTTTGTTAAAAAAAAAGGAAAGAAAAGAATACGAAATATTTTTTCATGCAAAACAATATTCTCTGCCCCTTGTCACTCTCTCAGTCCTGTTTCTCAGAAGCAATACATTTTAACTCTTTTAAAATATTTTTCTTTCTCTCTCTCTCCTTTTCTTTGTTCTTCCTTCCTTCCTCTCCTCTCCTCCTCTTTCCCTCTCTGTTTCCCTCCTTCCCTTCCTTCCCTCCACCCTCCTTCCAACTCTCCCGTCCTCCCTTCTTCCCTCCCTACATTTTTCTTTCTTTCTGACAGGGTTTGGCTTAGTCATCTAGGCTGAAGTGCAGCGGCATCATCATAGGTCACTGCATCCTTGAACTCCTGGGCTCAAGCAGTCCTCCCGCCTCAGCTTCCTAAGGAACTACAGGTGCACGTCACTACACCTGGCTATTTTTTTTCAGAGATGGGGTCTCACTCTGGAGCCCAGGCTAGTCTTGAGCTCCTAGCTTGAATCAGTCCTCCAGTTCAGTCTTCCAGAGTGCTAGGACCACAGTCATGAGCCACTATGCCTGCCCTTAACTGTTTCTTCTAGTGGTTATCTTCATATCTCTACATAATATGCAAAACTATTACTTCTTTCTTTCTTTTCTTTTCTTTTTCTTTCTTTTTTTTTTGAGACAAAGTCTCACTTTATCACCCTCGGTAGAGTGCTGCAGTGTCACAGCTCACAGCAACCTTCAGCTCTTGGGCTTAGGCAATTCTTTTGCCTCACCCTCCCAAGTAGCTGGGACTACAGGCGCCTGCCACAATGCCCGACTATTTTTTTGTTGCTGTTTGGGGGCCGGGTTCGAACCCACCACCCTCCATATATGGGGCTGGTGCCCTACCCACTGAGCCACTGGCACTGCCCAAAACTGTTATTTCTTTTTTCTTTTTATTGTTGGGGATTCATTGAGGGTACAATAAGCCAGGTTACACTGATTGCATTTGTTAGGTAAAGTCCCTCTTGCAATCATGTCTTGCCCCCAGGAGGTATGGCACACACCAAGGCCCCACCCCCCTCTCTCCTTCCCTCTCTCTGCTTTTCCTCCCCCCCATAACCTTAATTGTCATTAATTGTCCTCATTTCAACATTGAGTACATAGGATTCATGCTTCTCCATTCTTGTGATGCTTTACTAAGAATAATGTCTTTCACTTCCATCCAGGTTAATACGTAGGATGTAAAGTCTCCATTTTTTTAATGACTGAATAGTATTCCATGGTGTACATATATCACAGCTTGTTAATCCATTCCTGGGTTGGTGGGCATTTAGGCTGTTTCCACATTTTGGCGATTGTAAATTGAGCTGCAATAAACAGTCTAGTACAAGTGTCCTTATGATAAAAGGATTTTTTTCCTTCTGGGTAGATGCCCAGTAATGGGATTGCAGGATCAAATGGGAGGTCTAGGTTGAGTGCTTTGAGGTTTCTCCATACTTCCTTCCAAAAAGGTTGTACTAAAAACTGTTATTTCTTGATGTATTAACTGTGGACATTATCTATTGTCAGCCAGCTGTGAAGGATGAAGATTTAACTGGTTTTCACTTTATCCCTTCCCTCTCCCCCATCTTCCTGTTATGATTATCTTATTACATCCAAGGTCAGACAATTAAGTTTGTGAACTCATACTAGAAAAGGTGCTGTGTATCTCATTCCCAGATGTCACTATGGCCACCTTTGAAGTACAACCCTTGGGAAGGTATGCAGCGATGTCAGTGTCTACTCCACCCTTCGCAGCAATTTCGGAACTCTTTTCTGAAATGCACTTCAGAGTGTCATCATATGTACTTACCTTTGCAATTTTATGGACCCATTTAGCCCAGACATTTAAATTTGAAGATCTTGTAAACATAAGGCTTATGACACAGGGGAGGAGGGAGAGCAGGAGGAGGCCAAGTGGCTACAGGATCAGTGTATGGCTGTGAGAAAGGACAAAGCCTTGGGGGCATCCTTCGTGCTTCCCTTTCCCATACAGCCCATGTCCAAAACACCAGCAGATTCTCTTTGCCCTGCCTCCAAAATCAATCCAGAGTCAAACCGCATCTCCATTCTGGTCTGAGTGCTGTCTTCTCTCGCCTTCTGGTGCACCTCCTTATCTCTGCTCTTGCTTCTCTGCAAAAGGACACATTTACAACGTAAGTCAGAGCTTGTCATTTCTCTCCTCAAAACCCCACCCCACCGATTCCATTAAGAGTCAAAGTCAGTTCCCTACCCCCATGTCTGGACCACACCTGCTGCCCCAGTTTTGCGTCCCACTCTCACAGCCCTTCTCTCTCTGTCCCGCATTGGCCTGTGTGTTCTTCGACCAATCCGAGCACATTCTCACCTGTGTGCCTGTGCTCTTTAATCCCCCTGTCTAAAAAATTCTTTCCCCAGCAATCTGCATGGTCCATTCTCTTTCCCGGCTGCTTCGGAGGGCGTGGCAGTAAATCATGACAAGGCAGGAGCAGGCCAGCGCTTGTAGGAGCCTGACAGGTGGGGAGGGAGGAGAATAGGGCACCAAGAAGGGGCAGGACCTAGGAATGCTTTTAATGGTTATTGGTTAAAGTAGAAGGAGCTGTTGGAAAAGGAGAAGCTAGAAACCAAGAAAGAGAGAAAAGTTAATGTGAGGAGATTGTCCCTAAGGAGGGAGAGGGCACAAGATCAAAAGGACAAGGGCATGAAACAAAATTAATGAGCAAATTCATGCTTGAGAGCCATAATTTTCTTCATGAAATACAAAGCAGGGTCTAATCCAAGGGGATTGGGGCTAATGTGGGGGCAGAGGAGATGATGATATGGATTTGAAGCTTGTCAGTTGCTGAGGGGAACGGGCAGGAGATGACCAGGGGCATGATAAAAGGGTTGCCCTGAATGCTGAGAGGCCCAGCAAAGAATTTGCTTGAATTTGAAGTTTCCCCTGCACACGCTTCTGTGGCCTGTGTTTTCCTCCCGGCAATGCTTGTCAGTGTTTATGTTGTAATGTCAATAATAATAATTACTAACATTTAGTAGAGGATTATTGCCTCCATTTTACAAAGGAGGCAACTGAGGCACAGAGAGGTTACACAGCTAGTTAGTAGTCAGTATCAATCAGAGTTCTCTAGAGAAACACCAGAGCCAGTAGGATAGTCATTTGTTCATTCATTCCTTTATTTGTTAATTATAAGGAATTAGCTCACACTATTACAGAGGCTGACAAATCCCTATATCTGCCGTCAGTAAACTGGAGACTCAGAAGAGCTGATGGTGTAATTATAAGTCTGAAAACCAGCAGATTTGAGACCCACAAAGAATCAATGCTTCAGTTTGAGTCCAAAGGCAGGAGACAATCAGTGTCCTAGTTGGAAAGCTGTCAGGCTGAAGGAATTTCATCTTACTTCTGGGAGGGTCAGCCTTTCTGTTCTATTCAGGCCTTTAGCAGATGGATTAGATGGGGCCTTCCCACATTGGGGAGGGCAATCTGCTTTATTCAGCCTATTGATACAACGTAAATCTCATCAGAAACACCTTCATAGACCCACCCATAATAATGCTTGACCAAATATCTGGGTACTCCATGGCCCAGTCAAGTTGACACATGAGATTAACCATTACAGTAGTGGAGGCTGAATTCATTTTTTTTTTTTTTGAGACTTTGTCACCCTCTGTAGAGTGCTGTGGTATCACAGCTCACAGCAACCTCAAACTCTTGGGCTCAAGTGATCCTCTTGCCTCAGCCCCCTAAGTAGCTGAGGTTAAGGGAGCTTGCCACAATTTTTAGAGACAGGGTCTCAATCTTGCTCAGGCTGGTCTCGAACCTGTGAGCTCAAGCAATCCACCTGCCTTGACCTTCCAGAGTGCAAGGATTACAGGTGTAAGTCACCATGCCCAGTCTGGAGGCCGAATTCAAATCTGAGCAATCTCTTCCCATCCTGGGCTTCCATTGGAGTCCAAGGTTGAGAATTTTTTGAAATAGTGGACATCAGGATGAAATATTGTAGAATGGGTGAAGTGATTCTCCAAAGAAAGTGCATGCTGGGAAATACTATACTGATTGTATTATATCATTAATAATGAAAGTTGTTTTTACAGATGAAGCCAGGATAAAGGTTTGAAAGTGGGAGGTACTGGAAGTCTCTAGGCTTGCAGAACAGTTGAAACAGGAGTGCTGAAAGGTGTATTAGATAAGGGATAGGCAGGCTAAACTGCTGCAACAAAGGGAACAGAAAATACAGAGGCTTCAACAGAACTAAAGTTAATTGCTTTCTTATACTACAGTTCAAAGGTGGGTAGGGTGGCTTTGTGACCCCCGATATGTGGCTTCCATCTCTGAGTCAACTCTTCTGTTACCATCTCCCAGCTAGGGGAAGAGGGAAGCGCAGGGCAGTATGTACCCATCTGTTCTAAGATCTTCACTGGAGCTGTCCAGCCTATGGTTTTGGGGCACTTGAAATGTGGCTAGTGAGGCTGAGGAAGAGAATTTTATATTTAACTTACTTTAGAATAGTTTAAATTGTAAAACAAATGATACTCCAGATACTCCAGTCAGTTACCATCAAACATTCAGGTATGTTTGAACAACTTGAATATATTGAATATGCTTTTTGAACTATAAATTTTATGAAATTGAAATACAGATCAACTATCTTTGATGAAAATGCAGCCCCCCCCCCTTTTTTGTTAATTGAGACAGAATCTCACTCTCTCCCCCTGGGTACATTGCCATGGCATTATAGCTGACAGCAACCTCAAACTCGTAGGCTCAAGAGATCCTTGTGCCTCAGCTTCCTGAGTAGTTGGGACTATAGCCTCGAGCCACTACACCCAGCTAGTTTTTCTGTTTTTAGTAGAGATGGGGTCTTGTTCTTGCTCAGGCTGGTCTTGAACTCCTGAGCTTAAGCAATCCACTTGGCTCAGCCTCCCAGAGTTTTTAGGATAGGCATGAATCACCATCCCTGGCCGAAAATGAAGCCTCTTACTTGAATGTGCTGTAAGTGTAAAATACAGAATTTTGAAGACAGAGGATGGAAGAAAAGAATGTAAGCGATCTCATTCCTACTTTTTAATGTTGGTTACATGTTGAAATGATAATGTTTTGGATATATTGGATTAAATAAAATATTAAAGTTAATTCCCCTGTTTCTTTTTTCTTTTAAAAAACGTGGCTACTGGAAAATTCAAAATTACATGTAGCTCATGTTGTATTTCTTCCTTTTTTTCCTTTGGAGACAGGGTCTAACTGTTGTCTGGGCTAGCGTGCAGTGGCATCATCATAGCTCATACAACCTCAAACTCTGGGGCTCAAGCAATCCTCCTGCCTCAGCCTCCCAACTAACTGGGACTTTAGATGCATGGATAATGGCTGGCTGGTTAATGCCTGGCTAATATTTTTTTTTGGAAACAGAGTCTCACTCTGTTGCCCAGGCTTGAGTGCTATGGCATCAGCCTACCTCACAGCAACCTGGTTCAAGTCATCCTCCTGCCTCAAGCTTCTGAATAGGTGACTACAGGTGCATGCCACCATGTCCAATTTTACTGTTTTTAGTAGAGACAGGGGTCTAAGTCGTTCTCAGGCTAATCTTGAACTCCTGAACTCCAGCAATCCTCCTGCCTCAGCCTCCTAGAGTGCTAGGAGCACAGGCATGAGCTGCTGTGCCCAAGGTATTTGGCTAATTTAAAATTTTTTTTGTAGATATGGGGTCTTGCTGTGTTGCTCAGGCTGGTCTGAAACTCTTGGCCTCAAGGAGTCCTCCTGCCTCAACATCCCAAAGTGCTCGGATTATAGGCATGAGGCACTGCACTTGGCCAGCTCACATTATTTTTCTGTCGGATAGTTCTTTTAGTAGGTCTGGACTACTGAAAAATGTATGCATCATTTAAACTCATATCCTAATTTAAGCAGGAATTAGTCACATGGTGACAACAATCTGCAAAGGAGGCTGGGAAATACAGATGGTATCTAAGCAGCTAGGTATCTAAAAAGCTAAGAATTAACAGTGGTGGACAGCCAGAAGCCTCTCTCTGCTGGAAAGACTGGAAGTTGTGGTCAGAGATGGTTCAGGGATGACAAGGTCCAGGGTGTAATAGAGTGTGAATAAAATTTAATCCGGAGGAGAAGGTTAAACAACTGTGACAATCATCTCACCATTATATGTAAGATACTTATCTTCCTTGTTTGTTGTAACAAAAAGACACACATATAATCCTTTTCAGCAACTGGATTGACATATTGCTAAGTTGCACCTTAAGTTTTAACAGAGCATTATAATTTCATACATGTCATCATCCGAGCCTTATGAGAACCAGCACTCAGCACAGTGCTTGGCTTATTGTAGGTCCTCAACAAACATTTGTCGAACAAATATATGAATGAATTAGACCATTTAGATGAAGGCAAAAGAAAGGGAGTTGGAGGATGCCTAATTCATTTATTCAACAAATATTTGAGCACTTACTGCTCTAGGTGCTGAGGATATAGCAGCGAACAAAAGACAAAAAATTCTGTTCTCTGGAGGGGCAAGGCTTAAAATAAACAACTCAAGCATACAAGTATGTAATATGATATCGGTTCACAGTCGATAGTCATGCACTACACGACAATGCTTTGGTCCATCATGGGCCACATGCACAATGGTGGTTCCATAAGATGACTAATACTGTATTTTTACCCACACCTTTTCTATGTTTAGATACACAGATACTTACCATCATGTTACACTTGCCTACAGTATTTGGTACAGTAACATGCTGTGCTGGTTTGTAGCCCAGGAGCAATAGGCTATACCACATAGCGTAGGTGTGTAGTAGGCTAGACCATTTAGGTTTGTGTAAGTATACTCTATGATGTTCACACAATATAATGACAAAATCACTTAATAATGTATTTCTCAGAGTGAAGGAATGATGTACAGTGTGGGTATCTATGGAAAGAGCAGTAGAGGCAGAAGGAATGGCAGGTGCAAAGGCCCTGAGGCTAGAATGTGCTAGTGTTATTAGAGTAGCAGCAAAAAGGCTGATGTGGCTGGAAAGGAGTGAGAAATAGGGTGACAAAAGACAAAGTCAGAACAGAGGACAGACCTATGTTTTACTGGATTTTGTCCTCAGTGTGAGGGGGACCCCCAGAATAATGTCCTTTTATGAAGCTGTTTAAAATGCACCTTTTGTAAATAATTTCTGCCGCAGGAGGCCAGGAGGTATGAATAAAGGCCCAGGCCAGGAGACGGCCAAGCTTTCTGTGACTTTTTCTAAAGAGCTTCTGGAAACTGGTTTACTTAGCTGTTTAGCATTCCCACACTTTCTCTTTGGCTGGCTGAAGAGAGGGCAAAGTGCTTTTATGGGCTTCCTTCCAGACTTAGAATTGGTTTGTTTTCCATCCTTTATCAGAAACATCCTGCTGCCCTTTGACAGTATTCCTGGTAATGGAACCTTTTTGTTTCGTAATATTTTAATCTGCTTAGTGCATGTGGCTTGTCTATCTGGCCCCACAAATCACTGGTTATCATCATAGTCAATGGTCTGTGTCCAGCCAATTTCACAGACAAACACCTCTTTCCTGGTCACAGTCCCTGATGTGGGGAAGTCTGATTTACAAAGTCAATGAAAATGCATTCAGGGAATTACTGGGCCCTGCTGGCTTAATATATGAGATTAAAATCTTCAAGTTTAGGACAACAAGAAGTCATTTAACACACGTAAGGTGGCAAGTGGGTTATGGAAATGTCAGTTGGTCAGGGTCAGGCGCCATGGGAAGGGGATTTATTGGAAGACAAAAAGTCTAATTGATTAATTGCCTTCAGTTTTTCCCAACATGGTCTGGGGAAGAGACATCATGGTACATTACTGGTCACTTTGGAGAACAGACAATTTTTCATAGTGGACGATCATGTAGACCAAAAAATGAGGGTATTTTTAAAGGAATTTTTTTCTTCAATTAAAAGTTGTCTTCATCACCAAATTAGTAAGCATTCATTTTATACACTGTAGTTTGGCTTACCTGGAAAATAGATTCTAAGAGAGGGGTTTGCATGCATTTTATTGGGGAGTACACTCAGAATCATACTCTCCTGGGAAATGGAGAAATTGGGCCATGATGCAGTTGCAAAAAGACCTCAGCTGACTCCATGGGAGCTCTGGAGTGGGTACTGAGGAAAGGGACCAGGCATCGTATGCAGACACCCCCAGGAAGTGTGTGTGACCCTGGATGAAATTGCTTTCAGTGGAGGACATGCCTGGAAAGGGTCTCAGCTGAGAGCTGTCAGTGGCCAGCATTCCCAGCAGCTAGGGAAGTCCTATTCAGGAATCTGGACAGCACACCACAGCGTCCACTACAACAGACATTTTGGAAAATAGAGGCAAAAAGAAGAAAAGGAAAATTAGATCCCACCTACCTCACAAAAGGATTATTAACTTTTTGGTGTGTCTCTTCTCAATCTTTGATATCATATATTTAGATAAATACATAGACATCTAAAGATAGATGTATATAGAGGCATATACGTATCTAATAGATAGATATTTGTATAGAAATTGTGTATTGTGGGTATCACATACATGATATACATGTGAAGAAATAAATCACACTGCTTTATGTCTTGACTATTTTCTTGATTTTTTTCTTAATATGTTTTCTGTGTCAACATAGATTAAAATAAACACATCCTGCTTTTGAGCCAGGATTTCATAGCAAATAATTTTCACTAAGGAAATAATCTGAAATGTATATACATGCAAGATGTTTACTATAGCGTTATTTATAACAGTTAAAAAAATCTAGAAAAGTCAATGTCCAAGAATAAGGGTCTAATTAAATACATTATGGGATAGCTCGACTATGCTTATTGTGATTCAGAAATCTATTTTAATGGTGTGAGAAACTGTACATAATATATAGTTAAATATGTTTTTTAAAAAGATATATGGCCAAGCTTGTGCCTGTAATTCTAGCACTTTGGAAGGCTGAGTGGGGAGGATTGTTTGAGGATAGGAATTTGAGACCAGCCTGGGCAATGCAGTAAGACTCCATCTCTACAAAAATAACAAAAAATTAACTAGGCATGGTGGCACATGCCTGAAATCCCAGCTACTAGGTAGGCTGAGACAAGAGGATCACTTGAATCTAGAAGTTCAAGGCCAGACTGGGCAATAAGCAAGACCCCACCTCAAAAAAATGGTAGATGAAATGTCTGAATCCTTTAAAAAAATAGTAGAATATCCACCAAAATGTTACCAATGGTTATATCTGGATGATAGAATTATAGGAGCCTTTTCTTTTCTTTTAAAAAAATAATTGGTTTTATATGCTGGTCTTTTTTTCTGCAAGATGTATTATTTTATAATAGAAAAAACATGTAAAATATTTTTAACACTAATTTAGCTCAGATATTTTTAATACTACTTTAAAATTAAAACAGTAATTAATGGATATAGCAAAATAGTCAATAAAACAAAATGGCATACAATGGAAAGTTGGCTCTTTCTCATTCCAGGAAACTCTCTCTTTCCCAGTTCTCTTCCTAAGAGGCAAATGTTATGAGCAGTTTCTTATACTCCTTGTAGAAAGGTAACATGCATACACTCATGAAGCCCTGCTACTTACACTCTTCAACATCCCCCCAACTTTATTTATCTCCGAGAAGTTTCTATATCACAACATATAAATCAACTTTATTCTTTTAATGCCTAAGTAGGGTATTATATAGCCACATCATACTTATAGATAGATTTTTATTCTTGCAAACACAGTTGTAATGACCATTATTCTACAATCTTAAAAAAAAGTGTAAAGATGTTTGTTGGATAAATTCCTAGAAGTAGAATTGCTGAGTCGATGGGCAAGTGTAATTTAAATTCTGGTAGGTATTTTAAAACTTCTCTCCAAAGAGGCTGCATTGTCACCAGGAATGTCTGTCTCTGACCCCACACTCTTGGAATATTTCATCCTATCAAAGTCTTCATTTTTGCCAGTCTGCTGGGTGAATTGTGTAGCTTGTCTATGCTGTGCCTTACCTATATTTAAAAAAATGTATCACACCAACAAACACATGAAAAAATGCTCTTCATCCCTAATGATCAGAGAAATGCAAATCAAACCACCCCATGAAAATCATCTAACCCCAGTGAGAACAGCCCACATCACAAAGTGCCAAAAGCTGCAGATGCCGGCATGGATGTGGAGAGAAGGGAACACTTTTACACTGCTGGTGGGATTGCAAACTAATACAGTCTCTTTGGAAAGAAGTATGGCGAATCCTCAAAGAACTCAAAATACTCCATTCATCTGATTCTGCCATCCCATTACTAGGTATATACCCAGAAGGAAAAAAAACAAACAAACATTTTACCATAATAACATTTGCAAGGGAGTGTTCATCACTGCTCAATTCACAATCACCAAGAGGTGAAATCAACCCAAGTGCCCATCGACTTACCAATGGATTAATAAACTGTGGTATACCACGGAAAACCATCCAGCCCTAAAGAGAGAGAGACTTTACATCCTTTGTCTTTACCTGGATGAAGTTGAAGAACATTCTTCTTAGTAAAATATCACAAGAATGAAAAAACAAGTATCCAATACAGTCAATACTAACATGAATCCAACAGATAAACAACTACACCCCACATGAGAGAAAAACAGAATTAAATTCAAGTTGAGGGAGGAAGAGAGAAAGGGATAGGGGTAAAGGGAGGGGGATTGGGAAACTCTCACCTATAGGGCATAATGTAAGCGTATACTGCACACCCCCAGGGTGAAGGGCTTGACTACAACTTGACCTTTACCTAACAAATGCAAATAATGTAACCTAATCATTTGTACCCTCATATTAATCTGAAATTAAAAAAGGAAGAAAAATCAGAGCATATGTATTATCCATACATGAATGTTGGAATTAAAGTATTCGTTCAATACCACTACAAAAAAAAGAAACCCTAAATGAAACAAAAGAGTGTCATGAAGAGAAGGGCAATGAAGAAGTAAGGTTGAGGGAGATTTTGTTTTAATTTCCATCCCTCCTTTCTTTCTTTCCTTTGAGTGTGAGATAAGCATGTTTATTGAGGCTAAAGGAAAGAGTTGAGGAAAAATTGAGTTAGAAAATAAAGAAGAAGGGTGGTGCCTGTGGCTCAAGGAGTAGGGCACCGGCCCCGTATGCCGGAGGTGGTGGGTTCAAACCCAGCCCCCATCAAAAACTGCAAAAAGAGAAAGAAAAAAATGAAGAGAAAGGTCCTCCCCATAAGGCAGGAGGGAACAGATTTCTCTCTTTTTTCTTTTTTTTGCAGGTTTGGCCAGGGTAGGCTTGAACCCGCCACCCCCTGTATATGGGGCCAGCTCCCTACACCTTGAGCCACAGGCGCCACCCAAAATTCTCTCTTAGCTCTTAACTTAGCTCTTTCCTCCAAGTTGGACATTTACTGTACGATTAGGGATTATTATCCACTCTCATCCACCTCCTTCTGTGGGGGGTGTACTCTCCTTCCCCATTAGGCTTGGCCAAGTGACTCCTTCCCTACTTCCATTCCTCCCTTCCTTCTCTTTCTTTCAGGGAGAGTCTTTCTCTCTCACGTTGGAGTGCACTGGCATCATCATTGCTTACCGTAACCTCTAACTCCTGGGCTCAAGGGATCCTCTCACCTCAGCCTCCCTAGTACCTGAGCCTATAAACTCATGCCACTATGCCTGACTAATTTTCTATTTTTGTAGATACAGGGGTCTTGCTCTTGCTCAGGCTGATCTTGAACTCCTGAGCTCAAGCAATCTTCCTCCCATAGTGCTGGGATGCGCTCAGAGTCTGTCTGTCCTTTTAAAAGTCAAGAATCTTGACTTTGGGAATAAATAATCCCAGACTCACTGATTTTTCTTTTACTGGCTCTTGAGTTTTCACAATTGTTAAACTGGTAATCAATTAAGTTCTTTAGCAAGTATTACTGGAACCAACCCTGCTCCAGAAACTTTCTCGGCATCAAGGACACAAAATTAGAATAGACTTGGTGTTCTAGTGAGTCTAGAGGAGTGATTTTTCAACTGGTGTCATTTAAGTGAGCCGTGAAAGTTTAACTGGAGGTTCAAGTGTGCCATGAGATAAAAAAGGTTGAAAATCACTGGTCTAGACACTGTGTAGTGATGAAGATATAGACAAATGACCACAATAGGCTGTAGATTGGATCATGTAAAATTATTAACAATAATAATAATGAACATAGCTGGTCACGTTTGTTGAGTACTAACACCATACTGGCCGCTGTGTTAAGTACTTTATAGGCAGGGCTGCTTGTCATCCTCCTAAGAATCATGAGATTTCACACACAAGGAAACTGAGGCTTACAGGACAGTCTCCTGCCCCTGGTGGTGCTCACACTGGATGCTGCTGGAATTGTAGTGTTTCCGCCAGATGAAATGTAGGAATACCCAGGTCAATTCAAATTCCAGGTGCATATGTCTCATATTTATACCAAAAAAAAAAAAATTATCCGTGGTTTATCTGATATTCAAATTTAACTGTGTGTTCTGTATTTTTGTTTGCTAAATCTGCCAACCCAAGCTCAAGGTCACCTTTGAACCCAAAGCCCTCTGGCTCTGGAGATGGGGCTTGTAATCACCCCTATCTGTAGCTGAAACACTCATAGCACCAACAAGCAGGGAGCTTTCAAATGCCCCCTTGGAGCCCGATAATCTGCAGACCTTTCTGGTCTTCTTGGGCCAACCTTCCAGAATGGCACTCAGAGAAGTCAGGGGGGTGTGCGCGCGTGTGTACAGACAGGGATGGAGACAGGAGGGAAGGGGGAATCTAGCCACCTTTGCCCTCCATGTGCCGGGAAGACAGCAGCTGAGCAGCAAAATGAGTGGCCCATCTCTGGGCTGCTCTTCCGGAGGGAAATCAATGGTTTAGTTAAAGCCTCACATGCCCTGTGATGTGGATTGGGGCCATCCCGACGGAGCTGCTCTGCAGAGCCTTTTTTATAAACCGGCATCAATTTACACTCCAAATGAAGTCCTAATAAACTGCTGCCGCAGCCCTGCCAGGAGTAGGCCGGGTAAACACTTCCTTTTAATAAAACACATGCGCGCTGGTCTCAGCGGGGACAGAGCTGTAGTGCGCTGAGCGTCTGGCCTCTGAGCCTGGACCCAGGGGGCAGGAGCCAGGTCCCTCGCGCCGCCCAGTTGTATCAGCATTTATCTGCTCTTATTCTCCGCAGTCCGTGCTCCTGGTCTTTAGATTTCCAGGATGGGAGGAGGCTTAGATTTCAGCCAGGACAATCTCACACTGGATGCTGCTGGAATTGTAGTGTTTCCGTCATTTCTCACGGCTTTCCCCAGGGGGGGCAGGAGAGCGTGATTTTTACAGAGCTGGGCAGTTCGGATTCCCACACTGATTCTTCCTCTTCCTAACTGTGTGACCTTGGTTATGTTTGCTTAACCTCTCTGTGGTTCATTTTATCATTTATAAAATTTGGGTAATAATAGTACCTACCATTTACACAGTTGTTGAGTGCTTAACACCATTATTGTGATTTTATTATTAGACTGTGAAGTTCTTAGCGCACAATGAATGTTCAGTAAATGGTATACTATTTATAGTACTATATCTAGCACATATTAGAATTAGTAATCTAAACCAGAAAGACCTTTATAACTCTGAGACAAAGTTATGTTGCTGCAAATTCTACCCGTGACCCTAACTCCATCCTCTTGAAGCTAAACAGAATAAATTTAATCCTGACAACCCTCAAATATTTTCCCATTCCCAAATGTGCTCTAAGATCTGCTTCATTCAGGTAAAAGTACACTGATTTCTTCAGCTATTGATCCGAAGACGTTCTACTTCTTTCCTTGGAAGTCTCCTATTTAAAATGAGGAATCTAATACTTCTTTGAGGGAGTAAATGACTGTATATTAAAGCTCCTAGCAAGTTTGTAGCACACGGTAGGTATTCTTCTCTTTGGTCTCCCGCATGAGAGCAGGGTTCCACTGCCCCTCTTCTTGGGAGCCAGCCTAGCTAGTGGTTATGAGTATAGGCTCTGGAGTCAGTTTGCCTGGGTCCACGATGGTTCCATAAAAGCTGTATGACCTTGGGCAAGTTACTTAACCTCTTCTTACTTCACTTACCTCATCTGTAAAATGGGAACAGTAACATGGTGTGCTGGTGTTGATTAGCTGAGATGATCTAGGTAAAGCACCCTGCAAGTGCCTGGCATGTAACAGGCACACAATTCATCATGAGAACAGACTATTATTCTAAGTGGGCCCCCCAGAACTAAAGGCAGTATTCAAGAAGGGGGCACTATCCCCTAAATCTTTCTTTAGGCCAACATCATTCCACCCCCATTGGCCATCTTCTCTCACTGTTGTTTCATTCTGAACTTGAGGTCTTTTCAGCACACACCACCATTAAGTCATGCTCTTATCTTGTCCTCCACCCAGCTGTTCTTTCCTTTGGACTCCAGTACAGGCCTTCACATTAATCTGCATGTAATTTCATCTTGCTCACTTTGTGCCATGCTTCTAATTGTTCAAGAATCTTTTGGATGCTCTGTCTGCCCTCAAACACTGGCCAGAGTTTCTGGTGTCCTGGCTCGTGGATGTTACAAAACATGGAGGAAGAGCCAGAGCTTGTAGTGAACTTCTGTTTCTCCTGCCTGCCCAGAATTCATGTCTCTTTCGCTCTCTATGTTTTTTTTTTTTTTTTTTGGTAGCTTCACGTCAGTGTTCCTTTAGAGAGCCATCCTTCTTCCATGGCACATGGTTTTGGTGAAGCTGTCAATTGAGGTGTTAGAAGAGGGTCTCAGGCTGGGCCAATAAGATTCTTTCTCTAGGAATGACAAGGGGAACTCTATTCCAAGGGGAAAAGGAAAAAAAAGAAAAAAATGTGTTAAAGCTGATTTATCCTGAGAATAGCTACTTGTTCACTGATTCCTATTCTGTGGATCTTTAGTTATGCCTTTTTTTCCTGTCCTGTCAAGGGGACCTGGCTCTTCAGCTTTGCCTCTGATATCATGTATCAGCTATTTATTACCATAAGAATGCTGTGTAACAAACACTCTTTATTTACCTCATGAATCTGTGGATCACCCGGTGGGTTTTCTGGTCTTGGGTTCATGAGTCTGTGGTTAACTGAAGGTCAACTAAGCAACTCTAGTTGGGTCAGCTGGTCAAGCATGATCTCTGCTGGGACCAGTGAGGTGACTCAGCTGTGTGCAAATGTCTTATCCTCCAGCAATTTGGCAGGGTATGGTCTCAAGATAAAGACAGAGGAGCAAGAAAGAGGGTGAGAAGTGTTTTCCCAAGCCCCTGCAGCATCACAACTGCTAATGTCCTATTGGCCAAAGTAAGCGAAGGATCTGCAGATTCACATTCCAAAGGCTGTGGCTATAGGAAAAGGGGAGGAATTAAAGATATTATTGCATCAACCACATGCCATGAGTTTGTATCAAAACTCCTGATAAATGTATTTTACCCCCAATGCATTGGTTTCCCTTGCTTGTGACTAAATAACTCCCACTGATGCAGAGTTGGAAGGTAAAATGGACTCACATCCACATCCAAGTCTTAGAAGCCAACAGAAGAGACAGTTTCAAAACCATGGTCAAAAGTGCCAAATGGTGGCAGGAAGTCATGTGATACAAGGACAAAGAAACGTGTGTTGGATTGACAAACAAATGGGTGATTTGTCATCTTTGCGAGAACTGCTTCTGTGGAAGAGAGGGAGCAGAAGCCAGACCAGAGTGGATGAAAGGTGAAGAAGTAAAGGCTGAGGGTGTGGACCAGTCTTTGAAGAATCTTGAACTGTAGGAGTACTGGAGGAGAATGTGGTTAGGGAAGTGTTTAGAGTGGGGAGAAACAGGTGAAAGGAGCTATAGAGTAAAGAATCCAATTCTAAGCAATTGAACTAAGGATGAACTCGCTCTGCTGCCATTGAGCAAGTTTCTTCCTATGCTCAAATCTAGGGGTTGTGCCCTTTGTCACTACCACTGCTTTCACTTTCCAGCATTGGCATCTAGCAGCTTACCTGATGCCCCAACAGGAATAGTTCCCAGCTTTGCCACACTTTTCTTCTGTCTCTTTCTCACACTATGTGAACATTTTCCCATTCACCTTCTCAGTATTCTCCAGGGCACTGGGAAAAGCCCTGGGGGTGGGTTCAGGGATGCTAAAAAAGGGGTGGTAGGAAGCCTCATCATGTATACCCTGGGAGAGGTTGTTCAACGTTCCCAGCTTGAGATCACCTGCCTCATCCGTTCATCTGGGCCAACAGTCAATAACACTCCAGGTACATTGATGTCCTGCTGTAATGGTTAATTTTAGGTATCAAACTGACTAAATTAAGGAATACCTAGAAACCTGGTAAAGCACTATTTTGGGATATGTCTGTGAGGGTGTTTCCAGAGGCAATTAGCATGTGAGTGTGGGTAGACTAGGTGGAGAGTATGATCCCATCCAATCTGCTGGGAGGCCAGAGAGAACAAAAACAGAGAAAAGGTAAATGTGTTGCACTATCTGCAGGAGCCAGGATACACTCTTCCTTTCCTGTCCTTGACAACAACTCTAGGATCCTGAGCCTTTGGATTCTAGGACTTATACCAGTGGTACCCAGGTTCTCAGGCCTTTGGTCTTGATCTGGGAATTACAGCGTTGAGTTCCCTAGTTCTAGGCCTTCAGACTTGAACTAAGCCATGCTACCAACAGAGGTAGTAAAATCAGGGGAAAGTAGATTATTAGTTCCTTCATTAGTAAAAGCTGGTTTGGAGACAACTTTTAGACAAGCTCATAATGGCATGGGGGTTGGGGAGAGGAAGATTATTTTTTCTACTAGTTCACCTCTCATAGAAGACAGAAAAGCAAAGAAGCATTACACATTAGCCAGTATACAGGGTGCCCATAAAGTTCATGTACAAATTTAAAATTGTACATGAGCTTTATGGCCACCTTGTATAATAGTTGTCCCTCAGTTAAACAGGTGATGTTTATCCAATATTTAATATAGGAAAAATGATTATTAGTTGATGGATCCATGTTATTGCCCTCTAGAGGAGTGATTCTTGAAGATTTAATAACCCTCCACCTTCAGATATCTTTAGGTAAAGCTTGGTCAATCTTGGAAAGTAGGACTCCAGGAATAATTATGCTAGTTATAGGTACAGAGACAATGTAGAAGAAGAAACTCTCAGTTGACGTTAGCCAGAAAGTCTCTATTTAGCAATTTGATGAGAAGAAGGAAGGACACTGGTTAAAACATATTCATACTGTTGGGGCATTGACCAAACTAGAAAGAGTCAGTTTCCAATTGTAATGTTAAATCTAGGAATTCAGAGTTAGATACCCTAACATTAACTGGGATTGTTTTGGTTGGCCTACTTTTTGAATATTTTTTTCTCTACTGTCAAAGAAGAATCTTGACAGGGAATTCATTTTCTAAAATATACTACTTTGCAGATAAACTTGACAGATCAAAATCTGTTTGTAAAACCTTGTCCACCATATACAATAGGAGAGAAGCTTGTGAGCCATTGGGAGGTAAGAAAGTCACAGTGTTAGGAAGGAGGTTGTGGATTATAGAGTTGTCATTGCTGCCTGAGGGACACCACGGGAGTTGGAGAAGGCGCATTCTTCTGAATTAAGCTAATTCCACATGGTCAGCCAAGTCTTTGTGTGAGAGAGTCTGCAGGCTACCTGCATAAAGAGAAAGTTCAATGTGAATGAAGCTAAGGAAAAGGAAAATATAGTGTGCCTGAGGCAGAAGAAATAAATGGTTTCAGAAACAGCCTCCGGGGCCATGCCTTTGGCAGAGGAGAAAGGCATTCTAACCATGAAATTAAGGAAAGAGAGAATCTGATAAGCTAGAGGAAGATAGTTGGGTAGATTCCGCTGGCAGATAAAGGATGGCTTAATTGAATAGCACACCAGTAAGTTGTGGAATTGGCACAAAAGCCTAAATCCTCTTAGATATTGTTTAGCCTATGTTGTAAGGACTCATGTCTGACTCAAATGATGGTCCCTTCCCACCTTGATAGAAAAGCGCAGGAGTGTGGGCAGAGCCATTTCCACCCCAAGGCAAACACAAGGCCCTGGTAACATACTCTTGGCCCTAGAAGATCAACCTGTTTCCCAGGATTAATCTTGGTAATGAGAAAGTGCCTGTATTTCCTAGTCATTTTTGGGAATGCACTTGGGGGTTGGGGGGCAGGGGAGAGAAGAACTGGGCATTGTTGGGTATTTTCTTAGGATAAATAAAGCAATTATGTATGACACAAACAAAACAAAAAATGTAAGCAGTATGATGATATAGCACCAATGGCTCCCAAACTCTCACCTTTGTGATTTGGCTTTCCTTACTGCCTTGGGAGCAACTGACCACAAATTCTACCCATCAGAACTTTCCACCATCCTAACTTGGCATAGATCAAACCTATGCAATGTGTTGTTTCTACCAGTTCAGATACCAAACCACAAGAGTATTGCTTTGGCACTTTATAGGGGAAATAGATCAATGTAAGAAAACCAAATTACCTGGGCGAGTGAGCGATAAGAAAATAATGAGGTTGTACTTGTAATGGGGCATTTTTTACTGGCTGATGGTATTAAAGAAAACACTCAATTTCTCCTTATCCACCTCTTCTCACCACTCTGTGCCATTCATCTATGTCCATTCATATATACAGAGGATTGTTTTTAAACTGGAAGAGGGGAAATGATTTTTGTAGGGGAAAGAGAAAGGAAGAGGATAAGGGATCAGAAATCTCCCATTCTAAAGTTAAGGGTTCGATTCCCAAGGTGTCTTAGTCTGTTTGTGTTGCTATAAAGGAACACCTGAGACTGGGTAATTTAGAAATAAAAGAAGCTCATTTGGTTCATGGTTCTGCAGGCTGTACAAGAAGCATGGCACCAATGTGTCCTGGTGAGGGCCTCATGGCAGAAAGCAAAAGTGGAGCTGGCATGTGCAGAGATCACATGGCAAGAGAGGAAGCAAGAGACAGGGGAGGAAGGTACTAGGCTCTTTTTTTTGTAGAGACAGAGTTTCACTTTATGGCCCTCCATAGAGTGCCATGGCATCACACAGCTCACAGCAACTTCCAACTCCTGGGCTTAAGCGATTCTGTTGCCTCAGCCTCCCGAGTAGCTGGGACTACAGGTGCCCGCCACAACGCCTGGCTATTTTTTTTGTTGCAGTTTGGCCGGGGTCGGGCTTGAACCCGCCACCCTCGGTATAAGGGGCCGGCGCCCTACCGACTGAGCCACAGGCGCCTCCCATAGGCTCTTTTTAATAACCAGCTCTCTAAGAGAATTAATAGAGTGAGAAGTCACTGATTCCCCCCTTTTCCCAGGGAGGATATTAATCTACTTGTGAGTTATCTGCTATAATAATATAAACACCTTATATCAGTTCCCACTTCCAAATTTCAAACATGATATTTGGAGGGTAAGACATCTAACCCATAGCAGGAGATCATAGAGGTGTGGTAAGGAAATCAGTCTGGGTGATGCCTAAGGATCTGCATTTCTAACAAGTGCCCAGAGGATGCCCACACTGCTGGTTCTTGGGCAGTATTTTACATAGCAAGGATCTAGAGTATGTTTCTTTTTCTAATAAGAATTTTTGATCATATATCCCAATAGATGTACATGTATTTCTGAATTGTACTGATACTATACTTATTATTGTGTATATTGTAAAGCATAGAAAAATAGGACAAACAAAAGTGAGATAAAACTAAGTAGAAATAAAAATTTGCACATTTTCTTCCTGTAGGTCAGTGAATGGTCTTGTCACTCCCAAGGGTGTGTACACACCATTTTGGGAGCCACTGTTCCATAAGGAAGTTGTACAACTCACTGCTGAGAGCTCCCAAATTTTCCTGGCTTCTGTCCTTGGCAAGAATTAGATGTCTAAAACTTCCATGGATTCCTTGATGTCCCAGTAGGGTCCCAGTGATTTACTCTTTGTGTTTTCTGTTAGTTGCACCCTAAGGAACTACAATTAAGGAACTACTACCCCCCCATAAAGTTCATATGTTGAAATCTTAACCTCCAATATGATGCTATTTGGAGGTGAGGCCTTTGGGAGGTGATTAAATCTCGATGGCGGAGCCCTGGCAAATGGGATTAGTGCCCTTATAAGAAGATACACAAGAATTAATTAGCTCTCTTTCTGACATATGAGGATGCAACATGGCCATCTGCAAAACAGTAAGAGGGCTCTCACCAGGCACTGGATGTGCTGGCACCTTGATCTTGGACTCCCTAGCCTCCAAAACTTCAAGAAATAAATGTTGTTTAAGCCACTCAGTCTGTGCTAATTTCTTATAGCAACCCAAACTAACTAAGATGGAAAAGTTGACTAATAAATGGAATAGGACTCAGAATAATAAATCTGAGTCACACAGATGGAAGGAAAATATGAATCCTAGGTAGGGAAGAGGATAAAAGAAAACCCAGGATCAGGTCCAAAAAAAGAGGCTGGGTTGTATGTGGGAGACTGATTCAGAGAACAAAACAGGCTCTGGAGCATGAAATTGGTCAGAGCAGCTGGTTTCATTCGAAAGCCATGGACAATGAAAAGGTGTCAGAGGCTTGTTTTCATGCTTCATGCCGCTTAAAGAAATAGGTGGCAGCAATAACCAACAAAGAGTTTTACCTCTGTTCTCCAGGAAACCAATTAGGGGTAATCTCAGTGCTCACCCATCTCTCCTTAGCCCTTGTTGTCAGGGAGAAGATGGGAAGACCTATGCACTAATCCTTTGAAATGGAGTCTGGTGGGCAGGTAAATCAACTTGGTACTAATCCCACAAAAAAGTGGACTAGCATAAAAGAAAATTTGAAATCTAAAAGGTGAACAAGCATATGAAGAGATGCTCAAATTCAATAGTAATAAGAGAAATGAAAATTAAAACAATAAGACAGCATTTTACACCTGCAGACTAGCAAAGTTAGAAAGCTGAGTAATGCTAAGTTTTGGTGGGGAAGGGTGGCTCCTAGGACCCTTATGTCCTGACAAAGGTGTTTGCAACTGTTCTGCAGGGCACTCTGGCAATACTAAATCAAACAGAGTATTCACACCCTCCAAGCCAGTGAGACTGCTCCCCCAATATGAGGACATGGGTGAGAAGGATCACCACAGCATGAATTGTGGTGACATTCTTGGTGTCTGTCACTGGGATGGGAAGAGGCCAAGTCTGGAAGTCTCCACAATTAGACTCGTTACACAGAGAGCATCACAGATATGGGTGGATCTTATAACTAATGCTGTGTTAGTTATGGTATGGGAAGGGGAGTAGGGTTAAGGGAATAACCTAATAAAACAAGGGAAAGGTCTTGTACAGATCAGTAGTGATCTTTCAGGTTGAAAAACTAGAGGAAAAAAAGATAAGAAAAGAGAAATTCTGCCTTCTAGGTAAAGCCTCAGTTGTACTCCTTCCACAGAGGAGTGGTGGGATTCAACAGCATAACTGTTAGTTCAAGGTAAACCTAGGGAGTAACATGGTAAGTGTGGTGTCTTCCCCAAAAGGATTTCCCTGCCCCAAGGGGAGTGTGCCCACACAAGTGCATGCATATACACAAACACATATGCACACACACCATTTACCACTTTCCCATCTGTTTCTGGAATGCTGTTGCTTCATCACATCCCATCTCTGTGTAATGTTAATACATGATACAGAGTTGGCTTCCTGGGAGAGAATTCTAACTTGCAAGTCAACTATGCCAGTGGTTCCACCTGATACTGTAGCTATCTTTTTTCAGGGCCTATCCCTGAACTGTTGCGTCAGCATTTTTCAGAGTTGAGACTGTGAGTCTACACTTTTATCATCATAGATGTTAAAATTGATATTTTAGCACCCCCAGGTGATTCTGATCATTTGACCAGTTCTCAACACAAGGGGCAGCTACCATCAGCCAGAGAGCCAAAACCAACTGATTAACCAACCATCCAGCTGACCAAACAACAAAAACTTGTCCCAGACCAATAAACTATAATCTTAATGAGTGGACTCCAGATTTTTAAGAAAATCTTTATAAGGGATTCTACTATGCAGCCACATTGAGAACCATCATCCCTGGGCAATATTCCTGAACTTCTCTACTGATGTGAGTCACCTGAGGTGCTTGTTAAACATATAATTTCCCAGGATGCCCTATGGAGATTCTGATACCTATGCAACTGGTTTGAAGCCTAGGGATTTGTGTTTTTAACCAGTACAGGGTTTGCTGACAATAATGGGATAAAAATTCTCTCTTCTCTTCCTCCCTGTCTCCAACTCTGAGCAGCACTCCTTGCTCAGAAGAAACAGGCATGTTTTTGGAACTGTTTCTGATAGTTTGTTTACAAGAGTTCACCATTGGGTAATAAAGATACCTTTGTCTTCAGAGCTGTGATTCCTTGTACAGTTATTGCTTTGTCCCAGGGCCATAGCAACTCTGTCTCTGACACCTATTCTAGGGCCACATCCCCCGGAGCTGATGGGGTATTGACACCCCTCATTTGTATATCCACTAGGAGTGGAGGTTAGGGAAGTGATGTGACATAGAGTAACTGTGGCCTCTTACAAGGAGGATCCCAAGATGCTACTCATTCGGCCCTCCTGGCTTGTATTAATTCTTCTTGAGACCAGCAGAGGAGGACTCTAGGTTGAATGCATCCTCATCAACAAAATCATCCTCACCTGAGAGATCTCTGTTCTCTCTTTGGACCAGAGACTCTATTTGAAGTTCTATTTGAAGTTCCTTTGGAACTTCAATAACCCTTGACTTCATTTGAATTGAACTTTTCAATATATTTCATAGATAAAGGGTTACCTCCCCCAAATGGGCTAAGAACATAAACTGTCAAATTATAGGAGACAAAATACAAGTGATCAATAAACAAGTAATAAAAATAATAAGTGCAGATAAAATGACAATAATACATCAAGTGACAACAAGTGTTCACTGGGTTTGGCGAGGATTTAAGATAATAATAGTGCATACTGTTGTTGAGGTTCTTTGTGAAATGGGCATTCTCATGGGTGGGAACTGTGAATTGGTCCAACAACTTTGGAAGAAAATCTGGCAGTAGCTATCAAAATCTAAAATATACATATCATTGGGAGAGCAATTCCAGCTGTAGTAATTTACTTTATAGAGCTCTTCACAAAAGTATGCAAAGATAGACTGATAGTTTAATTGCAGCATTTTCGAATGAGTGAAATATTGGGAAACAACCTAAAACATCCGCCAAGAAGGCGCAGTTAAATCATCTATGGTATGTCCAGATATCCCGCAGTGTTAATGAGAATGAGCTGGATCTTCATGTGCTAATGTGGAACAATCACTCTGTCATTTATTAACTAAAGAAAGCAAAGCTAATATTAATTACATAGTGAAGGATACCAAGCTTGCCTATAACATATTTTTCATCCTTGTTCTGAAGTAATAAGGAATAAAGAGATAAAAGCAAAAGCTTAACTCTCAATCCTACCACTTCGGCTCCATGTGATTTTGGCCAAGTTACTTAACTTCCTTGAACCTCAGTTTCTTTACATTTTTAACAGGAATCATAACAGCCACTTTATAGAATTCTCATGATGTTTAAAAGAGATAATGTATTAAATCCTTACCACGAGGTATAACTCAGTAAATGTTAGTTCCCATTACCTTAAAGGTAACAAGTAAGATGATGTAAATGAAGGTCTCTATATAAAATGAGAGTAGATCAGGTTTTTGGCCATATTAGTTATCCTCCATAAACTGTAACTTTTCTAAAACTGGCCTATCCTTTTTTCTTGGAATCAGCATTTAAGGGAGGCTGCCACTCAGGGATAGGGAAATGAGGAAGTACGAGGTATAGATAGACTTAATTCTAAGACCCATTTAACCCACCTTGGCCCAATATAGTCCCAATTAATTTATTTTCTCTCATTCTGTCATTTGAAGCCTTAAATACAGAGATTCAACTAAAGCTGTATTTCGAGGCCCAGGATTTAAATACTTACGTGAATTCAAAATGAAACAAAATGAGTTCAATATTTAAAAAAGTAAAAATAATCTATTTCTACAAGGAAATCTGCTCATGCACTGCCCTCTGCCTAACCCAACCTAATTTTTATTTTCTTATTTTTTTTTAACCAGATGTAGGAGCAGAACATATTTCATTTTTCTCTTAACTAAGAAAAACAACACAAATACAATGATAAATGACAACTGAATTGCATTCTCACTTACAAGGGGACCATAGAGAGTGGTGGAGACTGCAGCAAACAGGAAACTGTGTACTGGCTGAGGGTGGGCAGAAGGTTTTATGTGAAATATCTTGATTTAATTTTTAATGATGGCAACTATTCTTCCAAATATAAATGCATCTGAGGGCCCAACATAGTAGGTCCAAGAAGACACATCTCTGGGCCAAATGTGGCCTGAGGGACTGAGTTTGCAACTTTGGTTTTAGCTTTTTCACAGAGAGACTAGATGAGCAAAGAGTGAGGAGAGCAGGTTTATTAGTCAGGTTACACTCAGAAAACAGATGGCATATCCAATTTAGTACAATTTAAGAAGGAGTTATTAAAAAAGAAATTGATTCCAAAAGTATAAGTAGGATGATGAAGAACAAGGAATAGTGTAAGACCTGGAGCTGGCAGTAGTGAAGTTGTCACCACCCCCACCTCAGAGGGATGAGAGGAGGGAGAGTTGTGTACAGCAAGCCTCTTTGAGGGACCCCTTGAGGCACAGTGACTCTCTGTTGAAGGACATGACCAGCCCAAACTTACCTCTCAGAGAAGGAACAGAAATAACTGTCCTGGCCTCCTTCCTTCTCACTGCTGGAGCTTCCCACTGGCCAAACCCACCCAGAGCAGGCGGACATGGAAACCCGTGGATGTAATGCATACATATAGCTCACCCCTGGGGCAGAGGACAGGGTGGAGGGAGATGGGAAGGAGGTCTTGAAGGATGAATGGAAATATCTGGCATAGAATGAAAGCAACATATGTTTGTGGATTCCCAAGGTTTCTTTTGGGCCATGTCCAAACTCTCAGTCGCTATCCACTCAGTCACCAGACTTTCTCACATTTTAACTAAGAGGAGGAGAGGCTGGGAAAGCATCCCTAGGGCAGCCCAGAGGACTGCTGTCAGGGAATTTGGCTGAGGGTGGGTGGGCAGGTGAGGCCCAGAGGGAGAAGATCTATCCTCTGCAAAAGGGACAGAGAATTGGGAGTACACGAAGCTTGTTGGCAGCTCCACAAAGTGGGGATCTGTCTGCTTTGTTCTTGTTTCTCAAGCAGGTCCTGGAACACAGTAGATGTTCAAAAAATCCTTGCTGAAGACCAGAGATGTTGGTGTGGATGTGGAGAAAAGGGAACACTTCTACACTGCTGGTGGGAATGCAAATTAATACGTTCCTTTTGGAAAGATGTTTGGAGAACACTTAGAGATCTAAAAATAGACCTGACATTCAATCCTATAATTCCTCTACTAGGTATATACCCAGAAGACCAAAAATCACATTATAACAAAGATATTTGTACCGGAATGTTTACTGCAGCCCAATTCATAATTGCTAAGTCATGGGGGAAAAAGCCCAAGTGCCCATCGATCCACGAATGGATTAATAAATTGTGGTATATGTACACCATGGAATATTATGCAGCCTTCAAAAAAGATGGAGATTTTACCTCTTTCACGTTTACATGGATAGAGCTGGAACATATTCTTCTTAGTAAAGTATCTCAAGAATAGAAGAAAAGGAGGCGGAGCAAGATGGCAGCCGAGTAACAGCTTCCTTGCATCTGGGCACCGTGAGTCTGGGGAGATAGGACTCCAGGCGTCTCTGGCTGGTGGGAACTGCCTATCACCACTCCTATGAGGATACAGGGAGTCAGGGAGAGACTTCTGGACCCCAAGAGGAGGACTAAATCCGTGGAAAACCGGCAAGTGGTCGCGTGTGTTCACTCCGTCTAAACCCGCCCACAACTGTAAGTTCAGTAGCAGCGAGACTGCAAATCAGAAAGGCCTTACCTGTGAACTGTTTTGATGTCCTTGGACTTGGCACTGAGTTGAACTGCCTTGGGGAAGGCCTGAGCGGGAGTGCGAGAACTTTGGCTGTTGTCTAGGGCCCCAGTCTGAGCCGCTGAGCCAGACGGAGCTAATAGTGTTTGGCGGTGGGTCACACGGATCCATTGTCAGCGATCTGCCCCGGCAAGCTTCGCCCTCAGGGTCGCAGAGCTAGAAACGGGTGGGAGCTGGTAACCCAGCAACCAAGTAGCCTAAGGGTGGGGTCTGAGCCGCCTTGCAGCCCTAACCCTCAGGGGCAGAGTGAGACCGGTTTTGGCACACTGAGTAAGTGGATAGCCACTTCAGCAGCGATTCTAGCAAGAAAGCTGGGAAAGCTTCTGCTCAACAAGTTTACAAGTTCAAAGTGCCTTTTAAGTAGGCTGAAGAGAGATTCAGGGTGTCTACCTGCTGGGGTTTGAGTAATCAGCAGCCTCCAGTCGTATCTGAACTGTGACTAACATCTCATACCCCAGAAGACCACGTGTTGCCCAGACAATATTCAATAACATATACAAACTGCTTTGTTTTTGGTTGTGTATTTTTTTCTTTCTTTTTTTGCTTGGTTGTTTTTTTTGTTTGTTTATTTTGACGTTGCTGATATTCTTTTGTTTTTTTAATTTCAATCTTTTCCACACAGATCCCTTTTTCTTTCTCAATTTTCCTAGTTTAATTATAATTTCCCATTGCTGCTTTTTTTAATAACTTCAACTTCATTTTTGCTAGTGTTTCTACCGATATAATTTGGTTTTTCACCCAATTTTATCCCTGTAAAGTTTTCTGTTTGCTTCTTTTGGTTTGATTTATAGCATTTTTGTCTTTCCTCTCTACTTGGTGGAGGTGGGGTACTGTGTCTGATCAGGTTAGCAAAGAGCTGCTGACCTCAAGGGAACCACGCAACTGGGCACCCCCAGAAGGTGGGGTTTTTTAAGGTTGTGTCAAAGTACCCTACTGTACACCTATATTGCCCTGTCTCCCTCTTTCTGTGCCTCTCTTCTTTTTGTCAATATTCCTTATACCCACCCCCTCTCCTTTCTCTATCTTTCTTTTTTTCTTATCACTCGGTCCTCCTTTCTTTCATCCCCTTTTTTTTTGCTCTTCAACCTTCTCACCCTTCTGGTCCTGTAACCTTTAGTCCACAGGCACAAGAACTTAAAGAGCAAGAGGAAGTGAAAGGAAAATTAGGGCAAGCAAACAGATAAAAGAAATCACTCATGAGGAAGAATCAGCAGAAAACTCCAGGCAACATGAAGAACCAGTCTAGAACAACCCCACCAAGGGACCATGAGGTAGCTACTGCAGATGATTCCACCAGTATAGAAATGTTAGGAATGACAGAAAGGGAATTTAGAATACACATGTTGAAAACAATGAAAGAAATGATGGAAACAATGAAGGAAATTGCTAATAAAGTGGAAAATAACCAAAAGGAAATCCAAAAACAGAATCAAATAAGAGATGAACGATATGAAGAATATAAAAAGGATATAGCAGAGCTGAAGGAACTGAAACAGTCAATTAGGGAACTTAAAGATGCAATGGAAAGTATCAGCAACAGGTTAGACCATGCAGAAGAAAGAATTTCAGAGGTAGAAGACAAAGTTCTTGAGATAACTCAGACAGTAAAAGAGGCAGAAAAGAAGAGAGAGAAAGCAGAACGTTCACTGTCAGAATTATGGGACTTTATGAAGCGTTCCAACATACGAGTTATAGGAATTCCAGAAGGGGAAGAAGAATGCCCCAGAGGAATGGAAGCCATACTAGAGAATATTATAAAAGAAAATTTCCCAAACATCACCAAAGATTCTGACACACTGCTTTCAGAGGGATATCGGACCCCGGGTCGCCTCAACTCTAACCGAGCTTCTCCAAGACACATTGTGATGAACCTGTCCAAAGTCAAGACAAAAGAAAAGATTCTGCAAGCTGCCAGGAGTAAGCGCCAGTTGACCTACAGGGGCAAATCCATCAGAGTTACCACAGACTTCTCTAATGAAACTTTCCAAGCAAGAAGACAATGGTCATCTACCTTTAATCTACTTAAACAGAACAATTTTCAGCCCAGAATTCTGTACCCTGCTAAGCTAAGCTTCAAAATTGATGGAGAAATCAAATCATTTACGGATATACAAACATTGAGGAAATTCGCCACAACAAGACCAGCTCTACAGGAAATACTTCAACCTGTTCTGCACACTGACCACCACAATGGATCAGCAGCAAAGTAAGAACTCAGAAACCAAAGGACAGAACCTAACCTCCACACTGATGCAAAAGATAAAACTAAGCAATGGACTCTCACCAAATAAGACGAATAGAATACTACCACACTTATCAATTATCTCAATAAATGTTAATGGCTTGAATTCCCCACTGAAGAGACATAGATTGGCTGACTGGATTAAAAAACACAAGCCATCCATTTGCTGTCTGCAAGAAACACACCTGGCTTCAAAAGACAAATTAAAGCTCCGAGTCAAGGGTTGGAAGACAATTTTTCAGGCAAATGGAATTCAGAAGAAAAGAGGAGTTGAAATCTTATTTTCAGATACATGTGGATTTAAAGCAACTAAAGTCAAAAAAGACAAAGATGGTCACTTTATATTGGTCAAGGGAAAACTACAACAAGAAGACATTTCAATTCTAAATATTTATGCACCCAATTTAAATGCTCCCAGATTCTTGAAGCAGACCTTACTCAGTCTGAGCAATATGATATCTGATAATACCATCATAACAGGGGACTTTAACACACCTCTTACAGAGCTGGACAGATCCTCTAAACAGAAATTAAACAAAGATGTAAGAGATTTAAATGAGACCCTAGACCAACTATGCTTGATAGACGTATATAGAACACTCCACCCCAAAGATAAAGAATATACATTCTTCTCATCACCCCATGGAACATTCTCCAAAATTGATCATATCCTGGGACACAAAACAAATATCAACAGAATCAAAAGAATTGAAATTTTACCTTGTATCTTTTCAGACCATAAGGCACTAAAGATGGAACTCAACTCTAACAAAAATGCTCAACCCCACCCAAAGGCATGGAAATTAAACAATCTTCTGTTGAATAACAGATGGGTGAAGGAAGAAATAAAACAGGAAATCATTAACTTCCTTGAGCATAACAACAATGAAGACACAAGCTACCAAAACCTGTGGGATACTGCAAAAGCAGTTTTGAGAGGAAAATTCATCGCTTTAGATGCCTACATTCGAAAAACAGAAAGAGAGCACATCAACAATCTCACAAGAGATCTTATGGAATTGGAAAAAGAAGAACAATCTAAGCCTAAACCCAGTAGAAGAAAAGAAATATCCAAAATCAAATCAGAGATCAATGAAATTGAAAACAAAAGAATCATTCAGAAAATTAATGAAACAAGGAGTTGGTTTTTTGAAAAAATAAATAAAATAGATAAACCATTGGCCAGACTAACTAGAAATAGAAAAGTAAAATCTCTAATAGCCTCAATCAGAAACGATAAAGGGGAAATAACAACTGATCCCACAGAGATACAAGAGATCATCTCTGAATACTACCAGAAACTCTATGCCCAGAAATTTGACAATGTGAAGGAAATGGATCAATATTTGGAATCACACCCTCTCCCTAGACTTAGCCAGGAAGAAATAGACCTCCTGAACAGACCAATTTCAAGCACTGAGATCAAAGAAACAATAAAAAAGCTTCCAACTAAAAAAATGCCCTGGTCCAGATGGCTTCACTCCAGAATTCTATCAAACCTTCAAGGAAGAGCTTATTCCTGTACTGCAGAAATTATTCCAAAAAATTGAGGAAGAAGGAATCTTCCCCAACACATTCTATGAAGCAAACATCACCCTGATACCAAAACCAGGAAAAGACCCAAGCAAAAAGGAGAACTTCAGACCAATCTCACTCATGAATATAGATGGAAAAATTCTCAACAAAATCCTAGCCAATAGATTACAGCTTATCATCAAAAAAGTCATTCATCATGATCAAGTAGGCTTCATCCCAGGGATGCAAGGCTGGTTTAACATACGCAAGTCCATAAACGTTATCCACCATATTAACAGAGGCAAAAATAAAGATCACATGATCCTCTCAATAGATGCAGAAAAAGCATTTGATAAAATCCAGCATCCTTTTCTAATTAGAACACTGAAGAGTATAGGCATAGGTGGCACATTTCTAAAACTGATTGAAGCTATCTATGACAAACCCACAGCCAATATTTTACTGAATGGAGTAAAACTGAAAGCTTTTCCTCTTAGAACTGGAACCAGACAAGGTTGTCCTCTGTCACCTTTACTATTCAACATAGTGCTGGAAGTTGTAGCCAATACAATTAGGCAAGACAAGGAAATAAAGGGAATCCAAATGGGAGCAGAGGAGGTCAAACTCTCCCTCTTTGCTGACGACATGATCTTATACTTAGAGAACCCCAAAGAGTCAACCACAAGACTTCTAGAAGTCATCAGAAAATACAGTAATGTTTCAGGATATAAAATCAATGTCCACAAGTCAGTAGCCTTTGTATACACCAATAACAGTCAAGATGAGAAGCTAATTAAGGACACAACTCCCTTCACCATAGTTTCAAAGAAAATGAAATACCTAGGAATATACCTAACGAAGGAGGTGAAGGACCTCTATAAAGAAAACTATGAACTCCTCAGAAAGGAAATAGCAGAGGATATTAACAAATGGAAGAACATACCATGCTCATGGATGGGAAGAATCAACATTGTTAAAATGTCTATACTTCCCAAAGCAATCTACCTATTCAATGCCATTCCTATCAAAGTACCTACATCGTACTTTCAAGATTTGGAAAAAATGATTCTGCGTTTTGTATGGAACCGGAAAAAACCCCGTATAGCTAAGGCAGTTCTTAGTAACAAAAATAAAGCTGGGGGCATCAGCATACCAGATTTTAGTCTGTACTACAAAGCCATAGTGGTCAAGACAGCATGGTACTGGCACAAAAACAGAGACATAGACACTTGGAATCGAATTGAACACCAAGAAATGAAACTAACATCTTACAACCACCTAATCTTTGATAAACCAAACAAGAACTTACCTTGGGGGAAAGACTCCCTATTCAATAAATGGTGTTGGGAGAACTGGATGTCTACATGTAAAAGACTGAAACTGGACCCACACCTTTCTCCACTCACAAAAATTGATTCAAGATGGATAAAGGACTTAAATTTAAGGCATGAAACAATAAAAATCCTCAAAGAAAGCATAGGAAAAACACTGGAAGATATTGGCCTGGGGGAAGACTTCATGAAGAAGACTGCCATGACAATGGCAACAACAACAAAAATAAACAAATGGGACTTCATTAAACTGAAAAGCTTCTGTACAGCTAAGGAGACAATAACCAAAGCAAAGAGACAACCTACACAATGGGAAAGGATATTTGCATATTTTCAATCAGACAAAAGCTTGATAACTAGGATCTATAGAGAACTCAAATTAATCCACATGAAAAAAGCCAACAATCCCTTATATCAATGGGCAAGAGACATGAATAGAACTTTCTCTAAAGACGACAGACGAATGGCTAACAAACACATGAAAAAATGTTCATCATCTCTATATATTAGAGAAATGCAAATCAAAACAACCCTGAGATATCATCTAACCCCAGTGAGAATGGCCCACATCACAAAATCTCAAAACTGCAGATGCTGGCGTGGATGTGGAGAGAAGGGAACACTTTTACACTGCTGGTGGGACTGCAAACTAGTACAACCTTTCTGGAAGGAAGTATGTAGAAACCTCAAAGCACTCAACCTAGACCTCCCATTCGATCCTGCAATCCCATTACTGGGCATCTACCCAGAAGGAAAAAAATCCTTTTATCATAAGGACACTTGTACTAGACTGTTTATTGCAGCTCAATTTACCATTGCCAAAATGTGGAAACAGCCTAAATGCCCACCAACCCAGGAATGGATTAACAAGCTGTGGTATATGTATACCATGGAATACTATTCAGCCATTAAAAAAAATGGAGACTTTACATCCTTCGTATTAACCTGGATGGAAGTGGAAGACATTATTCTTAGTAAAGCATCACAAAAATGGAGAAGCATGAATCCTATGTACTCAATCTTGATATGAGGACAATTAATGACAATTAAGGTTATGGGGGGGGAAGCAGAAAGAGGGATGGAGGGAGGAGGGTGGGGCCTTAGTGTGTGTCACATTTTATGGGGGCAAGACATGATTGCAAGAGGGACTTTACCTAACAATTGCAATCAGTGTAACTGGCTTATTGTACCCTCAATGAATCCCCAACAATAAAAAAAAAAAAAAAAAAAAAGAAAATCCAAAAGAAGGAACTATGATAACAAGAAAATTTCAAAAAAAAAAAAAAAAGAATAGAAGAAAAAGTATCCAATGTACTCAGCCCTACTATGAAACTAATCTATGGCTTATATATGAAGGCTATAACCCGGTTATAACCTAAGAATATGGGGAAAGAGGAAAGAGAGGGGAGGGGCAGGGAAGGATGGGCAGAGGGAGGGTGATTGGTGGGATTACACCTGTGGTGCATCTTACAAGGGTACATTTGAAACGCAAATGTAGAATGTAAATGTCTTAACATAATAACTAAGAAAATGCCAGGAAGGCTATGTTAACCAGTGTGATGAAAATATGTCAAATGGTATATAAAACAAGTGTATGGTGCCCCATGATTGCATGAATGTACACAGCTATGATTTAATAATAATAAAAAAATCCTTGCTGAATGAATGAGATGTTTGGGCAAAGGTGGCAGTCTGATTATATCCTTATTGTAGAACCATCCTGCTGCATTTCCCAGTGCCCAGACCATCCAAGGTATCCTGATCTTGTTGAGTACCCCAACATCAAAAAAACCTGGATGGGGAAGCCACATCTCAGTATTATTGTAGGTCCAGGATTTCCTGAATCAGGAATAAAACCAAAGCCCCTTCTCCAGCTGCCTCCTCTTAGCAGCTGGAAATAACTCTGGGAACAAGTGGCTTGTGTCTTTGAATATTCCTCAGCTGCTAAAGCAACAAGCAATTGGATTAGAGGATTAGGCCCTAAATGAACGACTAATGGCTTCTGTAAGATGCTGCACGGGGGACATCAAGCAGGTGGCAGGGCACATGCTGAGCTACAGGTTTTGTTAAGGCAGGTGTTAGAACTTTTGTCCTGGAGAAGCCCTGAGAACAAGGAGAAGGCAAAACTATTCCTCCTTCTCAAGGCCCAGCTTGGTTGACATCTGTTATGCCCTGTTGGGTTTGGATTGCTAGATCAAAACAAAGGACTAGAGCTGCAGTCCCCAACCCCCGGGTCATAGACTGGTATGGTCTGTGGCCTGTTGGGTACTGGGTCACATAGGAGGAGATGAGCAGGAGTTCACCAAGCCAGCAGAGCTTCATCAGTATTGACAGCTGCTACCAGTTGCTCACATCACTGCTTGAGCTCCACCTCCTGATCCCTCTTTTCTTCCCCAACCCCACTGACCACATGGAAAAATCATCTACCATGAAAACCATTTCTGGTTTCAAAAAGATCAGAGACCACTGGACTAGAGGTTTGTTTTCATTCAATCAATATCTATTAAACTTATACCATGTGCTAAGCTTGTTCCAGGTGCTGAAGATAGGGGACTGAATAGCACTGACACACTTCTATCCTCACCTGCGCGTACGTTTGAGCATATATATCAGAACCACATGAAACTTGTTATGATACAGGTTCTGGGGCCACGTTCCTAGATATTCTGATGGAATAGATCTGAGGTAGGTACAAAGAATCTGTATTTTAAAAAACAAGCATCCTGGGCACTTCTAATGCAATTGATCCCAGGAATATCTTGCGAACCAACTGGACTACCAGGAATCTTACACATGGACATGAACTTGGACAAAGAGTTCCCTGGTTAGTTAATACCCCACTCTTTTAAACTGGAATGCTGCCTAATCTGAGGGGTTCAAGCAGGTATAAAAGAGGAAAAATCTCACATTGTCAAAATTACTCTTGAAAATCACTGAGGAAGGACCACGTTGCAGGTTGTTAAAAAGACCAGCCCAGCTATTTTTTCTCCACGATGGCAAGAAATCTCTGTTTCTTCAGCTGGATACCTAATGAATGGCTGGCTTAACGGCCCTGTTGTTTAAAAAGTTAATACAGCTAGGGGGAAAAAAAGAGTACCAATCTTTAAATACTCCACATGGTGTGATATTCTCTGCACACAGGGAATAGCAGACTCGAGGCCCTATTTCAGGCTCACTCTGGGGTCTGCATGTATTGAATGAAGTTGTGGGCAGAATTGCCTGTACTATTTAAGTTATTATTCCTTTAAAAAATTTTTTTCCAAATCCAAGAGGTTGGATTTGCAGAAGTTAAGTGTGCATGTGACATTACTCCATAGTTCTAAACAGACCAGGAAAGGTGCCTACCATTTACATTTCCCCATTTTGTGAAAGCTTCGTTTGCCTCCAAACCCATCTCTCTCTTTGGAGAAATTCTGTATGATTATGTCCCTATGCTTTGCACTGTGTGAACCACAGGTTATTGCACTCATACTATAGTGTGAATGGTGCCCCAGAATTGTGCAGTATACAACCTGCACAACCTCATATCATGGCCCCAGTTGCACCCAAAAGCAATCAGAAAACCCTGAGAATCTGCTCCAGGCCTTTGACTGGATGGGTAGAAAGTACACTGAGTTTATTTCAGTGAAACACAGCAGTGAAAATCCAGACAAATGAAATACCCAAGAGAGTCCCAGTATCCGTATTTCCAATTACACTGAACATGCATTCTTCACCCACATAAGTGCCAATTTGTATTATTCTGAGTTCCACTGAAATTGGCCCAAGCCCCTGGGGCACTTCTTGCCTAGTTTCACTTGTTACCCTGGGATAATTGGTTTAAAACTGATTACTGGGTCACTAATTATGGGGCCTATTGACAGTGTATTTCAGCTTAGGGAAGCAATTAAAAAGTTCACCCTAATTAATCAAGGGTAATTAACAGGTCTTAAATTTTGTCAAGAGATTAATTATCAAGAAATCCAGAACAAATCAATGTGCATTCCAGGAAAGTGAGAGAGGACTTAGTCATTGGAGCAGGAGGTTATTTGGACTATTCATCCATTCATTTAATAATGTTTACTGAGCACCTACATGGTGCTGAGCATAGACCCAGTGGCTTTGTGGCTTCAGTGGCTTTGCTGATGTGTCTTCCCATTGCACAGGGAGTGGTGAGGCATAGGACCAGACACTTTGTCAGATGATTGCAGAGACGTTCCTTAGATGCATAATAATAATATTCCTCAGTGATTGTCTTGAGCACTTATGATACGATATGTGCAGGACTAAGAGCTTCTATTATTTCATTAAAACTTCACAGTGACTCTATTACATATATGCCATTGTTTATCTGCATTTAACAGGCGAGGAAACTGAGGTCTAGCTGGGTTAAGAAATGAACCCAAGAACACAGCTAGGAAGCAAGAGGGCTAGATTTTGAATCCAGGGAGAGTGAGATCATGCTTTGTCGAACTTGTCAATGTGTCAGTTCTGAGAAAGGATCAGGTTAAAAGTCTTCCCCCAAGGGAAGCAGAGTGCAAGAGCTCTGGAACCTGGATGCCTGGGTCAAATCCTGGTGCTACTGAATAACCATCTGAGCTTATAGGTAAGTTCCCCTACCTCTCTGTGACTCCACTTTACTCTTCTGTAAAATGGGTGCATAATAGTACCAACCTCATTACACTAATTTAAGATGAGCCATAAAAAACATTTTAAATGGTTCCTGGCACATGGTTAACTGCTCAGTAAGCATTAGCTATTGGTAGTATCTATCACTGCCTTCTTGCTGAACAGGGAAGTTCCTGTCTTAGTCGTTTTCTGCTGGCTTGCATTATTCTGCCTCACAGATCCTTATTAAGGTTTTAGAAGTAAATTTCTATTTAGTTTGGGAGTGTGCTATGAAGTGAATTGTTTCTCCCCAAAATTCACAGGTGAAAATCCTAACCTACAGTATAAAGCTATTTGGAGATAGGGTCTTTGAGAGGTAATTAAATTTAGATGACGTTGGGGTTGGGGGAGCCCTAATCATGGAATTAGCTTCCTCATAAGAGACATGGAGTCTCTTTCTTTCCTCTCTATCTCCCTTTCTCATTCCTGACTGTGCCAGCCACCGAATCTTGAACCCCAGCCTCCAGAACTGTGAGAAATAAATTTCTGTTGTATAAGTCACCCTATGGTATTTTGTTATGGAAGCCTGAACTAATACAGAATGTCTGCTAATTTTCCAGAATTGATTGCTTGGGGCCACTTTGGGGGTTAAGAGCCTTGTATTGAGTGTCAGGCTCATCTCTTTAATACAAAAATGCTCTGTTGCCTATAAGATAGCTTTGGTAACAGGGAGGAGTGAAGCTCCCGAGAGTGATGGCTCCATAAATTCTATGGTTGCATCTTTTCTGGCGCTGAAAGGTCATTTATCAGAAATTCAGAGATGGAGGCAATAGGCTCTGCCCACTTCAATGCTCTGGTGATGTCCAGGGACCTACAGGGTTGAGAAATATTGATGCCAAAATAGTATCAGCAAGGAAATGTGGGCTGGAAATAGGGCCCAGATGTCCCTGTACTCATCTAAGCTGCCAGCCTGTAACTACAAAAATAAGAATGCATTTCCTTTTAGGTCCAACTGACAGTCACTAGAAATGGTATAAGGCGTGACGATTGGGAGTGTGGCAGCTGGGGACAATTGGCCTGGGTTCAAATCCTGTCCTTGACTTTGGGTAGATGACTTACCTCCCTGACTTAGCTTTCTCCTTTATCAAATGGGAATTACAATAGATTGCCAAGAGAATTTGGTGATGTTAAGTACATAAAGTGGATAACTCAATGCCCGGCATGTAGCGATCACCCCTAATGGTCTTGGTTGTTATGCGACCACTCCTAGCACCACTCGCCTAGAGGGGGAGAAATTCAGTTTATTCCTGAAGATGCTTTCCCTAGACATTCCCATAGACCTTTAGGTTCTTCCTGCTGTTCTCTGCCTTGTGTATCAGGATATAGTTAGAAAAATGCATATGAACAGACATGGTCAATAAACTTGGACTAACTTTAAGTTCTGTAGTCTCTGAACCTTTTGCCTTTGATCTTGTAAGGGGAAAGTTCCCCATCGTCTCCTGACTACTCTGTGTAAGTGTCTTATATGAAGATGTTTGCTATTTTGAATTAAAGCATTATGATAGTGCTGAACTTTGGAGGGAGACAAAGTTCCCTTTCAGTGAACAGGAAGTCTAGTTATAAGGTTGTTCTGGGGCTATGCACCCCAAGAAAGGGGCATGTCTTACAGACCAGAAGAAGAAACTGGAAGAGCTCAAAGGATCACTCAGGTTGGGTTCAGGCTCTCTGGTTATGCACAGTGAAGGCATCTAGCAAAATGGTCCTTGGTGAGGGATGGAACCCACTGAAAGGTGAGTGTGAGTTGCACCAGCCTCTAAGGTCTGCAGCCTTTTATCAAGGCAGTGTGTGAAATGGTACATGGTTTGAGAGTTCTAGAAGTAAGCCATCTGTGGCACAATGACTCACTTTGCTTGGTGAGCTGCAGTGTTTGTCTATGTTTTTATTTACTATGCTTGTTTCTCTTTTGTTTTCTCTTAGTTTTCAGTGATTGGAATATCCCTGCTAACTTACCTCTGCTACAGGGCTCAGGTGGTTCTAGTCGTGTTGGAGCAGAGTTTTGAAGGAGACCATGATACTTCTGAAATTAGAGTTGAAATGCATTAATTCTTGCTTTCCTCCTTTCATCTATCCATCACTTACCTATTTAATAATACATTCATCCGGGGGTGACACCTATGGCTCAGTGAGTAGGGCGCCGGCCCCATATGCTGAGGGTGGCGGGTTCAAACCCAGCCCCGGCCAAACTGCAAAAATAAATAAATAAATAATACATTCATCCACTCATTCTTGCATTTATCCATTCATTTATTCATCTTATCATCTGACAATCTGTTTTTCTTTTTTCTTTTTTTTGTGGTTTTTGGCCAGGGCTAGGTTTGAACCCACCACCTCTGGCATATGGGACCGGCGCCCTACTCCTTGAGCCACAGGTGCCACCCTCCTTTTTTTTTTTTTTTTGAGACAGAATCTCACTATGTCACCCTTGGTAGACTGCCGTGGCATCAACAGCTCACAGCAACCTCAAACTCTTGGGTTCAAGCAATTCTCTTGCCTCAGCCTCCCAAGTAGCTGGGACTATAGGTGCCTGCCACAATGCCTGCCTATTTTGTTGTTGTTGTTGTCATTGTTGTTTAGCAGCCCTGGGCCGGGTTTAAACCCACCAGCCCCAGGGCATGTGGCCGGTACCCTAACCACTGAGCAACGGGCACCAAGCCCATCTGCCAGTCTGTTTATTCAACAATGTCTATTTAGCACCTGCTGTCTTCTAGGTACTATTCTACACATTGGAGATAAAGCAATAGACAAGATAGAGATTTTCCCTCAAGGATCTTAGTGTCTAGTGGCAAAAAATAAATGATACATAAATAAAAGATAAAATATATCAGTGATAAGTTCTTTGGACACTATAAATTAAGGAAGAGAAATTGGGAGTGCTGGGCAATTAGAAAGGGAATTTTGGGGACCAGGGCCATAGCTCCCAGCAGTTCTTCTCTATCAAGAGACTTTTAAGAAAATGTGATATGACCTTAGCAACCTCCCATGGCTTATTCCAGTATAGAAATGAAGGCAGCTCAATGGCAGGTGATTGCCTCCCTATGGAGTCATTTAGCATGCACACATGTTCTTAAAGAGGACATCTCTACTTTTGCCTGTACTGCGTCAATCCTAATTCCTATAACTGTACCCTGGTTTCTCCTTTGAGAAGCCAGTATGCTCCCTTTCTTATGCCCCTTGGTTTAGACAAAGCTGATTTTCCCAGACTCCACCATGAACACGTGAACGGTGCTCAGCTGATCAGTATTTTCCTTTTTTCTGGTCACTTTGGTTCAGGCATTACCTGAATCTAAATGTAATGGTACCATCTCCCGGACTGTCCTTGGTGCCATTGAAGAGGATTCTCCCTCTTTTTTGATGGCTGTAGATTTTATAGTGTGATAAAATATCATTTAGATGTCCGTAATTGCCACGGTCGCTACCTAGGAAAGTCTGCCTAAGAAGGAAGCCAGCCCAGAGCAGACCCAAGAGAGGGAGAGGGCCTCAATCTGGATCTAACTGTGCCCGATTCATCTATCCCTGGATCAGCATCTTTGTGAGCCAAGCATTTTTTTTTTTTTCATAAAAAGCTTAAGTCACTTTGATTTGGGGTTTTGTCACATGTAACTCAAGATCTTGATTAACACAGTGCTCAGTGACTATTTATTGAATGGATAAGATCAGAACTTTGCTGGAAGGAACCTTAGTTTAGACAGAACCCCTCTGAACCCCACCCATTTTGTTTCTGTTTTTCACATTGAGAAGTTCAGCGTGACCCCTAATGTAACATGAACTGGCTCTTCACATTTACCTTTGTAGCTTTAAAAAGGAATTGTATTTATATTAAGAGTCATGAAGCATAGGAAGTAAGGCACTGCAAGTATTTTTAGGTATGATTTTAGTATGTTTCAAAAGAAATACACACTCAATATATAGAATGCAGCACAAAGAAGGAAATGGAAATTATGTATCCAACCACCCATAAATAAATAACTTGGCATACCAGCTTTTTCTTTGCATCCATGTTTTTAAAATAAAATTTGGGTCACACTCAAATGCTCTTGAAATCTGGATTTGTTTTCACTGAAAATATATTTTGACTATCTCCTCATGCCAACAATTATTCTCCTATAGTAACATCTTTGGCCACAATCTGCAAAGAATTTAAAGTTCCAGAAAAGTACAAAGAGCAACATAATAGACCACCACACTTTCCCCTTGTAGAATTAACTACTATTAATATTTCGTTATATTCGCTCTGTCATTTTTTAAAAGAAAAACATCAAATAGATAGCCAAATTCTCCTCAAAGTGAGTCCTTATTTATTTTTCACCATTGCAAAAGGCATTATGAAAAATATCATCATTGAACTATAATACTCAGATAGGATACAACCTCTGTACACACCACCATTCCCTTGGGGTAAAGTCTTAGGAATGGTGGAACTGCTGGATCAATGGATCAGTTTATACTCTTGCCTATAGCAAATGGTAATGCCCTGTCCGTACATCCTGGCCAATATCACATTATTCCAATTCTAATTATTTTTAAACAATGTCCCTTGAGAAAGGTGACATTTTATTATTGTCTTAATTTGTATTTCTTTGATTCCTAGTGTTATGATGTATACAATTCATGGGCCTGGGTCCGTTTGTAATTTTTCTATTGTGAATTGAATTTTCACGTTCACATCCTTTGGTCTGTTGGGATATTCATCTTTCCTTTTTGAGTTAAAGAAGCTGTTTCTATATTAAGGATATCATCATATATAGCAAGCATATTCTGTCGTATATCAGTTCCCCTTCACTTTTCTTTATGATGCTTTTTGACGTAAGTTTCTCCTGTTTGTTTTTTATCATCAAATGTATAAGATTTTTTCCTTTATGGGTTCTGCCTTTAGTGTCCTTCTTAGAAAATCCTTCCCCACCCCCAAATATTAATCTATTCACCCAAAATGTTTTCAAGTTTCCTTATGGTTTGTTTTTATGCAAATTTTTTTCAACCACCTAGAATTTATTTTGGTATATGGTGTGAGGTAAGGTTCTTATAAATTTTTCTTAAATGAAAATCATGTCTTGACATCATTTACTGAATAATCCCTCTGATTAAAAAATGCCACTTTTTATCATATATTACATTACCTTTCATACATGTATGTCAAATTTCTAGAAATTTTATTCCATTTTGTTCCATAAATGTGTATGCCTTCACTCCATTACTGCAGTGTTTTAATTACTGCACCTTTATAATATAGTTTCATATCTATTTTAATGAGTCTCCCTTCTTTTTGAAAGTTGTGCCTGTTCTCGAATCTTTATTTCTCTAAAATAGATTCTTAATCAGGGAAGAGCGTGAGAACCTGCCAGGGTTCTCACGTCCCAGGAAATTCTGATTCACTGGGCCTGGTGCGGGGACTGGGCATCTTTCAAAAATAGATAAAAAATACATATACACATAATATATGAATTATATATGCCTCCTACTTGATGAGGAGGCCACCTACATGAAGAGCCCTGGCTCCAATTCCAAGTTGATTTCTATAATTTCTATGTCAGAGTTTCCTACTTCTCCCACTTGTACCTGTTTCCAAGTGTAAGATGCTTTCTGGGGACTACCTGGGGTCGTCTCATGTAATTGGTCTCAGGGATATAGCTCAGGCTTTGGGACTTTTGAAAGCTCTCCCCAGTAATTTGGTTCTAATGTATAGTCAGGGTTGATAACCTTTGGTTTAGAAACTCCTTCTTATTCCTGAACACTAAATCCCCACTTTATTGCTCCCATGGAATTCTGTCTGTGAGTTAGGGATTTTAATCCTGGCAATGTATCAGAATCATCTGCGCATCTTAATAAACAGACTGACCTGAATCTATACATTTAACATTGACCACCAGCATAGCAAGGGCTAAATACCCATCCTCCAGGTAGTTGTTCACCTTTCATGTTTAAACACATGTATTAGAATTAATTCTTATCCATTTAAGTGTATCATCACATCTCATTACCCTTTTTTTTTTTTTTTTGCAGTTTCTGGGTTTGAACCCGCCACCTCCAGTATATGGGGCCGGTGCCCTACTTCTTTGAGCCACAGGTACCGCCCACATCTCATCACATCTTAAAAGAAGGGGTTCTCAGTCTTAAGGATGCTTCAGAGCCCCCTGGAGAACTTGGTGGGCTTCTACCTCCACTGTTTCTGATTCAGTTTACATGGGCCTGAGAGTTTGCATTTTAACAGATTCCTGGGTGATGCTGGTACCGCCGGTCCAAGGTCCACACTTTGAGAACCACTGAAGTATAGCATTCATGCAAAGATTGGACTCGTTCCATGATGGAAGGATTACTCCATTGCTGTGAACTTAAGCATGCTGTCCAAGCTGTGAGCTGCAGACTCCTGAGAAGTGGTGGTAAGGTGGATATGAAACCTTTTGCACTCCTATCCTTGCTGAGGGTCATTGCTAACGCATTTTGTTAAATCCTAGGGCTGTAATTTTCGCTCTGACTTTATGAAGGTAACTTTTTACATATCCCCCCACTTCCAATGTTGCCCTCATCACTGTGAGTGTGTATCACTGATGCGTGACTTCAGTGGTCGTGGTGCCACACTCAGATACGTTACACAGTACACAAGATGAGTGAGAAGGTGTTCCTTAAAGGGTGAGACCTTGTAATGGTAAGGGAACACCTCTTAGAATGGGGTGGGGGCACTTAGGTGGACAGAAGAACCCCACCTTCCAACTCATTTGGAAGCACCATCTTCCAACCCATTGTCTACAGAGGAGCCGACCGGGCTTTCTACAGTGCAGCTCCAATCACATCTTTCACTTGCATAAGCCCTTCAGGGGCTCTCTATGGCTCCTAGAATGAAATCCCAAATTCTGAACATATTGGGTTCTCCAGAAAACAGATGGACTTTAGCAGGAAGCATGCTCATTAAGGGGTGCCCTTGGGATCAATGCCTGTGGAAGGGGGGAAATGGAAACACAAGGGCAAAAAGAGTTGAGCCATGGTATGGGCCCAATGGTGGCCTCAGCTGATCTCGTGGGGAGTTCTGGAATTAGATTGGTCCATCACCATTGTCCTGAGCTGAGTCAAGATGGTCAAGCCTTTATTCCCCATTGGATATGAGTTGCCCCACGAAAGGTGTGGGGTGGACGTGACAGTGAGCGAAGTAGCTGTCTGCAGCCCAGGCAATTCCTGAAGGGCCTGACAGCTACTAGCTGGCCACTGCAGATGGCCAGCATCTGGTATCAAGTCCTTCCCTGAAAGGGGGTCTGAGTGGTGTAGCACAGTGTTCACCACGTGTGGCCACAGCATTATCTGCAATCTGGCTGTTGCCTACCTCTCTAGTTTCTTCCTTCCTTCCTTCCTTCCTTCCTTCCTTCTTTCCTTTTCTTTTCTTTGTCTTTTGGTATTGTCTACTCTTCAGGCACACTGTTTTTCCTTCCGTCTCTCAAATTCACATGTGCCTTTCAGTCCCAGGACCTTTGCATGTGCTCAGTGCCCTGCCCGGAATATTCTCTTCTGCATTCCTGATCCCCCACCTCCCAGCCAGACACTCCAACTCATTCTTCAGGTTTGTGCTTACGTGTTGCTTTCTCTGGGGAATGTCCCTGACCCTCCACCTAGGGCAGGATACCTAGTACATACCTTCAAACCCTAGGTGCCCACCAGACTTAGAGCCAGGAAGTCAGGGGCTCATGCAAGCCTGCCTCTTTCCTTGGGGCTCCATGTGCAAAGAGACAGGTTTGGAAGCCGGAAAGACAGGGTAGTCAGATTGTTTGTATGTAGCATGCTGATTTCTCATAACATTTAGCCAAACTTCTTAAAAATTCTGCCCTGTTTCCCTTATGCTACACTGGGGCTAGAACTTAACAGAAAAGGTAGTAAGAGCCCGATTCAGAGGGAGGGGCCACAAATGGAAAGTGAAATTTAGGAGGACAAATTCAAGGGCCCTTGATCAAATGTATGTCTGAACCGGGGGATCCTCCTCCTTGTAGGAAATCATGGAGATTCAGAGTTGTGAGTTATTGAACAATGACAATGTATTGTTCTAATAACAGCAGCAACGCTGCCCTATACTGAGCATTTGCTAAGTAACACTGTGCTCTGCATTGGCTGGCCTTATCTCCCTAATCCTCATATCAGCGCCAAGAGGAGGGAACTATCATTTCTCTCTATTGAAGAGACGCACAGAGGTTAAGTGATTTGCCAAGGATCATACTTGTAATTAGTGGCAGAGATGGGTTTTGCAGCAGGGTTCTCGTAGAGACAGAATTTCCAGGCCAACACAGCATGCATCTCGTCTCCTTGACAGTGATGCCTCCCTGATCCTTCCAGAGGGATTGGAGCCTCTGGCCCAAGTCCCTGGTTCTCAGCAGTCCTGAGACCCAGCTTCTGCTGCTGGGTCTGTGTCCCCATTCCCCCAGGCCGGCCTCCCCCTCCTGCCAGCCCTGGCTGCTCACGTCCCAGCATGCCTCGAGCTGTAGCCAGCCTGAGTTATGACATAACTTGCCTGAAAATTCCCTTGTAAAGGGAAAGGGGCCAATCCAATGTGAGTTATTCTTATTGTAAGCTCCCCAAAGCCAGGGACCTGGTATGATTTATCTTGATATAACCCACAACACTGGGAACAGGGCCTGGCACACAGCACACAATGAATGTTTATGAAATTGACTGGAGTTTTCAGAGAGACGGAGGGAGGCAAGGGAACCAAACACACACACACACACACCCCGCACACACATTGTACACACATACATCTTTCACACTCACACCCTGTCTCTACACACACAGATTCTGTGTGCTCGGTGGGTGTGAGTTTGTGTTTGTGATCTTTCTCTTCCCGTGCCACGTCGTGTGTATAACTCCATCACTCATTTTAATTACATTATTGTGGGCTCTATTTGGCCTTTGGCTATTTTTGATTCCAAATTAGAAAATTTACAAACAGCCATCTTTCTTTACTGGAGAATCTTGTAACAGCAACTGCCCAGGGGTGGGGAATTGGGAAGCGGACCTTGGTGGGGGGAGGGGGAGAATCTCATGGTCTTCCGTTTTGTTCTGTTTGAATTTTTTTTAACCACATGCGTGTAGTATCTTATCAACAAATAAAAATAGCAACATTTAAGAAAGAAAATAGCCACCTTGCTTCCAAAACTAAACAATGACTTACATAAAAGCTTTCATAACTAGGTTAGCTAGAGATTAAAGCTGAGGCCGGGGGGTTCTAGACAGGTTTGCAGGAGGCAGAGATCATTTGGAATGGTCTTAGGAATCATCTGCCACAGGGCATGTCACTGCCACCTTGAGGCTGACTGCCCTCTGGCCGTTTTGGATGAGTTCAGAGGGATGTTTCTTCTCCCAGGGGCCCTTCTGACCCCCCAAATACTCATTTAGCTATTCTCTTTGCTAGGTCAGTGACAGATCTACAAGGATTAGGCGAGGTAAGCTCTGAAATCTACTCAGTAAGATGAAAATCTGTCCCTTCATTCTCAGGCTCAAGTGAAAGTGATTAAATCCGAGGAGTCAGGCTCAGGGGGCAGGGAGCTTGCTGTAGCCTTTGAGTTTCAAGTTCTGTTGCGTCCTTTTCTGTGATTTTAGAATCACTGGCATCTGGTCCCCAGACTTGGCGGCAGCTGTTTGGAGCCTCAGAGTCAAAACCAGGGAGGATTGAGGCCTCCAAGGTGGACTGGGTACTTACAACTAGCTAATGAGAGTGGTGGGGCTTTCTTCTGAGTCCAATATATTCCTGGAGGGATTAATTTTTATCAAATGACTTCTTAATGAGAGTCTGCTTACCTCCAAATTTGGAGACTTTAAAGTGCCTGAAATTTAAAACTAATCAGCAGGCTAGTCTGCTTTGGATGTGAGGCGTTCACACAATTAGAAGCTCAAAAGAGAAGAGAGTAAGTTGGTAACAGCCAGGAGCTAGCAGAGTAGAAAATATTAGCTTGAAATCCAGCAAATGGCCTTGCTCTGTATCCTTGTACAAAAGGCACCGAGTTGCCAGCTTGGGGTCTGAAATTAGAGTCCTGGGAACTGGATCTGGCTTGCAGATATATTTTGTTTAGCCCCCAAATAATTTTAAATTTGGGGAAATTTCATGTACAAATGTGGTCAAGGGACTTTTTTGTAACAGAAGGAAATTGTGGTAGGAACAGGCCTGCAATCCAGCATAGGCAACAATCTCTTTGAGCTGCCTGGCAGCTGCCCCTTTGGGATGGGCCATGCATGCTCTAGTGTGCCATAGCCCGACCTTTCCCTTAATAGGAAAAGGGAAATGCTCTTTCCCAGCCTTTGTGAGTATTTGAGCCTGAGCTTCCCACCCCAGATAAACTATACTCATGCTTAGAAGACCCTAAGTGCTGGACTATTTTGCAAATCTGGGGATCACTTGGCAGACAGATGAGGCCAAGACTACTCCACTGGACTCAGTTTGGTGAATTCCTCCATCCCAACCCACACCTCTGTTCTGATTCAGCTTCCCCTACTGCTGAGCTTCAGGGAGCTAACATTTCTCTTTGTGCGCCCTGTGGTAGACGGCCCTAAGATCGTCCCAGTGATCTCTTCCTCCTGGCATTCACGTCTTTGTATGATCTCCCCCCTTTGAGCATGGGCAGGACCTGTGACTTCCTTCTAACCAATATAATAACATACAGTGAAAATGGTGACAGGGTGTCTTACTCATGATCATATTACAGAAGGCAGTCGGGTCTGACTTGCCAGTAGACTGTATCTCTTTCTGGCTCTGATGAAGCAAGTGGCCATTTGGGGGAGGCTTGTTTGCAAGGACCTGAGAGAGGCTGCTGCCACCAAACAACTGGAAAGTGAGGGTGACTTCTGGCCAACAGCCAGCAAGAAACTGAGGCCCTTAGTCCAACAGCCCACAGGACCCTTAAGAAGCTTACATTCTAACAGAGCAGAGGAGAAACAATAAACACCATAAACAAACAAATTACATAGTACATCAGGAGGTGATAAGTGTGATTAAATAACAACATGGGGTGCAGTAATTGCTAGAGGCAGATACTGGGGGGAAGAGGAGTCTCAGCATTGAATAGGGAGGTCAAGATAGGCATCGTTGAGAATGTGAGTTTTGAGCAGATGCTTGCAGAAGGTGTGGGAATTAAAAAAGCAGATATTTCAGGGGGAAGCATTCTAGGCCAGAAGGAGTATCAAGAACAAAGTCTATGAGAATGGGATGAGCCTAGGGTGTCCAAAGGACAGCAAGGAGGCAGTGTGTCTGGAGAAAAGGGAGGGAAGAGGGAATGGGAGCAGAAAGCTAATGGGGTGGGAAGAGCATGTGGGGCCTCGTGGGCCATTGTGAGGACTCTGATTTTTCCTTTCGGTGAAAGGGACACTCATTGTAGGGCTTTGAACAGAGGAGTGATGTGATCTGATACACTTTTTAGAGGGATCTGATGGTTGCTGTGTTGAGAATAGATCATAGTTAACCAAGAATGGAGGCAGTGAGGTCAGTAAGGAATCTGTGGGAAAATCCTGAGATGATGGCGGCTCACACTAGAGTGATAGGAGTGAAGCTGGTAGGAGGTAGTTGGGTTCTGGATATGTTTTGATGGGAGAGCCAACAGGATTTCCTGATGTAGTAGATGAGGGGTGAATGAGAGCAGTCGAAGTTGACGGGTCAAGTTGAAGCATGGAGTTGTCTTTAACAGCGGCAGAGAAGGCTGTGGAATGAGCACATTTGAGGGGGAGTACAGGGAGCTCAGTTGCAGACATTTGAAGTCTTTTTTCTTATGCCTCAGTTAGTCATGGAATGTGGCTTGAGGTTGACTGGGGTTGAGATACCTCAAAAGGGAACTGGAGAAATGTGCGAAGAAGGAGAAGGACTCTCCTCACATAACCTTTCTCTGAAAGTGCTCCCTGAGTATGTCGTGGAGCTGCCCGTAGCAGGAGAGACTTCCGGTGTTCACCCTTCTATGGTCCTCCTCTTCTCCTGGGCACACGGGAGGATGACACAGCCCAGCCCTTATGAAGTTGGGTGGAGCTATGTGATTAGTTCTGAACAGTGGACTGGAGAGGAAGCAACGTGTCATCTTTGGGCCAAAGCATTTAATTTTCATGATGATCCCATCCCTTTCTTTCCTTGCTGTAGTGACCAAGGAGGCCTCATGTTTTAGATGGTCCAGCAACACAATGTCAGAGCCTTCCTCATCCTGGGTCCCTAAGGGACTCTGTGGAGCAGAGCCCACCCCCCACTCCCCACCTTCCACCAAGTTTTCCAGATCTGTACTGTGAAGAAGAAATAAACCTCGTTGGATTATACCACTGAGATTCCAGGGTTAATATGTTATCACAGCAAAACCTAGACTATCTTGACTAAAACATCCTTTAAGACAGAAGCAAATTACAGCTTACTCTATTTCCTCTTTCATCTCTCAGCCTTTTAAGAAATACAAAAGCTGTTAACACTCTTCCCATGCTCCTGATAATACATCAGTACATCAGAATTTCCTCCCATCCTAAGACACTCAGCTATATAAGAAGCCTTTCCCACCCCCACCCCAAGCAGGGTGAAGATTCCTTTCTTTTTGTTCCCATGACACTCTCATCATCCCTCCATTAGGGCACTTACCACATTGTGTTGAAATGGTTTGTGTACGTCTGTCTCCCCCACAAGACTGTGAGTGTAAGAAGCCCCCTCTATTTTCTTCTTAAGAATCAGGGGAAAATATACCAAAGGAAAGATAAATACAGATAAAAGGAAGCTGCATAACATCTCTCCCTAATCTTTATCTGCCAGTGTTTCAATTGAGGCTTTTTTGATTGCAGGTAACAAAAACCTAATCTTGCTAGTTTAAGTGGAATAGAAAAGGACATTTATTGGCAGGATAGAAGGATATAGTTGTTCTTAAAATCCAAGGGAAAGGTGAAGAATCAACTCAAAGAATTTCGGGAGCCAGAAAAGTCTGGGATCTCAGTGGTAGACCTTTTGGGTAATTTTTTCACAATTTCCAGAACCTACAACAGTGTCTGGAACATAGTTAAACCTCAAAAAATATGTTTTGAATGAATGATCATTACTTGGGTATTTACTCATATTGGGGGATCCATATGTGTGTCTATAAAATAATGTAGAGAAACAATACAATTAATATAGAAGTTTAGACATTTATCTTTGGTGTCAGAAATATCTGTGTTCAGACTGGATGCAGTGGCTCACACATGTAATCTTAACACTTTGGGAAGCCGAGAAGGTAGGATTGCTTAAGACTAGGAGTTCAAGAGCAGCCTAACAAAAGTTAGATCCTGTCTCTACAAAAAATAGAAAAAAATTAACCAGGAGTGGCGGCATGTTCCTGTAGTCCCAACCACTTACTTGGGAGGTACAAGAGCATCACCTGAGCCCAGGAGTTTGAGGTTGCAGTGAGCTATGATGATGTTACTGCACTCTAGCCCCAGTGATAGAGTAAGACACTGTCTACCAAAAAAATAATTATTGTGTTCCTATGATTTGGTCTCTATGCTTAGGTCAAATCTATGGAAGCAGAACCTGAGAAGGGGCTTCTTGTTGAAGTGATCATACTATTCCCTCCTGGAGTAAAGAGAAATAAGTGAGAGAGGCAGGGTAAAGCAGAGTGAAAAGCTAGACAAAGATGTGGTGGTTCCTGGTGCCTCACTCTGGCCTCAGTTCAATGCCGTAATGAGCTCTGGAGTAAGGATTGCACCACCAGTGGAGTTAGTACTGTCTTCAAACAGGGGGCTGGCTTTGTTAGTCCCCACATCAGTTAGTCTTTGGTGGCAGGTGCCCCTGGGGGGTAGTTTTAACCTCTCAAGCATCCTCAGACAGAATGCTCCCATTGAAAGAATATAAATATGAACTCATAGTCATCAATGCCAGAAGAAAGAAAGGGTCCCACCCAGATGGGGAACCAAAAGTGTATACTATTGGCTCATAAGTAACTGTCATTAAAAATGACACTCCCTTCTGCAATTTATGACACTTAGAGGAACTGAGAAATTGAGAACTTAAATAAATCATCCAAGGTTTTCCAGCTCTAAGTAAAAAGTGTATCCCAACAACTACTCATGTATTCATAGAGAGTAACTACCAGTTATCGAGACATTAAGTAACTATGCACTAGGTGGTGGAATAAGCGTTTTACATGCAGGATCTCATTTACTGCTCATAACAAATCTATAGGGTAGGTAATTTTTTATTTCTTGGAGAGAAAAAATATTTATTTTATTTTTCAATTGACTTTTTGATATGCAATAATTATACATATTTGAGATATAATAATAAAATAATTTAGTGAAACACAGTACAATTAATGTGTAGTATATTAATGATGTTTTGATACCTATATGTAATAGGCAATGATCCAGTCAGGATAAGCAGGATATCCATCGATTTAAACATTTATCTTATATTTGTGCTGGGAACATTTTGAAATATGGGCTAAATTATTGTTAACTATAATCTCACTAATATACTATCAGGTGCTGAAATTTATCCCTTCTATCTAACTGTGTTTTTGTGACCTTTAACCAACTTCTCCTCCTCTTCCTCTCCCGGCTTTCTTTTCTGCCCTTTGGTAACAACCATTCTTCTCTCTACCTAAAAACAGAGTAGCGAGATCTACTTTTTTAGCTCTCACATGTGAGTGAGAACATGGGATAGCTGACTTTCTGTGACAGGGTAGGTAATATTATTATTCCTGGATTAAAATGAGGAAACAAATGCTCAGAGGAGCTACATAACCAGCCCCAAATCACACCACTGGCAGTCGTGTGGCTAGGATTTGAAATCAGGTATGTCAGACTTCAAAACCAGAGAGTCTCAACCACAGCTCTATAAAAACGTTATGAGATATTAATGTTCATTTTTCTCCCTACAGATTTTCCTTCCCTTCCCCCATTTTTCAGACAGGAAGAAGACTTTGAGCCCTGTCCTCATGAGACATTTGTAGTACAGTGGAAATCAGAAAAGAGGGGTTCTTTTCATGCTTTTCCCCTTGAAATCTAAGCCTTTAGGGAAAAGAAAGCTAAGAACACAGACAAAATGTATTAGCTTGAAGAAATGAGGAGATTCCATTTTGTTGTTTTGACAAAAAGACAGAGAGAGACAGAGAGTGAGAGCAGGAGAGAGAGGGAGGGAGAGGGAGAGAAAGCAGGTTTGTGAGAGCACCAGAGCCTTTTGGGTCCCTGAGCAGCAGAATCTGACTCTCACTTCCCAACAGCACTGCTGGGATAGATCACAAATCTTGGGGAAGAAAGGCTATGTGGTGCTTCCAGGCAGATGGGGCCATAAGGAGGCTCACAAAAGATTCTCATTCTCTAAGCATTACAAAGAAGTTATGAGAGGAAATGGAAGAATAGAAACCATGCAGACAGGGACAATGGCTGTATTGGTGGCAGCCTGTGTAGATGGATGACTGAGACCAGCCACTCTTTGGGTGCAAAAGACATGGATGTGACATGACCCTGGGAAGAACGAAAGTTAACTTTTTCTACAGTTCAGAGGGATAGAGAAGATACAGTCAAATAATCAAGTTAGGCCAGAAAAAAAAACAAAAGAAAGAAAGAAAAGAATATTTATTGTACACCTGAGTTTGAAGCTTGAAATATGTACCCATGACAAATGGGAAAATAATCAGCCTTAGGGAATGAGGCAATAGTGCTGTGGATTAAGGTGAGTGGAGAGAACTTTCTTTTACTGAAGTCAGTATTTCTGATCCTTTAAAAAAGATTTACAATTAATATGAGGGTATAAATGATTACGCTACAATGTTTGTATTTGTTAGGTAAATCCCTGGTTGTAGTTGTGTCTTGTACCCAGGAGGTGTGCCATGTACCCTTACATTGTGCCCATTAGGTGGGAACACACCAATCTCCCTTCCTCCTTCCCTCTCCCCCTTCTCCCTCCTCCCAACATTGCTAGTCATTAACAGACAAACTTTTATCTATTTATTGGGATTGCCCTACTCACTGTCCCTATGAATGAACGAAAGTGTAAATTGGGGCCTAAGTAAACTAAAGTTAGAACCCTGATAGGGCTACCATCTTGAGAAAATAGGACTAGAAACATTGTACCCGTCACTCCATGGACCCAAATTGAAGAATCAGTCACTCATCAGGGCTCTGGTTTGGAAAATTAAAAAAAAAAAAACTTGTTCATGAGAAACTGAGATCCCAAGTCTGTATCACATGGCATGCTGAAAATCAAATTCACACTACTGTGTAAGTAGAAATATCTAAAAGGATCAATTAACATTATAAACTTGTTCAGAACTGGTAAAACACCAAGGTTCCCTGCACACACAAATGCAAAATGACTCTGTAATAATATTACCATAACCTTAGGCTCCATGAGACTCCCATGGTATAAAAATCCCCACTGGGATTTAGCAATCATTCAAAAACTGGAAACCACAGGAAGAAATTAACCATGAGGAAGCATCAGCAGACACCACAAAACAGTAAAATTAGCAATTCCAGGAACTTCAGGTAACAGAACGACAATCTAGAAGAGATTATAAGTCTGTTTAAATTTTTTAAAGAAATGAAAGAAACAATAGAAGTAATCCTGAAAAGAATAAGATAATGTGAAAATAATAACAAGCAGACTTGAAGGAGAATCAAATAGAATGTCTTCCAATAAAAAGAAATATAGTCGCAGAAAAAAAGCCTCAATAAATGTATTTGCAGAGTAAATAAAGGTTAAAAGAGAATTGTTGAGGCATAAGATAGATCTGAGAATATTACCCAGAATAAAGGTCACAGAGAAGAGGTGGACGAGGTGAAAAAAAAAAAAGATGTGCAGAACAGAATGAGAGAAAACATCTAGAAGGAAAGAATAGGAAGAACGAGAAATAGACAATAAACAATTAAAATTTCCAAAATTCAGAAACAGTTTTGAACAGGATTAATAAAAATAAATCCACATCTGGATATATCAGGATGAAACTGAAAAATAACAAAAACAAGGAAAAATCTTAAAATCCACCAGAGATAAAAGACAATTAAATTACCTGCAAAGGAAAAAAGAGATTGATAGCCACGATAGATACTCAAAAGACTGGAATAGTCCCTTCAAAGTCCTGAAAAAGAATACTGTCAATCTAGACTCCTATACTCAGTTTAAATATCAAGAATGAAAGTAATAAAAAGATAGCTCTAGACAGAAAAGATGAAGAGAGTTTAATAATCCCCGGGATGCATTTCAGTAAGAGGATATTGAACATAAAATGAAGGAGTAGGGAGCCAGTAGTGTTATTGAGCAAACAAACTGGTGACATTTGTGGATAACTCTAAGAAAACATTTTTCTTAAAAGACAATAGGTAATATTGGAGGAGGGAGGAAAAGCAAGGTGGAAATAAGAAAGATAACAAAAACTAACTCAGAATAAAGCAATGACAGCACAAAGTTTCTAAGGTCTTGTGTTGCTTTGGAGAATATTAGAAATGGTGATTAACTACAGAGGTGAAGTGTGCATAGTAAAAACTTAAAGGAAATGCTAAAAGATTGGAAATGGAGTTCATAACTTCGAGAAAAGTGTGTGTGTGTGGGGAAGAATACCTAATAAATTTAATGAAAGCAGGAAATATAACCCATGTAAAAAAAATAAAAACAAAATTAGATAGTCTAAATAAATTCAAAGGTGCTAGCCGTCACAGTAAATGTAAATGGATCATTGCCATCAATTAATATAAAGGGATTCTTTAATTGGATAAAACATCTGAATATATCTATAGGGTACTTGTTAGAAATACATCCAAAAAATATTTTTTTTTTTTGACAGAATCTCACTCTGTCACCCTGGGGTTGAGTGCTGTGGAGTCATCATAGCTCACAGAAACCTCAGACTCCTGGGTTTAAGCAATCCACCTGCCTCAGCCTCCCAGAATGCTAGGATTATAGGCATGAGCCACCTTGCCTGGCTCCAAAAAGTAATTTTTGAAAGTACTATGGTGGAAGCAGATAATCCAGAAAAATGCTCACCAAAAGAAAGCTGAAAGAAAGCTGATGTCGAAATACATGTATTAGCATCAGATAAAATATTATTTAAGACAACGAGTGATAATAAGGAGTTTTAACCAATCAGCATATAAAGGGAAAATTCACCAGCATGTTCTAAAACTAACAACACAATTTCAAAACATAAAGGAAAGATGGTAAAATTACACAGATAATTTGACACATCTACAATCATAAAGGGAGATTTTATTAAACATCTTTCAGAAACTTATGGACCAAGGAAACAGGAAATAAGTAAGGGCACTGAAGTTTTGAACATCACAACTAATAAGCTTTGTCTAATGCAAATGTTGTGGAAAGAAAACTTAAAAATTAGCATATTATTCTTTTTAAGTGCACATGGAATATTTATTAATGTTTTCTAAGGCTGCAAATCAAGTCTCAATAAATATGAAATACTTAATATCATATAAACCACTCTTTGACAGTGCAATAAAACTGGAAAAGAAAGGCAGAAAGACAGTCAGATCCTCTCTTTACTACATTTGGAAATGGCAATAGTCTTAAACAATTCATATGCTAAAGAAAAAATGTAATGAAAATTAGAAAATATTTAGACATAAACAATAAAAACATAACCTATTAAAATATGTGCATTGTTGTCTGCTTTGTCAAAGATCAGTTGGCTGTAGGTAGATGGGTTTTATACCTGGGTTCTCCATTCTGTTCCATTCAGTCTACAGCTCTATTTTTGTACCAATTCCATGCTGTTTTGATTACTATAGCTTTGTAGCATAGCTAGAAGTATGGTAATGTGATGACTCTGACACTAGGAAAAAGAAGCCCTATTCAATAAATGGTGCTAGGACAATTGAATAGCCATATTTAGAAGAATGAAACAGAGTCTGTGTCTCTCACTACTCACAAAAATTAATTTAAGATGGATAAAAGACTTAAATGTAAAACAGGAAACCCTGAGAATTCTAGAGGAAAATGTAGGAAAAACTCTTCTAGATATTGGCTGAGGCAAAGAATTTATATCTAAGATCCCAATGGCAATTGCAGCAACAACAAAAATAAATAAGTGGGATTTGATTGAATTAAAAGCTTCTGCACAGCTAAGGAAATGATCAACAGTCTACAAAATATTCATAAACCATATCTCCGATAAAGGGCTGATATCTAGGATCTACAAAGAACTCAACCAAATCAGCAAAAAGCAAACAATCCCTTTAAACAGTGGGCAGAAAACATGAATGGAAGCTTTTCAAAAGAAGATAGACAAATGGCAAACAAACATGACAGCATGCTCATCAACAAAATGCAAATTGAGACTACAATGAGGTATCACCTTCCCCCTGTTAAAAGGGCTTTTATTAAAACGTCCAAAAACAATAGATGTTGACATGGATGCAAAGAGAAAGAAATGTTTATACACTGTTGGTGAGACTGCAAATTAGTACAACCTCTATGGAAAACAGTATGGAGATTCCTCAAGAAACTAAAAGTGGACCTATCATTTGATCCAGCAATCCCACTACTGGGTCCCTACCCAAAGAGAAAGAAGACTTTTCATCAAAAAGAAACCTGCACATTGTTTATTGCAGTACAATTCACAGTTGCAAAGATGTGGAATCAGTCCAAATGCCCATCAATTCAGGAGTGGATTAAATTTTTAAATGTGGGATGCATGTACCGTGGAGTACTACTCAACCATAAGTAGGGATGAATTAAGGCCTTTTACAACAATTCAAATGGAACTATAGAGACCATTATCCTAAGTGAAGTATCTCAAAATGAAAAAACAAACACCACATGTATTCTCTATTAAATTGGAACTAACTGATGGGCACACAGGTGCACAGAGAGAGGTATTAGTAAAAGTCACTGGAAATCAAGCAGGGGAAGAGGGCAGCAGGGGAGGACGGACAAAAAACTATCTAATGGATACAATAAACACTATTCAGGCGAAGGGCCTGAATTTATAGCTGTGATTCAAGCGTTACAAAAATGATCCATGGAATAAAAACATTCGTACCTCCTTGATATTCTGAAATACTGAAATAAAACCCATATGTGGATAGTGATTTTAAAAATTCATATAGAAGAGTAAAGGATCAAGTTCAGTGGAAATGGGTGAAAGGCAAGTTGAAATAGCAATGAGATTCTTTCATGCTTATCAGGATGGCAAAAATTTTGAAAGTCTGACAGTGACAAGTATCAGCAAGGATTTGAGACGACAGGACTCGCCCCCCCCCCAACCCCCAGCACTGCTGCTGGCGGGGCAAACAGCAGAGCAGTTCTGAAGAGGGGCCAAACACACAGATACCCTTTGACTCAGCAAATGATCTGAGGCATGTAGCTCAGCCTGGCCACCCCGCATTCGTGGCTGTGAAGCCAAAGGGTCCCAAACAGCTTTAAAAGTAAAAGAAATGACAAAGAAAAATATCAAAGTGAACAGAATGGAGAACCCAGGTATAAAACCCACATAGTAAAATCAGGTATTGTGAAAATTGTTCACGTGTGTGTGTGAGTGTTTCTCAGTGGCAATGTAAGTGTATTTTTTCTAAGGGTTAGGGCAAAAATAGAATTTGATAGATACTGCCCTAATGAAACTCTTACGCTTATACCCAAAGTGATAGAGAGGTAAGGGGGTTCATTGCAGTGTTTGTAACAGTGAAAACTAGTAAGTCTAGTTGTAAGTCTAAATGGTCCATTCACACTGTAGTAGAAAAGTTTTATTTATCCACTCAGTGGAAGGCTATCCTGTAGTTAAAGTAACCTACACCTGCATGTGTCAACATTAAGAAATCTCAAAATCATCACTTTGAAGCTATGGATACGAAGTAGCTCATAGCATTTCTCTAAATTTTATTTTATTTTTTTATTATTTTTATTTTTTATTCATTTATTTTTTTTATTAAATCATAGCTGTGTACATTAGTATGATCATGGGGCACCATACACTTGGTTCATAGACCGTTTGACACATTTTCATCACACTAGTTAACATAGCTTTCCTGGCATTTTCTTAGTTGTTTTGCTAAGACCTTTCCATTCCACATTTACTAGGATTCACATATACCCTTGTAAGATGCACCGCAGGTGTAATCCCATTAATCCCCCTCCCTCCACCTGCCTCCCCCTTCCCTCCCCTCCCTTTCCCCCTTCTCCCTATTCTTAGGTTGTAACTGGGTTATAGCTTTCATGTGAAGGTCCTACATTAGTTTCATAATAAGGGTGAGTACATTGGATACTTTTTCTTCCATTCTTGAGACACTTTACTAAGAAGAATATGTTCCAGCTCCATCCATGTAAACATGAAAGAGGGAAAGTCTCCATCTTTTTTTAAGGCTGCATAATATTCCATGGTGTGCATTTCTCTAAATTTTAAAGACGTGTATATGGAGTAAGAATCTTGGAACATTCACAGGAAAGATCCATACTAACTTCAGGGTTGAACTGACATCTGAGGAGGAGGTCAGAAGGAGACTCAGAAGGAAGGTGTAGATGGGTGTGGGGGTGACTTTTGCTTTCCCTGTAACATTCTACCTGTAAACCAAGCTGCAGCAGGCAAGGAAAAAATGTGAACTGTACAATTTGGGTGCAGCGTACATAGATGATTGCTACTGTATATTTGAAATCACAAGTAAAAATTTAAAAAACTAAGTGATCACAGTTGAAATACTCAGGGTATCCCCAATCTAGCAGAGGCTCCATACAATAGCCGGATGGCCCATATGGACTTGACTGTTTGGAAGGGAACACTTACTGGTATGTATGCCTGTGGCCAGGGAGACAGATTAAATTTATATCACACACTCCGACGAAATCAATAGAGATAATTTCCTGATTCAAACCCATAGATGTGCACAGAATCATCCAGATCCACAGAGAACTATACCCACAGAGGGGGAGCTCGCAGGGGTGATTTAGGGCTTGGATTATTCAGTGTCTGTCTCATGTCCTTGTCACTTTGGACTTCAACTGGGGCGTGGTGGGGAAACATGAATTCTGCTGCTGGACTGGCCTCAGCTCAGATGCTCTGACAATAAAGGCCTGTGATGAATGATAATTGCGTTGTCTCTACATAACTGTATGGAAATCTGTTTATAGATTTGGATTACAAATTCTGGAAGCTTTATATGTTTAATGATTTTTTTCTTTTCACTAGCCTTAAAGGGCTCTGTACTATTTTAACCATGACTCTGCTGAAATTCTGGGCATTGCTGAATTCACTCCTACTCTGCCCCGTGGAATTAACTTTTGTGATGAAAAAAAAAAAAAAACTTGACATGCCACATCTCCTACCCCCAAGTTGCTCATGGGATTCAGAAAACAGGTGAAAAAAGGAAAAGATAGGCATTTGGAGAAGATTTCCCCAAATGAGCCTCTTTCTTCTTTAGGCTTCGAGGAGCCCAGTAATTCCAAACATCATAATTGAAACCCCTGTCGGTGAGAGGGTGGTGCGTTTGGGTCTCCTCTATGCTTCTTGGAGACTGAAGCAAATGGTCATGAAGTTCAGTCCTAACAGGATTAAAAAACACAGCAGCAGGTAGAAGTCTACAAAACCAAAAGATGTTGAGTGACATACACATTAGAGAAGGAAAACTGAATTAGCAGTGACATTTTTTGGCCTGAGGCCTTTTTTTTTTTTTTTTTTTGGACTGTGGAAATAAAGACAAACTTTGATCTATTCTACTCAGAACCTGACAAAACATCAAGGCCAGAATATTGCCTCTAATCTTATTAGTTATTTCCAGACCGTATCCCTTCGGCTCCTCTGTTCCGGGAGGACAAGGCAGCGTGCATCCTGAATGGACATTTTATGCTTCTATTACAACAACCCCAGAAGGGAAGTCATGCTGGGCACTCCTAAGGGGTCCCATGATTGTCATAGGAGGCAGTCACTGGGCTGGCCAGGGCTCTGTTTGAGTCATGCGATTTAAGAGTTCACCTTCAGTGTGGAAAGCTACAACCAGCCAAAGTAAAAAGTAAAAGAGGGCCGAGAAATTGCAGTCCAGTGAATACAGAATTATAAAAGCGGCACCCAGCAAAACCTTTCCTGTCCTTATATGAAAGACTTTGTTATTTTCTTGGGGAAAAAAATAACGAAATGGGACCCACCATTAGACACAATCCAAAAGTTTCTTTTATGTTTTGAAGATAGAGAAATTAGGCAGCAAGCATTCAAGCAAGAAAAGAGTTCTCTTCAAAAACAAACACAAGCACAGAAGGAAAACAAAGCAAAAGATATATTTAAAAAAGGATCCAGCAGGCTCTGATCTTTCTGCTTCAGCGATAAACACCATAACAGACTAGAGCGATGCCTATACGACTTGCAGAAAAGAAGATTGTCACTCAATATGCATCCAAGTTGGTATTCGGGTCTGGAGAAAATAGAAAAGCATGCCTGAGAGTCTCTGGGCAGAAGGAACAGATAGCAAAGATCTCCAAGTGAAAAGACCTCGGCGTGGAGAATTTTTAGCCTTCAGTGAGAGTCTGAAATTCTTTTCTACAGGTTTTAAATTAAGGAATGATATGGTTCAATGGGTATTTAAAAACATACTCCTCTAGCTTGCTGGAACAGACTAGAAGGCTGAGAGTGAGAGTGGGTATATGAATGAGGTGACTTTTGCATACACCAGGTAAGAAATGGTTGTGGGGGGGAAGCAGCAGGTCGATTTGAGATCTCTTTTCTAGGATCACCTAACAGGACTTGGAGATAAATTGCCTTGGGGGTGGGTGGGGAAGGGGAGGACTCAGAGAAGGCTTTAGGGTTCTGGCATGAGCACTGGGAGGGTGCAAATTACAGGAATCACAGCGACTGGCAGAGGCACCTATTTAAGGTTGAAAATTAATGCATTGGTTTTGAAGCTCTTCAGTTTGAGAGACTGAAACTTCTAAAGAGTGAGTCCAAGGAAGTAATTGGATATGCAAGTCCGGAGTCAGGAAAGGTGTCCTCAGCCCCACACTTGTCTATGCATCCCCTACTGACCCCTCGTCATTCTCCCAAACCTTTCCATCCACACTCTGCAGCTCCTCTGCCTGTCCTCAACCACCTGCGCCCCCAACATGACTTGCCCCTTGGTCTTCCTCATTCTACAAAATGGTGTGTCCACATTAAACTCTGTATCCTCCCCCCCCCAAAAAAAACTTTCTTTCTCCAAAATTCTTCTCATTTCAAGTAATGGCACCTCCAGCCTTTCCATTGTTGAAGTCCAATACCTTGATGTTGGTCGGGTGTGGTGGCTCGCACCTGTAATCCTAGCACTCTGGGAGGCCAAGGTGGGTGGATTGCTTGAGCTCATAGGTTCAAGACCAGCCTGAGCAAGAGCAAGACATTATTCCTAAAAATAGCTGGGCATTGTGGCAGACACCTACAGTCCCAGCTACTTGGGAGGCGGAGGCAAGAGAATTGCTTTGAGCCTGATGCCACAGCACTCTACTGAGGGCGACAAAGGGAGACTCTGTCTCAAACAAACAAACAAAACAAAATAACCTTGATATTATCACTGTCTCCTGTTTTTCTCTAACACCCCAGCTCTCCAGAAATAGAGTGGCTTTCCATACAGCTCATAGTAGAAACCAAAGATCTTATAATAACCCATGAAGTCCTGGAGCCTCTGGCCTTATCTCTTGCTATCCTCTCCCCCCCTCACTCACTTTGTTCCTACTACATTGGCCTCCTTGCTTTTACTCAAAGATTCCAACACCCTGTCACCACAGGGCTTTTGCATTAGCTCTTCCTTCTGTCTGAAACATTTTCCCTCCTCTTACCCACAGGGTTTCTTTATCTCCTCCTTGCCCATCAAATCAGTGAGCCATGCCCCAATCAAAGGTAAAGCAACATCTTTCCCCTAATTATCACCATCTGGCACATTTTCTGTATTTATTTTTTTTAACTTGTTTGTGTCTCCATTCTAGAAAGCAAGTCTCCTGAGATCACTATCTTTGTTCTGTTCACTGATGTGTCCCCACAGTCTAGAATAGTGCCCAGCTGTGGCAGGTGCCCCATGAATATTGTTGCTGTTGCTGGTGACTAGGAGTCAAAAAATCCGAAATTTAGTCTCAATTATAGCCTCAGGCATGTGACCTCCCTGAGATTCATCTTTGTTTATGTAGTGGGGACATGAATATCTGCCCTTCCTGCGTCCTGGAGTTGTGATGAAGATCAGATAAGTTACTGTCCCCCACAGCGTAACTGTTAGACAGCATAAATTTGACCTCATCATAGGCCATGATTGATTTCAGGCCAAAAATGCAAAGCAGGATATGTGGAACTCAATAAATGGATGTTTGATATTTTTCTATATAATTCCCATGGGGAGAAATGCAGTGTGGGGTGGGATGAGGACCCTAAAAACTAGTATATTCTCATAGGGCATTCCCTGGTGAGTTCTGATTTTAAAATGATCAGTGCATAAAAGAAGAAAAGAAGGGCACAAAACCACAAGTGAATATAAAAGAGTGATAAACATGGACAGGAATGGTTTGAGGGGAGCTGTGGCAAAGAAGAAAACAGCTAAGGCTTGCAAAAATGTTAAGGACCAGAAGAATTGATTAGGGACACATTTGAAGTGAGAAGATAAATTACAGAATTGTGCCAACACATGACAGAATAAAAGCTGAACTTGAATTTTAGTTTGTTTCCGACAAAGAAAATGGTCTTCAGATTTGAATTGAAAACCCCTTAAAAATATAACTTAAAAGAAAAGTTAGGAAAACTGGCAGAATTCCTCTTTGTTGGGTAAGAGCGAGAGCCCGGACCCAATGTCACTGCTAACTGAAACCTCTCCTTCATTTGCTGATCTTTTTCTTCTCCCCTAAGCTCAGCACCCAGGTTACCCATCTAGTTCTGGGTGTATTCCCATCGAGTTCTCAGCTCTGTCTGATGAAAGAGATGATTAAGGAGCCACATCAGGTGAGAACTTGTCCAAAAGAATACTCTTCTGTAAAGGAGTCTCTCCTCTGTGACAAGACCAGAAGAGGTGTGAGTGGTGGTGCACATATATGTTGGCTCTGTGTGTGTGTGTGTGTGTGTGTGTGCCCAAGGGTATTTCTATACAAGAGAAGTCAAGTAAGCCTCCTCTGATGATGATAACCTAGGTTTTATTGTCACCAAGCATCTCCTCCACCAGAAAGTACAAGAGTTTGGGAGCCCCAGGGTTACTGTTCTCCTGGTGCTAAGAAACACAACATACACATACTTTTAGATTTTCCACCTTCCTTCTGAATATTCCAAGAACAGTTGTTAAGACCTTTCCTTCTCTTCTCTTTTCCTTCTCTTCTGACCTTTCCAAAACATTCCTGAAATGCACAAAACCCTGGGAAGGTTATTGGAGAGATGCGAGATGCCCCAAATAATAATTGCTGACCTCATTCAACCCAGTAAAGCATCATTGTGCTTGGATAGCAATATCAACCATCACATGTGATAGTTCTGGGCTAATGCAATACAGCAAATTTAGCCTCTGAACACCTCCTGCCCTATTCTTTATGAGACCACTGGTGGAAAATATTTTTCAAATTTTGATTACTTGAATGTGATTTACTGGAACTTGAGAATGGCTCATACTCATATTAACGTGCTTATAAATAATTCACTCTTTGAAATTCTTCTTGAACCCTCTTATCCTTCCTCCCACTGACCTTTAGCCTACGCTTCTTGGCCTCTCTTTTTCACAGGCCAAACTCGTTTTTTACCCATTGTCTCACTGGTTGAACAGCTTTGTTGGTTGCCTTCTGGACTGGTCACTGGGTTTGTTAGGTAATTGCCCCAGAGAAAGCCCCTCCCCCAGAAAAGCCCCTTCCTACTTTCTACAGACCAAGATTAGCTGTCTCACTCTTAAAGTTACAGCTACCCGTTGAAAATTTCAAACTTTTGGCCTGCCCCTAACAGTTCTTCGGCCAGAGCAGTAACTCCTTATTGGCAATTCTACCATCCCGTCGACATTCTAAGACTTCCCCTAACCGAACCTGTATAGCTCTCTCGCGCACGCGCTGGCTCTCTCTCTCTCCTCTCCTCTCCCCTCCTCTCTCTGTCTCTCTCAGTCTCTCCTCTCTCTCTCCCCCTCTCTCTTTCCTCTCTCTCTCTTTTCTCCCCCCCCCTCTCTTCTTTTCTATTCTCCTTGGTGCTACTCTGCAGCATCCCTCCCTCACCAATAAAAACCTTTTGCACAAGCCTTGGTGGTCTGTGAGATCTCTGCCAGTCGAGTGCCCACCCCCCCTTTCAGGGTTTCTGTGTGGTCACCTGATCATTGGGATTCAACTCTGTCCCCCAAGAAATACCCATTTTCCCAGTTCATACAAATGGGCTCCCATTTTAATTTCTATTCTTTGCTCTTATTCTTACAAATTGTGTGTTTCCCTTCCATCTCTCGTGGGGGAGTACCATCCCTACTCCATCCGGGGGCTGGAAACTGCCTCCCACAAGGACACTTCTCAGACACTGCCTCTCGGTCTGTCTGGGTCTCTGAGCACTGTCCCTTTGGGCCCAACCCCGAACCCCACATCCAGAGCAGCTGTCATTCTCCAGAGCAGCCTTTGTGCCAGGCAAATCATCACCACAGGAGGACCACCCCTGGAAGACCAAACCTTGTTGAGGTGAGCTCCCCCCACCCCACCTTGCTTTCCATGACTTTTCCTTCCTAAAGGGAGAATCTAGTCTAAATCCTGGGTGGTTGCCCCACCTACTCAATCTTATGAGTTCTCTATCCTTCTTGACTCGTTTTGAGCTATAATAGTTCTAAAATCAATGGAAATAAGATTTCTAAACAACTTTCCACAACCATTTGACTTCTTGAGGGGCAGGTCCTGAGTCTCTTTCATCGTTGTATCCAGGAACGGCAAGCAGACACAATGCTTCTAGAAAGAAAATTCATGAGAGTAGAAAAAGATACTGACCTTTGTTTCCCAAAAAACAGGCAAATTCCAAGAAGCTGAAGAGAGTTAAGTGATGAAATTGTAACTGAATCCTTGCATTTTTGCTTTGTGAGCACTTGGAACAAATGACAAGGTCACCAAATGACTCATATGAACTTGACCTAATTCCATGACTCCGAGGCCTTGTATCTCAGTTTTTAAACTATGTGACGTATCTTTCTATATTGTGGCAAAATATACATAACATAAAATTTACCATTTTAATTATTTTTAAGGATATTTCTGTGGCAGTAAGTATATTCACACTATTGTGCTACCACTGCCAGCATCCATCTCTGGAACTTTTTCATCCTCCCAAATCAGAAATTCTCCTAGCTCCCTCTTCCCCCAGCCCACAACCACCGCCATTCTACTTGCTATCTCCATAAATCTGACTATTCTAGAGACCCCATATATGAGGAATCACATAACATTTTTGTCCTTTTGTGGCTGACTTGTTTCACTTAGCATAACGTCCTTCAAGTTCACCTGTGTTGTAGCATGTATCAGAATCTCCTTCCTTTCTAAGGCTGAATCACACATGTTTCTCAATGTTAACAAGACACTTTCTCCTGCTATCCTGTGGCTAAACTGTAGGATTTCAAAATGAAGGATGGGATACTGAGACATCACTGAATTCATGCTGTCTGGAGGCTGTCTCAGGGAGTTCCACAATACTCTCACTCAGGCTCTGCCCTGGACACCATTTCTAACAATGACTTAAGTGAGGACACAGGAGGGCTGCCAAGCTAATAACTTGTGAATGACACAGAATTGGGCCTAATAGCTCTCCTGTTGAATGATGAATACAGATTCAAAATATGTAGCTGTACTAAAATGATATACTGAAACCAAGGAGATGAAATTTAACAGCGGTAAATGTAATATACTAAAATTAGGCTAAAGTACCCAGGCGCACACATGCACACATACATACTGCAGAGGCCCAGGATGGAGTAAAACTGCCTGAGAGCATCACAACCAAGAGTTGTGGGTTTTAATTGACCACAAGCCCAGTCTGAGTCAACAGTGGGTTTTGGTTGCCAAAAAAACAACTAATGTGATACAGAGGGGCATTAATAGAAGCACAGTGTTCAGAGTGAGTCAGGAAATAGCTCCTCTGCAGGCCTTGATGGGTAGGCCGCACCTGGAATGTTGTACTCAACTCAGTACTGCAGCAATTTATGAGGGATATCAAGAAGCTGGAGGGCATTTGGCAGAGGGTGAATGATCTGGAAAATGTGCCATATGGGGAGCAGGAAGCAAATAGGAAATAGAGCAAGGGGAAAGAGAGGACTTTGCAGGGGCAACACGGGGAGCAATTTTGCAATTCAGAAGGCCCACTTTTAGGTGGGGTTAGGAAACGGAATTGTAACTCGTAGGTGGATGTTCTGGGAAGGGTCATTTCTACTTCAAAAAATAAACATCTTCCTTATGGTTGGACCTGCCAAATAAGGGAATGGGCTGCTTCAGGCCCAGCTTCCCCATCATTGGAGGAAATTAATCAGTTGTTTTAGAACTGTGGGTCTGGGGGGAAGTTTTGCCTCCAGGAGATATTTGCCAACATCTTCAGACAGTATTGATCATCACAGCTGGGGAAGGGGAGGTTGCTACTGGCTTCTAGTGTCTTGAGGGCAGGGCTGCTGCTGAACATGGTGCAATGCACAGGGCACCCCTGGAATAAAGAATGGTCCAACTCGAAATGTCAGCAGGGCTGAGCTTGAGAAACCTGCTTTAGGAGGAAGCCTGACACTGCAGTGTTTTAGAGCAGAGGACCAAGTCTGCTGGATCTGGCCTGAAGATTTTTTTTTTTTTTTTATGTCACTTACCAACATTTAGGAATCCTGAGATTTAACATAAGATCTGGATTTCCAGCTTCTCTTCTAAAAACATGTCCCCATATTTGGCAATACCAGGCCCTTCTTCCTGCATGGCAATAATTGCCTGGAGCTGAGTAGCTAGTGTTCTTTTTAGACAAATCAAGAGGTGTCCCGTTCACCACAGTCTTCATTTGATTACCTGTTTGATGCCACTGGTATTTGAATTTGCAACCCATGGTTGCAAATTCAATCCAGTGGTTCTCAACTTTGCCTGTGCATTCAAATCACCTGGGGAGCATCCAGAAATCCCAGTGCTAAGCTTACACCTCCAACCAATTATATCACACCCTTGGGGGTGGGATTCAGGCATCAGTGTTTTTTATTGCTCTCCAAAATGGTTCCAAGTTGCACTCAAAATTAAGAACTGAAGCTGTAGAAAATGGAACTAAAACCTTTCAGAAGACATTCTAAGGCAAGCAAACTCATCCCCAGTAGACAGAACTATCGAATAGTCAAAGAATTTTAAGCAACTGAATGAGTTACTTGGAAGTGAGCTCCAAACATTTGAATATTTGACTTTGGAATATTTAAAAGTGAGAGAGATGGAACCAAAGCATCGGTTCATTACTCAGAATATAGATGACAGTCACATGGGGAGTGTCCCCCAGGTATTAACCTGGAAGATTATAATCCAGTAACATCCAGTGGGGGCTAAGCAGGTATAATTTGAAACCCCCCAGCTGATGCTGAAAAGCACCTCTACGGAAGAACCACTGGTGACACAGATGACCTACCAGTCCCCAACCTCAACCTTGACAGTGAGTCAGTTCCTTAAAAAAAAAATGCCTACATAAATCTTCCAAAACACACCGAAATAGAAACAGAAACAACATGACTGCCATGGGCTGGGGAAGATTTTAACAAACACAAAGATGAGGTTAAACTTGAAGCTGCAAGAATCTCTGATTTGGTCTAACACCGAGGCCTAAAGCATTCAAAGAAAGAATTGTTTTCTAGGTTCTATCTCTTTTTCTGACATTCTTGGCATCTGATGTTTGCTTAAGTAACCTCTTAGAAAGCAGCTTAGGTACGTGAGAAGGTTCTTAGCTCCAAGAACAGATAACTGATGCTGCTTGATTTAAGCTGAAAAGAATTCTGTTAAATGGATATCGGGAGAGTGTAAGAAAGTTTTAAAATGCGGTTGCTTTAATAAAGTCTGATACATCAACATAGTCACTTCCTTTCCAGCCATTAGAGACTACCAAACAGATTAAAATGTATTGTTGTGTAAAAATGTCCACAATACAGGGCTTGGTGAGAAAATTAGGTCATATGATTGAATGTAAGTTATGATCATAGCATATATTTATATTAATAGTTATAGATAAAATCCGGAAAAAAACCGAACCTCAACCTAAACGTCACACCTCATTAACAAATGTAACTTACACGGATCGAAGTCTTAAATGTTAAATATAAACCTATAAAACCTTTAGAAAAAAAAGAAAAATCTTAAAGGTCGAGTTTTTAGACTTGACAGATTGATAAATTTGACCTCATCAAAATTGAAAACTTTTACTCTGCAAAAGACCCTTTGTAATAAAAGTAAAGACAAGCTGCAAATTGAAGAAAATACTTGCAGACCACATATTCAACAAAGGTCTAGTAGATCATGTCACCAGCCACTTTTCACCTGAACAGCCATTCCCTGCAGGGCGCTGCCGGTCAGGCCCTGACAAGGCGGGATGAGCGTCTGTGCGGACATCTAGAGATTGCTCATTCACTTCCAAGGCTACTGTCATAGATACATTGGGGAACTGGGCTCCATGGTGCCAGGCAAGGACCCAGGGCACTCTGTGCACCTAGTGACGTGATGACTAACTATAAATTTAAGGCTTTGAAGACATAACCAAGTTAAGGTAGGAAGATAGTGTGTAATCTATGAGGAGGAACCTGTTTAACATATACTATGATGAGTAATAACATTGCTAATGTTCACTTTTACTCTGAGAATAAAACGTAGCAAAGGGAAAGGGGGCAGAACAGCTTTTTGGAGAGAGATCCTCGCTGCTCTCTGGAAGTGCTGGCTTTTCTCTAAAGTGATACTCTTGATGTCTCATCTGCTTTTCTGTTGATTGGCTTGGATGCCAGGCAGCTGGACTCCTTGGTCCGGCAACACCAGACTATATAAGAACTCTTGGTACTCGACAATTTTAAAAGATTGGATTAAAAAATTGGCAAAGGACGTGAACAGAATTTCAACAATGAGGACACGCATTTGAAAAATGAGCACATGAGAAGGTGTTCAACGTCATTAGCCATGAGAGAAATGCTAAAACCACAATAAGGTATCCTTACACATCTATCAGAGCGGCTAAAATAAAAAACAGTGACAACATCAAATGCTGCTGAGGATACAGAGAAACTGAATCACTCATTTATTGTAAAGTGATACAGCTATTCTGGAAAACAATTTAGCTGTTTCTTATAAGATAAGCAATTTGATTCAGCAATTAAGTGAGCTCTCAGGCATTTATTTACCCAGAGAAATGAAAACTTATGTCCAGACAAAAACCTGTACACAAATGTTCATGGAAATTTTATTTCTAAAAGGGAAACATCGTAAACAACCCAAACGTCCTTTGATGGGGGAATGAGTATAGAAGTTCTAATACACCCATGCCTGTGGAATACTACTCAGCAATAGACAGCAATGAACTATTGATACATGAACGATTTGGGATGGCTCTCCAGGGAATAATGCTAAATGGGAAAAAAGTAGCCAACTCAAAAAAAGATCACATGCCCTATTGATTCCATTTATGGAACACTCATGAAAAGAGGGAATTTGAGAAATGGAGAACAGATTAGAGGTTAGGAAGTAGGAAGAGGTTAGAGGTATGGAAGTAGGGCAGGAAAGTGGTGGGTGAGGTTACTAAAAAGCGTCACTCGTGATGATAGAATTGCTCTGTGTCCCTAATCATCAGAGAAACAGAACAATATCTACCTAGAAAAATAAATCATTTTACCACAAGGACATATGCACTAGAATGTTTATTGCAACTCAATCCACAATCTCCTAGATGTGGAATCAACCCAAGTGCCCATCAACCCATGAATGGATCAACAAACTGTGTTCCACGTATACCCTGGAGTACGATTCAGCCATCAGAAAAGATGGAGAATTTACACCTTTTGTGTTAAGCAGGATGGAGTTGAAACGCATTGTTCTTAGTAAAGTATCACAAGAATGGGGGCGGGGGGAGTACCCAATGTACTCAATACTAATATGAAACCCTATGTAATCAACTCCAGGCCCACAAGAAAGAAAAACACAAATATTGTCTAGCAAGGGTGAGGGAAGGGAAGAGGCAGGAGGAGAGAGAGTGATTGGTGGGATCTCGCCTAACGTGCACAATGTGAGGGTGTTTAGCACACAACTTGAACTTTACCTTAGAAATGAAAACAATGCAACCTAAATATTTGTATCCTCATGTTAATCTGAAATTTAAAAAAATTAAGAAAAAAATCATTGTTCTCTTATCTTGACTGTGGTGGTCGATACATGAAGATATAATGAAATTATACAGAACTAAATGCAAACACAAAAGGGAACAATTAAAAGTAGGGGAATCTGAATAAGATCCGCAGATTATATTAATGTCCGTTTCCTGGTTGGGATACACTATAGGCATTTTGCAAGATGTCACTATTGGGGTAAACTGGGTAAAGGGTCCATGGACTTTCTTTGTGTTGTGCTTTGCAACTGCATGTGAACCTACAAATACCTCAAAATCAAAAGTTAAAAAAATTTAAAAATGCATTGTCACGTAAACATGTCCATAAAATAGGGTTTGGTGGAGGAAACAAAATATAAGATATGATATGGTCTATTTTGTAATTTTGTGTATTTATATTAATAGTTATATATAAAATCTGGACTGTTTTATATGCCAAATTGATAACAGTGAATTTTTCTGGTGGAGGGATTTGGGGTTACTTAATTGTACATTTCTTTTGTTTCTGTGTGTGTTCTAATTTTTCTACTACGCACATGGATTAGTGGAGTAGCAATAAGTAAGCATTTTTATTTATTTATTGTTTTAAGTAAGTATTTTTAAAGCGAGAATAAAATGCTCTTGAGTAATTCGTAGAAACACTGTGATGTCTGGAGAAAGGGAAAAGTAGGGAAGGCCTGAGAGAGACTAAGCAGCAGGAACTTCCTGCCAGGTTCCCTCACCAAGGCTCTAGGTGGGATCACGCTGCCACAGCCCCAAGGCATGGACACAGCTTGCCTGTCAGCATCACTGGCAACGGTCTCCGGATGCCCTGGTTCCTCCTGGTTTGAATCTTACTGCAGCTGTCACTGCCACACACACACACACACACACACACACACACACACACACACACACACACACTCTTTGCTTCCTTTTGTCTTTTGCTCCTGACTCAAAGCCTGGCGCAGGTGCACAGACAATTCCTAACATTTCCACAGCTTGGAGGAAGAGCAAAATTGAAGGCCAACCTACTGTATGCCTAAACATTTAGAAGTTATAAACCGAACCCAGAAAACTGCTAACATTAAATAAAAATATATGCTATACTCTAACCCTGATGAATATGCCTACAGAACATGTCGAAAAGCCAAGTTCAAAAGCCAAGTACAGGGAGAGCTGGCCCTGGCCTGTGGCTCAACCTCTCGACTGCTAGTCCACTGCAGGTTGCCTTGTACACAAGCATGTAAAAGTCCAGGAACCATCTTTACACTCCCCCATGCCTATAGACAGTCACTTCCTGGCCACTCTCTGAGCCTCAGGGTGGGCATGCTAGAAGTGCAGCCCACCCTCGGGAGGACGGGGCTGAGGGAGAGATGGGCAGGCTTGCCCCCTTCCTCTCTTCTCCCCTTCTCTATACCCCAAGCTTAGGCTGATGGTGGGATGCTTTTAGGGATTATTAATAAAGGAACGGTTTTTCGGTTTTGCAGGTAGGTCGTAAGAGATAAGAGGCCTTTCCAGGGCTAGTGCGTTTTGGAGCAGGTCGGCGTGGGGGCTTTTGAGTGGAGTACTTGGGAAGCAGGTGGAATAATCCAGGTGCTTCTGGGGGGAGTGGAGATATCGAGCTGCTTAAAGGTAACTCGCAGGTGAAAGTTTCCCAAACTGCCTTCCCATCAGAATCGTCTGGTGCATGTTATAGAAATATAGCGTTTGAGCCTCGCTCCAGATCTACCAAGTTAGAATCTCCCAGGGAGATTTATTGGTCAATAGATAGTGGCCTGATTGAGAGGAAAAAGGATCCAAAATCATATTTGAGCTGATTTCTGGGTCCAGTTAAAATATAAAAGGAGGCATATAAGCTCTCCCTAGACATAAAAGAAAGAACTGGGCTAGGACAATGTTTCTCCAAGTGTGGGTGTTTATGAGTACCAAGATAATATCAAGTGTCATATAGCCAGCAACTCAAAAAAAAAAAAAGGTATTCTCTTATAAACATCTTTCAGTCCTCCGATTTTGTCAAGAAGTATCAGTCTGGTACCTCTCTTGCTTGTGACTCTTTTAAACAGACACAGTTAAGTCTCAAAATCAGTCTCTAGCAGACAGAAGTATCTTAAGAAAGAAGTAACACTGTTTCATCTCTATTGAATATGTTTTTTAAAATGTATTATTGTAATGAACACACAATACATACTTATGGGGTACAGTGTGATATTTTGATACATGTATACATTGTGTAAAACTCCAATCAGGGTATTTAGCATGTTGGCTAAATACATGGATTTATCCTTTATTTGTGGTAAGAAGATTCCAAATCTCTTCTAGCTATTTTTGCAATAAGCAACAATATTGTTAACAATACTCATCGCTTTGTGCAATAGAACACCAGAAGTTATCCCTTCTATTTACCTGTCACCTTGCGCCCTTTGACCAGTCTCTCCCTCAACCTCTCTACTGCTTTGTCCCTTCAGCCTCTGGTAACCACTATTCTACTCTCTGCTTCTGTAAGAGCGACTTCTTTAAATTCTGCATATGAGTGAGATCACATGGTATTTGTCTTTCTGTGCCTGGCTTATTTTGCATAACAGTGTCCTCCAGGTTCATCAGCATTGTTACAGATAACGAGATTTCATTTTTTTTTATGGCAGAATAGTATTCCATTGTGTATATACATGGGTCACTGCAAAAGTTTTGAGACAGACTGTGTTATGCTCCATTATTTCACTTCCAAGAAGTGAACAGCGTTCTTTCTGATCCATCCATGCAAGTTTCAACTTGCTCGGCTTACCAGTGACGCTGAGAGGGCTTCATTGGTTTCTGTCTACGCAGATTTTATGTTTCTTGATTTTTGTGTATTTGGAAATTTTTGTAATAACCCACATATACCATGTTTTCTTTATCCACTCATTCATTGATGGACACTTAGGTCGATGCCATATCTTGGCTATTGTGAATAGTACCGTGCTCATAGATTGGAAGAATTAATAATTGTTAAATTGTCCTTGTGACTCAAAATGATGTACAGATTCAATGCAACCCCTATCAAAACATCAATGAAATTCTTCACAGAGACAGAAAGAAAGTCTTAAAATTTGTATGTAACAACAACAACAAAAAAGACCTCAAATTGTCAAAGCTATCTTGAGCAAAAAGAACAAAACTGAGGCATTGCACTTAAATTATACTACAAAGTGATAGTAACCAAGACAGCATGAAAAGAGACACATAAACCAATGTAACAGAATAGAGAACAAAGAAATAAATGCACATTTATAGACAAAGGCACCAAGAACACACAAAGGGGAAAAAAGTCTCCTCAATAGATGGTGCTGGGAAAACTGGACATCACCTGAAGAAGAATGTGTCTAGACCCCTGCCTTTTACTATCCACAAAAATCAACTAAAAATGAATTAAAGACTTCAACATGAGGCCCAAGATGATAAAATACCAAAGCCTTGGGGAAACACAGCATGACTGGCCTGAGAAAAGATGTTTTGGAAAAGCTACAAGCAACCAAAGCAAAAACAGGCAAATGAGATTACATCAAACTAAGGAGGAACTCAGACAACTGAGTGGCAAAATAACAATAGTATTAGTAATAATAATCATCTGACTTAAAACTGGATAAAATATTTGGATAGACGTTTCTTTAAAGAAGACATATGAAAATGACAAACAGGCATATGAAAAAATGCTCCACCTCCCTAATCAGGAGGAAAATGCAAATCAAAACCACAATGAAATATCGTCTCACACCCATGAGAATAGCTATTATCAAAAAAGACAAACAATAAGAAGTGCTGGTGTGGATATGGGGAAAGACAGTGTTGGTGGAAGTATAAACTGGTATAGCTATTATGGAAAACAGTTGGGAAGTTCCTTATAAAATCAAAAGTAGAAGTGCTGGATGATCCCACAATCCCATTACTGGATAGATAGCCAAAGGAAATACGTTGAAGATGTTGTTAAGGTTACTTCCAATTTTGGGAAATGAGACTGCTTTGGCATTTAGAGTAATGGTCAGTCTTGCTTTTTAAAAATAATAAATATGTATTTTTTAGAAATGTTACAGAAATAATCATCTTATTGGAACATGGGTAGGGTAGACATCACGAAAATGAAATGGGGATGACTGAAGTTTGGGAAACACTGCCCCGGAATGTTCCCTATTTCCTGCTTTCTCTCTCGGGCATCTGAGTGTGATGGAAAGGGCGCAGAAAAAGAAAGACACCCAATAAATAAGAGCCACATTTTCCCCCTTCTCTTTTGTTCTTTTCCTCTTAGAAGAGAGGGATTCTAGACATTGATAGACCACCTCCTTTAGTATGTTAATATGTTATCTGAAATGAGCTATAGTCCTAGCCGCTCACAATGTCTTTGGATAGGGGGTGAGGAGGTTGGGAGTCAGAGATAGGGCTGTTGGACGGATTAGAGAAGAGGCAATCACTGATGAAAATAAAGAAGCATTTTCAAGGTCTGCAGCTAAGCCTCAAGCCATCACCGTGTGAGCAGGGAGGTGCTAGAAAGTTGTTTGTGTGAAATGAGGTGTAAACTGCAAACGTGTTATTGAGGTGGAGAAGAGGGAACAGAGACCGAGGGAGTGGAAATAGAATGCGGGGACAGAAGGAGGGACCCACTTAGGAAGCATTAGCCCCCCTGCAAGTGGGAGACTGGAGGAGTTTGCCTGTCCTTATTTATACAATACCAGATAACGCTGCAGCTCACACTCTGTGTTTGCTACCGCATCTCCATCAACAGATGGAGGTAATAAAGAGGCTAAAAATGGAAATGCAAGCTGGTGTGTAGCTTTGTTGTGGCTGTTTGTCACAGAACAGCCAAGACTCTCTTGTCTCTAAGTGTGCTTGTCAAGGTCACCCATGACCTCTTTGGTATTAAATCTAATAGACACTTGGCTGGCTGGGCTCTAGCATGGCGAGGGAGGCCAATCTCTTGGGGCATGAGGTTGGCCGCTGCCCATTTGTGATCAGTCGGACTCAGGCAATGGTACGGCTTCCCTGGGGTTTCCTGAAGGCTGTTAGTTCTAGCTTTGGTCAATAGCCTATGTAATTAATCAACTTAAGGGGAGTTCTGGTTAGTAATGGTTCTTGACCCTGGCTGTACATTAGAAGCACCCAGGGAGCTTTAAAAATAATACCAATGCCCAGGCCTCACCTAGGACCAATTGAATCAGAATCTTAGAAGGAGGAGGAGGGAGCCTCAGAGATCAGCATTTTGTTAAAGGTCCCCAGGTGACCGTAATATGCAGCCAGGGCTGAGAATCACTAGGCTAGATCATTAAGGGGCCAAGTTCAGACACACATGCCTAATACCAATCTGGTTCCTTCTCTAATCCATGATTCTGAATTGTGATAAGTGATTGACATGGACAGAGCAATTGATTATTTTAAGATTGCTTCCAATTTTATAAACATATATAGTGTGACCAACACTACCTTATGTACAAACCCTTTTAATGTATTTAATTTCTCTTTTGAAATAAATTTCTTCCCTGAATAAAAGATATGGATACTTTCTTTTTCTCTTTTTCTTTCATTTTTGAGACAGTCTCACTTTGTTGTCCTCAGTAGAGTGTTGTAACGTCACAGCTCACAGCAACCTCCAACTCTTGGGCTTAAGAGATTCTCTTGCCTCAGCCTCCTGAGTAGCTGGGACTACCGGCACCTGTCATTATGCCCGGCTATTTTTAGAGACGAGGTCTCACTCTGGCTCAGGCTGGTCTCAAACCTGTGGGCTCAAGATTGAGACCAGACCTTAGCCTCCCAGAGAGCTGGGATTACAGACATGAGCCACTGCGCCCAGCTGGATGCTTTCTAAAATTAGTAATACCAATTGCCAAATGTCTTCTGGAACTACTGTTCTCATTTAAACACTCAAGTATATGTTTGAGTGTGCCCTTCTTCTGTAAGTTTGATAGCCTGCAGCTTATCATCTAAAAAACATTGGCCAACTTGATAGATAAATTCTATTTAACATCATACTATTTTATACTTATCTAATGTTCACATTTTCCATTTGTATATTAGTCATTTCTTCTTCATGAAATGGTGATTCATGTGCTTTGACCATTTCCCCATCGTGGCATTCATTTTTTCTTACTAATCTTTTTAGACCCTTTATATGTGAAGAGTATTAAACTTTGTCATATATATTGGTAACATTGTTCTTAGTATTATTTACATTTAATTTTATTTGAGGATGTTTTAAAAGATATACAGGTGTAGAAAAATGTTCACATGGCCAAAATTTACCAGCCTTATTCTTTAGGGTATCTTCCACTGCCTTTGTGTTAAATAAGTTCCTTTTTTGTCTTAAAATGTTCTTGCAATTATTTTATGGGATGATGTATAAAATTAAATGCTGTTATTCATCTGAAATTCCTTTTGGCAAACAAATTTCTTCAAATCCAACACTCAAACACTAACTCCATCACATACTGAACGTGAAGTCCTGTTCACTGGCTTTTTCTTTTGTCCCTTTGATAAATCTGTCTGTGCTGTCTTGGGTTAATACCACACAGTTTTCATTGCTATCACTTTGTAATTTAGTTTAAGATCTGGGAAAGTATAGAGTTCTTATTTTTATTTTCAAAAGTACTTTTCTCTATTCTCTATGATTCTTCTTACTCAAATATTATTTTGAAAAAATCCTGTGAAAGTTTCACAAAATGAAAGCAGGTTAAGATTGTTTGTCAGTATCAACAAATAGATCTATGAGAGTCCAGAGATCAGAAATGCAGCATTTTGTATCAGTGAGAAATGAGAGAATCGTTCAGTAATTGATTTGGGACAAATGCTTACCCAATTGGGAAAAAAATGAGCACACTACCTCAGATTGTATGCAGAAATAGACTCCAGGAAAATTGGCAAAGTCTGTGAATGGTCAGTTTACAGACAAGGCATCAAGAATGGTCAAGAAACATATAAAAAGATTCTCACTCCCAGTGATAGTCAGGGTAATGCCAATAAAAATAGCAGTTAGAGCTATGATAACACAGCACTCTACTCAAGGCAACAGAGAGTCTGTCTCAAAAAAAAAAAAAAAGTTTGAGAAGAAATTAAAAGTATACAAAATTAGGGCATTACCAGGGGAGAGTGGAACATTGCCTGTAAATTACTAATTCCTTTTTACATCAGAAATATTCTTTGAGAGGATTATGACACCGTACTTTAAACCCAAACGATGGCTATTGTCAAGGATAGATTTTCAGTGTGTACATACTATCATTTTCATCCCGAAGGGAATATTTTCACTGTGCTTTATTAAAATCTTAACAATTTTCAAAAAAAGTAAAAAGAAAAACAGCATTTAGATGTCGCTTTCTTTGAAATGATCAGCAAAGTTATTCCCAAAATATAATTTCTTAAATTGTGGAGTTCACGAGGTTGCAAGGAAATGCTGGGGGATGTAGGTTGGCATAGCCACTTTGAAAGGAAATTAGGGAGAAACTATTAAAATTAAAAACATGCACATCCTGTGACCTACTGAATCTACTTTAGAAACCCACTGCCATGTAGTCCACCGTAAGGAAATCATAAGCAGGCCTTTATCAGTTGCTAAATTATTGAAATACTTCTCTCTTGGTTGGCAGATAGCCCCATCCTCATGTCCTGACTGTGCCCTTCCGCCTCACTGCCTGGGTCACTTTCATCTCTTTCCCTCAGTTCCGTAGTTTCCAGTGATCCAGCAATGAAAGTGTCAAAGCTTAGAAAGAAGGGGCTCTGGGAAACTCCTCCAGCCCTAAGGCTGGAATCTATTCTAATTGGCTGGGAATATTTTGACTGATTCCTGTGTTAAAAGATGTTCATTAAAGCACCGTTGTAAGAATAATGAAGTATAAACAATTAGAGGCAGAAACTGCTGTCTCCTACCTCTTCTCTTCCTCTTTCAAAACAATAGAACCTGCGGAGAGGTGAGTCACACCTCATAATCCTAGCACTCTGGGAGGCCGGTGGATGGCTTGAGATCAGGAGTTCCAGACCAGCCTGAGCAAGACGAACACCCCATCTCCAAAAATAGCTGGGCACTGTGGCCTGGGCCTGTAGTCCCAGCTACTTGGGAGGCTGCGGCAAGAGGACCACTTGAGCCCAAGACTTTGAGGCTGCTGTGAGTTATGATGCCACGGCGCTGTATCGAGGGCAACAAAGTGAGACTCTGTCTCAAAAACAACAACAGCAATAAGACCAGAACCTAGTCAGACTATTGTGCAGCTTGCCTTATAGGCAGGTGTGGCCCTGTGATTCAATTCTACCCAAAGAACTGTGAGCAGACATTAACTAGACGTCTGGGAAATCTGAAGAGGAAGGAGGAGCCACCTGCTCTGCTTCCTTCACACAGTCACCAGGATTGGGGATGAGATTGTGGGAACATAGGCATCCATCTTCAACCACATCCATGGTTGTGGACACATCCAAGGTTGCAGAGAGCTGGAAGGAGCATGGGTGCCTGATAACTTCATGGCGCTGCCACACAGACCCAGACTGCTTCCTTCTGGATTCCTTTTCCTAAGACAAATAAATTTCTATCCCAGTCAAACTGCCATTGTTTTGAGTTTCTCCGTTATGTGTAACCAAATATAATCCTAAAGGATACAAAGCTAAACATGCCTCAGCAGTAAAACAGCCACTTAAGCTATGATATATAAATAAATATAAATTGGAAAGAACTTGGGGAATTATATATATGCTGAAAATTCTTTGCAGAGACAGAGTTAAATCTGTAGGCATTAATATGGTCAGTGAAAAAAGAGAGTTGCATATCAGAATCATGTATCACTCCTCCCCAAACCCCCAACTAAGTATGCTGGGCTTTTTCTTTCTTTTCGTTTTTTCTATACATGAAAGCGTAGGAAAAAGTATACTACCTAAACTGTGGTAATGTTAATAACTTTGGGGAGAGAAAGGCAGTGCAAAAAATGCTGGCCAAAGGGCTCCTTCTCTTTGACTCCATTATTCTACATCTTTACAAAAGGAATGATTCATGTACTGCTTGTATAGTACAAATTAATTAGGTTTCCCACCTACCCAGCAGCTGACCTTCTTAAACTGTTTACTTGCCCACAGCGTGCCGCCTGCAGGGTTCATATAGGAAAACTGCCAGAGCTGCAGCCTCAGACCTGGAGGAGCAGCCTCCTCTGTACAGAGAGATTAGCTCAAGAGCCACCACCTGAGAGCTTTTTTGTTGGAGAAGTTCAAGGTTCTTTCAGAACCCCTCTGCCACATAGATTGTATTTTTCACAATACCACTGTGTCTAAAGAAAGGAAATAAAGGTATTAATCTACAAGGACAAAGAAAGTGAGAGGCCAGCACAGCAAATGTGAGATTACAATAAAAAGTTGGAAGGGGTACCTGGCACGGCAGAGACAAGAAAGTTGCAGCTTACAGAAGGAAACAGTGCCCCGGAGGATCCTCCAAGGCTCAGGACTTGGAGGCATCAGGTAATGTGGAAAGCAGGAAAGAGGTGCAAGGCTGAGCAGCTGGAGCCCCCGCTGTCCCTTGCCATGCACACAACCAGGAAACACTGCTGCCCATGTGGTAGTCACTCATTCTATAGGGAAATTGAATAAGATGAACTCCAGACTGGGGGTCTTCAGAGTAGTGGAAATAGAAGGGAAGTAGGTTAAAATCGCCCTCTTTTGTAGTGTTATTCATTGTTCCCATGCCAGATCCTTCTTACTATTTTTCTTTCTTTCTTTCTTTCTCTCTTTTTTCAAGCAGGCCTGGCTTGGGTTCGAACCTGCCACCCCTGGTGTACAGGACTGGCATACCAGGGCCAGCGCTGTAAACACTGAGCTATAGGCGTCCAGCCCTTCTTACTATTTTTCATTTTCAAATGGGGCTACTTCTTAGTCTACTTAGTTGCTTAAGAGTAGTGTGCAGGTCAGAATGGAGGTGAGTGATCTGGGCAGTTGGCAGTACTATTTTGGTTTATTGTCTCAGAAGAATTCTTACCAGATTGACAAGTTGTCAGCCCCAGGGGTGGATCTTCTATTTCAGTGATATTAGAGGCCATGGAGGGCTTTAAATAGAAGAGCCCCTCTTGTTGTTGAGACTGCACTATAGGAAGACCTCTGGGGAGGCTGTCTAACAGAATAGGCTGTAACAGAATAGCTCTAGGTATTTTAAACAGAATGAATTTAACACAGGGAATGGGTTCCAAAACTTCTGGAAGGGTTAGAGCAGGAAAATGGAAAGGACAAAGTTACTTCAAAGTTAAGAACTGCAAAAACTACCCCTATGCTGTAGAAGCAAAGGGGAAAATGATGTTAACAGAGCCCATCACTGCCACATCATCGTGATCGCTGGAGCAGCTATCGGCTGTTACTGCTGCCTTAGGAACCGGGGCCACATCCACCTTGCAGGAATCCAGAAGGTCACACCTTCACTAACACTGCAGGATCCTGGGGGACGCAAAATTCTCTGAGAGATAGAGGGTCTTTTATACCTGTTGAAGCCCAGAGCCTGTGAGTTCTGTGCTGCCAAGGCTGTAAGAATGTTCACTTCAATCACTGTGCTACATGAAATTAGAAACCCACACTTAGCCACTGCTGTTGCTGCTAATAAATACTATGCGAGACACCTCTGGAAATAAAACATGGTTTCTCCCCTCCACATGCCAGAACTTCCCACTGGGTGAATCTAACTGGAGACCCCAGTGGATGTCTGAAAGCGGATGGCACCCAGCCCTACATATACTATGTTTTCTCCTATATACACACACCTAGGATAAAGCTTCATTTATGAATGAAGCACAGCAATAGAGTGACAACAATAACCAATGATAAATAGACAATTATAACAATATGCAATCATCACCACTGTGTGCTTTGGGGTCATTCCGAAGTGTTACTTGAACACAAGCACTGTGATACCATTACAGTTGATCTGTTAACCAAGAGGGCTATTAAGTAACTAACTGGCAGGTAGTGTAAACCATACAGCTAGGCTGGACAAAGGGATGGCCACCTCCCAGGCAGGACAGAGCAGGATGAAGAGAGATTTCAACATGCTACTCAGAATGGTGTGTAATTTAAAACTAATAAATTGCTTATTTCTGGAATTTTCCACTTAATATGTTCGGACCATGGCTGATTGTAGGTAGCTAACTGAAAATACAGAAAGCAAAACTGTGGATGGAGGAAGGGACCGCTGTGTATATTTGGAGGGGAGAGTCAAAAGGATTCGCTCAAAGACCAGCTGTAGGATGTAAGGAAAAAAAAGATGTCAACACGAACTCTAGACTTTTGTGGGGGGTTGAGACATGTTTGGTTTGGGTTGTCTACTAGACATCCAAGTGGAGAGGATGAGTAGACGGTTTAGGGGAAAGGAGATAAGTATTATTAGCATCTGGGACTTGGCAGTTTGTAAGGACAGCAAGCATGAGACTTACAATACCACTGAGGGAATGAGTGTAAAGAGACGATGTCTCAAGACTAATCCCCGGGATACTCCAATTTAGAGGTCACAGAGGCAAAAAGAAACCACCCAAAAGAGACTTAGAAGGAGAAGCAGAGAGGTGACAGAAACACTAGAAGAACGTGGCATCTCGAAATCCTAATGAATGAAGCATTCCGGAAGGACGAGTGTCCACTGTGTCAAATGCTGCTTTTAGTCAGGATAAATGAGGATTAAGAATTGACTTGAGTTTAGCACCATGGAAGTCATTAGCAACCTTGAGGAGAACAGCTGTAGAGGACAGGAGGGAGCAAAAGCCTGGCTGGAACAGGCTCAGGGCCCATGGGAGCGGTTGGTGAGCAGAGATCAGTCACTCTTTGGAGAAGCTGAACTGCAAGGGAACGTACGGCAATGAAGCTCTAGGTGGAGCAGGAGGTGAGGTCAAAACAGGGTCGTTTTTTAATCATGTAGGTATAAACAAATACTTGTATGCTTATGGAAATGGTCCAGTGGAGGAGGGAAACACTGATAATACAGGAGAGAAAGGGAAGATTTGCTAGGTTCATGCCCTTAAGAAAACAAGAGTGGATTGGATATGTGCTTAAGTAGAGGGGTTGGCCTTATCTAAAAACACTGACAAGAAAATCATATCAAGAGGAGAGAAAATAATGTCTGTGAATGTAGATGCAGGGACCTGAGTAGAGGTGGTGGTAAAAATTCTCCTCTGATTGCTTCTATTGTTACCAGCGAAGGAGGAAGCAATGCCATCAGCTGATGGGGACCGTGGCAGAGGTGTTAGAGGTATCAGAAAAGGAGAGAAGGTACTAAATTTTTTAGCGAGACAAGCCAGGCTTGCACATTTGCTGTGCTTAGTTGCATGGGTGTAAATACTGAGTGGGAAGAAAGTTGATCTTAACCAGGAAACACAGCACGGTGAGAAAGGATCAAGGGAGTGGACGATATAAGCAAAAAAAAAAAAGTGATTGTCATGTTTTATCCCTTGAATTTAGACTTAATAAAGAAGGAAGAGAGGACATGCAGGAGGTGGTCAATAAAGCTAGAATTTGGTCCTTTAAGATAAGTTGTACCATGTCCTCATGGCTAAAGTTGTTGTGCTCCAGACAAAAGGATGTTTGAGGGCATTATCTATTTATCCGGTAAACACTTATTGAACAACTTCCATGAGCTAGGTCCAGAGAGGATATTTGGGGTTTTTTCCCTAGAAACATTTAAAATGTCAAGGAGACAAATTGGACTTCAAGCAAGAGAGGTCTTCAATGATGACAGAAAACAGAAATTGACTTTATTTTGTTGTCGATAAAATTTTCAAGTTGGTTGAAAGATGTATATCTAGTTGAAAAGTATATATTTATATCAATCAAAGTGGCTTAAGCCAAAAAGAGAACTTATTGACACATATAACTGAAAAGTTCTCATCATGATAATCACTAATGCTTACTGAGGACTTACTGGTAGCCAAGTTTTGTTCTAAGTGCATTACTTTTATTATCTTGTTAAATCCTAGCAGGAGAACCTGGATTTGAACCCAGGTGGTCTGCTTCCAGAGAAGGCACTCCTAATCACTATGTTTTGTTACTTCTTAAAGAGAGAGCTTCAGGCAAAGCTGCATCCAGGGATTCAAATATTATCAGGGCTTGCTCTTTGACTCTTACTCTGCTTACTTCTGTACTGAATTAATTCACATGCAGGGGAGGTTTTCCCTACTCATGGTAGGTGCAGAATTAGACCATCCTTACAAGTAGGAAGTCTAGTACAAAGTTATTTTCTCTTTCTGAAAACACTAGACCTATTATTACATAAGTCAGTATTTAATGTTATGAAATAAATTCATAATATTGTGAAGTAAAAAAACTACTTCACAACATAATAGGCATGGAATGACCCCTAAGTGAAAAAATAAGCAAATACATTTATAATTGGAAAGTTGTAAATAAAATATTAGCAATAGTTATTTCTGAGTGTTATGACCAGGAGAACATTTTTTCTTTTTGATTCTCAGTATTTTGATTGTTTCTATATTGAGGATTATTATAACCTGTACTTTAAAAATGTTAAGGGGAGACAAATCAATATAAACTAACAAATATATTTCACTATATTGTTTTCTGCAGCTGGATACACTTCCATTCATTCCATCCTATGCCACTAAGGTCTATGGATCAAGAAATTGGCAAACTGGCGGTGACAAAAACATCAGTGCCACCCATTCTTACTTGCTTCCATTTGGTTTTTAAAAAATTAGAGGCGAGGGACAGTAGCAGATCAGCCTTACCACATTACTGTGCCCACCACAGACAGGCTTCGTATCTTCCCTGACATTACAAATAATCCACTTTGGATACAGATTTGAAAGGAAATATTAGTTATTTCTTGGAAGGCCCAGTAGTGGTCCATCAAAGGAGGAGAAAAGGGATAAAGGAACCAAGAAGTCCAAACGTGAACATGCAGCTCAAATTTCAAGTGTCAGGCCCAGTTAAAATGAGCTGTTTAGTCCCCACCCCTAAGGAGTTTACAGTCACATTAGGAGAGCAAGATTATAAGATCAGGAATGATTAGATAGTGCAATTAAAATAATGCAGGATGGGAGGTGGGGGGTGCTAAACAGAACTGACCCCGGAAAAGATTCTGAGAAGGGAAAAGCTGATCCTAGGTCTCCCCATTTATGCTTTTAACACTCATTTTCCCTTCCCCAGCCTGCAGCACCTGTGAGAACACAGTAAATGAAACCTACTTGAGACTGTCTTCTCATCTACGAAAAATTATATATTTAATTAATAATTAAATAATAATGCCTACCTTTTGGTTTTATTGAGAAGATCAAATCAGGCAACACATCTATGCCTGACCCAGTCCCAGGTGCAGAGTAAATGCTCAATTAACAGTGTCTATTACTATGATTATCATCATTGCCAATAACAGAAGTAACCAAAATAATGAATGACAAAGGCTTTGAAATCTTATAAAGTCCTTAAAATCAACCACACCCCCTGGTATTCTAGATTTGGCTCTTTCCTGTAGGTACTATCTAGAGGCCATGAGCTCATTGATTTTGGCCAGAGAATGAAACATGCCTAAAACCTCCTCTCATGCTCACCCGCAACCTGTTTTCTAAATGTGGACTATTCGTGCACAACATCCTCTTGACTCAGATGTAAACTTAGCACCTCACAGAGGCTATATATATATATATATATCATGTGACACCACTGCTCTGCTCTTCACCTCACAGGAATCACCTTCTTTGGGATATTTTCTTACATTCCAGAAAACTCTGTTCTAGGGAAAGGAGTTGAAACTTACATGAATAAAACTGAATAACAAGGCTTGATTGACCCAAAGACTTAAGGGAAAAAAATGTTCTTCCTTTATAATTTCAAATTCAAGGTCTTACATGCACAATATTAGATTGGAAAGGAGGATTTAAGATAGTGCTGATGCAAAAGAGAAATAGAGACTAAGAGAACAAAAGGGAAGAGGAGGAATGTATATCTGGTGGTTGCTATTCTGTTTATAAGCTCAGTTCTTCAGCCCCCTTCCAAATTCTGTGAGCTACCTCAAAGTCCTCTTCCTATGTAAGCACCTCCAAATTACTCTTTTTGCTTATATTAGCCAAAGTCAGTTTCTGTTGCTTGAAAATCAGTCACCACTACTGATTCATAAATAAAGTGAAAATGGTAGTTAGGAATGAGAAGGAAAATAAACAAGGTACAAAGAGAAGTAGAGAGAATGAAGAAAGTAGCTGGATCCTATGATTATCTCACATTTGGAAGAGTTCCAGTCTTATCTGTGCCTATCTTTTAAAAAAGGGCTCCACCCAACATCCACCATTTTTGTTAAAATGGATCCTAGTCTTTGCAATTGATATAGCAATTGTTTTCTTTGTTTTTGTTATTTGTTTGTTTGTTTGTTTGTTTTTGTTATTAATCATGACTCTTTCAGTTCCAAGTACAAAGAGGTAACTGATGAGCTGGAGCAAAAACATCCAGGAACCATGATTCCTCCATGGCTAGCTCTAAAGGCTCAAAAGATATCACCAGGAATCTAATTCTTCAAATTTAAACCTGCTTTCCTCTTTTTGGCTTTATTCTCAGAGTCTCTCCTCTTGGTGGTAGAGATGACCACCAGGCATGTCCAACCTTTTGGCTTCTCTGGGCCACATCAGAAGAAGAGTTGTCTTGGGCCACATATTAAATATACAACCACTACCAAAAGCCGATGAGTAAAACAACAAAAAAGGCCCATGCATCATTTTCATGCTATCCGCCACCAGATTACCAAAAGACTCCTGACATAACCCACACATGGCTCATGGGCTATAGGTTGGATGTCCCTGATTCGTCATCTCAAAAAACAGAGAGTTTCTCTTTTCCAATACTCTCAACAAAAGTTTTGTGGTTGACTCTCGCTGGGAAGATGTTACTTGCCTTCAATCATTGAAATATAACTAGAAAACAATGATGCCAAGCTTGGTCATATGCTTGTCTTTGAACTATACTCAACCCATATAAACCAAAAGGGAAAAATACTCCAAGGACGGTAAAGATTACTAGTTATCCTTCCTAACTTCTCTTCTGTTCCTTCTTGGTAACAAAACCCATACATTTTAGCCAGGCATATAGCCACTGAGAATCAAAACCATATTTTGGAGGGTCTCTGAAAGGTGCAAAGCCATACATATGACCGTATTCTGAACAATTGAGTGAGTGGAAATAATGCTGGAAACTTCCAAGAAATGTGGTAAAAGGATATGTCTCTACTTCTTTACCAATGGTGAGAATGTGCGTATGATGTCTGGAGATGAAAAAGGTATCTCTGTGGTGATTTTGGACTGGAGTAAATACATAGTGGAGCAACAAGCTAGAAGGAACCTGGGTCCTGACCACTGTGGAGCTTCCACACCAGCCCTCAATCATCTTCATCTTGACTTTCAAGTGATAGAAAAATAAGCACATTATCTTGCTTAAGTGAGTGTTAATTGACAAACTATCCAACCCAACATGATCCTACCTGATACGCCTGAAGCAGAATCATGTGCTACTACAGAAAGATAGTAATGGGAGTAGTGGGCAAGCATGTCCACTATCTCACAGACCCCTGAAAATTTTTATCGAAGTCGTGATCATTACTCTGATTGGAAATTTGAAGAGGAAAATCTGCCTAGCTCTGATGTATCTGAGTACCTATAGACTTCAGAGTTTATGAATTCAAAGATAAAAAATAATTTAAAAATTATGCCAAGCACAGAATTAAGAGGAATAACTGTGTACATATTTTTTTCTAAGAAAAAGTGCCCATCACAATGGATTATTTCACATTTAACCTTGTAATTTTAACAACAGAGTGCAAAAAGGTTCATGATGTGAAGAATTGTTGGAAGTATGTATTGGAACGCCTCTCAACATACTTGTTTTGACATTTTTATTAACAATTGAAGTGAAGAATTAATTAAATTGTAATCAAACGTAGAGATGACATGATGCCAAGAGAATAGTTCATGATTTGGATAATTAAATCATAGACTCATGGAATTACACAACTTTGGAACTTCAAGAAGCTCTTGAGGTTAATCACAGCCTCCCATTTGACAGCTGAGAAAACAGAGACTCAGAGAAAGCAACCCATTTGCCCAAAATGCAGTTGCAGTCAAAGATAGATCTGGGATACAACCTTTCTACTTTCTCCTTTTGAATAAATGAAAGCTACATCATGACTTCAGATTCAAATAGAAAATTTTTTTAAAAACTGGAACAGTGGGGTGGCGCCTGTGGCTCAGTGAGTAGGGCACCGGCCCCATATACCGAGGGTGGCGGGTTCAAACCCAGCCCCGGCCAAACTGCAACCAAAAAATAGCCGGGCGTTGTGGCGGGCACCTGTAGTCCCAGCTGCTCGGGAAGCTGAGGCAAGAGAATCACGTAAGCCCAAGACTTAGAGGTTGCTGTGAGCCGTGTGACGCCACGGCACTCTACCAAGGGCGGTACAGTGAGACTCTGTCTCTACAAAAAAAAAAAAAAAAAAAAAACTGGAACAGTGAACTGATGAGATAAGAGCAAATTTAATCAGATCAAATGTGAAAGGACCTTCATGTTCGATCCAAAGAAGCCCACTATACAAGCACAGTATGGGGTAGATGTGCCCTAATCAGCAGCACTTGTATGAAACACTCAGAGATATTACTTGGCTGCAAGTTCAAGATGTCAGAGTGTGATGTAGCTACAAGAAAAAGATAATGGAGGTCTTAGGTGGCATACTAGAAATACAGCTTATAGAGGAGAGGTGAGCGTCCTGTTGAACTTTTCAATCTATACCTAGAATTTCTCATTCAGTGCCAGGTGCCAGAGTTTAAAAGAGACATAGATAAATGAGTTCACATCTGAAAGAGGAACCTAGGATAGAATTCTGTGAAGAATGGTCAAAAGAAGTTAGCGAGCTGCAAAGCACTGTAATTAAGAGCCTGAATCTTGGAGTCAGACTGCCTGGGTTTAATCCTAGCTCTGCCAATTACTGAGCATGTATTTGTTAAACCTTCTTTTCACTGTCTGTAAATTAAGAATTACAATAATACCTATCTTCAAAGATAAATGAGGTAGTGCATGTCAACTGATTAGCACATTACTGGTGCAATACAAGCCCTCCACAAATGTTAGTTACTATTAGAATTAAGAAAGCAAAGTTGATGCCCCATAATCATATCATTGTATACAGTTATGATTTAATAAAAAAATTTAAAAAAAAATAAAAAAATAAAAAAAAAGACAAAAAAAAAAAGAAAGCAAAGTGATATAGTGATAATGATAAGAATCTCATAGGTTGTAGTGAATATTAAATGAGTTAGCACACGCCAAGGGCTTGACACAAAGTTGGTAGCTATTATTATTATCTGCAGTAGCAGGATTTATCTATCATTTCTCAGGTTGATTTGGGGACAAGACATTTCAATTTCTTCCTGAAGAAAGAAGTCCATTATATCCCTAATGGACACGAGGTGATGGTGATCATCCAGATAGCCTATGGGGTTGACACACAGGCATGACAAGTTGGCATGGTTGTTAAGGGATAACCCAGTTGTGCTTTGGTCATAGCCATCTAGGCCTGTTCTGATGCAGCATTCTGATCCAAGGGACTAGAGTGGTCCCTTAGGGCAGTATTGGGCAGAGATTGTCACTCAAGCGTGTTCTGGGCATGGTCACTGAGAATTGTCCTGCGGGCAGTCACTTAGAAATAATTCGAAGTGGAATTGTTCTGGGGATGGAACATTGTTCCATTGTTCTGGATGGCAATTGTTCAATTGCCCCTTGTCTTCTGATTTCTCGTCCTAGAGCCACTGAATGAAGAAGCCCAAGGCACCCTGGCCCTTAGGGACAGTGTGGTACCCTGGACAGCTCCTTGGGGGCGCTGTCCACCGCTAGGGGGCAGTTGCTAAGAGAGGAACCCACCAGGCGCGGAGCCCGTGGCTCTGGGGCTCTCTCTCCGGCCAGGCCCCGGGAGAGGTGTTGTGACAATGGGTTGAGGGTTCGTGCTTCACGGGTGTGAGGCAGAGCAAGCTGCCTGCGTGTGAGTCAGCGTGCGAGGGGCTGAGGAGCTCGGTGAATAGTCACGGAATCACCCTCAGCTCCTCCACCCATCCCGTCTGCATCGTGTGTCCGAGTCCCGGGCGTGCGTGCGCTCCACATCCATTCCGGGCTGTCTGTACGCTTTTGACGAGATGGCCCAAGGGGGACTGTTGGGGGTGGTTGTCGCTGTCGGTGTTTCTAGACCTGGCTACGGGATTTCTCCTCCCCGCCCGCGGGGATGTGGGGGTGTGTCCAGGTTAGGGTGCGTGTGCTCCTGTGTGTGTGCCTGCATGTACGGGCCAGTGTGGTGGGGCTGCGGATCAGGGCAGGGTGCTTGGGTTTGCATGTCGGCGCTATCTCGACCTGGGTTTCTATCCTTGGGTGTCCAGAGACCAGAATGGTAGGGGGGTGTCCAGCCTCCTGGCGGAGTACAAGCCTTAATACCTTCCATTCACCACCCCAAGCTGGCCTGGGGCTCCTTAGGGGGAAGCCTGCGTGGGGAAGTCCTGGGGTGGTGTGTCTCTGGAAGGGGTAAGAGAGTGGGGGCGCAGAGGACGGGCCAGGTCCCCGGGCACGGCGCGGGCTCGGGGGACCCGCGCAGCTGACGTCAGGCGACTCCTTAAATAGAGCCGGCAGCGCGCTCTGCTCGGCATTTCCCGAGGAGCCAGAGCGCAGCCGGCGCCAGCGCCAGCGCCAGCGCCACCGTCCGGCTCACCCGCCAGCCGGCACAGCCACGCCGCCGCCGAGCGTTCCGTGCGCGGCGCTCCGAGGAGCAGGAATGGGGCTTCGGGCGCTGGGCGCGCTCCGACCCGCGCGCACGTAGTAGCCGAGGAGTGCCAGGAGCCGCCCCGCTGCCCGGAGCCCCGCCGCCCACGACTGGGAGATGTCAGAAATGCAGTCTCCTGTTCTCCGAGGAACGACCGCTCCCGGGATCCCAGGACAGGGTTCGCGCCCGGGTCAGCAGCGTCCGGAGAAGACGGTGCCCCCTACGCCCGACCCGCGCGGCCGGGGCAGCGCCGCGCGAGCCCTCTAGGCGACCGCAGGGCCATACCAGCTCCGCCGCCAGTGCCCCCTCGGAAACCATGACCCCCGGCGCGGGCCCATGGAGCCATGGCCTATAGGGTCCTGGGTCGCGCTGGGCCAACTCAGCCGCGGAGGGCGCGCAGGCTGCTCTTCGCCTTCACGCTGTCGCTGTCCTGCACCTACCTGTGTTACAGCTTCCTGTGCTGCTGCGACGACCTCGGCCGGAGCCGCCTCCTAGGCGCGCCTCGCTGCCTCCGTGGCCCCAGCGCGGGCGGCCAGAAACTTCTCCAGAAGTCCCGCCCCTGCGACCCCCCCGGGCCGACGCCCAGCGAGCCCAGCGCTCCCAGCGCGCCCGCCGCCGCCGCGCCAGCCCAGCGCCTCTCGGGCTCCAACCACTCCGGCTCGCCCAAGCTGGGCACCAAGCGGCTGCCCCAAGCCCTCATCGTGGGCGTGAAGAAGGGTGGTACCCGGGCTGTGCTGGAGTTCATCCGCGTGCACCCGGACGTGCGGGCCTTGGGCACGGAGCCCCACTTCTTCGACAGAAACTACGGCCGCGGGCTGGACTGGTACAGGTGAGGAAGGGGAGCCTCACTTCGTGCCCCGGAGCTCCCTCGGCTACGTCCTTTGGGCCATCCATCGCCTGCTTTTCTCTTCCTCGCGTGGGTTCAGGCTGGCACGTGGCGGGGGAGGGTGGGGACTCTAGTAGACGGATAAACCTAAAACTTCCCAGGGATTTATGTAGACGGACACGCGGTTTCTTGATCTGCAAAGGGCGTTCCCTGTTGTAACTGTAGTCGCTGGAAGGGCAGGGAGAGCTCCTGTCAAATCTAAGTGCTGGCTGGAGGGCTGGCTCCATGTCCAGCCTTCAGGGTGCCCCAGGAAGGGGTGAGCCAGGACATGTGCCACACGGCCCTATCTTGACCCTCGCTAAGGTCTCTCCTGGTCCTCAGCACCTGAAGGACCTTGAGAAGGGGAAGTCAGGACACAGACCCTTTGGGGTGGGGCTCTGCTTGGGAGAGGTCCCCATAGTTCAGGCCAAATGAGAGGGTATCTTCTGAAGTCTTTGGATGAGAAAGTTTCCATAGGGAGTCTCAATCCCAATCCCAAGTGTTTACTGTTGTAGGGGACCTAGACCCCCAGTTGCTCTGGCTCAGGGTCAGTGGACTTGGAGTGGTGGAAAGGATCCTGGATCCAAGTCTCCACTCTGAAACTCTCCCAGTCTCTGTTACCTCATCAATCACAACCAGCAGGAGACAGTCCTTGCTTGGTCTGTACCTCAAGGCTTTTCTGAAGTGCTTTAGAAATGTAAAAACGACACTTTGGGTTGGTTGGTGCTTTTAAGCAGCAGGAGAGGTGTGGGATTTAGAATACTGGTAAGATGGTATGAGCGGGTCAGGTGAGAGCTGGCCAAGGTCCTAGGGACAGCCAGTCACACGCATACTTTCCATTCCCCCGCCGTGTGTCAAGGATGAAAGGATGAGAATGATCCTGGCTGGTGGTGTCTGGGCACAGACTGAAGTGTCTGGGCACAGACTGAAGCGTCTGTCAGGGGCGTCTCCACTCCTCAAAGCCCATTTGCCTCTCAAACCCTGAATGGTGCTAAAGTGTAGGTATGACCTACACGTGGGCTGAGTTGGGCTGTGGTATGATGTACAGGCTCCCTGTATAACATGGGTCACGGAATTATCACCATTCACCTGATCCCTTGAAGACTTTCTAGAAACATCTACATAGTAATGATATATAGGGGAAGGGTGGTGGTGTAGCTAACAAAGTAGCTGAGGCTACTTCCTTTATTTTAGCTACTGCTTTAGGCAGTAGGGGTCCTAAGCATATTGTACAAAGGACAACATGAGAGGGGACCCTGGCTTTACAAAAAGGGGGAACCACAGGACCGACTGGTCACCTTTGCCACTTGGTCCTGGTCTGCATTTGTTGTGGTAGTGGGGACAAGAAATGGGCCATGCGGTGTCCCCAGGAGACATATTCTGTCTCTAGTGGATCCAAGCAGGGGATAGCTGGCCTGTGGGTGGCTTGAGCATCATTATGTCTGATTAAGTGGAGTTAGGAGGCACAGAGAGGCAGGTCATGCTCTGTGCCAATACTGATGGCCCACCATGCTTTCCAAGCTGTGACCCACAGGTACCTCATCGAGGCATATGAGGACAGTGTCTGAACCAGACCCTGGATGGGGAAGGCAAGTGGGTCAGCCATGGCCACGTTCAGATGCAGGCCAGGATTTCCTTGATGGAAAATCTGAAGAGTATTATGAAACCCTTTGCCAATGTGGAGTGCCTTTTAAGTGCAAAATAGCAAAATTCTGAGCATCTGGCTTTTCAAAAGTGTGCCCTCCAATAAACACCTATACTTTGAGCCCACACTCTCTTCTTCCCCTCTCCTGGCTCCACCGCCAAACAACACACCCTTCCTGGAGCCCATGTCATTCAGGGATGACTGCTTTTATTTTTAACCTTGGCATCTGTGATTCTAAGCCAGCTTAGCTGTGAACCTTAGAGACGGGAGCCATGGCTTTTTTTTTTTTTCTTTCTTCTTCTTCTTCTTTTTCTTTTTTTTTTTCTTTTTAGCACATTTGGATTCTGCTAAAATTCTCAGCTGAGTCTTGGGAGGTTTTATTTAACATCAAGCACTCTGACAGTTCCACTTTTCCCTCTACTCCTTCCCCCCCACCCCCTTTGTGTTTCTGAAGGTTGGTCACATTGCCCTTTCCCCATCACTACCCAGGAAGGCTGAGAAGCCACCAACAGTTTGTACCCATCTCGGTTGCAAGTCCACAGTCCCAGAGTCCAAGGGTTTAGGTTGTAGATCGCCATTTCTGCCTCATTTGGATGCAGTTTCTATAATCGCCAGAACATTTCTCTGTATGTAAAGAACATTACTCTGCATCTCTCTTTATTATCACTCGAGTAACAAGCATTAATTGCAGAAACGATGGGGGTTTCTGGGATCTTGTGAAATCCATGTTTTCACTTTCTTCCTGAATTCCATGAGTTAGGGATGGCGGATCATAGGACATTTTGTCTCTCTGCCCATTGCCCTTGTCATTTCAAAGCTTACCATCATAAAGCCAGCATCCCCTGGGCTGACATGGCCTAAGAGCCCTTGCTGCCATTGTAGTGGACTCTGCTTTCTAAGGGTGGAGGTGCAGAGTTGCAGGCAGTGGACCTTTTCATGATCTTCCCACAGTGAAATTCCTGGTGATGACTTCCTGGTTAGGTGGCCCAAATCCAGATAGACAGTGGAAAAATCAAGGAAAGGCTTATTTGTGTGGATAAATGGAGAGTAAGCTGGAGGCAGAATGATATAGCCAGAGAGAACTTCCTTGCCTTCAGCCTGAGCCCCTTCTTGGGAACCAGCCCAGTTCAGAACTCAGCCCTCTGCAGGAGGCTGCTTCCCATTCGCTCTTTCTGCATTGCCATCACTAATGCTTCCCTCACTCATGCATCTGGCCTGGGTTCCCTAATCCATGTTTCTTTACTAAGGTAACAGCTCAGCCTTAGTGATGGGATCAGAGACAGACTATTCTGGGCCCTCATCTTTTATAAAGAGATACAATCAATGCCATAGCTAGTAGTTTCTGGATTTGTAGGGGAAGCTCAGCTTTGTCTAAAGTGTTCTCAGCTTTGCTAGTGTCTGTGTACGGCAGGGGGTGTGTGTAAAGAGAGGAGGAGAATCTTGTCTAATGGTTTTGAAATGCCACCAAGAGCAAGTTAATATGTGATAATTGACTTTGGGCTCTGGTGTCCAAATTTTGATAGATGAGCCCGGTCTATAAATGTTAAACTTCACAACTCTGGTTATAATTTGTTCAATGTCAGTGATGTTCTTGGGATGGTATAAGGCAAAGAAAATGCATTATTTGCCTCAGAGGCAGGAGTTTAAGTAAGAAAGACAATAAAGATCACAGAATAGGATCTGTCATATTATCCAGTTCATTTAAATCAAGAAATTGCATTCCAATAGCAAAGCCAAACTCTGGAAAAGCAAACTTTAGGAAGAAATAAAACCAAAGGCAGAAGGTGAGGGACCTTCTGCATGAAGTAGTTAATGCCGAAGGTTTTACCATCTTTTAACAAACTGATCAGTAGGTGAAACAGACTTACCTGTGCTCCCTGGGTATGCACAGATGCATGTGCCTGCACACCCCCCACACATGCATTGTTGCAGCATTTATGCAGACTTATGTCTTTTTTTTTATTATTGGGGGACTTATGTCTTTATAAGGAATTCCCCTGTCTTGGTCCAGGAGAATGTCATACACTGTGTTTAAATGAAACCACAGAGTCCATAAATCCCCCATTTGTCTCGTAGACCTGTGTCAGACTCACTGCACGCTGTAGACGGAATAGTTAGTGCTAGCATGTGTACGGTTCTTGTCAGGCACCGAGGAACATTCAGAATGGGCGAGCAGAACTGTCATCGCTCAAGGAGGCTTTTTGAATAAATAAAGAAGAGTCTTGCCCCAAAGCCTCGGTATGTGGGTATATAGGTGGAGGAGACCCCAGTGCTTTCTAGCTACCTATGTTGTTAAGGCTGTTTTGCATGTGAAAGTGTGAAAATGTCACTTAGAGATACTAGGAAGTGTGTTTATTTTAACATCTCTGAAACTAAGATGATTGATGGTGTCTAAGATTCAAGAGGTAGGATGCCTCCATATTGATTGGAAAGTCTCTCACCGGTGGTGTTCTGTGCCTGGGAGACCTGGCTTCCTCACCCCACCCCGACACCCACTGGACCTACCAAAGAGCCAGGGACTAGATCCTGCTTCATCTCTGTAGGCAGCAGGGGTCTCTTGTGATTGGTGAGGGAGCTGGACTCATTTTAGACTTTTGAATGTCACCCAGGCCGTCTCCCTGAAAACATCTTTCCTAAAATTAGGGAAGGTATGGGGCTGACACTCACCGGGAGATAACAAAGTGCCTTGGTGGACATGTTCTTAGTGGGCTGAGGTAAAGAGGTACTGGCTGCACCTCCCACATGGCTGGAGGGACATTTACAGAATCCCAACAGGTCTGGAGCAGAGTCGGTATCCAGCAGGTGCTACTACGTGCATGCTTGGTAATGCTCCATGTGGTGGGTGTACAGGACTGTAGAGTCACTTTCTTCCCTTTGGTTAGACCTCCATGAATCATTCCTGCGTGGCTGAGTGACAGAGTGGGTGGGGAGAGAGTGGAAGCACACAGCTCCCTGTTGATCCATATCTGTGGCCAGAGGACTTGGAGGGGATAGGGGACACCATCTCCATGTGTGAGGGCTCAGCAGCAGGGCTGATGGTGGGGATTGATCCAGGGGTAGCTAAGCATGAGGGCCATGAGTGAGGCTGAAGGACTGGCAGGTCACACTGGCAGCCCAAACCTGTGGGACTGATTGCCTCCTTCAGCGCTAACTCTGGGCTGGATTAGTCCGTTTATTTGTCAAACGCCTACCATTTGCCGGGCTCTGTGCTAGGCTGCTGCAGCCAGCATCGCTGCCACTGAATTCTCCTAATGGGCCGTGTGGGATGGTCTGAAGTGCTGTGCAGTCCACAGGCAGCTTGATGAGGTGGGTCAAAGCCACCAGCAAGTGGAAATGACTTGCACTTTAGAGGTAATTGCTGCCTGTCAAGCTACACAGCTAGGCTGTTGGTCCAAGGCTGTGCTCCCAGCAGATTTCTCAGCAGCATAGGGAGATAGATCCAGGGGCAGAGAGTTATTATTGAGCATGTTCTTGGGGACATGGGGCAGAGGTGCTGATAGGCTGATCTGGGGCTTGCAGGACACGTGGATTTTGTGGGACAAGTAAAATGAGTATGCCTTTGTGAGCTTTTTGCATCAGAGAGGCTCATACTTGCTCCACCTAATTGCTCATGTGAATGCTCCCCAAGTAAGAAAACTAGGGGTGTCTGCCCTGAGTGGAAACCCAAGGACCTTCCACTGCTGTCTTCCAAACAACGGTACTGTTCTTTGGGAGGTAGCATTTTCCAGACTGCAAACAATCTTGTACCACCTTCGTGATATTTGCCAAGGCCTGGCACAACCTCTACTATTATTTTTCTTAATATTTTTGTTGACATTAATTCATTTAAAAATCATAATTTTTCACAAAGAATAGGATGTATTTTTCCTTCAGTTTGTAGACATGAGAAGAGATAATATATTCATACAACGTGATTCAAAAGTGACAAAGGGCACTCAGTGAAAATCAGTCCCCTCCTTCCTACCTCGCCTTTTAGCCATGAAATTCTTCTTTCCAGAGGCAACCAGTTTGGATGCGCCCTCTAAAGATGTGTATTTGTAAACCTAACACATTCAAGACAAATATAGTTAAAATAAATATTTTTTAAAAGTAGCTTTATTTTAAAACCTCCCTTCATGGGAAAGCAGCATCACTTGTTATAATTAGAAAGAGATCATAAAAATAAATTGATTGAAAACAAAACTGTGTTATTGAATTTTTGCTCTCAAGTGTGACTGGAATGTTGCAAGCCTGCAGCATCCTCTATCTTTGTTTAAAAGAGGGCATTACGAGACACTACTAAGAGCAGTTAAAGAAATATCAATATCAGCGTGAGACCTTTTCTCCTTGCTGTAACCGGAAGTAATGGCAGTGACAAGATAATAAATTTTCTCATTCTGTGATCCGGTGGTATGCGGTAGGTCTGTGTAGCACCTACCATTATCCAGATGGGGTACAGCACTGACATCATGGGAAATATTGCTAAGGTGTGCAGAACATCCAACAGCCTGAGTATAAATCCAAAGATGTTTCTCGCTTTCAGATTTCTTTGATGTGTTGTTAATGATTGAGAGAGACAAGCAAAGGCAAACAGAACAAATATGAGCATTAAGAGAAGTGTTTTGATTTGTAATATTTACGAGGGAGCTAGCATGCTCAGGAACTAAGGTTCCCCGAATAAAGAGTGTAGTGGGCATTAAAAGCACAAAATAAATCCATAGTGTTACTGTGGGGGGTTCTTCCGCGTCAGTCAGTGGCACTGGTGTTGCAAAAGTAAGAGTTAAGTTATTTTCACTAGAGAGTAAGCCACTTAGGGGAAAGAGACTCAAGTCTTTCTTTCTTTTCTTTTCTTGCTTTCTTTCTTTTTTTTTTTTGAGAAAAGAGTCTCACTTTGCTGCCCTTGGTAGAGTGCTGTGGCATCACAGCTCACAGTAACTTTAAACTCTCGGTCTTAAGCGATTTTCTTGTCTCATCCTCCCAAGTTGCTGGGACTACAGGCGCCTGCCATGATATCCGGCTATTTTTAGAGACAAGGTCTCCCTCTGAGGTCTTTCAAAGTAGTGAGCTCAGGCAATCCACCCACCTAGGCCTTCCAAAGTGCTAAGATTATAGGCGTTAGCCACTGTGCCTGGCCTTCAAGTCTTTCTTCTTATTTTGAGGTTCATGTGAGACAGAATACCCCCTTTATAAAATCTCATGATGCAAAGTACCTTTTCTTCTATTCTTCAAAACATGATGTGAGTGAGGCTTAAATATAGAGCAGGGTGTCAGTTTTGCTTTCTCAAGCAGTTTAATGTCACTGAATTAAAGACAAAAAGAGCAAAAGACAATGTAATTTCTTTTTTCTTTTTCTTTTCTTTTTTTCGAGATAGTCTCACTCTGTCACTCTGGTAGAGTACTGCAGCATCCTAGCTCACAGCAACCTGAAATTCTTCTCCTGGCTAGTGTTTCTATTTTTTAGTTGAGATGGGGTCTTGCTCTTGCCCAGGCTGGTCTTGAACTCCTGAGCTCAAGCAATCCATCCACCTTCGCCTCCCAGAGTACTAGGACTACAGGCATGAGCCACCAAGCCTGGCCAACAAATGTAATTTCTTTGTATTCTTCTATTTAAAAAACCCCATAAAAGCAACGCCACTGGGGAAACCGGTCCCTGGGACTTCTTATATTGCTAACCGAGGTAGCTTAAAGGGTGTCTGTCATGGCAGGGCTCCCAAACTTGCCTTTAATTGGACAGTCATTGACACTGATGGGGAGGTGGCTTCTTTTCAGCTCAGGGTCTCACTGCCCACTGGGTGAAGGAACCTCTGTCCCGAGGCTGGTGGAGAGATATCCAGGCATTGAAACAGTGCCTCGTGGTGGCTCGGGGCTCCTTAGGAAGCAATAAAAAGACACATCTCATTGGAGGGAGAGAGAGCAGCTTAGATTTCCAAAGGCAAGGATGAGATGAGAGGGAAGGCAGTTTCAGCTCAGAGGTTAAGGCTCAGGATCAGAAAGCATGTGTTTTAATTCCAGCTCCACCACCTACAAGGTGAGTGCCCACTGACTGCTTGCCGGTCTGTGCCTCAGTTCCTCCATCTGCGCACTGGGACTAATCATAGTGACTGCCATGTACGGTTGCTGTGAGATTCAATGAAGCAATTACATGTGAAAGTGCTCAGAGCACTTCTGGCGGATGGAAGGTGTCCAACAAGTGTTAGTTGTCATTATCGGCCATTGATTTCTTCATCATACCTTTATTGAGCTCAATACCGAGGACAGAAAGATGAATAGAACCCAGGTCCCTGCCTCTCAGCTCTTCACAGTTTGATGGGATTATAAGATGTTCATGGAAAATTTGTACCCAAATAAGATAGGGATATGTACCATAATAAAAATACAAGGAGGACTATAGTAGCTTGGAAAGGAGATGAAATCCAATTGGGGGAATTTTGGAAGGCTTCCTGAAGGAGGTAGTGTGTTGCGTGGGCCTCAGTGAGCAAAGAGAATTTCCTTGGACAGAAATATTGGTCTGGGGGCTGGGAGGTATGGCCCTATAGCAGTGCTGTTTCTAAATACATTCATTCCACGATTTCTTCTCTGATGATAGTCAAATCACAAGATAAAGTCGTTTGAGATCACCTTTAGTTCTGCATGCATTTACTGGTCACCTGCTATGTTCCAGGCAGTGTGCTAAGCCCTAGAGAAATAAACAGGAAAGAGAGAATTAATCTCTCCTGTAAAGAGAGGAAGGGGCAGAGAAATTCAGTAGCAAGACTTGCTGAGAGAAAGAGAAAGCTCCCAGCATGTGTGAAGTCACAGAGGGGAGGCTTCCACCCAGGGTAGGTCAGAGAAGCTTTTGGCAGAGCTGATGCCTAAGCTTTGCATCTGCTATTTCCTCCACCCATTCCTCCCTCCCCCAGAAACTCCCAAATCTGGCTGTTCCTCATCACGCAGGTTCCAGCTCAAATGTCACCTCCTCAAAGAGGTCTTTCTCCACTCCCTAGTCTAGGCTGGCTCACCCTGCTCATCACCCTCTGCCTCTCATCACCACCTTGTTTTATTTACTTCATACTTTTTATTGTCACCTGAAATTATTTCACTCATTTTCCATTAAACTTGCTGTCTCCCCACTAGAATCAAAACTCCTCAAGAGCAGGAACCTTTGTTTGTGGCTGTGTCCCCAAAGCCCGGGACAATGCCTGGCAGATGCTTGCTAAATATTTGTTGAGTGAATATTCTTAGGCAGTGGGGCTTAGTGGGCATCAGTGAGTCTGTGCTGAGGCTCCACACTGGCCCCAGCCCTGGGTGAATCTCATCACACCTGCTTCTGAGAGGATGCAGAACCTGAAAGCTGGTGACTGGTCATATCAATAGGTATTTACTGAGCACCTACTGTATGCCAAGGGCGTGGTCACTGGGGAGACAGCCGTGAATAGGACAGAAATCACTGCCTCCATGGTGCATACTTTCAGTGGGATGGAAAGGAGGTGGTTAATCAATAAACAGGGAAAATACATCTCTGTCTGATGGTGACAAGTGCTATGGAGAACATAAAGGGAAGGCGAGTAGAGAGCACGTGGTGGTGGGAGGCTAAAGCACTTTTAAATAGGGTGGTTATAGGAAAGCCCTCACTGAGGAGGCGCTATCCGGGCACGAACCTGGAACAGGTGAGGGGAAAAAGCATTCTGCCTTCTGGGGAAGAACATTCTAGGAGAAGGAAGACAAAGAGATGCCAAGGCTCTCAGGACAACAGGGTAGCTGGTGTGATGGAGGGAAACTTAGGGGTCAGTGTGGCCGGAGTGAGATGGGAAACACACAAGGAGAGAGATGGGAAACAAATCCAGAGAAGTCACCGAGGCCAGATCCTACAGGGCCTCGCGGGCCAGTGGAAGAACTGTGACTCCTGCTCAGAGCAGATGGGGGGATAGTGAATGGTGTGGAGTTAAGGAGTTGTATAGTCTGATTACATTTTATTTTTTACTCATTTTTATGTATTCTTCTTAGAGACAGTCTTGCTCCGTCACTCAGACTAAAGTGCAGTGGCACAATCATAGCTCATTGCAACCCCAAACTCCTGGCCTCAAGCAATCCACCCACCTCCACCTCTAGAGTAGCTGAGACTACAGGTGTGTGCAACCACACTGGCTAATGTTTTTGAAAAGTGTTTTGCAGAGATGTGGTCTCACTGTGTTGCCCATTATAGTCTTGAACTTGATCATCTCAAGTGATCTTCCCACCTAATCCTCCCAGAGTGCTAGAATTATAGATATGAGCCACTGCAGCTGGCCCTGATTACATGTAGGGCACCAGAGGATGGAAGGGGGAAAGCTGGTTAGGAGGCTAATGCAGTGGGGAGTGCAGTGGTGACAGTGGAGGGAGCAGGAGAAGGGGCAGATGCTGGGTGCAGTTGCAGGGCCTGCTGAGGGGCCGTGTGGGGCCCAGGTGTGAGAGAGGAACCAAGAAAGACGGTGGCAGCAATGGTGATGATAATGCTGCTGCTGCTGCTGCTGCTGCTCCTGCTGCTGCTGCTGCTGCTGCTGAGAGTGTTGATCAAGGACTTGATATCTTTCAAGCCCTTGCAACCGACAACCTGGACTTTCAACCAAATATACTTCCCTGGTCATGCCCCTGGTTTGACTGGTCAACTGTCTATCTACAGATGTCCCTGAACTAACCAAAGAAAAGACTAGACTTTGTAGCTTTGAGTCTTCACTTCCAAATCAGTGGGAAATGGCAGAGTCCCCATTTCTAGGGATCTTTGAGACCCTTTCTTATAAATGCTACGTTCTTAAGTATCTTCTGAAGGTTAAATTAGCTTTGTTACAATCCAAAAAAGGCGCAAGTCGCTCAATGTGCACCACCCTGTTTCTGGTTCTTGTTCCAACCCCATCAGTATGCATGGCAAGGTGGCTGCCTTGATGACATTGCTAGATTTAGGAGACTTGGGCATGTGGCTTCCTTCAAACAGAACTGAACGCTGTGATGCCTTCCTGCAAGAGAGTCGGGATCTGAATCTCCCCAACTTCCCCAAAGCTGCTGGAGCATGGGGAAACATTCTCTGCCTTGGCAGCCCTTTGCGGTGTGTTTCTGCTTTGATGGTTTTAATGAAGATACGAAATCATCTAGCAGCTTTCATTTTGCTCGGGCGAGATGGCTTAAAGTGGAGGTAGCATTTATCAGGATCAATCTCCATTTTCAGAAGTGGTTGGTTAAACTCTGCAGTTTATGGCCACTTCTAGCTGAAAGACTGTGAGATCTGAATTATTAATTCTGGGAAAGATGACTTAAGTCATTGCGAAGCTCCGTGATGCCACACTCCCCGCTTTAGGTCCCCTTTCTTGTATTTTCTCTAGTGCAAACATCTCCATTAACCAGAAATTCTCAGGTAACTTGGTCAAATCTCTGTCAGTCATTTCACCGGGAGAGAAAGAATTTAGCTTAATTCAATTGTTCTTTCCTGCCAAGGATGAGGAGGAAATAGACATAAATGACTCTGGGAATTACTCTTGTCAAGGCTATTTACAGGGACTCAAATGTGGGCATCATTCAAATGACATCTGTGCAAGCAAGGTAGTCTCTAAAACATGAACCACTAGCACCTCGCTCCATCCAGGCAGCGGATGGGAAGTGTGTGGGAAGGAAGAGAGGTTCTGAGTTGTTCTGAATATGGCTTTGGGAGCTGGGGCAGGGACTGAGCGGGCTGTCAAGAGCTTCCGGCCTGTGGTGAAGCAGTTGGAAGCAGTGAGCGCATCAAAAACTCAGGGTCCTTTGGGACTTTGTGGTTACATAAATGAATAAACAAATTTGGCTGTGGGACAGTAAGAATAGGTGAAGACCTGTCCCACTTAGACAGTCCCATTAGAGAGGGTATTTGGCCCCTTTGGAGGGGACAACCACTAGTCAATCCCAACCAATTCTTTTGCCATCTCTTTATCTTGCCCTATTTCCCAGCTGTTTCTTTTTTCCAGAAAAAGCTTGAAATATGACATTTGAAATAATGTGAACTCTGAATTTATAATTGCACCGTACTAATTCACAACTTTTGGAGAAAACTTGTGGACCAAACAGAATATGTCATGTCTGTGGGCTGCATGAGACCTGAAAGCTGCTCTTTCTTGACCCCAGGAGGGTGAGTCTTAGAAACAGCTGGCTTCTAACAATCCTGCTGCTGCCACATATCATTAACTAAGTCCCTTCATCTTTCCAAGCTTTGGTTTCTCCATATGAGAAAAAGATTCAAGCGTTCCTCCTTCACAGGTTGTTGTAGTGATTTGATGTAATGAGCAAGTGTTCAAATTTATTGTCACTGTTGTGGGTCCCCTTGCCCGGGTTGTGTTTGAAGAAGATGTGATTATCACTAAGCTAATGGTTGTGCCTGGAGACAAGAGGCACTTGTCATGACGTGGACCTTTGTCGAGGTGAGCAAGGCTGGGGTCTTAGTTGGGCCAAGAAGCATCTGGCGCCAAGATGACTCATGTTTGGAGAACCTCATTTGTAAAACTGGACCTCAGGGAGGGAGCCAGCAGTCTCCACTGCTCCTTCTTTTCATTTATGTACCTGCCCACAGAATCTCTGTAGGATACTGAGTTTGCGATAATGTTGCTGTTACTGCTTCTCCGTGGGATAGGAGCTCCCACCAGCTCAGTCACCGCCCCAGCTCCTGATGCCATATTCAGAACAGCTGGGAGCCTCCCTCTCTTTCTACACAAACTTGTATTGTTTGAGAGATGGCCTAGCTCTCAAATCCATCAGAAGACGAATGCCTATCTGATTCTGGTGGTTCGATATTGGCAGAGTCAAACCTGGCACATGCCATCTTGTGATGAGAAGGCTAGGGGTACACAGGGCTGAACCATTAGGATCAGCCTAGAAACACTGGGTACTATGGGAACTTATCAAACCTAGAGTCCAGATGCAAGTTATGTAAGACCACAATTATGGGGTTATCTAAGTTCTTTCTAAAATCTAACGCCTTGTTTCCCAACCTGCAGCCATTTGTGTTCCATCTCCACGATTTGTTTGTGGACATTGCTACAAACGTTTTCCTTTTGAAGTCCACTCATAACTTTTACTCAAACACATTTACTTAAAAATGAAACGTTATATCACCACCCTAAATGAGAGGCCTCATCTCTTGCCAGAAATAGAAAGTAGTCATTAAAACAAATGCAGTAAAAACCAAACAGTGCAATTCAATTCAGGCCTGATAGTTGTCTGTGCCTTGTTCTGCCTGAGGCAGCCTCTTTCTCAGAACCTGAGAGAGATAAGAAAGAAAGAGAAAGAGAAAGAGAGAGGGAGGGAGGGAGGAAAGGAAGGAGAGGGAGGAGGGAGGGAATTGGTAAGCTCTCGCCTAATGGACACGGTGTGGAGGTATACGCACACCTCCCCCAGAAGGACTCAACGACAATTTGGACTTTACCTAACAAATAAAAACAATGCAACCTAACCACATGTACATTTATATTAATCGGAAAGTTTAAAAAGATAACAATGGGGGAAAAAATTAGAGAGGTGGTAAGGATGTTCTAGCACCTAACAAAGACTCTCTCCATGATGTAATCAGAAGACTTGAATAGAACAGAAGAGGAAAAGGAAAGATAATTGTTTTCTAATGATGTGATGAGGTGGCATTGAAAGTCGAGTCGCGTATACCCCCATTTGTCTTTTAACCACTAGTGGCACAAATCCCACACCTTCAGAGATGCTGACTGAGCTCCTCCTTGCTTTGCTGCCAATGTATGATTTTTGTCGTATTTGCTTGTCATGGCCCATCAACAGCTTGGGAGGGACTGGCTGACATTACAAAGTCTGGGTGGTTTAAAAAGCTGTGATTCCAATTTCAATTGCAAATTGATGGGACATCGCGGGAAAGCAAATGCAGACGTGAAGAACTGGAGGAAAAGATCCAGCTCGGCAGTATTTTTAGGTCTTTTTCCCTGGATCGGTTTTACATAATTTGTGTCTGGACTCTGGGTTCGATGAGTTCCACTATCTGCTCTCTAACATGTTAGCTGAGGGCTAACCCAAAGTTTCTTTGCAACTCCAATTAATTGTTATAATTTTTGCATACCGTTTTATAACTTGCATATGTCACATATGTAAAGCTTTTATTTATGCCTTCTTAAAAACACTGTGATTTGTTGGGGTTTTTTTTGCAGTTTTTGGCTGAGGTCGGGTTTGAACCTGCCACCTCCGGTATATGGGGCTGGCGCCCTACTCCTTTGAGCCACAGGCGCCGCCCAAAACACTGTGATCTGGATGAATCTTGAAGGCATTATGCCAGACGAAAGAAAGGTTATGTGCTGTATGTTTTCATTTATCTGACATTCTCAGACAAAACCAGAATGATGGAGAACAAATCAGCATTTGCCCGGGCTCAAGGCAGCAGGGGGAGCTGACTACGAGGTTGTGATGATTTGGGGGTGGGCGGGTGTTCCAAAGAGAACTGTTTATGTATCCTGATTTTGGTGGTGGTCACAAGAATCTGTACATGTGTTAAGATTCATAGAGCAGAATACCAAGACAAAATGTCTGTTTTGCTGTAGAATAATTTTAAAGATTAGATTTAAAAATAAAACTTTATTCAAAAGCATCCATGATGCTAGAATTCAGCAACTGGTGAGCATCTCAAACCCCTCAAAAGAGTGGGATTCCTAATTGCAAAGAGATCCAGCCCAAATTTTTAGTGTTCACAGCTTCCCTAAACTTCCATCCTTGTTACGAGTTAGAATCAAAGATACAGATGGCACTTAAATCTTCCCCATCTCACACCCACATTTCTGAATGATGCTGGGTCTGAAGTAAAGGCTGGAAAGATCACCTTGTGGTCTGAGGCCAGAGTGGCCAGAATAGATGTTCAGCCATGCTTCTGCCTAAAGGGGCAAGGTCAGGGTGATGGAAGGCAGCAGTGAGACATGCAGCTCATCATTGAGTGACTGTGAGTGTATAAAAGATCTGCCTGCGGGCCTGGGGAGAGAGGGGATCAGAGATGAGAGAAGATGGGCCATAGTAGAAGGCGTACCCAAGGATTTCCCCCAACAAAATAATTCTCATCTGCTGACAGTGCCTGTGACCTCCTAGATGGTATACGACTTGAGCTAGAAGCATCCACTCTGCTCGCCCAGCCTCCATCCTGCGCCAATTCAGAGCTGGGAAAGAACGACCACCGTGATCACAGTTCCCTCCTCTCAGTACTGACACTTCCCAGAGCCTCACATGGCACACGACTGTAATCTGGAGCCACTGCTAAAGATGGCCCACCAATGGTGTTCCCTCTGTGGCATCTGGACTGGGACGCAGAGACCATGTGTACAGCACTGAAAGTAGCTATTAAAGCTTGGCTGTCTTGCTGGCTCTTTGTATCCACGAGGTATCCCAGTGTCCTTTCAAAAACCCCATTTTTTTACTTGGGTTAGTGTGAATGGGTTTTTGTCCTTTGAATGACGAAGGGACGACTTGGGTGGCTGTGCTGAAACCACTGTACGGGAGATAAGAGTTTGGATCATGCCGACCTGTGTATGATAATTACAATCATGTAAGTGGCTTCAATAACCTGGGAGCACGTGTAGCTGGGGAAGGAGGCCTCAGGGTGGGATGTGAACAGGAAGTAAACGAACGAAGTAACAGGAGAGGCAGAGGATGGTGTCACTTCACAAGGTGCCCCAGACATGTTTGGGGAGTCTCCTCCTCCAACATCTCTTGCTCTCAGCCAGCTGCTGAGAGAAAGGCATCTTCTTATTTCCTAACTTCACCATGGGAACATGATTATTCGTCTACATGGACCCTTGTAGGGTCAGCTTTGTTTATTTATTTGTGTTTACCTATATCAAAAAGACTAATAGCCACACCACCTTGGGACATCTGAGTTCTCTGACTATCATTATCATCCCCAATATATAAATACTTTTATTTTTTCTGATTATAAGAACAATTCTTCTATACATAAATAAGCAAACAAAAAAGCAAAGATACATATGGTGGACTTCAAGATAGAAGATAAAAAGTACCTGTTCTCATATGGAAAGTTGTCAAGATAACCGTGCTCAGTTAAAAAATAGCAAAGTAAAAACATACTATCTTTTGTATAAAAGAGGGAAAGGAATAATATATATCTAAATTTTCTTAGTTATGCCTAAATAAACTCTGAAAGGTTACACAAGAAACTAATAGCAGCAATTTCCTGGGTATGAAATTGGGTGGGGGACAGGAGTAAGGAAGAGACTTCCACTATACGCCTTTTGTGGTTTTTTTGTGCTATGTGAATATGTTCTTTGAAAAATTAAAATGGGAATTGTGCATTACAGAAAAAATAGGAAACGGATAAAAGAATTAAAAAAATCTCCCCAAATTATATCCATATTTGTAACCACTCTTAGAATTTTGCTTTTTACCTTTCCAGACAAATCATGTGTATAATTTATTTGCCATTTGGTACCACTGTATATATCAGTACATATAGTATGCATCACGTGATTTATAAACCATTTTATAACTTGCAGTTTCATTCAACAGTGTGACATGGTTATCTTTCCAATGCCAATAAGTATGAATCTGAAGAATTATTTTGTGTCCTTTTACTGCAGTGGTTCTCAACCTTCCTAATGCCGCGGCCCTTTAATACAGTTCCTGTGGGTCGCGACCCACAGGTTGAGAACCGCTGTTTTACAGCATTTAGTGGTATACATATATGGTTATTTGTATGATAATTAACCAAATCACCTATTGATACACATTTAGATTATCCTCATTTTTTATTATGATATTTCAAAATAAAAAGACAGCAGCAAGCATTTTACCATTTTTCACTCAATAAACCTTTTTTCAGAGGAACTTTTGGGTTTGAAAGTAAGCACGCTAAAAGAAAAGGAAAAAGTGTTTCATTTTTGATACAGATTGCCAGCTTTCCCCCATCCCTATGAAAATATGGCTGAGGCATTTCTGTTTCCCTAGCAGAGATTTAAAAGGATTTTTTCCTCAACCTTGTCATAACTATTAACAACCCGTTTAATCTTTGCCAATCTAATGCACGAAAACTATCTCTTTTATTTGGCATTTTTTGAATAGCTATTTAAAAATATTTGTTGCCGATTTGCATTTATTTTCCGAAATTTTTGCTTGGTTTTCTTCGCCTGTTGGAGATTTTTCTTTTCACTTTTAAAAGAAGGTGCTTAACAATTAATGATGCCTACTCTGGGTGTCCCATTATTAATATTCCAGATGTTTCTGGTGAGCTGAATTTGACTGGATTTAATATTTTTATCCAGTCCGATAAGCTTCATCTTTCAATAAGAAAGTTTGGTTTTTTTCCTGTATTCTGATTATCAACATATTTGCACTCTTTTTTTCTATCATTTATTTTGTTCCTTTTAATTGTTTTTTTCCTGCTCTCCTGACTCTCCAATATTGAATTGGAGGGGCTTCCTTCATTCCCCCCTTTCTTCCCTCTTCTGAGGTACATAGACTATTTCTGTACTTTTTATTAAGACAGGTACCCTTCTGTCTGACCCCAACAAAGACTTAAGGAAGAGTAAGTTAGAGTACAAGGACCCCAAAGCTCCCTCTGCTCCAACTCTGTCCATGTTGTGCTTGCCATTAATTCATCCCACTTTGTTTTTGTGATTTTAATGTTTATCAAAATAATATGTCCACGTAGTCTGAACACTTCAGCAGTATCATAAAGCTTATCACAAAACATCAGTCCTGACTTCCCTGCATTCTGATTTCTGCTTAATGGAAGCAACCAATTTTCGGTTCTTTTGGCTCTCTGTATATTACTAAATAATATGTTTATGTTGCCTGTCTTATAAATCACGAAAAGGATAACCTTGGGAGCTAAAATTGCACCTGTCGATGGCTCAGGTAAAAGATGAATTTCAAAACTGCAAATGTATACTAGGTAGAAAATAATGAGAATGTGCACCATACTTATCAAAACTAGTCAGATGTAGCCGGGGACACTCAGCAGCAACTTAGCTTCTTTATTAAATGAAGAAAATGAATTGGCTAAGGATTCAGGCACAGAAGTGAGAGGAATGATAAAACAAGGACAAAGAAACAAGAAAGTAGTCTGGAAAGATGAAACCCGAGGTTAATGAATGGAGGAAAACAGAAACGTAGATTTTAAAAAAGAAACTCAACAACTGATTCTTTGAAAAATCAATAAAACAGCTATACTAATCAAGAAAAAAAAATGGGCAAAATTAGGAATGTGAAAGAGGATAAAATCACAGTATTAAAAAAAAAATCTGAGGCTCAAGATGCTACTGAAATAGAATTAGAGAAAATCTAACATTTAATCCTCATGGAATGCTGAGTACGTGTTAAAAATGTTTTCTTACGTGATGTTATAAATAATTTTCAAGCTAATAGAGATGGGCATCCAGAGCTGATGTGGGCAGCACCTCCCCCAAACTCTGCTAATAAATCACAGAAATGCTAAAGTGTAGACTACGGCTTGAGAACTACATAAAAGGCAGATCGCAGATAGAAGAGCTGGATAAAGTGAAACAAATAAAAGTAAAAACCTTAGCCAAGAACTAAAGAAAGGGACGCCTCCGGCAGCCACAGTGCTACGTGGCAGCAGCTGTTACTGAGAATGTCACTTCTATGTAATTATTATTAAATCACCTCATGCGCTGTACATTCTATTTTAAACATTCTATTTGATGTTGCACTAAATCTCCATAACCACATCGACAACAGAGATTTTTGTTTACTGGTTCTGGTCCTTCCTTTCTCCATTAATTTATACCTTTCTTTAGTATGCTTTTACTACTTATCTCTCAACCAATTCATGGGCTTTCTTTTTTTTTTTGCAGTTTTTGGCGGGGGCTGGGTTTGAACCCGCCACCTCCGGTATATGGGACCAGTGCCCTACTCCTTTGAGCCACAGGCGCCGCCCCCAATTCGTGGGCTTTTTAAACTTTTTTTTTTTTAATTAGTGTTTTAACCTGAGCCCTTTGCAGATTTCAGAATATCTTTCTGCTTTCCTCAAACACAAGTAGTAATTTGGCCGAATTGAAATTTTTTTAGACAAAATCTTTTTAATAGCAGCCGTTAGGGCAGTTGTGTGTGTATGTGGCAGAGAAAAAGGTCGATGTTAGCGTGTATTTATTTTTTTCCCTTTATGGACAAATTGTTCCGTTTTGTTTTCCTTGCCTGGATACTTATAAACTTTTCTTCTATTATTTAAATTGAAAACAAGAGCTGTATGCAGAGGCACGCACCTGTAGTCCCAGTTATTCGGGAGGCTGAGCTGGGAGGATCGCTTGTGCCCAGGATCACTTGTGCCCAACCTGGGCAAAATAGGGAGGCCTTGTCTCTTTAAAACATGATTGCAAGAGGGACTTTACCTAACAAATGCAATCAGAGTAACCTGGCTTATTGTACCCTCAATGAATCCCCAACAATAAAAAAATAATAATAATAATTTTTTTTTAAAAAAGAGAAAAAATAAAAATAAAAATAAACACATGAATAAGTGAATAAACAAACAGGGTTTCTGGAGTCAAATTGCCCTGGGTTCAACTCCGGGCTCATCTATTTACTAGCTGTGTACAGTTGGGTGACTTATTAAACTTGTCTGCACCTCATTCTCCTGTGTGTGAAGTGTAGGGGTAATAATTGTAGGGATGAGAGGAGGAATGAGCAAAGCACTTAGAAGATCCACCTCATAGAAAGGACTGCAGAGGACTTTTCTACTTTGGCATTACAGTAGTTGTCCATTGTCCCTGGGGAATATGTTCCAAGACCCCCAGTGGATGTCTGAAACTGCAGATAGCACCAAACCTTACATACACTATGTTTTTACCTATACATACATACCAATGATAAAGTCTAATGTATAAATTAGGCCCAATAACAGATTAATAACAATAATAATTCATTGTTAGAACAATTATAACAATAGACAGTAATAAATAGTAATGATACGTGTATGTGGTCTCTCTCTCAAAATATCTTACTGTATGGTATTCACCCTTCTTCTTGTGAGGATGTGAAGTGATAAAATGCCCGTGTGATGTGATGAAGTGAGGTATGCCGTGCATTGTGACGGAGTGCGGGGGTACTGTTCACCTGCTGACAACATGTGAGAAAGAGGATTGTGTGCTTTGGTTGATCTTGGCTCACTGAGTCATGATGAAGTTGACGGTCGCATGTCCAGAGGGGTGATGACGAATGACCAGGTAGCATCTACCTGACAAAGGGGTGACTCACAGGTGGGGCAGAATAAGATTCCATCGTGCTATTCAGAACGGCGTGCAATTAAAACCTATGAATTGTTGACGTCTGAAATTTTGCATTTGATATGTTTAGCCTGTGGCTGACTGTAACTGAAGCAAAACCATGGATCAGGAGAGACCACTGTATTATTACTACTACTGCTACTGAACAGTTAGGTCTCTTGCTATTAATTTTGCTTTTCTGATAAGAAGCCAGGGGTTTCAGTACCTGAAGGGAGGTTTTTCCAATAGGTCTTTAATCCTAGGCCCATTGTCTGCCCCGTCTATCCCCATTATCTGTCAAATTGGCTTCCCCTTTTTCCTTTTGAGGCTCCTGATAGATGAAAGTCTCTCTTTGCTTGGCATAGTCATTTATCCCAATAATCCACTGAGGACAAGGACTATGTAGGATCTTTGCCCTCTCTGGCCTCCAGTATATGAGGAACTCCCCAAGACATGAACCAGAGTGAGATTTTCACCCACCCTCCGCCTCCACAGCCACTTGTCCCAGTACTATTCCTTCCTCCACCCCCACTCTTTTCAGGAATACGTATTCAATCCTTCTGGAGTCTCTCTACATGGATCTTAGGCAAGCCATTCTGTCCCATACTTCGAAATATGTTGGCCGGGTCTTCCCTCAGTCTGGCCTCATCTCATTATATCTCATTAAAAATTCTTGTGAGTTGAGTGCCCCCAGTTCCCAGTGCTGACCCCGATTGCTCCTCATTTATCATGACCCAACGGGACCAGGAAGGTTGGGTGGAGGGGGTTGAAGGTGCAAAGAGGACTATTAAGTTGAAACCAGCATTATAGTCATTTTTTACCTTCTGGAACATGTAAGTTTCTTTGCAGTGCTTGTCCTGGGGTCTGGGTTTTAAATCCAGGCCTCTCGCACATGGACAGCCTCTTGTCTTCTCCTGTGTTGGTCTCTTGGATGGATGACAGGTGCCTATTGGGCCTTTGTTTGCTCTGAATCCTGCAGGCCAGGCCTTCTCCTCCAGGAAGGGGTGGTTGGCAGCACAGTGCCATAGTATCCAGACATTTCTGGGGCTCTGCCACCCCACTGGGTCCGGTTAGTGAGTTAGTGCTTCTTTGGATGGAGGGAGATAGGCAAGCTTTGCTAGATTGGTGACATCAGCCTGGCTCTCCTAAGGGAACTTGCTGGTGCTCCTGGGTTTTGCACCAAAAGAGAAGGAAAGTTTTCTCCAATAGTGGTGTCTAAAGAACTCTGGTATTGAGTCAAGAAACCCATGTTTTAGTTCCAGCAAGTTCACCAGCTTGCCTTGGACAAATGACTTGTATGCTGTTCGTGTCCGTTTTTTCATTTGCAGAATTAGAGGGTTCAACTCGACTTGTGTATCCCGAGTGGAGAACGTGTCATAAAATCAGGTGGTTAGGTGATACCTGAGGGGATTTGGGATGTTATTACCATCACGTACATCAAGTTCACAGTTAAAACATTACTGATTTTCAAGTTTTGTTCCTGCATTCTGATTGAATCAAGCAAAAGGTCTCAGTTTGGTGTTAATAGATCTTTAACACTTGTCTGAATCCTCTAACACTCTAGTTAGAATTTAATCTTTTTACTTTTTCTCTGTATTTATTTTTACATTTATCTGCTGCTCATGGCAAGAGATACTGATTTTCCATGCGTGTTTCTAACAAAGTTATAGGGAAAAAACTAAAAAATAGATTTATATAAGTAAAAAATAGTAAGTGGATTTTAAAGGAAAATATAAATTAAACAGAATGGCAAAAATTGTGGGAGTTGCATGTGAATGACTGAATTTGGAAAAAACAGATTGAAAGCTCCTTTGTCTAGTTCTAGAATCTCTTTGAGCAACACTGTCTATACAGTTGGGGCTCAGAATGCAATATTGCATGGCTCGGGATTTTGAAGGCTGTGTTTTGCATTCCTCTGGCATATGTTCCCAGCTGACCCACTGAGCATCACCCTTCAGGGGCAGCGTATCTGCCACATTGGATCAAAGGGGTTTTTTTGACAGTTGGAGGCTTCTCTCCTCCAGCAGCTGCAGAACGGGTCCTTAAAACTCATAAACGACAAATCACCTCTTTGGCTGCTTTGACATCCTTGTTTAGTTCAATCCAGGTGTGTTGTCGCTGAGTAGTTTGGATCAGAGTCCTGACTGGGGAGAAAATCATTATGAAAAGCTATCGATTAGGTGTCCAGAGCTGCGGAGACTCAGCCCCAGAAGCTCCTGGAGCTGCATTTATGAAAGGGCAGGGGGCACGGAGAAGGGCATGGATGTGGCAGAGTGAGGAGGCAATCTGTTTAAAGGACAGTGGTGTGTGAAGGCAGGCAGCCACTGCAACGTCAGGGCTCCCTCATGCTAGGGAGGGCTGTACAGTGTCTGCTAGCATGTACTGTATGACCTTTTGCAGCCTGGGAAAGAGTACAGGGGATGCTTCTTTTCCCTGGGAAATCCTGCCTTGGGCCTTACTATCTTCCCTTTTCATTAACTAGTCTCCACCCTGCCCAGCTTAGCCCAGCCCAGCACTTCCCTTCATTGCCCAGCCATGACCCCCAGGCCCACACCTCACTGCAGAACTCAACCTGCACAACGCTAGCTGACAGCATCTCCTCCATCTGTGAATAGCGCTGAATTGTGATTACCACGCTGCACCCTTGCATAGTCCTTAGCAACCTGAAATGACACGCTCTCCTGTTGCACGGAACAGCCTAAACACCTGTGCATTATTGCAAAATGAAGCCCGGCCTTGTTCATGCATCTTTCTCCTGTGCCTAGAAATGTGTCTGGCATGTAAGACTGATAAATACTTTTTGAATGTGTTTGCACCAGATGGACAGGACAGGACTCAGCACCGCTCACAGGCACTCCCTGGAAGCCCATCAGACTATTGAGTCTCAGCTACAAATACATGAAGGTGTGAAAAGCTTGGCGGGAATCCTGGAAGGGCTCCTGACAAGAACAAAAGTGTCAATAGCAAAGGAGGAGTAGAACAATGTTCCTTCCTGCCTATAGCTTTAGAATAGTTGTAATTTTGAATTCTCTGTCAATCATGTTTGATGAGTTAAATCATACCTTAGAACAGCATTTTGCAACATTGTTTGCTTCTTGGCACAAAAGCAGCTGCATAGGTAACTTGTGCACTTTATGTGGGATTTCCTTTCCTGGGTAGCAGTAACTTCACTCTTTTTCTTCAGTTCAGTGCAGTGTATTGTATGCTATCCTTTTTTTTTTTTTAGAAGGCTCATGTCTTTTTCTCCTTATACTTAAAGATTCTGATAGACACCCCCCTCCTACCTGCTACTCCAGTTAGGATTAATGTCTTGGATGTTTCCTGCCTTCATTTTGTTCATAAATTTCTCTGAGACTATGGTGAAAATTATATTCCCATCCCCCTCCCAGATTGGTAAAGACATACACGCCACATTTTGCAGTGAATTCATCTTACTGCAATGGAAGTCGATTGCCTTCAGAGCTATGCAATATGAATGTGATTTTTACAAAGAGTTATCTATGCTTTTTTCACTTCAGCTTTTTAATGTAAAAGCAAAAACAACCAAAATAAAGGTCATTTTCTGGGAAAAACATATAAGCTCACAGTTGTGCAAAAAAAGCCTTTAACTTTACTCAAAGCTTGACGCTGCGGATGGTTAAGCTCAGACAAGATGCTGAAGTGGTGTTGCAAAGCTCTTACCATGTTTGACATCAAATCAATTTTGACTTTTGGTTTTGATGGTGACAGGCACCTGACTTACAAAGCTAAGTAGCAGCCCAGGAATCCAAGGCTTCCCTGGGTAGGGATGCCTGATGAGGGTGGCCTGGGGTTGAAGGGCATACGATTTTTCCAAGACTCCTTAAGTTGAATTCACGCCACATCGTTTCTTTTGCTCTTGGGTCAGGAAGGTCACCTATAGCCCAGTCTGCATATTATATTCTTTGCTTTGCAAAGAAACTTCATTATGTCACAGATGTCATCTGCTTTTGCAATGTACCAACAGGAGCTTACAAATGAGAATTTGGGGATTATGTCAGGGTTTTCACTAAGACGTATAAACAAGTGGCTGGTTGCCCTGGGAAAGGGGCAGCACTGTTGTCCAGCTGTGGACTGGAGGGAATGGCGGAGTTATCATCTTCTCTGTGAACTTCCTCACACTATCGGAAAAAACAATTGGAAAAAATATTCTGGAAGAGACGTTGACATTCTACTACTTGAATTTCTTCTGCCATTACCTGAAGAAATTTCAGGTAATTTCTTCCTCTTCCCTAAACAACAAGCCAGTCCAACAGCCGGGCTGATTTCTCTTCTTAAACTACTTTGAAAGTTGTCTGTTGTACTTATATTTTTAGTGGTTATCTTTAAAATGTTAACTTGACTTAACCTTCCAGAATTTATTCATATTTTACCTTCTTCCCAAATAATACTGAGAAACTTAACATAATAATTCTCATCACCACCTCCAACCTGCCACGAAGTTGTCTAGTATTTTAGTTATAGCTCTGTTGCACCAACCCAAATCCTATCATCATTACTTCCTGTTTTACAAAAAGAAGTAAATATGTATGTACATTTATCCAGAAGTTTTCCTAATTTCTTTGGTTACTATTTCTTCTTTCACCCACATCCTCCCTCTGAGTTCAGTCACCTCTAGTAGTTTTTTCTTGGTGAATTTTCAATTTTTTATTTATTTATTTATTTTATTAAATCATAGCTGTGTACATTATTGCGATCATGGGGCACCATACACGGGTTTCATAGACCGTTTGACAGATTTTCATCACACTGGTTAACATAGCCTTCCTGGCATTTTCTTAGTTTTTGTGCTAAGATATTTACATTCCACATTTACCAAGTTTCACATGTACCCTTGTAAGATGCACCACAAGTGTAATCCCACCAATCCCCCTCCCTCTGCCCACCTCCTCCCCCCTCCCTTTCCCCCTTTCCCCTATTCTTAGGTTATAACTGGGTTATAGCTTTCATGTGAAAGCCATAAATTAGTTTCATAGTAGGGCTGAGTACATTGGATACTTTTTCTTCCACTCTTGAGATACTTTACTGAGAAGAATATGTTCCCGCTCCATCCACGTAAACATGAAAGAGGCATCAATTTTTGAATGAAAATGTCTCTCTTACGCCTTCACTTTTAATTAATAGTTTAGTTCAGCACAGAATTCTAGGTTGGCATCTGTTCTCCTTCAGATCCTGGAGGATATAATACTAACATCTTCTGAGCTTTGTTACTGAGAAACCTCTGAATCTAAGCAATACGTCTGTTCTCTTGGTCTCTCTCTCTTTGGTATTCTGTAATTCCATGCATCTAAACACAGATTTCATCTTTATTTATTTCTGTATCTAGTTTCATTTTTTCAAAGATGTAACATATTGTTATTAACTAGCCACTATGATCTTTTGAATTCTTCTAGTTGAACTGAAACTTTGTATGCTTTAACCAACATCTCCCCAACCCTCCCTCCACTCTCAACATTTGTTTAGCAACAGGATAACCAACATAGTAGCATGCTGAAGGTAAGGCCTTTGTGTTAAGGGAAATCCAACTGACAGTAAAGTGTCAGTCTGTTCAAATTGAGTTTTCTTATCCTTAACAAAAGATCATTACTGTCTAGTGTCATTCTGGATGGACAGAGGAGAATTGCCCCTTCAGACTGGTTGCTGCGTTGGGCCAAGGAGCCTAGTCCACATTTGTTGATATATTATTATTGACTTTGAATAGCGTTGTCCCCTTTTCTGGTTTTCCACCTTCATTAGCTCCCTGTAACATTCTGAGTCTTACTTGGTGCCCTCATACAAGCTTAGTGAGCCCCTGGGCCACTTCGTGTACTTACATCACCTCACTCATAGTGCCAAGCCCCTAGGATGAAATTTAAAAATATCAGTATGTTGATATCAACTCATTTGTTATTGGAGCTATTAGAATTAAAACAACATGAGTGGCCTTTTCACACCTATTAAATCAGCAAAACTTAGAAAAATGCCATGTGTTGGAGTGATGACAGGTGTGGGGAACTCCCATGCACCACTGATGGGAAGGTAGACTGGGGCAATTCTGAAGACCAATCTGACATTGCTGTCAAATTAAACATATCAAACCCCAGAGTTCCACTCCTAGGCTTGGAGCCCAAAGACGTTCTCATGAAGTTGCGTACGGTGATGTGTAAGGAGAGTTACATGCAGTGTAGTTATAGTGGCGGGGAGTTGGAGACCATCTGGATGTCCATCCCTGGCGAAGTGGGCAGGGAAAGGTGGGGATACATAGCATGGAGTTCTCTGCAGTGTTCAGAATCCACAGATTTTTCTACACACAAAGCAACACAGATAGATGTTCACAGCATAGTGCCGAGTAAAAAATGCAAGAAAAGAAAGTGAGATATTTAATGCAGCAACATTTATGTAAATTTTTTAAAAACCACGTACGAAACAACATGCATTTTTCAAGATCAGACTCAAACCAAAAGATACACATTAAATCTATGAGAATGGACTGTCTCTGGGAGAAGGGAATGGCAGAGAGAAATGAGCAAAAACGGATACATTAATTAATAAATATGTGAGAAAGGGGCTATGTGGTAAAGATGGGCCATAGATGGTAAACCATTAGTTGGGAACATGATTAACGCTCAACACCTGATGATAAATAAAAAATAATGAGAAGAAAGAAACGTTTGTTCAGTTGGGAGTCCTGTTTTCTCCTTGAATGCTTGCCTGTTCAGGTCAGTCTGGTGTTTTTTCTGGAATCCTGTAATTCTTATTTTAATGTGTCCTTTTCCTCCAACTCGCTGGCAAGTCACTTTATTGCAGAAATTGTATTTTACGTGTTGTTCATTGTTACACAGCCGCAGCAAGATGCAGCTGAAAGAGCATTGATTTGAGGGTCAGATGAGCCTCTTTCATTGACTGGTAGACCTTGGGCAGGCCACTTCTGACCCTCAGTTTCTTCAATTGGCAAACGAGCAAGAAGACCTACAGGGGTTGTTGCAAGGACTAAAAGAGGAAATCTGGCCTATTCTCAGTCAAGTGCCTACAGAAGATACTCAATAAATGCTGGCACCTTCTCTTTCATTGTATTTCCTATAGTTTCCAACACATTACAGATGTCTGTCAAAGATTTTTGTGAACAGAAACTAACTCAGAGGCAAAAAAGATGATGGCTTTAGCTCTAGCGGAAAAAAGAACTTCTGCACAGCATTTTTTTAAAGTGTCAGAATTGCATCAGAGTGGAGTTGTGAAATGTTCTCCTTTGAACACCTTTAGAAAGGAATTCTCTACTTTCGCCTGCACAGCCCCCGCCCTCCTCCCCGGCTCTGTTTCTTCTGTGTTCAGTCTTGAGGACTCTGATTTCTCACTCACCTTCCTCCCTGCTGGTCCTGGGAGAAGTACTCCACGTATTCAAGTTGATTTCTCTCTCCCTTTTGTTCTCTGCTGTCTGTTAGAGAGACCATAACTTAACACGAGGCTCTGTGATTACCCCCAGGCCTGCTGCCGAGGGAAGAAACCCTGACACTTGACATGGTCCGTGGTGATTTTCTGAGGCCTTTAGATTGATTGCATTCATCTTAGCAGCAGGTTACGCACGCTATGAAATTATCCAGCTGCTTTTCTAAAACCTTGCATTCAACCTGAGAGTCAAAATCCAGCAGATTTGGACAATGTAATGGACTCATTATGCTTTGGGCAGGTGTTTTTACCTCTCCAGGCCTTGTTTTTCTCATCTAGGAAATGGGAATGATCTTCAGCGTGGCATAAACACCCAGAGGGATGTAAAGCGTGTCATATGCTTTGAATAGCAGTTTTAACAGATGCAACCCCCACCCTCACCCCGGCAGCTTTTCCACTCACTGTAGGAGACACCTGCCTTGTCTTACCACTTCCAGCCGATAGCAGTTCACAGATGTAAAAGGAATCCAGTCCTCTCTTTGAAATAAGTTTACCCACCTAGAGACTCAGAGTATAAATTAAAGGCAAACAAACCTTTTACTAAAATGACTGCAGTATAGAAATGTTACGGCTCATCTAGTTCTCATTCTAACTCTATTTAGATAAGTTGTGCCGTAGTAACAAATACCCCCGATGCGTCAATGGCTCAGCACAGCAGAGATTTATTTCTTGCTCGTGCCACATGTCCTGCAAGCATCAGCAGGGGACCTGTGCTCACTGTGGTCAGAGACGTGATAGAGACTTCATCTCAATATGGGCTTCCAAGGTCACCACACATAAAGAAGAGAAATGTGGCAAATTGTGCACTGGCTCTAAACGTTTCTGTCTAGAAGGAGCTTCAGACAAGGCTTGGTTCAGGGCACAAACAATGCCAACATGCCCCTTCTTTCAGATCTGCTTCCTCTAAGTTCTGCTTGATAACATCACAGCACTCCATTTGGCAAAAGAGACAAGGCCATTTCAAATAGGTCCCACATAAACCCTGGGATTCCCTCTCCCATGACCCTGAAGTGATGACTGAGGCTGGGAAAAGGCAAAGCAATATTGGCTTAGTATAGGTCATCCCCTCTCCCGGGCCTGGGTATCTGGTTAGGGTAGGGTTGTCTCCATACAATAGATAAAGGACACCCAGGTAAGTTTGAATTTCAGATGAACAACATTTTTTTTTTTTTTTTTAGTATCAGTAAGTTTCAACTATCTCATGAGATGTACACCAAAAACATTGTTTATCTGAAATTCAAATTTAACTGAATATCCTCTACTTTTATGTGCTAAAAACTGGCAGCCTTTTATAGGTGCCCCTTCCCAAACCACATGCAGGAAAAGGGTAGTTCCTCCAATGCAAAATTAATTAGTATGCTGCATTCTCAGAATGAAAGGTGGTTTCTGCTGATTGGCCTAAACAACAGTTGTTCACTGTAGTAACTGTGTTAGTGTTGAATGGGTGCAATACTCCCTTTAGGTGTATTTGTGTGATATGGCCCTAAAAACAATACCTTACAATGGATGGGGCTGTCCCAGTTATCTATACTATGCACATACAGCACGGAAATTCAGTTGCTTCAACCAATCAATTATTATTTCTCATAGTCTCATGGGGTGACTGGGTGACCTGTTCTTGCTCAGTACCTCTAGTACAGTTGCAGTCAAATGTCAGCCAGGCTGTCACCATCTGAAGGTTCTACTGCAGTGGTTGTCAACCTTCCTAATGCCGAGACACTTTGATATGGTTCCTCATGTTGTGGTGACCCCCAACCATGTGGTGACATGCATTTTATGTGCACAATGTAATTTAACCCTCACTTCAACTCCATTCGGTAGAAACTAATTCTACCTCTTTTTCTAGATGAGACAACCAAGTCTTAGCAATGAAAATAATTTTATGGTTGGGGGTCACCACAACATGAGCAACTGTATTAAAGAGTCAAGGCATTAGGAAGGTTGAGAACCACTGTTCTACTGAGATGAATATCCAAGATGGCGGACTCAGGTGGCTGGCAGCAATGCTGGCTGCCCATGTGAGGTCAGCTGGGGTTGATACCCAGAGTGACTACCCACGGCCTCTCCGGAAGGCTTGGGCTTCTTACAGCATGGCCGCGGGGACTGGGAAGGAGTATCTTGAGAGCAAGTGTTCCAAGAGGTCCAGAAAAAAGCTTCATGACTTCTTATGACTCTGTCTCAGAGGTCCCAAAGCATTGCTTTTGCCTTATTAGTCAAGCAAGTCACTTAGGTCAGTCTAGATTCAAGGGAAGAAGTAGACCACATCTCTTATGTGAAGAGCATCATGTGTGTACAGGGAGGAGTGTAACCACTGGGGTATTACATTATGTACACAAAATCACATGCATTTTATGGCCACAATGTAATTTAACCTTCACTTCAACTCTATTGGGTAGACACTGAATCCACCTCATTTTCTAGATGAGACAAACAAGTCTTAATGGAGTCAAGGGCCTTACACCAAATTAAAGAGCTAGTAAATGGCAAAGCAAGGATTAGAACTCACATCTTCTGATTCCAAATCAGTGTCATTGTTTTTCCTCCATTGCAGCCCAGCTGTCTCTTTTTGGAGTAGTATAGCCATTGTACATGGGTTTGAGAATGCAGAGGGAACTGTATCCTCCTGAAGGAGGAAGTCCTCAGCTATAATTCATATTCTCCTGATTTGTGGGTGTTTCCCACCTCCTACTTATTGTATCCTATTTCCTGGGTCTCTTCTAGAGTAATTTACAATAAAAGGTAAAGAGCTTCTCAGACTAATATAATTTGAGGCTAATTATGGTGTTGAGGCTGTGACCACTTGGATTATTATTGCATAGATATTCTTCCCCATCTCCCCTCCCCTGGGGACATGGTATGCTTCCTTGCTTTGTCAATGTTGGACTTGACCATGTGGCACACATAGCACAAAGGGAAGCTAGCTGAGGTAATGTGATCAAAGATTTGAAATGTGCTGCGTAGTTGGACTTGAGACATAAGAAGAGCCTTCCCCAGCTAACCAGCCGGTTTAAAAAGGATGAGGGACATGTGAAACAGGCTTAACCCCACCTGAAGCTTAGACCCAGTACCAAGTGAGTCCAGCCCAAGCTCAGCCAAGACCAGAGATTCTCCACTGAAAGTGATTTTGCCTATCTTGGAACGTTTGGTAATATCTCTAGAGACATTTTTGGTTGCCAGGCACCTAGTGGGTGGAGGTCAGGGATGCTGATAAACATCCTACAGTGAGCAGCACAGCCCCACAATAAAGCTCTACCTGGCCCCAAATGACAATAGTGCAGAGATTAAGGAGCCCTGGGACTAGATGAACACAACCTCCAGCCTACCTGTAGGCACAGGAGCAAAAATTTCTCCTGTGATTTCTATTTGAAACCTCTGAGTCTGGGGGGAGGTTTTAGATGCAGAGTTATTTGTAGTAATAAATGGCAGATCTGACGGCAGATGTGAGAACCAGGTTTTGTAAGACAAGCTCAACAGGTGGTTCCTCCCAGCTAAAGTTTACATTCTCCTTGCTGGCTCTGGTGCCCTGACATTTCCTCTGGCAGAGGGTGGTCAGGTTCTCACTAGTTCTTAGACACCCTGGGAGAGGAAGTCACCACCTTAGACCCGGAAGTTTCCTCCCTCAGGCTTCAAGTCAGCCTCCTCCTTGCCTTGTGATGCCCCTAATGACTCTCTGCTTCACAGGGCCTGCCCCTTCCCCTCTCTGTCACATTCAATTTGTCTGAGGAATTTTTTCCAGCTGGTTATTAATGCTGGTTTTCTACTACAGAGAAATTCAGCTTTTTTTTTTCTCATCATCCAGGCTAGACTCTCCAGCCCCGAGGACCACAAGCCCTCAATGGTGACTCACATTCTCCAAGGAACCTAATCCATCCTCTACTTTTCCAGAAAAGATGAATTGAAAAGTGTCCCTTTAGGTCCTTCATAAAATTCCCATATTTCATAGGATCTTTCCAAACTAAGAAAAGAATCAGTCTGACTAATCTACACAAAAGAAATTATGGAAGCTTTTGGGTGTGGCACCTGTGGCTCAAGGAGTAGGGCTCCAGCCCCATATACCGGGGGTGGTGGGTTCAAGCCCAGCCCCAACCAAAACTAAAAAAAAAAAGAAAGAAAGAAATTATGGAAGCTTTTAAAAATTATCTACTGAACATGCAATCCCATTTTATATCAGCTTCCTTTTTTCACCCACTTTGAAGGACTTTTTAAAATTGAGATTTAATTTTTCATATAGCAAAATGCACATATCTGAAGGGTATAGCTTGATATATCTTTACATCTGTACACACTTGTGTAACTGCTACCCAGATCAAGATCAGGGGACATTCCATCACCTCGGAAAGTCCCCTTGGGCCCCTTTCCAACCAATCACTGCCCCCATAAAGGCAACCTCTATTTTGTCTTTTATCACCAAAGATTAATGCTGCCTGTTCTCAGGCTTCACCGAGGTGGAGTCATGTGGTGTATCACACAGGAAGTGCTCACGGGTGTCTGGCTCCTCTCAGGCAGCAAGATGCTTTGAAATTCATCACTGTTGTTGGGTGTATCAGCTAAGATTCAAAATGGCTTCTCCCACAGGGAAAAAGGAAGGTTCTAGTAAAATTCTACCACTGCGATTATTTAAGAAATCCATAACTGGCTAAAAGAGAGAATTAAGAGAATTTGTCTTCTGAGAAAGATGAGGATTTTAACACAGGCATCACGTCTCCCCCTCTACCTGTCCTTACTCCCTGACAATGACCAACACAGACAGGAGGAAAGTCTACACTGGCTCTTAGATACTAGGAATGGCTTCACCTGTATGGAATTTCTGTCAGAGAAGAAATGAGTTGGAATGAGCCGGGTCTGAAGGCGCCGTGGAAGGTAGCCTCATTCTCCTCATCCTGAAAGGAGGAGTGAGGGCGGGGAGGCAGGCAGAGATCCCTGAGGCAGAAGCCAGGGTGCGGACTGGGCTTCCTCCAAGACAGGAAGGCTGCCACGATCACAAACCTACAAGGCTTCTCCCTGCCCTGGCATCTAAAACCAATAAAAATCCTCTGAGACGGGTTATCCTCTGAGGCTAGCTGTCTGGCCAAGCAGGAAGCCTGGCATACTTGTTAGTCCAAGCAGGTTGAATCTTCCTGACTCAATCTTTTGGTGATTTATCTTTTCCTAGAAGAGCATCCATTTCATCCAGCTATTCAGTTTATAAGCATGGACCCACGTGGTGTCATTATTGTATTTTTAATCAGCTGGAACATGATTTCAATAGCATAGAATGTGCTTCTTAGTAAAGTATCACAAGAACGGAGAAGCGAGAATCCAATGTACTTAATTGTAATATGAAGCCAGGAGATGATCTAATACATACCCTCCTAAGAGAAAAACTCAAATCAAGTCAAGGTGGGGGGCAGCCTGAGCAAGAGCGAGACTCCATCTCTAAAAAAAAATAGCCAGGCGTTGTGGTGGGTACCTGTAGTCCCAGCTACTTGGGAGGCTGACGCAAGAGAATAACTTGGGCCTAAGAGTTTGAGGTTACTGTGAGCTGTGATGCCACAGCACTCTACCAAGGATGACAAAGTGAGACTCTGTCTCAAAAAAAAAAAAAAAAAAAAGGAAACATATCAAGGTTGGGGGCAGGGTAACAGAGAGTAGAGAAGGGAGGAGGAACGGGGGGGGGGATTATGGTATAGGCCACACCTCTTGGGGGTGGGACACAATTATAAGAGGGACTTTACCTAACAAATGCAAACCGTGTAACCCAATTGTTTGTACCCTCAATGAACCTGAAACAGTTAAAAATAATAATAATAAAATAATGATACAATTTTAGAAATAAAAATGAAAAAATAGTGTAGAATGTGGATGTGGAACTTTCTGGGCTCCTGAATACCTGGGACTATCTCCTCTTTGGTGCACATGGGGGAACAGCAACTCTGCTGTGTGTCTAGAGTCTTCCAGAACCTCAACACCCAACATTGTCTTTGAAATGTAATGCCACAGCTGACTTTTCCCTGCATGAGGAAGGTTTTCCCCTGAGTATTTGCAGAGTTCTTTTCCTTGGAGTTAGGACTTTACTGGGATACATATCTAGGTTTGGTTCTCTTCTTATGAATATTTTTTCATGTGATTTGTACTCTTTTGAAACACAGATTCTGATTTTTCTTTAATTCAGGAATCTTTTTTTTCGCATTGAATGTTACTTCCGTTGTATGTGTTCTGGTATCCTGCTCACAGGGACCCATTTTCTTTTTTTTTTTTTTTGTAGAGACAGAGTCTCACTGTACCGCCCTCGGGTAGAGTGCCGTGGCATCACACGGCTCACAGCAACCTCCAACTCCTGGGCTTAAGCGATTCTCTTGCCTCAGCCTCCGGAGTAGCTGGGACTACAGGCGCCCGCCACAATGCCCGGCTATTTTTTGGTTGCAGTTTGGCCGGGGCCGGGTTTGAACCCGCCACCCTCGGCATATGGGGCCGGCGCCCTACTCACTGAGCCACAGGCGCTGCCCGAGGGACCCATTTTCTATGTGCTTCCGCACATCGTCTGTCTTCCGTGTCTCCCGTCTTTTCCTTCACCACTTCATCTCTCTCCTTTTCCTCTACACCCTCAGAACTTTGTCGAGCTTGTTCTTATTATCACTGAGTTGCTTTTCTGCACTGTTAATTTAGCCATTATTGAAGCAAATGCATTTTTAAACGGCTACGTTTTTTCCCACCTCTAAACCATAATCATTTTCATCTCTTTTTCCTCTCATCTCGTTCTATGTTTTTGTGTCACGGAGTCTGCATTTTAAAAAAAATTCTTAAAAGTACAAAGCAAATGCTATTGGAATTTACTTTATTTCCTGCAGTAAATCATTTTCAAAAGCATGTTTTCCCTCTGCCCGTTTTGTAACATAGACATTTTCATAGGCTTCACCTTTTCTTTTCAATTGTTTTTAATTGACAAGGGTTCTGTTGGGTTCTGGCATTTCCTACCAACTAGAGGGCAGTAGATTCTTCTAGGAATCTCTTTGTACATGGGCCTTGAGCTACAGGATTTTGCAAGTTCAGAGACTGAACATCCTTGGGGACACAAAAGGAAGACGAGGCCACAGACAATCCCGGCCCTGGACTGTAGCGTCTCCACATTTGACAGGGTCACCGTGGCAGGTTTTACACATCCCAAGGGTTCAGACCCCATCTGTCTGGCAGCCCCCTACTATGTCCATGTGAAGCGCTGCTTCCTTGGGAAATTCTCCTTTTCTAGCTACAATTAACTACCATCACCTTGCTGCTTCCTAAGCATCTGGAAGGCTCCCCTGTCACCCAGCCTTTGAGCTCCTTTCCAATCTCTGATGCTTTCCCACCTCTAAACCCCTCAAACTAAGGATGTTTGGGAGACAGAAGACTCTTGTGTACAGAAGACATAAAAACAAACCAGACTGTCTCAAGGAAATGTATTTTGTCCACAAAGCTGGTTGCTTTGTGGGGTGTCAGGAGCAATCCGTCAGCTCTTACACATGCTCTCCCTGTCACTCAGTCTCCCTCCCCCACTTCATGTGTTACCTCCATTCTCAGACCCCCTTTTGGCAGCTTGATGCCTGATACGGCTTCAGCCTTCATATCCTCACAATTCCAAGTTCAAAGGAAAGAGCATTTTCTTTTCTCCCAACATGCCCTGAAAAAGTCTCGTTGTGACTCATTGGCTCTGATCACATCCTCGTCTTTGAACCACTCCCCACATCCTAGGAGTGGAATAATCTGGTGTAGGCAAGGGTCAGATGCTCTCTCCTTAAGGAGAGATTTGAATCTGCCTTACCCAAACTGTTGAGGTACTATTACTATAAGAAGGATGGCTGGCTGGTAGGTGGCACAAACAATAGATACACGTTAACACTGCAAAAACACTCTGTTTCCTAAGTATTAATATATGATACATTGTTAACTGACCCAGCAGGGGTGCCACTGTAAGATTGGGCAGGTTGTGCACTGCACAACCATGCACATCTAGGGGGCCCAAGTCACACTGTAGACACTATTGATTTACAGAACTTTTACAATTTTCCAACAGATGGAAGTAGAGTTTGAAGGGACACATTTTGCTAATTGTATAAAGGTGCGATATAGACTGGAGACAAGTATCAGTCCTCTCAAGGTATCTTTAACCAATATGTCTTTCTGCAACCTGCAGTTCCTTTCCCTGAGCTGCCAGTCTTGATGTAATTTCTTCAGATTATTTTTACATACTTAAATTTGTAATTCTCCAATTTTTTGTCCTTTCCCAGAAATAGAAATCCCATTGCTAATATAAGATTTTTCTTCTCTCCTCCCCTGACGCCTATCCCCTAAACGCATACCTCCACTAAGAAACCCAGCTCTCCCATCTTTTACCTTTTGGGTTTTGAGCATTTCTGACAAGAAAGAGTAATGAGAAGTCCATTCTAGGAAAGGCATATTAAACTCTAAAAGAGCAGGAGAGGCTCGAATCTGCTTCCATTCGGTAGCTGATGTGCCATCACATTAGCAGTGACCTCACGGTGCCCCAGGGAGGAGCACTTTGCCACCAGGAACCCAGGCAAGGGATCACCTGAATTCTAGTGCGGATTTTTCACTGCCATGGGCATGGTACATCATTTCTGTGGACCACTCCACGGGGGAGCAGAGTGAGTCATTCCTAAAGGCTTTTTCACTCTCAGATCTGATGCCTGTGGGTAGAAATAAAATTCAAGGGTAGAAATAAAAACATGTTCAACAGATTCTATGTAATCTCAATGGCCACCTTTTATTGAATGATTTATACGTAATATACAAGAGGTGCTATCCTAGATGCTTGACATACACCATGTCATTTGATCCTATAACCACACAGACAACATACAGCATATTACTAACTCTCTCATTTCACAAATGAGGGAACGAAGGCTCAGAGCTACTAAAGGATACCTTGTTAAAAAAAAAAAAAAATGAGGGCGGCGCCTGTGGCTCAAAGGAGTAGGGCACCAGCCCCATATGCTGGAGGTGGCGGGTTCAAATCCAGCCCCGGCCAAAAACTGCAAAAATAAAAAAATAAAAAAAAATCAGTTAGATCTCATTCTCATGACTTCATTTGTGATTTCCTGGTGCTGAGCATAGTGACGAAAATAATGTTATTAATTTCCACAGTTATAATTTTTTACCCAAACAAATATGAATGCTAATTGTTTCATACGATGCTTCTCGCGTCTTTCCACACGAATGTTGTACAATCACCATCTTCTTTCTTCATGCTAGAGGCCTTTGATGATTTCCTTTCCAGAAAGCCTCTCCTAGTGATTTTCACCATAGCCTCTTGATGAGTATTTGAGATGATTTTACAGCGTAAACAGTGGAAAATGCGTTAATATCATTTCCTTTCCAGCCTCATTTGAAAATGAAAGGGAAATGTGTTTGGGGAAAAATTCACTTACAAGTTTGGCCAAATGCCCAAACTGCAAAAAGAGCCTAACAAACAGAACAAAGTTTTTACTCTTTCTAAATAAAACCCCCCATGTCTCTGATTCTGCAGTGGGGAAAGCTCTTACGGTGACCTGTTTGCTAATGATAGCCCGGACATCAATAATGGAATGTGAAAGACAATCTTCTAATCAATGTGTTTTTTTTCTGCTGGTTTAGATTAAAGCACAGAAAATGCCCAAATGCTCCATCTGCTTCCTCTAAGATTTCTGGTAGGCTGGAGCCCAATTATGGCTGCCTTATGCATTTTTAATAATCTACTTATGATCATGCAAACACAGGGTGTGATTATACCCACATCAGCTTCTGTTTTAGAGCTTCCATTTCCATCCATAATTAATAAGCCACTCCGTGCATCGAGGGGAGCTGAAGGAGAGATGTCAGAGAGTCTTAAGTAGGATAGCTTTTTCGGTGGTTGTTCTTTCATTCATTTTACAAATCTGTACTCATGTCTATACTGTGCCGGGTAGAAGCATTAACACACCTTTGTAACTCTCTAGGAGTGTCTCGGCTACCAAGACGGATAATACATACATACATTTGTGGTGTAACTTATGCTTGTTTTTTAAGCAAAAAATTCAGCTGCTGAGACAACCAAGATGTTTTATGTTCCCAAACAATGAAGGATGGGATAATTAGATCATTCTATTTATTACAAACATAATTTAAGGAAGCCCTATTTTGGAACCTTGGGGGCAGGGGAGAGTAGTTGAGGTGGTTTTTCTTGTTTGTTTGTTTGCTTTTTTTTTTTTTCCCCAGTTGGAGAGGGAGTGAGCTATTCTCGGGAGGTGGTCAATTTAGTAAGGAGATTAGAAAAGAAAAAGACAAACTTACAGCCAGACAGCCTGGGTTCGAGTCCCTGTTTTCTACTGTGTGACCTTAGACAAGTCTTTTCACCTCTTAGGACTCTGTTTCTGCATTGTCAGATGAAAAAGCTGTCTCCTTGTTGGGTTTCTCTGGGATAATGTGCATGAATTCATTACATGAATTGCAAAGTACCATATCAGTATAATAAAGAAAACTCAAAATCTTGCTGATCAGAAATGCGATTAAAACCTCTTTGTCCTTATTTTTTGATCTTCTCCCCCTTGGCAGTTCTCCCAGCCGATGTTACCTATGCTCTGGAAAGACCAAAGCCCTCACCTTAGAGAGACTAGTATGAAGTATTTTGCAGTACTAACAGTACAAGTCATTGTTCTTATCTGCAAACAGTGCAAAACTGCCTCTAATAATTCTTAGCCCAAAGCGGATACTTCAGGAAAAAATATTGAGGCCTCACAAATCTACAGAAGAGTAGATAACTGAATTTAGTCTATGTTCTGTTATTATATTTGCTGAAAATGTAATTGAATCAATAATTTACTCCTTGTTCTCATTTTTAGTGTTATAGCTGCCAGACTTCTGTACATCTTTTATGGGAGTTGTGTCAAGAATCCACTGTCTCAACATCTTCTCATTGGACCAAAGTGGTTCTTTCCTGCCAAAGTTGGATTCTTAGCCATCTTAGAGGAAGTCTCTACCTTTGCCTTCAAAATCCCCACTGCTGGGCTTGATGGAAAATTCCAGCGATATATAACCTATGATTTACAGCTGAATGAAACCTACAAACATTAATCTCCAGCAGGGGCTGAGCGGTATTAAATGAAGGTGCAGGCAGAGTGACTCTAGGTGGGAGGGCCACTTTGATCTTCTCTGCACCTGGTCCGAGAGGCTTGCTGATGCCAGCAGGTGGCGGGTGATTGGCACTGGGGTAGATGCAGAGCAGGAGAGTTCTGATCACGTGCACCCCTTCTCCACCTGACCTCTCCCCAGTCTGATGGCTAGCCAGGCGCTCTGCCTCTGACATGTCAAGCACACCCTGCCTCAAAGCCTTTGCACTTGCCCTTCTCGTTGGGTTCTCTTCCCCCTCGGGCCCACATGGCTTCCTGCCTTATTTTGCTCAAATCTCTGCAAAATACTTCCTGACAACTCTATGGATGTTTGCGACCACCCTGTCCCCTCATACACACTCAGAACTCCCCACCTAATTAACTTCTGTGCCTTATTTTTCTTGTTATCAATGATCACTTTTTACTATATAACTTACTTTGGGGGAGGGAGGTGTGTCCCCCCACCCCAGCCCCAGGCAGGAATTGTCATCTATTTTGTTCTCTGCTGCAATCCTCAGCACCTAGAACAATTTCAGGATGTTGTATGTTCCCAATAAATACCTTAGGAAGGAACGAATAGCCTTGTGTATATAACTTGCTCTTACATATCATAATTGTATACGTATATAACTAGGATATATAAAATATATATATTTAATGTTCTTAAATACATTAATATATTATGCAGTAGAAGATACACAAACTACAATAGAAGATATAGCATAGTTAATATATTAAAAGAGCAATGTAGATTTTATATGTCTTAGTTGTATGTGATAGCCTTAATATATAACTTGCTTTTCTGGACTCCAGAATGGCAGCCCACTCTGGGGGTCCATCAGGGCCCTGTGAGTTGGTCCCTTGCCCTTGTCACGGGTTCAGATGTACTGGGTGTGCCTGCTGGAGGGGACGTTCTCGTCTGTGAGAGGCCTAGAGGACTGGGGCTGAGCTCTGCAATAGCAGCAGGTAGGTGGTGGCAGGAGGGCTGGAGGAGCCTCAGACCCCAGGTCCAGCCTCCATCCTCTCCTCTTGGGCAGGCATGTAAACCATCATCTGAATATAAACGAAGCCTGAGGGATGTTGGCAGTCAGAGATTTTTAGGGTATGGGAACTAAAATAAATATAATTTTTAACTCAGAGTTGGAGCCTCCTTCTAGAAGTCATGTCAGGAACCTAAAACAATAAAATGCACACCTGTTACTGGTGTGCCTTCAAGTCCCCACATGATAAGGCCACTGCAGCCCTCCCTGGCCTCAGCTGCTTCTTCCCCTCAAAGCTCTACTCCAGCCAGGGTGCCTCCTCTGGTGCTTAAACCCTCTGAGCTACTTGCCTGCCCCAGGGCCTTTGCACTTGTCTGCTAGAGTGCTCTACTCCCAGTCTTGGCTCCCTTTCAGCATTCAAACCTGAGCCCAAAATATCCCATGGAAGAGAACTTTCCTGCCTAAAACAGCTGCCCCTATCCTGTTCAATGTCTCCACAGAGAAATGTAAATCCACTCACTAAATTTTCAAAGGTTGTCTCTCCACCACCCTTGGGCATTGGAGCTCTGGGGACACAGGAGCCTTCTGTCTGGTTCATTTACCACTGTAGCTGTATCGCCAAGTGTGGCACCCAGCACTTAACAGGTGCTCAGTAAACATTTGTTGAATGAATAAATGAATGAACGCACCCACAGGCCAATTCGGCCTTTCTGATTTAGGATATAGAGGCAGCTCTGTGGGTGTGTGTCTCACAAAGCAGGCTCCTCCTCATTTTTTTTTTTTTTTAAGGGAATCAGCAGCAGAGGCTCAAACTGGTAGACTGTGACTGGAAGCCTGTGGATCTGTTGAAGTGGTTTGATTGCTCTCCTGCCGTGCTGGAAGTGCAGGCTCACCAAGCACCTGCTGTACCTGCAGTCCCAGCTGTGCAGTGTCAGCTGTGTTACCCCATTCCTACCACTCACATTTCTATTACCTGCCTGGCTCCTACAGCCTTTGAGCTTACCGGTTCTGGACAACTGGATCATTTGGACTGAGATCATTTGATTGGTGGCTTCTGCAGCTTCTACTGCTGCCCTGGTGGGTCAGAATCCATTCTCAGGAACCTGCAGGGTGAGCCAGTCCATTCACCTGGGACTCTCCCAGGCTGCCATTTGGGGACGTTTCTATAGCATTCCCAGGCTCGAGGGGTAGGCAAGATATGGCTGGTGGCTTTCATCTTTCCAGAGAAGCTGTGCAAAGGTGACACCCAAGAGAGAAGGATGAGGTGGAGAACACAGGTTTGGAACATCTCTAACGGGGTTGCAGGAGGAGCTCATGACAGCAGCATCCAGGTCTGTTTTGTACACTTGCTAATATCCTCAACCTCCAGCATGGCTTGGCATATTGTGGATGCTAAGGAAAATCACCCCACCTTGAAGTCCTTAATTAATCACACCTGCAAAGACTGCTCTTCTATGTGAGCCCTTATTTCTAGGGGTCAGGATACGTTGGGGGCATTCTTCTGTAGACTACAGAAAGTCCTCCCAGAAATTGGAAGGACCTTCAAGAAGATCTGTGATTCCTGGTCACCCACTAGTGCCAACAAATAAACAGAATTTGTGCTACATGTTTGAGAATTATGTGCCTGCTGTGAACTTCGTCTTTCAGATAGTGCTGATATATCCCCACTTTGGGGCTAGAAGGTCGCTCTTATCCTTCATGGATGTGCTCACAAAAACAGCCGCCTCACTTAACTGCTCTCCCTCCATGCACCTGCCCTCAGATTCATTACCCCTCTGCCTTCGAGAAGCCCCCCAAAATCTCTGGCTTTCCAGGCCAGGACCCTTCTGAACTACTTGCCTTTTGGATGCACTTAAAACCATGCCCTTCTGGGACAGTGCCTCTGATCTACAAGCCAGCTGTGCTCACAGGACTCCCCTGCAAGGGAGTGCCTGGAAGTCCCATTGATGAGGTAGCTATTCTGGTTCCTTCAGCATAATCCACAGTTCTCCAGGCCATCCAAGAAGCCCAGTGGCAAGTACTTGCCACCCTCTTCCTTCATCCTCTGTAGCTCCCAACACTCAGAGCTCCACAATTCCTCCCCATGTTGGGTTTGGGAAGATTCCTCACTCTATCTCAGAGCCCCTGGCCTGGAGTTCAAGGGACCAGGGTAACCTCAAATGTATAGGACAAATGTTCTCGTGAGCAGTCTGGGAATTGAAGTCTCAAAGTAACATATAAACTTAGAAGCCCAAAATATGCAGGGACTGGTAGTCATCTGATCCCCAGTGCCCCTTTAGTCAGGACCACACCAACACGGTCAGTTTGTAATTTCTCCTACAGGAGGTAGTGATGTGCTGGATGTCTGATGCTCGGTGACTGCCTGATTTAAGGATTGTCGGGTTGCAACTAGCAAAATCATATTCAAATTGGATGTAGAAGAAAGAAGGAATTTATAATAAAGTTACAAGGACATTTTGGGGAACCAAGAGTAGGAAATATATCAGGACCTCATGAAGAGGTACTCGGGAACCAAGACAATTACTGATCTGAGCAAATGGCAGACATTAACTAGTATCACTGACTCTCAATTCAAAGTTCCTGGGAGGGATGGTTGGAGTAGTCTGTGACTGGTCTGGTCCAGAACAAGAGAGTCCAAATGTGGCTGTAGGGCTGCTCCTGAGGGCAAAGGGGCTTCTCGTAGAAAGGGAGTGGCGATTGACCAGACAGCCTGGAGTTCATCTGTGCTAATGATGGAATACATACAAACCCCATGTTCACCCCTCTTCTAGGAACATGGCCCTCAAGACAGTGTAATTAACAAATAAACCCAAGTGCTCTGTTTTAAAAAGACAAAGACAAAATGGACAGGTCTCTCGCTAGGGCAAATGAAGAAAAAAAGTAAAGCTCAAATGCACAATTTTAGAAAGGCAAAATGCAAATTTTTTAAAAATTAAATTGTATTTATTAAAAGATAAAAACCTCGTGGCTTTATAGAAAACAAGTTGACTCAAGAAAAACTTAAAAATATACCAGCAACCATGAGAGTATCTGTAAATGTCCAGAAAAAGCAAACAACCCCCCCCAAAAAAAACAAAAAACAAAAGAACTGCTAAACCAAAAGATTTTATGTCCCAGTTCAATCAAATCTCGAAGGAACTAGGTTTTTTTTTCTTTTTATGTTTTACAATTTGTTTTTTCTTTTCTTTTACTTTTTTTTAAACTTATTTTTTATTTCAAATTAATATGAGGTTACAAATTTTCAGGTTACATTGTTCTCCCTTCCAGAGACAAGTTCTCTTTGTAAAAGGGCCCTTCACCCAGGGGACATTTATACACATTCACAATGTGCACAATAGGTAAGATCCCGCCTCATGCCTTCCCTCCCTCTGCCAATCGTCCTCCCCACTTCCTCCTCCCTCTTCCCTTCCCTTATTTTTTATATGGCTGTTTCAGTTTCCTGTTTATTTTACTAGCTGGTAATTGGATTACTCTGATAAGAAACTCTGAATACAGAAAATGTGATTAATATAGGAGTAAATAGGATTCAGGTAAATTAGCAAAGAGAAATGTGCATCTAGAGAATTCAGAGGGGGGATGTATTGTAATCAAGCAGGATTCCTTCCAAGGGTGCCAAGAGTGTTATATCATGATACCTAATAATGTAATTAAAACACTGGAGTGGGTCAAATAGGGGGAAAGGCACAATCAACTGGATGGCTTTAAATTAGGCCTGGGCGAAGCTCTGAAGATGAAGTACTAAATTACGGCTAGAGAAAGTTCTTTCACATGATAAAAAATATTTACCTGACTGGCTCCTTATATTTTGCTTAAGGAAGCATTTAAAGCCTAGAGCAACGCGGCTGCAGTTGTTTAGTGTTGTTCTGGATGGTATAGCCAATGTGACAAGACAAGAAAAAAGAAAAATAGACACAAATCCTGATGAGAAGTCATATTTTTTCTTTATAGGAGATAATGCTATCATCTGCCTACAAAACCAAAGAAAATCGACTTATAACCTACTAGAATTTTAAGAGTCTGGCCACACAAATACACATACAATTTGATAATATTGTGTGTGTGTGTGTGCGTGTGTGCACATGCACATGCGTGTGTTTGTCTGAGGCGAAGGAAGGGGAAGGGTTATTTACGACAGAAACAAAAGTGTTAAATATTTAAATAAATGGGTTCGGTGCCGGTTGCTCAGTGGTTAGGGCGCCAGCCACATAAAATGGAGCTAGCAGGTTTGAACCTGCCCCGGCCTGCTAAACAACAATGACAACTACAACAAAAAAATAACTGAGCTTTGTGGTGGGTGCCTGTAGTCCCAGCTACTGGGGAGGCTGAGGCAAGAGAATCGCTTAAGCCCAAGAGTTTGAGGTTGCTGTGAGCTGTGATGCCACAGCTCTCTACTGAGGGTGATATAGTGAGACTGTGTCTCAAAAATATGTATGTGTATATATATTTAAATAAATGTGTAGAAGGAATCTATACAAAGAGAAAACTATAAAACTTTACTAGATAATATAAGCAGATGACCTAAATAAGTAGAGGGCATGGCATGTTCATGGATGTCAGTTCTCTTCAAATTAATCCATTCTTTTTGTTAGATTAAATGCAAATGCCATTGAAAAGAAAACCTTGACTTTTGAAGTCCTTCTAGAGGTTGGTGAGCACACTAGAAAAAAATTTGGACATGGAGAGTAAGATTATTACTTAAAATGTAAGTTCACAATAATTAAAAATATAGTACTGCATATAAGAAAGATTAGTGGAATAGACGAGAAAATCCATTAAAATTTTTGAGTTGGTTATACAGTAAGGTAACATTTGAACCAGTGAGAAAGGCTTATTTAACAAATAATGTTGAGAGAATTGGCCTTGCCATTTGGAAAATACTTCTCCCCTCACATATACCAAAATAAGTCTGAACATTATTACAAATTTACATGTTAAAAATAAAACCACTCTGGGCCGCGCCTGTGGCTCAGTGAGTAGGGCGCCGGCCCCATATGCCGAGGGTGGCGGGTTCGGACCCTGGCGGGTTCGGACCCAGCCCCGGCCAAACTGCAACAGAAAAATAGCCGGGCGTTGTGGCGGGCGCCTGTAGTCCCAGCTGCTCTGGAGGCTCAGGCAAGAGAATCGCGTAAGCCCAAGAGTTAGAGGTTGCTGTGAGCCGTGTGATGCCACAGCACTCTACCCGAGGGCGGTACCGTGAGACTGTCTCTACAAAAAAAATAAATAAATAAAATAAAACCACTTTGTAGTTATGGAATAGCGAAAATTTCCTAAGCATAGCACTCAACAGAAAACATAAAAGACTGAGGAACTGGACTCTATAAAAATATAAAATATTTTTATATCAAAAAATTACAAAGGCAAAGCAGCCAGTAACATGGAAAGTGTAATATGCAACATATAAACAAGGTTTAGATACCCTTAACTTGTAACAGTATATTACATATAAAAAGAAAGAGATAGACGCCCTTGTAGCAAACTGGGCAACAAGCATGAACAAGTAATATTCAAAAGCAGAAATTCAAATGGACAAGCAACAAGAAAACAAAACAAAAAGAGTTCAATTCAGTAGTCATGAAAAGGATGAAGTGAAATAATGATAGCATTTTTTTCCACCTAAGAAGCTGGGAAATATGAAAAAGATCCATTTGTAGTGCTATTATGAGTGTCAAGTGGTACAACTGTTCTGGAAAGAAATTTGGCTGCTTTTTGCAAAAATCCTCAGACCCAATCATACTCAGAATCTATTTTTAGAAAACAATTCCAAGGAAATAGAGGAGAGATGCATATTTAACCTCAAGAATGTTGAATATATTTTAGTTTGACTATTACAAATACAAACAAACATCTGATAAGGAGATTGGTATAGAATACTATTCAACTCTTTAAAAAGATGAAGTAAGTTGATGTAAACAATTAACATGGAATATTATTCATTGCATAGGATCAAGTTTTAAAATGTTACAGAACAGGCCGAGCACAGTGGCTCACGCCTATAATCCTAGCAGTCTGGGAGGCTGAGGAAAGTGGGTTGATTGAGATCAGGAGTTCCAGACCAACCTGAGTAAAAGAGAGACCCTGTCTCTACTAAAAGTATAGAAAACTAGCTAGGCGTGATGGTGCACGCCTATAGTCCCAGCTACTCAGGGAGGCTGAGGCAGGAGGATCACTTGAGCCCAGGAGTCTGAGTTTGCTGTGAGCCAGGCTGATGCCATGGCACTCTAGCGTGGAGCAACAGAGTGAGACTCTGTTTCAACAATATATAAATAAATAAAATGTTACAGAACAATGCATTTATTTTGTGTGATTCTGTTCATTTTTTTCAAAAAAAGACCATACATGCACAAAATCACACACACATAGAGACATAAAAAGTCTGAAAGGATATACAACACACTGTTATTCATGTTTATCTCCGTATGGTGGAACTGATTATACAAGATATTCATTTTTTCCTTTTTACTTCTTTGATGTTCTTACCATGTATATCAGCCAGAGGATGCAAAGTCAGGAAATATTTTTAAAGTCGGTGGCAGTTCAGTTTCAGATCCATTTCTGAGCCTGGCCCCTACCCAGCACTGTTGTGTATTTCGAGATAAATTCATCCATGACTGTGTTCTATCTCACAATTCCGGGCATTGATTTGTTTCCTTTTGGAGTTAATTTTGCAACCGCAGCATCCTGAGGTCCCTTAGCTGGGGGTGTCTGTTTAACTACCAGTCGCTTGTGTCTCTTGCCAGATTTATTCAGCGGTTTATCTAGTGCTTTTCCTAATTGAATAAAACTTATAATTTCATTTTTAAAATACATGGGCCCATTAGTGTCAGTAATTAGACATTAACAAGTATGAAGATGGCCCATTAATGAAGCAGCAGTTTTAGGAGGCTCCACTGGTAGAGTCCGTGGAGGGATCACGTGTAAACCCTGTCTCTTGCGGATTTATGATGGACCTGTTCGTGATCATCCGAACAGCAGTGGGACCTACAATGAAATTAGCGTTTTCCTAACAGGTATTAAGCAGCAAGAACTGCAAATGGGATTTAAGTTGTTGGCAGAACAGCCCAGAAGCCCAGTGGAGCCAGAGATGGGGAAAGAGGAGTCTCTGTAAAACCAGCCCTCAGAGACAGAGCTGATTCTGACTTTGCTTTCTGAAAGGAGCCTTCCTCATCTGGCCTGCTAGACAAATCTTCGAGGACAAGATCTTCCAGCACATGTGGCAGACCGCATGTTAAAGGCCTAGCTTTAATATCAGACAGTTGTGGGTTCACATGCAGATGTGCCACTTTCTAGCTCTGTAATCTTGGGCTGTTTAATGCAAATTACTTAGCTGGCTCAAGACTCATATTGGTGTGAGAACATGCCTCGGCTAAAACTCCAGGATCTTCAACCTCCTGCACATTTAGGCCAGAGGAGCAAAAGGAGCCCTTTTATATCCCCTGCGGTCTAGCCCAGGCTGAAGGCAAAACCTCAGGAGTCTCAATCTTCTTTGAGTCACTGAACCCTTGAGAAGATTCAATGAAAACAGCTAATGTATATTGAACACTTACTATGAAGTCTTATGCAAATGTACTGTTAAATTCTCATATTAAATGTACAAGGTAGGTGCAGTTATGTGTCTCTGATTTCACAGGTGAGGAAACTGAGCCTTATCAGGGACGTTTATAACTCCCTCGCGGGTCATGGAGAGTAAATGGTCCACATGGAATGTGAACTGAGTCCACAGGCCGGGCGGCAGAGCCCTGGGACATGCTGCCCCACATGACTGGCCCGTCCACAAAACAGCATTTCACAGGCAATTTCAGGGAATCCATGGACCCCCTGAAACCCACTCAGGATGGATAAACACCTTGCAGGGGCAGGGATAATTGAGTATTTGGATGTTTCCAGAATCTGGCCATTTCCCTCTCACTTTCAGCCAAGTCACCGTCACCTCTTTCATGGATGGCTGTTACCCTGTTTCCCTGAAAATAAGACATCCTCCGAAAATAAGACCTACTTACAGGAAAGATAAGGCGTCCCCTGAAAATAAGACCTAGTGCATCTTCGGGAGTACACCTTAAAACAAGTTTTATTTTCGGGGAAACAGGGTAGCAGACTCCGGATTCTTGTTCTTTCATGGATGGCTGTTAGCAGACTCCGGATTCTTGCTCTTTCATGGATGGCTGTCAGCAGACTCCGACTCTTGCTCTTGCCCTTTTGTCTCTTCTGTCCATCCTCAACACAAGAGCTGCTAAATCATCCTGAGTCCTGTCATGTCCCTCCCCTGCTTCTTGTTTCATTCAGGGGAAACACTGATGTTCTTCTGCAACCTCAAAGTTCTGTCTCTCCGACCTCCTCTCCTGCCCGCTCCCTCTTGCTCCTTCTGGCTTCCTCTCTGGCCCTTGAACACACCCAGCACGTAGTCCCAGCTCAGGGACTACCACTCTGTCTCCCCTGCCTGGAACACTTGCTCCTGAGGGAGCCTCATGCCCAACTTCCCCGTTCATTCCCTGGAAGTCTTGATTCAAACATCTCCTTCCCATGTTTGGAGAATACTTAGAGACCTAAAAATAGACCTGCCATTCGATCCTATAATTCCTTTACTAGGTTTATACTCAGAAGACCAAAAATCACAGTATAACAAAGACATCTGTACCAGAATGTTTATTGTAGCCCAATTCATAATTGCTAAGTCATGGAAAAAGCCCAAGTGCCTATCAATCCATGAATGGATTAATAAATTGTGGTATATGTACACCGTGGAATATTATGCAGCCTTAAAGAAAGATGGAGACTTTACCTCTTTCATGTTTACATGGATGGAGCTGGAACATATTCTTCTTAGCAAAGTATCTCAGGAATGGAAGAAAAAGTATCCAATGTACTCAGCTCTACTATGAAGCTAAATTATAGCTTTCACATGAAGGCTATAACCCAACTATAGCACAAGACTATGGGGAAAGGGCCGAGGAAAGGGAAGGGAGGGGGGAGGTTAGGGTGGAGGGAGGTGGAGTGAGTGGGGCCACACGTATGGGGCATCTTAGAATGGGTACAGGCAAAACTTACTAAATGCAGAATACAAATGCCTACATACAATAACTAAGAAAATGCCATGAAGGCTACGTTGAACAGTTTGATGAGAATATTTCAGATTGTATATGAAACCAGCACATTGTACCCCTTGATTGCACTAATGTACACAGCTATGATTTAACAATAAAAATAAATAATTAAAAAAAAAAAAAACATCTCCTTCCCCAGCCGCCCTTTACAAATCTTAACCTCCTGGCCTTCCCTCACACCTATCCCTGCTTTATTTTTTTCCACTTGGGACTTAATGCCATCTAACACGGTTTAACTGTTAAATACACATTATCTCCAATTTACAATGGTTCAACTTACAATTTTTTGACTTTAGGATGCTGCAAAAGCAATACGCATTCAGTAGAAACCAGACTTCCAGGACCATTCCGTTTTTCTGCTTTCAATCAGTCATATGGTCTACTCAACACTTTCTTGTAAAATTGGCTTTGTGTTTGATCGTGCCTAAATGATATAAGTGGTCTGAGCACATTAAAGGTAGGCTAGGTTAAACTATGATGTTTGGTAGGGTAGGTATGTTTAAATGCATTTTGACTTATGGTATTTGCAACTTACAATGAGTGTATCAGGACATAACCTCGTCATACATTGTTTATTCATCTTGCTAATTTGCGCACTACAACACAATCACTATAGAGCAGTGAGTTCTGTCTCTTGTCTATCTCCAGGGTCTGGCACAGGACCTAGCACATAGTAGATGCTTAATAAATATTTGATGAATGAATGAACCTGGTCCAATGCCATTCTATCCACAGGGTCTGCAGGTCAGGGGACAAAATCCCAGGGAAGCTAACAAGACTTTTACACAGAGAGCAACTGCTAGTGGTAACAGCTCTTGGGCTAGAAACCTGTGTGGCTCAGACTCCAATGTTGGCAGGGAAAAACAATTCATTTCCAAGGCCAGGGTAGGCTCACCTGGGAGGTGTGAACAGGCCTGGAATAGCCCTGTGGGGAAGTGACCAGAGAAACACACATTTCTTTTGGTACCGATTACGGTGTAACAATTACAGATGGTGCCTGTGCTTCTCCAGACAGTCTGTTTATTGTTGATGGAAATGAGATCTGTACACTTTAGAAACCCAAGGAGCCAGTAGTAATGCAGACACTCGGGGATGAAAATTTCAGAACTTGGCTTATAAATCTGCTCTCTACACACAAGAGGGACAAGCTTTCCATTTGTCAACTGAGCATTAGGATTTCAGATAGCAGCCCTAAAGATAAACCCAAGTGAAAGACTATTTAATAACTTACCCTTCTCTTCTCTTATCAACCTTAAAGATGATTATTCCAGACTTATTTTCCAAAAGATAAGTTCCCTCTTAAAAGCGTTCTGATTTTTATTGCCATTTACCCTGAGTTTTATCGCCCACACCAAATATAGCAAATGTTCCCCCACCCAGCCTGCACACACATCTGTCACCTTCCTGACCCACACAAGTGTCTGAACCAGCACCCCTGGTACCTACCGTCTGGTGGTGGGCAGCCCCCTTGAGGGTAGGGACGGAGCAGCCCTTAACCCCAAAGATCATGGACTTACTAGGAAATCCGTTTCCCTGTGCAGGGTCTTCATGTTGGTTTACAAGAGGCAAAAATGGGAAGGAGCCATTTATATAACAACTTCTAGACTTTCAGCAGCTAACACTGAGCTTTCTAGCTGCAAGTGTGTGTTCTAAAGCCAGAAGGCCTGGGGTCAAGTCCTAGCTGGACCACTCACCAGACACATGACCATGAACAAATTTCTTAAACTTTCCATGCCTCAATTTCTATATCTGTAAACTGATCATAACAATAGTTTCCACCCTATTGGGCTAGAGTTGAGGATTAAATTATTCGTGTAAAGCATTCAGAAAAGTACTTGGCAAGTAAGTAGTGGTCAAAAAGTGTTTGCTGGAACAGAGAAACCCCAGGATGCCAAGAAAACCGTCAAACTTTGAGCTGACCGAGAGGACTACAAAGCTTCCTTTCTCCACTGCTTGGGGGAAGCTATGCCACTCCCTGGCCTCACCTTCAGAATGTGTGGAGGCAGAATCTGTTCATAGGTTATAATATGGGAGCGGTGGGAAAGAATGAAATCAAGAATTTTTAAAACACCAAGTACAAAGGCTGGAACATAGTAGACATTTAAATGTTCATTAAATCTTACCTTTTTTTAATTGGCCACTGCGTACACCCAACTAAAACTTCGGGGTAGTAGATGAGCTAGACCGGAAAGAGAGAGAGAGATTGGTAGGAGACAGCTTTTTGTTTCTGGTGCAGATAATTCTGAATACATAATCACTCTCCTTGTTCTATGCTCTTTACAAATGACCATTATTAGATGTTCTGGGCAGACATCCTAGTCTAGAAGGATTAAACCTAGTCTATTCTGGCAATCTCTGACAACACCAAATTCATGTGTTTCAGCTTGCTTTGGTTGTATAACAAACCACCCCACCCCCCAAACTTAGTGGCTTAGAGCAACAGCCATTTACTGAGCCTGACTACAGGTTGGAAGTTTGGCCTGAATTCACCTGGGCAGGTCTTCTGGTCTGGGCCAGGTTTAGCTGAGCTTGAATGGGTGACCAACCAGTCAACAAGTGCTCTGGCTGGTGCATGTGGCTTGGTCCAGAGTGCCCAAGTTGATGGAGGCCTGGGTCTCCCATCCTCCAGCAGGCCTGCCTGGGCACACGAGCCCTGTGGCTGCCCCAGGGTTTCAGGAGAGGAGGAGGGCAAATCTCGCTGCACAAGAGCTTTTCAAGTGTTTGTCTGTGTCACATTTGCTATTGTTCTGTTGGCTAAAGCAAATTAATAGCCAAATTTTGAGTCAGTATAGGTGGGCACTACAAAGGGGTTAAGGCAGGAGGAGACTTACAGTGGCCATTTTTGCAAACAGTGGACCCCACCATGATCATAAGTCAAGCTATAAAACTGTTCCCTCAAATTCTAAGTAAGAAGAAAATCCAGAGGTGAGTATTCCTCCCCCACATCCCACCTGCAAATTCTTTGATTCATGGGGAAATTGTTCCTTGACAACTGCACTAAGCAGGCTTCCATCAAAGTCTATGCACAGTCTGGTACACAGTGAGCCCCATGAGAGTACCCCAGGCCCTGCCTCTCTGTGTGGCCTGGTTTGACCAGAGTAGAACAGGCAATGGGCCTGGACAGCTGTGAGTCTGTGTCTCCTGATGCCATATTCTGCCAGAACCATATGCTGTCTGGGAAAGGGCATTATTCACTGTGGGTGTCATTGCTGAGAACTGGCAGAGGCTTCTGCTGAGGCTGGAACCTGTCACAGGCAAGAGGAGCACTGGGACCTGGTATACCTCTAGGCCTCAGGAAACTGAACCAGTTGAACCAAAGACACATCTCCTGGATCTCCTGAGATTCCTGAATCCTATATCCCTAGGGCACCAACGGGAGCTCATGATTGGATCCTCAAGACTCTCAGAAGAGACTCACTAGGGTTAAAACACCCGAAAATTTGCCAGAACATTCTGAGACTTACACAACCCTTCTACCCTTGGGTTTGGGGGTACAATGAAGTCTCTATCACCCTGTCTGGCTCCCCCCAGGGCAAGGTCCACACAGTGAGCAGGACACGTATCTGCAGCAGAGAGTGTGCTGGGGCCAGAAGGTCAACACCAAGTCATGTAAAGGGAAAAAGTGTTCAGGGCCAAGGCTGCAGAAGTTTGCCCTAATGGGCTGATCCTAATAGCAGCCGACATCCACAGAGCATTCATTATAGAGGCGGGCATTGCTTCACAGCAGGGATGTCTTCTGAGAAGCATGTCATTAGGCCACTTCCATGGCACTGGTGCTCCTGACCCTGTGCAGGCCTAGGCTAACATGGTGGGTGTTTGTGTCTTCATTTTAAATGGCAAATTTTAAAAAGGAAAAAAATAAATGAATGAACTTAAAAACGGGGGGGAAAGTTTTGTAGAGTAACGATATAAAGAAAGAAAACTTTTTTTTGTTTGCTTTTATTTTTTTAATTTTATTTTTTTATTAAGTCTTTTGTACATAGATCATAAATACATTTATGCCCATTTCAGTGTGTTGATTATTTGTACAAATTGGAGGGCTTACATCATACTAATCAGCATAGCTTTCATCTCATTTACCCAATTATAGCATTAGGACATTTGTGTTCTACACCTGATAGAACCAACTTGTACTTGCAATGTGCTCCATAGCTGTGGTCCCCCTACTATCCCCTACTATCTCTCCCACCCCTTCCCCGTCCCTCGCCCTCCCCTTCCCTCCTTCAGCATAGACTTAAGTTGTGTTTCATTTTTCATATGCAAGTGTGAGTTATTATAAATTGGTTTCACAGTAGTACTGAGTACATTGGATACTTTTTTTTCTATTCCTGAGATACTTTGCTAAGAAGAATATTTTCCAGCTCCATCCATGTAAACATAAAGGAGGTAAAGTCTCCATTTTTTACTGCTGCATAATATTCCATGGTATACATATACCACAATTTATTAATCCATTCATGAGTTGAAGGGCACTTGGGCTTCTTCCATGACTTGGCAATTATGAATTGAGCTGAAATGAACAATCTGGTGCAAATATCTTTATTGCCAAATGATTTTTGGTCCTTTGGGTATACACCTAGTAGAGGAATCAAATTGTCACTCTTCGCAGACGATATGATTATATATCTGGAAAACCCCAGGGAATCAACTACAAAACTCCTAGAAGCGATCGAGGAATATAGTAACGTCTCAGGATACAAAATTAACACTCATAAATCTGTAGCCTTTATATACACCAACAATAGTCAAGGGGAAAAAACAATCAAAGATTCTATTCCCTTTACAATAGTGCCAAAGAAGATGAAATATCTGGGAGTGTACCTAACTAAGGACGTGAACGATCTCTATAAAGAGAACTATGAAACTCTGAGAAAAGAAATAGCTGAAGATGTTAACAAATGGAAAACTATATCATGCTCATGGCTGGGAAGAATCAACATTGTTAAAATGTCTATACTACCTAAAGCAATTTACAGATTTAACACGATCCCTATTAAAGCACCTCTCTCATATTTTAAAGACCTGGAAAAATTAGTACTTCATTTTATATGGAAACAGAAAAAAACCTCAAATAGCCAAGACATTACTCAGAAATAAAAACAAATCGGGAGGAATCACGCTTCCAGACTAAAGAAAACATTTTTGATACCACGGTGCAAGGTGTTTGTGTTTTAAGCTATAAGGGTTATTACCAAAAAGTCAAAAAGTTTTAAAAAATGAAACTGTTTATAAAGTAAAATTAGTTATAGTAGTATAGTAGACTAAGGTTAATGTATCATTGAAGAAAGAAAAATATTATTTATAAAAGTGTTTTTACAGTTGATAGGAATTTGCAGTCATGTCCAAGGCCCTCACGTTCAGTCACTGGTGGTGAGCAATGTCCAGCCCTGCAAGCCAGTGTACGGTAAGCACCCTGCCCAGGAGCACTGGTTTTTATCTTTTATACTCTATTTTTTTTAGATATTCACCCTTGGTTTATAGCTACCTATGGGGGTCAGCACAGTCACATGTCATCTGGGTTTGTAGCCCTGAGCAGTAGCTTATACTATGTTGCAGTAGGATTTACCATGTAAGTTTATGTTTGTATGATGGTGAAGCCTCCCAATGCACTTCTCACAACACATCTCTGTCATTAAGTGATGCATGACTTAATGCCAGTGACTTAATTTCATTCCTTTCTTCCATTCCCGAGTTAAGAGTCAAATAAATGTCAATGAACATATCAGCTCTGTCACTGGTGAAAGTGGCTGGAGGATATGACTTTAGTTCTGTAGTCCTGTGGTCCTAGACCCCTGGGCTGTGGACTGGTACCAGTCTGTGGCCTGTTAGGAACTGGGCTGTACAGCAAGAGGTGAGTGGCAGGCAAATAAACGAAGCTTCATCTGTATTTACAGCCACTCCCTGTCCCCCATCACTCACTGGCATCACCACCTGAGCTCTGCCTCCTGTCACATCAGTGGTGGCATTAGATTCTCATAGGAGCGTGAAGCCTATTGTAAATTACACATGTGAGGGATCTAGGATCTCTAGATCTTATGAGAATCTAATCAATCCCTACCAGTCCATGGAAAAAATGTCTTCTGTGAAACCAGTTGCTGGTGCCAAAAACGTTGAAGACTGATGCTTCTATAGTCAAAAGATCCTTCTAGTTTACCTTACCCACCTGGTACCAGCATAACTGGGTGACTATAGGTGTCCCCAGAGCCCACCCCTCTGCATTGATAGCCCAGAAACGCAGGAATACCTTTGCTTGAGCCTAGCTGGTTGTAGCAGGGTTGAGAAGGAGAGTTATTGGTCATGGCATGCTGGTGACTTCTCCAAAATTTGCCAATCAGTTAAATCAATATGAGGATATAAAAGGTGGGAAGAGAGACCAGGAACATTATTCTAGCCAAAGTCTTTCTACATGGTTATAAGTGGTCAGGGAAATGAAGGTTTCTTCCAACGGGCTGGGTTGGAACTCAGTGTATGGTGAAGGATACATGTCCTTCTGTGCTGGCCTGAGAGTATGGCTTGGACAGAGAATAGGACCTGAAAATCCAAGAGAATTGTAGTGTCATGACTTGCGCTGAAGAGGGTGCTGTCCAGTATCAGCTTGGATTTTATCCCAGCCCTGCCCCTAACCCCAAAATACCAGGCGCTTAGATCATCCTTATAGAATGTATGTTAGACAGTGTTTCACTCAACATGTACTTAGCATCTGATATGTGCCAGGCACTGTGCCGGGCATGCTAGAGATGAAGAAGGCAGTGTCTGCCCCTGAGGCATTGCTTATTTGATCAAGTAACACACAGCACTGTGTAATTAGTGCAACAGTACAGGTATGTATAAGGTATTCGAGTGGCAGAGAGAAACAGAGGGTGAAGTCTTTCTTGCATAGAGGAATAGCAAGGGCTTCTCAGAAGAAGGGATGCTGGTATCTGAAGTGTGAGCAGGAGTCCACCCAGAGGACAACAACTTCTAGGAAACGCATTCTGTGCAGACATGTGTGAAAATGTTCTAAATGCTGGGGAAACACTTCTGTATTTTACTAAAGTAGTCCAGGATGTGTGAAGAATGTTTAGGATTGCAGCAAGTACCAGATCTAGAAATGTCTAAGTCTGTGGTTCCCAACCCCTGGGCTGCAGACCTGTCCCAATCTGTGGCCTCTTAGGATGTGGGCAGCACAGCAGGAGGTGAGCGACAAGTTAGCAAGGGAAACTTCATCTGTATTTACAGCCACTCTGCATTCCCCATGTCACTGCCTAAGCTCCACCTCCTGTCACATCAGTGGTGGCATTAGATTGTCACAGGAGCACAAACCCTACTGGAAACTTCACATGTAAGAGATCTAGGTTGCAGGCTTCTTATGAGAATCTAATACTCCTACCTCAGTCCTGGTCCCTGGTGCCAAAATGGTTGGGACCATTTCTCTAAGTAATATTTAGAATTTATGGTACACATTACCATTTCTTAAACTTGTCATTCACGTAGCCCCTTGGTGATTTTCTTTATATCAGATACTCGGGGTTTTTTTACTTAAATGTTTTAGAAAGTAAACTTTTTATCACTGCAATAAATGGAAAATGGGTATCGTTTGTCAAAGAAATAAATGTGACAAAACCAAAACGATGTCATTCAATTCTGAACAGACACTTTTGCCTACTGAAAGCTGGGAGCCTGAGACCCGCCCTCTCTGTGTCAAAAGTGGAGATTAACACGTGCTAGAGAGGTGTTCAAGATGCACTAACACCAAACTGAGACTTTGTCCTTGACTAAGGGAGAGGTTGGAAAGAGAACCTTCTCGATCGGCAGTTCAGCGTCAGCTGTGCTGGATCCACTGACCATCCAGAATCATCCCACGTCACAAGCCACATAACCACTGAGGCAGGAATGTAACATGGTCCCAGCAACAGAAATAAGTAAATTATAGAGCACACTGGAAGGTGGTAAGTGACACAGAGAAAATGGCAAGAATTGTGGATAAGGAGTGCTAAGGCAGGGGTGTTGCAATTTTAAACAGATGTTCAGGGAAATCCCCAGAGAGGGTGACATTTGATCACAGACCTGAAGAGGGTAAGGGAAGCAATTGTGTGACTATCTGAGGGAAAAGCATCCATGCAGAGCACAGCAAGTGCAAGGCCCTGGTGTGGGTATGTCCTGCATGACAACTGCAAAGTAGCCAGTGAGGCTGGAGGGGAGCAAGGAAGTGGGGAGGGTTGGACATTAAGCCTGAGGAGGAGGGGGAGGCGACAGATGTGTCCTGGCATTGCCCCAAGCCCCAGCCACGTGTTCATGCAACAATCTCAAGGTGGGAAAGTGAAAGCCATTTTGTACTCTCTTTTCACAAGCTGGACACCATCTTTGTAAGTCAGAGCCAGGACCATCTACACAGACTGCCTGGGCTCTGGCTACAAACTCAACAACTGTATCATGTTATCACCAACCCAGCATCTCTGTCTAGACAGTCCCAAAGGCAGGTTCTGTTTTCTGAGCAAATAACCAACCTGACTGATTATTTCTTTGGATGCCAACAGAGTCCACCAGGTGTTTCACTGCCTTATAGGTGGTCTTCACAGACTCGATGCCCCGCAGGTGGGACTGCTGTTGTCATGAGCCCCCCTAGCTTCAAGACTGTTCCTGGGGTCCCCAGAGGAAGGTAATTGAGCTCTGTGTTCTTGCCAGGTGCATGTTCTGCACCATTGGAAGGATGGAGGCAGATGGCGGAGGGGTGGAGGGTGGGCAGCTCAGTTGGGAATCCACCCCAGGGATCCAACATGGAGTGCACGTGGCCCGAGTGGGCTGGCTCTATTTTACATGAGATTGGCTGTTTTCGAGGTGTGGCAAGGGAAGGAGAGACGCTCAGAGTTAATGAGCTGAGTTCACGGCAGCATTAATGCGGCTGCACACCCAGCAGGCATTGCCATCCATCAGTCTGTCAGCCTCTCTGGGGGCCGCTGGAGTGCAAATTAATCTGGAGGTAGCAACTCCACTGCTGAATTCTTCCTCCAAATATGCTTGTGTCTGTAATCCTCTCCTGGGCTCCCAGAGAGGATAAGATAGTCACTTGCGCCTTCTGCCATCAAAGTGCGGGGATTTTTTTTTCATGGCCACAGTCCCCAGATAGGGCTCAAGGGCAACTGGCCTCAGAGAGAGACCACGATTGCCAACCACAGACTGGGTGAGTCACAGTGAGAAAGAAAGACACTTCGTAATCTAGATCCAGATGAGCCTGAGTCTAAATGAATCACTGGACTTCCAAAGTACGAGTGGCAATAAATTCCCTTGTTTGAGGTAATTGGAGCAGAGTTTCTATCACTTGCAACCAAAGAACAGATCTTAGTTCAAATCTTGCCTCTGCAATTGACTAGTTCTATGATCTTGGTAAAGAATTTGCCTTGTCTTTTTGTCTGAAAAATAGAAATAACAATAGCATGTGTCTTATAGGGTGTTGGCATGGTTAGACAAGAACACTTGTGAATATGCTCCTGCCTGTTTCTTGACATTAACAGATGAAGTGCTGGTCTCCCTCCTTCCCTGATGCTGAGGGAGAATTGAGAGGACACTCATTGGGTAGAGCAGACACTGGTGTTTGCGGGAGGAAATAAAGTAGAGTCTACATGAACCAATCACATGGTCCCAGGTGTTGCTTCTTGTACTATTTCTACTGTTTTCTACTTTCCCATCGCCTCCCAGTCTCTAGATCTTAACATGCTCTAACAAGGGCTCCACAATTCACATCCAGCCATGTTGGAACAGGAAGAATCAAAGGAAACCAGTTGAACATAGGTCTTGCAGGAAGCTGACACAGGTAGAAACAAAGGGGTCTACACAGAGACAGGTGAATTACAAAGAGCTCCCATCTTCTCAAAAAAATGAGGACATAAATGTTTCCAGTGGCCTTGGGGAGCTGAAGAGACATTTCATAGCATCTCAGAAACTTATGCCAAAGTTTCATAACTTAATTATGTACAAGACTCACAAGGACAGAAACTGTGGGTCCTTTGCTTGCTTCTCCCACATCTTCTCAAGTGTCTGGAATTTAATGGGTGCTTAACAAACAGAAGTAAAAGCAAGAAGAAGATGCCAGTGGCTGAGGCACGCAGGCTGCAAACTGGCAACTCATTGCTAGAGCACCAGGGGACACCGTTTTATTTGGTCCTTGTCATAGCGTTTGTTTTTTTATCTTGGTAGCTTTTGATGTTGTTTAAAAAATATTTGCCAAAATTTTATAACTGATAAAATTTCACATGAAAATCTTTATTTCTGACTTCACATTAAAAAAATAACATGCGTAAGATCTCCAAGAAAGTCTTGGGGTTCAGCAAGGGAGGTGAACTTAGCTGTGTTTAAGATTCTCAGACCATAGCAACATTCCTGCCATCCATATGCTCCATTTGGGGAAAATTCAGATCACTTTATAGTACTTGCAGAATATTATAAACTGCAAACAGATGCCAATTCCCAAGCACATGGACCATTCTTGCCTCTGAGAATCACAGAATGAAAGAAAATGATAGTAAAAAAAAAAGTTCAGGGAGTGTTCCACCAGCCCAGCTGTGTCAGGCAACTTGTGTCCAAAACATCAGTCCTGCAACTCAGTCTGAAGCTTTGACACCCTTTAAGAAAGAGACAGAAAAATTGGAGAGCCAGGAAGATAGTAAAATATTAGCTGATGGGTGAACGGCATGTCTCCCTTCTGTTGAGGTTTGAGGTTAACAATTAATTGCACCCCTCCTCACTTCCTGGTTCTAAACTAAATTTAAAAAGAGGCAGGACGGTGGCGCCCTAGCTCAGTGGGTAGGGCACCAGCCACATACACCCAGGCTGGCAGGTTCAAACCCATCCTGAGCTAGCTAAACAGCAATGACAACTGCAACAAAAAAATAGCCGGGCATTGTGGTGGGTGCCTGCAGTCCCACCTATTTGGGAGGCTGAGGCAAGAGAATCACTTAAGCCCAAGAGTTTGAGGTTGCTGTGAGCTGTGACACCACAGCACTCTCCTAAGGGTGACATAGTGAGACTCTGTTTAAAAAAAAAAAAAAAAATAGAGGCAGGTGAGAATTAAAATATATAGTAGAACCTCTCTAAGTTGACCACCCAGTGGACTGTAACAAACTGGTCAATGTACAGAGGTGGTCAACGTAAGAAACTAGGCCTCCTGTACTGATATGTACATGTGGTACATGTCTGATCTGTGAAAATTAAGTCAACTTAAAGAGGTGGTCAGTGTCGGGGAAGGGTCAACTATGAAAGTTCTGCTGTAATTTCTATTATATTCCCAGTCAAGCTAGATTAAAGAACATATCTTGAACCCAAAGCCAAAATTAGGCATTCTTCAGCTACTTGTTTCCTTTTAAACTTAATTCGGAACCTGTCACCCACCTAGTAAGTCACAAGGGGGATCTGGATCTGCCTCAGTCTCTTTGGACCTAATAAAGAAAATTCAGGGGTGCGGTTTCCAGTTGTACCTCTAAAACCTAGGACAGGTGGGTCCTTCCCTGGGCGGGAAGAAGGGCTCTGGATAAGCAAGTCACAGAGACAGAGGAAAGGGGAAAGACACGGGCTTCAAGAAAGATCTAATGCTTGACCTAAATTCTACTGAATAAATGTTAATATGACATCCAACACACTGAAATTGTGTGTCAGGGATCATTCCAAGGGCTTACATGATCTCATGTATCTCATTTTATCATCTCTAGCCATGCAACAACTCTGCAAAGTGTTACTATTATGGTCTCTGTTTTATAGGTAAGAACCTCAAGGAATAAAGACATGAAATAACTTGCCTACGAACACACTCATTAAGAAGTCAGGCTGAGTTTAAACCTAGGTTCATCTGACTCCAAATCAGAGCCCCTGCCAAGACAGAAGAAAGAGCCAAAGCATTGTCCATAGTGGTTGCCCAAGAAAGCCAGAGGTGTGGGCAGCACTCACCACAGCCCCTCGTCACAGGACTCTGCAATACAAGGAGTTTCACACTCCGACTAGCCCTGAGACAAGTCCCCAGGGCAGGGTTCGGGGAAGCCCACAGGCTCCTGGGTTCAAACCTCTACCTTGCCCCTTTTGAGCTGGATAAACTTGGGCAACTTCCTCCAACTCAGCTTTACCATCTGCAAAATGGAGAAAAAAAACCTCAAACCCACTATTAGCTATATCCCCCATGAAGAGTTAGGCATCTCCTTGGACCATCATCCTTTCTGCCAGGTAGATCCTCTAGCCTTCCAGGGGTCTCAAACTTTTTAAACAGGGGGCCAGTTAACACCTCCTCATGTGGCCCACGGGCCGCAGTTTGAGTACCCCTGCAGTAAACCATTGAGTTTTTCACTCTTTTTAAAAAAATTCAGGTTATCATAGGGGTGCTTATGCTTTGGTTACATAGTTCCCTTTTGTAAGGTTAAAGTCAGGGTGATCGGTGTGTCCTTCACCCAGAAAGTGTGTGATATACCTGTTGGGTGGGAATTTACCGGCCCCTTCTTCCCCTCCCCCACCTACTTGAATTTCATTGAATTTTGCTTCCATATGAGTGTATAGGTGTTGATCATCTATAGCTCCAATTTAGTATGGAATGTGTGTTTTTCCATTCTTGTAATTTTTCACTCTTATATGACGTACCACCACCTACGCCCAACCCCTCCGTTTTGCCTCTTGAACTTAAGAGTCTCCGAGAAGTGGCTTGGAAGAGGAAAGCCCTCCCCAACCTATTTCCTCGAGCTTACAATACAGGAGACTCTTCCAGATGCCAATCCAATCCATAGTCCCAGAAGATGAAATTAAGAGATGCAAAGAAAATCCCAGGAAGAACAGAACTTTGAAATTGGTGTTGTTGGGTGGTGCCTGTGGCTTAGTGAGTAGGGCACCAGCCCTGGCCAAATTACAACAGCAACAAAAAAATAGCTGGACATTGTGGCGGGCACCTGTACTCCCAGGTGCACCTGTACTATACAGGAGGCTGAGGCAGGAGAATCGCCTAAGCCCAGGAAGAGGAAAAAAAAAATGAAAGTGGGGTTCTTGCCCTCAAATATCACTCCCTGTCCCACCGTATGTCATTATGGATTCCATTTTTGTCCTAGACTTTTACCAGAGATGCTCTTCTATGGGAATAAAATGGGGACCCTTCCCCTAGAGGAACACCAAGTCGTAGATCCTACACACCATCCTCTGGCCCAGTGGTCACTGCTTGCCAAAATGCCAGAGTCATCTGGCCCAGTACAGCTCTCTGAGCCTGTCTCCAAGGGCCAAGCCATCAGAAATCAGCCTTTGTCTCCTGGCTCATGCATGGGGGCTCTGGCTCACTCTTTCACACCCCAAGATAGAGAGGTAAATGTACATCACTTACAGGGGGTGCAGTTAACACACTGATTGTCTTCTAAGCAAAGTAGCCCTGGAGGCTCATTTGTTTCTCCCTCAAAACCCTCTCCAGGCAGCCACAGATTCTGTTTTATAACTCAAGTTAGCTGCACAATTAAACCCAAAGCAGCCCGTTTATGAATATGAGATGCCAAGTTTGCCTGCAAAGCATAGCAAAGTAACAGATGCTTTAGAGCAATAAACAAATTGAAATATAGCTTTGTGTTTCTCTCATACTAATAGGCAGAAAACCTTTCTTGAGAAGTACAGCTTGGGGATGGGGTGCTGTAAGATGTGTGTTCACATCACTCCATTGGACACAGGGCTTAGACGACCCCCTTTGGAAGATCCTCATTGGTCCAAACCCCATTGAAGCCCAGGGCCACTTCCAGCCTCATGCAAAATAGATAAGTGCCACTGCCCGGTAAGCCCAGCTACAAGGGAGACAGCTTAGTAAACTAAATGTAGACTTGATTTCAGCCCAATTTCTTCCTTGGCTGGGTCCCCTTGGGCAGAAAACAACTCATACCGCTTTAAGTAGTGGTAATTTTTCACTCTGTGGAAGTTCTCTGACACCACCCGGGTAGTGGCCTCTTTTTCATAGATTTGAAAAAACAAAACAAACTCAAGACTCCAAAAGGGAGACTTTTGCTCCATTTTCCTTTTCCATTTTCCTCCCCAACCTATTTCCTCAAGCTTACAATACAGGAGACTCTTCCAGATGCCAATCCAATCCATAGTCCCAGAAGATGAAATTAAGAGATGCAAAGAAAATCCCAGGAAGAACAGAACTTTGAAATTGGTGCTGTTGGGTGGTGCCTGGGTCCCCTTGGGCAGAAAACAACTCATACCGCTTTAAGTACCTAAATAGGTACCTCAAACTTTTAGTCTTACTATGGCATTGATTTCATTTGAATTGGGAGTCACAATTCATCAGAGTCCCTAGCGTTTGTGAGCAATTTGTTGTGTGCACCTGGGAACTTCCCACTCCCATCCCCCAGTGGCCATTTCAAACCTGTAAGTCCACTTAAAGTGTTTGGCCCTGCTCATCCCAGCCCTCCACAGGTGACCTTACTGCTGCAAATCCTTCCATTTCCCACTGTTTTCCTTTGCTCTGGCTCCTAGAACAAAATACCACACAATGGGTGGTTTATAAACAGCAGACATTCATTTCCCACAGTTTTGGAAGCTGGGAAGTCCAAGGTCAAGGTACGAGATGATTCAGTGTCTGGTAAAGGCCCATTTCCTGGTTCATGCGGAGCCATGACAAGGGAGCAGTCCAAGGTCCGTTTTATAAAGACACTCATGCCATTCATGCACCTGCAGAAGGCATTGTTGATGCTCTGCTCAGACCCCCCTGGTCTACACCCCTACACAATAAAGAGTCAAGAGAAGCACACTTGACCTATGAAAGGCAGGCCCAAATTCTTGAGGCTTCATGCTCCTGGAGATAGCTGTCAACCAATAACAGCCAGAGACTTAGTAGATAAATACTTCAGCTTTCTTGTTTTTCAGTTGGGACGATGACTCTAGGTTGGATTCCACACTGCTCCTCGGTGGGATGGAAGCCTAGTTACCCACAGAGGAGAGTGGCTTCATAACACATCTCTCACTGGCTTCCTCTGTCCCTACTTCTTTGGCATTTCATAAGATCACCTTTCAAATAAATCGCTTGCATTCAAATCCTTGTTTCAGTGTCTACTTCGGGGCGGGGAGAAATGAAACCTGGACACTACCTAAACCCCTTTTCTTTCTCTTCCCCATTCAAGGCTGATTAAATGATGTGTGCTTTCATACCCACCTCTTGCTAAGGTTGCATCATCTCGTAAGTACAAGGGCTACTTTTCAAGAACTTCTTTGTCTAGTCTAGCATTAGGCACCACTGCCCATTTGCTTTTTCTGAAAACTATATCACTACTTGGTTGCCACTTCATCATAGTGTTAGTTTAGATGTCAAGGATATCAATTTAAGCCAATGAATGCTGGCTTCACAAAGTCACTCTTCCACTCTCTGCAGCGGGGTGCTGCCACCTCACCTGCTCTCATTGTTCCTTGAGTGCATTTTCCCCCTTTAGCTTTTCTCTTTGTTTTATAGCCATTTTGTCTCCTTGGCTAGATGATAAGCTCTTTAATTAAGGCAAAAACAAATTGCCATCAGCATTAGGGACAGTGCATTGCAGAAACAAGTTCTCTTCTCAATCAATATTGAGTAAAGTAGTGGATGCAACAGCCATGGCGTCACGGCAATCAAGATTGACCCTCCTTCCTTATTCTCTAGCAGGACATAGGTGCATGTACCTAAAAATGCACACACAAAACTTAGATGCACACAAACACAATCGCTCAATAAATACATGCATTTCCTGGAAATAAACAAAGGAATAAGCATGGAGAACAATGAAAACTTCAGACTCAAAAACTTTGGTGGTAAGTTTACAATCAAAATCAAACTTTTTTACAATGATAATAGGTGCAGGGAGAGACTGTGTAGGGCACTGGTAACATGGGCTAACACTTTATATGCAACTTACTTAATTCTCATAATAGTCCTGCAAGAAACGTATAGGTTGAGCATCTCAAGTTCAAAAATCCAAAATTCAAATCTGCTCCCAAATCCAAGATGTTTTGAGCACTGACATGATGAAATCGGAACATTTCATATCTCATATTTTCAGATTTGGGATGCTCAACCAGTAAGTATAATGCAAATTTTCTAACACCAAAAATAATCTGAAACCTAGAAGACTTCTGGTCCCATTTTAGATAAGGAATATTCACCCTGTAACATTTTCTCCACTTTTTATGTGGAAACTGAGACTCAGAGAGTTTTGGTGGCTTGCTGTGTGTGCCCCAATTTTTAAGTGATGGAGACAAGATCACTTAGGTCCATGTTTTTCACCACACTAAGATCATACTAAATAGTTTCAGTGAGGACTATCTTTTACACATTCAACAAGAGTTTACCACAACTGGGAGGTGGGATGAAACCTGAGATTTTGGAAATTGTCTGTAACTTTCTGGAAAAGTACAGACTTCTGACAAAAAAATTTCTTTAATAATAAATTTAAAATATACCAGACTAAATCACTGCCTTTGGAGCAATGACTATTCTTAGAATTAACTTCAAGATATAATAGTTAACTAGTGAATACCTTCTTTCATTTCAAGATTCTTGGTATAATAAGGAAATAAACCAGGCATCCTCCATGACAATCTTGTATAATCAGAAAAAAAACAAAGCTTCAGATATTTCTCCTTTGACATCCTTGTTAATCAGAAAATTACTGTTCACACAAGTACCTAGAATTCAATAATAATTAGCTACATTTTTATGACTGCCCCTCCTTGGAAAAAATGTGGACGTATGATAGATTCCATTTGATAATCACAGTAATAATCAGACTCTGGAGTTTTCTAGAGGAATTTTCTTTTTAAAGGATCGTTGCTTTTTTTGTTTGTTTGTTCTTTTGAAACCATTGAAACATTTTTGACTATAATAGAATCATACTTTTAAACAATTTTTCTCACATTTTCCTTATAGGATGTCTAATAAGCAAGTTATTTATAATCTTACAGAGGAGAGCATTAATGTTCTTTTAGACTGTTCCTCCCCACCCCCTGTTTGTCAAAAGGTTCCTAACAAGTCAGAGAGCTCAATTACATGCATATTTTTGCAGCAGATGATCTTCAGTGGTTACTTTCATTATTCCTCCATTTCGATCTTCTAAGGCAAAAAGCGCATACATTTTTGTTTTGTTAATATTTTTGAGGTCTTTCCAAGCACCAAGCACTGTATAAATCACTAAACATTTTCTTATTCAATTCTCATCCACTCTCACAATTATTGTCATAATCCTATAAAGTAGGCACCCACAATTGGTCCCACTTAACAGATGAGAAAACTAAGTCTTCAAGGGATTAAATAATTTACCTGGGATTACTCCATCAAGAGGTGAGCCAGCAGAATTAGAAGCTGTGTCAGGCTGACTCCAGAGTCTGTAGGTTGTGCCTTCCTAATTTCTTTCTTTTTTTTTTTTTTGTAGAGACAGAGTCTCACTTTATGGCCCTCGGTAGAGTGCCGTGGCATCACACAGCTCACAGCAACCTCCAACTCCTGGGCTTAAGCGATTCTCTTGCCTCAGCCTCCGGAGTAGCTGGGACTACAGGCGCCCGCCACAACGCCCGGCTATTTTTTGGTTGCAGTTCAGCCAGGGCCGAGTTTGAACCCGCCACCCTCGGTATACGGGGCCGGCGCCTTACCGACTGAGCCACAGGCGCCGCCCGCCTTCCTAATTTTTAAAGAGCTTTCAGACTGATCTGCTGCATGGGAAATGCCTTTCAGGGGGTTAAGTAAAAGTTAGCCTTGGGCGGTGCCTGTGGCTCAAGGAGTAAGGGCGCCGGCCCGGCCCCATATACGGGAGATGGCAGGTTCAAACCTGCCCCGGCCAAAAACTGCAAAAAAAAAAAAAAAAAAGTTAACCTTAACTATCCAATTCCCCAGGCATTCAGTGACTGCTGGAGGCACTAGTAGATAGAAGAAATCACCTGTGTTTAACAGACAAGGGCTAGGGTTTGCTGACATATTTAGTTAATCCACACGGAGATCGCTGATGAGGAATCTGGTTAATTAGTTGTGGAATTTTAAAAGACGCTATGGTGAAATGCATTTTACGTCCCAAACCATAGGGGAAAGCACTGGGTATGTTCTGAGGCTGTGTGTACTTAACGTATCTTGATAGAACATTCAGCTGCATGTTTTGCAAGACTCAGGTATCTTGGCTTTTTTCCAACACGGATAATTACATTCTGCTTCGCTTCTGCCTACAGCCTCAGGTAGGTATGAGGTTAATAATAATAACTACAGCTAACAAGCGCCTACTATGCGCCAGAACATACTGGGAGATTTCCATGCATCGTCTCCAATCCTTCCCACAATCCTGCAGAGTGAGTTTTATTTTACCCCCTTTACTGGGTAAACCTAGACTCAGGCTGAGGTCAAGTGACTTGCCTGAGGCTACACAGTAGTTAAGTAGCAAATCAGAGACTCAAACGTTTTTTCCTACGCTCTTCATTTGACAAAAATGCACTTAATCCAAAAAGCGAAAGGGTACCAAAAAGCATATGATTTTTATATCAAAGGATTAAAATCACAAAGGAATAATTTAAAAATTAAATTTAATCTTTAAATTACAAAGGATTTAATTTGTATGTCTTTGATAACTAATGAATTTGAATATTTTGCAAATTTTCTATCTTCTTTTAAGAATTATGTCTTGCAATGAAAAATGAGTTTCCTTTTAGCCCTTAGCCCTCCGGTTTCCCTTCCCAGAGGCCCACCCTAATACGTTCTTACGTATCATCCGATATATTCTGTGCTTCTACACCTTATTTTCTCTTTGAAGTTGGTGTTAGAAATTGTTTGGCCGAAATGGACGATAGCTCTGTACTGAAGTTTCCTAGTTAAAATTTTTAAGTGGATTAGGAGTGAAGGAATGAAGGGTTTTGTGTGACTATCAAAGCATAGGCTGTTCTCCACATCTTTCAGGAAAAGTTACAAGAACAGCAAGTGGTATATTTTTATATATAGTTGGAAGAGGTAAAGAATATCAGAAACCAGAACCTCATGGGTAAATTATGTCTTCCTTTTTTTTCTTTTTTCTTTTCTTACGTTCCCTCTTCTGGGCGTAGAGAAAATTATATCTTCCTTTTGACATCCAAGTACACAAAGAGAACAGTGAACTGCGTATCAAGTATTTTCTGAGCTTTTTTTCTATACTAATGTAACACCAGCATTTTCCCAGTGCCTGAAACATATTCTAAAGTGTTATTTATAACCACAGCATGACATTTCATTAAATGAATGCACTATCATTTAATCAATATTAGTATTACATACATTTGGGTAGTTTCTATTATTTCACCACTTTAAATAAATAATACTGTGTTGAGCATCCTTATAAATCTTTTTGAAACTATCTTAATATCTTGAGAGGATAAATTCTACAAAGCACTTTTCATAACATGTAAACTTATTTACAATCCTAGCACTTTATGAGTGTATATTTCTATGTTCTATAGATAACACTAAATAATTTTTAACACTTAGAGGTTAAAATCGTCTCTTATTTGGATTTAATTTGTATTTCTTTGATACCTAATGAGTCTCGATATTTTTCCAGTTGTATATCTTTCAGAGATGATGTCTTTTCCTCAGTTTTCTATTGGGGTATTTTTCTAATTGATTTATAAAAACTCTTATGTATTAAAAGTAAGTACCTGTCTTTTATATTTGAAACGCAGTTTGGCTTTTGAGTTTTCTTTCTCTTTCTGGTAACTTTTTGTGTCATCTAAAACCTTAAAAATTTTTATGTGGTCTCATCACAAGCCTTTCCCTTTGCTTTCTTCCTATAATATCATGGTTATAAAGCCTTCCCAATTCTCAAGAACGCAGACACATTTACTGATATTTTAACTCTTTGTCACGACTGTCTTTTAACATTGAATTATTTCATTCATCTTGCATTAACATTGGGGTAAGATGTGTGTAAGAAAATCTAACTCCATTTCTCCACCAAATGATTGACTCATTGTGCTAACAAAGTCCCAATTATCCATAATTTCCCAACTGATCTGAAATGCCACCTTTACCACGTGTTTCTCCACAGAGTTATGCTTATTTCTAAATCTGTATTCTGTTCTATTAATTCATTTGCCTATTCCTGAGTCAGAACCACACTGCTTTAATTACTACAACTTTATAATATATATTTTTGTAATATAAAATATTGCAATTTCATCCCCATAACTCTTCCTTTTAACAAAATACATCGGCTCATTTCCTTAGTTTACTAATCCAAAAGAAACTTTATAATTATTACATCAAATTCAATTTTCTAAATCCTTTTGGGAGTTGTATTGGAATCACGCTTGATTTATAGATTAATTTGAGAAGAATTGATGTCTTTCCAACATTACAATTTTCCATCACCCCAGTTATTAAAGTTTTAATTGAGTTGTCTATAACTTATAGAACAATATTAAATATTAATTGTGCTGGTAGGTCTCTTTGTCTTGCCTAATTTTAATGAGACTTACAGCCTGGTGACAGTGTGGTGAAGTTTAAATGAGATAATACCTGTGGAAGCACACATTGCCATGTCTGCCACAGGGCTTTCAATAAATGTTAGTGATTAAGATTTTTTTCTGCCTTCAACTACCCTGTTTCCCCGAAAATAAGACAGTGTCTTATTTTAAGGTGTGTGCCCAAAGATGCGCTAGGTCTTATTTTCAGGGGACATCTTATCTTTCCTGTAAGTAGGTCTTATTTTCGGAAAATGTCTTATTTTCAGGGAAACAGGGTAGCTAGTGCCTGTGGGTTGAGATGGAAATCCTGTTTCATGTTAAAGAAGCAGTAGGCAGCCTTTCTGCTTTCTTAAAATTATTTTTTTCTTTTTTTGATACAGTCTCACTTTGTCACCCTGGGTAGAGTGCCATTGTGTCATTGCTCACAGCAACCTCAAACTCTTGGGCTCGTGTGATCCTCTTGCCTCAGCCTCCCAAGTAGCTAGGACTACAGGCACCCACCCACGGGTTATTTTTAGAGGCGTGGTCTCACTGTTGCTGAGGCTAGTCTCAAACTTGTGAGCTCAAGCAATCTGCCAGCCTCGACCTCCCAGCATGCAAGGATTATAGGTGTGAGCCACCATGCCTAGCCCTAATTATGTTTTTCAGAATTAGTCATAGATAATGAATTTATGAAGCACCTTTTCAGAGTCTGTTGAAATGACCATTTTTTTCTTTTGACCTGTTTTTGCACAGAATTATGACTCTGGATTAGATGGAATGATGTTGATCTCGATGGGACTTGGCAGCTTTTCTTTTCACAAGTTGTGCTTTGGTAGTTAGGACTCTCCATCTGGACTGGTTCATTTCTCTTGAGAGGGACCCTCCATGTGTCAGCAGGGCACAGAGAGATGCACCTGCTCGCCAGTTCCCTGACTCAGTGTCCCCACCCCACTCTTTACTGTTCCCAGTGTCACTAAGTCTGGTTCAATAGCTCCAAAGGATAATCTCCCTCTTCTGTCCTAGCAGGAGCAGGGCAGAGGCCTGGCTTCTTGGGCTGGGGGAAGGCTCTGCTGACCCAGCTCCTCCTTTCCATCCGTGTGCCTTTTCCTCTACACCTCCCACCAAGGTCCCTGATGCTTCTGGGTGCAGAGCATTTAGAGGTTCTCTGCCACAAACTCACTTTCTGTTTGTTAATGATACTCCAATCCTTCCGCAGCCACTTGAGTTTCAGCCTTCTCTGCTCTCCTAAGTCGATTGCTGCTCATTAATCAGCCTCCCTTCTTCCAAAAATACGTCTACATTGATTGCCTGCCACCAACTCTTCACCATTTCTCTTTGGTATTTTGAGTTTATACCTTTTATCCATTTCTTACCAATTTAGTGGTAATCTGAGAGGGAGTGGAGACCAACAGTGGGTTTGATTCACCTGTAAGTTCCACCTATGTGTTGGGCCTTTTTCCAATGTTAAATGATTCACTTTATCTCATGGGACATCTTTCATCTTGCAGTCTAGGGGGCTTTTTTTCCTTTTAATATCCTGACTCTGGATTTCTTTAGAATGACACCGTCCTGATGTATCTTCCCCAGTCCATTTTATGTAACATATTTCTGCCCTTGTGTTTTAGGATGGTCTTATGAACACAAATATGATAGGTTTGATTTTAGAATGACATTTCTTTTTTGCTGTCATTTGAAAAAATTATGGTGTTTGAGCTATTTCCAGTAATTTTTAATATTAATACAACCTTTCTTCCACACCTCTGATGTCTTGCTCTAAAATTTTTGCTTTTTTTTTCCCTTGTGTTCCTAGCCTGTCTCTTTTGTCACATGATCAGCATTTTCTTTACTTTTCTATTTTCTGGCATTTTGGAAAGTGTGTTGTCAATACTTTATTTTACAATTTCTATTAAATGAGTAGATGGTATCTTTTGGTAAAGAGTCTTCTGGGCTTTTACTCTGTCTCCTCCCCCCTCTCCTGCTCTGTTGCTAACTTTTCAGTCTTTGTTAATCTGGAGTTTTGGATTTATCAAATCATCATACACACATCTATCTAACTATCTATCTATTTTAGAAATGGTGTCCTGCTCTATTGCAGGCTGAACTCAAACTCCTGGATTCAAGTGATCCTCCAGCTCAGCCTCCAAGTAGCTGAACTTTTACGTATTGGAGCTCAGCACTTTGTGGGATCATTGTCCTCTTGGTCACAACTTCCCCGACCTCTTCCACACCATCACTCAGGCAGTTGTTTTTATTTTCAAGGGATTTTTTGGAGAGCAAGATGTAACGTTTTTCAAGCTGTTGCATGCTTTTCTTTTACCCTCACAAGCAAATTGGCTAGATAATAAGTCTTAGGAGTCACAATTTTTTTCCTGAGAAACCGGACGATAATGTGTTCTTTTAGCATTTAATGCTGCTAATGTCCTTGGCATGAATGTGTAAAAAACCATGTTTGTCATGAATACCTCTAATACTTGTAGAACTTTTGCATTTAACCTATAATTTTAAAAGTTGGCCCTGGTGAATTTATGTATAGATAGATGGTGGATGGGTGGATGGATGGGTGGTTTTTATCAGGACTAAGATGATCTTTTAATCTACCCACATAATCATTTTAGATCTCTGGAAATTTTTTTAATGAAATCTTTGCCTATAGCTCTGTCCAGTTTGTTTCAGGTTTCTTTTTCAATAGTATCAGCACACTACTGTTGCCTATCAGTACCCTGTCTTCTGAGCAACCATCTCTCTTCTTAGTTCAATCTTGTGATCTTTATTTTAGATGATCAGGCTCATTTGTTATAATTTTTATTTTCTGAGTCACCAGTTCTACTCTTTACTCCTGTCAGCTTGGTGCATGCATGCATTTTTTAAATTCTTTGCAGCACTGTCTTACCTCCCCCAAACCTCAGTTTTTCTTATTCTGTTGTCTTTTCCTCTGAGCCTTTGTTTACCTCTTGTCTTTTTGCTCAAATGTTCCCACCTGATTTTCTCTGACCACTTCATGCCCTCACCATACTTCCCTCCTTCTTTGCCTTCATCATGAGTTGTAATTAAATTTTCTTTATTTTTCCATCATCTCTTCCACCAAACCAGAGGTTCCATGAGGGCAAGTACGACATCTATTATAGCCATGACCTCAGTGTTGAGCAAAATGGCCAGCAAAGCAAAGGTGCTTAATAAATATTTACTGAGTATATGCCCATATTACTCTGGTTTGGATTCCCTTTGGCTGCACCAATATTGTTTTGGGCCAGGGGATCACAAGGTTTAGTCAGTGAAGGGACCTTTCCGCCATATTCAAAGTGCAATTTGCAATATTACATAACTTAATATTTGTCTTTAGATCAATTCACATTTTCTACCTTCACTTTGTATTTAAGGTTCATCCTAAGCAATGGAATCTGTTAAATAAAAGTGATGTCCTAGATCCAGTTCTCTAAAATATATTAAAATAAACACATAACTGTAAAAAAATGTAAATTTCATCCATGAATCACTGTGGGACCACAGATGATAAATGAACACACTTTGGGAAATTCTTTCTAAAGATCACAGGCTGCCACATTTCCTCCAGGAGTCCATGTCTTCTTGATTTAGGCTTTGATTCCTTCCCATCTTATTCATTCAACAAGCAAAATATTTGGTGAGTATGATTCATTCTCTTTTGCCTGCTTATGATGCGATGGCGCAGTGACAAGAAGTGAGGATATCACAGCCAGCAAGGCAGACACCAGCTCTTCCTGATGGGATTTTTAGATGAATTGGGGGGGGGGGGACAATAAACAGATATGCAAGATAATTGCAGATTGTGCTTAGAGTGATAACAGAAATAAACTATGGGGTTTAGAGTGGATATTGAAAGTTGTGACATTCAAAGTAAGACCTGAGTGTGAGAAGGATTGAATGCTGGGAAGAGCCAATGTAAAGTGACCCAGGCAGAAAGAGCAGCAAAGTCCTGGAGACTTTGGCTGCTGACCATCCCCCTGGAGAAAGGGGGATGTCTGGGGGGTTTGAGAATGCCCGCTAGTTCATTTGCCAGTTTCAAAAATGCCTTCCAGAGCCGAAGTGCAGAGCTGGAACGTTCCATGCCAAAAACCAGATAAGAATCCGATGTGTACAGCTGAGGGAGGGCTTGGACATGGGGCTTTGGGCACATCTAAGGCCTGGATATTTAAGCAGCTGACTTTCCAGCATGGTCAGAAAGCCAACCCCTGCTAACCCCTTGCAACCATTCTTAATGTATTCTTATACAACTACAACTTTGAGGAGACAGAATGGAACCATTGGTTAGTCTCTCAGAGAGGCAACAGGCCAATCTCGGAGGGACTGGCAGGTGCTCACTCCAACAGCTGCAGTTAGATCTGGTCCCACTAGGCGGCACTGTTACGCCACAGGAAGTGGGGCAGACATGCGGAACTCATCCCTGCAAAACCATTAATACCCCTGGGGACTCTGGAGTGTGAGGTTGTAAAGCTCAGTGTTACAAAGGAAAATAAACTCACTGACTCATCCAGTCATTGTCTGGAGAGTTTGCAGATGCCTGGGAAGTATTCAGCACTGATGGGGACTGGGCTGGTCCTTAGAGTGGACCTGGGAGCAGATGGTGGAGGGTTGGGGGCTCTGTCAACAAGGCAGGCAGGGGCACAGGGAGGGAAGGAGAAGGTGCTCAGGCCAGGGAGACTGGCATGCAACTCTGTCCCAGCGCTGGTCAGCGTCGACGACGTCATGTGCTTGGTAGCAGGAGACTGAAGGTGTCCCATTCTAAGGGTTTCTGTATTCTCTGTGCAATGTGATGCAAGGTCTTCTTTTGAGAGTGGCAGGAAAGGGCAGGGTGTGGTCATTTGCAGAAAAGGCTGAAGGTCTGAAATAGTTGTTGTGCAGAGTGAGACAGCCAGTTGGCTAGAAGCACGTGGTGGATTTGCTCCTCGTGCTGAAGTCCCCCTTGGTGTTGGCAGCCAGATCTGTGGAGTGGAGCCAACTTGTCAGTTTCAGGAGTTCTCTTGCAGCCCCTTTCCCCTGTGGGTGCAGGTGTAAAGAAAGGTCAGTTGGGTGCTGGAGCCCAGTATTGATCAGGAAGCTTCTTGTCCTATGTCCTTAGGGATGATTTGTCATCCTGCCTGGAGGTGGTGGCTCCTAAATTTTCTATATGGGGGAAGGAATAGGAGTGGCTCCATCAGAGGAGGGGAAGAAGACTTGTCTTGTTGTTGCTCTGTCTGCTGTTTCACGGCGTGCATCCATTGATTGACTAATGGAGATTATAGGAGGACAAAGATCCCCTCAGCCACCACTTGGCACAATAACTGCTCCCAGGTACCATCTTGTTTCCTGATGCTAATGTCACTAAGAAGCATCACAGCAAAGCAAGTGACTCAGAATGGATGCCAGAAAGTAGAGAATGGCTAGACAAAGGCACTGAGTGGCTCCCTGTTGCTCTGCCCTTGAGTGAGGACAGACATGATGGGTCCTGCACTGGCTGGGACAGACATCAGAAAAGAATAAGAGGTTACCAGTTGGATTTGGTTATGGACTCGAAGTGGGTGTTGCTGGGGCAACTAGTGAATGGTGGTGCCCGTAACTGGGACATGAGGAGATAAGTGGCAAGTCGAGGAAAAATAACTTAAATATGTATGGAGAAGGACTAGTCAGAGGATAAAAATGGAGAGACCAAGAGAGTTGTATTCCCAGAGCCAACAAAAAAACAAGCTTGGACAAGCAGGGAGTGAACATTGCCTCAGGAAGGTGGAACAGGCCAGGACCCAAGGTGGAGGTGGCATGGAGGGCAGTGCAGGAGTGCTGGGAAGGAGTAGGGTCGCAGTGGAGGAGGAGCATGAGGGAAGGAAGTGGAGCCCCCCGACTTTATTTCAGGAACTCTGGCTGGGAAGAAGAGGAGACACACAGGACTGTCACACGGGAGAGGGTGAAGGGATAAATGGCATTTTGAAAATGAAAAAAAAAAAAAAAACTTGAATTAATGGGGGAAAACGAAGTAGAGAAAGAGGAGCCTGTGGATGGCTGATCACGGTGCCTGATGGTTTATGTGGGACTCTCACAGGTTTTCCAGCTGAGCCCTCACAGCAGCCGGGTGAAGTCAACATTAGCATCATCCACACGTTACAGGTGAGGAAACGAATGCAAAAGTCACATGGCTGGGAAATGGAAAAGCTGGGGTCAAACCCGGGCTTTCTGAGTCCAAATCATCAATATCCCACCCACCACCAATTAGCTGATTACACTTAGTGCAATAGACATTTATTGAATATATAATTTGGGCTGTTATTCCCAGGGCTGCCTTAAGACCTTGCTGCTTACTCCAGGGACCAGCAGGTCAGCCTCACCATAGAGCCTGCTAGAAATGCAGAATCTCAGGCCCCCTCCCTACACCTACTGAATCAGAATCGGCGTTTCACCAAGACTCCCCTCCCCTGGTGATTCAAATGCACATTAAAGTGTGAGTCTATCTTAGTTAATGGTGAAAGGTGTGGGTCCAGTTTCAGTCTTCTACAGGTTGCCAGCCAGTTCACCCAGCACCCAACACAGCTATGATTTAATAAAAAAAAATTTAATTAAAATTAAAAAAAAACAGTGTGAGAGGCACTGGCACCCATTCCAGGAGAAAGGGGGGGTAGGAGAAAAAACTAAGCCCAGACCACAAAAGGAACCATATCTGGAGAATTACCACCAGATAGTGTCCCCATGGTCAGCCACAGATGGGCACCTGAGAAATTGAGGTCCAGTTGCCTGGAAACTTATCAGAGCTGTACATGCAGCAGCAAAAAAAACATTCATTCAACACCCACGGTCACCCTTCCTCCTTCCTGAGCAAGCTTCTGGAGAAGGGAGCTATACATTCTCACCTTCCCTGTCCTTGCTTCCCGCCCACACCTCAGCCGCTCCAGACACGCTTCCTCCCCCTCACTCCACGGCAGTCTCTCTTCTGCCTAAATATCATCAATGGAGACTTTAAAAAATAGCTTTTCATTAGCTAGTTTTTTTTTTTTTAACAACAAAGAATACATGTTTATGACAAAGAGGGAAAAAGAAAAAAAAAAAGTCCAATGAGTGCAGAAAGCTAAAGGTGAAAATAAAGTCCCATTCTGCAGTACAATCCGTCCCAGATCCTCCAAGGTTATTCTCTGAAGGTAATCACTGTTAACAACTATTCTGTATCCTTTCAGAAAAACCGTATGCATATGCACACTAGCATATGTGTGCATATTTTGTATGTAAATAGGGACATGGTGAACTTACTGTTCTGCAACTTGCTTTTTTCATTTAATAATACATCTTGGACTCCCTGCTGTGTCAATATTTATAAATCCGCCTCGTTTCTGAACAGCCACATCATAACCTATTATGTGGCCTCACTGCTTATTAAACTAGTCTCCTACGAACAGACCGGTAGGTTGTTTCTGGTCTTTGTCTTTATTAGTGTTTCAGTAGTTAGGTTAATGCTAGCTGCTATAACAAACAAACCCCAAGAAAAAGTTTATTTCTTGCATGGACCACAGTCAGAGGGGGTTGTTTCCTAGTTGTGAGTGTCCTTCCTCCTAATTTTTGGACCTGCCCCATTCTAGGGCATGCAGCTAGTGGACCAGAAAAGATAGCCAAGAGGACATACCTACTTTGTCACCATACCTTTGGCCTAGAGGTAGCACAGAGCCCTTATACTCACCATTCCTGTCATGAGCCAGCTGCTGTGTACTTGCCTGGGTATACGGGGTGCTAGGAAATGTAGTGCTTGGCTGGCAGCTGCCCTCTAGGAATAGCCTATGCAGGTATCTTTGGGGGATGCCTCCCCCATTTCCACCACAAGAGCTGCAATGACTATCCTTCCATATGGGTCTTGATGCAGTTGGGCAAATAAATTTCTAGAAGTGGAACGTTAAAGAGTATGCGCATTTTGCATTTTGATAGCTAGATCTAATTGCCGTCCCAAATACGGCATCAATTCTCCCACTTGCAGATATTGGGAGAGTACTGTTTTCCCACACTCTTGCAATTACTGTTATAATTTTTCAAAATATATTTTCCAGCCTTATAGATGAACAATATCATCTCATCCTGGTTTCAATTTGTATTTCTTTAATTCTAAGATATTGAGTATGTTTGTGTGTGTTTATTTTCCACTCAGAGCTCTTTTCCTATTAACTCTTTTCTCATGCTGTGTTCTTTTCTTCTACAAGTTGGTTCTTCTTTACTTACTGATTCACAAGAAGTGTGGGGAAATACATAAAATATACATATGCATTAAAAAATATAAGAAATTGGTTCTTTGCATCTGTAGTATATATGCTGAAAACATTTTTCCAGTCACTCACTTTCCTTTTATTTTATTTATGGTATTTTTCCATCCCACAAACTTATATTTTTTACATAATCTAACTTTTCAATCTTTTCTTTATGATTTTTGTCGCATGCCTAGAAAGGCTGTCCTCGTGCCAAAATTCATTTTTGTATTCTCACGTTTTCTTCCAGTGAGAGAGTCACACTTGAATCCAGATTCTGCAAACTGGCTGTGTTGCTTTGGTAATTTACTTTAGTGCTCTGTGTCTTAGTTTCCTCCATTCGAAAACTGGAATAATGTGAGTGTCTGCTTCATGGGGTTATTATGAGACTTGAGTGAGATGATTTATACACAGGGCTTAGAATGGCATCTGGCCCACTGTCACTGAACAACAAATGTTAGCTATTATCTTGTTTATGTCCAGAGTGTCACTGGCCATGGATGTGGCTGACGTCTGCTGGGCACTCATTTCTTAAAGTGAGCAAGGGATGGCTCTCAAACTCAGCTCTCTTTGATTCTAAATCCATACCCAGCCATTAAAATAGCCCACTGTCTTCTATATGGATGTGTCATGCTAGGAGGATCCCTTTGTGTTCTTAACCTGTAGATTCTTAGGACAGATTCCACAACGCACAAGAGATAGATAAGAGAATAGGCTTGACTGGGGTCACTTGCAAGCCAACAGTTAGAATAAGCAGAAGAACATGGCTACCTTGTCACCTCACCTGCACACTGAAGGGCCTGCCAGGGCCTGGACTATCTAGGTCTATGCCTGGGAAGGCCCTCGCCCCCCACACCTTCATCAACTTCCCTTCTTACAGGGCAGGGATGAGAGCAGCTTTGTTAGGACATAATCAAACAACGGGTTGATTGAATTTTGCAGGAGTTATGTGGGAAAACCAGCACCTGGGGACCTTATAGACCTGTGAAAAACAAATTTAGGCATAGATAGCCTCAGAAGGAGGCAGCTTCCAGTTCCTGTGGGAAGCCAAGTTCAACTGCAGCCTCTAACCTCAGTTGGTCCACAAAACTGCTAACTCCTTAAAAAGAGAAGCTATACCTCATTTGCTTTGGTGCCCCTGGCATATAGTTTGCAATCAATAAACACTTGACTCTTGAATGAATACATGACTGCCTACCAGGAACAGGACTAGGCATCATAGAGATGTGACAGTCATGGTCCCTGCCTTCGGGGACCTTACACTCTAAGGGGATGACACTCAAACAATGTGTCAAAAATGGCTTATGGCTATAGCAGGGTGAAAAAAAAGAGAAAAAAGCCCAACTCTTCCAGGAAGGGGGGATGCTAAGGGAGGGCTTCATGGTGGAAGTGATGATGAGCTGGGAGTCAAGGTTTTCCAAACAGGTTAAGGAGGGCTTCATGCAAAGGGCACAACACCTCAAAGTTCCCTTAACATGAAAACTATAGTTTTTGAGGGGAGTGCAGACTGGACTTTCTTTTTTTTTTTTTTTTTGGCCAGGGCTGGGTTTGAACCCGCCACCTCTGGCATATGGGACTGGTGCCCTACTCCTTGAGCCACAGGCGCCGCCCTGGACTTTCAATAGTTCAGTACAGCCAGGAGTGGCCATGGTAGAATCAGAACAAGCCACAGAAATCCTGGTAAGGACTTTATCCCGTGAGCATGAAGTTGCTGGAGTGTAAGGTGGGATGTAGTGTTTTGCTCTTAGGTCATGCACGTGTAGGGATGTGGGGCTGGGGACTTGGAAGGAAGTGGTCCCACCATTCGAGAGGCGACTCAAGTCCACACTCAGCCAGGTGAGGGTAAACGGCCACAGGTGCTGCACCTGCCGCTTGGCTCAGCACGTGGAGTTTAGCAGGTTTCATTTTAAGAACCAGTTTCTTGCAATAAGGCCTTTTCCTTCCTCTTCCGCTCCTAATTATCCCTCCAGAGACTGCAATGATTTTCAAAGAGCCTGGTTGCCCAGTTAGGAGCTAATAAATCACCACGGTCCCCCAGGCAGCCAGGCCTTCCAGAACACATACAAAGGGTGTACAAATTTAGCAGAAGATGAAATCTTCCCGAGAATCCTATCAGTAATAATCAGTGGTGTTCCAGCTCTGTAAGTTTCCAACGATAGCCCAGCATCGGCGGGGCCCCCATGTGTCCCTGTGTAGACAGTGGGGCTCAGGCAGTTATCTCTGCTCCCATAGGTGCCCCAGTATGGGTCAAAAATTTAATTTCCAGAAAGCCTCAGGATGATGAGAGTATTTGGATTCTTTTTCTGATAGGGGGTACCGGAAATTTATGACTTTTTTCCCTTAGAGGAATAGAATATGGACTTCTCCAGTGTAGGTCAGAGGGACAGCTCCCCACTGGTACAAACAATATGATTCTGCCTCATTGGTCTCAGATGTTTTTCCCTTAAGGAAGTATTTTCTGAGCCCCTACTAAATGCCAGCCCTCATCTAGATGCAGAGAATACAGCTATGAATTTATACTCTACAGTGGGGTAGAGTGGGGGAGGCTGAGGACAGGAAGCACGTAAATAAAGCTCTAATGTATTAGACAGTAATGAGTGTGATCATGTACTTAGGAGGCGACCTTTGATTAAGGTTGTACTTCCCAAATTGCTCTCATTATAAGAATAATGACGGGAGCTTGTTTACAATATAGGTTTCTGGACTGCACCCCAAGCCCATTGAAATCAGGACACATGGGGGAGGGGTCTGGGAATCCTGCACCCAGATGATACTCATGAGCACCCATATTAAAGGACCTGGCTGAAGGAAGGGCCACTGGTAGCCCACTGGAATCATCGGGGGAGCTTTAAAATTTCAGGTACCTGGGCCCCGCGCCCACAGTTTCGACTTTAACTAGTCTGGCTCAGGACCCAGGTTTTGCCTTGCTCCGCTGACAACTTCTCGGGACTCGAGGGCCACTTCCCAATCTGCATCTATCTCTGACACTGGATCTTTCATCCATGTATTGAGCACCTGGGATGTACCTGGTGTTGTGCCAGGAAGGCAAAAATGAAAAAGAAACACGTCCAAGTTGCCGATGCGCTGTTGATGTAAATGGACGCATAGCGAATGATTCCCACACGATGGAATGAAGGTGCTAGCAGGTGGAACTACAAAGATCATAAAGAGTCACAGAGCACGTGTGTGATTTGGATTTGGGCTTGGAAATGAGTAGGCATTTACCAGGGTGAAGGAGGCAAGACAGATAATCTATAGTCTTGAAAAACAAAACTAAAACACTCGGCAAGTGTACTGCACATGTGAAGGAGCTGAGCATGTTCGGGAGTGGATTTTGTGCTCAACATGGCATGAGCATCAGATTACCAGGAAGCGGCAAGAGATTAACTCTAGAAAGACAGGTGGGGGCCTCGAGTCCCCAGGCCAGGGAACATGGGTTTCATTCAAATGAATCACTGATGGTTGACATGCTTGGTTTTGCTCTAGAAAGTTAGAATTTATGATTGGATTTCCTGGGAGACACAGAATGGGGAACAGATTGAAAGGGAGAGTGAGTAGGAGCAGGGGGGACAGAAGGAAATCCCTTGTCTGAGGTGGAATTGACAAGGGCCTGTAGTGGGCTGAGGAGGGGAGGACTTCAGAGGTTGGGGAAATAAAACTTACAAGAATGGAAGACATTAGCCATGGGGAGGAATCGAGGATGCTTTTGAGGGTTTTCTGTCTTTATGGTCATATTTATTAAAACAGGCAAAAGAGAAACAGGTTTGGGGAGGAGAAAGGTGAGTTGAGTTGTTGAGGGAGGTATCGGGTGTGTAGACAAGTGGGCATTCCAGTTACAAGCACAGGAAGGTTTTATGTTGGAGCTACGTTTACAGAGCTGTGAGACAACATCTCTCAGGCAAGGATTACAGGCAGAGGAAGGATTGAGGTCATCCACAAAGAGCATGTTGAATGAGAAAAGTGGGAGCCAGACCACTGGGAAGATCCAGTGGGAGAGAATTAGGAATTTTAAAAGGGGATGAGGGTGTCTAACTGGTCAACTTCATTTAAACCTCAAAATTATTGATGGAGACCTTGCCTGTGCCATGGATTGAGTTAGATTCTTGACATACAAGATACACTCTGCCTTGGCCTCATGGAGTTTACAATCGAGTGGGGAGAGCATAAACAACTTCCATAGGAAAAAGAAAAGGCCAGTACATTCTGAAAGATAGGTTAAAATTCTTGGATTCCAAACAACAGAAACCCATTCTGATTAACTTAAAGTAGTAATAATTTATTGTGACGATACGGAGTAACTCACAGAATCCAGAGGAAAGGGGAGGAACCAGATAGTCGTAGGGATTTGGTCTTTTCAGTCTTTATGTCCAATTTTGTCTTTATAACACAAGTGGTACTTCAGCCTTACTTTCTTTCTTTCTTTCTTTTTTTTTTTTTGAGACAGAGTCTCACTTTATCACCCTCAGTAGAGTGCCGTGGCATCGCAGCCCACAGCAACCTCCAACTCCTGGGCTTAGCCGATTCTCTTGCCTCAGCCTCCCAAATAGCTGGGGCTACAGGTGCCCACCACAATGCCCGGCTATTTTTTGTTGCATTTTGTCTAGGGCCGAGTTCGAACCCGTCACCCTCACGTATATGGGGCCATCTCCCTACCCACTGAGCCACAGTCACCACCCCAGCCTAACTTTCAGCATGCACCCACCAAGTTGGTCCACCAAGATTTTGTCTGAAGCAGGAGCAATTGTTCCTAAAAAAAAAAAAAAAATTCAGGGTCTGTTACCAGATGTAGGTGAAATTGTTCCAGAGCAAGTTAAAATGACAGATGGGAAGTCCAAACAGTGAATGTTAGGTTATTCTTTCAGTCGTTTTTGCAGAGCTTCATAAAAAAAGGAAGGAGGCAGAAGCTTAAGAGAGTTACAGGTGAGAGAAAGGTTCAGCTGATTGTTAGCAGCTGGAAACAAGTAAGCAAAATTTAAGCAGTGACATAAGGAAGTAAGATGAGCCTCAAGGGAACATCTAATGTCCCCCCCCCACACGATGTGCACAGAGCATGGGGTATAAAGCACAGTCCCCTTGCATGTTGTCATCACGCAGGCCTCCAGTACTGTATCCCAGTAACCCAAGGAGAGGTAGATAATGAGCAAGGGTGTTTGGGGGGAACAGAGAAAATCTGAAGTATACAGCAGCCTTTTGACTCATGGTGTGACTACAGTGACTTTTTTATGATCTTGATCTTATATCTTCCTTTGTCATTTGGTTTTGTAATGATATGCAATTAGGAATTATTAATAGAAAGGTGGAATAAAGTGCATAGACAAGGGAATGACGTAATGCTCTGGAGATGATTGGAATCGGTCAGCATTTCCCAAATGGGTAACAAAGAGAGATGTTAATTGGTGCTCCTGGCAAAAGTTCCTAGCTCCATAGTCAAATAAGCTCAGAAAATGTAGCATCCTCGATTCCCATCTTGGGTATTCGTTAGTGTATTGAAAGATGTTTCAAACAAATCTGTTTAATGGCTCATCAAGTCAACTTTTTGTGTTGTTCCATAGAGTTTAGGAAGAGTTTAAATGCCCCCATTTTGTGTAATTTCATCTGCTCTTGTCATAAAGGTTAGTACCTCACCACATTGTGTGCTGGGTTCATCATGTGATACAACCTAGATTTCTAACAAGTCAGCCAAAGATTTCTATTCAAGTGCCCTACTTGAAATGATATCATCTAAAAAAGATTGTTCTACTCAACACTAATAGGTACTATTTAAACTTTCAAACACAAGGGTCCATGTAGACTTTGGACCTGAAAGCAAAGTTATCAGTTGTCAGTGTAGTGGCACAGGAGACTTAAAGTTTCAAGGAGCTAATGGGTGGGTTTGCAAAGAAGACAGTAGGGGACGGGTCCTGAGAACAGGTATAAATGCATACCCCGTTCTCTGAGGATAGCAGGGAGAGCTCAGGATGGGTGCAAAGAATGGTCAATTTCAAGATGTAGGAGAGAAGCCTACATCTTATGCCTTTCTATGTCATGGGAGACTAGTTGCATGTTATGGGTAGGTGACAAAGGTAGAGTTGGGACTTTCTGATGAGAATTGGGAACATGTACTATGAAAAATGATAGGAAGGGCCTATAAAGACAAATATAAGACTAGGGGGCAGTACGGAGGGTTCGACTAAAACTGGAATTAATGAATATATAAAAGATCCACTTACTGTAAGAGCCAGCAATTTTCTCCACCGCTGTTTGGCAACCCAGAGGAGAAGCAGAAAGGATGAAAAGGCTGGAATTGGCCTAAGGAAGATGATAACAATGACGATAATGATGGTGATGCTATTGCAACGATTGTTCACTGGGTCTAGGGAAGGTAGGGAAGAAAGTGAGATCAAAGGCTCCTAGACAAATCTGAAAGTAGGTCTAATGAGTTTGAGACCCTGGTAAGGTTGAAACTGCAAACAAGGTTGTAGTTTCCTATGGCTGCTACAAACTACCCCAAACTTGTGGGCTTAGAACAGAAATTTATTCTTTCACAGTTCTGGAGACCAGAGTCTGAAACCAAATGTTCAGCGGGGTTGGTTCCTTCTGGACTCTCTGGTGAGGAATCTGCTCCATGACTTCTGGAGGCTGCTGGTGGTGCTCCTTGTTTTTCGTGGCTTACAGCTATCTTACTTCACCTCCCCCGGTATGGGTGGCTTAGAAGTTGGAGAGTGACAGTCTTCCTCCTTATTAAGTGTTTCATTTTCTAGAGACTTTCATTCTCTCTTCTTTGCACATTTCTGCCAGATATGGCTGAGGTCCCAGTCTGCGATGACTCACTTCCTGTCCTTGACTGGTCCTGTTCCTGAGTTTCTTCACTTCTCCAGCTTGGGTGTCTCTCCCAAGGTCATCATTTCAGTTTTGGCTCATCCAGCTGATGTTGCAATTTTTCTTGTTCCTTCTGTAGTCGCTCTTCTACTTCTCTTTCTCTAGCAGCTGTGTCAATGGGCTTTGCTCCTCCAAAGATAGAAGCTGCTCGACTGGACTGGGAGGTGCTAGCAGAGGAATCATCTTCCTTAGGAAGACTCCGAGGCTTTAGATTCAGTTTGGGTCTTTGGGGGGACCTCTATCATCACGCCTATAATCATCTCGAGAGTAATCATTGCTGGAGCTCCATGATCTATCATCACGTCTGTCATAACAGTCTTCGTAGTGGTCCCCGCCTCCCCTGTAGTCATCGTCTCCACGGTACCCACTACCAAATGCCCTTCTGTCACTGCCTGTCCTGAAATCATAGTCTCTATCGTAGTCTCTGCTGCCTCGGTCATAGTATCAATCCCGGCCCCCATATCGATTCATGTCCCAGCGTGGGCCATCCCAATAGCCATCATGATACCCATCCTGATACCGATCTGAATTGTAACGATCTCGATACTTATCTCCAAAGCTATCATCACCTTTTCTAGGTGGGTAGTCATCAAAGCTGTCTGTGGTAGGACGGGCTCTCCAGTCTGTATATGTTTTGTCGGAATCCCGATTTCTATCCCGGCCAAAAGAGCAATCATCCCGGTCTTTATCCTGTGCTTGATGGGCAACATCCACTCGAATTCTCCTGTTCCCTAGGGACTCTTCATTGAGACTCAGAGCATGAGAAGGGAATCCAGGTCCTCAAACTCAGCATAACCAAAACCTTTCAACCTCTCTGGATTGCTGGGTTCATGGGGTAAATGCACTGCACTGATATTTAATCCTCTAAAGAATTCCTTAATCGAGTCTTCTGTCACATCCTAGGGCAGGTTCCCTAGAAAAGCAGTGTAGGGTGGCGATTTGGGAAGAGGGCTCCGGTCGATATTGGGTTCCCGAGCAGCCCGTGGAGCAGTGGGAAGGATGGAACGGTCAATTGGCGGTGCCCTATACCCATCATCATCATTACTGTGCCAAGTGGTTGAAACATCTCCTTTCAGGTCATCTGTTTCATCAGCCCAGCTGACTGGTTTGGGTACATAGGTGCTTCCTCCACCACTTCCCCCATCCTCAGCCAGAAAGTCTGTCAGGGAGATAGTCTTCCCCTTCTTCTTCTTCTTTTTTTGCTGAGGCCGCCATGTTGGGAGAGGGAGAGAGAACGCAAAGGCTGGATGTATATTTTGGAAGGTCACCATTCAACCCACTGTAGTGGGTGAGTGAGTCCTAGAGTGAGATTTCTGAGTTAACCATTTCAGAGTTAGGACAATTTCAATGATAAGAACCAAAGTATGGCCATGAGGAAGACGAGGTGAAGTGAAGAGAAAATGAAGCTACTTGGAGCAGTGAAAGTCAAAGAACTGTGAGGGCAGGTTACTGGCTGGAGATGATGATATGAGCTGGGAAACAGACTAGGAACCTGGAGTTGATCTTCCAAAGGAATGTGAGGATGAATGCTTTGGGGGTTGGTAAGTCAAAGTGTCAGGACTGGAGAAAGGATGAATGGGGATGATCTCAACTTTGCCTTCATCCTGGAATCATCTGAGGAGCTTTAGAAAAGCACGAACCCCTAAATATTTATAATTGGTTGGCCTAGGACAGAGCCCAGACATTGTATTTCAAAAAGAAAGAAAGAAAAAAAACTTCTCAAGTAGTCGTAATGTGCAGCCAGGATTACGAAAAACAAGTTTAAGGGCAAAATATGACCTTCATCAAGAAATAGTGACTGGGAACCAGGTGTTCCCCTCCATCAAAGCCTGAAAGAGACATATCTGGGAAGGACACTTCAGAGCTTCCTTCCCTCGTCCCTTAAAGTCTCAAGCAGAGCCAGGAAATTTAAAAAGAGAGAGAGAGAAGGATTGCATTGCCTGGCTTCTGACTAAGGTCTCAACCAGTCTGGAGTTCTGTTCTTAAAGCCTACACAAAAGATGTATTTCAGATGTTTTTTGGCAGGAGAAGACATCAGAACTCAAATCTAAAACAGTTGCTATTCCTACAAAACAAGCCTTTTTCACCCCCCAAAAAGATTTTCTTAATATAATTGGAGAAATAGCTTTTGCCAGAACAATATTCAGTGCCTTACTTTTAATTTTTTTGAATACGTAATGAATGCATTTTTAAGAATTTCAAGCAGTGTAACAGATTACACAGTAAAAAGCAATCCCCATGTATTCCTCATCTCCCAGTTCTGCACCCACCTCCAGGTCCCTCCCCAGAAGCAACTGCTTTTACTGGCTCCTTGGCGGCCTCAGCAAAAAAGAAGAATAAGAAGTGGAAGACTATCTCTCCTTCCCTCAATAGGCATGCTATACCTTGCCTTTTTTTCATTTAACACCTATGTGTTGGAAATTATTCCATACCAAGGCATGCAGATCTGCTGACCTATTGATGGGCTTTTCCACAATTTATTTAACTGATACTGGTGGACTTCTAGGTTGGTTCCAATCTCAAAGCAAAATGGTTAATAATTTAAATACAATCAAAAGTAACCAGAATTAAAGTGGGGACCTCCCACGGTGGAAGGCTCAAATGTGTGGGGGAGGGCGCAGGGGGGTTCGATAGGTCACAGGGCGCAGTGAGTTGATGAGTCCCAGGTCACCAGGGGACCCTGTTTGATGATGTCTTGCTTCTGCCCTCAGGAGCCTGATGCCCAGGACCCTGGAGAGCCAGATCACGCTGGAAAAGACACCCAGCTACTTCGTGACTCAAGAGGCCCCGCGAAGGATCTTCAACATGTCCCGAGACACCAAGCTGATTGTGGTTGTGCGCAACCCAGTGACGCGCGCCATCTCCGATTACACCCAGACACTTTCCAAGAAGCCCGACATCCCCACCTTCGAGGGCTTGTCCTTCCGCAACCGCAGCCTGGGCCTGGTGGACGTGTCGTGGAACGCCATCCGCATCGGCATGTACGCACTGCATCTGGAGAGCTGGCTGCGCTACTTCCCGCTGGCCCAGATCCACTTCGTCAGCGGCGAGCGGCTCATCACCGACCCCGCCGGCGAGATGGGGCGCGTCCAGGACTTCCTGGGCATCAAGAGATTCATCACAGACAAGCACTTCTACTTCAACAAGACCAAAGGCTTCCCTTGCTTGAAAAAAACACAATCGAGCCTCCTGCCTCGATGCCTGGGCAAATCCAAAGGTAGAACTCACGTGCAGATCGATCCCGAGGTGATAGACCAGCTCCGGGAATTTTATAGACCTTATAATATTAAATTTTATGAAACTGTCGGGCAGGACTTCAGGTGGGAATAAGCCACCCAGAGGCAAGGGCTCTTCTGCTCATCTGGTCCTTGAGGTTTGCTCGCAGAGCCTTCCCCCCATTAGCTGAGATTCCAGCCCTCTCTCCCATCTTGAATTCTCATCATCTTGAAACCCAGGAGCCCAACTAACACCCAGAGACCAGGGGGTCCCTGCCTCCAGCTCTCACCAGTCTGTCCAGGCAAAGTTGATCTGCTTCTGGCTCATCTACTCAATTCCAGAATCGTTATCCCTTCTGCCTATAAAGTTCCTTGGGGAACTGCGCTGAAAAGAGTGGATCTTCCAGTGATATGAGATTTGTAAGTGGTGATGGTTCTGTTGTTATGAACACAGCAGTGGGCCTCTGTCACTGTCCACTCGGGAGTGACCTTTTTAATCCCCAGTGGCATGTACCTTCCCTCTGAGCTTCCCCCCACCCCACCCCAAGACGCCTGGGGGGTAGCAGGAGAGATCATCCTCAGTCCTCCTCAGAATTTATCAACTCATCATGAGATTGCATCGCTGGCAGCAGCCCCTGGCCACTCCTGGGAGACAGACCTTTTGATGACAAAATAAAGCTGCAGAGCCTGTGGTTTCAACTGTACTTGAAGGATACTATCCCTGAAACCACATTGTGACTCTGCTCCCTGTGGACAAAAGCACATAATTCTGCTGTTACGGGTACTTAGCTCACATGAGCTTTCGTGTTCAGCATGCGACGGAATCATGCTTGTCCATGTGAAATAAATATTGCTCTCTTGTGTCCTTAACACTGGGCTTTTTCTCTGTAAGCCAGGCCTGGCCCAGGGTTCATTCATTCAGCTCCTGCCAGTGGAGAAGGGGTGAGGGTGGGAGTAGGGGAGGGGCAGGAAGGGGGCAGACGCTGCATTCGGAAGGGGCAAAAGGGTGGAGATGGGGAAGGAGGTTCTTGCCAGCAGGAGCTGGGGCAGAAAGACCATGTGAGATCTGTGGGCACATCCTCTCTCTGAAACGTAAGTCTGTGTCAGTTCTCTGTTTGGAAATTTTAGATCAAATGACCCAAACTGAAGGTCCAAGGGTCGATGGGACATCAGATAACATTTTGCTTAGGCTAGCATGACATTTTGGAATAACTGCTGACAGTTAAAAACCTGGGAGCATTCATAAGAAAATATGGATTTCCAGCTTGTTATTTTTTAGAAAATGGTAACAGTGACTGCACTGAGCCTGTGTCCAGCACTCCAGCAGTTGGCTCCTGCCTTTGGATGGGGCTTTCTACCTGTTTTCCAGCCCCTACCCAGCTCGACGTCATTTACGTAGCCCCTGTAGGCTTTTCAGGTCGCAGCCCTGCCTTGAATGTGTCCCATAACCTCAGATAAAGTCCAAGTCCTTCAGCACGGTGCCTGAGAGGACCCCAACTTACGGTTTCTGTCTCATCTCCTCCTCCCCCCTCACTCTCTGCTCCAACCTTACAGAATGACATGCCTTTTCTTGACTCTTTCAAGTCTCTGCGCCTCTGCCCATACTGTTTCCTTTGCCTGGAATGTGTTCCTCCACCCAGCATCTCCAGCTAATGGAAAACCACCCAGTAAGACTTCACTCAAGTGTCACTTGCTTGATATTTGCGAAGCCTTCCCCAGCTAAGCCCAGTTATCTGCTCCTTCTTCTGTGTTTGCCTGGGAGCTTGTATGTAATTCAATTACAGCTTTTATCACACTAGATTATAACTACTCATGTAAATGTCTACCCCCACTGCAGACCACAAACTCCTTGAGAGTCAAGACCATGGCTTGCAAACACATAGTAGGCACACAGCAAATGCTAGATGGATGGATGGATGGATGGGGAGTTGGGTGGATGTTGGAGGCTGGGGGTTGTGGACAAGGATGTCCTAAGGACCTGTGTTTCTGGGACACACTTTTCTGATGGCACTGTAGTACCCAGAGGAGAATAGGAGGATTGCTAAAATTCCAGGGCCCTCTTTTCCTTTGTCTGCTGTCAGACATGGTAGAAGTTCCCTGAAAATCAGGTCTGACTTAGAAGACACAAAAGTCTAAGACATTAGCTCTGTTTCCTGGCCCGCCTTCCTGACCCAGGCATCTTATAGGGCATCAAATGGCTAGGCCTGTGGCCCCAAGAAGTTAGTTCCGTGGGTCTGCTCCTCCGTGTTTGCCCTGTGGGTCTGGAGAAGTGACCTGGAGGACAGTATGAGCTGTTTCTGCCTTAAATCTGGTGACCAGAAGAAGGACAGAGTAAATGTGGACGTTAAGAAATTGCACTTATACATTCCCCATCCAAAATTATTTTGTGTCCTGTGATTCTGAGTCATGTAGTGGCTAAAGCTGTATCCAAAGAAAGACTTACCTTGGGACACAAAGGAATCATCCAAGAAAGAGTCAGTGAAATTTGCTTGTTTATTCTGATTGGGAAGAGTCCGTTCAGAATTGATAAAAATTATGAATTTAGTGTGCAGAGGTGCAGCTTTATTCTTTTGCATGACAAGCATTGTCAGACTGCCAGGACTAAGTACACTCCAAGTATTAATGAATAGGTATGAGTCTCTTATAATTAGCATATCAATCATTGTATGCAAATAAAAGATGCTAAAGTAACTTAAAAACCGCAGTTTAAATGAGTGGAATCCTGAGTACATGAATCTGCTCAGCAAACTCTGATTTTTAATCTAGTGCAAATGTACCCTTTACCCAGGCAGCCCCAGGGCAGATTTGCAGAAGTTCCAAATTAGTATGGTTTAAATAGATGAAGTTTGACTATTCAATCTGAGCTAAAAAAAGGTTCCTCAGAGTGTGAGTGTGAGTGTGTGTGTGTGTGTGTGTGTGTTTAGGTTGCTAAAACAGAGACCCAAAATAGCAGTGCCTTAAAAAATTGAAGCAGGTTTGTCTGTCACTAACACCTAAAGTATATGTCAATTTCCTGAAAACAGTAACCGGGGATTCTAGCATCCTAATGCCCACAATTCAAGTTGGTTCACCCATGTCTGTATTCCGCTCAGCATTAAGTAGGTGTAGAAAAAAATGAAGACCCCCACCTCCTCCAAAAAAGAGCAAACATGCTGCTGATGCAGAGCTTGCTGTAGCAAGAAGTCCTGCACTTGGCAGAGACTCAAAGGCAGGCAGAGGAGTGAGTGGGGAAGCATTAGCATGGAAAAGGGAGAAGGCTGCAAGTGTGCCCTGATGGGAGGCTGTTGGCACAGGGGGGCTACAGGCTGGCTCACTGGGAGTGAGGTATCTTATGTGATTGGTTTGCAGGCATACATACATTCCCCAGCTGGCTCTGAGTTGAAACAAAAAATAGGGAAGCTGACAGTAATTAACCAAGTCCTGCCCATTCTGCGTCAGTTGCTACAGAGTTTGGCAAAGAGGCCGCGGGTCAGAACTCTATTGCCATTGAACGTTGGTGCATACAGGCTCTCAGGAGCAAAAGGGGGCACGCTTCTTCCATCTGAGGTTGCAACATCATTTCTACTCACAGTTTCCTCACATTGTGAATGGTGCTGCCGGGTTGTACGAAGACACGGATACCACTTTCCCTCGCATCACCTTGGATAGAACTCAGTCACCTTGGTCACTTTAGATGCAAGGGAAACAGGAAAAGGTGACCTTCAATTATGGTGGTACTGTACTCAGGAAAAAAAAAAGATAGGTTATTCTCCTATAAAAATAGGGGAAAACGTACATTAGGGAACACCTAGCTGTCTTGGCCACGAGCCTTATCTATGTAGCACAGCTCCCAATGTCTGGTTCTCTCTGTGGCCTCTTCCTCCATATTAAGAATGAGTGGATTAAGTCACAGCCTAGGATCAAGTGGCTCAGTCTAAACTGACTTAGTCTTAATTCTGCGCTTCAAATTCTCTGGCCAAATAAATCCCATACCCGTGGCCCCCAGGGTAAGGTAATCATTCACCCTGGTTTTCCTAGAACAGTCCCACTTTATACTTGTTGTCCTGGGGTAATAATCAACATTGCCCCTTCTACTCCCAATAACGCCCCAGTCTGGATGGTAAATTCCTGGGTATCTTTGGTGCCCACATGTCAAAGGTGTCCCTATATGCTGCTCCTCATGGTCTGATCTTCTGCTGGGTTGTCCTTCTTTGGTTCTGATCATTTTCCATGTCTCTTACTCTGATATTTTTTTTTTCTTAAATCATAGCTGTGTACATTAATGCAATCATAGTGTACCACTCTTACTGTGATCTTACCCTAAACTCCAATAACAGTTCATTGCTCCTAAAGGGCTAATCCTCAAGATTTCACGGCCAACTTCATCTCATCATTTAATCTTCATTTCAAATATCTACCTAGAGTTGCCCTCCCTTTCCTGTTCAGTCTTATAATTCTCTTTTGCTTCTGTTATATCACTACCTGACACTATATAATAATTTTCTTGTTTGAGATCTGTCTCTTCTGCAGATCTGGACGCTCCCTGAAAGCAAAGACTATGTCCATCTTCTTCAGCACATACCTGGCATATAGTAGATACTTGATAACCATTTGTGTAAATGAATGAATTACTGGCGTGCTCTACTCTGAATGCTAGCTGTTGACTATTGCTTAACTCCAAGAATAGACCTGTTCCTAGGCTCCATGCTCTGCTTGGGACCTCTCCGATGTTTGGGGATCTTCATTGCCATCATAAGCTTTTGTGAGAGGAAAAAACTTCTTCTTGGCAGATGAATGAGAAAAAGGTGTCACTTTATGGTGGATGCAGCCATGTGGGCACACAGGATAGTGAATGTGGTGCAGATTAGAAGACAGCCCCCACCCTGCCCACCCCCAATCCTCAGCTGGCATCTTTGTGTAGGGCACAAACTGTCAGGTAATGCATGGCAGCCCTGACTGCTATTTGTTGAGATTCTCTGCCACTACTCTCTCCAAGACTCTTTCTAAGTCCCTACCCTGGCTGTGAGGAGCAGTGATGGAAGGTGCATTGGTTTGAATGTTTGAACTCTCCAAAAGTCCTGCTGGAACTTAACCCAGAAAGCATCAGTATGAAGAAGTGGAGCTTTGAGGAGGGGATTAGGCCAGGAGGGCTCCACTCTCATGAATAGGATTTGTGCCTCTATGAGGGCTAAGTGGGCGGGTGGGGGGGTTGTTCAGCCCCCTTTTCCTCCTCCATTCCTCCATCATGTGTGGACACAGCATTTGAGGCACCATCTTAGAAGCAAAGACCAGGCTCTCCCCAGACACCAACCCTACTGGGGCCTTGCTCTTGGACTTCCTGCCTCCAGAACTGTGAGAAATAAATTTCTGTTGTTTATAAATAATCCAGTCTGTAGTATTTTTGCTACAGCAGCTCAAATAGACAAAGACAGAGTATATAAAACGCCGTGTAGGATTGAAGGGATTTCTCAAGGTTATTTCACTTGCATGCTTTGTCATCTGACTTGTTGACTTTAGAACCCCATCTCTGAGTAAGACGTGACACTACTTTATTTCCCCCACCACCTCCATTTGGCATCCACATGCCTCATGCATGCACGCATGCGCGCACGCACACACACACACACACACACACACACACACACACACACACCCAGACTGCAGGAGAAGGGACCAGACTGTGAACAAAAGCCAGTACAGGGAAATGCCAGATGGACAGAAAGGCTTCCAGCAGCTGCCTAATTCGTCCACCAACCTTCCCACTCTTGGTACTGGGGGCAGGCGGTTTGTACCCCTTCCTCACTCAGCAGAGTGTCTGACGGAAATGTGCCCTGTGAGTCTGTGCGCGGTGCATGTTGATTTCACTCCCACGTGCCTTGAAGAACGAGAGATAAGTCCGTGTGACTGACGGGTGTGTGGCTGATCCACCTCTGACCAGAACATGATTGACCACACGTGACTAATTAGATCATAGCTAACTGACGCATTCTTCATGGACAGGGCTCCCCCCGACACACTTCTCCCGGAGCTTATCTGATGAGTACCAGTTGATGGACATATGCTCAACCTGGCAGTGGGGCTGGCACCTGGCCATCTGTAAATGGGCTTGCTATCCTGCCTCAGGCGTCTAGGAAGGGGCACTGTTCCTCCCAAGGCCAAGAGAAGGATGTATTTGACCGCAGCTGTGCTTCAGCCCCTGACCTGGCTGTCCTTCTATGCTGGTCATTTGCATTAGAGACCAGCATAGGCTCTGCAGTTCACTATACCCAGATGAATCTGGTCCTCGTGGGGTTCAGTTGTAGGCTTCTCAGTGGCTTTAAGGGCAATTCATGTCACCTTCACAGTCCTAATCCCTCTTCACAGAAGCTGCAGCCATTCAGAGCCCTTGGGCAGAGGTCTAGCACAGGGAATCTGCATCGCATGGAAAAGCAAAAGTAAAACGGTATAGGCAAAGTACTCGGGACATGGAGTTACTTTATACCTGACTTCCATCTTCCTCCTCCTTTCGAGTAATAATAACATGACTGTACACTGGCTTAAGGGAATCAAGTTCTCTTACATACTTCATGTCATTTTCTCTCTGAGTAATAAGATTTTTTAAAACTTCAGAATATTAGGAGGTACACATGCTGTATTTACATACTCTATTCTTGTACAGAATTGAAGTTATTAAGTGTGACTTTCACCCAGACAGTGTGCACTGGGTATGAGTTTACCCAGCCCCTCATCCACCTTCCCCAGCTTGATTTTCATTGAAATTTACTTCATGTGCACACTGAAATGTTAATTGATAACTAACATTTTTATTCCCATTTTGCAGAGAGAAGGAATTGAGGCCCAGGGATTTTTTTAAAGGGAATTCTCTGAGGTTGCACAGCCAGGACTTGAATCTGTAACTTCTAATTCTAAATTGCTTATTGTTAGGAGGAAAAGATTTGAGCTGCAACACTAAAGTTTTAATTGTCTTTTCAGAAGAACTTGCCGTCAACAAAGTTTGTTAGACCTGAGAATAGAGAACAGATACGCATTGTCTTCTGGCTGGCATTCATTAAGTCCAGTATATTATTAACTGAGAATTAAGAAATTGGACACAAATGTTGGGATTTTCTTTCTTTCTTCCTTCCTTTTGTGTGTGTGTGGAAACAAGGGAAAGCAGAGAGGGGTATGGAGTGGGGATTTGACCAAGGCTGCTCTCCAAGACTAAGCTGATATTTGGGGAGTAGAATTGCTACTGGGAGTCAACACAAAATTCCACATAAATCAAGAGGAAGATAGGATCATATCAAGAAATAATGAGAAAAGTTCTATGGGGGTTGAGCTCAGAAGTAGCTCTGAGTTTCCTAATGGTCAAGGCAAAGAGGAAAATTGGTGAGTAACAGGCCTCATGTGGTCTTAGAATGGGAACTTGAAAAAAAGAGAATCAATTTCCTGAGGGAGATCTTTACATGAGAGATGCTGGTCAACAGAATGTATCCTCCATGATTACTTTCACAGAAAATTCTGGGATAATCCACATATTTGTTATATAAAATAATGATAAGTATGAATTAATAAGAACATGAAATAGTAGTTCTATGAAGGTGATTCTATGGGGGGTTAAAGTCCTATAATCGAAGAGTTGCAAATTATAGGCGTTCCAGACTGATAGAGAGATAAAGCCTATAGAATTATGAGAACTGAAGAAGGATTATCTTGTCCCTCCTAGGACTTCTACCATTTGATTAGCCAGAGGCCAAATTTGCCACTGATTTCATTTGCATGTGAAAGATAAGTTTCCTTTGAAACTCATGTGATACAAGATCTATCTAATAAAGAAACTGGGCAAATAGTCAACAAAAAATTATAATTTATAATAAAAACAATGAAAGGCTTGATTATTCTAAAAAGAAGAGGGCTATTCGGGCCACCCTTGGCAGAACCAAAGTTCGTCTCACACAGTAGTTCTCCGTTACTTAAAAAATTTGACAAATGTTCCACTGAATCTCCAAAACACCATCATGGCTTTTTCCTGGAAGAGTCTGAGGTTAGAAAGTTCCAAATTCCCCCTTTCACTTTATAGTGTGAAATGCCTGCCACAGCCAAGGTGATCCACCATTTCCCCAATGATATTTTTTAAAGTGTTTTGCTAACTGCAGTCTGTGACGTTGAACCACATGAAATTGCTAAGGTCTTTTGGCCTAGAAAACTAGCAACCTCACATAGCTTCACCTCTCAGAAACTTTCAGGAATTTAGATGAAATAACTCTCTACTTGTAATGTCTAATTTTTTTTTTTTTTAGTTACTCAAATGTATTTAAAATCACATGATGTGGACAAATATATGAATTTATAATATTGCTCCTCTTCCTTCTCATAGCATATGGCACGATATTATTTACATTCTCATTGATCAGGATCTTGTTCCACAGTGTCTAAGAGTTGTCTGGGAAAGCCCTACTTTTAAAATCTAGGTATGGTGACACCATCAGAATTTACCCCCAGTCCTGTGCACCCATCCTCGAGATGTTAGAGGAATTGGGCTTTTTGGTGGTTGGTTGGGAAGGGGTGTGTGGTAAAGATCCCAGCAATGTCATCACTTCACATCTTGCTGACTTTCCAATGGCTTGTTTACATTCAACACATACACTACAAATTCATATCACCAAGAATAAGGACTAACTCTGTGACAAACTTCTTTGCCTTCTCTTTTACCAAGTCCATCCAAGGACCTATCCCAAATTAGCTCACTTCAGGTTGTACAAACAGTACTTGGTGGTTCAAAAGAAAGCAATTTCTCCTTGTAGCATGGAGACTTTATATGGACTGAAATATAAGATGGCTCCATCTTCTCAGAGGGATTTTTATAGAGGAGAAGCTATCACTCCTTATATAAGCATATTAGAGACTGCTTTTGATTTCAAGTATGAATATACAACAATTAACCTTTCATGAATATTTGGCAGCAAAATGTCCCCCAGATAACTTTTGGGGTAGAATAATTTAATGTCGTCATTTGCATGCCAGCATTTTTCTGCCAAATCCATATTTTCTTTTTGGCATAATTCACATGTAGCTAATTCTACCTGGCACCATTTAGGCATGTGGCCTCCTGAAGCCTGTGAGTACAACCTTGACATGCAATGGATAAAAGGATCCTGGTTTCCTGTTTGCCATGGCAGTAGAATATGGTCCTAGTTCATTTAAAAAAAAACCACTGTATTACATTGTTGAAGGACACAGTCTCATCAAATGCTATTTTAAAAAAATGGATTTTGCCATCCTGCCCACTTGGATTCTCACCATGAATTTGTTTAAAAATGAGAGAGAGGCAGAATTAAAAGCCTTGGATCAATACTATTAAGATCATATGACTTGATCCATAAATGATTTATATATGTGAAATCAAGGCCAACGATATGCCAAGCATCTTAGTTTATTTGTTCTCACCACTCAAGTAAAACTGAATCAAACTCTATGTAATGGTTAAATAATGCAACTAAGACTTCTGTCCCTCATGAAGACCACTAGGACAAGAGATTCTGATCTTCAGTTCGTGAAGATGAAATGGGGCCATGAGCTTTCAGGGAATAGTAAGTAAATGGGCCAGTATTACCTAAATTTTAGATATTTGAACATCTTCTTTATAATTTTGCCATATCTATGTATTACCTGTATTATCGCCTTAATCGTTTTCTTTAAATTATCTCCATTTTATTTACTTCAGTTGATTTTAAAAGGGAACCTTATGTTTTATCATAAATAGAGAGTCAGTTTCTTAGTTAATTGTTAAAATACAGAAGCACAACTATTGACATAAAGGAATGTCTTTCCCCTATACTTGTGGTTTCTAAGAGAAGAGATTGCCACAAAGCACTCCTTAAGGCTTGCCTACCCTTTCTTCCCTTCACAGGATTTATCTGGTTGGTGGGTGCAGTTATGGGTGGGCGGAGGTAATTTATCAAAAATCTTAGTTTTTGTCTCTTTCTCCTTCCCTCTCCACTCAGACTAGAGTCAGGCAGTGATTTGGGTAAGTGGGTCTGCTCCTAAAAATCACATTTACCTACAAGTGGGCTGCCCAACATCCCAGCAGGTGGCCCGAGGTGGGCAGGGCATTAGTAAGGCCCCTGGACTCCCATCAGATGAGATCTCAGCCTAGCCTTTATCATAATAAGAATGTTATTGCAATCTCCCATTTGGCTTATGCTTTTGTCTTTTTGCTCAATTGGTTCAGAATTCAGATGGAAAACAGAGGGTTGTTTACCTTGTTGTATCCCTCAAATCCCAACAAACATTACAAATTTTTTAAATTATTCATGTGTTAATGTCACATGTCAACAATGAGACATTCATCTCTCTTCGAGAAACGTTAACTATGAATAATGATTTGGGAAGTTCTAGAAACGTATCCTTTTTTTGGTACTAGCTAGAACAGATTACACTTTTGAGTTTGCCTTGATGGACTCTATTCAAAGAGTTAATTACAATAATTGGGGCACTCAAAATTGAGAGCAGATCCTGAAGCATTGTTATGGCCAAACACTTTCTCCAGGAGGATGGTATTCAAAACATTTTAAAACATTTACAACATTGGCTGTAATCAGTGAGACCAGGTGCCAGCCATATCCAGCCAGAGGGGGCTTCCTCCCTTCAGCTTGTAGTAATACAAAGCCCTCTAAGACACTGCTACCCAACGCGTGCTCTGCAGACCTGCATCATGAGCATCACCCAGGAGATTGTGAAATACAGGATACCAGACCCCACCCCAGACCTGCTGGGTCAGAATCTGCATTTTTAACAAGATCCCCGCACATTATCGTGTGAGAAGCACAGTGTATTTCTAAAAAGCTGTCAGGGGATACTGCTCTGCAGCCACCACTTTGAGTAGCGAGGCTCTCAGAGGTCCATGAGGCATGGAGTGGATGTCACAAGACTCTGGGATTGAGGTGAAAGCTTCCCAGGTATCAGATCTGTGCATGCCTCCTCCAACTTCCCTCCCAACATTGCCCCCAAATCTGATTTGGTGGCCCTAACAGCCAGGTACCCAGCTCCTGTGGACAGCATTAGCTGCCTACTCCACTGCTAAGAAATGGGCCACTTCCAGAAGGACTCTAGAGAGTCCCTGAGTTAACTTACTCTGAGTATTGAATTCTTTGATTATAAAACAGTTACCTTTTAAAAAGTCTGCAACAAATAGGGCAAATACTAGCATGTGTTAAACATTTACAGTAAGTACGTGGATGTCTATTATATTGTTTTCTATATGCTTCGAATTTTGAAATTAAAAAATAAAAACTATGAAGTAAAAGTAATAGATATCCAATTGCAATAAGAAAAAGAGAAGAATAAAAACTACCTATAATTCCACTACCCAGATGTACCTTTGGGGTATTTATCCTCTCAGTCCTTTTTCTTGTTAAAAAGGGAATTTAAGGGCGGTGCCTGTGGCTCAAAGGGGTAGGGCGGCGGCCCCACATGCCAGAGGTGGTGGGTTCAAATCCAGCCCTGGCCAAAATCTGCAAAAAAAAAAAAAAAAAAAAGAATTTTATTATAATAGTTTAAGCTCATGCTTTTGATTCCTTTGCTTCATAAGGCCCAATTGAAATGACCACAAGAATAGAAATAACAGTAGATGGTTTGAAGGGATATATTTACCTGTGCTGGGAGACAGAGAAGCTGGCCCAGTGAGAGATGTCTACAAAGAACTCCCCAGCTCAGAATGATGCATCGAGGGCAGGACACAGGACATGGGACATGTGGCAGCCTTTACGCTGGCCCACAGAGCTGTCAGCCCTGGCAATTCCCTAGGACAGTATATCGAGCCAAGCAGAGGCTTTTCCACAGTGAGCTCCTAATGAGGACATGTAGAGGAGAGGGCAGTGTCCTACTAACTTCTGTTGCCAAAATAAACTCAGGAAGGAAACTGCTTTGCCCAGCAGGAAATTTCTGCAATGCTGACTTCCCAGAAACTCACTTCCTGCTCATTGTCAAAGACAACCAAAACCCCAACCCAGCCAAAGACAGCTACAAAAATACAAGCTTTCCCATCTCGCCTTAATCTGAGACAAAAAGATTGAACAAAAACTTGTTTTAAAAAAAAAGAATGGACAAAGAAATCTCCCTCTGTAAAGATGCCATATTTCTTTGCCATATAGGGGAAAAGAAAAAAACTAAAAGAAGATCCAGGAGTTTAAAGAGAGACTGTGCTAAAAAGTTCTTAAATGTAAGCCAAGATTGTGCTAAAAGGTTCTTAGCACAAGCCAAGAAAAAATGAAAAAGGTTTTCATAATTATTCTTGGCCCATATTTTCTTGAGATTTGAATTTGTACAAATACATTGCATTTATAAAAAGAAAACAAGAAATATTATTTTCAGCCAAAAGAAGGCATAGATTGGGTTCAAATGATAGGCTTTATAGTTAGATAAACCAAGTTCAAATTTTGGGTTGGCCATTTATTTAGCCACATGAAATTGATCAAGGAAACCTCATATGCCTCAGTTTCTTCATCTGTAAAAAGGGCTGGTAATGATGGCTCCTACCTCATAGAAAGCTTGGGGACATTCAACGTGATGTTAGATGCTCAGGGTTTGGCTAGGCAGACAATAACATACTCTCGTGCTGTAAAAATAAAATTACCGAATTTTAAAATGCAATGGCAACTTTCATTTTCCGAAAGGTGAGTCTAGCTTACATTGCCACTGAAGCGATAAAAATCAAAAAGCTGTACTAACTCTGGAAAAGAGAGACGTTATTAACAACAGACAAGAAGCTCTGGGGAATTCCTGGAAGATGTGGAGTGATGCAGTCAGAAGGACAGAAAACTCCGTCAGAGCTGAGGGCTCCCTACTCTGCTGGGGGTGCCTAGAATCTTTAGAAAGACCCCACTGCTATTGCCCAAGCTAAAGAATTAAATAAACTCTTTAAAGAACTTTAAAAAGTATTTCATTGGATCCATAGTGTAGGTTGATTTTTCTTTCAGAGATAGGAGCAATTGGCAGGAGTTATACGTGTGTGTGCGTGTAGGGGGGTATGTGCTTATGTGTGTGTGTGTGAGAGAGTGTGTGTGACAGGGTGTGTGTGTATTAGAGTATCTATGTATGAATCCATGAGAGGCTAAGACTGTGGCCTGGGCAGAACTGTGTGTTCCAAAAGTGTGTGGAGTCTGTCTGTGGATGTCTGTTAATGATACTATCCACATGTGTTGCAGCTGTTTGTGAAAGGGCATTTTTTGGCAGCAGTGTGGGAAGGTGGTGAAGAGCCCAGACCAGAGTCAGAATGCCTGGGTTGATGAACTCTGCCATCTACCAGCTCTGTGCTCTTGGGCAAATTACCTAAAACATCTCCATGCCTCAGTTCCATGTGTGTTAAAGGGGACTGACCATGTCACCATTCCATAGGTGACATGAAAATACATGGATGATATGATGGCTTTTGCTGGATACATAGAAAGCAAATGTGAGCAATGGATAAGAATTGTGACTCTGTGTGTGTGTGTGTACACGTATACACATGCACGTACTTGTATACCATGCACGTCATGTAAGGTCCTGTCTAGGGAAGGTGACTAGGTAGGAAAATTGAGGAGCACGGAGAAAGAAGTGCTCCCTCCATCAATTACAAATACAAAGGAAGTTGCAATTTGTGCCAAAACATGTTGTCCAAACTCTGAGACAGACATCTTCCTTCCTCCAGGGTCCATCCAATTCCCCAGAGCAAGAAGACGCCACAAAACATTGTTACTTGTTAGTAATTTCCATAATCCTCAGTATCAGCTACTAAGCCTGCAGCCTACTCCACATAAGCAATAATAATTTATAGTTGCAGTTAATGGGCTGTTTTATAGGAACCCACAATTATAATTGGATGTCAAGTGTTGTGAATCTCAACGGATGGCAAGTGACAAGCACTGGGGCCTGGTGTTTAATTTTTTAACGTGATTATTAAATTTCCCATCTCCTAGCTCTTGTATCTTCTCTTGATGTGGCTTCCAGCTGTGGCCCCATTTTCTGTTGATGCTGCCGTCTCTGGCCCAGAATCTTGAAATTCACTTCTGCAAACCTGTTCTGGCCCTATAGGTGTTTTAGTGGGCTTGGGTATACAGGCACTCACTAGCCTAGATCCTGCAGAAATAGGGTAAAGCTATCAATTTTTCTGGCTTAGAACTCTTACCCCCACCCCTCCCAAATAAACCCCCCCAAAAAGCATACCAGGTCCCCAGGTTTACTCAGCTTGCTATACACATACTGACATTGCACATGGCTTGGTGGCCACTGGCCCATTCAGAAAGAAGTCATAGGGGGAGCCTGGCTTCTTCAACCTCATGACCATGAGCCCTTAAAAGGGACTGCCTTGGCATTTTGCAGTCACAATCTGTCCTCAGAGTTCTTTTCAATTCAGAGACAACACAGGATTCACCACTAGCAGGTGTTAAGGAAGTGGTATAGTTGTTGCAAAGCTTCCATCTTTTCAGTTCTGGGTGAAAGAGAAAGCGTGGCTTTCCTCCAATGAAGTTTAGAAACACTTCTCAGAAGGTGAGATGCTTGGGGCTGATTTAGCAAGAAGAGCAAAAGATAATCAAAGAGAGGTCAGTCAGGATGCTACTACCTGGTGGTGGCCCTAAGCCCACCCACCTTTGGAACACAAAACTTAGTCCTAAGCCAAGTCAAAATCAAAGCTAATTGAAGACCCAACATTTCCCAGGGAAATTGAGACACAAGCCAAAGTCTAATCCAAGTTTAACCCTAGTGTCCTCTCCATGACCTAGACTACAACACTGCCAAGCCCACCACCCAATGGAACTGTAGCTCTGAATTCAGTCTTGCCTGAAACCCAGGGTGAGAAATAAACTGGGGAGTCAAAGTCACTGAGTAGTTGAAAAGCACTGCCTGCTACTCATTACCTGAATCCAGAACCCTCTGACCCAGAATTTCTCTACTGGGAAGGAACCACACTCTGAGTACACTTGTCTCGTAGCTCCCAAAACACCTTAGCTCATGTGGACTTCCAGTTCTCTGGGAACAGAGACTGTCTCTATCCCAATCCTAGCATAGGGCCCAGCATAGTAAACACCTGCTCAATGATAAGATGAAAAGCATGGTATCTACTAGGAAGTTGGTCTTTGGAGTTCATCAGACCCAGATGAGAATTCCTACTCTGCCACGTCTTAGCTGTGTGACCTTGAGTGTATCCCTTCCCTCTCTCAGCTGTACGATGTTACTCCCGATGGGGGTAGTTGTAAGGAGAAAATGGAACCATGGCTCTAAACTACCTGGCACAAAGTGTTGGTTTCCTCTTTCTTTCTCCAAGGGCAATGTCTCCAGGATGGTGTTAGATAATACCTATTTTTTTCTATCACTTAGTACAGAATCCTCAGAGGGTTTCAGATTCCCGGAGTCCTTGTGACCTGCCAAATCACCTTTGCCATCCACCTGTCCAGTATTCTATCGTTCATCTTTCTGGGGTGGAGTCTCCAGAGCCTTCTGTGCTAGTTGTCTATGACCCCAGTAGTGCTGTGTAAGGAGCAATCACAAAATTTCAGTGATAAACAATACATATTTATTATTGCTCATGAGTCCCTGGGTTGGCAGAGCTACTCTGCTGACCTCTTACATCTGTGGTTAGCTAGGGTCCTCAGCTCTGCTCCCTGGGGTTTTGGATCCTCCAGCAGGCTAGCCTGGGCTAGTTCACATGGCAACGGCAGGGTTCCAAGAGAGCGGGTGGAAGCCCCCAAGAGTGCCTGGGGCCGGGGCTCAGAATTGACACATGCTCACTTCCATGGCAAGCAACAAGTCCTGCTCAGTTTCAAGGGGCAGAGGCATAAACTGTGCTTCTTGATGGGAGGAAGTTCCAAGTCACATTGCAAGGGGAAAAAATTCAGAGAGGGAAGAATTGTGACAAATTTTAGCAATTTAGCTACTATGTCTTCTTTCTCTTCCTTAAATCTCTTTGTTTTTGAGAAGGTGGATAAGAGGCTGAAGAGAATGATAGGCTTGAACTGGAAACAGAAATATTTGGATTCTAATCCCCCCTCTATCATATGTGTTACTTTGCTTTTCTGAACCTCAATTTTCTTGTCTATAAAGTGATGTCAACAGTAGAACTATTGACCGTCTATCCTATTCCATTACTCCTTTGAGGCATGTGTTAGTGAGAGCAAAAGAAAAATCTAAGCAGGAGATTGTCACAATCAGTCTGGTGGTGGCCCTGAGCTGACCTACTTTGGAGAACAAAGGATTAACTCTGGGACTGTCCATGTGAGGTTCCAGGTCAGTTATGACCCCAGAGTCCAAAGCCAAATACGGAATCACGGATCATCGGGAAGATGGTCTTTCACCATTTCCTAGGAAAATGTTGCTCCAGGAGGCTATGCCAGTGGTGGAAAAAGCAAATAGATAATTTTGCATCCATACCCTTCAAATCAAGCAAATAGTTTATTTTCCACTCCACTTTTCCCAAAAGTCTATAGGAAAAACCAAAGTTCCATGCCCAGTCCTCTCAAAGTAACTTTTAAACATAATCCAAATGTTTTCCTCCTGCCCTTTTCTACATCTACCTTCCCTCAAGATGGCCCTAATTAGCCTACCCACAACTTTCTCTAATTCCTATTTATTTCATTTGTACTTTCTCATTATAAAGTTATTATCCTAAACTGGGGTCTTATTACAGGGCCAACCAGAAGTGATGCCTGTGTGAATTCAATCTTTCCTAAGCCTGAAATTCTGCTGGGTTAAAATCTACTCTTGGGTGTCAAAGAACAAAAACCATCCCATGGTTTTCTGCCTGCCCTTACTCCTTAGTTTGTCTTTCTACAGATAAGACTTAATTGGCCTCTGTGGTTTACATGTGCTCACATAACCTGTTTTACTCCTGCATACCTTATCTCCTTTTGTGAGAGGACTCCTCTCTGATCAACACTGCCCACTCAAAAACTACCTCATGGGGTTGGGGTGAAGTTAAGTGGTTAATGCATGTACATTCTTAGGGCAGGGCTCAGTACATCAGAAGCAACTCAATAAAGATTAATATGAATGCTAGCGTTAGTATCAGTCTGTCCCACCATAGGTTGAAGTCTTCACATTAGTTATTTCCATGCCCTTTTATCCTATTTTCAAGACAAAAAAGCCTCCTCTTAACACCGGGTCTTTAATCCCCTCTGAGTAGATACCAATTATCTATGACCAGGTTAACCAAGTCAAGGAACTGTTACTGTCTCATTTGGCAAAGATGTTTCTGGGTCAAGTCCAGAAAGGAAGAGAAAAGAGACTTGCTATGGTTTTAATGTTTGTTCCCTCCAAAACTCAGGCAAGAATTTAATCCCCAATGTGGCCATATTGAGAGGTGGGGCCTTAAGGAGGTGACTGGGTCATGGGGGCTCTGTCCTTGTGAATGGATTAATCCATTCGTAGATCAGTGAGTTAAAGGATGAATGGATTGGGCGGCGCCTGTGGCTCAGTCGGTAAGGCTCCAGCCCCATATACCGAGGGTGGTGGGTTCAAACCCGGCCCCGGCCAAACTGCAACCAAAAAATAGCCGGGCATTGTGGCGGGCGCCTGTAGTCCCAGCTACTCGGGAGGCTGAGGCAGGAGAATCGCTTAAGCCCAGGAGTTGGAGGTTGCTGTGAGCTGTGTGAGGCCACGGCACTCTGCCGAGGGCCATAAAGTGAGACTCTGTCTCTAAAAAAAAAAAAAAAAAAAAAAAAGGATGAATGGATTATCGTGGGAAGAGAACTGGTGGTTTTAAGAGGAAGAGAGACGTGAATTAGCACATAGCATGCTGGGTGGGGTCTTTGTTGCTGACAACTTAAACGTGTTGAGGCTAGAGCTGGGGGAGGGGTGCCTGGCACTACCTTAGACTCTGTAGAGTCCCCACCAGTAAGAAAACTCTCACCAGATGCATCCCTGTGGCCTTGGACTTCTCAGCCTCCACACCTGTAAGAAATGCATTTCTTTTCTTTAGAAACCATCCAGTTTCAAGCATTCTGTTATAAGCAATAGAAAACAAATTAATACAAGTCCTTACCCTATATTTTCTCTATGGACACCTGACCCAAGCAGAGGCCAGCACCACAGGGAACAGGTGGTTTGGGGGCAGTACCTATGGGTTTCCCTTCAGCACTAAGATGAGGAGATAAGCAGCTGGTAGGAAAGGAATATGACACAAACGCTCTGCTGGAATAGCTATAAATAGGGAGAGTCAATGGAGTGGAAAAGAAAGCATTTAACAGCTAAGTGTTCTTTGCAACAGCAGGCTTGCGCCTCATTTTATCAGACATTATTTACACAAAAGAAGGTGCGATAGTGCTTATGGCATCATTAGGCATGGATTACTTCCTTAACTGTGAATACAGAGCCCAGGGGAAGCAACTCTTCTGAAACTCCTCAAGGACACCCTGGAACCGAGTCCATACAGACTCAGCCACCCGCTTCCTCAGCCAGAACCTCCATCATCTCGCCCATCTGTCACTTCCTCTCCCATTCCGTCCTCAGCCCACCAACAATGAACATAGAGTGGATGGGAATCTCCATTCCAAAAGTCCAGGGGGGCAAGAATGGTCGCATCTTATTTCCAAAAATCAGCCAGATTTCTCATTTGACCCTCGCAGCTCTAGTAGGAACATCCACCTCAGTTTCTTGGGCTTTCCGTGAGCTCAGCACAGCCTCTCCACCAAGGATCTGAGGTGGACGGCAGCTTCTGTGCTGTGCTGTCCATTAGTCCTGAGTGTTCTGTTCATCCTCGTGGTGCCTTCAACTCCAACTTCTCTCTGCTGCTTCCACCCCAAGCATGGGACACAAGGATCTTTGGAAAGGCTGGGGACCCTGATCCACATGGGCTTATGTTCATGGACACACCCCATACCCATTGTCCCCTGGGGTCTTTCCACCTCCCTACTGCTCTGAGGACCCCACTGCTTCTCCCCTCCCCTAGCCCAGAGGATATCTCTTTTTCTTAATCGGGGGGGAAGTCCTCTCTCCTTTCTGAGTCGTCCAAGCCACCCTGCCTCCTCCCACAAACCTATCCTCAACATGTTTAAGTTGTCAGCAACAAAGACAGAAATCTTGGGGGATCCTTCTGCCTTCGGGCCTGACACATTCCTCCCCCAAAGCAATCAACCACCAAGCCAGCCACCTGCCTGCATGGGAGGAAGGAAAAGAGAGAAAATATAAATTAATGTCTCACAATAGTATCCAGGCGGCAGCATTTAAGAAAATTCCGACTGCATGTTATGTATCTACCCCGACAGTCTATCCTTTCAGGAACACACCTAAGCCTACACATTCAGAGTGTTGATGGTCTGTTTTAACCAAGCCTTGAAGATACTCACTCGCCCACCAGCTCCTTGCTGGATTAGCTTGTTTGTGCTGAAGTGTGTGATGGGGTTCAGGGAGGAGATGATGGATGAGTCTTTGGAAGCTCAGATAGAGCTGGGCGGGACAGGCTGGCCTTGGCCTATAGTACATTACTTTCTTTCTTAGGATCAGATTATTTATTTATTTATTTTTATGGATGACAAAATTTTATTGCAGCAAGTTCCTAGTTTTTTTTTCTTTTTGTAAAATTTAGGTTGCAATGTTTGCCTTTGTTAGGTAAAATCCCTATTGTAGTTGTGCCCTGCACCCAGGAGATGTGCCGTGTACCCTTACACTGAGCCCATTAGGTGGGAGCACACCAATCCCCATCTTTCCCTTTCCCCCTCTTCTGCAATACGTTTCTCACATCATTTTTTCTAGGATGTGAGGGGCTCTCTGTAGAACAAAATCAACATGTTGCTTGTACTGAGATACAACCACGCAACCAGGACATAAGTGACAATGTAAACCCATTGTCCACTTTGATTTCCGTTCAGTTACCCAGTGGAACAAAGTTAGTCGTTGCCTACGCTGTGCCCAGTCCTGCGTTAGACCCTGGGGAAGTTCCAAATGGTCATTCAGTTTTTCATTTATTCAGCTGATACTTCTGGAATGCTTACTCTATGGCATGCCCTGTTCTGGGCTGGAGGGATACGGTAGTGAACAGGATAGCCAAGGTGTCTCATAGAAATACCATTTTAGGTGGAAAGATAAATAAATAAATTGAAGACATAAGCATATAAAGCAGAGTAAGGGGCTAGAGGAGGATGGGGGGGTCCCTATTTTTACATGGGCTGATCAGGGAGGGTTCCTCTAATGAGGTGACTGTTAGCAGAGATAAAGACAAGAAGAGAAGAGGAGAATGTGGCCTGCATGGAGAGAGAAGCAAACGAGACCAGGCTGGGTGAATAACTGAACAATTAAATGTCTGAATAACTAAAAAAAAATAAATAAATACCATGTGGCTGAGCACCCAGGGGACAAGTGGATAGGAGATGAAGTCAACACGGTGTGCAAAGGCTGAAATCTATGGATCCTCTAGTCACAGATGGAATTCTGGACTCTATGCTAAGCACCGCACAAAACCCTGACAGAGTTTTAATCAGGAGAGTACCATAATTCATTTCAAAATGACTTCTCAGCCTCAAGCATGAAGAATGGATTTTGGGGAGAGATGAGCACGTGGCCAAAGCTGGTTAGAAGGCTGGTGCATTGTACCTGCAGGTAATGCTGGCGGCTTGGATCGGGGCGTGGGCAGAGGGATGAAGCAAGGTGAATACACGCAGCGTACATTTTGGAAGTAGAGACAGCACGTTATACTGAAGCACAGGATGCTGGGAATGAGGAAAAGAAAGGACTGGAGCATGATTAAGACATTGTCCCTATTCTAGAGAAATCCACAATAGACCACAAGAGACCCCTTTCCACTAGCATGCAAATAGAAATCAAAGTTCCATCTGTTTTACACTCATATTTCTTTACTAATACTATCCTCCTGTCTCTGTGCTCAGAAATTTTTTAAAAATACTTTATTCCTATATTAATTGCCTAGGACTAATTTATTGTTAGTTGGCCTTGGAACTTTCCAGAAAAATGAATGTTCTTGCCCCTTACTTGTCTCCTCAAAACAATACAGAACTTAGATTTCTAACCAGGGTGTCTGTTGGGCTGGAAAAAATTCCTACCAAACTAGGGTCTGACTGGGTTTGAGTAAAAACAGTCTCAGTGATGGAAATGGTGGTGGCTGGATTTCAACTTCCATCTCCCAGTGACACCAGCCTTCACTCAAATGCCTCCAAGATGGTTTTCATCACTCTGACTGCTAGCTCAATTTCTCTAATAGAAACTGTTCTTTGAACCAAATATGAAAATCAATACATGTCCTGCTTGAATTTATTTTCTTTCAGTGCAAAAGGAGATGGAAGAAAATCAGAAACTGAGGTCTTTAGAAAAACCAGAGATTATTCCCTGGACAGTGTCTTCTGTCCTCTGATATTTTTTTCATTTACTAGATGGGCCTTGTCAAAGGAATCCCTTGTTAAGGAAAGAATCAAATAAGCCTCTACACACGAAATGACAACAGGGTGTATTAGTCAGTGTAGGCCAGTTGCTGTAACAAACAATCCCAACATACGAGTAACTTAACAATAAACTTTATATCTTGCTTAAATCTCTTGCTCTGGCAAGATAAAAATAGACACAAATTTCTGACCACTTCTCCAGTAGAGAGCTATGGTCTTTTCCCCCTCCTCTTGAATCTGGGTTGGCCCTTGTGACTGGTTTAACCAATGGAATTTAGCAGAAGTAATACTATTCTGGGGTTGTTTGAGGCCCTTAAGAGGCCAGACAGCCTCCGTTCACACTCTTAGGGGGAATGCCTGCTGCCATGTAAAATGTCACATTACCCTGAAACTGCCATACTGTGAGGAAGGCCAAGCTAGTCATGAGACAAGGCCACATGGAAAGAAAGAGAAGGAAAGAAAAAAAGATGCTGGCTGGCACCCAGCTGTTTTTGTCATCTTAGCCCAAATACCATACATGTGAAGGAAGAAGCCACTGGGACATTCTTGTCTCTGCCTTACATTTCATCCTGTCTCAGGTTTCAAGTAACCCCCTAACACCACCCCTCTTGTCATCACCTAGATGCCTTCTGCTAGTGGCAATGCAGACAACAGAGGCCTCATAGGAATAGTATGTGTTTTTTAGTTTTCTAAAGAAAATCTCCAGGTGTGCGTATGTGCATGGTGTTAAGATATGCACGTCCTTGTCCATGAACCTGTTACCTAGATCTTTAGGTGTGAAGCCCTAACGAGATCTGTTTCTGATTTGGGTCACAGAACCCCAGAGCCACGGTGTCCAAAAGTCAGAGGTGACCTCAATCAAGAGACAGAAAAGCCCCAGAAAAACATAATACACACTCATTGAACTTTATTTCCAAAATCACTCAATTTTATCTTTTTGCCTGGCCTTATTTAAAAGTTCTTCTTATAGACATTTTTATTGCTTTTCTAACAAAATTATTTTATTAACCATGGCTAATTCACTTACCACTTGGTCTCTGTTGATTACATTAATATCTCCTACTGTTCAGTAACTAAATTTTACTGGGTGCCTTTAGTGATTCTCGACTAAGGGTGCTGTTAAGACCCTAAATCGAAAAGCCAGAATTCCCCAGATCTGAATTCAGGATGTGCTGCTTACAACCTGTGGGACTGTGGGCAGATCATTTGATTTCTCTGGTTCTCAGTTTTTTCATCTGAAAATGTGGATAATAAAGACTATCTGTTCATAGAGTTACTGTGAGCATTAAATGAATACATGTCAAGCACTTAGCATGGTGTCTGGCACAAGCATTAACTACTATTGATATTGCCATGACCAGCAAGGATGAGGCAACTGCTGAGTTCTGAATGGTTGAACCAGCTTGGAATCTGCTGGGTCCCAATATCAATGTGGTGTGATGGTTTTTGTCTTAGATTGGGCTCCCCAAAATCAGGTCTCAAAATAAGGATTCACTGACAGTAATTTATTTATTAGACATGTGCTCAGGCAAAGTCCATAGGGGAGTAGAAAAGTGAGACTGGGAAGGGAAGCGGATGAGTCCAGAATGGGCTCAAAAGCCAGCTGCACAGGAATCACTCTGGGGGCTTAACCACCGCAAAGTTCCTCTAAAGTAGAGGATTCTCTGTTCATGCAGCAGAACCCAATCCTAAAAAAAATGTCTCACATTCACAGCCCTGTGGCTGAGGTCACTAACACCTTAGTATTACCATAAGTATCTTTTATTGAGCAAATGCCATGAGCCAGGCACTGTGCCAACTACTTTAGCTCATCTAATTTTTAACAACTGATGAGCTATTCCTTCATAAAAGGTCCTAACAGGTAAACGACACATTGAAGTTTTTGTGTGGCTTATGTAAATATCTAATGATGTTTAGTTCATTCAATTCTGCAAAAGGGTCCCCAGATACACTGTCTAAATAGTGGTTGAGAAGATATGCACATTTATTTATAAATAATTGGCAGACACACACTTCTCTAGTGCAACGAAAGCTACAGCAGGCTTATGTGCTATAATTGCAGATTCTTTGTTAAGTGAAGTTAAAAAGGTGTAATTAAAAGTGGCTTGAAGACCTCTGGATCTGGCCAGGCCTTAGCCAGCGACACTAGTGTGTCTCCTGCTCTGCACCAGTTCTTACCCCTCAGCCACAGTTTGGAGCACTAAGTGGAGGCTAACTAGGCTCCGGGGGAAAGACTGTGTCACTGGATTTGTGGTTCCTGCATGGCGTAGGGCTGATAGTGAACTGCACTTGCCAAGCCTTTACCAGCAACAGCTTTAGGAAGCTACTTTATAACTCCATTTCTCAGATGAGAAAACTGAGGCCCAAAGAAGTAATTTCCCTAAAGAAGCAAAGCTTGAATCACACCTAAATTTGTGGAGTCCAGGGCTGATGCTGGCCATGACCACCATCTTAATCAGCCTCTTTATTTAAAATTTGTCCCTGCTGCATATGGGGGCTGCTTCTGCCTGGAATGACAGTCCCCCTTCAACTCCAGGATCCAAACTCCATTTCTTCCAAGCTCACCCTCAACCCCCTCCCACCAACCCCAGGAGTTCCTAGGATCCAAGCAGCCAGGACAGTGTCCTCCTGCCTCGCCCAGCATCTGGTGGGAAGGGGAGGACTCCTCAGGGTGGCCTGGCTTTGGGTAGCACCCCCACCCCTTGGCAGAGCAGGGCAGGGCCACCTTCCAGGAGGAGGGCTCCACTGTTGATCCCCCGTGCCACCCCCCCACGCCCTCCCTCGCAGCCACCTCCGCGGAGAGATGCAATTTACCACCAGCGGGAGGTCACCGCGGAGGAGCCAGCCGTGTGCACTTTCATGCCGCTACAATAGCCATTTAAATGCCTGCTTTCATCAGAGGAGGGAAGCGGCAGGAGCCACGGCCCACGAGCCCTGGGGCCTCCATGCTTGTCGCCAGTGGGCTCGGAACGGCGAGACCCTCTGCTGCCCCTCGGCGCACTGGACAGGGGCTGGGCAGGCGAGCAGAGGTCCACGCGCGCCTAAGCGCTCCCTCCGCGTCCCTCCCTGGTAGCAGCTGGTGAAGGGCAGGCACCCTTCATCGCCACGCCCATTTCTCAGAGGGAAACCGGGAGGCTGAGCAGGTGAAATGACTTGGCCAAGGTTTCACAGATAGAAGTAGCAAAACGTGGATTTAAAATCGTGTAGTCCAACTCCTAAACCAACTGTGTGAATCAAGAGGGTGACTCCGCAGCACCCACAGTTTGATAAAGATAAGGCGGTCACTCCAGTCTCAAAAGCCAGCTGCACAGGAATCACTCTGGGGGCTTAACCGCGGCAAAGATCCTGGGCCCACACTGCCCTTCCCGCTGGGGTCTGCCTGCTAATTATTGCCTACGTCTCCGGGTAGAGTTAGTCATTGTTTCTCTGCGGCTTCAGCTGAGTTGCTTGCTCATTCACGCTGTGTCATTCCACGGCACGTACTGAGTTCTGCTTTGCACCAGGAGCACGAAACTGGGCAGGAGGCTGGCGGTGGTGTGTGGACCTAAGATGCCTACAGTCTAGCTAGCTGGGGTGACAGACATTTAAACAATTGTAATAGAGGGTACACGGGTAGTGAAAAGGGAAGAAAGGCAGGAAGGCTGCCTAGAGGAGGAGGCCTCTCAGTCAAATCCTCCTGCCACGGCCTCCCTGAGTGCTAGGATTACAGGAATGAGCCACTGCACCTGGCCCACTTCTCTTTGTCTATGGCTATCTTGAGAGAAGAGTAGCAACAGCCGGGTGGCAGGTAGGCTAGTCCCTTAGTAACATTATTATCTGTGTGCTTGAAACACAGATGATATCATCTGGTTGTTCAGTGTACAGTAAGTCCTAAAGTTGTCACTAGATTCTTGGAAACTGGGACTTGAAGCAAATTGACATGTTACGAAACCTATTTTACCATAGGTTGATTGATACGAACAAAAGTTAAGTGACTACAGCATATTTCTGGTCACCAAACCATCGCCAACCTTTTAAACAAATAACCCAAAACATTTCTAATATTAAACATTGAAATAAATGTGAGCAATAAATTCACTTAAAAAAAAAAAAAGACCTGAAGGATGAGTAGAAATTATCCAGGCAAAGTGTTGGGGGGGCCTAACGTTGCCACACACAAATCCTCCCCTTGTCCTCCTTCTAAGATGAAGACACAAAGGCTCTGGCTAGCCCCACTCCCAGAAGTTCTGCCAAAAGTACCCTAACTCCCCCACCCCAAGCTGTGGAATTTGCCCACCCCCTATGCCCATGTAGCAGGAGTCTCTAGCTACCCCAGGGCACAGACACCACCTTAGCACTGCCCAGGTAGGTCACCTTCCCCTTCCAATAAAGCTGGCCTGAACATCCCCTCTCTGGTCTCCTCACGGGGCACCACCAGTTACACCTCTCACAAGAAAGAATCAAGAAGTGTTTCCTGGGTGGCGCCTGTGGCTCAAGGAGTAGGGCGCCGGTCCCATATGCCGGAGGTGGTGGGTTCAAACCCAGCCCCGGCCAAAAAAAAAAAAAAATACAAACTCTACTGTCAAGAAAAAAAAAAAAAGAAATGTTTCCTGCTGGCGGCCGAGGCTCCTAGCACTTTGGCAGACCAAGGAGAAAGAATCACTTAAAGCCAGGAGTTTGAGACCAGCAACATCGTGAGAGCCATCTCTATAAAAAAAGGATAAAAAAGGAAAAGAAATGTGTTCCAGGCAGAGGGAACAGACCCAGGGATGAGCAGAAGAACCTCCCAGGATCTCAGTCATCAAGCTGCACCAGAGGAACCAGGCCAAGTTCCACGACTGAGGCACAGAGTCGGAGCTGCCCAGGAGCAGCTTCCATGCTTTCCATCATCCCGTCACCTCCATTCTTTGAGATGGACAACAGAGGTGTCTCAGTCTTAGGCAAAGCAGTATGCAAGTCAGCTTGGATGTGCCTTGCCTTCTACACAGGACAATCTGAGGCCCCTCTGGAGAGAGGCAGTGTAGTGAGGTGAGGCAGGCAAGGGGAACTGCCCATCCTTATGAGCCTTGCAAACCAGGTGAGCTTATTTGGCCTTTCTCAGACAGATGGCAAAAGGCAAGTCACTAAAGAGCTCAGTGACGAGAGACCTGACCAGATTGTCGCCTCATGGATACAGGACCGCCTGGCTTCCTTCGGCAGTTACTAGGAAGCCTGGGGTAACCACTGAATGCATCTTAGATTACAAGTCATATGTACTAACCCGAGGGCAGGGGTGGGGAGGAAAGGCTTAGTGAAGGGGGTCTCTAAAGAAGCCAGGGAAGGAGCCGATGTTTCTGCCCAACATCATCCCATTGGTCTGTGGGCACCGGTGCCCCTGGAGCAGGCCCTGAGGAAAAGACTTAGGTCAGAGCTGCCCTGACTGTGTCAGCCTTTCCCCAACCGCTTCAAGCTGCCTCTAGCCCTCCTCCTTACAGAGCCCCCCAACTTCCCAGCCCTCATCACCTCCACCGTTCATCCCTCCCACCCCCTGGGTCCCGAGCTCCCTCAGCTCCCCCCTCTGCACAGGATTCCCCGCCACCTTCCTGCTCTCGGTCTAGCTTCAGTGTCTCCTCCAAGAAGCAGCTCCTCTTCTCATTTGAGCCTAACTTGTCTGTGCTCGAGATTCCTCACCAGCCTGTGCTTCCCAAGACAACTTAGTTCCACTCTTGTCCCTGCTCGCTCTCAGGTCTTCAATCTGTTCTCCTTCTCCCCTGCCAGGGGCATTTGTGAGTTTCCCTGGACCAAACCAGGGACCCTCCCCTCACTCTTGCCACTTTCTCCCTCCCCTCTCTTCTACTGCGGCATTTTTCTCCAAAAGAGCAACCTCTGTTCATGGCCCTGCTTTCTCATTGGAGGGCAATCTGTGTCACACCAACAAGAGTGCCGCGCCTTGCGCATTTCCTGTCTTCCTGGTTCTGTATCACTTGATATACGTGAGCCATTCATTCCTCATACAACCATGTGATTCTGATTGTCCTCATTTCACAGACAGGGAAACTGAGGCTTAGGGGAGGGGAAATTGCTCAGTCACACTTAATGTCTGTCCCTAACCACTCTGTCCACACCTCTCCTTTGTCCTAATGAACTCTCCATGTGGGCAGTATCCCCGGTTTATTGGGGGCACTTGATAAATATTTGGTGGCTGAATGAATGTTCAAACACGTCAATGACTTTTCCCCAGCTCGTCTAGAGACCTTTCCTGCGACGTTTTATAATTTAGTCATAAATACATTTGGTAGTAATGTTACATGTATCATTGTGTCTCATAATCCCAAAATTGCTTTATGAATTAAATATCTTGAAAAATAGAACAAAATTTAATATAATACTAAAGCCATCTACCATGTCTTCATTCTCGCTGTCGAAATGCCAACGCCTTCTTAAACAGAAGAGAACACTGATGACATATTAATTCTATTTAGCTCATGAAGTATATTCAAGCATGCATCATAAAAAACAAGAAAAAAATAAGGAGACAAAAATAATTAAAAGAGATGAATTTAGTCAATCCTGTACAAAACGCTACAGGTCTGAAAATATTTATTGGAAGAAATATACACATTCTAGAAAGGTTATTTAGCAGAGAGGAAGAGAAAAAAAGACAGCCACAAGAATAAAATAGTACAGATTTAGAAAATGTTACAGAGAAATTAAAAAATGAAGTTAGAAACTTCGTTAGGCAAATTGAAGAAAATGTCCTTATATTTATATAAATAGGCAACCGGGTGAATTGGCTTTAGGTAAATTAGATGGGTTAGGTTCTGCTACAGTAATGGCCCCTTTGCTCACTCCACATTTCTGTTACAGGTAGGTAACTGTTCCATGTTTTCATAATGCTCGGTTGATGGCACAGCCTCTGTGTGGAATATTACTCAGAGTTGGTAAACTGTGTACCAGCTTTAAGTAGTTCTGCTTAAAGAAGTTACACAAGTTATTTCGACTTATGTCTCATTGACCAAGGCAAACAAGGCAAATCTCACGGCACTTGGCCTGATCTCGGCAGGGCCAGGATATCTAATCTCCTCCAGGAAGGTTAAGCACAAAACAACCCTCCACTTTTAAGTTTATGCAAATTGTTTTTGGGTAAATGTTAATTCCTTACTTCCTTACCTACAAACAATCCTTCCTTTAGATCACAAACTTAAACTTAACTTACACTGGGGAGTAAGTTAAATGAAGGTTTCTGGTATTTGCCTTGAGAGAGTCTGATTCAGGAGATCTGGGGTAGGTCCCTGTCTTCTTCAGGCGATCTGTGTGGTCACTACATGGGATCCGTTTAGTTACTATGGGTAACTTGGATGTCTGACAGTATCGTATAGGAAGCTTTTTGAGAAAACGGACTTAATCTCAGATGAAACTTGCTCTCCAATCTCTCTCACACCAAAAGACCTTTCTTTATTTCTCCTTCAAAATGCAGGCAACCAAGATAGAAATAAATTTTTCTCTTGCAATAATAACAAGTTTTGAGATAAGAAGTTCAGGACTGGTCTGGTGATTCCATAGTCATTAAGGACTCAGGTTCCTTCAGTCCTGAGGCTCCCCTATCCTTATTTAGCCCATCACCTCATGGTCCAAGATAGCTGCTTGTGTTTAGCCATTACATCTACATTCCAGGCAGCCCAAGGAAGGAAGGGTAAGGAAATGAGACTCTGTGAAATTCTGTACAATGCTTCCTCTTATGTCTCATTGGCCACAATATAATCACATTGGCCATACCTAGCTGCAAGAGAGGATGGAAGATAGTCTTTTATTCCAAGTGGCAAAATGCATATTAAATATGCATTCAAGGGGAGGAGGAGGGAAAAAAGAAAGGAGACAAGAGAGGGGATTGGTAAACTCTCACCTAATGGGCACAATATAAGGGTATACAGCACACCCCTGGGTGAAGGACTCAACTACAACTTGACCTTTACCTAACAAATGCAAACAAGGTAACCAAATCATTTGTATCCTCATGTTAATCTGTGAATTCCTGGAAGTCTCTGCCATACTGTTCTTCACCTTTCTGCAGCAAACATCAGCACTGACGCTGCTAGACTTCTGAGCCTTGAAGGCTGGTTTCTCCTCTTTCTCCTGCACCTCAAAGCTTATTTCTCAGTTTTCTGCTCTTCTTGCACAGAAGTGATATGTGAGCCACATCCAACAAAAAGATCTGTTTTGTTTAGCCCATACAGGGTTGCTCTTATTATTTTTAATTAGCTTTCAACATTTAAAAAACAGGCTATTTCATATGGGAATCCAGATTACTGACTGCTCTTTTAAAAATTAATTGGGGCCTGGCACAGTGGCTTACGCTTATAATCCTTGCACCTTGAGAGGCTGAGGCAGGAGGATTGCTTCAGGCCAGGAGTTTGAGACCAGCAATAACATGAAATGCCATCTTTACAAATTTTTTTTAAAAAATTAGCCAATGTTGGTGGTGCACCTGCAGTTTCCTCTACTTAGGAGACTGAGGCAGGAGGATCACTTGAGTCCAGATATTCAAGGCTACAGTGAGCTATGATTACCACTGCACTCCAGATGAGGTAACAGAACAAGACCCTGCTTCAAAAAAAAAAAAAAATTAATTGGAAGATCTATTCAACTAGACCCACATTCCTTTGTGGCCATAGCCAGCTTAGCCGAGTAGAGGTATAAACAAATTATGTGACTGCTAGCACTCCCTGTGTCCACTAGGCCTGCAAAGGCTGCTTAGGCTACTGGATCAGTGACCCTGGAGATCCACATTCTTAGCTTCTTAGCTTGAATGACAACCTAAGTCACAATGCAGTCATGATGTCTTTCCTAAATTTCGAGCCTGCATTTCTAACATCTATTACCCCTTCCTACTCCTGAGACTATTTTGATGTAGCCCAGGGTTCTGCTAGGATTCTGTGGCCCTCCTATAAGTTACTTAATCTCCATAACTTTTTAACTCATATGTTAAAAAAAAATAAACCCAAAATAAAAAATAAAGGTGTTATAAGACATGAACATCATGAACCTCCTGGTAGGGGGCACTGAGGTGAACACGACATCATGTCAGTGGTATTCTTGATAAAAATCTATAACCTCAATTTAATCATGAGAAAACACCAGATAAACCCAGATGGAAAAATATTCTACAAGATAACTGGCCAGAGCTACTCAAAAGTGTTGAGGTTGGCCGGGTACGGTGGCTCATACCTATAATCCTAGCACTCTGGGAGGCCAAGGTGAGTGGATTGCTTGAGCTTGGGAGTTTGAGACCAGCCTGAGCAAGAGCCAGACCCATCTCCACTAAAAAAAGAAAAACAAGTGGGACATTGTGGTGGGCGCCTGTAGTCCCAGCTACTTGGGAGGCTGAAGCAAGAGGATCACTTGAGCCCAAGAGTTTGAGGCTGTTGTGAGCTGTGATGATCCCATGGCACTCTACCCAGAGCAACAGAGTGAGTGAGACTCTGTCTCAAAAAAATGTGTTAAGGTCATGAAAGAATCTGGCACAGCTTGGAGGAAACCAGGGAGACACAACAACTCAGTGCAAAGTGGGATCCTGGAAAGAATATCAGAGGAATCATGGGTGAAACTCGAACAGTTTATTTAATAGAATTCTACCAATCTTAACTTCCTGGTTTTAAAAATTGTATGGTCATTACATAAGATGTTAACACGGAGAAGTTGAGTCACTCAAGGTCATACAGGAACGCTCTGCTCTACTTTTTCAACTTTTCCGTAAGTCTAAAATTATTTCAGAATAAAATTTAAAAGAGAAAGTTATAAAAATATTTATTTTGTGGGATCATGATGATGTTGAAGAGATTGCCTACATAAAAAAACATGACGCTGCAATTTATCCATCTGTCGACTCCTCCCCGCAGAGCCTAGCACAGGGGGCTCTGTATGCCCTTGACATACTGAATTAGCTTGAGGAAAGAGAAAGGGACACTATGTCAGTCACGCCACTTAATTCTTACAATCACCCTACGAGGAGGTATTATTATCTTCGTTTTACAGACGAGGACATTGAAGTACAAAAGGGCTTACCGTTCACTCCCTTGAACACAATTTGTTTCTGCCAGGGCTGCACTGAAACCTCTCTTGCCCACACCACTTCCAGCCCAGAGGAGCATCTCTCTGCTCTCCCTGGTCCTCCCAAGCCCACCCTTTCCGGCTTCCTGGATTGTGCTTAACAGAAATCAGGGACGCTTCTGCCAGTTTCCTGCACCAGCCTTTGGATTTCATTAGCAAGCACAGTTCTAATTGAACTTTTATTCACTAGTCACAGCTTGGCAATTAATCAAGCTTCCCCTAAGCTCAGAGCCTACATTTACTTCCCTTAATGGAAAGGAACGCAAACCTCAATCCTCATTCCTAGGGCAATGTACCCTGCTCTTGTGCTGGTTTCTGTGTCTCCCTGTGTTCCCAGGACACCGTGCACTTAGTAATTTCTAAAGAAGGCTATTAGATTCAGATGGTAATCACAGCCCCCTTCTGGCGCATTCCCTAGACTCTTGGCCTCATTAGAAAGCCTCTCCTTGCCTGCTGCCAGCCTCTCGCTTATAAGTAAAGCTGGCCTCTGCTCTCCTGCCTGCCAGAATCTCAGGACACCTCGTTTACTTTTTTCTTAATGTAACATTTATGTCGTTTTCTTCTTGTACTCTGATTAAAGAAGGAATAAATGTTCATTGCAGAAAAATTGGACGATGTGAAAAATCACAAAGAGGAAAATAAAACTTAATCATACTGCCGCCAGCCAGAAATAAGCACTGCTAATATACGGCGGTGTAGGTGATCCTTGACTTTCTTAAATATGGCTTTCATGCAAATTGTACATTATATGTTGAAATCTCCAATTCAGGGATCCAAAATGCAAGTGAAAACAGGGCAGGGTCACCATATTACACAATTCAATGGAACACCATTCGTATTGTAGTCCATGAGAATGGTGCCCTCTGAAGTTTACAGTGCACAGTCTGTGCCTCTGTACTCGGTGGACATACACAGGACCTGGGGAGATGATGCAAAGCAAGTTATAAGCAAACTAAAGGGCCGAGGCAGCTCCTGAGAACCGTACAAAGTAGGAATGTGGGACCACCGGGTGCCAGAATCTTGTGATTTTTCAAGAGGAAACGGAAAACATCTGTCACAATTTGGACTATGGGGCATCTGATGAAAATGATGTCAGGTCATCCCAAGGCCTTCCTCTCTTCTGGCCTAACTTCTCCCCTTCCTACTCTTGACTCCCACCATCCTTGTTTTCCCAACAAGGTGGCCTCAAGAGCCCTCTCCTTAGGCAGGGAGCCTTGCTCTGATTGTCCTGGATGGGCAGTGATAGTGGGGACAGTCATCAAAGGTCTTCCTCTTCCCCTGGCACTAAGATAAGAAGGTGAAGCTGTTTCAACTGACCCTTCTCCAACGCTTCCCAGTTGGGAGGATTTAAGGTTTGGGGTTGCCCCACCACCTGTCTGGGCACCCAAGGAGAGAGAGGGGAGACAGCCAGCAGGTCCTGGGTAAGGAGAAATTCTCAGGTCCACTTTCCCAATCAACATTGCTAAGGGGTTGATGTTCTTTTCTTTGATTCACATTCATTCATGTGATAATTTCATGGAGATGTATCCTGCTATAGGGGACTGTGAGCTACATGGCACTAAGAAATGAGTCTCATTTTGTTCCATGGTGTGTTCCTGTGTCCAGCAGATGCATTGGCACATGGTAGGGACCCAGTGAATACCGGTGAATGGAGAAGGAGCAGCTCCTGCGCTATCAACACCGTAGGCCCAGGCAGGGCACCTCAGAAGAGTTCCCCCTCTACAGGAGATTTGCAACAACCATAGTCAGGATTTTCACTGTTTTTAACTCTCTAGGAATAGAAATCCTTTGGTATGTATAACCCTACTGTTGAGTTTTCAGAGACCCCACTCCCACAGATACTTTTAGCAAAACACTATTATAAAAGTGAAATGCTCTTTCAATATTTTTGTCTCTTTCTGTGTATGTCTTAATATTTCATAATCATGCCTTTCATACAACCATATATTATATTCTCCTGGTACCATAAATATTCTTCAATAACATTACAGTGGAACCTCCGTAGGTTGACCACCCAGTGGACTATAACAAATTTTTCTGGTATTGTAAATAAAGTAGTGGTAATCTCTGTCCAGAAGGGTTTGTCCATATCTCTATTTTGTTCATGTTATTTGTATTATAAATTAATTTATATAATTTTATGTTAAACCATGTGGCCAAATAGTGTGCCTTTTTTTTTTTTGTAGAGTTTCACTTTATGGCCCTCGGTAGAGTGCCATGGTCTCACATAGCTCACAGCAACCTCCAACTCCTGGGCTTAAGCGATTCTCTTGCCTCAGCCTCCCGAGTAGCTGGGACTACAGGCGCCCACCACAACGCCCGGCTATTTTTTGGTTGCAGTTTGGCCGGGGCCGGGTTTGAACCCATCACCCTCGGTATATGGGGCCGGCATCTTACCGACTGAGCCACAGGTGCCGCCCTAGTGTGCCAATTTTGATGCACAGGTTTCCCCACATAAAGACTGTAAGAAATCTACACATACAGCATGAGTGCTCATTCCTTCACTGCTGACTTAGAGTTATATCACAGGATAAAACACAGTCCAGTCAAGGCATCAAGTGAAGAATCATGGGGGCACTCAAATGTTACTGAATGTCGTATTCACCAAAATTCCTCTCAAAGAGAGATTTCTTTTGGTTAGAAGGAACATGCTGATGAGCCTTTTGTGGAGGAGGAAGGAGGCTTCTCAAGAGGTTTGCTTAAGGAACAAATACATGTTTGTTAAGCTACTGTCCAAGAAAAGTGGTCCAAGTAACTGAAGACACGTTATGTTGCTCAGTGTGGCATGCAAGTTCAGGGCCAGAGCTGAATTGTTGGGGCATCAGTAGAGAGGCAGAAGTCTGCTCCTTTTCCACTCTTTCCCACCACTCTTTATCCAGCCACTCTGCTTTATAACTACTAGACAAATATTTAATGAGCATCAGTTTTAATAATATTATGTATTAACTGGAAGACCATGCCTGATAAACTGGTAACTGATTAAGGCAAGCTGAAGAATATCTTCTGCATTCTCCACTTTTTAAAAAAATGGGGAATCTATGTATGCATTCATATGTTTCTATATGTCTGTATAAGCAAAGGCATAAAATGGAAGGATACCATATAATATTTTTAACAGGGTCTATTAGGGTCCCCCCTTAGTTTGAAGAGGGGAAGAAAAAAATTATTGACTTTACTTTAGGTGCTTGATTTACATATATTTTAACTTGTTCCAAAAAGCACATACAATTTTTATGATTTGAATGTTTAAATCTTTTACATTTGAAGAGACATCAAATTATAGCATTCCCACAAAAGCCCACATGTTTCAGCCATCTCTGACAGATATTATTATCTTTAAAACTCTTTGTTGAAAAACTGGCAGTATTAAATGTTGATAATATGAAAATCATAATAAGCACCTCTCTTTTACCCTTGTCCATGTGAGATTATCACCAGTATTTTGCCTTTAAGTTAATGTGCATATTGCTTTAATATAGAAATTCTTCATTACATTAAGGAATTACACTTTTAATCCAATTTTAACCAAAGTTGTTAGGAAAAATTAATATGAATTATTATTATGTAAATTAAAATATTATTAGTTATTTTTACAAAATAGACAATGTTGATCACTTGGTTTCCTTCTTGATATGACCAGATGTGTTAATAACATTCTGAATATTAAGCCATCCTTGCATTAAAAGATGAAACTTGATTGGATTTTGCTTTATTATACTCTTAGTATTGTGTTAGAATCAATTTGATTGGTATTTATCTGATATTTGTACATCAATATTCATAAGGATATTTAGTTGGTAATATTCTTTTTTGGGATTTTTTTTTTCTTTTTGTGGTTTTTGGCTGGGGCTGGGTTTGAACCTGCCACCTCCGGCATATGGGGCTGGTGCCCTACTCCTTTGAGCCACAGGCGCCGCCTTCTTTTTTGCGATTTTTTTTGTCAGATTTTGGCATCAGTTATGCTGGTTTTATAAAACAACTTGAGGAACTTTTCTCCTTTTAATTTACTCTAACCAAGTATTCTAGAAATGATTTGCTTTTTGTGTGCTTAAAATAACTCATCCATAAACTGAACATGAAATCTTTTGGAGAAGTGAAGTTTTATTTATTTGTTTGTTTATAATTTTTACCATTTCTTTCAGAGATACCAGTATATTTAAATTTCCTACTTCTTTCTTCAGTCAATTTTATTCATTTGTATTTTCCTTGGAAAAGAAATCTAGTTCATCCAGATTTTCAGATTCATTTGCATTATGCTGTAGTATATCCTTTGATCGTTGTCTTAAAATATCCTCTAATTCTATAGTTCTGACTCCTTTTCCATTCTGAATTTTGCTTATTTTCTTAGATTTGCTACAGATTTGTTTATTTCCTTGGTCTATTTAAAGAACCAGGTCTTGCATGTAGCTATCAACTTTTATAGGTCTTAAATCAGTTTATGATTTTCTTTAGGTCCTCCCTCCTGACTTCCTTGTGTTTATTTTGTTGTCCTTCTCTTCCTAATGCTTAAGTTCAGTGCTTTATTTTCACTTCTTACTTAATGATTAAAACATTCAAGGCAATTATTTTTCCCAAATTTTTCTGCAGCATATCCCATAAAATCGAAGATGTTGCAATTCATCTCCACTTTCTTTGAAATAGTTTCTATCCACAGCTGAGTTTGTAGATGAGAGTTCTCATGGTTGCTTCTTAAAAATAACTGTTTTAAAAATTATTTTAAATTAAAAATAGGTTCATTCTAGAAAACAAAAAAGAAAGGAAAATCATCCAAAATTCTACCACTCAGGCGGTTATATTCCTCTTTCAAATCATTTGTGCATATAGTGCTTCTTTACTTTTTAAAGAAAAGATCATATTATCCATCTTGTCTTAAAAGCCACTTTCCTCCTCAGACATGTGTGTGGTTATTAGGGTCTCCTACTACTTTTGGACTGTTTTGACCTTTTGGGGTCCTACAGTAACTTCATATGAACCTGGAGACTGTCAGGCAGATTTTAGACCATTTTATCGATATCATTTCTCCTTCCTTTTGAGAGACAGAGGAACTGTGATAGAGATTTCACGTAAGAAGTCATTCCTTGACTTTATCTCCCTTAAACAGCCACCCCATTCCTCAAGCTTGATGACAAAGGCAACAAGAAAAAGTTTCTCATGCCCTCCCAACCAGGCATTCACTGTCTATACCCAGATCTATCCTTTACCACCTGGGCAAATCACATCACTTCTTTTGAGCCTCAATTTCTCCATCTGTGAAATGGGGGCAATAGTAGTCCCTCTCTCATAAGGTAGTGGTGAGTTCAAAAAAATAATCTTCATAACGTACTTCACACGGAGCCTGGCACGTGATAAATACTCACTGTCTTCCCAGTAGTTCCTTCTATTACTTTCCAAACATGCAAGATGGATAAAGAGCTCACTTCTTAACCAAGCCTCAGAGGGGAGGATCTCAATGCCTGCTATTCATCTACAGTTTTACAAAAGCAATTAAAGCTTGCCTGTGATTGTGAGTCTCTTCTCTGTCCTTGAAGCTGAGGTGCCCTATTGAAAGAGGAAGTCAGTGCCCTTCTGTACATTCCTGTGCTGTTTATTATGCCAGAGAGGCTGCTCAGACTCATTACTGCTGCGGAGCACAGGCCCCCAGGGGCTGAAGTGGAGCTGGGTAATTACCAACAGATCCCTAATAGGTGTGGACTTGATGGAAATAAGTCAATCAGGAACACAGCATTTATGTCTAAGCTATTCCAGTCCACACTCACAGGCACGAATGACTGCTAACGAGGGCCATGCTTCTGAGGCCAATGGCCCTGACCACCCACTGCTTCCTGAGAGCTCTGTGCCTAAAACAAGCCCAACAAGTGGGTCTTCCCTCAACTCCTGGTTTGGGTCTGTTTAGTGTTGCTATAAAGGTACATCGGAGACTAGAAAGTTAATGAAGAAGAGCGGTTTCTTTGACTTATGATTCTGGTGGCTGAAAGTTTCAAGACTGGGCATCTGCCTCTGGTGGGGGCCTCAGGCCACTTCTACTCTGCCTTCTGTCAGAGGAGAGGGGCATGTGCAGAGGTCACATGGCAAGAGAAGGAACAAGGGCATGGGGGAGCCAGCTCCTTTGAACAATCAGCATTGTAGGAACTGACTGAAAGAGAACTCACTAGCCACAAAGGCAGCACGTTATTCAGAAGGACTCCACCTCCACGATCCAAACACCTCCCACTAGGCCCCACCGCCAACATTAGGAATAAAATTGCAACAAGAGGTTTGTAGGAGACAAACATCCAAACCATAGTATTATGCCCTTCCTCCCACCAAAACTCATGTCCTTCTCACATGCAACATGCATTCAATCCCCATAGTTCCAAAAGCCTTCAGTCATTTCATCATCAACTCAAAAGTCCAAAGTCTCAAGTCTCATTTGAGATTTGAGGTAAATTCCTTCTAGCTCTGAGCCTGTAAAAGCAAAAACAGATACAATAGTTGTACAGGCATTGGCTAAACATTCCTATTCCAAAAGGGAGAAATAAGACAAAAGAAAAGGGTAATTGGCCCCACACAAGTTCAAGGCCCAGCGGGGCAAACATTAAATCTTAAAGCTCCAAAACCATTTCCTTCCACTCTATGTCCCACATTCTCAGCATACGGGTGCAAGAGGTGGGTACTCAAGGGCTCAGGCAGAGCTGACCCCATAACTTTGTTGGGTGCAGCACATGTGGCCATTTTCCTGGATTGGAGCTTAATGTCAGAGGCTTTTCTGTGCTGAGCTGGAAAGCTGACAATAGCTCTACAATTCTGGGGTCCCAATAGCAGCCCCCCAACCTGTGTAGTTCTAGTAAGCATTGCCTAGGTGGGAAACTCTTGGTGGTGGCTCTATCACTACGGCAGGTTTCTGCCTTGGCATCCAGGCTTTCTAATACATCCTCTGAAATCTAGGTGAATGGCTTATAGAGCAAGCCCAAGCAGTGCTGGGGCTATTATACCTGAGCTAACGCTGGTGCCTGGATACAGGGAGCAGCATCCTGAGGCAGCATCCCAGCCTGCCCCTGGAAATCCTGCCCCTGGGGCATATAATAATACCCCATTGTCCTCCTAGTCCTCTGGCCTGTAAGATTTCTGAAATGCCTTCAGAGTCTTTGTCCCTTAAAAAAGTAATCTTTGCTAGTAGCAGCTGGCACCCTTCTAGTCATCCTAATCTCTTTAACAACCTGTTTTTCCAGTTCATGCCCTTGAATTTCTCTCCTGAAAATGCTTTTTCCTTCTCTACCAAATGGCCAGCCTGCAACTGTTCCAAATTTTTATGCTCTGCTTCTCTTTTATTTATAAATTCTGCCTTTAGGTCATTCTTTTGCTGCTATAATTTAGAATAAGCTGTTAAAAGTAACCATGCCACTTCCTGAGTGCTTTGCTGCTTAGAAATTTCTTCCAGCAGATACCCTAAGTCATCACTGGTACCTTCAACCTTCCACAAAACCCTAGGGCATAGACACATTGATGCCAAGTTCTTTGCTACAGAATAAAGTAACAAGGATGACCTTTGCTCCAGTTCCCTGTAAATTCCTTATTTCCATCTGAGACTTCATCAGCTTGGCCTTTCCAGTCCATACTTCTATTAGCATTTTGGTCACAACCACTTAACCGATCTTTAAGAAGTTCCAAACTTTCCCTCATCTTTTTGTCTTCTTCTGAGCCCTCCAAGTTCTGCCAATCTCTGTCCATTACCCAGTTCCAAAGCCACTTCCACATTTTGGGGTATCTCTATAATAATACCCCATACCTCAGTAACAATTTTCTGTCTCAGTCTATTTAGCGTTCTGTACATGAATACCTGAGACTTTGCAGTTTACAAAGAAAAGAGGCTTATTTGGTTCAAGATTCTAATGGCTGGGAGGTTCAAGACTGGGCATCTGTATCTGGTGATGGCCTCAAGCTGCTTCCACTCCTGGCAGAAGGTGAAGGTGAAACTATTGTCCTTAAGAAATAAATTGAAACAGGAGTTTAAAGTTCTGACAGAGGCCTAAGTTGTGTAAGATAAAAGGTATAACTATAGTTAAAAAATTAACTAGCTATTTTCCTATAGATAGCTTCCCTATGGTGGTTTACTGCTTAAAGTTGCATAGCCTGTGGTCACATGATTTATAACTTCCCTAAGACTGTCTTTTAAGATATTTTCCAGACTCTGCATTCCGGTGGGCCTGCTGATGCCAACAGGTCCAGTGACCCATACCATGGAACTGACTCAATAGATTCTATGACCTTTGCCAAGGAACTGACACAGCTCAAGAATAAAGTTTCTTCACCCCTGTGATGTTGCACCCAACCCAACCAATCAGCATGCCAATTCCCTCGTTACCTGTCTATGAATTTTTCTTAAAAAACCTCAGCCTAGAGGCAGTACCTGTGGCTCAGTGAGTAGGGCACCGGCCCCATATACCAAGGGTGGAGGGTTCGAACCCAGCCCTGGCCAAACTGCAACAAAAAAGTAGCTGGGTATTGTGGCAGGTGCCTGTAGTCTCAGCTACTCGGGAGGCTGAGGCAAGAGAATCACCTCAGCCCAAGAGCTGAAGGTTGCTGTGAGCTATGACACAACAGCACTCTACTGAGGGCGACAAAGTGAGACTCTGTCTCAAAAAAAAAAAAAAAAACACCTCAGCCTAGAAATTCTTCAGGGAGATGGATTTGAAGATTCAGGGAGTAATTATTAAATTCTTTGTAATTATTAAACTCTTTGTTGCAGTCCAGCTGCCTCAGTATATCAGCTCTTTTCTATACAGCAGGCAAAATAAACCTGGTTGGGTAGTAACAAAGGGGAGGCAGAAGATACAGAGATCTTCTGGGAGAGAGGAAGCAGGAGGGGGAAGAGGTGACAGGCTCTTTTTAACAACCATTTTTTAGGGGAACCACTAGAGCACTCCCTAACCACCAAAGGAGGACATTAGTCTATTCATGGGGGATCTGTCCTCATGACCAAAACACTTCCCATCAGACCCCACTTCCAACCCTGGGAATAAATTTTTTTTTTTAATTTCAGAATAATATGAGGGTACATGTGATTAAGTTACATTGTCTGCATCTGTAAGGTAAAGTCTAAGTTATAATTGTGTCTGTCACCCAAGAAGTTTGCCACTTACGTACATTGTACCCATTAGCCCCCTTGAATTCAACTGGGTTTTCTCTCAGATGGGACCTCTCACAGAGGTCCTCAAACATTTTAAACAGGGGGACAGTTCACTGTCCCTCAGACCGTTGGAGGGCCGGACTATAGTTTAAAAAAAAATGAACAAATTCCTATGCACACTGCACACATCTTATTTTGAAGTAAAAAAAAAAAAAAAAAAACAGGAACAAATACAATCACACCACCTCATGTGGAGTTTGAGGACCCCTGATACTAGTTTCAACTTGGCATTGAGTACATAGCCCAGAGCATTAGACCACATGTCTGTCTAGCCCCATCACTAATATCCAAGACCTCCTGGACACTCCCCAACACCTTAGATAATTTCAATGTCTATGAAGATGACCTACCCAACAAAACATCCCCTGGTTATTTGACCCTGTGATTTTGATGTACCCCACCTCAGCCTGAGCCATGCCTAGAACTTCTCGGCATCTCCCAGAAGAGCCCATGTCATAAACGCTGAATTCTCCCACTGCAATCTCTTACCCTCCCCCTGCTGCCCCATGCTTCCATGACATTGAGGCCTTCAGAGTTTTATCCTTATTTTTATCCCAGCCTGTGAACTTCTTCTTAGCTTCACAGTCTTCCCCAACCAGCCTAGACTCCACACCTCTCATTTCACCTACTTCCTTGCCATTCATCTTCTCATCCACTCATCCCTCTGCTACCACCTGCCCAGCCCAGAATTTGTTCAGGCTGCGGAAAACCACTGCAGAAATTCCCACAGCCAATCAGTCCACTGTCACTACAAACACTTGCTCTCCATCATCAGTGTCACTCTCTGGCCTGTTTTGGAATCATTTAATGAAGGAAATCAAGCATACATATGTTTTGGTTTAATTGTGAAACTCAATTGACAATTGAGTCTTTTAGCTTCATTGAGATATTGATGCTTGTATCTAGGAGATCCCCAGAGAAAGGGAGAAACCAACCTTTGCCTCTGACCCAAGTAGCAGTTCTGGGGGAGGGGATTTAATTATTTCAAAAACTTTAGGGGGTACAGTGTTTTTTGTTATGTGGATAAATTGTATCATGTTGAAGTCAGAACTACAGACTGTTGCCATGGTTCCATTGAAGAGATCACTACATTTGGCCCAGAGAGTTTCAGAGACTGCTGGATTCCTCACCAGCCTACAGTGGAGAAGGGGGATCACTGTATTCTTTCAGAATAACTTAAGTACACAAAGGATTGTGCATAGCACACGGAGGAATCAGCACTCAGGGACAGGGAAGCTCACATGTCCAGAGTTGTTCTCATCTCTAGAGTGAGGATGAGGCTGGTCTCTTTGACAACAGATCTCCCCATCTTTGGGAACCAAAAGCAAACAAACATCTTTTCTTATGGGCAAGACTTACTAACCTGATCCACGGAAGTGGTGCGTGAGGGGATTGGTGCAAGACTTTTCCACCATGATAAGTTCATATAACCTTTCTTATAAAATTCCATTACATTCTAATTCCTTAAGCAATGACACAGTTCCACAGCTCTAGCTATCAGGGCATAAATGATTCCAGCCCTTGGCCCACACGGCTGCCTTGAGAACCCCTTAGCTAGGGCCTCATCTTGGTGGCCTGCGTGGCCTGAGTGATGGAGCTCATTTGGCTTTTCTGCCCTTAGTACTCACACCATGATGTGGCCACTCACCCCTCTCTTTGTTGCAAAGCCTGGGCACAGGTGATAGAAAATAAACAGCTGGGTGAGGGGGAACCAAATTGGGCACAACTAGTAAGAATTATATTCATCATAATACCTCAAACCTGAGTTCCAGGCATAGTCCTCATTTCCATTTGGAATTCAAAGAGATAAAAAAAATATATAAAGGACATAAAAAAGAACCCAAGACAAGCACGGACTCTAGAGCCGTATTTCTTTTGTTCAAAACCCACTTCTTTTGCTTGCAAACTACGTGACCTTAATCTAATTACTTGGTGTCTCTATGGCTCAGTTTCTCCTCCTTGAAGCAGAGATGATAACAGTCACTCACCCATTGGATTGTTGTGGTCAGCACTTACCACAGAGGAAGCATTTGGCAAGTGTTAGCTACTTTTGTTAACTAGCTATGGTGTGGTGGTAATAATGATGATGACAGAAATGGGGGAGCCTTTTGGAACCTGCCTTATTATCTTCCTTTTTTCCCTTATCCTCTTAGCCCCACCCTCCCTGAAAAAGCTCAACCCACCCTCTGCTATCTCTGCTGGGACACTGGGGAGGCATTTTCAGCCTTCTTTAGTTTGGCCTCTGTGGTGCAGTAGCGATGAACACCAATACTTTGACGCTCCTCTCATTTGGGAGGTGGGGTTTAATTCCCCTGCCCATGAATCTGGAATGGACTGGCTTGACCAAATGAGGCAAAAATGATGTTCTGAGACTTTGTGGGCTAGGTCATAAAAAGCATTTCAGCTTCTACTTGGATCTTGCAGAACTAAAACTTGCTCTTGGGACTCACCTTCTCAAAAACCAGTCTTCATGCTAAGGGACACCCAAGCCACATAAAGAGGCTAGGCACAAGGCAGCTCAGCGCCCCAGTTACACTCCCAGATGTCAGCCAGTATTGACTGCCAGCATATATATAAGTAGGCCATGTTGGATATCAGCCCAGTCCTGCTTTCAGATAACTGTAGCCCAACCACCCCTGACTTACAGTTGCACACGAGACTCCAAGCAAGAACCACCTAGCTGAGCCCATAAACCCACACATCCATGAGAGATAATACTAAATAAGTGTTTTAACCACTAGGTTTGAGGATGGTGCATTACATGTATGCCAGAAATAAATAACCAGAACAGTGTCTGACCCAAAAGACTATTGTCAGTCTCCCTGGTTTTCCTCCCAGCTCTCCTTGGACTATTCTTTCCTTCTCTTCTAAACCTTCACCCCTCACCACCTGTCTCTCCATTTGCAGAAGTGCATCTCATAATACAGATGAGAGAGTCTGGCCTTCAGAAAAGGCAGGGAGAGGAGGTTTGTTTCAAATGCCTACAGGATCTTAGGGGTTGGAAATCTCTCAGAAATCTCAGAGCAGGAATTATAGTCAAGCCAGTTAATGAGGCTGGAGAGTAGGGAATGAACAGAAGTTGAAGCCCCAAGTGTTTCTTTCACCCTGCCAGCATCCATCATTCATTCTACTCATTGCCAAGGGCCCATTCTGAGCCAGGCTTGTTCTTGACCTGACCACTGTCTTTTGTCTGCTTCTCTCTGAGCTACTTACATGTCCTGATGCTTTCCACCAGCATCCACATCTCCAACGCTTTCTCTTTTCTCTCCATTATAAGTCCTGCTGTTTCACATCTGCCCTTTGCCATGACACCTGCCCCTACCTTTTGTGTGGTCCCTACTCAATCTTTGCATTCAGTTTGAGAACTGATGGCCCATCTTTTAAGCCAGGTGTCTACCCCTGGTCCAATCGGCATTCAGAAAGCCACATGTTGATACAGAGAGGTTCTTAAAGAAAAGGGCTTGGAAGAAGGGGACTGCTACTCCAAGCATGACTCTGTCCCTGATTTGTGTGATTCTTGGAGAAACCTACTTCCCATCTCTGGTTTTCTTGTTTCCTCTCGTGTGGAATGAAGTTGGTCCATCACGTGGTGGGATGGGGAGGGAGGGAGTGTGACAAGTAAATATTCCAGAACCGAAAAATAGAGAAGCAAATAAAGTTTAGAAAGGACATCTGCTTTCTCTTTTTTAATCCTCAAACAACCCTATGCTGTACACAACTAATATCACCTCCATTTTACAGTTAAAGAAACTGAGGTGTGGCCAGATTAAGTTACACAACCAGTAAGTGACTCAGTTGGGACCCAGACACAAATCTGTTTGCCATCAAAGCCTGTGTTCTGAGTCATTCCCTGTACCCCTTATCTATGCCACAGTCTGTGTGCCCATGAGGAAAACTGATGTAAAAATTTTTTTCAAAAGGTTGAAAAAGGCCAGTACAGTCTGTGATATTACTTTCAGTGCTATGTCTTCTTCTCTTATACTCTAATATTTTGTTCTGTTAAGCACTTCAGGATGCTGGGGGCCTGGTAAGTAATAATGAGCTGTATGTAAACCAAAGGCCTCAGGAGACATGACTGCTCACAATGACATCTCCCTCCCCACTCCCATGGGTTAATTTCATAATATCACATAATATGAGGATGGGAAGATGCCTCCTCCATCCCTTTCTATTAATACCATTCAGTGGAAATTTTAAAGAAACAGAATTTCATTAGCTGCTGTGGCTGGAAAAGTGGCCAAAGGCCTTGGTCTTTGCAACCCTGTGAACCCTCAGAGGCTGTGCACTCAGAGCACTCAGGCTAGTGAGCACCCCCAGTGGCTCAGTGGCTCTCTCTAATTAGCACAGCCCCTGAGGAGGGAAGGCAGAGAAGCTTCAACACAGGGAAGGTTCTGCCCTCCCTCTGGAGTGAGGTCCAGAGCACAGGCTGCACAGGGTCTTAATGTGCATTTGAATTCTTTGCTCTGTGCTGTCACTCTCTGGTCTGAATACAGATGAACCTAGCTGACACACAGCCTGGCGGGTGAGGGGCTGGTTACAGCCTACTGTCCACCAGGAGACAAGAGAAAATTCCTCCACCCAGAGGCTCTCAGCTGGGCTCCCCCATACTTAAGGCACCATCAACAACAGGGTTGCACCCAAAATGAATGGAGAGAGCATACTTATGGCACTTAGCATTCAGTAGTTTGTTCTGAAACAAGCTTTGTAGATGTCCTTACATTCACCAATTTTTTTTCAGAGTTTTTGTTTTAATTACATATGGGATAAGTGGTAGAAACCATAATCTTTCATGATAGCTGTGCTTATGTGTAGCAGTTACTAAATCCCAAGCACTGTCCTGAGAATGCTTAAAATATTAACTCATTTAATATGTACTTTAATGCTTTAAATTACATGATCCATTGTTACCATTATTTCACAGGTGAGGAAGCTAAGGCACAGGGAGGTTAAGGAACTTTTTTTAGGTTAAACAATTAAATGGTGAGATTGGGATTTAAAACTAGACAAGTGTGCACCCTGGTTGTCATCATGCTGTGTAACAAACCATCCCAAAGCTTAATGGGCTTAAAACAATACATATATATTATTCCTCACAACTCTGCAGTTGATAGACTGGGTCCTCTGGTCTGGATCAGCACAGCTGACCTTTGTGGTGGGCTGGCAGCCTCACTGGAGACAGATGGTCTAGGCTGCCTCACCCATGCATCCGGTGATAGCTTCAGGTCAGCTTGGGTGCTGGAGAAGACTTGGTTGTGTGTCCCTCATCACCCAATAGGGTATCCTGGATTTATTCACATGGAGGTGGTCATAGGGGTCTCAAGATGGACAAGAGAGAGAAGATACCAATAAGCTAGTGCTCTTGGAGTCTCTGCTTGTGTCATGTTTACCAATGATCCATGGTCCAATGATCCATGGCAAGTCAGAAGGCCAGTCCAGAGTCAGTGTGGAAGAGGACTAGCCAAGGAATGAATAGGGCACAACTACTCACTTATCTGCCTCACCCAGTTTTGGCTCTCAGTGGATCCCAGAGCAGGAAAAGCCAAGAGGAAATTTTTACAGCCAAAAGGGACCAGATATTCCCCCTCCATTTCCAAGGCATCCTGTCCTTCTCCCATGGCCCTGCCGAACTGGTATCCCTCTACCCCCATAGCCATCGTGTAGAAACAAAATCTGACTAGGTGTCTATGGATGGAAAAGAAAATGGATTGTGGTTTAGGGGATCAGAGTTCAGTCACTTGAAACTAGCTGTGGGACCTTGGGCAGATCACTTCATTTCTCTGGGTCTCAGCAATTTTTATTGTACTCAGTTCACTCAACAAACATGAATTCCAGGCATTGCATTGAACAACCAGTTACAGTTGTGAACACAGATACAGTCCTTGTCCACATGAAGCATATAGCATAATGGCATAAACTGATGTTGATTAAATATTGTCAATGATGAGCGTATAATTACAGGCTGAAATAAATACCCTGAAGGACAAGAGCTCAGTTCCATGAAAAATTATTACAAAGGAGTCTGGTGTAAATCAGAGAGAGAGAGGCATGAAGGAAGGGCCTCTCAATTGTCCTTCAGTTGAGTGGAAATTAAATGGGAGGACCAAAGGAGATGACATTGAATCCAGAGTTATCAGTAGACAATTCTCCACAGATCTCTTGCATTTATGCATGTCTTAAAACAGAGGATCTGACTGCCTTTATCCCAGGCTATCTTTTCAAAGATATTTGCATAGCAAGCGAAATTAGCAGACAGAGATAATGTCTCCCCCTGGGAACAATGAGTAGGCATGCTCCCTGCCCAGTATAGAAAATTCAACTTCCCTAAGCTCAGGGTTCCTCTCTTGTAATGCAGCCCACTGCACATATATGTGATCTGGCCCTCTTTGTATCATGCTCTAGAAATTGGAGCTTGGAGAACCACCACAAAAATGATGACACTGGATTCTAATATTGCTGTGAATAAAAAGCCATCCTTTGTCTCTGACCCAGGTGTCTCATGTCTTCTGCAGCAACCATGAAGTTGTGGCCAGCTAACAGGTTATCTTAAAGGAAGTTAAAACTCAGACCCTTCACATTCTTGATACTTGTAGGGTCATTCCCCCCACCCCCCCAGAGTAACATACAAACTGAAGCCCAAAGCATGAATAAAGAAGGAAGAGAGAGGAAGGGAACAGAGTTCTAGAAGAGAACATTTGCAAAGCTTTGATGGTGGTGGAAAGCAAGGACATGCAAAATAGATGGTGTTCGGTCTAGGGGGAGTAAAGAACTTGGTGAGGAAATGACAGAGATGAAGCCAGAAGGCTGGAGTTAGTGGGAAGGTGGTGGTCAGCCGTGTTAAGCAAGGAGACTTTATCTTAAAGGCAAGTGTAAGATATTTTGGGCGGGCTAGACTCAAAATCCATTGGGGGAAAATTTGAACGTCCTCACACTTTCACTTCAGAACCTTTTCTACCTTGACACCCCCCCATTAAAGTTGTCTTGGTTGCAGTTCAGGTTGGCATAGCAACTGATGATGTGGCTGTTTTCAGCATGGTTTTATTTTTATCATTTCTGCATTGTCAAGCCGGCCCTGAATGTCTGGACAATGTTAACAGAATGCCGTATGTGGGGAAGAGACAGGAGACCATCTTCCGTAGGCTGTGGAGCAGACAGCAATAAGTGGAAATTTCTTTTGGGAGGCTCAGATCTAACCAATCCTTGCTGGTCTGACAGGCGACTGTTTATTTACACCAGCTGGGCCAGGTCAAACAGCCTCTTCCCTGACCCACTGACTATGTGCTGACAGCAGTTACACTTGGGGCCCTAGAGAGAGCTAACCCCCTTTATTTGAGTTCACACCCCATACATTTGAGTGTAGATAGCACAGTCAGGCCACCTGGGTTCAAATCCTCATTTTATGACTTCAGGCAAATTAATTAATCAGTTAATTAATTAACTGAGGTAGGCCTCAGTTTTCCTACCTGAAAAATGGGATCTAGTTCATCAGGTTGTCACGAAGATTAAAAGTATTTAGAACAGTATGTGGCACATTGTATATATTCAGTAAATATTAACTAGCATTGTTTATTTGAAATGCACCTTCTCACAACTTTCATCATTCAACAGCATCAAATATTTATGTCATTCCCAGTAGAACACGTATCATACAGCAGATTAAACATCTGTAGTTACCACATCATTGTCAAAGAAACTCCCTCGTGGTGTCCATTGGACTCACTACACTTTGATATTCAAAATCTGCCAAAACACACAATTTGTTGATGACGCCCAAGAAACTACAAAGCTTCCTTGCCAAGGGAGACATAGTAGACCTTGTGGGGGTGGATAGGTGGGGTCCACAATTGCCTTTGGGATCCAGAGTCTTTAAACTTTGGGAGGTCCCAGATGGCCCACAGAACATGAGAACTAATAGATGATTATTGTTTTAAGCCCACTGTTTTCAAGTGTTTTATTACTCAAGAACAGACAAATGATGTAGGAAAAAAGCAGATTTCTCTCCACACCCCCAGAGATTCTGACTCATTAGGGTCTGGGACAGGGTCTGGATAGCTACTGTTAACCTGTGTTTCTGGTGCCTCTAAGTCACATGGTTTCTGTCAGGGTCCCCACAACCCTTCCTGGTTGTTAAGTATTGCCTGGAGTTTCCTGGGCCCCAACCCAGATCTCCTGAATCAGAAAGCCAAGGAAAGAGCCCTGGGAACTAAGAGACTGAATATGCACACGGACAAGGGCAGAGAATATGTATAAATACAACGCTGACCTGCTATCTGCGCTAACCAGTTCAGCCAGCTGAACAACAGCCCCTGTAGCCATTGGCCCAAAAGGACAAACACTTGATTAACCTGACAGCTTCCCTAATTTTTGACACTGCTTCCAACTTAGGACCAACCAAAGAAAGCCAAATATGCCCCCTAACCAATCACATGGCTACCCGCCCCAGTTAGCTGCCTCCAGCTTCCTCCAGCCAACAGCCTCCACTCCGGACAGAACCACAGAGACCTCTTCCTTTCTCCACTCTGAAGTCTTTCCATTCTCCTGCCTGCCAAGACACAAATGAGAAGGGATGACACCCTGGCTAGAGCAAGCTCCAAATAAATAGCCTTTACTTATTCTCATTTGGGTCAACTCTGTAAGTTGACCACCCAAAGGACAATAAAAATGGGTCAATATATGGAAGTGGCCAACATAAGGAACTAGGCCTACTCCACTAATACGTGGTGCATGTCCAGTCTATGAAAATTAGGTCAACTTAAGAAGGTGATCAACGACAGAGGTTCTATTGTATTTGATGAGAAAAAGTGATTCTTACCATGGGGGAAGTTTGGAAAACACTACCCCAGACCCTTACTATTCAAAATTTCCCCAGCACAGCAGTAGCACCTGGGGCTTGCTTGAAATGCAGACTATCAGTTCCCACCCCAGACTACTGATTTCTTCCTCCAACATGATTCTCCAGCACATGCAAGTACAGAAAGCTTTGACCACGAGCACTGGGCCAGGTCAGTGAGTCTCAATCCTGGATTCACATTAGAAACCTCTGGGGACTGATTTTTTGGTCCTGGGTAGGGCTTACGCATCAGTGGTCTTAAAAGTGTTAGTATTAAAAGTATGAGTATTCATGTGCTAAGAACTACTGATCCAGGACGACAGTTTGAAGCTTTAGGGTGTGTCAGAATCATCTGCAGAGGCATGTGGAGGTCCAAACTTGATGCAGAAGGGCGGACCAGGCCTTGACTATCTTGCAAGGTTCCCAGGTGACTCTGAAGTCGACCCAACTATAAGAACTGTTGATCTAGGAGAGCCTCTCTAAGAGGAAGAGTCCCATGGAAACCTCCATACAGTTCTCTTTTCTTCCTAATTTCTTCTCTTTACTCAATCCAACTTGGCCAGAAGTTGGCTCTTTCCTGGAACAAGAAAACCTCAGAACTAAAAGAAACTGCAGTGCAGGTATCTTTCAGCACAATAAAGAGTAATATGCCAGCCAAGTTTGGCTTATGACCATGTATTTTTTTAATCAGACAGTTTTTTGGTTTTGTTTTTTAAAGTTTAAATTCATTGTCAACATTTTCTAAAAGGATATCTTACCAAAAAATTGGATTTCCAGATTCTTCTGGAAGATCAAATGATCTAGCAATAACAGACCCATGTTCCTGCATGTCAACAATTGGCCAGAACTGCCCCTTAAAATGGAGCATGTGCTCACCGGGTTGCCATGGTTTCTGTCTGACCCACATCACCCTCCCTTTCCCTGCCTCTCCCCCTTTTCCTTCCCTTCTTTCCCCTCTCCTCTCCTTTCCTTTCTTTTCTTGCAGCCCTATAAGCATTTGATTTGATTTGGAACCTTCATAGAGCAATAATCCAAACCTTCCTTGTGTGGATGAAAAACTCAAGCCCTAGACCCTAGTGGAAGCTGTTTGTTCAAAATCCCTGCACTATGGCTAGAGCTGGGACTGGTGTCCAAATTTTGACTGCTTCCTGCTTGTGGGAGGTTGAAGATTGATTCTATGGGGTTAGCTCCTCCCTTCCTGAAATCCCCACCAGAGGCCAAGGACCCACATCTCCACAGTTCCTGCTCAGAATCCTGGGTAAAGCACCTTGAAATACAGGTTATCTCTGCTCTTGGCCTTGGCCCTGTCACCTACTCACACACACACTTACAGCAGTCTCCTTAACCTCTCTGCCCCTCCATGAACTCATCCATACCACAAGAATAACAATAGTGCCTGACCTACAGGGTTGTTTTGAGGGTTAAATTGTGTGTGTAAAGCATTACTCTGCCACCTGAGACATAGGAAGGACCCCATACAAGAGCACTGAATACTATTAATGATTTTTTTCCCACTATATGTGTTCATCGGAGAGCACTGCCACTGTCCAGCTTCAAAATGGTCATTGTTCAGTCTCCGTCAATCCCAAACTTAGAAAGCAATGTGTTAAGAGAGCCACCTATTGGATGAATAGCCTCAGGCAAAGCTCTTAAAATTTGCTAAGACTCAAGTCTTTTCGTCTATGGAGTAGGGCTAATAATAGCACTTACTCCATAGAGTTGCCATGAAATTTAAATGAGATAGTGCATGTGACGGTTTGCCTGTCAAGTGCCCAGCTCCCAGTCATTGAGAACCCTGGCGTTTCGACTTTCGACTCCTCAAAGCAGAGTCGCCACCTAGTGGGGGAAGAGAGCAACTTCCAGGCTATTCAGGTACCGGTATAAAAGGGCGGCATAAAATGCAGCCCCAGGGGTGGTAGAAACAAAGGTCTGATTTCGTGGTGGAAAGCGAATTCAGAAAGAAGTGACAGGCCCCTCATTAAGCGTAGGAATTGTCCACCGGCTCATTCCTGGACCACCCACTCTCTGCCGCTGCGGCTGCCGTCGTTCCCCATGACAACTCCGGCTTTTCAGTTTGTTTAGGAATTCTCTTAACCTTGGCCAGCCCCGCTCCGCACTGAACTGCTGGGTACCTGGGTTTGGTTCATGGTTGTTTTAGTTCAGGCTGCTGTAACAGAACTCCATAGACTGGTGCATCTCACAATTCTTTCTCTCTCTCCCTCCATCCCTCCCTCCCGGTTTGAGAACTCCACCTCCGGTATATGGGGCTGGAGCCCTACTCCTTGAGCCACAGGCGGCGCCCCTCTCACAGTTCTCAAGGCCAGAAGTCAGAGATTACCGGGCCAGCATGCTAGGGTCTTGCTGAGAGTCCTCTGCCTGGTTATAACCTTGCATGCTGTTTCCTTGGTGGGTACAGGGAAAAAGAAAGAAAGGAGGCGGGGAGGGAGGACAAGGAAGAGGAGAGGAGAGAAGGGAACAGGGAGGGGAGGGAGAAGGGGAGGGGAGACCTTTGGTCTCCTTCTCCCCTTTTTTTAAGGACACTAATCCCATCACAGAGGGCTCCACACTTATGACCTAATCTAACTCTAATTACCTCCGAAAGACCCCACCTCCAAATGCCATCTCATTGGGGGTTGAGATTTTAACCTATGAACTTGGGTGGAGACGTGACATTCAGTCCATAGCAATGGTTATCGGCTTGCTGGCCTGGCTGGGTATTCAGCTTGTGGACCCGATGATTTAATTGCTGAATACTGTGCATGTTTGGACCCATCAACATGGTTCAAGCGAGTTGATCTTCCGCAGTTGTGGATAACAGCTGTTATCCCTCAGTCGGCAACAAGGCCAGGTGGAGTGGCCCTTTCCCTTGCCAAAGAGACCTGGAAACTGGCCCTGCCCTGCCCAGAAGGAACCCAAACTACAGCGAGGCAGCAGCATCTACTCATGGCTGCCTAAAGGGGCCACTTGTCAGTCCACAGAAGTTCCCTGCACTGGCCTCTAAAAATGGTGCTTTGGGCCTCTATTCTTTTCCACTGCCCTCCCGCTGTTTCCTCACTCCCTAAGTAGGAGCCAGCACTGGGAGCAAGATACTCTCCCCTCAAGGATCAGTTGGCTTGAGGACATCTTATTTTTTTCTACCATCCCAGGAACAAGCAGGAAAAGCCCTGCCCTATGAGTGGTGCCTCTCTCCACCCATTCTCCTCCTCCCAGTTTCTTTAGTATAATAGATGGGGAGTGCAGAGACTACGGCCTAATGAGAGAATCACCCAAGAATATGAATACTGAAGATTCATTGATCTTTTGCTTTTAACAAATATTTAATAAGCACTTACTATGAGCCAGACACGGTTCTAGGTGCTGATGATCCAGCTGAGAATAACAGACAAGATTCCGTCCTCTCCTGGACCTTCATTCCAAAACAGATGAACAATAAATAAGATAAATAATAAAATCACATAGTTTGTTGGTGATAAGTACTAAGGGAAAGAAATAAACCAGGCAAATGAGCAGGTGACATTTGCATACAGACCCAGAAGTGGTGAGAGATCTAACTATGTGGCTATTTCGGAGAGGAATGTTGCAGGTGGAGGACTGACCAAATGCAAAGCCCTGAGATGAGACTGAGGCACGTCCCAGGAGCAACGAGGAGGACTGTGTGGCTGGGGTGAGTGAGCCGAGGAGAGCAGTAGGAGATTCAGTCAAAGAGGGACTGGCTGGGCTGGAAGGGGAGGGTCTCATGGCCCTCTGAAATGAGAGCCATTGAGAGGGTCGGTAGAGGAGTGACAAAATATGAACTATGCTTAATGCGGTTTCTCTGTGATGATGGGGACTTGGACCTGGATGGGAGCATTGTAGTGGAGAAGATTAGAAGTAGAAGGAATCTGAAAATGATGGTCTTGGAATGAGCCTTCCAGAGGAGTCAATACTTTTCACTTGCAGTACTTACTATTGATGAAATTAATTGCATAATCATTTGTTTTCTATCCATTTCACCTGATAAACTGTGAGCTCTCTGCTATCAGAAACAATGCCTGTCTTTTTGATTCTGTGTCCTAGAGCCCAGCACGGTATCTGACACTGAGTAGACAATCAGTGAATGAATGGATGGGGTGGATAGATGAGTGAGTGAATGGATGGGTATTTGGGTGGGTGGAAAGAAGGAAGAGTGCATGAATAGATGGATGGATACGTGGATGGCTGCATGGATGGAAGGAGTGCATGAATAGATGGATGGATACGTGGATGGCTGCATGGCTGGATGACTGAATGACAGGGATGATTTCCCCACTTCCCCTGGCCCAGACTTTAGAGTTGCGATTCATTTTATAACCATTCATGGAGCTGGCCACCCAGCTAAGGATATTCCAGCAATGCTCCCACTAAAAAAAAAAATTCTTTTTGTGGACACGGCCTGGGGGAAGCCAGAACTGAAGGCTCCCTTCCTTTTTAGTCATCTCTACCAAGGCGAGAGACGTTCTAAAAACTGGGATTTGGACACTGAGGGGAATTTTTAGTTTGTGTGAAACATCTGCTGATTTAGAGCTTGGTGTGGGGTTCTTTTTGTAAGCAATTTTTACATAACCTTGCATAAAGAGGACTTTCGAGACCATGGCTTTCCCATATATAGTAAGAATTCCCAAGAGCCTGAGGAGGAAGTCTGCCAGCCAAGGAGATATAGCTGAAGGATAATTGTCTAGGTGACAATGAGAGAAGGTTGCATCTATGTAGGTGTATTATCCAAATACTTATCCAAGGACACCTTCCTTCTCCATTGCCCCAAGAAACAAATTTTTAATTGTTAAATAGCAGGCTCTCAGGAGCCCTCAGCTCTGCCCAGCCTGCTGCCTTGGCTGCACCTCTCCTATAACCACAGGGAGACTGGAGTCAGAAAGTTTATCAAACATAAACCCACCCTGACTACCTCAGTAGACGATATCTCAGGAATAGTTAGTCATGCAGTTCTGACTCCTGATTCGGTCTAGCCACAAAAGCTTCTTCTATTCTACATGATCATTAACAACCCTGAAATCAATACACAAGCCCATGCCAGCCTGCAGAAATGCAGAAACGGTCACAGCCACAACCCCAGTTAAGTGCTTGTGCTGTTTTAGGATCTCACTTGGGGGAAATCTGCAATCAGCTGAGTATATACTTTCCTTTTTACTTAAAAAGACATCTGCATAGCAGGTAAGTACATATAGCTGTGAGGGGCTTCAATCAATCTCTCCATGTCGTTCCGTCTCTGTCTCTCTGTGTTTCTGTGTCTCTGCCTCTGTTTCTCTACACACACATACAGTCTGTATAGCTCTTTTGCATTTATAAATAGCATGAGCAAGCATATCCTGGATAATGATGTCTGGAGTGTTAGCCAAGGGGAGAAAAAAAAGTCTGCATGAGAAAGAAACAAAAGATCCCCATATGAGACAAAAGTTCAAGGCAGTATCTTAAGTTATCATTAAAATGCAGACAAAAAAAGTAATTGCCTGTTTGCCAAATCAAAAAAAAAAAAATCTCACAAACTGGAGTAATCAATCTATTATGTTTAAGTTTGTCTATGTAAAAAGTTAATGAAATAAAAACCTTTGCTAGAAAAGTACAAAGAGATATACAAATAGGTAAATACTTTCATTCATAAAAATTGTTTTAAATTAATATTATTAAGGGGAAAAATAAAATAAACAGGGCTTGCATTTCTAATAATTTAATAGGCTAGATGTCTTGGGAACCCCCTGACACAAACACATAGAAATTCTTTTAAATCATCTTATGAGCAGCATCCAAATAAAAGATACCTGCAGATGCTATAATATGAAGTGGGGGCTGAAAAGCAGAGTAGGAAGTTGACACTGAGGCTACAGTGTCAGTGACACTGAGGCTACTGTCATCCCTACAGCTTAGGGATATTTGCCAATCTTACTAGTGAAGAGCACTTCACAGTTGCACAGATTTTAACAGTTACCTAGGGAGGCATGACAAAAGTCCTAGACCTGCTCATAGAGGTAATATACCCACATAAACCCCTTGGTGAGAATAATCCACAGATAATACCCTACTAAACATTAGCTCACTATCCAAAACTGAGTAAAACATGAATAAATAGGCCACCATGAATGAAAATAAGTAGAAGCAACAAATAGGACAATTAGGTCCCCAAGAACTTCATAATGTAGAATTGTCAAATTTAGAACATAAAATACTTATTTTTAAAAAGAGAAAAAAAAAATAGGCCAGGCACAGTGGCTCATTCCTGTAATTCTAGCACTCTGAGAGGCCAAGGCAGGTGGATTTCTTGAGTTCAAGAGTTTGAGACCAACCTGAGCAAGAGCAAGATCCTGTGTCTACTAAAAATAGAAAAAAAACTAGCCAGGCATGGTGGCACACATTTGTAGTCTCAGCTATTTGGGAGGCTGAGGCAAGAGAATCACTTCAGCCCAAGAGTTTGAGGTTGCTGTCAACTATAAGGCCACCACAGAACTCTACCCAGGGCAACAGAGTGAGACTCTGTCTCAAAAAAAACTGAAAAAGGAGAGAAAAATAAATATTATCCAAAAATAAAAAAGGGAAGAGTGAAATGGCAAGAGTAAAAATAATCAAATATAACTTAATCGATAGTGATCAAAACAGCATGGTATTGGCACAAAAACAGAGAAGTAGATATCTGGAACAGAATAGAGAACCAAGAGATGAATCCAGCTACTTACTGCTATTTGATTTTTGACAAGCCAATTAAAAACATTCAGTGGGGAAAAGATTCCCTATTTAACAAATGGTGCTGGGTGAACTGGCTGGCAACCTGCAGAAGACTGAAATTGGACCCACACCTTTCACCATTAACTAAGATAGACTCTCATTGGATTAAAGATTTAAACTTAAAACATGAAACTATAAAAATACTAGAGGAGAATGCAGGGAAAACCCTTGAAGAAATTGGTCTGGGTGAGTATTTCATGAGGAGAACCCCCCGGGCAATTGAAGCAGCTTCAAAAATACACTACTGGGACTTGATCAAACTAAAAAGCTTCTGCACAGCTAAGAACACAGTAAGCAGAGTAAGCAGACAGCCCTCAGAATGGGAGAAGATATTTGCAGGGTATATCTCTGACAAAGGTTTAATAACCAGAATCCACAGAGAACTCAAACGCATCAGCAAGAAAAAACCAAGGGATCCCATTGCAGGCTGGGCAAGGGATTTGAAGAGAAACTTCTCTGAAGAAGACAGGCGCACGGCCTTCAGACATATGAAAAAATGCTCATCATCTTTAATCATCAGAGAAATGCAAATCAAAACTACTTTGAGATATCATCTAACTCCAATGAGACTAGCCTATATCACAAAATCTCAAGACCAGAGATGTTGGCGTGGATGCGGAGAAAAAGGAACACTTCTGCACTGCTGGTGGGAATGCAAATTAATACATTCCTTTTGGAAAGATATATGGAGAACACTCAGAGATCTAAAAATAGATCTGCCATTCAATCCTGTAATTCCTCTGCTGGGCATATACCCAGAAGACCAAAAATCACAACATAACAAAGATATTTGTACCAGAATGTTTATTGCAGCCCAATTCATAATAGCTAAGTCATGGAAAAAGCCCAAGTGCCCATCGATCCACGAATGGATTAATAAATTGTGGTATATGTATACCATGGAATACTATGCAGCCTTAAAGAAAGATGGAGACTTTACCTCTTTCATGTTTACATGGATGGAGCTGGAACATATTCTTCTTAGTAAAGTATCCCAAGAATGGAAGAAAAAATACCCAATGTACACAGCCCTACTATGAAACTAATTTGGGACTCTCACATGAAAGCTATAACCCAGCTACAACTTAACAATAGGGGGAAGTGGGAAAGGGGGGGTGGGTAGAGGGAGGGGGATCGGTGGGATCACACCTGTGGTGCATCTTACAGGGGTATTTGCGAAACTTGGTAAATGTAGAATGTAAATGTTTTGGCACAGTAACTGAGATAACGCCAGAAAGGCTATGTTAACCACTGTGATAAAAATGTGTCAAATGGTTTATGAAGCGAGTGTATGATGCCCCATGATCATATCAATGTATACAATTATGATTTAATAAAAAAAAAGAAAAAAAATCAAATATAACTTTAAGAAATAAAAAATAATTTAAATTTAAAACTCAATGAACAGATAAATCAGATTAGAAATGGTGAAGAGAAAATAATGACATAGAAAATAGACCTGAAAAAACTACCCGTAATATTGCACAGAAAAAGAAAGAATATTAAAATTACAAATGATTAAGGGACACTGATTCTAGCATACATATTTAATCATATTGCCAAAAGAAGATAATAGAAAGAATGAAGAAAAATAATTACTTATGATTTTTCAAAGTTGATAAAGCAATTCTCAATTCAGAAAGCATACAGGTATAAAGTGTTTAAAAAGAATCTACACCTGGGCACATCACAGTGAAGCCAAAAAATGCTCAAACTACTCTATTCCACGAAGAAAAAAGATCTAAAGTCTTCCAGAGATAAAAGACAAAGGAATGGAATTTGAGTAGCAGAAGACTGTCATAACAGCAATGAAAAATTGTAGACAATAGAATGAGATCTTCAATGTAGTGAAAGAAAAATAATTATCAACTTAGAATTGTAAACCCAGCTAAACTATCATCTTCTAACAAGAACTAAATAATACCATTGGAAAAAAAAAAATAACATCTTCACTAAGAAATTAATAAAGAAAATATTTTAGGAAGAATGAAAATGAATCCCAAAGAAAAGATTAATATACAAAGAATTGTGCATATAATCTGGTTTGTGGATTTAGTGGTCCTATGTAAATTTGGTCAGAATCATAGCAGCATAAGGCATCTTGATGTCCTAAAATGGAGATAGGAAGGTTTTCTTTTTGCAAATGCTCAAGTGTGCAAAAGCTCCCTTCTGATGCAGACTGGCCCAGAAAATATTTTTCCATCAGAATTTCAGAAAGCCTTTCTAACTAATGTTCCACAGGTCCTTCCACTGCTCTAGGGTATTCCTCTCTATATTAACTAAACCTGCAGCTTTATCCTCCCTCAAAACTACAGAGCTGTTAATTTTCCAGATAATCCTTCAAATCCACATGCTAGCCTTCTACTCAACTGATTGCGATTCTGGATAAATCAGTTTGATGCCTCAAATAAGTAGTAAGTATGTTTAAGTCCCTTGTTTTGTATTAACCACAGTTTCCTTTGCCTTATGAAGACATCTACCAAGAGAAAATAAGTCTGTTGGAAGTTTTTATTAATTTTTTTCATTAATCTTTGATTTCATGTATAGACTTGACCAAGATGTAGGAACTTGAGATAAATCTTCATGTACTAAGTCATCTAACAAGCCTGTATCTTTACTTCACTTCAAGAACAAGAAAAAAATAAGACTAATTAGGGGGCAAGTCATACCTTCATTTTTTAAAACAAGGTTACATGATGCCCAAGTCCTCTAATTTACACCTTTGTATTCCTGCTATTCTTTCCCATGAACTGAGTCCATGCCATTCTGCTATAGTAAATTTGAAGAGAAGTACATGCTCGGGTGCTGAGGACATGGTTTTATTAATCTGTACCAAGATTTATGGCAATGAATCTCATAAAACAAGTAACTTTAATGCTTAACTGCTGTCATAAAAGATAGCTCTGTATCAATCTTGTAAAAGTAAAAATTATTGTCTTTGCAAGACATTCTTCAAATTTATTTGGTCATTATTAAATGACTCTCAATATAAAATGTTCTGTTAACCTTTTTTTACTATCTGTGCATATTTTGCTGCTAACTCCACCAGGAAGTCTCATACAAAGACAGTGTTGCCAAAATCAAATGTGCTTTGGAAGAATGACTGAGGTTTTCCTAGTCCAGGCAAATGTAATAGCATGTACAAATTCAGGAAGGTGAGGAAGAACATACTTTGTTCAAGAAGAGACTGTGAACATTGCTCCTGCATGAGTGTCAGAATGAGGGAAAGCAAGAAATAAAACTGGAGAAACAAGCATGGATCAACTCACAGGGATCACACTATGCCATGCTGATATATTTGGATGTTATCTTACAACTTTATTTCTATCCAAAAGGTTTTGATCTGAGAACCAGCATAAAAACACTTCATGTCAGGAAGTATGCAATGTATCCAATACAGTACACAAAGGTAAATTTATAGCTAAAGCAAAGAAAGCATTTCATCCTTCAGTTTTGAAAGAGAAAAGAATCATACTCAAAGGAAGATAAAAGGAAGGAAATAATTAGGCTCTCAAATCTCATTTTACACTTCATGCTTTATATTCTGTCTCTTAAAATGTTCTTGCCTCTTTTGCCATATGCAAACTCCTACTCATCCCTCAAGACCCAAATCAAACATAGGTTCTATGAAATACATCCTGACTCCCTCTATACTAACATTATAACTTGAAATATTATGCATAATATTTCAGTTGCTGCCATTATTTCTACATGCCTATCTCTACCACTAGACTGTGAACTTTCTAAGAACAAGAATGGATTTTTTCTTTATTCTTATCCTTTTTATTCCCAACTCCTAGAACAGCATCTGGCATATAGTAGACACTTGCTCATATGTATTTCATATTTATTGAATAAATAAATAAATAAATAAATTAAATGGTCCTATGGCTCTGGATTTATAGATGAAGCTATTCAATAGATACACACCATCCAATCGCTAAGTATCCAGGTCCTGCATCAATATTCTGGATCCTGGGATAAATCTTGCTGACATAAAGTAAGTGCCCTCAGTAAATACTTTCTAATGAACTTGGAGGATGTGATCCACTACAAAGGAAGAGACTAAGCCTCAGAAATATCATTACATTGATCTTTCTGCAGAATCTGGGGTCAAAGATCTGTGGCATGGAAATAATGCACAAGCCAGTGCTGGGATTGCAAGATACACCAGAGGATGTTCAGACCTTATCAACAGCCATGATCCTGGGGATATTTACTGAGAAATGTACTTATCGAGGTTGGTAACGTCTAGATTTAGATTCGTCTGTCTGCTCTCTGAGCCACTAATTAATGTGCAGGATTGTTTTCTAAGCCTTGATCATCAATGCCTTATTAGCATATCATTAATTTCTATGTAATGTATGGGGCACAAATCACCACTGGGACATAGTAATCACCCCAATGTAGGGATGTGAATCCTTTGAAGTTCTGAGCAGAAATGAGAAAATGATGTTTCAAAAATTTGGTTCAATGATAACAGAGCAGGAAGCATGCTTGAGTAAGAAATGGCATTTTATAAATAATAGCAAAGAGAGTAAGAAATTCCAGGTGAGGACCCTAGTTACAAAGGCAAATGTCCAGAAAAGGGCAAATTTTTAGAGAGAGAAAGTAGATCAGTGGTTACCCAGGGCTCGGGGTGGGAGCAGAGATTAAGTGTAAATGAGCTCAAAGAACCCATTGGGTGAGGGAAATGTTCTAAAACTAGATTATGGTGATGGGTGCAGAATTCTGTCAAGTTGCTAAAAATCATTGAATTGTACATTTTAAACAGGTGGATTTTATAAGTGATATGTAAATTGTACTTTAACAAAGTTGAGATTTCTTTCAAAACAGTTCTAGTACATCAAGGCAGAAATAGTATTTGGTCCATAGTAGATTTGGACCCACCACACCCAGAATTAAGGAGATGGAGATCAGGGAAGACTTATGAAGAGATTTGTGATAGGATATTCACTGCAGCACAATTGTTCTTTTCCTTATAGAAAATGTCAGGCATATATAGAAGTAGAGAGGATGAGTTAACAAACCCAGAATCCAGCTTTAACAGTTACCCAATTTGTGGATAGTTTTATTTCATCTAAAACCCCACTCATTCCATCCTATACCATGCACTAGATTATTAAACCCTACATATATTTTTTTCTCATAATGAAAAATATCAAAAATATACTAAAGTAGATAATACAGTACAATAAACCTCCGTAAGTTACCTCTCAGCTTCAAAAATTATCAACCCATGATGACTCTTCTTCATCTGTATCTCTTGCTCCCATCATCCCTGTGTGATTTGCAAGCATACATCAGAAATAGTATCATTTAATTTGCAAATATTTCATTAAGTATCTCAAAAGGTGAGAACTTTATTCTTTTAGCATAGCTACATACCATTATCACACCCCAACAAATTTCCAATCATATTATAAATGTCAAAATACATGTTTTTTAAGAGTTTCCTTGTTTGAATCAGGGTCCAATGTAGATTCAAACATTGTTATTTGTTGACATGTCTCTCAAGTTTCTTTTATTCTGTAGACCCTTGCCCTGGTGGCCACCTATTTCTCTCTTTTTCCTGCAATTTCTTTGTTGAAGAAACCAGGTCATTTGTCTATAAAATTTTTCACAATCTAGATTTTGCAGTCCTATTTTTAATAACAAAACAACAGAATCAGTAGCCGCCTTCCATCAAAAAGAAGTCAGTTAAATAGATGAGGATCTAACCACATAATGGAATTCATAAAAGCTACATGATTAATTTACATCAGCCAGAAAGACACAACAATTATTTATTAAATATATACTATGTGTGCTCAACATGTGGTTAAATATATTTTTTTTAAAGATGCATGCCTGAGCATGGGGCTCATGCCTATAATCTCAAGACTTTGGAAGGCCAAGGCAGCAGGAAGGCTTGAGGCCAGGAGTTCAAGACCAACGTGGGCAACATAGCCAAATTTAAAAATTAGGCAGGTGTGTGTGCTTGCAATCCCAGCTACTCAGCAGGCTGATATGAGAGGATCACTTGATGTCAGGAGTTCTAGGTTACAGTGAGCTATGATCATGCCACTGCCCTCCAGTCTGTGGAGCAAGACCTTATCCATAAAATATATATGTATATACATGTATGCGTGTGTTGTGTGTGTTTGTGTATAGATAGATACAGAGGGTAGAGGTGAGAGGGAGAGAGAATGTGCCAGGCTCTATCCTAGGTACTAAAGATACAGCCATGAATAAAAACAACATACAACAAGCACATAAATAATCAAAATGCAAAGAATATCAGAGTATGGCACCTGCAATGAGAACAATAGATCCTTGTGGCACTACAGTGACTCCTAGAAGTGTGTTTCTGTCTTGGCTTACTAGGAGTGATGACTAGGAAGGATTCTTTCAAGATAATTTTAATTTCTAAGGTGATCAAACATTCCAGCCCTTTTAACTAAGGTGATCATTTGTTTCTAAATTTTGCCTCAGTTCAGATTGGGGAATTCTGGGAAGATGGCCAACTGCTAGCAACCCTTAGCAGAGGTTCCTGAGCAGAGGAAGAAAAACTGGATGGAATCGGACTCTATGAAGCCAAAGGTGGGGAGCTCAGCCAACAAAGAAGTTCAACAGGCTGTAACTCCAAGGAAGAGCATTCAAGAAAACAAATTACAGGTACAAAGCCTATCAACTAGAGGATGGGTGACCCCTCCTCCAAGCAGGAGGGCTGCCACAGGCTATCTGCAAATAAGCATGGAACAAAAGATCTCTCATTTTACCTCACTGGAGAGAGCCGCTAAACTCCAGGTCTCTTTCTCCAGGGAGGTCCCACTTATGAACCTAGACACCACCCTGCCAGGCATAAAATTGAACAGATATTTTCCCCCACAAGTCCAAACTCCCAGTCCACCCTTTTCCCCTCACATAGCGGTCTGAAGTTCTGCCCCCTGCAGAGCACAGAGTGTTTGGTCTTGTCCTGAGAGATCTGGGGATAGTGTGGACCGCCAACCATCAGGACGGAATCTGTGACTAACAGGGAAGAAAGAGGGTGTGGGAAGAAAGGGACACTCAGCGAGAGAAGGAGCAGTCCCCTGGTTATGACTATGCCTGGCCAGTGATGTTGTTGACCCTGGGTTCAGGCTGTGTCTGGCAGGATGGGGTGCAGGACCCAAGCTCTGACAGCCCTCACAGCCAGACAAGGGTTGCCCCTTGTGGACTGAGTTTGGCAGACAAGGGCCTGTGAGCAGAGGCTTGCTAGGTGTGGACTGTGACCTGAGAGCAAGGACATGGCCCCCTGATTCCAACAGAACTCTTGAGCAGTGGCTTGCTAGGTGTGAACAAAGACCTGGGGGCTAGGGCATGGTCCCCTGTCTCCAGCGGGGCTTGTGAGCAGAGGCTTACCAGGTGAAGACTGAGACCTGCAGACAGGCTGTGGTGCTCTAAAAGAGCCTGTGAACATAGGCTTGCCAGGCTGTGGACTGAAACTGGCAGGGAGAGGCATGGTCCCCTGACTCCAACCTGGTCTGTCAAGCAGAGGCTAGCTGGTGTGGACTGAAACCGAAGAGCGGGGCCCAGTGACCTGGCTCCAACAGAGCCTGCGAACCCAGGCTTGCCAGGGAGTGGACTGAGATTGGTAGGTAGGGGTGTGGTCGCCTGACTCCAACTGGTCTGGCAAGCAGAGGCTACCAGGATGTGGACTGAGACTGGTGGGAGGGGTGTGGCCCCTGGCTCCAACTGGGTCTGTGAGCAGAGAATCGGACAACAATGTGGACTGAGTCTGGTGGGTGGGAGTATGGATCCCTGGCTCCAATTGTGCTATTGGAGACCCTTGAATCCATCTCTGTTGAGCAGGCTTTGCACTGCCTGAGACAATTTAATTGGAATTGTCTGGGGCTGTCCACTTGGGGACATTCTGAGGTTGACCTTTGAAGTTCTGTAGTAGAAAAGAACTGAAGGTTGGGGGCTGGGTACCACAGCTGTTTGTATCTCTTCACAGTTGTGATTTAAACTTAATACTGTGGTTTCTTAGGATAGGGCAGAGTTTGGCTAATATCAAAACAGAGCTAGCTTGTGCTCTCTCACCAAGTAGGTCCTCAGAGTCTTTGGCCAAAAGTCTGAAAGGGACCTTTGTAAGGTTGTAGGAGATAAGTCACAATTACAAAGCCTAGTGCTTTGGTAAGGGGCTATCTCTACTACCTGGGAATCCCAATTCAATCACACCCTACCAGTTCTAATAACCAAATGGTTGAAAATAAACATTATGTGTACCCAACAGAAGAACTCTGGCAACTTGAATAACCAGAGTAGATCAAACCCCCCAAGAAATGACAAAGGAGATACTCTGAAGATGTCATGTATAAACAAATGGCAGCAATGTCAGAAATCGAATTCAGAATATGGAAGGCAAATAAGATAAATAGAATGGAAGAAAAGATAGAAATTGAATTCCAGAGAGTAGTTCTAAAGTTGTCTCGAGTAATTAATTAACTCAAAGCCCAAGTCACCAAAAATATAGACAGAATGAGAAAAGAGATAGCAGAGCTCAAGGAAACAAAAAAGTTAGTTGAGGAGCTCCAAAATACAGTAGAATCCCTTAGTAATAGAGTTGAACAGGCAGAAGAAAGGATCTATGAAACTGAAGACAGGCTCGGTGCCTGTGGCTCAAGCGGCTAAGGCGCCAGCCACATACACCTGAGCTGGCGGGTTCAAATCCAGCCCAGGCCCACCAAACGACAATGACAGCTAGAACCAAAAAATAGCCGGGCATTGTGGCAGACGCCTGTAGTCCCAGCTTCTTGGGAGGTGGAGACAGGAGACTCACTTGAGCCCAGGAGTTTGAGGTTGCTGTGAGCTATGATGCCCCGGCACTCTACCCAGGGCAATAGCTTGAGGCAAGAAAGAGAGAGAGAGAGAGAGAGAGAGAGAGAGAGAGAGAGAGAGAGAGAGAGAGAGAGAGAGAAAAGAAAGAAAGAAAGAAACTGAAGACAAAGCTTTTGAACATTCCTAAACACTCAAAGAGGCAAATGGAAAGCAAAAACTGATCATTCCCTGAGAGAGTTGTGGGTGGGATCACTCCAAAAAATCAAACATTCATCTTATGGGAATTCCCAAAGAAGAAGAGGATGGTCCTAAAGGTACAGATGCTCTATTCCAAGAGATTTTGGAAGAGAATTTCCCAAGCATTACAAGCGGTACAAAACTTTAGATAGCAGACAATTTCAGAACTCCAGTAAGACTCAATCCAAATAAAGCATCTCCTAGACACATTGTGATTAACTTTGCCAAAGTTAAGACAAAGGAGAAAATTCTGCAAGCAGCAAGACATAAGAAAAGCATCGACTACAAAGGGAGAAGTATCAGAATGACTGCAGATCTCTCAGCCAAAACATTTCAAGCCAGAAGAAGATGGTCATCGACCTTCAATCTCCTCAAATGAAACAACTTCCAGCCCAGGATCCTGTACCCAGCTAAACTGAGTTTCATTTGTGATGGAGAAATCAAATACTTTAGTGACATTCACATGTTGAAGAAATTTGCCATAATTAAACCAGCTCTCCAGGATATTCTCAGACCCATCCTCCACAATGACCAGAGCAATGCTCTACCACCAAAGTAAACTCACCCAGAAATTTTTGAATGAAATCCAACTTCCACAGTAGTGAAAGGATTAAAAATGTCCAGTGACATTCAAAAATCATGACATCCAAAATACAACCAGGCTTATCAATTCTGTCAGTTAATGTGAATGTTTAAATTGTCCTCTAAAGAGGCACAGGCTGGCTGACTGGATACATAAACTCAGAATGGGTATCTGCTGTATACAAGAATCTCACCTTACCTTAAAGGATAAAAATAGACTCAGGGTGAAGGGATGGACTTGTATAATACAGGCAAATGGAAACCAGAAAAAACAGGGCTTGTGATTTTAGTAGCAGATACAATTGGTTTTAAACTAACAAAGATAAAGAAAGATAAGGAAGGCCACTACATATTTGTCAAGGGAAACACCCAACATGAAGAGATTTCGATAATTAACATTTATGCACCCTACCAGAATGCTCCTCAATTCATAAAGCAGACCCTAACAGATACGAACAACTTGATATCCTCCTGAACTACAATAATTGGAGATTTTAACACCCCTTTGACAGTTTTGGATAGATCCTCCAAGAAGAAACTAAACAAAGAAATATTAGACTTAAACCTGACTCTAGAACAAATGGACTTTACAGACCTCTACAGAACATTTCACCCTAATAAACTGAATATATATTCTTCTCATCAGCCCATGGGGCATCCTCCAAAATAGATCATATCCTATTTGGTGAAAGGATTAAAGAGGAGAATTTGCTGAAGTTAGACTTTCCTTAAATAAGTCTAACCTCAACAAATTTAAAAGTATAGAAATTATTCCTTGTATCTTCTCGGACCAACATGGAATAAAAGTTGAACTCAGCAGCAACAGGAATCTTCATACTCAAACAAAGTGATGGAAACTAAATAATCTTAGGCTGAATGATAGCTGGGTCAAAGATGAGATTAAGAAGGAAATCACCAAATTTTTGGAACAAAATGATAATGAAGACACAAATTATCAAAACCTGTGGGATACTGGAAAGGCAGTCCTAAGAGGGAAATTTATAGCATTGGAAGACTTCATCAAGAAAACAGAAACAGAGGAAACGACTTACTGGATCATCTCAAGCAACTGGAAAACAAAGAACATTTCAACCCCAAACCCAGCAGAAGAAAAGAAATAACCAAAATTAGGGCAGAATTAAATGAAAATGAAAACAAAAGAATCATTCAAAATATCAATGAAACAAAAAGTTGGTTTTTTGAAAATATTAACAAAATTGATAAACCTTTGGCCAACCTAACCAGAAATGGAAAAGTAAAATCTTTAATATCGTCTATCAGAAACGATAAAGGAGGAATAGCAACAGACACTTCAGAAATTCAAAAAATCCTCAATGATTACTACAAAAATCTCTATTCCTGGAAACATGAAAATCTAAAAGAAACAGACCAATACCTGGAAGCACGCCACCTTCCTCGACTCAACCACAAAGAATTATAAATCTTGAATAGACTATATCAATCACTGAAATTGTATCAACAATACAAAATCTCCCCTCAAAAGGAAAAGTCCAGGACCAGATGGCTTCACATCCGAATTTTATCAAACCTTTCAAGAGGAACTAATACCTATATTACACAATGTTTTCCAATGCATAGAAAAAGAAGGAATACTTCCCAACACATCCTGTGAAGCAAATATCATATCACCCTGATACCCAAACCAGGAAAGTATCCAACAAAGAAATAAAATTACAGACCAATATCATTAATGAATATCGATGAAAAAATATTCAATAAGTTCTTAGCAAACAGAATTCAACAACACATCAAAAAAAAAATTATACACCATGATCAAGTTGGTTTTATTCCAGGGTTACAGGGTTGGTTCAACATACACAAATCTATAAATATAACACATCATATAATAAAATAAAAAACAAAGACCATATGATTCTCTCAGTTGATGCAGAAAAAGCCTTTGATAATATCCAGCATCCTTTCATGATCAGAAACTGAAGAAAATAGGCATAGAAGGGACATTTCTTAAACTGATAGAGGCCATCTACAGCAAACCCACAGCCAATATCATATTGAATGGTGTAAAATTGAAAACATTCCCACTCAGATCAGGAAAGATACAAGGATGCCCACTGTCTCCACTGCTATTCAGACTCATAAATAGCTCTGGGCCTAAATCGTAGCTCTGCCACTTACTTGCACATATCATAAAACTTCAGTACCTCAACTGCAAAACAGCTCCTTCAAAGGCTGCTGGGAAAATTACATGCAATTGCACCCATGAAGAGGCTTAGCAGAGTGCCCAGCATCTGCTGTGCCCAATGTGCAGTGATTGGTATCACTTCGGCCAGCCTCATAGCCTATATTCTTAGCCAAAATACAATGCCACCTGGATGTAATTGTGAACACTATGTCCCTGATGGGCTTTCACAATGACAAGGCTTTATTGGCCTATCTCTATCATGGCATGGTGCATTCCATTCATCACTGAGCCCAGTTGTCACTGGAGAAGCCTTGTCCTGTCATGCTGTAGTGGACATCTCATGCTTTCCTGCACCCCTCTCCCTCTTTGGATGAAACCACCATGATTATCCTTTTGGAAACTACCCCGTGCCCTCAGTCCCTGTGGTTTGAGTGGGTCTGTGATGCCCCAAAAGAAGTCTAGCAGGAATGCTGAAGACAGAACAAGATACACAAGGATATTCATCAACTTGACCCAAAAGCCTCCTCTTCAGCAGGTGGAGAGACCCAGGAATCAAGCCCATTTCTCAGCCAAGACTTTCCGCTACATCAGTCAGTGTTTTAAGTGCCCATCTTGATGTTGGCATGGGCTGGAAGCAGCCCCTTATTTCTGGTTCATGCAAAGTTGGACTCTCAGAGTCTCTGTGGTCATGGTGCAAACACTACTCCTTCTATGTCTTTCCTCACTTCCACCTCAGGTACTCACATTCACATTCCCATCACATTTCCAGTCTAAAATAGACACAGAGGTTTCTGGGGCCGGAATTAGCACTGCAAGGTGGTAATCACACTCCAAGGTGTGAATAGAAAGATGTCCTTAAAGAAGGGATAAGAAAAATCTGTTTGAATGTGCTAATAAGTAGGTGGGGAGCTGGGAAGATTAGAACGAGATCTCTGGGGACTACCAGAATAATAGCTGTGTTCCAAAGGTACCAGACTCTGAGGCAATTGCACAACTTTTGATTGTAAAGCAGTGACACCAATGGACAGAGGAGAATTGGCAACATCTTCTGGAAAGACAGGGGAGCTTATCCTATCCTAGGTCTCATTATTTTATCTATGATAGAATCTAAAGGAAAGAAATTGTTCAGCAACAACAAAGGAATGACCAACAAAGACTTCATTCTGCCTAGGTCTAACTTGAACAATCTTCCATATGACAAAGAAGGGAGCCTCTGAGCCTTGTTGAAAGTGTGGTAAGCTTGTGATGGATGTGTTGTTTTTCTGTTCAGAATATTATCTCCTTTCTTTTGACAAAGGCACCCTAGTTTTCATTTGCAGAACCACCTTCCCTCCTCGCTCCATCAACCAATAAGTCTATGAGGTTTGGAGGGACTGCTCCCATTCTCTTACTCCATGGACAAACAAGCAACCAAATAAGGTCAACCAGGGTGCTTCATGTCCTTGGCTATGGGATGATTGGTTCAGAGATTGAGCAGGTGGCTCAAGCTGAACCAATCAGAGCCAACAAGTGTTATTTCTAGCTCCTTAGCTGGAACTACTGGGCAAGAGGGTCTCCCTTTGTGTTAGCTGAGCAAACTAGCTAAATGTGAGCGTGGAGTCAGGGAGGGGCCAGTTTGCTAATACTCAGTTAGAGCCTGCATGAAAATGAAACCATCGAAAATAGTAACTCAGGGGGCAGAAACAAGATGGCTGACCGAAGCCAGCTTTCCACAGAGGCTCCCATCCAGAAGGAGAGTTAAAGGACAGAAATTTAGCAAGTAACCTGGTTAATCCACCAGGTTTACTACACCAAGAGAGAAGGTTGAAGAACGCACATCAACGCCGCTGAGGCCAGCTGCGAGCCCAAGGATACAAACAAAAGGTACAAAATCCATCACCAAGAGAACAGGAGTGCCCTCCCCCATGAGAATGGCTCAGAGTGACCCACAAACAAATGAGCAGAGTTCAAAGTTCCTCCCACTACACTCCATGGAAGAGACACTCTAAAAACTGGACCTACCTCCCCTGCTAGGGTGCCATGGCATTCTCCTGCCAGGCATAAAACTATATAAAACTGTATATATTCTCTACCTGCAATTCTGAGCTCCCAGTACTCCCCTCCACTCTCACTCTGAGGTCTGGAGACCTGTCCCCCAGGAGTCCAGATTCTTGGGTGATTTCTCGAGGGGTATGGACAGGGCCTGGACTGCAGCTGGTCAGTGCTGATTCTGCAGCATGGGAGGGAGGAGAGGACGATCGGCTGAGAGGGAACCACACCAGAGCGTGGTGCCCTGAGGCGCAGAGCAGCAACCGTTTTTGACAACAATAGGGCTCACTCCCAGATATTCCAAAGTCACACACCCTGTCTCTCTGGGCAACTAGAGGAGGCTGGGCATCTTCTCACATGGCAACCACTGCAGAACAGATCTGGGACAGAAACGCAGGCCCCCTGAGTAAAGGGTTTGCCTGAGGCGGTACCGGCCTGGGTGGAGTGCAGGGACTAGAAAATGCACACGCAGAGCCGGGAGATTCCCAGGATGGGGCTGATCCAGAGGACCACTTTACTGAGCCTAAGATGCACCCAGCCCTCAGGGGATCGTCAGCCTATACACAAAGGAAGGCAGGAGGCAAGAACTGACAGCTAACCGTGTTGTGAATACAAACCTGCAAGAGCAAAGACAGGGCTGAGGCGCAGGTTCTGGGAACTGAAAACAGCTTCTCTTCTGCAGGGGAATTTAGCAGGGACAGGAACAAATTCCTGCAAAGTTGTTCTGTTCTGTCAGTAACATCAATCAGGGGCGGGGCTGAACTTAGTGAACACCCGCCAGCCTCCATCAAGCGCCCGAGGTTGTCAGGCCTCACCTACCCCTGCTGGATAGAGGCAGAGAGCAGCAGCCTGGCTGAGCAGACATAGATTTCATTGTGATTCAGGCAGGTGCAACCCCCTGGAGTATCTGCTCATTGGAGGCAACTGTGTCACAGCCCTACGGGGTTATCAGTGACTGGATGTGACAGAGGTGCAAGGTGGGGAAGGAGGCATCAACCTTCCTTCTATTTGCTGAGTGGATCCTCCTGACTTCATGGAGCACCAGAGCAAGTCATATTTCAGTTGTCAGCAGACCCCTGTGATCTAGTTGCCAAAGACCTTTTAAACTCTCCCACCTGAGACAGGTGCTGACTGAAACAATTGATTTGGACCTTTTGAACTGAGCCAATCACCCGAGGACTATCCAAGTGGTGCCCTGGGTGTGTGGTTGTAGGAAGGTTTGATTTTTCTTTTCCAATTGTTATCTGTGGGGGGTGGGGTGACTTAATTGCTGGTATTTCTCCACAGCTGAGACTTCAACCCAGATTAACTGTTTCACTAGGGTCGGACAGAGACCAGCTGAAAACAAGACAGAGCCACTTAGCCCCACTACACCAAACCCAGTTTCTCAGGCCGTAGCACTGTATGGGTCCTTGACAAAGGACCTATAGAAGACTGAAACTGGACCCACACCTTTCACCATTAACTAAGATAGACTCTCACTGGATTAAAGATTTAAACTTAAGACATGAAACTATAAAAATACTAGAAGAGAGTGTAGGGAAAACCCTTGAAGAAATCAGTCTGGGCAAGTATTTTATGAGGAGGACTCCCCCCTCCCCCAGGCAGTTGAAGTAGCTTCAAAAATACACTACTGGGACCTGATCAAACGAAAAAGCTTCTGCACAGCTAAGAACACAGTAAGTAAAGCAAGCAAACAGCCCTCAGAATGGGAGAAGATATTTTCAGGTTATGTCTCCGACAAAAGTTTAATAACCAGAATCCACAGAGAACTCAAACATATAAGGAAGAAAAGAACAAGTGATCCCATCGCAGGCTGGGCAAGGGACTTGAAGAGAAACTTCTCTGAAGAAGACAGGCGCATGGCCTACATTTCTCATCAGAGAAATGCAAATCAAACCTACTTTGAGATATCATCTAACTCCAGTAAGATTAGTCCATATCACAAAATCCAAGACCAGAGATGTTGGCATGGATGTGTAGAAAAGGGAACACTTCTACACTGCTGGTGGGAATGCAAAGTAATACATTCCTTTTGGAAAGATGTTTGGAGAACACTTAGAGATCTAAAAATAGATCTGCCATTCAATCCTATAATTCCTCTACTAAGTATATACCCAGAAGACCAAAAATCACATTATAACAAAGATATTTGTACCAGAATGTTTATTGCAGCCCAATTCATAATTGCTAAGTCATGGGAAAAGCCCAAGTGCCCATTGATCCACGAATGGATTAATAAATTGTGGTGTATGTATACCATGAAATATTATGGAGCCTTAAAGAAAGATGGAGACTTTACCTCTTTCATGTTTACATGGATGGAGCTGGAACATATTCTTCTTAGTAAAGTATCTCAGGAATGGAAGAAAAAGTATCCAATGTACTCAGCCCTACTATGAAACTAATGTATGGCTTTCACATGAAAGCTACAACCCAGTTATAACCTAAGAATAGGGGGAAGGGGGAAAGGGAAGGGAGGGAGGGGGGAGGAGGGCAGAGGAAGGGTGATTGGTGGGATTACACCTGTGGTGCATCTTACAAGGGTACATGTGAAACTTAGTAAATGTATAATGTAAATGTCTTAACACAATAACTAAGAAAATGCCAGGAAGGCTATGTTAACCAGTGTGATGAAAATGTGTTAAACGGTCTATAAAAACCAGTGTTTGGTGCCCCATGATCGCATTAATGTACACAGCTATGATTTAATTAAAAAAAAAAGAAAGAAAGAAAATGTGCCAAACGGTCTATAAAACCAGTGTATGGTGCCCCATGATCACATTAATGTACACAGCTATGATTTAATAAAAAAATAAAATAAAATAGTAACTCAGTAAATAAAACTTTGAAGATGCTGTTAGCAACAAAAAAAAAAAGAAGAAGAAAGAAAGAAAGAAAATGAAACCATCCTGGACAGTTCAACAGAGCCAAGAGACAGAGATAAGCCTCAATGACATTGTCTGAACCCCTGAATACAGCCATGTCCAGAGCTAAACTGTATCCTTGACCTTTTCGATCTACAAAAGAATAAATTCACTTTTTTCTGTCACTTAAATCAGCAGACCAAGAATGCTGCCGGATGTAAATACCTGCCAGGAAGGTATTTATACCAGGAAGTTAGAAAGAGGTATTTTAAGCATCTTTTCTTTTCTTTCCTTTTTCTTTCCTATTCTTTTTTTATTGCGGCACTGAAAATTCAATATGCTACATTTTTTCTCTTCTCTTTTGGCATTCCCTAAGCAAAAGAAAAATGGACTAAGCAACAGCAGTCCTTGACTGTTTGTCCATAGGAAAGTCTATATTATCTTAATAGTTCGTTGAGTTTTATGATAAATGCATCAAAATCCCAACAGAGACATAGGAAAAAGCCCAAAACAAGTTATGCAATCTTGGGCAGAGAGAAGGAAACACACACACACCCTGGTCAACCCAACACCACTCAGCAGCATGATAAGCCAGAACATTCCTGGAGCCCAGAAATTTGAGGTTGCTGTGAGCTATGAGGCCATGGCACTGTGAGGGCCTCAGAAATTTGAGGTTGCTGTGAGCTATGAGGGCCACCATGAGACTTTGTCTCAAAAAAAAAAAAAAATGCATTCATCAAATATACTTATCAAGCATCACAACGTAGCCTGACCTACCTTAACACCTACCCAGAACACCTACATTAGCCTACAGTTGGGCAAAATCAAAGCCTATTTTATAATAAACTATTGAATATCTCATGTAATTTATTGAATACTGAAAGCGAAAAACAGAATGGTTGTACACAGTTACTTGAAGCATGGTTTCTACCGAATGTGTGTCACTTCTGTACCATCATAAAGTTGAAAAATCATAAGTCAGACCGTCATTAGTTGGTATCCATGCATACCCAAAACTGGGTAGCTTTAAACAAGAGAAATTTATTGTCTCACAGTTCTGAAGTTTAGAAGTTCGAAATCAAGGTGTCAGCAGCTTTATGCTCTCTCTACAGCTCTAGGGAAGACAACTTCATGGCCTCATCTAGCTTCTATTGCTTGCTGGTGATCCGTGATGTTCCTTGGGCTATAGCTACATCACTCCAGCTGTCCCCATCTTCTCCTGTCATCATCGTCCCTCTGTGCCTCTGTGTCCAAATTTCCCCTTAGTATAAGGATGTCAGCCATATTGGATTAGGGCCCACCCTGATCACCTCTACAAAGACCCTGCTTCCAAATAAGTTTAAGCTCTGGGGCAGGAGGGTCTAAGACTTCAACATATCTTTTGGGGTGAAAGTGGCTGTGCAATTCAATCCATAACAAAGAGCTTCCCTGACAAAACCTGCCTACTTCCAGATGGGCTCTCCAGTGTGGTCAGGCCTATCTCTATTACCATCTGCAGAGCTTCAAGACATCATGGAGATGCCCCAGGGCACATGCTCAGATAGTGCCTGCCTAGACACCCCAGTTGTCAATCTTCATCATCTAAATAGACTCCAGTTGGGGTATTTGTCTAATTTGCTCATGTCAGACATAGTGAGATTGTTGTGTTAAACTGCTCCGTACATCTAGGAGCCTTCTGGTAAAGTGTCCACTATTCTCAACATATGCTAAATATTATAAATCACCATAATCTCAAAATTAGGAACTAGAAAGAAACTATCCAAAGCTGTAATAGATGTGAAATCTGAAAGCTGTAATAGATGTGAAATCTGATTAAACTACTTCCTTGGATGAGTAGGGTATCTCCCAGTCACTCGACACAGACAGGAGGGGATTAAGATGATGGGAAGAATGACAAAATTGGCTGGACTTGTTAAACACTATTCATTTTTTTTTTAATTTTAGATTAATATGAGGGTGTACTTGATTGGGTTACACTGTTTGCATTTGTAAGGCAAAGTCCGAGCTGTAGTTATTGTTTTCTTCGCCCAAGAAGTGTGCCATTTACCCATGCATTGTTCTCTTTGGGTGAGAAAAACCCTATTCACGTCCCTGAAACTCCCTTGTATTTGTGGAGAACATCCGTTGTCTTGTTCCCATGGTGTAGGAAGTATCATGACATTAGTAAACTTCAAAGGTTTTGTGATTCACTCTGGTCTCTGACTTTTCTGTGTTTAACTGAGGAGTCCAAAGGCACACAGTCACTGCATTTTGTCACAATCAAAGTAAATTGATTTCTCTCCCCATTCCAGCCGCTCCTCCAATTCCTAAGTCAATGGGTCTCTTCCTGCCACTTCTGTGGCACCTCTTACTGTTTTTATCCAACTGGGATAGAGGCTGACAAAACCCTGACAGCTGCAAGTCTGAGAGACAGGCAAGAGAGAGCCACAAGCCGGTCCAGCTGGGTGGAAAGTCTGGAACCCGGACAGATTATTCAGATGATTCTAAATTGAGAATCATTGTCAAGAGCCTATGGTTGCCATCTCCTGTTTTATTCTGTACAACTTACTCATCTGTTAGAATAACACAAATTATTTTTTACTAAAAAGAGTTGTAGCTCTAGTTCAAAACCCATTATTTTTCTTAATTATTCCTCTTCCTTCTGGTTCTTTCCTCCAGCCTATATAGTCTAGGCATTGTGTCTGGAAGGAACACAGCAAAATACATTGGATTTTCCAACAAATTGCCATCTTATAAAAACACTGCCGCACCAGAGCGTTATGTCAGGAGACCAGACCTGTGATTCTCAGTACCCACTTTGTATTCTGCATTTCAAGCAAAGAAAGTTACCACCTGGCTCAATGGCTAAGAAAGAGTCTTTGAAACTTAGTTAAGGAGAAGCGTGCTCAGCTCCCATGCCTACATCTCTAGGAGCCCAGCTGTGGCCTCCTCTCTCTAACCCAAAGTGGGTTTCCCTTAATCATTTTGTGGGTCTACACTGAGAACTTCCCAAACATAAAGAACATTGTTAGGTACAATTTACTTCCTGCTGTATTGTTGGCTACAATTTCTTCTTTGCTTCAAACACCATTTACAAAACACTTGTTATGTGTCCAGCATGATGAGGGCCACAACAATGGAAAAATATTAGTCCCTTCCCTGCAGGGACTGAGAGAGAGATGGATATAAACAAATATAAGGCAGATTTTACAAAATACTATGCACGGGGCATGTAGTGGACACACAGGGCTGCCTGCATGTACCCTCTGTGTCCTCACCCCCAGCTCCCAGGTGTGCTGGCTGCCACCCCTCACAGCTGCCTGCCTTGGTTGAGGGGATCTCCCTCACTTAAAGCTTTGCCCTTTCCCCAGGGGCAGCCTTATCCAATGCCTGGCTGATGTGGGGTTATAAGAGCCTTGCTTCAAGCAAGGCCATCTCTGCAGGGCCGTGGAGTCCCCCCAGGTCACCAGGTCAGCTGATGTCCCCTTGGCAATCCCTTCTCAGTGCAGCATCTGTTTCGGCCTCTTCTTGCTTCTCGGGCTCCCTCCTGGGTGCTGTACCTAAGGTGCTGCCAGTACACTTCCTACTTGCAAATCTCTGCCTCTGAGTCTTTGTCCAGAGCCTGACCTATGTCAGGGGACAAAAGGCAAAAGGACTTATTTGGACTGAAAGATTTACAATGGCTTATAAATATTTATTTAATTACTATTTATTGAGTATCTCCTCTGGCCTGGTGCTCGGTAGACACTGGGGACACAGCAGCTAACAAGACAGACCTGGCCGCTACTTTCATACACAAGTGGGGGGGAAAGTATTTTCAGTGATATGTGTTATAAAGAAAAGAAAATGATGTTAGCTAATAATATGATAGAAAATGACAGGCCAGGGGTCCTTCCTTGAGAGTGAGTGATCTTTCCCCAAAATGCCAAAGTGGTCGGCCACATGTGGATCTACATGAAGAGTCTGGGTGGAAGAAAACAGCACGTGCGAAAGTCCTGAGATGGGAACGAACTGGGTGTGTTTAGGATGCAAAGGGAGACCCCTGGGGACAAAACGAGAGTCAACCTGGGAGAATGGCAGGCAGGACTCTAGTAGGTGAGGCCTTGAAGATAAGGGGTTGGAATTGTATTCTAAAATGATGCTTTGTGTATATGATGGAAAGGAATCGGAGGGTCCTAAGCTGTAGGCTGATATTTCTGCCTTTTAGAAAAGTGGTCCCGAATGTTAGGTGGAGAAGGGGTGGAAGCAAAGAGGCCTGTTAGGAAGTTTCATCATAGCACAGTTGAGAGTGATGATGATATGAGCTAAGGAGGTAGCAGAGCAAATAGAATCAAAAGAATCCTGAGTCTGTACTGAAGACAGAGGCAGCAACGCATGCTGATGTATTAGATACGGGTAAGAAAAACGCTGGAAGGCCACTGCAAGGTCAGTGGTACCACTTATTGAGAAGGGGAAAGGGAAGAGGCAGGCCATTTATTAGACAAAAAGATTCCAGGAGGAGGTAATAACAAAGCCATTGAGATAGGAAACTTCAGCACACATTGGAAAATCTGCTATTAATCTAATGTGGTTGGAGTGTAAGGAGTGTGGGGGTGGGAAGAAGTCATTCAACAGTACAAGAAACACAGCGACAATCGGTTTTGAGAGAGGAAGATAATTGAGTCTGCATTGGGTATATTAAGTTGGAGGTGACAGAGTGGTGTCTTGTTGTAAAGTGCTGTTGGCAATTAAAAGCACTTATCCGGAGTTCCAGACAGAACTAAAGGCTCCCGACAGCTTGGTGGGGCTTGAAGTTAGGAGCACGGTAGCAGAGGTCCTGGAGTGATAAGGGTGGGCTGAGAGCAGACTCCTGGAAAACAGTGTTTGAGGGCACGGGAGGAAAGAGATACAAAAACATCCTTCTGGGTCCAGGAAAATCAGCCCAGCTCAGGGTGGTGAAAGCCAGAAGAGGATAGAAAGACTTCCGCAGAAGTCAAATCTTCCTTGTTAAGAAAAGCCACCCTCTCTCCTTCTTTGCTTCTTGACGTCTTTCAGAGAGACATGGCCTTCAGGCTCCGTTCACTTTTGCAGCAAGAGCTTCATGTACCTACAGAGTCAAAGGGCCAGTGGCCAGAAAGCACACCCAGCACACCAGAGCCTCCCGCCTGGAGCCTGTGGCTTCTGTTTCTGCTTCTTTCTTCTCATCATTGCTCACAGCAGCCAGGCTATGGCTTGGTAATGTCGCCATTTGGAGCTAGAGTTAGCGGAAAAGCACTTGAAGGCGGTAATTCTCACACTTGGTGCGCATACAAATCTATGGAGAGCTTGTTAAACTGAGACCCTAACTTCTCAGATTCTGATTCAAAGGGTGGAGCCTGTGAATCTGAATTTCTAACAAGCTGCTGGTGCTGCTGCTGCAAGATTGCCACAGAGCCCACTTTGATGTGCACTATCTTAAACCATCCTGGATGGAGAAGCTGACTTCCTGTCGGCAGAGCTCTGGGGCCCAATTATTAGTCTCATTTATTCTCAGAGAGATTAAGTAATTTGCCAAAGGTCACACAGCCTTGGCAGCCCTGAGGTTCCACAGGCTGTCCTCCCTGAAAGCCTGCGATATTAACCAGTGTTTACATCAGCTGCATAAGCCGTGGGACTTGCCAAGAACTCAGCCGCCTGAGAACTCTGCCAGCCCCGCTGAGTGGCCCTGAGGCCATGTGTTCACTGCAACAAGGATTCTCAGCCATTTCCTTTCATTGACACACACCTGAAGGAATGCACAATATTCCTGCAATGACACAACAAAATTCCTACTTTGCCCAGGGGTAAGTTGTGAAAGGAACTTGAAGCAACTATAACCACAACTCACAAGCAATACAATAATTCCCAACTATCACAGTTAAGAAAACAATATAACAGGAACAATCAATCGCTATGAACTATCACCAAGACGAGATGGTCTGCAGGTATGTGTGATTTTTAGCGCACTAACTGTGATGTAAGGGAAGATGTGGAAAGTAAATTGCTTGAAGACCTCATCGCTCCCCATCTGGTTGACATCTGTGTTTCTGCCTAGCTGGTATCCACGCCAACTCCAATTTTGCATGAGAAATAATTTCTCTCTCTTTCCAGTGTGGTTTGGGTACAGCTAACGCCAGTTCTAGTGCTAGAGGCAAGAATTTGACCTCATGATCAAAACATGAGATGCCCCTAAAATGCTGCTTCAAGATTGGGCACCTGACCCCATCAGAGCCTGTCAGACTCAATGTGGGGACTTTCGTCAGAACTGCTGAGAAACAAGAACGTCTCTTATCTCTTGCTCTTACCGCTGGGAGGATGTGAGCCCAGAGCTGCTGAGCAGCACAGGGAGACTCTCAAAAATGGGACACTCAAAAAGGGGATGCTGTTAATAATTATTCTGGACAACAGATCAAAATTAGGACTGTCTCAGGTAAACTGGAGTGATGGGTTGTTCTACCCAACAGAAGAGCTGGAGCAAGGAAAGCAGAGCTCAGAAACAAACTTTATTCACAATAACCAAAAGGTGAAAGCAACCCAAGTATCCATCAGCAGGTGGGTGGACAGACAAGATGTGGTATGTACACACAGTGGAATATTATTCAGCCTCAACAAGGAAGGAGACTCTGACACAGGCTACGACACGGGTGACCCTTGAGGACAATGTGCTAAGTGGAAGGAGCCAGTCACAAAAGGACAAATATTGTACAATTCCACTTATGCGTGGTACCTATAGTAGTCAAATGCATTGAGACAGAGAGGAGAATGGTGATTGCTGGGACAGGAGAAAGGGGAAAGGGGGAGTTGTTGTTTAGTGAATGTAGACTTTTAGTTTGTAAAGATGATCTCCAGTCCCCACCCCCCAGGCCGCTGACCTGACCCAGTGACCCGGTGACCCAGTACTGGTCCATGGCCTGTTAGGATCCAGGCCACATGGCACGAGGTGAGCAGTGAGCGAGTGAGCCAGCAAAACTTCATGGCTCACTCTCTCCCACCACTCCACAGATGGGACCATCTAGTTCCAGGAAAACCAACTCAGAGTTCCCGCTGATTCTGCATATGGTGAGTTGGGTAATTATTCTATTCTATACTACAATGTAATAATAACAGAAATAAAGTGCACAGTAGATGTAACGTGATTGAATCATCCCGAAACTATCCTCTTGTTTTCCCAGTCCATGGAAAACTTGGCTTCCGTGAAACTGTGCCTGGTGCCAAACAGATTGGGGACCATTGCTCTAGGTGGGTGGAGATGATGCTTGCACAATAATGTAAATATACTTGATACCACTGAACTGTGGGCTTAAAAATGGTTTAAAAAAAATTTTTTTTTGAAAGAGGCTCATTTTGTCACCCTTCGTAGAGTGCCATAGCGTGACAGTTCATGGCAACCTCAAACTTAAGTGATTCTCTTGCTTCCGTCTCCCTGAGTAGCTGGGATTACAGGCATCCACCATAATGCCTGGCTATTTTTAGAGACCAGGTCTTGCTCTTGCTTAAACTGGTCTGGAACTCCTGAGCTCAAGCAATCCACCTGCCTTGGCCTCCCAGAGTGCTAGGCATTACAGTCGTGAGCCACCGCACCTGGCTGAAATGGTTAAAATGTTAAATGTTGTTATGTGTATTTCACTATGATCAAAATTTTAAAAGATCATAAAGAGACATTTTTGCTAATAATTTTTATAAGAAATAGAGAGACACTAATCCTACTATACTTTTATATAAACAAACTGTTTATTTTGGAATAATTTTAGAGTTACAGAAAAGTTGTACAGATAGCACACAGAGGTCCCTTACATCCCCCACCCAGGCTCCACTGTTACTAGCTCTGACTTTACCACAGCACATTTGGTGTGACTACACACCAGCATTGGTACATTAGTACTAATTAAACTCCATCCTTTCTTCAGATTTCACTAGCTTTTCTGCCAGTGATATTTTCAGTTCCCAGATGCTATCCAAGATAGCACATTACAGTCAGCTATCATATCTCCTTAGGATCCTCTAGTCTGTGACAGTTTCTCAATCTCTCCTTGTGTTTTAAGGCATTGAGAGTTTTACAGGATACTGGTCAGGTAGTAAGTGGACTATCCTTCACTTCGGATTTGTCTGATTTTATTCTCATGGTTAGACTGAAGTTACTTGGGGAAGAACACCACAGAAGTGAAATGCCCTCCTCGTCACATTATAATGGGGGTACCTGTTATCAAAATGACTTATCACTGGTGATGGTAACCTCCATCACCTGGCCAACATAACGTTTGCCAGGTTACTCAATTATAAAGGTCCTTTGTTTCCCCCACCTGCTTTCCATGCTCTGTTCTTTGGAAGCAGGTCCCTAGATCCAGACCACACTCAAGGGAGCAGGGTAATTAAGCTCCACATTTTGGTTAATGATAGTTTGGAGTCCCTGGAGCCACTTATATCTGAAAACGAACACTTCCAGCCTTCTCAACGATATGAGTTGATACGTTCTTTCACTGCTCAAACCAATGTGAGTTGAGTTTCTGTCACTTGCAAATGAAGAGCTCTTAACACTTATCTCTTTCCAACTCATCCTCCCTGCAGAAGCCAGCATGACTTTTTAAGCGTATGTATGATAAGTTCCCAGAACTACCACTGGGTCATAGCCTATTTGTACAGTTTGCATGATGAATGTCCCTTGAGCTCTTGAACTGATATAACCCTGAGGCTTCAACCCCATCTGCCTCTCTGGGATAATATATTCTGTTGACCCAATGCTGGTAGAAGAGAAGTTTATTTAGACTTGTTGTTTTACCACACTTAAAGAACTTAAGCACCCAGAAGAATTTATAGACATAGTCCCTATCACGGGAGAAAGAAGGGCAGTTTGTTAATCTCAGTGACCCAAATTTGAGGTTAATGATCTTGCTGGGGCTGTTAAGCTCATCTTGCAAGTCTGTGCATTTCACAGTCATGAGGCCTGTAATACTGGAATATCCATTTCCTTGATTCATCCATCCATTTATTCATTCAACAAATACTCGTTGAGTTTCTGTCATGTGTCAGGTTCTATGCCAGGCTCGAGGAATGCGATGGTGAACGTGACAAAGTCCCTACTCTTGTGGACCTTATTTCCAGTGGGGAAACAGACTATAAAGATGTAAACAAGGAAATAAACTGAGTAGTTCCAGGTAGTAAATGCTGTAGGGGAAACAACGAGGAGAACTGACAAGAATGTAAGTGATGGGAGAGGGGAGTAGAGAGTGTTACATGGGGTTTCAAGGGAAGATACCTCTAAAAAGCAAAAAGAGAAAAGAAACAACAAATCATGAGAAGCCCTCAGGGGAAGATCTTCCTAAGCAGAGGGAGCAGCAGTGCAAAAGCCAGACGGCAAGAAGGGCTTGGTGTATGCTCAAGACACAAGCAAGAAGCCGGTGTGGCTGCAGTCTAGTGAGTGGGAGAAACGCAGCGAGAGATTACATTGAAGAAGTTGGCAAGGGTCATATCATGTCAGACCTTTGTAGCCATGGAAACGAGTAGCAGCAAGAAAGGAGTGACATGATGCAATTTATGTTTTTTAAAGACCACTCCGGCTGCTCAGTAGAAAATGGATCGTAAGGTGTCAGAATGGAAACCAACGTCAGCTAGCCATCACTGCAAAAGAAGAAGGTGGCTGTAGACTTAAGAAAGGGGCAGATTTTAGATTCATTTTGGATGATAGGACTTTCTGGTAAATTAGAAATGAGGAAAGAATTAAAATGAACTCAGGTTTTGGCCTCCAAAATGACACCATTACCTGCACTGAATGGGTGGTGGGCGGAGGCAGGGGGTGTAGAGCTCCATTTTGGACATACTAGATTTGTGACATCTGTTGGTGAATGATGAAGCAAAGGGCACACAGGCAGAGAAGTGGAGGTCAGGGAGGGGAGGCTAGCGAGGCTTGAGAAGAGACATATAAAGGAATAGTTTCAGAGAGTAAGGAAGCAAACTTAACCAGGAAACAGCCTCCAGAGTGGGAGAAGATTTTTCCATGTTGTGAATCTGACAAAGGCCTGATAACTAGAATCTACAGAGAACTCAAATTAAACAATAAGAAAAGTGCAAACAACCCTCTCTATAAGTGGGCAAGAGATTTAAACAGAAACTTCTCCGAGGAGGACAGATGAATGGCCAACAAACACATGAAAAAATGCTCATTGTCTCTAATCATCACAGAAATGAAAATCAAAACCACTCTAAGATAGCACCTAACCCCAGCAAGAATATCCCACATCATAAAGTCCCCAAACGCCAGATGCTGGCATGGACATGGAGGGAAGGGAACACTTCTACATTGCTGGTGGGATTGCAAACTAATACAGCCTTTTTGGAGAGAAGTATGAAGAATCCTTAAAGATCTAAACGTAGACCTTCCATTTGACCCTGCAATCCCATTATTAGGTATCTACCCAGAAGAACAAAAATCATTTTACCACAAAGACATTTGCACTAGAATGTTTATTGTAGCCCAATTCATATTTGCCAAGTCATGGAAGCTACCCAAGTGCCCATCAACCCATGAATGGATCAACCAACTGTGGTATATGTATCCCATGAAATATTATTCAGCCATTAAAAAAGATGGAGGCTTTACATCTTTTCCATTTACCTGGATGGAGTTGAATACATTCTTCTTAGTCAAGTATCACAAGAACAGAAAAATAAATATCCAATGTACTCCATATTAATGTGAAATCAATATATAAACAATTACACGTTCATAAGAACAATGACACAATAGAATAGCCCAGTTCAGGGATAGAGGGAAGTGGGAGGGGGAGGACTATGGCAGAAAGAGGGAGGGCAGGAGGTGGGATCCCACCTAATGTGCACATTGTGAGGGTGTATAACACACCCACTGGGTGAGGGGCTCTTCTACAAATGGAACTTTACCCTGGAAGTGAGAATAATGTAACCTAAAAATTGTTCATTTGAATAATGTTTAAAGAAAAAAAAAATTTAGCCAGGAAATGTGATAAATTTTCTAGGGAGCATTATATGTCCATTTGGAATTTGTGGTCATAAAATTAAGGTGGGGAAGGAAGCCCAGATGTGTGATTTTCTCCTGTAATATTCAATTGTATGAATACAGACCAATCATTTGGTCCAACCAGTAATAAGATTTTTTTCAAGGTGAAAAAATAGAGTGGAGAACATTTGGAATAGTGAAATAATAATAATGAAATATGCAGTCTATATTAGAGAAGAAAGAAAAAAAAGACATTGAAGAGGCTGGAAGAAATTAATTAGGTCAACAACTAGAGATGCTCTGTCCAGTGGGGTAACTACTGGCTTCACTAAGCACCTGAGATATGGCTGGTTTTGGATTGAGACGTGCTGTAAGTGGAAAGTACACATGGATTTCAGACTTCAAAAGCAGGATGTAAAATATCTCATGAATAATCTTTATATTGATTACTCGTGTATGTTGACATGGCAGTATTTTCAATCTATTGGGCTAAATAAAATATATTATAAAAATTAATTTTACCTGTTTATTTTACTTTGTTCTTTTTTTTTTTTAGCTGCAGTCTAGTTGCTCAGTCTAGAGTGCCATGGTGTCACAGCTCACAACATCCTCAAACTCCTGTGCTCAAGTGATCCTCCTGCCTCAGCCTCCCAAGTAGCTGGAACTACAGGCGCCTACCACAACACCCAGCTAATTTTTCAAATTTTAGTAGAAATGTGGTTTTGCTCTTGCGCAGGGTGGCCTCGAACTCCTCAGCTCAAGTGATCCTCCCCCCTCCGCCTCCCAGAGTGCTAAGGTTACAGGTGTGAGCCACCAACCCCTGCCTATTTTACATTTCCTAATATGGCTATTAGAAAATTTTAAATGACACATGGGGCTTGCAATAGAAATACAGTAAAACCTCTGCAAGCTGGCCAACCAAGGGACTGTAACAAAATGGTCAACATACAGAATTGGTCAACATAAGGAACTAGGTCAACTATACTGATACGTATGTGTCGTCTGTGTCTGGTCTGTGAAAATTAGGTCAACTTAAGGAGGTGTTCAATGTAGGGAGGTTGAGGTTCTGTTGTATTTCTATTGGACAAGGCTGGACTAAAGGTCTGGCTGAGTTGGGAAAATGTTTGGAGTAAACGTATCAGAGTAGGAGGCATATTGGTCAGACAGTGGGAGACATGAGATCCAGATTTCAGGATTTGCACAGTCACCACCAATGGTACAAGGTCCAGGATATGGCAATGGGAAAGAGTGTCGGAATTGGAGTGCAGGGAAAGTTCACAGGTGAGTGGGAAGGATAAGTGACGGAGAAGTCAAAGGATTGCATGAATCATCTGTGTGAATGTTGAAGTCCCAAAGACAAGAGCAGAAAGCGGGAGGAAGACAGTGACTCAGCAGGCACCAGGGTCCCTAACTACAGAGGGGTGGTACACGACCACTTAGAAGAGCCGCAGCTTCTTCTCACAGTCTGGCAGCCACTGCCCACACTCGGCTGCAGAGCACTTGAGTCGCAGCTGATGTGAATTGTGATGAAACTGAAGACTTCACTCAAAAGGTTCTCGGATTTTTTTAATTAATAGGAAAAGAAATGTTTAAAAAGTCGCAAAGGGGAGCCCTGAGATAGAAAAGCAACTTACACTGGAGAAGGCTGATCAGGAGGCTAGGGGACCACAGGGTTTAAGCTAAGGCAAAAAAATGAGAGAAAATATTTGGAGACAACATTGAGAACATAGGGATGTTTGCTGGTTACAGACTGGGAATTTCAGAGGGTATCGAGGGAATGTTTGGGGAGGGACGTGAAGGGGGACAAAGGGAGTGGGGAGGGGAGATGCAGGGAGCATTGTGGGTCTAAGATTCTGGGTGACCACAGATGCCTTAGCAGACGTGGGCTTCTCAGGTGAGTGATGATATCAGACAGGTCCCATGTCAGGGTGCTGGTCCTGGTCATCCTTCAGAGGGTAATCAACTGAAGCACATTTAGCAGGGTGACTTGGAAGCAGGTGACAATCTCCAGACACCTGCCATCCTCATTGATTCTGAGGGCTATGTTAAAGTTAATAGTAATTAGTCATGATTTTTTAAAAGGATAATTACTGTAATGAGAGGTACCAGGAATAATTAGAACTCACCATGGTGTGGCTATTGTGAAAAGGAGTTAGAAAAGCCTTTTCATTAAACCAGATCAATGAGGAAAGATATTGGAAACAATGAGTGAGAATGTCTATGAATGTGTGTCAGAAAAATGCTGCCCCCAGAGGATTTAAGAATGCTTACCCAGGGAAATTTTCTCACACAGTGATTCACTTCTTCTGGGGTATTGTTTTAATGATGAGTGTAGATTCATTTATGCACTGAAAGGAATCTGAAGGCATCTATACTAGTTAACTAATTCATTGAAGCCACCACTCAGAATTGAGTTAGAAGGAGATGGTTACTGTCGTCATTACATATTTCTGTTATGGTTTTCTTTTTTTTTAATTATTATTATTATTATTATTATTTTGCACTTTTTGGCCAGGGCTGGGTTTGAACCCACCACCTCCAGTATATGGGGCTGGCACCCTACTTCTTTGAGCCACAGACACTGCCCCATATTTCTGTTATGTTAACATTTTTATAAAGAGCATGTATAACTTTTTTTTTTTTAGAGACAGAATCTCATTTTGTTGCCCTTAGTAAAGTGCTGTGGCGTCACAGCTCACAGCAACCTCCAGCTCTTGGGCTTAGGCAATTCTCTTGCCCCAACCTCCCAAGTAGCTGAGAATACAGGCACCCACCACAATGCCCAGCTATTTTGTTGTTGTTGTTGCAGTTTGGCTGGGGCCGGGTTAGAACACACCACCCTTAATATATGGGGCCAGTGCCCTACTCACTGAGCCACAGGTGCCACCCAATACGTATAACTTTTATAAACAAAACATACGTAGATATAAATTTTAAAACTATATATTTTTGGAACAGAAAATATACATATACTGCATATAAGTAAAAATTGAAACTCTCTCTATATATCCTTTTAAAAACTTTTGAGATTTGTGATAAACACGAGATTAGCAAACTGTATCCGTGAAGGCCCAGACAATAAATATGTTAGGCTTTGCAGGCCATAGAGTCTCTGTTGCAAATACTCAATGCTGCTGTTGTAGCATGGAAACATCCATAGATAAATTATTAAATGCATATTATTGTCACAGATATATAATTATTAATATGTGTGTATATACAATTATGTACAATTATATACACTAACACATATATAATTACATATCTTATGAATACGTATAATACATAAATTAATGAGCATACTTATGGTCCAATGAAAGTTTTTTTTTTTTGAGACAGTCTCAAGCTGTCACCCTGGGTAGAGTGCTATGGTGCCACAGCTCACAGCAACCTCAAACTCTTTGGGCTTAAGTGATTCTCTTGCCTCAGCCTCTTGAGTAGCTGGGACTACAGGTGTCTGCCACAACGCCCAGCTATTTTTGTTGTTGTTCTTGCAGTTGTCATTGTTGTTTTAGCCCTGGGCTAGGTTTGAACCTGCCACCCTCGGTGTATGTGGCCAGTGCCCTGCCAACTGAGCTACAGACGCCACCCCAGTGAAAGTATTTTTACAAAAATAGGAAGCAAGCCCAGATTTGGCTCACAGGCCATAGTTTGCCAACTCCTAAAATAATAAACACACAGAATGAAATACAGTAGAACCTCCATAGTCAACCATCTCCCTACATCGACCACCTCCTTAAGTTGACCCAAATTTCACAGACCAGACATGCACCACATATGTGAACCAGTTTGTTGCAGTCCCTCAGGTGATCAACTTAGTAGCCAAATGAAGGGAAATAAAAAGACAAAAGGCACAGGCATTCTGTCATGTATCCTTGGTAACATAGGAGAAAGAGGTCGGTAAAAAGCAAGGCAGAGGCAAGGAAAGAAATATTTCAGACAACTTAGACTGACAGATGCTACCAACATTATCCATAAAACTGACCTTGGACCCAGGCATTGTGGCTTATGCCTGTAATCCCAGCATGTGGGAGGCTGAGGAGGGAGAATTGCTTGAGCTCAGGAGTTTAAGACTTGTCTGAGTGAGACTGAGACCCCAACTCATAAAAAAAAAAAAAAATGAAAAACCCAGCCAGGTGCAGCTGCAAGCGCCTGTAATCCTAGAGGCTTCGGGAGGCTGAAGCAGTGGAATGCCCACAGCCCAAGTCTGAGGTTGCAGTAAGCTATGATGCCATTGCACTCTGCTCAGGGCATAGGGGGAGCTCTGTCTCAACTACCACAACAACAAAAGCAAAGAAATAAAAATAAAATTGAAATAAGCAAGGAAATTAAAAAAAAACCACTTACCTTGGAGCTACATTGAGGCCAACGCAAAGAGGGGAACATGAGCGATCTCAGATTTCCAATCAAGCACATGATAGAAAACATCCCAGTTTAGCAGAGGAGATGGTCTTTAGTTTCCATTTATTGAGCTTTAAGAATCTTGTTTTCCTTCAGGTCATTGTTTAGGGTAGGGTGACCAACTAACTTGTCTCTCTTTTCCTGGGACTTTCAGTTTTAGCACTGAAAGTCTCTTGTCCTGAGAAATCTCTCCATCCCAGTTTAAAAACTGTAAGTCCTATGTCCCCAAAACTCCCTCAGTTCTGGGAAAATCCGTCACCCTAACTAACTATAAGACACTGAGCAATGCAAGGGCTAAGTCCTCAATAAGTGAGACTACAAAAATTATTCTCTTACGTAACATACGTCCACTTCTTCTAATAACAAAAATAATGCCCATAACACATGGTGTTTCCTGGGGATCCATGGACTCAGGGAGCACTCTGGATGCTTAAAGGACTCATCCCTCTGCAGACCAGCTTATAACAGTTTAGGTTCCAGCCTCACCAGGAAGACAGTGTCCTTCCCACTCTCCACAGAAGCTGTGCCCCAATCCCGTGTCGATCCTTGCCTTCTAGCTGACACTCTAGCTTCAGTTTCCCTCCACAGAACCCCATCACACAGCTCCTTGAGGAAAACTCTCCCCTTTACTCTTGGCTCCCCCACCAGATCGTCAGCTTCATGAGGGATGGACTATCAGTTCTGAGCCCTGCCAGATCCCAAACACCTAGCACTAAAGGTTCCAAAAATATGACTTGATGAACAAATAAAATACCCACCTTTTATCCAAGACTAATTCATCCTCCTGGCTCTTAATCCCACCCCACCCCCAGGCACCCTTGAACGCCGTGCTATAGTAAGCGTCTTCCTCCAAATTCAGCATCAAGAGATCACCTTTATTCCCCCTCAAGGAAAGGAAATGAGTACACATTCTAAGATAAAAGGGGCTATGGATGTGGTAGGCAAAATTCTAACAGGACCCCCAAGATTTCCTGCTTTCATCCCCAGGACTGCGGATATAACACAACATATGCCCATGATTATGTTACTTTACTCAGTAAAAATGATTTTGCCACTGTAATTAAGGTTACTTAGCATTTGACCTCAAATGAATCAAAAAGAATTCAAAGGATTGGGCCTGATACAATCACATGAACCTTTCAAAAGCTGAGAGTTTTCTCAAGTTGGTCACAAGAAGGTAAATCCAAGAGATTGGGAGGATGAGAAAGATTGAGAGTACTGGCTTTGTATACAGAAGCAGGCATGTATAAGAGCCAGAGAACGGCGTCCATAAGATGAGGGTGGCCCAGGCCAACAGTTAGCAAAGAGACTGGAATCTCAGCCCTACAACCACAAGCAACTGAACTCTGCCAATCATAAGAATGAGCTTAGAAGCTAATTCTTCCTCAGAGACTCCAGATGAAAGCCCAGCACAGCTGATACCTTGATTTTAGTCTTGCACGACCCTAAGGAGAGAATCCAGCTGTGCCCACCCATAACTTCTGATCCACAGAACTGTGAGATAATAAAAAGGTGAGTGGGCTTTAAGCCAGTATGTTTGTGGTGACTTGTTATATAGCAATAGAGAACTAACACTAGCAGTCATCACCATGGGATTCTGTTTGATAAGGAGGTACAAGATGAATGTGAGGTGAATAACTACCCACACCTGAAGAACACAGATGAGACGGCACAAGGCAGGGCCCATTTGTTCCAGAACCACTGCCCACTTGTTGTCGATCCCAGATCCTCAAAGCTGATCAAGTATTTCTTTTTAAGTCCCCTCCTCATAAGGCAGCCCAAGAACCAGGGCAGCCCCAAGCCTGGGAGGAGAGGAATTGGCCAAAAAGACACATGACTAGATATCATTATAGGACAGGGGAAACAGGCTAAGAAATGAGCTGTGAGGTCTGTGACAAGTCAGAAAGGAAGTTGTGTCCCTGTAGTAACCCTGGAGGCTCCCTAACACCCAGGTTCTCTGTAGTGCTTAGCACACCACAGGATGGTTATGTAACCTGAATGTCACCAGCCTCGGGGCACAAATGAGGTCACACCAGCATTTATACCCACAATTTGCTTGCTCAGATCCCTTCTTATTAACTATATTAGTTAGGGCACAGGATCAGTTACGGGAACAGAGACTAAAAAATGTTCATGCAGAATAAAAGTTTATTTCTCTCCCATGTAACATCCCAGAGATTAACTTTGGGCCTAGGGGGGAGGCAACTCTGCTCCACAATGTCACTCAGGGCCCCAGGTTCCTTCTGCCTTGTTGCTCTACCTTCTCCTCTGGCTTAATTCTCATAGTTCATGAACCACCACCAAGTCCACTTTCAGCCCCAAGGGAGTAGGAGTAGAACAGAAGCCAAACGATTTCCTTTTAAGTAAATGACCCATCACTTCCAATGGCATTGCATTGACAAGAACATGGCCATCCCAGCTGCAAGGGAAGCCGAGAAATGTAGTCTCCACTGGGCAGCTTATGGAGTCCTAAAAGAAGGGACAAGTAGATTCTGGGGGAAAATAAGGAGTCTCTGTCACAGCACCACTGAGTGGCACATGCCCTGTGCATCAGCCCTGCCTGCTGTGTCAGCACTCTGGGCAATCATAGGAACAGCACTGCCCTGGCCACCAGACTGTCTCCTTGGGCTCCCAGCAGCATGTGACTGAGTTTGGGATCCCTCAAAGCAGAGCCAGCTGCAAGGATCTGGATATTGGCAGTTGGTCTGAGAAGTGATCCCATGATGTAGGGGTGAAGAATTAGGAAGAGCAAGAAGGGGAAAGGCAAAGCCATTACCTGTGTTCATTGACTTGATTACCACCATACCACCAGGACCCAATTCCAGTTATTCTATCCAAACAGTGGTTACCAGGCTGGGACATCTGTCCACTGACAAATACTTCAGGGGCTCCATATTCTGTAGGCTGAGGAGTCCCCCAGGAGCATTATCTTCCCTACCTGCATGGAGCAGAGAAGCAGAAAGAGGACAGCATCTGAGGTGAGACACTGCAAACAGAAGGATCGTGCACCACAGCTGCCACTGAACTCTGACCAGGGTTCATGGTGCGAAACACAAAAATCATCAGCTGCAACAATCTTCATGATCCAGAAATGCAACCAAACTCATCAGGAACAGGAAGAATCTCTGGGGCTGGGCTGGGGACATGCCATCCACTCTTCTCTGAGCCTGAAAGTGAACCCTGAGAATACCCTCCTTCAAGGGAACTGTAAAGGAAGGTATTCTCATGAAGCCCATGCATGCAGATGGTGCCAGAAGTGTCCAGTCTCAGCTGAAGCACATCCCTGCCCACCCATAACAGTTATCCGCTAATACACCTGTCTTCCCGGGGCTGAGTGAATTAACTAAGAATCACTGTTTGGTTCTCAATAAATATTAGCTACTATTATTGTTAGCTGTCGGGTTTATGAACAATGTCTGGCCCCCAGGAAACAGGCTATATGTAACATAAAAGCTAACATTATTTTGGGCTGAGATTGCACAGCTATTCAATGGTGGAACCAGGATTTAAACCCAGGCCACCTGATCCCCAGTCTATGGTCTAAGCCACCATGGCTTGAGACCTTGCCATTCTTGGCCATTAGTGGCATTTAATATATCATAAGGTAATTTTGACTATAATATATGAGACCACCTCAGAAAACACCCAGGATAAATGTTCATGGGTCATAAAGGTGGCTGCAGGAATTCACAAGCAAAGCAAGCCCTCCAGGACAGCCTCATTCCATCCCCAACCCCAGGCAAGGCCAGACACTCGGCACTGAAGAGACCATCTCAGCAGTTACCACCACTGAGTCCTTTGGCTGCTCCCAACAGATGGAAAAGAGTGGGAGGGATGAGTCCAAGGCCTCAGAGAACACTGAATAATGGTGTAGGAGCATTTCAGCCTTGGTAGAAGCAATTTCAGCTTGGTTAGCTTTTTAGGACACTGTAAAAAATGGGATGCAGAGGGGGCAGGTGCAGAGAGCAGCCGCGGGGCCTGGAAGCCTGCCATGCCACCTGCAATGGGAAAGAGCAGAGGAGGAAGCTCATTAACTGGGCCTGGATCGTTAACACTTGGTCCCCAGGGGCACAATCACTGAGTTGGGACTTTTTATTTTGTCAATCTCTTTCTTCAGTGGTCTCTGGGGGCTCTGGCCCAGGCCAAGACTCAACTCAAAAAGAAGGGAGTGCAGGCAACCCTTCCAGACAGAGGCTGGTAACTATTGTTTGACAGAATAACAAAATTGCTGTTTACTGGATGCTTGGGTGGGGAAACTGAGGCTCAGAAAGGTTAATTAACTCACCCAGGATACTGTTTGCAAGTGGTAGAGCTAGAGACCCAAGCAAGCCCGTCTGTCTCTCCAGGCCAGATTCTTGGCCATTACATTGCCCTGAGTCTTGTAGGGAAGACCGCAATCCTCCATGACCAGTGAGAACATCCAAGAATGTACTAGAAGGGCCTCAGCTGCAGGCAGGGGAGTTTAGGCAGGAGGAAAGCCAGTCAGAGTGTGTGTGTTGCTCAGTAGTTTCTTGTCCAGTAAATAAATTCATTCACTGAGGAAAACTTGAGTCCCAGCACTCCTGAAGAGGATCAGGGAGGGTGTTAACATCAACACTAATAACTTGAAGGTGAGGGACCCCGGAAGGGAATAATGGAGGTGACAGAGAGTGATAGTGATGTGGGCTGCAGAGGGGCCTGGCAAGTCGGTCCTGGGCTGGAGATGGTTGACTCAAGGCTGAATGGTGAGAACTCACTTCTGGAAAGCAACTCAAGGCAAGGGAACAGGAAGAGCCCTGAGAAGAGGAGGGACCTAGTATCTTTGAGACCTAGAAAAAAAACTAAGTGTATTGAGTTTGGAGGGAGTGAGTTGAGGTGGGCAGACCCCTGCTCCCACCCTCAGGCTGGGTGAGATGCCCCTTCTCTGCCTCTCATACTTAGCAATTTCTCATTTGCATTGTCAGGTTTGCTGACCAGCCTCTGAGCTTCAGGTGTGAGCACAGAGGTGGTGCTTTACCAGTGTGATGGAAGCAGAGTTTGGGTGACCGCCCCTAAGGCTGCCCAGCAGTGAAGGGAAGCAGGCCCAACTTGAAGGCCAGCAACAAGATGCAAGCCACAGGCTAGCATGGTTTCCCTCTGGATTTGGGGTTTATTTAGAGCTTCCTCTCTGAGGCTCGGGGCTCCTGTGTCTTGGCTGCTACTGATTTGGCAACGTTCTGTCCCTTCTGCCTGGACCTCCTTCCTCCAGGGCCATGTGGCTCACTTACCCCTTTCAGGACTTTTCTTAAATCATACCTGGTAAAAAGCCTTCCCTGATCTCTCCTCCTCCAGTTCCTGCAACTTCTAATCCCTTTTCCCACTTCATTTTTTCTCCAGACAACTTACCGCCTCTTGCCATGCTTGTACTTTATGTATTTACTTTGTTTATTGCCATAGAGTATAAGCACCATGGAGGCAAAGGTGCTTTTTTCTTAACTACTGTGCCACACTCAATAAATATTGGTTGTGCAAATGAATGAGTGAATGATACCAAAGCTAAATTACTCATGAGGCAGACAAAGCATCATCATGGGACACCAGCCAACCCATGGTACCCTCAAAGTAAAACTTTCTTGTTCAATAAACATATTCCACATTTGCCTATTAGGTCATCTAAAAGGAAGCTATGGAAACATGTACGTTCATGCTTTATGCTTCATGTTGTTTTTATTTTTGAATTAATATTGGCAGGTCCAGGGAACACCATAATCTTTCCAATGCTTACAACCTTTAAATACAACCTTAAATAGTGAGAATCTACATTTTCACAGTCCAAATTTTAATCACTTTGGAGATGGGCTGACAACTGAAGTGGGAAATAGACCCCCAGGAAAAACATGTCTGCAAATCAGGGAATCGCTACTCCTCAGCCCTGAGGAGCTGCTCCCATCTAAGACACAGCCACCTTTTCTTATCCTCAGGAGGGGCTCAGGACACACCCCAAAGGGTCCTCACAGACAGAAGCTGAGATTGGAATCCTCAAATATGCTGAGACCTGGAAAGCTGGCAGGTCTTAGTATCCAGGGTCATGGATTCACTAATGACTCTCATGGTTAAGCAGAGCTTGGGCTGGTGGGAAAAGTACTAGGGGCATATAGCAAGCAGGGCAATTATACTTTGGAACTCTGGGTTATAAGTAATAGAAATGACACCAAACTTACTTAAGTGTACAAAAGGTGAGTAGATGCTTTATATACCTAAGAGATCCAGAAAAAAATGGCATATATAACTACAGGTAGATAACACAGACATAGATATTTTGATGCTCTCTCTCTCTTTTTTTTTTCTTTGTGAGACAGAGTCTTGCTAGAATGCCTAAGGTAGAGTGCCATGGCATCATAGCTCACAGCAACCTCAAACTCCTGGGCTTTAGTGGTCCTCCTGCCTCAGCCTCCCAAGTAGCTAGGACCACAAGCACCTGCCACAACACCCGGCTAGTTTTTCTAGTTTTAGTAAAGATGAGATCTTGCTCTTGTTTAGCTGGTCTCTAACTCCTGAGCTCAGGAGATCCTCCCGCCTTGGCCTGCCAGAGTGCTAGGATTGTAGGTGTGAGGAACTGCCCTGAGCCTTGATGCTCATTTTTTTACCATCAAGCTTCTGCCTCTCCTCCTTCATCCCTCACCTCTGATTTCTTCTGTTACTTTATCTTCAGGCACACTATCTCTGTGCAATTTGGGAGAAAGGGTACTTGGAAAATTCTTTTTCAATAGTCCTTTCAGAACTAAAGAGTCACTTTATCAATGTCTGTGTTAATTCCTCGAAAAGAACTCTGACCCTATGTGGCTCACAGTCCTCCTGGTCCCCTCCCTCCGTCTTGTGGGACTGGCAGGTACAGCACCCACATGCCCCACCCTCAGGGTGGGTAAGAGCAAGGGCCTTGTAATCTTGGGTTTAAGTGCCTCTTATTGGCCACATCACTAGAGTCATAGAAAGAGGAAGGGGAAGTTCCCAGGTAACTGTTTTCTATCAGATGGGGTGGTGGCCCAGAGCAGAGGTTATGAGCCTAAGTCTCTAGAGTTCCATCACCTTGTGCATGATCTCGGCAAGTGCCTTAGCCTCTCCCCTCTGTGCCCTCTCCATCCACTTCCATCACTGACATTCAGTAGAAAACTTTTCATGTTAAGATGATTGTAGGAGAAAGGCACCCCTCGGGGGGCGGAGCAAGATGGCAGCCGAGTAACAGCTTCCTTGCATCTGGGCACCGTGAGTCTGGGGAGATAGGACTCCAGGCATCTCTGGCTGGTGGGAACTGCCTATCATCACTCCTATGAGGATACAGGGAGTCAGCGAGAGACTTCTGGACCCCAAGAGGAGGACTAAAACAGTGGAAAACCGGCAAGTGGTCACGTGTGTTCAACCCGTCTAAACCCGCCCACAACTGTAAGTTCAGTAGCAGCGAGACTGCAAACCAGAAAGGCCTTACCTGTGAACTCTTTTGATGTCCTTGGACTTGGCACTGAGTTGAACTGCCTTGGGGAAGGCCTGAGTGGGAGTGCGGAGAACTTTGGCCGTTGTCTAGGGCCCCAGTCTGAGCCGCTGAGCCAGACGGAGCTAATAGTGTTTGGCGGTGGGTCACACGGATCCATTGTCAGTGATCTGCCCTGGCAAGCTCCGCCCTCAGGGTAGCAGAGCTAGAAACGGGTGGGAGCTGGTAACCCAGCAACCAAGTAGCCTAAGGGTGGGGTCTGAGCCGCCTTGCAACCCTAACCCTCAGGGGCAGAGTGAGACCGGTTTTGGCACACTGAGTAAGTGGATAGCCACTTCAGCAGTGATTCCAGCGAGAAAGCTGGGAAAGCTTCTGCTCAGCAAGTTTACAAGTTCAAAGTGCCTTTTAAGTGGGCTGAAGAGAGATTTAGGGTGTCTACCTGCTGGGGTTTGAGAAATCAGCAGCCTCCAGTCGTATCAGAACTGTGACTAACATCTCATACCCCAAAAGACCACGTGTTGCCCAGACAATATTCAACAACATATACAAACTGCTTTGTTTTTGGTTGTGTATTTTTTTTTTCTTTTTTTTTTGTTTGGTTGGGTTTTTTTGTTTGTTTATTTTGACATTGTTGATGTTCTTTTGTTTCTTAATTTCAATCTTTTCCATACAGATCCCTTTTTCTTTCTCAATTTTTCTAGTTTAATTATAATTTCCCATTGCTGCCTTTTTTAATAACTACAACTTCATTTTTGCTAGTGTTTCTACCGCTATCACTTGGTTTTTCACCCAATTTTATCGCCATAAAGTTTTCTGTTTGCTTGTTTTAGTTTCATTTATAGCATTTTTGTCTTTCCTCTCTACTTGGTGGAGGTGGGGTACTGTGTCTGACCAGGTTAGCAAAGAGCTGCTGACCTCAAGGGAACCACCCAACTGGGCACCCAACCCCCAGAAGGTGGGGTTTTTTAAGGTTGTGTCAAAGTACCCTACTGTACACCTATATTGCCCTGTCTCCCTCTTTCTGTGCCTCTCTTCTTTTTGTCAATATTCCTTATCCCTACCCCCTCTCCTTTCTCTATCTTTCTTTTTTTTCTTATCACTCGGTCCTCCTTTCTTTCATCTCTTTTTTGCTCTTCAACCTTCTCACCTTTCTGGTCCTGTAACCCTTAGTCCACAGGCACAAGAACTTAAAGAGCAAGAGGAAGTGAAAGGAAAATTAGGGCAAGGAAACAGATAAAAGAAATCACTCATGAGGAAGAATCAGCAGAAAACTCCAGGCAACATGAAGAACCAGTCCAGAACAACCCCGCCAAGGGACCATGAGGTAGCTACTGCAGAGGATTCCACCTATACAGAAATGTTAGGAATGACAGAAAGGGAATTTAGAATACACATGTTGAAAACAATGAAAGAAATGATGGAAACAATGAAGGAAACTGCTAATAAAGTGGAAAATAACCAAAAGGAAATCCAAAAACAGAATCAAATCAGAGATGAACGATATGAAGAATATAAAAAGGATATAGCAGAGCTGAAGGGAATGAAACAGTCAATCAGGGAACTTAAAGATGCAATGGAAAGTATCAGCAACAGGTTAGACCATGCAGAAGAAAGAATTTCAGAGGTAGAAGACAAAGTTTTTGAGATAACTCAGATAGTAAAAGAGGCAGAAAAGAAGAGAGAGAAAGCAGAACGTTCACTGTCAGAATTATGGGACTTTATGAAACGTTCCAACATACGAGTTATAGGAATTCCAGAAGGGGAAGAAGAATGCCCCAGAGGAATGGAAGCCATACTAGAGAATATTATAAAAGAAAATTTCCCAAACATCACCAAAGATTCTGACACACTGCTTTCAGAGGGATATCGGACCCCAGGTCGCCTCAACTCTAACCGAGCTTCTCCAAGACACATTGTGATGAACCTGTCCAAAGTCAAGACAAAAGAAAAGATTCTGCAAGCTGCCAGGAGTAAGCGCCAGTTGACCTACAGGGGCAAATCCATCAGAGTGACCTCAGACTTCTCTAATGAAACTTTCCAAGCAAGAAGACAATGGTCATCTACCTTTAATCTACTTAAACAGAACAATTTTCAGCCCAGAATTCTGTACCCTGCTAAGCTAAGCTTCAAAATTGATGGAGAAATCAAATCATTTATGGATATACAAACATTGAGGAAATTCACCACAACAAGACCAGCTCTACAGGGAATACTTCAACCTGTTCTGCACACTGACCACCACAATGGATCAGCAGCAAAGTAAGAACTCAGAAATCAAAGGACAGAACCTAACCTCCACACTGATGCAAAAGACAAAACTAAGCAATGGACTCTCACCAAATAAGACGAATAGAATACTACCACACTTATCAATTATCTCCATAAATGTTAATGGCTTGAATTCCCCACTGAAGAGACATAGATTGGCTGACTGGATTAAAAAACACAAGCCATCCATTTGCTGTCTGCAAGAAACACACCTGGCTTCAAAAGACAAATTAAAGCTCCGAGTCAAGGGTTGGAAGACAATTTTTCAGGCAAATGGAATTCAGAAGAAAAGAGGAGTTGCAATCTTATTTTCAGATACATGTGGATTTAAAGCAACTAAAGTCAAAAAAGACAAAGATGGTCACTTTATATTGGTCAAGGGAAAACTACAACAAGAAGACATTTCAATTCTAAATATCTATGCACCAAATTTAAATGCTCCCAGATTCTTGAAACAGACCTTACTCAGTCTGAGCAATATGATATCTGATAATACCATCATAACAGGGGACTTTAACACACCTCTTACAGAGCTGGACAGATCCTCTAAACAGAAATTAAACAAAGATATAAGAGATTTAAATGAGACCCTAGAACAATTATGCTTGATAGACGCATATAGAACACTCCACCCCAAAGATAAAGAATATACATTCTTCTCATCACCCCATGGAACATTCTCCAAAATTGATCATATCCTGGGACACAAAACAAATATCAACAGAATCAAAAGAATTGAAATTTTACCTTGTATCTTTTCAGACCATAAGGCACTAAAGGTGGAACTCAACTCTAACAAAAATGCTCGACCCCATCCAAAGGCATGGAAATTAAACAATCTTCTGTTGAATAACAGATGGGTGCAGGAAGAAATCGAACAGGAAATCACTAACTTCCTTAAGCATAACAACAATGAAGACACAAGCTACCAAAACCTGTGGGATACTGCAAAAGCAGTTTTGAGAGGAAAATTCATCGCTTTAGATGCCTACATTCGAAAAACAGACAGAGAGCACATCAACAATCTCACAAGAGACCTTATGGAATTGGAAAAAGAAGAACAATCTAAGCCTAAACTCAGTAGAAGAAAAGAAATCTCCAAAATCAAATCAGAGATCAATGAAATTGAAAACAAAAGAATCATTCAGAAAATTAATGAAACAAGGAGTTGGTTTTTTGAAAAAATAAATAAAATAGATAAACCATTGGCCAGACTAACTAGAAATAGAAAAGTAAAATCTCTAGTAACCTCAATCAGAAATGATAAAGGGGAAATAACAACTGATCCCACAGAGATACAAGAGATCATCTCTGAATACTACCAGAAACTGTATGCCCAGAAATTTGACAATGTGAAGGAAATGGATCAATATTTGGAATCACACCCTCTCCCTAGACTTGGCCAGGAAGAAATAGACCTCCTGAACAGACCAATTTCAAGCACTGAGATCAAAGAAACAATAAAAAAGCTTCCAACTAAAAAATGCCCTGGTCCAGATGGCTTCACTCCAGAATTCTATCAAACCTTCAAGGAAGAGCTTATTCCTGTACTGCAGAAATTATTCCAAAAAATTGAGGAAGAAGGAATCTTCCCCAACACATTCTATGAAGCAAACATCACCCTGATACCAAAACCAGGAAAAGACCCAAACAAAAAGGAGAATTTCAGACCAATCTCACTCATGAATATAGATGGAAAAATTCTCAACAAAATCCTAGCCAATAGATTACAGCTTATCATCAAAAAAGTCATTCATCATGATCAAGCAGGCTTCATCCCAGGGATGCAAGGCTGGTTCAACATACGCAAGTCCATAAACGTTATCCACCATATTAACAGAGGCAAAAATAAAGATCACATGATCCTCTCAATAGATGCAGAAAAAGCATTTGATAAAATCCAGCATCCTTTTCTAATTAGAACACTGAAGAGTATAGGCATAGGTGGCACATTTCTAAAACTGATTGAAGCTATCTATGACAAACCCACAGCCAATATTTTACTGAATGGAGTAAAACTGAAAGCTTTTCCTCTTAGAACTGGAACCAGACAAGGTTGTCCTCTGTCACCTTTACTATTCAACATAGTGCTGGAAGTTCTAGCCAATACAATTAGGCAAGACAAGGAAATAAAGGGAATCCAAATGGGAGCAGAGGAGGTCAAACTCTCCCTCTTTGCTGATGACATGATCTTATACTTAGAGAACCCCAAAGACTCAACCACAAGACTCCTAGAAGTCATCAAAAAATACAGTAATGTTTCAGGATATAAAATCAATGTCCACAAGTCAGTAGCCTTTGTATACACCAATAACAGTCAAGAGGAGAAGCTAATTAAGGACACAACTCCCTTCACCATAGTTTCAAAGAAAATGAAATACCTAGGAATATACCTAACGAAGGAGGTGAAGGACCTCTATAAAGAAAACTATGAACTCCTCAGAAAGGAAATAGCAGAGGATATTAACAAATGGAAGAACATACCATGCTCATGGATGGGAAGAATCAACATTGTTAAAATGTCTATACTTCCCAAAGCAATCTACCTATTCAATGCCATTCCTATCAAAGTACCTACATCGTACTTTCAAGATTTGGAAAAAATGATTCTGCGTTTTGTATGGAACCGGAAAAAACCCCGTATAGCTAAGGCAGTTCTTAGTAACAAAAATAAAGCTGGGGGCATCAGCATACCAGATTTTAGTCTGTACTACAAAGCCATAGTGCTCAAGACAGCATGGTACTGGCACAAAAACAGAGACATAGACACTTGGAATCGAATTGAACACCAAGAAATGAAACTAACATCTTACAACCACCTAATCTTCGATAAACCAAACAAGAACTTACCTTGGGGGAAAGACTCCCTATTCAATAAATGGTGTTGGGAGAATTGGATGTCTGCGTGTAAAAGACTGAAACTGGACCCACACCTTTCCCCACTCACAAAAATTGATTCAAGATGGATAAAGGACTTAAATTTAAGGCACGAAACAATAAAAATCCTCAAAGAAAGCATAGGAAAAACACTGGAAGATATTGGCCTGGGGGAAGACTTCATGAAGAAGACTGCCATGGCAATTGCAACAACAACAAAAATAAACAAATGGGACTTCATTAAACTGAAAAGCTTCTGTACAGCTAAGGTGACGATAACCAAAGCAAAGAGACAACCCACACAATGGGAAAGGATATTTGCATATTTTCAATCAGATAAAAGCTTGATAACCAGGATCTATAGAGAACTCAAATTAATCCACATGAAAAAAGCCAACAATCCCTTATATCAATGGGCAAGAGACATGAATAGAACTTTCTCTAAAGACGACAGACGAATGGCTAACAAACACATGAAAAAATGTTCATCATCTCTATATATTAGAGAAATGCAAATCAAAACATCCCTGAGATATCATCTAACCCCAGAGAGAATGGCCCACATCACAAAATCTCAAAACTGCAGATGCTGGCGTGGATGTGGAGAGAAGGGAACACTTTTACACTGCTGGTGGTACTGCAAACTAGTACAACCTTTCTGGAAGGAAGTATGGAGAAACCTCAAAGCACTCAACCTAGACCTCCCATTCGATCCTGCAATCCCATTACTGGGCATCTACCCAGAAGGAAAAAAATCCTTTTATCATAAGGACACTTGTACTAGACTGTTTATTGCAGCTCAATTTACAATCGCCAAAATGTGGAAACAGCCTAAATGCCCACCAACCCAGGAATGGATTAACAAGCTGTGGTATATGTATACCATGGAATACTATTCAGCCATTAAAAAAAATGGAGACTTTACATCCTTTGTATTAACCTGGATGGAAGTGGAAGACATTATTCTTAGTAAAGCATCACAAGAATGGAGAAGCATGAATCCTATGTACTCAATCTTGATATGAGGACAATTAATGACAATTAAGGTTATGGGGGGGGAAGCAGAAAGAGAGAGGGAGGGAGTGGGGTGGGGCCTTGGTGTGTGTCACACTTTATGGGGGCAAGACATGATTGCAAGAGGGACTTTACCTAACAATTGCAATCAGTGTAACTGGCTTATTGTACCCTCAATGAATCCCCAACAATAAAAAAAAAAGAAAAAAAAAAAAAAAAAAAAGATGATTGTAGGATTCTCATGCAGTTTTCTCCAGTGGTAACTTCACAACCAGGAAATTTATATGGATACAATCTGCCAGGCTCTGTCAGATTTCACCACTTTTATGTGCATTCATGAGTGTTTAGGACTGTATGTACCACCATATGCAAAGATTTGCATGGCCTCTGCCACTGTCAAGAGGCATCACCAAAAGGTCCCTTGCACTGTCCTTCTTCTACAGCCACAGCCACCAGCCTTCCTCCTCTGCTAGTCTGTCCTCCATTTCTATCATTTTGCCATTTCAAGAATGTTATATAAATGGAATTGGCTTTTTCTTTCCCTCAGCATAATTCCCTTAAGATCCATCCAAGTGGCTACATGTATCAATAGCTTGTTCCTTTTTATTGCTGACCAGTAATTCGTAATAAGGATGTTCCACAGTTTGTTAAACTGTTTGCCCACTGAAGGACATTTGGAGTGTTTCCAATTATTGGCTATTATGTGTAATGCTTCTGTGAACGTTCACATATAGGCTTTTGTGTGAATGGAAGTTTTCGTTCGTTTCCCTGGGTCAAATGCCTGAGGCTGCAATTGCTGGGTTATATGGTAAGCACATAATTAATTTTGTAAGAAATTGCCATACCTTTATGAGAGTGGCACTCTCAAGAGCCACCAACAATGACTAAGGAACCCCAGTCCTCCACATCTTCATCAGCATTTGGTATTATCACTGTTTTTTATTTTAACGCTACCAATGGATGAATAATGATATCTTGTTGCAGTTTAATTTGCGTTTCCTTAACAGCTTATGATGTCCAACATCTTTCACATGGCTCTCAGTCACTTTTATAAGGACATCAATCTTGGGAATTTTCTCACTGGGTAAATGGAGATAATAATAGGACAATGGTATTTACCACACAGAGATGTTGTGAAAGTCATCATGATGCACCTAGCACATAAGAATTTGAGAAATGAGCCAGGAATGGTGGCTCACACCGGTAATCCTAGCACTCTGGGAGGCCAAGGCAGGTGGACTGCTTGAGCTCAGGAGTTCAAGACCAGCCTTAGCAAGACTGAGACCCATCTCTCTAAAAATAGAACAACTAGCTGAGTGTTGTGGTAGGCGTCTGTAGTCCCAGCTACTTGGGAGGCTGAGGGAGGACAATCCCTTGAGCCCAAGAGTTTGAGGTTGCTGTGAGCTATGATGCCATAGCACTTTATCCATGGCACAGAGTGACACTCTGTCTCAAAAAAAAAATTGAAAAATGTTAAATGCTACTATACCTGTAAGAGAAGGGTTAATAGGATAGACATCAGAGTCAAACGGAACCCCACTCTATGGCTGAGAACCCTCTCCATAAGCCTTACTTTATTTCTTAATAAAATGAAAAGAATAACATTACTTACCTTACAGGGTTGTCATAAAACTGAAATAGATAAGATGTGCAAAACCCTTAATACAGTGCCTAATGAGTACTAATTCTGCTTTTCCCTCCAGTACTAAGCTTATTGGAGGTTCCCAGTGAAACCTTGTCCCCGCAACTGACGCTTCATGTCTCTCTCACTATCACCTCCCCAGGGTACTTGCTGGGGCCAGGGTAGAGAATCCTGGATACAATCCTGGGCCTGTCGAGGATTATTACCCCACTAGGGCCCTCCAGTGCTCCACGAAAAGAAACAAAGCATTTGGCCTAGGAGCCGGGTGAGATCACATTTATCTAAGAAACTTCCAAATGAAAACCAGCATTTGTACTTATTACATTTCACCTCCAAATTTGATTACATTTCTCTCCCACTGTAAATCTGCCTTCCCTTCTGCCAACTTATTATTAAAGCTAGGACGGAATTGGTGGAGTGATACGTAAAATTTCCATCTTGGCTTTGACATTCTAAGAAGTTACAAACCAATTACAGCTGCTGAGCCTCAGGCCCTGATGAATCAGGAGCACAGCCAGGGATGGGGGGGACGGTGGGGGACTGAGCAGGACGTGAGGGAGATAGTGAGCTGGGAATCAAAGGTCAATTAAAATAAAACAGTCTGTTTTAATTTGAATGTCTTGCTTATATCCACATCTCTTGCCCATAAATGAAAAAGCAAATACAGCTTATTTATTTGTATGGGCATGGCGGGTGCGGGGTATGTGTGCTCGCACGCGTGCACGTGCCTGCTTTTGTTGTTGTTGCTCTTGTTTCTGAGGACAATGAAGGCTCTTGAAATGGTTTCAGAGTCCCAACGATTTGAAATCTGAAATGTCTCTGGGAGAAAACATGCAATCTGGCAACCTGCCCAAATGTCACCCACTCTTGGGTAGCTGCCTAACAAACTGCCATCAGCACCAGCCTTGGGGCATGTGGGGCTAACATCACCAGTTCCAGGTTTGGAAAAAGGTACTTCTGTGTTTGAGCCCTGGCTCCATCACTGAATAGCTGAATGAACTTGACCAAATTATAAGCAACTTCTCTGTGCCTTTATTTTCTCATCAGTAAAATGAAGGTGATAATACCTACCCATTAACCAGTTTGATGCAAGTATTTTAAATTGTATATAAAACCAGCACATTGTACCCCATAAATGCATTAATGTACACAGCTATGATTTAATAAAAAAAAAAAAGATTAAGATAAATAATATAGCTAAGGTGTCAAGCACAGTGCCCACAAGGTGTCCAAAGTTATTTCCTTTCTCATTGGTCAGCAGGTCCCAAGTCCAACCAGATGAACTATAATTTAACAGATGGAGTGCACCTTCCTGATGGGTGCTTAGGTTCCAGGACACTTGGTTTTATTCTCATTCATGTGGACTTCCTGTTCCTCTTCTAGGGTCAAATGGTAAGTGGGATTCAGCACCATGAACAGCAGAAAGATGCAGCCTGCAGGCTTATCAGAGCTCTATTCACTGACCTGGCTCACAGGTCAAGGTTCAAAGACATCCATTGAGAAGTATGACCCATGTAGTGTTAGGCTGCTGTCTGAATCTCTGACCTTCATCAGTGGGGGGTATTTACTTCCAAGTTAATATTTCTTTTCTCCAGTTTCTTTCTTACTGCCAGCCTTTTTCCTTTGGGGTCCCTCTGTCTACCGATGTGGTGCTGGACTAGGAAGGATAAGGCAAAGGACACTAGGGAAAACTATGAGTGGGAACTACCTGTGCTAACCTGGGACACTGTAGCTTGGGTAAAGAACTAAAATAATTTTTTGAGGACAGCCAAGTTGGCATAAATCTGAAGGATAAAGAAAAGAGATACTGGGGAGAATGAGTAGCAAATTCAATACCCCAAAACGTCGAATTTAGAATAAAGCCAGGTACAAGGACTCGATCAAAGTGGCCAGAACTATGAATGGTGAGTGGGCACCAGGATGCCCACTCCAGGCAATGCACAGAACATCCGGGAGATGGTGCGGGATTTCAGAGGAGCTGGGTCAGCCTGAACAGGTGGTGAGAACAAAAGCTGGCTCATTCAGGGAACAGAGGCCAGAAACAAAGCAAGGCTCAGATTAGAGAGGGAGGAGCAGTGCAGTAACAATTTGTTTTCTTTTCCCTCCCTCCATCCACCTCACGGAGGACATGGGAAAAAATTCTAGCAAAGGTAAAGGTGAGAATGGGAATTATGAAGGTTTCCAAGAGGAAGAAAGGGAGGAAGATACTCCCTGACTTCTTTCCCAAATTTCCTCACACAACAAACCACCACCCTGCATGAGGAAGACAGAACAAAACCAAGCCCCTAGGGAAAAGTCCCAAATTAAGTCACAGGATATAAGAAAGGGAAGAGCTCAAGAGCCGCTCTAGCTGAGGAGGGGGAGATGGTGGTTTTAGCCTGGGATTAAAGGGAGAAGACGACAGAAAACAATATCCACACATAACACACCTCTGCCTGGAAGCTTTCAACACCTGTTCATTCATTTGCAAGGTTTGGTTCCTGGGAACACCTGCTCCTCTGTTTCCCCAAGCATCTGATGTTGTCCTTGAAACCAGAATGTCAGCTTCCTGGGGAGGAGCAAACACACCAACACACACAGCTGGCCCTCCCTCCTCCTCTCAGCCCTGTGCTTTTGCTTGCAAGGGCCAACCCACAAGCTGCTCCCTCCCTCTGCACAGTGGAGACCAGCTCTGCCGGAATCTGCTGGAGCTCCAGTTTGCTGAGGAATCCATTTTACCTGGCCTGTACCCTTGTGGTCAGGTGGAAAGTTCTGGCCAGTGGATGAGGAAAATCAGAAGGTCCCCACTCCCCTCCTGGATGTCTGCCCAAGTCTCTCTGTCTCTAACTGTGCTGCCCCCAGATCAGGTCACACTTGAAGAAGATTTTATCATTTGTCTCTTTATCAGTGGTTCCCAAAGTGTAGTCTGGGGATCAACAGTGTCACCTGAGACCTTTTTAGAAATGCAAATTCTTGGGCTCCATCCCAGACCTACTAAAACTTCGCACAGACGGATCATAAGTAATCTAGTTAAACAACGCCTCCCAGTGTTTCTGATGTACACTAAAGTTCGAGAACCTCTTTCTACAGAAATAACAGGAAAAGGATGCCTAAAATTTCACCACATGGAATCGATCACCTGGTTGATGGACTCCTGAATTTGTTCTATTTTTTTCTAACAACAACAAAAAGTATTTAATGGATGCTGTTTCATGTGCATCTCCATGGACCCCTACTAAAATTTCCGTAAGATACATTCTTTAAAATGAACTTGCTAGGACATTCTCATGTTAATAGATACGCCAGATGGGCTTCCTAAAATGTTGCAACAATTCGTATTGCTGCCCCAGAGAATGAAAGGGCAGGTGTCCCTACAACCTTTCCAGCTTAAATTTAAGTAGTCTCGATTTTTTCATATTCTTTTCCAATCTCAAAGGTGAAAATGGTATCTTATTTTGATTTGCATTTCTTTAAGAGTGAAATTGAGCACCTTTTCTTATGTTTAGTAGCCATTTTAGCATAGTACTTTTTCTGTTATCTCTATTTTTAGCAATCAGTACGTATGACTTGTATAATAAAGAAAAAATATGCTGGTTTCCTTTTTTCTACAAAACACAGTCTGATGAAGGAGCCAGACAGAGGTTTCCAAGTGAAGTGTTGGGTGACCAACCAAAGTGATTTGCCCAAGACAAAGGGGTTTCCCAGACATGGGGCATTCAGTGCTAAAAATGGGGAAATAGCAAGCAAACTACAATGAATTGGTCACCTAGGTGAGTGATTTGCTCAGCAGTCAGCCTGAAGAGAAGCTCCCAAATCCTGCCCCCCCACGTACCTCCCAGGGAGAAACAGAGACAATGGGAGTCAGGTGACATGATTTGTCAGTCTCTCCCAACTAGATAAAAAGCTCCTTTTGCTGGTTTACCTCTTAAGTTCAGAGTTTATCACACGGAGCATGGCAGAGTTGGCAGCTAGATTCAGACTAAACCCATTATCACAGGGTCAATGAAAAGGAGAGTCAATACTGCCACAGCCATAAAATCACAGTCCACACGAAATCAGGATCTATTGAGTGAATTTTAGAGAATTGTAGTTGAAGGACCTCAGGCTTTGGAGTAGAAGGCTTGAGCTCAAATCATCCCAGTGTCGTCACTTCCAACCTTGGAAACTGCTCTTTCTGATCCTTAGCGTTCCCATCTCTGAAATGGGACCAATAATGCCTACATCATAGAAGAATGATTAAGACATGAAGAGGACATGAGGAAGAGATGACAATGATGGTCCTTCATTTTCTCAAGGTGGGAAGGACCTGCACCTGGAAAGACTCACCCAGTTGCCACAAGAGAACACGTGGCACCTGCTTCCACAAAAGAACCCAGCCAAGGAGCCTGGTGGGGGCTAAAATACAGTCACATCCTTGTTAAGCCACGCTCCCTGGCACAAGGCTGAACGTGCCTGGGGAAAGAGCCATGATTTCTTCCTAGAAGAAGTCCTTTCTTTGCCAAACTGTGCAGCTATGCGGCTGTATCTGCCCCAAGGGGGCACATTTTGCAGATTCACCATAGAGCCAGCAGGAAGCCCTGATCTGCATTCGCCCAGTGCTTCCAGGGCCCTCTGATGGCTGCTCTCATCCCTCAGGACAGGGAGGATGAGCTCCTCTCCTGCAGACCTGGGGCCAGGCCAGGCTCGCCCAGACAGGTCATCTGAAGAGCAGATCTTTTGCTCATTATGAATCATAAATCATTTGCAAAAGAGGAAGTTGCCTAAATGCTGGCACTAGGCCTCTACAAATTGCTGTATGAGGCAGACAGGCTGCCAATTAAGAAGGAACTTGGCCATTGTGGATTCAGGTGGGCCTCAGGCTGGATTTTATCCACAAGCAGAGGGTCTGGCTCTCAATGCTGAAGCGCCTTTGCCCTGGCCCAGCCTGTGTGTTTACAGACCAGCAGAAGCCCAGCTGCAGATACTCACAGAGGTCCTGGGGTCGAACACCAATCCCCCCGGCAGCCAGCCTCCCTGTTCAAGTAAGAGAAAAAGAAAAGATGACTGCTAAATGTTCAGTTTACTTCCATCCTTACAAACATCCAACCCAAGGGAGGGGGTAATCTAATATATGCTGAGATGACTTAAACTCATTTAAATTAAAAAAAAGAACTCTGCAGCAGTGAGCTGCAGAGAGAATGGGGGTTTGATGCCTCCACAGAACAAGCCAGAAAACGTGACTTGGAAAAGAGAGGAAACAAACGGGGGTAACTTGAAATCTGACTATTCAACCAACTAGTTAACTAACTAGACTAACAGGCAAAATAGGACTAGAAGTCAGCCCCCAACATTGTGTGAAGCCAGGCTGGATGGGATGGTTCCTATTTCTGCTGTCAATGTTAAATCAAAATGAATGATCCTGGAGGAGGGAGAGCTGCTATCAATTACAGTGAAATAATATGCTGATGAAAGAGCTGGGTGATGATAAAGATTAAGAACATTTATTGAGGTGCTGCCTACGTGTTTCACACCCTGTGTTCAAGGCACAGGCTCCTCATCTGTCACATTCACACAGACACAATTTGTGCATTGCCTGTTGCCATCAGATGCATGCCTCACCCCAAGACCACCCAGAGATACACCCCCCCCCACAGACTCGGACACACATTCATTCACCCCCCAGAGTCCCTCAAACTCACCAGAGACTAACCACTCCATGCCTATAAAGCACATGGAAAATTCTGCAGGTCTAGTGGTATCCACTCTTTCCTCAGGAAGATTCTATCCCCCTGTGTCCTGTGCAGCCCCTGGCCCAGGTCACCACACAAGTGCAGCTCTGCTCTGCTCAGGGTATGAGGTCCCTACTGATAACTGGGGCTTGAGGTTGTTCATCTGCATGTCAGCACCTGTGGTTCATCCCAGACCATGAAGACCTAGGGAAGACCCAGACCCACCTCTGTCTTCTGGAAATCTGCTTGCTGTTTCCTAACACAGGGGTCACAAATACAGGAGGAACAAACAGCCAGACCAGCGACAGAAACAAAGGCAGGGTGCTGGGGCATGGAGACACCAGCCCCATTTCAAGCAGGCAGATGCTGCTCAAAACTTAGATGATAAAAGAAGTCATGGGATTTCCAAAGGAACCCTCCTGCTATGAAAATGCTGTCAGAAGCTGTGTATCCCCTTTCTCCATCACCAGCATTTCCAGTTATTGTACATGTGCAAAAAAATTGGTGGGTAAACTTCATATTCATAACAATGTTTTTGATGGATTTTTTTCCACACATGACAATTGTCTTGAACCTAAACATAGCATCTGGTCCATGGTAATCAGCCCTTTCTGATTTTTCTTCTTCTCTACTCCCAGGGGGCCTCTCTGTATCTGGACTCACACAGTGGTTTCAGCCTTCCTGATGCTTGCAGACAGGAAAGTTCCTGAAGAGACCCCATGCTAGCAACGAAGAACTTTACACTAATTTTTTAAATGACCCTGGTACAGATGGAAATACTGTTTCTCTGGCCATATAAGCAGAAAACTCTGTACTCTCAAAACAGATGGTACCCAAATACAGGAAAGAGCCAAAGCTTTGTGACAAACTCTGGTGATTTTGGCTCCTGATTCATCTATTTACCACCTGTGCAACCTTGGGCAAGTGACTTAACATCTCTGAACTTTTGTTTCCTCATAATCAAAAATCAGGATATTACTACTGGTCTCATTGAATTGCTGTGGGATGCTTTATCAATTTCATCAATTCCTCAACTATTTATTGAGGACTTACTATGTGCTGAGCACTGTTCTGGGTACTGAGAATATAGTGGTGAGCCAGTGTGAAAGTACTTGGTCTCCTGGGATGTTTGGTCAGTAGATTGGGTAGGATGCAATATATGAAGAGGTAGCACAGGGCCTGGAACACAGCAAGCAATCAGGAGTTTTCTCTCCACAAGTCTTTCTCTTTGCTGGTTGACAGGAACTTGACACCAGGGCCAAAGCTATCCAACTCCCTGACCAGCTCTTATGGTCTTGCTGCACCCTATATTATATTTCTAGACATTTGCAAAGAGCCTACAATCTTCTATTGATCCTCTCTCGCTGCATACATAGGGAATAAAATGACTCTATGAATTAGGGTATTAGTTAAGCAATTATAAAAGACAGACTCAAAATAATACTGGCTTTAAAAGTTATAAATTAACTTCTCTGTTGTGAAAAGTCTAGAAAGGCAGTCAGCATTCGGCGCAGTGACTGCTCCTTGTATCTTGTTGCTCTGCCTGCCTGCCTCACTTCATGGCCTCTCTTGTGACCCAATGTAACTGCTTTAAGTCCCATCACCATATCCACACCCTAACCAGTAGAAAATGGAAAAGAGAAAAGGGAGAAGGTTTGCCACTTTCCCTGTAAGGTCATAGCTCAGAAGATGCACCCATAACTCACACCTTATCCCTTATCCCATTAGCCGGAATTCAGATACAGGGCCGTGTTCAGCTAGCTGCAAGGGATCCAGAGAAATGTAGCCTTTAGCTGGAAGCCATGTGCCTTTCAAACCCACTTTAGGGGTTTTTTTAATCCGCTTATGGTAATTAGCCACTGCATTACCTTCATGGTGTTACAGATATTTGTGACACGGATCATTTCACATCTTACAATATTTGGTGGTTGTCATTCACCTGAACAACTTTATGTATGTGTGCAATGTAGAAGGTCCAAAGAAGAGTTTGGCAAGGTAGGGGAGTTTCTAAGGAAGGCAGCTTTCCTGATTTCCTGAAAGCCTTATAGGGTGGCATTTGCTTTGGTGAATCCCCAAGGTTCATGGTTTGGTGCTCAGTTGAGTAGGCTGAAATGCGATCCAGACTCTGGTCATGGGTTCACTTCTCTGTGGTGAATTCACATGAAACTGAGGCTAGTTATGTCAAGTATTCATTTCTAATAAGAAATACAATTGTATGCACAAGCCCAAGGGTCAGCACATTCTTCTCTACAGAGAAAGCCACATCGGAAGCCAAATTATAATCAGAAGTTAGCCGATTAAAAATAAAACTGAACAAATGAGCTTGATTAACCTCACATGTGGTGGCCATGATGAGTTTGGCCAGGACCCAGTGCTTGTGAGTTTGCATTCAGGTGCTGAATGCCATGCTGGGTTCTCAAGGGAAAGGATGCTGGAGACAAAATCACAATGTCTTTTTACCCAAATCCGTTGTCCCAAATCTAAACCTTTTGGTCCATTCTGGAAGCAGGCCAAATTCCTATTCCAGAGCAAGCAAGTATTCCTGGCCTCTCCCCCTGTGTTTATTTCTTAATCTCACAGAAGATGTGAAGATGCACCACTCAAATCCTCCTTAGAGACAAAATACACTGCCCAGCACAGAGTGTGAATAACTGACAGCCTCTATCTAGCAGCAACTTCAAGGTTATCAGATTGTGAACCAAGGTCATACCCTGGCACCTGGCTAGTGACCAGAGAAAGGTAGTATACCAAGGCCTGACCATTTCTGCCCAATGCGGACTTTTGTAATAGCCAAGATTTGCTTCAGAGCTCCCCACCTGAACTGGCAGAGACCTTTGAGGTCTGCAGTGTGGTCTCATGGCTCTTCTGGCACAATCCTGTCTCTTCTCCCCAAAACCTTTTGCCCTCCAACCCTACTGCAGCATCCTGAGGAGCCCAGCCTGTAACAGAGCTCTAGATCAGAGGTCAGCAAGTTATAGCCTACGGCCCAATCATGGTCTATACCCTGTTTTTGTAAACAGCCTTTATTGTCTGTGGCTGTTTTTGAACTACAGTGGTAGAACAGTTGCAACAGAGACTAAGCTGGAAAATATTTAAAAATGTTAAATATCTTGCCCTTTATAGAGAAAGTTTGCTACTCCCTGCTCTAGATAACACAGTACTGATGGCAAGCAAAAATTAATGCAATTTAAAAAGAGGGTCTCTTCCTAAGGTCTTATGTAGCTCTAAGACACCCACTTTGTGTCTCATTTTTGTGTGTTCCTCCCCAACTCATAACTGGTCTCAACAAGATCCTAACGTCAATGAAGGGACTCTAATTTCAAGTTCAGAGCCTGGAAGCTCTTGGAAGATCAAGGGCAGGAGCTGTGTCATCTCCCCATGTACAGCACGGCTCCTCCTCCCACCAGCCCCAGCCTTTACCATGAAGCCACACCAGCAAGCCACACAGCCACTGTGTGTCTGGGCTGAAAGGAATTTACAAGCTTTTGACCATGACTGTGAAAATTAAACATCTACCACTTCTCCTTTGAGAAACAATCCCTCTCCCACTCGTAATCATATCATTTGTATAAGGGTCAATCTCACCTCTGGACCCAAAGGTGATGGCAGTATGACCCTAGTCTGGGCAATCCAAATATTCCATTCCTCTCACCATCATAAACAGGTTGGGGATGAACCCAAGCTGTGTTTGACTAGTGCTACAGGAAAGAGAAACAGTTCCTTTGTTTTGTTTTCAGTTTTGGCCGGGGCTAGGTTTGAACCCACCACCCCCAGTATATGGACCCAGCACCCTACTCCTTGAGCTACCCTCTTTGTTACTATTGTTGAGAGGATGATGTGTAAAGCTGCTGCCTCCAAGGGCCACAAAGGGAAAGTTCGTCTGAAAGTGATGCCAACACATGGGAAAACAGAGTCAGACGTTATCTCAGTATCTTGATCCAAACATGCCTGAAGCTAAATCTAGCCCTGGACTTTTCAATTACATGAACCAACAGATTCTCCATTGTGCCAACCAATTTAGTTTGGGTTTTCTGCCATTTGCAGCACCACCAAAGACCTGACTTATACTAAGCCTATATCCACTCTACCTAACAAATTCAATTATTGTGACTTGGTTGTACGAACCCTCACATTAACCTTAACTTTCTTTAAAAAACATATATCCATGCCATATTCTCATTACACACTGGGTATTCTGAGAGAGGAATAGAAATCCTCAGTAGCTAGAGGGGAGATGTCAACAGGGAACAAGGAAGAAGTGGCCTGAGTTTGCACCTCCACAGCCCAAAAGTCCTGAAGTCCTAGTTCAGGGATAGGTGGGCTCTTCATCCCAAAGCCCTCTGCTGCGGTTGGTTAGTGTTCAGCAGGTATTTTTCCAGCTGTAGTAAAGCCATGCCTTCATGAAACATTCTGAGGTCATTTGCAAATCCTCAAATCTGTGTAACCAGGGAGATTTTATTAGATATATTTATTTTATAATCCAGCATCTCACAAGACATCCAGGAGTTTCTTTTAAGCTGCTGCTTCTCCCTCTTAGGCAGAATATTCATGTTGCTTCTCAGACATCGAAAATTAGGTGAAAAGTCCCTTCTGTGCTGGTTCAAGGCAGCTTAGCTGAAAGGCCCCATCCTCCTCCTCAGCCACTGGTGGGCTCACCTGCCTTCTGCCTCCTTGAGGTTTGCACTAAATCCCCTCATGGCTGGGAGCTTTCCTCCGCCACAGTCAAGCTGACTTTAGATGTGCAAGGCTGTGGAAACTCGGTCGGAATGAAACCCAAACCTGAACTATTTATATTTTCGTTTCCATTAGACCTTTGCAACGGTTCCTTATTCAACTGAAGCTTAAATGGCTCAAGACTGATCGTAATAGAACATTTAATTGTTTGCTTGTCTAACTCTCTCAGCCCTAATTGAATATTGTTCTTCACTGAGCAGGTTACACAGTGCCGTTTCTTTGCTGAAGAGAGAAGGGGACTGAGGTGGAATTCAGATGAGCTTCGCTCATCTCCTCTTCCGTTTTTTGGCCCAAAAATGGGAAGCGGAGCCCTCTGGAGGGCAGCTCAGCAAGTTCTAGGAAGCAGCTTTCAGAGATGATCTTTGCAGGTCCTCAGAGGGAAAGGAAATAGTTAATCTGGGAGACTATACTATGTTGCGGGAGGTTCCTGCAGAAGGTTCTTGGCATTTAAAGCTGGTGTTGGTGGCATCACTAACTCCTTTCTGTCCCGCTACCCCTACCCCACACCACCGTCAGGAGCCCCCAAATCTAGACACTTCTCATCACCTCCACGTCATCATCCAGGGCCAAGACACCACTATCTCTCACCCAGGACATCACAGGAGCTTCTTGACTGGGTGCCTGCATATATCCCAGCTTCCCAGCAGGCAGCCACAGGAATATCATATTCCTCCCCATCTCACAACCGTTCCCAGCTTTCAGCTCACTCAGAAAAAAACCAAGGTTCCACCTGCCAATGCCGCCACCCTGCTGTTACGGCTGCCTTTCTCCTCTACTCCTTCAGCATCAGCTATTCTGACGTCCTTGCTGTTTCCTTGAATATTTTTCACATGCTTCCTCTTTAGGGCTTTTCCCTCATGGTTCTCTCAACTTGAAAAATGTCTCCCGCAGGAACCTGAGTGGTTTCTCACCTCTTTTGTGCCTTTATTTAAACATCCCGGGTGGCGCCTGTGGCTCAGCAGGTAGGGCACAGGCCCATATACCGAGGGTGGTAGGTTCAAACCCAGCCCCGGCCAAACTGCAACCAAAAAATAGCTGGGCATTGTGGCGGGCACCTGTAGTCGCAGCTACTCGGGAGGCATGAGGCAAGAGAATCACCTAAGCCCAAGAGCTGGAGGTTGCTGTGAGCTGTGACGTCACAGCACTCTACCGAGGGTGACAAAATGAAACTCTGTCTCTAAAAAAAAAAAAAAAGTCCCCTGTCAGTGGGGCCTCCAACTGCCCTACTTAGAATTGCATCCACTCCACATTCCCTATTTTAGTGCCACAGCACTCTACCGAGGGCGACAAAGTGAAACTCTGTTTCAAAAAAAAAAAAACAAAGTAGGTATACAAATAAAGATTTCTGAGTGAATGAGTAAATGAATAAATATAAGCATGCACAGATTAACAGTGCATTTTTTCTGGCTGTGAATTCCAGTGGTCAAGATTTACTTTTAGACCAGGAGTCTGGATGCATGTGTGCTTTGCATTGTAGGATTCTTGGTGTTAAAGAAGATATATCATCTTCCCCTTGGAGATGGAGTTGTGAAGGGCAGACTGAGATCCAGAGCTTAGAATGACCTTTAGCCTTCCAGCTGTGTTAATTCTTCTAAGCCTAGAGCAAAATGGTCAAAGAGGAGCAAGCACGAGCCTGTGCTCAGAAAGGACCCTGGTTTATAGCATAAGAGGAGGCACATTTACCCAAGGAACTTCTCTGAAGGCATCAGAGACCAGGGACACCTCAGTGAATGAATAAAGCATCCCTGGGCTCCTGGGGGTAATTGTGTCTTTTAAAACATAAGGACAATCAGAGAGAAATTTTGGAAGAGGACGAGGAAAGGTAATGGGATAACCAGGACTATCTCCCTTGCATGGAATTTATAGAATCATTGGGACTGGGTCCTATAGCCCATCCCCAGAACCAGAATATTGAGATATATCCTTCTCTGAATGTTGTTGGGAAAGGGTTCCACTTCATCCCCGGTTCTGCATGTTTAGGGACCCCAACTTCTCACAAAAAAGTATTTTTACATGAGCCTTCATATTCGAGAATCTTGTTCAGTTCGTTCTAACATTTGTGTGTTCATTTTCAAGGTATGCACATTTAACATCTTGACAGTGGTGTCAAACCACTCCCCAGAAATGTACCAATACTTTCCTTTTCTCATACTTTACCCTGAATATGTGTTTTCTTTTGTATCAAGGGGAGTCAAATTTTCCAAAGATTTGCCTATTTTATTTTTCATTTCAAAGTTCTGGTTCTTGATTTGATTAATCAATTCTACTAACTTTCGCTTCATGATTAATGTATGCTCTTATCTTTAATAATTGCTTCCTCTCTTATTTTTATTTTGCTGTTCATTTTCTACTTATTTTGAATTCTTAAATATTCTCAATCTTTAAACACTTAAAGAAATTTATTTTAATAACAGCTTTAGTATATGGATTTTACTTAAAGTATCCATAGGTATTTTTATACAATGGATCTCATATCTTAAATGTCTAAATATTCTACCCTTTCAGTACTGTTTCCCACTTTGGTAGCAGGGGTTTTTAAAATATTGTTTAGTTGCTAAGTAGCTATCATTTATCTTAATTTAGGTATATTATTCCTACTAATGTGATCAGAAGATATAGTTTATGAAATTTTAGTTTGGAGAATTTGGTATGGATTTCTCTGTAACCTAGTAGGTGGCATTGTAACAATCAGGGGAAGTTATGTTAGGCTGCAGCAGCAAACAACAGAAAAAAAATTGAGGGACTTAAACAATAAAGGTTGGTCCCTGCTCATGCTACATGTTCATATGGGTCAGCTGGGAGTTCTCACCACAGTCACTTGACACATGCTTCCTAATCACAGAGGTAGAGGAAAGAGCCTGGCTCTTAAAGCCACTTCTGTGTAGATTTCATTGGCCAAAAATATTTAAATGCCTGAAATCAACAGAGTATAAATGTCTCGTCCTGTGATGAGAAATGTACTGAATATCTCTGAACAAATATTCCACCATAGGCATTCAACAGATGTTTTACAAAGAACTATTGAGATACCTCCTACTATATTCCAGGGACTGTCTGCCAGATATTTTTAGCTGGTGACCTACCAACCTCCATTCCCATTTCCAATCCCCTTTTTTCCATCCACTTTCTAGCCAGAATTAGCTGTGCAACCCAAATATAAGTAGAAGGTGGCATTCCCGGGAAAGCTTTTTGCTTTTGCTTTTCTGCTATGATGACGCTGTCTCCTTCCTTCTCCCTGTCTCACCTGCTAATGTGAGAAAGGCTAAGAGAATCCCAGAAATATTTGCCTTGACATTGCTGAGCATCTGAATAGCAGAAGTGCCTACCTCAGATTTCTTATATGAGGGGGGAAAAAAAACCAAAAACCTCATGTTTGTACAAGCAACTGTGGTTGGGATTCTTGTTACTTTCATCTGAAAGCATTTCTGAGTGATAAAAGAACTCATCACGTAAACAAGACAGACCATTCTCACCTTCAGGGAATAATAATCTTTTGGAAGTATTCTGTGGGCAACTGAGAAGAATACTAACTGTGCATTTCTAAACACAAGCATACCCCGGAGATACAGGCAGGTTCACTTCTAGACCACCACAATATCACAACTATTAAAGCAAGTCACACGAGCTGTTTGGTTTCCCAGCACACATAAAAGTTATGTTTACACTATAATGTAATCTAGTAAGTGTGCAATAGCATTATGTCTAGAAACAACGAACATCCCTTAATTTTTAAATGCTAGGATGCTAACAAACATCTGAGTCTTCAGCAAGGTATAATCTTCTTGCTGATGGAGGGTCTTGCCTTGAGGTTGATAGCTGCTGACTGATCAGGGTGGCTGTGGCAATTTCTTAAAATAAAATAAAGCAACAATGAAATTTACCACATTGGTAGACTTTTCCTTTCACAGAAAATCTCTCTGTAGAATGCAATGTTGTTTGATAGAATTTTACCCACAGGAAAACGTCTTTAAAACTGAAGTCAATCTTCTCAAACCTTGCCATTGCTCTATCAACTAAGTTTATGTGATATTCTAAATCCTCAGCTGTCATTTCAACACTGTTCATGGCATCTTCACCAGGAGTAGATTCCACCTCAAGAAACCACTTTCTTTGCTCATCCCTAAGATGCAGCTCCTCATTCCTTCAACTTTGACCATGAGATTGCATCAATTCAATCACATATTCAGGCTCCACTTCTAATTCTAGTTCTCATGCTGCTTTCACCACATCTGCAGTTACTTCCTCCACTAAGTCTTAAGCCCCTCAGAGTCATCCATGAGCGTTAAAACCACCTTGTTACAAAGAACAGTTCGTATTGATATTCTAAACCCCTCCCATGGATCACAAATGTTCTTAAGGATATCTAGGAAGGTAATTTTTTCCCCCAGAAAGTTTTCAATTTAACTTTGCCCAGATCCATTAGAGGAATCACTACTTATGGTAGCAATAGCCTTGTGGAATGTATTTCTTTAATAATAATACTTGAGAGTCAAAATTACTCCTTGATCCAAGGGACACAGAATGGGTGTTATGTTAGCAAGCATGAAAGTGATATTAATCTTCTTGTTCATCTCCATTACAGCTCTTGGATGACATGGTACATTGTCTGTGGGTAGGAATATTTTGAAAGAAATCTTTTTTTCTGAGCAATAAGTCTCAATCGTGGGCTTAAAATATTCAGTAAACTGTGCTATATATAGATGTGCTCTTCTCTAAGCTTTGTTTTTCTAATTATAGTACATAGGCAGAACAGATTTAACATAATCCTTAAGGGTCCCAGGATTTTCAGAATGGTAAATAAGCATTGGTTCCTAGTTGACAATTCGTCAACTACATTGGCCCCTAAGAAGAGAGTGAGCCTGACCTTTGAAGCTTTGCAGCCAGGCATTGACTTGTCCTCGCTAGCTGTGAAAGTCCTATTTTAGATGGCATTTGCGTCCACATAAGACTGCTTTACGTACATTGAAAACCTGTTATTTACCTTCAACAATGATCCCACCTAGATCTTCAGGATAACTTGCTGCAGCTTCTACATGGCATTTCCTACTTTACCTTGCACTTTTATGTTAATTCACTTCCTTCCTTAAACCTCCTGAACCAACTTACGCCAGCTTCAAGCTTTGTTCCTACAGCATCCTTACCTTTGTCAGCCTTTACAGAAGTAGGCTATAGTTTGGGAATGTTGTGGCTAGTTTGATATTCTATCCAGATCACTTCAAGCTTGCTCCTTATCTGCAATAAGACTGTTTTACTTCAGGTATTCACTGGAATAGCACCTTTAATTTCCTTCAAACACTTTTCCATTGCATTCACAACTTAGCTGTTTGGCACAAAGAGGCCTATCTTTCAGCCTATCTCAGCTCTCAACATGCAATAAGCTTAGTCATTTCTAGCTTTTGATCTAAGGTGAGAGACTTGCAACTCTTCCTTCCACTTGAATATTTACTTAGAGGCCATTGTAGGGTTATGGCTTAATTTCAATCTTGTTGTGTCAGAAAATAGTGAGGCCTGAGGAAAGGGAGAGAGGCCAGGGAATGGTTGGTGCTGCAGTCGTAACACACACAGCTTTTATCAATTAAGGCTTAGTGCCTTAGGCTCAGTGCCCCTAGCTCAGCACTTAGGGCATTGTCCACATGCACTGGGGCTGGTGGGTTTGAACCCGTCCAGAACCTGATAAACAAACAAACAACAACAACAACAAAACTAGCCAGGCATTGTGGCAGGCACCTGTAGCACCTCCCAGCTACAAGGGAGGCTGAGGCAAGAGAATCGCTTGAGCCCAAGAATTTGAGGTTGCTGTGAGCTGTGACATCACGGCACTCTACCAAGGGTGACCTAATGAGACTCTGTCCCCCCCCAAAAAGTTTACCATCTTATGTGGGTGCAGTTCATAGCACCCCAAAACAATTAAATAGTAACATCAAAGAGTACTGATTACAGATCACCATCAATAGATGTAACAATGAAAAAGTTTGGGATATTGCAAGATATCCCAAAATATGATGCAGGGACACGAAGTGAGCACATGCTGCCGCAAAAATGGTGCCGATAGAACTGCTTGACATAGCATCACCACAAACCTTCAGTTTACAAAAAATGTGATATCCATAAACAGCAACAAGGCAAAGGGCCACAAAACAAGGTCTACCTATATGAGAAAGGGTTTGTTTCGATATTATCACTGATCTATTAGAAATACGACATAAAACAAGATTAGCAAAATGTTGATAACTGCTGAGGATGAGCGACAGGTAAATAAAGAGCGATCCATTATATTTTCTATTTCATATATGAAAATCTTATAATAAAAGTACATTATATGTTTTCTTTACAAAAATTCATTTTTTTCCAAAAAATACTTTTATCAATTATAATAGCCTAACAACCATACTAACAATTACTTAGCCAATTCCTTCACTGATGTTATTGATTTACCACTGTACCTTTTTTATAACAAACTTCATTAAAATAAAATTCATATATCATACAATTCACTCAGGGAAAGTGTCCAATTCAATCGTTTTTAATATATTCAGAGTTGCGCAACCATTACCATGATCTATTTTAGAATATTTTCATCACCTCAACAAGAAACACTGAACCCATTAGAAATACTCCCTATTTCAACCCACTCCGACCTCCTCACCCTTCCCCCACCTGCAACCCTAGGCAACCACTAATCTATTTTTGTTTCTATGGATCTACCTTTTCTAGCTATTTTATATAAATGAAGTCACCATACATTATGTGACCTCTTGTGATTAGCTTGCGTCTACTGGTATTTTTTCCTGATTCATGCACGTTGTAGCATATATCAGTACATCCAAATTTTTCTTGAAAATTTCCCTTGTACAAATATACTACATTTCTTTTTTTAATTTTATTATTATTTTTGGTTAAATCATAACTTTGTACATTGATACATTTATGGGGTTCAGGGTACCGCTTTGATATACAATGTGAAATGCTTATATTGAACTAACACATCCATCACAATTATACTCATTTCTTAATAGTTTTGAAATGTACTATTGCATCATGCACATTAGGTGAGGTCCCCCTGAATACCCTCCTTTCTCCCATATGTCCCCTCCCCTTCCCTCTCTCTCCTACTTTCTGGACTATAGTTATGTTTTGCCATTCATATGAATGTGTAGGTGATTATATATTGATTTCATAGTACTATTGAGTACATTGGATACAGAACATTATGTTCAAACTCCATCCAGGTAAACATAAATGATGTGAAGTCTCCATCTTTTTATGGCAACATAGTATTCTATGGTGTTCATATACCACAATTTGTTAATCCATGCATGGGTTGATGGGCACTTGGACTGTTTCTATGTTTTGGCTATCATGAATTGGGCTGCAATAAACATTCTGGTACAAACGACTTTGTTGTAAAATAATTTTTGATCATCTGGGTATATAGCTAATAGAGGAATTGCAGGATCGAATGGTAGGTCCACTTTTAGTTCCTTAAGTGTTTTCCAAACTTCTTCCAAAAACGTCGTATTTTCTTGCATTTCCACCAGCAGTGTAGAAGTGTTCCCTTCCCTCCGTATCCACGTCAACATCTGTAGTTTTGGGATTTTATAATGTGGGCTAATCTTACTGGAGTTAGATGATATCTCAAAGTGGTTTTGATTTGCATTTCTCTGATGATTAAGGATGATGAGCATTTTTTCATGTGTTTGTAGGCCATGCACCTATCTTCATCAGAGAAATTTCTGTTCAAGTCTTTTGCCCACATAGAAATGGGGTTATTTATTCTTTTCTTATTGATTAGTTTGAGTTCTCTGTAGATTCTACTTATCAGACCGTTGTCAGAAGCATGACCTGCAAAAATCTTCTCCCATTCTGAAGGTTGTCTGTTTGCTTTACTTACTGTGCTCTTGGCTGTGCAAAAACTTTTTAGTTTGATCAGATCCCAGTGATGTATTTTTGGTGTTGCTTCAATTGTCCAGGGACCGAAATATTCTCCCAGGCCGATTTCTTCAAGTGTTTTCCCTGCAATCTCTTCTAGTATTTTTATAGTTTCATGTCTTAAGTTTAAATCTTTTATCCAGTGAGAATCAATTTTTGTTAATGGTGAAAGGTGGGGGTCCAGTTTCAGTCTTCTACAGGTCGCCAGCCAGTTCACCCAGCACCATTTGTTAAATAGGGAGTCTTTCCCCCACTGAATATTTTTGATAGGCTTGTTGAAGATCAAATGACGATAAGTAGCTGGGTTCATCTCTTGGTTTTCTATTCAGTTCCATACATCTACCTCTCTGTTTTTGTGCCAGTACCATGCTGTTTTGATCACTATAGATTTATAGTGTAGCCTGAAGTCTGGTAACGTGATACCTCCTGATTTGTTCTTATTTCTGAGTAATGTATTTGCTATTTGAGGTTTTTTCTGATTCCATATAAAACAAAGTACTTTTTTTCCAGTTCCTTAAAGTATGAAAATGGTGCTTTAATAGGGATTGCATTAAATCTGTATATTGCTTTGGGTAGTATACTACGTTTCTTAATCCATTCATCAGTCAATGGACATTTGGGCTATTTTCTTTTTTGCTGTTAAGAATAATGTGGCTATTGGTTTACAAGATTTTGTTTGAACACCTGTTTTCAATTCTTTTAGTTACATACACACCTAAGAGTGGAATTGCTGGGATGTTTGGTAATGCTTAACTTCCTGTGGAAATTCCAGGCTATTTTCCAAACCACCCTTTTACATTTCCACTGACAATGTATGAGTGTTCAAACTTCTCCATACTCTAACTCTTATCATCTGCCTTTTGATTATAAACATTCTAATGGATGTTGAGTAGTATCTCCTTGTGAGTTTGATTTGCATTTTCCAGCTGGTAAAGGATGTTGACTCTTTTTATGTGCTTTACTAGCCATGTATATTTCTTCTTTGGGCAACTATTTATTTTCTCATTTAATTAGGTTATTTGCCTTTCCATTATTAAGTTGTAAGAGTTCTATATATATACAAGTTTCTTATACATATGGTTTGCAAAAACTACAAGTTCCCAGGCAGTGCCTGTGGCTCAAAGGAGTAGGGCACCGGCCCCATATGCTGGAGGTGGTAGGTTCAAATCCAGCCCTGGCCAAAAACTGCAAAAAAAGAAAAAAAACTACAAATTCCCTTTTGTGGGTTATCTTTTTACTTTCTGATGATGTCCTCCTTTGAGACACAAAAGCTGTTAATATTGGTGATGTCAGATTTATCTATTCCACGTTTTCTTCTGTTGCTTGTGATTTTGGTGTCATATCTGAGAAACCATTGCCTAAACCAAAGTCGGAAAGATTTACATCTATGTTGTCTTCGAAAACATTTTCATCTATGTTTTATTTCTTAATAGTTTTAGCACTCACATTTAGGCATTTGATCCATTTGGGGTCAATTTTTGTATATGATGTGAGGCAGGGGTTCAACTTCATTTTGGCATGTTTTATGCAGTTGTGGCACCATTTGCTGAAAAAACTATTGTTTCCCACTGGATTGTACTGACACCCTTATTGAAAATTAATAAAACATAAATGTGAGGGTTTATTTCTGTACTCTCAATTCTATTCCATTGATCTATATGTTTGTCCTTATGTCAATAGTACATGTCTTGATTACTGTAGCTTTCTAGTAAATAATGAAATCAGGAAATAGGAGTCCTCAAACTTGATCCTTCCTTTTGGCTATTCTGGGTCCCTTAAATTTCTATGTGGATTTTAGGATCAGCTTGTCAATTCTCCACAGAAGACAGCTGTGGTTTCAGTGTAATAGGAATTACACTGACACTGTAGATGGACTTGGGGAGTATTGCCATCTTAACAATGGTGTCTTATTATCCATGAATATGGAATGTCTTTGTATTTATTTAAATCTTAACTTTCATATCTTTTTTTTTTTTTTCGTAGAGACAGAGTCTCACTGTACCCCCTCGGGTAGAGTGCCATGAGGTCACACGGCTCACAGCAACCTCTAACTCTTGGGCTTACACGATTCTCTTGCCTCAGCCTCCCAAGCAGCTGGGACTACAGGCACCCGCCACAACACCCGGCTATTTTTTTGTTGCAGTTTGGCCAGGGCTGGGTTTGAACCCACCACCCTCGGCATATGGGGCCAGCGCCCTACTCACTGAGCCACAGGCGCCGCCCTTAACTTTCATATCTTTCAACAATACTTTGTAGTTTTAGTATTCTAGCATAGCACTTCTTTTGTTATGTTTATTCCTATTTTATTCTTTTGAGAATCATAAATTGAACTGTTTTATTTTCAGATTGTTCTTTACTAATGCATAGAAATACAATTTATCAGTTGTGTATTGATCTTGTGTCCCGAAGCCTTGCAAACTCATTTATTAATTCTAATAGTTTGTTGGTAGATTCCTGAGAACTTTCTACATACAAGATCATGTCATCTGCAAATAGGTATAATTTGACTTCTTTTTTGCCAGTCTGGATGCCATTTATTTCATTTTCTATCCTAATCGCCCTGGATAGAACCCTGGATTGAATAGAAGTGATCTTGTTACTGATCTTAAGAAAAAAGCATTAAGTACTTCACCACTAAACATGATGTTAGCTGTTTGTTGTTTTTTTTTTTTCCCATAGATGTCCTTTAGACTGAAGATGTTCCCTTCTATTGCTAGCTTATTGTTTTTATAATGAAGGGTGTTGAATATTATCAAACACTGTTTCTCCATCTGTTGAAATAATCATGTGGTTTTTGTCTTTTGTTATATTCTTATAGCATATTAAATTGATTTTTTGGATATTAAACCAACCTTGCATTTATGATATGTAATCCTTTTTATATAATGCTAAATTCAGTTTACTAGTTCTTTGTTGAAAGTTTTTGCACCCATATTCATTAGATACTAGTTTTCTTTTCTTGTGATGTCTTTATCTTGTTTGGGTATCAGGATAACACTGCTCTCATGAAATGAATTGAAAAGTGTTCCCTCCTCTTCTATTTTTTGGAAGAGGTTGTGAAGAGTTTAGTATTAATTCTTTAAATTTCTGATAGGATTCACCAATCAAATCATCTGGACCTAGGATTTTCTTTGCAGGTATTTTATGTTTTGTTTTGTTTTACTAATTAAATCTCTTGTTAAAAGTCTATTCAGATGTTCTTCTTCTTGAGTCAATTTGGTATTTTCTTTCTAGGAATTTGTCCATTTCCTCTAAGTTATCTAATTTGTTGGATTGAACAATGTTCATAGTATTCTCTTATAATCCCTTTTATTTCTGTAATGTCAGTAGTAATGTCCTCCCTTTTACTCCAAATTTTAGTAATTTGAGTTTTTTTTTCTTGGTCAGTTTATCTAGAGATTTCCCAATTTTGTTGATCTTTTCAAAGTACCAACTTTTGGTTTTGTTAATTTTTACCCATAGTTTTTCTATATTCTGTTATTAATTTCTAAGCAACTCCTTTTGTGTTTCCAGGTGTGGAAAGACTCTACTTCTATTTCTAGTACTGGCTTAGAACTTTCCCCTTTGTTTAAGCCTGGACACTTCAATGGTATACTGAAAGACAGAGAGTCAGATACATGGTTTTATTTTGTCATCTGGTCTGTACAATTCTTTTCTCTAGCTTATTTCTTCACAGTCACATCAGAAAAAAAAGCCTAAGTCATAAGAATCAAAATGATCCTAGAATCATTCTCCATTACCAAAAGAAAGGCCACTGGTGGCTAATACTCCTTTCTTATTTTTCTGATACACCTGAGCAAAGTAAAGAAATACAAATATGTCTCTGTCAATAACTCTGTGAGTCAATGTGTTATCCAATTAGTATCTTTCTCTCTGTTTGCCTATAAGCTACCCATAAAGAACGTGTCAATTTTTCTCAACATTATATTTCTAGTGTTTACCACACTGTAGCTGATATGTAGTAGGTATTCAATAAATGTTTATTGAATGAATGAGATCTTCAACAAAACAATGGGTGGCTGGGTAAAACTGGCAATGAAATGTAGAGCTTTAGCTAGAACCGCTGTTCCATGTACAGACCACAGGATCAGGATATTGAATCGAGCTGCAGATCATTGTTCCCTAATGATAATGGGACAAGATGTCAGGGAATAATGTCCTGTTCCCCCTGCCCTGGCAGGGTTTGGACAACAAAATTAGAACCTGAGCCAGTTGAGGGCAAACCTGCAAGAAACGCAAGGGCCAAGAAGTGTGTGAAATGACAACTGTGAGAAATGCTGCAAATCCAGGGTGCATGGACATAAAAAGGCATTTTTATAGTGGGGTTGGAGGGCAATTAGCTGGTCACAGAGTCAGGGAAGACTTTTCTGGAGACTTGAGAAGAGATCCACTAGGTGAAAAAGGGAGGGGAAAACCCTCCTATTCTTTCCTTTTGCCCTTATCCTCTTTCCCATCTTCTTTCTACTCTTCTTGTCCTAGAATTCTGGAGGGTGACACACTTAGTGCCAAATGAAATATGTATTGCATTAGTTAAGATACAGGCTATGTTGTTGAAACAAAGACCCAACAATAGAGTAATTTACCTAAACTAATAGGCTTTTATTTTTCCCCTACATATCCAGAGGTGAGCAGTCCAAGCATCAGGGTTGCCTTGCCTTCCCTGACAAGTGGCTTCCATTTCTGGGTCTGAATTCCAGAAATTGCTATTTCCATGCCAGCAAGAAGGGGAAAGAGAGGAAGTGGATGGCGCCCTGCTTCTTTTTAAAGATGCGATCTGGCAGCTGTACATAGCACTTCTTCTTACATCTTCCTGGCCAGAATTTAGTTGCATGACCATACCTACCTGAAGAGATACTGGAAAATGTAGCCTCTGGCAGGGTAGAAAAGAATGGATTATGGAAGAAAACCAGAAGTTTCTACTGATCATTAATCCAGGGAAATAAATTTCTTTCTCAATGCCTCTTAATCATAGACATTCCTATTTCATGGACTAGAGCAGGAAATACGATGGCCCACACAGTTTCAAACCACAGTGAATGATCTATTCCAGAGTTTTCCCAAATTCCCACTATTTTAGAACCAGTCCCAAGCAAAATCACATCACAGCCCTTATATCAGAGGTGTACACACCCTTCCTTGTCAGTCCTACATAGCTCCTGCAGACTCATTCATGATCTCCCTGTGTATTCCAGAATTAAATATTGCAATAATCAGAGGACCTTAAACCAGAGATACTCAACCCTCTCGGCATATCAGGATCACCTGGAAAACATAAACATACATTGGTGATCTAGTATGTTTTGTGATAACCTGATGGAATTGGAGACCATTATTCTAAGTGAAACATCTCAGAAATGCAGGCACAAACACATGTATCAGCAGAAACTTCTGATTTTCTTCCATAATCCATTCTTTTCTACTCTGCCAGAGGCTACATTTTCCAGTATCTCTGCAGGTAGGTATGGTCATGCAACTAAATTCTGGCCAGGAAGATCAGGTTGGAACTGATTGATCAACACTTAAGTGTACACATGGAAATACATCTCAATAAAAGTCAAGCTGGGTTGGGAGCAGGAGGTGGATAAATTCACACCTACCGGGTACAGTGCACACTGTCTGGGTGGGGGGCACACTTATAACCTTTTTTTGTTTGTTTTTGTTTAGCAGGCCCAGGCCAGGTTTGAACCTGCCATCTCCAGTATATGCAGCCAGCACTCTTTAACCATTGAGCTCTGGGAGCCCAGCCACACACTTACAATTGTGACTTAATTTGTGCAAAAAGCAAAGTATGTAAACAAAACATGCATACCCCCTAATAGACTGTAGAAAAAAAAAATACACTATTATCTATGCCTCACCTTAAACCAATCGGATCAGAATCTCTAAGTGAACATTATAGACTTTAGCTATTTTTTAAAATGCCCCTGGAGCATCCTTATGTGCAAGATGGAAAAGATCCAGAGCATTAACATCCTGTGTGTTAAATTTCCACAAAGGGCAGGAAAGGCCTGTTCCTTCTTCTTTCATAAGAAGAAACTTGCTTAGCCCTGGCTTAGATGGGGGTGGTTCATCTCATAAACCTAACATCACATTTATGCTCATCCTTATAGAGAAGAGACACAAGATGGATTTCTTTTCTTTGGTGGGTCAATGAGACAGAAGAAGATGTAGATTTTTTCCCAAGGCAATTCAGCAAATCAGCACGCTCCTGCCTGCTACTCCAAAGCTCAAGCCACTTGGCTTTTTCAATGTAGCTCAAGATGGTCATGGAGTTCCATGGTCTTTCCTCATCTACTCACCCGGATGAAGATCAGGGAAATAACCATGAAGCCAGCCAATACTAAGCACCAAACATTTTTTCAAGTACTTAGTATGTGAAACTGAGGCATAGGCCAAGGTCCCAGAGTCAGGAAGTGATAAAACCAGCAGTCTGGTCCAGAATTCATGATCTTGACTGCTGTACCCTATACCATACCATTTCTACTGCAGGAAGGAGATTGCTATTTCCATTGCTGTGACCATAGCTCAGAAAGAAGATAATACTGGATTCAGATTAAACCAGGACTGGTTGAGGACTTACATGGACTCGAAAACTTCCAATTTACCTCTCAAGAAAGTTCTAAAGTAATAGATGATCAAGTCCTTCAGCCTCTCATCCACTTATTCTACACTGGAGCCATCTAGAACATCTCTGCCTTAGCCTGTTTTCTGAGGTTCTTCTAGAGGGCTGCCTTCTTTCCCCTCCTCTGTGCCCAGGAGGGCTCAGCAAAGACTTGTCACCCAGCTCTGACCATACTGACTTTTCCTCCTCTCACTGGATAGGTGGACCAAGCCACGGCCCAGAGGCAGGCTCTCTACCTTCAGCCTATAGGGAGGGTCTGGCTGCTGAAGCTCCATTAGCCCCAATATGCAGGCTCAGAAGGCATTCAGGGAACACAAGAGCAGCTGCTAAGTAGATAGTACCATGCATGTCACCCTTTTGTGACTTCCTTTCTGCACTGTCACTCTGACAAGCTCTACCTGACATAGGACCATTAATTTTTCATGCCACCCTGCTGCAGACACACAGATTTGTTCGGAGCAATAATAAATGAAATCCAAGTGTGGCTGGAAGCCCAGTGCTGAGAAGCCAAGGCTACAGGTCACTTCATGCCTCCTCCTCCTTCTGTCCCCATGACACCTTGAGCCGCTGCTTTACAATTGCACTCGTGGCTCCAGGAAGCAAAAAGTGACCGCCCAGGAAAGGGAATACAATATTCTCAGCTGGTAGCAGGAAAGTTGATTAAGAAAAATTCTCTCCCTCAATACGGCTTCTGATCTCTTGTTTATCTTCATTTGAACCATCCTGGGTAGATGTGTTTTAATTGCAAGCCACTTCCATTCTTTTTCTGGAAGCAGGCAGGGCATAAATTATAAAATAAATAAATGATTAAGAAACATCTAATTATTGTGATTAGTTTCTTACTTGAAGGTGCTTCCAAGCTGCTTCTTATTAAAGTCATTCATCAAGGAGCCACTGTGCCCTTTCCAGAGGCTCTGCTCCCAGGCCCAGTGCGGGACTCGCAGTGCCTAACAAACACAGGGAATATTGATGGCTGTGAATTCCTCCCACAGCCTCAACTCCAGCATGATGGATCGATGCTTCCTAAACATGGAGAATATTTCTCCAGCCATTCATCAGCCCTACCACCAATACAGATGTCAGCCTCAGCAGACGTCAGACTCTAACTGCTTCCTCCAAAGCATACATAGACAGAAAAGCTCGCATTTCCCACACAGGGACCCGATCAATTTTCATGTGCTGTAGCCCCTTGACTTATTTAATATTTATAACAGTAACATTATTTACCAAACAAGCCACCAGGGTGTGTCTGAGGCCCCGCAGTGCAAGACTCCTGAGTGTACACAGCAGAGACCTCCCCTTAGCTCCCCTGCTCCTCTGGAGAACCTTTTCAGTTCTCAGAAATGCCTCCTGAGGTCGCTCCAGGGTTTCAACACAGGCAACTTCAGGGCTACATATGCAGCACCCTAATGGGAACTAAAGGACAGTGATGCCAGGGATGTTGTTGAGCCAGGGACACACCTTCCCCCTCACCAGGCACCTACCCTTGCTGTTCTGGGTTGTCACACTGACCTCGTCTTTCCCCTTATCTATTATCTATTCTCCAAGTCCCTCTCCTCTCTGATTCCATGGTCAGCCAATGATAAGCCTCCAAGGCAACAAAGAACCTCATTCACTTCACAAAGCACTGAGCACCAGCTGACACATGACACTGCCTCTGGTCAAGAGTGACACCATGGGCTGCCTCTCCAGCACTTGACCCTTCAGTGTCTTCTGTGCCAGAGCCCAACCTCAATGCCCAACACTGGCTGAAAATGCCAGATTCTTCTTCCTCAGCTTGCCTTGCAAATTGGCCATGGGTAGGTGACCTGAGGTAAGGTGTTCAGAGTGCACAGGTGGTTCTGGGGAATATTTTCATTTCTAGTTAAAAGAGATCTAGATAGAGAAACGTCCCACTTTCTTCAACTGGCTGTTCTAGCATGGAGCGCCCCGTGGCAGCCACTGAAGACAACTTTGAGGATAAATGCTAACACCTGTGAGAGTGGCAGGTGAGAAGGCTCAGTCCTTGACAGCATCGCTGAGGCACTGACCCAGCCCCTGCCCTGCCACTAGACTTCTCATTAAGTGAGGCTTTTAAAATGTCTTTCACCATTAGAATACCACAGTAATATAAATTGTTCCAGGCAAAATCCACTGATGGATGCTAAAATTAGGCCAGCATTTGAGAAGAAACAGGATATCTGCATGGCCTAAAAAAAGTATCTCCACCAAGCTATATATTAATGATGAAGGAGAAAGTAGTATCTTTACAGGGGTGACTCCCATCTTAATCAAGTGACCAAGGTTAATATCACCAGTAATAATAATTATTGGTGCCTTGCTAACCCCCTTATGCAGCACCAAGAAGGGCATGTTGCTTTTGTGATATACTGAGGCTGGGCAGGGCTTCAGTAAGCATAAATATAAAATTGAAATAATAGAGCCTACTTTGGGCATTCTGTTACTCACAGCTGAAAGTATCCAGAATGACACAGAGAAAAGACAAAAGATTCTGCAATCATGTAATTAATAACAACATTCCAGTGGGGGAAGACAGGTGATAAACTAGTGAACAAATAAATAAGCATTTCAGAGATGCAGAAGTACAACTTAGATAAAATAAGGTGATGAGATAAGAAATGACTATGCAGTGAGAGGGTGATATTAGGTCTCATTGTCCATGGAAGACTTTTAGGTTCCACCTGAGAGATAAAACAGGACTTGCCATAGGACCATCTGCGGGAGGAACACGCCTGGCAGGGGAGACAGCAAGTGTGAAGGCCCTGTGTTCAAACACAAAAAGGTGGTTTCTGTGCCTGAAGTGAACAAAGAGTGATATAAGATAGTGCTATCGTCTGAATGTTGGTGTTCCTTTCAAATTCAGGTGTTGAGACCTAACGCAACAGTTTTAAGAGGTGGGGCCTTTTCGAGGTGACTATGTCATGAAGGCAGAGCCTCCTGGATGGGATTCATGTCCTTATAAAAGAGGTTTCAGGGAGCTTGTTTGCCCTTTCCACCTGTAAAGAGATAGCTAGAGGGAGCCACCTACGAGGAACAGGCCCTCACAAGACACTGAATCTGACGGCACCTTTGATTTTGGACTTCCCAACTTTTAAAATTCTGAGCAGTAAATTTCTATTGTTTCTCAGTCTAAGGCGTTTTGTTATAGCAGCACAGGAACAGACTAAGTTGGGATTGGAGCAGTTGACAAAATTAAGCTGAGACAGGAGTCCAGTCTAGAAACCATGTGGCTTGAAGTGGAGGGATGACAGGGAGAAGAAGAGAAGTGAGCAGATTTAGGACTTAATTGTGGAAGTAGAGCTGGACAGGCCTTGCAAATGGATGTGACGTGAGGAGGGGGTGTGTGGGAAGAGCAGCATCAAGAAAGGAGCTTCAGTCTCTGGAATGAGCAGCAGAGGTGGACCATAATGTCATTTACTGAGACAGGAAGCCTGGGGTACAGGTAGGAACAGAGCATCAAGCATGTTTTGATGTCAACCTCCACAAACTGTTGTTTTTTTTTTTTTGTAGAGACAGAGTCTCACTTTATGGCCCTGGGTAGAGTGCCGTGGCCTCACAAAGCTCACAGCAACCTCCAACTCCCGGGCCCAAGCGATTCTCTTGCCTCAGCCTCCCGAGTAGCTGGGACTACAGGCGCCCGCCACAACGCCCGGCTATTTTTTGGTTGCAGTTTGGCCGGGGCCGGGTTTGAACCTGCCACCCTCGGTATATGGGGCCGGCGCCCCACAGACTGAGCCACAGGCGCCGCCCCACAAACTGTTTTAATACCAACTTATCTCCACTCTTCTTTCCTTCTGGAAGCTGATCATTAATTTACTGGGTTGTTTGTTTGTTTTTTGAGACAAAGTCTCACTTGGATGCCCTTGGTAGAGTGCCATGGCATCATAGCTCACAGCAAACTCAAATTCTTGGGCTCAAGTGATCCTCTTGCCTCAGCCTCCCCAAGTAGCTGGGACTACAGGTGCCCGTCACAATGCCCAGCTATTTTTAGAGATGGGATCTTATTCTTGCTCAGGCTGATCTCGAACTCTTTTTTCTTTTTTTTAGACTGAGTCCCACTCACTACGTCACCCTTGGTAGAGTGACGTGGCGTCACGGCTCACAGAAACCTCAAACTCTTAGGCTTAAGCGATTCTCTTGCCTCAACCTCCCAAGTATCTAGGACTATAGGCACCCACCACACACCTGGCTACTGTTTTGTTGCAGTTATCATTATTGTTTAGCTGGCCCAGGCCAGGTTCGAACCCATCAGCCGTGGTGTATGTGGCCGGCACCATAACTACAGGGGCCAAGCCTGATCTCCAACTCCTGAGCTCAAGCAATCCACCCACCTTGGCCTCCCAGAGTGTTGGGATTACAGGTGTGAGTCTGGCAAATTTACTGTCTCTTCTGGACAGGTGAAGTAAATAATAAATTCCACGAAGGAAGGGATTTTATTTTCCCTTTTTACTTGCTAATGTACTCCAAGCTCCTGACCAGTGTTTGGCACAGTAGGTGCTCTACAAATACTTGTTGGATTTATGTTAGAATGACCAATCTTATACTGGATGACATGACAGCAGGCAGTCTTATAAAACACCACAACCCAACCTTGAGACAGTTCAGTCCCTAGCAGCTCACCAGGGAATAGGGTAAATTCTCTCCAGAGGAAAATGTCATCATCCAGAGCCTATACAGTTTTTTCCCTACACATTACCTAGCATTAAATCAAAAAGCACAAATAGAAGTAAAACAAAAGAAAAAAAACAGACAATAGAAATGTACATGTGACTAAATACTAGTATTACCAGAACCTTTAGGAAGGTTCTGAACCTTCCTAATGCCATGACCCTTTAATACAGTTCCTGTGGGTCACGACCCACAGGTTGAGAACCGCTGCTTTAAAATAACTAATTTGTTTAAGAAAATAGAAACCAAATGAAGAATTTCACCAGAGACCTAGAATCTATCGAGAACCCAATACAAATTGTAGAAATGAAAAATATAATAATCAAAATTAAGAATACAATTAGATGGGTTTCACAGGAAATCATACAGAGCTAGGGTTGACAGATATGGCAAATAAAAATAAAGGACACTCAGTTAAATTAGAATTTCAGATAAACAACAAATAATATTTTAAAGTTAGTGTGTTAAAGTTAGTATGTTCATTCAAAATTTTGGACATGGCTGGGTGCAGTGGCTCATACCTATAATCCTAGCACTCTGGGAGGACAAGGTGAGGATTGCTTGACCAACCTGAGCAAGAGCGAGACCTCATCTCTACTAAAAATAGAAAAATTAGCCAGGAGTGGTGGCATGCCCCTCTGGTCCCAGCTATTAAGTAGAATAAAGCAGGAGGATCACTTGAGCCCAGGAGCTGGAGGTTGCCGTGAGCTATAATGACACAACCACGCTCTAGCCAGGGTGACACAGCAAAGCTCTGTCTCAAAAATTTAGACATACTTACACTTAAAAAAATTATTCATTGTTTATCTGAAATTCAAATGCAGTGAGATGTTCTTCATCTCATCTGGCAAGACTAGAAACAGTGGCAAAGAGGATTCATTCAGTAGAAAATATCCAGACTAAAGTATGGGGATCAAAAAGAATGGAAATTACAAAAAGGAGTGAAAGAGACATTTGAGGCTTGGTTTAAAATACATGAAGTTGGAGTCTTAGGCAAGAATAGAAAAATACATCAGAAGCAATATTTAAAGCAGTAATGGCTGAGTCCAAGTCTGATTTACAAAATGAAGAATAAAAACAAAACAACCAAACACCACGGCTAGACCAATCATAATAACACTGAAGAAAAACAAAAAGAAAGTTCTTCAAAGCATTCAGATAAAAGAAAAGAACCTACATCTTCAAAGGGACAGAAAGAAGACTAGTAACTGACCTACGAACAATGAAACGCAGAAGACCATGGAATAGAAATGAAGTAACTCACAGCACAAAATCCTCCCCAGTGAAAATACCCTTCAAAAATGAAGGCAAAAACAAACAAAAATAAATGAATAAATTTTTTTTACAATAAAGGCAAAATACAGGTATTTTCAATGAAATAAAAACTGAGAGAATGCATGATTGACATAGGCTTAATACTAAGGGGAGTTCTTCAGTCCAAATTAAAACAATCCCAGAAATAAACACAGGAAGAAATGAAGAACAATGAAAAGGAAATGTATGTGTAAATCTAAGTGAACACTGACTATTCAACACTAGCAATAATGTTATGAGATTATATGAACATAAAATGCATGACAACAAATTCATTCATTTGTTAGAATTGGTGGAAAGGGGTAAAGGGAATAATTGAAAAGGGGAAAACACTAATTTTTTTAGATTCCTAAATAAAAAATGCATGTTAAAATCACAAGGATAACCACTAAAAGAAGAATAAAAAAAATAACAAACACATAGAAAATTAGAAATTCAAAAAATGTTTGGTATATCTAAAAGAAAAAATAAACATAAAATAGGTGTGACAAATACCAAAGAAACAGTAAGATAGTACATAAAACCAAATACATTAGTAATTATACATGTCAATAAACCAGACATCCTGAGTAAGCCTCTCAGTGATCATGTGGGTACTATTACCCACATCTTACAGAATAACGTGAGGCACGGAGTTGAGCAGCCTGCCAGAGGTTGCCCAGCTAGCAGTCATCATACCAGGATTCAAATCCAGCAGCCTGCCTCCAAGGCCCGAGCACATTGGTTTCCCAGGTGGTTTCTTCCTCTCCTTCCACCCAACTCTGCCCTTCCACAGACTGCACAGATTCCTGCAACCAGCTCCTTATTGTAAGGCTCTCTGGTACCATATCATTGTCATGGTGACCATTCTCAGGCACAAACTAGATCTCTTCTTCCCTAAATTAAAACCTCTTTCTGGATTCTCATATACTTCAGGACAAATATAGCAGACCACAAAAGGTCACTCTAGATGAAGCCTCTGCCTCCCCTGCTTCCCCTTGCTATGTCCCAGGGGTTTCCTCTGCCTGGAATGTGAGTTATGTTCCAATGCCCCCATTCTCTCCATCACTACTGTTATAACTGGCACCACTCACCGAGTGCTTTCTCTGTGCCAGGCACTGTGCTGAGCTCCTTATAGGCATCATTCCCATGTAACCCTCACCACGCTATGATGTATGCATCAACATTCCCCATCTTCCGGATAGGAAAGTAGATTCAGAATGGTTAAGTAGATTACCCAAGTGAATCCACTAATTCAGCTAGTGTTCACTATGTAACTGGTATGAGCCTGGCACTCTCCTAAATGCTGAGCTAAGAGCTATAAACAGAAAAGACAAACTGGTCTCATGCCAGCCCACAGATGAGTTCACATGTGCACTATCGTAGATGGTGCTAAGTGACATGCAGAAAATAAAGTAGGAAGGGGTAGAGAGTTGGAGGAGTTGCAGTGCTATAGGGGTGGTCAAGGAAGACCCTGATGAGAATGTGGTACTGGTGTGAAGACACAAATGAGGCGAAGGCATGAGCTCTGCAGGCATCTCAGAGAACAGCACTCTAGGCAGAACACCTTGAGGAAAGAACCTACTCACTGATTGTTACGTTACCCACCGGCGAGCCCTGACTAGACAGTGAGCTGCTCAGGGCATGGTCACATCTCCAGCAGCTGGGCAGAGAGGAAGCATTGCTGAATGAAAAAAACTTCGACTTGGATTTTGAGTGATGGTAAAGTAGTGCCTCCCCTACCAAAACTTTGTGTGAATCTGAAACCCTGAGCTGGCACCATCTGTCCTCAGCCTATACTGCACAATCCCGAAGCCATCCACTCCACACTCTTGGAGGGGAAAATGTTATCTGACGTGCTCATCCCTTGAGTCTCTGAAACTGGATCCATCGACTGTGGAGCCTCTATCGTAGCGGTTCTCCAGCCATGGGTCGCGACCCACAGGAACTGTATTAAAGGGCCGCAGCATTAGGAAGGTTGAGAACCACTGCTCTATGGAGTCTTCCTAAACAAAGCAGAGGCACAGGAGAGACATGCTGGATACAGCATGTCTAGGACCCTGCCAGCACCACGGAGACCCGATTTTGACTGAATACTGTGGTCTCACTCACATCACCGTCTCGCTTTCAAGAAAAATAGAGATGCTGTAAATCCAAAGAACAAGTCAAATTAATGTCAAATCCCTGAAAAAGTCTAAGAAATGGGACACAAGGCCGCTGGTTCATACAGCGTAATGAAAAATTTATCACCATGGGAGAGGAGAACCCTTGTCCTCTGTATACCAAATGCTGGCAAGGAGTGAAAAGCACAGCAAAAACCTGATCAATTCAAGACTGAATCCCAGAGGGATGTGCATGAGGTGGACAGATCCAACCTGCCCAGAGAGGGGAAATCTACTAGATTACCCACATGGAGATGCTTAAGAAAGGGACCAGGGCTGCAGACAGGACAATTGCAACAGATACTGTGAAGACCTGGGAGGAGGGTAGGGAACACTGGAGGGAGGTGGCAGGCCTCGGCCACATCTGCTGAGTCGGAGTGGGCCAGAACCACTCAGGGTGGTCCAGCTTAACATACACCCTGGGAAAAGGGTTTTCTCGCGTCTTCCTTTACTTTCTTCAGAAAGACTGACAGAGGCACGGACAGCGCTCAGAAAGATACTGACCATTCAAGTATTTGAAAATAATACTTCCAACTTCTAAGGAGACAGGCAAAATGATCCTTAAATATCTGCATAATTATTAATATATTTTATAAGAGATGCCAATACTTCCAGGCATAAGGAGGCCTCTTGAATCATCAGTGTACTACACAGAAATATTCTTTAATAGAACCTAAAGCAAAATTTTGCCATTCAAATCAGAGGTTTTTAAGTGCTGCATGTCAGGTTTTATGACATGTGGTTCACATTCATCCTATGTTAGAAACACCATCTCCCTGCCCCAACTGTAAACCACAATGTACTTTAGGAAAGCAAGATCTGCTCTTCTGTACCCAAGAGTTTCTGGGAACAAATGATGGCTAGTGGTACTTACCCAAATGGAAACCCCTGCTCACAGATAGTCATATCGAATAAGCACTTCGACAAAGAAGAGAGACTAAGAACTTGCAGGCTGGACTTTTAAAAATATGTTTGATAATGACAATCTTTAGTGCCCCCAAGTGGCTGTAAGTGATGTGACACCCTCAATAGAGAGTTCTATCTTGAGGGGTAGAAAAAGATAGCTGGAAAAATGCTATCAGAAAATGATATTTTAAAACAAAGATACTGAATATAAGGATGAGAGAAGACCCCAAAAGGAACAGGCCCTTTTACACTATTTCCTCTCATCATAAAAGTCTGGTAAAAGAGGGGAAATATGAAATGTTGAAAGACTGATGGGACTGAGTCAGAATACGAGTTTTTGTTCACCTCAATGGCCCACAACAAATTGCCTCTGACCTGTCACGGAGAAAATGGGAGTAATAATTCCTAATTATTAAAATTATATAAGCATGGGTAACACTTTTTTGTTTTGAACTTTTACATTGAGAGCTATCTGTATGCATCTTTCTATAACTTGCTTTTTAAATTTAATACTGCAATTGAAAAGCATTTTGTATAGATTGATGCAATACAAATATACTAACAGTCAATAGCAAAAAGATAATGGTCGGCAAGGTAGAGAAAGGAGGAATGTGGCTTGCAGAGGACATCATGTAATAAATTTATTTAGTTACATTTTCCACGTGTCTCTTAATTCCAACTGTATATTCAACTGCTGTTTCAGAAATAAAATGTTTTAACATAAAAATATAAATTCTGCTTCTTAAAAGTGCTTACAACTTTGATAATAAAACATACAAATAAATAACAGAAGTCAGTGACACATCTCATGCACTTGTTCTAAAATAATTTAAAAAGTATAATACACTTTTCTTCCAGCTTCTAGGAAAGACACTTGCCTTCCATATTACTGTACAACTAAAAAAAAAAAATACACAGAAATCACTCTCAATGGTGGGTGAATAATACCAAAGCATTGTGTGTACAGTGATATGACATGCAGCTTTTAAGACAACTATAGAAATTCCCAGGTAAAAACTGAAGACTTCAATCAAGAAAACTATTTTTGTAATGGGGCCTGAATTCAATTTTAACCAGTGGTGAGAGGCACAGTTGGTGAGCAAACCCATACGGAACACAAACACATATTTGAAAGGCCTACAAAGAGAACTCCAACCTCAGAAATACTGTAACTGCCTTTCCATTTGATATAATGACACCACACCGTTTAGAGTAGCACCTAGGAAATTTCATATTGCATTTTCACAACTGCAACAGTATCATGACTCTGGGTAGCCTTTCTAACAAAGCATTTCCAACTTGGCTTTTTACTTAAATATCCTTTAAAATGTTGAAAACACCAGGTAAATTACGTTAGTTTTTTCTTTCTTTTTTTGTAGGTAGGATGAAACCACCTGAACACAGATTATTATTTCAAAGATGTTATAGTGCTTTCAGCTCACCACAGATTAAAACTCAATTTATTTGCCTCCATAGGTAAAATAGTCCCAAATTTTTAGATGTGTGGTTACATGATTTTTAAAAATAACATGAAAAAAAAAAAAAATGGCAAACGACCCCCCCCCCCCCGCCCGCCAAAGGACTCCAAACAAAATGTTTCACATTCATTTTCAAACTAAAAAAAAAAAAAAAACTCTGCAACTACATTCTGGAAAGAACTACAGTAGAGAATTAGCTAAGTAGGAAATTCAGTGGCAGCCTGGGGTTTGCTATTATAATTACTACAAAAAGGTCAAAAGCAGGGGGCAGTTTTCCAAGGCTACAAAGGTTGTTTTCTATTTTCATCTTCAGCATTTTCTAACTCAGAGTGACCTTCCTATTCCCCCATGCACCTGAAGGAAAAGGCTCTGGGAAAGGACATGAAGCCCCCAGAGCACTCTGCCTACCAACAACTAAGACCACCAATGCCCCCCAGACTGGACAGTGCTAGGCCACCCACAAAATGCTCCAAGGTCCCAAATCAGGCCTTGAAGCAGAAAGACCCCCTTGAATTTGAAAGGCCTACAAAGAGAACTCCAACCTCAGAAATACTGTAACTCCCCACCCCATATTTCAAACAGAAGCTTGGTATCAGTAGGTCTCAATTTTTTTTCTTTTTTGAATATAATTAAGGAATCAGAGTCACTCCTAAAGATCACATGGCAGTGATTCTCACCGTAATTCTCAGTAAAGGGGTGGTGTGTCACACTGGTTCTCAATTCTGACTGCAAATTAGAAGAGCTAATTTAGAGCTTTAAAATATATGTTCGCTCCTAGGACCTGCTCCTACGCTAATTAGATCAAAAACATGGGGAATGGGGCCCAGGCACCGTAATTTAAAAAATTCCTGGGATCGGGCAGCGCCTGTGGCTCAGTGAGTAGGGCGCTGGCCCCATATGTCAAGGATGGCGGGTTCGGACCTAGCCCCTGCCAAACTGCCCCAGAAAAATAGCCGGACGTTGTGGCGGGTGCCTGTAGTCCCAGCTGCTCGGGAGGCTGAGGCAAGAGAATCACGTAAGCCCAAGAGTTAGAGGTTGCTGTGAGCCGTGTGACGCCACAGCACTCTACCCGAGGGCGGTACAGTGAGACTCTGTCTCTACAAAAAAAAAAAAAAAAATTCCTGGGATGATTTTAGTGAATGGTGGGCTTCACAATCTCAGACATTGTTCTAGACTTCCATGTTGGGAAGAGTACATGTGTGAGATTCAAAAAAGCCTCTCAAGTCTGCTACGAACCCTCTTTCTTCCCCAAACTGGAAACACTGGTTTAAAATTAACGTGAAATGATTTAGAACCTCCTCTACTGTACAACGCTACCATAAACTCCACGAACTTAGTCTTATTGTAACCAGTAGTTGAAAAGCTCTAAAGTTTTCCAAAACGGCTCTTTGTCTCTACAAAAGCATTTTAAAATTGTTAGCACTATATAAAGTCACATTCTTTCCTTGTGACCACAATAGAACCCTAGAAGATACAAAAAATTAAAATCTATAGAAAAATGGCAGGTTATTTTTAGAACAAAATACTTTAGGAAAGTCTTCGGGCTAAATACAGTATATACAACCAACAATGTATGTTCAACATACCCAATTCCCTTCCTGCTTGCAAAATACTTTTTTTTTGCAGTCTTGCCAGGGATCAAAACAATCAGCAAAGAGCAATATAGTAGAGCCTCCACAGTTGACCACCTCCTTACACTGACCTAATTTTCACAGACTGGACATAAACCACATGTATGTATCAGTACAGCAGGTCTAGTTCCTTATGCTAACCACCTGTCTGCTGACCAGTTTGTTACAGTCCGTTGGGTGGTCCACTTACAGAGGTTCTACTGTAAATGCAGAGCAAAATAAGAAATCACATTCATGCTCTTTTATGCTAATGATTAAGCCGTATTTTTTAAACTACAAATTTAAAAATAGAGCTCCATAATCTAAAAGTTATCTTCTTTTTTAAAACTTAACATTTAGTGTATCTGTTTTATTTAGTTGCTTGCATAGGTAGTAAGAGCATGCTTTTTGAATTATATGGAGGCCATGCAAAATTATTTCCATTAGTTGGGGGGAAAATGATCAGTCATGCTCAAAATGAAGCTACAAAAACAAATACTTTGAAAGTTGATCAAAAAAGGCAATGTGAGATACTGTTAACTTAAATTAAAGCATCGCATTTCCCCTCAAAACATGTGTTAAGTCAAGCTTAACAATAATGTATATCCTTTAGGAAATTAAAGACAAAGATAGCCTGCACAGTAACAGCTACTTTTCATGTTTATGACAGGCACTGGTTTTTGTCAGCAAATTTTGGTCTACTCAACTCCAAATAACACAAAGTTCCACGTACCTCCAGAATGTGTTTTATTGAAACTGTGCTTATGATGTGCATACTATCTCAAACATCCAACCAAGAAATGCTAATGATCTTTGTACCCAATAATTAAAATAAGCTACATAGGAAAACAATTTTTACTGTTCAATAACTTCTCAGAACAAAATGTAACATCAGATGCCCATTGTTTAAAAACACATTTATTTGAAGTAAATGAGCTTTGTTCACAGCTCTTCTCTGCTCCATTTTCCCTAAAGGCTGCCGCAACTGTTCCCTTTACATACTGTTCCCGGTTTTTTGTGTGTTTTTTTTTTTCATGATAGTTATTTTAAACAATTTTCTCCCACTTCCCCTTAAATCCCCACATCCATCTCGTACAAACACAAATGACCAAATTCTAATGTAAAATGACTGTGGAATGATATTCAAACCCTAAATAGTAGAGACAGCTCAGTCTGGAAAAGTGGATGTTAAGAGTAAAATGTTTCCAAGATGAGGAAGGGCACTTTGGTTTCCAGACAGAATAGACTTGCTCAAGAGAACCATAAGCCTTCACTGATTGGCCAGAACCCATCTGATCTTTTAGTTCAAAACTGTCACTCCTTTTACGATATCACCACACCCCCTGCTCAATCAGCCATACTCGATAGGCCATCCTCAGCTACAGCAAATTCCTGAAGCTTTCTGCTTGCCGTTGTGCAAAATACAGGCCCTCAATGAATGCTTGCAGAATAAATGATGAAAGAATAACTGCAAAAGAGTGGAAGTTAGCTTCACAGATAATTACAACATCTTATCACACCACAAACACTACCACATCCAGATTTATTGGTCCAGCATATTATAACTTACTCTCAGTTAGGCTGCTTTTAAGATGAGAAAATACAAAAGGGATGGGAAATGGTCTCTTAAGATGACCAAAGCTTAAAGGTTTCTTTGTGCTCAAGGTGTCAAGGTGTGGGGCCAGCTTATGAAATGATAACAGCTTCAGTGCGTTTACAAGAAATCAAGAATAAAACTTTTTTTAAAAAAAAAAGTAAACAAACACTACAAATGCCACTACTGTTGATTATTTTGTGCCTACCATGAAGTGACTGTTCAGGCCCACCTGGTTGTCAACCAGAAACCCAGGCCTACCATCCTTAGCAGATGATCTTTAACCCAAAGCACATACCTGTTCGTTGTGCCAAATGTCACTTGGAAAATAAAAAAAAATAAAAAAAAAGCACCAAGTCCTTAACCTTACCAGAGAACTGAACAGAACCAAGTAACAATTTTCCCATAAGATATTTCACATCTCAAAGAGCACCTTTTTACAGTCAAAATATCCCTTTTTTCTAAAAGTTGTACCTATAAGGATAATGACATTGTCAGTGTTTACCAACCTAGGGAAAAAAAACTGCTTAAAGATGCCTAGAAAACACCATAACACAACACTTTCTGATTATTTTTCTAGTAAATGTGAAATATGGACTAAACTCCACAGACAAACATTTTGCAGGTACTGAAATTTTATTTCTAGATCCCTTGGAAAATAAAAGGGATTTGTAGAAGCCTTTTTAAAGACACTAGACATCGTGGAAAATCCATTCCTAAAGGACTCAAGAATAAAAATATTTACCATTGTGAAAATTAAACTAGTTTCTATTAATAATGAACTGACTATAGCCAGAAAAAAAGTCATTAAAGCCCTTTGTCTAATCAAACTATAATTCTAAAACTGTTTCAGAGCTTCAGATAGATTTCAAATGAGAATTTCCTATAAAACAAAGATGAGAGGTTCAAATTAGACAAACATTCAGTTCCTGCTACTGATGTTCTCACATTTGCTACATCTTTTCCAGGAAAAGCTAGAATTATAAAGAAAAACTAGAGCAGTGGCTAGCTGATCAACATGTCCATGTGCTGCTGGAAGCAAGGACAGTATTGAAAACAGTAATGCTGCTGTGAGAGACCACTGAAACCTGTACAATAAAACAGGGACACCTAGGGCAGCACTGAGTGCCATGGGCCACAGGCTCATGCTCAATGAACTACACAGAGCACTATGATAACTTTCACAAGGCTAATCATGTAGGTCTTAAATACTGTTAAGGGTCTAAAATTCCTGTCACCCTCAACATAAATGGGCTCCAGACTTAAAAGTTACCAGCTAATGTCCAAATTAGCAGCAAAATAAAGTAACCTACTAAAAACATTTCCCAAGAGGTATTCTTGGAAAGAAAACTAAAAGAAAAGGGGGGGGGGGACAGTGCAGAATTCATAGCTATGCCTGCACATGTGTTGCAGTTACTTCAAATACGGCAATACTGAAAAGGAAAATTAGAAATGATCTGTGCACCAAGAGTTCAGGAACAAACTGCAGAGTTTATGACCAAAAAAAAGTTGATATTTAAAAGCACATAAACTTAGCATGCTGTATTTTATGGCAAAGTGACAAACACTATTCAAAGAGAATTAGAACCACTGCTCTCTTGACATTCAAAAAAAATGGGGGGGTGTGGGGGGGGCTTGTAAAACTATGTATTTTCCTTACTATGAGATTTTTGTGAGATTCTACTTTTCCTTGATAAGAAATGCAATCTTCACTGACACTGCCAGATGGAACATACACTCCAAATCCTACTTGTAAGTTCTGAGCACGAGATTAAATCTTAAGCACAAATAAGAAATAAAAGAGTTACTGAAAAGCTACTATAACTAAGACTAACAAGCAAGATCTGAAGTGTATATGTAATACTTGGTCATACATCGCTTCAGTGTACTGTACCATCGTGGACTTTGGCAGTAAGGAACTGTCTTCTTCTCTAAGTTACAAGATGAGGAAACACAAGCATGCAGACACGGGCAGCATGGAGCTTTCAACACCTAACAGAAAAAAGCACATCAGGGAAGGAAAACGGTAGAGTCTTTTACGGTGTTTAGAATCCACTTTTGTCCAGTAATCTGTCAAAGGTTCTATTGCTCTATTTACTACAGTGCAAAATCCCAACCTAGTAAATTTAGAAGGAAAAAAATTAATTACTAGTGACTGGCTTTCTGGCTATCCAATTTGACACCTCTTAGGACTTATCTCGAAAGTCAAGACAGTGACAGCACACACATCTCTGCAATATGAAGGTAGTGAAAAGCTTCACTTCTACTTCCAAAATATCTGTGGCAGTAGGAAAAACGACACAGGCACCCACATGTCACCTCCCTCTTTTATCCACTGACTGATGTGCATCCAGCCTAGACTAGCTGAGTATATACCTGAGAAACATTAGTGTTAAAATATTGCCCTTTACAAAGACTGGTAAATGGGGCGAAAGTGCAGAAAGCAATAGTTTTTCTCTCCACTGGTTTCATTGTTAGTGTCACAGTTTTTAGAGCTCCTGGTGCCACCCAACAATCCGCAGTAAGGACAAATCCTGCTTAGAAAGAACCCAAGTCAAATAATTCATCCTTCTCTACACTAATGATAGCTTAACTGGTTCACAGGTTTCAAAAACCTCATGTCCAAAGAAAATCATTAGAGTTCTTTAGAAAGAAATACGTACAATTGCCAAAGGGACCATCCAGGGTATCATCTACAATTATTCCAGTTAGCTTGGTATCAATGCTTTGCCTATGGCTGTTATTTGGTTCAATGGCAGAATAAGGCGACACTTTTAACAATTTGCAATTAAATTCTTTTCACACACACATACACACGCGCGCACGCATACATCAGGCACATGACCCAAAAAATACAAAACAAAAGCATAGAGGGTTTTGGTGGGTAAGGAGGGGATCTAAATAAATAAACATCTTTACAGATAAAACACTTAGATTGCAGAAATATATCACTGAGGTTTTTGAGAAGGCCGTGCAGAGGTTTGCATGCTAGAAGATAACTTTTTTGAGGATTTTTCAGCAGACTGCCTGCCACTGGGAGAAGAGGGAACTCCAGAATCTAGCTGGGAAGACTTGGATTTGCGAGCAGACAGCAGGGAATGTTTAGCAGAAGCAGAGTCCTTAGAGACAAGCTGCTCTTTTCCAACTGCATTTGCATTCAGCTGCTGGGAACCTGGAGGCTGATGGCCTTTCTCTGCCTTGTCATCCACAGTGTTCTTACAGATTGACTTAACAGAGCCCCCACTAGTCTTTTTAGAGAGCAAGGTTGTCTTGCCAAGATCAGTTGACCGCCGAGTCTCCTTCTGTCTCAAGGCTGATTTGAAGAAGGACAGCCCTTTGTCCTCAGATTTGCTGTCCCTCTTCAGAGCAGACCTCATGCTTGTGCTGGGAGAGTGCAAGCTGGCCATGGAGGAGCTCCTGACGTGTTTCCCATCCCCTCTGCCCTCTCCAGCTTTGGCCTGGCTCACCCGAGGGGAGTTGGGTTTGGAAGTGGAGGTGATGCTACCTCTGTCAGAACCCAGGCTTTGTCTGGAGCCCTCTCTACTTAGGCTCCGGTCTGAAGTCCTGCTTTTCCCAGGAGGAAAGGGGCTCTTTGTGGCAGGGCCTGAGGCTTTTTTGGCAGATGTGGAGGAAGCAGTGTAGGCGAGGGCAGGAGCTGACTTCTGCTTCTGTGGTGAAGGAGAAGACACAGAGTCTTGGGATTTGGAGGGCGACTCCTTTTTGGATTGGGCAGGGGTAGGGGATGAATGCCTTCCACTGGCCCTGGAAGAAGAATCTGCTTTGCTTCGGGAGCGAGAAGGCTTTCGAGAAACTTTTATAGGAAGAGGAGAAGAAGGAGATGTACTTGAAAGAGATGATTCTTGGCTTGCCAAGGCTGGTCTCCCCTTCCGCAAGCTTTTATCTGGCTCGGAACCACCTTTGGAACTGGGGGATCTCTTGGTTGTGCTCTCTGGTTTCTTTGTAAGTGAGCCTGGGTGGCTCGGGGGTTTCACCTCTTTGACTGGAGAGCTGTCTACAGAATCGCTCTGATCTACATAAGCAATCTGGTTATTGTTATCAAATGGATCAGAGACGGGGGGCAAGTGATCCCCTTGTGCTGAGTGTTTGCTCTGTGTATCTGCAACGCTGGAGTTCAATTTGCGGATGTCTGCTTCGTCTCTGAACACACCTTCCATGACAGCCAGAGGAGCCCGGCCCACAGCCTTGTGCTCACGACGACTGTGACTATCACTAGGTTCCTGGTAACTGCTAGAAAGGTTCCTCAAGCTACCAAAGCAAGAGATGGAAACCTTGTCATCTACCGCCTCCCCAATCTTCTCCAAGGTGGAAGCAGAGCTGTGAATTGGAGAGTCCCCTGAGAATCGGGAAGGAGAACTGGAGCGCATCTGCAGCTTAGCAGACAAGGACCAGGAAGGTCTCATGCAGTTTTCATTGACGGCCAAGGGGCTGGTGACAGAAGATCTGGAGGACAAGCTCTGGCGCTGGACACTTCTTACAAATGGTCGAGTTGAAAAGCCTCCTGAACATGGCAAAGAGAATACTGTTATCCTAAGCCAACAAAAGCATTCTAGCAATAAGTTGAGATACTGATGATGAAACAAAGGTAAGCCTCAGGGAATGACAGGAGCATGACATTCAGAGCCCTCCCATCTGCAGTCAAAGAGTAGCTGTGTGGCTTCAACATCTCTGAGACTAACTCCCTTTATCTATAAAACACGGACATTCTGACTCAGAGATCAGCAAACTGTTCTCTGTACCTCCTTGTTCTACATTAGGACTCAGCATGCTTTTCCTTTAAAAAGCCAGAGAGTAACTATGTTAGGCTTTGTGGGCCAACCAATCTACTCTGCCACGGCAGCCACAGACTCCTAAATGAATTGGTGCAGCTTTATTCCAAAAAAATTTTACTTACGAAAAAGGCAGTGGGCTGTATTTTGCTGACCCTTGGATCTAACTCACGGAGTTTCTGTGAGAACTAAATAAAATCTTCAAAGTCTTTTACCCACTAGGGTCACTAGCATTCCACCAATGCTCACTAACCTTACTGAATGACATCTCAGGCTCACGAAAGTGAAGTGCTTGACTGCGATTACACAAATAATTAAAGACAAAGTTAATATTAGAACCTGAAACCCCTTGCCATCCACTCAATACCACATGTAAGTTGGCCTGTATTGTTGACTATAAAAAAATCAAAGGGGAAGAACTAAAGAGACCCAGATACAATACATTCCTATCCTAAGTGACTTAAAAATTCCAAAGAAAATGGAGTAAAAGCTGCACAGTTGACTACCTCCCTACACTAATATAATTTTTTTTTTTTTTACAGTCTCGCTATGTCATCCTTGGTAGAGTGCCGTGGCATCATAGCTCACAGCAACTCTTGGGCTGAAGCAATTCTCTTATCTCAGCATACCAAGTAGCTGGGACTACAGGCGCCTGTCACACCACCTGGCTATTTGTTTTTGTAGTTGTCATTGTTGTTTAGCAGGCCCAGGCCAGGTTCAAACCCACCAGCCTGGGTGTATGTGGCCAGCGCCCCAACCACTGAGCTATGGGTGCTGAGCCCACTGACCTAATTTTCATAGACCAGACACGAACCACCATGTACGTATCAATACAGGAGGCCTAGTTCCTTACCTTGACCACCTCTGTATGTTGACTGTTTGTTTTACAGATCCCTGGGTAGTCAAGCTACACAGGTTCTACTATATTCATAATTAAAACAATGTACATTCCTATTTGGAGTGACTTTAAAATTCTGAAGAAAATATTCTAAATTAAATCTACACACACTTGACTGTAACTGAGGTATTTAGAAAATGCTGCCTAAGATCCTTAGAGACAAGCCCTACTCTGTGGGAGCCACTCAGCACCATTACATGATGACAATGCTTGAGAAGACATTGATTTCACCAACTACGCTATTTAAAAATAGATTGGGGCAAAACATACCCAAACTTATTATTAAAATGACAGTGAATTCTAAGTTTAAAGTCTGTATTGGAAATAACCTCTACCTAGACAAGCAAAGGTTCACTAGTCAGTTTCTCATAAAGCGCGAGCAGCTAGGAGAGCAGCGATTATAGTCCAGTAGTCTTGTTTTACAAATAAAGTGATAAGCCCAAAGAGGTCACAGAGCTGGGGCTATGGCACAGATCTCCTCATCTGGTATTCTTCTTCCAATCTCCTAGAATTCTAACTCCATTTCATTTTCTCAGAATTATCCATCACCACTACAAGTAGATTACAGCAATCGAAATGCTAGCCACAGAGGGAGACCTGCTGAAAGTTGAGTCACCCTGCTCATTACAGAAGCTAGGCTCACTCTCTCCTCCTTCCAGCTCTCCATACTCTGGCTACCTGACCTTCCCACACCACCTGGGGTCCCTGTCAGAACTAAGGTCTGTCCTGCCATTACTCAGGTGGTGGATGAAAGGTTAGAGTTCAACTTTTATCAGATTTTCTAAGTTTTACATTATGATTCTCTTCCGAATTCTTAACAACTACTTCTATGCAAAGGCAATAGTTTTTGTTCTAGATGCATCTGTAGTAAAGCGAGCACACCACAACTGCCTGCACGGAGCGCAGTGCAGTAGAAAGGCAAGGACTCCCGAGGCCGAGACAGCCAGAAGCCTCCATGCCAGGCCTGGAACAGCAACTTCTCACTAGTGGCCTGGGGCAAAGCATAAGGTGTCTGAGCCCCTTATGGCTGTACTTTGAATAAAATACACACATGCTTACCTGATTTTAATGCTCCACCCTCTAGACTAGGCCTTAACAGTGGAAAATAATGAAGTGGGAGGAGAAAGTCCAAGGTCATAGAGGTAAAGCAAATGACCCTGTTTACATAAAATGTTACTTCTTAGGATTATAATCTACAGCTATGCTGCACCACCCACTAGAGCTCCCTTTGCGTTCTCCTGCAATGTCCTGGGCACTAAGTTCCTAAACCTGAAGGACTCTTTGCTGCGTCTGTGAGTTACCATTTTGGAAATTTGTCATCAAAGACTACACCCACCGTCATCTTCACTCCTCTCCCCAGCCATCTCCACAGACTCCGAGAGTGAGGCCAAGGACGTGCGTCTGGAGGAAGCCGCAGAGGTCACACTGGCTGGCTTGCTCCCAGGGAGCCGACTCACCCAGTGTTCACACAGGGAAGAACTTGTTGAGCCTACAGAGGAGGAAGCAGACACAAAGGTCAGACCAGGGTCCCGTGGCCAGTCTGCCCTGCACACACCCTTGTGAATATGCTATGAGCTGAGCTGGGGGTGACTGATGTCCCCACCCCAAGGCTGGCATTAACTCTCAGCCCCCACGTGGTATCATGTCTACTTAGTTAAGATGAAGCAATGGAGGGCTGATTCCATTGTAGTACTTAAGAACTGGCAAGAGGATGGGCATGATGGTCCATTCCCATAATCCTAGCACTCTGGGAGGCCGAGGCAGGAGGACTGCTTGAGGTCAGGAGTTGGAGACCAGCCTGAGCAACACAGCAAGACTGTGCCTCTATTAAAAATGAAAAATTAGTCAGGTGTGGTGGCCTGTCCCTGTAGTCCCAGCTACTTGGGAAGTTGAGGCAGGAGGACCACTTGAGCCCACATGTTTGAGGTTATAATAAGCTATAATGATGCCACTGCACACTACCCGGGTAACAGAGCAAAACCCTATCTCAAAAAAAAAAAATAATAAAAAAATAAAGAATTGCTAAGAAAATAGAAAATCAATCATACAGTCATTCCACAAACAAGTACCTATGTTCCAGGCACTGTTTTAAACACTTGTTGTAGTATTTCTGACACTCAGAGAAGAGAGCAAGCAACAGTATACTTCTTCTTAGCCTGTTTCATGGAAATTTTTAACTATTTTCATAATATTAATAATACACATATACACACAGCTGTATGTCAATCTGTCCTGTTTCTGAGATGGCCTTAAATCTTTATTAGAGCAACAAGAAACTGCTCTTGAAATTTGAGTACATGAAGCAGCATGAGTGCCTCATGTAGACCTCAAGAGAATGGCGCATCTGAAAATATCTCAGACTCTAGAAAGCACTGAGGGAAGGCATAAAAGCACTGAAGTCCACCTTCTATTAAGTAAGTGAGCAGCTACATACTACACACTCTGCTCCAGAGATGCTTCCATTTGGCTGCTTTGAACTCACCTCCCTCACACCACCAAGCTTTGTAGGAATTAATATTCCCTAACTTGATCACACATTAGGATGTTTCAGTTCCGTGTCATACTTTCTTAAAGTCAAACTCCACACTAAGAAGCATGCATCCCCTTGTTTGAATTGTGTGGCTGCATCCACAGCACATATGGGTACTGGTCCCTGCATTTATTAAACACAACAGGCTAGATTCCATCAGGCTGAACCCAAGCTATCTAATACAGCAGAGCCTTGGTAAGTTGACTACCCAAGGGATTGTCACAAACAGGTCAATCTACGAAGGTGGTCAACATAAGAACTAGGCCTACTATACTGATACGAACATGTGGTGCATATCCGGTCTATGAAAATTAGGTCAACTTAAGGAGGTGGGCAGTAGAGGGAGGTGGTCAACTGTAGAGGTTCTACTGTATTATTATAGCTGTCAATGCTTCCCCTTACAGAATAGGCCAATCTTCTGACTGGAACAATTTCTAACTGGATCCTACAATAACCCTATGAGGTAGGTATTAGTATTAAACCCATGTTATCGATGACAACTACATGGCTCAGATGGGCAGTGCTTCAGGACAACAGAGACAAAGCCATCAAGGTAACATGCCAGGCTGCTTCTCAGCTCCTTCATGCATTTCTTCTGCAGGTAAACTGCAAGAGCTTTCTCTGAGCCGGTTCCTACCACCACCCCAACATGAACTCTGCTGGTCCACCGCTGCTCTCATACTCTACCATTTCCTTAATTGTAATCATTTTGATTTCCAGATTAAATGAAAGTGTAAGAATTAACCTGGGGTGGTGCCTGTGGCTCAGTGAGTGGGGCACCGGCCCCATATACCGAGGGTGGTGGGTTCAAACCCAGCCCCGGCCAAACTGCAACCAAAAAATGGCCGAGCATTGTGGCGGGCGCCTGTAGTCCCGGCTGCTCGGGAGGCTGAGGCAAGAGAATCACATAAGCCCAAGAGCTGGAGGTTGCTGTGAGCCGTGTGACGCCACGGCACTCTACCGAGGGCAGTAAAGTGAGACTCTGTCTCTACAAAAAAAAAAGAATTAACCTGACCAAACTGATAGTCATGAGACCTTCCAGAGAGGTCCTCTGAACCATTAATTGTAAATTCCTCCCCTAGGAAAAAACTGCTCGAGAACTAGAGTGGGCCTCACCTGCCACAGAGCTGTTGGCTGACCACGAAGGTATGGCTGTCCGCCTCTGGTAGAAGAGGATGTAGGCTGTCTGCGTGCAGACCTCATCTTCTGACAGCTGCTGCACATCGCTGTCATCGAAGCAATACCAGAGGCCGTCCACAGAGTTCTTACAGTAGGCTGCCAAATAGAGCCCACTGTTAGTATCGGTATCAGCCATTCCATTCTACCCACAGACACCATCTCTTTGGCTCATATAATTCAAAAACTTTTAAAGGCTGCATGTAGTCACATAGAAAGAAATTTTTAAAAATTCCAAATTCCGTATTATACTCAGGTGAAATGTTTTGGGAAATTCCAAACTATTTTAAGTAGATGAATTTCTATTTCATCTTAGAAAACACAATATACTTACACCAGTGGATATCAACCAGGGATAATTCTGCCCTGCAGGGGATATCTGGCAATGAATGAAGACATTTTTTATTGTCTCAAGTGGGAGTGGAGGTATAGTATGTTCCCAGAATCTAGTGGATAGAGCCAATGGACGCTGCTAAACATCCTACGGTACAGTCCCCACCACCACACAAAATTATCCTGCCGAAAAGTTAACAGTGCCAAGATTAAGAAATCCTGATTTAAGCATGTTGCAACACTTTAGTTATCTATTAGAGACAGAAAATAATATGAATAGAAATAAAAACATTAATGATAACAGCAGCTAATATTTAATACCTACTATGTCACATGTATCTCAGCCAATCCTGAGATTTGTACTACTATTACTTTCAATTTGCAGAGTCTGAAAAATATTAACCAGCTTGCACAAGGTCATGCGGATGGTAAATAGCAGAGTCTAGCTCATTTCAAGTTTATCTTGTCCTTAAGCTTGCACTTAAACCCCTATCCTCACCTGCTTCCCTCAGGGGTAGGACAAAAAAAGCTCCGTGGAAGTCCCCTGGCAAAGTTAGAATATGTGAGCTCATAAACACATGAGGCCCTCCCTCCAGTTCAAATTCTAAGCCTTCCCTGGAAATACATAGCATTCAAGTACCAGCAAGAGCAGACAGAAGAATTCATAAAGCCAAGTCATTCTGTAAGGATATATTAAGGGTGTTATAAGCTTGATGGATAAAGGTACACTATTTTCACATTTTCTAGGAATACTCATTTATTGGGGTGAGTGCTGGAATATTTAGCTGAATGCTGGAATAGACTCGTTCAGCATGACCCCAGGATCCTATATAAGGTCCTGGGAGGCACCAGGAGTATCTACCTCAATAAATTATAATCACTTGTGCAAGTATGGAATCTTAAGTGATCAAAAGGACTCAGGCAAGGAAGGACTACATCAGAGGGGTCCCCCAGAGGAGAATTAGTATCTCTGAGTACAGGGAGCAAAGTCAACTGCGTCCAAAAAGTCACCAGAGCCAGAAAGGCAGAGAAATGAGTCTGTAAGCTGCAAATGGAGCTAAAAAAAAAAAGATTTGTTTGGCCAATGATGTCAGGTTGGGCTTGAAGTGCAAATGACCCAGCTGGCAACGTAGCTGATATTCTGAAGTGGTGAGTGGAGGTAGAGCTATGGGGGAACACACCCAAGACAAGGTGACAGCCTTGTACTAGTTTCAGCCTGTTTCTCTTCAAGATGGTCTGTTCTAAATCACAGAGTAGAAACTAAGGCAGCACAGTGAAGGGGCATGGTTCTCAGCACCCCGGAAAGATGGCTTTGTCCCATATGTGCTCCTTGAAGTATGAGAACCTAAGACGGGAAAATTCCATTCTTGGCCATAAGCGAGACTCGGGGGTTAATTCCTCCCTGCTTGCTAAAACAGCAGAGATGCAAGGGTTAATTCCTCCCTGCTTGCTGAAAAGGCCTTGAGAAATGATTCCCTGAAGTCCTCGCCAAGTCATAGCTGGAGATGTAGCACCTGCCTGGAGCTAAACTGTTGCTCTTCATTCCCTAACATCAAATTACACAAAAGTTTCATTTAACTTGTTAGGGAGGTGGATGAACAGAAACAGACAGCCTGGTGTCCTTGTAGTTTATCTTTAAGTTATATGCTCCAGACTTAGAAATGACGTGTATGTGCTTTGCAACATTTATGCTGAGGAGAACTTTTTTATAGCAGTCTCAATTAATGCTTTTGTTCTTTATTCTTACTTATTCTTATCTGATGAGTTTGGATATATAATACAGTGAATAAAGCTGTGCAACTGCTGTAGGCCTGAGCGAGCCTCAGACTTCCCTTAATCAATCATTCTGTCTGCAGTGATACCTCTGTGTCGTTGATTGGGCTGGTGGACAGCAACAGCACAGTAACTCAGTGGTGGGTAAACTATGTATTTACAAAACAATTCTACTTGCTTTTCTTCCAAGCACTATTTTCTGAAGTACTTTCTAGGCCAGTGCTACTCAAATTATGGCTCGCAGACTGCCAGCCCATAACAAGAGAAGCACCAAAACAGAGACAAGCATTTAAATCCTTCACAGCCATCTGATACTGCTGTGAAATTTTTATTGCATTTACAAAGCACTGGTTCATCAAGAACCGGACATTTAAAATGGAAAAATACAAGTTCTTTATCACAGATAGTATGAGAAGCACTGCTCTAGAATCCTTACAGAAATTAACCATATACATATCATAAAATTTAGCTAGAACGAGTGCAAAATAAAGAACACATCAAAATAAATGTTCCAACTGAAACCTTTAAAACAGAATATCTTTAATTCAACATTGCTGAGTATTTTAAATGTTCTCTAAACATTTCACATACCAGAACAGTAGTAGAATGACCTCAGCATGAGAAAGGTGAAAGAATACAGAACATATCTGGCACCTCCCAGGTAAGGGGTCCCTTGAGGTAGGCATGACTACTTCCAGCTCACTGACATGGCAGTCAAGTTAGAGTAAGGGTACTTGCCTACTAAGGTCATAGAGCTAGGAGAATGTATCTGGCTTCTACTTTTAAGCTCCTTTCAGTAAATTGTTCTGTCTTCAAGGCAGTTGAGGATTTTCAGGCATTTTACAAAATCTTTTCTAATAAAGAGCAACATGATATGCTAAAATCTAGCACTGTCCTATTTTTCTCAACAATTTCTTGCTAGAAACTATATAACAAGCAAGTCCATATTTTCCTAAGAAACACTATTATAAAAGGAAGATACACTCTTTACCAAAACTGAAGCAGAATGAACATTAATGAGGGATACTAGCAAAGGCATTTACTACATTGGCTAATTGGTGAAATTAAATTATTTCTAAGTCCCTTTCCATTCTAAAAGTCTGTATGTGTATGTAGGTCAATATAAAAATTCTGACAGTCCCTTATTTCACTTCCAAGAAACACAGTTGACAGCATCCTTTCTGATTCACTCATGCACGTTTCAACTTGCTCAGCTTATCAGTGTTTTTGCAAGGGCTTCGTTTCTGTCCCCATGGATTTTACATTCCTTGGTTTTTGTGTTATCTCAAAACTTTCATAATGACCCACATGTAATGCCATGACTCAGTATCAAAGAACACAGACAGGACTAGAATGCCACAAAAGCAAAAATCCAACTAGACACACAATATTTATACAAGCGGCCCCATAAAATACAAATATAAAACATGTAAGCCAGCAAATAAAACATTATCATTTAAATTTGGCTTAAACCAAAGTGCAAGGTAAAGTAAATTTAAACAATGAATCAACTTTTGTTTTCTATGACCTTAGAGCACATTTTAAACTTCTCTATCTTCTTTTTCTCTTTGGAAGGGCTTCCTGGGGAAAGCAGAGGCAATCTAACTAGCCCATTATGAGATACACACAAAGTTAGAACACTCCTCTCACAAAGAATTGCTGCCTGCAGCATTTAAATATTTAAAAAACTTGAACTAAAACAGTTTCTAGAATAAAATATCATTATATCCAGTCATCTTCCCTGACTCCCTGTCTTTCTGAGAGGGAACAGGACAGGCTCGGAGTGAGTGTGCAGAGGCTGGGAAGGCCAGTAGCCTTCCTGACCTTGTTAATGGGGAGGGGTTCCCGGCCAACTGCTAGAAAAGAGTCCCAGGGATTTCACAACACCAACTGGCAGAGGCCACTCACCCCTCACCCCAACCCATATAAATTAGTGATCAGCATCAGCTCTCTAGGGTCTTACAGAAAAACAAAAAGTCCCTAGGAAGATCATTATATACACTGAGTGCATAAATCCAAGTCCTGGCTACCCATACAGATAACCAAATTAACAGCATTACCCTCATCACATCCATCCCCATGTAGACAAAGCTTTAAAATCTAAAGGTGGCCTCCAAAAGACTCGTGGCATGCCCTTAACCCAGTAATTCCATTTCTCAGACTCAACCTCAAGGCAATAAGCAGAATTAAAATTCAGAAAAAGTGAATATGCACAAAGATATTCATCAATGTTACACTAAAAGTTAAAAACCAGAAACCAACATATATGTTCAGCAATGGGGAATGGTTATATAACACTAGGTCTATCAACAGAACATTCAATGGTCATTAAAAATAGTGTTTATAAAAATTAAGAGCCCACATCAAAATACTTACATGACAATATCAAGTGTGAAGCTCGGGACACAGAAGCATACACATGCCACTCTGATTCCAAATTTTTTACATGTCCACCCACCCCACTGGTCCATCAGATATTGGGATGCAGATAGCAGGTTTCTAATCCCAAAGCTTCTTCTGTCTCTCCACACTCCGACCATCCTCTCTTCTAGTTCCTGCCTCTACACACTGGTCACACTTCCACTACAGAATCTATTATATGTCACTCCTCCTTTTAAATTTTAATTTGTACCTATATCTCTGCCTACTTGATTACACTCCCAGAAGACAGAAGCTGAGACCTATTCAGCTCTGATGTGATAGAGGCCAGTGCAAGACAGAGATGAGATGCTCAATAAATGCTCTCCTGAACAAAACACACCAGCATAATTACAATAGTGCAAAATAATGGCAAAAACTTAGATATCATAACGTTACCTATATATGGTGGAACATCAATCAGCCCTAAAAAGGAAAGATATTTTGATACATGTGACAACATGGAAACCTTAAAGACATCCTGCTAAGTGAAATTAACCAGTCATGAAAAACAAATACTGAATGATTCTACTTATAGGAGGTACCTAGTATGGTCAATTTCATAGAGACAAAAGCAAAATGGTGGTAGCCAGAGGTTGGAGTTGGGGTTAGGGGTGGGACAAATGTAGATTTAGTGTCTAATAGGTTTCTAGAGTTTCCGTTTGGGAAGATGAAAGAAGTTCTGGAGACAAAGAGTGATGATGGTTGCAGAATAATGTGAGTGTACTTAATACTACTAAACTATTCACTTGAAAATGGTTAAAATGGTAAATTCTATTATGTATATTTTATCACCATTTTTTAACTGCTATTAATATCAGCAATTATCTTTGCATGAGAAGCCCACTGCTGATAGTATTCTTTCTACCTCTAGCCTTCCTATGACAAACATAGTTACTTTTATAAATTAAAAAGTGTCTAGGCACAGGGGTTCATGACTAGCACTTGGGAAACCAAGGCAGGAAGACCACTTGAGGCCAGGAGATTGAGGCTACAGTGAGCTATAAATGAAAAAATCATATTTAAACTTAAAACAAAAACCCTTCCAAGTTACTTTAAAGACACTACGAAAGTGGTTCATAAGCCAGGTGTAGTGGTGCATACCAGAACCAGCTACTTGGGAGGCTGAGCCCAAGATTTTAAGACTATAATGAGCTATATGATCAAACCTGTCAATAGCCACTGCACTCTAGGCTAGGCAACATAGCAAGACCCTATTTCTTTAAAAAATAAAAATAAGAAAAGTGGTACACAATCTCTCCAAATAACAGAGAAGTCAGAACCTCGAAAGAGGAGACAGTGTAAGTTAGGTAAGCAAAAAGTGAATCCTCAGTTGACTGGACAATGTTATTTACACACACCATTCCCCAGTTAGATAACCAATGGATGATCCAACTCAAGAAAAAGAGGAAGCATTTTAGTTTATTTGCTCTTGGACAGAGATCCAGAGGATGGAAACTGCCTTCACAGTTGACATGCTGCCCCCTGAAAGGGAAAGTAAGGCTCTAAAGCCAACTCATTCTGTCACAAGCAAACCCATGTGAAGGACTCGCCAGCACAGACACGCGGCCTCTCACACTGCAGACCTGTGTAGTGCCCCCCTTGCATGGTGCCATGATGATTGCACACAGCATACAGGTCATAGATGTAGTCCTCAGGGTCCCTCCCGAGTCCATAGGGCCGTCTCCACGGGGACCAGTGGGATGGCAAACTCCAGCTGCTTTGGCTTCTCTTAACCACATGAGGTGTCATGTCCAGGCCAGTCAAGGGGAACTTGACCATGTTCTGAAGTTTCATACGCCTGTCTCCTTCCTGTTGCAAGGAGAAAAACAAGTTCTGATGATATTTTAATGCAAGCAGATGGCAAATCAGTTTAGGGTGGAATGTGAACATTATCAGATAAAGGGGTTTGAGTTACCTATCTGATGTTTCCCAAGATACATAACAAAGCAGGGAAACAGACAAACAGTTTTAACTATCTAGAGGAACAGGTTTCAGTATCACGAGAAGTAGAACTACATAAATGGGGTAAAAGAGCCTCTCTGAGTCTTCATTTCCTTGTCCGTTTAAAGGGGTTTTAGGTTTCTTTCCTTTTTTTTTTTTTTTGAGACAGTCTCACTATGTCACCCTCCGTAGAGTGCCATGGCATCACAGCTCACAGCAACCTCAAACTCTTGGGGGCTTAAGTGAGTCTCTTGCCTCAGCCTCCCAAGTAGCTGGGACTATAGGCGCCTGCCACAATGCCCGGCTATTTTTTGTTGAGGTTGTCATTGTTGTTTAGCTGGCCCGTGCTGGGTTCGAACCCACCAGCCTTGGTGTATGTGGCCAGCACCATAACCACTATGCTATAGCACCAAGCCAGGGTTTTAGGTTTCTTACTTACAAAAATGACAATTTCAGGTGATTCATCCCAGTATCTCCATTACAGAGGTATGAAAATTTATCAAGTATCAACTATGTAAAGGGCAAACCATAGTGCCTAACACAGAAGAGCCATTCGATAAGCAGCGCCCCTTTCCTCCCACCTCTTCCAATAAATACATTAAAAGTTAACACTGACTTAGCCTAATATATTCATCTAGTTGATAATCCTGGGTAATCTGTATTTTCCATTAAGCCCATAGGAAAATCCTTAAAATCTAATCATCAGTTGAAAAGATACTTTCAACTGTTTCCTGTGTCTATTGGAACTTTAAAAAAGTAACCAGACATGGATGTGCCCACCCCAAAGAGCTATGTATGGATCTATTAGGGGAAGAAAAATGTTCATAAGAGAAAGGGAGGATGGGTCGTAGATGATGAGAAAGGCCAGGCTGAGGAGTTTGTATCTTATTCCTATACTTAAGGGAGAAGCACTGAGCCTTAAATAAATAAATGGTGGAGGTGACGTCACCAGAGCTGTAGGTGAAGCACTGTGTAAACACTGCGTAAAACACATGAGGAAGGGGAGAGCAGTGCAGGTAAAGAAATCAATTAAGGGAGACTGCAACTGCACCAGCTGAAAAGTGACACAAAGTTTGAACTGGCAGGGTGACAGCAAGAATGGGGCGGTGACATGCACAGGAGTCAATGAAAGGGCACGGCTAAGCTGAGAGTGACTTCCTAGATGAAAGGGACAAAAAAGAAGAGTCAAAGACCACACTGCAGATTTGAGTCTGGGCTACTAGAAAGGTGATGTTGTGCCTTCCAAAGAAACAGAAAACAAAGGAAATCTGTCTGCATCAGGGGGAGGAGAAAGAGAAAGTGGGATCCAAACCTTCAACTACCTTTCCAATGGAAGTATACAGGGGAAGGCCAAGGCACACTCTTCACTACAGTCAGAGCTAAACCCCAAACCTCTGTGTACAAGTCCTGACCCTGGGGATCATGTGTGTGTCAATGACCCGGAAACCTCTGCTTCCCTGGTGAACCCTAAACATCTCTGGAATCTATTCACATCCCCTCATTTCCACTGCCACAGCTCTGTTCCAAGCCATTAGCAGCCCAGCCCCAAATGACTGCAATGACCTCCTTCAGGTCTCCCTGTCTTCATTCTTGTAGCCTCTAATCTGGTCTTCAACCAACAACCAGAATGATCTTTTCAAAATGCACATTTGGTAGCGCTGCTTCCCTGCTCAAGACCCTCCATCAGAATCTGACTCTGCTTGAACAACCAGCCTCCGCCATCTCATCTGCCTCAGTTCCTGCCACCATCCCACCTCCTGGAGCACCCGCCCAACAGGCCAGCTTTCAGTCCTTTGCGTGTGCTATATACTCCCTTGGGCCATCAGTCTTTGCATACATCACAACTCCTTGGGTGCATCACTGCTCTCACCTCCCCCAGGAAGAGCCTACTCATCTTTCATTACAAACCTTCTTAACATCAGGCCTTGAGGGCTCTGTCAACATTTACTTCTCATTTACCTCTCTTACACAATTGGGCTGTCTAGGACAATCATAACCTCAGGGAATAGACAGCCTTTTTGGAAAAACTGACTCACTAAGCAATGCTACTGGAAGCAGACTTCTTTGTGTATAGTCATGAGTCTTCTCCCCTAACTATACAACAGCTCCTTGGGAGCAAGACAACACCCGTTAATTACATTAGACAGAAATAGAATCTACCTCCCCCAGAAAGGATCTTTACTTATTTTGTTTTAAATCTCCAAGTACCATATCAAAATGTAGGCACAACATTTACAAATCTAAAGCAAACCTTCAATACCAAAGACAATATGAACTTAAATGTTTTATTTAAAGTGTCACAAGATGATCAAATTTTGCTTTGAGAAAGAACATAACACAACCTCAAATATAGGGTCTATAACATAGACAGGAGTCACTGGCTCAAACAGGGACACTAAAGAACTCCAGCTAGCCCATCACCACAGGATGTTAATAAACATGGTCATGGCTGTTTTTTCCCTATGTTTTCCCCACTACAGAGGATTTCCTTACCTGACGAAATCTCTTTAGATGTATAATAAGCACATCAGGCAGAGTCCACAAGCTTAACGTGATGCTTCCCTGCTGCAGCTGCTTACAGTGTGGGCAACGCCAGGCATCATCTGGGGCAAGCTGAAAACAAAAAGTATGACTTCCGTGAAGCACCGCTGAATACAAAACTTCAAGGGAAAAAACTGGACTAATTTCATATCCAGGGCATGGCATAACTCAGAAACTCTTAGGAAACTGCATATGATGGCAGTCAATGAAATAATACACTTGGGGCCGGTGCCTATGGCTCAAAGGAGTAGGGCGCTGGCTCCATATGCCGGAGGTGGCAGGTTCAAACCCAGCCCTGGTCAAAAACTGCAAAAAAAAAAAAAAAAGAAGAAATAATACAATTGAAGAGGCCAAAGCTGGCAACCAAAGTTTAAACAGATTTTGGTTTGCTGAATAGATTATCCCTCAAAGGGGTGCCTAAACCGCTAAATATTTTACAAAGGACATTACATATCACAGAAGCACGTCAAACTCAGCATACCCCCAACTCAACTTGTCATCTTTTTATCAAAATGGTTCCTTTCTTCTCTGCCTGCACGTCCTCCCCAGTAAATACCACTACCACCCACCAAAGGCAGAACAAGGATGGTTACACAAACTCTCAACCCTTCCCTCTTCCCCCACATCCATCCAAAGTAAATCTCTCTGATGCTCTTCCCACCTCCTCTCCATGCCCACAAACACCACCTTTATTCAGAGTCCTCACACCTTCTCTCCCTGGACATCTTTGAGTCTCCTGACTGTATTCTTCCCTAAGCATTAAACTGCTCCAAATAGCACTTCCCCTCCTGCTATTAATAAGAACTTTATAAATGTCAATCTGAGGCTCCAAATCCACATATGTCATCTCTGCAGGGAAGGGCTTCAAGATGTGTTCATGTCAGAGGTGTCAACAGGTGAGATTTTAATCTACCCCACGGTTCAGAGGATACGTCAGATCCGGGACTGTCAACACGATGAGGTCAGGGAAGCCCTGGGAAAGAATGACAATGCCACTGAGATGGGAGGGAAAGGAGCCACAGACAGAATCTCCGGGAAGTCTATTAAGGGAAACACCAAAACTGAAAAACCACAGAACCTGAGGATGCACAGTCATAAAAACAGGCAAACCTGAAGCACTCCCTTTTATGCATACCAAGAAAAGAGAGTAGACAGATGGGGTGCTCAGGAGAACCACATCCTCTGGAGAGGTCACATGAAGACTAAGCAGAGCCCACTGGACTGAGCAAACTGGGGCCAACAGAACTTCAGAAAGCAATGTCCAAATTCAAGTCAGACAGATAATAAGCAGTTTTGGAATGAGTAAAAAAGAGTTGAAACTACTAATGATAAATTTTGGCAGAAAAAGAGGAGAAACACTGGTCTGGTGACTTGTAAGGGAAGCAGAACTGAGGCAACACTTTTATGACAAGGAGACTCAATCATGTGTATCAGAAATATGATTCTGACATTTCAGGGACAGACGGTTAGGTAGGTGGGAGGGAATAAATCAGAAAGTAAGACTGGAATGGCCTTGTCATCTAGCAAGTCCACATCTCTGTGTGACACATATTCTACACATGTGGCCATCCTGCACAGTGCTTGCAATAAAAAAGCAGATTTTTTTGTTTGTTTAAATTCCGGTATATTATAAAAGGACATTTTTATAACATACAGTAAGAATGTCAAGACAATGTCTAAAAGCTGTGATAATTTCTGAAACACTTCCCTGATTTCTATACTGATCTTGCCATAAACTGCTAAAAAGAGGTCCCAGGCCTGCAGGCCACACGTGAGCACCACTGATGGAGCCGGCTCTGCCCCACTAGTGAGAGGGCCACCTCGGCAGGCAGCTATTACCCTACACTCTGCTACAGTGCTTCCTCATACAAAGACAGAGTCACACTTCTTATGATGTCTGGTCTTTAAATTCTGCTTTTTACATAAAATTAAATGCACTGCCCCTCATCCACAGGACAGTCCTTCAAGTGCCTCAAAATAACTATCAGATCCCCAGGTTAAGGCTTCCTTTGTCAAAACACAGTCACTCACATCATGACCTCTTAAAGTGCCCTCACAGCCCACTCTCTCCAGATGTGTCCCATCTCACCATTGTCTTAACAGTGAGTATTCACGAGAAGAGCAGCTCTACACCTTCAGAGTCTAGACAGTTTGTAAGTCACCCAAAAGGCAGGACACTGGCTGACGGACACCCACATGGCAGTGCTGATCAATACCAAAATTGTAGACTCCACAAAGTTATTGTCACAAAGTCCACTGCTAAGTCTCACCTTCACCTCTTCTGTATTTGCACTGTTTTTTTTTTGTTGTTGTTGTTTATTTTTTGAGACAAGAGTCTCTGTTGCCCAGGCTAGAGTGCCATTGCATCGGCCTAGCTCACAGCAACCTCAAACTCTTGAGTTCAAGCAACCCTCCTGCCTCAGCCTCCTGAGTAACTGGGACTAAAGACATCAACTAATTTTTCTATTTTTAGTAGAGATGGGGGGTCTCACTTTGCTCAGGCTGGTCTCAAACTCCTGAGCTCAAGTGATCCTCCCACTTTGGCCTCCTAGAGTGACAGGATTATAGGTATGAGTCACCATGCCTGGCCTGTATTTGTACAATTATCTTTGGGCCCAATACTGATCTTCCCAATTACTGCTCCGCAATTCCGGTACCTATTTAACACTTTTCTATGTGTCAGGCACTGCTCTAGATACTAGGATTGTTTAGTGACCAAGACAGATGGAGTATGTGTTCTCATGGAGCTCACTGCCTGAACCTTTCTCCTTTACCTCCTGTGCTCCAGGTACTCTGCCCTCATCTTTGTGTTTCAACCACACCAAATTTGTTCCTACTCCAGGACCTCTGCTTCCTTTATTTACTTGTTTACCCACTATAGACTATAACAGCATGAGGGCAAAAACACTGTCTGCCTTGGTCCTTGCTGTATCCCCAGTAGTACATTATCTAGCACATAGTAAGTACGCAAAAAATACCTACTGAATGAGCTCCTATAAAATGTATCTTTCTAGCCTTCTAGATCTGTGAGATGTTTTGTAGAATACCAATGCTGTCATCTAGTAGGTCTGTTCACCACTAAGTTTTGTGCTATTCTCAAACATCTCCTAAGTCAATTTTCTTTTTAAAAAGCTAAATAAGACAAGAGATCATATAAAGTCTGTGATCAACCAATCCAAAGCCAACTATTTTAAAATTGAGTCCAAAACAGAAAAATATTTAAAAAGTATTATGGAAAACTATTGGTAAAAGAAGTAGCTATGAATAAATTGAGGAAAGGAAGACTCAATGAGAATATGAAAATTATTTTCAAATATTTGAAGGATAAGCAAGTAGAAGAAAATTAAGACTTTTGAGTCTTAATAAATTCAAGAGAGAGAACATCTGTTGGTCACAGTAACCAGGCGACATATTCAGGTTAACTTGTATTATCATCAGAGCTCTCCAGAGAGAAAATGGTTTGTCAAAAGTCTTAAGCAGGCAAACATCTCATAACAAAAGATATTCAAACAGAGGCTGAACAATCCCCTGCTTAAAATTAGATAGAAGAACCAATCATTAGAACAAAGGAGTTTTAAAGTCCCCTCCGATCCTAAAATTGCATGATTCCCTATATACAAGAGTGGAGAGTAACAACTTGTAGTCAAAATTGTGATCCTAAACACTGATGCAAGATTAGATGAACTCCATGTGGGCAAGGTTTCTCAAGGTGCATAAAAACAACACAGGGCCTGGAACCCACCCACAGAGACTTATTTATACAACTATCTGTCCATATATTCATTTAAATACTGTGTCCCTACTATCTGTAAAGCACTGGTGCTAAGTAGTTGGACCATGCTATCTATTTTCTGTCTATATCTACGCTGACAGAACTTTCTATCTATATCTGACTGTTGAACACAGGAGTCATTAGCAACATGTGTTTACTGAGCACTTGGAATGTGGCTAATGCAACTAAGGAAATGAACGTTTTATTTAATTCTAACTAATTTAAATTTAAACAGGTCTTGGCACCTATGTTCTTAGTACCAAAACGTTGAGAATCACTGTTTTGATACTAAGGAAAATAATTTAAAATTTATTAACCTGATAAAAAAATCCTGACCAGTAACTATTAAAAAGAATTAACTACAAAGGTTTATTTCTAGAGCATTTCAATTAATCAAGATTTTCTAGAAACTTGAATTACTTTTTGTTAAAATCCTAAAAGCAGCAGCGCTGAGACACCTACTACATGTGTAGAAGCTGTGTGACTCTGAGATCATGGAGAATAATTTGGGACAGAACTTGTTTCTCAACTGTCACCACGCCGTGCCCCTCTCCTCACACCCTGAGCACCCAAGAAATGCAGCCCAACCTCTTACCCGTTCCTCTTTGGTGTAGAGTTGGAAACACTGGGATAAAGTGCAGGTTTGAGGCTGATGATGATGCTCTCTTTGCAGACGGACACTTTCTGCATCTGGGATATATTCATCTTCGGTATTTCCAAACAAGCTGCAATCAGGTATTTATCAGAGACTGGCTTGCAAAACAACACTAAATACAATCGCAACTCCATAAAACGGCTATAAATTCATAATCAAAAAGATCAATGTGTAAGAAAACAAAAGCAGTGGTCTAACTTTTCCATATTCCAAATGTTTCAAAATGTTCTTGAAAAGTTCTCTATCTACAAAGTTACTTCAAGAAGTGACTTGAAGTTGATTTTTCTGGAACTGGCCACAAACTTCACTGATTTACTCATATGTATATTCTTGTCCTTCATGTCTGAGGGCATGAACTTGACACTGCTTAGTAGCATTAATGGGCCTGTAATAAAAATAAAGGAAACTGGACCTATAGAGTAGTTAATGAACATACAGCTTCCCTCTCAGCAGTGAGTAAATGTTCTAAGGTTTTAAGATTGGAAAAGAGACAAGAAAGGAATAATAAACTGCTTAAAAAAAGGATTAACCACACACTCTCTTTAGCCAAAAGAGAGACTTGTTTCAGTTAATTTGAAAGATCAAAGGTATACTACTAAATAATTAAAACAATAATTCCATAAATTCTAAGGAAAATAATACTCACAAGTCTTTTGTCTCCTTGTCCCATTCTACTACTAATTTCACATGAGCAGTACCACCCGGTCCACAAGATTTTAATGCCCTGTAGAATTTGGGGAAAGGGGAGGAAAGCCATATATTATCTTCTAAATAAATTACTTTATTTAAGTGTGGTATGTGAATACTGAAAATGTTCAGCATAGTTCCCCATCAGAAGAAATTGTTAGTAAAACCATTATACCCACAGACTTAATAGCTAGGTTATAACTGAACTGAAAAATCCTTAAATTAAAATGCCCAATATAGAAACAAAGAGATTGGAAGAAATTTAGTATCACATTACAGGCTGCCCAAAATCACTGTCTGATATTCTGTACGAACTTTCCAACTTTTTTGCCCAATTCTCACCCACCCAAAGAGAGCTAGACAACAGCCTCTCTGAAAAAATCTGCTCTGACCCCTCTTCACCTCCAATCATACACCACGCCTGATCTAAATTGCACCCTTCCTCCATAAGGCCACCCCCTCCCAAGTTCACTGGCTCACTGCCATCCCCTTGAGAAACTCTTGAAGCATTCAGTTAAAATTATTTGTCTACTCTTTTTCATGCTGTGCAATAGTTTGGATCATTAATCTATTAACTCTTATCTCTAAAACCAAAAAGTGAGCTTTCAAACAGGAACATACTATATACTCTTTTTAGAATTCTAAAATGCAGACACTACAGTATTTGTTGGGAAAAAAATTACAATAAAAATGAATTTTTATATTTATGAATCCATATAAATAAATATATTTATATTTGACCCTTGAAACACAGGTTTGAATTGGTCTGATACACTTACGTGAAGATTTTTTTCAACCCAATGTGGACTGAAAATACAGTTATTTATAGGATGTGAAACCTGTGTATATGGAGGCCGATTTTTTACATATATGAATTCCACAGGGCCAACTGCAATACTTGAGTATATGCAGGGAGTCTTAGAACCAACCCCCTGCCAATACCATTATTTTACTAATGTGAGAGTTTCTTATAAATATAACAGAAATATGTGGAAAGCACAGAGATTAACAGAGTAGAGGGATTAATTCTACTGGGGGAGGAGGAGGAACAGCGTAAAGAAAGGCTTAAAAGAAAGGAAGCCTGGATAGGGAAAACCACACATGTGAAAGAACACATATAAAATAATATTGTCTGCTCAATGAATCCCCAACAATAAAAAAATAAAATAAAATAAATAATAATATTGTCTGTCCAAACCATCATCAGTACTTTGATGCAGTTCAAAGTCTAGGACAGTGGAGAGAAGAACACCAAGGTCTAACAAAGAATTCAAACCGGGAAGAACTTCATATACTATAGCACTCAGGCTTTATCTTTAGGCTACAAATTACCATTTAAGGGTTTCAAAGAGCAATGTGGCCTGACCGGAATGTGACTTTGGAAAACTTTAATCCTGATGAATACGAAAAGTAATTTATCTACAGCCCTAGAACACATACCAATTTCCTTTCCTAACATGAGTCCTCCATGGCTTTCTGATTTCAAGAAAAGTCATAAAATATTATATGAATAATAAAAGTAAAACAAGTACTTTATTTTTAAATAAGCCTAAAGACATATCACACTTATGTTGAAATTACACCAGACATTGCTTGAAATCACACATGAGCATATGTGAAATTCTAGAAGGTAATTTTGGGGGGTTTTTTGTTTACCTTTCTACTGTCGGGTGGCACAAGGGTTGCTCCTCCTGGGGTAGCAAATATGTTATTCCCACAACACTGACCACACGCAAACTAAATGGACACACCTGCATCAAATGTTAAATGAGAATTAGGCTGAACCTCTCTTCAAAAGCATCAGTTTCACAGTAGCACTTCCAAAATTATAAGTAAATTGTTTTGCAGAATGCTTCTCTATACCATTGTTAGGTTGTTGATGCACTATAATACACTTTAAATTCGATCTATCCAAATCAATTTACATATCAAATGTTAAGACAAATAACATTGCCTTAACTCATCATTAACTTAATGGTCTTCCACATACAGGTAGATGTTCTAAATCCTCTCCAAGCTGATCATGTACTAAACTTTATTATTGCCAGAGCTCTGGAGTTCAAGACCAACCTAAGCAACAGTGAGACCCCGTCTCTACTAAAAATAGAAAAATTAGCCAAGCATTGTGGTAGGCACCTGTCATCCCAGCTAGTCAGGAGGCTCAGGCAAGAGGATACTTGTGCCCAAAAGTTTGAAGTTGCTGTGAGTTATGACACCATAGTATTCTACCCAGAGTGACAGAGTAAGACTCTGTCTCGAAGAAAAAGAAAAAAAAAAATAAATAAACAGCAATTCAAGGAAAACTTTGTGGTGGCCAGCTCCTTTCATAAAATTAGGGATAAATTCTCAGTCTTGAAAGTCTGAACCCAAGAAATTCAAATTTCATTATAATGACTGCTTCTTTACTAGGTATACATGTATGCTATGCTGGAATAGCAAAATGTTTACAAACCTGAATGCAAACCGTGGGCCTCAGGAAATACTTCATTTTCTCCAAAATTTCCTTCTGCAGAAGGTCCCATGCTATTGTCTTCTCTAAGTGCAGCACAAAAGGCAGTCCAAATCTAAGACACACAAACATCGTAATCACCTTAAAAGTGTGGCAATTCTTTTAATGCCTTCTTCTTGCTGTTTTTAAATGGAATCACAAGATAATTGATTTTAGGGTAGTTCTCAAGATAAATGAAACAGAAAGTTTAATGGTAGTCCCAGAAAGAGATGAACAGCTTAAATTTCTAAGTGAAATTTATTAGCTTATATACCAAAATGGCTCATAGGGAAGTATGATGCCATGGTATTAGGTGGTAAGGTGACAGGATTAATGGAGATGCTGAGGAAAGGAGGAAGGGGTGGGCATGAGTCTGGCAAACAGCATGGATCAGACCTATAATAGATAGGGATGGAAGGCTTAGCAGATAACAAGGGAGGCACTGCCAAGCAAGTAACACTGAAAGTAACTACCCTAGCCCAGAAGATGTCTGACCTCTACCAGGTTACAGAGAATCAATCAGAGGTAGTACAGTGGCTCTTGACTTCAGCTATACACTAAAATCACCAAGGAAGCTTTAGAAAATAAGGATGCCTAAAGCCCCCAGAGAGTCTGAGGAAATTAGTCTGGAATGTGACATGAGCACTGAGATATTTTTTCAGAAGTTCCCTAATTGGTTCTCAATGCAGCCAAAGTTGAGAACCACTGCCTAGAATCAACTCTCACCTACACCCCAGTCATTCAAACCTATTTGCCTATCTGAATGTGCCCTACTCTCACATATCCATGTCTTTGTGCAGGGAATTCTCTCAGCCTGGAATTCCCCTTCCTGGTCTTCCTCCAGGTTATCTCCTGCTCATCCACATGAGACCCTGTGGAGGTATCCTCCTCCAGGAAGCATCCTGTTGTTTTGTTCCCTGTGTGCACTGTGCTATAAACTCTGCCTCCTCCAACAGACTATGAATTATTTGATAGCCAGAACTTTGATTTATTTATCTTAGCAGTTCAAACAGCCAATGTCTAGAAACTAGATAATGAATGAATGAATGATCGATCTACCTAACAGATGGACTCTGACTCAGGCCCAGGAAGAAGCAGAGGTGTTAAGATCTCCAAAAACACAGCTCCTAACCATCAAATTGTTTACTCACAGTATTCCTGAACAGTGAACTTTTCTGTTTAAAAAGTACTATGATGTGAAATGAGTTACAAGCACGGGTAAATCATCAAACCATATTTTTCATAAGACAATGTCTTCACTCTTAAGAGATTAGCATCATGAAGGAGATTCCACAGCCTCCTTACTTCATACCTTCTGTGCCTTGATCATGCCAAGCTCTATCTAGTTCTGGTGTGTTTGTACTGGATTCCCTCTGCATTGGGTCCTTTCCCCAGATGTTCTCCACACAGTTCGCCAGGGGTCAGCCTGGCTGCAGCTTCTCAGGGATGCCTGCCCCAACCTTCTGAATGTAGTCTTGCCAGCCTCTCCACCCTCACACTCGATCATTGACTGTTTTAATATCTTCAAAATGGTAAAAGGCCTGTCTGAAGCTAAATGCATTCCCTTGTTTATAGTCAGTCTGTCCTAACTGGAATGTAAGTTCCATAAAGATGCTGACCCTGTGTATCTTGTTCGCTGCTGTATCCCAGGGCTTAGAACAGTACTCAACACACTATACACACTAACATTCATTCATAGAACCATAAATAGCTATATCAGCACGTTTTATGTTATTTATCATATAAGGAACTTATTTCAAAGCAAAATTTTAAAAGGCCAATATAACAGCTATCCTTACAAATATTAGAAACACAGAGTCCTCTCTTCTTGAAATAGCTTGTCTGTTATTATTACTGAGGTTACTTTATTATCATGATATGGTTACTTCAAAAGATACTCTAAAACACCCACAAGGCTCAGTACCTGTAGCTCACGCGGCTAAGGCGCCAGCCACATACACAGAGCTGGAAGGTTCGTATCCAGCCCAGGCCTGCCAAACAAGGACAACTACAACCAAAAAATAGCCTGGCGTTGTGGCGCATGCACGTGTAGTCCCAGCTACTTGGGAGACTGAGGCAAGAGAATCGCTTAAGCCCAGGAGTTGGAGGTTGCTGTGAGCTATGATGCCACAGCACTATACCCAGGGCAACAGCTTGAGGCTCTGTCTCAAGAATAAATAAATAAATACCCACAAATTATTAGGGAGGACAGCAGACAGATTTGGCAGATTTCTGACTTCCAAATTTCAGACTTCTGAAGCTGCAAGAATAGTGATGCCATATGCTGAGACAAGAAATACTAAAGGGCCAGCTTTAGAGAGAAAAATAATGAGTTCCATTTGGGACATAAGACTGAAGGGAGCATTGTACTATCCAAGTAGATATGTGAAGAGTTTAAAAAGGAAAAAAAGCTGCCAAGTAGCTGGATATGAGGTCTAAAGACCCAGGAGGAGCCTAAACTGAAAAATATGTAAGAAATGAGCCTTAAAAACCTTTCTAACCTAGATTCTGTCATCCTAATTTTATACTCTTCCCTTCTCAACTCCTTAAAATCAGGTTAATTTGTACATGTTCTTTCTAAATATCAGAATCAAAAAATTAACTACTAAAACTTTTTCAAAATGTTTGCAAATATTAGACTTTCACCTCTCAGAAAATAAGTAGGTTTTTACCTTTTCCCCTGTTGCCCAGTGCAGGCTCGGTTGCACACCAACAGAACAATCTTGTCACTTCCTGTTCTTGTGGTGGGCAAATCCATTTTCCCTTGCCTTGCTGCTATTTGTGTAGGGGAAGATAGTCTATGATGATCCAAGCCAAATTTCAAGTGATTTAGATTGTTATTTAAGTGAATTCCTGAAATAAAATAAAAACAATTCATTTTATCTCTTCAAAATTCTTTTCATTCATTCATTAAAAAGAAATTTACCCTTTTTAAAAAAATTAAAAATTGTCATTATATAATTTAAACTGCAAAAGAAAAAAAGGAACAAATATTCAGATTACTCATCTAACCATCAAGATAATTTCTTTAGCATCCATTATTTCCTTTAGACTAGCCCTACTTATCTTAAAAATTGAAAATTAAAATGCTACATGATGAATGTATGTTTGTTACAATTTCAGAACAGCAAGTTTGCTGAAATGATCCACCAAAAAATTTAAAGTCAGACCATGAAACCAGCAATCAAATTTAAAAAAATAATAATAAATAAAGATAAAAGGCCAGCACAGTGGATCACAACTGTAATCCTAGCACTTGGGAGGCCAAGATGGGTGGATTGCCTGAGCTCAGGAGTTCGAGACCAGCCTCAGCCAGAGAAAAACCTTGTCTCTAAAAATAGCCGGGCATTGTGGTGGGCACCTGTAGTCCCAGGTACTCAGGAGGCTAAAGCAAGAGAATCGCTTGAGCCCAAAGTTTGAGGTTGCTGTGAGCTATGACACCACAACACTCTATGGAGGATGACAAAGTGAGACTCTGTCTCAAAAAAAAAGACAAAAACAAGTAAAATGGTCTTCAATGTTCAACAGTAGTTTCTTCTTCCTGATTAAAAAGCCAAACTTATAAGAAACAAAAGATAAACTACTCTTACTAGTCTCTGAGCCATTATAAGAACATGCCAACATAAATACAATCGACTAAGCTGAATCGACCTGTATTAGAATGAACAACAGTATGTTTGGCACAGCACTGATCTTCCAAAATGCCCAAAAGCAGAGACTCCCATCAATTAAAGCTACCTAGCAATGTGAGACCCAGCACTACACCCTGTACTTAGTAGAAACTCAATAAATGCCTATCTAAATAGCTGTTAATTTCTTTAATCCTTTGGAAGTACAGATTAAAGAAATGGTACCTCAACTGGAGAGCAGAAGAAAGAAGCCCTTTCAACCACCTCTGTAAATAATAACACCAGAAAAAGAATAAAATAAAAATGACTTAAGAAGTATTCAGAGCAGAATCCCGGCAATAACCTAAACGTCCAGCAATATACAAGAGTTGCTGAGCCTCGTAAGATACTTCAGCATTTTAACAACCTAAAATGATGAGTACATAGTTACCATCAACATGAATTCAAGACAGAGTTTAACACACACACACAAACTAGAATAAGGAAAAACTGAACCTTTTTCAAGCTATTAAAGGGAAGAAAACTTTTTAAGCTTAAACACCATAAAGAAATCACAAAGGAACAGATTTCACTTCATAACCACTTTATTTTTCTTAATTTAAAATATTAAAGGGATACAAATGTTTGTTTCATGGGAATCTTGTATAATGCTTAAGTAGGGACTTTTTTAAATTTTTTATTATTAAATCATAGCTGTGTACATTAATGCGATCATGGGGCACCATACACTGATTTTATAGACCGTTGGACACATTTTCATCACACTGGTTAACATAGGAGACTTTTTTCTTCTTCAAACTTTTAATGGGCCCATTACCAGAACAGTGTTCATACCCGATAAGTATGTTTTGCCCCACCCTTTCTACCCTCCCCAATTCCTGGTTTCTAATGACCTTTGTATCTCTTAGTACCCAGGTGTGCCCATCACTTAGCTCCCAATCATTAGAGAGTACATGGTGTGTACTCATGTTTTTCTATTCCTAAGATAATTCACTTAGGACAGTGGTCTCCAGTTCCATCCAAGTTGCTACAAAAGACATTACTATTTCATTTCCTTTTATAACTGAGTAGTTCTCCATGGTGAATACACAAAGGGTACGAAAAAATGTATACAATTTTAAGAAAGTAAAAACTTCTGAATTTGTAATACTCAAGTCACATTTAACTTCTGCAATTACAAGAGGTGCTCAATGTGACTTATATTCATCTTTTGTTATTGGTATACTTTGACTATTATGATTTCCACATTTTCTTTTCCACTCACGAATTGACAAGCACTTAGGTTGATTCCACATCTTTGCAATTGTGAATTGTGCTGTGATAAAACTCTGAGTACAGTGCCTTTTTGAAAAAATGACTTATTTTCTTTAGCGCAGATACCCAGTGGTAGAATTTCTGGATTAAATAAATGGCAGACCTAAACTTCTTTGAGGAATCACCATACTGTTTCCTATAGAGGTTAAACTAATTTACAGTTCCTTCAATGCTGTGTAAGTGGTCCTATCTCTCTGTATTCACACCAGCATCTATTGTTTTTGACTCTTCAATAAGAACCGTTCCAGCTGAGCTCATGCCTGTAATCCTAGTACTCTGGAAGGCCAAGAGTGGATCCCTTGCGCTCAGGAGTTCAATACCAGGCTGAACAAGAGCAAGACTCTTTACTTAAAAAAAATACTCAGGCATTGTGAGAAATTTTTTCAGTTGAATAAACTAACTGGGCTCTTATTGCATATTAGGAACTATATGAAATGCTGGATAGGAAAAGATAAAGCACACTGGTCCCAGCTCCAGAGAATTTCACATAGCTATACAACATGCCAGTGTGAGAGATTAAGAGAAGTTATAACTGGAGCACAGAACAGCAGAAGTTAGTCTGCCAGATTGTAGGGAAAGGGAAGAAAGGCCTTCTGGTCAAGGTGATAATAAGTTATTTTTTACTATAATACAATAAAATCAGAAAATAATTTAAACAAACAACAGCACTAATGAAAATGCAACAGCTGGAAAACAAACAAAAGAGCTCCTGGATCAAAGAAGAATGACAATTGGGATAATAAACTATCTAAAGTAGACTAGAAAAAATTGAGTCCTAAACTGACATTGGAGAGAGCTGCCCAATCCAATATACAGAACTTTACAATATACACTAAGCAGAAATAACCTTGAAAGAGACTATGTAATAAATAATAGCACTCTGGTTTCTTGAGAAATATAATTATTAACTCTTTATGATTTTTTTGCCTGCTAGCTAAAAACTTTTCCCATCACCTAACATCTGTAAATGTTAACTCTGTAACTGTAACTGAGTTAAAATTGTATGAAAGAGCTTTGTGGCTATAACTAACCAGATTGAGTATTTTAAGGCTGATAGCCAGCTGAGTTTCCCCACCAGCAAATAAAATCCCTTTCCCTATAATCTCTGGTGAGAGTCTATTAGTTTCAATTAGTCAGTCCTGCAATAATGGGTCTATTGCTTTTTAAAAGAAAACTCATAGGACTTTTTACACTGTGTGCATGTTTAACTTAGAAAAAAGAACTTGACTCAATCTGTACAAAAGCTAATTATGCAACCAAAATGTGTGTACCCCCATATTCTGAAATTAAACAAAAAAAGAAAAAAATTACAACCATAAAGATGGTTTATATCTATAAAACAAGGGTTACTATTAAAAAGAAGCAAACAGAGCTAAGTAGTCTTAGAAATGAACATAACTGCTTAAATAAAAACTCATCAAGCCTCTACTGAATAACAAAAGGGACACTAGTAAAAACTAAATTAGACAATTACAAGATCAAAAAAAAAGGTGAATTCAGAAAATTCTCCTAGAATATACCATTAAAAGAAAAACACGCTAGACCAAGGAATTCCAGAATGGTTCAATATTAGAAAAATCTACCTATGTCAAGCATCATTATTAATAAACCCAATGGGGAAACTGACAGGCAGTTGGCAGGATGGTTATGAGAAGCTCTGAAGCCAGACTGCCTAAATTCTGGCTCCATCATTCCTAAATTGTGTCTTAGGTTCTCTCATCAGTAATATAAAAGTAATAATACAGGTTGAGCATTCCTAATGTGAAAATCTAAAATGCTCCCAAATTTCAAACTTTTTGAACAGCAAGAATTGTCAGAATTAAGTGATACATGTTAATTATATAAGTAATATGTTACATAAAATGATACATGTTACATATATAGAATACTGCCTGATATACAGAAAGCATTCATTAAAAGCTGTCATTATCATCATCTGATATATTTTATCAAATGCCCTTTCAGAATCTTAGCGTTCATTCCTGGTTTAAACCCTCAGTAAACCAGAAATGGCAAGGAAAAAAACATAAATAACACATATTACAAACCAACAGCAAGTATCATGGTAAATATGCACCAGAGGAACTCTCCCTCTAGTGAAAAATTAAGGCAGGGATGCAAACATTATTAATGTAATTCACCCAGAATAAAAACCAAAGTATATAATTACTAGACAGCAAGAGATTAAAATTGTCATGATTTGTAGATTATGTGATTCTCTAGAAAACCAACAAACCAAGAGGAATCAGCAGATAAGAGTTTGGTATGAATATCAACTAAAAAAAAACTATGTAAAAATAGGCAACTTCCTGCAAAGCAGTAGTATCTGGACAAAACATATAACAGAACAAGGATATTACAATACCAACAAAATACCTAGAAACAACCTTGAAATATACAGGACCTAAACAGAGAAAATTACAAAACTGTCCCTCAGGAATATAAAATACATGGATGACTGGAGACAGCATGTTACCGAAAGAGAAGAGTCAGCACTTCACATGACATTTATACACTTAATCCAATCTTAAAAGTATTATTAAGGGAGCTTGACAAAACTATTCTAGAATTCATCTTGAAAAGATAAATATTAAAAACAGGAGCCATAAAAATTTAGAAACTGAATTAACAAAGGAGAGGACTCTGTTGAAAGTAATGGCTTTTTATCCTCCCTTAAACCTGTGGTTAATAATCCTGGGACCTGCCAGCACATTAAAATCACCTGGGAAGCTTTCTTTCTCCCCCTACCACCTTGAAAGACCCAGGCCTCATTCCCCAGAAATACTGACTTAATTGATTTAACTTGTGTTCCAAGGCATTTATTTTCCTGTTGTTTTTTAAGCTTCTCAGATGATTCAGCATGCAGTCTAGGTTGAAAACAACCCTGGACAGAGGTCCCCAAGTCATTACTGATAACTGGCCAAACTAAAATTTAATAAAATTGAGACAATCAAAGGAATCGTAAATTATAAATTTGTAATTATGAATTATAAATTCAGTGAGTAATTTCCCTGAACCTGCGTTCCATCAAGTCCACCCCCAAAGAGATCTCTCCTCTCTCCATACTACCCCTCTCCCTCCCATCTCTTACCAATAAAGGTTTTTAAACTGAATTCTATTTTATCTGTTTCACGTCTAAGCAAATGAGATAGGATAGAAAGAGGTCTCCCAACTACTGATTTGACAATGACAACTTTGAGTCATTGTTTTTTACCTATATCCTTTAAACACAATGTTGGTCTACAAATTAGAATATTTTTGTCATATTAAAGTATACCTTTAAAAGGTGCTTAAAATAGTGTTCTAGAGTACAGTAGAGGGAATAGCACAGCGATATACACTTTATGGGGGCAAGACATGATTGCAAGAGGGACTTTACCTAACAATTGCAATCAGTGTAACCTGGCTTATTGTACCCTCAATGAATCCCCAACAATAAAAAAAAAAAAAGCATGTGCATACATGCATGATTAAAGACTGTGCAAGTGGCTTAAGGTGAACCTGCACAAGTAGTGAGAGAAGCTGGTAAGGTATAAAAGGACCGCACCCAGAAAGCCCCCATGCATTATCAAGTACTGTGAAAAACTTTGTACAAAAGGTAATGAAGCAATGGTCCAATACAGAGGGATCAGATGTGGGATTCAGAAAGATCCATATTGGCAAGAAGGGAAATGGAGATTTGCTGAAAACAAGAACTGATGATGATCATCATCATGATGATGATAAAGACAAAAGATGACCTGAACAGACAGCAGTGGTGACAGAAGTGGGAGACAAAGACAGAAACACAGAAGCAAGAAATAGGTTAAGAAATCAAGCCTCAGAGGACTCCTAGATTTCTCACTTTTATTCTTTTCCTTCTATTTTTCTTTGTTGGTTTTACCTATAATCAGAAATTAAATGCTTAATTTTCTCTTTTCTCTTTTAATGTTTGATAAAAGTATTCAAAGCCAGGCACTTATCTCTAAGCACTCTTTTGGCTGTCTTCCGGGGGTTTTTATATGAATTTTCTATTTTCCTTACTATCTTGAATAGCTTTTAATTACATTCATTTATTCTTAGAATTATTTTTAAAATGCTTTCGTTTTCCTTACCCTTACATATTTCTGTTTATATCATTTTGTAATCTACTTATCCTCTAAACTGACAACTTTTAAAAATATATTCAGATCTTTTTGCTTAGTTTACCCCTCTAGTTCACTGACACTAGTAACTGTGCCTTTCTGTGTCAATTATATTAATATTAGTCATATCTTCTATGTCTTCAATGTTAATTTTAACAGGCAAACAATGGCAAGTTTAAAAATTTCTTCTTTTTTTAATTATGTATTTTGCTTATGTATTTGTATTATGTATTTACAAAGTTATCCATCTATATCAATATATAATCAATTATCAATATATAATCATTATCAATATGTAATCATCTAATTAATCTCAAATTATTTTTATAATTTAATATTAAATAAATAAATAAAAGTATACTTTTTAGGCTCAGCGCTTATAGCTCAGTGGTTAGGAAACCAGCCACATACACTGGAGCTGGTGGGTTCGAACCCAGCCCAGGCCTGCCAAACAACAATGACAACTATAACCAAAAAAAAAAAAAACCCCTACAGCCGGGAATAGTGGTGGACACCTATAGTCCCAGCTTGGGAGACTGAGGCAAGAGAATCGCTTAAGCCCAAGAGTTTGAGGTTGCTGTGAGCTGTGACGCCAGGCACTTTACAACACAGTGAGACTCTGTCTCAAAAACAAAAGTATACTTTTTAATAATTTCTATTGCTGTCATCATATTTTCCTTTTCCAAATGCTTTCTCCCTAGTTACAAAAATGGTACGTGCTCAATGTAAAACTTTGAAAATATACAAAAGTATTTTTAAAATAATCAAAATCTCCTGTAATTCCAAAACCCAGGTATACCTATTACTATTTTGAAATATCTGAAATATTTCCACATATCTACATAAATACATATTAAAAATTTACCACACTGGGGTTTTTTCACGTAATTATAGTATCATTCACATCTTGTGTCCTTGAAGATTTCTCTTAAAGCATGCATGATATTTCAGGCTTATAAAACATTTCAGTGTTTAGATATGGCATCAGTAGAGTTCACATTCGTGGACAATTAGAATGTTTCCAATTTTTCACTATTAACTACATGGTAGATATCTTATGCATAAATCTGATCAGTCCTTTAGGACTGTTTCCTAGAAGAGAAGTTACTGAATAAAAGCTTTACATATTTTTAAGGCGCTTGACTTCTGCTTTCCACAAAGGTTACACTATTCACATTTCTAAAAGCAGTGTATTAAATCATAGTGTCTTTGTCTTTATAGTCCTGCCAGCTTGTTAAAAACTGGTTCAGAAATCCAACTAATAAATGTAGAAGGATGGACAAAATTAGGAAATCATTGAGTAACCATCTCATGAAGTGATTCAGGCAAAATTATCCAATAAATGCTAAACCTAGTGGGTGAAAGTTCGAGGAAAAATAGGTTATTTACATACTCTCAAAGTTTATTTATAAAATACCCGTTCATTAAAAGGGGAAAATAGTAACTTTACATCAGGGAAACTTGGCAGATGTCACCTTAAACTTGTTATCAAAGTTTACAATTACAGCTACAGGAAAGACAGGCGTGCCGTTTGTTAGGCCATCCTGAGAAGTGCACAACAGCACTTCCACGGTGTTCCTGCAAAAATACATAACCTGAATCTAGTGATGAGGAAATGTCAGTCAAACCCAAATTGAGGGACATTCTACCAAAAAAATTCCCATATTCTTCAAAAATTTTTCATGACTTTGCATGAAAACTGTATTAATATATAATATACATTATATATAATATATAACTAATGAATATTACATATTATATATAATAAACTGTTTCTAGCACACTAAAAGAGACCAAAGAGAAATGACAACTAAATAGAATGTGTGATTAGATACTAAATAAAAAATCTGAAAAAAAAAAAAAAAATCTGCTTTTATGCTTCTATAGTCTAAGTGTGGGACAAAGGGCAAAATTTGAATACAGTCAACAGGTAAGATGATAGTATTGCAAGTCTGGAATTCAGGAGAAAAGTCCAGGATAAAATATCCAATATGCCTAGTATACAGGGTGGACATAAAGTTCATGTGCAATTTAAAACAGTTTAACATAGCAAACTGTACACAAACTTTATGGATTCCTCGTATTTCTGAAACCTGTACCATTTGAAAGTAGATCGTATAGTAACAACTTTCCAACCAGTAAAAAATTGTGAGGCTAAAAAACTGTAGTATTTTATCAATTTTAATTTCCTACATTTTGGTAATTGTACTTTGGTCATATACGGCAATAATCTTTGTTTTTGGGAAATACACAATGAAGTCTTTAAGCATAAAGGATCAATATAACCTGCAACTTACATGTTTCAGAAAAAATTTACAAACATGCACATATAACAGAAGAAATGTGATAAAACATAATAAAATGTTAAAATTTGGGGGTTTCTGTGGGAAATGTATGTGGGAATTCTTTGAACTTTTCTTACAACTTTTCTCCAAGTCTGCAATTATCTCAAAGTGAAAAGTTTACAATATGTGTAAGTTTTTTCAAAAATTATTGCTTTCTTCTTTACTTATTAAGAGGCAGAACCATGCTTGACTTTCTGTACATATTTCATCTGATCTATCTGCCCAAAACTGTCAACTACTTATTTAATCAATATTTATTAAGGCCCTGCCACATGCCAATTACCAAAGAACCTAATGAAAGATAAACCATTGCCTTCCTAGTCTAGTGGAGAGACAGACATACAAATAGAGAATCCTTTGATATGTGTCATAATAATATTCATAGGCCCAGAACGTCTGAGTCAGAGAACGAAGCCCCAGGGTCTATGGGTAGAGAACACAGAAGATTCCAGGGCTCAAGGTAAAACTGAAAGGAGTTCCTCAGGCCAGAAGAGGAGAGAAACACATTTCAGAAAGAGCAATCAACCTGTGGCAAAAAGCTCCACAGGTCTGAAAACACATGCATTATCACTTTATATCCTCTTAATACCCATAAAGCTGGTACTGCTCCTCCCCACACTGTGCCTGTGCTTCTAAATCACTGGAGTTGGACAGGACAGTCACAATGGACTTGCAGAAGGAATGAGACAGGGGCAGGCAGGCAATTGCTGCTCTACTCTAAATAAGAAAGAATGATCATCCAAAATAGAAATAGCAGGGCAATGGGTGCAGAAGGGATGGGCTTAAAATATTTAAATGGTAAAATGAATAATAAGGGTTAAGGTATGTATAGAAAAGAAAAGCAAAAAGAGAAGTTTAATTCTCAAGTAACTATCTTGGGAGACTGGATTCCTTATTAACTAAAATAAGGAATAAGAGAAAGGAACTAGTCTAATGAGGAAAAAAAAAATAGAAAATCAGATTTTAAACAAAGTTTGAAGTAACTGTGGACACCCAGGGGAAGATACTATTTGAACAGGTCTGAAAGCAGGATTCATGTCTAGCATAGAAATACTTAATACATGGGATGTATGGGTGGTAGTTCAAACCCTGAGAGTTGATTAGAGGGTCTAAGAGACTAAGATAAAGGATGAGAACAGAACACCCTGGAATTCCAAACTTTGAAAATGGGGAGAAGAAAGCTCCTGGCAAAAACATTGAGAAGGGAGGCTTGGGTGGGTCCCTGGACACAACATGGTGTCAAGGGGAGTATCGGCCAAATTCCCCCTGCTCCAAAATGTCTCCTTTCTGTTCAAGTGCCCAAAACACATCTACTTATCCTGCTGACCCTATCTCCTCCTTCGCTGATCAAGTCTTCTGGATCCAAACTACCTCACCTTCCCTCTGCTCCACCTCAAATGTCTTCATCCTCACTCACAGCCCCCACTTTTTCTCTGTCTCAGAAGAAAATGTCCCTTCACTTTTTTTTTTAAAGAGACAGAGTCATTCTCTGCACCCAGGCTGAGGTTCAGTGGCACAATCACAGCTCACTGCAGCCTCGAACTCCCGGGCTCAAGTGATCGTCCTGCCTCAGCCTCCCAAGTAGTTAGGATTACAGACATTTTTTCATTTTTGTAGAGATGGGATCTCGCTATTTTGCCCAGGCTGATGTCAAACTAACTGGCCTCAAACAACCCTCTCACCTCTGCCTCCCAAAGCACTGGGATTACAGGCACCTGCCCTTTTATCTTTTAAAGATTAAACACAATCAACCACCTATGCTTTATACTGAGGTCAAAAGGAGAAGACATTCACTGACTCGCTCCCCTGACCCATCTCACTCTGGCTTCTGCCCCTTCCACACTACTGAAACTACAAAGTATCACCTCTGTACTTCTTTGCCTTTGATAGCCTACTCATCTTTCACACTCAAGTCTGTCACCACCCCTGTGGCATCCTGATGCAACCCAGACAGTTTTAGTGATTCCCTTTTACCCTTTCCCCAATACTCCAGTTTATTTTGAACTGCCCAAGGCTGAACTGTTAAAAAGACCTCTCTCTAAATGCTAAGTTCTTTGAAGGCCAGAGCTTTCTCTTCTTTGTGTTCATCCGTACCTTCCACAGTACCTTTGCTAAATAAGTTACATAAATTTCAGTTCAAATAGAATCAAAGACCTACTTCTTTTATATTTACCACTTATGCCAATTATGTATGGTACAGGTTATTTGACAGATGCCCCAAACATTCATAATTGACTGAATCCTTTGTTCTTGGAGCAGAGTCGCCTAAATGTTGAGTTACAATAACAGAACACTGGAATCAATAACTAGAACATGAAAGCAGTTTCCACAGAATGCCTGACACATCTGATTTCATACAATCTTGTCATCAATGGTACAACACAGTGGCTACTACTCCCACACCGCACATAAAGAAACTAAAATTCAAAGAAAAATTTGGTAAGCGGGTAAGCAGCAAAGTCTACCCCAGGTCATCTGACCTTTATATGTTCAATACAGATGGAACCATGAAAAACAGATTACTAGGTCCAGGTCCCAGAGTTTTTCCTTTAATAGAACAGGGGCAGGATCCAAGGATTTGTATTCCTAACCAGTTCCTAGATGACATGTATGCATTAATAACCTTGGAGTAAAAGCAAAAATACGAGGAACCCCAGGAAAATCTTTTAAGAATACTAAAACCAGGAACAAAGTTTGAGTTGCTTGGCCACTCTCAAAATCAGATAGCCCCAAAGTCCTCCAAGCACAGTGGAGAGAAAAGCTAGATTCTAAATCAGAGTCCAAACTGAATAAAAGAAACAATGCTATTTGGCCAGATGCAGTGGCTCACACCTATAATCCTAGCACTCTAGGAGGCTGAGGCAGGAGGATCCCTTGAGGTTAGGAGTTCGAGACCAACCTGAGCAAGAGCAATACTCCATCTCTACTAAAAATAGAAAAACTTAGCCAACATTGTGGCAGATACCTATAGCCCCAGTTACTTGGGAAGATGAGGCAGGAGGATTGCTTGAGTCCAGGAGTTTGAAGGTGCTGTGAGCTAGGCTGATGCCATGGCATTCTAGCAACTGAATATGTGAGCAACAGAGTAAGACTCTGTCTAAAAAAAACCCAAAAATAAAAACAAAAACAATACTGTCCAGAGTTTTACTTTATTCTTCCTATTTACCAATAAAGACTTACATACAAATTTCTTAAAAACAAGAATCAAGAAAACATTCTATAGCAAAGATTACAGAATTTAAAAATTAAGCATAAGAGCTAGTAGCAAAATTCAAAAATTGAAAAACAAACCAAAACAAGCAATGGACAGTACAAGGGCTGTCCAGAAAGTATCCAGCCATTGTTAAAATACTATTTTTCATATTACATGGCTGGATACTTTCCAGAAAGTCTTCTTATATCTTCCCAAATGCTATTATAGCATGCCAAACAAGGCACTTAAGAGTAAAGGGCTGTCCCAACTTTGGACATAAATCTTTTCTTAAAACTGTAAGAGCTGCCTTTTTCTAGGGAAATGTTACCATAAAATATATGCCATTATAAAAAATCATGTTATATGTATTATATTTACCCCAATTTTTAAATATTGGATATCATATAACAGACATCTAAAAAGATACACAGTTTTAAACTTGAGAACCCAAGTAGTATTATGAAAATAGATACCCATTTACCTCTTTGACTGAGAATTCCTTCAGGCCTAAATATTTCGGGGGTTTCAAAGGCAAAAATGCAGTCACTCTCATGGACAGTTTCCAGGTCGTCTGTATCACAAAAGGAACGATGGAACCCATCGTAGTACATTTCTGTTAACACAATCTAAAAATAGAAAAAACGTAAATAGCCAGATAACTGTAAAATTAATACTAATTAATTTCCCAATTCTTTGAACTTCTCTAAACCATCAGGATTTGCAGTGGCTTGAGAGAGCTATATAACATCTCATAGAGCCCCCATTATTTGCCATTAACAAGACAAATCTTAGAAGCACAATATCCTCTGTAATTTTTTTTTTTTTTTTTTCTTGCAGTTTTTGGCTGGGGCTGGGTTTGAACCCACCACCTCCAGATATGGGGCTGGCACCTTACTCTGTTGAGCCACAGGTGCCGCCCTATCCTCTGTATCCTCTGTAATTGTGTAACACTATGTAGACAGGCCTCTATGTCCCTGGGTTCCACAACAGTAATTTAACCAGCTACAAAGTAACAATATTCAGAAGGGAAAAAAAAAAAAAGATGGTTCCATCTGTATTGAACATGTAAAGATTTTTTCCTTGTTATTATTCCCAAAAAATATAGTATAAATACAGTATTTATATAACATTTATGTTACGTATTATAAGTAGTCTACAGATGATTTAAAGTATATAAGAGCATATGTGTCGGTTATATGCAAATGCTTATGCCATTTTATATAAAGGACTTCAGCATCCATGGATTTTGGTATCCTTGGGAGGAAGGAAGGTCCTACTAATTCCTCATAGATACCTGTAACTCTGATTTTGGAATTCTATGGCAGTCAATCCAGAGATCCTCTAAATCAGCAGTTCTCAACCTGTGAGTCGTGACACACAGGAACTGTATTAAAGGGCCACGGCATTAGGAAGGTTGAGAACCACTGCTCTAAATCTTTACATAAAAGAGACATAAGAAGAGTATAAAGTCTAACCCCCTTGATTCACTAAGAAAAGTATAGAGACTTGCCAAAGATTCTATAACTATCCAGTCTCATGTCAAGAATACAGTCTGCTTCTGATTCTGAGACTTTCTCACCTTCTTTTCAAATTAAAAATGTGGAATATTATGGGGGCAAGACATGATTGCAAGAGGGACTTTGCCTAACAATTGCAATCAATGTAACCTGGCTTATTATACCCTCAATGAATCCCCAACAATAAAAAAAAAAAACCACAGATCTGTGTATTGGTAAAAAAAAAAAATTAAATAACTCAAGAGTCCTACAATAGTAACTGAATTGTCATACCCCTCCTGGAATTATAAAGCTAAAGAAGAATGAGCTAGATATTATTTGCACTGACCTGATGTGGAAAGATTTAAGTAAACAAAAAGCAAGGACAATGTGTAAATGATTCCACTTTTATAAAATAATGTAATACATAGAAAAAAATGTGAATACTATGAAACACAGTACTAAACTTAGGAACCCTTAGTAATAAGAGACTTAGTATAAGATATTCCACTTCCTAAGTTACATTTCTGAAATAACTGACAATTTTATAACAAAATAGAAAAACAAAAGATGGGGAAGAAAACAATGTGAAGTTCTAAAAGCTCAGCACACACTCAGCAGCACTCTGTAGTGAAAAAGCACCGGCTTGGGCACGAGGAGGTCCTAACTCTGCTGTCACCGACCAGCCCTGTGGAGTTTCTCTGGCCTCTTCATATGAGGGGGTTGGACTGGACCCCCCAAGGCCCTCTCTACCAGCACTTACATTTCAAAAATCTACGAGGTAAAAGGGGTTAGTGGCATATTCTACAAATAGTCCAGCAAAACTATTCCTGGCATATATCCCTTTTTTCCCCCCCCATATTTATTGTTGGGGATTCACTGAGGGTACAAGACACCAGGTTACACTGATTGCATTTGTTAGCGAAAGTCCCTCTTACAATTGTGTATCCCTTCTAATGAATTTAATAATCACGTTGTTTTTCTGCTGGTGAACACGCAAGTAAATTCACTCTCTCTATCTCTCCAGCAAGCTGAGGTCAAAAGAAAACCTGCAATATTTCCCCAATTTAAACCACATGCAAAAAGAGCCAGACAGCACTAGCAGCTTCAAAGATTCAAGCAGGTTTGTCCTGGACACCACCAAACCCTTCCCCCCTTCTGCCTTTTCCCTTTTACTGAAGGGGGAAAAAGACTCATGAGCTCTTCAGAGTAAGGTAGAATATGAGCATGTTATCAATATGCCAGTACTTGGGCCTATGAAAATGTGAGATATTTGTTGTACATATTAGGGCAATACTGCTGGCTGCATTTGTTTTACTGTAGTAACTTCCCGAACAGAGCCCACGAGGCTCAAATACATTACACCTTTAATATTTCAGTGATTACATGGCAGCTTCCAGAAGCTATCCAGGGAAAAGCTATTTAGCCACTGAGTCACCTTTTCTTAGTAAATTTTAAATAAGGAATATTTTCCCAAATAAAACTACAATAGTAAATATTCACAAATAGGCTAAAAGTGATTTCTGGTCAATTTAAACATAACCACTTATCAAAGATATACCCCAAAAGGAGACAGGGGCACTTTCCTTTCTCTTATCTAAACAATGTAAGAGAGTCTGGTACAGCTTTAATAGGACAATGAAATGCACTGAGCATTTACTATGTACAGAACACTGTATTAGCAAGATGTCCATTCTTATCACTGTAACAGGGAGGGATTTTCCAGAGTCACTGCTCAGATTTTCTAAGCCTCTTTAACTGTCAAATACCACAGGGACCCTCTATATATGCATCCATAAGAATAATTTAAAAGGGCTTCAATATTTATAAAACAAAGCTACAAGAAGGTCTTGGTGTAAAGTCACACCTTTGCCTTTTAAAAAATGTACAATAAATGAAGACTGAAAAGTTTCTCTAAGTTTTACTAAGTCTTATTTTTGTTTTCCTCAACACCAGATACAACTGGTTTTAAATTTCTATCTAACCATATTCGGCAGAGAACAGCAAAAAATTCTAGGAGAACAGAAAGCAATACTTTCATGGCGCATATGTAATGTATCCTAGCAGACTTATTACCTGATCGGTGGGGATCTTTGTTTCCACAGACACTGCTTCCCGAAGTCTGGCAACAGTCCCAGAGAGAGGCACAGCCACGCCAATCCTCATGCAGTGAGAACATTTCCCCTGATACACTACGGTGACATAGAGAGGCCTGTACAGATCAAAGTCAGATCTTCTCATTAGCCACTTACTTCAACTAAAACATAGAAGAAGCAAAACGAGCCTGGTCTGAAATCACAAAACTAAAGCTAACCCACACCTTTCTTTTGAAGGCTTTATTGAAGCCTAATGAACTAACTTTACTTGGATCTAAGTAAAACTACCAAAGAATAATCAACACCTCTGGAAAAGGTAACCTTCACAAAACAAACATATCCATATTTGGTTCCATGCTTTCCATTTTCTTTAAAACAGTGTAACTCCTGGAAATTTTAAGAAACATTTCAAAATAAAGCAACTAAGAAATAAGAAGTGCAATACAAGGTCTCTAGAGAAATTAGAAGTCACCCAACAACCCTGCCCTCTCCCAACACTGACTGTGGATGACAAGCAGCACTCACCCTGCAAACTCAGACAGGCATTTATTTTTGTAAGGCTGTAACAATACCTGTATTTAATTTATCTTTAACCCTATGACTTGTCTAAATAAGTAAGAAGACCTAATAATTGGAGCCTGTAGCAGAAAAGGAATACTGTAGGAACTGCAGGTTTTAATTTTAACTAAATTTGTTCTTACCTTGTATGGGGTAGAGGAATTGGCAAAGAAATGCAGAGGAAAGGGTCAAAAGTGTTGCTCTGTTTCTGACAATGAGGACATGTCAAAGAAGATCTTCAAAAATAAAAAGGTAAGATACACGCATTAAGATTACCTAGATGTATGCCAAGCAAACAAAGTAAGAGCAAACATTTGATTTGCTCATACCTGTATTGGGCTTGAAAAAGTTCTTGTACAAAAGTGCTACAGACAGGAAAAGATGGTCCCTCGGGTATCATATCAGTCTCTGATGGTGGCTAGAAAAAAGAAAGTATAATTTCACAGACTAGAAGTACAAATTCTTGACTGAAGATGAACCCAGAAAGTCACAAATGTCCTTAACTTCTTTTACATGCTATGCACCAAGTCCCAAAGCTTCAGTGACAGCCACCTGCTAAAGGAACCAGAACACACCAGACAGACGTGGACCACATGGACTCATCTCCTCAAACAGACTCTGCATTTGACCATGTTTATCTATCTCTCCACCCAATTTAGACAGCAGAGCAGCATTCCTTCCCCAGGATGCTCCAATCTCCCTCCAACCCGCAAAGCCCTCCACCCCAACCTCTTCCAGAAAGTAACCCCCAACCACTTTGAAAGTACTAATTCTTCCAATACCTAAATTCTCAAGCATGTAATATGATAATAGCTGTGCTGTTCATTTTGGTGCCTTACCACACTCTACTTCATAATTTACTTAACTTTTGTATGTACCTCTGTCTAATAATTTAGCTACTGAGCATCTGTTACCACGTGTAGAGAGCACTATACAGGACATTAGGATACAAAGATGAGGAAGACACAGTGCCCAACCCTCAGGATGTCTCAATTTGGTGGGAGAGTCAGCCACACGCATATAGTTATATGAGAGTACAGAGTGTTCAGGCACAAAAAGACCTTAAATCAGAATAATGTACAACTTACCAAAACCAGAAATTTAAAATTTGAAGTACATAGAAGAATTATCAAAAACTTTAAAAGCTGTGTGGAGGAGGCAATTCTTTAGTCTTAATTTTTTCCCACTATATAAATCATTTTTTCCATCACATTAAGGCAATAAAAATTGAATAAATCATTACATTTCTCAGTAAATCCTGTGAGGATTCAGTTCCTATGCTCAAATCCATACCTAACAGCAGAGACAGTCATACATTTCCTTTGTAATCATGTATTCATTCCAGTGATCTATAAGGAATATCTTATTAGAATATAAAGTATTCTACTTTAAAAACAATTTAATTAGATGGAATCACTTATAATCTAAGTCAGTCATATATGCAAATGTTTCCCCCCTCCTTAGACAATAAGTTCCTCACGGACAGTGTCTCTTTTATCTTATACTGCCAACACAATAGAAAACAAGGTAAAATGTTCTTTAAGTATTCACCAAATTTTATATTCACCCAGAGCTTAGTCAATTTCATTACATTAACCAAAAGCACAGGAAAATAATCCACACTCTCTCCTTACTCTGTTCACTGCTCCTAACTGCTCCCAGACCTCCTCAGGTGAGTGTGCATCCTTACCTTCAGAGAAGGCTGGCCACTCTGCTTCACAGCATGATTGAGGTCTTCATGAACTCGGTCCAAAAGCCACAGCAGAAACTCCTGGGCATCATGCTGGGAATTTCCCCGATACTGTAGTGCATTCTTTGACACAATACTCTATAGAGAAAAGAAATCAACACAAACAGTTGTGAGTTTCTGGCATTAAAGATAAACTATGCATTTATAATCTCAAAGAGGGATGCAAGATCTTAAGAGTGTTAGACAGTATTCTCTGGAAGGACAGCAATGTAAAAATAGATGCTTAATATAAAAACTTCATCCCCAGAAACATGTACAAAACCTCTACTTTTAGAAACATATCAAAAGGAAACCATCAGAACAGCATATCAAGACTTCTAAAAAACTCTACTTGTACCCCTTAAATTTATAGAAATAATTTTTTTTAAATATTTCTAAGAAAATATTCATCAGTGTTTATAATAGCAAAAAAATGGTAATAACTTGGAATATGTTAAAAATGGTAGCTGATTAAATAAATTATGGTACAATTACATGATATAACCATTCTAAATAATATAGCTATATTAAATGAAAAAAGGTTGTATATAAATAAGCACTGTGAATATACTCTCCAAAAATATGTATATATGTATACATGTATGTGTTATATATATAAAGTTCTAAACTGACATATACCAAAATATTAAGTGTTGTCTCTGAATGAAAAAAATTATAGGTACTTTTTTCTTTCTCACCTTTCATATTTTCTAAATTTTCTACAATGACTACATATTACCTACATAATAAAGTGATTAAAAGTTTTGTTTCAAACTTTACAGTAAGATTTATTTAAATAGATTTTGCTAAAATAAAATGCTAACCTTTTTATGTAAGATACACGACAGCTTCAATGTTCATCATTCATTCAACAAAGATTTAATAAGTGTATGAGGTACACTTCGTACAACAAAGATTTAACAAGTGTACAACTCCTATTAGAGGGACAGGAGAAAAAAAAAAGTCCATGCTTAAAGTATAACCCAGTGGGGATGGTACTGGTGAAAGCCAATCTCCTCATAGTCAGAGAGGGAAGTAATAAATAAGCAACAAGAGAAGGCTAGAATGACTCAGTTGGAGACGTCAGAATGAACTCATGTTTAGCTTAACAGAGATAAAGGCTATTATAAACACTCATGGACTCTAAGCTAAGGACAAAGATTTGGAAGTCAACAGACAGGTGGTAGTTAAAATCCCATGTGTAGCTGAGATTACCCAGGAAGAAACATGAGAGATCAAGCCAGAGGAACCTATGGGGTGGTACTGATCAAAGGAGACCAAGAAACAGTCATCAAAAAAAAAAAAAAAAAAAGAAACAGTCATCAAAGATATAGCAAGAATATCAGGAGAATGGAGTCTCAAGAGTCAAATGAGGAATTTCATGTGGGAAAGAGTCATCAGTAGTGATAAAGATTAAAGAATGAAAAAGGAGACCAAAGACCTGAACACAGTACACCGTGTTTTCAACTAAGATAATAATAAAGATGAAAAGAAGAAACAGATTTGCAATTTGCATCACAACATGATGATCAATGACATGTAAATGATAACAAAATACTGATTTATAAAAGATCTTCAGATTCAGATGGGGGGATAAAAGATTATCAGAAAAAATACAGAGATGTCACTGGCAAAACTTACTAACTAGATAAAGTGGGAAAGGAAAAAGAATGACCCTGGTAACAAACAACGTTTCAAGAGACTGGAAGGAGACAATTTGGATGCCATCTCAGAAACAGACACACGAAAGGAAGAACAGGTGTGGCAGAAAAGTCTTCGCTAAACTTCCCCCAAAGGTCAGATGCCACAGAAGCACCAAATGCATTTTTCCCCCAGTCTTCATTTTTTTGATATCCCTGTGGCATTTTATGTACCTGACACCTTAATCTTGAAATGGTTTGGTTTCACCTCGTTTAGAAGAATCAAAACCAAAAACATTGTTATGTGTAGTGTTAAGAATGTGAGCTACAGAAGAAAGTGAAGATTTCCTAGTTAAAGAAAAATTAGATCAATAAAAAACATCACTAGCACAGGAACTACAAAACTTTACCTGACTCAAGATGAAAGAGAAACAAGTGGCTGATGACACTAAATTGATTAATCTAAAAAGGAAATCAGGGGCTGGGAGCAGTGGCTCACGCCTGTAATCCTAGCACTCTGGAAGCCCAAGGCAGGTGGATAACTTGACCTCAGGCGTTCAAGACCAGCCTGAGCAAGGGTGAGACCCTGTCTCTACTACAAATAGGAAAAAAAAAAAAAAAACTAGCTGGGCTTATAGTGGGTACCTGTAGGCCCAGCTACTTGGGAGGCTGAGGCAAGAAGGCAAGAGGATCGCCTGAGCCCAAGGGCTGGATGTTGCTGTGAGCTATGACATTATGGCACTCTAGCCAGGGCAACTCTGTCTCAAAAAGTATATATATATATTAAATAAAAATAAAAAAGAAATCAGAATGGCATCAAAGTTTTCTATTTCTGGCTTAGGTAGATAATGAAATCAGGAACAGGAAGAGACTGGGGAACTGCAGTGTTTTAACAAGCTGAGTTTGATCCAAACCAAGTTTGGTGCTCAGGAATGAGATTTGAGCTGGAAACGTCAATCAGAGCAGCATACACCTGCCACTGTGCAGAGAGAGAGAACCCAGGGAATGTCTCGTGACAAAAGGAGACAGCTGGGACAGAATCTTGAAGAACACTGAGACAGGTCACAGAAAAGCAGGCCATGAAGGAGATAAGAGGTAGCCAGGAGAGAGTGGCATTATACAAGCTAAGGAGGGGACAAAGCTCCAGGTAGATAAAAGCAACAAGGTAAGCTACTGCAGAAAAGTCAAGTAAGATAAGCACAGAGGCAGTCTTTGGAATGGCAAATTAAGAGGTTGCTTGCCTGTATCAGTGAAGGAGATACTGATCTAACCCAGCTAAAAAAGAAGAAAAGGTAAGGAATTGGATGACTGCCATAAGACCATTGTTTATATCCAAGAAGCTTGGTTATAAAAGGAACAAGTAAAGTTGCCCTGACTATCTGGAGCAGAGAGACCTCCAGGCTGAAGGAAGAAGCTAACAGAAAGGAGGTATTTAAAAAAGATGATTCTTCAATAAGGGGAGAAGGAAGGATTGACTCAAAGAGGTAAAAGAATTAGCCTTAAACAGGGAATGGGAGAGACAGAAGAGAAGGAGGTAAAAGATAGTTATAGGCTCAGTGCCTATAGCTCAAGCGGCCAAAGTGCCAACCACCTACACCGGAGCTGGCGGGTTTGAATCCAACCCCGGCCCGCCAAACAACGACAACTACAACCAAAAAATAGCCAGGCATTGTGGCAGGCACCTGTAATCCCAGCTACTTGGGAGGCTGAGACAAGAGAATCTCTTGAGCTCAAAAGTTAGAGGTCGCCATGAACTGTGACACCACAGCACTCTACCCAGAGTAACAGCTTGAGACTCTGTCTCAAAAAAAAAAGAAAAAAAGATAGTTATAGATTCAGATAAGCTACAGACACCAAGGCAGGGAACCTGTTTTTTAGAGTTTGTTTATTTCATGGACGAAGCACAGGACAACTGCCAAGAGGAAGTCTTAGGTATACCAGGCTATTAACAAATCTCATGGCACACAATTGGGTTATGCAAACTGTCAGAGCAGGGTAAGCTTCTGTTCAGAACTCTCTCTCTTATGTACTGCCAATGGGGAAAAACGGGGGCGGGGGGGCGAGTTCTCAGCATATGCATCCCAATAAAACAAATCAACTGAAATCAAACTTTTCATTATGTATCAAAAGCAGGTATCTTATACACAACATCCATTCAAATTTCAGAGTGGAGACAATACTCAATTCTTTATCAAGACTACAGGAAATTTATTTATGCTTCTTGCCACTATCACTTCAATTATCCAGCACTTATCCACCAATTGCTACTTACTAAGATTTTTCTCGGGCACAACTTAACAAGTAACAGGATTTCCACAACCCTCTGTAACTAGGGCAAAAACTGCTCTGGTCAGTCCTACCCTAAATCACTACCATCGCAAACTAAAAGACAGTTGAGGAAAAGAAAATCTCAATGCACGTGCACAAAAGCGCCTCTTTCTGCCTTTTCTACCCCTTACAATGGTCACTTCTTCCACTGCAGATACCCAAGGGATAATTTATTTTATCTCTTCCTCAGACAAAACAAAACACAGAATAATAGCCAATCCATTAGTATGTGTAACAGAAAAAGAAAAACAGTGGGAGACAAGAAATCTGAGTTCAAGCCCTGACTCTGCCACAAACCACTGGTTTTTTAAGGCAACTCACACAACCTGTGATATCAGGTTTATGAAATGAGCAGATGAGACCCCTGCATCTCAAATCGTCACCAATGTCCTTCCCTTAGACTCCCAGCAAGTAATTTAGTTTATGCTTTGAGTCACATTTAATACTGTTTTGGTCTGCCAAATTCCTCACAATTCAACCTGACTTTATTTGATGTCCTAAAATTAATCTTTGTATTTTTGCAGTTTTAAAAAAGATTATCACTGTCATTTATAAATAAAAGTATTCCTACAATCTGAGAAATTAAACTTGTCACTTCTATGAAAAATAGAATGGGAACTTTCTTAAATTTAACCTTACATATTTGTGTCTATTTTGGTTTGAAAAAAATATTACTTGAAGTCTATTAGCTTAACTCTTATATAGCCCACTGTTCTGACCATTGTTCCAATATTCCCCTCAATTGGGATAATCCTTAACATATAGTTACTAAATAATAAGATAAAAGTCAAAATATTTCCAGGGTTTCATAAATTTCTACTTACCCTTGAAATAGAGAACATTTTCCCCCCCTTAAAGAACAAAATGAGTAGGAAATATGAGTCAGAAAAGAAAAAGAATGAAGTCTATATAACTAGAGCCATAAAATTAGATATGAGGTTCTTTCTACCCACAGAACCCTAGTAAAGAGGCACAATATCTCAGGGCCCAAGAAAAAGACAATGACTACTCCAAGACATCCTTTACCTGACCCCAGGAAGAAGAAAATAAAGCAAGGGTCATTACTAATTTCCTCCCCTGGGGAATGGATGTGGTAACATGGTGACATGACTGAACAGGCATTAGTGACCCACTGAATAGGGCTATTCTTATGGGAAGAGGGCATCTTGCAAGACTCAGCAAACCCAACTTATTTTCTTTGATTCTATGCCAGAAAAAAATGAAAAATTTATTTCTAGTGATCCTAGGTAAAAAACAGAAGAACTCAGGAGGACAATATTATTTACACTTGCAGAGAAAGAAATAGATGAAATGTGACTAGCTGACTTCATAGATAGTAACTGAAAGTGAAATTTGGCATTTGGAAATAAGCACTTGTCTTGAGAAAAGTTTCATCTTTTGAATCTGACTTTCAGGATACCTATTTAGCTAATAAAGAAACATTAACTAATCTGAGTGGTGTGAATGTAGGTTTCTTTTACACTGCTTTCTGTATGCTTGGAATATTTTATAATTAAAGATGTATATATAATATGTAAAAAAAAATCATTAACTAAAATGTAAGGGAAAAATCTGTACAAATGGTTGAACTATAAAAACAGATATGACCCACGAAAAAATAGTGATAAAGAAAGTGTCCATGCAATAGTATGCCACATCAGGGTACAGAATGCAGCTATGCCCAAAGGGGCTGGGCTCGCTGGGGCTTTCATCCAGTCCTCTTCCTCATCTTCACCTCTGGTGGGAGGTCTTTTAATGTAACAGCACACATTCATCTGAGAAGCCCTCCATGTTAGCCAACAAAGGCAACACAGGCCCTTGAAAGAAACCCTGAAGCTTCCAGACTTTCACACCTATTTTCTCTATGACTAGAATGGCCTCTACCCCACTGCCAAAATCAGTCTCTCACTCGCCTTCCTCAAGAGGATGAAGCAAGAACTCTAGTGGGAAAGGAGGCAGAGGGAAAGGGGGGTCCCGTCCAGGATGGAGGGACAGCTCAATGAGAACAGTAGCAAATGCCACACACAGCCCCTGGGGAAAATTTGTTATCCCTCGTATAGGTTGAGTATTCCTTATCCAAAATGCTTGGAAGCAAAAGTGTTTCAGATTTTAGAGTTTTTTGGATTTGGGGATATTTGCATTATACTTACCAACTAAGCATCCCAAATTTGAAAATCCCCAATCCAAAATGCTCCAAACAAGCATTTCCTTTGCATGTCATATCAGCGCTCAAAAAAGGTTTCAAGTTTTGGAACATTTTGGGCTTTTGGATGTGGGAGGATGCTCAATTTATATAGAACTCCTAATCCTTCCAAACAGAAGAGTTAAACATAGGGTAACCTAAGTCCAGGTGTTCCTCACATCCAAGTTCTCAGGATCAAACTCAGGAACCAAACAGATTTGAATAGCAAAGAATGTCTGATTAATTTCAGATTTTAAGCCAAGTACTGCAAAACCTGGTGGAAAGGCTCAATGCTGAATAAAGACTAGGAAAGGGTTCATATTCCACATCTAAAAGAAAAAAGCTATCTATAATAAAGGGACTGAGTAATAGTTATTGCACTTCAAGAAATTATAACCAGTATGTGCAGTCATAAAACTAAGAGTTGAAGTATGGTCAAGAGCCAGCTAAAAGAGAGAAATATTAAAAGGAATATCCTACAAGTGGATGGGCCAGAAGAACAATAACAAAATTGTGTTCGCTAAGATCTTTCCCAACAGATCATAAGCTACACAAGGAGAAAATAAAGCAGCCAGAGAAGACCTCCAAGTATTTAAACAGTGGTAAAAGTTTCTGCCAGGAATTCACTAGAAACAAAGATTGGATTAGGAACACCTTTGTGCAAGTCCTCTTCCCACCACTTTTTACCTAATGTGTGTTTTCTCTGAGCCTCAGCCATCTTTTCTGCAAAATGGGAATGGTAGTGATACTTTTTCTAAAAAGACTACTGTCAGTTTTTAATGAGATGATAAAAGCATTTTATAAATTCTAAAACTCTGCACAGATACTATTATGTAAGTTTCAAAAAAAAAAAAAGAATCAAGAAGCTCGGCACCTGTAGCTCAGCGGCAAGGACGCCAGCCACATATACCAGATCTGGCGGGTTCAAATCCAGCCCAGGCCTGCCAAACAACAATGACAATTACCACCAAAAAATGGCCAGGCGTTGTAGTGGGCACTTATAGTCCTAGCTGCTTGGAAGGCTAAGGCAAGAGAATCGCTTAAGCCCAAGAGTTTGAGGTTGGCTGTGAGCTGTGCCGCCAGGCACTCTATGCAGGGCAACAGCTTGAGGCTCTGTCTCAAAGAAAAAAAAAAAAGAAAGAAATCACCTAATGGTACTATATAATCCTAAAAAATACCAAAGAGAAAGAAAAGGAGTAAATACGTAAAGCATTAGTTATCAACTCTGCCTGAACATTAGAATTACCTAGGAAAACTTAAAAAAATAAAAACCATGTCCTGGCAGTAGCCCATTGTTAATTTTTTTTTTCCATGTGTGATTTAAAAAAAAAAAAAATTACTGTATTTCTAATATGCAGCCAGGACTAAAATTGAAGATGGCCATATTGGAAAAGCTCTGGAGTTTCACTTTCAAAAGCACTAAAACTATGGGAGGCTCCTCTGTCGTAAGTACATTATATCATTTATTACACTGTGTTTTATTCCTATCTCCAAGACATACAGTCTCATATGCATCACTAGACAGTGATCAGGAATGTCTTAATCAATATTATTTTCCCAATACCTAGCAAATATAACCCTTGGCATAAAGAGTAAAAGTAATACTTAATATTTAATGCCTGGTACAGTGTACTAAATAGATGCTATTTCCTATAAAATTCACTCTTAGGAAATTCCTAATGCTATATTATTATTTATAAAAGAAAAAACTTAGGCTCAGAGGAATGAATTTGCACAAACTTATCGCTATTCTTCAACCTTATCTGATTTAAAAAGCCTTAAATTGTCCATAATCTCTCTTCAATAAATAAAGTACTTTAAAATGATTTGTCCCCATATATGACTGAGGATCATTTAGGACTTAATGTTCTTCATTCTCACCAGTAATTCTCAATCAGATATAAAACATACATTGGAGGCTAAACTACAGCTGCACCAATCCTGAGGCTTCCAGGACTTTATGTGCTTTTAAATAAATCCTTATTAATCAGTCTCTGTTTTGTTGTCATTTGCATTTTTCCTATGACTGAAATATGGCCCAGAAACAAAAAATGCAGTTTATCTATTGAGGTATTATTTGAGAAATAGGGAGGAATTCAGACTATGCAGGAAGAGCAAGTTGCAACATGTGAAAAAGTATGTCTTGCCTTCCTGAATGTCCCAGGATGCTTGAGAAAACAAACAAGAGAGGCAAAGATGTGGCTTAAGAGCTAATGTAAAGGGGAATGTTCATATTAGAATGCTCAAGCTGCTCTGCTAGTGGAGATTAATTATGACTGTCCATCCTTCCCTGCACATTCTAAGTGGCCAAGCCTAGTTGACTCCAAGTTTAAAGTCAGCTCAGGTCACTAAAATGTCTATATATATCCAATTAAGTAACTCAAGTATCTCAAAAGTACCTTCTTTTTGGCCTCCTTGCCATTTTCCAACATAATGTAAAATTCTTTTCAATTATAGTAAAACAAAGCCCCTTTGTAAGGAGGAAGAGGGAAATTCTGTCTTACAATTACCACAATCAAAAAAGCAAACACCTAGTCCTACTGCAACTAAAAGGGCATCATACCCTAAGTGTAAAAGTCAAAACAGAAAAACTGGAAAATCCATCTAAACACCTAAGAAATTAATATAGTATATTCTTACCATAGAACATTACAAACGGTTAAGAGTTTAAAAATCAAGTTGTACACCTTAAATACTTCCGATTTTAAATGTTAATGGTATCTCAATAAAACTATTTTAAAAATTAAAACAGACACAACTATGGAGGCTTAAATCAAAGTTTTCTCTTGGGTGAAAGTGAAGGGACCTATATACTCTCAGAGGTGGAATAAGATGGGAAAGTCAATGAGTGGAGTCCAAACATCCAAACAGGCATGTACGTCTTCTATAAACACATGCACACACACAAGAGGCAAGGTATACATCCTCTGGACTTTGAAAGTATTGGCATTTGATCATAACAGATATAAAATGTTTTCTATTGAACATCAAATTTTATAAGAGGATTAAAAATATTCTGGAAATAACCTTGCTTTGAATCACTACTGCAATTTTATAACTGAAAACAATTAGTACTAAACAAAAGACATTATTCATAAGCAAATCCACCAATTTCACTATAATCCATGAATTCATATTGTCATACACTCAGACTTCCCTCAGCACACTAAGTGCTGAAGATGCTGTTAAGTGATGGGCCAACACTGCACTCTTAACAGTCAAACCAGACTTAAGTCACATACAAGAGGCCTCCAATCAGTCATAACCCAACCCTTTCTTTCAATCCTCGCAACAGAATCAGCTCATAAAAACCAGCACTCAGCCTCTCCAGCTCACAATGGCTCCAGTCTTTCTTAGCAAAGTACAATTTAGAACCTTCCTAGCCTGGGCCTGACCTAGCCAAACCTTGACCAATTCTAGTCCGTTCAGGCCTTGGTCATGTGCATGTGGTATGTGGCTGGTAAAGAGGACAGGGTATAAAGAGAGAGATAGCAGAGTGCGTGAAATCAAAATAGTTAGTTCCCTAATACTGAAATGCTATTGTCACAGTAACTTCAAAGAATAAATAAAGCCGTCTAACCTCACTACTAATCGAAGAAATGCAAATTAAAACAATAAAATGCTATTTTCCACTTGGCAACTCTAAAATTTCTTTTCTAACTGTAACAGTAGGGTACCACAGACATTCCTTACAAAATGCTAGTGGTATCCTCCTTCTATAAAATAAGGTAATAATATGACTTAAAAGCCTTATAAACAGGTAATTACTGACAGGAATTTCACTTTTTACATAGCTTAAAGAAATAATCAGAAATGAAAAATTTATATAAAAAGTATGTTCGTACAATCAGAAGCCAACTAACTGTCCAAAAATAGGTTATAATACCTCCAATATGATGATCTGAAGAGTTTTTATGACAAAATTACTCCATAATACAATATGAAATAAGCAACCAAACACAAAAAAAATACATTTAATGCAAACAAAAACCACAAAGAGATTTCACTTTATTAGGATGGCCATAATAAAAAAGACATTAACAAGTGTTGACGATAACATGGAAAGATTAGAACCGCCACACACTGCTAGAGAGAATGTAAAACAGTGTCAAAATGCTCCTCAAACAATTGAAATAGTTACCATATGACCCAGCAATTCCACTCCTGGTATATAACCAAGAGGAATTAAAACATACATCCACATGCAAATGTGCATGAAAATACAGACCATACCAGCATCATTCATAACAGGCAAAAAGTGGAAATAACTCAAGTATCCATCAACAGATGAACGGATAAAAAAATGTGGAACACTCATAAAGGAATATTTTTTAGGTACAAAAAGGAATTAAGTATGATTTATGCTACAACCCAATTAACCTTGAAAACATCATGCTAAGTGAAAGAAGCCAGGTGCAAAAGGCCACATATTATGTGGTCCCATTTATATGAAATGTCCATAACAGATTAATTTATAGAGAAAGAAAGTAGATTAATAGTCATTTAGGCTAGGACATTGTGGGGGAAATAGAGAGTGACTGGTACAGGGTACGAGTTCCTTTGGGAGGTAATAAAATGTTCCACTAGTAAAACTAATTGTAGTGATAGTCACACAACTCCATGAATATATACTATTACAAAAGTCACTGAATTGTACACTTCAAATGGGTGAATTATATGGTAGGTGAACTGCACCTCAATAAAGCTGTTTTTAAAAGAAAACATACTTATCACTTGATTCACAATAAAGTTCAAGAACAGACAAAACTCATAAAAGGTGTGAAGCCAGGTAGGGGCAGCTTCTGGAGTATTGGCAATGCCCTCTTCCTTATCTGGGTGATAAATTATTACTTTGTATAATTCACAAAGTTGTACACTAATGACTTGTGCAGTTTTCTGTATGTATGCCATACTTCCTTAAAAAATTGACTTCATAAAGGAGAAATACTGAAGTTTCTTAATTTAGCCAGATTCTCACGCCTTAACTCAGTCTGTCTGGTCTTATTTAGAGCTGATTCTATCTAGTTAATTAGAGGCAGATTAGAAACTGCAAAATACATGAGTGAGGAAGAAGGTACAGGCTCCCAGAGGCAGGATAAAGCAAGAGAAAATTGGGATGAAGGAAGATGGTGGAGAGCACAGGGAAGTATCATAAAAAGCAGAAGTTATAGGCCCATTAGTCTCAATGGAAACCTCTGTATTACAGAAGAGGTGTTCAACAGATAATGTTCACAACAAAAGACCCTAAATCACCAAGGGAAGAAGTGTGTAAAATATATGATCAAGCCACTTATCCCAAGAAAGTTAAAATTTTAAGGATTTGATGTTCATAAGTAACTTTTTGAGAAGTTATGTAAAAGACTTATTCCCCAAAAGGCCTAAGGAATGGGGGTATTAATGTGTTATTCAAAAAGATCATACAATCACAATACAAAAGCACAAGAAAGAAGTACCCCCTTAAAAGACAAACTCTTTAGTCATTTTGCACGGCACCACTGAGGATGGTCCCTTCAAAAACAGTCTGAAATCCAAAAAGTCAAAACCTAGAGCACACATGCATCAAAAATAAGCTAGAAAAGAGCTGCAAGGCCAGATACAGAAAATTCTGAGGGGAAGCATTTTTCTCTTCAGCACTTAATTATAATTAATGACCTTCTGCAGGCTCCTCCACATCTTTGCCCCCAGGGTCCATTTCCGGTATCTCAGACTTGGTCTTACAGGCTAAGCTGGCTGGTGGGTGTGTTGGTTGTTCTTGCTAAAATGTTCCCATCACTTAAGTATAAAGCAGCCAATGGCTGTTAAATGCAGGAAACAGGGTTTACAGATTTTCAAAAGGAAAAGAATAGCCCCTGACCCTGGCTGCTCTTGCCCTCCTCCCAGCACTACCCTGAGAAGCTTGAGAGAATCCAGGAAGAGGACAAGGGCAGTTACTGCAACCTAACCAGCTGCTCACATCACAAGAGAGCAAGAGGGTAACGAACCACGCACTGGCTATAAGATAAAAAGCTATCAATGCTCCTCTTCCTTTCCTGCCTGCAGGGAAATGAAGCTACTCTCCTTTTTCCCTTCTTCCTGTCACCATTAAAATCCTGAACTCAGGATATTTTCCATGCGCTATTGCTTTTAAGGAGTTTGTCTCTTCTTTAACTACCCTATTTTATTATAACTTCCACAACATTAAGACTCTAAAATGAGGGAGATTTGTCACTGCACTGTTAAAAGGGTATATTATTTTAGGACAAGATTAAAGGACATTCCTACTTACTGTATCTTTACAATTAGTAGGAGCAACTCTGGACAAGGAAAAAGTTCTTTCTACTGTTGTTCTCCAGCTATAGAGAGCTATGGCCTTCAAATAAAGAAAAGGTTGAATTTCCTTCTCTTAAGTGTAAACACAGCCTTTCTCTGCCCCAAACCAGATACAGCAGTTAGTTCCCTGCTCATTCATTCATTCGTGAACAAGCACACAAAAGACAGCACTAGTAACTATGGAAGATAAGGGGAACCCTAGAACAAAAGGTCAGTCTAGAAACGTCTATCTCTTCATCTGTAAAGCAGAAATCATACTGTGTCTATTTACCTAACAACATTATAAGGAGCAAATAAAATAATCCACTGTGCAAGGCATATGGTAAGCATTTGTGTTAGCTATATGAAAAAAAGAGGAGAAAACCAAGTATATGAGCCTCCCACTGGAGGTTTATCTAAATAAGAGAGAATATGAATACATACATGCACATACTTGCTTATATTTAAACACTGAAATAATCATAAAATTTAGGGACAAAGGGGATACAGTGTGAGGATCAGAGACAGACCTAGAATTCCGAATAGACCTTGTTTTGTAAATCTGACTTTAGACCATATATTCTATTTTTTTGCAATAAATAAATAAATTTTAAAAAGCAATCCCTCAATATCAAAAGTAAAAGAGAAATAATTTTAACCACATACTCAGTTGGTGACAAAACCACATGGAAAACTATTCCAAGTGACTTTTTTTGAGATATCAGGATAGCTCATAGCAACCTCAATCTCCTGGGTTCGAGTGATCCTTCTACCTCAGCCTCCAAGGAGCTGGGACTATAGGCACCCACCACAATGCCTACCTATGTGTTTTTTTCTGTATTAGTAAAGATGGGGTTTTGCTTTGCTCAGGCTAGTCTTGAACTCCTGACCTCAAGTGATGTTCCTGCCTTGGCCTCCCAGACTGCTAGGATTACAGGTGTCAAGTCACCATGCCAGGCCCCAGGTGACTTTAAAACACAGTCAGACATACTGTACAGTCATCGTAGGATATATTCTATCAACAGAAAAACTAAGAAAAGCCATTTTCCAATACTCAAATGTTGGTAGCAGTACTAGGATTACTATTTTGAGATTTATGACTGCATTGTGGGATAAGGCAAATAATAATTTACACAGGTGTCATAAATTGGATTTTTACCCTGAGAGGAACGATATAGAGATGTAAGACCAATGAGGCTACATGAAAACCACCCTGAAATTCTAACTGGAATTCTAAACATAAATTCACGACTCACCTTTAAAAAAAATTACCCATTTCTTAGAAAACATGAACATCCCTAATGCCTAGCTGTGTGATCGCACTACCATTTGTTACCAAAGGAATCTTATTCCAATATCTGGAAATGACTGATTGCACATCTGGTTCATGAAATATATAGATGAGCCTGAGGTCGAGGAGATTAAAGATGGCGGCCAAGTAACAGCTTCCCTGCAACTGGGAACAGCGAGTCTGGGGAGACAAGACTCCAGGCATCTCTGGCCAGAGGGATCTGCCTATAATCATCCCTTTGAGGATACAGGAAGACAGCAAGGACTTCTGGACCGCAAGAGGAGGACAAAAACAGCAGAAAACTGGCAAGTGGTTGCATGTGTTCGATCGACCTAATCATGCTGGCAACCGTAAGTACAGGCAGCAGTGAGACTGCAAACCGGAAAGACCTTACCTGTGAACTGTTTCGGTGTTCTTGGACTTGGCACTGAGTTGAACTGTCTTGGGGAGAGCTTGAGCAGGAGTGTGGAGAACTTTGGGCATTGTCTGGGGCCCCAGACTGAGCCACTGAGCTGGGTGCAGGAAGCCATTGTGAAAGAACTGCCCCAGCAAGCTCTGCCCTCAGGGTCTCAGAGCAAGGATTGGGTGGGTCAAAGTAACCTACTGACTGAGCAGCCTAAAGGCGGAGACTGAGCTGCCTTACAGCCTTAATCCTTAGGGGCAGAGTGAGACGGTTTTGGCACACTAGAGCCTTGGGCTGTCGCCCTGGGTAGAGTGCCGTGACATCACAGCTCATAGCAACCTCAAACTCCTGGGCTTGGCGCTGCCCAGACCTCCATAAGACCTGTGCAGCGACCCCCAACCGGTGACCCGCACCCACCGGGCCTCCACATTCCCTGACCAGGAACTGCGGGAGCCATGCAACCCTGCATCCTCCCTCTTACGTCCTCCCAGCTTCCACACTAGCCTGTTCATCTGGACAGGGACTCTGGTAGCTGCGTGCCCTTTGGAGCCCTCCCTGCCTCTGCACAGCACTCTTCTCCTGGCCAGAGACTGCTGGAGCCTTGGGCTCTCTGTGCCAAAGTCATTGGGCACCTGGCACTCCCAGAACCGTGCGCACCACCCCCAGCCCTGTTCCTGGATCCGGGTGTGTCACAAACCGGAGCTGCTTCCACAACCAGAACTCCCTAGCTAGAGCAGCCCCAGAGGAACTACACAGGGTCACTCCCTACAAAGATCCAGCAACAATAGAGTGATCCTGCTGGGGTCTAATCTTGGAGAGACACCTCCCCAACTCTGAGGACAGCCACAGGCAACAGTGAAAAACAATCATGAAAAAAAAATCAACAGAAAAACTCTGGCAATATGAATAATCAGAGTAGATCAACTCCCCCAAGGATCAATGGGGCAGAAACAGCACAAGACCACATGCACAAACAAATAGTTTAGATGTCAGAAATTGAATTCAGGATCTGGATAGCAAATAAGATCGAATTAGAATTCCAAAAGTTATCTCAAGAATTCAACGGATTCAAAAACCAAATGACCAAAGATTTCTACACATTGAGACAAGAAGTTGCATCCCTCAAAGATCTGAGAAACACAGTAGAATCCCTCAGTAACAGAATGGAGCAAGCAGAAGAAAGGATTTCTGACACTGAAGACAAAGCTTTCAAACACTCCCAAACCCTCAAAGAAGAAGAGAAATGGAGAGCAAAAACAGACCACTCTCTCGGAGAGCTCTCGGATAATTTGAAGAAAAGCAATATTCGTCTTATAGGGATCCGCGAAAGTGACAAAGTGGCTTCACAAGGCACAGACTCTCTTCTCCATGAGATTATGAAGGAGAACTTTCCAGACATGCCAAGAGATTTCGAAATTCAGATAGCAGACAGTTTCAGAACTCCACCACGACTCAACCCAAATAAGACATCCCCCAGACACATCATAATCAATTTCACTAAAGTTAATATGAAGGAGAAAATTCTGAAAGCTGCCAGACGAAAGAAAACATTACCTACAAGGGGAAGAATATCAGAATAACTGCAGATCTCTCTGCTGAAAACTTTCAAGCTAGAAGAGGATGGTCATCAACTTTTAATCTCCTAAAACAAAATAACTTTCAACCCAGGATCCTGTACCCAGCTAAACTGAGCTTCATTTATGATGGAGAAATTAAATACTTCAACGACATTCACATGTTGAAGAAATTTGCCACAACTAAACCAGCTCTCCAGGACATTCTTAGACCTATCCTCCATAAAGACCAGCGTAATTCTCCACCACAAAAGTAAACCCACCCAAAAAATTTTTAATCAAATTCCAACTTTCACAGTCACAAAAGGATTAAAAATGTCCACCGGTCTCTCCAAAGGCTTATCAATACTCTCAATTAATGTGAATGGTTTAAACTGTCCTCTAAAGAGGCATAGGTTGGCAGACTGGATACAAAAACTCAACCCAGATATCTGCTGCATCCAAGAATCGCATCTTACATTAAAAGACAGATATAGACTCAAGGTGAAGGGATGGTCATCTATATTCCAGGCAAATGGAAAGCAGAAAAAAGTAGGCATTGCAATCCTGTTCGCAGACGCAATAGGCTTTAAACCAACCAAAATAATTAAGGATAAGGATGGACACTTCATATTTGTTAAAGGTAATATTCAATATGATGAGATCTCAATTATTAATATTTATGCATCCAACCACAACGCACCTCAATTTATAAAAGAAACTCTAACAGACATGAGCAACTCGATTTCCTCCACTTCCATAGTAGTTGGAGATTTTAACACCCCTTTAGCAGTCCTGGATAGGTCCTCCAAAAAGAAGCTAAGCAAAGAAATTTTAGATTTAAACTCAACCATTCAACATCTGGACTTAACAGACATCTTCAGAACATTTCATCCCAACAAAACTGAATACACATTCTTCTCATCAGCCCATGGAACATACTCCAAAATCGACCACATCCTAGGCCACAAATCTAACCTCAGCAAATTTTAAATAACAGAAATTATTCCTTGCATCTTCTCAGACCATCATGGAATAAAAGTTGAACTAAATAACAACAGGAACCTGCATACCCATACAAAAACATGGAAGCTAAACAACCTTATGCTGAAGGATACATGGGTTATAGACGAGATTAAGAAGGAAATCACCATATTTTTGGAACAAAACAACAATCAAGACACGAATTACCAGAATCTCTGGGATACTGCAAAGTCAGTCCTAAGAGGGAAATTTATAGCACTGCAAGCCTTCCTCAAGAAAACGGAAAGAGAGGAAGTCAATAACTTAATGGAACATCTCAAGCAACTGGAGAAAGAAAAACACTTCAACCCCAAACGCAGCAGAAAAAAAGAAATAAGCAAAATCAGAGCAGAATTAAATGAAATTGAAAACAAAAGAACTATACAACAGATCAATAAATCCAAAAGCTGGTTTTTTGAAAAGATCAATAAAATGGATAAACCTTTGGCCAACCTAACCAGGAAAAAAAGAGTAAAATCTCTAATTTCATCTATCAGAAAAGGTAATGATGAAATAACAACAGACCCCTTAGAAATTCAAAAAATCCTTAACTATTACTACAAGAAACTCTACTCTCACAAATATGAAAATCTGAAAGAAATCGACCAATACCTGGAAGCACGCCACCTACCAAAAATTAGCCAGAATGAAGTGGAAATGTTGAACAGGCCTATATCAAGTTCTGAAATAGCATCAACTATACAAAATCTCCCTTAAAAAGAAAAGCCCAGGACCAGATGGCTTTACATCAGAATTCTACCAAACATTTAAAGAAGAACTAGTACCTATACTACTAAACCTCTTCCAAAATATAGAAAAAGAGGGAATATTACCCAGCACATTCTATGAAGCAAACGTCACCTTGATCCCCAAACCAGGGAAAGACCCAACAAGAAAAGAAAATTATCACTATTATCATTATTAGTGACCAATATCACTAATGAATATAGATGCTAAAATACTCAATAAGATCCTAACAAACAGAATCCAACAACACATCAAAAAAATTATACATCATGACCAAGTTGGATTTATCCCAGGGTCTCAAGGCTGGTTCAATATACGTAAATCTATAAATGTAATTCAACACATAAACAAACTTAAAAATAAAGACCATATGATTCTTTCAATTGATGCAGGAAAAGCTTTTCATAATATCCAGCATCCCTTCATGATCAAAGCACTTAAGAAAATTGGTATAGAAGGGACATTTCTTAAACTAATAGAGGCCATCTACGGCAAACCCACAGCCAATAATCATATTGAATGGAGTTAAATTGAAATCATTTCCACTTAAGATCAGGAACCAGGCAAGGTTGCCCATTGTCTCCATTGCTCTTTAACACTGTAATGGAAGTTTTAGCCATTGCAATTAGGGAAGAAAAGGCGATCAAGGGTATCCACATAGGGTCAGAAGAGATCAAACTTTCACTCTTCGCAGATGATATGATTGTATATCTGGAAAACACTAGGGATTCTACTACAAAACTTTTAGACGTGATCAAGGAATACAACAATGTCTCAGGCTACAAAATCAACACCCATAAATCTGTAGCCTTTATATATACCAACAATAACCAAGCCGAACAAACAGTCAAGGACTCTATTCCTTTCACAGTAGTGCCAAAGAAGATGAAATATTTGGGAGTATACCTAACAAAGGATGTGAAAGATCTCTACAAAGAGAACTATGAAACTCTAAGAAAAGAAATAGCCGAAGATGTTAACAGATGGAAAAACATACCATGCTCATGGCTGGGAAGAATCAACATTGTTAAAATGTCCATACTGCCCAAAGCAATATATAATTTTAATGCAATTCCTATTAAAGCTCCATTGTCATACTTTAAAGATCTTGAAAAAATAGTACTTCGTTTTATATGGAATCAGAAAAAACCTCGAATAGCCAAAACATTACTCAGCAATAAAAACAAAGCAGGAGGAATCATGCTACCAGACCTGAGACTTTACTATAAATCCATAGTGATCAAAACAGCATGGCACTGGCACAAAAGCAGAGAAGTAGATGTCTGGAACAGAATAGAGAACCAAGAGATGGATCCAGCTACTTACCGTTATTTGATCTTTGACAAGCCAATTAAAAACATTAAGTGGGGAAAAGATTCCCTATTTAACAAATGGTGCTGGGTAAACTGGCTGGCAACCTGTAGAAGATTGAAACTGGACCCACACCTTTCACCATTAACTAAGATAGACTCTCACTGGATAAAAGATTTAAACTTAAGATATGAAACTATAAAAATACTTGAAGAAAGTGCAGGGAAAACTCTTGAAGGAATCGGCTTGGGTGAATATTTTATGAGGAGGACTCCCCAGGCAATTGAAGCAGTATCAAAAATACACTACTGGGACCTGATCAAACTGAAAAGCTTCTGCACAGCCAAGAACATACTGAGTAAAGCAAGCAGACAGCCCTCAGAATGGGAGAAAATATTTGCAGGTTATATCTCTGATAAAGGTCTAATAACCAGAATCCACAGAGAACTCAAACGTATTAACAAGAAAAGAACACGTGACCCCATCTCAGGGTGGGCAAGGGACTTGAAGAGAAACTTCTCTAAAGAAGACGGACGCAAAATCTACAAACACATGAAAAAAAGCTCATGATCCTTAATCATCAGAGAAATGCAAATCAAAACTACTCTGACATATCACCTAACCCCAGTAAGAGTAGCCCACATAACAAAATCCCAAAACCAGAGATGTTGGTGTGGATGTGGAGAAAAGGGCACACTTCTACACTGCTAGTGGGAATGCACACTAATACGTTCCTTCTGGAAGGATGTTTGGAGAACACTTAGAGACCTGAAAATAGACCTGCCATTCGATCCTATAATTCCTTTACTAGGTTTATACCCAGAAGACCAAAAGTCACAATATAACAAAGACATCTGTACCAGAATGTTTACTGCAGCCCAATTCATAATTGCTAAGTCATGGAAGAAGCCCAAGTGCCCATCGACCCACGAATGGACTAGCAAATTGTGGTACATGTATACCATGGAATACTATGCAGCCTTAAAGAAAGATGGAGACTTTACCTCTTTCATGTTTACATGGATGGAGCTGGAACATATTCTTCTTAGCAAAGTATCTCAGGAATGGAAGAAAAAGTATGCAATGTACTCAGCCCTACTATGAAGCTAAATTATAGCTTTGACATGAAGACTATAACCCAACTATAGCACAAGACTATGGGGAAAGGGCCAAGGAAGGGGAAGGGAGGGGGGAGGTTTTGGTGGAGGGAGGGTAATGGGTGGGGCCACATCTATGGTGCATCTTAGAATGGATACAGGCGATTGCACTAATGTACACAGCTATGATTTAACAATAAAAAAAAATTTGAAGAAAAAAAAAAAAGATGAGCCTGAATACCTTAACTTCCCTGCATTCTGCTTTGACATCACTACAAGCATTGTGACCAAAGGACTTAGGAGCTAACTTTTCCCAATGGCCAAAAACAGGACAATTGGAGTATCAATAAGGTTAGTAACTGTAATTGACTGAACACATCAAATACGTTTAAGCCCATGAGCTCATCAGGTTACAAAATCACACTAACCACATTTGGAAATCAACTAATTATTTTGAAAATTGGAGAAGGAAGGGGAAAAATCAAGCATTTAACTAGGCTTTCTGTCACAAAATTTACTTTAAGATAACCAAATATTTGGGCAAAAGTCCCTGTAGAAATACTCTAGCTAACATGTGAAAAAGAAATGTTAGAATTATAATGTCACCATTTTCCAACCTTTAATGAACGGATCAGGGAATAACCATCAATGACAGTTACTGCTGATATCATACCTAGACAGTATAAGTTTCCTAACCCACAACGGAATAGTTTTACCAAAAAAAACAAAGAGGGGAAAAAACCCTCAAGCTTAAATCTCATTAAACCTCTAGACTTAACTTGGTCCCAAGAAGAGAAAAAGCAAGATACCTGGGAAAGTATGGGCATAAATAAGAGTCAGCAAGGTGGGCAGGTGACTGTCAAATACTAAGAATAACAATGCCAAAAGACATCTCCCGCCTATGCAATGGATTAGGCACTGGACATGTATTCCTCACTCATTATCAACCCTATGAAGAATGCATTACTACACCAATAACATAAAAGAAGAAAGAAGCATGGCTAGGCGAAGGAAAGTCACTTGCCTCAAATCTCAGAATCTGAACCAGTCTCTGACCACAGCTCTTTTGCTGTGTTCCACAACCACCTCAGGGTAGGGTGGAAGATGGGGCCACATCATGGGGAAAGCTTAAACGCCAGGCTAGAATATTTACATGGTATTTTGTATATAGAAAAGGGAAAAACAATGGCAATTTTTGAGAAGAGAAATAATGTAATTATAGGTCAACGTTAAGAAGATTAATTTGGCAGCAATAAAAACCATCAATTAGAAGAGATGGAGTTTAGAAATAGGGAGGGGGCTAGAAGACTACTGCAATTGTGTGACTGAGACATAATGAAGGGGTACACCAGAGGAGTGGGAATCCCCTGCAGAGAGACTATCAAATGTCTTCTCTCAAAGTAACCCTCTCCCTCTACTGAAGGACTCCTCTAGGGAGTCTTCAACCAACAGCTCCAGACACGTTGTAGTTTACCAGTACCAGAAATTACACAATACCCTAGGTTCCCAGAAGGACAAATAAAATCCTAGGTGTGGTCTGACAAGAACTACACTATCACTTCCCCAGATCACAACACTTCTCTGAAGGTTGAACAAAAATCTTGAACATTTTTGGCAGCTCCATCAGCCTAAGCTGTATGTGAAAGCCACGGAGTGGCTCATTTTTCACCCAAATGCAAGATACAGAATTCTATCAAATTTCAACTGTTAATTTTAATTAAAGCATCTTTGTGAACCTGCATTCTTTAAGGTGGAGTATATACTACTAACATATGTTTCAAGATATTTACAAATTCAATTGATACACCTTTTAGCCCCTCATCCAATTCATTGGCAAAAATGTTGCTGGGAACAGGACCAAACATGGAAACCTGTAGTGTCACTATAGAACTACAGGACTGAAATGAGAAGGTCAATAAAATTAAGCGTAGCAGTGAATGGCATGGCACCTGAGGCCGAAGAACCTATAGAACAACATAAGGCACAAGGAACATGCTGTCATCAGCTTACTTCTTTCTCTGGGCTTTTTGGAGAAAAAGGAAAGGATACTAGAGTGGTCACGGGTTTAGAACAAGTACCTGCATTACGACCACTTGCCATTTCTTAAATACTATGTGTTTGTTTCTACAGTAAACCCTTACTCCTACATAATGCTCACAAAACTATGCAAGGTTGCAGTCCTAGCTCTGCTACTTACTAATACTGAATCCCAGTGTCTTAATTTTAAAAATGAACTAACAATGTCTCTTTGACAAGACTGCTCTGAGAATTAAATTAAAAATGGTGTATGAATTCACTTTGTATATGGTCTGGTCCAACACAAATAAGCCGTATTTTCATTACCATGATTATTACTGTTCCTTAATCTCCTGAGAATCAGATGGCTCTTCCTTGCTCTTAAAGATTAGAATATCAAGATTTAAAGTCAAAAAATTACTGAGCTGGTGACAAGCTTACAAAGAAAGATTCTTTCCAATAGAAAGAGACACCAACAAAAGCCATTTCCTGACCAGCCCTATGAAATGTTCCTAAGTGTGAACTGTTTTTTTGTGGATGCATTGTTTGCTACCATCCGAGCTCAACAATTGGAGGGAAGAAGCAACAGATGTTGGGTGACTAGCCAATTCCTCTAGGAACTGCCACAGTCCATGGCATAAAACAATGATTTCTAAATAGAAAAAGATCACAATCAAATGAAAGACAAGACATCCCGATGTGCTCCACTGCAAAAATGTTGTTTGTTAAACATAAAAGGTCATTTGAGGAACAGCCAATGAACAATTAATTAGAGCAAAAAAGAATATTTTTGCAGGAAGAAACAACAGAGGACCGAACTTTAAATTACTCAATTTTGAATGATTTCTTTTCCACTACTAAATATAAAAGGGTTTTTGTGGAAACTATGAGGTCATTGTTTTCCAGAGTCTTTACTATAGGAAACAGCTGTGGGGACTACACACACACAGCAAACACTGCCCTATTTAGTAGCCCCTCGTTGTGACACATGTATAGATGGAGAGAGGAAAAATCCATCAAACCCCACACCAATAACAAAACAAAAGTAGAAGAGTCAAACTAAAAACTTTAAGCCACACAAAGGAAGATGTAAAACAACCCAGGACAAGCACCTATGATATTACTACATCTGTGTCTTGACTTAAAGAGATGCTGCCATGTTTAGACCAGATCAGCTCCTTTCTACATGGGTCATCAAAAATTTAAATGATTCACTTTACACAATATCTGAAAATGATAACATTCACAAATATGGCTTTAAAACAAAGTTTTCTCAAGATTCTTATGTTCATAGCCGGGCACTGTGGCAGGTGCCTGTAGTCCCAGCTATTTGAGAGGCTAAGGCAAGAGAATCGCGTAAGCCCAAGAGTTTGAAGTTGCTGTGAGCTGTGATGCTACAGCACTCTACCCAGGCGACATAGTGACTTTGTCTCAAAAAAAAAAAAGATTCTTATGTTCAAATACTATATGACCTGTTCAAAATTGAACTTATGCCCCCACCATCAGAACCGTTCTTTTCTAATCTTGACCAAGCACCACCCCAAGACACCATGTTTCAAAACTTCAGTATTATTTTTATCTCCTCTATTCACTCTTCACATATCCATAAAGCTGTCAACACCATCAACTTTGTTTTTAATATACATTTTTATATATGTTCAAAAGCCAGAGAAAGGAACAAGAAACAAGGAAAAGAAAGGAACTGAATCCAACCCAATCCACTATGGGGCATATGACTCCCCCTATCTCACCCAAAACTCTCAAAGTACCCAGTAGAGAAAATATTATTATTATGAGAGGCAGCTCATTCTCCTTTCAGACAACTTACTCATAAAATCTTGTACACTGAAGCTCGCCCACTCCCTTTTCAAATTTCTCCCCTCCTCTCTCAAAGCTTAAAACTCAAGAGTCATCATAGTCCTCAAATGAGGTCTGACCTAAGTCCACAACAGAAGTGGCCCAGCACCAGCAAACCTACGTCTATTACAGACGCTGGTCTACAAGCTGTCCCTGGTTGTGGCATGCTGACCTCAGACGGATCAACACTGTGCACCTCCTAAAACCCCGTGCAGATTCAATGCTGCACAAGACATAAGACAGGATCGCTGCAGAGTGGGGGAGGGAGATAGCAATGGATTCAGGAAACAAGATGCACTTGCCTCTGAGGATGAGATTTCCTATGTTTTTAAACAGTTCATACAACATGGGGATTATCTGACCCTCAGAAGAATGTATGAATAAATCCATCCACTCCTGTTATCCCTTGTGGGAACAGGCAGTTCTTTAATAACTTTCAATTCCTTCCTCAGTTATCAGCCAATTTAGGCTTTTTATTGTAAAGTTCATGTTTTGTTGAAAGTTACTGACTTTACCAGTGACAGGCAGGCATTCAGTAAGCATAGTTATCTGCCCCAAATTAATGTAGAGATTTAACATTAAAATTCACTAGGATTACTTTGCTTTTTGAAACTTTACAAAATGACTCTAAAACTTAAACTTCTAAAGAACAGCATAAGAAAGAGTAAGTGATGATAATACTATGCAATACCAATGACAGAATTGATTAAACCATAAAATTCTAAATCCAGAGAACCCTTTTATAAATAAACAAGATGATAATGAGGCTGGGGTAACAATGGCAACAAACATCAGCCAACACCCTGAACCCAGCACTGACCATGTGCCGGGGCCTCTGCCAAGATCCTCCTCTCATTTGTTTTCAAAACCACCTTATGAAGTAGACATACTCTTATCTCTACTTTACAGAGGAGGAAATTAAGCCCAGACAGTTAAGTACCAAAGGTTCTACGGCTAGCAGGTGCTGCAGCCAACATCTGAACAGAGGCAGTCTGGCCCTCCGGTCAAGCTCTTATGGGAAAATATCAAACCTCAAAATAAATCCCCACTTTATACATTCTCCAAAGTAAATTCCATATTCCAAAAGAGATAAATATTCTAGAACATAATTGAAAAACTAAAAAAAAACTAGGAAAACTATCCTATATACAAGAATAACTTTCTCAAGGATATAGTAATAAAAGCAATAAGATAAACAGGTTTAAAAATGTAAATTAAACCCTCTGTAATATATAAAAGTACCAAACTAATATTAAAGAACAAAAGAATAAGGAAAATGTCTATTTCAAATTTATCAAAGGTTTAATGAAGATGTTACCTTACGCCAGTGGTTCTCAACCTTCCTAATGCTGTGACCCTTTAATTCAGTTCCTCATGTTGTGGTGACCCCTATCCATAAAATTATTTTTGTTCCTTATAGGGTATTAAAGAGTCGCAGCATTAGGAGGGCTGAGAACCAGGACTTAGAGGATTCCTAATCCTACAAGATACAATCCAGGTATTGTTTCTTCGGTCCCCACACAGGGTCCCCATTCCTGATCTTACCCCTGACTTTGCAAAGCACTTTTATGACTCTGTCACAGCACTCATCCTACCCTACTGCAATTATTTCTTTACTCATCTACTCTCCCTTCTAAACCCTGAATTCCTTGAGGGCATGGACCATGTCACTCATCTTAATATCCCTAGTACCTTGTAATGCAGGACTAGCACACAAAATGTGCACAATCTATGGACTTAATAAAGCCATACTGTGTCTACCGAATACCAACTTGAATTTGATCCTCAACAGGTATTAACTGACATTTCTGCAGCTCTACATTGTATTTAGGGCTAAGAACACATAGTCAAACTGTAAAGTAAACCAGGTTTCACAGCTCTGCTTTCCTGGTTTTCCTCCTACCTCTCTGACTGCCCCTTGACCAGGTCCTCTCTCTCTCCTCCTATCCTTTCATTTTTAGTTTCCCCTTAGGGCCTGGCCTTGGGGATACACTCTGACCTTCTGGATACACTCAACGGGCTCAATTCTCAACTCTATACAGCTGAATCCAAGTCTATAAAGCTAGTCCCAAACTGTGCCTAATTTCCAACTATATATTAAAACTCTCCTTCTTTATGGGGGTGGTCATAGCCCATGACCCTCAACCCCACATATTCAAATCAAATGCACAATACTCTTCTCTGCTCCTCTTGCTCTACAAACCATTTCTCCTTTCCAGCTGCTCAGTTTCTATGAGATATCCCTGCTACTTCTTCATCACCCTGGCCTGAAACCTCTTTACCACTCCACCTCTTGCAGTCTCCCTAATAATGCTGCAATGTCCTACAAAATGTCTCTTGAATTCACCCTTTCCTTTTCCTCACTTCATACTTGTGACTGTTCTCTCCCTGCATATACTTATTCTCCCATCTGATTCATTTTTGTTCACCATCAGACCCATTTTTCTAAAATATCATTTTATCTAATCAGTCTTGTACAACTCACAAAGCCTCAACTGAATCACTACTGATTGCAGTTCCAAGTCTAAACTGTTGTGACAGACTTTCAAAACCTTCCATAATTTGCCCCTTCTCCTCTGCCCAGCCATCTACATTTATCTCCCCAAATCAGTGGTTCTCAAACCAAAGGCAACTGCAGCCCAGAAACATCTGGCACTATCTGGGGACATTTTTGGTTGTCCTGATGTCTACTGGAAAGAACAGGGATTCTGCCAAACATCTTACAATGAGACGGGGAGCCAAGGCAGCTCCCCACAACAAAGAATTATGTGGCCCACGATGGCAGCAGTGCCAAAGCTGAGAATCCCTGCTCCAAACCAAGGCTATCTATCCCTAGACCGTGCCACCTCTATGCCTTTGCTCAGAATATTTCCCCCAGCAACCTAAAATATCTCTTTGCCTTAACTACCCACCCTTATTTCTCTTCAAATTTCATTTTAAGTCCATATCCTATGGCTTTAAATATCCAATGGCTGATGACTCCCAAATGTTTATCTCCAGCATCAATCTTCTGAACCTGAGACTCCCTTATACAGCTGTCTACTGGGCACCTCATGAGTGTTGTTTTGTTTTTGTTTTGTTTTTTTTTTCTGATAGAGTCTCACTGTGTTGCCCTCGGTAGAGTGTCGTCATGTCCCAGCTCACAGCAACCTCAGACTCTTGGGCTTAAGCAATTCTCTTGCCTCAGCCTCCCAGCTGGGACTACAGGTGCCCACCACAATGCCCAGCTATTTTTTGTCGCAGTTGTCATTATTGTTTAGCTGGCCCCTGCCGGGTTTGAACCCACCGGCATTGGTGTATGCAGCTGCCACCTTAACACTGTGCTACGAGCACCAAGCCAATGAGCGTCTTATTGAACACATCTGATATGCATATCCTGCTCTCAGATATGCATACAGCACCAGCTATCCCCTGGCTCAGAACAAACAGCTGGGAGGCACTACTGAAGCTCCCTCTGTTTTAGTATCTCCCTGCAAATCAATCCATAAATGAACAAGAGTCTACCTCCCCTGCCGAGCCATCTGCATCTTAGGTATAGGCTTGTCTGCTCCCAGGAGCCATGCAGTTTCCAAAAAAAAAAAAAAAAAAAAAGAGTCTACCTCCACGCATTTCTCCATCTCCATCTACTACCATTATTTTTGCCTAGTCCATCACAAAAGTCTCCTAATTAATTGGTGGCCTGCTTCCATTTCATTCACTATTCAGCATCCAAAAGGACCATTTCACATTTTCATGAGATCATGTCAGAACTCTGTTTAAAAACTGCAGTAGCGGGCGGCGCCTGCGGCTTAAGGGAGTAGGGCACCGGCCCCATATGCTGGAGGTGGCAGGTTCAAACCCAGCCCAGGCCAGAAACTGCAAAAAAAAAAAAACTTCAGTAGCCCCCATTGCTCTTAGAATAAAACCAAAATCCCTCCCCAAGGCCCTGCACAATCTGGTCTCTGCCTACCTGCCCCTCTCCAGCCTCTGCTAGGCGGCTCTCTTCTTGGCTCTTTAGCTGCACACAGGCCTGTCAGACTTTCAAATCCACCCCCAGCTCTTTCCAAACATAGGGCCTTTTACACACGTTATTCCTCCCTGCTTGGTCATACTCATTGCTCTCTCACCTACACCTTATCTTTTCCACTCTTACATAGTAATTTTCAATTTCACATTTATCAGTGTTTATTGGTTAGTACTGCCTTCTCCTCATAGAATAGAAGTTCTATGAAAGAAGGGACCATGCAACCTTTTACCACGTTCATACCCTTTTGTTTACCACTATATACCCAGCGACTAGTACGAGGAAGTGACATGGAATTAGGAACTCAAATCTGTAGAAGCTTAGTTGCTGACCATGAATACAAAGACAAATAAATGAACCTTCCACTTACACCTCAGCTCACAACGATCTCAACCTTCTCTGAACTCCCACTGAACTGTCTTAATCAATAGTTTAAAACAGCTTCCTTATAAGCAGGTAAGTTTTCTGAGGGCAAGAACCTTGTCCTGTAATCTTCAAACTTAATCCTCTAGTCCCAATCCCTCACCTAAACTAGCCCCTTTATACAAAGTAATTGCATGGCAAATATGATATTAAGTCAGCAAACACGGATTTTCTATAATTGTCCTGTGTATTTTTATTCCCCCAACCAATACTGTTGGAAAATTTCTTGTAATTCCCAATTCCCCTTTACCAAACTTGATAGGAAGCTGCATATTTTAGCTCAAACCTTACCAGAGAGAGATCTGCACGTGTTTATACATGCATTTAAACAGTCTGAAAGGATTTTTTTTAAGGAAGACTTCTTCCAAAAGTACCTAAGCCTGAGGAGCACTGGCATAAATATGAAACTAGCTGCAGATGACCTGATTCTCTCTACGATTCAGCACCACAATCTCATGTTTCAGCATGTCTACTCTGCCTGTTTGTTTTAAGTTGAGACCTATCATTTCTGTGGCTATACGCATAAGGCCACTCTAGACTCAGGGCACAGTTATGTGCAACAGCAACACAGGGATGCCCAGAGAGCAGAAGAATGAATGGAAGCACTGCTCCCTTAGCCACTAGCCAAAGGGTGACCCTTAGTTCCCTCGTATTCATATCACATGCAAGTCCAAAACTTTGTGATTCTATCACCTTCTTTCTCCTTCAGAGACATGGAGCTTTATAAAAGCCCAAGTGACAGTGTTTGATGGACCAGGAAACTGACCAGGAAGAGATGTACTTTCTACTTTATATTCTGTCAGAAAACTAAATGTGACTTACTCAATTTCACCTTTTCCCCATGTTTCAAATGAATTCAAGGGACTTCAAATAAAGTCCAAGTACTTCATGGGAAGCAATGTGAAATATTAATATACTAAAGAGCTTCACACAAACCAGAAAAACATGTCCTATATGCTTGCAGCATAACATCAGAGTTCCACAGCTTGAGTCCATAAAAAAGTCAGGTAGGAAACTAGGTAAGTGTAACCCCAACTGCTAGTTTGTTTACCACTATTCATTTATATGTGTTTATTCCTTTTGTAACTTAAGAACTCTCACTAATAAATAAGCACCACCAGGCACCCAAGTTCAAGGGGAAAACATGGAAGACAAAATACAATCATCAATTACTTTTTGTTTAACTGCGAATTTGGAAGAAGTCCCCACAATTCTTTTATCAGTAGATCACTATGTTCTAGCTGTCCTTTGCCAGCAGAGTTTAAAAACCGCTGCTATAAAACTTATCTTTCTTGCTTGAAAAGATGACTATTCATCTTTTTATTTTTTTGTAAAAGGGTACCAAGTACTAGAAATCTGAAAGCATATGTAAGAACTTGGAGCACCCAAGCTCCTACTAAAGATGTAAGCTGATTTACCCCAAAAATAACATATTGAATAATCAGGTTTCAAAATGACTTACTACTATTGTTTTATTAAGAAAATGATACAGAGGTCCTGTCAGTGAAGTCCAAGTTTTACCTTAGTACTGCTGCATACACATATTCACAAAGAGAAGAAAAAGTAACGAAGTAACCATTTTAAACTGGGAAGTAAGGGAAAGCTGGGCTGAGGGGGCTATTTCTCCAAATGAGCTTCTCAACCTTAGCACTAATGGAGTTTAGGCTGGATAATCCTTCATTGAGGGGGGCTATCCTGTCTGTTGTGCGACATTTAGCAACACCTCTGGAATCTACCCACATCATCCCAGTTGTGACAAACCAAGTAAATCTCCTTATCAACAAATGCCATGAGGGGTAGGGGTGGGGTGGGGAGTGAAGGAAGAGACAGAAGTCCTCTGGCTGAGAACCAGTGCCCTAAGAAGAGGAGAAGAATATCTATGTATAAAGAGTAAGGAGCTATATATAAGAAGCTAGAGAAGTTATTTTAAAGTATCAAAGTAGGACCAGTCAACTCACTCTGGGAAGTGCAATCACAACTTTAACAACCATCTAGGCTATCCAAAACCAAAAAATATCTGGCAAGCTCCTAAAACTCAAATCAATATGGTTAGAAAGCAAGAAAGAATTCTAATTGAAAAACTTACAAAGAAAAGCATTAGTAACTTAAAGTTTTAAGACAACAAAAGCGCAAAGACACAGTAAGTCCTTTTCCAACCCCAAAGCAAACTATCTCAAGATGACATATTTGTTTTATCTCCTCTGTCAACTCCAGCCAATTGGAGCCCAGAACGGAGCAGGATTCTGGGGCTGAAAGCTATCTGAAAGTAAAGAATCAAATACTGATGTCTGTCACAAACAGGCAAGGCCTGGTGACAGGTACTCCTCAGGTCCACCTTCTTGGTGTTCAACTTTCTTTATGTTCAAGATAATACACATCACATTTGGCTATAATAAAATATTTTGGAAAAAAAAGTAATCCTCCACAATGCCACCAGGCTTACCTAATTGGGAGGAAAAAAAGGAAAAACATACATATCTGATTATATTATTCCCCTACTTAAAAATCAGCTTTAGTGGCTGGGCGCCAGGGCTCACACTTGTAATCCCAGCACTCTGGGAGGCCAGGGCAAGGCCGGTGGATTGCCTGAGCTCACGAGTTCGAGACCAGCCTGAGCAAGACTCCATCTCTAAAAACTAACCAAGTGTTGTGCCGGCCTCCTGTAGTCTCAGCTACTTGGGAGGCTTAGGCAAGAGAATCTCATGAGCCCTAAAGTTTGAGGTTGCTGTGAGCTATAACACCATAGCACTCTACCAAGGGCAACAAAGTGAAACTCTGTCTCAAAAGATAAAAAAAAAAAAATCAGCTCTGGATTCCCAGCTTCCAGGGGATAAAGTTCAAACCAGCATAGCTCACAAAGCCCTTCAGGATCCATTTTACAACACACTTCTCCCACACTTTCTGCACCCCCAAAGTTCTCCATGATTTAAGCAGCCCCTAAACATCTATTCCCCCAAGATGACATGCTCTTTCATGCCACCTTTACCTCCCTTCCTGGCACATTTCTATCTATCCTTCAGAATATTGTTCAGAAGTCACCTTTGCTGTGATGCTTTGCTTATTCTGGGGAGCCTGATGTTCAAAGGGTGGATCTTGGACCTGCAGCACCAACATTACCTGGGAGACTTCTAGAAATGCAGAATCTCAGGTATCACTTCAGCTCTACTGAATCCGAATTTACTTTGTAACAAGATACCCAGGTGAATTATGCACATATAGTGTGAGAATCTATCTTAGGAAACTTACCAGACACACCAGACTCAGCTCTTCATAGGCAGGTACAGTGCCTTCCCAAATGAAAGTGTCCAGGCTCATGGTAAGTGAGTCACTTTGATGGGCTGCCTAAGAGGTAAAACCCCTCCTTTCTCATGTCTATTAAGGCAGGAGAACCAAAAAACCCACCTTCCACCTTCTGTGGCAGCCAACTGACACAGTTATACTCAATGAAATGTCAGCAGGGCCTGCTAAAGGGACTTCTGGAAGAACTTTTATTTCCCTAATGACTTCCTCCCTTCCTGGGTAAAGTGTCTGGTACTGCAGCTGCCATCATCAGACAATCATGAAGTGACAAACATGAGAACAAAAAGCCATAACACATACGGACAACCAGGTATGAACACAGAAATGGTCTGGGTCCTTGTTGGGTCCATCATGCCACTGTACCACCTTACAACCACCACCTCCAGACTTAACAGTATGACCTAATTCAACACTTTTATTGCTTAAGGCTCTACCATTAGGGATTTCTCTTTCTTATGCTGAATGCATTCCTATCTGATTGAGTAAACCTTCAATGAATGAAAGCTGAATGAATGAATGCAGAGTGAAACCTACTGAAGGTTCAGAAGATACATTTTTTAAAAGCTAGGCCTCTAGGAATCTGTTCAAGTCTGCCAAAGTATTCCTATAAATCAATCTCTGAACTTCTAAAATTATTGATTCAGTTTAATGGATAAAAAAAAACTGAATACAAACTCATTAAAAGCGATTAAAATGTTCACATACAAAGATGCTGAAGAAACTCATTTTCATACCAAACTTAAACACTAGACTCTGTCCTTGAAAAGTCTGCAACTGCTGTGGCTACTTACAGGCAACTACAAGGTGGTGGGGATGGGGGGACACTACGGTAGCCAGGCCTCCTGGCCATTTTACTTCTATTTTCGTATTTTGAGATCGCTGACAAAGATCTCCTTTTTTTCTAGTCCCTATCTCACTGAAGTATTTCCATTCAAATTCTAAAGTAAAAAGGAGAGGGATGCACACCACTCCTGTAGTTCCTTACCAAGAGAGTAGCACCTTAACCAAGTGCAGACTTATCACCATTTTCCATTTTAACCAAATCATCTATTTTTAGCAAATAAATTTATTTTATAAAGAAAATTTATGGAAACCAGTACCATTTGCCATAACCTGCCAAAGCTTCTAAACTTGACGCTTGTCTTGTTTAAAAAACAAGGGTTTGTTTCCTTAAATCACATCACCAGGTTTTGCTTTCCTTAAACTTCTGGTATCATCTCGTTAACTTAATTGAAGTGTTAAATGACAAAAATAATGACAAATACACATGGTACTAGGCACAGGTGAACCATTTTAAATATAACATCGAACACTATAAAAAACGCCTATAGTTCCAAAATGGATAAATTCCACAGTGTCCAACCTAATGCATATATCCACTTGTTTGTAGCTCTCAACCACCTTATAAGGTAGATTCCAGATGAAGAAATTGCAGGAGAGAGAAGTTGAGTAACTTGCCCGCAGTCACACCGCTAGGAAGCGGCAGAACCAGGATACTGAACCCAGACTCGACACTCCCACCCACCTCATCCCCCGGAAGATTACAAGTTCCATGAAGGCAGGCAGGCAGTCTTGCTCACCGCAATATCGCTGCCCTGTGCCTCTCACGAGTACTGGCACATTATGTAGTAAGCTCTCAATAAGTACACAATGAATGAATGTCCCTTACGATCAGTGGCATCTCTCCCAGACCTCTTTAAGCAACCAAGGTAGACGTCAGCCCAGCCGAGAAGGGCCAGGAGAAAGAAGACTTGGGCGGGCGGGCGGGCGCCCCAGGGACTCCGGGAGCGGCGCCGCGCGCGGGCTTACCTTGAAGTCGCGACTGTGCTGCGGCGTGTACTCCAGGGTCCAGAGGGCCCGCACCAGGTGCGCCAGCTGTTCGGTGACCTCGCCCTGGCCCTGCGTGCTGCGGCCCGCAGGCTGCTCCGGGTCAGGCGAGGGCTCCGGCCGCCCCACCCGGTACTGGCCCAGCGCCAGGTACTCCGCGAAGAGGTCGGTGTTGCTGAGGCACTGCAGCGTGGCGTTCATGAAGCACGTGTTGCCGTGGTTGCGGAGCCCCGCCACGCCGGGCACCGGCTCGGCGGCACAGGCGGGCGGCGCGGGAGGCGCGGGCGAGGCGGGCGGAGGCGGCGTGGGCGCGGCGGCCGGCCCGGGCGGGAAGCAGCTGCGGAGGCCGCCGCGGTCCGGGGCGGCGCCCTCAGAGCTAAGGTGCGAGAGCGTGGACAGCGTCTTGAGGACCCGGCTCATGAAACTGCCCACCGAGCGCGCCGAGGAGGGCGAGGAGGGCGCGGCCGGCCCGGGCCCCCCTGCGCCAGCGCCGCCACCGCCGCTGCCGCCCGCGCGGCCGCTCCGGAACAGCCGCTTGCTGAAGGAGCGCTTCTCCTTCCCGCCCGCCGCCGCCGCCACCGGCGGCCCGGGCCCGGGCGCCGTTACCTTGGACATGGCGGCGGGTGCAGACGCTCATCACCGCGCCCGCCCGCCCGGCCCGCGGCTCCGCCACGGCCGTCGCCGCATCCTGCCGCGCCGCGCCTCGCCTCACCTCGCCTCACCGGGCCCGGGGTTCGACGCCCCAGACTCCTCAGAGCGCCGCCGAGCCAGAGAACTAGCGAGCGAGCAGCGGCCGGCGGGGCAGGCGGGCACGCGCGCGGTCCGCCCAGCTGGGTCGCTCACGTGACCTGCCTCCGGCACCTCCCGCCTGTAGGTGAAGCCGCCAAGGTCGCCATATTGACTGTGGGAACATAGCCTCCTATCCAGCCAAAAGCGATGATTCTCGGCTGCGGGCGCGGTGCTGCTGCGTGAAGCCCGAGGGAGGCCATGTCTAGTGTGGGCGCGGTCCGGACGTAGAGGCTCTGGGCGGTGGGACCACAAGGGTGGGTCGTGCTCTTTGCTGATCAGATGGGGGAGGCCTGGGGTACGTGTAGGAATCAGGATGCCGCCGTTTACCAGACCATGGAAGAACTGGTGGACATGGCCCTGACCAGTTTTGGACAGGTTAGCCCTGCCTGGTCCCCAAGGGACATTGCAGATTACCTACCGTCTGCGTACCATCCGAAGGCTGTCACAGAGCCTTCCACTACAGGGTGGGCTTGGCTTCCAGGCTGTACCTTGGAGTAGTTACCGGAACTACCTTCCTTTTCATTGAAACATTTAGAACCCTGCTGAGCTCTTCCATCATTCGTTCGTTCATTCATTCAACAGATAATTACTGAGAACCTATGTGCCAGGCATTGTGCTAAACCTTGGAGATACTACAAGGAATGATACACGATTTCTCCCTGCCCTCCTGCAGCTTAATTCCTGGTGGGTGTTTATAATAGCTGCTGTATTCTACACATTATGCCCAGTATGCAATATCTTCTTTAATCTTCTGTTCAACGCTTTTGAAATTGGTATAGTCCTTATCCAATTCAAACGCAAGTTTGAATAAAGCCCCTATATTCAGCCTCTAAACCAGAGTTCACAGACCCACAAATATCACAGGGACCAGATCTAGGTCACAGCAATGAGTGAGGAATTCTGGTGTTTGGATCATATTGACCTTTAAGTGACTTGGCTCTCAGTGTTGGGGAGAAAATAAGGAATGATAGGCTCTGTAGCAAACTGCAAATTAATATCCTTCTAAAGGGGTGGCTGCTACTCAGTTCCAGTCAATTGTTCCCAGGTGAGAATGAGAGCTAGGTGTTACCAAATCAACTGATCTTTTTTTTTTTTTTTTTTTTTAAGAGAAGGTGGAAATCCTATTTTTAAATGTTGGTTCCATTAAAGAAAAAATAGTACAGAAAAAAAAAAGGTACATCTTTGGACTGCCTTCATTGTTAGCCTGAATCCAGCTTACTGCAGAAGAGAGAAATCAGGAAAGGAAGAGCCCTCTGCCTTTTTAAAGCTTGAAGGCAACCTTACATCACATTTAAAGTAAACGATTTTTTTTTGTTTCTGGCCTCCCACCGCATTGTAAGTAGGGCTCTATGATGACATCCCCAAGTGTTCTTCACTATGCCTAATCACCTCTCTCCCACCTCCAAGTCAAAATATTCCTCACTGAACCTTGGGTTCATCTGAATATCAGGACGAAAGAGCTATCTGATCATTCGTACTAACGTGTGAATGCGATAGCCCTCAACTTTCACATATACAGTTGTGGCTCCAGGTGATTTGATCCAGACACAAGGACCTTTGCCCAAGCTGTTCCCTCTGCCATGAACACTTTCCCTTGACCCTCTTCACTGAGCTAACTTCTCCTCCTTAAAGTTTCACCTTATGTATCACCCACTTCAGGAAGCATCCCTTCCACAGGCTCTCTTGGCACCTCTCAGGCATGACACTGACCCTGACTTGACTATATTAGAATTCTATTTTACAGTCTGTCACCATCACTGAAGTATAGGCTTCAACCTTACTGAGACCCGTCTGTTTCATTATTGAGTACCCAGTGTGTAGCCATCATAGAGCAGATTGGTTATTTGGCAACAGTGTATCTAAATCACACCTAAACTCCTTGCTGGAACCTGTAAGAATCCTCTTTCCAATCTGGCTCCTCCCACCATTCTAGGCTTATTGGTCCCCACTGGGGCCCCAAGCCATCCAATCTCAGCTTGACCAGAACAGGTTTGGAAGAGTCTCTAGTTGGAATACCCAGACGGTCATTCTTGAAGACTTACCCAGAACAAAATTCCATAGTAAATAAATCTTCCACTGCCTCTCTGTTTCTACTCCTTACCTCAAGCTAGAGAAACACAAATTAAAAACAACAATGCAGCAAATATCATCATGACCTATACTTTGTCAACCTCGCAACTATCTCCTTAGAGACCTTAGATCACAAGGTGTGTATGTATTGTATTTGACACCAGTTGTCAAACTGACCTCTAGAAAGGTTTTATCCAGCCAACGGTGAATGGGGAACACACATTTCCTAATCCCAAAACAGTGTTGAAATTTTCAGCCTTTTTCACATTGACAAGTCTGAAGAACAAAAGATGGCAGATTAATGTGGTTTATCTGTATGAATGAGGTTAAACGTCATGTGCTGGACTTTCGGCTATCCAATATCTAAAACAGGACAACTCAAGCTCCCATTATGAAAACTGAGAAGGAGGTGAGGAACAGGCATTTCCTTTCCCACCTCTAAAAGCCAGAGCCCAGAAAGATGACCTAAGAAGCACTAACCAGATGCTCCTACCTGGACTTCAGGTCTGGAAATATTGATACAAGGTTAGCTGGAGATAATGAAGTGAATTAATGAATCTATTGGCTATATATTCAGCAGTGTGACAGTACAGCAGTATACAGTGCTACGTGTGGTAGCAGCAAGTGTCCAACTGGCTACTCTAGTGGCAAGTTCTTACAGGTGTCTGCCTCCCTGGTTTACTGCCCAAGCCTGTTTCTCCAGCTTGCTTTATTCTGTGGCCTAACCTGATAAGCTTCCTGTAAATTCCTTTTTTGTGGAAACTAGTGTCAGTTTCTATTTTTTGCAAACAAGAAAATGACTGGTAATACTTTTTGTATTAGCAATTTGTATTTTTACTGGTATAATTTACCTCCAACATCATTTGCCAATTTTTCTTTTTGTTGTATTCCTTTTATAAATGTTGGTTCATAAAAGTTTTGAATATGAATTATATTATTTCTTGGTCAATGTCATTTCATTTTGGTTACCTTTCAACCATGTTTACAGTGTTTTCACATCATATAGAGAATTTTAATTAAGAATCAAATGGATCAGTCTTTTTCTTAAAGTTTTCTGATTTTTTTACATGCTTAGACAAATAGCCTTCCCTACTCCCAGATCATCAGAATACTCATCCACATTTTCATTTAATGCTGTCATGAGAGTTTTTTCATTACTTTCAATGTCGTCTCCATCTGGAATTTATTTTTGTGTGAAAAATTAGGTAGTGATCTTGCCTTTTCCCCATCCTATAGGGCTAGCCAATTGTCTCAGAACCATTTTCAAAGTAATCTGACCTTTTCCCACCACTTTAAAATGACACTTTTATCACCTATAAAATTCCACATACATTTAAGGTTTTAAAAATACTGTTCTATATTGATGTGTCTCTATATCCCAGGGTAATATAGGTTTAGAATATACTGGAATGCTTCATAGGGCAATACCTTGTAGATTTTCTTAGCTGTTGGTTAGTTTGTTTAATTTAAATAAATTAATTTAGGGAAAATTGACATCATCACAATATTAATCTTATCTGAGAATAAAATATGTTTTTAAAAAACTAGACAAGGGATTTTTATGTCCATCAGAGCACCATCATTTCCTTCCTCTTTATTACTATGATGAGTGTTATACAGAGTGGCCATAAAGTTCGTGTGCAATTTTTAATTTTAAATTGAGCACGAACTTTATGGCTGCCCTGTATTATGCCATTATATTTTCTGTTGTTTGTCTATGGGACAAAATTACTTTTGTAACCAGACACTTTGATAAATATTAGTTCTTTCTCATAATTTTCAGTTGATTCTCTTGAGTTTTTTAAGAATTTATATCAATGCACAAGATGATAACCTTGCCTCTTCCTCTACAATTGTTTCTTTCCTCCTGTCTAATTGCACTTCCAAAATTTTGTCAGGAGTAGTAATAAGAGTAGGAAGGCCTGCATCGTTTCTGACATTAATAACAATTCTTCTGGTGCTTTGCCATTAGGCATGATGCTTGCTTTTGGTTTGAGCTATATATTATTTATTGCATTAAAGTGGTATCCATTTATTCCTACTTCAGAAAGGGTTATTATCAGAAACGGATCTTGAATTTTATCAGATGCCTTCTGGGCATCAAGAGACATGAGCATTCATCCACTTTTTTTCTCCTTTGGACTCTGTACCCATCATCAGTTCTTGTTTGCAAACAACATAAACGACTTTTACTAACTTCAGCAGAAAAGGAGTTCCTTAAGAGAACATAGACAGCTCACAGCACTGTCAGAAAAACTTCAGAATCAGTCTTTGGAAACGAAGGAAGACAGTACCTAGCCAAGCCCCTGTTCTAGAAAATGCTGCTTAAGCATTGGCACCATCGGCACAGCTGGCATCGTTGTCAGACAGTGACAGTCACACGACATGGCCAGCCACTGTGTATGATCTCGAATAGTTTCTAATTGTCTCTGGACTTTTGCTAACACACCTTTCTTCTTCTAAGCTCAAAGTGGAAGCGCACATCTGGATGGGCTAGGCCCTGTGTGTGGTCACTAGCTGCTGGGCAGCAGGGAGAGGACTGTCCTCTCCTGTCAGCTCCTATTGTAGGAGAGCTGTCTTCCATTTATCTTAAAATTCCTCCCAAAAGGAAGATCATTCAATGCTGGACAACCAAAATTAACAGATGTCCACTACGACCTATTCATGAGGGGTGTCATTTCAATCGTATGAAATGTGTTGCTTGATTTCTTTGGTAACATTTCATGTAGAATTTTAGATCCATATTTATAAGAAAGTCAGCTTGAAGTGTATATGTGTGCATGTACATGTGTGAGCATGCTATCCTCATCAGATTTCAGTTTTATCAGCTTTTTAAAAAACAACTATGGGGGGGCGGGGCCTGTGGCTCACTGAGTAGGGCGCCAGCCCCGTATACTGAGGGTGGTGGGTTCAAACCCAGCCCCAGCCAAACTGCAACAAAAAAAATAGCCAGGCATTCTGGAGGGCGCCTGTAGTCCCAGCTACTCGGGAGGCTGAGGTAAGAGAATCACCTCAGGAGTTGGAGGTTGCTATGAGCTATGGGATGCCATGGCACTCTACCAAGGGCAATAAAGTAAGACTCTGTCTCTACAAAAAAAAATTAAAAAAAAAAAAAAAGCAACTATGGGCTGGGCAAGGAAGTTCATACCTGTAATCCTAGCACGCTGGGAGGCCAAGGTGGGAGGATCACTTGAGCTCAGGAATTTGAAACCAGCCTGAACAGGAGACTCCATCTCTACTAAAAATAGAAAAATTAGTTGGGATTTGTAGCGGGTGCTGGTAGTCCCTACTATTCAGGAGACTGAGGCAGGGCGTGTCTCCTGTTCTTGGCCAGTAACTGCTGGGCATATGAGTATAGAAGCTAGCTTCCTTGCCTGTAATCAAGGCAACTTCTGAGCCCCTCTGCAGGATTCAGCTGAAGGTACTTTTTCTAAGACTGTCCCACATTCCAATCTTGCTTGACTTCTTCCTTTTTCTTGATCTGTTTTCTCTCGGCCCTCGACAGTTTCTTCTGAGATCACTTCCTTAATAAATCACTTGCACATGAATTCTTATCTCAGAATCTGGTTAACTGGTATAAGATAAAGATGACTTAACTTGGTCTCTGCCCTTAAAGATGACACTGTAACACCTGGGCATTGTAATAGGGAGACAAATGAAATCTTGTGAGAATACAGAAGATGAGGGGAATAACTCAATTCGGATGTATTATGGTTTGAATACTTGTGTTCTCCCCAAATTCATATGTTGAAATTCTACCCCCAAGGTGATGACGGTAAGAGGTGGGGCCTTTGGGAGGTAATTAGGTCAGTGGGATTACTGCCCTCATAAAAAGCCCTCTTGCTCCTTTTACCAATAAGAATGCAGCAAGAAGACCCTCCCCTGTGAACCAGAAAACAGGGTCTCACCAGACAGCAAATCTGCCAGCACCCTGATCTTGGACTTTCTAGCCCCCAGAACTGTACAAATAATTTTTTTTCCTTTTTTTTGCAGTTTTTGGCTGGGGCTAGGTTTGAACCCGCCATCTCTGGTATATGGGGCTGGTGCCCTATTCCTTTGAGCCACAGGCACTGCCCTACCAAAAATAAATTTCTGTTGTTTATATGCTTCTTAGTCTATAGTATTTTGTTATATCAGCCCAATGGACTTTTTTTTTTTTTTTTTTGAGACAGAGTCTTACTATGTCACCCTCAGTAAAGTGCTATGGCATCACAGCTCACAGCAACCTCAAATTCTTGGGCTTAAGCGATTCTCTTGCCTCAGCCTCCCAAGTAGCTGGTACTACATGCACCTGCCACAACACCCGGCTATTTTGTTGTTGTTGTTGTTGTTGTTTTTGTTGCTTGGCAGTCCTGGGCTGGGTTTGAAACCGCCAGTCCTGGTGTATGTGGCCAGTGCCCTAGCTACTGAGCTACGGGCGCAGAGCCAGCCCAATGGACTTAAATGAGAGGAAAAAGTAACACTTCATTTAGGAAGTGTTAGTCAAGTTGGATTTTGAAGGATAAATAGGAGTTTAAACAATAGAAAATGTGTTAATAGTTGTTAGGTGGGGTGTTACAAGCAGAGATCAAATGGACAAAAACTTATCATTACAAATAATATGCTGTTCCTGTGTGTTATGAATTCAAAATGTGATGAATGAACTTGGAAAACCAAACAGGTCTCAGAAATTATAGAAATTATAGTATAAGGGATAAATAAGAGTTAGAATAAACAAGAAGCTATTGTTCTTGCCTCTGAGAATGGAGCTGGGTCTGGAAGACAGAAAATGAGCTTTCTAGCAGATAAGGGAGTGAGGGGACCTCAAGAAGAGAGACTCACATATACCACACAGGGACATGAAAAGGTTTGGTGTGTTAAGGAAGCATGAGGAGTTCAAGGTGGATCTACAGACTCAGATTCTAAGAAAAGCATGCCCTTTTCATTAATTTCTTGTAAAGAGAAAACTCTCCAGTTGGTGCTAACGGGTTTTGTAACCCTCTCCAACACTTACCAACATCTTTCCTTCTCTCCTTACCCACAAAGGGAGCAAACCTCAAGTTCAGAGCCTTCAGAAGGAAACAGTATGGTAGCAGTTTGTATTTCACATTCCACAGGCTTTTTGAGAATCTTGCCAGTCCCTGATGGAGCGGTAGAATGTAAAACCTCTCTCTTTTGCATTTTGATGAACTTTTGCCTCAACTGAAAGAATTTGGTGGAATTGAGACTATGTGACATTTGAGGCCAGATCATAATAGGTCACCTATGCCTTCCATTTGGTTTTCTCTGTCTCTCAAGATGTTCACCCTTGGAAGCCAGCTGCCTTCCTAGGAGGGAACCTAGGACACACTGAGAGGCCCATATGGAAAAGGACCAAACCAAGCCCTTGGTCCTGGCTGAGCTCCAGCTGACAACTGGCACCAACTTGCTTGGTGTAGGCCATGTGAGTGAGCAATCTTGGAAGTGGATCCTTCAGCTCACAGTCCATTTGCTCCAGTGATGCCACATAGCACAGAGACAGCCCTCCCTGCCAAGCCCTACAGGATTAGTGGGCAAAATGGATTATTGTGTTGTTTTAACCTGTGAAGTACTAAGGGTCTTTTGTTACTTAGGATTGGATAGCCAGGGAGGAGAGCAAGATGGCAGCTGAGTAACAGCTTCCTTGCATCTGGGCACCGTGAGTCCGGGGAGATAGGACTCCAGGCATCTCTGGCTGGTGGGATCTGCCTATTATCACCCCTGTGAGGATACAGAGAGTCAGTGAGAGACTTCTGGACCCCAAGAGGAGGACTAATACAGTGGAAAACCGGCAAGTGGTCGCGTGTGTTCAATCGGTCTAGACCTGCCCCTCAACTGTAAGTTCAGTAGCAGCGAGACTGCAAACCGGAAAGGCCTTACCTGCGAACTGTTTTGGTGTCTTTGGACTTGGCACTCAGTTGAACTGCCTTGGGGAGAGCCTGAGCAGGAATGTGGAGAACTTTGGCCGTTGTCTAGGGCCCCAGTCTGAGCCGCTGAGCCAGACGGAGCTAATAGTGTTTGGCTATGGGCCACAGGGAGCCATTGTGAGCAATCTGCCCCGGCAAGCTCCGCCCTCAAGGTCGCAGAGCTAGAATTGGGTGGGAGCTAGTAACCCAGCGACGGAGTAGCCTAAGGGTGGGGTCTGAGCCACCTTGCAGCCCTAACCCTCAGGGGCAGAGTGAGACTGGTTTTGGCACACTGGGTAAGTGGATACCCACTTCAGCAGTGATTCCAGCGACAAGCACTTTCCTGGGAAAGCTTCTGCTCAGCAAGTTTACAAGTTCAAAGTGCCTTTTAAGTAGGCTGAAGAGAGATTTAGGCTGTCTACCTGCTGGGGTTTGAGAAATCAGCAGCCTCCAGTCATATCAGAACTGTGATTAACATCTCATACCCCAGAAGACCACATGTTGCCCAGACAATCTTCAACAACATGTACATACTGCTTTGTTTTTGGTTGTGTTTTTTTTTTTGTTTATTTGTTTGTTTGTTTGTTTTTTGGTTTGGTTGTTTTTTAGTTTATTTCATGTTGTTGATGTTGTTGTTTTTAATTTCAACCTTTTCTGTACAGATCTTTTTTCTTTCTCAATTTTTCTAGTTTAATTATAATTTCCCATTGCTGCCTTTTTTAATAACTAGAACTTCATTTTTGATAGTGTTTCTACCACTATTATTTGGTTTTTCACCCAATATTATCCCGTAAAGTTTTCTGTTTGCTTGTTTTGGTTTGATTTATAGCATTTTTGTCTTTCCTCTCTACTTGGTGGAGGTGGGGTACTGTGTCTGATCAGGTTAGCAAAGAGCTGCTGACCTCAAGGGAACCACCCAACTGGGCACCCCCTGAAGGTGGTTTCTTTTTAAGGTTGTGTCAAAGTACCCTACTGTACACCTATATTGCTCTGTCTCCCTCTTTCTGTGCCTCTCTTCTTTTTGTCAATATTCCTTTTACCCACCCCCTCTGCTTTCTCTTTTTTTTTTTTTTCTTTTCACTCAGTCCTCCTTTCTTTCATCCCTTTCTTGCTCTTCAATCTTTTCACCGTTCTGGTCCCGTACCAAAAGGACTCATCGAACCCTTAGTCCACAGGCACAAGAACTTAAAGAGCAAGAGGAAGTGAAAGGAAAATTAGGGCAAGGAAACAGATAAAAGAAATCACTCATGAGGAAGAATCAGCAGAAAACTCCAGGCAACATGAAGAACCAGTCCAGAACAACCCCACCAAGGGACCATGAGGTAGCTACTGCAGAGGATTCCACCTATACAGAAATGTTAGGAATGACAGAAAGGGAATTTAGAATACACATGATGAAAACAATGAAAGAAATGATGGAAACAATAAAGGAAACTGCTAATAAAGTGGAAAATAACCAAAAGGAAATCCAAAAACAGAATCAAATAAGAGATGAACGATATGAAGAATATAAAAAGGATATAGCAGAGCTGAAGGAAATGAAACAGTCAATTAGGGAACTTAAAGATGCAATGGAAAGTATCATCAACAGGTTAGACCATGCAGAAGAAAGAATTTCAGAGGTAGAAGACAAAGTTCTTGAGATAACTCAGATAGTAAAAGAGGCAGAAAAGAAGAGAGAGAAAGCAAAACGTTCACTGTCAGAATTATGGGACTTTATGAAGCGTTCCAACATACAAGTTATAGGAATCCCAGAAGGGGAAGAAGAATGCCCCAGAGGAATGGAAGCCATACTAGAGAATATTACGAAAGAAAATTTCCCAAATATCACCAAAGATTCTGACACACTGCTTTCAGAGGGCTATCGGACCCCAGGTCGCCTCAACTCTAACCGAGCTTCTCCAAGACACATTGTGATGAACCTGTCCAAAGTCAAGACAAAAGAAAAGATTCTGCAAGCTGCCAGGAGTAAGCACCAGTTGACCTACAGGGGCAAATCCATCAGAGTGACCACAGACTTCTCTAATACAACAAGAAGGAATACAACAAGAAGATGTTTCAATTCTAAATATTTATGCACCCAATTTAAATGCTCCCAGATTCTTGAAACAGACCTTACTCAGTCTGAGCAATATGATATCCGATAATACCGATAAACTTTCCAAGCAAGAAGACAATGGTCATCTACCTTTAATCTACTTAAACAGAACAATTTCCAGCCCAGAATTCTGTACCCTGCTAAGCTAAGCTTCAAAATTGATGGAGAAATCAAATCATTTATGGATATACAAACATTGAGAAAATTTGCCACAACAAGACCAGCTCTACAGGAAATACTTCAACCTGTTCTGCACACTGACCACCACAATGGATCAGCAGCAAAGTAAGAACTCAGAAATTAAAGGACAGAACCTAACCTCCACACTGATGCAAAAGATAAAACTAAGCAATAGACTCTCACGAAATAAGATGAATAGAATACTACCACACTTATCAATTATCTCAATAAATGTTAATGGCTTGAATTCCCCACTGAAGAGACATAGATTGGTTGACTGGATTAAAAAATACAAGCCATCCATTTGCTGTCTGCAAGAAACACACCTGGCTTCAAAAGACAAATTAAAGCTCCGAGTCAAGGGTTGGAAGACAATTTTTCAGGCAAATGGCATTCAGAAGAAAAGGGGAGTTGCAATCTTATTTTCAGATACATGTGAATTTAAAGCAACTAAAGTCAAAAAGACAAAGATGGTCACTTTATATTGGTCAAGGGAGGAATACAACAAGAAGATGTTTCAATTCTAAATATTTATGCACCCAATTTAAATGCTCCCAGATTCTTGAAACAGACCTTACTCAGTCTGAGCAATATGATATCCGATAATACCATCATAACAGGGGACTTTAACACTCCTCTTACAGAGCTGGACAGATCCTCTAAACAGAAATTAAACAAAGATATAAGAGATTTAAATGATACCCTAGAATAACTGTGCTTGATAGACGCATATAGAACACTCCATCCCAAAGATAAAGAATACACATTCTTCTCATCACCCCATGGAACATTCTCCAAAATTGATCATATCCTGGGACACAAAACCAATATCAACAGAATCAAAAGAATTGAAATTTTACCTTGTATCTTCTCAGACCATAAGGCACTAAAGGTGGAACTCAACTCTAACAAAAACGATCGACCCCACACAAAGGCATGGAAATTAAACAATCTTCTGTTGAAAAACAGATGAGTGCAGGAAGAAATAAAACAGGAAATCATTAACTTCCTTGAGCATAACAATAATGAAGACACAAGCTACCAAAACCTGTGGGATACTGCAAAAGCAGTTTTGAGAGGAAAATTCATCCCTTTAGATGCCTACATTCGAAAAACAGAAAGAGAGCACATCAACAATCTCACAAGAGATCTTATGGAATTGGAAAAAGAACAATCTAAGCTTAAACTCAGTAGAAGAAAAGAAATATCCAAAATCAAATCAGAGATCAATGAAATTGAAAACAAAAGAATCATTCAGAAAATTAATGAAACAAGGAGTTGGTTTTTTGAAAAAATAAATAAAATAGATAAACCATTGGCCAGACTAACGAGGAATAGAAAAGTAAAATCTCTAGTAACCTCAATCAGAAATGATAAAGGGGAAATAACAACTGATCCCACAGAGATACAAGAGATCATCTCTGAATACTACCAGAAACTCTATGCCTAGAAATTTGACAATGTGAAGGAAATGGATCAATATTTGGAATCACACCCTCTCCCTAGACTCAGCCAGGAAGAAATAGAGCTCCTGAACAGACCAATTTCAAGCACTGAGATCAAAGAAACAATAAAAAATCTTCCAAACAAAAAATGCCCTGGTCGAGATGGCTTCACACCAGAATTCTATCAAACCTTCAAGAAAGAGCTTATTCCTGTACTGCAGAAATTATTCCAAAAACTTGAGGAAGAAGGAATCCTCCCCAACACATTCTATGAAGCAAACATCACCCTGATACCAAAACCAGGAAAAGACCCAAACAAAAAGGAGAATTTCAGACCAATCTCACTCATGAATACAGATGCAAAAATTCTCAACAATATCCTAGCCAATAGATTACAGCTTATCATCAAAAAAGTCATTCATCATGATCAAGTAGGCTTCATCCCAGGGATGCAAGGCTGGTTTAACATATGCAAGTCCATAAACATTATCCACCATATTAACAGAGGCAAAAATAAGGATCACATGATCCTCTCAATAGATGCAGAAAAAGCATTTGATAAAATCCAGCATCCTTTTCTAATTAGAACACTGAAGAGTATAGGCATAGGTGGCACATTTCTAAAACTGATTGAAGTATCTATGACAAACCCACAGCTAATATTTTACTGAATGGAGTAAAACTGAAAGCTTTTTCTCTTAGAACTGGAACCAGACAAGGTTGTCCTCTGTCACCTTTACTATTCAACATAGTGCTGGAAGTTCTAGCCAATACAATTAGGCAAGACAAGGAAATAAAGGGAATCCAAATGGGAGCAGAGGAGGTCAAACTCTCCCTCTTTGCTGATGACATGATCTTATACTTAGAGAACCCCAAAGATTGAACCACAAGACTCCTAGATGTCATCAAAAAATACAGTAATGTTTCAGGATATAAAATCAATGTCCACAAGTCAGTAGCCTTTGTGTACACCAATAACAGTCCAGATGAGAAGCTAATTAAGGACACAACTCCCTTCACCATAGTTTCAAAGAAAATGAAATACCTAGGAATATACCTAACGAAGGAGGTGAAGGACCTCTATAAAGAAAAATTATGAAATCCTCAGAAAGGAAATAGCAGAGGATATTAACAAATGGAAGAACATACCATGCTCATGGATGGGAAGAATCAACATTGTTAAAATGTGTATACTTCCCAAAGCAATCTACCTATTCAATGCCATTCCTATCAAAATACCAACATCGTACTTTCAAGATTTGGAGAAAATGATTCTGCATTTTTGTATGGAACTGGAAAAAACCCTGTATAGCTAAGGCAGTTCTTAGCAATAAAAATAAAGCTGGGAGCATCAGCATACCAGATTTTAGTCTGTACTACAAAGCCATAGTGGTCAAGACAGCATGGTACTGGCACAAAAATAGAGACATGGACACTTGGAATCAAATTGAACACCAAGAAATGAAACTAACATCTTACAACCACCTATTCTTTGATAAACCAAACAGGAACATACCTTGGGGGAAAGACTCCCTATTCAATAAATGGTGTTGGGAGAACTGGATGTCTACATGTAAAAGACTGAAACTGGACCCACACCTTTCCCCACTCACAAAAATTGATTCAAGATGGATAAAGGACTTAAATTTAAGGCATGAAACAATAAAAATCCTCAAAGAAAGCATAGAAAAAACACTGGAAGATATTGCCTGGGGAAAGACTTCATGAAGAAGACTGCCATGGCAATTGCAACAACAAAAATAAACAAATGAGACTTCATTAAACTGAAAAGCTTCTGTACAGCTAAGGAGACAGCAACCAAAGCAAAGAGATAACCTACACAATGGGAAAGGATATTTGCATATTTTCAATCAGACAAAAGCTTGATAACTAGGATCTATAGAGAACTCAAATTAATCCATATGAAAAAAGCCAACAATCCCATATATCAATGGGCAAGAGACATGAATAGAACTTTCTCTAAAGATGACAGACGAATGGCTAACAAACACATGAAAAAATGTTCATCATCTCTATATATTAGAGAAATGCAAATCAAAACAACCCTGAGATATCATCTAACCCCAGTGAGAATGGCCCACATCACAAAATCTCAAAACTGCAGATGCTGGCGTGGATGTGGAGAGAAGGGAACACTTTTACACTGCTGGTGGGACTGCAAACTAGTACAACCTTTCTGGAAGGAAGTATGGAGAAACCTCAAAGCACTCAAGCTAGACCTCCCATTTGATCCTGCAATCCCATTACTGGGCATCTACCCAGAAGGAAAAAAATCCTTTTATCATAAGGACACTTGTACTAGACTGTTTATTGCAGCTCAATTTACAATCGCCAAAATGTGGAAACAGCCTAAATGCCCACCAACCCTGGAATGGATTAACAAGCTGTAGTATATGTATACCATGGAATACTATTCAGCTATTAAAAAAATGGAGACTTTACACCCTTCGTGTTAACCTGGATGGAAGTGGAAGACATTATTCTTAGTAAAGCATCACAAGAATGGAGAAGCATGAATCCTATGTACTCAATTTTGATATGAGGACAATTAATGACAATTAAGGTTATGGGGGGGAGAGGAAAACCAGAAAGAGGGATGGAGGGAGGGGGGTGGGGCCTTGGTGTGTGTCACACTTTATGGGGGCAAGACATGATTGCAAGAGGGACTTTACCTAACAATTGCAATCAGTGTAACCTGGCTTATTGTACCCTCAATGAATCCCCAACAATAAAAAAAAAAGGATTGGATAGCCAGATAGATTTAATTACATCATTTTGTCTTCTTCTATTTATTTTTACATTCTCCCTCTATTCAATACCGATGGCAATACCGATCAGCCACTTGCAGCGATAATGCAAAGTTTTCTTTGAAAATACATCTACTCCTAGAGAGTGAGCTAGACTTTGTGGCTCACTTTCAAATAACAAAGTATAGAAAGAGGAAAATAATGACTTTACAATGGAAAAATCTGGCAGATATGATCTACACCAAGAAATCAAGATTAACATTCATAATGATAAATCAAGTTGATGTCAAGTTTCTCTCAATGGGATGGGATGAAGACAGCACTTTAACTCTGCGGTGTACTCTGCCCAGACACCAAATCCCATTCTAATGGTGAGGAAAAACATCAGACAAACCTAAATTTAGGGCTGTTCTACAGCATTACCTGTTGAGGTCAGAAAAAAGAAAAAGAACCTGAGAAAGTATCACTGATTAGATGAGACTAAAAATATATGACTAAATGCAACATAGTATCCAAGACTGGATCCCAGAACAGAAAAAGGATGTTGGTGGAAAATCTGATGAAGCAGGTTTCCATCATAAAATCTGGGGAAGCTAACAGTGTTAGACAGATGTTAATTTCTTAGTTTAGTAAATGTACTGTAGTACTATGGTTATGTGAAATGTTAACGTTAGGGGACATTGGGTGAAGGGTAGACCAGAACGCTCTGTATTGTCTTTGCAACCCTTCTGTAAATCTAAAATTATTCCAACTTTAAAAGTTCGTCAAAAATACATTTAACTTGGAAGGCTGAGGCCAGAGAATCACTTGAGCCCAGGAGTTTGAGATTATAGTGCATTATGATTAGACTTGTGAATGGCCACTGTACTCCAGTCTGGGCAACATAGTGAGACCCCATCTCTAAAAAGATAAAATATGTGTAAGTTTAAAAAACCAAGAGGTAGGCCGGGCACAGCAGCTCATGTCTATAATCCTAGCACTCTCGGAGGCCAAGGCAGGTGGATTGTTCAAGACCAGACTAAGCAAGAGTGAGAGCCTGTCACTACTAAAAAATAGAAAAACTAGCCGGGCATTGTTGGGGATGCCTATACTCCCTGCTACTTGGGAGTCTGAGGCAAGAGGAGCACTTGAGCTCCATGGTTTGAGGTTGCTGTGAGCTATGATGCCATAGCACTCTAGCTTGAAGAAACAGAGTGAGACTCCATCTTTTAAAAAAATGGAAAGGTAAATTTAAAAAATAATATTGAGTAATCATAACATGAACTTTGGATGACATGAGACAGACTGAGGAAATGATGATTCCTTTAAGGGAGTGGTAACCTCTGGGCACCTAGAAAGGCAAGTGATGTGCTCGTTGGGTACCAGCCGCATAGAGTGGGCTCTCAGCCTCTAGGACTCTGAGATCAGAAAGGAGGGGAAATTAGATGATTATTACTCAGAGAGCAGGTTCCTAAGGGAATCTTAAGACTATCTTAGAAGGAGTCAGAGACAATGGAACAGAGGCCCCGGCCCTGCCTAAGATGCCTTCCAAAGACTTGGGGGAGTAAGATGCTCAAGTAACACCATAACTCACTGGAAAGAAAAAAAAAAGCCAAAAATAAGAGAATCATGAGATTCATTCCAGTGCATATATTAAAAATATCAGTGCTGGGGATGTAGCAGTGAAAATACAAAGTGTTTTCCGTTCTAATAGGAAATGACAGAAAATAAGCAAATAAACAAATGCTGTATGCAATATAATTTCAGCTACTGATGATTGCTTTGCAGAAAAATAAAACCAATAAAGAGCTAGGGAATGATGTGAGAAAGACTAGTTTATGCAGAGTATTGAAGACAGCCTCTTCAAGGAGGAATATTTGAACAGGGAACTGAATGGGGTAAAGGAACAGCAGCCATGGAAATCTGGGGGTGACCACTCTAGACAGAAGCAAGAGGAAGTACAAGAGCCCTGAGTTGGGAATGACTTGGGCATGTCCCAGAAAGAGTACAGAGTGGCTGCAGTGAATTGAGCAAAGCGGTGAGGGAGAAATGCAAGTTCTCCACCACGCAAAGAGGAACAATGGGCTATTATTTTGTTACAAAATAGATTAAGCGAAACTAGCCAGAAGATAGTTGCTAGGCACAAGAAATGAGCTTCAGCGCTTTCTTGAGGTAGAGGCAACCCTTGTAAACCAGCCCTGGCTAACAGTAATGCTAAAATCTCCACCTAGTGGAAAATTATAATATCATTCACATAACATGGGTTGTATGAAGGCCCATGATGATTGTACTGGGCATGCTTGATTTGTTTTAATGACAACATGTAAAAGCTCTACATCACTCACTGGGAAAAGGCAACATGACAGGTAGGCAGTGAAGCTCTTACCCTCTGAAGAACTTCTCCCACCCAGGAGTGAGTGCCCAGAGGGTTCCTGTCCTGGCCACAAGTGACCAGTAGCCTCTAATATACTCATCCTCATCACCAAGCTGGATTTGTGTTGAGTCATTCTTTGGTTTCTCAGCTCCATCTCAGTATGGAGGACCATATATATATACTGTCCTAAGATTTTCCTAAAGCAAGCAGAAAAATGGCCAAAGATGAAGTAGAGGAGATGGGAATGGGGTGAGATAACGTAGGACCTAATGGTCTTGTCAAGAAGTGCTAAAGATTAAAACCTGGGCAAAAATGTGGAAGATGCCCTCAGTTATAATTTGGATATGATGCAATGAGTAATGTATAATTGTCTGAATGATTTGGAAATGAAATTTGGAGATAGAGGGATTTCTAGAAAAATACTATGAGTTAAACATACTGATTTTCCATATCAAAATTTTACTGAAAGGAGAGTAAATGAATAAAAAAGATATAGATCTACAACAGAGAAATCAGAAGAGGAAAAACCAGTCAATGAGAGATCATGTAAGTTAACTTTTCATCCGGGAAACAGAAACCAGCCCATGTATTTCAAGTAGGAAAGCCGAGGATACCAAGGGCAGGCAATCCACTGACACCAATCTCAGACAGTAGCTCTGAGGAGAGTGAATCTCAGGAGTTCCTCTGGAAATGTAAGGGCTGGGCTGGGACTCAGGTAAGGGTAGTGAGGCAGTCAACTAGGACACAAATTTTAAGGGGGCATCAAAGAATATTTTATGCAATGTATTTTCAAATGTTTTGTGGTTTTGTTTTTGTTTTTTCGAGACAGCATCTCACTCTGTCACCTGTGCTAGAGTTCCATGGCCTTAGCCTAACTCACAACAATCTCAAACTCCTGGGCTCAAGTCATCCTCCTGCCTCAGCCTCCCAAGTAGCTGAGGCTACAGGTGCCCACCACCAAGTGCAGCTAATTTTTCTATTTTTAGTAGAGACAGGGGTCTCACTCCTGCTGAGGCTGGTCTCAAACTCCTGACCTCAAGTGGTCTCCCCACCTTGGCCTCCCAGAGTGTTAGGATTACAGGCGTGAGCCACTGTGCCTGGCCAAATTTATTTATTTTTAATTGACAAATAATTGGGTATATTTATGGGGTGCAATGTGACGTTTTGACCTATATACCCATTGTAGAAAGATTCAGTCAAGCTAATGGATAGTTTAATGTGGTACTTTTCAAAATCAAACTTGAAGCAAACAAAATCCATGATGAACAAAATGTCAAAATTTTAAATGAAAACAAAATTCAACCCTGTGCTTGTACAACCCAGCCTCACTCATCTCTCCCTAATTCCAACTCGGCTCAAGACCTCTGGGAGAACTGACTTACAGTCTTCTTTAGCAGCTGCCCACAGCACTAAAATGGGTCATTTGCAGCAGCCTGGTTGGAAGCTAATGAGAACCTCAGGTCTGTTGTCTATTCATTTGTCTGCCCATAATTGCTGCCAAAGAACAACAGCTTCTTCCCATTTATTTTCCAAATCTTTTTGAGTACGTCACATTGGCCAACTCGAAGAAAGAGATTCTTGGAAATGTAATTCTAGGCTTCTTCCCTGTGATGCAGAGGAAAGTAATACCGTGAAGTCCCTAATAGACAATCCAGCAGAGAGGTGTCAAGAAGTTTCAAAATCTGGAAAACAGCTCAAGATCTAAGTAGAACTGAAAAATATCAAATACGTGCATGGAGGAAAATGTCAACAAGCAAACCTTGTAGGATCTCTAAAAAGTCAGCGTTATGGTCTGAATTGCATTCCTCCCAAATTCACATATTGAAGTCTTAAGCCCCTAGTACCTCAGAATGTGATTGTATTTGGAAATCAAGTTTTTAAAGAGGTAGTTAAGGTTAAATGAGGTCATTGGGGGTGGGCTGTAACCCAATACGACTGGTGTCCTTCTGGGAAGAGGAGATTAGGACACTGACACGCACAGAGGGAAGACCACGTAAAGACACAGAGAGAAGGGCAGCGCCTGTGGCTCAAAGGAGTAGGGTGCCAGCCCAATATGCCGGAGGTGGCGGGTTCAAACCCAGCCCCTGCCAAAAACTGCAAAAAAAAAAAAAAAAAAAAAAAGACACAGAGAGAAGGCAAGGAAAAGGCCTCCTAAAAAACTAACCTTGCCAACACCTTCACCTCAGAGGCAGCCAAAGAGAGGAATAAGGCTCAAAATAGGGGGCCCAACTGGAAGTCTATTTAGACTCAACTTAAGCAGGAAGGGTAGTCAACAAAGACATTAAACTAGAGAGGGTGCAAGTTCAGAGAAACAGGCCTAGTGAAGAGCAGGGAAGAAAAACTACTCTGAAAACTGGAGAACCAAGTACAAGACTGCAACCTAAATATTCAAGACATTAGCCCTGGCCTAACCCACTTTTGCCATGGGGTCCCAGACTGCTCTAGGCAGCAACCAGCAGGAAATTGGCATTCTTTCCTAGAGAGACAGGGCTCTGAAAAGATCAGCATACAGTGACATCTGGGGATCTGACACAAATGGCTGCCTTCCTTCTGAACATCTTATAATAATCTTGCATGATAAGGACTTACACTATCAGAGATCAAGACTTTATATAAAGAACTTATTTTTATTATTTTGTTGATGTCTGCTCTTTTATATTCCTTCATTCTCCTTTAAGTGTAATTTACTGTTCTTGTTCCAGCTTGAGATGTAAGCTTAGATCATTGATTTTCAAATGTTTTCAATTTAGCTGTTTATTTTGAAATAATTATACACACAGGAAGTTACAAAACTAGAGCATAGACTTTCTTGACCTTTTGCTCAGCTTCTACTTATGATGACATATAACTAAAGTAAAATGTCAAAACTAGAAAATCGACATTGTTGATTACAGACCTTATTTTGTTTTCACCAGTTTTAACACGTACTCATTCATGTTTGTGTGTGTGCAGGGGGGTGTCTATGCAATTCAAAGGCAGGCATAGATTCATATAAACATTCTACAATCAAGATACAGTACCATCTGTCACAACAAAGGAACTCCCTCCTGCTGTATTCCCATCTAACCATTTTTACTGCCACCCCTATCCTTTAGCAACCACCTACCTGTTCTTCATCTCTATAGTTTTGTCAGTTTGAGAATATTTTATAAATTTCATATGGTACATAATCTTTTGTAGAGACAGAGTCTCACTTTACAGCCCTCGGTAGAGTGCCGTGGCCTCACACAGCTCACAGCAACCTCCAACTCCTGGGCTTAAGCAATTCTCTTGCCTCAGCCTCCCGAGTAGCTGGGACTACAGGCGCCCGCCACAACGCCCGGCTATTTTTTGGTTGCAGTTCGGCCGGGGAGGGGTTTGAACCCGCCACCCTCGGCATATGGGGCCGGTGCCCTACGGACTGAGCCACAGGCGCCGCCCGGTACATAATCTTTTGAAATTGGCTCTTTCTTTTCACTAAACTAATGCCCCTGAGATCCATTCAAGTCATTGCATGTATCAATAGTTTGTTCTTTTTTATTGCTGAGTAATATTCCACTAAAGGTCATGTGGGTTATTCCCAGTTGGGGTCTACTAAAATAATGTTGTTATGAACATTGTGTACAGATATTTGCCTGAACATAAGTTTCCATTTTTCTTAGGAATATGCCCAAGAATTCTATTGCTGGGCTTTGTGGTAAGTGCACATTTACTTTTATAAGAACTGCCGAACTATTTTCCAGAGTTGCTGTCCCATGTTACATTCCCAAAAGCAATGTATGAGAAATATTGTTTCCCTGCATCCTTGCCAGGAAACCTGCTTTTTAAATATATACTTGTATATATATTTTTTCTTTCTTGGAGTTTTAATTTGTCTTTTGAAGCTAGGTGTGTTTCTTGTAGTATACATTATACCTTTAAATAAATTTCCACCTGAGTATGACCCTTGTACAACCTCCAGGGAGCACCAGTAACAATGATCTGGTGTTTGGGAAAATAAAATTTGAAGGCTTCAATTAAGTATCTTGAATTCAGTTAGGGACAGAAAATTTAATTGAGATGGTATTGAAAAAACCTGGAATCTCTTCAAAAAGTTCTTTTCACTTAATTCTTTTAAATTTTGCACACTTACATCACATTTTCATAAAAACTTGCTGGTTACATGAGGTAAGGAAAAATAGGGATCAACAGGTATTGTAAATACTTTGTGGCTAGTAAAAGGAATAAGATACCTTTTGGGGGGGCGGTGCCTGTGGCTCAGTGAATAGGACGTCGGCCCCATATATCGAGGGTGGTGGGTTCAAACCCACCCCCGGCCAAACTGCAACAACAAGAAAAAAATAGCCAGGTGTTGTGATGGGTGCCTGTAGTCCCAGCTACTCAGGGGGCTGAGGCAAGAGAATTGCCTAAGCCCAAGAGCTGGAGGTTGCTGTGAGCTGTGACACCAGAGCACTCTACCGAGAGTGACAAAGTGAGACTCTGTCTTCTTCTTCAAAAAAAAAAGGATACCTTTTTATGGATTTATAGGGAAAGGTTGCTGTAATTTGCAGGGAGTGGGAAAAAAATAAGTTGCAGAAAAACATAAGCTAATTTGGGTCCTATATGCAGTTTTCTATTATTTTATATAACAATTTCTAAGTCTGAAAGAATATACAAAACTGTTAATAATGAGGTGGGATTTAGTGGCTGTGGTAAGTGGTAATTAGGCAAGATTTTCTATATTATTTAACATTTTTACAATGATTAATATTATCAAACAAAATTTGAGTACATTCAAAATCTTTTAAAAAGATAGTAGAAGAAACATTAATAGTTTTTCAAATAGCAAAACTCCCTCCTAATAATCTAAATTAACTGTTTGCTAAGAAATACTTTAAAATATTTTACATATTGATCAATTGTGGAGTAAGCTATTGACCAAACCATGGAGCAACAGATAATCACCTTCCTCAGTAGATGAATAACAAACCTGGAGAGATGGCCCCAGTGACTCATGCCTGTAACCCTAGCACTCTGAGAGGCCAGGCAGGTAGATCACTTGAGCTTAGGAGTTCGAGACCAACCTGAGTAAGAGCAAGACCTCATCTCTACTAAAAATAGAAAAACTAGCTGGGCATTGTGGCAGGCACCTGTAGTCCCAGCTACTCTGGAGGCTGCAGCAAGAGGATCACTTGAGCCCAGGAATTTGAGGTTGCTGTAAGCTATGAAGCCTTGGCACTCTAATCAGCATGACAGAGTGAGACTCTGTCTTAAAAATGCTCAAAAACAAACAAACAAAAAACCTGGAAATACACATATTATATATGTTTCAGTGATGTTACACATATTATGCATGTTTTATACATCATGAATATTTATATTACACATACATATGTGTGTATGTATACACATAATATACTGCTATTTTTATTTTCCAAACTTTTCATTATGACGTTTTTCAAACATACAAAAAAGCTGAAAGAATAGCATTTTGAATATCCATTCTTTTTTTTATCAATACAAACAGATGCAGCTTAAATTTAGTGAATGTCCGTTTACATTGTTTTTTCCTCTAGAGCCTTCTTTTTTTTTTTCTTCTTTTTTTGCAGTTTTTTGTCCTGGGCTGAGCTTGAATCCACCACCTCCAGTATATGGGGCTTGTGTCCTACTTCTCTGAGCCATAGGCACTGCCCCAGAGCCTGAATTTTCTAATCTATGTTCTCAATCTGACTACTGGCTTCTTTGTTAGAAAAGCTGGATTTTATTAATGCTTTCTCTAGCAATTTCCCACCTTTATCAATGTTCTTAAGTCCACGGAGTCTGCAAGTGCAGGATCAGCTACATAATTTGTAGGACCTGGCGAAAATGAAAATGCAGAGCTCCTTGTTCAAACATTACTAAAAAATTCAAGACAGCAAAGCATTAAATCAAACATAAGGTCCTTCCAAGTGTGAGTCACATACCCATGAAGCTGGCCCTGTGTGTATCATTTATACTCAAGTTCTAGCCCTCATGGAATATGTAAATTGCAGCATAACTGTCTCTGTCTGGGCTATTCAGCCCTCCAGCCTGCACTTCCATTGTCTGAGACAACCTTTTTCTCCTTGGGCAGACTCTTCTTGACATAGGGGAGTGAATCATAACCCAAACTAAAATGGATTCTATTACTTTACTCCCTGGTTGACTTATAAGAGACATATTGAGCTCCTATTGTGTACCAACTACTGTTTTTTACACTATGGACAGAGCAGTGAACAGAAACAGAAATACCTGCTTTCAAGGAGCTTGCATTCTAATGGGGAAAGCCAGGCGACAGACAAATAATACATAGTATGTCAAATGAAAATTGGTGCTATGGAGAATAGAAAGCAGGAAAGAGAAACAGAATGAGGGGATGACATTTTAAATACAGTGGTTATGAAAGACTTACTGGGAAGATGACTTTTGGGCAAAGATCTGAAAGAGGTAGAACAAGGAGCTAGGCAAAAATGAGGAGGAAGGGCCTTCTAGGCAGAGGGGAGCCAGATGCAAAGATCTTAAGATGGGAACATGCCTGGATGTGTTTGAAAAATAGCAAAGGGGCCAGAGAGGATGGAAGGGAAAAAATGAGCAACCAATATATCTCAGGTGAGAGTGGTAACTGGTTTAGTGGCACTAAATCATGTCGGGCCCCAAACAGGCCATATGATAAACCATAAAACAAGCCCAGATAAATTTAAGAGGATTGAAATCACACAATGTATGTATCCTGACCACAATTGAGTGGAATCAGAAATCAGTAAACAGAAGGAAACTTGGGAAATTCACAAATATGTGGCAATTAAACAAGACACTAAATAAACATTGTCCCCAAGAAGAAGTCATGAAGGAAATTAGAAAACACTTTGAGATAAGTGAAAATGACACCTTGTATAAAAATTATGGGATGTAACATATTAGTGGGAAATTTATAGTTGTAAACGCATTGAAAAAAGAAATATCTCAAGACAATAATCTAATTAAGCATCCTCAGATTCAAGAAAAGGAAGAACCAATGAAATCATGTAAGGCCTTACGAGTCATTGTAAGGATCCATTGTAAGGTTATAACCTCTGGTTATATTTTGTTTACTCAGACCTGGGGGAAAGTCTAAAAGATGAGGAATCAACCCAAATTAGTTTAAAGAAAAATGAAAAATAGAGTCAACTCTCATGCACAGATTTCAAATTGGCCTACTCACTAAAATTTATTTGTAACCCTATAATCAATACCGTGTCCCTTTACAGACACTTGCAGAGCAGCAGAAAATTTGAGTCCCTCAATGTGTTTGCTCCCAGCTGAGGTCAAATAAGGCAACACTCCGCCTTCTTGTTTCAGCTCATATACTATAGACAAGTGTCCTTTTTTGAAGTCTAATTAGTACCACAGTTTTGGCATTTTTGTGCTTTTGTTGGCAAGTTTGCTGTTTACAATGGCTCCCCAAGCAGAGTGCTAAAGTGCTCTCTAATATTCCTAAGCACAAGAAGGCTGTGATCTGCCTTACTGAGAAAATATAGGTGTTAGATCAGCTTTATTCAGACATGAATTATAATGTTTGTCTCCATGATTTCAGTGTTATCAAATCAACTATCTATTAAATAAGGTGACTTTAAGCAGAAACACATGCAAAAAAAAGTTATGTATTGATTGGCTGATGTAAATGCTGTGACCAGAGGCTCTCGAGAATCTAATCATATATTCATATTCACTAATTCATTGTTCATGGCAACTGTGTAGAACATAACCACCCCTAATGGAACATATACTTCTAGTTCTAAAGGAAATCTAACTATGATTTCTCATCCATACAGACTGAATAAACTGGCTGGAGGTTGTCACTTTTACACCTTGATCTTTTTCACTATATTTATCCTAAAATTCTGAATGGCATTTTGTGGGAGATTAGCATCCCCTTAGAGACCTCCTGCCTAAAGGGAGAAGTCACGACTGCGCTATGGCTGCTGTCCACGGTGCTGATCGTGTAAAACCACCACCCTTCAAGAGAAGCCACATCAGAAAAATCATGAAATGCACACGAGAGGATCTAAAGATGCTGATCCCTACTCCCCAGTGATCAAGGATAGTATGTAGCCCAAAAAAACTAGGTTAGTGAGCATGCATGTAGAGAGAACCTTGATCCCGTCTTAGTGGAACAAGATAACAGAGACATCTTTCTAGAGTTGCAGAAATCTTGGAAAGAGCCAAACTTGGGAACAAGCTTACTTATTAACCCCACTGGGTTCCCACACTTAGCCGATTCTGTGCCACTAAGGCCTAAGGTAATGGTTCTCAACCTTCCTATTGCCGCGGCCCTTTACTACAGTTCCTGTGTGTCGCAACCCACAGGTTGAGAACCGCTGGTAAGGCTTAGTATCAGTTTAACCTGGACTAGTGGATTAGTCTTCTAATCCACTTTAGACATCTTTACATTTCCTCTGACTTTCTAAAAGATTTAAAGTCTTCTGCTATTTCTTGTGACTAGCATCTGAAGACCCTGAATCCTTCCACTGATCTTTTAAGGCCTAGAAGCCCTATAGAGGAATTTTTTAAAGTTCTAAGGAGTATAAATAAATCTTAGAAAAGGCAAAGCCAAGAGAAGAGTTTTTCACTGAGACAATTGCAGGTGACAATTAAGGCAAAAGTAGGGAAATTTTGTAAGACTAGATGTTTTTGCAACCCATGATTTACCATGATTCTTTGGGAGAACCACACATTCTGCCTTCTCAGTCTGTATGTTTTGGGTGAAAGTGATTCTACGCAGCATGTAATCCAAACCTAAGCCGATCCATCAGTCTAAACAAGGTGTTCAATTAGAAGCTGAAACATGCCTCAATCAGGGCAAATAAAGCCCAATCGGGATTGTTCAGAACTATCCCTACAGTCTATGCTTGAGCCACCAGTCCTTCTGAACTCAGACTTATGTACTGAGTAGGAGCTGGACTAGTGCAGCAATCTTGTTACTACACTGGATGGAGAATGATGTAAACGCTGAGAAAATAGAACCAAGACTTACAGACAGGGAAATCATGCCCTGGTGACATCTTTTGAACTCAAGTTTAAATTGGGCCTAAATCCAAACTCCCCTGTACATGAGCTAATTTTTTTTCCACTAAACTTAGGCTCATTTTTTTTTTGTTGTTGTTGTTGTCGTTTGTTTGCAATATACACAATCCTACCTAAATTAGAAATAAGTGTTAGAAGCAGAGTGTTTCAGGTGGTAAAATGTGAAATTGGCAAGGGCTAAGCAGGTGGGGAATGGGGCATAAAAACCCCTCCAACATGGCCAGGAAGTTATAATTTCCACGAACCCCCATTAATGTAGGTAATCTACACATGTTTCTTGATCCTTAAAGAATTTAATAAGGGAATATTTCTTATACTAGGAAAATGATGTTAACCTTTGTCAGAAGCATATGTATTCCCCTCAGGGGAAAAAAAGATCCTAGAAATTTAATGAAACCAGATTTACATTTCTCTAATATTTCAACAATTGATGCTATTAGCCCAAGCTAAGGCTACACACAGAAATATTGTCCAAATTATTGAGAACTAGGGCTTGCTTAATAAATAAAAACAGTTTTCTAGACTGGGTGCAGTGGCTAACACCTGCAATCCTAACAGTCTGGGAGGCTGAAATGGGAGGATTCTTTGATGTCAGATGTTTGAGACCAGCCTGACCAAGAGCAAGACCCCGTCTTTACTAAGAAATAGCAAAAATTAGTCAGGCATTGTAGGCAGGAGCCTGTAGTCCTAGGTACTCTGGAGGCTGAGGTTGGAGAATTGCTTGAACCCAGAAGTTTGAGGTTGCTGTAAGCTAGACTGATGTCATGGCATTCTAGAATGGACAATAGAGTGAGACTCTGTCTCAAAAAGAAAAAAAAAAATTAAAAAGAATAAAGAAGGCCAGGCATGGTGGCTCACACCTGTAATCCTAACACTCTGAGAAGCCAAAGCAGGCAGATAGCTTGAGCTCATGAGTTTGAGACCAGCTTGAGCAAGAGTAAGACCCCATCTCTAAAAGAAATAGCCAGGCTTTGTGGTGGGCACCAGTGGTCCCACCTACTCAAGAGGCTGAGGCAAGACGGTTGCTTGAGCCCAAGAGTCTGAGGTTGCTGTGAGCTATGACAACTCAGCACTCTACCAAGGGTGACAAAGAGTGGTCTTCTAGCATGTTACAACCCCTTCATCACCCCTCATCAACCCAGCAAGTCATGGAAGACCTCGTTGATAATTTTTTGGAATCCTGCCATCCTATTACATAATATAAATGTGAGCCTGGAAGTTTAAGTCCCATTGACCCCACACCTAGCTTATATTAGCCTTAGGTCTTGCAAAGATAGCTAAGGAGGTCTAGGTATTGTGGCTCCTGCCTGTAATTCTAGCACTTTACAAGGCTGAAGCAGGAGATCACATGAGGCCAGCAGTTCAAGACCAGCCTGAGCAAGAGGCTCTACTAAAGATAGAAAAATTAGCTGGACATGGTGGCTTGTGCCTGTAGTTGCAGCTACTGGGGAAGCTGAGCCAGGAGACTGGCTTGAGCCCAGGAGCAGAAGGTTAAAGTGAGCTATGTAACACCGCTGTACTCTAACCTGGGAAACAGAGCAAGACCTTGTATAAAGAAAAACCAAAGTAAGGCTGCGCCTGTGGCTCAGTCGGTAAGGCGCCGGCCCCATATACCGAGGGTGGCGGGTTCAAACCCGGCCCCGGCTGAACTGCAACCAAAAAATAGCCGGGCGTTGTGGCGGGCGCCTGTAGTCCCAGCTACTCGGGAGGCTGAGGCAGGAGAATAGCTTAAGCCCAGGAGTTGGAGGTTGCTGTGAGCTGTATGATGCCATGGCACTCTACCAAAGGCCATAAAGTGAAACTCTGTCTCTACAAAAAAAAAAAAAAGGTATCTTAAAAAAAAAACCAAAGTAGCTGAAGGGGTCTAGAAAAGGACAATCTATTTCCTTGTCAGAGTTATAATTACCCCTTTTCCCTTTTAGTAGATCAGGATCCTCACTGGTGTCATCTGGCATAGAAAAGTGTTCCCAAAAAGAGTTGTACATTTGCACCCGGGACTAGATATGGCATACACTGCAATGTGACTTTTCCAAGGCTAATTCCAATCATAGTCATATTCAATGCACATCACAGAGGCCCGTGAGGTTGAAACAGGATGAGCCATATTAAGGTGGGAGGAGATGAAAGCAGAGTGAGAACAGGGATCAGATAATGTAGGGTCTTGTAGATGATCATAAGGACTTTGGCTTTTACTCTGCATAAAGTAAGAAGCCATTGAATAGGTTTAAGCAGAGAAGTGGCATGCTGCTCTATAATAACTTATTTAATAGTTAACTTAAACTCACTTCTTTTAGTTATCTATGTGAGTCCTTATAAAAAGGCAGCTGAAAAGAGCAAAGGATGGGTGGCTTGGCTGAACAGCTCACAGCCAGACCCAGGTGGGCACTGAAGCAGCCTCACGCTGCAAGCCCAGCGGGAGTCCGGATAACGAGGGGCTGAGGGGGATTTCCTGATGCTGGAGGAGGAAGACTTTGTCACCTGTGCGACAGAGGGAGGCGCGAGGCAGTAACTGGGCGGCAGGAGGCGCTGCGAGGTGCAATGCAGGATCCAAGGTGGCTTCGGGGCGGCAGGGGGCGCTGTGGAGTCGTAGCTGGCTCCGAGCTGCTGCAGGTGTCTGCGGCCTGGAGACACCACCTGGGCAGGTGGGGGCGGAGCCTGAGGGGCGGGCTCTAGGGGCGGGGCCTAGGCCCGCCCACAAGAGCCCTTGGCCGCGGCGGCCAGGGGATGCTAGCTAGCTCTGTGAGCCGAGCAGCAGAGCAGAGTACCGGGATCGCGCCTACGTGAGCCACGAATCCTTTGGAACGTAGAGGTGAGCTCAACCGGGTCGGGCTGGACCACTTCGGGGGTCCAGGCACCAGGGAGGACGCAGGGCCCTGTGGCTTTACCGGCGCCGTCCGCGCGGTCTCTGACCAGGCGGGCATCAGCCAGTGGCTACTCCGCGGTGGCCAGGATGCTGAGACGCCTTTCCCGGCGCGATCCGGGTCCAGCTCTCTGGAGCCTACGGTCGCCGTGGCCCGGGTCATAGAACAGAGCCAGAGCCATTTCTGAGCTACTCAGAAACCTGGAGGTCCGGGGGTCGTGGCTGCACCTCACCTCGTCGCTCCGCCCAGCACCTCCTCTGCGCCCTTCCCGGCCTCTGTGAGGCGCGAGGACTTGATCGCTGCTGTTGCTCCGGAATGCTTTTTCTGGGGGTGGCTATTGTTGCAGAAAGAAGCAAACACTTGAAGCGGGTTGGCCCGGGGCAGACGTGGCTTCGGCAGCAGGACAGCACCAGCTCGCTTCGCGGGGGCGGGGCAGGGGCTGCAGAGTCGCCCTGGAGGAGGTCCGATCCGGCGTCCTAAGCCGGGGGCTCAAGAGACTTCCGCGCTGTCACACAGACTGATGCGGTTGCCACCAGTGAGGCTCTAGTCCACCGAACCCGGCCCTAGATTTGGGACAAATATCTCATCCCTCCCCGAGTTTTGGGCTCCTTCCCTATGGTGGAGGAGCAAGGCAAGGTCGAGGGTAGGCGAGGGGAGTGCAGAGGAGTCGCTGCCATGAGCCAGGGCCCTGAAACTCAAGATCCGCTGGATCCATTCTACCTGTGTGACCTTGGGCGAATTACTTCGTCTCTTTCTACCTCAGTTTCCCCATCTGTGAAATGGGCATAGCAACAGTACATCATATAATTGTAGTAAGGATTAAATTAAGTAATGTGCACAAAAGACTGAGTAGGGTGCCTGGGAGTAGTGTAAAGGATCAATAAATGATAGCTGCTGTTATTGCTCCTGGGCTACTGGTGTTGTCACTGTTATTACTGAGGCAAAGCATAGCTGATGGTTAAAGGTATGGACTTCTGAGTTCAAATCCCGGCTCAGCCACTTTCTAGTGTCACCTTGAGCCAACTACTTAACCTCGCACTGTCTCAATTTCATTTGTATATGCATACAGTGGGAGTAACTGATTCCCACCTCAGAAGATTGTTGTGAAAGTTGAATGAGGTGATACCTGTGAAGAATGAGTATTTAGAAGAGCAAGTGCTGTTTTGCGGCTACTAATTCTTCTACAGGGAATCACTTGAATCCTGGGTACCACCCTGTATACCCTACTCCAAAGTAGAGTATGTCCTAATTGGCCTTTGTCACTGTGGAAGCCATAGGGGACAGAGTTTGTATATATCCCCTACTTCCAATACTAGTGCTTACAAGTCTTGTTAGAAGTCACATTTACTATCTAGAGTTTGGGAATTAAACAGCTCAGGCCCCCTTCTCTTTCCTCCTACCTTCTTTCCAGGTACTGCTTTTTGTGACAGGGGGTGGCAGCACCCAGTGCAATACCAAGCCCCTCAAGGCATATACCCAATGGTTAAGGCTGCAAGGTTCCAATCCAGCTACTATACTAACTAGCTGTGTGTTCTGGTGCAAGTTACTCATCCTCTCTGAACTCACTTTCCTCCTCTTAACATAAAAATAATAACAGTATGTCTACCTCATGGAATTGTTGAAACATGAAATGAACTATATATGTGTGTGTATATAAATATATATATATAGGCCGCATGTATACTTATAGAGAGAGATTCCAAATATTAATGAGACTATATCATAAACATTAGATGAGTCTGTAGAGGGGTAGTTCATTTCTAAAATTATTTCACATTGGAAAGTTTTGTATAATTGAAATGTGCCATGTACATTGATAAATGCAGTAATTTGCTTTCCAATACTATACTTTCCCCCAATGCCATTACTAAATTGAAGGTGTTCTTCAAATTAATGGTATCTTAGAATCAAGGAACTATGGCACACTGCCTGGCAAATATTAAATGGCCAATAGTTGTGGGCTCTTGTTGTATCAGGTGCTCTGGAAACACCAAGAGCTTGACTGTCAAGAGAGGAAACAAAATTATTCCAGGCAGGGAAAAGCCTGTGAAAAATATGGCCAGGAACATGATGTAAGGTGGCTGCCAGGAAATTCTCTGGGTAGATTTCATCTGCCCATAACAATTATGCCAAGCACTTGCTCTGTGCCAGACACTGTTAGGCACCAGGGGGCATAGTAAGATAGGAATGCTGCCCTGAAGGAGGCGATAAGGCACGGGTACCCCTATCTGATAAGAGAGCTGCTGGTCAGGTTGTTCTGGGGGCTCCTGCCCCAGGAACCTAGAGAAAGGTCCATCAGCCTATCCAGCCAGTGACTCACAGGTTAAACCTCACCCAGCCCCCACAGGGCTAGGCCTGGGGGCTGTAAGAGGAGTAGGCAGCTTCTTTGGCAGCCGTGGTGGCCAAAAGCAAATATCCTGGAGAAGGGGCCAAAGCCTCAGAATGTGGACTGTGCAACCCACAGCAGGACAGGTAGGGAGCTCTCTAAGGGCACGTGGGCTGGTGTTTCCCAGCTCTGGCCTCCAGGAACATGGCAGTGGCCCAACATGTGCCAGCTCACCTGCTTTTCTCCTCTGCCCTTCCAGCACACCTGCCCTCAAAGTCCTATCTTTGCCATGGCTCCCGGAGAGAAGATCAAAGCCAAAATCAAGAAGAATCTGCCAGTGACAGGCCCACAGGCGCCTACCATTAAAGAGCTGATGCGGTGGTACTGCCTCAACACCAACACCCACGGCTGCCGCCGCATCGTGGTGTCCCGGGGCCGCCTCCGGCGCCTGCTCTGGATCGGGTTCACACTGACAGCCGTGGCTCTTATTTTCTGGCAATGTGCCCTCCTTGTGTTCTCCTTCTACACCGTCTCTGTCTCCATTAAAGTCCATTTCCAGAAGCTGGATTTTCCTGCTGTCACCATCTGCAACATCAACCCCTACAAGTAAGAGGCAGGAAGGAGCAGGGCGATGGGAGTGGGAGGCTAGTCTTCTCCAGAGGCCAAAGGCCCTCCCGAAATTAACTAGCCTGGGAGCTGGCGCTAGCCTGCAAACATGCTTTTTAGAAATCTGAATTTGTTGCCAACATTGGTAAACTGCCCTCTCCAGGGTTCTAAATCTGCACCAAGTTTTCGGTCCTTCAGCAACATCTGAGGATGGGCTGGCTTGGGGAAAGCAGGAAGGAGAGGATGCAAGCATTATTGCTTTTGGAGGTTGAGCCTGGAATGAGCTACACCCCTTTGCCCTCCTCCACTAATCCCAGTTTAGCCATTCTCTGTCCCCTGTCCCACCCCCAGCTCTCCAAGCTTATAGCCTCACTCTCCCCAGAATGTGAGCTGGAGAGGCTGACTCAGAAGTGACACCCAGGTAACTTCCGGAAACATCTCAGGTGCCCCAAACCCTCATCTGGGTGAACCCAGCCCCATTAATTGAGATCACGGGGCCCTAGGCAGGATCAGCCCTTGCTACTGCCCTATTGTCTGCCGTAGGACCTGTTCTAAATGGGTCATCAGAGTCTTCCTCAGAATTATGGAAAACCAATCCTGGAGGCAGATCAGAATCGGGCAGGATTTGTCAAAGCAGGTGTGAGGGTGGGGAGAGGGGAAGGGCAGGGGAGGGAGATTATCAAGATTATCAAAAGAAACTAAATGCTCCCAAGTCATTAATGAGCAAACTCAAAATCAAAAGTGGGTCTACAACTCATTCTCAACCGCCCAAGTCTTTCTCTTCTTTCTCCCTCTCCTCTCCTCTCCTCTCCTCCACTCCCCTCCCCTTCTCTTTCTCTCTTTCTCTCTCTCTTTCTTCCTCCTTCTTTCCTTCATCCATTATTTTTCCCATAATTATTTACTCAGCATCTATAAACTAACACACACTGTGCTAGGTTCCAGGGCATACAACAAAGTCTTTGCCTTAGTGGAGCTTATCTAGCAGTGGGCTACAATATTGACAAATATAATTACACTACTATAATATGATAGGGACAATTTAATTCTATATACGTATCTGCAGATCTATTGTATATAATAAGCTCATGGAACTTTTCCAAGAACCCCTTTTTCAGAAGGAGGAAACTGAAATACAGAATGGCTAAGTGACATGTGCAAGGTCACGGAGCCAGTTCCAGGATGGGCGATGTGAACCTAGCTAGTTGGACTCTGGAGTTATCACTCTCAGGCTCTGTGCTCTGTTGCCTGTGCCTAGAGGAAAGGGTGGTAACTCCTGTATCACTCTTCTGTGTTCTTGGGGGTCATCAAGGTAACGGCTATACCTTCTTCTCTCCCAGCATGGATTCAAGGAAAATCTGTGAGCAGGAGCAGAGGGTGCTGGGTGGAGACAGAGCTTGCCCCCTAGGTAGACTCCTGGTCTGCAGTTATTTACTTGTTCTCACTGTGGCTGGTTTATGGGAGGCACCTGACAGTCACCACTCCAGAAATGCTGGTTGGGACAAACTCATCAACACACCCCGAGAGCAAGTAGATGGGGTGGTGGAGGTGAAGCTGCAGAAAGTCACCCAAAGGTCACCCATGCATGAGCCTTTCCCCATTTGCTGGAGCCAGTGGTCACTTTGGATGGGGCATATAGTGAAAGGGCCAGTGTACCCGGCCAAGGGGGTGGGAAAGGTGGGCCGGAGGCTGACACAGTGATGGAAAGTAGCACAGGGACGCACCCGTGCTCTGCCAGGGCAGCCTCCCCCTCTCTGACTCTTCCTTCCCACCTTGGCAGGTACAGTACTGTGCGCCACCTTCTAGCTGACTTGGAACAGGAGACCAGAGAGGCCCTGAAGTCCCTCTATGGCTTTTCAGAGGTTAAGTCTCGGAAGCGCCGAGAAACAGAGTCCTGGAGTTCAACCTGGGAGGGCCCACAGCCCAAATTCCTCCACCTGGTCCCACTGCTGGTCTTCGATCAGGAAGACAAGGGCAAAGCCAGAGACTTCATCACAGGGAGGAAGCGGAAAGTCAGTGGGAACATCATTCACAAAGCTTCAAATGTCATACACGTCCATGAGTCCAAGAAGGTTGTAGGATTCCAACTGGTAAGATAGATTCACTTCCTCACAGTTGGGGTGGGAATGGGGTCCCAGGACTCTCCTCCTTGGCATCCCCTCTGTCCTGCTGAAAAAAACACACCCAGATACAGTGATTTAGAGACAGGCAACTGAAACTGACTTAGTCAATCTTTCCTTTTTCTTTTTTTTTTAAGTAGAGATAGGGGTCTCTGTCACCCAGGCTGTAGTGCAGGGGTGCCATCCTAGCTCATTGCATCTCAAATTCCTGGGTTCAGGCAACCCTCCTGCCTCAGCTTCCTGAATAGCTAGAATTACAGGCACACATTATCATGCTTAACTAATTTTTCTTATTTTTTTGTAGAGACAGGGTCTCACTATGTTGCCCAGGCTAGTCTGGACCTCCTGGACTCAAGTGATCCTCTTGCCTCAGCCTCACAAAGTGGTGGGATTATAGGTGTGAGCCACCACACCCTGCCTGACTCAGGCAATCTTAAACAGGGGGAAAAATGTCTTAGAAGGTGACCAGTAGCTCATGGAGTCCTCCCAAAGGGCCAAAATTAGGGAAGATCTAGGGGTCTAGGTGGCAAGAAATGGAAATCCATTTCAGATATTGCTGCTGGATTAAAGAAGCTTCAGGTATTTTCAGTCTTTGAAATTTGGTTCTCTTAAGAGTCAAATTCCAGGCAGCTCCCAAAGCTCAGTTGGTAGGGAGCTGGCCACATACGCTGAGGCTTGCGGGTTCGAGCCCAGCCCAGGCCTGCTAAACAACAATGACAACTGCAACAAAAAAAATAGCTGGGCATTGTGGTAGGTGCCTGTAGTCCCAGCTACTTGGGAGGTTGAGGCAGGAGAATCACTTGAGCCCAAGACTTTGAGGTTGCTGTGAGCTGTAATGCCATGGCACTCTACCGGGGGTGACAAAGTGAGACTCTGTCTCAAGAAAAAGAGTCAAATTCCATTCTGAGATTATGTGATTGGTCAAGCTTGGGTCACTGGATCACTTTTTGGCTAGTGGAGGATGAGGCATCTTGATGGACAGTCTCACCAGACTGTATCCAGAGGGAGAAAAGGAAATCCGCTCAAAGCAAAATTGGGGTGCAGACATCAGAAGGTAAAAAACAGATAGTAAACATTAGAAACCTCAATGTTCTCTGTATTTGCCTTCACGAGGTGCTGTGGCCTGATTTCTCTTCTCCCCTTCCAGTCCCATTTGAGGGCTTCTTAAGAAGCAGCCACTCACTGAAAATGAATTTTTTTTCCTGAGCAAACTTGATCACCATCCTGTCTCTCCATGCTCTGGTCTCTGGAGGACAGGAGCTACTTCTACACCATACAGCCTTGACACTGATTGTGAGAGCTCATGGCTCTAGTCCCAAATCCTGAAAAATAGCTCCTCCTCTAAATTATTGAGACCTCAGAAATCTTCTTGGGTGCTTTCATAGGGTATCCACAAGGTTCTCCCTGACACTGAAATCAATTCTTTGATATCTTTCCTTTCAGAAGAGTTTCCAAGCCCTGTGTGATGAGAATATCTGAAATGTACCACAATTTCTGTTAAGCTCTCATCATTACATATTTCAAATGTGGCTCCTCTCAACTACCATGAAGTTGAGAAGTACGTTATTTCAGTCAATACTTTGTGCATAAAATACTGGATACAAAATGCCTTGCCCAAGATCCTACAGAGGAGTAGTGTCAGAGTCTGGGCTAGAATCCAGATTTACTGAGCATTGATATAATAGGAAGTGAGGAGGGTTGTGTAGGAATTAGTAGCATCAATCAGCTGAACCCTAGGTGTCTGGGGATCCAGAAGAAACCAGACTGGCTTCTCTCCCAGTGGGCAGGAGGGAGTAGAGATCTGTGAAAGTGGGACTCTTGCGTTCTTCCTTCCTCAGCCCCTTTTTGGTCCTTGAGGCTTGCAGATGTTCTCTCCCAACCCCCCTAAGTAAAAAGAAACCCATCCTTGCCTGGAGTCTCAGTCATTCATCCTTACCATCCTTCTGAGGAGTAATGGTAAGATCAATGGCTTTAGCCTTGTGTCTCCTCTTGTTCACAGTGTGCCAATGACACCTCTGACTGTGCCACCTACACCTTCAGTTCTGGGGTCAATGCCATTCAGGAGTGGTACAAGCTGCACTACATGAACATCATGGCACAGGTCCCACTGGAGAAGAAAATCAACATGAGCTATTCTGCCGAGGAACTGCTGGTTACCTGCTTCTTTGACGGAGTGTCTTGTGATACCAGGTCAGAAAAGAAAGGCTGCTCTCTCAGCCTCTAAGGACTGGTAGCTCTGAGTGCCAGACCCCTTGCATGCACCTGCAGCTCAGCTGTAGATCTTGGGAGCGAAAGGTGCACTTTTCACTGACCCTGGCTCCCTGGAAACTGATATGAGAGCTGGGTTCTAGAATCAGTGAGTGAGATGTACGTGGTTGGCATAGTGTCAAAATATCTTTGACCTCTTTAAATTACTCATAAAAAGAGAGTAATTGATCCTTACCAGCATATAACCTTGTATATTACCATCATGCATACTGATGAATAAGGGCCACCAATTTAGTACAAAGGAGGAAAGAAAGAGAAGGAGAGAGGAAGGAATAAAGGCCTACACTCAAATGCGTGAGCTTTCAAACCTTCCCACCTTTAACATAATACTCAGATCCCTGGTTGTGACTAATCAGTGCATGGGACATTCTAAAACAGTCCTGCTTGTATGAAGGGCTTACTTCATTCTATTTATTTATTTATTTTTATTTTGAGAAGGAGTCTCACTTTGTCACCCTCAGTAGAGTGCTGTGTCATCATACCTCACAGCAACCTCAAACTCTTGGGCTCAAGTGATCCTCTTGCCTCAGCCTCCTGAGTAGCTGAGAGCACAGGTGCCTGGCTATTTTTAGAGACAGGGTCTCACTCTAGCTCAGGCTGGCCTGGAACTCATAAGCTCAGGCAATCTACCTGCCCCAGCCTCCGGGAGTGCTAAGACTACAGGCATGAGCCATCACGCCCGGCCCACTTCTTTCTTTTTTAAATACCAAGCCTTTCTCACCTCTCTGTATGTTGGTAGATGGATTGGTCCTTGAGAAAATGGAGTGATTTGGATCATTGTGATTCCTTCTTTGTGGATCATTTCCTGGGACCAAGAATTTGAATGGAAAAATGTCAAGGGTTGGCTGAGAAAGTCAAAAGTAGAGGAATTTGGGGAACAGAGAATGCCAGGTTAGGATGGAGACAAAGGTGAGAGGATTAAAAGTAGAGAGCCTAATTCTATGCCAATGTGGATAAAGTTAGATGAGGGGTATATTTGTCATGTTATCAGAGGAAAGATGGGGAAGTGAGTCATGTCTCTCATCCATTCTCCCAAAAGAGAGTTGGCCCCATTTGCACCGCCCTTCCAGGTTTCAGCTAAGATGCGTGAAGGAAGTTCCCAGCATGGCCCTTTCTGACCTGATTTCTTCTTCCATAGGAACTTCACACTTTTCCACCATCCAATGCATGGAAATTGCTACACATTCAACAGCAAAGTCAATGAGACCATCCTCAGTACCTCTATGGGAGGCAGTGAATATGGTAAGAAAAACTGCACCGAGGAGATCCGAGGTCCTCTAACAGTGAGGCTGGTGGCAGCGGGACACTGGGGATGCTTGAGCCTTCCAGAAGGACACTGAGCCAAAAATACGGACACTGATTTTCCTTGTTAGTGTTTCCATCACCATTCGTGGTGGCTCTGTCCTTCTGTGTTGGTATCTGTGTTTTCCCTTTTGACTTCCCTGCCTTTGAGACAGCAACAGGGGCATCTTTGAGGTTCCTTCTGCTGGGAAACCACTCTGGCTTCAAGTCATTGCTGGGGCGAGTAGTGTTGGGCAGGTGCAGGTAAGCCCAGAAGTGCTGAACAGGAGATTAGGGAGGCAGACATGCCTTTATCTTAGTTAAGAGGACAGATTCTAGAGACAAAATTCCACTCTGCTACCCACCTGTGACTTTGGGCAAGTTATTGTTCTTCACCTAGAAAGTAGGACTAAAAATAGCATCTCCCAGGTGAGGTTACTAAGAGGACTTAAAATATGTAGAACACTTAAGTCGAGGTGCACATTCTGTTGGCCCAATACACTAGGCTGGGTGGTTTAAACCACAGACATCTATGTCTCACAGTTCTGGAGACTGGGAAGTCCAAGATCAAGATGCTGGCAAATTCAATTCCGGTGTGGCTTCTCCCCTTGGATTTCAGAAGGCTGTCTTCTCTCCATGTCCTCCTGTGGCCTTTCTTCTGTGATGTATGGAGAGACAGAGCATGGTGATGCCTCTTCCTCTTCTTGTCAAGACACCAATCCTATCAGATTAGAGACCCCCTTCCCTTGATAACTTTATTTACCCTTCACTAAGGCCCTCTGTTCAAATACCATCAAATTGGGGATTAGGACTTCAATTTACGAATCTGGAGGAACACAACTCAGCCATAACACACACTAAGTGCACAATAAATGCCAGTTGTTGTATCAATACCACTGTGATTACTTCAACTAGCATTGCTGCTTCTGCAGCTGTTACTACCACCGCCAAGAATACCATTGCTACTTCCACACAACTGTTACTACCATTTTACTACTGGTAACCTTTGTAGGGAAGGTAGGAACTCGACAGATTGGCCTGGTTTATCCACAAAAGCAATTCCTGAAAGGTCCCATGCAAACTGAATATGATTTGATATCTAGATCTGCTCCCACCAGGAAAGGTAAGGCCCTGTGGTGGAGGAAATCCACACTTGGAATTTTGGCCTTTGTCACTGTGTAGTCTGTGCTCTTACCAAGCATGTAAGAAACCATAATTCAGAGTACATACATCGGTGGGAAGAAGTCATCTGCCAACTGAGAGTGGAAAGTTGCAGAGCCTGGCTCTACTACGTATGGTATAGGCTGTGTGACCTCAAGCAAATCACTTTCTCCTCTGGGCTTTGGTTCCTTGTTTACAAGTTGAAGTGCAGAATATCTCTCAAAGTTCTCTCCTCTCAATTCATATAGACCCTGTTCATTCACTCCTTCACTTGCCAAACATTCATGGAATCTCTTCCAGGAACACAGCAGTGAATAGGACAGATACCATCTCTGCTTTTAGCGAATTTACATTTTAGTGGAGACAGAGAGACAACAAATGAGTAAACAATTACGCAGACATTGGGTAGCTCCAAACCTAAAGAGGGCTTTGAAGAGAGAGCATGGCTGAGGGTGGGGGGTTAGTTTAGGTGAGAAGGTTCCAAAAGGCCTCTGAGAAGAGGGTTATTTAAGGATGAGAAGAGGGAGATGCCAAGGGGCCAAGAGCAGGAACTGAGAGAGAAGACTGGCTGGTGACCAGATTCATCATTAGTGATTTATCTCCCCGGGGCACTCTCTGAGGGTGTCAGCAGCACCAGTGCTGCACGTCCCTCGGATCATCACAAGAACTCCCTATCTAAGGGGCCACATGTTGATGCATGTCTCAGGCAGAGTAGCAGTTGCCTATGCTCAGCAAAAATGCATGCTTAACAAGAACTGTGACTGCAATTCTGTGTTTGAACCCTCGCTGGGGGCTGAGGCCTAGGGACACAGTAGCAAGCACGTCAGTTTCAACTCCCAACCTCATGGAGCTTCCTTCCCGTCTAGCCCTGGTCCATCTCTCACTTGTTGGAAATACCTGGGTCTCGGATTTGCGGCTCCCAATGCAGTGGGTGTTGGGGGTAGTAGGCTACTCCCCAGGGAATGTTTTGCTAGCTTTTGACCACAGCAGGTTGCCTTATCTTCCCAGGGCTGCAAGTCATCTTGTACATAAACGAAGAGGAATACAACCCCTTCCTGGTGTCCTCCACTGGGGCTAAAGTGATCATCCATCGGCAGGATGAATACCCCTTCATTGAAGATGTGGGAATGGAGATTGAGACGGCAATGGCCACCTCCATAGGAATGCACCTGGTAAGAGGATATCCTGATTTCTGTAGGCTTGGGGAGGAGACAGATTTTTTCACGGATAACCAATGTGGTGCAACTAATGGAAAAAAGGTGTTTGTTTCCAAAGGGAGCACGGGCCTGGAATTTCCAGGGGTCATTCCAGTGGGCAATACTAAATGTTGTGCTTGCATCTTCTGTATGATTTAACAAGGGCAGGATGCCATTTGGGGAAATGATTTTAAGGAACCTTGCTTTAAAGAAAGACACTTGCATTTATGGAACCTATCCTGAAAACAAGGCATTAAACACTATATAGCATTTGTCAGTAATATGCATAGTAATATAATATGTAAATAGAGCAGATTAACATCTATCTTTCTGAGCTTCCCAAAGGCTATGCATGTTGCAAACAACTATCTTAAAGCCTAGTGGAAAATCACAGGGCTATTTAGCTCATCACACTTCCATTACGTTATCTCTGATGTACCCGGTCACTCTACTTCTTATCTGCAGGCCTGGAGTCTTTTTATACCAGTATCTGTCTGTCCATTTGTCTTTCTCTTACTTCCATAGACTTTCTATTAAGAATTAATTTAAAAGAGCCAGGTGCTCTTTTAATACCTATAGTTCCACCTACTCAGGAGGCCAAGGCAGGAAGATCACTCCAATGAGGAGTTCAAGACCAGCCGGAGCAGGACCAAGCCCCCATCTCTACAAAAAAATACAAAAGTTAGCCAGGCATGGTGGCATGTGCCTGTAGTCACAGCGACTTGAGATATTGAGGCAGGAGGATCACTTGTGCCCAAGAGTCAGAGGTTGCAGTGAACTATGATGTTGATACCACTGCATTCTAGCCTGGGCAACAGAGTGAAACCCTGCCTCAAAAGGAAGAGAAAGAGAGAAGGAAAGGAAGGAAGAAAGGAATAGAGAGAGAGGGAAGGAAGAAGCGGGTGAAAAGTGCTGAGGGAAAAATGTGAACTCCATAAAGACATATTATGGGATTCCTGACCTAGGGCTCATTTTTAATGAGGGGAGGTGAGGTTGAAGGAACACTTTCCTAAGGAAGTAATTTTTAAGCTGAGGTAGTGGAGAATATGAACCGAAATGGTGGTGCCACAGAAGAAATTGTCACTTAATGCCTCATGGTGCCCCATCAAAGGGACAGCCTTCGATCAGAGAAACCATCAGCGTGGTTGTTTTGGGAACTCAAGTATTTTCAGGAGGAATATCATTTAGGGGCTTTGTTCTAGGGAGAAAAGGAAGGTGTACTGGGTTGGGCTGTGTGAATGCTGATGGCCCAAGAAAAGAGAAAAAATCTTGAGCCTCAATCCTGCTCAAAGCATGGCAAGTATCTTGGCCATTGATTCCATTGTGCACTGGTAGATGGCAAAAGTCCCAGGTCACAATAGTGAGCACTGTGTGCCAACATTTCCCAGGGAGTTTTCTCTGCACTCTGAAGAAGGGCCTGGGATTTGAAGCACATCATCCCTCATCCTTTCACCGCTTTCCTCTCATTTGCCTCTCACGGTGTCTGCAAGTTGGGATGAAGTAGGAGAGATTGCAAAAGTACAAGAATTAAGGAATTCTGCTCTCTGTGGTTTTTTTTTTTGTTGTTGTTGTTGTTTTCTCTGGGCTTGGAAATACTGGGTAAAAGCAAATGTTCTCTTTATCAATGGTGTGTAAACAAAGATGTGGGTGAGTTTTCTGCTACACCTAATTTGGCATACTAAAAAATCAAAGCCGCTGAGCAGGGTCTGTCAACTCTAGGTCAGATTTATGAGCTATTAGAACAACAACAAAAAATCAAGGATTACTAAGAGGTCAGCAGGGGGTCACTAAGAAAAAGGCCAAACAAACTAGACTTCCTTCCTTTCTTATTTATTTTTTATTTATTTTTGATAGGTGTGTTAAGCTGGAAGACTTGGGCAGTTAATTAACAAAACTTCCTTTATTCATTGAGGGACTGTGCATTCAAAGCACTAACAATTCAAAGATGAACACAACAGAGTTCCTACCTTCAAAGACGTTATCTTTAAGATGGGAAGACGGGCCAGGCTCTGTGGCCCACACCTGTAATCCTAGCAATCTGGGAGGCCAAGTGGGGAGGATCACCTGAACCTAGGAGTTTGAGGTTGCTGTGAGCTAGGCTGATGCCACTGTTCTCTAGCATGGGCAACAGTGTCTAAAAAAAAAAAAGAAAAGGGAAAGAAGGGAAGACAAATTTCAACACACCTTTGCTATACAGTTTCCATTTCTGTGGAAACAAGGACCTTGTCTGTCTGGTTTTCAGGCTTAATTCTTAGAACATAGTAAATCCTTAGTAAATATGAACAGATGGATGGGTGGATGATGATGGATGATGGTGGATGGACGGATGGATGCCCCTATTAGAGAAGGCTTTCTAAATGATGAATTTTTAAAGGTCCAAGTATAGGCAACTAGTGTCAAGAAGAGCCAGTCCAGACAAAGGGCACAGCAATCACAAAGGGGTCAGACAAAGGATTGTAAGCTGTGGAGGGAATGTGTTTGAAAAATCATTTTGGTTGAAGGGTAATCAATATACTGTAGGCAGCACATTTATAGTAAGTAATTCAGAGACAGAAATAATGAGAGCCTTAGCTGAGGCAGTGTCTGTGGGGATGCATTGAGGGAATACATGGTAGGAATATTACATCATAGGAGCAACAGGGCTAGACAGCCAATGTTAGTGAGAAGGGTTGGGGAAGTTAGATTGGTACTCAGGTCCTGGCTTGGGCAGTGGAGTAGAAGAATGCCAGACTCAGAATTAGGGAATGTAAGAGGAGGCGTATGTTTGGGGGTGAAGATGACCACTTCAGTTTGGGACACACCTTATTTATTTTGCCCTTAGTAAATAAAGGTGAAATGAAAATGTCCAATGACTGAGATGCCACAAACCTGGAGCTCAGGAGAAAATCTGGGAGGTAATTCTGGATGCAGAAATAAATGTCATTACCTAAGACCTGAGACAGAACCCTAAAAATGCAAATGTTTCAGGGCTGAGCAGAAAGAAAACGGAGAAACAGGGGTAGAGAAGTGGGAGGAGAAGCCGGAAAGAGTTCAGATAAATCAAGGAAGGGAGTTTCAAGGAAGGCATGACCAAACGTGCCAAATGCACTTGAGAGGTCGAGCAAGGTAGAGAGTGAACTCTGGGTTTGCAACCAAGAGGTCACCAGAGTTCTTTGCCAGTGCGGTTTTCAGTGGAAGGAGTGGAACAGGAACAAAAGTACAGTGGGTTGAGTAGTGAATGGGAGATGAGGAAGTGGATGAGGGTGGACCACTCACACAGGCAAGTGTGGAGCTGGGCCCTGCAGAGTGGGGAGACCCCCTCTGTCATTGCAAACCCTACTATTCCTTATTATCCTAAAGTACATGGACAACTTCTTTCTGTAAGTATAGTATGTGTATCACAGGGATTCTAAGCGCTCAGATAGCTGAGATGCAAACCTCAGGTCTGCACTTGGTTGTGTGATTTCTGTGCCTCACTTACCTCATCTGTAAAATGGGATGATAATCATAATATGCCGCTTCATGGCTGGTGAGAATTCAATGAGTATATGTTAAGGGCTCAGAAAAGTGCTTTAGCATGTAGTTAAATGCTCAAAAAATATTGGTTATCATATTTTTTAAGAAAAGAGGTGCAAAGAGAAGGAAAAGTAATCAAAAAAGGGGCATTAGGGAAGATTTTCCTCATCTTCTTTGACACCCCTTTCCTTCATGAGGGAGATACATATGCAAAAAATATGATATATATTATTATATAATGATACATTAGTATATCCTATATAAAAGATACTAATTAATTACCACGTGTGTTGCAGATATCTTTCCCCATTTGTGCTTTCCCTTTCATTTTCTTTGTGATACTTTCTCATATGCAAAACATCGAATATTTACATAGTCGAAGTCTTAGTTTCATTCTTTAGTCATTATATTTATTGAGGGTTTTCCTTCTTTGAGATCAGATACCGAATTGAGTTTGCGTCCGGTTACTTTATGATTTTATTTGATACTTGATAACCCACTAGAATTCTTTTCAGCAGGATGTGGTTATCGCATTTATTTCTTCTTCCAAGTACTCAACGAATTGTCTCAACGTGGGGATTGAGTAATTCAGTATTGAGAGGGGGTGTCAACAAAGACAAGGAAAAACCTTCCCTAATCCCCCTTTTTTGCTTCAAACTTACTTTTCCTTCTCATTGCATGTCCCTTTTCTTAAAAAAAATATTAGAATAACCAGTATTTTTTGAGCACTTACTACATGCCAAGCACTTTCCTAAGCCCTTTACATAAACTCATTGAATTCTTACCAGCCATGAAGTAGCATGTTATGATTATCAACCATTTATTATAAGTGAGGACTTTAACATACACAAATAACATTTATAATGTATTACAAAAGTAAAAACAAACCCAGAAAGAGCTAAACAACCCATAATCCCATTTAGGGCACAGTGCTTTCACTTTCTTTTCTAATTTTTTTGTTTATTTGTTTTTATGAAAATGGGACCTTACTAAGGATATTCTTTTGTAATCTGCTTTTATTTCCCTACTCAAAATATATCATCATCTTTCCATGGCAATAAATTTTTTTTTTTTTTTTTTTCCAGTTTTTGGCCAGGGCTGGGTTTGAACCCGCCACCTCCGGCATATGGGGCCAGCACCCTGCTCCATTGAGCCACAGGCATCACTCTACTATTTTTCTTATATAAATGTAGAGCTTGCCATTATATACTAAATTCTTATAGTATATACTTTTTGATTTTGTTTTTGAGACAGGGTCTCACTTTGTTACCTGGGCTAGAGTGTAGTGGCACCATCATAGCTCACTGCAACCCCAAATTCCTGAGCTTAAGTGATTCTCCTGCCACAGCCTCCTAAGTAACTGGGACTACAGGTGTGTGCCACCATGTCTGGCTAATTTTCTATTTCTCTGTAGAGAAAGGGTCTCACTCTTGTTCAGGTGAGTCTCAAACTCCTGATCTCAAGTGATCTTCCCACCTCGGTCTCCCAGAGTGCTAAGATTACAGATATAAGCCACCACATCTGGCCTTATATGTTTTAAATTACATGTTCAGTGTCTGCTTTCCCTGTACGGCAGGGCCTGGTGCATGGTAGGATAACTGTTGAAGTGAGACTATCTCTGCTAAGTTGAAATGAATTGAGTGGGAAGTAGAACTTGGAAAGTAGGCTGAGGCCTTCTAAGGAATGCATTGAAGGCTGAACTGTTGCCTTTGAACCTGAATGACCAAGCAGTGGAGAGCAGTGATAGGACCAGATCTGGGACTCAGGTGGAGGAGAGACTTGAGAGAAGGAAAATGTGAAGACTTTGGATAGTTCTAAAGGATGAAAGCTCAACTCAGACAGTGAGCAAGAATAATGAGGAGCTCACAGATTAAAGAGATGCTTCTAAGCATCCCTTGGTGACCAAATGGGATCAAGGAGAGGAGTTTCTAGAATGATGGGTTTATCCGATCGGATAGACTAACTCGGATAGATGAGCTGCCATTAGCTACTATGAGAGACACAGGAGATTGAGCAGGTGTTAATGGGGAGAGAAGGTGAGTTCAGTTTAGACATGACATAGGTTAGCTTTTGCTGTTACAAACCATCCCAAGACTTAGTGGCTTCAAACAACTACCATTTACTAGTTCACAAGCTGTGGGCTGGCAATTTTGGCTGGGCACATCTGGGCAATTTTTCTAATCTCAACCAGGGCTTGATCATGGCCTTTGGGGGTAACTGCTGAGTCTGCCAGGGCACCTTGTCTCTCCCTCCTCCTCCACCTGGATGGCTGGGACTCATGCTCAACAGTATTCTCAGGACAAGCTCAGTAAGAAAAGGCAAGTTCCGATGATCAAGCACTTTTTGAGCCTCTGCTTGTACCATATGTTAGTATCCCAGTGGTCAAAGTTTAAAACCCATGACTAACCCAGACTCAAGGAGTGGAAAACAGATTCTATCTTTACAAGATGGTAGGATTTAGGCCACTTTTGCAATCTTCCACAGATGTAGTGTCTTGAAGGTATGCATGAGCCACCTGGGTAGAAATGAGCAGCCGTCAGTTGCTGGAGAAAGATTTTAGCTGGAGGTCAGAGTTGGGGGCATCTGTCATTCATGCTTCTGTATCAGGAGTGGATGAGATTGTGCTTGGAGGGCATACATATTTTAATAATTAAAACTAATCTTCACAGGGAAGTTTCTATGTGCTAGACACAGTGCTATGCACTTTACAAGCATTTGGCTCAATTAATCCCCACGATACTGCTTAGAGGTGCCTGGTCGAGGGATTGACGCTGGGTCTGAATTCCAGCTGTATCGCCTACTGGCCACATTGCCTTAGGCTAGTTATCTAATCTCTCTGTCTCATTTTCCTCTTCTGCAAAGTGAGCCTTCTGTCAAGGTTAATTGAGTTGATACTTTTAAGGTGCTTAATCAGAGTGTCTCGCACATTGTAAGTGCTCAGTCAAGGTAGATTGCTATTGTTGTTTAATCAAAATCAAATAACTACTCAGCAGCACAGAGGGGGTTGAATCCTGATTTGTTTGGACCCAGGCCTGTTCTTCAGCCCCCTTAGTTAGCCTGCCTGGCACCTCTGGATGTTTAGGGGTGATTAATCGTTGACCATAACCTGGTGCCTCCAGCAGAAGCCCTTCAGGGAGGCTCAGAAGCCCACCCAGCCATGCCCATGGTAGAGGGGAAAGTTAAGATAGAGTTAGGGGAGGGCCCCTAAGCAGTAGGCTTGAGACCCACAGCCACCAAAACCTCCTGATAACGAGCTCTCCCAGGCCTGCACAGCTTCAAGAAAGAAATTATCCACCTGTTCCATTCATTCCCAGCCCAGCTATCACTGCTGTCCTCTCCCTGGCAGAAGCAGCAGCCCATTTTGAGAAATAAAGAGAGTGCTTAGCCACTGAGGGCAGGAAGGGGTCCCCACTCATCCGCAGAGCCAGACCTAGGTTTTTGCTGCTCCCAGTAGCCCAGGGCACCATTTTGGCCTATTGGCTGGGGCTGGTAGACTTGTCACCTGAGCCCTCTGTGACTGGGGGTAGGGGCTCTTCTCGGCCATGGGGAGAGTCTTTCATTCAAAGGAAGTCTCACCCAGAAATGAACACAGTGGAAACAGAAAAGCATTGAGTCTGGGAGTCCAGCCCGTCCACTGCCCACCACTCTGGAATGGGCCTTAAAACAGGGTGCAGCAGGAACATCAACAAAAACCTCTGAGCTGTGATAGGTGGTCTCCGAAGGTGACTTTGGGGCTTGCTGGCTGGGACAATGGTTACCACTGAACTGTGAAAATAGTTGTCCAACAGCCACCCTGCCTGGGAATAGCCTGGAGGGGTGACACCTCACAGATGAGGAGTGATTGTGCCGGTTGGAAGCTCTCAAGGTTGCGGGAAGGCAGGAGCTGTCCTCAGAAGCCATGGGGGCTTGATAAAGGCCTGCCCTGCGACTCTGCTGAGCTGAGCTTTCTCCAGGCACAGTTCATATCTTTAAAGAGGTGAACTCAGGACTCCTATGCAACTACCTCCCTCCCCCAGGGTTCTCAGAAGGAAGCAGAAAGGACCTGGTTAGATAAAAATGGGTCCCCTGTCCCACATATGTACACATATGCACACGCATACTCACACCTGCCCACACATTCCTGTGCATTCACACACGGACTCTTACAGGAAACATGTATGCAGACACACATACACACATGCACACGTATGCACACACAGTTTGCATAGTCACACACGCTGACACGCACTCTTGTTTTTTTGCCCCCAGGGGGGCAGGCTAGAAAGAAAAATGTCTCTCTACTCTCCACAAGCCAGCAGTTCTGGAAAACTCAAAGTTAGGATGGAGGCAGAGCACTCTGTCGTAGTTCATCCAGTTGAAGCTTTGAGAAGTTTAAGATCTGTGTCCCGCTCAGAAAAGACCATTTGCCCCATTTGCCCTATCCCAGGTCGCTTCAGAAAGCAACCTGCGCCACCCAGGAGTTCCAAGTTTGATAAGCATCATTGCAGAGTAAAGGGCCATTGAGTGCTCAAAAAGCATAGAAATCAGGACGGTTTCTCACAGTCCATTTCCTGGAAGTGGCCCATGGGCTGGTTCTCATAGTAGAGGGAGTCACCTTGGCTGGCCGCACACAGTCTGCCTGCATGAACAGACCTTCTCACCTGGATGCCAGGGTAGGGTACTTTCCTTCCCTGGACAGATGGAGCCCGTAGTGACACTCTTTGCTCGGGGAAGAGTTCAGCAGCACCTAGGGACCCAAAGGACATCTTTCCAGGGAGCCTGCTGCTTGGAGAAGTGTAGAGGATGGTACAGAATTGAGGGGCCCTTGGGGAAAGGTGCCACTTGGTATCTTTACAACTTAGTTTCCAGCCTACCCAACCCAGCGTGGTCTAGAGGCTCTACACGTGTTTGCTCGCCAACTCTTTTTCTTTTGAAACAGAGTCTTACTTTGTCACCCTCAGTAGTGTGCCATGGTGTCACCTCACAGCAATCTTGGGCTCCTGGGTCCAAGCAATCCTCCTGCCTCAGCCTCCTGAGTAGCTGAGACTACAGGCACCTGCTACAATGCCTGGCTAGTTTTTCTATTTTTAGGGATCTTGCTCTTGCTCAGGCTGGTCTTCAACTCCTGAGCTCAAGCAGTCCATCCACCTCAGCCTCCCAGAGTGCTAGGATTATAGGCATGAGCCACCATGGCCTGCCCTGCTAGTCAGCTCTTAAGTCAATCTGTAATGTACTGACAGGAAAAAGATGCTCGCTCTTATTAGTGAGAAGGGCAGGTTGGAGGGCAGAGTGAACCATGTCCTATCTGAGCTGCAGGATATGATCTGTTAGAATGGGCATCCTTGGAGGCTGGGGTGGTGGGGAGAAGACAGCCACTTTCCCCTTTGTTTGCTTCTGTTAGTAAAACATTTCTAAAGGAGCATTGTCAATTGCCCTTGAGGTTCTTGGAGCTAAGGAAGATGAATGAGTGGGCAGATGAACTCCAATACTAGCCTCTTTGAGAAGCCTGCAGTTTCTACCTTCATCAGATCCCTTGATTCCTTTTTCCCCCTAATTATTATTCTTTCTTTAAGGAGAAAATAATTTTCTGCCTTCCCACAAATCTGCCATCCTTTTTCCTTTTACACCTCCCCAAAATGCTTGTGCACAGGCCTGTGAGCACTCACACACATGGTGCACAGACCCTGGGATGGAGCTGATCATATATATGTTCAATCATTGCTCCCCCTTTGAAGGTGTTTGTCTACCAATCCTCTCCTTTTTTGCTTGTTTGGCTTGTCCGAGTTGTTTATTTGCAGCGACAAGTATTCAGTTAGAGACAAATGGTGAACTATGATAACAAATAATTGAAGGTTTTTGAACTCTGGGTGACAATGCTTTTACCTCCTCTGATGATCAGGATGTCATTCTACACTGTTGGGCTTTCCTTGGCCCTTTCTAGGAAAGTTAACTTTTCCTAAGTCCACATCTGGGCTGGAACACAAGCAAATGTGTCCTTGGTGGGGACGGGAATCCCAGGCGCTGACAGTACTGGCTCAGTTTCATAATCCCTCTCCCGCCTCCTGGTGGATTTGCCAACTGCTTATTACTATACAGAAAACCAAATCCAGATTTCTCAGCTGGACCTGATTTGGCCTCTCTGACTTGATTTCCAGCGATTTCTCGCTTTTGGGTTCCCTCTGCCCAATCCTATTCTCTCCAGTTCTGGACAAAACCAGCCCTTTCTGGCTGGTTCATGTTGAACCTAGGCAATCACCTTCCCCTCTCATGCTCTGGGAAAACTGTCCCCTCCTCCCATCAGTCTCCTACCTCATTTCATGGATCACCATCCAGAATTATCCAAAATCATCTTATTTATTTATTCGCTTGTCAACCATCTGTTTACTCCACCTGAGTGTAAGCTCCAGGAGAGCAGGGAGCTTGTCCATCTTGGTCGCTGATGATCCCACAGTGCCTGCAACAGCACCAGGCACATAATGGTTATTCAGTGATTTCTTGTTAAGTGAATGCTCAGCTCCCAAGGGCTGTTCAAGAAGCCCCTGTCTGAATCCCCAGGGAAAGGCAGGGCTGAATGTGAGCTGCTGTGATTGCAGACGGAGTCCTTCAAGCTGAGTGAACCCTACAGTCAGTGCACGGAGGACGGGAGTGACGTGCCAGTCAAGAACATCTACAATGCTGCCTACTCCCTCCAGGTACGGGAGGCAGGGGTGTCCAGCCCCGGGTTATGGCTCAGACCCAGTAGGCAAGGTTCTGTCTAGGCTGGGGTGTGGTTGGGACCAGGAACTCTGAGGATCCCTGGGGTTCCTCCAACGACCTCAAGAACAAATGATGCTGGCTGGATCCAGTCCTTTGAATCCGTCTGTAACCAGAGCTTAATTGATTCACTGAGGTTTGCGTAGAACATAATGTACAGCCGGGACAGGCTCACTTCCTAAATGGGTCTTGGCAAGTTGTGGACAGGAAAGAAGCAGCCAGGGAGAGAAATGACTGAGAAGTGAAGAGCGTGGCTTCCAGGTCCTCCTGTGCCCCTCCTCCCTGGTGGCCTTGGGCAAGTTGTGTCCCTTCCACAACCATAGGCGGTGACTGGATTTGATCAGGGGCTGCTCACTGGCAGCTCCCAGCCCCCTTCAGGCAACTCACCTCTTTTTCCTAGCCTGGATGGTGTTAAAAATTCAGGGAATTTCACAAGAAAATCCAGATTTCTAGCTTCTCTTGAAAAATGGGATGATGTGGCAACACTGAGCCCATATTCCTGCAGCCTGCAAAGTGAGTGGAGCCACCTCACTAATCCTCTGGCCCTACAGTTCTCAGCACCCCCCAGTGTGTAACTTACATCACTGGCTCCCATAGTCATTTGAGTTTTCAACCCTGGCATTCTGAGAATCTGCAGTTCACTTCCTACTAGGGAACCCAGAAAGAATCAATGAAAACCATCCACTTAGGTGGCGCCCATAGCTTAGGGGCTAGGGTGCTGCCATATACACTGAGGCTGGTGGGTTTGAAACTGGCCCGGACCTGCTAAACAACAATGACAACTGCAACAAAAAATACTAGGCATTGTGGTGGGTGCCTGTAGTCTCAGCTACTTGAGAGGCTCAGGCAAGAGAATCGCTTAAACCCAAGAGTTTGAGGTTGCTGTGAGCTGTGACGCCACGGCACTCTACCCAAGGCGACATAGTGAGACTCTGTCTCAAAAAAAAAAGAAAGAAAGAAAGAAAATTATTCCCGCAGAACAAAAGGACCAGGCACCCTCAGCACTGAGTCCTCCAGCTGATGAGAGCAATGCAGAAAAGTGGTGGTAGCACCTGCTAAAAATTGAGTAGTAGTCAGAGATTGTCTGCTTCTAAGAAACAGAAACGCTGGCCGGGCACGGTGGCTCATGCCTGTAATCCTAGTACTCTGGGAGGCTGAGGCAGGTGGATTGCTTGAGCTCACAGGTTCAAGACCAGCCCAACCAAGAGCAAGATCCCGTCTCTAAAAGTAGTTGGGCGTTGTGGTGGGCACCTGTAGTCCCAGCTACTCAGAAGGCTGAGGCAAGAGGATCACTTCAGCCTAAGAGTTTGAGGTTGCTGTGAGCTATGACTCCATGGCGCTCTACTGAGGACAGCAAAGTGAGACTCTGTGTCTAAATAAATAAATAAACAGAAACACAATAGAATGGACTTTAAGACAAAATAAAATACAGGAGAGCTCATTGGAAAGCTACTCCTGGATAATATGTAGTGAGAGGCTACCATGTACAAAGGATTCATTTCATGCTCACAACAATCTCATGAAGTGAGTACTATACTTATTCAAAGACAAAGAAAGCCAAACATCTGAGAGGTTAAGTAACTTGCCTGAGGTCACACAAAGCTGGCATGTGGGCTGAATAGCCTGCCTTCAGAGGCCCTACCATTAGCTATTTTTTAACCCCCAGCAAAGCAAAATAAGGCAAAATCCATTAGCTTTTTGCTATAAGCATTAAGGATGTTGTGGTAGCTTATGATCCCCTGAGAGCCACTGTGAAGGACTTGGCCCTGAGAATTGGACTGTGTTTTTTTCTTTCTGTGTCAATATCCACATGATAGAAATGACCACCCTAGGCCTAGCTCAACCCTGTCTCTGTGTGTCAATCAATCCAAATTCTCAGCTCGGGCCCTTTGGAATCAGGACCATCCCTGGCCCAATCAGCATATAGGGCATATCCACACATCTGCTAAGGCTGTGGGAACCTGGGCCTCTGGGATAAGGGATGTGTGGGGAGCCCTCCTGGCATCCATGTGCAAGGAGCTTAAGAGAATCTGGGGTTTTCCTCTTTCAGATCTGCCTTCACTCATGCTTCCAGACAAAAATGGTGGAGAAATGTGGGTGTGCACAGTATAGCCAGCCTCTACCTCCAGCAGCCAACTACTGCAATTACCAGCAGCACCCCAATTGGAGTGAGTAACACCCCTCCCCCCAGCCTTTGTATGCCCCAGGAACAGGACCCTCCAGGGCAGTATGTAAGGACCCTCCAGGGCCCCTGCCAGTATTGCCTTTTGCCTGAAGAAGGTATTGATAGAGAGATGTTTACTAGGGTTCTAGTTCTGTTGTCAAGCCTGGCCTGGATTGTACTTCCCCGTTAAAGACCAAATGCTACCCCTCAGTCTGTGCTAACAGATGAGCACGTCAGTCAGCTCCAGGAGGCAGAAATTATTGCAGGATAGTTACCTTTCACAGAATAGGTAAACAAGGCTCAGAAAGGTTAAGCAACTTTCCCAAGGTCACACAGACAGGGAATAACAGAGCTAGACCCAGCTGAACCCAAACCGAGGGCTACCTAACATTCAACTCATATCCCTAACCACCACCCTATTCTGTTTCCCAGTGTCACACAGTAGCATGCATTTCCAGAGAACCAGTGTTTGTAGAAAGGGGGAGGAGAAATAATTAAAATGAGACTATAGGACCACTGGTGACCTGAGGATGACTAGGGAGGGTCCTGTGGCCCCCACACTTACGCCACCTTCTTCGGTCCCTCAGTGTATTGCTACTACCAGCTGCACCAGGCCTTTGTTCGGGAAGAGCTGGGCTGCCAGTCAGTATGCCGGGAGGCCTGCAGGTGAGGGACCAGGGGGGATGGGACAGGTGAGGGTACCTGGAGGGATGGGATGAGCAGGGCTGGCCTGAGCCCAGCAGCTCACACTCACTTTGTCCCCTCCTCCCCTTAGCTTTAAGGAGTGGACGCTGACCACCAGCCTGGCACAGTGGCCATCTGTGGTTTCAGAGGTAGGTTCTTCTGCTCACTGTTCCCCCTCAAGCCCAAGCCTGGAGCCTCATTGATGTCTGTGCTGTGACCTCTGGCCTGGGGCATGGTCTAGGGGGAAGGGAGCTGTCTTGCTGAAGCTGGAGGACAGCGGTGGGGTGGGGTGTGGATGGCCCTGGACTCTCCAGGCATCCTCAGGGCTCTCTCCATTACAGAAGTGGTTGCTGCCTGTTCTCACTTGGGACCAAAGCCGGCAAGTAAACAAAAAACTCAACAAGTAAGTTTCCTCTGCCCGTCCTACCCAGGGCCCAGCCTCCCACCTGCGCTCTCATAGCCAAACCCTCTCCTGGTCATTCATTCATTCATTCATTTGGAACTGGGAGAGGGCGGACTCACATTTGTGACACAAGGCTTATGAACTCAACATTCCTCTGGGTCATCACCATTCCTACAATGCCCATAGCTGGGCCTGTCCCTGGTGGGAACCCATTTGGCCTTCAACATTTATAAAGCATCCACACCAAGCACTTTGTGGAGTCGGGGGGGACCAAGATAACCAAGCGGACATAGTCTCTGCCCCCATGGTGCTCACAATCTAGTGATAAAGACAAACTTTGACCAGGCTGTTGCAAACCATTAAACCAACTATTGCAAACCAGTGACCTCTAGGCCAAATCTAGCCCCATAAAAGTAACCCATTATCTTCAACTTTTTCTGAAAGATCAAAAGTTCTGGCAAGAGTAACCCTCCATTCTTGCATAGGACTGAACAGCTGAGGAAGAGCTGCTCCTTTGGAATAAACTCTAGTCTGGTTCACCATAGTCCTATCAAGAGGCAGTTTAGTGCAATAGTTAAGATGCAGACTCTGAAGCCAGATCTATCTGGGTTTGGATACTGGCTTGAGCAATTATTAACTCTGTTGTCTTAGGATGGTTACTTAACCAGTCTGTGTCTCAGTTTCCACATCTGTAAAACAAAGATGAAAACACACTGACCCACTTCATAGGATTGCTGTGAAAATTAAATGAGTTAATTCACATGACGTTCTTACAACAGTGCTTAGCAACACAGGAAATATCCAACAAATCAGTGTTTTTCAACCTTTTTTATCTCACAGCACACTTGAACCTATAGTTAAATTTCCATGTCACACTTAAATTATATTGATCCCAAAAAAAAGTAAGAAAAGGAATATATTTGCTGTGGTTAAATGTCTTTTGAAAATAATTTAATGAATGATCTTTAAAATTTTTCACAGCACAGCAGTTGAAAATCACTGTAATAAATGCTAGCTGGCATTCTGGCTGTCATCATATTACCTTATACCAGCCCACCTGGCTCCTGTACATGACCTCCATCCACTGCATGTATTTGCAATTGCAATCAAATAATTACAAATACTAACGTTAATGAAGAATGGGGTTCAGAGGGAGTACATCTGGGCGGACTGACTTAGTTTAGAGTTAGGGAACAGTTTTTGAGAGAATAAATAGCCTAAGAAATAGGCCCAGGCTAGAGATCTTCTCTGGGGTAGACACAGAGCCCTATGAGGGAGTTTCTAACACCCCCGGGGAGCTCAGTGGGCTTAGCAGGAGGAGACAGCCACGCCAAAGAGCTAGTCATCTACCAGGATACTAGGCTCTCGACTCACATGTTGGAATTTCTGCAGGACAGACTTGGCCAAACTGTTGATATTCTACAAAGACCTGAACCAGAGATCCATCATAGAGAACCCAGCCAACAGCGTGAGTGGCTTTCTTCTGGGAACTGTCTTGGGTCTACAAATGTCCTCATCTGCCTGGCCTCAGGAGCAGGTGCTCCAGGCCAGCCAGGCCTGTGCTGAGAGTGCACAGTAAGAGAGGACAAGACGCCTCTCTTCCTCCAGGCCTGTGTGGGGCCTGGGCTAGCCCGTGGCTCCCTTGGGAATGAGAGTCCTGTATGAGGTCAACTGGGGTGAAGGGGCTTCTTCACAATGTGGCTTGGCCTCTTTTGCAGATCGAGATGCTTCTGTCCAACTTCGGCGGCCAGCTGGGCCTGTGGATGAGCTGCTCTGTCGTCTGCGTCATTGAGATAATTGAAGTCTTCTTCATTGACTTCTTCTCCATCATTGCCCGTCACTGGTGGCAGAAAGCCAAGGAATGCTGGGCCCGGAGGCAGGGACCCCACTGCCCCGAGGCTCCCCCCAGCCCTCGGGGCCAGGACAATCCAGCGCTCAGTGTAGATGATGACCTGCCTACCTTCACCTCCGCTCTGCGCCTGCCGCCAGCCCCAGGGACCCAAGTGCCTGGCACACCACCCCCCAGATATAATACTTTGCGCCTGGAGAGGGCCTTCTCCACCCAGCTCTCAGATACCCAGGTGCCAGATGAACCTTGAGGTGAGGCTGGGAAGAGAGATCTCATCAGGACCATCAGACATGGTCTGAGAACTTAGACCTGGTGTCCCAGACACAGAGGGGACTCTCTGCCCCCACTCTGGGCTTTCCAGAGATGCTGACTAAAAGCCTGCTTTGAACAAGATGGGGCCCAAGCATGTGCAGGGTACCTGCCGGACCCTGCCCAGCAGCACTCACAACCACCAGGCCCAAACTTTCAGCACATGGATAGAGATACCGGGGCCCAAGGAAATGGTGCCAGCCCAGGTGAAGACCAGAGGGAGGCCTGATGGAGATCTTTGCCAGGTCTTGAAAGGGAAGGACTCCTCCAAAGCCCCAAGCCCAGGGTTTTACCTACACCTTTAGCCTGGACTTGGGCCCAAAGATGTGACCTTGGATGTCAAGGCAGGAAAGTTACTGCCTGATGCCAAAGATAGGAGGAAGTGCCAGACCTGGAGCTGGAGCTGTTTGTGAATAAACTGTTCTTAGTCACTGACACTGAGGCACAGTCTCTGCTGTGCCCTCAGGCAGGGAGATGGTCCAGAGCCCTGGAGGAGTGTGAGGCATGCACTGGAGGAGGTCTAGGCTGTGTTGGGGTGTCCTCAGTCTGGAGCAACAGTGGGGCCATGCTCTGGGCAACGAAGGCAGGGCCATGCCCCCTCACCCAAGGAGAGAAGGGTCAGTTAAGGGGCATTGCTGGACACTTGTGACCAGTGGCAGTCCAAGGAATAAAGGATTGTGTCCCAATAACCCACCTCATTTGCTTTTCCTACTGACCAACCTCAGCACCATCCAAGACAAAGTCCCCCCCACCAACCCCACACACCAAGGCCTGCCCCTCACCAAAAAGCCGACCAACACAGACAGCCCACTTCACACTGTATTCGCACCTTTCTGCCTGAGGGTAGTTAACAGCTGGTAAATGTGTAGTAGGCGTTTAAAGCCAGCACAAGAACAGTGTGTGGGGTACTTTCTAAGACCTTATATAGATTAGCAAAGGGGACCACAAACTATGGCTCCCATGTGAGCTAGGAATTTTTATTTGCACTTTATTTTTTATTATTTATTTATTTTGGTGATAGTATCTCACTCTGTTGCCCCAGGCTAGAGTGCTGGGGCAAAGCAACTTCAAACTCCTGGGCTCAAGTGATCCTCCTGCCTCATCCTCCTGAGTAGCTGGGACTACAGGTGCTCGCCATGATGCCCAGCTAATTTTTCTATGTTTAGTAGAGAGGGGGTCTTGCTCTTACTCAGGCTGCTTTCAAACTCCTGGGCTCACGCAATCCTCTTGCCTCAGCCTTCCTAGTAGCTGGGACTACAAGCAATCCCCCAAGAACAGCGAATTTTTCTGTTTTTAGTAAGACAGGAGCCTCACTTTGCTCTGGCTGGTCTAAAATACCTGACCTCACTGATCCTTCTGCTTTGGCCTCCTAGGATTACAGGTGTGAGCCACTGTACCCAGCCTATTTTCACTTTTAAATAGCAAAAGAAGAATATTTTGTAATTTATAAAAATGATATAAAATTCAAATTTCAGTGTCTAAATAAAGTATTATCTAACACAGCCACACCCATTCATTTACATATTGTGTATGGCTGCCTGTGCACCACGACAGCAAAGCTGAGTCATTAAACACAGACCCACAGTCATTAAACACAGAACACCCCAAAATATTTCCACCCTGGCCTTTTACAGAAAAGATTGGCTGACTCCTGGATTAGTAAATGAAATCGGTAAGATCACCTCATTTTGTAGATGAAAAAACTGAAGCACAGAAAGATTTTACCCGCCCAAGGTGACACAGCTAGGAAGCTGCAGAGCTTGGATTTGAACCCAGGCAGTCTGACTCCAGAACCTGTACATTTTCTCACTTCATCATTTTGCTTCTAATTCGGGTCTGTACTTTTTAAAAGTGAGGTTGATGTCATTTCAGGCTAAGCCCTGCATGGGGATGGCTGCTAGTAGATGCGAAAGTCTTGGTGAAAGAGAAGGAATTTAGGGACACTGCCTGGTCCAACCTGACTCCAGGCCTGTGACTGGAATAGCCATCTCTGCCCTCTATGCTGTCTTCGCTAGCCCTCCTGGGCCAAGGCACTGCCAGGAAGCACCACAGCTGGCAAGAAGGAGGTCATGGTGACCCAGGCTGGATGGAGCTCCCCTGGGGAGTGGCTCAGAAGCCAGAGCTGATGCAGGCAAGCATTAGGTGACAGAGGACACGGGCCTGGCTTCTGTCCATGCTGGGCTTGGGTGGCTGTAGCCGGTGCTGACAGGGAACTTGCCATCGATGCCTACATGGGCACTGCCCAGAGAGTAGCCTCTTCCTCCTCCTCCCCCACGGTAGAGCAGGGTGAGGAGAGCTGTGTCCTCAGATTCATGGAATTGAGCAGTCCTGGCATGATGTCGCAGGCAAGAACACTTCTAGTGAGGCTTGTCAGAGGTGAGGCCACAAGTGTCTGGAGCCAACAGCGGCTCGATTGTCCCCAGCAAGCAGCACACCCTGAAGTCTGGCCATCTCCACTCCCGCCTGGCTCCTCCAACCTCCGCACGGCCTCTCTCTCTCTCCACTCACCTTCCTAGGCCAGGTGCACATGTCACCACCTCTGTGAAACTTTCCCTGACTCAAGGAGTTGGAACTTCTACCATTATAGAATTTCCTCCCCCAATATCATTTTTGTATCCATGTGTCTGTCCTTCTCATTAGACTGTGAGCTCTGTGAAGGCCGGAATTATGTCTTATCTCTTTGTCCCCAGATTGGGACAGGACTGAGTACAATATTGTCATATAGGAAAACTATGTGGAGCTAATAAAACAAAACCAGTAATGGCTAACATTTATCAAGCACTCATTATGGTATTTGGCAGGGATTCTGCTGAGCACCTTCACTTGCATCAGCCCCTGTAAGGCTCACAGCTCAGGCTCTGTTGCAAATAAGGCACCCGAGGCATAGAGAGTTTGCCTTATGGCCATGCTACTAGGAACTGGTGGACCCAAGCCAGTGGCCAGAGCCTGTGGACTTGACCACTGTGCAAACTGCCTTTCCAGTGGAAACTTCTCAGAGACTGTTCGTGTGCCTCTAAGGAAGTTTTCTCCAGTCCTCTCTGGCTTCAGATCCAGCCTGCTCAGCTGAATAGCCTTCTTTTCCAGGACAAAGGTGAGGGCAGGGTAGAACAACTTCATTCTGAGACTCTTCTGTTAGCAGTCGGGAGTTACGACTCCAAGGGACAATGACTCCATTTGCAGGTCATAGAAATGCTTGTTCTTAATGTGCCCCTGATCTTCTCAAATTGAGCTACCATCCTCTCTTCAGACTTCCCCTCCTGAGCCACTGAGTCCCAGACCCAAGGGTCCTTCCACCCACAGACCATCTCCCTGGTGAGTCAGAGGCACCTCACACTCAGCACATCTCTGGCTCCCAAGGGGAGACATTAAATAGACTCCAACCTCTCCGATGGCCAAACCTCAAAAACATCATGCTATAGGGAGGAAACTAGCAAACACAAAAGATATTACATTGTACCATTCCACTTACATGAATACTCCAAATGCTAAATTCATAGAGACAAAGCAGACTAATAGGGGCCGGTATACTTATTATGTAATGGGTACACAGTCTCTTTTGGGGTTAATGAAAATGTTTTGAAACTATATAGAAGTAGTGGTTGCACAGTACCATTCTGTGAATGTACTGAATGTCATTTACCTGTATACTTGAAAATGGTAAACTGTGACTTTTACCCCAATCAAAAAATTCAAAAAAATAAATTTATTTAAATAAAGGAGTGGGGACTAGGCACAGTGGCTCATGCCTGTAATCCTAGTGCTCTGGGAGGGCAAGGTAGGTGGATTGCCTGAGCAAGTGCAAGACCCCGTCTCTAAAAAATAGCCAGCGTTGTGGCGGGTGCCTGTAGTCTCAGCTACTCGGAAGGCTGAGACAAGAGAATCACTTGAGCCCAAGAGTTTGAGGTTGCTGCAAGCTATGATGCCAGAGCACTCTAACGAGGGTGACAAAATGAGACTCTGTCTCAATAAATAAATAGACTAAAGAAAAATAATAAATGGAACTGTTAAAAATCAGCAAGAGGAGGGTGGTGCCTGTGGCTCAAGGAGTAGGGCGCTGGTCCCATATGCCGGAGGTGGCGGGTTCAAACCCAGCCCCGGCCAAAAAATGAATAAATAAATCTGAACCATAAAAAAAAAAAAAAATCAGCAAGAGGCACTAATCTTAGAATTCAAGAAAATGGGCTCAGCACCGGTAGATCAGTGGTTAGGATGCCAGTCACATACCCCGAGGCAGGCGGGTTCGAACATAGCCAGGGCCTGCTAAACAACAAAGACAACTGCAACAAAAAAATAGCCAGGCATTGTGGTGGGCACTTGTAGTCCCAGCTACCTGGGAGGCTGAGGCAAGAGAATCACTTAAGCCCAAGAATTTGAGGTTGCTGTGAGCTGTGAGGCCATGGCACTCTACCAAGGGCAACATAGTGAAACTCTATCTCAAAAAAAAAAAAAAAGAATTCAGGAGAATGGAAATTTCTGGGCTGAGAGTGGGACCAGTGGGAGAGCAGAGGTGACCAGAGGCACATTGGGCCTGTTTGCTTTTCTATTTCTTAAAACCACATATATGTCTTTTATGCATTCTTCTGTAAGTACATAGTGCATGATTTTCACAATTTAAAAAATCTCAGAAAAGAATGAAAAGGATGAGTGGTTAGCAACATAGGAGTTGGATGGATGTTCATATCATCCCCAAAGCAACCTGGCATTCAAACAAATGCCCCCAACGTGCAAATCTCTCTCTGGCTCTGTCCCCTCCTCCTCTACTGAGGCAGCTCAAGAACCAGGCATCCCCCAGGGTGAGTCCCCCAGGGTATGTTGCCTCCAGGCCCAGCTTTCACCCTCTGCCACCTCACAGCAAACTGAAGTACTATTCTAGCTCCTTTTTTCCTGAGGCAGGACCAGCCCAGGGTAGAGAAGCAGCCTAGATTAGTATGATTCCTGGAACACGTGCTCTAATTGCAGGCTGCAGACTAAAGGAGCCTCATTGTGCCCAGCTGGAAGCTGGAAGGAGCAGGAGGAGGAGTGGAAACAGAACTGATTGTTAAAACAGCTCCTTCACCCTCCTCCACAAACATTCCTGGAGGAATCTTCCCAGCCTCAGCTGCTTATATATCTCTGGCCAGACTGACAAGTGTTTGTTTGACAAATCCTGTTGTCCAGCAGCTCTGTTTGTTAACTGATTGCGTATACCTGGGAATGGGACAGTTGTCTTTTGTTCTTTTTAAGTAACATTATTAAAAATACATTATTGTTTGTATTTATACAAAAGTGATAAATATTTCATTAGGAATTTTGTCTGCAAGTGACAAAAACCTAAATCACATTAGATTGAAAAAAAATCCATTTATGTCTACATAACCAAAAAGTGCATGGATCTCTGGCTTCAGGCATAGCTGGATCCAAGAACCGAAAAGATAAGATCAGAACTCTCAGTTCTCTCTCTCAGCTATGTTTTCCTTTGTGTTAGCTCCATTCTCAAATACACTTGCCCTACGGTATCAAGATGAATGCTACACTCGCTAGGCACATGTTCTGTCTCTCAGAACCCCCCATGAGAAATAGATTTCCTCTCTTGTAACTATTCCAAAAAACAAAATTATCAGATGGGTTTGCGTGGGATGTACCTGGGCCATGGATCCTATGATTGTCTAGGCCTGGACTGTGTGTTTGTTCTGAATCAAGGGAGCAACCCTCCCCTCAAAAGTCACATTGAAAGAGTAGGGTAAGGAATGATTGCACAGCAGTCACCAGAGTTTAGCACAAATAATAGCCACTTCACATTGTAGAAAATTAGAAACTTTTAGAAAAACACCAAGTAGAAAATAAAGACCAGCCATTAGTCCAACACGACAATCTTTCATGATTTATCATCTGGATTATCTTTTCCTACAAGAGAGAACTCAATCCAGCTCAGAGGATTTCCCAACTCAGCCACATCAAAGTGATTCAAGTATGAACATGAGACAGAAGAAAAGCAAAAAGAACTTTGATGAGATAGTGAGGCTCGCTCTTTGCAGCCAGTCCCCAGATCCTTGCCAACCTGAGAGCACATCTCTGCCTCTAGCCACTTATCCATCTGTCATCAACTTGTTCATCCACCCATCCACCCTACCACCCACTGATCTGACACTTATTTTAGGCTTTGTAGTCAGACTACCTGGTTCAAATCCAAGTCCAAACAGTTATTAGCTGTGTGACTCTGGGCTCGTTATTTAACCAATCTGTGTCTCAGTTTCTCACCTTTTAAAGAGGAAAGTAATAACAGTTTCTACTACCTAACATTATTTTGAGGACAAAACGAGATAAGGTAGTTAAGAAGTTGCTGGCTGCGGGCACAACTTGTGAAAGATCCTCAGTAGAGTTTTCCAATGTTGGGCTTTTGTTGTTGTTTTTGTAACACTGGATATTGACCATTCCTCAGACATTAGTAAGGCCATCTACAGGTGGCTGAATGGGCTAGGCTGGGTGCCCTAAAGGCAGATTCTGGATACAAAGAACTGTTAGAACCACAAGGAAATGTTCTTTTGGACTTCCTGATTTAAAAAAGCTGCTATGTCTTGAATTTTATTTATTTATTAATTTTTTTTGGAGACAGGGTCTCACTCTGTCACCCAGGCTATAGTGCCATGGCACAATTATAGTGCACTGCAACCTTGAACTCTTGGGCTCAAGCGACTGCCCCAGCCTCAGTTTGCTAAGAAGCTAGGACTTATAGGCTTGTGCTACCATGCTGACTAATTTATTTTATTTTTTGTAGAGATGGGGTCTCACTATGCTGCCTAGATTGGTCATGAATATATCTTGACTTTTAAATAAATTAAATAATACAGACAGCTCAGGCTTTAAAAACCCTGAAGATCCTCAAGAGAGTTGTCTAGGAGCTACTGTGACCAATTTAAACTTCCTGGCTTAAAGCAGGGCCCCTGAGAAACTGCCAAGCTGGCCGTCTAGGGATCCTCCATGATCATGCAGATCTGGGGAAAGGGGCAAGCAAACTATCCTTGATAGAAAGTTTGTGGAGACCAGTGGATTTATAGGACACCTTGGGAACCAAGGGGCTGTCCTCATCACGTCCTCCCCTGGGGCAGAGAAGTTGGGAAAAAGGAAGATTTAGAAGGTCACTAGTTGGTTCTCCAGGTGGAAAATTGGATGTGGCTTTCTGGGCCATACCTTGAAATCTTAGAATAATGTTCTTGGCTAGCATGAATGATGGATGCAGCTCATGAAATAAGGAGAGACTATGGTGGCTTAGAGCCAAAGGCTTCACACTGAGTGTGAAAGGAGGGAAGAGTAAAAGGACAGGATCTAGCTTGGCCTGGGGCCTTAGTTGAGCGTCAGCCTTTGGCTGGAGGAGGGTTCAACGCAGATCAGGGCCAGGCCCAGGTGTCCTGACTATCCTGCCTCCAGATCAGGCTTTGGGTAGGGGCTGCAGGCTGCTCCCTTGCCCACAAGTGTCTTTTAAGGTGACTCTGACCTTCTCTGGACTCTCTCTGCCACTTCCGTTGCAGTTTCTCTTCCTCATTTGAAGCCCTGGCACCGACGCACCACCACCCTCTTTGACCCTTGCCTACATCAGCCACTGTCATCAGGGTCCTGTTCACATCCCCGGAAGACTTTGGCCCCTGCGGCCCTGTTCTGTCCTTGTACTGGTGCTTTTTCAGTTGTGGCAGCCACCCCAGCTCATACTGGCTTTGGTGAAGACGGGAGAGAAGACACTGTGACTCACTTACACGAAACATGTACGGACCCAGTGTTCAGCCAGTCATCGTGCAATCAGTCATCAGGGCTTTATCCACCCCTGCCTAGTCCCTAATCATCTTTCCACAAGACGGGAAGACAGCCTTTGACATCCACCCACCCCTACCTAGTCTATGTTGCTTTTCTAGCTTATTTATGTCAAGAAAACAAAATCCTCCTTCCTCCGGCATGCAGGTATCTTCATTCTGATTGGTCCTGTTCAGGTCACATGCTCAGCTCTGAGCCAATCACAGCATTCAGAGGGTGGAGCTCTAATTTGCCACCTCCAAGTCAGGTGCCCATCATTGATCCATTTAAGGCCCATCCAAGTCACGTGGATTCCAGCAGGGAATAGTAGCTGCGGGAAAAAGAGTAGGTGCTCGTTTTAAGAAATTTGTACTTGGGCGGAGCCTGTGGCTCAGTCGGTAGGGTGCCGGCCCCATATACCGAGGGTGGCGGGTTCAAACCCGGCCCCAGCCTAACTGCAACCAAACAATAGCCGGGCGTTGTGGCGGGCACCTGTAGTCCCAGCTACTTGGGAGGCTGAGGCAAGAGAATCACTTGAGCCCAGGAGTTGGAGGTTGCTGTGAGCTGTGTGAGGCCACGGCACTCTACCAAGAGCCATAAAGTGAGACCCTGTCTCTACAAAAAAAAAAAAAAAATTTGTACTTGAACTTAGAATGACCCACTCATTAATAAACCTCACAATTCTTTGAGTTCCTCAACCCCAATCATTTTCTCTTCATTCCTCTGCAGCCACCCGCTCCCAAGGTTGCACCTTTGACGTGAAATTATCTTTTATCCCTCCACCTTTCCTACCCTGCTACTCCCTCCACTTTGCTTCTTGACCCATATGGGCTCTCCAGAGCCTCTCAGTCTTCCCTGAAAGTCAGCTTTCCTCCTTACCTTCTTTCCATCCTAGACCTCATGTTCAAACATTTCAACTACCCTCTCAACCCTTGGTTAATCCAAATGGGATTTTCTCCTTTCCTCACCAGTCACTCTGAAGACAATAATGTGATTAGGCCAATTTACCAGTTTCACATTTATGTTTTCTTTCTTTTTTTGGAGACAGAATCTCACTCTGTTGTTCCAGGCTAGAGAGCTATGGCATCATAGTTCACAGCAACCTCAAACTCTTGGGCTCAAGAGATACTCTTGCCTCAGCCTCCCAAGTAGCTGAGACTACAGGGGCCCACCACAACACCCGACTTTTTTTTTTTTTTTTTTCCAGTAGAGACTGGGGTCTTGCTCTTGCCCAGACTGGTCTGGAACTCCTGAGTTGAGGCTATCCACCCAACTTGGCCTCCCAGAGTGTTAAGATTATAAGCATGAGCTATGGGGCTTGGCCCAGTTACACATTGATGGTAACAGCAGTTACTAAGTATAATGTTTCTCAGATTTTGAAGACCATAATGGATCACTTCTAGGGTCAGATTGAAAATATACATCCTGATTTATTCAGTCTGGAATGAGGTGTGTAGGTCTAATCAGCTCCAGGTGAGGCTGAAGCTACGGGTGCTCAGAACACACTGTGAGCCACCAGGGGTGAGCATTCCTTCACCTCACTGTTCCTCAGACATTCCTAAAGGTAAAAGCTACCTGAGTTCATGTGAAATACAAAGATATCAGACCTCACTCATGGAATTCCTGATTCAATAGATATGGGTTTGAGGCTAAGAGGCTCCTTAATTTAAACAAATTTCAAGTGATCGGCCTCCTAGGATAATTGGGAAATATTGCTGTCTTGTGTCATTGGGTTTGCATATCTCATTTTGCATTCCAGGCCTTCTCTGTCCACTGTAAGCCCCACCATTTCTCACCTCCCACTCCAACTCTTAGTGAGTGAAGTGGCCTCTACCCTTCAGAGAAGACTCAGGTGGGTTGCAGGAACAAACTCTTCTGCCCATGAACATTAGTTATATCCCCACTTGTCTTTGCTCTTTCCCTCCAAAATAGAAGGGAGAAAGGAACACCTCACCCACCCCAGCCTATCCCCTGCCCGTTCCTCAGGCCCCTTGTTCTCCTAAAAGTTCTCTTCTTGCTATCTTCAGCCTCTCCCACTCACCTGCTTCTTCTCCAACTGTGAAAATTCTTGTCCTGAAATCCTTCTCTGTCCAGATCCTGTCTTTCCCCCCATCACCAACCAATGTTTTTGTTTTTTCATCACATCTCTTATACCCTACCATGTTGTAATTTTAAAAGTGATACTTCTATGTCAATAAACTTTTTTTTGAGACAAAATCTCAATCTGTTGTCCTGAGTACAATGCAGTGGTGTGATCATAGCTTACCACAGCCTCAAAGTCCTGGACTCAAATGATCCTCTTGCTTCAGCCTCCCATGTAGCTGGGACTGTAGATGCCCGCCACAACACTCAGCTGTTTTTTTGTTTGTTTTTTTATAGAGATGGGGTCTCACTCTTGCTCAGGCTGGTGTAGAACTCCTGGCCTCAAGAAAACCTCTTACCTCAGCTTCCCAAAGGTCTAGGATTACAGGTGTGAATCACAGTGCCCAGCCTCTTTTTTAGGAAACCTGGGGGTTTTTTGTTTTTTGGGGTTTTTTTTAAGCACTATTTTTTTTATTAGTATTAGATCATAGCTGTTAATGTGATCATGGGGCACCATGCACTGGTTTTATAAACAGTTCAACACATTTTCATCACACTGGTTAACATAGCTTTCCTGGCATTTTCTTAGTTATTGTGTTAAGACAATCATATTCTGCATTCACTAAGTTTCACATGTACCCTTGTAAGATGCACTGCAGGTGTAATCCCACCAATCACCCTCCCTCTGCCCAAACTCCCCCCTCCCTCCCCTCCTTCTCCCCTTTCCCCCTATTCTTAGGTTATAACTGGGTTATAGCTTTCCTATGAAAGCCATAAATTAGTTTCATAGTAGGGCTGAGTACATTGGATACCTTTTCTTCCATTCTTGAGATACTTTACTAAGAAGAATATGTTCCAGCTCCATCCATGTAAACATGAAAGAGGTAAAGTCTCCATCTTTCTTTAAGGCTGCGTAATATTCCATGGTGTACATATACCACAATTTATTGATCCATTTGTGGATCGATGGGCACCTGGGCTTTTTCCATAACTTAGCAATTGTGAATTGGGCTGCAATGAGACTCCTCAGAAATTCAAAAAATCCTTAATGAATATTACAAGAAACTTTATTCTCAGAAATATGAAAACCTGAAGGAAATTGACCAATACTTGGAAGCACGTCACCTTCCAAGACTTAGCCAGAATCAAGTGGAAATGTTGAACAGGCCAATATCAAGTTCTGAAATAGGATCAACCATATGAAATCTCCCTAAAAAGAAAAGCCCGGGACCAGATGGCTTCACTTCAGAATTCTACCAAAACTTTAAAGAGGAACTAGTACCTATATTACCAAAAATCACATTATAACAAAGATGTTTCTCCCAGAATGTTTTGTTTTTTTTTTTTTTTTAGAGATAGAGTCTTTCTCTATTGTCTAGGCTGGACTTAAACTCCTGGGCTCAAATGATCCTTTTGCCTCCTTAGTAACTAGGACTGCAGTAGCTGGTCAGGTACTTGCTTATTTTTTAAATTTTTGTTTAAAAAACACTTTTGCTTTGAAGTCATTTTAGATGTACAGACAAATTGTAAAAATACTTTGGAGAGTTCCCATATACCCTCTGCCTGGTTTTCCCAATTTGTCAAACTAAGAAATAAATGTTGGTTCAATACTATGAACTGAACCACAGACTTCTTTATTCATGTTCACAATTTTCCTACTAATGTCCAAAAAATGTATTTTTTTTTTTTTTAAAACAGAGTCTCACTGTGTCACCCTGGATAGAGTGCCATGGCATCACAGCTCGCAGCAACCTCAGACTCTTAGGCTTAAGTGATTCTCCGGCCTCAGCCTCCCAAATAGCTGGGACCACAGGTGCCTGCCATAATGCCAAACTATCTTTTTTTGCAGTTGTCACTGTTGTTTAGCTGGCCCAGGCTGGGTTCAAACCCATCAGCCTTGGTGTGTGTGGCCAGCACTGTAATCACTGTGGTATAGGCACCAAGCCTAGATCATAATTTTTATCTTAAAAGTTTAATTTTTTTTTTGAGACAGAGTCTCACTATGTTGCTCTCAGTAGAGTGCTGTAGTGTCACAGCTCATAGCAACCTCAAACTCTTGGGCATAAGCGATTCTCTTGACTCAGTCTCCCACGTCACTGGGACTACAGGTGCCCCCCACAACAACCAGCTATTTTGTTGTTGTTGTCGTTGTCATTGTTGTTTTTTAGCAAGCCCTGGCCAGCTTGCTAAAAACTGCCAGCACCAGTGTATGTGGCCAGTGGCCTAACCACTGAGTTATGGGCGCCAAGCCTATTTTAATTTTTGATAAGTAATAGACTACCATAATTCAACATACGAAAGGTAGCAAAGAGTATTTAGCAAAAGTCCTCCCTTCATCCTCATTCCCACTCACCCAATCCTTTCTTCTCCCATACTTGTGTATAAATCAAAATGTGTTACAGGCTGAAAGCAAATTCTGGAATGAATAAACCTTTATTTTATGTAGCCAGTCCTCTAGTACTGAAAATATAGATAGTTTCCACTGGTTTCTATTATAAATAACACTGTGAATCACTTCCCCTTTGCCAGGTGTTCAGTTATTTCCTTAGGGTAAATTTCTAGAGGAGGGACAGATGTGTTGGTGCAGTAGCACACTCCAGGAATCCCAGGTACTTGGGAGACTGAGATGGGAGGATCACTTGAGGCCAGGAGTTTAAGCCCAGCCTGGGTAACACAGTTACACCCCCATCTCTAAAATACTTTAAAAAAATAAAAAATAAAATAAATTCCTTATGGAGTGGTCAGATCAGAGTTTACACTGTGAGGAGAGGGGCCTACTATTTTGAATTTCTCTCTGCAAAGATTATACACCACTTTCCTGCACCCAGGCCCTCTCAGGCTATCAGACTGTCCCAAGCAAAGAAGCCATAGTGTTTTCCTTTTAGTCTGCATTTCTTTTTGTCACCAGAGAGGTTGGGTCACGTTTATTCTGTACCTATGAACAGACAGATTTCTGAGAAGGTGATCTCAGATGGCTGCCTGTACTTCTTTACTTCATGTGGACTCTTTAGCACTTTGCAGTCTGGGATCCATTTCATCCCTGCCCCACAAAGACACTGCAGCAAAAGCTGCCACTTGAAATCCAAGCAAATTGTCCCTTCCCAGCCTCATCCTGTTTAATTTCCCTGTCACTGAATACTACAGATCAGGTCACGGACATTATAGACCAGCCCACCCTTTAAAAAAATAATAATCTATAGTTGTTAGACTAATGCTGGTTTTCTTTTTAAAAAAGAAAAAATCCAGCTTTGTTTATAGAATTCACAATTTTATGTACCCAATTCTAGTTTTGACAAACATACACAGTCATAGAACCACCACCAACCACACTCATAATGTAGAATATTCCCATCCCCACAAAGTCCCCTTGTGTCTATTTGCTCCCAGTCCCTCCCTCCCCCTCATCCCTAACAACCACTAAACTCTTTATCACTGTAATTTTTCCCTTTCTAAAATTCTCTATAAATGGAGTCACATGGCATTTGTTTTTGTTTGTTTGTTTCTGGATTCTTTCACTTAGTGTAATGTTTAGAGGATTGATCAATGTTGCTATGAGTATGAGTTGTTCATTTGTTTTTATGCCATTGTTTAGATATACCAGTTTGTTTATCCCTTACCCGGTTCTTTCTACCTTTTGACTTTATTTTGAATAAAGCTATTAAGAACATTCCAGTACAATTTTTGAGCAGAAGTTTTTATTCCTCTTGAGTAAATTACTAGGACTGAGTTTTCTGGGTCACTGTGCAGGTATATGTTGAACTTTATGAAAAATTACCGTCTTGTTTCCCAAAGTGACCATTTCATTTCACATTCCCACCAGCAGCACGTGAGAGTTGCAGCTCTTGTTAGCATCCTCACCAGCACTTGGGATTGTCAGTATTTATCATTTTAGCCATATTAGTAGGTATGAGATGATATACCCTTGTGGCTGTAATATGCATTTTCCTACTGATGATGATGGTGAGCATTTTTCCAGAGGCTTATTTGCTACTCACATGTCTTCTTTTGTTAAAATTTTTCATTTGAAGAATTAGGATAACATAGCCTCATAGTTTAAAAATTTCAGAAAGTACAGAAGGGGAAAATGCAAGTCTCCTTACTATTCCTGATAACTCCATAAGGCTGAGAAAATTGAGGAACAAGCGACTGTCCCCACGTCACATGGCTAGAAAGTGGTGGGAATGGGACTTACACCATGACAGTTGGGCTCCAAAGCCACACCCTTGTCCATTTCTACAGAAACAATAGTACACCTTGTTCTGTCCTGTGACTGACTTTTTTTAACTCAAATATCTAATTGTTCCACTTTGGTACATATTGATCTGCTTTATTTGTTCTGACAAACCCATATATGACACTAAAATGATGAGCCATAATTTATTTGGCAAGTCCACTCATCATGGATGTTTATTTCCAACCTTTTGCTATAACAAATAATACCACAGTGAATATCCTTGTACAATCTTCTCTGTATGTGTGTGTTTGCATATCTGCCCAAAAGATTCCCAGAAGGGGTATTAGTGGACCACAGGTATATGTCCTGACTATTCTGGGGAGCCTATTTTCCCATATCATCTCCAACAAAGTATTAAACGTTTCTATTCTTACCAATTTGGTAGGTTTAAAAAACGGCCCAAAGGAGTCAAAAACTTAAGTCCGCACAAAAACTTGCACACATATATTGATAAGCAGCTTTATTCATAGTTGTCAAAAATTGAAAGCTGCCAAGATGTCCTTTTGTAAGTGAATGGATAAACTGTGATACATCAAGACAAGGAAATATTATTCAGTGCTAAAAAGAAATGAGCTACTGAGCCATGTGAAGACAGGAAGGAAATTCAAATGCATGTTACTACCTGAAAGAATCCAGTCTGAAAAGGCACCATACAGACAATGGATACCATACAGTGGACATCATACAGACAAGTACATTTACAATTACAATGTAATTCTCTGTATGGTATCCACTGTATGGGATCTATTGTCTGTAGGGTGTCCACTGTGGACAATTATACATTTGTCCACAGCCATAGAATGTACAATACCAAGAACGAACCCTAAAATAAACCATGGGCTCATCAATTGTAATACACGTACCACCCTGGTGGGGGATGTTGGTAATAAGAGAGGCTAAGCCTATGGGGGCTGAGGGTATGTGGAGACTCTGTGTACTTTCTCCTCAATTTTGTTGTAAATTCTAAAACTACTCTAAAAAAATAGTCTTTTTCTTTTTTCAAAAATTGGTACCTCTTGAGTGTTTTATTGTGCATTTCTTACATTGTGAGAGAGGCCAACTATATTTTCATGTGGGTTCTTTTCTTTTCTTTTTTTTTTTTTGAGACAGAGTCTCACCTTGTCACTGTTGGTAGAATGCCATGCTGTCATAGCTCACAGCAACCTCAAACTCTTGTGCTCAAAGGATCCTCTTGCCTCAGCCTCTAAGTAGCTGGGACTACAGGCACCTACCACAACGCCTGGCTGTTTTCTTAGACATGGGGTCTTGCTCTGGCTCAGGCTGGTCTCAAACTCCTGTGCTCAAGCAATGCACCCACCTGGGCCTCTCAGCATGCTAGGATTACAGGCATGAGCCACCATGCCCAGACTGTTTTCATGTGTTTAAAATTCAATAGCATTTCTTTTCCAGTTAATGAAAATTCTCCTTAAGATGTCTGGTGTAGCACATTTAGCCCCTAGCTTTGCTCTTCTTTCCCTGATTTTTTTTTTCTTTTCCATCTTCTTTGCTGGCTTCCTATCTTCTGTTTTCCCTCCCCAAATGGCAATTCTTCATGGCTTTCACCTTCGTCCTCGTCTCACTCTCCTTCACACTTCCGGGCTATCTTGTCCTTGCCCACAGCTGACATAACCTTTTCCTTATTTACAGTTCTAATTCTGCATCTTCATATAATTTTCTGGGAGCTCTAGATCCACATTTTCAATCACCTTCTAGATATTTCTACTTCAGCACCCTTCAAACACCTTAAAAGACCCTGTGTTCAAAATTGTTCTTGGTCTTTTCCCCCTCCACATCTCTGTATCCTCCCAAAATGTCAGTTGATGGCATTATGTAGGGAAAAAAACCTTGCAAGTCAGCCCTCACTCTCCAGTCCAATTAGTCACCCAGTCCTAAATGTTTGGGCTGGCTTCAAAAGAAAGTTGGTCCAATGGATTGGACAAGGACCTTAATTTAGACATTGATGTTTGGGTATAAAATTCTCAAAGAGCCATCAATGGCTCCTTCAAACCTCCTTTGGTTTCTGTTCCTCTCTACATGGTCCCCAGAATAAATAAGTTTTCTGTAGCTAAATCTATCTTCTCGGTGACATCTGGGTACTTTGTTTTATCTGAAGATGTTTCACTGTGATCACGTTATGACAAGCTACCACTGAGATTCTTGACCTTCTCTCATGAGTGATGGCAGCTTTAAGTCTCATCTGTAGAGGTAGCATTTTTGGGAAAACCTAGCTGTTCTGTGCTACTACCCAGTCACAGAGAAGTCTGGGGAGGCACTGGACTGGGAAGGGCCTTTCCTGTGCTGTTGGCTGGCATACACCAGAAGCTCTAAGAGACAGCTGCAGATATACCTTGAAAGTGGAACAGAAATTGTGCTCCACTCATTTCTAGGTGAACTGCTAATATCAACAAGACTAAAGAATAGTGAGCATTTACATTTATTAAATTTTTACTAAATGCCAAACACTAGACTAATGTGCTCCACACGTAGTCTTGTTTAATCCTCTGAATGGCCCTACATGGTGGTTATTAGTCCTTCCCCCATTTTACAAAAAAAGGAAACCAAGACTCTAAGAACTTTTAAGTAACTTTGAGTCACTTATCCTGAATGCAAAAATCCACCAATTTAAAACACTTCTCTATGTTCCCCTATAATAGCTCATTAGTGCAAAATTCTAGCCATGGAGATATCAGCCACAGACACACTGTTTTCCTTTGGCTTAGCTGAGCTTTCTCAGCACAATACCCAAGGTTCTGCACAGTTCTGAGCTCTGGCCCTCTCCTTACCTGATGGCCCTATCAGGCAGTTCCCACTGCAGGCCCTGCTTAAGGGCCAGCTCAGGTTAGGAAAGTTGGGTTCCCTCCACTCTCCCACTTATCTTGCTCGCTGGGCCTGGGGCAAAGCCCCACCCACGGTGTTCCAACATTCTTTTCTGTTCACCTGGCTTGGTTCCCTGAAGCTGGCCATAAATCATAAATTCTTCCAATGACGGACAGGAGCCTAGCACTGTGCTTCACTTGGCTCTGCATAAATATTTTTTGAATGAAAGAACAAGCACTGCCCATGCTTTGTAGACTGCAGTCTACAGGGGAAGACAGAATTAGAAACACAGTTGATAAGCTCTAAGACAGGCAGAAGACAAGAATTTGTAAGAAAACAGCATAGGGTATCTACTTGGGGAAATTTCCCAGAATATTTCCTAGAGGATGTAGAGCTTAACCTGTGCTTGACTTGGTTAGTCAAGTGGAGGCTGAAACTAAAAGAGAGTAAGGTTTATCAGAAGAAGAAAAACTCTGCTCCACAGATAGAAAATAAGGAAGGGTGAGGTTTACAACAGTCCAGAAACATTTAGGAATTTCTACAAGATATATTGAGTTTAAACTAGATTGAAGGTAGGGACTGCAAAGCCATGATCTGTTTCAGACAAGAGAAAGACCCATTCAAAAAGGAGATAAAAGGAACCAAAATATGCTTATGATCCCTGCCAGTACCCAGGGGACAACAGTAGACCATGGATACAGTTTATGAGGAAGAGAAACTTAATTCTGTTAAAGTATATACCAAAACCTCTTTAGACCAGGAGAGGTGCTAGGCTAAACAGGGTCACTCCCAAGCACAGCCACCAGTAAGGCCAGCTGGGCTCGTTAAAGAAGGTGTCATTGCCTCAGTCAAATCTGACTGCTCTAACAAATGTGGAGATAAAAAGAAGACATTTGGCATAACAGAAAAACACCCTACCACGTCTGCTCTGTCCTGAAGCTCTCTCCCTATCTCTAGAGAATGTTGACTCTTAAATAGGGCAAAGTAAAAGTACAGTAAATAGAAACTTTTCCCTCCTCTCTTTGTCTGAGCAAAAAATATTTAAACAGACTGTTTAACCCATCTTAACAACCAGTGTCAAGCAAACAAAGACCTCCTTCTGCAAAGTGGCTCAAGGAGTAGGGTGCTGCCCCAGATACCGGAGGTGGTGAGTTCAAACCAGGTCCCAGCCGCGCAAAAAAAAAAAAAAAAAGCAAATAGAGAGTAATGTCTGGATATATACAGAGATCTAGTAGGTCATAAAGATACTGATATGAAGAATTAGAATAAATGTCCCTGGATAAATCACCTTTACTGCCAGAGGACTAAATTTAAGGGTTAAAAAAAATCGCTAATTTATAGCCTTCACAAGATTAGAAGCTATTGAATCTCTAAAACAATTCTTAATAAGAAAATACTCACCTGGCTTATTGTACCCTCAATGAATCCCCAACAATAAAAAAAAAAAAAAAAAAAAAAAAAAAGAAAATACTCCTAGAACATAAAAATATTCTGGAGATGAAAAATGTATCTGTTGAGTCTGAAAAGGCAATAGAGGTAGTTCTTCTTATTTTATTTTAATATGTTTAGTTATTTTTCTTTTGTTTTACTGCTAGACAATATGGGAGGCAATTGGGTAGTTGGCAGGTGATGGGTTGTTGCAGAAAATCAAGTCAGTGAATATGAAGAATTGATTTAAAAGTTCTTATAAAACTCAGAGGGAAAGGATAAGCAGATAGGAGAAAATATTCAAGGGATAACTGTGCATATAAGTGGTTGGTTCCCCCCGAAAATAGAACAGGAACAATAGAGATTTATTTATTTTTTTACTCTTTTAATTTTTTGTTTGTTTTTTTTTATTGTTAAATCATAGCTGTGTACATTAGTGCAATCGCCTGTACCCATTCTAAGATGCACCATAGATGTGGCCCCACCCATTACCCTGCCTCCACCAAAATCTCCCCCCTCCCTTCCCCTTCCTTGGCCCTTTCCCCATAGTCTTGTGCTATAGTTGGGTTATAGCCTTCATGTGAAAGCTATAGTTTAGCTTCATAGTAGGGCTGAGTACACTGGATACTTTTTCTTCCATTCCTGAGATACTTTGCTAAGAAGAATATGTTCCAGCTCCATCCATGTAAACATGAAAGAGGTAAAGTCTCCATCTTTCTTTAAGGCTGCATAATATTCCATGGTATACATATGCCATAATTTGCTAGTCCATTCGTGGGTCGATGGGCACTTGGGCTTCTTCCATGACTTAGCAATTATTAATTGGGCTGCAATAAACATTATGGTACAGATGTCTTTGTTATATTGTGATTTTTGGTCTTCTGGGTATAAACCTAGTAAAGGAATTATAGGATCGAATGGCAGGTTTATTTTTAGGTCTCTAAGTATTCTCCAAACATCCTTCCAGAAGGAACGTATTAGTGGGCATTCCCACCAGCAGTGCAGAAGTGTGCCCTTTCCTCCACATCCACACCAACATTTCTGGTTCGGGGATTTTGTTATGTGGGCTACTCTTACTGGGGTTAGGTGATATCTCAGAGTAGTTTTGATTTGCATTTCTATGATGATTAAGGATCATGAGCTTTTTTTCATGTGTTTGTAGATCTTGTGTCAGTCTTCTTTGGAGAAGTTTCTCTTCAAGTCCCTTGCCCACCCTGAGATGGGGTCACGTGTTCTTTTCTTATTAATACGTTTGCGTTCTCTGTGGATTCTGGTTATTAGACCTTTATCGGAGGTATAACCTGCAAATATTTTCTCCCATTCTGAGGGCTGTCTGCTTGCTTTACTTACTATGTTCTTGGCTGTGCAGAACCTTTTAGTTTGATCAGGTCCCAATAGTGTATTTTTGATACTGCTTCAATTGCCTGGGGAGTCCTACTCATAAAATATTCACCCAGGCTGATTCCTTCGAGAGTTTTCCCTGCACTTTCTTCAAGTATTTTTATAGTTTCATGTCCTAACTTTAAATCTTTTATCCAGTGAGTGTCTATCTTAGTTAATGGTGAAAGGTGTGGGTCCAGTTTCAATCTTCTACAGATTGCCAGCCAGTTTACCCAGCACCATTTGTTAAATAGCGAATCTTTTCCCCCACTGAATGTTTTTAATTGGCTTGTCAAAGATCAAATAATGGTAAGTAGCTGGATCCATCTCTTGGTTCTCTATTCTGTTCCAGACATCTACTTCTCTGCTTTTGTGCCAGTACCATGCTGTTTTGATCACTATTGATTTATAGTACAGTCTCAGGTCTGGTAGAGTGATTCCTCCTGCTTTGTTTTTATTGCTCAGTAATGTTTTGGCTATTCGAGGTTTTTTTCTGATTCCATATAAAACAAAGTATTGTTTTTTCAAGATCTTTAAAGTATGACTGGAACTTTAATAGGAATTGCATTAAAATTATATATTGCTTTGGGCAGTATGGACATTTTAACAATGTTGATTCTTCCCAGCCATGAGCATGGTATGTTTTTCCATCTGTTAACATCTTCGGCTATTTCTTTTCTTAGAGTTTCATAGTTCTCCTTGTAGAGATCTTTCATGTCCTTTGTTAGGTATACTCCCAAATATTTCATCTTCTTTGGCACTACTGTGAAAGGAATAGAGTCCTTGACTGTTTGTTCGGCTTGGTTATTGTTGGTATATATAAAGGCTACAGATTCATAGGTGTTGATTTTGTAGCCTGAGACATTGCTGTATTCCTTGATCACTTCTAATAGTTTTGTAGTAGAATCCCTAGTGTTTTCCAGATATACGATCATATCATCTGCGAAGAGTGAAAGTTTGATCTCTTCTGACCCTATGTGGATACCCTTGATTGCCTTTTCTTCCCTAATTGCAATGGCTAAAACTTCCATTACAATGTTAAGGGGCAATGGAGACAATGGGCAGCCTTGCCTGGTTCCTGATCTAAGTGGAAATGATTCCAATTTAACTCCATTCAATATGATATTGGCTGTGGGTTCGCTGTAGATGGCCTCTATTAGTTTAAGAAATGTCCCTTCTATACCAATTTTCTTAAGTGCTCTGATCATGAAGGATGCTGGATATTATCAAAAGCTTTTTCTGCATCAATTGAAAGAATCATATGGTCTTTATTTTTAAGTTTGTTTATGTGTTGAATTACATTTATAGATTTACTTATATTGAACCAGCCTTGAGACCCTGGGATAAAGCCAACTTGGTCATGGTGTATAATTTTTTTGATGTGTTGTTGGATTCAGTTTGTTAGGATCTTATTGAGTATTTTAGCATCTATATTCATTAGTGATATTGATCTATAATTTTCTTTTCTTGTTGGGTCTTTCCCTGGTTTGGGGATCAAGGTGATGTTTGCTTTGTAGAATGTGCTGGGTAATATTCCCTCTTTTTCTATATTTTGGAAGAGGTTTAGTAGTATAGGTACTAGTTCTTCTTTAAATGTTTGGTAGAATTCTGACGTAAAGCCATCTGGTCCCGGGCTTTTCTTTTTAGGGAGATTTTGTATAGTTGATGCTATTTCAGAACTTGATATAGGCCTGTTCAACATTTTCACTTTGTTCTGGCTAAGTCTTGGTAGATGGCAGGCTTCCAGGTATGGGTCGATTTCTTTCAGAGTTTCATATTTCTGAGTGTAGAGTTTCTTGTAGTATTCATTAAGAATTTTTTGAATTTCTGAGGGGTCTGTTGTTATTTCATCATTACCATTTCTGATTGACGAAATTAGAGATTTTACTCTTTTTTTCCAGGTTAGGTTGGCCAAAGGTTTATCTATTTTGTTGATCTTTTCAAAAAAACAGCTTTTGGATTTATTGATCTGTTGTATAATTCTTTTGTTTTCAATTTCATTTAATTCTGCTCTGATTTTGGTTATTTCTTTTCTTCTGCTGCGTTTGGGGTTGAAGTGTTCTTCTTTCTCTAGTTGCTTGAGATGTTCCATTAAGTTGTTGACTTCCTCTCTTTCCGTTTTCTTGAGGAAGGCTTGCAGTGCTATAAATTTCCCTCCTAGGACTGCCTTTGCAGTATCCCAGAGATTCTGGTAATTCGTGTCTTGATTGTTGTTTTGTTCCAAAAATATGGTGATTTCCTTCTTAATCTTGTCTATAACCCACGTATCCTTCAGCATAAGGTTGTTTGGCTTCCATGTTTTTGTATGGGTATGCAGCTTCCTGTTGTTATTGAGTTCAACTTTTATTCCATGATGGTCTGAGAAGATTCAAGGAATAATTTCTATTATTTAAAATTTGCTGAGGTTAGATTTGTGGCCTAGGATGTGGTCAATTTTGGAGTATGTTCCGTGGGCTGATGAGAAGAATGTGCATTCAGTTTTTTGGGGATGAAATGTTCTGTAGATGTCTTTTAAGTCCAGATGCTGAATGGTTGAGTTTAAATCTAAAATTTCTTTTTTTTTTTTATTAAATCATAACTGTATACATTGATATGATCATGGGGCATCATACACTCGCTTCATAGACCATTGTGATAAAAATGTGTCAAATGGTCTAAAATTTCTTTGCTTAGCATCTTCTTGGAGGATCTATCCAGGACTGCTAAAGGGGTGTTAAAATCTCCAACTACTATGGAAGTGGAGGAAATCAAGTTGCTCATGTCTGTTAGAGTTTCTCTTATAAATCGTGGTGCGTTGTGGTTGGGTGCATAAATATTAATAATTGAGATCTCATCATATTGAGTATTACCTTTAACAAATATGAAGTGTCCATCCTTATCCTTAATTATTTTGGTTGGTTTAAAGCCTATTGCGTCTGCGAACAGGATTGCAATGCCTGCTTTTTTCTGCTTTCCATTTGCCTGGAATATAGATGACCATCCCTTCACCTTGAGTCTATATCTGTCTTTTAATGTAAGATGCAATTCTTGGATGCAGCAGATATCTGGCTTGAGTTTTTGTATCCAGTCCACCAACCTATGCCTCTTTAGAGGACAATTTAAACCATTCATATTAATTGAGAGTATTGATAAGCCTTTCGAGAGACCAGTGGACTTTTTTAATCCTTTTGCGACTGTGGAAGTTGAAATTTGATCAAAAATTTTTTGGGTGGGTTTACTTTTGTGGTGGAGAATTACGCTGGTCTTTATGGAGGATAGGTCTAAGAATGTCCTGGAGAGCTGGTTTAGTTGTGGCAAATTTCTTCAACATGTGAATGTCGTTGAAGTATTTAATTTCTCCGTCATAAATGAAGCTCAGTTTAGCTGGGTACAGGATCCTGGGTTGAAAGTTATTTTGTTTTAGGAGATTAAAGTTGATGACCATCCTCTTCTAGCTTGAAAGGTTTCAGCAGAGAGATCTGCAATTATTCTGATATTCTTCCCCTTGTAGGTAATGGTTTTCTTTCGTCTGGCAGCTTTCAGAATTTTCTCCTTCATATTAACTTTAGTGAAATTGATTATGATGTGTCTGGGGGATGTCTTATTTGCGTTGAGTCATGCTGGAGTTCTAAAACTGTCTGCTATCTGAATTTCAGAATTTCTTGGCATGTCTGGAAAGTTCTCCTTCATAATCTCATGGAGAAGAGACTCTGCCTTGTGAAGCCACTTTGCACTTTCGGGGATGCCTATAAGACAAATATTAGTTTTCTTCGAATTATCCCAGAGCTCTCTGAGAGAGTGGTCTGTTTTTGCTCTCCATTTCTCTTCTTCTTTGAGGGTTTGGGAGCATTCAAAAGCTTTGTCTTCAATGTCAGAAATCCTTTCTTCTGCTTGCTCCGTTCTGTTACTGAGGGATTCTACTCTGTTTCTCAGATCTTTGAGAGATGCAACTTCTTGTCTCAATGTGTAGAAATCTTTGGTCATTTGGTCTTTGAATCCGTTGAATTCTTGAGATAACTTTTGGAATTCTAATTCGATCTTATTTGCTATCCAGATCCTGAATTCAATTTCTGACATCTCAGCTATTTGTTTGTGCATGGGGTCTTGTGCTATTTCTGCCCCATTGATCCTTGGGGGAGTTCATCTACTCTGATTATTCATATTGCCAGAGTTTTTCTGTTGATTTCGCCTCGTGATTGTTTTTCACTGTTGCCTCTGGCTGTCCTCAGAGTTTGGGAGGTGTCTCTCCAAGATTAGACCCCAGCGGGATCACTCTATTGTTGCTGGATCTTTGTAGGCAGGGACCCTGTGTAGTTCCTCTGGGGCTGCTCTAGCTAGGGAGATCTGGTTGTGGAAGCAGCTCTGGTTTGTGACACACCCAGATCCACAACAGGGCTGGGGGTGGTGCGCACGGTTCTGGAAGTGCCAGGTGCCCAGTGACTTTGGCACAGAGAGCCCAAGGCTCCAGCAGTCTCTGGCCAGGAGAAGAGTGCTGCGCAGAGGCAGGGAGGGCTCCAAAGGGCATGCAGCTACCAGAGTCCCTGTCCAGATGAACGGGCTAGTGTGGAAGCTGGGAGGACACAGGAGGCAGGATGCAGGGCTGCGTGGCTCCCGCAGTTCCTGGTCAGGGAATGTGGAGGCCCAGTGGGTGCGGGTGACCGGTCGGGGGTCGCTGCACAGCTCTTATGGAGGTCTGGGCAGTGCCAAGCCCAGGAGTTTGAGGTTGCAATGAGCTGTGGCGTCATGGCACTCTACCCAGGGCGACAGCCTAAGGCTCCAGTGTGCCAAAACTGGCTCACTCTGCCCCTAAGGATTAAAGCTGTAAGGCAGCTCAGTCTCCGCCTTTAGGCTTCTCAGTCAGTAGGTTACTTTGACCCGCCCAGTCCTTGCTCTGAGACCCTGAGGGCATTTCTTTCATAATGGCTTCCTGCGCCTAGCTCAGTGGCTCAGTCTGGGGCCCCAGACAATGCCCAAAGTTCTCCACACTCCTGCTCAAGCTCTCCCCACGGCAGTTCAACTGAGTACCAAGTCCAAGAACACCGAAACAGTTCACAGGTAAGGCCTTTCCGGTTTTCAGTCTCACTGCTGCTTGTACTTATGGTTGCTGGAGTGATTAGGTCGATCAAACACACACAACCACTTGCCAGTTTTCCACTGTTTTTGTCCTCCTCTTGGGGTCCAGAAGTCCCTTGCTGGCTCCCTGTATCCTCAAAGGGATGATTATAGGCAGATCCCTCCGGCCAGAGATGCCTGGAGTCTTGTCTCCCCAGACTCGCTGTTCCCAGTTGCAGAGAAGCTGTTACTCAGCCGCCATCTTTAATCTCTCTCGAGATTTATTTTAAAGAATTGGCTCAGATGACTATGGAGGCTGAAAAGTTTCATGATGGGCTGCTTGCAAATTGGAAATCCAGGAAAGCTAGTTTAGTGGTATAGTTCCAGTTTGAGTCTCAGGAGAACCAGTAGTGTTAAGTTCTGGTCCAAGCTTAAAGGGCATAAACCAGGAGATCCAATCATGTAAGTCCCAGACCGAGTGCAGACGAAGACCAATGTTCCAGCTCAATTCAGCAGAGAGATCAAAGTTTCCTTTCCTTGATCTTTTTATTCTATTCAGGCTCTCACTGCATTAGAGGATACCTTCCCACATTTAGGGGGTGTTTGGTGCAGGGAGGAATCTATTTCACTGAGTCCAACAATTCAAATGCCAGTCTCATTAGGAAATATCCTCACAAATCCATTCAGAAATAATTTATTTAGCAAACTATCTGGGCACCCCATGGTCCAGTCAAGGTTATATATAAAATTAATCATCACACAGCCCTCACCATTTCCACAGTATCCTGTTGGTGACACAGATGGGCCACATTCACTGTGGGAGATGACTACACAAAGACATAAATACCAGGAGGCAAGAATCACTGAGGACCATCCTGAAGGCTGATTAACACAAATCCAGACTTAGTCTTAACCCCAATCTCAAAACTATGTCTAACTCTCTAACCTCAGCCTAAGTGGGAAACGAAATGCTTGTGTTATGTGTGTGGTGAGGTGCACTGGGACGTGGTGCTGGAAAAGGAGCTTGAGACAAAATATAACGGGTAACTTCAAGTGTCAGATTGAAGTATTTGGGCTTCATTCTCCAGACAGTTGGTGTCACTGAAGGTCTTTGATCATGACAACAATATGATAATGTCAGTGTCAAATCCACACTCTATAAGGAATGTGGCGTATAACATGTCGGGGAAGATAGTGGCAACAGAAGATCAGTTAGGATGCTGCTGCAATAATCCAAGCAAGACTTTAGAGGCACTGAACTAGATCAGTGATAGTAGGAGAGGAGAGGCAGTGGTACATTCAAGAGATATTTCCAAGTGAGAGTCAAATAAAACTAAAGACAAAAGTGAGTGTTAATTCTCATTTCAAACTTCTCCCACAACCCAGACCTAACCTCAACTGTCACCTTGACCTAAACTCCAACACCAACACCATTAACTACTGTATTCATCAAAAGTGCTACAGTGACAAAAGACAGAAAACTCAAGCCATCATAAGCTAAAAAGGGAATTTGTTGTTTTATGTAATGGAAAACTTCAGAGAAAGATGAAATCAGGTTTCAGGCATGTCTTAATCCAGGAACTCAAATGATCTCATTAGGACTGTATCTCTTTCTCAGTCCTTCAGAAAGTCTCTCTTAATTCTGGTGGATAGATGACTCAAGTAGCCCAAAACTCATACCCTAAAATCTTGGCAGCCCCAAAACAAATAAAGAATTTTCACACCTGAGTATTGAATCCATCCCTAAAGCAATCACCACAGCCACCTTGGTAGAAAGCTCTGATCAGCCAGGCAGGTGTGTATCATTTTTATCTACATAAATGGTATCAGAGTATACACATGCTAATTTTAAAATATGTCCAGAAATGCCTTGACATTCCTTCCTTTTAAAAGTGGAAACTGGTTTCTCTTCCTTTAAATGTAGACAAAACTTAGTGACTTATTCCTAATGAATAGAATATGGCAGAAGTAATGGTGTATGATTTCTGAGGATAGGTCATAAAAAACATTGCCACTTGCCTTGAGCTCTGTGAGATTGCTCGCTCTAGGAGTGGTGAGCTGCCATATCATGAGGATACTCAAGGAGCCCCATGGAGGAGGTTCACATAGGAGAAACTCAGGCCTTCCATAAGTAAGCAGCACCAACTTGCCAGTGCCATAGGTAAGCCTCCTGAGAAATGGATGCTCCAGCCCCAATCAAGTCTTCAGATGACTGCAGCCCCAGCTGACATCTGTGCAACTTCATGAGAAACCCTGAACCAGAATCTCCCAACTGAGATGCACCTGAATTCATGACTCACAAAAAATGTGGCGATAATATAATAAATGTTTCTTACTACTTAACGCCTGTAAGTTTTAGGGTTCCTTGTTATATAATAATAGATAATTAAAATGAATTATCATTCTACATCATGCTTTTCCACTCATTACTGTGGTTTTTGGCTGTCTCATATTGATACATGTAGATCTGTTATTTATTTTGGTAGCCACAATCACATTTTGCTCATCTTTTTTTTTATTGCTAGACATAGGGGCTCTCCAGGGTTGTTTTTTTTTTTTTTTTTTTGCTATTACAAACCATGTTGTAATGAACAGACTTGTATATATGCTTCCTTGAGCACATGCATAAGAGCTTTTTAGACAACACATTAAGATTTTTCTAGGTAGTGCTGATTTGTTCTCTAAAGTAAATATCCCAATAGAATTTCCCATTCACTATGTTTGAGAGTAGCAGTCCTCACATCCCTGATAGCACTGATACTGCATGCCTTTCACACTTGTTGCCACGCTGAAGAGGAAAAAGCCCTCCTTGTTCTAACTGGCATTTCCCTGATAAGCAGTGCACCATCTAGTCACCCAGAGCCCTCAGTAATACTGGACAGAAAGGTCGTTAGATCATCCTGGGTCCTTCCTCTCCCAAGTGATTTCCCATGATCCTTCACTCCCTGGTCAAATTTGTTTCTTTATCGCTGGCCCAATGGAATACCTAGAAACACCTCAGTAGGCCAGCTGTTTTCAGGAGGAATGCTGGCTCCAGACTGCGGCCTGGACTCACCCAGTTCTAGGACTAATGGCCAGCTCCACCCTCTCTCTTGCCTTCAGGAAGTGTGACAGCTTAAGGCCAGGGGCAGCCTCTAGCTGGGAGCTTGACCCGGGTATAGAGTCTTCTATTAAAAGCACCTAATAATTATGCCCTCTGGAGGGCAGCCCAATGGGGCAATGGGGAAAGGGTGGGGAGAATGGGGGGGTATCAACAAGTTTCCTGATCCCAGCTTATGCCCTGGGGACCTGACCAGTGGAAATATAGGAATAGGGCCTGACCTTGTGTCTCTTTCAGAGTTAGGGTGCTCTCATAGGGTTCTAGGACCGGCCTTGGCCTCAACCAGGTCCCCTCTGCCTTCGGTCTGAATCACATCATGCTAGCTGCCAAGTTGGCCATCTTAGCATTCTGGGGTGCTTCCCCCAACTTCAGAGACTCTGTCCTGGTGTCTGAACAATCCATCGTGTACAAACCACCTTCACAAGTTTTTGTCATATCAACACACCAGTGTGCAACTATTGAACATTTTAAAACATCTACCAACATTTTTACATTTAAATACATTAATGGTAGAAGGAAACTTTATATCCCTACCCGGCATCAGTTAACAAAAAAGAGAAGGCAATTGTAGAATAAGATAAAAATTAAACAATATTAGTAAGTTCTACTAAACACCATCATCTGTTCTCTTTGTTTAAAGAAAAAACCTAGCAAAGGAAGTGTAAAAGACTTTGCTTGACACCAATTGAAACTTTCTCTGTGATTTGTTATTATTTGATGTCTGTAAGCTACTTTGTGAAAGAGACAAATAGCTTTTTCTTTTTTTTTGAGACAGAGTCTCACCTGGTCACCCTTGGTGGTAGCGTGCGTGGTGTCTAGGCTCACAGCAACCTCAAACTCTTGGGTTCAAGTGATTCTCTTGCTTCAGCCTCCCAAGCAGCTGGGACTATAGGCACCCACCACAGTGCCCGGCTATTTTTTAGAGACTAGGTCTCACTCTGCCTCAGGCTGGTCTCAAACCTGTGAGCTCAGGCAATCCACCCACTTCGGCCTCCCAAGTGCTGGGATTAAAGGCGTGAGCCACTGCACACAGCGAGACCAGTAGCTTTTCACCTAAATTCATTCTTACTGTCCATAGTAATGGAGTAGTGGCTATTCAGTGATTAGAACCTCATTTTCCAGCTCTCTCCTTGTGGTTTATTGGGGCCTGGGTTGTTCTAAATAGAATGTGAGTGGCTGCCACTTCCAAGCTAAGGGCTTCAAGACAGCAAGTATCCTTTCTCATTCCAGCTCACTACGCTAGTGACGTCTTGGAAGCTGCATGTTAAAGATGACAGCATCACCTGCCACCTTGAGGTCTTTATGGAGTAGAGCTGCCCCCACCCCTGAACAGCCATGAAGGACTATTAAATGAACAAGAAATGCACTTTCATTTTATTTGTGCTGCTACATATCTGGGTTTATTTGTTACAGCTGCTTTGCCTAATATAATATTCACCAACGTCTACAAGGAGTGAGATCCATTCTACACTTTAGAAAGCAACGTACTACAATGATTAAGAGTACAAAGCTGGGCGCGTGGCAGATATATATTTAAGTGCTGGCTCTGTCACTAGCTAGACACGTAAACTTGGAGTGTTAGTCTTACTGAGCTTCACACCATAAAATGAGCTTAACAACCATACCTATTACATAATGTTTTTAAGAAGGACTCAACTACAACTCGGACTTTACCTTACAGTCACAAACAATGTAATCTAATTTTTTTTTTTTGAGACAGTTTCACTATGTCACCCTCAGTAGAGTGCAGTGGCATCACAGCTCACAGCAACCTTAAACTCTTGAGCTTAAGTGATTCTCTTGCCCAGCTCCCCAGTAACTGGGACTACAGGTGCCCCCCACAATGCCCGGCTATATATTTTGTTGTTGTTGTTGTTGTTGTCATCATTGTTGTTTAGCTGGCCCGGGCAGGGTTCAAATCCACCAGCCTCGGTGTATGTGGCCGGAGCTATCACCACTGTGCTATAGGCTCTGAGCCATTTTTTTTTTTTTTTTTTTTTTGAGACAGAGTCTCACTCAGTTGCCCTGCATAGTGTGGCCATGGCTTCATTATAGCTCACAGCAATCTCAAACTCCTGGGCTCAAGTGATCTTCCTGCCTTAGCTTCCCAAGTAGCTGGGACTACAGGCACCTACCAAAATTCCCAGCTAGTTTTTCTATTTTTAATAAAGATGGGATCTTGCTCTTGCTCAGGCTGGTCTCAAACCCTGAGCTCAAGCAATCCACCCCCTCAGCTTCCCAGAGTATTAGGATTACAGGCATGAGCCACATGCCCAGCCAGTGTAACCTAGTTATATGTACCCTCATATTAACCTAAAATTTAAAAAAGAAAGAAGAAATAAGGCCAAGCATGGTGGCTCACACCAGTAAATCCTAGCCCTCTGGGAAGCCAAGGTGGGAAGATTGCTTGCAGTTAGGAGTTTGAGACCAGCCTGAGCAAGAGTGAAAAACCTGTCTCCATGAAAAATAGAAAAATTAGCCAGGTGTTGTGGCGGGCTCCTGTAGTCTGAGCTACTTGGGAGGTGAGGCAGGAAGATTCCTTGAACCCAGGAGTTTGAGGCTGATCATGTCACTGCACTCTGGTCTAGGTGACAAAGCAAGACCATGTCTCCAAAAAAAAGAATGAAATGAAAAAGTGTTCCATATTTACTTCATTTCTAAGGCACATATTTGTTTTAGTTTTTGTTTGTTTTATATATTTGTTTCAGTGTTTCTGAAATCTAGGTGTGTCTTTTATGGATGAATACATTTAATATGGTAGCTTCTTTTCTTTCCCTTTTATTGTTTTTCTTCTTTTCCTGGAAAGCTGTTGTTATATAAATGGTGTGGCTGGCATGTTAGAACTGAGGAAATACCTTAGGTAAAGGTCCCCAGCAAGTGACCAACAAAGAATAGCTATTGTTTTTACTATGACAGCTCCAGCTGACGGTGCTTCTGCCATGATTCCTTTGACCATTAAACCAGAGGTTGCCAACAAGAGCCCTGGTGGCCAAATCTGGCCCAAGAGCATGTTTTGATAGGCCCCATTTATCTGAATGAATTGCCAAAACTTGAAAACTAAAAGGCTTCATAGAGTTATCTGGATTTCTGGCTTCTTTTTTAAAACTTTGGAAAATCTGACTTTAGTGGTCTGCATTAATTAGCTAGAGCCATACACAACCACCCTGTCCAAAATCCAGTTTACTACAACACCCCCACTGTCTTACTGGGATATAGGACCATCTCACTTGTTTGGGTAACCCACCTGGCCCCTGCATGCATTTTACTGCGGGACTCCTGTGATAAATAAAAATTACTGAGGAACTGCTGCATATTTCTGCTCTTTCACTTGAACTAGGAAGCAGTCTGGTGAGTTGGGATATGGACAGGTAGTCCTTCTGTATCTCGCCTCTGAATAATGGACCTGAATAATCCAGGTGTGGTGGGCAGAGCCTTTCCTAGCCAGGGGGAAAAGGTGAGGAAGAAGACCCTGCTGTGTGCCAGGCGTGGTGGCTCACACCTATAATCCTAGCAGTCTGGGAGACTGAGGTAGGTGGATTGCTGGAGCTTAGGAGTTCAAGTCCAGCCTGAGCAAGATGGAGACCCCATCTCTACTAGAAATAGAAAAAGTAGCCAAGTGTTGTGGCAGGCACCTGTAGTTCCAGCTGCTCGGGAGGCTGAGGCAAGAGGATCTCCTGAGCCCAAGAGTTTGAGGTTGCCAGATTAATCTTCCTAAAACCTCCATACACGTCCTCCTTTTCATCAGATGCCTTCAGCTTCCTCTAAACTGGCTTTTGAGGGACTCCAAAACCTGGCCACAGCCTCTGTCTCCAAGTCTTCCATTCACTCCTGATTCACACAATTCACTGCTTCTATTCCTCATTCTCCCACTGTTTCTTTCTCCACCTGGAATATCAATGCACTGAGGAATTCTATATCCAGTCGGAATATTGTTCATGTGTAAAGAGAACTGAAAGATATCCTAATAAACAAACAAACAAACGAAAAAGAAAGACATCCTCAAATATGGAAGAACTCAGGTATTAGATCACTACCACTCATTCCGGATGAATCTTGTTGAGGCCATAATGCAGCCTACTGGAAGATGACCAAAACAAAGAACATATGTGTGAAGAATATTTAATGTGACAGGAATTAGTGGTGAGTGCTGTGCCCCAAGACACACAGAATAAAGTCTGTAACTGAAAACTGTAACTGAAAAAAATAAGGTATAGCAATCATTATAAAAACTGAAAAGAAACATCCTCATGATAATTATTTTCCATTGGAAATACTTGCAGGATACATCAAGCAACATGGATAATATTGTTTATATACAAAGAGCTCTTACAAATTAGTGAGAAAAGTACAAACCAATGAGGACCCAGACTGTCAAAGTCATACAAGCCAATTTCAGGAGTAAAAATGACTAAAAAATACATCAAAAGATGCTAACCATATTCATGATTAAGCGTATGCAAACTGGAACAAACAATAATTTTTTTATTAAATTTCACCCATTGGATTGGCAAAAAACAAAGTTTGGTAATGCCCAGTGGCTGAGAGTCTAAAAAGGAACAGGCTCCCTGATTGGCTGTTGGTGTTTCTATAAATGGGTTCAACCCTTGTGAAGAGCTCCTCACATCTCCTATTAAAATGTTTAATATATGCAATGAGGAGCTCTGTAGAAATCACCAGGCTTTGCTTACCAAATAAAGCTGATCTCATCAATGTTCAAACTATAATGACTACCACCCACAGCTTTCTTAGAGAGCAGAAAGTGCCGTCTTCCCCTGCCCCACCTGGTGCCCCTTCATGCTTAGAAGTTCCTTTCTTTGTTCCAGCACTACCAGCTCGCCTTGCTCTGAACTGCTGCTGCTCAAGACTTCACTGTTCATTTTGAGTCATCTGTTCCATGGTCTTCACACCATCCCAGCAGGCCCAGGCTTAAACTTCACCTTAATCCCCTTTCAAAACACAATGAAGATACTGAACCAAAACTGGGGAGAAAGCTCTCGGGCAGAATTAGCTAACACTGCTCTTCCAAGTAATTGTTCCTGGGAACCACAAGCCCAGACCCAACCGTTGGGACTTTCTACAAGTGATTGGGGGAGGGAGGATGGTCAACAGGTTTTCACAGAGTGAGGAAAAGCCCAACCAACCCCCATTCAAGATTTTAGGTCCTCTCTCTTGAATATAAGACATTTCTTTTCCTATGGTACACAGTTCTCCAAATGTTTAAATCTTTATAATGACGATGTATATACACACATGGTAAAACTATGTAAGAAAAAAATCTATCCAGGATTTATAGGTAGCTTCAACAAACAAATATCAAAATTCTGGTGACTAGAACAGGCAGTTCAGTTAAGGAACACCCCTCCCAGAGAACACTCTGTTCCTTCCTGGGTGTGCCACATGTTATAGATAGATACTCAATAAATGTTTGTTGAATGAATAATTAATGTTCACCCCCCCATCACCTTATGAGGTAAAGTCATCACCTTATGAGATAAAGTCCAGACTCATTTGAATGGATTCCAAGTCTGTGTGTCCTGGCTTGACACTTTCATCCTTGCATCCAGGTCACACTTGCTGTCTTCTCTGGGTCTTTGCCTGCTCTATCTCATGCTCTCCTCAAGCCCCAGATCAAGTCTCAGTTTTGTCTGTGAAGTCTGTGAAGTCTCTGATGTCCCCTCTGTCCATATCCAACCCTCCTTCTTATAGCCTCATGTCCGCGTCCGCTTCATCACATTTCATTTTATAGACTAAATACGTATTTATATTCCAGTTCTTTTTCTATTCACGTACATCTTATCTCCTTCAGCAGGGAAATCCCAAAAGGGAATCCTCTCCTGCTCCTGTTGTTTCTATACAGTTGGTGATCCATAAATACTGAGTTGGGGGTTGGTTTTGGTTTTGGCATGAGGCCTCGCTATGTTGCCTAAGCGAGTCTCAAACTCCTGGGTTCAAATGATCCTCCCACCTCCTGAGTAGTTGGGATGACAGGCCTGCGCCACCATGTGCAGCTGTGAAAGTGATTTATTAGGAAGTGTTCCCAGAAGAAAAAATTAATAGGGCCATGGGGAAGTGGGGAAAGGGGGAAAAGAAGGTGAAGGAGGGTGTTTTTTGTTGTTGTTGTTGTTGTTTTGTTGTTGTTGAGGATTCATTGAGGGTACAATAAGCCAGGTTACACTGATTGCATTTGTTAGGTAAAGTCCCTCTTGCAATCATGTCTTGCCCCCAGAAAGTGTGACACACACCAAGGCCCCCCCCCTCCGTCCCTCTCTCTGCTTTTCCTCCCCCTTCCCATGACCTTGTCATTAATTGTCCTCATATCAAAATTGAGTACATAGGATTCATGCTTCTCCATTCTTGTGATGCTTTACTAAGAATAATGTCTTCCACGTCCATCCAGGTTAATACGAAGGATGTAAAGTCTCCATTTTTTTTAATGGCTGAATAGTATTCCATGGTATACATATACCACAGCTTGTTAATCCATTCCTGGGTTGGTGGGCATTTAGGCTGTTTCCACATTTTGGCGATTGTAAATTGAGCTGCAATAAACAGTCTAGTACAAGTGTCCTTATGATAAAAGGATTTCTTTCCTTCTGGGTAGATGCCCAGTAATGGGATTGCAGGATCAAATGGGAGGTCTAGCTTGAGTGCTTTGAGGTTTCTCCATATAAAGGAGGGTGTTTTATCACTTAAGGTCACATAGAGTGTGACTGAGGCTCAGCCCTCCCAGGGAGCTTTGGGGACAGCCTGGGTCAGACCCTAGAGTTGTTTCATTGATGCAAAGGAGCTGGAGTATTCGTTCATACCCCACACCATCAGGCATGGGTTAAGGGCTGTCCCTGGGGCATGGAAACTTTCAGGTATTTCTGGTTTTCTTGGACGTGTAAGAAAGTAGCTCCGGGCAGTAGCTCCGGGCAGCCCTTCCACCAACAGACGCAAGTCCTGGCCCTTGGGTCGGAAAATAAAAGACGGTAGGTGCCTATCTTACACAAAAATGCTAAGATAACCCAGAGTATGGGAGAGCTGACAGCATCTACACATTCTTTCCACAGACAGTCCCTCTGTATCTAATATACTACAGACACTCCACGGAAATTGCTGAGGAACAAGTTTTGCCTTCAGGGATCCAGCATGAAGTCTAGAAGGGGAGGCCAGTGTACACGGAGGAAGTCCCATCCAGGATGTGGCAACAACAGAGGTAAGTGGGAGCCCGGGGGGAGGTGGCCAGCTGTGCCCAAGTGATTTCCAGGGGTGATGCAGCATCTTGAAGGCTGAGTAAGCGGGAAAGGGCAGTATTCCTAACAAGAGGAACAGCGTGTACAAAGGCAGAGAAACAAAGTACACGATTTGTTTGGAAATGGGGAGTAGTTTGCTGCAGCTGGAACACAGGGTGTGGGAGAAAGGAAGAGAGCGGGGCCGGCTGGGGTTGTAAAGAGAGGCTGGGGGAAGGTGGGGAAGAGCCTTCTACACCCTGCTAAGGAGACAGTAAAATTTTAAGAGGAGTTTGGTGTTTAGGAAGAGGGCGGCCAGGTAAACTGCGCACTGGACACCAGGTGTTCTGGCAGCCTGGCACACACAACCCTCACCCGAGCCTTCTGTTTCTCTAACCACAGTGACTACTTCAGGGTCAGGCATATGACCAAGGCAGACAAAGGGGAGTGAGTGTGGGGCTCTCCTTGGAGCTGCTGGGAAACAGCCACTGGGCACAGGAGAGGTGCAGACGTAGGGAAGGGCTTCTGTGCACATCACCTCAGGACCTATTCTGGCCAGACACATGGGTGTCAATTAATATCCCCTATGATGAAAAATATAAATTTCATTTTCTGGCTTAAGCCCGTGTGAACAGGGTTTTTGCCACATTAAGTGAATGAGTCCCCCTAATACAGAATGGATGTTTTAAAATCAAAAATAAGAACAAACAAAAAAACTCTTCCAGGTCAGATGTAGTGGCTTGTGTCTATAATCCCAGCACTCTGGGAGGCTGAGATGGGAAGACTGCTTGAGTTCAAGAGTTCAAGACCATCCTGGGCAAGAGCAAGACTCTTTTCTCTACTAAAAATAGAAAAACTAGCCAGGCATTGTGGCAGGTACCTATAGTCCCAGCTACTCAAGAGGCTAAGGCAAGAGGATCACTTGAACCCAAGAGATTGAGGTTGCTGTGAGCTATGATGCCACAGCACTCAACCCCAGGATGACAGAGAAACTCTGTCAAAAAAAGACAAGAAAAGAAAAAGGAGGAAAGTTGGGAAAGAGGAAAGAAGGAAGAAAAGGAGGGAAGGAGAGAAGGAGAAGAAGGAAGGAAGGAAAAGAAAGAAAGAGAAGAAGAAAGAAAAATTAGCAGGTGCCTGTGGTCCCAGCTGCTCAGAAGGCTGAGGCAGGAGGATTGCTTGAGCCCAGGAGCTTGAGGTTGCAGTGAGCTGTGATATGCCACTGTACTCTAGCTGGGAGAACAGGCTCTGTTTCAAAAAACAATTAAAAAAATAAATGTTTTTAAAAAGAAGGCAATAAGGAGCAAGGGCTGAGCTTGGAGGAGCTGTGGAGAGGAGAGACCTAGGACTCTCCCAACTGGGTAGTACATGATCAAATAAAAAGGATTTAGCAGCATGATTAGAATTCTCTTCCTACCTCTTGAGGGGTTTTGGCAAGGTGGGAAGACTAGCATAGATGAAAAAAATTAAAATCAATCAAATCTACAAAATGTCCCCATTCATTTGAAGAGAATACAGATCTTTTCAATATTGAATCTTCCCATTCAGGAACATGCCTTATGGATTAATGTTTTCTTTAGGGCTTTCTGTATAGTTTTCTCCAGAACAGTCTCATGCCATACTTTGTTAATACTCTTCCTAAGATATCTTTTGAGTTTTCTAGCTTAGAAAATTGAATCGATGAAAGAATCACCAACAATAGCAACCAAAGCTATAAAATATCTAGAAATTATACAATAGGATAGCCCAGACACTTTTGGAAAATAAATGGGAGCAACCTTGGTGGGCAGGAAAATTACCGAACCAGATATCAAAACCCACATAAAGCTACAATCCTTAAAACAGTGTCACATGGCAGGTGGAACAAGCATCCAATGGAACACTACTCATCATAAAAGAGAATTAATTATGGATACATCCAACAACTTGGATAAATCTCAAAGGCATCGTACTAAGTGATTGAAGCCAGTCTCAAGGGTTACCAACTGGATGATTCCATGCATGTGACATTCTGGAAAAGAAAAAATTATGTTCAAAGAACACAGATCAGCTGCCCGGGTTATGAGTGAAAGGAAGATGTGACTAGGCAGGGACGTCATGAGGGAGTTTTTCAGGGCCATGGTTGCGGTGTTGGTTACACAATCATATTCAGGGGTTAAAATTCGTAAAGCCACATACCAAATAAGGTTGATTTTACTGTACGATGATTTAAAAATTTAATTTAAGAGACAAAGCAGTATAGTGGTAGTCTAGTACTAAACAAATAGATGAATGAAAATAGAACTAGTCTATATGTATAAGGCTATTAGAGAAAAACAGCTTTTCAGGAGATTGGTTGTATAACAACATGAATGTGCTTAATACTAACATTGCATACTTATAAATAATCAAGGTGGTAAATTTTAGGTTATATTTTATTTTACCACATACATTTTTTAATTAATGTTGAAGTTGGGACATTAGTATACGTCTGTGCTGCTTTTGTATACTTTGACATTTCTCATAATTAAAAGGTTTTCTTTCATAATAGGTGGTTTTTCAAATCAAGTGTGAAATGCTAGTAAGAGTATGGAGATTTTTGACACTTTATTTGGAGGTTGAAAGATCTCACCCTCAAATAGATTTTAATAAACCAGTTTGGGGCGGTGCCCGTAGCTCAGTGGGTAGGGCGCCAGCCACACGCACCAGAGGCTGGCGGGTTTGAACCTGGCCCTGGCCTGCTAAACAATGACAGCTGCCACACACACACACACACACAAAAAGTTTGATTCAAATTTTTGCATTAAAAACAACAACAACAACATGGAAGAATTAAAGCAAAGCGGAGGAAGGAAATCTTATAAGCTGGGAGAAAGGAAGGCTTTGCAAAACCTAGCAGGAAGCCCAGAAGGCAGAATGGAAAAAGGCCTCAGATTTGATAAAAACAAAAAGTTACAGATGATAAGAGATACCATTTAAAGTGACTAAGTTCCATGCTGTAAACTAGGGGGGGAATTTGTGTCAGAACCCCCCAGATTTCTTCACCCGTTAAGAAACAAAACCTGGAGGTCTCTGAGTTTTGTATCTTGTGACAAAATATCTTCTTTTCCAGTTTAGTTCATGATAATTAAGGATGAAAACAAAAAAGCAACTCAGGCATAGCATATAGCTAAATCCTGCTGCCTGTCAGTGACAGTAGGCTTGGACCCAGAAGCTCTCAAATGTATAAACTCTGGCTCTCGTACTTGACCTCCCTGTGCCTCCACTTCTCCAGATGTAAAGAGGGACGTCCTCAGTAGAGCGCTCAACCCAGGCCCTTGCCTGTGGTAAGAACTAAAGAAAGGTTAGCTGCTCGTGACAGTAGGTGATAGGTTTAGGGATCGTGGTGGTTGCCTGAATGAGAGGTTATTTCTTCTGTATAAATTTCTGTTTCCCGAATACTGGACAATGATGAGTTATGACCATTATAATCAAGAAAGTTATTTACATTTTGTCTTTAAAAAAATAGAGGTGACTCAGAGATTTAACTAAATCTCTGAAGGAGAGATCAAAGGAGGGTAAAACTAGGATGTTTGGGCTGGTCCTTAATCCTGAGAGTGATGGTGTTTCCAAACTAAGTCCTTATCCCAAGTGGACACCTAAGGATGACGAAGACACCATCCCTGGGTGTGAGTGGGTCACCGTCTGTTCTATGTGGTATTGGAGGTGGTTGGGCAGGAAGCTTAGCACAGTACAGGCTGATCGACAGCAGGACATGATAACAGAGAGTGCTCATTCTCACCTGAGTCTCCAGAGAAAGTCTTTTAGAGGTGACATCGGAACTGAATCTCAAAAGGTGATAAGGCATTCAGCAAGTATCGGGCATGAGAGTCCCTGAAAAGGGCACAACATATAAAAATGCACACGGGCACAGAAGGGCACGGCCAAGTTGGGATGAACCAAGATGTCCAAATGGGCTCTCTCATGGGGAGAGGAGCAAATGAGACTGGAATGTGGGCTGAGGGTTGCGAAGCTCTTAAAGGGGATTTGACTCATCCTATAGCCAAAGAGAGACAATTAAAGGCACCGGGGCTAGGAGATGATGCAATCAGATCCTTGTTTTAGAAAGATATCACCAAAACGAAGCAGGGATAGGCAGAAGCAGAGAGACATTTTATTCAGTCAGTTCCATGGATGTTCATTGATTGTCCCCGCTGAGTTGGTTTCCTGTTGCTGTCCTAACAAACTACCACAGACTTAGTGGCTTAAAACAACACAACTTTGCTATTTTAAACTTTCTAGAGGTCAGAAGTCTGAAATGGGTCTCACTGGGTAGAAATCAAGCTGTCAACAGGGCTGCGTTTCTTCTGGAGGTTCTGGGGGGGGAATTCTTTTTTTGACTTTCCCAGCTTATGGGGGCTGCCTGTGTCCCTTGCCTCAACAACTCCCCTTGGATTTCCAGTTTGAGGCTGGGCATGATGATGCAGCATGAGAGATGAGAAATATTACAGCTTGGACTCTGAGACTCCAGTGGAAATTAAAATTCAGTTTGGTTATCTGGTCATAATGACATGTCTCCATCTTTTCGTTGACTATCTGGGCCCATGTCCCCTCCAGAGGAAGACCCTCATGGTGCTGTGGGCAGGGGTGGGAAGTTCCGGTTACATGAAACTACACCACCACCCTCTGGTGCTTTGTCATTACACCTGGCTTTTTAAAACCAAGGACAACTGGAAAAGTCCTAATGTGACATTTTTTTCCATCCCTCCCTAATCTCTTCCCCTAGAGTGAGTAAACCCGTCCTTTGTTCCACTCAGTGGACAAAACAAAATGAGACACAAAAAGCAGGTGGGACTTGAAGGAACATCTGATGTTGGGACAACTTAGTTGTAAGGATGGCAAGCCTGGGGTGTCTGATTTCTCAGCCCCCTGCCACTCTGGTCTTGTTATGAGATGTGCCCTCATGCAGAGAGACCAGAGGAATGTTTTCCACAGCTACCCTCAGTTTACGCTGCATCTTCCAGGTGTATTTTCAACAGGAGGTTTCTGGTTATGCAATAAGCATCACAGGATGTGCAAACAGGTCAGGCAGGAGGCAAGATCAGCTTAAGGTCATCGTCAAACTGGTTGCAGGCAACTTTCTGCGCTGTTTGGGCCACACCAGGGCATCAGCGATTCAAAGAAAAGATTTTTAAAAATAAGTCCAAGGATTCCTGGAATGAGGCTGGCTTTAACACTCTGCTTTATACCACTACCAATATCCCAGATTAGTAACCAAGATCTGTTGCTCTAGTCCCTTGAACGTCCCTAGAGTCTGTCTTCTCTCCATCCTCTCAGCCACCACCACCTCCCTGCCACCTAGACTCTTCCAATATCCTCTCAGCCAGTGGCATCACATCCTCTCTCCCCTCATCTCAGCCTAAAGATCTTTTTAAAAGCATAAATCTGGTCATTATGCCACCCCTTAATCTCCCCCACCCAATATATCCCCTTTCTGCTGTTTTTAATACAAAGACTTAAATCCTCCATGGCTGTTGAGACCCTTATGACCCAGTCCGTTTCTGCTCTCTCTCTGCACTTCATGCAGAGACCCTTTCTGTAGTGGAGGCTGCAGCCCCCTCCCCTGGTCTTTTTTTTTTTTTTTTTGTAGAGACAGAGTCTCACTTTATGGCCCTCGGTAGAGTGCCATGGCATCACACAGCTCACAGCAACCTCCAACTCCTGGGCTTAAGCGATTCTCTTGCCTCAGCCTCCCGAGTAGCTGGGACTACAGGCGCCCGCCACAACGCCCAGCTATTTTTTTTTTTGGTTGCAGTTCAGCCGGGGCTGGGTTTGAACCCGCCACTCTCGGTATATGGGGCTGGCGCCTTACTGACTGAGCCACAGGCGCCGCCCTCCCCTCCCCTGGTCTTAACCACCTCCTTGCACATCTGATGATTGCACTTGCTTTGTGTTGCCTAAGAGCTGCCTCTGGTCTCTAAAACTCCCTGCCTACCTGCTTCCTACCCCACAACAGCCCTCAAACAGTGAGAGTTGGGGTGCAGGTGTAAACACCCCAGGTCCCTTGTCTTCTCTGGGCAGGTCATTCTGATGTTTGTGATGCTGCCTCCCACAGTTCCCCAGCAGGGGGAGACCCCACCTGCCTACAGAAGTCACTGGCTTGGGAGTTGTGATGGTTCATTTTTTTTTTTTTTTTTGTAGAGACAGAGTCTCACTTTATGGCCCTCAGTAGAGTGCCGTGGCCTCACACAGCTCACAGCAACCTCCAGCTCCTGGGCTTAAGCGATTCTCTTGCCTCAGCCTCCCGAGCAGCTGGGACTACAGGCGCCCGCCACAACGCCCGGCTATTTTTTTGTTGCAGTTCGGCCGGGGCCGGGTTTGAACCCGCCACCCTCGGCATATGGGGCCGGCGCCTTACCGACTGAGCCACAGGCGCCGCCCGTGATGGTTCATTTTTATATGTCCACTTGACTGGGCCAACTTTTCTAATCAAATGCTAATTAATCTAGGTGTGGCTATGAAGGTATTTGATAGATACCTGTTTAACATCTACAGTCATGAGTAAAGGAGATTACCCCTAATAATGTGAATGGGCTTCAATCAGTTAAGGGCAAAAACCAAGATTTCCTTTAGAAGAAATTCTGCCTCAAGACTGCATTGGCTCCCGTCTGAGTCTCCAGCCTGCCAGCCTGCCCTGCAGACTTGCCAGCCCCCAACAATCACATGAGCTAATTCCTTAATATAAATAAATACCTGTGCCTATCTATCATCTGTCTATATCTTTTATTTAGAAACAGCCAGGCTTGGTAGTCATCCTGTAATCCCAGCAACTCTGGAGGCAGCAACCTGGAGCTGGGAAAAGCCTAGGCTGGAGCTTTCGCTGGGGTTTCCCCAGAGAAGGTAAGACAGGGCAGGGTAAACAGTTTAGGATCAACAGTGTGAATAACTTCAGTGGGCTCTTAGCTATAGGTGGGCTCTAAGCTATAGGTGCGGTTCCTAGTTTCCTGGTGCCTGGTCCTGGGAGGACTGAAAAGTATTGCTTTCTGGGCCTGATAGAGGAGAACGACCAAGCATTGCTTTGTTTGTATATCAAAGGCATCCTCCCACCTGAGTCCTTTACCCCCAACACTCACCCTACCCTGTGCACTCACCTACCCAGTGTCCCTGTAGGAACTGGGCCATAAAGCAGGAGGTGAGTCTCCGTTAGTACAGCTTCATCTGTGTTTACAGCCACTCCCCAAGGCTAGAATCACTGCCTGAGCTCTGCCTCCTGTCACATCAGCAGCAGCATTAGATTCTCACTGGAAATCCTGCTGTAAATTGTGCTGCTGAAGGATATAGGTTTCACACTCCTTATGAGAATCTAATGCCCCCCACCAGCCATGAAAATATTGTCTTCCATGAAACGAGTCCTCAGTGCCAAAAAGGTCAAAGCATCATAATATTCAGAAAATAAAATATACAAATGATACAAAGCTTCACTGGGGTTTTCTCTCCATTGATTTCCATGATAGTCCTACAATAAATATGTATTGAATCAATGACAGTAAATGACAGTAAATGACTGTCCCATGTACCTTCTTTCCAATGGCTGTCCTGCAGAGGGTGTTTATAATCTGATGGAGGAATAAAGCCAGAGATAAAAACACAGGAAAGACCTCAGAAGGCAGAGGGAAGAGAGTTCACAAATATCACTAAAGGAAGAATTGACTTTTTCAGACTGTTTTGTTGTTACACAGGTGATAAATTTAGATAATCCAAATACAAAAAAATAAAAATTTCCTGTGATGTAAAAACTGGTGAAATACAAATAATGTATTACTGTTACCTGTGTGGTAACAATAATAGTGCCCAAAATATTACCATTGAGAGAAGCTGGAAGAGATGCACGTGGGGTCTCTCTGTGTTATTTTTGCAATTTCTTGTGAGTCAAATTATTTTCAAAACAAAAAAGTTATAGTAAAAAATTGCTTGTAATCGTACTCCCTACATTGGGAGTACTATTGTTAACGTTTTTTCCTTGCAGACTTTTTCTATGCGTATATATTTGTGTTTTATCAATTATAATATACATGCTGTTTTGCAATCAGTTTCTTCCCCCATATAGCACAATGATTCTTAAGTTTGGTTACACTTTAGAATTACCTGGTAAGCCTCAAAAAAAGGAAAAAAAAAAAAAAAGCTGGTGACTTCCACTTCCAGAAAGATAGATGTCCCTTTCCCTATTCCTTCTACTAAGTATAATTTACTGTATAATACCAACAGTAAATTGGTATTATTATTATTAGAAGACTTTCAGTTGAAGAACAAAGTAGACAGGCTAGGGACATTAGAACCCAGGAAATGACACAGTATTGGATTTCCTGGAGCCTGGAAATGTGAACACACTACACACACACACAAATCCCCAATGGACTCTTGCTTTCTCCAGCCAGAAGGAAAAAAAAAAATACATATATATATATATATATATATATATATATATAAATACATATAGTGGCAGCCTAACAAGGCATAAAAGCTTTTAGATAATAACTGACTTTCTCCAGCCAAACACCAGAAAAGGAGCTGTGGACCCACCTACACCCACTTCTGCAAAGGCCTGGTAGGAAGCCCAGGGCTTCTGTTCTCACCTGGCAGTAAAAAGGCATCCCTCTGACCCACCACGGGGTATCACAGGAGGTTTAATGGAAAGTCAAGACTTTCGTCATCACGCGGTGGTATCAAGGTCACCCCCTTGTGGTGGCAGTGAAGATCATGTGGAAAACTGGAATTCACATTTCCACCATCACTCAACAATAACTAGGAGCCCCCTTCCCTCAGTTATCAGAGGCTGAGTGGGAATTTATGCCTGGACATCTACCCTTACTTGGCAATAACAAAGAGGTGCCTATCCTCCCCCATTGGATCATTGATTAGAGAATTACACCTAAACAAAAATTATACATAAATCCCAGTATCTCCAAACATGAAAATGTCTAGGTTTCTACTGAAAACAGCCATCATATCAAAACCCAGAAAGACCTCCAACTGAATGAAAAAAAGATAATCAATATATTGATCAAGTGAAAGAGAAGTTAAAATAGTCTGAGATAGATTGTAAAGCAGCTTTGATGCTTCAAGAAGCAATTACAAACATGTTTGAAACAAAGAAATAGAAAGGCTCATTTGTATTTGAAAGAAATACAAATAGAAAGAATAACCAAACAAATAGCTGAAGATGTTAACAAATGGAAAAACATACCATGCTCATGGCTGGGAAGAATCAACATTGTTAAAATGTCCATACTACCCAAAGCAATATATAATTTTAATGCAATTCCTATTAAAGCTTCATTGTCATATTTTAAAGATCTTGAAAAAATAATACTTCATTTTATATGGAATCAGAAAAAACCTCGAATAGCCAAAACATTACTCAGCAATAAAAACAAAGCAGGAGGAATCACTCTACCAGACCTGAGACTGTACTATAAATCAATAGTGATCAAAACAGCATGGTATTGGCACAAAAACAGAGAAGTAGATGCCTGGAACAGAATAGAGAACCAAGAGATGAACCCAGCTACTTACTGTTATTTGATATTTGACAAGCCAATTAAAAACATTCAGTGGGGAAAAGATTCCCTATTTAACAGATGGTGCTGGGTAAACTGGCTGGCAACCTGTAGAATATTGAAACTGGACCCCCACCTTTCACCATTAACTAAGATAGACTCTCACTGGATAAAAGATTTAAACTTAAGACATGAAACTATAAAAGTACTTGAAGAAAGTGTAGGGAAAACTCTTGAAGGAATCAGCCTGGGTGAATATTTTATGAGGCGGACTCCCCAGGCAATTGAAGCAGTATCAAAAATACACTACTGGGACCTGATCAAACTAAAAAGCTTCTGCACAGCCAAGAACATAGTAAGTAAAGCAAGCAGACAGCCCTCAGAATGGGAGAAAATATTTGCAGGTTATACTTCCGATAAAGGTCTAATAACTAGAATCCACAGAGAACTCAAATTTATTAGCAAGAAAAGAACACATGATCCCATCTCAGGGTGGGAAAAGGACTTGAAGAGAAACTTCTCTAAAGAAGACTGACGCAAGATCTACAAACACATGAAAAAAAGCTCATCATCTTTAATCATCATAGAAATGCAAATCAAAACTACTTTGAGATATCACTTAACCCCAGTAAGAGTAGCCCACATAACAAAATCCCAAAACCAGAGATGTTGGTGTGGATGTGGAGAAAAGGGCAACTTCTACACTGCTAGTGGGAATGCACACTAATACGTTCCTTCTGGAAGGATGTTTGGAGAATACTTAGAGACCTAAAAATAGACCTGCCATTCGATCCTATAATTCCTTTACTAGGTTTATACCCAGAAGACCAAAAATCACAATATAACAAGGACATCTGTACCAGAATGTTTATTGCAGCCCAATTCATAATTGCTAAGTCACGGAAGAAGCCCAAGTGCCCATCGACCCACGAATGGACTAGCAAATTGTGGTACATGTATATCATGGAATATTATGCAGCCTTAAAGAAAGATGGAGACTTTACCTCTTTCATGTTTACATGGATGGAGCTGGAACATATTCTTCTTAGCAAAGTATCTCAGGAGTGGAAGAAAAAGTAACCAATGTACTCAGCCCTACTATGAAGCTAAATTATAGCTTTCACATGAAGACTATAACCCAACTATAGCACAAGACTATGGGGAAAGGGCCAAGGAAGGGGAAGGGGAGGGAGGTCAATGGGTGGGGCCACATCTACGGTGCATCTTAGAATGGGTACAGGCGAAACTTACTAAATGCAGAATACAAATGCCTACATACAGTAACTAAGAAAATGTCATGAAGGCTACATTAAACAGTTTGATGAGAATATTTCAGATTGTATATGAAACCCACACATTGTACCCCTTGATTGCACTAATGTACACAGCTATGACTTAACAATAAAAATAATTAAAAAAAAAAAAAAGAAAATTTTAGAACTGAACATGTTAACAACTGAAATGAAAACTTCAGTGGATCAGCTTAGCAAAAGAATGGAGAGGACAGAGAGTAGAATCATTGAATTGGAAGATAAAATGATAGAAATTATATGATCTGAACAACAGAGAGAAAATAGACTGGACAGAGTCTTCAGGAAATACAACAAGAGACCTAACATTCATGTTATTGATGTGCTAGCAGGAGGGATAAAAGAGGGCAGGGCTGAAAAATACTTGAAAAAATAATGGCTGACAACTTCTCAAATTCAGAAAGAAAGATAAACCTACAGATTTAAGAAGCCAAGCAAACTCCAGTTACTGTAAACTAAGACTACTATTTTATTTATTTAGTTTGTTTGTTTTGATGAGTTTTTCTCATCAAAAACTATAGAGGTCAGAAGGAAGTGACACAGTACCTTTCAAGAGCCAAAAGAAAGAACTGTCAACTAAGAATGCTATACTCAATGAAATATCCATCAGGAATGACACAGATATAAGACATTCTCAGAAGAAGGAAAACCAAGAAAATCTCACCAGCAGACCTATCCTAAAACAACGATTAAAGGAAGTTTTTAAAAACATAAACAAAACAATAAAAGAAGCAATCTTGGAACATCAGGAAGAAAAAACAGTAAATAAAAATATGTGTAAATGGAATTGGCTTTCCCTCTTAAGTTTTTTGAATTAAGTTTGACAATTGAAGCAAAAATTGTAACACTTTCTATGTGTTCTAAATTTAGTTTTAATATTTAAGGTAGATACATTAAACAGGAGGAAGATAAAGAGAAGTAAAAGGAGGCAAGTTTTCTATATTTCACTCACTGGTAAAAATTTTATACAAGTAGACTATGTTATGTATACATAAAGCAATACCCAAACCAACTATTAAAAACTATACATAGGGATGCATTCAAATACACTATAGATAAATCAAAGTGGAATTCTAAAAAATGTGCAATTCATTCAAAGGAAAACAGGAAAAAGAAAACAGAGAAATAAATATTGGGAAGAACAAATAGAAAACAAAAAATTAAAAATTAAATGGCAGTCTTAGGTCCTAACATTTTAACAATTATATTAAACTTAAAAGATCTCTAGACCATTTTGACCCAGAAATTCTAAGAATTCCTTGGATATTATATAAAGCAAATTTACAATGGGCATTCTTCTTTAAATGATGCCACCCTTTTCTCTCTCTATTTCCCAATTCTCTTTCCCTCTCTCACTCTCTTTCTCCTTCTAAGAAGATAATATAAACTTTATACTTTTATATCTTAAAACAAACAAATAAATAAAAGCAAAGTCAGCTACACATTATTTACAAGAGAGATACTTTTACAATGTAAGAAGTTTTGAAAATAAAAGGATAAAGGGTGAGGAAACTGTTAGGCAAAAGCTAAGAAAACAAAAGAAAATGAAAAGCTTGAGATCAGGATTAGCAATAAGAACTGGGGTGGGTCTGGTTCTGCAGTTTGGTGATTATCAGTGAATCCAGATATGACCAATGTAAGTGGTAAAATCTCAACAGAGATAATCTTCAGTAAGCAAACATAAGCCTCATACTGTCCATTGAGAGATCCCAAACATTTCCTTAGTTTGTCCCATGCTGTGTGATTACCAGGTTCTTCCCCCGTGTCCAGACTTGCTGGACTGGCCCTCAGATGTGATGCTGCCTCAGCATAGGATCCATCGCTGTGAACACAGTTTCCATCATTTGGAACAAAGTGAAGAAGAACCACCATGACAGGACATGGTGCCTCCCTTGATGGCGAGTGTCCCCTACTAACAACTCAATCCCACACCTGTCCTACCCAAACCTTTGGCTCAGCCAGGAGTTTGTAGGGACACTGGGCTTTTCCTACCCGTGCCATCACTGACCTCTTTTTGGTCCAAGGCAAGGAAAGGGCTACCCATGCTTACAAGTCTCTGCCCACTGGTCAAATCACCAGCAAGTTGGTGCATTTTTGCCAGGCCAGCCCTGAAACATTTATGACCCCTATTTACTGTGCATTTATGTCCTATCGGGCATGGAACTCAGTGCTTAACAGACATGACCTCATTTAATATTCACTCCTCACAGTAACTCTCTGAGAATGATAGTATTGTTATCCACATTTTACAGAGGGGAAGAAAAAGGCATAGAACCAGGAACCATCATTTCCAGTTTATGATGTGTTTTTTACAGATGTTTCATGTAAACTCCTATATATTATATATTTATCTTTGTTAATTTTTACAATTGATTGCATATGCTATACCCTACTTCTTGCTCCTGACTTCTTTCCACTTAACATTTTTTTTAATCAGAGTGTCACTTTGTTGCCCCATGCTAGAGTGCCCCATGACATCATAGCTCAGAGCAACCTCAAACTCTTGGGCCCAAGTGGTCCTCTTGACTCAGCATCCCAAGTAGCTGGGACTATAGGCACCCACCATAAAGCCAAACTAGTTTTTCTATTTTCAGTAGAGATGGGGTTTCCTTCTTGCTCAGGCTGGTCTTAAGCTCAACCAGTCCACTTACCTCAGCCTCCCAGAGTACTAGGATTATAGGCATGAGCCACTGTGCCTTGTCTTAACAATATATTTTAATGCGATCATGCCATTGTCAGAGCCTAGACTCTGAACCACTAAAGTTGTAGGACTTGTGAGGAAAACCAGTCCAACAATTGGCTAATTTTTCTATTTTTAGTAGAGTCAAATCTCTTGCTTGCTCAGGCTCATCTTGAACTATTGAGCTCATTGGCCTCCCAGAGTGTCTGGCAATATGTATATATTCTTTTTATAAGAACAGTCTTGATATTTCCAGGTTCTTCTAATCAGCTACATTGGGTATACAGCGTGCCAGCATCTAAAGTGGCTAAAAATGTGTCACCCAGAAAGTATACATCAGGTATTGGAAAATCGGGCAGTATTAGGAATCCTGACAGGTGGGTGGGGGCCCAGGCCTGGGAACTCTAGTAACATTTGGAATTCCAAGTGGCTGATCAGCTTCCAGAGCTGTGTCATCAGGGTGCTGCAGCTACTGGGCTGGTCAGGACCTGGGTGTTTTGAGAGGACTGGTGAGACAGAGGAAGAATCCAGTCCTGGGCAAGTTACCAAAACAGACACTCAGGAACAGAGAACTCAATAACCACAGAAACAATTTAGCAAATATTTATTTAGTGGCTGATACAGGCTGGTTACTGTGCTGAATGCTGGTTTACATCTAGGACAAGACAAGTGTGATCCATGTCCTCTCACAGTCTCACGGTCAAGTGAAGAGACAGATTGAAAGGCTGTTGCTATTCAATATGGAAGTACAATGATCAGAAGGAAAGAATTCTTCAGGAGAATTTGGGTAGGAAAGGGGAGAATACTTAATTCAAATATTTGTATCAGAGTAGGCGAACTGCTGAAGCAAGCAATACCCAACTCACAGTTACTTAATAAAATAAAATTTATTTTTCACTCATGTTATACTCTACATGCTTGTTGAGGAGAGAGTAGGTGAGACTCTGCTCCATGAAGTCATTCAGGGACCCAAGCTCCTATCTAATGGCTGCACTGCTCTCCCCCAAAGGTGTTAGTTCCTCCATAGGATCCTCCGCATCCATCTGGCAGAGGGGATGAGAGACTGTAGAAGAAAAAGTGGGGTGGGAGGTTTACACAGGTCAGGCATTGAATAGCCCTTCATCAGTCACCCACTTTCCACTGGTCAGAACTCAGTTACATGGCCCCACCCATCTGCTCAGGAGCCTGGGAAATGCAGTTCAGTTGTGAGCCCAAGAAGAAAAAGAACTAGGGTTCGATGAACACATAGCAGTTTGTGCTGCACCAGACTTGGGGAGCTGGGAAAATTTTTTGGAGGAATGGCTTGTCAGCTACTACCTGGAGGATACATAAAAGAGTTATGGAGATGAAGGGAAGGCGGGAAAGGAAGGGCCGTGTTGCACACAAACAGACCAATGTAAGCAAAAATGCAAAACGTTGAAAATCATGGTATGTTGAGGAGAATGAAGAAGTTCTCAGATCAGTAACACTTCTATATACTAATAACAGTCAAGTTGAGAGTCAAATACAGGAAGTAATGCTATTCACAATAGCTACAAAGAGATAAAGTACCTAGAAATATGCTTAACCAAGGAAGCAAAAGATCTCTAAAAAAAGAACTATAAAACACTGAGCAAAGAAATCACAAATGACACAAACAAATGGATAAATATCCCTTGCTCATGGATTGGTAGAACCAACATCCTTAAAATGTCCATACTGCCCAAAGTGATTTACAGATGCAACACAGTCCCCATCAAAATGCCAGCATAGTATTTCACAGATCATACACAAAGTCCTAAGCTTCAGTTAGAATTTAAAAAAGAGCCCAAATAGCCAAAGCAATCTTAAGGTAAAAAAACAAATATGGGGGCATTACATTACCTGACTTCAAATTATACTGCAAGGACTTAGTAAACAAAATAGCATGATACTGGTACAAAACTAGAGACATAGCCCAATGGAACAGAATAGAGAACCCAGAAATAAAACCATCTACCTATAACCAACTGATCTTTGACAAAGCAGACAACAATATACACTGGGGAAAGGAAGCTGTGTTTAACAAACGGTGCTGGGAAAATTAGCCACATGCAGAAGAATGAAATAGGATCCCTATCTCTCACTCTATACAAAAAAAAATTTTTTTTCAGAAGTTCATAGAAAATGTGTATTATTTAAAAATCATGCATAGATTTCAAAATTTTTCTACACCAGAATAAGCTCATACTAACTTGACATAACATGCTTGAACATGATGTAGTTTGAAGCATTAAGAAAAGTAAGACACCTTATGTACAAAAACTAATTCAAGGGCTGGGCACAGTGGCTCACACCTATAATCCTAGCATTCTGGGAGGCCGGGGAGGGTGGATTGCTTGAGCTCAGGAGTTCAAGACCAGCCTGAGAAGAGCAAGACCCCATCTCTACTAAAAATAGAAAAACTGAGGCAAAAGGATCACTTGAGCCCAAGAGCTTGTGGTTGCCCTGAGCTATAAAGCCATGGCACTCTACTCAAGGTGCCAGAGTGAGACTGTCAAAAAAAAAAAAAAGAAAGAAAAGAAAAGAAAGAAAGAGAGGCTTAAGTCAAGATAGATAAAAAGACTTAAATGTAAGGCATAAAGCCATAAAAATTCTAAAAGAAAACCTAGGAAAAACTCTTCTAGACATCAGCCTAAGCAAAGAATGTATGACAAATAGCCCAAAGGCAAATACTGCAACAATAAAAATAAATAAATGGGACTTAATTAAATCAAAAAACTTCTATTCAGCAAAGGAAACAATCAATAGGGTAAATAGACAACCTACAAAATGGGGAAAATAGTTGCAAACTATACATGTAATAAGGGAGTAATATCCAGAATCTACAAAGAACTAAAGCAAATCAGCAAGAAAAAAACCAAATAATCCCATTAAAAAATGGGCAAAATGGCTTAGCACTCATAGCTCAGTGAGTAGAGTGCTGGCCACATACACCAAGACTGGCAGGTTTGAGCCCGGCCTGGGCCTGCTAAACAACAATGACAACTGCAACCAAAAATAGCCAGGTGTTGTGGCAGGCGCCTGGAGTCCCAGCTACTTGGGAGGCTGAAGCAAGAGAATTGCTCAAGCTCAAGAGTTTGAGGTTGCTGTGAGCTGTGATGCCATGGCACTCTACTGAGGGTGACATAGTGAGACTCTGTCTCAAAAAAATAAATAAAGTGGGCAAAAGACATAACAGAATTTTTTTGAAAGAAGATAGACAAGGGCGGCGCCTGTGGCTCAGTCGGTAAGGCACCGGCCCCATATACCGAGGGTGGCAGGTTCAAACCCGGCCCCGGTCAAACTGCAACCAAAAAATAGCCGGGTGTTGTGGCAGGCGCCTGTAGTCCCAGCTACTCGGGAGGCTGAGGCAAGAGAATCGCTTAAGCCCAGGAGTTGGAGGTTGCTGTGAGCTGTGTGAGGCCACGGCACTCTACCCAGGGCCATAAGTGAAACTCTATCTCTACAAAAAAAAAAAAAAAAAAAAAGAAGATAGACAAATGGCCCACAAACATATGGATAAATACTCAATATCACAAATTAAAACTGCAATGAGATACCAACTTACCCTCGTAAGAATAGTCATTACTAAAAAGTCAAAAAACAATAGATCCCTGCATGAATGTAGAGAGAAAGGAAAACTTACACACTGATGGTGGAACTGCAAATTAGTACAACTTTTCTGAAAAACAGTATGGAGATTCCTTGAAGAAATAAATGTAGACCTACCATTTGATCCAGCAATCCCATCTGCCCAAAGGAAATAAAATCATTTTATCAAAAGACACCTGCATTCAAATGTTTATCACAGCTCAAGTCACAATGGTACAAAAATGAGGAATCTACCTAAGTGCCCATCAGTTCCTGAGGGGATTAAAAAATGTGGTGTATATATACCCTGGTGTGCTACTCAGCCATAAAAAGGAATTCAATCATGTCTTTTGCAACAACTTGGATGGAGGTGGAGACCATTATCCTAAGTGATGTATCTCAGAAATGGAAAATCAAACACCATATGTTCTTATTAATAAGTAGGAGCTAAACAATGGGAACACATGGGCACAAAGGGGCATAAAGACATGAGAAATCAAGAAATGGGGAGGTTGGGAAGAGGGTATGGGATGCAAATTTACTTGTTGGGTACAATGAACACTATTCTGGTGATGGGCACACCAACAGTCCTGACTGAAATATTATATTAATACAAGGTATTCATATAACAAAAACACATTAAGAATTTTAAGCCAGGCACAGTGGCTCATGCCTGTAATCTTAGCACTCTGGCCAATGTGGGCAGATCCCTTGAACTCAGGAGTTCAAGACCAACCAGCCCAAACAAGGGTGATCAAATCTATATTCTAGAAAAATTTCTCTGGCTTATGTGTAGAGAATAGATTGGAGGGGAAGCAGAGACGATGCCAGAAGACCAGCTGTTTGGGTTTAGACCTTTTTTTTTTTTTTGTAGTTTTTGGCTGGGGCTGGGTTTGAACCTGCCACTTCCGCCTTCTGGGGCAGGCGCCAGACCAGCTGTTAAGTTGAGAAAAGATGACAATCTGAACTACAGGAGTGGCCATAGAGAGGAGAGAGTTGTAGACATCAGGAAATAGATTCGTAGGATTTGTGATGAATTATAGGTGCAACTGAGCAAGGATGAGGACTGGGTTTCTGAGTTTGATAACTGAATAATTGATGATTTCATTTGTCAAGAAGAACACCCTGCCTGTTTGACGGCGGAGTGAGTTTCACTTTGGACTCACTGAGTTCACGGTGCCTATGAAACACTTAAAGAGAGATGCTCTGTAGTCAATTATACAGCGCGTGCCAGAATAATATAGATACATTATAAGAGATGTTATCTATGTATTACTTTTCAAAGTTGAATGGAGGGTACCACAGCTGGTCAATAAAACATCCATTTTACGTGCAAGTCATGCACTTTGGGGAAACAATAAATTTTACTCCCAACAAGATCGCCTAAAATGTGTATATATATTTTTGGCATCCCCAGTCTATGAGTGTGGAGAGCAAGAAAAAAGTTTAGGCTAAAGATGTGGTCATGAGAGTCGTTGAGCTCCCTCCAGGGAGAGGAGAAAGAAGAGAAGAGGACGTGGCCTGGGGTGAAGCCGGTGGAAAGCCAACATTTAAGCGGTAAGCAGAGGAAGTGGAGCTCACACAGGCATTTGCAAGGAATGGTGGGTGCATATAGAGGGAGGAAAGAGAAAGAGAGCCTGGTATCACAGCAGACAAGGAAAGAGACAATTTCACAGAAGCATGCGCAGTCCACTGCATAAAACTCACAGAGAGGGAAACCCACCTATCAATATTAGTATCAAGGAAGTCGGTGATGTTGGTGAGAGCCACATGGTCCAGGATTGACCAGAGGGCAGAGGGGAGACAGAGAAACAAGAGGAGGCAGCTTAATCAGGGACTTTGGCTGTGAAGGAATGAACTTGGAATGGTATCAGAAGGGGATTTGGTGTGTCAGCGGAAGATTTTAAGATAGAAGATTCCTTTCTTTGACATCTTGGCACTTTGCAAGCCCTTTAGAACCTAGATATCATCCTAGAGAAAAAAATCCTAAGGATTTGGAGAACCCCCACATTAATTAATTTAATAAATACTTATCAATTTAATAAACACTTATCATGCAACAAGCAACCACTGGTGGGGTTGAAACAAGTGTGAATACAGCAATCCTTGCGTTTGTCAAGCTCAGGCTCCCGCAGGGCAGACGGGCAATAAACTCAATAAGCATGTGAGGTGGTGATGACTGTTGTGGGAGGAGGGAGACAGAGTGGGCCAGGAGAGGGAGTATTTCACAAGGATCATCAGGCAAGCCCTAGCTGGGGAGATATGTGAACAAAGACGTGTATCTGAGCTATATCTGGGAGAGGAGCCTTCCAGAAACAGCATGAGTGCAAAGGGCCTGAGGTAGGAGAGAAATGGTCAAGTGTACTGAGAGCATGAATGCCAGCCGGAGTGGCCGGAAAACGCGGAGCGAAGAAGAGATACTGCAGAGATGATGTCAGAGAAGTCCCCAGAGGCCAGACATGGGGCCAGAGAGGACACTCGGACTGTAAGAGGGAGTGGGGAGCCCTGGAGAGCTTTGAGCAGAGAAGGGATATGACAGCAACAGCAAACTCTTGGGCTCAAGTGATCCTCTTGCCTCAGCCTCCTGAGTAGCTGGGACTACATGTGGCCACCACAACACAAGACTATTTTTATTTTTATTTTTAGAGACAGAGTCTCACTTTTTTGCCCTTGGTAGAGTGCCTTGGCATCACAGCTCACAGCAACCTTCAAATCCTGGGCTTAGGCGATTCTCTTGCCTCAGCCTCCCAAGTAGCTGAGACTACAGGAGCCCGCCACAATGCCCAGCTATTTTTTTGTTGCAGTTTGGTCGGGGCCAGGTTCAAACTGGCCACCCTCAGTATATGGAGCCAGTGCCCTACCCACTGAGCCACAGGCGCCACCCATCACAAGACTATTTTTAGAGATGGGAGACTTACTCTTGCTCAGGCTGGCCTGGAACTTGTGAGCTCAGGCGATCCACCATGCTTGGCCTCCCAGACTGCTGGGATTACAGGTGTGAGCCACCGCATCCAGCCATACATGACTTAGGTTTAACAGAATCACTCTGAATTCTGTCTGGAGAAAAGATTGAATCAAGAGGGGTGGGGAGGAGGAGTTTAAAGGATGGAAGTAAGAAAATGCAGTAATCCAAGTAACAGGTGATGGTGAGATGACCAGATGCTAGCAGAGGAGGTGGTGGAGAAGTGAATCTGTTCTAGAAACATTGATTTATTTATTTTTAGAGAGAAGGTCTCACTCTGTCACCCAGGCTGGAGGGCAGTGATGCTCTCATAGCTCACTGCAGCCTCCAACTCCCGGACTTAAGTGATCCTTCACCTCAGTCTCCCAAGTGGCTGGGACTATAGGTAGCCACCACAACACCTGGCTAAATTTTCTTTTTCTTTTCTTTTCTCTTTTTTTTTTTTGAGAGATGAGGTCTTGCTATTGCTATATGGTCCAGGCTGGAGTGTAGTGACATGATCATAGCTCACTGTAACCTTGAACCCTTGGCCTTAAGTGATCCTCCCACCTTGCCCTCCTTAAAAGCTGGGATTACAGGCATGAACCATGGCACCCGGCCCATTCTAGAAATATTTTGATTGGATAGTTTGGCTATGGGAGGTAAGAGAGAGACATCAAGCCCGTCTCCAGATTATTATTCAACTATAAAATGAATGAGGTACAGATGCACGCTACGGCATGCTTGAACCTCTAAAACATGTTACTAAGTGGAAGAAGTCAGCCACAAAAGGCCACATGGGGCTGGGCGCGGTGGCTCACACCTGTCATCCTAGCACTCTGGGAGGCCAAGGCTCAAGGATTGCTTTTGCTCAGGAGTTCAAGAACAGCCTGAGCAAGAGCAAGACTCTGTCTCTGCTAAAAAAAAAGGGAAAACTAGCTAGGCATTATACTAGGTGCCTGTAGTTCCAGCTACTTGGGAGAGTGAGGCAAGAGGATTGCATGGGCCCAGGAGTTAGAGGTTGCTGTGAGCTATGATGCTACAGCACTCTATCCTAGCTGACCAAGTGAGACTGTATAAAAAAAAAAAAAGCCACATGTGATTCCATTTTTAATACACATCCAGAATAGGTAAACCCATGCAGACATAATGCAGATTGGCGATTGCCAGGGGACAGAGGCAGGGGTAGGGGCTGATGAAAATGTTTCGGAATCAGACAGAGGTCGCGGTTGCACAACATTATGAGTGTGCTAAAAGCCACTGAATTGTTCACTTTAAAGTCGCTAACTTCATGTTCTGGGAATTTCACCTCAATTTTAAAAATGTTTAAAAGGAAAAAAGCTTCCAATGTCTTTGCTCTGAAAACTTGAAGAATGGGGTTGCCATTTACTGAGATGAGGAAAACCATGGGAGGAGCAGGTTGGGGGAGAAATTTCCAGCGTTCAGTTCAGGATGGGTCTTAATTCACAGACGCCTATTGAACAGCCACGTAAGAGTGTCAAGTACACAGATCAATGTATTTGGATTTCAGGAAAAAAATGCTGGAGAGACTTGCCGTCTTCAGCGTATAGCCTATCTTTAGACTTGGAAATTGGGGATATTTACCAGTAAGTTTCTGCTTCCTGTAAGAGGACAACAGAAATAGAAATTACGCTGTTATAGAAAAGTAAACAACTTTATGTGTTACACATCCAAGTTTACGGGCAGACATTCAGACCTTCTACATTAGAATGGGTTGCAGCTCTTTAAACTCAGCCAGGCATGACTGATCTGGAGCCAGGCAGGGCTGGGCTTGCTGGGAGGGTGGAGGGAGGCCGTGGCCCTTCGGGCTTTCTCCACTACTTCTGTGGAGTCCCTGGAAAACAACAGTTGACGCTACAGTCTTCAGTGAAGATTTATCTGTCCTGCCTATTAGCATTGTTTTGGTCCTGCTGAGACTTGTTACTTGAAAAGCCAGAAGGAACCCATCCGGTTTGTTAGCACCATTAAAACCTTGCCAAACTAAAGGATGCAGTACTTACAGCAATAACCTCCCATTGTTGGTGGTCATGGGCAGTTAACACCTGTCACCAATAAATGGTGGTAACGACTGATTTCCTTCAGAGGTGCCCAGCACTCTGCTAAAGGCTTTACATTCAACATTTCCTTCTGCCTTTACAATACGCCTGTGAGTTAGGTATTACTATTATAAGCCCCAGTTTTCCATGTATAAAGAGCATAGAGAGGTCAAGTGATTTGTCCCTGGTCCTACAGCAAACTCAAATATGGCCAACTCTAAAAGCCCTGTGCTTTGGAGGAATAGAAACAGGAAATGTCCGAAGCTTCCTCTTTCACCACTATGCACTCAATGGCCAAAGAAGGTGTGTTCCCGCCCTTTACAAATGGATTGGCCCATAACTGGTGTCCAGAGCTTCTTGAAGGAAGGAAGGATGGAAGGAACGAGGACAAAAAAGAATGATTAGCACGTACTGCATTGCATTTTGCTTAGTAATCCGTGAGCCTGTTTCTCCAGCTAGGCTGTGAGCTACTTGAAAGGAGAGACCCTTTGTTATATATGCTGTCAACAATGTAATCCAATATGGCAGGATTATACAACCTCTCTGTGCTTTAATTTTCTCATCTGTAAAATGGGGAGAATAGTAATACTTCTTAAAGATGTTTATCAAGATTAAGTAACTTAAGATCTTGATACGTAATAGGCACTCAGTGAACATTAGCTATGGGAGACACAGAGAAAGAAATCCCTGTCTGTTTCGTGGAGGGATCAGGCACAGTTTACACCCTATATGCTAGATTAAGAATAGATAAGGTTTTTGAACATTTATCAGGTGCCAAGAACTGACCTAGGCACCTACTATGTGGTATCACATTTAATCCTTCCAACAGTAACATAAGATGGGTACTATTATTATCTTATTTTCCTGATAGGAAGACTGAGGCAGGTGGAATACTTGAGCTTACTAGTTCAAGACCACCCTGAGAAGAGTGAGACTCTAATTAAAATTAAATTAATCTCTAATTAAAATTAGAAAACCTAGCCGAGCATTGTGGCAGGCACCTATAGTCCCAGCTACTTAGGAGGCTGAGGCAGGAGGATCTCTTGAGCACAGGAGTTTGAGGTTGCTGTGAGCTGTGATACAATAGCATTCTACCCAGGGCACAGAGAAACATTTTGCAGGGCACAGTGGCTCACACATGTAATCTTAACACTCTGGGAGGCTGAGGGGAGGTGGATTGCCTGAACTCATGAGTTTGAGCCCAGCCCGAGCAAGATCAAGACCCAGTCTCTAAAAATAGCTGAGCATTGTGCCAGGTGCCTACACTCCCAGGTATTCAGGAGGCTGAGGCAAGAGGATAGCTTGAGCCCAAGAGTTTGAGGTTGCTGTGAGCTGTGACACCACGGCACTCGACCAGGGTGACAGAGTGAGACTCTCTTTCACAAAAAAGAAAGGAAGGAAGGAAAAAAAGAAAAGAAAAAGAATCAGTACAGATGCTCCTCCTTGACCTACAATGGGGTTATGTCCTGATAAACCTATAGTAGGCTGAAATATCCTAAGTCAAAATGCATTTAATACACTTAACCCACCAAACAGCATAGCTTAGCCTGGCCTACCTTCAATATGCTGAGAAAACTTATGTTAGCCTGCCGTTGGGCAAAATCATCTAACACAAAGCCTATTTTTTAAAAGAATATTGAACATCTGGTATAATGTATTAACTATTGTACTGAAAGTGAGGAACAGAATGGTTTTCCAGGTACACCAAGTACGGTTTCTACTGAATAAATCATCACTTCTGCATCATCATAAAGTCAAAAAATCATGAGTCAGACCATCATGAATTGGGAACCATCTGTATATGTTCCTTGAGGTCAGAGGCCATGTCTGTTGCGTCAGAAAGACAAAGTCATACTGGGCAATTCAAACAAAGGGAATTTGATACAAAAAATTGATTATGCAAATGATGCAACAGCTAAGATGTCAAACAGGAGATGGCGGAGTAGCCCTGAGCTGAGTTAGCAACAGCGGGAAGCTGCTCTCATAGCTAGAGCTGGAGGGAAACAGAGAGGAGGTGGTGTTACCAACGCCCAGAGCTGAGGCCACCCAAGAGGAGCTAGAACCACAGCAGGGACTGCCCAGTTGGAAAATGTTCTCTGAAGTTTGGGGCATGTAGGATTGCCCTACCTCTTCCCTTTGTTCCATCGTCCAAGCTCCTGTCTGTGCCTCTTTTTGGCTCAATTTCACTAGAAGCCAATTGGCTAATGGGCAGTAGAGCCTGGGAAGTGTAGTTTGCAGAAAAGTGGCAGGGAATGGATCTGAGATCAAATAGGTCAATGACCCACATATCAGTCTTGTTTTGAACCTCAACACCCCGCATAGTGCTTGGTACATAAAAGGCACCTCATAAATAGAAAGGAAAAATGGTGGGGGGTAGGGCAGGCAGATACCCAAGTCTGTGTTCTTAACCCAGAGGCAGCAACCCCAATGCCTACAGCAGCCAGGCAGACTGCACAAAGACGCAAAGTGAACTAGTTCTAGGGAGTGGTGAGGACCATGTCAAACTGGAGAGTCTACCCTTTGTCTAAATGAGGCAGCCCTACAAAGCCACAGCTAATCTCTGCCAGGCAGGAATATGGGTTCTGTATTGCCAGATCTTTTGACTTCTCAAGAGAAAAAGAAACTTCTGATATTTGTTATCTACCACTTTTTAAATGTTGGCAAAGAAATCAAATCCAGATGAGCTTGGGAAAACTTGTTGGGCCAGAAAGCAGAGAGGCTTATCAAAGACTACTTGGGGCCATAACATCAAGAGGACATGGACGGCTGGTTAAAAATTAACCAGGCATGGTGGTGCAAACCTGTAGTCCTGGCTACTTGGGAGGCTGAGGCCGGAGGATTACTTGAAGCCAAGAGTTCAAGATGCAGTGAGCTATGATTATGCCACTGCACTCCAGCCTAGGCAACAGAGCAAGACCCCATTTAAAAAAGAGAGAGAGGAAGGGGCCATGGAGGCAGCCTGGCAGGGTTCCCACATCTCAAGTTGAGCTGTTTTTGAGTATCAAAAGAATGAATGGATCATCCTGGAACAGAAAAAGGACACTCATGGAAAAATTGGTAAAATTTATTTAAATAAAGTCTGGAGTTTGGTTAATAGTAATGTATCAATGTTGGACTTCTCCATTTTAACAAAGGTATCATGGTGATATAAGAATTTAACATTAAGGCAATTCCTGAATAAGGTATCCAGGAATTCTTTGGAGCATCTTTGCAAATCTTTTCTGTAAATCTGAAATTATTCCAAGATAAAAAGTTTATTCAAAAAATAATAAATGGCATTGAATGAAATATCTTTTTTTTTTTTTGAGACCCAGTCTCTCTCTGTCACCTGAGCTAGAGTGCCATGGCCTCAGCCTAGCTCACAGCAACCTCAAACTCCTGGGCTCAAGCAATCCTCTTGCCTCAGCCTCAGCTGAGACTACAGGCATGTGCCATGACACCCAGCTAAATTTTCTATTTTTAGTAGAGATGGGATCTCGCTCTTGCTCAGGCTGGCCTCAAATTCCTGGCCTCCAGTGATCCTCCCACCATGGCCTCCCAAAGTGCTAAGATTATGAGCATGAGCCACTGTGCCAGGCCTTAAATTTATTTTTAAAGATCATTGAGTTCATGATGACTTTTTTAAAAGAGGAAGAGAAAACAAAAAGGAAAGAACACATTTGTCACCATTGGAGGCAAAAGGATTTGTCACTATTGCATCAAATCCTTACTCCAGAAATGGTAGTAGTCAAGGAAAATAATTTATTCTGCCTGAGTCAATGAGGGAAAGAAGTTCTTCTCTACAGAAGAATGCCAGGCCATAAATATAGTAGGGATGAGAGCATTAGAATTCTGCAACCCTGGAAAAAAGAATTGACTCAGGCAATGATCATCAGTGGATGCTGAAACCATCCAATGAAGATTTAAGGGAGGCACATATAGTCAAAAAAAGCCAAGTCATCAGGCCATAGAGAACTTACTGGTTATAAGAGAAGAAACAGCTTTACAATGGAGGGATCAGGTTATCACCACCTGAACCCGTGAATCAATCTTAGCTTCCCTAATGAGATGACTTATCCTGAGCTTTCTGGTGTGAGGTAAAAGCATGCTTACAACACCACCGGTGAAGAAATCTTGCCAATACTATTTAGCCAAAATCTGATCAAACCATAGATCTGGCTTCCAGTTTACAGGAAATACGGGAGTTAAAAGGAAAAACCACAAGATAGTAATCAGATAAAGCTAAGAAGGTGGGTCATTTTACCATCAAGATAATGAACTCAGTAGCTTCAAGAAGTCAGTGACTTAGAGAAAAGGGAGGTGGAATGAGAGGGTGAGAGGGGAGGCTACTCTAGACTTTAAAAGACATACGAGAGCCAAGCACACTGGCTCAAGCCTGTAATCCTAGCACCCTGGCAGGCTATGGCAAGTGGATTGCTTGAGCTCAGGAGTTTGAGACCAGCCTGAGCAAGAAGAAGATCCCGTCTCTACTAAAAAATAGAAAAACTAGCTGGGCATTGTGGTGGATGCCTGTAGTCCTAGCTACTAGCAAGGCTGAGGCAAGAGGATCGCTTGAGCCCAAGAGTTTGAGGTTGCTGTGAGCTATGAAGTCACAGCACTCTATGCAGGGCGACAGAGTGAGCCTCTATCTTAAAAAAAAAAAAAAAAAGGACTTCAGAGATAGGATCAAATGATGTTTATGGGCCTTGCATGGGTCCTGGTCTGAACAGATGATAAAAGACATTTTGGAGGCAATTGGGAAATGGGAGTATGGAAGGTTAGATGTTAATAAAAGTTTGGGGTGCGTTTTGTTAGGTGTCATATTGGTATTATGACTAAGTAAAGAAATGTCTCACTTTACTGAAGTAATTAGGGATGAAATGTCATGTTGGCTGTAAACACCTTAAAATACTTCAGCTAGAAAAGAAAAAAATGAAGCCAATATGGCAAAATGTTTATAATTCTTGCATATATAGGTGTTCGTTATATAATTCTCTCTACTTTTCTGTATGTTTGAAATTATTCATAATAAATAATACAAAGCAAGTACATATATACAGAGAGAGAGACTACACAAACATCTTCATCTATTATACAAATATTTATTGAGTACCTACTATATGCCAGGCATTGATCTAAGTATTGGATCTATAGCAACTGAATTTTATTTGTTTTTTAGAGACAGGGTCTCCCTCTGTTACCCAGGCTGCAGCGCAGTGCCATGATAATAGCTCACTGCAACCTCAAACTCCTGGGCTCAAGCAGTCTTCCTGAGTTAGCCTCTCAAATAGCTAGGACAACTGGTGGGTGCCACTATACCCAACTAATTTTTAATTTTATTTTTAGAGACAGAGTCTTGCTATGTTGCCCAGGCTGGTCTCAAGCTCCTGGTTTCAAGTAAGGTTCCCACCTCAGCCTCCCGAAGTGCTGAGATTACAAGCATGAGCCACTGCTTTCTTTTTCTGTTTTTTTTTTTTTTTTTCTTTTTCCCCACTGCTTTCTTTTAAAAAACTACTTTGTCCTCTTGGAATTACATCCAGTTGAACAAGGAAAACAGTCAACAAACCATGCATGTCAAGTATAACGTGGCGATAAGTGCTAGGTACAAAAATAAAAGCAAGAAAACAAGAACAGGCCCATGCCTGTAATCCTAGCACTCTGGGAGGCTGAGGCGGATGGATTTCTTGAGCTCACGAGTTCAAGACCAACCTGAGCAAGACAGAGACCTTATCTCTACTAAAAAATAGAAAAACTAGCCAGGTGTTGTGGTGGGTTCCTGTAGTCCCAGCTGCTCAGGAGGCTGAGACATGAGGATCAAGTGAGCCCAAGAGTTTGATGTTACTATGAGATATGATGAGCCATGGCACTCTACCCAGGACGACACAATAAGACTCTGTCTCAAAATAAAAAACACCTATGGAGAATACTTAAGGAAGTAAAAGTAGACCTACCATTTGATCCTGCAATTCCTCTACTAGGTATATACCCAGATGATCAAAAATCATTTCACAGGCTCGGTGCCTGTGGCTCAAGCAGCTAAGGTGCCAGCCACGTACACCTGAGCTGGCGGGTTCGAATCCAGCCCAGGCCCAGCACACAACAGTGACAGCTGCAACCATAAAATAGCTGGGCATTGTGGCAGGCGCCTGTAGCCCCAGCTACTTGGGAGGCAGAGGCAGGAGAATCGCTTGATCCCAGGAGCTGGAGGTTGCTGTGAGCTGTGATGCCACAGCACTGTACCCAGGGCAACAGCTTGAGGCTCTGTCTCAAAAAAAAAAAAATCATTTTACAACAAAGACATTTGCACCAGAATGTTTATTGCAGCCCAATTCATAATTGCCAAGACATGGAAACAGCCCAAGTGCCCATGGACCCATGAATGGATTAACAAATTGTGGTAATGTACACTGTGGAATACTATGCAGCCATGAAAAAGATGAAGACTTCACATCTTTTATGTTTACCTGGATGGAGCAGGAATACATTCTTCTTAGTAAAGTATCTCAAAAATTGGGGAAAAAAAGTATCCAATGTAGTCAATACTACTATGAAATCAATATATAATCACCTACACATTCATACAAATGGTAAAACATAACTATAGTCCAGAAAGTAGAAGGGAAGAAAAGAGAGAGAGGAGGGGAGAGGGAAGGCAGGAGGATGGAGGGCATTTGGGGCGGACCTCACCTAATGTGCATGACGCAATGGTACATTTCAAAATTATTAAGAAAAGAGTATAATTGTGACGGATGTGTTAATCAGTTCAACGTAAGCATTTCACATTGTATATTGAATCAGTACCCTGAACCCTGTAAATGCATCAGTGTCACAGTTATGATTTAATAAAAACAAAAAAAAATTTCTTTTTAAAGATAAATAAAATAAAATAGGCTCAGCGCCTGTAGCTCAGCAGCTAGGGTACCAGCCACATACACGGGAGCTGGTGGGTTCGAATCCAGCCTGGGCCTGCCAAACAACAGTGACAATTATAACAACAACAGCAATAAAAAAGCTGGGCATTGTGTGGCAGGCACCTGTAGTCCCAGCTACTTGGGAGGCGGAGGCAAGAGAATCGCTTAAGTCCAAGAGTTTGAGGTTGCTGTGAGCTGTGACGCCATGGCACTCTACCAAGGGTGACATAGTGAGACTCTGTCTCAAAAAAATAAATTAAAATAAAATAAATCTATCTAGAGTAGATATTTCTATTTTATTTGGAGCAATCAAATAAGACCTCTCGGAGAGGGTGACACTTGCACAAAGAGCTAAAAGGTGTAAGCCGTTGGGATACCAGGTGGAGGGACAGTCAAGGGTTCAAGCTGGAAGGGACGGCACATGCAAAGGCCCTAAGATAGGAGCAAGCTTGACCTGTTCAAGAAGCAACAAGGAGGCCTCTGAGGGTTGCACGGAATGCTCAAAGAAGAAAATAGTAGGAGATGAGCTCAGAGAGGTGGTGAAGGGATGGAAGGTAGTAGCTGCTAGGGAAACTTGTAAGCCATTTCAGCTCTTACTCTGAATGAGGTGGAAAACATTAGAGTAATCAGGGGGACATGATCTGACATCGTTGTTTCATTATTATTATTATGGAAATTTTTAAACATACAAATGTAGAATAGTGTAATGAACGCCCAAGTACATCACACAGCTTCACCATTATCAACTCATGACCGGTCTTATTTCCTCATAACACAACCCTAATGGATTCTGTTGAAGATAATCCCCAATTATTATTTGTCACCTCAAAATATTTTTGTGTACATCTTTAAAATAGAAGGTCTCTTTTAGAAAACCCAAAAAAATTACACCTAAAAAATTAAGAACTCCTTAAGATCATAAAATATCTATTTAATGTTTAAATGTCTTAATTGTTTTTATCAATAATTTTTATAGAGTTTGCATGAATCAGCAGCCAAATAAGAGTCAAGAATTACTGAAATAGCTCTTAAATCTCTTTTAATCTCTAGGATTGCCCTTGATCTCTATTTATTACTTTCAGTCCTTCTCCTCCTCCTCCTCCTCCCCTTCTTTTCTTTCTCTTCTTTTTTTGAGACAGGGTCTTATTCTGTTCCCTGGGCAGAGTAAGAGTGCAGTGGCATCATCACAACTCACAGTCAGCCCAAACTCCTAGGCTCAAGTGATCCTCCCAGCTCAGCCTCCCGAGTAGCTGAGACTATAGGCACCTACCACCAGGACTGGCTAATTTTTCTATTTTTAGTAGAGACGGGGGTCTCATTCTTGCTCAGGCTGATCTTGAACTGGCCTTGGGCAATCCTCCTACCTCAGCCTCCTGAAGTGCTAGGATTACAGGCATGAGCCACTGCACCTCACCTCATTCAGTTTTTCTTTGGAAGAAACTGGTCATTCGGGTTTTGCTGGCTACATCCCCTGGTGTCACTTAGCATGTTCCTCTGCCTTTGGATTTCTTGTCCATTGGCAGTTACATCCAGAGACCTGATCAGACACAGGCTCTTTTTTTCTCTTTTTGACAAGAATACTTCATGGGTGTTTTTATGTGCTTCTACCAGGAAATGCATAATGTCCAGTTGACCCTCATCTCAGGATATTTAGTAGTCACAAATAATCATTGCCTATATCCAGTAAGTCATTAGAAGTCACAAAGTGTTGATTCTTTTCCTTCCTTATAGTTATAAACATCTCCCACACCAGCTATATGATTACCCTGAGGTGCCATCGACTCTCTCCCTTCATTTGCAAGTTTTTTAAATAATATATTGATTCCCTAGTATCTTAGCCAACTACTGCCACATAACAAATTACCCCACTTACTGGCTTAAAACAATCACACGTCTATTATATGACAGTTTCTACAAGGCAGGATCCCAGCAAGGCTTGTCCTTTACTTCAGGGTTTCTCATGAGGCTGTGGCCAAGGTGTTAGTGAGGAGTTGGGTCTCAATTTAAAGGCTCGACCAGCCAGGCATGCCAATAATCCCAGTAGTTTTAGAAGCCAAGTCGGGAGGATCACTTGAGGCCAAGAGTTCGAGACCAACCTGGACAATATAATGAGACCCTAGTGTGGTGATGGGCACTTGTAGTCCCAGCTACTTGGAAAGTTGAGGTGCAAGGATCACTTGAAACCAGGAGTTTGAGGTTGCAGTGAGCTATGAGCATACCACTGCACTCTAGTCTGGGTGACAGAGCAAGAGCCTGACCCTTAAAAAATAAAGGCTTGACCAGGGAAATAGGATTGTTGGCAAGACTCGGTTCCTCGAGAGTTGTTGGACTAGGGGCCTCAGTTCCTCCCTGGCTGTTGAGAAACCCTCAGTTCCTTGCCATGTGGGCCTTGCAACAAGGCAACTTGCTTCATCAAAGGCAGCAAGGAAGAGTGTGCTGGCAAGACAGCAATCACAGTCTTATAGAACCCAATTGCAGAATGACATCCTTCACCTTTGAATGATGAGAAGCAAGCCCCTAGGTCAGCCTACCCTACAGGGAATTGGTCACACAGGGTGTTAACATTAGCAGGTGCAATTGCTGGGGCATCTTAGAGTCTGCCTGCCACACCTAGCATCCTTGAAAGACGACTCAGGAGTGTCATTTTTTGTTTCTTTAATATGACTCGGTTGGTGGCGCCTGTGGCTCAGTGAGTAGGGCGCCGGCCCCATATACCGAGGGTGGTGGGTTCAAGCCCAGCCCCAGCCAAACTGCAACAAAAAAATAGCCGGGCGTTGTGGCGGGCGCCTGTAGTCCCAGCTGCTAGGGAGGCTGAGGCAGGAGAATCACGTAAGCCCAAGAGCTGGAGGTTGCTGTGAGCTGTGTGACGCCACGGCACTCTACCGAGGGCGGTACAGTGAAACTCTGTCTCTACAAAAAAAAAAAAAAATATGACTCGGGTCCTAAAAGGATTATTCTGGTTCCTTTGTGGAGACTTTAAGCACAAGGAGCAAGAATGAAAGCAAACAGCTTGAGCCTGTGGCTCAAGGGGCTAAGGCACCAGCCACATACACCAGAGCTGGGGGATTCAAATCCAGCCTGGGCCTGCCAAACAACAATGACGACTACAACCAAAAAATAGCCAGGCATTGTGGAGGGTGCCTGTAGTACCAGCTACTCGGGAGGCTGAGGCAAGAGAATCGCTTAAGCCCAGGAGTTGGAGGTTGCTGTGAACTGTGATGCCACGGCACTTTACCCAGGGCAACAGCTTGAGGCTCTGTCTCAAAAAAAAAAAAAAAAGAAAAGAAAAGAAAGAAAGAAAAAGAAAGCAAACAGACCTGGTGTAAGAAAGCTCCCCCACATCTTCATTGTTTGCTGCTTTAATAGTAAACATTTCAATAGGACCCAAACCTCAACCTCAAAAGGCAAGAAACAGGCTGGAAGAAAATGATAAGCAATGGATTTGACCTCTAGAACATGCAACCAGTAGAAATTTGTGTGCCTCCATTTCCACCCTTATAAAATTAAGATAATAGTATCTATCTCACTGGGCTAAGGTGAGGATTAAATGAGTTAGCGCACATATATATAAAATGTTTAGAACAATGGCTGGCAAGGAAAGTACTATGTAAGTGTAAGCGGTCATAGGTGCTGTTACTATTGTAGCTGAAATTATTCTCAGTGATACTTATATGATGCAACTCTAAGTTGTAAGTCTCCCTAATTGTTGACTTCTTTAAGATTGCCTGGCCTGTTGTCAGCTTTGTGCCCACAGTAGCTAGAAAGGTTTTATCTTTTAGCAGACTAAGCCAAATGAAGGTTTCCTATTTTCCTTTCTAGCATGAACCAGTGATTTCAGACCATTTAAGTAGCAATTAACTAGCTTCAAAAGTGAATCTGACTCAGTAAACACCCAATTGTCAGGGAAGACTTGGTCCTAAATTAAAGCAAGTCTTTCCTACTTTTTTTTTTTTTTTGAGACAGAGTCTCATTATGTCACTCTGGGTAAAGTGCTGTGGTGTCACAGCTCACAGCAACCTCAAACTCTTGGGCTTACGCAATTATCTTGCCTCAGCCTCCTGAGTAGCTGGGACTACAGGTGCCTGCCACAACACCCGGATGTTTCTTTGGTTGTAGTTGTCATTATTATTTAGCTGGCCCAGGCTGGGCTCAACCCCGCCAGCTTTGGTGTATGTGGCCTGCGCCCTACTCACTGAGCTATGGGCGCCAAGCCTCTCCTACTGCTTTTAAAGTCATAAACATCGTTTATTAGGGTTTTTAATTTTTTAACTGCATATGTAATATCTGAATATACTGCTTAAAAAAAAAAGCCATACACACGTATATGTGTCTGTGTGTGTATACGCCCATTAAATATTTGTTGTATATTCTTCTAAAACTCAGTCTCTGCATTTATATAAATATATATCCCCATCTATATTCTATTGTTTTGTAAGGTTTTTATGTAGATACTATAATGTTATATTACAGCCACTGTTCTGAGACCTGTGGGTTACTCTCACTCCCCACATCCCATTCCTCAGCAAATTATGTCAGCTCATCCTGAAAACTATATCCAGAAGCTGACAACTTCTCACCACCTCCTGCTTCTGCCCTGCTCCCAACTCTGCCCTTCGTACCTTGTAGTCCATTCTCAGTAATTCTTGTAGAGTGAGTCCTTGAACCTTTCAGCCAGATATACCCAAAAGAATTGAAAGCAGGAACTCAAGCAGTGAACACCCATATTCACAGCAACGTTAATCACAATAGCCGAAAGATGAGAACAATCCACCAAAAGGCGGAATGTCCACCAACAGATGGATGGAAAAATTAAACGTGGTCTCACCTACAATGGAATATTACTCAGGCTTCAAAAAAAGAAAATTCTGACACCTACTCCATCAGGGAGGAACTCTGAAGACATTATACTAAAGTGAAATAAGCCAGACACAGAAGGGTCTGAACTTCGGAAGTTCTCAGCATAGTATAGGATTGGGGCCTTTTAAAATCTAACCTTTCTCAAGGTCTCTAGATGCAAACAGGGCTTGAGTCCACTTATATAAAGCATCCAGAGTAGTCAAATGCATAGCAACATGGAGTAGAATGGTGGGTGCCAGGAGAAAAGGGCAATGGAAAGTTATCGTTTAACGGGTACAGAGTTTTAATTTGGAGAGATGGACAAGTCCTGGAGATGGATGGTGGTGATGGTTGCACAAAAATATAAATGCATTTAATGCCACCAAACTGTACACTTAAAAATGGTTTAATAGTAAACATTTACTATTTTAGTAAATGTTATGTTACAATACCACAATAAAAATGTACACTAAAAATTTTCTAGTTGGGTTACATCATCCCAAACTTTCTTTTTTTGAGACAGAAACTCACCCCATTGCCCCCAGGCTAGAGTGCTCTGGCATCATAGCTCACAGCAACTCAAACTCCTGGATTCAGATGGTTCTCCTGCCTCAGCCTCTCAAGTAGCTGGGACAACAGGCACCTGACACAACAACTGGCTAGTTTTTCTATTTTTAGTAGAGACGGTCTCACTCTTGCTCAGGCGGGTCTCAAACTCCTAAGCTCAAGCGATCCACCTGTCTTGACCTCCCAGAATGCTAGGATTATAGGCATGAGTCATCACACCCAGCCCATCATCACAAACTTTCTAAAGGCTCTTACCTCACTCCACCTCAAGACCAGAGTCCCTACACTGACCTACATGGGTCACTACAAAAGTTTGTGACACACTGTGTTATGGTTTATTATTTCACTTTCAAGAAACACAGTCAGCAGTGTCCTTTCTGATTCACCTGTGCAAGTTTCAACTTGCTCGGCTTATGGGTATTGCTGGGAGGGCTTCTTTTGTTTCCATCCTCATGGATTTTACATTTCTTAGTTTTTATGTATCTCAAAACTTTCATAATGACCCACATACAAGACCATTCCCCAAGTATTGTTCTCATCCCCATTATCTCACTGCACCCACCTCTTACTCTCTTTGTGTCCTCTTCCTCTCTCCACACACTGGTGTCCTGACTACGCCTCACCACAGGGCCTTTGCACTTGCTCTTCCTGCAACTGGAACATTATTCCCTCAGTGCCTTCCTCACCCCTTTACATCCTTGCTCCTGGGTCCCTTTCTTTGTTTACCCTATTTAAAATTCAACCTTCATCCATCGCCTTTACCCTGCCTTTGTTTTTCTCCATAGCATTTATTACCACCTAGAAGATTCTTTATCTTACTCATTTGTGTCTTTACCTTCCTTCCTGTCTGTCTTCCCTCACTAGAACGCAAGCTCCACAAGGACTGGAATTTCTGACTTGCTTACTAGTGTATCTAGTGCCTGAACACATAATAGGTACTCAGTAAAATCTATTGAGGGGCAGTGCCTGTGGCTCAAAGGAGTAGGACTGGCCCCATATACCAGAGGTGGTGGGTTCAAACCCGGCCCCAGCCAAAAACTGCAAAAAAAAAAAAATCTATTGTATGAATGAAATGCATGCTTCATGGACCTTTCCATTTTGGTCCATTTGGGTCCTATTTTATTCTTTTTCACTGCCTGAGAGTATTAAGTCATTGGAAAACAACACAGTATATACTATCATTCATGTCACCCTCCCCCCATGCTTCGGAAGTTCTCAGCATAGTATAGTGTTGGGGCCTTTTAAAGTCTAACCTTTCTCAAGGTTTCCGGATGCAACTGAAAACCTCCATGGCAAAGTTGCAAAGTTGGTTCCCAGATCCTCCTCTTTCCTAGGTCAAGGCCCCAGAAACTGATTATATTTTTCACCTGGGCAAGTTAGAAGAGAAAAATGGAAAGGTATGTGCTCTGAGTGGCCGGGTGAGTCCTAAGCGCCAGCCTGGCTCTGCCCTGTGTGAGCTGGGACTCTGTGGTCGCATTTCTGGCAGCAGCGTGAAAACTCCGTCAGGTTTGGCAGGAGCAGAAGGTTTTCCCAGCTGACATTCCAGCTACGGGAAAAGTCAAGCAGAGGTGACCCAGATGTGCTGGAAGCAGAGGACCCACAATCAAATGCCCACAGGGCAGAAACGAGGTGTACAGACTGGGCATGAGGACACTGGGTGGGGGAGGAGGGAGTGGGGACCATGGGGACCCAGAGAACTCAGGACACCCAAGTCAAGCAGGAATAGAAGCCCGATGTCATCAGAACTCCTGGCTGCTTATTTTTCCAGAGAATCCAGAAATTGACTTTTCTATGATATTTCTTGATTTTTTAATATTGGTCCCCAAATTTAAAAAATACTAGAAGATCTGACAAAACACATTTGAAAATAGGATTGACCCCATCTCCCCACCCCCACCCCACTCCAGGGCTCAGGGTTCCTGCAGTTCAGCAACAGATTTCAGAATATGGACTTTGGTTGTGTTCTTTGGGCTTTGCCCTGTTTGGGCAAGCTCCTTGACATCTCAAGGTCTGTTTCTCTTTCTGAAACATAGGAACAAAAATTAAAACTACCTCTTATGATTGTTTGGGAGGTTAAAGGCGACTTAGCAAGTAGTACCACAACTCGGTAGTAGTAGTAGTAGTAGTACCCTGTTTCCCCTAAAATAAGACCTACTCCCAGGAAAGATAAGACGTCCCCTGAAAATAAGACCTAGCCCATCTTTGGGAGCACACCTTAAAATAAGACACTGTCTTATTTTTGGGGAAACAGGGTAGTAGTAGTAGTAATAGTAATGGGGGGATGAGCAAAGGGCTGGGAAGAGAAAGGGATAACAAAAGGACATGCACAGAGTCAGCTGGTGTGTGTGGTCAGAGGCTGGGAGCTTGCTGTGGCTTAGGAAGGAGACTTTGATCAGAAAGTGAGGATTCTGCAGAGGGAGCCAGAGACCCAGTGCCTAGGGCCTCCTGACCTGCAGGTGGCGCTGCATGTCTGAGAGGCCCCTTATTCTCTACCTCAGGGAGTAGCGTATGACGTCAGCCAGGGCCGCCCTTTCTGCCTGCCTGAGCCTAATTGTTGGACTTTATGTTTGTGCTTGTTGTTTATAGTCTTAGTTTGGGGCCAGACATTCCAGTCTGTCAACATTCTGTAAATAGATGCATTAGCTGTCCCTCCTGACTTCCTTCTTTTACAGTGTGGATAAAATTTTCATCAGAATCAGTTAGGTGTCTTTTGGTTGTAAGCAACAGAAAACTCAAGATGATGTAGCAAAAAAGGAAACGTGTGACTTCACTTATCTGAAATGACCAGAGGGTAGAGCTAACTTCAGAGATAGGGTTAAGTGGGTCAAATGATGGTATCAGGACATAGTTCCTCTTTGTCATCTTTCTGGGTAGGTTCCATTCTTATATAGTGTCTTCCCAGGTATAATTAGTTCCCCCATCTGAACAGCTCCCAAGCCAGTAGAACTCCCTGAGAGCTCAGGTCAGGTTACCTGACCATGGGTAATCTGGCTTGAGTCATGTTCCCTCCCATGAACAAATCACTACTCCAAGGGGAATACAATGTTCTGATTGCTAGGCATGGGCTGTATCCCTGAACGACCCTGAATGAAATCAACATCCCCAAGTTCAAAGTATAGGCTAGAGGTTGAAAAAGGAGTGGTGACCCCAGAGCTAAATCAGTTACAGTTACCTAAAGTAGAATGGGGGATGAAACCAAGAAGAGATGCTTGGTTTCCCCCAGCTCTTGAAAAGAAATAATATTTATCTTATCTTCTTGCAAAGTATTGTTTAAATCAGTGTTTTTCAACCATTTTTATCTCACGGCACACATGAACCTATAGTTAAACTTCTGAGGCACACTTAAATTATGTTGATCAGCCAGGTGCAGTGGCTCATGCTTATAATCCTAGCACTCTAGGAGGCAGAGGATTGCTTAAGCTTAGGAGTTCAAGACCAGCCTGAGCAAGATGGAGACCCCATCTCTACTAAAAATAGAAAAACTAGCCAGGCCTTGTGGCAGACACCTGTAGTCCCAGCTACTCAAGAGGCTGAAGCAAGAGGATCTCTAGAACCCAAGAGTTTAAGGTTTCTGTGAGCTATGATGCCATAGCACTCTACCGAGGACGATTGAGAGACTCTGCCTCAAAAAATAATAATAATAATAATAATAATAATAATAAAATAAATTATGTTGATCAAAAAACAGTAAAAAAATATGCTTACTGTGCTTTGAATTCCTTTCAAAAATAATTTAATTAATAATCTTTAAAAAGTTTTGCAGCACACCTAAGATCTTCTCGTGGCACACCAATGTTCTGAGACACACTGTTAGGCCCTAATTCCATCTTGCTAATGGTTTTCAACACTCCCCCTTTAACAGGAAGCTCAGCTGAAAGAGTTTGGTAATAACTGTAAAATCCTGTAAAACCCCAGTTCCTCCTTGTAAGCTCTCCCCTTATCAGGTGTTGGCAGTTGTGAAATTCAGCTTGTATTAAGGACTCCCCCTTTCTTACCAAAAGCCCCTTATAAAAGGTTTCTACCCCTGCTTCTAGGGGTCAAAGAGACTTTGAGGTGTGAGTCTGCTCTCAGCCCAGCGGATTAATAAAGGACCCTTGCTTAATTTGGACTCAGTGTGCTGGCCGTTTCTCTATTCCACCCGCTTTAGGTATAACAACACCAGTTGAAAATCACTGGTTTAAATGATTATTATAATGGGCAATATGTCTTCATCATCTACTTACCTCTGATCACCAGAGCTGGCTTAGCTGATCTTGAATCTCCTTTCATATCTCATTTTGGAATTGCACTAATTTGAATAAAGAAAGCAGGGCTATTTTTTCTCAATATTATAAAATAGTCAATAGAACATGGGGGTGGGGGTGGGGGGCATGCTTAGAGACCTCTCAAATGAGTCATAAATCCATTCAGATCTGAATTCATTTGACTTCAGTACAAGTCAACATATCTTCATCTAGAAAAAGATTTTCTTTAATTTGGCTAAATGATCCATAGCTCTAAACAGCCAGTTAAGGTCCATGTGGACACTCTCTGATGCCTTCAGACTAGAGTCCCTAACAAAAAATGGAAAAGAAGCTGTTTTACTCTTCAGGAAGTCAAGCCAAACATGGGAACACAACACTCTTTGTTTACAGTGCCCTAAAATTTGTCAGCCTAATATCACCAGTTTGGAGTTGTTAGATTTTCCAAAACTGCAACTTCCACACATTGGAAATCATGACACAAAAATCGGACGTCAATTGCACAAGCTGATCACAGCAACCTAGTCCTTCCGTAGGGAACTCATCTGAACGTGTCCAACAACAGGACCTGGCTGGAAAAATGCTGTGTGACCCAAAAGGGGAACCCTCAGAACTAACAGGTGTTGGGTTGAACCATATGAAATTGCTATTTTTGTAGGCCAATAATAGTCAAATATCAACAATTGTATATGGTCACAATTGAATATATTAGGGCAGCAGTGGTTTTCCAAGTGTGATCCATAGACTCCTGGGAGGTCCCAATCATTTTCATAATAATACTAAAAATGTTATTTGCCCTTTTTATTGTGTTGACATTTGCACTGAAAGTGCAAAAGCAATGGGGGATCAAATTATCTGAAGTTGGATTTTCATTCATTATTTCAACTAAAACTGCATATTGCATCCCACAGAATCCAGAAGCAGGTAGGAGACTCTATCTACCTCTCATTAAGCTGGCCATTAAAGAGAGTTGCAATAAATGCTAAACAGTGTCCTTCTTCTCACTGATTTTTTGTTTCAGAAAGTGTTTTTCACAAAAACAATTAATTTATGTGACCATGCTGTGGATTTACTATTCTTACCATGTAATGAATTAGTAAAAAATTTTCAAGTTTAGGTTTTAATTTCTCCTATGGAAAGTATCAATAGCTATAATCCACATAAACAAAAGCTCGCCAAGGTCTTCAATAATTCTTAAAAGTGCAAAAGATTCCTGAGACCCAAAACGTTGAGAAATCCTGTATTAAGACGACCTGTGGAGGAGCATACAGGAAGTGTTAAGAATATTAGCCCAAAAAATGCCTGAAATGATAGCAGAAGCTTAACCTGAGGGGAAGAGAATATTGGAATGGAAGGAAGATTAGAGAGAAATGGCCGTGCTCTGAGGATGGACCCACCTGGGTGGAACCAGAGGCCCAAAGTTTGAATTTCTAAGGCAAAGGTCGGGCCTATGGAGGTTGACTGGGATCTGGGAGTGACCTTGGAGAGGGCAGCTGAGACCCAGGGAAGGAGCAGGTCACTGGGAAAGCAGGGGTGAGCTGATCCAGAGGTGGGGGTGGGTCGCGGGGACGCTCCGGGGAAATTGGCTGCACAGGCCTCGCTAAAATCCCCAGCGCGCCCGAGGACATGGTGCTGGCGGGGTGTGGATGTGATCTGGGCGCGGCTGCACAGGTGTATGTGATGCGTTTCGCCGACGTGAGAGGGACAGGTAAGCGCGTGGGGGAGGACGGAGTGTTCACAAATGTGGCCTGCGATCTACATCGGGTGGGGGGAAGAAAGAGACAGTGTGTCTGTGTGTGGGACAAGGCGGACGAGGGGTCTATGTGGTATATTTGTGGCGCTTTGGGAATTACGGGTGTCCCGAAGAACGGAGGGAGACGTCCAGTGTGCGCGTGGGGGCACCAGTGAGGGCGCGGGCTGCAGCGGGTCGGGAGGGTGGGGAGTGGCGGGGGCAGCCGGGCTGTGCGGTGGCCGCGCTGCAAGCTCCGCCCCGGGCGCTCCCGGGGCTTCCCCTCCCCTGCGCCTGCTCCCTCCCCCGCGGTCCGGCCGCGCTCGCCGGCTGTCCCGCCGCCGCCTCCACTCGCTGCCGCCGCCTTCCCGGAGCTGCCACCGCCTCCGCCGCAGTCGCCGCTGGCAGCGCGCACCCTGGCGGTCTCCGATCGTCGCCTGAGCAGGTACGACGGCGCCCCCGGCCCGCCCCGGGAAGCGCTCTGCTGTCCGGGCCTCAGTTTTCCACCCGAGGGCGCTTGGGTGCCTGCCCGAGGCGCCCCGGACCCGGGCCGAGGGCTGAACCCGGGAGCGGGGGGTGGCGCGAGCGGGGTTAGAGGGCGGGAAGCCCCGGGTGAGCGGCGCGGGCGCCGGGCGAGGGTCCGCGGGGGTCCGGGTCAGTGGACAGAGCTGCGGAGTCCTCGCACCGAGGGGCGGGGCGCATTGTCGTTCGAGAGGTGACAGCCCCGAAACTTGTGTGGGCGTGCGAAGTTCAGGGTGCTACACCCACACAGCATCCCTGTGGGCTGGGCTGAGGACGAAACTTCCCTAGATCCCAGTGGCAAGTTGCTGAATCCAGATTGGAACGCAGACAGTCAGACCGCAGAGCCTACCTCTGTCAGCCCGCCTCCTCCGGGGAACGTGAGCTTATTCTCTCTAAATGTCCCCTTGGTGGGGGTGGGGAGTGCTGGAGAGGAGACCAGATCCGAACCCCTGCAGTTTATCCTCCTGGGGTTTCTGCAGGTTAATATCATGTTGCTTAAGTGTGCTGGCGGTGGGTAGGGGACACAAAGAGTGTGGGATATAGAGCAAGGACCTCCCCACACTAGTGTTGGTGGAGAAACTGAAGCACAGAGTTTAGAGAGGGGGCACAATAACTCCTCACCCTGCCTCCACCAGGGAGTGGGGGCAGAACAGCCAAGGCTGGCTTTTGTCCCTGGTGGCCCAGTACCTGTCTGAACCCTCCCTGAACATCCCTGTGACCCAACCTGCTACCCACTGAACTGCGTAACTCCACGAGGAACCCAGGGGTCCACTCTTCCTCCTCTATCACCTTCCAACCCCTGCCCTCTTGCTCCCCAAAGGTAACCATCTTCATAATCGGGGGTGTTCCTTTCAGTCCTTTCCCGGTACCTGTGCAGTCATATATATGTACTCATAGAAAATATGTAAAAATACTTAGTAATGCGGTGGGCAGATAGTTTATAGAAATGCTACCATCTGTCTATATCATTCTGCAACTTGATATAGTTACATAGCAATTTATCATTTGATTGTTATCCAGTTATTTATTTGAGAGTTATTCGTGTTCCTGCATATAAATCTAGCTTACTCCTTTAAATTGTGGCATAGTTTTCCCCCATGGGTATTGAACATTTTCGGTGACAAAAAATTTTGGACTGGTTTTTATTTCAGCCTCTTCTATAAATTGATATCCCTGGGTTAAGTTCAATTTCCTGTTCTTTGTCCTAACACACACACACAGAAGGGTGTAGGCACACACAGAGGGGTGTAGGCACACACAGAGGGGTGTAGGCACACCTCTATTCTGTCTGTCTGTGACCAAGAACAAACACTGCACTTCCTCTAGCTGCAATCCCCACTGAACCCTGTGGGCTTTGCCTGTCCATCCCTGTGGGCAAAGGTCTCATCATGGACCAGCTCCAGGGGTTCTCTCTAGGTGGCCTGCAGTGCCACCCTGCCCACCAATAGGAGACAGAAGGACTTAGGAACCATAGGCTGACAGACTAGAGTGTCCAGGGTCCTATAATTATCCAGGTTGTGGCATAAGGAGAACGCGTTTGCCCTGGAATGTGGACAGAACCATCACAAGTTTGGTGGAATGCCCTGATAACAGCCAGGTTGATGAACCAACATAATCAGAGATGTTTGTATTATAATCTCAACTTCAGCACTTCCTAACTCGAGACGTTCCCTTCCTTTTCTCTGAGCCACAAGTAAAGTGAGCATGATAATAATGGCAACATCTCCAAACTGTTGAGTGTATCAGTGGGGTGATGCAAATAAAACACTTGGGCATCAATCATCAGTGAGCAGAAGTCTTGTCCTGGACAGGGGACACGCTGAGATGGCCCTGGGTTGGGGGTGCTCAGAGCCACCATTTAGGACTTTTTCCACACCCCAAATGCAAACCAGAAAGCCCTGAGCACTGGGTGAGAGCCAAAGATGAGATTTCTGCTTGTTGGGAGCCAAGTTCAACTCTCTGTGGAAGTGTCACAGCACTTACAAAGGGCCTACTGTGTACATGGTCCTGAACCAAGTCACAGAAATGAAGAGAGCTGAGGTGCCCACCTTTCGAATATAAGAGGCTGCAGAAGTCACAAAAAAGGGCTATAGGCAGCTTTTGTGAAGCCCAGGCTTTTTACTATTGCAGATATCCTCAAGATTATAAAAAGTGGGAGATGTCATGGGAAACTTTGTATTTGTGGATCCTCTTGAGAAATCAGAAAAGTTGGCAACTCCAGGCCCAACATTCAACTGCCCCTTTAGACAGGGAAGGCACGCTGCAGGACACCACAGTATTCACCTGGCTCAGCCCTCATTCACAAAAAGCAACGTAATCCAAAAGTTAACAACAGACTGCTGGGTCCATCTCTATCTCCTAGCTGTGCCATGGATTAGTGGAATGGTTTCGTGCAAAGTGTTGAGCGTCTTTGTGACTTCATTTCCTTATGTGTAAAATAGGGGTCTGTAAAACCTTCAAAGGGTGATTTAGACATTAAATGAGTCAACATGTGTTGACTCTTAGAACAGCGCCTAGATCACAATAAACACTAGCTGAGTATTGGTGATGATGGTGTTGATAATGGTGGTGTTAACTGCCTGCCTGTCCCGGTAACAGTGCTTTTGTACTCCATATAAAATGCTATGAAAACATAGGTGGAGGGGGGAGAGGAAAGAAGGAAAGTAACACTTTAAGCTCCTTCTTCAAACAAGATGCTGTAATCCTAGATACATTTTCTGCTTAAGAACGGGAAAAGAACAACATTTCAAGGAAGGATACAAAGAAGGGGAATTACAAGGTGGGTTTTGAAGGATAAACAGGAGTTCTTTTGAAGCAGTGGGGTGAGAAAGGTATTCCACAGAGGAAACAACCTTACAAAAGCCTGGAGTCATGACCAAGCAAGTTTGTGTAGGAAGTGATATAGTCTGATGTCACTTAGCAATAAAATGGCAGGAAGATGAGTCTGGGAAGACAAAATGAACTTGAAGCCATGATGGGGCTTGAGGCAAGAATAAAGGTGAGCATTTCTTGGGTAACTACTGTGTTCAGATGTTCTTATAATCACCTCCCCTGTAATTACCCAACAATCAGGTTTTGTGATCTCCATTTCGCTAATGAAAGAGACACAGGCTCAAGAAATGTAAGCCACCTGCCCAAAATCTTATAATGGGTCAGTGGTAGAACTGGGATCAGACACCAGATCTGTCTTATTTAATGCCAGTGTATCCTCTCTGAGCCTTAGTTTTCTCATTGTAAAGTGGAAATAGTACTTATAAGATCCACTGCCTAGATGTGTTAGGAGGGTTAGATGAGAGAACAAATGCACAGCCCTGATCATAGGACCTGGCCCACAGCGTCTGCTATTGTTATTTTGACTACAGTGAGGCCTGTGTTCCCCCAGCCCGCTTGCCCAGGCTCACTCACCTGCCCAGCCTCAGATGGGAGAGCCCAAGGAGTGACCAAGGTCAGTGCATCTCAGAGTGTAGACCTTGGACCAGCAGCGTGAAGCATCACCACCTGGAGCTTATTAGAAATGTGGCTTCTCAGCTGGGCGCAGTGGCTCACATCTGTAATCTTATCACTCTGGGAAGCCAAGGCAAAGGATTGCGTGAGGCCAGGAGACCAATCTGAGCAAGAGCAAGACCCCTACTAAAAATAGAAAAAATCAGCTGGGCATCATGGAAGGCACCTGTAGTGCCAGCTATGCAGGAGGCTGAGGCAGGAGGATTACATGAGCCCAGGTATTTGAGGTTGCAATGGGCTATGCAGTCTAGCCTGGGCAAGGACAGAGCAAGACTTTGTCGCAAATAAATAAATAAATAAATAAATAAAAATAAAGGGTGGGGGGGAGGAAAGGAAAAGAAAAGAAAAAGAAAAAGAAAATTCTCCACCCAGCCCAACTTCCTGCATCAGAGACTCTGGGGGTGGGGCCCAATAATCTGTATTTTAACAAGCCCTTCCAGTGATTCGGTATATAATAAGACAAAGGCACGTTCCTCTCAGCCCTAGAGCCTGGAAGGAACCATTCCTTTACAGATAGGAAAGTCACTGAGGGGCCTAGTGGAGTTCCTGGGATTATTATTCTTTCAAACTTGCTCTCCTTCCTAGTCTTACAGCTTCCAGTCTGCTTACCTTGAGGGCCTGGGGCAAAATTTGATTTTTAAAGGAGCTGTTTCCTAGTGAGGAATGCCCCAGGCATCTGAGGACCTGCTTCTACCCCACCACCACCTTACATAAAGCCTGTTCTTAGAGGTCCCTGTGTGCCCATGGGCCTCCCTAGGGTCTCCTCTGGCCGCTGTGAGAATGTGTGTCCAGCCTCAAGTACTGAGCAGGGGGAAATGACCCCACAACTCTGCAGGAGGACCCTTAAGGAGGCCCTAGGTCAAGTGGCAAAGATAAAAGCCCAAGTTGGTGATGGTCATGTCCTGCTGAGGATTACCAGTCAAGAAACTAGCACCCTGTCCTCTCTGCACACCCTCCTGGAAACTCTGGGGAGCAGTAAGGACAGAGGACAGCCCATCATCTGCCTGCACAGAAGCCAGTATGTTCTGCGTGATCAAGAACAAACAACAAAAAAATCCCATAAACCCAGGCCCTTCGAATTAATAAAATATTTGCCACGGTTATGCCAGTTATTAAGAGTTAATTTCATGGATAAATAGTGCTTGCAAATCAAAGACCAAATACCCCATCCAGAAAAGAAAAAGACTAGAGCAAAGGATACTTGGCTGATCACAAGAAAAGAACTACAAATTGGATTCAAACAGATGAAAAGATTCTCAGCTGCCCTCCCCAAAAGAAAAAGAAAGGAAAAGAAAGGGAGAAAAAGAAATGTGTGAGAAAGCCACAATGATCCTGTTTCAACTGGTCATCCACTCGGTGTGCATGAAAATGTGGAGAATCACCACTCTCAAACTCAAATTCTGTAGATGAATGTGCGAATTGGTGTAGGCTCTAGGGGAGAGCTAGGCAAACGTCAATATTGGAGATGCACATAACCTACAAATCAACCATTTCACCTCTAGGAATTCACCCAGTGGATGTCCTTGCACTGGGCACAACATATCAGAACAAGGATATGTTCTATGGGTAAGAACAAATGACTGGAACTATCTAAAATGTCCATCAGAATGGAACTAAGTAGTGTAAATGTTGGAACAGCCACATGAGAAAATATGATACGGCCATTAGAAAGCAAACAGCAGGCTGGGCACAGTGGCTCACACTTATAACTCCTGTAGTCTGGGAGGCTGAGGCAGGAGGATGACTTGAGCCCAAGAGTTCAAGACCAGCTTGAGCAAGAACAAGACCTCATCTCTGCTAACGATAGAAAGAAAAAAAATTAGCCAAGCAAAGTGGCGAGAACCTGTAGTCCCAGCTACTTGGGAGGCTGAGGCAGAGGGATTGCTTGAGCCTGGGAATTTGAGGTTGCTGTGAGCTATGTGCCATGAGGCCATGGCACTCAAGCCTGGACAGCAGAGTGAGACTCCATCTCAAAAAAAAAAAAAATCAAAGCAAACATTAGCTTTTTATAAATGGATGTGAGACTATCTCCTAGTTGTGTTGTTGAAAGAACAATGCAGGGTACAGAACAGTGTATAGTATGCTACCATCCGTGTGTGTGCACATGTGTTTACAAGGGACAAGATGTGCTGATATATGTATATATTTATGCACATTAAAATCTGGAGAACACACCGGAAGCTGGTGATAGCAGTTGCCCTCACAGAGGTGAAACTAGGGCTCTTAGAGGGGAAGAAGACTTTTTTCATTATGTGCAACTTGGTACTCTTTAGAACTCTTTTTGCCCTGTTCATTTATTACATTATAGTTATAAATTTTAGCCACACATACCTTTTACTTATTTAAAAGAAACATGACATTAGAAATAGGGGGCATTTCCCTTGACATCACTCAAATTGTATATTGTTTTCAGATAAAAAATGAATTAGTTTTTTTTTTTTTAAGTAGGGCCTTTGATCACAAAGGGACAAATATTGTATGATCCCACTTATAAAAAGTACTCAGAATAGGCCAATTCGCAGAGACAGAAAGACTAGAATAGAAGTCACAGAGGCTGGGGATGGGGAGCGGACAGGGGGAGCTATTGCTTAATGGGTACCAAGTTTTGTCATGTTTGGGATGATGGAAATGTTCTGGAAATGGATAGTAGTGATGATTGCATGACATTGTGAATGCTCTTTTTAATATATTTTTTATTTCAGATTTATATGAGAGTACAAATGATTAGGTTACTAATTGTTTGTGTTTATTAGGTAATGTTGATGTTACAGTTGAGCCCTTCACTCAAGGGTGTGCTGTACGGTGTGCATATTAGGTGGGAGTGCACCAATCCCCCTCCCTCCTCTCCTGTCACTTCCCACCCATTTAATTGTGTTTTTCTCCCCTGTGGGCGCACAGTTGTCTATCTACTGGATTCATATTAGTATTGCCTACGTTGGATACTTGATTTTCCATTCTTGTGATACTTTACTAAGAAGAATGTTCTTCAACTCCATCTAGGTTAATACAAAAGATGTAAAGTCTCCGTCTTTTTATGGCTGAATAGTATTCCATGGCATACATATACCACAGTTTATTAATCCATTCGTGAGTGGATGGGCATTTGGGTTGATTACACATCTTGACAATTGTGAATTGACCTGTAATGGACATCCTAGTGCAAATGTCCTTATGGTAAAATGATTTTATTCTTCTGGGTAGATTCCTAGTAATGGAATTGCAGGATCAAATGGAAGATTTACTTTTAGCTCTTTGAGGATTCTCCATACTTCTTTCCACAGAGGCTGTATTAGTTTGCAATGCTACCAGCAGTGTAAAAGTGTTCCCTTCTCTCCACATCCGTGGGGGAATTTGTGATGTGGGCTATTCTCAGTGGGGTTGGGTGCTATCTCAGAGTGGTTTTGATTTGCATTTCTCTAATGATTAGAGATGAGCATTTTTTCATGTGTTTGTTGACTAGTGACTATTCCTAATGCCACTGAATTGTATGCTTAAAAATGGTTAGAACAATAAATTTGGTGTTGTATATCGTGCCAGCAAAAAAATTCAGGGATGAAACAAAAAATAAAAAGGTAGGGGCTTTGACATCAGATTGGTTGGGTTCTAGTCTTTGGTTCTACCACTGCTCAACTGTGGATACTTGATCAAGTGACTCTACCCCTTTCGGCCTCAGTTTTCCCATCTATAAAATGGGGCTGTCAAAGTGTAACTGACCTCCCAGGAATCCCACAAGTGTTAAAATACTTTATCCAAACAAAGTGCTCTCTCTGTATGCCTGAGACTATCATCAAAGGTCAGGATTAAGAGAGTATGGAGATTGGAATCAAAAATTGGACCAAATACTAACATAAGCAGATACCTATGGTGTTTGTAAAAGCCTCAAGTCTGGATTTTTATATCCTTTTGTATTTGCAAAATTATAAATAAATTATGTTTCCGTAATGTAAATTGCAAAATGTAGATTCAAACAAAATCTTCTTGGCTGATGGGGACACACAAAAGATGCAATAATTCTTTAGGTGAGGACTGCTCACCCACAGATATTTGAATCCTGGCTCTGCTACTTATTTGCTATGTGACATCAGGCAAGTCACTTAACCTCTCTCTGTGCTTGGGTTTTGTTGTTTTCTTTTTATTTGAAAAAAAATATTTTTTTTGTTTGGAATTCATTGAGGGTACAAAGAATTAGATTACACCGATTCCATTTGTTAGATAAAGTCCCTCTGATAGGGTGGCGCCTGTGGCTCAATGAGTAGGGCGCTGGCTCCATATGCCGAGGGTGGCGGGTTCAAAACCAGCCCCAGCCACACCGCAACAAAAAAATAGCCGGGCGTTGTGGTGGGCACCTGTAGTCCCAGCTGCTTGGGAGGCTGAGGCAAGAGAATTGCGGAAGCCCAGGAGTTAGAGGTTGCTGTGAGCTGTGTGACGCCACGGCACTCTACCCGAGGGCGGTACAGTGAGACTCTGTCTCTACAAAAAAAAAAAGTCCCTCTGATAATTGTGCCCCGCCTCTGTGCTTCAGTTTTCTAGTCTGTGAAGAGAAGGTGGTAAGAATTCTCACCTAAGGACATTATGAGGACTAAATGTGTCAAATGCTTCGAACAGTGTCCAGCCCATAGAAAAAAATGTGTGTTAAGTAAATAAACTTGAAATAAGCCTGAAAGTCTTTTGGCTTTTTGTTTTTATTTATTTATTTATTTTATTTTATTTTATTTTTTATTTTTATTTTTATTTTTTTGGCTTTTTGTTTTTAAAAGGACAGTTTATTTTTTACATGAAGGAAACAGGGTCCTAGCCAAAATATAGTCGTGGGTAAGAGTTCCCTGGGGTGGGTTTACTGGAAGTGGCTTGGGGTGCCCAGCTGATGGAGGTGGGGTTGTAAGTCACTGGGGCTCAGAGAGGCTCAGAGACCTGCCAAGGGGCCACAGCAATAACAGAACCCAGGTTCAACCCCAACTGTCTCCTCCCTGGTGCCTTTCTAACTAGAAGGGTCTTGAGGATTGGGGAGCTAGTGGCCCTTTGGCAAGCATGACCCTTTCCTAATAGACCTCCAGGACAAATCGAGGCAGCCTTGCTTCACCTCCACAGGCTGGGGAGCTCATTCTGAAGCTAAGGTCTGGAAGGAGGCCTGAGGTCTGGGCAGTCTGCTTCACCCTCTCTCAAGAGCTACTCCTGATTCAACTCAACCCAGAACCTTCAGCAGTGACTGGCTTATAACCTCCCCAGACTAGCTCCTGCTCACCTGGCTGCTGATTCTTGAAATTCCTCTGTGGGTGTCTCACCTTTGTCTGTGTGCGGAGGTTGTTGACTCTCTGATTTAGCTTAAGGCTTTGAATCCTGGTTAAAAGGCACCAGTCCCCACCCTACCCTTGCCCCAGGAGGGATCACCTTTGTCCCTTCTTGGGGACAAAGTTTGCACCCCAGTGAGAAGGAGCTGGATAGAGGCTTGCCATGTCAGGTTGGGAGAGACAAGAACCTTTGGGGGCTGAGGCTGTGGACTTTAAGGCAGCCTTTGAAGGATGGTTTTAGAGATTGGGGGATGGTGTGTGCAATGTTTAGCAACATGCCTGGTGGCACATGGTAAGTGCTCATTAATGGGGCTGGGGGTGCACAGAAAGGAGATAGAGGAGAGAGAAACCAAAACCACAAGAAACAGCCATGGCCGGTCCTTGTGGAAACCCCTGCCCCCCTCCCGCTTCCTGGTTGCATTCAGAGGGTGAGGTAGGGGCAGGTGTCCCTAAGGAGGAGGAAGGGGGCCTTCATTATGCCGCTCCCCAGAAGGGCTCAGGGGAGTCCTGGTTTACCCTAGGCTGCTCCAGGAGCTGATTCTGTCCCTAAAGCGTTAAGGCTGAAGTTTAGGTGTTAAACTCTCCCAGACTTCTTAATTCTACCTCAGGCAATTTAATAGTTAAGCGTTAGGGAGTGGGATAAGCTGGAGTTGGGGCTTAGCAACCTCTGAGTCCCACCCCTCACCTGCCCCCAGGATAATATTATCTATTAACACGGAGAGAGGCGGGGAAGGGCCCTGTGGGCCACACTCTCATGTTCAGCTCATGGCTGCCTGGCCCCCAGTCGTGGGCTGCAGTCTGGTTACTACTCAGACCAACTCCAGAAATGCCGCCTTGCTCCCTGTGCTGTTCTTGCTCTGCCTGGAGAAGGGGTGAGGGTAGGGCCATGGCGGGGAGAGGTCTGAGCGGAAAAGCCACAAACATCTTTATCTATAGAGTTTAGGGAAAGTTGAAAGATCAGACTCAGGGCCTGAGTGTGTGAGTCCGATCCCTTGCGTAGGTGACAAAGAAGTGGCCGACCCAGCCAAAGGCTGAGGGCCTGCTGCTTCTAGAAGGCAGAACCGGGGTGAGGGGTGCACAGGTATGGAGGGAGGCTAGGCATTTGGTGGAGGAGGGAAGAAGCCTCTTTCCCCAAAGCAAAGCATTTTGTCTTTATTCATTTTATTCATTTATTCAGCGACTATTTAGTGCTATAACATGAGCTCCCATGAGGTGCTCAATGAATGTTTATCAAATGAATGAACGATGATGGATGCAGTCTCACATTGGACTAGACATTAAAAATACAGTGTTGATCAAACCACATTTCTCCGTCCTCAGGAGACCCCTCAGACTCCCACCTTACGATCCTCTCCCTAACCTCACTCCAATTCTGAATTCCCAAAGGGGCTGGGTCTGAGATGAGCAGGGCTGTGTTCTTGTCAGATCTTACAATCTAGTTGGCTAAAAACCCCATCCTGAAGAACTCTCTGCAAAGCATCTCGTTCACTGGAGGAGGCGCGGCCACCTTATCTGGGAACCCTGCTGTGTTGTTTGCAGGGATGAGCTAGCCTCAGTGTCTTTTTCGACACATATTATGATTTGTCAAATAAATGCTGATGGGGTCCTATAGTCATAATAATAAAATAGGCAGCATTTGGAAGTATATATTACCTGCCAGGTATGTGCATTATTTCATTGTAATCTTTCAGCTACCAGAGGTCCAATTATTATCCCATGTTTTCCACATGGAGAAACTGAACTTTCTTGCTCCATGATTTCCTTGTATCCTTACAACAGCCCAGTGAAACAGATGATGTAATTGCATTTTGCAGATAAGAAAACAGGCTCAGAGAGGTTAAATAACTTGCCCAAGGTCACACAGAGCTAGCAAATGGTAGATTCAAGCCCAAGCAGTTTGACTACAGAATCCACTCTGTTCACCCCACCCTGCCTCTCCTCAGTTCCTGGTGTCATCTGAGAGGTAAGTGTGGAGGAGGAGTGAAAATTTTTTCTCTGTGACTTAGCTCTTGAAGGCTTTGGTTCACCTGCAGTCGAGAGTAAGGTTTCAGCTTTTCACTCTGCCGGGAATCACCTTGGGTTACTGTGTGTGCGAAGATTCTAATCTGCCCCCCAAAAGAGGGCCAGCGAATGCCCAGCTTGCAAGAGGATGTGACTCTGAGGCACCATATTCTCGTCCTCCAAATCTCCCTGGAGACCTGACCGCCTCCTACCGGTGTGGCCTTGTAGGTTGCTGAGGAAGCCCAGGGAGGCCAGGGTCTTTGTTCCAAGGCCAGCTACTCTGCCAGCCTGATCCCGGCACCAAACAGGGAACACGTAGCCTGGGTCCTCCTGGAAGAACAAAGCTAGATTTCAGAGGTTGGCAGGAAATGGAGACATAGTGGGAAACAGAAAGAGCAAAGGAGAAATACACCATCTTTCTTTTTCTTGTCTCTGATTCTTGCCTTTCATCCTCCTGTTTAAGGAGGAAGGTGTTTATTTCATAAACCCCAATGCAGTGGAACCCACTCTGGGGGTCTAGGACCTGGGGAACCCAGATGGCCCAGAAGAGGCCTGGAGAGCAATGACTTGAGCCTGTTTCCTCATTTAATCTGCACACAACAACCCTATTAAGTACGTCAGTCATCACCACCACCATCATCATCACAGCACTCCTGTCCCCACCATCACCACCAGCGTTATGGTCACCCACATGGCCTCCCAGATGCAAGGCCCAGCCCATAGATAGGGAAACAGACCTGGAGGACGTGATTCCTCCATCTCCTAGAGCAAGCGTCCTCAAACTGCGGCCCACAGGCCACATGAAGCCGTGTGAATTGTATTTGTTTCCGTTTTGTTTTTTGCTTCAAAATAAGATATGTGCAGTGTGCATAGGAATTTGTTCATAGTTTTTTGTTTTAAACTATAGTCCGGCCCTCCAACGGTCTGAGGGACAGTGAATTGGCCCCCTGTTTAAAAAGTTTGAGGATGCCTGTCCTAGAGAGACAGTTAAGGGCCACGTGTGGAGGCTCATGCCTTTATCCCAGTGCTTTGGGAGGCCAAGGCATAAGGCTTGTCAGGAGTTTGAGGATACAATGAGCTATGATTGTGCCACTACATTTCAGCCTGGCAGAGCAAGATTTTGTCTCTAAAAATCAAAAAAATAGTTAAGATTTGCGGCCCTAAAATCTGAAAAACCCAAATTTGATTCCTAGCTCTATTTCCAGCTGTGTGGAAATTAACCTAACCTCTCTGAGCCCAAGAGGCCTGTGAAACAGGGTGGTCACAGTCTGTCACAAAGGGCTGCAGTGATTGTCACATGAACTAAAGCCTGTGAAGCACTGGCACAGGGCCTGGCTCAAATCGTAAAAGCAAAACAAATACAGGAACACACTCTGGCAAGGGAGCAGCAGTTGAGAACAGCTTGGGGCATCTGGTTGGGACTTCCCAGCAGGCCTGGATTGCAAGAAGCAGGTGTCACCCAGCGTGAGAACCGGCACTGGAGGACCAGCCTGGAGACAGGACTGGAGAGATCACTCAAGGGCCCTTATTTCTTCCCAAGGAGCCAGGGTGTGGGAGGAGAGGGGGGAGCTTTTGCCTGGAGCAGAGCTGAGAGTTTAGAGCCAGAGCTGTAGTCAGTCTAGTCTGAGAGAGATCAGGAAACAGGATGCTTTTCTAGGCTGGATGGAGGAGGTTCCAACGTTCTGCTCCTGACCCAGAGAGTCCTCCAAAGCTGTCGGACAGACCCTCACCAAGCACACTGGCATTTCCTTCTGGGCCCTCCTCCCTTTTTGATGATTTGCTTCTGAACAGCAGTAAGTGTGGGCCCTAAAGGTCGGTCCTATCAGGCAGCCCTGAAGGCCTCCGGGACTGCCACGAATAGCTGGGGAGGGTTATGGGGGGTGTTGCATGCCTCAGGCAACTCCGGAGGCATCATTGTCTTTCACATAGACTTCATCATGAATGATGCCACCTGGAGTTGTAAGCTGTACAATGCACAATCCGCAGCACAGCCGCCCAGGGCTTGCCGGAGAAGGTGTAGCGTCATCTTGGGCACCCCAGCTCCAGCTGCAGCTCAAGGCAGAAAAGGGTTGAGTGGCTTTCAGATGCCAATCAAGATGTAAAGAGCCCAGTTGCCCAAGGCTTGTGCTGGGGCATTGTGGTGACTGGTAAGGGTGGTAGATTATCTATTTGGCCTTTACGTAGTTTATCAAAAGGCAATATAGCTAAGTGGTAACGAGAGCAGGGCTGGAGTTAGACAGACATGGTTTCAATTTTGCTCTGCCGCCTCTTACTGTGTGACTTTGGGCAAATCGCCTGATGTCTCTGTGCTTCCGTTTCCTCAACTGAAAATGAATATATGCTAATACATGTGTGCTCACTCTCTCCAGCTTGCAGAGTTTCCCTGAGAAGGAAATGAGACCATGTGGGTAAACCACAGTGCTTGCTGCATAGTGAATAGTCACTGCATGCTAAGGGTCAACAAAATTGCCAGCCAGGGAGGTGGGGCCCTGGGTCACCTGTTAGAAAGCAGGACCTAAAATCCTGCCAGGGGGATGGAGGATGCGGGATCCAACCTGAAGCCTTTGGTCCAGAGCCAGATCAAGTCAATATTTAATTGGGCCTCATCAATATAACCTTTCCATAATCAAGTGCTACTAATATTTCTGAGATTGTGTAGGGAAAACTGTGCAGGAAAATGCCAGGAAGGAGAAAGTGGCCAGTGATCTAGGCCTCCATGTCCTCAAGTTAATTTTGCTAGCCCAGTGGTCTGCAAACTGTGGCCTGAGGGCTGAATTTGGTCCACCAGGTTTTTGTGCAGCCTGTGAGCTAAGAATGGTTTCGGCATAGTTGAAAGGAAAAAAACAAGAGAAAAATACTATTTCACAACACAGGCAAATTATATGAAATTCAAAATTCCCTGTTCATCAGGGCTCAGTCATTTAGGTATTATCTACGGCTGCTTTCACACTACAGTGGTAGCACCTAGTAGCTGTGACAGAGACTAAAATATTGCTGTCTGGCCCTTTATTGAAAAAGTTTGCCAACCCCTACTCTAGCCTGGTGGTTCCCAAACTCCACTGCATATTCAAATCACCTGGGACTAGCTCAGTTCATACTCCAGACTCAGTAAATCTGAATGTCTGGGGGTGGGAGCCAGGCACCCACTGCAGGGGACTCCATTCTGCAAGTGGGTCTGGGAGTCTCTTATCTAGTCCTTCTTGGCTCTCTGGTGTGTGCCTTTTACTGAGCACAGCTACGACAAGTCCCTTCTCATAGCCTAGAAAGCCTCACCCTGACTATAAGGCATCTTTCCTTTCCTAAGGGCTGTGGGCGGGATTACAAACTCATGCCCCCACAGTTCTTACTTTGTGTGACCCACACAGTAATTTTTAAATTGGGAAATTTCACTTTGTCATCTGGGTTTCCAGATTTTCTTGAATAATCAGAAGAGCTAGCCAGCCTGAGCCTATGGTTCCAAATGGCAGCCAACAGCTCAATCTGACTTGGGTTCACTTTTTGCTACCCTAGCTTGGCACTTGGAAACATCTGAGTATGGGCTCCCCACCTTAACTGAAAAGGAACAATGGGCTGGCACGTCTTAAATTTGAACGTGCACACAGGTCATTTGGGGTCTTGTTAAGATGCAGGTTCTAATTCAGTATGTCTGATGATGCTGGTAGTACTGGTCCTGGTGCCATCCTTTGAGGAGCAAGGTGGGCCAGTGAGTCTCAAACTTTAGCGTGGCCAGAATCTCTTGGAAGGCTGATAAACCCAGATCACTTGTTAAAACACAGAGTTTCTGTTTGAGGAGGCCTGGGGTGGAGCCTGAGGATATATTTCTTGGCAAGTTCCCAGGTGATGCTGCTGGAGCCAGTCTGGGCCCCAGACTTTGAGAAGCACTGCTCTCTGGTCTGCACTGATGCCCTGACTCTCACATAGGGTGGGGGTGTCCTGAGGTCCCCCAGATGGTGGAATTTTTAATCCTCTCTGGGGACAGATTCCTTGACTCTCAGTTCTCACTGAGAGAATCAGGTCTTAGATGGCTCTTCAGCCAATTGTCAACTGTCAACTTTGACCAGACACAAGCAGTTTCCCCGAGTTCAGACTCACAATTTAAAGACATAAGTGCAGCCCAGAAACAGCAGAAGTTTTTGTCCCTTCATTGCAAACCTCTTCCCCATCCCAAGGGGTTCTGATCCATGCGGTTTATAGCAAAGGTCCCGTACAAGGAGGTCTCACATTAGATACCACAGAGGGCCCCACATACGGGGTCTTAGGCAGGCTCAGCTTCAGGCCTGGAGTCTTGGGGGTCAGAGGAACAAGCCACACCTCACAGATAACTGTGGCTGCTGCAGCTTCAGGGCAGGGTCATCTCATAGGTCAGACTGGGCCCAGAGCCACCTGCCACAACTGCCTTGAACAAGAATGACTACCCAGGCCCCAGCTGGTTCCCCAGAGTCCTTGAACTTGAGAGGGCTGGCAACCGGATCTGGATGGGTGAGCTTAAGAAGATGGGAGATTGTGAATTACTGAATTCTCTTCCTGGAACCACGTGAGCCGGGTGAGCAGGGACTGCCTGCCTTGCCGGGGCTCTGCTTCTTATTGCTCTGAAAGCCAAAGCCCCTTTAGCTCGGGGAGGGGGGGGGGTGCAGAACCCCAGCCTATGGGAGAGTGTTTGTGTGTGCGCAGGGCTGTTGTCTGCTGTCCATCCCAGGCAGGGCCCTCCTGTGCCACATGACAGCAGGGCACATGGAGAAGGCAAGTATATTGGGAAGCTTGGACAGCCCCGTGCAAACCCTGGCTCTCCACTCACTCGTGGAGTGACCTTGGGCAGCCAACCATGCAGCAGAGGCAATGATACCTCCTAGGGTTGACTCAAAGATTAAATGAGATGCTGTGTGTAAAATGCCATGACAATCCTGGCACATGCTGGGTGCTCAAAAAATGGTGAGGGTATCAGCATGATGCTAGATGTTAATTATGACTAGTTATATAAAGCTGCCCTGACACAGCCTCCCTCCCCTCCCCTTGCAGCCTTCCAAACACAACAGTTTGCTTATACTCAAAAAACATCTATTTGGCAGCAACTGTATTTATTCTGATGTTCACCCCATATTTAAGTGCTTACTGTGTGCTGGCCACTGTTCTAGGTCAGTGCTGTCCAATATAAATATTAGCCACAAGTCTGAACCATATAAGCAATCAAAATTTTCTAATAGCCACATTTTATTTTTTTTTCTGGTTCCTGACTTTGATTTGATTTGATTTGATTTTTAAGTCAAATACACATAGATCATGAAGACATTTATGCATATGTGGGGTACCATGTGTTGATTTTTTTTTATACAACCTTATGTGGTTACATCAAACCAATTAACAAAGCTTTTGCTTCATGTATTTGATTATTGTGTTAAGACATTTATGTTCTACCCTTGACAGATTTGACTTGTACCCTTGCAATATGCTCCATAGGTGTGGTCCCGCCTTTTACCCTCCCCTCCCTTCCCACTCCATTTCTCTCCTTCATCCTGTAATAGCCACATTTTAAAAAGTAAAATGGAGGGCGGCGCCTGTGGCTCAGTGAGCAGGGCGCCGGCCCCATATGCCGAGGGTGGCGGGTTCAAACCCAGCCCCGGCCAAACTGCAACAAAAAAATAGCCGGGTGTTGGGGCAGGCGCCTGTAGTCCCAGCTGCTCGGGAGGCTGAGGCAAGAGAATCGCGTAAGCCCAAGAGTTAGAGGTTGCTGTGAGCTGTGTGATGCCACGGCACTCTACCTGAGGGTGGTATGTGAGACTCTGTCTCTACAAAAAAAAAAAAAAAAAAAGAGAAAAAAAAAAAGTAAAATGGATTTGACTAGCTTAAATGAGATATAAATAAACAGGTTGAATTATTAATTATTAAATTATTTTAATAATAATTTAATTAATTTTTTTACATTTTAATAATATATCTCATTAAGCTCATATCTAAAATACATCACTTCAACTTGTAATCAACATTAAAAGTTATTAATGGGTTTTTTATGTTTAATATGTCCTTTGTTATTTTTAATTGTGAAAAAAATACATGTAACATAAAATTTGCCTCCTAACCATTTTTAAGGGTATAGCACAGTAGCGTTCAGCACATCTACTTGTGAAACACATCTCCAGAACTCTCGTCTTTTTGCAAAATATTAAAGAGATAGCTTACATCTCTTTTTCACACTATTTTTTCAACATCTGGATTGTGTTTTGCACTTACAGCACATCTCAGTTTGACCACAGGTTTTTCTGGACAGTAACTGGATAGTCTCAGATAGTGATAGCTTGTACAGAGAAAATAAATAGAGCTGTGGGCTCTGAGTGATTGAGAGTCAGGGAGGGCCTCTCTGAGAGGTAGGTCCCCAGAGTTGAGGTTTCAAAAGGAAGCCAGCCCTAAGATCTGCGGTGATGGTCCTCAACATTGACTATGCATCAGATTCTGGGAAAGTTTTTTTAATATAGCTGCCAGGCCAGTCATAGTGGCTCACACCTGTGATCCCAGCACTTTGGGAGGCCGAGGCAGGAGGATCACTTAAGGCCAGGAGTTCAAGACTAGCCTGGACATCATAACGAGACCTCTGTTTCTACTTAAAAAAAAAAAAAACTAGCTGAGCATGATGGCATGCCTATAATCCAAGCTACTTGAAAGGCTGAGGCAGGAGGATACTTGACCTCAAGAATGTGAAGTTGCAGTGAGTTATGATCATGCCACTGCACTCCAGCCTGGACAATGGAGTGAGACCCTGTTTCTAAAAAAAAAGGAAAGAGCAAATTTGCTAGACCCTGACTTGACCTGCAGGATCTCACAGATATAGCAAAGCTTTGGTGTGTCTATTTAAAGAACTCACCTAGTGATATTGATGCACAGCCAGGAGAGCCACAGAAGCTGCCAAGGACACTGATTTAAGGGACACTGTTACATGCAGAGGGAACAGCAAGTGCAAAGGCCCTGTGGTGGATTGGTCTTGGCATAAAGAAGAAAGAGAAGTGAAGAAGGGAGAGATGGGTAGGACATGAGTCTAGTGGGTATGCTGGGGCCCTGGAGACCACAGCAAGGAGTTTGGATTTTATTTTAAGGGAAGTGGGAAGCAACAGCAAGATGCTGACAAGATGCTGGCCTAGTTGCAGGAAAACTGTAGGGTCTTTTACCTGAAGTTTTGGACATTCACTCTTTGTCTCTGCCTAAATGAGAAAAATCTATACATACACACACACACACACACACACACATAGTTTAAGGTGCTATGCATTGCCTTTAACTTGGTGATAAGGAAGGGCTTCCAGAGCAGGTGGTTTAATATGGAGGGTGTTTCCACTGGAGGTTACAGAATCCTCTGGTTGGGGAGAAAAAAAGAGTAGATTCACCCCCAAGCCAGATCTTTCCTATTTGAGGGCAGGAGGATGGACTTGTGACCTGGTCTTCCCCATCCCAGCCTCAGGAAGGACCCCTCCAGTCTTCACCACCTTCCTCCTGCCTTCAGGTTCCTTCTCTCCGCTGCTTTTATCCCCTTGCTGGGGCTTCCATAACAAAGGGCCACAGCCTGGCTGACTTAACATACGTTTATGGGCTCAGGGTTCTGGAGGCTGGGAGTCCAAGAGCAAGATGCTGACAAGGTCAGCTTCATTCCCAGGCTTTTCTCCTTGGCTTGCAGATGGCCGTCTTCCCACTGTGTCCTCACATGATCTCCCCTCTGTACACAGCTATCCCTGGCGTCCCTGTGTGTGTGCAAAGCTCCTCTTCTTACAAGGACACCTGTCAGATCCAATGAGGGCCCACCCCAACAGCCTCGGTTTTTTTTTTTACTTAATCACTTCCTTAAAGGCTTTACCTCTAGATGCAGAGATATTCTCAGGTACCGGGAGTTAGGGCTTCAAGGTATGAATTTGAGAGGACACAATTCACAGCTCAAAATGGCAGGCAGATGGAGGAAGACCACCCCCCTCACCTCGCCCCTGCACACACAAGCAGTGTGACGTTAAGAATGTTTAGGGAAGGCTGGGCGTGTTGGCTCACACCTGTGATCCCAGCATTCTGGGAGGCCGAGGTGGGCAGATCGCCTGAGCTAGAGCAAGATCCCGCCTCTTAAAAGTAGCCAGGCATTGTGCTGGGCACCTGTAGTCCCAGCTACTCGGGAGGCTGAGGCAAGAGAATCACTTCAGCCCAAGAGTCTGAGACTGCTGTGAGCTAAGATGCCACAGCACTCTACAGAGGGCAACAGAGTAAGACGCTGTCTCAAAAAAAAAGTATGGTTAGGGGAAGGCACTTTCAATTGCAAAGGTTTCCAGCCAATAACAACCCTTAAGACCATACCAGGTACAGAGTGGCTGAATGTCAACCCTGCCCACCAGCACTGAAGTCCACACATTCAGTGAGCACTTACTGTGTGTAAAGCTCCAAACTCAAGCATCAGGAAATCTGGCCAGGGACCTCCTCAGCCAACAGGATAAGCCAGAGAGGCACGTAAATAGCTGCACTATGGAGCCAGATGAGGAAAGTGCAACAGGAGAGGGTGGTCCTCAGAAAACATCACGGGGCTATGGAGGAGGGAAGGCGACTTCCATTCATCGAGGACTTCTTGGAGGAGGTGGTGGTAGATTTGAGCCTGGAAAGATGTAGAGGATCTGTGGGGGAAAGGTGCTCCAGGAGAGAGAGGGCTGGCATGAAGGGAGGGAATCCCCAGAGTGTCCATGGGACTGGGCATGTAGTGCTGTGGGTAACAGAAGCAAAAGAGAAGCTGCTGACAGGTACTCATCTCTCTTTCTCTGTGCCAGACACTGTGCTAAGTCCTTCCTACTTACAATTTTTTTTTTTTGAGACAGAGTCTCACTTTGTCACCCTTAGTAGACTCCTATGGCATCATGGCTGGCAGCAACCTCAAACTCGTGGGCTTAAGTGATCCTCTTGCCTCAGCTACCCAAGTAGCTAGGACTACAGGTGCCCGCCACAATGCTGTTTCAGAGGCAGAGTCTCACTCTTGCTCAGGCTGGACTCCAACTCCTGAGTTCAAGTGATCCACCTGCCTTAGTCTCCCAGAGTGCTAGGATTACAGGTGTGAGCCACCTCCTATTTGCATTTTAATCTTTGCACCAACCCAATGAAGCCAGTACTCTTTCTCTCTCGTTTTACAGATGGGCACAGAGAGCGTAAGCAAATGCCACAGTCACAGAGTGAATTAGTGACAGAGAGGGCAGGTGTGGTGGCTCATACCTGTAATCCCAGCACTCTGGAAGGCCAAGGTGGGAGGATCAGTTGAGGTCAGGAGGAGACCAGCCTCAGGAAAAGCAAGGCTTATCTCTATTAAAAATAGAAAAATTAGCCAGGTATTGTGGCAGGCGCCTGTAGTCCCAATTACTCAGGAAGCTGAGGCAAGAAGATTGCTTGAGCCTAGGAGTTTGAGGCTGTTGTGAGCTAGGCTGATGCCACAGCACTCTAGACTGGGCAGCAGTGAGACTCTGTCTTAAAAAAATAAAAATAAAAATAGTGATAGTGCAGGTATTTGAACCCAAGTTCTTTTTTTTCTTTTTTTTGAGACAGAGTCTCAAATTGTTGCCCTTGGTAGAGTGCAGTAGCCTCATAGCTCACAGCAACCTCAAACTCTTGGGCTTAAGTGATTCTCTTGCCTCAGCCTCTCAAGTAGCTGGGACTATAAGCACCCGCCACAATGCTTGGCTATTTTTTGGTTGTAGTTGTCATTGTTGTTTGGCAGGCCCCGGGCCAGACTGGAACCTGCCAGCTCCAATGTACGTGGCTGGCACCCTAGCCACTGAGCTATAGGCACTGAGCCATGAACCCAAGTTCTTCACCACTACCCCATTGCAAAGGGAAGTGTAGGGACTAAAAGGGGACGTATTGGTTGGGACCAGGTTGTAAGGTGCCTTGAAAGCCAGCTAAGGGTTGACCTTTATTCTGCAGACACCAGAAGCCATTGAAAGTTTCTAGGCGAGGCTCATGCCTGTAATCCTAGCACTCTGGGAGGCTGAGGCAAGTGGATCGCCTGAGCTCAGGAGTTCAAGACCAGCCTGAGCAAAGTGAGACCCCATCTCTACTAAAAGTAGGAAAAAAAAAAAAAAACTAACCAGGTGTTGTGGTGGGCGCCTATACTCTTCAGCTACTCAGGAGGCTGAGACAAGAGGGTCACTTGAGCCTAGGAGTCTGAGATCACTATAAGCTATGATGCCATAGTACTCTACCCAGGGCAACTGAGTGAGACTCTGTCTCAAATGAAAAAAAAAAAAAGAATGTTTCTGACAGGAGCAGTGACACATTGACAGCTAATCCTCCAAGAAGTACAGGACAAAAACCAAATCTTTCATTTATTGAGCTGAGACACTCCTCTTCCAGAACCATCCTTTCTAAGGCAGCCTTGCAAATAAGTATGTATACCTAGCAGCCACTTGCACATTTTTATCTTTCTTTCTCCCAAATTCTAGTAGCCAACATTCATTCAACAGAAGGCAAAGTGCTTTACATGCATTATCATTTTAATCCTCACTGAACACAAAACAAAAGGAAATAAAATCCCAAGGGAGGGAGGTACTATTGCTGGCCCCATTTACAGATGAGACAACTGAGGCTCAGAGAGGTGGCATGATTTTGCCAAGGTCATTCAGCCAGTAAGAGATGAGCTGAAAACCCCACCCATGTCTGTCTGCCTCCAAACCTCACATTTTTTAATCATAGTAGAATCATTCCTGTTTCCCCAGGGGAGAAAGAGAGAGACTAGAGCTGAACCTACTTACATGTGTCTCAAAATATTTTCATATTGACCCTACTTTTCTAACTGTGGTCAGGGACAACAAATTTGATTCAGTGGAACAACCACCTCCCTCTTAGACCTCTACCCACCCCAGGCCCACTCTCCTCTGGTATCTTCCAAGTCTTGGTAGATACTATTTAAGTTGCCTCCAGCCTTGGCAGGGAGGGAACAAATGACACTGACCACATACTTCCTTGCGAGCTGTCAACACACACCACCCACGCAGGGCAAGTGGCCACTTCCATGACCAGGTAAAGGCAGAGCCATGGACTTAAGCACTCACCATTGGCACCCGCAAGTCATCTGTCTGTTAGGAAAAGATGACATGGCTCCTGGCATGGGGCCTGGTGGGCAAGGTGTTTTCCCACGTAATTGTGCTTGTAAAGGATAAAGCCTAGTGTAGCCGAGAACTTGGCCAATAAACAAAGCAAACACAGCATTAAGAATCTGTCAACAAGGGTTTGGAAGAGAGGGGCCATCCAGGAAACACAAGTTCTGGTGCAGCCACCTCCTCTGAAATCCTTCTTTGGCTTGCCTTGTGCCCAAGAGGATAGGAAAAGTCCTCCTCCAGAAATTGTAGAAAGAATTGGAAGGCCGCTAGAAACCCAAGGCAGATTTTCTTAGTTGATTGAACACCTCTCGCTTCTGGGCAATTTTTTTTATACTACATATTTCAGGATATTGGGGGTACACATGTTTTATTCACATACTTTTTGCATAAACTGAGTCAAGGCTATACGTGTGCTCTTCAACTTTCTGAAAAATTTTTAAAAACCATAAAAGTAAGAGAAATTTTTGGAAAACAGGTACAAATATTAGAATACAAGCAAAAGGGTGCCTCCAATCTTAACTTCACTTCTGCCAAATAGAAGAAACTTAACTTTACCCACCCAACATCTGCCAAATAGAAAATACATTATTTTACCTACCCAACATCTCCCCAGCCCCTTTCCCCAGAGGTGCACCTCAATTCCAGGAAGCTTAACTTTTCTTTAAAGTCTCTATTTGCAGCTTGGCGCCTGTGGCTCAAGCGGCTAAGGCACCAGCCACATACACCGAGCTGGCAGGTTCAAATCCAGCCCAAGACCACCAAACAACAATGATGGCTGCCACCAAAAAATAGTCGGGTGTTGTGGTGGGCATCTGTAGTCCCAGCTACTTGGGAGGCAGAGGCAAGAGAATCCTGTAGCTGGGACTTCAGGAGCCCAGGAGTTGGAGGTTGCTGTGAGCCATGGCACTCTACCCAGGGTGACAGCTTGAGGCTCTGTCTCAAAAATATTAAATAAATAAAGTATATATTTGCTGCTGTCCTATAACCATTTTTCGTGGTACTCAAAGTCAGCCATATACTTCTAATCTGACTTTTTTTCTTTCTTTCTTTTTTTTTTTGGCAGTTTTTGGCCGGCGCTGGGTTTGAACCCACACCTCCGGCATATGGGGCCGGCGCCCTACTCCTTTGAGCCACAGGCACCATCCCTAATCTCACTTTTTTCAAATAGCATGTCTTTCTAAACTTTCTTCTGTTTTTCTATTAAAAATCATCTTTTCACTTATTTTTATGATACAAGCAATATATTCATTGTAGGAACATTACAAAACACAGATAAACTAAAAACAATTTTTTAATAACCTGAAATCCTGCTACCTAGAAATAATCGTTGCAAATGTTCTAATTAATGCCATCTGGATTTTTTCCCTATGCCTAGAAATACATAAATCCTACATAAATCCATAGGATTTTTTTTTTTTTTTTTTTGAGACACAGTCTCATTATGTCGCCCTCGGTAGAGTACCCCACCACAATGCCCGGCTATTTTTTGTTGTTTTTGTTGTTTTTTTGTTGTTGTTGTTGTACTTGTCATTGTTGTTTAGCAGGACCGGCCGGGGATCAAACCCGCCATCCCCGGTGTATGTGGCTGGTGCCCTAACCACTGAGCTACAGGTGCCGAGTCCATAGGGTTTTGGTTTTTTGGGGGGGAGGTTTGAGACAGAGTCTCACTACGTCACCCTCAGTAGAGTGCAGTGGCATCACAGCTCACAGCAACCTCTAACTCTTGGGCTTACACGATTCTCTTGCCTCAGCCTCTCAAGTAGCTGGAACTACAGGCGCCTGCCACAACACCCAGCTGTTTTTTTTGTTGTAGTTATCATTGTTGTTTGGCAGGCCTGGGCCGGGTTCAAACCCACCAGCCCTGGTATATGTGGCCAGCACCCCTAGCCACTGAGCTATGGGCACCGAGCCCCATAGAGTCTTTAAAAAACACACACACACAAAAATCATTAACTATTCTTCCTAACTGATCCCCAATGTTTTGTTTTATGCCTGTATTATGATTTGTCAAATATTTCTGCTCTTATTGTACATATAAAGGTTTCTTGCCATGAGCATCTCTGCCTATGCAGAAAAGCTGGGCAGAGGAGACCTTTCCCACCCAATTGTGGTTCTTGGCCACTGAGTGAACAAAGAAATGATAAAACAGGTGCACCGTGGCCTCATGACAAGACAGGTCCTCCAAGGCTCAGCTTGCTGGCCAAAGGCCAGATGTATGTTTGTTTCTCCTTTAAAAGGGCATCTAAAAAGAAAAAAAACATAAGTGAGAAGGTCTTTCCATGGCTATGGCCACATCTGCTGTCTTTGGGGGGTCTTCTGGCTGGGTTGATAAGACATATGTCAAGCTGTCCCAGGGATGGAGGTCTGTATAATCCCAGATGCAGCAATAGAGAAACCTACAGAACGGGTTTTGTAAGGGAGCCACCAGGCACGGCAGCAAGGGCTAAGGGGTCAGTGGGCGAGTTGTCTTAGAGTCACAAGTGGTAAAGTGTTTTATCTAATCTGGTGAGTTTAAAAGACAAGGAAGGATCTTGCTGAATCTGTCTCCGCGTGCACAGTGGCAGGTGGAGATGGCTTTTAGATAATGGGCACACAATTGTTTTTCATCTCATTAGCAATTATTTATGTTGAGGTGTGTTAGAAAACATATATAATTAGTAACATCAAACCTGTGGTTTTGCAGACATTCTTGCTTAGGACAAAAACTAAAGTAAGTACATAAGTAAAAACAAGAGTGAGACAACTTTAAGAAAAATAATAAGTAAATGGTGGTATAATTGGTTCCCAGACACAGCCCAGATTGAGATGACGGTACTCAAGGTCGGCCCTCCAACATTAAGCACTTAGTCCCCTCGAATAGAAAGGCAGCAGGCAGTCGTTAGCTCCGGTTCTGCACTAGCCTGTGCTACAAGAGGCCACTGTCTTCTCAGAGCTTCTTATCCCTTCCAGTGTGAGCTGGACTCGAGCAGTTAGCACGGATACTTCATCTGAGTTCCTCAACTCTGGAAGCTGGTCTGGTTAATTTTGAACGTGGAAGTCCTGTCCTTCAACATTTGGGTAAATGCCTCTGAATAGTGGGCGGTGGTTTTGCCACCCATGCTGTACCTTGAGTGTTTATTTTTGAAGCGAAATACTGCGGTGGATCTGTGCATTTGAGATTTTCTTTACACTTTGGTCTATTATCCTAGCATAAGAACTCCCAGTGGGTCTCCCAACTCTTCTTGGTGCTAGTGACTCAGGAAGAAAGCATTACCAGAAAGGGGGTTCCTGAGTGTGTGGGCACCCTGAGGAGCTCCTAGAGTTTCCGAAAAGTGCAAACTGAGGTCATACTTGTGCTCATTTTCTTTTATGATCTTTGTAACTTCTGCTATTAAAAAAACAAGTTCCAGGGTGGCGCCTGTAGCTCAGTGGGTAGGGCGCCAGCCACATACACCGAGACTGGCAGGTTCAAACCCAGCCCAGGCCAGCTAAACAACAATGAGAACTGCAACAAACAAATAGCCAGGTGTTGTGGCGGGCACCTGTAGTCCCAGCTGAGGCAAGAGAATCGCTTAAGCCCAAGAGTTTGAGGTTGCCATGAGCTGTGATGCCATGGCACTCTACCAAGGGCGACATACTGAGACTCTTTTTTTTTCTTTTCAAACAAAAAACAAGTTCCAGTTATGTTTAACAGTGTTAGGTGCTGTTATGGTATTATAATTGAGAAAGAAAAGGTCCTTCCTTTTTAGAACTACATGAGGGTAAAATAACGTGGAGATTCTTTAGCAAGGAGATTTATTTATTTATTTATTTATTTATTTATTCAGAAACAGAGTCTCACTGTGTTGCCCAGGCTAGAGTGTCATGGCATCATAACTCACAGCAACCTCAAACTCTTAGAATCAAGCTATTCTCTTGCCTCGGCCTCCTGAGTAACTGGGATTACAGGCATGCACCACAATGCCCGGCTGGTTTTTCTATTTTTAGTAGAGACAGTACTAAAGTAGAGCAGAGCCTCGCTCTTGCTCAAGCTGGTCTGGAACTCCTGAGCTCAAGCAATCCACCTGTCGTGGCCTCCCAGAGTGCTGGGAGCAGGCGTGAGCAGCCACACCCGATCAGGGAGATTGTTTTAAAAAAGGAAGAGAAAAAGGGGAGGAAGGAGGAAGAAAAACAAGAAAGAAAAGAAAGAGAAAGTAGGAATAAAAGGAGTAGAGATAGAAGAAGCAATTGTGGGTAATGAATATATACAGAGTTCTTTTTGTATACGTTGGGAAACTGTTACAATAAAAGCTTAAATTTTAAAAAAATTTAAAAAGCAAGTTTTCAAAAATTAAAAATCAACGTTTTGGTCCCAATTTGGTACTCAGATGAAAGATTTATGAAAGACTGCCCTTGTTTTAAGTCACAGAAAAGTTATAATCATATCACTTTTAAACTCTACCATTCCTACCCTGATGATATATCTTGGGACCAACCAAGTGACAGGCTACAGCAGGCCACACCATGCCAATGCCCTGACGTGGACCCTGACTTTGCACTGGAGGCCACACCTCAGACCATATCAAACATATTAAAACTCACTCTCCTCTCCCACTATCACTTACACATCACCACTAAGAGTTGAGTTGGAGGGCGGCACCTGTGGCTCAAGGAGTAGGGCGCCGGTCCCATATGCTGGAGGTGGCGAGTTCAAACCTAGCCCTGGCCAAAAAAAAAAAAAAAAAAAGAGTTGAGTTGCCTTTTCCTGGTAGGCAGGATGCTGCACAGATGTACTTAACTGTTCAGTTCACTTTAAATGCTGCAGTTCTTTTCTTTTATCTTTGGAAGACAATTTTTTTTCACTAGTCTAGGCCCTTGAAAGAATAAAACCTAATAAGAGCTGATGCACACACAGTGCTGTGGACTAGGCATTGTTCTAAGCACCCTCAGAAGCAGGTTTAATCCGGTCCTCGTTATGCAGAGGAGGAAACAGAGGCACAGAGACACCATGTGGAGAGCCCAAGGTTGCACAGCACAACTGAATTCACACCCAAAGCTTGGCTCCCGCACCCAGTCCCTGACCCCACTCCCCCACGAAGGGAATCACCAGCAAGCCTTTCCTGTGTCTCTTCTGCATCTTTTTTTTTTTTTTTGTAGAGACGGAGTCTCACTTTATGGCCCTCGGTAGAGTGCCATGGCCCCACACAGCTCGCAGCAACCTCCAACTCCTGGGCTTAAGCGATTCTCTTGCCTCAGCCTCCCAAGTAGCTGGGACTACAGGCGCCTGCCACAACGCCCGGCTATTTTTTGGTTGCAGTTTGGCCGGGGCCGGGTTTGAACCCGCTACCCTCGGTATATGGGGCCGGCGCCTTACTGACTGAGCCACAGGCGCCGCCCCTTCATCTTTTTCTATATAGGGGAAATTCACCCCCTCACTCCAACCAAATGATTGGAAACTTTCTTCTTATGGCTGAGCTCAGCCAAGCATTGCTGACCGTGACTCCAGGCAGAGGTCAATGTTTGGCAGGACAGCTCCTGCCACCCACATGGCACCACTGAGCTCCTTAGGAAATGTTACCCCTCTGTGTGGCCACAGCCCATGGGGGCCCATGACTCATCAAGTGGAGCATGGGCTGGACTTCAGCTCCTGCCCCACTTATATGGGCCCAGACTGAGTAACCGCCCTGCTCCCTTGATGGTTGGGGAGAAAAGCAGGTGCCAGTAGCTGCCCAGGAGGCCACAGAGGCTCTGCCCATGTTCCCACCAAGAGCCTGGCCCATTGTGTGGGGTTGTCACCACCAGGCTGAGAGAGGTGCAGGCCTTTGACCTAACTGAAAGGAGGCCTGGTGCAGGAGGGTGGCTGAAGGCTGAAGTATGTTCCCACAGCGCTCTTCTTTTCCCTGCGGTGCCCAAGGGCTGGGGGCACGTGGCATGCTGAGCTCCGAGGAGTGGGGCTTCGCGTTAAGAGCAGTCAAAGCTTCCATGGACCTGGCTGCAGGATGGCACTGAGTTATGGTCTCACACCTGGAAACTAGACAGGTTTTTCCGATGACCCAGGCACATGCTCCACAGGGCGTGGCCAGTGTTCTTTACCACCTCCCAGCAGCTTTCATCGGAGCTCTTATCTGATACTCGCCATTACTCACCTTTCATTCCAGGACCAGCCGGACGGGCACAGCAGGGCAGCATGGAGCTGACAGAAGGGCAGGGCTGGGGGGAAGATGGCAGCAGGTCTCTGCCCCTCATGGCACTGGGCCTAACCCTCTTGCTGGCTTCTGTTGGGGTCACCTAACAAATCCCCTTCTTTTCCCAGTACCCTACATTATAAAGTTCGGGTCATAATTGGCTTCTTCAGGAAAAATCCTTTCATTTTGCTGGGGGATGAAGAGAAAGTGCTGGCACCTGAGTCATCTGCAGGATGTCCTGAGTTTTAAAAAGTACAAGGAGAGTACACAGGGTGGGGTCCTGCCCCTCAGCTTGCTGCAACTGGTCTTTTATTGGAAACACACAGCACTGTCTTTGGGCTGCTGTAACAAAATACCATAAACTGGGTGGCGGATAAATCAACAGACGTTGACTCTGCAGCTCTGAGGCTGGGGAAGGCTAAGATCAAGGCTCTGGCAGATTTGGTACTGGGTGAGGGCCAGCTTTCTGGGTCCTCAAAGGTACCTTCTTGCTGTGTCCTCAGATGGTGAAAGAGGAGGCAAGGAAGTTTTTTATGGCCATTTTTTCTTTTTTTTTCTTCTTTAACAATTTTTTTCTTTTCTTTTCTTTTTTTAGAAAGAGTTTCACTCTGTTACCCAGGCTAGAGTGCTGTGAGCTCGGCTGAGGCCACAAACTTCAAGCTCCTGAGGTCAAGCAATCCTCCTGCCTCAGCCTCCATACCCTCCTAGCAGCTGGGACTATAGACACCTGCCACATGCCCAGCTAATGTTTTCTATTTTTTTTTTTTTTTTTTTTTTTTATGTAGAGACAGAGTTTCACTTTATCACCCTCAGTAGAGTGCCGTGGCGTCACACAGCTCACAGCAACCTCCAACTCCTGGGCCTAGGCGATTCTCCTGCCTCAGCCTCTCGAGTAGCTGGGACTACAGGCGCCCGCCACAATGCCCGGCTATTTTTTTGTTGCAGTTTGGCTGGGGCCAGGTTTGAACCTGCCACCCTCGGTATATGGGGCCGGCGCCCTGCTCACTGAGCCACAGGCGCCGCCCTAATGTTTTCTATCTTTAGTAGAGGGGGTCTCACTTTGTCCAGGCTGGTCTCAAACTCTGAATTACTGATCTCAAGCTATCCTCCGACCCTAGCCTCCCAGAGTGCTAGGATTAGAGGTGTGACTGCTGCTGGCTAGCCTCTTTATAAGGACACTAATCCCTCTTTGGAAGGCTCTGCCCTCATGACCTAGTTACCTCCCAAAGCCCTTGCCTAGTGACAATATCGCTGCAGAGTCAGGATTGTAATGTATAAATTAGGGGTGGGGCACAAATATTCAGACTATGGCACTGTATAGCTTAGAGTCAGCACCAGAGGAAGGTGGCTGTGTTCCAGGGCTGGGTTCTGCCTCACAGGTGTGCTTGTAGGGTCCGTACAAAGAGGGGGGATGAATTTACACCACCCCAAGATGTGAGTTAAAGACAAGGCTTTGTAAGGAAACCCACATGGCCAAAGTCAGCAACACAGATGTGCTTTTGATCTCCCAAACTCCCCACAATTGCACAGACAGGCATACCTGCGCCAGGCATCGGCCGTGATGGTGACCCCAGCCTTGTGGTCTCCCTGAACATGGAACAAGTGTAACAAGGGAGCAGTGCACACAGGCTGCACACACCGCTGCTGGTGCCCCGTGGGCTGGGTCAGGTGTACTGTTTGCAGACGTTGTCTGGGGAAGATAGTTACCAGGCTCGGGGGAAGGAGCAAAGAAGCAGCAAAGTCTGGGGGGGTCCCTTCTCTGATAGGCCATTTCCCTATATATGACAGTCCCAGTAATCCAGGGTCAACACCCAAGGTCATTTTGAATCATTCTGCTCCTTCCATAAAATGTTAATAACAATAGTAATTTTTTTTTTCTGAGACAAAGTCTCACTATGTCACCCTCGGTAGATGCCCCGGGCATCACAACTCATAGGAACCTCAAACTCTTGGGCTCAAGCTATTCTCTTGCCTCAGCCTCCCTTGTAGCTGGTACTACAAGCGCCGACCACAATGCCTGGCTATGTTTATTTGTTTATTTGTTTGTTTAGCAGTCTGGGGCCAGGCTTGAACCCACCAGCCCCAGTGCATGTGGCCGGCTGAGCTCCGGGCATGGAGCCAACAATATTAATTTTTAAAAGATAATAGTAGCTACCATTTACCAAGAATTACTGTGTGACAGGTATTGTGCAAAATGCTTCCCATGTGTTATCTCACTGAATCCTGCCAACAATCAAGAAGGCACAGATACTATTATTCCCATCTTGCAGATGAGAAAACTAAGACTGAGAGAGGCCAACCTATTTTTATCATGAATTAAGCCCCTTCCTTAAGGATACAGCAGAACCAGACCCAAAGCATCATCTCACTTCCAAATCCTGCACCATCTATCTGACCCTGATGGGAATGTCAGTCACTTCTGGTCCTTAACACCATGGGAGGTGCTTGTCCTCAATGCAGTGGGCATAAGTCATACCCTTTGAGGGTGCTCCTTGCCTCGGAGAATGAAAGGGTGACTTGAACATCTCCCCACCATGGAGTGAGCAGGTGTAACAGCCACCAGTGTCCCCCCAGGGGAGCAAGGCAACATTCCCCTAAACACCACCCCAACATGTGGGGCAGCTGCCCCAAAAAAGATGTCCACATGGGATGAGAATGTGGCCGCCTCCTTGACACTAGCAGAGAGGAAAGTGGCCGGGCCATGACTACCACAGATAACTCAGATGACATCAACATGACATTGCCGTAAATTCTTAGCATTTCAGGGCTGGAATGGACTGTAAAGTGCTTCTGAACCAGGGCTTTCCAGACTTTTTTGTGTCAGGGTGTAGAGAAAGAGCAGATCTGGGTCATGCCCGGTGGAAGAGAGACAGGGTGGCTGAGGCTGCCAGCCATGGGGGCGGGGGTGCTCAGAGTGTCAACACCTCCGCTCACCTGACGCTTTACCTGCCTTGCTTGGCTCCCTCAGTCCTTGTGATGCAGCTCACTCGCCCCTCAGCAACCTTTTCACTCTAAGTAGTCTGAGCACATGGCAATCCACATCCTCAAACCATGTACACATATGCACACATGCACCAAGGCCCACACCCCCACACCAGGCAGAACTGTGAGATCTTGGGCTGTCCCATTTTATCTGCAATAGAGGTCACCAAATTGATCTGCCAATCATATTGCCAACCCATCCGCACGTAAAAGGTGTCCTTAGTAGTATGAAATGTTTTAATCTTTGCCAATCTAATGACTGCCATGCAGATTTTCTTTTCCTTTTTCTTTTCTTTTTCTTTTTCTTTTATTTATTTATTTATTTATTGCAGTTTTTGGCTGGAGCTGGATTTGAACCTGCCACCTCCAGCATATGGGGCCAGCGCCCTACCCCTTTGAGCCACAGGCTCCACCCTCAGCTCTCCTTGTTGAAAGCAACTCTTCTTAGCGCATTCTCATGTGATCTTTTGGAGGCAGACTAAACAGACACAAGTAAATAGGCCTATACTTCTATATTCCTTGTTTTGTTTATTTGGTGTTTTTTTTTTCTTTGAGATAGGGTCTCACTTTGTCACCCTTGGTAAAGTGCCATGCCATCATAGGTCACAGCAACTTCAGGTTCTTGGGCTCAAGTGATCCTCTTGCCTCAGCTTCCCAAGTAGCTGGGACTACAAGTGCCCGCCACAACGGCCGGCTATTTTTAGAGATGGGGTCTCACTCTTGCTCAGGCTAGTCTTGAACTACTGAGTTCAGGTAATCCGCCCGCCTTGGTCTCCCAGGGTGCTAGGATTACTAGGCGTGAGCCACCACACCTGGCCTTTTTTTTTTTTTTACACAAATGTATGCAAGCTTTTTCCCCCTCTACTGAGCTATATACGTTGGCAACATTCTCTGTCTCTGATCTGCTCAAGTAAGACCATTGTCTCTCTCCTCCTAGAGGACTGTGAAGGAAGCCACCTTTTGCTATGTCTCCATTAGTCACAGTGAGTCTGGCTTTAAGGGAGGACTTCTAGATATGGGTGAACCCCAGCCTTGGGTGAAGAAGGCACATGTGTGCCCATGCAGGAGGTAGCCAGCCCAATTGCTACACTTCAGATTTCCCCAACACCCACCAGAACAGGTGTAAGAGGGCAGGTGTCCCATTCAAGTGTAGAAGTGGGAGGTGGCTGGAAGCCAGGTGACCTGGTTTCTATTTCCAGACCTGCCTCTGACTCACCATGACCACAAGTACGTCCCCCTGCACTCCAGTTACCTTCTCTGTGAAATGGACATCATTATGCCTACTCCAACTTACTTAAAAAGATGGCAATGAAGATACATGAGGAAAAGATCTTATGTCCTTTGACCAGCATGTACATCAGCTAATAGAAGACAATTAATAGGGAATTTCCTAAAGGGTGGTAAGCAAGATGATTTTTTGAATTTTATTATTTTTTTTTCTTTGAGACAGTGTCTTACTTTGTTGCCAAGGCTATAGAGTACAGAGACATCATCCTAGCTCATTGTAGCCTCAAAACTCCAGGGCTCACATGATCCTCCCGCCTCAGCCTCCCAAATAGCTGGGCCTACAGGCACCTGCCACAATGCCTGGCTAAGTTTTTCCTATGTTTTATAGAGTTGGGATCTTGTTACTGCCCAGGCTGATCTCGAACTTCTAGCCTCAAGCATTCTTCCCTCTCTGTCCTCTGAAAGTGCTAGGATTACTCAGACTAGGCCTGAGCCACCATTGCCTAGCCCGCAAGATGGTATTTTTTAAGTGGTCCACAGGGGGGAAATGTCTTAGCACATCAAATTTCACAGATGTAATATTGCTCAGTATTCAGAGTGGTGCTTAGGATGAGGCTGAATTTAACTTAGCAAAAAAGAATAAATTGATGTGAAGTTATATAAGAAGTAAATAATGATATAGGTGGTACGAGGATTTAGCAAAAATTGTGAAGGTGGTATGCAAATGATTGCTGTTTGGAAAAACATTGAATTGGCAAGGAATTTGGGGGGAAATAACATCAAGCTTATCAATACCTCAAAACCTATTTTAAAGTTTCTTTTTATTTAATGGAAACATGTAGGACATAGTAAATTAGGGGTCAGCAAACTTTTTCTGTAAAGGGCCACATAGTTAATATTAAAATTTACAAGTCTCAGCTTGGGGCCCGTAGCACAGTGGTTATGGGGTCAGCCACATACACTGAGGCTGGCGAGTTCCAACCCGGCTATGGCCAGCGAAGCAATAATGATGACTGCAACAAAAAATATCCAGGCATTGTGGCTGGCGCCTGTAGTCAGCTACTTGGGAGGCTGAGGCAAGAGAATCGCTTAAACCCAAGAGTTAGAGGTTGCTGTGAGCTGTGACACCACAGCGCTCTACCGAGGATGACATAGTAAGATTCTGTCTCAAAAAGAAAAAAAAATTTGCAAGCCTCAAACATCTTGGTTATGTTTTCTGAAAACCACTTTTAGCTCAAGGGCAGAATACAAACAGGCCTTGGACTGGATTTTGACCTGTAATTTGCAGATTCCTACAGTTAATTAAGGAGTTTACTACACATACTAGTTGCGAGTACCCCCAAACCAGGTAATGGGGTCCATTTACTAATGGCATTTATTTATTAATATAATAACATGAATGTTTTACTTACTCTTCTTTTTCAGTATCATTGTGAACTCATGGATTTTTCTATGCATTTGGCAAATTTCAATTCATTGCAGGTATTTTTTGCCAAGATAATAAAAGCATCCCATCTTTGTCAGAGAACCATTCCAAGGAGGCTTTTTGACTGACTCCAGTAATCTTTGGCACCTTCCTTTGTTTTCTGGTGTGATAAGATTGCCCAGGTTCACCTTATATATTTCTTGCACCAAAGCTGGTGCCAGCCATTTTTCTAAGAACTCTGGTATTCTTAATCAGGAATGGTATTTAGAGACCAAAATTTGGGAGCTAGAAATAGACATAATATTTGAATTTATAAACAGAAAGTATGTCCAAAGTATTTCCTGACCCCTGGAGAGATTCTGACTGCTCCCTAAAATTCTGCTTCATCTCTGTGTCTGGTACAGTAAATCCCACGTAGTGGCTCTCACACCTGGCCAGGTGCTTGAGAACAAAGAGTCAGTCATGTTCCACAGCTGCCCTAGCCAAGACAGAAACACGAAAGATTTTTCAATATCCAGAGTCAAATGCATTTTCAAGTTAACCTTCAATTAACTGTAAAAATCCAGCTACCCAGAACTCATATTCTCTGATAACCTTGGATAATTGAGGTTTTACTGCAAAAATAAGTACAGGGGATTTTAATGAAAGTATCTGGTCTATAATTTACAGGGGTCACAAAGCCAGAAGCCCACATAATCTAAAGAAGCTAATAAAAAACAAAAAATGAGTGGCCAGGCACAGAGGCTCATACCTGTAATCCTAGCACTTTGAGAGGGCAAGATGGGAGGATCACTTGAGGTCAGGAGTTCGAGACCAGCCTGGGCAATAGTGAGACCACACCCCTCCCCATCTTTTCTACATTTCTATAAAAAGTAGAAAAAAATTAGCTAGGCATTGTGGCAGGCACCTGTAGTTCTAGGTACTTGGGAAGCTGAGGCCAGGGGATCACTAGAGCCCAGGAGCTTAAAGTTGCTATGAGATATGAAGAGGCCACTGTACTCTAGCCAGGGTGATAGTGAGACTCTGTCTCAAAAAAAAAATTAAATAAAATAGTAAGGTGGGCATGGTATAAGACAATAGGGAATGAGGAATTGGTGTGACCTGGGGAAGTCACGTAAGCAGGCAGCTGCTGTCCAATAATAGCAGAATGTTGCCATACAGGGACAATTGTCAGATCTTTCTTATTTTTCAAAAGATGAAGAAACTATGGGTTTTTTAAAATTTGAAATCTCATAATTGTGAAACAGTATTGGATTTAAGTATTTTGTTGAAACTTTATTGAGATGTAATTTATATACAATAGAATAACTCTTTTAAATATATAGTCTGATGAGTTTTTACAAATATATATTAATCACCATCCCATTCAAGGTGTAGAATATTTTCATTGCCTCCAAAAAGTTCACTTGTGCAAACTCTAGCCAATCTTATCTTAGCTTCAGGCAGTAACTGATTTACTTTCTTTCACTATTGATTAATTCATCTTTTCCAGGGCTTCATACAAATGGAATTATAGAGTGTGTACCCTTTTGTGTCTAACATCTTTACTCAGCATTTCCCCCTCTTTTTGTTTTTTGTTTTGCATAATTTTTTTATATATTCAATAGCTAGCTCTTTTTAATTGCTGAATAGAATTCCATATGGATATCCCATTTGTTAATCTGTTGACGGACATTTGGGTTGTTTCCAGTTTGGCGCTATTATAACTCAATAAAAAGATAACCCTATTAAAAAATGGCCAAATATCTGAGTAGGCATTTCCCCAAAAAAGATATAGTGGCCATATAAAATATGTAACAAGCACATGAAAAGATGTTCAACATAGTTAGCTAGCTGGAAAATGCAAATAAAAAGCAGAATAAGCCATCCTGAGCAAGAATGAGACTCCATCGCTGCTAAAAATAGAAAAATTAGGCTCGGTGCCCATAGCACGGTGGTTGCAGTGCCAGCCATATACATAGAGGCTGGCGGGTTTGAACCTGGCCCAGGCCAGCTAAACAACAAGGATAACTGCAACAAAAAATAGCTGGGTGTTGTGGTGGGGGCCTGTAGTCCCAGCTACTGGGAGACTGAGGTAAGAGAATCACTTAGGCCCAAGAGTTTGAGGTGGCTGTGAGCTGTGACACCATGGCACTCTACCAAGGATGGCATAGTAAGACTCTGTCTCAAAAAAAAAAAAAAAAAAGAAATTAAAGAAAAGTAGAAAAATTAGGTCAGAGAGGTGGCTCACACCTATAACCCTAGCACTCTGGGAGGCCAAGGCAGATGGATTACTTGAGCTCACAAGTCCAAGACCAGACTGAACAAGATCAAGACCCCATCTCCATTAAAAATAGGAAAAAAAAAAAAAAAAAAAAAAAGCTGAGACAAGAGGATGGCTTAAGCCCAAGAGTTGGAGGTTGCTGACTGTCTAAATAAATAAATAAACAAACAAATAAAATTGAAAAATTAGTCCGGTATGGTTGTGCTCACCTGAGTCCCAGCCACTCAGGAGGCTGAGACAGGTGGATCACTTGAGCCCAGGAGTTTGAGATTATGGTGAGCTATGATGATGCCACGGCACTCTAGCCCAGGTACAGAGGAAGATGCTGTCTGAGAAAAACAAAATGAAACAAACAAACAAAAATACTGAATAAGATACCAATTTACACTCACTAGGATAGCTATAATATATACTTATTTTAAAAACAGGTACTTTTGGAGAGGATGTAGAAAAATTGAAACCCTCGTACACTAGGGGAAATGGTAAAAATAGTGCAGTGGGTATTTTCAGGAAGGGGGCTCCCTCTCTATTGCCCAGGCTAGACTGAAATGGCATCATGATAGCTCACTGCAACCTTGAACTTCTGGGCTCAAGTGATCCTCCTCTTGTTTCAGCCTTCCCATTAGCTAGGACTACAGGTGCACACCACTACCCTGGACTAATTTTTTTTTTTTTTTTTTGGTGGAGATAGTGTCTCACTGTATTGCCCAGGTTAATCTCAAACTCTGGGCCTCAAGCATTCATCCCAACTCAGCCTCCCAAAGTGCTAGGATTACAGATACGAGCCACCACACCTGGCCTACAACAGCCATTTTAGAAAATAGTCTGGCAGTTCTTCAAAGGATTAAGCATAAAATTACTATGTGAGTCAGTGAATATATCCTCTCCTAGATAGCTATCTAGGATAGATGGAAATGTGTATAAATATAAAAACATATTTTTTCACAAACACTTATACATAATTGTTCATAGCAGTGTTATCATAATAGCCCAAAAGTAAAAACAATCCAAATGTCCATCAGCTGATGAATGGATAAATATATTGTAGCACAGGTGTCCCAAGGTCACTCATAAAGTCTCCACATGAAGGAAAAATGGGACATTGGAGCTAAATGTACCTTTATTTACAAAATATCCCGTAGAAAATTTTGCAAAATATTTACAAAATAGTCTCTACGTGTTGGCCACTTCCTTATAAAATTTTGTAATGAAGATTTTGTGATTAAAGGTACACTTAGCTACAGTTTCCCATTTTTCCTCCGTATGGCGACTTTATGGGTGATCTTTGCAACACCCTGTACATTCATAATAGGGAATACTATTTGGCAATAAAAATAAATGAAGTACTAATACATGCTATGACATGGACGAACCGTGGAAACACGATGAGGGAAAGAAGCCAGTCAGAAAAAACACATGTTGTATGATTCCATGTATATGAAATATCTAGAATAGGAAATCTATAGAGACAGAAAGTAGATTCCTAGTTGCTGGGAGAAGGAGGAGGGTGGAGAGAGGAAGGAGAATAACTGCGAGTAGGTATGGGGTTTCCTTTGGGGGAGATAAAAGTGTTTTAAATTTGATTGTAGTGATGGTTCAAACAATGTGAATATACTGAAATCCACTGAATCCTGTACTTTAAGTGGATGAATTACATGATATGTGAATCATATCTTACTGAAGTTGTTATTTAAAAGGGGAGATATAAAAAACAAAAATAATGCTTTTCTTTTAAAAAAAATCTTTGGCAAACCCAACACAGCCATTTGCAACTTCTCATTCAGAAGGGGGAGGTAAGAATTGGCCACTGAGTATGGAGAGAGTTTGTTGTCTTTTGTGAAAACGGTTAAGTCCAGACAAACACTGGGCTCCCAGTGACCCTTCCATAAGGACTCTGGGTGGCTATGTTGAGTCAGATCTCAGGAAACAATTATTCCTGAAAGTGAGCAGACGTTTTTCTTTTACAAGAAAACAGAAACAGTTGTACACAACATTTATTGTTTTTGCATTGTTGCCGGGAACATTCACCATGTGTCCAGGGCCAATGTATAGACAGCAATCTGTGACTCTGTGAAGCATGACGGCCGGTGACGATTCTTCCTGAGCGCACACATGGACTGAATCTCCACTTTGCTTGTTTGGGTTGCTTTAAGCTCTAGACTGATTCAAGCCCATCTATGTGTGTCCATTCCAAACATGACCATCTATCACCTGAGGGGTGAAATCTGACCAGAACGACATAAAGTTGTTTACGGCATTTATTTATTTTTACTTGACTAATGCCCAAGGGACCAAACTAGTTGAGAGCTCAGCTAAAGCTCAACAAACTTCTGTTATTTGCCTACTATTGTAACAACTTTTGCTACATGTAATACTGATGTTTACTTAATGTTTTTCTTTAAATTGATTTCCTTTTATGTTTACTTAAGTGTATTTATGAACACAAAGCAAAAGACAGTATCTCTTGCCAGAAGTAGGTCCCTCTTAACAATAAGTCCAATAAAAACATAATGTTGTTCATTCTAACTAGATGCTGTTGCCTGACAAGTTTCTGAGCCTGAGGCCTCATTGTTAAAAGTGTGTGATTAACAAGGGATGCTAAGGACCTGTTAGTACTAACCTGAGACTTTCTCCTTAACTCAGAGTGATTAAGTAAGAATAAGAAAAGGTAGATGTTACAGAGGCTTTTTATTTCCTCCATGACTACTTAGAACCTAATGTATTGCCCACCTAATGTATTGCCCACCTGTTTTTTGTTTGTTTGTTTGTTTGTTTGTTTGTTTGTTTTGTTTTGTCAGTCAGGCCTAGGTCAGTGAGGTTCGAACTCACTGACCCCTGGTGTGGGGCCGGCACACTAAGCACTGAGCTATGGCGCCCAGCTATATCTATTTGGTTTTGAGACGCTAGACTGTCCCAGGCAGTGGAAGCCCCAGTTCTTCCCAGGTGCCTAGATCATGGCAGACACTTAGTACTTTGATGTTGCCCCTTGCAGTTGTTAATAATAACTATTACTTCATTATCTCATAGCCAGAAGTGAGCCATCTGGGCAAAGTTGAGGGTTGGGTTAGTCTGTGGACATCCTCTCATAACCATGGTGGCCTAGATAGGCACGTGGGATTTAATTTCCATTGAAGAACAGAGGCGGTGGATTGGGACGGTAAAGTACTTAATGCTTTAACCAGGATCCTTTCTGGGGAGGGAAGGTGAGGTGTGTTACTGGGTCAGAAAATTAGGTCAGGAGCAAACATGCGTGGACAGGTTTAAAATCTCTACATAGACCTGAAGGTCTGATATTATACATTTGGGTATTTGGTGGAGTGCCAGGCACTGTGCTGGGCATTGTCAGGGATATAGAGCTGATACTGTCAAGGGGCTTTGAACATATGGGAGAAGCCATAGGGACTATGACACAGTTTAAAATAAGGTGAATTCTATTTCTCTTAAGCTTCTAATAGTTGCAAGTGACAGACACCCAATTCGGGTCAGCATAAGTAAGAAAGAAAATGTATTGGTTCCCATATCCAGCGAGTCCAAGAATAAATGGCTTCAGGTGTGGCTGGATCCAGGTGTTCAAATGGCGTGTTCAAAAATCTCTCTCTGATAGCCGGGCGTTGTGGCGGGCGCCTGTAGTCCCAGCTACTCAGGAGGCTGAGGCAAGAGAATCGCTTAAGCCCAGGAGTTGGAGGTTGCTGTGAGCTGTGTGAGGCCACGGCACTCTACCGAGGGCCATAAAGTGAGACTCTGTTTCTACAAAAAAAAAAAAAATCTCCCTCTGTTTCGGCTTTTTTCCTCAAGCAGCCTTCCCATCTGTAGTGCCAGATACAACCAGCTCCGTAGTCTTAGTTAAAAGTGAGTTCTCTTCCTAATTTATTCTGGCACAAAGTAACAGAATTGAGTCCCAGTGGTCCTATCGGGGCCATGTGCACACCTCCCAGAGCGAGGGGTGGAGATCAGCCTGACAACTCACACCAATGGAGATGAGGGGAGAAGATGTTCACCTGAGTCAGGGGGAGAGGATGCTGGGCAAGCAGGTATCACACTGCCTACCACGGTGCGGGGCATTCCAGCCTGGAGTGAGAAGAACTTCATGGAGGAGGTGGCCTTTGGTCTAGACTTTAAATGTTGAATACAACTAGGGCTCCAGGAATAGATCTGGAGTGCTCCTGCAGCAGGCTCTGCTCCATGTCCAGGGAGAAGGAAGGAGGAATCAGGTATTACCTTAGAAACTGTCACGTGCCAGGCTCCATGACAGGTGTTCCTAGAGAACAGGAACCTTATCTCCACAGGAACCTTATCTCCACAAGAACCTTATCTCCTCACACATATGGGAAGCAAAGCCTTAAAAAGACCCCACCTTCCTCCACGACCCACAGCTCCCACCCGATGCTCTGGATCTGTGCACTTCTCATTCCAGTCCATACCCACAGAGCAGCTAGAATCCCAGGTTTGATGGTATCATACCCTCAGGCCACCAAAGGTTCCAATTCTACTGGGATCAAAACCCAAGTCCTTAGTGTGGTCCACAAGGCCCTGCGTAGACTGGTCCTGCTCACCTCTGCAATCCCCCACCCCTCCTGACCTTGAGCCTTGGCACCTCAGTCACTCCTCCTGGGACTCCCAGACATGACCTTTCATAACAATTATCACTGACACTTGGGTGCCAGGTATTCACCCCCACTCTCCATGCTTCCCCTCAACCTGTCACCGCACAACATCCTTAGCAGGTGGAACTCTTATTAATTACTCCCATTTTATACATGAGGAAACAGAAGCACTTGAGAACTTCATTTGCTCAAAGTCACACCACTGGAAAGTAGCAGAGCTGGGACTCAAAGCCAGCCTCTTGGCCTCTAATGCCAGAAGGATCTCAGGGCAGAGTCCCAATCCTTCCTATCACATGCTGTCACTGCATTTTCAGTGGACTATGTGGTTACCACCTATCTTACCCACTAATAGCTAGTAGGAATACTAACTAGTATCCTGAGTGCTTGGTCTGTGCTGGGCATTGCACTTAGCATGTTTTGTGCCCCACCCAATTTGGCCCTGTCAGTGCTCCTATAAATTAGTAAGTCCTCACATAACGGCATCAATAGGTTTTTGGAAACTGTGACGTCAAATAAAATGATATACAGTAGAACCAATTTTGCTATAGGCTAATTGCTATACGGAAGAATTCCCATGGTGTATTTCTGGTCTCAAATACATAACCAAACTTCTAAATAAAGACCCAAACACTCCTAATATTACACATTGAAATAAATGTGAGCTATACACATACATACATTTAAGAAAGATTAATGGTAACAAGGAAGATCATTATTTACCCAATTATTCTAGTCCTGGGTCATGGTGGCCACAGCCTATCCCACAGCCCAGAGCACACACTGGAGCCTGGACAGATCACCTTCCATCACAGGGCACACTCACACACTCCACACTCACACTGGGACAAAGTAGACCCACCAGTTCACCTAACATGCACATCCTTGGGATGGGGGTGGGGGAGGGATTGGAGTGCCTGGAGGAAAATCCACAAAGACATGGGAAGAACAAGCCAACGCCACACTGACAGTGACCCTGGCTAGGAGCAACATTTTTTTTCCCCAACCAACATGACAATTGAATAAAACAACACTATTCGAGGACCACGCTTACACATGGAGAACCTGGGGAGTTAAGAGTTTTAGCAACTTGTCCACTAAGTTGTGAATTCCCAGACGGCAAGAAACCTTGTCCATTTTGTTCATCACTGAGTCCAGAGGGACCAATTTGTTGGCAGCCATACAGCAGGGAGTTGATAAGTGCCTTGGGGATGGATGGATGGATGGATGGATGGATGGATGGATGGATGGATGGGGATGGATGGATGGATGGATGGATGGATGGATGGATGGATGGATGGAGATGGATGGGGATGGATGGATGGATGGATGGATGGATGGATGGATGGAGATGGATGGGGATGGATGGATGGATGGATGGATGGGGATGGATGGATGGATGGAGATGGATGGGGATGGATGGATGGATGGATGGATGGATGGATGGATGGATGGATGGAGATGGATGGGGATGGATGGATGGATGGATGGATGGATGGATGGATGGGGATGGATGGATGGATGGATGGATGGGGATGGATGGATGGATGGATGGGGATGGATGGATGGATGGATGGATGGGGATGGATGGATGGATGGATGGATGGATGGATGGGGATGGATGGGGATGGATGGATGGATGGATGGATGGATGGGGATGGATGGATGGATGGATGGATGGGGATGGATGGATGGATGGGGATGGAGATGGATAGCAAGAACAAAGGAAGGGAGGGACGGACAGGGCAGGCTGGGATGTGCTGTCCAGGCTCCAGCAGCACCAGGGATGTCCTCACAAGCGAAGGCTGGTGTCCTATCTGATGCAGCTTCCTCGCATCTCCCTGCAGGCGCCACAATGCACGTGAAGAAGTACTTGCTGAAGGGCCTGCACCGGCTGCAGAAGGGCCCTGGCTACACCTACAAGGAGCTGCTGGTCTGGTACTGCGACAACACCAACACCCACGGCCCCAAGCGCATCATCTGTGAGGGGCCCAAGAAGAAGGCCATGTGGTTCCTGATTACCCTGCTCTTTGCTGCCCTCGTCTGCTGGCAGTGGAGTGTCTTCATCAACACCTACCTCAGCTGGGAGGTCAGCGTCTCCCTCTCTGTAGGCTTCAAGACCATGGACTTCCCAGCCGTCACCATCTGCAACGCCAGCCCCTTCCAGTAGGTCATCCCTGGAGCTCATGGCTGCCCTCAGCAGACTGGTTTTTCTTTTCCTCTTTTCCTTCCTTCCAATTGTCCTTTCCTTCCTTCCCTTTTCCTTTTCTTTCTCCTCTTTCTTCCCTTCTTTTTCTATTTCTTTTCGTTCCAGAGGACTCTGCTTGGATGGGTCCTTAGAACTACTCAAGAGAGCTCTTAATAATAGTAGTAGCACACTCTGTCCAGGCTCTGTTCCATGTGCTTTTTTTTTCTTTCTTCTCCCTTTCTTTTCCTTCCTTCCTCTCCTCCTTTTCTTTCCCCTCCTCTTTCCCTTCCTGCCTTCATCCTTTTGCAGCATGTAAGACTCACAATTCATAAGCTCCCTAGGCTTAAAGAGAACCTCAAGGCCAGGCACAGTGGCTCACATCTGTAACCCTAGCAATTTAGGAAGCTGAGGCAGAAGGATTGCTTAAGCCCAGGGGGTTCAAGGCCAACCTGGGAAACTTAGCAAGTCTCTCATCTCTAAAAAAAAAAAAAATTTTTAATTAGCCAAGCATGGTGGCACATGCCTGTCATGCCAGCTACATGGGAGGCTGAAGGAGGAGGATCTCTTGAGTCCAGGAATGTGAGGTTGCAGTGAGCTATGATCATGCCACCGGGTGACAGAATGAGACCCTGACTTTAAAAAAGAAAGGGAGATTTAATTAAAAATAAAAAATAAAAAAATAAAAAGAAATGGAGGAAGGGACAGAGGAAAGGAGGGAGGGAGGGAGGACCTCAAGTAGTTGTATATTCCAAACATGTTTATTGAGCACGTCCTGTGTGCCAGGCACCATTCTAGGCTCTGGAAATATGGCAGCGAACGAAAAAGGGCCCCTGCCCATTTTACAGCATATCTTTTCTCTGGGCATTCTCTGGCCACAAATATAGAATTAATTATAGTTGTGATGAAAAAAATATAAATACATCAAGTGCTCATGACATGGCAGCCATTGTGTTCAGTGTTCTTTGGGTAACTGATGTCATTCTCATCCACCCAACCACCCTAAGGGTGGGCACCTTTGTGGCATCACCAATTTATAGGCAAGGAAATGGGGGACCAGAGAGGTAAGTGAACTTCCCCAGAGACACACAGCGGACAATTGTGGGATTTGAACCCGGACCCGATCCACTTTAGAGCTGCTACTTGTTAGCCGTGTTAACCCTCCCCCCATTTGACGGCAAAGCATCCAAGGAAGAGACATATGGGGAGACCCACCTCTGTTTGGGTTGAGGAGAGGCAGGGGTCAATCAAGGAAAAACACCCCAAGGGGATGAGTAGAAGTGAGCTGGAGTGAGGAGAGTGCCCTGAGTGGTGCGCACAGCATGTGCAAAGGCCCTGGACTGAGACAGAGCTTGGTGCATTCAAGGAATTAAAAGAAAGGCCAGCGTGGCCAAGTCACAGAGAACATTCTTATCTAAAAGGAAGTCCTGGAAGGGAATTCACGCCTCACGATTCCATTTCCAGTTATCAGAAAGTCCCTTCTTTCTAGTAACAGGGCTCTTCCTGCTCAGATGGGTCCTCGGAGCTACTCAAGAGAACTCTTAATAATAACAGCACACTCTTGTCCAGGCTCTGTTCCATGTGCTTTAAAAGCATAACCTAATCGAATCCTCCCAACAACTCTCTGAGGAATGTATTTTTATCCCCCTGTCTTCTAGATGAGAGAACAGAGCCTCAGAGAAGTTAAGATGCCACAATATTAAGTGGCATGCCATGGTTTGCATCCAGAGCCCACACAGTGGCCCACCAAGCTCGACAGCAGCTATGGACACCTAGGCTGTACTAACACTGCTTCTGTATGATGCCACCCTTATGGATCCTTCTCTCCCTCTGCGCACAAGGTGGCTTCTTTATTGGTCAGAGCCCTGAAGGGCTGAGAGACGATCCTGGAATCAGCCTCATAATCCCATCTGCCTCCTGAACCTACCTCCTATTCCCAAAATTGCTCCCCCATGAGAGGAGCTATCAGAACCCTGTACACAAATAGCATGCCCCCTGGAGCCCACCAAACCCAGTTCTGATCTCAGCTCTGCCCCCCCGTCAGTGGGGTAAGCAATTCCCAGAGCCTCGGTTTCCCAATCGATAAATAGAATTGTGGCAATGAGGAAATAAAATAAGATGTAGGAAGCACTGAACACCTGGCATGTAGTAAGTGACCAGTAACTGTGTGCTGTTAAGATCCCTCCTCACCAGAATGTGAATTTCATAAGGAAAGAGACCCTTTCTGTCTTGTTTGCGACTGTATCATCTGTGCCTTGCCCAGTGCCTGGAGCATAGTAGGTGCTCATCAAAGACTTATGAACGCATGAGTGAATGGGTGGGTGGGGGGACACGAGGATGCAGGGTGGATGGGTGGAGAGGGGGATGCTTAAATGGGCATTCTTGTATATGTGGTGGCAGCCACGCTTCAGTAAGAAGCCCCCAGAGGCCAGTTGCTCTGCCTCGCAGCTGCCTCTTACCCACCTGATTGGCCGCTCCCCATCCAGGTATTCCAAAGTCAAGCATTTGCTCAAGGACCTGGATGAGCTGATGGAAGCTGTCCTAGAGAGGATCCTGGCTCCCGACCCCAGCCTTGCCAATGCTACGAGGGCCCTGAACTTCACCATCTGGAACCACACACCTCTGGTTCTCATCGATGAGCGGAACCCCCACCAGCCACTCGTTTTTGACATCCTTGCAGATAACCATAATGGGTCAGAAGCAGCAAGAATCTGTAATGCCCACGGGTGCAAAATGGCCATGAGATTAGTAAGTGAGCACATGTCAAGCAATGGGCCCTCCCCAGGGAGGCTGATGAAGGCTTCTTTTCTTTAATAATTTAAGTCTTGCTGGGGGAAAGACATGTTGGAAACCAGTGCCTATTTTGTTTGTTTGCAGAGCTTTTTATTTTATTTATTTATTTTTTTTGTAGAGACAGAGTTTCACTTTATGGCCCTCGGTAGAGTGCCATGGCATCATACAGCTCACAGCAACCTCAACTCCTGGGCTTAAGCGATTCTCTTGCCTCAGCCTCCTGAGTAGCTGGGACTACAGGCATCTGCCACAACGCCCGGCTATTGCAGAGCTTTTTAAAAAACAGAAATAGCTGGTATATTAGTCAAGATTCTTTTGAATGAGCAGGTGGTGGCTCATGCCTACAACCTAGCACTCTGGAAGGCTGAGGAGGGTGAATTGCTTGAGCTCAGGTGTTCAAGACCACTCTGAGCAAGAGCAAGACCCCCATCTCTACTAAAAATATAGACAAAATTAGCCCTGTGTTGTGGTATGCACCTGAAGTCCTAGCTACTTGGGAGGCTGAGGCAGGAGGATAGCTTGAGCCCAAGAGTTTGAGGTTGCAGTGAGCTAAGATGATGTCACTGCACTCTAGCCTGGGTAACAGAGTAAAACTCTGTCTCAAAAAAAAAAAAAAACACACACACAAAAAGATTTTTTTTTTTTTATCCAAATAACCCAGCTTAAACTAGCTTAAGCTAAACAGAGAGTTCATTGGCTCACATAACTAAGAAGTCTGGTGGGGGGTGGGGAGGGATGTTGCATTCAGGTATGGCTGGATCCAGGTGTTCAAATGCTGTCACCTAGACTCTCTCTTCAACTTTTCTCTTGGTTGATTTCACTCCCTGGCAGGCTGTCTCCACATGGAGGGCCCTATCAGTGCCAGGCTTATATTCCCTTGGCTAAACAATCTCTCCAGAAAGTTTTCTTCTTTCCTAATAGCCCCTGTAAGTCTTGACACTGACTTATCAGGTCACACGCTCACCCCTGAAGCCATCACTCAGCCTTCCAGAGTGCAAGGTTGTAGGCATGAGCCACCACCTGGGCTGCAAGATAGGCTCTCATAATTGGCCAGTCTTAGGGTATGTGCCCTGGAGCTGGGGGTGATGTCAGCCTCTGTCCAACCACATAAGCAAAGGAAACTATGGTTCCCTGAAGCAGAAACAGAGTCTTGTTATCAAAAGACAAAGACATAATAAATATTGGCCACGTAAAAAACCACAGCAGTGCAGTGCAGTCAGATGCTCAGAAGTAACTGTCCTGCACTGGGAGGCTGGGACACCCTCAGTCCTTGGAGCCTATACATGGGACGAAGGTCCTCTATCTGTGTCTCAGGACCCCCTTGGGAGAACAGCCACAATGCAGACCCCTGGATCCCACTGCTGAAGAGTGGAGAGTTCTGGGCTCAGGCCCAGGAATCTGTATTGTCAGCAGGCTCCCTGGTGATGCTCACGATCAGCCTTGGATGGGAACCCAGGCCAGGGGCACACGCTTCCCAGACAGGGTGTCACTGCCTCCGCTGCTTGCCTCGCCTTCATCGAGTCATGACGGCTACAGCTCCCACCTTCTCCACACAGACCAGCCATGGCATGAGGCTCCTGGGGCTGGTGCCAGCCCTGGCACAGTCTAGCACCAGCTCCGCCAGCTCTGCACTCTCTTGTGCAGTTACCTGGCTAATAGTGCCAATTTTCTCATCCCTGCTGGCTGCACTTGCTCTCGGGGTCAGTGGTGTGTGCGCCTGTGTATGGGGGTGGGGGAGCTGTTGCAGTCACACTTTCCTTAACCTCTCTGGGCCTCAGTTTCTCCATGATGATGAGAATAGTGATGGTATCTACTCTCAGGGGTGCTGCGAAGTTGAATGAGGTCATAGAAGTGAAGCCCTGAGAATAGAGTAAGGGTTAAGTAAGGAGGCCTCCAGGAGGGGGGCTAAGGACATGCCCCAGGCCCGCCAGCCTGTCTAAGAATGTCAGGAAAGCGTCTCTACCCTGCCTATTGATCCCAGAAGGAAAGGCCAGTAGTGACCCAGTGGTTAAGTCAAGAGTCTTTCCTGTGTGTGTGTGTCGTGAACTGGATGTCACAGTGGGTGGAGGGGGCCCTGCACCCCTCTGCAGGCCCAGGCTGACAACAGCCATGTCCTTCCAGGAGGGGACAAGATGGTAGGGTGTCCTGAGCCTTCAGTCTCTCTGGGGAAGCTGTGTCTGGACTGTGGGGAAGGGGCTAGAAGAGAGAGCAGAGGAGTTCCGTGTGCATGCGTGCACGTGCGCATTTGTGTGTGTGTGTGTGTGTGGCCATTCAAGGGTTAAGTGCAGAGCCCACTTGTGTGAATCCAGGTATTCAGGCCCAGGGGTCAGAATGGATATGTGTGTGTAGTTGTCACCCTGTAGAGGTCAGAGGAGGAGTGTCTATCCCTGTGAGCCTCTGTACACACAACCGCATGTGTGTTTTCACCCATACATAACAGTACATATGGGGCTGAGGCTGGTGGCTGTGTGGGATCCTCGTAACCAACACACAGCCACACCTGAGGCGTCAGTCCCCGAGCACAAGTGAGCATGATGACAACACGTTGCCCACCAGCCTGGTGCAGTGGGAGGGGCGGCTGACACATCACTGCCCTTGCCCTTCTGGGGACCTGGAGCAGTGGTGGGGGCCCTGCCAGCTCCCCCACCCATAGGAACTCCTCTTGGCTTCTACAGTGCAGGCTCAACAGGACGGAGTGTGCCTTCTGGAACTTCACCAGTGCCACCCAGGCAGTGACGGAGTGGTACATTCTTCAGGCCACCAACATCTTCTCCCAGGTGCCCACCCGGGAGCTGGTGCAGATGGGCTACCCCTCGGAGCATCTGATCCTGGCCTGCCTGTTCGCAGCAGAGCCCTGCAGCTACCGGTGAGAGATGCCCCACGGCCACCCACTGGGGCCTGCCCTGAGAGGCAGACGGGCTGTGGTCAGGAGCCCCGCTTGCCAGGGTCCAAATCTCTTTGGGCCACTGACCAGCTGCCTACACCACAGTGTTCTGTGTCCTTGTGTGGTAGGCTGGTGCTTTGAGGAACTCACAGTGTACTGAGGGAATCACCTTAGGAAAAGTATAGAAGGACGGTGGGATGAGGAAGGAAGGAATGATTACTCAGGAGGTAGTCTCAGGTGATGCCCTATTGCATGAGACACCATCGAGTCACTTCTCCTTGAAGGAGGGGGCTGCCTTTGTACATGCCCCAGCATCAGCCCCTGGCTGTAGGCTCCCCAGGAAGAAGATTAGGGGCCTCCTGACTTCTCCAACTATTCACCCCACGGCCTGCAGCTGGGGTGAGGACACCTGGGCGGGTGCCCAGGGTCTACTGCCCCCAGTTCCCATCTCTGAAACAAAGACAACCATCATACCTTCCTCCCGGAGTGACTGTGAGGAGTGATCAGGCGCTCCGAATGAGGCTGTGGACGTGAACGCTGTACATATTCTTTTCCCTCAAAGCCCTTCATGTCGAGAGAATGGTAGGATGAGGGCCATGTTAACCCAGAAAGTCTGGGGCTTCTTATAACTGGCCCACAGATTCCAACCTCCTTGTCCTCCCAGTTCCTAACAGAACAAACCCTGGGCCTAAGCACCAAGTTTGGTCCCAGTTTCTGGTGGCACCACCAGAGGCTGCACGTGGGAAGGGGGACAAGGCCCAGGCAGGAGAACATCAGAGGTCCTAGGGCCCCTTCCAGCCTTAAGGCCACGCCTCCAGGTGGGGGGCGGGGCACACACACCTGGGCTGGCCCCAGGCTGCAGCTGGTCCTGTTTCTAAGATTTGCTAGTGTCTTCCTGGTCTCACACTTCAGGTATCTGGAGAAAGGGGCTTTTTGCTGAGGCTGCCACCTTGGGTATGTTACATGTTTCCAGGCTTGCCCTCCCACGGACTGTGGCTCCAGCCTAGCTCTCTATGGAGAATCTGCTGAAAGCCATGGGCCCTCTGTCCCCCAAAATGCACAGACACACACAGGCAAGAATTTTTCACATAACGTCGAATAGTTTAAGGCCCACTGAGCAGGGCAGAGCAGGGCAGAGCAGCACAGAGTGGCCCATTGTGCAAGTTAGAAGACCACAGTCTCTACAGGTGAAACAAGCTGGCACCCTGCTGGTGGGGCCCAGCCTGCCTTTGGGCCACGCCCGGGCTAACTGGATGCAAGCTGTATTTCAACCCCACTGTCCTGGCCAGAGGCCTTTGCTCAGGGCACAACGGCCCTAACATACCTGCCAAAAGGCTAGGGCTACCCAAAGAACTAGTGTGATGTCCACTAGCAAATCCACATTTACCCGCTCAGCTGAAACACTTTGAGATGGAACACTCATCTCAAATCTGTGACCCACCTGTTGAGTAAGGACATTCCCTGGACCAAGAGGTGGGAACTTGGGATCTGCCATCAAGGCCTTCCCCACTGAGCGGATCCTGGGGTCAGAGGTGTAAACATGGCCCTCCCACAGAGCCAACCACTCCAGCCTTCCCCTGGCCAACATGGTGCCCTCCAAAGGAAGCCCCATTTGGGTCAGACGGACTGAGGGTCCCCCAGAGGAAAGCTGAGGAGCTATTAGTGGGGAAAGGGAAAATGGCTGGTGGCAGGCAAAACTCCCACTGCTGGTCACATGACTTCTGTGCTGGGGCTGGGGCTGGGCAGTAAGGTTAGTCCAAGCTGGGGACTGGGGTCAGATCACCTGACCTGTAACTCTGGCTGTATCTTAAAAGTGGTGTGATGTTGAACAAGTGTCTTAGGCTAGCTGGGCCCCCATTCTCCTCCTTTGTAAACAGGGGAAGTAACAGTACTGCCATGCAGGGTTATTTTGAATATTATAAAGAGCTGGCAATAGTACTGAGCTCAAGAAATAATAGTTATGACTATTATTAAACTCATTATTATTTAATTTGGGTGACAAGGAATTATATTAAATAATTATACCAACATTTATTGGGCCCTTCTTGGGTGTGCAGGGCATTATTCTAAGCACTCTATGTGTATAAAATTACTTTAACTCTGGCAACAAGCCCACTTTTCCCCCACTCCCCTGCCATTTTATAGATGAAACTGAGGCTCAGAGAGGTTAAGTAACATCCCTTAGGTCACACAGCTGGTGAGTGGCACTCAGCAGTCTGGGTGGGGCCATCCCGCGTCACTCTGTCATCACATGAGAAATGACCAGTGTCATCTTCCGTCCCTGCCTACCTCTCCCAAGCCTCCTTCTCTAGCCCTCGGCAGGTCTGAGTGAAAGGCACCGCCCAGGGACCTTGGCACGGAAATCTCAGTCCACCTGTCCCTGAGCTCTTTCTCCCTCCCCCAGCCGCTGAGTCAGCCTGGGACACAGCTGCAGGCACGCGCCTCTCTCTGCCCTCCCAGCTACTGGCTTCATGGCTGTGGCCTCTCCTCCCCCGTCTCCATCCTCTCCCTTCAGAGTGTTTAGTAAATGCTCAAGCAGCAGCTACTGCGGCACTGGGACAACCTGGGCCCCATTTAGAGCCTCACACCATGTGCCAGCTCTGCATGTGGTAGGATGAGCTACTTGGCCTCTCTGTGCCTCAGTTTCCTCTTCTGAAAAATGGGGACAGCAAACTAACCCCAGAGCACCATCGGGGGTGTATTAAACGAGTTAACGTATGTAAAGAACTCAGCATAGCGCCTGGTACGTGACAAGCATGTTATAAGCATTTTTAAAAATAGACTTTTAATTGTGGAATAATTTTAAGTTTACAGAAAAGTCACAAAGAGAGTACGCAGAGTTCCCTTAGACCCTTCCCCAGTCTCCTCTGAGGTTCACACCTGACATCACTATGGTCATTTGTCTAAACTAAGAAACCAGCTTTGACACGTGACTATGAAGCATACTAAACACTTTATTTAGATTTCATCCGCTTTTCCCAGAGACCCTTTCCTGTTCCAGGATCCCATCCAGGAGACTCCGTTGCATTTAGCTATCATGTCTCCTTAGTTCCCATGACAGTTTCTCAGACTTCCTTGTTTTGGATGACCTGAATGGTTTGGGGGCATCGTTTTATAGAAAGTCCTCAATCTGGGTTTATCTGTTCTTCCTGACTGGGATTATGGGCTTGGGAGAAGCACACCGCACAGCGGGGGCGGGGGGTGCCTCATCCCATCGTATCGGGGGCACGTCATGGCCACATGACACTGTCTGTGATGTTCACCTTCCTCACGTGGTCGACATACAAGTACACCGTGCCAGGCTTGTTCGTTGTAAAACAGCAAGCACCTTTCCCCTCTACGCTGTGCGCTGCAAAAGTGAGTCACTAAGTCCAGTCTACACTGGGAAGGGGGGTGGGAGGTGGGGGAAGGACCTACATTACCCTCCTAGAGCGAAGAATGTGTGTTATTCAGGATCCTTCTGTAAGGAAGATTTCTCTCTCTTCCATTTGTTTGTTTATTCAACCATTTATTTATACAGTGTGAGCTCCTATTTATCTGGTTGTAATCTAATACCATGTTATTTATTCTCTCACTCAAATTCTTCCAGTTTTGGCCACTGGGAGCTCTTTCAGTTAGCTTCTGTGTCCCTGTGACATGTCCCCATCTTTGTTTGCTTTTTGGGAGATATGTTTGTACTTTCTGCACTACAAGATGCTGCAGCCACCCTAGAATTAGCCTTTTCTCCAAAGATCCCTGTTTGTTTGTTTTTTAATTGGAGAATGGCATTTAGAAACCAGGATCTGGGCATATATTTAATATAAGCAGCAGCAGCATCATTGTTATTATTGCTTTGGGGATTGGCCAACTCTTTTCTCCCCGGGAAGCACTCCCTGACCTCCTACCGCCACACAGAACCTCTGTCGGGTGCTCAGATGCTCTCCTTCTAGTCTCCTGGAGTCTCGCACCTGCAGCCCTGGCCCCTGTCCCAGAAGAGGTTTTTGAGGCAAACAGGAGCTCTGGAGGCAGAGGTGCACGGGCTGGGAGCAGCCTCTCTCGGTAAAGAGCATGATCAACAAGCAAATAGTTGGCACGTACCAGGAGACCAGAGTGTGGCCCTGGCAGGAGGGGATCCGGCCGCACCCTGAGCAGTCTCCTGGGCTGCATCTGTCTGAGACAGTCTCTTGGGAACACCATGTTCCCGCACCCTGGGGCGAGGTCTCTCCCTCAAGAGCAGTGCCTCCCGGCTCTGGCTGGTTTGCCCTGCTCTGCTCTCTCCCTGTGGCCACAGCCCTGATCCCACAGAGCGTACAGACTCCACAGTGCCTGCCCAGAGCTTATTCCTTCCCTCTAGCCCTTTGCCGAAGCTTGTCCCCTGGCCGGTGTGCTCTTTCTCCTCCCTCCCCACCTTCCAGAATTAGCTCCCTCCTGCTCATCCTAAAGTCTTAGCTCAGGTGTCACCTCCTCCAAGAAGCCTTCCCTGACCCACTCCCCACCCCCCATGGGGAAATAGGTGTCACTGCTCACTGCTTATCTCTGTAGATTCCCTTATCGCATATTATGATTTATTCAACAAATATTTACTAAGAGTCTGTGTACTGTGTGCCAGACTCTGGGGACACAGCTGTGAGCAGGCGCAGCCGGCATTGTTTGAGCATTCCAGTATGCGAAGCATCTCACCCACACCTGTGGAGTGGGGGCTATTACAGATGGAGAAAGCGAGGCACAGAGAGGTGAAGTAACATCCCCACGCTCACCAGCTAACAAGTGACAGAGCCCCAACTTACATCGGCCAGGCTGGCTCTGCAGCCTGTGTTCCTGACCGCCGAGCTCTTCTTATAGACAGACAAGGTCACGTGCCCTCACTGGGCTTGTGTTCTAAGCAGCTGAGCAAGACTTATCAGCAAGCAATCAAATCAAGAGTATGATTCCAGATTCTGGCACATGCAATAAAGGGAATAAACTGGTGGAAATGATACGGAATACCTGGCAGGGAAATCTATGACTCTTAGTAATAGTTAAAGCACTGTTATCCAATAGTAAGTCTATCGCTTTGCATAGGGGCTCATGGAGGTCTCAGAGCAGATGCAAGGGTGAGGAGGAGCCAGTTATTTGAAGAGCTGGTTATAGAATATTCTAGGTGCAAGGGACAGCAGGTGCTATGCCCTTGAGTTTGGAAATATCTGGAGTATCACTGGAATGTAGTGAGCAAAGGCTAGAAGGCCAGTGCGGGGAGTCTGCATTTTATTCTGTTTTCCATGAGGAGCCTGTGGGAGGGGTCCAAGCAGGGGTGTGCCATTGCCTGCCCCTGACCTCAGCGCAGGAGGAAGGTTGCCAGGGAGAAGAGTGGAAGCAGAGGCTCCTGAAGGTGAATCCAGGCATGAGATGCCGGCAGCTGGGGCCAGGGTGGGAGTCTCAGAGGTAGAGACAGGCAGACAGGCAGAGTCAGGTTCTAGAAGGAGAGAACTAATAAGACTGCACTCCCTGTCCTCCGCCACGCTGGAAGCTGTGAAGGGCAGCCCTGTCTTGCTCTTGTTATGTCCCTAACTCAATGCCCACCTCAGTAATTGCTGCGTGAAGAAATGTGGTTTCTTCCTGCCTCCCCTTCACCGTTGAGGAAACTAAAGCTCAGAGGCTGAGTAAGCCGCTCAAATCTGTCAGATAGTGGCTGAGCCGGGGTCAGCTCCCGTATCCAGTTTCACAGGCTGCCCTAGACTCACCTCATTCTGCAAGTCCTTATCTGAAAATAGGGGAAAATAACACCTGACCTCATGGGGTTATTTAGGAGGTTAAATGAGATAATGCACACAGAAATATTCAGCATGGGCCTGGCCCATAAAAGTTGCTGAGTAAATGTTTAACGTGTGCATAAGGCTTAAAAGACAAAACTGTACGTCAGTTGATTTTTTTTTTGTATCATTGGGTGCACTTACTCCTATTTCTTCCTCTTTTTAATAGATAAGAAAGAACAATATAGAAACATTAAAAAGTTTTTGTGCTTTTTTTGAGATGGGATCTCATTGCGTTGCTCAGGCTAGTCTCAAACTTCTGAGCTCAAGCACACCTGAGCATCTAAGCCTTCTGAGTAGCTGGGATTATGGGTGCCTGCCCCCCTGCCTGGCCAGAAAGTTATTTTAAAAGCTGTTTATCATGGAGACTTGAGAACATGCACATAGACAGCACAGAGTTTGATGAACTCACATGGACTCCCTGCCGGAACCAGCAACCGTGACTCACTTCTCCTCACTTCCAATAGCAAATCCCAGATAGCACACTTCCATCTGTGAATTGTTCAGAATGTGTCTACAAAAGATAAAGACTGTTTTTTAACGTAACCACAATATCATTATCTCACTTGAAAAAAATTTGCAATAATTCCTTAATATCAACTCTCCAGTCATATTCACATTCATAAATATCATGGCTTTTTGTTGTTTGAGTCAGGGCAGGCTTCAATTTAAGTTCATCCATTGTGATTTTAACCCAAATCTTTTTTTTTTTTTTTTAAGACAGAGTTTCACTTTGTTGCCCTGAGTAGATTACCATGGTGTCATATTTCACAGCAACCTCAGACTCCTGGGCTCAAATGATCCTCTTATCTCAGCCTCCCAAGTAGCTGGGTCTACAGGTGCCCACCACACTGCCTGGGTATTTTTGGAGACAGGGTCTTGCTCTTGCTCAGGTTGGTGTTGAACTCCTGAGCTCAAGCAATCCGTCCGTCTCAGCCTCCCAGAGTGCTAGGATTACAGGCATGAGCCACTGCACCTGGCCTTTTAACCCAAATCTAAGTTTTTTAACCCAAATTTAAGTGTTTTTTTTTAATCTATAGGTTGCCCCCCATTCTCTCTCTCACAATTTATTCATTCAAGACACTGGGTTATTCATCCTGTCATGTTACCAGTCTGGCTTTTCCAACTAACTTTCTGCGGTGTCTTTTTTTTTTTTTAAGAGTTGGGGTTTTGTAATGTTGCTCAGGCTGTTCTTGGACTCCTGGCCTTAAACCATCTTCACGTCTTGGCCTCCCAAAGTGCTAGACTTAATTATAGGCATGAGCCACCCCGCTCTGCCTTTGTGGTGTCGTTTAACATGTTCCTTGTTGCCAGTCTTTCCTAACAGTAATTAGAGATAGAATATTCCATCCTATTCAGGTCTGATTGAAGGGCAAGGTCACTGCCTCAGTGGCCTGTGCTCTTCCATCGGGGGATACACCATTAGGCACCACTGATATTCATTGCCCAAAGCCCTGAATTCATCAAGGGTTGCAAAATGATGTTGTTCTGATTGTATCATTCCATTCCAGTGATTAGCTGGTTCAAATCAGATCTCTTGTAACAGCTATATTACATTTTTTAAAAAAGTTGGAGGTAGCCATATTAAAAGAAAAGGCTTACCAACCAATTATATGTGAAAATTATTTGAATCTCAATTTAAATAAATACATTACATTGTAAAAAATAGAATTGGTATTTATGAGACAACCAGAAATTTAAACTGAATATTTACTGATACTCTAGCAAGGAATTTTGTTAACTATTTTAAACATGGCTATAGTATTATTTTTAAGAGTTCATATGACCAGGCACATGCCTATAATCCCAGCGCTTTGGGAGGCTGAGATGGAAGGATTATTTGAGGCTAGGAACTCAAGACCAGCCTGGGCGATATAGTAAGTTCTCATCTCTACAAAAAGAAAAAGAAAAAAATTGCCAGACGTGGCGGCACATGCCTATAGTCCTAGCTACTCGGGAGGCTGAGCCAGGAAGATCTCCTGAGCCCAAGAGTTTGAGGTTGCTGTGGGCTATGATGCCCCCACTGCACGTTAGCCTAGGGGACAGAGCAAGACCCTATCTCAGGTGCATCTTACAAGGGTATATGTGAAACTTAGTAAATGTAGAATGTAAATGTCTTGACACAATAACTAAGAAAATGCCAGGAAGGCTATGTTAACCAATGTGATGAAAATGTGTCAAACCAGTGTATGATGCCCCATGATTGCATTAATGTACACAGCTATGATTTAATAAAAAAATTAAAAAAGACCCTATCTCACTAAACAAACAAAAAAAGAGTTCTCACTTTTAAAGATACATAAGGAAATAAAATTATTATGTCCAAGATTTTTTTCAAGATAATAATTATTAATTTAATAATAGTTAATTACTATCAGGTGGGAGGCAGAGATGTCTGATCGTGAAATGATGTTCATTAAAGCTAGGGGGGGCTTTAATCTCTACTCTTCTATGTTTGAAATAGTCCATAACAAAAAAAACCCAAAAAACAGGAAATTGGCTCAGCACCTGTAGCCCAGTAGTTACAGCACTGGCCACATGCACAGAGGCTGGTGGGATCAAACCCAGCCCAGACCAGCTAAACAACAATGACAACTGCAACAACAAAATAGCCAAGCGTTGTGGCGGGTGCCTGTTGTCTCAGCTACTTAAAAGGCTGAGGCAAAAGAATCACTTACGCCCAAGAGTTTGAGGTTGCCGTGAGCTGTGATATCACAGCACTCTATGAAGGGGCTACATCATGAGACGCTGTCCCAAAACAAAAAAAAAAAGCAAATTATTTAACTAGATTCTTTGAAACGACTTCATCCTGTTACTACTTCAGAGACCATTTGTTGTTGTTGAATTATTTCCTCAGGAAACGCTTCCCAGGTTCACGTCCCCTCCTGGGCCTGCGTCTCAGTCCCTCTCTTTGGCTGGGGTCCCCAGGTTACCTCATCCACCTTTCTGATCCTGCCAGCTCCTTTGAGCAAACACTGTCCGGTGCTGCCTTTTACTTTTATGGCTTCTTTTGTGGCTGCTGTAACAAATTATCCACAACCGAGTGGCTTAAAGTAACAAAAATTTATTCTCTCTCAAAAGAGGCCAGAAGTCCACAATCTAGGCTTCGGCAGGACGGGGCTCCCTCAGCGGGATCTAGGGGAGAATCTTTCAGCGACCAGTGGGCCCAGGCGCTCCTGGTGTTACGTCTGCATAAATCTGAAGCCTCTGGCTTCACGTGCGCTTCCTGCATCTGTGTCTCCTCCTCTGTCTCTTCTAAGGACACTTGTCATTGAGTTTAGGACCCACCTGGATAATCTAAGATAATCTCCTCTCAAGATGCTTAGTTACATTCGCAAAAACCCTTTTTCCAAATAGGGTCACATTTGCAGATTCCTGGGATGAGAACGTGGACACATCTTTGGGTGTATAAGAAACAGATGAAAACAACTAAGAACGTTCTTTTTCATGGCTCATGGCTAAAGCAGAGAACCTAAGCCTGAACCCCAGAGAGACTCCCTTCCTCCCTCTTTCCTGGCTGGCTTCTGCAGGGAGGCTGTAAGGAACGGCCTGCAGCTCACCTCTCCTCCTTGAGCCTCTCTGAGCACAGAGGAAGGGCAGGCAGCACACAGCCAGGGGAGGCATCTCCTACAGGGGGTCGCCCTCCAGCTCATGCTGTTTCTTTTAGGAACTTTACGTCCATCTTCTACCCTCATTATGGCAACTGTTACATCTTCAACTGGGGCATGACAGAGAAGGCACTCCCTTCAGCCAACCCCGGAACTGAATTTGGTGAGTCTTGGTTGGTCCTGGGGCCAGAGCCATGAGGCTTTAAACGCCACCCCCACCACACCCCCGTCACTCTCAGCTATGGGGGTGGGACTTGGGAGCACTGAGGCTGGCACAGAGAGAGGTGGACAGTATTGGGGCTTGACTAAGGGACAGGGGGGCCAGGCCAGATGCTTGCATTCCGTCCACCAGTGCTCCCACTTCCTGGGGTAGGCACTGCTATCCCATTCTACTGATAAGCAAAGTGAGGGTGCAGAAGCAGCGTGGCTTTGTGGTCAAGAGCTCACTCTCCCATGCCCAGCTCAAATCCCAGCTCCATCACTCACTCTCTGGGTGATCCTGAGCTCAAGATTTCCCTTCTCAAAGCCTCAGTTTCCCAGTTCAGAGAACAGTATGCAGTAGCAGGCAACAGCAGAGCATTCGGTCTCCCGCCTAGGATGTGCCTTGCGAGTCGGCGTGACGTGATGCAGGCAGGAGGTAGCCAGTGCTCTGTATCTGCTGGGTATTCTCAGAAGTTTGGAAACAACTTTCCCAGGATCACCCAGTTATACATGGCACTTACTCTTAGCCTCTCTGCTGGACAGTTCTGGAGAAGAGAATCACAGAGACAGACAAGGATGAGGGAGTACATGGACGTGAGGAAGAGGGAAGTAGTTGATGACAAACTTTCTTCCCTCACGGCTGACGAGGTGGCCTGTCCCCTTGAAAGAGGCTGGTAGCCTCAGGCCAGCGGCGGCTTTGGGGCTTGTGAGCTGGACACAGGTGGGAGTGGCTCCTCCACCACACCTCTCAGGTTCTGACCTCTCCAGCCACCAAGAGGCAGGTTGTCATTCAGGGAACATTAGGGCTGCCAGCTGAGAGGGGGACGGGCGGGCTAAGTGCCTTGAACCTGGTGCCTGTGCTCCTTGGTGCACTGTCACAGAGATGATCACCTCGCCTTACAGAGGCAGATGTCTGCAGTCAGCTGCCTGTGTCAGAGCCCCTGCAACTCCTCTTCCCCACTGGGAGACCTCAGATGAGTCTGTGCCTCCGTTTCCTCATCTGTAAAGTGAGATGATAATAGTACCTGCCTCCCGAGGCACTTGTGAGTGTCTAATGCACTTAGCACAGCACTCAGCAGGCAGCAAGTGCCCAGTCAGCCCTCACTGTCCTAACCAGAGAGCCCAACTCTAGTGACTCACGTAGCTCAGGACTGTGGGGCATAGAAGAGGGGTCTCATGCCTACATTCAAGAAGAGAACAGTCAAGTGGGGAAGGAAGACAAACAAAGAGAAGAATCAGTGAGGCAGATACTCAAAAGGAAAGTTCTAGGGCTACCAGAGTATGAGACAAAGACCCTGAGGCTAGTCTGGACAGTCAGGGAAGGCTTCTGGATGAAGTGACACTTGGTTGAGATCTGAAGGAAGAGTAGGAGTTTCTAGGGGAAGGGGGAGGCAGAGAAAGCATTCTGGAGTGAGGAAACAGCATTGCCAAGTGAGGGAACAGCATTCTCAAGTGAAGGAACAGCATTCTGGACTCAGGCAATAGCATTCTGGAGTGAGGGAACAGCATTTGCAGAGGCACAGTAGCAGGAGCATGGAAGCTCAAAGGAGCTGAATGAAGAGAAGGGTGGTAAGGTGGGGGCATGGGTGGGCTGGGCTGTAATGTGCTGTGCCTCTCAGATCTATCTGCTAAGAGGAAAAGAGCTCATGACAGGGCAAGAGAAGCCCTGTGAGGAAGCTACATTAGAGTCCAAGTTGGAGAAGATGAGGGCTTTGGAGAAGGCAAGCAGGACTGGGGCCTAGGTTTTTACCTGGGTTTTTGCAAAGTGGAGCCATCTTGGAGGTGCCTGTGGCTGGGGGGAGTTTAAACAGGTGGGGGATGGGTCTCCCCTCAGTCTTGGGGAGTGAGTTCAAGTGGCCCCTCACCTCACCTTCCACACAGGCCTGAAGTTGATCCTGGACATAGGCCAGGAAGACTACGTGCCCTTCCTTGCGTCCACGGCCGGGGTGCGGCTGATGCTTCACGAGCAGAGGTCCTACCCCTTCATCAGAGAGGAGGGGATCTACGCCATGGCAGGGACAGAGACGTCCATCGGGGTGCTGGTGGTATGGCCAGAGTCCAAGGGCAGCCTCAAGGGGAGGAGGGTGGAATTCCCCCTGTCCAGGGCTCTGGCCTAAGGGGAGGGGATCCTGCCCCAGCCTGGATTAGGGCACTCCTTGTGATACCTGCTGGGGCCTACAGCCCTGCCTTTGAGGCCCCACATACTTTGATGGGAGGAAGGGACCCCCCTTGACCAAGCCCTCTGGCCACAGGACAAGCTGCAGCGCAAAGGCGAGCCCTACAGCCCATGCACTATGAACGGCTCCGACGTCCCCGTCCAGAACTTCTACAGCAGCTACAACACGACCTACTCCATCCAGGTGGGAAGAGGGTACAGGCCTCGTGACCCTGGGGCCCCCCCGACCTCAGGTCCCTGGGGAGCCAGCCTGGCAAGCCTGGCTCTGCTGGCTTTTTGTATGTGGCTGTGGGGCACCCTTGAGGCTGTGGGGCCAGAGTAGTTCCTGGGTCGATCCTCCCTAGGGCCTGAGGCTGGCCACCTGTCAGGCCCACTTGGGAAGATATGTCTTTGGAGATGCCTGAGATTATAGTGCTCTAACTCTGGGAGCTCCCAAAAAGAAAAGACAAAACAATAGCTCATGCTACAGAGCTCTTGCTGTGTGTGAGATGCTGTGCTCAGGGCTCACAGTCCTTACACCCTCATCTCATCCCTTCAACAACCCCCATGGGGCAATAATAAATGAATAACAGCAACATTTATTGACACACTAAAAACAGCAGGCATATCACAGGCTAAGCAGGCACTTTCGTAAGTACTTCACATAGATGAAGTCATTTAATCCTCATGACAACCCTAAGATGTGGCTACTATTATCAGTCCTACTTCAGGAATGAAGAAAGTGGGATAACAGACCCCGTCCAGATGCCTCACTAATTTACCTGAGAAGTCCCTCTTTGTATCTGCCCTCAATCCCCCTTGCTGCAGCTGAGGGCTTCCCTCTTGTCCCGATCTCCTGGGTGAGCCCAGACCTGCCCCTAGACCTGGCCTCACTGGAGGAGGCAGATGAATCCTTGCAAAGTTGATAGACGTGACCTCTCCCTGGTGCTCACCTCTCCCAGCCCAGTCTGTCTTGGCAGATATGGAAACTGAGGCATAACAGGGCAGCCAGGCATCTGCCTGCACTTCTAGGAGCCCAAAGCATGGTGTGTTTTCCCCTTTTGCTTAAGTCACAGGAATTGACCCTCCTGGCACCTGCCTGCCAACCTACTGATTGGCCACTTTCTATCTGGAGGGGTTTCAGTCCACTACAGGGAAGTCTTAAAATCTTCCAGGCCTCTGGAGGGATAGATGGGGGAGATGGGAAAGGTGAAGAAAGAGCCCCCTGCCCCAGGGACCTCCTTCCATTGCAATCACAGCTGTTGCTTCTTCCAGAGCAGGAGCCACTCAGGCTGGAAGCCCCAGCAGAGACCAAGCCCAGGTCAGGGGCTCTGCACAACCCACTCCCACCTGCCACAGTCATAGGTCCTTGGGGGACCTTTCCAGATGAGACAGAGAGGTCTGGAAGAGTGTAAGACACTTGTCCAAAGTCAGCGCCTTCCCAACCCCACCTCTGGCTCCCCGGGCTCTGCCATTTAATCTGCCAGCTGCTTTCATTTCCCCATCTCCTGCCCTGGGGACCCCCAGACTCTTCAGAGAGAATAGATGGCCTGGCATTGAGGGGAGGGGCAGAGGCAGGGAGGAGTCTTCAAGGCTTGGAGTGAGGAGTCCCTGATGGTCAAGACTTAAGACCCTTGGCTGAGCGCCCGTAGCACAGTAGTTATAGCACTGGCCACATGCACCGAGGCTGGCGGGTTCGAACCCAGCCCGGGCCTGCTAAACAACAATGGCAACTGCAACAAAAAAATAGCTGGACATTGTGGCAGGCACCTGTAGTCCCAGCTACTTGGAAGGCTGAGGCAAGAGAATAGCTTCAGCACAAGAGTTTGAAGTTGCTGTGAGCTATGATGTCACAGCACTCTACCCAGGGCGACATAGTGAGACTGAAAAAAAAAAAAAAAGACTTAGACACGTGACTGGTGGGGAAGCACAGGTGACAGATAGAGACAGAAGATGACTTTGACCATCCTGACCAACACTGACAACAGAGGAGAGAGCAACCTCTTGGGCAGCAGAATGTCCCCTGCCCAGGGCAGGGAGAAGGGACTCCAGTGGCTGGATATGATGAATCTCCACTCATGGGGCCCCAGCTGAGGGTGACAGAGAAGCATGGGTGACAAGTAGGGGAGCACGGGTGACGGGGGGAGCATGGGTGATAGGTGGGGATGCACTGGGGACAGGTGAGGAAGCAGAGGTGACAGGTAGAGAAGCATGGGTGACAAGTAGGGGAGCACGGGTGACGGGGGGAGCATGGGTGATAGGTGGGGATGCACTGGGGACAGGTGAGGAAGCAGAGGTGACAGGTAGAGAAGCATGGGTGACAGATGGGGAACCAGAGGTGACAGGTGGTGAAGCACGGTGACAGCACCTGATGCTGTGCTGAGTCCTCCCGCCCTTAGGAGGCAGGCGTGAGAGAAACATCCTGTTTCACCCATGAGCAAAGCTGGGCTCAGAGGCTAATGACCTGCCCTATGACACATAGGTGATGTCTGAATAGATGAAACCAGGTCAGAGTGACCTGAGCTGGGGCCCCAGGCGTGGAGATTCATCATATCCAGGCACTGGGGCTGCTGGAGTCCCTTGCCCCTGCCCTGGGCAAGGGACATTCTGCTGCCCTTCCTCTATTGTCAGCATTGGTCAGGATGGGCAAAGTCATCTTCTCACTTTCCCTGGGCGTGTCCTTCCCAGAGGAAGGAGCAAGGTGGCTTGCCCATCTTCCTTGCGCCACCTCTCCACATATGTTTGTGTCTGCATACATGACGCACACATGCATTGGAAGGTGCTGGCTTCCTCCTCAGGAGAGCTGCCTCAGCACTGGTTGTATTGTTTGAGACAAGGCATCCTTCCCATGGTGAGGCGCAGGGGCTCAACTCTGGTTGGTGAGGCCTGGGCTGCTGGGACCTGGATGGAGTCCCTCTGTGTAGTCAAGGGACTTGCTGCCATAAGGCTCAAGACAGAAGGACGGCCACAGCCTGATTCCAGAAGCCCCAACATCTCAGCACCTAGTGGACACCTCTCCCAGGTCCCTGGTCTTGGAAGCAGGAGCGAAGACAGGCCTGGAAGGTGGCGGGGTAGGGAGAACAGAGGCTCAGATGATGAATGCTCTATGGCCTGGGCATCACTTCCTGGGCACCTTCTCCCAGCACGAGGGTGGCCAGGTGAGTGAGCATTCATCAGCTGAGCCTCTCTTCTCCCTACCCCCGCCACCCTCCAGGCCTGTCTTCGCTCCTGCTTCCAAGACCAAATGATCCAGAACTGTAGCTGTGGCCACTACCTCTACCCCCTGCCCCATGGGGAGAAATACTGCAACAACCGGGACTTCCCAGACTGGGGTGAGTGGGGCTGCAGAGGGATGGGCAGAGCTCGGTGCCTTGGCGGGGCGTGGGGACGTGCCCTGGCAGTTTGTCCATGGTCCATGATCCCTCCTCCCAGCCCCCTCCCAGGGCCCCTTTCTACTGGAACCCATGCTCCTTCACTCAAGTCCGTGAAGTGCAGGCTTGAAACATGCAGGTGTGGGAGCACCTCTGTCCCCACAGGCCTGTGTCCATGTGCCACATGATGGGCTGTGTGAGGCTCACGTGTGAGCCTGGCCATGTGCACATGTGAAAGGGCATCTCTGAGCTCATGTCTCAATGCACAGTGCCCTCTGTGACTGTGGCATGTTTCTTTGCGTAGGCTTACACACCAGCACTCTGCCTGTGCACACTCTGGCTTTGGTGCACATGTGTGTGTGCACACAGGCTGCACGGCCATCCTCAGTGTGTGTCTGTGTCTGTGTGGGCTCATCTCTCTGCAGGGTGCTGGATGGCAGGGGACAGTGAGGAAGCCATTGTCATGATGGTGGCCTCTGAGGGCTTGAAACCTGGAGTCATAGAAGGAACAGCCCTGGGGTGGGGCCATATCCAGCTGCAGCCCAGACCTGGGTCCCCTGGGGGTCTGGAGCCCAAACACTGATGAAGATTGCTGGCAGTAGACTCACATCTTAAAACTAGCACAACAGACACCAAAAAGGGAAAATGTCATTCCTTCCACCCACCTGTCCCTATACGTGATCCCATAACCCTGTCCCCTAGGCAGGGGATGGCAGCACAGGCAAAGCTGCTCTGATGCTGTGAGCTGGTCTGGATGTTTGAGACAAGGGTCCCCCAGACCAGACAGGGGTGAAATGACTGGACATGGGGGTTGGCAGGGGAGCAGTCCTTCCCCATGACACCTTCCCCACCTAACCACAGGCCTCAGGTTGCCCAGGGCCAGAGAGGCTCAGCCGGGTTGGGTGGGGGGCCCTGGAAGTCCCCTCATGGTCTCGGCCATCTCCCTTTCTCCTGCTCAGCCCGCTGCTACTCAGACCTGCAGGTGAGCGTGGCCCAGAGAGAGAAGTGCATCAATCTGTGCAAGGAATCCTGCAAGTGAGTGGGCTGTGAGGACGTGGGGGCAGCGCAGCGGGGCGGGGGGGGCCGTGTCGGTGGGGACAGACACGGGGCTGGCTTTCTCTTTCAGTGACACCCAGTACAAGATGACCATCTCCATGGCTGACTGGCCATCCGAGGCCTCGGAGGTGAGATGGTGTGCGGCTAAGCTCCTGGTCCCCCATCTTTGGGCTGGAGACAAGGAATGAAGGCTGCTTGGAACTTTGGAAGGAGCACCTCTCTCCTTCCCTCCCATCTCCCTCTCCCCTTCTTTCTTCCTTCCCTCTTTCCTTCCTTCCCTCCTTATCTTCCTCTTTTCTTCCTTCCTTCCCACCTTCTCACAGTCCCCCTTCCTTCCTTCTCTCCTTCCCTCCTTCCTTCCTTCCACCAGCATTCCCTAGGCACTGTGCTGGGGACACAGCAGTGAGAGGCAGATGCAGCCCTGGGACCCTCCTGGAGCTTGTGTCCCAGCCAGAGGGAGACGTTACACACAAACAGAAATAAGACCACTTCAAGATGTGGGCTTGGCTTTTGAGGAAATGGACAGGATGATGGGGAGAGTGGCCGGGTTAGTGTCCCCACTGCAGACACAGTGCTCAGGGGAGGCCTCCTGAAAGGGTGACACCCGAGCTGAGGTCTGGAGGTGGAGGCTAGGTCAGCAGCAGGCAGAACCGGGCAGAACACTGGGCCAGGAGGGAGAATCTGTGGGCCGTGTCCCTCCTCCCCAGAACAGCAGCCACAGCTGCCAAACATGACCTTGCTCCCGCTCCCCTCTCACTCATAGCCCCCAGACATCAGGAAGGCACAGGCTGCTGCCTCCCTCCCCATAGGGAGCAGGGTGGTGCTGGAGGGGACACTGTAGGTGCCATTTTCCTCAGCTGTCTCTTGGGTTCCAGGACTGGATTTTCCACATCTTGTCACAGGAGCGGGACCAAAGCACCAATATCACCTTGAGCAGGTGAGCCTGGAGCCTGGGCTGGGCTGCAGAAGGCAGAGGTTTGGGCACAGGGCAGCTGCTCAGACCCCTTCCAACATGGTCAGACCAGGAGCGAGCATAGAGGGGGAGGGCTGAGAGGGAGGGCTGGAGTCCATCTCCCGGAAGGGAGGAGCCTGTACTTCCCTGTGCTACCCGACCATCCAGCAGCTGCCATTCACCCCTCCATCGCCCGTCCTTCCACCCCCATCCCGTCCATCCCCCACACCCCCACCCTCCATCCTTTCAACACAAAATGCTGAGCACGACAAAGACCTATCAGGAAGCTGTCAGGAGCCTAGAGGACACATCTCTGCAGAAAGGGCTGGTGGTCAGGGGGTCTATACACCCCCCTCAGGAGCACAGCAGGGAAGGAGCCTCCGGCTGCCTGAGACAGGAGAGAGAGCTATGTAGGGAGGTGACAACTAGACTTTCCAAGAAGGAACTATTCAAATAAGAAGAGGCAAAGATGCTCTGGCAGAAGACAAGCTTGGGCAAAAGCCTGGACCTGAGACAGCACAGGCTTTCTGAGGCCTTCGGCATGAGCAGAAGCCTGCTCGGCCACCCTCCTCTGCCCCAGGTGCCCTGATGGCAGTGCAAGGCTTGGCAACTCTGTGCAGGGTCCCTGCCCATGTGCTGGGGTATGGAGAGGGGACCTCGGAGCGGATCTTTGGGGCTGTCTCAGGCCAACTGAGACCAGGTTGCAAACTGACAGGGATGGGGTTGAGAAAGTAGCTACAGGCAGGTTCTGGACAGAGAAAGGCCTGTAAGAAGCTCAGGCCAGGGGAGGGCTGGGGCCACCTCGTAGCTTCCTGTCCTGCGTATGTGCCTGTGTGCGTGCATGCCTGTGTGTACATGTACCGTACACATGCGCACAACGCGTGTTCATGTGTGTATACATGTGTGTGCACTGGGGAGGAGGTTCCATAGTCCCAGCCCTGCTTGCTTCCTCCTGCAGGAAGGGAATTGTCAAGCTCAACATTTACTTCCAAGAGTTCAACTACCGCACCATTGAAGAATCGGCAGCCAATAACGTGAGTCTGGGGGGTTCCAGAAACCCTAGCCCTGCCCTGCCCCATCCCCTGCACCCTGAGGGTGGAGAGAGTCCTGAGCCAGGGGACATTAGGATGGCCACCCTTCTCCCCTTCCGTAAGGATGAGCCGAGGCTGGAATTGGGACCCTCCCCGCCCCACCCCCAGCCAGGCCCTCACATGCCCTCCCGCTCCCCACAGATCGTCTGGCTGCTCTCAAACCTGGGTGGCCAGTTCGGCTTCTGGATGGGGGGCTCAGTGCTATGCCTCATCGAGTTTGCGGAGATCATCATCGACTTCGTGTGGATCTCCATCATCAAGTTGGTGGCCTTTGCCAAGAGCCTGCGGCAGCGCCGATCACAAGCTCACTATGCTAGGCCACCACCCACCGTGGCCGAGCTGGTGGAGGCCCACACCAACCCCAGCTTCCAGCCTGACACGGCCAACGATAGTCATAGCGCCGGGGCCTACCCCGATGAGCAGGCCCTGCCCATTCCGGGCACCCCACCCCCTAACTATGACTCCCTGCGTCTGCAGCCCCTGGATGTCATCGAGTCCGACAGTGAGAGCGACGCCATCTAGCCCTGCCCCTGCCCACCCTGGGCAGCTTAGGAACTTGAAGCTGAGAAGTAGAGGCCATTGGCCAAGTTCTCCTTTTATGGTGCCCTCTCCAAAGGGCCAGACAGGAGGTGTCCAAGCCCAGAAGTTGCATCTCTCAACATTAAGACAAGCAGCAAGTGGCCAGTCCCAGACTGAGGGCTCCATAGGGCCACAGGGCTGTGCAGGATATGGGGACTGTGTTTCTCCCTGGCTCCTGCCCACATCCCCACCTGTCCTGATCCTTTCCCTGAGGTATCCCCAGCCAGACCCCAAGGACCCCTGGAACACCCACTGCTGTCAGCTGCAGAGAGAAGTTAGGTGGGCACGCTGTGTGGCTCTTTCTTCCCGACCTTGGCTGACCTCTGGGAACAGACCCAGGGAGCATGGGGGTGGTGGGAGGAGGAAGAGCATCACAGGTGGGGGCCCTGCCAAGTGGCACCTGCATTGTTCTAGAAAATAAAAGTAGAAAACATTGGGTCAAGCTTTGTCCTTTGTCCAGCTATGCAGCTGGAGAGCCCTATGGTCCCTCTGGGGGTGGAAAGGCACCCACACTCAGCAACGGCCAGCCGAGAAAGTCTCTTCAGCCAGTCAAGGGGCAGCCCTCTCTTGCAGTTCTGAAAATTCCTTTTAAGTTGTCCCTGGAGCAGTGGCCTAATGACTTTTTTAATGTCACCCATCCTACATTTTGGGGTTACAAGGACAGAGGGGGAGAGAGGGGGAAGGAGAAAGACCTGAAGCCAGTTTGGCCCCCAGAAAAACCATGTTTTCCAAGGGTGATGTGGGGGACATGACTCCTGGGGCTGCCAGATGAAATACAGGTGCTCAGTTAAATTTGAATTTCAAATAGACAACAAAATTAATTCTCTAGTATATATTTTGAGTACATTATACTGACAAACCACTGTTGTTTTGCTGTGACATCCTGTATTTTTAATTGCTAAATATGACAATCTTGAAGTCCCCATACAGAGATTAGGGGGCTCTTACCAAAAAAGAGCAGGGCCTGGCAGGTGCAGACAGTGGACCACTGCAGCACCCTGCTGTCACCCACCAGGCCACGGTTAGGAGGAGCACTGGCTGAGAGCCTGCATCACTGGGGGACAGTGTTTGCTGGCCACCCTGTTTGCTGGCCTTGTTCACTGGGTCTCTTAGTCTGGAAGATAAATAATCTAGCTACCAAGTGCCCATCATGGCACCTGGGGAGGAAGGAGGTGCCACAGAGTTGGTGCCACTGTGGTGAAAGGCAGATTCTAGGGGCCAAGTAGGGGCCACCTTGAGGAGCCTGGTTTTCTAGCTCGGGGCTCAGCTGGTCTGCAGGCTGGAGTCATGATTCTTGGTGGTTACCACCCTTACTACTATGACTATGGCTTTCATTATTAGCAGCAGTAGTTATCCCACACTCACTGTTAACATTTGGTGCCGGTATTAAACAAAGGCTATATTGTATCAAGACTTCCCGTGTGCCAGGCACCATGCCAAGTACTTTAGTCTTATTTCATTTCATTCTCATAACTACTGAATCAGTCAGGGGTACATATAGCATCATCCCATTGTACAGGTAAGTAAACTGAGGCGTAGGTGAAGTAAGATGCCCAAGGTCACTATTCTAGTAAAGGACAGAGCCGAGACCCCAGCCTCACTCTCTTGGTACCAGTGGTCATGGCCACACCAGTTCCGTATAGTAGCCTGGAGCATTCATAATTTTTGGCCCATCTGAAGCTGTGGGGCATTATTATCTAGCTGGCGCCTTCCTGTGCCAGCTCTTTGGTTACCTGTTAGAACAGGCTTAAGCAATAAAGGGAATTCATTGGCTTTTGTACTAAAAGGAATCTCAGAGGTGGCTGTACACAGGGACGCACCTAGATCTGGTGTTTCCGTGTCCTGTCCCTCACACTTAGACTCATTTGGATCATGGTCACTGGGGAAGGATTGGGGATGCTACCTGGCCAACCCTGGGGAACTTGCAAGGGACAGGTGGGAGGTTCTGTTCAAGTGAAGCCAGGATCAGGCTGGGATGAGCATCAGCTCAGCATCCCTGCTCTTGGGGGGCAGGGAGGGCCATGAAATAATGGCCTATCACTAAAAGCCAGGTCGCCCTCTCGCCTCAGGATCTACAGGAGAAAAATGCCTGGGGCCCCTGCACAGCCTTTTAGGGCTGAAAACTTAGGTGGGCAGGGCCCAAATTGCCCAGAAAACATCATTCCGTAATTCCCACCTCTACCCTAAAAGGGAATGTGAGTTGCAGATGCTGGAGGACCGTGAAATGGACATTGTGTACCTGCAGTCCCCTCCTCTGGATCTCAACAGCTCTTCCAACACTGTAGGAGTTAAGTACCACTATGCCCCCCATTTTCAGATTAGGGAATGAGTCTTAGAGGGATGGAGTGATTTTCCCAAGGTCACACAGCTGTGAATCAAGCCCATCCCTGTCCTATTCCAAAGCCTGGTGGCTCTCAGGAAGAGTTTCCACTTGAAAGCAGCACAGTGTCACCTTCTAGGTTTCTGGCTCTCACTTCTTCAAGGCAAGGGCCAGGCTCAAACCCTGCCAGGGAACAGTTTGTGATCTACCACATGAGAAACCAAAATATTTTTCTTGGTGTGGGTTTGAAGCTAATGTTCTGTTGGGGCCAGCCAAATCGATTCCAAGATGTGAGGACAGAATGTGTGGGAACCTCCGTGAAGGCAGACCCAGTAAGACAGTCACCCTGGCCACCTGGTGGGGTGGGCTTGGCCACTCTTGAGGGCTGGCATGGGCAGGCTGACCTACCCACGGAGACTGGGTATCCTGCCACATGCCTCTCAGGCCCCGCACGAAGGAAGCTGTGCAACTGTCGGTCAGGGTCACCAGGCTCATTCTGAACCCCAGACCTTCCATGCGGTAGTTGAGTGACCCCAGAAAAGAGGCTAACCCTCTCCATACTGGTGAGCTCAGCCCAGGCAATCAATTCTGGTTGGTCTAAGGCAATATTTCTCAACTGCAAGTGAATTTTCCCCTCAGGAAATTTCCAGAGATGTTTGTGTTGTTCTAAGTAGGAAAATTAGGTCAGGGGCATTGCTGGAGAGCTGTGCAAAGGATAGCTGATTGGCCCCAAACGCTACTGGTGCTGAGGTTGAGAAATGTCAGTTGAAGTCAACCCCGTGCCCCGCTTCCCCACCTCCCTTGCAGCTGGAGACGATGCCTCATGACCAGGAAATGGCCAGTGAGGCCAAGAGCAGGTTGGCCCGCAGCAGGTCACCTGACACAAGGGACAGAACGGCTGCTCTGCACGTGGATGCAATGCCTATGACTCAGGAGTCACCTGTGACAACGAGGCATCCACATGTGGGGCAAAGGTCAAGATTGCAGAGGCTGGTCTTGGTTCTAACTCCTTGCAGCCACTAAATCGATGCCTGTGGCCTCCACCCTTAGACATCTTTTTATTGAGAAAAATTAATTACTATTTATTTAAGAAACTCAAATCAGGTTATTCCATTACTTATAGACAAATACAATCCTGACACATACAGAGGCTATTAACACACATAATAAAGGATGAAATTCACATCATCCCATACATTTTAAAAAAGAAATAACCCACTTTACCATGGCCTACAAGACCCCATAGGATGCAGTCTCCCACATCCTCTCTGCCTCTATGTCCTGCTTCCCTCCACACTGCTCACTCCTCTCCAGCCCCTGCTGACCTTGGCCATGGCTGACCTTAGACATCCCTCAGGTTGAAGCCCACACTTCACCCTCAGGCTGGACACTCCTCCTTAGCTCTCTGCTACATTTCTCTCATACTGTAGGTCTTGGGGCTGCCCACCCTCGCCCGACTCCATCTCCCACCCTTGCTAGCCCTTAACATCTGAAATCATCCTCTTGGTTTACCTTCCTCTCCCTCCCTCCCTTTCCCACTGAGTGTAAATTATAGGAGAGGATTCAACTACCTCCTCCACAGCCACACTCCCAATGCATAGGGCAAGCGGGAAGTAAATATTCACTGCAGGAGGAAGGAAAGAAATCAGCCTTCTCTCATTTCACAGTATTTATTAATTCCATTTTCAAGGTCAAATCATATTTAAAAATTATCTAAAAATTCCCCTCTGATAAATAATATATCTCTAATTTACAGCCCATTTTTTGATTATACAAATGAAACAAGTCTTTTTCAAACAAATTCTACCCAATCCCTGGCAGTTTTCACATGAATATGTGCTGGGGAGTCCTGTGATTAGAGCACACCAGCTCTGACCCTGGCAGTCAGGTGTGTGGCGGGGTCAGTAATTCACACTCCGCATGGTGGCCACCGTGGTAACCAGGCGACGAGGAAGGCCTTTGCTAACCTGCCTGTAATCCTCAGGCCTGGCCTTCAAGAGTGTCACGATGTTCTGGAGGGTACGGGACGGCTGCAGGCCCAGGGCGTCCATCACATTGATCAGATAGTCTGTGGAGAGCGGAGAGGAGACAGACAATGCCACAGACTCAGCATGAGCAAGACAGAGCCCCAGAAAGCCTCCCCTGACTGAGAAACAGAGAAGCTGCCCCTGCTGAGTCCCCAAATGCTGGGTACCTACTCTGCCTTAGGCAGTGGGCAAAGCTTTACAGAGAGGGTCCTTCCAACAGGGTCAAACTACACTGTGAGCTTTCTCTAAGCCTAGTAATTCTGATTTAATGAAGGACTAACTAGCATCACCCACCAACACACACATGCACACACAGCCCTCCAGCACCAGTCTGAAGACAAGCTGACCTCACTTGTCTTGTACTGGGGACTCCTGGGCTCCCACCTGCCCTCAATGTATCCCACTGACCATGTGGGAAATCCAAAGGGTCAGGAGACGTAGCTGTGCTTGTTTGAATCGCTGCCAAAGCCTTCCCATCAGAACCCCACAATGAAGCCAGTCTGGGGGGTGTGGGGGGGGGCAGTACAATGGAGATTTCTACACTTCCCATATAAGTCAAGGCACTGGGAGCACAGACAAATACACAGTTCTGAGCCTGCCCCCAGACCAAGTTGACCACCCGGGAAGGGTCCTAGGGCTCTGACATTCTAAGAGGCGACCCCAGTAATTCCAACCACAGGCAAGCTAGGATGACGCAGGCATAATGAAGGGCAAATTGAGAGCAGCCAGGTGACCTCAGGGAAGTCCTTCGACCTTCCTGATAACCCCGATGAGGTGGTGTGGCAGGGGGTCACAGGGACAATGGGCACAACAGCACCTAATGTGGCCCAGGTGACTGATAATGGGTGCTGCCTTCCCTTTCTCCCTCCTGGGCAGGCACAAACCCAACCTGAGGGAGGCACCCAAGACCTTCTCCTGGTCCTCCCTCTTCACACTCTGAAGGACAAGAGGACAGCAGCACCCCAGATGTTCATCTCTTCCCCTCGCCCAGAGTGGAGCTCCATGCAATCTTCCTGCATGTCTTCTTTTTGAGGGCCCACTCAGGGCAGGGCCAGGAGGAGGTGCCCACTCTGTCCTGGCTGGATGACTCATGTCCAAGTCAGGATGAGCTGCTCCCCAGGAAGCGTGCCACAGGTCAGGTACCTGCTCCTGCACAAGTGTCTCCATAAAACTGTGAGCACCCCTGCACTGGGAGCCAGGAGCTGCAATGGGGAGCCCACAGTCTCCCATGACACGTTTTTTTGGCCATCCGTGTTTCTTATCCTATTTGCATTAATGCTTAATCTGAATGTCTTTCAGGTGGTGTGCAATGCCACAGACCTCCCCTCTCCCTGGCAGCTGTATATGTTAGCTTCACCTACCTGGCCCCTAACCTCACTCCCACACAGTGTAAGTGCAGTGAGGACAACTGTCAAAATCTCTGGTATCTCTGTCTCCTTGAACTCAGCTGGCAAGCAGATGCTCAATGCGTGAGGGAACAAAGTGCATGAATGAGGGAAAGTGGTGAATGAGGGAACAAAGAACCTGTAGGTGAGCTTAACAACAGGGAGAAATAACCTGGACAACGGAAATCTAAGAGCAATCCCCGAATCACTTCACTCACTAGTTCCAGTTGGTTCTCTCCCCAGTGCTCCTGCCTGCACTGACAAGGAATATCAAGGCACACTGGAATTACCTCATCTCTCTCCTCTGAACACTGTGCCCAGGGAAATGGCCAAAAAGCTGGCTGCTCCTCTGGTCCCTGAGATCTGACTAGGAAATGCACAGAGGCCAGGAAATCGGGGCAGCTGGATTCTAGGCCTGGCTCCATCCCAATAGCTCTGGGACCTGAAGGAAAGTATTAATACTTCTAGTACTTTCACTTCCAGTTGTTCTTCTGCAAAACAAGAAGCAGGAGCTACTTGGGCCTGGCTCGGCCTATGGCTCCCCAGGTCAAAGCTCTGGCTGGTCCCCCAGGGAGCTGATCTTTAAGGCTGCTCCCCGCTTTCTCCTGACCACCCCAAGAGCTGCCTGAGCTAAAGAACAGGCAAGGCAATGGAATGACACTAAGCTTCTGACAGAGACTTCCTGCCACTGGCAGAGCACAGGGGGGCAGGGAAGCCCTCCACTGATGAGGGCAGGCCGGAGAATGGGACACACCCTCTGACTTGAGAGGTAGGATGCTCTTCTCATGGAGACCACAGAGGGACCCTGGCCACATGGCCTTGTCATACAACTGCCCTGTGCCTGTTTCCTGACCAGTGTGATAGAGAAGAGAGCACCTACCTCACAGGGGAGCTGGGGAGAGCACTGGGCTCAGCGCCTGGCATGCCTGGCGCACAGCAAGAGCTCATTAAACACTGGATGATTCTGATGTAAAAGGAGCCAGGCCACATCTGTCACTTCATATTCCCCTCACTGAAGCTCCTCTCGAGGGTTCTCAACCTTAGCAGCCCATCAGAAGCCCTGAACCTTTCCCAAAACACCCAGACTTACTAAGCCAGAATCTCTGGGGCAGGGCCTGGAGAACCTGCATTTTGAGCTGGCTTCATAGCCAAATCCAGAGTTGACGTTCAGGGGAGACATGGGATACGATTCCTGGACAGCAAAGGGGGAGTGACAGATGCAGTAAGCAAGAGCTGTCCCTCCCACCTCCTGTCCCGTGGGGACCCACCAATGTCAGTGGCCAGCTGCTTGGCGGAGTGAGGGGTCAGCTCGGGGATCTGGAGGATGACATCACAGTAGGTCTGCATTGTGGCTCTGGCGATGGAGCCCAGCCAGTTGTCTGCCATGTTGTCCAGCTCAGGCAATTCATCCCCTGAAAAGGAAAGAAAGTCACCAAGGAAATGCAGAATCTGTTCAGGAGGAAAATGCACCCCTCTGGGTGAGCTGGCCCACGATATGGTCCCCACAAGAAACCCAGGAACAAAGAACAACTAAATCTTAGGTCAACTAGTATTGTCTAAGAACAATGAAGATTCAGAAAAGGAGGCAATAACTTCAGAGTTCCCAAGGGCCTGGAAACTGAATGTAAACAGGCAGGCCAGGGTTTCTACAGACAGGAGGGATAGCCAGGGAGAGGGTGGGTGACTGAGGGAAGGTGGGGAGGGAGGATGCCCACCTGCTACCAGAGTAGCAATGGTAAAGACAGACGCCACATCAGAACTGAGACTTGGGTTCAAAGCCAATTTCCCCACTAAGGAGCAGAGTGCCACCTAGCCGCTCTGTTTTTCACCTATAAAAAGGAGAGGTAAGAGCAGCCCTAGCTTTACAGGGCCACTGGGGAATTAAGCTAGAGAAAGCACACAAGGCCCTTTGTATAGGGACGACATCACCCGTCTTGTGCCACACTGGCAGCTGTCCGTGCTAGAATGACTATGGGGAGGGGTAAGTATGTACAGGGTGCACTGGGGAATAAACTCTGAGGGAAAGCGGGCTGGGGCTTGGAGGGCACCCCAAGAATCACATGGACCTCACGTCACAGGAGACAGGGAATGACAAGCGTGTCAGTCAGACTGTGGCAGAGGAGGGGGACATGAAGGAGACACCTGGGCAACAGCGAGACGGGCCTGGCCTCCTAGGGAAGAGAGGCCAGCTGGCAACAGGAATGGGAAGAGGCGGAGAAATGGGAGCGACATTAAACCAAAGAAGGAGGCCAAGTGGTGAAGAAGAACACACTTAGAAGACGAGGAACTCCTACTATGACTGCACTACTGCTGAAAATAATAATATGGAATGTAAAGTTCCAGGCAAAGCACCGCCTGCACAGAAGGAGGGCCAGAACGCAGGTGGGAAAATGGAAACACCAGAGGGTTAAGGGGCAGGGTGATGCAAGTTTTTTCTTTTTAAGTTGCGCCCTTGTTCTATGTATAGCATCTATGTGTATATAACAAATACAAATTTGAAGGCTAAAAAAAAAAACAAAAACAGTGGTTGGTGATAAAGAGCCCCAGGTAATAATGTGTAATCTCAGTTCCCAGCCTGGAAACTGACAACCAGACAGGTTATTAGTGTGGCCAGAAACACAGCTCTGGCAGGGGAGCTGGACTGGGGGAGAACCCCCCTTCCTGCTGACTCTGAGTGGGTGGTAAAGAACCCAGACAAGGCTGAACACAACAGACCAGAGAAATACCAATCTTTGAGAGATGCTAGATAGAGATCACAGCTGGTGACATAAAACTGGATGAAAAGAATAAATGAAAATGAGGAAAAACCCAAGGCCAGAGCCTCAGGAGACACTTGGGGTCAAGGGGGAAGAGGCACCACACTGCACAGAGGATGACGGATAATCATCTGTTAACTGCAGAAATCCTGATGCACCGAGGACCTTCCAGTTTCTGGGCTGCTCTGGGCGCTGATACGGGGTGGCCCTGCCATTACCGCACTCTGTAGCCAGGACACAAATAAGGGCAACTCAAGCACAAGGTTTGTCAGGTCTGTCAGTGCTACAGCAAAGGCTTGTTTAAAGACTAATTGTGAGCACAGAATTGGGAGCAAACACCTTCCAGGTATTTCTGCTTCAGGCTGGAGAGAAAGGGCACAGGGGGTGATTTGCCAAACACATGTGAGGAAAACAAATGTTCTGAGCAGACAGCACAAAAAATTGTCTTTAAAAAGTGCTCATGTTGGGCGGCGCCTGTGGCTCAAGAAGTAGGGCGCCGGCCCCATATACCGGAAGTGGTGGGTTCAAACCCGGCACCAGCCAAAAACTGCAAAAAAAAAAAAAAAACCCGGATTTTATGGAAACAGAGAGAGCAGGATGATGGTTACCAGAGGCTGGGAAGGGTAGCAGAGATAAAAGGATAAAATCTAGAGGGTTAATAGGTACAAAAATAAATTTAGATAGAATGGACAGTATCTGGCTCAGCGCCTGTGGCTCAAGCGGCTAAGGTGCCAGCCACATACACCAGAGCTGGAGGGTTCGAATCCAGCCCAAGCCCGCCAAACTACAATTACAAATGCAACCAAAAAACAGCCGGGCGTTGTGGCGGGCGCCTACAGTCCCAGCTACTCAGGAGGCTGAGGCAAGATAATTACTTAAGCCCAGGAGTTGGAGGTTGCTGTGAGCTATGGTGCTACAGCACTCTACCCAGGGCGACAGCTTAAGGCTCTGTCTCAAAAAAAAAAAAAAAAGAATGGACAGTATCTGATAACACAACAAAGTGACTATAACCAACAATAAGTTAGGGTCTACTCTAAAATAACTGAAAGAATGGAACTGGAATGTTCCTAACACAAACAAATGTTAAATGCCTGAGGAGACGGCTGCCCCAAGTATCCTGATTTGATTAATTCACATTGTATGCCTGTATCAAAACATCATCTGTACCTTATAAAAATATACAACTATTATGTATTTATAATAATTAATAAAAGTTTTTTTGAAAAAGGCCAGGTAGATGAAGCGTGGGGCTTGGGAATACTCCAGCTTTTGGGTTTGGTTTTGGGAATGGTCTAGCTACAACCACTTTCAATGTAGCCCACGCAGCCTCTACTTGAGCCACACTCCTGACAGGACTGGCTCTTCTCCAGGACAGGTTTCCCTGTGGCTCCCCCATGCAGCAGCAGCTCCTGAGAGAGTCTATACCAGCTCATCAGACGAGTCCCAGAGCCTAACCACCCAGAAGAGGGTGCAACCCAGCAGCACCTACGCCTAGGCAACACTTTCAACCTCTGCTCAGAAATCATGATTCCACTGCCACTAGGGGCCTCCTTTGAGGGACCTCCCGCCTCTCTGCCAGCCAAAACTTGGTTCATCAAAAAGAGGAACAGACCTGAGTTTTCCTGCAATGCCTCAGCCATAACCCATTTTAGGTGGATGGGTGTGTGTGTGTGTGTGTGTGTGTGTGTAACACCTAAAACACTTTAACTTTGCCAAAGTTCAATTTCCTTGTAGGGGGAAAAATACTTGTCAAAGTTTTTAAACTTCCCTTCTATTAATACTTACCATACCTCTTAGAAAAAGCTATTTATTTAAGCAATAAAATTCCTACCACCTTGCTCTTAAAACTTGCACTGTTAAAATGCTAGAAATCACTGGATTGTACTATATACATGTTCATTGTATAATTCTTTCTAAGTTTTTTTTTTTTTTTTTTTGTAGAGACAGAGTCTCACTTTATGGCCCTCAGTAGAGTGCCGTGGCCTTACATAGCTCACAGCAACCTCCAACTCCTGGGCTTAAGCGATTCTGTTGCCTCAGCCTCCCGAGTAGCTGGGACTACAGGCGCCCACCACGATGCCCGGCTATGTTTTGGTTGCAGTTTGGCCGGAGCTGGGTTTGAACCCGCCACCCTCGGTATATGGGGCTGGCGCCTTACCAACTGAGCCACAGGTGCCGCCCTCTTTCTAAGTTTTTTATATGTTGGGAAATTTTCATAATAAAATTTTCAGAGAGAGGTTAAAAAAAAATCCCAGATTTAAATTTTCTTATTGCTGTTATGTTTTTAACCATAATGTTAACATTTTACTTTATAGTTGGGAGGCTTTTTCTTTTCTATCTTAACCCTGCCCAACCCAGTGCCAAGCACATAGAAAGAAATGAATAAGCCTTTGTTCAGTGAAATGAAAGAATAAATAAATAAACCAATTATATGCTGACCATACTATATATATTTGAGTAGAACACTAAGTAAGACATTACATTCTTCCTTGATGTGATACAACAGACAATACACACAGCACCAGTCTTCTTGCTAAAGGAATTTGAGCCTGCATTTAATTCTTACCAATAAGAGATACATAATTATTTATGAGTGAATTGTCTGATATTTGATTTAAGTATTCTAGCAAAAAAAGATAAGAGGAATATAAAAACAAAACGCCATTCTTGAAGGATGATAAATACCTGGGTCTTCATTATACTGTGTGTATGTGTGAAATGAAAATTTCTATGAAAAAAAATGTTTAAATAGTTTTAATTTTAAAAGTATATTAGCAGGCTCAGTACCCATAGCACAGTGGTTACGGCTCCAGCCACATACACCAAGGCTGGCAGGTTTGAACCCGACCCGGGCCAGCTAAACAGCAATGACAACGGCAACAAAAAATAGCCCAGCAGGTGGCAGGTGCCTGTAGTCCCAGCTACTAGGAGGCTGAGGCAAGAGACTCGCTTAAGCCCAGGAGTATGAAGTTGTTGTGAGCTGTGATGCCATAGCACTCTAGTGAGGGTAACTCTATCTCAAAAAAAAAAAAAAAAGTACATTAGCCAATAGATGAAAATAAAAATCATTTACAGTCCTTCAATTACTACTATCAACATTTTGGCATACATACATTTTAATACATAGTGCCAAGGTGGTTTTTGTCAAATTCTCATTATATAACTATCCGACAGTTTCTTCTTTGTACACAGACACTCTGCATGTTTGTGCTTCACTCTGTTGTGCATTGTAGATACTGTGTTTTTTTAGAAATTGAAGGTTCATGGCAACTGTGTGTTAGCAAGTCTGTCAGTGCCATTTTTCCAATAGCATGTGCTCACTTCATGCCTCTGTATCACCTTTTAAAAATTTTTTTTTGAGACAGAGTCTCACTGTGTCACCCTCAGTAGAGTGCCATGGCATAAGCCTAGCTCACAGCAACCTCAAATTCTTGGGCTCAAGCGATCCTCTTGCCTCAGCCTCCAGAATAGCTGGGACTACAGGCACCTCCCACATTGCCCAGCTAGATTTTCTGTTTTTAGTAGAGACAGGGTCTTGCTCTTGCTCAGGCTGGTCTCAAACTCCTGAGCTCAAGCAATCTACCTGCCTTGGCCTACCAGAGTGCTAGAATTACAGGTGTGAGCCACCATGCCTGGCCTTTGTATCACATTTTTAATAATAAAATATTTGGGGGCTGGAAGCAGAGGCTCATGCCTGTAATCTTAGCTCTCTGGGAGGCCAAGGTGGGACGATCACTGGAGCTCAGGAGTTCAAGACCAGCCTGAGCAAGAGAAAGACTCCATCTCTATAAATAACAGAAAAATTAGCCAGGCATGTTGAAGTATGTCCCTACTCCCAGCTTCCCAGTGCCTGAGGCAGGAAGATTGCAAAAGCCCAAGTGTTTGAAGCCGCAGTGAGCTATGATGATGATGCCACTATACTCTACCCCAGGTGACAGAATAATACTCTGTCTCAAAAAAATAAATATATATGTATATTTTAAAATTGTGGTATGTATTACACATTCCTTTTAGACAATTCTATTGCACACTTAATAGAGTGCCATACAGTGCAAACATAACTTCTATATGCACTGGGAAGCCAAAAACATGTGTCCTGCTTTATTACAATATTCTCTTTAATGCAATAAACCAAACCTGCAATTTCTCAGAGGTGTGCCTGTATTTTTACGCTTTGCTTATTGGACACTGAAGGGTACATGACTATTACAGGTTCACTGTGGGATCTACCCATCATCTACATAAAAGAATTATTTTAGTCCCGCTTACTATTTCTTTTATTTTCATTTTCTACCTTGTATCATTTTTTAAAAGCATGAATCACATTGGAAAACATTTCTGAAAGACTCCAATGAAAGCAAACAACTGATTTTCTTAAAGCACCTCAAGCTACCATGCAGAAAAGCAGACAGTTATCCCACTTGACACAGTTTCACATGTGGATTTTAATAATTTAGAGAAACTATATGATTTACCTATCCGGAGGTACATTTTTCTAGGAGCCAATCAAACTAATTTAGAGTAACCCAGGAGTCTAGCTGTCATGCAAAGACATCAATCAGCCCCAATAATTCTCACTGAGGAATATTTGATATAAACAGAAGATGAGAGAAATAGCTCAGTCTCTCCTGAAGTGGGAAGGTATCAGTAGGGGACGATGCCAGGGACCACTATGGGCCTGCTCCCAACACAAATACACTTGTGTGTGTTCACAGTTACGTGTGTATATGAAGTCACACTCGTGTGCATGTACATACACTGCCACATGTGTGCAAGCACTCACACATGCAGATATACACAAAGGCAAATGCACACACGTGGAGCATCTCCACAAGGCTATCTCCGGACACTTCAGAGTCTCTCAGGAAACTTCTGCTGAACCATCACTGCCTATTCCCTCGTAGGGGCTGGGAGTCATTCCCACAGGAAAAAAAAACTGGCCACCGTGCAGAGTCAAGAACTGGTCTTCAGAAAACCATAACTTCCTTTCTCTGCCTCCACTTACCAACAGACTATAAAGGACAGTATCAAAGATTTAAGGTAATAGTTTCCCCTGCAAGGGCTTCCGTGAGCCTTAGATTCAAGCCTAGCCTACAGGAGAAACCGGTTATGCTTACTACCACCTAGTACAGGGAGGCTCCAGCTCTGAGACCGCAATAGATGGAAAGGAGAGAGCAGCCTGGGACAGGAAGAAAGTAAGTGGGGGAGAATTAAGCTGGTGTTGAGGGGGAGATCAGGGCAGATGGAAAGATGGAAGGTTAGGCTGGTGCTGGGAGTCCCACTTCCTCGGGGGAGATCAGTTTCCCACAGGATTTATAAGGAAGGAGCAGCGGAGTACCCCCAGGAGCCAGGTGACACTCCATGAGAAAGGCATCCCAGACTGTGCCCCTGTGAACTAGGCACTTCCCTATCCTCCTAACTACTTCCCTACCCTTTCCTGATCTGTGACCCTGAGATGCCTCCCAACACCTATGTCTCTGATTTCTTGTTTCCTAACTTTGGCTTGATTTTTAACACTGTTTGTTATATGTAGAGTGCCATAGGCAAGGTACATGAAATCGGGCTCTTATAGCTTAATCCTTTTTTCTGGCATAAATAGGTTCCCAATATCTACCACAAGTAATCCTCAGGCTTAGTAAAGGACAGAGTGTTACCCCCACATTCTATCATGCTATGTTATTAGCATCAACGCAGCCCCTCTTGCTACCCCAAGCTAGGTAAGCTACACGTAACAAGGTGCAGGGGTTGAGAAACAAATACAGCACACTGCAGACACCTAATCCTGACATGTCACCCGGCTGAACTTTGGTAGCAGAAGCTCAAGGAACACAGACTTATGTTTTTGTGGGTATAGACATCGCCCTGTGGTCCAAAGGATATCTCTGTAGTAAACAGAAATCTGTAACAGTGGGTACTGTCTTAATCCCACTGCTGGTTTCCAGGTTTCAGGAAGTTCTGGTTTACAATTAAATCCTAGTTTTTGCTGACAATGTGGATAAATTTGACATCATTTTGTCTAGCAGATAAGCCCAGTGTATAAATGAAAAATCTATTATTTTAAATTTTCCTCGCTGATATTATTGAAATCTTACAGATGCTGTTAGAGTTAGATTTCTAAGCATGATGTTTATTTCTTCTGGCCAACCATGTGGGCTGACTCCTTTTATCAGTCTTAACAATTAAGGGTACACCCTAAACATAGAAGACTTCTTAGTGACTCAAGTGGAGGGAGACAGGAAGACAGATGGGCGGGAGAATGAATCCAGAGGAAATGCACAACCCCCTCCCAGGTAGAGAGAGGGTCAGGGCACAGGCCTGGTTCAACCAAAGGTGAATCCTCTCCTGCCTCTCAGACCCCCAAACCTTCATCCTGCTCCAACCTCCCTCTCTCGGTCCCAAGCTGGTTCAGTAAGCCCTGATTACAGTTCCTCGGAAGGCAGCCTAAACCCTTTACCTATGCACAGCAAGCCTCGCAGCCCTCAAAGGACATTGCCAAGGTGGGGCCAGTGGCCAGTAAAAAGATATGTGGCTGGCAGTGCCCTGCTTGGCCCCATTTACTATCTTCTGATTTGAATTAGATTTCATCTAATAATAATGCAGTCATCCTGCTTTCTTTTTATTTGCATTTATGTAGGATGCCTTTTAGCATCCTTTGAATTTTAACCTTTCCATGTGATTTCATGTTTAGTGTATAGAAATTCCCTGGGTTACTAACAAGATGCATTGGGTAGGTTTGTTCTTAAGTTGAATTTGTATGTAAGTTGGAACAGCTACATTTACCTATTGCCTGTAAAAGTCCCTGTTTGTGAGTGCAAATCATAGTCAGTCAGACATTTGTAACTCAGAGACTGCCTGTAGTTAGCTCCCTTTTGAATGGCTTAATCTTTTATGCATCAAGTGATTTTTTTTCTTGTGTTTAACTTTACAGAGAAGCAAGCTCAGAATGCCCAATATTAGGAACTAAGATGGCTTTTGACCAGCAAGTATGTGGTTCCTGTTCAAATCTGTCAGGACCAGATAATGAAAAAAAGGAAAAATTTTAACTTATTATATTTTTCCCTTACCAGTTTGGTGATCCAAGAATCTTGGGTAGTCAAGAGCAAGCTATAGCCAGAGTTAGGAAATGTCAGCTGTCTGCTTTAGGATTTATTTTTAACCTCACTGGCAAACTATTCTTATGAGGTGTCGCTTTAAGTGGCATATGACATACACAACAGGGAGCAAAGAGAAAGTGAGCCCAGCAAGACCCTTGCCCTGTAAGTTTCCTTCTGCTACCAAGTGCCTATGACCTCAGGCCCTCTTGCTACTGCCTCGCCAACTAAGGGGTGCTGGTGGAGCTCACTGCAGGAATATCTGTCCTCCTTCCCAGGCACACACTGCATACTGTGAAACAAAGTTAGGATAGCTCTTTCCCTAATTCACCCTGGCCAGGACTCTGCCCTGCAGAAATTCCCCAGAGAGTATGAGGTAGGCCCTGATCTTTCTCAGTACTTATTTTATATTTTGACCATTATTTCAATGGGAGCTTGGCGAGAGGTGTGTGTTGCGCGGTGTAGGTGTTAAGAACAAACATGCAAATCACATCGAGTCCATCACACAGGTGCAGTGACTACCTGGTCCTTCCTCACCTTGCTCGGGAGGAAATGGAAGCTTTCCAGCATGTAATGCCAGCTCCAAGGCAGAGTCTTCCTGAGTCACAAATGGCTCAAGATTCAAGGGGAGGGACATGATATACTGCCCAATCTGAAACAAAACATAGCACTGTTAGCCTGATATTACACATATAGGTAATTACTTCCTGCAATACATTTGTGTGAAGGCAAATGGTGGAGAGACAAAATTGCTAGCCCTAAGGCTATCTTAAGCCTCATCTTTCCAGTATGTGCCAATACTGATTATGGTAGTACCTTTAAAAAAAAAAAATCATTGGTAGTTTGTATGTTGTATGTAGATTATAGATTCATCATACTTAGTAATGGTCCCAATATTCTTGGAATGCATTCAATACAATCTCTTCCTCAAATGAGGTAACTGACTCCAAAGGGCTTTGTAAAATTTGAAGCACTGCGTAACTATGTGATTATTACTGGTCACAGACACAAAAAGAAAAAAACTATAAGATGCTAATGTCAAGTATGTATCTAAGCAAGAATTCAAATCCTATCTTATGGATTTGGATCTGGTTCTCTCCCTTCTAGATGATTTAATCAGAAGAAGAAAGGAATCTTATTTGCAAAAAGCCATTTATAATCATAAATTAACTTGGAGAGCTATTGTTTTCATAATACAAACTCTTAAAAATAAAGATCAGAAAAAATGATAAAAAAAAACAGGGCGGCGCCTGTGGCTCAGTCCGTAAGGCGCCGGCCCCATATGCCGAGGGTGGCGGGTTCAAACCCAGCCCCAGCCAAACTGCAACCAAAAAATAGCCGGGCGTTGTGGCGGGCGCCTGTAGTCCCAGCTACATGGGAGGCTGAGGCAAGAGAATCGCTTTAAGCCCAAGAATTAGAGGTTGCTGTGAGCCGTGTGACGCCACGGCACTCTACCCGAGGGCGGTACAGTGAGACTCTGTCTCTACAAAAAAAAACAGAAGAAGAAAAAGAAAACCTTGGCTGGTGGGGAACTAGAAAACATAGGGCAACAAGACATTTAGGACAAGCCCACAATCATTATTATTATTTTGAAGTGGAGTCTTACTCTGTTGCCTAAGCTGGAATGCCTTGCAACAGTAACCTCAAACTCCTGGTTTCAAGCGGTCCTCCTCCCTTAGCCTCCCAAGTAGCTGAGACTATAGGCTTACCACAATGTCCAGCTATTTTTTTCTATTTTAGCTCTTGCTCAAGCTCAAGGAATCCACTCATCTGGGCCTTCCAGAGTGCTAGGGTTACAGGCATGAGCCACCACACCCAGCCCAAAAAGCCCACAATTAATCAAGTATTTGTCATGCATTTGTCAGGCATACATGTGACATGATCATGGTGTATTTTACAAATTATTTCTATTACAATTCCTAATTGTTTTATGCTTTAAGGTTAAGTATGTGTTTTGTTTCAAGATTAGGGTGATTTTCAGGTTGCAACAACATATTTATTTTAAAAAGCCTTTGAGTTTGTGGCTTTCTTTTCTTTTTCTTTTTTCTTTTTTTTTTTGCTAGTCATTCCATAACATTCATCTCACTAATACATCCACAAGCTAAAAGTCAGAGGACTCGCAAAGTAAGATCTTCTCAATCTGGCCTCATGTCCACCTATACAATAGCAGGTGCATTTCCAAGTGTGGTGTCCAGAAGTAAACAAAGACTCCAAAATCTACCCAGCCCAGAGAACTATAGGATGATTACATTGTTGTATCTAAACATTCGATGTGGTCTGGCTGTACTACGTCTAAACATTTAACAGGTCATTGTGCTAACAAAATATTATTGTTTTGGTCTCCCTCTAAAGAAGTACATATACAAATGTAAAATAAATCAAATTGGTTATTTTTTATTTCATTTACTCAGTATAATTTTTCATTTGAACTAGGCAAGTTGCTGCTTACCTCACTAATAACAACCACCATTGCATTTTCAGCTTGAAAAATGGCAATAAATTCATCATTTGGAGGAAGACAAGGATGCTAATTTCTGGTGCTGGAATTTCTCTGTTCTAAGTTCACATAACAAGCCACTGCTGAACATCTACTATGTGCAAAGAACCCAGGCATGTCCCTGTATTTGGTATACCTTTCATCTGTAGCCATGACCTTTTGGCTAAATCCACAGACCCAGTTTTATTAGAAATAAAGCATCACTATTCCGATACCTTGCATACATGTTATTTTTACATTTTCAAAGCATTTTTTCACATTTCATCCCTATATAATGCTCACATGGTTCTATGTGGATGAGGTCACTCTCAAACAAGGCAAATCGTCATTTAGGCACTAAATTACAATATTCTGATATCTCTGACTTCAGCCAACTGGCCTGAGGCTATAGGGCCTGCTGTGATTCCTAGACGGAGTCCACAGCTCTGGGCTTCTCTCAGGAATCCTGTCTATGTTTATTCTCTGGAAATCACTGAGGAAAGGGATGCTTACCATCACATCTATGGTTATTTGCCTACTAATCTCACATATTCAATAACATTTCTTGATATTCCATTTGGGTTAACTCAGTGACTTAAGAAAAATGACAAATTTTGTGGTCAGACAGACGTGAGTTTGAGACCTGGCTCTACCACTGTGAGAACTTGAGCAACTTAATCTGTCAGGACTTTGGTTTCATCATCGCTAAAATGAGGATGACCTCAAACTGACTTCAAAGGACTCTAGCACTGTGTGCTAGGCAAGGGAAGTACCTGGTGTCCTAAGAGCAGCCACAGGGTAATGGCTACTTCTTCCCAGCCCCACACCCACTGCCCAGGGCCTTGCTGCTTGCCTGAGAAGAAGGGCAGCTGCCCCTGTCTCCTGGACATGATGCGGCTCAGGTAGTGTCTCACAATGCCAACCAAAGGCTGGCACTGTCCACATACATAGCACATGTTCAATAAATGTTCCCTTCCTGAGTTCAGGTACTCATCAGCCTCCAGGTACAATGACACCTACAGTCAGGAGGGTCACAGCAGGTAGGAAAGGGCCCTGACCTGGAAAAACTCCCAACTCTCCTCACTTCTCTATCCCTTAGCTTCTTCAACCTTTAATCAGCTCAGTCCACCAACATCATTTTCTGAATCAATCTGTATTGTAATACATATTGTCTTGATTCTAAAAATAAGACTATTCCCATTGGTGGGCCAGGTGTGGTGATTCATGCCTGTAATCCTAGCACTCTGGGAGGCCAAGGCGGGAAGATCTCTTGAGGTCTTGACACACGCCTGAGCAAGAGCAAGACCCTGTCAGTAAAAGTAGCCAGGCGTTGTGGCAGTCATCTATAATAACTGCTACTTGGGAGGCTGAGGCAAAAGGATCGCTAGAGCCCAAGAGTTTGAGGTTGCAGTAAGTGTGATGCCATGGCACTCTACTGAGGCAAGAAAGTGGGACTCTGTCTTAAAAAATAATAATAAAAATAAAAAGATTATTCCCATTGGTTGTGAACACTAACCTACATTTTAACAGTTTCATCAGTACAAGATATTGGGTAGTGCTCTGGAAAATGTGATTTTAGACTTGATGCTGCTCCAAATGAACAGAGAGCAGAGTGCCAGCCTGCTCACTGCTTGTCCCTGGGACTGCCATGTACTTCTTCCAATTGTACAATATTTACTTTTAGAATTCCTTGGGCGATGGGTACATTAAAAGCCCTGACTTCACCACTATACAATTTATCCATGTAAAAAGAGAACCCTGTACACCCCAAATCTATTGAAATAAAAAATGAATAAAATCTTAAAAATACAGAAAAGCAAGAGAAACTTTTAAAAATAATTAAATAAATGGAATAAAATCCTTTTGCATCCATTACAATAAACTTACATAAGGGTTGGATGCTAATGTGAGCGTGTAAGGCAGAAATCACCTTGAAAATCGCCCAGATTTCCCATAGTGTGAAATGTATGTTGTTTGGGGTATGTTACTCCTACACAGTATTTCTTGTACATGATATACAAGAGCAACCAAGCTATAATTCACGAAGGAATGAAAACAAAGGTCATGTGCAGATGTCTGGGTGACTATCAGTTCCCAGGGGTGAAAGGGGAAGTAGAAAAGGGCTCTAAGAGGCCCTGTTCCCCTAAAACGTTTGTTCTGTTCTCATTTAATATTAACCCTCTATAACAGTGGTTCTCAACCTGTGGGTGGTGACCCACAGGAACTGTATTAAAGGGTTGCGGCATTAAGAAGGTTGAGAACCACTGCTCTATAACCATAATTCTTCTTGAGAGATTTAGCTGGGCATGGTGGCTCATGGATGTAATCCCAGCACTTTTGGAGGCCCAGGCTTTAGAACTGCTTAAGGCCAGGAGTTCAAGAGCATCCTGGACAACATAGTTAGACCTCACCTCTAAAAAAAATAAGAAAAATTGGGCGGCGCCTGTACCTGAGTGAGTAGGGCGCCGGTCCCATATACCAAGGGTGGTGGGTTCAAACCCGGCCCCAGCCAAACTGTAACAAAAAAATAACCAGGAGGGTGGCACCTGTGGCTCAAAGGAGTAGGGCGCCAGCCCCATATGCCAGAGGTGGCGGGTTCAAACACAGCGCCAGCCAAAAAAAAACAATAGCTAGGCATTGTGGTGGGCACCTGTAGTCCCAGCTACTCAAGAGGCTGAGGCAAGAGAATCGCCTAAGCCCACAAGCTGGCTGTTGCTATGAGCTGTGACACCATGGATGAGGGTGACAAAGTCAGATTCTGTCTCTAAAAAAAAAAATAAGAAGAAGAAAAATTAGCCAGGTGTGGTGGTATGTCCCTATAGTACCAGCTTCTTAAGAGGCTGAGGTGGGAGGATAGCTGGAGCCCAGGAGTTCAAAGCTGAGTGAGCTATGGTCGTGCCACAGTACTCTAGCCTGAGTAACAGTAAAACCCTGTTTCTTAAAAAAGAAAAAAAAATTGAATTTGAATTCAGAACCACACACTGTGCTTCTGAAGAGTCATAGAGAGGAATTTGGCCACCTTCTGCCTGGCTTCCTAATTCAGAATTTCCTATACTGGACTCTCAGCTCTGATGCCCTCAGGCACTGACCATGTACACACTGGGAGGAGTGGGAGAGAAGTGAGAAGGTGTCAGGGTCTGAAATCCCCGTGTGGGTCTGCTGCAGTTCCTCAGGATCTGGATGCAGACTCCCCAGGAGCAGAGGCCTGGGCAGCACTGATGGGGAAAGAACTACTCTCTCTGGAAGGGCCAGAATTAAAAGACAAAGTGAAGTCCGAAATGCTTGACCACCCCGCTGAAGCACACAGAAGCTCTTCTTACATTGCTGATGTACTCGAGCGGGGTGAGACTAAAGGCGGGCAGATCGTCGGTGAGGGTTTCTCCAATGCCTGCTGTGTTCCAGCTCTAGGGGAGGAAGGAGAGGAAGGAATCAATACCTGGCAGCTGGGGAAGCGCCCTATGAAAATACACGAAGGACAGGGACTTCCCCACAGGCAGTGTCTTTGGTCGGAGCTGGCCTTTGGGGCTACCACCTCTGAGCAGGCCAGGGACTTCTCTTTAATTCTTCACCTTGAAGCCCACCACAGAGAAAGTAATGGTTTCTCTTTCTCTCTCTCTGCATTCCTGCAGATTCATAAGACAGGAACTGCCACCTTCTCAGCTGAACTTTGGGGTGAAAACCAATCCCTTTTGTTTATCTTGCTGAGAATGTGATAGAGAGAGTCAGATATTTTTCGGTCTAACTTTCTCTACATGGTGGGGTCACCATGTAAAAAGGTGCTGGACACAGGCAGCCTTACTAATTCTTGGGCCTTTTGCACCCTGTAGAAAACAGGACTTCCCCTGATCTTCCAGAGACGGCATGTCAATCCCTTATTCTGGGATGGAGCCTCCAAGCCCCCATAGCTGCCGCTCTGTCCTCCTGTGATCCCTCTGTCTGAGGAGAACCTCAGCACTAACACTTGTTTCTTGACATTTAAAGTGGAAAAAAAAAGTCTTCGAAACTGTGTATAGAGGGCGGTGCCTGTGGCTCAAAGGAGTAGGGCGCCTGTCCAATATACCAGAGGTGGCAGGTTCAAACCTAGCCCGGCCAAAAACTGCAAAAAAAGAGAAAAGAAACCACTGTATAGAGTTAGGCCAATTACCTGCACACCTGTGCTTACAGACTGGCATGTGGCACATCTTCACACAGAATCCAGTTTCTTAATTTCAAACTGAGCCACCCTAAACCCAGCCTGGCAAAACAAGGCCCTTTCTGGCTGAACTCCGGGAGTGACTCCTGAGGTCACGCTGTAGCTGCTGTCTACAGCCACCTGATGCCAGATCTGGTTGCTTGATCCTTTAAGTAGCATTCCGGGAATGGAATGACCATGTCCACCCCTGGGCTTCCTGCCCAGGCTAAGCCTCACCAGGCCTCCCCTAACACCAACTCCATTCAGTCTCATGCTGTTGATGAGTTCTTTTCTTCCCCCCAAACCCAACCATGCTGACCCTACACTTTTCTAGCCTCTTTGGTTTTGCCACCCCACAGAAGCACACAGAGCTTGAGATTCCTCTTGCATTTCAAGCTATATATTTTTTCTGGCTAACTCCCAACTTGCTGAGAAGGAATACGCCAGCCATCCACATTTCTCAAGTGCCTGTGATAGACAATGTCTTGTGCTAGGCTTTGTAGAGAAGATACGAAGAAAAGTAAGACATGGTTTTTGCTCTCCAGAAGCTACTTGGGGGGAAACAAGACCCCCTGATATTCCCACTCATTATACCCCCATACCTTCCATCCTTTCTCTCCCCTCCCACCACTTGAAGCCTTCCACTCCTAGAGTTCTGTGTCAGATATAAGATTTTATACAGTAAGAGTTCAGAAGAGAGATTAGAGAAGGGGTAGCCACAGGATGTTTGTCATGCACAGAGATGGAAATAAGGCTGGAGGCTCAGCACCTGTAGCTCAGCGGCTAGGGCACCAGCTATATACACGGTAGCTGGTGGGTTCGAATCCAGGCCAGGCCTGCCAAACGATGACAACTACAGCCAAAAAATAACCAGGTGTTGTGGCGGGGGCCTATAGTCCCAGCTGCTTGGGAGGCTGAGGCAAGAGAATCACTTAAGCCCAAGAGTTGGAGGTTACTGTGAGCTGTGATGCCACAGCACTCTACCGAGGGTGACATAGTGAGACTCTGTCTCCAAAAAAAAGAAAGAAAGAAAAAGAAATAAGGCTGGAGAGGGAATGCACAGCTCTGAACACCAAGGTAAGTAAAGGCTTTACCTTCAATAAATAAATTGTAAGAGGGAGAAAACAGAGAAAGAGAGATGAATGGGAAATCTATAGTTAAAAAAAGACATACTCCAATAAATATCAAGAAGCAGGATTCTGGATCCCGATTTAAACAGTTAAAATCAATTATGATATTTACAAAACAACTGGAAATTTGAACACTGATATTAAGGAATTATTTTTCTTTTCCTTTTTTAGAGGTGATTATGGTATCAAGTCCTTATATTTTAGATAAGGGGGTGTATATGAAATAGGATGGCCAGGACTTGATAATTGTTGAAGTGGGGTAATGAGTATAGAGTTCTTTGTATTTTTCTTTCTACTTTTGCATAGGTTTGAAAACGTCCATAAGAAAGTTTTTAAAAACTGACTATCAGACTAGCCCCGGGGAGCCAGGGAAAGGTCTTGAATGGAAAGAGACGAAACCAGAGCAATGCTTCATGAAGATGAGTACAGTGGCCCTAAGGAAGACTGGGGGTTTGGGAGAGGCAGACGAAAAGCTCAAAAACAGATCAGAGCTGGTGGTGGCCATGGAAAAAAGTGGGAGATACACAGAAAAAGAAGAAATAAGAACCCTTGGTGGTTTGTGGGCATAGCAAGGGGGCTGAGGTGGTTCAAATCATGTTACTTAAACAGAGTCATTTTGTGAATGGAAATGGTGGGGAGGCAGAGAAACAAAGTGACAAGAAGAGCAGTGACTCTAAGAGATCAGAATCACTGCAATCCATCCAAGAACAAGCATCATGGCCCAGAGGCCCTCAGGAAGGTTTCAGAGAGGAGACTGGAGGAACAACATCAGAACATGATTAAGGAAAAGATGTTCAGAAGAAGGGCGAGACACAGTGGCCTGAATTAGGAGGGGCTTAAGAAGCAGGCAGAGGAGTATACTTGAAGTGGGCAATAGGGAAATGCTGTAGATTATTTTTTTAATTCAAAATTTATTTAAAATGTCCTTCCAATGGGCTTTTCTATCCATTTGTCACCAGGTAAAATACGTAAACTTCAATAATTTATTCTGAAATCAAATACGGTGTTGGTTTATAGGCTTGTAAGAGCAATGCAATTTACCAGTAAGTGTGAAAACAAACATTTAATGATCAGGGTTTAATTTTCAAATCCTTAAGGCCGGGGTGTTTGCCTTTGTATTGTGTGCTGGCACCCTCCGAGAAGCCCTCCTAATCTCCAGAGCTGCTGTATCCATTCCCAAGGGCCTGCAGCATTCTGGTAAAGCCTGAATGAGAAGGTGAGAGCCACATGACCAAACCTGAATCATACTAATGAACTCTGGAATGCAGAAGTAGAGGTAAAAGGACAGGTGAGAAGCACTCACCCTGTTTAAATGTAGAACTAAGACTAAATAACTGGGAGAATTAAGGCTTCAGAACAGAAGGTCAGTATCTTAAGCTTTGACAAAATAAAAGTAATACAAGCATCAAAGCTGGAGTCAGGAAGGGAAGAAGAGAGGTATAAGGAATGCTAATCCTCTCATCTTTCAGAGCAGATGAATCAGTATCAATATCTCTCCAAAAGGGAAACATGATTAAAAAAAAGCAATGACTCTAATATGACTCCAATCTCTTAACAGTTTTCATAATCCTTTCTTCTTAACCTTGGAGCAATCTGGGAACTGATATTTTCTTATGGAGAATAAACAATTATCTCAAGTTCAACAAGTCCTTTGGTTTCATTTACTTTCTCTTTGTTTCTAGTTCATTATAAATACAATTTATAGTGTACACATTTTTTTTAAAATAGCATGAGTTGTATAATCTGACTTCCCCCTAAGGATCTATCTACTAATCAATGCCAACTTAGCCTTTAACATGTCTATGAGTAACATGTCTGGATTGTTGGATACCAATGCTTACACTGATTATTTCTTTTTTTTTTTTTTTTTTTTTTTGCAGTTTTTGGCCGGGGCCGGGCTTGAACCCGCCACCCCTGCTATATGGGACCAGTGGCCTACTTCTTGAGCCACAGGCACTGCCCTACACTGATTATTTCTAAATGGTGGGATCTCAAAAGGATTCATTGCATTTTTTCTTTGTACTTTCTTGTATTGTTTGAGTTTCTGAAAATATAGATACTTTTTTTTTTTTTAAAGTCATACGTCTTAAATGAGAATCACAGAAAGGAAGAAACTAGCACGTATTAAGCTTTTACCTGTGGCCAGTGCTGTACTAAATTCTATTACCTAGTCTTCACCAATCTATATGATGAGAATTACTGTATCCCCATCACAGAGATGAGAAAACAGAAGCTCACAGAGGAATGAACAAATTCAGTCATGTAATGCACTGAGATCATGTATGGGTGGTACCCAGGACTACTTGTCACAGCAGAGCTGTGGTTCACTCACATCATTTCTACTCCAGTTTTACCCTCTAATTTTCCTAGAAATGCAAAATCTGAGTGAAGTAGATCTCACTCATTTTGCACAGAACAGTCATAAAAAGCAAAAAATCACAGAATCTCAAGGGAAGGAAGAACTTCGAAATCATGTTAGTTAAACAGAGTCATTTCATGGATGGAAATCCTGAGACCCAGAGAGGGGATAAGGCCTGACCGATGCCACGCAGTGGCCCTTAACTTAAAGCCTCGCAGGCTTTCTGGAGGGCAGCAGAAAGCAAAGAACTTGTATTTCTGCCATATGAGTTCATGCTGTTTCCTAAAAGGATCTCTTGGTTACTGAAGGCCCAGAGCTGGGATCCAAATGGACTGAGGAGTCAGTAAGCTGGATGAACCAGGGGGCTATCCCACCCAGTAACTCAAAAGGAAAGTGGCCAGATCCGGACCAGGGGAAAGACAGCAAGTAGAGAAAATATGACTGATAGGCAATACCTTGGAAAAGAATCAGGACAAGCAGCCAAGAGGGTGCAAGGCAAGTAAGGTGAGAAGACGTTCAAAACAGCTAAATAGAAAAGGTATGAAGGAAAGAAAGTAGAACCCCCCAAAGATTAATTTCAAAAACCAAGATTAATTCTGATAAGGCACTCTCCTGAGTAAAGTTCCAGAACCAATTCTACAGAAATGTTTCATGTAGCGTGAAAATCATTCAATCTAAAAAGACAATTAGCACTTCTGACCTGGCCTAACCTCTGCAGTGGCACATAACCTCCTCCTCCCTGAGAAGGCTGAGCTATGCTCCAAATGGGGAGAGTAAATCAGACAATTTTAATAATCCTAAGAAACTGCCTATAAATAAAGTAGCAAAGTAACTGCAATTAAGATAAGAAATGCGTGTTAAGCAATGAGCTGAAATGGGGACGTGACTCTGGCCCAGGAGAGTTAAAGTGGGCTCCACCCAACGTTCTTGGGGCAGGGATGGGTAAGCCTACACTCAATATGCTTGAGCAGAAGGCAGGCCTGGGGGGTGGGGAGGAATCACTGCAGACAGTGGGAAACTCACATCCATCTTAGAAATGAGTGACAGCTGCTGTTTGATGCGCAGGAAGACAGAGTCGAAGGCCAGCTGGTGGGCTTGCTGGTTGAGCCGAGTCAGGGCTGCTCGAGACGAAGCCAGCAGGTTGTGATTACTTGACCCTTTTTCCTAAGACAAGAAAAGGCGAAAGGCAGTTTGTTAGGCCCTAAATCTACCCAAGGTATTAGCTAGTAAAACATTTGAAAAATCACCAAGAAAAAAATAGTTGGAGTGGGCGGGGTTTCTATATAACAGTGATTCCCAAACCTGGCTGTGCCCCAGGCCTCCTTGAGAAACGTGCTGAATTAACAGATTCACAAGCTCCACCCCAAAACTACTGAATCCAAGCCTAGTGGGGCTGGAATCTAGGAACCAACATTTTAAACTCACTTTCCCAGGTGATTCTGATGCATGTAGGCTAATATGAGCTCATAGATAGGCAGTTTAGGAAAAATTAACCTGTGACCATCCCTTAGGGATAAAGGAGGAGGGAGAAAAAGATCAGAAGTTTCACATATAAACAAAGAGTGACAGTTCCCAGGGAGGTCAGGTCAAATATATTCAACTAAAAGCCAGAGTATGTACAACCTGTGAGAGACCCAAGGAATTCCAAACAGCCTGAGAAAATACAGAGATGGAAAGTGTAACCTTAGTTTTGCTATTATAAATGAACTGATTACAACACACATAAATCAGATAAACAATAAAGATAAACAGAGTTGCTTTAACCTAATCACAAAAGCACAGAAGAGTGAGTTTACAGAATTGCCGTAAGGCGTCATGTTTGTCAAACTCAATGCAGCCAGTTGGCGGGTCAGGGAGCACAGAGAAGGAGAGACCCTGGAAGGGTAACACTGAAGCCTCAAACATGTCCAGGCACCCTATGTAGCTCACCCTCAGAGCTCCAGGCCCTACATAATTTTAGATTGCATTTGGTGCTGCTGGAATAGCACTGTTTCCTCTACCCATCTCCAACAGAGTGAGGTTCAAGTAAGATCAGGGAGGAAGGGGAAAAATTAATCTTTCTGGAAAGAATGCCTGTGGCCTTCTAATAACCCTGGAAGCCATTCCCAGGGAACTATGTGGCTTATTACGTTTCTTGGGAGGTTCTCCTGTCCCTAGACTCCAAGGGGCCCAAAGCTCAAAGTCTTAAGACAAACTAAGAGTTAAAAGACAAAATCCAAGAGGGAACACCTATCCCCAAGTCCTCGTGGGGAAGTCCTACACTAGTATAGGTTCCTGGCGACTGGCCACCTCTGGTTCCTCCCTTGGAGAAAAGGAGTGGCTGCTTTGACAGCCATGCTAGGGTTCTCTTTTATGAGTTCTGTTTACCTGAAAGCAGTACACCCCTGGGCCCTTCCCTGCCACTGAGTAAAAGGGAGCAAACCCTGCATGGGGTCCAGGGGCTGTCCAGCTCTGCCCATCTGGTTGACAAATTTAACACTGATGATGTACAGCAAGTCCCTCTGGCTGTAGATCTAAAGTCACATTTTCCAACCTGACTTTTCCCAGTAGTAAGATCCATCTATCCAACTACATCTATATCTAAATGGGTTTTAACTCTGTCTAGTTTATTTGCTCCTCAAAACTCCAACATAAATGACACAGAGAAGTGGCCACAGGTCATGCCACACAGCAAGAAAGTCTGGGTCCTAGAGACAAAGGGGTAAGTGACAAGAGGAAAGCTTTCCTTTGTGAGAACACCATCGGTCTGGTCTCATACCTTGAGGGTATAAAGTATTTCCATTAAACTGGCATGTTCAGCGGGGTTATCTTTCTGGAGGTAATTATATTCTTGCCATGGGTTTTTGGCAGAGCTCTTCTTGTCTGTCAAGATACTATCCTGAAAACCAGCCAGGCTCCAAGGGCCACAAGGGTCAGACAGATACTTCCCAGCTGTGGACAAAATCCTGCAATGAAAGTGATAACCATTATGCCTTGAGCTATTTCCATGGAACTTTCTTCTTAGAGCAATTAGATTGCTCCTCACTAAATTCCAGGATGTCTTCATGAGGCAGATTGAATTAAGGTCCAGTTTGTAAGGAAATGAAGATAACCTTCATCCTTTAGGGTGAGGTGGACCTCAGGTGCACCATAAAAAACGGGTGTAAAAACTATTTAACACTCATGCCATCAGAATATGTCATCCTCTTAACGTGACACCCAGCCTACAATCTGGGTAGTTCTCAGCTGACTACAATCTGGAACACTGTGTACCTTCTATGTAGACCTTTCTTGCTATATGACTATTATGGTGGGACAGTCAAATGCCATAGTGAGCTACCAGAACCGCCATCACAGAGACCATTGGGCAGGGCAGCAGGCTAACTGGTCCCTGGACAGTAGCTCTTACCCACAGCACTCACCTCTGTCCCACACTCTGAGCTGGTGGTTTTTGTGCTCACCAGCAGTGTGAGGTTTATTTTTGTGGCTTAGGTACTCCAGAGGAATCTAAGAGAAGCTAGCACTTTCCAGCTTCTTCAAGAAAAAAAATTGTCTAGATAACGTTCTAATGATCCTCAGTCTCCACTACTGCTGGGGAAGAGGAAGTTCCGCCTCTAACAATTATGACCTTTTCCTGAGGTTGAAAATCTTCTGTTTTTCCTTAACCACCTTTACCATTCATCCACATACCTAAATGTGTCCAGAATTATATGAACAGAATGTACATAACCAGGAGAAGGGTATTATATATTAATACGTCCCGGCTCAACGCCTGTAGCTCGAGTGGCTAGGGCACCAGCTACATACACCAGAGGTGGTGGTTCCAAGCCCAGGCCTGCCAAACAGCAATGATAACTACAGCCAAAAAATAGCCAGGCATTGTGGCGGGTGCCTGTAGTCCCAGCTACTTGGAAAGCTGAGGCAGGAGAATCGCTTAAGCCCAAGAGTTTGAGGTTGCTGTGAGCTGTGATGCCACAGCACTCTACTGAGGGCAACATAGTGAAACTCTGTCTTAAAAAATAATAATAATAATGACAATACATCCCAGTTAGGGCTAATTCCCTGATCCCTCCTTTACTGTAATTTCTTATGAAAATAATTACTTTGGACATAGAAGTTTTTAGGTCATGCCCAGTTCCTAAAAAAATGGATCCTTTGAGTTTGTCAACAAATGCCTGTACTTACAAATAAATCCTGGGGATAGGACCTTCTTCAGGAAGCATTGCCAACACAAATGGCTGCCTATCCCTGCCATTAAGGTCAAGTTAGTTTATCCTGTTACTTGAGCCTCCCATTTACTTTGGTTGGGTCTGTTGTCTGCCACCCCCTCACTCCCAGTCTCCAGGAGTTCTTGTCTGGAGTGCAGCAGCCTTCCAATGGGGGTTCCCTTCCTCTTGTCCTGCCATGTTCCACTGAATCTGTTCTCCTAAAGCAGCAGTTCTCAACCTGGGGGTCGCGACCCCTTTGTAACAATGAAAATACATCCTGCATATCAGATATTTACCACAATTCATAACAGTAGCAAAATTACAGTTATGAAGTAGCAATGAAAATAATTTTATGGTTGGGGGTCACCACAACATGAGGAACTGTATTAAAGGGTCTCGGCATTAGGAGGCATTCGGAAAGTTGAGAACCACTGTCCTAAAGGTTAGTAGAATAACCTTTCCAAAAGGCAAATCTGATTTTGTCTTTTCCCCGGAGATACTTCAGTTCCCCAGGATAAAACTAAAAATGTCTGGACATGAACCTGGGTCCCTCCATGGCCAAAGCCCTCAAATCCTTACAAATGTCCCGATTATTCATCAAACTGTCCACCAATCTCACCCCCTACACCAGGCTATCCACACTTGCATGTCTTGCTCACATGTTCCTCTCCCTGAAATGTTCTCCCCTCCCCTGTGGCCTGGGGAAATCCTACCCCTTCAAAGACCGGTCCCCAATGCCCCTACCAGGCCCTCAGTCTCCTGTTCCCATCAGCCTCCTGCCTCTGCCATGCATTTATGCTGTCTCTTTTCTCTCCCACTAGATGGTGAGGACAAAACACCATCACATTCAAAGGGGAAGAGTTTTCTTCCCCTCTGAATTCCTAGCACCTAGACAGTGCCTGGCACGGGGCAGGTGCTCAGTAACCACTGAGTGGCACATGACTCTGGGTTTGGTGACCAGAAAGTGGCAAGCAGAGCTTTCCTCCTCGTCCTGGGAGAAGGCAGCTCTCCTTGCAGGTGGACTGCATTATGTGTTTCAGTCTCAGGCAGCTTGGGGGAAACTGACCTCACTCTATCAGCCTGCGCTCCAAGCTGCAGAAAGCTAGGTATGTGGGGAATGTTCTAAGTAGTAAAGAGTGTAGTTTAAAAATGCCAGAATAAATATTAATATAACTTCAACCCAAGGTACTAATGGCACCTAGACGATCTAATTATTAGCAATTAGCAATTAATCTATTATAGCATATACATTTACTATTAATAGCATTGAAGTAAACCTTACTGAAATGAATACTTGATTTCTTAATTGATCAAAGAAATGTTTTCTCATCATTGAAATGGGCTCTAAACTAGGTCTTGGGGAATATCAGGTGATTAAACGCAGTCCTTGCCCTGAAGAAGCTCAGAGATTAATGGGCAAGACCCGCCCACACCGCTGCACTCATTCTGTGCCAGGAGAATGCCTAAGTGTGCACCAAGGAAGAAGCATTACAACTGAGCCTATTTCCTCAATTCGTTACTTTTTCATGACAAGGTTTACCCACTCCTCAGCCATGGAATCCTGTAAATTGATCTTGGATTCCCTGAACTGGACTGTCTCATTAAACTGTCCCACCAAAACCTTATCCTGGTGAAAATACCGCTGTTCCTAAAGTAAGCAGTGAGTACTACGAAAATACAGAGTAGCCATAGCAACCTCCCTATATCTTACCCAGGTTGCCCAGGACAAGAGAAATCTCTCAGGTGAAATGATCCCCTTCTACAAAGGTAATCTTCAGAGCATGGTGGCCAATGTCAATGTTGTCACTGAAGCAGTCTAGAGTGCTCTGAGTTGTTGTTTCTGCTACCCACCCACTGGTGGCGATTGGTCTTTAGTAGGAGCCTGGGTTCTGGAGATGAGATTGATGGGGACAAACGATAAGCTTTACAGGCTGCTATGCACATGCTGTGCAGACTCCTGGACAGAATACAGATGGTGGCTTTCCCTTTCCAGGCACGATGCTTCCAGGATGACATCATCTCTCTCCGAGGCTCCCTTGGAGACACAGGCAGTTCTTTTCTCACATCAAAGCTCAGCCAAGTTTTTAGCCTCTCGGCTGTCAAATGCAGTTAGAAAGGCTCATCCTTTACCTATCATGTCCCCATTCATCCTCTGAACCAGCTCCTTCCTTACCCCATCATATTCATCTTTGTTAAAAGATTAAGGAAAATGTGTGTTTCCTGATACAGAAATGTGTCTGCCACACACATACACAGAGAAACACAAGTCTACAGGCAGACACTGTTCTCTAAGGAAGGGCGGTGTGGGGTGATGCTCACACTCTGATGACTCACGGATGCCAAGGTTCAAATCACTGCCTCTAAGGCACAGCTTTTCCACAAAGAATTTCTTTTTACTTAAAAAGCTATTCCTTATGCCAAAGCCTATGCCTCAATGTTCTTTTATCTGTAAAAACAGGGATAAGAAGACTACCTACCTCTCCTGCCACTGGGAGGATCAGTGAGTTAATTCAAATAAAGTCCTTAAATGTTAGTGCTCAGCAGAGGAAGTAGAAATTGTTAGTATTTTTTCTGGAGAGAAGATTTTTATTGTGAATAGATTTGTGGTTTTTATTTTGTGTACTTGTGAACTGTTTTTATTTTTGCAATGAACAACTACTGTGATTAACTGCTGGTGGGAATGCAAATTAATACATTCCTTTTGGAAAGATGTTTGGAGAACACTTAGAGATCTAAAAATAGATCTGCCATTCAGATCTATAATCCTGTAATTCCTATAATTCCTCTACAAGGTATATACCCAGAAGACCAAAAATCACATTATAACAAAGATATTTGTACCAGAATGTTTATACTGCAGCCCAATTCATAATTGCTAAGTCATGGAAAAAGCCCAAGTGTCCATCAATCCACAAATGGATTAATAAATTGTGGTATATGTACACCATGGAATATTATGCAGCCTTAAAGAAAGATGGAGACTTTACCTCTTTCATGTTTACATGGATGCAGCTGGAACATATTCTTCTTAGTAAAGTATCTCAAGAATGGAAGAAAAAGTTTCCAATGTACTCAGCCCTACTATGAAACTAATTTATGGCTTTCATATGAAAGCTATAACCCAGTTATAACCTAAGAATATGGGGAAGGGGGAGAGGCCTTTGAGTCTGATGGGGTTATCTCAAGGTACTAGAAGAGAGGAGAGGGGCAGAACAAATTTTTCTAGGGCAGATCCCAGAAATTCCCCTTTGATACATAGCCCTTTGGCAGACAGACTTCTGCTGCAGAAGCCAGAAGGCTGTTGGGGTTAATTTTAACTCTGTGGGCTGGCTCCAGGGACTTACCCACCACTTATAACACTATTTCTATGGGGAGATTTATTTTGAGTTCCAATTAACTCACAAACAAGCAGCTGAAACCTAGCCCATTCATAATTCAGAGACAACATGTACTATTTCCTCATTAAGGTTGAAACCGCCATATCTAACCAAAATTTTATGACCATTGCCAAGTAAGACAGAGGCTTGCCCTGTTCAGGTGCTCAATAAATGTTTAATGATGACAATAATGACACCTTGTATCTGGGTACAGACAGTCCTCGAGTCCTGTGGCTTTCAGACTTGACCATATGTTGTTCTTGCTGTACTATGTTCTGAACCAAATTCCTCCCAACCAGGAACCCAGGGACTAGACAACAATGATACCTCTCTCCTACCTGTTTGCCAGCTGCTGCTCAAAGTCCCCACACTGCTGCAAGAGCTCTCCACAGGTGGCTATTATCCTAAACAAAACAAAAAGCACTTCAAGTTCAAGTATCTGGAATGCTGGACAAACATTGTTCTCATTCATAAAAATTCTAACTATTCATTCCTTTTGGTGGTGCTGGGTTCTGGGAAAACAGTTAACCATTTGATGGCCAAACGGAAATGCTTCCTTAATTATTAGTTAATATAACAGGTAAATGCTGGTCCCTTCTAATAACTTCCAAGTCCCTGGCCATCTCTGCTACCAATCACAAATGCATCCCATCACCACCTCAAATATTTTACATTTCCCAAATACTTGGCTTTGTTCTTGAGAAAATGGGGTAGAAATATTTTTTATCTCCAATTTTAAAATCAAAATTTATTACTTAATTTATTACTTTATTTGTTAGATATCTGCTATGTCTAAGACATAGAAAACTGTTTTGATACTAGAAGTACAGCTCTCTCTCATCACATAAAAGGCAGATGAATAATAATACAGTGGTTTCTCAGAGATAAGCCTGAATGATCATCATATCTGCAATCAATAATCCTTTAATTTTCAAGTGATTTTATCCCAGACCTCAAACTCCAGCCACTGAGTCCTTCAACACCAAACTCATAATGTCTGGACAAATACAAGGATTAAAAACATTTTAAGTCAGCTTGGTGCCCGTAGCTCAGTGAGTAGGACGCTGGCCACATACACCGAGCCTGACAACAATGACAACTGCAACCAAAAAATAGCCAGGTGTTGTGGCCAGAGCCTATAGTCCCAGTTATTTGGGAGGCTGAGGCAAGAGAATCGCTTAAGCCCAAGAGTTTGAGGTTGCTATGAGCTCTGACGCTATGGCACTCTACTGAGGGTGTCATAATGAGACTCTGTCTCAAAAAAAAAAAAAAAAAATCTTAAGTCTAGTTAACATTTAACTTTCTCTAAAGGTGCCTATCATCACCGGGGTATCTAGGCATTCCATCATAAGAAAGTTTTATGAGAAAGTAAAATATTCCATTCCCCTCAGGTGCAATAGAACAATCTTGTGCATAATATTTTCCAGTGTACCCAGCCACCACAGATGATAAGGGATACAGCTAGTATCTAGACTATTAAATTTCATCAAAAAAATAAAAGTCCAGAACACAGCCTATGAGGCAATAATCCAAAAGGGCCCTTGATCTACCCTGACAGCCTTCAGCAGGTGACAGGGGTGGGGTGGGGACCTGTATCTGCTCCAGCATGGGCCACCACTGAGAAATACATGTGCCATGGGTACCCTGCACATATCATCTAGGCCAAGGGTCAGGTAAGACATGTAAGCAGGTGACATGGGCCAGCTGAACAGCTTCTCTCTGTGTATAGCTACCATGAGGTTTCATGCTTTTGCAGCTTCTTACAGTTTATTTTCATTTTTAATGTAGCAATAAAATATGAATTAAAAAAACAGAATGTATAGCTATGAAGGATGGTTTTAAGAAAAAGAAACTTCTACCATGCTTTTTATCTCAGCCTAACAGTACAGTTGTTAGACCAAATAAGCTTAATAACAGCATGTTAGATCATGTGGGACAGGGGAGAACCAGAACTACAACAGAGAACACAGGCCCAGTCTCAGCTGGGCAAGACCTCAGCTGCCAGCCTCAGGGGATTACCGTAACAATGCAGGCCCAGTATTGCCAGAGCTCCTAATTTTTTAAGCTACAATAGGAATCTGATTATGTAAATCTAGTTTTTGAATGTTGGCAACTAATCTAATTTTTTAAAATGCTATGATCAAAAAGAACATGTCCAAAGGTTAGATCTGGCCACAGGCCAGCAGTCTGCACTCTCTGACTAGACAAGTCAAAGGCCAAACCTTCTCAGCCACTGCTCATCACACTCCCACCAGGCCTTAGGATTCAGGCCAAAAGGGTATCTACCTAGCAGCCCATGGGTCACATGGGCTGTCCCAGAATCTGGCCATCAACATCTACTTGAAAGGGTCATTTCAATGCCTTTCACTGAACTCTTATAAGGCCCTTTCAGGCCAAATAATGTAGCTTTACCATTTAGTACTATGGTTCTTAGATCCAGAAATAGGATCCAATCAGCTGCACATTTTCTAAAATATATACTTTTAAGTTATTTTAGGTTTGTAAAAACCATAGGCTAAGGAAGAAAAAATCTCCCATTTAAAAAAAATTAATCATTAAATGAGATGAGGCATTCACAAAGAATTGTTTTTGTTTTTTTTTTGGCAGTTTTTGGCCAGGGCCAGTTTTGAACCCGCCACCTCTGATATATAGTGCCGGCCCCCCACTCCTTTGAGCCACAGGCGCCACCCCTCAAAGAACTTTTAAAAATATTTGAATAGCTAAAGGGTCTTTTTCTTGAATGGATTTTTGTTGATTGGCTTGTTTTCAGAGTTTATAGAGTATCTGCTTTTTTAAAAAGGCTGTGAAAGAAGAAAATGAACCCCTCATAAACACATTTATCATTTTTATGTACTACATGATGCGTGTTTATGCTTCCTACAAAGGACACAAGCTTAAATTACAACGCCTACTTTACCTAATGGAGTTCTGAAAAGCCGTCCAATCTTCTTGAAAAAGGGAGTTGGGAGGAATATCATCGAGTTTGCACTTCTTCCGTATTGACTGGAGAGTATTGGTGAAATCAGACACATACCTACAGAGAAAGGGAAAACATGACAAAGATGTCATCAACTTCCCAACTCTAAAGATACCGGGAATTCTACAGCTCTGAACAAACTGCAAATGACCTTGAGAACATCTTTAGAGGCTTCCACTGAGGACTGACACTACTTGTAAGCCTCCGACCACAAAAAGGTCTTCTCTATGTGGTAGGACCATCTTTATCACCTGGCAGAGCAGCTTCACGAGAGATGCTAAAGAGGAAAGGGAAGGGGACAGCCACTAAGTTGATTCTGGTGACCAACCAGGTAAGAAATGATGCTAATCCTGATAAATACGTTTCTTTGGCAGCAGGCTTGAAGAATTGGGTTAAAACATCCCAGTCCCACTATAATAACTACCTGTGACCTGGGATAACTTAAGGCAGTTTACTGATAGCCAAGTACTTTAGCAGTATTCTAATCCCCTGAATTTAGATTAAATAGCCATGGCAGACAGATTAAAGTCTTATGGTTGGTAAGGGCCTGACTTTAATGACAGAAGATCATGAAAACAGACTGAAAGCCAGAAGACCTTCCCCCCCCAGACCATGCTGTTTGCTCTGGGCTGTACATACATACTTTCCCTTCATAGCACCAAACACACTGTAATTAAATAGCTTGCTAAATGTTTATCGCTGTTGCTAGACTTTATGCGTTGTGAGAACAGGGACTAGTGGCCCTGCAGCTGATAATTATATTCCCAGGAACTAGCAGAGAGCTGGGTATAAAGGACACACCTAGATATAGCTCCTGAATGAATGAAACTGAGCTTGCACTGCAGCCTTGGGCGAGTACCTCAGTGTCTGTGGGCCTCAGTTTCCTCATCTTTAAATAGACTTAATAACAACATCTTCTGTATTACCTCACAGAGTAGCTGTGATGATAAAGTTAAATAAATAAAATACACCAAAATTCTCTGAAAAGCATAAAATAAAAGCTGATGTGGGGTGCCTTTGTTTCTAAGGCCATATAGTTCTTGGGATATGAAATAAATGGGTGTCCTTGGGAGGAAGGGTGAGGAGGATGAAGGGTGGAGTCATGTTCTCTGGCAGCCAAGGAACATGTGACCTCTAGCGCAGCACAAGAAGGCTTGCCGCTCTCCCTTCCCAAACCAAAGCTCCAGGCAAGGAAAAGTGGAACCTCATGGCTCAGAGCAAGGGCCTGAGAAGTCAGCTGATATGGTGGAAAGAAAAGCCATTCAATAGAAACAAGTGGAAAAACCAAGTGCTTCAGACCACTCCACTAACTGCAAATGACGCTGCTGCTCCTTTACAAAGACCTTCAGGCTTTGAAGTGGAAAACTATGGAAACCAAATCCCACTAACAGCACCTTCCCTTTGTACCAAGACAAGGGAGAGCTTTCTAGGGTTATCAGTTCTTGAAGGGAGAGGGATGGGCCTCAAGGACAGGGGAATGCTAAGGAGCATAACTGTGTTTTAGCTGTGGGAAGTTGAACAACTGTGTTACCATCCTGTAACTATGGCAAATATATGTGAGAAGAATACACCATCCAACAATCCTCACTGGGGAGGAGGAGGTTTGTTTAGCAACAGGCTCAGCTGTATACAAATGCTTTCTATAGTTTGCTATCCTTCAATCCAGAATTCGGAATGGAGGGCGGCGCCTGTGGCTCAAGGAGTAGGGTGCCGGCCCCATATACCAGAGGTGGTGGGTTCAAACCCAGCCCTGGCCAAAAACTGCAGAATTCGGAATGGGTTTATTAAGAAGTCTCAGAAGGGCGGCGCCTGTGGCTCAAGGAGTAGGGCGCCGGTCCCATATGCCGGAGGTGGTGGGTTCAAACCCAGCCCCGGCCAAAAACCACAAAAAAAAGAAGTCTCAGAAAGAAGTATAGCTTTTATCACATCATTTTTGTCTTCAAGACCTCCAACTGTCTTTCACAATACACATTTGCAAGTGTCAACCAAGTGAGAGTCACTATGTTAGGGGCTTTCCTGACATGCTTTCAGTTAATACTTATAACCTCCCCCAAAGGAGATATTATCATTATGAATTTATTCAGAGAAAAGAAATCAGGACTCAAAGAAGAGCCCTAAATCTGCCCAATGTCCCAACTACTAAGCTGGCCAGACTCTAAGCCCTGGCTGGTCCAACTCAGGAGCACCCATCGTAGCCCTCACACCCCTCCTTCTTGAACTACCCTGTCGGCTGCATATTCTGCATTTCACCTGAGTTCAAAGTAGGACAATCTACTCCTGCCTCCCCTGCATGTCCCACCCTACCCATCCCTGCCACCCTGATGCCTTTCCCAACCCCTCCTCACCACTGAACAATGTTTCATTTGAACCCTGCTTAAGTTAATTTCTACCAAATTTCCACAACTAATTTTAGCAGCATTTGCTATTTTGGTAATGCCAAAATCTTCCCTTCTAGAAACAGAGGCCTGGTTTCGCCAGATAGCCTTTTGTACAGTTTGAATGTTTAATACATATACGGATTATTTTTAAAAACAAAGTAGTCAAAATAACCAACAGAAGAATTAAAACCACAATGAGCTCAGAGAAGCAGAGGAGAAGAAAGGGGTAGCCTTGTTTTTTGAAACTTAGGTCCTTAGATTTCATAGTAGAGAGTCAAGACATCATATTTAAAGTTGTTAAACTTGCTCAGCACCCATAGCCCAGTGGTTCGGGTGCCAGCCACATATACCAGGGCTGGCTGGTTCGAACCCGGCCTGGGCCTGCTGGACAACAATGACAACTACAACAACAACAACAAAAATAGCCAGGTGTTGTGGTAGGTGCCTGTAGTCCCAGCTCCTTAGAGGCTGAGACAAGAGAATCGCTTAAGCCCAAGAGTTGGAGGTTGCTGTGAGTTGTGACACCACAGAACTCTACACAGGTGACACAGTGAAACTCTGTCTCAAAACAAACAAACAAACGTTTTACTTCTGAGGAGAAAGACAAAAGGAGGCAGGAAGAGAAGAAGACTTTCTCTTTCTTACATCTTTTTGTAGTTTTGTGAATTATTTCTAAAAGCATTATTTTTGTTTTGTTATTTCATTAAAAAAAAAAAAAATTTAGATTCCCCCCCCCAACAAAAAATCCCAAACATTTCCATCCACAAAAATCATGGTTGGTGGAAGAAAGAGCAGAGGGTAAAACTTTATTTGCATAAAACTTGTCGCTGATGCTTCTCTTTCTCTGGGACCATAGCTGGATGCGTCTGTGAGCAGTACCCTGCAGCTGCCCTAGGAGGTGCTGACTGCCTGTGGCAGTGAAGGAGAGCACTGGGTCTGATGGCAGACTACACAGGGGTGTGTGCTAAATATTTCTACATCAAGAGCTCCCTAAATTTACTACAGCAAAACAGCATTCAGTTCAATAAATGGAAGTTCTGAGACTCAGGGAAAGTTAATTCTGGAACAAACTAGTAATGGAAGGTCTCTTGGAAAGCATAAGACTATATTATCTATATGCTAGAAACTACAGCAAATAATCAACACCCCCCCTCACCGAGGACCCTTATACTTCAACCTCACAGGTCAGAGAATTCAGCCCTATACTGCTTTCTTTTTTTTTTTGTAGAGACAGAGTCTCACTTTACCGCCTTCGGTAGAGTGCCATGATGTCACAGGACTCACAGCAACCTCTAGCTCTTGGGCTTCCGTGATTCTCCTGCCTCAGCCTCCCGAGCAGCTGGAACTACAGGCACCTGCCACAACACCTGGCTATTTTTTGGTTGCAGTTCAGCCGGGGCTGGGTTTGAACCTGCCACCCTTGGTATATGGGGCTGGCGCCCTACTCACTGAGCCACAGGCACCACCCTGCTTTCTTTTTCTTCTTTCTGACAAAATTCAATTTTAGTTTCCCTTCCTTCCTTCCCTCCTTCTCTTTCTCCCTCCTTCCCTTCCTTCTTTCTTTCCTTTCTTTTGGTTTTTGGTAACAGCCATATTGTGATCTAATTCATATATCACACTATTCCCTATTGAAAGAGTTCGATTCAATGGTTTTAGTATTCACAGAGTTGTACAACCATCACATGTTTATCACCCCAAAAAGAAATCCCATGCCCGTTAGCAGTCATTCTCTAGCTCTTCCATATTTCCCCAGCCCTAGGCAACCACTAATCTATTTTTTTTTTCTCTATAGATTTGTCTTCTCTGGACATTTCATATACATGGACTCATATAACATGTGATGCCAGTCTTTTGTGACTGGCTTCTTTTACTTAGTATGAAGTTCATATTGGCTTTAATTTTATATTTTTAATTAAAATATTTTATATTTTTAATTAGAAGTATATGAATTACATGACTAGAAACTTCTCTCATGAGGACAGAAGAATGGCCAATGAACACATGAAAAAATGCTCATCATCCCTAATCATTAGAGAACTGCAAATCAAAACCACTTTGAGTTATCACCTAACCCCAGTGAGAATGGCCCACATCATTGGTCCCAAAGCAACAGTTACTGGTCTGGGTGCGCAGACAAGGGAACACTCATGCACTGTTGGTGGTACTACATATTAGTACACCTCTAAGGAAAGAAGTATGGCGATTCCTCAAAGAACCTAGACATACCATTCCACTACTAGGCATTTACCCACACGAAAAAAAGACATTCTACCACAGAGACATCTGCACTAGAATGTTGTAGCTGCTCAGTTCATAATCGCAAAGATGTGGAAACAGGGCAGCACCTATGGCTCAAAGGGGTAGGGCACCAGCCCCATATGCCAGAGGTGGTAGGTTCAAACCCAGCCCTGGCCACAAAAAAAAAAAAAAAAAAAAAAAACCTGCAAAAAAAAAAAAAATGTGGAAACAAACCAAGTGCCCATCACCATGAACGGATTAATAAACTATGGTATATGTATACCACGGAATACTATTCATCCCTAAAAAATGATGGAAATTTTGCATCCTTTGTAATAACCTAGATGAATTTGGAGAACATTCTCCTAAGTATCTATCACAAGATTGGAAAAACAAGCATCACATGTACTCAATATCAAACTGAGACTAGGAGGTTAACAATCACAGACCCACAGGAAAGAAGATCTCAATTCAACTCAAGAAAGGAGGAGTGTTGGCTCGGTGCCCAGTGGTTATGGCACCAGCCACATACACTGGGAGGCCGGCGGGTTCAAACCCAGCCCAGGACTGCCAAACAACAATGACAACAGAAACAAAAAATAGCTGGGCATTGTGGGTGGCACCTGTAGTCTCAGCTACTTGGGAGGCTGAGAGAAGAGAATCACTTAAGCCCAAGAGTTTGAGGTTGCTGTGACCTGTGATGCCATGGCACTCTACCCAGGGCAACATAGTGAGATTCTGTCTCAAAAAAAAGATCTTACAAGGGTACATGTGAAACTTACTAAAGGTAGAATATAAATATCTTAACACAATAACTAAGAAAAATCCAGGAAAAAAAAAAAGAAAAAGAAAAGAAGTGAGGAGTGGGTTTCTTAGCTTCCCACCTACTGGGTACAATGCATGCATATATGGTATACTACTCCCTGGGTGTAGGACACAACTAACAACTCTGATTTTTACCTGTCATGTGTAAATTATATAATTGAATGGCTTGCATCTTCATATTAATTTGAAAAAAAAAAAAAAGAGTGGGAAAAAAAAGGAAATATATGAAGGTATGCTCCTTTAAAAAAATTAAAAGGGCTAGGCACCTGTGGCTCAAGTGGCTAAGGCGCTAGCCACATACACCTGAGCTGGCGGGTTCAAATCCAGCCCAGGCTGCCAAACAACAATGATGGCTACAACCAAAAAAAAATAGCCAGGCGTTGTGGCGGGCGCCTGTGATCCCAGCTACTTGGGAGGCGGAGGCAGGAGACTTACTTGAGCCCAGGAGTTGGAGGTTGCTGTGAGCTGTGACGCCACAGCACTCTACCCAGGGTGACAGCTTGAGGCTCTGTCTCAAAAAAAAAAAAAAAAAAATTAAAAGAAAGGCCAGGCACAGTGACTCACACTTATAATCCCAGCACTGTGGGAGGCTGAAGAAGGAGGACTGCTTGAGCCTAGGAGCTCAAGACTATTTCTACAAAAAATTTGAAAATTGATATATTAGGCTGGGCATGGTGATTCATGCCTATAGTCCTAGCACTGTGGGAGGCCAACAAGGGTGGATCTCCTGAGCTCAGGAGTTCAAGTCCAACCTGAGCAAGAGTCTCTAAAAACAGCTGGGCATTGTGGCAGGTGCCCAGCTACTCAGGAGGCTGAGGCAAGAGGATTGCTTGAGCCTAAGAGGATAAGGTTGCTGTGAGCTTGGGCAGCGTCTGTGGCTCAAAGGGGTAGGGCGCCAGTCCCATATGCCAGAGGTGGCGGGTTCAAACCCAGCCCCGGCCAAAAAAAAAGGTTGCTGTGAGCTATGACGCCATGGCACTCTGCCCAGGGCATCAGAGTGAGACTCTGCCTCAAAAAATAAAATAAAATAAAAAAGCTAAATCCCTACAAACACATCCCAGTTCTCCAGTTCCCCAAGGATAACCAATGTTTTGATTTCATTGCCCAACCTTCCATATTAACATTTAGTAAATTTTTTGTGTTAAGGTCCACATAATAACTATTTTTGGCCTTTTAGTCATAAGGTTTCTGTCCCAACCACTCAACTCTGCCTTCATAGTGGGAAGGAGTTATAGGCCATAGGTAAATGAATGGCCCTGGCTATGCCCCAATAAAACTTTATTTACAATTAAATTGAAATTTTTCCTTTCAATTAGATTGAATGAGTGAAAAACATTTCTCCCTTCTTGGTTATAAAAGGACTTAGTTTTAATTATCTAACCGTTCCTTTCCTTTCTATATATTCTCTCTACTTTACTGGATTATTCCTATCAACTAACAAATAAGTTGTAACATCTCCTATAAAAGACCCCGTATCTTCCTATACTTTCATCCCATAGATAAACTTCTCTGGCAGGGCGGATTTGACTCATGAGCTGTAATTTGCTATTCTCTAGGAATATAGGATACATTTTATAGCATAAGAAAAGATCCAGAATAGAGGTCAATGTCCTGGGGTTTTTGTAAATAAAGTTTTATTACAATACAGCCATACTCATTCATTTATGTCTTCTCTATGGCTGTTTTCATGCTATAGGGCAGAGAATTAAAAACGTATCTATTGCAAAAGAGACCATAAGGCCCACAAAGCCTAAGATACTTAACTATACGTGCATTTGCAGGAAAAGTTTACCAAATCCTACTATAAAAAATATACCCTATTTTTTTAACTTCCTCATTTCTAAAATGAATATACCTTCTATTATTCTGCAAATTGCTTTTTTTCTCTCCTCTCAATAATACATTTTTGAGATCTATCCATGTTGATATGTGTACATCTAATGAATACTTGTTAAATTGAGTTAAATTTGGCCTAAACCCACCTCTGTACCTGGATGATAAAGTTTGGCTAAAGGCAACCTCCATACATAGTGAACTATATGCTAGCTTGACATGTAAACAAGTTGTAACTTAACCTAAGAGTAACCAGTAACCAACTTGCAACCAACTGAGTCTTAGTCAAGCACAGCAGCCCGAACCTTCAGCCAATCCCAGCCTGAAAGTTATCAAATTATGCCCCCAAACCGGGCAATGCCAAACTGTACCAATTAGGTAATCTCTATGTAATTTCCTGTTTTCTGGTTATAAATAGAGCTTACCAGGTTGAGGATAGGTGCATTTTGAACCATAGTTGGTCCAGAATGCTGCCCAATTCTAGAATCTTTTTCTTGCTTAAATAAACTTCATTAAATTTTACTTGTCCAAGGTTCTTTTAACATACTTTATCTGCTGCATAGAGTTTCCTCCTATGAATATACCATATTTTATGTAGTCACTGCCTAATGTATGGACATTTAAGTTGCTTCAAATGTTCCACTATTACAAATAATGCCTCAAGAAATATCCTTAAGAATATCTTCTTGGGCATAGGTGTAAGCGCTTCCACAGGGTTCAAAGCAGGAACACAGAACACATGCATATTTAATTAGGACAGATATCGTCCTCCAATGTGGCTGACCCTGCTTCTAGATGCCCCCTGCTTACTTGGCAAAGAGGGATTTCAGAGCTGCCAGCAGGCCGCAGGTCCCCAGGCCATTGGTGAATCTGGCGCATCTGTCAACAGCCGCAGACGCCAAACCAAACAGCTTTTTCACAGAGTGGCTCAGCTCTTGCACACAGTCAATTACTTCCCCATGTTCCTGGTCAGCAAATACAGACAACTGAAAGTCACATCAGACTCAAGAATAGACAATGTTAAGACAAAGGGAGACTTCTAAGCCCTCTCATCTGGGGTAATCTTTTAATAGGAATATCAGCAAAACAGTCCCAAATTATAACATATTCTAGAGACTGAGCCAGAGGAGGACAATGTAAAGTGGTCAGTGAGATCATAAAAATTAACTAACTCCTGGCAGAAAAGCATGATGAAATGTCTGATTCATTCTCCTATTTTTCATTTCTTTCTTATTTATCTGTGCTTTAAGATGGCACCTCAGGCTGGGCCCAGTGGCTCTGAGAGGCCAAGGCAGGAAGATTGAGCCAGGTGCTCAAGACCAGCCTGAGCAACAGTAAGACCTGTCCCTACAGAAATAGAAAAATCTGTACTCCTAGCTACTTGGGAGGCTGAGGCAAGAGGATGGCTTGAGCCCAACAGCTGAGGTAGCCATAAGCTACAATGACCCCATGACACTCTACCTAGTGCAATGAAGAAAGATTCTATCTCAAAAAATAAAAATAAAAAAAGGAAAATTAGCTGACCGTGGTGGCACCTGTAGTCCCCCACCTCTTTGGGAGGATGAAGCAGGAGAATCCCTTGAGACTAGGAGGTTGAGGCTGCAGTGAGCTACAGTGACAATACCGGGGATGACAGAGTAAGACCTGTCTCAATAAGAAATAAAAATGTTATCCCTAGGGTGGTGCCTGTGGCTCAGGGAGTAGGGTGCCAGCCCCATATACCAGGGGTGGCAGGTTCAGGCCCGGCCCTGGCCAAAACTGCAAAAAAAAAAAAAAAATGTTATCTCTGCCTCAGCTCTCAAGCTAGGACTCACATTCTCTATATCAGATACCCTAAAAAAAAAAAAAAAACACAGGAAAAGGAAAATGCTTCTTTCAGGGGCAAGAATGTAACTGAAGTGGAACAGACTATCTAGGTACATCCTTAGAAAATAGGAAAATGGCAAGAGGCAGCAGGTCTTAACTACTGTAAGATCAATTCTTAAATGTCAGCTCACGTCACGCTAGACAACTTATGACTTGAAATCCAAATAATATTTGAAATGGAAATGGCCTTGACTCCACATCCCCATGGCCACATAGTAAACCTGCCCCTATAGCACTGTCCAAGAATGCTAAGCTCCTAGTCCATTTGCATATCTTCATCTTCTTTTTTATTTTTTTAGAGACAGAGTCTCACTTTATCACCCTCAGTAGAGTGCTATGGCATCACAGCTCACAGCAACCTCCAGCTTCTGGGTTTAGGTGATTCTCTTGCCTCAGCCTCCCAAGTAGCTGGGACTACAGGCGCCTGCCACAACGCCCGGCTATTTTATGTTGCAGTTTGGCCGGGGCTGGGTTTGAACCCACCACCCTCGGTATATGGGGCCGGCGCCCTACTCACTGAGCCACAGGCGCTGCCCTGCATATCTTCTTTAAACAGAAAACCACTTTAATAAGAAATTACTAAATCTGAGAGGTAATTGACTTATCCACAAAAGATTTAAGCCTCTCATTTTGCTACATCTTCACTGGGGATTTTTTCTTCTTCTTCTTCTTTTTTTTTTTGTTAGAGACAGAATCTCACTTTATCACCCTTGGTAGAGTGTCATGGCGTCACACAGCTCACAGCAACCTCCAACTCCTGGGCTTAGGTGATTCTCTTGCCTCAGCCTCCCGAGTAGCTGGGACTACAGGTGACCGCTACAACACCCGGCCATTTTTTGGTTGCAGTTCAGCCGGGGCTGGGTTTGAACCCACCACCCCCGGTATATGGGGCCAGCGCCCTACTCACTGAGCCATAGGCATCACCCTTCACTGGGATTTTAAGTAGAAAATTGGTAGCATATCTGTGGCCTTGCTTTCTTTCTTTTTTTTTTTTTTCCTGCAGTTTTTGCCCGGGGCCAGGTTTGAACCTGCTACCTCCTATATATGGGGCCAGCACCCTACTCCTTGCACCCTACTCCTTGAGCCACAGGCGCCACCCATGTGGCCTTGTTTTAATTTAGATTGTAAGAGACTATAAGTACTTAAAGCCTACTTTTTTGCACACCTGATCCCACCCCTAACCCTCTGCTGGACTTGGCAAAGAGTGGGGTAAACAAAATGCTTCCTAAATGGCCATGGCCAGGTTGTGACATTACCAAAGGCACAGTGCTGATCTCAATGAGGAGGTTGTTCTCCTCCATGTCGCCATACTTCAGCTGGTAGGGCTTGTAGGGCCCATACACAGCATCCACCAGCTCCGTGATTTTCACCAGGTTATGCTCATCTTTAAGGAATGAGAAATGAAAAACAATAATGAACAAAGAATCTAAAATTAACTGCTGGAAAGCAACAGCCGAGCGGTGCTCTACTAGAGCTCTACTAGGTGCTCTTCTAGAACTTTTCTTATTTTATCTTTGGAGATGACTCCATTTTTGTTAATCTGCTTTTATCATTCATGGAAACTTTTCCAACAATCAGTTCAGTAAGTATCTGGTTAAATTTGGGTTTCATGGATTGTTTGCCTGCACTATTAAAGACACTAAACCCCTTAATCATAGCTAAGAATCCCTTCAAATAATAATTGCCAGCAGGGTCAAATACAAGAAGATCTGTTGAGAGAAAAGTCTTTGTAGGAAGAACATTTTCTATTTCAAGTGTTCTTAGGTCTTTATAGAAACAGGATACACCAAACACCAGGCACTCCAAAAATTCCTATGTTTAACCATGTAAAAATTTAAAACACATTTGTATAAAAAATCTAAAAGTGTATACTCTATGATGCAGCAATTCAACTGCGAAGAATTATTCCAAAGAAACTAACAAATATACAGATATGGTGCATGCAGAAGGACGTTCCTAGAAACACTGCTCAGAATCAGAAAGTTTTGGAAGCAATCTCAACAAGGAACAGGTAAATGTAATATCCTACTTACTGATCTCTTTGCATCATTCTGGTCTCCTCCAATTTGTCTAATTTCATTACTGCCCTACTTGTTAATTTTTAGTAACGTCCACTGCTGTTTAGTTAGAGCCCAAAATCTCTTCTATTACCTACAAAGTCCCACATTGCCTGGCCTCAGAAGAGAAAGATGGTGGTAAAGAGTGATTGGTTCTTCTATCAAAACTCTACTGTTTGCCAGGTAAGTGACGGAGCCAACAACTTAACTTCTTTTCTATGTCTGTTTCCTTCAACTATAAACAGATAATTATGGCATAAATTAGGTAAAATAATTATGTGTCTAGCATATGGTAAGCATTCAATAAACGTCAACTACTTTTCTTATTCCTTCCACAGACTCATCCTCCTATGCTTGTCCTCTAGCTCCCACTCTTCTCCCAGTTCCTAAACCCCATGCTCCCTTATGGTCATATGCTGATCCCCATCTTCCCTACCTCATCTACTTCTTAATATTCACTCAGCTCAAGTCTGCCGGTCTCAGTTTTCTGTCTCTGTTTATATACTCTTAGAACCATTTGCTTTTCTTCAAAGTACTTTCTTGCTTTGTAATTATAATTCATTAGTGTGATTATCTCCTACTGAATATACAATGTATGAGAACAAGAACTGTGTCTGGTTTTGCTCAGCATGCAGTATGCCAGTACCAGTCCATTTATAGCTGAATGAGTAAATGAAATATATTTGACCTATCCATAATGCAATTATGAAAGTTACATGTATATAAAAATTTTATATATAAATATGTATTTAAAGTTACATATACATATATATATAGACACACATACACACATACATACTATTGGGAATGAAGATTCTCACTGCAGGAAATGGGAAATGCAAATGGGTATACAAGAGGTCAAAATCTTACAATGTTAGATTTGATTGGGAAATATTAGTATAAACTGGCAATTTTTAAAAAATATTTCCCAGCTCTGTCCACCACAAGAGGCTGCAAGTAATGATACTCCAGCAACGATGAACATCCCTGGTGCCCAGATCTTGGTTTCTAAATACCATTTCCCACTAGAAGAAACCAATCTGCCTAGGAAAATGACTGAATTCATGTCTGAGGCAAGGGCAAGTACATGTTGCTCCTGGAACAGTTTGTACCAAAAAAGGAAGCACTCAAAGACCGATGGAGATGTGTCAAAAAGATACAAGAGCCAGGTTGAAGGGACAACCACAGTCTACCTCTGAAATAATTTGGACATCAAAATGAATGATAACAGATCCTAATACACTGATGATAAAAAAAAAACAAAAACAACAATCCATGAGTTCATAGTGATATTAGGGAGAAAGGAAAATCTCATCTTTACAAAAGAATGCCAGCAAATAAATGTAGAAGAATATAATAGAAAAGGAAATCATCATCTTATAATCAGCAATATAAAAGTTTATTCAGGCAAGAACTATCAATGGATGCTAAAGTCGCTGGGTAAATGTTTCTTGGTATTGCTATGGGCTCAGCATACCCTATAGATTACTTACTAATTACAAAGAGGAAAAGGTAACTTCACAATGGAGAGATTGGGCAGATACATTTACCAAGTGAGTAACCATCACCAACAATTGGATATGCCTCCTGAGATGATGCAATAGGAAGTACACATCATCATCAAGGTAGTATTCTCCCCCCCAAAATGTCTGATATAAATCTAATCAGGAAGAAACCACCTAACAATTCTAGAATGTGAGACATTATACAAGAGCACTACCCTATTTCCTCAAAGATGTTAACATCATGAAAGATGAAAGATGAAATTCGATTGTTTTAGGTTAAAAGAGATTAAAGAGATACGCAAAGGAAATGCAATGTATGTCCTAATGGGGTCTCAAGGACAGGCAGAGATGGGGAAGTACCTATCAGGACATTTGTGGAACAACCAGGAAAATCTGAATATAGACAAGATGACAATATAGAATCAATATTAAATTTGGGGGGGTATGAAAATGGTAAGGATGTACACAAATACATACTCATACATAAAATCTATATACACATGTATATAATCCAAAATGCTGTTTCTGAATGGCAGGTTGAGAATGATTTTTATCCTTCTTTATATTTTCCTATAATGAATATATACTGCATATTAAACATAAGGTCAATATAAATTATCTTTTTAATTTACTTTCTATTGCATAATCTTTTCTATATTTTGAATTGTACAATATACATGTATTAACTATTAAAATAATTTAAATGTTGCCAGGCACAGGGGCTCAAGCCTGTAATCTTAATACTCTGGGAAACTGAGGTAGGTGGACTGCTTAAGCTCAGGAGTTCAAGACCAGTCTGAGCAGGAGTGAGACCCCATCTCTACTAAAAATAGAAAAAAACAAACAAAATGAAAAAAACTAGCAGGGCCTTGTGGCAGGTGCCTACAGTCCCAGCTACTTGGGAAGCTGAGGCAGGAGAATTGCTTGAACCCAGGAGTTTGAGGTTGCTGTCAGCTATGACGCCATGGCACTCTACCTAGAGTGACAAAGTGAGATTCTGTCTCAAGAAAGAAAAAAAAAATAAATGTTAAAGGTAAAATTAAAAGTTAGAAAACATATTTGATAAACAATGGGATTTGATAAACAATGGGAATATATAATGCTTTTTCTAAAGTATATACCAAATTATTAACAGTGGTTATTTCTAGCAAATAGAATTATAGGAGATTCATTTTGTGTTACAGTCTTCTATATCATGAATTTTTATAACACATACTTTTGTTGCTTTTTATATTTAATAAATTATATTAAGTAAATTTATCTTATAGATTAACCAGAAAATAGATTAAACTCCCTAACAGAAAACAGGCAAAAGTTAAGCAATTCAAAAGAGAAAAAAAACATATAATTTTTATTAATATAATTTTAGAACTTGCTAATAACCCAAGTGCAAAATTAAAATGATATATCATTGATTGCCTTAATTGTTCAAGAAACAAGCAATGTTGGAAGAAAAAGATAGTCTAGTGCTGGGGAGGGCAAAGGGGTCCAGTGAAGGGGTCATTCACTATCAACAGACTCAAAAACAGGTAAAAACTTTCTAAAAAACAATATAAAACAAACATCTTTAAAATTTTCATTTCTTAGCAACTATGTATTTAAACTTCTCAAAGAATAATCAGAGTGGGGTCAAAAATTAATGTATAATATAGTTCATATTAGTTTTATTTATCATAGTGGTTAAAAAATTATAATAAGCCATAGTGATAAAGAAGTCATTAAAAACCATGTCTTAGGGCCAGGAGAGGTGGCTCATGCCTGTAATCTTAGCACTCTGGGAAGCCAAGGTGGGTGGATTGCTTCAGCTCAGGAGTTTGAGACCAGCCTGAGCAAGAGTGAGACCTCATCTCTACTAAAAATACAAAAACTAGCCAGGCATTACAGCAGGCACCTGTAATCCCACCTACTCAGGAAGCTGAGGCAAGAAGGTCTCTTGAGCCCAGGAATTTGACTTTGCTGTGAGCTATGACATCCATAGCACTGTACTCAGGGCGAGAGAGTAAGACTCCATCTTTTTTTTTTTTTTTTTTTTTTTGGCCGGGGCTGGGTTTGAACCCACCACCTCCGGCATATGGGACCAGCGCCCTACTCCTTGAGCCACAGGCGCCACCCGCATCTTTTTTTTTTTTTATAATAGAGTCTGTATTTCTTTTAAGACTCTGTCTTAACAAACAAACAAACGTCTAAGAAAACATTTAATAACATAAGAAAATGCTCATTAGCCAGGCACTGCCGGTGGCTCACGCTTGTAATCCTCACACTCCGAGAGGCCAAAGCAGATGGATTGCTTGAGCTTCGAGACCAGCCTGAGCAAAAAGCGAGACCCCTGTCTCTACTAAAAATAGAAAAACTGAGGCAAGAGGATCTCTTGCTTAAGCCGGAGTTGGAGGTTGCTGCGAGCTATGACACCACAGCACTCTATCCAGGGTGACAGCTTGTCTCTGTCTCAAAAAAAAAAGGAAAAAAGAAAATGCTCATTATATTATTTTGAGCAAAGAAAGAGAATATAAGGCTGACCATGACCAATATTTTTAAATATTTTATATATGTATTATATATAACATAATATTTAGTAGTATATGCAAATATATATTATAATATATAAAAGTTACATGTGTTTATTGACAGAGCATATATTAAATATTTATGTTAGTATTTGTGAACAATGTATATTTATAAATGATTTAGTGGCAAGAAATATAACAGAATATTGCTAGTGGCTCCCTCTGAGTGATGAGGTTATGGATCACTTTTATTCTCTTTTTTATTTTTATATTTTTGTGTGTTTCCAAAGTATTTTTAAATTAAAAAACAAAAACTCTTGGCCAGGCATGGTGGCTCATGCCTTTAATCCTAACACTCTGGGAGGCCGAGCAAATGGATTGACCAAGCTCACAAGTTGGAGATCTTGCAACAGCAAGACCTATCTCTAAAAAGCCCACTATAGATGGCGGGCACCTGTAGTCCCAACTACTTGAGAGTCTGAGCAAGAGGATCACTTGAGCCCAAGAATTTGAGGTTGCTGTGAGATATAACGCCATGGCACTCTACTGAGGGTGACAAAGTAAGACTGTCTCCAAAAATAAAATAAAATAAAAAACACTTTTGGAAACCTCAGTAGAGGGCGGCCCCTGTAGCTCAAGGAGTAGGGCACCAGCCCCATATACTGGAGGTGGTGGGTTCAAACCCAGCCCTGGTCAAAAACTGCAAAAAAAAGAAAACCTCAGTAGAAATTCATTTGAAATCCAAACTCCCAAAGCACTTCCCTATCTGACTCCTCAGAGGGTGGTTCCTCTCATCTTCAACTTGTCTATCACCAGTGGGAAGAATTCAACCTTGCCCAACCTTCGTCCCACTCTGCTCCAGCAGGATCACAGTCTGAACACTCCAGCCACTTCCCCAATGGCATCACAGTCCCCTGGAAGCTGCCCACATCTACGGGGCCTCTCCCATAACTCAGATCTGATCCATGAGTGTGCCAAAAATACCTATGAATCATCAGGAATCTGAACAATAAACACACTCCCTGGAATGTACGAGGCAATTATACACAAATGTAATTAAAGAGAATAACTACTAAATAAACCAAGTTAGTGACACACAGCAGACAAATGGCAGAACAAGGCCTTCCTAAAGCGATTTCCTGATTTGACTGCAGCATGCGTCACGAGGTCTGTGTTATTAAAAATTTATGATGCTTTTAACATAGATGGGAAAGAACTAGGGAAATGTAACACACCATGCATTGTTCACCTAGATGTAAATAAGGAATGCTCTGCTTTCAGTTGGCCACTGGGAAAGCCCATTTTCCCAATAGCCACCTTTCCTCCTAAGCTCCCCTACCCTGAAAAACTAGATGCTCCCCCTTCAAAAGCTCCTCTTAGGCCTCGCACAGTGGCTTATGCCTATGATCCTAATACTCTGGGAGGCCAAGGTGGATGGAATTGAGCTTAAGAGCTGAGACCAGCTTAGGAAAGAGTGAGATCCTGCCCCTACTAAAAAAAGTAGAAAAACTAGCTGGGCATCATGGTGGACACCTCTAGTCCCAGCTACTCAGGAGGCTGAGGCAAAGAGTATTGCTTGAGTACAGGAGTTTTGAGGTGACTATGAGCTATGATGACACACCACAGCAGTCTACCCAAGGCAACAGAGTGAGACTCAGTTTAAAAACAAAAAAAAGCTCCTCTTGCCTACTTGTTCTCCTAAATGTGCTTGTTTTTTAGGTTGAATTGTCTGAGACTTTAAAATGACTTGAAAGGAAGAGGACACTTGCCTCCCAGTGTAACCTGCTGCCAGCTTGTGGCCTCCGAGTCTACCTGCCTCACTATGAAGCCTCTTTTACATTCTAAGCCCCTGCAGAAGAGTCCATCACTTCCCCAGAGCACATAGGCAGCAAGGGGCTAGGCAAATACATCAACCACTATTTCCATAATGGCAATGCTTTCATGAGAAAATTTCTAAATCTGTTGAGAAGGAAAACACTGATCCCTTCCATTTCTATAAAATCAGTCATCTGAAAAGGCAAATAAACCCAGGCCCCAAAAGCTTCAAAAAGAGCGAGTATAGACAAGCCAGAGAACCGAGAGGAAAGAATGTTTACGTAGATGGGGGAGCAGCGCCATCTCCAATCCCTTGGCGAAATGGGTGGTGGCATCGTAGAACTCCAGCAGCTTGGTAAGCTCCAGCTCAGGCCCTGCCCTCTCCACTCCAGAGCTGAGGCACATGGGGAGGGAGGGCACCAAGGCCCCCAGGGTCTGGATCAGCAGCACTGTCACCACCTCGTGGGGATTCTTAAAAACCTGCAGTGGGAGAAAGCACACAGAACCAAAGAGGAGCATACTTTTTAAAGAAGCCGTCTCAAAGGTGGTCTAGCTAAGAGCTCTAAGCCCAAAGTTTCCCTCATAACAAATTTGAACATGCTCAGAAAGTAAAGTCCACAACTTCTCTAGAACAAATGGCATCTTCGGGCGGCGCCTATGGCTCAGTGAGTAGGGCGCCGGCCCCATATTCCGAGGGTGGCGGGTTCAAACCCAGCCCCGGCCAAACTGCAACAAAAAATAAAATAGCCGGGCGTTGTGGCGGGCACCTGTAGTCCCAGCTGCTCTGGAGGCTGAAGCAAGAGTATCGCGTAAGCCCAAGAGCTAGAGGTTGCTGTGAGCTGTGTGACGTCATGGCACTCTACCAAGGGTGGTAAAGTGAAACTCTGTCTCTACAGAAAAAAAAAAAAAAACAAATGGCATCTTCATGTCTATCACTGTCCCCAAGGGCCTCGCTATTTTCAATTCTGTCAAATGCTTTCATATAATACATGGATAGTTGCCAAAAATTGGCTAAAAAGAAGACTATGAAGACGACAATGAGGAAGTTGCAGAGGATGGGATGGGAGGTGGAAACAAAACAGAATGAGAGAAGAGTAATTCATTGAATGGGTCTTTAAGCAGGGGAACCATCTGGCTGACAGCCACCTCTCACCTTTGACAGAGATCTCCAAACGAATTTCTCTTTCATTCTTACGGACCACCAGGAATAGTATATCTAGACCTGTTTAGACTATTAAGTCACATAATCACCAGTAGTCTTTTTTATCATTCTACATACGTGAAGATTTCTTGGGTAAAACTTGAATAATGTAGAGTCCATTTAGATGGGGGAGGGGAGGTTCTCACAAACCTCTAGTGCTGATTACATTTTTAATTATAATGTATCTTAAATATGTACATGCATGGCATGAGACATGAAATCTTCTCCTCGGCCAAAAAAGGCATAACATTTATTTTTTTTTTCCCAAAGTTTTATTTGTTCATTTCTTGCATTTGAAGTACTCTTTGATGACATCCTTGGCCTAAGATTCTTTGCCATAATCCTTGACTACTACACAACTACAGCCAACCACTTTACGGGGTTTCCCCTCTCTGCCAATTTTACAAAGGCCTACCCCATTCCCCTAGTTTCTTGTTGTCATCAACCTTAATTAGGTTGATTTGGTGTTCAGCACAAAGGGCCTCCACCAACTTGACATGCACAGGCTCATCACAGTTGGATGCAAGCACACAAAGATGGCCTTGGCGCTTGTCTAAGGCTTTGGCAGCTTCGCGGATTCCACGTGCAAGGCCATCGTGGATGAGGGCAGTCTTCAGCACCTCTTGTAAAGCGGTGTTAAATGTCCATTACACCTCCAGCAGCAATGCCTTCCTCGGCCATGGCGGTAGATTACGGGTGAAGTTGAATCTTGACCTCACCTAGGCCTCCGCCTCCGCACTATTTGGTGGCAGCAGGGAAAGAGGTCTATTTATTTATTTTTGAGACAGAGTCTCACTTTGTTGCCCTTGGTAGAGTGCTATGGTGTCATGGCTCACAGCAACCTCACACTCTTGGGGTCAAGCGATTCTCTTGCCTCAGCCTCCCAAGTAGCTGGGACTATAGGCGCCTGCCACTATGCCCAGCTTTTTTTTTTTTTAGAGATAGGGTCTCACTCTTGCTCAGGCTGGTCTTAAACTCCTGAGCTCAGGCAATCCACCCACCTCGGCCTCCCAGAGCACTGGGATTTCAAGCGTGCGCCACAACGCCCAGCAAAAGGCATAAAATTTAAAACTATAAAACCAATAAGCTGGGTGCAGTGGCTCATGCCTATAATCCCAGCACTTTGAGATACTGAAGGCACTCACTTGAGGCCAAGAGTTTGAGATCATCCTAGGCAATATAGCAAAATCTCATCTCTACCAAAAATTTAAAAAGCAGCCAGGTATGATGGCATGCATCAGTAGTCCCAGTTTCTCAGGAGGACTAGGGAGGAAGATCACTTGAGGCCAGGAGCTTGAGGTTACAGTGAGCTATGACCATCCTACTGTAATCTTGGCGAAAGTGAGATCTTGCCTCAAAAAGGAAAAAAAAAAAAACCTAGGAAACTGATACAGAACACTTTACCCTTTTAAACTCATTCTGTGAGGCCAGCATTACCCTGATATAAAACGCGGACAAAAACATTGCAAGAAGAGAACTATAAACCAACATCCCTTATGAATACACAAGCAAAAATCTTTAACAAAATAATAATAAACTGAATTCAGCGGTACATTAAAAAGATTATGTACTACAACCAAGGAGGATTTACCCAGGAATGCAAGGATGGCTCAACATACAAATATGAATCAACATAATATTTGAAAATAGCAGGATAGAAGGAAAAAAACCACATGATATCTCAATTAATGCACATGACAAAATGCACATGTCAAAATTAAATGCTCGTTCCTGATAAAAACACTTAACAACCTAGGAATGGAAGAAAACTTACTTCATATAATAAAAGGCATATTTAAAAATCAATAGCTAACATCACACTCAACGGTAAAAGAATAAATCCCTAGGCTTGGTGCCCATAGCACAGTGGTTACAGTGCCAGCCACATACAGCAAGGCTAGTGGGTTCAAACCCAGCCTGAGCCAGCTAAACAACAATGACAACTGCAACAAAAAATAGCTGGGCATTATGGCGGGTGCCTGTAGTCCCGGAGACTGAGACAAGAGAATCACTTAAGCCCAGGAGTTTGAGGTTGCTGGGAGCTGTGAAACCATGGCACTCTACGGAGGGCAACATAGTGAGACTCTGTCTCAAAAAAAAAACAAAAAAAAACAACCAGGATAAATCCCTAAAATCAGCAATAAGAAAGACAAAGATGACAGCTTTTTGCCACTCTATTCAACATAGTACTAGAAGTCCTAGCCAAAGCAATTGTAAAAAAAAAAGAAAAAAAAGTCCAAATTAAAAACAGAGTTCAGCTAAGTTGCAGAACATAAAATCAACAAAAATCATTTATAACCAGGTGTGGTTATAAATGTCTGTAATCCTAGCACTCTGGGAGGCTGAGGCAGGTGGATTGCTCCAGCTTGGGAGTTTAAGACCAGCCTGAGCAAAAATGAGACTCCATCTCTACTAAAAATAGAAAAATTAGCTGGGCATTGTAGCAGATGCCTTTAGTCCCAGCTACTCAGGAGACTAAGGCAAAAGGATGGCCTGTGCTCGAGATTTTGAGGCTGCTGTGAGCTATGATGCCCTAACACTCTATCCAGGGTGACTAAGATTATGTCTCTAAATAATTAGAATTATTAAAAAAAAATAAATTTCAGATGGACAAGATCTGAAAAACAAAAACAAAAATCATTTGTATTTCTTTGTTTGTTTGTTTGTTTTTAACACAGTCTTAAGACCAGACTTCAAGACCAGCCTGAAAAAGAGCAACATCCTGGCAGCCAGGCATTGTGGTAACTACCTGTAGTCCCAGCTATTCAAGAGGCTGTGGCAAGAGGAACACTTGAACCCAGGAGTTTGAGGTTACTGTGAGCTAGGCTGATGCCACAGCACTCTCACCTGGTCCAACAGAGTCTGTCTCACACAAAACAAAACAAAATAAAACAAAACTCTCAATAATGTCTTTTAGAGAAACAGAAAAGATCATCTAAAAATTCATATGGATTGTCTAGGGATCCCCCAAATAGTCAAAACAATCTTTAAAAAGAAGAACAAAGTTAAAGGATTCATACTGCTTGACTTCAAAACTTACTACAAAGCTATAGTTATCAAAACAGTATGGTACTGGCATAAGGATAGACATATAAAAAATGGAATAGCACGGAGAAATCAGAAGTAAACCTATACAGTTACGGCCAGTTGATTTTCAAAAAGATACTAAGTCCATTCAATGGGAAAAGGACAGTCTTTTCAACAAATGGTGCTCAGAAAACTGGATATATACACGCAAAAGAAAGAAGCTGGACCCTTATCTTATACCATATACAAAAATAGACTCAGGCTTGGAAGCTGGCGGGTTTGAACCCAGCCGGGTCTGCCAAACAACAATAACAACTACAACCGAAAAATAGCTGGGCGTTGTGGCAGGTACCTGTAGTCCCAGCTACTTGGGAGGCTGAGGCAAGAGAATCATTTAAGCCCAAGAGTTTGAGGTTGCTGTGAGCTGTAATGCCACAGCACTCTACCAAGGGCGATTTAGTGAGATTCTGTCTCAAAAAAAAAAAGACTCAAAATTGATCAAAGACCTAAATGTAAGAGGTAAAACTATAGAACTCTTAGAAAGAGAGGAAAATACGGGTGGCACCTGCGGCTCAGTGAGTAGGGCACCGGTCCCATATGCTGGAGGTGGCGGGTTCAAACCCAGCCTCGGCCAAAAACCACAAAAAAAAAAAAAAGAGAGGAAAATACTCATGATCTTGAATTTGGCAGTGATTTCTTGGATGTATCATCAACAGCATAGGCAACAAAAAATAGAGTAATTGGAATACGTCAAAATTAAAAACTTTTATGCATCAAAAGACACTATCTAAAGAATGTGGGCCAGGCATGGTGGCTCAAGCCTGTGATCCTAGCATTCTGAGAAGCCAAAGCAGAAAGAGTAATTGAGCTCAGAAGTCTGAGACCAGTCTAAGCAGGAGACACTGTCTCTACTAAAAATGGGGAAAATTAGCCAGGTGTTATAGTGGGTGCCTGTAGTCCCAGCTATTTGGGAGGCAGAGGCAGAAAGATTGCTTAAGCCCAGGAGTTTGACAGTGCTGCGAGCTAGGAGACTCGGTCTCAAAAAAATAAATAAATAAATAAATAAAATAACAATCCACAGAATGAGAGAAAATATTTGCAAAACATATATCCATGTTTTGTAGATATTTTCTTCTTGTCTGTGGCTTATGCAAAGGTTTTGATTTTAATGAACCCTAATTTATCCGTTTGCTTTTCTTTTACAGTTACTGCTTTGTGTGCCCTAAGAAATCATCATCAATCCCCAAATCTTGTTGTCTGTGAACTTTTGTTGTTCTTTGGCCAAAGGCCAAAAAAATCCCTTTTGTCCAGTCACTTTAAGGAAAGGGGAAACCTCTAAGTGTAAGGGAGTGGTCAGGTTTGGACGTTTGGCCCCTCTAAATCTCATGTTTAAATGTGATCCCCAGGCTAGGCTTGGTGGCTCATATCTCTTAATCCTAGCACTCTGGAAGGCCATGGAGAGAGGATCCCTTGAGCTTAGGAATTAAAGAATAGCCTGAATAAGACCCCAGCTCTACTAAAAGTAAAAAAAAAAAAAAATTAGCCTGGCATGGTGGTGACACTTGTAGTCCCAACTATTCTGTAGTCCCAGCTACTCAGGAGGCTGAGGCAGGAAGATTGCTTGAACCAAGAAGTTTAAGGTTGCTGTGAGCTAGGCTGACACCATGGCACTCTAGCCCGAGGCAACAAGATGAGACTCTGGCTCAAAAAAAAAGAGAGAAAAGAGATATATGATCCCCAGTGTTGACTGTAGAGCCTGGTGGGAGGCATCTGGGTCATGAAGATGGTTCCTTCATAAATGGCTTGATGCCCTCGCCTCTATAATGAATGAGTTTTCCCTATTAGTTCAGGAGAAAGCTGGTTGTTTAAAGGAGACTGGCACCACCTCCTCCTTTTCTTGCCATATGACACACTTTTTCCCCCTTTGCCTTCTGCTTTGATTGGAAGCTCCCTGAAGCCCTCACCACAAGCAGATGCTGATGTGGTGCTTCTAGTACAGCCCAAAGAACCATGAATAAAACAAATCTCTCTTCTTTATAAATTACCCAGCTTCAGGCTTTCCCTATAGCCGCACAAAATGAACTAATACTAGGATCCAGTGTGTTAATTGAAACATGCATTTTTAAAAAGCCACTGGAGATCTCGGATATGATTTTATGCACAGATCAACCAATTAGAAATCCACGAAATAGAGACATTTGGTCTAATTCCTTTCCCACCCTCAAGTTACTTAAGTAAGAAACATAAGCAAAATGGATATTGAAACTACATGACCAAACTTATTAACTTAGGGCTATATAGTTAACCTAAATACCCCACAAAAAAAGTCTGACTCTGCCTTACACTACGTACAAAAATAATTCAACGTGGACAATTCTTCAGTTGGAAGAATACCTTTGCAGGTATTGGAAGAATACCTTAGGGCACAAAAAGTAATTACCATAAAAGAATGAAACTAATAAATTAGGCTTCATCAAAATTAAAACCTCTGCTCCAGTCACAGACTGAAAGAAAATATCTACAAAATCTATCTGACAAAGGACTTACATCTGGAACACATACAAAGAACTCCTACAACTCAATAATAAAAAGGCAAATAACTCGGGTGGTGCCTGTGGCTCAGTGAGTAGGATGCTGGCCCCATATACTGAGGGTGGTGAGTTCAAACCCAACCCCAGCCAAACTGCAACAATAAAAAAAAAAAAAAACTTAAAAGAAAAGGCAAATAACTCATTTTTTCTAAAGAGGCAAAAGACGTGAATACATAACTTCATAAAGGAAGATGTACAAATGACCAATAAGCACATGAAAAGGTGTCCAACACCCTTAATCATCAGGGAAATGCAAATTAAAACCACAATGAGGTTCTATTGTACACCCACCAGAATGGCTAAAATTAAAAGAATGACAACACCCAGTTTAGGCAAGGATGCGGAGTCATCAGAACTCTCACATGTTGTGACTATGTGGGAGTGAAAAAAATACAAACACTATGGAAAAAGGTCTGGCAGTTTCTTATGAATCTAAACATACATCTAACTACTGGGACTTGATCAAACTAAAAAGCTTCTGCACAGCCAAGAACACAGTAAGTAAAGCAAACAAACAGCCCTCAGAATGGGAGAAGATATTTGCAGGTTATGTCTCTGACAAAGGTTTAATAACCAGAATCCACAGAGAACTCAAACGCATCAGCAAGAAAAAAACAAGGGATCCCATCGCAGGCTGGGCAAGGGATTTGAAGAGAAACTTCTCTGAAGAAGACAGGTGCGCGGCCTTCAGACATATGAAAAAATGCTCATCATCTTTAATCATCAGAGAAATGCAAATCAAAACTACTTTGAGAAGCGGAGCAAGATGGCAGCCGAGTAACAGCTTCCTTGCATCTGGGCACCGTGAGTCTGGGGAGATAGGACTCCAGGCATCTCTGGCTGGTGGGATCTGCCTATCATCACCCCTGAGAGGATACAGGGAGTCAGCGAGAGACTTCTGGACCCCAAGAGGAGGACTACAACAGTGGAAAACCGGCAAGTGGTCGTGTGTGTTCAATCCGTCTAAACCCGCCTGCAACTGTAAGTTCAGTAGCAGCGAGACTGCAAACCAGAAAGGCCTTACCTGTGAACTGTTTTGGTGTCTTTGGACTTGGCACTCAGCTGAACTGCCTTGGGGAGAGCCTGAGCGGGAGTGCGGAGAACTTTGACCTTTGTCTAGGGCCCCAGTCTGAGCCGCTGAGCCAGACGGAGCTAATAGTGTTTGGCTCTGGGTCACAGGCAGCCATTGTGAGCGATCTGCCACGGCAAGCTCTGCCCTCAGGGTCGCAGAGCTGGAATTGGGTGGGAGCTGGTAACCCAGCAACCAAGTAGCCTAAGGGTGGGGTCTGAGCCGCCTTGCAGCCCTAACCCTCGGGGGCAGAGGGAGACCAGTTTTGGCACACAGGGTAAGTGGATAGCCACTTCAGCAGTGATTCCAGCGACAAGCACTTCCCTGGGAAAGCTTCTGCTCAGCAAGTGAACAAGTTCAAAGTGCCTTTTAAGTGGGCTGAAGAGAGATTTAGGGTGTCTACCTGCTGGGGTTTGAGAAACTAGCAGCCTCCAGAACTGTGATCAACATCTCATACCCCAGAAGACCACGTGTTGGTCTGTTGGTATGTTAATATTCAATAACATATACATACTGCTTTGTTTTTGGTTGTGCTTTTTTTTGGTTTGGTTGTTTTTTTTGTTTATTTTGATGTTATTGATTGTTGTTTTGTTTTTTAAGTTCAACCTTTTCCATACAGATCCTTTTTCTTTCTCAATTTTTCTAGTTTAATTATAATTTCCCATTGCTGCCTATTTCAATAATTAGAACTTCATTTTTGTTAGTGTTTCTACCGCTACTATTTGGTTTTTCCAGCCAATTTTATCCCGTAAAGTTTTCTGTTTGCTTGTTTTGGTTTGATCTATAGCATTTTTGTCTTTCCTCTCTACTTGGTGGAGGTGGGGTACTGTGTCTGATCAGGTTAGCAAAGAGCTGCTGAACTCAAGGGAACCACCCAACTGGGCACCCCCAGAAGGTGGTTTTTCTTTAAAGGTTGTATCAAAGTACCCTACTGTACACCTATATTGCTCTGTCTCCCTCTTTCTGTGCCTCTCTTCTTTTTGTCAATATTCCTTTTACCCACCTCCTCTCCTTTCTCTAATTTTCCTTTTTTTTTCTTATCACTCGGTCCTCCTTTCTTTCATCCCTTTCTTGCTCTTCAACCTTCTCACCCTTCTGGTCCTGTAACCCTTAGTCCACAGGCACAAGAACTTAAAGAGCAAAAGGAAGTGAAAGGAAAATTAGGGCAAGGAATCAGATAAAAGAAATCACTCATGAGGAAGAATCAGAAGAAAACTCCAGGCAACATGAAGAACCAGTCCAGAACAACCCCGCCAAGGGACCATGAGGTACCTCCTGCAGAGGATTCCACCTATACAGAAATGTTAGGAATGACAGAAAGGGAATTTAGAATACACATGTTGAAAACAATGAAAAAAATGGTGGAAACAATGAAGGAAACTGCTAATAAAGTGGAAATTAACCAAAAGGAAATTCAAAAACAGAATCAAATAAGAGATGAACGATATGAAGAATATAAAAAGGATATAGCAGAGCTGAAGGAAATGAAACAGTCAATCAGGGAACTTAAAGATGCAATGGAAAGTATCAGCAACAGGTTAGACCATGCAGAAGAAAGAATTTCAGAGGCAGAAGACAAAGTTTTTGAGATAACTCAGATAGTAAAAGAGGCAGAAAAGAAGAGAGAGAAAGCAGAACGTTCACTGTCAGAATTATGGGACTTTATGAAGTGTTCCAACATACGAGTTATAGGAATTCCAGAAGGGGAAGAAGAATGCCCCAGAGGAATGGAAGCCATACTAGAGAATATTATAAAAGAAAATTTCCCAAATATCACCAAAGATTCTGACACACTGCTTTCAGAGGGCTATCGGACCCCAGGTCGCCTCAACTCTAACCGAGCTTTTCCAAGACACATTGTGATGAACCTGCCCAAAGTCAAGACAAAAGAAAAGATTCTGCAAGCTGCCAGGAGTAAGCGCCAGTTGACCTACAGGGGCAAATCCATCAGAGTGATCGCAGACTTCTCTGATGAAACTTTCCAAGCAAGAAGACAATGGTCATCTACCTTTAATCTACTTAAACAGAACAATTTCCAGCCCAGAATTCTGTACCCTACTAAGCTAAGCTTCAAAATTGACGGAGAAATCAAATCATTTACAGATATACAAACATTGAGGAAATTCGCCACAACAAGACCAGCTCTACAGGAAATACTTCAACCTGTTCTGCACACTGACCTCCACAATGGATCAGCAGCAAAGTAAGAACTCAGAAATTAAAGGACAGAACCTAACCTCCACACTGATGCAAAAGGTAAAACTAAGCAATGGACTCTCACAAAATAAGACGAATAGAATACTACCACACTTATCAATTATCTCAATAAATGTTAATGGCGTGAATTCCCCACTGAAGAGACATAGATTGGTTGACTGGATTAAAAAACACAAGCCATCCATTTGCTGTCTGCAAGAAACACACCTGGCTTCAAAAGACAAATTAAAGCTCCGAGTCAAGGGTTGGAAGACAATTTTTCAGGCAAATGGAATTCAGAAGAAAAGAGGAGTTGCAATCTTATTTTCAGATACATGTGGATTTAAAGCAACTAAAGTCAAAAAAGACAAAGATGGTCACTTTATATTGGTCAAGGGAAAAATACAACAAGAAGACATTTCAATTCTAAATATCTATGCACCCAATTTAAATGCTCCCAGATTCTTGAAGCAGACCTTACTCAGTCTGAGCAATATGATATCTGATAATACCATAATAACAGGGGACCTTAACACTCCTCTTACAGAGCTGGACAGATCCTCTAAACAGAAATTAAACAAGGATATAAGATATTTAAATGAGACCCTAGAACAACTGTGCTTGATAGACGCATATAGAACACTCCATCCCAAAGATAAAGAATATACATTCTTCTCATCACCCCATGGAACATTCTCCAAAATTGATCATATCCTGGGACACAAAACCGATATCAACAGAATCAAAAGAATTGAAATTTTACCTTGTATCTTCTCAGACCATAAGGCACTAAAGGTGGAACTCAACTCTAACAAAAATGCTCGACCCCACCCAAAGGCATGGAAATTAAACAATCTTCTGTTGAATAACAGATGGGTGTAGGAAAAAATAAAACAGGAAATCATTAACTTCCTTGAGCATAACAACAATGAAGACACAAGCTACCAAAACCTGTGGGATACTGCAAAAGCAGTTTTGAGAGGAAAATTCATCGCTTAAGATGCCTACATTCGAAAAACAGAAAGAGAGCACATCAACAATCTCACAAGAGATCTTATGGAATTGGAAAAAGAAGAACAATCTAAGCCTAAACTCAGTAGAAGAAAAGAAATATCCAAAATCAAATCAGAGATCAATGAAATTGAAAACAAAAGAATCATTCAGAAAATTAATGAAACAAGGAGTTGTTTTTTTGAAAAAATAAATAAAATAGATAAACCATTGGCCAGACTAACAAGGAATAGAAAAGTAAAATCTCTAGCAACCTCAATCAGAAATGATAAAGGGGAAATAACAACTGATCCCACAGAGATACAAGAGATCATCTCTGAATACTACCAGAAACTCTATGCCCAGAAATTTGACAATGTGAAGGAAATGGATCAATATTTGGAATCACACCCTCTCCCTAGACTCAGCCAGGAAGAAATAGAGCTTCTGAACAGACCAATTTCAAGCACTGAGATCAAAGATACAATAAAAAATCTTCCAACCAAAAAATGCCCTGGTCCAGATGGCTTCACTCCAGAATTCTATCAAACATTCAAGGAAGAGCTGATTCCTGTACTGCAGAAATTATTCCAAAAAATTGAGGAAGAAGGAATCTTCCCCAACACATTCTATGAAGCAAACATCACCCTGATACCAAAACCAGGAAAAGACCCAAACAAAAAGGAGAATTTCAGACCAATCTCACTCACGAATATAGACGCAAAAATTCTCAACAAAATCCTAGCCAACAGATTACAGCTTATCATCAAAAAAGTCATTCATCATGATCAAGTAGGCTTCATCCCAGGGATGCAAGGCTGGTTTAACATACGCAAGTCTATAAACGTTATCCACCATATTAACAGAGGCAAAAATAAAGATCACATGATCCTCTCAATAGATGCAGAAAAAGCATTTGATAAAATCCAGCATCCTTTTCTAATCAGAACACTGAAGAGTATAGGCATAGGTGGCACATTTCTAAAACTGATTGAAGCTATCTATGACAAACCCACAGCCAATATTTTACTGAATGGAGTAAAACTGAAAGCTTTTCCTCTTAGAACTGGAACCAGACAAGGTTGTCCTCTGTCACCTTTACTATTCAACGTAGTGCTGGAAGTTCTAGCCAATACAATTAGGCAAGACAAGGAAATCAAGGGAATCCAAATGGGAGCAGAGGAGGTCAAACTCTCCCTCTTTGCTGACGACATGATCTTATATTTAGAGAACCCCAAAGACTCAACCACAAGACTCCTAGAAGTCATCAAAAAATACAGTAATGTTTCAGGATATAAAATCAATGTCCACAAGTCAGTAGCCTTTGTGTACACCAATAACAGTCAAGATGAGAAGCTAATTAAGGACACAACTCCCTTCACCATAGTTTCAAAGAAAATGAAATACCTAAGAGTATACCTAACGAAGGAGGTGAAGGACCTCTATAAAGAAAACTATGAAATCCTCAGAAAGGAAATAGCAGAGGATATTAACAAATGGAAGAACATACCATGCTCATGGATGGGAAGAATCAACATTGTTAAAATATCTATACTTCCCAAAGCAATCTACCTATTCAATACCATTCCTATCAAAATACCAACATCGTACTTTCAAGATTTGGAAAAAATGATTCTGTGTTTTGTATGGAACCGGAAAAAACCCCGTATAGCTAAGGCAGTTCTCTGTAACAAAAATAAAGCTGGGGGCATCAGCATACCAGATTTTAGTCTGTACTACAAAGCCATAGTGCTCAAGACAGCATGGTACTGGCACAAAAACAGAGACATAGACACTTGGAATCGAATTGAAAACCAAGAAATGAAACTAGCATTTTACAACCACCTAATCTTTGATAAACCAAACAAGAACATACCTTGGGGGAAAGACTCCCTATTCAATAAATGGTGTTGGGAGAACTGGATGTCTACATGTAAAAGACTGAAACTGGACCCACACCTTTCCCCACTCACAAAAATTGATTCAAGATGGATAAAGGACTTAAATTTAAAGCATGAAACAATAAAAATCCTCCAAGAAAGCATAGGAAAAACACTGGAAGATATTGGCCTGGGGAAAGACTTCATGAAGAAGACTGCCATGACAATTGCAACAACAACAAAAATAAACAAATGGGACTTCATTAAACTGAAAAGCTTCTGTACAGCTAAGGAGACAATAACCAAAGCAAAGAGACAACCTACACAATGGGAAAGGATATTTGCATATTTTCAATCAGACAAAAGCTTGATAACTAGGATCTATAGAGAACTTAAATTAATCCACATGAAAAAAGCCAACAATCCCATATATCAATGGGCAAGAGACATGAATAGAACTTTCTCTAAAGACGACAGACGAATGGCTAACAAACACATGAAAAAATGTTCATCATCTCTATATATTAGAGAAATGCAAATCAAAACAACCCTGAGATATCATCTAACCCCAGTGAGAATGGCCCACATCACAAAATCTCAAAACTGCAGATGCTGGCGTGGATGTGGAGAGAAGGAAACACTTTTACACTGCTGGTGGGACTGCAAACTAGTACAACCTTTCTGGAAGGAAGTATGGAGAAACCTCAAAGCACTCAAGCTAGACCTCCCATTTGATCCTGCAATCCCATTACTGGGCATCTACCCAGAAGGAAAAAAATCCTTTTATCATAAGGACACTTGTACTAGACTGTTTATTACAGCTCAATTTACAATCGCCAAAATGTGGAAACAGCCTAAATGCCCACCAACCCAGGAATGGATTAACAAGCTGTGGTATATGTATACCATGGAATACTATTCAGCCATTAAAAAAAATGGAGCATTTACATCCTTCGTATTAACCTGGATGGAAGTGGAAGACATTATTCTTAGTAAAGCATCACAAGAATGGAGAAGCATGAATCCTATGTACTCAATTTTGATATGAGGACAATTAATGACAATTAAGGTTATGGGGGGGAGGAAAAGCAGAAAGAGGGACGGAGGGAGGGGGTAGGGCCTTGGTGTGTGTCACACTTTATGGGGGCAAGACATGATTGCAAGAGGGACTTTACCTAACAATTGCAATCAGTGTAACCTGGCTTATTGTACCCTCATGAATCCCCAACAATAAAAAAAGAAAAAAATACTTTGAGATATCATCTAACTCCAGTGAGACTAGCCTATATCACAAAATCTCAAGACCAGAGATGTTGGCGTGGATGTGGAGAAAAGGGAACACTTCTGCACTGCTGGTGGGAATTCAAATTAATACATTCCTTTTGGAAAGAGATACGGAGAACACTCAGAGATCTAAAAATAGATCTGCCATTCAATCCTGCAATTCCTCTGCTGGGCATATACCCAGAAGACCAAAAATCACAACATAACAAAGATATTTGTACCAGAATGTTTATTGCAGCCCTATTCATAATTGCTAAGTCATGGAAAAAGCCCAAGTGCCCATCGATCCACGAATGGATTAATAAATTGTGGTATATGTACACCCTGGAATATTATGCAGCCTTAAAGAAAGATGGAGACTTTACCTCTTTCATGTTTACGTGGATGGAGCTGGAACATATTCTTCTTAGTAAAGTATCTCAAGAATGGAAGAAAAAGTACCCAATGTACTCAGCCCTACTATGAAACTAATTTGGGGCTCTCACATGAAAGCTATAACCCAGTTACAACCTAACAATAGGAGGAAGTGGGAAAGGGAGGGGAGGGAGGGGGTGGTGGGTAGAGGGAGGGGGATCGGTGGGATCATACCTGTGGTGCATCTTACAGGGGTATTTGCGAAACTTGGTAAATGTAGAATGTAAATGTTTTGGCACAGTAACTGAGATAATGCCAGGAAGGCTATGCTAACCATTGTGATGAAAATGTGTCAAATGGTCTATGAAGCGAATGTATGATGCCCCATGATCATATCAATGTATACAGTTATGATTTAATAAAAAAAAATAATATAAAAAAATAAAATAAAATAAACATACATCTACCCTTTGATCTAGCAATTTCACTCCTAGGTATTTATCCAAGAGATATGAACATATGTGTCTACAAAAGAATTTACAGAACAATTTTCAAAGCAGTTTTACTCATCATAGCTCCAAACTGGAAACAGACCAAATGTCCAAGAGGAAGAGAAGTTATAAATGAAGTATAATTACACCAGATAACAGTATTCAGCAATAAAGCAACAAACTAGTACACATACGACAATCTGAGTGAATCTCGAGAACACGCTGAATAAAGAAGCCCGACCAAAAGACACCACAATAGGATCCCATCGAGAGGAAATTCTAGAACAGACCAAACTAATTTTGGTGAAAAAAAAATCATAGCAGCAGTTTCCTTCAGGGGTGTTGGTCCAAAGACTGAGAGAACTTTCTAGGATGGTGACAATGTTCTGGATCTTTAAAGGGGATTTAGGATACAGAGGTATTTGTATTTGTCAAAATAACCAAATAGCATATTCAGTATCATTGAATGTCACGATTTTACCTAAAAATAACCCTGTAAATAAATATTGAACTCTAGTTGATATCTGAAGTTAAATGGTGTTTGCAACTTACTTTGAAATAGAGCAAAAAGGGGCAATGAACAGATAGAGACGGGAATAGAGGCGCAGATTTGTGATGAAGCAAATATGGCAAAGTTTTCATTGCACAACCTAAAAAGTGGGTACATGGATATTCACTCTAGAATTACTTCAACATTTTTATATTAAAATACTGGGGGGAGGGGATTCTGAAGGAGACACATCCACCCTGGCATCTTTAACCTTCTTTTGCACCCTAGGAGACGACAGCCCAGCTATCATGCTTACATTCTGAAAAGAACATGAGCCATGGGCCAAAGGTGTAAATTAACATAAACTCATGCTTTGCAAACTTAGGATGAGGCCTAAATAGAAGTCTGTAAGTTCTTTTTCTTAGATGATGAGAGGCATTTATATATATAGACATGAGCTATTTTTATCTTCATGCTACAAAAAGTAGTATCTTCTACTACATAAATGATGACATAAGAATTGTGACACCTCTATAGGAGATTTTCTCCTTAAAAAAAAAAATAATAAATAAAAACTAAGTTTGAATTAGGTTAATTTAACGAAAAAGAAAAAAGATGAAAAAGGTGCTTTTATCAATTTGAATGACATGCTCTGTACAAGGACTTCTCTGCAACTACAGTCAAGTTCATTCTAGCAAATGACTGATGACCATCTGAAGAGTGACTCATGACTAATTATAAAAAATAATAAACCACACCAGAAACAGGCCCAGTAAGTCATTACTTCAAAGTAAGATAGGCTTTTCCCCTTCTAGAAGAGGATCTAATGTGCTCCTATCTCAAGACAGCAGAACAACAGCTCATCCCAGGCATGGCTGGAAAGCCTAGACACTTTGGGAAAGTAAGTGACAGAAAGTTTCCACCCAAAACAAAGTGCCTCTGTCTTACCTCACTCCTTGTCAGTAGTCTTTTAAAATTATCTCTTTCTCTAACTCTTGGTGTAATGTGAGAACAAGGGAAACTAACTTCAAGTCAGGTAAGTTTTCGCTGAAGTTAAGATAAAAACAATCTTGTTCACTCCAACAGCACCTGACCAGGGGCCTCCTGCTTTCAGATCAGAAGATAATGGCCTTCAGGAATTCCCCAGGCTCCCCTGGCTGAACAACAGGCAACACTGTCATATTAGATTCTATTTAAGATATAGATAAGAGTGATAAGAATAGTTTTAATGGAGACCTAAAGATTTCACTGACGTGGGTTTCTAACCTTAAACCATTTAAACTAGAATCTGGAGTTATCTTTTAACCCGTTGAGTGAGAGTAGCATATGGGGAGTGCACTGCAGTTGAGGCTCACCATTCCTGAGGCAGCCACCCATTCCCATGATACCACAGGCTTTGTTCTCCCTAGAATACAAAAGAGCTGTTACCTGTGTGGCCCACTGGATTTGCGTGTGCCAAGCACCAAGCAAGGCGTCGTAGAGTCCAGTGAGCTGCCGGTCCAGGGAGAGGTCACTCTGGCACAGCTCTTGCCAGGCTGCTAAAAGCTGCACCTGCAGTAACAGGACAAAGGGGGCCTTACTGGTAGTCAAGATATGCTACCTGCAAAAAGTGCACTGCCCTCCCAGCAAGACAGGTGATTTACTGCTGCCTGTTATCCTGAGCAACCCAGCAATGTCCATCCACTTCAAAAAAAGGCAGAGAAAAAAACATCTATAATCACCTGCCCTGATCCTCACCCAAAACTTGAATTTGTTGCCCTCCAAGTAATCCTTTCTCCTTTTATCCTGCTCCAAAAGCATGCCAATGTGTTTCCACTCAGCACCGTACCCCCTCCTGAACAAATCTCAAAGGTAGGCGTGAGTGTGAGTTTAAGCTTCATATCCTAACATCACTGCCTGGACCTAAAGGAATTAAAGTTAGCCCAGGTAGCTGAGGTTTTTGGTAATCTACCTTCTATAACCCTAGAAAACATAAAATTCTGAGTCAGGTATGATGGCACAAGCCTGTAGTTCCAGCTACTCAGGAGGCTGAGGCAGAGAATCACTTGAGCCCAGGAGTCTGAGGCTGCAGTACACAACAATCACACCCGTGAATAGCCACTGCACTTCCACCTGGGCAACACAGCAAGATTCATCTCTAAGAAGAAACAGTTCTTATGGCTTGCTGAGGGCATAATAAAGCTTAAGATAGGAAACTCCCTTAAAAGACAAAAACAGGAATAAATTAAAACAACTTTTCAAGTCTATAAATGAATTCAGCTATAAATACAAAAGAGGAAAAACTGATGACTCTTTCCAACTGGCAAGTAAATGAATCCATATGCTAGACCAAGAGCATCCCCTACTGGCTAACTAAAAAACAAAAAGGCCAGGGAGCAAAGAAGTATTTTCACCCTTTAAGTGTGAACCAAATTCTGCAGCCAAGTATCATGAGCATTCCACCATTACAATGGCTCACAGCCTCTTACCTTGTGACACTTATAGTAGTAGGCAAGGAGCTGGGGCATCCTGTCGACTTCAGTAAAAATCTTCACAAACGTTTTGGACTGATCTAAACAACATAAAAAGTATATATAATGTTACTGGCCTTTCTGCTGCAGCAAAGAGAAAGAATTCATCAGGATCAACAAGGATAAATGCATACACATACGCATATACATATACATGTAAGCTAGTATTCAGGAGTTCCTAGCTAGATAATGAATTGACTCACTCATGAGAATCATAAACATGAAAAATAAGTATAGTCAAGAGAAGATCATCAGGTGATTTGATAATCTAACACCATAAGCCCTGGCTTATTAAAATAATGCATCAGAAAGCATCATTAATTTAGCAAAGACTCTATATCAGCAAAATAACCCTTACTTATGAATAGTCAAATGAATTTGATTCAGGACTGGGACAAGGGAGAGGGAAGCCCGGGGTACAAATTAGAAGGAGGCTTTTACTCTTAGGGTTGTACAAAGGCATCTCCTTAAATGTGGTGTCTTTGGCCAGGAATGGTGGCTTGTGCTTATGATACTTTGCAACACTGAGGCAGGAAGATTGCTCGAAGCCAGGAGTTCAAGAGCTGCCTAAGAAAGAGCAAGACCCTGTCTCTATTACAAATAGAAAAATTAGCTGGGCTTCATGGCCCAAGCCTATAGTCCCAGCTATTCGGAGGGCTGAGGCAGGGGGATTGCATAAGCCCAGGAGTTGAGGCTGCAGTGAGCTATGATGATGCCATTGCACTCTCACAGAGTTAGACCCCGCCTTAAGAGTAATTGTAACAAGGTCAGGCATGGTGGCTCATGCCTATAATACCAAGGCGGTGGATTGCTTGAGCTCAGAAGTTCAAGACCAGCCTGAGCAAAAGCGAGACCCCATCTCTAAAAATAGCCAGACGTTATGGCAGGCACCTGTAGTCCCAGCTACTTGGGAGGCTAAGGCAAGAGAATCACCTGAACCCAAGAGTTTGAGATTTCTGTGAGCTGTAACGCCACAGCACTCTACTGAGGGTGACAAAATGAGACTCTCAAAAAATAATTATTATTATTATAACAATAATTTGGTACCTTAAGCTCCTTCCCTGCCACACCTAGTCCTGGCCTGATTAGAATCATAAATTGTCAGAGACAGGTATCTAAAATAACTCATCCTTGACCTCATCTTACAAGTAAGAAAACTGCAGCCCAGAGAGCTTCAGTTCTTTGCAGATCACTGGTAAGACTGCTAAACCATATAAAGTTTAAACTATAAGAAACAGCTGATAGTCAACCATTCTGACATAAAAACAATTTAACATGATTCAATCTAATATTTAGGCTCAGCACCCATAGCACAGTGGTTACGGCACCAGCCACATATACCAAGGTTGGCAGGTTGGAACCCAGCCCGGGCCAGCTAAAACAACAATGACAACCGTAACAAAACATAGCCAGGTGTTGTGGCAGGCACCTGTAGTCCCAGCTACTTCAGAGGCTCAGGCAAGAGAATCGCTTAAGCCCAAGAGTTTTGAGGTTGCTGTGAGCTGTGATGCCACAGCACTCTACCAAGGGCAACATAGTGAAACTCTGTCTCAAAAAAAAAAAAAAAAGAAAGAAAAGAAAAAGAAATCTAATATTTATTTATTTTTTTTTTTTTTTTTTTTTTTTTGTAGAGACAGAGTCTCACTGTGCCGCCCTCGGGTAGAGTGCCGTGGCATCACACGGCTCACAGCAACCTCTAACTCTTGGGCTTAAGCGATTCTCTTGCCTCAGCCTCCCAAGCAGCTGGGACTACAGGCACCCGCCACAACGCCCGGCTATTTTTTTGTTGCAGTTTGGCCGGGGCTGGGTTTGAACCCGCCACCCTCGGCATATGGGGCCGGTGCCCTACTCACTGAGCCACAGGCGCCGCCCAGAAATCTAATATTTATATGAACTGAGAAATACTGAGATACACAGGCCTCCAGTCAGGTGCCAAGAACAAAGCAAACTCTTTACTGCCCCAGGGTCTTTGTACATACGATGTCTGGGATGTTATTCTGGTTCCTAATCAGTCCACCTACATTAGTTTCTTTCTGCTAGTCCCTATCACATCCTCCCCTTCACAGAATTAATCACAGTCTGTATGTATTTTATTTAGTTACTTATATATTAGCTTTTTGTCTTTCTCATTCATGAAATTTTGTGCCTTAAACATAAGCTCCATGAGGGCCATGACTTGTTTCATTGCTCCTAAAAATTAGCACAACCCATAGTAGACACTCAAAAAATGTATTAAATTAGTAATTGTTTAAATAGCGTTGTTAGGCCAGGTGCAGTGGCTCACGCCTATAATCCTAGCACTGTGGGAGGCCAAGGCAGGTAGATCGCCTAAGCTCAGGAGTTCCAGAGCAGCCTGAGCAAAGCGAGACCCTGAGATCCCATCTGCACTAAAAATAGAAAAACTAGCCAGGCATTTTGGTGGATGGATGCCTGTAGTCCTAGCTGCTTAAGAGGCTGAGACAAGGGAATTTCTTGAGCCCAGGAGTTTGAGGTTCCTGTGAGCTTTGACGCCATGGCACTCTACTAAGAGTAGAGTGACACTCTATCTAAAAAAAAATTATACAATTAGGGGAGGCGCTTGCGCCTGAGGCAGCGGTCAGCAGCCTACTGTGAGCGAGGTCTTGGAGACATTCTGTGAGACAAGAAATATATGAAACTATGGATACTGCAAAAACTTCCCTTGACTTTAAAGAGTACCCTGATACTGAGGTACAAAAAAAAAAAACAAGCACTAACTCTGGAAGAATGGCAAGACAAGTGGGTGAACCGCAAAACTACATTTCATCAGGAACAAGGACATCAGTTATTAAAGAAGCATTTGGATACTTTTCTTGAAGGCGAGAGCGGACTGAGGGTGTTTTTCCTCTTTGTGGAAAAGCAGTTAAGATGAAATAGTTTGCAGACCTGGGACACAGTGTAGTTGGTGTGGAAATCAGTGAACTTGGGATATGAGAATTTTTTACAGAGTAGAATCTCTCTTACTCAGAAGAACAAATCACAGAAATTCCTGGAACCAAAATGTTTAAGAGTTCTTCAGGGAACATCTCATTGTTGCAGCATTTTTGATCTTCCCAGAACAAATATTGGCAAATGTGACAGGATTTGGGATACAGAAGCATTAGTGGCCACTAATCCAGGTGATCGTGAATGCTATGCAGACATAATGTTGTCCTTGCTGAGAAAAGGGTTTCAGTTCCTACTGGCTGTTCTTTATTACGATCCAACTAAACATGCAGGCCCACCATTTTATGTTCCAGAAGCTGAAATTAGAAGGTTGTTTGGTACAATTTGCAGTACCCATTGTCTTGAGACAGTTGATGTTTTTGAAGAACGACATATAAGTTGGGGAATTGACTGTATTTTTGAAGTTATATCTACTTACAGAAAAGTAGATGAAATGTAAATAAAATCAAGCAACATCAACGTGTTTTTTGAGCAATTAAAAATTAAGCTAAAGCCTAAAACTCTAATGGATGAATTTTTTTAAAAAATGATTCATAAATCATATAATATTTTAGCAGAATATAATACTAAAATGCCAGTGTAGCTCTCTCTGTTGGAGAGGAAATGATAATAAGATTAGACCTGTGTGTTTTACAGATTGCAAGAATTTTTTATAATTAGCATATATTACTTATATAATTAAAAATAAAAGGAAAACACAATGCATATAACTTAAGAGTAATAAACAGAGAAAAATAACAATGTTTATGCATTCAGAATAATTGAAGAAATACCATACTTTAGTAGTGTTTAAGGTAGTCCCCCAGAAATGGGACTACCTTAATCATGTAAAAAATTAACTTTCACTATAAACCTTTATCTATGGTTGTACTCAAATCCTGGCATCCATTTTCACATGTTTTTTTTCCATATGTAACTTTATATGTAACAGAATCAAAAAACAAGAACATTTTTTTGTTGTTGGTTTGCTTGTTTTTTTGAGACAGAGCCTCAAGCTGTCGCCCTGGGTAGAGTGCAGTGGCATCACAGCTCACAGCAACCTCCAACTCCTGGGCTCAAGAGAGTCTCCTGCCTCCGCTTCCCAAGTAGCTGGGACTACAGGTGCCCACCACAACATCCAACTATTTTTTGGTTGCAGCCATCATTGTTGTTTGGCAGGCACGGGCTGGATTCGAACCCGCCAGCTCAGGTTTATGTGGCTGACGCTTTAGCCCCTTGAGCCACAGGCACTGAGCCAAGAAACAAGAAATTTTAAGTAAACAAACTGACCTATATGGCACAACATATTATTCCTAACTATAAAAATAAATTGAGAATTAAAAGTTTCAAAAAAATTATACGACTAGAAAAGCCAAGACCATATATATCTTGGTCAGGTTCCTAAAGCATCGTCTAACTCCTATGACTTGTCCAGAATGACAAATGACAGGCACAGGATTTTAAATTTCAGATTTAGCAGAGAATCCCAGGAGCTCTGCAGGTTCAGGCTAGAGCAGAACAGAGGAAAGTCTCTGGGGAAAAGGGGAACTCAGAAGAGTATCATACTCCCATAGTACAGCATTTAGAAAAACCTGAGGAGTATAGATGATGGGAGGAATAAGGGGGAATGAAAGGCGATCAGAAACAGCAGGATAAACACAAAGCTTAATAGGAAAGGAATTAAAATCATAGCACACGCCCTAACTCTGCAAAAATAAATGTTTTGTTTTTTTTTTTCCTGGGGTCCTAGTGATATTTTATTTCCTGACCAGGATGTGGTATGAAGAGATGTACTCATTCCTAACTGGCACACTTTTCTCTGTGTAGGCTATACTTCAGTAAGTCTGTTTTGTAAATTCTAAATGACTCAATTAGAGAGAAAAGTCTAGATTAGGATTGCATGAATCATTCCAGTGAGCTGTTGAACTCACCATTGTATTATCTGCTGCTATATAACAATCACTCCAAAATTTAGCATCCTAAAATAACAAAAAAAAAAATTTTTTTTTGAGACACAATCTCACCTTGTCACCCTTGGCAGAATACCATCTCTCACAGCAACCTCAAACTCCTGGGCTCAAGCAATTCTCTTGCTTCAGCCTTCCAAGTAGCTAGGACTACAGGTGCCCACCAAAGTGCCCAGTTATTTTTTAGAGATGGAGTCTTGCTGTTGCTCAGGCTGGTATCGAACTCATGAGCTCAATCAATCCACCTGCCTTGGCCTCCCAAAGTGCTAGGATTACAGGCATGAGCCACTGCACCCGGCCCGACAAATAATTATTTAAAAATACAGTTTCTAAGGGTCAAGAATCCAGGGACAGATTAGCTGGGTAGTTCTGGCTGAGAGTGTCTCATGAGGTTGCAGTTAAACTGTTGAGTGGGGCTGCAGTCACCCAAAAGCTTGACGAGGGCTGATGGATCCAAGACCAAGCTCATTGCATTGCTGGCAGGCCTCAGTTCCTTGCCAGTTGTTGGTGGCTCTTCTGTTCTTCATTACAGGCTGCCACAGCATGGCAGCTAGCATCCCCCAGAGTGGGGGAGTCAAGAGGGAAAGAGAACTCAAGATGAAAGCCACAGTGTTTTTTAAAACCTAACTCCAGAAGCAACATACTGCAACTTCTGCTATATGCTATTGATCACAAAGATCAATCTTACTACAATGAAAGTGAGGACTACGCAGGGGTGTAAAGACCAGCTGGCAAGGATTATTGAGAGCCAAAAGGTAAACAGGTTTGATAATATAAGTGTTTATTTATTTATTGGCTCAATTAAAAATAATAATACAGGAGAAGAATGGGAAAGAAGGTCAAAGTGGTAATGAAAGTTAAAGCTTCAGCTAGAACAGAAAGTTAATAAAAACAAAAAGGTAATACTCAAAACTGACAAATGAAGAAATAAAATCATGAATTTGGTATGCAGAAATATAAAGTGAAATGCCAGAAAAAAAACAACAGCTCTAAGAATTAGATGTGCTACCCAGGGCAATAAAGTAAGACTTTGTCTCAAAAAAAAAAAAGAATTAGAAGTGGTGTCCTCAGGTCAGCGTCCATAGCTCAGTGAAAAGGGTGCTGGCCACATCCCCCAGACACATCATAATCATAATCAATTTCACTAAAGTTAATATGAAGGAGAAAATTCTGAAAGCTGCCAGACTAAAGAAAACCACTACCTACAAGGGGAAGAATATCAGAATAACTTCAGATCTCTTTGCTGAAACCTTTCAAGCTAGAAGACCTGTTTACCTTTTACCTGTTTACCTTTTATCGACTTTTAATCTCCTAAAACAAAGTAACTTTCAACCCAGGATCCTGTACCCAGCTAAATTGAGCTTCATTTATGACGGAGAAATTAAATACTTCAACGACATTCACATGTTGAAGAAACTTGCCACAACTAAACCAGCTCTCCAGGACATTCTTAGACCTATCCTCCATAAAGACCAGCGTAATTCTCCACCACAAAAGTAAACCCACCCCAAAATTTTTGATCAAATTCCAACTTCCACAGTCGCAAAAGGATTAAACATGTCCACTGGTCTCTCGAAAGGCTTATCAATACTCTCAATTAATGTGAATGGTTTAAATTGTCCTCTAAAGAGGCACAGGTTGGCGGACTGGATACAAAAACTCAGGCCAGATATCTGCTGCATCCAAGAATCGCATCTTACATTAAAAGACAGATATAGACTCAAGGTGAAGGGATGGTCATCTATATTCCAGGCAAATGGAAAGCAGAAAAAAGCAGGCATTGCAATCCTGTTTGCAGACGCAACAGGCTTTAAACCAACCAAAATAATTAAGGATAAGGATGGACACTTCATATTTGTTAAAGGTAATACTCAATATGATGAGATCTCAATTACTAATATTTATGCACCCAACCACAATGCACCTCAATTTATAGGAGAAACTCTAACAGACATGAGCAACTCGATTTCCTCCACTTCCATAGTAGTTGGAGATTTTAACACCCCTTTAGCAGTCCTGGATAGATCCTCCAAACAGAAGCTAAGCAAAGAAATTTTAGATTTAAACTCAACCATTCAACATCTGGACTTAACAGACATCTACAGAACATTTCATCCCCAAAAAACTGAATACACATTCTTCTCATCAGCCCACGGAACATACTCCAAAATCGACCACATCCTACGCCACAAATCTAACCTCAGCAAATTTAAAAAAATAGAAATTATTCCTTGCATCTTCTCAGACCATCATGGAATAAAAGTTCAACTAAATAATAACAGGAACCTGCATACACATACAAAAACATGGAAGCTAAACAACCTTATGCTGAAGAATAGATGGATTATAGATGAGATTAAGAAGGAAATCACCATATTTTTGGAACAAAACAACAATCAAGACACGAATTACCAGAACCTCTGGGATACTGCAAAGGCAGTCCTAAGAGGGAAATTTATAGCACTGCAAGCCTTCCTCAAGAAAACAGGAAAGAGAGGAAGTCAATAACTTAATGGAACATCTCAAGCAACTGGAGAAAGAAGAACACTTCAACCCCAAATGCAGCAAAAAAAAAGAAATAACCAAAATCAGAGCAGAACTAAATGAAATTGAAAACACAAGAATTATACAACAGATCAACAAATCCAAAAACTGGTTTTTTGAAAAGATCAATAAAATAGATAAACCTTTGGCCAACCTAACCAGGAAAAAAAGAGTAAAATCTCTAATTTCATCAATCAGAAATGGTAACGATGAAATAACAACAGACCCCTCAGAAATTCAAAAAATCCTTAACGAATACTACAAGAAACTCTACTCTCACAAATAAGAGAATCTGAAAGAAATCGACCAATACCTGGAAGCACGCCACCTACCAAGACTTAGCCAGAACAAAGTGGAAATGTTGAACAGGCCTATATCAAGTTCGGAAATAGCATCAACTATACAAAATCTCCCTAAAAAGAAAAGCCCAGGACCAGATGGCTTTACGTCAGAATTCTACCAAACATTTAAAGAAGAACTAGTACCTATAATACTAAACCTCATCCAAAATATAGAAAAAGAAGGAATATTACCAGCACATTCTACAAAGCAAACATCACCTTGATCCCCAAACCAGGGAAAGACCCAACAAGAAAAGAAAATTATAGACCAATATCACTAATGAATATAGATGCTAAAATACTCAATAAGATCCTAACAAACAGAATCCAACAACACATCAAAAAAATTATACACCATGACCAAGTCGGATTTATCCCAGGGTCTCAAGGCTGGTTCAATATACGTAAATCTATAAATGTAATTCAACACATAAACAAACTTAAAAATAAAGACCATATGATTCTTTCAATTAATGTAGAAAAAGCTTTTGATAATATCCAGCATCCCTTCATGATCAGAGCACTTAAGAAAATTGGTATAGAAGGGACATTTCTTAAACTAATAGAGGCCATCTACAGCAAACCCACAGCCAATATCGTATTGAATGGAGTTAAATTGAAATGATTTCCACTTAGATCAGGAATCAGGCAAGGTTGCCCATTGTCTCCATTGCTCTTTAACATTGTAATGGAAGTTTTAGCCATTGCAATTAGGGAAGAAAAGGCGATCAAGGGTATCCACATAGGGTCAGAAGAGATCAAACTTTCACTCTTCGCAGATGACATGATCGTATATCTGGAAAACACTAGGGATTCTACTACAAAACTTTTAGAAGTGATCAAGGAATATAGCAATGTCTCAGGCTACAAAATCAACACCCATAAATCTGTAGCCTTTATATATACCAACAATAACCAAGCTGAACAAACAGTCAAGGACTCTATTCCTTTCACAGTAGTGCCAAAGAAGATGAAATATTTGGGAGTATACCTAACAAATGATGTGAAAGATCTCTACAAAGAGAACTATGAAACTCTAAGAAAACAAATAGCCAAAGATGTTAACAGATGGAAAAACATACCATGCTCATGGCTGGGAAGAATCAACATTGTTAAAATGTCCATACTGCTCAAAGCAATATATAATTTTAATGCAATTCCTATTAAAGTTCCATTGTCATACTTTAAAGATCTTGAAAAAATAATACTTCGTTTTATATGGAATCAGAAAAAACCTCGAATAGCCAAAACATTACTCAGCAATAAAAACAAAGCAGGAGGAATCACTCTACCAGACCTGAGACTGTACTATAAATCCATAGTGATCAAAACAGCATGGTACTGGCACAAAAGCAGAGAAGTAGATATCTGGAACAGAATAGAGAACCAAGAGATGGATCCAGCTACTTACCATTATTTGATCTTTGACAAGCCAATTAAAAACATTCAGTGGGGGAAAAGATTCCCTATTTAACAAATGGTGCTGGGTAAAATGGCTGGCAACCTGTAGAAGATTGAAACTGGACCCACACCTTTCACCATTAACTAAGATAGACTCTCACTGGATGAAAGATTTAAACTTAAGACATGAAACTATAAAAATACTTGAAGAAAGTGCAGGGAAAACTCTAGAAGGAATCGGCCTGAGTGAATATTTTATGAGGAGGACTCCTCAGGCAATTGAAGCAGTATCAAAAATACACTACTGGGACCTGATCAAACTAAAAAGCTTCTGCACAGCCAAGAACATAGTGAGTAAAGCAAGCAGACAGCTCTCAGAATGGGAGAAAATATTTGCAGGTTATACCTCCGATAAAGGTCTAATAACCAGAATCCACAGAGAACTCAAACGTATTAACAAGAAAAGAACATGTGACCCCATCTCACGGTGGGCAAGGGACTTGAAGAGAAACTTCTCTAAAGAAGACCGACGCAAGATCTACAAACACATGCAAAAAAGCTCATCATCCTTAATCATCAGAGAAATGCAAATCAAAACTACTCTGAGATACCACCTAACCCCAGTAAGAGTAGACCACATAACAAAATCCCAAAACCAGAAATGTTGGCATGGATATGGAGGAAAGGGCACACTTCTACACTGCTGGTGGGAATGCCCACTAATATGTTCCTTCTGGAAGGATGTTTGGAGAACACTTAGAGACCTAAAAATAGACCTGCCATTCAATCCTATAATTCCTTTACTAGGTTTATACTCAGAAGACCAAAAGTCACAATATAACAAAGACATCTGTACCAGAATGTTTATTGCAGCCCAATTCATAATTGCTAAGTCATGGAAGAAGCCCAAGTGCCCACCAACCCACGAATGGACTAGAAAATTGTGGTACATGTATATCATGGAATACTATGCAGCCTTAAAGAAAGGTGGAGACTTTATCTCTTTCATGTTTACATGGATGGAGCTGGAACATATTCTTCTTAGCAAAGTATCTCAGGAATGGAAGAAAAAGTATCCAATGTACTCAGCCCTACTATGAAGCTAAATTATAGCTTTGACATGAAGACTATAACCCAACTATAGCACAAGACTATGGGGAAAGGGCCAAGGAAGGGGAAGGGATGGGGGGAGGTTTTGGTAGAGGGAGGGTAATGGGTGGGGCCACATCTATGGTGCATCTTAGAATGGGTACAGGCGATTGCACTAATGTACACAGCTATGATTTAACAATAAAAAAAAAAAAAGAAAAAGAAAAAAGAAACCATGTACAATGCCTCAGGCCTATAATCCCAGAACTTTGGGAAGTCAAAGTAGGAGGACTGCCTCGGGCCCGGAGTTTGAGACCAGTCTTCACCACAAAGCAAGACAAAATCTCTACAAAATATTTTTTTTAATTAAATCATAGCTGTGTACATTAATGCAATCATGGGGCACCATGCACTGGTTTTATATACAATGTGAAATATTTTCATCAAACTGGTTAACATAGCCTTCAAAATATTTTAAAAATTAGCCAGGCATGGTGTCATGAGCCTGTGATCCTATCTACTCAAGAGGCTGAGGCAAGAGGATCACTTATGCTCAGGAGTTCAAAATTACAGTGAGCTGTAATCACATCACTGTATTCCAGCCTGAGTAGATTGCAAGTTACTATATCCAAAATTAATTAATTAAAAAGAAAAAGTTAAGCATAAAATTACCATATAATGCAATAATTCCTCCTCTGGGTATATAATTAAAAGAATTGAAAGCTTGGACTCAAACAGACATTTTTACACCTATGATCACAGTAGTAGTATTCACAGTAGCTAAAAGATGGAAATAATCCAAATGTCCAGATAAAGGGATAAAGAAAATGTGGTATATACATAAAAATTATTCAGCCTTAGCAGGGAACGAAATTCTAACACACATTACAACATGGATGAACCCTGAAGATATCATGGAGTGAAATAAGGCAGTCAGGAAAAAACAAATACTCTATACCTAATTCTACTTATATGAGGTACCCAGAATAGTCAATTCATAGAGACAGAAAGTGGAATGATGGTTGCCATGGAGATTTACTGTTGAAAGGTACAGAGTTCCAGTTTAGGAAGATGAAAATGTCCTGGAAATGAATGGTGATGGTTGCACAGAATTGTGAATATACTTAATGCCACTGAAATGCACATGTAACCAGGCATGGTGGCTCATGCCTGTAATCCTAGCAATCTGGGAGGCCGAGGAAGGTGGATTGCTTGAGCTCACAAGGTTGGGACCAGCCTGAGCAAGAGTGAGACCCCATCTCTACTAAAAATAAAAAACTGAAGCAAGAGGATCTCTTCAGCCTAAGAGTTTGAGGTTGCTGTGAGCTATAAGGCCATGGCACTCTACCAAGGGCAATAGCTTGAGACTCTGTCTCAAAAAAAAAAAAAAGAAAAAATGAAACGCACATGTAAACACAGTTAAAATGGCAGATTTTGTTATGTGTATTTTACCATGATTTAAAAAAAAAAAAAAAAACTGAAGAGACTCACTTTGTAGCCCTCAGTAGAGTGCCGTGGCATCACAACTCACAGCTCATAGCAACCTCAAACTCTTAGGCTCAAGTGATCCCCTTGCCTCAGCCTCCTGAGTAGCTGGGACTACAGGCACCTGCCACAACACTGGTCTATTTTTAGAGATGGGTCTTGCTCTGGCTCAGGCTGGTCTCGAACCTGTGAGCTCAGGCAATCCCCTGACCTCGGCCTCCCAGAGTGCTAGGAGTACAGGCGTGAGCCACTGCACCCAGTCTCAATTTTTTCAAATTTTTTCAAAAAAGAAACAGCACTTTCAAAGATTAACTCTGAGAATCAGAATAAAATTTTAGACAATTGCTTCATCCTCTCAAGGAAATAAGACAACACAGATATAAAGGGAGGCTGGCAGAGTTAAGAAAAAAAATTAGGAAGTAAATAATGATACAATAAAAATTAAAAAGTAATTGCAACACAGAAGAACAGATACTTTAGAAAACCCTATCAGCCAAATGGAAGACAAACTTTCAAAAAATCACAGACTGGAGAGAAGGGGTTGGGGAGTAGGAGGAAATAGGCAAAGACAACACAGAAAATAAGACAGACGTGCAGAGAGAAAAAAGGAAAGCTAATGAACAGCCGATGCTCTCAAAGATAGAAAAAAGAACAAATAGAAGAGGAAAAAAAATTAAGGAAGGCAATTTTCTATAAATGAAGAAAGATCTGCATCAATAGATACAAGGGACTCACACTATATACCAGGAAAGTTTTCAAAATTTCAAAATAACCTAGAGAAGTTACTAAACTTCAAGGTAAAAGAATCTTATAAGCCAGAATTGAGCAAACTACGAGCTAGCAGGCCAAACTGCCATCTATTTTTGTATATAAAGTTTTACTGGCACACAGCAAAGCCCATTCATTTACACCTGGGCTTTTGTGTCACAGCACAAAAGAGTTAAGTGTTTGCTGTAGAGACCATATGGCCTACAAACCCTAAAATATTTATAGTCTGGCACTTTACAGAAAACGTTTGCCAATCACTGTTAGAACTATTAGAGAAAAGAAACAAGCTATGTACAAAGGAAAAAATAAACAGGCCAATCTCACACTTTTCAGCAGAATACACATGGCCCTGGATTCACATGAGAAGAAGAGAGAATTCACAGAACTACCATTATTTTACCTTCTGTATCTACAGGGGTATATTGGCTGTTCTGTGAGATATTCTGAGGAAAAAGAATAAAAAGAATATAGGTGGCAGAATACAATGAAGCAATGTTTATAGAATTGTGAAGGGAAAAGAGTGTGACTACGAATTCCAGGAGCAGTTACTGTTTTCTACATGGAAAAACAACAGAAAGACATTCTTTACTATATGAATACCAAAGATATATATATATATAATACCCCAGCCCTTCTTGAAGAAAAATAAATCTGCTTGAAAACAGAATCCCACGCTCACTAAAAGAAGGCTCAAAATAAAGAATTCACAACTAGGAAAAATGTGGGATGAAAAGTCTGGAAAAAAGTACTAGACTGAATCTATTTAACCATGACATTAAACATAAGTAACCATGACAATTATTGCTTAGAAAACAGAATATAATGCACAGGCTGGGCACAGTAACTCATGCTTATAATCCCAGGACTTTGGAAGGCCATGGCAGGAGTATCACTTGAGGTCTCAAATTCAAGACCAGGCCTGAGCAATATAGGGAGACCCCATCTCTACAAAAAAATAAAAAATTAACTGAGCTTGATGTCCCATGCCTGTATTCCCAGCCACTTAGGAGACTGAAGCAGGAGGATTATTTGAGCCCAGGAGTTTGAGAATGTAGTGAGCTCTGATGACACCACCATACTCTAGCCAGGGAGAAAGAGCAAGACTCTGTCTCACAAAAAAAAGAAAGGATTAGGTCAAAAACCAAAATTCAATTAACTATATATACCAATTGCAATAGGAAAAGCTAAAATAGAAAGTCTCAGAAAAGTTTGAAGGTTAAAAAGGAAAAAAAAAACAAAGATACACTAAAACAAATACAAACAAAAAAAGAAAGCAGAGATTATAGTATTAATACTTAAGTTGAATGGAAACATAAATTGTTAGATGAAGTCATGGCAATATTTAATTTAAAATGCTACCTAAATCCTAGTACAGCACTAAGAAAAAAATGAAAGCTTATCAATTATTTTTAGAAGATAACACAATTATGATATCAAAATCTAAAAAAGATATTCATTTATGAGATCTCAATGAAAAATTCTAATAAGATGTTAGCAAATACTCTGTAGTACATTAATATATACATGCACACCGTGAACAAGGGACCCTGTTCTTGAATTGTAAGGATAGTGCAATATTAGGAATACTATTCATATAATTTGCCATATTAGTACATTGGAGGAAATAATAACACATTCGATCTTTTTTTATTTTTTGAGCCTACAATGGCATAATCATAGCTCACTGCAGGCTCAAACTCCTAGGCTCAAGTCCACCTTAGCCGTCACAGTACCTATGGCTACAGGCACACACCACCATGCCCAGTCAATTTTTCTATTTTTTGTAGAGATGGGGTCTCATTGCCCAGGCTGATCTCATACTCCTGGCCCCAAACAATCCTCCTGCCTTGGCCTCCACAATGCTGGGATTACAGGCATAAGCCACAGTGCCTAGTTCATTCAATCTCAATAGATGCTGAAAAGGCATTTAATAAAATTTAACAATAATATATTATTTACATATTAGGTATCAAGTGCTGACTATGAAGGTTCTGCCTCTGGAATTACTGAATGGCACGGGGATTACAGTTGAGATGATTCTCTGTTGGGAACAGAGTTGTGTAACTTTACAGTGCTAAGCTGAGAAGGACCCAATTTTGGTGTAGCTTAGAACAAGGTGGCTAAACTTTTGTAGGACTTGAATAGAGAGAGAACTGGAATGGGGAGAATCTTCTTCTGAGAAAGAACAGTGTGACTCACATAAGGAGGTTAAGCTGTTTATACCCACACTGAAAACTCAACTATCCAGAGGATCATTCTCCAATGGTTCTCTCCATCTGGGGTGACCACATACCCTGGTTAGTCCATGACAGTCCTGGTTTTTATCTGTTGCCCCTGCCTAATTATTAAAAGCACTCCCAGCCACTTGTGACAACACAGATGAACCCAGAGGGCATCCTGCTAAGTGAAATAAGCCAGAGAGAGAAAGATAAACACTGTATGACCGCATTTATATGTGGATTCAAAAAGAGTCAAACTTAAAGAAACAAGAGACACAGGGCACAGCGGCTCACTTAAAGAAACAAGAGACACAGGGCACAGCGGCTCACAGCCTGCAATCTCAGGAAGATGATGGTGGGAGACTCTGGAAGATGATGGTGGGAGAATGGTTTGAGGCCAGGAATTTGAAACCAGCCTGGGCAACATAGTGAGACTATGACTTATGACTCCACAAAAAATTTAAAAAGCAGCTGGGTATAGTGGTGGTCCCAGCTACTTGGGAAAATGAGATACAAACATCCCCTGAGTCCAGGAGTTCAAGGCTGCAGTAAGCTTTGATCATGCTGCCACACTCCAACCTGAGTGGTAGAGCAAGACTGTCTCTTAAAAAAAGTAAAAGAAACAGAAAACCGGAGAATAGAATGGTTATTAACCAGGCTAGGGCTAGGGGATGGTGGCAATGGGGAGAATTGGAAGATGTTGGTTAAAGGGTACAAACTTTCAGTTACCATTTGTAAGATAAGTAAGTTCTGGGGATCTACTGTAAAGCATGGTGACTAAAGCTAATAAAACAATGTTATATATTTGAAATTTACTAAGAGAGTAGATCTTATGAGTTCTTACCACAAAAAAGAAAAAATGGTAAGTATGTTAGATGATAGGTATGTTTAACTTTACTGAGGTGATCAATTCATAATGTATATACCTATATTGTCATTATTTTGCACACCTTCAATACATACAGGTTTTTCAATCACATCTCAATGAAGCTGAGGGGAAAAAAACACTCCCTTTTCCTTTAGAAAGTATCCTAGTATCCTATTTTAATAATAAATTATATGGTCAAACTTGATATACTGAAATTTTATAATATTTGTATGTATAATAAGAGCTTATATGTTCACATGCTTGCATATTCATAAATGTGTAGCTAGCTATAGTTTTCAAAAAAATAATTAAAGGCTAGTATTACCACACCCACCTATCTTAAACTGAATTATAAAATCAGAACTCTTAAGATATCAGACTTTTTTAAGATTTAATTTCACATTAGAAATGTGCCATCATAAAAACAAAACTGATCGTATGCCTCAAGAGCTATTTTTGACAATGAGAAATAGAAAAATATAAATGATATCAATGACCTTCAAAGACACAGACTATATTCTGTCCAATATAAATGGCTATAAAGGTAAGAAAACCTTACAGCTGCTTCTTCCTATTTAACAAATAGTTTTGTGGATGAAAGGGAAGAGAAAGAGTTAAATAAAATTACTTGTTGAAAAATAATACACCATGATATTGTTTTGTTTTTTTTGTTTTTTTGAGACAGAGTCTCACTCTGTTGTCCCAAAATAGAGTGCATGGAATCATACCTCAAAACAACCTCAAACTCCTGGGCTCAAGTGATCCTCTTGCCTTAGCCTCTCAACAAGCTGGGGCTACAGGTGCCCACAATGCCCGGCTAGGTTTTCTATTAGTAGAGATGGGATCTTGCTCTTGCTCAGGCTGGTCTCAAACTCTTGAGGTCAAGTAATCCACCAACATGGGCCTCCCAGAGCGCTAGGATTACAGGCATGAGCCACTGTGCCCAGGCCCATCATATTGTTGTTGATAGGAGTTGAAACTCATCAAACTTAAGGTTAACATTTCTCTAAATACAAATTTCACCTAAAAAGAAAATCATTAGGCCAGGTACAATACCTCACACCTATAATCCCAGTACTTTGGGAGTCCAAGCTGGGAGGATAGCCTAAGGCCAGGGATTCAAGACCAGCCTGGGCAATAGCAAGACCCTATTTCTACAAAAAAAAAAATTGTTTTAAACTTAGCTGGGCATGATGCCTGGAGCCCCACCTAATTAGGAGTCAGAGACAGAAAAATCACTTAAACCCCTGGGCAGTGCCTGTGGCTCAGTGGGTAGGGTGCTGGCCCCATGTATCAAGGGTGGCGGGTTCAAACCCAGCCTCAGCAAAACTGCAATAAAAAAATAGCTGGGCAATGTGGCAGGCGCCTGTAGTCCCAGTTACTTGGGAAGTTGAGGCAAGAGAATCGCCTAAGCCCAGGAGTTGGAGGTTGCTGTGAGCTGTGTGACACCATAGCACTCTACAAAGGGCAATAAAGTGAAACTCTGTCTCTACAAAAAAAAAAAAAAAGAAAGAAAGAAAGATCACTTAAACCCACGAGTTTGAGGTTGCAGTGAGCTATGATCATAGCACTGCACTCTAGCCCAATTAACACAGCAAGACCCCTATCTCAAAAAATAAAAGTCATTACTGAACTCTAGTGAATGCTAAGAATCCCAAAGTGTTTAGGAGTGAAGTATACTAACATACCTGTGACTTACTTTGAAATGTGTCAGAAAAAAATAAGAGGGAGCGATGGATAGACAGAGGAAAGGACATGTGATAAAGTAAATATGACAAAACACAAATGCCAGAATCTAGATGGCAGGTTTACTATACTCGCTTCAATTTTTCTGTATGATTGAAAATGTCATATAAAATGTTGAAAACATGTAAGCATCATAAAGTTACAGGTTTACTTCTAATCTATATAATTTAACCACCATCAAGACATCCTAAATACTGAAAACTTAGGAGGCCTTACCTTTATGGAGAGGTACACACGCAGAGATGAGAAACAGCCAGCACTCACCTATATCCTGAGAGGTGAATGCTGTTATAATCTGGGGACTGGCCAGCGCCTCCAGCCTGTTTTTTAATGCTTCCAAATGCACACATTTTTCTGAGTAGTCTGGTGTATCAACAAGCATCATTAAGCTGTTCTGCATACCTGTTAGCTTGGCAGAAATCACAGCTATGTCCTAGAAAAGATCAGAATACAGGATATTTGTTTTAAAAGACCCCTGCTATCTCAATTAGAATTGGATAAAATAGAGCGGCGCCTGTGGCTCAGTCGGTAAGGCGCCGGCCCCATATACCGAGGGTGGCGGGTTCAAACCCGGCCCCAGCTGAACTGCAACCAAAAAATAGCCGGGCATTGTGGCGGGCGCCTGTAGTCCCAGCTACTCGGGAGGCTGAGGCAAGAGAATCACTTAAGCCCAGGAGTTGGAGGTTGCTGTGAGCTGTATGATGCCATGGCACTCTACCGAGGGCCATAAAGTGAAACTCTGTCTCTACAAAAAAAAAAAAAAAGAATTGGATAAAATATGTGAGAAAGCAATTCATAAAATAAGAAAATGGCTCATAAACATATTATGTTCAACATTAATAGTACTGTACTCAAATAAATGCAAATTAAAATAAGAAAGTACCATTTTCCGGGGCGGCACCTGTGGCTCAGTGGGTGGGGCGCCGGCCCCATGTACCGAGGGTGGTGGGTTCAGGCCCGGCCCCGGCCAAACTGCAACCAAAAAAATGGCTGGGTGTTTTGGCGGGCGCCGGTGGTCCCAGGTACTCGGGAGGCTGAGGTAAGAGAATCGCTTGGGCCCAGGAGTCGGAGGTTGCTGTGAGCCGTGTGAGGCCACGGCACTCTGCCGAGGGCCATAAAGTGAGACTCTGTCTCTACAAAAAAAAAAGAAAGTACCATTTTCCGGCAGTGCCTGTAGCTCTGTGGGTAAGGCACCAGCCACATACACCAAAGGTGCGGGTTCAAACCCGGTCTGGGCCAGCTAAACAAAATGACAACTGCAACAAAAAAATAGCCAGGCATTGTGGCCACCATCTGTAGTCCCAGCTACTTGGGAGGCTGAGGCAAGAGAATCACTTAAGCCCAAGAGTTGGAGGTTGCTGTGAGTTGTAAGGCCATGGCACTCTACCCAGGGCAACAGCTCGAGACTCTGTCTCAAAAAGAAAAAAAAAAAGTTTGTTGGGAAAATTAAAAAGAAAGAAAGAAAATACCATTTTCCTTCTAACAAAGTGGAAAATTTTTAAAAATTATATAGCAATTATTGGTGAGAACGCAAAGAAAAAGGACAATCCATCTGGTTATCACAAATTTATACTGTCAACGGCCAGGTGCACTGGCTCATGCCTGTAATACTAGCACTCTGGAGGTCCCAGATAGGTGGATCGCTTGAGCTCAGGAGTTTGAGACCAGCCTGAGCAAGAGACCCTGTCTACCGAAAATAGAAAAACTAGCCTGGTATTATAGTGGGTGCCTATTATGTCAGCTACTTAGAAGGCTGAGGCAAGAAGATCGTTTAAGCCCAAGAGTTTGAAGTTACTGTGAGCAATGATGATGCCATGACACTCTACCAAGTGTGACAACATGAGACTCTGTGTCAAAAATAGTAACAATAATAATAATAAATAATGTATACAGTCTTTCTTTTTTTTTGAGACAGAGCCTTAAGCTGTCACCCTGGGTAGAGTGCCGTGGCATCACAGCTCACAGCAACCTCCAACTCCTGGGCTCGAGTGATTCTCCTGCCTCTGCCTCCCAACTAGCTGGGCTTACAGGCGCCTGCCACAACGCCTGGCTATTTTTTGGTTGCAGCCATCATTGTTGTTTGGCCAGCCCAGGCTGGATTCGAACCCACCAGCTCAGGTGTATGTGGCTGGTGCCTTAGCTGCTTGAGCCACAGGCACCAAGCCTATACTGTCTTTCTGGAAGGCAATTTAGCAATATGCTCCAAGAATCTTAAAAAATATTCACGTCTTTGGGGTGGCGCCTGTGGCTCAAAGGAGTAGGGCGCCAGCCCCAAATACCAGAGGCAGCGGGTTCAAACCCAGCCCCAGCCAAAAACTGCAAAAAATAAATAAATAAATAAATAATTCACATCTTTTAATGGATTATTGTCTCCTTTAGAATTTTTTCCTAAAGAAATAATCAGAGGGACCCAGAGATATTAATATATTATAGTTAATTGTGATTTTAGTGTTATAATAACAGAAACTTATTAAATCTTCCATAATAACAAAATAAAATATAAATTATAGGTCACTCATAATAGTATGTAGAATATTGTAAAGCTACTAAAAGTTATGTTTTGGGCCTGTAATCCTAGCAGTCTGGGAGGCCAAGGTGGGTAGATTGCTTGAGCTCCCAAGTTTGAGACCAGCCTGAGAAAAAACGAGACCCATCTCTACTAAAAATAGAAAAATTGAGGCAAGAGGATTGCTTGAGCCCAAGAGTTGGAGGTTGCTATGAGATATGATGCCACGGCGCTCTACCCAGGGTGACAGCTTGAGACTCTGTGTCAAAAAAAATAAATAAGGCTTGGCACCTGTAGCTCAGTAATTAGGGTGCCAGCCACCTACACCGGGGTTGGTGGGTTTGAACCTGGGCCAGGCCTGCTAAACAATGACAACTACAACAAAAAAATAGCCGGGCACTGTGACAGGCACCTGTAGACCCAGCTACTTGGGAGGCTGAGGCAAGAGAATCACTTAAGCCCAAGGTTGCTGTGAGCTCTCTCTCAAAAAATAAATAAATAAATAAATAAAATAAAATAAATAAATAAAATAAAATAAAATTTATGTTTTTGGGGCGGTGCCTGTGGTTCAGTGGGTAGGGCGCCGGCCCCATATACTGAGGTTCAAACCCAGCTCTGGCCAAACTACAACAACAAAATTATGTTTTTCAACAGTATTAATAACAAAATATTTATAACTTACTATTAAATGAAATAAAAGTATATAGGCACTAGATTCTCAATTTTATTTTGTATATATCAACATTAACATACTTACAACATATGCATACACACAAAATATACTTGTAAGTACAAATATATACAAACACATAAAACATCTAATACATATATAAAGTATATTAGGATGTAAAAATATGGCTCACTTTGTTTTCTTCGTTGTATTTTTTCTAAATCTTCTAAGACACACATAAATAAATTATGCTTATAATCAAAAAAAAAAATGTTTTTTTTTTGAGACACAGTCTCATTTTGTTGCCCTTAGTAGAGTGCTATGGCATCATAGCTCAAAGCAATCTCAAACTCTTGGGTACAAATGATTCTCTTGCCTCAGCCTTCTGAGAAGCTGGGACTATCGGTGCCCACTACAATGCCTGGCTAGTTTTAGAGATGGGTTCTCACTCTTGCTTAGGCCGGTCTCAAACTCCTGAGCTCAAGCAATCCACCAGCCTCGGCCTCCCAGAATGCTCACAGGTGTGAGCCACCGTGCTCAACAATATTTTAAAAAAGAATTAAGAGAGTAATAACTGATAATATTTCATTTCAGCATTCAATGTATATTCATGATGTACCAGACAGACACCATATTAAATATGTGAGACCCATGCCTGGCACCACAGTTCAAGCCTGTAATCCTAGCACTTTGGGAGGCTAAGATGGGAGGATCACTTGCAGCCAGGAGTTCATACCGAGACTACACCTCTATAAAAAATAGAAAAATTGGCCAGGCATGGTGGCTCACGCCTGTAATCCTAACACTCTGGGAGGCTGAGCCAAGTGAATTGCTTGAGCTCATGAGTTTGAGACCAGCCCAAGTAAAAGTGAGACCCTGTGTCTACTAAAAATAGAAAAATTGGCTCAGCGCCTGTGGTTCAAGCAGCTAAGGCGCCAGCCACATACACCTGAGCTGGTGGGTTTGAATCCAGCCCGGGCCCACCAAACAACAATGATGGCTGCAACCAAAAAAATAGCTGGGCGTTGTGGTGGGCAACTGTAGTCCCAGCTACTTGGGAGGCAGAGGCAAGAGAATCTCTTGAACCCAGGAGTTGCAGGTTGCTGTGAGCTGTGATACCACTGCACTCTACCCAGGGTGACAGCTTGAGGCTCTGTCTCAAAAAACTAAATAAAATAAAAAATAAAAATAAAAATAGAAAAACTGAGGCAAGAGGATCTCTTGAGCCCAAGAGTTGGAGGTTGCTGTGAGTTGTGACGCCACAGCACTCTACCCAGGGCGACAGCTTGAGACTCTCTCAAAAAAAATAAATAAATAAATAAAAATTAGAAAAAAAATAAAAATACAAAAATTATCCAGGCATGGTGGTACATGCCTGCAGTCCCAGCTATTCAGGAGCCTGAGGCACAAGGATTGCTTGAGCCTAGGGGTTTGAGGTTGTAGTGAATTATGATGATGCTCAGGTGACAATGCAAGACCTTGTGTAAAACAAAAAACAACAACAACAAAAAAAAAAAAAAACAAAGACCAAACCCATTCTCTTCCATACACATGTGCCAAGAATGTAATGAGATGTATAAGTATTAATAATATCTACGAAGCCCAATCAAGTCAATTTGTCAAGCACCCCGAGTGACTCTGAAATGGAATAAGAAGAAGTATGGCTCTATTGTACTTAAAAGGTAATGATAACTGATACACAATAGTAGAAACATTACTGAATGAAAAAACAGAGTGCAAAGCAGTGTTCACAATGTGCTACCATTTGTGACAGGGAAAGGACCGGGAAAATATATATGCGTGTGTCTCTACATGGAAGGATAGGCATAAAGCTAATAATAGGGCTTATCTGTAGAAGAAAAATTAGAGGACTAGGGTAGAAGTTGGGGTTAGAAAAAAACTTATTTTTCATAGTTTATTCCTATTTACTAAATTTTTCTCATGTGCACTTAAAACTCTTTACAAAACTTAAACAAGTTTTTTTTTGTCTGTTTGGTTTGTTTTTAAGCAAAAGAAGTGATAAATAATTCAGTTTAGGGTGGTGCGTGTGGCTCAACAGAGTAGGGCGCCGGCCCCATATGCCAGAGGTGGTGGGTTCAAACCCAGCCCTGGACAAAAACTGAAAAAAAAAAATAATTCAGTTTACTTTAAAACTGAAAAAGAGTTTTTTTTTTTTCAGGCCAGACACACTGGCTCACACCTGTAATCCCACCATTTTGGGAAGCCAAAGTAGGAGGATCACTTCAGTCCAAGAATTCAAGACCAGGCTGGGCAACACAGTGAGATTCCATCTCTACAAAAAAATAATAAATACATTTAAAAACTAGCCGGGCATGGAGACACACACCTGTAGCCCTAGCTACTTGGGAAGCTGAAATGGATGGTGGCTTGAACTCAGAAGATGGAAGACAGAGTGAGCTATGGTCACACCACCACACTTCAGACTGAGTGACAGTGATATCCTGTCTCTAAAAAAAATGTTTTTAAATAAAAAGAAAGAGATAAGAGTTTTATAAGATATAATCTTACTTCATCCTTATAACCAGGTATCAAAAGTATTATTATTTCCCACACTTTGCAGCACAGAGAGGTTAAATAAAATGTCAACATTCCACAATCTATAACCTGTCCTTCTACCTATGTTCAGTGCTCATTATGTGCCACCTGTTCTGTGCGTCTTTATTGAGGCTTCTCCTGAACTCACTCTCTGAAACTAAGAAGCTTCAGTCAAGCAGAGGGTGTAAACTAAAGAGAGCGGAAGTACTCGGACCAGTTTCAAATCTTTCCCACTCTAAGTGTGAATGTTTCTATATGCCACCATTGACCATCCCTTTTTGTTTCGATTAATGGCTATCTCATGTGCTTTCTCCAAACCTTAAGCTCCTGCCTAAATACATTCCACAACATCCTCTAAATAGGAAACCTACTTGAGTCTTAAATGTCTCCTCAATATCAGCACTCAATGTGCTCCACTTATCTGCTTCTTGAAGAGATTCAGCAGCAAGCTGCATCCTGGACTTCACCTGGTCGATTTCTACCAACACCTGAAAAAGAAACAAGGGGTAAAAAAACGAAGTGGTATGTCCCTTTCCTCTATCTTTCATCAGTGACTTGAAAGGTAGGTATTATGGCATGCTCCTATCTTCTGTACCCCCAAACACCAATCACCTAGCTAATTTTGTTCAGCAGGTGCTTAAGAAATAAATCAGCTGAAAGAATCAAGCAAAAGAATGGTTTGAATAGAAGTTTGCATTAAGGCTGGCTCTCCACAATGTTGTGTTCTAAACCCTTATGAGAGTGTACACCTTCCAAAAACAAGAATTGATGTTTAGGACAAGAGCCAAAATACCTGCATTGATTGAGATGTGTCCTGTTCAAATTTTTTAATGTCCTCCTTGACAAGAATCATTTGTTCTTTAAGAAAAGATGCTTCCTGTTTTAGGGCTTCAACATCACGGAGCACTTTGGGCATGTTCTGAAGAGCTTGGAGACTTGTCTCTGTACCAAAAAAAAAGAGGACCAGTCATTAGTGAAAAATATGCAACAAATCAGAAAACAGAAAGGAAATTTTTCCCTAACACAATGACCACAGTTTTTGGAGCCTGCAGAAGTTATCTGGCCATGTCCTCCCCAGACTTATGAGTGAGGGCCATGTGATTTAAAAGGGAATGAATCACAGGGCACAGTGGCACACATGTATAGTCCCAGCTACTCAGGAGGCTGAAGTGGGAAGACTGCTTGAGCCAGGAATTATAAGCTGTAGTGTGCAATGCCAATCAGGTGTCCTTACTAAGTTTGAATGAATATGGTAACCACACAGGAGTGGGGAACCACCAGAATACCTAAGGAGGGGTGAGCAAGCCCAGGTTGGAAATGCAGCAGGTCAAAACTCCTGTGCTGATCAGTAGTGGGATGGTGCCTATGAAGAGCCATGCCACTCCAACCTGGGCAACAAAGCAAAAAACTGCTTTTTAAATTAAATTAATTAATTTTCAAGAGACCTTATCACTCTGCCACCCAGGCTGGGGTGCAGTGGAGGGACCACAGCATATTACAGTCTCAAACTCCTGGGCTCCAGAGATCCTCCTGCCTCAGCCTCCCAAATAGCTGGGACCACAGGCATGTGCCCCCATACTTAGCTAAATTTTTCCATATTTTTAAAGACAAGGTCTCACTATGTTGCCCAGGTTGGCCTCAAATTCCTGGCTCAGCCTCCCAAGTTATTATGGCATGAGCCATTACACTATAATTAATTTTTTTTTAAAAAAAGAAGACATGAACCTGACCCAAGACCAATTATTTGCTACCACTGAGTGAAATCTTAACTCCCTTTGAAAGGAGGAATGAAGAAATCTGGCACTTGGTGAATGCTAGTTAAGTACCAGGGGCTTTATATACATTCTATCACTTAATGTCCATGGAAACACTACAAGCCACTTTTTACTGAGAAGAAAACTAAGGCTCAGAGAGATGCAGTAACTTATCCAAGACTTCACAGAACTAAAACCAAGCTTTATGTTTGTCTGGCCCCAAAACCTGTTTTCCTTGGTCTTTTTCCTTCTTCCCTTGTTTCCATATTCTTCTATTTTGTTGGGCTTTTTCTGAGTTGTATTTCTGCTAACTCCAAAACTTTTAGGAATATGCTTGACTTTTCTTATGACTAGAGGAGGCACTTCAAGGTACCACCCAATGTTGAGCAGAAAAAAAGATGTATTGTATGAGTAGCTTTGGATTATGATTTCTGTTCCTACTATAGGCTGAAATTGGGTTAAGAGGCCCAAAGTAGTGGCTCAAGTCTATAATCCCAGCATTTTGGGAGGCCAAGAAGAGAGAATTGCTTCAGGCTAGGAGTTTGAGACCAGTCTAGGCAATGTAGTGAGACCCTATCTCTAGAAAAATAAAGAAATAAAAGAAATCAGGTTCAGAAAAATCTTAATACATATCCTTCCAAAGTAAGTCATTGTTATGATTCACTATGTGACATCTCAGCAAACCCACTGGAGACATTAGTGAGTGACACTGCAAATGGAAGGCTCTTGTTTTGAAATTTCAACTGCCTGTGAAGGCTTCCAAATGAGAAACTAGAAATTCTGGCCACTGAGTTCTCCCTGAGTTCTGATCCATCCTCAACCTAACCAAAATCTTGCTATAAAAGGAAGAACAAGTCTTTTACATGCTTTCTCCTAAGACTGGGTCAAATTATCTGCAAACTTCTGGCTGCTAATGTTTGCTGGATTTTAAGTGATGTAATGTATGTAAAGCCCCTGGTGCATAGCTAGCATTCACCCAGTGCCAGATTCTTTTATTGTTCCTTGTAAAGGGAACTACATTTCACCCTGAGGGTAACTAACAGCTCCCCAGGTGCTGTGGTTGCCTGAGATCAGAGTCCACTTTGAGTATGTGTCCATATGTGGCCACAGCTGATGAGCTGGGGGTCATGGGAGCCAGGCTGGAGGAAACAAACACCTGGGAGTTTCCAATTAATCCAGTGGCTCTCAAACTTTACCATGTTTCAACATCACTCAATGCATCTCATTCTTTAGGTGTGAGATGGGGCTCAAGATCTACATTTCTAACATACCTCCAAATAATGTTGTTGGTCCTAGGACTACATGTTGAGAACCACTAGCCTGTTCCTTCACTGCTTCTCTACTCAGCCTGAGGAGCAGGAGGGTAAACTGTATCCCTAGAACTGAACTGCAGCAACATGGCACCATCCTTATGTGGCTCACTGCCACTGTGGTCCGCATAGTGTGTCAAGAAAGGGCACCCAGACTCGGCGCCTGTAGCTCAAGCGGCTAGGGCACCAGCCATATACACCGGAGCTGGCAGGTTGAAATCCAGCCTGGGCCCGCCAAACAACAATGACAGCTACAGCCAAAATATAGCCGGGCATTGTGGCAGGTGCCTGTAGTCCCAGCTACTTCGGAGGCTGAGGCAAAAGAATCGCTTAAGCCCAAGAGTTTAAGGTAGCTGTGAGCTGTGACGCCATGGCACTCTATCCAGGGCGACAGCTTGAGACTCTGTCAAAAAATAAAAAGAAAGGGTACCCAAGAGGTTTCCTCGTGCAGCCCTTCCATAAACAATGTCATCCCTGGCAAGGTGGATGGCTTTTTACTATTAAAATAATTTTCTTTGCTGGGTGAGGTGGTGTATGCCTGTAATCCTAGCACTCTGGGAGGCTGAGATGGGCAGATTTCTTGAGCTCAGGAAGTCAAGACCAGCCTCTCTACTAAAAATAGAAAACCAGGCGGCCCCTGTGGCTCAGTCGGTAATACGCGGGCCCCATATACAGAGGGTGGCGGAACTGCAACAAAAAAATAGCCGGGCGTTGTGGTGGGCGCCTGTAGTCCCAGCTACTCTGGAGGCTGAGGCACGAGAATCGCTTAAGCCCAGGAGTTGGAGGTTGCTGTGAGCTGTGTGATGCCATGGCACTCTACTGAGGGCCATAAAGTGAGACTCTGTCCCATAAAAGAAATAAATAAATAAAAATAGAAAAACCAGCTGGGCATTGTAGTGGGCACCTGTAGTCCTAGCTACTCGGGAAGCTGAGGCAGGAGGATCACCTCAGCCCAAAAGTCTGAGGTTAGGCCAGGTACGATGGCTTCACACCTGTAATCCTAGCACTCTGAGAGGCCGAGGTGGGTGGATTGCCTAAACTCACATGTTCGAAACTAGCCTGAGCAAGAGCGAGACCTGTCTCTAAAAATAGTTGGGTGCTGTGGTGGATGCCCATAGTCTCAGCTACTAGGGAGGCTGAGACAAGAGAATCAGTTGAACCCAAGAGTTTGAGGTTGCTGTGAGCTATGATGCTACAGCACTCTACCAAGAGCAACAAAGTGAGACTGTCTCAAAAAAAAAAAAAAAAAAGAGAGAAAGTAGTAATGTTTTTCTACGGTCTTTTCAAAATGTAGTCCATAGGCTACCTGTACCAGCTGAAATGTGGCTAAAATGAAGGTCCCAAGGCCACTTGTTAGCAATTTACTAGGTCTAGCATGAGATAAAGAAATAATTTCAAAATCTTTACAGACTATGTGTGCTATCTAGAATTGGGGAAATTGACAGCTTAACACTTTTTTTTTTTTTTGAGACAGAGTCTCGTTTTGTCACCTAAGCCAGAATGCCATGAAGTCATCATAACTCACAGCAACTTCAAACTCTTGGGTTAAAGTGATCCTCTTGCCTCAGCCTCCTGAGTAGTGGGGCCTAGAGGTACCTGCCACAACGCTGGGCTAATTTTGTCTTTTTTTTTTTTTTTTTTCCAGTAGAAATGAGGGTCCTCACTCTTGTTCAGGCTGGTCTTGATCTCCTGAGCTCAACCTCAGGAGAGCTCAACTCTCCTCAGCCTGGCCCTCCCAGAGTGCTAGGATTACAGGCATGAACTACCACACGAGACCTCCCCCATGCCCATTTCTTGGCACATGTATAGTAGATACTCAATCATTAGTAAAAGATAAAAATTCAATAAAGACTCTGCAGTGAAAATAAAGCTCCTTGCCCTTTTCTTGAACAATGGGCACATCTATAAAACAAAGTTCTATTCACTGAAGTATCTGCTTCACTTTTAATGTGAATAAAAGCCCAGGAGGAGTCATAAAAGTCCGGAGGGACCGGGCACAGTGGCTCACACCTGCAATCCTAGAGCTTTGGGAGGATTGTTTGAGCCAGATGTTGGAGATCAGCCAGGGCAAAATAGTCAGACACTGTCTCTACAAAAAATGAATTAAAAAATTAGCTCAACAAGGTAGTGGGCCTGTCGTCCCAGCTGCTGGGGAGGCTGAGACCCAACAGATTGCCCAAGTGCAAGTTACAGTGAACTGTGATAACAGCACTGCACTCCAACCTGGGCAACAGACTGAGACCCTGTCTCTTAAATTAAAAAAAAAAGTGAAGGCGTTATATGAAATGGTTGCTGGTACAGACTGTTTTTAATAATTACCCTGAAAAATAGGCTTGTCTGGCTCGGCACCTCTAGCTCAGCAGCTAGAGCACCAGCCACATACACCTGAGCTGGAGGGTTAGAATCCAGCAGGGGCCTGCCAAACAACACTGACAACTACAACGAAGAAATAGCCAGGCGCCCACTGTGGTGGGCGCCTGTAATCCCAGCTACACCGAAGGCTGAGGCAAGAGAATCGCCTAAGCCCAGGAGTTTGATGTTGCTGTGAGCTATGAAGTGGTATGAAGTAGTATGTTTGAACCAGCCCGGAGCGCTCAGGTGCTCCCACGCAGCGCTCTACGCAGGGTAACAGCGCTCTACAGCGCTCTACGCAGGGTAACAGCTTGAGACTCTGTCTCAAAAAAAAAAAAAGGTTTGTCTCCATTCGGGCCAGTCTATGTTCCTCAGCTGACATGAAAATCTGCTAACAATGCTTCTCAGATTTCCGTCATTCCCATACACCTAACTGTAATAGCTTTTTGCCCGATGTAAGGAAGTTGGCTATTTAAAATTCTCAAAATTCACTCTTTTCACTTAGATTTTCAAAGGAAAACTTAGAGCACTACCAGAGTTGGAAAACTATCATCCAACATTAGCAAGTGTTAAGAGACCACCCAGCAACCAGCAGAGACTTTCTCAATACTGTAATTAGAGGGGCTGCAGAGCTCGCTTTCTCACCAAAAGGGGCACAGATATTTACTGCCCAATACGTGCACCACCCGGGGGTCCCACGCCCAGTTCGGAGACTTTTGCCCAGGAAGGCGCGGGTGAGGGCTCCCGACCAGGGCCCCGCGCGGCTCACCCTCCACGGCGTGGTTCACCTCTTGGATGAACAGCTGTAGCTTCATCACCAGGGTGGCTGCGTGGCCGTCCGCCTTCCCGGCCGCCGCCTCCTTCGGGCCAGCCCTGAAGGCCGCATTGATCCATTCCTTCACGTCGAAGTCCTCGGCCAGGAACTTGGAGAAATCCATGGCGGCACGGCCTCAGGTCTGGAGTCCAGGCTTTAAGAGACAAGGACGCAGGAGCCGGCGAACCTGCGAGAGCACCGGGGGTTGGCCTCCGATGCTACACCCCGGAACCTCCAGCACGCGTAACTTTTCGGTGCACAGCTTCTTGCTCAGCTTCGCACAGTCTCAGGCTGTGTCTGAAATTGACCCTCGCCGCGCGCCGTACTTCTTCCGGAAGTAAGTGGCCGTTACCACGGTGACCGCCGGATCTGTGGGTGCATGGGAGCACCTGAGCGCTCCGGGCTGGTTCAAACATACCACTTCTGCCCGCAAGGCTCTAAACCCGAAACACTGAACTTATTCTAAAGCTGGTACGTAGTAGCTCTTTTAATCTTCACCGTGGTATGAATACTATTATTCTCCCCAACGTATAGATGCAGAGCTGAGGCAGTTAAGCAACTGGTTCAAAGTCACATAGCTGGAAAGCGGCGCTGTCAGGATTTGAACTCAAACCGGTTGCTGGAACCTTCACTGTAATACTTTACTGCTCTCCCTTCTGGAAGCAGGTGAGGCCTCCGTGATCTGACCTCTGTCGCCACTTGTCCCACACGTTTGCCACTTCACTCCCGCCACATTGGCCCCCATCCTGTCCTGAAACACCATGCTGGAAACTACCAGTCTTTGCACTTATTTGTTTCTTCTACCCTAAAACAGACAATATGATGCCTCAGAAAAGAGACTATCCCGGAAAGCTTTCTTTGTTATAGGAGCCAGAATTGTTTTCAATTGTTATTTACAATTGCGAATACTATTTTTTTTTCTTTTTGAGACAGTCTCACTTTGTGCCCTGGTTCGTAGCTCGCAGCAACCTCAAACTCTTGGGCTTAAACGATCCTCTTGCTTCAGCCTCCCAAGCACCTGGGACTACAATGGCCCACCACAAAGCCTGGCTGGGTTTTTTGTTTTTGTTTTTGTTTTTTTAGAGACAGAGTGTCACTTTGTCACCCTCGGTAGAGTGCCATGGTGTCACAGCTCATAGCAACCTCCAGCTCTTTAGGTGATTCTCTTGCCTCAGCCTCCCAAGTAGCTGGGACTACCGGTGCTTGCCACAGTGCCCAGCTATTTTGTTGTTATTGTTGTTGTTGTTGCTGCAGTTCGGCCAGAGCCACCCTCGGTATATGGAGCTAGCGCCCTAGTCACTGAGCCACAGGCACCGCCCTGGCTGATTTTTTTTTGTTTTTAGTAGAGATGGTGGTCTCACTCTTGCTCACGCTGGTCTCAAACTCCTGAGCTCAGGCACTCCACCTGCCTGGGCCTCCCAGAGTGCTAAGGATTACAGGCGTGAGCCACTGCGCCCAGCCTAGTTGTAGGTTGTTTTTTTTTTAATAGATGCCTTTTTTCAAGTTAAGGAAGACCCCTTCTATTCCCAGGTTGAGAGTTTGTTAAAATGTCAGATATGGGCTCTGCGCCTGTAGCTCAGCGGCTAGGGCGTCAGTCACATAAACTGAGGCTGGCAGGTTGGAACCCAGCCCAGGCCTGCCAAACAGCAATGACAACTACAACCAAAAAAATGGCTGGACGTTGTGGCGTGCTCCTGCAGTCTCAACTACTTTGGAGCTGGAGGCAAGAGAATCGCTTAAGCCCCGGGGTAGAGTTACGGAGGGCGACACAGTGAGACTCTGTCTCAAAAAAAAAAAATGTCGGATATGGTGGTAAATGTTTTTTCTCCTATTGAGATAATTGTGTGGTTTTTGTCCTTTATTCTATTCATATGTTATAGTAATTCCTTTATTCTATTCATATGTTATAGATGTTAAACTATTCTTTTATTCTATTCATATGTTACAGATGGTAAACTAATCGTGCATTCCTGGGATAAATTCTTTTTGGTCCATGTTATGTAACGATTTTTATATGTTAATGTATTTGCTCTTCTAATAACATAGTATGTTCATAAAATGTGTATGTATTTTAAATTGCACATGAACTTTATGGACACCGTGTGTGTCCATGTGTATTTTGAGACAGGGTCTCACTCTGTTGCCCCAGAGGTATCATAGCTCACAGCAAGCTCAAACTCCTGGACTCAAGTGATCCTCTTGCTTCAGCCTCCTGAGTAGTTGTGACTACAGATGTGCACCACCATGCCCAGTTAGTTTTTCTATTTTTAGTAGAGACTGGATCTCAATCTTGCTCAGGCTAGTCTTGAACTACTGAACTCAAGCAGTCCACCCGCCTGTGCCTCCCAGAGTGCTAGGGTTACAGGTGCGAGCCTGCATAATGGGGCCCTGCTAATAGTTGATGATTTTTACGTCTATGTTCATGAGGGATATTGGTCTGCAATATTCTGTTTTTGAAATATCTTTGTCCAGTTTTGATATGTGGTTAATACTATTCTCAAGGACTCAATCAGGAAATGATCCTCTGTTCTTTATTTTCGGAGTTTGTGAAGGAATGTAACTACTACTTTAAATATTTGGCAAAATTCAAAGTGACGTTATCTTGGCCTGGACATTGATACATTTATTTACTAAATTACTCTCAATAATTAAACTTCTTTACTTTATTCTTTTTTGTTGTTGTTTTGGTCTCACTTTTTCACCCTGAGGTTGAGTGCCATGGCATCATCATAGCTCACAGCAACCTCAAACTCTTGAGCTCAAGTGATCCATCTGCCTCAGCCTCCTGAGTAGCTGGAACTATAGGTACCTGCCACAACAACTTTTTATGAATTTTAATTTTTAATAATCTGCTATATTAGAACTAATTTAGTTCCAGTAAAAGAATTTTCCCTCCACTATAACTCCATTCTCACCCCCCTTTGTGCTATTTTTTTTTGTGTGTGTACAGTCATGTACTGCATAATGACACTTTGGTCAACCACAGACCATATACAATGGTGGTTCCATAAGATTAAAATAGAGCTGAAAATTTCTGTTATCCAGTGACATTACAGCCATTGTAACATCATGTCACAACACATTAGTCATTTGCTTATAGTATGTTGGTGTAAACAAACCTACTATACTACCTCTCATTTAAAAGTATAGCACATACAATTATGTACAGTACATAATACTTGATAATGATAAATGATTTTTTTTACTCGTTTATGTGTTTACTGTACTGTATATTTTATCGTTACTTTAGCATGGCTCCTACTTATAAAAAAAAGTTAACCAGCGCGGCGCCTGTGGCTCAAGGAGTAGGGTGCCGGTCCCATATGCCGTAGGTGGCGGGTTCATATCCAACCCCAGCCAAAAACCACAAAAAAAAAAAAAAAAAAGTTAACTGAGGCTTGGTGCCTGTAGCTTAGCAGCTAGGGCACAGGCCACATGCGCTGGGGCTGGCAGGTTCAAACCCGGCCCTGGTCTAGTAAACAATGACAACTACAACAACAACAACAAAAAAAAAAACAAATAGCTAGACGTTGTGTCAGGCACCTGTAGCCCCAGCTACTTGGGAGGCTGAGCCAAGAGAATGGCTTAAGCCTAGGAGTTTGAGGTAGCTGTGAGCTGTGACATCACCGCACTCTACCGAGGGTGACATAATGAGACTCTGTCTCCAAAAAAAAATAAAGTTAACTGAAAAATAGCCTGTGAGGGTGGCGCCTGTGGCTCAAAGGGGTAGGGTGCCGGCCCCATATGCCGGAGGTAGTGGGTTCAAACCCAGCCCCGGCCAAAAAAACTACAAAAAAGAAAATAAAATAAGGCTACGTTGAACAGTTTGATGAGAATATTTCAGATTGTATATGAAACCAGCACATTGTACCCCTTGATTGCACTAATGTACACAGCTATGATTTAACAATATAAAATAAAATAAAATAAAAAAGAAAAATAGCCTGTGGCAGGCCCTCCATAAGGTATTCCAGAAGACCCTGTTACCATAGGAGATGACAGCTCCGTGCATGTGACTGCCCTTGAAGACTTTCCACTGGGACAAGATGTGGAAATGAAGACAATGATGTTTATGATCCTGACCCTTTGTAGGCTTAGGCTAAATGTGTTTGTTTTTATCTTTGTTTGTAATAAAAAAAAGTTACAAACAAAACTAAAATAAAATAATTTTTTTATTATAACATTGAGCTAATGACTGTAATAAAATAAAATAATTTTAATAGAAACAACTAGCGGGGTAGTGCCTGTGGCTCAAGAAGTAGGGCGCCAGCCCCATATACCGGGTGTGGCCAGTGGCCACCCAGATTGGATCATTTCTATTTATTTGTCCTCAAGTTTACTGATTGATTCTTCTGCCATCTTAAATCTGTTGAGGGACTCTAGTGATTTTTGTTGTTGTTGTTGAGACAGAGTCTCAATATGTCACCCTTGGTAGAGTGCCATGGCATCACAGCTCATAGCATCCTCAAAATCCTGGGCTTAAAGCGATTCTCTTACCTCAGCCTCCCAGTACCCACCACAATGCCTAGCTATGTTTTTGTTGTTGTAGTTGTCATTGTTGTTTAACTGGCTCAGGCTGTGTTCAAACCCACCACCCTTGGTGTTATGTGGCCGGCACCATAACCACTGTGCTATGGGCACCGAGCTGTGATTTTTTTTTTTTTTTTTGAGATAGTCTTGCTCTGTCACCTGACCAGAGTTCAGTGGCACAATCAGAGCTGGCTGCTGCTGTCTTGAACTCCTGGGCTCAAGTGATCCTCCTGCATCAGCCTCCTAGGTGGCTGAGAATACAAGGCATGTGCTGCCACACCCAGCTTATTTATTTTGATTTTTTTCCTGCATCAGGTTTATTTGTACAAATAGCATAGGAGGACCCCACCCCCATGCAGACAGCAGCCCAGAGGTCACACCAATCCTTTTGTCTTCATGTTGGCAGATGCCTCTACTCTGGATCCTTCATGGGGCCCTGGGCACATTTTGGAGCCTGAGATGGAACTGAAGCTGGAGCTACAGATGAAGCTGCAAATTGGGCCTTGGTCTGATTCTTGGCCTTGGCCTTTGGCCTGCAGAACCTGAGATCCTTGGCAATGCATGCACAAGCACCCTTCCCAAGCTGGTGGTAGGCAATGTAGTCAAGTCAATTGAGCTTCTGGCTGGCATCCTTTGGGATCTTGGTCTTAACCTCTTTGGGCTTTTCGAGGACCTGGATAGTGTGTGCACTCATGGCCTTGGCATTGTTGGCCTGCATCTTCTTCAGGCCCTTCTTGTGCTTCTTGGCAAAGTGCATGTTCCTCAGGAACTTGGGATCCACCCCCTTAAGAGATTCATATCTTTGTGTTTTGTTTTGTTTGTTTTTTGAGACAGTCTCTTCTTTTTTGCCCTTGGTAAGTGCTGTGGTGTCATAGCTTACAGCAACCTCTAACTCTTGGGCTTAAGTGATTTCTCCTGCCTCAGCCTCCCAAGTAGCTGGAACAGCCAGGGTCTCACTCTTGCTCAGGCTGGTCTCAAACCCATGAGCTCAGGCAATCTACCACCTTGGCCTCCCAGAGTGCTGGGATTACAAGCATGAGCCACCACTCCTGTCCTAAGAGATTCGTATCTTTGTGATCAGGGTTTCTTGATGCCATTTCTGTGCCACTTTCGGGAGTGGTTGTGTGTGGTGTGGTTCTTGGATTTGGCCATGTCTGCATCATCACCCATGGCTGCTGAAGCAGCTGGGTCTGGAAGAGAAAGGGCGATTTTTTTTATTTTTAGAGATGGAGTCTCACTGTATTGCCCAGGCTGGCCTTGAAGTCCTAGCCTCAAGTGATGGATGCTCCCACCTTCGCTTCCCAAAGTGCTGATTATAGGCACAAGTCACCACACCCCTTCCTGAATTTTTCACATCAATTTACTGTAATTTTTCTTTTTTTTTTAGAGACGGAGTCTCACTTTAGTTGAGTGCTATGACATCACAGCTCACAGCAACCTCCAACTCCTGGGCTTAGGCAATTCTCCTGCCTCAACCTCCTGACTAGCTGGGACTACAGGTGCCTTGGCTATTTTTTGTTGCAGTTTGGCCGGGACTGGGTTCGAACCCACCACCCTTGGTAAATGGGGCCAGCGTCCTACCCACTGAGCCACAGGTGCCGCCCAATTCACTGTAATTTTCAACTCCAGAATTTCTGTTATACTTTCCTCCAGAATTTAGCACCAGATACAATGGCTCACCCTTGTAAACTGCAACCAAAACAATATGGGAGGCCAAGGCAACAGGATCACTTGAGCTCATGACTTAAGAGACCAGCCTGGGCCAAGTGCAAGACCCAATTTCTACTAAAAATAGAAAAATGAACTGGGCTTCGTGTACATATAAGTCCCAGCTAACCGGGAGGCTGAGGCAAGAAGATTTGAGCTCAGAAGTTTGAGGTGCTGTGAGCTAAGATGACTTTATTGATCTTTACCCAGGATAATCAAGTCTCAAAAAAAAAAAAAAAAAAAACTCCAGTAAGTTATTTTCTTTTTTATATTGTCTTACTATTGAGAATCACTATTTGTTGTTATACTTTAATTTTTTAAGGATTTTGTTTTTTGATTTTTGAGATAGTCTTATTTTGTCACCGTGGGTAAAGTCCCATGGCATCAAAGGTCATAGCAAGCTATGGGCCCAAGCAGTCCTCTTGCCTCAGCCTCCCAAGTAGCTGGAACTATTAAGTGCCCGCTACCACACCTGCCTAGTTTTCGTATTTTTAGTAGAGACATTCTCATTCTTATTCAGGCTAGTCTCAAACTCCTGAGCTCAAGCAATCCACCTGCATGGACCTCCCAGAGTGCTAGGATTACAGGCATGAGCCACCAAACCAGACTAGCATTTTTATTTTAAATTTCAGATTAATGTATGCGTACAAATGACACAAACGATTAGGTTACATTGTTTGTATTTATTAGGTAAAGTGCAAGTGGTAGCTGATCTGTAAGCATTTTTTTCTTTAGATCTTTGAACATATTTATAATAGCTGCTTTGAAGGCTATCTGCTAAACCCATCCTCTGGAAACATTTAGAGATGTTTTCTGTTTATTGCTTTTTTCCCATATATGAGTCATTCTTTCTGGTATTTTTATGAATCTTGTAATTTTCTGTTAAGAACTGGACATTTTAGTTAATATATTGTGTGCCACAGTAGATTCTGAACCTCCTGAAGTTTGTTCCCGTTTTTGATAGTTTGCCTGATCTAAATTTGTGAAATTCGCCTATGGTATGCCAGTGGCCACTGATATCTCTGCTCAGATTATTTTTTATTCTTGCTTTTATTTTTCTTTTAAAATGTAGCTTCTCTTGGCTCAGCGACCGTAGCTCAGCAAGTAGGGCACCAGCCACAGACAACAAAGCTGGCAGGTTCAAACCAGGCCCTGGCCTGCTAAACGACAACAACTGCAACTAAACTATAGCCAGGCGTTGTGGCAGGAGCCTGTAGTCCCAGCTACTTGGGAGACTGAAGCAAGAGAATCACTTAAGCCCAAGAGTTAAGAGGTTGCTGTGAGCTGTGATGACACAGCACTCTACTTAGGGCAACAGTCAGACTCTGTCTCAAAAAAAAAAAATTGTGGCTTTTTGTGTCCACATAGCTTAAGTGGCAGTTAATGATCATAGTTGTGATAAAAACTTTGCAATAGTTAAGTCTTCTGTATGTAGGAGTGAATATTTAAAGTTCAGGCTACTTTCAAACCTATCCTAGCTTTCTTTTTCTTTCTGCTGTGCCCAGGTGAATGCAGCTTCAGGGTCACCAGGATCATGTGCTTAGCTTGGGCTCTCTGGCCGCTGATGAACATGTATACAGACCTAGCCGGGGAATGTCTTCCCTAATGAGCACAACCTCAGACTAGTAGAACTGCTGTCACTCTCCACTTGCATACCACTGACAACTGTCACTTGGCTAATAGAATAGAAAAGATGCCAGCCTTTCTGAGTTGGGGTGAATGGGGTAGCTGGGAGCATCCTCAAGATCACACAAATTACCAATGTTCATATTCCAAACTTCAGCAGTTTTTCAAAGAATAAGGGCTTGTCAGATTGTCATCTTTGATTTTCAGCCACTGAAGTGGTTGTTTACATCAGATTTATAGCCAATCTCTTTACTAGTCCATAATCAAAAGTTCTGTCCCTAAACTCACACTTTTTGCAACATGCTGAAAGTGAGCTGACCTTCTCTACATGGCCCTACATGTCTAGGTCATGTAGCTTGGCTTTATATGGCACAGTTTCACTTCTTACCACTCCTGTTCATGAGAGCCTCTTGTATGGATACAAGGAATGGCTGTTGGGGTTTGAAGGAGCGAGCGAGCACTGAAAGACCTGGGACCATCATTCCAGCAATAGTTTCACCAGCTCTAGGGGTTTGTGGATTGGGTTAAAATATTTCCCTGCTAACTCATGTATAGGGAGTATAAGATGTGGCCTACATATTATATTGTAGGACAAACCCTAATAGTCACCAGAAGTAGAATTTTTATCTGCTAGGTGTGGTTAATGAGCAGAGCACAGGAATTCAGGAGACAGCAGAAGATACTAACCGGGTCTAGGGAACCTACAGAGTGACCACAATCAATTGCAGCTGAGTGTATGGGCACAACCCAGCTTTGCTAGCAGAATAGAGTGCCTTCCTCTTGGGAAGCTATCTCTCCCATCACTACTGGAAACCAGTGTAGAATGTAGATTACCTGGAACATAGATCTATCCATCCATTTGAGGGAATACAGCACTAAAGATTCCTTAGGTATTTATAGACTTTTACAGCTTAAAACTTGCTTTTACACTCCCATTTTAATTAGGGTAGGCCCCTAATCCAATATTGCTGGGTGGCCTCATGACAAGATGGCCACATGAAGACACACAAGGGAGAACACGTGACAGTGAAGGCAGAGATTGGAGTTAAACAGCTACAAGCTTAGGACAAAGATGCTGACAAACCACTAGACAGATTCTCCTATAAACAGGGAGCAGAAGCATAGCCCCAATTTCTGACTTCCAGCCTCCTGAAGTTCAAGACAATGAATTTCTTTTGTTTTAAGCTAATCTGTGATACTTTGTAATAGCGTTTCTAGAAACTAAAAAACTAATACTTGTATTTTCTGATTTCTTGCAGCTTATCTGAATCCTGACGGTCTGATTTCATCAAAGGCAGCAAAAAGTTTGATACTGGAAATACTACTAGGTTATTGGTATTCTTAGCACAATTTTGGGCATTTCATAAGAGCAAGAGAGGTTATGAAATAAACAAAGGGACGAAATGTAAGTCACCCCTGTTAAGATGGTTAAAAAATATCAGAAAAGGTGATTTGGTGTGGTGGCTTATGCCTGTAATCTCAGCATTCTAGAAGGCTGAAGCAAGAGGATAACTTGAATTCAGGAATTCAAGACCAGCCAGAGCAAGAATGAGACCTTGTCTCTTCAAAAAAAAAAATACAAAAAAGGCTGACTGAGGTGGCTCACACCTGAAATCCCAGCACTCTGGGAAGCCGAGGTGGCCAGATCACCTGAGCTCACAAATTCGAGACCAGCCTGAGCTAGAGTGAGACTTTGTCTCTAAAAATCACCAGGTGTTGTGATGGGTACCTGTAGTCCCAAACTACTGGGGAGGCTGAGGCAAGAGAATCACTTGAGCGCGAGAATCTGAGGTTGCTGTGAGCTGTGATGCCATTGCACTCTACCGGGAAGACAAAGTGAGATTCTGTCTCAAAAAAGAAAAAATACCAGCTGCTCGGGAGGCTGAGGCAAGAGAATCGCGTAAGCCCAAGAGTCAGAGGTTGCTGTGAGCTGTGTGACGCCACGGCACTCTACCCGAGGGCGGTACAGTGAGACTCTGTCTCTAAAAAAAAATAAAAATAAACTAAAAATTTAAGGTGATTTGAGAATAGCAACTAAATTTAGAGTACGTGTATCTGTTATTTTGCTGACCTCATTAAATCCTCACCAAATCATGTATTTTAAACATTTTTCCCATTTAACAATATAAAAACTGAGGCCCAGAGATATTAAATGATTTATCCAAGATGTTCTAGGTGGGGAAAAAAAGGTTTCCTAACTCCCAAACCTATACTGTTTCACTCTACCTAACATATAGGGCTTCAAGAAATAAGGAAAGAGGTAGAGGGGTGCTAGGGAACCCAGGCGTCTCAGGCCCAGTGGAAAGGGAGGCTGGAGATAGTTTTTAGATAACTGCTGCACTGAGAATTTTAATAATTAGTACTCTCAAAAAGCTTTAGCAAGCAGGTTACCTGGTCCAGCAACGCAGCAACAGAATGCAGAAGCAACCTAGAGCAGGGAAGGTGGTGACCAGAGAGGAGAGGAAATTTGTGGGTGGATCTGGTCAAGTGAGCGAGGGGATAATGGACCTTCTTGGGGACAGAGTGAAGCTGGAGAGGCCTGTGACCTACATTGACCAGACAGGAGAAAATGTCCTTGCAAAGACCCTAACCATGAGACGTATGAGGCTAAATATGTGATTTGTGCTGTTCCTCCTACTCTGGGAATGAAGATTCACTTCAATCCCCCTCTGCCAATGATGAGGAATCAGCTGATCATTTGTGTGCCTCTGGGTTCTGTTATCAAGTGTACGGTTTAGTACAATGAGCCTTTCTGGAGGAAAAAGGGTCACTGTGGAACCATGATTATTGAAGGGGGGGGGAAGCTCCAATTTCCTACACATTGGATGATACCAAACCTGATGGCAGCTATGCTGCAATAATGAGATTTATCCTTGCCCACAAAGCCAGAAAGCTGGCACGTCTTACCAAAGAAGAAAGGATGAAGAAACTTTGTGAGCTCTATGTAAAAGTTCTAGGATCCCAAGAAGCTCTGAAGCCACCACATTATGAATAGAAGAACTGGTATGAGTAGTAGTACTCTGGGCTGTTACACCACCTACTTTGTCCCTGTGATCATGACTCAATATGGAAGGTACTACGCCAACCAGGGGGCAGGATTTATTTTGCGGGTACTAAGACTGCCACACACTGGAGTGGCTACATGGAGGGAGCTGTGGAGGCTGGGGAGAGAGCAGCCCGAGACATCCTGCACGCTGTGGGGAAGATTCCAGAGGATGAAATCTGGCAGCCAGAACCAGAATCGGTGGATGTCCCTGCGCAACCCATCACTACAACCTTCTTGGAGAGACATCTGCCCTCTGTGCCAGGCCTGCTGAAGCTGATTGGATTGACCAGCATCTTTTCAGCAGTGGCTCTGGGCTTCGTGGCACACAAAAAGGGTCTGCTTGTGCAAGCCTAAAGAGAAAGTGTCTTAACCACACCCTCTTCTTACTGTATTTGGGGCGTGGGTTTGGGGAAGGGGTTGTAATAAAGTTCCCTGAAAACATAAAGAATGGAGTGAGGTGGGGAGCAAAAAAATAAATAAATAAGATAATTAGTACTCTCAACACACACGTGCTTGATTTACCACCTCAGAGGTCAGATGGAAAAAAAAAAAAAGCAGTGACTTATTCTAATAAGCAATTCATGCTGGTAATGACATTATCTATAAGCTATCTATAGTGTTACATGAAAAAAAGCAAAACAGATTGGATGTTGTGGCTCACACCTGAAATCCCAGCACTTTAGAAGGCCAAGGGAGGATCATTTACAGGCAAGAATTCAAGGCTATCTTGGGCAACATAGCAGGACCCTGTCTCTACAAAAAATTAAACGGCTGTGGTGGCATATGCCTTTATTTCTAGCTACTTGGGAGGTTGAAGCAGGAGGCTCTCTTGAGCCCTGGAGTTTGAGGTTGCAGTGTGCTAACACGCCACTGCGTTCCAGCCTAGATAACACAGACCCTGTCTCTTAAAAAAAGAAAAACAGAAATATGTCTAGATTCTCTCTGAAAAGGTATTCAGATGAGGGGTAAGTGGATAAGTGGGAAGAATATTCACCCTGATTCATGTGATTATGTATTAAAACATTAATTGAGCATAAACTTTTTTTTTTTTTGTAGAGACAGAGTCTCACTGTACCACCCTTGGGTAGAGTGCCATGACGTCACTTGGCTCACAGCAACCTCCAACTCCTGGGCCTAAGCGATTCTCTTGCCTCAGCCTCCCGAGCAGCTGGGACTACAGGCGCCCGCCACAACACTCGGCTATTTTTTTTTTTTTTTGCAGTTTGGCGGGGGCTGGGTTTAAACCCGCCACCCTCGGCATGTGGGGCCGGCGCCCTACTCACTGAGCCAGAGGCACTGCCAAGCATAAACATTTTTATCTTCAGCTAAGAAGTTTTTTTAAATATAGCTAAATTTTAAAGAAAACTATCTGTAACTATGATACAAAGATTACCACTGTTATACGTGCACACATATATCTGGGGGGATTGTTTGGTTTTAAAACTGGTGGCTCTGATAGTGGAGCCAAGTATCAACTTATGGTTTGGGGACTTGTTCTGAGACAGTCTCACTCTTGTCACCCTGCATAGAGTACCATGGCATCAGAGCTCATAGCAATCTTAAACTCTTGGGCTTGGGCAATCCTCTTGCCTCAGCCTCCCCGAGTGGCCAGGACTGCAGGCACCCACCACAATGCCCAGCCAGTTTTTCTATTTTTATTTATGAGGCTCAGGTGAGGCTGGAACCCGCCACCCCCTGACGCTCAGGGTCAGCACTCTAATCACTGACCTATGGCAGCCAGCTAAATTTTTCTATTTTTAATAGAGATAGGATCTTCCTGTTGCTCAGGCTGGTCTTGAACTCCTAAGCTCAAGCAATCCACCCACCTCAGCTCCCCAGAGTGCTAGGATTACAGACATACGACACTGTGCCTGGTCAGCAAACTTAAAACAAGGGGATTGGTGGGGGGGGGGGGGAGGAACGAACCCAAACTTCTACCTTGTGGAAGCTATTGTTACTCTGGGTTTTCCAATACAAGTTACCCTGATTCAGCACATTAAAAAAAAAAAAGTTTGAGGTTGCCTTGAACTATTATGCCATGGTACTCTACCCAGGACAAGAGACTCTCTGTTCAAAAAAATAAAACTGGGGTTATGAAAAACTTAAATACATGATCTTTTTTCATTTAGCAATAGCTCAAGATCAGCTTTCCAGTACTTTGCCATAGTATCTTATGGCAGAACGTGAACATAGTAGGGTAACATCATCTCTTCTTAGTACTCAAACCCCAATTTTATGTGGTGTGGCACTATGCAATTGTTGACTTTCTCAGCCTAGAAGTGAATTCGAACATCACATGAAGCTTCCAAGAAACCTTAAAAATAATATTGGCATACTCACCTTACTCCTTCCTTTCAGTGCCAATGTGACACTTGTAGCCAGCTATCACTTTTTAACAGGACTCTGAGGGGCATATTCTTGGGTGGTGATTTAAAGACTGGTTGGATCTAGGGTCCCTAATGACTTCTTGATGCTTACATCAACAGCAGTTCTGGACTACTTCTAGCTGACTTTCCTATAAGTATGAAAGCAAGCCTTTATACTTAGGCTACTATGGTTTGTCCTTTATTGAATATGGTATTGGGTTTGTCTGGGGTTTTTTTGCGGTTTTTGGCCAGGGCTGGGTTTGAACCCACCACCTCCAGCATATGGGGCCAGCACCCTACTCCTTTGAGCTACAGGCACTGCCCTGGGGTTTTTTTATTTGTTTTGTTTTTGTGGTTTTTGGCTGGGGCTGGGTTTGAACCCGCCACCTCCAGCATATGTGACTGGCGCCCTACTCCTTTGAGCCACAGGCACCGCCTGGTATTGGGTTTTTAATTTTATAATTAGTAGACATGCATGATGAGATAAAATGCCTTTCCACATCTACTGAGATGATCAAGTGGTTTTGAGCTATTGCTGTGGTTAATTACATTCCCAGAAAATGCTTTGTATAATATAGTTTTTCACTTGCTTCAAAACCAGTATTTTAACTAAAAATTTTTGGTATTTTGCCTACATATTTTACTTCTATACTATCTGCTTCAGATTTTGTTAGGGCTATGGATTTTAAAATGCATACCTTACACAAAATTGCTAACTGAATAACCTTTTATGGGAACTGTGTTCATATTTTTTAAATGTCTACTTTTGACTAGATTTGTGTAGCTTCAAAATGGCTACAATCAGACCAGGTGCGTGGCTCACCCCCTAATCTTAGAACTTGGTAAATCAAGGTGGGAGTGCCTATAATCACTATCAATGAGTCAAAGTTGCTAGGTAAGTAATTACTTGAGTAGACAATGTGCTGTGGCTCATGGCTGTAATCCTAGCACTCTGGGAGGCACTGTGGGTGGACTGCTTGAGCTCAGGAGTTCAAGACAGCCTGAGCAAGAGTGAGACCCAATTTCTCAAAATAGCCAGGCGTTGTAGCAGGTGCCTATAGTCCCAGCTACTCCAAGGCTGAGGCAAGAGGATTGCTTGAGCCCAGGAGTTTGACATTGCTAGTAGCTATGACGCCATGGCATTGTATGTACCCCAGGTGACAGAGTGAGGGACTGTCTCCAAAAAAAGATAAGGGCTAGAATCTACTGTGGTCACTAAATTTAGCAATTAGAAGGCACTGATGGGGCAGGCATGGTGGCTCACACCTATAATCTGACGACTCCAGGAGGCGGAGGTGAGTCGATTGCTTGAGCTCACCAGTTCAAGGCCAGCCTAAGCGAGAGTGAGACCCTGTCTCTACTAAAAATAGAAAAATTAGCTGGGCATTGTGGCAGGCACCTGTAGTCAGTCGCTGCTACTCGGGAGGATGAGGCAAAAGGATTGTTGGAGCCTAAGAATTTGAGGTTACTTTGAGGTATGATAACGCCATGGCACTCTACCCGGAGCTCAGTGGGTAGGGTGCTGGCCACATATACCAAGACTGGCAGGTTCAAACCTGGCCTGGGCCAGCTAAAACAACAATGACAAACGCAACAACACAACGAAAAAAACAGCAGGGTAGGCAGTGCCTGTGGCTTAAAGGAGTAGGGTGCTGGCCCCATATGCCAGAGGTGATGGGTTCAAACCTGGCCCCGGCCAGAAACTGCCCAAAAAAAAAAATAGCCAGGTGCTGTGGCAGGTGACTGTAGTCCCAGCTACTTGGGAGGCTGAGGCAAGAGAATCGCTTAAGCCCAAGAGTTTGAGCTGCTGTGAGCTGTGACACCATAGCGCAACTCTGTGCTCTGTCTCAAAAAAAAAAAAAGAAAGAAAGAAAGGCAGGCCAGGGTGGCCAGTAAGGAGCAGCACTGACAAAAACATTGCAGAAATTCATTGAATTGTGCCTCAAAATCATTGGCTGTGAGAAGCACACCAGACCAAATTTTAAACATCAATAGGGATGCAGTTAGCAAAATCTTTTTTTTTTTTGTAGAGACAGAGTCTCACTTTATGGCCCTCGGTAGAGTGCCATGGCCTCACACAGCTCACAGCAACCTCCAACTCCTGGGCTTAAGCGATTCTCTTGCCTCAGCCTCCCGAGTAGCTGGGACTACAGGCGCCCGCCACAACGCCCGGCTATTTTTTGGTTGCAGTTTTGGCCGGGGGCCGGGTTTGAAGCCGCCACCCTCGGTATATGGGGCCGGCGCCTTACGGACTGAGCCACAGGCACCGCCCAACAGTTAGCAAAATCTTAACTGAAAATCTTGGCCAAAAAATTCACAGCTTTTGCATCAGAACAATGCACTAGCTCACACAGCACTGTCCGTGAGGGAGTTTCTAACCAGTAAACAACTGCATTAAAACACCCTCCCTACTCATATGATCTGGCCTCCAGAGATTTTTTTCTTTACCCAAAGATAAAGGAAATATTGTAAGGAAGACATTCTGATGACATTTAGGACATCAAGGTTAATACAATACAACAGCTTTTATGGCCATTCCAGAAAAAGTATTCCACAATTGCTTTGAAGAGTAGACTAGGAGCTGGTGTCGGTACACAGCTTCCCAAGGGTTGTAATTCAAAGGTGACCGTAGTGATATTCAGCAATGCAGTATGTAGTACTTTTTCTAGGATGAGTTCACAAACTTAACTGTCAGACATTGTATGATTAAGAGGAGCAAACAGCCTTGTAGCTTCTGAGGTAGAACCTGGCCAAGTCAGCTGCTTCAACTTCAAAGCCCTCCATGGGGCCACCTTAGCCAGGCTCACTCAGGTTCCTTCTCCCACTGATCAGGCCAAGCAGGACTGTTAAATCTGCACAGAGCTCCCAGCACACAGTAGGAGCTAAGCACAAACTGAATATAAACCTGAAATTTGCTTTCAGATTATAAATTTAACAAATACCCAGCTTTCTTCAGATCTTCACATTTCTCTCTTCACTGAGGCAGTTAAGAAAGGGCAGTTATATTCTTTACAAAATTTTCCTTCTCAATAGAAGACAGTTCCCTTTAAGCCTATCATCTCTAAATGCAATCAGCTTTACATCTTTCACTTACTCAACACTCCACAAAGTACACATGCTATGTGGTATTTATTCAATGACTTTCTATATTTAGTCACCACTTAAATCATTGCTAAGCTCTTTTCATGTCTGTATCACAGTTCCGATTCTTAGACTGTGAAGTCAATACGCCTGTGAGCTATGATTTATGACTAACATGGTGTGACAACCAAAGAAACTCTAAATAAATGTTTGTGGAAAAAGAAGACGAGGATGGAGATGAGAATCCTGAGGAAGGGCCCAGACTGGCTGCCTAACCCACAGACCTGAGGCCAGAATGAGGCTTGGAATCTGCCTTCCCCTCTGCCCAGAGGGTCCATCTAAGGGCGATTCTAATAAGGCACAGTGGTGAAGGACATGATTGGTCCCCCAAGTGTGGTCCTCTGGCTCACAGCAGCTCCTGATCTGGAAACAGTGCAAAAAGTATTCCATTTAGATGATCTTCTCATACACATGCAAGCAGCAATCTCTAATGAAAACGGACACAAGGTCTTTCTTGAAAGAGAATGCCCCAGAAGACAAGTCTCTGCTCCAAGACCAACCAGGTCCCTTTTAAGGTCCCTGAGAACAACAGTCTGGGAGCAACCAAGACTTTCAAAGGCTGACAAGGCACACAGTGGATGAATGGAAAGATAACACTACATGAAAAAAACTTTGGCTTATAAAACCTCCAACCTGAGGCAGGGACATCAGTGCCCACTAACATGCAGAAACAGATATGATTATAACAGAGATGATTATCAGAAATACTTCAGCATTTCCCACACTGCCCACATCAAAATCCCTGTTGTACCCTCTCCCACCCCCCTGATCTCAAACACACACACCCACACACAATCTGCAGAGTAAGTCAGATGTTGGCATCCATAGCATGATGTCAGGATAGAACTCTTGGCACTGTGCACTAAAACACCATGACTAGTCCAGTATAGACAGCAAAAGTAACGCTGGCCTAAGCATGAACTGAAGGGTCCGTCTCCTGAAAAGAAGCTGCACCCAAGACAGCCAGGTCTGGAAAGTCTTTCACTTCTCCTACTTCACTGAATGGCTGTCCTCCTTGGTTAAATGTTAGCTTATATCGTAACCGGATAGGTTCCTAGGACATAAGAGATACGTTAAATTAGTGAGTAGTACCCAGAGGCCAGCCCAAAGTAAAAAACTTTCGCCAATACCGGAATCACCAAGAAACACTAGATATATATTAATTCAAGTCAAGTGAGGGCTTCAAACAATTGTATGACATGGACTAGTCTGGACTACCCTCTTAAGGGCTACAAACACAAAAGGAGCCAGGCACACATCCTGTAAGCCCTTCTACACTTCTGCAGTCCTGAAACAGGGTGCAAATTCAAAGACCAGTTAGGGAAAACAGGCCTCACCCTTTTAAGGGACTTCATATGATTAGGGAAAGTTAAGGTGTCCTTCCCTTGGTTCCCAGATATGATAATGCATCACAGATCATCTTTCATTAACTCTTAAAGGAAAAGAGAATCCAGCAAGGGATATTCCATACAACCCCATCCAACCAAACCAGAGATTTTAAAGCAAGACCTCAATGTGCCTCTCTCCACCCCAGGCAGTTAATTCCCTATAGTTCAGGGGCTCCATTTCCCTGTTACCAAAGTTACCAGAACATACTTTATGTGGATTGTCAAGGAGAAGCATCTGAGATATCACAGCTGGAGGCATCAAAGGACTGAATGCAGGAAGCTTGGTGCTGGATGCTGGCTGCAGCTTTACTCTCATTGACTATTGGGGAAAAGAAACCCAACATATAACTCATTCCAAACAAACTATATCTTCCATGAGAGAGATCAGGTGAATGGCAGTTTGATCTCCAAACCATTCTTCCAAGACTAACTGGGCTTTCAGGAGATGTGATATCCCAGGGCGCCCCCACTAAGCAGACAGCTCCCACTAATTGATGAAAGGATTCAAACGGACCTTCCACACAAAATACACCAGAAGTTGTGTGGTCAAAAGCTGGCATCTGAGAGGCAGCATAAACAGTACATCTTGAGTTGAATTCTAACTCTGCTTCTTATCAGTTCTGTAATCTTGGACAAAATATTTAACTTCTGAGCCTTGGACTGATAATTTATAAAGTTAGTTGTTAATCAGCGGAGCCTTACTTCCCTTGAAAAGGGGTGAATATATTATCCCAAATTGTCCAGGTACCTTATATCCCTGGACACAATATTGGTTCAAGGAATGAAAGTAACATCAGCAAGGCCAATCAAAGCTCTTTCTTGTGTAATCAATAAGCACACCTCATATCAGGTGAGTTTCTTTCTGAGATAAAAAGGGTTTCTTGCCTAGGCACAGTGGCTCGTGACTATAATCCTAGCAGTCTGGGAGGCCAAAGCAGGTAGATTGAGCTCAGGAGTTTGAGAACAGCCTGAGCAAGAGCAAAACTCTGTCTCTACTAAAAAAGAAATCTTAGGCTGGGCATCACGGTGAGCACCTATTGTACCAACTACTCAGGAGGCTGAGGCAAGTGGATCACTTGAGCCCAAGAGACTGAGGTTGTTGTGAGCTAAGATGATGCCATGGCACTCTACCCACAGTGACAGAGTGAGACTGTCTGAAAAAGCAGAAAAAAAGGGTTTCTTCCTTGGTGAGGTGATTTTTGGAAAGGAAAAATAAAAGCATTAAGGACCATGCAACCCCTGGAGCCACTGGGAACCACGATCCTACTTTGTGGAAAGAATATTAAGAGAACAGTCCCAAAGAAAAATGCAAAGTCAAGAAATGAAAAGAGGACCGAGTGCAATGGCTCACCCCTGTAATCCTAGCACTCTGGGAAGCCAAGGTGGGTGGATTGCTTGAGCTCACGAGTTCAAGACCAGCCTGAGCAAGAGCGAGACCCTGTCTCTACAAAATAGCCAGGCGTTGTGGCAGGCACCTGTAGTCTTAGCTACTCGGGAGGCTGAGGCAAGTCAATCGCTTGAAGCCATGAGTTTGAGGTTGCTGTGAACTATGATGCCATGGTACTCTACCCAGAGCAACAAAGTGAAACTCTGTCTCAAAAAAAAAAAAGAAAAAAAAGGCTCGGCGCCTGTGGCTCAAGCAGCTAAGGTGCCAGCCACATGCACCTGAGCTGGTGGGTTCCAATCCAGCCTGGGCCCGCCAAACAATAATGACAGCTGCAACCAAAAAATAGCTGGGAGTTGTGGCGGGCACCTGTAGTCCCAGCTACTTGGGAGGCGGAGACAGGAGACTTGCTTGAGCCCAGGAGTTTGAGGTTGCTATGAGCTACGATGCCACAGCACTCTACCCAGGGCAACAGCTTGAGGCTCTGTCTCAAAAAAAAAGAAGATGAAAAGAGACAGATATATAAAGAATTCATTTAAGAACCTGGATCTACTCTTATCTGAAGTCAGATGTTCTGGAATGCCCAATGAGATAAACCATTAAATTCCTACTTTATCTTAAACAACTTGAATGAAGATTCTTCCTCTTACAAGTAACAGATGATGTCCCAGGAAAAGGACCTGGTGCTTCAAAATGATAGCCATTACTAAAAAGTTCAAAGGAGCTAACCAGCAGATGACTCACCTTTGGCACAGCAACTTGAAACATGATGTCCCAAACAGGCTGGGTAGCAGTGCTCATCATAGTCAAGAGCAACACCTGTACTTCGGGGTGGCCAGGGGCCCCAGTCTGGGAGAAGTGCAACAGAATTCTGAATCCATTCCGGTCATACACAGTCAGAGGTGGCAGACTGCCTGGGAGAGAGGGCCCAACCAGAAGGGTCAGCACAGCTACAAAATCCTCAGACAGCCAGGCTGGAGAGATGCGCATGTCATCACTCAATACTGCTGCTCCTCCAGAACATCCTTTGGACTTAACCCTTCTGCACTACCACATTCCAAGTCCTTGTTACTCGAGCTAGACTCCTGTGGACCCCTCCAGACTGACCTGTCCCAACCATCCTAAGCCCATTACCAGTTTTTTTTTTTTTGAGACAGAGTCTCACTATATTGTCCTCGGTAGAGGGCCATGGTGTCACAGCTCAAAGCAACATCCAACTCTTGAGCTTAAGTGATTCTCTTGACTCAGCCTCCCAAGCAGCTGGAACTAGACGCACCTGCCACAACGCCCAGCTATTTTTCTTGTTGTAGTTGTCATTATTGTTTGGCAGGCCTGGGCCAGGTTCAAACCCGCCAGCCCCAGTGTATGTGGCTGGCACCCTAACCACAAAGCTACAGGTGCCACGCCACACATTACTAGTTTTAAAGAATGAAAATATTTTGAAGGAGATAATAAGCACTCCTATCATTACTCATTTCTTTCGGTATCTTTCATAGGATAACACCTCCATACATAAACCTTTATGTTTAATTGTCATAAACATAACAAACATATATTTACTGTTTTAATGACAAAACAGTAAAGATATCAAACCTCCTCTAACTGGTTTAATAAAATTCCAACAGAAATCCTGAAGAGATTGTTTTAATTTAGATAGGATGTGATTCTAATGTTAATTTGAAGGAAAACCAAATGAGACTAATAAGAAATAAGAGGGGCACGGTATTTACATTAGCAAATACTCAAATAAAACTGCCACTCAAATTAAATGGCATAAAACAGCATGTAGAACAGAATCAAATAAGACTGTAACATGATAACACACATTTCAAAATGAGTGGATGATTCAATGAATAGTACACGGATGACTTGCTAACCATCTAAAAAAATTATTATTCTTATTTTTTTTTTTTTGCAATTTTTTGGCCAGGGCTGGGTTTGAACCCACCACCTCCGGCATATGGGGCCAGCGCCCTACCCCTTTGAGCCACAGGCACGCCCCTAAAAAAAATTTTTAATGAAGACCTGTATCTTATGCATGTGATACCACATCCAGCCTTAACATTACTGGGTATGTTTAAGTTTGTGGCTGGGTGCACAGTGGCTCACACCTGTAATCTTAGCACTCTAGGAGGTTGAGTCAGGAACATCCCTTGAACTCAGGAATTGGAGACCAACCTAAGAAAGAGCAAGACTGTCTTTACTAAAAATAGAAAAAATTAGCCAGACATTGTGGCAGCTGCCTATAGTCTCAGCTACTCAGGAAGCTGAGACAGAAGATCTCTTGAGCCTGGGAAGTGAGGTTGCTATGAGCTAGGCTGACACCATGGTACTCTAGCCTAGGGCAACAGAGTAAGACTCTGTCTTAAAAAAAAAAAAAAAAAGTCTGGGGCCAGGTGCATGGCTCACACCTGTAATCCTAGCACTCTGGGAGGCCAAGGCAGGTGGATTGCCTGAGCTCATGGGTTCGAGACCAGCCTGAGCAAGAGCAAGACCCTGTCTCAAAAAATAGCTGGGCGTTGTGGCAAGCACCTATAGTCCCAGCTACTTGGGAGGCTGAGGCAAGAGAATCTCTTGACCCCAAGAGTTTGAGGTTGCTGTGAGTTGTGACACCACAGCACTCTACCAAGGGCAAAATAGTAAGACTCTGTCTCATTAAAAAAAAAAAAAAGTGTGTAGTAATTTCAGACGTGTCTGCCTGGTTTCCAGGGCCAACAGCACTCTGACTTTGCCACACCAAGCCATGCGAGGGCTCTGTCCTCTAAAGAGCTAGGCCTTGGAACCAAAGCCCTGAGCTGTTTTCTGCTTTGTGCACTAATACAGGGACTGGAGCACTGGTACCTTAACTAGCTGGGCCTTCAGTTTCCTGTCCTTTCCAAAAGGTAATATCCAGTTTTCTACTTTAATGAGGACCCCTATAAAAGGAGGATCACTAGCCAAATTCCTGCCTTCCTTCAAATTCCACTTCTTCCCAGTCATTCCAGGCCACAATAAACATTCCCTATTTGGATTCCAAATGAACATGATGTCCCTAATAAGCCTCTTCATCGCATTCTGCCTCCCAATATCCTTTACAGTGTCAACACTAAAAAGACTAAGAAAAATATTAGCTAAAGGAACAAGAAGCAACTCGTAATGTTGCCCCTTGCAAGATCTTTCAAATTTAAGGTCCACCCTTATCAATCTACAGTGGAAAAAGCTAGAAATTTAACAGAATTCCAAGAAACAAAAGTGCAGTAAAAACCGTACTTACTGGGTTTAACAGACTCCAAAGGAACAAACACTTGAGCCAGAGGTGTATTCTGTGAAGATGGAGAAGAAGCCAATGGGCCAGCCTCCCAGGACCAACCTGGAGAGGACTTAGTACCTGGTGGCACTTCTTTAGGGATGCTTTTCTGTGAGACATAATTCCTGCAAAGAAATAAAAAATACCAAAGACTAGCTAAAATCGTAGAGAACTCAAGGCATCTATGATTAAGTTTTCTATATAAGAAAGGGAAACATACATAACTTTAGACAAGTAATCTTACCTATGCTTCAGTCTCCTCATCTGTTAAGCAAGAATAATAGAGGAATTTACCTCAAAGGGCTGTCATAAGAATTAAATGAAGAATTAAGTGTATGAAAAGCACTTAAGAGTATCAGGACAGAATAAGAATCCAATAAACTGGAGCTACGATAACTAAGGTTATTCATGTTGTAGCTCTCAGGCAGTCCCTAACAAGTAGCTCAGTCAGGTTAAGTTTCCTAATGATCACCAGAGCAACATAAGCTATGCAGATGATATACAAATTACACTGATGCCTTTATACATCATGCTTTTGTCCACCTGGAGCACAAAATGAAAACATGGCGGAAAACTCAAGCCAGCAAGGTGAAGTAACCTACCCTGCCAAGTGGCTGAAAAACTAAAACTACAAGAAAAACATCTCTGGGTAATGAACAGAAAGGAACTTTCTGCATACCTTTCTGCCAGAGAGCCCTGCGGTTCTATCAGAAACACAGGCTCTCTTTCAGGGGTCTCCGGGGAACCTGTGGCCTTCTGATTTCAGAATTGTCCTTTTTTAAGCACCAAAAGAGGCAAGAAAAGCTTCATCTTTCTCTGCTGCAGCCCTTTTAATAAAAGAATTGGTTCAAGGCCAGGCACAGTGGCTAATCCTAGCACTCTGGGAGGCCAAAGCGGGTGGATTACTTGAGCTCAGGAGTTGGAGACCAGCCTGAGCAGGACAGCGAGACCCCATCTCTATAAACTAACCAGATGTTGTGGTAGGTGCCTATAGTCCCAGCTACTTGGAAGGCTGAAGCAAGAGGACTGCTTAAGCCCAAAACTTTGAGGTTGCTAAGAGCTATGATGCCATGGCACTCTACCAAGAATGACAAACCAAGACTCTGTCTCAAAAACAAAAAAACAAACAAAAAAAGGATTGGTTCTGTAAAATTTGGATTCAGTTCAAAGGCTGCACTCAAGGACCTAGAAGGCTACAAGTTGCCTTAAGCCCACAGGTTCCCCACTCCTGCAATGGTTTCAGGGAAGACCAACTGCTAATTTTTCAGAGGCAAATGAATCTATGAATGTTTTTACGTTTCATACACTAAAGATCCTCTACCATTAGGAATATACACTATAAAACACCAAACTGGAAATTATGTAAATGTCTACTAGAGAGAAATGATTATATTCACATAATGGATTATAATGTGCTATAAAAAAAGAATGAAGCATATTTACATAAACTGATATGGAAACATGTCAAAGATATAATACCAAAAAGTCATGCAGGAGTACAGTATGTAAATTATGATTCCATTTGTGTAAAAAATTAGCCATAGTAAAGCACTACCACATGCATATAAAAAAGCAAAGAGGCCAGATACAGTGGCTCACGCCTATCATCCCAACACTCTGGGAGGCTGAGGAGGCCGGACTGCTTATGGCCAAGAGTTCAAGAATAGCCTAGGAAACAAGGCAAAACCTCATCGCTAGAAAAAATTTAAAAATTAGGCAGGGGTGGTGGCATGGGCCTGTAGTCCCAGCTATTCAGGAAGCTAAGGTAGGAGGATTGCTTGAACTCAGGAGTTGGATGTTGCAGTGAGCTATGAGCACTCCAGTCTGGAAGACAGTGAGATCCTATCTCTAAATAAATAAATAAATAAATAGCAAAGAAGGAGCATTCAATGTTGTTCTTAGGGAATTGTATGTGGTACTTTCTGTTAATGTATTTCTCAAATTTTAATTAACTTCAAATTACATAGCAAATCAAGAAAAAACATAAATAGCAAAAACATCACCATCATCTACTATTGCCAAGTCTTTATATAAACTCCTTTGCAGATACCCTGGCCACATCAGTATTTTCCTATGACTTAGGGGAGTAAAAAGAGAAAAGCAGAAAAAAAAAAAGAGAGAGAAAAGCAGGAGCAGCATATTATGCTTTTTTTGTTGGGGTTTTTTCAGGCAGAGTCTCACTCTGTCATCTTGGGTAGAGTGCTGTGGCATCATAGTTCATAGCAACTTCAAACTCCTGGGTCAGCCTCCCAAGTAGGTGGGACTACAGGCACTCACCACCACACTCAGTTAATTTATTCTTTTCTATTTTTAGTACAGACCAGATCTCACTCTTGCTCAGGCTAGTCTCGACCTCATGAGCTCAAGCCATCCACCTGCCTCAGCCTCCCAGAGTACTAGGACTACAGGTGTGAGCCATTATGCCTGGCTCAGATTAAACTTTTAATACAAGACACCCCCTCCCCAGGATGAGAGGTCTCTGACTTACAGCACCACTCCCTGGCCCTTGTGTGATGAGAGGAAACTATACAGATTGACAAGATCCTTCCACTTGCCCTTCCCATTAGACTCACAGAGGACCAGCAGATGACTGTGGTGAGATGAGATCCAGCAAGTTCTGGTCTCCAAAAGAGCTTTGAATGCCACCACCCAGCAGTGTGCTAGAAGAGGGATTGCTCTTTTCCTTACAGCAATTCTGACCAGCAAACTGTCAAAACAGGAAAGGCTGAATTAAGACCATGGTATGACGACTGTCAGCCAGGGTAAAACTATGGCTCAGCTCTCCTGAGCCCACCAAAGCTGTAGCCCAGGCTTATTACATTTCTTGGGGCAGAAGGAGAAAGAAGAGACAAAACAACATGTTTCCTGAGCAAACCTTCAGGAAGCAGGAGCCGGGTGCAACCGAAGAAGGAAGGGATGTAAGGAGAGAAAAAAGGGGGGCTCCAGCCATATAGTATGGGTGAGGAAAAGGCTTTGGACCTCCAAGTCCATGAATCCTACCAGGCAAGCACAATAGCACCTTTCTCCCCTACCAGGTAGCACTGCTTCATGAAGGCAAGTTTGAGAGACCCTCCCCTTCTTTCTCTAGGCCCTGGCAAGAGCTTCCTTACCTTGTTCATAACAGGACCATCACTGATTCCTATAAGGAAGGAAGAGAGTAAGATAGATAACAGTAACTCTACCTGCTTCAAGATGATAATCAATACCATGTCCACCCATTCTAGGACATTACCCAAGGTCACTCAACTCACCCTTGGAAAATCTGTGACTGATGTGCAAAGGGGCCTTCTCTGAACTGCCAAGCATATCTGAGTCACTCAAAAGCAACATATGCTCCCTAGGGGGGATCAGCTTTCTCTCTCCCTGTTCAAAACCTTCTGAGTCTATACTCTCTACAGAGCCCCCTCACCTAAGGCTTCCAGGTCCTGATGAAGCAAAGATGGAGCCACAGTCCCAGCCTGCTTAGATCCATCATCCACCTCTAAGTCAATCAGGGGACAGTTTTTCATGGAGCCTGTTGGATTCTGAAAGACTAAAAAACATTCAGGGTTAGGAAAATAAACCAGATGTGACAGCAAAATCTCCCCTTAAATTCTATTGGCTTCCCTCAGGTTTCCTCCTAATCAACCCTTTCAGAGTGTGTTGACCCACAGTCCAATCTGGACCATGTGGTAAGCAGAGCACAGCCTGCCTACTCCAAAGACCACAGGGTCCTCCTCCAAAGATTCCATCACCCTGAACAGGAGCAGACTTCTCCAGCTCAGGGCCTTTGAGTGGGTCAGAATCACCCATAGTACCCGACAGATAGCCAGGCCCAGATCCAGGCAGTCTTGATTCATATAAGGTTCAAATCAGGGAGCTAAGGGTCTGCACTTCGAGTGTTCTGGGTGATTTTATTTCCTCCTTTGATTGTTATTGTTGTTTTTGAGATAGAGTCTCACTTTGTCTCCTTGGGTGGAGTACTGTGGTGTCATAGCTCACAGCAACCTCAAAGTCTTGGGCTCAAAGCGATTTTTTTTTTTTTTGAGACAGAGCCTCAAGCTGTCACCCTGGATAGAGTGCCGTGACATCACAGCTCACAGCAACCTCCAACTCTCGGGCTCAAGTGAGTCTCCTGCCTCTGCCTCCCAAGTAGCTGGGACTACAGATGCCTGCCATGACGCCCAGCGATTTTTTGGTTGCAGCCGTCATTGTTGTTTGGCAGGCCCAGGCTGGATTCAAACCCACCAGCTCAGGTGTATGTGGCTGGCACTTTAGCTGCTTGAGCCACAGGTGCCGAGCCTCAAGCGATCTTCTTACCTCAGCTTCCCCAGTAACTGAGACTACAGGCATCTACCACAATGCCCAGCTATTTTTAGAGACAGAGTCTTGCTCTAGCTCTGGCTGGTCTTGAACTCCTGAGCTCAGGCAATTCACCTGCATTAGCCTCCCAGAGTGCTAGGAATTCTAGGTGATTCTGATATAACTAGCCTGGCACCAGGAACCACTGAGGAAAACCGTTTCTTTGGTCCATAAGTAACTACTCATGAGACTGCAAATGCAGGTATAACTTAGTCATCTCCTTCTGTGCATAGCCAATGTTGAGATCTAGCCTGGCAGTCAGCTTACAATGGCTCCTATGGCAGAGACTGGCTACGTGAAATTTCCCAGAAAGGGAACAGAGGGCAGGTAAGTTCTCTCATTTCTGTGCCGTAACATAGAATATTCTGAGGACCCATTTCTTTTCTGTGATTTGCAGGCTGCCCAAAGCAGAAGGGAGGGAGAAACTTTCAAACATACCTCTGGAGACAGGTATGTCTCCCACTGAGTTGGTCACTGTATTTCCAAAGGTGACACGGCCCTCCATCACCTGTTTGTACAGCAGAACTCCTTGGGTGAGGAGGTCATTTGCCTGGAGAATCTCAGCTGAAAAATGAGAGAAGAATTAGAACCCCAGGTTTAGCCACCAAAAATCTGTTTTTCTAAGTCATTCCGCAGAGCAGTTTACAGATGGCTTGACTAGATTTCGTTTATCCATGACTCTTGCCCCTATATCATACAAGCAGGCCCTATCAGGCCTAGTCACTTAACCCCTGAGCCCTAATATTCTTGGTTCTCAATGGGGAGGAAGCAAATTTCTTTTTTTTTTTGTAGAGACAGAGTCTCACTTTATGGCCCTCGGTAGAGTGCCATGGCATCACACAGCTCACAGCAACCTCCAACTCCCGGGCAAGCGATTCTCCCACCTCAGCCTCCCGAGTAGCTGGGACCACAGGCGCCCGCCACAACGCCCGGCCACCTTTTGGTTGCAGTTCAGCCGGGGCGGGGCTTGAACCCACCACCCTCGGTATATGGGGCCGGCGCCTCACCAACTGAGCCACAGGCGCCGCCCGGAAGCAAATTTCTTCACCTTCTATGTCTGGACTATCTACCATAATGGCTGGCAGTAAGCACTCTAAATATAGCTCTTTCAATGAGGAACTAAAACTTTTATCTTTAATTTTTTTTTTTTTTATTGTATATACAGGTAAGATCTTGCTATGTTTCCCAGGCTAGTCTCAAACTCCTGACCTCAAGTGATCTTCCTGCTTCAGCTTTCCAAAATGATGAGATTACAGGGTAAGCCACTTTACCCAGCTTTTAATTTTAATTAATAGAAAAATAAGGCTCAGTGGGTAGGGCACCAACCACATACACCAAGGCTGGTGGGTTCAAACTCGGCCAGGGCCAGCTATAACAATGACAACTACAACAAAAAAATAGCTAGGCTTGTGGCAGGCGCATGTAGTCCCAGCTACATGAGAGGCTGAGGCAAGAGAATTGCTTAAGCCCAAGAGTTTGAGGTTGCTGTGAGCTGTGATGCCACAGCACTCTACCAAGGGCAACATAGTGAGACTGTCTAAAAAAAAAAAAAAAAATAGAAAAATAAAACCTGAAGTGATTTTGTCAATGTGAATGCAAATATTAAAATAATTTCTTAGTACTTGATGCAGTTATTGGAAAGGTTTTAAGTATTTAAGAAGAAATTGTCTTGAGATTCTACTTTTGAACATACAAATTTTAGAAAATATTAAATATAGAGGCAGAGGCAGGTACACTGCTTGAGCTCAGGAGTTTGAGATCAACCTGAGCAAGAGCAAGACCCCACCTCTACTAAAAATAGGAGAATTAGCTGGGCGTAGTGGCAGACACCTGTCCCACTACTTGGGAGGTGGAGGAAAGAGGATTGCTTAAGCCCAAGAGTTTGAGGTTGCTGTGAGCTATGATACCACCACCCTCTACCAACGGTGACAGAGACCCTTTCTCAAAAAAAAAAAAGAAAGAAAGAAAATATTAAATATAAATCAAGTATTTATGACAAAATTTCAGGTTCACACTGAAACATGCCAAAGTATAAAACACACACTGGGACTGGGCATGGTGGCTCATGCTAGAATCCTGGCACTCAGGGAGGCCAAAGAGGAAGGATCATTTGAGGCCAGCCATCCAAGACCCACTTAAACAATACAGTAAGACCGTACCTCTGCAAGAAATTAAAAAAATTAGCTGGGTGTGATGGCAGATACCTATTTCCAGCTACTCAAGAAGCTAAGGCAAAAAGATCACTTGAGCCCAAGAATTTGAAATTGCAGTGAGCTATGATGATGCCGCTGCACTCTAGCCTCAAAATGAGTGAGACCCTGTCTCATTCATAAACTCATAAATAAGAAAACTGAAACCCCCAAAACATAAAACACACACTGAACTTCAAAAACTACATGAACATTCCACTATCTGGTCTACCTGCAGACAACTCTCTCCTACCAGAGACAAGAATAGCAACAGGGGTGGGGCACGTATAACTCTGCAAGCCAAAGTGCTGAAGATTATCAACTGCTGGACTCACCAACTGCTTATGTCCTGCCAATTTTTTGACTGTGGACAAGACGGGTTGAATTCAATGCTAAGTGATTTTTTGGCATGTTGCAAGTTATGTTAAAAACTTAAATTTGGGGGTGGCGTCTGTGGCTCAACGGAGTGGAACACTGGCCCCATATGCCGGAGGTGGTGGGTTCAAACCCAGCCCTGGCCAAAAACTGCAAAAAAAAAAAAAAAAAAAAAAACCCTTAAATTTGGGGCGGCGCCCATGGTTCAGTGGGTAAGGCACAGACCCCATATACCAAGGGTGGCAGGTTCAAACCAGCCCCAGCCCAACTGCAACAAAAAACAGGCGGGCATCGTGGCAGGCGCCTGTAGTCCCAGGTACTCGGGAGGCTGAGGGGATTGCCTAAGCCCAGGAGTTGGAGGTTGCTGTGAGCTGTGATATTACAGCACTCCACCGAGGGCAACAAAGTGAGACTCTGTCTTTAAAAAAAAAAAAAAGAAAAGAAAACAGAAAACATCAGAGGGGATGCAATAAGCCAAACAGACCAAGAGAGAACTCTACAAGGCAACGGACCTATCTTTCATGCAAGATAAAAAGAAATGGAGGGGTAGGTGGGTATCTGCTGTCCATTAAGAGAGACTGGAAAAATACCAAACAATTACAAAGTGTGGCTTTTCTTTTGAGTCTGACTTACAACTGTTTTGTTTGTTTGTTTGTTTTTGAGACAGAGCCTCAAGCTGTTGCCCTGGGTAGAGTGCCGTGGCATCACAGCTCACAGCAACCTCCAACTCCTGCCTCTGCCTCCCAAGTAGCTGGGACTATAGGCGCCCGCCACAACGCCCGGCTATTTTTTTGGTTGCAGCCGTCATTGCTGTTTGACAGGCCCAGGCTGAATTGGAGCCCACCAGCTCAAGGTGTATGTGGCTGGCGCCTCAGACGCTTGAGCCACAGGCGCCAAGCCAGAACCGTTTTGTTTGTTAGGTTTTTGTTTTAAAGATTTAGCAAAAGATGTTAAGGAGAAAAAGGATCAGGAAAATCTGAACTCTGTCTGAATATCTGGTTATTTCAAAATGTCTAGAATTTGCTCCAAAATAGACTAAGCTATTGGTGAATACAAAGAGAGAGGCACAGACAAAGTAAGACCAAAAGATCAACCATTTAAGAAACAACAAAAAGGCTTGGTGCCCGTAGCACAGTGGTTACAGCACCAGCCACCACGCACCAAGGCTGGTGGGTTCGAACCTAGCCCAGGCCAGCTGAACAGCAATCACAACTACAAAAAAAAAAGCCGGGTGTTGTGACAGGCACCTATAATCCCAGCTACTTGAGAGGCTGAGGCAAGAAAATCACTTAAACCCAAGAGTTTGAGGTTGCTGTGAGCTGTGACACCACGGCACTCTACCAAGAGAGACATTGTAAGACTCTAGCTCAAAAAAAAAAAAAAAAAGGCTTGGCACCTGTAGCTCAGTGAGTGAGGCACTGGCCACACACACTGAGGCTGGTGGGTTCGAGCTTGGCCCACGCCTACTAAACAAGAATGATAACTGCAACCAAAAAATAGCCAGGCATTGTGGTAGGCTATTCAGGAGGCTGAGGCAAGAAAATCACTTAAGAGTTTGAGGTTGCTGTGAGCTCTGACACCACAGCACTCTAAAAGGGCGACATAGTGAGACTCTGTCTCAGAAAAATAAAAAGAGAGAGACTCGAAAGGGGAAGAGAAGGGAAATAAAGGAAAGAAACAACTAAAAAAAGCTGGGTGCAGTGGCTCACACCTGTAATCCTAGCACTCTGGGAGGCTGAGGTGGGTGGACCACTTGAGCTCAGGAGTTCAAGACCAGCCTGAACAAGAACAAGACCCCATCCCTATAAAAATAGAACAATTAGCCAGGTGTGATCCCAGCTTCTTGGGAGGCTAAGGCAAAAGGATAGCTTAAGTCCAACAGTTTGAGGTTGCTGTGAGCTATGATGACAACATAGCACTCTACACTGGGTGACAGAGGGCAACAAAAAATAAATAAAGCAAAAACAATCCACCATGAGTTGGTAACTGGCAAAGATGAGTGAAGAATAGTTCAGATTTTTCCTATTTTTCTCTTATGTTTTGAGACTTCCCATACTAAAAAGTTTTAAAATTATTTGTAGTACCTGTGGACAATTCTCCACTGTCCCTACCATATCCCATCATCCTTCTCATTGAGATGACTAGGACCCTAAAGTACACAAGTTGGTGATCCCCTAAAGATGCACCACCCCTACATGTTTCTCTGACCTTTGCGGGTGGGATCATTCAGCCTTTCCTTAAGCCTCCAGTAGGATTTCTTCTACTTCTCTAACACCTAATCTCCATGGTAAATTTCCACTCCTTTCCAGACTTTCAGATCTGCTGATTCTTTCACAAGCTTAGATTCTTCTTGAAATCATTTCTAAGGTAATTCAAACCCAATTACTACAGAACCTAAAGTACACTCTGCCTTGATCCTGGCACCAGAGCAGCACAACAGAAGAACCATGTCTGCTTTGCACTTAGGGTGCTAGCTATGCTTAGGGAAATAAAACTGTTACCAAGCGCGTCATCATCATTGGTGGTGTCACTTGCCAACCGGAACAGGGTAGGCCGCAGCTTTTCACATCTTTCATACACGACCTAGAAAAACAGAGTTTGGTTCACAACAGCAGAAACTGTGATTTCAGAAGCCTGCCTCAGTCTGTTCCAAACTCATGATTACAGATTTGAAGTAACACGGGAGTTAACAGTTTCAGAAAAAGTTTGGGCTACAAGTGAAAGACTTTTCTAAAATAAAAGAAATTTTAAGTGACAAAAGGCCTTAGCTCAGAAAGAACTGTCTCCATGAGCACATCATTGCTTCCTCAAGCTCCTTGCCTCTGTCCAGGGCTGGATGGCATTAACAACAGGGTAGCTTCTGCTTTACCACTGACATCCAAGTCTCCCATCCTACTGACTTTATTACTCTCTCATGATGCTCACCCACATGGTTCCCTTGGAGCCAAAACTCATTTTCCTCAAACACATCTGGAAAGTTTAATATTCCTCACCTGAGGACAGTGCTCTGGACAATTTCATCCTCATACTGGTAACAGGGAGACACAGCTTCTGTATCTCTTAGGTTTCCTTCTTTGCAAGGGAGCTCTATTAACAAAGTCAACACTCCAGGCCTCCCTCTACAGATCCCCCTCCCACCCAGGGCTGGTGAAATGACATTATCTGGCTGGAGTCAGAGAGAGGAAGCAGAAAGAAACTCATTCTTACCCTTTGTTCTTGGGAGCTACCTGCCTATAAGGAACTGCATTCCTTACAACTACATGCTGTATGTTTTAAAGATGGCAGCTCCAAGGTGGTTGGACAGGAACCAGCCACATCAGGGTGTGGAAGGTTCAATACTTATTTGAGACATTTTCCAAAGTCAGCTTTACCAATACAAACAGAACACATTTGTTCTACATGTCTCTCTCCTGACTCTTAGCAGGTTATCGTCTTGTGGGGGATGGATTATGTTGCCTAAAAGCCCAACACACTGATCTTCCTGAGGGACCCTGGTGTAATCTCACCTTGGTAAATGGATTTTGGAGTATCCGACCTGGCCAAGCCCAGCACCCTTCTGAAACTGTCCCCTTCACTCACATAGGAAAGTCAGTGTGCTTTTCACTCTGTCCAATCCCAATCACAGCTGACTGAGCCAGGGATAGATAAATGAGCCAAGGAGTTTGGAATTGAGAAAGACACTAGTTCATTTTTTTAATCTTGTGAAATGGAAGGGCAGGTAAATACAGGAGTTATGTATAAGCCATTTCTCCTGTGTAGATAAACAAAAACCTGGAATGCAGAGAGAGAAGGCTGAAACAGACCTGCAGAGGGAGGTAGAGAAGAGGGCTCCAAGATAGACTAACCACAGTTGCCTTAGGCCTAGTACAGATGGGAGGTAGTTTCTTAGGGGTGAGAACAAAACCAGTAAGAAATGGAGGGGAAAAAGTGTTACAGCTCTTTCGGAATTTATCTAGCAGGTTTTCCTATCTCCACTGGAAGAACTCCCCCCACTCACCTCCCATACAAAAGAAATGGGGGAAAAAAGAATATTTTGAACTTCACTGACATTAAAAGTATCTTTTTTTTTTTTTGAGAGTCTCATTCTGTCACCCTGGGTAGAGTACTGTGGCTCACAGCAACCTCAAACTCTTGGGCTCGGGCAGCGCCTGTTGCTCAAGGAGTAGGGGGCCAGCCCCATATACTGGAGGTAGCGGGTTCAAATTCAGCCCCGGCCAAAAACTACAAAAAAAAAAAAAAAAAATCTCTTGGGCTCAAGAGATCCTCCTGCCTCAGCCTCCTGAATGTGGGACTACAGGAACCCACCATGATGCTCAGCTAATTTTTCTATTTTTAGCAGAGACAAGGTCTTGCTCTTGCTTAGACTGATTTTGAACTTCTGAGCTCAAGCAATCCACATGGTTTAGCTTCCCAGAGTGCTAGGATTACAGGTGTGAGCCACCGTGCCTGGCAACATCTGTATTTCAAAAGATACTGTCAAAATAGTAAAAATACAACCCACAGAATGAGAGAAAACGGTCTGATAAGCAACTTGTATCCAGAATACATAAAAAACACTTATAACTCAAAGACAACCCAAAAGATGGACAAAGGATTTGAATAGACACTTCTCCAAGATATACAAGTTCCCAATAAGCACAGCAAAGAATGCTTAAAATAAAGTTATCAGGGAAATGCAAAAGGATAATGAGATACTACTTCATACCCCCTAGGATGGCTTTAATCAAAAAGGCAGACAATACTGAGTATTGGAATAAGGATGTGGAAAATTCAAAACCTCTTAAATTGCTGGTGGAAACATAAAATGGTGCAGTCACTTAGGGAAAATAATTTGGCAGTTCCTGAGAATGTTAAGTATACAGTTACCATATGATCCAGCAATTCTACTTCTTTAAGTTCACAAAAACTTGTGAATGAATATTCATAGACATCATTCATAATAGCCAAATGTCTATCAACAACTTAAAGCCTATCAGGTGATAAATAAAATGTGGTATAGTCATAGAATGGAATACTATTCAGCCATAAAAAGGAACCAAGTAGTGACTTCTGCTAGCACATGAATGAACCTAGGAAACATTACACTAAGTAAAAGAAGCCAGACTCAAAATTCCACATATCATATGATTCCATTTATGTTAAGTATCCAAATAGGCAAATCCATAAAGACAGGAAGATTAATGGTTGTCAGGGGTGGGAGGAGAAAGGAAAAGGGAATAACTGTTAATGGGTTCAAGCTTTCTTTCAGGGGTAGCTAAAATGTTCTAAAGCTATGTAGGTGTGCTGGTGGTCTTTACTGTATGTGAATTATCTCAATAAGGATCTTGCTGAAAAAAACAAGATCAAGATGTATAAGATGTGGAGAAACTAGACCTCTCACACACTGCTGTTAGGAATATGAAATAGTGCAACTACTTTGGCATCATAGCTCAAATATTTTGGCAATTTCTTAAACTGTTAACTACACACACTTAGTGTATTATCCAGCAATCTCACACCTAGACATGCATAGAAAATCCTGCATACAATTGTTTATAGCAGCTTAATTCATAATCACTGGAAGTTGGAAAGAAACTATGTCCATCAACAGATAAATATACATACTCTACATATTGTGCTACATCCACACAAAAGACTACTACTTGGCAATGAAAAGCAATAAACTAGGCCGGCGCCTGTGGCTCAGTGAGTAGGGCACCAACTCCGTATACCGAGGGTGGCAGGTTCGAACCTGGCCCCAGCCAAAGTACAACAAAAATAGCCAGGCAGGCACCTGTGGTCCCAGCTACTCAGGAAGCTGAGGCAAGAGAATAGCCTAAGCTCAAGAGCTGGAGATTCCTGTGAGCTGTGACACCTCAGCACTCTATCCAGGGCAACGAAGTGCGACTGTCAAAGGAGAAGGGAGGGGGAGAAGGGAAGGAGATGGGGAGGGGGAGGGGAGGAAAGGGGAAGGAAATAAACTATATATATTTTTGTTTTTGAGACAGAGTCTCATTCTGTCACCCTGGGTAGGGTGCCATGGTGTCATCATAGCTCACAGCAACCTTAAACTCTTGGGCTCAAGCGATCCTCTTGCCTCAGCCTCCCAAGAAGCTGGGGCTATAAGTGCTCACCACTACACCTGGTTAGTTTTCCTATTTTTAGTAGAGATGGAGTCTTGCTCTTACTCAGGCTGGTTTCCAACTCCTAAACTCACTCAAGCAATCCACACCCTCCTTGGGCTCCCAGAGTGCTAGGATTACAGGTGTCAGCTACCATGCCTGGCCAAGAAATAAACTACTGATAGAACAATTCTGAATGGATCTCAAATAATGCTAAGAGAAACTAGTCAGAAATAAACAATAGGCTTGGTGTCTGTGGCTCAAGCGGCTAAGGCGCCAGCCATATACACCTGAGCTGGCGGGTTCGAATCCAGCCCAGGGCCTGCCAAACAATGACGGCTGCAACCAAAAAATAGCCAGGTATTGTGGCAGGCACCTATAGTCCCAGCTACTTGGGAGGCTGAGGCAAGAGAATCACTTAAGCCCAGGAGTTGGAGGTTGCTATGAGCTATGATGCCATGGCACTCTACCCAGGGTAACAGCTTGAGGCTCTGTCTCAAAAATAAAAATAAAAATAAAGAAAGAATGTATCATTCCATATACACAAGAGTCTAGGAGCAGTAAACTAATCAAAACAGAAAGCAAATCAGTAGATCAGTAGCTGCATGAGGATGTAGGGACAGAGAAGGAAAAGATGACACAGGAAATTTGGGGAGGTGACAGATATTTAAGTATTTACTATGTTGATTGTTATGATGCTTCATGGGAACATACAGGTCAAAACACATCAAAACTGTGAATAAGGCTCGGCACCTGTAGCACAAGTGCCTAGGGCACCAGCCACATACACTGGAGCTGGCAGTTTCAAATCTAGCCCAGGCCTGCCAAACAACAATGACAACTATAACCAAAAAGTACCCGGGCGTTGTGGCGGGCACCTGTAGTCCCAGGTACTTGGGAGGCTGAGGCAAGAGAATCGCTTAAGCCCAAGAGTTTGAGGTTGCTGTGAGCTGTGACGCCACAGCACTCTACCCAGGGCAACAGCTTGAGACCGTCACCAAAAAAAAAAAAAACAAAAAACTGTGAATAACTATGTGCAATCTCTTGTCATCCCTGAATTATCACCTGCAAGGCCTCCTGGTCTGGTGGGGCCTGCCCTGGCCTGCGGTACATGCTCAGCATCTCCTGCAGCACCTTCACGTGGCTTCGTACTTCCTCCACGGCACTGACTCTCCTGGACACCTTCTCTGATTTTTCTTGTTCCTTTTAGGAGAAAGAAGATGGAAGTGAGGAAGCAGAAGCCCTGGATGAAGCCTGAACAAGGGCTAAGAAAGGATTACTGCTGAAAACTCAGGGAAGCCACCAGAACAATAAGTGAAAGTAGGTGTCCACCTGACAAGTAAAGGAAATACTCAGAACCCACAATTCCTGGGGAGGATAATGCAGTTTGGGGCCTGGTGACCTATTCCATTATACCAGCAGCCTTGATCCCTCTAAAAAACAGATTCCTAAGTCTGGACTTTGTCTACACCAATACCTGTCCCTGGGACAGAAGTTGGTAGCTAAAAATTCCTTTAAGACCCATGAACAAAAGCAGCTGGGAAGTATGGCAGCAAGATTTCTGCTTCCGATCACCACCTTCCTGCCCTTTAAGGAGATTACGACTATTCCCCAGAGTTGAGTGCTAGATGACCATTCTTTTCCCCAGACAACAGTTCATTCACTCCCTCAACAACATACATACATACACTGTTCCTTGTCAATCCCTGTTCTGCAAACCCATGAAAAAAAATGCCCACCTCCTTGACCAAATTCTTGATCAGCCGGTTTGCAGCTTGAAGATCCTCAGGGTGGTTGCTCTTCAGAAGCTTTGTCAGAAGCTAGACAGTGAACAAGAACAGTAGGTGAAACTCTAATTGCCACAGGTCCAGAGTAGAAGCAGTAGGAATAGAAGAATTTACACTAATATCAACAGCTTGTGCATTTTACACACATCATTTTACCAAATGGTCACAATGGCACTATGAGGTGGGTATGAGGACTATTCCAACAGACCACTGGCTTTTCAATGGAGTAGGGAGTTGGGAGGATTACACCTCCCAGGGGACAGCTGGTGAAGTCTGGACACAATTGGTTTCACAACTGAGGAGGGGTTCTGCTGGCACATGGTGAGTCAGGCATGCTGTAAACATCCTGAAGTGCACAGGACAACTGCCCTCCACTTGACAGAATTATCTGGTCCAAAAGTTCAGTAGTGCCCCGAATGATGTGCTCTTTGATGGGACAGACTTTAGTGATCTTGTTCTTTGTTCCCAATGCCTAGCAGAATGCCTGGCACACAGGAGTCATTCAATCTTTCCTGGATGGAGATGGATGGCGGGAAAGATGAGTATAAGGAGCCCAATGATGCACGATTCTAAGTTTCTCAGAAGTCACACCATACCTCCTCCCTAACTCTTCCCAGCCTCTGCAAACTTAAGACACCACATAGCAGAGGTGCCAAAGACAAAGGCAGCCTAGAACCTAGACTAGCCTTGCTTGTTCTGACACCAGTGACCTGGTGGCCACAGAACATCTAGAACCAAGAGAAGGATACAGTGATAGGGTGTAACTGGAAGGCACAGCAGACCAAACAGAAACATGTCCATGGCTTGGTACTCTCCTGATACTGTGATCATTAGACCTTGTGACTGACCAAGAACAATAACCAAGAGCAATCTCCCCATTCACAGGCACTACAGTGTTATCCCTGGGTCTTGGCCTAGGTTTTGACCACCTTCCTCTTCTCTTCACTCTCCCTACTTGATGTCCCAGGACCAACAATTCTGAGAGGCCAGAGTGGAAAGGAAATTGGTGAAGGCAGGCTCACTGGCACTGAGAAAGATCTAATTTACAAACCAACTCTTTCCTCTCCACCATTCCCCACCCTAGTACCACATCCACACTGGATATGGCTAATCATCCATATATCCCACAATCCCCTTATGGTATCCTTTCAACCATGTCTCCCCCAAAAACACTTGTACTGACAAGGTGGAGGGCACAAAGAACATAGCATTTATTATCTGGCCGATCTGTGCAGACCACACAGAGACTTTCCGCTACCTCATTCCTAAGGGCCTCTCCACAAAGTACTCACTAACCCACCTCCCCATTCTCCGCTTTGGCTTAGAGATCAGAGGATACTTCAAGCAGAGTCCCTAAGAGAAGGGGTCTAAACACAGTCCATGCAGGCCACCGAGGTCAGGAAGGAGTCCATACCTTTGACTTTTCTTCATCAGCATCAAAGATCGAGCTCTTAGGCCAGGGAGAAGGTGGGGGTAAGATTTTATCCACTGGTAGCTTAGGGTCTTGTTTTATAATTCCTAAAAGATGCAATTCACAAAGTCAGGACACTGATACGGGTACTTACTGACTTCAGCCACAATCCAATATAAAGTTCTGAAACCTTTAGTTTCCTGATACCTCATAAGGAAAATCCTATCAATGGCCTTAAAGAAATACACCAGGGTCTGCACTTGATCTTAGCCAAAAGGAAGCAGCAATATACACCAGAGTCTGAATGAGGCTCTGTATCACCTCTCAGGAGAATCCAAGGAACCACCACGAAGTCAGGGGCATCAAAGCCAGCCATGTCAGAACAAGCAGCCCCTTAGGCCTATTAAGTCTGTGGGCCTTATACTAGCTATAAAGATACTCATCACTTTATACAGCTACTTAATTTCCTAGGGCCCAAAAATTACTGGAGGATTCCTAATGAAGCTCCTAAAAATGTTAAGTGAGTACATATAGACAGAATAGTCCATGCTGAACCTGGGTTCCTTCTTCTGAAGAGCCCAACATAAAACGAATGCAGACTCCCATCTTCTAGATAGGATGCACAAAAATCAGATCAGCATCACTCCTGTTGACAACATCAAAACCCTGAACGGAAGGACACTTGTACTAGACTGTTTATTGCAGCTCAATTTACAATCGCCAAAATGTGGAAACAGCCTAAATGCCCACCAACCCAGTAATGGATTAACAAGCTGTGGTATATGTATACCATGGAATACTATTCAGCTATTAAAAAAAAATGGAGACTTTACATCCTTCGTATTAACCTGTATGGACGTGGAAGACATTATTCTTAGTAAAGCATCACAAGAATGGAGAAGCATGAATCCTATGTACTCAATTTTGATATGAGGACAATTAATGACAATTAAGGTTATGGGGGGGGAAGCAGAAAGAGGGAAGGAGGGAGGGGGGTGGGGCCTTGGTGTGTGTCACACTTTATGGAGGCAAGACATGATTGCAAGAGGGACTTTACCTAACAATTGCAATCAGTGTAACCTGGCTTATTGTACCCTCAATGAATCCCCAACAATAAATAAAAAAAAAAAAAAAACCCTGAACGGCATACAAATTCACAACTTTCGTGAAACCTTCAGAGAGCTGAGATCACAGGGCAACAACCAATTAACCTGAAATCTAACAAAAATAGTGCCTCCAAGGAGACACCAGAGGCAATGCCAATAAAAATAACTCAGGTGGGCTCGGCGCCTGTACCTCAAGCGGCGAGGGTGCCAGCCACATACACCGGAGCTGGCAGGTTCGAATCCAGCCCCAGCCTGCCAAATAATGACAACTACAACTTAAAAATAGCCGGGCAATATGGCAAACACCTGTAGTCCCAGCTACTTGAGGCAAGAGGATCACTTCAGCCCAAGAGTTTGAGATTGCTGTGAGCTGTGACACCACAGCACTCTACCCAGGGCTTGAGACTCTGTCTCAAAAAATAAATAAATAAATAAATAAATAACTCAGGTGAAACGGCTTAAAAATTATTTACACAGGCAAGTGAATACAGAGCTTCTGTAGGTTGCATCGCAAAGAAAATAAGCTTTTTTCCAGGGGCCACACAGGGCCCACAAAAAGAATGAGAAGGTGCCCAGGCTCCACCTAAATCCTCTGGCTGCAGAATAGAAGTCTTAAACTGCTACAGGAAGGGCACCAACACTTCTTAGCAAAAAAAAAAAAAAAGAAAGAAAGAAAGAAAAGAACAAACCCTGCAGCCCTTACAGCAATGGTAGAAACCCACTGCAGCTGGAGAAAGAACTGGGGGGCAGGGGCAAGAATTATGTCCTCAGCCCAGTCCTAAGTTGGGATGGAGCATGATCACAATTAGATCCTCTCAAGTCTCAGGGACAAAGTATCTGCCTAAGGCTGAGTCTTACTCAGAATAGATGGACCCTGTCTACCTTCCCAGCCCCTGAATAATAAGGGCCAGCTGTCTACTGTAAGGAGTAGCAATGGCAGGTGAGATGAACAACTACATCCGATAGCAGAGCAGACACTCAGGAAACTCTCGGCAAATCAGCTCCCAACCCAACCACGAGCTAACACTAGAAAAGTCTGAAGTCTGGTATAGTGAGGGTAACTACAGCTCAAATCCTGCCTACCAGAGGCAAAGGTCCACCCATTTCCACAAATAAAAACTATTTCTTTCACTGATGAATATGCTATTTACCCTGATTTGATCATTAGCCATTGTATGTATGTACTGAAATTATCACACTATATCCCATAAATATATATAATTATGTGTCAATTAAAAATAATGAGGCAGGGCAGTGCCTGTGGCTCAGCGGGTAGGGCGCCGGTCCCATATACCGGAGGTGGCGGGTTCAAACCCAGCCCCGGCCAAATTAAAAAAAAAAAAAAAAAAATAATGAGGCTGCGGGGCGGCGCCTGTGGCTCAGTCGGTACGGCGCCAGCCCCATATACCGAGGGTGGTGGGTTCAAACCCGGCCCCGGCTGAACTGCAACCAAAAAATAGCCGGGCGTTGTGGCGGGCGCCTGTAGTCCCAGCTACTCGGGAGGCTGAGGCAAGAACATCACTTAAGCCCAGGAGCTGGAGGTTGCTGTGAGCTGTGTGATGCCATGGCACTCTACCGAGGGCCATAAAGTGAGGCTCTGTCTCTACAAAAATAAATAAATAAATAAATAAAAATAGTAAGGCTGGCTACACTGGTCATGCCTGTACTCCCAGTGCTTTGGAAGGCTGAGGCAAGAGGTTGAGGCAGGAGTTGAAGGTTGCAGTGAGATCTGATCAGACACTACTGCACTCCAGCCTGGGTGACAGAGTTAGACTCTGCCTCTAAAAAAAATTTAAAATAATAATCCATGGCTCAGTGCCCTTAGCACAGTGGTTATGGCGCCAGCCACATACACCGAGGCTGGCTGGTTCGAACCCGCCTGGGGCCAGCTAAAGGACAACTGCAACAACAACAACAAAAATATCCAGGTATTAAGGAGGGCACCTATAGTCCCAACCACTTGGAAGGCTGAAGCAAGAGAATTGCTTAAGCCCAAGAGTTTGAGGTTGCTGTGAGCTGTGACAGCACAGCACTCTACTGAGGGCAACATAGTGAGACTCTGTCTCAAAAAAAAAAAAAAAAAAAAGAAATGTTATAAGCCTGTAAGTTACTACGCTTACACCTAATCAGAATAGTATTTTTCTTTCTTTTTTTCTTTCTCTTTTTTTTATGAGAGACAGAGTTTCTTTTTTTTTGAGACAGAGCCTCAAGCTGTCGCCCTGGGTAGAGTGCCGTAGCATCACAGTTCACAGCAACCTCCAACTCCTGGGCTCAAGGGATTCTCCTGCCTCTGCCTCCCAGGTAGCTGGGACTACAGGTGCCTGCCACAACGCCTGGCTATTTTTTGGTTGCAGCTGTTACTGTTGTTTGGAAGGCCCGGGCTGGATTTGAACTCCCCAGCTCTGGTGTATGTGGCTGGTACCTTAGCCGCTTCAGCCACAGGCACTGAGCCAACTTTGTCACCCTCAGTAGAACACCATGGAGTCATAGCTCACAGCAACCTCAAACTCTCGGGCTCAAGTGTTCCTCTGGCCTCAGCCTCCCAAGTAGCTGAGGCAGCCACAATGCCCAGCTATATTTTTAGAAACGGGGTGTCACTCTGGCTCAGACTGGTCTTGAACTCCTGAGCTCAAGCAATCCACCCACCTCAGCCTCCCAAACTGCTAGGATTTTGGGCATAAGCTACCATGCCTGGCCTTCAGAATAGTTCTTTTCAAACTCTGATGCAGAAGTAATATTTATCTTTACTTCACAGTAAAATCCTACTATTTCAAGGAAAGAGGTTGATTTAAGCAACCAAAAATTTTGGAAAATAAAATAAAACAAAGTTTAGTGGCATGAATAATTTGTATTTTGACTTTTGTTGTGCTGGTGGTTCATATGGTTTCTGGGGTATAGAGAAAAGCAAACCTATACGTCTTCTTGAAGATTTACACTGTGACTAAGTAAATAAAAGCCATATTGTAGTAAAAAAAAAAAAACTGGGCAGCGCCTGTGGTTCAAAGAGGTAGGGCGCAGGCACCATATGCCAGAGGTGGCAGGTTCAAACCCAGCCCCAGCCAAAAACTGCAAAAAAAAAAAAGAAAAAAGTAAAAACAAAAATTACATCAGTCTCTACTGTCTTATACAAGAAGTCCAGCTTTCAACAAAAATGACAAGGCACACAAAAAGGAAGAAGAAAACAAGATACTGTCAAAGGGGAATACAACTAAAGTAAAGGAAGTCAGACCTTGTTTCTTTAGCATCTGATAGGCATCTCGAATCTTGATGTCTTCTGGAAACCAGACTGTCCAACTGAAGAGTATTTCAATGACTCTTCCTTTAACTTTTTCTGTGGCCCAGGACCCCAGGTACTGAAAGTAAAAAGGAAAAAGTTCTAGAGCTGGAAGGGATTTGGGAGACCACTTAGCCAAAACTTCCACTAAAGAGAGGGGTGTTGAGGTCCAGGGAATGAGCTGCCCAAGCTGGTTGAGAGGGAGGCACAACTAGAAGCCAAATTTTCTGGTACCCTGTCCCAGTACCTTTCTTGAGTTTCGAGCAATTGATCTAAACTGCTAAAATTAGATCTAAATTGATCTGACTGCTAAAATTAAAGACCACCACATATGGACCGAAGTCATAGCTTTGTCCACACCAGTGGGGACATTCTTTTTTTCCAGTGGGGCAAGTATGGAATAAAAAAGAATTGGTGTTTGTCTCAGTACCTGGCACACAACTTCAAAAGCCTCTGGAACTTGAGTCATAAGAGGGGGTCTTGTTTTTCACAGCAAGCTCTCTTGGACCACATCTTAGTTTTGACTAATGATTTATAGTAGCTGCTTAGTTTCAAGAAAGGGGTTGTTCACTCCAGAGAGCTCAACCATGTAATTAGAGGGTTGGAATTGACATTATTTTGATCAACCATACCTAGGTAATGAAACCCTAGATAAAAACTCTGACACAGGGGAGACTTCCAACTTAGATCGCCCCCTTTGCCAGAAGCTCTGGTGCTTTTTTACTCCTTCTGTATTCCTTTCTGTCTGATAAAATCCTATGTTACCCCTGGGGGGGGGGGGGGAACTGTGACACAAGGAGGTTCAGAGAGCTTCCTGGTAGGTGAAGACACCAATGTGATGTAAAGGTGGCAAGCTCAGATTCCACAGAGGGCGCATAACCTCTGTGCCCCTCTTCCCCACTACTAAGACTCTGCCTTGCATACTGCTTCCACGGAGGTAATAGAAATATAGTGCTTTCCTGTGTTCTAAGAAAGCCATTCCAGTGAATTATGGAACCTAGGGAGAAGGGTCAAGGGAAACTCTGGATTTGCAGTTAGCAGTGCAGTAGCTTAAGGACACATAAGACTCCCGGCTGCTGTCTGAAGTAGAGACTACAGAAATAGGACTGAGCCCTCAATGTGTAGGGTCTGGGTTACATCAATTCTGGGTAAAGCCAGAATTGAATTTATCATAGGACACACGGTAGGCATCAGAGAACTCCTGCTACAATGCAGCATGACAGGGCTCCACTGACGCCAGTTACCTCATAGGGATGTAGCTCAAACAGGAGGAAAGAAAGGTACAGAGGGCAAAGCAAGAAGATATGAAACTCTAAGTCATGCTTGACTTTCTCACTGTTTCTACCAGGAAACTGCTCCTCAGCTAGAGTTCCTCACCTCCACTAGGCCGCACACCCCCAGACCACTTTAAAGGAAAATGTGAAAATGCTAAAAAACAGAAGAGAAGGAGACAGCTGACCGCTCAGAGAGGAGAGTGCTTTCACATGCAGAACTCTGTCTCACAGCCAGACAAGCCAGCAGGTTCTGTTCATGTGCAGGCCTGCCTCTGCCAGAGAAGGGTGACAGGAGTCTGAAAGGTAGGTATAGGTATGGCACAGAGGCTGGACCAAACCCTGATATTCACCTTTGGAGACAACACTTTGATCAGTTCATTCAGGAAGCGGAACTTAGCCACCTCGCCATGGAACTTCTCTCCACAGTGGTTCATACACATCTCCAGCACCTGCACAGATACAGGACCCCCATGAAAAGGTGGAAAGCCAGTGGCTCCAGGGCCTTCCTTGAACCTGATGCCCATTTGCTGGAGACTCCACTGGAACAACAGCTAACACTTCCTCAAGCCTACGATGATAAAAGTTTTGGTGAAAGAGGACATTTTCATCAAGAAAAAAATGTCAACAGTTCCATCTTGCTATAACTGCCAAGTTTATGCCCAGGAAATAGCTCAGTTGAGTTTGTCACACTCTGAGGTCATGCTACATTTTAAGGAGACCTCTTGGAGGCCAGGCAAGGTGGCTCATGCCTGTAATCCCAGCACTCTGGGAGGTCAAGGTGAGTAGATTGCTTAAGGAGTCTGAGACTAGCCTGAGAAAAAGAAAGACCCTGTCTCAAAAACTTAGCTGGGCATTGTGGTGGGCGCCTATAGTCCCAGCTACTTGGGAGGCTAAGGCAAGAGAATAACTTGAGCCCAGGAGTCTGAGATTGCTGTGAGCTATGACACCACAGCACTCTACTGAGGGCGACAAAGGGAGACTGTCTCAATTAAAAAAAAAACAAATATATGGACTTCAAGTTTCTCTTGAAAAACCTGGAAGTTTGGGGCAGCACCGGTGGCTCAGTAAGTAGGACGCTGGCCCCATATACCGAGGGTGGTGTGTTCAAACCCAGCCCTGGCCAAACTGCAAGAAAAAATAGCCAGGCGTTGTGGCGGGCACCTGTAGTCCCAGCTACTTGGGAGGCTTAGGCAAGAGAATTGCCTAAGCCCAAAAGCTGGAGGTTACTGTGAGCTATGACAGCACAGCACTCTACCGAAGGTGACAAAGTGAGACTGTCTCTTAAAAAAAAAACCTGAAGTTCTGGAGGCACCTATGGCTCAAAGGAGTAGGGCGCTGGCCCCAATATGCCAGAGGTGGCGGGTTCAAACCCAGCCCCAGCAAAAAAAAAAAACTGAAAAACCTGGAAGTTCTAGCAACCCAGAGCTCAAACTAATGCCTGGCAACCAACCACTGGTGGTTCTGTGCTGTGGCTGCTTCTTTAGAAGTGATACATGCTCTCCAGCTTTTTGGTCCTAACCCAGCCACTTCACTCTTTATGCTACCTGTTTGGCCCTGCAGACACTCCAACTTGCCAATCTGTCTAAGAAGGGCAAATGGAAATAAAAACTTCTTTTCCTTCTCCCACAGCAAACTCAGAACAGATCTAAGATGGAGAGTATGGCCCACCACTCCCTCTTCCCACCTGCTGTTCAAGGCCTATAAAAGTGAGCCTCTGAGGTGCTCTCCCCACCACAAAAAAAATGACTATGGAGAAGATAAAGTCCCTCTCAGCTCTCTCTCTCTAGTATAGGACATAAGCCAAACTCACCGTTAAGGCATGAAGAGCTTCTTTCTCTTGAGGAGAGTGGATCTTGTGGGCCAGCAGCCAGGGCGCGTGTGTGGGGCTAAGGAAAAACAAAAAGACCTGGACTCTGGGCAGGTAGGAAAAAAGTATCTGGTGTGGCTGAGTACGCTCAGTAAAGTCACCTCTCTTTCTAGAAGCTAGTGTTCCAAAGCAGAAGTGGAATCTGACTGACAGAGGCCAACTCCTCTCTACTCTGCTGTACGGGTAGCACCCAGCCAACTATTAACTACTATATAGCAAAGGATGACTCACTTGCTCATTCAGTAGATAAATGCCAGCAAGAGGTCATGCTCCTGCCCAGGGCACATCAGCCCTGGCTCCCCCAGCCCCCAAACTCTAAGCTGGGCAGTCTAGGCCTATACTTACGTGTAGCAAGATCATGAACAGCACAGGCCTGTCTGTATATGATAAACGTTAAATAAACACTAGAACAGAAAGTGTGATCTAACTTTGGGCTCAATTCAGAACAGCTGAATATTTGGTACCATGTAGATGAAACATCTGGATGACTGACTTGATTTTTCAGTTCCTATCCAGATGCTTTGGAAACAGAATTCAATAAAACCTTACCCTTTTCCTCTTGCTTAAGGAAGATTACAGGCTCATGCCTGTAATCCTAACACAGGGAAGCCAAGACGGGGGTCAGGAGTTCAAGATCAGCCTGAGCAAGAGTGAAACCCCTGTCTCTATTAAAAAAGAAAAATAGAAGGGCGGCACCTGTGGCTCAGTCGGTAAGGCGCCGGCCCCATATACCGAGGGTGGCGGGTTCAAACCCGGCCCGGCTGAACTGCAACCAAAAAAAAAAAATAGCTGGGCGTTGTGGCAGGTGCCTGTAGTCCCAGCTAATCGGGAGGCTGAGGCAAGAGAATCGCTTAAGCCCAGGAGTTGGAGGTTGCTGTGAGCTGGGTGATGCCACGGCACTCTACCGAGGGCCATACAGTGAGACTCTGTCTCTACAAAAAAAAAAAAAAAAAAAAAAAGAAAAATAGAAAAACTAGCTGATAGACCGGGTGTGGAGGCTCACGCCTGTAATCCTAGCATTCTGGGAGGCCGAGGTGGGTGTAGACTGCCTAAGCTCAGGACTTTAAGACGGGCCTGAGCAAGAGTGAGACCCTGTCTTTAAAAATAACCAGGCATGGGGCGGCGCCTGTGGCTCAGTCGATAAGGCGCCAGCCCCATATGCCGACGGTGGTGGGTTTCAAACCCGGCCCCGGTCAAACTGCAACCAAAAAATAGCCGGGCGTTGTGGCGGGCGCCTGTAGTCCCAGCTACTCAGGAGGCTGAGGCAAGAGAATCACTTAAGCCCAGGAGTTGGAGGTTGCTGTGAGCTGTGTGAGGCCACGGCACTCTACCGAGGGCCATAAAGTGAGACTCTGTCTCTACAAAAAAAAAATAAATAAATAAATTAAAAAAATAAAAAATTAAAAATAACCAGGCATAGTGGCACATGCCTGTAGTCCCAGATACTCAGAAGGCTGAGGCGAGAAGATTGCTCAAGCCTGGGAGTTTAAAACCGCTGTGAGCAATGATGTCATGGCACTCTACCCACAGCAACAAAGTAAGGCTCTATCTCAAAAAAAAAAAAGAAAAAAAAACAAGGCTCAGCGGCCATAGCTCAATGATTAGGGCATGGGCCACATGCAACAGGGCTGGCAGGCTCAAACCCAGCCCAGGCCTGCTAAATAACAATTACAACTACAACAACAACAAAAATAAAAAGCTGGGCATTGTGGCAGGAACCTGTAGTCCCAGCCACTCGGGAGACTGAGGCAAGAGAATAACTTAAACCCAAAAGTTTGAGGTTGCTGTAAGCTGTGACGCCATGGCACGCTACCAAGGGCAACATAGTGAGATTCTGCCTCAAAAAAGAAAAAACAAAACAAAACAAACAAAAATAGATTACATTTAAGTGATGGAGCATACATGGAGCTCTTTCACTTATGTGACCTGGCTACACATGCTATCAATAACATTAAATGTTCTCTACGTTAGTGTTTTATAACACTATTTTTTTTTTTGAGACAGAGCCTCAAGCTGTCACCCTGCGTAGAGTGCTGTGACATCACAGCTCACAGCAACCTCCAACTCCTGAGCTCAAGCGATTCTCCTGCCTCCGCCTCCCAAGTAGCTGGGACTATAGGCGCCCACCACAACGCCCGGCTATTTTTTGGTTGCAGCCATCATTGTTGTTTGGTGGGCCTGGGCTGGATTAGAACCCAACAGCTTAGGTATTCGGCTGGCGCCTTAGCCGCTTGAGCCACAGGCGCCAAGCCTATAACACTATTTAAATTTTAATAATTGCCAGTGGCAAATGGACTATACTGTGTTTTCAAAAATAACATGCGTTCACTAATTTTGGAAAGATAATCTTCTCAATAGTTTGCAGGGAAAAAAAGAGAATAAGGCGGGCAGCGCCTGTGGCTCAGTGGGTAGCGAGCCGGTCCCATATACGGAGGGTGGCAAGTTCAAACCCGACCCCGGCCAAGCTGCAACAAAGAAATAGACGGGTGTTGCAGCGGGCACCTGTAGTCCCAGCTACCTGGGAGGCTGAGGCAAGAGAATCACCTAAGCCCAGGAGTTGGAGCTTGCTGTGAGCTGTGATGCCATAGCACTCTACCAAGGATGATTAAGACTGTCTCTTAAGCAAAAAAAAAAAGAGAATGAAACAAGCCTAATTGTAAAACAATCCCAAGACACAAAGGCCTGCACTCAGCCTGAAGCGCCCACAGAGTCAAGTGTGTGTGTGAAGTCACCTTACCCATTGGGGTCAGTGTTCACCTGCTCACAGAAATTCTGGATAGCTGACCAATCCTGTTCTGCCATGCTAGGGTCTGTGGCTTTGTCTGTCAAGGAAATAAATAAAGAAAGCATAAGGCTGGGCACAGTGACTCACATCTGTAATCCTAATACTCTGGGAGGCCAAGGCAGGAAGATCACTTAAGGCCAGGAGTTCAAGACTAGCATGAGCAAGAGCAAGACCCATTTCTACAAAAACTAAAAAAAAAAGCTAGGTGGGCATGGTGGCACGTGCCTGTAGTCCTGGCTATTTGGTCCCTACCCTCCTGAGTTTGAGGATGCAATGAGCTATGATGACACCATGGCAGTCTAGCCCAGATGACAGAGTAACACCTTGTCTCAAAAAAAAAAAAAAAAAAAAAAAAAGACAGAGCTGGGGGCCATGGCTCACACCCATAATTCTAGCACTTGGGAGGCCAAGCAGGTGGATTGCCTGAGCTTACGGGTTCAAGACCAGCCTGAGCCAGAGCAAGACCTTGTCTCTCAAAATAGCCAGGTGTTGTGGCAGGCACCTGTAGTCCCAGCTACTTAGAAAGCTGAGACAAAAATTGCTTGAGTCCAAGAGTTTGAGGTTGCTGTGAGCTATGATGTCATAGCACTCTACCAAGGACAACAAGGTAAGACTCTGTCTCAAAAAAAGGAGAGAGAGAGAAAGAAAGAAAAGGATGGAAATGTACAGCCCTCCTTATATTTAAACACGGCAGTCAAGGGCTGTTAACATCACACTTATAAGATCAGACAAGTAGAAAAACAGCTAAAAAGAGACTACCGAGTGGCTCAGCACCTATAGCCACATACACCCAGGCTGGCAGGTTCGAACCTGACAACTACAACAAAAAAATAGCCGGGCGTTATGGTGGGTACCTGCTAAGTCCCAGCTACATGGGAGGCTGAGGCAAGAAAATCGCTTAAGCCCAAGAGTTTGAGGTTGCTGTGAGCTGTGACATCATGGCACTCTACCAAGGGCAACATAGTGAGACTCTGTCTCAAAAAAAAAAAAAGAGAGAGAGAGACCACCAAGCATCGTGTCTTCACACAGCATGAGCTTACTGATCATCTGCTCAGTGAATGAATGAGCAGATTAATTAATAAGTCACTGCCTTGAAAGTGGCTCCATTTCCAATATAGAAGTTGGCCTTTGTCTTCTTCATGTCACGCATCAGGACTCCCATACTCTGGCCCCACAATGAGGACAGGCATGAGACAGCATCTGAGAGGCTACCTGGATATGTCTTAGCAACATGACAGAGAGACAAGAGCATGTCACAGGAAGACTTTGTTCTGGCCTTTCATGAAACTTCCTAATTTCCCCTGTCCAGCCCAGCCTCCCAGACTAGGTAGCCTCTCCAATGAAGTATCACACCAGTTGACTGAGCAGCTCTTTTTAGGCTCTGGAAATAAAAGGCTAATTCTCAGGGTTATATTTCTGATGTTATCATTCTTCCCCAATGTCCACTCACACCTCTCAAAATCCTATCCATTCTTCAAGACTTATCTAAATTTCCTTCTCCTCCAGGAAACCTCCTCCCACTGTGCCAGCCCCTACTACCTCTCCACCCTTCTGAGGACTCAACACTCCACAGTCACTCTAGAACAGCGGTTCTCAACCTTCCTAATGCCACAACCCTTTAATACAGTTCCTGTGGGTTGCGACCCATAGGTTGATAACCACTGCTCTAGAGTGAACTTTTCCTAACTGCAGTCACATTTATGTCATGTGGAAGTCATATGGCCTAGTGAGATTCAAAGAACAAGTCATCACTCATCTTCCCACCCACTGACTCCATACTAAGTGAAGCATACAGGACAAAGAAAAGGAATCAGGTTATCAATTTCTTTTTTTTTTTTTTTTTTGCAGGTTTTGGCTGGGGCTGGGTTTGAACCCACCACCTCCAGCATATGGGGCCAGCGCCCTACCCTTTGAGCCACAGGCACTGCCCAGGTTATCAATTTCTATACTGCCCTCACTGTGCCACAAAGCTTTCTTCTCCATGTTTCACATCTCATAATCCTATCACCCTTGAGTCCCAATTCAAATGCTACCTTTCATAAAGACTTCTTTGATCTTTTTATATCCCATCCCCTTAAAACAGAAGCTACTGCTTCCTCCCCAGAACAGAGCTTTTATCTGCCCCTTTTCGGATAGGGATCTCTAGCTTCACCCTTATCAGTTACAAGTCCTTGAACTCTCTGAGCCCCAGTTTCCTCAACTATAAGGTAAAGAGACCAGCACAGTAGTTCATGCCTATAATCCAGCACTCTGGGAGGCCAAGGCAGATGACTTGAGGCCAGGAGTTTGAGACCAGCCTGGGTAACACAGCGAGACCCCAACTCTGAAAAAAAAAAAAATTTTTTTTTTTTTTTTTTTTGTAGATTTTGGCCAGGGCTGGGTTTGAACCTGTCACCTCCAACATACGGGGGATGGCACCCTACTCCTTTGAGCCACAGGCACCACCTTCAAAAAAAAATTTTTTTTTAATTAGCCAGACATGATAGTGCATGCCTATAGTCCCAGCTGCTAGGGAGGCTAAGGCAGAAAGATCACTTGAGTCCTTGAGTTATAAGTGAGCTATGATCATACCACTGCACCTGGGCAACATATTAAGAACCCATTTCTGGGTGGCGCCTGTGGCTCAGTCGGTGGGGCGCCGGCCCCATATACCGAGGGTGGCGGGTTCAAACCCGGCCCAGGCCAAACTGCAACCAAAAAATAGCTGGGCGTTGTGGCGGACGCCTGTAGTCCTAGCTGCTCGGGAGGCTGAGGCAAGAGAATCGCTTGGGCCCAGTAGTTGGAGGTTGCTGTGAGCTGCGTGAGGCCACGGCACTCTACAGAGGGCCATAAAGTGAAACTCTGTCTCTACAAAAAAAAAAAAGAACCCATTTCTAAAAAAATAAAGAAAATAGTACCTTCCTTATGGGATTGCCATGCAATTTAAAGGAGATGGTATCTAAAATGCTCAGCACAGTAGCACACAGTAAGTAGTCAATAAATGATAGCTAATTATTGTTTGTTATGACAATACATAGTCCCTGCCTTTTACTGTAAAATATGTATACATGCCTACATACCTAAAGGGAATTAAACACTTGAAGACAGAAGGCTTGTATGTTCCCTACAGTTAACACAATGCCTTACCTATATCTACAAAATAGATACTCATCAAATAAATTATTTAAAGCAGTGATTTCCACAGATTCTGCCTCTGAATCACCTAAAGTAATTCTATACCATTTAAGCTTCAGTTTCAGTTTACTGTAGGCTCACGATTAACACCTCAGGAGAATTTTTACCTCAACCTGTGTACAGACCTGGAGGCAGAAGGACAGCAGGACCCAAGCTCACCACTGGAGTCCAAGCCCTCTCTTTCCCCAGTTATCAAGTGAAAGAGACACAGCTGAGACAGGCACCAGCTTTTTCTTTCTTTTTTTTTGTAGAGACAGAGTTTCACTTTATGGCCCTCAGTAGAGTGCCATGGCCTCACACAGCTCACAGCAACCTCCAACTCCTGGGCTTAAGCGATTCTCTTGCCTCAGCCTCCCGAGTAGCTGGGACTACAGGCGCCTGCCACAACGCCCGGCTAGGCACCAGCTTTTTCAAAGAAGTGAAGTCATGTTCCAAACCCTTAACCAAGGCAAAGGCAGGAAAAAGATGGAATGATGGAATAAAATGTAAGACAGTTTCTTCTGTCTGGTAGATCTTGTATCAAGAGGATTCACTTAAGGGTTAGCATGGCTCAAAAATAACAGTAATAGCTGCCATTTTAAAAAAGTACTTACTATGGCCCAGGCACCATGCCAAGATTCCTCAGAGCAACTGAGACTGGTACCATTATCTACACCATTTTGCAGGTGAAGAGACCTACTCAACCACAAAGCAAGAAAATGGCAGAAACAAAAATTAAGCCCCAGGTCAGCCTGGCTCCACAGTCCAGATGTTTCTAACTACTCCTATGGTGAAGTCTTCAGTTCCTTAACCACGGCAGGGCCTATCTTGGGAACTAGTTTGACTTCCTTCCCCATAAGTTATAAACTTCTTAAAGGCAAAGAGGAGTTCTATCACCTTCGAATATTCCGGCACCGAGAGTAGTTGCAGGCAGGTTATCTACCAAGTGGATGAATGATTCATCTTTTGCAGTGTTTGGCCAATTGGCTGAATAAGTTGTCCAGGATGGGAGACAGCTAATTCAGTTTTGGAGTACCTGGGTCTCTGAGGGTATGTGAACTAAATTAAAATCTTTTTTTTTTTTTTTGTAGAGACAGAGTCTCACTTTATTGCCCTCGGTAGAGTGCCGTGGCCTCACACAGCTCACAGCAACCTCCAACTCCAGGGCTTAAGCGATTCTCTTGCCTCAGCCTCCCGAGTAGCTGGGACTACAGGCGCCTGCCACAATGCCCAGCTATTTTTTGGTTGCAGTTTGGCCGCGGCCGGGCTTGAACCCGCCACCCTCTGGATAAGGGGCCGGCGCCCTACGGACTGAGCCACAGGCGCTGCCCTAAAATAAAATCTTAAGCTCTTCCCCGACCCCCAGTGACTGACTAGACACCCACTTGGCCAAGGGGATCCCTAAAACTGAGTTGCTGGCCATCAGAAAGAAAATCAGACATGCCTTATCATGCCCCCTCCCCTCTTAGAGATGTACTCCCTGACTCATTAACAGGCCTAAGGCTATGCAAGACCTACTTATAGGTCTGCAATATACATAAGAGACATTGTCTCTAATTAGCAGATCCTTTACCTTAAGCATTCCTTTTCAGGAATGTTTGACTCTCTCAAGTCTTTCAGGCAATTGTGCCTCCCCCTTCCAGATGTCCTGCCTTTTGGGACCAAACCAATGTGTTTTCCATGTATTGATGTATGACTTCACCTATAATTCCTGTCACCCTAAAATGTATAAACCCAAACTGTAACCCCACCATCATGAGTCCACTTGCTCAAGGCTTCTTGGGTGTGGCTCCAGGTCATGGTCCTCAAATTTGGCTCAGACTAAACATCCTTAAATTAGCGTACAACCTATAGCTTCTTTTCTGTTGACACATACAATCCGAGCCTGCAGGAGCTATTTCAGGACCATGAGTAGTTCCTGAGTAAACAACCCCCCCAGACAACAGCAACTTGACTAGGCCTTAACAACTGCCCAGGTCTATCTGACACCAATCTGCCCTAAGGAATAGCTACGGGCCAAAAAGGCACAGCCAGGGACAAATTCAAAGGATTCCTATTTTGGGACAGCCTCATCAGGGTACTAAAAAGGGCTATCCCAGACTCCAAGGTGGTTTATGTAGTTGGCATATGGGGACAAGAAATAACACTGCTGCCATATTTGCTTAATAAAAGCAGCATTTGTATGATGTGTTTCAAGCCGGCTATGGGGTCAGAGGTATTGAGAAAAAAAGCTGAAACTCCCAGCTGGAAGTGAAATGGCTCATCCAAGAGCTACTCATTCAGAAGCCAAATCATCTCACACCAGCTGCCAACCAACTGCCAGGGTCATGACTCCAGCACTAGCAGCAGCCTGCACCAGCAAGGGAAGCACCAAGGCTGCAGGGAAGCAGAGCCCAACCCTCCCACAGGAAGCAGAGCTCTGCAGGGGTGATCCTTTCTCAGAAAGTACACATGGACCCCTACAATCCAGAAATGGTTCAAGTTGACACATGCGAAAACCCACCAAGACCCACCATGGGAATGTCCTATAGTGGGCTCTAAGAGAAGAATGAACTTAGTCTTCAGAGTATAAATCTTCCTCTCTTTTTTTCACAAGTTACCAGCTCCTATCTGAAATCAGAACAGAGGGTGTTCCAAAAGTCTCTGTATATGCTGCAGTATAACATAATGCCATCTCTCTCTCAAACAAAAATAGAGTTTCCATCTTACTTCAACACGACAGGGTACCACCTCCTTATAGCATCAGCACATGGCAATGGTTGGATCAACAGCTTCCACATTCATGGATTGGTTACCAAAGCCCCATGGAATGGCCTGTGAGAACCCATGTTCTTTCCTCATTCAACTTCTACTTGTGGGGCCACTTAAAAGCCATGGTGTACAAGGAAAAGATTAGAAACATGGATCATTTAAAGAAACACATTTGAAATGCAGTTACTTGCGTAACAAAAGACATCCCGGAATGTGTTCACCATGAGTGGGAGAGAAGACTTCATGTGTGTAGAAAGAAGTGGTCAACACATACTGAATATTGTGTAAAATTTTGTAATGAATATTTTGTAAATAAAAGTACATTTATTGGCTCAATGCCTGTAGCTCAGCAGTTAGGGCACTGGCCACATACACCTAGGCTGGCAGATTCGAATCCGGCCCGGCCTGGGCCTGCCAAACAACAATGACATCTACAACAACAAAAAAATAACCGGGTATTATGGCGGGCGCCTGTAGTTCGTCCTAGCCACTTGGGAGGCTGAGGCAAGAGAATTGCTTAAGCCCAAGAGTTGGAGGTTGCTATGAGCTGTGATGCCAAAGCACTCTACTGAGGGGTGACATAGTAATACTCCGTCTCAAAAAAAAAAAAAAAAAAAAGAATGAGGTAGCTTCAGCCAGGCTCTGGGCATCTGCCTGTAGTCCCACCTGCTCAGAGGCTGAAGCAAGAAGGTGACTTAAGCCCAGGATTTGGACAACACAGGTAGATTCCATCTCCAAAAATAAAAGAGGTAGTTATGTCTGCAGTCATGAGGAACAATAATCAAAATACACTAGTGAGAAAAAAAGCTACAAATGTCTTTTTTCTTTTTTGAGACAGAGTCTCATTTTGTCACCCTCAGAAGAGTGCCGTTCCATCATAGCTCACAGCAACCTCAAACTCTTGAGCTCAAGTGATTCTCTTGCCTCAGCCTCCCAAGAGACTGGGACTATAGGCACCCATCACCATGCCTGGCTATTTTTAAAGACGGGGTCTCGCTGGGGTCTTGCTCAGGCTGGTCTCAGACCCGTGAGCTCAGGCAATCCAACTGCCTCAGCCTCCCAGAGTGCTGGGATTACAGAGGTGGGCCACCATGCCCAGCCCTTTTTATTTTTTTTAGAGTCTCACTCTGTCACCCTAGTTAGAGTGCCATGGCACCGTAGTTCACAATAACCTCAAACTCTTGGGCTCAAGTGGTCCTCTTGCCTCAGCTGCCCAAGTAGCTGGGACTATAGGTGCCCACCACAATGCTCGGCTAATTGTTCTATTTTTTAGTAGAGACAGGGTCTCCCTCTTACTCAGGCTGTTCTCAAACTCCTGAGCTCAAGCAATCCACCCACCTTGGCCTCCCAGAGTGCCAGGATTACAGGTCTAAGCCACTACACCCAGCCCATCTTTCACATTTTTAAAGCACGAGATTTTGGTTAACAGCTTCCTAATATTCCTTTGGGAGCCACCCCTTCTCAATTCTAGGCCCCACTTTCAGTGGATCTGATCACCCTTCCTGCCCTTGGTTTTAGGAATGGGCATCATACCCAGCCCACTTCAGGTCTGGCAATTTTCAAATTTCGTACACCCAGTCATGTTGATTCCAAGGTAAAATACTCAAACCAGCCTGGACCAACAGGCAGGAAAACCCTAACTTTTGCAAATCAATAGGAAAAAAAATTAATTCTGCAGGGACTGCAACAGAAGGCAAAGTGGAGAAAATTCAAGCCAGGAGCTCCTGCATGGGCTCTTTCCCTTTGTTTCTTTTCTTTTTTTTTTTTTTGGTAAACCAGTATGAATTAGGTTTTAATCACTTGCAAGTTAAAAAGGCTAATGATAATAATAGCTAATATTTACTGAGTGTTTATTATACATGCCATAGTAAGGCACTATATTTTAAGTGCTTTACATATATTAAAGACTTTATGGAGGTATTAAAGGCAGTCCCCAAGTTACAAACATCTGACTGACAACTCACACTTAGCTATTACTGTATTACTAGTCCTATCTTAAAGATACAGCTGCCTCACTTGCCAAGTCAAGACGTGTCAGTGACCCAAGTTTGGCCAGTCCTCAGACTCCTTCTAGAGCAGCGGTTCTCAACCTGTGGGTCGCAACCCACAGTAACTATATTAAAGGGCCGCAGCATTAGGAAGGTTGAGAACCACTGTTCTAGAGTGACTTCTTTCATCCAACCTAGATCCATGCTGCATTTGCCTTCAACTATATACACTTGCCCTAGACATACCACCTTCTTGCACCTCCATGGTATCATCACAGCCCCACACTCAACAAATCTAGCTTACTATATACCTTCTCTGCTCCTACTCCCAGAAGAAAAACAAAACACCAAAAAATACACAGCCATGAAAACTGCAACACACTTTTCTTTTCTTTTTTGAGACAGAGTCTCACTTACCGCCCTCAGTAGAATGCCGTGGCATCACAGGTCACAGCAAACTCTTGCCTCAACGCCTGGCTATTTTTTGAGATAAGGTCTCGCTCTGGTTCAGGCTGGTCTCGAACCTGTGAGCTCAGGCAATCCACCTGCCTCGGCCTCCCAAGTGCTGGGATTACAGCATGAGCCACGGTGCCCGGCCTGCAACACACATTTCTGATGTCCAATCAACACTCTGATCTCAGCAGGGAGAAGGGTAGAAGTGATTTCATCCCACCCCCCTGAGGAAATCTGGCACTGTCTGGTGACATTTTTTTAATTTCGGGACTGGGAAGAAGGGTGTGTGCTAGTGGTATCTAGTGGGTCAAGGCCAGGGATGCTGCTAAACAACCTATAACATACAAGACAGCCCCCACAACAAAGAAATGTCCCCAAATGGCCTAAATGTTGATAGGTTGAGAAACCCAGCTGTCAAGTGCCTAGGTGTGCTCCCTTATGTTGCTCTCACCATTTTCAAACTTCCCCACCCACCTGCAAGTCCCCTATTCCACCTTAGCCCCTAACATACAGATGGTGCAATGGTGGCACTGAAAAATGGGTACATATGCAATCTGCCTGATCTTTCCCAAATTATATTTCAAAATAGGCGCTAACTTGAAAATAAGAGATTTCACATTAAAGTATAGGTTCTAGCCCTCCCTAAAAAAACTGTAAGATTAGTAACTTTGGGACATTGATCCCAAAAAGCTAGAACTGAAAATCTCCCCTCCTTGGGCAGTGTTAGTTCCAGGTACTCCTTCTCAGTTCCTCTACCCAGGCCAGCTGCTCATCGTCCCCTTACCTGGTCTACTTCCCCCACCCCAGCAACACCAGTCTAAGCCTTCTGTTCTCCACTGCCTCCTAAATCAACTACCATCTGTCTCCTCCATTGAGCTTAAAAATATCTCATAATGGGCGGCGCCTGTGGCTCAAGGAGTTGGGCGCCAGTCCCATATGCCGGAGGTGGCGGGTTCAAACCCAGCCCCGGCCCCCAAAAAAAAAAAAAACGCACACACACAAAAAAAAAAGAAAGAAAAAAAAACTCATTAATAACCTGTTAATTAACCAAATTCAAAGTTCCCACTTCTCCTTTCTTATTCTACAGTGCCACTTTTTTTTTTTTTTAATAAGACAGGGTCTTGCTCTGTTGCCCAGGGTGAAGTGCAGTGGCCTGATCATAGCTCGCAGCAATCTCAAACACCTGGGCTGAGGAGTTCCTGCCTCAGCCTCCAAGGAGCTGGGCCTTCAAACATGTGCCATCACATCCAGCTAATTTTTTAAAAACTTTCTTGTAAAGATGGGGTCTTGCTATGTTACTCAGGCTGGTCTTGAACCCTGGCCTCCCAAAGTGCTAGGATTACAGGCATGAACCACCGTGCCCAACTCCATACTCTAAGCAGCAAAACTACCTACCCAACCCCTCCTCTGATATCCTGGGTTCCCCCTTCCCCAGTTTCTCCCTTGCCTGTTTCTGTTCCCACTTTAGGCTGCTCTTCTCATCTGCCTCCTCGATGCTGGTGTTTCCCTTGCTCCACTTCCAAACTTCTGCTCTTTTTATTTTTTTTATTTTTTTATTTTTATTTATTTTATTTTTTTTTTTTAAATATGGAACGCTTCACGAATTTGCGTGTCATCCTTGCGCAGGGGCCATGCTAATCTTCTCTGTATCGTTCCAATTTTAGTATATGTGCTGCCGAAGCGAGCACTTCTGCTCTTTTTAATAGACAGCCTCCCTGGGCAAGCTCACAGTGAACTGAAGACTTCCAACCTATGCCACCAGCCCTTACCCTCTCTGGAGCAAGCCAACTGCCTAGACAACATCTCTTCTTGACTGCTACAACACCTCAAACTCCACAACTCAACTTTCCCTTCCTAAACCAGCTCCTCCCCACAGGAAGGCATCTGTAACCAACCAGTCACCAGAGTTGGGATTCATCCTATATTCCTCCTTGTCTCTTGACTCCATCGTCAGTATCAAGGTTGCTGACTCTGCCTGCTGTTATTTCTACTCTCCCCCTATTCTTACCCTTCTGCAGCCCCTGCACACTACAAAAAAGGCTTATTCGCTACTCTCCCTGTCTGAAGTCTCACCCTCTCTACATCATTTAGCTCCTGGATCAGATTCTCCCACTGAAAACTCCACAACAGCTACTCTCCCCGCCCCCAAATAAAATAAACTTTTTTTTTTTTTTTTTTTGCAGTTTTTGGCCGGAGCTGGGTTTGAACCCGCCACCTCCTGCATTTGGGGCTGGCGCCCCACTCCGTTGAGCCACAGGTGCCTCTTTCTGTAGCACAGAAGACCCTCAGAGCTCTTGCCCCAAATAGCCACAAAATCTCTTTTCCGGATTACTGCATTCAGGCAGACCGACCTACTTGTTCTCAGAATGCCCCACACTGTCTTGTCCCCAGCTTTTGCAGTTTTCTTTGCCTAGAATGTGTTCGCCTCCATTGTTCAAATGCTAGGTCCGCTGTGACAACCTCCAGGTAAACAAACCAATTCTAACCACCCCCACCCTAAACCAAATCTCTCCTCGCCAAGTCCCGTTTAATAGGTGGTATTATCGTCGGCATGAGCAAGGACCCTGTGTTACACACTTTAGTATCCCCAGCACCCAGTAGAGCCTGGTACAAGGGCATAGTCCTTATCTTCCCTGAGTCTCAATTTTTCATGGTAAAACGGGAATAAGAACTCCTACTCCGCAGTGCTACCATGAAGCTTACGTGGGGCAACATCTAGAACAAGTCTGGCCAGAGTAAAAACGCATAAAAGGCAGAAAGGCTTACTCCTTGACATTAAAGGCAGCAGCCGCGTATAGATCTTTCTCAGCCCCAAACAGACTGCGTTTCTTGCAAGACAATCTCCGTAAGCTTAAATGTCTCAGTCTCTCAAATGGGGTTACTAATAGAAGCTACCGTGGGGTCGCAACGAGGATTAACAATGGCTGACATGCCTTCAACACAACGCTCAGCAGCCAAAAAAAGCCCAGGAAACGCTAGCCATTTCGTTTGCTGGTGAGGGGATAGCAATGCTGCTAGCGAGGGGGTGGTCGCCGAGGAGGGGCCGAGCGCAGCAGGCTCTGGTCTACACTCCGGCGGGATCTCCGGGGTCCTGTCCGGGCAGCCGCCGGCTAGGCTAACCTCCCACGCCCCCGGCAGGCCCAGACCCGGCTCCCCCCACCACGGACTCCCCCACCGCCGCCCGCCCACAGGAAAGGCTCCGGGAGGCGGGGAGCGAGGCCTCACGTGCTCGCGCCGACGGGCGGCCAGGCTACTCACTGAGCCACAGCTCCAGCGCCGCCACCGGGCCCGGGGGCCCTTCGGCCGACTCAGTCCCCGCCGAGACCCCGGTCCCTGCTGCCACCGCCGTCGCCGCCATGAACCCAGCCCCGTGTTGCCGATCCGGTCACCGCTGCACTTCAGCAGCCGCCACCGCCGGGAGAGCTCCGGGGCTGCCGACGCGGCAGGCGGGGACTGGCACGTGACGGGGCGGGGCCGTGTACTCCGCCGAGCCTCAGGCCCCGCCCCTCAAGGCCAACGGGCCGGAGACCCGGACTCTGAAAGTTACCCCCGTGGTCCTGCTTGCCTGATTTTCTTTTCCCAGACCATTGACTAGATCAAGCCAATCTCACTGAACCCCGAAAGGCCTGCAACCTCTTTTCCTTAAGAATTAGGGTTGCCAGGTAAAATAACAGTGTGGAACTGCCAGTTAAGTTTGAATTCCAGATAAACAATGAATAATTATTTATTTTTATTTATTGGCGCCTGTGGCTCAGTGAATAGGGCGCCGGCCCCATATGCCGAGGGTGGCGGGTTCAAATCCAACCCCGGCCAAACTGCAACAAAAATATAGCCGGACGTTGTGGCGGGCGCCTGTAGTCCCAGCTACTCGGGAGGCTGAGGCAAGAGAATCGCGTAAGCCCAAGAGTTAGAGGTTGCTGTGAGCTGTGTGACGCCACGGCACTCTACCCGAGGGCAGTACAGTGAGACTCTGTCTCTACAAAAAAAAAAAAAAGAAAATTCTTTTTTTTAGAGATAGAGTCTAACTCTGTTGCCCTCGGTAGAGTGCCTTGGCATCACAGCTCACAGCAACCTCCAGCTCTTGGGCTTAGGCGATTCTCTTGTCTCAGCCTCCCGAGTAGCTGGGATTACAGGTGCCCACCACAACACCCGGCTAACAATGAATAATTCTTTCAGCATTTTTTTTTCTTTTTTTTTGTAGAGACAGAGTCTCACTTTACCGCCTTCGGTAGAATGCCATGATGTCACAGGACTCACAGCAACCTCTAGCTCTTGGGCTTCCGCGATTCTCCTGCCTTCAGCCTCCCGAGCAGCTGAGACTACAGGCGCCCGCCACAACGCCCGGCTATTTTTTGGTTGCAGTTCAGCCGGGGCTGGGTTTGAACCCACCACCTTCGGTATATGGGGCCGGCGCCCTACTCACTGAGCCACAGGCGCGCCACCATCTTTCAGCATTTTTATTCGGGCCTTTCCAGAACACCTCTAAGATGACGCTCACTGTATTCCTCCTTATTTTGCTTTATTTTCTATGTCACAGTGCACTATCCAGGTATTAAATATTAACTTCCTTGTTTTCTTTTTTCTTTTCTTTTTTTTCCTTTTCTGAAACAGACTCTCACTCTGTTGCCCTGGCTAGAGTGGTGTGGCGTCATAGCTTACAGCACCCTTAAATTCTTGGGTTCAGGCCATTCGCCTGCCCTGCCTCCCAAGTAGGTGGGACTACAGTCACCGCCCCAACACCCAGCTAATGTTTTTTTTCTATTTTTAGTAGAGACTGTGGGGGGGGGAGGGGTCTCGCTCTTGCTCAGGTTGGTCTCTAACTCCTGAGTTCAAGCAATCCACTGGCCTCTGCCTCTCAGAGTGCTAGGATTACAAGCATGAGCCACAGCGTTGGGCCATTTTTATTTTCGTAGAGGTTAATTTTCCTGAAAAAGCAGGTCATGATTTTCAACACTGGGCAATAATCAGGGAACCAAGCAGATGTTTAATCAGTTCAAAAGATGTGTCAAAGAAAGGCATACTTGCATGGAAAAAAGGAACTGTGCTACAAATGTGCAAATGAACACAAAACTGGCTTTGCCACCAGTGGTGAGAGTGGTCTCTTCACCCAGAAGAATGAATTTGCATGCCTATAGGCAAAAATAATTTTGCATTGTTAAAAGTTAATCTACACACAACGTATAGTTGTAAGTCTTCTCAAAGACAAAGGCTGGAACCTGACGGCTGTCTAGATAATGCCTAATTTTCTATTGAAGCACAGATTCTTCCCTGTAAATAATGATAACAATGGAAAATTATTCTTGTCTAAACACAGGAAAATGAATACTGCCTGGAAACACACAAAGTACTTCCAGTGGAAAAACCAGTTTTGCCTCCATTGTACATTCACTTCAATGTTCCTGATAAATAAATATGCTTGTTCCTTGGATTCTCCTTTGGTCTAGTTTTACTATCTTACCAGTTTCTTCATTAATGAGTCAAATAAAATATAATTTGAAAATTCTAAACATCTGGCAATAGTACATCTGGTATTTCAAATACCTGTTGATGGGTAGGTAGCACCTGTGGCTCAAAGGAGTAAGGTGCCAGTCCCATATGTCGGAGGTAGTGGGTTCAGCCCCGGCCAAAAAAAAACAAAAAACTGTCAAATACCTATTGATGACTAGAGGCTACACTTGTTTGAGGGGCCATGAGCTCTATGTTTTGCCAAGGACCATCCTTCAACTAAGTATTTGTTAACCCTGATTTACTTCAGTTTATTTTAAACACTTCCAATTGTTAAACATCTTGACATTGTTGGACTCCAAAAACAGTACTTAAAAGTATGGCATTTTGGCATGTTGAGTACTTTGAAATAGCAGTCTCTCTGACCTTTTTTTTTTTGAGACAGAGCCTCAAGCTGTTGCCCTTGGTAGAGTGCTGTGAGATCACAGCTCACAGCAACCTCCAACTCCTGGGCTCAAGCAATTCTCCTGCCTCAGCCTCCCAAGTAGCTGGGACTACAGGCACCTGCCACAACGCCCGGCTATTTTTTGGTTGCAGCCGGCATCGTTGTTTGTCAGCCAGGCTGCATTCGAACCTGCCAGCTCAGGTGTGTGTGGCTGGCTCCTTAGCCACTTGAGCCACAGGCGCCAAGCTGAGACTACAGGTATGCACCACCAGGCCCACCTAATTTTTTCTATTTTTTGGTAGAGACAAGGTCTCACTCTTACTCAGGCTAGTCTCAAACTCCCTGACCTTCCAAAGTGCTAACATGAGCCACCGTGCCCTCTCTTTGACCTCCTCCTGAGGTCAAAAGCAAGCTAAAGAAACTAGAATCCTTTTTTCCAAGGCAGCTCATAGAAACTAGAACCCCGGCTCGGTGCCTACAGATCAAGCAGCTAAGGCACCAGCCACATACACCAGAGCTGGTGGGTTCGAATCCAGCCCGGGCCTGCCAAACAACGACAACTACAACCAAACAATTAACCAGGCGTTGTGGCAGGCGCCTGTAGTCCCAGCTGCTTGGGAGGATGAGGCAAGAGAATCACTTAAGCCCAAGAGTTGGAGGTTGCTATGAGCTGTTATGCCACGGCACTCTACCCAGGGCAACAGCTTGAGGGTCTGTCTCAAAAAAAGAAAAGAAAAAGAAACTAGGGTGGCACCTATGGCTCAAAGGAGTGGGGCGTCAGCCCCATATGCCAGAGGTGGCAGGTTCAAACCCAGCCCTGGCAAAAAGAAAAAGAAAAAGAAACTAGAACCTCACACACACCCCTGCGGTTCCATAGCTCAGTGGTTGGGGCATTGGCCACATATCGAGGCTGACGGGTTTCAACCAAGCCCGGGCCAGTTAGAACAACTATGACAACTGTAACAACAACAAATAGCCGGGCATTGTAGCAGAAGCCTGTAGTCCCAGCTACTTGGGAGGCTGAAGCAAGAGAATCGCTTAAGCCCAAGAGTTGGAGATTGCTGTGAGCTGCGACACCATGGCACTCTACCCAGGGCGACAGCTTGAGACTCTGTCTCAAAAAAAAAAAAGGAAAGAAACTAGAGCCCCGCTTCCTCAAAGCCAGCCATAAAACCTAAAAATATTACTGTAACCTTCCCCCATTTCTGTATAAGAGCTGGCCATAAAGAAATTCTCTGTCCTACCATGTCTGATAGTAGTGTGAACTGAAATAATAAAACCTTAAGGCTTTCCCCCAGCCGCTAACTGACTAGACCCCCTTGGCCAAGGGGATCCCTAAAACTGAGTTGCTAACCAGGAGAAAGATCAGACATGCCTCATCTTGCCCTCCTTCCTTCTCAGAGATGTCTTTTGTGATTCATTAACAGGCCTCAGGCTATGCCAGCCATACCTGCAGGTCCTCAGTATACATAAAAAAACATTTGGGTCTGGGCATTTGTCCAGTAGTTTGTCTCTGATAAACGCACCCTTATCACTCTCCCTTTTTGTTTTTATTTTGAGACAGAGTCCCACTTTGTTGCCTTAGCCTACCTCACAGCAACCTCAAACTCCTGAACAGACCTTTATCTTTTTTTTTTTTTTTTTTTTTTTTTTGTAGAGACAGAGTTTCACTTTATGGCCCTTGGTAGAGTGCCATGGCATCATACAGCTCACAGCAACCTCCAACTCCTGGGCTTAAGCGATTCTCTTGCCTCAGCCTCCCAAGTAGCTGGGACTACAGGCGCCTGCCACAACCCCCAGCTATTTTTTGGTTGCAGTTCAGCCGGGGCCGGGTTTGAACCCCTCACCCTCGGTATATGGGGCCGGCGCCTTACCGACTGAACCACAGGAGCCGCCTTTTTTTTTTTTTTTTTTAATAGAGACAGAGTTTCACTTTATCACCCTCAGTAGAATTCATCACAGCTCAGCAACCTCCAACTCCTGGGCTTAGGTGATTCTCTTGCCTCAGCCTCCGGAGTAGCTGGGACTACAGGTGCCTACCACAACACCCGGCTATTTTTTTGTTGCAGTTTGGGCCCATCCTTTATATTAACTCAAGTATTCTTTTCACTGATTCCCAGTCTATTAGACAAAGCCTAACTCTGTTGTCAGCTAAAGAATCTTTGAACCCATCCATAACTTGTAGCACCCCCAACCCCATCTTTGAGATGTCCCACCTTTTCAGGCCAAACCAACGTAAGCTTTCTATGTATTGATTAATGACTTTAGCTGTAATTCTTGTCTCTCTGAAATCTATAAAATCAAACTAACCCCACCATCATGAGTCCACTTGCTCAAGGCTTCTTGGGTGTGGCTCCAGGTCCTAGTCCTCAACTTTGGCTCAGAATAAGCCTCGTTAAATTGTTTTACAGAGAATGGCTTCTTTTACGTTATCAGGTTATAGGCTCTCTCTCCTGCCTTATACCTGGGAGGAAAGAATGCCATACAGAAGAATTGTTGGGGGTCAGGAAACTGGGACCCAGTTGGCCTGATTCAATTACTTGGCTGAGCTAAGAAAGATCAACTAAGGGCGGCACCTGTGGCTCAAGGGAGTGGGGCGCCAGCCCCATATACTGGAGCTGACAGGTTCAAACCTGGCCCCAGCCAAAAACTGCAAAAAAAAAAGAAAGTAAGTTCAACGAAGGCACGACAGTAATTGAAAGTAAAAAACAAATGGAAACTGGAAATAAAACTGGAGCAGCACAGTCAGGGTGAACAGAGAACAAAAGTAACCTGAAGAAGTTTCAGTGTAACAAAGAGAAAGTTTAGAGCACTTCAAAGAGATTGGAAGTGGGTCCCTCTCATGATGGAGAAGGTGAGAGGGACAGCCACAAGGGCAGTATGGACATATAACTTCTTTGAAGCAGGTTGTAAGTCTCCCATAGGTCTTCCTGCATTGCCAGGCAATATTATTCTTTTCTATTGGTCATTGATTATTGTCTCTTTCTACTGGTTATTGGTTATCTAGATTATCTCATACCTATATTCTTATAGGCCCTCTGGACTTGATTTTTGGTAGGCCAGGCTCTCCTCTCATCCCTCTTGAATACTTTTTCTCTGTGTCCCTTCTCAGAAACCAAGGCTCAGAGCAACAGTGGCAGTTAACTTTCTCCCCTGCACACCTTTCCACATTCTGTTCCCTCAGCCCAGAATGTTCTTTCTCTTTTGTCTATCAAATTACCTCAGGAGTGGGCTGCCAGAATTAATAAATGAAAAGACTGAAATCCCCAGTAAATCGGAATTTCAGGTAAATAATAATGGTTTAATGTGAGTACATCCCCCAAATTGCGTGGGACAGACTTACGCTATAAAATTATTTGCTATTGGCTCGGCACCCATAGCACAGTGGTTACAGCGCCAGCCACATACACGGAGGGTGGTGGGTTCAATTCAAGCCAGGGCCAGCTAAACAACGACAGCTGCAGCAAAAAATAGCTGGGCGTTGTGGCGGGTGCCTGTGGTCCCAGTTCCTTGGGAGGCTGAGGCAAGAGAATCATTTAAGCCCAAGAATTTGAGGTTGCTGTGAGCTGTGATGTCACAGCTCTCTACTGAGGGCAACATAATGAGACTTTGTCTCAAAAAAATAAAAAATCTGCTGTTTATCTGAATTAAAAATAAAGAGCAACACCTCAAATCCTCAATAAAGTATTCCCAGGCTGGGCACAGTAGCTCACACTTGTAATCCTAAAACTCTGGGAGGCCTAGGCAGGTGGATTGCTTGAGCTCACGAGTTCAAGATCAGACTGAGCAAGAGTGAGACCACATCCATCTATACTAAAAATGAAAAACTGAGCAAGAGGATCTCTTGAACCCAAGAGTTTAAGGTTGCTGTAAGCTATGACCATAACACTCTACCAAGGGCAACAAAGTTGAGTCTCTGTCTCAAAAGAAAAAAAAAAAAGTATTCCCGGGAGGTGCCTGTGGCTCAGTGAGTAGGGCGCCAGCTCCATATACCGAGGGTGGAGGTTTCAAACCTGGCCCTGGCCAAACTGCAACAAAAAATAGCTGGGCCTTGTGGCGGGTGCCTATAGTCCCAGCTACTCAGGAGGCTGAGGCAAGAGAATCACCTAAGCCCAAGAGCTGGAGTTTGCTGTGAGCTGCGTGACGCCACTGTGTGACTGCACTCTACCATGGGTGGCAAAGTGAAACTCTGTCTCTAAAAAAAAAAGTATTCCCAATATTCTCTCCCCCAACCTAAGAACATCCATATCCTATTTCCCTAGCCTGTCCCCACACCAACACCTCTTTCCCAACTGTATTATTGTAATTGTTAACTTTCCTTAAGACTATGAACTCTTTGAAGCCGGGGGCTTATCTTTTGTTTGTATTGTATTTATTGTTTGTATTTTTTTTTTTTTGAGATAGTGTCTCACTCTGTTGCCCTGGGTAGAGTGCCACAGCATCTTAGCTCATAGCAGTCTCAAACTCTTGGCTTAAGTAATCTTCTTGCCTCAGCCTCCCCAGTAATTGGGACTACAGGTACACACCATCATGGCTGGCTAGTTTTTTATTTTTAGTAAAATAAAAAGAAACAGGGGTCTCACTCTTGCTCAGGTTGGTCTCAAACTCCTGAGCTCAAGCAATCCTCCTGCCTCAGCCTCCCAGAGTGCTAGGATTACAGGCGTGACCACTGCACCTGGCCCTATTTGTTATTTAGTTGAGATGGAATCTCACTCTGCTGCTCACTCAGCAGCTTAGCTGCTGTGGCATCAACCTAGCTCACAGCAACCTCAAACTCCCTAGTTCAAGTGAGCCTTCTGCCTGAGCCTCTCAAGTAGATGGGACTACAGGTGCCCACCACAAGGCCCAGCTATTTTTTTTTATTTTTAGTAGAGACAGAGTCTTGCTCTTGCTCAGGTTGGTCTAGAACTCCTGAGCTGAATCAATTCTCCTGTCTCAGCCTCCCAGAGTGTTAGGATTACAAGCATTAGCCACTACACACTGCCTATTTGTTTTTTCACTTTCAAAAGCTTAGTAAATATCAGTCAATCAATAAATAAGGGTAACTGGGTGGCACCTGTGGCTCAACAGAGTAGGGCACCAGTCCCATAAGCTGGAGGTGGCAGGTTCAAACCCAGCCCTGGCCAAAAACTGCAAAATAAATAAATAAATAAGGGTAACAAACATCTATGTACAGTTAAGGTCCTGTCTATTTGTCTCCAGATCTCCAGGCCTAACGGTGCCTGGCACAGAGTAGATGTTTATTAAACAAATGAATGAAGACAAGATTAGATGTATCCAGTCCAGAGGTCTCCAGCCTCCTCCCCTTGGCTGAGCTATCCTACTGTAGTCAGGATTGGGAGAGGGGTGGTAGGGGCACAACTGAAGAGACCCTGGCATGAAAGGAAAGGCTGTGACCACAACATTTTAATCAGATCTGGAGAAGATCTGAATACCCTTGTTAGAATACCTGTGTGTTATAACAAGTGGCAAACCAAATTTGTACTGTCTTTAAAAAACACTCATATTCAGGCTTGGCACCTATAGCTCAAGCAGCTAAGGCTCCAGCCACATACACCAGAGCTGGCATGTTCCAATCCAGCCTGGGCCTGCCAAACATGTTCTGAGTATGTTTGAAGGTATGATGGAGTCCTGCTATATTGCCCAGGCTGGTCTCAAGACAATTACAACCAAAAAATAGCTGGGTGTTGTGGCAGGCACCTGTAGTCCCAGCTACTTGGGAGGCTGAGGCAAGAGAATTGCTTAAGCCCAGGAGCTATGATGCCACAGCACTCTACCCAGAGCAACAGTTTGAGACTGTCTCAAAAAAAAAAAAATGCTCATGTTCACATTCATATCGTGTGATTCACTAAGAAAAATAGTAACCACAAATGATATGAAGTTCCTGAACACTGAAAAAGTGTCTTAACTAAACATAGTGACTTTGGCACAGCCTGCATCTTTACCCTTGACTGAACACCGTGACAGTCTGATCTGATCAGATGGGTCTGGTTGTTCATGTAACAAATATTTATTGAGTACCGACTGTGTGAACAGGGACAATTTTCAGCCCCAGGGTCCACTGAACAAGACAGACAAGGTCCCCATAGTCAACAGCCTTTACAACTGTCACTAACAAATCACTGCAGAACTAATAAATTATTTGTGGATGCTTATTTACATGATCAAATTCAATGGTGTGCTATGGAAAAGAATAGGGTGCCTATGACTAATGAGAGGAAGTCAGAGGCCTCCATGTGACAGAGGAGCTGAGAGCTGAAGAAGTGACTAGGCACAGGGACAGAAAAGGGAAGGCAAAGGTGTACTAGAACCCAAGGAAGGCCAATATGGCTGGAGACCAGGGAACAAGATGGGTGAACATGGCAGAAGGAGGGACATGTGGCTGAAGCAGGCAGTAGAAGTAGTCAGATCCAGTAGGCCTTCTTTTTTTTTTTTTTTTTTTTTTTTTTTGCAGTTTTGGCTTGAACACACCACCCCCTGGTATATGAAGCCAGCACCCTACTCCTTGAGCCACAGGTGCCACCCCTTTCTTTTTTTTTTTTTAAAGACAGGGTCTTGATCTGACACCCTGGCTTAAATGCAGTAGCATCATCACACTCACTGCAACCTCGAATTCCTTGGCTCAAGCAATCCTCCCTCCTCAGCCTCCCCTGAGTAGCTGGGACTATAGTTGTGCACCACATCTGGTTAATTTTTTTAAATGTTTTGTAGAGATAGAGTCCTGCTATATTGCCCAGGCTGGTCTCAAAACTCCTGGTCTCAAGAGATCCTCCCACCATAGCCTTCCAAAGTGCTGGGATTATAGGCAAAGGCCTCACATCTGAAAATTGTACCTGTTCACACAGTTATTTTTTCATCTTTTTTCTTTGTGGTAAAATACACATAACATAAAATGTACCACCCTAAAACCATTTTTAAGTGTACAGGGTTATTGAATACATTCATAAGGTTGTATAGCCATCACCACCACTGTAATGGTTAATTTTGCATGTCTACTTGACTTGGCCATGGGATGCTCGGATTGCTGGTTAAACATCATTTCTGAGTATGTTTGAAGGTGTTTCTCAGAGATTAGACTTGAACTGATTGATTAAGCAGATATTCCTCCCCAATGTGGATGGACCTCATCCGATCCACTGAGGTCGAGTAGAACAAAAGACAGAGAAAAGGCTTGGTGCCTGTGGCTCAAGCGGCTAAGGTGCCAGCCACATACACCTGAGCTGGCAGGTTCAAATCCAGCCCGGGCCGGCCAAACAACAATGACAGCTGCAACCAAAAAATAGCTGGGCATTGTGGTGGGTGTCTGTAGTCCCAGGTGCTTGGGAGGTGGAGGCAGGAGACTTGCTTGAGCCCAGGAGTTGGAGGTTGCTGTGAGCTGTGATGCCATGGCACTCTACCCAGCATGACAGCTTGAGGCTCTGTATCAAAAAAAAAAGACAGAGGAAAGTTGAACTTCTTATGCCCGTGGCACTCCCGGTTCTCAGGCCTTCAGGCTGGAATTTGTATCACACTGACTCTGCAGCTCTCAGGCCTTTGAACTCTATCACCTACTTCACTAGGTCTCTAGCCTGCCAGGTGGCAGACTGTGAGACTTCTCAGCTTCAATGATCATGTGAATCAACCACCTTATAATAAATCTCTTCCTACATATATAGTAGAACTTCCATAGTTGACCAACTCCCTTTATTGACCACCTCCTTAAATTGACCTAATTTTCTTAGACTTGACACATACCACATGCATGCGTCAGTATAGAAGGTCTAGTTCCTAACATTGACCACCTCTGCATATTGACCAGCTTACAGTCCCTTGGGTGGTCAACTTACAGAGCTTCTATTCCTATTGGTTCTGTTTCTCTGGAGAACCCTGACTAATACAGGTCCTTACAGGCTGTGATGAGAAAATATGACTTTATACATGTCTCATTTTCCAATCATTTCCTACCAGGGCTCCTTGCTTGTGGTCTGGCCCTGCTGAAATCTCTCTTCAGGATAACTGCCAGAATGGGCTTTCAAAGAAACACAAATCTGATCACATCACTTCCCTGCCTCAATCATTTCAGTGGATCCTGCCTCATGAAGACCCAAGTCCTTGTCTTCACTAACTACTCCCCCCACTTTGTTCAGGTACCTTAACCCAGCCATGTACTTTGTGGAAAATTAGACCCTACCCTCAGCTTTGGATCTGAATGATCTATGTGAACCCTCACTTCCCAGCAGTGATGCGTTTAAAACTGGAGAGGTTGGCTGCATTTGAATGTTTATAGCAGCACTATACACAATTGCAAAGACGTAGAAACAACCCAAGTGCCCATCAATACGTGAATGGATTGATAAAATGTGCTATATGCATACCATGGAATACTACTCAGCCAAAAAAAGTGGTAATCTAGTATCTTTTGTGACAACCTGGATGGAACTGAAAACCATTCTTCTAAGTGAACCATCACAAGAATGGAGGAAAAAACACATACTCAATACCAAATTGGAACTAATCAGTCATCATTTATGTGGAAATGATGGAAGTAAATCTCAATGAAAATCAAGCAGGGAGGAGGGACAAAGAGGGGATGGGTCAATTCACACCTATTGGTACAGTGCACACTATGGGTGAAGGGCACACTTATAACTTTGACTCAATCTGTACAAAAAGAAGTATGTAAACAAAACATGTATAATTGCTAATATTCTGAAGTTTAAAAACATCCAGATTCCACACCTCTCTCACGACTCAACTGGAAAAAAACACTGCCTCCATCAAGACTTTCTTGATTGCCTCCTCTCTCTCTTGCCCAAGGTTGTACCCCACTATAGTCTGAACAGATTTCATCTTTGATCATCTTTACTTCCTTTTTCTTTGCAGTTTTTGGTCGGGGCTGGGTTTGAACCCACCATCTCTGGCATATGGGGCCAGCACCCTATTCCATTGAGCCACAGGGGCCACCCCCTCTTTACCCTGATTTGTGTATGTGAATCCCTTGAGATAGCCCTGTTATCCCCAGCATCTAGCACGCTGTCAGGCACATAATATGTGACAAACCTTTGATGGATGAATGAAGGCATGAATAGATGGCTACATAGGCCTATGTCTGCTCCTAAGAAAAGAAAATCACAAAAAGGGGAAGTCAGGTAGGGGGAGGGTAGAAAAAAGTTTCATTGTTTTTAGAAGTGGCAGAAGGCCAAGGAAGTGCAGAGAGGCCTGTTTCAGGCAGCCAGTTATGAACAGAACCAACCCAAGGCTTTCGCAGGTGCTGAGGCCAGTAGAGCAGAGAGAAGGAAAGATCTGGACCAAACACATAATTAACCAACCCTGAAGCCTGCCTTACCCCTGGAACTTCCTGTTATGTCAGATAACAGACCTCGTTTAAGCTAGTTTGAATCTGCATTCTGTTATTTGCACCAGACAGCACCCTGATGCCTTTTACTTGGCAGATAGCAGATCTCCCCTCTGCCTGGCTTGTCAGCAGTCACTTCTACCTCTCCCCCAACTCCTACCCTTAGCTCCAGTCATGCCCAATTTTGTGAAACTCTTTTTTTCATCCCTCTGCTTGGAATAGCCTTTCAACCCCCTTCTATTTGGGAAATTCCTACTCATTCCTCAAGAAGGTCACTTAAAGTGGGTGGATTGCTTGAGCTCACGAGTTCAACACGAGCCTGAGCAAGAGGGAGACTCCGTCTCTAAAATTAGCCGGGTGTTGTAGCGGGCACCTGTAGTCCCAGCTACTCAGGAGGCTGAGGCAAGAGAATCACTTGAGCCTGGGAGCTTGAGATTGTTGTGAGCTATCATGCCACAGCTATCTACCCAGGGCGACAAAGTGAAACTCTGTCTCAAAAAAAAAAAAAAAATAGGTCACTTAGTCTATAAAACCCCCTGACAGGCCTAAACCAAATCAAAAGCTTCTTTGGCCTCTGAACCCTTCTATCACTCAGAACGTCTTCATTTTCTAAGTATTTATCATCCTGGCCTCTGGGCAGGCAGGGAAATTTGTAATAAGATAACAATCTTAACTGACAAATACATAAACTTCTAATTTTACTTCTCACTAAACATATATCCCTCCATATGGCCCCACCCCTCACTTCAAAGCTTTGATAAAGGTAATTTCTCCCAGACAGCTAGATTCAATGCAAATTATAGGCAACACACAGACTAAATTGCTAATTTTTTTTTTTTTTTGCGACAAATTCTCAAGCTGTCGCCCTGGGTACAGTGCCATGGTGTCACAGCTCACAGCAACCACCACCTCTTGGGCGTAAGCGATTCTCTTGCCTCAGCCTCCCAAGTAGCTGGGACTACAGGCATCTGCCACAACACCCAACTGTTTTTTGGTTGCAATTGTCATTGTTGTTTAGCAGGCACAGGCCGGGCTTGAAACCGCAAGCCTCAGTGTATGTGGCTGGCACCCTACCCACTGAGCTACAGGCGCCGCCAAGATTGCTAATTACAATCAGAAATCTTACAAAAGAAGATTTCCCTTAGTAGGTGAAAATGATAGAGCAAACTATTAATAAATCCCTTTCCAATCCAATTTTTCTGCCATCTGCATACTCCCTACCCAACTCTTATTTATTTTGGGTGGAAAAGAGGTTGGGGGATTATTTGTAATTATCCTACAGGTTTTGTTTTTAATTTTTTGAGACAGAGTCTCACTTGGTCACCATTGGTAGAGTGCTGTGGCATCTTAGTTCACAGCAACCTCAAACTCTTGGGTTCAAGTGATCCTCTTGCCTCAGCCTCCCAAGTAGCTGGGACTACAGGTGTCCACCACAAGGCCTGGCTCTTTTTAGAGAAAGGGTCTCACTCTGACCCAGGCTGTTCTTGAACTTGTGAGCTTAGGCAATCCACCCGCGTTGGCCTCCCAAGTGCTGGGACTACAGGTATGAGCCACTGCACCCAGCTTTATCCTACAATTTTAAAAGCGAAAAACATAAATATGAATTTACCTGATGATTTTATTATCTATTTTAGGTTACATAAAGTGTTTTTGTCCAAGATAGGATAGGAAAGGGTTAAATTAGAATCTGGCAGAGCTAGACCATCTAATGATTGCCACTTCCAAGAAACTGATCTGACATCTGATTGATGAAGTCTTCAAACATTTTTGCATTGTAAGATCTTTACTTGATTCCCTACTATGTATCAGGCAATGTGCCAGCTACTAAGGTTATAACCAACAATAGGCCAGGCTTGAGCCAAGCATGGTGGCTCAGGCCTGTAATCTCAGCTACTCTAGAGGCTGAGGCAGGAGGATCATGAGAGCCCAGGAATTTGAGACTGCAGTCCAGCCTGGGCAGGGTTTGAACCCACCACCTCTGGTTTATGGGGCCGGTGCCCTACTCATTTGAGCCACAGGTGCCGCCCCTTAGATTCTTTTGAGTTAGATAGACAGTACATATGTACTAATACATTATATAATTCCAAATACAATGTATAAAAGTACTGTGAAGAGGGTGGCGCCTGTGGCTCAGTGAGTAGGGCACCGGCCCCATATACCTAGGGTGGCAGGTTCAAACCCAGCCTCGCCGAACTGCAACCAAAAAATAGCCAGGCGTTGTGGCGGGCGCCTGTGGTCCCAGCTGCTTGGGAGGCTGAGGCAGGAGAATTGCGGAAGCCCAGGAGCTGGAGGTTGCTGTGAGTCCTGTGACATCATGGCACTCTACCAAGGGCGGTAAAGTGAGACTCTTGTCTCTACAAAAAAAAAAAAAAGTACTGTGAAGAAAAATAAAGCAGGATAAAGGCAATTTGGATGAGATTGCAAATTTGGCTATAAAAAAATAATTTGGTGGGCGGCGCCTGTGGCTCAGCGGGTAGGGCGCCGGTCCCATATGCCGGAGGTGGCGGGTTCAAACCCAGCCCTGGCCAAAAAAAAAAAAAAATAATAATAATAATTTGGTGGGGAAGATACCCTCTAAGTGACATTGAAAAGAGAATATGCTCAGGAGGAACAAATTGCTATATCATTTACTAGAGTGGATCCCCTGGGCATAATCATATTATAACTCTGTTCCACCGACTGCAATTGATTGGACCAGGAGTAGATACCAGCCCAAGCTAGGCCAATCAGATTTTTTCCTGGGAATTTGTATGTGGAATACTGGTGATTTAACTGGTGGATATAGCAAACTATTAATAAATCCCTTTCCAATCCAATCCATCTCCCAGGAAAAGGGAGATGATATATAGCTTTAGGGATGGGGCAGTTGTTGGCCAAGTACAGACATAAAGAGATGGCCAGGCTGCAGGAAGAAGACATGTGGAGTGGACCACACAAGAGAGGGGAATGTCAGAAACTGTGTGGTCTCAGAGGGACAAAAAGTTTTGTTGCCCTGGGTTCTGTTGGGTGTCCAGGTACAGATTCCAATCTCTTGTGAGGCCTAGTTGGAAGTCCTTCCTTTTGGATCTGTTAAGAGTCCTAATTTTTCCAATAAACTCCTTTCATGGTTTCAGTTAATCTGAGTGTTTCTACACTTTTCTTTCTTTTTTTTTTTAAGAAACAGAGTCTCACTTTATCACCCTCAGTAGAGTGCCATGGCATCACAGCTCACAGCAACCTCCAACTCCTGGGCTTAGGCAATTCTCCTGCCTCAGCCTCCCAAATAGCTGGTACTATAGGCACCTGCCACAACACCTGCCTATTTTTTTGTTGCAGTTTGGCCGGGGCTGGGTTTGAACCCACCACCCTCGGTATATGGGGCTGGTGCCCTACTCACTGAGCCACAGGCACCGCCCTACACTTTTCAATTAAGATAATTTCTCTAAGAGTGAAAATAATGATGATGACTATGATGATGATGATGATACCTAAAATTTTATTAAGTGCCAGGCAATTTTCTACAAACTTTATATAGGTTATCCATCCCAACCCTTACAACCTTTAAGACAGGTACAATTCTTATTTCTATTTTACAAATGAGGGAACTAACGTATAGAAAAGTCACACAGTGGGCAGCGCCTGTGGGAGGCTGAGGCAGGCCCCATATACTGAGGCGTGGCGGGTTCAAACTCGGCCCCGGCTGAACTGCAACCAAAAAATAGCTGGGCGTTGTGGCGGGCGCCTGTAGTCCCAGCTACTCAGGAGGCTGAGGCAAGACAATCGCTTAAGCCCAGGAGTTGGAGGTTGCTGTGAGTTGTATGATGCCATAGCACTCTACCGAGGGCCATAAAGTGAGACTCTGTCTCTACAAAAAAAAAAAAAAAAAAAGAAAAGTCACACAGTAAGTGGCAGAATTGGTTTCTGAATTTAGACAGCCAGCCTCCATGCCTTTTACCAATGTACTACTATCTGCAGGATGGGCTTGCAGTTTAAAATGTGTGGTCCCTGGCCAGCACAGTAACTCAGACCTGTGATCCTAGCACTCTAGGAGGCCAAGGCTGGAGGATTGCTTGAGGGTGAGGAGTTTGAGAATAGCCTGAGCAAGAGTGAGCCCTCATCTCTACCAAAAATAGGGGGAAAAAGCTAGCTGTACATTGTGGTGGGTGCCTGTAGTCCTAGCTACTAGGGAGGCTGAGGCAGGAGGATTGTTTAAGCCCAAGAGTCTGAGGTTGTTGTCAGCTATGATGCTACATCACTCTACACAGGGCAACAGAGTGAGACTCTGTCCTGTCTCCCCCCTCCCCAACCTAAAAAAAAGTATGGTCTTTCATTTACTCCTAGTGATCCTGAGCAAAATTCCAATCAGAAGACACATGACGGCCAGGTACAGTGGTTCATGCCTGTAATCCTAACACTCTGGGAGGCGAATGCAGGAGGATCCCTTGAGCTCAGGAGTTTGACACAAGCCTGAGCAAGAGTGAGACCATATCTCTATGGGAGACTCTGTCTCTACAAAAAAAAAAAAATTTATTTTGAGACAGAGTCTCACTTTGTCCCCATTAGTAGAGTGCCATGGCATCATAGCTCCCAGCAACCTCAAACTTTTGGGCTCAAGCAATCCTCTTGCCTCAGCCTCCCAAGTAGCTGGGACTACAGTGCCCGCCACAATGCCCCGCTATTTTTAGAGATAGGGGTTTCTCTCTTGCTCAGGCTGGTCTTGAACCCATGAGTTCAGGCAATCCACCCACCTCTGCCTTCCAGAGTGCTAGGATTACAAGTGTGAGCCACTGTACCTAGCCTAAAAAAAAAATTTTTTTTTTTAATTAGCTGGGTGTTGCTTTAAATGCTTTCCTTTCCCTTTTTGAGACAAAGACTTGTTCTCCCACCTGGACTAGATAGAGTATGGTGGCATTATCACAGCTCAGTGCTCCAACCTTAAACTGCTGGCCCAAGTGATCCTCCTACCTCAGCCTCCCCAGTAGCTGGGACTAAAGGCATGTGCCACCATGGTCAGTCAGCTAATTTTCTTTCTTTTTTTTTTTTGTAGAGACAGGGTCTCCCTCTTAATCAGGCTGGTCTCAAACTTCTGTCCTCAAGTGAACCTCCTGCCTCAGCCACCCAGAGTGCTAGGATCACAGGTATAAGGCACCACACCTGGCCTACTTTTTTTTTTTTTTTGTAGAGACAGAGTCTCACTGTACCGCCCTCGGGTAGAGTGCCGTGGCGTCACACGGCTCACAGCAACCTCTAACTCTTGGGCTTACGCGATTCTCTTGTCTCAGCCTCCCGAGCAGCTGGGACTACAGGCGCCCGCCACAACGCCCGGCTATTTTTTTTTGTTGTTGCAGTTTGGCCGGGGCTGGGTTTGAACCCGCCACCCTCGGCATATGGGGCCGGCGCCCTACTCACTGAGCCACAGGCGCCGCCCACACCTGGCCTACTTTTATTTTAAGCACTTCATATAAATGGAATCATGTAGTGTTTGTCCTTTTGTGACTAACATTTCACTTCATGTAAAGTCTTCAAGGTTCATCCATGTTGTAGCAAGTATCAGAATCAACTCAGCATTTTGATCACTCACTTTGTTAAAACATTCACATTCTCGGAGCCAAAGAGCTCCCTGTAGCCATTTTTTTTTTTTTTTTTTTGAGACTGAGTCTCAAGCTGTTGCTCTGGGTAGAGGGTAGAGTGCTGCGGTGTCATAGCTCACAGCAACGTCCAACTCTTCCAACTCTTGGGCTCTGAGCAATCCTCTTGCCTCATTTTTTTTCTAATTTTAGTGGAGATGGGGGTCTCGCTTTTTTTGCTCAGGCTGGCCTCGAACTCATGAGCTCAAGCTATCCATCTACCCGGGCCTCCCAGAGTGCTAGGATTACAGGCCTGAGCCAACATGCCCAGCCCCTGTAGTCATTTCTAAAGTCTTAGAAGCAGAAGCTCTGATACCACTTACTAGGTAACAGTTGAGCCTTGATGCTGCATTTCCTGAGTTTAAATCTTGGCTTTGATTCATAACTATAATGTCAGATGCATTACTAAATTTTTCAGGGCCCCAGTTTCCCTAACAGAAAAAATAATAACAATATCACGTCTCTCAAGGGGTTGAGATTTATCCCGTCTGAACTAAAGATGGACTAAAGTGTTTATCAGCATAATCTGAAAACTAGAAATGGTTGCAGCTCATGTAAGTGCACAAGAAATCACAAGTACTCTGTGTCCCCTACTGTGGTCAACACTTGTTGTTTCTGCCATTTCTCTTTCTTCAGGAAAAAGCACCCTAGTTTTCCTTGGGAACAAGTTTTCCTCCATTGGATATAATTTCTGTGGGACTACCTATTCCTGGTTAATGGCAGCATGACCTCTGTTAGCCCAACTAGACATTGACTCATTAGAATCTGAATCTTTTTTTTGAGACAGTCACACTTTGTCGCCATTGGTAGAGTGCTGTAACATCATAGCTCACAGTAACCTCAAACTCTTGGGCTCAAGCAGTTCTCTTGCCTTACCCTCCTGAGTAGCAGGACTACAGGCATCCACCACAACGCCCGGATATTTTAGAGATGGCGTCTTGCTCTGGCTCAGGCTCGTCTCAGGCAATCCACCTGCCTCGGTCTCCCAGAGTGCTAGGATTATAGGCGTGAGCCACAGGGCCTGGCCAGCAGGCATCTGAATCTTTTTTTTTTTTGAGACAGAGTCTCATTATGTCGCCCTTGGTAGAGTGCCAAGGTGTCACAGCTCACAGCAACCTCCAACTCTTGGGTTTAAGCAATTCTCTTGCCTCAGCCTCCCAAGTAGCTGGGATTACAGGCACTCGCCACAACATGGGGCTATTTTTGGGTTGTAGTTGTCATTGTTGTTTGGCAGGCCCAGGCTGGATTCGAACATGCCAGCTTTGGTGTATGTGGCTGGCACCCTAGCCTCTGAGCTATAGGCACCGAGCCCAGGAATCTGAATCTTTAGCCGAGTCATCCAAAATTGAGGGAAAAACAGAGAAATGAACACCACCACAACTGTTGTTCATGTGTCTACACCAAATAACTCAGACGGGAATGGCCATTAGCTCTTGCAAATTGGTTATGATCTTTTTCAAGAACAGGTTCTCTGACTTGTCCATAGACTCTTTTTTGCTCTCTCATAGTCTCCAAAAAACATCTTAAGTTAGGCAGAGGTGGTTTCTTTTCTTTCCTTTTTTTTTTTTTTTTTGAGCCACAGGCACCGCCCTCTTTTTTTTTTTTTTTTTTTTTAAGATGGAGTCTCACTATGTCATCATCGGTAGAGTGCTGTGAAGTCACAGCTCATAGCAACCTCAAACTCTTGGTGATTCTCTTGCCTTGGCCTCCCAAGCAGGCTGGGACTACAGGTGCCCGCCACAAGGCCAGACTAGTTTTGTGTTGCAGTTGTCATTGTTGGTTATTTGGCCCAGGCTGGGCTTGAACCCACCAGCCTTGATGCATGTGGCTGGTGCCGTAACCACTGTGCTATGGGTGCTGAGCCAGAGGTGGTTTCTATCGTGAGTGACCAAAGAACTTTATCCTGTGTACTCTTTTTTTTTTTTTTTTTGAGAGTCTATGTCGCTCTTGGTAGAGTGCTGTGGTGTCAACAGCTCACAGCAACCTCAAACTCTTGGGCTTAAGCAAGTCTCTTGCCTCAGCCTCCCAAGTAGCTGGTACTACAGGTGCCCACCACAACGCCTGCGTATTTTTTGGTTGTAGTTGTCATTGTTGCAGGAAGACAAGGCCCAATGGAGAGAAAGAGCACCCAAACACCATGTGTATAAGATGAAGGGCTTTATTCACCAGCCGGGAGCTTACAGCATAGAATTCCAAATGGCCACGCTCCCTGACTGCCTTGGTCTTTCCCTTTTTATTGACAGTCAAAAGTTCCACCCCGCAGGTGCCCTTCTCATTGGCCAGTTTGAATCAAGCAGGAGATGCTATTCCCAGCCCTACAGAACTACAGGATTTCACAGAACTTGGAAATTTCCAAGTTTCAGGAAGTTAAGTTTACAAATTTCCAAGAGCTGGGGTGGTGCCTGTGGCTCAGTCGGTAGGGTGCCGGCCCCATATACCGAGAGTGATGAGTTCAAACCTGGCCCTGGCCCAACTGCAACCAAAAAATAGCTGGGCGTTGTGGCAGGCGCCTGTAGTCCCAGCTACTCGGGAGGCTGAGGCAAGAGAATCGCTTAAGCCCAGGAGTTGGAGGTTGCTGTGAGCTGTGTGAGGCCACGGCACTCTACCGAGGGCCACAAAGTGAGACTCTGTCTCTACAAAAAAAAGAAAATAATATAAATAAATAAAAAAACAAATTCCCAAGAGCTGAGTCACCGTGGAAAGGACCCTGCAGGTGTATCCTTGTGGTCTCCTTGAGAAGACCTGTTCTTCTAGACCTCCTTTCTCGGCTATCCTCTCTCATCATTGTTGCTTAGCAAGCCTGGGCTGGGTTCAAACCTGCCAGCCCTGGTATATGTGGCCAGTGCTAACCACTGAACCATGGGCACTGAGCTGATCCTGTGTACTTTTTTTTTTTTTTTTCAGTTCTTGGCCAGGGCAGGGTTTGAACCAGCCACCTCTGGTATATGGGGCCGGCGCCCTACTCCTTGAGCCACAAATGACGCCACTGTGTACTCTTTTTTTTTTTTTTTATTGTTGGGGATTCATTGAGGGTACAATAAGCCAGTTACACTGATTGCAATTGTTAGGTAAAGTCCCTCTTGCAATCATGTCTTGCCCCCATAAAGTGTGACACACACTAAGGCCCCACCCCCCTCCCTCCATCCCTCTTTCTGCACCCCCCCATAACCTTAATTGTCATTAATTTTCCTCATATCAAGATTGAGTACATAGGATTCATGCTTCTCCATTCTTGTGATGCTTTACTAAGAATAATGTCTTCCACTTCCATCCAGGTTAATACGAAGGATGTAAAGTCTCCATTTTTTTTAATGGCTGAATAGTATTCCATGGTATACATATACCACAGCCACTGTGTACTCTTTTAAGCAAAGACTAGGACTCCATGATGCTCGACAAACTCATCAATCCATTCTCTCCACTACCCCAGGCAAGAAGAGTATTAAGCTATTTATTGCTAGATAGCTAATTATCCCAACACCAAGTAGCTTTAAATAATAAACATTTGCTAGCTCACAATTCGTGTCTGAAATTCTGGAGCAGTTTTGCTGGGTGGTTGTGGCTCCCGGTTGTTTATGGAGGTTGCAATGAAGATGTCAGCCAGGACTGCAGCCACTCGAAGACTGGGCTAGGGCTGGTGGGTCAGCTTCCAAGATGGTGCAGTCACATGTCACATGGACCTCTCCCACAGCTGACTGAGTATCCTTATGACCTGGAAGCTGTCTTCCTCCAAAGTAAGGGATCCAAGAGAACAAGATGGAAGCCACAATGTATTTTATGACCTACCCTCAGGAGTCAACATTTTTTTTTCCCCCTCACCTGACTCCATCAGCCCTCCTGAGACCCACTTCCCTGGGTGCCTCACCCGCTGATTGCTGTGATTCTTACATCACGGATCACGTGTATTCCACCTGGCTACCCTCCCTGGACAATGCTACCTTGCAATGAAAAATCACAAAGAATGGGTGAAGACTGCTTACCCAGCCCCCTCGGGGTTTTGTTTTCATAAGCAAAGAATGAAGACTAGTGAGACCTCCAGTGCAATGGGAGAACAGCCACACAAAAGGTGTGGAAAGCCTCAAGGAGGAAAAAGAGTAGGCACAATGGACCAGGACACAGGAATGGGTTGGCAAGAAGGTAACTATTTATTCAGAGGCCCTGGGATTACTCTCTAGACTGTCCCGGGCCGGACATCCCCAGTGGGTCTGTGCCTCCTAAGTGATCCTGGGACATGGCTCACCACTTCTCAGCTTGTTCTGGAGGCCAGAGATTGATGTGATTACAGGATCAGCCAGAGGACCCTGCTGCAGAGCTTTGACGGCAAGAGGTGTCAGCCTCTTCAGCGCCAAATCCTCGTCTCACTGCCCAAGCCCCAGAAAAGCACCCTGCCAATGTCCCCTCAGACCATGCCAAGGATCTCCTAGGGGGCAAAACCAGCCCAGCTGGGAAGTAGCCCTTGAATGGAAGTGTGGACCATTCTCAGAAGATGGGTTGTTTGGCCCATCCCTTCCTGCGATGTTTCTGTGTTACGCGCATTGGGGAGTCTGCAGCACTGGTTCAGGCACCAGAGGCTCCCTAGGTTGCCTGCCCCCACCCCGGCAGTAACCGCACACACACACACACACACACACACACACACACACACACACCCTCCCCACCACCACTGCCACCACCACCGAGACTATGTCCGGCACCCCGCCCAGTAACCGCGCACACACACACACACACACACATACCCTCCCCGCCACCACTGCCACCACCACTGAGACTATGTCCGGCACAAGCCTAAGTGATGAATGCCACCCCAGAAGGTGCAAGCCTGGAGGGGGCCTCGTTCCCCGCTGAGGGCTCAGAGGTGTCTGGGGACAGAGCACATCCATGGTCAGTGGGTCCAGCCTCTAGGTCTGCGATCTGCTCTCAGAGTGACCTGGAGGGGAACTGTCTCTCTCTTTCCTGGGAGCCTGAGGCCTTGGGACCTACCTGCGGTCAGTTCCACCCCAGCACGACTAGCTTCAATCGATATCCTCCGTTCCATCCAATCCCTAGGGATGAACTTTCCCAAGGCACAGCCACCCAAAAAGACATTTTCTGCTTAAACATGCCAGCTTTGGGAATGAGTCTGGGTTTTCCCAGTTTACTGAACCATCTGGCATCTGTCTGAGGTATTGGAAGAGGTCGGAGAGTTTGAATGGGCAGGTCATAGGCTGTTTGTGTCCCCTGGTGCCGAGACAGCGACTTGTGAGCCTATGAAGGTGCCGAGAGTGGGTGAACGTGCAAGCGGTGATCTCAGCTGGGTGGAGCACAGTTCTGACACAGGAATCCCTCTAAAGCAGCTGGTGGCCGCCAGGGCAGGGACAGCAGGTCCCTGGGGTGGCAGCCACAGGGCAGGGGTGGGGGCGGGTAGGGATAGGATCAAGGATGCCTATCTCCTCTTACAGCTGAGGCTCTGGTGAACTCTCCAGCTCATCCAGCAGAGCCTGAAATTCTTCCTGACCCAGGGGTGGTTCTGGTTCCGGCAGGTCCTCCTCCTGTGCATCCAGATCCACAAAGGGTCGTGCCGTGCCACTGCCTGAAACTCCGGGGCTGACAGGAGCTCATCTAAGAGGCAGGAGCCTGGTGCGGGTTCCCCAGGGGGTTCCTGGAGGCCAGGACTGGGCTCTCCGGGGGCTGGAGTCTGCGCCTGCCCCAGTGGAGACTGGCCAGGTGTGGGTTGTGGAGGGGCTGCCGGCGCTTCTCCAGGTGGACACAGGGCCTGGATGGCCTGGGGCCCCTGGACCCAGCCCCACCATTGCCCAGCATGGATCGCCATTTGCTGAGCGGATCCCAGGCCCAGCAGCTCAGGCCACCACGTGTGCACCTGCCAGGCCAGCATGGCCCTGGCTGTGTCCTTGGTACGGCGGCCACAGAGGGCTCTGTGTGCGAAACAGCACCGCTGTCGCCGTCGGGGGACTCTCTAGCGCCAGGGGAGGCTGAGCACAGGGGTCCCCTGTGGGCCTTTGGGTTCTGAAACCAGATGTGAATTCTGGACTCTGGGAGGCCTGTCTGTCTGGCTAGTGCCTCCCTGGTGGCGATTCCAGGAAAGCGGTTGCTCTGGAAGGCTCCAATGAGTATAGAGGTCTGCCAGGCAGTGATGGTTGTGCATTTTCGCCACTCTTCTCTGGGCAGGCCCTCCTAGGGCCAAGACTCAGCTTCTAGTTGCTTCTGCTTCAGGCCACCTTCTCTGTTTTGGAACCAAATCTGGATTTGAGGCTCCAGCAGGCCCGTTTGCTCCGCCAGCTTCTCCTGGGTGCTGATACTCGGGTAGGGATTCATGGCAAAGGATGCTTGGAGAGCATCCCTTTAACTTGGGCTCAGAACAATCCTCCTATGAGGTTCAGCTGGGTGAGACCTTCCCAACGGGCTGGGGGAATCCATGGTGGGAAGACTGCACTGCAGGACACCAAGACTGAGGACTGTGGCCCACTCCCTCCAGATCCATCCACCCAGTGGGACTTGTACAGAAGTCCGGAGTCAAACTATCATTTTCTCAATAGCTTACAGATCACAGAAGTCACCCCTAATCAGTGAGGGAAGGAACCACACAAGGGTGTGAGTACTAGGAGGAAGGGATCACTGGGGCCATCTTAGAGGCTGGTTGCCACGCAGAGGAAGCTAAAAAGCCTTGTAGGGCATTTTGTCCCTCAGCAACATCCTCCATTCCCTTTATTTATTCCTATTCACAGAAGACCCCAAGGAGAACACTCCTTTCAGAAATCTGTAGACAATGACCTACAAATAAAAGTAGAAAGAAGAAGTGGATATGAAGAAAAAGCCACAAAATAGGAAGGGCAAAGGTCTCCAGTCCAAGAACTAGGTCTGAAGAACCAATAAGCTTTAGGGAAAGGAAACAGCCTACCCCAAGGACAAAGACTAGCATAGAACATGAGCTTACACTCAGAGTAACTTACTTCTCTCTTTATAGCTCCCAAAGTTTGGTGTCCAGTTCAGTCCTGCTGTGTCGACAGTCCTTGGTTGCTCTGAATCTAAACAGGGATTAGATCTGAGCTCTGAGACTGGTGACTCCACAGTGCTGCTGAGCTGTTTTGGGCTGAATTTTGCCCACCCCAATTCTTATGTTGAAGTAACCCCTCAGACCTCAGAATGTGACTATGTTTGGAGATAGAGCCTTTAAGGAAGTGATCATGTTAAAATGAAGCTGCCAGGGTGAGCAGCTAATCTAATGTGACTGGTATCCTGACAATTCTGGACCCAGAAAGAGTTATCAGGGACGTGCATGAATGGAGGAAAGACCACTGCTGTTCACTCCTAGATCTTAGACTTGTTGCCTCTAGAACAGTGAGAAAGTCTCTGGTTTCTAAGCCACCTAGCTCTATGGGATATTGTTATGGCAGTTCTAGCCAACTAATACCCAAATTCTCTGGACTGCTCTGGGATGTTAACTTTTCTGTGAACTCCTAACCTCTGTTATGTAATGTGTCAAAAACCAGACAGAGGCTGGGCAGGGAGGCTCAGACCCATAATCCTAGCACTCTGGGAAGCTGAGGCAGGTGGACTGCCTGATCTCAGAAGTTCGAGGACTTGCATGAGCAAGAACGAGACCCCATCTATAAGAAGAATAGCGGAGGCTGGGTGCAGTGGCTCATGCCTATAATCCCAGCACTTTGGGAGGCTGAGGTAGGCAGAATGCCTGAGCTAAAGAGTTTGAGACTAGCCTGAGCTAGAGCAAGACCCCATCTCAAAAATAGCCAGGTGTTGTGGCAGGTGCCTACAATCCAGCTACTCAGGAGGCTGAGGTAAGATTATCACTTGAGCCCAAGGGTTTGAGTTTGCTATGAGGTATGATGCCATGGCATTCAACCCCAGGTAACTAAGTGAGACTGTCTCAAAAAAAAAAAACCAAAAAACAAAAACAAACAAACAAAAAAAACCAGACAGCAGGCCTTCCTTCCAGAGTCAAGGTGAGATAGATCCTAGCCAACTGTCAAGGCCAGGCCCACCGTGGAGCCCTACATATGCAGTGTGTAGTCAGATTCTGTTTCCATGTTTAGTTCCTTCCATGAGCTTCCCCCTGGGTCTCGGACCTCCTTCTCTCCTCTGGAGACAGGTCCCAAGGGCACAGATTCCTAGGGCCACATGCATCATCCTGCACATCCTCTCTCTAGCTGGAAAGCACCTTCTGGATTCGTTCCCGCACTTCCTTTGGTCCCAAGGACACCATCATCTCAGCGACAGGAGGTCCTTGCTAAGAATGAAAAGAGAAAATGTCGCTATGCTGTTATACCCTGCATAAGGAACTCATGCTCAGTCTGTGTCCAGAAGTTATCCTCAGGCCCACCCCAGCACTGCTGCCTGCATTCCAAGGAGGACAGCTTACTGCCTTGGTCATTAACTCCCCTGGATAGGATGGCTCTCAGGAGCTGGCCTTTCCCATATTAAGTAAATTGTTGATAGGTTTATTATCTCCAGGAAACTGCAAATTGCCTGGGTGCAGGGATCCCATGTGTTTTGTTTACTATTGTAGCTAGCACTTAGTAGTAGCAGATACTCAATAATTAGTGTCTGCTGATTGAATGAGGGAGTGATCATGTTTCATTCATCTTTGCATCCCCCAAACTGAGCTCACTACCTGCCAGTATATGTCAGCTGAAAGGATAAATGAGGGTCTCAGGGTAACAGCACAGCCCATCTCCCCACCTTACCGGCTGTCCACTGAGGGCCACTCGAAGGAGCTTCATCACGTTACTGTGCTTGGTGCCTTCTAGGCCTTCTGATAGCTTCTTCAATTCTCCATTCAACACTTCCTGAGTTAAGCTCGTACCAGATCTTTCTAAAACCCTAGAAGAGGGTCAGTCAATAAAGGACTTGCATGGGCCAATGGCAAGTGGGTGAGAGGGAGAACTTTAGAAATTAATAATTGGCTATAATACAGGCAGCACAACCAATGCTCAAGTGTTTTGTAGGAGGAAGGGAAATATCTACCACTTAACTCCTCCCTAAGCAAATTGGGGTTCCAATTTGGTTAGGGAGGAGTAAGTGGTAGATATGGGAACAACCAAAGATAATCTGAGCAAGTGGGCACAATAAGAGGGTACCATTATAAGAGTCTACTAGTTGTTACCTCTGGGTCATGGAACCTCTATGCCTCAGCTTTCTCATCCATAAAGTGGTGATAATACTATCTGTCCCCACAGGGCTATGATGGAGTTAAAACTTGTAAAGCATCAAGTACAGTGCCTGAACACAGCAAATACTCAAAAAGTATTAGATTTTATACTTAAGTTTTTAAACATTAGCTAATATTTATTATATCAGAGAATTCAGATTTATAAGAGGATCTAAAAAGAAACTTAGGAATGGGTTAGACATAAGATAGAAGAATGGTTTATTTCTGGGAAATGATCTGAAACACAGTTTTAGAATTGTTAGTAGATATCCTTGGGGATGAAGAGCAGAAAATAATCAGGGGACTCAAGCTCTAGGCACAGCCCTGCCACCCATTGGCTATAACCATCATTCTTTTCCCACAAATTGAACCACTTAAGGATCTAAAACCCGATGGACCAGCAACCATCCCTTACTGTCCTGGCAGTCTAGCTAAGAGGAATCTTCTCCCAAGAGGCTTGAGTTTCGGCAGTGCCTGTAGCTCAATCAGTAGGGTGCCAGCCACATACACCCAGGCTGGCAGGTTCGAACCTGGCCCGGGCCAGCTAAAACAACAATGATAACTACAAGAAAAAAATAGCTGGGCGTTGTGGCGGGTACCTGTAGTCCCAGCTACTCGGGAGGCTAAAGCAAGAGAATAGCTTGAGCCCAAGAGTTTGAGAATGTTATGAGCTATGACATCATAACACCATGGCACTCTACTGAGGGCAACAAAGTGGGACTCTGTCTCGAAAATAAATAAATAATGACAGGTACTAGGTGTCACCAATGGCAGTTCAGGACATGTGAGAGCTGACTCAGAGCTTGGCATAGGCACAAAAAAAGATTTCTAGTGATTTCGGAGCTTCTGAACATTTGGGTATCAGCTTTCCTGATTTGAGTCATAGTCCCAGAGGGTCTCTGAAATCCAATCCCATGGTAGGCTAGGGAATTAAAACATTGGAGTCCTAATGTCCTAAATTAGTAGCTCAGTGGTTAAGGTACCGGCCATATACAGCAGGGCTGTCAGATTCAAACTTGGCCCAGGTCCAAGGACAACTGCAACAAAAAAAATAGCCAGGTGTCATTGCGGGTACCTATAGTCTGAAGCAAGAGATCACTTAAACCCAAGAATTTGAGGTTGCTGTGAGCTATGAGACTACGGCACTCTAACAAGGGCAATATGGTGAGACTCTGTCAAAAAAAAAAAAAAAAGAATATTATAACAATAATACCTCTTGGGAATTTATCCTGGAGATATACTTGCCAACATGCTTACTGACGTCTATACAACGTTATTCATACAACACTGTAACAATAAAGCGTGGAAGCAACTCAAATGTCTACCAATAGGAAAGGAGCTAAATAAATTACGGTACAGAGGTATAATGGAATAAATTTAACTATAGAAAAGAATGAGGATGTTCTCCTAGTATTGGACAAATCTAAAGATATACTGTTCAGTAGAAAAAAATGCCCAAAAGACACAGAACAGTGTTATTCTACAGTATATTATTGACAAAAATGGGAGAAAAATGAGGGTTGATTTAGATATAATTAAAAGTAGTAGTAACCTATGAAGGATTCTGGAACTGGAAAGATGTTAGACAAGAATTAAAAAGAAGACCTTCAGCCTGGGTGCAGTAGCTTACACCTGTAATCCTAGCATTCTGGGAAGGCCAAGGCAGGCAAATCGCCTAAACTCAGGAGTTTGAGACTAGCCTGAGCAAAGCTAGACCCCATCTCTACTAAAAACAGAAAAACTAGTCAAGTGTTGTGGTAGACACTGTAGTCCCATTTACTCAGGAGGTTAAGACAAGAGGATCACTTGAGCCCAAGAGTTTGTGCTACCAAGATGCCATGGCACGCTACGTGTTGTGATAGACACTTGGTTTCAAAAAACAAAACAAAACAAAAAACACCAAAACAAAAACCACAATAAACCACAATAAACAAAAAACAAAAGAACTGATATATACCTTTTTTTTTTTTTTTGTAGAGACAATGTCTCACTTTATCACCCTCAGTAGAGTGCCATGGTGTCACACAGCTCACAGCAAACTCCAACTCCTGGGCTTAGGCGATTCTCTTGCTTCAGCCTCCCAAGTAGCTGGGACTACAGGTGCCTGCCACAACGCCCGGCCGGGGCGAGTTTGAACCGGCTACCCTCGGTATATGGAGCCGGTGCCCTACTCACTGAGCCACAGGTGCCGCCTACAATGTATACCCTTTTAAAATAAATGCTAGGTTTTTCTTCTTTAAAAAAAAATTTTTTTTCTTTTTGAGAGAGAGTCTTACTCTTGTTTCCCAGGCTAGACAGCCATGGTGTCATGGCTCACACCAACTCCAAATTCCTGGGCTTAAGCGATCCTCCTGCCTCAGTCTCCCCAGTAGCTGGGACTACAGGTGCCTGCTACAATGCCCAGCTAGTTTTTTTCTATTTTTAGTGGAGATGGGATCTTGCTCTTGCTCAGGCTGGTGTTGAATTCCTGAGCTCAAGGGATCCTCCTGCCTTGGCCTCCCCATGTGCTGAGCTACCACACCTGGCCAAATTCTAGGTTTTAAATGAAAATTTGAAAGGTTTGAATGTATTATTCCAGATCTTAAAATAATTTTTTAAATTGTTAGAATAGAGTTATATGTACATATCCTTGAACATGCAGACATTTCACAAAGGAAACTGTTAAGTGCCTTTTTGTTGGAGGCTGAAATAGGAGGGAAGACTTTTTTTGCTATAAATTCTCTGTGCCATTTGGATTTTCTGCATACATAATGCATACATAAGAGATGTATTCTTTTTTTTTTTTTTTTTTTTGTAGAGACAGAGTCTCACTGTACCGCCCTCGGGTAGAGTGCCGTGGCATCACAGGGCTCACAGCAACCTCTTAACTTGGGCTTACGCGATTCTCTTGCCTCAGCCTCCCGAGCAGCTGGGACTACAGGCGCCCACCACAACGCCCGGCTATTTTTTGGTTGCAGTTTGGCCGGGGCTGGGTTTGAACCCGCCACCCTCGGCATATGGGGCTGGCGCCCTACTCACTGAGCCACAGGCGCCGCCCAAGAGATGTATTCTTATCACTTCAAAATATATAATACATTGAAGGTTTCTAAGCACCAGGCACTGTCCAAGCACTTTACACACAAGAAAAGCAACTGAGAATATGGTTAGACATATGTCTCTAGACCCAGCCTGCCTGGTTTGAATCCTTGCTCCTCCAACTTAACCTCTTTTTGCCTCAATTTTCTCATCTACGAAATGGGGATAACAACAGTACTTACTTTATTAGGTTGCTGTAAATTTAAGTACATATATACACATACGTGTGTATGAGGATCAATTAAGTTCACAAACTCATCCTAGAAAAGGGGCTACATACCTTATTGTTGAATATCAGTACAATCACCTTTAAAGTTCTCCCCTTGATAAGCTATGTACCAACACCTAGTCCACCCTTCAAAGTACTTTTTCTAGGAAGAGCTTGTGAACTTAATTGTGAGACCTCATATGTATATATATAATGTACATAATATATGAAATAACATTGTAGGCAAACACACGTAAGTAGAAGCTGTTATTATTTTTTATTTATTTATTTTTTTGAGACGGAGCCTCAAGCTGTCGCCCTGGGTAGATTGCTGTGGCGTCACAGCTCACAGCAACCTTAAACTTGTGGGTTTAAGTGATTCTCTTGCCTCAGCCTCTTAAGTAGCTGGGACTACAGGCGCCTACCACAACGCCTGGCTATTTTTGGTTGTAGTTGTCGTTGTTTAGCAGGCCCGGGCTGGATTCGAACCCACCAGCCTTGGTATATGGGGCTAGCACCCTAGGCTCTGAGCTACAGGCACTGTGCCCATTATCTATTTATTTATTTATTTATTTTTGGAGACAGACTCTCAGGTAGAGTGTTGTGGTATTATAGTTCACAGCAACCTCATACTCCTGGGCTTAGGCGATTCTCTTGCCTCAGCCTCCCAGGTAGCTGCCACAATGCCTAGCTATTTTTTGTTGTTGTTGCAATTGTTGTATGTGGCTAGCACCCTAACCATTTGAGCTAACAGGTGCCGCTGGTGCTGTTTTAAATTATTATTATTTTTAAGACAGAGTCTCACTCTGTCACCCTGGGTAGAGTGCCATGGTGTATAGCTCACAACAACCTCAAAACCTTGAGCTTGAGAAATCCTCTTGCCTCAGCCTCCCAAGTAGCTGGGACTACTGACATGTATCACTATGCCTGGATAGTTTTTTTGCTTTTTAGTAGATATGGAGTCTTGCTCTTGTTCAGGCTGGTCTCCAACTCCTTTTTTTTTTTTTTTTTTTTTTTGTAGAGACAGAGTCTCACGGTACCGCCCTTGGGTAGAGTGCCGTGGCGTCACACGGCTCACAGCAACCTCTAACCCTTGGGCTTACGCGATTCTCCTGCCTCAGCCTCCCGAGCAGCTGGGACTACAGGTGCCCGCCACAACACCCGGCTATTTTTCCGTTGCAGTTTGGCCAGGGCTAGGGTTTGAACCCACCACCCTCGGCATATGGGGCCGGCGCCCTACTCACTGAGCCACAGGCGCCGCCCTGGTCTCCAACTCCTGAGCTCAAACAATCCACCCACCTCAACCTCCCAGAGTTCTAGGATTACAGGTGTGAGCCACCGCACCTGATCTATTATTTATTTATTTTTTGAGACAGAGTCTCAAGCTGTTGCCCTGGGTAGAGTGCCGTGGCAGCACAGCTCACAGCGACCTCAAATTCTTGGGTTTAAGGGATTCTCTTGCCTCAGCCTCCCAAGTAGCTGGAACTACAGGTGCCTGCCACAACGCCTGGCTTTTTGGTTGTAGTTGTCATTGTTGTTTGGCAGGCCAGGCTGGATTCAAACACATCAGATCTGGTGTATGTGGCTGGTGCTCCAGCCGCATGTGCAATAGGCACCGAGCCATGGTCTATTTTTCAATTTGATCTTCATAGCAAAGCTGGGAGGTAAATAAAGTAAGTATCCCTTTCTCCAGATACCAGCATGCCAAATCTTCTCAGAGAATCACCCAAGTGCCATTCTCAGCCCTCAGCCCTCGTGCTTTGCTTAGGGAACCACTCAGGGCCCAGCACATGACGGAGGCCAAAGTGAGTCAGCACATCACATTTCTTAGGCCTTGGGAACAGGAAAGCCAGGTCATTCAGGCACAACTAGAGTCAATCCCAACCCACTGGGGAAGAGGTGATTCCAAAGCACTGCTGGAGTGGTTAATAGTGCCTTACAACCACAGTGGGACAGGCTGCTAAAGATACCCCAGTATCCTTTCTCCCTTTTTTATGTAGTTAATAGTCTTTTTAATTGGGCAAATGGCTGCCAAGTTAAAAAACTACATGTTCTAGCCTCACTTGGCAGCTTGATGTGGCCAAAAGACTTGGTTCTAACCAGTAGGATATGGGTAGAAATGATATATGGAGCTTTTAAGAAAGGTCCCTACAGGGAAGGAGTGGCCTATCCCCTGTCCCTTCACCTCCTTCCTCCTCTGGATGAACTGCAGCAGTCAGTCAAGGAGCTACCATGAACCACCCAGAAAAGAACAAAAGCTAGGGATGCAGGACCCCTCCGAGTTGGTCAAAAGCTGCTGCACTAGAAAGAATGTACCAGGCATCATCACTACTTCTGTCTACCTAGTACTCTCTGAAAGAAAGAATGGCCAGCATGCAGGAGTGGTGGGCAGAAAGTCAAAGACACAGAGATGGAAGCAGGTCTTGGTAACACAGTACCAGCTGCTGCTGAGGCTGTGCCTCAAGACAGCCCTTCTTCTAGCCTCTGAATTTACGCAACCAATCATTACCCTCTTCCTTAAGCCAGCTTGGGTTGCATTTTCTGCGCTTGTAATCAAAAAAGTTGTTACATCAAGAACTTATATCATCTGGGGTGGCGCCTGTGGCTCAGTGAGTAGGGCGCCAGCCCCGTATGCTGAGGGTGGTGGGTTCAAACCCAGCCCCGGCCAAACTGCAACAAAAAAATAGCCGGGTGTTGTGGTGGGCGCCTGTAGTCCCAGCTGCTTGGGAGGCTGAGGCAAGAGAATCGCGTAAGCCCAAGAGTTAGAGGTTGCTGTGAGCCGTGTGACGTCACGGCACTCTACCCGAGGGTGGTACAGTGAGACTCTGTCTCTACCAAAAAAAAAAAAAAAAAAAAAAGAGGGCGGCGCCTGTGGCTCAGTCGGTAAGGCGCCGGCCCTATATACTGAGGGTGGCAGGTTCAAACCCGGCCCTGGCTGAACCGCAACTAAAAAATAGCCGGGCGTTGTGGCAGGCGCCTGTAGTCCCAGCTACTCGGGAGGCTGAGGCAGGAGAATCGCTTAAGCCCAGGAGTTGGAGGTTGCTGTGAGCTGTACGATGCCATGGTACTCTACCGAGGGCCATAAAGTGAGACTCTGTCTCTACAAAAACAAAAAAAAAACAAAAAAACAAACAAACAAACAAAGCTCTCATCCAGTTAATAAATAAAAGGGGCTGCATACAAACCTTTAAAAAAAAAAAAAGAAGAAAAGAAAGAACTTATATCATCTGTCTTACAGATGAGGAAATGGAAGCTCAAAGAGAGAGAGTAACCTGACAGAACCTGGTGAGTTAAATGGCAGAGTTGGGATGCAGTCCAGGTTGGTGCAAGAACCGAACACACTGCCTGTGTCTAGGAAGACCTGGGTCCTCTGGTAAGTCTTTATTACCCAACAAAGCCATGGGTTGTGCTGGAGGTCCAAGGGAGCCAAGGAAGGAGGGCATGGAACTTCAAGCTTGACCAGTGGCCACTCACCCCAGCATGCGCTTGGCAATCACATCCACCTTCTCTGAGATGGCGCTCAGCTGTGCTCGACTCACAGTGGGGCGAGTCCACAGGTAGGAGTATGCTGGAGAGACTAAATCCTGCAGGTGGCAAATGTGGCCCTGGGGAAAGTAAGGAGGCAGTCACTGAATGCACTGGGAACAGCCTCTGAGCACACTGGAGGGAGGAGGAACGAAGGTGCCCACTCACCCTGTCCATCTCCCAGCCCAGCCCCACACCTGTCTTAGCAGGAGGACCCTCTCCACATAGGCTGGGTTGAGGACATCCCTGTCCTGCAGCTGGCTCCCGAACACCTCCTCCACAAGGGCCTGCAGTGTCCTCACCAGGTGGCGCCTCTGGGTCTCACTGCTCAGCAGCCGCTGGAGGTGTAGCCTGTAGGGGAAGTCAATAGGCTGCCCTGCTGATGGCATCCCCAGCCCACCTAGACCCTCTCCCCACCAGGGGACTGGGTGGAGTTTGAAGAATGACACATCATATCATGTGGGCTGGCCCTCCTCAGGTCACAAACAGCCTTTGAATCCCAAGCAACCCACAGACATGCTTTGTTTTCAATGTTTTTACAATAGTAGCTGACATTTCAAACTAGAAGAGATGAACTAAAAGAATTCTGGCTTCTCAGGAGCAATGGAGAAGATTTGGCTGCAAGGGGCCTTTGATGCTCAAGGCTTTGATCAGCTGGAACAGAGTGGAGGCTGCCCCCTTGAGATAGACAGGCGCGCTCATTACAGGGTGCCAGCCCCTCTACTCCCAGAAATCTCTTTCCTGGCCTCCCCTGTGCTACTGCCTGGCCCCTATAGGCACTTAAGTATACACAGCAGTGTGTATGCCTCCTAGCCTAGCTTGAACTGTGGGCCTTTGGCACAAAAGAAGTCAAGAATATGGATATCGGGCAGCGCCTGTGGCTCAGTCGGTAAGGCGCCGGCCCTATATACTGAGGGTGGCGGGTTCAAACCCGGCCCCGGCCAAACTGCAACCAAAAAATAGCCGGGCGTTGTGGCGGGTGCCTGTAGTCCCAGCTACTCAGGAGGCTGAGGCAAGAGAATCGCTTAAGCCCAGGAGTTGGAGGTTGCTGTGAGCTGTGTGAGGCCATGGCACTCTACCAAGGGCCATAAAGTGAGACTCTGTCTCTACAAAAAAAAAAAAAAAGAATATGGATATCTACGGTTCAGAGCAGAGGTACAGTTGTTTAAAAGTTTGGGTTTCCTTGTCAGTTCAAACTTTCTCCTTTCCAGAATTCTAGCTGCCTTACTCCTCCCTCTGGAAGTAAACAGGAAAGCCTCTAAGACTTCAACCCTCAATCCAGGCCCTGTCACCCTCAGTCTCCTAAGGCTGCCCTCACCTCTCTCTGGCAGGATTAGGACAATGTGCAGGGCCAAGCACTATGCTGACATAGATGCTTGGCCTCTTCTCACTGGCATGGAAAAAAGGCAGGCAGTAAGGTGGAGGTGAACATCTCATGGTGTTTGGAATCACACAGGCCTGTGTGTGCCTGCCCTGTCAGGTGTATGCAATGCAGCAAGTTAGACAACCATTGGGAGGCTCAGGATCCTCTTCTATGAAGTGGAGATAACAAGAGGGTCTCAGGTGCTGGTGGTCATGAAGGTTAAATGACTGATAGCAAGAACCGTATTACCACCCCATCCAGAAGCTGCAGATTGGTAGGGGGTCAGAAGATGGAGAGATGAGACCTTTTGGGAACCTATCTGGAATGCAGATTGGCAAATAGAACATATATATAGTTTATAGGGGGGAGGATAATTTGAGGTCAGGAGTTCAAGACCAGCCTGAGCAACACAGTGAGAACCCCTTTCTACAATAGAAAAACTATCCAGACATGGTGGTGCGCACCTACAGTCCCAGCAATTAGGAAGGCTGAGGCAGGAGGATCACTTGAGCCCAGAAGTTTGAGGCTACTATGAACTCTGATGATGCCACTGCACTCAAGATGCCTAAGCAACAGCAAGACCTATCTCCAAACAAAAACAATAAAACACATCAAGAAAAACACATGAGGCTCGGCACCTGTGGCTCAAGCAGCTAAGGCGCCAGCACATACACCTGAGCTGGTGGGTTCGAATCCAGCCTGGGCCAACCAAACAACAATGACAGCTGCAACCAAAAAACAGCTAGGCACTGTGGGGGGCACCTGTAGTCCTAGCTACTTGGGAGGCGGAGGCAGAGGCAGGAGAATTGCTTGAGCCCAGGAGTTGGAGGTTGCTATGAGCTGTGATGCCACAGCACTCTACCCAGGGCAACAGCTCGAGGCTGTCTCAAAAAAAGAAAAACACTAGAACCATCTTAGTGGCGAGATGAGACAGTAGAAAGAAGAAAAAAATCAAGAGACTCTCATGGTCATGCTTGTTATAATATAGGTGAGGTCAAGGGGACATACTAAGTGCTTAATAAATGTAAATTACCATGACTTTGTCTACATCACTAGTACTACTGCTATGGCAACCACTATTACAACCTTTATTTCTTTTACCAAAATAATCATATTAGTGCCTTAATTATAGAAACATCTGAATATAACAGCTGCAATGGTGTTAAGTCTGTGGGCATCAATCCTATTGTCCCATCCTTTTCCTGATTCATACTAAGCAAAAGCCCATTTCCATCTTCCTTGTGTCTACCTCTCATGCCTGCCAGGAGTACTGGAATGGATCACAAAGTATCTCCCCTGCCCTGACTCCATTTCCCCTGATATACCACTTTCTCCATAAGGCACATTACCTCCTGCAGATGCAGACTAATTTCTTGGCAAGACCAAAGAAGGTAAAACTACAAGTTGCATTTAACATGCATGTTCCATTCATTCTTAAATGCCCCATTTGAGACATCCATTTTTTACTGTATGAACACGGACTATTTAACCTTCCTACGTCCTGGGTTCCTCAAATGTAAAATAGGGCAAAACCAGACAACTGATCCCAAAGGTCTGTTGGGAGAAGTAAATGAAGTAGTATCTCCAAAATAAATGCAGTTGATGTGAATTCTCTGGGCTCAAGCAAACAAACACACCAAGGAGAGACTGTCCCCAAACTAGTGCTCAAGAGAAGGCACCAACAAGCCCCTCACCCCGGGTGCAAACCAGGCTGATGGCTTTATCACTGACACCCTTTGACTTGGACATGTCAACAATAATCTGAATTGTAACTATGTTATGGAGTTTCAAAGTGAAGAATTACTTGAAATACCAAATATTTGAAATATAAACTTAGGTGCCTGAGACAGTGCTCATTCACTGTGTTGGCTAGGGCTAGGTAGGGATGATTCTAAAATGAAGATGCCTCTCTCCAGGCTTTGGACGTTAACAGAACCATCCATGTATGGGGGTAGCCAGGAACAAAAATGCTAGTGATAAATAATACCAATTATTTATTAGCACTTTCTTTTCTCTTTTCTGCTCAATGTGTCCTATAATTCACATTAATTCTTGCAGCCAGCTGTGGTCTTCACTGATGCATGAGCTGAGTGATCCACTGCTAAGAATCATTATAAGGCACTTTCTATGAATAAGGGCTATACAAGATACTCTCATTCAACATTTAATTCTTACAACAATCACGTAAGATTGATACTACTACTAGTCCCAATTTAGAGAAAAGGAAATGGAGGCTTGAAGAGGTTAGGTGACTCACCTGTGGTTACGTGGCATTAGATAACAAAGCTCAAAGTCAAAATCAGGTATGTGTGACTCCAGAGCCCACTATATCCTCCACTGTGGGGACCATCAGAAGCAAGAAGCTTTTTCCCACCAGTGGATGTCCATGCCCCCCACGTACCTGTTGAATTCTGGGAGCTTCTCCAGGTCCAGCAGTGCTGAGTGGCAGGTGACCCGCATCAGGTTGAACTGTGTTATCAGCTCCGGCAGAGTCCGGCCCATCTGCTTCTCTGCAAGTGAGGCAGGCCCAGCCACTTAGCTTCCTCCTTTCACTTTCAAACACAGGGGAGGCTGAGTGAGCAAGCCCTGGGCTCCTCATTCCACTTTGACCAGAGTTTTAACTTCTAGCTATACATCTATCGAGGCCCAAATAAACTTTTACTTTCAGAGTTTCATCACTAAGGGAAAAAAAGCTCCAAAACAACTTCATGAAAACAATCCTCATTATCCTCAAATACAGGAGCGACAAGAATAGTGTGCCAATTGCCTGGCTGTACTCCAGAGACTCTGGTTCAATTGGTTTTGGGCAGGGTCTGAGCACTGCACATTTTGTAAGTTAGTTGTTTCTGAAGTACAGTGAGAGTTAAGAACTGCAGTGCTGGGAGCTTCTCAGGAGCAGCAGGTACAGATCTGAAGTGCTACACCTTTTACTAGTTGTATGACTTCGGCAAATCACTCAACTTCTTTGAACTTCCCAATCCTCTCATGAACAGTGGGAACAACAAATACCTATCCCTCAAGGATATTGTAAGAGTTAAATGAAATGAGAGCAGAATAAACAGTAAGGACACTATTACTGTCACATTTTCAGAAATCACTGCCACAAAGAGGTCATCTTATTCACTGCTTGCTTCTTCAAGGTTGGGCTCTAAGTCTTGGGCCAAGGATAAGGGTTAAGCCTGGAATAAACGAGGGTCATGGTAATACTAACAATATTCTTAAAGTACACACTTTAACAGTAGTAATGAATTTTTCAGAATCTGTAATTTTTTGGTGCTTATTGCATGGCAGGCGCTGTGTTGGGTGCCTTATATTCATGAGCTCAGTGCATCCTAACCCTAAGAACTAGACATTTATGCCCATTGTACAGATGAGGCAACTGGAGCTCAGAGACCACAAGCTCCTTGAGGGCAGGGATTATGTCTACCCTGCTCTTTGTTGCAGTCCCAACACTTAATGTCTGGCTCAATAAACTTTTTTTTTTTTTTTTTTTTGAGACAGAGTCTCAAGCTATTGCCCTGGGTAGAGTGCTGTGGTGTCACAGCTCATAGCAAACTCAAACTCTTGGGCTTAAGCAATTTTCTTGCCTCAGCCTCCCAATTAGTTGGGACTACAGGTACCCACCACGACGGCCAGCTATTTTTTTGTTGCAGTTGTCATTGTTGTTTTAGCTGGCCCTGGGCCAGGTTTAAACCCGCCAGCCTTGGTATAAGTAGCCGGTGCCCTATACACTGAGCTACAGGCACCGCCTCAAACATTTCTTTAATAAAAGAATGAACTCGTTCAAGATCACATGGCTGGTAGGTGGCAAAGCTGGGACAGAAGACCAGGTCTGCCTAAACCAAAGCTCCTGCTCACTCCTGGCTGCGCTTTCTGCCACCAGGGCTGCTCAGCTGGGTAAATACCTGCAAACCCTGAGCCACAGTTCGTGATGATATCGAGGAGAGCATCAGGCAGGAAGCCAACAGCAGCAAAGTGCTCCAGGAATATGTCCCCTTGCCGCTTAGAAAGCTTACTGCCATCCCTGTTGAGGAGCAGGGGGAGGTGGGCAAACTGAGGTGGCTGCCAGCCCAGGGCTTGGTAGAGAAGCAGGTGCTTGGAGGTGGAGACAAGCCACTCAGAACCCCGCAGCACATGGCTGATCCCCATGTGGTGGTCGTCTACCACACAAGCCAGGTGGTATGTGGGGAAGCCATCACTCTTCAGAATAACTGGGTCTCCTTCCACACTGGCCACTTCATGCCGATTCCAGCCATATACCAGGTCCTGGAAGGCTGGTGCTGCCTCTTCCAGGCGGAAGCGGATAGCAGGCTTAGGATCCTTGGCCAGCTTCTGGGCCACCTGCTCCTGGCTCAGGTTCCGGCACCGATTGTCATACCTGTTGGGAAGCAGAGCAACAGGATACCATTAATGGACATGAGTCCTCCCTTTGTCTCTGACAGCTGTGTCACCTTGGGCAAGCCATTTACCCCTTTAAGCTGCTTCCTCAGTCTAGAATGGGGATAAAAACAGTTGTTGTGTGGGAACACTAAGTAAGAGAACACAGCGTGGCACATGCTAATGTGTGCCTACATACCAGCCACCCATGCTTTTGCCTTGCTAATAAGAAAATGGAAAAATGCTTAGTCTGAGGGCGAATCTTGCAATCCCATTGCCCTCTACCAGTGACCAGTCCAGGGAAGGGGAAATGTTACCCTACACTAGTCACTGAGACAAAAAAAGTATGTGAAAGAAGAGAGAGAGAGAGAAAAAGAAAAGAAAAGAAAATTCTAACAAGAGTTGTCTCTGGAGAGCAAAAGTAAGTGGCCAGAGGCAAAGTTGGGAGAAAGATCTTTCACATGTCTTTCTGACTTTTTAAAAAAAAAAATTTTATTTTATTATTATTATTTTTGAGACTGCCTCACTCTGTCACCTTGGGTAGAGTGCTGTGACTTCATAGTTCACAGCAACTTCAAACTCTTGGACTCAAGTGATCCTCTTGCCTTAGCCTCCTAAGTAACTGGACTCCGGGTACCTGCCACAATGCCCGGCTATATTTTTAGGAGATGGGGTCTCACTCTTGCTCAGGCTGTTTCCAACGCCTGAGCTCCAGCTATCCACCGCCTCAGCCTCCCAGACTGTTAAGATCACTGACGGGGCCACTGTGTCTGGCCTTTTATGTTATTTTTTTAGACAGTGTCAACTTTATGTGCTGGCATCATAGTTCACAGCAACCTCAAACTCTTGGGCTCAAGCAATCCTCTTGCCTCAGCCTCTGAGTAGCTAGGACTATAGGCAGCCGTGACAACACATAGCTATTTTTAGAGATGGGGGTCTCACTCTTGCTCAGGCTGGTCTCGAACTCCTGAGCTCAAGCGATCTACCCACCTCAGCCTCCCAGAGTGCTAGGGTTACCGGCGTGAGCCACTGAACCATGTCCCCCTTTGTCTTTTTTTTAAATAAGAGACAGGGTTTTGCTATGTTGTCCTGACTGTAATGCTGTGACTATTTACTGGTGCAATCATAGCCACACTGCAGCGTTAAACTCTTGCCTCAAGAGCTCCTCCCACCTCAGCCTGCTGAGTAGCTGGGAATACATTCTAAAATGACTGGCTCTTTTTGGACCTTTTAAATATAGAAAACAAAAAAAACTTACTTATTCAAACTAAAAAGTGATTAAAATTACTTTACATGTTACTGCCTGAGACCCAATGTGGCAGGCAGCTTCTGTCATAGTCCCAGAGATACCTACCTCCTGATGACTCTGCCCTGTGCAATCCTTCCCCTTGAGTGAAGCCTGGTGAACAGAATACAGGTTCAACATCCCTAATCCAAAATGCTCCAAAATCCAAAACTTTTGAGCATCATAATGTCACAAATGACATCATGCAGGGCGGCGCCTGTGGCTCAAAGGAGTAGGGCGCCAGCCCCATATGCTGGAGGTGGCGGGTTCAAACCCAGCCCTGGCCAAAAAAACAAAAGACTGAAAATGACATCATGTAACAGTCCACAGTCATGATTCATGAACAAAATTATTAAAAATATTGTATAAAACTACCTTCAGCTAGGTGCATGCCTATAATCCTAGCACTCCGGAAAGCCAAGGCAGGTGGACTGCGTAAGCTCAAGAGTTTGCTCGAGACCTTGTCTCCATTAAAAATAGAAAAGCTAGGGTGGTGCCTGTGGCTCAGTGAGCAGGGCGCCGGCCCCATATGCCGAGGGTGGCGGGTTCAAACCCAGCCCCGGCCAAACTGCAAGAAAAAAAAAAATAGCCGGGCGTTGTGGCAGGCGCCTGTAGTCCCAGCTGCTCGGGAGGCTGAGGCAAGAAAATCGCGTAAGCCCAAGAGTTAGAGGTTGCGTGAGCTGTGTGACGCCACGGCACTCTACCGGAGGGCGATACAGTGAGACTCTGTCTCTACAAAAAAAAAAAAAAAAAAAAAAAAAAGTAGAAAAGCTAGCTGGGTGTTGTTGCAGGTGCCTATAGTGCCAGCTGCTTGGGAAACTGGGGCAAGAGGATCACTTGAGCCCAAGAGTTCAAGGTTGCTGTGACCTATGACACCAGGGCACTTTACCTAGGGCAACAGAATGTAATTGTCTCAAAAAAAAAAAAATACCTTCGGGTTACACATATAAGGTGTATACGAAACATCAATGACTTTCATGCTTACACTTGAATCCCATCCCAAAGGTGTCTCATTATGTATATGCAGATACGTATTCCAAAATTCAAAAAAATCTGGAAACTGAAACATTTCTCATCTTTTTTTTTTTTTTCGTAGAGACAGAGTCTCACTTTATGGCCCTCAGTAGAGTGCCGTGGCCTCACACAGCTCACAGCAACCTCCAACTCCTGGGCTTAAGCGATTCTCTTGCCTCAGCCTCCCGAGTAGCTGGGACTACAGGCGCCCGCCACAACGCCCGGCTATTTTTTGGTTGCAGTTTGGCCGGGACCGGGTTTGAACTCGCCACCCTCGGTATATGGGGCCGGCGCCTTACCGACTGAGCCACAGGTGCCACCCAACATTTCTCATCTTAAGTCTTTCAGATAAGAGATACTCAGCCTATAAAACTAAAGTGGTATGATGTTACTTCCACAATTGGGTGGATTCCCACTTCCACCTGCTTGCTTCCACCCGTTCATTCTGAGGAAAAGCCAGCTGCCATTTTGTGAGCTGCCTTCAGAGAAGCCGATGTGGCAAGGAACCAACATTTCCAGGCAACAGCCAGCAAAGACCTGAAGTCTGTTAATAATGTTGAGAGAAGAGGGAAGCAGGTCCTCCTGGAGTAGATCTTCTCGGATCTACTTTCTCAAAACTGCAGTCAAGCCAAGACCTTGACTGTAGTTTTGAGAAAAACCCTGAGCCAGAGCACCTGGCCAAGCCTGACTCATAGACTGAGAGGTAATACAGTTTGGGATAATGTCTTACATAGCCACAGATAACAAACACAAACGTGGGGAGGCATCTGTAACAGGCTGGGGCTCTCACCGAGGCGTCTGGCGGTTCCTCAGGGCCTCTTTCTTCAGGAGCTCCAGCCTCTGGGGTGAGCAGAAACAGGGGTAAGCAGCTCCAGTCTTTAGCAGGGCTTCCGTGGCCTGGGCATATAGCTCCAGCCGCTGAGACTGCCGGTAGGGCCCAGCAGGACCTCCTCGGCGGGGGCTCTCATCGGGGGGGATACCTGGAACACAGGTTGAGAGAACTGTCATCAAATAATGACAACGAAAATGTACACGGCACCCGTTCCCAGGCACAGTTCTAAGTGCTTTCACACAGATTAAAGTTTTATCCTCACAATGATCCATGAGGTCAGCACCACTAGGATGTTCCGTTTAGAGATAAAAGGTTAAAGCACAGACCAGTGAGGCATTCAAGGTCATAGGGCCTCGCAGAATAAGGAGCAAATGGAGGTGTACAGGCTCTATGATCTAAATTCTGCAGGCTTTAAGAATAGCCCAGGCCTAGTAACAGCAGACTTTTTTTTTTTAATTTATTTATTTTTATTGTTAAATCATAGCTGTGTACATTAGTGCGATCAAGGGGTACAATGTGCGGGTTTCATACACAATCTGAAATATTCTCATCAAACTGTTCAACGTAGCATTCATGTCATTTTCTTCGTTACTGTATGTAGGCATTTGTATTCTGCATTTAGTAAGTTTCATCTGTACCCATTCTAAGATGCACCGGAGAAGTGGCCCCACCCATTACCCTCCCTCTACCAAAACCTCCCCCCTCCCTTCCCCTTCCTTGGCCCTTTCCCCATAGTCTTGTGCTATAGTTGGGTTATAGCCTTCATGTGAAAGCTATAATTTAGCTTCATAGTAGAGCTGAGTACATTGAATACTTTTTCTTCCACTCCTGAGATACTTTGCTGAGAAGAATATGTTCCAGCTCCATCCATGTAAACATAAAAGAGGTAAAGTCTCCATCTTTCTTTAAGGCTGCATAATATTCCATGGTATACATGTACCACAATTTGCTAGTCCATTCGTGGGTCGATGGGCACTTGGGCTTCTTCCATGACTTAGCAATTATGAATTGGGCTGCAATAAACATTCTGGTACAGATGTCTTTGTTATATTGTGATTTTTGGTCTTCTGGGTATAAACCTAGTAAAGGAATTATAGGATCAAATGGCAGGTCTATTTTTAGGTCTCTAAGTATTCTCCAAACATCCTTCCAGAAGGACCGTATTAGTGTGCATTCCCACCAGCAGTGTAGAAGTGTGCCCTTTTCTCTGCATCCATGCCAACATCTCTGGTTTTGGGATTTTGTTATGTGGGCTACTCTTACTGGGGTTAGGTGATATCTCAAAGTACTTTTAATTTGCATTTCTCTGATGATTAAGGATGATGAGCTTTTTTTCATGTGTTTGTAGATTGTGCATCGGTCTTCTTTAGAGAAGTTTCTTTTCAAGTCTCTTTCCCACCCTGAGATGGGGTCACGTGTTCTTTTCTCGCTAATACGTTTGAGTTCTCTGTGGATTCTGGTTATTAGACCTTTATCAGAGGTATAACCTGCAAATATTTTCTCCCATTCTGAGGGCTGTCTACTTGCTTTACTTACTATGTTCTTGGCTGTGCAGAAGTTTTTTAGTTTGATCAGGTCCCAGTAGTGTATTTTTGACACTGCTTCAATTGCCTGGGGAGTCCTCCTCATAAAATATTCACCCAGGCCGATTCCTTCAAGAGTTTTCCCTGCACTTTCTTCAAGTAATTTTATAGTTTCATGTCTTCAGTTTAAATCTTTTATCCAGTGAGAGTCTATCTTAGGTAATGGTGAAAGGTGTGGGTCCAGTTTCAATCTTCTACAGGTTGCCAGCCAGTTCACCCAGCACCATTTGTTAAATAGGGAATCTTTTCCCCACTGAATGTTTTTAATTGGCTTGTCAAAGATCAAATAACGGTAAGTAGCTGGACTCATCTCTTGATTCTCTATTCTGTTCCAGACATCTACTTCTCTGCTATTGTGCCAGTACCATGCTGTTTTGATCACTATCGATTTATAGTACAGTCTCAGGTCTGGTACTGTGATTCTTCCTGCATTGTTTTTATTGGTGAGTAACGTTTTGGCTATTCGAGGTTTTTTCTGATTCCATATAAAACAAAGTAGTATTTTTTCAAGATCTTTAAAATATGACAATGGAGCTTTAATAGGAATTGCATTAAAATTGTATATTGCTTTGGGTAGTATGGACATTTTAACAATGTTGATTCTTCCCAGCCATGAGCATGGTATGTTTTTCCATCTGTTAATATCTTCAACTATTTCTTTTCTTAAGGTTTCATAGTTCTCTTTGTAGAGATCTTTCACGTCCTTCGTTAGGTATACTCCCAAATATTTCATCTTCTTTGGCACTACTGTGAAAGGAATAGAGTCCTTGACTGTTTTTTCAGTTTGGTTATTGTTGGTAGATAAAGGCTACAGATTTATGGGTGTTGATTTTGTAGCCTGAGACACTGCTGTATTCCTTGATCACTTCTAAAAGTTTTGTAGTAGAATCCCTAGTGTTTTCCAGATATACAATCATATCATCTGTGAAGAGTGAAAGTTTGATCTCTTCTGACCCTATATGGATACCCTTGATCACCTTTTCTTCCCTAATTGCAATGGCTAAAACTTCCATTACAACGTTAAAGGGCAATGGAGACAATGGGCAGCCTTGCCTGGTTCCTGATCTAAGTGGAAATGATTTCAATTTAACTCCATTCAATACAATATTGGCTGTGGGTTTGCTGTAGATGGCCTCTATTAGTTTAAGAAATGTCCCTTCTATACCAATTTTCTTTAGTATTCTGATCATGAAGGATGCTGGATATTATCAAAAGCTTTTTCTGCATCAATTGAAAGAATCATATGGTCCTTATTTTTTAGTTTATGTGTTGAATTACATTTATAGATTTACATATATTGAACCAGCCTTGAGACCCTGGGATAAATCCGACTTGGTCATGGTGTATAATTTTTTTGATGTGATGTTGGATTCTGTTTGTTAGGATCTTATTGAGTATTTTAGCATCTATATTCATTAGTGATATTGGTCTATAATTTTCTTTTCTTGTTAGGTCTTTCCCTGGTTTGGGGATCAAGGTGATGTTTCCTTCGTAGAATGTGTTGGGTAATATTCCTTCTTTTTCTATATTTTGGAAGAGGTTTAGTAATATAGGTACTAGTTCTTCTTTAAAGGTTTGGTAGAATTCTGACGTAAAGCTATCTGGTTCTGGGCTTTTCTTTTTAGGGAGATTTTGTATAGTTGATGCTATTTCAGAACTTGATATAGGCCTGTTCAACATTTCCACTTCATTCTGGCTAAGTCTTGGTAGATGGCATACTTCCAGGTATGGGTCGATTTCTTTCAGATTTTCATATTTCTGAGAGTAGAGTTTCTTGTAGTATTCATTAAGGATTTTTTTAATTTCTGAGGGGTCTGTTGTTATTTCATCTTTACCATTTCTGATTGATGAATTAGAGATTTTACTCTTTTTTTCCTGGTTAGGTTGGCCAAAGGTTTATCTATTTTATTGATCTTTTCAAAAAACCAACTTTTGGATCTATTGATCTGTTGTATGATCCTTTTGTTCTCAATTTCATTTAGTTCTGCTCTGATTTTGGTTATTTCTTTTCTTCTGCTGGGTTTGGGGTTGGAGTGTTCATCCTTCTCCAGTTGCTTGAGATGTCTTATTAAGTTATTAACTTCCTCTCTTTCCGTTTTTTTGAGGAAGGCTTGCAGTGCTATAAATTTCCCTCTTAGGACTGCCTTTGCAGTATCCCAGAGGTTCTGGTAATGCATGTCTTGATTGTTGTTTCGTTCCAAAAATTTGGTGATTTCCTTCTTAATCTCGCCTATAACCCATCTATCCTTCAGCATAAGGTTGTTTAGCTTCCATGTTTTTGTATGGGTATGCACGTTCCTGTTGTTATTGAGTGCAACTTTTATTCCATGATAGTCTAAGAAAATGCAAGGAATAATTTCTATTTTTTTTTAATTTGCTGAGGTTAGATTTGTGGCCTAGGATGTGGTCAATTTTGGAGTATGTTCCGTGGGCTGATGAGAGGAATTGTGTATTCAGTTTTGTTGGGATGAAATGTTCTGTACATATCTGTGTAAGTCCAGATGTTGAATGGTTGAATTTAAATCTAAAATTTCTTTGCTTAGCTTCTTTTTGGAGGATCTATCCAGCACTGTTAATGGGGTGTTAAAATCTGCAACTACTATGGAAGCGGAGGAAATTGAGTTGCTCATGTCTGTTAAGAGTTTCTCTTATAAATTGAGGTGCGTTGTGGTTGAGTGCATAAATATTAATAATAGAGATCTCATCATATTGAGTATTACCTTTAACAAATATGAAGTGTCCATCCTTATCCTTAATTATTTTGGTTGGTTTAAAGCCTGTTGCATCTGCGAACAGGATTGCAACTCCTGTTTTTTTCTGCTTTCCATTTGCCTGGAATATAGATGACCATCCCTTCACCTTGAGTCTATATGTGTCTTTTAATGTAAGATGCGATTCTTGCATGCAGCAGATATCTGGCTTGAGTTTTTGTATCCAGTCAGCCAACCTGTGCCTCTTTAGAGGACAGTTTAAACCATTTGCATTAATTGAGAATATTGATAAGCCTTTCGAGAGTCCAGTGGACATTTTTAACCCTTTTGCGACTGTGGAAGTTGGAATGTGATGAAGATTTTCTGGGTGGGTTTACTTTTGTGGTGGAGGATTATGTAGGTCTTTATGGAGGATAGGTCTGAGAATATCCTGAAGAGCTGGTTTAGTTATGGCAAATTTCTTCAACATGTGAATTTCATTGAAGTATTTAATTTCTTCATCATAGATGAAACTCAGTTTAGCTGGGTACAGGATCCTGGGTTGAAAGTTATTTTGTTTTAGGAGATTAAAAGTTGATGACCATCCTCTTCTGGCTTGAAAGGTTTCAGCAGAGAGATCTGCAGTTATTCTAATATTCTTCCCCTTGTAGGTAATGGTTTTCTTTCGTCTGGCAGCTTTCAGAATTTTCTCCTTCATATTAACTTTAGTGAAATTGATTATGATGTGTCTGGGGGATGTCTTATTTGGGTTGAGTTGTGCTGGAGTTCTGAAACTGTCTGCTATCTGAATTTCAAAATCTCTTGGCATGTCTGGAAAGTTCTCCTTCAAAATCTCATGGAGAAGAGACTCTGTGCCTTGTGAAGCTACTTTGTCACTTTCAGAGATGCCTATAAGACGAATATTGGTTTTCTTCGAATTATCCCAGAGCTCTCTGAGAGAGTGATCTGTTTTTGCCCTCCATTTCTCATCCTCTGAAAGTTTGGGAGCGTTCAAAAACTTTGTCTTCAATGTCAGAAATCCTTTCTTCTGCTTGCTCCATTCTGTTACTGAGGGATTCTACTGTGTTTCTCAGATCTTTGAGGGATGCAACTTCTTGTCTCAATGTGTCAAAGTCTTTGGTCATTTGGTCTTTGAATTTGTTGAATTCGTGAGATATCTTTTGGGTTACTGCTTGGAGTTCTAATTCAATCTTATTTGCTATCCAGATTCTGAATTCAATTTCTGACATTTCAGCTATTCATTTTTGCGTCAGATCTTCTGCTGTGTCTGTCCCACTGATACTTGGGGGAATTGATCTACTCTGATTATTCATATTGCCAGAGTTTTTCTGTTGATTTCGCCTCTTGTTTTTCACCATTGCCTCTCGCCTCCTCAGAGTTGGGGAGGGGTCTCTCTTAGATCCCAGCGGGATCACTCTATTGTTGCTTGATCTTTGTAGGGAGTGACCCTGTGTAGTTCCTCTGGGGCCACTCTGGCTAGGGAGTTCTGGTTGTGGAAGCAGCTCCAGCGTGTGACACACCCAGATCCAACAACAGAGCGGGAGGTGGTGCGCATGGTTCTGGGAGTGCCTGGCACCCAGTGACTTTGGCACAGAGAGCCCAACGCTCTAGCAGTCTCTGGCCAGGAGAAGGGCTCTGCGTAGAGGCAGGGAGGGCTCCAGAGGGCCCACGGCTACCAGCATTCCTGGCCAGATGAGTGGGCCAGCGTGGAGGCTGGGGGACACAGGAGGGAGGACGCAGGGTTGCATGGCTCCTGCAGTTCCTGGTCAGGGCATGCAGAGGCCCCGGTTAGTGCGGGGTTGCAGCACAGATCTTATGGTGGTCCGGGCATCGCCAAGCCCAAGAATTTGATGTTGGTATGAGCTGTGACACCACGGCACTCTACCCAGGGCAACAGCCCGAGCCTCCAGTGTGCCAAAACCGTCTTAGTCTGTTCCTAAGGGTTAAGGCTGTAAGGCAGCTCAGTCCCTGCCTTTAGGCTGCTCAGTCGCAGGTTACTAGGTCCCACCCAATTCTTGCTCTGGGACCCTGAGGGCGGAGCTTGCCGGGGCAGTTCTCTCACACAATGGCTCCCTGCAGCCCAGCTCAGTGGCTCTGTCTGGGGCCCCAGACAATGCCCAAAGCTCTCTGCACTCCTGCTCAAGCTCTTCCCAAGGCAGTTCAACTGAGTGCCAAGTCCAAAAACAGTTCACAGGTCAGGCCTTTCCGGTTTGCAGTCTCACTGCTGCTTGTACTTACGTTTGCCGGCATGATTAGGCCGATCGAACACAAGCAACCACTTGCCAGTTTCCCACTGTTTTTGTCCTCCTCTTGGGGTCCAGAAGTCCCTTGCTGACTCCCTGTATCCTCAAAGGGATGATTACAGGCAGATCCCACCAGCCAGAGATGTCTCGAGTCTTATCTCCCCAGACTCACGGTGCCCAGTTGCAGGGAAGCTGTTACTTGGCCGCCATCTTTAATCCAATCCTTTTTTTTTGAGAGAAGGGTCTCATTATGTTGCCCTTGGTAGGTGCTGTGGCGTCACAGCTCACAGGAACCTGAAACTCTTGGGCATAAGCTATTCTCTTGCCTCAGCCTCCCCAGTAGCTGGGACTACAGGTGTCCACCACAATGCCCTGCTATTTTTTTGGTTGCAGTTGTCTTTTTTTTTTGTATTTTTTGGCCAGGGCTGGGTTTGAACCCGCCACCTCTGGCATACGGGGCCAGTGCCCTACTCCCCTACTCCTTTGAGCCACAGGCACTACCCAGTTGTCATTTTTAACAGGCCTGGGCTGGGCTCAAACCTGCCAGCCTCGGTGTATGTGGCCAGCACCCTACTCACTGAGCTATGGGCACGGAGCCAGGAAAGCAGACCAAAGATAAAAAGCAGAGTCTAGGCCACAGCCCATAAGGCCCTGGATGAATGACTTACTAGCTGTGACAAAGGATCTCAAAGCACTGACAATGTATGTCACATGACCTCCCTGAAACCTCAAACTACCTACCACCTACTAGGTAGGTGCTGTTATCTCCATTCTGTAAGGAGGAAACTGAAGCACAGAGGTGCTTTGTTATGTTACCTGACCAAGGATAGGGGCACAATCAGATTTAAGTTAGACTAGCAGGCATAGCCAGTAGAGGGCGCCTGTAGTCCCAGCTACCTGGGAGGCTGAGGTAAGAGAATTGCTTAAGCCCAAGAGTTGGAGGCTGTTGTGAGCTATGACGCCACAGTACTCCACAGGGGGTGACATAGTGAGACTCTGTCTTAAAAAAAAAAAAAAAAGAGGCCCAGTGCCTGTGGCTCAAGCGGCTAAGGCGCCAGCCACATACACCTGAGCTCTTGGGTCTGAATCCAGCCCAGGCCTGCCAAACAACAATGACTGCCACCAAAAAACAGCTGGGCATTGTGGTGGGCGCTTGTAGTCCCAGCTACTTGGGAGGCGGAGGCAGAAGAATCACTTGAGCCCAGGAATTGGAGGTTGCTGTGAGCTGTGATGCCACAGCACTCTACCCAGGGCGACAGCTTGAGGCTCTGTCTCAAAAAAAAAAAAAAAAAAAAAAAAAAGAAGTTATACTAGCAGGCTGCAGAGCCCACAGTCTTAGTGTTTTTGATTGAGTCTCACTTTGGGTAGAGCGCTGTAGTGTCATAGCTGACAGCAACCTCAAATTCCTGGGCTGAAGTGACCCTCTTGCTGCAGCCTCCCAAGTAGCTGGGACCACAGGCGTCTGCCACAACGCCCAGGGGGTTATTCTATTTTTTCTTTTTTTTCAACTTTTAGTAGAGATGGGGTCTTCCTCTTGCTCAGGCTGGTCTCAAACTCCTCAACTCAGGTGATCCACCCACCTTGGCCTCCCAGAGCGCTAGGATTGTAAGTGTGAGCAACTGTGCCAGGCCAGAGTTCACATTCTTTTTTTTTTGATGCACTTTAAAGAGACTTAAGGTTAGATGAGGAAGGGACCCCCAAACTTAGCTGATCCCACCCTTTTTTTTTGTTTGACAAGGGAAGAAACAGAAACCCCAAGAGAGAGGAAGCTAAATAATACTAGTAATGATCAAAGCCAAACATTTAATATGGTCAGCACCTTGGCCTGACCCACAGCTTAAGAGTGACTCCCCCAGGAGAACTGAAAACATGTTGACATAAAACCTGGTTCATAGGAATTGTATTCCTCATAGCCATGCTCACTGACTGATAGATGGATAAATGAAATGTAGTGTATCCCTAGAAGGAATATTACTTGGGTCATACAAAGGAGTGAAGCACTGACACATGCTTCCACACAGATGTACTTCATGGGGAGTAAAAGAAGCCAGTCACAAAAAGCCACATATGGTGCTCGCTTCAGTAGCACATACACTAAAATTGGAATGATACAGAGAAGATTAGCATGGCCCTTGCACAAGGATGACACGCAAATTCGTGAAGTGTTCCATATTTTTTTTTGTTTGTTTGTTTTTGGCCGGGGCTAGGTTTGAACCCGCCACCTCCGGCATATGGGACCGGCGCCCTACTCCTTGAGCCATAGGCGCCACCCGTGTTCCATATTTTTTGTAAGGTCTCCATCTTTTTATGGGTGGTAGTATTTCATGGTGTACATTTACCATAGTTTATTGATCTGTTTATGGGTTGATGGGCACTCAGAGATTGTCAATTGAGCTACAATAAACATTCCAGATTAAATAAGATAAAAAAAAAAAAAGCCACTTATTGGCCAGGTGCAGTGGTTCATGCCTTTTACACTAATACTCTGGGAGGCTAAGGCAGGTGGACTGCTTGAGCTCATGAGTTCAAGACCAGCCTGAGCAAGAATGAGACTCCATCTCTACTAAAAATAGAAAAACTGAGGCAAGAGGATCACTTGAGCCCAAGAGTTGGAGGTTTCTCTGAGCTATGATGATGCCATGGCACTCTACCCAGAGTGATAGCTTGAGACTTTATCTCAAACAAACAAACAAACAAACCCCATAAGAAACAAACAGTCACATACTATATGATCTCATTTACATGAAATGTCCATAGAGACAGAAAGTACATCAGTGGTTGCCAGGGGCCAGCACAGATTGGAATGGGGAATGATTGCTAGTAGGTATGAGTTGCATTCAGGGCAATGTTCTAGAATCAGTGGTGATGGCTGCACAACACAATGAATATACTAAAAACTACGAATTGTATATGCTGAAATGGTGAATTTCATGTTATATGAAATATCAATGTTTTTAAAAAATGGAGTGACCTCTAAATTGAGGAGCTGCAGAAGCCAGCCACCCTGGGATGCCTGGGTATCCACCCTTTGCCTCGCCAGAATGCCAGGGTGGAAAACAAACCAAGAAAACATTGCAGGCCTCATTTACACAACTGTGCTACCCCAGGAGGGGCAGGGCCCATCAGCATTGTTCATCACTATATCCGTTGTGTCTGGCATAGTACCTGACATGTAGCAGGTGCTCTGTGAAACCGAAGCTCTTGCCTTGGCCTGTGTGGCACTACGTAATTTGGTTCCTGGCACACCCTTTGTCCTCATAGCCATAATCATTCTGGTTTACTCCCCATGAGGGACTACACTGGCTTCCTTGCTGTTCCTGAAATATGCCTGGTACTTCCCTCCTGTGGGGCCTTCCAGCTGCTATTCCCTTTGCTTTGAAAATTCTTCCTCTAGTAACCAACGGGTACCCCCTCACTTCATGCCAGTCTCTGCTCCAGCATCATCTCCTACACTCTAGGACCTAGAAGAGACCACCCAATCTGAAGTGCAGTCCTTGCCTTGGTTCCCTAAATGCCTTTTCCTCCACTTCATACCATGTTAAGAACACATCAGTCCTTTTAACTGTCTTCCCCTTTCCCCTTTTGAGTGTGGCATCCCAGCTCAACATCCCTAGCACCTAGAACAGTGCCTGAATCACTGTAAATGATCTTGTTGAATCAATTTTTTTTTGGAAACAAAGTTTCACTTTGTCACCCTCAGTAGAGTGCCATGGCATTACAGCTCACAGCAATCTCAAACTCTTGGGGTCAAGCAATCCTCTTGCCTCAGGTTCCCGCCACACACCCAACTATTAGCTGAGACTACAGGCACCCACCACACGCTAGACTTTTTAGAGACAGGGTCTCACTCTGGCTCAAGCTGATTTCAAATCTGTAAGCTCATGCAATCCACCATCTCAGTCTCCCAGAGAGCTAGGATTATAGGTGTGAGCCACCACGCTTGGCTAAATAAATTATTATTTTTTTTGCAGTTTATGGCTGGGGCTGGGTTTGAACCTGCCACCTCTGGCATATGGGGCCAGCGCCCTACTCTTTGAGCCACAGGTGCTGCCTGGCTAAATTATTTTATTCGACAAATCTTGACTGAGTATTGCTAAAATCTACTATGGCAGAAAATCCACATGAAATCAGTTTCTGCCCTTTAGGAACTCAGAGTCTTGTGAATAATTTACCTAAGATTAGAGTACACATCTCAAGATAGTCTTGGTATTTTTCTTTGAGGATCTTGATCTTTCCTAGTCATACCTGGCCCTACAGGTAGGCAACTGTTAACTCAGTAAATCCAAACACAGTCCTTGTTGTTCTCTCTGACCTTAGCTATCCTCAGGATTAAATTCCCACAAGAAGATCAACTTCAGAAGTTGCACATGTTTTGTTTGGCTCGTACGACGTGATTTAAAAAAAAAAAAAAAATACAAGCCCAGATTTAACAATGGTAAGTATTCATCCAAAAAGTCTGGACTTGTGGCTCCTCTTGGAGCTCAGAAGAGTGGACAAGCTGGGCCAGCATTCCCATATGGAGACTGGAGCTCAGAGGTATAGCCACCTTTGGACAAAGAAGGCTTTCTCCTGTTTCCCACAGGCCCAGCTCCTTCAGTTCCCACTTGGCCTGCTCCTGCCTGGTCCCTGTAGACAATGGACTTGAGATTCTACTTTTTTTTTTTTTTTTTTTTGAGACAGTTTCATTATGTCGCCCTCTGTAGAGTGCCTTGGTGTCACAGGTCACAGCAACCTCAAATTCTTGGGCTTAAGTGATTCTCCTGCCTCAGCCTCCTAAGCAGCTGGGACCACAACCGCCCACCACAACACCTGGCTATTTTTTGGTTGCAGTTGTCATTGCTGTTTTTAGCTGGCCTGGGCCAGGTTCAAACCCGCCAGCCTGGGTGTATGTGGCCAGTGCCCTACCCACTCAGCTACAGGTGCAGCGGAGATTCTACTGTTTTTTTTTTGCAGTTTTTGGCCTAGGGCTGAGTTTGAACCCGTCACCTCCAGCATATGGGGCTGGTGCCCTACTCCTTTGAGCCCCAGGTGCCACTTGAGAGTCTACTTTTTTATATTTTATGTTTTTCTATTTTTTCTTTTTGAGTCTCACTCTGTAGGCCTGGATAGGGTGCTGTGATGTCATAGCTCACAGCAACCTCGAGCACTTAGGTTCAAGTGATCCTCCTGCCTCAGCCTCCTGATTAGCTGGGACTACGGTGGACACTTCAGATTCTGAGATAAAGCCAGGAATCTCTAAACAGCCTTGAGGCTTTGGTGGTACTTGCCACTCCAGGTACCAGAAATGGAACCATTTCTCCAGGAATTCCTCCTCCTCCATCCTGGGCTCTAGGAAGACGTCTACAGGCTCCTTTCCCTTCTTCATGTTCCTTGCCTAAGGAAGGGTCTTTTCCCTGCTAGCCTCACCTGCCCACTCCAGCATGTCTTCAATATTCTCCGCTGCCCCAGGCACAAGGCGGTTCTGATCTGTGTCCTCCAGCCTCAGGATGAAGCTCCCCTGGTGTTTCTTGGCAAAGATGTAGTTGTACAGGGCAGTGCGGAGGCCACCCAGATGTAAGAAGCCTAGTGGAAGAAGAGAACAGCTCAGACAAGAGGGAAGATGAGCTAACAGGCCTTCACTGAGAGGCAGATAAGATCTGCTCATAATTGAATGTCCCAACCAATTTCAAAGACCAAGAAACAGCTACCTCTGTCCCATCTCTCCAACCAGCATCCAGGCAGCTAAACTGCCACAGAAGACAGCTGGTGGTCAACTTATTTAATTCCTCATCCTAGAAGTAGAAGACCAGCCAAGTTTTAGAGCATGTTAATGGCTCCAAACGTTATATTTGCCTCAGGAACAAGTTTCACTTAGAGTAAGAGATACAGAAGATTATTCATGGAAGTCGTATTACACGTGCATTTAACTTACATAAATTCAATGATGTCTCTGGGGGGAAAATTACAATTATAAATTAAAAATACTATAAAATCGCATTTTGCACATGTACTCTATGAACTACACATACCATACATTTTGAATTTTGTCCACTTGAGATTTTCACCTTATATTCTGGCTTTATTATTTTTTATTTTTTTACGGGACCAGGAGGGCAATATGCAGCCAAGAATGATTCCTAGGCCATGTACACCCTAGTGCTGGCTGGCTTTAAACATCGAAAGTAAAATTTGATCCCACTAGGCTCGGTGTAGTGGCTCATGCTTGTAACTCTAGTACTCTGGGAGGCCAAGACAGGTGGATTGCTTGAGGTCAGGAGTTTGAGACCAGCCTCAGCAAAAGCAAGAGCTACTAAAAATAGAAAAACTAGCTGGGCATGGTGGTGCACGCCTGTAATCCCAGTTACTCAGGAGGCTAAGGCAAAAACATTGTTCAAGCCCGAATTTGAGGCTGTTGAGTTCTAACACCATCACACTCTACCCAGGGTGACAGAGTGAGACTCAGTCTCAAAAAAAAAAAAAAAAAAAAAAAAAATTGTATCCCACTACATTTCTCTTCACTCAAATCTAAACTCATTGGATTTTACTCTTTCCTGACTGAAAACTTAGTATTTTTCCTAAGGCTGTCATTTCCCCTTATTTTATCTTCTTGGATCAGCCTACAGCCTTTAGTTTCCACAATAGGCTCATCTGCATTTCCAGTACAGGAGGCAGCACAGGAAATGAAGAGCTCTTCTGTGTTCAGGCAGGCACTGGTTCAACACTGATTATGTGTATGACTTTTTTTTTTTGTAGACACAGAGTCTCACTTTATGGCCCTCAGTAGAGTGCCGTGGCATCACACAGCTCACAGCAACCTCCAACTCCTGGGCTTAAGCGATTCTCTTGCCTCAGCCTCCCGAGTAGCTGGGACTACAGGCACCCGCCACAACGCCCGGCTATTTTTTGGTTGCAGTTCAGCCGGGGCCGGGTTTGAACCCGCCACCCTCGGTATATGGGGCCGGCGCCCTACTGAGCCACAGGCGCCGCCCTATGTGTATGACTTTTAATCAGTTGTCATGAGCCTACCACAAAACCAGTGGTGTTCAGTGGCATCAGGTCTCAGGAGTCTCCAAGACATAAGACAGTAGCTCAGTGGTTCTCAACCTATGGTTCACGACCCCTTTGAGGGTCTCCAGCATTATCAGATATTTACATTACGATTCATTACAGTAGCAAAATTAGTTATGAAGTAGCAATGAAAATGATTTTATGGTTGGGGGTCACCACAACATAAGGAACTGTATTAAAGGGTCATGGTATTAGGAAGGTTGAGAACCACTGCAGTAGCTGAAAGCAACTACATACACCTGGATTCAAATTTTGCATCCACCTTTTACTACTAACGACCCTTTGGCAACTCACTTAATTTTTATGAGCTTTAATATCCTCCTCTGTTAGAAGGGTTAAAAGCAAAAAATAGGAAGTCTTCTTATTATGGGTTGCTGTGAGGTCTAAATGTTGACTGAAGTAAACCTTCAATTAGTTTTAGCTACTCTAATTAGACCTTGGAGTCTCCTAACTGTCTCAGTCTGAGTCCCCACACATCTCAAACCCCTCCTTGGGTTAATTCCTCAAACAGGTTTCAGAATAGAACAAGGAAGTTCCCTGAGTTCCCAAGAACTCCTAGCAACAAGTAAAACAATGGGAAAACTTACCCCGACCCCCTAGCAATAGCTAAACAATGGTGAAAAAATTACCTACACAAACTTCCCAAGGTACTGCATCCCCCAAGTTGTCCACATGCCAACCACCAGGTAGTATACCACGCAGTCGCCACGATATAGCCCCCTGACTCCACACCCCAGCTAACTGCCACGTTCTGCTTTTGTTTCTGCTTGTTTGCATGGCAACGAAAAGATATAAAAGGCAACCTGCTTTTCTCTTCAGGGCAGTTTGCCCTTTGGGGCAGCAGCCCACCTGCACAGGTGTAATAAATCACCATCTGATTTATACCTGAAGTGGGGGCCCAGTCTTTCTTACAGGTGGCAAATAATTACAACACTATGTGCTTGATAATTCTTTTATTTATCTGTTTACGCTCCACAGCCTTTCCTATATAGGTGCTTCCTACGAATCAGCAAAGAAATGATAATTATAATCATTCTAATAGAGGCTGTTTATTAAGTGCTTTCTATGTATACTATACATTCCTAAGTGGCTCAGCTGCATGAGTTTAAACCAATGAATGACAGTTACTCTTATCAGCTAGCTCCATTTGACAGTAAAACTGAGGCTTAGATACATTGATTTGCCCAAATCACACATCTAGGACATGGCAAAGACAAATCTGTGTCCAATCTCAGGCCTTGCCATTCTACATTAAGCGTTTCTCAAAGCAAGGGTGTGGAGTGCAGGGTTGGTCCCAAAACTGTTGTCAGTTCACAGCCAATTTACCAGTGACTGTAAAATAAAAACAGTGCTTCCAACATGGATGATTTGAAAAGCACTGTTCTATGCTATACTACCTGCCCAGAAAGACCCTGTCATTTTGCACAGCTGGGATCTTGCACATCTCATTTTGCACAGCAAAAATCCTTACGGGCGACTGGGGGTGGTGGTGGTGGTGGTGGTGTTGGTGGTGAGGTGTTGGGTTGGACTGGAGGGCATGCTCCGTGTGGCCTGGGCAGAAGATAATTTTGGTAAGAAAAGAATGTTGGAGACTGGTAGGGTGGCCTTGACAAGATCTAAAGCTCTAAAAGAGGCTGTAAGATAGCCTCTGCCTCCCTTTGGCTTGTTATGCTCCCCAAAACACTAACCACGGGGTCTTTCCACCTGCAATTCCTTCTGCCTAAAGGGTTCCTCCTATAGGCTTCACATAGCTGTCTCCTAATCATGTAGTTCTCAGCTCAAAATGTTTATCTGCTCAAAAAGAACTTCCTGAACATCCTTCCCATCTCCCAGTCTCCTACCCTGCTTTGTTTCCTGTACAGCACATGAGACTCCAAAATCATACTTATTTTTACAGGTGTTTGTCGCGGCCGATAGAACGTAGTCTTGAAAGTAAGGACCCTAATTTTCTCAATGATCACCTAGATTACTGCCTAGAACAGTACCTGGCACATAGCTAACGATCAATACACAAATACTGAATACATGAAAAGAGACAAAAAGAAAAAGTACAGTACAAATGACAAATTCCTGGCAATGCAAATCACTTCCGCTCGTGAGCCTCAGTATCTTCCTCTGTAAAACGGGGTCGCGTTGCCAGCCGAGTCCGAAACCACCGGAAGGTGGGACATTCAGGGGAGGAGGCGGAGACTGCATGGCCGACCGCGGCCTGCAGCGTCACACCCACCAACTTTACCTGTGGGGCTAGGGGCGAACCGTACTCTCACCACAGCCCCGGGACTTGTTCCCAGGGTAGCCTTGCGCCGTGCCAGCCCACTGCCTAAAGCAGTCGAGGGCCTGCCAAACTGCAGAAAACTCTTCAGGAGCGGAGCCATGTGGGATGGCATCGCACACGTGGGTCTTCGCCTTTGCGTCACTTCCTGCAACTCCTCTCAGCCAATCCTCCTGCACCACATCGAGTGCAGCCCCGCCTTTTAAAGTCGCAAAACTTCTCCAGCGAAAGCCCACGCCCCCACCGGAAAACTGCGGCCCAACTCGGCCACTAGGGGGCAGAGTCCAAGAGCGGGTGAATTCCCGGACCCGCCCCCCTCGGCTCGGAAAAGCTAAAGCGTGGCAGGGGCCGGGCGGGGGAAGCGGAGGAGGCGGGTCTCCATAGAAACCTCCACCTGTTTCCGGCCAGGCTGGGAGAGATTAGGGGCTACAGCGGGGGCCAATCTCAGCCAGCTCGCTTCTTCCCAGCGGCCTCTGCGGGAGCGGTGGGTGTTGTACACAATCATCATGGCGGCGGCCGGAGCCCCGGATGGTGAGCGTGGAGTGGGTGGAGGGCGCCTAGCTGGGGCTGAGGTTGCGGGCCTTAGGTCGGGGGATGCGGTCTGGTCCCGGAGGGAGAAGTTTGATTAGGGAGCAGCGGTCCAACGGCACCCAGGCAGAGTCTGGTCCAGGCCCAGTCCGCGGCTAGCGCCCACCCCCAACCCCCCTTGCAGGCATGGAGGAACCTGGCATGGACACGGAGGCCGAGACGGTGGCGACCGAGGCGCCCGTGCGGCCCCTCAACTGCATGGAGGCCGAGTCCGCGGCGGGGTCGGCGGCTGAGGACTCCTGCGCTGCGCGAGGCATCCTGCAGCCAGCCCCGGCCCAGCCCCCTGGGGACCCCGCGGCCCAGGCCTCAGTCAGCAATGGCGAGGACGCGGGCGGCGGCGCGGCAAGGGAGCTGGTGGACCTGAAAATCATCTGGAACAAGACCAAGCACGACGTGAAGTTCCCCCTAGACAGCACAGGCTCGGAATTAAAACAGAAGATTCACTCAATTACAGGTAATTCCTGAGGCGCTGACAGCTAGCCTTCCCTACTCCCTCTGTTCGTTGCTAGTGTTGACACACTGTGCTAGGCACGGTGGTGGCCGCTTTCCTTGCATTAGCTCCCTCAGTCCTCTGAAGGATACTTGAATGCCCATTATTACTTAGACGTGAGAAGAGACCCAAGATCATAGAAATTGTAAGTGGTTGAGCTGGATTCAAGACCCAAACTTAGGCCTGAGCTTCTCATTAATATTGCCTAGCATCACTAATAACAAAGAAAAAAAATCACCTGAGGCCTTCCTTTAATTTACTGCTCCTAGGCTCTTCCCTCAGAGATCCTAATTCAGTGGGCCTGGGAGGTAGCCAGGAGTTTATTTTAAGCAGGTATTTTAGGTAATTCTCATAAGTGAACTTTAGGAAACACCGTTATTAACCATCATGGTAGCCTTTCACAGTTCTTTTTTTTTTTTTTTTTTTTTTTTAGAGACAGAGTCTTAGTTTGTCGCCCCAGGTAGAGTGCCTTGGCATCACAGCTCACAGCAACCTCCAGCTTCTGGGCTTCAGCGATTCTCTTGCCTCAGCCTCCTCAGTAGCTGGGACTTAAGGTGTCCACCACAATGCCCAGCTATTTTTTTGTTGCAGTTTGGCTAGGGCCAGGTTTTGAACCTGCCACCCTCAGTATATGGAGCCAGCGCCCTACTCACTGAGCCACAGGTGCCGCCCCAGAGTTCATATTTCTTAATCTTGTTTTGTCTGTAGTGTCTTGCTATCTGAAATGATTTCTTTTTTGAGCCTTCTACATGTAGCCTGCAAGCTCTATAAGAATAGAAACTTTAGGGCGGCGCCTGTGGCTCATTCGGTAGGGCGCCGGCCCCATATGCCAAGGGTGGTGGGTTCGGGCCCCGCCCCGGCCAAACTGCAACCAGAAAATAGCCGGGCGTTGTGGCGGGTGCTTGTAGTCCCAGCTACTTGGGAGGCTGAGGCAAGAGAATCACCTTAAGCCCAGGAGTTGGAGGTTGCTGTGAGCTGTGTGAGGCCACGGCACTCTACCGAGGGCCATAAAGTGAGACTCTGTCTCTACAAAAAAAAAAAAAGAATAGAAACTTTATCCTTATTGGTTTCTGTATTCCTGATGCTTGTGAATTCACACTTAAAGTTGGAGTAATTAATCAGATGATTGAGGACCAACTTGGAAAGAATGAGAGCTAGTATTTACTGAACAATTATTGAACCCCAGGTGTGCCACACTAAATGCTCTCCAGTTGTATTGTCTCTTAATCTTAAAACAAGTCTATACGAAAGGACCTACTCATCACTTTTGTAAAGTTTTAAAAGTTGAAGCCTAGAGGTTGTAAATTGCCCAAGTTCACAAAACTAACAGGTGGTAGACCCAGTATTCACTTCCTTTTCTGTTATCGAACAGCTGTGCACAGTCCATACATTTTTTTGTTCTTTTCACTGTTTACTCTCTACCTTTTTTCAAGGTCTCCCACCTGCCATGCAGAAAGTCATGTATAAGGGACTCGTCCCCGAGGATAAGACATTGAGAGAGATAAAAGTGCCCAGTGGGGCCAAGATCATGGTGGTTGGCTCCACGATAAATGATGTTTTAGCAGTAAACACGCCCAAAGATGCTGCGCAGCAGGATGCAAAGGCCGAAGAGAACAAGAAGGAGCCTCTCTGCAGGCAGAAAGTGAGTCCGCTGTATGTTTGTTGGTCCTGAGAAATTTGAGGCTTTGTCCTCTTGAGCCTTGGCTGGTTATATTCTCCCTAGAATAAGCTCCTTTTCGGACAGGGCCCATGATGGAAATTTATGGCAGCAATTGGGTGCGGCAGAGTGGAGGTGACAACTACCTGAGATTTGCAACTTTGTCTCATCTGGCGGGTCAGTGTGTCTCAAGTCTACCTACTTTAGGATAAGGCCTTGGTAAAGGGAGGCTTCAGATCAGGTGTTGAAAGGAGTCAGTTGGGGGTTTTTTCACTCCTATGTAGGGCCAGAGAAAAATGTAGTACTAGAAGTAAGCCCTCATTCTGTACAAGTGCTTGCATTTGTTTTTTGGTTTGTGGCTTCCCTCGAGTCAATAAGCCTGGTTTTGGATAGGCATGGAAATCAACAACTTTCAGAGGTCCCAACTGGCTATTTCAGGAAGCCAAATGAAGCTGAGAAGGAAAATAACTACATTGATTTTTTTCATATTTTCTATTGCTTATTTTGGAAGGAAGAGATCTAGCCTTGTCTTATATTCATTATAGCAATTAAAATGCCTTTTGTAATTAGGAAAAAGATTATTTGGCCATAGAAGGAACAGGTTGGAAGAATCATCACTTAGGTTTTTATCACCCAGCAAATCCTACTCATTGCACCCTTTACTCGTTTTTTGGTAATGTTCTAGGAAAAGTGGTGTTTTCAACTTAACCTATGTCCAGAGATGAACTTGAACCATCAGTTTTAGTAACTATTGGCACTAAGATACACGGCCAACAGTGGGAGGAGGACGCCATTTTGGCTTATAGATCCCTAAGTCCCTTTGTGTGCTTCTAGAACCCCCAAAGTGGTCTGAAAACCAAAAGTATCTTTAAAAATTTGGCAGCAAAACCTTACCAGAATTAGTGTGGATATTGATGTTTTGATATAGGAAAAAAAAAAACTTTTTTTTTTTTTTTTTTTTTTTAAGGCAGTGTTTTCTTATGTCAACCAGGCTGGAATACAGTGGCAAAATCATAGCTCAGGTGATTCTCCCACATCAGTCTTCCAAGAAGCTATGACTATAGGTGCATGCTACTATGTCCGGCTTTTATTTATTTATTTTTTTTTATAGAAACAGGGTCTCTGTTATCCAGGTTGGTCTCAAATTCATGGCCTCAGATGATCCTTCTACCTTGGCCTCCCAAAGTTTTGGGATTATAGGTGCGAGTCACCGTGCCTGGCCTTGTTATAGAAATATTCACGTATTTGGTGACAGGGTGCTGTCCCAGGCCTATGGAGGTTATTATGTGTTTAAGCTATATTATCATTATAAAATCCCTAAAACATTAAAGTCCAAAACATCTATCTATAAGATTTCAGAAGAGGTTGTAAAACTATATTAACATCTAAAAGATGTTTATTTAGGCACTTTTTTTTTTTTGAGACAGAGTCTCAAGCTGTCACTCTAGGTAGAGTACTGTGACGTCACAGCTCACAGCAACCTCAAACTCCTAGGCTTAAGTAATTCTCTTGCCTCAGCCTCCTAAGTATCTGGGACTACAGATGCCCACCAAAACACCTGGCTATTTTTGTTGTTGTTGTTGTTTTGCAATTGTTGGCCTGGGTTGGGTTTGAACCTGCCAGCCTCTGTGTATGTGGCTGGTGCCCTACCCACTGAGCTATGGGCGCTGCCTATTTCATAATGTTTTATATTAATTGAGTTCATTTCCGTTTTCCTGTCTTCCACTGCGCATGTATGAAATAGTCAAATGGGAGCATGTCAGACGTGAACGAGCATTCCCACTGGTCACACCCTTGGAGCATAACATGCCTCTTAAATACAGGTTTTGAGTTACTAATGGTAGTTTAGCAGGCCTAGAACTGTTCTCTACAGTGCAGGGAAAATTCTTCAAAAGCTCCTTGTAAGGTATGACTCAAATTCTACTTCCAGCAATTTTATCAGCTTACATTGTTATCGATTCTTTGTTGCTAGTTGCCTGGCAGTGTTGAGTTTATTCCTACAAGAGAGTTTCTGCCATGCCGGTGAAGCTATGGACTGGCTCATGGTCAGCTAGTAATCAGATTGGATGAGATTTTCACCCTCTACTCTTTCATTGCCCCATAATTCCAGCTTTACCAAGCTATGACTGTATCTATAAAGCCACAGATGGAGAAGAGAGAAGACTCAGGCATTTGGTCCAGGCAAGAGAGCTGCTCAAAGGGTCATGAACTTAGAATCCTTAATAGGCTACCTCTGAGTCCTTGGGGTTGGGGATTGGGGTACAGTTAGAGACTTCTTAATGTTGGGTTACAGAATTAGTATTTCTGTTTGGAAAGGTGGTCCTTCACACTTTCTGTTTAGCTGGGATTGAGGGTAGGGCAGTGGAAAAGATGTCTGCAATCTCCATTTGTTGACAAACTGCCCCTTCTAGGCAAGTAAGCTGATTACCAGCATTTGTTGTATTCTTTAGGTCTTTTCAGTTGACAAAAGCGGCTGCTATTGTCTACCTGCCAGGAAAGCAGCGCCCTTTCTGGCTCTCTGTAGCTTGATGTTTAATCCTTCCAGTGGTGACTTTTTTGGTGGAGGTGAAGAGCAATTTGAAAATCCTATTTGTTCTTGAACTTTGATATCTAATATGGTAGCTACATATGGCTGGCTAAAATTAAATAAAATTAAGAATTCAATTCCTCAGTCATCCTGGCCATGTTTCAAGTGCTTAATAGTCACAGTGGATAATGGCTAGCTCAGGTGTAGAACATTTCTGTTATTTTCTAGAACAGTGGTTGTCAACCTTCCTAATGCTGTGGCCCTTTAATACAGTTCTGTGGGTCGCAACCCACAGGTTGAGAACCGCTGTTCTAGAACATTTTCTCACTTGAGAAAGTTCTGCTGGATAGTGCTGCTCTGTATTGTCAAAAGACCCATAATCTAAAGACATTAAAAACTTTTGACCCAAAACATTAAGGCTTTCTTTATCCTATATTTCAGAGGGATAATAACATGACTAAAGTATAGTCAACTGTTCATTTCATTCTCTCCTCTGATTTATGTTGTAGCAACACAGGAAAGTGTTGGATAAAGGAAAACCTGAAGATGTGATGCCGTCTGTTAAGGGTGCCCAGGTGAGCTGGGATTTCTTTGTAAGCATTCTGAAAACAAGCCATTCCCATCTTCTGACTTCCTGAGATTTGTGTAATCATGACCTCAAGTTCTAGCTCTTGTGTTTTTTCTAACTATTCCTTCACTTCTTACCATGCTCTGTGCCTCCAGGAGCGCCTGCCATCGGTACCCTTGTCTGGTATGTACAATAAGTCTGGAGGAAAAGTGAGACTCACCTTTAAGCTAGAACAAGACCAGCTGTGGATCGGCACTAAAGGTATGTTATTCTTCATCCTCGTCCTGGCTCACTGCCTGCCTCCCATTCCTAGCAGCACTCTGATAAGTGCGATTCTGCTCCTCATTCTCAAACCTCTCTCTATTTACTGTGCTTTGCGTGCTTCTGGCTTTGGAATTTGCTTTTAGATGCTCGCCTTTTGTTTGGACCCTTTTCCCTTGTTCGTTTTGGTCTGATCTCAGGGCCACTCCATCAAATGTTGGCTCTTTCTTTGCATACAAAGTCAGAGGTCCCAAACATGTGGCCCAAGGGTCAGGTCTGATCCTCAGACAAGGGTTTATGGGATTACACAGAATGTATTAAAATTGGGAGATTTCACTTAATCTAAGGTTTTTGGCTTCTCTTGAAAAAAGTCAAATGATCTGGCCATTTGGGGCCTGAGTTCTCACATAGCATTGATCCAGTAGAGCTGAGTAGTGTTTTCCAGTGGGCTACAGTCCTCGTGGTCCCATGTATTTTATACATAGTCAGCTTTGTTCATTTATGTCACCTGCCTGGCCCCTGTAGGTCAGAGTTTGACCCTGTAGAAGGTGAAGGCTTCCTAATTGCTGCCTAGGAACTTGCTTTTCTCTCTTTGCCTGGTTGCCCTCTGCCTACCCCACCCCTGCACGGTATCTGGACCAGCCTTGCTGTTTGCTGGGAAGTGTCTTTGGCTGTCCACCCTCTCCCTTCCCCCAGATGAGTTATGAAGTCTTGTCAGTTACACTCCAGAATTGTCTGTCCCTTTCTATGCCACACTATTGTGCCCATTGAGGCTCCTAGCATCTTTAAATTTGGTCTGTTCAAAGCGTGTTAACCTGTTTCTTTGCCCCATCTGTGTTTTCTTCTGTCCTATCCGTCTTGCATACTGCTTTTTGTCCTGAGCTCAAAAACCTTTGGCTCTTTAAGGCCAAGTTCAAAGCCTAACCCTAGTGTTCAGTGTTCTCAACAGTGGGCCTCAGTTTCATTTTTGACCTAGCTTCCTGCTCTGTTTGCCCTGTTTCCCCTGTGTATTTCAGCCACACCACTCCCTGACCTTTCCCACATGCTTTGCACAGCTCCTTGTCTTTGCTTATGCTGTGCTCTCAGCTGGAATGTCGTCTTCCCATTCCTTGTTATTAATAAAATCTTCTAAGGCCCTATTTAAGTGACCTCTCCTAACAAAGCCTTCCCTGATATCTTCCCCACCCTCCAAATGAATTGCTGCTGCTTCAGTTCATAGAGCACTCCGTTTATCTCCCCAGAGCACTCATTACTCTCTGACTTGTCTGTCCCCCTGTTAGATTCCTGGAGGGAACGGAACATGCCTAATTCACCTGTTTCTGGCCAGCACTGTAGGTATTCAGTGTTTGAGGTAAATGTTACAGAGAAGTATAGGGGGTCCCATACTCTGAGGTTAATTGGTTTCAGGGACAGTCCATTTAGTATGATGCCACTCAAAATAGGTCCAAAGTTTTAGAAAATAATTGGGGCAGGGGTGGTGGGGAGTGAGTTTTTTTGTCATTTAAAACACAAAAACAAGTTTCTTATTTTTGAACCTATGCTGGTTCTTAAAATGAACAAAGATCGAAATGTCAATAACACTTGAGTTTTCTAACAATTCTGTGATAACTTTCTGTATTCTTTTCACATTCAACTCTCATTGCATGGTCAAAGCAAGTTTGAATGTTTTCCCAGTTTTGCCAAGGGTTGTTGAACCCTTTGCTGGATCATTCCCTTCTGCAGAGCCTATCCCATTATCCTCCTCCTCAGAAGTTAGCTACCCTGGCCTCTGTTGACTTTGCAGGTGATTTTCTTAGTTCTCTATCATTGTATTCACTGCCAAAATGCATAAACTTGCTGCCTCTTGTTAGTTTTCTCCTTTTGCTTGTGGGCAGTCTAACTGAAGGCAGTTGATAAGGCTGATCTGAGAAGACACTGCCAGCAGCATAGGCACAGGCTCTAGATGGTGGACTGAGTCTCTTAAGTGTCCGTTGGTTCTTCATGGACTATTTTTGTGTTACGAAGCTGTGTGGGGAGCATCAAAACCATGGAAACTGATAAGCACCTTCAGAACCTATGTTGAAGGCTTTATTTTAGTTCATAGGAGCAACCACCATCTTGCTTTGGCCTGAAGGCAGAGCTCTAGATAAAGCTTGTTGTGTCGGGGCTTCTGAGTTATGGAAGTTCTCCTTACCAGCTTTGTGAAAGTTGACAAAGGCTGAGATTTTCCTTCCCACCCAGCCACTATATCAGTATACTTCTGGAGCCCAGGAGGCAGGCTCTCTTCCCACTTGCCCAGAGTCCGGTCACCTGAGTGTCACAAGTACTTGCAGGAGGACGGCTTGTTCTGAGAGTTGGCTACTGGCCACTGGCTTCATCTTGATGCTGGCAAAGAGCTTCTGTGCAGTGACCATCCAAGCAGGTGGTTGGCCTCTCCAAGGGCACTTTGCTGAGTGAGTGACCCTCAAGGGCTACTTTTAGCTTAAACTCGCTGTGCTATGCTAGCTTGCGTTGGAGGTGGCAATAATGATAGCCTCAAGCACAACAAAGTGATAAGAACAAGCTCCAGGCAGGAAATGGGGATGAGTGAAGCTGCCAGGGGAGAGCCTGTGCCCTGCTTGTAGGGGAGTTTGCTGTAGCTGATAGTCTAATCTAGTGAGCAGGAATGTGCATCCAGGAATTGTCCAGTCTTCAGACTTTTCAAGAGAAGCCAGAAATCTATATTGTTGCGTGAAATCTCCAGATGTTTCAAGAAAAGAGGTGTTTTAAAAGTTTCAATCTTAAAGACAACTGCTAGTTAGGACCTGCCTGTCTACCACGGTTTTAGAGCCTTTATTTATTTTTTATTTATTTGTTTTTTGAGACAAAGTCTCTACTTCTTGCCCCCAGTAGAGTGCTGTGGTGTTATAGCTCACAACAGCAACCTCAGACTCCTAGGCTCAAGTGATTCTCTTGCCTCAGCCTCTGGAGTAGCTAGGACTACAGGCGCCCACCACAATGCCCAGCTATTTTTTCTTAGAGACAGGAGTTTTGCTGTTGCTCAGGCTGGTCTCAAACTCCTGAGCTCAAGGGATCCACCCACCTCGACCTCCCAGAGTGCTAAGTGCTACGATTATAGGCATGAGCTACCGCGCCTGGCCCCTGTTTTAGAGCCTTTAAAAATCAAAACCTAAATGAATGTTTTCAGGTCCCTTCATTTCGGCCCGCATTTTTGGTAGAGATCAAGGCCCACAGAACAGAAGTAAATTGTCTTAAGTCACCAGCTAGACCAGAACTCAGATCTCTAAATTCCTAGTCTGTTTTTTCAGTTTACCTATTTTCAGATTCTGCCTTTCTAGACTTTTCTTTCTGTGAAGGCTATAATGAGTTTTTTTCAACTTGATTTAACTGTTTGCTGAGAATGTCCCCCTGTACCTGAAATGTCTGCTGCTTCTCGGTGGCCATTTCCTGTTGTGCAGGTGCCTCTCACCCAGTCCTGCTGCATTTGGCTCACTCCTAGCAGTCCCCTCTCACTCCAGACATCCTTTGCTGCCTCCTCTTTCTCAGCTGCCATCCTACACTTGCCTCAAAATGTCTTCTGACCCCCTATGATTAGTGGTCTCTCAAGTGCTAATCACGAGAGGTTATAAATGTTTCCCGAGAACTTCATAAGTGTGTGACTATGGAAAGTTTGGGGGCTCTGGCGGGGGGGAGGAAGGGGACTAGGGAGCAGGATCATGATAGAAACTAGTCTTAAATCCAAGCATTCCCCTCTCCTTGTGAGAGCCACAGAGGAACACTTTTTCCTCTTTGTTCTTAGGCCTCTTTACTCTCCCTGTCCCAGGCTCCAAAGACCTTACCCAGTGCTGGGCTTGGAGAGTAAGGGTACAAAGGAGTTTCTTGGGCATTTTTAACCATCAGGCTTTTAAAAAATAATATCAGGGACAATATTTCCACTCTCAGAGACCTTTACCATTGCCAATCCTGTTTCCCATTTGCTTCTAAGGAATTCCCAGCTTCCAAGCTAGGCTTTAGGTACACTGATCAGATCTTATCCTGTTGTCCCTAGAGGGCATGGCGCCAGTCTCTTGAGTTTACTGTAGATCTCACAGTCAACAGCCCTGACAAGGGACTGCTGAATCAGAGGACTTAATAGGAGGGCCTTTGAATAATCACTGTAATCCCTCTCAACTTAGAGCGGACTGAGAAATTGCCCATGGGCTCCATTAAAAATGTGGTCAGTGAACCTATCGAAGGACATGAAGACTACCACATGATGGTAAGTAGCACTGGCTGAGTCTGGCCTCTCGCTAGACTCCTGCTTCTGCTTCATCTAGCAGGGAGTGGATTTTTAATTGAACTTTTTAATTGAAGAGAAAACTCAGTCTTTAGAAGATGCATTGTTTTAAGACCCTCTTGTTTTCTTCATCTACCTAGAATTTGATCCATGACCCTATTCCTGGTTCTATTTATTTTGCAACCCCCTCCCAATACACCTTCTACCAGTAAAGGGGGGTATGTTTTCTTTTATCTCTTTTAGAAATGTCTCTTTGCCTCCCTCTCATTTGTAATATTTTATTTTTAGACCAGGAGAATAAATACAAAGAGGAGGAATGGCTTGTGGATTTTCATTTTAAATTTTGTCCTGCATATGACAACAAAACCTCCCCTGGCTCTGGTGTTGGTGAGGACATCAGGCAGTTTCCCTTCTGTAATGGTCCTGCTCTTTCTAGGCTGTACCCATTGAGTGGCTGAGAACCTTGTGGGGAGGAAGAGATGTGTGGAACTTTTGTTCTGCATAGAATCTTCTCTGTAGACAGCAGGCTGCTCCTTCCTAGGACAGAATGTTTAGAAGCATTCTACAAGTCTGTACAGAGCAAAGCAAAGAATTCAGTGATCCAGTAAAGTGAACAACTTAGGCAAAGTTTACATTTTTCCAGCACTATTTGGAGGGGACATTTTAAACATGAAATTGAGCTAGCTGAACTCTGAAGTTGCTAGACAGTTGGCGTGAGGGTGGGTCTGACTGCCATTCTCCATCTGAGGAGGCAGGTTTTTCAGTGTTGAGTGAGCAGTGATAGAGCTAGGTCAGCCCCATCCCAGAGAGAAGGAATAGGTAGAGTGGTTGATCTATGGGTTGGTGGTACCAAGTGAGAGCAGAGGGCTATGTTGGAAGATCCTCATGCTATAGGAGAAAATCAGTCAAAGGGGCTCAAAGTCTGGTGGGTAGGGAGCCAGCCCTATCCACCTTCTGCCCTGTTGATGTCTGTCAGTTCAGTGTTGCTGTCTCAAAGCCATAGCTGGGAGTACAGTTCCCTGGCTGTGGGGCCCTTTGGGGTTAGCCTTCTGGGAGTGTGAGGAAGTCACTGGGGATTCTTTCAGGCCCTCTTGCAGCCCTTCTATCCTTATTTTCTCTCTGGCCTTTAAAACAAGGAATACAGACAGATTGGTTTGGCTTGCTTTAATTAATTTTCTGTTTTAATAGTTGAATTTTAATCATTTTGGTTGGGTCCTTCACTCCTTTTCAAATCATTTTTGCTGCTAGTTTGACCTTATGGGTTTGCAGCCCCAGTTTTCAGTCTACCCAGTGATAGGGATTACAGACAAGTTGAATGGACCATTTTAGACATCTTTAAAGGAATTGATGTGGATGGGTAATGGCTTAGTATTTATTGAAATATCATTTCTTTCTGGAGTCCTTTCTGGCAGAGGGTGGTTCTATTAGCTCCCTTCTCTTTTAAAGATATCATTAAGTAGCACCTTTACCTTTGTCCTAGTGAAAGCATTTACTTCCCTCTTTTTGCAGATGCCGGTTCTCTAGCTAAATTCATGTGTCACAATTCACAATGACCAAGGCGTGGCTGTGCTTTTTCATTTTTAGAGATGTTTAAAAAATACAGAAAAGGACAGAGAATAATACTATCATAAACCCACATATTCATCACTGAGAAACGACAATTGTAAATATTTTGTAACCCAACAGTGAGGATGTCCCCACTGTCTTCCCCTTCTGTCACCACTGTTTTGTGTTGTCATGTGTGTCCTTCCCATCCATTCCTGCTTTTATTTATTTACACATGTGTCTGTGAATAAGACTTGAGTATCATTTTGCGTTATTTCAGTTTTCATAAAGGGTATCATGGTATGTATCATTCAGCAACTTGCTTTTTTTTTTTGATTTGACATGATAATCTACTATAGGTCCGTATGGATCCAGTCCATACCTTTATAGAAATACTTTAGTATTTGTCTGATAGGCCACATCACTTTTAATTATGCACTCCCTTACTGATGGATATATAAGTTGTTGCCAGGTTTTTATAATCTCTGGTGCTTTGAACATTCATACCTGTGTCCTTGTGCGTGCATGACAGGTTTTCTAGGGCAATGGTTCTCAGATTGGACTCTGGATCAGCAGTGCTAATCACCTGGGAACTTGTTAATTGTCTCAGGCCCCACCCCCAGACCTTTCAGTCAGAAAACGCCAAGGGGTGCAGCCTACTGATCTGTTTCAGCAAGCTTTCCAGATGGTTCTGATAACACAAGTTTGAGAACCACTGCTGTAGGGATGGCTGTGCTTAATGATCACTCTTCTTGTTTTTTTTTTTTTTCTCGATCTGTTAGGAAAATGCTTCCCCTGTGCACAGTTTTGGTTTTTTTTTTTCCTTTCCCTTCTTAGTTAATTCACTTCCCGACCCTCCCCCTTGTTTGTTGTTCCGCCTGCTTGGTCTCCCAACCTCTGAAGTATCGCTTGGTTTTCCTTTTTCCCTTCCAGGCGTTTCAGTTGGGCCCCACAGAAGCCTCTTACTACTGGGTGTACTGGGTTCCAACTCAATATGTGGATGCAATCAAAGACACTGTGCTGGGGAAATGGCAGTATTTTTGAAAGCACTTTCACCTCTGGCCCAGGAGACTGACCCAAAGTGAAGGACATTGCCGGGAAAGGCCTGCAGCATCCCTGGATTTCAGAGTTACGGAACTTTGTTCAAAAAAAAAAACAAAAAAACTATATTCAATCTAAGGTGATGTGGTGACTGAAGCCAGAGGTGATGTACTTTCACCATTAGCTTAATTTTAACTTAAAATCACCGGTTCCCTTTCTTGCAGTCAGCTTCATACCATTTTTAAAGTTAAAACGGTGGAAATCAATAAATCTGAATTCCGAACATGTTGTGTGGAATACTCTTAAGTGTGTTTGAGAGTAGATCTGCCAATTATGTTGAGAAGATAATGATCAAAAGCTTTCTGTTTTTTTTTTAAAGTGATTTCAACTAAAATATTTTCATAAATCTTTGGTTGCAAACATTTGGACTGCATTGTGATAAGTTGGGAGTTTTTTTTTTTCCTTTTTCATATAAAATTGTATGCAACATGGGGGGGTTAGTAAGCCATATATTTCTATCCAGTGATTCAGATTTCTTTTCCCCTTTTTCATTTTCTCACTTCCTAGATTTGAGCTTTTGTTTTAAAAACCCAAAGATGTCAGTTCCTCTTTTCGTACCTCATCCATGCTTCCGTTCCTGGGCTCCCTTCCACCGTGCTGCTGCTGTGTGTGAATGCATGGTGGGAGAGGAAAAGGTTTTTGGTCTTGGTCCGGGAGCTCTCACACTTGCTGTGGTGTTTGTTGAGCAGCAGAGTATCTCACAGTGACTCCTGTCTAAACGTCTTGCCCTTTGGGCCCCCATCTTCGGGGAGTTCCATTGCTGGTATGCAAACCTCACTGAGCTTGGCTTTGAGACCCAGCCTGGCATGGCTGTGTTCAGCTATGTTGCTCAAAAGCCCCAGCTCCCAGGTAGACAAAGGCCTGTGTTGTAGCCACAGATCCAGATACCTTCTTTCCTTGGAAGTTTTCAAGAAATTCTTAAGCTTTAGCAGTCCAATGATATTTTCAATTATGCTTCTCCATTTGGTCCTTCTGCTCATGCATTAAGTTCAAGTGTCCTTTATCCCAGATTCAGAGATGCTGCCTTTCTCCATAAAAAGACATCTGACCTACTGTCATTTGAACAACAAAAGTGGGATAAATTGCTTTCATGATTAGCTCACCTTCTGGTTTTAGCCCTTTTGTTCTTTGTACATGTGAACTCCTGTCCATCTCTTTCTGGCTTGATTGACTCTGAAGTGAGGGAAAGTCTCTTGGTGAATGATATCCTTTGTGCTGTTTGCTGTTTCTCTGCTGCTGTCTTTGCAATTCTCCTCTCACTGGTTGCAGGCTTTCATAGTAAGGTTTGGCGAGAAATTTTCCAAACTTCACATTTTGGATTCTAGGCTGTTACCCCTCATTCTGTGAAATGTATTAGCATGTATTCACCTAAGATGACTATTCCTTGTGAGCCAGTTAATGATGTTCTACGCCCTTCCCTTCTAAGCTGTAGTTCAGGAATCCAGCCCACGTAGACAGACTCTTGCTTTCTGTGGTGTAGTCAATGCCAAGTTATACATCTGGGCAGGAAAATCTACTCTTTGCTTTTTGGGGGCATAAGTACATGTGAAGTGCAGCATCCAAGAAACTGCCTGTTTTTCATCCCTTGAAAAAGGAGCGGTCATTGCAGCTTTTCTGTCCTTGTTGGCTTGCAGTTCCCGGGGAAAAGAGTGCTGCTGCTTTGCTACTTGTGCACACCTCCCTCTGCAGGTGACAGTTCTATGGAGGAAATGATACGTAGCAAAGAGAGCATCCTCTCCGTTCAAATACTGCCCCCTCTGCCACAACCCCAGTCCCAGAGACATGTTTTGATAGTGCCGCACACCCACTTTTAAGCTCTCAAAGCAGGCACCTCCATCCCTAGACTGGCCTCGCTGCTCTCTAAGGCCCCTGCACCCACTCCCCTCACTTGCCCTGCCCTGCCTTTTGGGCAAGAGCACGTTTCCCATCATCTCCCCACTCCCCAAGGCCAACTGCTTCTCATTCAGGCTGGTGTCATTTCAGGAGGACCAAAGCCTGTGTGAGCCTTTTTATTTTAAGTAAAAATGGTGCTTTTTTCCCTTCGAGATATATATATAATAATAATGTAAATGACACCTTTTCGTACAGAGTTGTTTTGAGTATTGCTTCACGGAGCTCACTAAATCTGCCACAACGATCTTGAGCTCTGGCTTCTCACCCTGTGCACGGAAGACCTTGCTAGAAGCTCTCAGGAGGGCAGAGGTAGACAGCACCAGAAGCCACTGGGAGAAGTGTTTTAGATCTATGCCTGGGTCACAGCATATTTACTATTTTGTCACTCAGTCCCGTGAGCAGTCTCTTCATATCTTTCTTAAAGTATTGGAGTGTTCTGACTAAATCTGTGTAAGCAAATTGAAATACTCTTTCCCCTTAGGTAGCATCACAGTGTTTTATTATTTTCCTCAGGATTATTTCTGTACGGTTTCTTCACTGTCAGAGGGACCGGATCTTTCTGTCACTGTGGCAGAGGGCATTCTGTGGGTAAAGGAAGAGCTGGTTCTGGGAGAGGGACTCTAACAGCATTATCTGAAGCTAGAGGTCGAGGGAGGGGTGCCCACCACAACGGTGGTCGAGGAGGTCAAGGAGGCCGCAGACTCTCCCGTGTGGGATGCCTCTCTGAACCTTCTGATGGGCTTTCTTTTCTAGAATTTGTTCTGATGATCCTCCTGCAGGTCTTTGCTCTTAGACATCATGCCTTTTTCTCCCTGCCTGAGGCGCTTGGCAGAATAATGTGACAACATAATCCCTGCTGAGCCCAGTCCCCTGTCAGCTCTATTTCAGACAGTCAAATCAGAGAATTTAGAAAGATAGACTTGCAAGTTGCTGGAACTCCTTGGCATTAATTATTTTAATCCAGGATGGGCCTTTTGCAAGTAGTGTTAGCTCTTTTTAAGTGGAATTTAACTGAACTAAGTAAGAATGCACTTTCATATAATCTTGTGGACATAGTAGGGCCCAGGTGAGGCTCTCAGTAGGCTCCTTAGTTGCTGCTTTACCTTATGAGGGCCAAAGAGATTAACTGTCATGTTGCCACGTCTCAGAAAAGTTGCCATATTTCACCCTGAAGGAGCTTGTTTTCCTCTTGCTCTTTCTTTAACCATGTGCCTGGAGGAGTGTTCTGGGCTCTTGCACTTGGCCCACCCTTTCTTTGCCACAGGCAGAGTGGGGACAGGGAATGGATTCAGTGTGCCAAGGGCTGTGCAAGAGCAGGCCTTTCCACCTGTTGACAAGGGAGACTTTTCTTCTTGCTCCTCACCTCTGTTCATGCTTGTCTTAGAAAAGGATGGTCCCTTTGTCTTAAGGCTTTGTGATAAAATCATCTCCAGTTAGGTTTGGTACCTGTTTCCTTCTCCGTGGGGCCTCATGGCCTTTCTGAAGTCACAGGTGTTCAGGAGCCCTCTGATGTGCAGAACATCTGGTAGATTTACCTGCCAGGCTGGGTGGTTCTACTGCTTTCTGAATTTTTAAGAACCTCTTTCTTTTTCTTTCTTAAAGAGTTCTGCAGAATTATTTGACAGTAAATGTAAGTACCATGTTTTCTTGTGCTGTACACTGTTTTGGTTTCTGTTTTTAAATCAAATGCCTGTTTGGGAGGAGATGAACGTATTTAGTCTATTAGATTTGCGCTGCTGGATTTTTTTTTTTTTAAAGTGTAACCTTGACTAGCTGTCTTATTGTTTATCCTGTAAGATTAGTCTATGAATTAAAGTTTGATAATTAATTGCGTCTCTTTTTCCTTCCAATTTTTCATGCGCCTAATCCATTCTGGGGATTGACCAACACTTGGAACCAGGTCTGGAACCATGTTTGTCAGCTGTGGTCTTATTTATTTGGCTTTAAGTATGTTCAACTTTATTCTCTACTGACAACAGTTGATATTTACTCTGTATTAGTCACGGTGAGCAACTTGTCTGTGAGCCATACTCCTGTTAGGGCAGCCCTCCTTGGTTGGTTCTGAGCCACCCAGGCCAGAGAGGGGAAGCTGCCTCCCTTTTCTTGGCCTGACTGAGTGCCTTGTGTAGCCTCACCTGGCTGTTTAGTCTTCGAGGACATGTTTAATAAAACACTTGAGAATGGGGCTACAGCTACAAAGACCTTGGACCAGAGAGGGAGAAAGATCTAATACCAAAAATGGCCAAAACACAAACCTTGGTATGAAGAGTAATGGTTTGTCAGGACTGGTTCTGACCCAGTACCACTCCCATTAGACCCTCTTCTCCTCTCCCTGATACTTTGTAAATGTTCTGAAGTTTTGGTCCTAACTTTTCCTGCAGGTAGATGAGGGGGCCAGCGTTTTTCCCCATTTTCCCTGTACCTCATAATCCTAAAACATCACTGTTGGCTTCTGAAGGATCTGACAGTCACATGAGAGAAGGACTGGGTGGGCTTGTGCCATGGTGCACACTGGCTGATGCCCATCTGCAGGGTCTTCTGTCTATAAAGAGGGTATGTTTGGATTTTTTTTTTTTTTTTTTTTGTGGTTTTTGGCCGGGGCTAGATTTGAACCCGCCACCTCTGGCATATGGGACCGGCGCCCTACTCCTTGAGCCACAGGCACCACCCGTATGTTTGGATTTTATCCCAGTTCTGAATGAATTATTTCAGGCACCTTAAAACTAATAGGTCGATTGATTCTCCTCAAATGGAGAATAAGATAAACACTAGCCTGAATATCTTGCCATACTAGTTGAGATGTCTGGCATTTTCTCAACTATAGCTAAGTAATACAATCTTTCCTACAGCACTCCAGATCAGCCAGACAGTCCTTAGAACAAGAGGTGATGACTACTACTTTGGCCTGAGAGGAGTTCTGTTTAGTCCAATCCTACTTTAGGATGTGGAGATACTTCACACCCAGAAGACTCCTGCCAACACCACATGGCTGCTCTCAGCGGGCATTCTGCCTCCGCTGGCTTTCCCTAGTTTATCAAGGATATTTTTGTTCTGAAGCTGTGTTAGCCTCTCTTATTCTGATACCACTTTTTCTAACTGTTCACCCCATTGTATAATGCCTGATTTTCAAGTTTCTTGCTTCTACACCATTTTTGCCCTTCACCCTTATCTAATTTATTTATTTATTTATTTTGAGACAGATTCTCACTTTGTTACCCTTAGTAGAGTACCATGGCATCACAGCTCACAGCAACCTCAAGCTTTTGTGCTTAGGCGATTCTCTTGCCTCAGCCTCCTGAGTAGCTGGGGCTACAGGCGCCCACCACAATACCTGGCTAATTTTTTTTTGTTGTAGTTTGGGGCCGGATTCGAACCTGCCATCCTCGGTATATGGGGCCTGCACCCTACTCATTGAGCCACAGGCGCCACCCATACTCTTAGCTAATTTTAAATACTTAATAATTAGGCTAGGCGTGGTGACTGGTGACTCATGCCTATAATCCCAGCACTCTGGGAGGCCCAGGCAGGTGGATTGCCTGAGCTGGTCTCAGGTTCGAGACCAGCCTGAGCAAGAGCAAGACCTCCATCTCTAAAAATAGCTGGTTGTTGTGGCCAGCCCCTATAGTCCCACCTACTTGGGAGGCTGAGGCAAGAGAATCACTTGAGACCAAGAGTTTGAGCTTGCTGTGAGCTATGACGCTACAGCACTCTACCAAAGGCACCAAAGTGAGACTCTATCTCAAATAAAATACTTAACTATTTTTCCCTTTTTTTTTTTTTTTGAGACTGTCTTCCTTTGTGGCATCAAAGCTCACAGTAACCTCAGACTCTTGGACTCAAGCAATTCTCTTACTCAGCCTCCTGATTATCTGGGACTGTAGGCACCTGCCATAATGCCTGGCTATTTTTAGAGACAAGGTCTTGCTCTGGCTCAGGCAATCCACCTGCCTCAGCCTTACAAAGTGCTAGGATTATAGGTGTGAGCCACCTAGCCTGGCCTCCGTTTTTTGTTTTGAAAATTTTCAAACATATAGAAAGTTGAAATGTCCTACCTTTCACCTAGGTTTACCAGTTGTAAAAAATGATAACCACATTTGCTTTCTCTTTTTTTTTTGTAACTGTACCGCCCTCGGTAGAGTGCCGTGGCGTCACACAGCTCACAGCAACCTCTTAACTCTTGGGCTTACGCAATTCTCCTGCCTCAGCCTCCCGAGCAGGTGGGACTACAGGCACCCGCCACAATGCCCTGCTATTTTTTGTTGCAGTTTGGCCGGGGCTGGGTTTGAACCCGCCACCCTCGGCATATGGGGCCGGCACCCTACTCACTGAGCCACAGGCGCCGCCCTGCTTTCTCCTTTTTTAAGAGAGAAACTTTTGCTGTGACATTTGACAGACATGCAGATAATGTGGCACTTCACCTGTGCATATTTTAGCATGCATCTCTGAAGACTAAGGACATAATGTTTTATGTTACCTCAATACCATATCTCACCTAAGAAAACTGATTACAATTGCTTTCAAATTTTTTTCCTTTAAAAAAGTTTTTTTTTTTTTTTTGGGCGGCGCCTGTGGCTCAGTCGGTGAGGCGCCAGCCCCGGCTGAACGGCAACCAAAAAATAGCTGGGCGTTGTGGTGGGCGCCTGTAGTCCCAGCTACTTGGGAGGCTGAGGCAAGAGAATCGCTTCAGCCCAGGAGCTGGAGGTTGCTGTGAGCTGTGTGAGGCCACGGCACTCTACCAAGGGCCATAAAGTGAGACTCTGTCTCTACAAAAAGGGCGGCGCCTGTGGCTCAGTGAGTGGGGCGCCAGCCCCATATGCCGAGGGTGGCGGGTTCAGACCCAGCCCCGGCCAAACTGCAACAGGAAAAATAGCCGGACGTTGTGGCGGGCGCCTGTAGTTCAGCTGTTCGGGAGGCTGAGGCAGGAGAATCGCGTAAGCCCAAGAGTTAGAGGTTGCTGTGAGCCGTGTGACGCCACGGCACTCTACCCAAGGGCGGTACAGTGAGACTCTGTCTCTACAAAAAAAAAAAAATAAAAAGGTTTTTTTTGTTTGTTTGTTTTTTTTTAATGAGTCTTGGTCTATGCCTTGGGTAGAGAGCCTTGGCAACCTTGCTCACAGCAATCTCATACTCTTGAGCTCAAGCAATCTACTTTCCCCAACCTCCTGAAATGCTTAGATTACAGGCGCTACCACAATGCCTGGCTAGTTTTTCTATTTTTAGTAGAGATGGAGGTCTTGATTTTGCTCAGGCTGGTCTCAACTCCTGAGTTCAGGCGATCCACCTGCCTCAGCCTCCCAGAGTGCTAGGATTACAGGCATTAGCCACTACTTCCAAACAACTTTTGGATTTTTAAAATACCCTTTTAAGGTTGCTAGGGTTGGCTTTTTTCTCTTACCTTAAAGAAAAGTAATTTTTGTTGTATTTTACTTTTTTTTTTTTTTTTTTTGAGACAGAGTCCACTTTGTCACCCTCAGTAGAGTGCTGTGGCGTCATAGCTCACAGCAACCTCTTAACTCTTGGGCTCAAGTGATTCTCTTGCCTCAGCCTCCCAGATAGCTGTGACTA